>NC_140781.1:181038208-191038208 GCF_044657685.1 Stegodyphus dumicola
TCAAACTTTGTCTTTTAATACTCAAAAGAAGTCCCTAAAATATAAATGAAAGAAATTTTATGCATATAAAAAAAGCTGTAGAGACATTAGGTTATTTCGAAGCAGGAGACGTGAAAAATGAGCAATGCCCTCGCCGGGACTCGAGCCTTGGACATCTCGAATACGCGCAGAGTGTGCTGACCATTACATCACAAAGGCATGCTAAGAAGGCAGGAGAAACACCTTATATACTTCCCCTTTTAAAAGGTGACTGGGAATTATGGGAGTCAATCATCAAATCCGAACAATCATCATCCACCAAGGCGTCACTGTAGAGACATTAGGTATTTTTTGAAAGCAGGAGAGATGAAAAATGAGCCATGCCTTTGCCGGGACTCAAGCCATGGTCTTCTTGATACGCGCCGAGTGTGCTGACCACTACACCACGAAGGCATGCTAAAAAGGCAGAAGAAATACCTTATACAGGTATATATGTCAAACTTCAAACTTGTGACTCCTTTACCAAATTCTTAATTATCAAAATATTTCATATTTCTACCATATGGTAAACTGCACAACAAAAAATTGTTATAATTTAAAAGTTTTTAAAAATTCCCTTACAAGACAAAAAAATTTTCTTGGATTAACTAATAACTGAAATCATGAGAATTAAAGAATATTTGCTAACATAAATTAATTACAATCATATAAAATATATTCAAAAGTTATGCTGTGTATAATTTAAATAATTCTTAATTAACATCAAATTTAGTGCATATTAAGATATTTTCCATTTATCTTGAAATCAATTTTAAATATTTTAACCTATCATGTCATATCCAAGGATACCAAAATTGAAATTATGTTACTGACTTTTCATTAAAAAATTAAAGAAATGTAATTTCAAAAAAAGTATTACTCTTGATATTTCATCAGTTTTAACTCTTCTATATTTTTATCCTTAGTATATATTATACAATAAAAAAATTCTAGAATAAAATAATTATACATCATAACTGTATATAAGGGCAATTTTCACATAATATATAAGCTGTTCATATGTATAGTACTCAAAATTCATTTCAAATGCATAAAAAATGCTATTCCACTTTCATTTACAAAAATTATCATTTTTGGAAAAGGAGATTTATCTCCACACATATTTAAATACTATCAAAATATTACTCATTACAGGGAAGGAGTAATCTTTTTAAATATTACAGCTTGCACTAAAACATAAAGTCAATAAAGGTTTCAACAAATTAAAAATTTTGACTTAAATATATTTTTGCATTATACTTATACAGTTTATGACCACACAGAACATTAAAAGTTACTTCCCAATCACACTTTCACTATTGACACAAAAATTCAACTTTTCACAAATACAAATTTCACTACAAAACACATAGTACAATCACAATATTTATAGAACAAATACACAAAAACTACATTATGTAGCTGCAATCATGAAAAACATAACAGAGATTTTATGCATATGATTTATATATATTTAATTGCTTGCATATAAAATGCCTCAAAATGTTTGGCACATTATTAAACTCTACAATGCATCTAAAAATCAAAAGTTTTGACCTACAATAGAAACTTGTGCAAAGGTTTAAAACTTAATAACAAATATATAATTTAAGATTTATTTTTGATCTCCAGATCCCAAAGCAGCTTCTAAATTTATGAACTATCTTCAGCAGTATGTAACTAAATAATGTCAGTGAAAGGTGACAGGGAGATATAACTTACTTAGAATACATTTCCGAATTTTAAGAAAAAAAAAAAAAATTTTTTTTTAACATACACTATTTGGCCTTTTTCATTTTTTATTTCTTATTAATATAACATGAAATATAAGCATTTCATTTTATTTCATAATTTACTTTAGAATCTTTGCAGGCCAACAGTGCCTGAGCAGTACAGCTGCTGCACATTGCTAGTTTGATCGAGGTTGAAATCCTGGCAAATGAGCTGACTTTATTGGAATTTTCTCCCATGTGTAACGTGGATACAAGTAATCTGCCATGGCATCTCTGCTCTACTCAGATAGATCTCAAATTGATTTGCCTTAATAAATTAACCACAGAACTTTTGATTTTTTTGACAAAAACACTACATTTAAAAGAAAGGTTTGACCCTGGTAAAGGTTAATAACAGTACCTGAAAATATTAAAATTTACCTAAATTTAAGAAATAAAATCCCTGTTAAACTCATGAATCATGAATCAAACTTCATGAGTGGTAATAACCAAATATGTTCAAAGACATTTTTTTTTCAAGAGCAGGTTTAATTCATTTTAAATAGATAGTAGGAAAACATTAATATTTTAAACTGTTGAAATAAAAACTTATGATACTAAGAGTATAATTTAATATGTATAATGATAAAATGTGAAACACAGAATTTCTGCACAATGACAAAATTATGATTTTATGAACAAGCTAAACAACCTAACATAGTTTGATAAATTTTATAATTAATTAATATTTTAATACACTAAATACAAAAACCAACATCACTTTAAATACAGCACATAATTTTAAAGCATAATTTCTGTGAAACATCTTAACAACTTATTAGAAAATACCCAAACAGCACAGTTTCACATTTTTTTTCCAGGGTAACATAATGAAAATATTCAGAACCACTACTGATTTTTAAAACAGCATACTTCTATTTGTTTTAAAAGGTCTTAAGATTTGGCAATTAAAAGAAAAAGAAAAATATTTGAACAAGAAGAGATATTATCAATGTTTGTAGATAAAGCAATTAACTGATAAGACAGCTAAGCTTTACACAACTAAACACAAGACTAAACAAATTTTATTTGCATGCACAATCACATTTAATACAAGTTTAATGTGCTAATTCAGAAAACTGACTGAATTTATAGCAATACGAAACAGGTCCCATGCAACCTGAACTACTGGTCCAATGACAACTATATAGCAAGCAGTATGCAATTCATGCTCATAAAAATATTTCAAAAACAAGTGGTAGTATTTGTGAGACATGTTAAGTCTACAATTAAGGAAACAATTTAAAGCATACTAGAACACAAAAGCTGATCAAAAGAAAATTAGAAAAAAGAAACAGCAATTGTCCTTTCAATAAAACATGAAACGATTAATATTAAAAAATGAAAAGAATAAAAATCTTATGTGATTATTATAAACATGGTCATTATACCCCAATATGTGAGCTGGATGGTACAATAAATGGTGACACAAATAAGAATGCTGTTTGTCACTATATCTTTGGCACAATGCCAAAACGCAAAATGTGTTTTTTTTTTTTTTTTGAAACAACAATTTTGCAAAACCAGAAATCTGCAAAAATGTTTTTAAAGATTTTTGCAGATTTCTGGTGTTTTTAAAGGTTTCTTATTAACATAACATGAAATGTTTTTAAAAAAAGCATTTAAAGATTTGGATTTAAGAAAATTAATGTCACAAAAACTTTCATATATTTTATTACACAGAGTATGCAATTCCTTTTTTAGCATAGCTAAAAAAAACAACGAACAATTAACATGAAGTACAAAAACCACAGATTTATAATGCCAACAATGTAAAAGAAAAGGTCATTAACTGTCAGAGCGGCATGGGTTCTTAGATCTGCTCATGAATGCTAAATTTGTATAATTAATTATTTTAGTTTCTGTTTTCATAAACTTCTATTTATTAAGCTGATATTTACATCATTAAAGAAAATAAAGCAAATATTTTAAAGTAATGTATAACAAGAGACCAAAAAAAAACTTATGACTGCCCGCTCAGGTGTTAGTAAAAAATACACAGAATGGCCTTTAAAGTATCCATGAAGTTAAAAAATAATGTAGATTTGAAACTATGCAAATACTTCACATTTGTCAAGAGCCATAAAGATAGAAAATAATGTCCAAACAAGGAAATGTAGCCTAATTAAAAAGATTTCTAAAGGTTCTTGCATAATTTGGGAGTCAAAATGTGTTAATTCATTTAATTATTAATATTTAATAATTTAAGAACAAAGCAATAAAACCTGGTCTTGTATTAATTGAGTTCTGATTTCTTTGCATTATTACATTTGTTACATAATGTAGTGCAGATCAATTTTCAAGAAACCAGCTGTTTAGCAATGCTTTAATCAAGCATTTTACAAAAAATACAACAAAGAACGTAAATGAATAAACTGCAGTATAAAGCATGACAGGTTCTGATGCATGCAAAAAATATTAATTCAAATAATGTTTACACAAAGCGGTGTGCACAGCACACATAAATCATTGCACATTAACAAAAGCAGAAGAATCAGTTATTTAAATATAAGACTAGTTTTAAAAAAGCGTACGCTGGAAGTAGCTTACATTTACAAAGCAGTTCATTACAATATTGCTTAATCCCCTGAGTTTGGTGCAATATGTCCGCGTAAATATACATCATCATACATATGTCCAAAATACTCATCATCTGCCTTGCGTATTGCATACCGTACATTTCTTATAAATTCACGCTTTGACATTTTATTCTTGATATGAGGACTTGACAAATCAACAGACAGCATTATCAAGGAAAAGCATAAAATATATACCATATCTAAAAAATTAAAAAAAAAAGTTATCAATAAGCAATAAAATGCAAATGTACAATTTATTCATAAAATTACAAGCTGCTTTAAGTGATTTTAAATGCTGCCGTGAACTTAGAAGAAATAAAGTGAGCACATACCTGAAAGCATAAATATCATATATACTGCAAAATTTATACACTTTTTTGTGTATCTTATAATGCAAGTTGACTCTAAAAACTTGCATTTGACAAACAAAAGTTTTCCAAATTTGAACATTTAACATAATCTTTCTAATGAATATAACTTTTACCAAACACTCACTAAAATATACTTTTATAAATATTGTTTTCATAAATGACAAAAAACTGCAGGTCTGAAACCTTAGAAATTAAAGTTTTAAAAGTATTAAAAACAAAAGTTTAAAAGTAGTCTGAAAATGAAGTTTCCCTTCGTTTACTAAACAACATTGTTAACCCTCTCGCTCCGAATCCCGCTATTTCCACAGGCAACGTAAAAGTAGCAAAATTTGCGCAACCCGCGATTTCCGCGGGGATGAATTTTTGCCGTCTATTTAACTGTGCAAACCACTCTTTCCCCATTCAAGGTTTCTTTTTGCTTTTCTGTGATGTTTAATTGTGTATTTAGATGTGGGCTAACAGATAGTGTTAGTTATCCACATTTATGTCTAATATACAAAAATACATAATGTAGCATTTTGCATGTGCTTTTCAGAGCTCAAATATGTCTGGCAGGAAGCGTTTCACGAGTGATATAACCTATATTCTTGATGATATTTCCGACACTGATAGTAGTTCTGACTCTGATTTCAAGTATATTGAATATAGCTATAGCGAAACTGATGAGAATTTCTGGGATTCCTCTGCAGATAGTGATGAATCAGAAAATTCAGTTTCTATTGAAAATGTTCGACAGTGATGCAAAATTGATAAGCAAAATATTACATTATGCCAAATATTTTCATTAGTAAACATGTTTTACCTTTGTATTTTACAAAATAAATCATAATTTAACCAATATTAATTTCCAAAATTTTCTTTTTATATCATTATTCTTCAATTTCAGTATTCTGACAACCTTTTTCAATGATCTAATTCTATATTGAAAAAAAACTTTTACAACAAATTTTTGTATTTTGTATATTTTAACTCTAAAATATATGTAGATTTGAAATATGTAATAAAAAAATATGCAATTTTTTAACCTATTTTGATAAAAAAAAAGTGTGCAGTGAGAGGGTTATAACTTCAAATTTACTCTATTTAGTGACAATATTGCATTTAAACTGAGGTAAGGTCCGTTTGTAAGTGAATGTACTACAGTCAAAAGTCGTTAATCCGGAGTCGTCGGGACTTCGGCGATTCTGGATTATCGATTTTTCCGGATTATAGATCATCAGTTTAAATCTAGTAAGATGGCATGCAGAAATTATAAAATTAAAAATATGAAGCCGTAATTTATAAAATAAAGAACAATTATGATCTAAAGGGTATCAAAATTTACCAAAAAAAAAATGCTTAATATTTATTTGTTTACTTTATTAAACATTTCTTTCAATGTACGTTGTTTAAGTTGCTTCGTTCTTTATGTGATAATACTTTATCTTTAATTCTATAAACAGACATAATTTCTTGTTTAGTTACAAAGTTTCGCTGTTCAAGTCCTATAATTGCTGTGTCGAGAATACCGACTAATTTGTCAATCAAAATTTTTTCGTTTTCAATAACCTCTGGCACTTTCTTCGCTATTGAAAGCGAATTATAATGACGAGGAATTTGATTTAAATCATATCAAAGGAGTACATCGAGATGAAATACTACATTTAGTGAGGAATTATAAGCCAAATAAAATAAAAACATCTGCCCTGAAGATAAGGATAGTGCTGACAGATCAACTTCCAATTCAATGCGCGCCACGGCATTAAAGATAAACAAAGTTTAGATAAACAAATGTTAAAATTTAGATAAACAAAGGATATGCCTTTATCCATTTTTTGCAGCAATTCCACTTCTTGTTTAATGGACTTCGAAACATACTTTCGCTTTGTGGATCCTTTACATATTAGTAAATATATATCAGAAATTCTATTTGACATAATCGAAAGTTCAAGCTTACTTTTATAAAATTGCTCTAACAGTCTGCAAAAAATAATAAGCCGAATCCAATTCGAAGATTAAGGAACAACGCAATCTGCAACATTCACTGAATTAGATAATTTTAGCTTAGCTTATACAATCCGTTATACATTAAACGCACATTCGTAAATGTATTTTGCGCACGCGCACATGCGTATTCGCAGCCGTAAAGGTATTCGCAGCTGTAAAGGCACATGCGTATTCACATGCGTCGCTCGACGCATGCGCGTAATCGCATTCGTAATCTGAAAATGAGAAACATTTTACAGTGCTACATTGAATAGACTTTATTCTGATGAAATATGCTGTTGATGTTTGAATATACACTGGTAAAAATTTACATATTTTGAGCATTTGTTTATTTTTTCACAAAATTTGGTTAATGCTGCATTCCCATTTTTCATACAACAAGCAGTTTTTCTTCACTTGCACCAAATAGGGTGTGTTTGGTGTGTTTTGTCACTCATTTTATCAAGAGCAGCTCAGAAATATTTCATTGAATGTAGTATTTGCTCATTTCAAAAGAATAATCTGGTATTCCAACTGACCCTTAAATTTAAACTTTAGACAAAGAAACAGCAAGTCTAATGGAAGTAAAGAAATAATCAGTGATTTTATTTCTCCCCTTTAAAAAAGGATTTGCAAGGTGCATGGTATTCTTTCAAAACTCACTTTTTTGAAAAAGTATGTCTCTTCTTATCAGACAAAAGTTTAAATAAGCCTCTTATTTAAAAAGAACTTAGAACATAAAGGCATGTTCTTGTGCTAAGAAAATCAATTACAGCTCGTGGTGATTTAGTTAAACAAGAAGAGTCAAACGCAAACTAAAAATGTGGACTAGATGTCAAAGACTTTAAGCTGGCTCAGTAGCTCTATCGTCATAACAAATTCAAATGTCAGCAGTGATAATACCAAGATAAATAATTACAAATTATCACAGCTGGCAGGAGCTAATGCAGTGAGCAAGCGGATGTCAGACACACATCTTACATTCCTGTACACTCTGTCATTTACACTTAACAATGATTATGTATGTTACATAAACACCTTGCATTATATAATGTTTGTTATTAGCTGCAGTAAGTCTGAATGTGCAGGGGCACTGCTAGTGAAGCCCATAAAAGGGATGGCATTTAAAGCTCACTCCCAAGACAGCTGTTTTTGGAGTGATCAGTAACGCTGTCAACCTATACAACAGAGGACTGCTAGTTCTATCTTCATCGGCTGCAGAAGTCCAGACGAATATGTGCTTCACAGGCACCCTCCATTGGCAAACTTTACCATTAAATACCTAACTAAAAAGCAGGAAGCAACTGATTCACTATATCAATCATAAAGGGTTATCACATGACCAGCTTGGTCTAATGACAACCAGCAAGAAAAACATTTAACAATACAGCCACAATTGCGACACTAGGAGGTGATCACATGCTCTGCTGCTGTACCTCACACACAGATAAAACTGCATCACAGTAGAAACACAACCATGTCTAACCAAAAACGGTGGAATGGTAGCTCATGCCCCAGCCACAACCTAACAAACGCATGCCAACAGATTAGGATCTTTCAATTCTGCTCACAGTGCTATGACAGGCCTTATGTGGGGATACTTCAATTACATGCTGCAAAAGACATGGTATTTACAACTTGCTTCAGGGACTGTTAATTTTAGAGTTATCACTAAGACCAGCAAACCAAAAGGCACAGGATTGCAGGTTCTGGCTTCACTGGCAGCAGAAGTCCAGATGAACTTGCGTTTCACAGACACCCTCTACTGGAAACCATCACCATTAAAATAACTAAAATGCAGGAAGAAAGCAGTTCATTATACCAATCATGGACGGCACCATGAGATTGGCTAGGTCGAACAACCAGCAGCAGAAACACATAACAATAATGCTGCAAATGTATTACCTATGGATACAGGGAGTATATATAGTATTTCAATGTAGACAGCACCGGTTATTGCATCCTTTTTAAAAGGTTAATGTATGAAGCCTTTTAGAAAAGTTCAAATATTTAGAAAAAGGGGGGAAAAAGTAGAACTTATAATATTTTTTTATCAGTACTCACCTGTATTTAATTGTAATTTTGGATTGCATTGGCAAAACCTTGCAGAAAATTTTTCCAACAGAAAATGCAAGTAACCATCAAGCTGATTTGGAGCTTGAAGAGTTTGGAAAAAATTTCTCAATGCTTGAGGTAGAAACTGGTTTGAAAAGTTGTGCAATTCGATAAGATGGCTCAGTACATCTCTCCTGATGATGAAATAAAGACTCATGAATTTACTGATACATTGACACTTAACCCCTTCAGGACAGGCACGTCACATGCATCAGCCGCCAACTGTATCTCAGAGCTAGGTTATGTCAAATATGAATCATCATTTAAATTACTTTTTAAACAGGTGTAACACATATGAATTTTTAGATAGAGTGCTTAATTAGTATCTTTTTTTGGCCACTAGATATAGCCTTATACCTGTTATGATGGAACTTATTGAGACTAGAGAATGTTTAACTCCATTCCCTTAGAGTATTTTTTATTTCTTGGTATTTTGTTTTGGAATCCT
Organism: Stegodyphus dumicola; assembly: GCF_044657685.1. Classification (NCBI taxonomy): domain Eukaryota; kingdom Metazoa; phylum Arthropoda; class Arachnida; order Araneae; family Eresidae; genus Stegodyphus; species Stegodyphus dumicola. Next base: position 181,047,477 of record NC_140781.1, read on the forward strand.
GAAATCATGGGTTGAGTAATGTAAATAAACAGCTGACTAGGAACTGTATCAGCTGATATAAACACAAGGGGGATATTCTCGATGCATTTAAATACTTTATATCATTTAGCAAAACATATTTTAACTTCAAATGGCATAGAAAATGTAAAGTTTTCAAATTCTGATAACTACCTGAGTGTTCCTCTCATAACTGCCAAAAACTGGAACAACTGGTCCACAAATTTTATTAAAGTGAATTTTTTTAAGCTTAGCAGAGCAAACTCAGTATCCCAACTAGACAGTGCATCCTGTTAACGCGCCATCCCAAGAGAGCAGTTTGGTGACTGAGGCAGCTATCATGAAAGGGTTACACAAAAGATGAATTTAAGAAAATGAATAAATACACTTATTTCAGTAACAACTGTATTTTAGCATTGAATACAGAGTTATTAAAAGCTAATACAAAATCTGAAAGCTTTCAGATTTTAAATTACGTCCACAGGGGCGTTTTTTTAATATTTTGTGGTTTTCCTATATTTATTAAATGCCATGTTCTTCACACTTAAACCATAAAATTCAGTTCAACAGCAATATCACAAAATAATTTTAAAATGAGCGTTATCTTTAGAATTTTTGATACACAGTCTCGTGTGCTGGGGATAAAAATGTTTCTTCTGTACAACGTTGCCATTGCTTACTTTGAAATCCTCGAGTTCATTAATAAAAAAATTTTTTAAGTTTTACAAAATATGATATCGATAATAAAACAAATTTCAAATTTGGGCTTCCAGATGCCCATATTCGCAGGAAGATTAAGTTATTCAAAATTTTATGGGTCTAAGTACTGTTGCTTTACCACAATGTTAAAAACATACATACATTTATGCAGATTCTTCATTATTTAATTTCTTTAAATATAATAAAGGGGGATAATATTTGGTGGCGACAATTTGAAAAGTGAAACAACGCTTGTAGTGAATCAATGCAAAATGGCAATTAATAGTCCTTCTGGGCAAATTGCCCCTTTGGACTAAAAATTCAGCACTGCTCTTAAAAAAATGTATGAACATGAATATTTATGGGTGTTTAATAGCAAGTCAATATACATGTAAAGAGAAAAATGTTCTTTAATGTAAACTTTCAAATTTTCCTAGTTTGAAAAATGTGCAAAGGCTTGGTTTACAGTCCTTTAATTTAAGCTTGTTTCACTTCTGCATAACACACAGATCATGATAAGAAGAAAGAATTATTAATGTTCCCAAATTTTAATATTTGTGGCACATCTAACAGTTTCTAATCTTTTAAAATACCTATATACATGGCCCTGCTATGTGAATCTTAACAAGATACTAAAACAAAACATAAATCACAGATAAAAACAAAACAGAAATCAAAACAATAACTGATGAAGGTGAAATCTGCAAATATGCATGCAGTTAGACCACAAAATCTGCGGACTTGCATATCCACCTGGCAGTAACATTATACTAATGTGATGTAAAATAGTGCAAGAAATAGTTAATATTTTTTTTTTTTTTTAATCTTCAGTAAAAATTTTGTTTTTACAAGATGTAGATAAGGCACGTTACAACATTTTATTAAAAAAGTATTTAATTTATATAAAATTACTTTTCATGCATGGCAAGATGCAGAGCAATGTGTTAATGCAATAATGAATTAACAATTAAATTTATGAATAAATTTTGGAAGTATGAGATCAAAATCCATCAAATGCTGATGCAGGTGTATAAAAAATATATGATGCAATGATTAGTATCATTCAAATGAATTAAATACTTCCAAGCCAGTACAGTAGACATGATTGACGATGTGAAAGTAAGGGGCTTTCAACTGTACTCATTGATTAAACCATCACTCAAAACTGTTTTCTAGTGATAGACTGACAACTAACTGTTCGGATGATTTATGAAAAATGAATTTGTAGAGACTATAGGATTCTTTTTTAAGTCGGAGAAATGAAAAATTAGCAAATGCCTTCGTCCGGAATCAAGGCACGGACCTCTGGAATACTGGCACAACGTGCAGCACGAAGGCATGCTAGGAAAGCAAAAGAAATACCTTATACTCCCCTTTTTAAAGGGCGACTGGGGTTTTAGGGGGCCCAATCACCAAATCCTGGGTGTGGAGAATTTTCATCCAACACCCTTTTAGTTCGGGCGCCACTGTAGAGACATTAGGACTTTTTTTTAAGTTGGAGAAATGAAAAATTAGCAAACGCCTTTGCTGGGAATCAAACCACGGACTTCTGGAATATCGGCCCAGCGTGCAGAACCACTACACCACGAAAAGAAAGTGAGTGAAATACCTTTTAAATTTAGTAAAAATAACAATTTACAAGATTTTAGTCCAAAAATGGGGAATAGGAAAATTGTGTGCATACACTGTTTCAAAATGTCTCACTATTGAACAGAAACGAAAAAGTACTGTGTTGACATATCAAATCCCAATTTTCTAGATACGGTGATTGAGGTGTTGAGTCATGAGTTTGCAAACACAATTAGACACTGAAGTTAGTGAGCAAACCCAATATGAAAGAACTGCAAATGAAAAAAATTTTAAATCACATATTCAAAATCAAAATTGTAATCTTTTATACATATACATATAAAAGATCATAAATTTTTGTATGTATATAAACACATATACATTCATGAAACTGCGTACCATAAATTTGTCCCAGAAAATCATCTATAAGTGCAACTTAGTATGTAAATACCTTTAGATGCCTCTGAAATCATATGTCTATTGAAATGTGCTTGATTTTGCAGCATGACAACAGGCCTCTATCAGGTAAAATTTAATACACTTATTAACTAACTTTAGTGCTGAAGAGAAGTTTTATTGTTAGGAAAGATTATCATCTTTAAAACAATTTATTAAATGTTTGTCAATGGTTAATTAGTTTAAATACTAAACAATTTTCTACATGCAAACTCCATAAAATAAAATCTTTTTTAAATATTTTGTGCTGAATTTTTAAAAAAAAATGTTTTAATTCACTTCAAGCTGCAAATCTGAACTGCTCCAGATCTAAACATACTAGAAAAATTATATACATTTGCTAAAAAATGTATTACACATGATTTTATGAACTCAAAATTGAATTTCGTTTATAAAAGATAAAATACCAATAACTTTTCAGGAATATTGTAACCATCTACAGGGAAAAAAATAATGGCAAGAAGATTATTGCATTTGTTTTAGAGGACAAATGCTGCTCATTACTTTTCAAGAAAAGGAGATTAACTTCTTTCATTATAAACAACTCATATATTATCCAAGTTCTAAGTTACAAGTAGCCGGTGAAGCAAGACTGGCACTTGTGCATCTATCTAGGCATATCAGATATCACCAGGCCTTGTTAAGCTTCCACCCTGAATGGAATTCTGAGAGAACATCCAGAGTGGCAGACTAGGGGTCTCCCATCCCTCTTCCCCTACCACAACAGATACCACACACCTACAGAGAATTACATGCCTACAAACATTTATGCCTTTCCCAAGATTCAAAGCCAGGTCCTTTGCTACAGCAGTCGTCAACACTACCCTAAGTTACGACAAAAAGAGAAGTATAAATGTTAATGGAGTAACAAGATTTATATTTCTGATAAACTGTAGCATTAAAATTAAATTTACTGATTGCCCATAAAATATCAGGAAAAGGAACAGAACGATCAAATTCATTATCAACAGTGGACTGAAAAGGCACACTAATGGCCAAGTGATAACACTGCTGAATGCTATTAGTTTGCTGTAGTTTCAAATCCCAGCACACAGGCTGGCTGCTTAGGTATTGTCTTGATTTCCCACACGTGTAGCATGGATGTAAGCCAGTTTCTCTTAGTCCATGAAGACATGCCTCCCCTTGGTGGATACTGTTGAGTGCATCACCATAACAAAGAAATGGTACAATCAGCCCCATTCATCACTGATAAGATACCATTTTTAAAGTCATTTCAAAATATTTGTACTAGGGTTTTTCACATTGCTACCTGTGATTTTACCATAATACCAAACAATAAATAAATTTATTTCATTCTATTACTAGCATTAATTTCAAATACCTTATCCCTTTCAAACAAGTTCTATTAATTTACTGCATTGCACATCACGCATTTTAAAAGAATATAAAGCATACAGTATAAAAACATTGAAAGATTACAAAAAGCATAATACTATAATGCACACATATATTAAGCTGCCTTATTTTCGATTTTTAAAACCTAAAAATGTATATTTAAGTTTAAACTCTTCTACTAGAGAACTAAAACACATTACTAGCAAATTCTACTAATGAAATAAGTATGTATATATGGAGAAGGCAGACAGAGAAAATTCTATAAAAACTGCTTAAGGTATTTAAGGATTCCAAGATTTTCTACCCTGAAACTTACTCGTAAATAATAATACATGTTTTCAGTTCTCAGTATTTTCCAACTCATGTTCACTTTTGTTACATATAATCCATTAATTAAAAAATGCACCTTTATGAATTAAATAATGAAATAAAATACGGTATTCAGTCTCATATTCAAAATTATTAAAAACCACAGTTTATGAAAGAGCAAATCTTTTCACACAGATTATTTGGACACTAAAGATAGTATTTTGCATCAAATGTGCTCTAAGATGTAAAGCATCCTCAAACCACAAAACATACAAATTTGCTCAGTCATGTTTTAATATCATTAACCTACTCAGACATACCTATGTCTCTTCAGACATCCATGCACTCAGATGTATTTATATTATTCCCCGGCATACCCAAAATAAAATGTGCCTATTTTGCTGTTTCATTAAAACTAATGTAAAAACTGGTATAACTATAGACAGCATACATAAAAGATGTAAAGTTTTACTTTTATTAAACCAGTTTTTTTTATTATTTTGACTTTAACATAATTCTGCTTTCGTCAATTTCCACCAGAATGCAAATCAGTTAAAGTATAGATAAATAAGTTTCAAGCTACTGAGTTCTTTAGAGAGCATTTGGCAGCATTGACAGCTGCCATTCTGGATTAGATTTTCTGCTTTTGCAATTTTACTTGCTAGATTAAGTTTTTGCATGCCAAAATTTTTCTCACAAGCACTTAGTCAGCTTAGAGCCATGGTTTAGGCTAGGCTAATTGATTTTATACACTGCACTTGATCCACTTGTGTTTGCTTCCATGCAAGTCAATGGAATTCTGTTCCTGTTCATGTTTAGCAGTTCATGTAACCCTTAGGTAAAAGTTTTAAAAGTACTTTCATTCAACTTGTTACTTTAGTTGTGATAGTTTTTACAAAGAAATTAGACAGGACAAGTCATCCAATGATCCACACTCATGTCCAACTTTATCTTTACATGTACAATAATTATGATATTCCATAAAATATCCAATTGGTGTAATTTATGTTTGCAGGAAATGTGTAAAAGATAAAACGTATTAGCACTATTTAATCAAAAGTGATCAAACTATTTCTGATATGCAAAAGCACTTGGTACAAAGTGAATATCTTGAGTCTATGGTACATCATTTGATTTCAGAGTGTAAGGATTCAAAATGGTTTGTTATGTCTCTGAAATACCATTTGGAAAAACATGAAGTTGTGAATCATCAGGCGTTTTACAGCAGAGCAAACAATCATGAAAGCAGAAAAAGATGTATGAATATTTCAAGACAGACAGCCTGCATGCTATTGAAACAATTTCAGAATTCTAAATGAATAACAACTGCTTTTCAAGACTGATATCTGGCAACAACTGCTACCGTAACAGGAAGTCTACTGCTCGGCAATAAAGAGCTTGCAGCCACTGCTGAAATTGTTTATCATGGCAAACTGCATACAGAAGACTTTCATGAAAAAAGGCCCTTTATGTCAGAAAAATCAAAGGTATGTGTTTCACTTCTTCCACCAAAAGAGGAATTACTTTAAATGCTGTGAAGAACAGAAGAACTGGAGTGAACACAAAAGGTCATATGTTCTCTTTATACCGATAAATTGAGGTCTAGTTTAACTCTGATTCTAAACCTTTTTTGTTTGTAGGGAGTCAGGAACATAAACTCTTCCGTCGAACATTATGGAACATAACTGTTTTGATAATGCAGGTGAGATGGTTTGGGGAGAGAAATAATAATCAATGGACATATGTACCTACACATTTTCAACAGTGAATCTGTGACTAGCCAGAAATACTGGGTTGAGGTCTTATGTTAAGACATTTTAGAGGATCTGATGTTTTATTGATGAAATATAATGCTCACACCCTTCAAGCAAATCCCACTGATGAATTTCTTAAAAGTGAAGACATTTATATGAATACTATTTTCAGTAAAATCTCTCTTTCTATAAGTCTTAAGTTGATAGAAAACTTAAAGAAATATCCTTAAACTAAATATCCTCCTCTTAGAAGTATAAATGGCTTGCAGACCACACTGCTGGAGAAGTAGAGCTTAATTCCTAAAACTGAGGTTTAACTACATTATTGCCAACAATGTACACACATATCACATGTATTTAAGAAAAACATGTTGTGATGTGTACAACTCAGGAGAAATTACATTCCATATTAAATTCATAAGCCTTAATATTTTCTGAGTTCTTCCCCCCCCCCAAACTCTCTTTGTAATATACCATTACTATTTTCAGTGTTTCATGCTACATTTTTATATCATGTGCAGTATTCTTAATTTTTTTCTTTTGTAATTATGTGCTATGATGTTATGTATCATTCTGAACAAATTCATAAAACTATAGTTTATAGTTTTGGAGAAATCCATGATTTCATGCATGTAAAGATAATTTTGGACATGAGTGTATTGCTGTTTGCTTGGTGTTTTGGTAGTTTAATGTGACTTTATAAAGAATGGTGCAGTTTAAAAAAAATGCTTTAGTTATTTGTCATCTTAGAGGCAAAGCATGTACCATCAGTGTAGAAACATTAGGATTTTTGATGCTGAGATTGGTGAAAAATGAGCAATGCCCTCACTGGGACTCAAACCTCGGACCTCTCAAATATGCGCCAAGCGCGCTGGCAATTACACCATACAGGCATGCTAAGATGGCGAGAGCTTTACCTTATATACTCCCCCTTTTAAAGGCAGACTGGGGATTAGGGGACCCAACTGCCAAATTCTGGTGGTGGAGAATCATCATCCACCACCTTTTTTAGTTCAGACACCACTCAGAGACATTAGGATTTTTGATGCTGAGAGATGTGAAAAATGAGCAATGCCCTCGTTGAGACACGAACCTCAAACCTCTCGAATACACACCAAGTGCGCTGCCCATTACATTAGGAAAGCATGCTAAGAAAGCAGGAGAAACACCCTATATCAGCAGCAGTAATTATTGAAGTTTTCTATACATTAATTACAATTCTTCAATGCTTACATTCTTGATTATATGACAGGTATCAATATGGTAACCAAATTCCTTCTTGTGTAAAAACACAGTTGGTGCTTAAACGCTTAACATTACTGGAATAGGGAAATTTAGATCGCCTCTTATACATATTAAATTTGTAAATTGTATATATATTTATATTTGTAAATTCTTATAATTTGTAAACTATGTACACACTTCAGATTAGCGGCTTATGTTTGGGATACCAAAATCATTAATGAAAATGTGCTACTGAAGGAATAGTTATTTAATATTTCATGCATAATTGGCAAGAACTCTTAATAAAATCTGAACAAGAACTAGTTTAGCAATTTTTTACTCGCTACTGAACAGAAAACCAAGCTTTATGAGAAAACAGTTCTGTTTGTGTTATTTCAGGCAACAAATATTATATAAATTTAAAGAATTTCATAACAAATACAGCATTATTAAGGAAAGTTTGGAAACATTTATATATTTGAGAATTCAAAAGTGATGTCTAATTTAGAAACTTGACCAATAAAAAACATTTTAGTATTTCATAACACATATGCAAAGATTTTACAGTATGTAATTCTGAAATATAAAGTAACTGCAGCCAAAAGTGACTTCTTAACTGATTAAAGAACATTCAGGCAAAAAGAAGGTTATTGGAATAAGAGAGAGAGGCCAGAAAATTACAAAAATTCTTAAGATGCTGCAGCATAAGGCTAAATAAAATTTAATTATAAGGCTAAATAAAATTTAATTATAACAATAAATATTTTTAAGCAGCTCAGTTACAAGACAGTAGGACTAATACAAGCAGATTATAATCTTTTCCTTTTTCTGAATAAATTGTTCATTTTTCTTCACCTCTAAGTGCTTCAGATGAAGACATAGAATTTACATCTGAGAACAAAAGAAGACATACAATTGTCTTGAACTTCTCAAATGAGAATGAAAGTAGGATTTAGCTCAGATATGTGATTGAATTACAGTTTGAGACTGGTCAATAGCAATTACTTTCAATGCTGCCTTCAAAAGATAAAAAGATATACAGGTTTTGGCCAAAAATGAAACATCAAATATCTTGTGACAGGATGGAAATAGCAAAAGCCCAAAGTGATTTTACAATGAAAATTAAAAAAACAGCTCTCATGTATTATGTTTATTTTAATGGTTGGAAAAACAAGATTTGAAACTCAATACGCAGTCACCTCCACATGGTGACTTCTGGATAGTTTTTATTTAAAAAATGGAATCTAGTTAAGAGTTCCATTGCATAACAGGTAATTTATGGTTATAATTACTGAGGTCAGCAGTTACAGGAAATATGAATTTTCAAGGCCAAAATGGCAGCCAACATCATACAGACCTTAAACATTGACAAAAAACAACTTTTCTCACATGTAGGCTAATACAAGAACGAAAAACAATTTTTGGTCTTCTTTTCCTTTACTCAATAGCTCACTCCTATGAAAGTGGACAAAAATTTCATCCATTTGTAGAATAAAATTCCCAGGACTGGTAAGTTTTCCTACATCAGCAAGCACGAAACATAGATTGCTAGTAGCATATGAGAAACTTAAGATAGCTGTCACAACTGACAGTTTGGGTTGTGCTTGTCTGATACAATAAATATATGTGTTATTTACTTTTAAAACTGTACTATTCTTCGGTACATATGCTGTACAGTAGTGTAAAAATAGTAAGATATGCAAACACTCATTAGAATTTTAAAGTAAAAAAAAACTTGCACATCAGGCAGTCAAAACTGAGGCAACTAGCATAGCTTATTACAAGACGTTTACATTACCAGTAAATGCAAGAAGCTACTCACGATTTGCAACCGCATTGTGCATGTCAATATATATATTTTGGTTTAGTTCAATGGAAAGCAATAAGTTATTTTAAAGCTGAACAGCTTACTGCCGTACCTAAGGACTCAGGTTCGAATCCCGGAGAAAGCATGGATATTTGTAAATGTATAGTGCCTTTGCAGCATGGGGGCAATATGTGACAATTAGAAAATCCTCTCGAGAGGTTGATGGCAGGGAACGAGGGGTGGGAGACCCATGGACATCAAAATTGGGGGTGAAACTGATGAAAATCGTACTGTCACCTGTATGGTGCTATAGGCTATTGCCAACAGGTGCAGTTGTGCACTCCTTGCCATGATGAATTTCATGGTCTTATTCTGATATTCTTGCCAGACAAGTGAGATAAGTCACAACAGCAAACATCAAAGCTAAACAATGCTAGAGTCAAATTGAAGGAATCTGCACATTCATCATAGTGTCTAGCTACGGCGGCAAATCAGACTTTGATCATCCAAAGCAGATAATTGTTAATTAGCTTAACTAATGATGAGGCTAGCAATCAGTTCATCCCAGCCTGCATAAAAATATATGTATTAAATTTGTTTGCTGTTTGGTATATACTTCCTTTTATCACTGTAACCACATATATTTCAAGTTTGCATTTCTATGTTCAATCTATCTTTTTCATTCAAGTTTGTCTTTCAGATTTCAGTTTAGGACTTGCGTTTAATGTTTTGCATTTTCATAATTTTGAGATTTGCTAAAATGTCACAGAAAGGCTACAGATTTAGTAATACTATGACGAAGTGAAGGATAATGTACACATTAACCTTATTGAAGTTTATGACATATGAGAATACAGTTACATTATTTATTTGATATCCCCTAAGAGATTTCAGCATAAGGTAATTTGAGATTTATGTAAAAGGTTCCACTCTATAATTAATAATAAATATGAAATTCCAGAGGTGTTTCAATACTGAATGCATGCTATTGCACAGAGATGAGAAATGACATGTGCTTAATGAGGGGATTTCCATTATTGTTGATGCTCCTAGAAGGACTGTTGTTGCATGCTTTAGACTTCTGACAGAGCACATTTGCTTGTGCAGCCATCTTTCATAATCAGGGGTTCTAGATTATCAGAACTCAGTTTTATGTCATATGTTCAAGTGTTCAGCCATCAACTTATTATGTCTGAACACCTATAGAGGTGTTCTGGAATTAAGAGGTTTAATAATATTGTGAATAGCTGGTCAGCCTTAGAAATGATGGCTTGAGTGCCAAAGTCCAGCGTTTGTAAATAAGACAGCATAAAAAAAATACTGAAAAAATAACTGACCAACCTTTTTAAATATAAAATAATCATATAAGTACAGCAATTTATATGTGTATTAATTTGCTAAGTTTTTTCTTTAACTCCTCTTTTTAGAAATGGCATTTCCTATGTAAGTTTTTAATTTTAAAGCAGCACGAGTAGTAAATATGCCCTACATACAGTGTGGCAGAAAAGTCTCCGCAGTTTAAAACAGAAATAAATGCACCACAGACATTATTCCAAATTTCATTTTACCACCCAACCATTAATCATCATTTTGTTTCAAAGTATAATATTACCCAAATATTTGCCATCGATTTTAATGTGGCACATGCACATAAATTATGGATACAGAGAGATGTCATTTGTGTGAGGTATATAAAAACCAGCTATATTTGGGAAAGAACCTTGTGGCAGCCATAATTCCCCATCTTCTAAGCAAATTTGTTTACAGTCCTACAGCAACAATAGTGTATTCTTACTGCTGTACTTGATAAAAATCTTATAGTAGCCAATGTAGTCTCTACTCATCTCTAGCTATGTCAAGATAAGGGAGAGTAAGGTGATCAATGAACAAGAGGCCCATGAAATGGCAGGGAAGATTAGTCAATGAAAAGCAAGGCTGGAAGGAAAAGTCTATGGACAGCAGGAAACAGAAAAAGAAGGGGAATTCTGTGCAAGTGAAGGATAATGTACAGAGAAGAGAGGACAAATGCTGTTAAGCTGCATCACTTGAAGGAAGCCTGGGAACATTACAAAGAGAATTCAGAAGCCTGATGTATTTCCACATCAATGCCTGTAATCTACAAACAAAAGCACTCCCTCAGCCTAATTTATTTTTGCTTTTAACATTATAACTATTGGTACAGAATCACATCAGGCTATTAAATTCTCTCGACGATGGTCAAGATTTTCCCTCTAGTTTAACAGCTGAACATGGTTTGCTTTTTCTTCCCTTCCCTGAAATAGTTCTTCACATCACTGAATCCCCTGTATTTCTTCTTGCAGGCTCCTCACTGCCGTCCTTTCTCGTCCAGATTCCCACCCCCTCCTTTTTGTTTACCTTATTTTCCACCTTTCATTCATCAGTGATCCTTATTTTCTATCTTGATCTCAGCAGAGAAGAGGAATGATTACAATGGTTGCCGTTAACATAGAAGAGGAATGATTACAATGCTGTTACTTTATCACATATGGCGATAAGACAGACCACTATTCTAGAGTTACATAACTTTTACCAAATACGACTAGAAAAACAGCATTTATGGCTACTGCAAGGTTTTTTTCCCCAAATCTGATGGAGTTTCATGTTCCTTATATAAATCATATCACACTGTATCCATAATTTATGCATCATATCAAAACATAGAATGAGAATTGTATTTGAATCCTGACTACACCGGTTATCATAAATTAAGGAAACATCACAAAAATCACAATGACTGAAAAAGTTACATGTAGAATTTTATGAAACTTACCCATAATATACAACACATATTACCGGACAATTATTGTAGTATAGAAATTAGCACATGTATAAAATGAACAAATCAAAGATGTCAGTTTGCTATAGTAAAAGTACCTTCAATATGAAATATAATCGCCTCTAGAAGCAATACAGCACATTCAGCGATGTGTGATGCTTTCAATTATGCGGTCTATCAGTTCCATAGGAAGTGAGAGCCATTGCTCTTGCAAAGTAGTTGCAAGCGCGGCAAGGGTCTAAGGGGGCGGATTGAGAGCAGCTAGACATCTCCCTAAAGCATCCCAAACATGCTCGATATGATTCAAGTCCGGGGATCGAGCTAACCACTCTATGTGCATAATTGTTTCTTGTTGAATATAATTATATACGATGCGAGCCCTGTGTGGTCTTGCGTTGTCGTCCTGTAACAGGAAAGCATCACCTACTGCCCCGGCATATGGGCACACATAAGCATCAAGGATGTCATCTCTATAAACATGAGTATTCACGGTTCCCCTAGGAAAAACATGGAGGTCTGTGCGTCCACCCAAAGAGATGCCCCCCCCCTAAACACAGACACTGCCTCTTCGGTATGCATCTCTTTCATGGATGTTTGACGGATAATAACGGGTTCCAAGTTCTCTCCATATCAAATAATGCCTACTATCGCGTTCTAGACTAAACCTGGACTCATCCGTAAAGAGAACAGCCCTCCATTGCTCAGGCGTCCAGTGAACATGTTGTCGTGCCCACTGCAAACGGTCCCTCCTATGGCATGACTTGAGCGGCACGCAAATGGTTGGTCGCCTCGCATACAGACCACCTTCGTGAAGCCTTCTACGCACAGTTGATGTTGACACCAACCTTCCAGTGGCTGCAGCAAGGGAGGATCTAAGAAGAGTCGGAGTAGCGGTTCTATTCCTGAGTGCACATAATGTCAAACATCGGCCATCGGCGCTTGTCATAGCAGTTGGCCGTCCTTGGTTGAACCTCCTAGGTGCCGAATCTGTGATTTGAAATTGCCTTTGTCTATAAACCACAGAAAGACTCACATTTAGCCATCTGGCCACTTCTGTTTGACTTTGTCCTACCTCTAGTCTCCCAATGGCTTTCTATTGTAGTTCTGTATGCAAATGATGCCTGGAGATCATTATTACGAACAGGTTATCTCAGATTTCTGATGTCACTATCACAGTGAAATATGTGGGCTTGCTCTCAAACATGGACTTGCCCCTCACAGATGATGTATTCTGAGTACAGCGCCACTAATTTGCATATTGGAGGTTTACTCAGTTACTCTTATTTGGCAACATATTCAAATTTTACATGGTTTGACTTATTTTTTAGGGAGTTATTGCTATTTTTGTGATTTTTCCTTAATTTATGATAACCAGTGTATGAATTCAGTCACTGCATCTGATATTAAAGCAAATTTTTCATCTTGAATTTTCTCAACTGTCTGTATCCTATATTCCAAAACAAAGCAGGTAGTTCTGTGAGGAATGTTTCCATGGTATAAGGGGTGTTCAAATGAAAAGGTACGGAACTTCATAACAAATAAACCAGTTGAAATTTGGCATAACGTAATGAGACATCTAAGGACATGAATTTAGTGTCCGGCAAGATAGTGTGCATGTGCGGGGTCCCTGCACATGATGAAGGAGAGAAGCAAGCAGTTGTGTATTCCGCCCAATTGATGCGGCAGTGCGTCTGAGGAAATCATGACGTTCACATTGCAAAATGAGACAACTGAGGAGCAGCAAGATGTTATCAGATTTCTGAATGTTTAATGAAAAAGGAGTAGAAACCAGCCGATATTTATTGGCAGATGTTGGCCATATACAGGGAAGACCATACATCCGACAAATCAGTGAGAAACTGGAGTGCCAATTTTTGTGAAGGCCTAGAGTGTTCGAATCATAACCCGAGACCAACCCAAACACGGTAATCATGGCCAAACTCATCGACAAGGTGAATGACCTGGTAAGACATGGTAACTGAAATGAAACACTTCAACTCGGACAATGAACTGGACATGGTGTAGGACAAGCTCCTGTCACAGCCACGGGAATCCTGGGAACAGGGAATCCTAAGGTTCATGAAACAGTGGGATAGTTGCGCTTCAGGCCTGTAGTGATGACTTGTGAATATAGCCTTCAATATATCCACAATGTCATTTTGTACCTTTTCCTTTGAACAATCCTAATACTTCATTTCACAATACTGTGACATTGCACGGCTGGCTCACTTACCATATTTGTTCCCTTGTGATTATTTTCTTTAGGGCCACCTAAAAACTGTAGTCTTTGAACATATGCCACAGATAACAGAGCTACTGTTTATATTCAAGTTCACATTACATAGTAAAATCTACTGCATATTAAATTCTGTCCATTATGAAATTACAAAATTATTAAAATGATGTTTAGAACACATAGTTTTGAACAAGGAATTGTGCACATGTAGAACAGAAGGTAATTAATATGGCAAGAAAGACATCAAAATTTTAGAAGATGCTGAACAAAATACAACATACCTACTGTTTAAATACAGTCGTTTTTGCCTAATGTTTAATGTACGAGTATTGTGAATAAAGCGTGCAATTTCCTGTGGATTATCATCAACTAATTGGTGCTTGACAAAATAATCCATACCCTGAAAAGAATACAAAAGTATGCATATAGAAACATCCAAAATGTAATTATTACTTACAGAGTATAAAATGCAGTTCAAGATATAGCAATTGTTATCAATACAAAACATGCTCTTACGTTCCTTTTGAATCACATTTTGATTAACATATCTCATCTAAAAGTAAAAATATAGTTTGAGACCAGCAGAGTTTGATTTTCGATATTCAAATATAAGACATTTGCTTCTAAAAACATAATGACTGATTATCAGTCCCAGTTGCCCAAATCAAAGGACACCCATGTTATTCTTAGTGTCGGCAGACTGCCAGATTTGACACTATCAGTTTTATCTTACGAGACGATGTGAGCCAACTGTGTACAAGTCCTTGAACACCACAGATTAACTCAGTGCAGACATTCAATTAGCCTTCCACACATGGAAGATGTCTGGCATATCTTTGCACATGTGAAACAGTCCATAATCTAACGATTCAATACAACACATATTAATATCGACGGTCCCTTGTCTGAACATTCTGAAATAATTCATGTAGGACACTGAATGGCAACATCACAGTGCCAGCTCATCTGTCAGGCCAAAAAAGACATCATAAGAATTTGAGCACATATTAATGCAACCACTTTCGTGCAGTTATGTGACTTTTCACAGGAAAACATAAATGATGACTTATAATTGAAAACAAAAATTATTACGTATGCACATATTTTATATTGGGGGGGGGAGTGATATCAATCAAATCAATCTTCACGTGGTGCTCCTATTTAAACTAAATGACTGATACCTATTGTCTTTAAGTAGTCTTCATTGATGAAGAAGTAGAAAAGCATTTTTGATTTGGTGATAGCAGCAAGTTCCTGAGGGTTTTAGAGGTAGAAAGAATTGAAGCAAAAAGTCTTTTCTAAGACTAGGCCAAAACCAGCTTCTAAGATTTCTTTTTGGAACACTAGCGAATTAACTCATGGCAAATTTACTGAATTGAAAACCATTATTTCTAATCATGATTTTGACATAATGGGTATTGTTGAAAGTGGAGCCGCTGCAGACAATGAAGTATATTTTAATAGTCCTGAATATCAGAAATTTGTGTTAAAGTGATCAAAATAAATTGCTTCTGGCATTACGTTTTTGTAAACTTTCTTTGAAGGCAAAGTCAATTACCTCTCACCAGATGACTACCAACAATAAAATATAATTCTTGAAAATACATGCATGGAGACAAGAGACCTTACATGAGATATTTTTGTATAATCCTCCAAAGAATAAACCCAGTTTTGAAAGCATAATAATCAATTGGGATAGAAATTCACTTATATTTGGTGACCTCAATGCTCCCTCAACTCACTGGGTTTATTCGACTTCAAATGGTATTGGTTGTGTATTTGAAACTTTTATTGATTTCATTGAGAATGAAAGAAATTCTCCAACTTTTCTCTCTTACAATGGAATTGTCTCTCATCCTGATTTACTCTTAGCCCACCCAACTCTGTTATGCCAAATACAGCATGAGTTAGTTGATAGTCCTGGTAGTGCTGGGCATAAAATATTACTATCCAGTATTGTAAGATATAAATCCCCTTACAGGGAGCCCTGTCAGGTTTACTGGAACCTTAAAAAGGCAAACTGTTTCAACTATAAAGGCCTCACTGATACATTTATGAACTACTTTGTTCTCCCAAATCTTGAACATTCTTCAAAACTCTTTACCTATGCTATAAGTGTGCTTCTCTATGTATCCCAAGAGAACAACAAAAGAAATATACCCTTTTTTGGAATGACAAATTGCCGAAGCTTTGTGAAAGCAGAAATAAGGCTCATGAGAAGGCTCGAAATATCAGCCTTAGTAAGGACTGTATAGCTTTGCATAAGACAGGTTATCTTACAAAGATCAATAATTGAAGCAAAGAGTTTCTTGTATAAAAACTTTCTAGAAAAATTGGACTTTAGGAGGGATGGCATAAAGGCTCATAATTTTTTGTTCCAGATAAACAATCGAAACATCAGAAGAAAAGAACCTATTTAAAAAGGTTTTAAAGAACTCAAGATATTTCGAACACTTTTTGTGGGCATTATGCTAGGATAAGCAATCACAGGCCTACTAATAAAATAATAAAAAAAGTAAACTCAAACCACCTCAGGACAACAATTATCCACTTTTTGAACATCTTTTTAATGCTGATTTCTCTTCTGGGGAATTGAAAAATAGCCTTGATGCCTTAAAAGTAAAATTGCAGTTCTGGATAAAATCCTACCCAAGTTCCTTATAAATCTGGGAGATTCTGCAAAACTATGTTGGCATTCATTAACCAAACTTGGAGAAATGGCTTGTCAACTACTTGGAGAAAGGCTGTGATAATACAATTCTCAGGCTTAACAAACCAGTTGAAAATATGGACAGTTACCACCTGTTTTCTCTTACAAGCATAATATGTAAATTAACTGAGAGATTAATTGCTAACAAATTAAAGTTTGTACTAGACAAAATTGGTTTAATATCTGAAAAACAAGCAGTTTTCCGTAGACATAGATGTACAGTTGAACAAATTGCATGCCTGTCCCAAGAGATAAAAGATGGCTTTCAAAGAAGGCAAAGTACCCTTGCAGTATTTGTGGACTTTAAAAATGCATTTGATAGGGTCTGGAGAGCTGGACTGCTTAGGAAGTTAATTTCCTGTGACATTTCAGGCACCTGTTTTAAATGAATTAAAAGTTTTCTTGACCAACACTTTATAAGTGTTAAATATGGTCATGCTGTGTCAGGTTATAGTGAAACCAAACAGGGTTTACCCCAAGGAGCTGTTCTAAGCCTGATTCTTTTTAATATAATGATCACTGATTTAATAGACACTATTTCCAGTTCTGTACCTGGCATGTATGTTTAACTATTTGCTGATGATGTGGTAATGAGTGAAACAGGATGGCCAGGAGACCATCCTACAACAGGCCTTAAATGTTCTTAACACCTGAACTTATGATAATAATATGATCGTAAATACTGATAAAAACCACCTTTCAATTGTTTTCCCTCAGTACAAAACATCACGACAACCAACTTCAGTTTAATGACAAAGACCTGAATAGAATTTTTGATACTGTCTACTTGGGTCTTCACTTAGACCCAAAATTATCTTAGACAAAGCATGTTGATTCAGCTGTTGATAAAGGATATGCCAGATCAAGACTATTGAAACATTTAGCTGGTGTCACTTGGAGCTCAAGCCAAGATGTCTTGTGTGTAGCCTATAAAAGTTATGTTCCTCCTGTTATTGAATATGGAAACGAGGCTTTGATAACCACCTCAGACTCTGTTAAAAACACCCTTGACCTATTCCAAAACAACATTTTGCAACTGATCACTGGTGACGCTAAATCAATCCCCATAGTTGCTATGGAACTTCAGACTGAACTAGAACCATTAAATGAAAGGTGCCAAAGGGTGGGCCATAAACCTCGTTGAAAGAAACTTATGAAGAAAAAATAATTTTCTAAATTATTACAGACCAGCAAACAAAACGGATTAAAAACCCATAATTCAGTCCTTTCTACTGTCCATGATCTTTATGATACCTATGATATTCCTACTACGGATCGCCAGGTTTTTCCTCAGGAATTAAATCCTGTTCTAGATCAAACCATGTTGGAGGGCCACCTGGATCTTGTTTGGAATGTCAATAAACAGCTCTCCTTACAAAGTGAATTAAAAAATGCTGCTCTGGCTACTATATATAGTAGGTAACCTCCTGATGATTGGCTCCATCTGTATATTGATAGTTTTACAGAAGGTGCTATAAAAAACACCAGTGTTGGAGCATATTCAAGTGCTTTCAGTATTAGCTATCCTCTTGGGAAATACTGTGACAATTTTGATGGACAGATAGCGGCAATATTGTTTGCAATTGATAGATTGGAAGAGAGTCCTGATCCCAATATTGTTGATCCCAATATAGATTGTTGCTTCAAAACCGATAACTTTAATGATAAAATTTTATTTCTTTGAATTTCAGAAAGTTCAGAATACTCCGAGTCAAACTTTGGATGCACCGTTTTAAAATGACTCTCAGGGTTACTTTTCTTTGGAATTGCTTCACTTTTCTTGCATAATAAGCATATATGTTTGTCTTTATGATTTATAAAGCAAAACTGGTGCTTCCATTCTTCATTAAAATTTGAAATGAGTGCTCGCTTAGCTTTGTTATTGTGGGTTGTTAGACATAAAGTACATACCTTGTAATTACTGATTTCAATGCCTGTCTAAAAGTTGGAAATTTGTAGTATGCTTACGAATTAACCAAAATTGTCACAGACAGACAGACAAAATAGACACATGTTTTGCTTTGTATTCACTTAGTCTTTCTGACCGCATGCACTGGCAATTGCACCAGAGGGGTTACAGTTAAATGCATCAACCACACAGTGCCATACTGTACTGTTAGGTCAGTCCAACTTTAGTTGGCTGCACTCGACAGTGAAACGTTTTGAGCAGTGCTGATGCAAAAAAGTGGCTCTTAGATTCATAGATGTAAAAATATATAATTTTAATATGTATAATATAAACCCAAAACTGCAAAATTGCATGCAAACTAGAATAATTTAGAGTGGGTGTATTGCACTGTGTTGCCGACCATTACCTACACAATAGTCTGTTATTTATCTCAGCACCACAACTTCTTTCATTTGGTTGGTGATGTAAACAGAGCTCTTCAATCAGCCATTCCAAAAAAGATATTTTCTCCAGTAATTGTGAAATGGTATTTGGCGACACACTCAAATTTTTACCTTCAGTTAAATGAGCCTCATACTTCAGTCTGTGAATGCATCTCAAAAATCTTACCAGCTAAATCATCGGTTTACCAATATCTTCATCACTAACCACCAGTGTATGTTTAATAAGGTGCAGAAATTTTTCAATCTGTAATGGTTTTAATACCATGTCAGAAATGTCACTGGTTGCCAATGATTTCTTTTTTTAATAGATAGCTTGGTTTCATATAGCCAATTTCATTGCCAGAGAAAAGGCATTTGATTAGTTTCTTTTCCCTTTCTTTGAATACATTTAATAAACAATGAATATTTATTTCAAGCATTATCAGTTATAATGACTCAAATAGTGTCAATATATTTAGGTTCCATTTATGAGATGCAGTTAAATTTGGTATCTTCATTAGTTATGCCATTCATTTTAAATTATGCTTCTACCTGATACAACTTATTTTCTTCTGGCTCACCTATCTACAAAGATGGAATTTTTACACTGACCTTCATAGTTTCTGAAGAATTAACACTGTCTGACTATTCCGTCTTCTCAGTATTTTCCATAATATTTACCATTACCAACTCAAGGTCACGAAAAGAATGTAGCTGTTGCTACGTCACAAACATTATTTTTTCTGTTTAATAATAACTTCTTACTACTATGTTTTAAAGAAAAAAGAAAATGATTTATTACATTTTAAAGAAACTTGTTTATTATATTTAACACTTTGATCTTTTTAATATTATTTTCTCACTATCGCCATTTACAATCTACATAAAATTGTAGAAAAGATTATATATAGTTTGTAGAGGTTAAAAACTTTTATTGTAGAGTTAGTATAAGCCATATACTAAAGACTACAGCTGGTAAGAGTTAGTATAAGCCATATACCAAAAACTACAGTTGGTAAAGTTTCACACCATTTGACTAAATTGTGAATTCTAATGGCTACTTTTTATGTTGTTTGCTAAATGGCAAATGAATACACTATCACTGAGAGAAGTCTTCATTTCATAATGAAATTTCAGTTTCAACATACTTCCTAAAATCTCTCAAAAACTGGACATGAGTTGTTCTTCGCAGGCTTTATTTAACTCTCTTTTCATAGTAAAACTAGACTTCAATGTACAGGAGTAAATGGATTCTTAGGCCACATGTGAAATTATTTTGAGAGCCATCCTTATCCAGACCTTTCTCCTCCTGAGGTGAATGTTCCTTCTCCATCAAATACTGCTTCTTAATGTACTCATTATTTGGTACATGGTTCTTTGGCTTACTGCCCACAAACACTTCTCATCCAGCAGAGTCAAACTGACACTTACTTCGTCCCTTTGGATTCATCTTTGGCAGAAGAAGTTACAGCACCACCTTTATGAGATGCATGCATGGAAACCAAGGTACTTCTTTTGACGCCGACAGTTTCAGAGACAGACCTGAGCTGTTTTCATCACTAGAAGCCTTCTTATAAATATTTGTAAGATCTAGAAACAATAAAATTTTGTAACTCTACAATAAAGCATTTTTTCATGTTAATAAAACCAGGTTCCTCATCACTACTATTTTGAAACAATTAATTATATATATATATATATATATATATATATATATATATATATTTCCAATGGGAAATAGATTTTGTTTTTTGATCTTTCTTCTCAGTAAGAGAAATTGTGGAATATAAATCAGTCAATAAAACACAAAATTGGAGGAAGCTAAATTTAATTGTAAATCATATATTTTTAATTTTTATTCCAAAAAACTGCTGGTGTTTCAGAGCAGCTCATTTAAAAAGTAATGTCAGTTTCTGTTTGAGTCTTCTTTAGGTATAAAACCTACACACTGTTCCTAAATGAAGTCTTTTTAATGAAGATTATCACTTCAAATCCCAATATTTTTACTGAGGGGGGAAAAACACAGTTGAAACATTACTCTGACAAAAACATTAATTAAATACTCAAAACTCACCATAAATGCATCTGCATTGAAAGTAACGGTACCTTCATCTAGCTGCAAATATAACTGATGATACGAAAAATTGCTGTTTTTCTTTCTGCAGTAAATAGATGCATACCCCCATTGACTCCGACATAAGCTAAAAGAAAACAATACATTATAAGCATTTAATAATCATATTACTGAAGATAAAGTACCATATATACAACCAATATTAGAAGAAATGCTAAACCATTAAGAAAAATGAAGTAAGTGAGCTGCATTGCATGACTGCAGTTCAGTGGTTAATCATTCAATGATTAAGCAGATGGATGCATTCTCAAATTTTCCTATACAGTCAAAAGTCGTTAATCCGGACTCATCGGGACTTCGGCGATTCCGGATTATAGATCACCAGTTTAAGTCTGGTAAGATGGCATGCAGAAATTATAAAATTAAAAATATGAAACCGTAATATATGAAATAAAGAACAATTATGATCTAAAGGTTATCAAAATTTACAAAAAAAAAAAAAAAAGCTTAATATTTATTTGTTTACTTTATTAAACATTTCTTTCAATGTAAGTTGTTTAAGTTGCTTCGTTTTTTATGTGATAATACTTTCTCTTTAATTCTATAAACAGACATAATTTCTTGTTTAGTTACAAAGTTCCGCTGTTCAAGTCCTATAATTGCTGTGTCGAGAATACCGACTAATTTGTCAATCGAAATTTTTTCGTTTTCAATAACCTCTGTCACTTTCTTCGCTTTCAGAAGCGAATTATAATGACGAGGAATTTGATTTAAATCATATCAAAGGAGTACATAGAGATGAAATACTACATTTAGTGAGGAATTATAAGCCAAATAAAATAAAAACATCTGCCCTGAAGATAAGGATAGTGCTGACAGATCAACTTCCAATTCATTGCGCGCCGCGGCGTTAAAGATAAACAAAGTTTAGATAAACAAATGTTAAAATTTAGATAAACAAAGGATATGCCTTTATCCATTTTTTGCAGCAATTCCACTTTTTGTTTAATGGACTTCGAAACATACTTTCGCTTTGTAGATCCTTTACATATTAGTAAATATATATCAGAAATTCTATTTGACATAATCGAAAGTTAAAGCTTACTTTTATAAAATTGCTCTAACAGTTTGCAAAAAATAATAAGCCGAATCCAATTCGAAGATTAAGGAACAATGCAATCTGCAACATTAACTGAATTAGATAATTTTAGCTTAGCTTATACCATCCGTTATACATTAAACGCACATTCGTAAACGTATTTTGCAGACGCGCACACGCGTATTCGCAGCCGTAAAGGTCTTACGCGCATGCGTCGCAGATAGTTTGTAGCTTTGAGGTCCGAATTAACGACTTTTGACTGTACTCGATAACATCTACCCTAACAGAAAATTTAAAGCAGGTAAATTATATTTTAAAGTATTTTTATACATTTTTCTCAGTTTGCAAATAAATATTCCTATGTAATCCCTACAATAGGAAAATATTCAACATTCAAAACATTAGTTTCACTTCATAAATACTGGTACTGTTATAATAAAAGAACTTTACAAAACTTCTCTAATAATTTCTCAAATCAAGGATTAACTGTAAAGATTGTGTCTAAATTAACCATAGATTCTGACATTAAAATATTTTAAAAAATGAAAAAGTAAATAAATAACTATTTAGACATTAATCTTTGTAAAATGTATTTTAATAAAAAGAATAAATTATTTGAAAATAATTGCAAATATTTTTATTTTTGATTTTTTTAAAATTCTTCGCCATATGATTTAATAAACTGCAGAAAAAAATAAAAATAGTATATGAAATATAACTGTATAAATATAAATGATAATATCTAGTTGAAAATTCTGTTTCATAATGTCGCATTTAAACAAAAACTCTTCTTGTGCTTATAAGACATTCTGAGTAAACAGGACTAACCATGAGAAAAATTTGACTTCATAATGTAATAAAAATAAATATCATACTAAGTTGTAAATTTGTTAAAAATGCAATTACTTTAGCTGAATATTTTGTAGTTTCATGGTATACCTTCATGTAATTGTAAGATTTTATAATAATTTACCAAATGTCTTTTGGGAGGGTTGCTGCTACCTATTGCTCTCTCACTTTTGAAAGATATAATGTATGTACACATAATGCACAATAATGGAGCATTTAATATGCCAAGCATTGAAATAACACACCAGATTATGCCTATTTGTCAATGCTAGCAGAACTCCAGCAATTATCTGAGCAAGTTGTCTGCTGCATCAGAATCTTGGTGTCTTAAGTAAGCAAATGAGTTCATAATACAATTTATCTTGCTTTAATTTAAGAAGCATTTACAGTACAATTTTGAGAATTCTGCCAACTTAGTAGGTAAGCAAAAGAGGTAATCATATTACTGTCAAGAGTGAGTGGATATTTCCATCCATTTTGGTTTGTTTGTTCACCACAGAATGGCTCAAAATATTTCAAGTTATTTGATAATTGTCCTGTGTACTTAACTATGACTGATGACTCAATGGAAATTACCCGGTTTATAATTAACTTGCCTCAACCAGTTTTAAGTTTTTAGCGAAATACCTGATTAGAAATATTGAACAGAGTAGCGAGCTTTATTTTTAATACAATCTTAACCATGTAAATAGCATTAAATTGGGGAAAAGAAGCTTATGCAGAAATATGTTCATCGCAGTGACAGATGCTGTTAAATTTTTTAGCCTACTTTTCTAGTTATCTGTACATGGGAAAAGACATACACGAAGAAAATGAACTTTTTTCACTATTTCTCTTATAGATAACGAGAAAAAACACCATACTCATCTTTCCTTGACGATATGTAGAAAAATATACCAATTTCAATTCCACGTGTTTACAACTGGTTCGGAAAAGATTGTGGCAGACTGTGATTGACCAATTAAGTTCAAATGAGGTACAGTTGCATCTAAAGATGGTCTTTAATTAATAATTAGGTATGGAGTTATACAGGAAAGATTTGGTCAAAAAAGGAATTTTTGTGTTAGGCTTTCCTCCTTCTGCTTTGAGTTAGAAGAAAAGAAAAGAAAAGGGGGGAGAAGAAATTTGCAGATGACAACTAGTAAAATATTGTGTATTTTTTGGGGGGGGATGTACAAAGAACATTTTATTGGAGATGACTTTGAAATACAGAACAAGAAAAGGATCCTGCCCTACACTGATGAAGGATTCCAGTTTTAGACATTTAAGAAATGGCTGAGCAATAATTTCCTGTGCTGTGATGAGAAAGTGCTCCAGTTTTACAGACATCTAAAAAATAACTGAGTGATAAAGGTTTCTGACCTACACTGATGAAGCGTTTCAATTTTACAGATGTTTAAGAATCAACTGAGGAATGTAGGTTTTTGATCTACAGGGAGGATGAATTCCTGTTTCCTGTCTACACACTTAAAAAAAGGCCAAGTGGTAAAAGTCCCTGATTAAACTTGGACAACTTTCTTGTGTTTATGAATTTTATAAATAGACTGTTCTGGACTGATAATTAGCTAGTGACTTAGACTGTTATAAAGTGCAAAGATCCAGGAGAGGTTTCTATGGAGTGTAATAATGAATTTCATTACAGTTCAGGTTATGTGACTATTTGGTGACAAATTGTGAGACAATTGTGTGTAATATTCATGCCTGTGGTGTGAGACAGAGACTGTTTACCTTTGAAGAAAATGAATTGAATTACCTTTGAAGAAAATGATTTTTTATTATGAATTACTGAAAGCTGCTCATGTAAACACTGTTCATCTTCTCCATACATTCAGTTAAGGTGTAAATACTAATTAAAAAGTTTAGTTGAGATTATTTTAAATTTAATATGTTAATGTGGTACTTAAGGACTCATATATAAAAATGAATATTTTTGTGGCTATATGTGTTTATCTGTCTACAACAAAGCAATTAACCAATTTTAAATTATGTTATGTAAATGAAACTGGGTTAACTAATTGCAGTTGTACTAAGTCCTAAACCATTCATTTGAAAAAAGTTTAAAATTATTGCGTGTTATCCATATTGGTACTTAAACACTGCACCAAATTTATATAATTCTGAAATACAACATAAATTTTCCATACTCAAACAAAAGTTTGTTGAGTATGGAGTTTGTTGAGTACTTTTTGTTTTCTAAAGCTTGTTTTTCAGGCTTCCCCCCATCAAAATGGGATTCAATATCTCTACAGTACTAAACTAGTTTAATATGACTCTCAAAGCATAAGATATCCTTAAAGTGTTTATCTGAAATTCAGAATCTGGAAGTTCACATCTATTCAGCATCTAACATTTTTGCACTTTTAAAACTTCAGATTAAATCTAACCCGTTTCTGACATCTTCAACAGATAAAGTATTCATGAACTTCATCCTGTCACAAGAAATAAATAATCAAGTCTGTGTTCTTCATACATCTCAATCCTCAGCAAAAATCATGGGTTACACATCAAAATAAAAATTAACAATTTCACTTGCATATAATAACTGACAGAAGATTCAGCATTCGCCTATTCCCAGAAACAGAAATTTAAGATCCTCCGATTTCTTGATACTTTATCATCTTTAAAAGCAAAATAATTTTGTAAAAGAGGATATTTTAATATTCGTATAATCTTGCATGCAACCAAAAAATTATGAGCAACATACATAATACAATCTGATTTGAATTCCTCAAAGAATAATGGTCTTGTCTGACTGCAGAAAATTAATAAAAAATCTACATTCACAGAAAATGCTGTATTATTTAAATATAATAAAAAAATTGCTCCCAAAAAAAATAAAGAAAGCTACCACAGTTACTTCCACAAATTCAATATTCTTAACAGGAATCATTTTAGAGAGAATGGCGTAATAGTGTTTGTAATTTGCTTTTGAAGGCTGCACAACTTAGGATATGATGCCCCTCAAAATGAGGAAGAGTTTTAAGTAAATATATTTTTTCAATTAACATATGTGGTAATTACATTTTCCCACTGTGGTTAATTTAGGGCAAGTAACAGAATGACAAATATTGCATTTTAGTACTTTGGTGAAATTAGTTGTAATGGAAGTCAACTACATTTTTAAATTATTAGAAATTTCAAAACCTGATTGGTAGATATCAAGTTTCTGTTGTCGCCCCATACACAAGTCTTTAAACTACAAAACAGGGCCTCAGTCAGACTTGGTTCAGTCATAGTTGAGTCTGCTGACACTTCATTAGCAGCTATTTTCTTATAGGTCTTTGAAATCAATTTTCAGTTTTCTAAATGTTTTGGTCCCACAGCTTCTTATTAAGCATGCTTCAGAATAAATAGTACATAATTCCTTCTTGTACCAGCCATGTTTTCAGTCCCAGTGTACATACCAGCATTTAATGTACCCAAATCATAATGTACCCAAAATATGCTTCAAGATATGTGCAGGATATAATTTTCAACCCTGAAAGTATAATAATACTACTCCAAGTACTATAGCAGAGGTGGCCAAAGTGCAGCTCACGAGCCAGATACAGCTCTCACAGGCAATTTGTGTGGCTCATGCATATAAAATATCTGTATGAAATATGGTAAACTGAAACCATTCAGTGTTCAAAAGGAAGTAAATTATTAGTTTAAACTGTTTTTACAAAGTTATCAGGTTTTTTTTTTCTATTTAAAACCTCCTCCACCACTTTTATAATGATGTAAATACGAACTTGTGGCTTTTAGAAAACCTAGATGTGGCTCTCCAACATTCTTGAATTCAAACGTGCGGCTCTTACTGACATGAAGTTTGGCCAACCCTGTACTATAGTCTAATAATTAAAAATCGCACAGTAAAATAATCTTGAAAAATAATAAGATATTATATTTAAAACACACTGACTTTCATTTTTAATCACATTACCCAAAATAAGCTTGAAGATATGTGTACAAGATAATTTTCAAACCTGAAAGTATACTAATACTACTCCAAGCGCTATAGTTTAATAATTAAAAATCGCACAGTAAAATAATCTTGAAAAATACTAAGATATAATATTTAAAACACACTGACTTTCATTTTTTAATCACATAAAAAGAGAAACTTAGCTATATTTGATATCAGACATGTCACATCATTTCACATATTCAATTAGATTACATCCATGTAAGCCAGCAATGGTTTTATTCTGCAATAACTTCTAAAGTTACTAACCTCAGTAATAAAAGTAATGCAAATACATTCCTTTAATTCCATGTTGAATCACGTATCAAAATAAAATATTGAGCCTAATCAATGTTATCAAACATTTTCTTATTCAAAAACCTAGCAGAAGATATTCCCAAAAAAACTGATGAGAATAGGCAATGGAAATGAAGGAAAGCTTAAAAACATACTACGTCACTATATTTCCTGGCCTCAAAATCAATATTACTCTGACAACCCAACCCATAACGTAACGGATGCTGCTAGATACTAGGTGAGCTCACACAGGTATAAGAAGAATGAAAAACATTTGCAATGATCACTTTTAACAAGAAATGCAAAATAGAAGGGAAATTAGCTAAATCACGGATTCTAAACTAGTGGAGAAATTTCTCCTAACGGAGGGAATTTAACCCTCTCACTGCATACTTTTTTTATCAAAATAGGTTCAAAAATCGCGTATTTTTTTTATTACATATCTCAAATCTACATATGTTTTAGAGTTAAAATATACAAAAATTGTTTCTAATTTTTTTTCAATATAGAATAAGATTATAGAAAAAGGTTGTCAGAATACTGAAATTGAAGAATAATGATATAAAAGGAAAATTTTGAAAATTAATATTGCTTAAATTGTGATTTATTTTATAAAATACAAAGGTAAAACATATATACTAATGAAAATATTTGCATAATATAATATTTTGCATATCAATTTTGCACCACTGTTGAAAGTTTTCAATAGAAACTGAATTTTCCGATTCATCACTATCTGCAGAGGAATCCCAGAAATTCTCATCAGTTTCGCTATAACTATCTTCAATATACTTAAAATCAGAGTCAGAACTACTATCAGTTTCGTAAATATCATCAGGAATATAGGTTATATCACTCGCGAAATGCTTCCTGCCAGACATCTTTGAACTCTGAAAAGTGCGCACAAAATGCTGCATTACATATTCTTGTATATTTGGCAGAAATGTGGACAACTAACACCATCTGTTAGCCCACACTTAAATAAACAATTAAAACATCACAGAAATGCCGAAAGGAAACCTTGAAAGGGGAAAGAGTGGGTTGCACAGTTAAATAGATGGCAAAAATTCATCCCCAAAGAAATTGCGGGTTGCGCAAATTTCACTACTTCTGCATTGCCCGTGGAAATTGCGGGATGCGTAGTGAGAGTGTTAATGCTTTCAGGGGGTTGAACTCAGTATAATAGTTTCAAGTATGTAATAAAATACTACGGTCAAAGAACAACTAAGGCTTGGTTGAAATCAACTGGTCCCACTAGCCTGCTCAGTAAAAAATGACAAGTGTTGGATAATTGTTGAAAAATCGAATATGTTCACAAAGAATCAGAAAACATTCGTTATCAAATTTCAAGATGTTTCTGGGTGCAACATTAGCAAACATCTTTGAATGGATTGATTAATTAGACTTTTGCACTTCAATGCAATGGATTTATCACATGATACATGAGCTCAAATTTACAGTTAATTAAATAATTCACTTATGAAAAAATCTATATTACATGGACAAATGGATAATACATACCTCTGCCACAAAATCTGATCTTGAGCAAGCTCTCCCCAAACACATGCTGCTAAGCATAAATCAGTTGCATTCAGGTGTGATAAAACACAAAGACTTATTTCAGGTGGCAAATCAGCAAGATCAGGAAATCCTAAAGGTAAAATTGGCAATATACATAATAACAGAAATATGAATCAGGTGTACTCAATGGAAATAATTATGCAAATATTTATATATACAATAAATAGCTTGAAAAAATGCAATAAATAGCTTGAAAAAACTATCATATTTTTAACAATAATAAAGTTAAATACAAATAAAACTTGTAAAATCACACACATGAAGTAAAACATTAGACACAAAAATATTCAGTTTTAAAAAATATTCAATGCCATTAAATATTCAGTTACTGAAATTAGAGGAATTTTATTAATTCGGTAATATTTGGATACTAACAGATTACAAAAAATTTCTGTTCAAATGATTTTGAAAAATTTTCTGCTTTCTTAAATGTTAACTCACAAAATAGAAAACATTAAATCAAACTTTCACAGATTACTTGACCCAAACATGAAATATAAGATATAACTTACAAATACGACATACAACAAAACTTTCTATATCATACAGCGAAAGTAGTATGAAACAGTACTCGACCAAAAATCAATAAATAAATACATAAATAAATAAAAATAAGCACTCTGCCATCCTTCTAAGTACCAATCAAATAAATATGACTAAAAGTTCACAACTTCCATAGAAGTACCATAGCCTCCAAGCAAAAAGCAAAATCTAATATGCCAGGAGAGATTTGGTTTACTTGATTATGGCAAAGCACTCGAGGACTAGATGCCTAAGGGAAGGGATGTCTTTGTGGAGTAACTTCTAAGGGAAACTGGCTCGTATACAAGTTACACATGGAAGATAATCACGAAAATGTCCATGTAGACAGCCTGTACATCAGGATTCGAACCCAGACTGAATTACCAGTGTTTAATAATTTTAGCGTTCAGCCACTGGTGGGCTTATGCAAGGAGAGAAAGAGCATAGGAATAATGCATAAGTAACTTAAAATGTGTAATTAATGGATCACCAAGGAGCACCTGAAATCAGTTTAACACTGAAATTTATGCAAAAATTCCTTAAAAACATAAATATTGGAAAACATGATATGAAATGTATTCATCCCTGACATAAGGAGCTTTATATGGTCATCCATTTGCTTTCTAACTTTCTCAATTACTTCTGAAAGTAAAATATCATCAAAAATTCCCTTAATAAATCTGAAAACACTACCTCTGATAAACAACTATGTTAGGTTATTTCATAACTTGTGTTTCTTTTACATCTAGTGTGATAGCCATCATAAATTTTACTGATTTAGTCTACTAGCAGAAGAATCAATAGCAGCTGTTACAGTAAGGTCATTGACTGAAGTCAAATTGTAGTTAACTGGGATCTGACAAAATCATAAAACACAAAGAAATTTCCTTTCGCAACCTTAATAAATACTGACTTTCGCATCAGATCGCATTGTGGTTAATAAATTGTGAGCATAAATTTATACAGTCAAAAGTCGTTAATTCGGACACCCATAATATGGAATGATCTATAATCCAGACCTCAAAGCTACACACTTTCTGCGCATGCATTGCATTGACGCTTGCGCATAGGCGTTTACGCATGCTTGTAAGACCTTTACGGCTGCGAATATGCGTGTGCGCATAATATGTTTATGCATGCGCGTTTAATGTATAACGGACAGTATAAGCTAAGCTAAAATTATCTAATTATCTATTTAAATTAATGTTGCAGATTGCATAATTCCTTAATCTTCGAATTGGATTCGGCTTATTATTTTTTGCAGACTGTTAGAGCAATTTTATAAAAGTAAGCTTGAACTTTTGATTATGTCAAATAGAATTTCCGATATATATTTACTAATATGTAAAGGATCTACAAAGCGAAAGTATGTTTCGAAGTCCATTAAACAAAAAGTGGAATTGCTGCAAAAAATGGATAAAGGCATATCCTTTGTTTCTCTAAGCATTCCGAAATCTGTTTATCAATTTCACGCTGCTCTGGGGGGGGGGGGACAACCACAGCGCGCAATGAATTGGAAGTTGTTCTGTCAGCACTATCCTTATCTTCAGGGCAGATGTTTTTATTTTATTTGGCTTATAATTCCTTACTAAATGTAGTATTTCATCTCGATGTACTCCGTCTTTGATATGATTTAAATCAAGTTCCTTGTCATTATAATTCGCTTCCGATAGTGAAGAAAGTGACACAGAGGTTATTGAAAACGAACAAATTTTGATTGACAAATTAGTCAGTATTCTCGACACAGCAATTATAGGACTTGAACACCGGAACTTTGTAATTAAACAAGAAATTATGTCTGTTTAATAGAATTAAAGAGAAAGTATTATCACATAAAATGAAGCAAATTAAACAACTTACATTGAAAGAAATGTTTAATAAAGTAAACAAATAAATATTAAGCTTTTTCTTTTTGTAAATTTTGATACCCTTTAGATCATATCTGTTCTTTATTTCATAAATTATGGTTTCATATTTTTAATTTTATAATTTCTGCATGCCATCTTACCAGATTTAAACTGATGATCTATAATCCGGAAAAATCGATAATCCTGACGCGTCCAGATTAATGACTTTTGACTGTATATTACCACTTGTCACTGGATGAATCAGGTTCTTCTAATTCAGCAATAGACTGTTTTAAATTTTTAAAGCTGAAGTCATCAATCTCTAGCATAATAAAGATACCTTGATTTCAAACAAAACTATACCTAATATGTTGAAAATTCATTTTATGTGTTTCACTGCAGATGGTTAAGTCAATAATTAAGGCAACATAGAACTTTGTTTCACCTTTATCTGATTATGCTAAAGCATAAGCAGGCCACTGAACACAAGTATCACAAGTATAACTAGTCTTGTCGCAAAAAATAAAAACCAAGATCCTTGCTTCTATAACAATAAACAATAGATCAATCATGTCATTTTCCAGTGGAGGTGGACTGGTGATTTAGCCATCAAAAAACATTTTAAGCGATCGTATACTTTATTCATTTGTACTCAACACTAACATGAACATCCTGGTCCCCCACTGAAGTCCCTGGAATTTCTACGCGGGGCCAAATGTTCATCAAAATTTAAATTCCAGGGAATTTCAAAAATTGATGATTTTTCAAACTTTTTATTCTATAATGAAAATGCAAAGGCATTGCTCTTTTTTCACTTCTTCCTGTTTCAAAAATAATCTAATGATTCTATGACTTCACAGCTGATTCCCACAGTCTGCCAAAATGGGAAGCTGACGGTTGGTTAAATATCAATTTTACTTCCTCTAGAAACAAAAATTTATGAGTTTCTTGATTTTGCTTGCACTGCAAGAAGCGCTTTTCTGTTTTCTTTCTCTTTTCCTTCAAGTTAGTTCCATAGTCATTGTAAATCTCAGCTAGATTTTCTTTTTGATATAAATTGTTTTAATGTGCATAAAAATGCCTTTGTTGGAAGATTACACCATTTCAAGATAGATTGCTTTTATTACAAAGCATACAAATAAATACATGTACAATTTAAATGATTTTGGCCTGCGTCCTGCAAAATATTTGATCAAGAACATCCTAAAAAATCTACTCTGATTCAACGAAATAGTCATGATTGTATTATTTCAGGTACTGGTAGAATTGCCATTATTTGACTTGCAGTTTGAGCTCTATGTTTGCAACACATAAAACAAGTTCTTACTAATTTTTGAATAACAGATCTAGCATAGCTAGCAGCTATGATCTAAAATTGCTGTCTAATTAAAGAAAAAAGTTATGGTGTTGCATGCAGATATTTTTTTTTTTTTTCATTCTCAGCTAGTTGTGCATTTTCCAGCTTTCTTACTACTCATAACATTTTATCATCATCTAAAGATGGACACTAAGTACATTGCTATTTGGAGGTAAATCTTTTCTTTTTATCAAACACTGAATTTCTTTACATAAGTTCAATCATGGTACTATTGAAGTAACACAGAGTGTTGCAGCTCAAATTTCATTACTAGATAAGAATATGACTCTTTCAAAATGTGTTTACCTTTGAATTTAATTTGAATCTTAATATCAAAGCAAAATGCATTGTAACTTCGAAAATGAGGATATTTTTTATATAACGGTAAGTTTCTGTACAATTTCAGAAGCTACAAATGATACTGGTTTATGTCCTTCTGGTAATGCTTTTTCATCCGTAGGAACATATTTAGACACAGGAGCCTCAGTGCACTCACTCACTGAACCAAAGAGGTTCATTCCACCACAATTCATGAGACAGCAATTTTGCAGGAAATAACCCATGTGAAGCCTAATCAGCAGGATCTTCTTTTCCATCAACATGACTCCAGTTCTCAGCTGGTAAGATGGCTTTCAATCCAGAAACTGTTGGAAATGAATACTTGCCACCTTTTAGAATCTAACTTTAGCCATGACAATACAATTTGTGAATCACTCTACATGTGCACTGAAGCAAATTTTTTTAACTAATGCTGCTCTGACAGCCTGAATCAAGTGTGCTAGTAATAGTGCTGCACATAATTCCAGTCTAGGAAATGTGATAGGCTTCAGTGGTGCTACAGGAATTTTAGCTGTTAAAAGTTTTACATTAGACTTGTCACAAGTTTTGATGTACATAACTGTCATACAGCTCTTTTCAGAAAAGTGACAAACTTTGTGAAGTTCACATCAAGAATAATCAGGTAACAGGGCTTTTCTTAGTATATGTGTTATGTCTAGGAGCAAAAACAATTTTACTTTACACCTGACTGCCACTGGCTCCGACATAGCAATGTGAATACTCTACATCTAAAATTTTAAAACACCATTCCAGAATTTTAAATGTTTATTTAATAGTATTCTAATCATATATTTGCAAGTTATACACTATAAACACAATAAACAAAATTTGAACTTATCTGCACCAGCGTGAATAAGCCTGGCATAATATTCTGAACTCGACGCAACTTTAGCAGGAAAAATACCGCAAATTCAAACGCAAGGTTTCATCCTTTCCAACACAGCTAATTTTCTAAATATATTTTCTAATATCCGCAGCGACACAGCGGATTCATTTCATTCACCCAAAACTCAAATGTTTTAACGCAATAGTATCGCAAAGGAAACATCGACTCAAAATTAAAATATTAAAATCTATAGAATATCATCCGCTGTTGCCATTCCAGCACTGCCAAGTTTTTCTTCCTGCAGCTGTTGCCAGACTTATCCTCGCTGCATGAGAAAGGTAAACAATATGTATGGAATTCAAAGTGTAACTTCCTTGCACGAAATTTTAAAATTTTGATTAGTCTCTTGTGCTACAGTGTCATCCTATGATAACTGTAATTTCAACAGTTGCTGAATTTCATTTCATTTTAATCAGAATTACAAAAAAAAAAAAAAAAAAAAAAAAGCTATCCACCCCAATGGATTGAAAAGCTTTGACACAAATTACAGAATAATCCTTTTAGTGGGGACACTCTGTTGATCTATTACACTGAAATTACATTTGAAGTCATCATTGTTAGAAAAATTATTCCAATCCTAGGACATTTATGGCTCTGTTTTCTATTACACGATGAATATTGTCACTATCTAAGTTTGTTAACTCAGCAGTTTTTAACACTTGTTGAAAATTTATGGAACTCAAAGTGACCCTTTTTAGCATTTGCTGTAATTCATCTATCAACGCAATGCCTTAAGACTATCCTCAACACACGTTAACACATCATCAATGAAAATATATTTTTAAACTACATTCTTTGCCTTCAGAAAATATTGTCCTTTATCAGTTGCTGACTCAAAACTTTAGTTGCAACATATGGAGCTGCTGCAGTTCCATATGTGACAGTGTTTAAACAGCAAACATGCATTTGTTTATCTGGGCTGTCTCTCCATAACATTCTCAGAAAGTCTCAATCTTTTTCATAAATTTTATCTGCTTATACATCATTCATATATCAGTAGTTATTACAATATTATAAGTAAAATAGAAATTAAATCATCTAGTGTTTGGGGGCCTATTGTTAATGCATCATTTAAAGAACCACCTGTGGTAGTCCTATCACTTGGATAAAAAAAACTCTCAATTTTGTTGTTAAGCTAAATTCATTCAATATAAAGTGATGCAAGATATAAGAGTATTTATTCTCCAATTCATAACTAGTACTCCAGTGAAAAACATTCTTTCATAAACTCAATGTACTGGTTGTTAATTTCTGGCATGGATAACTGTCTTTTCTCGAAACACTGAAATCTTCTCTTCAACATTTTGCAAGAATCAATTAAAACCTCTATTATGCTTGAATGGTAATACAAATGAATGGTTCACACTGGCTGAAAAGAAAAGACAGCTCCCCCCCCCCAAAGAATTCAGTGATGACGGATGTATCATCAGAAGTAATAAAATCTGAGGGAGAAAAAAAAAACTTTTTAATATATTGCTGTAATCAAGAACTAATCAAGAACTATGTGAATGATGAAATGCTTTGTAAATATTATTGAACAAAACTCTCACAAGTTATGGCTTGGTGTCTTAGATTTATTGCCAGGACAAAACTCTCACAAGTTACAGCTTGGTGTCTTAGATTTATTGCCGATCTCAAAGATTATCATTGAAAACAACTAAATCAATTGCTCTCCTTATCAAAGATGTAGCCAAAGCTTATTCTCAGATAATCAAGTGTGCACAAATGCAAGAATTTAGTAAAGAAATCAATCACTTGAAAAAGGAAAAACAATCAAATCCCTGCAGTAAACTCAATATGTTACCTTCTTTCTTAGATAATGAGGGTACTCTCAAAAGGGGACGAAGACTAAGAAATCCTATCATATAGACAGTAAAAATCCAGTCATTCTGCCTTAATTCCACTATATTACAGAACTGATAATATAACATTATCACTATAAATATCTATGCAGATGAATGCCCATGCCACATTCAAAAATCAAACAGATACTGGATCACATTAATGCATGAACAGCTAATTCATCAGATCATTCGGAAATGTGTAACATGCTGTCGACATAGAAGTAAGCTGTCATAAATAATGGGAAATCTTCCAACATCTAGACTGAATCTCACGAAAGCTTTTTCGAAATGTGGAGCAAATTTTGCAAGGTGTGGTGTTCAAGGAGGGAAGATTTATGTTTGTGATTTCATGTATTTCAGTACTAAGTTAGATTCCTTCATAGCAGCTCTAAAAAGATTCATTGTTAAATAAGGAAGAGTGGTGGAAATGTTTTTTTAGGTAACATCAAATAGCTGAAAGAATGGTATTCTGACCAAAAACGAACTAGATACTTTTACAGAGGAAGAAATTAAGTGGAATTTCAATCTACCTTCTGCACCCCACTTTGGTGCATAAGGCAAAGCTGCAGAGATTAAGAAACATCACATGAGAAGAGCAACTTGGTTCTCATGTTGAAATGTTTGAAAAATTTTCTACTTATCTATGAGAAATAGAAGCTTGTCTGAACTTAAGATCATTAGTAGCAATTTCAGGTGATCCAGATGATTTTTACATAATTATACTCGGTTTATTCCTAACAGGAACACTGTTGAAAGCTATTCAAAAACTAAATACGCATTATGATTAACCTACCACTTTATAATTGCTGGAAACTGGTCCAACAAATGTCTCTGTCCTTTTGGATGAAATGGCTTAATTATTTAACTCAGCTTCAAATATGCTTAAAGTGGCAGCATGCTTCAACAAATGTTAAAATAAATTATCTAGTAATAATTACAGACAACAGCTTAGAACCCTTAAATGGAAATTGGGCCATACTGTTTTCCCAGGTACTGTTAAAAGAGACTGTTATGAAATTAAAAACTACAAATGATGTACCCAAAACTTCTATTCGAAAATTGTGAGTGTAACCTGTGAAAATTAAATATTGGGAACAATTATGAACATTAACTACAATCTGATATTCAATGAGATTCATTTTAAATACTTCAAGTTTTAATGTGGACTGCATTATTAGATTTATGTAATTCATTGTCTGTATCTCTTTGATGTCATTTTCAAAACTTAGCATTACTAATTTAAATGTATGAACTATTTATTGAAGAAGTTATGTATTTACTAAGAATAATGTTAACTAATAAGTAATGCAGCGCTTATTATTGCATATTATATTTTGTTTGTCAGCATATGTAATTAATTGTTTTAAGTTTAATATTCTGCATTTCTTGTAGGTAATTATTTGTAATCATTGATTTTATAAGAGATAATTTGATGTTCTGAACAGCCATGCATGGCAAGTATCTTGAGATCTCCCATAGAGAGAGCTGTAGCAGCCTTAACTTATTATAAAAAAATTTCAGTTATTAAAGAAGTTAGGACGTATTGGAATGAGTGGGAAAATGTTAAAAAATAGTGCAACAAAATATGTGCAATGGTGGTACTATGCACATATTTTACATATGTGCATAGTACCACCATTAACTTATGTTATGGTTACATAACATAAGTTAATTACTATTACTAAGTTAATTACTAGCATAATTAATAACATAAGTTAACATAAGTTATGGTTACATAACATGAGTTAATTATGGTTAATAACACCATAATTAACTATGTGTTACAGTACACATAGTTAATTAAAGTGTTGCAGAAATATGGAGCCATTTCATAGATTATAATTTACAATATGAGTCCATGTGACTAAACTCTTTTCAACAAAATGAAAGAACCACTGCGAGGGATCCCTTACACTGGAGAGAAGGTTATGTGCACTTTAAGATGGCATGAATGTGCTGTACGTGTAGGATGTTTTCCAATAATTTTGTAGAAGGTAACATATATATCAAGTGTGATTATATCAAGGGACTGTCAGTGTTTGTATCTATGGTAATAAAGTCTTTTCAGGATTATCAATGTATTGCCATAACTTTTTATCCAAACCATATAAATTTGCCAATTTTCTATAACCTGTTTGTGCTATCAGAAGACTGATAAAGTCTGTAAGTGACAGCTTTTGTGTTTCAAAAAAAAAAATTCAATCAGTCAATTTAAAATTTTATTACTTTTATTACTACACTTATATAAAACTTTGCAGGTTTTTTTTTTTTTTTTTTTTTTTTTTTTTCCTTTGCTGATTTAAACTAAGATCTCTTAGATTGTTCATGAGTGAAAAGTTCTAAACTTGTTTTAATACAGCAGCAAAATTTTCATTCATTAAAATAGGTACTAACACAATGAAGTTGCTATACCCACCCTTAGTCTAAGCACTAGTTCTGTCTCCATGAAAATAACTGAAACAATCAAAAGAAAAAGCTTTAACATCATAACTTTTCCCTCCAATTATCAAGTAAGACTACCTGATGATGTGGGATAATAAAGAAGGACCAGCATGAAGGTTAGTAATATGAAGTTCTTTCACTAGTAATTCACTAAATTTATGGTGAGAAGGAAGCATTGCAGGGTGTTTGACATTAAATGCCAAAGATGAATTTTGAAGATGTCCTTTCACCCATAAGAGACCATCTTTGTCAATGAATGGATAAAGAGAACGTAGTTGGCTCACTTTTGCCCAAGAAGACCTTTACATCATAACACAATACCTTTACTTTTTTACTAATACCTTTACATCATAACTAATAAAATTACTATTCGAATAGCTAACTTTCTGCATTATGTACTTTGCAGATGCCTTCTGTTCATATTTTTATATTTACTGCATATGCCCACAAAAGATAGTCGAGGCCTATTATTTTTAAATATTGTTTTCACTCAATAATTAAAGATAAATATCTGTTAAATCATGTTCCTTAAATGCACGTTTTCTTTTTAATGATGCTTCAAATTTTTAGAAAAGATCTCAATACACAGTCATATGGAACTTAAGCTCGAATATAAAAATAAGTCAGCCTTAAATTAAACATATTTTATAACATAAAGCTTGAAGCAGAACAATTCCCTCTACCCCATTAAAAATAATAACAAATTGCACTAAATTCAATAATGAACAGTTCGAATTCCGCAAACGGGCTGGCTGCATGGGTGTTTTCGTGGTTTTTCTCATGTGTAACGTGTATACGAGCCAGTTTCCCTTAAAAAGTCCTCCACGAAGGCATCCCTCCCTTAAGGCAGATAGCCCTCGAGTGCTTTGCCATAATCTAATAAAGCAAAAGCAATAATGAACAATGAATATTCTTTCTTCGGTGCTGTAAAGCAACAGCCTGCACAACTGGGGTAAAATCAGGGTTTCTTCTGAAACAGAAGAATGGAACCCTGACTTTTCCAGGTTTTCCAGGTGTATTTTTAAAAAAATCTCAGTCTATCCGCGTAGTGCATGTTGATTGTGCTGAGAAGTAAATTAATTATGGTACCACTCGAAAAAACAAAAATTTACCTATTACATACACATACACATATATATACCCCAAAGCATTACTATTATAATAGCAGTTATTTCCTCCACTGAAGACTGAGATTAGAATCTGCCCAATCTGGCTTAAAAAATTTCTTCCCCCCCCCCTCCAAGACAGCTAAATGAAAGAAAGAAATCTATTTAATGACATTTCAAAATAAATTCAAGTGTTTTATATTTATTTAGCAGCATACACAAGCAAAAAATATGTGCATTAAATTTCATGATGGTATGTCATCATATTCATAAAATTAGTTTCAAGGGTTATGTCAGTGAAAACTGCCTGAAATTTGAAAGTAATATCAATTAATAATAAATAAATTTAGAAGGAAGATGCCACATTGATACGAATAACATTAAAATAAAGATAATTACTTA
Source organism: Stegodyphus dumicola (assembly GCF_044657685.1). Classification (NCBI taxonomy): domain Eukaryota; kingdom Metazoa; phylum Arthropoda; class Arachnida; order Araneae; family Eresidae; genus Stegodyphus; species Stegodyphus dumicola. The sequence continues at coordinate 181,087,313 of NC_140781.1, forward strand.
AAGATTAAAAACTAAATTACAATAATCAACAATATTTTGGCGAATATAGTAATAGTAAGTGGTTAGATTAGATGATTTTACTGCAAAATGACAACTTATTAAAAAGGGGAAAAAAAGGTTTAAAAGACTGTATGGTAAAATTCTAGCATACAGTTCAGCCATGGCACAATTTTGAAAGTTGTCGCCAAAACCAAAATAGCCCGTTTACTGCTCATCATAAATGCCCTGTTTACTATTCATTATAATGTTGCAAAATCTTGTGAGTACTGTATACTAGGATTAAATCGATGTTGTTTTACATGAGAATGGGAAGGTATTTTGTTTCATTGAACATACACTGCACATGCGAGTTCTTTTGATTCTTGAGGTTATTACTGGAAACAAAACTTGTTGGAAACTTGCTTTGCCTTTCTAAAAGACAACCTGATTGTAGCTGCAAAAATTGGCTCTATGCCAGTTGCTTGAATGACATTCACATGGTACATAATTCAACAAGAAAGTGATGGCTTCCAACATTGGCGCCAAAATTGCTTTTGGGGGGGGGATCACCATAAGTAATTTCCTGACTTTTCGAGATTTTGACTAAAATATTTAAATTCCCTGACTTTTCCAGGTTTTTCAGCTTGTGTGGCAACCCTGGCGTATATTGTACATATTTTAAAAATATGCCGACGCTCTTTGATTGTGGCTGAGAACAAAGCGAAGGTAGAAATCCCCTTTGCTCACATAAAATAGTTTGTCAACATGTGATGCATCGACAGCATTCCCTCTTCCCTAATTGCAAGGAATAAGCAGAAAGAAAGAGAATGTGACATCATGCAACTTGTTTCAGTTTGAATTTCTCTTTTTAAAATTAATGATTCAGTGCATAACTTCAGATTACAAGTAATTAATAAGAATTCTTTTTTTCCTACTCAAATTTATAGGCATGTGCTAAGATGCCACCCCTGCGTAACATAATTTTAAACACAATATGTACATAACAGTTCTAAAAATAACAAATTACTGCAATTAATATAGGTAAAAAAGTAAACACTTAAAAAATGATACCTACCAACACAGCAGTTTTCTCCATCAATGTTGTTTTCATATTCTTTAATTTTTTTTAAAACCTGACCCATTACCCAGGATTCAAAATTTTTACCATTTACCTAAAAAATAAGAAATATTTTTATTCACATAATACATAACAGCTTAATGAAACTTACAAATATTGGCCTAAAATCAAACAAAATACAAGAAGCAAAATAGAAGAAGCAAGAGGGAATAAAGTCACACTAAAAAATAACTAATAATTTTATTTATAACTTATGTTCTGTTTAAGTTTAGGCCAACTATCTAATGCATAGATTCTTGATGAATACACTTTTAGAAAATCCACTAAGTAGTAAAAGGCAGCAGCACAATTTTAAAATTACCCATATTGTAAGCATTTATAAATATACACCAAGATCAATAATAAATAAACTATATATTATTCATATAAAAAATAAAATTCAGACAAAATAACTACACATTCTACAAGTTAAATACAGTCAAGAAATTTTAGAAATATGATTAGTTATTTTAAAATTACAAGACAATACTGAATAGTGAAATGGGATTTGATGTAAAACCCGTACTTTAAGAGAGAAGACATATTTGTAAAGAACTGACATTCAAAAAGCAAATTCCATTGAATATAAGTGTTCCTTTTTTTAATCAAGTTGTTTTCATTTGCTCATTTGTAAAACAACCACAATTAGTTTTCCTTTTGCATCGATGACAGCCTGCACATGTCTGGGAAGCCTTTCCACCAGTTTCTGATAGGTGGGCCATAGGAAATGACTTCTTATGGCTTGCAGTGAGGCAAAGCTGTCAGTAGGAACAGTTGATTTGGCTGGCTATGTGCACAAGTCTCGATCCTGCTGGAAGAGAATTGGGCCTTCTCTGACGTAATGTCATAGTCGGGACTGCAGCATTTTTCAGAATGTCCACATACATCTCAGAGTTCATGTTTCCAACCACAGGAACTAAGGGACCCAGACCAAACTGTGAAAAACAATCCCACATCATGATGCTGCCACCACCAAACATTACAATCGGCACAATGAAGTCACGTAAGAAGTGCTCGCCAGGCATCCGCGAAACCCAGATGCATCCATAAGACTGTCAGAATGTAAAGTGGGATTCACCACTCCAAAGAACATTTTTTTAAATGTGTACAGTGAGCTTTGAACCACTGCAATCAAAGCTTCACATTCTGAGGGGTGACATTCAGCTTGTGAGTGGCTGCATGACCATGGAATCCCAGGTTTTTTTTAAGTCTTGGCAAACAGTCCTGCTGCTAACACTTATGCCTGAACATTGGAACTCTGAGTGATTTCAACCAACGAGGACTTGAGATTTTGTTTCATTTCTTTCATTCATGATTTTGCTTCATAGAGTTCTACAGCTGTTCTTTTTTGGCCTCCCATTTCATTGTTATGCAGTTTCACTGCCCTGATGTTTCCACTTCACAATTTCATCACTCACAGTGGATTTTGGATTCTGTAGAATGTCTGAAATTTCATGAAGTGATTTCCCGCAAAGGTGGCATCCCACTATACTGCCAAGGTCAAAGTCACTGGGCTCCTTTAAATTACTCATTGTGTTACAAATGCATAAATATGACCTGGCAAAAAAACTACCAAAATTTTTATAGCTTTAGGTTACATATCAAATTAAGTGATGTGCAGACCAGTGCATAACCAGTTTTCCCTGAAACCAGTTTTTAAACAACTTTTTCAATTAAAAAATTTTAACCTATGCATTATTCACCTGGTATATTTCAACAGTCAAATTGATCAGTCTGAAAAATCATCAATTAAAAAAATATTGGTACCATTTCTAGTAATATAAAAATACACAGCTAAAATACCATCTATAGATAAATCTTATCTATAGATTTATAATAGATGTTTAAATAAGTATCTTGGGATTGATATACGATAGATTAATGCCAGGTATTATAAAAGAATAAACAACTACTATTAAATGCACTAAGCCAAAATGGTTCTATCCTAGGTATTATAAAATTGTTGCAGCCAGTCTCATCAATGGTTTTCCGAGGACAAAGGATGGCATAGGGCATTCCAGCAAAGAGTCAACTGCCATCATGCATTTAGTCTATAAACTCACCGCCCATTTCTGGAAAAAGAAGGATATGATGGATATTTGCAAAACACACCTTGTTGCAGGTATCTGAAACCCAGATTCAAGAAAAATTAAATATGCATAACTTAACTGATGCCTAATTTTTCACATGCATTAGGGGAAAATTATACAAACATGAAACATATGGACTTTTTTTGTGGCATTTCACATAATCTTGAAATATAAGTTTTGTAAATTGATATATTTAACATATTTGGTCTACCGGAAAGTTCTGTCCGTTTTATGACAGCAATTTTCAACACGTAAGCACATGTATATTTGCCGCATGTTCGGCTCTCTATTTTTATTGCTTAATGTATACTTATTGACATAGCAAATTAACCAAAACAAAGTTGATTCATGTTAGTCTTAAGTGTGAAGTGATAGTGTACTCATGGCTGCTAATAATGTTCATTTACACCGCTGTATTTTATAGGAATTTCAACGAGGAAGAAATGTTACAGAGGCATGTAAAAACTCATTGAAAGCGTTTGGTGAAGGTACAGTTTCTGATAGGATATGCAGTAGATGGTTCAAAAAATGTGAAACAAGTGATTTCGAACTTTCTGATATGCCATATTCTGGGCGGCCATCTTTGATCAACGACAATATTGTTACGACCATGTCTGAGCAAGATCCTTTTCTGATAACATTGGAGATTGCAGAAAGGCTTAAATCAGCACAGAAAACCATTTTAGATCATATTCAGAAGATAGGATTGGTGTGGAAATATTCAAGATCACATAAATTAAGCCAGAAGAATTTGGATGATCGAGTTGTCATATGCACATCTCTGCTTGCTCAGAACAAAATCAAGCCCTTCTTGAACCAGATGATAACTGGGAATGAAAAGTGGATTACCTACGGACACATCACAAGGAAAAGGGCATATTGTGAACCTGGAAAACCTAGCCCTTCCACCTTTAAACCAAATCTGACTCAGAATAAGAGAATGTTATGTATACATGGTGGGACATTTGAGGACCTATATATTATGAGCTTTTAAAATCGAACAAAAAGCACAGTTCGGAGAAGTATTGTCAGCAACTGGACAATTTAAAAACAGCAGTCCAAGAAAAGAGGCCAGTGATGTTCAATACGAAGGACTTCATACTGCATCATGATAATGCCAGACCACATGCTGCTTTGGGGACTCAAAAAAAAATTGGAAAACTAGGCTGGAAAATTCTGTCACATCCATCATATTCCCTAGACTTAGCACCCTCAGCCTATCACTTGTTTTTGTCCTTACAAAATTTTTTGAAGGACAAAAAATTCAAAGATATCAAACAAGCACTGGCTCAATTTTTAGTTATCAGAAGTTACAAAATTTTTCAAAAATGCGATATACAAATTGCCCTCATGCTGATCATGCCTCAATTTATCATTAATAATACTGGGAATTATATTATCTAATAAAGTTTATTGATGGTAAGATAAATTTGCATTTTGTTTTAGTCTAAAAAAGGACAGAACTTTCCGGTAGACCAAATATATAGTACATACATTTCTTAAAATATGTTTTCTAATAAATATTAAGAATTTGAATTCTGGATGTTTTGTAGGAATATTTCAGATAAAGGCTATTTAGTTCTGGTCTATTCCTTCAGTGCTATTTTGTCAAGCTATTTGCCTTTGGAAATGAATGAATTTCAGTGAGCACAGCTCAAAGAATAAACACAAAAGTCATGTAGTTATAAACTAAAACTGAACACATATACAAATTAGTTCATTTCCTATTTTCTTAAAAATATCAGAAATGGTGAAATTTTTTATTTTAGTTAATCTAGATTTCCTGATAAGAAAAGAAACTTTTTTAATATTCTCTGGCTAGTTGACATTAAATAAAATTTCATCATTTGCAAAGAATTAATTACATTCCCACAAATACATCAACACTACTTTCATTATTATTATACTGTTTAATAATACATTTGGCCTACTTTCAAGTTATTATTTACTTCACTATTTAAAGAATAAATATCTAGCCATTCCTAATACAAAAAGTTCTCACCAAACCTTAGTAAAAGTTTCTCACACAAAAATAGTAGTTCTTCCCTCATTTACAAATGATGCATTTTTCAAGAAAACCTCTTTTTACCAAAAAAGAAGGAAAAGCCATTACATCTTTGGTTTAATCCTGGCATACGGTACACATGGTACTTGGCTTTTTTTGGTGACTTTATGATGAGCAGTTAACAAGGCATTAATGATGAGTAGTAAACGGGTCATTTTGGTGTTGGCAACAATTTTCAAAATCGTACCAAGGCTGTACAGTCAAAAGTCTTTAATCCGGACTCGTCGGGACTTCGGCGATTCCGGATTATAGATCATCAGTTTAAATCTGGTAAGATGGCATGCAGAAATTATAAAATTAAAAACATGAAACCGTAATTTATAAAATAATGAGCAATTATGATCTAAAGGGTATCAAAATTTACAAAAAAAGAAGCTTAATATTTATTTGTTTACTTCATTAAACATTTCTTTCAACGCGCGCATGCGTACCTTACGCATAGCCGAAATTAGAAAATTGCAACCAGAAAACTATTTGATTTACATTCGTGATATTTATAATGACGAGGAATTTGATTTAAATCATATCAAAGACGGAGTACATCGAGATTAAATACTACATTTAGTAAGGAATTATAAGCCGAATAAAAAAAAACATCTGGCCTGAAGATAACGATAGTGGTGACAGATCAACTTCCAGTTCATTGCACGCCGCGACGTCCCCCCCCCCCGCGCAGAGCAGTGTGAAATTGATAAACAGATTTCGGAACGGTTAGATAAACAAAGGATATACCTTTATCCATTTTTTGTAGCAATTCGTTTTTTTGTTTGATGGACATCGAATCATACTTTCGTTTCCTAGATCCTTTGGGAGCTCCAGCATCGGAAATTCTATTTGACATAATCGAAAGTTCAATCTTACTTTTATAAAATTGCTCTTACAGTCTGCAAAAAATAATAAGCCGGATCCAATTCGAAGATTAAGGAACAACGCAATCATCAACATTAACTGAAATAGATAATTAGATAATTTTAGCTTATATGTCCGTTATACATTAAACGCGCACGCGAAAACGTTTTCTGCACTTGCGCAGACGCATATGCGCAGTCGTAAATGTCTTGCGCGCACGCGTAAAACACCTATGAGCATGCGTCAACGCAGCGCATGCGCAGAAAGATTTTAGCTTTGAGGTCCGGATTATAGATCATTCCGGATTATGGGTGTCCGAATTAACGACTTTAGACTGTACCATATACTAGGATTTTACCCTAGATTTTTAATGCATATAACAAAATTTTTGAATTTCTATAGATGGTTATGAAAGTAAAAATACCATGCAGATTAATAAGTTTTCTGAAAAACACACAAAAAATACAACAAAAAAAACTGTAAAAGACACACTCAAAATATATTATCATTCTGTATTTAATACTCTCAGTGTTAAGGACAAAAAATTCCATACAGAAAGGTGGGTTTCGAAATCATTACACTTGAAATTTCTGCCAGCTTTTTCAATGTATTCTATTTCAGGTAGGATGTATACTAGAAGAAAAGGAATCAAAGTACAAAGTGAAAGAGTCATTTTTTAAACATAACAAAGAAAATACCATTTATTCATGACATTTCGAAGAATTTTGAAATTTCAGGGCTAAATCCGTAATGCTTGGAGGGTTAACATCAATAGTGGAAACCATTTGAAAGCACACAATACAGTACTAAGTCCGAAATCCCCGGAATGATCTAAAATCCGGACCTCAAACCACCAACAAAGTTTTTCTCATAGGCTTTACGCATGTGCATTTGATTCCCCCTCCCCTTCTGCACATAATAAAACATCTGAAGAGTCCCGATTCTTAATTCTACTTTGACATGAAATAAAATACCTTGTTATTGAAGAAACAATTATTTTAGCACAAATTTGTATGATCAGTAATTTGGCTCCATTGCTACGTATCTACTTGACACACATCTCAAACCATAACATTCCACATCGATACATCATTGATCTGACGCCAACCTGGCGAATTATTATTCATTATACTTTCCTTTCATCACTGCATGTTTATCAAAACTTGAGTTACATGTAGCGATGCCTAAAAAAAATTTTTATGTTAGTAACTGAATAATAAAGGAGTACAGTAACCTTTTATGTTGTCATTATGCTTGCCGATGATTACAGATTTAAGTTAAATGCGCTAAAAATTGTTGACGACCAATTTACAAAAAATTTCTTTCCATATGCTAAAAATAGATTTTGTTGATACTCATAAACCCAAAGATTACATTTAGGGCTATCTGAATTAAGAATAACTGATTTGTTATTCACGTAAACCTAGAACCAGCGCCAGGGCTCATAAGGCCACAGCGAGTCGGAGAATTTAGGACCCACAGACACTGCATCAGGCAGTAAGTTATCTAGCACCGGCCCTGAATAAGGCTTAAGTATATGTGGGAATTAATTTATTCAGAACTCTGATAAGCCTTAAGTATGTGCAAAAAATCAACATAAGTATAATAAATAACTAAACTAATACAATTCAGGCTTAATTGTCTCAGTGCACGATAGAAGCAAGACAAAATTTAAGGGAGTCACCAAGCTCAAAATGCATAGACAAATATGTTAACAAAATTTTTGAATTTCTATAGATGGTTATGAAAGTGAAAATACCATGCAGATTAATAAGTTTTCTGAAAAACACACAAAAAATACAACAAATGAGAAAGTAGTGAAGGATGGATAAATTTGATGATGATAGGCGTGAATTTTAAAGGTTTTCGGATATCGCAAAACAAAGGTGAAATTTTCCAAATAACAGATTTTGTAAAGAAATGTGGAGAAGCGGTAATAAATGAAGTTGATATAAAAGAAGTTTTTCATTATGATGACAATGCTTCTACCGCAGTCGATAGAGAAGAAAGTGACGAAAATAACTTCTCTGTCACTCAAGAAAATTTTGATTGACAAATTAGTCAGAATTCTCAAAACAGCAGTTACAGGACTTCAACAATGTAACTAAACAAGAGATTATGTCTGTCTACAGAATTAATGAGAAAGTATTAGCATAAAAAATGAAGCAACTTAAACAACTTACATTGAAATGTTTAATAAGGTAATGTTTAATAAAAAAAAGAATGTTTAATAATGGAAAGAATGTTTAATAATGAAAGAAATGTTTAATAAGGTAAACAAATCAATATTAAGCTTTTTTTTGTGTGAATTTTGATACCCTTTAGATCATAAATACTTCATTATTTCATAAATCACGATTTCATGTTTTTAATTTTATAATTTCTACATGCCATCTTATTAGATTTAAACTGATGATCTATCTAATATCTGGAAAAATCCCAAATCCGGAATCGCCGAAGTCCTGACGAGTCCAGATTTCAGACTTTGTACTGTACAATGAATGAAAGCTGCATATTACACACCATTAAAGATTTCACTTCACTAGAAACAAGATACAAAAGAAGAACATAAAATCAATTTTAATAATTCATCAAACATATGATAAGTACAACAAATGACTGCATTGAGCAACATGACAGCATAAATTCCAAATTAGATTTAAGTTACTAGGATACAGCAAAGCACACAAGGGCTACTTGTCAGAGATGCCTTTGTGGAGTTTTTTCCAAGGATAACCATGTTATACATGGTGTTATACATGGTGTACCATGTTATACATGGTAGAAACAATAAAAATCAATCATGCAACCAGTCCATTCACTTACTATTGAACTTCCAGTATTTAGTGGTATTAACCACCTGTACACTGGTAGAGTGAAAAATTTAAAGTCAAGGTTTTGATTTGGTTTAGCTGATTAGTGCAAAACAAAAACAAAAAAACAAAAAGTTATCTGGAGAGCTGGAGGAATGACTTTATAGAATATTTTTTAAGCGAAAATGGTTTAAATTCACGCTGAACATGTAAAGATTAGGAAAACAGCATACAGCCATCCTGTTCACTGGAATCAAACTACCAGTGACTAATAGATTTATCTACTCTGTAATTAATTAACCACAAGAACAAGAAATATGGAAAAGTAACCAATATTTCTTTTAATCTACATGAAGATCACTATAACTTGCCGTATGTACCATTCCAAGGAAACATATCTCTCCTCTAATACAAATAGACCATATTTAAGTTGCAAAAAGTAATATAGTTGCAGTTAAATAAAATTAAATATTTCCCTAAAGCATACTAGGTGGACAGAAATTCTATTTCCTAATGACACAAAATTAGCATTTATAATTAAATCATTTGTCACCTATAATGTACCCATGCCAATGACAGGTATAATCAGGAGCTCCTTGCATAGTTACATTCATGGGCTTGGTCTGATGTTACTGTCAGACAAGTCTAACAATAATTAAATCAATTCAAAGAATCTGAGAATATTATACTTAATGGACAGAAAATTTACAATGAAAACAATATTTTGATGTCTATTCTATGAAGGAAAAAAAATACCGTTAGAATGGTTTAATTCAAGAAACGATGAGCACAATTTTCAAAAAAAACCCATATTACTTTTGAAATTTGCCATGTAGTACACCTATATAGTAGAAATCTTGGTTGATCTTTGGATTATGGTAACTTGGTGATTTTTGGCGAAATTTAACGACCAACTCTGTTACAGCAACCCTCTATTTTTTTTTCGCCGCCATTTTGTCTTCACGAAGTAAAGACATGTTTCTTTTCTTTTTATTTACTGAACACTTTTTCCAACAATCTACTAGCCGAATTACACTTATGCTAGAAATTTTATGTAACAAAACTGCTTAATCATGACAAATATTAACTGCAAAATTGGGAAAAAGTACACAATCGCAAACTCCTTGCGCGTTTTTCAGAATAGCACATACACATAAACCATTTACACGTTGACTTATTTTTACTTAAAAAAACATCCCAGAATTGCACAAAAATGGCATTGCACACACTCTTAACTTTATCCATCTACACTGCTATTTTCTCATAAATTACAAAAATTTGCACGAAAATGCAAAAAAATTCTGTGAATTTTTAAACTCGGTAAAAAGCACATATATGAAATTACCTGATCGCAAAAAAGTATATACCCTTTCCAAGGATGAACATTTCCACGTATAAAATAAATAAAATATCCAAAAACTTTCACCTCTAAATTATCTATTATATTATAAACGTCACCAACGAATTCATACCGCAAACATTACAAATGGTTACAAATACTTAGTATCAAATATTTAAATTATTTCCATGCACGTTTACTTCAACTGAAACGTATACCAAATTCCTACAAACATAAAATTCACAAAATAACTATCATTTAATTAAAATATCACTAAACCATGTACACGTTGACTTATTTTTACTTAAAAAAACATCCCAGAATTGCACAAAAATGGCATTGCGCACACTCTTCACTATATCCATGTACACTGCTTTTTTTTCATAAATTTGAAAAATGGTTGATCTTTACATTATGGTAACTTGGCGTTTTTTTTGGCGAAAATTTGGCGACCAACTCTCCTACAGCAACCCTCTATTTTTTTTTCCCACCGCCATTTTGTCTTCACGAAGTAAAGACATGTTTCTTTTCTTTTTATCTACTGAACACTTCTTCCAACAATCTACTAGCCGAATTACACTTATGCTAGAAATTTTATGTAACAAAACTGCTTAATCATGACAAATATTAACTGCAAAATTGGGAAAAAGTACACAATCGCAAACTCCTTGCGCGTTTTTCAGAATAGCACATACACATAAACCATTTACACGTTGACTTATTTTTACTTAAAAAAACATCCCAGAATTGCACAAAAATGGCATTGCACACACTCTTAACTTTATCCATCTACACTGCTATTTTCTCATAAATTACAAAAATTTGCACGAAAATGCAAAAAAATTCTGTGAAGTTTTAAACTCGGTAAAAAGCACATATATGAAATTACCTGATCGCAAAAAAGTATATACCCTTTCCAAGGATGAACATTTCCACGTATAAAATAAATAAAATATCCAAAAACTTTCACCTCTAAATTATCTATTATATTATAAACGTCACCAACGAATTCATACCGCAAACATTACAAATGGTTACAAATACTTAGTATCAAATATTTAAATTATTTCCATGCACGTTTACTTCAACTGAAACGTATACCAAATTCCTACAAACATAAAATTCACAAAATAACTATCATTTAATTAAAATATCATTAAACCATGTACACGTTGACTTATTTTTACTTAAAAAAACATCCCAGAATTGCACAAAAATGGCATTGCGCACACTCTTCACTATATCCATGTACACTGCTTTTTTTTCATAAATTTGAAAAATGGTTGATCTTTACATTATGGTAACTTGGCGTTTTTTTTGGCGAAAATTTGGCGACCAACTCTCCTACAGCAACCCTCTATTTTTTTTTCCCACCGCCATTTTGTCTTCACGAAGTAAAGACATGTTTCTTTTCTTTTTATCTACTGAACACTTCTTCCAACAATCTACTAGCCGAATTACACTTATGCTAGAAATTTTATCTAACAAAACTGCTTAATCATGACAAATATTCACTGCAAAATTGGGAAAATGTGCACAATACCATACTCCTTACGCGTTTTTCAAAATAACACATACACATAAACCATGTACACGCCAACTTATTTTTACTTAAAAAAACATCCCAGAATTGCACAAAAATGGCATTGTGCACACTCTTCACTATATCCATGTACACTGCTTTTTTCTCATAAATTAGAAAAATTTCACGAAAATACATGACAATATTCTCAATCTTTAAACCCGGTAAAAAGAACATATATGAAATTACCTGATCGCGAAAAAGTAATGAACATTTCCACATATAAAATAAATAAAATATCCAAAAACTTTTACCTCTAAATAATCTATTACATTATACACGTCACCAACGAATTCATACCGCAAACATTACAAATACTTAGTATCAAATATTTAAATTATTTCCATGCACGTTTACTTCAACTTAAACGTATACCAAATTCCTACAAACATAAAATTCACAAAATAACTATCATTTAATTAAAATATCACTAAACCATGTACACGCCGACTTATTTTTACTTAAAAAAACATCCCAGAATTGCACAAAAATGGCATTGCGCACACCCTTCACTATATCCATGTACACTGCTTTTTTCTCATAAATTAGAAAATTTTCACGAAAATACATGACAATATTCTCAATCTTTAAACCCGGTAAAAAGAACATATATGAAATTACCTGATCGCGAAAAAGTAATGAACATTTCCACATATAAAATAAATAAAATATCCAAAAACTTTTACCTCTAAATAATCTATTACATTATACACGTCACCAACGAATTCATACCGCAACCATTACAAATACTTAGTGTCAGATATTTAAATTATTTCCATACACGTTTACTTCAACTAAAACATATACCAAATTCCTACAAACATAAAATTCACAAACTAACTATCATTTAATTAAAATATAATTAAATTCAAAAACACTACTTAAAATATAAATGAGCAGATACATTAAATTAATACATACATAAATACCCATTTCGAATTCACTTTAGTTAGGGCCATGGGATCCAAAAATTAACGAACACTGTTTCACACAACACAGAATAAAGCTAAATACAAAATTTCCAGATTTTTTCCCGATTTCCCCCCTTTTCCGATTAAAGAACTATAATTCATCCATTAATGTCACATGACATATCTCATGATTTCTCATTTCCCTCACACAAAATAATGCGTAATCGGAACTGAGTACTTCTCACATTATAACCAAAGTCCTAGGTAGTAACCTTTATTGCCTCCAAAATGTCGCCAAACTACCAGTTACCATATTCCAAAGATCAGCTGAAATCTTTGATCTACAGTCTTTTGAGAAGATTTACTGTAGGTTCCATAACAAAAATAGAGGGAACATGAAAAGTAAAAGATATTACTTAATAGTACCAAAATATTAGCACTGATTTTCAATACAAATTCACAATTTTTAAACTTTCTTTTATTTTCTGAAATAAATTAAAATCCCATATTAATAATTAAGTTCCAATGATTTTAAATTAGTTAAAAACATTTCAAACCTGATTAACCAATCATTTTTCTGTGTCATTCAATTCTCACAGGTTAAGCAGGTGTATTCTCTTTTTGTTTAAGAAATCTCTCTTTAGTGATAAGAGTTCTAAAATGATTCATCAAGTAGTATGAAAGAAAGTACCTCATTATGTTTAGTAAAAATCCACAAACATACAGCACTTAGCCTCTTCCCCCCTTTTTTTAAAAAACGCGTCCATTAAAAAAAAGTACATTTTTATCAAATTTTTGTAATCATTTCTTTACGATCAAACAGAACTTTAAAAACTGGTAATATATAGGTCACAAACTTTAAATGGAAATTCATTCACACAATCTGCAATATTGTATATAATAAACGATCAGTTAAAATGGATTACTCTCATAATTACATTTAAATATAAAACAACTGAGATGCAGAACAATTTTAAAAGGCAATGTTTTGTTTTCTGTCGGATAAATAATACATGATTATTTACTCAACAAACACTGAACAGGAGATAAACATTGATAATCTTATTTTGCATTTGAAATTCCATCTTTTTGCCCGCTGAAGATAATCGACTACAAGAACATATGTAGGCTGACCATATGTGTCGCACTAAAAATTGAGCATATTTACCATTTTGATCAGGAGAGCACTATTTTTTTTATATCTCTAAGCGGTCCCATCTTTTAAATAAATATAAATACTTTTCCCATTTTTAATAAAAATCATAAATAAGCTTCAGCTAGGAAATCGTAAAATACTTTTCGTAAATGGCCTGTAATCATATATCAGTACTATGAAAGCCAGGGTAATTGCTGTTTGATTCATTACTAACCCCCTATTCACCAACTTGCATTTGAACATCGGATAACGCAAGGCCATCTTGATGACTGCTATGAAATAATGTGTAAGTTCATGTCATCATTTCATCTGCGTAGGTTGGGCGTTTAGCTTTCAATAATGAAATCTCAAAAATGTAACCAAATTTAATCCGTATATCATAATCTGTTTTGAAGTATTTTCAGAACACTTCTTAAGAGTTTCAGTTACCAAATAAAGTATTTCTCCGACTGTATTTGAGGTTTTCTTAACCATTTATTACATAGTAGATCTTTTCCCAAAAGCCATTCAAAGATATTTGTTAACTCACTACAAACTGAAACAGTTAAATCATGTTCGACCTTGGATGACACAGTCACTGTTGAGCACTCTACCATCTTAATACAAAAAAAAAAAAAAAAAAAAAAAAAGTATATAATCAGATGCTTTCGTTATTGCCCATGTATTTTATAATTTATTGTTGTAAAGTTTCAAAAATTCTGAATGGGAGGCAATGTTCTCTGCAGCGCACTTTTTTTTTAAGTAATTTCACACCGTTTCTTTATTTCTCTTGTCCTGTCTTTTGGTGTCTTTCGCTTTTGTGGTAAAGGACTAGGTAAATATATAGGTTGACTGTAAGAAATAGTCAAATATGCATCTTTGTTAAAACTAGCACTTTTCTTTGAAGTGTTAATACTGTCTCATCAGGTCATATTGCTTTATCATGTCTTAGGATAAAACAAAATGATTCATCAAAATACAAAATGCACAAACTAGCACATGATCCTGGTACAAAGTCTTTCCTATTAATTTTATTAATCCATGTTTTACACAATAGTTCATCTTTGGACAACATAAAAGTTGTAATATGCTTTTAATTTGAATAGTATTTTGACTTACATCGAGGAAAGCTACATTTTCGCGGCATCTGTAAAAAGTAACGCACCCTAATTAAAGAATAACTAAAGGAAAATGAATTACAGTGAGTTAGTTAATGCTATTAACTAATATGCTGTAGACTATAATTATTAATGTACTTCTATTAATAATTTTAATACGCTTAGTGAACATACTAAATACATGTACAAGCTCAATATTTTTCAGCTTTCAAGGATTTTTTTTATTATTCTTGTCCAATTTTGAAGAAAGAATTATTCTATTAAAGCAGTATGAGATTCGTGTTTGATATATAGTTTGGAAATGAAAGGTACAAGAAAAATTTAATGGATTATTATATTATTTAACATGAGTGCTTTTCACTTATTAAATTAGAACGTGAATAAAAATGGAGGATCTTCTTAGCTTGCATTTATCATAAAAGTGTTCGCTTCGTATCACGAAGTAACTTTATGAAGTACAGGTTAAAGATAATTAACTAAAGGAAAACATTAAAGAGAGCTAGTAAATAAACTTAAATTTCGATACATCTACCTAAAAGTCAAATTTGCTGCAGTTAAGAAATAGTTACGGAGTCATAACGAACCGATATTAGAAGTGCTTCGCACTTGGTTCGTTAACATTAAAAATGTTTTTTGTTACGACTTTGAGAATTTATTCACGGCTCGTCCGCTGCAAGAAGTCTTTGACAGTCATCTAACTCTATCAGATTTATTTCCACAAATTATTATAGTTATTTCCAAAGAAGAATGGCAGTTTATTTAAAAAGTATTCTTTTTAATAACTACATTGCATATAATAACGTTTTTTTTTAAAAAAAATCAACGGTATCCCGATGGGAACTAGCGCGAGTTCAGCGATTTGTATCTCTACACCAAGGAATTTCTTTTCCAACAACACTTATCTCAAGTGCAACAATCATATTACTCTCACATTTACAGATACATTAATGATATTACTGCAATAAACAACTTCAATAAAATAGAATGCGGTCACATTTATCCTTTATGTTTGAAACTCAATAAAACTAACTTTCAACAAGGAGATAATAATTACTCAGATTTGCAAATAATCAATTTTAACGATATCAAAATTTATGGCAAAAGAAGAGAGTTTGCATAAAACTCATCCATTGGCACTCCAATATCTCCAAAAGAGTAGCGCTTAATACCTTACATACTCAACTCCTTAGAATAAAAAATATTTGCAACAGAGTCGAATACCTGCAAGAGGAAATCACTTACTCAAAATTTTCTTAGATACAACTCTATTCAAAATTTATGTAACTCTAAAGAAAGGTGGTAATAACTACCTTTTTTAAATTTCTCATGTAAAGTGATATGATAATTATTACTTAAACCTTAACCGGAGGTAATAGTTGGATGACTACGATAAGAAATTTAATGTAAATATGTACAAACATCTTGTTTCTTTCCCCTTTTAGTTACTATTTTTACTATCTTTCTATTATTTTGTAAATTTAATAACTGGTAGCTGTTACTAAGAACGTTGTTTTTTAGTTTCTAAGACGTATTGTACTCCGATTATGTAAAGACTTTTGTCTTTTATATTTATAACATATATTTTTCTTTTTCCCCAACTTTTAGCCAACACTGCTTTCGCTTTTTAAGATTTTATAGAAGACAGCATTTTATAGTAGTTTCTTACGCCGCCATTTTGGACTCGACGATCACCCTCCTCGGAGATAATAATTTTTACAGACTGCACTCAACATTCGGTCCCCCCTTCTCACGCAAAGTTTAACAGGATAGGACACATGTTTATATACTTAGTTCTGCTATTGGGATTCCGAGGATGGACGGCGAGGGTGACGGTCGCTCGTGTAACGAGCTCCCGCCAACGCAGGGCAATTCTCCGAATTTTTGTGATAATAGTGATATTATTGATGAAGATATGAATGAAATCAGGTATCACGCTCCCTCTGTGCAATCAGTGTCGCCAGATGACGAACGCATGGACCTGGTCATCAAGTTTTATGACATGAAACAGCAGTTTGAGGCCATACAGCGTCAGAAGAACTTTATGAAGAAGACGCCAACGCCACTGGATCAAAACGGATACGACCAGCTCGACCGGGCGGGTAAGTCACTTTTCCATAAGATTAATGACATTGCTAATGCTCTAGATGTACCCATTTTTCATCTTCCCTCAACCAGAGAGGAATTTTTAAATATATTGGAGAGCGAGCGCTTAGCCAAGATGGCTGCCGCTCAATCCGCAGAAGATCCTTGTAAGCACGAGGCATCTATTCCCACGCACGAGGGGCGGGGGAAACCAGTCCAGTCGACGTCATCGCGGAAGCGAAAGACGCAGACTATCGACTCCGACGGGTTTATCACCCCCGCGGCTCGAAAGCAAGGGAAGGCGCCTATTGTGGATCTCACAATAGATGATTTGGCTTTGAACGCTAAAGTTACAAATAATACTATTCCAAATTCTAAATTAACAGCCACTGAAAAAAATGCTACTCCTAAAAAGGAGAGGAATACTAATAAGTATGAAAAAATCAAAAACTCATTAATCAATGAGCAATCTAATGACGTAGAAATTGTTACTGCAAGTACAAGTGAGGGAGTTAATTCCGAGCAGGCACGGAACGTACCCCCCCACCGCAGTCTGAGATTCCGGCAATACATCTCAAAAGCAGCAAAAACTGGAAGACGCAAGTGTCTTTCATGAGAGAAATTGCCCCAAATTTACGGAGCATCCTGACTGGACCTCAAAATTTTTGTTCAGACAGAGCTGGAGTTCAGGGAGGTTACCCGCTGGGTGAAGCAAGCTGGCATCCAGTTCAAAACTTTCGACCTAAAGCAGGACCGGCCAGTCAAAATTGTCATCAGAGGCCTCCCTGTTGAAACTGAAATCGGGGATATCAAAGAGGAAGTTGAGGCGATGGGATTTAAAGTGCATCGCATCGTTCGGCTTACTCAGCCTGGCTCCAGACATCCAATGCCACTTGTATATTTACAAGTTATCCCACACCCCTTCCTCGATCATCTGTTTGCCGTCACTGACATGTGGGGCACAGAGATCAGCATTGTGCGTTACCGCGGCCGCAAGGGCCCTACTCAGTGCTTTCGGTGCCAGGGCTTTTTCCATTCTTCGGAACTCTGCACCCTTCCAATCCGTTGTGTCAGATGCTCTGGACCCCATTGGGCACGTGAGTGTACCAAAGGATTAGACGTACCAGCCACTTACTGCAACTGCGGTGGAGATCACCCAGCTTCTTACAAATCTTGTCCCCGATACCCAGGCAACAAACGGGCTCGCGGTAAAAATTCCGCGCCTAGGACTAGGGCAGCTGCTCAGACAGCCCCCCGCAGGGTTCTTCTAAGCCCCCAGCAAATGCTGAGACAAGACGTCCCATGCCTGCTCCCTCAAGCAACGTCAGTTCACCATCTTATGCACAGATGGTGAAGAACACCACTGAGCACGGATCCAAATCCACGAATCCAAGACTGCCGGTTGCAGAAGCCCCTGCAGCCCCAGCAGTGTCAGCCACAGCAGAGTGTAGCAATGATTCAGACGATGTCTTCTCATCTACACTAAAATGCTTAATCGAAATCTCCCGCGACCCAGCGGTAGACAAGCATATTCTGCTCCTTGCCTTCAAAAAAGCAATGCCTAAACTCAGGCAAGCAGATGCTTTAATGAGGGCATTTTATATTTATGAAAGCTATGTTGAGCTTTCAACCTAATTCGGCTTTTTTAGACCCATGTCTTCTGTTTTCAGTGATGAACCTTTAATAACGGCTTAAAATTCAATTGTATGAATAACAGGTCAAATACCACCAGAGAACTGACCATTTGCACGTGGAATGCCAATGGATTAACATCAAAAATTCACGAAGTTCGTGATTTTGTAGTAGAGCACGATATTGACGTGTTTTTAGTCCAAGAGACTCACCTTACCCCAGGGAATACTCCCAAAATTGGGAATTATGACATTTATTGTACTGACAGGGTGTCACAGGGCAGAAATCCCTGTGGCGGCACTTGTATCTATGTGAAGCGTTCGTTAAAGCACCACATGATACCGTCCCCTGATTTAAACTTTTTGGAAGCGACAATCATCAAAATTTTCCTTCAAAATTCCTCCCCGCTGACAATAGTCTCAGCTTATTTACCTCCACTGTCTACAGCACGTGGAAGGCCAGCTTTTCTTGTCAGTGATTTTGATAAAATTTTGAATATTTCAAATCACCTAATAATTGCTGGTGATCTAAATTCACGCCATACCGCATGGTTTTGTTCTAATAGGAACAGGTATGGTATTAGTCTAAATTCATGGTGCCAGAGTAACCATGTACAGATCATAGCTCCTACCCTCCCGACTTTTTACCCTCATAGAGGGTCCCCTGCAGTTCTTGATCTGGCTGCCTTTTATAACATATTCTTTCGGCATAAGATAAAAGTGATTCAGGAATTGGACTCTGATCACTACCCCGTTTTGATATCCCTAGATATTCAAAATCGATACTCAAAATTAGAGGAGCTAGTCTCAACAAATTGGGACGACTTTAGATTTATTTTGGAAAAAACTTCACTCCCTCCCATCAAAATTTCCAGCAATTCGGACTTTGACAGGCATATCAAAAGTTCGGAGTCTTTACTGAAAGAAGCGAGAGCTGCGGCTTCAAAACCACGCAAACATCCAGGTGCTAGGCTCCCACCTGAGACTAAATTCAAAATTAAGCAGCGAAATTACTTGCGAAGAATTTGGCAAAGGTCATGAGATCCCAATATCCGTGCCCAATTTCGCAAGATACAGAACGAGATAAGGACCGAAACCCGCTTATTAAAACAAGCGGAGTGGAAAACATTCATTGAGTCCCTAACGACTGAAGACAAATCGATTTGGCGCGCAGCCGCCCGATTACGCAAACATAAAACACACATTCCGCCCCTTCAAACGGCCGATGGCGCGCAGATGGCCTACACTGACTCAGAAAAGGCGAACGTCATAGCTGACAGCCTTGCAACTCAATTCACAACAAACCACGACTCCTACTGTAACCGCCCGGTTACACAGGGGCGCATACAAGCACGGGTTAAAGATTTTTTAACACAACCTACCACATCTGAACTCAGGCCGACGGACCCTTCTGAAGTCATGGTTTTCATAGACAAACTGAAACCTGACAAGGCACCTGGCATAGATTCTATTTCGAATCGCATGATCAAAAACTTCCCCCCTATGTTTATCGTATGGATCACGGTACTTATAAATTTAATGCTCAGGAGAAGCTATTTCCCCGACTGCTGGAAAATTGCAGCAGTCGTCCCCATTTCAAAACCGGGACAAAATTTAAACCTGCCCGTCAATTACAGACCCATCAGTCTGTTATCTTCTCTCTCTAAGATCTATGAATTTGTCTTACTTAATCGCCTGAATGAATTCTGTCGGGATCAAAATTTACTAATCCCGGAACAATTCGGCTTCCGACCTAAACACTCCACGGTACACCAGTTACTCCGTGTAGTGGAATTCATTCATGAAGGCTTTCGTAAGCGAGAGAGAACTGGAATTGTCTATCTAGACGTTGCCAAAGCCTTTGACAGGACTTGGCATGACGGGATTATTTACAAGCTCATGCGGCTTGGTTTTTCGGCTCATCTCATTAAAATTATTAACTCGTACTTGACCGGACGCAGTTTCCGCGTGCGAGTTAACCACGAATTCTCCTCTCCCCGCCCAATCTATGCTGGGGTGGCTCAAGGAAGTCTCCTCGCCCCCGCAATCTTTAACCTTTATGTAAATGACATTCCTAAGGCCCCAAATATCGATCTTGCATTATACGCAGACGATACAGCCATCATTTCTCAACACTCCAACACCCTCCAGGTAGTATCACAATTGCAGAGTTACCTTTCGACCTTAGAACTCTGGCTCGGTCTGTATAAAATCAAAATTAATGTCGCAAAATGTGCTGCCACCATGTTCATCCGAAGAAATATCCCAAATTTACCTAACTTAATGCTCTTCGGTGAACCCATTCCCTGGGTCTCTTCTTACAAATATCTAGGTGTTTTACTAGACTCAAAATTAACTTGGCAGCCTCACATCCGCAAAATCATAGCGGGTGCGACAGCTGTCAAAACCGCCCTACGCCCCCTCTTAGCTAGTCATAGCGACCTGTCAACTGATAACAAAATCTTGCTCTACAAATCAATGATTAGGCCGGTTCTTACGTATGCGTGTCCCGTATGGGGCCCATGAGCACTGACTAACAGAAAACATGTCCAAATTTTTCAATCTAAAATGCTTCGGCAAATTCTAAAAGCTTCGTGGTTTGTACGGAACGAAGAGATTCATAACGACCTCAAAATTATGCCCATTAATCGCTATATACAGCGACTTTCGGAAAAATTTTTCAAAAATATTCAACGTGTTGCAAATCCTGTGCTTCATATGCTACCCGTATACGATCCTGCTGTTGCTTCTTCCCGAAAAAGACCCAGAGCGGTTCTGAATAGGGAATATTCAGCTCTGCCATTTAAACGGGCTAGATATGAGCACACTGATAGCCACGTGAATAACTACCTCTCGTTCCTTAACCCCCCTCCCCCCGCCTCTAAAGTTCTTTAATGCACACGGCATTAACTCGAGGAACCTCCTTAACGTTTCTTTAATAAGAAACATTACAGTCAAATAGGAGTGATTTAACATACTTTAATCTTTCAACTGCAATAAAACTGAAAAGATTTCTTAAAAACTGAAAAAGATTCTTTAAACTTTAACTTCTCTCTTCCTTTAAGAAGGAACTTTCTTAGGCGCTTAACAGCGTTCTTTTTGGCTTTTAAAAACCGCAATGAATAGCGGTCAAAAAAATGAAACTTCTCCCTCCCAGCTGATGACTGACAGAACTACTTTTTCGACCTGTAAACAGGTTCCCCCCTCCCCCCCACCTCGAAGAACGCGCATCGGAATTCCCCTGCGTGTCCTTCATCTGACGTATGCAAAGAAAATGATTATCAAGGTTCAAGGAAACTTCACCTTTTATTTTTCTAGTCAAAATTTTTCTGGCTGCCCCTATCTAAATTATTCTGGCCCTTTTTCGGCGCAAAATTAAGACCTTCTGAGTTTTTTGCCTTTTTTTGACTCAGTGTGAAGGCACTTACTCCAAGTCATTCGGCTTATCAAAATTTTTACCTTATTTGACAATACCCTCTTTCGGATGATTTAATTTCCTTTGAAGATGTGGAGGTAAAGGCGTAATTGCCTATGAACTCCGTAAATTGCACTTCCTTGATCCTTGATTCTGCTATTGGACACTTTGAACCTTATCGCATTCTTTTTCCAAGAAGTACAATTTTTTGCATCTGCAGGGCAGCTTTGAGTTCTGCACAGAATACAATTTGGTCGTCCGAAGAAGTAAGCATATTTTCGTTTAGAATGTCGTCCAAAGATTTCAGTAGGTTTACCGGTTTTTTTTTTTTTTTTTTTTTTTTTTTTTTTTTTTCAATTTTTGTTTCCAATTGGTTTCTAGTTTTTAGCTGATAAAGCTTATCTTTGATTTTATTTATGTAAAGAATCTTTGTAAAAAGCTTTTCTTTTTCTATTTTCTTGGCTTTAATTTTACTTTAGCATAATCGTGGATTGCCCATTTTTTGAGTGTTGCTTAAATGACAGTGTGGTTTAAAGTATATTTGTTTTATTCTTTATATTTATTTGCTTTTGAATTTCGGATCTGCATATAATGCTTTTAGACCTATTTGAATTTTAATAGTCTTTTTACTTAATGTAAAGGGCCCACCAGCGGCCGAGCGGTAAAGTCTCTAAACACTGGTAGTTCGGTCCGAGGTTCGAATCCCGCGAACGGGCTGGCCGCATGGTATTCGTGGTTTTCCCCATGTGTAACGTGTATACGAGCCAGTTTCCCTTTGAAAGTCCTCCACGAAGGCATCCCTCCCCTTACGCAGAGAGCCCTAGTGTGCTTTGCCATAATTAAATACACACACTTAATGTAAAGTCATGTGATTTTTTTAGCAGTCAATTTAGCACAATATTATGTTTCATTTGTTTTACCAAATGTTTCGAAGGCGTGTAGGGAAAATCCTAGTACATTTGAGATTAGAGTTTTCGGTTTTATTTGAATTTTAGTTTTCGGTTTTAAATGCAAATTTAATAAATTCGTTTTTCGGTTTTTGATCTCAAATGAACCAGGAGAACGAAACACGTTTTCGAAACATATTAATCGATTTTTACGAAGCTTTAATTCATTTTACCCTAATCAGTTCTGAATTAGAGTTTCAGTAAAAGGTGATTCGTTTTTATTTTTATTATTCTGTATTTTTTCCTCTTTTGCATTTTCATTTTTATTTTTAGAGTTAGTACTACTATGAGTTCTTATTTTAATTTTGATATGTTTGGATATTGTGTTAAACCTCTTATACACGATGGCTCTTTTGATATTGTTGAGGAATAACCTTGCTTTGACTCGAATTTATGGTTAACTTTAGCTTATTTAAGTCTCTCTCTCTCTGTATATATATATATATATATATATATATATATAGACTTAAAGAATATATATGTGTGAGTGTAATAATTTAAGTGCGTAGACGCCACTCGGTACTTCTAGCAGCTTTCGATATGCGTTATGGCTAATGGTTAAGGCATACAGATGAAGGTTATAAGGTATTTCTCCTACTTCCCTAGCGTGCCTTCGTGGTGTAACGGTAGCACGCTGGACCGGTATTCCAGAGGTCCGTGGTTCGATTCCCGGAGAAGGCGGTTGCATATTTTTCATCTTTTCTGCTTCCAATTAACCTAATGACTCTACAAGTGGCGCCCGAACTAAAAGGGTTGCGGATGATGATTCTCCACACCCAGGATTTGGCGACTAGGTCCCCTAAAACAATAGTCGCCCTTTAACCCTTAGCCTGTCGAGTGATTTTCTATAAATATCTTTAAAACTGTCACTAATTTTGGACCGAGCTTCCCTTAAAATGTCGGGAAAATAACCCTAAACCTCAGAAAAATGCCAGCTACTGCTATTGTTATTTCTTTCTCCTCCCTAAATACTAGATCAAGGGTTCCGACTGTAAGTAAGATGCATTACTACCATAAATATTAGTACCTGTAGATGTGAGTTGTCAAGAAAGTTGCAAATGACTATAATAGCTTCTCCGTGATGACCGTCCGAATGCTACAGGGTACAGGTGCGAATACTATCTTAAAAGTTTTCTTTCCTAAAAGACTCTTATTTTGAAATAACTTGATTTTAAAATTTACCCGCTCTTTTTTTATTATTATTATTCATGTTTAATCTAAGTTACCTAAATCTCTGGGTCATTGATTATCATCTGAATTTCAATGCAGATTGGTGAAACTGCTATTAATAAAATCCATATTAAAAAAATATCTGGTGCAATATTCATTCCTTCTGTGAGATTGATGAAACATTTGAAAAGCAATGTTTATAGTTCGATTGCATTTGATATTATTTCTGATTTTCCATGTTTTTGTCATAAATTAGTAATGCATTTACATGCAGATAATAATTATTTTAAATACTTTCTTTTTACTTAAATATTACCTATAATTTAAGATATTTAGCGTAATATTTGAATAATTACTATGCAAAATATATGTTTTATTATTTCTGCCAAATTTAATCAACTTAACTTGATGTGACTTTTAAATTTGCTTTTAGAGAAACTTTAGTTAAATATTAAGGAGTTTTCAAAATTTAAACTTTTAAGGCATATTTAATGCTGAAATTTACTTAGTCTTTAAAACGGATGTTATTTTCTAAAAAGATTTCGTTTTTTGAATGAACAATATATACTTAATGTATACCAAATATGTTTTTTAAGTAAAGTTAATTATTCAGCGAGCTAAGATTTGGTAACTGAATATCTTAATTTCAAGAGCGGAACAAGATTTTCATGATTATACCTGGATAGTTAGCTGATTTGAAAAAGGGATGGGTTTCAAATGTGACTTTTTCATCTGATATATGAAAACAAAAAATTAGGTGAATTTATAAGGTATTTCTCCCACTTCCCTAGCGTGCCTTCGTGGTGTAACGGTAGCACGCTGGGCCGGTATTTCAGAGGTCCGCGGTTCGATTCCCTGTGAAGGCGTTGTTAATTTTTCATCTTGCCTCTTTCTAAAAAATACCTAATGTCTCTACAATTTCAGGATATAGCATAAACATTTGCTTTAAATATCTTCTCGTTCTCAAAGAAATTAAATTTGCCCTAGGTAGAAATAAATAATAATGCCTTTGTTTCTGCTTTTTCTTTAGCAATAATTTCGAGATTTTTTTAATACAAAAATTATGTTATTAACTTTTAAACACCTGATCTGTTTTTAACAGCAATAAACAAAAAAATTAGGAGTTATTTAAGGGCTGAAACAGTGATAATATCAGTGTCAAATTTGCATTTCACTTTTTTATATACATTCAAGATATTCTGAAATTGAATTTTAACCTGAAATAGTTTTTCTTTATGAATTTTCAGTTGATCATAAATTTATTGACTAAATTTAAAAATTCTTGCCTTCCCGTCTTTGAAACACCAGTACACTTTGCCTGAAATAGGATTAAAAACATTATCCTATAACAGAAAGCTGAAAAGGAAAGATGACACATAGTTAATAAGAAACAATACAATGTTGCTATTTTATTAGCTTATAATATAGTTGTTCAGTATGGTATTTTTGTAAATAAAATGTATTATTGTACATTTTGTAAAAAATAAGTAAGCATTATATTTAATAATTATAACAATTATTAATTATTTAATAAGTCATTATAAGAATATAATTCAATATTTTTTGTGGAATATACTTTTTGAAGATATTTTCTTCCCAAGGAATCCCAGAATTCAATTGCTTGAAGCATTAAGTTCTAAGAAATTGTCTTGCTTCAACGCAAAATTTATTATTCATATGAAGTCCCTTAACCAAAGAAAATGCCTTACAAGGGTGTATTTTTGAACAACAGCTTTTATTAGAATAAATATTTTTATTTTAATACTATTACTAATATACAAACAAATATTTACGTTCACTAAAGTGAATAAGAGTACTGGATGTTGATGTTTGTTCTGGATTTGTCGCTAGCAACCAAACAAGTTAGCGACTTGGTGTCTTTATAATTTTCCCCATGCGTTATGCGAGTTCAAGCCAATTTCATTTTGAAAATTTTCCAAGAAGGTATTCTCTTAAAACAGATAGTCCAGGACTATTTTAACAACTGTAAAAAATAATCTATGAATATTTTTTGTTATACGACAGCACGAGCAAGATGATTTTCTCTGCAAAAACATATGCACCAGCACTGATTATAGTCCGCCGTTAAGTTAACTATATCGTTCTTATTCTTTGCAGTAATTTTATTTTTTTTTTCAAAGAAAGTTTTGTCAGTAAAATGCACTATTTATAATCTGTCATTTTATTTTGTTCTTCTGTTATGTAAATAACCAACTTAAAATACATATTTCGTAAGCTGAGAAAGCCCAACAGCGCGCGAGCGGTTTCTTTCTATTCAAAACTGTTTAGCGCATGTTACCTTATTATAAAAATCTGATATATACACCACATGACTTCCTTGTACGGAATATTAAATTATACGCATTTTTTCTTGCATTTCGTTTAAACTTATTGGATTGAATTAAATCTACTTCGCCGACAGCGCGTAAACCACAATAGAATAAATGCATTCTTTAAAATTCACTCTATTTGTTTACCATAGCGACACTCTGGCGCTAGGTTCACTTAACAGTATTATATTTCGTTCATATTATAACTCAGAGTGCACAAAATTTATATTAATACAAATTACCAGTCTTTAACGAGCTTACCGATCTTAGCGCTCAGGGGTCACGGATATTTAAAAAATTGCTTATGTGTTATAAGAAAAGGGAACAGAAAAATTTAGAAAAATGTAATAAGAGCACAATAAGAATTTAATTCACTTAAAAGAACGTTTTTTTTGAGGGGGGGGATTTACAGAAGATAGTAACGTATTTTCAGCTGAGTTCATTCATCAGAGAAAAACTTTGCATATAAAGCTGTTTTTTTGAAATGTTTCACTATACAAGTAATACAAAATGAAGCATAGAAATTTTTTTTCTCACATGCACGCAAATGCACGCATTACCCTTTTCTGGATTTGAAGAACTCACAGAGAGAGAGTAGAAATAGGGACAACAGATTTTTATTGGTGTCTGACTGATAGCTTTGGGAACAAGTGGTCTTTCAGTCACTCAAACTCCGACGCATTCAAACGCGAACGGTTCTCAGAAGCTATTCGAACAAACAGGTCCAACGAGTTTAGTTATACCAAAGAATGTCTATGTAAAAGAAATAAGAATACGTCTGTCTTTAATTCAGAATTTGGTACTGAAACCTGATTTTTTTAAAAATGTGGTGTTAGAGTTTTTCCTCTCCTCTTCTCCTGGGCTATGGGGGGATGTATACAACAAATTTTGAACGGAAAATCTCTGGTAAGACGGGAAGGCAGGATAGAAAAGGAGCCAGATAGAGAAAGGTAAAAACCAGGAAAAATAAATTGTCATTAATTACAGGACTTAGAAGAGAAGGGCTAGCTCATAGAGCTTTTCCCCCTGAAGCAAAAAGTGAGAAGTGATGACGTAGCCATGATGACACTGAGCGCGCCAATATAATTCACAGCTTGGAAGTTAGCGTTTTTGAACCAGCGTTTAAAATGAGCTGTGTGTGAAAGATAGCTATAATTTGGAAGAGGCAATGTTACTGCTTTATGCATTTTAGACTGAACCATTAAAAAATTTAATAATGCTTACTCAATTTTAAAATAATAGATAAAATGTGCTACTCTTTTAACATAAAGTTCCGTGGTTTTTTTTTTATTTGCAGGTTTTTTTTTTATTTAATGCACGTTTATTTCTAATCATTTCTTTATTTGAATGCTAACTGAGAGAATTTTTATACTGCTTCTAAGATAACTATAATAGCAGCTATTTAAATTCACTCAAAAACCAACTTTACATTGACATAGGTTTAAACATATATGACATATATGGCAACATTTCTGCTAACCTAGTTTGATTTTTTGCCTAATTGTAAATTTTACATTGTTATAATTCTCTTCCGATTCAATATAATAGATATTTTTTTAATAATTTTGGAATTTATACTTATATCTATATTACAATTAAATAAATGTATATAAGATTGTTACCTTAATTTTGACAAATAGCTTTATTCAGAGTACCTAAAACAGTTATTTAATTTTTCAAAAGTGTGAGTAAAGGAAGCAGGTTTTTTTATGCCAATTACTTTGATATTTTATACTATTATATTTTATTCGGAATGCTAATCTAGCACAAAATCTAATCAATAATTAGTTACAAAGGATACATTAAGAAAACTTTAACAAGTACTTAACAAAATAAGTTTGTTAAATACTTGTTATTTTTGTTGGCACTATTTTGGTACTATTCATAATACCGAAGATATTATCGATTAACTCATAGAAGTCAGATGCTTTCTGATTTCCTGTGGGGTAGAGTATACCTTTTGCGGTACTTTTGAAAATAATGTTTTCTCTGGTGCGACTTTTTGTCTCTCGTTTCCCTTGACCATTAAATAATTTGGTTTTAGTTTGTGACACAATTTGATTTCTTCTCAATCTCTATTTAAAACCACTTTAATAATATCAAAATTTAAAACAGTTACATCTTCTAACACAAATCCTCTATCTAAAACGCGGTTTCTCAGTAATTTGAGGCAGAGCGCGAAATGAGACCTCTGATTAAAACAACTGCACATTTTGAAAAGAACCAACTTAGTCCAGTTTAGAGTCATAGCAGAGTTTTCAATCGATATGCATTTCGTCGAAACTGAGAACGCATATTTTTTCTAAAGAATACAAATATTCGCCTCTTTCCTTCTTTAGAGTAAGAACATTACTTTGAATTCTTGGACTACACTAAAATTTAGAAAAAACTAAAAAATAAAATAAACACCATTTCTTTAATTTGATAATACTAGGTAAAGATATTCTAATTTTTTTCTTTCCAAAAATCATAGCTTTAAGATGGCAGAGCTCTTATTACAATGCAACGTGAAATATTTTCGCTAGTCCACCTGATTTTTTTCTTCTTTTTCAGTAATGCATTAATCTGCGTCTTTATAGGCTTTAGACATTTTTCCAAATTCTCCGATTTGTGCTCCCCCTCCCCAAATTTCGCTATTTGAGATTTTAATTTCTGATACCAATTTCTGTCTAGATGTCGTCCACCTTCTTTGTCGCTGAACAAACATTCTAAAATTGTTCTTTTCTCTATTTTTCAATACTTTAATACAATTTAATACAATTCTCTAAGGATATTATTTTGTTCTTCAAATTATCAATGCATTCTTGTTTATCCTTATACATTCAGGACGAACTACATTTTCATTTGTGAGTTTTATTTCAAAATCATTAAAATTTGATTTATTATTGTCATCATCAATTTCGATTTATTATTGTCATCATAATTTACTTTCGGCACAGCATTCCATTTCAACAGTTTCTTTTTGTGGCTATCCAAACAAGCGATTTTTCATATCATCTTCATAAACACTGCATAGAAAATGTTCGCTGCAGATTTTCCCGCTCTTCACATTAATAGAATCTTCTCTTTGACATTTGTGTATCCATTCTTTCGTCAAAAGCAAACTCTCATTTGGATCCTTTGGTCCCATGAAATAAAATATCTCATCCTTTCATACTTCTGTAAGTGCTACGGCACGTTACTGCAGCACAAAAAGCCATATTACGTAAACGATACTTTACAATATAGAATTTAAAATAAAAACTGACTAAAATTACATATATATAAATTATTTTAAATATATACATTATTAGAAAACAGATATATATATTATTAAAATTAATTTGGGATATGTAACCCCTAGAAAATCGTCTCGCAGCTCAATGAAACTACTGTTTTAAACGCGGGAAATCAGGACAGGTGGCATCACAGTGACGTCAGATTATTGCCTGTTACGTCCCCCCATTAGACTCGCGTCGGCGAGGAGAAAGAAATGAGCTAGCCCTTCTATTTATCCCTGATTAATTAGGTTTTAAAATGTCATAATTGGGAAAGCAGAATTTTTATGCAGAGTTTGGAAAACCAAAATTAATTAATTTTGCACAGAAACAGAGATTCTATTACTTCTAACAGTTAATTTAAATTCACTAGCTGGATTAAAAGGTTCGAGTCTGGTTAAGTGAACAATTTCCGATTTCTTTTTAGTTAGAGTATTAGGCTTATGTATTTCAAAAGTAACTTTATTAATTAACTAACAGAATATTGTTTTAAAATTTTGTAAGGGCCTGAAAAAGGAGGAGAAAGTTTACGGGCATTAGGATACTGAAATTCTTCATACATTACTAAATCGCCTCTTTTAAAATTACTAAGTTTATAATGGGCATCATGCCGCCCAGTCGGTATAGTGGTTAGGGAAGCCTGACTGCGATACCGAAGAGTTATTATTAGGATACTGAAATTCTTCATACATTACTAAATCGCCTCTTTTAAAATTACTAAGTTTATAATGGGCATCATGCCGCCCAGTCGGTATAGTGGTTAGGGAAGCCTGACTGCGATACCGAAGAGCCTGGGTTCAAGGCATGGTTGTAACTGTCCGTCCCTTCACAGGAGGCGATGGTGGCCCACCTATTAAGAGGTTATCACACATGGCTACAGTCCCTGCTAGACGGGACTTTTCTGAGAAACGAGACTCTGGTAGCACTGGTTTAAGATTCCTAGAAAAAAGAGCTCTGCCTAGCTCCGGAAGCAATGTTGCGGCTACGCGGGAATTTTTTCAAACCTCACCGAAAATGTCTCGGGTCCCGTGTAGAGAAAACCAATCAGACGAAAGTTCTGCTTCTGAAAGATCACGTGATCCCGATTTGAGCGTTAATCCATTACTGTTTGGCGTTTAAGTCTTTGTAGTAAGTGAGAATGGTAACCTAGCTACGTGGGTTTCCTGGAATTGTGCGGGTTCTTAGCATTGGCCCTTTCGACTTCAAGTCCCGCGTAGCCGAAACATAATGTGATTGGGACTTCTCCATATTAAAGAGTACACCACATCTGGCCTTGTACAGATTAATGGACTGTGTTACACTGTAACTGTTCAGAATCTCCCATTGGTAAAAAATAATAATAATAATAATAATAATAATAATAATAATGGGCATCATATCTTTCTTTATTTAAATTATGATAATCAGCAGACCTTTTTTAGGCAATTTTTCTAGCTTTTTGATTGGTGGATATACTCTTGATTTTCAAGTAGAGGCTCATAAGGTAATTTTCGATACATTAAATACGATGGTGGGAATTTTGTTACAGAATGAGGTGTATTATTATATTCTTCAGTAATCTTTCGGTAATAATTTTGTCCATGCAATATTACCGTGATAAGAATTTAATTTACGTTATAGTCGAGTTATAATTGTTTAAAATCTTTGGTACTTGAATTTGAAAACTCTGTCTTAAACAATTTATATAAGTATCAGTAGTTACACTTTTAGAAGTACAAATCCATATATAGCGTGCAGCATGATCAATAATTATGTGAATATATGTTTTAGTAGAATCATAATAATTTAAACCACCAACAGTATCAATAGACAATATTTCAAAAGGTTAACTAATAGTTCGTAAAGCTTGTATTAGACCATATTTCTTTTGATTATTTTTCTTATTTAACTGACGTACTTCACAATATTTGCACTAATTTCTGACATCTTGGACAATTCCTGGCCAATAACGCTAAGAGGATAATAAATTTAGCACTGAGGACACCCCAATATGACCGTAAGTTGGAACAGTTGGTAAGAAATGTTTCATATTTATTTGATGATAGCCCAGGAGTAACACATGTCATTCAATTGAAACAAGAAATAACCCGCCCATGTAAAGCAAAACTCTATCGCTATGGTAAGGTCAAAGAAGAAATCATATAAAGGCATACTCCGGACATACTGAGAAACAAAATTATAATACTGAAACGTAGTCCCTGTAGGACTATAGGGAAAGAAAGAAAGAGAGAGAGAGAATAATCTTCTTTCCACCTATTTTAAGGCCTAGCGATTAGCTATCGACTAAAGAAAACTAAATACTGTAACAAAATATCCGGTTTATCCCTTACCAATAATTGAAGAAATAATAAGGAAAATTAAACCTTCAAAATATATAACCATACTAGATATCACATCTAGATATTTTCAGATCAATGGACATAATTTTAAAGCCGGTACTTGGTAAATCAACATTCATACACTTAGATGACATAATAGACACTAGTAACGCATTGAGAATTTGCACGAAGTTTTTTCTCTTCTAAGGGAAGCATATTTAAAAGTGAATGCGGCAAAGTGTCAATTCGCAGCCAAAAAGTTTCGATAGCCGGGAAAGGAAACGGAAGATTTCAAAATTGCAGTTATCAAAAATTATCCACCACCTAATACGCAGAAGGAATTGGCATCATTTTGGGGTTTCTGCTCCTATTAAATATTGTTCATTAAAGATTTTATTCACATAGCAGAGCCCTTATTAAATTAAAGGAAGTAAAGAAAAAAAGGTTAAATTCACTTGGTCGGTGGAAGCGAACAAGCTAATTAATTAAGAGTAGTATATAAATCTTATTCAAAGATTTGAAGATACCCATCTGATTAACTTTTATTCGTACTAGTCAAAAAATAAGTAAGCTCAGTTACGACTCTTTACAATAACCAAACTATACTAAGAATTATTGCTTTATTTGGGAATAGCTATTTTAATAAAAAAAAAACGAAACGATTATTCAAACAAAATTATTATTAACAAAACAAAGAATAATTGCTTTGTCTAGTAATAGTTATTTTATTCCTAAATAAAGCGATTATTCTTAGAGTAGTTTGATTTTCACCCGGTGTGACTGCTATAATTCTGTAAGGTTTTCAGACATTTAAACTTATGATTGTTTCCTTAAATTGTATTGAATTAACCTGTTTAAATATTCCTGTATTTAAAAGTTGTGCAAATAGACAATTAAAAAGATGTTAAAATATAATCATCTTAGATATGGTACATCTGCCACTCTGTCAAACTCGACAGCCACTCTCTTTCGAAAACCAGAGGAAATTAAAAGGGGCTAGAGTTCACGGAAATGTGAGAATTTTTATTGTAATTTTTTAGAAGAATTGTTTATAAATATATTTGAGAGAGTAATTAAAAGTGATCTTATTTCTGTTTCGAAAGAACTCTGTGAAGATCGATGCAGATTCCAGCTTATAAGTTTATCTGTGCAATTAGCTCTAATTTAGATATGGCAATAAGAACGGGTAATATTTTTTATGTTGTTCTCTACAACATAAATACAGTTTTAAAATGAGTAAGATTTAATTATGCTTAATGATTTATCTTTGCTTTCATCCTTTCTCACAAATCAGCTCAAGGGGCTTAAATTTCACAGATGTGGTAGGAATTTGAGATTAATATTCGAAACGATAAACAAACTTGCGACCTGGTCTAACCATGGAGGCCTTCTTACTAAAGAATGATCTTACTTCCTACCTCCATGACCTCGGACTCCTTCCCCGGGCTGATCTTCCTCAAAATTGGGTTGGGAAAAAGAAGGTCAACCTCTCTTCAAAGGTAGGCTCTGGCAACCAGTCTTCCACCGGTCACATTAAATAGAGACTTGACCCGATCCTTATCAGAAGTCGAGTAAAAAGATGTTTCTACATCTTTGACACTCGAGAATAAAATACGATCTATGTGTGTGTGTGATCCTTGCTTTCCCCCTGTACGAAATTTCGCCATAGATTGCGCCAAAAGTGTCTCACCCGTCAGTTTCGTATTACGTTGTGATGTGAAGAGTGATTGATATGAGAAATTACGTGCAAGTAAATCATATTTTTACGTTTGCAAAGCTAGAAATTATAATAAATCGGCTATTATTCATCTAAATGAAATGAATATGGAATTTGAAAACATACTGTCTGGGAAATCTTACAATAGTATTTCACGATTATCTGAAAACGTTTCATTCAAAATGACAGTGCGTTCACGTGTGAACCATAAATAAACTTCTTCATTATTCAAAAATGAAGTCTTGATCATTGTATTTAAGATTTTAAAAGTGTTAACTGCTGCTTTTTGATAAATTTATGTATTTCCTTTCAATTTCTTTTTATCGATGCTGGTTCGACCCGTGGTTGATAAAGTCTGTACACCGTTTTTCTTCAGAACGCTTTGCCAATTTTCATTCATCATGATAATTAGTATCTAACTTTATTACTGTATATATTATCATCTGTAAGACAATTTAATCATATAAGAAACATTAACAAATTATTCCAAAAGTGAACGAACCTTTGAACTGTTCAGTTTCATATATGCACTTCAATAAATGTACTGTAAAATGTTCTCTGAGTTGGTAGTACTTTCAGAAACTTAGAAAAATAATATAAATTTAATTATAATATTATAAATTTAATTAAACGAAAAAACTGAATGTATGAAATGTAAATGAGATACTTTTCTTGATTTCTTCATTTACTGCGATAATGTATACATAACTGTCACAAAAGCTGAATGTGTAGTATTAATAAAAATATATATACAGTACTTTTATCAGATAAACCATAGTTCTTAATCTTACTAAATCAACTGCCGGGACTAGTAATGTATTTTGATAGCTTCTCGCAGCAACTTGGGTTGAAAAATTTTATTTCGTACACAAAATACATAACTCTTATCTTATAAATACATACATAACTAAATATATACACAAAATACATAACTCTTATCATAAATAAATACTTACACATGCATAAATACATACACAAAATACATACACTTGTAGAGTACCTCACTTTGGAATTCTAAGTTAATGTTGGAAGTGAGGAATCTAAGAACTGATAAGCGAATAATCGCTTGCGTTCGGTGACAAGAAACAACAAGATAGAAGGGTAACTAACCCTTTATTATTCCAATAAGATTTAACAAAACTCCGCCTGGGAGTGTACAAGCAAAGCCCGCACTTGGACTTGAACTTAAAAGACTAAGAATTAAATTAAAACTAAGATTAACTAAAGAAGTATAGCCGAAGCTATCAAGGTTCAATTTGAGTTGGCCTCTTAACTTATTTTACTACGAAGCTTAGCAAGGGCCTGAGTACGGCCGAGCGTAATAACAGCTTTGAAAGAGAGAGTGGCCAAAAAGGCAGACGCGCGTAAATCAGAAACTCTGATTCTCTCTGCCTCAGTAAGTAACTTCGTGGTTTAAATACCGATGCTCCTCATTAAATATTCAGCAAATTCCAAAACTATGTCCTGGCCGGAAGTAGTAAGTTGAAGTTAAGAATTTGACACGAAAGGAACTTTAACTTAAAATTTAACTGTTAATAAAATTAACATAATCCTTACACACTCTTATCATAATAAAATATATATACAGTATCTTTATCACATAAGACTATAGTTTTTAATCTTATTAAAAAGTTTAAATCTTATTAAAAATTATCCCAGACTAATAATTTATTTTGATAGCTTCTCACAGCAATTTGAAGTGAAAAAGAGTATTTTATTATTTATCATAACTGTGGCGGTTTCCTGAAATAAAAGATGATTGAAAATTCATATTCGAGTAACAAAATGCAGTACCTTATTAACACAGGTTGAAGCAAGACTGGCACTTTGCATCCAAGTAGGCATATTAAGTATTGCAGGGTCTTGCTAATTGCTGAGCTTCACAGTGAATGGAATTCCGAGGGTCCAACTTCTTGAGAGGATTTATCCTTGCTGTGAGTGTTGAGTGTTCCCTTACCACACAAGCACTATATGCTTACAATCATCCATGTCTTCTTCAGAATTACTTATTGTAACATTTTACTGACACAGGTACAGGTTGAAGCAAAGCTGGCACCTGTGCATACAGTTAGGCAGCTGCTAACTCCTAAGTTTTTGTAATGGATAGAATTCGGAGGGACAGCATCCTAGGTTGCAGTCCGAGAGTCTGCAACACCAACCTCTCGATAAGACTTCAGCTCACCATGTAATTTGAGTGCGCCTTTGCTGTGCAGGTGTACTCAAAATGATTACAAACATTCATGCCTTTCCTAGGATTTGAAACAGGAACCTTTGTTGCAACAGTCAGCATAACTAACCATTTTCCCATCTGGGTGGCATTTTATTGACACAGGGAGATAGTCTGCTACCTAAATGATGGATTATTTTATTGTTGGATTGGTCGACATGGAGAAGATGGCTAAGCATCATTTAGATGGCCACTGAGATCTCCCAGCCTTATGTCTGATGATTTTTTTTCCTTTGGGATTATGTAAAAGATAATGTTTGTATGCCTTATTGTTACTTACAACTGCTGTAGTTACAGTTTCAGCTAGGAAATATTACAATACATCTGAGCTGAGTTGGAGTACTGCTTGGATATGTATTGTGCAATAAGCGGAATACATGTAGATTATTCAGAATGTTATCACTGAAATTTGAAAGACATGTACTTCACTGAAAACATGTTATGAAATATACCATTTAGAAACCAAATAAATAATTTAAAATAAGGCTGTTTTACGCAAAATAATTTCTATTTTATTTTTTACAGGTATAATTTATTAACAATCTCATAATAATTGTTCTTGAATTCAGTGTCAGATAGAAGTACAGAAGGTATTAGCATAATCTTGGGATGATTTTGAGACCATTTCAATAACATTTTAAATGTAAATATATATTATCGAAATGTTCAACCTGATTGCCTTTCTTTGGACTATAAGTATGCATTGTGCTCTCCATAACAGAAAGAATTTATACAAAATGATCAATATTATTGCTTTCTATTTCTTTTTAACTAATTTTCAATTAGTTGTAACCCATTAATATGAATATTTGACTTGGCCTTTAAAATTAGATTTGCATGTGTTATGGAATATTTTTTAATGATTTAACATTCTTGGATGTTTTAATTAATTTTCCTAATTTACATATAGCTCTGTACTCAGGTTTGCGAATATTTGCTCGAGTAACTGGGATCACCAAGGAAGCTTTGCCTTACAGTATCAAAAAATTCAATATATTTTTTACATTTTATTTGGCTAAAATCGTCTAGAAATTAAATAATATTTTAAACAAGAACACGAAGCATGACTTCAGTTTTTGTGAAAACATATGCTATCCAGACTAGAAGGTACTTCCTCATTTCTATTTGTGTATGTATATAGTAAGTATATATCTTCTGCACATTTTATTTTCATTCTTCCTGAAACTCCCAAAATATGAAACTCGTTGATATAGGAATCTCATTAGCAAATGTAATGATGTCTTAGTGAATAATTATTAGAATGGCATCCACTAATGAAGTGAGATGCAGTTAATGTCACCAAATTAAAAAATCTGATTTGGACAGCACATCACTCCCTTCTACACACTTTAATTTGTCCTATTTAATTATATACACTTTTTGTTGCAACAATAAATTGCTATTAAATATTGTTATATATTTAGAACAATAAACTGATGCTAATTATTGTTAAACTAACTGCATGCATAAACTGTTATTATGTATTTAATTAGATTTCGTTATTTGTTGAAAATTAATTTTTTAGTTTAACATTGCTGAAACATGAATATTTTTGTCATATACACTTTTGTCATTGGAAGTTTATGACTATGAAAATAAAGACTGGGGAGGTACTTTTAAGCCAGGTAAGAGGTAGGTATATATACTTTCACAGTATATTATTATTATTATTATTATTATTATTATTATTATTATTATTATTATTATTATTATTATTATTATTATTATTATAAGGACACAACCCGATCCTCCTAGCCGTCCAAAATCTGAATCGCAGTATCGAATTCCAATTCTATCTTTGTTCGTATTTATAATTTTCATTATTGTCTCTGCAAAATCTTTCAATATATATATATATATATATTTATATTAAATACATCATAAAAGGTGGGTATATATATATATATATATATATTTTATCTGATTCTATTTTTTTTTAATGTTTTACATGTTTAATGGTTTGATTTTCATATGTGTTAATTTTTTAAAAACGTGTTGAACTTTTTGGAGCAGCAGCTCCTGGTAACTTTTAGGCGAGCTTACTACAATTTATATATATATACATATACCCACCTTTTATGATGTATTTAATATATATGTTATGGTGTATTCAGTATATATACCCACCTGAGGTGCAATTTCAGTTTTACCGATTGCAGTAAAAAAGATGGGCACAACTAGATATTATAGCAGTCCTGTATACAGAATTTTAACGCCCTACGGCCTATAATTTTTTAGTTATGCCAGATATGTATGTATGTGCATACAGATGTCTTGAAAAATTCCCTTTTGTTTTGGGGGAAAAAAGAATCTTTTATTCTGTCCATATGTAAAAAAATTATCAAAAGTGATATTTCTGTTGAAATATAATACCTGACATTTTTTGTGATTACAATACTTTCTTTACTTAATACAAAGAAGTAAAAATAATACATAAGAAAACTGATGCAACATACATTGCCTCAATCTACATCTGTTAACTTATTCAAATCTCTATCTAACACATTTCAATAAAGGAAATAAATAATAACATTTAGCTTTCTAAAGCAGCATATGAAGTAAAGTAATATCTGACATCATTTGTTAATTGAAGAAATCCTGTAACTGCAACAGGTCTCTGCCCATACTAGAACTGAAGGTAAGTTTGAAGATTCAAAGAAAATTCAATGACAGAAAAACCGCAGGCTTGGGAATTTAATTCCAGAGGTCATTCAGTAATTATAGGATTAAGAATGAGACATAACTTCAGGAATGAAAAATCAGTCCAGAAGGCACACATTCTAATTCTAGGGATTGCCCAAACTGAATTCAGTCCTTATCTAAGTGTGCCATGCAATATTGATAATGTCTCAGAGCCCTGATGGATATCCCACAGAAAAAGATGTTTTCTTTGGATATAATTAACAAAATATATAAGCATTAATTGTCATATGAGCAGTATAGACTGGTTTCATTCTTTGAGGAATACAACATCCAAATCTGTAAATAATTTAATTCATTATACATTCTTTATTTTTTATACTGAGATAAGTATAATAGCTTGAGCAATTATTTTAAGTTTTATCTTTAGCAATATTTCCTGATGTGAATTTAAATGGTTGAATGGCTAAAGTTTTGAAATATTGGTAGTTCAGCATTAATTATATTTCTGGCAAATAAATAGGTTGGCTCAATTTTGTCATTTTTATATTCTGCTTAAAAAGTTTTCCACAAATACTTTTATTCTCTATAGGAATTTTAAGTGCTTTACCATATTTCAGTCTAATCTGATCTTACATAAAATAATTACTAAAAGGTTTTCAAAAAATGGTTTATGAAGAGATATTATGCAAAACCTTTAGCAATTTAAAATGAATTCTATTATTAAAAATGTTTTAAAATAATTTTTATTAGTTAGACTTTAGACCAGGGTTTCACATTTGGGTTGATGAATTTTTAAAGGGTCTCTATGATGGTCAACGATTCGATATCCAAATATACACACTTGATCAGCACAATTAAGATCCGACTAACTGTAAAAAAAGTATTCATAAAAAAGATAAGTACTTGCATACTGATATAAAACCTTATTATACAAATCAATCAAGCCATATTCAAAACATATGAGTGCACTAAGTTTGGTAATTTATAAATCATCTGAGAGAAATATCCCCTAATTAAAGATGTTGCCAAACCAATATTATAGAATTTTTCTTCCTCTTACTTATTGGAAAGAAGCTTTAGTCAACAACTTACTACGGAAAACAAGAAACAAGCTGAATATTTCTAAACGAGCTGATTTAAGAATTAAGCAATTTTATGCCAAATATTAAAAAACATATTTCAATACATCAAGTGCAGCTATTACATTCATTAAAATCAAACTCTGGGGCAATTATAATCTGTAATTTTTATTTTTTGCGTCTTGTTTATATCTCTAAAGTTCAAAATAATAATAAAGCATAAATCTAAAAAATCATTTTTTTTCCAAATCTGTTATGCATATTCTTAATCTACTTCGATAATCTTTAAACTATGTATGCACAGTTAGTTGTATTGATATTATGTTGCATGCTATATATTATAGAGAAAAATATGAAAGGGTTCATGAAGAAAAAGGCTAGGAATCCTTAATTTAAACTATAATTTTTTAAAAAAGTACTCTGCTTAAAGCTCATTCTTGGTACTTTCAGATATTATGCAATACAGAATGAAATCTTATAGAAATATATGTTGCTACTTATATTAATTTGTCTGTAGAAAAAAAAAATCAGAGTAAACGACAAAATTGTCTACAATCAAAAGCTTAATTGTGTAGAAAAATACAGTTTTTCATGAACTGAAACTAAACAGAGTATTTAAAAAATTCAAATAATGTCAAGTTCAACTGAGGAAAGTTAATATCGAAATTGAGTTCTACATTTCCAGTGTTTATAGAAATCAGGGTTGTGCTCTTCTGTTATTGGGACCACATTCAGAAATGTATGTATACAAAACGCATATAATATATTTTGATTTATACATACAAATCATGCATATTTACTTCCTGTATCTATTTTACATGTTCTGTTTGCTTTACTGTTACATACATACTGTCATAAAATTTTGATTGAAAATAAGGTTTCTTAAGTTTACTACTAAATACATGAGTAATTTTTTCTTTCAGGCAAACGAATCCTTTTTTTTTTATTTATTTTTTTTTAAATTCACTTTATTTTCATATGAGTTTACCACATTATGAGGAAAAAAAAAACATAAATTAATAATAAGCATCTTCTAAAGTGTGTTAATTTTCTATACTATTTTTTCTTTCCGAAACGAAATTTTATGTCCTATGACATAAACAACCTGAAATTTTCAAACAATGTTTTGGATTAAAGGCTCTAAAAATGAGAATAAAGAATTCAATAAACAATTAAAATAATTGGTCTTTAGGAGGTTTTTTAAGTAACATTAATTTAAAAAAAGCTATATAAACTACATATAAACTTAGTGTGGATCATTCATTCTCTCGGCATTGCTTAGCTCATTTTCCTAAATATTTTTAAGGCCCACCAGCGGCCGAGCGGTAAAGTCGCTAAACACTGGTAGTTCGGTCCGAGGTTCGAATCCCGCGAACGGGCTGGCTGCATGGGCGTTTTTCGTGGTTTTCCCCATGTGTAACGTGTATACGAGCCAGTTTCCCTTAGAAAGTCCTCCACGAAAGGCATCCCTCCCCTTAGGCAGATAGCCCTAGTGTGCTTTGCCATAATTAAATACACCACACCTAAATATTTTAAATGTATTTTCTTTGAGATAAAGCGCCAAACATGAGACATTTAAAGTAACCCCGTACTTTTGCGCATGCGCAATTGAACTGTTATCATGGGGAAAAGCACGGAATTAATTTTAATGTGTTAGATAGAGATAAGTCTGTATTTAACATCGTGTCACATAATGTGGACATGAAAACAACAGCAACAACCCAAGATTCGTAAAGTGGAAAGGCTTGTGTTGATTTTTACTAACCTTGAAGCTAGCTTACCTATCTGGAAGAAATGTAATATGACTGATCTAGGAAATCGAAACCATTTCCTAGTTCTTTTTGACTTTGCAGGGGCTCGATGAATAGACTTTTAATACTAAAGATTCCACATCCTATACCATTGTTTTCAACTCAAATTTAGCGGTATTGTGGGATATATTGCAGTTAAAGTTATCTTTTATTATTAATTGTTATAATTTCTCAAAAATTGAAGATTTACATCCAAAATTGGCGGCTGCATTAACAACTCCAAATGAGATGATATTTTGAATTGGTAATTCTATGTTTTAAATGTTGATTGTATAATATTAAAAATTTCTTCAGGTGTTTCACATATTTCTTTAAAATCTCTTAAACATTGCACAACAAGTTGCTCGTAGTTAATCACTTTAAGGAGGCTCATACACCTTAAACCCCTTATGATCTCCGAATATGTGACTGTTGCAAGAATTGGAATATTTTATTTATTTTAAAAGCAATTTCTTCCAATTTTTTACAGCTGACTACATATTATAGCTGCTTTGGAAACTAGTAACCAGAAAGTTTGTGTTGCCACAAATATTTTTGTAATTTAATCCGCTTTGTGACAAAATTTTCGTCATGTTTACACGCTGCGCGCATGATATATTAAAAATGGCTAATAGTACATACTTAAAATTTAATGGAATTCTTTATATGGGCACTATTTTTGAACTGAACCAAAAATCTGATGAATATTTTATTATTAAAAAATTTATGGACGAAAACATTACAGATGTTTTTAATAAAATACATTTTATAAACTCAACTTCAAATAAAATAATAATTTAACGTATAATTCTTAGAAGGTTTTGTTCACAGTAGTTTCCAAATATTATCAAAGCTATATATTAAATATGGAATTAAGTTATGCAACAGAATGTTTTAAACTGTGCTCACAAGGTGGAAACATGACGAAAAATTTTGTCCCAAATCGGATTAAATTATAAAAATATTTGTGGCAACACAAACTTTCTGATCTCTATTTCAGAAAGCAGCTATATTATGTAGTCAGCTGTAAAACTTTGGAAGTAATTACTTTTAAAATAAATAAGTTATTCCAATTATTGCAACAGTCACATATTCGAAGATCTTATGGGTTTTAAGGGATATGAGTCCCCTTAAAATAATGAATGGCAATTGAAAATAATTTTTTACTACCTTTATTAGAAGCACCTGCGGCAGCTTTAAGTGGTAATTGTTTAGCAGCTGCTTAACTAATTCAAGAGCACCGAGAGCTAATATGTTTTGCATAATAGCTTCATTTTTTTATGCCCAAGTCTTTAGTTTTACAATTCATCGAATCAGTGAATATGTACTTGCTAACATTATTCCCACATTCTATTGATAAGTAACTGTTATGTAATTTTACAATGTGATAAACTTGGAGCAATTCTCTTTCTTTTATCTTATAAGGTATTTCTCCCACCTGCTTGACGTTCCTTCGTGGTGTAGTGGTTCTGCACGCTGGGCCGGTATTCCAGAGGTGCGTGGTTCGATTCGCGGCGAAGGCGATTGCTCATTTTTCATCTTGCCTCCTTCCAAAAATATCCTAATGTCTCTACAACCTGATCATCAAATTTTAAACTTTCCAGTTGAAAAAAGTATTCAAACAATTGGAGTTACGAGCAAGTCAAGACATTGCTTATGAGAATTTGCTTTCCTGTGAGATGTGACAGCTTTTACACTATTCCAATTTATATTAAGCGTAATATAGCAAACAAAACATATAGTAGCCATTTCATTACGCTCTCTAATAGGTCGTGATCATTTTTAAAATTCGTTTCCAGTTCTAAATTAGTTTCTCTTTCTCTAACAGGTCGTAAACATTTTTTAAAACCTTTTTTCTTTTAAATTCGTCTTTCATTTTTTAAATTCTTGAACGAATTAAAAAAATGGTCGAATCCATTTTTTAATTTCGTTTTGTTGTATTTTTTCAATTTGTCTTCACACTCTCTAACAAGGTGCAACTATTTTTAAATTCGTTTTTTTAAATTGTCATAGCCAATTTTGAAATTCGTTTTAAATGATTTTTTTTAATTCGTTTTATTTAATTTACGAGTTCGCTTCCTTTCTTTTTGGGTTTTTATTTTCTTGAGTTGTCATATTTTGCCCTATAAAGCAGAGAAATTAATATTGAATTAATTAATTAATTTTAAAATTAATAAACTGCTTTGTCTGCTTTTGCTCTATGTAAAAAATTCAATAGTAAAAAAAAAAACTAAATCTGAAAATTATTACTACTGAACAGGAATTAACCTCTCAGTATGCTTCTATGTCATGATAACGACAAGCCACACGAAAACACCGGGCGTACTACAATATGACCGTATCATTTTGTTATGTTATAAAAGAACCTGCACTGCATTTTTACAATTCTTCATGGAACATTAACTCATGGAACGAAACTTAATTATTTTCAATCGCTTTCCTGTGTCGTCTCAGAATGGTTAAAGCATCGCTCTGTGATTCCGAAGCTACCGAGTTCGAGCTTCCCAGCTGATATGTTTTCGAAACTGTGGTTTTTTAATTTATTACGGCTTATCTAAATTATTTATTTGGATTCTATTCATGTTTTACACTATTTTTTCCATTATTATTATTATTATTATTATTATTATTATTATTATTGCATTTCATCAAGTTTTACATTATTTTACTTAAGAATTTTATTGTATTTGTATTTATCTAAAATTTTCTATTTTTTAATGTATGCAAGGACTATTTTTCACGATTTTCGTCTTTTAGGCGGCATTGTGTGCTTTAGCCTTTTAAAGAGCCATTCAATTATCTATCAAGACGAGCTAGCCATAAGCCTGTTGAGTAAACACGATATCCTTATCCCTTCTAAGATACCAAGTAAAGAGAAAGGTAAGTCCTGTTTAATTGCTACCGACCGGCTCACCTTGTGATCAGTAATTCAGGGGAGCGGTTCGATAAGAAGTATTGTTTATGAGAAATAAATTGGTCTTTAGGAGGTTTTTGTTACCAATTTTGATACTGAATAGAAAATAATAGAATCTAAAATTTTGCCGGTAGTTGTGG
Source organism: Stegodyphus dumicola (assembly GCF_044657685.1). Taxonomy (NCBI): domain Eukaryota; kingdom Metazoa; phylum Arthropoda; class Arachnida; order Araneae; family Eresidae; genus Stegodyphus; species Stegodyphus dumicola. The sequence goes on from NC_140781.1 coordinate 181,131,971, forward strand.
TTAAAAGTCTAATATCTTACTTTCTCTGTCATAAATTTCTTTAATTGTAGTGGCTTAATATGGTGGCATATGATATATATAAATATAATATCAATTCCTTCATAAAATATCGCCTTTACTGAAATGCCATTAAAAGAAAACCAAAGACAATGAAAATGAAACTCATCCCTCAGCGCTTCAGTGCTGAATTTAAGGGTTAATCACGCCAAATAGTGTCATCATTTTCCCTCTATTCATGGTTTTCGGCCTTCAGAACGCATTGGATTGCGTAAAATGTGATGTAATACTCCAATCCTCCCATCTCGTAATTCAACGCGCGTGCGCGACTGATAAGTTTTTATTTTTTTATTAAATTTAAACTCGGTAACCCAGGTTGCAAGGCGATCACTTGGCGACGATTTCAGTAGCGTTAAAGTTCTGCTAAAGCCAATCATGTAAAATGTTTTTTTCTTTTTTAGTAAAATTTGTGGATGTTACTGACCGCAGTAAAATGTGTACGCGATTCTTTATGAAAGATCTAGCGTTTACACTTTTAATTTAAACGGTGCCACGAAATCCTTGCTGCATGAAAGAGCCTTTAGCACTGTACAGCTTTTAAAAAATACTTTATGAATTAATAAATAGTCTTAAGTTTTGATCCGGTAGTCTTAGGATAAACAGCGCTGCAGTTTAAAAGCTATTTTCACAGGTATACTCCTCCTACTCTGCCACAAAATTCGACTCAGTAGCCCTTTTTTTCTTTCTTCAATAAAATCTTCATGATGCGTTTTAAGTACGAGTGAAACAATATTCCGTAACATTATTCTTGAATTTATTTCAACAAACAGACACGTGTAAATATTATCTACATCATATAAAGTATTCGACAAGAGTCAAATAATGATATTTGTTGAGAAAAATTTATTCCTGTATAATTTCGTATTAACGCACTAAGTCAAGCTTATTTATAATGATATTTAAAAATTTTCAAGTCAACCTTAGTTATTAAAAATAATGGAGGTCATGGGTGGTCAAAATTAAAGTGAAAGTAAGCAATTTTGCAGCACATTTTGACATCGTGAACTTAATTTATTACGTTAAAATGTTTTTGCTAACTTATTTGCTTTCGCTTTGAATGCCTAGAAATTTTCATTGAAAGTATGAGTTATAACTTTTGTAATAACATTACATCACATAGAATAAAAATGGGAAAACATTATGAATTTTATTTCAACCGTTTAAAGATATTACTGTGATATTCAAATTATATAAAAAAGGAATTTCTAAATTCAATGTACGTAAAAACAGCGACTTCAGAAGCATAAATCATTCAAAGTGCATTTTATGCCATAGCTTTGTTTGTAAGTCAAAGTTTTTTGGAAGCATTAAATGTAGAGCTAATTCTCGATATGTCTTGGGAAAAACAGATGACTGCTGACGAAGGTTATAATAACCTTTTTTCTTTTAACTTACTGAACAGAACATGCATTCACTCGGTGCTCATAATTTAACCACCACTTGTGGCTAAGCAACTTAACACAAAATAGTACATACAATCAGAATAAATTAAATTTTAACTACACTACTGACTTCTACTTCAGTCTAAATCCGCTTTATCGGCTGCACACAAAATATTCAGCAGCAGAGCTACTTGCAGGCATGCGGCATAAACTCATAACTAACTATTATACTGCGAGCTCTTAAATACTATTTTCGAACTCATTGATATTTGCATTTACGTTATTTAAATTTGCATTTTGACAGGAAATTGAAATCAAAAGGGAGAGGAAAGTTTCTTAAAATAAAAAATAATTTATTAGTACAAAATAAGATCTTCACATGTTATTGAAATACTTTAGTAATAAAAGGAATTTAAAACTATAGGGTAAATATAATTTCAAAACATGCTGGGGCAAAATAAACTTGCCAAGCTTTTGAAATTTCACAGAAGCTAGCACATTACAAAAGTGAAAACAGTGAATTTTTAGTACTTACTTTATTATTTATTGATATATTATTTGTTTTTTATTGCATGATATAATCCAAATATTCATTTTGGCATCTTACTGATGATCTTTCCAGAATAATTTATTCAGACACGTCATAAATGCTCTCATTAAAAGTTAAAAAACACAATTTTCTTTCAGTACATAAGGAGGGATTTATTGAAACAAAATCAGTTTCTTGATTCAAATTCCAACGATATATAATAAACATTATTATATATCTTTCTCCAACAGACATCAAAGTGAAATGCAATTATAAAAATCATTGATTCTCATTAAAAAAAATATTTTTTCTGTATTTAATTCTGTTCCTATTCAGCAAATATTGAAATCTGTAGCTGAGGGTTATTTATACATTTGCCAGAGGATAAATAAACCCAACGGCCATTCCACTGTTTCGTCGCCAAGGATGATACTGAATGATGCGTCATAGGAGTAGACCAATACTGCATACATAAAGCTAGAAAGACACTGTTAACATCTAACTCTTACACAGAAAATCGCCCGTGAAACAATCAGCATGTATGTCAGCTTCCACTCATCATCGTCCCAACCTAAGCGCCTTAAAATATAAGAAATTATTTATGCATTAATATAATTTATTGACAATATACTTGTCATATGGTGTTAGACTGTAAAAAATAACATGCATAAAAAATAAATTTATATTTAAGAATGAGCTTCCAGGGACTTCATTAAAAAGTTAACTGAATGTTAACGTCTGTAAATTAACTGAATCATTTAAATGACTCTGGCATTTCCAATGGGAGAATCAAAAGCTCTTTGAAATTTGTTGCATAATATATATTTTCTAGAGTTGTCGAGAAAATAGATCAAGAAATACTCTTTCCACACATGCGAAAGAAATTTGTGATCCATCCAGAGACCGAAGGCAGTTTTTAATATGTTGTCTGCATCGGATTGTTTACGATTTTCTGGGTATAATGTAAATACGACTTTGTTTCTGTCGGTCCTTATCATAGTTACCCTTTAGAGCTTTAGGAGATAATTCTGAAAGGCCTTCGGGTGCTTTGCTATAACATATTAAACAAACCAAACAGCTCACGTAATTAATTAACATGTAGAGACATTAGGTATTTTTTGAAAGCAGGAGAGATGAAAAATGAGCAGTCCCCTCGGGACTCGAACCATGGACCTCTCGAATACTCTTCGAGCGTGCTGACCACTTAACCACGAAGACATGCTAAGAAGTTGGGAGAAATACTTTATAAACAAAACCAATCATAAATTTTCACTGACCGTGGCTTCACAATTCTCAAATATAACAGTTTCCACTGTGGCACTGAACAGGGTATAAAATTCAGCTGGAGCTCACCGGAGCCTGGTTCCGGTACTTTTCAAACCTTCATAAAATCGTGATTCCAAAGTGTGCCCCAAATTATATGAGTTCTGGTTCTTTAATTTATTAGTTAACTATTTGTCAATCATTTATTTTCATATATTAACGTTTAATTTATTTTTTAACATTTTATTTAAGTTATTATTTATTTATTTTTTTTAACCTTTCCTAGCGGCCTTTCATAGGGATCCAGCATTTCTAATAGTAGCAATTAAGTCATGAAACTAAAATGAAGCATAAAAAATTCCGATATGCAGAGACATTAAAATTTTTGAATCTTGATAATAAATGAGCGATTACAAACAAACAAACAAAAAATAAGAAGGAACACGTGCGCAATCAGAGCGGACACTAGAGGGGGTAAAATGGTGCACAGCACGTGGGCGGCCAACTTTAAAGGCGGCGAAATGACTCAAATTTATTACATATTTGAAAAATAGGGCGGCCAGTTTTAATTTACACGTGGGCTGCCCGCAGTCCAGGATCGGTACTGCGCGCAATAATAAACCCGTTCGCGAAGCGGGATGTGACATCGAAACATTTTCTCCACAAAAATCATATTTGATCGCCAATTGGCGATACTTCACCGATTATGGAAAGAAACGCTTGTTACGTTGAGGCCATATGAGACTCAGACGCTACCGGAAAAGCGGCGTGTTATTCGCCTTAGGTAGTTGACCGGCGTTAAGTTTCACGATTGGAATAGCAGATCACCTGTTGAGCGACTCATCTCTTAGCAGCAGGACGATTTGTATTTGCCAAAAAATGTCTACAGACATAAGTGTAATGATAGATGAATACCTAAGATTGGGTGATAATCATATGGATGCATTTCTGGTGAGTAATAAAAAATGTTTCCTAATATTTGTCTTGAACTAGTGGCTGTACTATACCTGTATGTAAAGTTTTGCCTTTTTTCTCGCTGATATCAACTTTCTGGTCGTGTTAACTGGTATTTTATACTTGTGAATGGGCTCTAATATTCAGATCTACTGGTTTAATTTCTTGCATCGTATTTTTCATAAATAAAAAACATATTTAAAATATCTGAAATGTCCTGCAACTTCAGATGCATTTACTTAGAATGTAATAGTATATATTTATATATATATAAATATAATCATCAAGATATAACCTGTTGTGGATTATTGGAGCTGGTTATATATTGATGGCTGATTTCAGATAATATCGGGTTTTTATCATTACAGAGTTTAATTTTTTAAAAATATTAATTTAAAAAATTTAATTTAATTTTGAATTAATTTTAGTATATTCTCATTTAGTTGTTTTAAAGTAAGGAAATTCTCTGATTATTTTTGCAATTCGTTCAGGTATAATTAAGAAACTTGGCCTGTTGATTATTCTTTTGGATTCACCTTGAGAAAGATCAAAGAATTATCAATTATTATTTAATATTATGTGAATTTGGTTTTATTTTTGCATTAATTTGCTTTTATTTCAGCGTTTTCCCCAAGTTAATGATTCAGTTGTTTTAATTTTTGATTTCCTTTTATAAATTTTGCCTTATTTCGCTGATATTAATTCTGTATATTTTATCTATTTTTCAATTAATTTCATAATATTTTGGGCGAAATTAATAGTATTTATTGATTAAATGCTATTCTCTTTCTGCGCTCTCTCTCTATATATATATTTTCATATTGGGGAAGTTCAATCAAAGTTAAGTTCATTACTTCCTTGTACGAAGTAACGGAAGTCTCGCCCAGACGGTATAGCGGTTAGGGGAGGTTACTACGGTACCGAAGGGCCCGGGTTCGAATTCCGGAGAAAACATGGATGTTTGTAAATGTATAATGTCGGTGCAGAATGGCGGCACTCTAAATATGCAGCTAGCCGAAAGTCCTCTCGTGTGAATTAGCGGGAGACCCTCGGATCCCCCCCGGGGCGCTTTCGTTCAAAATTGGGGGTGGAAAATAGAAGTCCAACCTCTCTTCGGAGTAGGCTCTGGCAACCATTGTATGGACACGACAACAACAACAAGTAACGCTGCAATCGCGAAAAACTCTGTCTATGTATTCGTTTTGGGGAAGTTTAATCAAAGGTAAGTTTACCTCCTTGTCGAAGTAAAGGAAGTACTGCAATCGCGAAAAATTTTGGGTATCATATTTCCACCGAAATATCCACTTTGACCGTTCCCGAACCCATTTGGATGATTTTTTTGCTTGACGTCTGCACGTGCAGACAGAATAAAGGATTCTTTTTTCTAAAAAGGATGTAAAATGAATTTAAAGTGGATTCAAACGGGATCTTTTCGTGATGCAGTACAGTACATACCGTACATATGTATGTATGTGTCTCGCAAAACTCAAAGACGAAATTGGAATAGCAGATCACCTGTTGAGCGACTCATCTCTTAGCAGCAGGACGATTTGTATTTGCCAAAAAATGTCTACAGACATAAGTGTAATGATAGATGAATACCTAAGATTGGGTGATAATCATATGGATGCATTTCTGGTGAGTAATAAAAAATGTTTCCTAATATTTGTCTTGAACTAGTGGCTGTACTATACCTGTATGTAAAGTTTTGCCTTTTTTCTCGCTGATATCAACTTTCTGGTCGTGTTAACTGGTATTTTATACTTGTGAATGGGCTCTAATATTCAGATCTACTGGTTTAATTTCTTGCATCGTAGAACGTTGAACGTTGAACGTTGAATTTTATTCGTAGAACGTTGAAATTTTGTATATGGGACTACTATAACATCTAATTGTGCACCTCCTTTTTTTTTTTTTTTTTTCCATCTGCATCACCATACATTTGTATATAGACCCACCCCTTACCCGGCTTAAAAATACGTACCCAAGCTTTACTTTCGCAGTTGTTAGTAGTTGTTAGTCATATACTTTCAATTACAGAAGCGTTTTGAATGACGAAAATGTTCATGTTTTGACAATGTCAAATAATAGAAAAAAAAAAAAAAAAAAAATGGCGAATAGCGAAATCTATCTTTTAATGCGGTCTCCCGGTTTCTATACGTATCTTTCGGAAAGTTTTATATTCGGTATGAAAAATAAAAATGTAAGAAATTTGACTGCCGTACAACAAAAATGCACCGTGATATTTAATTTCAAAATTTGCATTTTTTATGTCATTTTCAACTTTCCTTGAGGACTGGTTCATTAAGTTAGAATAATTAGAGGAAATAGGTTTAAATAAAAAACAGCAAAAAGTGTGTATAATTTAATAGGCCGTACAAGGAAGTCATGTGATGTCCAGAAATGTTTTTTTAAGTATTTATATAAATGTGAGTAAATATATAGTAATGGAATAATAATTTTATTTAGTAATATATTATATTTATAAAAATTAGTATTATATTTAATACAAGTATACAAATAATGTATAATATTTATGTAAATTAATAATACATTGTATTTAATACAAGTGTATTATTAATTTATTAATATAATTAGCGACTCTAATTATATGAATAGCTAAACAAATATATATGCATATATAATGATATAATCTTAGGTGACGAAGTAAATGTCAGATGAAAACTGATTCGTGAAAAAGTAGATGCAATCGTAATCGGTTTAATATTTCTTTTACTGCGGGCAAACATATTTTGATGTAGGAACAGACAATTAGCGCATCTGCGCATCCGATCTTGAATAGTTACATTGGTAATTTTTATAGTTTTGTAATATAGTATTTGAAGAAAGAACGAGCAGCAACGTATAACAAACCTGCAAAACAGAAAAGCTGTTGGTTTGCTTAATTACACAGTATATAATTACACAGTTATCTGGATGAGTAATAATTTCAAAAAATTACGTTCCTTCGACATCTTAGTCGACATTACCACCAGAGTCAGAAAATATGGATTCATAAACTTTACCAGAAAGAGGAGTAAACATTAAAAAAAAAAAAAAAAACTAATTAAATTTACACACCAAACTAGTGTAACAAACAGAAAACTAAAAATTTAAAAGTTAAATAACCTTACGAGTCAAACCAAAACAACCTCAAACAAAACTGTACAAATAGAACCAGAAGTAAATTTACGTTCTTAAACAAAAAATTAAAAGTTAACCAAACTTCACGTTAAAGGATAGAAAGATTAACACTACCAAACTTAAATTTGAAGTTAACAATTACAACTTAAACAACTTACAACAATTACTTTAAACTGAACAAAATCAAATTAATAAAATTCAATTACTGACAAAATCAAAACTGAATTAAGAAGTAGTAAATTACTTATAGCCAAAATTAGGAAACAATATTACATAACAATTAATTTTGAAATAATGCAGTTTAGAGCGATTTATTATAAGCTTGTTACTACTTTCAGGGCAGAAAGGGGAACTAACCTAATTAAAAAGGAGACTTATGTGGCTGTTGCAAATTTAAGCTAGTATTTTATCTTAGCTAATTTTATTGTCGTTAATCTCCCGGGGCGACACTTGCTGAGAGATAGCAACTGTGGCAACGAAAGTAAATGTGTGTGTTGTAAAGGAAATTTTTACAAAGGCGCGTTATTAGTGAAATGATAGTTCCTTTATCCTCGCAAAACCAAAAAAACAATTTTTACTTTTACGTGTTTGCTGTGTAAAAATGTTTTCCATTATTATCGAAAAAAGAGGCCATTTCACAGTCCAACTGCATATAGCCTTGAAAAATTCATTAAGTTTTTATGCTTTGCACTGTACAGATCTTTGAGTCTCTAAGTATTTTTGAATTATAATCGAAATAACGCTGAATATGGAGGGATTACCATTTCGCCAGTTTTCACGTCCATTTACTAATTCGAAACTGTTTTCGTTAAATATGTGCCGAAACCGATTTTTTTTCTCCAACGAAGCTGAGATTTTCATATCTAACGTACTCTCTGTCTTTACGAAGTCTTTGCGTGGACCTGGGTGTATCTATTGATTTCGAAAGTGGTCAGAAAGTTTTGACTGTGTTTGCTAATTTTTAAGAAGAGGAAAGCACAAATTTCATATTTGTATCATGTATTGAAGTTGATGCATGCGGTGAATTCTTTCATTTCTTCAGTAGTTATGCAATCATTATAACTAATGATAAGCATTTACATAGCATTGTAATTTAATTTTCGGTATCGTTTGTAGAAGTTTCATGGTGAGGCAAGACATAAGTATAAAATATATAAACTTTATTTAATACCTCAATAATGACATTCCGATGAGAAAAGAGGAACTGTCACTGCATGCACGCCATTCTCTCCTCCATCCTCAGCTCATCAGAGGCGCGCATGCGCAGAACTCACAAAACGTCGTACGGTGTTTCCATGGCAACACCACAGAGTATTTGCCCCCAGTGAGGGAGACCGAACGATACACACACACACACACACAAAAAAAAAAAAAAAAAAAAAAAAAAAATACAGAATTTTATATTATACAATGATAAATGTGAAGGTAAAAGGTACAATATAAAACACACAATAAATTAAACTGCATAATGAAATATTGAATAAATAACAATGTAGGTGGTAGACAGATGTTGAGGGAATTTGACATGTCGTCCGGATTTTGTGATAGTTTAGAAACATTTGACATGATAGGTTTCAATGTGTCTGTCTTTTTGGAAGGTTTAGTGTTAGGGACAAAGGTTTGATCACTAATGAAAAATGCAGGTTTGAGTCGATCAATTGAAACTGTTTGATTTTTACCGTGCACGGAGATGATATAGGTTTTATCATATCGCTCAGTGACTGGATGAGAACCTGAGTATGGTTGTTGAAGAGGAGGCTTGACTGAGTCAATTCTCAAATAAACATGATAACACGATTTTAAAGATGGATGAATGTGGATAGGCTCTGAACAGTGTTTTGATGTTGCGATGGGAATCGGAGATTGCATTATAGATCGTAAACGATTTACATATATTGGTGTCGGAGATGGCGGAGAAAGTTGATCTGAGCACAAAATATCCGAATGCAGTCTTAAGGTAGTGCCGTAGACTAACTCAGAACAAAATGCTTGGATGTCGTCTTTGACGGAAGATCTAATACCCAAAAGTATAAGAGGTAACGATTCTGTCCAGCGAGGATTCTCTTGCGATTTTATGCTGTTTTTCCGTTGGCGATGGAAACGTTCAATGATTCTATTTGATTGAGGTCTGTAGGCAGTGGTACAAATACGATGAGGGCCCAGCAGGTTCGTGAACTCCCTGAAAAGATGCGATTCAAAGTTCCGACCCTGGTCAGTAGTGATAGTGGAAGGGCATCCAAAACGAGCTACTTACTAATTAGAGCTAAAGTTGTTTCAACCGACATATCAGATGTGTGAATTACTTCTGACCATCGCGTGAAGCGATCGATTATAGTCAAGCAATACTGATAACCTTCAGAAATTGGTAATGAGCCAATAAAATCTATGTGAATATGAGAAAATCTGGCATCAGGAAGTAAAAATGTCGAAACGGGGGATTTCGTATGCTTGTGTATCTTGGAACGTCGACATTTCTCACAAGCTTGCACGTAGGTTTTGATAAAAGTGTGCATGTTAGGCCAAACGTAACGTTTGCGTATCAATTTTGAAGTGGCAGATATATCTGGATGGGGTAGGTTCTGAATACTTTGGAAGATGATAGGTCTAAATGAAAAGGGAATGAAAGGACGAGGGACATTGGTTGTGGAGTCACAGTAGAGATAAATATCTTCAAGCGGAAAATACTGTTTGGAGAGCTTCAAAGAAGAATATTTAGAAGTTAGTAATTGTTGTAGTTCATGGTCTGTGAGTTGTGCTGAGGATAACTGTTTGAAATCCAGAATAGGTGAGCGAGAAATAGAATCTACTTCTATTCGGAAGAATGTGTCAGCAATAACATTTTCCCTACCTTTAACATATTGTATATCAGTGGAAAATTGAGAGATATAGTCTAGGTGTCTCAGTTGTCGAGGAGACCACTTTTCTGCTTTTTGTCTGAAAGCGAATGTTAGTGGTTATGGGTCGGTAAATATGATGAAGTTGCGACCTTCTAACATGTGCCGAAATTTCCTGATAGACTCGTATATTGCCAGAAGTTCGTGGTCATATGTAGATCATTTCTGTTGACTGTTATTCAATTTTAAAAAAAGGAATGGTATTGGCTCCTATTTACCATTTTGGAATTGCATGAGAGAGCTGCCAACAGCAACATCAGATGCATCGGTTCAAAGACTGAGTTGAGCACCAAGAATTGGATGTCTTAAGAGGGTAGCTTTTGCTGACACATTAGAGCTTCTTCAGCTGCTAAAAATGCCTTTTCGGCGTCCTCAGACCACGGGAGAGGATTTTCAGTCTTCTTAGTTGGACGGAATGATTTCTTTTTGTTAGAATGACCTTCGAGAAGCTTAATTAGAGGTCACAGAATGGGCGCTGCATGTGGCACAAATCTGCGATAAAAATTGAATAGGCCAAGAAATCTGCGAAGCTGTGTTAAGCTTGTTGGTTTAGGAAATTTAGAAATGGCATCAACTCGATCTGCAATGGGAGAAATACCTTCGTTAGAGACTTTATATCCTAAGAAATCTAAGGTAGGAACTCCAAATATACACTTTGAGGGTTTGATTGCTAAACCATAATGATCTAATCTTTGAAAGAGAGCTCGTAGATTGTTAATATGCTCTTTGTGGCTTTTTGAGGCAATCAAAATATCACCAATAAATGCATATACACCGGTTAAACCTCTCGTCACCTCATCGATAAACCTTGATGCATTGCACAAACCAAATTGCATCCGAGTACTCTCAAAAAGTCCAAATGGTGTACAGATAGCAGTTTTATGGACATCCTCGGGAGCAATCGGAATTTGATGAAATGCTTTGACTAAATCTACAACGGAGAATTTTTTGCACCCATGGAGTTCACATGTGAAGTCAATAATACTAGGGACTGGATATTTGTTCTTTTTAGTCTTAGCATTAAGGGCTTTAAAATCACCGACAGGACGCCAATCATTCATATCTTTTTTAGGGACCATATTTACATTACAATTACATTACCATCACAATTACGCTTCGCCATAGGCAATGGCGAAGCGTAATTGCTGCTGGATGGGCGAATGTGGCCTAAATCTAACAGATGTTGAAATTCCAATTTTTGCAATTTCCAAACGATCGGGTACAAGCCGACGGGGTTTGGCAAAAATGGGAGGGCCAAAAGTTTCAATATGATGCTGAACTGAATGTTTGACAATTTGGTTTGGGCAAGGAGCTTGAACAATACGAGGAAATTCATTTAACAACTTAGCATAAGGATTATTACAAATTACAGATTTCACTGAATATATACTAGCATCATGTAAAATACGATAAGAATTTAATTTGGTGTAAGTATCGTTTAAACGGCGATTGCGAAGATCTGGTTGTAGGTTAAAATAATGTAAGAAATCTGCACCAATTATATGAGTTTGAACATTGCATACATAAAAAGGATAAACAAACTGTTTTCTTAAACCTAAATCTAAAGATAATAACTTTTGTTTATATATATTTATCTTAGTACCATTTTCAGCCAGAAAAATTTGAATAGGAGTAGTAAATCAGATCTTTAGGCTGGAATTAAGGAACAATCACTACCTGTACCAATTAAAAAGTTGATATTGGTTTTCCTATCACGAACAAATAGGCGACGAGAACTAGAAGGCGAGGCGTATGTCGCCGTTACTTCTTGGCCCGGAAATTTCCCTGAAAATTACAGGGTGGAGTACACTTTTTTGCTCTAGAAGCAAATTTATGGTGGTACCAACATAGATCACCTTTTTTAGAGAATTTCTCACGATTTGTTGCATGACGAAAATTACGATTACGAGAATGACTTCTTGAACGTCGCAGAAATGCAACTTCCTTACGAAGCGATTTTATCTCTTTAAGCAGTTCAGAGTTCGGTGTAACACTAGTTGATGCACAAGAATCAGAAACTACGCTTACCTGACAATTGACATTTCCATTATTTTATCCGTTATTTCAGCAGCCTTTTGTGTGGTTAGAGGGGTGATTTATGCTAAAATAGATTGCACATTTGTACGTAGTTGCTGAAGAAATAATTCCAAAACAAAAGTATCCGTCACGTTATGATTTTTTGCACGCCGCTGCATAACGCGTAAGAGTTCAGACGGCTTTCAATCCCCTAGTCGCTCACCGGCAAGTAAGCGACGTATTTTCTGGGATTTACTTTCACTACAGCGAGAAATGACTTCATTCTTTAGTTTCCCATATGGATCCGTTTTGTCAGGAGAAATGATGATATTCTGACGGTCATAACGATGTCGGGAGGTAAATGTGCACACAGTGGTTATACTTGGTTCTGGATTCTGTTATAGCTTTGGAACCGCTAATTCAAAAGTAGATTCCACCATCGTGAACCACAGAGGTGGATCAGAAGGAATGAAAGGAGGTATTTTCACTGCTGATATTTCAACCATTGTTTATGATGTTTGTTTAGTTCCGTTTTCGTATTTTGTCCAAATTCCAAGAAACGATCAAATGTTGTGCGTTGTGCAACGTCGGTCACTAATGCAAAGGTTTCATGGTGAGGCAAAACACAAGTATAAAATATATAAACTTTATTTAACACCTCAATAATGACATCCGATGAGAAAAAAGGAACTGCCGCTGCATGCACGTCATTCTCTCCTACAAACCGCAGCTCATCAGAGACGGGTATATGCAAAACTCACAAAACTTCGTACTATGTTTCCATGGCAACACCACACGTTCAAAGCTTACAATAGTAATCTTTTTAAAACATTTTTAAATCACTGAACTTAACGCACAAAGGGAAATAGTAAAATTGAAAGAAACAAATGTTAAATAATATAGCAGTATGAGTTTTCTATCGATGACAGTATCAATTAAGTGCCATAGCTCACTTTCTCTAGCATACACTAGCAAAATTAAAAATGCATAAAGCTTGAGTTTTGAAATGAAGATATGAAAATCGCTATGTCATGGAAAATGGATGATTCCGATCTCTAGAACTTGTACATATTTGTATTTAATAATATGTGCAGACAATACTTTACATTAGCTCGGTGTTTTAAGGGGTATAACTAACTTGTCATAAGAAGTATGTCTTTCCTCTTGCTGGTATGTACTGTCATACAGAATTCAAATATGGTCAGATATACCATATATACTCGCGTATAAGTCGATACCGCGTATAAGTCGACCCCCCCCACTTCCCCACTTCGACATAAAAAATTCGTAGAAAATAAGAAACCCGCGTTAAGTCGATCCCCCACTTCCGAAATCGATCGAGAAACTTCGAAAATTTTTTTTTAAGTACTACATTTATTCAAAATCATCTGAGGAAAAAAAGTAAATATACGATAAAAAATACCTTAATAAATAAACAAAATCAAAATCCTTCAACGTCCGATTCATAGTCAGATTCGCCAAACATTTCATAGAACTCTTCTGTCGTCATTGGCTCGTCATCATACATATTTTCAGTCTCGAACTCTGTATTGTTACAATGACTACTAGAGCCTTCGTCGTTATTTTCACTTTCAAAAACAGTATCATCTTCCGTGCCGTCTAGTTCGTTGCTAATACAACATTTTTTAAATGATTTTATAGTCATTTCAGAGGGTATTTCGTTCCAAGCATCTTTAACCCACTGAGCAATTAATGTAATATCGGGCTTTTTAATGTTGCCTCCCTTTGTAAATGTTGGTCGACCGGAACTAATCCACTCTGCCCAATATTTTCTAACATTTACTTTGAAGGGCTTATTGAGGCAGACATCTAGGGGTTGAATGACGGATGTTAATCCTCCCGGAATTACGGCCACAGTCGTTTTTAGGTGTTTTTTCACTTTTGTCACTTCTTCAGAAAAGTGTCCACGAAAAGAATCGTATACTAAAAGCGAAGGTTTTTTGAAAGCTGCTCCCGGTCTTTTATCCCACAAATTTTTAAGCCAATCAACTGTTCCGTCAGCATCCATCCATCCCTTTTCATGGGCGCGAACCAGCACACCTGATGGAAACACAACGTTTTTCGGTGAAGTTTTTCTTTTAAAAATGATCAACGGACGATCTTTAAATATGACTATCTGCATTTTTCTTTTCTTGGCGTGTTGGCGAACCTTTTGTATTGCTCGATATTGATCGGTTGATCGGGGGCCGAAAATTCTTTGGTTTAATCGAAACGTACTCTAGTTAAAGTATGAAACTCTGTGATTAGTTAGTCACATAATTTAAGTCATGAAATTACTTCAAGTAAGTGACTTATCAAATAAGTCGTCCAATTTGAGCGCGGGAAGAAAACAACTGCATTATATAAAGAAATTTTTGAACTTCCGATTCTTTTAATTTTTTATGGCCCCGCGTATAAGTCGACCCCCCCCACTTTGAAGTCTTTTTTTTTTGTTGTCCAAAATATCTCGACTTATACGCGGGTATATACGGTATTATTCGGTGTGCTGTGATCTTTCAGGTGCGCTTCAACTGCACTTCTTACTGGAAGTTAAGAGCAAACAACATATCTACCAATCCAGTCCCATTCATGTTTAAGGGACTTATGACTTTCTCCGGCTGGAGCCTTTGAAGAACTGTGTACGAAGCAGGTTGTCTACCCGAAGAACATGGAAATAAAGCGTTTCCAGTCTGATACAGAAAGAGCAGTAATACTGATGGCGTTAATGTTCGCGGTATTCTTGAGATTCGATGGAAGAATTTATTAAAAGAGATTGCATAATTATGTCACTCCACGATTATCACCACAAAACAGCACCTGTTCTGCATTGGACATGTACGCAACATTTATTATGATCAGGCATATTCAACGTTTTCACTGAAAACAACAGTACAGTATTTGAAAACAGAAGAGAAACATAAAATTGGTAATGCAACAACCTTGAGCCTGGCGTAGATTTAATCAAGATCTCAATCGACTTCAAGGGCAAACAGGTACCAGGTCAGATTTCTTTGCTCTTGACGAAGAGGGACCTGTACCTGTTTACCCTTGAAATCGATTGAGATCTTGACTACACTGACACCGCCTGCTACGCCAAACTCTAGGTTGTCGCCCGCTGTGCGGCATGATCGGCTTTATCCGATCATGAGACCTTTTTGTCACTTTGAACATATTAGCTTATAATTTAAGATAATTTGCTTCTTACTTTCTATAATGATGTAAATATCATCTTAATGAATCTAGGTTTATGAAAATTGAGACTAAACATAAGCATGCTAATTGTCATCAGCTTACTTGACGGTACAAAAATGATCATGATAATTGGCTAATGGCACACATGATTTTAATCTTGGTTTCAAGACGCGATTTTATTTAATTTATTACGTGCTTCCATGTTAGGTGTCTGTCCAGGGTCGGAGGAAATTTTGCTATTATGTTTAAATCCATGAAATTACCAAAATATGAACGCGTTGTTTAATAATGGTCTGAAGAGTATATAAACGGCGTATGCTTTATATATTTTTTATTTACTTACTTTATTTACTTCTTGTTTAAATACGTTTTTTACACATTTTATTATGAGTATTCATTTTCCATTTAATGATTTTTAACATTATACATTTACAAACTAAGTATGTTACTTAAAATTATTTTTTTAATATGAAAAATTTGAAAACAGGTATCTTTACACACCCCTACGTTATAATCCTTGCATTCGTAATAACTCATTTTGGAAAATGTTTTGCGGGAATGGGAACAAGCAAAGCATCGTCGACTTGTTTTCTTAGCAGCTTCTTTTGAACAAATTTTTGGAAAATGTCTTACAGTTAATCTGAGCGGATTTAATAATCCTGCTGATGTTGGTATAATATTAACATTGGTGCTTTTAGAGGAAAACCGAGAAGTAATTTGATTCACTAAATTAAGGCGATAAGGATGGAGGGGAAGATTGTTTTTAGTTTTTTTTTAATTGAAAAGAATATTGGCGTTAAATAGGAAACGCCAGAGCCATGATATTCAAGAAACATTTTTTTATACCATTTTACAATTTTCCTGAAAGATGGATAATGAATTATGACGCCATCCCCATCTACTGTCGATGAACATGAAGAAGTATTTACCTTCGATGTACTCGGCATACAGATGCCTGAAATGTCCTCAGCATACTTAGATTCGTTAGATTCTTTATGAACAGAAAAATGAGAATATATTATATTGTCACAATCACTACTCTCATACTGTTCAGAATCAATATCCGAAATATTTTGCATCATTTCTGCTCTTTCGTGTTCATTTAAATATTTTCGATGCTTCGACATTGTTATGAAAAAACAGACTGCAAACCCAAATACCAAACGCACTAGCACTCCGCTGCTTATTTCAAAGGAACGTTTGATGTGCCCAGTGTATTCATATTCGAGTACTTGTGTTCAAAACTATTATTGTCTCAAAATTTTCCTGGAAATATAATTTAAAAACATTTTCTCCAAATTTTATTCTGAACGATTTGCAGCCATTCAAAAGGTCATTTTCTGAGATTTAAGCTCTTACTTCCGACTTCCTCAGCTTCATGAAATTTTTAGTGTCTTCTACTCTATAGAACGCAGAGATGAAAATAAACTTGTTTTGTAAAGCTAAAAATATGCTATATAAGAATAAAAGCAAAATATATAAATAAATATAATAAAAATATGATTTTTGATCAGATTTGGCCATTTCAATATGTTCGGGTATCTTAAGTACTCTAAATGATATAGTTTGCATGTCATTCTACAGTGCTTCTCTTCACGCAGATTTTTTAGCACATATGTTTTTAATAAAAATAAAAAAGTAAGTGCCTTTTTTGGCAGATTAATGCAGCAATTTTACTCAGAGATAAAAAGGGGAAATCTTCGAATTACATGAATTTATATACCTGTCAAATTCTGGCAAAGTTAAATCTCATGTTGATAACATTGCCATGATTTGATTGGTATATAAATTTACATAATTCCTCGAATATTGCTTTTAATTTTCGCTAGTCATTAATATCCAGTAACGACGACATAGGTAAGTTTCCATCACCTGAATTGGTTACTGTGGAATTAACCACCGCAGTCCTTCGCTCTTTCACTAGAACCCCTTCATCACAGATGTCATTAAGATGATGTAGCGATTCTTGAAGAAGTCACGAGTGAAGCGGTTTAGACTACCAAGCAACGACCTGACCACAGAAGAACTTGTCAGGATTCTCCTAGCCGATTCTTCTCTGGTAGTAAGGTCTGCAGGATTGTCGGAGCCATTGCAATGGTTCCAACACTCTGGTAGAGTCAGCGACTGCACTTGAGCCACTCTGTTGGTGACAAATGGTTTCCATTGTTTAGAAGATCCTTTCAACCAATGAAGGCCGATTTGAGAGTTGCTCCGTAAGAAAATTTGTTTCGCGAAATCAGGGAAGACACCTTGTAAATAATTTCCTAAACGAGGAGCGAGGAGTGCTGCCATTAACTCTATTCTTGCAAGAGTCAAAATTTTTAAAGGAGCAGCCTTACTTTTTGACATTATAAAGCTCACTTTAATTTGGCCATTGCAATTCACGTACCTTAGAAAAGCAACAGCCCCATATGCCTTGGGACTGGCGTCACAAAACACATGAAGAGACATGGGAATAGAAAGGTTGCTAGAAACAGTATGAGAGTATAGAAATTTTGTATAGGTATGAAAACAAAGAGAAAAGAATCGAACTCTTTCTGACCACGATACCCTGCCGCTATAATTAAAGCTGTCAAGCAGAATGAAACGTGAAAAAATTTGCCTCGATCCGAGGATTGATCTGTAAGAACTGAGAACAAACGTAAAGGCCACAATATTTCGTCCACCATATTTGGTTACGTCGTTCCAGAAAGTATGTAGGAGACATTTTCCATGACTGGTCACGACCAGGTTGAACGTGGAAAAGGTAGAACATATCTAGTACTTTCGGGAACGAAAAATTTACCCTCTCTGATAAATTAATTGCATTCTGGAAAATAAGACTTTGACGTGTGGGTGGAGCATTTCTTTCCGTAAAAGTTTAAGCTTCCATCAATAGGTTTGTGTCACAGGGAAATACACACATTCATTAAGAAGTTAGATTCGATTTTTAATTTTAAAATTTTCAGGGTCAAAAGAGTTTTCTGCTGAAACTAAGATTCAGTTATAAAAATGAAGTGTCAAAACCCTCTTATTTAGGGCTCCAGTGCTCTGCAGCTTGAATTACAATTTATCTCAAAAACTCAGAAGTACCGAAGTTGGGCTGCGGTGGGCTCTGGCCCAGTTTAAGCTCTGATTAGAATTAAAAGAGTGATTATTCATTATTCAGAAATAATTCTTCAAATGAATAATTTAATTGATAACATGTCATTGAGACTCAGAAAGATGAAAATAAGAAAAAAAAAAAAAAAAAAAAAGGAATTAAATGAGAAAAAAAATTCTTAATTTTTTTATATAAGCTCTTATTTGAAACTTGTAAAACCAATGAATAACTAAAAGAAGAAAAATGCTTTATCATATAATTTAGTGCAAACAAGAAATTAAATAACTTTCTGGGCAAAATTTATCTCCAGTTTTATTTTACAAATTTATGGAATTTATTTTCCTTAAGTAATACCATAAAGCATTTATCTAAATGATCTTAAATTCTTAATACAATCATGATAACTGCGACTTTAGTCCAAGAGACCGTTTTGAGAAAATTTTGGCGTATTTGTAGAATAAATTTTAGCAATTTCTTTACCTTGTGATGTAAATTGTAAACTGAGTATTGTGTTGAATATGGATGAATTGTAAATGTTTCTTGTAGTATGTTTGCTGTAACTGTTTTGTAATGTATGCTGTATGTAACTGTTTTGTAAATGTAAAAATATTCTCTTAACTCTTTTGTAATAGTTAAAATTGTTAATGTACGTCTGAGATATTTAATTAAGTTCAGACTTGAATTTGATAATAAGTTAGTTTAAAGTAAAAGCTAGCATTGTAAATGTAAGTAGTTAAAAGTTAGACACTCAACCCAGCACTAAAGCTTAGAAAATCTTATACTTAGCACATTAGGTACAGTCCTGAATTTAAGATATTTGTTAAGGTCCAGTGTGTCTAACTTATAAACATGCATGATTTCAGTAAGGTTGTAGTGAAGAAATGCTTTTGCGCAACTATACACGGTTTTACATACATAACAGTGCTGGAGAGCAGGGGTGAGAAATTAACTGTAGAGAAACTGCAACATGTAAGAAAGATTTTGACGAAGTTTAAAGGGCAGGTGAAATATATGAAAGGTTTAAAAGATGTTTGCTAAAATATTTTTCCTTCCAAATGCCTGGAAGGAGATCTGACGCAGTGATAGAACAGTGGTGTCTTGAATTTATTGTCCAGTGATGTGTATCTTCTGTAAAATCTGAAAACTAGTTTAATTTTGTAAATTCATATTTATTAAAGTTAACTCATGGTTAGGTTTAGAATTTAAATTCTTAGCAAAGTCGTTAACGACCTTCGTTGCGATTACTTTAATTCTGGTTTGAAAAAATGCAGGGAGTTTTATGTTAATTAACTTGTAGAGACATTAGGATTTTTTGGAAGCAGGCAAGATGAAAAATGAACAATCGCCTTCGCCGGGAATCGAACCACGGACCTCTGGAATACCGGCCCAGCGTGCTAACGTTACACCACGAAGGCACGCTAGGGAAGTGGGAGAAATATCTTATAACGTAAAGGTCCGTACAAATGACAGATTTCGTCCACCATATTTGGTTACGACATTCCAGAAAGTATGTAGGAGACATTTTCCATGACTGGTCACGACCAGGTTGAACGTGCACGAAAGGTTGAACATATCTAGTACTTTCGGGAACGAAAAATTTACCCTCTCTGATAAATTCATTGCATTCTGGAAAATAAGACTTTGACGTGTGGGCGGAGCTTTTCTTTCCGTAAAAGTTTCAGCTTCCATCAATTGGTTTGTGTCACAGGGAAATACAGACATTCATTAAGAAGTTAGAATCGATTTTTAATTTTAAAATTTTCAGGGTCGAAAGAGTTTTCTGCTGAAACTAAGATTCAGTTATAAAAATGAAGTGTCAACACCCTCTTATCTTGGGCTCCGGTACTCTGTGGCTTGAATTACAATTTATCTCAAAAACTCAGAAGTACCGAAGTTGGGCTGCGGTGGGGTCTGGCCCAGTTTAAGCTCTGATTAGAATTAAAAGAGTGATTATTCAGTATTCAGAAATGATTTTTCAAATGAATAATTTAATTGATAACATGTCATTGAGACTCAGAAAGATGAAAATAAAGAAAAATGGATGAATTAAATGAGAAAAAAATTAAGAATTTTTTTATATAAGCTCTTATTCGAAACTTATAAAACCAATGAATAACTAAGAGAGAAAAATGCTTTATCATATAATTTAGTACAAACAAGAAATTAAATAACTTTCTGGGCAAAATTTATCTCCAGTTTTATTTTACAAATTTATGGAATTTATTTTCCTTAAGTATTTGGTTTTAGTTTATATTTAAGTACAAGTGCTAGTTAAAGTGGAGTTTTCCCTCAAGTGAGGTCATTTAGGTTTTTATACAACAAAAAGCTTTTCAGTTTAATTATGCATTGGTGGGTCATTAGGTTATTTTGAAGCAAGAGATATGGAAAATGTTGAGTGCCCCCCGGGACTTGAATCTTAGACCTCCCGAATACGCGTCGTGTATGCTTCCAATTACACCACGAAGGCATACGAAAAGGATATAGAAAATACTTTATATACTCCCCCCTTTTATAGGGCGATTGGGAATTGCTTGACCCAATCGCGAAATCTTGGTGGTGAAGATGTATCGTCCCCCACCTTTTAGTTCGGGCGCCACTGTAGAGTCATTAGGTTATTTTGAAGCAGGAGACGCGAAAAATGTGCAGTGCCCTCGCCGGGACTCGAATCCCGGATTTCTCATCTAGTCGTCGACTATGTTCCAAATTGCACCACGGAGGCATGCCGAAAGGAGAGAGAAAATACCATAAAGCATTTATCTAAATGATCTTAAGTTCTTAATACAATCATGATAACTGCGACTTTAGTCCAAGAGACTGTTTTGAGAAAATTTTGGCGTATTTGTAGAATAAATCTTAGCAGTTTCTTTATCTTGTGATGTAAATTGCAAACTGAGTATTGTGTTGAATATGGATGAATTGTAAATGCTTCATGTAGTGTGTTTGCTGTAACTGTTTTGTAATGTATGCTGTATGTAACTGTTTTGTAAATGTAAAAATATTCTCTTAACTCTTTTGTAAGAGTTAAAATTGCTAATGTATGTCTGAGATATTTAATTAAGTTCAGACTTGAATTTGATAATAAGTTAATTTAAAGTAAAAGCTAGCGTTGTAAATGTAAGTAGTTAAAAGTTAGACACTCAAGCCAGCATTAAGGCTTAGAAAATTTTATACTTAGCACATTAGGTACAGTCCTGAATTTAAGGTATTCATTAAGGTCTAGTGTGTCTTACTTTTAAACATGCATGATTTCAGTAAGGTTGTAGTGAAGGAATGCTTTTGCGCAACTCTACACGGTCTTACATGCATTACAGTGCTGGAGAGCATTACAAAATTCCATGCCGATGTGTTTTAATTTTACATTGATCAGTATAAGAGAGCGTTAAAATTTCGCGCTAAAGAACATGAGACAAATGTTGAGAAAAAGGAAACATAGAAATTTTATATTACCCAGCACTGTTTGTCAGAAAAGTCACACTTTCCATTTTTCGGAAGCAAAAATTATTGAAAAAACATCTTCCGTTGGTTAATTAGATTTTCTAGAGGCGTTCCACATTAAAAAAAACTGTCTGTTCTAGTTAGCGACTCTAATTCCAATCCATCTTTACCCTCAGCCTTTAAGGAAATTATGTTTTAGGTTTCTTGTTTCAATAGATGTTCAATAGATGGCGCCAGTAGCTTGACTTGTTTCCAGTTGTAGGATTCTCCACTGTGTAATTCTAAGTTACAGTTGAAAGTGAAGAATCTTAAGGACTAGTAAGCGAATAATCGCTTGAGTTCGTGTACAGGAAACAACAAGTAAGAAGGGGGAAATAACCCTTTATTATTTCGATTAAAGTTTAACAAAACTCCGTCTTGGAGCTGTACAATAAAGCCGACACTTGGGCTTGAACTTAAGAGACAAAGAATTAAACTAAACTAATCTTAACTAAAGAGATATAGCCGAAGCTATCAAAATTCTAACAGAGTTGGCCCCTTAACGGTAATTGATTGCGGAGCTATCAAGGGCCGAGCGTAATAATTGCTTACGAAAGAGTAGCCTCATTTGAGTAGCCTCAAATCGCTCATTTGCACTTAGGCAGCTGAAGAAGCTAGTTCTGTATTTAAACCATCGGAACTAATCCTGCAAAATTTACGAACATTACGCTGGCTCTTTTTGTTTAACTTCTCCAATAATAGTTCTAACATGTTTAATTAATCATTAGATAACTTACTTCAATTTAAATTAAAAATTTTAAAAAATTCCAAATGGGATAAACTTTAAAATAAATAATAATTGTATAGGTTTTTGTATTCTTAATAAAATATTTATTCGACACATGAATTACAATACATATATTTGTATGTAAATAATTATGGTGCAAAGTTTGTTTGTATAATGTCCGTGCATTGGGGAAAAATTAGTAGAAATTACCTCCATCACGGATTGTAGATGCCCAATGTTAAATCCGGTTTTTTTTTTCTTATTAATTTTCAACTTTGAAAAAGAGCTGTTCACGTATTCCAAAACAAAGCGATTACTCTTATTGCAAAATTTCTTAAATGAGCGTACTTACTTTTTAACTAGTACAGGTAAAAGTTAATCAAATCTATATCTTCAAATCTTGAATAATATTTATATCACATTGTAAATTAATTAGCTCCATTTATCGATTTTCTGGTGCGTTATTCACATTAGTTTTTGATCGTAATGAACGTAATGGGAACCCGGAATTCAAATTATTAAAACCTTGAAATGTTTGAAATAAATACATAACTGAAATGTCGCGGTAAGCATAAAATTGTTTCGCTGCCGCAAGTTTATGACCATTGCTGTAAATGATGCAGGAATTCAGTCAAAATTATCTAGTTTAAAACCACGCTATTTCAAAAACTCTACACACCTAAAGCAGCTACAAGCTTAGCTATTTTAAAAATAATTCATGAATATAATTTAGTTCAATCGTATCCAAATTTGGAAGCAGCATAAAAAGTATATTTAACGTAGCCGGTTACTATTGGCAGTGGAAAAAGTAGCTTCAACAAACTTTATATAAAATATTACGAGATCTTCAGATGGTAAAGAACTTCTTTCAGATATGGCTGTTTTCTCTACAGAAAATGATTCAAGCTGTCAAGTAGATTTTCAGACTGATGATTTGTCTTCATTTAAAGCAAGAAAATTTATGTTATTACATGTGGCTGAAAAATTAGTTGCATTGCTTTTTATATTTTTTGATTATTTAGATTGTTTCAATGATATACAAAATTTATTAAAAATGTAATTTTAAATATTTTTCATTTCAGAACTGTACTTTTTTATGTGCATCATTTTATGAATACTTAAAAGTTATGATTAAATACTATTATTGTAAGAATTGTGGTGCTATGATGTGAAATAGTTGTCTTTAAAGAAATATTTTTTTTTTTTTTTTATCGAACGGCGAGCACTTTCCTTTCTAGCACTGGCCACTCCTAAGGCCAGAAGCGGTGGCCATTTTTGTGTGGAGGCTTCTAATAGGTGGCTATTTTGTTGTGGAGGCACCTAATAGGCGGCTACGTTACCTCCTATGAGGGGACAGGCAATTTACATCCGCACCTTCTGTGGGATTCGAGCTCGGGCTCTTCGGTATTGCAGTCGGCGACCCTAACTACAATACCGTCTGGGCGGCAAGAAGAAATTAAATTGTGCCCATACAAAATAGTTAAAATAGTTAACTTCTGTTGTGCGTGTGTCTGTGTAAATATATTTCTACTTCTCTATTTTTTTAATTTTTATTTATTTATTTTTTGTCATCAAATGACTGGACACCTTGCAATGTATAAAGGGGCGCGCATTCATCTCTTTGCCTCAGGTGAAAAATTGCTTCGACATGGTTATCGTTATATTGTTGTCGTTAATGTCTAAATTGATTTATCGTTATTGTTAATACTATATCGTTAATGTCTAAATTGTTCGCAGCGGACCACGAAATTGATTCGCACAGTCCCATGACAAGTTATGACATTTGAATCCCATGACATTTGAATGATGCCTGGAACTAGTAGTTCGATCCACTACCATAAATGTAGAAATCCTGAAGTTTCACTATACACCAAGTTCATTACGTGTATCCACAAAAAACGTTCTCTAGATGGAAGTTGCTCTTCTAGACGGGTGGATACTTTTCGATTTCTGCTTTCACAAAATTATTGAAGATAAGTAATTGAAACAAAATAAATAAATGAAGAGTAAAAACCACTACAACTTCCCATGATTTACGGAAAATATCGAGAACTTGATTTCTAACGGCATAAACGCATTCAGTTTTCATGTTGTAATTTAGTTACGTGTATTTTCTTTGATAAATTTAATGGAATAATTTATTTCATTTACTAGGGAGATGGTATTTTCAATAAAATTGATATTATTGATCAACAGTGATTACCATTATTACTACTAGTGAGTTAAATTATAGTATGTCTCAGTTATAAGGGAAATCCAGATAAAAAGCCTTCAAGAAACATATTGTTATCATAGAATTATCATACAAAAACAAAAGATTTAACTCGGGAAAGGATATCTGTCTTTATTTGAAGGATATCTATCTTTAATAGAAGAATTCTATTTGGCAGTTATCTAAAAAAAGGTTCTGAAGATAATTCTTTTTTTATGAATGTAAGAAGATATTTGAGCTGATATATAACAATTTTCACAAAAGGAAATAAATATTTTGTAAATTTCAGTAGCAGTTTTAGTGAATATTTAAACACTACCGGGTTACCGTAAAAGGGGGAATATCTAAGAGTTTATCTCAAGTTTGGCATTTTTGTAAACTAGCTGAGAACCAGAAATTATCAAAGTCTTTCTTTGATGTCCAAGTGTATTTTAGTTATAAAAAAGTGGGTTGTAATATGTTAAGTTTCGCTTAAGATTGCCAGTGAACATTTAATAACATATTTCGTACTACATAAAAAGTACTTAAAAATGAAAATCGGCGCTGCTTTTAAACATACAAAGAATGACGAATAGATCGAAAGGTCCGATTAAGCTATGATAAATGTCTTGTAAATACTCTTTGATTTATTTATTTTTAGTCCAAGGGTAGTTTGCCCAGAAGGACTATTAATTTCGTTTTGGCATTTTGCATTGATTCACTTTTCAAATTGTTGCCACCAAATATTATCGCCCTGTTTATATTTAAAGTTAATAATGAAGTTAAATAATGAAGAATCTGCATGAATGTATGTATGTTTCTCGCATTGTGATAAAACAACGGTACCTAGAGCCATCAAATTTTGAATAACGTAATCTTTCACCGAGTATGGGCATCTGGGTAGCCCTGTTTTGTAATTTGGTTTATTATCGATTTCATGTTTTGTAAAACTTTAACGAATTTTTGATTAACAAATTCAAGGATTTCAAAGCGAGCAATGGCAACGTTGTACAGAAAAAAAAAAAAACATTTTTATCTCCAGCGCGCGTTACTGTGTATCCGAAATTCTCAAAAATACATAAAATTATTTTGCGATATTGCTGTTGAACTGAATTTTATGGTTTAAGTGCGAAGAACGTGATATTTAATAAATAAAGGTAACACTCAAAACGTTAAAAAAAACGCCACTTTAGACGTAATTTAAAATCTGAAACCTTTCAGAATTTTTTTATTATTTTAATTTTTTAGCCCAAAAGGGGCTGTTAGTCTTGAAATAAAAATTTTGCGTTGGTTAATTATAAACGGCGTATCATTTTTTAAATTGTTGACACCAAATATTATTGCCCTATATTATTTTCAAAGAAATTAATGAAGAATCTGCATGTATGTATACATGTTCCTGGCGTTTGGGGGTGGCTGGGTTACTGGCTGCCCTCGTTTGTGGAGATACGGGGCCCCTTCTTTTGAGCTATGGGAACACTTGTGTCCAGGTGGGCTGAAGGGAGCCTCCAATTCTTACAATTCTTACATGTTCCTGGCAACGTGAAAAGATGACGGTACCTAAAGCCATCAAATTTTGAATAACGCAGTCCTCTACCCGAATGTGCTTCTGGAAGCTTGAACTTCAAATTTGTTTTATTATTATTTATTTCTTATTTTTTAAAACTTTAGTGAATTTTTGATTAACAAACCAACGATTTGAAAGCGAGCCGTGGCAATACTGTTCGAAAAAAAGCATTTCTATCTCCAGCGCGCGAGCCTGTTGTCATTCAGAAAAATATAAGATATTTAGCTTTCGATTTTAATTAACTAACTGGACTGTATGAAAGCAATGTGTAGCCGCGTCCAGAAATAAATACTTTTATCTTTCACGCGCCAGCGTGTTCCCATTCAGTAAAACCTAAGCTACTTTCAAATTTAATATGGAAGGTTTTTGAGTAATAAAATAAGCAATTTGAAAGCAATAAACACAGTTCATAAGAATATTTTTTTTCTACTTTTCAATGTGATTGATTTAAATAAACATGTATTAAAATGATGAGATATCTAATTACAAATTATAATATAATATTATAAATTATTATAAATAATTATAATATTCAATATTTTTGTGAAATTACACTAGCTAGATTTATTAAAATCATTATATACTTTTCCTCTTTTATGATAACTATTTTAGGCGGCTAATCGCTCGAGCGGCTACTTTTAAGGAAATAATATAGTAAATATAAAATCATGTATGGCAACCTCTGACACTTTATCGGGAATTCTATGATATGCTGTTTTTAAATGTTTTGTGATTTTGCTGTAGAATTGAATTTTATGTGATGTAAGTACGAAGATATTTAAAAAGTAAATTTAACGCATAAAAAGTTAATAATAAAAAGATAAAAGTTTTTGTTAGCCGTCTTATTAAAAAAAGTGAATATTAATATTATGAGAAAAGACTGAAAAAAAAATTTCTGAAAGCTTTTAGATTTTACATTACACCCAAAGGGGCGTTTTTTTAACGTTTTGTCGGTTATCTTTATTTATTAAATATCATGTGCTTCGCACTTAAACCATAAAATTTAGTTCAACAGCAATATCGCAAAATAGTTTTAAAGTGAGCATATCTTTAGAATTTCTGATACACAGTCTCGCGCGCTGGAGATACGATTTTTTTTTTCCGTACGGTATTGTCATTCCTCGCTTTGAAATCGTTGAGTTTGTTAATCAAAAATTCCTTAAAGTTTTACAAAATATGAAACAGATAATAAAACAAATTCCAAATTTGGGCTTCCAGATGCCCATATTCGGATAGAAACGTACGTTATTCAAAATTTGATGGCTCTAAGTACCGTCGTTTTATCACAATGCGAGAAATATACATACATTTATTCACATTGTACATTATTTAATTTCTTTAAATATAATACAGGGCTGTAATATTTTGTGGTATTTGGGTGTCCCTGGGATCCAAAGACTCTTAAACCACAAACAGACATGCTTAGATAAAGCACAAATGCATATTATGAAATATGCACATTACTAAGCTTTTCATAATCAAACAATCCAAATCCGTAGTTTTCGAGAAAAACGTGAATGGAAATTTATAATGTTGCGTCCACATGGAAGGAAAATAATTTGGAAAATAAATTTCATTTTCCATATTATAACCATCACAGCTATGTATTAAAATGTAATAAACTGTTGATTTAGCAATAATTGTTTGTTTGCCAGAGTGCCAGATTGTATTATATAAGCGATTTACGATGTGTATATGTAAATTATGAACGTTGGCTAAAAGTCAACTCGATTCTGCCGGCTAACAGCAGAACTTTGCTTGAAGAAACGTATTCCGTTAGTAAATAATTGAAGTACCGAGAATTAGTGTTTTCTGAAATGTATTATTATCAAGAAATTAACTGTTTATTTTATTTTAATCAGTTTAAATATTTATTATGTTCAAAAGAAAGTTTTTTTAATCTTGCATCGGATGTAATTTCATTATTTTCATGCATGTTTTTTCCGAAGTATGACTTGTAGTGGGAGAGTCCTTTGACTATTATTATCCACGCAAAGAGAGAAATGCTATATTTATGCATTGTTATGAGACACCGTGTATTTCTGTCTTTAAATTTGTTTATAATACTTTTTCTTAGATCAGTATTTCTCAAAGTTAAATGTTTTCGTTCTTGATCAGTTGATTTTAAAATTCATACAGATTTCTAATTTTTTTTTTTTTTTTTATTTAGGTGAAGTGCCTAGTTTACAAATTTGTACTTCAAGAGGATGTCATTGAACGTATAACACAAGTATTTGAAGAAGAACTAGAACTGGGCTTAAAAAAGAAACCCGAAAGGAAATCATCGTTACAGATGGCGAACACATTCATTCCTAAACATTTAAGTGGAAAGGGTTAGTTATGATTTTTTTTTTAATTTTAAGATCATGTTTTATTTTTCATCCATATATTTGAATCTCTTCTGACTGCTGCACTCATACCTACATAGTACTTTTATATTAGAAATGTTGTGCAGAAAATTTCCTGCAGTTGATATATTGTGCCATATACTGTTTATTAGTCGTAAAGTCGTAAAGAAAACAAAATCCAATAACTTATTTGCATATCTGAAACTTATTTTGATATTTCTGAAATCAACATTTTTATTTTAGCTATTATATACGTAATGTGTTAAGAATATGTTGTTGTTTCAAATGGGTACACTCTTGAGGCTTAATGCATTCATCGGGAATGGCCCATAACTTATTTGTCATTTAACTCTCGTCACCGAGAACATGAAAGGTGCATCACAGAGGGAGAGGGCGACTGATTGTATAAATTGACTGATTGTATTATATCCGCAAGGACGGGGATGTTCCATCACAATTTCGATGGCGAACATCCCAGGAGACGGATCCGAGTGCCTTCCAACCCTATCTAGCTATTGCTAAATCTTCCTAGAAGACTTTCGAATCACCAAGTTCAGCAAGTGCTCCATGCCGCACAGACAATATATACTTAAAAATATCCAAGCCATCTCCAAGATTCAAACTTAGATTACGATCTCCGGGATTCAAACTTCAATACGGCCGCCGGCAGCTCTAATCACAATATCGATCAGGCCAGCTGTATCAAGAATATAATAACAATTCTCTCTTCTCGAACGCCTATTAGTGCCTGAGCGGATAAGTTCACTGAACTCGAGGTGTTCTTCCCAGGTTCTCTTCTCTGTTATGTAGCGGATGGTTGTATGCTGTTTTCTTAGTTTTCCTCCACAAATAAAGTAATAAAGAGGAACCACAATTCCTAAGAAACTGCTCCAAGAATTTATGCTACCTCGAGCAAATAGCGTTCTTGTAAAGGATATTATGCCATAATAAATAATCTAAAATATTTTTGTAAAATTGAAATATTAGGCTTATATATGTACAGC
The DNA here is from genome assembly GCF_044657685.1 of Stegodyphus dumicola. Taxonomy (NCBI): domain Eukaryota; kingdom Metazoa; phylum Arthropoda; class Arachnida; order Araneae; family Eresidae; genus Stegodyphus; species Stegodyphus dumicola. The sequence goes on from NC_140781.1 coordinate 181,161,795, forward strand.
ATTGCACTAATATACAGCATGCGTACTAAATGAAGCATTTTACTGATCTTGTGCAAATTCACTCTTCGAACTATACAAATAATTTTTTTTACACTCGTGGAGTTTAAAAATATCAAAAATCATTTGGAACAATAAATATACTTATTTGTGAGACGAAGTTTATTGTCTCACAAATAAGTACATCCCTTGGGCTTTGTTTAGTTCAAATATTTATTTTGTTTCTCTAATGTACTAATAGCAGTAAAATAGTTAGAAATTCTAGAACATCCTTTTTCTCAAATTATTATCCACGTGGCACGGTAGTAGTATTAAACCTTCCACAGAAAAAGCAGTTTCTCACACTTTTGAAAGTGCCTGGTCACAGAAGTTATCAAAAATTTATCTTCTCATTTTTTCCATCTATTCTATACATCTGATTGGCGTATAGGAAACTTTTCCTATATTCCATAAATTGCTGTCAATTCTATCAAAAGTAAAATAAAAAATATTACAGTAGATGTAATGGAATACACTATCCAAAATTGAAAATGCAACACTAAGAAGGAGCGGCTCGAAAATTATGCAAATTTCAGGGTAGACGCACGTCATCGTGTTATGCGAATGATGTGAAATGCGCAGCTTAAGAAGATATAAGGGAATTACGAATGATGTGAAATGCGCAGCTTAAGAAGATATAAGGAACCTGCAGAATGTTCAATTTTCATGCCATTATTTCTGCAAGGGAAACCATCGTATAAAATTTGTTCTTATCTCAGAGGAAGCACGTAATAGCAGAGAATGCAAGGCCGTCATTAACGGAGGCAGATCCAGTAGACAGACGATTTTACGAGAAGCATGGTTATCGGACTGAGAAGAGCAGGCTAGTCCATACGGCAAATCTCAGCTGACACACACCTGGACGCGACCACAGTGCACCGGCGGTGGCGACGATGGTTGCAACAAGGAAATGTGGCAAGTTCGTGGGATGCCGGTGCAATCAGAGTCACGTCAGCATGCGTGGATCGACTCATCCGCCGACAAGTGGTGGCATACCTGCAAGCCATATCTACCTCAATTTTGCATCATGATCAAGTCAGCCTGGATGTTCCAATATCGACCATAACTATTTGCCGTCGATTGGTGTCTAGTAATCTGCACTCGTGGCATCCGTTAAGAAGACTGCCATTGACCCCACATCATAGAAGCCCAGGGCTAAAGGGCTAGTTCATCAGCTTCTCGCGGCTGAAACCGAAAGAAGAGACTTATGGCGTAGTTGGGTTCGCTTGGTCAGTTCTGCTGTTCAGTTTCTTAAGCATTTGCTTGAGAATCAAAACGCTTTGAAAAATAGTTTAATAACCAATATGAGCCGAGATTTTAGCTCATGAAATTGCAATATACATGCATTTATATATGAACTAGAAATGTATTTACGTCATACCAAATTAAACTCTAATATGCGTAAAACGTAAGTAAAACATGCATAAACATAACTATTTTTTAATTAACACATATGCGTAAACATAACTAATTTTTTAGGTCGAGTGTACCCTAAATGTCGTAATTCTTTTTCATAATCATCTTTTTAAATATATGTAAATAATAACCCACCGATAACATGCGTAAATTTCTACATTTACGAAGAATTCTTTTTGCGTTAAAATATAAGTTAGTCGCAAAGTAATTTGCATTATAGAAATATTAAATAAAAATAGGCAAATATATTTTGAGAATACATGCTAAAGTCATCAATCTAATTAAAAATTAGTTAATGCTAATAATAGACACATTAAAACGAAACAAATTTCACTTCTTCCATTTTTGCTTTTCAATTAGCGTTGATGATGAGTAGTAGAATTTTGTAAGCTTTTGCAATGTCTATTATGAAAGCATTATTATTTAATGTCAATTACTCAAAAAATAATGAAAATATTTTAAAATAGTATTTATATATTTTGAAATAATAGCATGTATTCTTGCATTTTAAAAGTATATTCTCTGATACTAATTTATGTTTATGCCGAATTTCATAGTTTATTTTATATAGTAAATTTTAGCAGTCTAAATTAGTATATAATAATATATAACATTTTATATAGTAGTCCAAATAATTAACTGAAACGTGCATAAATTAGGTCACAAATTAAGTGAATAATAAACAAAGTAATGATTAAAATTATTATTTTTGTTAGGAATAATATGAATCAACTTAACATGATTTTTTTCCTATATAGTTTGGTTCGATAATCCTCTATTACTCTTCATCCATTTATTTGCTTTCTGGTCAGCTTTTCTTACCGATACAAGGGTTGCATTCCTATTTAAGTACCGAACCCTTACAAATGTTCGTAAACGGCAATATAAACGAATTACACTCTTATTCACGGAGGAAAACGTTTCTCAAGTCCAGAAATGAGATTCTGAATTACACCTCTACCTTTTCGAAAAGAACTGCCATGAAAAGAACAGAAAACATTTTCCATTTTCATCATCGTTTCCATCCAAACTGGTGATGGTACAGTTAATCCTCCTTTATATAATAAAAATATGCAATTCGATTAGTTAGGAATATCTACGAATTTTTTTGATATTTTACCCAAAGTAGGATCTTTATCTTTCACACGATATGCAATATAACCTGCCACATAAGCGTGCGATTCTTCTTCATATGCAGATATATCTTTCGTTGAATCATAAATTTCGGTTTCCCAAGGAAGCGGCGTACATTCATCATAGATGTCTTCGTAATTAATTAAATCATCTTCGTATTAGGAAGACTCAAACATTTGTGCTTTTTCATTTGAAGAGAAAGCTGTTTCTAACAGCTCTTTTGTCAAATATGCTTCAACTTTCTTCACATCTTCACAGTCATTAGCATTTGTCTTTAACGACAGTTTAGGCAATTTGTTTGCCAACAGCATCCTTTTCAGGCGAATTATTACGTCTGATGGAGACGGATGGTCATTAAAACGCCCTAGACTCCGAATCTGGCTGAACAAGCTTTCTAATACATCTTGAGTCAGTCTTGATGTTAAAATATATTTCACATTTATAGATTTTACGTCGTCAAATAAACCGAAAAGCGAATTTATCGATATGATAATACCTTTCTGAAAACGTAGCATTGTCTTCTTTCCGCATACTCTGAGATCAAAAATCATTTGCTTAATCTCATTTAATTTTTCTTTTTGTACTTCATAATAGCTTTCTAGGCCGAAAGCAGCTTTTAAAGGCTTATTGCTAGGGGGTAATACTACACTACTATTCATAAAGTCAAAAAAGTCATCAACCATTGAAAAAAAATTACTTGTTGCAGCATTACCAGTCAAATGCATAATTGCTTTAGCCGTTGTGGAGGAAAATAATGCTTTTTCTGGTGCTACTTTCTGTCTCTCGTTCCCTTTTACAGATAAAAATTGAGGTTTCAGTTTATAGCACAGTTTAATTTCTCCGATATCTTTATTGAGTACTTCATATAACGTGTTTGTTTATAATTGTACCATTTCCGAGAATAAAACCTTTATCAAGAAAATGGTTTCTCAAAAGCTTTATACAATGCGGCATATCAGCGAAAACCCACATTTTGGTGCTGAACTTGGGACTGTAAAAGAAAGATTTAACTGTTGAAATTTGTAATTCTTTCCAAAGGGTCTGACTACCCCTCATGTCAGATACAATTGCTTTGACTCGAATCCCAGACGATTCAAGTGCAAACAAAATGGAAGACAGAAGATTTTCCTTCATTTGACGATCAAAATCAAAATAAATGGGCTGTTTCCATTGTGAAATGAGTCCTCGAACCGATACAAATTGAGTCTTTTTAAAAGGACCTAATATCTGATCTAATTTTGAATCATAACAGAGTCTTGAATATATATGAATTTCATCGAAACTTAATTCACATAATCTTTCTTCGTCAGTTGCATTTTGGAAAGTTTTTTTTATCAATAACAGTACATCATTTAAAATGCCAGAAATGCAACTGAATCTTGAGCACCATCTTTTCAGTGTACTTGCACTTGGAAGCGGAATACCCATTTTTTCTTTCCAGACGTCGTATGACTTTACGGATAACGATCTGATTACTATGCTTTTTGAAATGTCGTCAGGAGACCATTTAATTCGCTTTTTTTTCATTAATGCATTTATTTGAGTTTCGGTAAATATGTTTTGAATATACGTTTTCATTTTTCTTAGTTTTTCATTTTCTTGATTCACTTTTTTAATTTCTTTCCTCAGTTTCTGAACTTTTTCTAATATTAGTTTTCTATTCCTTTTAAATCTTTTTCTTTGCTGGGAGATAGTTTTTAAATGCTGCTTTCTCTCAGTCTGTAAAACAGAAACCTTATTTACAAGAGCTGATAGTTTTGTGATTAAATCATTCACATTTTTCTGGAGGTTGGAACAGTTACAACATTGCTGAGTAATATTATTTTCAGTGAGCTCCTCATAGCTATTATTGTTATCGTTTTGAAGTTCCAGACATGCCTTTTTAGGACTTAAATTCTGAATTCTTTCAAATGCACTTTTTTTCTTCTTTGTTGCCTTTGCTGCCTTGGTGTATTCTGATAAATAACCAAGTCAGGAATACAAGCAGTTGGACTAGCAATTGACTTCAGTATCCTTTTTGTCGGTAATCTTAGCAACCTATTTTTCATATCATCCTCATAATCAGATTCAATGAAGTGATTGCTGCATATTCGAGCACTCTTTGTGTTAACAATATCCGTTCTTCGACACCTATGCAACCATTCTTTCGTTAACTGAATATTTTTGTACGGAAATCTATGAAATACCACGCTAGTTTCTTTCGTATTATGATACGTATTGCCACAGGTAGCAACGGCACACGATACCATTTTTTCAATGATTTCTCATTACAAGAACTTTCTAAATACAAAATCCCTTTAAAAGTATCATCAGTTATAACTTTCAAGTACAAAAAAAAAAAAAAAAAAAAAAAAAAAAAAAAAAACCCTCTTTCTCTGAAACTAACGGGGCTAAAGAAAGGGAATCCAAGAACTAAAGATTCAATCTTTCGCACTGATGCTCTGGTCAGTCGACGACGGGACGAACCCAGTGACGTCACATAACATCCGGTATGCTCCCCAAGAGGGGTTCGTGTCGGCATCGTTCTTCTCAAAGGGATGACCCAGCCCTTCTCTTTCTTTAGCCCTGATAGAAGCCAACGTCTGCAGTGGTGCAAGGCTCGAGCGATGTGGACGATGGAATAGCAGAGGGTCATGTTCTCAGATGAGTCACGCTTCTGTTTTTCCAATGATAGTCGCCGCGTACGGGTGTGGTGTCGATGTGGAGACAGATCCAATCCGGCAGCAACTGTGGAACGCCCCACCACGCAACAACGCGGCATCATGGTTTGGGGTGCAATTGCGTACGATTTCAGCTTACCTTTACTTATTTCAGCTTAAGTTCGTATTCAAGGTACTATGACGGCCCAACGATACGTGGATGATGTGCTGCGGCCGGTGACACTCCCCTACCTTCAGGGAAGGGCCCAATGCCCTTTATCAGCAGGATAGCGCCCGACCACACACTGTTCGCACAGCCAACGTGCTCTGCAAGGTGTACAGACGCTTCCGTGGCCATTGTTTACTCTTGATCTCTCACCAATCGAACCCATTAGGATGTGATTGGATGCCATTTGCAGACCTTGTCATTGCGGGGTTCAGCAGACGAATTGTGACAAATGGTTGACAGGGCAGGAGGGCCATTCCTCAGGACACCATCCGTAGTCTCACTGACTCTGTATCTAGACGTTTTGCTTCGTGCATCGCCGCCCAATGAAATCCAACAACGTATTGAACCGACGCTGTTCTCGCTCTGTATTATGCATATAATTTCGAAATAAAGATAATTTATTGTTCATTGCTGTCTCTCTCCGTTTTCTGAGTTTCATTACTCTCTGGCTATTCCTTCTTAGTGTTGCATTTTCACTGTCGGGTAGTGTATTTTATTCTTTGTAAATTTATTATTATCGTTATGAAGATGCTAATAATGATGAAGACGGAAGACTATCGTCGTTAGTCTTTCCAATTTCTTTAAATGGTTTATTTATTTCCTTGCTCTGTCGATGTAGATCATTATTTTCCACTAAGTGTTTTAATTTTCATTCACACTTCTCATCCTCCTGTTTTCCAGCTTTTATTATCTTATCTGAAAACCCGACGCTAAAAATTGTTCATGCACATCCTTATTAATTTATACCTTTCACATAAGCTACTAATATTATTAGTTAACATTAAACGTTTCGTATTTGTGACATTCAGATTCGCTAAATGCATTGAAATATTTAATAATTTATTGCTTTCTTGTAAACATTTAAATTTGTTATAATGTAATGTTTCTTAGCAAAATCTCACTTTAGTTTCACGACTTAGTAATTAATTTGCAGAGATTTTTATCTGTTGATTGATAAATTAAATCAAACAATAAATTTAGCATAAAATAATTCAAATGTATGAAACGTTTGTTGGTTATATTCCTCAAATTAATTGCAAATTTCAGTCTAAAAAAGGTAGGTAGAATTTCATCAGATTATTTGCAGAACAGCAAATTTTGTAGCTTTTCAAAATAATAATTTTAACTCTAAAGTTTCTAACTTTTTAAAATTATTAGATGTTGTCGTGCAATCATTCACTCTCTATTCTAACTGCTTAATAAATAATAAGACTGAAATTATTCAATAGCGATTCAGCACAGTTGAACAGTACGGTATAGTATACTGAATTGTAAGAATTGCTCATAATTTTAATTCATTTATGTTATGGGATATTTCTCCCGCCTTCGTGGTGTAGAGGTCTGCACTCTCAGCGCGTAATTGAGAGGTGTGCGGTTCGATTTCCGGCGAAGGATTGCTAATTTTTTTTTTTATCTCTTCTGCTTCTATAAATCCTAATGTCTCTACAGTGGCAACCGAACTAAAAGGGTGCTGGATGAGGATTCTCGACACCCAGGATTTGGCGATTGGGTCCCCTAAAATCCCCAGTCGCCCTTTAAAAGGGGGAGTATATAATTCTCCCGCCTTCTTAGCATGCCTTCGTGGTGTAGTAATTCTGCACGCTGGGCCGGCATTCCAGAGGTCGGTGGTTCGATTCCCGGCGAAGGCGATTGCTAATTTTTCATCTCTCCGACTTTTCCAAAATACCTAATGTCTCTACAATGTAATTCGCTTTTCCTGGAAACAGCGAGAGCGGAAAAATCACAGGACTGATTAAACGAAGAAGGCTAACTTTTAGCAAAATAATAATAATAATAATAGTCTGAACTAGAATTTATCTTTGCTTCTAATAAATTGAGTCTAATAAAAACTTACTCTTTACTTCACCCTTTGTTACGAAAGGAGAGATTTTCCTTACACTTCTGGTATCCAAATTTTGTGTTCACAGAATTAAATGTATTTGTATAGTTCTTCATATGAATAATTTTTATTTATTTTCTCTTTCAGAGAAAGGGGAATTTTTGGCTCTTGATTTAGGTGGAACTAATTTCAGAGTAATTTTATTGAAACTAGATCCAGAATCAGAATTATATACTAATGTAAAGTACTACACGGTTCCTGAGGAGTTACGCCTAGGAGAAGGCGAGATGGTATGTATAATATCATATGCATATACACATATATATGTTATATTTGTTTCTAATGATAAGTCAGTATAAATATTAATAGAGTGATAAAAATAAGTGTTTGAGTGTCTGTTAATAATGAATAAGTGATTAGAAGCAACTTTGGAATGATGACTGCAAAATTTCGTGTCCGATTTTCATAACAGGTATAACGTAGGTGTTGCAAAGGATTTTGATACTGTAAAATGTTTGACAAATTGAAGCACTGTTGTAGAAATTTTATAAAGAGTAATGCAAAGTTGATGAGCAGAGTTGTTAGTGGATAATTTTGACATAACTTTTGAGAAGAATTTGCAATTTTGAGAGCGAAATCGGTGCCAGACTGTGTCTCAGCTGATGGCCCAATACAATGCAGGTCTGAGTGCAAGTGTTTCGGAATACACAGTTCAACGGAAATTATTGGATATGGGACTACGCAGCAGATGTTCCCTGAGTGTTTATCTCTTGATCAAGCGTCATCCTCAACTACGCCTACAGTGAGCCCAGGAATATCAAGACTGGGCCATAGTTAAGTCGAAGACAGTTGCCTGGTTGGCTGAATCACGATTTCTTATTCATCATATCGATGGTCGTGTGAGAGTACGCCGTTTCAGACGAACAATTACTCCCTCCTCTCCGTGCAGCAGGTCATACACAGGCTGGTGGTGGAGGTACTATGCTTTGGGGAACATTCTCATGTGCGGCTGTAGGATCCTTGTTTGGGGTAGAACAGACCATTATGAAAGCTACATACTCACTGAACATAACTGCGGATCCGTTGCACCCTTACATGGCGTCTGTCTTCTCAACTGGAAATGGAATCTTCCAGCAAAACAGCGCTGCATGTCACAAGGCTGGAACTGTGTTGAAGTGGTTCGAGGAGCATGAGGATGGATTCCGGCTGGAACTGTGTTGAAGTGGTTCGAGGAGCATGAGGATGGATTCCAATCACCTGGCCCCCTAACTCGCCGGATCTTAACCCGATAGAGCACATTTGGAATGTCATAGAGCGGCAGCTCAGAGCTCAAACATCACCATGTCGAATTATCTCGACTTTGCATAAATGCCACGAAGACATTTGGTATAACCTGTCTCCAGTCATCTACCAAGAACTTGTGGCATCCAGGCCAAGATGAGTTGCAGCTGTTTTGCAGGCCAAAGGTCGTGCAACGCATTGTTGAGTAGGGGGTCATAATATTTTGGCTTTTCAGTGTATATATAACTATGTTTGCAGGCCAAAGGTTTGCAGGCCAAAGGTCGTGGCGTAGAATGCTGAAATGCAGGTCCGCAATGACTAGGAAACTGGCAGCCGAGACAGATTACATCTTCATTTTATTTCAGTAAACATGTTCCGGCCACAAACAACTTGGCGCATTATTTGTGCCTATTATTACAATGAAGTCGTACAGTATCCTACCTTGAGAATAATGAAAATCTGGCCACGGTTTGCTGCCAAAAGTTAAAATTAGGCTCTGTGTTTTAATTAATTCATCAAATTTTAATCGACGCCTCATTCAGGCATTACCAGTGCAACAGCGTATGTTGCTGGCAATTCAGATTATCACTTATCTTCAAAATTGAATTACTTTAGCCAGGAAAATATTTCCAACCTCAAGTTCCCCTGAAGTATCCCAAAGCACCTGTAATGTGGCCAGGTTTACCATTTCATGATAAAATCCTTGTCCATATTTTGATTATTCAAGATATCCTACTCCAAGACCATACTATCCTAGATCTTAATTGCTTCGAAAGGAGGTTTGTAGATATGTTCATCCTCCACAATTTGGGTACTCAAATTCACAGTATCCTGCTTACGGTATCCTTATAAATTATTATCAACTTCACCCAAATTCAGAGTATCAGTATAAATTATTATCAACCTCCATCTTATAAAAATCAGTATCCTGCCTTAAATTATCATCAACCACCATATTCACAAACTCATATTTCCCCAAAGCATGACAATATTTCAAATTCAATGTTCAGGTAGGGAGCAATAACTTTCCTTCTATTATTAACACATGTAGCCAAGCTCACGTAATTTATGAAAGCATTTTAAATTGTTTTGATAATTTTGAAATTATTGAAAGTAAAATGTTTCGAAAGTTATTATCTCTATCTGGAGATCTTGCTGTCATTAAATTGGTTAAGTTGTCATATAAAGTTGGAAGAATAAATAGAAATGTGACATTTTATGTTGTTAATTCTCATTTAGGTTATTTATTGCTGTGTTCATCTTGCGCTCTCTTGTTTAAATTACAACTGAGCTTTAGTGTTTATGATGTGTTTTAAATTAAAAGAAATATAAGCAAAGGTATTGTAGAGACATTAGGTTATTTCGAGGCAAGAGATGTGAAAAGTGAGCAACCCGGGACTCGAACCACGGACCTCTCGAGTACGCGTCGAGCGTGCTGACCACTACACTACGAAGGCATGCTAAGAAAATAAATTATACGGGAGAAATACCTTATAGTATATGTTTAAGTAATCCTTTCAAGAATGATTTTTTGTATTTTCTCGAGAATATTAGACTTGGAAAAGACTCTTTCAACTCTACTGCAAGAAAGTGTTTTCCATCTTAGACTTGGCATCTGGTTACCGACATATCAAGTTAATTGACAAAGATACTGAAAAACTGGCATTTACAACTAATCTGTGTCTATATTATTTAATAGATTACCTTTTGGTTGGAAAAATTTCCCAGCTGTTTTTTTTTTTTTTTTTTGGAACCCAGAGAGATGAAAAATGAGCACTCGCTTTCGCCGGGAATCGAACCACGGACCTCTGGAATACCGGCCCAACGTGCAGAATTACTACACCACAAAGGCATGCTGGGAAGGGGGGAGAAATACCTTATAATGTATACCAAATTCAATTTTATGTGAATTATTTTGATGACATTATAGCATTTTCTCAGAATTTTGAAGAACACTTACAGCATCTTAAAATAATATCTGATATATGTGAAAAAGAAAACATAAAATTAAAAAAGTCAAAATGCCACTTTGCTAAAGAGAAAATAAATTTTCTAGGATATAAAATTCAAGCTGGAAAATATCAACCCAGTAAAACAATGAAATTATTGAAAAGTTATAACCTTCTAAAAATGTTAAAGAATTACAAAGATTTCTTAGCAGTATTAATGTGTATCATAAATTTATTCCAAATTATGCAAGAATTAGAGTCCCACTAACAAATATGCTCAAAAAAGATACTCCATATAAATGGACACCTGAAACAGCCTTTAAAAATTTAAAAGACGCTTAAGTTCATTTAATCCAAAACATCTTTGCCATGTATTTGTTGATTCATCTAAAGAAGCTGTTGGTGTAATTCTAAAACAAGAGCACCCAGATGGTAATTTACACTTACACTTTAGGGATTATTTTAATTTTCTAATAGTTATTTTTAATTTTGAAACCCTTTCCTTTAAATTCTTGTTTTCCATTTACAACTCTTTGCCAGAATGAGATTTCAGTATCGCGTTTTATGTAAATGAAGTAGAAGCAGTATTTATTGGAAAGGTCCAGTCATTTCTGTAGAAGAACTAATAAGTAATTTAATAATTAATTGTACATTCGTTTGAATTAGAGCGTAAAACGAATTCTATTTGTCACATCATTGACTAATTTTGTATATACATGGTATTTGTTTTATCCCAACACTTTTATTATTACAAAATTAATTATTAATTTAATAATTACAAACATATTATCATTTATAATTATTAAAAATATTGTTTATAATCGCTATGAAAAGTTCATAATTTCTCCTCAGATATTTTCAATCGGATTAAGATCTAGTCTTCTTGATATCTAGTATTTGACATCAACTGCTTCTCTTTGAAACCACTGTTTTGTCAAGTTAAATGCATGTCAAAAGGCTGCTTTGTTGATAAATCGAGTCATTGACGCCAAAAAGCATTTTAAATGGAGACAAATTCTCATAGAGAAGTAACTGTTAATGTTTGATAAGCTACTTGATTGTTACGACAATGTCAAATTTTAAACCGTGTCGAAAACATTCCCCTGTCATCTCTGCAGTTCCCGCTTATCTGGGAAAAAATTGTTTTATGTTTTTGTCACAAATCATGCCAGCAACCTGCATTAGTGTCAGGGTTATCTCAGTCGTATTTTTTCCCATTTGAGCAAAAAGGAACGTTTTTCATTTACATGATCGTTTCATTAAAAATCTTTGCTCATTTTAGTATTTCCGGTGTATATTTCTTGGTTTCAAATACACTGCCCTCTAAAAGTTGAGGAAGAGCGTGTTTTTTTTTTTTTTGTTTGTTTTTTTGTTTTTTTTGTTTTGTTTTTTGACCCTCGTCTAATTTGAGAATGAAGCAACATAGAAACGAGAAGTTTAGAGGACATGTTCACTAAACAGTTCTTTAATGAATTTTACATAGAATGTTTATAAGGTATTTTCTCCCTCTTTTCTGCGTGCTTTCGTGGTGTAACGGTAGCACAGTTGGCGCGTATTCGAGAGTTCCAAGTTCGAGTCCCGGGGAAGGCATTGCACATTTTTCATGTACTTTTGCTTCAAATAACTTAATGACTCTGCAGTGGCACTCGAACTCAAAGGTGGTAGATGATGATTATTTACACCAGGATTTGGCAATTGGGTCCCCTAAACCCCAGTCGCTCTTTAAAAGAGGGAATACGTAAGGTACTTTTTCTCTCCAAATGCCCATTGCTGACTGGTCCAGGAGACGTGTTCTCTTACCCAACGTAAACGGCCACTTCTGTTTTCTCGGGTCAAGGGGACACAATCACTGGTCGTCTTGCATATATACCTGTGTTGTGCAGGCGTCTGCGCCCTGTAGTAGCTGAGATTCTTGTTCCTGTTGCCACTAAATGATCTGCCATGAGCTGAGGCACAATAACATTGCAACTCCTTCGAGCCGAAAGAGGTAAATAACAATCTCCCGCAGGTGTTGTAACTCTTGGTTTACCTAGAACATGTGTTCTATATACAGAATCCTCGGATTCAAACTGATTTCATAGTCTGTGGACCACACTGCGAGAGACATTGAGACGTCTAGCAGCATCAGCTTGTGACATCCCCATTTCCATTCATCCGATCACCCGCCACTTCAGCGAATCTGGAAGGGGACTTCTCCTGGATATTGTCAACGAAATTGCTAATAACAGTTGAATTTCAACATTCATGAACAAAACTTAACAATTTTTGCAATTTTTCCAACTCTTATATAAGTACTCATTTTTATAAAATAAAAGGGGTAGCTATAGTTTTTGCTTATATTTTCTTAAACTTCTTTGCTCTCATACATACAAACTGTGAATTTAAATGTTACTGACATTTTTATAATGGTGAGTTTTGAAAACTTACTGTTCCTTAACTTTTGGAAGGCAGTATAGTTTGACCTTCATTTTCAGGCATTTATCATTTTGATTTAATTTTGAAGTGTTGAAAATTTTTGCTTAGATTATTTTGAGAGCATGACGTTTTCCTCGTCAGCACATATTTTACAGTTGCTAGACGAAGCACTAATCTTTTACTTCTTTCACTTAAAGCAGATTTTCTGATAGTCCTTTTGTTTTTATAACAATCAGTTTTTTGTTTTATTTTACAAAGCATAACAAATTTATGAATTAGTTTGGAAAGTTTCCATTAGATTTCTTTATATCGAGCTAAATTTGGACTTTTCTTACTTTTTATGTCAAAAGTTTTTTACCTCTTGCCTTCTGGCTCGTTGATAGCTAGCTAAATGTCATATATTTAAATCTTAGGTTCGAAAATATTACTCATATTATCCAATTAGGATGGAAAATATAACCCATATTATCCCTATGGGCACTTAACATTGTTGTTATAGAAATCAGTTACCTAATAAAGTTAGAGCAATGAGCTGCTAGCCAGGCTCCTCCGTTCTTAAGCAGAGACTGACATAAGCCGTTCGCTTGTAGCTACTATAGAAACGGAAATCGGAAACTAATATAGTTCAAATTGAGGCTATCCAAAGGACAAATCTCCGTGACATCTGTCGATTGGGAATCCAAAACGTATATTTATTTCTGTACTGTGAGCTAGTGATGTAAGCAGAATTTTACTGTTGGCTTAATTTGTGTGATTGTTTACTTGTATTTATAAAATTCATGCAATTTTGTTGATTTTAAGTTCTTTTTATGAAAGTAAATTTATTAAGCGCAGTTTTTTCATTATTTATGAGTTAAGTGATAAAGTAAATATAGTATATATAGTTTTAATAATCGCTTTATGTTGATGTTAACATCTCAAAGAAAAAGGTGAAATTTTACGTGTTTGTTTGTAATTTTATACAGACTGTAATAGTGAAATAAATATATGTAAAATGATTATTATTATTATAACAAACATGTTCAGAAATATGGTTTTAAATTAAAATTAATAGAATGAATAAAAAAAGGAACAAATTAACCTCTGTTTAGTACAGTGAGAAATCTGTACGAAGCTGGTATGGTCGTATCCTATGTATTCATATATAAAATCATATTTATCCAAACAGGTTTTCAGTTGTGTAATTAATTATTTTTATAAATGATTAAAAGTTTTACTTTTAAGTATAAATATGATGTCATACCATTTGAAGGTGAATAGTGCTCGTACTAAAATTACACTATTAAGCTTGTTACCGTACTCTAAGCCAGCGGTTCTCAAACATTATAACTCGCGAAGTCCTTTTTAAGGAGCTGAATTAACCATTCAGCAAACTAAGCACGTCTTTGGGGGTCATGGATAAAGGTCACCGCAAAAAGGTTCTTGGAGTTCATGGAAAAGGGGCACCACGAAATATTTTCGTTGCTGTTCACATAGAATTTAGAGTGTAGCTAAATCAAAACCGAGAGAGGGAAGAATCTAAAGAAAATAGGTTTTATACTGTAAATGTATTTTGTAGGGCTACCAAAATTCTTTTAAGGCCACTAAAAGTCTTAAACGGACCTTTCTTTTTAGGATCAATTTCTATGGCGAGCTTCCCTTAAGTCTACTCCACATCTTATTAAATTAATTAAGTTCAGGAGTAGTGTTAGGGGAAGGAAGAGTTCATAGATCGTAAAAGAATGTAAAGAGATATCTAAACAACTGCATAATATCCATTAACTGAAATAATTTTAAACTTTGAAACTTACCCTAATATCTCAATTTAGTTTCAGTTACCATCAACACTCATGGTACTGTCAAAATTTTGCCATGCAAAAGCATTATTTCAAAGTTCATTAATAACCTCTTTTGTGGTACGACAAATAACTGGTTTGAGCAACAAAAAAAGGTCTTTGTAATAAACAGAGTTACTTCAGTTTAATCATTATCTCTAATTCAGTTAAAATATGCTTCCTTAATTGCTATTCCTTTCCAATCTTTCCTTAATTGCTATTCAAAATTGCTATTATTCATTACAGAAAACAAATTCAAATTAATTTTATTATCTAGAGTGCGCAGTATTGCAGCAGTAGGTCTAAATTAAGACATAACATAAAATAACATATAAGTATTATTTTATACGGCACATGTGTATAAGTTTTGTTATTTTATGCGGCACGTGTCTTGTTATTTTTATTATTTTATGCGGCACATGTGGTGTAAGTTTTGGCTCAGTTTTATTATTTTAGTTCAACAGATGATAACCGAAGGCGAATGTTTCGTTCTGCATTTTGACATTTATACGTCCGTAACTGTAAAATGTTTTAGACAAGGGTGTGATAGAGCTAAAAGAAAATATGTGTTTGATATATAAATTTGAACTATTTTATTCCGAAGACGATAATTTGTGGCAACAGTTACAATTCATTTATCATATAATAAATTTTGAAAGAAATGAAAAGGGAACTGAAGCAAGAGGGAACTGAATCACACTTATGATTTTAAATTTTTAAAGAATTTGTTTTTCTAAATTGGGTGTCTAGCCCTTAATCAGACCCCAAAAACTAAATCAGAAAGGATGCTTTCAGTGTCTAGAGTCAGCATATAGAAATGAAGTTCCATCTCATGCCACTGTATTCAGATGGTTTACAGAATTTTGCATAGGTGGAAATTCTCCCCTGGATAAAGAGCATTTAAGGAGACCTTTGTCAGCTGTAGTCCCAGAAAATGTGTCATTAAAATTAAAATATTAATCAATGATAATTTCTATATCTAAGAAATGTAACAGAAGGAACATAACATTAGATCCATAACTATAGATAAGATTATTCATGAAAAACTGCATATGAAAAAAACTAGTTTGCAGTTGAGCCCTCATAAATTAACAGCACACCAAAACGCGGAGCGTGTCAGAATCAGTAAAGAAATCCTAAATTTACTTAAGGATGTTTCGAACACTGCATTGTTTCTAAAATCATAGCTGGTGTTGAAATGTAAATATCATTTTTTGACGTTCTAACGCGTCATGAAAGTAAAGTAAAGATGATCCAAATCAACAATGTTGAAAATGTAATGTGAAATGCAATGTATGTTATTTTAATTCAGTAGTATATGATTGGTAAAAACCATATCAAGTCAGAGGGAAGGGACTGGTACAGCTGACTGGTTCACCACTTAGTGTCTTTTAAAAATTCTTTAAGAAGTGAAAAATTAGATGACTCATGTTTCACCCTGATAATGCCTAACAAAAATACATTAAAGTGTAAAACATACACCTTATTCTCCTTATCATGCTACATGTGACTTTTGCCTATTTTTTAATTTAAACCAAAATTTAATTAGCCGTCGCTTTCATTCCGAAGATGAGCCTGATGAGACTGTGTAAGCATATTTTTCGTCGATTCCAAGAAATGGGTGGTTTGAAGCATTTAATCTTTGAAAAACTCGCCTAAAAGTACATTGGTGTTGGAAGGAGCAACTTCGAACATTGCTAAGATTTAGTAAGTTTAACATGTACTATTTTGCTCTATCTGAACAATTTCATAATAACCCTTGTATAGGTGGAAAAATCCCACTTTACAGTGATATGTAGGTGAGAAAAGCAGCAATACTAATTTTGCTTTCTCAGTCCGTGAGATATACTCAGTTTGTTTTTTCAGTCTCAAGTTTATGAAGACCTCATATTCTGCTGAGTTTAAGCTGGGCGTTTTTTTATTCATGTTCAACACATTTAGAATCCATTTAAAGTCATCAAGTGCGATCTCTTGAGGTGTTCGAAGATAATGTTCAAAAAAATCTTTCAAAGCTTCCATATTTTTTCTTGAATGTTGCTCAAGAAGTCTTTTGTAAGAGAGAACCTAATGATATCTTCTTTTTCCATCTGTTCCAACCATAAGTTTCTGTTAAAAGAAAGCACTTTGATGTTTACATTAAAAAAACTGTGGCATTTTTTTCTCTGCAATAATAGAATCATAAAAATGAACGAAATGATTTTAAATTTCGCTCAAATATGCTTGTTTGCATACCCAGGCTTTATCATTTAGTACAACCGTAGTCAATAGAGAGTTATGGTCCATTAAATATGCTTTTGCCGCTGCACGTAACTTCATCAAATGTCTCAGCGGTTTTCCTTCAGACCTTATTTCACCTTATTTCAATGGCTAAGGAACTCATGGTGGCTTCCCATATTTTCACACATTAGTTTGAAAAGCCTGCTTCTAAGAAGCCTCCATATTACAAAGTTTATTATTTTTATAGCGCTTTGAAGAAGTACAATAGATATTGTAAACGTAGTTGAATCAATGGTTTCAGATCCGCGGGATAGTTGTTAATAAGAACTGTGAACTGAAGTGTCGTCGAATTGCCATTTTATAATTAAAGAATGTTTTTCCTGTTTTTCTTGGCTAAGTGAAATTACAAAACTTTCTTGCACAGTAATGAAACGGTCAGCAGTATAATGAAAAAATTAAAAGTTCTATTTTTGTGATAAATATTTATCATCTTCATGCAGACAAAAGCGCTTGCTGTGACCCGGAAACGGAAATATAAGATTTTTCTTACTATTTACGAAGATAATTTTAAAACTGCAAATTTTTACCACCATAATTCAAAAGCTTGCTTACTGTGCCTAAATTATATTAAAACATGCATATCTGCACTTGACCTATCCATAAAAAGTAGTCAAAGTAATTAAAATAAAAGGATTATTAATCAAATCGAACATAATCTTACGAAAGCTTCGACTAAGAATCCTTGCCCAACAGGTCAACAGCCGCACGAATGGTCATGTCTGCTATTCACGGTGTGAGAAGGGGAAGATGTTACGGGATTTAAAACATGAGTTTCACATTTCATCGTATTATAAGGTATGCAAAAAGCTCGTGCCGCTGGAGCGAAAAGTCAAATTCAAACGGCAAGTGTTGGTAACCCTGTCAGGAGGACATCCGATATTGACATTCTCAAGGCCTTCGGACAATTTTTTGGCTCTAGGGACAAGGGATTTATAATCTTGTAACTCGTTGGGAACATATCATTGCAGCTAAAGGAGATTATTTTGCTGAAAAAAAAATACATTTGCGCGAACATACACGGTTGTTATTTTTCACTGAAAACTATGGCACGGACGTTTCTGGATACCTGATATAAACGATGCGATTACATCGCCCCACCTCTACCAGACGACGCATTGTCTCTTTCAGGAGATCCAAAACTGAACTGGGAAAATTCCCGTTCACAATATATTTCTAGTTTTGTTTCAGTTTTATTCTACGTTTTCTTTCTATTCTTTAATTTCATCAATTATTTTTCTTTTCCTGGAGTGGTCGCAGAGCTTCAGTATTACCATACTTTAAGGGTTCTCAAACGTTTTAAACTTTATACCTCATAAATAAGAATAAAAAATACATGTACCGTCATAAGAGCATTTTCCGATTTAAATTCGCGCCATTTTACATTCATTTTGAAAACTCCTTTAAAATTTTTGAGTAAATTTTGTGCCACCAGAAATAGTAATGAACTTCTAGTGCCACATGTAGCATAGTTTCAGAATCCTGCCCAAAGATGTAATGAGAATTCAAGCACAGGTAGTTCTATAGCGTAGTTACTAGTAACAGTGAGAGAAGACAAGCATTTTTTATGTAACATTATAAGGTATTTCTCCCGCTTTCCTAGCGTGCCTTCGTGGTGTAGTGGTCTGCAAGCTGGGCCGGTATTCCAGAGGTCCGTGGTTTGATTCCCGGCGAAGGTGTTGTTAATTTTTCATCTTTCCTGCTTCCAAAAACACCTAATGTCTCTACAACATATCTAGGTATGTGTATCACATCTCGTAAAATACAAAATAAATTTTGTGAAGACAATAGAAACAGAAGTGTGTTATACATAAGAATTACATTTTGCTTTTAGTTTCAAAAGCTTTCATTCAGACTCTTAAGATTATTGTAAAGACAACTGAAATGATAAGCTGTTAATAGCGGGCTTGGGGACAATTCAAGAATTTTCAGCTATCTATCTACAGCAAATGCGTTCTACAGCATTTCTATCTACAGCAAAAAGTTCTCTATCTACAGCAAATGCGAATTATTTATTTATTTAATTTATTTAGTGCCATCTGATATCTAGCTAAGACATGGATATCTTCCGTTTCATTTAGATTATTTGTAATTTAAGTAATGATTATTACCGTTGCTGGTTTTTTTAGGTTTCTGAAAGCGTTTTATGTCTTTAAATGTTTTTAGAATTAGAGAAAAGTTTATAGTTACTCATTAGATGACTTACATGTATATGCTCTTTATCTGTAGCTTTTCGAATTTTTGGCGGATTGCATTCAACAATTTTTGAAGGAGAATGATTTATTGGGAAAGAAGCTTCCATTAGGTAAGTCAATGAGTACATTTTATTTGATTATATTAAAAGTAATTTGCAATATAATAACATAGATATTATTTTATATGAATGTTATGAGCAAAGAAGTATTTTATGTTTTCATAGATTTTGAAATGTAACTGCATTTATCATTCAAGATTTTACTTCAGTTCCATTTCACATTTCATTAAAATGAAATTTTACATTTAACTTAAGATCTTAAGGAAAATTAAGATTACAATTAATTTTATACGTATGAACGCTTAAATTTTATTAAGCAATTTTTTTCACTTATTCTGTTAGTTTTATGAGTTATATAATATATTCTGAAGCAAATTGATAGGTGCAGGTGTGTAAAGATATTAGTTTCTTTTAAATAAAATAAAATCAGTTATATATTTAAAAGTAGTTAATTTACGAGTATAATAGTTCTGCTCAGGGTTCGTAGCGGTCCTTACAAGTGCTTATAAGTCCTTATATTTGAAAATAAAATATAAAGGCCCTTATAGGTGCTTACTTTTTCTTTAAAGCCCTTATTGTTTTTGTTTTTAGTGCTTATTTTTTGCTTTTAGTGCTTTTTTTTTAATCCTTTGTTTTTAATGAACGCGCATTTTTTCCCCGTACCAAAGCCGAAACTAAATAAACAACTTTTCTTTCTTATATGCAACGTCAGATGGTGAATCATACTCCCGGAAATCGCTTTTCCCCCCTTTCTCTGCATTACGTAACCTATGGTGCGCGCGAGAATTCCTCCCACCCAAATACTAATTTCTATCAAGATTTTAATAATTTGCATTCTCGTTCTGCTTGGTCAGTTCATATTCATGTTTATTATGATCGTTATGCTTATATTATGAGTATATGTATGAATATTTATAATAGTATAGTTGCAGTAACTGCTGAAGTATAGATAAACTTCCAAAAATGGGTGTGTTTTTACACAGATTAGCTTTCTAAGGAATAATATTCGGAATGGCTTTAATAAAAGGATAGTAATCGAATAGTCAAAATAATTTCATTTTCTTTGCCAATACATTATACAGTACGGAGGTTGGGAGTTTCTCCGCAAAATCTCTGATATTGAAGCAGCGGACCTTTTTTGGTCACTGTCCAATCTGGATTGAATAGGACTAAAAGTTTTTACGGTCTACCCAACCCAAGCGAAGATTGATTCTATTCCGGAAATTTAATACAGTCTGTTGAAAATTAGAATCAGAAACACCCCAGATTAGTAAGTCTCTTTCTTTTCCTTTATTTAGTTCTTTTTTCTTCGAATACCGGCAGGTGTTGATTCCGATTGCGTAATATCCCATATGGAAGAATTACGCCGCACGTATTGCGCAATAACGTTTGCGGTATTTTGCATTGAAAATTAATTTTGATGTTCAGTCTGAGATTTGTTTATGCACACTTAAAAGAGTTTTACTGTGCTTTCTAAGCCGAATATTTCTCAGTTCCGTTGGTTTTTATATGATGCACATATCGAAATGTCAAAATAATTTATTTAGCTTAAATTTAAATCTAAAGAACAGCTACAATCTCCCCCACTCCTCTTTTTCCAGTTACTATCCGGAATATTCGGGAATTTCGAGTATGCGGGTTAGTTAAGTTTTTACTGTTAAAGGATGACTGAATGAAGCAATTTCCTGTCTTCTGATTTCAGAAATGTGCCTCTTTATTACTTAAATTACTTTGCTTGGGATATATGTTAAGGGAAAACTGTTATGCAATGAAAATTTAGAAAATGTTCAGAATTTTGATTTAAGTTAAATTATTTAAATATTAATATGAGTGGAAAAATAAATTGTATTTATTATTAGGTGCCAAACGAATACAATTAAAATGGCTTATTATTATTTATTTTCTATATTTTCAACTGAAATATCATCATTAAATTTTGTAATATAGTTTATTATTGCATAGTTTTTTTTCTCTCATTGTAAACTAATTCTGTAAATTGAACTGTCATTTAAAATTTTAAAAAAAAAAAAGTTAATTGTTTTCCATTGTTGAGGTAATGCTCATTCTCTTAATAAATATTGCATAGCTCATATTTTAAATTACAAGTCTAATTTTTCTTTAAAGGTTATGCAGTTGTGTATAATGTAATTAGACAGGTGCTTATTTTTTCCTTAAAATGTGCTTGAAAAGTGCTTATAGGTGCTTATTTTTTTAACTAAAATGTGGCTATGAACCCTGTCTGCTTAGTAAGCAGTCTATATTTTTACAATACTAATGATTCTTTTTACATCTAATGAATGGTACATGTTGTAAGGGGGAAATATAAAAAATATGTTTAAAAACTACCTTAGAATTCGGCGGTACGGTGGCGATTAACGATCCTTCTTGATGTTCTGGCTGCTTTCCTTGCATAAGGAACAAGATACAAATTACATCTTATACAAAATATCTAAACGTCTGTGGCAAATTACTGTTAAAACGAGATCCAACTGTCAGGAATCTCGGCTTTATAGACATCGGATTTCAATTTTCTTTTACTACAAATGAAGCGAACGGTTAAAAAGGGATCTCTCTCAAAAGAAATCGATGTAGGTATCACAATTGCGAACGAGAAAAATAATAATGTTTAAAAGACAGTTCTGTTATAGGACAACACGTCCCAAACAGTTAGTTAACGGAAAGATAACTCAATAAATCTCCTATCTGACATACATATGGCAACATTTTTGATAGACCTATATGATTTCTAGATAGTATCATCCTTCAAACGATACATATCAAAATTTCATGACATTCTGATAATTAGTTTATAGGTTATAATGGTTTTAGTGACCTCAGGTATGAAATTCTTAAAATGGATAAAAAAAAGAACTTCGCGTGTTGATTAAACATTGTTTTTTGATGGGGAAAATACTGTTGAAGCCAAACAGTGACTTGATAAATGTTATGGATACTCTGCACCAGGAAAATCAACTATCATTGACTGGTACGCTGAATTTAAACGCGGTCTTACAAGCACCTGATACTGACCACTCTGGTAGCTCAAAACCGGCAGTTATTTCGGAAAACATAAAAAAGTTCACAAAACAGTTTTGAAAGACCGTAAACTGAAGTGGCGGGGGATAGCTTACACCTTAAAGACATCAGAAGGTACTGTGTTTACAATTTTACGCAAAACTTCGAGCATAAGTAATTTGCTTTCGCGTTTGCTCACCATAAACCAAAAACAGCAACAAGCGAGATAAAAAAGATTTTTTGCATCGGCACGTGACAATGGATGAAACATGGATCCACTACTAAACACCTAAATCAAAAACATCATGAGCTGAGTGGAAAACAGCCGGTGAAAATCGTCCAAAGCGACCAAAAACTCAAAAGTCAGCTAGCAAGGTTATGGCATCCGTACTTTGGGACGCGCATGTCATCTTGTTCATCGACTTGTAGAGACATTAGGTATTTTGGAAGCAGGAGAGATAAAAAATATGCAACGCCTTCGCTAGGAATCGAACCGCGGGACCTCTCAATTACGCGCTGAGCGTGCAGACCACTACACCACGAAGGCGAGAGAAATACCTTATATACTCCCCTTTTTAAAGGGCGAATGGGGTTTTTAGGGGACCCAATCTCCAAATCCTGGGTGAGGAGAATCATCATCCAGTACCCTTTTTTAGTTCGGGCGCCATTGTAGAGACATTAGGTATTTTGGAAGCAGGAGAGATGAAAAATATGCAACGCCTTCGCCGGGAATGGAACCGCGGACCTCTCAATTACGCGCTGAGCTTTCAGACCACTACTCCACGAAGGCTTGCTAAGAAAGCGGGAGAAATACCTTATAGACTATCTTGAGAAAGATAAAACTGTCACTAGGGAATATTACATGGCATTATTGGATCGACTGAGTATAGAAATTAAGACAAAAGTGGCTTCACATGCGAAGAAAAAGGTGCTGTTTCACCAAGACAATACCCGTATCACAAGTCGATGAAAACGATGGTTAAATTGAATGAATTACGCTTTGAATTGCTTCTCTCACCCACCGTATTTTTCGTATCTGGCTCCCAGCGACTACTGGCGTTTTGCAGACATCAAAAGGATGCTCCATTGAAAGGAATTTGGCTCAATTGAAGAATTAATTTTCCGAAATTGAGGCATATTTTAAAAGCGAAGACAAATCGTTCTACAAAAAAGGCGGAGTCGAATATCTATATTTTTTTTTTAGCTAGACCAGAGACGTAAAGAGTGATGTGTTATATGCTCTAATGTTCTCATGTCTTATAGCTCAGCGCTCTTGTTTTGAAATAAATATTGTCAACAAAAGCGTTTTTAATGGTTGCCATTCGATTTTCTTCTTCCTTTATTGAAATATCTGTCATAAGAGATACATTTCTTGTGTTTAGAAAAATTTTATCATCGTCGAAATGTTATAATGAAAGTGTGTTTTCTCATTGAAAGTATCATGCTGGCTCTTATATCCTTCCAAAGGAAATTATTTGTCTCTTATTGTTCTATAACGGGAAAAGATACTTTCAAAGATTTATCTTCGAAAGAAATCTACTGCGAGGGATTTCTTCCTACGTAGTGTCGTATAGCACTTAGTGACATAAAATAGTTTTACAACTGCAGTATAAACCGCAGACATACTGTTTCCCTATGAAAAGTCCAGCATTGTATCCGTACTGTTGGAATTTTCATCAGACTCCAGAAATTTCTCTTTGGGAAACTTGCTTCTAAGACTACAACTGAGTTTGGCCACCCTTGAGACGACGAATAAGTTTGCCCCATATAATAGCTCTTATAAGGGTGCTTGTTATTGGTATACAACAATAACATAAATTCGAAACTCAAAATGGGTGCCCTAGTGTGCAGCTGTGTCTTCGCTTTATATAGCCTACCGCGTGCTCCATAAGTTAGATTGTACTCCTACTGCTGCCATCTCTATGCTGAGGCAACTGAAGAAAGGTATATCAAACAAAAGACGAATCTCTGTGAAGTGCAGCGCTGTTAAGAATTACTTTAAAATTGTTTAGTACTAAAGTAGAAACTTCTTTACTATAGAAAATTCTTCACTAAGCTATGCCACCCCTCGAGGCTTACAGCCATTCAGTGCTTTGCCCTAATAAATTTACTTGTGAATTTTGTCCTATTTTTTTTCCTACCTCCATTTTAGGCTATGTATTAAAATTTAACAAGACATTTAAAATTTTAACGTGCAATCAAATAGATCTTCCAGTGCATAACGTTTCTTTTTATAATCCTTATTGTGAAAATTCCTTCACCATAAAGGAATCATAGGAATGAACTGAAGCTTGCAGGCAATGCGCAGCAAAATTTGATATGTAAATGCTTAGAATTTCAGTTTGATAGCGCTTGTATGGGCTAAGAAGCTCCCTCTAAACTGTCGTGTTAGGCGTAAAATTAGAGGGCTGTTGTCGGGATGTTGAAAGTAGTGCTTATTTATCTGCCAGCAGTAACCTTTCATGATTAGTCACTTTAGCTCGTCGACGACAAAGGGCCCGATACACCCCTTGAACGGAGGCGAATGATCGACCTGCGAGAAGAAGAATTTTTCTATCGTGAAACATCAGTTTATATAGGGCATAATGCCTCATCATTGATGCGTATGAAGAAGTACTAGGTAAATGTTAGCGTGGGATGACATATACCTCATCCGTATGACATTGATTTACCTCGCAGCTTTATCTCTACAGTTAGCACAGCAAGAAGCACTGCTATAGGTGTTCCGTTGTCATCTTCAACAGTGTCCGGTGTCTGCTAGTCCGTAGATCGCATTCATCTAATTCCTTTGCGCAGAATTTTCCTGATACGAAATCACTGACGCCCGTGGCTACAGTGAACTCTCAGCTCAACTACTGGCGTGTCGATGAGCAACAGATCGTCTTTTTTAGATGAATCTCATTTTAATCTGGAAAACAACGATGTTTGAACACGCATACTATATGGATGAATGGTGTCCGCCGATAACATCGCGGATGAAAACGTCGCGGAGAAAACAACGCAAGGCAAAAACGTCGTGCTACAAAACATCGTGGGAGAAAACATCGCAAAGAGAAAACATCGCAGTTCTAAAGCATCGTGGTACAAAACATCGTCGTCGAAAATAAAGCGGTTCAAAAACTTCGCAGTTTAAAAACATCGTCGTCGAAAATATCGTGGTAAAAAATAAAGTGTCTACAAATCATCGCATGACGATAACATCGCAGACATGCTTTTTTCAGATTTTAATAATTGTAAATGGATATTCCCATAATGATTTGTGAGCGCAAGATGTGAAGAAGGATAATTTTTACTTTTACATTTTTTTATTAATTAATCAATTTTTTGCTTAAAGTAAGAAGGAAACTTAAGCATAGAAAATTAAATGCGACTTATAGATTATACTTTTCATGAAAAATTACCAGTAAAAACTTTATAAAAATGATTTATTAATGGCCTTTTTTAGTTAACTATGTCGCTTTAAAATTCTATTAAGTGCTATAAGTTGCATTAATTTTCTATGCTTAAGGTTTATTATTTTCTCAGCAAAAAATTATTAGTTTATAAAAGAATGTTAAAGTAAAAATTATCCTTCTTGACATCTTGCGCTCACAAATTATTATCGGAATATCCATTTATAATTATTAAAACCTGAAAAAAGCATGTCTGCGATGTTATCGTTATGCGATGATTTGTAGATACTTTATTTTTTACCACGATATTTTCGACGGCGATGTTTTTAAACTGCGAAGTTTTTGAACTTCTTTATTTTCGACGACGATGTTTTGTACCACGATGTTTTAGAACTGCGATGTTTTCTCTTTGCGATGTTTTCTCCCACGATGTTTTGTAGCACGACGTTTTTGCCTTGCGTTGTTTTCTCCGCGACGTTTTCGTCCGCGATATTTTTGCCGCGATGTTTTCGGCTGTAACCGGATGAATGCCATTTACCGGAGTACCTTATTCGACGCCATCCTGGAGGAACGCCAAGCGTGATAATTGGCGGCATTGGTCATAATCATGAAAATAGAAGTAAAGGAGCAGCTATCACCAACCCGCATTGTGGAACATTTAAAGCCATTTATCTGGCAAGCTTTCCTGCCTCGCTCGTTTTTATCGGGCCTGTCAAACTGCTAATCACGTGTAACTCTCTGTTTTCACTGTTTTAAACATACTAATAAAAACATCGCATTGTAATTGAACTTGAAAAAAGTTGTCACACTATTTTTTAAATTTATTGCAGTTAAGTTTTAGAAAAATTAGCGTTTTGCAATAAGCATAAAGTAAGATATGAATAAATGTCGTTAAATAGCAATGATAGATGAAGAGATGTAATTTCAAAGCAATTAGTTCATCTGTGATACATAAATATGGATGAATAATTTAAGGGACAGTAATAAAATTGAAATTTTATGCATATATATTTTTAACAATTAACACTTTAATAATAAAAAATGATAGGGAACGTAATTTATTATTTTTTTTCGGAAATCCTCCGACTGGTAAATAATTAGAAAAAAAATAGATTGACTTTTGTGTAAAATAATAACGTTTCCATACTTAATGAGAAAAATCATAATATATTATTTCTTGAAACAAGATGAACACTACTGATTTATAATGAAAATATGAATTTCATCAGAAATTCAACAAACTATATTCCATGTTGACAGTTTCGGTTTATACAATCTTTTATACTCTGAATGTAAACACTTACCTCATAATATCATATTCATATTATCCAAAACTTGATAAGAATTATGGAAATATAGTAAACAAAAAATACAAAATAGTTTTTTGAATCATTAAACAAAATTTTTAAAGTTAAATCCTAGAATTTTAAAAGAAAGACAGATCACTAAGGAGGTCGTATAATGTAGAAACCTCTTTCTTTATCTTCTTTGTGATATATGTGTTATGTTATATATTATTATAATTCTGAGGAAATGTTATGAAACAGAAGAACTTATGTTTTGTTATAATTTAAGAAATTAATCATAATAGTAATTGCATGCACACTATTCTTTAAACAAAGTTAACTGAAATATTTTAAATTTTAGTTTTATTTCAAATAAATTAAATAAATCAAATTAATTAAATAATTAAAACAAAAACTAAACTAATAAACTAAACTAACAAAATTAAGGCAATCTTACGATAAATAAAGAGTATAATCCTACGATAAATGAAGAATATTTCTATTACTTATTCTTGTTATTAACATTCCTTCTTTAGTGTTATCAAAAACTTCATTATACTTGATTAATAAATATAAAAATTATTATCCTTTAAACAGAACTAATTTATTAAATACGCGTTTTATTTTTTTTTTAAATGTAACTTTCCCAACAGCTCTTTACGCCAGTATATACATCTCATCCTTAGATAGTTTCTTGCATTTAAGCCCTCTGACAAATATGTTGCACTTATATAATTAACATAAATATATGATATTGACTTCCCAAAAGAAACATATTTTAGCATACCATTTAGTAAGCTAGTTCTTAGAGAGAAAAATGTAAAAATGAAATTTAAAAAAAGCCCTTATATATCTTGAAAATATTTAAATAAGTTATAAAAATGTAAATTTTTTAAAATTCATTCTAGTTTAAGAAAGAGCAAACGAATTTAAAAGGAATAATGTTTCAGCTTCAAAACAGATGCTATTAATATTTTATGTGATCATCAACTAGTGATATATAACATACAGGTTATTTGATTTTATTTGCTTATAAAATATTTAGTTCATTTTCATAAAATTTTAATTCATTTTACATGAAATTACATCAACTAGTGATTAATATAAAACATACGTATTATTTGATTTTACTTGCTTATAAAAATATTCATTTAAATTCATTTTACATTTTACACATTCGTAAGCTGACTCGTTACCGGCCTCAGATTTCCATAGTATGATGAAATAGCTATTCTGCTAAGGGCTGAAGATACTGTCATCAGCAACTTTTACATCAGGGACGTAATGGAGCCCGAAGTCGTGCTTTTTATTCAAAACATTCCTGAGAGCTTGTTTTGACAGGACAGTGCTCAAATTCTTCGTAGAAATATTTAAGGCTTCGTCCCTGAGTGTCAGATACCGATTTTCCTTTGGACTGCTCATTCACTAGTAGAATTCACGTATTGAACGTACTCTGGGATCTCGTTGGCAGGCTTGTAACAGTTGTTCCGCAGGCAATGTAGATCACTTTTTGCCTTTGACAGAAGTAATATGAAGATAATTATTCTCAGGTACGCATTCAAAACCTGTCTGTTTCAGTGCCACTAAGAGTATGAGCTCTTACTGTAACGCATAGTGGCTTCATAAATACTGAGTTTTGGCATTTAATAATTTTACACTTCTCTGTAAATGTAATTGTTGCTTTATATCATTATAGGTCATATGTGGAATAAATTTCATTTGATTCTGATGAATCTTTCGTGGTGCTTCAGTTTTTGCAAACGGGATAATATTTTATGCTTGACAGTGGTTATATTCCTAAGTACTTCTCATCAACAATGTTTCATTCTTATGACCGATTTCATCAGTATGTCATGTCCTTATCTTGCCAGAATGCTGCAAGCAAGCTTGTGTAAAGAAGTATCAAATGTGAAAATTTTAAAAACCCTATTTTTTTAATTTACTTTTTTTTGTGTGTGTATATCTGTGTTACTCTATGATGCACTTTTTATGTTCACTTAAAGCTGCGATGAATGAGGATAAAAAATGCGCCAGATACTACGTCAAAGGTGTTAACGAAACCAAAGTGCATTTAAAGTTTTTTTCGCAAGCGGTCAGTAAATTAAGATGTGTTTGTTGATCTTAGTTGGACATACTCTAAATTTCAGCTTACCGTGACAAAGAATAATACGTCCATCTATGGAAAAGTTTTTTTTTAATTATTGCCTTTTCGATTAAAGACCCAGTAAAATAAGCAAGTGTACCTTTTCTTACATGGTTCATTAATATAAACTGAGATGAGAGAACATAATTTATTACGTAGTGGTGCGACGCTTCCATTCATGTGCGTTCGCTGTATACATTATTTTTTTTGGTGATTCTGTTTATAATATCTACTGTTTTAATCAAAAACAATGCGAAATATATCATTATCTTATGGGGTCGAACAGCAGCAAAGTCTTTAAATACTGGCAGTTCAACTAGTGTTCGATTTCAGACGAATGGGCTGGCTGTTTGGGCGTTTTCGTGGTTTTCCGCGTGGGTAAAGTGGATACGAAACAATTTCTGTTAGAACATCCTCCACGAAAGCATCCTTCCTTCGGCACTTAGACTTGCGTTCTTTGTCGTAATCAAATAAATCAAACCAAACCATCACTTTATAAGGTGTTTTCTCCCTTCAGTCCTGCATACCTTCGTGGTGTAACTGGAAGCATACTCGACGCATATTCGGGGGGTCCGGCGAAGGCACTGCATATTTTTTACGTCTCCGTCATAAAAAAAGCTAAATGACTCTACAAGTGGCGCCCGAGCTAAAAGGGTAGTGGATAATAGTTCGTCACCACCAGGATTTGGCGATTAGATTCCCTTAGCCCCGTCTCTTTTTAAAAGGAGGAGTATGTAAGGTAAGAATTGAAGGCTCCCTTCAGCCCACCTAGACACGAGTGCCCCATAGCTCGGAAGAAGGGGCTTAAAAGAAGGGGTATTTTCTCCCGTCTTTCCGCATGCCTTCGTGGTGTAATTGGAAGCATACTCGACGCTTTTTCGAGAGGTCAAGGTTTCGAATCCGGCGAGGGCAATGTACATTTTTCATCTCTCCTTATTCAAAATGACCTAATGATTCTAAAACCTATTTGAAATGAAACGGCTTCTATCCTTTTCAAATTCCTCAAAATTTTCTTGCTAGGATTATCTGCAGATTGATTAATTCTTGAAATATCATATTATATTCAGTTTACATGGACATAAATGTATTCATCTGAATCACTGAATGAGGGAGTCTTCTTAATACACAACCTTCTTGGTGCGCCTAGATCAGTAGAATTCGAAAGTTTTAAAAATCTATTTGATGCTGAAATAACCAATAAAATTAAGTAAATAAGGAATTCCTAAAGTTTACTTGGGAATAAACAAGCACATTTCCTAAGTAAATTTGAATTTTAAAATTTCAGTTTTAATAATCGGTTCACCAAAAGAAAAAGCTCACTAGCGACACAGCCATAAAATAAGCAATGGTAATTCCACTCGAAATGAAATCGTAACGGACGAACTAATTGCGTGCTGGTTTTGTGGTTCCACCCATGTGTAACGTTAATGCAAGGATATTTTTCTTCAAAATTCTCCACTAAGATATCTCTACCTCAGGAAGCTCTCGCATGCTTTGCCGTAATCCAAGAATTAGGAGCTAAAAATATTTTAGGAATCAGTTCTACCGAACGAGATGGATCCTACCACTGGAAATCCTCCTCCTCGCACAAAAATTACTGAACATTGATAGTTTGACCCGATTAAAATCCTAGAGAATGACCTCGCTGCAAGGGAGTGTTTATGATTTTCCCCATGTAAAACGTGAATGAAAGCCAATTTCCATTAAAATGTCCTCCACGAATGCGATCCTTCAGTTAGATAGATAGCCTTTGCGTGCTTTGACATAATCCATATTTTATCCTATGCTCATCGCACGTGACTTAATAGTTTCTAGCTCAATCTTTGTTTTTTCACTTCATTTCTTAGCCTTCCTAAACATGGGATAGCAGGAGAGATATTGATCAGCTCATATATTTGCATCAGCATTTCATAGTTTAATATATATATACATATACATTCCCCTCCTATATTCATTATAACCATTAATCGTAACTTTGTTATAGGCATAGCTAATTTCCTGTGTATTTTAAGGATACAGGTGCTCAAAATTAAAGGATAAGTATTAGAATTAATGTAAATTTTTGTTACAGAGCAAAAGAATATATAAAAATTGTTCTGAAATATTTTATAAAGGCATATTATTTTGTTTATGAGTTGAATAATGCTAAAATATTAAAATATGACTAACTTCTAATGCCAAACTATGCACAACTATTTTAGAAAACTGTGTTATCTTTATTGAGAAAGATATTATTATGTAATACGGTGTATGATCTCCTCTAGCCGAAATACATATTCCGCAGTGTCTTTTTATGCTATAAATGCCGTTAGTCTAAGAGGGCAGATATGACCTCCTGTATAGTCTTAGGAGTGGAACTGACGCGCCGCAGTTTCCCCGAGTAGATATTCTAAATATGCTGAAGTCCGAGAGCAGACGAATATGGTTATCTGTTGGAACAACATTTTCATTTTGAAGTATTGAGCCACTGTAGTCGATCAATGAAATCGAGGGTTCTCAATCACAGTCAAAAGATCTTGGCCCTTAAGATCTTTTGACTGTGGATGAGAACCCTCGATTTCATTGATCGACTACTATTTAACAAAGAAATAAAACTTATTGCGATCGTTTTTATGACTTCTTCCCAAATAATAAACCATCACCATGGAAACAATGTCTTTCATGAATATGAGACGGAAAGTTGCGTGTTCTAGACTCTTTCCAGTTGACTGTACGTCTAGTATCATTAATTAAACTAAACCTGGAAGACGCAGAAAGGGAGGCGTAACACATTGATCTTCTTGCATGAAGACTATGCTTGCAAAGTCTTCAGTAAGAGGCAGATCTGTTAATTCGAAATCTAATGGTTGCTTAGAGGACGTAAGCTAGCTATCTAAAGGTCGCGTAACAGTTTCTTCGCGCCAGTAATGAAAATAATGGTTATCAGATGCTGCAGTTACCCTCGGAAGAAATCTACCGGCAACACGACTAATATTTCCCATGCTTGAAAATCGGTTCCATATTTCAAGATCACGTTTTAAGGAGTATTGTACGCTCTGGAGAGCGGTCGAGTGATTAAGACCACTGAATACTGTTAGTTCGACCTGCTTTGGCTTCGGATCTAAGTGAACGGGCTGGCTGCATAGTTGAGCTTCACGTTTTTCCCAGTGTGTAGCATGAATAGGAGGCAGTTCCCTCAGAATTTTCTCCACGAAGACATCCCTTTTCTTAAGCAGAGAGCCCTCGTGGCTTTGCTATATTAAAAAACTTCGCTCTCTGAAAATTTCAAACTATTTTTCTTCCTCCTGGAGCCTAACGACCACTCGTAAGTTATGGCCTTCTTCTAAATGATGTTTTCTAGATATGATTAAAAATATCTAATCACTACTTTATGATTAACCAAGGTATGTGTGCCACGTCGCATATATTTTTAAAATTTTGGACACTACTATATATTGCCTGTCTTGTTTATTTTGAATAAGAAAAACAGTACATTAGTGGAGAAGACTAAAACATGTCTACCCAACAAAATGCTAGATGAGGTTAATTTTAAAAAGGGTACAAGATAAACTCACGTCAGTTCTCGTTGCTAATCTTTTTCTGTTTTAGAATTCACTTCATTACATGTTTCGTTTTACAATGAAATATTATTCCTTAAATTAGAGTTTCACTTTGCAGGAAAAAGCGTGAATTAATGAGCAAACAGGTATTTAAACGACATTAATAAAACACGCATTAACCCCTGACCAGGTATTTAAGTGTTTAAACGATTAGTATTTTAAACAGCTAGATGGAATGAGATACCTGGGTACTCAGGTTTCTTGCGTGATACTCAGGCTGCTTTATATCGTAGAGTATTTGTTTAAAAATAATAAATGGTAATTCATTTTATAAAAATATATTTATGTAAAACATTTCGAAAAAAAAAGTAGCTTAAGGAAACAAAGGTCTGTTTCTTTAGATCGTATCTTTTATTCCTAGAGGAAAGAAAAGCAATGTGTAATGCTAAGAGTGTTTCCTTCAAGACAGTATCATATTTTCAATATAAAGTTTTAAAGCAATTTGTTATATCTGATGCATAACTGTGTAAAGCCCATGTAAACATACTTAATATTTCAAAAAGAGTAAATTCCTACATAAAATTCTGAATTTTAATTTTAATTCAAAGTTCATTAGAGTATATATATATAATTTTGTGAACAGTCAGGATGACATATTTATACACTAAATTCTACGCTACACTCATAAAAATAATGATATTTTAATTTATTTATACACAAAATTTTAAACTGCGCGCTTTAAAATAATGATATTTTACGAATCAAACATTTTTCATGAATCAATGAATAATTGAATGAATTGAAGGAATAATTTCATGAATCATCATCGTTTTCTCATGGAATTTTTTTTTTTTTTTAAATGAAAGGAAAACTTAACTATCATTATTTTATTTAATTTTATCGATTTCTTTCCAAAAAACAAATAACAGCATGACATTAAAAAAAAATCTTCATTTGTTTCCGAAATATTCACTTTTTCTAAACTTTCGCTGTTACATATTATTTCAACTTTATTTGCTTCATGGGAAAGATTTACATCTTTCATTTTCTGTTTTCAGTTCGTGTTTCTGTTTCAGAGTAATGATAATTTTGACACCAGCGTCATAAAATAGAAAATGTTAAATATATTTTTCTTCTCATTTTGTCTATAAATCTGTTTTTCCGCATTTAGGATTTTGCTTTTCTTTTCCAATGATTCAAACTGGAATTGATGAAGGAATACTTGTAACATGGACTAAATCTTTCAAGTGCAAAAATGTTGTCGGAAAGGAAGTAGTACAGATGCTGAGATCTGCATTAGAGAAAAAAGAAGTAAGTTCCGACATTCGTTATATTTGTTTACTCATTTATTTGGATATTGTAGTATTGTGTGATTATAAAACAATATTTAAAATAATATTCTCAATTATGAATTCAATATGATTTTTTAGGGAGTTGCTGTTGAAGTTGTTGCAGTTATAAACGACGCAACTGGAACAATGATGATGGGATCATATCTCGACAAGAGAAGCGCTATTGGATTAATTTTAGGTTTGTTATTTTTTAAGTTGTCCTGTATGTTTGATGACTGTGTAATCATATAACTGTTACAGAAAATAGCAAACTCTTATTTCACTCCTAAATAACACAATCAACTTATACTTTACATCATTTTACCTCTTTCCGCTGGTATGTCGAGCACAGATCGAGAATATATAGATCTGTTATTTTATTTAATATGGCGGGGATTGTATTGTGGGGACCTCTTCAAGTGGGTTGACTAGTTCTAAGAAATATTAAATTACCTATTATCCGCAGTTAACTGCCTCAACAAAGTGAATTACTTTAAGCAATGACGAATGCGAAATGTTATGTGCAGGACTGTGACGTAGTTAATTAGTTTTAAAAGTAGCTTAAGGAAACAAAGCTCTGTTTCTTTAGATCGTATCTTTCATTCCTAGAGAAAAAAAAAACAATGTATAATCCTAAGAGTGTTTCCTTCAAGACAATACCATATTTTCAATATAAAGTTTTAAAAAAAATTGTTATATTTGATGCATAACTGTGTAAAGCCCATGTAAACATACTTAACATTTCAAAAAGAGTAAATTCCTACATAAAATTCTGAATTTTAATTCAAAGTTCGTTGAGTATATATGTACAATTTTGTGAACAGTCAGGATGACATATTTATGCACTAAATTCTAAGCTACACTGATAAAAATAATGATATTTTAATTTATTTATACACAAAATTCTAAACTACGCGTTTTAAAATAATGATATTTTACGAATCAGTCAGTAGACATGTGTACCTTTTACATTCCATCTTGATCGTATGAAAAGGTGTTTTGATACTGCCATTAAGTTTCAAAATCTGTTATTCCGTAGGTAAGATATCTTTAATTATAAGCTAATATATAACAAGTAACAAAAACTCTCATGACCGGATAAAGCTGGCCATGATGCTCAGAGGGTTAAATATGACTTTTGAATATGCTAAAATATGACAAATATCCAGCGATGCAAAAACTTTTCGTGTCTAGAGATTTTCCCAGGCTTCCATTCATGATTAAGGTTGATGTAAATTCTTTCGAACTTAGATTTCTTTAAATATCATATATATATTTTGCCTCACAGTCATCACACGTTTACAACTTCAAAATGTCAGGACGTATGACATTATAGCTTATATAGTGTCGGAGGCTTCGTATTCTAACCACGAGTAAAATGAGGCCTATTTTCAGCCGAATATCTCTTTTTAGAATTAATTCAACTTAACCAACTCTAGTATTTGCCTGTATTATAATACGAAATTACAAAGCTTAACTTTGTTTTCAGGACTTTAAACATCTTTTCTTAAAGCAATTTTAATTTTGTAACTTTCGTCTTAGCCCATAGTTACTAGATGGCGAATAACAGTCGGTTTGTGATGAATTCAGTTTCAACGCATTTAAGTCCTGAATTCGTGAGAAGTAAACTCTAAGCCATTACTGCACACTAAAGTAACTAGTTATCTTTATGTAATAAATATTTCATCTAACATGTGAATACATATTTCTTCTAACTTATTTTCAATAGCAGTAGAATTCATTAATGTTTTTGTGGGTATTCTGAATATACACCAGCAGTAATCAGAGGTTTATAGTTTATATTAGGATCTACCAAAATGTGCATACAGTTTCGCAGTCATTCTGTAATTTCGAATGAAATAACTCATTCTGTTGGTTAGGTTACGCTAATTGATTAAGGTAATTTTTTTTCTTCCTAAATGACGGGCACTAGCCGTTATAGGCACTGGCCACTGCTAAGACCGGAAGCGGTGGTTACTTTATTATGGAATCACCTAATAGGTGGCTTCGTATGAATCTTATCACCTCTTTATCACCGTTGCCTCTTATGAATGGTCAGAAAATTTACATCCATGCCTTCTCCGAGATTCGAACCCGGGCACTCCGGTACAGCAATCAGAGTCACTAACCACTTTCCCCTCTGGGCGCGATTAAGGCAAAGTGCATAAAGGCTATCTGCCTATGAGTACGAAGCTTTCGTGGACAATTTTCTGAGAAAAACTAGCTGGTATTTATATTGCACATGGGAGAAATTACGAAAACCCCACGCAGCCGACCCTTTCGTCTCGAATTCAGAGTGACGATTAGATATACAGGTGTTCAGTGGTTTCATCCATTCGGTCTCCTAGTCTTTTATGTTTTTTCTTCTATATACAACATGTCTTACAATCAGCTACATTTTTCTCTGCAGTTTTATTTATCTTAGCCACCAAATGCAGAGTTAGCCTAAGACAAAACAGACAATTTTAATGTTTCACAGAAATAAGAATTTTAATGCCACGACTTAAATACTTACAGGGTTAAAAGAATGTGACCTGAAGTTTAAATGGCTAAACCACAAATATTATATGCGATACTCTTTTATAACATGACGAATATCAAGGCAATAATCAGGTTCTTTCCAAACACATCTTAATAATGAACGTGTCAGAGCTGCAGCAGCTGTTGTACGCTTTTGACATGGTCACGCTGTTCTTACTGTTATTTAAGACTATCTGAACTTGTAAAAACTGGGCAAGAATAAAACTCCCTCCTTGATGCATCCCCAAAAAATTTACAGAGATTAATCCAGACTTCTTAGTGGTCATTAGAGCCACCTTTTGGCCTGTTGAACGTCTAGTCCAATGTAAAAGCAGATTTTATCCATCCCGTGTTTTTACAGGACTTACCGTATTTGCCGGCGTATAAGACGCACTTTTTTCTTTGAAAGTAGGTCTGAAAAACGGAGTGCGTCTTAAGAGGTTATCACACATGGCTACAGTCTCTGATAGACGGGACTTTTCTGAGAAACGAGATTCTGGTAGCACTGGTTTAAACAGGAGGATTCCTAGCAAAAAGAGCCCCATATGAAGCAAAGTCCCGCCTAGTTACGGAAACAATGTTGCGGCTACGCGTGATTTTTTTTCAAATCTCACCGAAAATGTCTCGGCTGGACCTCTGTTCCGGGTAGAGACAACCAATCAGGCGAAAGTTCTGCTTCTGAAGCATCACGCGATCCCAATTTGAGCGATAATCGATTAGTGTTTGGCGTTCAAGTCTTTGTAGTAAATGAAAATGGTAACCTAGTTACGTGGGTTTCCCGGAATCGTGCGGGTTCTGAGAATTGTCCCTTTCGACGATAAGTCCCGCGTAGCCGAAACATAATGTGATTTTGACCTTATACGTCGATACTGCGTCTTATGCATCGATATTTCATTTCTGGAAATTTCCTGTATTCGGAGTTATGCGATTTTTTTCTTGTTTCTTTGCGGAGTGTGGGAATATTACAGTTACGTAGAGTTCAGTGATTGTGCATGCGCTGTTATCGACGATCACAGATGGGTTCGTTTAAACTTTCCAGTTTTTGTGAACGACTTTTAAGTGTGTGAAATCTCTACTCTTCAATTTTCTTTAATTTCTTGGCAAGTTATGGATCAAAAAGAACGTCGGCATTGCTATAACATAGCATACATGCCACGTGTGACCACGTATGCTAAAGAACATGGAAGCGCTGGATGGTACAGAGGACAGTTTGTTATGAGGACTTCAGATGCTGATTTAGAAGAGGTTTCAAGTGACTCTTCATTTAACTCTGGAGATGAGTGTCTGGGTTTTGACGAAGAAGATTAAAAGGTGTTCTTTCCCAGATAGATTGGGTATTTGCAGAAAATATGACTTTGTATTTGTATTACTTCATATTTAAAATACTGTAAATTCATTATAATAATCAGTAATGAAGTTTATCCTTCAAAAATGTATATGAAAAAAGGAGGTGCGTCTTATACGCCGGCAAATACGGTAAATACTGACAGGGCTAGAAGAATATATCCTGAAGTTTACACTGGTGTGCAAAAATTAAGGACGAAGTCGAAAAATTAGCATATCAGCTGAACGAAGAGGCAGAGCGGACAGAAAGACCAATCAGGAGATTAAGTAAGGTGATGTACGGTAGTACATGCGCAGATATGCAGGTAGACGTAATGGGGGAGTGTCTGAGTAGTATAAAGCATGTTGTCGGTGTAAGATCAGTATTTCTGGCAAAGAGATTGCACGCCGTATAGCAGTTAAAATCACACCGAGTTGCTGCCTCAGCGAGAAATGGCGAATAATCAATCTGTTAGACGACATCTGGATGCTTTTACCCGAGGTCGAATCATTGGGAAGTTGGAGGAAGGCCGCAGTGTGACAAGTGTGGCTGCAGAGTTCGGAATTGCTCACAGCATCGTTTCACGACTTTGGAGACAATTTCAAACTACAGGAACAGCTATCCGGAGGTTTAGTAGTGGTCGTCCACGAGGAACCACACCCGCAGATGACCGGTATATTGCCTTACAGGCCAGAAGAAACAGGCGGCAGACAGCGGGAGAAATCGCTAGACACACGACACAGGCGACTGGACGACCGATATCGCGTTTTACCGTGGCCAGAAGACTGCACGGTGGTGGTCTGTTTGGACGACGCCCTGTACGTGTGTACCTCTAACGCCTGCCCATCGGAGAAGGCGTTCTCTGTGGTGCCCGGAACACCGGAATTGGAGAGACAATGAATGGGGACGAGTACTCTTTACAGATGAGAGCAGATTCAGTCTGAGTAGCGATTCTCATCGCATACTCATCTGGAGAGAGCGGGGAAGCCGCAATCCTCCCTCGAACATCATTGAAAGGGACAGGTATGGAGGTGGCGGTGTTCTCGTTTGAAAAGGCATCATGCTTGGTAGTCGTACAGACCTTCACATCTTCGACGCAGGTTCAGTCAACGGGACCCGTTATTGTAACGAGATTCTTCTTCCATATGTGCGTCTTTTTAGAGGCGCTATGGGTCCGCAGTTCCTTTTCATGGACGACAATGCACCATGTCATCGCAGAGTAGCTGCCGAACAGCTCTTAGAGAGTGAGGATATTGAACGTATGGATTGGCCGGCACGATCTCCGGATCTCAATCTCATCGAGCATGTATGGGATTTTCTAGGCAGACGCTTGGCAGCTCGTACCTTACCACCAGTAACGATTCCGGAGCTTCGATTGGCGCTGCAAGACGAATGGGCAGCAATGCCTCAACAACTCATTGACACCCTCCTTCTCAGCATGGGCAGACGCTGTGAAACCTGCCTAGCAGTCAGAGGAGATCATATACCCTATTAAAGACCGGATGTTTCTTGCTGGACACCCATCACAGGGATGTTTCGGCCTTCAGTCGCATTGCGCTCCATGCTACTTTTTCAAAAGCTTCTTTTTATCCCTCTGATTTCTCTTTTAGTAAGTGTTGCTTACATTACTCATGTTCTTACATATTGGGGATCTTACAGAATTAAATGTGTTGATTTGGAAAGCTTTTGTACAAAGTTATATTGAAAAAACCGTCTCGTCCTTAATTTTTGCACACCAGTGTAAATGGCTAAACTACAAATATTATATGCGTGACTCTATTATAACATGACGAATATCAAGGCGATAATCAGGTTCTTTCCGAACACTTCTTAATAATGACCACGTCAGAGCTGCAGCAGCTCTTGTACGCTTTTGGCATGGTCACGCTGTTGTTACTGCTATTTAAGACTATCTGAACTTGTAAAACCTGGGCAATAATAAAACTCAGTCCTTAATGCATCCCCAAAAGAACACAGATTAATCCAGACTTCTTGGTGGTCATTAGAGCCACGTTTTGGCCTGTGGAAAGTCTAGTCCAACGTCAAGGCAGATTTTATCCATCCCGTGTTCTAAACGAGCGCTATGCAACAGTAAAAAGAACTGTTTTCGGATATTTGAGCACACGAAAAGCTTTTCTACCTCATTAACGGTCATATTGCTCTAATGATGGCTGACACATGAGCTGTCACATGATGTTGACGTCACGAAAACAAATGAAAGGAGGAAGTCACAAAGACTAATTTGATATTGATGAGATTTTTCTTTTTTCGTTAGTTCAAGACCCTTTTGCTGTGCTATTTTCCAACCCATCTTGTTTTCAGTATGAAGAAGTTTACATTATAAATGCATGTTGATGGCAATGTGCTGAAATAGATTTTTGATAGCGATCAGTTTGAATCATTTAATAATATTTTTCTTTCATATGATATTTATATTTACGTTGAAAGAATTATTGTTTAAATTAGTCAGCTATTTATAATTTCAGCCTTCAGTGTAACTTAAACTTTTGTTTCCTTACCAAAACATAAACTGAATTAGAGATTACTTAAGCTGAGGTTTTAGGGATTGTAAAACAGAGCGTGTTTTTGCCTCTTGAAGCCACGTTACGTAGTTCTTGCCAGCACTTCTAAGTTTATAATTATTCAGCTTTGCTGTTGCTGCCGACATATTAACCCCAATTAATTATTTTTTGAGCCAACATAGATTTAAATTTAATTGTGTAGTTTTTTTGCCTGTGCGTTTTAAATTTGAATTCACTGTTACTTTAGTTGCATTGTTACAAGTGGTGGATGATTCTGTTAGCAGTAGAAGTACATTTTTGTTCAAAGCTTATGTTTAAATAAAAAGGTTAATTTTAAACCTCTCCAAGACCATATAGTTAATTTCAAACACAGCGATAATTTTCTTTACGTCTCTTAGGAGTTTGGAACTAGTTTATGCTTCCAGAGCAAGCCAAACCCTACAATGTACAATTTGTTTTCCTGGATCATTGGACCATTCAAGTAATAATGTTTCTCGAATACCTTATAAAATTTTATACAAATATATAGTTTCACATGAAAGAAAAGTTAACTTATTATCTTATATTTATTTCTGCATGGTTAATAATTTTAATAAAATAATGTGTTTGCAGATTTCAAGTTAATTTAATTTTTCTATCAAGATTTCATAAAAGGGATTACTCTGAATTGGCCAGTTTTTGTTTATCGTGTGAACGCTATATATGTGTGAAATGACCAGTTAATTGTGTTTCTGACAGAAGGACGTATAAAGTTATAATTAAATTTGAAATCATGAAAATTTCACCCCTTACTTTCCATTGTCTCAATTAAAATTTTGATGGCTGTGTATGCTGTAATGTTTAAGTATGCAATTATGTATATTTAGAGAGTTCAACTTAGAAATACATTATATATATATATATATATATATATATATATATATATATATATATAACAAATAGAATCCATTTAAACGCAGTTCAAATCATTATTTCTCTAGTAGTTTTGTAAATATTTCATAATAGAAAACGATCTTTCAGCTGTACTTATCTTAACGTACAAGGTGACTAAACTGTTTTGAAGTTTATGTATATTTGGGAAAATATCTACGTTGTACTCTTGTAAAGCTTCTATAGCAGTGAATCTAGTCGGTTGTGCTTGTAATTTCTTTTTCCATGGCTCACATTTTAAGTACTAATACTAAAATCTAGCAAATCTGAAGAATATGTTTCATTCAGCATTTCTATTTTTTATTTCATCTGCAGATATGAGTTCAGTCTGCGGTATGATTAAAATATTTAATGAATTTTTAACTGCTTTGTGAATCTTCCTTTAAGATGCAAAATTACATCAATCAAAATATAATTAAAAATTGTTATCGTAAAATAAGATTCGGGTGATTCTGATGGAATTTTAGAATGATAAGTTTGCTTTTTTGCTACTCTTGAAAGAACAATTTTATAGTCCTAATCTATTCTTGTTTTAAAACATATTCCTATTTTAGGAAAATATAATCGAAAACCGTCTCTGATTGACTAGAAATCATTTCACGTTCTTGTACAATATCATCGCACAACTGGGCAGTTCATGGCCGTGTAACATTTTGTGGACAGACGAAGCCCATTTCCATCTCCTAGGTTCTCTCAATATTCAAAATTGCATAATATGGGCAACGGATAAGCCATTTCCACTGCACTAATTGCTTTTTCGTACAGAAAAGGCCACTGTGTAGTGCGGTTTTATGACAGCGTTTGTAACTGGCCCACTTGTTTTCGAGGAGATATGCCGTGCGGATCCTGTTACCTGTACCATAAATGGCAAACGACATGAATCTATTTTACGCAACTAGATCTTTCAGCACTTCAACAGCGTGCATGTGGGAGTTGCACAATTTTTATGCAAGATGGCGCACCTTTGCGCATTGTAGTGACGCAGTGACGTGCAGCTGCTGAATATCCATTTCAGAAATGACAGTATCATTTTCCAACAGCCTGGCCGCCACGATCACCTTACCTTAATCCTTTTGTTTTCTGACTTTGGGATTACCTGAAAAGTGTTGTTTACAGTGGCGCGATTGCGAGTTTAGCTGAACTGAAGATACGCATTACATACCACATTCACAACATCAACACGCATACTCTCCAATCTACAGTGAAACATGTTGTTTCAGGATTACAGCTAGGGGCAGAAAACAGTGGACAGCACACTGAACATCTTAAGCTAGTCTAAGGACAATTATAACTGTATTAATAATTTTCTCTTATACGGTTTTTGGTCTAGAGACAATTAAAAATCGATTTTTTTAAAATAAAATTTCGACCTATTTTTCGCTAGACAAATTCTCATTGCTTCAGGTCATTCTGGCCAATAGTTCATTTTTTTTACATCCTACTGAAAGTGGAACTTTAATTAATTATAACAGTTTCTCAACCGGGGGGGGATTTCGTAGTTTCGGGGGGGGGGGAGGATGCGGTCAGCCTTTTATTTAGCTCTTAATTTAGTTTTAGTTTATGAATATAAAGAACTACTTTTATTCTAGTTTTGTATTTACCAACATTTTCTATATTTTTTGTTGTTTAATTTATAAAATAATCAAAATTTGAATAAATGCTATATATATTTTTCAAGTTTTAAAAAGGGGTGAACTTCTAGGTATTGTAAAAGGGTTCATGGGGCAAAAGATATTGAGAACCACTGAATTATAATCACTCTATATGTTTCTTGCAATATAAAAGTCTGCAACGACATGCCTAAAAATTTTTAACTGATTTGCTTAAAGAGGCTCTCTTTAAGCTCTTAAAGAGGCTAAGAGAGTTTCAACCCATTGATCCATTATATAATTAGGATGCATTTTTATGAGTATAAAGGAATAACAGGGAATTTAAATTGTACAAAATATGTGATAAAGGTTTTTCTGAGTCACTTTAAATATTAAATCTTTAAAAATTAATTAAGCTTTTG
The DNA here is from genome assembly GCF_044657685.1 of Stegodyphus dumicola. Lineage (NCBI taxonomy): Eukaryota > Metazoa > Arthropoda > Arachnida > Araneae > Eresidae > Stegodyphus > Stegodyphus dumicola. Next base: position 181,205,089 of record NC_140781.1, read on the forward strand.
ATTTGGTTTGGTTAATTCATTAAGAAAAAATATGCGAATGGGCAAGTTCTCAAGAAGTTCTCTTTTATCGTTTTAAATATGACATTTTGAAATCATACCTCTCGATCCGTTGTGGAGGTTACGTTGTGGAAGTTTCTAATAGTTATTTTAAGTTTAAACATGCTTTACTGTCTATTCTTGTTTTCCATCTACTGTTATCTACCAGAATGAGTTTTTAGTATCGCGTTTTATGCAAATGAGTTATAAGAAGTATTTAAGGGAAGTTCAACTTACTTCGAAATAGAGTGCTTGGAAGTCCTTAGTTGTGCGTGTTTGCCTTCTGGCTATTTCGTTCTTGAATCTACTACACTCGGCCGTATTGTACATGCCTGTTGATAATCGCCGGCTAGGTCAAATGAAGGTACAACTACGTTAGGTATTTGTGTCTAGCTTCAGCTAAGTCTATTTAGTTCAGCATTAGAATAGGTTCTTATTTTCTTATACTGATTTAAAAGCCCGAGTGGAGGCTTTCTTGTAAACCCAAGAAGGGGCCATCTGTTATTATTTCTTTGAGTGAATAAAAGGGTAGTTTAACCCTTCTTGAGAATTTGTCGTAAATACTTGAACATAGCAATAATTCGCTACTTAAATCTTTAGGTTCCTCGACATTTTAACAAAGTTCTGAGAAACATTCGAACGTTTCAAAACTGAAAATTTACAATCGTAATTTATTTTTTTAATATATTTCTAAAACTTCGCAGCCAATTTGGTACTTCTTCTTGCCATTCATCTGAGGCAGGTGTCTCACATGGCCAACTGTTTAACTTTTTTCTTTGTAGCCATAATACTCTCATCGTGCAATGCAGTCAAATATGTAGCCACGTTTTTGACTTACCGTAGATATATACTTCGCAGTTTATTTAAATGGGGCTTCAGCTATTCGTTATATATCTACTTCGCAGTTTATTGACGTAGAACATACGCAGTTGGGTAAATGGATCGTCAAATATTTTATAATCAGCGTATTTAATTTTAAAAAATCTGAAAATCACGAACTTTTAATTTATAAGTCGAGTAAAATCCAGCTTGTGTGATTCGTAATTCTTGCAGTATTTGTGGCAATTAGATTATACGTAATAATTTCCATCAAATATAAACATCTGTAATTATTTTTACATTGCGTAACATCAAACACGAAAACTAAAAATATGTACTTTTAAGTCTATAATTGAGTTTGTGAGAAGGTTTATATACCTTATAGGACAGTTGTTTTTGGAGACTTTTATCTGTTTAAACTAATTAGAATTTATTTCATAGGTACAGGCTGCAATGCATCGTATTTTGAAAAAGTGGACCGAATAAAAAAATGGGAAGGTCAACATCCCGGCATTGAAGAGGTATATTATTGTAATATTCCTTATTATCTATTACATTTCTCTTTTGAATTACGCAATGTAAAGAAAGAAATGTATATTTCATAAATTCATTCATCAAAGATGCTAAATTATACCACTGATGAAACATTGGATTAAAATTTTGCTTTAAAAAAGCTGTTGAACAAGTTTTGTCAAAATTAGAGACAATATTTAGTCTGGGGGAAATCTGTGTAACAATGGGCATTTATTCATCATTCGTTCCACCGCATTTCAAATCAGCATATGATTAGATAAGTTTCTCAAATCGAATTCCTTATTCATGGACTCCATATTGCTACAACTTACATTCCTAAAATTTTCATCGCAATCATCCTGCTTAGCTTTGCATTTTTGAAGTAATAGCTTCAGGTTAGCGAGTCACACCACAATTCTAATTAGGAATTCATCCATAAAATTAAATACCACTGATGATGTGGAAAAGGAAATTGCATATCTTATCAGCAATTTGAAAATAATTTCTTTAATTTAGGAAACAATCATTAAAATTAAATATTTATTGGAAACTTTAGCAATGATTTGCTTAAATTACTGTATAAAAACATCTTAATAATATTTTTGTGTAGGTAAATATGTTGTGTAATTTTGACGACATTTCAAACAAAACAGGTTTTTACATCCTGCAGGATCAAAGAATTTATTTTCATACGTTCGGTTCTTATAAGAACCCCTCGATCTGTGAAGTTTCTGGGCATTTAAACCGAATGGACAAAAGATGGCCTGTCTGATTTAGGTTGTCTCTCAATAATGAGTGAGAATTTAGGTACCAAGTATTTACATCCCTATGCTAAAGTTTGATTTTAAAATAGAATATGCTTGTTTGCATAAAGCATGTTTTTGTTCGTAGTAAAATAAAGATATTTTAGGTCATCATCGACATTGAATGGGGTGCTTTCGGAGATAACGGCGTCTTAGATTTCATGAAAACCGATATTGATAAACTTGTAGATGAAGAATCTCTTCTAGTTCACAGTTTTACGTAAGTAAATATCTTCCATTATTTTATGTTTCAGTGTAGTATATTTTTAATCTGTTCTTATCTGCTAATATTTTAAATCTTTCAAAAATTTTATGAATTACGTTTACATTATAAAAATAACTCAATGATCTATTGATTTATTTTTTTACAGGTTTGAAAAACTGTTTGCTGGAAAGTATGTCGGAGAAATAGTAAGGCATATTCTCCTTAATCTAATAAAAGGGAAAGCTTTATTTAAGAAAATGGAAACAGTGCCAGACGGTTGGGTATTTACCGCTGCGGACGTGTCGAAAGCTATCGAGTAAATACATATTTTGCTTCTATTTTTACTTTTCATGCATGTTTCAGTGGTGTTAACGCTGCAACTGTTCCTCTTTAAAACTTTTCAGACTTGCAATTTTGTAAGTGAAAGTACTTAAACTGCTAAAACAGTCGACGTTTTTATAGGGAAACGAACTTGGAAAATATTTTAGAAAGCTTGCAAGCGAAAGGATTCACAGAAGCTACTATAAATGACGCTGATACAGTACGTTATGTTTGCACTGCTGTGTCAATAAGAGGGGCGCTTCTAGTTTCAATTTGTAAGTTAACTTTATTAAGTTTTATTTTATTGATTAATGAATTATTTTATTTTAAGTTTAAATCTCGGAGTTGCTTGTGCTCATTGTTTTTAAAATTCCATACCCTTACGCAGTGCATTGTTTGATAATACGACCAACATTATAAAAGCCCCTGGGATCTTTAAGAATGTATTCGGGTCTACCAAAACAACTGGGATTTCTTAGTGTAGGAACATTGTCCTAGTATCCTGTGGGAATAAGAGCCCTTATTTTACCAAATTTATAGATAGTCCTGCCAGACTCAACATACCTTCGAGTCCCAGAGCACTACAAAGCTTAAGGGGTCACGATTCTGTTGAGACGGTTCTGATGTCGATTCCTGATCGAAGCAAATTACAGCATGGTTGCAGGAAATGTATAAAATGATGTTCTTCTCTCTTCAATTTAGAATTTAATTTGAAATGAAGTCAATGTCTTCAATATGTTTCATACATCAGCATACACAGGTATTTTTTTACCATTCTTATCAAAATTATGATCTTCTGGCTATTCGTCTTTCAGTTGTCTTAAAAAAATAAGGGGATGTTTCCCACCATTCAATACTAGTTCAAGAACTTGTAACATTTTATTATGTCAATCTAACCAGTTATTTTATGTTTTGGATCTTTACTGTCACTTCTCCCTTCCGGTTTCTCTCCAGAATGCAAATTAGCTCGCGTGTATTAAGCTGAGGTTTCTATATTGCAAGACAGAGAGTGTTCTGTCTCTTCTGTGGCACGTTACTCTTTTTCTCAGATACGATTTATAGTCTTCGGCCTTGCATTATAATTGCCGATATTTAAATATCTACGCCTATTAGCTTTGTAAACCAACTTCGCGTTAAATTGATTTATGCAGCCTTTGGCTATTAGTTTACTTAAATTAAAATTTTATATTTGTCTGTTACTTTAATTTACCTCTGTACAAGTGTTTGGTTAAATTGTAAGCACGAGTCGTGCATTTATGTTCAAAATAAAAACGTCGTTTCAACTTTCTTAAGACTCTGTCGTTAACTTTTAGACTTAGTGATAATTCGCCTGTCAGTCTATCTAGACTTTGGTTTCAGTTCATGATGCCTAAAAATATTACCAAACTTTATAAATTTTTCATCTTAAATACTTAAAAACAAAATTAATGCTTTTATAATTTAGTAATTCTGTTGTTATGAATTTAGTATCAAAGGGAAGGTCTCATCATCTATTATTGGTAATTATGGAGTAATTCAAGGAAGATTAGTTTTCCAGTTGTCCTGTCATAAAAATGTTGTGTTTCAAATGGTACGGTCATATCTTTGGCTTCTAGAAGTAATTAAAGTAGCTTTAGAACGTGAAATGCAGCAATGTGTTCAGAAGACTATGCCTGAAGTTGTGACTATGCCCCAATAGAATAATAATGTCAAAGTCATATATAAAAAGAGCAAGCGATTGAAGTAATCTTTTCAATTTAATTTCTGAGAAACGCTTCAGTTTAGTGTTAAGAATTTCATAAATAATGCCAAATATATGTACTAATTCAAGCGAAGTTTTGTTAACGTATTAATTATACAACTGTTTTGCATTACAACCAATTTCATATTATTTGCCAACTGTAGGCAAAATAACCCATTTATGGAAGGATTTTACGTGGGTTCTAATATTTGTGAAAGAATAATTCCCGGCATGTGTAGTTGCAAGTTTCGTTCTCTCTAGCTGAAGCGCAAGAGTTATTTAGTTAAATATTTCTATTTTCTTATAAAGAAAAATGCTTATCTTTATAACTTCTATAAAAAGAGATATGAATTTAAAATTTATAAATTAAGAGTAATATTCTATGGATTATGCATAAAATACAACGGCGCATAGTGCATTTTAAAAAAAATTATATTTCTAATAAATTATCCAGCTATGACACTGAAGAAATTGATGCTAAAATTTTATATATTATTTGTTTTATCTCAAAATTTGGGCATATTTTAAAAATATACAATCTCACATGGCAGTCAGTCGTATGCAAGCATAGCAAATGTTGTGTAAATATTGTGAACCTTTCGTTACATTTGCTCTGTATTTTTAAAATACCAGCTATTTTTAAATGTGTGTAAGTTTTTTGTTTGTTTTGCATTACCAGTACATTTTAGTTTTAAATATATATTATTTCATTAATATTTAAGGCTTCTAGAATATTTATCCAAAAATTGCTAACGTGCTTTTACAGTTCATAAGCAGATATGAAAATTTGCTATATAATCGAATTTAAGTATCTTAAGAGTCCGAATCCCGTAAGTTAAATACAGAGACATCTGGTGGTAATAAATGCAACTAACCACCGAACTTCCGTAAGCGCGAATCCGTAATGTATTTTGCAGTAATTGACAAAACAGGCAAACTTCTTATTAGAACATAAATTTTATTTCTAATTCACGGAGATAGATAATTTAAAGAAATTCTTTAGTGGCAAAACTTTCATACTACTACTAGCTGGTAAAAACTTCAGAATTCTAATTTTTAAAACAATTTCTCACGTTGCTGAGCAACGGTTACATAATGCAAATATGGCGTTGCCTCTTCAACAATAAATATAGTTATTTATTAAATAACAAGATATTACAACCTCTTCCCCCTCCAGATAAACTTTAATTTATATTTTTATAAATTAATGTTTACGGTTTATTTATTTATTTTCTTCAAAACAACAATATCAGCACAATATAGAATTGAAATACAAGAAATAACATAGACTGAGAAAGAGAGGAAGGAACAAAATATTTTTTTTTTTATCTATAGAGAATCGTTTAATTTTGTCAGTTCTTTCTTGTCAGATAGTTTTTGGTCTCTGCGAGATGTTCTTATGTGCTACTTGTTGTCTCACTGAATGTGGCCAACTTTGAGTATCCTTTATCATGTTTATGCCTCTTTGCTAAGTTTTCTGACGCGAGCTTAGATTCTGAACGTATTTTTAATTTCTCAGCTTTAGAAGCACCTTCATGAGTTCTTTTATAAGAAGTTCTTTGATCTGCTGCTAACAAAATGTCAAACACATCTTTACGTTTTTGGAAGAAGGAACTGATGAGCTTGTAGAGGAATAATCATACACACTATTCATAAAAGGTGAATCACCAGGTGAACAAGGTGAGTCAGCTTTCATATTAATAACTTCAGTTTTCTCATCAGTAGATGAAGGCTTAGATTGTTTGTCTGATTTCTGTGAAGCATTGGCAGAGGCTTGACTCTTAGGAGGGTGATTGACCAAATTACCCTGAGTTTTAACACTATTATTTGTTTGGATCTGCATCAAAGATGAATAGTTCTGCATTTGATCCCTATATTTTTCAGGAATAACAATTAATCCCCTTTCATTTTCATTTTTATCTAATTTCTTTTTCATCAAGAGCCCGTTCTCCTTTACTTTGAAATCATTTCCGAAATTTTCACTTTTAGCTTTGGTAAGTAATAAGGCTAAATCTCTGCTTTGATGCTGAGATTCAATTAATTCCTTTGAATGAACATTAATTAATGAACATCAATTAATTCCTTTGAATGAACATCAATTAATTCCTTTGAATTATTTTCTTAATTTCTTTGTCTTCCTCATCAGCTTGCGGTAAAATAGCTTCATCAGTCTCAATAACAGACAGTTCTTCTTGTTTCTCCATTTCAATTTCTGTGCTTCGATCTTCTTCATGAGATCTTTTTACTTGAGATCGCGTCAAAAGCGCATTTATTTTTTCTAAATTTAAGAATGATTTATCTTTGAACAAATGGGCAGTTTTGTTAACCAATGCATATCTGCCGGGATCATTTGTAACAACAGCGGCCTTTGTCTTTATATGACCAAGTTCGCAATTAATTTCAACTTACTAAGGTAGACAACTAAATGGTCATTTAAAAGATATTATACCCAGACATACTCTCCAGTCATTTTTGCGTTATCTATGTATTTTCGAAAAATAACATCAACAGAGGCTCCTGTGTCTCGAAGAATAGGCATTTCATACCCATTAACTAAACCATTAATTGTATATGTCTCTAACAAATCATCATTCGAAGATACGCTTATAAGAAATAAATTTATTTCATCTTCTTTAGGATTGAAACGTGGCATGAATCGTGAGTTCTGATTTTTAAAGGCTGCTCAGGTAACTGCGTAGTTTCTACCGGCTGTGCTGTTGCAGCCATTGCTTCCAACTGAAGTTTCTATAACTCAAAGGCTCTAATTCGCTCTTCTCTTTCACGCTCTTCTTTTCTTTCCCTTTCTTCTCTTTCGCGTTCTTCTGAGCCAGTTCCCCATAGAAAGTCCTCCACGAAGGCATCCCTCCCCTTAGGCAGATAGCCCTAGTGTGCTTTGCCATAATTAAATACCCCGCCCCACAAAAAAAAAAAAAAAAAAAAAAAAAAAAAAAAAAAAAAACTTTCGCGTTCTTCTCTTCTTTCTCTTTCTTCTCTTTTGCGTTCCTTTTCTCTTTCATCCCTTTCGTGTTCTTCTCTTTTTTCTCTTTCTTCTCTTCCGCGTTCTTTTTCTATTTCTTCCCTTTCGCGTTCTTCTCTTCTTTCTCTTTCTACTCTTTCGCGTTCCTTTTCTCTTTCTTCCCTTTCGCTTTCTTCTCTTCTTTCTCTTTCTTCTCTTTCACGTTCTTTTTTTCTTTCCCTTTCTTCTCTAATTGCAGCCAGTAGTTCTCGAGTAAACAGTAAAACGGTCGTCTGTCTGCGTATACGTTTCTTCCAATGACGCTACGTATTTGCAGCGCACTAATGAAAACGAGGCTTTATACTTCCCCAAACTAAACTTTGCCTTTTCTGAACCAATGCCTTTTAACGATATTGTAGGGACGATTGTGCGTTCTTTGCTCTGTCCACGAGTTCAGACATTCAGAATCGTTCGTGCAACTAAATCGATTCTCATCTGTAAAATGAACTCAACCCCACTGCTGAGCTGCCTGTTTTTTTTTTTTTTTTCTTTTTTTTTTGTCCACAGGATCATAGGAAACGCTATTTTTCATGAACAGGTGCGATGGCACTCACTGTACTAGCGAATAAACATATATGCTGTGTGTCCCACCCATGGTAAAATGCGATATTCGGATGTCCAATAGTGCACTGCGTGCGCCTTGCTATTTCACCCGCTGTCTGTCATATATCTCTTCTCATCCGTAGAACAGTTAGGTTATTTGAATATGACCCAAAGCATTTGAGGGCTATCTACCCAAGGGAAGAGATGCCTTCGTGAAGGACCACATAAGGGAAACTGGCACGTATTCATTTACACATTTGGAAAACCACGAAAACATACCACGCAACTAGTCCGTTTGCCTGGATTCGAACCCAAGTCGAGCTACCACTTGACAGCGGTCTTAACCAATTGACAGTTCGTGTGGCCATGTGTAGGATAAGATACGGATTCTTTTGTCACCGTGGTTGCTCTGAGCAACCATTGCGGCATTTTCGAAGAGCTTTTCCTGGCGTTCGAAATGCCATCGAACCTCGTGACGCGATACTGTATACGATCTTGAAATCGTCTCAATGCATTTTGTTTCAACTTCAGAGTGATTCAAGTCCCACTAGTGGCCGAGTGATTTAGACCGCTGAATGCTGGGAGTTCGACCTAGGTTCAATCCCAGGCGTACGGGCTGGCAGCATGGTTGGTTTTCCCCATACGTAATGTGAATACAAGTGAAATTCTCTTAGAAAGTCCTCCTCGAAGACATACTTCCTCTTACTCAGGCAGTTCTCTTGAGCTTAATCATAATTAACTTAACCTATTCCAACGATTCGACTTAGTGGTCATCCAGATGTTGTACTGGACTGTCTATGCAACACACTGCACAGCAACTCGACATCGTTCAGACTGATATGTGCAGTGTAGTAGCTTCCACTGAAATGCTAAGTATATACCGCTGTCATGCTTCTCGCAGCTTGTTTGCATATATGCGCATGCCCTAACACAATGAACTCTAGGAAATCTCTTGATTACTTTTTCGATCAGTTTTGCTTTTTCATTTCTTCACGCTGTCTTATATTGCTTGCATTTGGGTTCAGCTTGCAAGTTTTTGCAATCTCGTTCAAAGAAACAGGTCTCTGACTCATAATTTTTATTCACTAATGTACATCTAGCTATGATGTATCAAGCATTTTCATTTTAATTTTTCCCTTTTAATATGTCATTCTTACTACAACACTGTTGTTAAGTAGCTGTCTTCACTACACGCCACTATCAAACATCATCAGTGTTACATTCCTGCATTTGATGAATAGATAACAAAATATGGTACTTTTTTGACAAATGTTCGGCGATTTACCATTATATTTGTTTGTTCATAACTATTAGAGTCAATATGAATCGTTATTTGCTCATACTAATATTAACATTTGCATTAGATGGCTTACAAAGACACAATAATAAGAATCGTTATTTGCTGATACTCATATTAACGTTTGCATTAGCTGGCTTACGAAGGCATAGTTCACTTAATTACATTAGTTATATGCATTGATATATATTACACTACATTCGATTTGCATTATAGTTCTTTGACATTTGCCATTACCATTGCTTGGCGTTGTGTTATATTGACAGTTAAATACACTGGTAAATACTGTATAACATTCAATTTGGATTAGTATTACAATTAATGAAACACATTAACTTATTTTACACTTTAACTTTGGAGTACCTTAACATTAGACTTTTACTTTGCATTCTGCATTAGTATTATGTTATCTATGACATACTTTTAAAACAACGTTTGTTACATTACCTATAAACATATTTAAATTATTATACGTATTAATACAAGTTGGGATTATTAGTCATGATGTGAATGTCGTTCTTTGCAAATGTATATTATCTTATTAAGTTTACGATTTGCACTTTGATATTTCAATAGGTGGAGTGTCCACTACTTCCAGTACCTTTCCGCAAGTTTTTTTTGAGGTAGTACCTCACAGTGTTTATGCAAGTAAAGGCAAAATGATCAGGAGATCTTTGTTCCGTGTAGTCGCACATATCATTATCCGCAAGCCTTGCAAATAAGTTAAGAAGGGGTCGTGGCCCGACAGGAAGGTAGTTAGTGGTGACGAATAGGACAGCATGGTTGTGGTAACTTGCAGAATAAACTTAAAGGTCCTCCCTACCTATTGTGGAGGTATGCCATCTGTCTTGACATTTGTTAACCAGTTGTTCAAAAGTTATCTTTTTAAGTTATGAGTTCGGCAGTGGCAGGTAGTGCTCAGGAAGATTTGAACCTGTTGCTGCTTCTTAGGCAATTTGCATTAGCTTACAATTGTAATACTAATGCAAATTAGTATTAGCTTATAATTACATCAGTATTAGCTTGTTCGTTGCCTATAATGCCTGTGTGGGCAGGAAACCAACACAGGACTGGACGTAAAGCCTGTAGAACGTTGAGCAGAGACTTCTGTATGTCAAAGACGAGTGGATGGCGACTAGGCATGCTTCCTATTGCTTTAAGACTCGAGAGCGAACCACTACATATCGTGACCCTGGAGATGAACTTAGTATATGACAGGTTGGCTGCTTTTTTAATTGCTGTTAATTCCACTTAAACACTGAATTATTATGAGTTATCTCATTTTCCATGTTTGTACCTGCTTACCTTTGTGTAAAATACTAATTCCATAACCCGCTCCAGACTCCGTTCAAGATCCATCCATATAGATCGCCAGCTGATGTTGGGGACGAATTGATACTGATATTAGATTTCAGATCGTGAAAAGCTGGCTGGCTGGGAAAATCAAAAATTTTATTCTCATAATCTAAGTGGAGGTAAGTGATATCCCATAACTTCTGATTCTGTCGTAGTCGAAGAATACATAAAAAGCTGCCTCTCGTTCGGCTACTAGAACCAGGGGCGGAAGGTCTGTTAACACTTTTAACGCCGCCGTGGAGGTTGTCCTATATCCCCTGCTAATTTGTAGGAGATGGGCACGCTGCAGAGATAGTAGTAGGCGTCGTTCATGCACATTCAAATTCTGTGCCCACATTCTAGCTCCATATAATGTGACGCGTTGTGTCATAGTCAGATACCAGTCTTTGAAAATCTTGAGGGTACTCCCCAAGAGAGTGCTGAAGTTATATATGGTTATTTAACAAGCCAGTTCCGTTTTTAAAATATCTGATGGGCGGAAGCTATGATAGTTTATGATCAATCACAAGGCCAAGGTATTTTAGTTGCGGAACGATTTTAACTGGAGTACCTTGAAGCTTGATGAGTGGCGTCGTAGGGGTTTATTGGCTCCGATGATAATAGATTTGTGTCTTGGTGGCTAAGATTGTTATTTTGTGGGAGCGTGCCCAGGAGCTAAATTTATCCAAGTAAAGCTGTGGAGTGGCTTCTAATTTGGATTTCCCATTGACTAATTTGGATTCCCCATGAGAAAATCATCTTCATATGCTAACATGCTACAGTTAGGAAGACCGTTAAATTCCTTGACGGATGGAATCCGCTATTATTGACCACAGGACTGACCCCAGGCAAGATCCCTGGGGCACCTTCTCCGTAGCTCTTGCACGACAACATCTGAGTCTGTAATGATCTGGATGTAGCGATCACTAAGGTAACTCTTTATTAGGTCTTTTCACGGTACACCCCATGGTGGTCAGATCCTTGATAATATCCGGCCACCACAGAGAATCAAATGCCCCTTCTATGACAATACTAATATTTAGTGAGTCCGCTTCATTGCTTCTTTTACTTTTGACAATTTGCAGGAAATTCGAGATAGCGTGTTCCGTAGACACGGGATCTCAAAATCCAAACTGGGAGGATAGTTCCATGCTGCGATTCCGGTGTAGGAAGAATGTCAGTCTTCCCAGTGTGACCCTCTCTAAAGGTTTGCCCAGCGAAGACAAAAGACATTTTGGGCGGTAGGGTGTTGCCATGTAACGAAACGTTCTAGATCAAAGTCGAATCACTCATAATCCAAAGGACGAGATGCATGGCCTGGAGGGTTTTCCATAAATTTTAATTAAACTTAATATTTACATATATACAATGTAGGCTAAAATGCCTGAATCGAATATTTAATGCTCAAGAGGCAAGAACTGAATAGTTCCAGCTTAAATCTAAATCGAATTCTATTGCGTAGTGCATCGAAATTCTACCTTCAAGAAGAAGAATATTTTTTCAAGTCACGTGTTCAGAAGGGGAAAGGTCAAGTAAGCCAATAGATGGACTCCTAACGCCATCTCTTGGCGATATCAAAGAATATTCCTTAACACACTCCCCACCTGAACTTTGACAAGAGTTCATCTAACTCAGTTATACATACAATCAAGTACATAAATCACTATTCTATAAAAATATTAAAATATACTAATTAGTCAAACACTTCAATTCCAATACAGGTATCAAATAATAAATGTTATAACTAATAAATGAACTAAATTTTAAAATATTTTCCACTTAACTGAACAAACGTAACTAAGGATATTCAATTTAATCATTAATAGACAAAAAAGGAAAAAAGCATAACTAAATCGTTAAAGTTCAAAATATCTAAAGTTCAAGAGGATATAGATGTTGAACAGTACGTTTTAAAGTCCCATTACCAGTTTTTAATTCGAATGATCGGACTTTACCATCATGTCCAGGAATAATTTTTATGATTCTACCAAGTTTCCATAAGAGTTTGTTTTTATTATCTCCTTCGACTAAAACAACATCTCCTACTTTTAGTTCTGGTTGAAGTTGCGGATTCTTCAAGAAATGGGCAGTTCTAAGATCTAATAAATATTGTTCCACCACAACTGTTTTAACAGCAATTCTTGATAACGCTTTCTTTTTAACAGCGTTTCTCTTGTCGTTTCGCTAACGATGATTCTAGCAAAGGTCAAAGGATACTTCAAATCAGTTTGTCCAATGTTTAAGAAGTGCATTGGAGTCAACGGTTGTGGCTCGTCATTGTCGTTGTAAACGTAACTTAGAGGTCGTGAATTAAGAACTGACTCCACTTCGACAAGTAGTGTAGACATTTCTTCGAAAGTCAACAATGCTTTTCCTACGATTTTTCTTAAACATTCTTTAACAGATCTAACAAGTCTCTCATAAAACCCTCCCCACCATGGGGCTCGTTCGATTATAAATTTCCAATGGATTCTTTCTTTGGCAATGAAACTCTTGAATTTGTCATCTTTTAAAACTTTTGAAAAATTCTCAAGTTCTTTCTTTGTCCTCTTAAAGGTCTTGGCGTTGTCAGAGTAGATGATTACGCAGTTTCCTCTTCTGCTCAAAAATCTGCGAAATGCAAGTAAAAAGGATTCTGTTGACATATCTGATACAAGTTCTAAGTGTACAGCTCGGGTTACTGCACAAACGAACAAAACAATATAGGATTTTCGAGTGTCTTTAGAATTCTTTACGTAAACTGGTCCGGCGAAATCAATTCCACAGACTGCAAATGGAGGCGATTCTTGGATTCTATCCTTTGGTAAGGGTGCTGTCATCTGGTCTGCTGGTTTAGCTAAATATTTTTGGCAAATTATACAACCTTTTAATGCTTTTTTGACTAACTGTCGTCCTTTAGGAATCCAGAAGCGTGATCTGACTTTAGCTAAAGTTGCAGCAATTCCTCCATGCATTTTCTTCTCATGTTCTTTGCATACAATCAGAATCGTTAGTCTAGAATTTTTAGGTAAGATTATTGGATGTTTATTATCTAGTGAGAAGTCAGAAAATTCCAATCTTCCTCTCAACCTCATGATTTCCTTTTCATCAATATAAGGAAGAAAATTATACAAAGGAGAATTTTTTCCAACCGAATTACCTTCTTTGAGGGATTCATATTCTTCGGCAAAAAACTTCTTTTGCTCTGATCTTATCCAGAAATTTTCTGCTTCTTGTAACTCTTCAGCTGTGAGAGTTCCTTGAATGTCGCTAGTTTTTCTTAATTTTTTAATGAAACGTGTTGTGCAAGCAGTGACTCTTAACACCTTCTCTAATTTGCTATATTTTGATATGTCGAAAAGATCATCTGCACTTTTTTCGATTGTACATTCAAGTTGATGTATATCACCGGATCTCTTTCGGTATTCTAATTTGTTTTCATCTATTGTTTCTTTAATATCTAATCTTGGCCAAAGTTCGTGAGGGAGTTGAAGCCATTGGGGACCTTCCGTCCAAATGGTCTCATTTATTAACTTGGAAATCTTCGTTCCCCGAGATACGAGATCGGTAGGGTTGTCGACACCTGGGCAATAATGCCAATCTTGAGGTGAACTCAATTTTTGTATTTCTTCGACACAATTCCTGACAAAGGGTTTGAAGGCTTCAGGTTGTTTCTGGATCCAAAAATAAGTAATTGTTGAGTCTGTCCAAAAATAGCACGGAATTCTCAATTTCAGTGCTTTCAGAATATCGCTGGCTAACTTAACTGATAACAATGCCCCCATTAATTCTAACCTCGGTAAAGTAAGGGATTTTAGTGGGGCTACCCTATTTTTAGAAGAGATAAAGGCCGTTTTGATTTCTTTATTTTCTGTCGTGAAACGTAAATATGCGACTGTACCATAGGCTTTGACACTTGCATCTGAAAAACAATGTAGTTCGAGATTTTCGACATTAATGTTCGAGTGCATGAAAACGTAACGAGAGATGGAGAATCCAGCCATTTGAGGTAGCTCTTCACACCACTTTCTCCATCCAGAGGACAAATCTTCAGGTAACGGTTCATCCCAATCTATTTGTGACAACCAAATCTTCTGTATTAAGCACTTTATTCTAACAGTGAAAGGTCCTAAAATTCCAATCGGATCGAATATCCGACCCAACACTTGTAGAAGAAATCGTTTTGTTTCTATTGGTTTAGATGTGAAAGACAATAAGTTCCGAACATCAAAATACAGTAAGTCCTTTGAATTATCCCATGCCATACCTAAGACTTTAAATGGGAAATTTTCTCTATTAAAATTTTCAGGATTTTCATCTGGAACGATACCCTTTTTTACCCACAATTCATGTAATTGTTTCGAGTTACTATGCCATTTGTGAAGCTGCATGCTTGCTTCCTTAAATATTTGGACCGATTCTAGACTCGTAGTTAATGCTTCATTGATCGTTGGTTGGCTTCCAATCACATCATCTACATATACGTTCTCATTCAAAAAGTTAACCGTTGTAGGATAAAGTTTATTATATTTTTTCAGATGATGTTTAATGGTAGCGGCTAATAGAAATGGACTACGATTTATTCCGAATAAAACTCTAGTGAACCTATATATGTCAGGAGAAATGGTTTCATCATTAGGGAAATCGGAAAACAGAAACCTGGTTGCGTCTCGATCTTTTTCATGTATGAGAATCTGTAAAAAGGCTTGTTTTATATCTGCGGTGAAGACTATTAGATTATACCGAAATCTTAACAATATTTCGAATATTTCAGGGTATAAATTTGGCCCAACATGTAGACAATCATTTAAAGAAATGGATCCTGGGGCATGCGATGATGCATCATAAACAATACGTAATTTACTTGTAGCTCGATCCTCGCGTATAACTTCCCTATGTGGCAAGTAAAACACGACATCCTCTTCATTTGAAATTTCTGAAACTGGTTCGATAATATTTTGTTTTAACTGATCTCTTAATACATTCCTGTATTCGGAAAATAGATTAGGATCTTTTTTAAATCGTTTTCTAAGTCGATGAAATCTTTGTTCTGCGATTTCCCTATTATTATTTAGATTTGATGTGTCATGTTTCCAAGGCAATCTAACTTTATAGCGAGAATTTTCATATGTTATATTTGATTCGAAATATTCGACGACTTCATTTTCAGTTGAATCGAAGTTTTCCCTCTTATCAATAAGTCCTGAGTTTTCCAAGTCCCAAAATTTTGTTATTTGTTTGGAAATCAAATCTTCCCCTACAACTACATTGAAAGCTAAAGAGACATCATCATCACCTTTTCGTCCATGTAGGCACCAGCCGAAAATAGTTTCCACCGCAACAAGATTTTTGCTTAAGTATTTAACGCGTCCCATTACTATGTTGTAATAATAATCTGCACCAATTAGAATGGCAATGGGTTTTTTACAGTCGGGAAAATCTGCGAGCAGCAAATTTTTTAATTGTTTGTTTTGCTTAATTTCTTCTGATTTAGGAGGTGGAATATCTGCACCTGATATATGATCAGTTACTAATAATTCAACTTCTATTCTAGAATCGGGAGAACTTCTATGTTCTAAAGTTAATTTAACTACGTCATAATTTTTTTGGATGGGAGAAGTATTCCCAAAAGTGCAGACAGTCAATTTTTCTTTTCTTATGACTTCGAGGTTTAATCTGTCCGCTAACTCGCGAGCACAAAAACTTTTCATACTTCCACTATCCAAGAGAAGTCTGGCAAACACCTTTTCCTTAGCTGTTTTAACTTTTATCGTGCAAGTCTGTAAAAGAATTGTATTATTTGCATTATGTGAAACAGCCGAAACAATTTCTTCTTTCTGTTCCTTAGTTTGTGTATCATTTTTCGAAATTAATATACTATCCTTTTTACCACTTGGTGTATTTTTAACTATCGAACTGGATTTAAAACATATGGCTTCTGAATGTTTACCTTTGCAAATTTTACAAACTTTAGTTTGGCGTTGCCGGCACTGTGAGATTTTGTGTTTAGGGGCCAGGCAAAGAAGACAACGCGCTTGTTTTTTTTAAAATATCTCTCTTCTCATTAACTGAAAGGCATAAACAGGACTCTGAGTCATGGTTTTGAAAACAAAAAATGCAGTTTCGATTTGATGACGCGGCTGCCATAAATTCATGTGTGGTGACAGTTTGTTTATGTTTCAGCGTCGGTGGATATCTGTTAATACCTTTCATTTCCGGGTTTGACTTGCGTGGGAAGGATAACGAATTAATCTTTTCTCGCGATTCTATTTCTAATCGGAGAAAGTCTAGAAATTTGTTTAAATCATAGGTTGAAGGATTTTCAGTATTTGTACGATGAAATTCTAAAGTTATATCGTTCGGGACAATTTTCATCAAAATTGGAATAAACATGTTGGAATATGTTTCTGGTTTCACACCGAATGCTAAAAGGCTTCTGACTTGAACGTTAATTGTATCATAAAGTTTTCGCAATTTTGTCACTTCACTTGAACTTTGAACGGGATTTAAATTTAAGAGATTAGAAATGTGTGTATTGATAATAAGGTCACTTTGGCCGAATCTATTTTTAAGAATGTGTATAGCAGAGTCATAATTAGCCTCTGAGATTGAGAGACCTTCTATGGCTGATGCTGCGTTTCCACATAAATAAGTTCTCAAATAATTAAATTTTTCTATCTTCGAAAGTGTAACATTGTCATGAATAGTGACCTTGAATGAATTCCAAAAATTCATCCAATCGTTATAATCTCCGGAAAATTTGTGAATTAACAGTTTGGGCAATTTCACATTGCCTTCAATCTGTCTTTTGGTTTCAACTTCTGTAGATGAATTATTTAAATTCGTGTTGATATTTTGAATATTGTATTTCCTTAAATAGCGGTTGATTTTAGACTTCGCTATTATTATTTTATCGTTATATTCCATAGAAGTGTTAATATCTGAATCTAATTTTGATTCATCTTCAATCAAATTTTGTATTTTTTCATTTAAATCATGTAGTTCCGTTTCTTTACTATTTAACAATTCCAAACAATTTTCTAACTCTTCTTGTTTTTCTTCTTTTAAATACACATCTACATTTTTAATAATTTGAGTTACAGAAGCACGTATATATGCTCGATTCTTAATAGTGTCTTCTGTTCCATTTTAATAAATTATCAAAGGAGACTTACCGTGAGAAGTCTTCGCTTACAAAGCTAATCCAAAAGGTGAAAAACACAAATTTTCAAATTAATCAGATTCTTTTCTGGGGCCGATGCACCATTATGTAACGAAACGTTCTAGATCAAAGTCGAATCACTCATAATCCAAAGGACGAAATGCATGGCCTGGAGGGTTTTCCATAAATTTTAATTAATCTTAATATTTACATATATACAATGTAGGCTAAAATGCCTGAATCGAATATTTAATGCTCAAGAGGCAAGAACTGAATAGTTCCAGCTTAAATCTAAATCGAATTCTATTGCGTAGTGCATCGAAATTCTACCTTCAAGAAGAAGAATATTTTTTCAAGTCACGTGTTCAGAAGGGGAAAGGTCAAGTAAGCCAATAGATGGACTCCTAACGCCATCTCTTGGCGATATCAAAGAATATTCCTTAACAGCCAAGAGTGGATCCTTGCCCTTTTTGTTGAAAAGAACTGCCTCCACTTTAGTAGACAGGGGAAAGTGCCGACAATTCCAGCAGGATTTTAAGAATGATATGATGAGTTCCGGAGCAGTTGTGAAAATCATCTGAAGTATTTTTTTTTTTTTTTTTGAAATTTTCCAGGCCATCTGGCCGTGGGGTCTTTTTTGGATTGAGGTTCCTGATGATGCGGGCTACTTCTGTGCTGCTGGGAGGTGGTTCTGGAGAGGGTCTATGAGGAACATATTTATTGAAGTTTGATCTAATTCCAAACTGGTCTGTCATGTCCTCGTCAGGTAGGTCTTCTTTAAATAGTGCCCGTAGGACAAATTGTAGCCTATCAGCTGGACGTGTGGCTGAAGTGAGAATTATAATGGGAAGCATTGTCGGGCAAAAACTTTATCGGTGACTATGTGAAATGTCTTGCCATATTTATCCAGGGTGTTGTTGTAATAAGTTCGCCAAGAGTCCTGCTTGGCTGTTGCAATTTTCCTTTTGTATTCTGCTTGGCATTTTCTGTATTTAACGAAGAGCTCGCGACAGGTGTCAGATCCCGTTGCCTCTTGTGCTTCGCGCCTTAATCTCCTTAGTTTGCTCCTTTCCTCCGTGAGCGAATCTGTCTACCATGATGCGCTTGAGCGCGTTTTATATTTTTTCCGTTTAAATGTTTGATGACAGGCTGCTATACATATTTCTACTAGTTGATCGTAAGCTTTGTTCAAATCAACAGTGTTTGTGCAGTCCCAAAAAGCCTTGGTGAGCATGCCAGTGAAAGGTAAGAGGTATTTTTCTAGCTTTTTAATCCCGCCATAAGGGGTTTTGAAGCGCCATTTTGGGATGATGGTACGCGGAGACTGGAGGCTAACTGTAATCGCACGGTAATTGTTAAAAACAGAGCTTTTAAAATTTCGCGCATAGTTATCTTCTGTGAAAAGCACACTGCAGCTCAACTCTTCTCTAACTACAACGCACTTCGAACGTCGGATAAATAGATAGATGTATTCCATGACATGCTAACGACATATTCTTGAGACTGTATAATTTGAATTGGAATTTTAATGTTGTTTTAAATATATTCTAGTGTTAGTCTAACCGTGTGGTCATTTAGTTACGTTATCATTCATTGTATGCTGAATCATCATAGAAGGAGATACAGTCACTACCCAGGAAGAACAGGTAGGTAGAATTTTGATATTTTATTTGAAATAAAACTTTAAAGAAACTAAAAAATTATTAAGTTTATATTTTAACATGGCATCCCACGCTGGGATGGTGATCTGTATTTTACGTAATATGATATAATTTGTCTGAAATATATTTGAATAACATATTTAGTATTGAAGTTGAATTAAGCATATAAACGTAACATAAATTAAGTAAAATGGCCACAGAAGCATTAACTTTGAGTATTCGAAAACGATCAACATTAAGAGCGTCAGTTACAAAACTTTTTTCAAAAATTGAAGAAGAAATTACAAAAACAGAAGCAACTGCCGCTGATAGTGAGCTGGAGCTTTACTTAGAACAATTAAACGACAAATTTGTAAGTCTCAAAGTTGTGGACACCGAAGTAGAAAAGTTAGTAGATCCCAAAGATCTTGATAAAAAACTTGAATCCGCCGAAGAATACAGAGAAAGAAACCATTACATGGAGATTTAGAGCAAACAAATATTTACGATGTGTGAATCAAATTAATCAGTCAGTCGACTCTTCCCATTCATCACTTCATTTGGATGCAAATCATCAGCAAACGCTTAATGTGAAATTACCTAAAATAACAATTCCAAAATTTTATGGAAAGTTAAATGATTGGCTTACATTCTGGAACTCATTCGAAACATCGATACATAATAACAAATCACTTGACGATGTTAGCAAATTCAATTACTTAAAAGCCCATTTAGGTGGAACTGCTTTGGAAACTATAGAAGGTTTTTCTATTTCAAGCGACAATTATAAAAAAGCTGTTTCGTTACTTGAAGAAATATTTGGAAGGAAAGCAGTTTTGATAAACACACATATGAAACAGTTACTAGAAATACCCACACTTAAACGTTCTAGTGACGTAGTTAATTTTCGGAAATTGTTTGATAAAATTCAAATTATTATTAGAAGCTTGGGATCGCTAGGTGTAAGTTCGAACACGTTCAGCGCCTTATTAGCACCTGTAATCTTAAAGTCATTACCGGGTGATTTAATAAAGAATTATGAGTAATGATCTAATTGGCTTTTTGCACAAACATTTAATGGCTAAAGAAAAAACAGAATTGCATTTTCATAACTCCCCAGTGCCACACCCAGATAAATTTACAAATTCTAGACCGGCTGGCGCGCGATTAGAAAAACAAAAAGAAAAGTCGCGTCCCGTGACAGCTTCTGAGTTATTAACGAGAAATTTGGCCTTCAAATCTAAACATTGTACTTTCTGTGGGAAGGATTCACATTTAAGCACAGATTTTTTTTATACGGAAATACCATATGAAAACAAGAAATCACTTCTAATTAAAAACGGAATTTGTTTCCGGTGCTTGAAATGTGGTCATATTTCTTCTCGATGTTTATCAAAGGTAAAGTGCAGCATATGTGGCAGCAAAAGACATTTGAAAATAATGGTGTTACTCGGACAAAAAACAGTCGAGTGATAATGCCGTAATTACTGAAATAAAGGACTTTTGTCAGAACACAGTTCTTTCGAATAATAACTGTACAAGTGACGTTTACCTTCAAACTTTGATAGTGTATATTACGGAAAACAATATAAAATACCTTGTAAGAATAATTATAGACATGGGTAGCCAAACAAGTTATGTACCTAAATTTGTTGCTAACCACTTGAAATTGAAGAAGATAGGAGAAATACCTGTAAACCATGGTTTATTTGGAGGAATTACACACAGAGAAAAGCACCAAAAATATCGCGTTAAACTCGCAAATATAGATGGAAGCTTTAATTGTGAATTAGAAGTTTAAGACGAAAATAAAATTTGTGCTTCTATTCCTAAATTGAATGATTCGCATTGCTTAAACCAATTAAAAGATCTTGGTATTTTAATAAGTGATACGGTTATAAATGATAAATCTTGTCTGTATGAAAATAATTCGGATGGAATACATTTACTCATTGGAGCTGACTGTGCAGGAGAATTATTAACGGGGAACATGAAGCATCTTTCAGGAGGCTTAGTTGCTGTTCATACTCTCTGGACAGTAATGGGTAAATATAAGAAAAAAGATGCTTTGGCAAACAATTCAATGCTATTATTGTCACTTCACGTGAATAACGCAAAGATCGAAGATCTCTGGAGTTTTGATACTTTGGGTATTAAAAATAGTGGCGAAAAACGCACTAAAACAGAGATCCAAGAACTGGCTTTGAAACATTTCAGAGAATCTCTTAGCAGAGACGGTAGTGGCAGATACAAGGTTCATTTACCCTGGTTACAAGGACATCCCCCTTTAACAGATAATAAAGATTTAGCCCAAAAAAGGTTTAAAAGCACAGTTACATCTCTTAAATCAAAGAATAGATTAAATGAATATGAAGAGGTGTTCAATCAATGGGAAAAAAAGGTATCATTGAACAAGTTGATCAGGATAAGTTGAAGGAAAAGTTGGGTATACATTATTTGCCGCATAGAGGGATATTTAAGGAGAACTCTAACACTAAAGTTCGTCCTGTGTTTGATGGTTCTGCTAGAACTAGCAGCTCCGTATCATTGAATGACTGCATCGAAAAGCGTCTCAGTCTAAATGAAATGATTCCGATAATTTTAAATCGGTTTAGGTGGGGAAATATCGGAGTTGTTGCAGATATCAAGCAAGCCTTCTTGCAGATAAGCCTAAACGAAAACGACAGAGATGTTTTACGGTTTATATGGTGGAAAAGTGGAGATCTCCAACAGTTAATCACATAGAGACATTGCAGAGTCGTATTTGGTATTTCAAGCAGCCCTTTCTTACTTCCAGCTGTTTTAAATCATTTTTCAGATCAAGTAAAAGAGCCTTTGAAAGGTATTGCAATAAAACTGAAATATTCATTTTACGTCGATAATTGTGTTGCAAGTATTGACTCTGTTGCTGGCTTAGAATATTTCAAAAGAGAGTCTCAAAAAGTTCTAAAAGCAACTAAATTTGACTTACGTGGGTGGAGAAGTAATTAACTTCCTCAGATACAAGCTTTCTTTAGAGATAGCTCTACTTATGTAGATCAAAACGATGTATCGGCTTTAGGT
Organism: Stegodyphus dumicola; assembly: GCF_044657685.1. Lineage (NCBI taxonomy): Eukaryota > Metazoa > Arthropoda > Arachnida > Araneae > Eresidae > Stegodyphus > Stegodyphus dumicola. The sequence goes on from NC_140781.1 coordinate 181,227,541, forward strand.
CTCAAATGGATACTAAGAATGACACCCTGTCATGCCAATTGATAGAAACTGAGAAGAATAATGAACCGATTACTAAACGAAAGATCTTTTCTAGAGCACATCAATTATATGATCCCATTGGTTTCACCTGCCCGATGACGTTAATTCCTAAACTGCTTCTTCAGGAACGAGGCCTACCAGCGGCCGAGCGGTAAAGACGCTGAACACTGGTAGTTCGATCCGAGGTTCGAATCCCGCAAACAGGCTAGCTGTATGGGCGTTTGCGTGGGTTTCCCCATGTGTAACCTGTGTACGAGCCAGTTTCCCTTGGAAAGTCCTCCACGAAGGCATCCTTCCCTTTAGGCAGATAGCCCCTGTGTGCTTTGCCATAACTGAATAATCCAATCCAATCCAATCCTCAGGAATGCTGGAGCTGGGAATATCATGGGATTTTAAATTACCAGAAGATTTAATTAAAAGATTTGAAAAATGGGAAGATCAGTTACCAAAAATTAAAAACCTCAAGATACCTCGCAGACTGTATGATTTTGACCTTAGCGAATCCGACATAACACTGCATACATTTTGTGACGCGTCTAAGTTTGCATATTCGACTAGCATTTTTCTTAGAGCTGAAAAGGAGGAAAAAGTAACTTGTCAATTAATACAAGCTACACTGGTGTGCAAAAATTAAGGACGAGACGGTTTTTTCAATATAACTTTGTACAAAAGCTTTCCAAATCAACACATTTAATACCGTAAGATCCCCAATACGTAAGGATATGAGTAATGTAAGCAACACTTACTAAAAGAGAAATCAGAGGGATAAAAAGAAGATAGTGTCTGAGTAATCCTGCCGATGCTACTTTATTGAAAAAGTAGCATGGAGCGCAATGCGACTGAAGGCCGAAACATCCCTGTGATGGGTGTCCAGCAAGAAACATCCGGTCTTTAATAGGGGATATGATCTCCCCTGACTGCTAGGCAGGTTTCTCAGCGTCTGCCCATGCTGAGAATGAGGGTGACAATGAGTTGTTGAGGCATTGCTGCCCATTCGTCTTGCTGCGCCAATCGAAGCTCCGGAATCTTTACCGGTGGTAAGGTACGAGCTGCCAAGCGTCTGCCTAGAAAATTCCATACATGCTCGATGGGATTGAGATCCGGAGATCGTGCCGGCCAATCCATACGTTCAATATCCTCACTCTCTAAGAGCTGTTCGGCAGCTATTGTGCGATGACATGGTGCATTGTTGTCCATGAAAAGGAACTGCGGACCCATAGCGCCTCTAAAAAGACGCACATATGGAAGAAGAATCTCCTCAGACACTCCCCCGTTACGTTTATCTGCATATCTGCGCATGTGCAACCGTATATCACCTTACTTAATCTCCTGATTGGTCTTTCTGTCCGCTCTGCCTCTTCGTTCAGCTGATATGCTAATTTTTCGACTTCGTTCTTAATTTTTGCACACCAGTGTAGATCAAGAATTGCTTCTTTGAAGGGATTATCGATTCCAAGGATGGAATTGCTAGCATGTCTTATTGGGGCTAGGTTAACCAATGCAGTGAAGAAAGATTTGAAGTTAGAAAATATTCAGTCAGTCTACTGGTCCAATTCCATGGACGTACTGTATTGGATACAAAGAGAAGGTCCCTGGCAAACGTATATATCTAACCGTGTAAATGAAATTAGAACTCTGTCAGAATCCAATAAATGGAAGTTTGTTCCTGTATATCAAAATCCTGCCGATGTACCATCAAGAGGTTACTCAGTATAAACCTTACTAAAGCAAAAATGGCACAAAGGACCTCCCTGGCTTAGAGATTCTAAAGATAAACAGCCGGATTATGGTCTGTCACCTGACGAAGATGTGGTAAATGCAGAAAAGAAGAAAACTATAGTGTCTCACATGAATCAAAGTAATGATAATTATTATAACCACATATCCTCCTATAAAAGAATAATTAGAATTACTAGTTGGATATATAGGTTTTATAGGAATTCTAAGTCACCTAACAAAATTTCAGGAGAACTATCTACTGAAGAGCTTAAAGAAGCTGAACTTAAAATTTTGAAAAAAGTTCAAGAAGACTCTTTTCATAGTGAGGAAACTCAACGTCTAAAATCATTGTCGACATTTACAGACGCAGGTGGAATTTTGAGAATTAAAACAAAACTTCTTTTGAGAGAATGACGATGAAAATTTCAGAGTCCCGATTGCTACCATCAGATCATCATGTAGTTAAGTGCCTGATCAAGAACTTGGACATTGTTGAGTACAGTCGCTAATGGTAGCTTTGAGGGAAAATTACTGGATACTGAAAAGTAGACGAACTATAAAAGCACTAATCAAAACTTGCATCGTTTGTCAGATATTGAGAGTCAAACCCCCTGATATTCCAGTAGGAATGCTTCCTGAAGATAGTGTAAAAATGCACGCATTTTCGAAATTATTGGAGTAGACGTAGCAGGTCCATTACTACTGAAAGAAAGAAAGAAGGTATGGATCCTAATTTTAAACTGCGCAGTTTATAGAGCAGTACATTTAGAACTTCTGACTTCTCTATCAACAGAAATTTCTTATTAGCACTTAGAAGATTCATAGCTCGTCGCGGTCGCCCTTTAGTGATATACTCAGGCAATGCAACTAACTTTACCGGAGCTGAAAATTTATTGAAAAATGTCGATCTAAAAAGATTAAAAATATCTATTTATCCTATTATCTGGAAATTCATTCCTTCAGCAGCCCCATGGTGGAGTGGTTTTTGGGAGAGGTTGATTGGCCTTCTGTAACGAATTTTGAAAAAAGTTTTAGGACGAGCATCTCTAAACTATCAAGAAATGGAAACCGTTCTCTGTGACTGTGAAAGCCAACTAAATGCTAGACCTCTAGCCTATGTCAGTGAAGATCCAAAGAGAATCGTCTAAGTAATACAACTAATTTTGATCAAATAAAAACTACTTGCAAAGACTTGGAAAAAAAAAAGAAAAAAAAAAAAAAAAAAAAAGATTGGTTTACAGAAGAAAACTGATGTCCGATCTTCGAGTCAGGTTTGGAAATGAATACTTGGGTCAATTGCACCAAAGGACAATACCTCGAAACAGAGTTTATGTCCTTAACGTTAGAGATATTGTATTAACCCTTTGACGCGCGCGGTATTATTTTTATATTTTTTTTAACTAAAAACTCTAGAAATTGAACATTATGATCCTAGAGACAAATAATATATGAATTTAAAAAAAATCTACTCTTGCCCATTGTTCTGTGGGTGGTGGTCGCACTGTGAAACCACCGCGCATCTAGGACTTTGAAACTTACCGAGGTAAGTAGGGAAAAAAAACTTACCTTTCTCCGTGCGCGTTTCCAATAAATGACGAAATTTAAGAATTTTTTTAAAAAAATGCATGTAGGAATTGCATAATATATAATATATATTTATATATATATTTACATTATTTTACAAAGTAAATCGTCAGAAAAAATTAAACAATAAACATTCATGTAATTTTTCTATAGCAGTGAAAGTACCTACATAATAAGGACGTTTGGCTACATGGATTAAAAAACTCAGTAAAATAAGTATTAAAAAAGACTCGGTGTTTTTTTTTTATTTCAAAGAACAAATATTTTTTGTGACACTGTTCAAAGCATGTTTTATCTTTTTGGTACATGCATGCCCACATTGCACGTTCGCCACATGTATCTTCTTCCATGAGGTTTCTTCCTTGTGCTACAAAATGTACACTGATTGGATCTAAATTTCACTGGTATATGTCCAGCGTTATTTAATTTCTTTTCATCTTTCACATGAAGTTTGTGGTTTTTTATGTTAATGAGGAGGGGCTTGGTCTTTTTGGCTTTGATACGGATCATTCGTTTCCCATTCATATTTATTTTATTCGTATTTCGTCCAAAAATATTCAGAAAATATTTTTAATTTAAATAAAACTTTACGCGATTTCTATTTTTAATTACAGCAAAGTATATTTACATTAAATTTAAACCACAGGAAATATTTATAAAATCACAATACTAGCTTGGGGAGCAAGTGTGTTGAGGTCAGAGAAAAGTCTCTGGAAAAGAAAGACCTTTTTACTGAGCAGGTGCATGTATTGTTTAGTAATAAAATAACTATGTGATTTCAAAACCCCTTATCTATGTCCGGGTAAAAATAAACATTCCTAGTTGAGAAGCAAACAAACGCTATTGTGAAGAGCAGTGTTTTCAAGGCGCGATCACCGAGCCTCTAGAACAATGCTCTAGTGATGCAATGGTCGCGTCCTCACAAAGCAAATGACATACATATAGAGGGTTTTTTTATATATGCAGTTTAAATATTGCTACTTTTTATTGTTTATGATAGAAATCATGATGTGCGATGAATAACTTTTGAAATTTAAAGTTGTTTATATTAATAAAAGGAAGTTATTTTGTCTCATTGAAAACGAATTTTAAAAGGCATCCGATTTGAAGTACTAAGACTTAAATATGTATGACTCTGCAGTCATTTTGTGTTATTTAGAGGTAAAAGATCAGTAATCAATTGATTTTCACTCAAAAATTTCGGAAGGAAGAAAAGAAAAAAATTTGAAAATTGGTGGTTTCAAGGCGCGACCACCGAGCGTCAAAAGAGTTAATATGGACTGATAACTTCAAAAGATTGTATTGGTCTTTAGGAAGAATATTATCGATTTACACCAGCAAAGATGGAGTAGCTAGAACCGCCAAACTTAAAACTAAAGCAGGACTTGTAACTAGACCCATCAGACTGTCTTCTTTAGAACTGGATGGTGAGAACTATGTCGCCAATGTGGAGAATGCTATGTTAGAAGGAGAACCTTCTATGAACCAAAGGAATCCCAATTACCAATCTTGTTACAACAAGAACTGGACGTGTTGTTAAACCTCCCTCAAGATATGGACAAAATGTGTTAAGTTCCGGAACAATGTTCCCGAAACTCAAAAGAAGGAGTGTTAAAAACAGAGCCTTTAAAATTTCGCGCATAGTTATCGTTTGTCTAGATGTATTTCATGACATGCTAACGACGTATTCTTGAGATTGTAATTTTAATGTTGTTTCAGATATATTCTAGTGTTAGTCTAACCGTGTGGTTATTTAGTTACGTTATCATTCATTGTAATGCTGAATCAACATCGAAGGAGATACAGTCACTACCCGGGAAGAACAGGTAGGTAGAATTTTGATATTTCATTTGAAATAAAACTTTTAAAGAAACTTAAAAATTATTAAGTTAATTTTTTAACAGTAATCACTAAGGATTTGGAAATCTTGGACTGCCCAATCTGAAATATTGCAAGCTGCGTTTATGGTTGCCAACGTGATGGACGGCCATCCTCTTGTACTTGATTGTGTCGAACGTTGGTGGTGAGTCAGAGGTATTGAGAATTGCCAACCGGTTGGATTCTATAAAGTCTATGACAGAAGCGGATTGTGAATTTTAGGACGAAGCTTCCCATAGGCTACTGGAGGCATTGAAGTCTCCGCCAATCAGGATATATTTGAAGTGGCACGTTTTAAGATAATCCAATTCAGGGAGTGGTTGATTGATGCAGATGCTAGGCGGGAAGAAAACAGAGATGATCAGAAAGCTTTCTTCTCTGGTATTGAAAATTACGGAAATGGTGTGCAGAGTGCGTTTCCGAATCATGGCAGTCATGGGGTCATTATAGATTATTTCCGCCATGCTATTTTGCGATAGAAAAACTTTATTGTGTGAAGTAGATCCTGACGGAAAGCCATCTTTAGTTATATAAGGCTCCTAGAAGAGGCCTATAATGATATTTAGTTCAAATTGCTTGTGTAGCATGTGAGAAGTAGCAACTGAGAATCTTTGAAGATTACATTGTAGGAATTGCAGGGCATGAACATCCGAAGATGGGGTGTTTAGTTCGCCGTGTTGTGCAAGGAGCTCCAGTTTGTACGTTGGACATTGCTTTGAATAAGCTGGATGCTTATTGTTGTAATCTGTTCTTTTGTTGAGGTTGCTGGCAGTACAGCTAGATCAAAAGGGCGAAGCCTGGCAATTTTCAGCTGGTTTGGCGAGTGATTCAGCACACTGAATACATGCTGGCTATTCCTGGCAGTGCTTACTCAGATGGCCGAATCTCTGACAGTTAAAGCAACGTATCAAACGGGCTCATCATCTAAATGCGCAATAATGAAATCCTGGGTATGTACGTCCATTGAATCCAAGCCTCTTGTAGCAGACTTTTTTTAAGTTGATTATCTAGTTAATCTTGGCGTCAGAACGATGTAAGGGGCTACAAGGATGGATGGCTCCCTCCTGAAAGGACAGAAGATGTGCCTCAAAGGCTGCTATTAGGTCGTTGGCGGTTGTGCCCTCAGACGCTCCAAAGACTATAATATAGTCCTTGTGAAGTCGAAGGGAGCCTTTAAAATTCTGCTTCGAAGCAATTGAATTTTTTAACTTTGTTTAGTGATCGTCGGATGCGCACCTAATTAAAAGTTCCTTTGATTTGGTGCGTCGGATTTGTTGAATAGGAATTCCAAGTTTGATGGAGTTAGAAGCTAGTTTCTGTTGAAGGGATTATGGATTCACATCTTGATCCTTGGAGGCCACCAGCAAAACGTGTTCTAAAGTTTGCTGGGGGTGTTTCTTCTTATGCTGAACTAATATGACAAAAGAATCGTGCCCTTCTGGCTGATGATCCTCTGCAGGTGCTAGGGGTGGGCGAGATGTATGGGTAGCTGCTAAGTTAGAATTTGGTTCTATTAATGTAAGAACTTTTCCCGTTAGCCGTTAAGGACCTCAGTCTGCATTTGTTGCGAGTTTATTAACAGCTTTTGCTCCAAAAAGATTTTTAGGCGAAATCTATAAAATCCATCAATATTTTTGGTCTGCTTTATTAAGCCTATGGTGGATGTTGGCGCCTAAAAATGTATATATAGATGAACTGTGCGCTAGAAAGTCCTGAGAGCGCTTTAGGGAGGAGTCAAGAGACGGTGCCTTTAACGTAACTTCTGAAATAACGGAGGAGGGTGCTGAGGCCGTGTTGACCGTATTCGAGGAGGCCATAGATCAAATATGAGCAGGTAAAGCTAGATAGGGGTGCTCAGTAATTCCAGTAAATCTACTCACAAGTTATTGCACCAACAATATCACTAAACACAAGTCGCACTTTCTATTAAAGTTTGTAATAAGTTAATGTGAATCAAATAGCAAATAGTCTTAGCTATCAGAACACAAATTATAAAATCCAGGAATTGGGAAATACACAAGTTATTGTATTCACGACATTACAATGAACACGATTACACTTAAATTGCACTCGTAAGTTAATGTTCTTACTGTGCTACGGTGAAAATGTTGTTGCACTTACAGTTGTGCTTAAAATAAATTATTATTATTATTAACAGTACATTCCTATCAATTATTACCGTATAAGTGGGCTAGAAACAATATAAATGAATAAACGTCTGTACACTGGTGCGCAAGAACTACTGTAATATTATTGCCAGCTGTGGCCAATAATGGCGGCGTGCTTAGAAATAGTACTCTTGCTTGCTAATGCCAAAAATCATATACAGAATAAATCATACACAGTATAGGTCTACCTCTATTAAATTGTAATTAAGTATTTATCTGATACCACAAAATATTAGTTAAAATCACTGTTAGTCAACAATTATCAAATTTCAGTCAATGAGATATGCTAAGGATGGAATAATTAGTTTGTAAATCTTAAGAGTCTTTATCGTGACTAGATACTTCGTCGTTCCTTGTGGCTATATCCAAAAATGTTGATCAAGGTTGGTCGCCTGCCAAGCTGCACTCAACACATTTTATGACTCACTAAGGCACACTAATCACACATGCAAACACTACTTGTTTGCAGGGTTTCTTCTGCGCTTCCTTTGTGCTCTAAAATATAATTAACGCAATAGCTCTTATTAAGCACTTATTAAGCACTGAGTACACACACACACTGCAGAACATTAATATATGAACAAAATTATCACTATATCACTAATTAGCTCAGACTACTATGTTGATTGTTCATTTCAGCTGAGAAAACTTAAGTCTAAAGAATTAGCGGGAAAATTGTAGAAAAAACATAATCCGCGGGTTTTTTTTTTTTTCCTTCAAATTTTTGAGTCTTATGTTCCTCTTGGAGTGCTGAATGATGTTAAGACGGTACTGCAGTTTTAAGTTGATGTTAACCTTGATGTTAACCCGCTTCAAAGTTTTCACTAGTGTCTTTTGTTGTGCATCTGTTTATGGGATGGCTATTCTTGTTGCTGTTGCAACTCCGGTCGAAATTCACACTGCTACGTAGATTGCTCGTTTCAGCGAGGAAATCCTTGGTAGCTTATCTTCTCTGTTCTTTTATCTTGGATGCTGAGCTTCATCTGTTTCTCGTCTTGACCTCTATTCTTCATCTGTGTAATGCAGGTAATCCAATGCAGAAACCACGACACAAATAACACTGTTCATTTTAACATGCACTAATGAACTGGCTCAGTGTAGGATCACAATGAATAGCGATACAAGAAGCAAGACGACTAGGTACAGTGTCAGCGAGACTACGGATGGTGTCCTGAGGAATGGCTCCCTGTCAACCATTTGCCACAGTTGGTCTTCTGAACACGGCAATGGCAGGGTCTGCAAATGGCGTCCAATCACATCCCAAATGTATTCCATTGGTGAGAGATCAGGAGAGAACGGTGGCCAGGGAAGCATCTGTACACATTGCAGAGAACGTTGGCTGATGCGAGCAGTTGTAGTTGGACGTTATCCAGTCTAATAAAGGGCACTGGACACTACTTGAAAGTACAGCAGTGTCATCGGTCACAGCGCATCATCCGCGTATCGTTGGGCCGTCATTGTTTCCTGAATACCAACTAGAGAGGACCTGGAATCGTACGCAATTGCGACCAAGCCAAGATGCCGCGCTATCGCGCGGTTGGGCGTTTTACAGTTGCTGCCGGATTGGACCTGTCTCCACACCGACGCCAGACTTGTACGCGGCGACTATCATTGGAGAACCAGAGGCGTGACTCATCTGAGAACACGACCCTGTGCCATTCCATCGTCTACATTGCTCGAGCCCGGCACTATTGCTGACGTCGGTGTCTATGATGTGGGGTCAATAGCAGTCTTAACGGACGCCACGAGTGCAGGCTATTAGTCACTAATCGACGACAAATAATTCTAGTCGATATGAGAACATTCAGGTTTCTTGAACGTGCTGCAGAATTTTTTGGAGGTAGAAGTGGCATGCGGGTGCGCCACCGCTTTTTGGTGGATGCGTTAATGGTTGCTGATGTCACTCTAACTACACCAGCACCCCTCGAACTTACCACATTTCTTTATTCCAACCATCATCGCCACAGTCGGTGCACTGTGGACGCGCCCTAGTATGTGTCCACTGAGATTTGCCGTATGGATCAAACTGCTGTTAGTCCAATCACCATGCCCCTCGTAAAATCGTTTTTCTGCTGGACCTGCATCCGTTGACGAGGGCCTGGCATTCACTGCTATTACACGCGTCCTTTGAGACAAGAACCAATTTTCTAAGATGATTTTCTCAGCAGAAATAACGGCATGTAAATTGAACATTCTGCAGGTTCCTTCCCTTATATCTTCTTCAACGTGCGCTGGAGAGCTGCGCATTTCATATTATTCGCATAATTTAGTGACTTGGGTCAACCCCGAAACTGGCATAATTTTAGAACCGCTCTCTCTTGGTGTTGCATTTTCAATGTCGAGGAGTGTATATGTAAACGGGCTTCTTGGTCATTTTTATTTTTAATTTATTTTTAATGGTACGTATAATTGATATAATGTGTAGTACATGTGATATACTTTGTAATATGTCTAACTGATTATTTTTCCGAACATTTGTGCTATTAACGTAGTTAATGAAGAATATGTTTCTAAAGATATGTATCATCTACTTCAGTACAAAATGTTTGTTTGTGCTCTCCAGTGAGTTGATTTCAATGACAATGCTAATATAGAAAACAGTTTATCGCGTTTTTTATTTATCTTTTGTAGTTTTTTGTTTTGTTTAATTTCTCTTTATGTGTTAAAAGTGAAGATATATATATTATGTGTTAGGTCTTGCTAGCCTTTTAAAAAGGATGGATAAAGACGATGTGACTATAGCAATTGATGGCTCTTTATACAAGCACCATCCTAAATATGATGAATATATGAGAAAGTTCATAGCTGCCTTAGCGCCTACGAAAAAAGTAAATACAATTTTCTTATTTCTTTATAGAGATTTTATTTATTAATATTGGTTTTGCTACATTATTTTGTTTAGCTTTTCCATGAAAATAAGAAACACAGCAGAAATTTCCTTTATATACTAGAGCACTTTATAAATCAGAATCCGAAAGTAAGAAAATATTATGAGCATTTTTATATTAAGATCTGGTTTCTGTTTTATACTTGGAAAATTTCCTAAAAATGTATTTGCTATCGTAATACAAACATTTTTATTATTTTAATGTCAAAGGGTTATTTTCCTTTCCTCTATGTTCATTTTATTACTTAGTTACCTAATACATTTCAGCGATCCCTATAAATAAAACGTTACTTCCTATAAGAATTAGAATTTCCTGACTGTTAACAACTCTGAACAACGCTGCTAATAATTATAATATTGGGTTGTCGAGTTCAAGAATTATCTTCCGAATGAGCAACCCAGAACAAAGCAAAAGCTTTTTTAAATTCCCACAAGAGAAACTCATGACCTTGAGGTGACGGATTTCTCCTAAACTGCAAACATCTATAATGGAACTTAAAATAGGCTGCCCTGATAGCATGGTGATAGAAAAGCTCAGCGAAGGTATGGATGTTTGTGTCTTTGCAGTACGAAGCATTTAAAATACTGTCAATCCGAAAGTCCTTTCAAAAGGTTGATACAGGAAAAGAGTAGTGAAAGACCATCGGATCCGTCCCCCAGGAGATTCTCCTACAAAATTGGGACGAAGATGTGCAAATTCATACTGTCACCTGTAACAGCCAATGACAGAAGCAAGCTTGCGCTCTTGGCCAGTACAAAATTCATAGACCTGATCTGATGTTACTATCAGACACGTGAGATTGAGTCACTAAAACAACGTAAAGTAGTACATTTGCAGATGCTTTCTACGGACTTGTAAGAAATAAAAATGTAAGTCTGAGTCTAAAATTTTATGTAATGTGTATGTTACTTTGTAAGATCTTATCTTCTTTGCTATTCTACAAAGTGTCTAGATCTCAAAAGTCTAGTCAGGCGACTTCTCGCACAAGCGTAAAGAAAACCAGCACAAATGAAAAGGTGTAAATAGCCCTTTTATTTTCGAACTCTTAACAGAAAGGCACGTACTTCGTGCTCACAGGTTACGGAGGACGAGGATGCCTGGTGTCTAACATAGGTAAACAGGCGTATATCCCATGCCCTCCCCTATCTAGCGGCAACAAATCCCTGGAGCCACAAGAGGCTGCGTCGAGGTTTATTGAGACATGAAAAAGGTTGTACATGGGCAAACAAGGGCGCTTGTGTTTTGTTTTACAGATTTGGAGAGACTTTGACTGAACAGGGGCAAGAGCAAGAATTAAAGCATGCAAAGAAATATAATTAAGGCATGTGTTGAGCTAAGCTGCTAGGATAATGTCCTCAACTGGCATGTGGTGCACAATATGTTGAGTTCTGTGCTAGGAGTTCGTAGGGCATAGAGTACATAAGCGTTTGCATATAAGGTTGTCCACGGTTGCGTAGTTCACATAGGTAAACAGTTTGCACATGTGCAGAGTCGCAAATAATTCGCTGTTTGCGCGTGTTGTTCATAATTTGCACATTTACAGTTGCTTGAGGTCTCTGTTTGCGAACGTGAACTTATGAGCTCGCTGTTCATAGATCGTTGCGAGAATTTGGACAGAGGTAACAGGAGGGTGCGGCTGCGGTTGTAGTGATGCAAATAGCGGCAATTTTAGTACAGGAGAATGCACATTTGCACACTCTGCAGTTTCGCAGTTTGCGCATTTGCACAGTTCGTGGTTTCGGTAAACACAGATCGTAGTTTGCACAGTAGCAGAGTTCACATACATGGAGTTTCATGGAATCTAAAATGTTTGAAGTCGATGCTCTTTGGTTGCTCATATAGATCGTGTGGTGGGCTGTTACTGGGAAGATGGCGAGGGTTTAGTATGGCTGGCACACATCTTGGCCCATGGACGTTAAAGCGTCGATGGTTTTGCAAATTTGTGCTATTGTTGGCTTAGTGCTGATAATGTAGCGCTGGAAAGCTTCAGTTATTTTTGTAGGATGCTCCTTCTTGGCCGCAGATGCAAGTGTCCGTTTTGGAGATGTGGTGTCTGAAGAATTATGAAGGGATCCCTCCCTTTCCGTGTAGTGCCCAAGGGGGGGGAGCACGTAATAAGCAAAAAAAAAAAAAAAAAAAAAATTGTTTACCGCCGAATACGCGCCGGTTTGTGCTCTCTGACTTGCACCTGTGCGCACCACTTCTTCTTCGATGAGCACGTACACCTTCCTGGAATCCATCGTGTAACAACGTTGGATGATATTCACGTTGTGTCTAACACGAGTGGCTATTGTACGCGGCGACAAACCAATTTCATGGAGTTCAATAACACGGTCTTGTTCCCCGACCGTTAACTGATATACCATCAGACGTCTCAGAGGCATTTTCTATGCTTCTTCTAACGTCTTCAATGCTCGGTAAACCCTCAGATGCTGTTTAAGGGAAAGGAAAGCGGCTAACTTTATAGCTCGCATATGCGTACCACGTGATCCAATGCGTGCGCAACTTTTATCATTTGCATACCCACCTCACAACTCTCGCTCCTGCAATTTGGATGACGCTACGCGCATTCTTTCTTGGTGTTGCAATTTCACTTTTGAGGAGTGTATAATGCAAATTATTTTCAGATGGCTTCTACTAGCTGCCAAAAAAATTAATCAATTATACACTAAGGGTAAGAAATTTAGAACTATTTTCATTCACAAAGACATGAAGGAAATGAAATTCAAAACCAGTAAAATCCAAAATTCCCTATAAATATGTAAAAAATTTAAACCAATTGTCACCAAACCACAAGAATAAACTACGGATGTGAAATACGAAATTATAAAATATAAATGAGACTCAATTGAACCCCTCCCCCCCTTTGAAAACCGTTTCTGTTCATCTAAAATTATCTGATGAACCATTCTAAATTATTTAATTGTAATAATTCATCCGAAAATTTTGAACTCCTCTTCTATGCAGAAAAATTCCAAAAATGAAATAAAAATATACAAAAATAAATCCATGAACTTTGAGTGTCCAGTAATATAAAATAGTTTTTGATAAAACCAATACTGATAAAAACTACTGTTGGATTACTAAAAACTTGCAAATAGCTGAAAAAATTAAAAATCTAAAAATTTACAATATCAACTGCTATCAGTTTGAAAATCTATACGTCTCTCACACTTATATAAATCAATGAGTCTTTTTGAGTTAACAATTTTTTTTTTTTGAATTGCTAACTATTTTGGATTTGCAAAAATGGAAAGATTATCTGTTTTTCTCGCTTTTTATGAACTTTATCAATCATGCATTCTTTATGCATGTTAATAAACACACAAACATCTGTAGTTTACAGTAATTCTTCTCGTTTGATGACAATTGGTTGAGATTTTTTTACATATTTATAGGGAATTTTGGGTTTTACTGCTTTTGAATTTCGCTTCTTCGTGAATTTGGTTCTAAATTTCTTACTCATCTGGGTTAAAATAACATGCCAAACAATGATTATTAGAGGTGCTAGGGTATCAAGAATCAGCATAAGATTCATAAAATATATTTAAACCTTTTGGAATGTCTTATGTGCACAATCTAATATCCAATAAATGTATCCAAAGGCTTGAGGATGGGTTTGAAGAAACACTATCTCATATTTACATCTCACAAAGAAAAAAACTCCATGCAGCCAGCACATTCTACCATACAGCAAATAACTGATACCCCATCAGCCTTTAGAGTCTCAGGTTTCAGCCCAGGTCTAGCTATATACGAGGTGTGACACTAAGAAAATGAGCCTGGTCCAACAAATCATTGTACTTAAAGAATCAGTTCTCCATGACATTCACACACTTCTGCAATTGCTGGTAATTGCTATGGAATCAGATTTTTGGAAGGTGCTTCAAGAGATTCTCCGTTTTTGCCTGAACCTCTTCAACTGAGGTAAAAGGGCTTCCCTTTAGGGAAAAAAGAAAAGAAAAGAAAAAGCCGCATGGAGCCAAATCAGGTGAATACAGACGATGCCCCATAACAGTAGTGTTTTTGCTGGTCAGAAACTGCTTAGAAGATAGAGCCATGTGAGCAGGAGCATTGTTCTGGTGCAACAGCCATTCATCACTCCACAACTATGGCCTTTTCTTCCCTAATTTTTTCACGAAGTCTTTTTAGTACATCGGTGTAGCAGTGTTGATAAACAGTCTAACTACTTGGAACCCACTCAATCATTACAATTCCATTAATGTCATAGAAGACAATTAATATTGCCTTCAATTTTGATTTTGACATGCATGTTTTGTCCCTTTTCCCTGAAAACCGCTTATGCCATTCAAACACACGTGCACGAGACAAAGTTTCATCTCCATAAGCCACAGTTAACATTTGAAATGTTTCCGCGGCTGATTTCTTAAGTTTCACAAGAAACTTGATGTTGATTCTCTGTTCGGTTTTTACACTAGACATTTTTTTCCATCACAATGCAACTCCACTCTTTTTTCAAGCTATAACACTTAGTCTCGATTTTTTTGTGTCACACCTCATACATGACAATAAGTATAAATTTCATTTTCCATAATAAAATTATTGCAGCCAAGAACTTTAATAGAATCCCAATAAGAACTAAAGGTCATAATTACTAGAAATAGACAAAAACCAAAAATTTTTCAAACCTTATTCTTGTTTTAAAAAGTATGAGCTAGTTTCACTACTTTGGGGGTCTACACCAAGTCATTAATAATGCTTTCAATGTTTAATGAAAAATGTACTTTGCAAACATTTTCCATTTACTGTTATAAACTAGGCACAAGTAATTATATACTTTGCACACATATTTACACATGCATAGTTCTATATTTTCTACATACTCTTATTTGTATTTTCCTCCTTCTTTTCATAATACATGCTGTTATAGTTTTAACAGTGCATATAAATAATTTATTAAATTAAATACATTTTGTTTCAGTTTCAACTAATTCTTGCTGAGGATGGAAGTGGTAAAGGTGCTGGTCTTGTTGCAGCTGTAGTAACATCTTTGGATAAAACTTCACTCCATTCTTAATTCTGAATAAACTTATATTCAAAACACAATAAAGTCCTTGTATTTGTGTAGAAGCGTTAGAAATCCTGCATGTAGTAAAGTTGTATGCTATAAAATTATTATTTTTTTGTGTGTTGTAAAATTATTTGTTGATAAAAATTAAATTGTAATCTCAATTAAATTACTCTTGTATGATGTGAATATTATTAACAGTTAACGAGAACTAAAAGAGAAGGCAATTTTGTAAACATTTTGTAACTGCATTATGTATATTTAAAAAAATTAGAACCAGCAAATATATACACTTTGCCAAAAAAAAAAAAAAAAAAAAACTCCAGTTCTACTGGGCCGATCACAAAATATAACTTACGTTTTCCATGTCTCAAGCGTGACTTAAAGCATATATTAGATTTATATATAGCATTGTTCTAACATAAATATTTTGACATAAACTCAGACTTTTCTGAAATAACCAATTTTTTTTCATATTTCGATTCTACGCCTCAGATTATACTTTAATATTAAAATTTGTAAAAGGTGGGGAGAAACTTGAGAAATTTAAAAATTTGTCTGGATGCATTTTCTTCAGTTTGCACCAAGAATAATTCACTTGCGGAATTCTTAATTTATGGTAACCAATTTTCATTTTCCCTTTCACTGTGCATGAGCAGAATAAAAGGTGTATCATTTGTTCTTTCAAACAATTTTAATGAAGTGTTATCCCTTATAACAAATATACCAAATTTCAAAACATGCCAA
Organism: Stegodyphus dumicola; assembly: GCF_044657685.1. Classification (NCBI taxonomy): domain Eukaryota; kingdom Metazoa; phylum Arthropoda; class Arachnida; order Araneae; family Eresidae; genus Stegodyphus; species Stegodyphus dumicola. The sequence continues at coordinate 181,243,593 of NC_140781.1, forward strand.
TTCATAAATTCACATATATCTGACGAAACTTTTAATAAAAAATTATAGTTTTTTGCAGGTAATACATCTACTTTAAGATGATGTCAAAAATTTTGTAGTTTATAACTCAAAAATTTTTTTGGGGGGTGGGGAAGAACGGATTTAGCAAGCAAATTAGCACAATTAAATATTTTCTTTAAAATTACAATTCTTTTTAATTGAAAGTTGTGAAGCAATATTCACAAATACTCAGAATGAAGTTCAACAACTAGGTCAAATAACACACTGTCATTGGACTAAAAGTCCTTTATTGCAAAGACATGACACTCAGTTACAGTCTTATGCTGAATATCCCTACTTCTCATTTTTAACAAAGCATTAAATGAGAGTAAGTCACCTGAAAAATTCAAAATGGAATGCCATGTTTCTATGTAGAATTTGACAATCAATATGAGTAATTTTTTGGAGGAACTTCATTGTTCCATTGATTGTGAAACATCCTGCACTTATAAATTTACCTCTATTTGAAAATTCACTAAAAAATACAGAATTAAAAGTAGCATAAATGAAATAAAATAACACAAGCAACATTTAGAATTTGTTTATTTTGAATTAACATACTGTGGAGACTACTTAAAATCACAGTACTAAAAAAATTATATAAACATCATCCACGTCATCGTAAAGATATAAAACCAGTACATAAAAATTATAAAATGCTGGCCAACTCTCTTAATAGAGATATTCTTTCGAAATATGCATTTCTTAATTGTGTACTCTTTGCATACAGATGCTATATGATATCACACTTCCAAATTTAAAGAAAAATAAAACTGAGTCAGGTAATTTATAATCTAAATATTTTAGTGCTGATTTTGATAATTTGATTTCAGAATAAGATATCATAGTCTTTTCTTCATAATCTCAGAATGAGTTACCACATTCAATTTTATGCTGAAAATTGCAATAGATACACAAATTAGAAATGTACGTAGTACATTTTAGAATTTCCCAAAATGCAATGTTTGAAAAGTTATGCCCAAGTCTTAGATTTCAAAATCATTAAAAAAAACTATTTTTCAGATAATCCTTTTACACTATTTAAGGTGTGACATAAAAATTTTTAATCATATTAGTAGTAGGCTGCAAAATTATTCTTTTACTTCAAACATGTAGGTAAGTGATTGTGGAAAATACCACGTGCTATCCATGGGACTTATTAAGAATCAAACATTGCACAGCTTCCAATGTTCAGTGCAAAAGAATCTTTTCTTTCCCATTGAGACAATACAAACTGCATATTTTTTCCCACTGAAAAAATATAATAATCTTTGAAAAACCTTCAAAGCAATAGAAATAAATGACTAGATGACTATCTTTGGAAATCAAAGTAAAAATTGTTTACTTTTAAATACGTTATCAAAGTGTAAGTATATCACTCACATTTAAAGACATTTGTAATTTCCTGTACATTTTTCTTCTATTGTTAGCAATGGAAATATAGTAAATTTTACCATACTAGATTTGCAAGAATTAAAAAATACTCATGGTTATAAAATACAAATATACTTGTTTTTTTTAACTACACTTTACAGAACAACCTATAGTATACATTTTCACTTTAAGATTTATTCTCAGTTTGATATTCACAGCATTCTTATATAATTATACTAATTAGCCCAAATGGTGATAATTACACAGATCAGCTTTTATTTCAAAGAACTACCATACAGAGCATAACAATTTTCATAATAAAATATCTTTTCCTGAAAGATTAAAACACTTTGATTTTTGTGAATCCTTGTTCAATATGTCATGCCATCGACGAAAACTTTCAATATGTTGCCTAGAATGTTGAATATATCTTATATTTGAAACATCTGTATCTTGCTTGTTTTTCAAAGCATTCTCTACAAAGTCTGGAATTGTTTGTGGCTCTGGCAGCAAAAGACAGCTATTGATGACTTCTAAAAGATGGCAGTTTTCAAGGGCTGCAGCTATTCTTTCTTTATCAGCAAGCTGTTTATTAACTGTAAAAAATTAATTCATTTTAAAATTATCAGTATACCATACTTATTATTAACTCCTACATATTAACACTAATTTCTAATAAGAAATGAAAAATATACATTACACTGCATAAACTAGTTCTTGTTTATAATACTTGTTAAACACAGAAGCAAAAACTAATAAACACTTTCAATGCAATAATAGGTAAAAAAATCAGTGAAGTTATGCTATCAGGAGAAGAAAGACCTATGACATGTCTAAAAAAGCATTCTTCAATTACCAGAATTTTTCTTTTAAGTGTGTTCTTCTTTTTTAATCATTCAAGTTAACTCAAAACAGAGGTTTATAATTTTGCATAGTACCAAAGAAGCACTAAGATATGAATGAATATACTCAAATAGCAGATCACAAAATGAGAGCCTTGTACAGAATTTTTTTTCAGCTTGCAACTAAATGTGAGTAACCTTTCATGGAAGTGGCTAAGGTCAATGAGCCATTTGCTTTCATTTTAAGCAGGCAGCAAATATACAATTCAGCCACCTATAACAAACAAGACCTCAATACAATGTAGCATTGAAGAAAACACCAACAAAAGTTTCAGAACAGGCCTTACCTAATGAACAAATCAAGTGCATTATTTTGAAGAAAACTGTTAGTATTTCCCAGTTTTCAGTAACTCCTTTTTTCATGTCCTAAAGACTTTCACAATGGAAATACACAGTTAAAGATATCAGATAAAGACATAGGCAAAGCTACTTAGCTTTATTTTTCAAAAGATATTAAGATCCATACTAAATAGTTTTTATTTATTAGATTCATTACAAATATTTCAGACTCAAAATAATTAGAACTTAGAAGTGTTATTTTTGTAAATGTGCATAGATGTGGAACAGAAAAAAATAACATTATCTGCATGTTAAGTAAATATATGGAAATTAATACCGTTTATATTATAATGCATATTAAAACTTGCTATGAAGATCTAAATTCTTTCTTCTCAAAATATTAGATACATTAAATAATTATTTTTTGCTTGGTATATAAGGTAAATATACTATGTATTCAGCAAATAGAATATCTAGTCACAACAAAAGGTGGGTGTCTTATCAGGATTCCCCCTTTTAATCAAACAGGGTTCTGAGAAGTCCTGATCAGGACTTTTTTTACTTGTGTGTTTGTGCAAGTAGCTAAATAATGTTCATATGGGGTGTAGACATAAGGATTATCATGTATCATGTATCTAATCACAGTTGACCAAGTAATATGTTGAAGGAATGTGTAATATATTAGGTTTATCATCATAATGTAGTTTATGGATAATAAGCAGATAATGTAATAAGATCAAAGTTCCTTGCCTCTTTAAAAGATAATCCAAATGTGAAACATGAAAAACAGAATTTTCACGTAGAAGGATATTTATACACAGCGGGTAGCAATATCATCTCCATTCACAGCAGCATTACAAGCTATGTATGTATGAGATAGTTTTTGCAAGGTCAAGTCTTTATTTCAATTAATGGAGGTGAAGGTAACAATAGATATGCAGCCTCTGCAATTTTACTTCAACCAGCATTTATGCAGTCTCCAACTCGATAAACTGTTATCTGGAACAAAACCATTTCTTTTCAATAAAAAGCCCAGTTCAGGTCTAGGCAAAGGTTTTATAAACCTGTCTGCATACATCACTTCTGTTTGTATACAGGGTTTTAGGTTCCTTGGTTTTGTGAATCATACAAATAGTGATATTTTACGCTGATGTATGCAGAATAATTGCTCCCTTTTTTTCTGGATTTATACATGAGACATTGTTCTTGAATATAATGTTACATTACTGTTGAAAAAAACCTAAATTTTTCAGTAGTTATCCATTACAGCTCTTGCAAAGTTAAGGTTAGAGCAACACATTTAGCATGTGAAAGATATGGCAACACAGTTCTGTATCTTGCTTATCCATAATTATATACTGTCTTCTATTAGAAATATGTACCCCCGATGTGGATTTATTGCCACAGTTGCCTGCAGCCCAATCAGCATTGCTGTATACTTTGACTGGATCATCACTTGATTTCAAATGTAATTTGTAACTGACTGTAGCTCTTAAATATCACATGACTTTAATCCTGCGATCTCAGTCTGATGTCGAAGGATTTTCCACTTTCTTGCTAAATATTCTAATAGAATTTGCTATACCAGGTCCTGGTACTGCTCCTAAACATACAAACACTCTACTGCTTCCCTGTATTTCTGGTTATTGGAAAAACTGTTCTCTTGTTTGTTTTTGTTTAATGACAAAATTCATACTCATGGGAAAGTAGCTTAATTTCTTTTCAGATTCTACGTCAAATTTATTGGTAATACTTCTAATCTTATCTTGATGAAGTCTTTTCAGATTCCATGTCAAATTTATTGATTATACTTCTAATCTTATTAGCTTGATGAAGTTTAAAGCTTCCATCCTTTTCTGTTTCAGTTCCTAAATATGTATATATTTTCCCAAGATTTTGAACATCAAACAATTGTTTGATTATTCATGCAACTTCTTGAATTCATTCATGCTTGTCACTCATGATTAACATGTCATCATCAATGTACATGATTATATAAGTTGTATTTTCCATGTTCAAAATGAAAGGGCATGAGTGGGGGAGTCAGCCCTTCTTTGGATATATCCTTTGCTGCATAGAATTTCAACTACACTCAGCCCAGTTTCTGAGTTCCTTGTTTTAGTCCATACATGCTTTTGTTCAATTTAGACTGTTTTCTTTTGGTGAAACATAAGCTTTTAGTTTCTTCATATATATTTCTTCCTTCAGCTCTTCAGATTGAAGAGTTGTTTTGACAATAAAATGGTTTACATGAATGTTCTTCTGAGCTGCTATTGCAAAAATTTTTCTTATTATATAATGTATTTCAAGACTGGCACAAATATTTCATTGCAGTCATGCCCAAATTTTTGGCAATATGCTTAAGTTACTATTTCTGACCTCATACCCTGAAATGTCCATTTAGTTCCAATTGCTTTCTTCCCTTCTGGCAGATACACTAGTTCCCAAATTATATTTCTTAGTGATTCTATTTCATTTTTGACGGATTTAACCACAGCTCATTTTTTTTTCGGAAAAGTTTGCAGTTCTTGCCAGTTTTTAGGAATTTTAATTTCTTTCTTCATTCTTTGCCATGTATGGGAATTTGTCTGGAGGGATTTCTTTAGTCAGTATTTGGGATCTGCTTGGTAACTGGCAAGTTTCTTCAGTTTTGAATGCATTTCCTCCTTCTCTTGTTGCATCTGAACATGATTCTGTCAATTCATTTTCCTTAAAAATCCACTGTATTTCTACATTCTGATTATTTATTTGATAAGGCATTACTACATTTTTATTTTCAACAAATATCACCTTCCTTAGATGACAATGTTGTTTGCATCTAGAAAATAAATTCTATATCCTTTAGTACAATCACAGCATCTAACAATAATTCCTTTTCTGCTTTGGAACTACACAATAAGCTGTACTGCCAAAAACTCTGATTATACAGCATTTTCCCAAGTAATCTTGATGGCAATCTGTTTTGTGGATAGGTGGCTGTCATTACAGCTTTGTCCCAAAATTCCCTTTCAAGTAGTAGCATGATTTTCTCATACTTCTTTAGATGGAAATTAATGACTTCTAAACACTTTTAAGGACCACCAATGGGAAAAAATTATGGACTTCTCAGTAAACAGTATTGAAGAAATTACAGAAATGTTCTATGCAACAACTTTTAATTTTGCAATACTTTTTTAAGAATAAAACAAAAACATAGCAAATGCATTATTATTAAACACAATCTAGGGTTTAACTTAACCATAAAAACAAGTTCAAAATGTCACTAAGTTGAAAAGTTTTATTTCCTGCATATCTGAAAGACTATGAGGTATAACATTATTGTTGGAAAGGGGGTGAATGGCAACATCTTTTGCAACACTGAAATGCAATCTGTGTAACTTTTCACGTTGTGATTTTCTTTTCCCTCAAGTGGCAATAGTAAAAAATTTTAGAAATAAACCTTAGAATTTGTTTTCAAGAAGGAAAGTCGTTATCATTTGTTTTACTCATGTTCTCTCATTAATAAATTTAGGATATATTTAAATCCATTATTAAAACTGCACCAAGAGCTATTTTGTTACTGAACTGTATGAAAACAGAAACTGTACTTTAAACTCTTTGCTAACTGGTGCCAAACATATGCCAGCAATCCTAAACGTAACCTTCTCCTGGAATAAACTAACTGACACTTGTTATGTTATTCTTGAAGATTTTTATAATAAAGGTGTTGCTGGCATCTTCTCTCATGTTTGTTTGGCAATCTACGAAATGAAAGTGCTGAATGATTGGCAAAACAAGCTACAATCTTTAAGTTAATATCACAGTGACAATGCCCAAGTCCTTCTTGAAGAAACAAAATTGGATCAAAACAATTCTCTAGAGGAATAAATTCTAGAAAAATTCTTTTACTGCCTCTCTAACTAAATTTTCTTTGGTTCTATTCCTTACAGACTCAATAATATTTTTTGCAATTTTGAAAATACTAAATTTCTAAACAAAGGTGCTAATGGCATGGTAATTTCATTCATATCTGAAGAGATTTCGGTGACATATGGACTTGTGTTTCTATAGCTGCAGGGGACGGCAAAAAGTTGAACATTTGTTGTTCAACTATTCAAAGCTTAACACAGGGGTGGAAAAACTCATTTCCCAGTTAATTTCTTTAAACATTACATTCTTCCCTACACTCAATATGTTTGTTCAGGATAAAAGGTAAAATGGATTCTCTTTCTTCTACATATTTAATTCTTATGTTTATCTGTGAATTTAAAATTTAATTTTATTTCATGTTGTGTCATTAGTATTTTCCTAACTTACTACAGTAAGGCCCTAGGTCATAAAATTCAACCTACAACAAAACTTGTCAGTAATCAACATATGAAAGAGATTTTTACAACTTTGAAAATGTACCTGTAAGGCATATTTTTCAATTAACCATTAAATATAATTCATTTAATTACATTTAATTTTAAATTCAAATATATAAAAAAAACTGAAAAATAAAAAATTCTTCTTGTAAATTATATGCATATTTAATTAGAATTTTCATTACCCAAGCAGAAATATCACTAAATCTTGTAATATATTAACCCTCTGGCTGATCATCCCGCGATTTCCACGGACAACTCAGATGTAGCAAAATTTGCTCATCCTGCGATTTCCGCGGGCATATGTTTTTCTTCCTTTATTGAAGAGCGCATTATGTTTTTTTCCCTGTTTAACCATTGAAATAAATTATATACAGTATTAGGTGTTTAGTTTACTTTTTGGCCAACAGGTATCGTTAGCTGTCCACTAAGTTGTGACATTTGAAGGCACGTGGTATTAGCGCTCAAACTTCACTTTTTGCCGCTTTTTTCTTACAGAAATGGCTGATAGAAAACGTTCAGCGATTATCTTGATTATTTAATTAAATTATTGATTAGATTAATAATCAGACTGATTATTAATTAGATTTATTGAATCTGGTGCAAAGACTGAAGTCTGAACTGTATCATACTAAACTGCATTTTTAAGGTATTTTTCCCTCAGCTCTTTATATTTTCTTCAATTTTATACATTTTACTTTTTTTATATTATGCAGTAAATAGAAATTAAATGTAATTCCACTGAAATTTATTTAAAAAAAAGATTTTTTTTTGTGATAACATCTGAAATTGGATTTTCTGGCAATAATGATCTCATAATTATCATTTTCTTGTGATAAAAATTATATAAAAAATATCTTCTAGAAAGAAAATGTGCATTTTTCAATTCTCCTATACGTAGATTTAAAATATGAGGGGTGGGAACCGCTATTTTGGTCCACTAATTGAGCAGTCAGAGGGTTAAGGAAGCACATTTTTACATCACAATCACAGAAGAAATTAGAATTCACAAAACTGGGAAGGTGTATTCAATTAAAAATCGTATGAAATAGAATTCAGGTTTTATTACATCCATTTCATAATCTTTTATGAAAAATTTGATATTTCTTTTGATACAATAATTTAATTTACTTTTGACACATTGATTTGAGTCAAAGACAAAAATTTATAGCACTCTGTGCCTTTGAGAAAATGTATGCCATTTACAGTCACCTTTTATGCTAAGCACAACTAAAAAGTCTTTATTGTGATCCAAAAATGCATTATTTAAAACAACTTTTGATGCTTTAATGTATGGGAATTCTGTAGAATATGAGTCTTTAAATTTTCTGGTTTGATAATTTAAAACTCTTATTCTGAGGAGGCATAATTCACGAACTTAAAATTAAATCATAACTCACAAGAAACATCTACATTTTTCTTACCATAATATAACTGAATGGGACCTGCAGGGCAAACGGGCCCGTTCCTACAGGGTGCTTGGTTGGAAAGATAACAGTCAAAATTTGCTGAACTACAATTGTTTACTCTTCAAAATCAGCAATACCATCATCCTAACACAAAACACATGAACAAAAAGCCTCAGTGGTGTACTCTCAGATGATGAAAAATGTCAATAGCAATTTCTTCACCCACATTACAATACTGTGTTCCAACATTCACTAGTTTGACCCCTACAATACATGCTCAACCACTATAGAGTGAATAATGGGGATAAAAATTAACTACATAGACACATGTAGTCTCTTTCAAAAAGAGAAAAACTAGAGGATAAAGCAACTCAAAAGGACCTCTTTCAATAAGACAGTTAGCAAAATACTGACACCTTTAGTTTTTATCAATTTGTAATACAATAACAAATTGTGGGGAAGGGTGTTAATGTCCCTCCTCTGTGTATGCCACTGCTTGCCCTGTTTAAGTTAAATCCATATCTTTTTTTTTTTTTTTTGCTATTTTCTGTAACTCGTAATTTTTAAGGAATTAGTAGAATGTATGTATAGTATGTGTAGCGCACAGAGTTTAAATATTTTTAAAATAAAATCCTAAGCTCAATCATAAGTCCACTTGTCATGAGTAATGTTGCAACTTTGGTACAGTTTGTTAACAACAGGGCTTTTGGTGATGTTTAAATAATGAGAACCTTGATAATAAGCATGTATCATAGATAATTCAGATACCTTTGTTTTCACAACTCCCCCCTCCCAATTTTTCCAAACATGGGAAACTTTTCACATGTTTACTGCAAAACATGTTTATTCTGTCTTAATTATTATATTTTTCACTTTGTCATAGGCTTTTACTGCTTTTTAGCCAATAAAATATGAGACAATTCATTAAAATAAAAATCAGATTTTTTGAAAAATTTTGGTAAAAAGTATAAGGAATTTTTGCTAAAAAAGAAACTCAACAATTCTTCTTTACGATATTTATTATTTTGGTTAAATTTCAGAATCAAGATATTCAAAAATTATTAAAATGAAAGATGAAGACATTTTAAAGTACAACAGATGGAAATAAAATACTAATATTCTAAAAAACAAAAGTTTGATATGCTATTATTTTTATGACACTGTAAAAACATTCTCATGTCTGTTAAAATAATGGTCACAAATTCACAAATCAAAGTTTATCACTTTGATCTTAAAATTGATCAATCTGATAAACTTTGATTTGGTAGACAAATTGATCTTTAAGTTGTCAAAATTTGATTAATCGTCAAACTTGGCAATGCACAATAACTTGGCAAAAAGGGAAAATGATTGTTTTTTCCACAACAGAGAGAGCAAGTTTAAATGGTAACCTGAGTTTCTGTCATTAGTCATGTTCTTTAAATACAAATCTGGTGAAAAACTGCCAAAGTGACCAAATTTTTTAGTGCCCTTACAAAAATATGCAAAGATTGTAAAAGATAATTTTGTGCATACAATTTTAAAACTAAAGTAATACCCTTAAAACTTATGAAAAATTCATGGAAGTTGTCAAATATGCTTTAAATTTTGCAAGAAGCTAGAATCTGACAGAAAAATTGTCTCAGCCAACTTACTGTAATTCCTATTTTATTTATTCATTTTTATTTAATAGGTTATTGTTTCTTCAAAAAAATATTCTAGATTAGGCATGTCTAACTCAGTATCTCAAGTGGGCCAAACAATGTGCAATAGTGTGAGCCGCAGCCCTGCCTTGAGCAAGCACGACTGCTTTGAGAAGACAAAGTTCATACGGAAAAGTTGTAACACTGACAAAAAACATATTGCCTCAGACAGGGTTTAAGTTAAACTTTGTTTTCTTTCAATTAGTATTCCGAAAATACTAATAAATTAATACAGAATAAAGTGTGATATATTTCAAAGCATAAAGAATTATTAGATTAGGTTAGTTGAATATGGCAAAACACATGAGGGCTATCTGCCGAAAAGGGGGGATTCCTTTCTTTCAAAGGACGACTGGTTCATATAAATGTTACACATGTAGAAACCACAAAAACAAATTATGCCACCAGACTGTTCACCTGGGATTGAACTCTCAGTCGACTTATACACAGAATGGAACATACAGTGAAACAGCGATCATTGAAACAATTTTAGTTTGTAATGTAGGTGTAGATTTGGGTAATGTTCAGTGTCATTTTTTATTACGTTATCAGCATTACTGCCATTATCGGAGGTGGTTGCCATGACAGGCTTTGTTGCACATGTAATCTGAAACACTATTTGGGAAATACTACAAAAATTATTACAGTTGAACTTACTTATAACAAGTATGAAAGGACCACAATATCTGTTTGTTATAAGTGTCATTTTTTATTATGTTATCAGCATTACTGCCATTGTTGTTTGACTTCTGAATTATTACTGCCATTATCGGAGGTGGTTGCCAAGACAGGTTTGTAGCATGTTGCACATGTAATCTGAAACACTATTTCGGAAATACTACAAAAATTATTACAGTTGAACTTACTTATAACGAGCATGAAAGGACCACAATACCTGTTTGTTATAACCAAATGCTTGTAAAAAATGGGTTTGTGAAAACATCACAAAAATTCCTATGCACATAGTTAATATTACATATAATTTATTATTTTTTATTTCTGCATCATACAAAAGTTGGTTGATTTGCTTTGAACAGCTTTATTGTCTCTTGTGTTACTGCTCTTTGGAGAAAACTCAGAGCCCAGAAAACATAATTTGCAGCCCTAGCTTTGGAAAGAATTAAAAATTTTTCTGTGCACTCAAAAGCCATCGAGTATGTTGGGGATGGTTTAGCTTGAAGTTCTTCACATTCATCATTATAATCTTTCCTTTAATTATTTTTTTCATCTGCTTTAGCTTGAATCTTAGCTACAATATCCTCAAGAGCAGGTATCATGGAAGTGATAATATTGGCATCAATATATATATAATTTTTAAATTCTTCACAACTCATTTCCAGATTTTTCAAGATGTTTACTTCTTTACACATTGATTTGCCCCTCTTGAGTAATGTTCACTCCAGATTTACACTGGTGTGCAGTGTTTGAGACGGTTTTTTCAATATAACTTTGTACAAAAGCTTTCCAAATCAACACATTTAATACCGTAAGATCCCCAATACGTAAGGATATGAGTAATGTAAACAACACTTACTAAAAGAGAAATCAGAGGGATAAAAAGAAGAAGATAGTGTCTGAGTAATCCTGCCGATGCTACTTTATTGAAAAAGTAGCATGGAGCGCAATGCGACAGAAGGCCGAAACATACCTGTGATGGGTGTCCAGCAAGAAACATCCGGTCTTTAATAGGGGATATGATCTCCCCTGACTGCTAGACAGGTTTCACAGCGTCTGCCCATGCTGAGAATGAGGGTGACAATGAGTTGTTGAGGCATTGCTGCCCATTCGTCTTACTGCGCCAATCGAAGCTCCGGAATCTTTACTGGTAAGGTACGAGCTGCCAAGCGTCTGCCTAGAAAATTCCATACATGCTCGATGGGATTGAGATCCGGAGATCGTGCCGGCCAATCCATACGTTCAATATCCTCACTTTCTAAGAGCTGTTCGGCAGCTACTGTGCGATGACATGGTGCATTGTTGTCCATGAAAAGGAACTGTGGACCCATAGCGCCTCTAAAAAGACGCACATATGGAAGAAGAATCTCGTTACAATAACGGGTCCCGTTGACTGAATCTGCGTCGAAGATGTGAAGGTCTGTACGACTACCAAGCATGATGCCTCTCCAAACGAGAACACCGTCACCTCCATACCTGTCCCTTTCAATGATGTTCGAGGGATGATTGCGGCTTCCCCGCTCTCTCCAGATGAGTATGCTACGAGAATCGCTACTCAGACTGAATCTGCTCTCATCTGTAAAGAGTACTCGTCCCCATTCATTGTCTCCCCAATTCCGGTGTTCCCGGCACCACAGAGAACGCCTTCTCCGATGGGCAGGCGTTAGAGGTACACACCATACAGGGCGTCGTGCAAACAGACCACCACCGTGCAGTCTTCTGGCCACGGTAAAACGCGATATCGGTCGTCCAGTCGCCTGTGTCGTGTGTCTAGCGATTTCTCCTGCTATCTGCCGCCTGTTTCTTCTGGCCTGTAAGGCAATATACCAGTCATCTGAGGGTGTGGTTCCTCGTGGACGACCAGTACTAAACCCCCGGATAGCTATTCCTGTAGTTTGAAATTGTCTCCAAAGTCGTGAAACGATGCTGTGAGCAATTCCAAACTCTGCAGCCACACTTGTCACACTGCGGTCTTCCTCCAACTTCCCAATGATTCGACCTCGGGTAAAAGCATCCAGATGTCGTCTAACAGATTGATTATTCGCCATTTCTCGCTTAGGCAGCAACTCGGTGTGATTTTAACTGCTATATGGCGTGCAATCTCTTTGCCAGAAATACTGATCTTACGCCGACATGCTTTATACTACTCAGACACTCTCCCATTACATCTACCTGCATATCTGCACATGTGCTACCGTACATCACCTTACTTAATCTCCTGATTGGTCTTTCTGTCCGCTCTGCCTCTTCGTTCAGCTAATATGGTAATTTTTCGACTTCGTCCTTAATTTTTGCACACCAGTGTATGTAAACAGTTGCAAATGCATGTTGATGTAATGTTTTCCCATGCATTGTTCCATACCCGCATTGCTTCGAGTACGTTTACATTTGAGGTTGATCTGTTTTTTTCTCTTCCAGTGAGAAGCATCAAAAATCAAGTTTGATTTAAAACTTCTGATGATCCCTTGGTCTATAGGCTGGATAACACTTGTCGAACTTGGTGGCAAAATTTCAATCCCAAACACTCCCTGGGATAAAAATGGCCACCCTTGTGTGTCGCAGGATTTACGATTCATCACTAACTTTCGGTTAATTTAAGAATGTTAAAGAAATTAGCAAGGAAGGATTAGCTGGGCTGAGAGGTGGAGGTCAATACAAATTTTACGAACCACAAAAATATTGCTCACCACAATCGAGGTTTGCTTGTTAAAACAGAGTTATGATCCTATAGACTTGCCATTGTACCAACCAAGTATTTTCAATTTCGTCATTATTCTGAGTTCTTGTTAAATCAGAGCTCATTATAAGCAAGTTGTATTGTACTTCTAAAGTATTACTTCAGACAAACTAGATTACAGACATTTAAGAGCTCTTTGCCTGAAATTCAAGTTGTTAAAAATGCATAAAGTGATGGTTGTTCAGAATACATGTTAAAGAAATAAGTTATTTGATTAACAATTTCAGAATTTTTGCACAAACATAAATATTTTTACATAACTGTATTTCTGAAAGAAAATTATCTTACTTGCATTAAAAGATACATGTGTACCTGGAGCAATACAAACATCAACCTACCAGAGACAAAAGTTAAAAGACATTAATTAAACGAAATAAAGAATCATAATAATCATAAACAAAATTAATTTACTTCATTTAAGCTCATGTTGTTATTAATATCAGGAAATATTTGCACTATTAACATTTTGAAATACTAACAAGAGAATGTTAGCTCAAAGTCAAATAAATAAACAAGCAAACACTTCTAATCAGCACTGGCAGAGCTCTATGATTATTCTATAATTTTCATGTAATTTTTAAAGATTTTGCATAGCTGCAGTAATAAAAATATGATTATTAGCTTTATTTTATTTCATTACACTCAAAACTATCCATTATATAGGCAATCTTAACTGTAACTAATGTTGAATGTGGATCTGTGTTAATTTTTGCAAGCAATCATCATTTGCTGCTACAAAGGCTGTTTGCACATTTTTTAGACGATTTTGCTTTGCTGTAAAAAAAAATCTGCTTGGAACTTTTTTAATCTGCAACTATGTTTTTGAAAGCATAAATTATCATCAGCTACCTGACAATTTTGTTTCATGGAAAATGTTGCTTTTAAAGAAGCAATGGATGGAAGGCTATGTTTGGTTTCTTTTAGAGGAAAATTATTTGTATCTAGTTATTATAAAAGGCTGTAAAAGCCATGGTTTTTCAATATATAATGCTATGACAGGTAATACTGTCCACAAGAGAGAAAAAAAATGTCAAAGTTTGGCTTCAAGGAGAAAAATTGTTCCAAACACATATCTAAGGGAAAAAAAAAAAAAACAGAGTGTTTTGAACATTGCAAAGGTAAGAAAGCTCCTTAATGTTAAAAGAAAAACCTGCCAAGTCAAAGGAGAATTGCAAAATCGTTAAAATGCTTAATGTCAACTGGAAACAAACTAATTTATGTCTATTTAAATGTAAAAAGGGCAGAAAAATATAATGTGCCTCTTCTTGCTACCCCACATATCACCATACGCAAAGCACGGTGCAGCATTTTTCATAAGAAACATTTGTCTGGACAAAAATGGAAAAATATTGCCATAACAGATTAATCTTAGATGTATTTAAATAATACAATGAAAAGAAATACATTTATTATCATCAAAGAGGAGAAAAACTTTTAAAAATGGTCCAAAGAATCTAAAGCAAGTTTTTCAAAGGGATTTATGATTGTTGCTGGTTTTTGATGTGACAAATAAAAATTAAAGAGAGTGGAGAAATCTGTTAAGATCAACTACACATATTATCAGGAACATATTTTATACCCAATTTTCAAATATGAATTTTTAATAATTCTCTTTACACACAGTGCCATCAATAAATCAAACTTCATCAAGACAAATCAAGCAGTCACACGTCAAAATTCACTATTCATTTCCTAGAAAAAGTGAAACAATAAATGCATATCATATCACTAAATCACCCGACAATTACCTCATAGATATTTGTGCTTTTGGACGTTTAAAAAGTGGATTGTCCAAATGTCGACATACAATACTCCTTAGACTTTGGAAAGCTGCTCAAGAAGAATGGTATAAAATACTTCTTCCAATACTACGAAAGGCTTTGTCTTGGAAATTATGGTGCAGAAAGATAGTGAAGAATAAGGGTTATCAAATAAGAGCATTTAAAACACAAAACGTTTGGGTAAAAATATCTCTGTAAATTCATTGAAAATCATCTAAAAATGTGCAAACTGCATCTGTATTTGTTACCATTTGTAAGATCAGGCAGTATTTACTCATAATTCAAAAATCCAATAGTACACCCACACTGAAATGAAAATTTAAATATTTATTTGATTTAATAATATAACCAATTTTTTACTTGTCATTAATATAAAAAATATTTTCATGTATTTGATAAATTGTTAATACAGTACAAAGTCCAAAATCCAGAATGATCTAAAATCCGGACCGCAAAACTGCCAACAAAGTTTTTCTCCTAGGCCTTATGCATGCACATATGAGTCCCCCCCTCTTTGCATAATATAACATCTGGAGGGTCCCGATTCTTAATTTCACTTCGACACTAAAATAAAATACCTTGTTATTGAAGAAACAATCATTTTAGCATAAATTTGTACCATGAGTAATTTGGCTCCGTTGCTGCGTATATATGCTTTCCTTTATCACCGATTGTTTATCAAAACGTGACAACTTGAGTAATGACTCATGTAGCAATGCCTAAACAATTTTTTACGTTAGTAATTGAATAATAAAGGAGTACGGTAAACTTTTATGTTGATGATGAGCGTTTTTATGGTTTTGCGACGATTACAGATTTAAGTTAAAAAGTGCTAAAAAATATTGGCGAGGAAAAATTTACCAAAAATTTCTTTCCATATGCTAAAAATAGATTTTGTTGAGGATACTCATAGACCCAAAAATTACATTTAGGGCTATCTGAATTAAGGAAAACTGATTTGTTATTCACATAAACCCAGAACCAGCGCCAGAGCTCGTATGGCCGCACTGAGTCGCAGAATTTAAGATCCACAGAGACTGCATCAGGCGGTAAGATATCTAGCGTCGGCCCTCAATAAGGCTTAAGTATATGTGGGACTTTATTTATTCAGAGCTCTGATAAGCCTTAAGCATGTGCTAGAAATAGACATAAATACAATAAATAACTAAACAATTCATACTTAATTGTCTCAGTGCACGATAGAAGCAAGATAAAATTTAACAGAACAACTTGTCGTTAGTTGCCAAGCTCATGATACATAGCCAAATACGTAAAGTGAAGGATAGCTAGATTTTATGATGATAGCCGTGAATTTTAAAGTTTTTTTTTTTTTCCCAGATATCGCAAAAAAAAAAAAAAAAAAAAAAAAAAAAAAAGATTAAATTTTCCAATTAATGGATTTTGTAGAGAAATGTGGAGAAGCGGTAATAAATAAAGATGATATAAAAGAAGTTTTTCATTGTGATGACAAGGCTTCTCAATCATCAGTCAATTAATGAATAGCGAAATCTATAGTGTATGGTTCTAGATCCAGAAAATACCACTACCGATAGTGAAGAAAGTGCCAGAGACGTTACTGAAAACGAGAAAATTTCGATTGACAAGTTAGTCGGAATTCTCCAAACAGCAGTTACAGGACTTCAACTATGTAACTAAACAAGAGATTATGTCTGTCTACAGAATTAAAGAGAAAGTATTAGCACAAAAAACAAAGCAACTTAAACAACTTACACTGAAAGAAATGTTTAATAAGGTAAACAAATAAATATTAAGTTTTTTTTTAAAAATTTTGATACCCTTTAGGTCAAAAATACTTCATTATTTCAAAAATCAAGATTTCATATTTTTAATTTTATAATTTCCACATGCCATCTTACTAGATTTAAACTGATGATTTAATATCCGGAAAAATCCCAAATCCGGAATCGCCAAAGTCCCAACGAGTTTGGATTTCGTTTGGATTGCTACTGTAGTTGATTGTTAATAGCAACAAAAGTGATTAATTCAAAATGAGTACAAGAATAAAAATTAAAAATCATTAAAGAATAACTATATACATCAAAATTTTTACTTCATGTTTAACAAACTAATATACTTTAAAAGATTCAGTATTCAAAAGGAGACACTTTACTTTAAAATGTACAGGTAGTATTCTTAGCAGCTGAACTTTAATACTTAAGCCAATCAGTGTCGCCATACTACAATGGGGAATTGTCGGCTTGAATTCAACAAAACAGTGATTATTTTCTTCAACCTATAAGAAATAAACGTCTAAATTTAATCAATTTTAGGTTGGTACTTTCACCAGAGTGATTTACTGCTAAAATGGATGAATGAAACATCACAACACATTATTAAATCTGCACTTGTTTTTATGGAAAGATGATTAATCCTCAATAAACCAGTACAACTGCTGATTTTCTAGTTAAATGAATAGCAATCTGTTTCTTCCAAACTGCCATAAGACTGGTACAAATTTGAGCTCATATTTATTTAAGTCTCTTTTAATGTAGTATCTGTAACTTTTATCTTCCGCTTATCTAACTAAATAAAAATTTATTCCTGCAAACTTAGTTGGAATGACTGACAAGATCTCTGTTAACTTTCATGGTCAACTAGAAATAAGTATGTAGATTTTAACTCAAAATAAAAAATAAAAAAATAACATAATCACATATTACAAATATAATGCAATTAAGATATTAGATACAACAAAGAAAATCTGATGGACATGTTTGCTATGAAGCTTATTAAAAAACAGAGAGCACAGAAGCTATAAAAGCATACAAAAAACAAGGCATTTTCTGATTACTTAGGAGGCTCATAAATAATTTCCAATACTAAAAGATAAAATTACATAAAATACATAATTTATTGTTAATACTGAAATTAAATTTTCAGCAATTAAATACCAAAGCTCATTTCCTTAAGAGCTCTGGCAGGAATTACAATAATTTTCAAAAAAATAAATAAGTATTAGAGCTCTGCACTAGCTGAATTTAAGCTCTGCTTCTAATGTTGACAGTAGTATGCAGAGAATAAACAGTATCATTTTAGTTACTGATAGAGAAATAATTTATCTTAAAAACTGGTTGTCTGCTATGACCTAAACCTTGGGTATCAGATAACATGGTACGTTTGATGTAATTTCTTACTACTATGGTTTTCTCTTTTAGAAAATTTTTCAAATCTAAATTTGATTGTCAGACTACACAATTATAATATATACGGCATAAAAATGAATGTGAAGCTACCAGTTTTGTTAGCCATATATCTTCTAGTTAACAGCTGGTTAATAATACAAAGTAATAACTGTAGAAGTCCAAAAATCCCTACTGCCTCTCAGAGGTCAACAATGAAATGTAAATTCTGTTAACACCTTAACTACCACGGGCGTATATACACGCCTTGCTTAGCTGATGCGTTAACTGCTCCGAGCGTATATATACGCCCTTCCAAACTACTATCATTTGCTTTGCACTGCTACCCGTAAAATTATTCTTAAAGCTTTGGAATGCAACACCACAATAACCTTGACAAAGTATGCGAAGGAGGATACTATTTCAGAGAAGTATGGAAAGAAGGGTGTGTCTAAAGCGGTGAAAGTAATGACTGCGTGGTGTTGGCTGGTGTTGTTTGAGTAAAACTTTTTTTTTTTATTATTCTGTGTCCTCCATTTTCATTTACTTTTTGTAGTAGGTTCCAGAAATAAAGAAAGATATAACGGATGTTCCAAACGCATTTATCTTTTTTGAATTATTTTTTGATGAACTGCTCAAGATTCATATTGTTACTGAAACTAATCGTTTTGTAGACAAGTACATGAACTAACACCTTGCAAACGAAAAATCAAGAACAAAATCGTGGCATTCAACCAGTTCAGAAGAAATATATGCTTTTTTAGGCACACCGATTTCACAAGATATAACACTGAAACTTGATATTACACTTTACTGGTCTAAAAATGAATTGATTGAAACTCCATTTTAGGGCTCTTTTTTATTATAAAAACATCATTTTTATTATACTTTTACTCAAAACATTAAATTTTATGCATTCATTTTTTTTTCTTTTATTCTTTATTTTGTGAAAGTAAACAGTTTTAGAAAGTAAAACTTGCGCTTATTTTTCCCCTAATACATCGCATAACTACGTGTGCCTGTGTGAAAAACCATAGCACTGGGAAATGAATCTTGTACGTTTTCCACAGCAGTTAAGGGGTTAATGCAGCAAAAGTCTAAATGTATACAAGCACATCAAAAACAGCAACCTTACACTGTGGACTGTGCCAAATTTTTTTTATTCAACCCATTTTGATCCAGACAGATTTTTCACAGATATTTTGGCAGAAGAACCAAGATGGATTTTTTGATATGGCAAATGTCAAATAATGAAGAATCTAGCATTAATATCTTAGGGGAAAAGGAAAGTTCCATAATGAAGAATTCTTTTCAAATAACCATAATTATATTTCCAAGCTACAATGCATCTTGGATGCACCGCAAGGGTTGCCATTAATATTTTAGGCTACATTTTCCACCAATATTTTATGCTTGGTGATGACTATGACCCTGTTATAAGAAAAATATTTGAATTTTAGGGAATTGTTTTTGGGGTTGGCACTGGCCATTTTAAGGCTTTTGCCACTACATAAATGGGCAAAGCAATCGTGGAAAATACACAGAACAGCATGTTCCAGATAATCAGAAAGTTAGACAAATAATCAAATTTAAATAAAAATCAGAAAAAAAAAATAATATGACAGTGCTATTGGTTACTTATAGACATGGCTTACATTCAGATGAAGTCCACTGCAGCCCGAGTCTGGTATTTCTCAGTTTCTGACTGAAACTGAAATTCCAGCGAAAACTCAGATAAGGTTGGATATTTTAATTTAATAAAATATTTGTCATTAATTTAACTTAATTTATTAACTTTTTATTTGTCTCTTTATATTTCATCTAATTTTTGTTATTAATTAGCTACAAAATTGTTCCCTTGCCCCATGACTTTTCATATGGTTCTGGCACTTCTAATTTTAGAAATTAATCTTTACTTAAAGGACAAAATTAAGAATTGATTTTGAAAGTAATCAATTCAATACTTGACAAATTTTATGGTATTAAAATAAGCCAAAAGTTATATAATATATCCACTCCCTACCAATTATAATATGGCTTATATGGTCAAAGATGATGTCCATAGATTTTTAATATAACTTTTACATACTGTAAACACTTTTACACAGTATGTATAAGTTATATTAAAAATTAGCAGTTCACAAAATTAAAAAAAAAAAAAAAAAAAATTAGAACAGTAAGACACATCTGAAATTTAACAATTAATGCCACACACCAATCACTGGAGTAAGAAGATGTATGTTGACAGTACAAATACCTGATCACAAATTGAATTCATTGAATTCAAAGCTACGTCAAAAATTCAAGATCAAATAGAGAATCAACACATACATGATTTCAAAATGATGATACACATAACTTAAAAAAGAATTGTTTAAATAAGTAACCATTATGCTAGAGAATAAGAACTGAATCTCTGAAAAGAAATATACAGATGAAATTGGTAGATTAGTTTACTGTAAAATTTTTCAAATTAGCATTGGAAACTAAACATAGCTACATGAAACATCAGAAAAAAAAAAACCCGGGTAGAGTAGACTTTAAGGTACCCCTTGTATTATGGCGAAATTGTTGTTTGATTTATTGCCAAGTTGTTGTTTCATTTATGGTAGCCTCAGTAGTTGAATGTTATGGAAACTCTATTGTGACCTAATCGGGTACATGATTCTGGGAAATTTTGAATCATGGGATGTTTTGTAAGCGTTTTTGTGGTGTGTTTTGATTTGATTGTTTAGACGGTAGAATGGCCGAATGTAGTAAGATTAATTTGAAGTTTCTGTATGATTTGGAGCGAAAGGGGAAAAGAGCTTTAATTGACTGGTGTGTAAATGAAGGTTTACTTAGTAGCCATTATAAGTGTCCTGTATGTATGAAGGATATGCGTTTAGTCGAACGTAAAAACCATTTAGATGGATTTGAATGGGTTTGTAGGAAGAAAGGTTCAGATGGTCACTATGCAAAGTGTTCGATCAGAAAGAGTACCTGGTTTGAAAAAAGTCATTTGAGTATGATTGATATTTTGATTTTTACGTGGCTCTGGGTGTACGAAGCGAACTCGAAAATCATGGTAAGTGAATATTTGCTTTTGGTAGTGCTTAAATGTATAACATGTTTCTCCTTTTTTATGTTATTTTATTGTTTGGTTTAAAATGTGTTTTATTGAGATTATGCATTTTTTGTTTGCCTAGATTGTAGAATTTGGTGCTCCTTTGACTTTTTATGTGAAAATATATCGATATGTACATGGACAAAGTAAAGTGAGTGCACAATGCATGTTTGTGCAATTCTGGGTTTTTTTTTAAGTGAAAAAATAGGTCGACGTGTACATGGATTTTTTTTAAAGTGAAAATAAGTCTATGTGTAAATGGATACCGAGTTTGTGCAATTGTTTGTCTTGTTATTTTGGCTTTGTGTAGCGGCGATTTTTAGCGCAAAAAAGCCAAAATAACGAGTTCGCAAGCCAAAATAACGAGTCAAAGAATTGCACAAAATCGGTATCCATGTACCGCCAAAAATCGCCAAGTTTAGCCAAGGGGTACCCTAAACTATACTTTTACCAAAAACCCTAAACTATATCACAAACTTTACTGTCATGATTCGGTAAAAATATATTTCAGGGTACCTCTTGGCAAAAATTGGCAATTTTTTGGCGCCATTCCTGTTTACGTCCAACACCCTCCCCAGGAAAATGGTGTCCAAAACATAATGCAATAAAACACAATTAAAACAAAAATATATAATTTCAATGAACTGCATTTTAAATCAAATAAGGAAATAACATAAAAATGGAAATACATGTTATTTAATCTAAGCAGTACAGAAGGGAAATATCGACTTACTTTATTTAAAAATTTCTGTTCCTTCAATATGTGCGACACAGAATTCCTTAAAAGCATCCAAAAGGCGTCTAAAATTATCTGAACTATAATCTGTGTACTGCTGTCACCATATAAATTCACAAAAATAAGAATCAAATTTAATTCAGTCTTAATCATTTTAGTATTAGCTTCATACATCCACATCCATGTAAATATCAAAATCTCAATAATACTCAAATGACTCTCCTCAAACCATGATCCCTTTCTAATGGAAAGTTTATATAGTGAGCATTTGAATTCTTGCGACAAAACCATTCAAAGCCATGTGATAGATCTTTATGTTTTACCATATGCATTTCCTTCGTACTAGCAGGACACTGATAATGATTACAGAGTAAACCTTCATTTACACAACAGTCAATTAATGCTTCTTTTCCCATTCATTCCAAATCGTACAGAAACTTCAGATTATCCTTATCACAAGCAGCCATTTATGGTGTACAGCACAAAATAAGCAACGTACTTCCTATGCGACACCCAATGCAGAAATAAGCTCTGAGAAATTAAAATCACCGTGATGATGCATTACAACCAATTACATCATAATAGGGTTTCTATAATATTCAACTATTCAGGTTAACATAAATGATACAATAACTTGGCAATAATCCAAGGGGTACTCTAAAATATGGATTAACCAATGATTCTATCACTCACATATACTGGCTTTGCACCTGTGATCACAAAAGTAGTTTCTCACTACCATATTTATACAGATTTTAAAAATGACACAGAAAGAGTTCTACCGTATTTTACAGATTAATGATCAAAATTCTGCTGAATAAGCTAGGCAGATTTATGTTGCTTTATAATGATATTAGATTTTATGACTGCTACAAATACAGAATTAATAACTAAACAAGTGCATGTATAAAATTATGTATGTTTATAATTGCAAAACAAAAAGATACCAATGAAAACAATACCTTAATATCTTGCAAATCTACAACTCCAAGTTCTTCTAGTGTCATAGGATGCTCTGGATCTTTAATATCTCTTATTATATTTAGCACAGTTAATTTAATACACAAATAATACTGTTACTAATCAAACTTCATAAACACAAATTACTCTAAAGTAATACAGTGAAAGACACTTAAAAAAAAAAAAAAAAAAAAAAAAAAAAAAAAAAAAACAGATAAAGAAAAAAAGCTCAAAATAAATTATATTTGATTAAAAACCCTTAAAACTAATACTCAAAATGGTCAGTTAAAATTTTCAATTCATAATATAATATATGAGGAAATTAAAAAATAAAAATTATACATATAAATTTAATATTAAATGTGCTAATCAGTAATAGTACGGAAAAAAATAAACTTAGTTTTTAACATGCTAAATACAATAATTAAGTAAACAGCAAACAAAATTAACAGCAATTTGTGCTAACAAGCAACCATAAAAAAAGGGGGGGGACTTCTCCATGAATAGGCAGCAGTCATTTCAATAAATAAATATTGATGAGAAATACATAAATACTGATGACAAAATGTATCACTGAATATTTTGGTTTCCCTGATGGGATCGCCCAAAACAACGAATGGGGAAGACCAGTTAGGGCCTCGCCTCTTACTTTCTACCTCCATGGCTTCTGCTAATGTGATAAAGCTTTTGGAGGTCTTTCAAAACCAAGCTCTGAGAATCATTACTGGTGGTATTAAAACTACTCCCATGTAAGGGTAACTCCTGTGTAAGCCTTACAGTTTTTGACCACAACTGAGCCCATGATTAATGTGATACAAAGAAGGACTACTGTTCTATATAATAAGCTAGTACAGTCAAAAGTCTTTAATCCGGACTCATCGGGACTTCGGCGATTATCGGTTTTTTTGGATTATAGATCATCAATTTAAATCTGGTAAGATGGCATGCAGAAATTATAAAATTAAAAATATAAAACTGTAATTTATGAAATAAAGAGCAATTATGATCTAAAGGGTATCAAAAATTTACAAAAAAAAAGCTTAATATTTGTTTACTTTATTAAACATTTCCTTCAATTAGTAAGGAATTGTAAGACGAATAAAATAAAAACATCTGCCCTAAAGAAAAGGATAGTGCTAACAGATCAACTTCCAGTTCATTGCGTGCCCTGACATCCTCCCCTCGCGCAGAGCAGTGTAAAATTGATAAACAGATTTCTTAATGGTTAGAGAAACAAAGGATATGCCTTTATCCATTTTTTTGCAGCAATTCCACTTTTTGTTTGATGGACATCGAAACATGCTTTCACTTTGTAGATTCTTTGGCATCTACAGAATCGGAAATTCTTTTTGATATAATCGAAAGTTCAAGCTTACTTTTATAACATTGCTCTAACAGTCTGCAAAAAATAATAAGCCAGATCCAATTCGAAGATTAAGGAACAACGCAATCTGCAACATTAACTGAAATAGATAATTAGATAATTTTAACTTTGCTTATACCGTCTGTTATACATTAAACGTGCATGCGTAAAGGTATTATGCGCATGCATAGAGGTATTATGCGCATGCATAACGGTATTACGCGCATGCGTGAATGCATTATGGGTTGACGCATGCGCAGAAAGTTTGCAGCTTTGAGGTCTGGATTAAAGACTTTTGACTGTATAAGGCTTCCAAACAATGCCTTTTGGCATGACTATGATTTTAATTCAAAACACAATTTGAAGACTGAAGAGAGGATTTATGCAATGTGACCATGATATTAAACATTACGAAATTATTAATGACTTGCCGATTGAGTTGCTTATTCCTCCTTGCCCATTTCATTACAAAAATCTTGATATGAGGTTGGATCTAACTTGGAAAATTAGAAAGTCAGATCTTCCTCCGGAGGCCTTGCGGGTGATCCTCTGGAGACCATCTATAACTGTTACCCTTCTGATAATTGGTTACATGTGTATATTGATGGTTCGCTTTCTGATTTTTCGTAAGGTGCCAGAGCTGTTATCTTTAGCGAACTTTTCTGTTTTTGCCTTCCTGCTGGAAATTTCACGATTCATTTTGTTGGAGAGATGGAGTCCATTCTTATATCAACTGAACAACGTTTTATATGACAGAACCCCCTTAACTCTTAGAAAACCAAAGCCTTCGCTAACCTGTATGATTAAAATGCTGAAATGGCAGAAATGCCTTTCGAGATTCACAGCAATTTCCTCCCCTCTCCATCCATTGATGCACAAAGAGGTGTGAAGGTTTCAAATGACATCCTTTCTACTTCCTAACAAATAAAGATATGAAACAACAAATAAATTCTTTTAAGACAAGCTGTCTGCAATAGACTGATATAATGCGTTTTGGTAAATTGCACCTGGTAGTGCATAATTTAGGGGGAGGGAAGAAAACAACATCACTGTCTCAGCCATTTCAGGCAGTTGTAGTTATCTGAATGAAAGGCCGTCTTGGGGTTTTGGTCTTTAAAAGGTTAAAAAAATTTGTGATCCCTTCTGGTTTTGCACTAATTCTTCTAATAAAGAGGTTGAGAACACCCGCATCCTAAGACTCAGGACTTTACTTGAGAATTTTCCTGATAAAGTTTCCTTCCAATGGATTCCCTCTCACTGTGGCACTGAAGGAAATGAGAGGGCTGATATCTTTCCAAGAAGGGATCTCCATCTTCAGAGACCTCTCGTGAAATTGCGATTCCATCCAGCTAAATTGGAAGAAGCTAGGATTTCCAGGTGCTTTCTTCATGATACAGCTTTACGTCTTTCGAATTGTAGACCTTGGAATGTACTCTCTTCTAGACCACAACTTGTTCCTGACTCACCTTGTGCGGCTGCAGATGCAACTTTTAGAATGTTAACTGGACACAATTGCCTCTATGCTCATCTTTTTCATTTTAACACCATGGACTCTCTTATGTCTTCTCTGTGTATTACTGGAAAAGATGACTGCTTTACATTTGGACAAATGCCCCGCACTATCTGTTTTCTTGTTGTGTGGCGAGATATTGGACATCCCGTTTTCTAATGACCTAGTGGCCGAATGACAGGCATTTGATAAATAAAAAAAAGTAGTTACAAATGGAGTTTGATTTTAAATAAATACTGCCATTTCGGGTAGATAAGGCGCCTTGGCATATATGTCATGCTGCCATATGTACCACAGCAAAGCAATCCCAAACATGACACTTAATATTCATTTATTCAGTTTTTAGGTTTACCCTCCAAAAGTTACCTTTTTTTGCAAGCCAGTCAAGAGGAACCTGCTGTCCGACTGTTGGTTCTGATGGATAATGTCTTTCATTTTATGAATTTAAAATACCAATTAAGTCCTCCAATAAAGTTTTTAACGCCTATTTGTTAAGCAATTACTTTTGATTGAAGGGAAATTCTAACTGTTGACATTGATAATTCCTTTCCTCTCTACTCTACATTCATTTCTCTAAATTATTATTTTCCAAACTAGGCCAGGCTATGATGCCAATCTGACAAGATCTTTTATTCTTAGGTATTTTCTCCTTCTTCAGACTTCCACTATTGAACTCATCTCTTGATATTCCTAAGTTGCACACTGATTTCCAATTCCTATCACTTTCTTCACTGCCGAAAGCTTAAAAGCAGGCATATAAATTTTTCTTCAAGTAGGAGCCATAATTATAATAATTTATAAAATTCAACATGTTCAAACAACACTAAGCACCGGAACATGCAAGCAATAAGCATGTCACATTAACAGTCGGACACGGATAAGAATGAACATAGAATTTGGCAAAATAAAAGTTCTTGTGGCCGTAAAACAGAAGATAGTCATCCAAAAATACAGACAAAACCACAGAGTTCATCAGAAAGTGTATGCATTACAGTGTCTTTACACCAAGCAAACCCTACCATAGTTAGGTAAGTTTCATGCAAATTCAAATTTTTAGTGCCTTAACACGACCTATGTGTTTGTATTAGGCCAAAACGCCACAGCGAATTCTACATTCACTGTTTCATCTGTGCATATCTCATGATTTAAACTAGTGAAGTCTTAAAGACAGAGGAAAAATAAAATTCCTTCAGATGCACCACTCCAGCGCATATAATTCAGATTTAACTTTTCAACTTTTAAACATGGCTTATCTACCTGAAATCACAGTGCGATATATACAGTACAAAGTCCGTAATCCAGACGTCCATTATCCAGAATGATCTATAATCCGGACCTCAAAGCCACAAACTTACGCATGTGCGTAAAGCCAGTAAAGCGTTTACCCATGTGTGCTTGCGATAGTGAAGAAAGTAACAGAGAATGTTATTGAAAAAAAAAATTTCGATAGACAAGTTAGTCAGTATTCTCGACACAGCAATTATAGGACTTGAACAGCAGAACTTTGTAACTGAACAAGAAATTACATCTGTTTATAGAATTAAAGAGAAAGTATTATCACATAAAAAAGCAACTTAAACAACTTACATTGAAAGAAATGTTTAATAAAGTAAACAAATAAATATGAAGCTTTTTTTTTGTAAATTTTGATACCCTTTAGATCATAATTGCTCTTTATTTTATAAATTACGGTTTCATATTTTTAATTGTATAATTTCTGCATGCCATCTTACCAGATTTAAACTGATGATCTATAATCCGGAAAAAACCCTAATCCGGAATCGCTGAAGTTCCGACGAGTCCAGATTACGGACTTTGTACTGTACAAGTATACTCCAAAACGCATTTTAACAGTTATTTTCTGGTGGCCACAGTTAAGCAATTGTTGTTAATAATGCATCAAACATATTATCATGGCTGAGGTGATGCCTGAACATGAATTCTGCTAAGTATCGTTCTACATGATGGTGAGATGTAACCATCTTTTTTTGTTTTCAAACCGTGTTATGTTTAATATGTATTGGGGTTTTCATAAATACTTTTTTGTGACTTTTTGGTGGGGTTTTGAGTAATAAGAAAGCACCTTTTTAAGTTCCTCAAAATTAGAGTTTGAAAGATTACTTCCTTCTTTCATCAATCAGTGCTGATCAAAATACTGTAGTGCAGTTTCAGCACATGCTTATTTGAATTAATTTGAATATACCACATAAGGGATGTAAAACCTCGATAAAGGGCTAAATTAGGTTATTTGATTATGATTATTTGACACTAATATCTGCTTAAAGGTAGGAATGCCTCTGTGGAGGGCTTTTTATGATAAACTTGCTTGTATTCATATTACATGGAGAAAACTAAGAAAATAGATCATGTAGCCATGTTCTTTGCCTAGGATAGAATTACATCATTCAACAATCTTAAAAATTTGGCCACTGTTACAGCCCTGCTTTTTGAAAGAAACCAGCTGATATTTAAACTACACATGTAAAACCATAAAAACACCCATATGAGGAGTCCATTCGTTGGGATCCAAACCTGGGTTTAGCTGGTACCATTCAGGGATCTTAAACACTTGGCTATCATCCTGTTACATGGCTTTAGACTCATATTGCATTTATCATTGCTTACGTAATATCAATTATATAAAAGCTGATTCAAGGTTTCTAAGAAGTAGTGCTCAAGATAATGAAATACAATGCAATATACAGTACAAAGATCGAAATCCGGACGTTCAATATCCGGAATGATCGAAAATCCAGTCCTCAAACCCACCACCAACCCCCTTTTTTTATGCTTTATGCATACACAACTGATTTTTGCCCTATAATAAAATATGTTGAGAGTTCTCATTCTTAATTTCACTTTAGCACTAATAAAATTCCTTGTAATTCAAGAAACAATTATTTTAGCGTAAATTTGTGTGATCACTAATTTGGCTCCGTATCTGCTTGGTATACATCCCAAACAGAAATATTCTATATAGAAACATCATTGATTTTACATTACTAATATCCCTGATGCCAACCTGGTGAATCATTATTACATTTTGCATTCATCACTGCATGTTTATCAACATAGAAAATTACTTGTGATAACTTCTTGAGTAATGACTCACGCAGTGATGTCTAAATATTTTTTTAATGTAAATAACTAAACAGCACAAAGTATGGTAGCCTTATTATGTTGCCATTACGCTTGGTAATGATTGCAGATTTACGTTACATGCTCTAAGAAATGCTGCCGAGGAAAAATTTAACAAAAATTTCTTTCCATATGCTAAAAACAGATTTTGTTAATGATACTCATAGACCAAAAGATCATATTTAGTGCTATTTGAATTAATAATAACTGATTTGTTATTCACATAAACTCAGAACCAGCGGCAGAATTTAGGAAAGATTAAATTTTTGGAATTTAGAGAAGCACCGAGTAGCAAAAGTAAGGGATGCCAAAACTTTTAGAATTTAGAGAAAGCACTGGCACCCAAAATTCAGAGGCAGCAGAAATTTAGAACTTAAGGAGGCGCTTAAGCCTTAAATATATGTGCCAATTTATCTACTCAGGACTTGGATATAAACCTTAAGCATGCACATAAAATATATGTAAGTATAATAAATTACTAAATTAATACAATTCAAGCTTAACTGCTTCAGTGCATGATAGAAGCAGGACAAAATTTAGAGGAAGAACTTGCCTTTCGCTGCCAATCTCATGACACAGAGTAAATAATGTATAGCAGACATTATTCAGCTCAGCTAAAATTATACTTTACTGATTCCAAGGAATTTCAGTTAATATAACAGACTGCACTGTTCCTTAACTTTCTGCTTTGATCCAGCTTACTATTTTTTGCAGGCTGCTATTATTACAACAATTTTCTGAAAATTAAAGCTTGAACTCTACGATTATGTCAAAAAGTTTCCAATCCTGGAGCTGCAAAAGGATTAACAAAGCAGAAGCATGTTTCGATGTCCATTAAACAAAAAGTGGAATTGCTATGAAAAATGGATAAACGTATATCCGTCTCAAAATTATGTGCGGAGTATCGTGTGGAAAGTCGACTGTATACAACATAAGAAAATAGAAAAAGGAATTTTTTGTGATTCTGACACTCCACTCGCAATGGATAACAGAAAATTATTCGTTATGCTAGAAGTGACGATCATGAGAAAGTAATAACTGAATGGGTCAGACAGCGGCGCAGCGAGTCCGTGCCATTGATGATACAGTGCTAATGGCTCAAGCCAAAATTAAGAAATAACTAAGAAATGAACTTAAAAACTGAGTGCACATATTCAACAGGTTGGTTAACCACTGGTACAAAAATTGCCATGGTATAAGGCAATTAAAAATTTCAGGTGAAAAAGCTGAACAATATGCAGATGAATTCATTTAACTCATAAATAGTGAAAAGTTATCTTTAGGACAAATTTACAACGCTGATGAAACTGGTCTTTTCTGGCAATATGTACCATGAAATACCTTGGTAACCTCTACAGAAAAGGCTCTAAATGGTGTCAAAGCTTCCAAAGTGAGACTAAATAATTTTATAATTCACAAATGCTGCAGGAACACACAAGTGTAAACTTTTTATAATCAGAAGAAATACACAAGCTTGAGCATTTAAAGGAGTAATGAATTTCCCTGTTATACATCATGAAAATAAAAGACCATGGATGATACAAGCATTACCTTTCAGGACAGGCGTCTCATATACGCATTCCCTAAGAACATTTGGTGGTCGTGTGCTTAATGCATGATATAATTAAAGAAAATAAAAGTAGACAATCTCCTATAACAAAAGAATATATTAAGTACTAAATTACAATTTAAATTACATTGCAGAGTTCAAGGCAGAGCTCGGAACACAGTTCATGCTACCGTCGCGTACAGTTGTCTCACGAGTCTGAGTGAGTAATGACGTCGCTTTGCTGCTCCGATTAAGAAGTGGATTTTACACATGGCGCCATCTCATGAATAGAAGTTGAAGTATCTGTCGGAATGCCACAAACATCTCTTACCAGCCACGCATCACTAGAGATTGCATTCAGGGGACGGGTGATGCATATACACATTTTAAGCTGGAACGTTTTTCTGAAGGCCACTAGATGGCATCCTATGTCCATTACTTTTGAAATGAAGACAGTTTTAGGTTCCTGACCTTGAGTTTGATATATTCTGCTTGACTTTGGTATTTTACTCATCAGCTGTTGCATGGAGGTAGGAAGTAAGAAGGAGTCGCCCTAAACAAGTTTCTCTGTACCCTGGTCTAAAGCACAGGCGATCCCTACGTGGTGACCAAAACATTGGGTCATTTACCATTGAGTTCTATGGGATTTGACGCGTTCGGGTGTAAATATTTTGTAATTACGTCACAAATATACATATAAATGTATATATTTTCTTTTTCTACAACACTTCAGAGTCCTAAGTATGTGAAAACAACATATTTTTAAACAACATTTCATTCTGAATGGAATTAAATGCTATACTTTTCACAGGACAGTTTTCTCAGAATGGTTTAATTTGAATGAAATATTTTCACAAGTTTTCGTTAATTAAATTAGAAAAAAAAATTACGGTAATTTGATTTTATTCGGTTAAGGTACAAAAATTAAGATCAAAGTTTATTGTATTATTAATATTAAAATTATGCATTATTTCTTTTCTATTTATAGAGCTTCTTCCTAAAATACTTTCTTAAATATGACATGATTTTTTGGCTTCTTTTAAATCGAAAAATGTAAGTCAATGCTCTATTTGGTTCATTTTAAATTAGAGAATTATTAGGAATTAGTGAAATACTTTAAATAAGTATTTCGCTAATTCCTAATAATTAAATAGGTATTAAATAGTATTTGACTTTCTCTGAACATTTCTGAAAGGGAATAAAATAAGTTTTTTTTTTTTTTTTTTAAGTATTATTTAAAACTTGTAACTGAGTTATTATAAAATGTAAAGGGAATAATTCTTTTAATTATACTTGTCAGATTTTTTTTTTTTTACCCTTCATTTCAACAATACATATTCCAAAACTCTTTATTACGTTCTTAAGTGCGCATCTCATAGCATTTGCTTTACAATACCTTTTAACAGATTGCTTTCCAATACGAACAATTCTTGCTTAAATAGTTTTATAACGTATTTGTCAACAGGATTTCAATTTATGTTTACAATTCAATATTAAGGTTATTATATATTTAGATAACATTTATAATCATTATAAATTAGATACATTTAATCATTAGATTTCTTCACAGTACTTTCACAGTTGTTTATAAGTGAATAAATTCTTCATTTCAAATACATTTATAAATAATTTAATGAATATTTAAGTATTTTGTCAAAGGCAGATACATGCTTTTTGCAAGCACATGCATAAATACCCATATATATTTCCTATTTATCA
This sequence comes from Stegodyphus dumicola, assembly GCF_044657685.1. Taxonomy (NCBI): domain Eukaryota; kingdom Metazoa; phylum Arthropoda; class Arachnida; order Araneae; family Eresidae; genus Stegodyphus; species Stegodyphus dumicola. The sequence goes on from NC_140781.1 coordinate 181,276,038, forward strand.
TTTCCGGCATGTGCAAATCTTTAATTTCTGTGCATTCACTATGTTTTTCGTGTAAAGTAATTTACACTAATTTAGCATACACCCGAAAGTTTTACATAAAAAATATATATGAATATAATGTGAATGAAAATTATAAGTATTATTTTTAATACCCACTCAAAGGTCAGTTTTTCTTCAAAATTCCTCCACGATGGCATCTCTCTCTTTAGGCAGATAGCCCTTGCATGCGTTACTCTATTTAATAAAAACTTAATCTGACCTATGTGCCTAATTACAAATATTTTAACATACATAATTTTATATTTACATTTAGCCATCAAGTTTCAAACTTTTCAAATCTTCTAGAAAATAAATTTTGGCAGATCTCTTTTAGCAATTTTCTTAAAATCTATATTTTTGTAGTGCAACAGCTTAGAATTTTATAAAACAAATTCATAATCAAAATCGATGTTGTTAGTTATCGAAAAATAAGCAAGATTTTTGCGTAAATGTCAGTAAACTATACAAACTGCTATTATCCATCACACTATGAATGTTTCTTTCATGCGAGAGTGTCCCTTTTTCGATTTCTATGGAACTGTCGTGTGTCGAAATACTATCAGAATCTTGTCAAGCGAGCTTCTGAATGTAAACAAAGAACACCCCGTCTGGTGACCCAAGCGTCAAAGCAGTGCTTCACTTCTAGCGCCGAATGGCCCCTCCTCCCTTTCCTACCTCCATGAGCTGTTGCGAGGGTGGGAGGAGAAAGCGTAAACAGAGGTGGGCTCTTTAAATTCGCTGCGGCGTGCTAATGAAAACTTTCGTGTGTCTAATTTATATCCAATTCCTTTTTTATTCAATTTTTTCCCTCTATTATGGGCCCACCAGTGGCCGAGTGGTAAAGTTGCTTAACACTGGTAGTTCGGGCCGAGGTTCGAATCCCGCAAACGGGCTGGCTGCATGGGCGTTTTTGTGGTTTTCCCCATGTGTAACGTGTATACGAGCCCTTTTACCTTAGAAAGTCCTCCTCGAAGGCATCCCTCCCCTTAGGCAGATAGACCTAGTGTGCTTTCCCATAATTAAATAAACCAACCCTCTACTATGTATGGTCTTTTAGGGTTACGTTTTGCATTGCCTTCAGATATATTTCCGTTTCTTCTCTTTTTATTTAGGAAAGCCTCACCTCCAGTCTATTATGGTGGGAAGGCACTATTTATCAGAGGAAGAATACCCTCGTATGGTTAGTGAACCATTTACTAACGCAAATGAAAGTGATGATTCATTTTCTAAAGAGTTAGAAAGTGATACTTTTTCTAAGAGTTAGAAAGTGATACTTTTTCTAAGAGTTAGAAAGTGATACTTCTCCGTGCTTCGAGATTTACCACACTCAATCTTCATTTTAAATTTTGTTACTTCTTACTGTAAATAGTCTTTATTGTGTTGGGAACAACTCTTATATGCGCCCTCAAGTCGCCAAACATTTTTGGCAAAAAACTTCACGGTGCCATATCACTATCTAAATTTTTTACCTACATTTCGAACTTTAAGCCTAAAATGTCTCCGAAAACGTGGTTTTCACAAATGCAAAAACCCTGTTTTGAACACCCAATTTAAGCTAAAAATCTGAAACAAAAACAAAAAATTTAAATAGCAAAAATGTAAAGTTTCTAACAAAAAATATTTGACAAGAATAAATGTACACAGTGATGTGTTTCAACTTTAAAAACCATCTACGAATTGCTCAATCTAGGCACTACGCACTAATCAATTTAAAAAAAAACTAAACTAAATTTCAATTAATTAAAAAAAAGCAACAATAATGACAAAAATTCATACTAAAAAACAATGAACATAACATTCTACAAAATAAGAACAAGAATAAAAGGCTAATCTTTGGAATATGGTAACAGGTAGTTTGGCGACATTTTGGTAAGGCGATAAAGGTTACTAGCTAGGACTTTAGCTGTGTACGTGGATAAAGTCAAGAGTGTGCGCAATGCCGTTTTTGTGCAATTCTGGGATATTTTTTTAAAGTGAAAAATAGGTCGACGTGTACATGGATGACACCATGTATGTGCAATTCTTAAAAACGCGGCAAGCAGTTTGCGATTCTGCACTTTCTCCCAATTTTGCACCTAATCTTCATCATGATTAAGCATTTTTGTTCCAGAAAAGTTCTAGTATAAGCGTAATTCTGCTAGTAGATTGTTGGAAAAAATTTTGAGTTTAAAAATAAAAAAAAAAAAAAATAGCCTTGGTTGATCTTTAGATTATGGTAACTTGGCGATTTTTTGGCGAAAATTTGGCGACCAACTCTCCTACAGCAACCATCTATTTTTTTTTTTCCCGCCGCCATTTTCTCTTCACGAAGTAAAGACATGTTTCTTTTCTTTTTATCTACTGAACACTTCTTCCAACAATCTACTAGCCGAATTTCACTTATGCTAGAAATTTTATCTAACAAAACTGCTTAATCATGACAAATATTCACTGCAAAATTGGGAAAAAGTGCACAATACCATACTCCTTACACGTTTTTCAAAATAACACATACACATAAACCATGTACACGTCGACTTATTTTTACTTAAAAAAACATCCCAGAATTACACAAAAATGGCATTGCGCACACTCTTCACTATATCCATGTACACTGCTTTTTTCTCATAAATTAGAAAAATTTCACGAAAATACATGACAATTTTCTGAATCTTTAAACCTGGTAAAAAGAACATATATGAAATTACCTGATCGCGAAAAAGTATATACCCTTTCCAAATATGAACATTTCCACATATAAAATAACCAAAAACTTTTACCTTTAAATCATCTATTATATTATAAACGTCACCAACAAATTCATACCGCAAGCATTACAAATACTTAGTGTCAAATATTTAAATTATTTCCATGCACGTTTACTTCAACTAAAACGTATACCAAATTCCTACAAACATAAAATTCACAAAATAACTATCATTTAATTAAAATATCACTAAACCATGTACACGTCGACTTATTTTTACTTAAAAAAAAAATCCCAGAACTGCACAAAAATGGCATTGCGCACACTCTTCACCATATCCATGTACACTACTTTTTTCTCACAAATTAGAAAAATTTCACGAAAATGCATGACAATTTTCTGAATCTTTAAACCCGTTAAAAAGAACATACATGAAATTACCTAATAACGAAAAAGTATATGCCCTTTCCAAATATGAACATTTCCACATATAAAATAAATAAAATATCCAAAAACTTTTACCTCTAAATTATCTATTATATTATAAACGTCACCAACGAATTCATATCGCAAACATTACAAATACTTAGTGTCAAATATTTAAATTATTTCCATGCACGTTTACTTCAACTAAAACGTATACCAAATTCCTACAAACATAAAATTCACAAAATAACTATCATTTAATTAAAATATAATTAAATTCAAAAACACTACTTAAAATATAAATAATCACATATATTAAATTAATAAAAATTAGCTTACAATCCTAATTACTTTAAACTAAATCATTGTTAATAACAATTTTCCCAATAATACCAATTCACTTTACTTCCACCTTACATTTAGAACAATGCATAAAAATAATATCCTCAAATAATTAAAAATACTAACTTACCTAATCTTCTTCAGAATCTTGCTTACATGGTGGATACACTTTTATTATGGATTCAATAAAATTATTGAATGATTTTTTTCTGCAAATTTTTCCTCCACACTTCCTCCGCTAAATAAAAAGCAAAATTCTCTTTATCACAACGCCTCGGAATGGTGCTTTTTATAGCACTCCACGTGCCCTCTATCGTATTGGTATGTGCACCTGTTTCCGGATCTTTAAAATAATATTTGTGGTTCACAGCAAGATGTTTAAAACCTTCATCTTCCAAACATTCATACAATTTCCAGAAATCTGAAATAATTATAGTACCCGGTAGAATATATTCCTTTATAAAACTTAATAAACAATCTTTACTTCTATCTCGCACAACCTTAAAAAAACATTTATTACTACCCCTTTCAATCTCACCAAACACCCATTTTCCTTCCACTCTCCTACCTCTCTGATACTTCCGCTTCCCAAACTTACTCTCATCAATTTCCACAATAACATTCATACCACCAAGCATACCCATATCATTTTTGCAAAATTCAACGCCTACTTCCCTACAAAAAGAATTCCAATCAGCTGCAGTCCTACTGCTAATTTCTAAATCCAAAATCTAATAGTCAACTGGCAATCTATTCACCCAATAATAAGAAATCAATAAAATCTCACCCATACTCAAACGACTTTCAGCAAACCACGTACCCTTCCTTACACTCCGTTTCACAAAATGTCCATTTTCACCAGATTTCTTGCACCGCCATTCAAACTTATCAGTAATATCCTTACTTTCACACAATCTCATTTCATTCCCACATTTTGGACATTCATACTTATCCGCAATTAAACCTACACTCATGCACCATTCAACCAATTCTTTTGAATTATCACACAAACGCATTAAAAATCTAGAATTCACTTTAGACACGCCATACAATCCCAAAATTATTCAACCCTACTTCACACAACACACAATGAAGTTTAATACAAAATAATATACAGCCACAGATATTTTTCCAAATTCCCCCCTTTTCCGATTAAAGAACCGTAATTCGTCCATTAATATCACATGATCTCTCATTTCCCTCACACAAAATAATGCGTAATCGAAACTGAGTACTGCTCACATTATTACCAAAGTCCTAGGCAGTAACCTTTATCGCCTCCAAAATGTCGCGAAACTACCAGTTACCATATTCCAAAGATCAGCCGATCTAATATTAGGAAAAATCCCAATTCCGGAATCGCCGAATTCCCGATGAGTCCGGATCTCGGACTTCGTACTGTAATTGTAAGCGTTAAACAGTCGGTAGATTAACGAAACGATAATGATGATACAGTATATTCATAAAAAATTACGATCAACACTCGGAAATTTATACAGCATACAATTCCTTGATCGCACAATTTACCAATATAAAATCTATAAATACTGCACACTGAGGTTTCTGAGTTTTTAAGATACTAGCTCTATAAAAAAGGATATCATAAACTTCTCTTTCATCTACGGGTAGATCTGTATTTCTGAAATCCTCTTCAGTTAACATTCTGTCTGGCATCCTGTCGTGCATTGTCGGATATGCGTTTTGCAACATAGTTATATCCATACTTGCCAAATTAACTACTACACATAAAAAATTATAACGTTAAGCAAAGTGGTTCGTAAGTTACTAATTTGAACATCACACGAACTGAAAAAATGAGTACAGCATCAGCATTAAGTCTTTTTGCCTGCTTGCGGAAATCACTTGGTACAATAAAGGAGGCTATTTTAACCTCCATGCATAAAATCAAGAAACCTTTTCTTTCTATAGACCCCACCTATTAATTTAGCAACATTTATTTTTATTTTATTTTGTTCCATCTTTTCTTCCTGGCCTTTCGAACACGTATAATATGTACGAAGTTCCTTTTTTACTCTCCTCTTCGAAGACGAAATTGTCCCCTTTGCACCTAAGCTTGTTTTTTCGCCCATCGCCGATGAAAGATTTTCCGGGTGCAAAACAAGACATCTGTCTACTTCGTCTGTCTCAAAGAGGTTAGAATAGAAGGAGGGAAGGTTCAACTCAAAAGGTGAAGCTTAGCGGCCATGTTACTGTTATCGCTGTGACTTGTGCAAGGAAGTCCGTAATTACAATATTTTTTCTTCTTTCCTTTTTGAAGCATGTCAGCTTGTGTTGTATATGAATGCACAAACAGATTTTCGAAAAAGATTCCTGAGATTACTTTTCCCGCGTAAGTATTGATTTTCTTTTTTTTTTATGTAATAAGTTAGGTAAAAAATATTACAATGTCATGTTGTTTTCTTTCCAGATGTGAAAAAAAGGACTTAATAATAATCAAAATATGTTAAATACATTTTAATGTTTCTGTTTATAGCTGGCATCTTTGTTCCTTAACATACAACGATGTATGCTAGAATTTAAACTGTATAATTTGAACTTTTTAGGTAATTCGTTTGATAATTTTCATGAAAAAAAAGACACCAATTGTTACTATTTTATGAATTGTAAAGGTGTTAAACAAAGTAATGCTTTTCTTTATGTATTAATTATTATTAATTTTTAAGTTTTGTGAACTGTTAGGAATATAATTTGTGCATTTGATTTTTCTGTTGTTAAAAATTTTTTTTTTTGCATAAATTTACAAATTTGTGGGAAGTATAGCGATAAAAGTAAGTAAAATATTTACACAACTGAACATGTGGGAAAGATGTATCCAAAAATATAGGTATAGGTATATTTCTGTAATTCAGCTTAATTTAAGGCAATTTCTTTGAGATTCATAAATATGAAACGCGCATAAACTGAAATCACTGAATTCACATAAATCTGTTTTATTTTATTAATATTTATTTTCTTGTTGTTATAAGGTTGTTGGTTGTGAAAAGAATCTATTTAAACTTTCATTTAAAAAAAATGCAACTTGTGACTATTTTTTTAGAAAATTATCTGCTATTAATTTCAGGTTAAAATTATTTTAAATGATTCTTTAATAGATTACAATATTGTGAATAAATCAGAAATATCACTTCTTAAAGAAAAAATTGGAAAGTACACCCAACAGGTTGCTAATAAAACCTAAACAAATTCTTGAAATATGCAGAAACATTATTTTTAAAGGCTTTAATGTTATGCACATGCATTTAGATTTCGAAGTATTTCTTAATGATGTTCTGTACGTAGTAAATTACGGATATCATCTTTATAACTTTAAAACAAAAAACTAACAATAGCGAAGCATTTCATTATAAATTTTACATATTTTTAGTGGAAAATACATGCACGGAACAGCTTAAAAACACGTACGTTTCATTGCCGTAATGCAATATTTTGAAGTTACAAATATGGACGCCGCTTGTTCGGTGAAGTTTCATTCCCTGATAGTGGAGGAAACTGCGAACCCTCCCTCCTTCTATTTTAACCTCCTTGGTCTGTCTTCGTGTTCGGTCGTCACCGCGATCATTCGGATTCTTCCTCTGCAAATATCATCAATATCAATTTAATGTGTTGTTGTAATTGCTGTAAATAAAGTTTTTTTAATTTAAAATCAACCTATATCTTCATATCTGCATCAGGTAAACTTCACAGAAAAGGCTAGCCAAGCCTCTCTCTATATATATATTGTTACATTCTACTCAATACGATGCGACAATTGGTTACCTGGACGTGATCATGTTAGAGCAACATGCGATTGGATAATTTTTGGGGCATCGAGTTGTTTTGTGCTATTTTTTACGTGTTTCTTCCACAAAATGAATATTATATGTGCGCATTCGTCAAGTGGGTGAGTTTATTTTTCTTATGTATTTCTCATGCTGTAGATCACTTGAATCTAAGTCCTAAGAGAAATTATTTAGTGCTCTTTTTATGTATTTAGTGCTTGTTCACGTGTACTGCAACTGCATCATTTTAGTTTCGTCTGTGTTTATTTATATGTATTATTGAAATTTCCACTAGTAACGAGAAGCTACCCCAGTTGGCACAGATTGCAGATGAAATTCATGATGTTCTGCAGCCACAAGCAATCAATCAAGTTCAGCATTCCAGTGTTGATATTTCATCGCTCCAGCAACAAATTCTGCAATTATTATTGCAGGTCGCAACCCTGCAGACATGATTTAAGTATCACCCGCGAGGCTGATCAAAGTCCCGGAACGGACATAATAGGGACTATAGTTCGACCGTCTCAACCGCAACCTTGGTTGGCATTCTGCCAAAACACATAGACTCGCCCAAAAGGGGTGGTATTACTTGCTGCGACGTGAAAGGTCTTCTCTTCTCCGGAAAATAGCTATGCTGGAGAGAAAGAAAGTGCCCATCCTTCCACCCTATTTTAAGAATAATTTGGTCCGAATGGCACATGCGTGTTTGCGCTCATGGTCGCGGATGAGGCGGTCGAACTATACCAACGCACGCAGTCCAGTAATCAAAAAGAAATATGTTTCTATAGCTCCCGATTTGGTGATAAAGAGCGTAAGTATTTTGGATTTGGTGATAAAGCGCGTAAATTACTACTCTATGCGCAAAACACTAAAAGACTCCATGCACATTCTAGCAGACCTCTTTAAACTGAGTGGGCTTTCACTCGAAGCTACGAGTGACAGCAGCCAGTGCCTTAGTCGATTATTTGTAACTGATACATTGCTTGACAGTCGCTTTGTTGTTGATACAGATGCGGACATTTCAGACGCTCTTCTCTCTCTCCGAATCGAAACGGCCGCCGGGAAAATTAAACTTATTTGTAGCTAATATATCAAAAATCGCAACATTTGGAGAATATTAATATTTTTAGACTTACGTTTGCGTAACAAATTTCAATAGCCATTTGTCATAGCCTGGTTTCGCACCCAATAATTGTTGCTGACTTTCTGGAAAAATTTTGTCTTTTGTTCGACATTAAAAATCAGCGCTTGCTCTACTTAATTACACAGTTGTCCGCTCTAGGCGGTACTGGAAATGCCTTTGACATTGGAAATGCCAACCCAAAATATAATTTTGGAATTAAATTAACTTCCGGTAATTTCTCTTTCCACAAGCTACTTAAGCACTAACCTAACGTCATCCGCTCGGTAACCCGCAAACCAACTTCTGACAACGATATTGTACATCACATAGAGACCACTGGACCACCAATGCTTGCCAGAGCAAGGTGGTTGTCTCCTGAGAAATTAAGATCCTCAAAAGAAGAATTTAAACATATGCCTGAAAATATAATTTTTCGGCCCTCAACAAGTTCATGGGCAAGTCCCCTGCACATGGTCTCTTAAAAAAAAGGGCGTGCAGTTACTTTGCTTGACGGATATCCGGTTCCTCATATTCAAGACTGCATGCAAGTTTTTCGAAGGCAAAAATGTTTTTAAGCGTAACATTTAACTCATTATTATCATCATATCCCAGCCAATCCACCTGATATATCAAAAACTGCGGTCATATCACCTTTTGGATTGTTCGACTTTCGGGTTGTGTAACGCCGCACAAATGTTTCAGTGGTAACGTTTCCGGCTAGCTCTAAAAACATTTATTAACAAAGCACGCAGAAACGAGTAAAAATAAAATATACATAAAAATTAAACATATACCAACGGAACATTAAACATTCGAATTATAGAGACATCTAATAATCTAGTAACCTAACGTCATAGCGGTTGGAGGTCGACTGTCTGAGATTGTTCCACTTCACCACTAGATGGCGTACAATAAAATAGTTCGGTTACGGCTAAACAGTTCTGTTACAGTTTAAAGTATAGCTACTGATTATATTGCGTGATATTGTGATATTGTACGAATATCTCTGAGGAAAAATTCAGCGTTTTGTTATATTTTTTTTGATCAGAATAAATTTTATTAACCTTTTATTGGACTTATGCATTCAGTCTATTACGAAACAGTACGCACGCAACAGTACATTTAATTATTTAATATGTCAATATTTTTAAGTGAGCATCTTATTATTTAATCTGTAACTATTTTTGATTGAGTTTATTATTTATTTTAATAGCTATACCCTTTCCTTAAAATTTAAAAAGCTAGGATTCGAACCTACTCACTCTGGTATAGAAGTCGGGCATGTTGGTAATGGATTTTTGGCGCAAAACACTAAAAGCCATATTAGCCAAACACAGGACTCATACTTTTACACACAATTAAGCAATAAGTGCACATATTAAATAAAAGGCAAGTTTGAAACAACAACACACTTATAAAATCAACAGTAGTAGTAAAATGGTGAATGGGGAGATAAACTGTTAATTAAGACTGAGATAATGATATATGCAGTATAGATGTAAAATCATAAAACATGAGATACATTAAAATACATAGCATTAAAACACCAACATGAAATCTCAACACAAAATCAAATTAAATGAGAGAAAACTGTCTCTTTCAGGTAGTGAAACGAATTGCGATTGACCTTTCTTCCGATCAAACTGTTGAGAGGCAAATCACAGCTATTAAACACTTACACTGTTGAGAGGCAAATCACAGCTTTTAAACGAAGATTATTATAATATGGCACTCTATTAAAATGTGATGGACTGATAGACAAGCATTGCAATTTGAAACAAACAGGCTCATTCTCAACTTTCATAAGGTAGTTATGTCTCACTCTAGTATGACCAGTTCTAAGGCGAGTAAAAAAAACTTCCTACTTACGGTTTCTAATATAACCCCAATACACTATTCTAGGCTTCACTCTTCTCAACTTGTTGCATGAATGAAAGTCCCCAAATTGCTGCCATTTTTTTAGGATCTTCCTGTTTGATGATACTACTGATAATATCTGAAAGGGATGACCCTACTGGACAATTTAACAGCAGATTTCTGTGTTATATCTGCCCGCTCATTACCCTTTATTCTTGTATGCCCGGGAACCCAGCAGCATAGAACATCATGTCCACGACTCGTTAAGTTCATATTCAAGTTCGGTGCAACAACTATCGCAGGATTCTCGGTGCTTAAAAAAGTTTCTAAAGCCTTCTACGCACTGTACGAGTCTGCATAAATAATGAACTTTTTATGGCATAACCTTGTTATGTACAAAATCGCATAAAATATGGCAGTCAGTTTAGATGTTAAGATTGAGGAAGCGTTGTGTAAACTTCTGCCTCCCATGAGGCCACCAATTGAAAATCCTAACATGAACAGTTGATTTAGATCAGACTGTATATATGGAAAAATAACTGGTATATCTATGCCTGTGCTCAGCAAAAAGTTGTTTGTAGACTATCTCGTTCGTGTTTGTTATGATGTGATGGTGGAAAATATCAAGAAAATGAATTTGAGCATTTTCTCAAGGTGGGATTTCAAAATGCTGTGCTAACTGGGGGACATATCAGACAGAAAGAATTCCTCAACCAAAGAACGAACCCTTTTAGAAAAAGAATGAACGCGAGATAGACGGGCTTCAAATAAAATGTCACAGGTGTTATCAAATAAACATAGCTCATTAGGATGGTCTGGTTGAGACAGTATGTTAAAATACTGAGAAAAGACAACTCATAGCCCCTTAAATGGAGTTATGGTTCGCAACAGTCAACATAAAACTCTGGACAGGAGATATCCTGAAAATTCCAGAGAAAACGTCGGCAGAGCTTGCTGATGAAGAGCATCTAGTTTTAACAATACTGAAGACCGAGAGGATCCGTAAACAACTGAACCATAGTACAGTCTAGAGTGGACAAATGCTCTGTAAATGCGAAGCGTAGAGTAGCGCTCTGTACCCCAGGAGGTGTTCGCCAAGACTTTTAAAATATTTAGTATTTTTATACATTTTTTCTCAGGTTTAAGATATGAGAAAGGAAAGTGAGTTTACGGTCAAACATAATACCAAAAAAATTTACTTGAGATACAACTGGAATCATTGAACTATTTCCCTCATATCTTCCCCTCGACAGCTAATTTGTTGGTCATATACATATAAAGATCCTAAAATGGTGGGGAGGAAGTTGTTTCAATACATAATTATTTTTGAGCTGAAAATGGTTACACTAAGCACACAATCTTCCTGTTCGAAAACTTCTGACAAAACAGAGACAAACATTATTTGAAAAGTTCTAGCGTTCAAAAAATTCTGAATGAAAATGGTAGGTTGCCGCGCAAGCCACTGTCACGAAGATTGTGAAGTATGCTATAACTCCATGCCTTAGCATAAGCTTTCTCAATATCAAAGAAAATTGAGACAAGATGGTTTTTTTCAATAATAGCTTTACAAATAGATGTTTCCAAAAGGAGCATGTTATCTATGGTTGTCCTACCCTTTCGAAAACCTGTTTAAGGCGATATTATATTATCTTCTTCCAAGAAATAGACTAAAAAATCATCGATATGCACATCGGTTTACCATTTTTTCAAACAGCTTGCATACACAACTCGTAAGGGCAACTGGCTGATAGTTTGAGGGATTCCTCGGGTCTTTCCCTGGCATAGGTGTGTGAATGACAACAGCTGTTCTCCAAGCACAGGAAAAACTATACTTCTTCCAAACCCTGTTGCAAAGAGCGAGAAGGGCAGTAAGTGAGTTATAGGACAGATGCCTCAGCGTTTTGTAACTCACTCTATCAAGATCCGGAGAAGACCTATGTGTCTGTAACAAGGCTCTCTTTAACTCAAGCATAATAAAACCTCTGTTATAAGGCTCAGAGTTAGAAAAGTTGAATGCGATGGAATTTCTCGCAGAGTGCTGTTTGATAGAAAGAAATGCTGGAGAAAAATTTCTGCTGGAAGAAACAGCCGCAAATGTCTCACCAATAATAGTATTCGTAATTTCTTCTATGGTGCTAATCACTCTGCCCTCTTTTTCCAACAACGGAAAGTGGTCTTTATATATTCCGCGTGGTTTTCTAACTCTTTCCCAAACCCACTTACTAGGCGTAGAGGATGTTATTGATTACAAAATATGAAATCCAGGAATCCCTCTGGCTTTGCCATCTTACTTTTCGTTCATTTGCTTTTGCTGTTTTAAAAGCTCTAAGGTTTCGCAAAGTAGAGTAGCTATGAAAAATTCCCCATGCATTTCTCTGTTTTTTTCAGTGCTTCATGACAGTCACGATTCCACCACGATATCGAATATTTTAGCTTTTTTCCTGATGTTCTAAAAATAGAGAAAGTAGCTGCCTGACTAATAACATTAGTAACTGCTTACACTGCATCATCGATACGCACATCTTTTACCATGTTCTCTGCAGCGGAAGAGAAGAATTCCCAGTCTGCCCTATCCAATATAAACCGAGGGGATCCTGACAGGGATTTGCTCCTCTTCATACGAGAGATACAAAAATGGGATAATGATCACTTGTTGACTTTAAAAAAGTTCTTCCCAATATCTTTTTTTTATTTTACAAAAACAATATTTATTTTTTAAAATTTAATTTTTTGCTTTCATTTTTTATTTTAAAAAGTTGTTTTCATAAAAAGTTTTATTTATTTTCATAATTTTTCTTTTTTACTTTTTTGTTTACACAAACGCAAATTTTCATTTTTATTTTTTCTTCATAATATTTTCTTATTCGGGAAATAAAATAATTTTTTTTGTTCATTTGTTCTTTTCCGTGCATACAAATGTAAATGTTTTATACTTTGAAAATTTTTTTCTTGCCTCATTTTTTATTTTACACTTAATTTCCCCCCTTGTTTTATATACTTTATGATCTTACTGATGGACTTACTGATGTTACATTCCCATTTCTCCGAAAGTAAACTTGGAAATATTTCTTAATCTACGAAATTTAAGCTGGAATTAAATGCATATCCATTCATTCTACAAATCTTTGTGGATAATATTTTCTGTAATTTCAAACCAATACATGTTTATTCTACACTATTTTTTGTGCTGCTACTGTTTCTAATTCGAAGATACTCAGAACATTCTCTACTAATACTATTAACTACTAATACTAATTATACTAACTACTTATGGTTGTAATAACTTTATTTTGTGTAATTGTACTGTGCAATGCAACACACATTCTTCTTTTTTACATTTTACATTTATTCAAAGAATTCACCAAACTATATCTATGGAAATGTAAATTTTAACTTTCTACTTTCTACTTACACATTTTTCCTCATACAGGATGGTCACAGAAAACTTCCCCGATTTATGAACCCCTAGCGTTCTATACGCTCAAAAAATCGAAATGAAACTTCAGATATTATTATTTGAAGGTATGTGCTCGAGACTGTGGTGATTTAAAACTATAGAGTACTCATGGTTACGGTTACAATGAAACAATATGAAACGTTGTACACGATGAAAACTTGTAATCCCCAAAGAAGATTTTTACCTGTACTCTCTTGTGTTGTCATTGGTCCTTTAAGATGCTCTTTTTTACAAATGTTTTACCCCGGAAATTTCCATCATACATATATCGTTCCAACGCCATTTATAGTTTCTAAATGCGCTGATCGATTTGCGCAGCGAAAAAGTGGATGTTGCTTTTCGAAAATTTCGAAATGTCTTTACTGTAATCGTAACCGTAAGAAGTCTGTTATTGCAAATCATCGTAATTTCAAGTGCATACCTTCAAACAATATCTGGAATTTCATTTCGATTTATTGAGCGGACAAGCATTTAGGGGCTTATATATCTGGGAATTTTTCTTGTGACTACCCTGTATTTAACATTCATCCTGCATTTAAAAATATTCATGTTCATTTCTAACTAAATTGTCCAAAAGCAAATACAGACTTACACAATTTTTTTATAGTAGACTTGACTTCGAATCAAATCTTACAATTAAGGAATAGTACATTTTCACGGATCAGTCTACTTAAACCAACAGATGTGCATACCTTCCCTAGCTTATTTGAAATACATATAAAACATATCGTTTCTTATTATTTTAATGCTACAGACATTTACGCGAATATACTCAGAACAGTTTCTTTTATTCAGCAGAAGGATTGATGTACATTACTAACACATATCCTGTGACGTATTATTTTAAATTCGAATTATAGCCAGATTTGTGAGGGCAAACCCAAAAAAAAAAAAAAAACAAAAACAAAAAGAAGACTATGATACACGTGGAAAGCATATTCAGGCAGGAAATGAAAGCTTGTTACCTTTCTCCCAGCTCGGCATAGCCAGCATCATCATTACCTTTATGAGTCTCAAAACTTTTAACATACTATATGAAAGCTCTTTAACATAACTTATAGCCGGCTGTATTCTTATGAAAAAGGTATGAATAAGAAATGCCGTACTTGGATCCTTTTGGTGTTAGTACTTTTCATCTCCTATATATTGATCAAAATACACACGTACTTTAATATCAGCTAAACAAATTCAAGTACAGATATACAAACAAGAATACTTCACAAATTCGAGAAAAGATAGGAACAAAATGAACTTTATTCGGCAAAATATGAAAAGGACTAAAAATATATTTGTGAAGGACATTATAAAGCAAACTTGCTCTATTCTACACATTGGCTGCATCCTTCATTTAAACAAATATTAAAAATATTTAATGGATAGGACTTTGACCACACTGGTTTATAACGTAAATTATTAAAATAATCCCAGACGTATAACAGAAGTATGCAGTATTTACTAGAAAGCTTCTCAAGCTAAACAGTAAAACTGAAAAATAAAATGGAAGAAGGCAATTTCAGATTTCCAACAAAATGTAAGCCTCTGAATATACTAAACATGACCAAGAAATGCATATTTGTTCTGCATATGTTCCGAATGAAATAAGTCCTTAATAACTCAAATGCAAAAAGGTTAGAATGCCAACCGTAAGTAAGAGAAAGTGATAAATTACTTTTTCGGATGATTTTAATGAATTCGCAGATCGCTAGCAAAATTATAATGCATTTCATATGAATTATTATTTTTTATATTAATTTCGACCATTGTTTTCCATTACACAGATTTAAATGTTTTCCATTTCCTGTTAATCCACCGTTTTTCGTAAGATTTATCCATGCATTTACTTAATTTTTCCATTTTTTTCTCATTTACAATACTGAAAGAATATAAGAGAAAGTGCTATTGACAGCCTCAACCTAAGTATATCTCAGGATGTTGTTTCATTGCAAAATTCCTTAGATAAGTGAGTTTATATGAGGACTAAATTTATAAGAACTATGTGAACGAAATTCCTGTTTCGTAACCCTACATGAAAATGTTCGATAAGGGAAAAAACAGAATAAGCTCCTTTGTAAGTACACATTTGTAAAGAATTATTGCAACTAGAGGAAATTGTTGAAGTGTTTCAGCTACCAACAAATCCTGTATAAATCCTTGAAGTTAGTGTTTTGCGCAAATCCTTTAACATATGTTTCACTCTGTATACTGTATGAACTTATATATAAGAGTTCATAGAGTTTCATTTTCTTTAAAAAATATAAAACGTACGAAGGTTAATAGACGCACCACATGTGCTTGCAAATATATAGCCAGCAATTCTAACTTAAATCAGGATAATGAATTTGATTTAACTAGTTAATAGTGAGTTACCATAATGGTTACACAATTAAAGTAACGCCCAATTTGGGTCTGACCTAAGGTTAGGCAGGACAAGCCTAATGTCGAGAATAACGCAATGCTGCAGAACAGTGCTCTCAAGAGAATCAACTAGCAAACGTGGCTTTCAACAGGCGGAACACGCTCTGATTCTAACCTCTATAACCTTACTTTAAATACTATCTCCTTTCTACCTCATTTGAATATCATGCGAGCCAAAAATTGACATTCTGAGAGGAAAATGGAAATGAGAAGGATAGCAAAGTTCATTAACATAAAATAACCCGTTAAAAACTAAACGAGATCTTATAAATGAATCAAAAGGTCATGAACAAACTTGAAAAGTGTACGGAGGTATTAGAGCTTTAACAACATGATTTGACTGTAGTTATTCGGACGATTAATAACCACATAGACAGATGGTATGGAAATGCTACGCTGAACAAAGGAAGATCACAAACAACGCATACTTAAACACATGCAATTATGAATTGATATCGCCAGTCGTTCGATGGAGCTTCAGGTATTTTGTCTTTTGAATAGTTTTGATTTCTGAGCGCAGAGTGCCGTCATGAAGTTGTTAAACCTAAGAATCTGAAGGTATGAACCTAACAATTCGTATGGCTGAAAAAGCTGTATATTAGAAATGTAAGTAACTTAAGTATGAGTGTGTCAAGATCACTCATCGTTTATGCGAACATCATTGACGTCTGGAATTAAAGAATTAAAGAACTTCGTCCGAAACGAAACTTCCAGTATCGTTGTTATAACATACGCAAAGCTTCATGGAACAGGGTGATTACTCCTAAATTGCTATTTCTTGCATTCAAATACCTGCACTGAGTATTATTTCGAAGAATACGGTTTTCCATCCGAAAATTTTATATTAAGCAAATTATATGCTACTTAATTGCCAATTATCAGTTTACTGACATATAGTTTAAATATTTGAAAAAAAGGAACATACCAAATAACTTATAGAGTCACGCATTCTTTGGTAACATAAACTAGCGAGCTCTAGAAAGATTGTAGAGGAATTACCCCCGGGTCTTAACAGCAGGAAGACAAAGTTAGAAGAAGGATGTAAATAGTTTTTTTATTCGATCTCAAATAATTTACACTCGATCCCCCTTGGGTTTACACAAGGCAACATTTCTGCCTTAACCTAAACAAGTAATGTTAAATTTAAAATAAAATGTAATTAGACTAGCCTAACGGCTGACAGGATAAAGTAAACGCTCAGTAAGGTTCTGGCTCATAGAAGTCGGCGAGGCAAGCCTAATGGCTAGAAGCACTCAATGTCACAGAATGAAATCGCTATTAAATCACGGTAACAACGTGGCTTCAAGCTAAAATTAACTTGGGAAACCTTCCCTTCAATAGAATATATTCTCCCTTAATCTGATAACCATTCTGGCAGGAAAGCGTGGGTGAAAAGGAAAGTGAAAGGAAAGTAACTTTAACTAAAAATTAACAATTAGTCAAAATAAATAAATAAATCCTCACAAACTTAAAAATAGTTATGACATGAAAGATGATCGACTTCTACTTCCTATTAGTCATTATCTAATATTTCGTATTAGAACTGTATAATGATTAAGAAAGCTATACCATAAGTATTCAAGGCCATCATTTGCCTCTTTTATGCTTATTATATACAGAGAGATGAATGAGAGAGAAAGGGGATTTTAGCCTCTGATGAGCTAAAGCATAACATTTCCTGAAATGGCAAACATTTGTAGCTAGGAGCTTCACTGGATGCGAATTCTATTGAATAAAAACTTACTGGAAAACAAAGCGTCAGTGTGTTTTATTGTGAATGCGTTCGCTGACTGTGAGTGCAATCGGAAGTCCTCTAGTTACTGAGGTCACTCTCTCACCGTTGTTTAGTTTCTCCCCCCTTTTTGGTAGTAGACTTTTCCTCTAATTCCGATAGCAAATTAGCCTCTAATTCCGATAGCGACCTCAATTTTATAGAATCAAGGTCTTTGCTACAAATATTCTAAAGATTTTCTACACTTAATTTTTTTCGTGGCGCTCCTAATAATTTGAAGATATGTTCTATTTTCCTGATTTCGCAGTATGGCTAAGAATCAAATGTTCATTATGTCCATGCACATCTACTAGGTGCATCCACAATACTGTAGTAGTATAGGGAAATATCTTTGAGTGGAAATCTATATGTACGATTTAGTCTAATAAAACAAACCTAGACTGAATATAATAACTAATAAGTTTTTTAGATTTATAAACACGAAATTAACCAGCCTTTTAGCGGCGACTGTAAGAATGGGAAGTATCATTTATCTCTAAGTCCATCTTTTCTATTTCCCTAGACAAATTATTCTCGGGAATCATTTATCTTACGAAGGAGTGACCTTTTTGTGGTGGGGTGATCTGCAGGGAATTATCTTCTACTTACCGTGTAATTGAAGAAAACAGGCGAAATCTCTATGCAATTATCCTGCTTTACTCGGAAATTAAAAATAAAACGTACTGCTACATTCTTTTTTTCTGTCTCTCTCAGTCAGTAGTAGGCAGCAATTTTAACAAATTAATTGAGATTTTTAAACCCTAAGAAATAACTTCAGAATTATTATAGTTGAAAACGGTGTAAATATTAAATTAAAGAAAGTTGTATGTAACAAGATTGCATAAATATTTTAATATAATTTAAGTGAATACTTGATTGATTTTATTATTTGACATGCAGTAAAATATTTGATTCTGTAAATAAGTTCCTATTAATAAGAACTACTATATAACTAAGCTAAGAATTTGTAAAGATGGAAATAGTTTCCTTTCATTACTATCTTAATCAGCTTGATCTCGTAAGTGCTTGTCAAGTGCCATTTAGCTCCTGACTGAAACTTTCTTGCTAACGAGCAGGAATACCATTATACTCTTCTAATTATGAAACAATGGCCAATGAATGCAAAACTAAATATCACACTGATTTTAAGAATTGCAATTTTATAATAAATTTTTATATCAACGATTTGTAAACCAAAGAACTTGTAAATATTTTTCTGCACTATTTAGCAATTATTTTATATAAAAATATCATAATTCATTTTTCTATTTTAAAATTATATTTTTAGAATAATTTTTTCGTCTAGTATTATGTGAATTATTAACTATGCAGACCTATAAACGTACTTTGAAAAAATAAATATATCCTCCACGCCACCAGTATTCTAGAATGTGCTCTAAGGTACAAAATGGTTGGGGATCTCTGGTTTAAACATAAGCGGGGGAAAGCTTTCAGGAGATCTTGCAGGGTTGGTTTTGAAGAAAAAAATGGCTAGTTATTTTAAACGCTGAAACTTTAATGAAAGGTTTAATGAAAGGTTCTGCGATCCAATTTTAAACTGGTATCTATACAAGATTAAGTTCTGCAAGAGCTGTATCCTGCAGACCCGGACAAAAGCACTGATTTTGCCAGCCTTCTTTTGGCTAGAATAGCCGCTAACAATGCATGGCCTTTGAAGATTTTCAGACGAGGTCAGACGAGGCACACTTTACTCTAGACACAGGAGTTAATACCGAAAACTGTCGCATATGAGGCATCGCAAGTCGTAATGTCGTGCACGAATGTTCTCTGCATCCTGATCACTGCAGATTTCATGATTTTACTGCAGATTTCTTTCTTGGTCCCTTTTTCTTTGAGAACACTCCTCAAGTTCCTCAAAGGTGTTCCATCATGAGTGATTGTTATTGCTAATTTCTTCAGCAGCAAGTCGTTCTTGCCTTACAAGAAAGAGAATATTTAGAGACCAGTGTCTTCGTGAAAGATGGTACACAGCCGCACGTTGTTGGACTAGCGAATGTACTGCTTCGTTCTACTTCGGAAATGATCGAATAATTTCGAGAAGTTTTCCGATTACCTGGCCTTCTCTTTCTCCGGACTTGAATCCATATGAGGTGATTCTTGAAAGATCGTGTCTATGGAGGAATCAAACTGACTATGCCTGAACTGAAAGTAAGCATAACATATCATGCTGCTGCAATTAATCGAGAAATTCTTGGCGGTACTGTTGAACACGCTATAACACTCTTTAAACATATGGTTGAAGCAAATGGAATGCCCACTGAACAAATGCTCTGATTAAGTTTTATGTTTTTTTGCGTTTCATGCACCCCTTCTCACCTGTTAGTTAAAATTTGAACTATTATTTTTTAATTCAGCTTTCTTTTTTCCATGGTCAACATAACGTATATAACAAGTTTCAACGGAACAGGTCTACCATAAGCGGCCTTGGGTAGGTATAAATAGCGTAATTTCAATTATAATCACCCGGCTTTGTACTTAAGCAACTTTAAGTACACATAATCTATTGTTGTAAACTGTTTAGTGTAATTACATTTATTACGTACATAACTTTAACCGGAATGACATTTTACACCGAATAATACTTATGCTCAGTATTATTAGGTGTAAAGTTTTAAGAGTAGACAGTATCTAATTTATATTTCCTGTAGCATAACCACTATTCAATTGTTGAACAGTATGCAACTTAGTACTTCATATATAAGGTAATTATATACTAGACATTGCGAACTCTGATAAGTATACTGCTGACCACCCAAATTGCAACACCAAGAAAGACAAGAGATATCACAACAAAAATCTATTTAGTAGGTAACATGTTGACAAAGTATCAAATGATTAAATTTATAGACTTCTGTGAAGTGTGGTTCATTCCAGAATCCGTATCCAGAGCAGCCGCCATTGTTGGAGATCACCGCTGCCACGCGCTTCGGCATTGATTCAAAGAGACTTTAGATGCGTTCTTAGGGTACAGCAGACCAAGCAGCTTCCAAAGCTGCTGATCTGGTGTGGCAGCTTGGGATGTAATCTGGGTCGATTGTTCAGCAACCATGGACCACATGTTTTCTATCGGCGAAAGATCAGGAGCGCGAGCCGACCAGGGAAGCAATTCAATCTGGTGATTGACGAAGAACCATTGGTCAGTGCGTGCCACGTGTGGTCGCGCATTATTCTGTTGAAATATGGCTGTGGGCAAGCCCCGAAGGTAAGGAAGGACAACTGGCTCCAACACCTCGGAGATGTAGCGCTGACTATTTAAAGTACCGGCAATGCGTACTATAGGAGTGCGAAAGTGATATCCAATACCGCCTCATACCATAATACCCGGTGCAGGTGTGGCGGTGCACAACGCAGCTGTTCAGCATCCTCTCTCCACGGTGTCTTCAGACTCGAATCCGACCATCGTGGTGTTGCAGACAGAAGCCTGACTCGTCAGTAAAGACAATTTCATTCAATTCTGCCGTCCATATCCTTCTTTCATCGCACCATTGGCGGCGGAGACGTCTGTGGTTCTGCGTTAAGGGTAGACGAATCAATGGACGTCTTACGGACAGACCACTCTGCTGTAAACGGCGTCGAATGATACGCACAGACACTGGATGATGTGCTACAGACTGAATGTGGTGTGCTACGGTTCGTGATGTGACTGAGCGATCCAACACTGCCATGCGCGCAATGTTCCTGTCATCACGTGAAGTGGTGCACTGAGTTGGATTCGATCGAACACGTCGGTCCGTCGTACCCTCCTGCATCCAACGGTCACATATCCGCATTACAGTTGTTTGGTTTCGTCCAACACGACTACCGATTTACCTGATAGATAATCCACACTCTCGGTAGGCCACTATCCTTCCTTAGTCGAACTCGGATACTTGATCAAACGATGATCGCTGTTTACTACGAGGCATAATTGATTGGTTTTTTTTTTGAAAAAACAATCAATTATGCCTCGTAGTAATCAATTATGCCTCGTGTTTTTTTTTTTTTGAAAAAAAAAAAAAACACGAGAAAAACACAATTGCCAAATTTGAAATCGTCAAAAACTCCAAGCCTTAAATAGCGCTTTGAACTGGCGCCACAGGCGCGCGTGATGTACGTCTGCTCTGACATTCTAATTATTTGCATATCTCACCTCTGCTAATGCATGTTGTAAATTTCATGTTATTTGCATGCTTCCTTCAGGGTGTTGCATTTACGGTGGCCAGCAGTGTATATCAGTATAATCTGCAGTACCATATGATTGCACTCTTCTTCTAATGCTTTTGTATATTCCTTTTTGTATTTAATTATTGTCGTCTTTTCTGTCAGGGAGGCCCAGAGTGTTTAGCTCCCGTTAGTAATCAATTCCGCATGGCTATTTCAAGTAATCTGAGCCGGAGCTTACTCAACGGTTTACTGTCATCAACCATTTTACCAGATGGTTGGCTAGGTTCTTAAGCAAATTGACACTGGAACATTATATTATTGTAAATGCATGATCGTGAGAAGGGCACCACTCGATTTAGTCAAATTATTCCGAAGGATTCCCCTTTCTAAAAGCTTATCTTACTGGGGAGGTGTTATAAAGACAGCGAATTTTAATGCGTTCTACACACATACGAGCATTTGGATTAGACGTTCCACGTAGTTCCAGGAAGACCACACCGTGTTGAAGAACATCCCCATAGACAAGCTGGCTCCACTGGGAACTCAGGGGCGAATCAACGCGTCTGGTGTAATGTCAGGAGTTCAGCATTCGCGGAAACCATTGTCCGGTGAGCATAAAAGGGGCAAGCGCACCAAACAATAGAGTCCTGGGTAGTTCCTAGTACCTTCAAGAGTTCCTGCTTAACTTTGGATGGTGAAGGTGCTCTTTGTATTGTGTTGAAAGCGTGTTTCAACAACCTCGTGGTATTCTGCAGCCTCGTGGTGGTTCTTCGGTATCGGCTAATAAAACTTAGGATTCGGCTCTTGATAAACTGTCACGCTTAGAAGTTGAACATGTTAAGTCAAATTATGTGAATTACTGTGATTTATTAAAGAAAAAAGTATTAAAGTATTAAAGAATCTTTTAGTACTGTAATGAATACAATTTGATTGGTACAATTCCTTAAACTTCAAGGGAAGACAAGGATACTAGATTTTGTTAAAGGTAACTGCTTGTCACTCAATGTCGATGGTAATGTGTATGATACTTAAAAGAAACCTGTTTGTAATTTAAGTGATAATGCTCTAACTGATAGTATGCAAAATGGCTCAATACTAAGCCTATTAAGCCTCAACGAGGCTAAAAAATATATAAAAAGAGGTGAATTAATGATGACTGGACTCGATGAGTTCATTTCGCCTCGAATTACGGTCAGATCCACGGTTAAAAGAAATGTGAGAAGTTTACTTCAAAATAAATTCCGTCATTTAACGATTGATAATCCTATTAATGATAATAATGAATATAATGATAATGATTGTATTGATATGAACGTTTAGAGTGGACAAGCTAATGAAACCTCTGTTCAGCACCATAGGATCAAACTAATAATGGTTCAGCTTCTTATTAAATTTTCGTACTTTTTGGAAAAGCAGCTTATAGTTGAAACCAAGACTAAGTTTAGCGGCAGAGTTAAAGTAGAATTTCTAGAAGTTTATCATAAGACAGAAGGTGACCACCGAGCTTTCATAAGATATTTAAATTCTAACTCAATTGATCACAACGTGATCACGGCTAAATTTAAACGTCCCATTAAAATTGTATGTAAAGGTTTACTAATTGGCATTCCAAAGGATGAAATTGGAGATGAATTTGATAATCTTGGTTTTAAAGTTAAAACAGTAGCTCAGATGCATAGGTTAAAGGCTTAAGTCCCAATGCCATTATACCAAATTCAATTAAAAATGAACCAGGTATTGAACGGGTTTATGAAATTGAAATATTTTGTACTTTAATATTTTTATAGTGACATACAAAATCGAAGGGGGTGTTATTCAATGCCATAATCGTCAGCACTTCAATCATTCCTCGGAAGTGTGTAAACTCGAATCCCATTGCGTTAAATGCGCGGAACCTCACAGAACTAAAAATTATTCTACTAAGCGGCTTGATACTGTGAAGTCCTGCAATTGTGGCCAAACTGGGCACACGGTTAACTGCCGTGGTTGTGTCAAATTTCTTTCACAAATTAAAAATGTAAAGGCTAAATCTGACAGTGGACATGCTCCATGTAGCAAAGTTATCCCTAGTACTTCTACTATTCTTCCGAGAACATCATATGCAAATGTTGTTAAAAATAATGTTACTAGAATTAATATGCCTAATATGGCAAAGAATTCTAAAATACAAACTAATGAGCCTTCTTTCGACATACTGTTAAATACTTTTAAGGACATTCAAAGTCTAATTAATTAAGTTAAATAGATGTTCTCGGGTATTTCTTTGATGAATGTAATAAAAAAGTTTAGCTTGTCTTTCTGAGCTGCAGGAAACCGAAAATTCCCTAGATAATCTTTTCGTACAGTTTTCAATTCTTGAAGATGTGTTTAATTTTCCTAATGCAAATAATGTGTAGTAATATTTATGAATCTTTATGTGTGATTACATGGAATGCTAATGAATTATGCTGCAAGATTAATGAACTTCAGGGTTTTATAAATGAGTACTTCTCTGGTAAGTTCCTACAAGAGCACAAGCTTAGACCTGCTCGTCCCATTTTTATTGCCGAGTACAATGTTTATAGGATTTATAGGGTCTAAGGGTAGGTAGGTAGGTAGGTGACGGAAGACGGGGACGCCTGGTGGCTACCAGAGATAAACAGGCATGTGTCCCTCGCCTTCTACTATCTAATGGCAACAACTCCCTGTGGCCTCAAGAGTCCACACCGGGAGCTTATTAAGGGTGCAGGAGTTTACATGGCCAAACAAGGGCGACTCATTAACATTGCTTGACTAATTACATAATTACAGGTATGAGACTTGTGGGACGGATTTACAGGTGAGGGGCTCAGAGCTAGGTACTAAATGTATGAAAACACAAAAACATGAAAATGTACAGAAAACACACACGCAGAGGAAAAAAAAGGGGGGGAGAGGGATACACTTGATTAACACTGAAGACTTATGACAAATAAAACACACTTAAAAATAATAATACACATATACCACATGTCAGATACATATTGGGCCTCATTGATCACATATACTGTACATTGTGGGGTGTGTTTACAGACGAGGGGCCATAAGATGGGAATAACATGTGATTGCTGGACATTCATATGGGGGACACGTAGAGGTCCGGCGAATATATATTTGTGGAGCGCATAGGTTGCTGAGTGTATGAGCATGCCGAGCGTGGTGACATGTTAGCAGCACAGGGTTGATGTTCATGTTGACTTCTGTTAGTGGCGGACGTTGTGGGATTATGCAGCGTCGCATATATCTTGGCCCATAGCGGCGAGCTGGTCAATGACCTTACAGATTTTATTGATTGCAGGTTTGTTTTTAATAATGAACCGTTGAAAGACGTCTGTAGGAGGAGTGGGATGCTTAATGTGGTTGTCTGCTGTGAGTGGGTAAGAGTAGATATAGTGTTTTGGTGATCCAAGTTGGCCGCACACGCAAGCATCTGTAGTGGAGATGTTGTGCTTATAATAATACGCTGGATAGGGGCCATGTCCCGTTATGAACCGGATGAGTTGGGGTATAGCTATGAGGCGTGATAGAGAGACTGGGTAGGAGATTGTAGGTCCGCCGTCCGGTGTCACACGCGTTCCATTCCTCTTGCCATATTTTGAGTAGGTCTTCTTTGAGAAGCCTCTTTAGATGCGATGGTGGTGCACGGATACGGATTTGCTGAACTTCAGAACCGATGGCGGCTTCTTTGGCTAGGGTGTCTGCTGTCTCGTTTCCAACTAGACCAGCATGCGCCTTGACCCAGGTGAGGTGAATGCGTTGCTGGCGGTTTACAGAGAGTAGCTTTTGGATTTCGGAGATAATTGGGGAGGTGTGGCTTAAGTTTTGAATTGCCAGGAGTGAAGATTGGCTGTCTGTACAGATGCATGCTTGGTGGTAGCCGTTATTTAGTATGTCGTTGGTGGCGTTGAGGATGGCCAAGGCTTCTGCCTGGAACACACTATTGAAGTGTCGCAGTGCTGCCTTCCAACTGGTATGTTCATCATTTTGGTGGTAGCAAATGTAGGCGCTACCAACTCCGTCTTCAATCTTGGATCCATCGGTGTAGGAGACGTACGGTAGCGTTGGGAATACTAGAATTGCTAGTGTTGTCTATGGTGATGCGGAAGTTTCTTCCTTGAATGCCTGGATATGGGCGTTGAGTGGGGCGAGGGTTTTCATATAAGGTCGGACGGTGGGTTGTATCGTGGAAAGTGGTGTCTTTGTGTAGTTGCAGAACTCTGGTTATTGTAGCTTCTTGCTCAGCTCTAAGATATAGTGGCGGTATGCCTGCAAGGATGATGGCCGCACAGGTGGTTGTGGTACGGAAACCTTTGCCCATCATTAGTGCGAAAGGTCTTTGGATGGTGTTAAATATTTGCATAATCGCCTGTAGTAACGGCAACCGCCGTCAATAAAAGGAGGTGCTTTCCTTAGTGGCACCGCAGTTCATTTTAGTTCGAGCCAGAATAGACCTGTTCGGGGGAGAAGCCAGGGGATGAGAGATTCCGGTTCCCGTCCTGTTCCGGTTCCCGTCTTGTTCCTGATCCAGTCCAGTTCCAGTTCCAGTCCGGCCGTTTAAGTCCAAAACACGTAGGAGCGGAAGTCTGAATCCAGCGAATGGAGATATATGCCGAAAGGGCTAGATGGATTCTGTCTTTTAAAAGAAAGTGTTCTTCACCGTGCCGGCATAGCTGTTACTTTAAAGCACTTTGAATGTTTTCCAAATAAGATGTTAAGTTTTCGTTTATGATGTTAAGTTTCATCATTGTTGAAGTTCCAGTTAAATAAACCTTTAAGTTTTAGACAAGGTTTTGTGTTCTCTAGAAATTTTAGATTCGAAGTCAGATATATCACATAGGATTTAACGGAAAAATCAACATTTGGCGCCAAGCGACAGGACATTGTCTGCAAGGTAAGCGACTTTTTTATTTTTGAATCATGGAAGCCTTAAAGTTAGCACGAACTCAATACATAAGATTATTTAGCAAAGCGTGTAATGAATTTGACAATGAAGAAACTAAATTTAATCAGGAAGAAAAATTAATTAAAATAAAAGTTATTGCCGAGGAAGCTAAAGTTTTGTTTGATACTGAAATGAAAATACGAGAATTAATGTTTAAAGAAATTACAGATGAGACTTTACTTATTAAGGAAATAGATGAATCTGAATTATATTTTGATAGGTGGAGACTTATTTAAAGTAAACTAAAAAATCTTACTTCTGGTACCCCGAATGTAACTTTAATTGATCCATCCTTTGTTCAGAATAAAATGTTACATTATCCGAAGATTAAATCGCCTATCTTTGAAGGTAACGTGAAGAAATGGGTAGGATTTTGGGGGCAATTCCAAAAGATTGATAAAGATCCTACATTAGATAATAATGATAAATTTGCTTATTTGGCACAGGCTATGGAGAAGAATTCTTCCGCAGAGGAAATAGTTAAAAGCTTTCCGCCAACTGGCGATAGTTACAAGAGCGCAATTGAATCATTGCAAACGCGTTTTTGTAACAAAGAATTACTAACGGAGATTTATATTCGTGATTTGTTAAGCCTTGTTATTCAAAAACAAGGTACACACTCTTTGCGGAAACTATACGATGAACTCGAATCTAATCTAAGAGCCTTGGAGATATTGGGAATAGAGGCAAATATTGCGCGATATTATATCCATTGGTAGAATCAGCATTGCCGAATGAAGTCTTAAAAACGTGGGAGAGACTTAGGTTTTCGCGTAAAGGATCAGAAAGTTTAACCGGCGGAAACGCCGAGTTAGGAGGAAAGGAATCTGACCTTGAGCGCCTTTTATGTTTCTTGCGCGGTGAAGTTGAAAGTGAGGAAAGAATTTCTTTAGCAGCTAAATCTTTCAATGTTTTCGATCGATTGGCTCACGGTAATAAGAAAGGAAATTCGGCTTTAAAGATAAGAGAACCTCACTTAAAACCTACGGCAGCTGAACTGTTTACTTCTTCTCATGAAGCTAGAAAAGGCTGCATATTTTGTTCCAGTATAAATCATGGTTCTGCGAAATGTTTTCAGGCGCGTAACTTATCGTTGTCGAAAAGAGAAGTTTTGGTCCAAAGGACACGCTCTTGTTATCGGTGTCTGAAATCTGGACATTCTGTCAGGAGGTGTAGATTAAAAACAGTTTGTTTTACATGCGGCAAAAGGCATCATATTTTTTTATGTAAGGGCCATTCACAAATGAGTGAGACAAGGGCAACAGAACAGGCTCCAAATCAGGCTGAAACACTCGCCAACATTTCTTCTAGGTTTCCCTTTAAGTTTTGCTTCAAACAATAAGAGTAATAATTAAAGGAGATAAAAAATCTCGTTCGGCTCGAGCTATAATTGATACTGGTTCTCAAAGGTCATATATTCTGCAAAGCGCAGCTCAAGATATGGGTTATAGGTATACGGTAAAGGAATACTTTAGCCACGCGTTATTTGGCGGTACGACGACCAGTTTGTGTGAACATAAAGTTTACAAAATTCATTTATCTAATACGTCTGGCTCGTACAGTTGTAATTTTGATACTTTAAGTCACCCTGTTATTTGTAATAATATACCTTCTATCGGACAAGGAATATGGCTTAAAGAGCTTGCTGACTGTGGAATAAGTTTAACAGATCGTTTAGAAGGACCTATAGAAATTTTAATAGGAGCCGATGTTGCAGGACTATTATTAACGGGGAATCGTAAACAAATTTCAAACGGTCTTGTAGCTATTGAGACAAAGTTAGGATGGACGGTTATGGGAAAAACCGGGGAGTTGAATAGTGAAGGTTCAACATTCTTAGTTACTTCAATCTTGAATAAAGAGGCTTGTATTTCTGATTTATGGGCCCTCGACTCGCTTGGTATTACGGACCCATCCGAACAAAAGAGTAAATTGGAATTGCATGAGGCTACCAGGCAACATTTTCTTGATACTGTAAAAATAGAAGATAACCGCTTTGTAGTGTCTTTGCCTTGGTTGGAAGGGCACCCTTCCCTGTCGGATAATTTTGAGTTATCGCTTAAAAGGTTGCACGGTACGATTAGGCAACTTGAAATGGATAATCTTCGCCAAGAGTATGAAAATATATTCCAAGAATGGCTCAAAGAGGGCATAAAAGAGAAAATACCCGTAAATGAATTAGATTTACCCCATTATTATTTGCCACATAGACATGTTGTTAAGGAACATAGTACTACGAAGTTACGGCCAGTATTTGACGCTTCGTCTAAAGCAAAGGGTTCTCAGAGTCTCAACGATTGTCTTGAAAAGGGATTAAACCTTATTGCATTTATTCCTACAATTTTAATTAGATTTCGCCAAGAAAAAATAGGGGAGATTTTTGATATTCGTAAGGCCTTTCTACAAATTGGCCTGAATTCTAGTGACAGAAATTTCCTCCGATTTATTTGGATAACGGGTGAAGATGGCTTGAAGCATTTTCGTCATTGTCGAGTCGTATTTGGTGTAACCAGTAGTCCATTTTTACTTGGAGCTGTTATTCAATATCACCTAAATTCAATTTTAGAGAAAAATGATGCAGATGTAAAATATCCTTCCAACATTATTGTTAAATTAATGAATAGTCTCTATGTTGATAACTGTGTAACAAGTGTCGGAAATGAAGATGAATTACAGCGCTTCATTAAAGTATCTTCAGATGTTATGGCAGAACGAAAATTTGAATTACGGGGTTGGGAATATACCGACTGTAGTTTAGAAACAGAAACTATTGCGAATGTATTAGGTTTGTTATGGGAAAGACAAGGCGATACTCTTCAAATAAATGTTGCTAATTTACAAAATCTTTGTTTCGAGAAAGTTACGAAAAGAAGTATTTTGGCAATAGCCCATAAAGTATTTGATCCCATCGGTATAACATGTCCAGTCCTTATATTACCTAAGATGTTATTACAGCGTACATGGGAAACAAAAGTAAAATGGGACGAAGAAGTTAACACTGAAATTAAAAGTAAATTTTTGAAATGGGTAAAAGACATTTCTCTTTTGAAAAACATTAAAATTCCAAGATGGATACGATATTAGCCAAAACAGTGTTCAATCCATGTTTTTTGTGACGCCAGTCAAGCAGCGTATGCGGCAGTAGTTTTTATTCGTGTAGAAGAACCTGAATCAGTTAAAGTCCAGTTGCTTCAGGCTAGGTCTAGAGTTTCCCCTTGTGTTAAAAAGGAAACGACTATTAAGATTAGGATTGTTAGCAGCAACTATTGCATCTCGTCTTGCTGCAGACGTTTTAAAAGACTTTGAGGCCAGAAGTACATTTTTCTGGACAGATTCAACTACTGTCCTTGCATGGATAAAAAGGGAAGAACCATGGGGGACATTTGTAGAAAATAGAGTACAGGAAATAAGGCTTTTGACACGTGTGGAGGATTGGAGGCATATACCTGGTCACCTTAACCCTGCAGATCTTCCAAGTAGGGGGTGTTCAGTTCGCCAACTCTCCCGGTCAAAATGGGAGGGTCCGAGCTGACTTTTAAAATCCCAAGAAAATTGGCCGAGTGCCGAATTTATAACTGATGAAGCGGAAATAGCCAGTGAGAAAAAAAAGGCAGTGGTTTCATCTCTAGTGTCTACTGAAAGGTTTAGTTTGAGTGAGCGATTTTCTAGATATCGAAAAACAGTTAGCGTTGTTGGTTGGATTCAACGATTTTTCTTTAATTGCAGAAATATGAAAAAAAGGAAGGGTGAACTCACTGTTGATGAAATTGATTTTGCAGAAAAGGTTGTTATTCGCTTGATTCAATCGGAATCTTTTCAGGATATAGAAGACGCATGCTTACGAACTCTTAGTCCATTTTATGATGCGGGAATTCTAAGAATTAAAACTGGTGCGTTTCGAAGAGATGCACGTTAGAGTTTAGAACACCTATAATATTACCAGGAGAACATCCGTTAGTTAGAAATTTAATTATGGAAGAACATAAAAAGAAAGGACATGCAGGTGTACAATATATACTGAATACCTTAAGGGAAAGGTTTTGGTTGTTACTGGCAGAAGAACTGTGCGTTCTGTTTTGAGTAAATGCATTACTTGCAAGAGATATTCTGCTGTACCTGTTGACCATATATCAGCCCCACCGCCAATAGAGCGAGTAAATGATTCAGCAGTATTTCAAGTAACGGGTGTAGACCTTTGTGGTCCTTTATTGCTGAGAAACAAAGAAAAGGCATGGATTTGTGTTTTTACATGCGCCGTTTATAGAGCGGTCCATTTGGAGTTGCTGACTTCTCTATCTACAGAAGTGTTTCTTCAGGCTTTTCATCGGTTCGTGTCGCGAAGAGGTAAACCCACAAATGTGTACAGTGATAATGGAACTAATTTTGTAGGAGCTTCAAATGCATTCAAATTAATAGATTTTGAACAAATTAATCGGCAGGCAGCCAATGAGCGAATAACATGGAAATTTATTCCCCCTGGTGCTCCATGGTGGGGTGGTTGGTGGGAACGTCTGATCGGAATGATGAAGCAAGTCCTTAAAAAGCTTCTTAAACATGCTTGTTTAAATTATGAAGAAATGTACACGATACTGTGTGACTGTGAAGCAATTCTTAATGACCGACCGTTGACAGTAATTCCTTCCGATCCTGAATTTAAAGCTTTAACTCCTGCCGACATTTTAAAAGAAATTAGAACAGGTAGTTTGCGGGATATAAAATACGGTATTCAATCAAGTAATTTACAAAGAAGATTTCAGTATATTCAAACTGTAAGAGAAGCATTTAAAAATAGATTTCGTAAAGAATATTTGGGAATTCTCAAGGTTTCGCATAAAAGAGCTGAAAGGAAAGTTACTATTAAATTGGATGATGAATCTGTGAGACCTGTAACACGATCTGGTAGAACTGTAACTCCGCCAGACAGACTGGCATATTAAGGCTCTTTGGCATTGTTTTACTTTGATGTGAAAGTTCACTTTTTTTTTTCCTTAGGTGGAAGGATGTTAAATATTTGCATAATCGCCTGTAGTAACGGCAACCGCCGTCAATAAAAGGAGGTGCTTTCCTTAGTGGCACCGCAGTTCATTTTAGTTCGAGCCAGAATAGATCTGCCCGGGGGAGAAGCCAGGGGATGAAAGATTCCGGTTCCCGTCCTGTTCCGGTTCCCGTCTTGTTCCTGATCCAATCCAGTTCCAGTTCCAGTCCGGCCGTTTAAGTCCAAAACACGTAGGAGCGGAAGTCTGAATCCAGCGAATGGAGATATATGCCGAAAGGGCTAGATGGATTCTGTCTTTTAAAAGAAAGTGTTCTTCACCGTGCCGGCATAGCTGTTACTTTAAAGCACTTTGAATGTTTTCCAAATAATATGTTAAGTTTTCGTTTATGATGTTAAGTTTCATCATTGTTGAAGTTCCAGTTAAATAAACCTTTAAGTTTTAGACAAGGTTTTGTGTTCTCTAGAAATTTTAGATTCGAAGTCAGATATATCACATAGGATTTAGCGGAAAAATCAACAGATGGTCTGTAGTTGTTTACGTTTCCGGCTTTGCATTGGCGTCGCCCATATTGCGGCAGCGTACAGGACTATGGGTTCAATCACTGTTGTGTACAAAATCTTGTTAATATATAGGTTTCGTCCCCAATTTATACCTTGAAATTGACGGGCCTTGCGCGCAATGGCTTGTGTCTTAATTTTGAGTTGTTGTATATGTGGGATCCATGTAAGGCCTTTGTTCCATATTAAGCCTAAATACTTGAGCTCTTTGACGATTTTAGATTTTTCTGTTGGAGTTTAATACATGGATTTCTGCTTGGGTTGGTGCCTGGCTTGGGAATGATAAGAGCGGTTGATTTGGCAGTGGAGATGGTTAATTTGAGTTCTTGACAGAGGAAGCTGAATTTTTGTAATATTTGAGTGCTTCTGTGTTCCAATTCGTTTCTGGTGCGACTCTGGATAAGGAACGCAACGTCGTCTGCATAGGCAACTAGTTGTGTATGTTGTGGGCAGTTGGTGGAGATGATGCTGTTGAAAGTTAGATTCCAGAGCACTGGGCCGGCGCAAGATCCTTTGCGGGCATCCTCTCTCCTGCTGTTTGATGGTTGTCCCGTTGTTGTGTGGGACCAGGAGGAAACGATTTTGGAGGTAACTGTCAAATATGCCATAGATGTTACGGGGCCATCGAGATGAGCGGAGAGCTTGTTTAGTGGCCGGCCACCAGAGGATGTCAAAGGCACTCTGAAGGTCAATTGAGACAAAGGCCGTGTGAAGTTGTTGTT
This sequence comes from Stegodyphus dumicola, assembly GCF_044657685.1. Taxonomy (NCBI): domain Eukaryota; kingdom Metazoa; phylum Arthropoda; class Arachnida; order Araneae; family Eresidae; genus Stegodyphus; species Stegodyphus dumicola. The sequence continues at coordinate 181,309,333 of NC_140781.1, forward strand.
CTTTGTTGTGGTGGATTATCCGTAGAACTTCCTCCAGAGCATGCAGTGTGGAGAGGCCAGAGCGGAAGCCGAACTGCCTGCTGCTTAGGATGCGGTTGTCTTGCAGATGAAAGATGAGTCTTTGTACTATTAGTTTTTCGTAGACGGTTCCTAGAACCGGCAACAGGCAGATCGGTCGGAGAGAGCAGTTTTAAAGGTGCTTCGGAAGAGCTCATGTTTCAGTAGGTTGTTGGAGAAGTGAAGAAAGAAGATGGGATGTGATTTGTAGGTGACTTGAGGATGCTATAGCTTTTGTTCCGGTGAATCATCAGCTTTTGTTCCGGTGAATCATCAGCTTTTGTTCCGGTGAATCAAGCTTTCAAAAGCTTCTTTTTTTATTTATTTATTTACTCCTGTTCCTCTTTGCTGACGGTCTTCCATAGGGCTCCGGCACTTCTAATTTTAGAAATTAAGCCCTGGCTGGTAGATTATGTGTTTGAAATGTGTACGACAAAGAGTCTGCCTATAAAGTAGTACTTAACTATGTGTGTAATGCATCTGAAAGCCAAACTACTGCGGGGTCAGGTTGTTTTCATTTAGACGTTTCCTTATTCTAGTCGGCCCACCAGCGGCCGCGCGGTAAAATCGCTGAACACTGGTAGTTCGGTTTTGTTTTTTGTTTTTTGTTTTGTAGTTCGGTTTTGTTTTTTCAAAGTTTGAAAAGAAGCTATTCCTATTAAACATTGCATTCCCCATTTTTTGGCATTGAGGCCACAGCTATTATACTCAGAGCAAACACTTCACTGACATACACATTTATCTCCACTTCCTCCAAATCGACACATTACATTAATTATTACCGATATGAATACTTTACTAACGCTTGGACATCGTCTTATTATAGGAAAAGAGATAAATGCACGGCACTGCGTGTGGAAATGCTATAATCCTAACAGCACTGGATGCGTAATTTACGATTTGGTCAACTCGGCTATATTACGCATAAAAGCTCCAAGAACCCCAACGCGATACAGGAATTATTGATTTCTTCCTGCTCAGAAATGCCAGTGATCCACTGGATATATTTGTTTTCGAAGAATTATCCTCTGACCATAACTCGAGCAGAACTATTCTGGACCTCAGATACTATATCACACCAGACAAAAGAGCCGTTGCTACTCACTAGTCTAAGTTCACCAAATCTCTAAACCATATATATCAATCTATATCCACGGTACATGCGGAGAGTGACATTGACAGTTTGGTCAAGAATTTCACAGGCTCTATTTTTAATGCCCGGAAAGCTGCTAGCAAGTTTATTAAAAATGTTAAACCCCAAAGAAGTACTGAGCTAAGAAACCTTATTAGCAAAGGAATGCAACTTGGAGACATTTCCAGAGGACAAGATATCCATCCGATAAGCAAAGACTGAATCGACTTAACGAATCGAGTCATTACTCATTCGAGTAGTCGAGTCACTACTCGTTAAGTAACTTAATTAGGATGTCAGGTTCCTCACGAATACACAGCCACGAAACGACTGAAGTAATTATCTAAATTCACTCTCCACAGGTGACAATTCCAACTGAAGAGCTACTACACTTAAATTTCGCCCCTTAAAGGCCCTCAAAGGCTCCACTACAGCGAAGCTGAAAAGACGAAACTTTTAGCATTGCATTTGGAATCTCAGTTTTGCACAAACAACATTCATGATACACCAAGAGAACAAATGATCTATGACTTTCAATCCAGGTACATATCAAATCTGTTCGCAAGCAGCATTGTTCCAGTCCGGCCGTCGGACGTTCTTGGCTATACGAAAAAGCGCAAGCCCCCAAAAAGCCAGGATATTAACCGAATTACCAATACGATGGTCAAATTATTTCCTCTGAAGCTCATCTTTAAGCTAACCAACATCTTCAGTGCCATTATGAAGTGACAATACTTTCCGGGGTAATGGAAAACGGGAACAATTAAGCTTCTACTAAAGCCAAACAAGCCAACGTCAGAACCTGGATCTTATTCACCGATAGACCTTCTTCCTTGCTTTAGCGAACTGATAGAAGCACTGATCCTGGCTAGAATAAGGTGGTATGGTGTACTGAGAATACGGCAAAGCACACTAGGGCTATCTGCCTAAGGGAAGGGATGCCTTCGTGGAGGACTTTCTAAGGGAAACTGGCTCGTATACACGTTACACATGAAGAAAACCACGAAAACGCCCATGCAGCCAGCCCATTCGCGGGATTCGAACCTCGGACCGAACTACCAGTGTTCAGCGATTTTACCGCGCGGCCGCTGGTGGGCCGACTAGAATAAGGAAACATCTAAATGAAAACAACCTGACCCCGCAGTAGTTTGGCTTTCAAATGCATTACACACATAGTTAAGTACTACTTTATAGGCAGACTCTTTGTTGTACACATTTCAAACACATAATTTACCAGCCAGGGCTTAATTTCTAAAATTAGAAGTGCCGGAGCCCTATGGAAGACCGTCAGCAAAGAGGAACAGGAGTAAATAAATAAATAAAATGACTATTTAACTCATTAATAATTTTAAAATTAAATAGTTAATTACTATCAAATTAATTAATAGCTGTTTAATTAATGTTTATAAATTGTTATTTAATCAATAATTATTATATAATTAAATAATTAAAATTAAATTGAATGTAAAGAGGTAAATTAAAATTTAATAAGCGATTTTGATTATAATTTTATTGCTAAAAATAAAATTTTCGAGATAAAATTTCTACTGAAATTGTTATTCTGTTATATAAAAGAAATGCAGCAAACTTCTTATTTTAGGACTCCAGTGCGCTCCGGTTAGAATTATGATTTATTACAAAAACTAAGAAGCATCGGAGCATGGATCCGGTGAGCTCCAGCGCAATTTAAGCTCTGATCGTAGGGGGGGGGAAGTTCTTTTATCATCACAGAAATTAAATATACTTAAAATATAGCTGATGAAAATTCAGATAATGCTAAAAAGAGGTGTGAGGGTATGAGTGGGTGGAAACAAAAATTGAGGGGAGTCTTGGTGAGAGAGAACGTTCTCTTTGACCGCGGCTCTTTGCTGACATAATTAGAGCCATCAAGCGGATGTGTGTCAGGGGTAAAAGGAGTCCTGAATCTGACTCTTAAGGATAAATGTAAAGTTGCTGGTTAGGCTTTTCGCTCCCCCCCCCCGTATTTGGTTACATTAGTGGATACATTAGGAAGACGATATATAGGACGTGCTTGAGCAGTTTATCTCAGTATTTCACTGTACTCGCTGTCACTTAACCCTCATTTAAGAACACAAATTTTCCTTCCAGCGAGGATAACGAATTGTAACCATCAGTAACAATACACTACATACGATGGCATGGCGAGAAATTTACGCGTTCCTAGACAAACTCCCCAAAATTTATTGCCCTTCTTAAAGTGAAAGGTTCCCGCATGTGAGTGAGGAGACTTTACTTCAACGTCTCATGTTCTCATGAGCTCATATTTCTAGGTAAATAGAGTATTGCGAGATCTGCTTATTGTTAAACTAAAACGTTAGGAATTCTAATTTTTTTTTCTTGAAATTATGGTTCAGTTTTATACAAAGAAGTACCGAAGCTCATCTTATTTAGGGCTCCGGTGCGCTCCGGTTAGAATTGTAATTTATCTTAAAAATTGAGAAGTACCGGAGCAGGGCTCCGGTGGGCTCCGGCGCAATTTAAGCACTGCTAACCAGCAGAGTTATTTTACCATGTGCGCCACACGGATCCCTATTGACTCCCACATTTATGTAAACGCCATTCCTTACACACCGAACACTAACTATATTCTCAATATACACTGATGACACAGCGATCGTTGCACAAAATGTCTAAGTCCAGTCATTCAACACCTTCAGAACCACATATAAGCACTAGAGACATGGCTGAAACAATGGAAAATGCAAGTAAACATTAATTCCAATAATGCAATAATGTTCTATAATGTTCATGAGGAAGAAAAACATCGACAAGCATCTGAAATTTTATGAAAATACTCTGCCCTGGGATAAGCAAGTCATTTATCCTGAGGTGATCCTCACAAATTCCCTCACATGATCCCCACACATACATACTATAATTCAGAAGTTTCGAGTACGTAAAGATAAACTCTACCCCTTAATTGCTCGAAACAGCGTTCTATCTGTAGATAATAAGTTACTCGTTTATAAATTCATTCTGCATCCCATGCTATGCTATTCCTGTCCAGTCTGGGTTTACTCCTGTCAAACAAACAGAAAACAGTTACAAACGGCTCAGAACTCTGCTTTAAATTACCAACACACTCTGGGATGTGCGAAACAATGTTATCTACGAAGAACTGAATATTGTATAACTCCTAAATTTCTATTACCACTTAGCCAGAAAATTCCATGTTCAAACGAGAAATATCTCAATCTCTGAAATCAGAATCTACTCAGAATCTACAACTATATACAATAGTATGACCAACCAAAAAAAAAAAAAAAAAAAAGGGGGGGGGACCTGTGGCAATTTTAAACCCCAGTATTTTGATGAAAAATTAATGTATTACGTGTTATCTCTGAAAGTATTATAAATTTTCGTTGCATTTACATTAATGTAGTATTTCTATATGTATTTTTTTGTATCTTTTATGTAAATATGTTATTACTTACTGGCAATGGATGACCGGTATTTACTTTATCAATTATGCACCAGCTCAACAGCTTTCTTTTTCCTCTTCCTTCAATTTCGGTATTCTAAATTCAATTAAAAAAGTATTAATATTTAATCCTGATTTAAGATAATTTGTCTAAGTTATTGTCAGAATTTAATTCGCAACTTAGTTCGATTAGGGCTAGAGTCTCGTACTCTGGCACCATGATGTTTGACACCGTTAGACAAGTAGGACCGCTAAGCAACAAGAGAGGTCTCCCGCTACTTGAGAAAACTATTCTTACCTTGAAAGCACTTTCTTCGCATGTGAAAGCCAGAGAGAAAGAGAGATAGAGTTGTTTTGATGGTATATAGAGAGAGTGGGATAATGATGTTTTTGATGATAGAGAGTGGAATAAAGATGCTTTTTATGATAGAGATTGGAACAATGATATTTTCTATGATAGAGAGTGGAATAATGATGGTTTTGATGATTTATTTTAAATAGACTTTCATATGCATTTTACTTCAGAAATAAAGGTTTTCGTGAAACTTCGCAGTCCTAATTTGATAATTGGTGATATTACAAGCCCATTAGCAATGGAGTAATAAAAAATCACTGAACACTAGTATTCTACCTTTGGTTCCAGTCCCTCGAAATGAGAACTGGCTGGCGGTCTGGAGGTTTCGTGGTTTTCGTAATGTGTAACGCGAATTCAGTCATGCTTACTTTAGAAAGTCAGCCACGAAGGCATCACTTCCTACCGCAATTAAAATTATCAATCCAATTAAATACTGGAAGAAATAGGTAGAAATTAGTTCTGAAAACTACTGTTTTCCCGAAGTCTGTGCGTACTTTTGATTTCTAGCTTAGCATACTGAGTTTATGCGAAATTTTGTGCTTATTTCCTCCATCAGCAAATTTGTATAAAGCGACTTTTCTTTAGAAAAGCTTTCAGAGAGACATTCGGGATAAAGTGCGAAATTTTCTTGTGTGTCGCTATAACAGTTACCTGCTCTAAGTTCTGAAACAATACTAGTTTTCGTCAGGTACTGAGGGACGACGTTCTTTGATAGCAATATTTTCTAATGAAATATTTCTACTCCTGAGACGTAGGATTTCTGCCTCTGAGATTCATCTACTTGAATTTCCTTGACAGTTTCTTAATTGTTTAGTAATATACTTTTGTACTCTACCTGTTTAACAAATCTGGTGTCAGTCAAACCTAGCATCCAGTTTATTTATGGTATTTAGAAATTATGAAAAATCTCTGATTTTAGACATGAATTCGTTAAAATGAAGCCTTAAGTAAATAATTTATCGCTTTTATACTTTGTTTTGTGAAGTTTGTAAGGCATTATCGCTTTCTTCCTTTGTATTTTAGCGTTGCAAAAAGCTGACAAAGCAGCTAGCAAGTAAACGCTTTGTGGTTTGAATCCCATTAAGGGGCATGGTTGATACTACATGCTTCTTGCTCCAGAAAATCTAATATTCTCCTCAAGATGAAAGAGTGTGTTATTCTTCTGCACTCACTATCTGTGAAGATAATGATGCCTCTATTTAAAATCCAGAAGAAAATGTATTGCACATGTTGAATGTTTGAGGCCCAAATCGAAATAATTGAATCTGAATATATATTCATTTTGCATCCCATGCTATGCTATGCCTGTCATGAATTTTAAATACGAGCAAAAAACGCAGGTAGTACTGCATCCTTTTACATTTCTTAAGAAAGATTAATGCCTTTGTCGCATACTCATTAGTGCAGAGCAGAAAGTAAACAATAAGTGAAATAAGAGAAAAATGCCTAGCTTGTATTTAATATATATTACTTTACGTGTTGTTAACATGTCATTTAGTCACATAATGTCACTTATATTTTCTCGGGTATATATATCTTTGTAAGATAAAAAAAATATGGAAATCAAAATTATAACTTTAAAAAGTCTCTTGACTGCTCATTTTTAATTTCCTCTCTATTAATCCTCTCCTCTCTATTAACTTCCTCTCTATTAAGAACGCTCTCGAAATTACATAATCTGCTTTGCGCAGGCCATGCAAGATGGATTGATCTAAAAATGACGTAATCCAGAGGCGTTGTGGATAAGTGAGGGTTATTGTTAGTATAAATATATGTACGATAAAAACAATATGTAAATCAAAATTATAATTTTAACTAACGGTAACACCTTACTTCTCCCTCTCTATTCTAAATATCGTAATAACTCCTCTGGGTTGGGTCCTTTCTAGATCAATCCATGTTGCATGGCCTGCGCAACGCTGATGACGTAGTTTCAGAACCCAAACTCTGAGAACTGAAACCTCTCTAACTTCTCTTAACGATTTCCAGATTGAATTTTAAATGCGCAGTTAGCTTGAAGCTTTTTTGCCGCTTAAGCTTTAAGCTTTGTTGCGCTTAAACGCTGTTTCCTTTCGCTTTTCGTTGTCGTGATGCTAACTACGCCGTTATTTAATATGCTAGATAAAATTGTGGTGCGCGTATTGCGCTCATGATCACGTGTAATGAAAATTATAGTTTTAATAATTAGTTCGTGTCCAGCAATAAAGATTATACTGCCGGCTACGTGTGTACAAGTCTCTCCTTCGAATGTCATCTTTATAATTATGCAGCCATCTTTGTATATTCTTATCATATATATATATATATATATATGTAATGAAAGCACAAATTTTGGAAACACTGCATCGGAAGTTAGTTCCATTCACTTTTTCTGAAGAATTTACAAAATGAAGTAGGTACCATATTTGAATACTCGATGATATCTAACTTTAAGAACGATGAACTTGCAGATACTTTTCCCATTGGAGTTCTAGGCAGCAGGTACACGAATCCTGTTCGGCTAAAAAATGTCATGATATAAAATGAATGATTTGGAGCTTGGCGGTGGCGTAATAGATGAGCAGCGAAGAAACGTGGCAAACATGTCGGGATTCAAGATAACTTTATTATTGAAGAAAGCAGGTCGGGATTCGCAATATTTGGTTCACATACAGACGAGCGTCTTATGCGCTCTCCATTTTTGTTTCATCAGCTCATATTCCTTGAACAAAGAAGGTAGCCACAAAGCACAAGCGAAAGCGTCTTAACAGGGTGAAAGCATAAACCAGAAGAGAGTGAGTATCGCAGTAGTTATGCAGAGGAAGAAGGAGGGGCAAAAGTTTCAGTTTTGAGTTTTGGTTTACAATTAAGTGATTGGTCAAGAGAAATCTTCACATGGGTTACGTAAGATGCCATGATTAATTTGAATGACGCAGTTTAGACTTAAGCGCTACTTTTAGGACAGATAGATGAAGTTTCCAAATGAAATAGAAAATAAAAGAGGTTATAGCGAATTAAATTTAGAAGTCTGCTTTCATATTTTTTATCTTGCACATTCCCCCCTTTCAAAAGAAAAAGGGGCGAAGCGATAGAGAAGCTTTTTTGAGAGATAAAGCATTAGAGTAGCAAAACATGAGATATATAATTTTGAAACATACAAAATATGTTAGCTTTCGAACAATAAAATCATAATATGTAAAATTTTGAATACTGAGCACGCGCCATTTTTAGTCAGATTGCTTCCTAATCTCGCTGCTACAAGACTGCGCTGCCCTGTCCATCTTTTCTTCCTTTGTTAGAATTAGTTATGACGCATAAAGTTTAAATTCAATCATACTTAGTTAAAATCACTATGGATATGTAATTTAGAGAGTGTCATCTAAAAGGAAAATGATCTGCTAATTGGAGTAAATAAAAATGGGCAATTAGAAGCTAAACCAATTTGTGTCGTCTTTGGATTCTTCCTTGTCACTCTGCAAAAATCATGCCTGAACTTTGATGCAAAGCTTCACGACTGCTATAGAAATATATAAAAAGGCGAAAAATTCGAATTAAAAATTAGACTAAATTTTTTTTAAAACCCGCCCTGCGCTATAGCTGCAGGATAGAAGTAGAATAAACTTAAAGCATCTAAATTAATTAGTAAATTGGAATAAAAGAAAGACATTTCCTCCATAATATAATAATTCAACCGTGTATAATATTTGTAACATAATATCAGAACTAATAGATTAAAGAGGGAATTCATAGTAGAACAATCTCGGAAAATGAAAATACGAAAGAGAAAATATACAAATAAAAAATAAATCTCCTTTCATTCAAACTCCAATTCAAAACTCATCAGGGGAACATGAATTAAAGATTCATTAACGTCGATTAATATGTTTCGTTCTGGTCAGTTTGAGATCAAAAACCGTAAAAAAGATTTCATCAAATTTTTATTAAAAACTTTAAAATTCATATAAAAACGAAACTTCGAATCTGAAATGTACCAGAATTTTCCCTAAATATTTTCGAAACGCTTGGAAAAAAGGCATAAACCTGCATAGTGCCAAAATGACAGTTAAAAACTATAGAAAATTACATTATGTACATTAAAATTCAACTGTAGAGACAGTAGGATATTTTTGGAAGCAGGAAAGATGAAAAATGAGCAAACGCCTTCGCCGAGAATCGAACCACGAACCTCTGGAATACCGGCCCAGTGTGCAGAAACACTACACCACGAAGGCACACTAGAAACGGGAGAGAAATACCTTATATACTCCCCTTTTTAAAGTGCGACTGGGGTTTTAGGGGACTCAATCGCCAAATACTGGGTGTGGAGAATCCTTATCCAACACCCTTTTAGTTTGGGCGCCACTATAGAGATAATAGGTTAATTGGAAAAGCCGGAGAGATGAAAAATTAGCAATCGCCTTCGCCGGGAATCGAACCACGGACCTCTGGAATACCGGCCCAGCGTGCAGAACCACTACACCACGATGGCATGCTAGGAAGGTGGGAGAAATACCTTATATACTCCCCCTTTTAAAGGGCGACTGGAGTTTTTAGGGGACCCAATAGCCAAATCTGGGTGCGGAGAATCATCATCCAACAACCCTTTTAGTTCGGGCGCCACTGTAGAGACATCAGGTATTTTTTGGAGGCCGGAGAGATGAAAAATTAGCAACCACCTTTGCCGGGAATCGAACCACGGACCTCTGGAACACCGGCCCAGCGTGCAGAACTATACACCACGAAGGCACGCTAGGAAGGCGGAAGAAATACCTGATACAACAAAACTCAAAAAAAAAAAACAAAAAAAAAAAAAAAAAAAAAAAACAAATTGGTCTAAAACCAATATATGAAACATACGTAGTACCGAAATGACAGTTAAAAACCATAGAACTTTTACATTATGTACATTAAAATTCAGCAAAACTCCAAAAGAGGGAAAAAAAAATTGGTCTGAAACTAATACTGTTACTTTTCATATTCTCTTGTGTATCCAGAGTCCCTCACTTGAAGCAAAAGTGTCTAGGTATCACCTATTAAAGGAATTTTTTAAGATTAATTTGTCTGAAGATTTAAGATTATTTTTAGGTTACTAAAACTTGAGTAACTTTTTTGCACAACCATAAGCTACGAAAGAACTGTCATGTTCTAAATTGAATTTAAATTGGACATCTTTAAACTCTTTTCAATAGCAAAATAGGTAATGGGCAACTAGCTGTTTGTATAAATTTATGTGATAAAGTTTTCAGAATTTGCATTAGCATATTAATAAAAATATAGTTGGTTATTAATTAATTAAAAGAGAATACATGAGGGCTCTCTTCCTCAGGAAAGGAATGTCTTCATAGATGATTTTCGAAGAAAAGCTGGTTCATGTTTAATTTGAACATGAGGTAGAATACGAAAATCCTATGTAACTGTTCCTTTCGCTGAGATACATGCCAGGGGCGAACTACCAGTGTTCAGCCGTCTTATCGACTCAATCAATGATGTGATTTTAGTGTAAAGAACACAGTTTTAAGTGCTCTACGTAAGACTCACATTATTAATAAAGAATTTATTTGATTTAAATCTTCCATAGGATAAAGTTCAGAAATTTTTTATTTATATAATGTAGGTATAGTACAACTTACTTATTTGTTTAATTTAATACGGGGAAATATGTCACAGTTTTCTAAGAGAAAAAAAATTGGATGGCTTCATGGAAAATGGAAAGTGGCTCGTATTTAAATTGCAAAAATATCAGGTAGTCTTTTGGGAAGGGCTACGAACCAAAAGACTATACAGCAGTCTTATTACCTCAGCCCCCTGGCGGGGAGTATATCTTGGAAATCCACTACTCAGACCGATAAACTGATAAATATTTATTTATACGCCAACGTATGTTGAATAATATTTTGCCCATTCGTTGGAAGTTTCTTGCCAGGAAAAAAGGTTCTTAATGTATAATTGAAAGATCTACATAATTACGTTTAGGGGTAATGAATACATGTTCTTCAGCATTAATATAAGATATTCTTATATACTACTTAAAAAGATATAGTTTATGTTAAGCTGTGTTCACAAGTAGACAAATTTGTTTCAAGAGACTGAATAACTGAAAGTACAACTACTGTAAAGTTAATGAACAATGAAAGAAAATTGATTACAATTTAAATAGTTTAAGATTAAAGATAGTAGATTGAGCAGACAGTAGATTTTAAAGACAGTAGATAGTTACTTAGATTTAAGTAATTTAAATTGTTAGTGGCTGATAAATCTATTTTGATCAAAGATGCATGTTAGTAGGATTTAGAAAGGGAAAAAAAAAAAAAAAAAAAAAAAAAAAAAAAAACTGATATCCTCTATCCTTTTGCTCTCATAATGCAAGTTATGCAGCGTGTGGACATCTCTCTTTTGTTCATCTTGGTTCCCCTCCCTTACCGACAATTTCACAATGCAGCAACTGGTTTATGTGAAAACACATGTGCGTGTTGAGAGAGCCACCTTTCCTAGTCAACTGGCCATTTGCTTTCATGCTCGCATTTTGAGTTGGTGCGTTTTTATTGGCTTGCGTGTGGGGGGTAACTTTTTGTATGACAATGGAGTTTTTTTATTTTTGCTTCAACCCTATTTTGGGTAGACTCTTTCAAATTATATGAATAATTCGAGTTACAACAGATGCGAAATTGTTCCCCTGGAATTTATAGCTAAATATTTTGCAATATTTATGTAATAAAGAACTGATAAAAGGTAAGGAATTATTACATTCTTTTATACGTCAATTTAATGCGTTTAAATTGCAAATTTTAAAAATCAAGTTATAAATATCAGATAATGCAATGAAACATATACGGTCCAGGTTGATTTCATAAAATTTTAGCAATAGCTCTAGCTCTTTTCTGCTTGTAATTAACTTTTATATAAATTTAAAAAAAAATTAGGAATCTGTAGCATCTTGCAAGTTATTAATGCAAATTTTGCTTATTTGGATCATTTCAAATATTGTAAAAGGATCTGACATAAAATGCATATCTAAAGGAATTTATGAAAACCTTAAAAATTCTAGAAAAACAATACTAGAAGTGAGAAAAATTGTAAGAAAATGCTTTCTAAAATTAAAATTGAGTGGTAAAATTAGAAAAGATATATATAAAATTTTCCCTTTGTAATCAAGAATTCACTAAATTCAGCAGAATAGTCACTTTAAAATGTAACTATTCTGTGTGTTTGTTATATGGTCTACTTTCACAACATGCAGATACTTATAATCCATTATTGAATAATTTGAATAGAGAAACTATATTAAATGATTAAATATACTGAATGAAATCTTTAGGTCTTTTTAACATTAGTAAACTCTGTAATGTGATAATTTTTGTAATGATTTTAATGCATGAAACATTTTGATTGTATATTTTTTACTATATATTAAATAATGAAAAATTAATCGAGTTCGCAGCCGTTATTGAATTAAATTTTTTCTTAAAACTAATGCAAATGCTGCAATACCTCGCACAGTACGGGCAATCGGTTCCAGCAGTACCCCGGACTTTTCGAAGCCGGGCTAATTGAGGAACTTACTATCAACAAAAAATGATAATTCTGTTCTATTTTTTTTCTCTCCCTATATAAGGATAAATAAAACAAGATTAATAAATTCAAATACTTTGAAACTTTACGTTTTTAGTAATTCAATTTTTATTCTCGAAAACCTGCAATATTAATCTCTGCACATTGTCTTCCTTTAGCCTTTTCTCTTCATACACTTCTTTTATAGCACCGAATTACTTTGTTTATCGTTCGGCGAATTATAAGTGAACGTTTAATGTTGAGATTAACTTCCATAATATATTCTGATAAAATTTCATCCATTCCAATTGTTTTCGATATTTGTTCAGCTGTTAATTTTCAATATAGCCGTCGTTGTCCTCTATCTCCTCACAGGCCCGTTGTTCATCTGTGTTAATAAGTGTTTTATTATCTATTTAATTAATGTTCGATTTGATGCACTCAATTAAGTGCTCTTCTCACCTCTTCTGCCGATAGTTGACAGAGCTCATGAAAGAACGGCTCAAGAATAGATACTTTTGTAAACAAACAGACAGCGGAAAAGATACTTGGAATATGCATCCCATTGTATAATTTAAAAAATGCATAAAAAATGCCCAAAAAGTATCTTGAACGTCTAATTGGGGAAAAAAAAACACCTAGTCATTTATGCATTAAAAACCATTTTGTGCACTAATGTTTTAGAATTTATTTTTATTTTGCTCAATTAATATTTAGTTTTCTTTTAAATTTTCAAAACAGACTACAGTGAATACGGACTGATCTAAGCCAAACCTATGCGAGGTACTGATGTATTTTTATTCTATCTTAGCTGCTAAACTAGTTTCAGTTAATTATCATAATTTATTTCATTTCAGGAAATAGAAATGATGCGTAGTAAATATCTTGTAGAAAGTGATTTATCAATGCTTCGAGGTCAAATTATTGTTCTTCCTTATAACTCTGAGATCAAAAACGCAACTTCTATTTCAAACGCTTTCAAACGCATTGATCTCATAATATTCTGATCCCCCTAAAAGATCTATTTACAATTTAGGTCATTAAAAATGCATGACATCAAATTTTATTTAAAGGGCTGTAGAGTTGCGCGCCTCCAACCTGCACTCAACCAAGAGGTGACTGTTGAAACTGGAATTTAGACAGAGTCTTGTTAAGAGTTCAAGTCCCTTTTTATTCAACTTAAGAAATTACAATTGCGTGCTCTTGTCGCTCACAAACTACGCCGACCCGGCGGTAAAATAAAAATAAGAACCTGAAAAGAAATAATAACAAGACTCTAACTACGAGGCTCTCTAAACGTAACTAACCTCACCGCGTTTTACAATACCGCTGCTAATTCAGCAAACTTTGAATATCACGTTGAACGATTAACAATTCTCCGAGGCAAGCACACAGGCCGAAACGCGGGGTTCTTCAATTTCTGGCTAACTACCTCCGCGCTCGTGAAGTAAGAACAGCACACCTCGAACTCGTTTCCATTCTATTTAACTCAGAATACTTCCGCTGATAATTTGAATCCTTGCGCGTTCTACTAACATTTACATATTCTGGCATTGGCAGTTCCAGGGGAAAGTAAGCCTTGACAGGAAAGATAGTTTAAACTTAAAATAAATGTTAGTTAAAATAAATATAAACCCTACATTTGCCGCTGCCAGAATTTGGAAAACTTGGAAGCAGGTCCTACAAACGACCTGTTGTAAAGTTTCTACAATTCTGAACTAACTCTTAAGAGCCTCGTTTACACAAAAAAAAATCTTATGTAACAAAAGGTATACTAAATTTCTGTAGATACTTATATAAATCTCTCTTCTTACAGCAACTTTTCCTGGACTTCAGCAATCAATCTTGTTCTTTTCCTTCCAGCATCTGGAAGGAATAAGTATCAGTATCTTTCTAAATACATTATAATTTACACTTTCTTGACACTGAATAAATTTTTGTTCTTAAACGATTCGTTTTCCTTAGTTACTGCTTACTTCACATTCATTCAATTATTCAAACATTAATTTAACTTTACCCTGGCTCTTCACCATGTGTGGTGTCAAACGGGAATATTCGTGTTTTAGTCTTACAACACTTCCCCTAACTACCATGATTTGTTAGAATTCAACGACCAAATAGACACACCTTACTCGACATTCTGCAACTCGAAGAGCTACTTTAACACTCTTAATATTCAAGTGTAGGTGGAGAACCCTACAAAACACATTCATTCTAACTTCCCCCTCATTCATCTTTAGACATGCAGGCTTTCGCTATAAAGCATGATTTTATCTACAGTTTAATACTTAAATTCGAATTCATTGCTTTTAAGCATTTACTTTTAGCATCTAAAATTTTATTCATCTAGACTAAATTCTACTTTTACATAACATTCAAGTATTTACGTATATTTACAAAATTTTAATACATATGATTTTTATAATTTACCATAAAATGAATAAGAGAAAATAAATTTTTACTTTACTCATTCTTCGCCAAGCTGGCGGCACTGAAACTAAAATTCTTATTAATACAAGAATACGAAGTTATTTTTATCTTCGGCCAAATTTTGGCTTTAACATAACAGAATTAGTCTTTTGACCAACAGAAAATGCTTGTTCTTAGATTTTGTACTTAAAGAAAATAATACTTTTGCCTTAGCTAAATAAAGTAAAACAAAACTAAGTCTCAACCGAGACATATTGACATTCGTCAAAACATAGAACTTCGTACTTACGCATAACATTTCGGAACAACAACAAAAAATTTATAGAAGATTTTAACTTATCTTTGAGTTTTCGATGATTGAAACTCCGTCATTCTTTTCTGGCAAAACTGTTCCCACGTTATAGGTTTCATGGACGTCAATCTTCTCCTTACTGACCTCCGAGTGTCGTCCACATTAGTTTTTCCTTTGCGTCCTCTGCATGCTGGCCTCTTGGCGTAGCAATCGTCGGGTTGCTGTCTTTTTCGTTTTTCCCTTGGATGGCTGGTCTTGACGTCCTCCGGTCTGGAGTCCTTCTTGAATTTCTTCTATTGTTGCTGGTCTTTTCGTTCCTCCTGCTGTCTTTTTAGTTTCCGGAACGGCTGCCTTGTTTGCACCTGACTCTCTGGCCCTGGGAGCGTTCTCCTTGATGTATAATTTCTACTGCGATACGTTGTAGGTGGTGTTTTCCTCTTTACCAAGGTTTCTTTACGCGGTGGCTTTGCATTCTTGTTTTTCTTAAATGCTGGAGTCTGAAAATTTTCGTTTTTTCTTTTCGGTACCGTCGCCTGGGTTATAGAAGGGCTAGGTCTCTCTTCAGTTCTCTGCTTCTTGGGTGGTGGAACGGTTGTCGTTATTTCTGGACCTTCTACTTCTTTTAGGCTTGAGTCCTGCAAGAAACTTTTAAGGATTTCAAAATCATTTTGATTATAGTATTTTTTCCCCTGGTCGGGACTTGCTTTACAGATTTCCCCTCTCTCGTTCTTAAGGTACAATACGACTCCTTTGATTTTCTGAATTACATAGGGGCCTTCAAATTTTGGAGCTAACTTTGCAGTAAAATTGTCTGGGGCACTTGATTAAAGAAAATTCCGCTTCAATACTTTATCCCCAACTTTAAAATCTGCTTCACGGCGTTTTCTATCGTAATATATTTTTTGCTTATTTCTTGCCGTATCCGAGCTTTTAAGCGCCTGATCAATAAGTTTTTGCACATCTTTCTGTTTAAACTCTTGCTTACTTGTTGCACAAAGAACATATTATCTAAAGGCGTAATTAACTTTCGGCCTAAAAATAATTCTGCTGGGGTTTTTCCCGTAGTATCGTGATTTGCCGTTCTTAAAGCATAAGCTAATTCATTTATGTAGCCATCCCAGTGCTTGTGATGTGTGCTAACGTAACTGCGAATTATTTTTACAATGTTTTTATTCACTCTTTCTGCTATGTTTGCCTGTGGTCTATACGGAACCATTTTGATATGGCGTATGCCAAGTCCAGTGCATATGTTTTCAAATATTTGACTAATGAATTGTTTTCCGTTATCGCTAATGACTTTTATCGGTGCACCGTATTTTAAAATGTATCTGTGTAAGAATGCATCTGCGACTGTTTTGGCTGACGCGCGTTTAAGTGGAACAATTTCTGTCCATTTTGAAAAGTGATCTACAATTACTAAAAGAAAACGATTTTTATTTAACTCGCTCTGGGGGAAGGGACCAAGAAGATCTATGCCTAAAATTTCATTCGTAAATGTAGCGCGAATGCTATTTAAGTACCCGGCCGGGCTGTAATTAATATCATTTATTAACTGACATTGATTGCAGGACCTGACATACGCAGTTACTATTTTGTATAATTGCGGGAAATATACCGCCTCGCGTACCCTTTTTAAAGTCTTTCTGACCCCTAAATGACCCGCTGTTTTCGCGTCGTGTAATTCCTTCAAAATGCTTAATCGAAGCGAGGCTGGGATGACTGGTTTGTACTCGAGATTTTCGTTTGTTGTTTTCGTACAAAATAATAAATTATCTATTATTTCATAGTTTTCTGCTCTATTTCTTATCGCATCGATATCTGTGTGCTCAAAGCTTTCGGGGTCTTTCAAATATGCATAGATATTTCCAAATTCAGGATCAGCTTTCAGTTCAGTGATAATCGTATCTCTAGAATCTAAAATTTTTTAAGTCAACACAGCGCATTTAAGTTCATTTCCTTCATCGTCCAGTTTTATACAAGAAAGTGCGTCAGCTACATTGTTTTCCTTACCCGGTTTATATTTTATTATTAGATTATATTCTTGGAGTTTTAAAGCCCATCTTATTAACCTGGGCGTTAGGTTTTTCCCCGAGTAAAGTCTACCAACAGCCGCATGATCCGAAAAGACTGTTACTGGCGCTTTGCCGAAATAAACTCGAAATTTGTGTACAGCCATTAATACGGCTAATGTTTCTCTCTCTGTAGCTGTATAATTCCTTTGTGTCTGATTCAACGTTTTACTAAAAAATGCCAGAGGATGGCTACTTTGCATAAGAACCGCACCCACCGCATAGTCCGACGCATCTGCTGCAATTTCCAGGTTTTCGTCCCCCTCCGGGAATTTCAAAACAGGGGCATTGATAAGCGCTTCTTTTAATCTTTCAAATGCGGTATTTGCTTCCGCTGTCCACGTAAATTTACTTTTCTTTCTTTTAATTACTAACAGTGGTTCAACAATATTAGCGAAATCTTTTATGAAAGCCCGATAGTAAGAACATAACCCAAGGAAAGAAGAAAGTTTCTTGGCGGTGTTGGGCGGTGGGAAATTCTTGATCGCTTTTATTTTTGAATCTTGCGTTTCTATACCCTTTTGCGAAATTTTATAACCGAGATATTTAAGTTCTTTAGTTGCGAACTTGCATTTTGAGGCGTTAATTGTAAGACCGGTCTCTTTTAATAATTTAAAAACTTCTTCTAGATCTTTTATATGTTGTTCCAACGTACTACTCGTTATAATTATATCATCTAGATAAATTAAAGTTGATTTTCATAGGACAGGCTTTAGAACAATCTCCATAGCTCTCTCGAATGTTGATGGGGCCCCACACAACCCAAAGGGCATGCGTAAAAATGCATAAGTGCCCGATGTTGTTATAAACGCGGTTTTATGTATGTCTTCGGGTTTCATAGCTATTTGATAGTAGCCAGACGTTAAGTCCAAAGTAGTCATATATCTAGTAGATTTGATCTTTCTAATAATTTCCTCTATAACCGGCAAAGGGTAAACTGGGAATTTAGTAATACTATTCAGTTTTCTGTAATCGATAGCAAACATCCAAGCCCTTTTATCCGAAGGAGGAAACTCGTTCTTTTTCCTACATAGTACGACTGGACTCGCGTACTCACTATTTATGGGCGTTATTATTTTATTCTTTAACATCTCCTGAATATGTTCTTAGATGATTAGGTCTTTTTGTTTATCATAACGATACGGTTTAGTCCTACAAGGTTTTTCGGCAGTTAACTGTATCTCATGCGTAACTATTTGGCAGTTACCAGGCTTTTCTGAAAATAAGTTTGAAAAATTACTCACCACTTGCTGGATGGCTTGACTTTCATGGTCATTCAAATGGCTAAGGTCAACTTGCGGTTGTTCCACAGGTTCCACCACCCTCTGGTCCATTTCCAGCACAACAGAACTGTCTTGAAAATTCAGTTTGGCCCTCGCGGTCCTTAAAAACTCCATACCTAAAATAAGAGAATTTTGCAGATTCTTCACTACAAAAATTAATACTTTGAGGCTTTCCTCTTTTACCTGTATGTTTATTGATAATTTCCCGATGCAGAGACAGGTTTTTCCTTGCGCCGCTATAATTTCCGTATTTTTGTTTTTAAATAATCGTAACCTATAAAAATTCTTTTTGAAGAAGGTTTCGCTCATAAAATTACCTTCAGCTCCTGTGTCGATGAGGGCTTCTACTGGTACATCGCCAACCAGGACTTGTATAATTGGTAGATGTGAGTTTTTTACCATGACCGTATTTAAATGTCTTTTTGAGGTTTTTTTTTAAACTTCTGGGGTCTGGACCCTCGCTTTCAGAGGCCCCTCTACTCGTTTAAAGCTTTCCTTTCAACTTCTGCCTTCTGGGTACGCGAATGTTTGTTTTCGAATTTCCTTTTTGGGCCTTGACCTTCGAGGTTCGATGAGTTAGCTTGATAGCTTTTTCCCCCATAAGAGCGGTTTGCATTTCTGGTTTGCTCATTTGAAGATTGCCCTCGGGTACTTTGAGAATAAGATGCCCCTCTAGCTTTTTCCGCTATTCTGCGATTTTGAAACTTCACCGCCAATTCGAAGAGCTCCTGCAATGTGCTTGGGTTTCTAATTTCGAAGTAGTCTTGAACAGCAGGTAACAATCTTGGTAAGATTATTTCAATAATCTCCGCGTCGGGTTTCTTCCCATACAGCATATCCGTCAGCTTAATTTTTCGCAGAATAAAGTTCTTCAACTATATAGTTCGGCTTCTAGCCCTGCTCGATCTTTCACTATGGCGAAGGCCTTTACTAACGATTTTTTGAAATTTTCAAATGTATATGTCTGGCTTCCAAATTCCCCTAATAAAAATTTGCCTATATTCTTCCACCATAGCGCGGCCTGTCCTCTTAGTGCAGATGTGGCGATGGCAACTTTTTGTCTTTCAGGCACAGGGTAGAGCTGAAAGGGATTTTCTAGGCCTTCTAGAAATATCGCCACCGAATTTTTTCCGTCGAAATTAACGTTTGGCTTGATTGACGCTCTTAAAGTCTGGACCAGGTATTCAAATCCTTCCAATTGGCTTGCCATTTCTTGGTGTTGTCCCACGGCTTCCATCCGATTTTCGGCCATTTCAGTTCGACAAGTGTTCGGGCGCCAATGTAGATTTGCGCGCCTCCAACCTGCACGCAACCAAGAGGTGACTGTTGAAACTGGAATTTAGACAGAGTCTTGCTAAGGGTTTAAGTCCCTTTTTATTCAACTTAAGAAATTACAATTGCCTGCTCTTGACGCTCACAAACTACGCCGACCCGGCGGTAAAATAAAAATAAGAACCTGAAAAGAAATAATAACAAGACTCTAACTACGAGGCTCTCTAAACGTAACTAACATCACCGCGTTTTACAATACCGCTGCTAATTCAGCAAACTTTGAATATCACGCTGAACGATTAACAATTCTCCGAGGCAAGCACACAGGCCGAAACGCGGGGTTCTTCAATTTCTGGCTAACTACCTCCGCGCTCGTGAAGTAAGAACAGCATACCTCGAACTCGTTTCCATTCTATTTAACTCAGAATACTTCCGCTGATAATTTGAATCCTTGCGCGTTCTACTAAAATTTACATACTCTGGCATTGGCAGTTTCAGGGGAAAGTAAGGCTTGACAGGAAAGATAGTTTAAACTTAAAATAAATGTTAGTTAAAATAAATATAAACCCTACAGGGCAATGAAATCAAAAATAACGTACGCATAATCTCAATAAGAAAACTGACATATCATACATGTACTAACACATTGCTTAATGTTACGAAATATTTTAGAGATAAGTATAATAATAGCTCTCAAATCAATTTGGTCACAATACTCAGTATACACAATTTTACATATATTGCTTATATATTTTTATTTAAATTTTAATCATTTTAAATTTTTTTATAAAATATAAAGGGATTCATTTCAATATTTAAAATGGTTAACAAATTGATTAATTTGCTTGAGAATGTCTTCAGTTTTTTTCATTAAATAATGAGAAATAAAGTGTTTATTATTTAATTATTATTCGGAATTGTAACACATTCTGATTATTCTGAGAATAAAATTCTATTATGGTAATTCTTTTTAATATCAACAATTAATTAAAACTTTTTTCAAGTTAAATTGTGTCGATATAAGGCAGGTTTCGCTTTTCCCCCTTACTTTCTTTTGACTTCATATTAGTGCTAATTTCTCTTCAATCCACTTTGAAAGACTAATTCAAGATCAAAAGTGAATACAAAGTGAAGTATCAGTCGTTATCATGTGTAAGGATGTATCTATACACATAAAGAAAATTTGCTATTTTTAAGGTACCGATTGTTATAGATAGAGAGATAGCATCCATTGTTACATTTTACGATACTTTTGGATCGCAGTAGAATATAGTTTTTAGCAATTTAATAGTTTTCGAAATCTTGCTGGATCACTGGAATTATTGACATTCATTCATCTATTTTCAAACTATGGGATTAAAGAAATCTTATTGTCAGCAAAACGAAGCCAATAACTGTTTAAAGTAAAGCTTTAAGTAGAAGTTCCAACGATTTTCTCAGTACAAAACTTGAATTTTTAAAGTGCTGTTATCAGATCATATGTACGTCTGAAAGTTTGACACGTCACTTTCCTCGTTCGAGGAAAAGGCTACTTGAACGATGTCAAAGAAGCCACTGAAGACATCTTTGACTGCGTCAAACATGTCTTCAGTGCGTTGCTTGAAAAACGTCACTTTTCTCGTTCAAGGAAAAGGCTACTTGAACGATGTCAAAGAAGCCACTGAAGATATGTTTGACTGCGTCCGCATAATTATTCAAGTATTAAAATACTGTTCATCACAATCAGCCAAAGCTCCATGCAGTTTATTCCGCAAACCTATTTTTATGACGTTCACTTGTCATCAAGAAATCTGAATTAATTATTCTATGGTGGCTAATTTTCAGCAGTTTCCTGTGATAGAAATTTTTCTTGCTGTTATATATTGAACGGGCCAAAAAATGTACCAGCTAAAGTTTGTTTCCGATTGCTTAGATCCCAACCTTTCTTCTTGCATCCATCTCTTTTAAAAGAATGGTTTTTCTTCATCGAACCCTTACGTTTTTCTCTGTAAGAAACAGCATACAACATAATCGTAATACTAATAATTGCACATGCAATAACTTAAAGAATTACAGTTTACAGTTGGACTATAGACAACAATAAGAACAATAGACAAGTTTAATTTCAAGTTATTTTAGTTAAACTAAGAATATGAATTTTCTGTCTTATTAATATTTTTTATTTTAGAATTAATTATAAACAAGTTTTCGGGAACAAAAATCACAGATTCTAGTTGCACAAACGTTTTATTTTAATTAATGAAATGGCTGTGCTTGATGCACTTATGCAATGTTTTAAATACTTGGCATAAAACTGCTTAACGTAAATCTTAAATCACTTTGTTCTAAATATTGAACATGTTTCTTGCTTTCTGTAATAAATTATTGACTTGACTAAAGCATGCTTCTACTACAACGAAGAAGAGGGAAAATTGTTTTTCTCAGATGACTTTCAAACTTCAAAACTTAGCTTCTATATATATTTTGAATAAGAATTATGCTTGAACATCTTTCTTCAATGCAATCAATTCTTCTTGTATTACAATATACAGTATTTCGTAGTTCAGCGGTTCTATGAGCCATGCTGGTACATCCAAATTTTCAGCGAACATAAAAATCTTGCTTTAAGTTTTGTAGAAGGCTTCTGAATAACAACGAATCTTCTGAGGACGTTTTGTGTTTTTCACATTATTTTGAGTGTTTTGTGTTTCTGCGTTTAACTTTGTTGTACTGGACGTTTTGTATGGAAAAAAATTATATTTAAAAAATGTATTATTAATTAAAAAATATCTTAAAAATATTGTATGCCCTTTTTCTGCCGTATTTATTTTACGCAATGTCTTCCTTAGGACATGGTTTAGTTTTGTATCAATAGACAATTAATTATCACTTTTAAAACATTAATATTTTTTTACGCCGATCGATTGCCCGTGCATATTTGGCTATCGATTCTTGAAGATCACTGACCCCTTTAAAATTTTATCGACTCCCAGGGAGTCAATACAGACCCTGTTGGTATTGATCCCTTCTTCAGTTATGTTCAAATGTTTCTGTGCACGGTTAGAATTCTATTTTAAAATTTATTATATATTTTAAAATAGAAAAGACAACAACGTACTTCTCATGTTTGTGAAAATAGAAAACTTCTACTAAATAAAAAAATAACTACTTCATTATTTGCAAATTATTCTTGCCCGAAACAAGTGAAAGATGAGCATCCAGAAAAAGGCTTCAAGGAGGAGTTTTAGGGCATATTTTTGATGAATCATTGGTAAACGAATATGCTTACAAAATATTTCAAATGATTTTAAAATCCCCCTTATCAACCACTAAGTTCTTTTATATATAAATTCACTGTTTATTAACTTTTATATGAAAAATTGTGAAACATAATTTTAATAATCATGTACTTCAAAAATGAAACACTCTAAATTTATAAAAAAAATTATTTCAAAACAAATTTTAGAGTTCCTCTCATTATTTTTAACGTTTTACGATCTTGGTCTGCATATTTCCATTCTTTTGAACAAAACATTATCGTCTTTAAAGCAGAGACCAGCGTAACACAATTACGAACGTCATCAGTTGTAGAGCCATTAGGCTATAGACGATACGATACTCGTATGTACGATGTGAATTTCAAACAAAATCTTCCATTCAGAAGTCAAACAACAAAATTCAGCGTTATATTTACAAAATTTTGCTGTGAAAATTTTGTAAATATAACGCTGAATTTTGTTGTTTGACTCTGAATTAGTATTTATTTGGCGTGTTATTGTGTCTTAATTAAAATCTTCCATATTTTAGTGTTAAGAAATCTTTTATAAAATTCAGGACATAATTATAAAAAATGTTTTTGATTAAATGTTGGTCTCTAGTATGAATATAATTTTTATTATTTATCGAAACTAATTTTTAAGTTTAATTTTCTTTTTTTTTGGGGGGGGATACTAGTTTCTATGAAATGGCATCAACAAAGATACACACGAGCTATGGAGTTGGGTTTCTTAAGACTACTGGTTAAAATATACTTTTCAGCATGTAATCTTATAGAGTATTTGGAAATATTTTTCCAATAAGCGAAAGCTCCATAGATCTAACAAATTACAGTCAAATGTAGCCACGTCTTGTGAAGATCGAGTTTTTAGTAAAATTTTTAGTTGTTATCTTCTTTGACTGATTTTGACTGAAACAAAAACTTTCACTATCATGGTGTTCCTTCCTGTTCATGACATCTTTCCTGTTGATTAACCTTGGTCTTTTCATTAACTTTTTAATTTGTTTTTTTATTTTCCGTTTCCTATTATGCTTAATTTGGCGTACAGGATGATGATTTCCTATTTCCAGTTGCCACATAACGAGAAGTGTATCAATTCTCTGTCTCATTTGGCCAATTTTACTATCATGCAAGTCATGCAATATTCATATGAAATCTACTTGCATTACCTCGGAATCTTCCAAATTTTGTGGAGGTGAATTTTTAATTAATGATTATTTAAGTCTGATGAGACAATTATTTAAGGTCCTATTTTTGGTTTGGATCCTGCTGCACATTTAAATTTAACATAATTATTTTTACGGTAGCTTTGTATTAATCCGTACCTGAAAATGATAGCCTATATATTCGTAGGCTTTAATCTGAAGTTTAAAAGTTGATATTTTATGCGAGACATAAAGGTTAACTATTGAGAGAAACAGTAAGTCGAATACCGAATACTTCATAGATTTCAAATAAAATATTACTGTTTAAAGTAAGAAGTATTTCAAAAACTAATTATTTTTGTACTTTTGATAAATAAATTTATGCTTGTAATAGTAATTTTCACTGCTTATGCACTTTATAGATTTAACGAAAGATACATCTAATTTTCTTTTTAAAGAACATTTTTAACATGATTTTGATGTAAAACGTTTTAAATATAAAATTAAACTTCTCTTTTTGTACGATTTATTTTTACTAACATGGTTCAGAGAACCTTTTTCTCCTAATATCCAGATGATTTATCTTTGAATGATATTCCAAATAAAAAACAATTACTGGAACCTACATTCATATAAAAAATGCCACACTTATGTCTCATTTTTCAAAGTAATCAAACTTTAGAAAGGAATTATAGATTCAAAGTTCCTGCATTAAAATGATCCGTCAGTGAAAAATTCATTATTATACACTGTTCCATATAAATCTTTTTTTTTTCCATTGGAATATAAACACGGACGCAAAACTATTTCAAGAAATCCGAGACATATTTAGAATTTTACTCAAAACAGCTGTTGTTAGAAAGTGATAACAAATAAGCACTAGTTAATAAGCAAACATGCAAATTGATTATATCTTTTTCACTTTTGTCTCTTTGAATTGTCCTTAACTTATAGCAGCTAACACTGTCAGTTGGCAACTAGAAGATCCATACTAATTCAGAAGTCTTAATTATAGAAGATCCATGATTCGATTGCGGAAATAACCTGATAGTTTCGGCAAAGTTATTCAATATATGCTTTTATTAACTTTTAAAATAACATATAAAAAAAGTGCCTAACTAACTGAAAATCATTCAAACATTTTACTAAAGATTTTTATGAGTTTTATTTAGAAAGAGAAATAGTTATAGACTAAGAAATGCTGGGATTGTTATTCCGAAATACTTACTCGGAGATCTGGATACTGGAGACTTCCTTTGCCAGTTTCCGTGTCGGGAATTCAGGTTCTGCCTCAAATTCGGTGACTGCAAACTTTCCGAAAATAATTTTTCCAGTCAGTGATAATTTTATTGCCATATATAATTCTTCTTGGAAACATTTGATTAGTGTCAACTCCTTAAAACTATAGTAAATAAATCCAGTTTTCGACAAGTAAGATCCGACTTTCGTCAAATGAGGTTTCTACAATCAACACATTAATTTCAGTGGATAAGAATTAAAACTGTCTCGATTTTTCGGCAATATTCTTTAACTCTGAAAACAGCTGATAGCTTCTGGTTCATTATTCTGTGAATACCATTAACTCACGAATAATATAAATGCATAATTATCAAATATAAGAAGATTCAGTCCATGTTAAAAAGAATACCGCGAAAGATGAGGATATGGTTTCAGGAAAAAGTCAGACATTTATTGAAAATTACTGCCATTTGAACCCAGCCGAAGTTGTTGGTGTCAATTAATATGTAAATATCAAACGAATTGTACTGGATTTTTACAACTGAAACCAGTCTTCTATTTTTTATATGTACTCTACATTTTTTACTCAGTTTTCTTTTGAAAGATTTTATCTGAAACTTAATTATTGTGTGAAAGTAGAGTTAGGGATATACATACTTAGCTTTGTAAGCGCATTTTACTTAAATTAGTGATAAAATCTTCATTCGATAGTTCAGAGATTTTTTCTTTTCTTATATAAATATTGTAATTGAAAACAAATTGTATTTCTATGCTATCTAATAGCCTAAATATTAGTGTTTAAAGTACTGATTTTTTTTATTTAAATAAATTAACATTTTAACATTATCATTAAACTTGTTATTAATTAACGTTAAAAATTATTTTATTTTCAACATTTATTATTAAAAATATTTGCGATTATCGGGACCATATAGGTATTTTTTTTCTTATATACACGTACCTTCAACAATAAACATAAACTAAATTTTATCTGAACTTAAAGATACACTTTTCAATGAGAATGTGATAAATATTTAGTTTTATAGGGAATTTGATAATTATTTTAACATTTCAATGCTTAGATTTTCATTGCTTTTTGGATGTCAAAGAAAGTATTTTTTTATATGCTGTAATGATTACTGTTTCTAAAATTTAATCAGGTGCGGTATTTGACGTGCTTAAGTCATTATCGTAATAATCTTTTTCATTATCCTCAATTGTTTTGTTAATCTAGAACACAATTTAAATAGGCTTCAGCCAGTCATTATTATCATCATAATTTAGATTTTTTCCAGTGGTCTTTACATCATCTCTTTTGCATGCGTGATATTCATTATCACACTGCTCATTTCCATTTTCATTTTTTTTTCTGTTAAAATTAGATTGATGTATTTCTTCAACGCAGAGATCTTTAATTTACTTCTGATATATACCATGGCTTAATTTGAAATTCCTAAGACAGAACTTGATTAAGTCTTTCTGACTTCCTGTTTAATCTTGAAATTGGAGTATTCGGATAATTGGACAGTTTGCGTAATAGGAGTTCGGATAATCGGTCGTGTAGCTCCCAAATTTCCTACATGGATAACTGAAAGTATATTAAAGGAAACATCACGAAGCAGTCAGTTAAAAGCTTGTAAATGAAGGACCATTCTGTATCATTCCTGTATTATTCTGTTAATTTTTCTGTATCAATAATTTAAATTTAGGCTTTAGCATTCTTGGATTAGTAATACAGAAAAATGTTTTGATTCTAAAAGCTGAAGTTTAGAAAAGTATTTTTGTATGTATACGACGTTATAAAAGCTGAGGTTAAATAAAATCGCCTTTGGAGTATAGATATTATGTTGAACAAGTTATTAAATTGTCGATTGCAAAAAACTTGGGAGTCAGAAATTCTCTGTTGTCAATTTCTTGAAGCTCGCTGCGACATTGTGGTGACACGGACGTGATCTTTTGGAGTCAGATAACTAGAATAGCCCTTCTTGTAATTTAAGTTGAAAATAATTAAATAATTGTAAAAAAAGGAATTAATTAGTAAGAAAATCTAGGCTTATTTAGGACATCATTTAGCCGAAATTTTAATCTTTTAACTGAAGAAATCCGCAAAAGGTGCCTGATGTTGAAGTTGCAGTAACGAAATGGGCTGTATTGAAGGGTCAGTTTGCACAGCTTAAAGAACTAGATGATGAGATTTTAAGCAAAATTAAAGGAGATGGAGAATATGATTCAGAATATGCAGATATTGAAAAGTGTGAAGAAAAAATGGTTTTTAGGAACCAACTTACGCCAATTAGTACTTCCATTGCTAAATCTTAATAAGAAGAAACTGAGACTGTCTGCTAGGTGGATTTCCTGCTGCGTATTTTATTTGCTTATTTAGGTTGAACTTGCCATTGGGTAGTGTTATCGAACTATTCCAGAGTCAAGATAATTGGCTAAACTCGGAAAAGGGAAAACATCTGCTAAACTTGCAAACGTGAAAACACCCGCTAAACTTGCAAAAGTGAAAACATCTGCTAGGGAACAGATCCATCCTGTGAACAACTGTATATTGCTTGTAGGTCTATTCCCTGAACTATTGAAAATGCACAGATCTGATTCGGAAGAACCAGCAGAGGATTGATATTGTTCTCAGCATTTCAAAACTATATAGCGTGTTTTTTCTAATAAAAGGAAAAAAAATTATTGATATGATAAACGAGATTTTAACTGTTAAGTTTAACTAATGAAATAAAATCAACTTTGACTAAACAACACACAGCTAACGTTTATATCTTAAGCAGAGGTGCCAACCGACCAAACCCAGAAATCGACCGATATTTTTAAGAAATGAGCAGAATTTTTTCAGTGACTAAACTAATTTTTAAATGACAAAATTGTGCAGAAGGAAATAATTTTTTTAAAGTAGAGGACTAATTTCAAATAGTATCTAATTAATATGTGGAAATTCAGTAATTCTTAAATGCACATAATAAAAAATACTTACATATAAAAAAGACGTATTATTTGTACCTTCAAATAGAAAAACAATACATTGCTCAAAACAATTATGGGATATTGAGAGTTCGATGTGAAATAACCATATAATCGACAACTTTTTTAAGTAGAAGAGGCTAGAAATAAAAATTATAACGTTTAAAGAGTTGAGAATATGCAAATTTTGCCTGTGACGTCAAAAGGTAGGCGTTTTAGATTAGGAGTGAAAAGCGATCTGCAGCATTCTTTCTGTAGGAGAAGATTAAAAACAACTGACTCCCGTTGAATGTTTGCATAAGTGCACGTAAGTGTGCAACATTGCTTCCGATTAGAGGAAACCACACCCCATATTGAAACTCATTTCTATTCCATAAATCACGTTTTTTTGTTTGTTTGTATAGTATGCACAGATTGTGCATTTTTTGTTTACCTACAGATATAGTCAAATTTAATTATTCCTCGTTCGTTGGTTTTTTCATATCTTACAACACCTACACATCACATATCAATCACCAAAAAATTTCCACATCCGCAGTTTATATCCAATATCATAATATCCCCTAACTGTTTTGAGCAGCTGTGTACTTTAGTCGGCTTTAAGGAAATTGCAAATAACATTGGTAGATTTTGCTTTCTTTAAGAAACATAAAACGTAATTTTATTCATAGCAGTTATCACGTAGATTTATTTTTAGCAGTAAGAAGAGTTTAACTGCTTTTCTATATGCATGTGTTTAAGGATATTAGCTTTTTCTTAGTAAGAAATCGAAAAATCTCAAAGCGAAATGGTACACACTGCAAGTATGCTAAATGTTCTTGATGAAGTAAAGCAAGGAAAGTTATGCAAAGAGAACGCTACAAAAATCTCTTTCAACCAGTCCATTTGCATGACTTCAAACTGGACTCGAACTACAAGTGCTTAGCGGTCTTATCCACGTGACCACTAGTGGACTTCTTAGCGATGAAAGAACAGCCTTATTTTCATTGGCTAATATATGCCTAATCAAGAGAAGCGCCGCTTGAGAAATGAAATATGATGATTCCAAATATATCTGTTCTCACATTCACAGAGTAGCGTACACGGGTAATGCAAAAGAGAAAATTATTTCAGACGCCAAAAAATATGCTTTCATGTACAAGTAATGAGAAATTAAGCCAAGCCACATAAAAGTCGAGAAATTTTAGGGATTACAAAATGTAAAGAAATGTGTAGTAAATTGGATTGAGAAGAGTGCGGCTCGAAACTGCGAGTCCTCCGCTTGAATCGAGAGATCTGGCACCTCTGTTTTTGGCAGACAGAAAGATTTAAAGCTTGGTAATTTGATATATAAAATAAAAAAATATGAAAGGTTTCCGATTTTAAATTACGTCCAAAGGGGCGTTTTTAACGTTTTGTGTGTTACCTTTATTTATTAAATATCATGTTTTTTGCACTTAAACCATAAAATTCAATTCAACAGCAATGTCGCAAAATAATTTTAAAATGAACATATCTTTAGAATTTCCGATACACAGTTCCGCGCGCTGGAGATAAAAAGGTCCCCCCCCCGTAGGGTGTTGCCATTGCTCGCTTTTAAATCGTTGAGTTTGCTAATAAAAATTCGTTAAAGTTTTACAAAATATTAAAATCTATAATAAAACAGATTCCAAATTTCAAATTTGGCTTTTCAGATGCTCATATTAGCAGTATAATTACGTCATTCAAAATTGGATAGCTCTATGTACCGTTGTTTTATCACAATGAGAGAAACATACATACATTTATGCAGATTCTTCATTATTTAATTTCTTCAAATATAATGCAGGACTCTAACATTTGGTGGCAACAATTTGAAAAGTGATACGTCGTTTATAGTGATTCGACGCAAAATTTCGAAACGAAAACAATACAGGGACAAAGACCCTTTAGACTAATAACTTTCTTTTAGGCTGTGATCTGAATTAATTTTTTTTTTAAATGAGAAGAATCTTTCACAGAAATGGATTTTTTTCATTCTTATTTTGAAAATATAAGATGAAGCTGTTACTGACACTGATTTAGAGAGCTATAACATGGATTTAACAAATATTTCAAAAAAGCATAATTTTTCTAATGAAATTTTAAATTTCCCTAATTTTTGTTGCATTCGGAAAGATTTTGATTGTGTTTTTATTATCTGTATTAGATGAAATAATGTTTTTTCTTTACTTTTGTAATTCTTAAGATTATTATTATGCCAATTTCAGATGATATTAACCTCAGGATTGATTGTTGCCTCCGTTCTTTTGGTTCTTAAAGTAAATTCTGAAGATGTGCTAATAATAGGGCCGACGAATAATTCTTCAATGCTGGATGCCTATTATGCAGAAGAATTGCCTTTGTGTCCACCGTCACTGGAAATCTTACCTTGCACTTGTGATGGACCTCAAAGTTTTCTTATATTTCATTGCGACAGAATAACAGAAGTACAAAGTATTTCACGAGCTGCACACTCCATTCCATATTTTAGAAGTTTTGGTAAATTTAGTTTGACGAACTCTAGGATTTCGAGCATAGAATCCAACATTTTAGGTTATATTCAGTTTGAGTATATCTTCCTAAGGAAAAACACAATCACTACAATTACTTCCGAATTTTTTGATTCTTCAAGAAATTCATTGAAGAGGATAGAAATAATTCATAATGATATTGAGAAATTTCCTTTTAAAGAATTATCATCATTTCCGAAATTGGAGTATGTTAACTTAAAATATAATTCCATCAAAAGCATTCCAGACGAAGCTTTTGGAAATATTGTAAATAATAAAATTAAGAAAATTGATTTATCTTTTAACAAAATAAATCACATTGGATCAAATGCTTTCAAATATCTGACGAAATTAGAGAAAATCGATCTGCGGTATAATAAACTGACAGTAATTAATAACTTCGCATTTTCCACTATTCAAGAAAATCCTAAATTGACATTAAATCTCGCAAATAACAAAATAATGTTTGTGTCTGATGGTGCTTTTGCTGGTCAAGTTTTTAAATGCTTGAATCTCACCGATAATAACCTCACTAAGTTATCAGAGCAAGCTTTTAAAGAAGTTTTAAAAAGAATGGCAGAAAGAAGAACTGGAGTTATATATGTTAATCGTAAGTATCTTTCTTACAAAATTTTACCATTTTAAAAAACAGTTTGCCCATGAATAACTGAGGTTTGAAAGGCGCTCAGTTTTACCGTGATACTTAAATATACTGGAATTCTTTTTTTAAGTTAGTTTGAGACCGTTGTAAGCAAACCGTAGAGACTAAAAATATTAGAAAGTTAAAAAAAAAACACGCAAGGCATGAATGCATGAAAAATGTGCAGATACTTTGAGCACATCTTTCATGTACTCCTTTTTTTCATGTATCAGATTATATCCTTCACCACCTTAAAGTGTTATACGTTAAGCTATTGGAAAAAAACTTCAAGAATTTAATATATTTATTGTAACTGCGATACAGTTTCATTTCGTTTCTGTACGAAGTGTTAGTACAGAGATAAACGATGTTGACATAATTGATGAATCTGGTGTTAATACACATACTCAATTTATGTACATTAATGCAATATTTTATAAAAAAAATTCTTAAGCATGCGTTTTCGAAATATTAGGACTAAACCTTCATTACTGGTCTTCTTATGTAAGCAGAAATCCAAACTATTTGGAAGATAGAATGCCTAAAGAACCACCGAACAGCTGGTGTTATCATTTTATAACAATCATGCACATGACACGTAATATATGTGTTAATCTTTTGCTGATGCTATTAGTTAGGCTCAACAGTAATATATAATTAATTCAGAAATCAAATGTTATATGGGGATTTTCACGCATACTGTTGATAAATGCTGAGAAATCCCAAATATGGAGTTATTCAAAGGTCAACTATAAATATATTTCTCCCTGTGCAATAAAAGCACAATAAATTATAAATATTAATTTACAAAAATAAAAACGTCAAGTTCCAAATATATGTTTACATGACAATTTTAAATTAGCTGTCACATAATATGGAATATTAAGGTGGGAAATGTGAAGTATCAAACTAAAGAATTTAATACAGGTATATACTTAAAAACCACATAAATGCAGCCATGGAATGAAAAGAAGGAACTACAGTAACAAGCTTTCGGAAAGATTATAAATTAGCCTCGTATATCAGTTGTGCATCAGTATCAGTGTCTTATAACATTGAGTAATACTTCTTCTTCTAAGGCGTTTCACTGACAGTTTGATACATACTACTGCGTAAGTTCTCTCCAAATCATGAAATTTTTGAAAGAGAGTTTACGAGGAAAACTCTCTCTAAATTTTCTATGACTACTGCACTGAATAAACATCCCTCTAAACGTTTCATAATACCACACTATTTTTTTATTACAAAATGAGCTCATTGCTCTTCAAACTAGAGAGAACAATCAAAATATTTGTCATTTCTTTATAGGCGAAACAGAATAGTTTAGGCTGTAACAGATGATCCGAGGACAATGCAGAAGTTGAGTACTTTATTGATCAGGTCTAGAAAGTGCATTAAAATAATTCCAAGCGGTCAGGCCAAGAATACGTCTAAGAATATTTTTCATAACTTTTTTAATTGAGAGCATGTACGTGAATCTGGAAATGTGTCTAAATTAGCATAAATTATAAAAAAAAGAGTCATACAAAATATCAGGAGAATTTTGATATTATAAGTAAGTATGTACATCTTTCTTGGGTTAGTTTTTGAGAAAGTTGTGGTTTTAAAGCCAAACTCTTAACCGGCTGGAGAGTTAATATATTTTGCCTCAAATGTATGAATTTCTATAACATTCAATGGTTGTTATTTATTATCTTTAAATGACCTAGAATTGATCTGACAGAACTTTGAGACTACGACCAATGCAGATCGATTCCACTAAATCTATTCTATCTACAAAAACGGGAAATGGAGTAACGATCATAGCAGAGTCTGAAGGAAGTGATAGCATGAATGATTCTGACAGTACTGGCATATAAAAGATGTGGTAGAATTCACAGAGTATAAAATCATATTACAAGCAAGCAAATGATTTTTACTTCTTTTTCTCTGGGCCAAATAGTAAGTATAGAAATCTTATTTATTAGTCAATGGGTTAATATGATGCCTGTCAAATTACGGTCCTCTGCACCGATGGTGAGAGCATGACTATCTACCACTAAGGAACTGAAGTAAAAGTAACAATACTACAAAACTTCTTTCTTTTTGAGCTACGAAAAATGTTTGCAAATATAGACCATTTACGGCTTCAACGAGACAGGGCGATCGTACAGACACAGGAAGGTAACTGCAGAGATAAATTTATTGTCATATTGAAATAGTTTGTCCGCCCGGCATCATTATCTAAGCTGACATTATAACATTATCTAAGGCATCATCATAAGTCTTCCGAAAACGTTGTGCTATAGTAGTGGAATTAAGAGGCCGCAACAGAGCTGCTATCACAAATATGCTTGGTAAGATGCTACTACGAGAAATCAAGTGCCACATGGATATCAGTTGGAAGAATGTAAAATGAAGAAGAGTTGTCATTTGACAGAGATCACATTCTAATTTTGGTTGATAAACTATGTACCAGTAACTGTAATTTGACATAGAGAAAGCTAAATTAAATGCAGTTGGCCGCTTGCAATGTGATTTTGTTCATACGCTAGGAATTCTGCTATACTCTACACAAGGTGGAACCCTTTTCTACTATATAATGGTCATCACCTTTTCTTATCCTGGGTACACTCATTAATATTACGTAGCCAGTGAAAATCAGAAAGGCCTATTTTATTTTTCAATGCATTTTGATTAGATAGTTAAAATTGCTATAAAATATATTGGTTTATTATAATATAATATATATTGGTATATTATAATATAATATACTATTGGCTGATAGAGTTTTAGTTCCATTTACATCACCAGAATTATGTAAGAGTCATATGACATGGATTAATCTAGAAATGACGCAATGCAAATAGAGGTTATGATTTTTAGGATTTAAGGGAAATTAATTCACGCTACTAATTTAATTTTTTACATATTTTTCTTACAATATATAAGCATCGTTTTATATATATATAACGAAGCTTGAATAAATTAGAGTCCTCGGTGGGGTAGGGCTATCTCCAAGCTTTTGCATCTGGAGTACGTCCTACGTGATACAGGAAAAAAGACTGAGATATGCTCACTGCTCCTACGTGAAAGGCCATATTACGCAATTAAAGTTGTAACATTGCTCAGGTTAGTCTGCCAAGATTGGATCATCACATCTTTAACTAGAAATTATCGAAGTGGGATGCCTGTTTCGGCAGCTCAGTAGATTGACAACGGCTTGACTATACGAAGCAGGTTGTTTCACACCCTAACTTTGTGCTGAAGCAAAGGTCTTTAAGATGAGTAATAAGACTGATTGCATTAATATAATGATATAGATGTGGAAATTTAATTTAATGAAATCATTTGCAGAATTTTCATATTTACGAAAATAGAAAAATATATGATACTAGTTACTCTAGTTAATGAAAATTATTAAAATTTGATTAATTAAATTGAAATAATTTAAAATATGTTTCTTTCCAGGTAACCGGTTTCATTGCACATGTGACCGAGTAGAATGGATTATTAGACTTCCTACGCTATACAAATTACCTCTACTTGATTTTGAATGTTCGGACAAAGGAAACAAACCTATTCAAGATCTTTCTCTTGAAGATGTCCAATGCCATACCAAATAATATGCTGAAATGGTGATTAGTTTTCACATTTAAAAGTATAGAAAAAGCGGGGCGTTTCTAGAACTTTTTGCAGTTCACTCTATACTGCATATTAGAATTTCCTCTGCTTCATTGTTTAAAACTGAAAGCAATATCTTTCTTCTGTGATTATGGTAATAGTTTTAAATACTTACTTTCGATTTTGACGAATAAATTTCTCCGAATATTGTCTCAATGTTGATATTATTGGCAATAATGAATACAAAGAAAAGTAAACTATCATCTTCTTATTGATGTGCTGTTTTAGTTGCCCAAAAGCAACTCTGATAAAGTAATCGGTGTGCCTGAGAAAATTTATATGAGTCTTCTAATTACTAAATTTTACACGATTATCATGGCAAAGAAGGAATTATCTGGTGTTATCTAGCGTTGGAGTTCAGCTGCCATAAAAATCTAACTTTGGGTCACGAAATCCTGTGTTCAATCAGCAGCAGTTATCAAGGTCTTTGCAACGACATTCAACTAAAACCTTGGAGGGGCAGAGGCATTTTCTAAACTTGTATCACTTGTTCAGAACAAGAATATTGACTGGCATAAATATAAAAGCAATTTATCAATGTTAAAAATATATGAGCCTCAAGATAACAAGAAACAATCCTGCGCATGCTAAAAATATATGACCCCCAAGTATGACCAGAAACCATCCTGCGCTGATAGCTGGCTTCGGGTTTTAGGTGCAGTCGGTAAACATAATAATACTATCCAGAGATGGCTATTGCTGGAAAGAATAAGTATACACTAGTTCCTGATTTTAATAAGTATATACTAAGTTTCTGAATTAGATTCCCAGATAAGACCTAGGATACCAAATCTAGTGGAGGAACAGTTCTAATTTTATCTAACTTATTGAAATAATGCCGAATTTTTTAAAAAAGGGTTATGCTTTAACATTGTCAAATTAGGAAAAATATATAAATTCAGTGTTGGAAAAAAATTGCGCTATATTTGTAAAGCCATACTGTCGTTCTGCAATTTTATATATTCAATGCATTTCAAGGCCATAATTTATATAAAGAGAAATCTTTCATTGGATTAATGAATAATTTGATCAAATCATCGATTTTCACTTCATATGCAAGAGCATTTTAGCCTAATTGTTAGAGAAGGATTATATTTAGTTTGCATCCTTAACTGAATATGACAAAACACACGATCATCGTTTTAACGGAAACTGGCTCATATTTGTTTTACACATGGAGAAAATCACTAAAACATCAGTATCTGAAATGCGATCTGAAAATAAGAGCACAGAAGTCTTATACATTCGACCATTGGTGAATGCTTTCATTTACAAATCTTTCTTAAGTGAGTTTCAGTTTTATTCTTCTGGTTCTAACTTCATACACTGAAATTAAGTGTTCTATACCGTTTTGAAGCATTTTTAGAATGATTTCGGGCCCATTTAATTAATATATAAGTTGTAAGTACTTGTTATTCAAGTGTTCCCATAGCTTTTTATTCTCCTGGGCTGTACCACGTTCTGTACGATAGAGGAATTTTTCTTAAAATTTCAATGGATATTGCTTTCCTTTAATTACTTAATTACAGTCTTTAACTACGTTCTAGAGTCCATTAATCGCGGTAGGTTGGATCTTAGAAAGACCTCTTTTTAGCAGATTAGATGTATTAGTTTGGAAATCAAACAACAAAAATCAGCGCCACATTTGCAAATTTTCACAGGACTGGTTTCGAAAGATTTACCGAACCATCAACCTCAGCTGCTAAAGCGCAAATGATCGAGATAAGATATAGTAATAAGATAAGATAACAATGGCTGGACAGGAGTTAAGCTACTGGCGCCATCTATTGATGAAGCAAGAAAACTAAAACATAATTTCCTTAAAGGCTGAAGGTAAAGATGGATTGGAATTGAGGTCGTTAACTACTAGAATACAACGAATTTTTTAATGTGAAACGCCTCTAGAAAATATAACTCACCAATGGAAGATAGTTTTTTTTAATAATTTTGGTTTTCTGCTGAAAAATGGAAAATGTGATTTTTGGACCAAAAATGCTGGGCAACAAAGGATTTCTGTATTTCCTTTTTCATTAACATGTGCCTTACGTTCCTTAACGCGAAATTTTAAGGCCTTCTTAGTTTGACCAATGTAAATTATACCTTACTGGCAAGGAATCCTTTAAATACCCCAGGCATTCATATCCGGAATGGTGTCCTTAAGTATGGAATTTGGAATTTTATTGATAGGAGAATAAACGACCGGAAAGTTAAATTTCTGTAAAATACGTACAGTTTTATAGCTAATTGATGGAAAGAAAGGTATGACAACAACAAAATTCTTATAACCTCCTAAAAACAAGAGTTGGCTTTTGGCGCGTTGAGATACGAATTTTTTAACTGCTTGGTTAATAATGTCGGGTGAAAAGCCCCTATCAATAGCTACTGCTTTTAAATAATTTAGTTCTTGATCAAGAGCCAATTTGGAGGAGCAAACTTGAAGTGTGAAGCGCAGTGGCTAGCTCATCGCCCAGGAGCACTGCAGGTCCGGGGTTCGATCCCCGGTCTGGGCAAGGTCGACTCAGCCTTTCATCCTTTGATTTCCATCCTTTGGGTCGATAAAATGAGTACCAAGTTCGCTTGTGTCTAAACACTGGGGGTCCTGCGACAAGCTGACCACTTGTTCAGGCCATATGCTTAAGCACCCCGGGGCCCACGGTCAAGAAAGCAGATTTCGGGGCACTGCAGGCATTGGCCCACTAGGGCTGTTATGCACTGAGTTTAGTTTTTTTTTTAAGTTTATACTTGAAGTGCACGGAAAACAAATGAATAAAGTGAAGCTAACTTTTGTTTAGTTGGATGACATGATTTGAATTCTGGTGGAAGGCAAACCGATGAAAGTTTACAGTAAACCGTAGTATTGAAGTTGGATGTGTTACGTTTGACCAAAATGTCGAGGAACGGAAGAGAATTGCATGTCTCACATTCAAAAGTGAATTTTCGAGAGGTGCAAAGGTGAAGAGTGTTTAGGGATCGGATTATATGGTCCTTCGTTTAAGAGTTTAGTGACACCATCGATGTAAGTGCTCTTGTCCATGACGACTGTCTGGCCAAATTTTTCGGCCTTTGAAATGATAAAGTCCGGGTTAGAATGAATTTCGCGCATTGTAACTCTTTATCTCGCGTTTAGATGGGTTTCAAAGGCTTATTTTTGAATTTCATATTATGGGCGATAAGATGCCTAATAATTTCTTTCTGTGTATCTGAAACTTTACTGAATTTGAAAGCTTTTACGATAGGAGCCAAAATCTTTGGAATCGAGGGTTTTGAGGTTTGTGAGAAGTTAAAATTTTATTTCAGAACTCTCTCTTGTTCTTCTGATAAACTTGTAGGGTTTATATTTATTTTAACTAACATTTATTTTAAGTTTAAGCTATCTTTCCTGTCAAGCCTTTACTTTCCCCTAGAATTGCCAATGCCAGAGTATGTAAATCGTAGTAGAACGCGCAGAGTATTCAAATTTTAGCAGAAGTAATTTGAGTTAAATAGAAGGGAAACGAGATTTGTAAGTGTGCTTCTTGAATCACGAGCGTGAAGATTGCTAGGTAGAAATTTAAGAACCGCGCGTTTCGGTCTGTGTGCCTACTTCGGCAGTTAGTTGAATCTTTCAACTTCTTAATCAGAAAGTTTGCTGAATCTCAGCTGTATCTTAGAACGCGGTTAAGATAGTTACAATTATAGAGCCTCGTAGATAGTAACTTAGTTAGTTATTCATCCTGTCATTCATTTTTAGTTGCACTTTTCTATTTTTGTTTAACCGCCGGGTCCGCGTAGTTTGTGAGCGTCGAGTGAACGCAACTGTGACTTCTAAAGTGAAATAAAAAGGGAGTTAAAACCTTTTTAAGAGTCTGTGTAATTTCCAGTTCATAGCAGTCACTACTACTATTGCTGACAAGTTGGGGCCTCTCAACATCACAAACTAACGCTATAAATATTAACTATTGGCTTAAATTTTACAATGGGAAGATTTTTTGAACTACTTAAATTGAAAGACTGTAAAAGAAGTTTTTCGAATTTAAATGCAAGGGTGTTTAATTTTAAATAAAGCTTTATCAATAATGAATTATATTGATCCTGCTATTCAGTTCAGTTTTGAACTTGAGACATGCAATTCTCTTCCGTTCCTCGACATTTTGATCACAATTACAACATCTAACTACGGTTTACTGTAAGCCTCCATCGGTTTGCCTTCCACCACATTTCAAATCATGTCATCCAACTAAACAAAAGTTAGCTTCATTTTATTCCTTTCTTTTCCGTGCACTTCAGGTTTGCTCCTCCAAACTAGTTCTTGATCATGGAATAAATTATTTAAAAACAGTAGCTATTGACAGGCGCTATTCACCCACTATTATTAAGCAACCAATCAAAAAATTTTCATCTTAACACGCCAAAAGGCACACTCTTGTTTTAGGAGATTATAAGAATTCCGTTATCATTCATTTCTTTCCATCAATTAGCTATAACATTGCACGTATTTTACAGAAATTTAACTTTCGTTTCGTTTATTCTATAAATAAAATTCCGAGTTAAATACTTAAGGACCCCATTCCGGATATGAATGCCTGGGGTATTTACAGGATTCCTAGGCAGTGTGGTTTAATTTACACGGGTCAGACTAAGACAGCCTTAAAATTTCGCGTTAAAGAGCATAAGGCATATGTTAAGGAAAAAGGAAATACAGAAATCCTTTGGTGCCCAACATTTTTGGTCCAAAAATCACATTTTCCATTTTTCAGCAGACAACCAAAATTATTAAAAAAAACCATCTTCCATTGGTGAGTTATATTTTCTAGAGGCGTTTCACATTAAAAAATTCGTTGTATTCTAGTAGTTAACCAATTCCAATCCATCTTTACCTTCAGCCTTTAAGGAAATTATGTTTTAGTTTTCTTGCTTCATCAATAGATGGCGCCAGTAGCTTAACTCCTGTCCAGCCATTGTTATCTTATCTTATTACTATATCTTGTTTCGTTCATTTGCGCTTTGGCAGCTGAATTGATGGTTCGGTAAATCTTTCGAAACCAGTCCTGTGAAAATTTGCAAATATAAAGCTGATTTTTGTTGTCTGATTTATAAATTAATATTTGTTCGGTGTGTTTTTTTACCTTAAATTAGAAGTAGTCCATAGGTGAAATTTTAGAGGACTTTGCAAGAATATATTGAAAAGGTATACATGCAGTAGTCACAGTAATCTCCACTTTTTCAAGAAATGCAATTGTCTTTGAAAGTGTGATTGGTGGATATGGCTTAGTACATTTTTACTGTTTGAAAATTCTTTGGGTAAAGAAATGGAACTTTCTGTTTAAATATAGGACGTAAAACAATTTATTGATAGTATCATGAGCTGATTTTCCCTTCTTTT
Organism: Stegodyphus dumicola; assembly: GCF_044657685.1. Taxonomy (NCBI): domain Eukaryota; kingdom Metazoa; phylum Arthropoda; class Arachnida; order Araneae; family Eresidae; genus Stegodyphus; species Stegodyphus dumicola. The sequence goes on from NC_140781.1 coordinate 181,349,983, forward strand.
CTTATTTCTAAAAATCCTGTCTGCAACAATCAAAAATCCCTATTGAAACGTTTTCTGTATTGTCGGAACCAGATATGTGCATTTCTTTCGGGAGGAAATAGATCTTCTCTTTTTCCAATCATTTAGGTAAGCGTATATTTCAGCAAGGGCTACAATGCATTTCCATTTAATGCTGCTGCTAAAAATGGTGTTTATATAAGACTCTAAACCTTTTTGAGCGATAAGCTACATGCCTTGTCGACATTTTAAAGTTATAAATCTTAATATATTATTTTTGTATTTTTCTTTTCCATTACACGTCGGCGGATTTTTCTATTGTTACCAGAGATTTCATTTTAGAAACAATTCGTAACCTATTTTGTATATTCATTTGGATTCATCTTTTCATGTAAAATCAACAATTTCTCTTTCCGATTAATAATCTAGCTTATTTATATTAGTACTTATTATTAGTACTTAAGAATTTTCATGTCAGAAGGCAACAGACCATAAGTCCCAATTTAAGTTATACACTTATTCTACAACAGTTACAGTTTCTTAAATCTTTATCAAAATCGTTCTAAAAATGTGTTGATATCTTCTGTATGTCAGAAGCTGAATAGAGATGATGTTTAGGTTTTCATAATACTTCAGTATGATGCTTAAAACACAGTGGCTAACTTTAGTGGAATTCATACTGGAATTAACGGAAATTAGCATTTACATTATGACCAGTCATTAGAGCTGTAGTTGTCATGTATGTCTTATTTTTGACTTTCTGTCTGTTCGAAAACAGAATATAAAAAATAGACTAATGCTGTTATCATGAAGTTTACTGTTATTTCAGGCGCAGTTTTAAATCTGTATTACTGATGAAAGCCTTCTCAGTGCAAATGACATTTAAGCATTAGAAGCATTGGCTATGTAGTAATGACGCTTAATTTTCATCTTTGTGAGTAAGGTGAAGAAATATGAAATTTAGCGTAAATTAATTATATATACAAGCAGAGTTAAACATTAAGCAAAATTAGCACGTACTTTGGTCAACGAGAGAAAGGGGCACCACGCCACCATATAAAAGGTATCTCTTTCCAAGGATACCTTTTATTCTCAAGGAATTCTCAAGGAATCCAAACAATTCTTGATTCTCAAGGAATCCAAACAATTTCGCACTGCGGTTTTATAATTAAACACATGGTGCAGCTAAATCAAGATCGAGAAAGAACTTCTTCCTCGATCTTAGTTTAGCTGCACGGGGGGAAAAACATGCAAATATATGTGGGGGCACCGAAATTATTTTAAGAGATTAAGGCCAAATATTTTATGCATAATGCAAAACATTTTAAGCCTAAGACTAAGACTTTGAAATTGTACAAGTGTCAGAGCAAATTTCCACAATGTTTAACCAAACAAAATGCGCGTATATGGGTTTTCGTGTAACTCTTGATGCTAGATATATAGTAAATAGCTTTCTGATGGATAGATTAATGAAATAGATCTACATAAAATTTTAAGCAGTGTTAAATGAAAATTAGAAAGTTGATGAAGATTAGAGAATGCCATATTAAATTATAGGAAGATCGAACATCTATTGAGAAAGTAAAATTTAGAAGAAAGAGAGGAACAGGAAATGCTCTTTTAGAAAGATTTACGACTTATCGCTATGTTTAGTAAGAAAAGATAGAAAGTAAGAAGGATGTAAAAGACCCTTTTATTAAGAACTCAATGAATAAACAGAAGGCACTTCTTGCGCTTACAAAAACCAGCCGGTATTTATGTCAAAAGAAAGTCAAATAAAAAATGAATTCAAATTAAAGCTAAGTTAAATCTTAAGCTAGCCACAGGCATTGCATAAATGATTAAAGCGCAGATTGGTTCAAATCTGTACCAGCGTGACAAGCACTATTGGCAAGAATAAAAACAATGCCGCAGACAGATTGGTATCTTAGAATTGCAACTAGTAACATGGCCTTCGGCAGGCAGAACACGCTCTGATTCAAAAATCTAAAATCTTTGTTTAAATGCTATCTCTTTCTGCCTCATTTAAGTACGCGCGAACTAAAGTTTGCATGCTGGCAGGAAAACGGAAAGGGAAAGGGAGAATGACCGTAAAGCTACTTAACATAAAATTACTGATTAGATAAAAACAAATAAACCCTTATAGGGTTTTAAATTAACGCTTTTAAGTAGGTAAAAATAAATACACTTAAATCTCTGCCAGAACGAGAAAAATTCTAGGAAAATATAGTAATTTAACAATTTTTCAAAAGATATACCATAATCAAATCAACCAGAAAAGTACAGAATAGACTTATATATTGCTACCCGGATATGCGTTTGTTGTTGTCGAGTCCATATTTCATGGAAAACTAGTTGCTTATAGCCTCAAGGAGGTTGGACATCTACTTCCACCCCTAGTTTTGAGGTAGAGCACCCTGGGGGGGATCCAGGGTCTGCCACCCCTCTTCCCTGCCACCAAGCCATACGAGTAGACTTTTGCCATATATTTAGAGTGCTCAAATGCCGCAAAGACACTATACATTTACAAACATCCATGGCTTCTCCGGGATTGGAATTTGGGCCCTTCGGTATCGCAGTAGACTCCCATAAACGCTATACCATCTAAGCGGCCCCCAGACGTTAATCCAATTTCATAACCTTATGTGTGTGTAATCATCTTCACTTAAATCAACTTATGTGTATGTAATCATCTTCACTTAACCTATGTGGATGTAGAGCTCTCGTGAATAAATAAAACTCCGTGAAAATATCTTTATGTTTAAAATAATGTCTGAAGAAGAAGTACTGAATGTCAATTAAATTATATACCATCTGCTAGAGAAGCACTACCGGTAAAATTTCGATTTTGATGCTGGAAAAAGTACATTAACCTCTTTATGATAGCATCATATTTTTTATTCTTTCACTGAAGATTTTATTTCTTTAGAGCTTCATATTTGTTAACTCTTTATTCATATCACGATCAACCAAGAATAAAGATGCATTTGATCATAGAAAAAAATGATACTTCTATTATGGAAGCCAACGAAATGGGCGTCCATTAACTTAACTACTGTGATGGGAAATGCAAAGTAGGGATGGAAATTTTTAAATGCTGTGAGAGTTGATGGATGAATAAATTCATAGATGGGGTATAAAGGTGGTGTAAGTTTATTATTGTAATATCCAGATACAACAGTCAAATCGATTCTAAAAGCTTCTTAAGATTTTATAAGTAATGCTTTACTTAGTACTCAATATACTTTTCGCTCATGACTAGTCAATATTAAAAATACGTAATTAATCGTTTATGAAGCTAGGAGGAGCACAAAATGTTTAAATATTCTATGATCCTCCTGAAGGAATAATTTTCGAGAGCTAAGTCTCTTAGCCTTCATTCAACTAGAATGAAAGTAGAGGAATTATAGGAAAAAGGAACGAAACATTAGACAATGACAGTTATAAAAGTTTCATCTGTGTTAGGTGAAAAAATAAATTCTGAGCATTGTCAATAATGATAGTACCTTGCTCGCAAAATTTACAATAAATGAAAAATGAGCTTAATGTTTTAAAGAGTATGAGTTATTTTCTACTGCATTAAAAATAATTTTAAAAACTTCTTTCAGTGCTGAGTGGGGAAAAAAACTGATACATGACTTTAATAATTTTAGTCAGCTGACGAAATTAGAACTAGCATAACACGTCCTACAGCTTACGTTAACTAAATAATTAGTATCTCTTGTTCAATAAATCGTTCATAGTATCATCTCCACCAGTAGCCAAGCAGTAAAATCGCTGAACACTATTACCTTCGACCTGGGCTCGATTCCAGGCGAACGGGCAGGCTACATGGACGTATTCGTAGTTTTCCCCATGTGTAATGTGTATATGAGGCAGTATCCCTTAGAAAGTTCTCCACGAAGGCATTCCTTCCCTTAGACGGATAGCCTTTGAGTGATAAAGGTGCTAATTAAATAAATCGAAACTGTTTATCATATTACAGGTATTCTTAAATTCAACCTGATTTGTTTTTTCCCGAAACAAACATTATATCCTACATAAAGGTGGAAATTACAACACATTCAACTGAAAACTCACTGCTTATGTGCACCTGAAACAGTGTTGTAAACTATAGGGTTATTAAAAAGGATTGTTTCGAATTCAAAGGAAGGACATTTAATACTTATTAAACCTATATTATTTTTATGTATACTAACTATAAAAGAGCATATCAAGTTTTAGAATATTACCCAAATGATTATAAGAAATGTCGTTTCCTTAGCGAGGTATTTGATCTGTGCTAGATGGATCGTTGTGGAACAACCACTCATCGGTCTGGAAATGATTGAGGTGATTTCAGATGAGCACAGTTGCGCACCTTTGAACCTTGTATTAATTTGTCGTGTAAGGTTACTTAAAACGCAGGGAGGATCTGACTCTTATAAATCGGCGTAAACTAGCCTAATGGCAAGAAGAGCTCTACGCCATACCAGTCAAATCACTAGACATTTAATACTTTTCAAAGATAGCAAAGTGACCTTCAGGCAGCCAGAACACCCTTTGTATTCACCGTCCAAAACCTTTCCTTAAATACTAACTTCTTTCTACCTCATATGAATACACGTGCGTTAGATCATTTATATTTTGACAAGAACGTGTGAGCTGAAAGCAAGAGCAATAAGAAAGGTTACTTAACCCCTTGCCTGTGACTCCCGAACTCAGTTCGCGCAACGCAAATGCGCCAAATTGTGAAAGCTCGACCTGACTTCGGGCAAGAGAAAAATAGGTGTTTCAGATTCCCATTCTAAGAAGCACAAAAGGGTGCAACAACTGACCCTTCTACTTTCACTCAAACAATATTTTGAACTATTTTTCGATGACAATTTGACTCACACCATTACGGAAGAGACTAATAGATATGCACAGCAATGCATTAACAGCAACGCAGTCGACCTTGAAACACACTAATGCAAAACTGCACAAAATTTGACTCCTTCATGTAAAACATCCACTGTAAAAATCTAAGGGACATGAAATTCATGGCAGTCGATATAAGTAATAATATTGTTGCATTAGTGTATTATATTTATCTCGAAAATTATGTCATTTGTGCTTTAATTATAGCAATTTTGTGCTATAATTAAAGCACAAAATTGCTGTAAGCCATTAACACTTCCCATACATGTGAAAATATTGAATATAGTAGTTATTTCGTTCAAAATTTGTTTTTAAAATAACAATCTAATATTTTGATGAAAATAACGAAAAAAAATTGAAGAGACAAACAAAATTTTCCATTTTTGGCACGTTTTTCTCAAATATATTCCACAGGCAAGGGGTTAAACATAAACTGTAAACCTGACTGTTAACTAAATTAAAAAAATCCCCCTGTAGTTATATTGTATGACAAGAGAGAGCCTTTATGTTCTTAATTCTGTTTAAATAAGAAGGTTATTTTTAACTTCTCACGACTTAGTCCTTGTTTCAGAATAGTGATAATTCGCTCCATATCTGTTAGTGTTACTGGACCAAAGCATTACCAATTAATCATTACCAAAATGTGTAACCTTACAGTCTCATAATCTGTATGGTTGTTCTTGTGGATACAATAACAGACATCCTGCTGGAGCAAGTATCAGAAGAATTTTATTACTATCTTGATTCTTATGTATTTAAAGGAAACCAAATAATCTGAGAATAAAATCTGGATAGTTTTCTCTTAATTTCATGTATTACTTAGCGTTCTGTATTTACAAATCTCAAAAATAAAGTTTTATAACATCTAGTCAGCATGCATGTGTGGTAGATTAACACTAAGCATTAGTTATGCTTTTAAGTTTTCAAATGGATATATTAAGCATGAAATTGCTATGTTACTCGTAGTGCATTAATGATCTTCATCCTAATTTTTTCAAGGAAGGCGAAGCAACTGTTGAATATATTTTACATCTTTACTTTAAAGGCGATTATAAACGTGAAAACAACTAAAGTATTTTTATTTCAGAAATCCAATAAATGACACCCCATCCTCGTCAGCACCTGAAATCACATTCATTCATTGCGTCCCGTATCACAACGAGTTCTCTGTTTAATCAGCTGTACCTATAAACTGAGGTTGTCAAGGTTATCTGCAAATGCATTTGCGTGCCACTTGTGAATGAAGCAGTGCAAGGGTAAAAATAATATTGTTGTAAGTTAATGAGGTCATGTATTTTCGCTCTCATTTTCAAAAAGTCATTTACAAGGACATTATATTTCAGCAGGATTCTCAAACTACATGGACCAGTTGTTGTTCGTAACACAACTTTCGATTACCATAATTTATAAATATATATATATGCACATACACGTGCTTTTTCTTTCTCTTCTTTTTAAATACATTAGCTAGTCATTTGATTTTCGCTATTGATTTTCTTTCTCGCCGTTGCTTTCAATATATTGTGCGGAAGTGTGCTTCGTTAAAACACAACATTGAGGTCATCGGAGTTCATAGTAGCGCTGAATTAAAAGATTTAGTACGGACTGTAATTCATTAAATATTGCTGTTTTCGTAAATTTAAAATATCCCTAAATTTCAGTATTTTAATGATTCTTTAATTTTTAGCGGAGGAACAAAGGAAAATTAAGCTTAATACTTCATTCCATGGTTTAATCTGAATTAAAATAATAAATCTTTTACATTTTAATTCAGAATTTGAGTTTATTAAATAAACTTTATAATAGTTTTCCTTAAAGCTCCATGCGTTTGTAAACAATTCGCACTGCCTTTCTTACTTATTTAGCAAAGAATCACGGAATAGTTTTCCCTTTTATATGTTTCTGATTTATATAATTTACTTAATGTTGTTATCACTTACAGCATTGTTTGTATAGAATTTCTAAACTTCTTCACATTCTGCTTTGAAAATGGCTCCCGCTAACATTAGAAAAAAGGAAAAAGTTGTCTAGGAAAATAACAGTTGAACTCTTTTAAATGAGGAAACGAAAACGTGTAAATGCTACTAATGTTACAAGCATATTTTTGTGCTCTAGACTGTTCACGTTTTCTTTGAGTAGCCATATAATAAAGGTGAACTCTCGTTAGCATGTCGTTCTCATCAGAATGCATTCATCAGGTTAGACGCAACAAGGCCTTCAACTTCTATGTTAATCTGCATCAAATCGAAATCTAAAGCCTGTCGACTGTTGTGGCCAATCTGAAAGGCTTATGTGAAAGTATGGCTGACTGCTTAGTTTATCACGTTCTTTAATTTAAACAGCTGGGTTTAGATTCTCAAAACTGCACACAAATCTACGACAGGTGTTCAGTAAGCTCTAAGCCTGAGTTTCTTAAACTATGGGTCGCAAATCGAAATTTTGGGAGTCGCGAAAATTCAATTCGATATTTAAATTTAAAGAAACTGCATTCATAAGACATTTAAAGAAATTACATTAATTGACATTAATGAGATTAGACTTTTAAGGACATTATATTAATTGCTATTAATTAGATTAACTACCTGTTATATAAAGTGGAAAAGGAATTTGTAAAGTTATCTAGAGATTCAAACTTAAAACTTGAGTTTTCACAAAAATCCTTGATGAATTCTAGATCGAAGTTAGAACTAGATTTCTCATTATTTCTGAAATAGCATTAAATGTTCTTCTCTCATTTAACACCACATATTTTTAGAAAACTACTTTTTCAGCTTTAACGCAAAATAAAACCAAATGTCGTTTAACTCTGAAACATGTTGAAGATGTTTTATTTCCAGCAGTGCCAAATATGGCACCAATATTTAATTTGTTATGCAGCAGAAAACAAGCACATCTCTCTCTTTAATTTTTGTTTGTTTAAAATAAATCCTAAAACTACTTCTTTTTATATGTATAGTGTTTACCAAAGAAGTAAATTATTTATGGATGAATATCTATTTTTATATCTTTATTTTATATTTAATATCTGGGGTCACGAAAAAATATCAGTGATAAAAAGGGGTTGCGATTGAAAAAGTTTAAGAAGCCCTGCTCTAAGTCGAAGTGTGATGAAATATTTGTGGTATTGTAGAGACATTAGGTTATTTCAAAGCCGGCGAGATGAAAAACGAGCAGCGCCTTCGCCGGGAATCGAACCGCTGACTCTGGAATACGCGCCCAGCATCCTGACCACTACATCACAAAGCCACGCTGAGTGGGCGGGAGAAATACCTTATATACTCCCTCTTTTAAAGGGTGACTGGGGTTTTTAGGGGACCCAGTCGCCAAAACCTGGGTGTGGAGAATCATCATCCACCACCCTTTTAGTTCGGGCGCCATTGTAGAGCCATTAGGATTTTTTGGAAGCAAGAGATATGAAATGAGCTACGCCTTCGCCGGGAATCGAACCACAGACCTCTGGAATACGCGCCCAGCATGCAGACCACTACACCACGAAGGCAACCTAAGAAGGCGGGAGAAATACTGTATAGTATGATGAAACGTGGAAAATGATTGCATTCTTCTTTGGAAGTAGAGGGAAATCCTTGATGAATTCTTGATGATGTTCAAGGACACACGGCAAGTGTTATTATTTCACTTTTCAGCGGCTATTAATTTTTTTAACAGTTATGCCTGTTATTATTGAAAACATCAAACACTGTTCGGTGATTAAGTTCTTAAAAAAAGACCGGCAAATATTCACGAATTCTCGGTTACAGTCTACGGGGACTCATCCTTTGCCAGTATCAAAAGATGTCTTGTTGTGTTTAGACAGTGTAGTAATGGCCGCTATAATGGCTGGTTTCATTGAAGCACGTGCCCACCAGTGGCCGAGCGGTAAAGTCGCTGAACACTGGTAGTTCGGTTCGAGGTACGAATCCCGCGAACGGCCTGGCTGCATGGCCGTTTTCGTGGTTTTCGCCATGTGTAACGTGTATACGAGCCAGTTTTAGAAAGTTCTCCACGAAGGCATCCCTCCCATTAGGCAGATAGCCCTTGATTTGCCATAATTACACACACACACACATTAAAGCACGCATAGTGTCTAGGATGAACCCGAAGATTTTCATAGGAATTAATGGCGCCGGTGGAGCCTGCAATTTTAAGGGGGCCAGACTAAATGTGGCTTTGACTTGAATGAGGATCCGTAAATTTTTCGGGCGTGAGGTGCCGCAATGCTTTTTAGTCCAATAACCCAAACAGACGTGATGCGAATTATGGCTATGTTTGAACCAACGACAAACACAATCGTGAGAAGGATTATTTGTTAGCCGTCTTGAACGCTGCATACCATGCAGCATTCAGGATGCAGCTCATCGGCAACACCGCTTACAGTGATGTAGAGAACACAAAGACTGGACACCTCATCAAATAGTCACGTTCTCTTTACCGATGAGAGTAGGGACACAGGAATCACGTCGAGGTTGGTGCGGCCGTCCGTTGCTATCTCATCCATACAAGTAAGCGTCCTCTTCTGTAAGGGTCTCTTTTTACGTTGTTTTGGGACCCAATAGCGTGTCCCTAGCACTCGCCATACCACTGCCTTTCGGGAATCGTTCTGAATGTTAAATCGAGACATTCGTAAACAGTACGTGGCCCCACTGGACTGATTGGTTGGTTAATTAACGGGCACAGCCCTCCAGCCCTCCTAGCCAACCGAAGCCGGCCTTATGACTTGAATGAAAAGTGGCCTTTCCAACAATAAACGATGAAACAAGATACCCGGCAGCACTACTCAAAAAAAGAATTAAAGTGCCGCAGGATGAAGCAAGAGATCCGGCAGCACTCCTCAAAAAAGAATTAAAGAGTCACGTAAATCAACCAGCAAATTAGACAAATTAAAGCCACAGGAAAAACCAAGTAGGCTCCAAGGAACAAGAAAGGTTAATAATCGAAACAGCACAAACGACTGGCGATATGCAAAGCCAAAAATCCACACACACCAGAAATAAACTTTCACGGAAAAACAAACAGAGTAAAATAATAAAAAAATGGTTAGAAACCAAGAAGAACACAACGCATAACATGAACAATCCACTCTACATAAACCTCAATCCGCAATATAATTTAAATCTATCTAATTAATTCATGTTATTTCATTTAATTAGTTCAATATTAACCGGGGATAGATGCCGCTTCGATTTTTCTATAAAGGAGTTAACTCGGGAGCTGAAAGTTTTACTGATATTTAAAGCCATCGACCGCAATATCGCCTGGCAATCGACATTTCTGCCATGCACATGTTTTCTTGGCTGTGGAAAAGGTCCAAGCGGCTTTTGTGATTGGTTCCTCCATGACTCTGGGCTGCAGTCGGCGACATGGCCGCATTATAAATAAACTGTAAATTCAGTTCGTTATTAAATTCAGTTTATTTGATTACCAGATTATCACGCTGTTGCAGACTGTGATGTGCGGCTATGTGTTACACCAGGTTTCAGAATGTAGCATACTGTCGATGACATTTATGGATCGTAAAATGTATTTACTTAATTTTTACTTTAGCTCTTATTAGCTATTATTACCTTGACTATAGTTTTGTATTACTTTTGGCTAGACTTTTTTTTTTTTTTTTTGTCTGCTTGATTGAAGCTCGAGTTAACTCGGGTAATGTCATGAACCGTAATTAATATATTGTTTTTTGCGCCTTACAAATCTACATCTAGTAAGCTATATCTGTAGATAATAAAAATGTTATAAAAAATTCAGGGATTTTTCGGCATAATTCTTAACATAAATTCGGTCATTAATCTGGTAATTTTATCTAAAAATACTTATAATATATTTGCTGTATATCCAATAATTAATTATTCCTAGTCATCATTCCTAGTCCTAGAATTATTCCTAGTCATTTTACTTGCTAAATTTCTCAAAATTCCAACTATTTTAAATTTCTTTTTTAATAATACACAACATTTGATTTTACTTTTGGTTTTGAATTTTACTATACCCTTGCCTATATGGATGACGAAACATTAACTGACTAATTGAAGAGCTAGGTTTGGAAACAACTTCCTCTTGATAAGTCTGTCTTCTGCCTGCTCAACAGTTATTCACTTATGAAAATTAATTTGGTCTTAAAAATTCCTTAAAAATGTTTTTGAGATTTTTTGGCATTATATAGTTTTTAATGGGTTTAGATACATGCACTTAATTTACATATGCTCTTAGAATTTAAACGATATTGTAAATTAATTCGCAGTAATAATTAATTTTTTCGCAATTAAAATTTCTTAATTAAATTTTAAATTTATATTAGCTTTATACGAATAGAGAATATTTGTTAAATTCAAATTTCATTCCTTGCAGTAATGGCGCAAGAGAATCATTTAAATTTAATTTAAATTTACAATATTCTTGTGAACCAATATTGGTAAAAGTATAGTTTAGGGTACCCCTTGGCGAAACTTGGCGATTTTTGGCGGTACATGGATACCGATTTTGTGCAATTCTTTGACTCGTTATTTTGGCATGCGAAGCGGCAATTTTTGCGCCAAAAATCACCACTACACAAAGCCAAAATAACAAGACAAACAGTTGCACAAACTCGGTATCCATGTACACATCGACTTATTTTCAATTAAAAAAAAATCCCCGAATTGCACAAAAATGGCATTGCGCACTCTTTTAACTTTATCCATGTACACGTCAACCTATTTTCACTTAAAAAAAATCCCAGAATTGCACAAACTTGCATTGCGCACTCCCTTTACTTTGTCCATGTACACATCGATATATTTTCACTTAAAAAGTCAAAGGAGCACCAAATTCTACAATATAGGCAAACAAAAAATGCATAATCTTAATAAAATAAATTTTAAACCAAACAATAAAATAACATAAAAAAGGAAAAACATGTTATACATTTAAGCACTACCAAAAGCAAATATTCACTTACCATGATTTTCGAGTTCGCTTCGTACACCCAGAGCCAGGTAAAAATCAAAATATCAATCATACTCAAATCACTTTTTTCAAACCAGGTACTCTTTCTGATCAAACGCTTCACATAGTGACCATCTGAACTTTTCTTCCTACAAACCCACTCAAATCCATCTAAACGGTTTTTACGTTCGACTAAACGCATATCCTTCCTACATACAGGACACTTATAATGGCTACTAAGTAAACCTTCATTTACACACCAGTCAATTAAAGCTCTTTTCCTCTTTCGCTTCAAATCGTACAGAAACTTCAAATTTATCTTACTGCATTCGGTCATTCTACCGTCTAAAAAATCAAACCAACACACACCACAAAAACGCTTACAAAAACATTCCATGATTCAAAATTACCAGAATCATGCACCCGATTACGTCACAATAGGGTTTCCATAACATTCAACTACTCAGGCTACCATAAATGAAACAACAACTTGGCGATAAATGAAACAACTTCGTCATAATACAAGGGGTACCTTAAAGTCTACTCTACCCCCAATATTTCCTATACAATATATATCTCAAAGAATTTTCCCACTGTGCTTTCTATTATTTATTTAATATAAAGTTTTTCATCAGAGTTATAAGGTATCTCTCCCACTTTCCTAGCGTGCCTTCGTGGTGTAGTGGTTCTGCACGCTGGGCCGGTATTCCAGAGGTCCGTGGTTCGATTCTTGGCGGAGGCGGTTGCTAATTTTTTATCTCACCGGGCTCCAAAAATTCCTAATGTCTCTACAGAGTCACTGATTTCCTTCTAGAATTTTTGCAACTCGTAATATTCATCTCCATCTCCAAGGGTAGCCTCTCTCGCTAACGCATCCCGCCTCTCATTGTCACGAACAGGAGTATGAGCCTTCACCCAATAAAATTATAGATTATGTTTTTCCTAATTTTAAGTTAGTCCTTGATATTGTTCAATATACTGTTTTTGTGGACTGGGCGGGAAAATGCCAGCAATGCCGCTAAAGCGTCAGGGAATATGCTTATAAAATAGGAAACACACATATTATTTTCAATTCATTTCAATGCTTCCTGGACCGATAAAATTTCAGCTTGATAAACTGAATTCTACGATTTCATCTTAATTCGATAACTGTTAATTTCCAGGCCATGACAATGTATAACCAAAGGCACCACTGACGCCCCCCTTAAACCCAGATCCATCAGTATATGTTTCAATTTCACTACTAAAATAATTATTTTGATTTATAGAAATACCAAAGACATTACTTGGATGATTCGTATTATGTTGCACAATATTGAAGGCTGCAGTATCTATTTCAATTTCATCATATTTTATCTGCGAAACAAGATTATATCTCAATAAAAATTTGTCGTAATGAATTTTGAAATTCAATGAGAGCGGCGGAACACCAGCGAATATGCACGCCACTTCTATTGATACCGTTCTAAGGAATCTTGTTATCGCAAGAATCTAACTTCTCTGCAACGAATCCAATTTCATTCTCAATCTGACAAGCTTCCTTGCCCGGCAACCGCATGCTCATATACCATGTAATATTTTTGGTTTTATAACAGTTTTGTATATATTCCTTTTGTAGACCAAGATTTCTGGACTAAAATTCTTATTATAAAAGTTTAAAACCTTCTCAATATTACGTTGTATTTCTTTAAAATGGCCTATAAAGTTCAGTTTGTTATCAATATGAACACCCAGATATTTAATCCAATTCACGAATCTTATTCTTTTATCATTGTATTTTTGCCTAGGAGTTCTAACCTGTTTTCCACACCGAAGGAAGAACAATACATAAGTCTTCTCAATATTAAAACAAATATTTTCGTTTTCGCTCCAAGTATAAAATGTTTTTTTAATAATCTTAAATTTATTCTCATTTTTTTCTGCGTTTCGCTATACAAAATTACCATAATATCTGCGAAGCAAATAATTTCAGAATTTCAAATCCGTTTTTCCATTAGTTGGTTGACAATGAGGCTCCAGAACAGGGGAGCACTACACAAGCCTTGGAGACATCCTCGCCTAATATCCGTATGATAAATTCACATTATCTGAGTTACTCCCAAAAATAATCTTTCTGTTTTGCAAATAGTCTCTAATAATATCATGCATCTGCTTAGAAATAGCAGCATCGCTGAGGGTGGAAAGAAGAGAGCACTAGATAATTGAATCAAAAGCCCCCCTCGCTCCCGGACATCGAACGAGATCAGGGCTAAGTGATTATTATTGTTTCTTTTCTCTCTGACAGATTGGATAGTTCTGTAAACTGGTTGTATAAAGCTAATTCTTCCGAATTTCCACATTCAAAACAAAACTGGTTTTCACAAATAATATTATTTCTACTAAGTCTATAGTTCAGTCAATTTGTCAGCAATCTATGCAAACGTTTTGCAAAATTCTTTAAGAGACAAATAGGTCTATGGCCTCCCGAAGATCTTTGGGATTAAAAATCAATCTTCTTATTTTCCAACAATGAGGAAAAACTCTAAAATTTAAATCTTGTTGTACAATATAATAAAAAAAAGAAGCATATTCATGAAAAAGTATTTTATTAAAATATTTCCGATCCCTTCGATTCCAAGGGCAGTATCCATTCTAAACCTGGAGATTACATTAGCTATCTCCTCATAAGTAAACTCTACCTCCTCCCTATTTTCCTTCATATAAACATCTCTAAAATCAGTTTTAGAAACATATTCCTCCAATTTAATCAAGTCACCGTAATATTTTTCAATAGATAAGAAATCTTTTCCATCTTCCTTAATTAACAGTAATTGTTCTCTTCTCTTAGTGGTGGCTATCTTAAGGAACTTATCCATTAAACATTTTATTATTTGCAAAATTATAGTTCCTACATTTAATCTTAGTTCTCGTGACCTTTTTCTTATAGATAGCCAACTCCCGTTTATAATCAATTTTCCTTTGGATCCCACTGCTCTGGTGTCAACTGCGATGTTCATGGACCCAAATCAAACGCGCTGTGGCATGCGAAGGGGACAAAGGAACACAAACTATAGGTCGTCGGGCGTACAATCGACATTCATGCTGTTGTTGCGACACAGTTTGGAGGAATAAGAGCCGTCCTGCAGCAGCTGAGAAATACGACGCCAGCTGTCGTGCTATTAGTGATCTACGGTGTCTTGCACCTAGCAGCAGGAAGCGATCATCTGCCGTTGTGGTAATACTCCGGCATCCAGACCCATGTTTTTTACAGGGGTTTTGATCCCTTTGATAACAATTCCACAGCCAAATAATGAAACTACGATGCACATTCAGCTTTCTCGCAACATCAGATTATCTTGCAACATCCCGACATCCCTCCAAGGCTTTCCATCGTGCAGATGGTGTCTTCGGCTCATACTTTCCTCTTTGGCTATCTTGACGTGTTGATGTAGTGGTGCTTATCACCAGGGTACCTGTGTTCAGGGACCCTACCTCTCGTAGAACATAATTTACATTACGAATTTTGTTATGAGAATAATAAATAGGAATATAAGAATCCAATATTTACAAAAACAAATGTACAAGAAATATGATTTTTTATATTACTTTAATTATATATTATAAGACATAATATGGGAAAGCAAATTAATAACGCAGTGCGAAACACTCGGGTCAGTAGTAGACTTGAAAATGCTCCGAAAACACACCATGGGTCCTCCAAATATGTGCCTAAGAGTATGTGAGGAAGAGTAAGTGTGAATCTAACGGTGGTATTACGGAATTACAAAGAACTAATACTTATTATGGATATATAGTAACAAGAAATAAAATAAAGTGGAAAATATAAGAGAATATAGATTTCAGATATTACATAACATAATTAATTGATTATTGCCACTGAAAAAGGATAAATAATTTGTATATGGAATTTGCCTATAAATCTAGCATTTTATCAGCAATCGTTTTAAGAACATTCATAATGGAATAATCTTTAAATATGTTAGCTATATCTTTAAAGAATTTCACAACATCACATATGGTACTTAGAATTGGTTCAACTGGCTATTATACAGCTATTGGTGGTATTTTTAACATTTTTGACAACATTAGCGTAAGTCATACCGTTACTGGTTACTACAGGTTTTACAGAATTTTTAATTTCAGTACTATTAGGCAATTTGTCAGCAGTATTTACAGAATTATTTTTGTCATCATACATTTTACTAATTTATGGCAAATTTGGAACAGAACATTTCGGAAATCTTCGAAAATTTGCGGTATGTCCTCCTTGATTACAGTTGCAACACTTCACAATAATTAGTCTTTTTTCAAAACAGTTTTCAGTTTTGTGTGCATCTACACACTTGACGCAGTGAGGCTGCAGTTTGCAAACATTAGGTGAGTGATAGAAGTGTTGGCAGTTATGACACTACACAGCACCTCCATGACTCTTATAAGCACTTATAGATACATAAAAAAATCCTATAAGAGTCTCTGAGTCGTATATTTCATCAACACCTGGTTTGTTTTCTAGTTAAACTTGGAAAAGGGGCATTGGAACCCTAGTCTTAATTTTTTGCATTTGGGCGTCTTTATGTGCTTTATGGCCAACGTCATTTTGTTCTGTTCTCATTTCCTCAGTTGAGCAGTCGATGGGTAATCCTTTTATAACAACTTTTACTGGTCTCTCAAATTTGGTTCTAATAATATAGTGATCAATTTTTCGTTCGCCTAAGTATCTAGTAATACTACGATGATCATCCTCAGTCTTGGGGAAAAATTTCGAGAATTCACCATTTATTTTGTTAAGAACTTCACATTTTGTATCATTTTTTAATATCTTTACAAAGCCAGAGTATTTAACGCTTGGTTTAACCATTATGGGTTTAATTTTCGGGGATTGAGAGGCTATCTTGGATTATACGGAACTATACCTGCTTGCAAAGTGACGTATAGGTCCGGCCTGCCTCTTTTTAAGGCGTAGTGGTGTGACTGCGGGATTGCGTTTAATGCTAATTTTGGTTGCCTATTTGCATTCGGCGATGCAACCTCCACCTCATATGTAAACTGTATGTTTTAGTCCCCCTTTTTACTTTCGTACTTTTTCCTTTACCGTTTGTTGCTTATTTTTTTAGCACGAGTGTATTTGTGGGTCAGTTGAATATGAATTGATTTCTATTTACATTGCTCGAATATGCATGTACTGAATAGTAATTCTATTTCTTGTGCTTGTTTAGAGATTTCCCTATTTATTTGCCCCAGAGGTGAAAAAATACACGCTCATAGTAGTAGAAAGTAGCAGGTAAGTAGCTGAAAATAGGCATCTTTGAAACTGGTGAACATTTTTTCGGGCATCCAAAGAATTTGAAATCAATTGTGTTCTTGTTTTTTTGTTTCCCTCTCCCAACTGTTGTCTTAATGTACCAATTTGTCCACGTTCGGAGTTCACTTTTGAAACCTCATTTTCCTCAAAGATAACGGCATTTTTGGCCTTAATCCTTTTATTTTAAAATTGCTTTGTATTAATGTTTGTGTGAATATTTTAGACAAATAAAAGAGAAATTTTAGAGCATTACATTTTTCAAAATTTATTTATTACGAAATGTTCCTAACTGATACACAAATTTCGAATATATTGCTTTTAATAACAAGTATATTAGTTCAGAATATACAGATTTATAAAATATAATGATGAGAAAGAAATACTATGTAATTTTTTTCATCGGAAAAAAAAATGTGTAAGGAAAAAATTAACATCATCGGGTTTCAAATAAATACAGTTGTAGAAACTGCTAGAGACCATAATTGATTCACATTCATAATACATGTACTGGGATGTATTACAGATTATTCAAGGTATTTTTGTCGTAAATTAGGTCCTGAAAATTTCCGTACTTCCTTAACAGTACATAAATACTTTACACTTTACAATCATAGCAGTCATGTATAAAAATACTTTACCACAACCAGTGTACAACAGAAATAAACAAATAATGAGCAACAAGAACAATTCATACTCAATTTTAAGATCACCATTACAATGATATGTTGTATTCCGATATGTATTTTCTGATATGTTTAATACTAAACATCTTCATTTCTTTTCAGCAACTTTCCTCATTTTCCTCTACAGCAAAATCGAATTCGTAAACATCATGCAAAAAAAGGACGCGCACAACGTTTCTCCTTCTGAAAGTAACTACACTAGTACACAATTGACACTTGACAGTTAAAAGATAAATTGTAAAAGTTAGTCGCTTTCTGATATGTATAGAATATCACTAGTCTCTTGAGGAGACGCAAGAAAAGGCATATCTTATTATTGTTTATCAAGGGCACAATGTTAAAATGCAGCACCTCTGATCTCCAGTACATTGGAACGGCGAAATATTCCGTCGCATTCGAGTTGTATTTTTAATTCTGGTTTCAAATAATTTACTGATATTCTTATCTACATTTCCAGCATTATAATTTATGCAATAAACTTTAAAACAGTAAAGAAGATATACCTGCTTAAATATACAAGTTGTCGCACATTAATAAATATATAAAATTGTAGAACAATTTTACAAGTATATCTAAACACCTCCAAACATGAGTTTCATTTCTTTCTTTTAAGAATTAATTATAGAAGTTAAAAACACATGAAAATTTTAGTTTTGAACAGCTGTATACATATATGTGCTGAAATGCAAAAGTCAAGTTGCAAGCGATATTTCGTCATACTTGTTTACATTCACGAAACAGCATTCGAATGTTTCATGTCATTATATAGATAACAGCATTAACCGGAAATTTCAATACGGGAACACATTAAACACCTTATTCTCATAAAACGTTTTTAAAGATCTATACACTTAACCTCATTATTTACATAAAAGCCTAGTGAAATATACCAATATATATCGGCTTGCCTCGAAATGACAGAAAAGAAGTGATTTGGAGAGGGAAAATTTTCTGCAACAGGTAGATCTGTAGTGAAAGGAATGCAGACTTATCTTCTTTTGCAAATTTTGAAGCTTCGGAAAGAACAGTTTCATCGTTAGCAGTTCTAGGATGTCTTAGATAAGGGAATTAGAAGCAATACGATCACTGCCACCGTGCTACAGTACAATCAAAGGATTCACTGGTGCTGTTAGATAAAACCATTCAAGCGCAGTACTGTTGCATTTTTCACTAAATAATGTATACATTATAGATTCTCCGATGAGAGAGACACAATAAGGTATGACAGGTTTATATTTTCAGCAAATGTTATGATCAATGGAAGTACGTATCTCTTAGGTGATTCAAAGACTCATAAAAATGCCATTTTGATGAAGAGCTAGCGTATGTCTATATATTTGCAGATAAAGCAAGCCGGTGATTAATGGCATATAATTTTTCACACACAAAACTTTTACAGTGTAAACACACTAGAGAGACAGATATCCAGGCTATGTGATAGCTAGCAAGGTCACAAGAATTATTTGCAGTTTAACAACAATCCTTTCACTTCAAAGGACTCGTAAACTTATTAGTATGAATGAAATGATTAAAAAGTAGAAGAGTTTATCTTAAGATTACCCTGAGCTCAAGCTGGATTGAGAGTTTTTAATCCTCAGATATCTGCATGATATTTTGATGAGTCATACAAATCATACATTTTTTACAACTGGAACGTCGGGCTGTATTACGCTTTGTTATAAATATTATTAAAAGGGACCTCCTTTAAGAAGCTCCTGATTAATCTCTATATTTCCCACTTTTGAAGAATTTTTACGACCTACAGATTAATAGATCATTAATGATTTATTTATTTAACATTTTAAATGTTATGACATGTGCAGAGAATACGTAACATTTTGTTAAAATTAACATACTCGGATTTGCAACTAAAGATTTGCACTTCACTATATATATATATATATATATATATATATTTATTTACATGTATCATATTTATATGATGAAGAATATTTTTAAGTTTATTAATAAGGTCTTATGTTATTTCACAAACATTCCATCATCAGTTGAGAAATTTTTAATCAATAAAAGGACTTCCTTCAACTAGTATTAGATTTTATATTTGCATAAACATACCTACGATTTGATAATACGATAGCAAATACATCTAAATTTTTGCAAATACTGTGTAAACTGTTTGATGCGTCTTTTATTTTAATTTAAAAGATTTATTTTTATACCCCCAAGTTAATTTGAAGTGAATCTAAAAAACGGCCTTTTATTGTATTTTCTACACCTTTTCTTACATCTGCTCGAATATTTCCAATTTTACCGTACTGTTGCACAGAATGTAAAATTGAAGATGAAAAGTTAACCTTCAGCAACAATCAAATAGAAAGTTTTTTCGAAATACGAGAAAGAAGTCAGAATTATATGTTCAATTTCTTCATCGCAGTCGATTCTGCTTTGAATAAAGGATTTTCATTTGTCATCTAAATTTATAAATACTTCGGATACCGGAGGCAAATTGTCATTAAAGATTATCGGTCACCTCGTTTCCTTTGGATCATATTTAAATGTCCCAAATTAAATAGCATGCTTCCGAACTTGCATGAAGTTCGAATTTCACCTGCCTTTAGAACTATGTTTACCGTAAAAAGAAAGGATTTCAAGAACATATTATTTCAGCTGGACCATATCTATTTCAAAATTAATCAACCATTAATTTATTGCTGAATTATACACATCTTTGTTAAATGATTTAGAAAAAATAAATAATTTAAAGCAAAACGAAAAATACAAAGAAACGCCTGAGTGCTGAATAAGCAGATATTATAATTAGGAAGTAACTAGATTAAAGATGTATATTAAACAATATTGAGCTTGAGAGCGAAGTTACGAAACAGTTCGTCAAACACTAAAGCTCACAGGGGAAAGGAAAGTAAACTTACATTGCTAATTAATGAAAATACGTTATATGCTTAACTAATGACGGACGAGTAAAGAATAATACTTAACTATAGAGACTTAACTGAGGGAAAAATACATACGGACGAGAATATTTAAATTTCAGATATAATTTGTCATTTTTTGGCTTAGACATATTATGCAAAAATGAACGCTAACTAAACGCTGCAAAAATTGTTGAGAACTTGAAATTTCACTTTCACAGGTTTAAAGTTAATTTCGCATATTTTAAATAAAAGTCTGAATGTTTTTTTTTTACAAATTAATAAATAAACATAATCTTGCTTAGTTTTATTAAGGAGGTGAGTTAATTCTTCCTGGAAAAATTTCATTCGCACAACATTCGTGTCTCTTATTGGAATGAATTTTTAGTTTGGGAAGAGTATAATTATTCAGGAAGACGGAAAGAATTTTCAAAGCGAAAAGTTTTATATAGGGTGAAGAAAACGAGGTGACTGAGAGCGTGATCCAGTGTTCGAAAGCTCAATTGCACATGTTTTATCTATAAATGCAACAAATAATAGAGAATTACACGAGTTTGCTTCCTAATATTTCTGATGAAGTCTAGAAAAATATGTATAATACACGCTTTTTTTTTTCTTTTTTTTTTAGAACGGTACTTGATTTTTAACTTTTAGAACTTATAAAACAATACCAAATACTTTGATTTTTAGTAAAAAAATCATAATATTTTGGATTGTTAACTTTCAAAATGTGAATTTCCTTATATGTAATTTTGGAGTGTCATGTTTATAGACTATTTATTAGGATCTTAAAAAAGCAAGTCATGGAATACTAGTATTTTTTCCCAGCATAGAGGGATCTTTCAAAACTCTAGAAATGAAAATAAATGTATATATAAATGTGCGTGATTAAAAAGTGCAATCATGGTAAATCTCAGAACTCGCTTCAATTTTTTTTTTTTTTTTTTTTTTTTTTGAAACGCGCTTACTTTAAACTTCTAAGTTAGGATTGTGATGTCATAAGTGTCATCCAGATAGCTGCTTATTCTATCATTAAATACATTTAACAACCAAAAATAGAAAAGAGCACTATATTAAATACATGTAAAACATTGGATCACACCTTTTATGAAAATATTGGTTAAAAACTAACAGCTTTCATCAAGATATTTAACTACATTAACAGATATGCATCATGGATTCGAGGGCATATTTCAGGCAATCAGTAGTCGAAGTGTAAGGGCCAATACCTTTTGTCTATTATTCACTGTCACCGAATTTTAAGAAACGAAACAATCATTACCAATTTTAAGTTATTAAATATGAATTATTAACATATTTATTCACATATATATAATAGATATTTCTGTTTCATAAAGATCTAGTAGTTAATAAATATATTTTATATATAAAAATATGATTCATATGAAAATCGACAAAATGCTTTCAAATTAAAAAAAAAAACATCTAAAATAATGCCGTATTCTTCCGGCACCTAAAGATAAAAATAGAAACTTATGTACCTGTATGAGCATTATGATATGTTAATTCAGATGTTTTAAAGATCTGTGCACCTTATTTAGAACAACGTACAATGCCTATTGTATTATAAATATGTACAATGTCTATTATATCAAATGAAAAATATTTAAAAATGCTTCCTTAAAATTAAAATTACTTTATGAACTTTATGAAAGCTCCAGTTGTGCCAACATCTTTAAATTACAGTTTTCAATAAAATGTTGATTTACTAGCTTCAGCACAAGAAAAGTGCGTCTTCATGTAAGGCTGTATGAGTAAACGTTTCTCATAAAATTCCATGCAATAGACATAATATATATAAAATTCAGACACTTTTAAAATTACACAAAGTTTATGATTCAGTTTCTTGTTCACGATGAGTCATATGTAACAATACCTTTAAATTCGTAGAGAAGAGGAAAATTATCATATGAATTGATAATTTCAGAAAAAAATTCTAATACTCCTTATATTTTAATTTAAATTAATAGCCAGACACTCTTAAGGCATGGTAAAAAGGCAGCATTGCTTTTAATGCGAATAATAATGGAAATGAATATGATGATGGTTTGTTATATTTTAAATTATTCCAAAATAGATAAATTTAAAGTATTCAGTTTTAATTTACTAAAAAACTCAATGCTGGCTGACTGAAATACTTACTCAAACAAGAAAAGGTATGATTAACATGTTTCCATATTTTTTATAAAACAGCATTCAACACATATTAATTAGATAGGGAGCACGGGAAATAAAAATAATACTAACAATTCGAAAACAATAATCATAAAATTAAGCACTTAATTGTACCTTCGATGTTTGCCGGTTTAATTACTTTGCACGCAAGTAAAGCTTTAAATACAATTATGAGTAAGTATTTGAATTCCTTTATATTTAAACCTACTTTTTTAGAAACCTCACTTTCTTACAATGCAGATATTTTCCTCAACACAGGTAAAAAGATAAGTAATACTTAGAAAAGAATTATTGAAATTATGGATGTTATTGCTTCCATGATTTACACTTCAAGTTTATATTTAGATAATACTTACGAAAACGTGTCACAAAAAATCTGTTTCTTTTCCGAACCACTAATATACTCTCTACACAAAGATTTACTAATTTGAAAGAACCTTCGCTCTTAAATTCGAAATTTATGTTTCATTACGCCAAATTCTCATTATTTAAAATACATAATAACGCTTTATACTTAAAGTAGAAAAATTACATAAAATGAACTTTTAAGGCGATTGTGAAAGTTGTAAAAGTAAGCAGTTCGAGTGGGACTGAAAAGTTATTCCATCAAAAATGCTTTAATAAAAGGAAATTAATGATAGCTGAAAGAAAATACGTATTTATTTATAAAATTGATTAATAAATTAACATTATATTAAAATAGATGATGAAAGCTCTAATCTTTGGAAGTAAAAATATTATAATCTTGAAACTTCAATACTGTAAGTTCATGGATTTATAATTGAATCATCGTATAAGGAATCGTGAATTTTACTTACAAATAACGTCTTAGGATAGCTTTAACAAATAAAAATATTTAGTATGTTCATAGCGGAAAAAGTAGATTTAGCACTGCCGTTTTCAAAAACTTGGAAAAGAATAAAATTATTTTTAATTTATTAATTATATCTGTAAGTACTCAAAATATATTAATAATACAAGCCGCAAGTTCTGCTTTGCTAAGCATTTTCCTCATTTATATTGCGATTTTAGTTCATTAAATTTCAGCAACTTTTCTCATAGAGTTCTTAAATTCATTACTATAATTAATCTTTAGAAGAAATGGTGGTTGAGACTCTGACTTTCAAGACGAATGCATAAAGGGCAGGAAAAACATTTCATGAGAAAGACAGTATATTTTTCAAATTTACAAAGCTAAGGCGACCCATGTTTAAAATAAAACTTACCGGAATTTAAAAGAGTCTGTTTACTGAAAATAATTTGAGTAACCTAGGAGAAGAACATAGTTTATTTAAAATTATTTGAGGTGTATTATTTTTCAAATAAAAAGCTTTTCCGGCTCAAATTTTAAATTAAGAGTGTTTCCTTAGTAATAAAAGTAACATTTTTTCACAATTAAGTAAAAACGTATTCAACACTGACAATTAAAATGCAGTGTTTTTCTTCCTTTGATCAGCCATAGAGTAGTAATTTCAAATTATGATAATTTAATAATCTCTCAGTTAAAGCAAAACTCTTACAACAAAAGACTGTCGGAAATGAAAAACATAGATTTTTTATAATTAGTCTCTCTTAAGTCTGAACTGTGGTCTCTCAGCCTTCTTACTCTTGCTACATTCTTGAAATAACATTCGCGCCATTCAAAAATACTTTCATATAAGATTAGTCTAGTCATCAATATTTCTTACGAAACACAAATATTCCAGGAAACCCAAAGCTTCTTAAATGGAATTCAATTAATATTTTGGTGACATTTTAATAATATTCACTTAATTTACAAGCACCTCTGTGTGAGTCTCATACTATATCTTTGCCTTCCCTCGCAAGCACATGATTACCATTTAATTTATTCTTTATTTTCGATTCACAATTTCTTTCAATATTTGATAAATATAATATCTGCAATATTAATTTTATTTTTATCTTACATAACAATATTCATTAGAAAAGCTTTTAATTCTTCGCTTTAAAAACCACGTTATATATTATAGACAATTAGAAATGACGGACGTTATTTTATACCTGATTGAGGTAAACACGTGGGCTATTGTGGGTTTTTATATAAATGGAAAAAATTGAAATTTGTAAAAATAAGAAAGAAAAATACTTCATTTATCTGTAATAACCAGCAAAATAATACGAGCCGTAATTCTCAGAGGGAAAGAAAAGAAAAAAAAAAGTCAAAACTACTATTATTTCACAATAACTTTCGTTGATAAATGCTATTTAAATACTGTTTACGAGCTATTTTTTATACATTAATTTTAATGCCAAGATTTGCATACATTAGATTACAATATTCAGATTTTTATCAAGGTAGTCTATTCATTAAAAGTTTTTGTCCTGTCTTTTAGAACTCAAGAACTTGTATAAACGCAGATTCAAAATTAAATACAAAGTAATCATTAGATTATATTGATTCGAGATTACCTACAAGATTAAAAATTCAACATTAGTAGCATAATAATAAATAAATACTTATTTGAAAGATTTTTCCCCTTAATTTAAACTCAACTTCATGCCAAACAATTAACTGCTTATTTAACATGATATTTTTTTTAGAACACATACAAGCAGATAAGAATCTTTAACATATAGAAATTCCTCATGCATGGGACATTATGTGCTTTGTGAGAAATGTTACCCCGTTACTCAGAAAGGTTGAGATAAAAAAAAACTGAAAACATAATTCTTATAGATGAGCAATAAATGTACAGCATGCACACAAATTTCAAACTATGTAAATATATTTTTCCGAACCTAATGTTAGCTATCATATTCTATAATTAATTTTTAATACTAACGGTAACACAAATTGAAATGCATTTTTTAAAAATGAAACAGAATTTTTAATATTTAAAATATGATACGATATCGGCTATTTAAACACAATGCAATATAAATCGTTAAATGCCTGGCCATTTTTCGACTTTTTATCCCTTTCAAATGATACAGTCAATAGCGGACAGAAGTGCAACTGATTAAGTAATAAAAAGTTCTATTGTGTTTTTACTAATTACTAAGCACGCTAGAAAAAACGTTACTGTCTTACACATTAGGTCTAAAAAGGTCTGCAAGTTTCATCTTAAATTTCAATTCAAGGGCTTATGAAAAAATTATATTAAACTGAGTTTTAATACAACTGATGCCATAACTTTACCGTCTTTACTGAGGAAATATTATTTCACTCCGATTTAAAAAATAATTTTTATTGTTTATCCATTAAAGCAAAGGAATACTTTAATACCATTAGAGCTACCAAATATAAAATGATTTATGTTTCAGAACTTAAAAAATATAGGCAATTTTACGGAAATATATAATCAGAATTCTCATAAATATACTAAATCTTCAGAGCAGCAGCAGCTTTGATAACACGTTAAGAATAATTTGTAGCCTTGCAATGATTTCTATGATAGTGCTCATTCATCTCCACCGTATTTTATTTCATTAAAAGAATACTTTGTGAAACACTTTATCTCTTACACAATATGAAGTCTCAAATTCTTAAGACACGAGTTCATTGTACAAAATATAAACACAGTGACGCAAATTCAGTAGTTTATCAAACGCTTGAAAAGGTACATTTTTAAAAATAGGAATCTAGTATCACCAAGTGCGTGCTACTTCGACCACTGATTGCAGAGTTTTAGGTATCATATATCTGCAACATTTGATATGCTATTGTAAATACAAATGTCTCACACCACGATCTCACATATTAATGCAAATGCGACAAATGCTCAGAATCAAGCTATGCTCTTAAAATATATCGTGTATTTCCCCAAAATCTTAAGCTCTGAATGACTTAAACTCACAGAGTGAAATGCTAGGCAGTTTAAACTCTAACAATGATATGTTTCAAATAAAGCATCTCTCTGTATATTTAAGTTTCATTCAAAGCAGAAGAGATTTTCTCATCTTCAATGAAAATATCCAGCTTTAAGTATACGGTAATAATCATACAGAAAGAAATGAGATTATGCGCAATACACAGCAATTTAAAACCGAACCTCTGTTATAGCGAAAACATTTAAAAATGAAATTAAATATATGGATTATGTTTAACAATAAATTTGGCACAGAAAATATGCATATTCCTATGAACCATAGTTCCTCTCTCATCTGCAGTGCACGCTTACGTTTCACGTAAGGCAATTTTAAATTGCTTAATTTTGCATTTCACAAGAGATTGTCTAACTAGGCAGATGTTTTCCGTTAATGCAGATAATATCAATTAATCGAAAAATATAGCTTTATCTCATGATCTTACAGCTGATCTATTATTTTATACTGCTAAGAAATAGATACGTCAATCTAATCTGTATTTTAGTGTACTCATTTTAAAATATATTGATGCAGTTATACTGCCGTCATAATTACGAATGACGAGATCATAATGATTTGTTATCACTCATCCTCTAATTTCGGTAGCAAGATTTCGAGCATTCATCTCAATATTTCACAATACAGAGTAAAAGAGAGAGATATGTTATTTGAGAATAGAAGAGGTAACATTGACCTGTACATAAAAAAATTGAAAGTCATTCTTCCGGCCAGCCAAAATCTCTACCAGCTGCTCTGAAGAACATCCTATTATACGGAGCATAAAACTGCCGAAGTTTGTGAATTACTTCTTCAGACACCACCGGATGTCGTCGCCCTTTGCTTTCATTGAGACATTTCTCTGTGGTTTCGTTTCTCACGCAATAAAACCCTTTTGTTTTATTATAGAAAAAATTCTCTTTGGAAATTCTGTGCGCGATGCCAAGGAATTCTTCAATCCTCTGGACTTCAGGAAAAGGATCCCGAATGAGATCGTCACCATCTACAATGTGGATCTGTCTTCTAGGAAACACTCTGTGCCACCTCTCGAAAAAGATAGAGTACATGCTGATGCGTACCGCTTTGTAAGCTGTGTTTACTTGACTGTTGGAATTCAGAACTAAATCCTCGAACGAGGCCAAGGCTTTGTCTTTTCTTGCTTTATTGGCTGCCAGCTGGGCGTAATCTGATATTAATCTGGTCACAGGATCTCGTACAATCAGGAGCAGGCGTATACTTTCGTTCATAGCTCGTATTCGTGCTGGCGCAGATTCTGTAATGAAGTATGCCGGACTTTTCTCAATAGTGATCTGATCTGGAAAGGAATAAGGCATCCTTCTTCTGTACCATTCCAAACCCAGGCTATACTTATCATCTTCGTCAAAAAAGTGCACCTAAAATTTAAGTAATTTTTTTATCAGTTTTATGCAACATTTTATAAAAGATTGTGCATCTTAACATATCATATGATGAAAGTTTTATTAAGTAACCGAAAGTCAACAGTTTTGATAACAATCTAAATATCTTTTAACAAATCGACACTAAATTAGACATAGAATGTAACACCTTATATACTCTCTCTTTTAAAAGGCGACTGGGGATTAGGGGACCCAATCACGAGATCCTGGTGGTGACGAATTATCATTCGTTGGTGACGAATAATTAAAAGGTGAACCTGAACTAAAAGGTAAAGAATTATCATTCGTCACCTTTAATTCGTCACCTTTTAGTTCAGGCGCCACTTGTAAAGTCATTAGGTTTGTTTCAAACAGGAAAGGTGAAAAATGTGCAAAAGCCCTCGCCGGGACTCGAACCCTGGACCTCTCGATCACGCGTCGAGTATGTTTCCAATTACACCATGAAGACGTACGGAAAAGAGGAAGAAAATACCTTATACTAAAAAAAGGAAAATGAAAAGGTATTCAAGAGGATTGCTTCAAACGTTACATGAAGCACTGATATAAGCTAGTGTCAACCAGAACTACAATATCGTTACTAGCACTCTTAATCACCGTAGCTCTTCCTGATTACCCAACAATCTGCATGTGATGAACATGCAAATGTAAATGTATATGTAACTATAGGTGATAATGGAGATTTGATGTTCACTCCGTATAGTCCAGAAGTTGCTATCTATCACTCGTTTAACATACAGCAGACGTAACTGGAAAGTTACTGTAACGTTCCAATGTTGCATTTTCGTCACATTACATTTGTGACTACGATACAACGTCACAAAATTGTCACCTTGGGATGTGGATATGAATATCGCACGGATGTCATATACACGTCACTGCAAACATTTAATATGACCATAAGAAAATTATAAGTTTTTTCCACCTTCACCTTTCATGACTTTACTCACTTAATTCTTCTTTAATGAGAGGTATCCCTGCGCGCTAACCTTAGCTCAAGTCCCCGTTAGTTAATGATTCCGCAATCTAGTCTCCCTCCCCGATACATTATTAAGTGCTTCAATACCTTTCGAAATACATAAATTTTTACGCTAATAGCTGGCGCTTTTAACTATTTTTTTTATTAAAAATATTAATACTTCATAGCGTGCACTAAGAAATCGTGAAACGATATTCTGTGATATTATACCATACTATTGTTATCAAGAGCTGACCAAAGAATTTAGTACAGCTTTTTTTTGTCTTGATGATTTTTTGCGGCCATTTTGTTTAGTTCTGTACCTTCTGCTAGTTGAAGATCTCCTCACTGCTTAAATTTTCAAGTAAGCACTATTTTCTATATATTGACGTGAAAGATATCAGTAATAATTCATATAAAATAGTAAAAGCGTAATTTAAAAATTATGAACAAAAAAAAAAGAATTATGAATTGATAATCGATTCATTTTTATTTGTATTAACGAAGCAAGGCCATTAGTGAAAGTTTACTTTATTTTTTGTCTCAGTTCTTAAAATTTTTAATTTAAGGAGTCAGTTTTATTTGGTAGATATAATTATACTTCTGTTGCTTTTAATATTAAAAGATAATGTGAAAAGTAATTTACATTATGCATTTTATTACAGTACTTTTCATCAATCTCTGGTATTTTTCAAAATTATTTTCACAAATTCGGTCCGTACTTCCATGCGGGTTACCTTGAGTGACATTACAAATTATGACGTATTTCCATAGCATTACAAATGATACTATATTTCCAAAACCAGGTTATAGTTATATATAATATGTTTTCAATGAAGTTTAGTAATTATTATAATTTTACAAATAGCATATTACTTTTTAATGCTGAATATTTTTACATGCTTCCACCATGCGAATTTCTTCATGTGAATTTTTTAACTAATGAGAACACTGAAAAACAATAAATGGCTTTGGAAAGATACACTTGTGACGAAAACTGCGAGCGTAAAACAATTGCAGACAAGATCGTTGTAAAGGACCAATCACAACACAGACAGGATGTACACTACCGCATTTTCCATAATTCACATGGATAGACAGTAGAAGCACCAATCACAGAACACCATGTGCAGAGCATTACTTGCAGCAAAACCTTTAATAAGCAGTGTGGAAAAATTATTTCTTAAATCAGGTGTTTGAACGTGCTAACAAGAACGTGCCTAATGGATAAGGCATCGGTTTCCTAAATCGCAGACTGTGGTTTCGGGTACTACTCATAGTACAACTTCTTTATGTTCAGAACGAAAAGCCGTAATTTGATTCATGAGTTCGCAGCTACCCGATGCAGGGTGCTTTGAAAATCCAGGAAGAAAAAAGTCATTTCAAAAACATGAAACACAGACCCAAAAACCATAACGTTCCTTCACGTTTCAAACTAAAGACTAACTCTCATTCTTATACATTCTAGAAGCTGTTGTCAGTTTACTTAGCTTTAATTCATTTCAGTTCGTAACAATGACACCTACAGGGAATCAACGAGCTGAACTGTTAAAGCAGTTTTATCTGAACGGGGAAAATGCTGCCGAAGCAGTACGAGTTTATCACCGAAATCAGAAGCTTAGAAATTCTTATGTTTCGCAAAAACTGTGCATGATTTGGTAAAAAAAATTTGAAGAAACTGGATGCACATATGATAGTAACGCAATGAAGACAACCATGTGTTCCTGCTGAAGTTTTTGTGAAATCCACAATACGATTACTGCAGGTACATTGCATACTATAAGAACTATTGCCTGCAGTTTGTGGATGTACCGAAAACCACAGTCCAGAAACTTCTGCGCTCTATTCTTTCCATGTATCCTTATCAACTCATCTTATTTGTAGCACTCATCTTATATGTACACACATAAGCAATGTGAGGTGCTGCATCACAAGCACGTTCGTTCTCGGTCCGAACTTCTTCGAACACGTCCCTTCCACAGGTATGAAAATATGTGCTCCATTATAATTGCTCGATATATAACAATGCTGCAAGAATTGCAGCATCGAAATATCGTTAATGATATTGTTTGGATAAATGGATGACAATTATGTAATCTTTTATGATGAGATGTAACCTTAGTACGATGAGAAAATTTGGCATGATTAATATGCATATTTTCAATAATTTAAAACTTTAAAGGTCCTGTAAATTCTTTAACACTTTGAGAGGTATAACTTCTTACTGTATTAAAAATCAGTGCAGTTGTTATTCATTTTACCGAAGGGATTCTAAAAATTACAGAATTAGTAAATAAATTAATAATAATAATTCTCTAATAAAACACGGTTATCGCGTCACTATATTAGCCATTTTAAAAACAATGCATTGTTATGCGACATGTCATTCGCGTGTCTAATTATATTCTAATTACGTCACTTTGTGACGCTTCGTCAGTGTCTCAGTGCGACTTCACAACGATGTCATAGTGTGACCTTACGAAAACACTGCAGTGTGATTTCACAGCAACGTCGCAGTGTAACTTCCCAACAACGTTGCAACGTGTGACTTCACATCTACATCCCGTATTACTCCATATTAAACCACCATTAAAGGCCAAAAGGCCTTATAAAGAAAGTATCTATTTTTAGTTATCTAAAAAAATACATAAACTGCATTAATAAAACAATCACAATTTCAGGTCTGTGATTATTTAATAGATAACAGTTGCCCCTTAAACATTACAAATAATAATTTGTAAAACCTCCCTTGGATGCAATGCATACTGTTGTACGGCGGGGCAAGGAATGCTAAGAGATTCCTTATGCCGTTTTCGATAGATTTTACCAGGCAATCCTCAATTATCACTACAGATCTTCAAAGCTTGATGGCCCTTGTACCTGATGGTTTAGCAAGTCCCAAATAAGTTCAAATGGCAAACGTTCCGAGAAACAAGCTGATCAGGGAGTAACTGAAACAGCACGGAGTGATATACCAGGGAAAGAAACATTATTTTGTTGGAAAATGGCTCCAGAGTATGTGTCATCAAAGGGTAATACAGCTGATCGCCGTATGTTATTAACATATCTCTACATTATTTATGTATATAATGACAAATAAGAGTGATTTGGATTATAAGACATAGCATTTCACAGCATCACCCAAAGAGTTTTGGCAGTGTGCCTCTTAAAAAAAAAAGCCCTGTGGGAAGGGCTAGCCGACATCCTCCATACGCGGATGCAGTGATCATCTGCATTGCTACTGAAGCGGCATTCATTACTGAAGATAATGCACTGCCAATCAGAAATCAATCACGCTGTACAAAGCACCTTTCTAAACGATGCTGCCGATGCAGACGTCTAAAGGTGCCGCATGAGCTGAAATCCTGATTCAGACGAGTGTCATAAAGTTGTGGAAGGTACTACAGATGGTACGGAAGAAATTATAGCACATTCTATCATGGGCAATGATGACGCTAGAACAATTAGGGATTGTTAGAAAATCAACCGAATTTTTTCCGGCATTTATAATTCTTGCGCTATCGAAGCCTACATTTCATCGAATATAATAACATGGAGGAACCATTCCTACCAGTATCTTTGTACGATCCTGTCTCTAAGACCGAAGTGGCAGCCTATTGTTCGACTTCACCACTCAGCTTCCCTCAGCCTGAAAATTCGGCTCTTCTTGAAGCCGTGCAATTTGTGTAAGGTCTCCGAGTGCATCGTAATGTTATTAGTTGTAGCCTACAAAAGAAACTAAAGGAACGATCAGCAAACTTTCCACAGCATGCAGCATTAGCTATTTATAAGGAGCCAGAAGGTCCCGCGCTATGATAGAAGTTAAGATTCATTGGCCAAGAAGCTTTAATTATTTGCATACTTGAGAAAGAAGATATTTTCATGTTAAACTTCGAGGTGATCCAATTATATTTTTGGAGAGCTTCCTTTCCCCACCGTCGAAAGAATGTAGCTGCCTTACAGAGGACGCATATTCTATCACCTGCCAACTGTAGATCTGGTTCAAAAGTATTCATACTGCAGCTAATTCGCTACCTAATTGGTAATGAACCATTCCCAGAAAACTTTTGATCGTTTAATACCAGCCATACAGATTAATGTGTGTGGAAACTAGGGAACGCAAAAGCATTACCCAACCGTGAGTCTGCTCACAGCAGGGCATCACGTTCGTCTACCCGATACAAATCAACAAGTGCATTGCAAATACATGTTAAAAGAAAAAGGCCCTGAAAATATATATGATCAAAATCACGGGCACTATCAGTCAAAGTGTGCTAAAATACGGGCATTTAATTAAAAAATTGACGCGCTGTCAGAAGACTATCACATGAGATTAAACAGATTCACTCTCGGCCTTCAAAAGATAGCTGTGTGTGACTCTAGAGTGACCAATACGAAGTCGGTTTAACATTACTTCTTCCCTTCGGTTTCTAATTGATTCCCAGTATTACTCAAGTTTCACATTTTTAAGCTTGTTATTGAGATGAACTAGCTGCCACTTAGGATTTTGTTCTTGATGTCCTTGTGGACATCCGTAAGTGGAACAAGCTGGCTGTAAAGATCAATAGCAGATTTAGCTGCGATGTCTGTGAGATCATTTCCTTTGATCCCTAAGTGACCGGCAACCCACAGTATGAAGTTTAAATTTAACTGTAGAACTTCAACAACTATATGATAGTGAGTTACAAATGCTGTCCCAACATAACTAGTTATCTTTGATCCATCTGCATAGGGAAAACGTACCTGCTATATTTATGTGTGTGCTCAAATTAAAAAGTTGTTTGTATAGGATCTCTTTTGTGTTTCTCTTGTCATGATGGTGGAAAACATGAAGGATTTAAATTTGCATATACTCCCAAGGCAGGATTTCAAAGTGTTGTGCTACTTAGGCGGATATATTAGACATTGAGTGTTCTTCAGTCAAAGAGTTAGCTCTTAAAGAAAATGAAGGCACACAAGATGGTCGTGCTTCAATCAGAAGGTCACATACATCATCAAGAAAACATGGCTTAATAGGATCGTCAGGTTGAGATAATACAACGGTTTACAATAACTAAGGAAAAATCACAAAAGTGGCGATAACTCGCTCAAAGCTATGCCAATCCCTATAAAATTTGAATATGTTATCAAATGAGAATTGCTGAGTAAAACTGCAGTCTACAAATTAGTGGCGCTTCAATCGAAATATCTCATCTACAAGGAGCATAAAATTGCATCCTTCAGAGGAAGCTTGCCAAATTCGCTGTGATACTGAGAAAAGAAGAAATCTGGATGGCCAATTTGTAATAATGACCTCCAGGCATCATTTGCCAGAAGACTGCGATGGAGAGCTATTGCGAGATTAGAGGCAGGACAAAGTCAGACAGAAATGTCCAGATGGCTAAATGTGAGTCCTTCTTCCGTTCATAGATTTTGGCAACAGTTTCTCAGCACAGAATTGGGCTTCCAGGAGTTTCAGCCAAGGTCGGCCAACTGCTACGACAAACACTGATAACCGATATTTGTTGTTATGCTCACGAAGGAATGGAACCGCAACTCCGACTTAACTCAGATCCTACTGCAGCCACTGAAATTTTGGAGTAAACATCAACCGTGCGTAGAAGGCTCCATGAAGGAGGTCTGTACACGAGGCGACCAGCCATTTCCGTGCCGCTCATGTAACGTCATAGAACGGAACGTTTTAGGTGAGCACGTAAACATGTCCACTGGACAGCGGATCAGTGGAGGGCTGTTCTCTTTAAGGATAAGTCCAGATTTAGCCTCCAAAGCAATTGTAGACATTATTTGATTTGGAGAAAACTTGAAACCCGTTATCATCCATCAAACATCCATGAAAGAGATGAATACGAAGGAGGCAGCGTCTGTGTTTGTGGTGGTATTTATTTTGGGTGGACGTACAGACCCCCATGTCTATCCATGTGGAACCATGGATATAAGACTATAAGAGGTGAACTCAGGACTATAAGAGGTGACATCCTTGATGCTTACGTGCGCTTTTATACTGGCGTAGTAGGTGATAATTTCCTGCTACAGAACGACAACGCTAGACCGCACAGAGTTCGCATCACGGATGATTATCTTCAGCAACACACAATTCAGGGCATGGAGTGGCCAGCTCAGACCTAAATCCTATAGAGCATGTTTGAGATGCTATAGGAAGAAGTATAGCTGCTCTCAATCCTCCTTTTCAGACCCCTGTCATGCTTACAACTACTTTGCAAAAGCAATGGCTTTCACTTTTTATGGAATTGATAGATTGAATAATTGACAGCATCGCACATCGCTGTATGTGTTGTACTGCTTAAAAGGGAGATCATACTCCATATTGAAAATAGATTTCCTATAACAAACTGACATATCCGATTTGTTCATTTTATATATATGCCAACTGTAAAAAACCATAAATGTCTGTAATTTCTTTTCATGTTATTTTATACCTTACTACGTGTTGTATAGTGTGGAGCAGTTTCATTCAAATCTACATATAACTTTTCGAGTAATCGTCATTTTTTGATTTTTCCTTAATCAATGAGAACCAGTGTATATTAAAATAATGTAGAAGACACACCTCCACATACCTGAACTCCTCATACTTGAACTATGAGTAACAGTTCATAAAAATAAGCATAAAGGCTCCGCACAGGAGATGTTCTGCATGAAGGAAGGCCAAATTTTGGTCAAACATCACCCCTAAAAGCTTCACTTCAGGTTGAACTGGAATCCCTGATCTACATTGCCCTCCAAAAGTTAAGGAACAACATGTTTTTGTGTCTAATTTGAGAATAAAGC
The DNA here is from genome assembly GCF_044657685.1 of Stegodyphus dumicola. Taxonomy (NCBI): domain Eukaryota; kingdom Metazoa; phylum Arthropoda; class Arachnida; order Araneae; family Eresidae; genus Stegodyphus; species Stegodyphus dumicola. The sequence goes on from NC_140781.1 coordinate 181,385,859, forward strand.
AACATAGAAACAGGAAACTTGGAGCACATGTTCACTTAACAGTTCTTAAGTTTAACACAATGTTTCTTAAGTTTAACACGAACATGAATTACAACAAAAAACTGCATTCTTGGCAGAGAAATCCAGTCTTGGAGAAACAGTATATCACAGTTTTTTGAGGAAACATTAATTGGTAACATTGCAAAATTGGTTTCTAATAAGGAATGTGTCCACGCCTAGCTGCAAAGATTGGCGGCAGCGACGTTCCATACTGTCAATTAAGTTGCCGCTCAGTGAAATGGGAAGTAACGACCAGACACGGAGTAATCCTTGTTCAAGCTCATCTAAAGTTCTTGGAGGACGACCTAACGAAGCAACTTCCCTCCCAAGCTAGTCCCAAAGATGCTCTATCGGATTCAGGTCTGGGAATAGAGCTGGCCATTCCATCCGCTCCATACCATGACCCTCAAGATATTCTTCAGCAACCCGAGCACAGTGCGGTCGCGCATTGTCGTCCATCAGAGAAAATTCAGGACCAGTATATAAGCGACATATGGGCGGACATATTGATAAAGGATCTCGTCTCGATATCTCACACCGGTTAAAGTTCCTCCAAGGAACACATGCAGGTCGGTGGGACCACCGAGAGAGATCCCAGCCCAATTCATTATTCTATCACCTCTGTAAGTGTGTCTTTCCACAATGTAGGATTGGTTGTATCTGGTGCGTTGTTCCTTCCAGATCAGCTGACGACCTGAATCACTCAACAATGTGAACCTGGACTCGTCTGTGAAGAAAACAGGCGCCTATTGGTGACTGGTCCAGGAGACGGGTTCTATTTCTTAACATAAACGGGCACCTCTGTATCCTCGGGTCAAGGGGACAAAAACGACTGGTCGTCTTGCATACAGACTGTATTGTGCAGACATCTGCGCACTGTAGTAGCTGAGGTTCTTGTTCCTGTTGTCACTAAATGATCTGCCATGAGCTGAGGCATAGTGGTGTTACTCCTCCTTCGGGCCGAAACAGCTAAATAACTGTCTCCCGCAGCTCTTGTAACTCTAGATCTGCGTGGAACATGTCTGCTATACACAGAATCCTTGGATTCAAACTGATTCCATAGTCAGTGGACCACACTACGGGAGACATTGAGACGGCTAGAAGCATCAGCTTGTGACATCCCCATTTGCATCTATCCGATCGCCTGCCATCTCAACGAATCGGGAAAAAGACTTTTCCTGGACATTGATAGACTTTCCTGGATATTGTGAACAAAATTTCTGACAACAATCGAAGATCAATACTCCTGAACAAAACTTACAATCTTTACATTTTTCTGCAACTCCTATGTAAGTATTCATTTTTATAAACTAAAAGTGGTAGCTATTGATTTTGCATATATATTTTTAAACTTCGTTACTATCATGCTTATAAACTATGAATTTAAATGTTACTGACATTTTTGTAATGGTGAGCTTTGAAAAGCAGGCTGTTCCCTAAGTTTTGGAAGGCAATGTATAAGGATATGACTCAGGCTTACGATGGAATGGAACCGCAACTCGGACTTAACTCAGATCACTACTGCAGCCACTGAAAATTTGCAGTAAACATCAACCGTGCTTAGAAGGCTCCATGAAGGAGGTCTGTACACGAGGCGAAAAGCCATTTCCATGCCGCTCACGTAACGTCATAGAACGGAACGTTTGAGGTGATCACACAGTCTCGGATTCTACACACAGTCTTCTGTTTCGAAAACATAAATCCTTACTTGTCTGACCATTCCTGGATCCAGTTTAGAGCGATCTGTAATTGCCTCTCTACATGTCTCATTTTTGCCCCCACTACAGCTGATTTGCAGGTCATCAATGCGTAAAGATCCTAAACGGTGGAAAGAAGTTCCTACAAGAGAGAATTTGTTTTTAAACTGATCAAAATAACGATCAGCACACAGCATGACGCACATCATCTTCTTGTGTTCTGATAAAACAGAGGCAATCCTGACTTGAAAAGTCCTTGCCCTAAAAGCATTTTTAATGAAACTAGGGAGGTTGCCATGCAAGCCACTGGCATGAAAGTCACGGAGTATACCATCACCATGCCTTATCATAAGCTTCCCTATATCAAAAAAGACAGAGAGAAGATGATTTCTTTTCACAAAAGCTGTACGAATGAATGTTTCCAAAAGCAGCTTGTTATCCATGGTCGAAATTCCTTTACGGAAACTTCTCTGATAAGGCTACATAATATTATTCTTTTCCGAGAAATAGACAAGGTAGCTGTTAACCATTTTTTAAACAACCTGCATACGCAACTCGTACGTGCAATGCGCCGATGGTTGTAGGGTTTCTTCGCGCATTCGGTCTTAGGTGCAGGAATAACAACAGCTCTCCTCCATGCATTGTAAAAATATGCTTCTTCCATATGAGTCTATAAAAAAGCGAGAAGGACAGTCAATGATTTACAACGCAGATGCTTCAGCATTTGAGAAATCACACCATCTAAATCCGTGTTAGATCTATGTGTCTGCGATAAGCCTCTTTTCAGCTTAAGCATCGTAAAATAGTTACTGTTATAAGGCTCAGATTTGGAAAAGTTGAATGCAATGAGAATTTTCCCAGAGCGTAATAGAGAAATGTTGGTGTATAATTTCTATTGGAAGACATTGCAAGAAGTGTCTCAACAATAACGTTCGCAATTTCTTCTATGGTTCTTATCATTCGGCCATCTTTTCCAGAAAGGAAAGTGAGTGGTCTTTGTAGATTCTGCATGCTTTCTTAGCTCCTTCATATACTCGTTTACTTGGCATAGAAGATATTATTCCAGATATATAGGATATCCATGAATCTCTCTGGCTTTTACGTCTTACTTTCCTTACATATGCTTTGCTTGGCTCTTTTGAAGGCTATAAAATATGATTAAGTTGTTTACCTACATAAGGTTCCCCAAGTTTTCCTGTGCTGCTTCAGAGTTTCCTGTCACTCACAGTTCCACCATGGCTTTGGATATTTTAGTAGTTTTCCTGATGTCACAGATATACAGCCTACATCTGCCTGCATAATAATATCAGCAGCCGATTTTGCTACATCGTAAATGGGCACATCTTTAATCATTTGTTCAGTGATATCCGCAAAAAATGATAGGAATTCTCAATTTGTATAATCAAATATAATACAAGGGGATCGTGACATGGGATTTACTCCTTCTAGAGCTAGAATTAAAAAAATGGTAAATGATCGCTTTTATAAAGATAATTTCCTACACTAAATGAACAGAAAGGTAACTAGTGGTGAACAGACGAGAAATCAATAGCATGAAAGTTTTTTGTAGGTACGTGGAAGTAGGTATCTTGTCCATTACTGAGGAGACCGAGGCAATGATCTTCGATCATTTGCTATTTTCCTGCATCGAATGGTTATAGCTTGGAGGTTCGTTCTTAATAAAACTGAGCTAGAGGTGTAGTCAAATGACAGTAGAACTCCTGCATCCCCCTGACCTATCATCAGTATTATCTTTCCTGTTCAAATAATACTTTCGGGGCTTAATCTGTTACTCTGGTTTCAACAAATTTTCCTATATTGCTAATACACACGGTGATAGACACAGACCATGTGCTTAATGTTAACGAGGTTTTGGCGAAAATCACGACAGTTCCATGAAATGAGAGTGGCCATTATGAGTGATGTTTGTTCTTTGTCATGCATTTTTGGTTTTGTGCGGAAGTAAATTTTTGAGAATTTCTAACTCTCCCTCTACTTTCATTTCATATGAATCAAAAGAGACCAAAATCATATCACCAAATTAACAATTGCTACCACATCTGTGTTTGCTAATTTCTATCTTAGGGATATATTTTATTTGCTTTGAACTACTGTTTCTTTTTTCTGTATTCAAGTCGGTTTATCTTGTTTGACATTACTTATAGACTGATTTTTGGGTATTAACTGACGTTTGGGCGCTAACTCATGTTTGAGTTCCAACGGAAGAAGTTTATTTAGCAGCACTAGCGAAAGACATGCCTAATCGCGGATGAGTGCTTTCAAATATCCTTTTGGACATGCGTACCTAAATTTTACTGTAAAACACTGCCGGTGCGGCCCTCGTGGGACGTCGGGAGGGTATTTCTCTAGATAGTCTCGGGTTCCGTACTATACCTGAACAGTCTTTGACAGCCGCCCGGATGTCCGAACCTTACTTTCAACTATCCCTTTATTTTCTCTGTAAGCTATATTTCTCGTAACTTTCATAGCATAATTTCCCTTTCTGATTTCAATTTGGGACAATTGAGAAAGCTGCATGTTCACTCTTGCAATCTACGCACAGCGGAGTAGCGGTACAAGTATCACTACCGTGGCCGTCCATCGAACAACATGCGCACGCCAGTTACCAGGGCAAATTTTAGAGTGACCAAAACACTGGCACTGAAAACATCACATCGAGTTTGGAATATATGGTCTTGTGGGATAATTATCTTAATTACCTTAATACTCTTAGGCGAATCAGGCGGGTTGAAGGTCAGGATCACTTGCTTCGTGTTGATCAACTGACCTTATTTATGCATCTTGACCCGCCTGGCAGCATAGAGACACTCTTCTTCAGAAACAAACAGAAGGTCGACTTCCGAGATTACGCCTCTACAAAAGTTCAAAATTTTATGCGGCGAACATAGTTACATGAATTTTCACGAGCTTGGCTAACTGAAGAAGGGAAGCAGACTGGATGGCAGAAGTTATACCGATAAGCAATCCTCCTGTCCAGAGATGCTTTATATTTATTGGCTCACCAATGGAAGAATAATTATACTTATCAATTAAGAATACAGATAACTTTTGCATTTCTCCAGACGGGCTTGATACAAGAAGGAAACGTGAGCAGCTATTAGATTTATTAGCGTTTGCATCTATAAGTATATTTTTGACACTAGACTCCTTGGCGGATTCAGTATTTGGAAGGACGTGATTAGATTCCGGTTGTTTAATCATATTATATTTGAAGTTTGAAATAAAAAAGATTCCGATGCGACTGCCTCACCCGCCACGAAGCCGAATGAAGGAACAGATTCTTGTGTTATGGATCGCCGGACCTCTACGCAAACTGAAGCTCCATAGTAGGCTTAGCTTATCCCCAAACTGATGATATAAAGGTTGGGAGACCACCGATTGGTACCAGTGAAGGCAACTAAGTACCTCCCGTTTAGCTGAAGTAGAGGCTAAAGCGACGTGCTTGGGGACAGTACCTCGCCCCTCAACTACCAAGACCCTCCTTTCCAATGACACGACTCTCCACGCAAGGCAAACACTTGGGCAGTTTTCTCGCCACTCGAAGGTAGGTACAAGAGCTGTAATAGCATCTGATCACCAGCCCGAAACTCCAAAGAGGGAAACCACAAGGGTGAAAATAAAATTGAGAGCAGTAGAGAAGAGGAGGGGAATAGCAAAAGGGGAAAGATCACTAGGGTTCCGGTGTCAAGATACCGTCTCACCAAGACAATGATCCCCTGAAGGGCTAGGGTACCTCGGTATTGTCCCACCCCACTCACAGAGTGAGCCTCCGAGGTGCTTAAACAAAAAATGAAAAAGTATTGTATTTTAGTATCATATCATAAGAAACTAAGTTTCTGCAACAACTTGATTATTGCAATACATTTTTTAAAACTTGATATTTCCTTCTACCGAGGAAAACTAAATAATAATGAAATGAAAATTTCCTATCACGAATCAGTGTATTAAATCTGTGAAAAAATCAAATGTGTAACATGTAATTTCTATTGCACGCAGTCAAAAATATCAGCTGAAAAGTGATTGAATAACTAAGAGCGTGCAATTTAATTTACCTTCCAAAGTGACAAAAAAAAAAAAAAAAAAAAAAAAAAAAAAAAAAAAAAAAAAAAAAGCATGCAAAAGTTCTATTTTACACAATGTCTTGCATACCTATAACAAAAACTTCTAAGAAATATGTGATTATAACACTTGAGAGGTAATCCATTCACAGAATGAAAAACTGCGTTAAAGAAGACCAATTTAAATCACACACATACAGTTAATAATTACTAATTCACACCATAGACATACAATTCAAAAAGGAATTCTACCTTTTTAGAAGACACATGAAGCTTTTCAATAGGACTGTATCTTTTCATGAGTTTTTAAATTTTACAGTGAAAAGGTAAGCTATGTATGACATTTTAAAATAGTTTTTTTCATTTAAAAGTAAACTATAACATAACAATAATTAGGTACAAAGGAAACTACGCATATAATTTAACTATGGAAACCATGCATACCTTTCGCAACAAAGCACAAAAAATAAACGAATCCCAATGTACAAAAAGATCAATGAACAAGTTCACTGCCATAAAACTTTTAATGAACAAAAGCAAATAAATGAAGAATAATGTATTAAATAATTTTAATAATATTTAAGTTTTAGCACAAATGATATGATATGTAAGAAAATAAAAAAAAAAAAAAAAGAAAAAGAAATTTGGTAATTTAAAAATACCGAAGAAATCTCCTAAGAAAATTCTATGAAGTATTATGAAAGTAAAATATCGAAAGAAATTCTGCCGTTTAAATATATAATATACAATTTTAAAAAATCTAAAGATTTCTAAGAAGTAAAATATCGAAAGAAATTCTGCCGTTTAAATATATAATATACAATTTTAAAAAATCTAAAGATTTCTAAGAAGTAAAATATCGAAAGAAATTCTGCCGTTTAAATATATAATATACAATTTTAAAAAATCTAAAGATTTCTTTAAATTAAGTGATGAATGGTTAAACTGAAAGAGTGATATATGTATATCACTCACAAAATCTTCCTTAAGATTTTGTGAAAGTAACGCAGTCGATTCAGAAGCTAAACTGAAAAGAGGTTATGGAACATTTCAAAGTAAATCTGCAGATATAAACTATGGTGGGAAACTAGACGAAAGAAAGACTCAAGAACTGCAGTAAAACGAGTTAGGATCCATAAGTTCGAAGACTAGGTCCGTAGTCCTAAATCTTTACAGTGAAGCACAACCACTACATTTCAGTGATTACAGTTATTACAGTGAGGCACAACCACCTTCATAATAAGTTTCTGTAGCATCACTAAACTTGTTCAACAGCTTGTAAAGTTCCTTTTGAACTACTACTCGGAAGCCATTATTTGAGATATCTTTCAGGTCAATTACGTGTTGCATTTTTCAGCTCATTCGCGCAGAAAAGCCAATGATCCTTCAGTCCAAATGTTTTAAAATTTTTAATTTCCCACCACCACGCAAAGGTGACATGTCTTATCCTTAAGACAACTCAGGTAACCGGGAATGAAGTAGAAATCAGGGATTTGTGTTAGGTGAGAAAGGACGAGTCTTCCTGTTTTGGCGAGCAATTCGAAAGGCAGGAGCTAATTGTCTGGAGGCGGTATCGTTGTTGCGTAACACTTCCCGCCTCTTATCCATCCAAAGCCGAGATTCAGTATGAACGCTGAGCCTCGCAATATAAAAATTCCCAAATCCTGATCTTGTTTTTTGATTCGATCTTTGCAGAAGTTTTGCTTGCATAATCAATTTCTCAACTTCCACATAGATGATTATTCTTGATATGCGGAAAGAACGAGAAATGCCGACCCCTTTTCGTTCATTTTGGCTTTGCTAAGCAGATGAGAGTCTTTATCGGCAGCAATCATAAGATCACCTGCTATTTCATACGTATAACCAGCAAGTCTTCCATTATCATGCACTAAACAATAATAATCTACTTCATAATCGAATTTTGTGTCACGAATTTTGTGAATTTGTTTGTCTTTATACACGGACTGTCAGATATCCTTGACAGTGGGATTGTTTTATGGATCATTTGTTATCTGCTGGCTCTTAAAATCCCAACAGCTTACGGAAGTTTCTCACCATTTTACATGATATGATCGGTAGTTACATTCACAGTCTTCCACATCTTCCCTAGGATTACTGAAAACGTTGATAGCATTCAAAGGTTTTTTAAACAGGCTAAAAGGTAGACACTGTATACCTGTTTCCGTATTTGGCAGAATTCCATTGGAAACCTACGCAAATGCATTCCCGCTCTGCTCAACAAATTAATTTTTTTACATGCTGCCATCGGTAAAACACTTGGCTCGGAATACTCAGGTGTACCAGACGAATCGTATTACGTGAACGAGCGAAACAGCTCCTCCACACAATGAGATTCAGTTTGAATTCAGTCGAGGAATAACTGATGAGTTTATTAAAATGTGTGTTCTCCGGTGCATCCAGGATCCTAAATTTTGAGTATCACCACATAAAAAAGTTATGAAATGCTTATAAAATACCTTTCCTTTCATTGATTTTTTTTCGAAAATATGTTAGCATGTTATAGAGCTACATGAATAACAGTAATATAAATTTAATAATTTCTTAACTCTATAAATAATGAAAGAATTTTATGACATTATTACATGCAAATATTCCAGTAATCACAGATGAAAAATTTCATTTAATAATATTAAAAAGGCAATGCAATATAATAAAAATTTTAAACTTCATTCAGAGTGTGGAAATATAGCAATAATTTATTTTCCAATAATATTTCTTAAAAATAATTTTAAAAAATTTAAAAATTAACAATGAAATATGAATCGCACACTTTTAGATCCACAACAGTGCTCTTAGTGAAAGTTTTGATTCTAAGCTATTACTCAAACAATTACCTCGTCTGATGCTTTCTGAATGGATGGATGCAAATTGAGGAATTCCAAAAGAGCTCGGGTTCCGCATTTTCGTACGCCAATGATAATGCACTGAGGAAGGCGACGTTTCGTGCGAGGGAACCGCACACGATCTCTCATGCTCTCCACAGCCTCATCTACACATAAAATATATGAAAAGACTCTTAGTATACAAGAATAAAGTGTACGCGAAAATGACTGAGACACTGCGATCATAAATCAAACGAAATGCTATGATAATATTCTAGCAAGTTGATGTAAAGAATGAATAAAGATATTCCTTTCTCGCACCCTCATCTATCAACAAAATGATACATTAATTACAAATTCTCTAAATCTCTTTATTAGCAAAGGTATAAATTGTAAAATATTTTAAAACTTTGCCTTCAAAAACTGTGTAAATTTATACGAATTACCCTATTTTCGCACTGAGAAGTTGAAATTGAATTTTACATTTAAAACTCAGTTATCATCAAAAGACATTCAATGACTCATATGACATGAAGGTATACGTTAATGTTAATTCTGATGTCGATAAAATAAAATAATTGCATTAATGTCAGACTGAAATAATCCATAAACCTGCTAGCCAGATCAAAACACTGAATAAAAATAAACTCTTCACATCATTCAATATCAGTTTAATTCGATTAATAATTAAACAAATTAATTGAAGGTTTTGTTACAAGGAAGAATTTCCAAAATTGAACGCTCAATTATTTTCAAAAAACTACTTGTGAATCTGCTCATATAAAAGTACATATAATAGTAGCTGCTAATATTATATAACATTAGCTGCTAATATTCTACAGATACTTTTAAAAATCACTAAATTTGGGGTTTTGATCACAGTGGCGAACTTTCTGACACAATTTGACAGAATTACAAAATTTCATAAACTTTCCAAAATATAACTGCATTATCAAATGCAGTTAAAATATATCAAATGCAGTTAGATTGCATATTTTCAATTTTGTTTTCACATCAATTTAACATTTAATTGCTTTAATGTTATGCGCTTCTAAATAAACAAAAGCATCTACATTTTCTTACTGACTCCTCTAATTCTGATAATTTCAATGTTTCGTCAGGGAAGCTTTCTGAGTTGTTTTTAAACAAAACTGGAATCTCCATTTACGTAAGCTTTACACTGATTCGGAAAGGTAAAAATACAGTTGACTCTACATATTCAAAAAGAAAACTATTAAGTTAACTGCTAAATTCCAATAAAGAAAACAAAAATAAGAAATAAGAAAGATGTAATGTTTTTAGTCACCAAAGGCACATTTTCTCTCAGGATTAACCGCAATTTAAGAATTTTTTTCTTTCGATAACCTTAAGCCCTGAAAATACTCTAAATATACTATATATATATATATATACATACAAGGTTATTCTAAATTGTTTTTAGAAATTAACAGGGATGATAGTACCCATCGAAACGAGCAATAATTACCATAGAACATAGAGGCGCATTCTACTCTGAGGGGCAGAAAAGAGGAAAGTAGAAACGCATTGAGAAGAACAAGGAGATTGTCTCCTAAGACTATCAAGAATTAACCATATGCAAATTTGCATTGAGAAGAACCAGCATTTTGCTTTTAGTTGGTACTGGAGAAAGCCAATCAGAGCAAACAGCGTCCTTGATAATATCGTGAACAACACAACATCATCTCTTCAAGTATTACCTTGATAACATCGTCCGAAACGTTTCGTGAATGCTATGGCGGAGTAAACGCACGAGGAATTGGCAGATATTAACTTCACGTACGGTGAAACAAAAGGCCCACCAGGGGCCAAGCGGTAAAGTCGCTGAACACTGGTAGTTCGGTCCGAGGTTCGAATCCCGCGAATGTGCTGGCTGCATGGGTATTTTCGTGGTTTTCCCCATGTATAACGTATATACGAGCCAGTTTCCCTTAGAAAGTCCTACACGAAGGCATCCCTCCCCTTAGGCAGATAGCCCTAGTGTGCTTTGCCATAATTAAATACACAACCACCACCACCGGTGAAACAAAAGGGAATGGAAGCGAAGCACGAAGATTGTACGAACAGCGGTTTCCAATTCGTCGGATTCCAAATCATCCAACCTTACCCTATGTTTATTGTAAACCGCTTCATTTGCCATCTTACAAAGCAATGCAGGACGTTCGCGAATGCCAGAAATGGAACAGCGAGTTTTAACTAGATTTGAATCAGCTCCTTCCAAAAGTACGCGAAGGGGTGCCATACGAAATGGGTATTTCTCAGCACAGTTGGTGTGGCGTATTTTACACGAGGAACGCATGCACCCCTACCATGTACAAAAAGTGCAATCTTTGGGCACAGATGATTATCCTTGTCTCGGGTAGGCTTTGTGCAGTGGATGCTTGGAATGAGGAATAACGATCCACGAATTTCCCCATTAATATTATTTAGTGATTCAGCTATTTCAATGTGCACATTCAACATGTTTAGTCAGACATTTTCAGGCATTTTAAGGCATTTTCAATGTGCACATTCAACATGTTTAGTCAGACAGTAATCTCCACTGCACTACCTCTCATAAACACGAGCAGAAATTTTCCGCCAACGTCTGGGCAGGTATCCTAGGTGATTACCTGGTAGGCCTTTACATCGTCCCAGACGTCTTAACTGGCGCAACATACTGTATCTTTCTGGAACATGTGCTTCCCAGTTTATAGCAGGTGTTCCGGTCACCATCCAGAGAAACATGTGGTTTATGTACGATGGAGCCCCAGCACACCTTTCCGTCACAGCCCGTAACTTTTTGAATGCCGCATATCCCGCAAGATGGATCGGACGTGGCGGACCTGTGGCTTGGAATCCTCGCTCACCGTACCTCAACCCACTGGACATTTTCTTCTGAGGTCACATGAAATCCTTAGTGTATGAGACGACTGTGGACTCACTGAAGATCTCGTGGCGAGAATCGATGTTGCCGCGGACAAAATTAACACAATACCAGGAATCTTCGAGAGGGTGCGCCAGTCGTTCCTTCGTCGAAGTCAACTGTGCAACGACACGCGTGATCGGCATCTGAGCACTTTCGGTGAGTTTTTAACTAAACAATAAATCTGATTGCGCAACTTTTGGTCTCGTACATTCGCTTTCCCAACACTGGTGTTTACTCGTTTGCATTTTCACACACTTGTAAATTCAGATTGGAATTCTAATATTCCTCTTTTCTGCCTCTCACAGTGGAATGCGACCCTATGTTCTATAATTATTGCTCGTCTGAATAGGTACTATCACCCCCTCTCTCTCGATATATATATATATATATATATATGTATGTATGTATATATATTACTTAAACTGCTGTCACGTTCTCTGTAAATATTTCCATTATTGCAACCTGCAAATAACTATCATACTTTGAATTTTACAATATAGCTTTATTTGGCCGTATTCAGGATTCAATATTGTCTGCCTACTGTTTCAGTATTATATATCTAGACACTGAATATCTTTACGCAATACGGTATCGAACATACTTTAACAGAACTGTAAAAGGTATTGAAGTCTAAAATCTAATTTCTGAGATTTTAAAAGATTATTAATATATTACGTTTGATGAAATAATGGAAAAAGTCATCTCATCATCTGAAGAGACTGACGGTAAAAATAAATCAATGATGTATATGAAAGTGGATACTCATGTTTCCTTAAATAATGAATCTGAAAAGAATTATTTATCACAGGATTAAGACGAAATACAAGACAAAAAAAAAATGTTTTCCAAAATAAATTTAAGCAGCATTCCAAAAATTCCAAATTAAATTGAATTAAATTAAATTAAAATTAATTTAATAATTTAATTAAATTTAATAAATTTGATTCATTTTTATAATTTAAACATTAATTAAATTTAATCAATTTTTAATTTAATTAAATCGTAAAATTTCTAGCACTTTGGTCATTGAGAGAAGAAAGATCCAAATGTATGATGATTTAGAAAAAAATGAGGAAACTCAGGAATTTTAAAGAAAAACTAGCTCGAATTCATCTTATCCATGGAATCACATTATACCCCCGTTACGAAAATTCTTAGTTTTTTCGCAGAGCACTGAACTTAGGTTGATCTAAATACGTTCAGCGGTTTTACAGCTTGTTTGCTAGTCGGTTTGAGTTTCGTCAAGTTGTAATACGATTCAGGCCGCTAAATGTTGCTGGTTTAAAACCGGTAACCGCTTTTATCTTTTATATCGTATCTCATCTGTGAGAACTGTAATATTTTGCAAACCGTCGTGTTAGGACAACCCCTAATCCTGCAGGTTGTTTCTAGAACTAGATGCTTGGGCAAGCAGAAAAAAAAAAAAAAAAAAAACGTTTAACCCACTGATTTTCAAACGGTAAAAAAAAAAAAAAAATTATATGCGTTACGAAAATTCTGGAGTGTTGCGAGGAAAAGTATTGGGAAATCCGAGCACATATAGAACAGGTTTGTGTACTAAAAATTTAATACTGCTATTTATTTATATTAGAGAATTGAAAATACATGTACTACAAACAAAAAAGTAATTAATATATAATTCAGGATAATTTTACACTATTGCTGCAGTTCAATGGGAAACATTGGCTTGTTTACTTCTGCACGGTTTTCAACGCGGACAGATAGCAGACAGATACATTCGCAATTCTTTGTCTACAGAAAGTTCGTCTACAGAAGTCAATCACGTTTCTTATTTTTGATCCTAGCGAGTGCTGAAAATCCCTGTTCGCACAAATATGTAGTTGTAAACGAAAGCAGTACAGATATGGCATGTTCCGATAGCACTGAGAACTCTTCTTTTAGTAACATCCAGAACTGAAGTCAACGTTTGTTCGCTAAATTTGAGCTTCAAAGTTCGATCAGCCTGAAGTTCGTTCAACTCTTCTGCCTCTTGTAATAGTCAACGTTTTGTGTCCTCAGTAATAACGGCAAAGTGATTACGAACCCAATCGCATTCGTTCACATTTAGGGAAGACAACTAGTATTCATTTTATCCTCCACCACTGAAAGATGTTTTAAAATGATACTAGAACAGACGTCAGTCTCATCTATGAGAAGAATCATGTCAAGTTCACCCTTCTCAAAATTTGGCTTATTGCATTTTTCTTAAGAACCCATTCAGGTTGACACTAGACGTAGGAATATTCAATTCCTTTCCCTTCATACTGTCATTAAGAATATTCAGATGTCCAAAAATATCATCTAGGTATGCAGTTTTGGAATACATTTTTTGGCGCTGATGAGGGCAACAAACTTAGGCTTTAATCTGGCAAAAATTTGTAACAATTCTTTTTTATGTTCATAAAGTCTAGAGAGTCCCTTCCTTCTGACAGCCAGCGAATTTCGGTGTGAATGACCAAAGTATCGTGAACAGCTCCTGCTTTCTGGCATATAATTTTCAGACCTGTAGTTTTCAGAGTTCTACTTTTAGTGCAAGTAACCATTCGTACAACTGAATTCATTACATTCTTTAGATCTTCAGGAATGGTTTTTGCCAAAAGTTTCCTGATGTGGAAAATAATGCGTAGATACAATGTAAGGAAAATCTTGCTTTAATCTTGAAATAAAACATTTCATTTGACCAGTCACAGTCGGGGAGCCATCAGTGCACACTGAAATGCAGTTTTTACAACACAATTCATTCTCTGCCAATGTAAATGTCATACAGTTACTGGTTGTCTGATCTTATTGTCGTCAAATTGAATTCTTTGCACGCAAGCAACAATTCAGCAAGCGATTCTCCGTTTAAAAATCTGACACAACTCATTAATTCACATGTTTTGCTTATATCTGTTGATTCGCCAATCTGAAGTGCAAGTTTTGCACCATCATTTAATTTTGAATATCATCTGATATGTCCTCTATGCTGCGAGCAAAAGTATCATTTGACAAATTTATTTTTTATACCTCCCTCTCAGCAGCCCCCCATAACATGAATTTTATTATTTCTTTACAAGCATGTAAAATCAGTGTTTCTATAGCTGTTTGTGGCTACATTACACTACCAATTACTTCTGCTATTTTATAGCTCGCTACTAGTGCTTTTTCAGGAGTTAGAGTTATTTTATTCATTACCTTAGCTTTTCTAACTTGAGATGACAATACGCGTTATCTTTCTTTTCTAAATGACTGCGTTTTGTTGTCAAGTGGCTTTTTAATTTGCTTGGAATCATACATTCATCGCTGAATTTGTCGCTGCATACAACAGATACATAAACTTTACGTTTTAGATATTCGGTATATGTAAATCCGTAGCTAAAATAAATAAGCTTTCTTATACTTGCACATAACATCAGACGATAATACATCTAACCCAGTAGATCAACTGTTCTATCAATGGCAAAAAGAAACCACAAGACGGTGCGTAATTCTCTGTGTAAGTGGCGTAGTAATACTTGATTCGGATGAATCATGCGTCCTCTTTTCACCAAGTGCAATTTCTTCACTGGTGTTTACTCGTTTGCATTTAGCAACTAAGAACTTAACTAAGAACTGTCTTAACTAAGAACTTCTCTATATTACACAAAAACTATAGTTTTGTCACCTTTATGATGACACGAAGTACCGTGCCTATCATCAATCAACTGGACAAAGTTTGGATACATGCAAATCGTTCCGTTTCTGACTGATTACTGAACTGAAAGTGACATCATAGTTGTCAAATGGACAAAACAGAATAGTAATGTTAAGTTCTGAAAATGTGGTACGCAGCATAAAAGTGGTCACTTGTCTCCCCAAATCCATTCCGTCCCTTTTTCCCTGTGTGTGTATTGCAAATTTCTGACCATTTTCGTTACTAAGAATTGGAAGGGAAGGCTCTTCCTCTCTGCATTTGTCTTGAAAGAAGGAGATGTACAAGCTGAAAGCGGTGTCCAATCACGAATCCATTGATTCTCTTTACTCATTTTGAAAAAGTGATCTCTTTCTGACTAAACAAAACAAGGCAGTAAAGTAGTATTAGCGAAAGGAAAAGAACTGGTGTCAAGATAACATTTTCCAGCTAACAATGCAATTATTTCAATGCATTTTAGTACTGCATACATTTTAATCGAAAACATTACTTAAAAGAAATTGATAGAAATTACTATGGTTATTCAAATTACATAGTATTAAGCTATAGAAATAATATTTTGCGAGACGATACGAGGTGAGGTCGTACAACGTATAATTTCTCAAGGCAGTCGCATGCCTGGTATACATAGGCGACTCTTTATTGGTTTATATATGCTCCACTAGAGTTAGGGCGTGATAGACGTTCTAGTGGTTAGTAGATATCCGCTAGGGGCTGGGAATATGTCGCTATATTCCGCACAGCGAAACAGTGTGCCGCGAACCGAAAATGTTTGAGAACTCCTGATCTAACCGTTTGATAAAATGATGGTGTCTCCGCTTTCCGTCAACGGTCAACACTGTGCTATACATTCAATCTGTATTCAAGGTATTTATCATAACATGTGACTTTCGCTTTTTTCATTTCACACTTTCGTTGAGTGAATCAATTCAGCGCCTTACAGAATTCGCTAAATAACGCGTCGTAGCCAAATCTCGTTATATTTTACAATTTTTAATTGTCTATATATAGAATATTAGCAGCTAAATTTTTCATTTTCACGTATTTCTAGGTGAACAGATTCATATATATTTTTTTCTGAAAAATTTAGACTTCGTGGTTGAGAAACCTTTCTTGATAGAGTTGATGTTAATTCAAGTTCAAATGATATGCACGTTTTTTCTATAATATTGAAATTAATTTTGTTAAAGTTATATTTATAATATACTATTTTAACCTAGTTCTTTTTTACACAGTGGAGTCTCAGTTAAAAAATTGGCTGCAGAATGTAAACGTATTTTTTTTCAGAGTCTTGTGCACTGCGATAAAAATTATTGCATCGAGATTTGCGTACTTAAACGCCGAATTAAAAATAAGAGAAACACATATATATTGATCTCCAGGAAAATAGAGCATGCTCAGTATCCGTATTGGTAGTGTAAAGAAAATGCTTATTATTTTACACTTTTTTATTTTCCAATAAAAGGTGACTACGCACGTAAAGTAACGTGTAGCTATCTATGAACCCACACTATGTATAAATTATTCATGTTAGTAATTCGAAAAAACAAAATACTAGACCTCTCTGTCCTTTAAATCCGTAGAGATTCTAATGTATTTTTTATGTCTAATGAAAAACTCTAGTAACACATTTTTTATATTGCTTCTAAACGCAATAGTTAGTTTCAAAGACGATCGTTTAAGGCACTAGACAATAGATGAAAATGTTTTTAACTATTTAGAACATTGTTGTAAATTTCTGTAATTATATAAATTCATTTGATTTCACTGTTTTTTGGGGTACTTTTGTAATACTGTGTATAGTTATTTTTAGTTACTTATTTATTTTTACTTTTTATAATTTATGGGTTTAATTTTGTGTGCAACTGAGTTTGTGGCAATATGTTTTGTTATGTAAGTGTTTATTTCTTAATAGAATGGCGGATGTTTCAATTCTGAGTCCAACAACATTTAAATTGTAAAACTAGCTCAATTAAAACACAAAATCAATGCTCCTGATGGGCCTTACCAATATTCGGTAATATTTTGACAATTCTGAGATTCACTAGAAAATTCGGAAAAATACATTTTCCAGGCTCGGCGACCGAAATTTTTCCCAAAGCTTCCAGAAACCCGTGCAACACCATATAAATATGGCCCCGATAGCTAGGACACATACGACTTGAACTAGATTAATCAGCTGTGAGACTGTGGATCAAACAGTTAGCTAAATTACATTTTAGAGTTTAATCTGTGATTTTGAGAATTTACGATACTTCTTGTACTCTAAGGAGGAACTGCTTCCTACCCGCGTTTTCTTTGAGCTATTTACGCTATTTATTTTGATATGTATCATTATGACTTATAATCATTTATCGATTTCTTATGTTCATCTGAAGTGATTATTTAATAAGATAGTCACGAATACATACCTCGAAGCCGTATGTAGTGTATTTCATAAAAACGTTTCCAGTCTCGTTTAAAAGGGCAGAACTCTAAGTACACTCATGTCCATAAATTAAGGATAATTCGGAGTCACGCGGAAATCGAAATCTAAAATAAATATATCACCTGTAAAATCACTACACACATCTTCAAGAATCATATGCAAATTTCAGGAAGTAACAACATGACACCGATGGTACGTCACAATGACGAGAGTGTAAGAGGAATACAGGCATATATAAGGAATACAGGCAAAGAAGTAAATGTGTTCGAAAGCGCTTTATAAGCATTTCAGTGCAATAACCGAATAGTTATGACACAATGGACGCAGTTGGATGATTTTTTACGTGATAGAATTATCGGCCGTCTGGAATGTGGGCGTACCCAACTGGAAGTATCAGACGAACTTGGAATTGCCCAGAGTGTCATCTCCAGGCTTTCGCAACGATTCCAAGATGATGGTAATGTGAGTAGACGTTACAGCACAGGTCGCCCCAGAGTTACAACGCCGAATGAGGACCGTATTTGGTAGAGTATTTGGCAGTTACTGACAAAAGAAACAGACGGAGCACAGCCTCAGACCTGTCTCGTCAGCTCCCTTCAGCCACTGGTACGACAATTTCGAGGCAGATCGTGTACAGACGCTTAGGGCAGATTGGTCTAATATGCTCGTAGACCTGTCAGATGCGTTCCACTTACTGCAACTCACTGTCGCCTGCGGTTAGCCTGGAGTAGAGAGCATGCATTGTGGACGCCGCAACAGTGGGCTTGTGTGATGTTTTCAGACGAGTCCAGGTTTCGTTTGCAGTCTGATTCTCGCCGGACTTTCATGGGCGCACAATTTGTGTTTATGGATGACAACGCCCGTCCTCACGTGCAAACATCGTAAGCGAATGCCTTCAATCGGAGGATATCACCCGTATAGACTGGCCAGAATTCTCACCGGACTTGAATCCAGTAGAGCACGTGTGGGACATGCTTGGCCGACGAGTTGCAGCCCGTCAACCTCCTCCTACGTGTCTACCGGAACTTCGGAGAGCATTGCTTTTTGAGTGGTGTAATATCCCCCAAGATCAGATCGATAATTTGATATTCAGCATGTCTAGGCGTTGTACGGACTGTATTGCATCGTCTGGGAGACATACAATGTATTAACAATCATACCAACCATGTAATATTGGTTTTTTCTAAATAGGTTTTTTTTTGTAATTTGCTCCAGGGAGAAAAAATCGCTAATTTTTTAATAATATCAAACATACAGCATCTTCTTTTGCACTTTACCTTTTGTTTAATAAATAAGCTTTACAAATAAGTCAAATTTGTTTTACTTCTAACTCTTCCTTTGCCTGATTTTGCATTATCCTTAATTTATGGACATGACTGTACTTCAAGTGTTTTTAAAATGAACTTCATTTATTATAGTACGAACAAAAATTCATAAATTAAAAAAAAAAGATATATCCTGGGTTCAGAATTTGATGTAAATATCAAAGTCGACACCGATTTCTCTGGTATAAGGAAAAGTTTGTACAATATATGATCTGATGTTGAGAATTTGAAGGCATAATACAATTTTTTACTTGGACAAGGAAAACGTTTTTCGATTGCAAGAGAAAGTGGGAACAATTTTACACTTATGATACTTATATAAGTTATTAAACAAAATATTACAGTAAATTACTAAAAATTTGTAGGGTTTATATTTATTTTAACTAACATTTATTTTAAGCTATCTTTCCAGTCAAGCCTTTACTTTCCCCTAGAATTGCCAGTGCCAGAGTATGTAAATCGTAGTAGAACGTGCCGAGTATTCAAATTTTAGCAGAAGTAATTGAGCTTAAATAGAAGGGAAACGAGATTGTAAGTGTGCTTCTTGAATCGCGAGCGTGAAGGTTGCTAGGTAGAAATTTTAAGAACCGCGCGTTTCGGCCTGTGTGCCTATTTCGGCAGTTCTTTGAATCTTTCAGTTTAGTAAACAGTAAGTTTGCTAAATCTCAGCTGTATCTTAGAACGCGGTTGAGTTAGTTACGATTATAGAGCCTCGTAGGTAGTCATTTCGTTATGTATTCATCCTGTCATTTATTTTTAGTTGTACTTTTCTATTTTGTTAAACCGCCGGGTCGGCGTAGTTTGTGAGCGTCAAGTGAACGCAGCTGTATTTCTAAAGTGGAATAAAAAGGGATTTAAACCCTTCTTACGAGTTTGTGTAATTTACAGTTCATAGCAGTCACTACTACTGTTGCTGACAAGTTGGGGGCTTCGCAACATTATAAATTTAATAATTTCTTTCTGAAAAAGTTAAAAAGTTCCGCAGGACGTACAAAGACTGGTCAATGAAACTGAAACACTTGATGAATGTAGCACTTCTAGTTGGAAACTGAATGATGTAAAATTTTAGAAAAAGCAGAAGAGTGTGAAGTTTGAATTTTCAGTGCTTTTAGAGGTATTGTCATCAAGAATTCAGAATAATAGGATATGTATAAGATGTACATCGGGAATTCAAAAGTGGACAAATAGTTTGTATATTTGTCTGGTTAGTGAATCCGTAACCAAGATAGCAGATCTCTTTGATATATGGATGACAGATCATCCACGGTATTAGTTAAGTGTTAAGGAAAACATGGATTTCGATAGCTAAAATCGTCCTACCCACTATTGTGGATATTTTAGCTAATATACGGGTGTATGTGTAACATTTAATTGTAGTAAACAGACTGTTTCAGAAGCATTGCCTTATTAAGTACCTCTTGAAGTTTCATCGCAAATCCATAGTTCCAGTTTAAAAATGAATCAATTCAAATAGGCTTTTCGACTACGATATCTTAGGTTAAGTGACAACTTTTAATAAAAGTGTAATAAATTTGAAATTTACTGCATTTTTTTCGGTTTTTCCTTTACAATAGTAGATCCTTAAGGTCCTACAGGAACTCAAAGGAAATGTAGATGAAACATGATACATAGTGCAAAGTAAATCAGAAATCTACAAACTTTCATTATAAAAATTATTTCCTGGGCTTCTTTCAACCTCAGTCATTTAATCAAACTCCTGCATTTGTCATATATGAACAATTCTTTTATTAATAACCATAATACGTCAAAAATGTTTTTCAGTTTTATATATTCAGCGCAGAACATATTAGAAATCGAGTTAAGAGATTATATCTAATTAAGAGTTAATATCTAGTTAAGAGATTAATAACTCTTTCCCAGTGTTGAGGCACCTTATCAGAAGCGGAAAAAAGACAAAGTAATTCTTTTTATAAAGTCAGAGAAACAAACAAAATTTCAAATTCGTGAGGCAACCACATATCACATTTTCTTGCCCGATATATGTTGCACAAAATAACATCTCTGTTATTTTGACTTACGGGAAACAGCTGCATAAAGGACATTCGAATTCTGAACAATTTTTCAAATTTTGATATGGATCTAATTCAATCAAGTCCTTAAATAAAGCAAGCTTGGTTAGGGTAGAGATTATCCATGGGCTCATTTAGCAGTGTCATAACTCTGGTTTGAATTTTGCAACTGAGCCTCTGATTAATAAGCTCGGCAATAACTTCCCTACCAAAAATAGAATATTTACAGAGAATAGAATATTACAGCAGAGTCTCTTCGATTTGGCTTACTTCCATGATTGATTATGTAGCAACGGGTTATCCGTATTACACAACTGAAACTGACAGCTGCTTTTATTTCATCCGGTTTGCACCAGGCTAATGTAGCTAATTTGCATTAGCTACAGCTTTGGCTTTCTCTTCAGCAATTAGAATTTAAATTTTCCCTTCAACATACCTTAAATCGGCCAATTAATTTGCATCAGCACAAACGAAGGTACGAGTGCATGCTGCCTCTCACAAAATCAAAGGCATTGCCTTATAAAATGCAATTAGATATCATAGAATTTTACACGATCTTCTGTTTAGAAATAAACTTCATTATGCTACTTAAATTATGACAAATTTTCTCTCAAAGATTGATGAATTGATATACACAATAGTTAAGAAAAAATACCCGAATAAATGCCTAATGAATGATTTAACATCCTGATAAAAGTTGTGTTTTATCAAGTCTCTAACTTATAAATCAACGCAATGATACATATAAATTAAAAGAAATTTAATAAAATATCAATTAAAAGGTACTGCATAAAGGTAGATGATAATTTAAGGCTTTAGTTTAATTTTAAATAAGAGCTTACAATTTTAGCTAATCTATCTTTAATAGTTCCTTTCCTTGAGATGTTACTTTATTCACAAAATGCAAATTGCTATGACAAAAAGAGCAGCTCGTTGTAAGTGTAGCTGTTAGCAGATAACTAGACGAATAATCTCGCATTAAGAAAAAGACAGGCCGAATGTCTTGATAGGAACACTGTAGCAGATTCTCGAGTACTGAAATCCGCTGAGTTGGCTTCCGTCCCAGAGTATAGCATAATCCATACAGAATTGGTTACCAACTTAGCAGTTTAAGGTCCTTGAAGATATTAAAGCACTGCGTTTCTTAGGAAGTCGAATCTCTTACCCATCGTGCATAATACATGCATGCTTACTAATACATAATACAAATATAAAATATAGATTCAGATATGTGAAACAATTACATAATACAAATACACAGCACATTCTTGAATAAATGCTAATACATTCTTAAATAAGTACTAAAACATAATTGAGTTTAAAACATTATAAAAAATTATTACATCTTATGAAACTACTGTTATGCTTCCAATACCTGCACTTTATATCTATACACCATAACATTTACCAATACTTGATTGACCAATAACTTGTACCATATTATTACAAAAATGCATTATACAGCGCGTACAAGTACAATGTATTATCAATCTACTTATTCACAAGTAGTTTTACATAGAAATGCCTTATAGAGCAGGTACAAGTACAGTGTGTACTTCTTAACGAGTACTTTTTTGCCTTCTTAGGTAAATACTAAAACCTGTTTCAAGCACTGATACATTACATACATGCAAATTTACCTTACAGTATGTAGTACTTTATAATATTACTGCGCATAATAAAAGCAAAACCAAAAACAAACTTCCAAGTACATTTATAATATAATTGCATCTTACAATATCTAGTATATATTATAATCGCTATTACATTATACAATTACTACGCACAATATTTCATCAGCGTATAACTTAAATAGATACGATCCTTATTACATACTAATATTTTGTTCAGTTACCACTTTTTTTTTGGTATAAATTGAAACACAAATACATATTCCATCCTACATAATTCAGTACATTATACAATTATAACAAGTCCAGTACATTATGCAATTATACAATTGCTAATACTTAAACAGTTATTGTACCTTATAACGCAACCTCGGATTAATGAAAAAAACTACTAAATAATTACTTATACAATAGCTAAAATGTTAAAAGAGCCTTACAAATATCAATACTAATGTACGATTTCCAAAATATAATTACCTATATATAGTACAATTACTGATATATTACAAGGCACGTTCAATTGCAAATACATTATGCTGTGTATTGTACCAGAGCACAGTACAAATCTACTGCCATAGGCATGGAGCATTCTAATTTTCTATAATCTTCGTACAATTATAAATGGAGTATTCTTCATATTCATTTACAGTACTCCCTTAATGAACTGATTACGCTAAGATTGCTTGCCTATGCTAAGAGTATTTATCTGCACACCAGTCAATAATGTTTTTGAGCCGGGTGGTTGCATATTTATTATAATGGAGGCTCTTGTACCACATGGACTTATTATTAACACTCGGCTGCCTGTGGTCTTCACCACATTCACAAGATGCCTTATCTCTAATCTTAAAGCGGTAGAGATAAGAAGGAAAGGGGCCGTGGCCTGTCAAAAAGTGAGTGGTATAGTAAGGCGGAATATGTCTGTCCAGTGAGACCCTAAGGACGTACTTATATACTCTTCGTCCTTTGGCGCTTCTGTTCCACTTGTCTTGCCATTTAGTCATAAGTTGAGACATAGTTTGTTGCTTGAGAAAAGAGACTGGTTTGAGAGCCGGTATTTCTGGGAGTGTAGTAGAACATGCTGCTTCTTTGGCAATATGGTCAGCCATTTCATTGCCATATATCCCAACATGTGTGCGGGGATCCAGTGCAGATGAGGCCTATTGCTTGAGTGGAATACTTGTAGCAGCAGATGTCTAATATTATTCACTAATGGACTGCGTGAAGCAGTCCTTGCTATTACAGTTAAACTTGAAGCTGAGTCCGTATAGATGTGATTAGATGCCAGACGCGCTTCCGAGAAATAAATTATGGCTGCTCTAGTCGCTAGCAACTCTGCCTGAAAAACGGAGTTAAAAGTACCCAGTTTCCTTTGCCACTGGTAAGTAACTCTACTGTTTTCGATATAGCAGAGACCACTGCCTGTTTCCTCCAGGTATTTAGAACCGTCTGTATATATTCCACGTGCACTATTGAGGTCATTTGGTTTCATAAGTGAGATATGTTTCTCTAGGTTATTTGCCGTTGGATGGCAGAGATCTTTTGGGCTATGATGTTCGTAATCTGAATTGACGTATTCTTGTCTTCATACATTAACTGTGATTCCAAGTCGGGACACCTTCACTATCGTAGCTTCTCGCTCTGTGACTAAGTCAAGAGGAGGCGTTCCCGCTATTACTTGCAGTGCCGCCGTCGGAGATGTGCGATATGCCCTGCAGACCATAAAGAGTTGCTGTCGCTGGATAGAATTAAGCATACGTCTCATGTGTGTTTGACATGTGTACCCCAGATCTCCGCTCCATATAAGACGATCCTTTTGGCCACAGTCGTGTATAAGAAGCTTGCCTGGAATTCCCCATCGTAGTGAGGTAAACATTCTCATGCTATTAGTCAATGCAGTAATTCGTTGTTTCACGTGTTTTAGATGCGATAACCACGACAGCTTGGAATCGATGATCACTCTTAGATATTTTAACTCTTAACGCATTTAATACAAGCCCCTTCAAGTCTAAGGGACGGCTTCATTCGTAGCGGGCTTTTCCTTCCAATGATTAAGGCATTTGTTTTATTTGCAGAAATTTAAAGCTTGTGCTTCTTTGCCTTTCCTGCAAAGATGTTAAATTTCTCTTGGGTCATTCCGTCTGTACATCGCTCGAGTCCGGCAGCACTGGAGACATTGGCATCTATGATGTAGGGTCAAGAGCAGTATTCTTAACGGAGACCACGAGCGCAGGCCACTAGCCACCAATAAACAGCAAATGGTTCTGGTCGATATGGGAACATCCAGGATGTCTTGAACATGCTGCAGAATGAAGGCAGAAGTAGGTTGCGGGTGCAACACCGCCTGTCCGTGGATGCGTTGATCCACCATTGCTGACGTCACTCTGGCTTGCCACATTCCATTCCTCGAACTTGCCACATTCATTGTTCTAAACATCTTCGCCAAAACCTGCTCTTTTGAGTCTGATCACCAAGCCACTCGTAAAATCTTCTATCTGGCGGAACTGATTCCGTTGATGACGGCCTTGCTTTCTTTGCTATTACACGCGGCCTCTCAGACAAGAACAAATTGTCTACGATGATTTCCATAGCAGAGATAACGGCACGAAAATTGAACATTCTGCAGGTTCCTTTCCTTATAGCTTCTTCAACGTGCGCTATAGAGCTGCGCATTCCACATCATTAGCATAACTCGGTGACGCGCGTCTACTCTGAAATTTGCATAATTTTCGGGCCACTCCTTCTTGGTGTTGCATTTTCAATATCGAGTAGTGTATTTTTCAGGAAATACCTTTGGGAAGAAATGAAGAGCCAACTTTAAAGAAGATAGAAATCTTACCGACATCGAGAATATAAGGCTCAGAAAGAAAAGGAAAACAGGCCGAAAATAGCGAAAGGCAGATGAAAAGGCCAGGTCCAGACAAGTAAGAGTTCCAAGAAAAATGGAAAGCTACAAGGATCCAGCAGATCATGGGAACAATCGAGTAGGTAGCAGAGATCAATGGAAAAATAAAGCACGGCAAATCAGGTGCCAAAAAAAGCACTGTTATCTAACCCGGACTTTACGCGTAAAGTACCCGATGGACGATGCCTCAGTGCAAGGGAGAACGTTTCAAAGGAGGACTTCCGACGACACAGCAACAAGTCCAACTGGTGAAATTCGAGGAAAATTAACGGAGGTTCCCAGCATAGAGGACAGCTGTAGCAAAACGGCCGGCATTTGCAGTATTTCCCCAGCAGGTTAGAAAATAAACATTTACTAGGGAGTATCCACAGAAATGCGAAACGCCAGAGCATGCGGAAGGCATACAGATGCCTCGTTGGCAAGTGAAGATCTACCAAGCTGCTACATATCCCTCCTGGAGTGACTACATGACCAAGCGGATGTGTGACTACTATCAAGGGAAACAAAAGGTAAGTGAAATTTGTTTTCTTCAAGTATTCATTGTTTAATTTATGTCAAACGTGCAACAATTGCTGTTTAAGTTTTTTTGCATTAAGCGAGGACATTTAAATTTTTGTATATTGTATGAAGCTTTTCAATTAATTATGCATTTATCTCAATGATTCTAAGTTAGTACCAAATTGAGATTTTCACTTTGCCCAAGAGGTCGTTTACAAGATATTTGGTGTAATTGTAGAATAATTTTAAGCAGTTTCTGTAGGTTTTGATGTAAAGTGGAAAGTGAGTAACTTTCCAATGTGAATGAATTGCAAATGTTTCATGAAGTATGTTGGATAAATTAGTTTTGTAAACATACACGTTTTCTGTTAAATATGTGTTAAACGCAAAAGTAATTTCTTGTATGCTTTTAAAAGCTGAATTTATGATGCTTGTATGAGGTATTTAAGTACAAGCTAGCATGTTATGATAAAATGAGTTAAAGCTAGCATGTTATGATAAAATGAGTTAAAGCTAGCAGTATGAAAATTAAATTAGTTAGGTTTTCGCAAATTAAAATTAAAATTTTAAAAAAGTTAAAAAAAAGTAATTAAAAGTTAGCCTTTCGAGATTACATTAAAGCTTAATAAACTATTTTTCTTACACATTAGCAAAAGTTTTGCAATTTAATTTGTTCTTTACGGTCTAGTGTGTTTAAGTTATTAAACTATTTAAACTATACGATTTCGGTCAGGTGGTAGTGTTGAAATACAGATACAATGTTGCGCGTTCTTACTCTTAAGTGTACTTTTGCTGGAGAACATGTGGGAGAATTAAATGCTAGAAGAAAAGCTTAGACTAAAAATTGTAATGGAAATAAATATTTAATGATTTGTGCTAAACTGCACTAATGTTTGTAAAAAATGCAACACCATGAAGGAATTGTCGGAAATGAATGAAATGTTTTCCACATATTATTGATACTTGTACAAATAAACGATAACATTTACAAGACAAAATAACGAAACGAACGTTGGTTAAACAGTACTTTGTGCGTCCATCACACTGAGCGATGACAGCCTGTACATGCCGTGACATTGAATTATATAGATTCTGAATGTAATCCTAGGGAATGGCATTCCATATGGCTGGACGCTAAAGCTCAGTCTTAGTGCGTGCCCCACAAGCTGTACGAGCGAGTAGCCAACCGATGAAGGTCTAAACCTACTCAATAGGCGACATATCCCAGGAACAAGCAGACCATGGAAGAAGCGAAGCCTGTTGTGCCTTAAAGAAGGCTTGCGCAGTCTGATAAACACGTGCACAGGCATTATCCTACTGAAATACAGCGCCCGGTATGCGTCGAAGAACGATGGAGGACTTCCTATTCCACAACTTCCCTTATGTAGTGATCACTGTTGAGGTTACCCGCAATCTGCACTAGATGGGATTGACAATTATAGCCAATAGTTCCCCACATCATGATGCCAGCCGTTCGTGCAGTACGATGCTGCATAACACACTGTGGGAGAAGACGTTTGCCTCTGTAACGCCAAGCACAGTGTTGCCGCGCCCAATGAAGTCAAAGGCGTCTGAGTTTCAGGCGACGAGCCGTGGAGCTAGACAATAGAACACCTGTAGCCGTGCTCCAACGTTGTGCTAACGCACTAGAGGACGCTGTAGATCCGTCACAGCCATGTGACCACTAAAACGGTCACCACCGACAGAGGACGATAAACAGATTTCAACGCAACTTTACAATATACATGGAAAAAAACGGCCGGTTCTCATTCCATGCATGCACAATCGCTTTGTAATTCTAATCGTTTGTATGTCTTACCTCACTTTACATTTCCTGTAAGTTTGGTTTAATTTGCATAATTCATTCATGGTGCAGCAAGTTTCACAAGCATTAGTGTATTTTTCCTTCTAGATACCTGGAAGGACAGAAGAGTCATGTTTAGAAATGTCGAGCTGTTCAAGAAAATACATCCTGCAATAAATCGTCTGAAACGTACTTAGTTTGTAAGCCTTTGATTGTAAAATTTGGCTCTCTTTAGGTTTACAATTTAAAACCTTATAAAGGTCGTTAAAGACCTTCGTTGAGATTACTTGAATTCTGTTGGGGAAAACTGTAGGGTTATTACTGTTTTTTCACTAACTAGTTATTTTACACTTTGGATCTTTACTGTCACTTATCGTTTCCGTTTCCCCACAAGAACATAAATGAGGTAGAAAGAGATAATTTTAAAGGAGGTTTTGAGAGTTTCATTCAGAGCGTATTCTGTCCCTCAAGGTCACGTTAATAGGTTTTTGCTAGCTCAGATAAAATTGTATTAATCGGCTTTGCATTATGGTTGTCGGCATTTAAATTGTTACGCCGATAAGATATTTTGAACCAACTTCGCGTTAAATCTTTTGTGTAGCCCTTGGCTACTAGACGTAAATTTAATTTGAAATTTGAATTTTCTATTTCTTTAAGTTCCATCGGCACAAGTGGTGCATTAACATACAAAGTTCTGATTTAATAAAAAGGTTTCTAACTTCTCAAGTCACTTTCGTTTCATTAAGATTCAGCGATAATTGGCTACCAGTCTGTTAGAGTTTGGATTTAGTTAATGGTACCTACAGAAGTCAAACTTTATAGTATAATCAGGTGAATGTTAATTCCCCCCCCTTGTACAAATAAACTGTACAAATAAACTGTACAAATTTTTCCAAATGTGTGCTTTTTATATGTACCTTTGTTTCCCATTGCCTTCTGAACCAATAATGCCCATCCCCAGGTTTCCTTAGCAACCATAAGTGGATGATAACGATGAAACCGATATGCGGGAAGGTTATCATCATTATCATCCACATAT
Organism: Stegodyphus dumicola; assembly: GCF_044657685.1. Classification (NCBI taxonomy): domain Eukaryota; kingdom Metazoa; phylum Arthropoda; class Arachnida; order Araneae; family Eresidae; genus Stegodyphus; species Stegodyphus dumicola. Next base: position 181,414,773 of record NC_140781.1, read on the forward strand.
GATTGCTCCACTTATTGTACGAACAGCGGGAAGTTATTCGTTAGACTGTTTAAACTGTATAAAAACAGCTGTAACGCTAGACACCAACTATCATATTTTATACGCATAAAGTTAAATGTTAACATTAATGGTGAGACAAAAAAAAACTGCTATTCGTGACACATGGACTAAGGCATAAGTGATTTTAGTAAGGAATTTTCTGAAGGAGATGGGGTTCTAGTTAGACTTTAAAAGGTGTAAAACTTGCCTGAATATGATTCAAACGGTTATGAAAGATTTACCCCCACCGAGAATTTAACTTGAATGAAAATAATAAATGTCCCAAATATATTTATGCAGAATTTAGTGATGAAAATTTCAGGCTGATCACTCAAGCAACTAATGTGACAGATGCACATTACAACCAGTCTGCTCGTACAAAACTGTGAAAAGTTTTTACGACAGAAAATACAATAACGGATTCAATATATGCTGAAAATTAAAATAATTCCTGTCAAATGTCTGCATACAAATCATATATTGCTAAGTAAGAAAAAAAATCTAATTTCGATAACTGATTGTGAAACTTGGTGATTTGTAGGATATTACAGAACCTAAATAGGATTGAGCATACCAGCGTACCAGCTCCTCATAATGGAGAAATAATTCCAAATACAAAGTGGTTAAATGTACGATTATTTAAGACTTTTAGTATTCTAAAATTTGCAAATAATATTAAAGCATGTGCATGCACAGACGTTTATCACACAAAAAAGAGCTTTTATCAATCAGTTCTCTAGAGTAAATACATTTGCTGCAATTTGCTACGCCAGTATCGCGAGGTACTTGAAAGCAATGCATAAAAATCCCATCATCATGGGGAAATCTGTCTTTAATTTCCTTGAAGACAATAATCGAATGAATGTCTTGACCAATGTGTACAAGATCTTCACGAGTTTTTCTCGTTTTCGAAAGACACTGGTTTACTGGTTAATATAAAAAAACACAAAGTTTAGATGCAAGGAAGAGAGCTATTTAGTATAATACATATACTCTAAACATTACACTTCTTTATTTTTAGATTAACAAACTGCAGACAGGTACTTAAAAAAATTTAATTTGAAGAACTTTTCACTTCGAAAGACAGCGAGAAAAATAACCTTTTGTTAAGGCTTGCGGAAATCGCAGAGCTTTTAACATAGTTAACACGAAAGCAAAGCTGATTTAAGTAGCATAAAGAAACGGAACATTTGCTTGAAAAATTAAAGGAAGAATTAATTCCGGGACTGAAAAAAAGATTCGGAAATTTAAGCAGACTTTTCAGTTTTCTCAACAGAGTTAATTCTAATACATAATAATAAGACATTGGTAAGATAAAAGAATCCATTGCTTTTTAGTCTCTCATTTTTATTTCACTTGAGCGTAACTACGTTAAAACAGACAAAGATAGCTTGAAAATGCCTGCGTCAATACAAACATTACAGCTTTCTATAAACACTCAGGGTTTCTAAAGATCATGTAGCGATAATTCAACTACATTCCTATAAAAGATTATTGCTATCATGTTGGCACTAAAATGGCAACAACACAATTTTAAATTTTCAACCCCGACTGAGCAAGGATAATGACATAAGGAATGTAATGTATCTTGCCAGAGATAAATTACATTAATAGAGAAATCAAATAAATTTTAGTGAATTGACGTTTGTAATTTTAGATCCCAGGTAAACATTAATTTAGGAATTAAAAAACACTTCAAAATTTCATACAGTTTTTAAACAGTAGTGAAGCCTAAGGATATTATTGATGCTGCCATTAAAAGAAAATTTTTGAACAATAATCCCAGACATTACATGTATAAAATATTAAAAGGTATTAATTACAGGATTTCTAAATAATAAATTTCATAATATAAAGTCACTTCTCAAAGTATCATCAAATGTATCTGCATTAAAGCAAAGTCATTTTATGTTTTATGAGATTATGCATTTTTCATAACCGCAAATTACAAACCTTTTTTTTTTCTTAAAATCGTTTTGAATTTTAAAAGTAATTTTTTGTAATTTATTGCTCCCATTTAAGAAATTTTATTCTTCATTCTTAACCTGTCATTTCTGTAATTAAATTTTAGAATTCTCTCACGACGTTTACTATTTACAGCATTTTCATTTTTCAATTTTATAGGCTACAAATACACAATTCATTTCAATTTTTACATTTTTATTATTTCCGTTTAATCAAAATTCTTTCTTACCACTCAACTTGACACTTCAAAACTTCATTCTCAAAAGTCTCGAGAAAAACAATTTTTTTTTACGGTTTCTTCGCTTTTTCCTCAGTTTGAAAACTTTTATACATAAATTAACATTAAACCCTATTTATTTTATTTCAAGTAAATTTCCTTCTAAAATAAATTATTTTTCTCAAAATTCTCACTTTAAAATGCATTTACTTTTGATTTGTAACAGTTGCTCTTGATCTGCAACCTTTATTAGTAATTTTGCATTTTCTTTAGTTCAAAATTTATTTAAATATTTACTTTACTGCTTTCTCCACGAAATTGTTTCTCTGGTTCTTTATTGCTTATTTCTCTTATTTTATTTTATACTGGTTAGTTTATAGTATTTTTTGTTTTAGGGTCACGTCGGAGCAGATTATACTTTGATGATTAATTGAAATAAAAAATTATTTTATACTTTATTACACTTTCAAAAACCTTTAATTAACAATTTTGATTTAATTAATCTAATTTTTTATTGATTAAATTTTATCTGGCATTTTCTTTTGCATTTTTAAAATTATTTCAAGAATTTATAATCATCCAGATATAATTCAGAGACATGACTCTTGAAAATTCTTCGGTTGCTCCTTCAAAAGGCCAAAAATTTTCAATAGTTTGTTATATCAGTTTAAATATGTTATTTTATTAAGTTGTTTTTTTGTTTCAGTTTTGATGTATGTACTTGCCCCTTTATTGTTTTAATTATTAACGCTCGGCTATTTAATTAATTTAGCAGCATACAGCACGATGTTATTAATTTTTAATCTTCATTTGAAATTTCTAAACTTTTGTTTATATATATATATTCGCACGTTCCTTCAATAAACTTCTTACAGCAACAGTAACGCAAAACTGCCTGCAAAAGACTGAATTTTCATGAAAAGATTCTTAAAATTTTGGAAATTTATTTATAAAATTTACTTACCTTCAGCATTAAAACCATTGCTTCGATAGGATTCAAAGCAAACAAGTGGTGTTCTCGGATATCCAAGAAATACAATGTGAAGAGCTAGGAAGAATGATGTCAAAAAGGCAAGAAGGCAAATACTATACAACCGTCCTTTCGAAAGGTGACAACTGCGCTTTAGTTGCGGGTCCTTGTTAATAATTCCCCAAGTGTGAACTGCAAGACAGTAAGGTGGACAAGGCACCTCTCTTTTTGAGGTCATGCTTTGCTTTACCCACCTGCAAAGAAACATAGAATTTGTTAATCGAAAAACGTTTTTGTGCTGTCGCAAACAAAACGCTTTATATACTTATATATAAAAACATAATTAGAGTTTATTTAAATTTTAAACGCTCAAATAGGATCAATGACTAATTATTGTCAAGGTCTCTCTAACCGATTTTAATTGCTTGCTTCTAAGGTTTGTTTCTATTCTACATGTTTAATGTTTGACAGAAACAATTTATATGACAGGAAATCAGATCACCAACTTTTCAGGGTACTTATTGGAAACATAAATGCGCATAGGGTCATTCAATTTTTGAATACTGTTATCTAAAACTGGATGAGATGCAACATGCACTCTGCATAACAGCAAATTTCGTAATATAATTATTGTTTCAAGTACTTGAGAGATATAGAGCAGCAAATCTTACCTTCCTCCTGATTTAGAAACAATACTTCAAATAATACATCCAAGAAATCCTCAATTAAAATTTAGCGTACTATATTCTTATTATTTGAAGTTTCATAGTGTCACTTTTAGAACACGGCATGCGACATGGGCTACATTGCATTACGTAAGGCTGCAAGGGAATGTTCCCGTACTTCTTTTAGAATGACAACACTCGTTATGCTTATATAAGTATAATGAGAGCTGTCATGCTCAAACGAATACAAGAACTGCAGAGAAAAATCCTAATGCCTAAATGCAATTTGATTCACATTCTTAAGAACAATAGTAATAAAAACAAGAATTCACACTGCATTCCCTTATTTCAAACACGTGTATTTCATTTGCAGCTTGAGTGCGCAAAAAATGTCTTTCCAATTTAGTATCCCTTTAAGAAATCTTAATTAGCATTTGTCAATCGAAACACTTCTCAAAGAGATTATTAAAGAATGAAAAATTATTTAATCACGTTTGCGCAAAACTCTGCAACACTGCGAAAAGAAATTGGATTTTTATTTCACCATAAAAAAATTTGCGTCTTTATAGAGAGCATGATGGCTAAGTATGAAGTTGCATATGAAATTTCATGACGAAAATCTAAGATCTTCTGCAAAATAGTTTAGTTTCCGAAATATTTCGTTGCATCTTTAAATATATACAATTTAAGTAATATTGTTCAATACATATGTTTCTTGACTGTTTTCTTCTACTGAAATGTATTTCTTAAAGCAATTGTGAAAATGCAGTAAATTTATTTCAGCACGGCACATAAAACATTATTATAGAGAGTTTAAAGCTACAAAAAAATTAAATAAATACTACTCTAAAATTTCGCAATATTTAGTTGAAGAAAGAGAATGCATTTTCCTATTAAATTAATATTGAAATAGTTAACGTACTAGTGTTTTTCAAGCAGAAAATATGCAAACGTTTTCTCTCCTACCATTTTGTGTTTCTCTTTCATTTCGGTTACCTTAGTTAAAATGGTAAATCTAATAATAAATACCATAAATCTAATCATAAAATTTCTTATAATATATGCAGTCAAAGTATAAAATATCATGTACAAAAAATGTGCAACATTTGGAAAAATCTCTAAAAATTGCTCAAATGGTAGCTCATCATCTTGATTTACCCTCTTTAGTTTCTGAAACCTTCAGGTTCATGTAATTTTCTGATGAAATATTCCGAATTATTACACAATACTGCTATCAATATCTGTACTATGCAACAATAATCCAAATCATCTCACAGTGTTTCTTTTATCTCTATAGAAGAAATTTTAGTGTTACCAACTGCACTTTTGTTTAGGAACAATGTTTCAACACTTTCATTATCACTGATGCATTCCTATTGAATGGTATTACTAAGGCTTTATAAAATACTTCTTAGTATTCAAGTCAAATTAAAGGTTTTTCGTAATTAATCATTCTCATTTGAGTCAAAGATAACCTAGTAATACGGAAAGCTAATATAAGCGCTTGAATAAATGCTTTTAGAATTACAGAAGTACTTAACTATGATAATTATGTACATTCTTGTTAACATGTACGGAAGCTGCGCGTTATGAAATATCTAGTTTTGAAACGAAACAGAGATATTTATACTCAAGAAGTTACATCGAGTTTCTCTGATCTTCTTCTTCAGAGTTTAATGAATAAACACAAGTCTAATCCCGCATCTGTCACCCACACGTGCTAACGATTGATTCCATATGTAGGTTTTGGCATTTTCAATTTATTGAGCGATTTATGTATTATTCTCTGAGCACAGTAAGCAATTCGAAAATGATTGTCTATCGAAGCTCTTCTAATGTCTCTGAAACTGACTGAAATGTGATCGACGATAATATACTATCCTTAATAAAAATTTGTTATGCATACTTTTCTTATATGTTTTAGTTTCTTGTAATTTCTTTGTCTTTTGAGCTTCTGGTTTCAAAATTCCTAAAGATGGACGTTTCTTTGTATAACTAGAAATCTTTTTAATAATTATATGTACTATTAAAATTACATTATTTCTGCCTCTTTTTAAAGCAAAATTCAAAGGTAAAAACTGTTAATTACCTAAATTAAACAACTAATATTTCAAATCTCATGTGAGACTTTATAATCATAGGCTTAAACGTTTGTATACATTTCAGCTTCCTTTCCTATGCACTGATACCGATTCCTTACTCCTCTGACATTTACTCAATAATTATATTTAAAGAACACGGCAGCTATATCAATAAAGCTCAAAGTAAAGAAACCAAAAGATACGATCTTCCTTTTTTACGAGAAAACAAGAAAGCGCCTCGGACATTGAAAGCAAGCGAATGCAAATATCGATTGGCGCCTGGGAGATTGGCCAGATGCTCCTTCTTGATGCTCTTCGGAATAGCTCCAGAAATACTGTAGGAACTCTCGAACCTTCCAACATTGAAAGTAATGATTGGAACTGCCAATGCGTTTGGAAAATGAAAATTTTGAGACGCATGGAGAGTTGCGTTTCACAGCAAGGATGGAGGATTTAGTTTGCACGTCTCACTGAAGGGAAATGGTTTCTGCCTAGAGACATTTCTTTCCCAGCTTAAGCTAGGGAGCTCGAGAAAATGAGTCTTCGTTCTTTTTACTCAGTCATGCAAAGTTTAGTTAGTAATTTTAATATATATACTAAGGACAGTAATTTTGAGACAGATATGTTCGAACGCTCTCTCAAGGAAATAGTCAGGAAAAGTCAAAATAAATCTTATTTCGCTAATTATTAATTGACATTTTCACGAAAAATATCCCATCTTCTTGTTTAAAATGTTTTCAGAAGACATACCTACTCTCATATAAATTTTTTAACAGTAAACCTCGTGTCTATGCATGTACATAAAACGGGAATATATATATACATATTATATACATATATATACTACACACATATATATATATATATTATATACATATATATACTACACACACACATATATATATATATATATTATATACATAAATACATAAAGAAACTTAATAAGAGGAAAAACAAATTCTTTATACCCGTCCTGCGATATAGCTGAAGGATTGAAGTAAAATAAACTTAAAACATCTAAAGTAAAAGTAAATGAAAGTAAATTGGAGTCAAAGCAAGGCAATTCCTCAGCAAAAATGCTGAGGAATTGCCTTGTTTTGACTCCAATTTACTTTTACTTTATATTATATACATATTTATACTACATACATACACACACACACACACACACATATATATATATGTGCATATGTGCAATATAAATAAAAATACATATATATGTGCAAAGTTGTATATACATATATATATATATGTAATTTAGTCTTGGGGCACAGTGATGTATATTTTCGAGTATTATTATTATTAATGTGAAGTCTGTATTTGGAGTATTCCAGGGAGTTTATCTCAAAACTTATTTTAAATTAACAAAGGAGATAAAACTTCCCATCAGATATAACATTAAGACATGTTTCAGGTTTGGCAACCTAACACCTAAATCATCTTCAAGATACAAAACTCTGTTTCTCTATTTATATTAAACAATTTAGATTTCAAACAAATACTGACTAGAGATGTTCAGAAAATTTAATAATTTGCATATTTCAAAAGGTTTACCTCAATAACATTTTATATGCTATTCCCGCTATAACAAGATAAGAAATTACTCGTACTATATATAAAACGGAGAGAGAAAGGAAGTATTTTATTACCGAAACTTCTAATGTTTTTATGTAGTCTTTTATCAGTTTGTTTAGACATATATTTTAATTTTTAATACGCTAATATTGTTTTACTCGATTTATCTTCAAGTCGAAAAAGTAGGATGAGAAAAAGCAGAATGACAGGACTGAACATACAGATGATAAATGGATACATGACTTAAGTACAGGAAAAGTACTAGAGGGGTTTTGAGGTTATATTAAGTATCTTGTAGCCATCCTTCTCGTATTCAAACTCTCAGTTTGCCTGAGTGAAATGGTTTTAACCGCCTTATAATATGTTTCCTAAGGCTAGAAAAGTGAAACAAGAGTTGGCAAACAAATCTCTATTTTAAATTCTAAATCGTAGTCATATCTTCATATAAACACAACGTTAAACCATCTCAAAATTCCAAGTGTCTTGTGGATTTCATGATGGAAAGGTAAGCAGAAAGATTTTCTTATTAAATATTGTTAAATGTTGAAGGTAAAAATAAAAAGATGCAAATTAGAAACACAGACAATAATTCAAGTAGAAAGAAACTTAGAAAAGAAATGATAGAAAGAAAGAAAGAAATAGAATAGAAAGAAAATAAATGGAAAGAAACAATAGAAAGAAACTTCTCGTCATCACCAGAGCTAGGGCTAAAATTCTTTAAGCTAACTTAAACTCAAAATAATAATAATAATAATCTTTATACGATAAATAATATGAGAGAAGTGTGTGTCATTTTTTGACATACATTCTTGTCATATTATTTCAGAATGCTGTACACGTTTACAATGCAGTAGAATAAAATATTCCGATATTAAACAGAGAGAAATAATATTGTGTATCGGAAAATGCATGGTGACAAGAGAAGGGCAGATCATCATTCGGCTGAGACATAGAAAAAAGACACTTTACCTAGGCTTTTTTTTTACCTAGGCTTCTAAAAGAATACAAGCTACATGAAATTCAAAACACAGATGAAACTGGTCTGTTTTATACAGCATTACTAAAGCATACATTAATGTTTAAATCTGAAACAACAGCTGGTTTTAAGAACTTAACAGAACGAGTTACTGTGTTATTAACGTGTACTATGGATGCAATAATTAAAAGACGCCAGTGGTTATTGGAAAGAGTAGAAACCTCGATGTTTAAAAGGAGTCAAGAATTTACTTTTAACTTACCACAATAACAAGAACTCATGGATGACAAGCAATATTTTTACAGATTTCCTTTTCAAATGGGACAGAGAACTGAAAAACCAAACAAACAGCTTTACTGTCAGATAACTGTGCTGCACACCCCTCTGGTACCCCTCTGAAGAATATTAAATTAGTGTTTCTTCCTAAAAATGCGACTTTTATCATTTAGCGATTGGCCAGGCCATTATTATAATAGCCTTGAAGTGTAATTACAAAAAAGGTGTCATTCAAAAAAAGATAAACAAAACTGAATTTCACTTCGATCACTAAGCCGATATCTTTGCTAAAGGCTATGCATATTACAGTAAACGCATGGGAAGCAGTCTCCCAAAACATAGTTAGAAACTGCTTTAGAAAACGTGGTTTTCATTTAGAAGAAGCCGCAGAGGAATTGCAGATTATTTCTAATATTTTGGACAACAATATTTTGGACAACAGTGAGAAAATTTACGAAGATTTGTTTTCAGAATACGTCGTAATTGATGATAATATTGAGACAGCATGTGAAAACACTGACTACGATATTACAGAAAGTGTTAAAAGAGCTACAGAAATTGAAACTGACAGTAAAAGTGATACGGAAAAAAGTAAAACTACATACTAGCCTCAGCTGCACCGAGAAAAGCACTGCAAACTCTAAGAACCCTTGAACTGAAAAGTGAAAAAATACCAACAATTTCACGAGCTTGATGATAAAATTGAAATACTGTTGACAAACAATGCAAAACAAATAGGGATAGCGAAGTTTTTTGTAAAAGTTTAAAATTTCATCAGGTGTGTATATATAAAAATTTTTTTAGAAAAATAAAAAATTTCCAAGTTTCGCGAATAGTTAAATTTTAGAATTAATTTCTTAATTAATAATTTAGGTATTAATTGTTAGTTACTATCTTATTAAATAATTATTAGATTAATTGTTAGTTCCTATCTTATTTAATACGTTCAGTGATACCGTGACTTGCAATATTGAAATCACCTTTATTAAATTCAGCCGCTTAAGAAACTCAAATATGCTTGGAACAGAAGTGATTTTAATGAGCGGCGGGTACAGTATACAATGTACAAAAGTGAAAATGAATATTGAATTAACACTTCAAATATACGAAAGTGAAAACGGAAAAGTTGGCTATAGTTTCTTTAAAGCACAGAACAAACACAGCAAGGTATTTTAAGCAGGGGCCGTTTAAGTAATTTTGGGGGCCCCCTGCAAGCTGGAACATAATGAATCTCCTAACGGAGTATTCTTTAAAATTGAATTTCCTGTAGAATGTTTAGACTGCTACTTAAGTTATTACCACTAATCGTTTTATTTTAGAATTATATTATATCCAGGCACTTATGTAATATATTTTGTATAATAGCAATTTTCAAAATTATGTAATGATTCGTAGTCAAATAGAACATAAACATAATTAAAAAATCTGATGTGTACACCACATGACTTTCTTGTACGGAATATTAAATTATACGCATTTTTTCTTGCATTTCGTTTAACCTTATTAGATTGAATTAAACTTTCTTCGCCGACAGCGCATAAACCACAATAGAATAAATGAAGATAGAATAATAGAATAAATGAAAAGTGAATTCTTTAAAATTCACTTTGTTTACCATAGCGACACTCTGGCGCTATGTTCACTTAACAGTATTACACTGACTACCAATAAGTATTTGGAGCCCTATGATAGAAAAGAAAAACTAACTTTATTCAAACTCAATAGTTGGTAGAGCCTCCACGAGAGGTAATTACAGCGTGGACCCTCCGGGGCATACTTTCCACAAGTCTTTGTATGACAGCTAGTGGTATTTTCTTCCACTCGGCTTGGAGAGGACATAGAAGTTCCTTCACCGATTTTGCACAGGTAGTGCACCCCTGAATTCGGCGATGCAACTCGTCCCAGAGGTTCTCGATAGGGTCAGGTCTGGACTCTAGGCAGGCCAGTCCATTCGATGAACTCCTTTGGCACCATACCAAGCCTTGGTTAACGTCGAAACATGGCAACTGGCATTGTCGTCCTGAAAGTAACAGGGGTCCAACCCGTAAAACTGCCACAACGTAGGAAGCACACTGTCATCCAAACTAGTGCAGTAGGCATCGGAGTTGAGCTTACCATGAATGGGGACCACGGGTCCCAGCCCATACCAGGAGAAACACCCCCAGACCATAACTCCACCTCTGCCGAACTTGACTGTTGGCACAATACATTCTGGCAGGAGACCTTGATTCGTCACTCCAAAGAACCCGTTTCCAGTGATCTACGGTCCAATTTCGATGTGCTTTGCACCCCATTAACCGAGCAGCGCGATTGAACTTTGTGATCAAAGGCTTATGGGCAGCAGCACGACCATGAAAACCAAGCAGATGTGCTTCCTTACGGATGGTATACATTGAAACAATACTCCCGGATGCCTGTTGAAACTCCTCGCGGATGAGGGCCTTTGGTTGGGTGCGGTTCTTCCGAATTTCTCTGGACAGCACTCGTCGGTCTCTATCTCCCAGTTTCGTTGGTCTGCCGACTAGGGGCACATTCCGACAATCACCGCTCACCTTCCACTTCTTAATCACATAGGCCACTGTCGGTTTTGGGTACTTCAGATCGCTAGATATGTCCCTTAAGGATCGGCCACATTTGTGATACCCGATAATTATACCTTTCTCGAAATCAGAGAGCTCCGAACTGCGAGGCATCTTGCATGCGACTAAAGCTGATGCTGTTTCCTACACGATATATACCGGCGGAGTCCGTGACGTACCTTAGGACCGCAGATATCGTCATTTGCATAGGTGTCCAAATACTTATTGGTAGTCAGTTATTTCGCTCGGCTGTGTATATTTCGTTCCTATTATAACTCAGAATGCACAAAATTTATATCATTTAAAGAATTATCTAATCGTTGCCACAAGTTCTATTCAAATACTATAATAAAGCTAGAATGATGTATTAAAGAAATTAAGCAAACAAAACAAAAAAGAAACAGTTTTTCACAGATGATTGAGTATTTCTCATTCAATTAATTCAGTTCTCACTTCGCGACAAGGCAAAAATACATAAAAACTCAAAATATCTGTATTAAAAATTACGAAGTAAATCATAAACACTTATTTCCTCGAAAAAGTTCCAGAAAGGATTAAGCATGATTTAATTCGCAATAATAAATAAGAGCGTTATCTTTGTTGTTGCGAAGCTAAGTTTCTCTAGATTGGCAACAAATCCACTAGTCTACTGTTTCAAATGTAAACAATCAACGGCCGCCATAAAAAAAGGCTTAGCGGCACATAAACAACTTTAAAATTGTTGATAATTCTAAAAATATTGCATACAGATTTACTAAAGGCATAAAAACCTTAACCGAAAGATAAAAACAACCTAATTCAATCATTTTTAAAGCAAAAAATGTACAATTTACAAACATATAAGAATAAAGAAACTGAGATCACTGAGCCGGGTAGCAGAGTGGATATATATATAAATATATTTATATACGTTTGGTGGGACCGATTGAAACCAAAATACGAGGTGCACATCTACATATTATAGCAGTCCTATATACAAACTTTCAACGTTCTGAGGCTACTCGTTTTTGAGTTATGCGAGATACGTACGTACATACGTTCGTACAGACGCCACGAAAAATTCTCTTCAGAATTCATTTTAAAGCAGTTTTATAATTTTTTTGGAGGAAAAGAGTGCTTTATTCTGTCCTTAAGTACAGATATTACGGAAATACATCGTTAAATTGCATTCGAAAGAGGTCAAAATGGATATTTTCGTTGAAATATGCTGCCTGAAACTTTTCGCGATTACAATACTTCCTTTTCACTTCGTACAAGGAAGTAAAAAAGGTCTAACGCGACACTATCTTCTCTTAAATTGCGTTCATCCCTGCTTGAAAAGAAAACTGCTCTTTAAATTTCTACATTTAATATCAGTAAATTGAACAACCTACCCGAAACATATATCCATTTACTTGGACTCTTCAATAACACAGAGTTTCACTTATAAATTCTTCACTCTCACTTCCTTCTGAATTAAATTATTGACATGAAAAAGAAGAATATTATACCAGATTAACTGCGCATGACTAGGCAGGCTAACATTTGCTTTAAACATTTATTTAATTTGCTTCCCTATCCTGATGTTTTCTTACACGAATTCTCAACAGAATTCGTTCTTTATGCTTTAACTTCTACACGGACACAGTCTAGATTCAGTAAAACACTACGCATACAAAAACTACGTTAAACCAGAAATTCATGATCGATAAATGTAGTATATGTTCACATAAATAACGATATGGAATTCGTGCCATCCGAAATCCATTTCATATATTTCAAAAATATTCTAGATAAAAAAACAACTGTCCGTAGACACTAATTCGTCTTAAAATTTAATTATGGGAAGAATTCTAAATCCTATATTTGTATTGAATCTAACCTGAGAACACTGGATATATTAGTAAACACAGCATCTCCCGAAGACTATAATTTAGTGTTTCTAGTTGAGAAAAAACAACTGAACAGAAAAAGAAGTTTAAGGGCTAAATTTAACTTCCAGATTTATAATTGGAAGAAAATCACATCAACGTAACATTTAAAATAACGCAAACGACAACCTTAGCTTGGAGTAGATTTTGAATAAAATTTTATCGATTTCGAGAGCGCTGCTCCTGAAGAAGACGGACTTGTGCTTGATTCCCTATGATATCGATATAATTTTATTCTAAATTTGTTCCAAACTAAAGTTGCTTTTTGCCTAATTTTAAATTCAAAATTTATCTTTAAAAATGTAACAGTTACATGTGAATCGGTTGATGACCAATCGGAAGAGATTCCATTTGTAACATGGCTGGATATCCGAAAATTGCAGTAATACCAAACCTTCTCCCCTTCTTCCACTAAAAGCAAGTAAGCATTGACGTATACCAACCCATAAGAATGGGCAACAGTTACAACTGTGTTGCCTCCAACAAAGAATTGCCAATAGTTTAGCTGTCATGGCCCTAGTAATTGACAATTTTGATTGCAAAAATTTTAAGTAGAATACAGTAATCGATAAAGCGATACTGGGCAGATTTACGGTAAATGTTGAAATTTATTCGATATGCCAAGAAAATGTGATTCATGCTAAAAAATATTATAAAGAACAGAAGTATTTGCAAGTTGCGAGGCCTCTTTATCTTCCTTGCTGCAAAAATGCGTTGCTATTCTGTGTAACAAGATGAATAATTTAAAATATAATTTTGCCTATACTATTTAAAACATTTTGCAATATATATTTTCTTACACTATTAGTTGGGTTATACACCTTATGGGTATTAAGTATCATAAATTCTTAGATCATCGCTCTCCTAAACTGGCTGATGACGTGAGAAGGCTCTTAGCCGTTTGTGTTTCCTGTACCTGAGGTTTCTTTTTTCATTCTTTCTTCTTTTCCTCCATTTTTCTCCTCCTGAAATGGAAAAATGCTGCATTTCTTTCATCTTCTTTCAGTATAACTAGTACCTGAATACTTAATCTAAACAGCCACAGTAAACATTCATATACTTGAAAAAAAATTGTTTTACGGATGCCCCATTTAAAATACTGTGAAAACACCTAGAAATTTACAAAACCTATTCAGATTTATTTATTCAGTTACTTTCATGGGAATAGCAAAAAGCATTTAGGATACGTATTTTAACAAATGATGTTCTATTCTCTTTCCATAGATGGCGCTGTCAAACATTTTCTTTACTGCTATTATCTTGACGGCGCGTTAAAAAATGAGAGCCGCATCAGTTTTGTTACTGTGGTTAGAAATCGATTTAATGCCAAGAAAGGTCAGTCTCTCATTGACAAAGAGGTCTCAGATGTCATAAGTATGCAGGTATTTTTTGAAGTCAAATGAAGCGAAGCAGGCAATACGTTATTTTACCACTGCTACCATTATAAAATTAATCAAGTGATGTGAATATGTGTATTTAAATCAGTTAGTGTAGTTTTAAGAAATTTATTTCTACAGATTATTATTAAAAATTGCAATGATCTTAGCAAAAATCGCAGAAAAACCTTTTGGAAAGTTGCATATTTACAACTTTTCCAACTAAGTAGGGATATTTTAATGATTTTTAATCTATTTTACATTTGTCATATCTTAAATATAACATATTCACTTTCATTAATACATTCAAAAAGTTCGCATATATAAATATTTCTTAAATGTCTGGACATAGACGCACTGCGGTTTAAGAAATTAGATAATGTGACTGCGACATTTTTATTCATAAATGCCTTTCAAGACAAACATGCATGATTTAAAATTTGCACGTGTTATTTTAAATAATCCGCGAATGAATCCGCACTGCAAATGCGGTTCTTAAATAGCTTGGCACTCTTCTATTTACGCTATTCTACGTTCCAAAAATAAATGCAGCCGCAAATGTCGAAATTTTGAAACTGAAATTTTTCTTTTGGGATAAGTTTTAATTTTAATTAACTGTAAAGATTTAGTTTCATCAACTGGCAACAATAGCTAATAATTTAATATATTTAACGGCAAAATCCTCTCAAGGGTGCGGGAGTGTAATCTGAAGTTCTTAACAATATATGAATATAATAATTTTTGTGCGTTGTTCGTTGTCTTGTATGCTTCTAAATTTCAAGAGGCCCACCAGCGGCAAAGTGGCTGAACACTGACAGTTCAGTCCGAGGTTCGAATCCAGCGAAAGGGCTGGCTGCATGCAGGTTTTTGTGGATTTTACTATGTGTAACGTGTATATGAGCCAGTTTCCCTTAGAAAGTCCTCCACGAAGGCATTCCTCGAGTGCTTTGCCGTAATCAAATAAACGAAACCAAATCTAAATTTCAAGTGAGTTCACGATTCTAAAAAGAAATTTCTGATCCATTATCAACAGACTACTAGCCTGATGGTGACATTTAACTATCTTTCAGCAATCCTATGTATTTTAAATATATATATATAATGAAACTTCTCATGGCGACCGCTTCCCGTAGACGACCATCTCTGAAAATGATAAATATTTCTGAAAACATGCATTAATATTGGTACAAATAATTACAGTATTCTTCTCTAAGAAAACCGCTCCCTAAGTCGACCGAGATAATCAGGCAAATTTTATTCGCGACAACCAAAAACATTGCAGTGTCGGTATTATGAGAAATTAACGCATCCCTCCATGCATGCCGTTGTAATATTAAGTAGTCATAAGTAGTCACTAAGTCCGGCTATTCCTCGCGTTCTCTGTCTTCCAAAAATCTTACAGTCTCTACAGCGGCACCCTAACTAAAATATAGTGGATGGTTATTCATCGGAATCAGGATTTGCTCATTTATGTCTGGTGCCTCTCCCCAGTCCCTCATTTAGGCGGAGGAGATGTAAGGGACTATCGCATTCCCTCGTGCGTACTCTCGTAATGTAAACTGTTACCAAGTCGAGCTAACAGCTGAAAGATTCGCGCTTTAAACGCCGCGGGGGTACAGAATTCCAACGAACACCCGTTGTGGTACATGCCTTCCAGGTATTATGTCCGTACCCAGGGGACTGTCGAAGCGGGCGCAGCCTCCGCTGTCCCCCCCCCTTCCGCTTTACAAAAAGCATGAGAAGGGATTGAACGCTAAGACAAAAAAAGCTACGAAGTCATCTTGGCCCCAGGCAACCACTCCGGGAGCAACGAAAATCAAAGAGTGTTCCGTACTTTGTCGGTCCCTGTCGAAGAGACCGAATAGAACCAAATTCCCAAGGAAGGCCACAAAATCTAACTATGTTGCGACCCCACAGCCAAGGGGCAGACAATATAGTACCAGTACGGTCCCTATCAAGCCTGAACCATTCCCCGAATGAACGGAGGTTCTAGTCCTACACCCGTGGTTGAGACTGCCTAAGTACTGATCCTAGCCAGTACTTCCCAGGAATTCTCCTGAGTCAATCCCCGAATGGGCCGCGAGAATACAGTTGATTCCTCCTTTTTTCTGGCGTCAAGAAATCTAACGGTGAAACCGGATGTAAAATATGCTAGATGGTAATTCGTCATCACTTGGATCTGATCAACTGGGTCTCGTACTTCTCCTCAGTTGTCATTTCAGCAGAAAAGAATGTAAGGAACTATTGCATTCCTCCATACGTTCTCTTGTGGTGCAAGTGATACAGTCCAGCTAGCAACCAGAAGATCCTTGATTGGAATCCTACCGAGAATACAGTAGATGTCTTACGTCAAAAAAAAAAAAAAAAAAAAAAAAAAAAAAAAAAAAAATCTAACGATCTGTACAGCGAAGCCGGAACTAAATAAGGTGGAAGATAATTCTTTACAGTTTAGAAGTCTCGTTTCTCTGTCCTCAGCCGTCATTTAAGTGAAAAAGAATATAAGAAAACATCGCATCCCCCGTATGTTCTCCCGTAGTGTAAGTGGTTTGCACGTCCATATAGTTACTGGACAATCCATGGTTCGAATCCGACGAAGGCACATTTTATTTTTTGTGTTTCCTGCTTTGAAAACTGAATAGACTTTACACTGTCAACTTAAAATATTTGAAAGTGCTTTAAAGTTAAGAAATATTGTAAGGTTAAACCTAATTAAATATTATCTACAACCAGTTTAACACTGATGTGCGTCAGGCGACACAAAGTACTTTTAATCAGCATTTTTTAAACTGCGTTGAATTCAGGGGTTCCAAGGAGATCACTCTAGGGTTCTGCGAAACTTACATGCGTTTTTTTTTATATCATTGAAAAAAGTAATTTTTAAAAAAGCAATAAAAATTGATGCCTCTACTAAATTAAAAAAATCGAATAAGAACTAAATATCGCTTCAACTTACTAATCTGCATAATCGATGCACATCTGCATCTGATGAAGAAGGTTCTACGTTTAAACCTTCGAAACTAGTCCTGTAAATTTACGAATATCAAGCGATTCTTGTTGATTTAACATCTCCAATAACCCTTTATTGGACCACGTTAGCAGAAGAATTTACTTAAATGACACCTGATTCATCATCGCATAAGATATTTAAATTAATGCCATAATTAGAATTCTGTTGCATTTAAAAAAATTAATAGCGTAACATGTCAGAAAGTTCTGTTGGCACTTCTACTGTTTGCAACTATATGAAACGGGGTTCTCAGCTGCATGTGTCGACAAAAAATAAACACCGCAACAGACTAGATGCCAAACATGACAGGAGAATTCAACTTTCAGACATAAAGACTAATATTAATCTGTGATAATATAAAGCAGTACATTGAATTAAAATTAAAAATTTCATTAAAATCAAAACTTAAAATTCCTAAAATTCCTCTTTGAATACGTTATTTTAATGATTTTTGGGTTGGTCTCAAAGTTATTTTTTGGAAGCAAATAATTCGTTTACACATTGTCACCTTAAAACCATACTACTTAAGCAAAGTAGAGGTTCCGTGATAAAAAGTGGACATAAAGGCATGGTTATTGGTCGTCACGACCCTTCTGTGTGGTTACTTTTATCGTGGTCCACGATAAAAATGAAACACCATGAAAGTAATCACGCAAAAGGGTTCTACTTATCAAAAATATTAAAAAAACACTGCTTCAAATGATTCATTACTTTCCTGATTTCTTTCTTACAGCACAAATTCTTTCTGTAACTGGGATATCATTTTCTTTAATAAGCAATACAAAAAAATTTCCATTCTGTTGCCCAATTCTTATACAGTTATAAAGAGTAAGTTGAGTGAGTACACCGCTATGATGGCTTCCGACCACGGACATGAAACAAACGGAATTATACACCATCACAGCGGGCAGAACTCCAAAGTAACAAAGTTTAATATTACATACTAATAACTGTTTCTATAGCTTGATAACTGCAGGCACCAAGCATTATTCTAATTATCTGCTTTAAATTCTGAACATTTCAAACATAATATTATTCATGGTTGTTTGTGCTTTCGCAGTTGTCTTGAGATAAACGGTTAGTGCTCACCATTGGAAAATGTATATATACATAATGTGGGAGGCTGCAGTTTGCTCTCTGCGAGCTAGTCTTTCGATTGAACTGGACACGTTGATAATTTTTTTCCCTTCTGCTTGTGTTGTCATTGGTCTTTTACAATGCTCTTCTTTGCAAATACTTTACGGCAGTAATTTTCGTCATACATGCATCGTTTCAGAGCCATTTATGGTTTTTAAAGCGCTGATCAATTTGCGAAGGAAAAAAATGTGCCTATTGCCATTCGAAAACTTCAAAATGTTTTCATTATAAACGTAACCATGAGAGCTTTATTGTTTTAAAGCATCACAATTTCGAGCGCATACCTTCAAATAACAGTATCTGAAATTTCATTTGAATTGGTTGAGCGGATAGGCCGCTAGGGGATTACAAATCGGGGAAGATTTTTATGACCACTGTATAATTTAGGCTAAAAGTACCGACGTGAGAATTAGCAATATATCTTGGAAAAACAACCTATATCGATTTAGTCCTGTCAGCAATATCAGCAAGCAACCAATGCATTCTTATTAAACTTATTTCAGTTGTTAACAACTTTTTAAGTTGCTTTAATATCCTCCATTACTTTCTTTGGCATTTTTTAACGAAAATAGACGACTGAAAATTTCTATGTTCGAGTTATAATCCTCTTCTAAGCATTTCTTAGAGCTTATTTGCCGAATTCTACACAATAATATTGAAAATAATTATTGAAATGCGTGTAAAGCATCATTAACTAATTCACTTTTTTATAATCTTTCACACAGTATGTCATTCAAGTTACAAGTAAAAAGCTCTCTTTCTCCTGAAATACACTGAATAGCGGAATATAGTACATACAAATGTGTACGTAAGCTTGGCGGTTACATTAAGTAAGGTTACGTTATTTGATTGCGGTAAAGTACATGAGGACTATCTGCCTGAGGAAACTGATCTGTCGTAGAAGACTTTCTGAGGGAAATTGGCTCGTATTCACGTTACAAATGAGAAAACTACGAAAACCAACCATGTAGATAGGCCATTTGCCTGGGAACGATCACGGGTACTCTCAGTATTCATCCCTAAATCTGATGGCTTTAATCTAGATGTGGGGCATAATACCACGTGCATGATATTTACATGACAATGTTTTTCAAGCCAATGATAGCAATAACTCATAAGTGGATGAAGTCTAGATCTCAACGACATCTCTGTTATTTTACTTCTGGCTATACCATTATTATACAGGGCGAGTTATCACCTTAACAGAACTCAGAATATCCAATAAACAGTTAGAAAGAAAAAATAACTGCAAACATTGTTTGAAGGTAGGGTTTAATGTTAAAAAAAAAAAAAAAAAAAAAAAAAACTAAACTATAACACAATCAAAACTCTGCAATTTGAATTTCAGAGTTTGCAGAAATACTAACAATGATTCAAAAATATTAATAACTATTGAAGTTATTAATTAACTTCTACAGTCGTGTGCAAAAGTTTAAGACCACACATTGAAAAATTAGATTTATTGGAATTCCGCAACAAAAAAATATGTTATAAATGCAAAAATAGACTTACAAGGTTATTGAAGTATAGTCAGAATTTTGTCGAACCTGCTTTATTTTTTAGCACTGCTGCAATCCTTTTAGGCACGCTATAAACAAGAGACTGGCAGTAAGCCTGAGAAATCTCTGTACACCACACATGCTTTATTGCTTCAACAAGTTCGGTAGCACTGGATGGCAGCTTCTCCGCGACTTTATTTTTCACAATACACCGCAGATTCTCTATGGGATTTAAATTTGGGCTGTTACCTGGTCAATCAAGCACTTGGATTTGAGTAGCCCTCAGACAGCCCTTAACATTTCTTGCCCTGTGACACGGAGCCCCATCATGCATGAAAATTGAACATCTGTGAACATCCAAGTGAAGCTTCAACTTGTCACGTAACAAATTAAGGTACCGAATGCCATTCATCGTGTTTTTAGGTTGGCAGTAAATATACAGCAGCAGTACCAAACGCAGACATTGCACCCCATATCATCTGGCTTGGAGGGTGTTTCACTGTTGGAATCGTATATCTGTCATCATATCTTTTTACAAATGGGCGGCGAATACATTTAACACGTGCAGAAAATTGCTGCACACTTGACTCATCGGAAAATAACACTACTCCACCGTTGTTCGGTCTAATTCTAATATTGTCTGGCGAAAGTAAGTCCTACCTTTTTCATACTTTGAGTAAGTCAAGGTTTCTTTGCAGGTTTATAAGAAAATAAACTATAATATTTAGTCAAACGTCTTGAAATAGTACTCGAACTGACGTTGGTACCCTTTGCAGGCAGAGAAGCTCTAATTTTATTGCAGGAGGTTGTTGGACATCGAGTAATCATCCTTCTTATCACACGTACACAAGTTTTTCTTGGACGACCGCTTGTCTTAAGATCCGCATAGTTTTCCAAAATTTTGAATTTACTGATATATTGATGCATGTCCGTCTTGCTCACATTTACCTTCAAACTTATTTCATGTTCAGAAAAGCCAACTTCATGCAGGGCCGCTATTTTTGCCCATTTTTCAACAGTAAGTGAAGATTTTTTACCCATTACAAGAATTATACAACAGCACTGTGTACTCAAAATCCAGTAACGAACTACTGATAAATGAGACCACGTTATATTTATAGCAGTAGAAAGCGTTTGATGCAATCAACGCATGAGATAACGCAATTACGAGCGAAAATGGTGCAATTTGTTAAAATATAGGAAACCGGCTTAGTGGTCTTAAACTTTCGCGTGACTGTATGTATTGTAATACAGCTTGTTAATTGCATAAATTCTAACAAATATTCTGTATTCTACAGACAATTCTTAAATAAAATCCCTCCTGTTTTTCTCTCAATCTGAAAAGTTTATTCTTATTCCATTTATCAAAGATACAGGAAACTGGAAACAACCTGCCTATCAAGAGTACTCCATAATGAGCATGACTAGCAAAATAAATCAAATTAGATATTTAGCTTTAATAGCCAAAATCTATGTCTAAACATTTAAAACGTTTCTTTTGTACGTAGTTCGTATGCATATTCTGGCGAAAGAGGGCCTATACCAAAAGTGAAGGCGTCATAGATACTAACTATGCGTAATAATAAAAAAACTAAATGTAACTAATAAATAAACTACTAAGTTAGTTCTAAATAAAATCTCTTGCATGAACCATAAGCATTAATAGGTATCTACTACGCACAGTAGTTAGACTTTTCCAAGCAGGAAACGTGATAAATCTGCGATGCCCTCGCTGGGATTCGAACTCCAGGCCTTCCGATTGCTAGCCGGACGAGCTTCTAATTAAAACACGAAGGGATGTGACAAGAAGAGAGACAATACTTTATAATTATGCGGAATTAAAATTTACTGTGTTGATTATTATTTATTATTTGTGTTGATACTGAAAAAAGAGTTTCTGTCAAAAAAAAAAAAGGGGGGGGGGGGAAATATACCATCCCACCCTCCTGAAAAAAAAATGAAACTTATCAGTTACAGAGCTATTTCATAATGGAAAATCAGAAGAATGCTATCCCTTTTCTTTCGGACTTGTCGCATGATTTGCCATTCACAGAATTAAGCAGTTTGATTTAAAGGCAGATTGAGCTTAAATTCAAAAATCTAACTATGCCATTAAGTTATTCATATCTTCCGTCTGGCGTGTTAATATTTTTTATATTTTATATTGATCTGGCTGTATGCATATGCATAAAGAGAATGGTTGCCAACTTGCTAAAATATCACGTATTTGTTTTCTTATTAATGACTGATTGACAAATTATTCAACAGAGCAAATTCAGAACGAATTTTCAAAATTCCCTTTGAAGTCCTTGCAAATAAATTTGGGTCACCTTCTTAATTTCCTCACACACACACACAAAAAAAAATATATATATATATATATATGTGGTACATGTAACAAATACAATCATTTAAAAACATTCTTTTTGCTTATAAGAAACAGTAATTTGAAGCTAAGACTTTGTTGCAGTCTTTATTTCTTGCCGCAGTTTTCTTCAGTTTATAACGGCATTATTTCATAGATGCATAAAAATGCACAATCCAAATTATGCAGTTATCTTCATAAAGTAAGCAGGTATTAATGTTATCAGAGCGGATTACACTTCTCTCAGACAACTCTTAATAAAATCACTGCATGCATCAAAGAATTAAACAATTCTCTCAAAGCATAAATTCTCTCATTAGTTTATTTAATGTAATAACATTTTTTTAATCTTCTATAACTATAAATCCTATGCAATCAAGATTCGTATATGAAGAGTATAATAAACTATTAAGCTTCTACTGATTTTTTATTTTTAATTAAACAAACCATCATATCAAAGAATAATTGACGAAATAAATAAATAGTTTTGAATGAAAAATCAAGAATATTATAAAATGAGATGCATATTATGCAGAACAGAAGATTTTACCGCAGACAATTTTATCTATTTGTGTCCAGTTATGAACACTCTATCAAATTAATTGCAGTTGAGATGAATTGTACAGGATATCGACTGACACATTTCAGATACTCTTTGAAGGCTTTTCTGCTAGCAAAGAGAACCGAAAATGTCAGAGGTTCATGTGTGTATCATTCATAGAGAGTCAGACAGATGTATGAAAGCGACATGCAGTCCGTACACACCAGAAGTTCGAAAACTAACGTTACTTTCTTCTTGCTAACTGAGCAGATGGTTATTGATTCTTAGAAATCGATATATGAAGAATCGCCTCTCAGTCACAGCTCAAATCGCATTCGCCTTGTCTGCGACGGAAATCTGAAAAGGGTTGCGATATTTTTCGGATTGAAGATAGCTATGCCTCAGTACACAATACGGAAGCACTCTAACAAAATAAGAGCGCATGTTTTACAGCATTTTAGACAGCTATTAAATCAAAGACATTATTTTTGAAGGAAATGGAAATTTCATAAAATATCCAAACTGCTTCAGCAATGGTTAAATTCAATTTTTCTTTTTTTATAGTTGGAAAATCTCTTTCAAACTGTAAACTAGAACCTGAACATGAAGATCAAATTGTATTTTTTAAATATTCTGCAGTAATTACCTTTTCATAATAAAAAAATCTGATGTGTACACTACATGACTTCCTTGTACGGAATATTAAATTATACGCATTTTTTCTTGCATTTCATTTAAACGTATTGGATTGAATTAAATCTACTTCGCCGACAGCGCATAAACCACAATAGAATAAATGCATTCTTTAAAAGTCACTCTAGTATTTGTTTACCATAGCGACACTCTGGCGCTAGATTCACTTAACAGTATTAATAATTATATAACAGTTAACTTATATAATAATTATATAACGAAAACTAAGTTAACTGTTACATAATCCAATAATTATATAACAGTTAACTTATATATTTCGTTCATATTATAACTCATAATGCACAAAATTTATATCATTTAAAGAATAGAATTATCTAATCGGTGCCACATGTTCTATTCAAATACTGTAATTACTGTAATTCTGTAAAGCTAGAATGATGTATAAAAGAAATTAAGCAAACAAAACAGAAAAGAAACAGTTTTTCACAGACGATAGAGTATTTCTCATTTAATTAATTCAGTTCTCACTTCGTGAGAAGGAAAAAACACATAAAAACTCAAAAATATCTATATTAAAAATTACGAAGTAAATCTTAAACACTTATTTCCTCGAAAAAATTCCAGAAAGAATTAAGCATGATTTAATTGGCAATAATAAATGAATGCGTTATCTTTGTTGTTGCGAAGCTAAGTTTCTCTAGATTGGCAACAAATCCACTAGTCTCCTGTTTCAAATGTAAACATCAATGGCCGCCATAAAAAAAGGCTTAGCGGCACTTAGACAACTTTAAAATTGTTGATAATTCTAAAAATATTGCGTACAGATTTACTAAAGGCCTTAAGCGGAAGATAAAAACAACATAATACAATCATTTTTAAAGCAAAAAATATACAATTTACAAACATATAAGAGTAAAGAAACTGAGATCACTGAGCCGGGTAACAGAGTGGATATATATATAAATATATTTATATACGTTTGGTGCGGCCGATTGCAACCAAAATACGAGGTGCACATCTACATATTATAGCAGTCCTATATACAAATTTCAACGTTCTGAGGCTACTCGTTTTTGAGTTATGCGAGATACGTACGTACATACGTTCGTACAGACGCCACGAAAAATTCTCTTCAGAATTCATTTTAAAGCAGTTTTATAATTTTTTT
This sequence comes from Stegodyphus dumicola, assembly GCF_044657685.1. Classification (NCBI taxonomy): domain Eukaryota; kingdom Metazoa; phylum Arthropoda; class Arachnida; order Araneae; family Eresidae; genus Stegodyphus; species Stegodyphus dumicola. Next base: position 181,439,773 of record NC_140781.1, read on the forward strand.
TTTGAAGGAAAAGAGTATTTTATTCTGTCCTTACGTACAGATATCACGCAAAAACACCGTTAAATTGCATTTGATAGCGGTCAAAATGGACATTTTTGTTGAAATATGCTGCCTGAAACTTTTCGCGATTACAATACTTCCTTTTTACTTCGTACAAGGAAGTAAAAAGAGTGTGTTCTATTGGAAAAGAATTACGATACCAAGAAGAAGCACAGATTTTAATTTCTCAGACGATTTAAGTTTAGGAAAAAATTAATTCGATCAATAGCCTACAATGTAACACAGTAACAGCAAATCTCGCAAACAAATGAAAAAGCCATCGGCGTTTTCAAATTCAGCTTTTGCTTTCGTATTCTCTACGTATTAAACATAAAAGTTTCCTAAATATAAGTATACGAGCTGGAAAAGGCTTTAAAAAGGCTAAATTTCTTAAATTAACGAAACATTATTTTTTTAACTTAAACATACCAACACGTGAATATTTGCGTCATTTGGAATATTTTTGTAATTAGAAGTGTACATGGACTACGATCAATGACTGTGGAAAATAAAAGCTAGGTAAGGGCCTTTGTAGACATAGTGGATATACAGATAAACTTGCGAAGGTTTATATAAATGTCTTTTATTGAGTCTTTTAAAAGCCATTCTGGAATCAAACTCTAGCTAAAATGCTAACAAGCAAGTTTTATAAAAGAAACATAACTAAATTACAGCTAAACGCAATTGAGCAAAGAAATCTGTTCCAGGCAATTTAAATGCGTTTTACATTCACAAACAGAAGACTATTACACACTCATGTTCAAAACATAAGCAATAAGACAAAACACGGAATAAACCAAAAACTATTTAATGGTTATACGTTGATCCAAGAAGTTGGTTTGGCATTAGTAGAATAATGCCACAACAACCTCTAGCAACCCCATAGCAAATAATACAGCAAATGCATACAAAATACATGTATTTTTACGTTCTGACATGCGATGGAGACAAAAGAACACATACCACAGTTCATCAGGCATACAGTCGACCTTCATGCAGTCGATGTGACACAGTTTAACAGGACATGAGTAGGGCTACAGTGGCAGAGACATGCGACGCCAGCTGTTGTGATATTAGTGATCTACGGCGTCTTGCAGCTATGAAAAGAAGGCGATCGTCTGTCGTTGTGGTAATCCTCCGGCGTCCAGACCCACGTCTTCTACAAGGGTTTTCATCCTTTTGGTAACGATTCCACAGCCTATTGATGATATTACAATGCACATTCAGCTTTTCGCAAAAGCGGATTGTCGTGCACCAGCTTGCAACATCCCGACAGCCCTCCAACGCATTTCATCATGAAAATGGCGTCTTCGGCTCATAATTTTCCCTTTGGCTATCTTGGATTACATGCATTTGGCGATGCAACCTACACCTATGTAAATTTTACGTTTTGATTCCCCCTTTTTATTTTCGCACCTTTACTTTTAGCGTTTGTTGCTTATTTTTGAGCATGAGTGTATTCTTTACGGAAGGAAATTTCCAATTCTAACCAATATGTGCTTTTGAATCATTCGATGAATCATCCACTTTAAATGTGGACTGGTCATGTCAAAAATGAATTAGTCCAGAGCTCTACAGTCTCTTTCGTTACCTCTATAGTCTCTTTCGTAAAGTAAAAAGTCATACACAGCACTATTAAAAGAATTAGCTGAAGGAAAAGCAAATGGCATCAGAAATGTATGTCACAATCATGCTCGTTTGTATGAGTATACTCATTGTGCAACTAAGAAATTCGAGCTGCCGACTTCTAACTAAAGTTTGGGCTGCTTACTAAGAGATACATTTAAAGTGGTCTAGAAATGAATCATGAAGGAATAAATAAGCACTTAAAAATCAAATAGGCATGAAGAGTGATAAAAAACGTAGAAACAAATTTAATGTAAAATGCAAATGCAATATACAAAATCAAAAGCGAAAATGAAAAAGCACCTCTCATTTTAAAGGAAGCACTTATAAACTCCAATAGAAACACAGCTAGCACTATGTCAAAAGTATTAGTTCCTATAGTCAAATCAACTTAACAGAATGCTCCTGAACTTTCAAGCAAAGGGAAAATGGCAATACAAGATGATGTTAACATGCTTATGTGGTACACATGAAATAATATCACAGATTAGGAAATGATGAAAGAGAGTGGATAAATTTTTAAAATACTATATGGAATAAAATTGAGGGTTAGTAAAAAGAGCAGAAAAATTTAACTTAAAATGGCGTTTTACGAAATCGAAATAGTTTCTTGTATTTCAAATAATTCTGGGTAGGCTATATTTATTTCACTTTACGAGTACATATGAGAGGAATTGCTAAAAGTTATTCATTCAAGTTCCTCTGTTGGAAAATTTAGCGATTTTCAGAAGTATAAAATTAATATAGAGAACTGCATTTTGAACGGGATGCTGATTATCTATCTTCCAGGTGAACTTATGAGCTCACATTTTATTTAAGGTAGTGAGTAATACTTAAATACATCTAAAATATCAAATATTCCCTATCTAAGCCAGAGTAGCGTTTTAATCTCTTAATTACCAAAAAAATATATTCTGCTTTATATTTAAGAAAAGGAACATAGTTATTGTCCATGTTGAACATAGTTTTAACTCAGAATGTGTCGAAAACATACTCTCTGTACTTCACTTAAAAGAGTTTTTAAATATCTGATGCTAACATAAAATTATAAGTTACAGCTCGAAGTACCGCTAAACATGAAAATAGCTCATTGTAAAATTTTATCGATTTCACGTCACTCACATTTCGCCCAAGTCCATTTTCCGCCAAAGTTTCGCTTCTCCTGTTTCTTCCCATTCAACATTTTTATTTTTGGTATGTTGCATCCTACACCGATAGCTGTTCATTCTCAGCCTAAACACTTCCAATTTCAGGTTTTATCCAACTTTATATTCTCCAAGAGACGTTGTCACACGCCTCAGGGTATCACTCGCTCTCTTAGAAAGTAGATATCTCTTTCCCACTTTCTCTTCTTCTTTAAAACTTGTAGAACATCCTTTATCCCTGTCCTTTGTTCAAATATATAGAAGCTTTTATCACGGACACTCATCAGTAACCAGAGGTAAAAATATGAAGCTGCGTTAAGGAATAAATGGAAGGAATAACTAAGAGAAACAAAATTTGATTTAAATGAAATTTACAGACGCTTTAAAGCGGATATATAAAGGGCTAAAGAAAAGAGCTTAGTAATCATGGATTTACAGAAAAGCTTGGAAAGGGGATAACTGGACAGGGAATCAATTTGAGCAATGTGAGGTATGAAGCACAGAAAATTTCCGGTTTCTCGAGATACTATTTTGCTTTTCTTGTCGGTTTGAGCTTTCTTTATTAAATAACCTTAATTAGAAATCTTCTGTTAATGTGTTCTTTATAAATTACCTTAAAGTTGATTTGACAGTATTTTATCATGCTAAGAGGCCATTTACAATTTTGTTTTACTAGATACCACTTAAATTTGATGAAGGAGGCTCGGTAGCTACTTCTCTGACAAAGACGTTCCTTAATGACGTTAATACACGCATGAAGCTCTTTTCTTATCTTAACAACTACTACAAAGCGAACGAAAAATTACACGAGACAGTCATTAACGCCGTAAACTACTTCGATTCATTGCTGTTGTATACGGTATTTTATGCATAATTCATATTTTATACACAGTAAACGAATATCCTTTCTGTGCGTTGATTCTAAAAACTATAACGCTGTGAAATCATTTAGGGGATTAATAATAGTTCATCGGTCAATAAAAGAATAGCTGAGATGACTGAGTGTAGCTTTATTAGCATTTCAAGAAAGGATAATTTTTCATTCTAATGTTTCGTTCATAAAGTTAGACAGTTCATAATCACCTACAGCCTCCATTATTTCATAAACATTCCACGTTATTACAGGAAAAAAGTGCAGTTCATAAACTTAAAAAAAGTACTGTCTTGTACAATAAACTTCCCACCTCAGCTTAACTATGCTGATTATATTAAAATATAACTTAAGCACATTAGTTAAAAAAATTAAACTTTATTTTTAGTTTGACGAAAATGCTTTTTCTCTATAGAATTCTATTTTATTCTGTATTTCAGTGAGTAGCGAAAGAAAAGAGAAATAGAAGATTTTATTTTATTTCCTATTACATCCTTACATATCTGGTAAGTCGAAATACATAAACTTAAGTTGAAAACATCATTACACTTTTCAATTACTGGTGAAAGGATTGTAGGTTTTCCCTTAGTTTGACTAAACTATTATTTTAATTTTCGGTATCTTTTCTGAACTCCTCATTTCCCCTGGCATTTCCTCCCCAGGATGCAAATTAAGTAAAACTGAAGAGATTATTTAAACGGGCGAAAAGATAAGGTTACACAACGTTCACATGGAAATTACTCATTACTTAGATCATAAGCAAATTGATCATTATGTTATAATTGCTAAGTTGGAGAAAAAAACCTATTATTTGTTAAGTAGTTATTCGTGGCCTACCGACTGACTGCCCTTCTATTGAAATTAATGATGAGTTATCTAGAATTGCTTACAAGGTTAGACGGTGTTGCACAAATGCGTAAAATCAAAACTAGAGCTCCTATGCTATTATTTTAAGTGCAACTCGAAAACACCCCGGGGATGGAAAGTATTTTTATGATATAACTAAATTTATGGATTTCTATGTAAAAATTACTGCTTACGAATGAAATGCAAGTGTTGTGCAGTGTCTCAACGGCCAGCACTTAAATCATTCTGCTGATACTTGTAAACTTAAGCCTAGATGTGTCAAGTGTGTCGGGCCACACAAATCAAGTAATTGTATTGCTAAACGTATTGAGAAAACTAAGTGTTGTAACTTATGCGATTCGGACACACTGCGAACTTTTGTGGGTGTCCGAATTCACATCTAATTATACTGTTAATAATCCAAAACCCAATACTGTTGTTAAAACAGTTACTAGTAAAATTTCTGATTTCAAGGCAGGTAACAATGCTATAGATAAACTATTTGTTGTCTTCAATATATGCGAGGAGATTTTCGGATCCTCAACAACTAATAGTCACTTATATTTGCCTAACTTATCACAGGCCTCTGGCTCCCTCTATGCTTACCTAGTATATTATAATTGCTGTTTGTATTCTAAATGTTTTGGTCTCCTCTTTCTGTATTTTTATAGTACCGTGTATGCTTAACCGTGTTTATGCTTATTTTTTAATTAGGATTCGAAGTAATTTGTCTTACCTCATTATCATTTACTTGTCACCTTTCACCAGCTTGACAGCCCTGCTTTCTCGGTCAACATGAATTCTACTTAATTATTATTTAATTTCCTACTAATTTCTCTAGTAATCCTCAAAATTTTACTTACTATTAATTTTAAAAAAATTGCTTATTTTGGCTAATTTATAACAATATTCGCAACTTCAATAATACGTTTCACATGGGGTACATCCCTGTTGCTCAGGCACCCTGGTGTTCTGTCACCGTTCCACTGGGGTGGGGAGGTTACACAGCGTGATTTTGCTACTGTAGCGCACGTTCTCATTTTGTCCTTGCAGGGGCTGTACGCCTGCTGGCCGTTTATTAAAGCATTATTACCGGGTAGGTTGCTGAGTCAGCCTGTTCGTTTAAGTTAATTGTGTAGTCTAACACTACTCACTTCCATTTATTGTTAAATTATTCCAAAATTCCCACCACAAGTAATCGGTGGTTATTATGAACGTACGTGTACGTTATAGTGTACGTTAAGTGTGTGCATTTTTCGTTAAAGAGTTTGAAAATAAAAGGACTATTTACACCCTTTCATCTGTGCTGTTATTCTTCACGTGTGCGAGAAGTCGCCTGGCTAGACTTTTGAGATCCAGGCAGTTTGTATGCTAGCAAAGAAGTTAAGATCTTGCAATTGGCGCCTGAAAAAATTCTGACCGATGACCAAAAGTCAACCAACATTTGAGCTGGCCCCATCTACATTGCAGACCGCCAGCGGCTCCTGTAAACATAAAGGAAGGGTTTGGCTTCGTGGTAGACATAATGCGGGCCTCCATGAGACTCTCTGTGGCATTCGACGGAAGATCGTCGGTCACCAACTTGTTGGAGAACTCACCAACAGCTGGACAACCACTTTTTACTGTACCCGGTACCGGCAGTGCAGAAGGTAACAAAAGCGATGACCTTCTTACGAGGACAGGCACTAAGCTGGTTTAAAGGAATCGGAAAATTTCTACTGGGTGAAATAGGCAGCCACACTCGCATACGTTCGAAAATTTCAAAATTACCTTTCTGAAAGCATTCATCGTGGTCAAATAAAGAGCAAAGCTCGAAGCCGAATTGTACAACAAATACCAATTTAATGTCAAGGAATTAACAGAATTTATTTTAAGGAAGGTGCATATCACTAATTTACTATACGGGAAAAGGACCGATACCGAAATTATTCAGATTATTTTGCCCCGACTATTGCCGCAGATACAACACTATCAAATTGAGAAACCAAAGCACCTTGGAATAATTGTTTTAATTGGCGGTTAAATTTGAAAGTCGGAGGACAGCTAAAAGTACGCTTACAAAAGGTTATGGCTGAAGATTCAACAGACAGTTTAGTAAGTGGATTTCAGGAAATACGAGAAATTTTAGATGGGAGGGAAAATTTCAGGACAAGAAAGTAAAATTTAGACCACCGCCAAAGTAGGCTGCAAGATTAAAAAAAAGGGGGAGGTAAAACGGCAGTTAAACTAATCCGGAGTGCTAAATAAAGGAACGTGTAGTCACCTCGCTAGTATAAAATTCCCTCCAAATTACATTTAAACACGGTGGTAATCAAAGATTTGGCCTTACCAGTCATTCAAATTTTGCTAAATAATATGCAACAGAAGCCTTGTTAGACATACGAGCGCAAGCAAATTTTGCTCCTGAAATTTTTTTTTCGAAAAATTTTTAAAACATATCGGCTATGTAGCGTCAAAAATACCAAAGTCATTGCAACTCAGGGCAAGAAGTGCACGTGTAAGGCAAAGCCACATTTAATGAACAAGTTAAAAATGAATCTAAAAAAAGTATTTTTTGTTTTCCGAAATTTGCAGACTTCCGTCATACTAGGTACAGATTTCCTAAAGACAGCAGGGGGACCACTGGCGGCCGAAAGGTAAAGCTGCTCAACACTGGTAGTTCGGTCTGAGGTTCGAATCCCGCAAATGGGCTGGCTGGTTTGGCGTTTTTGTGGTTTTCAACATGTGTAACGTGTATACGAGCCAATTTCGCTTAGAAAGTCCGCCACGAAGGCATCCCTCCCCTTAGGCAGATAGCCCTCGAGGGTTTTCGGTAATCATATAAACCAATCCAAACCATAGCGGAAATAGATTTCCAGGAGGAAACATTAAAACTGCAAATGAAACCTATGCCCGAGGAAGCTGTAAAACCGCTTATATTCGACATCAGCCATATGCAAAATGAAGACAGGAAAGAGTTGGAGGAATTGGTAAGGACATTTTCCGATTTATTTTCTAAAAAGCTAGGGCTTACCCAGACAGCGCAGTATGAAATACGACTTACGAATGATGAGCCGATTAAAACCAGGCCCTATCGTTACGACCGCGTGAAAGAAGAAATTGCAGAAGAGCATACCCACGACATGCTCTAAAATAAAATAATTACGCAGATCAGCAGTCCGTATGCTGTACCGGTAGTACTTTACCGAAAAAAGAATGACCTGCCTCCCTTAAATTTTAAATCGTGGAGATTTGCTGTCAATCTAAATACCCCATTTACCCACTTCCTGTAATTGAAGAAATAATAAGAAAATTTAAGTCAACTAAATTCATGACCACCCTCGATCTCACTTCAGAGTACTTTCAGATAGCTATGAAACCCGAGGATATCGAAAACTGATTTCATTACAAAATCAGGCACTTACATTATAAGGTATTTCTCCCGCTTTCCTAGCGTGCCTTCGTGGTGTAGTGGTTCTTCACGCTAGGCCGGTATTCCAGAAGTCCGTGGTTCGATTCCCAGCGAAGGCGGTTGCTTCTTTTCATCTCTCTGGCTTTTCCAATTAACCTAATGTCTCTACAGTGGCGCCTGAACTAAAAGGGTATTGGATGAGGATTCTCCACGCCCAGGATTTGGCGATTGGGTCCCCTAAAAACCCCAGTAGCCCTTTAAAAAGGGGAGTATATAAGTTATTTCTCCCACTTTCCTAGCGTGCTTTCGTGGTCTAGTGGTTCTGCATGCTGGGCCGGTATTCCAGAGGTCCGTGGTTCGATTCCCGGCGAAGGCGATTGCTAATTTTTCATCTCACCGGCTTTTCCAAAATACCTAATGTCTCTACAACATATTTCTTAGACTGCCTTTCGGCTTGTGTGGAGCTCTGGTAATTTTCCATCGCCCCATGGACATTATATTAAGACCTGTCCTCGGAAAATCCACCTCTGTTTATCTCGATGATATTATACTAACTAGTGAAAATACTGATAAATATATTAAAGATTTAAATGAAGTGTTAACATTATTAAGAGAAACGCAGGCTTAAAAGTGAATGCATCCAACTGCAAATTTGCGGCAAAAGAGTTTAGGTACCTAGGCTATAAAATTTGCGAAAATAATTGCTATTCGAAATAATTGCTATAAAAAACTACCCACAATCAAACACAGCGAAAAAAAACTCACCTCATTCTTGGGTATGTGTTCTAGCTATCGAACATTCATAAAGAACTTTGCAGATAGCTGAACCGCTGTTAAAAATTAAAGCAAAGGAAAGCACGGTTTTCTTGGTCAGCTGAGGCTAATACAGCATTTAAGAAATTGAAAACTGCGTTAATTCAAATGCCGATTTTAAAATTTCCGAAGTGGGGCGAAAATCTTGGAATTTTAGCAGGCTCCTCAGATTACGCTGTAGGCGCTGTTTTGATGCAGAACGGTCAACCAGTGGCCTATTTTTCAAAAATTTCTATCAAACACAGCGTAACTACACGGCTACATGGAGAGAAATATTGGCTGCCCTTTTAGCAGTGCAGAGGTTAAGAGTACATTCTGGCAAGGCACCGATAACTATATATCCCGATCATGCTATTATGGGTCGATTATACTCCGACAAAAATTTGTCTCTGCAATACAATTTAGACCCCCTTAAAAAGAGCCCATGCTAAAATTGTATCTGATTCTTTTCTAATTAAATATATCTTAAAATATGGTGCGCCATTTAAGGTAATATCAGACAATGGCGCCCAATTTATTAGTCAAATTTCCCAAGATCTATGTACAAGGCTTGGCATACACCACCTAAAGACGGTCCCTTTCAGACCTGAATCTAACATCGCCAACTGCATAAATAGGAAAATTGTTAAAATCATTCGTAGTTGTGTAAAAGCTTACCATCGAAGCTGGGATGACTGCGTCATCGAAATGGCTTTTGCTCTAAGGACGGCTAAGCAGGACACTGTCGGAGAACTTCCTGCGAGTTATATTTGGGGAGGAAAATTACCCCCTTGAAAAAATTATTCTTTGTACAGAAAAGGGAGGCAGAATTTAAACTAACTAATAGTCAAATAATAATCAACGAGTCAATAAGAAATTCAGACAGGGCAAGAGCAAAACAAAATATTAAACTAAGATAGGAAAAGAAGGGACTTGATTTTAAAGCCAGGGATAAAATCTTGAAATTGAAACAATCGTTGTCTTGTGCCCCAGAACCAAAACTAGCAGAATTTTATCTTTGTTTCGAGGTCCTTTTATTATCGAATGAATTTGTAGAACTGTATGCTACCTAAAAGGAGAGGAAGAGGGTAATATTATTGCTAATGTGGATCAAGAGAAGAAATATTATGACCGCGCTGATATGGCAATTTTTCAAGATATGTTGCAGGAAGCACCTGCTGACAGAAAGGAAGTATCAGCGATAAGCACAAGAGATGAATGAGCCTTCAACTTCAAGAAATGTAATTCTAGGAAAAACAGAAAGGAGCCCAGAGTGGTGGAAGGAGAAGGAAAGAAGCGTCGGCATGAGGAGTCTAAAAATAATATCAAAGGAGAATTGTGGCCACCGTAAAAGAGTAGCAAATCGGCGAGCAAGGAAGGCAGACGAATACTCTACACCAGATCCAGCGAGCAACGGATGGATAACCAAAGACGGTTAAGAAATCAGATGTCGTGATTTCAACCGCTTGAAACACCAACACAAGTTGAATCGCGGAATTCGCCGATTAGAAGAAGAATCTCACTAGCGCAAGAAATTGCTGAGGAATCAACGAGCGCCATCGGCTGACCAGGCAAGCACTCCTCGTCCAGAGCAAGGAGCTTCATCGCCCGCAAAGCGCCAAGAACCTCAAAATGTGGTTCAACACCGAAAGAAGGTAGCATGGGAAAAAAGACCAGGACTGAAAAGGAAACAACCGTCCTACAGGGAAGGAAATAGCGGAACACGGCAAAGAATAAGATTTCAACAAATGAACAAAGCCCCTTCAAGGGAAGAATTTGTAAAGAAAAGGATGTTGGACTTCATCCAAACAAAAGATAAATCCAAATTATCCTATTTAAATTTACTTTAAAGTTACTATGAAGATGGTTGAGAACATATCTTTTAGTGGTTGCCTCGATAGAGGACAATAAGCAAGAAGCTTTTTATTTTTACTTTCGAACTAAACAAAAAACTTTTTTAAATTTTTATTTATTTGTTTATTTTTTATTTTTATTTATTTATTTAAAAATTTTTGTTTTTGTTTTTGTATTAAGCAAGAAGCTTTCTATTTTTGTATTAAGCAAGAAGTTGTATGCATCTCTAGCAAATTATTTTGATGTAAATAAGAACAAGATGTTCACTTTTAGTCGTATAGACTGAGTTAGAAAATGCTTGCATATTGTCAGTTTAGTGCAGCAACTTTGTTACTCATCAGGCTAGACAATTCTTGTTGCATGTAATTAACTTAAAATTGTTTTCAGCTAAGGCAAGTAAGAAATTGTATATGTAAAATTTTTTGTGAATTATTTTAATACCAAAAGTATTTTGTATGTTTATAATCGAAATATATGTGTGTAAATGAAATTATAAATCAAGCTAATACTAGAATGAATGCTAAAAATAAAAACTAGCTTAAGAATTAATGAAAATTAAAGTTAGGCTCTCCAGCCAACACTAAGTTACTTTTCACTAGAATTAGCACCTGGGGGCTGAGAATCGAATGTAGAGTGTATGTCTGAGGTCTAATATGTATAGTTTCTAACAAGTAAGGATGTGGGATAGTTGTTAGTGTTGTATACATTCTATGTGAAAACACACTCTCATATTCAGTACACATGCTGGACAGCAGGGAGGAGTTTTAAAAATTTTGGAAAGAATGAAATGTGTAAATGCACCCCCAAGATACTAAATGAAATATATTTAATTGTCTAAAACCTTGCAAGCTAAATGAATATAATAAATGTTTCAACTCATTCTAAATCATTTTCCTTCCAGATACCTGGAAGGAGACGAGATGAGAAAATGTAAAGAAGAATTGTATAGGTCTGCCACAACTGTTGTCTGTAAAATTTAAATTAAGAAAGTTAAGATTTAAATTGAAATGTTTGACTCACAGTTAAATAATTTAAAGTATCTTATGCAGGATTGTTATGTGACAGTTGAATTCTGGCGAGGAAAGATGTAGGGTTTCTTCCCTTAGTTTGACTAACCAGTTATTTTAATTTTTGGTATCTTTTCTGAACTCCTCCTTTCATTCCGCATTTTCACATCAGGATTCAAATTAAGTTAAAGAGAAGAAAGTATACAAACGGGCGAAAAGAGAAGGTCAGACAGAGAGCGATTTCGCTAGTGTAGCGCACGTTGCTGTTGCGTCCTTCAAGCTGATGCAACGCCTTCTGGCCGTTTATTAAAAGGTGTCCGCATATAACATCGCGGCAAAAACATCGCGGACGAAAACGTCGCGGAGAAAACGACGCAAGACGAAAACGTCGTGCTGCAAAACATCGTGAGAGAAAACATCGCAAAGAGAAAACATCGCAGTCCTAAAACATCGTGGTACAAAATATCGTCGTCGAAAACAAAGCGGTTCAAAAACTTCGCAGTTTGAAATATCTTTGTCGAAAATATCGCGGTAAAAAATAAAGTATCGACAAATCATCGCAGGACGATAACATCGCAGACATGCTTTTTCAGGCTTTAATAATTGTAAATGGATATTCCCATAATAATTTGTTAGCGCAAGATGGAAAGAAAGATTTTTACTTTCATACTTTTTATTAACTAATAAATGTTTGCTGAAAAAGGAAGAAGGAATCTTAAGAATAAACTGAGGCAGAACAAGAAATAATTTTCATTATAAGAGTTTTAAATTAGCAAAAATGAAAAAAACTAAACTCATAATTAACTTAGCAATTTTTTTATAGATAAGGTCATGCAGTTACTTACCTTCCTTTTTCTAATCTTTTTTAGATTATACTTTTAATAAAAAATTACCAGTAAAAACTTTATAAAAATGATTTATTAACGAACTTTGTTAGTTAACTATGTCAGTTTAAAATTCTATTTAGGTGCTATAAATTGCCTTAATTTTCTATGCTTCAGTGTGAAAATTATCCTTCTTTCCATCTTGCGCTCATAAATCATTATGGAAATATCCATTTACAATTATTAAAGCCTGAAAAAAGCACGTCTACGATGTTATCGTCACGCAATGATTTGTCAATATTTTATTTTTTACCGCGATATTTTCGACAACGATGTTTTTAAACTGCGAAGTTTTTGAACCGCTTTATTTTCGACAACGATATTTTGTACCACGATGTTTTAGAACTGCGATGTTTTCTCTTTGCGATGTTTTCTACTACGATGTTTCGTATCACGACGTTTTCGCCTTGCATTGTTTTCTCCGCGATGTTTTCGGCTGTAACCTATTAAAGTCTATTGCCGGTGTAGGTTGCTGAGTCAGCCTGTTAATTTAAGTAAATTGTGTAGTTTATCATACTCTTTGACATTTGAAGTTATTTTTAAATTATTCCTAAGTTACCACTGCAAGTAGTCGATGTTATCGTGAGCACGAAGTAAGTGCATTTTTGTTAAGGAGTTTTAAGCAAATAAAAAGGCATTTACACCCTTTCCCTGTGTTCTGTTTCTTTATGCCTGTGTGAGAAGTCGCCTGGCTTACTACGAAAATCAGTACAATCGCATGATGGCGAAAAGACATTCATCTTATAGGATCTGCTCTATCATATTGAACTAAAAGGAAAACATCGAAGATGTCAGAAAATTAAGCATCAATTTTGTGCAACTACATATTAAAATTTATATTGTTGTGCTGCAAGTATGATACATCCGCTCTACATCAGTATTTTCGGATTTTTCTCCTGTTAAAATAACGCAGTAAGGGTGAGCTATTGTGATCAAGATTTGTTTTGGTATTCTAACATAAAATAATAATTTTTTTTGGAAAAGAAATAAAAAATAAAAACTGATCTTCTTTAAATAATATATATGAAAAAAGGTTCGTAAGAAACTATAATATTTCTTTAAATGCAACTTGCGAAAATAATTTTTTTTACACTTTTCTTCGTCTGTATCTTTTAAAACAGTATGTGCCATTACTCAGCAATAACATGCTGTTCGCGTGAGGTTTAACTTTCAAAATGGAAATTTAATTTAAAAAATCGTTGTTTTTACATTCTAAAACGGACGTATAAATAGAAGGTAAGATCGCTTTCCTCTTAAAATAACTGTAATGTTAAACAAGGGGAAAAAAAGGATTTAAACTCAAGGTACACTATTTCATTTTATTTATACATTTTTTGTGTTATTCTCGTTTGCTCTTGAATTAAACAACTTGTGTTAAAGGAATTGGAGAATTTTATTCACTATGGATAAAATGACTACTGTTTTCGTGACTCTGAAAAAGAGTGCTCGCAATTTTTATTTTAACTCATGAATGTTATTAAGTAATACTGGTACAAAAAGTGCTTACAGAATATATTTGTTTATATTAGATATATTTTACAGCCACTGTCAGGTATACTTTTCTGAAGAGAAATACACACTCTTTAGATGAGCAATAGGGAAAAAATAATCCAGAAAGATACAGATAATCAATACGTAACTTAAGGGGGAGGAAGTCGAAGTTATTAAGTATTGCATCTGAAAGAATATGGCGCTTTTCCAAACAGACCAGATTCATTTCTAAAGAGTGTAAAAAAGGTATCACGCACGAGATTTCCAGCTTACACAACGTAACACATGCCAGATGTGCGGTTATTATTTCTGTCGTCCATGTCTTAACCAATGGTCTCAAACTCAATTGCATGAGGGTCGAATGCCCAATGAAAAACATCAGACAAGCCAGACTTTTTTTTTAACAAAATTAAAATTTTCAGTTAACAAAATAAAGTACTTCATACTGCATAAATTAAATTAAAAATTTTTCTTAGTTAATATTTATCAAAATATACATAAAAATAAATATTACACTTTCATACTGATACTTATTTCAACTATTTCTAACACATTTAATTGATTATTAAATAACTTGTTTTAATTTAAACTAAAAATTTTAAATTATGAAGAAAGCTTGTCAAGTGGGATAAATCTTGACAGGAAATAATGACAACCTAGTCTCTCTTACATATATGTTTTTTCTTCAGAGCACAAACAAAAATATATATGTTTGTACATAAGCAGTTACAAACCTTTTTATTTCTCACTGCAACTGGAGACTTGATGGCGTTTTGATTCTGACATAGTTTGTAGCTCCGTACAAAAACGACTAGAAATTATCTTTATTACAGATTGTAGATGTTCATTCGTCAACAGGGTTTTTTTCTTATTTTCAACTGTGAAAAAGAGCTATTTCCATATAAATGTATTCCCAAACAAAGCGATTATTCTTAGCCCATAAATTTGTAAGTGAGCTTACTTAATTTTTAACAAGCAGGGAAAAAAATATAAATTCTGTATCTTGATATTTTAAATAAAATTTACTTCCCATTGTAAATTAATTAACTCTGTAGATTTTCTGTAGGTTCAGATTCATTTTTATGGTAATGAAAATAATATAAACTTGGACTTCAAAAAACGAAAATGTGGAAATCATTGCAATAGCGTGTTTGCAGCAAACACATGACTGAAATACACTCATGTCCATAAATTAAGGATAATGCAAAATCAGGCAAAGGAAGAGTTAGAAGCAAACCAAATTTGACTTATTTGTAAAGCTTATTTATTAAACAAAAGGTAAAGAGCAAAAAAAGATGCTATATGTTTGATATTATTAAAAAAAATTAGCGATTTTTTCTCCCTGGAGCAAATTACAAAAAACACCTATTTACAAAAAACCAATATTACATGGTTGGTATGATTGTTAATACATTGTATGTCTCCTAGACGATGCAATACAGTCCGTACAACGCCTAGGCATGCTGACTATCAAATTATCGATCTGATCTTGGGGGGATATTACACCACTCAAAAAACAATGCTCTCCGAAGTTCCGGTAGACATGTAGGAGGAGGTTGACAGGCTGCAACTCGTCGGCCAAGCATGACCCACACGTGCTCTACTGGATTCAAGTCCGGTGAGAATGCTGGCCACTCCACACGGGTGATATCCTCCGATTGAAGGCATTCGCTTACGATGTTTGCACGGTGAGGACGGGCGTTGTCATCCATAAACACAAATTGTGCGCCCATGGCGCCCCGAAACAAACGTAAATGTTGTTCCAGAATGACGTCGCGATAGATTTGGCTTGTCATGGTTCCAATTTGAACATGCAGGTCAGTTCTGGAACCCAGAATAATTCCACCCCAAACGAGCGCTCCTGCACCACCGTAACGGTGTCGTTCAGTGATGTTTTCTTGGTGCTAACGGGTACCTGGAGCTCTCCATATGAAAGTCCTACGAGAATCAGACTACAAGCTAAACCTGGACTCGTCGGAAAACATCACACAAGCCCACTGTTGCGGTGTCCACAATGCATGCTCTCTACTCCAGGCTAACCGCAGTCGACAGTGAGTTGCAGTAAGTGGAACGCATCTGACAGGTCTACGAGCATATAGACCAATCTGCCCTAAGCCTCTGTACACGGTCTGCCTTGAAATTGTCGTACCAGTGGCTGAAGAGAGCTGACGAGACAGGTCTGAGGCTGTGTTCCGCCTGTTACTTTTGGCAGTAACTGCCAAATACCAGTCCTCATTCGGCGTTGTAACTCTGCAGCGACCTGTGCTGTAACGTCTACTCGCATTACCATCATCTTGGAATCGTTGCCAAAGCCTGGAGATGACACTCTGGGCAATTCCAAGTTAATCTGATACTTCCAGTTGGGTACGCCCACATTCCAGACGGCCGATAATTCTACCACGTAAAAAATCATCCAAATGCGTCCTTTGTGTCATAACTATTCGTTTATTGCACTGAAATGCTTATAAAGAGCCTGCGAACAATTTTACTTCTTTGTCTGTATTCCTTATATATCACTTTCTTACACTCTCGTCATTGTGACGTACCATCGAAAATCTGGTTACTTCCTGAAATTTGCATATGATTCTTGAAGATGTGTGTAGTGATTTTACAGGTGATATATTTATTTTAGAGTTCGATTTCCGCATGACTCCGAATTATCCTTAATTTATGGACATGAGTGTATATTCGCGGGCCTCAAAAATTACTTCGCGGGACGCCAGGTTGAGACTACTGTCTACACCTTTCATAAATAGTTTTGCAAATAAATCTTCTATTTCCTTCACAGACTGAATGTTTGCCTTAATTTTGTCGGACACTGCTATTCAATTAAATTGAAAAACTATATTGTGACCAATAAACTTAAATTAACATTGCTATAAAATAATGCATTTCTATACGGCGTATGCCATACTGTAGAATCTAAAATGTAATGTACATTTCAATTTACCACATATAAATGGTTCTGATACAACCCGAATTATCACATTTAGTAATTTGATAGTTCAGGCGTTACAGTCTTCGAAATATAATTAGTATATCAATTTATAAAACAGGTCATGCGTTATCTGAATCATTCCTACTTCCCTAGTCTTTCGTTTAGCTTTATATAACTCATTTAAATTTTCAGAGCGAGTTTCACTCAAAGTTTGGTACGCGATGCTTAATTTTGAAAGCGTGTGTTGACTTACTATTTGTTGAGGTCGTTAGCTCCTGACTTCCTGATTTTTGAGCATTCTTTCCCATGAATACCAATGGGTTAAGAGAATTATGTTAGTCAAGATATTTGCTTATTCTTCTGAATCTCAGAATGTTTCTGAGACTTACAGAAAAAAACTCAACCACTTCTTGGTAATTAAATCATTTACCTGCAAGATTATTCCTGAGCAAGAAATTGCAACAGAATTCTATTTTAAGTTTCAGTATCATAAGTACAACTTCTCTTTGGTATAAAAATTTCTAAAAATAGCCATAAACTTTAATTGACGAAATTTTCTACAGAAAGTGCCCATTCAAACTATCTGTAATCAAAGTACTTGCTTTCGTATCTTAAAGTAGGAGGAAAAGAAATGGTTATCAGGTAACCTGAATAAAAATGCAGCTAGAGGACGTGACAAAGTTAAAGAAATACTTATTTAAAAATGCATTTTTATTATTCTAAATTACATATTTTTATATGTAAACTAAGTACCTAACTGATAAATAAATGCCATGTTTTGTCTCTTTAACACACAAAATTCTTCTACCTGTACTAGGGTTCTTAAATATGTGAAATTATATCAGTCCTACGAATAAAAATGTGTAATATTAACCATATTATATAGGTCTTTCAGTTCCTTAAAAAACGCTGTCTTAAAAAATGAAGGTTATAAAAAAGTATAATATAGTTAAGCCATTATTGATTCGAAACACTTCATATACTAACTCACTGATAAAGTTGAGAAAATGACGTTTGTGAGTAATCAAGTAAATATCATCCACAAACGTTACTGTTATTGAAGCTTCAAGCTCATATTAATAAAATAATCCTAAATAGTCAATTAACACCTTTACCACGTTCACAAATGAAAATGGTTTAATAACCGAAGGTTATATGAAAGTTATCTTGAAAGGTTATGGTTATCTTGAAAGTTTAAGGTAGTTATGATTTGGAATCGAACTCCCTCTTTGGTATCTAATTATATCATTATAAAATATCGTTTGGTTTATTTAATTATGGCAAAGCACACTTGGACAATCTGCCTAAGGGAAGGGATGCCTTCGTGGAGGACTTTCTAAGGGAAACTGGCTCGTATGCACGATACACATGGGGAAAACCACGAAAATGCCCATGCAGCCAGCCCGTTCGCGGGATTCGAACCTCGGACCGAACTACTAGTGTTCAGTGACTTTACCGCTCGGCCGCTAGTGGGCCCATTATAAAATATGTCTTTATACTTCTCAGCATCGCCAATGCTGACATTTTAAAACTATTTGCAAACTGTCCACGTTTATTTATTCTGCTTATTCTCTACATTCTTCTGCTTTTCATTCTTTGCATACTTCTACCGTAATATTGAAAAACAAACAGAATTATTAGTGAAAGAAAACGTATGTCTTATTATAAAATACAGTCAACTCACAGCTCATACTGTTCTTAAGGCCGCACTTTAAATAAAATAATGCTTCAGAAATGAATATTATAGAGTCATTAGGCTTTTTCGAGCCAGGAAATGAGAGAAAGCCGGACCCTCACACGCCGGACTTGAACGCCGGACCTTCTTATTGTTAGTCCGACATGCTCTCCAATTACATTACACAGGCACGCAGTAAGGAGAGAGAAAATACTTTATAAGATGATTGTTAAGGAATTACTAAACATTTGATTGAATTTGCAGAGTCAGTATGTTTTTTTGAACCAGGATACGTGTAAAATGCGCAATGACCTCGCCGGGACTTGAACCCTGAACTTTTTGAATACGCGTCAAATATGCTTCCAATTATACCACGAAGGCATGCGGAAAGGAGGGGAAAAATATGTTATAAATTTATTAGTTGGTTTACGAAGACTATTCCTGAAGATACAAATTTAAATATCATTGGCAGTTTATAACTCCTTCGGTAAATTACAATTACGCTCAATGATTCAATTAAAAGCAAGAAATTTTTTTTAGCTTTTAGAATGCAATACTCCAGCAGTTCGGCATACAAGAGGATTCAGCCTGATTGCTTTTACTTAATGGAGGCAAATATCTCACATGTGTTCAATATAAAGGAATAATTAGCCCATCTTGCGGCCTCAATTTTTGGATAAAATTTAAATGAACAACTAAATATTCCAAATGTCATTTTAAGTCAGATGTTACATAACTACATTACTAGTCTTTCTATGAAATTAAAACTGTAATGAACCAACTTAGATATTGCAGATGTTAACCCTTAATGAGTGTAGTTTACACCGCCATTGCGAAAGATATTCACCATTTCCTTATATTCATTCTTATACATAAACGAGCTTTGTCAGCCTTATAGTAGTTTAAGCCAAGCTTTAATAATCATATGTAATAATGTAAGAACATCATATATATGAGCGAGATGGATACATACATATATAAACCTTATGATCAGAACAGAATTCTATGAAATTACAACTATGCGCTTCTCTCAAAGTGTAATACATAGAACTTTTCATAGTAAGGGTATTTCCTGCCTTTAGAGAAGAAACGGATGCTTACCAAATCAATATCAATAACTTAAATTACGGACTAAGCTATCACTGAAGATTAGGTGGAGAAAGGAAATAGTACTAAAATGTGCGCTGGCCTGGCCTTCCATAAATATAGCTCGTTTGGAAGTGATAGCTCCTTTCATTTCGCTGATGCCTGCTAAGATAACGTAACTCTCATCAGAGGATCGATAATTACTCATTTATTCCGATCGAATGCAGTCAGTATAGGACACTGAATTATAACATCCAGCCCGGAATTCAAAACACAGGAAGAAATGACGCATGTCGCAATACCTACCAGACGGAAGGGGGAGCAAAAGTCACGTGCAGACTGGGACCCTATCTCCCACTGATCAGCGTGAGCAATCAGCTGAACGTGACTCTCATCTAAATTGCTCAGGGAAGGGATCTAATTCATGGGCGGCACAATTTCCAGAACATGTGGCTTGGAATGGGATCAAAGCTTGGCTATTGTTAAGGGTATTGCTAGACTAGAGTGAGAATGACTTCTGCGGCTGGTCTGTAACAGAAAGGAATACACCTCGCTATGGGAGTTTCCCCATCCCCGCTGCGTTAAAAACTTAAAAAAAAAAAAAAAAAAAAAAAAAAAAACTAACATGACAGTATACCGTTACACATAACTGTTTTGCATCTGTATTCACAAGAACTGACATTTCACTGTAGTTAGTTACGGTATTAAAATATATTTTCAACATCGTCATACCAACTCAGACGGGAATTTTTCGAGTTTATATTAAGAAAACCTTATTTTATTTTCAAGATCCTATTTTTTGATAGAAAAACATAATTTCTTTCCTTTAAAGAAATTTCCCTGTTCATTTGAAATTTTTAAAATCTGCATTTGGACTTTGGATGCTATTAATAAAATTAAAACTTAAAACATGCAGCTGGCAATCCTAACATGTAATTTAACGTTTTCATATTGTTTCAAAGATTCATTGGGTAATAGAGCGCTCCGTTCAAGCCATCAACAGAAAATAGGCACTGTTGCAGGTATATTATGGCTTCCAATGGTACATTATTCGCTGCAATTATGGTACATTATTCGATACAATTTGTTGTACTCAAAGATTTATGACTATATGAAAGTAAACGTTATATTAGGTTAACTGATTAAGGGAAAGCTGCTCCAGAGCTATCTACCTATGGGAAGAAATGTCTTCGTAGAGGAATTTTAAGGGGAGATGAGATCGTATCCAGGCTATGCAGGGAACACGAAAAAAACAAATATTCAGGCAGCCCGTTCACTGAGATTTAAATCCTGGGAGAAATATTAGTGTTCAGCGACTTATCGCTCGGTCGCTTGTGAACATATCAAAGGATAGTAAAAGTTTCTTTGAAGTCTCTCTTTTGTATCCGTTACAAATAAAGAGTTGCAATTATTAAAGTTTCAGCATTTCTAATTTATTTTTGTAGCATCATTTGAGAAATTCTGAAATTATATACATGCACATACATATGCATTATATACACGCATATATTTAAACAAATTAACGACATCCCTATAGGCACGAATTTCTCAACACAATTTTCTGACCTCTACTTATTTATCAAAGAATTTCAATTTCAACGATCAATGGACTTCATTTTGTGGCGTAGGGATCTTTATAAATATTTCTGATTACATACGAGTGATAAATAACGATGGTGCTAATAATGAAATTCAGTTTTCAACAGTTACATCGTAAATTATTAAATATGTCTTTCTTCATTCTCAAGCATACTTAAAAAATATCATAATATTAAGATTATGAGTTAATAATATGCTGTCGTACGGTTTAATATTTGCGGGGAGATTCTCGTTACTAATATTGTTACTGTTACTAGCATCCTGATGCAGTTTTTAAAATGTATTGTTATGGTTACACTGAGAGTAGTACATAGTAAACCGTAGCGCAACGCTTTCAGGAACAACCGCTTATATAGGTACAAATATAATACGTCTATAAATATTGATGCGAAAAAATACAAAAACAGATTAATACGAACACTAAATTACCCTGAGTACTGTTATAAAAAAACTCCCAGGTCTTACGTATTATCGCGTCGACTGTGAAAGTTGGTTACTATCAAACAATGGATGCTGGCAATGATCCCGCTAAAGTTGCACCAATCTTTCATGAAGAATTCTGATCCTCAACTCTATCTGCAACTCTTACAATAAAATATCGTCAGTCTCTGTGCACCAAATAGCTACTGTTGCAAAAGTATTTGACCCGCTTCGTATCTGCGCACCGTAAAAAGGTTTTCGTTAATTACTGTTGCCTTTCTAGGCCGTCCGAATTTACCGAAAGCTGCGTTTAGAACTCTATGGCTGCAATCTTCCTGCAGTTGACTGTTCCAATCTGTTACTATTTTGTCGGCCATATCCAGTTGTCCCCCCCCTTTTAACAGATGTTAATTGTTGCAACCAACTGCAAACGAGCCGGAGTTCGGTCAGAAATGTGATTCTACAGCCCTCAAATTCATTGTTTTCGAAATTCAGGGAAAGAACATAGCAATAAGAATTAATTTATACCCATGTTCATAAAAACAAAAGGTGGCTTAATGAGAATCAGTCATCAAAAGGAAAGTGCAGGTAATTAGTGTTTCGGAGTGTCCCGCCTATCCATAATTGGCATTAAATAGCGCTGCTTAGCGACAGTTTCACAGTTGACGGCACAATACGTAAGTAACTGCTGCCATTACGGTACGCATAATTCTTAAATGCACACTGGCATCGCAACAGTGGGTGGGACTTCAAATACGGACCAACATATTTCTACTACTTTTGTGACGTCAAATCTTTGAAACCTGTTGTTTACATTTTATTAAGCATTTCTTTCGTTGTAAACAGCATGTATTTCTATTTATTTCAAATTCTTTCTACCAGATAGAGAGTCTTCTCAATTACTTATATTTGATCCAATTTCGCATTGAAAATGTTCACAAAGAAACCACGATGTTTTATCTTGTATAGGACGGAGGAAATATTTCAACCATTTAAGCGAGGCATAGATCAAGGAACACAACAGAAAATACTACTAGATGTCCATTGATCCCTTCTAGATGCTCCTCCCTCGGTTGCGATACCGATGTGCAGATACGAATTACGCTTACGGTTTACATTCACATAATTCCTTGCGTACAATATGATATCGTGCATACATATCATCTGCAAATTAGTTCAGAATTCTGGAAAAGGTACGGCAAATCTAAAATACAGTTATCATGCTTATAAAATTAAGCATTCATAGTTCTGCAATACTTTATATAAGGTTTAATGCGTATGACCTGCTACAGTACATCTCAAAGATATGCATGCTAATTTAGCTACTCTCATAAAAGACCAAAGAGATGGAAGGAACTGAAGTTGTTAGTAGTACTGACACTTCAAAAGAAGTAGAAGGTGATAGCTGTTTTAGAAATTTGAAAAATGATGGATATTCACGAACTGTCTCAACCAATATGAATTATCAAACGCTGTTTGAAATGTTGATATCAGCGATCCAGATACCTGGCCAAAATATTTATCTCTAAAAATAGGAAATCATTTAGTAAAACATCTCGGCAATTATTTAGATATATTTTTCCTGAAGATGTTTCCAATAAAAATGTACCTCACATTATATTTAAACACGTTTAAATTGGAAAAAATTATTAAAGGAATTTAACTGATGCTAGACAGATACGTAGTAATAATTCGAACGGAAAATTTTCTTCTATGTTGCAATTATTTTTGTCGACCTTGTATGCATTATAATGTTATCGTTCGACTCTATTTTTAGAAATGGCAAATGATAATGGAAAAGCATAAGATTATAATGAATTCCTGCGCTATTTTATTACTTCTTACAAACTAAAATATACATTTTTTATTACAAATAGTTGAAAGAAGTTTGACAATTTACTGGTTTCCGATAAATCCAATATTGTAAGTTGCAGTACTTTAGTCTTAGAAACTCGCATTTAATGCCGGGTAATAAAAAAAAAGTGCTTCCTAATTTTTTCATCCTTATAAAAAACATTCAGTAGGTCAGCGGTGATTTAATAATCAATAACGAAAATTGCCGAAGTAAATCTTAAACTCCCCTCTCAGACACCACTCGAGTAACCGCAACACGTTAATTTCATCGAATTTGACGGGGAAATTTGAACAAAAATGGCTCATATGCATTTATATGAAGCCTGTATAATATCTATTGTACACAGCTTGGTATATTCAGTTAATGAAACATATTATTTCAAAGGCTATATTACGTAGCGTTCTTTGGTACACAAAATTTTGGACATAATAAGGATTAAAGAACTGCATTTCTTATTTAATATACAATAAATGAGATCAAAATCATATCTGATGTAAACGAATTTTTTTAACATCCTTATGAGCTCATACGTCCTTGAATTTAAAAAAATCAGAGACTAATACAAAGCATTTATAAATAATGCAGGAAATCATGCAATCTTGCTTTCTTAATCCCAGAAAATCCTAGGTTCTTAATTTAAAAAAATTTAATCAAATAAAATCTTCATAAAATATAGTAACTGGGATATTACTTAAAATCTTAATTTGTGAAATTTTTATTTGAATGTGCAATAGTGTTTGCGATTAGCAAAATATTGAGGATCATTAGAAAATATTATAAATAGCAGAGCCTTCTTTTACTTCTAACATCTCGTCTTTTGAGATCAGCACTTCTTTTTAGAAATTTAGAAGTAAGAGAATGCTTAAAACATATTTCAGCATGCATATAAATAATTGCAGGCAGCAGAAAGAATTGCTTTAAATAAAATTTCATTGAAATTTTTGAGCTAAAGCTTCCACCTTTTTTAATTTTAGAGTAAAAGGTATTATGTTTAATGTATTTTGCATTAATTTCGTACAAAATTTATTATTTTTAACATAAAATGTTTTAAGTCATAAATGACTTGAACGTTTTTGTTAAACCAATGTTTCTCGAAAATAAATAATTTCAGCTTTTTAATAGCATTTGTGTGTATATTTCATTAATTTATTTTGCCATAAAAGCTTTTAATACTACTTTCTTTCTTATTAAAATTGGAAGATGGATTGCAGTTTGTTTGAGTGTTAATGATCCTCATTCTTTATAGCAAAATTAGTAGTAGTAATTAAGGAGTAAATTTTTTAGTAAGTTTGAAAAATGAATCTGCAACTTAGAAAAAAGGGAAATAATTTAAGTACTGCTTTTCGTATAAATTTAACACTGGCCTCAATGTATCATTTGCTTTTTAGATACTAGCTAAAATTTTCCGAATTTAAACAGAACCTAAAATAGTTGTACTACTGGAACTGGATAAATCTGATTTCAATAGCGCATTATGCATTTTTACGAAGAAATAACTTTTTTATCCTTCAACTGCAATACATCCGGCTTAAACTCTTATTGAGATGAAAATTTAACTTCTTACAGGCTTTTTCCTGTCTGTGTGAGCTTTACTGCATGCATATACGAGTACTAATATTAAATCTTAATTTTTAATTTGTGCTTTATACCTTAACGTTTATTTTCCCCCTTTAATTACCTGATTTTCAAAAGAAATAAGCATTAAAATACAAAAACCATTTTTAAAGTAAGGTCCTTCTTAATACAGTTTCAAATTTTCTTGCGTGTGAGAACAAAGTGAGCTCAGCTTTCTCCCGGCATTCTTTGTGCAGAATCCGAAGCCACTCGCATTCACGGTATCAGCTTCCACGCTTTGTAATGTGAAATAAAAATGTGTAAGAAAATTGAGCGTCTCACCGACAATGAAATACGCTCAGTCATCCAATCCTTAATAGCAAGAAGCATAAAAGCTGTTAACAGTCATCGCCAGATATGTGAAATGCACTGTGACAATGTAATGAGTGACAGTAACGGATGAAGATGCGTGAGACTAGTCTAGGAAGATAGGGAAAACGTCCATGAAGAATCGCGTTCTGGCATTGCCTCCTAAATATATATTCAGGTGGCATTCGCTTTATTCGTCACCTGTAAGCACTGACGATTTGGTGCAAGAAGTTGAGACTCAAATTCATGCAAACAAAGAAATGAGCAAACGAGTGGAGATATAAAAAACCACTGGTAGACATGTGAAAACGATCGTGGGTAACTGGGTATGGTGGCAGAATTCTAACAGAAGGTTATCCAGAACTTCGTTGTTCGTTACGATAATGTTTAAACCGACAAGGAAACAATGTAGAAAGCAGAAATAGCGTGTAAATTCAGAAAATAAATGCTTTTCTAAATATTAATTATGTTTTTATTGCAAAATGGACCTTAATTAAAAAATATCCCTCGTATAAGCAAACTACTTGAAACAACACAAATCTAATAAACAAAGTTTTGGATGTTTAAGAGCAAAAAAACAGTATTTCTAACAAAATAAGGCTCTTTAGAAGGAAGGCAGTGTTCAATTATAAGCAAGAAAAGGTTACCTTACGCAAGCAATTTCAGTATAAATGAAAGAAGTGGTGCAATATTTTGTACGATCTCATTTTAGAATCTCCATCAAATTTTTAGAATTATTTTGATTAAAAAATTAAGTTATTTAAATTACATAACAGAAGGCAGTATTCGAATAGTGATCATGTTATATTTCCTTAATCAAAATGATCTAGTTCGACTTGAAGTAACTGTCTTAAGTAACAAATATCATAAACCATTTATTTTTCAAATGATAGAAATTCCTGCAAAATTTGAGAAGCATAATAAAATCAACAGCTTCGTGTACATTTTTATACTAAATATCATAATTAAAAATATTTCAATACTTGCTTTATTTAACGTGAGTTTCTTTAAATACTAAAATAAATTGAGCTTAACTTCATTCTTTTACAACCAGTAACAAAATTTTATGGAATTTCTTTCTTAACTTTAGACCGACTTTTATTATTCAAAAGTTAAGTTAGAGCAATAAATACTTTTTATCTCTTATACACTCCATTCTTTCCCTTTCTATGTATTGTAAGGATCTTAAGTTTTACTAACGTTTATTTATATTTTAAATCTTTACTATCACT
The DNA here is from genome assembly GCF_044657685.1 of Stegodyphus dumicola. Lineage (NCBI taxonomy): Eukaryota > Metazoa > Arthropoda > Arachnida > Araneae > Eresidae > Stegodyphus > Stegodyphus dumicola. The sequence goes on from NC_140781.1 coordinate 181,466,447, forward strand.
TCTTATTTTCTACTTCCGGCCAGAATTAAAAGCTTTAACTTATTTATGCAAATTTGTCTGGCGAACGCCAGGTACTTAAGTTGTGGCTTTTTGCCAAGCGAGAGAGAGGAAGGAGTTAGTCGAAGCAGGCCGCTTGCCTTAGAAGTTTTACTCGGTTGCTGATTGCCTTCCAGGCCAGAGGTTTAATCCTCGTGATAATTTTTAAACGTATTGTAGTGTTAACAGTTCTCTGTACTACATACGGCTTCCTGTTAATATAAGGCCAATCTTCCACGTAGGCCCTTGTTTATTATTCAAAAGTTAAGTTAGAGTTTAGTTAAATATTTTTATATTCTTACGTTCAGACCACAAGTAGTTGGTCTCTGTATTCCGAAGTACGGAAATTATTGTAAAGAGTGAAAAATAAAGGGTTTCGTGTACCCTTCCTGTGTATCTTGTCTACTTCCCACATTTATTGAACATAGCTTTAGTAAGCTCACTGTTCCGAGTCAGGTCCTTGCATGTTCCCAAAGAAAGTAAGGCGGAACATTGAACCTGATAGTATTACTTACGCAACAAAGCTTTAGAACATTATCTTCCTTATGGACCACAAATTTTCAAACATGCGTTTGTATATGTGCCTTAAAAAGCGGTATTTTGGAAACTTATTTATGAAGGTGATATTATAGTTATAACAGTAAGTTTTGTCAAAAAATAATTTTTAATAAAATTAATGTTAGGAAGCATTTTTATTTCTCACAAATATGAATTTAAAAGAATTTTAATATGTCTGGAAAGCAACAACATATTTGGAAAATTTCTCATTATTCTTGGAATCACGCAAATGGGTTCCATACATAAAAATATAGAGACGATGTCTCGTCACTCATAGAACCAACCAACGCTTAAGTGTTTGAAGGCATAAAACACCAACAGTTTCAACTGTGATTTGGCTCTCAGGGAAACAATCTGGTTTCATAGTTCATGATTTTCCGAGTATGCAATATAAATATGGAACTCTTCTTGTAGAACGTCCTACACGAAGGAATATTTTCTTAAGCAGATCATCTCCGTGTTCTTTAAGATATTTAAATAACCTAACTTAACTGCTAAGCAAAAAATATACATACAGAAAACTTGACAGTCATAGAAAGCAAAACCAGGCGTCATTTTCACGACGTTGGGTTCAAGTTCATATCCCAAGCAGGATTAGAATTAGGACTGATATTTCTTAGATTATGTCAAAAATTACAACAGCTATCTGTGTAAAGAGTGGGATACCTTCGTGTAGGGCTCTTTAAGAGAAACTTACTCGGCTTCATGTTACGCATAAAGAAAATTACAAAACACCTATACTACCGCCCTGTCCAACAAATTTTGAGCCCGAGTCGAACTATCAGTGTTGATATGTGTCATCCGTTCAGCCACTGGCAAGCCGCCCAAACAAGGCATGGCCCTTTGTAACTGCAGTTTCTTTGCGGAATGACGGCACTTAAAGTTTCGCGGTCCAAAGTCCTCTTCAGAGAGAGGTGGTAGGAGATTAGAGATGCGAGACAATTGCGTTCCAGTTCCTCCGAGGTTCCCTAGGATTAACTGATCCAAAACTGGGATGAAACTTTAGTAGCCCTAGAATCTTTTGCCTAGATTAACTAAGCCACCCATGGTAAATTCTCTAATGCTTACATCATATACAAATGTATTGCATTGGACTAGATTATTTGATTTAGGGAAAGCACTCGGATATCTGCTTAAATTCCATTCCAGTTCAGAGCAATGAAGCCCTGCGAGATAGTTATTTACTTGGAGGGAAAACTATGAGACCTCCTATATTGCCAAACCATTCCGCCTAGATTAATCAGCATCCGTTTGTCAGCATCTGGCCACACACGTAAACTCATCGCACATTACAAAACATCGCGTTTCAGTAAATAAGTTATAACTACTTTTTCAAGGATCAGACCCCGTAACTTTATTGCAGGCACATCTTATTGTCTCCGTATGAAAGTTTTAAAAATTTGGTGTCTTCCTGTTTCCTCGATTCCTGTTTCCGCGGTTGTCAAAAACGTTCACGTTTCCGCGAAATCATCAATCTTCATTACCCCCTTACCCAAAGGGATTACATAGTGGGGGGCCGACTGGGCCTTGGCCTGTTCCGAAATGTAGGAAAGCAAGAAATTTTAGATTTAAAAAAAAAAAAAAAAAGAATTTTAGAAAGAAATAATTGAAAAATATTTACGACCTCAGATCTTTGCATGAATGAAGCTAATACTGTATTTAAAAGGGGAGAGAGAGATGTTCAAACTCTGCGAGGATTTTTGTCAATGAACTAAAAGATTAAATTTCCTAAAGTAAAAATAATATTCTTCCTAAATTCTGCGTAAAGGCGAGTTTTAATAAAATCGTTCAGAATAAATATTCGTTACGAAAAGAAAGGTGCATTAAAAGAAACTGCACCTCGAATATCATCGCAAATTCTGATAAATCTTGATAACATCTGAACCTTGACTGAATGGACTCGCTTTAGTTGTATTCATCGGAATATCCAAATACATAAATAGAAATCATTCGTAAATTTATCAATCGTCAAAGGTAAATTTGTCACTTTCAAAGATTTAATTCTAAAGTTCCAGAAGTATGGCGCACAGTTCAGCAATGATTGTATATATTTGTCATAATAATTTGAAATAACTAATTAATTATTGACAGTAAATATAAGCAGTTATAGATTATATTTTAAATAATTCAGTTTTATGTATATAATGAAATTGTTATTATTATCAACTTACTTAATATTATTTCGTTTTACAATGCTATTTTTCTAAGTCTCGTATTCATCTAGCTTTTTTTTTTAAGAGAAACTGTACTTTGTGAGTCACTAGCATTTCCAACTCTAAACGCGGTTCGCAATTAAATTAAATTTATTCCTATGGTCGCAATATTAAAAACACTGCGTCGACAATTGTAACGGAATTCAATTAGAGTCAACTTCTTTAAGGCAACTATCAAGTGACTGGTTTATTGTGACGATGGATATTTTAAAAGATTGATTTAGGTAAGATGAGAAAATAACAGCTAATATTGTAACTGAATTACAAATAGAATGAAACTAAAGATTTCGAGAGAAGTCTAAACTAAAACACGACGTCAAGATGAAGACTAACTTATTCACAAAGAAACTGTCCAGCTCTTCCTAATAACTTATCTTGATATCCCCCGAGGAGCTGTGGAAGGGGGACCGTACTCTCCAATTTCGCGGGAACAGGAAGAATTTTGAAAAACGCGGAAAGAGGAATCGCGGAAACAGAACTACACTCATGTCCATAAATTAAGGATAATTCATAGTCACGCGGAAATCTAACTCTAAAATAAATATATCACCTGTAAAATAACTACACACACCTTCAAGAATCATACGCAAATTTCAGGAAGTAACCAGATGACGCCGATGGTACGTCACAATGACGAGAGTGTAAGAGAGTGATATATAAGGAATACAGGCAAAGAAGTAAAATTGTTTGCAGGCGCTTTATAAGCATTTCAGTGCAATAACCGAATAGTTATGACACAAACGACGCATTTAGATGATTTTTTACGTGGTAGAATTATCGGCCGTCAGGAATGTGGGCGTACCCAACTGGAAGTATCAGACGAACTTGGAATTGTCCAGAGTGTCATCTCCAGGCTTTGGCAACGATTCCAAGATGATGGTAATGCGAGTAGACGTTACAGCACAGGTCACCCCAGAGTTACAACGCCGAATGAGGACCGGTATCTGGCAGTTATTGCCAAAAGAAACAGGCGGAGCACAGCCTCAGACCTGTCTCGTCAGCTCTCTTCAGCAACTGGTACGACAATTTCAAGGCAGACCGTGTACAGAGGCTTAGGGCAGAGTGGTCTATATGCTCGTAGACCTCTCAGATGCATTCCACTTACTGCAACTCACTGTCGCTTGAGGTTAGCCTGGAGTAGAGAGCATGCATTGTGGACACAGCAACAGTGGGCTTGTGTGATGTTTTCCAAAGAGTCCAGGTTTAGCTTGCAGTCTGATTCTAGCCGCACCTTCATATGGAGAGCTCCAGGTACCCGTTACCACCAAGAAAACATCATTGAACGACACCGCTGCGGTGGAGCAGGGGTGCTCGTTTGGGGTGGAATTATTCTGGGTTCCAGAACTGACCTGCATGTTCAAATTGGAACCATGACAAGCCAAATCTATCGCGACGTCATTCTGGAACAACATTTACGTTTGTTTCGGGGCGCCATGGGCTCACAATTTGTGTTTATGCAAATGACAACGCCCGTCCTCACCGTGCAAACATCGTAAGCGAATGCCTTCAATCGGAGGATATCACCCGTATGGACTGGCCAGCATTCTCACCGGACTTGAATTCAGTAGAGCACGTGTGGGACATGCTTGGCCGTCGAGTTGCAGCCCGTCAACCTCCTCCTACATGTCTACGGGAACTTCGGAGAGCATTGCTTTTTGAGTGGTGTAATATCCCCCAAGATGAGATCGATAATTTGATACTGAGCATGCCTAGGCGTTGTACGGACTGTATTGCATCGTCTGTGAGACATACAATGTATTAACAATCATACTAACCATGTAATATTGGTTTTTTTGTAAATAGGTTTTTTTTTTTTTTTTTTGTAATTTGCTCCAGGGAGAAAAAATCGCTAATTTTTTTAATAATATCAAACATATAGCATCTTTTTTTTGCTCTTTACCTTTTGTTTAATAAATAAGCTTTACAAATAAGATAAATTTGTTTTGCTTCTAACTCTTCCTTTGCCTTATTTTGCATTATCCTTAATTTATGGACATGAGTGTAATTCTAAAAATTTAGACATTATTAACCAAAATTTTCTGCAAGTGAGTTACATACGATATTTTCTATAATAATGAAGTAGCTTCTATACTGACGGTCTATAGTGCACTGTGAAGGTTCATCGAAAACGCTTAGTGATTCCAAGATGTTAAGAAAATGCCATTAAACTGATAGTTTCATAATACTGGGGACTCCCCATTCACATCGTCTTAAAAAATTTTAAGTCGTCCTCTAGCGTTAGATTATAAATGAAATTAACTTTCTCTGCTGGTAGTGTTATCATAAGTGAAGTCGTCATTTATTGCATTTAGTACCAGAAAGTATTCCATATAAGTAGACAATAGGAAATAATAAAAGGAAGTTAATTATTGCTAGCAAAAATTTCAAAACGTTCGATTTATTACCAAAAAACTAAACCTCTCATTGTTATTTGAATTTGATTGATACTTAATGCTAACTAAATTATGAATGCTGTTAAAATAACTTAAAAGCCATATCAGATTATTTTCAAACAATAAGCTATGCAAAATAACAAACAACAGAAACATTTTATTTCCTATATCTTCAATTAGCAGTTTCGAATTCCTCTTATTTATTTATTTATAGTATTTTAGTAGCTATACAAGCTGAATCATAGATTTCAGTTTCTGCTTAATGTACTTCTAAATATCTCTATACAAAGCTAATTTTATAGGAAGATATGTGAGTAAAATATTGTTGCGTTTACGAAAATAAGAGGCAGAACTTCTGAATGAAGGACACTAGCAAGAATCGCGACTTTTTTTAAAAAAAACTTGAAAAGCATAATGTGCATACGTTATAATCAGTCAGCAATAAAGATAGGTAAATAATGGTTACACAATAATATGACAACAGTTATATAAGCAAAATGCATTTTTGTAATCTTTCTTCTATAAACACAAAGGCCGGCTAGCTCTAAAAGTATTTATCAGCATATCACAGGAACAGTTACAAAGAAAATATACACCAGAACAGAACATATACTATAATGAAACACCTAACATTTAGAATTAACATTTAAAATTAACTTTAGAATTACAGAGACATAATAATGGGTAACATATCCTCATCGCAGTTGGTGGTCGACTAACTGTAAGTTGTTCTCATCGCCACTAGATGGCGATCAATAAAATATTTTGGTTACAGTCAAATAGTTATGTTGCATATTCGCATAAATTTATAGCAATACCAATTTTATCAGTTTACTTATACAACTTTTATTTATTATATTACTTGTATTTGAATGCGACTACAATGCAAAAACTATTTAAACATTAATAATTTTCAAGTTTGTATCCATTTTAGTCTGAGTCTTTTATTAAAAAGTCTGATGTGTATCAGGAACCCTTTATTTCTTTTTTACCTTTATTTTTATTATTTTTGTATGTGAGAAAAATAAAAAGCGAATTTATTTCTCGTTATTTTCATTCAAGAACTTATCAGTTTTAACAAATACATGACTAACCAATATATTTCCTGAAATACAACTTCTATTTCTTTTCAAGCTCGTAAAATATATCTCTTACTTAAGCACTTATCTACGTTACTAAACTTGATCAACTAAGGAATGATGATAACTTTCATTATACTAAAAGCGCGTTCGAATATTATTAAATTTTGCTAAGTGAAAGGGGAAAAGTTGATATTTGTAAAATATTTATAAAATGTATGATTCCTATACACCTCTTGAAATATATTAAATCAGTATAAAAATTATAGTGAACTATAACTACAAAAAATTACGTGATTTAAGAATTTTGGCGCCTTTGCAATAAAACTTCATAAGAGGTATTACCTTAAAGCAAAAATACATTTGTCCGGAAAAAATACCGAACTCACATTTTCTTTGCAAATCTTTATGATTTTCCGGAAGTATTAAATATTTAATTTATGTTAATATAAGAATATCTAATACGTTTATAGTTAAAATAATGAGAAAAATTAAAATTTCAGCCTTCATTTCAATCGGAAAAAGGCTCGGTGCCAAACAAATTCGGTTAAACTTTTTCGAATTATTTTAGTTCAAGATAGCGTGCCACGCTTCAGTCTGTCACTATTCATTGTATTTATGTTGCTTATACAACACCAAGAAACAATAACACCAGAAGCCTAGAGTTAATTATGTTAGCTAGTAGTTTAACAAAAGACATTAATTATTAAATATGGTATTCAGGTGTCAAAGCACAAGCGAATGCGTTAAAAATATATGCTACAAAGAAATACATAGTTATTTAAGTTCGACAGTATTAAAAGGCACAGCTCAAAATAATCTTATTTTATTAAATTTTGAAACAGCAATAAATGAAATAATTTGGATTAATATATAACCTCAAATATATCATTAATTATAACATTAATCATTCATTAATAATCATTAGTTATGATTATTCATTTTAATTTTCTCATATTGGAATAAGAAACTTTTAAAACTACGTTATACTGATGCATAGCATAGTTTTAAAATTATTTCACTGCTTACAGAATTACTTTAAAATTACTTGACTGCTTACAGAATTACTTTAAAATTATTTGACTGCTTACAGAGAACTATTAGACTTTATTAAAGAATTTATTAAAGGTAAACGTTACGACGTAAAATGAAATGCATAAAAATAATGAAGCATAAAATGTGTGTTTGACGCGCGCTGATTCAGAATTTCCCATTCCAAAGACAAGAGGTCTGTTACTACGAAACTGACAATCTTTTAATTTAAAATAATAATTTTGCTCAAAATAAAGAGACTGAGATAAAAGAAGTGACGTGTCAGAGCTCTGCATGGGGCAACTGACACATTTCCATCGGAACACCCTTCTCTTCTAATACAAATATCGACGGGCTTATGGGAACGTGCAGGTGGAGAGGCGCAATCCACTTTCTACCTTTACACTGACCTCGAAAGCGGGTTCCCCGTCCATGGGGGCAAATGAACGCATTAATTTCACACTTTCGGGCACAATGGGAGTAAAATAAAAACGCACTACTGACACGTACCCCTTTTCTAAAGCTGGTGGAATACCGAGATCGTAAAGAAAGCGAAGCTCAACGGTAAAAAAAAAAAAAAATAGAGGTTCCTTAAAAAAAAAAAAAAAAAAAAAGAGAGAGAGAGAGAGAAAAGCGATTTTTAATAAAATATTCCGAATTCGCTTGTTCATTAAATACATTTAATTCATAATTTTTTCCCTGGATTTTATCAGATTGTTTCAACCAAAATAAATAAATGAAAATTGCCGAATGCGTGCGAATGCGAATTAATGTATGTTCGTCTATTTTCGAGCTTTTTTTACCGAGAGATATATTGAACATTTTACAGTATGATCCGAACAGAGTGCACATTATTATCGCGACTGTTTATTAATACGATTACGACTATTGGTTTATTTATACGACTGTTATATTATGAGAATTTGTCTATTCGAATTTTAAGACACAGTCTTTTTCCTTCCTTTGAAATGTTTCAGTAAGGAGCCCTTAACCATGGATAAACGTCTATTTATCATAAGAAAATGGCTTAAAGAAATCTGACATGAATTTTCGACAAAGAAAACTCCCACTAAAGCGGTAATTACACTGTTAAACGTTAGGGTTTCGAAGTTTATTCATTTTTAAGATGCCCTTGCAGAGATATGAGGTAATTTTGGAAGCAGGCAAGATGAAAAATTAGCAACGCCTTCGCCGGGAATCGAACCGCGGACCTCTCAATTACGCGCTGAGCGTGGAGACCACCACACCACAAAGACACTCTAGAAAGGCTGGAAAAATACCTTATATACTCCACCTTTTAAAGGGCGACTGGGGTTTTTTAGGGGACCTAATCGCCAAATCCGGGTGTGGAGAATAATCAGCCAACGCCCTTTTAGTTCGGGAGCAACTGTAGAGATTTAGGTGTTTTTTGGAAGCAGGCAAGATGGAAAATTAGCAACGCCTTCGCCGGGAATCGAGCCACAGATCTCTGGATACCGGCCCAGAGTGCAAATCACCACACCACGAAGGCACGCTAGGAAGAAGGGAGAAATACCTTATACCCTTACTTTCACCATTATTTTCTTACATTCTTATTTCTTTTATTCAGTTCTTAATGATACAACTTGAGAAGCAAAATGCTTTTTTTCCGAGAAAAATTCATCAGTTTCAATATTAAAAGCCCTATTAAGGTTGAGCATATTATGACATTTGTGGCAAATATAGTTTGAAACAATTTCCGTACAAGATTAGCTCTGTCAGCTATTCGACGTCAAAGCACTGAAAAGCGATTTGCAAAATTATTATTTTGTAGTCGAGTATATAGAACATGGCGTTAAAAATAGCTTTTAGGTATTAGGCTAATCGAATATATATTTACGAAAGTCATGAGTTAAATGAATTACAACTTTATAAGATATTTACTCTTTCCTTTCCGCATATTTTCGTGGTGTAATTGAAAGCCCACGCGTTTTCGGGAAGTCCGAAGTTCGAATTCCGGCGAGGCTATTGCACGTTTCTTCAGTTGTTTGACATCGGAAAAATTTTGCAAGACTCTACAAATTATACCACGTAGATATGCTAATGACAAATGAAGAGATATAAAATTGTTAAGAAGTTGTTTCTCAACCTTGCAGTTTGCCGTATTTTATTCATATCCTATTTATAATTTGAAAGATAGAGTTCTACTCTACCTTTCAAATTATAACTATAGAAGACTACCTTGCGATTGTCAAGTTTTAGAATTAGTAGTGCACCGGAAAAATAAATTAAAGATCTACCACTGCAACACTAACGAGAAATGGAAATTTTCCGTGCCGCATAAATGGTTAATGCCATGGTATCGTAAATAGAAAGGCTCGATTACAGTTATTTCTAACAAGAACATATCTACTTTATTAGAAAAGATCTCTTCAAACTGAATACCAAAATGGCTATGTCAACAAACAGAAATGCCTACATGGTATTGATAGTTCATATCTCAATATTGTAATGTCTCTGAACCCATAAAACTTTAACGTATATTGTTCAGAACATTTTAAACGAATAACCGGCACAATATTTGGGGAAGGTATCGTGACTGGAAAGAATTATTGGTATCTGATAGAACGAAAATTTGCACCTCAAACTCTCTAAATGATTCGCCGATATTGGTTTACGCATGATGGAGATCAGCTCAGCAGAATCTAAAATCACTTTTTTCTCTTGGGGTTAAAGGAATTGGTTTATATTGATGATACCATTGAAAACATTATCTAATGACCTCTATACAGCACAATCTTGGGATTATTTCATATGGGGCTATGGTTAAAGGGCAAAGTTCACAATAAATGTCCATCTAAAATAAGCCATTACTGATATAATTAAAATCATAACTTCTTCCTTTAAACAGCAACATTGAAACAGTTAGAGCTGATAAGTTTCACGTCATTATTTTCACAGAATTTTTTAAGTTTAAAATATATTTTAAAAGCATAAATTTAAAATGCAAAAATGCTCTGATCAGAAACTTAGTTTCCAAGTGAACTATTTCTTAAATTTGTTCATTGCTCAGCAAAATTAGTTTATATCCTTAGGCTTCTTTAAAGCCCTCTGAAAAGCCATCAGATTAACTATAATTTAATCGAATGAGCAATTTATAAGAAATTTCAATAAAGGCGATTGATTTCTTAAAATGAAAATTTAAACTTAAACAATACAAACTTAAACAATAAAAACAGAAGAGCAGGCATAAAGCTTAGAATCAGATTCTGGCTTTCTATAAAGAATTCTACAATACGTTACAATGCAGCCATGATAGTCGCGTATATGTCAGCTCTTTTCGACATCCTTTCTGGTTCTGTTCTTTTAGTTCCATGTATTAAATGCATTACATTAAACTGCGTTAATAGCCTTATTTTCTTAATGTTTAGAAGCACATAATTTTAGCACAATATGAAATGAACAACAATGAATAAAAGTTAAAAAATATGAAAGTAGAATAAAAGTTCAGATATCAAATAATTGATTGAAACGTTTGCAAAGTCAAAATTTACTGCTACATATGAAAGCGAAGTTGAGTTTGATTTCATTTTATAATCTTAAAAATAAAAACGATTCACAGGGATCACAGGGAATCAAGCAAAATATTTAAAGTTTGTATTATAAAGCAATGAATGCTTAAGAAATAACGGAGTCACGTAAGAAATGGTAAAGTTTTTAATCTTTCATTAAAATGGATATCGAGGCCGTAAGGGTGCGCCCAAATGTTGCCAAATGGATAAGTTCGCTGAATATTTCAGGTAAAACATTATTTAGAAATATATACAAAAGAAATATACATAAAATTCATTCAAACATATATAAAAAAGTTTTATTTAGAAATATATACAAAAGTAAACATTTTTATTCGATCTTCCTATTGGCTTAAGTAATTAAAAACGATTATATTTAATTATTTTCTCTTCAGAGAGTTTACCATATCATGCTTCCTTAATAATTTTGAGAAGTATTAAATAACCAGTTTGCTTGATAAAATTATATTCTTTGAATGTGATAAGAAAAACTTCGATGGAGAAAACTTTAAATTGTTTAATAAACGTAGATTTCGGAATTATTCCTTTCTTCAAATGATAAATTGCTTTTGATTCCTTTTAATTTTATACCGTTCTCGATTTCAGAAATTATGTTCAAACCCGTTTTCCTTGCTATCATTTTGTTCCTCGGGACAAAAAGGTACTGAATTGATCGAAATACTCCAGTGCAGGAGTTCCGATTAACGCTGAATCATCACGATATTTTTTCCTCGTATGTCATCTGTTTCTCTCATGTTTCCCAAGAGCAGCACAAATGGGGTTAAAATGGAAAGATGAAGGATAATGTTTCCGCCTAACCTGGGTTGAATCAAGTAAGTTCAAGTGTAAAACAAATCAATTTATTTTATAACATGCCCAACATTTTTAATCAGCATTTCAACTTATTTTCAAATCTGTTTTAACTGGTACTTCATGAAACTTCATTAATACAAGCTACGTGATAAAACAAGAAATTTCTAGCTGCTGTAATAGCCAGAAATTTTTTACCATGATGCTCCAGAGATCTCATTCATGAAATTCTTCAAAGATGAAAGAGGAACTAATAAACACTGGCCAAATATAAGCAGAAGTAATCAGTTAGTTTGGAAATTAACGTAATGCCGCCAACAAAAGCGAATGAAATTCGCAAAAAATAAATCATCTTTCAGTCTTCTTTTAGACCAGCATTTTCAAACCTTTCATCGTCACGACTACATGCTCTTAAATGTAATAATAATAATGTAATGTACATACGTGGTTGCTCTTAAATGTAATAATAATAAAGTAATGTACATACGTGGTTGTTCTTAAATGTAATAATAATAATGTAATGTACATACGTGGTTGCTCTTAAATGTAATAATAATAATGTAATGTACATACGTGGTTGCTCTTAAATGTAATAATAATAATAATGTAAATAAAAAAATCTGAAATCTTTCAGATTTTATATTATGCCCCAGAAGGCGTTTTTTAACGCTTTGTGTATTACCTTTATTTATTAAATACCATGTTCTACGCACTTAAATCACATAAAACTCGATTCAACAGCAATATCACAAAATATTTAAAAACAGCAAGACAGCATATTTTTAGAATTTCCGTTATACACTCTGGCGCCTTGGAGATATTTTTTTTCCATACAGTGTTGCCATTGCTTGCTTTGAAATCGTTGAACTGTTAATCAACAATTCGTTAAAGTTTTACAAAATTTAAAACAGATAATAAAACAAATTTGAAATTCAAAATTCGGGCTTCCAAGTGCCCATGTTCGGTTGAAAGAATACGTTGCTCAAAATTTGATGGCTCTAGGTAACTTTGTTTTTTCATAATGCGAGAAATATTCATACATTCATGCAGCATTTTCATTTTTAAATTTCTTTAATACATGGCGATAATATTTAGAGTCAACAGTTAAAAAAGTGAAACGACGCAAAATGCCGTTTCGAGATTAATATCCGTTTGGGTCTAACGCCTCTTTGGGTCATAAATGGATTAATAAATAATGTAATAATGGACTAATGACGACGTAATAGTGAGCTGATAAGTAATTAAATAATGAGCCAATAGCAATGTAATGATTAAATGTTCAAACTGTAATATTTCTAATAATAAAGAAAATATGTAATTATTGACAATTAACAATGACATGTTAATTAAAATAGGATCTATCGGAAAATTCTGTCCGTTTGGGAGATGAAAGAAAATACAGTAGAGTTCCGCAAACTCGACTCCGCATATCTCGACATTCCGTATAACTTGACAACATTTTAGGAACTTTTTCAAGATATCAATAGGCCAAACAGAGCAAATATTACATAGAGTGCATATAATTATTATTTATGCCTGTGTCTTCCCTGTTCTGATCAAACATTTGAGTGTTCTTTTTCTGTAATTTTTGCCGTTTTCGCACTGTGCATTAATTCTTGGAAATGCCTAACAAATTTCAAGGGTATGTTGTAATACTTGGAAACGTTGTTTGCTTCTTTCGAAGATAAGAGAAAGTCAGGTAGCAGCTTGCCATTGGCTCGCATTCCTTTCTATAGTTGCGAAACGTTAGAAGACTTGTCTGAAGTTTTGTGACTGCGTCTTATTGCAAAATAAACTCACACTGCGTGTATCGTTCCTCAGTTCACATCCAGACGTATACGTGCTAACATATTTCTGGATCTTTTGATATCCTGTGAAGTGAAAATGTCGTTCGAAAAAAAAAGAAAACAAACTAACGTGATAATGGAAATGAAACTAGATGCCTTAAAGAGACTGGATAAACGGGAAAGTGTAGACAAAATTATCATGGATTTTAGCGTTGGACGGACTACTTTCATAGGGTGGAAAAAGAAAAGGTACGTAACTGAGTCTTGGTGTGTAAAAGGAGCATGTAATGGATAGTTTAAAGGAAAGAAAAAGTATGAAATGTAGTGAATAGGGAAAAGGAGCGAAGCGCTTTATTTGTGGTTCAGGAAGCAAAGGGAACACCCATTTCAGCACCAATTACACAAGAGAAAGCCGTAACATTTTATGATGAATTTCAAGGGAAGCCTGGATTTACTGTTAGTGCTGGCTGGATAGATAGATGGAAAAAGCGGTACGGCATCAGGCAGTTAAACGTTTGTGGAGAAAAGCTATCTACTAACTTGGGAACTGCTGCAATATTCAAGGATAATTTCCACAAACTAATTGAAAAGGAAGGCATATCTGGAGATAAATTTATAACTGTTATGAAACCGGTCTGTATTTTCGAATCCTATCTTCGAAAGCGTTGGAATCCAAGGGAAAACATTCGGTACTTGGCTACAAAAGAAGCAAAGAAAGAGTCATAATTTTGGCATGCAGCAATGCAACAGGCAGCCATAAGCTCAAACTAGCGCTTATAGGCAAATCAAAAAAAAAAAAAAAAAAAGGGCATTAAAAAACATAAAAAAGTACACTAATGGGACTGAAACCAACTATGATCTTCCTACTTCGTACCGGAATCAGTCAAACGCATGGATGAATGGAGCAATATTTAATGGATGGTTTGATTTGCAGTTCTATACATAGGTGGAAAAGTTTTTTAAATAAAAAAAAATCTATCAATGTAGATGATTCTCATTCTAGACAATGCCTCATCACATCCTGATGCAGATCGGTTACGAGACAAAGATATAAGAGCCATTTTTTTCCCTCCTAATGTAACTTCAATATGTCAGTCGATGGACCAGGGCGGTTTGGAGGCATTTAAGAAAACATACAGGCGTAAACTTCTTTCATCTCTTGTACTACCCATGAAAGAAGGGTAACATATGATCGAGAAACTGAAGAAAATAGATATGTTGGATGTTGTTGGATGGACAGCTCATTCTTGGAGTGAAATCGAGCAGATAAGCGTCGTGCGTTCCTGGAGAATGTTGCTGGACCATTCAGGAAACGAATTTCACGAAAGCAGAGAAGAGACAGAAAATTGTGAAATAGTTAAGAAAATTCCAGACTACGAAGAAATTACTGATGGTGATGTTGAAGAATGGTTGGGACAAGATGAAATTGTGAAACTTTAGGACATGCATAAATAGTTGCACTGGTGGGAAAGACAATGTGGATAAATGAAGATGTATCAGAAAACGAAGAGATTAAAGACAACGGAAAAGCTAAAATGATGACGCATAGTGAAGGACTGTCAACATTAATTTAATAGATCAACATTAAATTAATTTCACGCTGTACTTTTCCGTGCTCATTACCGTGCTACAAATATCTAAAGTACGAGTAATTTACAGTTAAATATTAAGAGTTCTGAAAAACCCACCCCTTATTCCGTAAAACTCAACAGTCTCTCAGCCTACATTATGTCGAGTTTGCGGGACTTTACCGCAATACATTTTTTTCATAACTTTAATAAAATTTATTATATAATATAATTTTCGTCGTTACTCAAGATCTCTTGCCAGCATGATGATGATTTGTAGACACCATTTTTGAAAAATGTTTCGCTCTTAGAAACGAAGAACTCAAGCAGTGTTTGGCTAACATCTACTTCAAATTAAAATTTTTTCCTTCAAAAAAGTTTTGCAAGGAGAGAAACATGTGCCAGTCGGAGGTATAATAGATCTGATGAGTAGGGAGGAAGCGGCAGAATTTCTCAGCCTTGCTCTGGGATTTTCTGACGCGTCACCATACTGGCCTACGGTCCGGCATTATAATGGTGCAGTATGATGTGCTTTCCTACTGAACTTCTTTGACTACTTTGTTTGTATCGTCCATCGGCTTACAGTATCTCTCCAAGCTGTGCTTTTCTTTAGGTTTCAAAATCTCGTAATGTATTGGCCCTTTGACGTCCGACCATATAGTTCTTAGGCTCATACTCGGTTTAGAGGTGGAGGGTGCATGTTGTCCGGGCTCACAGTATGCTCTTTTCTGAACGATGTTTCCGTAGATAATCCACTTTCAATCCCCAGTTATCATTCGGTCTAAAACGAGTTCATTTCTGTTCTCAGCAAGCAGAGATGTGCATATGTCGATTCGATCATGCAAAATTTTCTCGCTTAACTCATTAGATGTCCGTCTGGAATACTTATAGACAAATCCTATTTTCTGAATATGGTCCGAAATGGTTTACTGAGTTGAATTAAGCTTTTTCGCAATCTTCTGATGTTGTCAAAAAATGATCTTGCTCTGTAATGGTCTTGAAAATATCGTCATCGATCAAAGATGGCTGCCCAGATCGTGGCTTATCATTAAGGTTGAAATCACCTGCTTCAAATGTTTCGAACCATCTCCAGCACATTCTCTACGAAACTGCATCTCCATCAAAAATTGTCAATAAATTTCTACATGCTTCTGTAGCATTGTTGGAATTCGTACAAAATACAGTGCCGTAAATGAAATTTATCGATATTCGTGTCTATACGATCGCGTCTCACTTAATAATGACATGATATATTTTTGTTTCAATTAGTTTTGAAGAGTAGATCCTTATATAAATGTAACGGTAAAAACAGACAGCCTATATGCCTTAAATGAATCTCTATATGTGTTTTGAAACTTGAAATAACATCATCGGACAGAAATTTTCGGTAGACCTTGTAGGGATTTATATTTATTTCAAATAACCAGTTTAGTTTAATTTTACGTTCTTTTCTATAAGCTTTCATTCCCCTAATTGTCAACGCCAGAATATTTAAATTTGGTAGCGCGCGTGAAGTAATGCAAATTCTACCTTGTTATTTGAGTTACCGCCCGAGTGAGGCGTAGCGTGTTAGCGTCAAGTCGACGCATTGTGAATTTAAAAGAGTTTAATAAAGGGTACTTTTAACCCTTCTCCTGTGTGGTTCCTACACATAGTGCAGCCGTCATCTTATAAGATAGACAAGTGGTTCTTACAACCTTATAATATTAAATAAGCATATAGTATAATAATAAGATGAATAACAATACCTCAAAACCTTTCGTGATCCACCAAAAATGAGTTGGCGACCCACATTTAGGTGATCCCTATCTCAGACCAAAAAATATTGGAGGACTGTCCTTGTTTGCCAACAACACTAAGCACCACAATGTTCTTATGCTTTAGTTTGCTTCGAAGCTCGCAATAACTAAAGAAGTTCAGCTTCCATCTTTTTAAAAGAAACGCTTTTATGCTGTTTTGAACTCTCTGCAAGAAAAGGTTCTTTAATTTCTATTCTTTTCTCCAGGTAAATAAACTGCGTTATTGTTAAAAGAATAATAGTTTATAAGGTATTTTCTCCCTCTTTTCCGCATGTCTCTTCGTGGTGTAACTGACAGCATACTTAACGCGTATTCAAGAGGTCCAGGGTTCGAGTCCCGGCAAAGGCATTGCACATTTTTCACGTCTTCAGCAACAAAAAAAAAAAATGACTCTAAAAATTCATTTCAACATTAGGTGAAATTCAATGTTAAATTGACGTAGTTTTATAGAAAAACTATATAAAATTCGAGGCAAGCTGTTTCGAAGGCGTAAGTTTAATTGAATTCTGGGTACATTTTTTAGTCTTGAATAAATTTAGATTTAAATTAGTTTATCTTATCAAATCACTGAAGTATAGTTTATTTAGAAATTAAAGTTTAAATTCATTTAATGTATTTACATAACAGGAGTTTTTACTGCTTCTAGAAAATAAATACAAAATGGTGGGAAAGCATACTTTTTAATTAATTTTTCAGATAAATTTTGATATCTTTAGCAACTTTAGTAAACAAATGGTAGTAGTATCTCTCAACAAATATACATACCTTTACATTTAAAACAAAAAATAATTCTGACAAATTTAATTTCGTGAAAAGGAAATCCAAGGAAGGCTTGATGAGTATATAATAGGCTACTTACATTCTTCCCAAATTATGCAAACCGATTATCGAAATCTTCCATGCTTACGTTTTATCGAAATTTATATTAACCATTTTCCGATACATCAAGTTAATTTTAATGACTTCGTTCAGAAAGTTAAACAGCAAAATGTTCTCGTCAACTGCATATCAACGAAAAAAACTCTCATGCAACAGCAGTGTTAGAAGTTGATTCTCGCAGAACTACTGCATGTCCAGTGCTTCAATGCTGAAGCTTCTCCTACAGTTACGATAGCAATGTGAAATTAGGAAATTCTCATATGCGAGATACAGGCCTTTATTTCTGAGTTCCCCTTACAGGCGTAATTTATTTCTTCTCATATAGTGTAAGGCTTCCCTCAGTTCACTAACCACTTATTAGGTATTTCTCCCGCCTTCTTAGCATGCCTTCGTGGTGTAGTGGTCAGCACGTTCAGCGCGTATTCGAGAGGTCTGTGGTTCGAGTCCCAGCGAGGGCATTGCTTATTTTTCATCTCTCCTGCTTCATCTCATCTACAACATCTTCCCAATACCTTCTCTCAAGAGGCTGAAATGCAACCGACTCTTCCTCCAAGCCTGTACCAACCACGGGAAATTCCCAGCGTATTACAGACGTTTCCTCAGACGGGACGTCAACTGTTCTTGCGGTTTTCGCGGGGAAGACGCGGACGCACTTCATTACCTGCTCTCCTGCCCTCTGACAGAGCACCTTCGACAGCAGTTCTTTCCTTCCGACTACATCACATATCCTGTGAATAGACTGTTCACGGACTATTACTGCAACAAGGGCATCTTAGAGATAATGAAGCAAGTGAATGAAAATAATTATATCCAAGAAACTACAGATTAAAGTAAAATGTAGAAAGGCGGCCTAACCGTCAGATTGCTAGCAATGAATAGGATAACTTCCTAACCCTGTAGTGCCATTAACTCAGTTTGGCGGAACAGGTTAAGTAAAGTGACCATATCTCTCCTGCTTCGAAATAACCTAATGTTTCTACAGTGGCGCCCAAACTAAAAAAAGGTGGTGGATGATAATTCTCAACCACCAGGATTTGGCGACTGGGTCCCCTAATCCCCAATAGCCCTTTAAAAGGCGGAGTATATAAGATATTTCTCCCGCCTTCTTAGCATGCCTTCGTGGGGTAGTGGTCAGCTCGCTCGGCGCGTATTCGAGAAGTCCGTGGTTTGAGTCCCGGCCAGGGCTTTGCTCATTTTTCATATCTTCTGCTTCCAAATAGCCTAATGGCTCTACACACTTATTTTAATTTTGGTATCTTTCTGAATTCTCTATTTCCCTTCGTATTTCCTCGCCAGGATGCAAATTAAGTATGTGAAAGAGAGTATTTATATGAGTGATACGAAAAGGTTACACAGAGCGTGATTTTGCTCGTGTAGTGTACGCTGCTATTTTGTCCTCCAGCTGTTAATCTTAGTAGCGGCTACGCATTCTAGCCGTTTAGTTAGTCTATCGCTGGTGTAGGGCTGAGTCAGCCTATTAGGTTAAATTAAATTGTGAAGTTTAGCCCCACTTCTTACATTTCGAATTCATGCTTAAATTTATCTTTAAGTTCTCACCGCAGTCGGTGTTTTTGTGAGCACGTATTCCCTGCCTTTCTTTCAAAGAGTTGTGATTAAAACGGGCTTTTAACACCCTTTCCCTGTTGTGCTACTCTGCACGCCTGTGCGAGAAGTCGCCAGGTTAAACTTTAAGATCTAGACACACTTTCTGTAAGTCCTATAAGACGCATCAAATAATCAGCAATGAAGCCATTTTGGGTCAAATATCAAAGAAAACAAAGCTTTTACCTGGCAGGAGAGATCATTCCTATTGAGTACGGGAATCCCTACAACGAATTATATTAATATTTCTTTGTAAGAATTCACATCCAGAATAGCTTGATCTAAAATAATACTCTGGAATAAAAAAGTTAATTGCATTGATTGAAAGTTTCATTATGAAGAGAGATAGCAAATAATTATCTCTTACCTTATTTATTAGCAAATAATTATCTTAATATCTCTGCCTTCTGTTGCCTGAAATTTTATAGTTCTCTTAATTTACATTCATTCGTGATATTTACTTAGATTTTGCTCTACTGCTCGCCATTCTAAGTTCTATCCAACAAATTAAGCATCTGAGAGTGCGAGAAGTCGCCAGGTGGTATGTACCGTCCGTGGTATGTACACATTTGAGAACGATTTCGAGACTATTTAATTCAGGTTTAGAACGCGAAGAGTACTTTTTTATATGTTCGATCTGATAGATTTTTTCCTGGAATTTAAGTCTGCATCGTGATTTCCATAGTAAAAAGGCTTTTCATAAAATTTCCAAGAGTATTGATTTCCATTCCTCTTCCATTATTTTCCAAAGTTCATCAATCGTGACTGGTTTGCGCTTAGAAAGAGCTGTTTACAAGAGACCAGAGGCACAACATTCCACAGGTGAAACATTATGGAACTTCTCAGGAACACATTGAAAATGTATATATGCAATAACTGCATCATTCTTCATTTTCTCAAGGAATGCAGTGTTACACTTATAAGATATTTCTCCCGTCTTCTTAGCATGCCTTTGCAGTGTAGTGATCAACACGCTCGTCGCGTATTCGAGAGATCCGTGGTTCGAGTCTCGGCAAGAACGTTGCTCATTTTTCACCTCCCCTGCTTCGAAAGAAACCTAATGTTTCTACATACTGCGAAAAAAAATGGAACAGTTCTGTATCTCCCGTTCTACTAGGCCAATTGACGAAATACAAATTGCGTTTTAGGATATATATTAGATTTCTATACAGCATTGTTCTAAGATAGTTATTTTGACACAAAATTGGATTTTTTCTGAAATTATATGACTATTTTCTTCCATATTTCGATTCTACGACTGAAAATATGCCTAAATATTAAATTTTTTAAACTTTGGTGCGAAATTTGCGGAGAAACTCAAGAATTTATCTTGGAGTATTTCTTTCAGTTTGCGCCAAATTCACTTCTTAATTTACAGCAACCGATTTTGCTTCCCTTTTTTGCATTGTAAACGAGCGGAGGAAAAAGGCATCGTTCATTATTTTAAAGAATTTTAACAAAATGCGTAAACCACATTTTCGTTATTATCTCTTATGTTAAATACGCCAAATTTCAAAACGCGCCAAAATGTAAATTCACGTATATCTTAAAAAATTTTGAATAAAAAAACTCTAATTTTTTGCAGATATGCTTAGAAATACATCTACTTTAAGATGAAGTTAAAATTTTTATAGGTTATAATATAAAAAGGTTTTGGAAAAATTTATTAAAAATACAAATTTTTAAAATAAATAACGAAAAATGTGCGAATTATATTTGAATTAAGCCTAAATTTCGAATTCTGGAAGAAGGAATAAAGTTTAATAAAGAAAGAGATATTAATAAATATATATCAAATTCAATTGACATTGAGGATCTGAAACTTTGAGAGCCAATTTTTTAAAAACTACTCGCGCGATTTTTACAAAATTTGGCAGTTTGGCATAGTCTGAGTCGTAGAATCGAAATATGGAAAACAATTGGCCTGTCATTTCAGAAAAAGTCCTATTTTGTGTCAAAATACCTATATTAAAATAATGCTATATATAAATCTAATACATATCCTAATTCGCGCTTTCGAGACATCAAAAACTAAATTTGAACTTCGTTAATCGGCCAATCGGCCCAGTAGAACTGGAGATATAGAACTGTCCCAATTCTTTTTTCGCAATGTACTTTTAGAAGTACGACTTGTTGCTTTTTCTTGATGAAGTTTCACTCTTTGAAAGAAATTGAGTTAAAAAAATGGAATACCTTCTGTAAATATCAGACGCAAAACTTTCCCTTGATTGAGATCATTTCGACATTTTTTTTTCATTCCTCTTATTTTTAGTTTTCCATTGCAAGATAATCCTACGACAATCATAAACCCCTTATTGAAACATTCATTGCATTGACGGAATCAGGTTTTGTATATTTTTCTCTTTGTTTTCAATTACAAATAGACCATTTTTTTTTTGTTACAGTCATTCAAATTGTAGGTTTATGATGTATTTTCTCCCTCATTCTAGCATGCCTTCGTGGTGTAACGGTTAGCACACTCGGCGCGTATTTGGCAGGTCCAGGATTCGAGTCTCGATAAGGGCATTCCACATTTTCAAGTTTCTTGCATTTTCAAGTTTAATGCACCTACAGAAACATTAAGTTATTTCGAAGCAGAAGACATGAAAAATGAACAATGGCCTCGTCGGGACCTGAACCATGACCTCTCAAATACGTGCCAAGTGTGGTACCGTTACAGTAGAAAGACTGTAATATACTTCTACCGCCTTCTTAGCGAACCTTCGTGGTGTAGTGGTCTGCACGCTCAGCGCGTAATTGAGAGGTCCGCAGTTCGATTCCCGGCGAAGGCATTGCATATTTTTCATCTCTCCGGCCTCAAAATAACCTAATGACTCTACAAGGCATGCTGGAAGGAAGGAGAAAATACCTTATCAGTGATCACAGTATATTTCCATTTATCTTTTGCTAAATAGTTTTTATACAGGCTTCTACAAATTGTTCCGCGTTAAGCCTCATGTCTCGGCAAAACGTGGTGAACGTTATGATTTTTAGATTTTTTAACTTGTAACTTTTTGTTTAGTATTTTATTTATTTGTTGCTACAGATGTATTATTTAAAGACTTCGAAATTGATTTCTACTTCGTCGGAATTTCTCTTGTTACCAAAGAATTAACTTTAGAAACATTAACAAAATTACGTACCTTTTTCGGGTATTCGTTTGGAGTCCACTTTTCACGCAGAAGTAATGATTCACAGTTTTTCCCCTTCGGATTAATACTAATATTTCTTATTTTGCATAACTTTAACACCACATATTTATAGCGTTTTTAAATTAAAGAATATAAATATTTCTCTTCGGAAAGCGCATAAACCTATCCTTCAATCCACAGCATTTTTACATGAGACATTTTGAAAGAAGAATAAGTTTAAAAGTATCAGACGATATTTCTTATTTCAAATAATCAGCTATTCCCATATATTTTCATTCCGAAACATTTGCATTTTTTTTATTATTATTATTCTTTATAGAAATCGGAAAGGCTGCTCTGAAAAATCAGATTGCTGGGTAAACTCTGTCACTTTTTATCTTTCCCCTACATTTAATACTGCTTTTTCTCGCATCTTTTTAATACGCAGTCTGCACACTAACCCTATCCAAAACACCATTATTAACATAACGAACTATCTGAATGAAAATGATATGCACTATTTTAAGATCATTGATTTCTAAAAATTAAAACAAAGAAAAATAAAATAAAAATAAAAATAAAACAAAAACTAAAGAAAGAAGAAATAGTAAATGCAATAATTATAGTTTTACATATTTTTTGCCTCATGAACGGGACAGTGGTTAGTGACGCTGACTGCCGCACCGAAGTTTCCAGGTTCGTATCTCGGAGAAGGAACGAATATTTGTAAATATATAGTGTCGGTGCAACATGGTGGTACTTGAAATATACAGCGAGCCGAAAGTCCTCTCGCGTGATTTGGTGGTAAGAGAGCAGAGGTATATGTTGGTCTCTCATGAAGCTCTCGGACCTCCCTGGGGATCATCGGACACGCCTCCCAGGGTGATCTTTTTCGAAATTCGCATAGAACTGAGCAAACTCTCATCTATATGGTGCTCAAGGCCAACGACAGACGCAACTTGCACTGGGTGCCACGATAAAATTCATGGGCCTTTTTCAGATAAGTTAGACCAGTGAGATTAGCCGCAGCAACACCAACACGTTTCTCTTTTTTTTTTGGGGGGGGGACTTATTTTCTGAATAATATTTTACAGGACTCTTTAGATGGAATTCAAAATGGAATCGTAAAAAGATTGGGATCAAAGAAAACCATTTCTCTGTCTCTTTTTTTTTTTTTTTTTCTTTTTTTTTTTTTTTTTTTTTGTTTTGTTTTTACGTGTTTGAGAGATCAGTATAATGTATTGAGGTTATCAGATACATAAATGCTTTTTAGTTTCATTCATTTTCTATGCTTGTTATACTTGTTGACGATCAATACAAAGATAAACATGTAGTTAGCCATTGAAAGGTGGAAACGAAATGTTTATTTTATGCTTTGTATGATTTCAAATAGCCCAATGTACAACCAGGTAAATTATTAAACAAACCACGCAAGAGCTTCCTGTCTTGGGAGGAAACCTTCAAAGAGGAATGTAACTTAGTACAAGAACTAGTTTTCCCCGCAAAGCGTGTAATGTTGCAGGAAAACTTAAATTAGCATATGAGGTTCAGTAGTAGTTTACCGTTAAGATGCCCTTTGAGAAGGCTAAGAAAACGTACATATTATACTAAAATAACTTTACTACGCAAATTAATTGTATACAACTTAGCTACACATCGAAATCGTAAATGATGTTGTAGTAATTTAATGGCTTTCATGATCTTGTTATTATAAACTACTAGGAGGGTCATAAAGTTTTGCAACTGATTGAGTTGTAGTTATTAATGTACCTCCCAAGCTCTGTACTGCAAATGATACTTTGACTGCATTATTTTAGATTATTATTTGGTAATTGTTTGTATATAGTATAAAACATTTCGGGCAAATATTTCATTATTTCGTTGTAAGGATCTTAAGTTTTACTAACGTTTATTTTATTTTAAATCTTTACTATCACTTCTTATTTTCTACTTCCGGCCAGAATTATAAGCGTTAAGGTTTTTATGCAAAGTTTGTCTGGCGAACGCCAAGTATTTAAGTTGTGGCTTTTTGCCAAGCGAGAGAGAGGAAGCAGTGAGTCGAAGCAGGCCGCTTACCTTAGAAGTTACGCAGTTGCTTGTTGCCTTCCAGGCCAGAGGTTTTAATCCTCTTGATAAATTTTAAACGTATTGTAGCGTTCACAGTTCTCTGTACTACATACGCTTCCTGTTAATATAAGGCCAATCTTCCACGTTTATTATTCTAAAGTTAAATTAGAGTTTAGTTTTATTTTTATACTTTTACGTTTTGACCCCAAGTAGCGGGTCAGTGTATTCCGAAGTACGGAAGTCATTGTAAATAGAGAAAAATAAAGGGTTTTGTATACCCTTCTTGTGTATCCTGTTTACTTCCCACAGTTTTGAACATAGCTTTAGTAAGCTCTCTGTTCCGAGTCAGGTCCTTGTATGTTCCCGAAGAAGGTAAGAAGGAACATTGAACCTGATATCGTATCATATCTTCTCGTTTATTTTACAGGTGATTATACAAAGAATTACTTTTCAGTTTTACTTCAGAGATAATTACAGATATAAATTTAATTTTTCCATTTTAACTATATAACATAATTCATAATATTTTAATCTGTTGTACTGTTGCTGTTGTGACTTCTAACTTGTGTGACAGTAATATCAGAACAAGCCCACAAGATTCATCGTGGCAAGCAGCACAAGATTGTGCCTGTCATTGGCAATAGCCTTGAGCACCACATAGGTGACAGTACGACTTTGCTCATTTCCGCCCCTAATTTTGAAAGAAAGCACCCGGGAGGGGACGGATCCAAGGCACACATCTATGCCTTCTCTGGGCTTCGAACCTTTCGCTACGGCAGTCAGCGTCGTTAATCACTATTCCGGTTGGGCCGCTTCTTTTAACCTTTATATATTAAACTAATTCATTCTTAACTTTCTATATGATTCGTTTTCACAAAATTTAATTTATATCTTACAAAGATCGGGTGCAATGTATTGCATATTAGAGTTAGGAGTAATGAAAATATAGGTCTTTCTATAGTTACACAATTTTCTTTCCTGATTAAAGCGTTATCGAAAACCGGAAATCATCGAAAAGCGAATATAGTATTTTCTTTCTTTTTTTGGCGTACAAATACAATTTGGTCACCAGGAAAACATAAATAATGCATTATGCATTACTTATAAAAATTAAATAAAATGCAGCTTATATAAAATTGTACACGAGCAGGTAGCTTCTTGTGATTTCCCATAATTAATTAATTGGATCTAATTCTTCCCAATTTCAATAAAGTAATAAATGAAGCCAATTTAGTATGGCATAGTTTATACAGTTCTCTATGAATGGAAATACAAATTTCAAATGCTTTCTGATAAACACACTTTTCAGAAAGAAGTCAAAACACACTTTTGTGTTTAAGTTAAAAGGGTGTGTTAAAGTGCGTGTTAAAGTTAAAACTTTTGTGTCTTTTGTGTTATACAAAGTTAAAACACACTTTTGTGTTTTGTGTAAAATATCATAAGTTGGATATCAATATAACTTATAATACTTTTTATTTAAAAAAGTATGCTCTGTAGTCTGTTACTGACGTATAAAGAAATTTGAGGATTATTTATATTATTCATAGCATAAAAATTGAAAAAACAATTCTTGAAAAGGCGTTTTACAGATATAAAACCAGAAACGTTATTTCAAGTTAATGTAACGCAAAAAAAAAAATTACATAATTTTCAACTTACTTCAAAGCTATGTTATTACTAATCTGTTTTATAGTTCTAACAGGCTTAATAAGCGCAAAATGAATCGTAAAGCAGATGTAGGAATTGAGGTAAAGAAAAATTGTTGCTTTGAATGTCAGAGGTTATTCACAAGACTCCTAGAAATAAAACTATATGCTGTTATTTTTAATTTTGAAATACAAATAACAGTAGGATGAATAATATTAATTATAGGAAGAGCATTATGGAAGATAAAACTCCGAATCAGCCGTCACTTTAAAACAAATCACAGTTTATACACAATTTGAGCGAGTTCTTCAAAGCAGTTGCCCTAAGGATGAAATAATGCGAATTTGCTCACTGACAAAAAAAAATTAATTCAACAGTTGGCAAAATTCCATCAGTAGACATTCGCATTTTATTTATAGAAAGAAAACAATCATCCTCTTTACTGATAGCTCATAAGTTAAACGCTCGAAATGAACTAAAAGCAAAATGTCATGACTTTATTCCTGGAAACTTATCTTTTAGAGTGAAGAGGAAAATTCAGTTTAGACGGTTCATGCAGCTGACCGTCTTATTTGAATTGCCTACGGAAAGCATTTATTCTAAATGACGGCCAGGAAGTAGTTCAATGATGGCCTAAACTACTTCCACTAAGTTTTGGAAAACTCCAATTAGGATGATTGCTTTCCTGAAATTTCCAGGCATGATTAAGAGTAGTATTTATTGCGTAAAGAAAAACTGGAAAAAGGAGTAGAATATTGACAGCAAAGTAGTTTCTGAAAGTAGTACGAGAGTACTTTGGTTCAAACAGCGTATACTATAAATGCTTTTGGAAAGTTTTAGAAGTTGAATTATTGACTATCCCTCGAGGTTTCCATATGTAAATCTCACTGAGAATTTATGGAGTTACTAGCATAGAACTTATGGGGGGGGGACTACGAGAATTATATTTCAATGACTAGCATTATAACACTATTAAAGCTATTAAAATATCTTTTTGTAAGGAAATGTAATGAAATTTTAACTAAAGTGCTTCAAAATTCTTTTGAATACATGTATAACAGAATATGTTTTAACATTAGATCAGAAGTTCTCAACCAGGAGGGAATCTCCCCTAGGAGGGCATTTCATAGTTTCAGGGAGGAGGAATGCAAACAATCATTTATTTAGCTTTTAAATATTTAGTTTTAGTTTATGAATAAAAAAAAACTACTTTTATTCAAGTTTTAGTAGCTACCGATATTTTCTATGCAATCTTCGTTTAATTTATAAGACATATTAGAAAATTATATAAATTTAAATAAATGAATATATATATATATATATATATATATAAATGAATATAAATAAATATATATATATTTGTAATAATAAAATTCCATAGTCAAGAATACACTTAAAATTCTAACTGTATGTTCTTTTCATTTTTAATGGCGACGTTCTCTTATTTGAAAGTACGTGGAATTAAATCCACGGCCCCGTAGTCAAGTTGATTTTTCCGCCTTTTCTACACGTACAGTTATAGAATGTTCTGGAAATATTTAAAGCGAACTGGATTGGCTGACGAGGCTGACGTCCTTTCTTTGAAGCTCCGCCTTTCCAGAGGCTATAAAAGGACTCGCAAAAGAATATCGGGGGCTTTTTCTTAAATGTCACGATGCAGTAAACTACATACAAAAAGTTATTAGTAATTCTTTTTATTTACTCCGGATATCTGATTTTGTAACTGCTATTTCTCTTGAATAATAATAAATGGATCCTGTTTTTTAAACTTATCGTCTGATAATTTAAGCTACGACTACATCTATGATTCTTCAACAATCTATTTATTCTGGACAAAAGCTGGTACATCACAAGACGTCGACAGGATAGGTGTACCCAAAGATCCAATGGAAAAGAAAGAACTTTTTAAGTGCAAGTTGTGTCTGTTTTAAACTGAAGAATTGTGAATTGTGATACAGCTTTGTCTTCGAATTTTGAGCGCGTCTCATAGTTAGATCCACATGATTTGGATATCGTCTGCTGGAAAGAAGCTGAAGAATTTCAATCATTTATGCTGTGTTTTTTTTTTTTTTTTTTTTTTTTTTTTTTCAATTGAAGAATTGTGAATTGTGATACAGCTTTGTTGTCGCATTTTGAGCGCGTCTCACAGTTAGAACCGCATGATTTGGATATCGTCTGCTGGAAAGAAGCTGAAGAATTTCAATCATTTATTCTGTGTTTTTTTTAACAGCACGCAAACTAGCAGGATTAAATAGTGTACTCAACAGCCAAGTAAGAACATATTTTAAGAAATTATTTTTTCTCAGTGTGTGAACTAAGTTGCTACGACAATAGTTTGTTTTAAATATACTATGTTAAAGTAATTACGAGTTTATTTAAATTTCAAGTCTTATTCTAATTAATAGTATTCTAAGTAAGATTTGATATTATCCTCAAATGTGTAGTGATAATCATAAAATTTGAGAATACAAAATTTTTATTTAAGTCTATTATTCTATGAAGTGTTGATAATACTCTGAAGAGTTTTTGGTTTAAAAAAATATTTTAACTATTGTAAAAATATTTTGAGAAAAGTGCACATTTTTGTTCTCAAGAAAATTTTAAAGTTCTCAGTTACAATGTCGACAAATCAGGAACCCGTTAATCTTGACGATTCACTAAACGTGAATCAAGATACAATAGATTTAAATATTATTCCATTGGAAGATTCTAAGGACAGTGACATAATTTCTTGGTTAGGTTATTTTAACAATGTCTGCCAAAATAAGGATAAAAATTGGAAACTTCAAAATATTTCTCGTTACATTAAGGGAAAAGCCCTCTGGCTCTATATTAAAAATTGCCATGAGCTAAAAACTTACTCAGAATTTGAACAAATATTAAAAGAAAACTTTATCGATCCCACCTTAAGTATTTTCGGCGACTTCGCTAATTTAAAATATAACGCCAGAGAAGACATCACAAATTACTTTCGAAAGAAAATTGAAGTGGGTAAGCGGCTTAATTTGATAAATCAATTATTTTAGAAAGTTTGACAGAAGATTTGCCAACGAACTTAAAGTCTTTGATGATTGTTCAAAGTCCCGCTGATCCGATAACTTGGCTAGAACAAGCCCACAAACTTCGACAAATTCATGAATTTAAAGATGAAAATTCACAAAATTATAACAGAGATAGGAATAGTCAACAATTCAGACAAGCTAATTTCCGAAATAATAATCGTCAATTTGTTGCTAATCGACCCAATGCATCTAATTACAAACCTCATAGTTTTCAAAAAATTGGAAATAAATCTAACAGCAATATCAACAACGGAAAGAAAGTTGTATGTCATCATACTAATAGTAATTTTGACGGTATAGCCCCATCACCTTGTAGAATATGTACCAAAAAAAGGATACCAAATTGTTATTACTGGGCTCAAATCTGCCCATTTCGAAATGAGAACAACGAAACTGAAACTAATTCTAATGTGGAAAACAAAAATTCGGGGTCTGATTCTTCAGGAATTTGACAACTAAGAATTAAGGGATTTTTATCCCATGGCAGATCAGTCGACTGTGTCGTGGACACTGGCGCTACATTGTCTATCATCTCTGAAAAATCTGCAAACAATTTACATTTAAAAATTCAAAAGGTAAAAGGTATTAAAATTAGGCAAACTAAAGGAAATTTTTCTATTGATAAAATGTGTAGATTACAAATGAAAATTGGAAATATTATTAAACTAATTAATTTGTTAGTGTTAGATACTAATTTAGATTGTGTTCTTTTGGGTTTAAATGAATGTAAATTATTTGAATTAAAAACTGATTGTAGTAATTTAGTGGTAACTCAAAGAAATGAAAACATTTCAAATTCTGTTAATGTAAATAACAGAGTTTCTTTGCATGTACAACTTGATCAAGTACTTAAAAAAAAAACAGTAATGTAATGCCATCAGTTAAGACAAAACCTAGAAGTAATATCTCTGAAGTAATAAGTGTTGATGGAAATAATATATCTAATGAAAATAATGTGTCTAAAGGTATAATAGTTAATGAAGGTAATAAGTCTAATATTATGAAGTTTAATGATGATAAGATGTCTAAGGTAACAAGAGTTAATGTAAATAATGAAAGTAATGTAAAACTAAAAAGTCAAAAAAGTGATGTGAAAAAACAAAGTAGTGAAATAACAACAGATTCAGATAGTATGGAGGAAGAAAACCCTGAATTAATTAAATTGTTAAATAAATATAAGAATGTGTTTTACAAAAATAAATATGATGTAGGTAAAATTAACGTTGAACTACAACGAATTAACTTGACTTCTGATTTGCCTGTCACTTTAAGACCTTAACGAACTTAAGGTCTTAACCTTACGAATTTAAGGAAGAAGAAGAAATTAGACGACAAATTGATCAATTATTAAAAATGGAATTATTAAAGAAAGTAGTAGTCCTTATGCATCCCCAGTAACTTTAGTATTAAAACGCGATGAGGGCAAAAAAACCAGAATGTGTATTGATTATCGTAAGTTGAATGCTTTAGCAAAGACTGATGCTTATCCCCTGACCCGGATAGATTTTTTATTAGACAAATTAAGTAATGCAAATGTTTTTTCTACAATAGATCTAAGATCAGGGTTTTGGCACATTCCTATTCACCCTGATGACACCGAAAAATTGGCTTTTATTATAAATTTTGGACTGTATGAATGGCTAAGACTCCCTTTTGGCTTCAAAAATGCACCGGCTATCTTTAACAGAGTTATTAAACGCATCCTCACTAAAATAAAATCCAATTTGCTTGTAGTTATTTTGATGACATAATTTTTACTCTTCTTCCGATATTTTTCTTCTTTCTTATTTCCTTCTTACTCATAGTAAATTGCATGCCATATTACAGTTTATAAGTGAACTTACTGTAAATCATAGCATTTAATACATCGAAAAGCTGTTTTTGCAATAAAGCTGCTATTAAGAAGAGCATTATTGAGAAAGAATTTTAAGAATAACCATAAAAGACAGCCGCAAAAGAGTTTAAACACATTTAACTGAGCTTTTAGAAAGAAACAATTCTATTCAAAATACAAACAATACTAGAAAATTCCCAGTTCGATTAATCAGTACGTAAAGCAAAATTAACTTATAAGCATTATCAAAGGGAAAAAAGAACGATTTGCGAACACTTTCCGCGCATTTTTCCACTCCGAACAACTTGCACACTAGAACAGTTATGGCTTGAAAAATAAAAGCAACATGCCAATTATGGCTGATTTTCTCTCTTCGAGCTCACACTCTGATTCAATGAATAGTTCAGTTAATTCAGTTAATTTACTGGGACATTTTTAAAGCATTTTTATGAAAATTTCTCTCTAAGCATAATGTTTCAAGCTTGCAGATTCGTAAGAGAAATTGATAAACGAAAGTGTATTTATCGCTAAAACTGTATATACACATGGGAAACGAATGATCTTTAAGTGCAATATTTTATGCAACGCAGACAAAATTTGCGAGCGGAATAATTCTTCCTTCTCTGGTTTCCAGTTCCTTCTCCAGTTTCACATTCAGTAGACTCGTGTGAACCCCAAAATAAGTTCATAAATTACGACACAATAACACGCCGAACGAATACTAATTCAGAAGTTAAACAACAAAAATCAGCGTTATATTTTCAAATTCATAAAGTCAAAAATTCTTAACGTTTTTAAATAGACTATTAAAGTTTCTGGTCGTAGATAATAGCAGAAACATAGAGTTCTTAAGCTAGAAATTCGTAAAACCAAATGCCCTCTGTATGCTTGTATGTTAACAAAATTCGCCATAATAACAATATATTTGTTCTCAGTGCATATATATGTATATACATACGTTGTATATAATTACATATATATATATCTATATGTTATATGTGTGCGTAATTATATATATATATATATATGTGTGCGTGTATGTGTATGAAAAAAGTATGTAAATAAAAATTCTAACTTTAACTTGCAATAGTCTCTTGGCTCACCATTTTAGTTTGCTTGTTTCCTTTTTGCATCCTAATAAAGGGTAAGTGTTTATTATCTCTTTAACTGCGCCATTTCAAAACTAGTCTATGTCATATGATCCTTGTCTAACGCTAATGATACAGGCATTTACATAACGCTCCTGTGAATGATGGTCTAAAATTCGGGAATTGAAACTTAAAATTAACCAATCAAAATAAAGATTAACTAAAACTAAGTAATTCTGAACAAGGTTTTCATCTTGAACTTGTCGCATTCTCTCTTTCTCTCTCTTACTTCTCTGCTGCCAACTTTTTAATGCTTACTGCTCCCTCTGTCTTCAGATACATTTCAGAAATCTAAAAATATCAATGTATTTCTTCAAGAACAAGCTCGCTTACTGAGTTAGTTTACCTGTGTTTGTTTAAAAAGTTATTTCTAAACGAAAATGAAGGTATATTATACCAGCAATGACAGCTGTGCTTTCCCTTATGCACTAAATTTAATCATTCTGCTCTTTTTTGCTGCATCAACTGCTTCTGAATCCTCTTACATACGCATGCAAACATATAGATATATAACGTAAAGAGAAAATTGCAGTTGGTCAAATAAGAGTTAAATTTGAAACTATTTTTTTAATATTAAAAAAAAACTGAGTGGCAAAAGTATGTAAATAAATGCTAAATTGTTTCAAAAGAAAATTAAATTTAAATTAAATTAAATTAAAATTAATAATTAAGTAAGTTAAATTAAATTTAAATTTAAGTTAAATTAAATTTAAGTACTTCTCTTGCGCCATTGCTGCAATGAATGAAATTTGAATTTAACAAACATTCTCTATTCATAAAAAGCAAATTTAAAGTTAATTAAATTTTAAATGAAATTGAATTACAAATAAATGTTTAATGATTGCTGCGAACTAATCTACAAATATCATTTAAATTCTGAGAGCATATGTAAATCAAGTGCAAGTATCAAAATCTATGAATATATAATAAATGTATAATATACTTATTCCAATAAATTCTTTAATCATAAAAATTTATAAAAATGCATAAGTGAATAATTTTTGAGCAGGCAGGAGACAGACTTTTCAAGGGTAAGTTGCCTCCAAACCTAACTCTTCAATTATTCAATTTGTGTTTCGTCATCCATGTAGGCAAGGATAAAAGGAAAATTCGAAACCACAAGTAAAACCAAATGTTGTGAATTACTAAAAAGAAATTTAAACAAGTGGAATTTAGAGAAATTAGCAAGTAATAAGTAAAGTCAATTAAGAGTAGAAAAGCAAATGTTTTAGAAAACCAAAGTAATTTAGATACTCTTGCCCACAAAAAACTTCCCTGACACGAATTATGCAAATAAATCAAAAAGAAACTATTTATAAAAATAAGATACTATTTATAAAAATACATAAATAATACTAAAAAGGCAAGTAAAAGGTAAGTTTCAGTTTAACTTACCAACTGTATTTGTATTTGGAGAGTGGAGCAGCATGCCAAACTAATGATATTAAGTAGTATGTTTCTTCTAACTTTATAAATATAGGGCGCTAATATAAGGTAAAGATGAGTGTTAAGCTGCTATCTGTTAGATCTATTTTAAAAAACCTATTGTAAACTTTTAGTAATGTAAAATGTGTGTACTGTTGTAAAATGTTTTTTGCTAACTGTAAAGTACTGAAAAATGTGTCAAAAATTGTAAAAATACTAACTATAACGTAATGTGAAAAAATGGTTGCAAATTATTAAGGATTGCAAAACATTAAAGATAGTAAAAAATCGAAAATGTTTTTGAAATAAAATTAATTTTAATTTTGAAAAATTTTTAAAAAAATAATCTTTTTAACTAAAGTAAGAAATTTATTGTAAGTCTTAATTTATTAAAACTGAATTTAAACATATTTAATTAAAACTTGCTAAATACTGGCCAAAAAGTAAGGAAAACTAGAAAAAGATAATAATCTTCACTCAGTTTGGGCTATAATTGAGACTTTTGAAAAGAGTTGGCCCTTCATTAGTAAAAGGAAAGAATCCAGTATTGATTGTATACATTTTTACAAATATTTACAATAAATATGTACAAGATAATCCTTGAACTATTTAGTATCCTCCATTACCCTCCAGTTAAGGTTTTTAAAGTAATGTTATCATACCATAAAGAGTCCAAAAATTATAAAGAAAAGTTAATGCCTGACTTTTTAATATATAAATTAATAAATTGTGCTGGGACTTGGTTGTTAACTTGAACATTAATTTATTATTTCTTCCTTTAAATCTTCTATTTCAGTATATATTTTTTCATTCTGATTATTTGGATATAAAAATTGTTACTATTACTTTTCTAGAAATATTAGAGTTCCAATTAATTAGTTTAATAGTATTAAATTGGAAATTCCTCCTTTTATCATATAATTCAATTTTACTGTGTTTAATTATTAGTAGGTCTAGGTCTTCAATAGTATCTTGATTAGTATTAGTTTATTAAGTGTTAAACTATTTGTGTAAATTTTGAGTTGTTCAAAAGTAGAATTATTATTGAAAGTTATAATATCATCAATGTATCTAAATGTATTTGCAAATAACTTTAATTCATTTTTATTCAAACTTAGTTGGAATTTAAATTCATAAGCAAAAAGAAATAGGTTACATATTTGTCTAGAACTGTTTGCTCCCATTGGTATTCCTTTCACCTGCTGAAAGATCTTATTATTGAATTTAATGTAGTTATTAAATAACCGCTGTTTTTGTGTAGCCGCTCGAAATTCGCACGGAGAATGACGATTTAGCCAGCAGAATGCTTTTATGTACCACTCAACAGCGTGGTGTACTACCTCTACGCGCCATTTACGTCTACATATTCCATAACAAAATCTGCTTATTTCGGTCCTCTCTACCTGTCCTTTTGCATTTTTGCCAGATATATTTGAAGCCCCCTTTATAGGCTTTGATTAAAATTGGCTTAAAAAGCTGGGAACGCTCGTATTCCTTTAATTTAATGCAAGTTTCCAAGTTAAAGAAAAACAGATGTTTTGATGTTATTAAGGTCTCCGCCAACATCTCACTTTAATTTCGCTCTTAATTTAACAGTTTCACAACCATTTAGCGGTTAACTATGCTTTCGCAACTTTATGGGAAACTTTATAGTTAAACTCTTTCACGGAAATAATGTGAAATCGATTTCAATTCTTGAGAAAAAAAAAAAAAAAAAAAGAACGGTTCGTGTTTAAACTGCTGCCGCGTGTTGAGTCACGTATTATTAGTACGTCGGAGATTATTTTCTAACACTTCATATTATATTTCATGAATTTATAAAATTAAACCGCAGTGACATTCAGTTTAGACCATTTTCATTGACATGTACATTAGTCAAAATTCTTCAGGTTCTGTGTACTGTGGAGATATTGATATTTTAATTGAAGCATGAGCGTTTAGTCAGTTGTTAATGATTACTTGAATAACTTGTTGTTTGTTAACTATTATTCTCTACGTAATATTGAATAGTTTCATCCCACAGACATCTGTCGTAAACTTCTATGTGCTAAAAATTTACTATTAATTCTGAAAATTTTCCAAAACTAAGGATTAATAAACTATCAGAGACTTATTTATAATAATACATAGTGATTTTAGAGTATTTTGTTTCTTTTCGTGTGAAACTTATTTTAGGTAACCGTGTGTTTTAAACAAGGAAAGGGAAATTAATTTTCGTCGAAAAGTGTAGATAAAAGCTGATAAGATACTTTTAAAGCACTTAATGAAGAAAATGTTACTAAAGAGTATAATTACTGAATAAACTTTATTTTAAAGTGACTTCATAATTACCATACTAATTAGTATTCCGAATCATGTAGTGCTAATATTAGTTTACCTTTTTTCCCTGCTTGTGTATATTTTATACATTTAATAATCGAAATAAAGCATTCAACAGATATTTTTAAAAAACTTTCATGATTTATGAAACAAAAGCATTTTTTCACTTTCCTGGCATTTTAAAAGCAGGAAAAATTGTTTCCTAAAATTTCCTTTCATCAGTAATAATTTTGACAAATAGTTTCGCAGTGGTAATATTAAATTCAATAATTAGAATTTCTTATTAGAATCAAGAAACACATT
This sequence comes from Stegodyphus dumicola, assembly GCF_044657685.1. Classification (NCBI taxonomy): domain Eukaryota; kingdom Metazoa; phylum Arthropoda; class Arachnida; order Araneae; family Eresidae; genus Stegodyphus; species Stegodyphus dumicola. The sequence continues at coordinate 181,502,669 of NC_140781.1, forward strand.
TTATTTAAAAAGAAAGGCTTTAAGATGAATATATATTTAAATATACATCATTTCTAGACTTACTGATAATGTATTTATTATAAATTTTTAAGCTAAGACATAAATATTTAGCCCACCAGCGGCCGAGCGGTAAAGTCGCTGAACACTGGTAGTTCGGTCCGAGGTTCGAATCCCGCGAACGGGCTGGCTGCATGGGCGTTTTCGTGGTTTTCCCCCTGTGTAACGTGTATACGAGCCAGTTTCCCTTAGAAAGTCCTCCACGAAGGCATCCCTCCTTTAGGCAGATAGCCCTCGAGGCTTTGCCATAATCACACACACACACACACATAAATATTTAAATTTCTCAGAATATACACAGCATATATAAATCAGCATATATATATAATTACACACACACACACACCATTATTATATATGTATGTTTATATACACAAGATGTTTCGAAAAATTTCACGACTTAATATTTCTTGATACGTTAGTTGTAGACCTGTGATTCCAGTTTAAAAAAACTTAATCAAACTAAATAGGATTTCTCACTCTGGCAATTTAAGTGGCATGTTTTAGCAAATATATACAATTCAGTTTTTATTTTTTTTTTATGTTTTTCCTCCATGAGGAAAATACTAAAAAATAATTATTTTTTTTATTCTACTAGTCCTCTTACCTGGGGTTGCTTATTGCACTGGTTGAGATCTGTATTCTGGCCGTCTCGGCTCTGGAGGGGGTTATATTATAAAAGAACCGGGTCCCTACTTCCATCCTTTGGAATTTTACGCGACGAAACGGTCTCTTTTTGACATCTTTTGGTACAACTCCGCAGCCTGCGTGCTGTGTGGAAACCAGAGTAGACCATTAGTCCTACTATTGCAAATCTTTGAAGTGGCCAAAGTTTGAGCAGGAGTAAAAGTCGCCCCCTAAGGCGCAAAAATCCTCTGTGGCATCCCCAATTCCCTACTTTATAAAAAGATGCCCCGTAGTATATTTTATAAGGCGGAATGAGACGGGAATAATAATAAGCCTACTAAAGGTCTTTAAAAAAATAGTATGTAATAAGCAATAATATATTGTACGCTTTAACCCATTTAAATCTGAAAATAAATAACTACAAAAAGGTTGTTTAGAGATTGTATGAAATTCGATTACATTAGTTAAAAATTTCAATTTGCTCAATGGAATAGGGCAAAACGCCTAATGGGACGGCCCACCAGCGGCCGAGCGGTAAAGCCGCTGAACACTGGTAGTTCGGTCTGAGGTTCGAATTCAGCGAATGGGCTCGCTGCATGAGCGTTTTCGTGGTTTTCCCCATGTGTGACGTGTGTACGAGCCAGTTTCCCTTAAAAAATCCTCCACGAAGGCATCTCTACCTTTAGCCCTCGAGGCTTTGCCATAATCATATAAACCAAACCTAACGGGACGGCTATGAGCCTAAGGGAAGTAAATGTCTTCGTGGGGAACGTTCTGAGGGAAACCAGCTCATATTCACGTTACGCCATGAGCAAAACCACGAAACCAAATCGTGCAGCCAGCCCGTTCGGTTGGGTTCGAGCCGAGCTTTAATCTTTAGTATGCCACAATCTTTAATCCCTCGGCTACAGGTGGCGACAAACATTTCGGATTTTAACACTTTTAAGAATGTGTTTGGGACTCATGCTTCAATATGAAAGTTTTCTAATGTAAAAGGTTACTTTTAGAAACCTACAATTGGAAGTATATCACTAATTTAGCATTATTTGTGTACGACTGACAAAAATTTTAATTTATAGTACTTCGAGTAATTTTTATGATGTGAGCTATTTTTCTAGGTGATTCTTTTCTCTACAAGGCAAGTATAATAATTTAAATTTTGTGAATTATTTTATTAAGAAGCATTCACGTAACCACAATTGCTATACTCCTTGCCTTATTTGAGTCCTTTCCTACGCTGTTATCACGCGTCCACTATCAACTGTTCAGGAGATATTTAGCTGTGCAATTTTTTGGAACAGTTCTATAAGCTGGAAAGATTACGTATATAACCTGGCGCAAAAGTAAGTAAGCTCTTGTGCACAGCTCTCGTAAAAGAGAGCTGTGCACAAGAGGCGTAAGACTAGTTACAGATGTGAAAACTCAGTAATAATAAAAAGTTGTTTTCAAACAAAATCACGTAATTTTTAATTCAACCTCCATATGATTTTAGTCAATTAAATACGTTTCTATTTCACGTATTTATAAAAATTATCTGTACATATATGAAGTAAATTATCCTTCTTTAAAAAATACGTCTAATTCAAGAATACGAAAGTGCAAAACAGTATAATTTACATAAGAGGGCCTACTAACTAGAACATTTTATTTTCTCTTTCCTGACAGATACACTCGTATTTCCTTCAGACTCGAATTAAATCGCTTCCACCAACTTAAACATTTTGGCAGCCGAGCTCATATTCCAATGACACAATGTTCATTGCAGCAAAATGCACAGTTGTGTATTCATGCAGTTTTCATTTTGTGAAATTTAGTGCACACTTTAGTAATACATTTTGAGCTTAAAACAACTTCAAATAATGTTATAATAAAAGCTACTTCTTTGTTCCGATACAAATTAGAGTAACATTTTCTTGAATAAGAATATTTTTATGAAAGAAACTTCAAATGAATATTTTTAAGCATATCCTCGTTTGAATCGTGTTAATCATATTCAAAGAAAGAATTATATTGAGTCCCTCCAAAAGTGTATGAAATCAAAATCTTGTGAAAATCCCTAACGAAATACAACTATTTGTATACCAGTGTTTAATTAGTTTTCTTATATGTAGTGAGTCAATTACATTTTTACGCGACTAAAATATATTTGGGATTCAAAAAAGGAGGCAAGTATTGGCTCGTATGCAGAAAACATCCGGGTTTCGACACCACTCTGCTACTAAACTATTAAGAGAAAAACGCTTGTATAATTAAAATGATTAAATTATTCCTCATTTCATTTATTCCTTTCCTTATAATTTTTTATTTAAAGTATTTCTAGTTACTGTTTATTTTTGCCCAAATAACCTTGCGAGACGTTGGTCATCCAATATATAATGCGTTTTTTTTTTTTTTTTTTTTTTTTTTTCCAATTTTTTTTTTCAAAATTAAGATAAACGTTTTTTTTAGTCTGAAATATACTCCTCTTCGTCGTCTGCTAGTTCCTCAATAATCACGATGGGATTTTGTTCCATCAAGATTTGCAGGACGTCCTCGTCAAGCTCTACAGATCGTTCAAGACGAGGCTCACCTTCTGTAGTTTCCGGTTCGGAATCTCTGGAATCATCGTTAACACTATCTTACGTTTACTGTCCGATATCCATATACTGAATTAATATTGCTGTTAATCATTATTTAATTGAACTTCTAAAGCTAAATATGCCAAATATGGTCCTTTGTCGCTTTCATTTACCTTTAGAAAAATAACTGTTAATATTAAACCACTCCCTTTAAAACTTGCACTAAGATCAAGGTAAAGTTATTATCTGATTTTATAGTAAGTTGATATAGGTAGATTATCGCGTCACTCTCCGAGTTTTCCTACAAATGAAAAAAATCGCATTATTTATGGGAGGTCAAATGTATCACTTGACGGATATATACCGAATTATACCTTTCCGTGTGTTTCCAGATTACTTTTACATCGAACACCCAACTTAATATTATTTAAATTGTAGAATCACTATGTTTCAGTAGACGGTCCTTAATGAAATATGACGTTCGACAGCGCACGTTATTTTTCTGAATATATCATGTGTCACGCAATATCTTGATCAATGCTTACCATGATTTTGATGCCAGTAAAAATCGGACAATGCCGAGTCTGTAGACAGATAAAAAATTTCCGATATAAAATAATGTGTTTTATTAACAATATCGGAAGATTATATCTTTTACCATCGTATACATATTTTTTTATTTGGAATGCTGTTCGTGTTGCACAACCTTGAAGGTAAAAAAAAAAAAAAAAAAAAAAAAAAAAAAAAATCTATAATCTCCATAATATGAGCTGTGCCAAAGGAAGTAATGCCTTACATTATCAGTTGTAACTCTCCCAGTTTAAGAAATGACCGCAGTTGCAAAAGTCAGATTAACCCTGAATTTCCTTGATAACCATCGAATATTCTGCCTTAATTAACTGATAAGCAATTTTCTAAATATCCCGTTTGTTTTAGACGTTTGCGTAGTTCCCTTAACTCTCTCGAAACTCGTAAGGTTTGAATTTCCTCTTTAAAGAACAAAAGATACGTTTCACGCACGAGCTTCTACAATATAAGAAACTGAATACAGAAACTCGACAGGTTAATAAGAACAAAATGAACAATTCACGTCCTCGCATTCCTTAAATTGCATAAAATTATACAAAAGTGCATTTAAAAAGGAAAATTGGATACAGATAACGAAAGAAAGAAACAAAATTTTTCAAAGCGAGCAAAAACATCGGAGTAGATGTTCTTTCCTCAAATTCAAACGACTTTAACTATTTCTAAATCCACCAATGGCATCTTAAAAATATCGCTTTAAAAATGCGTTCCACCCATTTTAAGACTTCCTTCGTAGTCTAATAAAAGAAAAATGGAGCCGTTTTGTGAGCAGCATTTTTGGCGATAATGTTATTTTTTAACACATTTTTCACAGAACAATTTTCAGAATTCTCATTTTTAACTTTTTATTGTTATTTAATACATATCATTCATTTAATTTACATATACATAAATGAAATAATTGTTACTATACTTTTAGTTAAAAATAAAAAACAAGTTAAATTTTCATCACGTTTAAATTACTGAGCCGTTGTGCCATGGCTGAAGTTGAAAAAATGCATGATGAACATTGACGTTAGTATACTTTAAATTCATGAGAGTTTGTAAAAATATATTTTATTATCCCATATTGTCAAAAAAGATAGAGTAAAAAAATCAAAAATTTCTTTATAAAAATTAAAACTATTCGCCTGGGATATAGTACTTCGAAACCTCATTTCTGTGCCTCAAGTGCCTCATTTCTGGGTTTTAGCTACTTCCAAGAAACTCATTTTGAACTACCCAAATTTTAATAGACATTAATGAATGCGCTACCTGAAAGGCATCTGAACATGCAGTTTTTCGAAGAAAGTTTACTTCACAACTCTCTCATTTTTTATACAACAAAAAGAGATTACTTATTTTCACTATTGCAAAAACAGATGCGACCTCCACAGAATTAATTAATGAAAAATGTTTATTTTGAAAAACTGTATATTCCTGACTTTTCGCTTTAAGTAGGTTAATGCAAATATTTTCACGCATTTGTAGTTTTTGCGGCAAATTCCTCAAATCTTCCTCAAAATGTACGTTTTTCATTTAAAATCTCAAGCCCTTTTTTTACGATACCCATGCGTTAGTTATAGTTTTATAAAGCAATTTTTTGGATTATTCAAATATACTGCTATATTATGTAGAACATATAACGAGAATTTAAGATAAACGTCTTGTATTTTGAAAGGAAAAGGAATATGTGGAGCTTTAAGCGATAAGAACGTTAGAAGGATCTGAAGTTCTTCAGGAGAGATGATATCAACAAGCATAAAAACTTTTCAAAGCATAAAAAAGCTTTCTATTCTGTACTCAACTATGAGTTGTTCTAAATATAGCAAGCAATACTAAAATCGACCCTTCCCCCACCCCAAATAAAAATCCCCCCCAAAAAAAATAAGTATTTATTTTATTACCTCGAATTTGCCCCATACGCATCTAAATCGTTACTGATTCAGCTAGATCCTCTACGACATCATACAAATTTTTATCGATTTTGCTCGTTTAAACATTAAATCTTATGTTTTAATAATTAAAAGAACAAATTTGGTTAAAGGGCAGATCATAACACTTCACATTTCTGGTGTTAGCTTTATAGTATCAATTATTACCGCATTTGGAATAAAAATTTCAATCCGCTTAGTCTGTTTCTTTAGCTTTATTACAGCGAATTATGCATGGGTTTTTCTCGCAAAGTATTTGCTTGAGCTTTTACTCGGGAATATCAAACAGATTTTAGACATGAAACGCAGATATTTACAATTCTAAATCTAGGAGTATTACATTCATCAGAAAAATTCAAGACGGCAACGAAGAAGCCTGTTTATAAAAAGCAATTAAACCTTTTAACGTAGTAAGACTAATAAAAGTACCAGAATATTCAAAATACCATTTGGGATATGAATCATTCTCAGAAGAACTGAGCATTATGTCAATTTCGTAGTTTTATCCATTTAAAAAGAAAAGAGGGAATCACCTGGAAAACATTTTTACTACACTTTTTTATCCTGCTATGTTGTAAGTTCATCGAATGTTGTTCTAAGTTTAAATTCAGTTAGATTTTCGTCCGGACGGAATAATAGTCAGCGGAGACTGATTACTAGCCCGAAACCAAGCATGTGGTTAGTTTCGGACTAGTCAACAATCATTACGCAACGATTGGCTGCACTGCGTTTTTCTTCCCCCTCCCTGGCGGGCGTAATATCGGTCGACCCTTGTAATATACATCCTAGACGATCTTTTCATAGATGAAACTGCTAAATGACCGGTGGGTTCAGCCATTCTCAATGAATGTTTCAGCAACAAATGTCCAGCCATCTGAAATTAAAGTTACATTAGGGGCTTAAAGGAAGAAAATGCATGTTTACAGTACTCCATTTTTCTGCGAAATGGTGATTAAAACCTCTGTAAAATAACAATGGGATGTTTTTATTTAAACCCAATGAAAGATAAGCATTAAAAAAACATTCTAACATAAAGTGTCTCGATAATAAAGCTGGGTAGACTTGGTTACAATTCGAAATTTTGTTTCTTCTCCACATAAATATGCATCTGTATGGATTTCATTTATTGTTTACGTTTTGCTTACGTGTAATTTAATATCAACAGCAGTCTAGTAAATTAAAATAATTCGCAGTTTTTAATAAATTTAGTTTCAGAGTAAGCTGATTATCAAGAATTCAGAGTTTATAGAAAGAGGAGAATTACACACATATAAATTCTGTGCAATGACTTTAGCAATTTTTAGGATGCTAAATATGGAATGGAAATATAGAAACAAAGTCTATAAGAATGTATAAAAAACAACGTCTATAAGAATGTGACCATATCAAACATAAATTAACGTATTAACTCGCGTATCCTCCTATTTTGAATTATTATCCTCGAAAATCAAGAGGAACAAATTACCAATTTTTGAAGAGTGAGTTTGATAAAGAACTTTACAGATCAAAAATCACATATGAATAGATGTATTAATATTGCCGTAATCTGTTGGTTACAGTTATTGCTTTAAATACTACTGTTTTCACTTATAAGTTGTACTTTGTTATTCATTCACATTATGTATGTAAATCAGAAGGTGTCCGCCGATAACATCGCGGCAAAATCATCCCGGGCGAAAACGTCGCGGAGAAAACAACGCAAGGCGAAAACGTCGTGCTACAAAACATCGTAGGAGAAAACATCGCAGTTCTAAAACATCGTGGTACAAAATATCGTCGTCGAAAATAAAGCGGTTCAAAAACTTCGCAGTTTAAAAATATCGCCGTAGAAAATATCGCAGTAAAAAATAAAGTATCGACAAATCATCGCAGGACGATAACATCTCAGACCTGCTTTTTTCAGGCTTTAATAATTGTAAATGGATATTCCCATAATGATTTGTGAGCGCGAGATGGAAAGAAAGATAATTTTTACTTTCATATTTTTTATTAACTAATATATTTTTGCTGAAAAAATAAAAAGGAAACTTAATACTTAAGAATAAACTGAAGCAGAACAAGAAATTATTTTCATTATAAGAGTATTAGATTGACAAAAGTGAAGAAAATAATCTCACAATTAGCAATTTTTTATAGATAAGGTCATGCAGTTACGTAGCTTCCTTTTTCTAAACTTTTTTAGATTATACTTTTAATGAAAAATTATCAGTAAAAACTTCACAAAAAATTATCAGTAAAAACTTCATAAAAAATTATATATTAATAAGAATTCTATTAAGTGCTATCAAGTTGCCTTAATTTTCTATGCTTAAATTTCCTTCTTACTTTTTCAGCAAAAAATTATTATAGTTAATAAAAAATATGAAAGTAAAGATTATCCTTCTTTCCATCTTGCGCTCACAAATCATTATGGAAATCTCCATTTACAATTATTAAAGCCTGAAAAAAGCATGTCTGCGATGTTATCGTCATGCGATGATTTGTAGATACTTTATTTTTAACACGATATTTTCGACGACGATGTTTTTAAACTGCGAAATTTTTGAACCGCTTTATTTTGGACGACGATATTTTATATCACGATGTTTTGGAACTGCGATGTTTTCTCTTTGCGATGTTTTCTCTCACGATGTTTTGTATCACGACGTTTTCGCCTTGCGTTGTTTTTTCTGCGACGTTTTCGTCCGCGATGTTTTTGCCGCAATGTTTTCGGCTGTAACCAAATCAGAAGTATCTAAATAATATGCCGTAAAGACTACAGAGAAAAGTATTGCAGAAGGAGAAAAATGTCAGTAAATATTTTACGTGGAAACTACTCATACTTGAATTTGGTTGATTCATACACTAATAAAACTCTATCCAACCGAATGCATGATATGATATAAGGGACGCAGCCCGACCCTCTTGACAGACTTTACGTCGCACCTATGGCCTTTTTGCGGGCTACGCCAGAGCAAGCTAGAAACAACACCTTCAACAAACAGACATAAAGAACATAACTAAAAAACAAAATTAAAATTAAAATCCCTACTGCAAGCTTATCATGATTAATCGTCTCTATCATTTTCCTGGCAAATTTTGTCAGTCTTTCAAAATCATTTAAAATATCATATGTATTAAAAACATCATTTTTAAGCTCGTTCCTGATTATCAGTAAAATATTTACATGTTTCCACATTAATGCTCCGCAGTGCCCGGTTCTTTACAGATATCACAGACGTCAGACTCTTGTAATTTAAACCTTTTAAAACAGAAGGAAAAGCGGCCATGACCTGTAATGATTTGGTTAACGTCAATTTTTGAATAACATAAACATTTTTTAAGTTTAACAAATTTCTTATAACCTTTATTTCGATCAGACCTTTCCGAATGCATGAGATACATTGTACAAAAGACGAGATATAAAAATGATATTGAGTAAATTTCTTCCTATATTATTTACGCGTTGCCGAAAAAGTAAGCGCTGGTTAAAATATTTGCATCTCCAATAAATGTAATTCTGTCATAAAAACACAATATTTCTATCTTGTTAGAAACCTAATACTTAAACATTTTGCTTGAAAAGTAGAATTATTCTCGCTTTTCCTTTCATAAAATGATTTAACATAGTTAACTATTTTATTTACACTTTAAGAGTTCATTTAAGTGAAAGCTACAATTCTTTCAGTAAGAAATGATATTTTTAACACAGAAATGTAAAGAAACTAATTAAAAATATGCCTAATTTTACATAGAAGTTTTGCATCTATACTTTATCTCAGTTCACAATTTTTTAAAAAAAAACCTGCTCATAAAGGAATATTAGAAGAGAGAATTTTAGGATAAAAGGCACATTACAAACTCTTAAGAAAAAATACGAAACAAACCACTATAATGATATATATCAGGTGCTTGCAGTTTGCTTCGGAGTAGTCGAATAAAGTCTTTAACAATAAGTGCCAACATCAGTAACAAAAAATTTTGTTTTATCGTATGAGCGGTGATATTAATTTAATATCTTAAACTTTATGTTGAAGTGCCTGAAGTATGAAGCTATGAAATTATTTTTATGCATGACAAGAAACGCAGTTTCACTGAGCGAGAAATTCTGTACATAACCACAGTTTTGAAGCATGTAATTTTTTTCTCTAACACACAGTTTTACTCAGGTTTCATTCAATTTATAAAAAAATTTAAATAGAAAATATTCTTTATTTTTCCTTTTTTCTGCTACTCATGCAATAAGTTTGCTTTCTTGAAATCGTCAAAAGATGCTTAAAAAAGGCACAAACTTATTTTTTATTATAACTATTAGCGTAAGTTTTTGCTAAGGAAATGTTTATTGTAGAAAGCTAACTACTGTTTTTACGGGTTCAAAGTAAAACTGGTTCAGATGTTTTTAAATTCTGCTATCCTTTCCTCGAAATTTCAGAACTGCGAATTATTTTCACATTTTCTTTTTAATGTGCTAAGTTAAGAAGCGATTAATAACGCATTTGGAATAACAGTTTTGCTCAAAAATCTCTAAAACTAATGCTTAAGTAAAATAAAATAAAGTAAACAAAATCTGAAGGAAATCTAAGAGCTTCATTGAACATCGTTAAAAGGATTTATTCTACCATTCCACTTTCATATAATATATTCCTTTGTTTTCAAAATAGTTAAAAATTCATGCCTATCATAACATGCCTGCATTTGCTGAACTGCTTAAGAGAATATATTACTCCCATGTGCTACCAATTTAGTGCTGATTTTATTTAAAACTCAAGGCAAAAAATATAACACCTGAGAAAATTTTTAAAGTCGCTTAAATGTCAAGATTTTAAGAAAAAAAAATTAAAATCAGAAGATGAGAAATAGCATCACAAATTTAAAGTACTTTAATTTAAATCACAAATTTAAAGTATACACATAAATTTAAAGTACTTTAATTTAAGTCAAAAATTTAATGTAATTTTAGGACTAAAAACAGAAAATAATATTTTTTTTTTAGAAAAAAGGAGATGCTGCAATTAAAAATAAAAAATGCGTTAGCACAGATTTGCATGTCGTAACGTATAGAGGCAAAATTCAAAACATAACATTTGTTTTTAGAAATAAACGCTACACTGCATACATTTATTCTTTCCTAATACCATAATACGATTCAGCAAGCCATAACATGACTTAATTAGCACATGCACGCTATATTTATGCACATGATACAGTTATAGTCCTTTATCAAATTAGTGAAATTGCTCTACTCACCATTTAATGGAGCAACTGTACGTTTTCCTAGAAGATCCAACGTTCTCTTCAATGCAAATTCTTCAAGCAGACAGATGAGGCAAAGAATTCCTTCTCGGATGCACATCATGATTCTCATATGTTTTTGGTTTTTATTCCAATTTTATCTTCAAAACATTCAACTGAATGTTATTAAATTTCTCCTGTCCTCCAGTCTGAATAGGGCATCGTACCGTCTTCCTCTTTATAAGCATTTTAGTATCCTTCGGCAATGAGAAATAAAAAAATATAAGCATATGAATTGCTTACGGATGCGAATCACCATGTAACCCATAATGATAGCAAGAATAATAGCAAGCGTTTTAAATTATGAACTAAATTTAACTTGTTTAAATGCAAATAAATAGAAACCGAACGAACATTAAAATTAATTACCTAAAACATGCCCAACTGAATGTTACATCACAATTACAAACGGTTCATAAACAAATGTTAGTGTTCAGTAAAAAATATTAAAAAATTTGATAATTTCAATTTGTCGATTTTTAAAATATTTAAAACACGAAATTTTAAAGAAATTTAAGAGAACAGTAGTATTAATCAATAAGGGGAATTCTTTAGAAATTAAGCTATCAAAGTATTATTAAAAATTGAATGAAAAAAATAAGTCATTTTTCCAAAGTTTCTCTTCCTCAGTAACGGAAATTATTTGCCTAATGGATTAAAACTGTCAGAAATTCAAAAATGCTGTTTCCCAGTTTTCCTCGATAATAGAGTATCACAGAGGCCATCCGAAAAAAAAGGAACAAGATTGACTATAGGTAAAATTCGGGGAAAATTCCAGGAAATTAATCACACGAGTTCCTCGGGAAATGTTAAGGCTCTTTTCCTAAGCAAATTCCTTTTCTAGCTCCCTTGTAGTCCATAAACGCTCATCTTAGCCTCCACGCAGAGCTTCACACACTTCCTGCAAGTGAAGCTTTCATCTTGAAGGAAGAATAATCCTCACGCGTACCTTAACCACTGGGTCGGACTTAGGCATCACGTGATGCCGACGCTCGCCTTCTACTGGCTGAAACAGGTCGTATCAAGCTTATCATTGGTTCTGACTGCGGCACAGCCTCTTTCCTCGATCTGCAGAGATCCTATTTCACCGGAGGCTTGAGAGAATTGCATGCAGGATTTGGATGAAAAGGGGACGTATCACGAAAAATGTATTTGTTATTGCCATACCTTTGCGAAGCTCATTAGATTCTGTTGACTTATTTCTCATACGGGGAATAAAAGTACATTCAAACATATTCTGATATTTTACGAAATTTTTATCGCAACAAAAAATGACACGGTTTTATGACTGCCTTTCACAGCATTACGTTTCTCAACTATAAAGGAAATTTTTCGGAAGTTTGAAAACAAATCGCGAATCATTTTAATTATTTTATAATAAATTTAGGTAAACATTTTTAATGCGTCTGGAGCTCAGATGAAGGAAAAAATTATGGATTACATGATGAATGCATGTACATACATATAAATATTCAAATGTAAAGTTTCTTAAGGAATATGTTCAGCAGATAACTGTTTTAAAAATAATTAATGCGTATAAATATCATAGAAAAACTGTAAAAATCATATTTAACTTAATTTTAATTTATGAACTGTAACTGTATGCCAGTAATTTTAATTTATGAACTTAATCACAGATCGATAAAAAAAATTATTTCTACATAGCTATAAATAATGCTCATAGGAATCTATTTAAAAGTAGAATGTAGAAAAGTATCCAGTTAGGCCAAATTAGATTAATGAAAATTTTAAAATGTTATAATTGTTAGGGAAACTGACCAATCAGCTGAAATTGTAGTCCAATCAGCCGAATTTCCCTGAAAAAACAGTTGTCGTATGTTTTTCTAAGTCAAACAGTCCTCATATGTTTTGTTACAGTAGTAATAAATTATTTCCGCATTTATATATGAAAAAAATTTCACTCATGCAATTACATTTCACTCAGAACTGAAATTTACATGAACAAAAATGTAATCTTTATTTTCATTTCAGACTAACATTTAAAAAATAGATCCTTAGAATATGAAATTAGCATAATAAAGAAGACTAATATTTCTCTTATAAATATTCAAAACGGTGATATAGTATTATTGCATACGCATATGGAAAAACTGTAAAAATCATATTTATTTTTGCTTAATTATATTAATTTATGAGCTTAAACTACAGATCGACAAAAAATCCTTTCCACATAGCTAAAAAATAAATACTACTAGTATTTCGGCATTAGACAGATATATAATCTTTGTTTTAAAAAATAATAATAATAAAATTAGCACACTGATCTTGGAAAACCATTTATGTGTGGCAAAGGCTTCTGAAGTTTATGTTATTTTATTTATTAAATTAAACCATTTTACGTGTGTCTCTGAGAGTGAAGTTAACTTACAACGGATCGGATGTTTCCCCCCCCCCCATATTTGACGGGAAAAAAAGAAAAAAAAAATCATAGATTTATCAGCTTTGAATTTAAAACTGGTATAATAAAATAACTTTGTGACATTGAAAGAGAATATGTGTTTTTAAATGCAATAAAAGTCAAAATTCCTATGGCAACAGTATGATGAACAAACATTTTGCTTGAATTAAATTTAAGCAATAACAACTTAATTTCAGAGATTTTAAGGTTTTTCGGATCAAATCAATGAAAAATCAATTGTGCAATCTTCGAAACTCGAATCATGGATCTTCACTTTCTAGCTGGACGTGCTAACAGCTTATACAATGAGATACGTAGGGGAAATTTGACGACTCTTTACACGTTTTGTCTGTTTAAAGGGCGAGTGGGGTGAGACATAAAGCCCAGTCGACCAGCCAATTGAAAGTCAAGTGCTGACGAGTAATTATCACCACTTAGATTTTGTGTAGAGATTTTGCGTTTTTCAAAGCAGGAAATATAAAAAAATTACCTGTACTTTCGCCCGAGCCACGGATCTTTTACTTCGTAAATGGTCCTACTGATCACTTACAACACGACAGCACGCACGGGAGTACGCAATAATTCCTTATACTCTATTCCATTTAAAAGACGACTAGAGGTGGGCATAAGATCCATTCGATCCACAGGTAGTGACGAGTTACCGTTCGCTACCTTTCAGTTCGGACACTAGCCTGGATACTTTTAAGAGTAGAAAACACGATTTAACAAATATTCGTAGTCGCAGAACCAACTTTCTGATAAGCACATTGTATATTGATTGTTATTTTGTAGTATTCGTCATTTCATTTCAGTGTATGTACAGTATTCCATTAAGTGTGTTGTACAATTTATTTTCTATTAATGTGGAGTATAATAGTTTAGTGTTGTATAATGATAAGTAAGGGTGATGTATAATAGTAGTATTGAACCACACTTTCTTGGTTGTAGAACTTTGTAAATATGTATTGAAATGTTTTGCTGGATTTAATGTTTTGAATTGACTCAGTATTCTAACTCTGCTACAATATATTATCTTCCTAATTATCACTGTGACTGTTTCCAAAGGTTATTGTCTAGTGTTCTTTTGATTAGTTTTAGCGTTACAGTACAGCGTCATGTACAGAAATGTCTACTTTTCTGATACGAGCAGTGTATATGTTGTGTTTTATTTGTAGTATCAGCTTTACTATGTCAGTGTGTACTTTTCTGATACGAGCAGTGTATATGGTGTGTTATATTTGTAGTATCAGCTTTACTATGTCAGTGTGTTGTTCAGTATTCTAGTAATATATTGCATAATATGTTTTTTAGTAATGTGCGGAATTATAGTAAGTGTATAATTGTACAATAGTAAGTCAGTGTGATGTATAACTGCAGGCTTGAAATTCCATTGTTAGTCTTAAATTTTACTGTTTTTGTTTTACCCTTACCAGTTTTGTATCAATGCAGCTTTGTACTTCTAAGTATTTTTTTAATCTATGCAATCAAGAATGTCATATGTATTCAAGGTAGTTCTTTGTATTCCCTATCTAGATTTGACTCTGTAATCTTTATATTTTTTTAATTTAATAAGTGCCGTTATGGCTTCTGCAGGGCGGATATCGTACTGCAAGGGCTTGTTCCCGGTCACTATTCCTCCTTAGCAGTGTAAAAGTAAAAAAGTAGAAAACACGAGATATTAACTGCGCTCTCGCCGAAGCTAAAATTACGAATCTTCTAACTACTAGCTGGGCGTGCTAACTATTTACCCCATAAAAGCACGCACGGGGGAATGCCATAATGCCTTACTTAAAAGGAGAATAAAAATAGAAAGAGACCCAGTTACAAGCTCGGCAGTTAGGTTCAGGGTTCGAATCCCGGCGAATAGGCTGGCTGCATGAGCGTTTTCGTGGTTTCTCCCACATGTAACGAGCCAGTTTCTCTTAGAAGTTCTTTACGAAAGCATCCCTCCCATTAAGCACATAGTTCACGGGTGCTTGGCTATAATTAAATGAACAAAACGAAACTAGTCGACAAATCCAGGAGGTGAGGATCTATCGTCAGCCACATTTTAGTTCGGGAGATTTTTAAGCTTTCGGAACAGGAAACATGAAAAATTAATTGTGCTCCAGCCGCGATTCGATCCCCGGATCTTCCAGTTATCAGTTAGAAGTGCTAACCTCCAGCATTACGAGATCGTGAAGGGAAAAATCCGATAATTCTTTATAAAATTAGGTCAAGTATTTTACAACAAAATATTCAAAGATTCTATGCCTGGAAATGAAGGGTTTCGTTGACATCCGGGAAGGTGAATCGCTACCACATTTCATCATCCGAATCACGGAAAAACCACCCACATTTCCTTTCACATTTCGAAATTTAGGTTCATCCCAAATAAAATTGGCCCATTTTTGATGATTTATTTTAAAAATTTGTATTTTTAAATAATTTTTATAAATTTTTCGAAAAATGTTTTGAATTATACACTATAAAATTTTTACAATGATCTTAAAGTAGATGTACTTCTAAGCATACATAAAAAAAACTACAGTTTTTTATTCAAAAGTTTCTAAGATATACATGAATTTACATATGGGGACGTTTTGAAATTTGGCATCTTTTTTTTTTTTTTTTTTTTTTTTTTTTTTTTTTTTTTTTTCTAGAGATTATAACGTCAAATGTGGTTTATGGATTTTGTTACAGTGAATTGCCACAGCTATTTTTAAGCTTAAATTTCAAATAATTTTTTATTACGGAGAATTAATTATATGGAATTTTTTTCCCTCAATGATGCGTAATAAATATTTATTAATACTATATGAAAAGCTATTTTTTTAATTATACATGATATTATTCAAATTTCTAACATTTTTTATAAGAATTTCTTTCTTTCTTCCTTTTTTTAAAAATATTTGTGAAAGTAAATTTTTACCTTCGCCGTGTTATCGTCGCTACTTTACTTTAACTTGATTTAAATCGAATTGTCTAAAACTGAGAACGTTCGTTTGATGTTTATATTTACAATGTCTTTCCCTCCGAGCGTTATGGGTTTAGCCCTGAAATTTCAAAGTTCCTCAAAATATCATGAATATAAGTGGTATTTTCTTGATTTTTAATTAAAAAATGACTCTCTCATTTTGTGTACGTTGATTCCTTTTCTTCTAATATATACCCAAACCAAAATCAGATACATTAAAAGCTAGCAGATATTTTCATGTGTAATGAATATAGAAAACAGCCTTCAATACGGAATTTTCCGGCCGTAACGCTGAGAGGGGACGCAAACAGGACGTTGGAATAGTTCTGGGACATTTCCAATTTGGAAAATCGTTTAGGCAAATAGCTGAAATCACTGGCCATTCTAAAAGCAACTGAAACGCATTTGATGCAACTGATATTTTAAAAAATTTGACAAGAATGCAAAGTTTATGGAAGTGTAACAATCGAAAAATCTTAATTTTCTTGTGTCAGCACTGAAAACAAATGTAGATGGAAAGAAGAAAATTAGGGGGAAAAAGTAAAAACTGGAAGGGCACACAATCTACAAAGAGAAAACACTTGGACGTGTACACCAGCAAATACCAACAATAGAGCTTGTTCTAACGTAAAGGCAAAAACTATATCATTGCAGATTAAAGTGAAGAGCGATTGTTTTTCGAAAATATGGTTGTATAAATTTAAATTACTTCATAGAACATCATATCGTGTCATAAACAGAGAATCCCATGATTTCTCAGTCGAATTATTTGAAGATTCAGGAATTTATACAGTGATGTATTTGGAGGTCATCTAAAGACGTTTTTCCTCTTGATGAAACAAGTCTTTCCTTTCATCTCATGGCTTCAAAATGCCTAGCCTCTAAAGACTGATAAACTCTGACTGAAGAAATGGATTGAATTGGATAATTAAGTTACGGCAAAGCAGGGCTATCTGCCTAAAAGGAGGGATGCCTTCGTGAAGAATCTTATAAGGGAAACCAGCTAGTATACACGTTACACATGAGAAAAACCACGAAAACGTCCATGCAACCAGCCCGTTCGCCGAGATTCGAACCCCGAAGCGAACTACCAGTGTTCGGCGACTTTACCGCTCGACGGTTTGTGGGCCTTTACGAAATAGAAGGAGATAACTTTATTTAAAATGAATGTCAGAGATACAGAGAAGTTTCGTAAAGTGATTCGCATGCTTTTTAATATACTTGCAGAATGCCTGAAGAAAAAGAGCAATTAAGAAGAAAAAATTAACTTTGGCATAAAATTAAGTATTTCTTTTAAATTTAAAACTTTTTTAATCTTATGATATTTGATTCTTGCGATTTCAAAAATAAAATATTTGACTAAAATATGAATAATGTTTTAAGAAACTAAATGTAGGATGATAAAATTGTGTAAAACAATGGGCACAGTGATAAAACTGTTTAAAGCAATGTATGCAAGACCATTCTAAGTTAAAATGTCGGTTATACCCTTATTTATATAACGTTTCTAAATGGCCCACTGAAAGGCGTGTCAACTGTGCTTACTGTATTTTCTCTTTTAAGATATGCAGTTTACAAATGAATCGTAGTCTGGGTCACAAAGTATTCTTTCGAAAGAAACGAAATTCAAATAAATAAAATCAAATTCTGGAAAATTTATATTGATAAATATATTTAAAATGCGCAGTACGAATGAATAAATAGAAAATTTCAAAATAATTATCTGAAGAGAAAATGAAACACAAATAATTAAAATAGAATCCTAAAAATTTAAAAATTACCTAAAATAATAACTATGTCTAAAAAAATATAGTATAAAGAAAACTATTGGAAAAAAAAAAGATGCACCTTTTATTTAAACTACGCAGTAAGTTAAACAATGGAAATGAAATTCGAAAAAGAAAAAAAATTATTTAAAATAATAACAGTTACAATTAAAAATATAACATGAGGAAAATTATTTGAAAGTAGGAACAATGTGATGTTTCCGCTCATGCGCAATGCAAAAACGGAAAGGAAAATAGGTTGCTATAATATTAACAAGCTCGCCAAGTGAACTATTCTTGACGCAAACTGAAAAAATCTGCCAAGATAAAATTTTGAATTTCTCCGTAAATTTCGCATAAAATTTTACAGAATTTAATATTTAGGCGTAATTCAAGTCGTAGAATCGAAATATGTAAAAAAATTACTATGTTATTTCAGAGAAAGTCCGATTTTGTGTCCAAATACCTACGTTAGAACAGTGCTATATATAAATCTAATATATATCCTAAGTCGCGCTTTCGAGACATGAAAAATGTAATTTGAATTTCGTCAATCGGCCCAGTAGAACGGTAGATCCTTTTTTCTTCGCAGTGTACATTACATTTTAGGTAATACATGACTTTTGCCTTTTGCTCAATTCATTCGGTCTGCCGTACCGATGGGTCAAGGTTCGAATTTTCGAGAAAGCATGGATTTTTGTAAGCGTATAGTGTCTGTGAGGCAGAGGCCACTCAAAACACACGGCCAGCATAAATCCTTTCGATAGGTTAATGGTACGAGAAGAGGTGTGGAAGACTCTAGGACCACACCCCGCGGTGTTCCTCCTCGGAATCCAAACAGGGTCGAAAACTTAGCAGTTAGCAAGGCCCGGTAATACTTAATATGCCTACTTAAAAGCACAGGCGCCGACCTTGAACCGTTATAATCCATTATCCATTTAAAAAATTATTTGATATTGAAGAGAAGTTAAAAAATACACAACAATGAAAAATAACAATGTGATTAGCAAATCCTTTTCTACAAGTATTACAGTATTTCAACTAGAAAAATAGTGTATTTCGTTTGATTGACTTGATGGCTAACGCGTGTAGCACAGTCGTAACATTTCTTGATTTTATAACCATAATTCTGCAATGAATTCCTCGAAATGAATTTCGTCTGTTAAAAAAAATTCTGTCAGACAAACGTTATTTTGCCTTGGTTTGATTTCAGCAGCTGCGAAGATTTCTACGGAACATGAGGACAAAATTTTCTTTACAGCGATTTAGATTTCAGAAATCTTTGGTATTATGAAATTACGTCGACGGCGCGTGTGTGTTTACAAGATTTGTTAAGCTGCAAGAAAAAGTAGTGACTGAGTGAGTGTTGCATAAAAGTCACACTCGAATGAATAGCATCATAAAAAAATCCCATATTTGTCCAGGTAAAAGCACTAACATACATAAGTTTTTGGAGCGGTGAAAAGCAGCGATTCTTAAACTTTAGTTTACGTGTCCTAGAGGAACCAATTGTTAACTGTCAAGGAACTGTGAGTGATTATTCAAAATTAGTTTGATTTGCTACCTTAACTTCTTCAGAGTAGGGTCATTTTACGCATTTGCAATGTAAAGTTTCCATGAAACTTGCTTTTCAGAAGAATAACCGACCTGACATTTGGTTGTGCGTGAGTAGAATGAACACAGAACTTGCAAAAAAAAGCTTCCAAACTACTGTTTCCCTTCTTTACATGACATTTATGCAAAACGCTTTTTTTTCTATCCTAGTACACATAAAAAACAAATATCGAAATCGGTTTTGATGTTGAACTAGATTTACGTATATACTGTTTTATATATCTGTAAATATTAAACCAGACGGTATAATGTTTAGGGAAGCTTACTGCGGTACCGAGCGGCCGGGTTCGAATTCCTGAGAAGGCGTGGATGTTTGTAAATATATAACTTAATTGCGGCATGGCGGCACTATAAATATGCAACTAGCCTCTCGAGATGTTGGGAGCAGGGAAAGAGGGGTGGGAGAGAGTGCTTTCCACTGTCAAAGGGCTGGCCCGACCTGTCCCTCTCAGCCAGGACTTGGCATCGGAAATACAGATCTGGGCCGTTCAAGATTTCATCACGCTAAGTGACCATAATGCCATCGCCTTCAGCTTCGAAATTCCACACAGGGGTATATCAAGTCCCTACAAGACAGCTTACGGCGGATTATCTCGATTTAAATGCAGCATTACTCCTTTTATTGGAACTCTGACTCTTAGTACTAGTAGTGTACTTAGTACTCTTAGTGACTGACAGTACTTATGTACTGTATTACTACCTTGGCTCTGGACAACGCATACGACTAGTTCGTAGGAAGCCGCACCATGGCATGCAATCAAACGTTTCGAAAAAAAAAACCTATAGACAAAAACCTAAGTGCGTCCTGGCGGACGGATGCTTTGACAGGAAGGAAGCAAACTCAGCAGCCTACGCAGGACAGTGCAAGACGAAAGGGATCAGGACACCCACCGTGGCCTCTATGTTATCACAAGCGACATATAAAAAGACTATAAGAACAGTTAAGCCAAACTCATGGCGAAACTACTGCTTTACTAACTCAGGACCTTTGGCAAGGCCTTCCATATTGTCACACATAAGGTCTTTAGGCCAACGGTCCTACCATCAGGCATTCTTCCCTCCGCTAAGTCATCAACGCACACCATTCGTTATGTACTCTCCATCCTCTTTCAAGAAGATCCTCAAAGTGTAGAACAAGCTAGACTGCGACCAAGATTTACCTACTACGAACCTTCCTCTATTTCCATTGAACCACTTCCTAGCGAATATGAAAATAGCACGAATAGTTAAGAAACTAAACCCAAAAAAGGCTCCTGGGATTGACAGTGGGGACAGCAAAATAATTAAAATGCTCCTTTCAATAGCCCCCAACTCTAGTCATTACGCTTATAGGAATCTGTTGGAGACTCCGCCACTTTACTCAATCTACGCAATGAGCTGAAATTGTGTTGGTATATAAAAAAGAGAAAGATCCGATGCTTCCTGGATACTGTCCTGGATACGTCAAAAGTAGACCGGTTTGCTTAGTAACCCCATGAACCACGGCAAAGAACTTGGGTATTTTATGTTCCATGCTTAAATAGTGGTATCGAACATTCAAGGAGCGCATTACTTTATATGGGACTAGTACATGGGCCACAAGCTTAACAACACACGAACACAGACTTTTGAACTCAATTTAACGGCAACAGCTCCTCCAAATAAATAGAGAGTATCGTACGACGTCAACAGCAGCTCTTCAGGCAAAGAGTATGTATTGTTAAGAAGGAAAACTTCGCAGCAGCAGGAGTGGCTTCCTTCGAACGAAAAGGGAAACAGCTGCGCATGCGTGAAATATCTGTCGTCAAAAAGCGCCAAAGCTCGAAGCTGATGTCGAAGTTCGAACAGGTTCGACACGTTTATCAAGCGTTTAAAGCTGTGTGACTCCATTTTTTTCCTTTTCCATATTGGGGGATATAAAATCAGACATCAAACTGCAATATGGATAATGCAAGTTCAACAGCCAGTGAAAGTAAAACTTCACCTAATTTTCTTATTCATCTTAACCCGTGTTCCTCAATTTCCTGTATACGTCGCGGAGGAGGAAAATGTCGGCCAGGTCCGGTACATCACAGAGGGGGAAATTCTCGCCAGCAGGTTCCATCGCCAAATTCCTTGGCGAATTTCTCTTTTCTAGCGGCGTAGAAGACAAACTGGTTTACATTACGTCTATGGAGCCTTTCCTTCTTTACATAGATGTTCTTTGCTTCAGGTACTTACAGGAATACCGCCACTTGACCTGACAGCGGATCCAGTGGCGATCCCTTTCAGTATCTTAAGATTAAGGAAGGACTCCATACTGTGGAATGCCGACTTTCATCAACTAGATTATAAATCCAAAACCTCAGGAATTCCTATCCATCCCTCACTCCACGATTTACAAAGATCTGTTAACGCCAATCACTCACCACAACTGACAAGAGTAGTCACAATCTTCCCAAATGACTCGCGTGCCGAGGCAGTGACTGGCTGTGGCCTATGTATAATAGCAAAATGAAAACGTACCCACTTGTGTCTAAGACGACTGAGTAAAAACAACTCAGTGCTCCAAGCGGAACTCACAGCTATTAAAAAGGCTGTGGATTTAAGTCGGAGTTTTAACACTGTACTCGAAATTTCAAGGAACTCGCGATCCAATTTGGAGGCAATTGAATGAATTAATTTTAGAAACCCCACCGTCTTTTAAATACAAAAACTAATGTTGAACATAATTCCTGACCTAAGACCGATACTAACCTGGGTCACAGATTATACGGGGTACGCCGGAAATGAATACGCTGATGAAACAGCTAACCAGGCAGCAATGAATGTAAATTTACATGAGCTTCTCTTTACCACTCCCAGGTTCCCATCTCCGAAAAGTCACGTATGATCGCCTTATACAGAAACGCCAAAAAAGATGAGATGATTCCATAACTGAACGTCGAATGTACCGTTTCATACTAAGCGTCTCCAATGAAACGTATTCGCATTCTTGGGTACTCACAACATTCCTGACGAGTCACGGCCCATTTTTGATGCATGTGAATCTATTTGGACTCACGGAGAGTGGCACTTGTAATTGCGGAGAGCAAGGCTCACCAGATCACTTATGCTTTCACATGTGAGTTTACGAGATAATGTCACCTGAAAAAGGTCATCGGATAGATACTGGAAAGAATGGACCTCGCATCTTGTGATTGCGCAGCTCCTCATATTACATTAAATTAAGTGCTACAGGTCTGCAATGAATGGGACTCATTTCGGACCAACTAAAACACACCATCGTATTAAGTGGCAGACGCATTTGGTTTGCAAATTTCAAGTATTTAGTACACTGTATGTGTTCTGTATTTTAATTGCATATTGTTAATCAGAAGCTCGTATTGAACATACACTGCAACTGCACGTGAATATATGGTAACAGTAGGTGTACTGTATTCTGTTGAAGTATATTTTATTTATTGTATATTGTATGCATGCGCTCGAGATTGTAATGATTAAAACAATAGAACTCTCGTGGTTACGGTTAAAGTGAAACTATTCTAATTTTTCAAATGGCAACACGTTTTTCCTGCACATATTGATAAGCGCAACGTACAACCATGAATGACTTCGGAACGATACTCGTACGACGAAAATTGCCGGCTTAAAACATTTGCAAAGAAGAAAATTGTAAAAGACAAATGAAAACACATAGAGGAGGCACAATGACGCACTTTGCATATTTCACAGGAATAGATAGCAGAAGCACCAATCACAGAACACCGTGTGAAAAGCATTGCTTGTGGAAAACCTTTAAAAACCAATGTGGGAAGATTGTTTATTCAGTCTGGTGTTCGAACGTGCTAACAAGATGACACTTACAGGGAAACAACGAGGTGAATTGATAAAGTTGTTTTGCATAAAAAGGGAAATGCTGCCGAAGCAATCCGAGTTTATCAGGGAAATTATAAGATAAGACGCGGTCCATGTTCCGTAAAACTTGTATGTGATTTGGTAAAGAAATCTGAAAAAGCTGGATGCACATGACTGCCATCCGAACGATCCTGTGTTTCTGTTGAAACTGTTCCGGAAGTTCATAACACGATTACTGCAGGTCCATTGCATACTGCAAGAAGTGTTGCCCGCAGTTTGAAAGCACCGAAAACTACAGTCCTCAAGAATCTGCGCTCTGTTTTGCACATGTTTTGGTTACCGATTCCAGTGCTTTCACATATTACAATTTGGAGACGAGCAACAGAGTCGCCGTCTCTCTCTATGCTGCATTGTCAAGGGAAGCCGAAGTAACGGTCACCCTGTTGATAGTCCAAGCTGCTGCAAACGTCGACGAGCTTTACGAGCTGATACTCCGCGTGCTGGAAACATGCCCATTTCCTGACTAATGTTCCATGATGTGGTCGTACGATTTTGCTGGGCTGACCTCACAATATGTCTGTCCTCTCTAGCGTTAGTCGTGGGAGGACGTTGAGATTCTGCATGCCGTTCAGTATGAACCTCAGCAACTCATTGATACCATATTCGCATGACTGTGGTTAAATGTCGACCAGTGCGATCGACGATATCACGGAACGATAATCTACACTTTCTATAGCCAATGGCCCTGCCTCTACCGAAATTCGAAACTTGCTCGTAAGCATTTACTCTTTTTGTTCGAGGGACATCAAGTTATTCTGAGCAAACTCCAACCTTACAAAGCACTTTTCGAATGAAAAATCGACTACACAATTTTCTTTTATGCAGTGCTTCAGTAGTCGTTTCTCCCTCCTTCGTCGTCTAAATGCGCTGAAATACTAATCATTTGCATATCCGAACTTCTTCCTATCATGTGATTTTGACGTTCGTCAGATCATTCCTTCCAGGTTTTTCAATTTTAATGGCTAGCAGTGTAGTCTACGCTGCTGATATACAGACCCTGCGTCTACGACTTGCCTTTTCAAAGAAATGTGGATTCTGATAAGACGTTAAAAATAATTAACTGTGCGCATTTAATGAAAAACTACCTGTCTTTCAAAATGAAGTGAGCTCTAGTAGGACAATTGCTCGGAAGAATATAAACATTTCTCATTAAAAGAAAGTATTATCTGTGGTACAAAGGAAACCCCCCAAGAGGCTGTGCGTAGGAATTACTGATTTCCCTAAGAAAAACACATATCCGAAGGTACTTTTAATTGCAGCTGCCCCAGTAAACTTCACAAAAGGAAATACACCGGTCAGGATTGCCAACATAAGTGACAGGCCTCGTACTTTCATGAATGGAGAGAAAAGGAAATTGCTTCGTATTCTCATGTGACAAGTACCGTGAGAAGTTCCGTCGATTAGAAGCATAGTGCACCTGAATTAAAAGATTTACTTGTAACTACAGAATTAAATGCTAAATAAAGCTGTAAATTATTTAATAGAAGAATTTAAAGATGTTTTCTGAACTTTATCTAGTGACGTTAGTTACACAAATGTAACAGAACACTGGATCGGCACTGGAAGCTATCCACTTATCAAGCAAAATCCTCAGCGTCTTCCTTTCTAAAACAAAAAGAAGCCGGAAAACTCGAGACAGATATGCAGGACAATGATATTGCTGAGCCTTCGTCTAGTCCTTGGGTATCACCTCTCATTTTAGTCAGGGAAAGAGACGGATCTGCACAGACGTCTAAATGAGATTTCAAAGAAGGATAGCTTTACTTTGTTTAGAATCGACGATACCTTAGACACGCTAGCAGGGTTGAATTGGTTTTCCACCATGGATCTGAAGAGCGGCAAATATAAATAAATCCTAATGGTAGAGAGAAGACTGCATTTATTACCGGTCAAGAACCCTATGCGTTTAACGTAATGCCTTTTGGACTACGCATACTTAAGAGACATTTGAAAACCTTATAGACTTACGCACTTTTGAGGAACTTCTGGGAAGCATAAAAATGTTACACAAGTTCAAAAAAGCTAATTTAAAACTCAGTCATTCAAAACGTAAATTATTTAGACTAGAAGTTGGCTCTCTTGGTCATATTATCTTCATCAAAGGTGAACGCACAGATCTTAAGGAAATCAGGATCCTAAGGATTGGTATCGCCCTCAAGATGTTCATCAGCTAAGAAGCTTTCTCGTCCT
Source organism: Stegodyphus dumicola (assembly GCF_044657685.1). Classification (NCBI taxonomy): domain Eukaryota; kingdom Metazoa; phylum Arthropoda; class Arachnida; order Araneae; family Eresidae; genus Stegodyphus; species Stegodyphus dumicola. Next base: position 181,528,501 of record NC_140781.1, read on the forward strand.
TTACACTTATTATCGAAGATTTGTCAAAAGCTTCTCTAAAACCGTAAAGCCTTTATACCGCCTAGAAGAAGCAAAGCAAAATTTTCGTTGACTGTGAATGCTGAAGAAGCATTTAAAGCCCTGAAGGACTGATAACAGACGGCCAAAAACATATTATTGCCTATTTTAGTAAAAGCCTCTCAAAGCTGGAAAGAAATTACTGTACCACCAGAAAAAAGCTGTTAGCCATCGTGAAGGCAGTAGCTAATTTCCATCACTATCTCTACAGCCGGAAATTCTTGCTGCGCACCGACCATGCCTCATTAAGTCGGCTGCTTGGCTTAAAAGTTAAGGAGGGTCAAGTGGTTACATGGATACAGCGGCTACAGGAATATGACATGGAGATTTGACATCGCAAAGAAACTTCGCGTAGGAATGATGATGGTCTTCCACGAATACCTTATACATAAAGTGCAAACATTATTCGTAAGCGGAGCGAAAATATGGCTTTGAAGCTCCAGTGGATCCACAAATTAACATAGACTCCTTAACATCAGCATCTGATCCCTGCAGCAGCAAAGAACTGAGAAATGTCCAAGTGGAGGATCCTGAATTGAGGCCATTAAAGTAATCAATAGAAACAACAAACGAAAAGCCAAGTTGGCAAGAAATGACGCCCTTTACTCAGAAGACGAAAAGAAACTTGAGATTCCTTTTATCTGCCAGATAGATTTCTCTACCACAAATGGAAATCTGATTACGGAAATAATTTTAGATGTCATTTAATGCTATCAAGATTGCCAATGCTTCATTAGTCGTACTAGATGTCATTTTGGTGTAATGATAACGCTCCATAAAGTTCAAATGGCGCAAATGCTATGACGCGTGGAACTTAAAAAAGCCTGCAAACAAGTACACGAGGAAGATTACAGTGCTACAATGTAGAAACACTATTCAAAATGATTATTCTGGACATTTTCGGACTTTTGCCTCGTAACAAGTACATTCCAGTTGTCATGGACTTCTTTATAAATGGCAGGAAGCTTATGCCTCCTAGATCAAGAAGTTTCAACCATTGCAGAATTTCTACTTGCAAAATGGATTTCACCTTTTGGACTGTCTCTACTTACTCACTCTGACCAAGAACAAACTTAACATCTGCCATATTTAAAGGACTTTGTAGAACTCTCAGACTGGAGAAGACTCAAACAACTTCTTTTCATCCGCAGTCGGACGGCATTGTGGAGAAATTTAATCGCATAATATATGATCATCTCGTTCTATTCGTGTTCCGGAGCCAGCAGGACTGTGACCGAAAAATGCTTTTATTCCTGCCAGCAAATAGGACTGCCGTTCATGAGAACCCTCGATTTTCTGTATCACAAAAGATTTTTCGCCCTATCGGACAATCCTTGGACATGCCTTCTTGGTTTGAGCCATATGTGGAGGATCTGAAGACTGCTTAGAAGACATTCAACATAGAGAGGATGGGGAAGAGATATGAAGGAAGGAGATCAAGTCTGGTTGTGGGACCCCCAAGAGGCATCGAGAGATTGCGTCCAAGCTGCAGACATATTGGTAATGGCTCTTCCATGTGATCAAGAAACTGAACGACGTAGTGATGCGTATCCAAAGAACTCCTTCTACTAAACGTAAGGTAGTGCACTACAGTACACTTGAACTTTGTTATAGTAACTGTTAAGGGTTAACTGTCCCTAGTCTCTGGGGGTTGCTCTGCCCGAAATATTCAGTACTTAAGAAGGGGGCGATATTGTACACATCTGTAAATATTTAAATACTTTTTATTACACTGTTGTATCCTTTATTCAATTATTTATATACTTTGCATTAGTGGCCACATTTATTATGTCAGTGTTTGTTCAATACGTGGCATTGTTGATCTCGCTGTTCTAAGAGTGGCAAAATTTAGAATGCAAAAATAACTCAAGAGAAACGTAAAATACCCTCCTCAAGAGTCTTGGCTACAGATCTTTGTCAAAATTTCCAGAAACTCATGCTACATTAGAAACGAGCCCGTGTCATAAATACTTTGAAGTCTATAAATACTTTGAAGAGAGCTCGGAGTTCTTATTGCTGTTTTGTTGTAATTCAACTGTGAGGTTCAAATAAATTTTGAGTTTACTCTGCAAGTGATTTAGGGAGCTACCAATATTTCTCGCGCATTAAAAAGGAAATATTTACATCTGCGTTCTGCTTAAGCTGTTTGAAGTTATTTACATATATAGTTATATTTTATAATAAACTGTTAATTTCTTCCCGTTATTCGAAGTGATCATTCAAAACGATATCATCTAACCGATAGGCCGCAAGAATACGCAGTATAGTAAAAAATTAAGCACAAATGTAGAGCATCAAGGAAAAGATACGTAACAGAAAACTTTAGTGCATTTGACGAAAACAAAATTTCTTATAAAGTTAGGGCATCTAAAAGTTTTAATCCCTCCCTAGAGGTTTTAAGTATTTAACCAGATATCGCAAAATATGGAACCCGATAGTGAAATAGCTCCATATTTCCTTAAGAAACAGCAATACAATTCACTTTTCATAAAAGATGTTATAATTACAATTATTATTATTATTATTATTGACAACGCTACGTTTTTCCTAAAATTTTATGAACTTGATATTCTAACATTCTGTATGGAGAAACATAATGCAAGGCTTATATATAAGTGAAATTTGAATCTTGTACTAAACAAAAGCAAACTTAATGTTTAAAGCTCCGGTAAAATGCACAACACATGAAAGGGATCCGCGAACACAAAGTTCTCGAATCGAACGTCTAAGACCCCGAATAAATGGTACTCAGACAGCAATGAAGCACGAACTTGAAGCGATACTGTTACTATGACAGGATATCCAACATGGAAGGAAATGCATACAGTATTATGCAGGCTTGTTTAATTGTTAACGCTGTTCCGCTTAGGAAACGGAAGCACTAATTTAAGAACTTAAGTTTTAAAGTAAAATAAAGGGTGAAAAAATACACCCGTGAATCGAAAAGTGCGATCAGTTGATAATACAGCTTAATCAGTAAACAAGAGATAAAATTTCTACAAGTACCGCAGTTCTGGGAAACGTTATGAATTAGAAATAAATGATGTTACTTTAAACAAGATGGGATTTGAATCTTCCGTTTAATTGTTTGAAAGTCCTCAAGCTTAATATAAAATCATAATCATCTTTAGCTGGAAATTTTTGACGGAAGTAAATAAAGTTTACAAAGCATGTGAAATGTATGTATCAAATAATTAGTTTTTTTCTGTAATTTAAATAGAATACATTCCTATAAAAAGAAAGCATTAACTTTAGTTTCTAAATATCATTAAACAAAATACGATAGTTCATGTATAAAATTTTTAAAATAAAAATATTCTTAAAATGCATTTTCATTTGCATTAATACCTAATGCAATTATTTCGTTTGCATTAATACCAATTTTAAAAAAGAATGCATAAATGCATTCGTTGCTCTTTCACAGTTAAAAAAAATTAACACGAATTATAAAAAACTAGCATACGTATTATACAAACTAGAGACAATAATTTACATATAAATTCTTCCTCATAAACTCTCACAGTTTGTTAAGTCAGAAATACTAATTCTTAAACTACAAAATAACTGCACAGAGAACTTATCACTCTTTTCTTTCATAAATCTCAATCAATAAATAAGGAAAAAATCGTATAGTTTTACCACAAACTGTATTACAGTATAAAGTTGAACGACACTGGAGGTCTTTTAGCTTAGAGTAAAAGTGTCACAGAAAATTTAGGTAGTCCCCCCCCCAAAAAAAAATTGAAGACAAAATTTAAAGGTTTGCATTTTCTACAGCTCTCGCTACTTCTGATGACACATAGTTGCAACATTCCGTTCTCACAAATAGGCACGACTGCTTTGCTAAATGTTTATACAGATTTAAAATCTATTCAAACTCAAACGAGGAAACGATATTGAAATGGGTATCCCTCATCTCAAGGAGTGGCAGATGTTGTCTGGGAACATATATGGAATGCAATAGCAGAAGAGAGAATAATTTTGATATCGTGGTGTTGGGTGATTGCACAATTATTAATTATTATCGCTCTGTGCTATTATTTTATGAATATTTGTTGTTTCTTATTAACCTGTTTTTATGCAGTTTATGGAATACTCACGTGAAAATTAATGTTATTATTTTCATTTTTATTATTTTCCATTTCCAAATGCTGGAAAATAAAAAACGAAAAGTGTTAGAAACGAAGTTTAGTGAAGACAACATATTCAACTCAGATAAATTGCCTTTGATCAAGCTGACGGAGAGTTCCAAATGACTATAACTAAAAATGGAAATGCTTATAATTACAAAATTACGCCAGGTTTATTAACAAAAATATTATTTTAGAACTAAGTTAAATGATTAATCAACTGTATACTACCTTTTAAAATGCTTATGCATTTCTTTAGAAGTTCGAATTCATATGCAGACTTGAACAAAAGTGTTATTCCGCTTCGGCTTAGCACGGCATATGGCATAAAGAAACACAAGCGAATGAAAGAAAAGAAACGTATCTATGATCAATAAATTCGATAAAAATTACATTCAGAGTGACTTCGCAGAACAAGTCACCGCTACTATAAACCAGACGAAAAAGAAAGAAGGTGAATAAATCAAGACAAAAGGCTTTAAAAGACTGCCGGAAATAGGGTAGTATGCCTGTGGCGATTTAAGTGACTCATTCACAGCAATGTCCACAGCATCTGTAAGAGATACTGAAAAATGTAATTTAAAGAAGAAAACGTCAAAAAAAGCTACGACGCAGCGAAAAGTTTAAATCGGTAGAGAAATAAGTAGCTAGTAACCTGAGGCGAAAAGTCAGGAAAAATGGAGATTTTTTTTTTTTTTTTTTTTTTTCCATTTTTCCAAACCTTTATTAAAGTTTTGGTTTCCGGAATTGAATTGCAAGTTATTCAAAAGAGAACAAATGATGTTTAGTTTTTTTTCTCTAAGTGGAACGGACTGAAAGAGGAAATTTTACTTAAAAAGCTTTTCTACCATTATTTGGGTATCAGTTGAAAAGCTTAGTTTCCAAAAGCATTCTGTTAAAAAATTGCACAAATGACTTTTCGATGCCAAAGTTGGCAGCACATGTAATGCAACATCATCGCAGTAATCAGGCATTCCAATTGAATTTAGCGTTGCCAAAATAATTGCCTAACGTAATTCTTAAATCGCCTCGTTCAAAACTATTCAACTTGTTTCTTATTTACTGTATACATTGGTCTGGCACAACGTTTTATTTTAGAATATTTATCTAGGATGACTTTTAAATTCCAAAGTTTAGCGTAGCGTTTTGAATAAGATTTGTGCTTAGATATACTCCTTCAGTGTAATCAAATTTCCTTATATACAATTCCAATATCAAATAATTTGCACGTCAGCGATTCTATAAGCCATATTTGGAAAATAAATACATAAATTTAAACATATAAATGTTCAGTTTCTTGGAAGTGAAAGTTAAAATCTTTCAGCGCATTATTTCCCTTATATTTGTTTTATAAGATTTCTTCTTTAGTACTTGATATAGTTTTACATCAATAAACAATCAATTATCGATTTATTACTAATTTTTTATATCAATGCGATCTTAATTATGCCGATCGATTGCCTCTGTATATTGGGCTATCGACCGCCTGATCATGATTGACTCCTTTGAAAATTTTATCAACTCCCAAGAGGTCAATAGCGACCCCTCATTTAGACTAACAAGGGAACGTTATATATCTTCCGTAAATTTGAAAAGCGAAAAAATATAAAACATAATTTTATAAAAATATTTAATAGTTTTAGTTAGATATATCATGAATTAAATTCATTTTGATTTAAATCAATCAGATTAAAATGTAAAAAATAAAATTCTTACGAACTGCATTCGTTGCTTTTCAATAGACTAGCTTGCTAATCAGTAACAGACAGATTCAATTTGAAAGACATATCTTACATTTTGCCGAATGTAATGGCAACCGACTTGAATGAAAAGTGAAACAAAGCATTTACACTAGACGACATCAACGGAAAATCGTATTTATGATAACTGCTTAGGACTGCATAAGGAACATCTCAAGGTGAGTGTATTTTAGGAGAGAGGCCTTTCCGTCGAATCGGATTCCACAACCAAACCTTGTCACCTTGGTTGAATCTATGTCCTATAGCTCTCGTGAAGTATCAGGTCTTCATATTCTCCGTCGCTAAGTAGACTCGCTCTCATGCAAAATTGTGCACTACTTCAAACAGTGCCTGGAGATCTTTGATGTTCTCCTCAGACGATCAAGGTGCATCCGGAGGGCGACCAAACAAAGGATCCTATAAGGCAAACAAAGGTCATGATCGAAGAGCATCTAAGATGAGGAATGGCCGGTAGTCTGGTGGACAACACTGAGATAGGCCAGTAAAAACAGAGATAACTTTTTGTCTCAGTCTTGTTGGTTTCAGGAAATTACCAACGACGGAGTATTAAGGATGGTTGGATTAAACATCTCTACCATGCCGTCTGACTGAGGATGTAAATGTGTCGTTTGAGTTTTGTTGATAGAAAGTAGCTTGCAGGTTCTTTAATTACAGCCGATATAACATTACTTGCTTGATATGAATGTAACCGAAGAGGCACTCCGAACCTGGCAATCCAAAGCTGTATCATTACCTCTGCTAACGAGACAGCCTCTTGATCAGGAACAGGATAATCTTCAGGGCACTTGGTGAAGTAATCAATGACAGAATGTATTTTTTACTATCAGCAATTCGTGACAGAGGTACCAGGATGCCAAAGGCGATGCGTTTAAAAGGTGTTCTTACACTGTAACATTACAATTTTCCTCGGCTGCATCCTCCCCACATAGGCATCGCAATATTGGCACCATTTTTGCACGTCATCTCTTGCATTACTCCAGTAGAAGTGCACTCGAATTCTATTGTGATGTTTTCGCTATCTCTTCACAGCCATGAAACCTGTGAGTTTCTTTTAACCACATTTAATGCTTATTCTTTGACGTGAAACATTAACTGCATATTCATTCCGAAGTAACCAAAAATATATTTACAATTTATTTTACACAATATATATATATATATATATATAATTTATTTCCTAAACAGTATTGATTAATTGATTATATTATCTCCTAAGTTTAATTAAAGTATAATTATTTTAAAAGTGTGAATCCATACTGGTAAGTTATATTTAGAAAGATGTATTGAAGTAATTTGAAATTAAAATGTTAATAATGTTTTAACGGGGACTGGAGTTAAATCATCATGAAGAATAAAATTTCAATTGTAAAAGGAAAAATTAAAACATGTAATCATTGTCATTGATCGGAAATTAGTTGACTTTTCAAGGGGAACAAACCAACTCCCGTTCAATGAACAATAATTGATAAAAATACGTAAATACGAAAGTGTTTCGTCTTTACTCGAGTTATAAGTTAAAGCCAAACCGGCAATTCTAGTCAGGCCAAATATTTCCGCGAATAGAAGGAATTATGAACCAATGATGATACTCAAAGAACTTATTCTTATGAAGCATTTTAGTCAATTCAATTTGGAGTAAAAATCAATTACTGTAGAGAAATCCTATTTAACTCGAGTAAACGTCCCCGACACTTTCATGTTTATGCATTTGAGTACAATATTATTTGTAGAAATTAAACATTGGAAATTGTCATTATGAAATCGAATTCAAAGTAAAGTTGATATATATATATATAATCAATATTTGAGAGCTGCACATAATATTTCCTCTATTTTAACATGATAAACGAGTTTCTGTTTTTGCAGCACGCACACAAGAAAAAGCCGTGAATACTTCCACTACATTTCAGTTCCAAAAAGAAACGTTTTCCTCTCCTCAACCATGTGCAAGCCGCACGCACCACGTCCACGCTTTTTTTTTTCTCTCCGGTTGCCATAATCTTTCTGATCGGAGTGGCTGGCCTTGCCAAACTCTCCGGCAGGGCTAGGTCACAACCTTCTTAAAATCGATCCTGTACTTGACATCTGTGCAACGTCTTCATTATACCGAAGTTGCCTTCTGTTGGACTGATGTGTAATTCTTTAAGGACGTCCGGGATCCAACATCTTGGAAGTATCAAATGCCATCGGAAAGCTTTTCCATCATCCGATTCGAATTTCCGGTACAAGACGCCGTTTTGAACATGGAGTGAGTTTCCGAGAACCGAATATTGTTTTACTGTAGGACTATAGATCGAGTTTGAAGATTCCATTAAATCAACTATAGGGTCAATGTCGTCGTCAGCGACCTGGTCCTTCCTGATTTCTTCGTCACTCCATGGGTCTCGATCAGCCAATATTGACCCTCGAACAATATTCGCAGTTTTCTGAGCAGGGACTTTTGGACAGGATGCCAGCGTTTGTATGTGATTATCCCTTCCGATGGCGGATAGTGATGTCACATTCCAGGAGTCTCTGTATCCACCTGGCTATTTGGCCTTTATGATTCTTAAAATTTAAGAGCCAGATCAATGACGCATGATCCGTGCGAAGCAGGAATTTTCTACTATAGAGATAATGATGAAAATGTTCTACGGCTTTAACTATAGCGAGCAACACTTTCCTGGTAACACAGCAATTCCTGTTCAGTTTAGATAGACATTTGCTCCAGACGCCACGACACATTCTTGGCCGTTTATTTCTTGGGACAAAACAGCACCGACACTATCGTTGTTTGCATCCGTGCCGAGAATAAATGGTTTGTTGCGCTGAAGATAATTCAGGATTGGAGCAGATGTCAAAGCCTCCTTCAGTTTGTTAAATGCATCCTCACATTCCATTGTCCTCACTTTTGCGTGCTCTCTGTCAGCTTGTGAAGCGGTACCGCGATGGAGGAAAAAGCCTTCACAAATCTCTTATAGTGGGTGCAAAGGCCCAGGAAACTTCTCAGCTAATGAACATTTTCGGAGCGGGCGTCTCCAGTCTTTAACCGCTGACACTTTTTCTGGATCCGCAGACACACCTTCGACAGAGATGACATGTCCTAGGTAAGTCACTTTCTGTCTGAATAATATACATTTAGCGGGACTCAATTTTAGATTGGATTCTTTCAGTTTCTAAAGTACCTTTTTAAGATTTTCTACTTGTTATTCAAAACTCTTCTGGACGATAATGATGTTATCCAGGTATATCAGACAGACTTCGTAGGAAAGTCCTCTCAACACGATCTCCATAAGGCGTTCGAATGTTTGACCATAGTCCATACGGCATCACCTTGAACTGCCAAAGTCCTTGATCTGTAGTAAAGGCCGTCTTTTCTCAGTCATCAAGATTTATCTCTACCTGCCAAAACCTACTCTTTAAGTGTCGAAAACGTTCATCCCTCTTTAACGGAATTGATGGGCTCTTCCATCTTTTCTTGGAATGCAGCAAAGGCAGTCACGAGCTGTTTTAGTTGCTCATCATCGCTCTTGTCCCTAGCATGCAACTTCACTCCTGGCATCAGAACGTGTTGCGTGCGTACGGGTTCTGAATAAATTGAATGCACATAGGTTCGATAATAGTTTGATAAAATTTACTTTTGTCAAAAGAAACACTTCAGTGATCTAGAACTTTCTAAACTTTCCATCCAAATAGTGGTACAACTCTTCACAATATCACAAAGTACAATCATCAAGTTACATTTCAAACTACTATGAACGTTAAACACAACGCATTGCAAACCGCATCTAAAGAGCGAAACTAAATCGGAGATAGTACTCGGGACATACGCTGAGCTAACAGCTGACAGCAACAACTACTGAGAGCAAATGCTTTCTCTGGCATTATACAGTTTTCACCCGGCCGCCGATATATTTCTAGTACTTTCTTCTCGAAATTATTGGAAGGCAACATGAGGGTTGAATTACAGTTACAGCTAATATAGTGTTCAATTACAGTACCTATTACTGTGATACAGGAACCGGACCGAAATGTCGTCTAATGGTCGCAAATTTTGGCGACTTTTGGAGATTCTCGTCAAAATAAGTCACCAAAACCATTGTCAGCTATCTCGCCAATTTACCGAGATACCCATATAATCAATGTTAAAAAGTACTTGCCCCTGTATTCTTACTTTTCCGCCATAGCTTTTCTCTCTAGATTTCTAATGTTACATTAGGCAGAAAAATACAACAGTTTTACTAAAATCATCTCTGTATGTATAATATTCGCAATAATATTCTTTTTAGAACAACAATAATCTAATATTAAATACTGTTAGATATTTACAGCAAACTAATATTAAATATTGGTAGATATTTATTACTAGGCTAACTACGTATATAAATTGTTATTATATATGCAGTTAGATTTCGTTATTTACCGGATATTTTGTTTTAATTTGACTTTGCCGAAACATAAATATTTTCACCATTTAAAACACTTCTGTAACTGGAAGTATAAGATTACGACCAACGATTTCGAATAAAGGCCGAGTAAGTACGTTTAAGGAGGGTAAGGGAGTGGGTGGTACTGCCGACTGCAATAAAAAAGGAGGTGCACAACAAGATGCTATAGCAGTTCCATATACAAAATTTCAACGTTCTACGGCAAATCGTTGAGTAATGTAAGATATATACATGCATACGTATGTACAGTCGTCACGAAAAAAAATCCCCTTTGAATACATTTTAAATTCATTTTTCAATCCACTTAGGAAGAAAAAAAGAATCCTTTAATCTGTCCCTACGTACAAAAAATAAGAAAAAAATCGTCCAATTGGATACTGGAACGGTCAAAAATGGATATTTCTGTCGAAATATGATATCCGAAATTTTTCGCAATTTAAGTACTTCCTTTACTTACAAATAACTTTACAAGGAAGTAAAAAGAATGATATAAATCCAGAGTCCATATAAATAGATATAAATAATGCGTAGTTTAAAAATCTCATATTTGGAGAATAGCGAACTTATTGAAAGCCAAGTGATGAGTGGTGAAAGTGATGATGGTACGCTAAATTGAATCGTCATTAGAGGGGAAAACACAGTACTCGGCATTTTATCACTCGGTGCACAAGCTATGCGATTCTAAATTCTGCTGCCCTATTCCTTCATAAATTCTAAAAATTTTGCCGCCTAAATTCTGCCGCGCGGTTTGGCCTCACTGGTTGCAGCGGCTCTGGTCCCAGTCCTGCAAGAACAGGGAATGACAATGAAAGAAAAAGTATTAACAGATTCGAAAAACATCTATTAATATATCTGCAATATTTCAAAACCACTAGTGCATTGTCGTTACCATCCATCATTTAGCAGTCCAAAATTCTGATGTATGCATTATCCTTGTCGAAAATATATAGAGTTTTTCTATAATCTGACTTGAAATTACAACCGTATGCCTGATTACTTCGAATAATGTTTCTGCTGTCAAACGTTTCTTCACAAGCAATCAAAACATCCAGCAAAACTGCTCTAAACCTGAGTTCCCTTTACTTGTGGAAGTCACAGTTACCGTAGACCACCATTCCTGTTAGAGGTTTCCGACCCTTGTGAATCGGTCGGCTATTGAGCTCTTTGCTTGAAACAAGAATTTACCAATCACAATTATGGTGAATTTTTCTAGGTCTTTTGTGGGGTTGTAGAACAGTATAATTGTAGCTACCAATTTGTTTGATGACATCTCGAGTATTACTATCAAAGTTTTTCTGCATTTTACGCATGTATTTTAGAATTTCAGAGTCGATAGGTTTTTATATTCAAATCATTGTGAATAACAGTGTTTCTTGTGAACCAAGTATCATTGGTGATTATTCCAAGTGCTTTATTTTGGAATTTTTATAAAAGTAATCTATTGTTTCTTGCATTAGCTGCCGATGCAAGTGCTGCGTATAATAAGATCGATCGAATTGACTATAGATGTAGAATTCTGTTTGCGTTGAGGCTAAGTTGGGAATTCCTTTCAATTAAAGGGTAAATAGACGTTAAAGCTTTATAAGGTTTGTCTCTAACTTCAGTAATATGATGTTTAAAGGTAAGTTTTTGATCGAGATAGACCCCCCAGATATTTAATCTTTGTGTCACGTGATTTGACTGAGCCGTCAAGCATGATACTTTGGCGGAGGTATATTGATAGAGCTCGAAAAATTCCAACGATCATTAAAAAGTCGTTCCCACTGAGGTTTATCTGAGCTAACAAACACAATTGATGTAGCCGACCCATCTCCAAAACCAGTTTTTCTCCATAGGGCAACAAGTTGAAAAATCTGAACAGCAGGCATAGCGGAGCTAGTCGACACATGGGACTGACTCCGTTATCTCAGATAAACCCCAGTGAGAACGGCCCTAAAAGACTCGCAGGGGCAAAATGAAACATATAATTCCTACGTCAAGCCGTTAATTTGCTATTGTTGTGAAGCCCTGATAACCCGTAGCAATGCACATATTTCAAAACTTGAAGTTTGTTAAAACGAGGTCTTGAGGCTTGTTACTAGAGCTGTGAAAAGCACTCCAATACAAACAATGCTTGCCCTTCCGGGCAATAAACCATTGGAGGAAATTATTCAGGAAAGACCTTTAATACTGTATGAGAAACTAATCAGATTACCATCGACAGAGTTATGAAGACATCATATCTCCAGACCTAGAAGGTATTGAAAAATGAGGATGGATTTTTGCAGAAAATTTGAAAACTCAAATCAGACTACTCTCTCCTGAATGTTTCCACAGAATAACTATTAAAACCAACAAGTCCTATCCACTAAAATTTGTTCGAATTGAATGTTATTTGATGTATGCTAAAACAATGTCATCATCAATTGATAGTGAACTAAAAGTAGCTGTTGTAGAGACAATTTACTCCACGTATCCAAAGAATAATTGGCTTCACATATATACTGATGCATCGAAAAAGCTCGACAAAGTTGGAGTTGGCATGTATTCAAAGGGTTTTTTTTTTTTTTTTTTTTTTTTTTTTTTTGTATTCTACTGTTGTCTTGGTCCATTTCGGACTAATTTTGATGGAGAAGTGGGGGGTAATTAGATTTGAAACTGAACAAATTATTATTAGAATAATACAACTCAAAAATATCGTTATTTTTTTTTCAGACTCCCTTTCAGCCATTCCGGAGATTTCTGCACATAATGTCGCGGAATCAAAAATTACTGAGTCTTGCAGAAGAACTCTTTATTTTCTAGTCTCAAAAGGAATGACTGTTGGCTTACAGTGGATCCCGGCTCATGTTGGAATTACTGGTAATGAATGGTCTGATAAACTAGCTAAATATGGAACTGTTACTTGAAGAAATTAGGTACAAGAAATCGCGTCTTATATTCCAGACCATCCATCGCAGTTGCGGCGTTTCGTTTAGAGACCACGCATGATTGCCTCGCTAAACATCTGCACCGCATTGGTGTATTTGACAGTCCCTTGTGTACTTCGTGCAACCAAAATTTTGAAATAGACAGAGATCATTTGCTAAAATGTTCCTCGTTGAAAGAAGCAAACCTTTACAGTCGATATTGGCAAGCCAGAGAATTGATGCAATTAACATCCAAACTAATTATTATATCATTAATGCTTAATGTAGTCATTTGTTTTTCCATTTCCCAGTTTTTTTCTGGTTATTGTTATTGTAATGAGGTTAACTATTGTTTTGTCTTTCTGTCTTTCTTTTTTTGATTCCCATGCTCCAATTTCATCAATCTTTGATGCATGGGGGGCCAATGATGCATAATCTAGAGCCTTTGCAATTTAAAAACATTCATGGCATAAAACTAGAATTTCCAATTATTAACTGTTCCACTTCATTTTTGTGCTTAAATGCAGGAATATGCGTTTGATGAACAACTAAATGAGGGAGTAAGTTTTCGCTGTCTTTAACAAAACTTTCTAAACGTTGCGTGAAATAAGAGCAATGATATGAAATAAGTTCATAACATAAACAAGCAGTAAGGCATATCATTAAGGTATTCAGTGACTCTCAGTCACGCACTTTGAAGGAGAAATTTTATTGATTTATATCTTCTCCTATTATTCATAAGGTGCGGTTTCACAAAATGCTATTTAATACTTTCTATTAGTAAGATTAAGGTATATTCTTTGAAACTGCAATATTTCAAAAAAAAAAGTGCGCGAATCGTGTAAAATAGAATGCTAATTATCTGTGAATTTTATTAGGAAAACAGTCTGATAACAATGAAATAAAAAACAGTGTATAGATGCAGCTATCCAATGGTAAAAATAACAACAGAAACTACTGTTATCAAGCTAGCGAGAAAACGTGTGCATACTTATAGACTTTAAAACTTTTACAATTAACAAATTTATTAAATTTTAAGCATTAAAAGTATTAAAAATTTTAACTTAAATTTATTTTTTCTGCATGTGTTTCTTTGTAGTTTAAAAGATTGTTGTAGGAGAGTAAGCCAGATGGCACCTATTCATGTCTGGTTACAAGCAGTCTGAATGCAACTAAATTATGGACATCAAAAGACTTACAGCTGTAGAATCATTAGGTTTACATGGAAGCAAGAAACATGAAAAATAAACCATGCCCTCAACGATATTCGAACTCAAGACATTCGGCCGTACTTCTAGTGACACCCCGAGGGCGCATGATGAGGCAGGAGAAAATTCCTTACACAGCCCTTCCATGCTACAAATATATTCATAAATAAAAGCAAAATTAATGACATTGCCATTCTTTTTTTCATTCCATCTGATCAGAAGTATGATTATTACATCTTGCTTTATAAACGTGGCTTGAATTCCCTGTATGTGTGCACAATTTTTGGTCACCAAATACACACTGGCGCACTGAATGCCCTTACATTGAAAGAATTTAAACAGTTAAAGACTGAAGGTGATATCCTGAATTTGAGCAAAGTATGTCAGAGTAATCGGGATAAGAGAAAGGATGCTCGGTTGGATTCCCGCGTAAGTCTTGCCTATTATATGTGAGTATTTCTCTGTTTTTGTGGGTGCTGTAGCGTTTTACCCTCGCGGTGGGACCTGAGCAACGCACTTGGTTATGATATGGCTAAACGACCAATGCTTACATTCATATCTGACGGGTGCTTTTGAGCAAGTCTGCACCCATCTAAAAAAAAATTTTTTTTAGTTAAGATTTGCAGACTGATTTAGTTTCATCCTTAGCCACGGAAAATAAGAAATTACAAAACTTATTCCGCCTCATGTAAAGCAGTCCAAACATTGAATAAAAAAGCAATAATGAGTACTCTAAGAAAGAAAAGAAAATACTCTCACGAGAATACTCAAAGCAGCAGTAAAGAGCAGAGGCACAAAATAATATATTATTAAACGTAGAAATTCAATAATATGTTCTGAAAAACATAAACCAGCATTACGAAAATCTAAAACTTTTAAGTAGAACAAAAGAAAACGAGGAAAAGGTGAAAACAACTCATTACTAATAAATTAAGAAAATATGCTAAATAATGAAAACATAATAAAATGGTGACGTCAAGGAATAAAAACAATCAGACAAATCAGATTTATTTGCTACTGACAGTATTAGAAATCAGATTATTAATTTGCAAATACGCTTAAAGCTAAATATAGATAAATATAAAAAAATGCTTGATTTCTTCAAGGATTACGCCCACGTAATCGATTAAAGGGAAAAAAAAATGTGTTGATAGTGTTGATAGAAAAAGTGTTGATAGAAATCTTAGATAATGTAAGGAAAAAAAATAATAGACAAATACGATGTCGAAGTAATGAAATTTAAAAAAGGTTCTGTGATGAGATATAAAAAGAATCGTTCGAGATGCATCACTGGGATAAATAGATCGTGACTAAAATCAAATAAAAGTAAAAAAGATTTGTGGCTTTAAAGACTAAAGGGGGAAATAGCTTCAGATAAAGGACAGAAAAAGATTTTTTATTATCAAAGAGGAAATTTATTTTAAGAAAATCATTTATTCCGAACATATAGAATTTAAAAAAATTATTAGGATTAAACGATCAGAAAGTAATTAAGGAGGGAAAAAAAAGAAGCGAAATTAAAAAAAAAAAAGAACTTTTGAGAGGTAAAATAAGATTTATACTTTAAAACATATGACTTCTAACTACTCGGATACTGGAGGGGCTAACTTTCTCAAGAACTTCTTCACAAAAGCCACCCAGAAAGAACAAATAGAGTAAGTTTGTTTTGGGATAATGAAATAACCTTTCCACTTCAATCCTAAAAGCAACTTAACATCACCCACAACTTTACAGAATCTAGGAGTAACCTTTGCTGAACTCTCACACACAAGGTTAAATGGAGTTCTGTTTGGAAACAAAAATATAGCCTTGGACTGCGTCTGGATGGAAGCATTCGTTCACAAACTGCACCCTGAGTCTCCCAAGGAACATTAAACTCATCATAAATTCCTAATGAGTGATAGATAATCTGTTATTCTCTTTGGAAATACACTTTGCGTCGAACTATTAGAGGCGGTGACCTTTTTGGGAATATCAAATGCAACATTTATACAAATCACTTCTTTCAGAAACCTCTCAATATACCAGTAGCGTATGCTTCAGCAGATTACAATTTTTGCGCATGACACACGGTTAATGCGTTTTTTAGAACAAAATGCGTATATATCAGCATAATATTTTCATTTCAACATTGAATTTATTTGTATGTTTAAGCATTATAAAAACAAATTCATGAATTGGAGTCCTGACTTACTTAATGGTAAACATTAATTAACCAAGACAGTGATATTGCTATTCACCATGGAAAGAAGTGCAGCATGCAAATGTGGCTCCTGGCTTCCCTGGGTGAGACACTGTAAAATGTCACAGGGTAATCTTCTCTGTAAATCATGCATAGGAGTCCCATATTTCTTTTGTTATGCAGAGATTTTAAATGAGTAAATATATACCCTTATTCCTAACTCTTGGGAATAGCATTTTTCCTACAAAGAGTAAGCTCATTAATTTCAGAAGTATGCTGCGCACCAAAACTCAGTTACTCCTTCTCAGTCCGAGATCTTACCCACAAAACTAACTTGAAAAATTCTGTAATCTGCACAAAATGTTCTACTTATCAAATAGCGAACAGCAACTGGGTACACTGACACGCACAATCCACGAATAATTTAATATTAAAAATCTGTACAAATATGTTTCTATCATTCAGATTTTAATGGGATAAAATAGCGTATAAGAGCATCGTGGACACACTAGGTATGACCTTGCCACAATTATTTCAATTTTCCTATTAGTTTTATAAAAGTGCTTTCTCTTTCTTCATTGTGTCTTTCTGTGTTCTTTACAATGAGATCGCAATTACGAAATGTTCTATTAATACTGCAGTTCAGCTTCAAATTATACGGTTCACAGTGACAACTTTTATTTAATAGTATAAAATATTCTTTTGATAGCTGAAGAATCATAATTTTAAAGTCAAAAACATCAGCAACATATGTACATATGGCTTCATCAGCTAGTATAAATCATTTGAGCAAGTTTTGGTTTATGCTGCCAGAGAAAATTTTTAAAAAAACAAAAATCTTGATATATTGTATAAAGCTGAACATCTAATGAAGCTCAAAGCATTATGTTAATAAAAATATTAATAATAATCTAAAACCTGCTACAAGTGCTACAAAGATAATGGAATCTTATAAATGTAACAGTAACTAGTTAAACCAGGATTGTTTACATAAAAACTCAAACTTTTTATTTCAACGTAGAACAGACTTGGCAAGACTGTAGACTGTTCTTTCCAAGACTAACAAAAATGTAAATACCTTTACTTTCCATTGTTGTTCACGTGTTCCTTACTTGCTGCTATTGTTTTGTAAGGAACATTGTAAAATGTTAGCATGTTTTACTATGAGTTCTAATTCAAAGAAATAGGATAACTAATAGTTCTTCTGATACATTATTAATTCCATTTATTGCTACAAAAATATTATTATTCAAAACACATTCTGCAGCTTTTATTATCACGAATATTAAAAGATTTCAAATATGTACTTATTTTACGATATTTAATATGATTGATTAGATGATTATGGCAAAGCACCCTAGAGCTATCCGCGTAAGGAAAAGGATGCCTTTCTTGGAGGAATTTCTAAGGGAAACTGGCTCGTACATGTTACACATGGAGAAAACTACGAAAGAACCTATGCACCCATCCCGTTCGTCTGGGATCGCGCGCAAAGTCGGAACTACCAGTGTTCAGCAAATTTACAGGTTTGCCGCTAGTGGGCATATTAACATGAATTAAGTTTAGACAAGAACATTAACTAAATTTAAATGAGTATAAAATAAATGTACACATGACGCTAATTAATTTCATAAATGATTTGTATTTAAAGATACATTATTTTATAGTTACTCAATTTATATATATGATGAATACTTCATGATAAAAAAAAGTATTTTACCAAAAACCTGCTGAATTTTCATCAGATATCTATAAACTATTATCTTAATGGTCTTAACGCTGACTATACATTTGTCGAAAAACATATGCAAATTTCAAACGGTTAATACAAGTGACTTTTCTTGTATAGACTAGTATTTCAGTGCATACAGGTAACAGCAACAAGAAGAAGAAAGCTTTGTTATGTATAAAAAGCGGATTTTACGATATAAAGTAGTTTCAAAATCAAGGTAAGAGAAGCAAGAATTAAAAACAAGTTTTATTATAGCAAGGCAAATGTGGATAGAGATGTACACTAAGCACAAAAAAAAAAAAAAAAAAAAAAGAAGAAGAAGACGGTTTTGTATCTCCCGTTCTCTACTGGGTTCTCTACTGGGCCGTTCTCTACTGGGGATTGAGGAAATTCAAATTGCGTTTTTCATGACTCGAAAGCACGACTTAGGATATGTATTAGATTTATATATAGCATTGTTCTAATATAGGTATTTTGACACAAAATTGGACTTTTTCTGGAATGACATGCCAACTTTTTTTTCCATATTTCGATTCTACGACCCAAATTATGTCAAACTGTCAAGTTTTGTAAAAATCGCACGAGCACTTTTTTAAAAATCAGCTCTCAAAATTTTAACTCCTTCAAATGTTAATTGAATTTGATATATATTTATTAATATCTCTTTTTTTTTATTAAACTTAATTGATTCTTTCTTCCACAGTTCGAAATTTAGGCTTAATCCAAATATAATTCGTACATTTTTATGATTAATTTTTAAAATTTGTATTTTTTAAAACTTTTGTATTATAACCTATAACTTTTTTAACATCATCTTAAAGTAGACGTATTTCTAGGCACACCTGCAAAAAATTAGAATCTTTTTTTTTTTTTTTTTTTTTTTTTTTAAGCGATGATAACGCCAAATGTGGTTTACGCACTTTGTTAAAATTATTTGAAAGTATGAACGATGACTTTTTTCCGTTCGTTTAAATTTTACAAAATTTTATATTTAGGCATAACTTAAGTCGTAGAATCGAAATATGGAAATCAATTGGCATGTCTTTTCAGAAAAAATCAAAATCTGATCCGTTATAAATGCAATAATATTCTTTTGTAAAAATCAAATACGGCTTTTCGTTTTCCTAAAAACTTAATTTTTTCTTTCTTTCTTTTTTTTTTTTTTTTTTTTTTTTTTCTCTCTCTTTTAAAGCGATGATAACGCCAAATGTGGTTTACGCACTTTGTTAAAATTATTTGAAAGTATGAACGATGACTTTTTTCCGTTCGTTTAAATTTTACAAAATTTTATATTTAGGCATAACTTAAGTCGTAGAATCGAAATATGGAAATCAATTGGCATGTCTTTTCAGAAAAAATCAAAATCTGATCCGTTATAAATGCAATAATATTCTTTTGTAAAAATCAAATACGGCTTTTCGTTTTCCTAAAAACTTAATTTTTTTTTTTTTTTTTTTTTTTTTTTTTTTACCACATTCAAATTTATTTTCGGTACTATTCGGTTTCGAGAGCCGTAAAAAATCGCCAAACTATTGTTGATGCCAATGCTGCCAAAAATAATTGCGGCAACCCTAATGATTGCGGCAAGAAAGCAAGTATAATAGTAAATAACTATCTAAGATTGATGTTTTAATTTAGATGAAAGGTTAATTTCATATAATACTTTTTTATTATTATAATTTATATGAAAAAGGATAAACATGACTAAATGGAAGCATAAGAGTAAATAACTATTTCAGATCATTATTATAATTTATATAAAAATTGCTAAACGTAACTGAATGGATGCCTGCATCGCTATTTCGCTACCGACTTATCGCTAAAGCATAACTTCATCTCGTTGGTTGTTCGAACGTAATTTTCTATAATGAATGATGCCTTTTCTTTGAAAATATTCTCGGTAAAGTGCAGAATCGCTCACTTATTTGTTTGCCGCTTTTTACAAGGGTAAAAACAATTGAATTTTTGTCAATTTTCTTTTACTTTTTAAGTAAAAATAGGTCGATGTGTACATAGATAAAGTCAAGGCTCTGCACAGTGCCATTTTTGTGCAATTCTAGGAATTTTTTTTTAAGTGAAAAAAGGTCGATGTGCACATGGATACCGAGTATGTGCAATTCTTAAAAACGCGTCAAGCAATGGGTGATTCTGCACTTTACCCAAAATTCTATTGCCGACTTTTCGTCATGGGCAATTCCCAAATTGTTAAATCCATAGGATATCAAAAAAGGATTTAAAATCAAAAAATGATTTAAAAATTAAATTAGTATGTCAATGACGTCTTAAGAAATACAGAACTACTATATAAATTAAGCTATTTGAAATCAACGCGTACGCTAGATTTGGCGCGCTGTTAAATGGGTGCATTTGCTAGATTTGGCGCTTTTGCACATACATTTTCGCTGCAATTTTTACGGCCCTAAAAACCGAATAGTACCTTATTTTCTAAAAATAAATCATTTTTATATTAAACTGCTCATTTATTTAAAACTTTTCATCAAAGCAATGAAATTGACTTAATCTCTGATGCTATTTTGCAACCTCACTCAATGACAAGAACATAGCGGATTAATTTTCTGCATCATATTATATTCACTTTTATTTTTAAACTAGCTTATTTTATCCCATGTATAGTTCTAGGCTATATCTGGGATAAATTTATCGCTCTAGGTTTCAATCTGTATTTTTTTTGCGTGGATGTTGCATTATCGTGACTCCCTATCTGATTGTGGAATTGAAATACCTGTTTTTAATAACCCACCTTTAGTTTACTACTTAATATTTGTCTTCTTAATTGGTTATTTCTTTTTGCCGACGCTGCGACAATTATGCATTATTATTTATTTAATGAAGATGCACTTTTCAACTTTTTATTTCTTGCATTTTGGGCCCTTAGATATTTGTTTTTTAAAATGCTTTTATCTATGCTATCGAATTACTTTACCCCCTACAGCTGTTACAATCGTTATTATTTTAAAATGCAACTAATGACTCTTTTTTTCCACGTTATCACGCACATATAGATTAAGTCTTGAAATTTTTAATTTTTAAATAAAATTTTCAGTAAAATAGCAATCTTTAGCACAAAAAACTGCTTTCAGAAGCATAAGCAGTAAGCCTGTCTGCTTATGCCGATACACACTGTATTTTGCCATTTTACTCTAATGAAAGGGCATCATCATCATTATTATTATTATTATCACAATTTGTTTTCCTGTCAATAATAAGTAAGGCATTTGCCGATTATTTTTCATGAAAATTTAAGAGTAAAACTTTATAAAAAAAAAAGATTATTTTATTAATGACCTTTGTAAATTAACTACGTAAATTTAGAATTCTATTAAGTGCTGTAACTTGCATTAATTTTCTACTCATTTTCATTTTTAAATGCTTAAGTTTCCTTCTTACTTTTTCAGTAAAAATGTAATTATTCATTCAAAAATATGAAATATAAAAGTAAAAATAGCCCTCATTCCTTCTTGCGCTCCCAAACCATTATGCGAAAATGCATTTACATCTTTTAAAACCTGAAAAACGCATGTGAGCGATGATTTGTAGGTACTTTATTTTTTATCACGATATTTTCGATGACGATGTTTTTAAACGTCGAAGTTTCTGAACTGCTTTATTTTCGATGATGATATTTTGTACCACGATGTTATAGAACTACGATGCTTTCTCTTTGCTTTCTTTTCTCCTACGATGTTTTCGAATTGCGTTATTTTCTCCGCAATCTTTTTGGCGAATACCATATTTTGCAGCTTACACTTACACAAACACATGCACTGTAGCCAAATCTTTAACCCAGCCTTTATTTTCGCAAACGTTGATCACATACATATACTTCCAGCTACAAAAATTTTTCTACATGATAATGTTGGTGTTCATCTTTAAAATTTGTGTTTTGGCATATTTAAATTTAAAAAGTAATTTTTTTTAAAAAATAAGAAAATCTAACTTTTCAGATTAAATATATAGGTCAGTTTTTGTCATTTATTTAGTTATTAATTACACATGCCCAGAAGATTGGCCATGACGCCATTAGACTTCCAGCCTTCCAATATTTCTGGACTTGACAGTTTAAAAACACAAGTGGAGAGCACGAGTCAAGATGAGTAGTATCAAAAATTTGATGTTGTCCGCAAAGAGAACATAAAAGAGAGTCACAAAGCCCAAGGCAATAAAAGAAAGCAAGTATGCGGGCATCCTTGTTTTTGTCATACGGGAGACAGATTTTGCGCATTTTATATTTTATAATGAGCATAAAACTTTCCTATTTGATTCAAACTAAAGAGCAAAATATTCGCATTTATATACAACTAAAAATGAAATAACAGCTTAGGAAAAGATTCCTGATACTAAGAGATTAAATGACGAGCAGTTCTTTCTTTGCAGATTATTGCAAAAAATATTTATCAGTATAATATTTCTTTTTTTCAAAACACAGTTCTTTTTCATAAAACCTTATAGAATTCGTGTTACAGAAAGCACTGGTAATCTTCAGTACTGGCATGCAGCCAACTCGTGATATTATTTGCATTGCATAAAAGTGAAAACTGTTTATAATCTAGTGAATTTTTTACACGACTACCAGATCATGATTCTAAAATTATAAAAATTCATGAGAATACTAATAATGCATTTTTAGATTTTCAAAACATAAATTAATCGCGGGAAAATTCTTTTAGCATACCAAATGTAAAAAATTATAAATTAAAGACACTAGTAAATCTCAAAAAATATCATTGGATGGCATTTAAGGAAAAAAAATTCAACCTCTAATTATTCTAATTTGTTTATTAACCGACCACCTCTAAGTGCAAAGTGAAAATGACTAAAAAAATCCCCAAATCTTGAAATTAAATACCTCGGTCAATTTTTAGTCGTACACAAGTAAAACATTTTGTGTTGTATTTTGCTTAACGAGTGCTAAAATTTCCAAAATATAAGGGACTGGATAAACAAATAAAAAGTTAGACTTAGTAATTTTTACAGAACTGATTCCCTTAAATTTAAAAATATGAAGGCATGAATCTGCGTCATTTAAAACACTTTGTAACTTGAAGTTACATGTCTATAACCTATGGTTGCGAAAGGAAAGGCTTCGAAAAACTGCCTTAAATGCGTTCTCATGTTTGACTAACCAATTAAAAGTGTTCTGCATTGAGAACAAAGCTAACCTAAAAGCAGAAGGAACGATAAAATTATATGTTGTCTAAGAAATTTCGCAGTTTAAAAACATCGTTATCGAAAATATCGTGGTAAAAAATAAAGTACCTACAGTCGTAGTGTTAGCAAGAAAAGCATTAGTTGCTGTAAGTAGCTTAACATTTTACCATTAACAACCGTATGGCTTTAATTTCATACATAGGCTGATATCCTGCAACATCTCATGTAAATATATACGTTGAGCATTTCATTTGATTTAAAAAGGAATTTTGTGTGAAGAACAGGACATAACCTCCCGCCGATTCGAAGCTAAGACAACAGCTTTAAAGTAAACTATCACTCCCAGCTAATCATTTGTAAATAAAATATTATATGTTTATAAAATTTATAGTTCAATTGTTACTTATAAACACTACGCATTTCATTATATGAAGGCAGAAAACTTAAATACGGAAAATGGAAACTTTTGAAACTTTTGGAAGTTTTGATTAAGAGTTACCATAGTCAAAAATATCGTCCCACACAGATAGAAACATACTATAAAAATAGTAAAAACATATTGTGGAGACCCTTTATTCGCGCTTATTTACTGAAAACTTACTACTAAATTTGTGGACCAGAAACATTACCTCTGTTGACTACGTGTACATAAATAGGCTGAGGGGAGGTAATCATGAGTGCCCTTTTTCCCTTTTAGGCGTAGCCATGAAGTTCACGTGGGATTCTTGGGCTGAAAGCTGCGCTAGTGTAAACAAGCCTTTATGGGCTTCAAATAAAGTACTATTTCCGTTTGCTCAACTTTACCCAAAATCTAATAAACTCTTTATATGAATGTAAAACGCTTAAATATGTAAAATAGAAATTTTTCGAAATTTAATTGTAGTTGAAATGCACAGCCCCTAAATTCAGCATATGACATGAAGAGAAATTCTTTTTAAAATATCTGAATTTGGCATCCATCTTATATATTCAAAATTCTGATATCAATGGGCTGAGCAGTACGCAGTTTTATTAAGCATACATGTCAAATGCCTTTTACGAATCTTTTTTGACTTTTTCTTCCTACGTCAGTGAGTAATGAATGACTCAAACAGAATGGATCTGAATTAAGTATCATGCTACAAAATATTTCTGACTCTGACAACTCTGATGCTGAAAGTCTAAATTCCGCCATTGAAGATCCTGAATTCTATAAAGTTCATGTGATAGTAGCAAGATTTTGTATACTAAAAGTAACTCTAATTTGTATAGTCCACCATTACATTGTTTTCAACAATTTTACTGCTTATAGATAGTATTAGTAACTAGAGAAAACTGGCAGACAGTAATTCCAAAATATAAACCTACAGTTTTTCACACTAATTTTTTTATTGCTCTGCAAAAATTATTAATGATTTCCTTTAGAATCTATTATTGATCAAATGAACCAAATTGATATAAATAAAGAAGCAGAACATCTTAAACAGATGTTCAAAGTTTGCAGATGCTGTTTAATTCTTATCTTAATACCTTTATAATATATCTTATTATTTTATTCTTGTCCATTAAGAGAAATTCATGGAAAGATAGAACTAAATAACGGATATTTCTTTGTAATTTTACCGAATTGGTAAGCAAGTGTTTCTCAGTTAATACATTTTGCAAAAAGAGTTATGAAATTGAAATCTATAGATAGAGAGAGAGATTGCAAAAATAAGAGAGTTTCTCCGAAAAGCGACTTGATTTTTTTAAGAATGTTTTCTGAATTAGCAATCGATGAAGCATCAGAAACTCTGCAGAAAGAATTAAAGAATATTTCTTTTCTTTGCCATGTTATTTGATACATTAACTATGCAAATAGAAGAGATATTTAAAAAAACTTCCACTTCTTTATTTGTAATCAATATAGAAAAAGAAGAAATAAAAGGAAAAATTGCTGAAAACAATCACGAGATTATGTATCGTTTTATAACAAAGATGTAGATTAAGATTCAGTCCAAGAAAATTATTTCATTAAAAGAACTCATTTTGTAAAAAAATATACGTGCACCAGTAATTTATGTACAAGAAGTATTGCTATATAAATATGTAAGATTAAAATATGCAAATCAAACTTACTAACTTTAATTTGGGAATAATCCCTTTTATACCTCATTTTACTTTGGCTACTTCCTCTTTCTGTCCTAAAACTGCTAACTGTTTAAAAATATAAATCTAAAGAATGTCATCTCAAAATTAATCCGCGTATCTTATGTAACGCATAGCAGTGTGGATATCTTTTATGCAATGACAGATCAAAATTTCAACAAAGAACCAACTCTATATCTCTCACCACTGCAGAATGCGTACTTATTTTTCCGCTTCTCTTTCGCTTTTGCCAACATGCGTCACTCGCCTAGCTGCTTCGCCTAATGTCTGAGATGTAAATTTCAAAGAATGTTTTGAAGATTATGTGCATCTGGTGCTTATGATAATGTGTGAAGAAGAATATGTATCACAAGAATTAGTTGTCAATAAACTGTCTTGTCTTCGGCCACGTCTGTCTGCAGTGCATCTATGCAATAAACCTCTCTTCTGTTTCAGCTATCACCCAGTCAAGATATTATAGATTTTAGTCCGTAGGATGAAAACAACGCTTTAGACACAACAGAAGCAGAAGCAAAGTGCATTGCGTTCAGAACGAAATGTTAATTCAGAATGAGTTAGTTTCGGTTTCAATGCATTTGACTGAATAACTCATAATGCTGTAAAATTATTATTGGTTATCTGAGTTTGAGTTCCCTTTACGCCACCACCGTTATGTAAAAGTCATGTGATATGGATTAATCTAGAAATGACGCAGTTCAGAAAAAGTTACCGTAATGAATTACTATTTTTAAATTAGAGAAGGGACGTGCTCAAATTAAAATGAAGAATAAAAGAGACTATTGCCAAATTAAAGTTAATAACTTTGATTTACATATTTATTATCTTAGATATCCACAGCCGGGACAAAAGTGAGGCAAGTGCGGCAGTTGTCTCAGACAAACAAATAGGAAGGTTCCAAATTAGCTACGAAAATCTGGACATTCATTTAAAAAATGAAATTATAATTTTTCAAATTTCAACTGTAGAGTACATCAAAAAATTATCAAAAGAATTTTGTGTTGTAAACAATCCAGCTGAATTAAAAGAAGAGTTAATAATGTTAGTTTATTGTCAAAAGAGATGAGGTTTCACATTTGTACATATACTGTTTTCTAGCATTAAAATTTTTAATTGGAAGTAGCATAGTGAATTTAATTCTCACTTTTTGTAACGACCTACAAAGACTAAACTGCCATTGAATACTACCTTACAGTCGATATAACCAATTCCCTACTGCCTGTTATTAATTTCAACAGTAATAGTTCTTACAGATTCTACTTCGCCGTCACAAGCTTTCCATTATCTGAGCATAAACGGCAAAGCTATTGCCGACATTTCGTTGCGGCAGATCCAACGCATAAAGGCCCATTGGTATACGGCCCACTGGGAAACTAAACAGCGGTGTTTGAAAATGAAACGCACTGTATTCTTACATTAGTCTTTGTTCTATTTTTTGTTGCCAATAAATGAGGTTTCGTTTATGGTTATTTTAGAATAAAGTAAGATATACGAAATAAAGTAAAATATACAGAGTACTTTTATCTTAGGATTAAATAAAAACAGTCCTCTAGAGGCATTGGAAACAAGTTCTTTGATTGTAAATGAGTGAGTGTTTCTCAGAATTAAAGAAAATGTGATGCTAAAGTGATTATCGGTTCCCTTTATCGAACACCATCTGATAGAGAATGGGTGTGCGTGCACATTAAGGTTTCAGGGTAGGAAACACCAAGAAATGTTTCGTACATTATCAGTCTTTAATTGGAAAAGGGGAGTGGTCGTTGTCAGCGGAAGAAAAATGAAAACATTGGTTACGCCTACAATAACCATGAAGTAAAACATGTCGACAGAAAAAGATACAATCTTCCTACAGCAAAAAACTGCAATTTTGGATTTGAACAAATCACTGAAATAAACATATTTTATTTGCTGCATGCGTGACTTATAACATGTCGAAAATGCGCAACGGAAATAAATGACTTGATGGAATGAATAATGAAATAATGAAAGAAAAGGATAAATTGCTGAAAGATATGATATGTTTGATAAATGCAGCCAAAGAGATGCAGCATTTAAAATGGGAATCTCCCAAACAGTATTGCGCAGTTTACTTAAACAAAGAAATAAAATTGATAAAGAACAAAGAAATAAACTTGAGATAAAATTCTAGAAGAGCAGTTTCAAGGAATGGAATTCCTTGAAACTGCTCTTCTAGAATGGCTTCAGGCTATGAGACTAAAAATCTTCCAATTTTCAGAGCTCTTTTTGACCAGCTTAGAACTCGTTAAAGTGCAAGGAGAAAACTTCGTGCCAACTGATGCATGGATGTTGGTTCACAAGATGGTAAGAGAGAAAAAATATTGTTTATCGGAAACTATTGGGTAAGAGGTAAAAGGCAGATCATCATTCTGCTGAGAACTGGTTTAAAGACATTTTACCCGAGGTTCTGAGAGACTACAAGCCACACGAAATTTACAATATAGATCAAACGTGTTTGTTTTGCAAAGCATTACCGGAGAACACTTTAATTTTTAAAATAGAAACAGCAGCTGGCTTTAAGAAATTAAAAGAACGAGTTACCCTGTTATTAAAGTGCAATATGGATGCAGACGCTATTGGTTACAGGGAAAAGTAGAAAACCTTGATGTAAAAAGGAGTCGAAAATTTATCTTTAACTAACCGCAATAACAAGAATTCACGAATGAGCAGTATTTTTACTGATTTCCTTTTGAAATGAGACAGAGAACTGGAAAAAGAAAAAAAAAAAAAAAAAAAAAAAAAGCTTTATTGTTAAATAAATGTGCTGCACCCTCCTCTGGTATCATTCTGAAAAGCATTAAGGGGACTCATACACTTTAAAACCCATAAGATCTTCGAATATGTGACTGTTGCAAGAATTGGGTAACTTATTTATTTTAAAAGATATTACTTCCACCTTTTTACAGCTGACTACATAATATAGCTGCTTTCTGAAATAGTAATCAGAACGTTTCTGTTGCCACAAATATTTTTATAATTTAATCCGCTTTGTGACAAAATTTTTCGTCAAGTTTCTACCTTGCGCGCACAGTTTAAAACATTCTGTTGCATAATTTAATTCCATATTTAATATATAGCTTTTATAACATTTGGAAACTACTGTGAAAATAAAATTCTAAGAATTTCATGTTAAAGTTTTATTTTATTTGGAGTTGAGTTTATAAAATGTATTTTATTAAAAAAATCTGTAATGTTTTCGTGCATAAATTTTTTTAACGCTAAAATACTCATCAAAATTTTGGTTCAGTTAGAAAATACTGCCCATAAAAAATTCTATGAAATTTTAAGTACGTACCATTAGCCATTTTTAAATTATCATGCGCGCAAGGTGGAAACATGACGAAATATTTTGTCACAAAGCGGATTAAATTAAAAACATATTTGTGGCAACACAAACTATCTGGTTACTAGTTTCTAAAGCAGCTATATTATGTAGTCAGCTGTAAAAAGTTGTAAGTAATTGCTTTTCAAATAAATAAAATATTCCAATTCTTGCAACAGTCACATATTCGAAGATCATAAGGGGTTTAAGGTGTATGAGCCCCCTTAAATTAGCTTTTCTTCCAGTAAATGCGATTTCTGTCATTCAACCATCAGACCAGGGTATTACAAAAGTTTGCAGGCGTAATTTCAGGAAAGGTGTCTTTCAAAAAAAGATAAACAAAATTGAAGCTTGTGAAAATCTAAGCACTTCGAAGGAGCTAAGTAAGTCGATATCTTTGCTAGAAGCTATGCATACTATAGTCAAGACAAGGGAAGCGGTCTCCCAAAACACAAAAACTGCATTAGAAAATGTGGTTTCTATTTAGAAGAAGCCGCAGAGGAACTGTACACGATTTCTAATATTTCGGTCATCAGTGAGGAAAACTACGAAGGTTCGTTTTTAGAATGCGTTACAATTGAAGACAATATTAAAACAACATGAGAAAATACTGACTATGATATTATACACTTTTTTTAATATAATGGCGGGGACTTGCCTATTCAGCACTGGCCACTTCTGAGGCCAAGAATGGTGGCCATTTTATTGTGGAGACACCTAACGGGCGGTAGAGCAGTGGGCTCTCCTAACCACTATACGGTCTGGACGGCGACTATGATGTTGTAGAAAGTGTTAAATGAGGTTCAGAAACTGAAACTGGCAGTGAAAGTGCTACGGAAGCAACTACAAGCCAACCTCGGCTGAATCGAGACTGTAAACTTTCCATGAATTCTTAAACTGAAAGGTCGAGATCAGAAAAGCTACCAATAGGTTTACGAACCTGAAAATATAATTAAAAACTGTTGATGAACAGTACGAAACAAATACGGATACAGCAGTCCTTTGTAAAAGTTTAATATTTCATGAGTTACGTAATTATAAAATTTTTTCAAGAAAAATAAAAAATAAGTTTCCAAATTTCGCAAGTAGTTTCATTTTAGCAATAATTTTTAATTAGCGATAATTATTAGATTAATTGTTATTTACTATCTTATTAAATAAGTTCAAAGTTGATACCATGATTTGCAATACTGAAATCGCCGTTTATTAAACTCAGTCGCTTAATAAACTCAAATATGTATATACATATGTCCTCTTCACTTCGTCAAGTATACTTTTCAAACATAACCATTATCTCTATAGCACATTAATTAAGTGATCAAATAAATTTTGAAAAAAAATCTACTACTGATTCTTTAAATGGAAGAAAATTTAAATTGGATTTAAATATTGCTTGAAATATGTGCAAATTTTTAGAGTATATGGACTGCTATTTATACTGCTGTTAATTTCCATTTATCAAAAAGGATATATTTAATACTTTTCATTTCAATATTGTATAAAATCATTATACATATGTCATTTCTCGGAATATACAAATCTATGTTTAAACATTGTATATAACTGAGTATAAAAGTACACAGATATATTTAATTTGCATTGTTCTTATGAGAATATGTGTGCGTGTGCATGTAAATATATATACGCAATAATGCTTTAACATTATATATATGGCGAAGCACGCAGTAGATCCGTATTGAAGAGGAAGAAATTTAATTGCGTAGAATGCTAATCCAAAAATGAATAGGAAAATTAGCATTCGAAGTAGATTAAGATAAATTCCATTTTTATTTAAATTCACATTTGTGGGTACAGTTTATTTGGCACTCTAATGGTACCTATTCAAAAACATTTTCGAATACTGCTGAGATAAGAAGACAGCACAGCGAAATAGTGTACAAGCAGCACAAAGGTTCGAACTAAAAGTGCGCATTTATCTAATATGGAAGCTTACTAAGAGAATTGTTTTGATTTAGGTTAGAAAAGTTTGAGTTCCCAAAATTTTAAGTTCAAGTTTCGAATAAGCTAATAAGCTACGTCATCAGCTTTTACGCAAGCTCTGTGGCATAGGGATGCTATTTCGCTGTGCTCTCTTCTTATCGCAACAGTATTAAAAAATGTAAATGTTCTTGAATAGACACGATTAGAGTGCCCAATGTCAGTGAATTGCAGCCCAATGTCAATTTAAATAAAAATGGAATTTAATCCGCCTCGCTTGACAAGTTTCTTAGTCATTACGAATTCAACATTTCAAG
The DNA here is from genome assembly GCF_044657685.1 of Stegodyphus dumicola. Lineage (NCBI taxonomy): Eukaryota > Metazoa > Arthropoda > Arachnida > Araneae > Eresidae > Stegodyphus > Stegodyphus dumicola. The sequence continues at coordinate 181,559,773 of NC_140781.1, forward strand.
ATTCTACGCAATGAGAATTCTTCCTCTTCAATACGGATCTATGTTCTATGTCAAACAACATTGCTACATTTCTACGTGTCAGTGTTTCTACATCAGTACTTCTAAATTTGTTATTACATATATATATACATATATATATGCAATAATGCATTAACATTATATATATATAGATATAGATATAGATATAGATTTCCTCTCCTCTTCCACACACAAACATCAGATTGCCTTGGATTGTAAATATATAGAGATGCGCATTTACAGCTTTGCCTCAGGTGAAAAAAATATGTAAAGACGACTCTCTCTCTCTCTACATATATATGTATTGATAAATATAATAAGCTTTTCCATACGTATTAATTGTATAAAAAACTTTTTTTAGATTGCCTGTGACCATAGCAAATACAAAATGTTCTTTCAGCAGATTAAACCTGGCTAAAAAGCACCTTCATGCGACACCAAGCGAGGAACAATTAAATGAATTTTCTGTATTATGTATCGAGAAAGATACAGTCATATATTATAAAAATATATATATTAAAAAATTTTATTATAAAAAATATATTATAAAATAAGTTATCATATATTAAAAAAAAGTTACCTTTTTTTGTTTTATTTAGTTCCTTGTACAAAGTAAAGGAAGCGTTGTAATTGCGAAAAATTTCGGGTATTATATTTCATCAGAAATGTTCATTTTGACTGTTACTGATTCCCTTTTGACGAATTTTTTTTTTTTTTTTTTTTTTTTTTTTGCGTGACATCTTTACGCATAGACAGAACAAAGGACTGTTTTTTCCAAACGGATTGTAAAATGGCTTCAAAAGGGATTTTTTGTGACCTATGTACGTACCTAAATATGAATGTATGAATGTATCTATCTCGCATAACTCATAAATTATTAAGCGAAGAACTTTGAAATTTTGCACGAGACGTCTATAACATCTAGTTGTGCATCTCCCTATTTTATAGACAGATCAGCAGAACGCAAATTGTTGTGTTCTCCTGGTTCCTGTATTTATATTTGTGGAAATTTTGCACTCGTTATGAAAACATAAAATTAGATGAAGTTTAACTCCCATGTGACAAAAATTAACTGGGATATTTAATTTCAAAATTTGCAGTTTTTGATGCCGTTTTCAACTTTGTAAAGTCTATGTCTCTTTGGGAAGACAGACATTTAAAAAGGATTATTGAAGAATTATCTTCTAGGCTTGTGAAACAAAACAGAAATGAGTAGAAGGATGTATAAAACACTTTTATCCAAACATAAATTTACCAAATGATCCAACCTTAATTACAAGAAGCCAAGCACTTCTGGCTTAACAGAATAACGTAAAAAATAATAATTCATTTTAAAGTGCAGTAGATTAGCCTAACGGCTCACAGAATACTTTAACTCGTAAGAAGAGCTCTGGTTTGTAGTAAACCGGCGAGACAAAGGTTAATGGCTAGAACACTCAACGCAGCTAACGCAAGTCGCTAATAATCACAGCACAACATGGCCTGGAATAGGCAGACACGACCTAAAACTAACTTCTGAAACTCTTGCTTAAACAGCACTTCATTCTACCTTAATGTCAATAAACTCTCGATATCTCATTTACATTCTGGCATGAAAAGCGTGAGTGAAAAGAGAGTAATAGGAAAGTCAAACTTAAAATGAACTTTTAGTTAAAAATAAATAGATAAACCTCACAACTTGCTTTGATAAATCGGTTAATTAAGTTAAATTAATTCTAGGAAATAAGTCTAAATGAAAAGCAGCAAAAACAAAATGTGCATAATTTAATAGGCCGTATAAAGAACTCATGTGTTATGCACATCAGATTTTTTTAATTTACCATCATTCCTGTTATCATTATCGTTTCTCCTCCACCAAAGAATATTATGCATTTTAAAAGTGATAAATTTTTTGGAGAGACAAATATCCAACATTCAGGTTCTGTTATAGAAGATGCTAATATTCACGTTAGAACAGTCATTGAATTTCGAGAACAATTTGGAAATGAAGCGATCTTAAAGATTGAGTTACGCGGTTGCATTTTTTACCTTTGCAGAATACGACCCTAAAAGAATAAAATTACTGCATTGAGCTGTCCATTAAAGTTGCTACATCATGAAGGACAGCAGTTTTCAGAATCATTTTTATTCCCGAAATACATTACAAAAAAGAATGAAATAATTGAACTTTCAAGTCAGTTTGAGGTACAGGACACGCAGAAAACAGCAGCCTGAGTATCCACCTCTATCAATAGTAACAGCTGTTACACGGCTCAGCTTGGAGTCGAACATAGTTTGGATGACATTACGAATATCAAAGTCCGTACGACTTCATTCCTGTGCCGGAACTGATCCATTATACTGGCTGGCGGGAATTGCCATGCCACTCTCTCTGCAATCACAGACCAGACTTTTCAACTCATAAGGAATCTTGAGAATACGCCGGCCAAGGCAGACCCGAACACCCTGTGTGAAACGAAGCAGAGTATGGGCAGAACTCATAATCTCCTGTTGAAGGTGGAGTGACGGACGATCCAAAGGATATGCACAGTAACAGACATTAAACATGAGTAATCAAACGGTGACTTATCAAAGCATAGGATATGAGGAATAGAGATTAAGAGGCGAATGGGCTTCGTATGCAGTGGCATTTCCTGCCATCAATCCAGATGCTGAACCGGCATGACGATAAAGAATGCAAGCTTCAAACTTTCCATCCCTCGATTCTCCCACACATGGATGCGACCTTCGTGATGCTGTAAGTAAAAGCTTTCATGCCATGCGCCCCTGAACGCACCATCGTAGCATTAATTGCTGTGCTCTACAATCAAGGAAAGCTGAATCGTCTTGCTGATAATCTGTAGCGTTGCGGAATTTCTCGCACTGTAAATGCGGATGCTTGTGCAACTCACCCAGTTTCCTGACCAGAGTTCGTAATGTGGCTGTAGGATTTTTTTTCGGCGATGCAGACAAGATGCCTGTCGTCTTGAAATGGGAGCCACTAAGATCCCATGCATTGCTCTTTGTGGCCCTTCTGGACTCATCGGTTGCAAATTCTCATAACTGTCATTAGATCTCGAAAAAATAAGAGCAGCGATTGCGCAGTACCATAGCCCCTAATGGGGCGAGCGAGAGAATCGTAGCGTAATCGCTACGAAGAATCGTAGCGTAATAGAAGAAGAAGCGAGAGAATCGTAGCGTAATCGCTACGATTCTCTCGCTTCTAAGATGCCCTATAATGGGTTCCACACACAAGGCATAACACGACCTCCAACATACACACAAATATACACACACACACACACACACACACACAAAAAAAAAAAAAAAAAAAAGAGAGAGAGAGAGAGATAGAAAATGAGATTTCCGAAAAAAAAATCGCCATTTCGAACTGACTTTTTATACTGCCGCGTGTCATTATTAGTTGTGCATGTAATGTGTTTAAGCCGTGGAATGCTAAGCATGATCCTTTTATGAAAACTAATGTTTATTGTGCACTTCCTTTATAGTTTAACTATTTAAATAGCCAATAAAGTCTTATGCTGAACATTGCTGAACAGTGGACGAGGAATTTCTAGCTTACGATGGGGACAAAACTGTCCGTCATATGTTAAATGACTATTAGCTATTTCTCTAATAAATACCTCAAAGAAGACACTCTTTCCAAAGTAGACAAATCTCGTGTGCTGTGTCGTAATTTTTAACCACCAAACTTATTTTAACTTCCAGGTTTCAACATTTAGATTTACCAGGCTACTTCTCAAAGTCCAAATCTTATGGATTATCCTTTCCATCATTTTGCTAGTCAGTCTTTAACTCTTAAAACCAGGCAGTTTAGAATCTAAAGCAGGGATGCACAACATACGTCCCGCGAGCCACATGCGGCCCGCTGGGGGATTTTCTGCGGCCCGTCACTGATCTTTTAATAATGTAGCTTGCACCCAGAAAAAGAAATCGATTAAAACTATAAAATATATTTTGTTGAATACATTACGGTTGTTTTAAACAAATTTTTTATTTTTTCCAGTTTTGCTTAACAAAATCCCTTTTTCTTTTCTTTCCTTTTTTTTTTTTTTTTTTTTTTTTTTACAATATTTTCGTAATTCAATTTTGTAATTGTAGCAAAATTTTGCTGTGTTTCAAAAGTTGAATTGTTGTGTGATTCCACGTAACTGGATATGCGATTTATATTAAAAGAAATTGTGCTGTAAAAAAAAAAAAAAAAAAAAAAAAAAGGGAATATTCTTTAGCTGCCAAAAGAGTGATAAGTTAGCCGACATTGTGCTACTGCCAAAAAACGTTTTCCCTCATCTCCAGTTTCATTTCAATATGATTTAAGAGCTTCTTCTTTCATCGAAGTTGTGAGTACGTTAAATTATTTGGTATGATCTGGTTATATAGTTAGGATGATAAAATTTTAAATTTTCATTTTCTCATTTACATTTTGAATCGTGTGCTTATTTACCATAAACGAATTCTCTTTTCTGTTTATTAAATCGCATAAACCTGCGAATCATTGCTTGCAATTATGTAAATATTAATATTTATATTATAAATCAGAATCAAAATAGTACATCATTTTTCAAGTTTTTGATTACTTTTATATATAGTTAACATGAAGTGCGTATCTTTGGGTTGGTATTTTTTAAACATAAGAGTTACTGATAAAATATTTATCTTAAAGATGGCATTCGATTATTTTTCAAACTTGCCTCTGTATGATTGATTAAAATTTCAGTATATGATTAAAAATAATACTAATAAAAATTTAAATACTGCAATTTTGATAGGCTGGAAAATACTTTAAAAATAAACGCTTTAGTCTCTGGTTTGAATTACTTTTAAAAAAACTTAATACCCATACACAAATTTACACAAATTTAATGTATATTCGTAATAGTATTGTTATTAGTTCCCCAGTGAATTACGGATAACCATTTAGAATTATAAATTGTAAAAAAAAAAAAAAAAAAAAAAAAAAAAAAGAGTGCGGCCCACAACAGAAAAAAGCGCGACCCTCACCAATTTCAACATTTCTTAAATGGCCCTTCATTTGAGTTGCGCATTCTTTATCTAAAGAAATCCAACAAAAAATTTAGAAATACTGCTGCATTTTAGAATATTTTGTTTGAGATTTATTACAAGCAAATATAAGAAAAAATTCTTTCTACGGTTCCTTTGTTAGAGGTAGAGTAATTTATGGACCTGGCGAACAATTTTAAATAAACAGATCACTTTAAGGTGCCTTTTAAAGATTTTCTGGGTTAGAAAGGAGGAATTGATGAGCTATTACGCCAAGCACGGGACGCTGCACGCTATATCATCATCGTTGCGGAATGAAAGGTGTGAGATGCTTTTCATTGTTCTCTAGCTGGTCGATGAATGTATGCTGCAGGGACCTAGTTTATTGCTCCCGCACTCACCAAACAATAACAGATATTGAACAAATGGATTTTTGGGGGGTAGCATAAGCATTCTATGCTCTCCAGCTGCTATGAAAATTGAAATCTTCTATGAACGTCCACTTCTAAAATATAAATTTTGCAAGTGCAGGAACAAAATCGTTCATGTGTCATGGGAGTCTTCATGATATCTTTCGTAAGGATTGCTACCATAAATTTAAATTTATAAACAAAATTTATACATTTTTAATAAGTATTCTTCTCGTTTTATAAATTCTGTGTTTGATGGATATTCCGTTTAAGTCAGGTTTTCATTGTTACTTTTAAAAATATTAAGTCATTGAAATGCATTTATTTACATGCAAAGAAATACATAAAAACCTACAAAAAATTCTTTCTTGATAAACGTTTTATTGTGATTTTATCAACTATAATTTATTTTATTTTCATTTTATTTATTTAATTTTCCCCCAAATTTCCAGAAATACAAAGTGGGACTTTTCATTTCGAAGATTAGTGCTTTCGTGGTTAAGCTAATGAAGTCCCTTTCCTTTTCCCTTTCTTTTACTTTTAGAGTTGGATGCCTTTAAGTTTTTCCAGGCCCCATATATATCCTTATGTGTTACTCGAAGCATTAATTAAACTTACGAAATATGCGTATGGACAAAAATTTAACTAGAGTTGTAATGTTAATCGTCGTCAACGTCCAATCATTCAAACATTAACCTTAAGTAGAAATCATCCTAAGCCAGGGAATTTCATAAGTAGGAGCAGTCTAGCCATGCCGAACAAGAAAATCTAAGTTTAAATCTCACCTACAACCAGGGCTTAATTTCTAAATGTGCTGGAGCCCTATGAAAGACCATCACGAAAGAAGAATAAGAGTAAATAAATAAACAAAATGACTATGAAAATTATTAATAATTTTAAAATTAAATAGTTAATGAGCATCAAATTAATTAATTATTTAATTGATATTAATAATTAATATTTATTAATTATTATTTAACTTGTCATTATTGTTTAATTAATTCACAATTTATTATTATTTATTAAAATAATTAAAGATTAAAGTAATTAAATAATTATAATTAAATAAAATGTAAAGTGATAAATTAAAATTTAATAAGCGATTTTTTATATAATTTTATTGCAAAAAATAAAATTTTCTACATCAAATTTCTACTAAAATAATTGTTCCGTTACATAAAAAAAGTTCTGGAGCCATCTTATTTAGGGCTCCGGTGCGTTCCGGCTAGAATTAGAATACATCCCAAAAACTAAGAAGTACCGGAGCCGGGTTCCGGTGGTTTCCGGCGCAATTTAAGCTCTGTCTACAACCTATAAAGTAAGTATTCCCGAATGGCAAAAGGTCCCTTCACCAGCGAACCCGAACTATACTAAATAAAGCAAAGATTACCAAATTAAATTACAACTGTACCTGATCTAAAGGAAAATCTTCTAGAGAAGTAGGAGGCCCTTCCTTTGTAGCCGGTTGTACCCAGGACATGCCCCTTTTTAAACCAAAAAAAAAAAAAAGAGGGTTGTCTGATTAATTGACTATGGCAAAGTGTGCAAATGCTATCTGTCTTAGCAAAGATGTCTTAATGGAGGATTTTTCTGAGAGAAACTGGCTCGTTTTCACATTACACGGAAAAAATCTACGAATCCCATGGAATCAGTCCATCAGACGAACTATCAGTGTTAGCAGTCTTATACATTCGAGCATTGGTCTAAAAGATAGGGAGAAAAATGAAGAGCGCACTCTGCCAGACTGTATGTTTAAAACTTTACTGTCAGTCAGACTCCTTTGTGAAGGTCAAATATTCTGAAACTCACTCTCAAAAACAATTCTAAACAAATTGCGGGATTCTGTAGCTCAAAAGTAAGAGCAGCTTGATCGCAAGAAATAAGAAGTCCCAGCCAAAAAGTCCAGATTTTAAAGCCCGCTTATTAATGCGTTAGCATTACATTTGGATCAAATTTGGCATAATGAGCTTTAAAACCTAACCTGGCAAATAATCAATAAAACAATGTCAAATGATCAAAATTTAAAAAATTATGAAAATCTCCAAGTAATAAGATGTTTTATAACATTCAAAGGTACTTTGAACATCTCTGTATGCAAAAAAATTCCGTCCATGAAGTCAGTAAGTACATCAGGGAGAAAAACCCTAAAATTATCTCAATTTATCCCTAAAATTAACAAAATGTTTAAGAAAATTGCAACATATCAGCACTGTATAGTATTAATAAAGTGAGAGAAATGGTTTAATTCATCTCATTGGAACTTTTATACTTTTGCTTCTTCAGATAGCAACTATCTCAGAGGGAATCTGTTTTCCTTCTATATCATTCCAACAACATTCCTGGAGCATTCAGAAGTTATCTGCAATATTCCAGGCAAATCTTAAAGGACATATATATTTTTTTAATCTTCGAGAGATATTCCTAAAATGTTTCACGCATATTCCAGTTCAGAATATTTTCTCAACCTACTGGAGCGAATATGCCTGAAACATTTCAAGTATATTCTTTTTTTTTAAATATATTTCATATGTTTTAAAAAGCGTATCAAGTTTTGAAAAAGAGTAGGTTGCAATGTACTTATTTGCATACAAATCCAAAGAAATTTTCGAGATTCTGACATGGTAACATTTGTTTCCTGTTTATAGGTTAAATTCCAAAAACATATAAATATCCCTTGGATATATCTAGCATATGAAAACAAGCCCGTACTAGAATATTTCATGTGTGTGCTAGTAATTATGGTATGTTCTTGGAATATTCTTAGAAAATTCCTGGACTTTCTCGGTAGTCTGGTGCTATGTGAAATATTATCCCATGTAAATATCAAAGGGCTTGCCTGAAATGAATTTACACATATGCAAGGACGGTCACTAAACATATGAAAGAAAATGTCGCGTGCATATCCACCATGGTATTCCACTCATAACAAGATTTAAAAAAAAAAAAAAAAAATAGTTCATTCTAGCAATATTCCCAAATTCCTGTTCAAGAGGGACACATTACGTTAACACAACACATATATACAAATAAAAACATGCTGTTGAAGATAAGTTATCGAAAGTTCCCAAGTTATCGAAAGATAACCATGAAGAAGTGGTTTTGTGCGGATGTACCACTAAATTATACAAAGTGCTAATACCCATCCAGCAATAAATACTTATCTCTTCGTTCGGAAATTTTCCTGCCTTCCGATTTGTGCAGAAATGCCATTAAGCCCACACTGCAGATCCAGAACGAAGTGAGAGTTTGCAAATGTTAATGGTTGCAGCAGAAGACCACACGATGAAACGAGATCACGTCGCGACCAGTGAGAATAAGAAATCATGTGCAGAGAACGCAAGATGAAAATAAACAAATAATTCAGAGATAAAATATAATACAAAATACAGATATCAGAACAGAAATGTTCTATGTATAAAACACGCAAACATGCAAAAATTCGAAATACGGAATTATGATAAAGTAAAATAAGAAAAGCACACGAGTGAAATATCTAAAGATGCTCAAAATATTTACAAAAAGACTGTAGCAGTTTAAGTAACGAAGTTGTTTTTATAAAGTGAACACCTAAACGTTTATAAAGTAAACACCAAAATGCCTAAAGAAATTTATCCTCAGGTAAAGTTTGGTAAGTCAGAGTATCTAAGAAGTTGCTCTGCGAACAGATCAAAGTTTTAAAAATTATGTTGTGAGATGAATAGTTTACGGCCGGCTCAGTTTGGACCTGCTCACAAGAGAAAGCACTATAGATCAAAACCACAGGAAAGGGAGGCACTTGTCAACTCATAATATCATGCGCAGTGACTAGAAAAAAAAGAGGAAATACGGTAACATGTGGTTTACGGTTTTCATTCCCGAGATTGCTCCGCGTGTCAGTTTGAATAGAGGTTCTACTCACAGCACAGCATTATTTTCCGCTCGCGTAGCTGCGGTGAGGCCCGCCTGAGGGATCTCCCTGAGCAAAAACGCGTGGATTTAGACTACAGACGTGTTCTTAGGGCAGGAGGTTTTCAATGTGAGTATTTTACCTTCTCGGCACTTTTCAAACAGCCAGGTTTATTACTAGCTTGTAGAGTAGATCCCTCAAATGAAATACGTAAATACACAAGTAATAAAGATACAACTTAAAAACTACAGAGGCATTTAGCCAAAAAAAAAAAAAAAAAAAAAAAAAAAAATTGTTTTCAAATGGTATTTTAGTTCCTGTCAAAAATAAAAACCAGGAAACTTGAATATATTTGACGTTAATTTTTGGCGGAGTCATTTCAAAATTTTTCGACCGTTATATTACGGTACACTGTCATAAATACATCACCCTCTTCATAAGATCTTTTATCTTCCACACAAGATCTCGCATTTAACCAGGTGCTTTCATTCAACAAAATAATTTATTTATCTTTCGAATGCAAGAAATATATATATATATATATATATATATATATAATTTGAATAATTTAAAAACAATAAATGCATTTCTTAATTACCATATATTCCGGAAATTTACGGGTGCGCGTTATACGTCGGATATAAAAATGATACATTTCAAAATAAGGAAAAGAAGAGTATACAGAAATTAGATTTCTACGTGTACCTATATTCCGTCGTATAGCGAGCACTTTTAATACAAAAAATAAGATCGGAATTTACGGGTGCGCGTTATACGTCGGATATAAAAATGATACATTTCAAAATAAGGAAAAGAAGAGCATACAGAAATTAGATTTCTACGTGTACCTATATTCCGGCGTATAGCGAGCACTAATACAAAAAATAAGATCGGAATTTACGGGTGCGCGTTATACGTCGGATATAAAAATGATACATTTCAAAATAAGGAAAAGAAGAGCATACAGAAATTAGATTTCTACGTGTACCTATATTCCGGCGTATAGCGAGCACTAATACAAAAAATAAGATCGGAATTTACAGGTGCGCGTTATACGTCGGATATAAAAATGATACATTTCAAAATAAGGAAAAGAAGAGCATACAGAAATTAAATTTCTACGTGTACCTAGATGCTTTTTATTTAAAAGAAATGAGACATCTTATGAACTTAAAAATTTTCATTATCGGATAATTCTTCATTATCCTATAATTACCTTTACGTTAAGCGTATTAATTATTGTGCTTTCATTGAATGAGAGAAAACATCCGAGTCCTAAGTCCGCGATTTCATTCGGTTCGGAAGTGCATTCTTACCCCAAATTATGTTCCTCTTTTCTCGAAACCTTAGAATAACATTCTTGTGCCCACCGGCATTGAATAGAGCCCACTCTCTTTGCAGAATTATTTACTCTCTCAAGCAATGCCCCCCACACACATATTGTTCCCCTTATCGCTTGTCAAATCAGTATACCATTTTTAGAAAGTCTTGGAAAAATCTTCGAATGAATGACAAAAGATAAGTGTATCTTTCCGGTTTCTTCTTATTCGTCTTTTAAAAAGTAGTTTAAAATTGTAGATGAGCGTTATACGCCAGAATATACGCTATTTAGATCTTTGAATATTAATTTTTTAATAATATATCTAATTGGTATACATGAAAAGTACAGATAGCGTTATTGCATTCGTTAAAAAATGTTTCTGACGTTATATATTCTGGAAGAGAACCGTGTGATTTTCTTCGTTATCTTCTAAGAATATTTAAAATATTATTGACTTTACGAAAATAATAAGCTGGATCCTCTTTTTTTTTTTTTTTTTTTTTTCGGACGCACTTTTAGTATTTTATGATAGTGTAGTTTATTAATCATTAAACATCATCGTATTTGTAATCAAGTTTCAATAACACTTGCTTTTTTAAATCGATTAAGAAAATCAGAAAAATCTGAGCGTTAAATCTAAAATTATTCTATTCTTTTTATTATCAAGTAAAAAATCCTTCCATAACCCCGCACTTTATTAGTTTTATTATTATTTATTTATTTATTTTTTATATTACTATGTTGTTTAACAGCACTTAAAATTTCAAAGCATATAACCGAATTTCCATAAAACATCTAAAAACGTATTTATCATTGATAAAATATACGTGTCTGCAAAAGCTTCAAAATTTATATGTTCAGAATATAACAGATAAAATAATCAGTATTCTTGTAAAAGCTTCAAAATTTATATGTTCAGAATATAACAGATAAAATAATCAGTATTCTTGTAAAAGCTTCAAAATTTATATGTTCAGAATATAACAGATAAAATAATCAGTATTCTTGTAAAATCTTCAAAATTTATATGTTCAGAATATAACAGATAAAATAATCAGTATTCTTGTAAAAGCTTCAAAATTTATATGTTCAGAATATAACAGATAAAATAATCAGTATTCTTGTAATTGCGTTAGTCTTTTTGCTTTATGCTCGGCTTGTCATAAATGTGGTCTCGCAATGGCAGAGTCGTGGATGTTCGACCTGTGTTCGAGAACAGGGGAACGAGTTGGCAACGAGGTTGTTTTTCCTGGTTTTCCCTGTGTGTAACGTGAACAAAAGCTAGTTCCTCCACGAAGGCATTCCTTCCCTTAGGCAGGTAGCCATCGGGTTTTTTGCCACATTCTAATAACATAATCTACCACAAATGTCATAATTCTCCGGTGATGTAAAACCAATATTTAATCATATTTCAGCTAATTTCCAAATTATAACATTATCTGTCTGCTCTAATGAATATTTCTATTTCTAACGAATACAAATCGTTATTTAAAAGTAAAAAATGATCTCTTCTGTTAACTTCCGCTTTATGAAAAATATAAATCTAATTTTCTTTTCCTCATTACTGCACTTCTGATTCTCAAGCACTTCTGATTAACCTCATTAGCATAGAACCTTTATGCCCATATATATGTGCATGTACATGTCACGTAAACTCTTGCTAACTATTACGAACTGAGCTTCAATTCTTCTAAAGGAAGAAAAGTATTCCATATAATTCACGACATTTAGTTTAGTTGAACACTGAAAGGCACATAAGGGCTACCTGCCTAAAAGGGGAAATGCTTTCTCGGAGGACTTTCCTTGGCTCATATTTCCGTTACATAAGTGAAATTAAGAAAACACTCATGTAGCTATCCCGTTTCCCGAGTTTTAAGCCAGGATCGAACTACCAGTGTTCAGCATATGCTTTCAAGAATTATCTACTCGGCCACTGGTGTGTCTTTATGTATGGGGGGAAAAAAAAGAATATTTTACGCTTCCTGTTTAAATACACGATATTTGTGCTTTGCAGCAAAAAGTACCCTATATAAAAATGTTTTCAACTATAAATTATTCTCCTCCTCATTGTGATGACTTGGATTTTACTATGAATCTATCTATTGAATGTAGTACTGATTTTTTTCCTTTGACAGGAACTACCACATTTTTATTGTTATGTCATTAAAGGTGATTTATATTAAAGCAGATTCCTCATAAATTAAAATTTAAATAAAATTCTTGAATTATTAAAATCGTTTGTAAAAGTACTTTACATAATACATAGTAATCAATATGTATGTAACTACTGATGTCCGTTTAACGCACGGACTCTCTTTAAATCATTTAGTTTAGGAGTTGATAATATTTTAATTATTTTTATAGTTAATTTACTTTGAAAGGAATTGAAAATTATACATATTTATAAAACTTACGAAAGCCTTAGCATTTCTTGAGGAGGAAATGCGCGAAATTTGTTCAGTGCTGCACTCTTTTTTAAGATAAAAAGAAACAGGCAGCTTCATTACAGAAAACAACAGAATGCATTCGGGCCCATTAGGATAAAAAATCAAGGAATTTTACATTAGGTCTATAGTTGCCCCAAATGTCATTTGCAAAATTTCGGCTCTATCTTTTGAGTGTTTACACGTAAATAAACTTTTTGTCAGGCTAATGCTTAGCCTAAAATTAATGTTCTTACAGATTATATGGACAGAAGAATTCTGTCTTCGATCTGTTTCTATGGGTTAAATCTACGTATGGGTGTACTTATATGGAGTCAATATAACGCAGCAAGCAATCAACTAATAATAAGCACAGTAATAGTAATAAAATGTTTAACAACGACGAAAAAGACAGTAAAGAAAGACCATTTGGAAAAATTAAGTAGTGATTAACCTGGATCCCTAAAGATCTCATTAGCCAGCGAGATCAGTATTATCCTCGAGAGCTCGTAACGACGCACGAGACTTGAGGTTGCAATCAATGCAGTGTGTGCAAATCTAAATAGGGTATCTCTAGGTCATTCGTTAAAAAGAGCTTTTGAGCAAACAGACTTCAAAGGAATGACAGAGATTGGTCAAGGAGCTGTGCCGCAGAAAGGAGTGACTTCTGCTGATCCGGCTACTTCGATTGGTCCGAGGCTCAGGAGTCTCCGCCCTTTCGCTTCGTCTCTTTGAGCAGGTGCAAAATTTGTACTCTTAGACCTTTTTAATCTTCGCCGGGAGCTGCAACACGCTTCATTCTCATCTGATAGACTCACTCCATGCGTCTAACCCATGATACTCCGGAGCTTTTTTTTTTTTCACTTTTGGGGAGTTAGTTCTTCATTCTGAGGGAAGTTAAGCTTCGAAATCATCGATTTTAAGCTTTGCAATAGAATGCAGGCTCATTTTGTACAGGTTGCATTTAGTCAAATATTGATATTTGGACTGCTTTAAAATTTACTTATATAGTGACCGTAAAAACTCGCATTTTACACGCTCCTTCGGGCACGGCAAAGTTTTTGCATCTCCAAAACAGTTGGAGAGATGGATGATAAAATTTATTAAAAGAAAATACAAAATGTTGGAAAATACCACTTCATTTATAAGAAACCTACTTCATTTTTTTTATTTCTTTGGAACATTTTTCGAATCTATAGCAAACAAAAAATATTAGTAGTAGTATTAAAAATCTAAAATTACATGTAAAAAAATCAAAAGAGGAAACAATGAATGGTTACAACACTGTCTCCGTTAGAGAAGAGAAATCAATTCTTAGGATTGCAGAAGAATAATTAATTGTGTAATAAAGTTACAAACTCTATAGACAGTTATTCAGTCGAGCATTGATTCTCATCACCTCTTTTTTTTTTTTTTTTTTTTTTTGAGGAAGGAGAGTAAGATAGTTTTGTTTTGTGCGTCGTACATATTACTTTCACATTTTTTTCTCCTTGCAGCTTCAAAGTACTTTTTCCCTATTTCTTCTCACCCCTCTTTTGTGGGGATTTGGTTTTAAAATGAAAGCAAAGAAAGCATAGTTTTAAGGAATTCCAAGCGGTGATTTTGTAAAAAGCTTATGAAAAAAAAAATTGTAGCGGTTTTCCTCAATACGTATGGAAGATGATACAAATAGAAACGGTTGTCTCTTTTGTCTAACGGAAACATCTGTCATAGCCGACGCAGCGCTAAATGCGGTTTTTCCCTCATAGCGAAGTGATTTGAAAAATCTGAACTGCACGCACAGCGGATCTAGTCGACGCTTGGAACTGACTCCATTCGCTCAGATAAATCCCAGTGTGAATGGCATTTAAATGCATATCTGCACTTTGTTATACGAAACCAATTTAGCACAACAAGCAACCTAATAAAAATAATAATAACAAAAAAAGTCATAGCAATGGGAATGAAAAAGACAAATTTCTTTAAACACAGGAGTAATACAGGCAGCATTGGGTTATTTATTACGACTAAGCACTCGAGGCAATCCGCCTTAGAAGTAACACCTTCATTAAATATTTCGATATTCTGATATGTCGCGTATCAGCGTTCCAGCACCTTCTACATCTAATGCCGTTTATAAAAGGATATTTCGGCGAGCAAGTCTTATTTAGTTTAGTTAATTACTATATAACACATCCTGTATTATTCAGTTACTTTAGAGCAAAGCCCTAACATTTGCTTAAAGGAAAGAATGACTCTTTCAAGTGTTTTTACAGGTTATATTCAAGTAGGGTAGGGAAAATTACGAAAATCTTATATAGCCATTCCGTTCAGTCACTAGAAACCAAGTTCAAGAAGAATTAAATACCAGTGTCCTGCGCTTATCCGCTCTCTACTAGTGGTGAACTCTTAGCTTCATAATTCTTTTCAATAGGTAGTTCCTAAGACGTATTAATATAATTTTGATAAATAATGCTCAGTAGCAAAAACATTTTTTTAATAATAAAGAAAGGGAAAAAAGTCAATAGAAAAGTTTATATACAAATTTAAATTCAAAAATTGTATTTATAAAATCATACCCTCATAGCCGCAGATTCAGTAGCCGTCGTTTTATTTAACCACCGTTCAAGATTGCAGAGAAAAAAAAAATAGCCTTTCGTTTCACAAGTTTCGAAATGGCTATTTTGGCAATGTTACGGACTTTACAGTTCAAACGCACCCAATACTATCCTGTCATGTATTTGCACACTTGTTTCAGGCCGACGTAACTAAATACGCGGAATGGAAAAGTTCCAGTACTCTGAAGTGTTTCTTCTTATAAAATAAATTTTATCAACCTCTCATCGGACCTCCGTGCATTCAATTTATTACGAACCCGTACGGATGCAACAATATTATACGAATATCCGTTCTATGGTGACCTCGGTCATCTCCGGTAAAGCTTCCAAAGCTGCACCTACAGATAAGGAATACTACTATATGTACAATTTTTGATTTTTTTAATTATTATTATTAAAAATGTTGCGATTTTTTCACTCCTTTTAAAGTTTTTCGAATTTGATTAAAAATCAAATTTAAGAGTGTTCTCGAAATTTAATTAAGTAAAGTTACAGCTGAATTTTGCCTAATTTTAAAATATTGGTTAGCCTAGCGATTACGTAGTTATGAGGGAAGAGCTTTATTTGTTTATTTCTCCCCCAAAATACATATTCTGCCGCATAATAGTCATTTCAAAGGTATTCCTTCTTCAAATGCGAAATCTTATACGGAATTTAAAAGAAACCAGACATGCTTGTTGGATACAGAGGAATTAATCTTTATTCCTTTAAACGATAATGAGAAATTAGCTTGTAAAAATATATTTATGTTATGAAAATGTGTGAAATTGTAGTCACGTGAGCAAGTATATGTGTTAAACCTATATTTATTTAAAACGTTTTCACTGCACCAAGTTTTCTCTATGTACTGTGTCACAGCAGGAAGTGAAATAGCAAGTTCTGCTTAAAAAAAAAAAAAATAATAATAATAATAATAATAATAATAAATGGAGGCTTTCAAATTTTACATTACCTTCAAAGGAGCTTTTTTTTAACGTTTTGTGTGCTACTTTTATTTATTAAACATCATGCTCTTCGCACTTAAACCATAAAATTCAATTCAACAGCAATATCCGAAAATAAATTTAAAATGAGCATATCTTTACAATTTATAATACACAGTCTCGCGCGCTGGAGATAAAAAGGTTTTCTTTTTCCGTAGAGTGTTGCCATTGCTCGCTTTGAAATCGTTGAGTTTAATCAAAATTCGTTAAAGTGTTACAAAATATGAAATAGATAATAAAAGAAATTCCATATTCCAAATTAGGGCTTCAAGATGCCCATATTCGGTGGAGGATTACGTTATTCAAAATTTGATGAATCTAGGTACCGTTGTTTTATCACAATGCGAGAAACATACATACATTTATATAGATTCTTTATTATTTAATTTCTTTAAATATAACACAGAGTGATAATATTTGGTGGCAACAATTTGAAGAGTGAAACGGGCATCACGGAAACGGAAAGTTTTCAATGCAAAATGCAAAACGGAATTAATAGCCCTTCTAGGCTAACGCTCTTTAGAATAAAAAGAAGTTAGTTATTTTGTTCAAGTAATGAACACATAGCTATAAGGCACATTTAAGCCTTATATCTCATAGCCCTTGAAAGGACAGCTCCTGAGGCAGTATGACACTTATTCTTGCTTATACATGGAAAGAAAATAAAAAGGTCGCTACAGACATCTTTTTACGTTACTGGAATAGAGACGTGAATTTTCTTTAGATATTTTTGCCTTTGAAAAACAAATAACTTGAAAAGAAAGTATTTTATTAGACAGCAGCTCTTTACGTTATTGGAATAAAAACGTGAATTTTCTTTAGATATTTTTTGGAAAAAAGTATTTTATTTGACAAACACAATATTGATACATAAATTGACTAATAGAATAATTAAATGAAGATGTTAACATTCACGTAAATAAAAGCATACATATGACTAACATATATAGAGTGTTCATTTAGAAGTCAAACTACAAAAATCAGGGTTTTATTTTCAAAATTGAAAATATAACGCTGATTTTGTTGTTTGACTTCTAAATTAATACTTGTTCGGCGTGTTATTGTATCTTAATTATATAGAAGAGTGAGCCTATAAAGTTTTAGGACTGAATTTTTTTAATCCGCGTTAAAATGTCAGATAATATCGTCAACAAAATTTATAAAAATTCCTCAACTTTCATTTCTTCAAAATACCGTCTCTTTACAGAAGGAAGTTTATTTTACTTGTTTACATTTATTTATTTATTGTTGTTGCTATTGTTATTATTTGTGTATATGATATATGATATTATGGATTTAAAGGCTGAAATACGAAACGCAATAAAAGTTTGATGCAATTAGTAACGAAGATTAGTATTTTATTTATAATCTGGAGGAAAACCAACAGCCATCTGCATGCTCAATGAGAAATCCACATAATCCAAAAAATTTCGTTTTTAAACGCTTCGTCTAAAGACTACGTTTTTGACTCGTCCGGTACAATTAATAAAAAATACTGCTTGTAGACCCCATGTTCTTCAGAGAAATAATAGACTTAACTTTTCAAAAAACTAGTTGTATTCGATCAGAAAAGTCTCCATCAGCTAAAGTTCACCTCCCCCGCCACAGCGTAATTATGGACAAGATTTTGACTGAAAATAAATGCAATTATTATTTATCATCTTATTCGGAAGATCACTTGTCAATCATGCGGATTACTTGAAATTCCATAAAGTGAAATTTTACATTAAAAGACACGATTTTGATAGCATTTCAAAGATTCAAAAAAACGTAACAACAAAATGATGAAGATTATTCTAAAAACTGACTGCTACAAAAGCATTCAGATGCTCTCTAAACGTGCTCAGAAGCGTACAGTATCAGAAGAAATACATAAATATGGATAAACACTAATAAAGTTATGTTCTTCGAATTTCGAATTTTTATGCATTTAGTTTTTTATAGACGCTCTGTGTCTATCTTTCATTCTAGCAATGAAACACAAATTTTTACAAAGCACAGTTAGTTTACAAAGCAAGTCAATAGAAATTCGACAGCTATATTTGTGTCTATATAAGATGGTTCTTTCTATAAAAGTAGAATACATAAACAAAGTTCTCATAGAATGAATTCTTAAAGTACCCTAAATTTGGAAATATTTTCCTATAACAAATGCAGTTAGGCACTTTGTGCTGTAAATTAGAATCGCCGAAGTTTATTTTAAACAAGCCTAACTGACAATCATCAGTTCGGAAAAACTGATATTAAGAAATTTATAAAAAAAAAGTAATTCAAATAAACGATTTGTGAAATCAAGAGTGCTTACAAACTTAGCCAATAGTTTTAGCTGCAAATCAGAATACATCTGTAAAATAAAAACTAAGTCAAATAATCAGCCGAAGCTGCACACAGAAAATTAACGCGATTTGGCTCTTAGCCCTACCACCGACGTAGACATAATATGCACAGCCGTAAAATAGCAAGTTTAATCAGCGAAACAACATGGCCAAGTGCCCAACGTGGCAGAACACGCTGTGTCTACATGAGGAGTTGGAAATTCCAACTATCTCAAACTATTTTGCACTCCTTGCTGACAAATTCTTCTACAATATTCAAAATGTCAATAATAGTTCCATACCTGTGCCTCAATATGATTACACACTTGATGTAAACAGTAAACGACCGCTTGCGGTACTAAGGTACCTTGTTTAATGCAACCTTTAAATTATACTTAATTAAACACTCTCCCTTTCTCGTGTTTTGATTTGACTCGCCGCCTGCTACAATGTCTGTATATAGTGTATATATCTCTCCTTATCTATTTATGTATTTTCTCTTTTAATGTATTTTTTAATTATTTATGGGAATGTTATGTATTTATGTATGTATATATGTATTTACGCTGAGTGGTCACATGGACTCCAATTCAGAGTAGAGATAGGCAATTTCTTTTCACTTATGCCATTGCACACTTATCTCCGCCTAAGGCATATCAGCTGCTGGAGTTTCTTCTGGACTCATTCATCGGTTCGCTAGTTACGAATTCAATGTGTATTCGAATTTTCTCTCCAACTGTTCGACGTTCAAAGACTCGAAAATCGCACATCTCCTATGCCGGGATAGCGTCGTAACGCGGGGACCCTTTTTGCGATAAACTCATCGAGTTTGCCTGAGCCGAAGTAATTCAGATACCAGCTCGAAAGTCATACTTCTACCCTACTTTGCATATCACGCGAAACTGAAATATCATTCTGGGAGGAAATGGAAATAAGAGAGGATAAAAAAGATAAGTAACTGTACAAAACTAGTTAATTTAAAACGAAATGATTCTTTACAAGGTAAACATCAGTAACGAAGCGAATTTATATTTTGCAAATACAATACCGTTTCTAAAGCTGTCTAATAAATAGCTGATAATATTCTAACTTAATACAAAAGTTTAAAAAAAAATGGCTAGCTTATAAATTTTGGGAAATAGCACAGAGGGGTCAGGTCATCTTGTAACATTTATGCCTTAAGTTTTACTAATAAAAAAGTTTTACTAACTTAGTTTCCTTTAATTTACATGTTTTTGAGAAAGCTTGTGTTTAAACCAATTCCAGGTGACTATTAATTTTACGTTGTATATTTTTATATTAACACTCACAGACGGTCAGGTAAAAAAAAAAAAAAAAAAAAAAAATTAAATGTGCCTTATTTCTGTATCTGTATTAATGCCAAGTTAATAGAATTAATCATACAATAGAATAGAAACAATACTTTATTATTTAGATAATGGAATATAAATTTAAGCTAGCCCTTGGAAAATTATTTAATCTGTATTTTAAAATGTATGTTACTCGATTAGTCTTTTTACAGATCGTCATAAAGACTCAATCATATTTCCAATTAGAGTAAGTTTTCAAAGCTGCAAATGTCAAATATATCATAGTTTATTCTTTAATATCAAATATATCATCGCTGTGCGCAATTATAAATTAGAGTAAGTTTTCAAAGCTGTAGATGTAAAATATATCATCGTTGAGTCTTTAATATTAAATATATCATCACTGTGTGCAATTATAAATTAGAGCAAGTTTTCAAAGCTGTAGATTTCAAATATATCATCGTTTATTCTTTAATATCAAATATATCATCGCTGTGAATAATTACAAATTAAATTTTTCATATACTTAATTTTTTAAAAGATTAACGTACAAGTAAGGGACATCGCGTTAACGACAAACAGATCGAGAAAAACAGTCGCGTGGTCTTTTATGAGGGAACCGAAAGCAAAGGAGAATCAATGAAACAGATTTAAGTAGCGTTACCCAGAACAACAGTACTTTTAACCAGCCATATCGATACTATTTATTTGTACACTTACTTTTTCGTATTTATATGCGCGTTTTATTACTTACATAAATTTAAGTTTTATTCTTTAAATAACCAAAAAGACAAACTTTTATAACTTTCGCATATAAAGACACAATATCAAATTTTTAAGTCATTTTGCCCGATTAAAACATGTTTCTGGAAAATTTGTAATGCTTCCTTAACGATACACAGATATATTTAGAAAATTGATGGACGTATCACAATTCTGAAAGTACACTGGTTGAAACTTGTATAATCAAAAATAACTTGACTTTAGAAAATCATATTCAGTATTTCTTCCGATTATAAATATTTTTTAGGCTCTAAGACAAAATTTGATGTTTTTATCATATGTATAATAAGGAAGTTTCATCTCCTTGATCGAATAAAGTGACTTCCTCATCATCCGAATTGTAATTCCCTTTATAGAAACATTCTAGAAGAATAAAAAACAATAATAAGAATAGTTTAAAAGTAGAATCGCCACTTACAAACGTATCGCCGAATCGTTTGTAAGTGGTGAATAAAAACAATGTACAACAAAATGCTATTGTATGTTATTATCGCTTAAATAAACAATATTCTCTTTTCGCTCAAACGCTCCGTTAAAAATACCACGTGGCTGAGATGAAGCCCCTCCCCGAATTTTATATGACTTTAAATTATTAATACACTTTTACACCATAATATTTGTTAACAGTGGAAAATTTAGGTGTTTAAAAAAACTGTAATCCAGATTCTTAGAAAATGACAATATTTCTCCTTTGGTTAAGTTTGAATTATCCAATTGATATTAAGCATCAAGAAAGCGAGAAAAGGCTTTCATTTTCAAGGAATGATTAGTACTGCAGTAATTTTACAATACTGCTATACGATTGGACAGAATAAATCTAACAACGTGCATGCAATATATGAAAATAGCACCAATTTTTGCATTCTTTTCCAATAGAACGTTACACTAAATTCTGGATTATTCATGTGCGGAATACACGTTTTGCAAATTGTTTGTTCAAGGTTTCCGAGAAAGCTCTCAGATTATTAACAAAGGCAATGAATTTAAGATTTTTTTAGAAGAAACTCGCATACCTGATGCACTCAATCTCATCCCTAATGCTTAAAAAAAAAAGTTAAAAGTTTAATCATTCATGGCTGAAAAGACTGAATCTTGAAACTGTAATCGGGTTTCTTTCGATGAAGAAAATAGTATCGGGCTTCAATGAAATTATTTGCGGTGTTGAAGTTTTGAAAAAGTGAATGATGAAAATATAGAAGTTTGGAAAGAGAGAGAGGAAAAAAAAAAGTGCATCCTGCTAATTAAGTCAGTATACTTTTAACTCATTTTGCGTTCATTTAATTTTTGTATTTATATTTTGCTTGTATATGCTCCGTGGTTGCGGGCACGGCCTTGCTTCTTAATTGATAACTTTTATATTCAATGATTTTCATTCACAGCGGCTTGGACTTCGCTCAAAACCATCCATGTAACTTTCTGCTAAGAGGCAATGGTCTCATTTTTTTAACACCTCCTCCGTCATCCACACAGAGGGACTTAATTATGTCATAAATCTCCCTTGGTCTTATTTTCATTGAGCCGCACATGTCACGGTTAAATGGTCAGATTCAGGAAGTATGAATCATCATTAATGACATGGAATGGATAGGTATGAATAAGAAAAAAGTGGACATCACCATCTTGCTTTGCATTATGAAAAACAGCTGGGGATACGGAGAGGGCACCTCAATGCCTAAACGCTTAACGTGTGACCATGCATTTTAGGCACGCACGAAGTATTCATTTTGGTTTGTTCTATCATCTCTTAAAGTTTATTCTATTATTTTGAAATCATTTACACTTCTAAAGAAAATTAATATATTTGCTGAAATCTCAGCTTTGACACTATTATAAAGCGTTTATTAAGACCACTTTCATCAACAACGAAATAGATTGGGTATGAAAAGGGTGAAGTTAACTAACACGCAAGTAATACAAGAAGTGCACAAGGATAGCAAAGCATATACGTTTCATAAATAAAACAAACACTTAGGTATTCAGGAAAGGGGGCACCAAAAAATTTTTCATTGCTTGTTTTACCATGGATAGATAGACTAAAAATGTGCAGATAGACTAAAACCGAGAGAGAGAAGAAATGAAGAAAAAACTTGCGTAAACATATGTGGGAGAACCAGAATTCTTTTAAGTGCTCCATGAAAAGTAGAAAAGTTCTCCATGAAAATACCGCTTCCCTTAAGCAGATATCCCTCATGTGTTTTGCCATAATTAAATAATCTAACCTAACCTGTCTGGTTTTGACTCTATGCCTGTTAAATACATAAATTTTGCTCGAGTCAAACCTTGCTCAAATTATTGATTACATTTATTTGAGAATTATTGGTAATAATATGCAAAGAAAGAAAATCTTTTAACTGGCATATTTAAGTGTTTTATTCGCTGCTCTGATCGTGTAGTGTTTATTGCTGCCGATGGCCATTTCGTTGGGTCCGAACTCGAATCCCGAAGGAAGGCTGTATGTTGTAAGTGTGTAGCATCTTCGTGGCATGGGGCTCTCAAAATATATGGCGAGTCGAAAGTTCCCTCGAATGATTTGGGGGTACGGTAAGAGGGGTGGGAGACACCTGGACCCATCCCTCGGGAGATTCTTCTTCGAATTTGGGATGGAACTAGGAAATGTCGTATTATAATGTGCTCAAGCCCAATACCAATGAGAAACACAACCTTGCATTCTTTGCCACGATAAAATCGTAGAGTTGATCTGATGTTACTGTTAGACAAGTGAGATAAGTCACAATAACAACAAATATACTATTTACATTATGAAGTGTTTTGAAGTATTTTCAAATCAGAAATTAAATTTTTTTCAAGATTGGGCAGGTGAGGTATGCAAAGACATGAATATGATTAACATGAAAAGTAATCCTCTTTACACTACATACGAAAATTAATTCTTCAAACGCATTGGCAAAAACGCTACCATTCTAACATCTTTCTCTACTAGAAACTAAAGGAAAGAAAACATTAATAATATTTTTAATCTTCGCTACAAAAATCTCCTGTGCTAGATTCCAGCTAACTCAAATTAAATTCGGATGCTGTTTCGAGGTAAAAAAAAAAAAAAAAAAAAAAATGAAAAATTTCATTTTAATTTTCAGCTATTTCCCATGAGTAATGCAACAGTAAAATACACAAAAGAAAATTAATATAATAATTAAAATTTCAAAGTGTTTAACTTCCCACATTAAATACGTATATGTAAATACTTTAGGTACCTTAGGTATAATGCATTCACATTGGCACATATTTATTCAATTTTCATGATTTGTAATTGCAATCAAAAATATGCTGCCGTGCCCAAAACAACAGGAAATCCCTTGAAAAGTCCAAACAATAGAAACACGAATTTCAACCGGCACCAGATGCAGGCTCCTTCACACATAACAAAGCCACGCGCGTCTTTTCTGCGTTCCCCACTCCTATTTAAAAAAAAAAAAAAAAAAAAAAAAAATCGAAAAGTTCGTGTATGTTTGGGTAGAAGCTTCAATCTCGCATCGTGGTCCCAGCTGGTCTCCCCAACTTTTCACTTAACGACTCGATCCTTGGGATGAAGTAGCACCTGAGCCCGTTTCGCAGACTGTCAGCGATCATTGCATCCACCGACTGCTGCTGCTTTATCTCCCACGTGACAGGACACAAAGAGAACTCCGGAATATCTAACGGGTTCGAATCTGCAGATCAGTTCCGTGAATACCCAGCTTGATTCCTTTCTGTATTGAGAAGCTCATTGCTTTTAAACTATAAAATTGCAAATCAGTGTGTGGAAGATAATAAAATTAAGAGGCACTATTATTAGCATTAGCATAACGATTACAGTTTGTGCTCAAAAAACAATTTGTGCTTGAAAATAAAAGTCTTAACAGTTTGAAATCTTTATGCTCTTTACATACTAACTAGATAAATGAAAGATAAAAGTCATAAGCAAAATTTTAAAAAACTGCAAACGTAAAATTTTCGTAATACCGTATTTTAGAATTACGCAGCAAATAAATAAGAGGTATATAGCCAATGCCTTGTCCTAAACAAAACAGGAAAATAATTTAAATATTCATTAAGCTTTAATATTTGTCACACACTATTATCAAAACTCTCCCTAGCTTTTCACATACAATACTGCGTATGGATCACAGCGCTTAAATGTATTGGTGGCAGCGCTACGGTGTGAATTCCACTAAGCAGTTTTAGTTTAGCAATAAAAAAACAAGAACTCTTGTGTTTTACTCTAAAAAGATTGCAGGCGTCAGTTCGGGTAAAAAAACGAGTCAGACTCCGGAATTCAGCTCATTTTAAGTTTTGCGAGACAGTCAATGCCCGAAGATCTCTAATATTTTTAATTCTTATGGGACCCCCAATGTTCATAAATGGTTTAGTGAAGAGAAAGGAGCATCAGGTTCCAAAATTCAGCTCATCTTAAGTTGTGCGGGACAATCAATGTCCGAAGATCTACAGCATCGTGCTCAAGTATGGGACCAGCAATGTCTAAAACTTGTGTGTATTGTGAGAAATGCTTTAAGGTGTCGAGGCCATCAAGCGTCCATAAAAATTTTCTACAGAATATACAGGTTCCAGGCTTCAACCAGGGCATCAAGCCTATAAAACCAGACGGGTTACCTTGGATTTTTTATATTTAGGCAGTGAAATAATTTATTTCTGTGATTTAATTTATACAAGTTCACTTAACTGTTTTTAGTTCACTTAACTGTTTTAAAAACAATTAAGTGAATGTCGACACTGTTTTCTGTAAAGCTTAAAGAAATGTGTTGGTTTGGTTTCGTGTTTCAAATAAGAAAACATAAATTATAGAAATTTGAATTTGTGTTAATACATCTTTTAGTATCTAGTTTGTAGTTTGTAGAGACATTAGGTACTTTTTGGAAGCAGGAGAAATGAAAAATTAACAACGCGAACGCCGGGAATCGAACCGCGGACCTCTGGAATACCGAAACAGTGTGCAAACCACTACACCACGAAGGCTTGCCAAGAAGATGGGAGAAATACCCCACAAGTTCTGCTGAAACTAAGATATTGTTTTCCATAAAGTTTAAGGAAATACGTTGCTTTGGTTTTTGCTATAATTCTGAAGGTTCTAAATGTTAGCTGGTATTTTAACATATCATTTTTAAGCCGTCTAGAGATTTCCATTAAGGAGTATAAAACATTAGCTCGTGTAAGAATTATAAGAATTGAAAAATTTTTTAATTGAAGTGTTAAAGGGAAAGACTGGGAATCTCCATTAGCTTATGTTTTAACTGTTGTTATATCAATGCTTAGTTATGAGCATTTATACATAGATTTTTTAAAATTTAATTTACCTTTGAATGCATACTTTGATATACCTCGAAAATTTTGATGAAAGTATATTGTATTATCATAAGCATTTGAGTTTTAAAGCAGTTGAATGTAAAGCATTTAAATGTTAAATATTGCTTGTATCATTATAAATCCTCAAGTAGACCATTTATAATTGAACGCATAATGTGCATATTAAAATTCTCTTGAATTTGTGTTTAAGATCAGTTGAAAATGTTGTGAAAAAAACTAAGGGTTACATTTCACTTCTCACAGTTGAAATTGATATTTGTTTAATAAATAAATATATATATATAGAGAGAGAGAGTCATTAGATTTTTATCATAAATTGTGGTTATATCACAGCATTCATAGAAAAAGTTAGGAAAGAGGACTTTAAAACCTGGAAAAGGTCGGACCAGGGCTTTAGGATATTGGACTTAAGACATATGATTATGAGATATGAAGCCTACGAGGAGTAACTTGTGAAAAGTCTGTTGGAAACCATCACTTCAGTGAGGCTTGAGAGGGAAAAAAATGAATAAGATAAAATTAGGAGAGAAGAGGAAGAGAGGCAGGACAAAATTAGGACAGAAAGAAGAGAATTCTAGATGAACAAATTGAAACTCCAGGCCACAGTTGTTCGGAAAAACATAGACACTGTCGGTATTTACTCGGGAACCGAACTGATAAAAAATTAGCAGAAAATCGAAATGAAGGACTCTTTTGTCAAATTTCTCCCCCCCCCTCCTTCCCGGCTAATGAGGTAGTTACATATTCGCCAGGAACTCTGCTCCCAGTAAGCGAAGCTGATTCTCCTAAAGAAGAACAGAGGGACGCACCATTGTTCCTGTCTGACACAAAGGTGAATGAACTATCCCTTCTTTCAAAAGACAAGACTCAGTTGTCTTACCTGCAAAGAGAAAGCGAGATTAAAACCACTTTTTGATTTAGCGGCGTTAGACGCTCAAAGTAGCTCTCCGAAAAATGTTGGCAAAACAGAAAACAGACTGCTATTTAAAGGCCTGTAAAATGGACGGAAACCACTGGTCACTCCCAAAGCTGATCAAGGTATGAATGTAGTAAATACGTGCAAACTTTTACCAATCACACTTAATGAAGGAAAAAAGTCATCAGGATCGCACTCTATTTAGCTTCTAAGTACCCGGATGTTATTCCGGTAACAGAGATAAATTACTCTAGTAGATGCATTACTAAACCTCTCTACCAAAATGAGATTTTCTAAAGAAATTCGGTACGACGAAGGAACTATACTTATGCCAGTTTTGGCCTTGTACAAACGAGTCAAATTCTCTGTCCATTCGACAAAGCCTGAGAAATTCGGAAATGGGTTGTCCGAAATACATTGTAATGCAAAATTACCAGAAGAAAGAAAGATCCACTTATTATGGTAAAGCCTTATACGGAGATGACTAAAGGGAATAATATTTATTTCATAAATGATGTAAATCGAATTCATAATGAAGATTTTTTTAATGTTTATATCAGTTCAAATATTCATGATTATTTTAATGTCATTAACTGTAGTAATTCAGAGTCAAGTTTAGGGTCTCCGCAAAGAGATTCCAAAAGATGATAAATAAATATGGTAATTAAGCAAGAGATGTTGGTCTCCTACCCTTCCCCCCTCAAGGAGGGAAGCATCAGGTTTATATTAGAGAACTTCCTGTTCTTGGGAGCGAACAGCAGTATCCGCCGCGGTGGCTAGAAAGTGATCAAAGAAAGACTCATTAAGGACAACCCACTTGGCGAGGTATCTGTCACTGATCGGGTAAGAGAAACGAAACGCTGGCTTTTGTCTGAGAAATGCTGGGCGAATAAGAAGCATCACGAGTCGGCAAAGCTCTCGTCTTTTCCCTTCTGTAATAATGCTGTAATGTTACTTTTTAATTAACCAAGAAAGCCTATGTTAAGCTTTAAAATAAATATATTAAAAAAAAAAAAAAAAAAAAGAGATAAATGGTCTAAATTTTTCCATCACGGAAGTTGAGCGACGTTACAGTGCAATCAAATACTGAATGTGATGAAGATGACTGAGTTGACTCAAAACAATTCACCTATTAAAAGTGTTTGTTGAGGTCCCAAGCTCTTAAAAATGTCAGGCAGTTCGTCTAGGAAAAGAACACTTGCAGAGTATTAAAGCATTTTCTTAATTAATCAAAATGCAGTTTCCATAATATCTGTTTAACTTTAACAGTCATTTCTTCTCTTAATATATTACTATTCAGTACCTAAAACTGACAATAAGCATATGAATTTGGATCGAGATATGCTTTTCTTCCAGAAACAAATATTTTGCAGAGCGCCAACCCAAAACGACACGGACTACCTTTCATAAATTACTGGTGAGATTCTTTATTTTTGTTGATTTTTATTTCAGAAGTGTTAAAATATTTTTATTTCAAATTGTTAAAATAAATTTTACACAACTTCCATATACTCCCACGCTAGTTTTTTTAATTCTTTGGGCAAATCAGCAGCAGTAATACGGCTCGAAGATTAATTGCTGTCGGCATAAAGCATTCGCTTATATCCAAGATCTAAATTATCATTAAATATATCCTACTTTTGCATCTTCTTATGTGCTCTTACGTATAATTTCTTAATTACATATTTCTGATACTAGCAAATAAAGCGAATGCAGGAAAAAATAGTCCAAAAAACAAAATGTAAACTGTTAACAAAACGATGAAAAGTTACACTGCTTTTGTTAGGCACAAAAAGGTGTGACGTTTAAACACCAATAATTTAATTATATTAGACACCATTTGATAAATTTGACAATGAATTTGATTCAACATGAATCTAATTCATTGCCAAAGTTATGAGACGCTAAACTGCAGAAAGGTTGTATCTGTTGAGTCAGAAATCAAAAAATTAATTATATACGAATTTATACATCAGAAAAGATGCTTGGATGACACTGAAACTAGGAGAGAGAATTTCCTCGGTAATCATTAGCATCCTAATTACAAAATCATTTTGGAAACATTAAAGAGCTCTGAAAAATTATGCTGAAGCATATTTCTCTCTCTCTCTCTCTGTATATATATATATATATAAAGTTCTTAGATGGTATTACAGCAACCGAAAAGAGAAAGTATCATGAAAAGTACTAATGTTATCATACCGGATTATTACTGGTGTTTGAAGGCAGACTAAAATAATTTGTAATAAAAAGAACTAGTAATTAAAAGAAAGGAAATAAAGCTGTTAAATATTAGTGTGATGAAAAAAACGTGGTGTAAGATATTAGGATGTCAAAAAGCTTATTAACTAAACATATAAATCATGCATCTAACTAATCCGTTGATAAAGCGTGCATTACTTTTTTAACAACTCATAAATGTGAAAAAAGTAGTAAAAATGAATTCATTTTCCTCAGTAATGGTACTCAATAATGATACGATAACTAGAAGCAAAAGTCAGTACTGAAAATGATAACAGCATCAAATAGTACAATGCATCCACTTGTCCAGAAAGTAGTAGAAATTTTGTATGCCTGACTGTGATCAATTCAATCAATATAAATTTTAGTGGGTGTCTTTATTATTTGATGTTACATAAATCGGTGAATATGATGTTGATATTAATAGAGCATAAATCTTTATATATCAAGGCCAAGTATCATTCAAAGAACGATCACACAAAGGAGCCTTTACGTAAAATAGTAACATAATTTTAAGGATCACGCATCAATGGAAACAGCATCGGAAAACTTGATGTCAATAGACATTCAGTGCATTCTGTTTTTGATTAGTTAAACGTGCCAATGTTCCAGATACGTAGATTGAAACGTGCCAATGTTCCAGATAACGTAGAGTTTCAACTCTGAAACTGAGCAATAAATTTAATCAGAAATCCGATTCTAAATAGAAGAAGCTTTTCAGTGTACTTTAAATTTGAGATTCAGAGAATAAGCAACCCAATTAGATACGCTCGTGCTAACAAGACAAGGGGAGGATTTGGAAGAGGGCTTTTGCGGCACACCCGTTCCCATGGTAACTCTCATTATCGAACATGGTTCTGTACACCTTGTTATACCTAACAATAGTGCTCATCTCTAGGGGGAAGCAGTCCCTATTTAATGAAATGGAAAAAGGAGTTGAGGGGGCTTCTATAAGTTCATCAGTTTGCCTTCTGTTCGTGGCAGAAGCAGTTGCTTGGCTAAACAAAAGTGCTCGCATGCGGATAGAAGAAAATGCAAGCTCAGTAAATGTTGTAGCTCAAAACTATGGACTTTCTGGTAAAAATGGATTAAATTACTAATAATCTGAATCTTTCCGGCATTTAGTGTAATTTGAAAATTATTTTATAAACTCAATTCTCCATTGTTCTTGAACAAACGAAAATATATATATATATATGTTAAGCTATGGGATAAATCTGCTATACAGATATTAGTTTATGTAAACTAAAATATTAGTCAAAATTCTTAAATATTTGGTTTAGGCCAGTGAAATTTTAATAAGATATATTGTTTGCATTTTGTGCTGTATTGGGATACTTCGATAAACTCTAAACACTGAATCCTGTTCGTCAAAATGAAGATAACTTTAATAATCTTTATACTAAGTAGTATACTTCATTTGCCCTTTTGGAAGACAGAAATACATTTCAATCATCCAACGATATTCTTTCTGCAGGGCAAAGTATTTGATTAATTCCTCCAAAACATTCTTGCAGCGTTATCAGACAGTTTCTTATTTTCATAAACTTACTTTGTTTTGCAGATTAATTTTTAATTAGCATTGTAAAATTTTGTGTTTACCAAATAATACTCTTCAATTTAACACAGAAGTATCAGACCAAAAGTAAGGGTTGGGTCCTTCGAACGTCTAGCATATCAGCTGGGTCATTATAGAATAAACCATGTCTTCGGAACTTAACTGAGATCTGCCTTCTACAATGCTTCTAGGATTAAATTCCTATCAGAAAGACAAAATTTCACATATTTTATTATAGGATGTGATATAAGAGTAATCTATAATTAGTCAATTCGCATTAGAGAAGATGCTTTGTTCATTTTATATAGATTCTTAAATTTGGAAACAACACAACTAAGATTATAAATATACTTTTACGTAAAGATGTTCGTCATAAAATCCATTTTACATATGCTTTTGTCATTAATGATAGAACAAGATTATGACGCGAGAATTTTATCTTGATTACAGATGGTAACACTTATTAAATCAGTAACCTTCTAGAACAAAGATGGCTCTCCAGATGCTAAGCGATAAAGTCGCTAAACACTGGTAGTTTGACCCGGGTTCGAATCCCGGCGAACGATCTGGTTGCATGAGCTTTTCCGTTGCTTTCGCCATGTGTAACATGGGTGCCAGCCAAATTCTCTTAAAGAGCCCTCCAAAACGCATTTCATCCTATCGGCAAATAGCTTTCGAGTTCCTTTGATTTAATCAATCAATATTAATCTAAAACAGACCTGTAGTAAATGCAGTCAACAACGTTACCTAGGGCGGCCAGTTTTTAAGATAAGATATTAACTCCCATGTCATATCCGTACAAAGTTGTAAAATGCACAAGAAAGTCCATTTAGAAATTATAAGTTATAATCCATAAGTTCCTTTATGTTAATTAACCAGGTATTTTATGATTTAGAACTTCACTGTCCCTTCTTCCTTCCGTTTCCATGCCAGAATGCAAATTAGTTCATGTGTAAATAAGATGAAGTTTTCTAGATTGTTAAGACAGAGCGTGTTCTGCCTCTTGAGGCCACGTTACTATCTCAGATAAAATTTGAAGTCTTCGGCCTTGCATTACAATAGCGGAAATTGAATTTTCCATGCCGGTTAGACTGTAAGCCAACTTCCCGTTAAACTGTCCTGTGTAGCCTTTGGCTACTAACTTATTTAATTTTTTTTATATTTGAACTTAGTGTTATTTTAAGTTATCTCGCCATAAGTGCTGGCTGACCTTGTAAAAATCAGTTGTTCCTCCTGTTCTTCCTTACTTAAAATAAAGGTTCTTTTGCAGACTTCTCAAGGCTCAGTTGCTATTTTATACTTAGCAATAATTCGCTTAACGTTTACCAACAGTTTGGACAGAATTGGATAATTGAAAAACATACCAAACTTTATAAAGTAATTAATGAAAAATAAAATCCACATTCATAGTATTACTATAAGACAAAATCCTTGAGTCTAGCGTGGATTTATAATACGGTATTCGTGAATAATAAATTAAAGCAAGCTAAACTATGTATAAATCATTTGGATATTTTAATTTAAATGATCAAAGTATGCTACTATTTAGCTTTCGGCTGATTTTGCAATTTTTAACTGCGCTCGCATGAGCTTGTTTTGCCTTTTTTTTTTTTTTTTTTTTTTTTTTTTTTTAACTCCGTCACCTCTGCGTTGGATTAAATAAGCATATCCTTTTCTTTTTCCCTTTACTTCAAATTTTTAAATTCTGCTTTTTTACAGAATTTTATATTAAATTCATGTTTGTGAATGAAGATATTAAATTCTGTATTAAAATGCAGTTTAGAAGTCCGTGAATGCAACTGTAAGGCAGCAGAAATTTGAATCATTCTTTGTACAATTATTTCGTATTAATTTGGTATTTTCGAAAACACATAATTTAATATTATTAGCAGCTGATATCAAGCTGCTAATAATATTAAATTATGTGTTTTCATGTTAACATTCGTAATCAAACAATATACTACACCCAACCTACTTAAATTATTTTGCTTATGGCAAAACATATCAGCGAAAGAAACAGTCCAGAATTTAACAAATTCCAGTCTTAAACATGCATTTGGTCAATTCTTTTCCTGATTATTTTACAGAAAATTATTTTAATCAAAAATAAAACCAATAGTGAAGAGAATTCAGTGGTTCAACATCCGGAGATGACTAAGTAAAGCAGGCGTGGCTCAATGGCCGTTTTGGGCCCCTTGAAGCGGATTGCCTTTTAACAAACAGTAGCTGCTTTCTTTAAATATAATTTGATACAGAAATTTTATTATGCCGTGAATTTTTTAACCAACCAGTAATTTAATATTTTTTAATTACCTTGAGTATTTAGTGATTTTAAGCGATTTCAAACTCACTGTTGTCATTTGTTAAATTAAGAAACAAGATTTGAGTTCTCCTCTCACCTGCTACCACAAAGATCTTATTTCTAGAATAGAGTTCAGATACCGGAATACCAGAAAAGAGAATACACCGACAAAATACAGGCGGGGTGTATGCTGCACATCTAATTTTACCTGACAACAGGGCCATGAATATGCATAGTTGAAACACGCACTGGAAACGAACATGCCTCTTGATCCAGTTTGCATCTCATGAATTAATAAGGCTAACTTTGATCTCGATATCTTAGTCCTCAAGTTGAGAATGTAGGAAAAACTAAACTAAAATTTTTATACAAAAATCTTGGTAAGATGGCGGGTTATTTTAAAATAATTTCGCATCTCGAACTGCAGCTTCTTCGCAGCACACCCTGTCCCTCGCTGTAAACCATTGACAATTATTATGGCGTGAGGATTAGAAACCAGTAGAAAATGCTTGGTTTAATACCTAGAAAATGAGCGTTGAGTACACGGCATATCAGCTTTAAATTCCTGTAGCTTATTAATATACTTTCTTGAATGCAGAACATCATCAAAAAGAAGTAATTATTCCTGTTTACAAATAACCATATAGCGTTTCGTATTTTCATATAACCATACGGCGTCTCCTATCGAAACAGGATGAGGCTTCCTAATTAAAACAGGAAATCAATGAAGTGAAAATTTACAAATTTATTCCAAAACGTATTCCAGTATACACATGCATGTTTTACAACAGTAACTATAGCCGTTCTGTTACGCAGTGTTTATATTTTTAAAAAATAGTAAAATGATATCTGTTCTTTGATTAACATTCAGCATGTGGGGTTTCCTGAAACATCAACTATGGGAACGTCCCTAGAGAAATATTAGCAGAAATTTAAAAGAAATAGCCCCGTTTGAAAGGCTGCGCAACAAAACCACTCTGTGAATAGGCTACTCCAGAAAAAATTGTGGTGTTTGTACTTTATAGGAATTTTTTTTTACCAAATGTTTTGTAAACAATAAAAATGACACTAATGAAAAGAGGTTAATCATATCAGTTATATACGTAAATTATATACGTAAATGCTGAACTGAAACACAGAAAAAGAGGGGAGGGAAACTTATGCGTCTAAAAACGCGTCAGAATAAAATAACGCAAACGTAATTAAATTACCCTCTCTTGACACCATAATCCAGGACAATTTTAAAAGCCCTTACGCGTAACCGTATTACGCATGATCGAGAAGGAGAAAATTTTCCCATGGGTTGAAAGGAAACTCTTCCCCATTGCAATGACTAAACAGCAGTTCTAGAATAGGTAGCACAGCAAATGCAAAATTCTGATTCAAGTCAACACTAATTTTGTGAATTTTTACATATTATAGATAACGTTTCGAAGCTAAATATTTTTAAACCAGTACCAACACAAATTTTTAACCAGTTTTAATTAAGGACATAATTTAAATTTTTTTACGCATTTAAATGCATATTAACATGGAAATGCGTTACAAGCCATGTCCTAATAAGATGAGAGTTTTTACAGACCGATCTTGTTATAAAATTACAAATTCTTTCTAACGAGATGTAGAGAATAGTCCCATAACCTTTCTTAAATGGCCAACAGCAGCTTGGCTATAAAAAGCTTCTGCTCATTACTCATTGAAAGGATAGAAAAACCTTTCATATTTACTCTACTCTTTTCTACTGACTCTGGTTGAATTATCCTGAGAATGATAAAAGAATTTTTCAGTTTTAGGTCTGTCATTCTCTAGCTTGTTCGACCCGACTATAATTTCAATTTGTATATCCTTAGACTCTACTTCTTTTTACCTTGAATTTTCTCCAACAGGATCCTTTATCAGGATCTTGAAGCTATTTTTAAGTTTAAAAGCTTTACACGTAAAGCGAACCCGGATTCGAATCCCGGAGGAGGCACGGATGTTTGTAAATTTATAGCGTCTGTGCGGCATGGGGGCACATAGATCCTCCGACTCGCCCCCCCCTGGGGTGCTCTCCATCAAAATTGGGGGCGGAACTGAGCTAAATCGCACTGTCACCTGGTGCCCCTTGGCAACGTCAAGGTGCTCAAGCCTCTTGGCAACGACAGGTGTATGATGCGCTCCTTCCCATGAGGAATTTCGTGGGCTTAGGCTGACTATAGGTCAGACAAGTGAGCATTCGTCAACAACACCAACGCAAACAAAGTGTTTTCTTCCTTAAAGAGATATGAATTACCTCCAGTATTTAAAAAAAAATTTTGTCTGGAGAAATTTGTCTGTTTATGGGAAAAATCATTCACATAGCAAACCATCAGCACCAAATTGCAGTGTCTTTTCGTGAAAAGACATTTCGAATGTATTGATCCGACTACATATACCCTTTTGAGAGTATTTCTCAAACTTCAGTTATTTAGGTCATAAGGTATTTCATTCCTACTTTCAGCGTGCTTGCGTGGTGTAACTGGAAGCATACTCGACGCGAATTCGAGAAGTCAAGGGCTCAACTCCCAGCGAGGGCATTTCACATTTTTCACGTCGATAATTCATCACCATTTTTGCTTCCTCCTTTCCACATGCCTTCGTGGTGTAATTGGAAGCATAATCGGAGCGTATTCAAGAGGTCCAGGGTTCGAGTCTCGGCGAAGGCACAGCATATTTTTCACGTTCCAGTATCGATATAACCGAATGACTCATATACATGAGATTCATAGACATGAGATTATGATTATTACAATGTCAGAAGATTACGTCACATGCAAGTTATAAGGTACTTCTCCCGCTTCCCTAGTGTGCCTTCGTGGTGTAACGGTAGCACGCTGGGAAGGTATTCCAGAGGTCCGTGATTCGATTCCCGGCGAAGGCGGTTGTTAATTTTTCATCTCTCTGGCTTCCAAAAATATACCTAATGTCTCTACAAGTGGCGTCCGAACTAAAAGGGTTGTGGATGATGATTCTCCGCACCCAGGATTTGGCGACTAGGTCCCCTAAAACCCTAGTCGCCCTTTAAAAAGGGGAGTATATAAGGTATTTCTCCCACTTTCCCTAGCATGCCTTCGTGGTGTAACGGTAGCACGCTGGGCCGGTATTCCAGAGGTCCGTGGTTCGATTCCCGGCGAAGGCGGTTGCATATTTTTCATCTTTTCTGCTTCCAATTAACCTAATGACTCTGAAAAGTCACCTGGTCACAAGAAGATTAAAAATCTCTCTAAATTAAAAGACGTATTTTATTTAATAAAAACGCTGTTAAATATATGCGAAATTAAATAATGCCGAGAATTTAGTACATTAAAAAATGTTACATAGATAAATATGAATATTAATTTCTACCGTATTGATCTGAATATAAAATGGTATTTTCGCTTAAATTTCTCTTCTGATAACTATACCCGTCTTATACACGAAAATTAAAATCCAAGAAACATATTAAGATAATTTATCACATATTTCTCAGCTTTCGCTTTAAAAGAAAATAAATTTGCTTAATTTTATCTCATAAGCATTTAGATCATTTAAGCACTTTTCCGTTTCCGCAACAGAATTCAAAATAGTTTGATAGCTTTTAAGCTGAGGTTTTTGGATCTTGAGACAGAATGTGTTTCTGCCTTTAGTGGCCACGTTATATACACTGGTGTGCAAAAATTAAGGACGAAGTCGAAAAATTAGCATATCAGCTGAACGAAGAGGCAGAGTGGACAGAAAGACCAATCAGGAGATTAAGTAAGGTGATGTACGGTAGCACATGCGCAGATATGCAGATAGACGTAATGGGGGAGTGCCTGAGTAGTATAAAGCATGTTGTCGATGTAAGATCAGTATTTCTGGCAAAGAGATTGCACGCCGTATAGCAGTTAAAATCACACCGAGTTGCTGCCTCAGCGAGAAATGGCGAATAATCAATCTGTTAGACGACATCTGGATGCTTTTACCCGAGGTCGAATCATTGGGAAGTTGGAGGAAGGCCGCAGTGTGACAAGTGTGGCTGCAGAGTTCGGAATTGCTCACAGCATCGTTTCACGACTTTGGAGACAATTTCAAACTACAGGAACAGCTATCCGGGGGTTTAGTAGTGGTCGTCCACGAGGAACCACACCCGCAGATGACCGGTATATTGCCTTACAGGCCAGAAGAAACACGTGGCAGACAGCGGGAGAAATCGCTAGACACACGACACAGGCGACTGGACGACCGATATCGCGTTTTACCGTGGCCAGAAGACTGCACGGTGGTGGTCTGTTTGCACGACGCCCTGTACGGTGTGTACGGTGTGTACCTCTAACGCCTGCCCATCGGAGAAGGCGTTCTATGTGGTGCCGGGAACACCGGAATTGGAGAGACAATGAATGGGGACGAGTACTCTTTACAGATGAGAGCAGATTCAGTCTGAGTAGCGATTCTCATCGCATACTCATCTGGAGAGAGCGGGGAAGCCGCAATCATCCTTCGAACATCATTGAAAGGGACAGGTATGGAGGTGGCGGTGTTCTCGTTTGGGGAGGCATCATGCTTGGTAGTCGTACAGACCTTCACATCTTCGACGCAGGTTCAGTCAACGGGACCCGTTATTGTAACGAGATTCTTCTTCCATATGTGCGTCTTTTTAGAGGCGCTATGGGCCCGCAGTTCCTTTTCATGGACGACAATGCACCATGTCATCGCACAGTAGCTGCCGAACAGCTCTTAGAGAGTGAGGATATTGAACGTATGGATTGGCCGGCACGATCTCCAGATCTCAATCCCATCGAGCATGTATGGGATTTTCTAGGCAGACGCTTGGCAGCTCGTACCTTACCACCAGTAACGATTCCGGAGCTTCGATTGGCGCTGCAAGACGAATGGGCAGCAATGCCTCAACAACTCATTGACACCCTCATTCTCAGCATGGGCAGACGTTGTGAAACCTGCCTAGCAGTCAGGGGAGATCATATCCCCTATTAAAGACCGGATGTTTCTTGCTGGACACCCATCACAGGGATGTTTCTTGCTGGACACCCATCACAGGGATGTTTCGGCTTTCAGTCGCATTGCGCTCCATGCTACTTTTTCAATAAAGCTTTTTTTACCCCTCTCATTTCTCTTTTTAGTAAGTGTTGCTTACATTACTCATGTCCTTACGTATTGGGGATCTTACGGTATTAAATGTGTTGATTTGGAAAGTTTTTGTACAAAGTTATATTGAAAAAACCGTCTCGTCCTTAGTTTTTGCACACCAGTGTAGTTCTGCAGCTCTGATAAGTTTGTAATTTTTCGACTTATGAATGCAAAAATTCAATTTTGATATGCCAGTTAGCCTGTTGAGCCAACTTGGATTTAAATTTAATAGTGTAGTTCTTGACATTTTAAATTTTGAGTCTGACTCTTATTTTAGTTGCATCTCCACAAAATAACTAAAACAACGTCTGTTAGTACGAGAAAGTGCATTTATGTTCAAAGTTGTGTTTCTGTGAAAAAAAGTTTATTCAAAACCTTTCTAAGACTTTATTATTAGTTTTTATTTCTAAGACTTTATTTATTCAGAAATACTGATAATTCGCTCTACATCTGTTAAGAATTTGGATCTAGCGTATGCATGCTCCCAAAGCAAGCCAAACTCTATTATGTAACATTTCGTTTTTATACCGAGAGGACAGCAGAGCAACGAGCAACATAATTCTTCCATTATATAACCAGGAACGTTCTTTAGGACTCGCGCATTTTAATTCGTATCACCTATGTTTTTCACAGTTAGTTTTAAGACTTATATATGTTCCGATTTAAAATAAACAGAGCACTTTATTTTACTTCACATAAAGTTGTATACACTGATAAATGTTGCTACGCCTGATAAATGTTGCTTTAAGCACAAGATAAATTTTGTGACCATTTTCAACTACTTTACTATCTATTACAATATATTGCGCTATCTATTATATATACTATATATATCTACTATATATACTATATATATCTATTATATATACGCACTGTAATGCGAAGTTTCAGGGAGAAAAAAAAAACGAGAATAAACTTAACGTATGATGTCAAACAATATCAGAAGTTTCGGGCCCAGAGGAAGGAATAAAGTAACATCCTATTTCGAGACAACTTATTCTAGCTACTGACAATGTTAAACACAAAAATAGTGGGTTCGAATTTGGTAGTGATGAAAGAGGGATTTATGAAACTTTTTCTATAACAAAGAGACTGAACTTGTTAACCCTAAACATCTTTACCGTTTAGTATATACAGAAAAGTCGTAGCTTGCTACATACAAAACAATCAGACGGATGACAATTACTCAAAAGAATATTATTGCTATATACACTTTTGCAAGATATTAAAAGCATTCCTCCTATATGATTTTGTGCTGTAACGCACAGCATACCATTTCAAGTATTTTTCCCTTCCTCCTGTCTCTATTTTCTCCAGTTTTTCACTGTTCCCACATATTTTCGACATGCAGTCCCCATGTCGATTACAGAAATATCGAGGCAGTTAGGACAGTCTTACTTTATAACTTCAATCTCCTGAGTATTGGTTAAATCCGCGAGTTATTTTTTTTATTTTTTGGGTTTCCAAGTGATTAAATCTGCGAAACGCTGAAAGTTCGCCCCCATTCTATTCCTGGAGATTGAATAAGCTGGATGCATGAGGTTTCCGGTGTTTTCCTCTTGTATAACATAAATATCAACTACTTTCCTTAAACAATTTCTTCCCCGTAAGCAAATAACATTACCGTGCTTTATCATTATCACATAAATCCAATCCTCAATTTTGCATGTATGTGAAATCTTATTTATATACATAAAGTTTTTAATATAAAGTTGCTGTCTATTACCCAAAATTCCGTCAATGATAAAACACCTGACATTAAGTTCACAATTATTTGGTATATAAACTGATTCCAAGATACCCAAAGTCATGAATCTGAAAATAAAAGCTATAAAATTATATTTTCAAATGATTATATGTATATATACATAAATATAAAGAGAGAAATCTTTTGAAAATATTCACGTTATAATTTTAAGTTTCAAATTCATATTATACCATATAAGGAAATAAGTGCACTATTGTGAGCTTTCGTAATCTGATTATAAAAAAATTACCAAAACTTTTATTACAAAGCAACTCTGCAAATTGCGCATTAAGCCTTTTTAACTTTGTTTACGAAAGAAGGAATCTACTTAAGCTTTAGTTACAAGATAAATTCCCCGGATGCCTAAACATTTGTAATTATGTATATATACCACTCTTTCATAAATATATAAACACACCTTACGTTGCTCTTTCTTTTATTAACAAGTGGATGGATTTATTGTCAAGCTTTTGTGAAGTACTGTAAGACAAAGACATTAAGCTTTTCGTTTTTTCAGTTTTCATGAACCTTTGTAAGCGAAGACTTTTAACTATTTTCTTCACTTCCTGACTTTTACTTCTACTTGCAAATTTAATTCAATAGTTAACATTTTTAATTAAAATTAAAACCCATTTTAAGCTAATTTCTAAATTTTTTCAGAATAATATGTCAAATTTCAAATTAAATTAAATTAAAATAATTGCAATTTGAATTATGTTTTAATCCCCGACAAATCTTTAGGTAATCTACATTGTCAAAAATTAATAACATGCATTATACGTTTATTAGTTTTTTCCCAAATAACATAAATCGCTTTTGGTCTAACATTTCCAAATAGTAATTTCACTACCCCCATTAAAATTTACAGCTCAGCTCGATATGTATTACTGTTTTTGGACTTGGCAACCATATACATCCTCCACTTCAGTTTTTTCATACTTCGGTTTTACAGATATAATTTTATTTTGGCGCCTTGCTTCTTATTTCTTGCTTGTACATTATACCATTTTCGTTTTCACAAGACGTTTATTGTTTCTTGTGATACAATTTCTATCGTTATAGGATTTAATATGAATTTCACTTTTGGTGCAAACAATAGCACGTACGTTTTGTTACAAATAATTTTTGCTTTTCATATTACGCATAATTTAGGCAGATATATTAATAGGCCAAAATAGAAGTTTACACGTATTTTTAAAATTTGTATTTCTGATAACGTTCTTTATTATATTACAAAAAATTACTTTGCTGACGGAAACATTTTCGACTTAGCAAAACGCCAGTATTCTCGCACCTTGATTCTGTTTTGTTTTTTGCAAATTTTATAATTCTGTGACTTTTTTTTAACTATTTCAAATAAGATCTACACAAATGCATGTGTTCTTGTTACAAATAAAATTGTTTTATTTTCCACACTTTCCATATTTCTAGCTGTTATTGCTGATTTTGTTTATTCTTTCTTGATTTTGAAATTATATGATGACACTACTTATTCTAACGATTTCGTAGCAGATTTGTTTTTGAACTTTAGTTTTTTTTTTTTTTTTTTAATTACTGGCCTTAAAAATGTTCTAAAACACGACTGAAAATTTCTAAAACTCTTCTGCGAATAAATTTAAAAAAAAAAAAAAAAAAAAAAGCTGTTGATTATGCAATATTTTAGTTGACCCTTCCGTTTTTTTCATTGATTGCAATCTCCATTTTTAGTTCTTTTCCCCTTTGCCTCCTACTTTTGCGGACCATGAAGGATAAAAATGTTTCTTATAATTTTCCTACCTCAACACATTATTTGTTAGCAGCAGTCATCTGGCAATTAACGGATTTTAATTTTTGTTTTTACATTTCTAATACATATACATATAGATATCAGACATATACATATAGATATGATTAGAATTACAAAAACATTAGTTTACAAGGTTAATGAGATAAATTAAGACTGGAAGAAATATATAAAACAAAGTTCGAAATAACGAAAAAGTAAAAATGTCGGAAGAAAGACATATACACGAGTGCATAATGTATACTAGTGATTTTCAAACATTATAGACTCGGGAACTCTTAGAGCTATAAGGTTTTTCTTTCGCCATCCCACTCTTAGAAAAATATGCCTTAAAATCGTATTTATAGTAAATCAATATGTTATAGAAACTTTATGTAAAGACAATTAAAGAAAGGTATTGTACTTTTTTAAAAAAATTTTAACGTAAAATAAATGTAACATTAAGAGCATTAACTCGTACTTCAGGTGTCACCTACCCTTGCATTATATTTACTGACATGGGGGTGCTTGCACTTTTTTTTTTTTTTTACACAAATTGTCCAAGTCTAACTCTATTGATGTCTTCTACAGTTACATTTCATATTCTGATTCAATTTGTTTCTATACTTTGTTTTTGCTGCCAGATAAATTGAGAAAAATTTTTCGCTTAAATACAATGATCCAAATGGCACTTAAATGCTTACAGCTGTATGAGAGTATCTAGATATCTGTGTGAATTTACAACAAAAAATTTAAGAGTTGCTCTAGCTAAAATTTAGGTTTTAGCGTCGAAGTAAAGGGGCAGATTTTTTATACTGTATAACTTAACACTGCTGTCTAAATTCAATTCCGTTTCCATTCGTAAACTGTTTAGTTTTGCAAAGTATTGTACGCCATTCTCACTTACATATGATGACCACATGTTAAGTTTTAAAACTAATCTGCAACTAAATATATCTTTATATTTTTAGTTAATAAACTCTAGTCAAAGGAGTGCTTTATACTTTTGTTTCGAATTTTTATTTTGATGCAGAACTCTGGGACTCCGGAACCCCAGGGTTCCGTGGAACACAGTTTGAAGACCACTGATGTATACCGAACGGTAAAATGATTTTTTTTTTCTTTGGCGACTAGTTTAGTACTTGCAGTGTTTTTTTATAGCAAATGTAATTTGCAACGTCAAAATAACTGAACAGTAATACCCATATCCATTCCTTTCTGAGAATACTTTACTCAGTTTCGATTGCTATAGCTTTTCACAGTATGCTTCGAACTTCCTTTCATATTTATAGTTCCTTTTTACATCAGACGTACAGAAATATCATTTCTGCAAAATCTTTTCGGGGTTGCCAGGAAAATGAGAGAGAGATCGTTCACTCCACTCTGCAATTGAATGGCAAAGACTGTCTACCGAAACCATCAAATCTATAGCAGAATAAGCAAGTGCAAAGAGTACGAATTGAATTCTCCACAGTGTAAACCCCATGGCTCACATCAACAAAGCAACCTTCCCGGGTCTTTTCCTAATCCTGAAGGACAGAACAGAGCACAGAAGTAATTTACGGTTGTCATAGAAACGGGTCTGCATATTAGACTTCAGAGATCCCCAGGGTTTGTTATCGCAAATGAACTCGAGAAGCGATAGTTGCTGTTCACAACGTTGGAGGTGGATGATGCCATAATGAGGTTAAATGGTGTTTGACGATCCCTTGACCAAAAAAGCTTAAAGTTTTCACATTAGGGGACTCTGATGAATACATCACTTTTAACAAAGGATGAAGATACCAGTTTTGTTGTCCTCTTTAAATATTATATTACAAAAATTATTATTCTGTTTCTAATGAGATTTCTAGAAATGTTATAGCGATCTCCTTCAGGCGACGCTCTTGAAGAGTCGAAAACAGATCAGCTGCATAACAGCCAAATGAAAACCTTACTTCTTATTTGCACTGAAAAATTCAATACTTTAAATTTCTAACACTGAATC
Organism: Stegodyphus dumicola; assembly: GCF_044657685.1. NCBI lineage: Eukaryota > Metazoa > Arthropoda > Arachnida > Araneae > Eresidae > Stegodyphus > Stegodyphus dumicola. The sequence continues at coordinate 181,603,776 of NC_140781.1, forward strand.
TGAGATTTTTTTTCTCTTTTAATTCGGTCATTTTCATTTAGAAAGATAAGATCAGCACTTCTTACAATCCAAAGTCCGTTAAAATTTTATTATTCGAATAAAACTTCTCTCAAAAGATTTTAATAGCCACTGCCATGGAAAAAGTCTTATTTCAAATAAGTTCCCTTTGGATTATATATAAAACTAATATGAACCATTCTGAAAACTTCTCCAAAAATTCTCTAAGTTTTCACGAAATTAAAATACATATATATACATGAAACTGTATGAAAACAGAAGAGAAACACGCCAAGTAAAACATAAAACTAGAATGCCCTCGAAATCGATTGAGATCTTGACATAAATCTATGCAAAATTCAATGTTGTTTTGCTACTAGTTTTTTTTTAATAATAATAAATTAAATTTACCTCTTCGTTATAAGATGTTGTACATCCGTCTGGCTACAATTATTTTAGAGAGCAGAATATTTAACAAATATACGAAATCGGCAATTTTACAGGAAAATAACAATTTGAAATTTAATTTAAACATTTTTGAACACTTTAATGAACACTTTAATTTAATGAACGCTTTAATTTAAAGCTTTGATGAATGTTGCTCATTACATTCTGTTTTTTAAATATATATATACATACATCGTGTGGCATACATTTGCTCCTGCATACCATCAGACAGAACTTAATTTGCTTTATTATTTGTCATATTTATCCTTCTCCAGATTAGTGCCTTGTAGTAGTATTCAATGCGATACTGGAATTCTGAAAGTCTTTCAGTATCCGTGGTATTTGAAGCCACAGTCACTTTTGTGAGAAACAATCCTCTGACTTGATTTTCCACATCCTGGTTACTGCATACATCCTCTAAAAAAACCATCCATCACCATATTTCAGCTACGTTCATTATTCCTAACCAAATTTAGAGCATTACAGTAAATATCCATGGAATTACTTTTGAAATTTTAATACAGAAAGATAATAATTTGTTTCCCAATAAATTTTGTCTTTTGTACTTTTATATTATTATTAAACATAACAAAATTCTTTCAAATGTAATTGCACTTCATATTTAAATCTTAAAACATCTATCACATTAAAATTATTATATTAAAGAATGTGTCTAAGGAAAAGAGCTTAGAGGTAAACCTTCTCTGGCTTGCTTCTGTGTAATTTCCTCAATTATTCGATGATAAAAATTTAAATGTATATGCCAAGAATTATCGCATTCCCCCGTGTGCGTTATTGTGCTGTAAGTGTGTAAAGTCATTAGGTTATTTTGAAGCAGGAAGACGTGAAAATGTGCAGTGCCATCGCCGGGACTCGACCTATGGACCTCTCGAATAAGCGCCGAGTGTGCTACCGTTACACCATGAAGGCATGCTAGAAAAAGAAAGAAAATACCTTAGAAGTGGTATTTTATAAGTGGCCTGTATGACCATAGGGCTAACTTGTTTTGTTAGGTGGGTCGGGCTGCTCCCGCTTCTGGTACCTTACAACTGGTACGCACATGCAGCAATTGGAATAACCGTGGTTCGAAATCTCGGTGAGGGCATTTCTGATTTATCGGGTTCCCCGGCATTGAAAATAGTCATTACTTAATGGTCATTGAAATTGCATACTTTGGCTCAATGCCATTTTTAATATTATTCTTTATACCGAACATGAGAATAAATAATCAGAAAATTATAACTTCAGCAGTTGTATTACATAACTGCATTTCGATGTTTGAGGGTTTCGAAAATTTCTGCTGTTTTTTTTACTGTACTAATCTCTCTATATGAATTTACCAGTGCTCTTAGAAAGCTTCCTTAAGATAGTGTTTTGATTTCTGTATGTGTCACTAAGAAGCGTTCTATAAATGTCGTGTACAATCAAATGAAATATCTGCTATACAAGCGTTCTCGTGGAGGGGAAAAAAAGCGATGGCTATAATTCTCAATGTCTCTGAGCCATTGTAATTAAAAAAATAACAACAAAATCTTCAATAAAAAATATAATAGCAAATATTTCAGCTTGAGTATTCGAGTTTGAGAAAAATTAAACAAGGCTTTGACATTAATACAATCATAAATGCCGCTTCAAGTCAGTCTGTTTGTTTCAATCGTTTGTGGCAAAGCCTGTGACGGATGTCTGCCTAAGGGAAAAGATGCCATTGTGATCGTAATCACGTTGCAAGTGGGGAACACTATGAAAGCCAAACGTTTGCCAGGATTCGAACCCGAAATTGAACAACCAATGTTCGGCAGTCTTATTCATTCGGCTTCAACAAAGAAGTACAAGAACAAAGAAGCATTGCTGCTTCAACAAGTAAGTATAAGAAAAATACTAAAGGAAATAGACAAAGCAGTAAAACCTAGCTTAACCAGAATACTGTTTAACTGATACGATAATAAAAAGTCACAATGCATTTCTGTATTCTCAAAAATAGACATCTTATTTTTTTTTAAATCTTTTTCCTTCCTATAGTTTAATCTTTTCAAGGAAACACACAATCCATGATGAAATCAAGTAATCACAATATATTACATGGAAAAATAAGGAGCTAGTAAACAAGTAGTGAAATGTTTTTCCGCTGTTTCCAACGACTAAAAAAATGAGGCGCTTAATCCCAAGATCTTGGTTGGAACAACAAAGCATGGCGGTGGAGATGTTCTTGTGTGGCGGTGCATGTCAGAATCAGAATTAAATAATTTAGTATTTATTGATGGCATAATGAATCATGCTCTTTGGGCTCTGGAAACTATTTTTTATCAGGATAATGATCCTAACACACGGCCCTCAACGTTCGCCTTTTTATAACTGTCCACAAATTCTGAAAACACCACCTCTCTCACCATATTTAAACCGAACAGAACACGTTTTGAGAGAATTAGAGTCTAGAGTTCCAAGACTCGGCATTAAAACAAGAACGAAATAAAAACAGTAATGATGGAAAAATGGACGAACATTGATGCAGACATTACAAAAAAACTGGTGAACTCTATGCTCAGACGTTTGAAAGCTGTCATAAATACTACGGGATATACTACAAAATACTAACTGAAAGAAATACTACAATATTAACTATATGTGCATATTTCTTTAAAGCGTACGAAGCCTTTTGTATGGTAAATTTTCTGTAACTTTTTTACTACTGATTTTTCAAACATAAGTTTTAATATGTTCATAAAATAATTAATTTAGTTTTGCTAAGAGAAACTTAGGGATATTAAAAAAATTTTCATTCTAAAATATTAATTTTAGTTAAAGTTTTGATTAAACTTGTAGAAATTCAGTTTTAATAAATTCAGAATTCAGGCTTTTACCAAAAAAAAAAAAAAAAAAAAAAAAATTCTTACAATAATCATTCTCTATTCTACCTCTATTCTACTTTCAATTTGTGATTTACAAATTTAAAATAATTTTTCAAATTTAAAATTAAATGAATTCAATTAAATTGCTTAATCGAACTTTTCCTTCAAAAAACATTTTTCGAATTTTTACAATCTTTAGCAGTTTGCAACATCTATTTTCACAAACCGTAACAGCTGACAATTTTTTACACATTTTTACGATGCTTCACAGTTAGCAACATTTTTGCACACAGAACAGCATTTTAAATTTTACATTACTTAAGAGTTTAGAGAATACGTTTTTACAATAGATCACACAGGTAGCAGCTTAACACTCAACTTTACATTGTATTAGCGCCCTCTATTTATACAGTTAGCCGATACAAACTACTCAACCTCACTTAGTTTAGCAAATGCTACTCCACTGTTTTCGCACTAAATGAATTCAAAATCATACAACTTAGGAATACAAATGTGTAGTGAATAGGTAAGTTAAATCAAAAATTACTATTTACTTGCCTTTTTAGTATTATTTTTGTATTTTGATAGATTGCATATAGTTTATATGCATAATTCGTGTCGGGGAAGTTTTCAATAGGCAAGGGTTTTTTTATTTATTACGTGCTCCGCCCTTAGACACTACACGGAAAGGGAGGGATGCCCCGTGGAGGTCTTTTTAAGGGAAATTGGCTCGTATCCACGTTACACATGGGGAAAACCACGAAAACGCCCATTCAGCCAGCTTGTTCGCCGGGACTCGAACCCCGGAACGAACTACCAGTGTTCAGCGGCTTTTACCGGCCGCTGGTGGGCCATAGGCAAGAGTTTCTAAATAACTTTGGTTTTCTACTCTTAATTACATTAGCAATTTACATTTAATTAATATTTTGATTACTAGTCAGTTTGCTTACTCAAAATTCATTTTGTTTAAACTTTTTAAAGTAATTTGCTACATTTGGTTTTGAATATTACTATACCCATGCCCATATGGATGACGAAACACGAGTAATTGAAGTGATTGAAGAGTTACGTTTGGAGGCAACTTTCCCTTAATAAGATCTGTCTACTGCCTGCTCAACAATTATTCATAGTCTTAAAAATTCTTTAAAAAAATTTTTGGGGGAATATTATATATTTTTTCATGGTTTTAGATACTTAATTTACATATGCCCTCAGAATTTAAGTGATATTGTAAATTAGTTAGCAGCAATAATTATCTTTTATTTGCATGCGATTAAAATTTCATAATTTAAAATTTAAATTAATTTCAAATTAGCTTTATACGAATAGCGAATATTTGTTAAATATACATACATTTAATATTTCTCTTGAGAAATTTTAAAATGATCATTGGAAAATGTAGTGTTTTTCAATTTTTGTTTAGATGGTAGGCGTTAGTGAAAAGGTTGAGAACCGCTGTTCTAAACAATTCAAACTTTTTTTATAATTAATATTTTAAAAATGATGTTAATACAAATTTATATTTATAAAATCATAAGAATGAAAATTTCTATACTTAGTTACATAAAACTGAAGAAAAATAAAATTACCTTTATTTGAATTACTGTCTTAAATAAATAACGTTTTTCTCTTCTAAGAACATTTTAAAACAAATTTTAACTTTTTTACAGAAAACATATCTAATTGTCGCCTGGCATACCGTTTGCTTCTGAATTTAAGGCAAGGCACTTATGAATTAAATTCAGTTCTTGAAATGTTTTCTCGTTTGTATTTTTCATACACAAGTTTCTGAGGGTGTCAATGCATTAGACAGCATTTTAAAAAGAAGGTGGGATTATTTCTTCATTTTCTTCTTTATACCCACTGTTTAAATGTTCACCTAGAAAAATGTTTTCAATCAGTTCTTCAACTGTGCACAAGCCTGACGTCATTGCATTGGCATCACAGTTTACGGATTCCTCGAGATTGTAATAAAGTCTAATCCAGTAGTTTCTAATCTTTTTCATCCATAATCACAGTTTCATAATCATCTTCATCGTCAACACTTCTCTTGACTCTGGGTTCTTAATTAATTTTTAATTGTTTGTGATTCTAACTGAAGTCAGGAAAGTGAAATGATATTCATAACCTCAAGAATATTTAAATTTTTCTGTGAATTTCTTGTAGTTACATTTTGAAGGGCTATTTGAACTAATATTTGCCTATAGAACATTTTCAAATTCTTAATGACATCCAGATCTAAAGTTTATACTACACTACTGGAATTTGCCGAGAAGAAAATAACTTTTACATTCTGCAAGAAATCTGCCGTTTGAGGACGGGCGGTACACTGATTCATGAAATGTAGAAGTTTGCTGCTTGTCTTCTCATAAATAGACTTGAGCCATTCTGTAAAAATGTCATAAAAATGTCAGTAGTCATCCATGCTTTCTTATTTCCTTATTTTCTAATGGCAGAGTTTTTAACGTATTTGAAGTACCTTGGTTTTTGTGACTTTCCTATAATTAAGAGAGTCACTTTTTCCGCAACATCAGCATCTGCACAAAGTAAAACAGTGAGACTTTTTTTCTTTGCTTAGTTCCATAACAATGGTCTCCTTTGAAAACTAGAATTTTGCAGTCAGAAGTTAAAAAAAAAAAAAAAAAAGAGAGAGAGAGAGAGAAGTTTTAACAGCATTTAAATTGTCTTTTAATTGATATCCATCTATTTTGTTGTATAAATTCTTGCACCACTCTTCAATCGAGTCGGCAGGAACGCTTTTTCAATCTTCATTTATTATATTGCATGAGATTCCACGCCGCAGTTTAAATTTATGCAGCCATCCAGTTGAAAAGCAAGCTTCCTTCCCATCAATCGAAGTGCTGTTTCCTTCGACTTCTCCATTAACATAGTACCATTCAATGGAATATTGGAAGCACGACACTGAATGAACAATTTTAGCAAAATGGCTTCGATTTCAACGAAACTTCAACGAACTTTTTTTCAACGAAACTTTCCATCCTGAACTCGTTACTTCTTGGGAGCGGACTGTCCACTAATTCTTCAACATTTTTTTTTTCTAATCATAAACAACTGTTTTCTGTAATGTCACAGGAATATTCAGTTTCTTTGCTAACTCAATTTTCGTCAAACCAACATTCTCATTAAGTTCTTAAAAGATTTGAAATTTATCACTTAACGAGAGCGCCTTTCGCTTTCATGACATTTTGTTGACATAGTTGATTTTGCTCCACCTAGTTTACGTAACGCAGTCCCTTCAGAGGTAAAAACCGTATCTACATTTTTTCCACGCATCCCTTTGCCGCCCAGACGGTATAGTGGTTAAGGGAGCCTATTGCGGTACCGAAGGGCCGAGTTTGAATCTCGGAGAAGATATGGATGTTTGTAAACGTACAGTATCTTGGCGGCATGAGGGCACTTTAAATATACGGCGAGCCGAAGGTCCTCTCGTGTGGTTTGATGGTAGGGGAGAGGGGTGGGAGACCTTATATCTAATTGAAAGCAATTAAAATGCATTCAATTTAAAATGCATACATTCTAAAAACTTGAACATTCGCTGCTTTGTTGTAATTAACAAAAGAAGAGTGTTGCCACTGCGCAAAACAAAAGTTACTTAACTTACCCTCCACGCGCCCTCGAATATAGCTAAATCTCAGAGTGCTACAATTTGGAAAAGCACAAGATCTTTATCTTTCAAATTTAATCAATCTGCTACTGATTAACAAATTAAGCGAAGTGAAAGGCAATAGATGCATTTCTTACTAATTTAAATCTATACTTTTTAATAACATAAATTGCTTATACAAATTAAAATACATTTAATAAATCAAACTGATAATGTTATGAACATTCGCAGCGTGGTTGCAGTTAATAAAGGATGTTTTTAATACCATTAATAAAGTAACTAATACAGAAATTCATTTTTTTAAAGAGCCCACCAGCGGCTGAGCAGTCAAGACGCTGAACACTGGTAGTTCGGTCCGGGGTTCGAATCACGCGAACGGGTTGGCTGCATGGGCGTTTACGTGGTTTTCCCCATGTGTAACGTGTATACGAGCCAGTTTCCCTTAGAATGTCCTCCACGAAGGCATTCCTTCCTTTAGGCAGATAACCCTCTTGTGCTTTGCCATAATTAAATAATAAATACATTTTTTTTAAAACTTTTCACAATTCTAATTTTTATAACACTTTGTTTTAATTTTGTGACATTTTTAAAGGTAAATTCTTCTTTGAGGAGTAAACGCTAATCTGAAGTTTTCAGATTGCAATCTTTCTAAAATATTAATAAGACTACCAAACGTTATCTGGTTTCTTACTCAGAAGCAATGAAAAAATATTCATGTAGCGTAGTCCTACCACAACAGCTAAATAGTCACTATTTCACCCTATTTTTCAAATTTAAAAAAGACATTTACCAAAACGAACACAAAAAATTAAAACTTATTGCCTAGTAAGGTACCTGAAACTTAGTATACTATTTTGTTATATGTGTGGCATATTGCGGTTCAGCTAATTTAATAAAGATGACAAGGCAACAGAGTATTATTTATTATTTTACCAAACCATTTCAACTATATTAAATATCGTAGATATCACTCATGCAAAATAATTGTTGAAATTCCAAATACTTTTAATTCTAAAATTAAAGAACTGATAAATGAATTTCTAGACAAGAAGGATGCAAAAATTAAAGAACTGATAAAGATTTTTTTCAGAAATGAAAAGTAAGTAGATTATAACAGCAAAGCGCACAAAATCCGCCAAGTAGATACAACTTCGATGAGAACTTCCTAAGGGAAATTTTCAGTATTTAATTTCATACGCAAAGGAAACAAAAAAAAAAAAAAAAAAAAAAAACATATAAGCCAACCTGTTTACTCACTCGGAGGAGGAGGAAGGAATTAAAGCCTAGACAAATTTTCGCACAGAAATAAATGGTCTTCCCCCTCGGTAGGCCTAAACTGCATAAGGATTTGAAAATATGAAAACTATAGTTGACATCTCTACTATGAAAAACGCAATCTTTACAGAATTTTTTATTCTTCTAAAATTTAATTGCATGTGCACGATAGCAGACTACTGAAAATTAAAAATGACAAAAAGTCTGCCTTTATATGGTTTTAGAAATTATTATTTTTACTACATATAAAAAAATAGGCTATGAAAATAAATTCAATTTTGGAAGCTTGTTTTAAAGCTGATTTACGCTCTATCCTACTCTTATTAATATTTCGGCTTGATGCAATTTCTTTCCCCATCAACCACCTTTAGTGTGTATGTGAGGGGGTGGTGGGAGATTGGGAAAAATAAATGTCAGGAAACTCGCTCTATACAGTTCCGGATGCTGCAGAAAGATGAGCGGTGTTATCCCACTCCCCCTGGAGGGTTGTCTCTCCAATTATCGTTTTAACCCCTGAGGCTAATATTTGCTGTCGAGAAAAGAGAGGGAGACTAATGATGGGAAATGTATTAGTCTTTCGGTAGGAGGGAATTCTATCGCTACACATCAAAGAAAATTCTTCTGTAGAATTTATTGGTTGTTGAGAATAACAGTTCCACGATCATGCTCGCCAAATGTGCATGTGATTTTTAAAAACTGACGTCTTTCACAGAGCAGCAATAATTTTCGTCACAGGAAGAGAGGCAGAATTCCCAGCTTCACTTTTAATCACATACAAAAACAAAACTCGTTGCACTGTAAAGAAACACAATGGACACAGTTCACAAACTAAGGAATATTTAGCAGAAATATTTCAACACAAAAACAATAACTTCCTTATAAAATGACAGCCAATTTAATAGCTAAACAATGGAAAAAATATCTGAGATAAGGCTACTAAATAAAATATTCACTAGTGACGGCACTGCAATCTTTGATTCGAAAAATATTATAATTATTGTCAAGTTTAAATTTAGCTGCATGCAACTACGCGGGAAAATGACATGGTGTATGCCGGCACGTATTGCTTCTGCCATCTACAGAAATACGACTCAAATTCTATCAAGTGAATAAGATGACTGAAATCTGCTAATCCATCCCGCGATCCTACCTTATAGCTGGTTAGGTTTCAATAATCATGAGATTTTTATCAAATACAACTGTGGCCAAAGTTATTGAAATTTTTATTAAAACTGTGCAAACCTGAAATCACTTAAAAATCATTCCCATTAAATACATGCAATATTATCATGGATGTTTTGATCACAGGTGGTGCTGCAGTCGGGTGTCAGCGCAGGAAATAAATGCAATTTTTATTAAAGCTGCGCAGACCATAAATCACCTAAAAAACATTCCCATTAAATATATGCAATATTATCATAGATGTTTTGAACACAGGTGTGCTGCAGTCCGGTGTCAGCGCAGGAAGTAAATGCACCTGTGCAATTTCAAAGGTACGGAGTCGCACACCTGCTCTCTCATATAGAAACATTACCGTCCGTGGTTCCGCTTCCCAGACACAGCGGATTCCATGCATGCGATATTCGTGCTTTTCTCTTATGTGTATATGCAAATAACAATTCTCTCGGAAGGCCTTAGGTTTGGTTATTTGAATACGCCAAAGCACATGAGGGCTATATACATTCCTGGAGGATTTTGTTTAGGAAACTCGCTCGTATTCTCCTTCACATGAGGAAAACCACAAAAACTAACCACGCACTCAGCCCGTTGATCGACCACAGGTCTTTTGGTATTCACCGGTCTTAAGCACTCGGCCACTCGTTGAGTCGGAAGGCTTTAGTAAAAGTGTCTATAATTTTTTTTTTTTTTTTAGACAGGACTGCAACGCATTGAATAAGGCAACCAGTTAGTACTGGCATCTACTTTCATTCTTATTCAACGTCTTGTAACTGGCACACTATATGGTTGTCGTTAGGTCCTAGGACACTTTTTGCTAATATTCGGTCACATAATGTGCTGCTTACATGGAACACTCTACAGATTCTAGCTGAACATCTGAAAGGCATCATGTGCTGCTTACATGGTATTCTTGCATCATGAAACGAGCTTGTCTATCAGAAACTCGAAATCTAAATTTTTCTCATCAATTATTAACTCACACATATTTTTTATAAACTTAAGGGGGAAAATTCACTATAAATACGTGCTTTTAGATACTTTTGCTAAAAAAAATTACATAGGGACTTGTAAAGATTGCAATTTCCATAGACGAAACACTTTTCTTCGAGCAAACCACCAAGAAATGTTAAAATTAACTCTTTTAACAAAATAATAATAATAAGAAGAAGAAGAAGAAGAATACTCACTCTTCCGATCTAACAAAACAGTAAAACTAAAAAGGAAGAGGGAAACAATATCCAAGACGATTGCAATTTACATAATGGTACAAAAGTATACAATTCTTTAAAACTGCTTACGTTGCTACACTCATAAGGAAAGTGCTGTAATAATTTGGAAGATCGCATGCCTTATGGATTAGCGACATTTTTCTATAAGATATTTTTTCCAGAGTGAAAGAAACAATATCATCTGTAGCAGATGTCACTAAAAAACGGTGACTGCGCAATTTTACAATTTTAATTGGAAATATCAGTTTCATTTAAAATAAAAAAGGTTGACTCAGCTCAATAAATTGGAAATTAAAAAATTCATCGCTGGAGGAAATATAATCCAAAGCTGTCACTAGCTCGCAAATACAACCCATCAGTAGTCAAGTGGACTAAGTATTCGGAATATGGAAAAGCTTGCGTGCACTGTAAAAAAATTATGCAAGGTTACTAAAAAAAAATCATGGCAACTCGGATACCATAGGTTATGTGAGTAACAGGTGCATTCTTTGTGACTTCACATTAATTACGCCAGTAAAGGTTACAGATCTTTTTCCTGTAATAATACAGTTGTGTAAATAGAACTTATTTTTCTCATGTAAAATCCCAAACGATATATCTGTAACGATTACAGATTATTTGCCTGTAATGTTGCAGCAAGTAATTATGTAAACAGAACACGTTTTTCTCACATAAAATCCCAATAAATATATCTATAACCATTACAGGTTATTTGCTTGTATTATTATAGCAAGTAATTATGTAAACAGAATATACTTTTCTTATATAATCTCCCAACATATATATATATATATATATATATATATAACCGTTAGAGGTTATTTGCTTGTTTTACAGCAAGTAATTATGCCAGTATAACACATTTATGTTAAATCCAAACTAAGTAACTGTAAAAGTTACAGATTATTTACTTCTAATATCACATTTAGTAATTATGTATGTAGAATATACAGGGTGATCAAAAAGTCAGTATAAATTTGAAAACTTAATAAATCACGGAATAATGTAGATAGAGAGGTAAAAATTGACACACATACTTAGAATGACATGGGGTTTTATTAGAAAAGCAATAATTAGAAAAGCAATAATCTGATCAGAAAAGCATTAATTAGCATAACAAATTAAGACAAAGCAAAGATGATGTTCTTTACAGGAAATGCTCAATATGTTCACCATCATTCCTCAACAATAGCTGTAGTCGAGGAATAATGTTGTGAACAGCACTGTAAAGCATGTCCGGAGTTATGGTGAGGCATTGGCGTCGGATGTTGTCTTTCAGCATCCCTAGAGATGTCGGTCGATCACGATACACTTGCGACTTCAGGTAACCCCAAAGCCAATAATCGCACGGACTGAGGTCTGGGGACCTAGGAGGCCAAGCATGACGAAAGTGGCTGCTGAGCACACGATCATCACCAAACGACGCACGCAAGAGATCTTCCACGCGTCTAGCAATATGGGGTGGAGCGCCATCCTGCATAAAAATCGTACGTTCCAGCAGGTGTTTATCAGCCAGGCTGGGGACGATGCGATTCTGTAACATATCGGCGTACCTCTCACCCGTCACGGTAGCAGTTACAAAACCAGAATCACGCATTTCCTCGAAGAAAAAAGGCCCGATAACAGTTTCTTTCTTTCTTTTTTCTTTTTTTTTTTTTTTTTTTTTTTTTTTTTTGTTCTAATAAAACCCCATGTCATTCTAAGTATGTGTGTCAATTTTTACCTCTCTATCTACATTATTCCGTGATTTATTAAGTTTTCAAATTTATACTGACTTGATCACCCGGTATTTGTTACAGGTTTTAAAATGATATAACTGTATCGATAATAGATGTTTTGTCTAAAATGATGCTTATTATAATAAAATACGTTGAATTCAGTATTCAATATGTTTAAGTAAAAGAATGGTATTTACATATATGCAAGAGAAGCATTACAGTTTCAACTTTTAAATTAGCCAATTCAACCTCACAATAGCATTAATTTAAAAGTTGTGCTATGGTCCTTTCAACAGTATTCAATATTAGTTTCTTTTCAAAAAGAAAGATTACTCTGTTGCATGGTACTTTTGTTTCAAAGACAGAAACGCTTATCAGATATCATTCAAAAGTTTTTCAGATTTTCACCAATCTGAAATTGAATTTTGATTAATTAAAAAGTTCAAATTAATATACTTCTCCTTACTCTAAATTACATATATAGCCTTTACATTAAATAACGAAAAGGATCTGAAAATTACATTTGTCCTATAAAATAGCTGAAAAAAATATGCTTTATTTATCAAAATCAGTATGTCTTATTGTTTTAGTATCAATTAATAAGATATGTTTTAGAACTCTCTTTTTTGTTCAGCAATCTTAACTTGAAACAGACACTGCTTTAGAATTAACCTATTTGAAAAAAATGTGTTGCAGGTTGGTATGATTATAGTAAAGGCCATTTTGTGAAGTATTTCTATAAAGAACTCAAAATAGCTGTTCTCCATTTTTCAAAAAAATTATACTCTCTCCATCCGAAAAACAGTATTTCCTAAAAAGTAAGGAATACAACATAATAAACCTCATTTTGTTACCATAAGGGGTACCCAAAATTTTCTTTGCATGTTTGAATTAAATTGTCCAGTTAATCGTTTTATTCTTATCTGCATTTAGTGTCTGTCAATAGTCTGCTATCATTTGAAATAACAGATGATTGTTGCGCAACTTTCTTACCTTGTCTCCAAATAATTTAATGTAATACTAATAACATAATAATAATGTAAAATATTCTAATAATTTTGTCCTCCTCCAATAATTTTGTCAACCTCCAAATAATGTCAAAATTAACATACTACATATATCTATTAAAATCTATAACTTTAAAATTTTTTAATTCCTCTGGCGAATAAACAAGATATAGCTCATTATTCTTTCAAGCATAATAAATCTATAATATGAAGGTAAAAGACATTCATTTTTACTTTTTATTTAGACAGATTTTAATTTAATATTTGTTTTGTATGCACAATTTTTACAATATCAGCTAAACGAAAATAGAGGTTTATAGTCTCAATCAAATGTCCCATTTATACGGATAAATGACTTTTTGTAGCATCGCATCCATTTTGGGAATTCAGATTGTTAGAAAGAGTGGGGAGGAAAAGCAAAGTCGAGCAGATCGTGGGTCCTTTTTGTTCTGTTCATCCTTCCTTATATAACAAGGCTGGTTAAACTTCACTATGATAGGAGCCGCATAGTAGATTTAAAGAAAGTTCGAGAGCCGCAAATCCATATTTATATTTAAAAATAATGAATGTTTGAAGTAAATTAATGAGAACTTCGCATTTTTATGCAATTATTATGCCTGTAGGAAAATGCGAAAGTTTCTTTCTTTGTGTTCAGAAACAACAAATTTTAAACTTGAGACTACTGTGCGATGTTATTTGAGCATTCTTCTTTTAGGTAAAAAACAAGCATTTGCTTTTGGTTTCCTTTATTTAGCTTCGTTCATAATTGTTGTTTGTTTTTATTACAAGTGAGCTGAAATCGAAAGAATATGTATTGAATATGTTTAGAAATACATATTATAAAAGGTTTTTCGTTTGAATGACTAAATCACTCATTTTAAAAAACAAATTGAATAGATTTTCTTAAATTTTAACTCACACACATTGTTTTAGAAAACATAAAACAAGTGATATAGGACAGCGCACGAAGCAGAGAAACTGTTTTTCGAGAAATAAAAATTATTTTTCAATACGCTATTAACTTTCTTAGGCTTTGTATGAAAATTAATAACTTTATTTTCGCACACAATTAACATGAGGGCTAATATACTGAGTTCATATCTAACTTTGTAGAGACATTAGGTTATTTCGAAGCAGGAGATACGAAAAATGAGCAATGCCCTCTCCGTGACCCGAACCACGGACCTCTCGAATTCGCGTTGAGCGTGCTGACCACTACACCATGAAGGCATGCTAAGAAGGCGAGAGAAATACCTTATAACTTTAAATAATTGAATTAATTCATTAGATACGAAAAGGTACAGTTTTCAAAGACTCAACCCACTTTTTATAAGGCTGAGACTTTCGAATCTTCATAGCTCTCGGATCTTCAAAAAGAATTTTAATTCTAAATCTCGATGGAATCTTTCGAACCTAAGCCTAAAAAATCGTTAAAAGTTTGAAATCAAAACTTTGGAATGACTAGTTTTACTGATGCCCAGAATAGGACAATTCACTAAAAATGAAAATGACTGCAATTTCAATGGAATCGGAGTCATCATTTTTATTCACGATTGCCCTGATTGTTGCACTGTTTCAGTATAATTTCCAACGAAATTTGCCAGAATTTTTATGTAATCAGTATGCTGCGGATCATTGAGAATTTTCGAAATTATCTCTGAAACTGTCTCGATAATTCTGAACATAGATAACCTACTACTAATAAATCTAGCAAATTTTTCGCGATTTATAAATGTTGCTTCGGTCACATATTCCATCTGTATACCACTCGAACTCTTCAGCAACGGCTGTTGTATTTTGAGCTGATTTTCAAACGCAGTCAAATTAAAATTAATTGTACAGAAAGAAATGATATTTATGACTATTGCAATGAATTTGTTTCAGAAACAGAGATGTAAACAGGGTTTGTACATATTTCTGCACATGGAAATTAGGAACTTTTAAGGACCATTAATGAAAAAAAAAATTAAGGACCTGTCAGCAAAAGGGAACCGAATAAATTCAATCAAAGATATTATCTATGGCTGAACTTAACTTTTGTAATACCTTCCTAAGAATAAAATAGATCCATAAGCAGGATGCATTATTATTAAACATAATTTTATAAAAATAATTATAAAACAAATTTGAGAATAAAATCAACTTTAAAAAATTTATCAAGTAGCATTTAATATTTCACACTAATAATAGTTGGACACACTTAAAAAAAGATTAGTGAAATTTTATTTATGTTTTACTAATAGTTAGTTTTATGTTGACTTTTTCTTTTATGTCTCATTTTGTCACGTATTTGCTCAGTCTAGAGGTTTAGCAAATAGCAGGTAGAATTAATGTCAAACGGCATAGGTTAAAATGAGAAGTAAAATAAATCATAATCAGCATGGCTGATAACAGAAGGCTGGCTGTTGTTATTGCTGCTGGCTTGCCTAGAGAGAGACCTGATGACTGAAAGTCTGACGTAGGCACGGTTGGCAAGTTTCGAAAGTTAGTTACTCTCTATCTGTCTGATGCAGTTAGCATCATAGCTTCGCGTAGAGTTCCTAGGGTTGTAATCCAGTTAATGTACTTTAAGGTTCCAATAAGCTACTACAGCACCAGAGGTGATAAGTTGTTTAGTATTATTTCAAGTCTCACTAGCTGCAAAGAATAACTTTAAATTAATTTTTACATTTCTCTGCTGTATCTTGTGACCACAGTAAGGATTAATGAAAGGCAATAACTAGCTTTAACATGCAGCAATAAATTTTAAGGGTGAGCAGTTAGTTACAAATAATTAAATTAAGTAGCTAGATACCCTTAGTCATTAAAGATTTAGACGGCTACTATTAATTTTTTTTTTTTTTTTAATATTTGTTACAAAAAGTACTATTAAAATCACAATCTAATACTATAGTTTAAAATACATGTAATTTATGACATTGATTCTTAAATGATATTTAGATAATTACACATTAAAAGTTACAAAACATTTATATTTTGTAGCAACAGCACTCAAGAAAATATTTGTGTTTTTTTTTCTATTTGAAGCCTTCCCAGACATTTTGAATAATTTATATTAATTTCCTTCTCTTTAAGCATCTTTTCTAACAATTAGAAATTTGTTTCAATAGGCAAACCAGTGTCTATAGGCACGCAGAAACCCACTAGTTTCTGCGTGCTCTATCTCCTAACTTGTCAATCTCTCCATAATGCATCTAATGAGGTTTTCCTTGATCTAGTAAAAGTTAAATAGTCCAAAATCCCCGACAGATGTGAGGCAAATTATCATTATGTCTGAAAGTAATTATCAGATAAAGGTTTAAATAAGTCTCTTATTTAAAAAGAACATAAAGGCACGCTCTTTATGCTAGAAAAATACACTACAGCTTGTGGTGATGTAATTAAACATGAACAGTCAAATTCAAACTAAAAATGTTGGCTAGTAATCAAAGACTATACAATTTAATTTTAATCTAAGTTGGCTCAGTAACTATCATCGTAATAAACTCAAATGTCGACAGCGATAAAGCAAAGACGAATAATTACAAATTATCATAGCTGACAGGAACTAATGCAGCATGCAAACGGAGGCCAGATATACTGTCTCACAACCCAAAAACCTCAGTTTAAAAACTATTTAAATGATTTGCATTCTGGTGGGAAAAAGGAAAAGGGAAGTTATAGTAAAGGCTGAAATTATAATAACTAGTTAATTTACATAATAACTGTACATATTCTTTGAAGAATAATTTTCTTTCTTCAATATATTTCGTCCTCATTTTAGAATTTTTGGATTTAATTAAAGAATTCTATTATTCTAAAAAACTAAATGCATTTAGAATGTATAGAAGAAAAGCTGCTAATTTTATTTCTTTGAAACTATATATGGTATGGGCCGGTTACACAGCCGGTGTAGCAGAATTTTTAGAATTTAGTGACACGTCGAGTAACGAAATCTAGAAATGGCAAAACGTTTAGAATTTAGGACAGGCACTGGGAATAAAATTTTGGAAGGCACTAGGCAATAGAATTTATGATCCACAGAGAGTGCATCAGGTGGGAAAATGCCTAGAGTGCATCGAAATCTGCGCACAACGCATTACGAGATGATATCTTTCAAATTGTCAGTTTTCCATTTATTTATTAATAGAAAAATTCCTTTTCTATAAATGCCTGTCCATGCGATAAGATTAGAAGCATTTTTGATATTTTTCATGCTTGCGTCTAGACAAAAGTAGAAAAAATAAAGGGAAGATACACGTTAAGAAAAAGACTTCTTGTATCAGAAGTAAAACATTCAAATATGATTTCATTGTTCTTCCAAAATTTCTCCAACAAGTACGAAATTCATCACACATTTTCTGTAAAATACGTCTATTACGTGTTAATATGATGAAGACATTTTTCATTTTGTTCACATTTTTCTGGAACCTTCTACACTGGTGAAATAAATTAAGAGATTTTGCATATTTTATCGAATTGCATCAAAAGAACTGAACTGAAGGAAAAACCACTGCTTCTAGATAAAAAATGTACATCTTGTACGACAAATACGTAAGCGTACACATGTGTGTAGGCAGAGACAGCAGAAAAAAATGCTTTATAAGCGCGTGGAGGGTAAGACGAATTGCGTTCGCTAGCAGACATCGGCGAATTTCTTGGAGTTATCTTACAGCAATCGGTTAACTTCGGAATAGTAAAAATGACTAACCACCAACGTTTAGATGATGGAATGAGGTGGCGAATTGTGGGGAGGCTAGAGGCAGGCCAATCGCAAGTTCACATATGCAGAGAGTTTAATTTAACGCCCAGCATCGTGTGTAACCTATTGAAACAGTTCCAGGATACTGGATCCATCGAGAGAAAGTCTGGGCAAGGTAGTCCAAGAGCCACGACGGCCAGAGAAAATCGCTATTTGTCCATTTTAGCGAGGTGTAAACAGAGGGGCTACAGCTTCTCAGCTCTCTCGGGTCCTGTATGCAGCCACAGGAACCCATGTAACAAGGGTGACTGTTTCCAAAAGACTTAATGAGAGAGGGTTGTTTGCCAGAATACCGGCTGTTTGCGTCCCGCTCACGTCTACGGACAGGAGAGTCCGATTAGCACGTTGCAGGCAGCATAGTGATTGTAGTACGGAGCAATGGGCGACCGTTCTGTTCACCAACGAGTCCCGTTTTAGCCTAAACACCGTTTCTCGCAGTACTTTCATATAGAGAGAGCCAGGGACCCGCTACCTACCCTCCAATGTCCACGAAATCAACAATTATGGCGGGGGCGGTGTAATGGTCTGGACAGACATCATGTTGAATGGCCGCACACCTCTCCACGTCTTTGACAGAGGCTCTGTGACTGGTGTGAGGTATAGGAATGAGGTCTTGGAGCCCTATGTTCGTCTTTTCCGTGGTGCAGTGAGCCCTGAGTTCATCTTACAGGACGATAACGCGAGGCCAAATAGAGCTCTTCTGGTCGACGGATATTCGCCGGATGGATTGGCCAGCCAGGTCTCCAGACCTCAACCCTATAGAGCATGTTTG
The DNA here is from genome assembly GCF_044657685.1 of Stegodyphus dumicola. Classification (NCBI taxonomy): domain Eukaryota; kingdom Metazoa; phylum Arthropoda; class Arachnida; order Araneae; family Eresidae; genus Stegodyphus; species Stegodyphus dumicola. The sequence goes on from NC_140781.1 coordinate 181,622,612, forward strand.
GGACGCTCTTGGGAGGGCAATTGCAACTCGCAACCCCCAGAACCATCTAGGAACTGAAAACAGCGTTGCTGAATGAGTGGGATCAATTGCCACAGGCACTGATAAACTGCCTTATTTCCAGTATGACATCACGCTGCGAGGCCTGTGTTGCCGTAAGAGGGGACCATACCCCCTATTAACCCATTTCTTTTGTGTTTTCTGCAACCGCTGTTTCAGACCTTTAGACTCCCATGAGTGTTATGCATGAACATGTGTGTCTATTATAACTGTTGAATGTTTATTTTGTTTGTATTGTATCAACCTATGTTCATACTAAATTTTATTAAAATCTGTCCATTAGTTCTGGAGATCGTAGATCAAATATGAAAATTCTCTTAATTTATCTCACCAGTGTAGAATCGTGGGTCTATAAATCCTGCTTTCAAATCCTTCTAAACGTTTCCACGTTGCAATGTCTAAAATCCCAAAGAAATATTATACCTATCAATTCTGAAACAGCAAAAAGCCAGAACCTTCAGATTTTATAAGAAAGCTTTCAGATTTCATACTACGTCCAAATGGGTGTATTTTTAACGTTTTGTGTATTACCTTTACTTATTAAATATCATGTTCTTTCTACTTAACCATAAAATTCAACAGCAATATCACAAAATATTAAAAAAAGCACATCTTTAGAATTTCCGATACACAGTCTCGCATGCTGGAGATAAAAATGCTTTTTTTCGTACAGTGTTACAACTGCTCACTTTGAAATCGTTGAGTTTGATAAACAATAATTGGTTAAAGTTTAACAAAATATGAAATAGATAATAAAACAAATTCCAAATTTGGGCTTCCAGATGCCTATATTCGCGTGGAGGACTTATTCAAAATTTGATATCTCCAGGTACCGCTGTTTTATCACAATGCGAGAAACATACATACATTTATGCAGATTCTTCATTATTTAAATTTCTTTAAATATATTGCAGGGCTCTAATATTTGGTGGCAAAAACTTAAAAAGTGAAACGCCGGTTTAGAGTGGATGAGCCAAAATACCAGAATGAAATTAATAGCCCTTCTGGGAAACCTGTTCCTTTGGGCTTTTTTTTTTTTTTTTTTTTTTTTTTTTTTTTTTTTTTTTTTAATAAATAATTGGAGGGAAAAAATGTAAAATTAATTTTATAGAGAAAACTGATGCACATTCTGAGACAATTATATGGGAAAAACTCTTACCACGAAAAAATTAAAAAGAAGACATTTTTAATTAATTACATAACTATTTTGCTTTCGCTAAGAATTGTTTCGTTTCTTTTGTAAATTATGCTTTATAGCATTTATTACTTTTTTTTTTTTTTTTTTTTTTGAGATTCAAAATATTGTATAATAATTAAAATGGAAAGCAGTGTTATTTTATAATATTACAGTAAAAAATAAAAATGTTTTATTTTAATGCTTTTTCTTAAATATAATTTCAGTATACTACCATTATTTTAATGAAAACTATCAATGCTATAAATGTTTAAAAAAATCGCCGAAAATTCCAAGATCTTCGAATTAAAAATTTTCTATAGAAACTGATCATAAAATCGCGAAATTTAGAATCGTTTAATAAAAGAATTCACATCCCCAAAAGCGAAACGTTGTTCAAGAGCTCTTCATTAGAAAAAAAATGAAATAATTTCGAAAAGCTTAGGTTTCACTATATTATCATTATTTTGATAAAATGTTTTAATACTATAAAGTTCAAAAAAAAAAATTATCGTCGAAAAATTCACAAATCTCGGAAATAAAAATTTTCTATAGAAATAGATCTTATAATCGCCAAATTTAGAACCGTTTAATAAAAGAATTTACATCCCCAAACGTGAAAAGTTCTTCATGAGCTTTAATATTATAATTTTCTAAAAAATCATCGAAAAATTCCATAGAAAATTTTGGAAATTTATCTTAAAATCGCCAAAAATATTGATAAGTCGCCAAACTTAGAACCGTTTAGTAAAAGAATTTGTATCCGCAAAAGGAAAAGTTGTTTAAGTGTTCTTCATTAGAACGAATGAAATAATTTCGAAATTCTTATCTTTTATTTCATGCCCAGAAACTCGAATGTTGCCCCATTCATATATTACAAATAGGAACAAATTATAACCCATGAACCCACTCAAAAGATAACCATATTTGTCAGTAAATCGCCGAAAATATTCCTCCAAAATGCTTATTCACACTTAATATGGCAATTGTAAAAACAAACAGAAATTTCAGATGATTAAAATTAAGGAACTTTTGAGATTCTGGGCGAAATGAAGGACTTTTAAGAACCAAAAATCGATTTAAAAAAAAACCTAAGGACTCTGAAGGACCGTACGAACTCTGTTTAAAATGGAAGTTCAGCTGTCCAAATTTCTACGGACACGCATAAAATGTTCAATATGAGGTTCTTTGTAGTATTGCAGTTGTCTACATGATCATTTAGTTCCCGAGTTCTTGCCACAGAAGTTTACGGATCCATCGTATTGTAACTGCTAACTGCTGGACCCATAAAGATAGTCAGATGCTTAATCAGTCTTAAAGTTCTGAGTAAAATTACACCAATTCAGTAGTTTAAAATAAACCTTCTCTTCTAATTTTCAGACTAAAGGTTATATAATTTATATATCAGAAATTACAGTTCAGATAAAATTAAGATTTTAATTTACAAGACAAAGTGAGCCTACAAGTTTTGATTCAGGTCCTCAAACGTTCACTAACAGTTATGGCTAACAAACTAGAGATGAAATATATAACACAGTTGCTAAGAGAAATGAAAATGAGATGTAAGCTGTAGATGCCAAAAGATTACTGTTACGAACTCTGTGCTTAATACATGAACTAATGTGGATACTGATGAGAACCGACGGAACTACAGAAAAAATGAAAATTAAGGCAAAATAATTAGGTAACCTGTTAATAAACACAAAGCTCCCCACAAGCGATAGCCCACCAGCGGCCGAGCGGTAAAATCGCTGAACACTGGTAGTTCGGTCCGAGGTTCGAATCCCGCAAACGGGCTGGCTGCATGGGCATTTTCGTGGTTTTCCCCATGTGTAACGTGCATACGAGCCAGTTTCCCTTAGAAAGTCCTCCACGAAGGCATCCCTCCCCTTAGGCAGATAGCCCTAGTGTGCTTTGCCATAATTAAATACACCACACCACCACCCTACAAGCGATAACAGAGCTTGACAAATTGAGCCGCCTCGCCTGACCACTGCTTTACTTGCTATTTAAGTCCTGTTGAAAAGTAGGCATAAGAAAATCTTCCCTTTCAAGCATTCCAAAGGAATAAATTAATGGTTGCGCAAAGAAGGGTATAAACACATCGCATTCATTTAACACTTTCGCCATCCTCTCTTGTCCGAGAAAATCCCCCCCCCCCTGTGGCCGTCTGTTTTTCGTAGCGTGTAATGTTGTTTTCTCGGTACATCATAACTTTCCATACATGACTTTCGTAGTGGATGAATGTCGATGAATATTACGTAAAATTATAAGGAAATAAAGCATAATGGAAAAATAATATCTCTGCTTATTTCTAACAGCAGGATAATTTGATAACATCTGATTCAGGCGGTCCACACCTCCCATTTTGGTGTAATCATTTACAATTGTTAGATTTTTACAGTTCTTTTCCGTGTTCCAACATCAATCATCGAGTTATTATGGACTGTACACATCAAACATATATCCTTCTTGTCTTTCCAATTCACAAACTCATTTTTCCTCTTTTTCTGATGAGTAGACGTTGAAGCCATCTCTCACTGTCTTGTATCTTATGTAAAATGGCGCGAATATTCATAAAACCCGGGGCAGATTCAATTAGAAATAGAATGCCTGATTAGTGCTACTCTCTAGGAGGTATTAGAATAAACAGAATTATAAACTCAAACAAGTAAACATTTAGAAAGCGATTTAAACGTTTAAAAATTTTAAAATGTAGAAGAACGCTTGCAGCACGTTTCGGCCGCCTGCGGAAGTTTCACTTGAACGCGCTAGAGGCGTTACGGACGACGAAGAGGTTAAGGCACAGAAAATATTTATCTTCAGAAAATTATGTGTATGTTTCTTTCAGAAAATTATGTATATGTTTCTTATTTAACTAGCGAGTTTTCTGTGAACCAAATACCAAATTATATTTGTTCAGTCTGCCACATGAAACGTGGCTTCCTCACGGATCAAGAGTCTACTCGCGAAATCAAAGACTTTCAGATCTATGCTAAACTTCATCCACTTGACTTTTCGGCAACTTTTAGTGCCCATGCTTTCTCAAATTTGCAACACCTAAACTAAAAAAGCTTGTGCAACACACACCATAATTTTGCTCCCTAGTCTGTTAGCATGATGCATGGACTTGCTGAGGATTCAAGGCTAAATCACACGAAAAGTTTCGCCATTCCAATCATTGATTCTGCTTGGTTGTTAACTTGGACAAATGTCTGAATATTTGTGCTTTTTTTCTCTCACAAGCAAGCCCTATCATTAAAATGTTTCATCTACTTTGCGATATTGAGACAGTGAAGTGCTTTTTTCGAAAATTCGGTTAAAAACGATTACCGATTGAGGTTTTACATGTTCTAGCTAATAATTAATGAATTTGTTTGCACTAAAGCTTCCATTTTGAATATCATCATCTCTAATGAATTTTCCAGTGTTGTCAAATGAAAGTCAGAGAGTTAACTTTTCGTTTCATACTTTTATCTGTAAAGTAAATTTATTATAGGAATCACAAATATGGTTTCATCATATTCATCTTGAATCACCTTATATGTTTGTCAGAGCCTAGCATCAGCTCCAACCTATTGTGATATTTGTGAAGGGCTAGAAACAAGAATAAGTTCGTCAAGCAACATGCAAGAAAAAATCACGAGCTAAAGCGCTTTTACTATTATCAGTATTTTGAATAAAGCTATGTATTAGGGGGAAAAAAGATATGTATAGTTGGTGACTCATTTCTTGACGCAGCATTATTGAAACGAAGATCTGATGATAAATATGAAAAATTTCTATTGCGAATAACTTATAAAACCTGAATTAAAAATTTTGACCACAATTGAAGTCATTGTTAACCCACTGTAGTTCGTTCTCTCTGCGACCCCAAAATTTCAACATGCTCAACTGCTGATTACATAAATGATGATCTTTGCTTAAGATTACCAAGAAAGATGTGAAAGATGTGTGAAAGATGTGAAATGTGAAAAAACGTGTTTCATGTGTAAAAAACGTCACTGCAACATTTAGTGTAAATGGTTGCAAAAAATGTGAAAAACATTACAAAAAAACGACCTAAAATGCTTAAGGATTAGGAATTAACTTCGAAGGATACCTGTAAAAGAACTAACTATAAAATCCCAAATTTCAAATTCTTCCCCAAATTATTGCATTATTTACATTAATTGGCCTGATTATTACATTTTTTTGTATAAGGTGTGCACGGTTAGCTTATCCATCTCACAGCTGGAAGATACTTGGTTTGAAACATATCATAGACACAGTTTTTTCACTTTTTCCATATTTAAAAAATACATTTACAGTAGAGTTCCACAAACTTGACATAATATGGACTGAGAGGCTGTGGAGTTTCCAAAGCAGGATGATGGTGGAACAAAATGCACCTTGCTCCTCCATGTAATGCAGCATTCCCTCAGTCCTTCACTATGGGTCATCATTTTGGCTTTTCCATTGTCTTCAATCTTTTCATTTTCTGATTCATCGCATTTTTCCTATTTACCAGTGCAACTATTTCTGCATTTCCTAAAATTTCACAATTTTCATCTTGTCCCATCCATTCTTGCATATCGCCATAACTAACTTCTTCGCAGCCTGGAATTTCCTTATGTAAGTCAACTGTTTCATAATTTTGTGTCTCTTCTCTGCTTTCGTGCTATTTGTTTCCTGAATGGTCAACCAACTTTCTCCAGGAATGAACAAGGTTTATCTGCTCAATTTCAATAATAGAATGAGCTATCCATTCAACAACATCCAACATCTTTATTTTCTTCAGTTTCTCAACCATATCACACCCCTCCTCCGTGGCTAGGACAAGAGATGAAAGAAGTTTATGTCTGTACTTTTTCTTCAATGCCTCCAAAGCTCCAGGTCTGTCGGCTGACACACAGAAGTTACGTTAGGAGGGAGAAACATAGCTCTTAATCTTCTTCTGGTAACTGTTTTGCATTAGGATGGGATGAAGCATTGCCTAGAATGAGAATTGCCTTCCTTGATAGAATTTTTATTTTAAAAACTTTTCCACTGATGGAACTAATTGCTGATGAAACCAAACATTAAATATTGCTCCATTCATCCATGCGTTTAACTGATTCTTGTACCAAACAGGAAGATTCTAATTTGTTTTGGCCCCATTTGTGTACTTTTTAAAGTTTTTAAATGCCCCCTTTTTACGTTTTTAATTGCTTATAAGGGCTAGTTTGAGCTTATAGCTGCCTGTTGCATTTCTGCATGCCAAGATTGTGACTCTCTCTTTGCTTCTTTTATAGCCAGGTCCTGATTTTTCTATTCTGGATGCCAGCGTTTTTGAAGGTAGCATTTGAAAATTCGGACTGCTCTCATCACAATTATAAATTTGATCTCTAGATAAACGCTCCTCTTCAATTAATTTGTGGAAATTATACGTGAATATTGCAGCACTTTCACATCTTCTTTTTCCACCTTTTTTTTGGTGGGGGGGGGACATCTTCTTTTTCCACCCCATCAAGTAGTCTGCCCAATACCTAAATCCATGGTAATTTTAATTTTATTTACACTTTCCCCTTTGTCCAGTCTCTTTAAGGCATCTAGTTTCTTTTCCATTGTCCCGTTAGTTTGTTTTCTTTTAAAATGACTTCACATAATATAAAAAGCTACCAAAAATATGCAACACTTATACACCTAGATGTGAACTCAGGAACGATAACCGCAATGAACTGATGTGAGTTTAGTTTGCAACAAGATGCAGTCAGAAAACTTCAAACTCTTAAAGTTTCACAAAAATAGAAAGGAATATAAGCGAACAGCCAGCCATTACCTTTCTTCGTATTCTCAAAAGAAGCAAACAGCGTTGCTAAGTATTACAACTTATCTTGAAAATTGTAAGGCAGTTCCAAAAATTAAAGGTATAATGTGAAAACGGCAAAAATTACGGGGGGGGGGAATAATTGAACAGAACAGGAAAAACATACACATTAATAATAATTATATGTACTGTATGTAATATTTGCTCTGTTTGGCCTAGAGATGTATTAAAAAAATCCTAAAAAGTTGTGGAGTTATACGTAATGTTAAGGTATCGGGGGTCGAGTTTGCAGGATTCTACTGAAATGGTTTTTATAACAGCACACAAAGTAAAAATATTAGGGATAACACTTTATCACCACCTTAAGCTTTTCCTCAGCCCCTCTTTAAATGGGAATGAATCAAATTCTTTAATTTATGCTCCCACGGTGTAACTACTTAACAAATCCAGCTGGCAGTCTGAAGATCTGTGGTTCAAATTACAAGAGTACATTTCAATTTCCCCTTTTCCTGATCTGAAATGTCTAATCATCTTTACATAGTATAGGTACTCAGTTATTTTAATATGGCAAAGCATATTGTTGCGTTCTATGGGTTTGTGGATTTGGAGTAATTGATTACAACATTTGATGAAGAATCAAAACCCAATTTATTTACTAATAAGCACTATTACAGAGGACAGTTCCAAAGACACATTTACACTCTTAAAAAAACTATAACAAACATACTAAAAAACAACCAGCAGCACAGCCTTCAGGCTATAATGGTGAAGGCAGTTTCACGGGAAAGCACTAAAGTACAGCTCCTGACTCGGTCAATAGCTCTCAAGCTAATCTCTGAACTCAACACTACTACTCTTTCCCAGGACAGGCAGGGTCTATATAGCTATACCTTCAACAATATTCGTGAAAAAACCACTAAGAATGCGCTCTAGAATGTTTTTGCTCTGTCTACTATATATATACAAATGGGTGATTTCTTGCCAAATCTGCCAATCCTGCCACTTTCTGGCAATCCTAACCCTGCTTTGTGGGAAAGCTATCTCACCACAACTGGGCATCTTGCAATACCATAATGGCTAACAAAGGAGGGGGATGCCTTCATGGAGATCTTTTAAAGGATTACTTTAAATTAGGCTAATTGCTTAAGGCAAAGTAACAAGAGCGCTATCTGCCTATGGGTAAGGGATGCCTCAAGGAGAAATTTTTAAGGGAAACTGGCTTGTATCCATGTTACACATGGAGAAAACTATGAAAACTCCCATGTAGCCAGTCCATTCAGTAGGATACAAACCCTGGTTGAACTAACAATATTCAATAACTTTTACCACTCAGCCACTGGTATGTTTGAATTTTAAAGGAAAACTGGCTCATATTTGCATTACACAAGGGAAAAACTATGAAAAACAGCCATGCAAACAGCCCTTTTGTCTGAATTGAACCTGAATGGCACTACTAATATTCAGCAGTCTTAACAAGTTGGCCACTAGCAGAGCAAATTAATAGATAGTGAGTGGACACTTACTGCCTCGAACAACCTCTATTATGTATGGCATAAGCATAAATTTTCCATTATCAAAAAAGTATATTTACTTAAAACAATTTTTCAGCTATATATGTTCATAACAATACAAAAACAGTTTTTTTTAAATAGCTTATATAAAATTAATGATAGGAGAAAATATAAGGTCGCTTTTTTGAAGATAAAAAATATTAAATTATGAATAACTTATTAAAACATTCCATTAAATTGTTTCTTTTGGCAATGCAAATGAATAGAAGGTTATTAGCATATTATTTGTGCCTATGATTGCCAAATTTTCTTGATAGATTACTAACATGATTTTGCTAAAAAACCTCAGAAGCTACCAATAAACTTACATGTTTATAATCATGTATGAAAACACTGTTGGCAAATATAGTTTCAACCAATAAATTAATGCAAATGACAAAGAACAAAATAAATTAATATTTCCAAAATCCACTGCTATTAGTAAATCTTATTTATTTCCTCTCAAATGAATATAACAGGTTTTTAAAAAATCATGCCTTTCATTGTTAACACTTTAATCACTTAATAACTTAATAGTACTTTATTTTTATTTATTTTGTAAAAAATAAAGGATCTACATAAAGTCAGCATGACCATAAAGATTTTATTTAATATAAAACAGTTTAATTATCAATAGTTAGTTTTAAATGATAATAAACAAATAAAAATAATTTATGAAAGAATCGTAGGATTTACAAAGCATTACATTTCACAGCTTTATAATCTTTAAAAATAAATAAAATAAAAATTTGGCAGTACACGAAAAAAGCTGCTTAATGAAACACATTACACAATGGATTCACAACACTGTCCGTAAGGTTTTCCAACATTATGCTTTAAAATTAACTTGTTTATTAGATGCTTCTCAGAAATCTACAATATTAATGATAAAAAATTATGCACCAGAGAAGGATTTTATGAAAAAATTTAACAAACAAAAAATTTTAAATAAATTTCAGAAAACTTAACAGTTTAAATTATTTTCAGTAAAAATAACATTACTCTTTTCTGAATATAGCTCCATATTTTCTTCCGAGTTTATCCCATGATAAATACCCAAGTAGCACACGATATTGCAAAGACGTTGCAAACAGGTCCGAGTTTGCAAAATGGTTGTGATAACTTTTATGACGGCTTTACAACAACATGAAGATACAAAATATTTGCCATTGCATCTTGACAATTTGTTGACATCATGATATGACCACTTTTAGACGTGCTCGTTTTAGCAGTTTTTTTCATAGTTCATTAGCATTACTTTTAGAATGAAAAGAGACTAAATCTGCCCTTTCAAGAACCTGAAGTCCGCATAAAATTTATTTTGAAATGTTTCATTACTTTATTTCATCTAAATATATGAATTTAAGTTAGATTCATTTAATGAAATATAAATTTAATATAAATACTTTTGATTTATTAAATTTAATTAGTACTAAAAATATGTGCTAGATTATTGTTTAAAATTTTGTTAAAATAATTAATACTTAAAGTATTTTTATAAATATTATAGCAAAATATTTTTAAATGAAACTAATCTATAAAGTAAGTTATTAAATTATGCATTTTATTAAAAAAAATCATATTTCTGAAATCAATGCAACTCACATGTTAGCAATTATTTCAGTGCTGAAATATGACTATTTATTATTTTTGAAGTAAGGTCGAATTTATTTGAATTAATATGCTGACATAATATGAAACATTTTACTGCATAAAGAGCAAAAAGTACAATTTTCGTGAAGATATGATTGTGCATGAAGATGTATTCACAGATAAAAATGGGGCAATTTTAAGAATTCCAAGAAAACGTCTAGTGTTAAAAGACGATGCATATCCATGCATATTTAATGGCTGTCCAATATATACGACAGAAAACTTACCGACAGTCAGAAGAAGCAGAATGGAAAAATTCACGGAAAAAGAGAAAGAAATATGAACACTTTTCATGGAAAACAACAAAATTAATGGATTTGATAAATGACTAATAAATGTTGACATAAAAATTAGAGAAGCTGTGAAAAAATACGGAATTCATTACCTATAAAAATTCTGATGAACTGTTTGTTATGTTTTTACATTTTTGTCAATCTCCATGCATTCAAATATGCTTTGTTTAATCCTAGTATACAGTACACTCGGGATTTGCCGACATTGACATTAAAAATTTTTTAGCAAGCCCAATAAATATTTTTTTGACAACATAATCTTGTGAACATTGTTCGTAATTCTATTCAGTTGAAGTAATTCTTTTAGGCCATTTAAAAAAGATTCTATCAAATTATCAGAAGAGCCGTCGAAAGTTTAATGCAATCATATAAATCACTGAAAAGTTACACTGATTGACATTCCATGTATATTACTTACTGGATGATTATATAAACGAACATCTGAACCCGAGGCTTATGCACCGCCAAATTCGAACAAGTTACTGCGCAATTAATTGAGATTCCAGCAGTTTTTTCAAATAATTTGGTAAAGATGCCATTATTTGAAATGAAAAGATTGACTTCATATTTGAAATTGAATCAATCAATGACTGATATAAATAATATTGCTTATATTAAAAGTAAATGTAATGCACTGTCAATCAAAGAATGCATTGTGAATCTTATCATTGTTCTGTCCCCATCTACTTACTTCAACTGCCTTCAGCGAGCGAATTTGCATTGCTGTGAGGTCCTGTTTGAAAGCCTCTGAATTGAGGAGAAATCACTGTAGAAATACCGAATTTGTGCTTATTTTGTTTGTGAATATCTGCTTTACAAGAAAACACCAAACATTTGGATAAATCATTTACAAAATATCAGATCCAACGTGTTCCAATGCTAATCATTAGTGTTCATGAAATAGTGTTCTGTTTTGGTGTTTTACGCGTTTCTGGTGAATATGATATGGTAGTTGGCATTCTCCAATTTTCAGTGGTTCCAGCAGTGCAATATTTGGATACATGGATTGACGATTCGGTTATAACGTCCTTAAGTGCTATATCGTACATCATTCTTAATAGATTATTGTGTTGGTGCTCAGAATTAATTCATATAAAACCAAAAATAACATACAACGAGCCATTTTCTGGTTTTTCTGAAAATGCAATCAATGCGGAAGCAACAACTATTCAAGCTGTTATGGTATGTTCATTAGTTTCAAAATACAAGAAATTACTGGACTGGTACCAGTACTTAATATGACTGTTGAAGATGAATTAGATGTATGTAATAACAAGAACCAATACATTAAAATTAATAATAATGCACATTCTATAGTATGTTGTGTTTTGTATAATATGCAGAAAAGGTTAATGATTTAAAAGTGAATAAAATGTATGATCGAAAAAATAGTGTTAAGGGAACATTAGCATTACTATGAAATATTGTAATCTATAATTATGTGATATTTAATTGTGTAATATTAAAAAATACTAAATATTTTTTATTGATTGCAAATTGCAGTTTTATTACTTTTCGTGTGGTATCTATTCTTCCAAACACCGTGTAATTCACGTTTTTTTTTTTTTTTTTTTTTTTAAATATTGCCATTATGTATGTTTATTATATTATCTCAATAAATGAATGTTGGAAATTAGGTTTTATTTTTTTATTAAATTTGAGTATATTCTATTTTTTTTGCTTACTTTTTATGTGCTTGTGATAACAAAGAAATTCATAATAAATAGAAACAAAAAGTTTCATCGTGTGCTATTTAACAAAGAGCTTATTTTAACGTAATTAGTTTACTATCGTACACTATATTATATAATTATTTCTGTACAGTAGCAAAAGGAAAGTTATTGATTATAAAAAATGCATGAAATAATCATTGTAATCTACTGCTATTCTAAAATGTAGAAACTAAAAATAAGTAAATACATTAACATATGATAGAAAGAAATGGTGTTAAGGAACATCACCATAACTAGTAAATACTGCAATCCATAATTATTGCACTTTTAATTGCTTACTATTTAAAAAACACAAATAATATTTTATTAATTGGAAATTTTAGTTCTGTTACCTTCCTTCTGCTATTTATACTTTCAAACACTGCTAGTTCATGTTTTTTCTTAAATAGTGCTGTCATGTATGTTGTTTGTTAGGTTATTATTTAATTTTAGATATGAAGTTTTTTTTTTTTTTTTTTTTTTTTTTTTGGTTATTAGATTTAGGTATATTTTTGTATGAAATACTACTTTATACAGTGTTTAATTTGCATATCTTTGAGATGTAGAAGTTAATGGTTATATTTTTTACTATAAAATGTGAATAAATTTATACTTGAGTTTAGGTAAAATACTGATTATGTTACCTTCGCTTCCTAATTTATCATGACAGGGGCAATTTTCAATGTCTCTGAAATTTAACAGAAATAAATGTGATAACGCCGTTATAAAATCTGAAACATTCTTTTTTTTTACCCACATATATATCTTTACTTTTATTTATGTCTGATTGAGTTCTATTTACTTAAAACGTACTATTAATGTTATATAATTATAATAACCACTTTCATAATTACTCTCACTTACATACTAAAGGATTAACCTTCTAACACCTGGCCAAAATTTTCATAATATAATATAAGCCTTCAGACCAGCGAGATCCAAAACACTTTTGCACCCTCTTTGAATTTAAGAATAAGAAGAAAGATGCAATAACAACGTCCGTCTGTGTGACAAAAACCTCATCTGCAAAGACTGCAAAACAGTAGAGTTTCGTGGCCATTTGGGTGTCTTAAAGACGACATATTGCAATGTTTTTGTAACAACATATACGATGAGTTTGCAATGCTGTTGTGACGTTGCCGTGCTACTTGGGTATAAATTCTGGAAGTTTGAAATATGAAATGAAGATATCTTAAGACAGAATAAATGCATCATCAGGTTTATAATGAATGTGAGACTAATTTAAAGATATGTGAGTGCATTCTTCATTTAAATTAACAAAAATACATATAGGACTTGGATTGTCAACAGAAAGATTATGCAAAAACTTATTTTAACACCCATTATACCACTCCAGTACTCGCAGAATAAGCAATTTTGAATAGAGCTCGTTCCTACTAATAGAGACATGTGGCACCCCCCACAACTGAAAGGAACACATGTAGTGTAGAATGCATGCCCAGGTGGAAAAGGGCATGGACTGTTCTCTGTTTGCCCGATATAGCTCTATCTGCTTTCGTCCTGTGGAATCATTTGAAAACTGACATATTTAGCGGAAAAACACCAAGCACTTCAGAAAATACAAAAATTATTTTATTATTATTTGTATTATATTAATAGGAAAGCCATTCTGTTTGCAACTTTTGAAAAAAATGGGAATGAACTTTTCATTCTTTGACTATGATATATTGTTGCCTTTGGTGGTAAAAGTTTTGAAAACGCTGTATGCTCAGAATAAGCATAACAGGTTGAATGGCATCTATCAGTAAAATATGATAATAAGACTGCAACAGCCTGTTACTTAAATTTTACCCACCACTACATAAATATGCAGTAAGAATGATTTTTTATGATCCTTTTTTGAGGTTCTTTTTAACAGCTTTGGTGTCCATTTCAAGACATACTGCTCACAAACATACATTCAAAGAATGTCTACAGCTATCCACATACATCCTTTCTAACACAATGTGTGTATCAGCTTTTCCAAAGAACTTCCAGATGCATTTGTAACAGCCAACAATTGGAATTCTCATTGCACTTTAATGGAATTTCCGAAATCCTCTTAAAAGTGCATCCTTTGATAAGAGATTTCACTTTGGGAAACAGAAAATATTTTTCATATAACCAAATCTAGTAGTATTTGGATGCATAATTAAAGTTACACTTTTCTTTCAATCAAAAGTTTTACAAAACCAAAAACTGCATTTTGCAAAGGTCCACAAAATCCTGTTGGCTGATGAAACCTCCCTCAGAAATTGAAAAGACTGCTTCTTAGCAGAAGACATAGTCTAGACCTTCCCCTTCAAGGAGGAAAAAAAAAAAAAAAAAAAAAAAAAAAAAAAAAAAAAAAAAAAATGAGAATTACTTTTAACTAATGAAAACAGTAATTTTTTAATTAAAATAATTAACTTGTTTGTTAGTCAAAGCTTTTAAAAGCACAGTTTTTTAGTCAAACAGTTGGCTGTCAATTTGCCTCTGGATTATAAGTAAAACTTCAATTTCCATCATTAGAAAAGATTTATTTTAAAAACTTTAGATTACTGTCTGCCATTCCAATCACAACCTTTACTGATTATGGTATTTCAGTCTTAAGATACATTACACTGGATATCGGCTGCATAAATTCAAACAAAAATTCTATTTCAGCTGTTTCCTATAAGGAACCACTATTTTGAAGAAAAAATACTGAAATGTGTTAGTAACCATTGCCACTAGTTAATATCAGATACTGCCCAAAGAATTTGAATCAGAAATTTTTGCAGATACACCACTATGTATGAATTGAATTAATAGTTAATGCCGTTTATAATGAATTAGGGGGGGGAAGAGTAAATGTAAGATGTTGTTTCGACTAAAGTGAAATTTTGATTAAAACACCATTCAGTTAATGCTGTAGAAATATACTTCCTAATTTCTATTCTTAGTACTTGTTTTCCTTAATTATAAATTTTAAATTTCATTTTACACTCCACTAGGCAAATTAAATGAGGATAAACAACTAAGGAAATCCAACTAAGTGGTTCATTTATTTGCAAGAAATAATACAAAAAATAAAAATATCTTACAACAGCTACAGAACATTTTCCCTTTAACAAATGCTATTTTTATGCACTGTAGATACGGAACTTTACTCAAAATAAAACATATATGCATTTAGGCAATTTCAATTACCTTTCTCTAGTCTTTCAATAAAAGTCGATGCCTGAAAAGACAGCAAACATCAGTTGAAGTTTTATGTAACATCAGTAAAGTACACAAATATATCAGATTTCAATATGAAATACACTTATATTATTAAAATATGAATACAAATGGAAATGAGATGGAAATGATATGATGATACACCCTAAAACTCTAAAACGAATGGAAACAGAAATATTCCTTCATTTAAGAATGAAAACTGTAAAATGCCAGTGTGCCATTCTTAGGCTCATTATTTAGTTACTAACAAGCTATACAAAAAGCATCACCCATTTTAGCAGGAAACGTTGGTTATTACAGATGAAATTTCTCTTTAAGTGATTGCTGCTAGTCAAATCTTGTTCTGTTCTTTAAATCAAGATAATATAGAAAAAAAGAGAAATTAATTAGTATAGCTAATATTTATTTAATACCATCATAACACAGATATAAATATTTTATGCTTTTTTCAAATCACAGAACCAAGAACTGCCAATTTTAATGAGTTGAGATGGTCAAATGGATAAAACTATTACTTTTTTACTTGTAGAATATGCTGGCTGTACAGGAATTTTCATGGTTTCTCCTGCATGTAATGGAAATACTAGCCAATTGCCTTTTGAAATTATTTTAAGAAATCTACAAGTACTAAGTCCCATTTAATTCCTGATAATGAATTCTCTGCACATATTTAAAACGTTTTGCACCATCTGTGTTTCAAGAAAAGAAAGGCTGAACACTCCCAAACATGGTACATGCACATTGTGCAATTAACATACAGCAGTTATTTGATACTTTTTTTTTACAACAAACAGAAACAAATTAGGAAAGAGCTGAAATACGATGAAGAACATGAGTTTGGGGGAAAAAATTAATATTTCAGAAAATAATTATATTATCAACAATGAGATACAGCTTAAGCAAAGTAAAAGGTTTAAAGTAAAAAATTCATATCTAACATTAAAGGCTTAGCAAAAATAATAATAAATATCTTACACTTCAACTAAGCATAGCTACAACAACAGCTACCAGTTTCACTGTTACAAACTGCCAGTAATTTCAGCATCTCAGCATTACAAATCTAACATAAAACACCCATGTCAAATTTTTAAAAAATTATCGATATTAATTCTATATAAAGTATAATATTTAAACTTAACATCTGAAGAAATATTCACTACTTGGTAAGAAGCAAATGTTTAGTAATTAAATGATTTGCTTTGGAATGTTAAGTATTATACTTCTCTATTTTTTCCCTCTTTTGCTAAGAAATTAACTACATCAAAAGCAATTTTTGACTAAATTAAATAACAACAAAAATTAAAAAAGAAATAAGATGAAAAATTATGCAGTAAAAAGTATTTATATAATACATGTAAATGAACTTGCTTATCACATTACAAGCTAATAAAAAAATATAAAACAAGTAATACAATAAAAGAAACGTGAGAATAAGACAGTGTAAAATGAAAATAACACATAAAAATAAGACTTACAGTAATAAACCAATATGAATCAGGCTTGAAAATAAGTTTAGAAAAAAAGCCCATTTCACTGACAGAAGCTATAACATGCAAATGCAGATGTTGTACAGTGTTGAAAGGTGGCCAATGAAAACCCATCCTTCAATAAGAAAAAAGTAATTTACATTTGTGCATAAACTACAGAAAAGTACACAAAGTATTAAATCTCCATTTCAAATTTCAATTCCAATATGCTTGAATTCCTAATTAATTTGTAATAAATAACCTTATAATTACATTCTGTAACTGGAATAAAAACAAAAATTACTTTATTTTATCAACATAAAGTCTTTTCTTTCATTTACACTAGAAGCATCAAAATAAATTTGCCAGTTTTGTATGCTTCTGCAAAATTAGTCATTCAAAACTACAGACTGTAACTTAGGTTAGAAATTAACGCATTAGCTATGATGCTCTAAACTTTTTTTTAATTAACCACCATGTAAAGCAACTAAAACAGCAAATGGAATGCATTAGCTGTCGTATTCTACAATTTTTTTAAAATTAACCATCATTTAAAGCACCTAAAATGGTAAAAGAATTTTTTAAGCATTACAAAATATACATTAATGGTAAAAAAAATGCAGCGGCAAACAAATTATCGTTAAGGAAGATAAAAACTGTTGCACAGATTTGAATAAAATTTACAATTTAAGTGCATGTGGTTAAACTATATTGCCTACACAGAAAAAACAGTAACTGCAAGAAAAAGCAATTGAATTAATTATAGGTTCTAGTTGAACAAGCTGAAAACTGAAATAAAAATGTTCAACATTACCATTTTTCTATGCCAGCATGACACAGTTGGTCAAGTTTTATGGTAAAAGTCTAATTTTTAACGAAAGATTGAATTTCAAGAATAGCATGACTAGACTTGAAAAAGGCCTTCCTAACTTTATCTCACACATAGTCTATGGCAAAGTTTCCCAAACTTTTCTCTTCACATCATCACTCACATGCAAACAGTTGGGATTTATCCAAATTGTTCAGGGTATATAATTGTTTGGGGTAAAAAAGAATAGAGAAGGAAAAAAAATCCATGAAGAAAAAGTGATAATAAATTAATACCAATAACTATTAAAAATTAGTTAAAATTATTAATTAATTGTGGACCTTTACTTACATAATACAAGTCAGAGAAATTTAAAACTTTGTTATCCACTAAAAATCATTTCCTGATCTGCTAATAAGTTGCAACACAGAACCACTGGTCTGCAAAATTCCGTTCTGACCAATCAAGCCACTGCATGTGACAAATGTCTTAGCTTCAGTAGTGCTCTATCAAGGAAGTGTGCTTTGTCCAAACATCCATAAACATTAAATCAATGTCATTCTAGAGATGACGATGGATATGGATGTAACATTTTATTTAAATATCTAATAACAGGTATTATTCTACCAAAAACAAAGAAAGATCCTAGCATTTGTGCTGGTCAGCATGATAGATATTCTACTAAAAACAACTGTAATAAACTTGTCCTCCTGTATTTTTTCTGCTTTTATCCATTATAAAATTGTTGCCATTCTTTACTGGTTTTCAGGCTATTTTCTCACCTATCAAACAAAATTCACTGTTTAGTTTCTACAGATTCTGTTTCAGATTTTAATTCTTAGGAAATTTATAGCATTCTTTGTTAATGCAGTTTAATACACATTAAACTAGACTGCCAAACTAAAGCAGTGTTGAATTTTCTTATTATAGAATTTAAACCCCATGCTAGAGAAGGAGAAACAAATCTTCAGTAACTTATAACAGTAGTCCCTTATATAATTCTGACTTGAATTTCATTAAAGTAGCCTAAAGAATTTCTTCATTTGGCGAATTACATTGGTATTTATGTAGCATGCAATTTACTGCTTTTGCAGTTGCACAATCATCAAACTGCAACCCACCAAAAGAACTTAATCCCACAGATGGTAATACCCACAGATAGTACTAATACTCTTAACGCTAGATTGCCCAAGGAAGTCATTTTGACTGCTTTTTAATTTCAATTAGAAAAATATGCATATAATGACACAATTTCTTAGAATTTTGTGACTTTTTGTAGCAGAGCTGTTGCCCAAAAGCATTTTGACTGCTTTTGGGCAATATAGGTATATACTAAGTTTCAGTCTTTCTAGTGTTAAACAACTGAATCGCTCTGGAGGATTTTGAAGCAAAAGTTTCAAAACTATACATGTTTCTAGCCCAGAAACTGACAGATCAAATAACTATAATTAGGCTATCATTTTCTTAATTCTATGAAAAATAAATCAAATTGATTAGTTACTAGACAAAATATTGTTAGTTTTATGTACATAAACATAGTTTTGGACACCAGTGCATTACTCACATTGCACAACTTTGCAACTGACCATTTTTCTTCTATCTCGATTCTTTTTTTTTATTCAATCCCGCAAGTTCACTTCACTACAGATGAACTGGGAGTGGCATAGTTTGGAATCATTTACTCCAAATTAAAAGGGATGCATATGATAATGTAAAACTATCATGCAGATGATACTGCACGAGTAAAACCGGTATCACACCTACTACATACTCTGATATCGCATCTACAGAAACATTTCTGAGAATTTTCATTTTCATGATGTATGAATGGTTGACTTATGCGAAAACCAGTTCTATGGAGAAAAGCTATGATGGATACAGCTTTCAATGAAGCGTTTTCATCTCTATCGTAAAATATACCACGTACCTAGAAGAGACATTGGTTTCAGCAAAACATGTTTTTGCTAGGAACCCTCCATTGGTACCAGCTTGTTTTTGAGCAGTTTTTAAAAGCCTCATGCATCGTCAGATGTGATAGTCCCATTAATGAACCAGGTTTTCCAGCACAAGTCCAGGACATAACATCGATGATTTAAGGGTAACATGACATGTATGTATTATTGTTAGTACTAGAACAGGAAAAATAATATTAAATGGGAAAAGTATTCTTGAACTCAGGGAATACAAAGTCTGATGCTACTGTACATCAATTAATTGGATTAAGTATTTAAACTTATTACAAAAATACTGTTAGCAATGCAGGCCTCTTGAAACCAAAAGAGCAATCTGATGTTCAATCTAAACTGGATTATGCAAAAACCCTAAGAATATAGCTTTGTTTACTTCTATTTTGCAGGTAACTGATGAGTTACCCTTATGAGATGTCAAATGTACATTTATGCAACACAATAAAAATTGATAATAATAAAACAATAATATGCATAGAAGTTTCAACTTGTAATAACAACACACTTTACAGATAACTCAGAAACTGGAACTGGCTTACAAAACATTCAATTGCAATGACTCTCCGGGATCTTGCAAAAGCGAATGCATGTGAAGTTACGTACCATTATACTAACTATGTTTGCTACAATGATGAAAATGATCAATGCTTCTTGAGTTTAATACCCATTTGGCAGTTACAAAGACAGGCATTAAAAAGCCATGAAATTATCATGAATATAATTATAAAAGAAAATAATCAAGAACAATGCAATAAAGAACTATTTCTTACCCATAATTAAGTCAACAAATAACAAACAAAAGAATTCTAAAATAAGTTCCAATACTTGACAAAAAAAAAAAAAAAGCTTCAGATTTGTTATTGCCTCCACCTACAGAAGCTAAGTGCCAGGATGTCAGTGATGACTATGATGAAGACAGTGACTACAAATTTTCCCCTGAATAATTTATGTTTTGTCTGAAACACAAACTATTTTTAAAATTGAAATATATTTCATGTTTAAGTAAATCATAATTTAAGTTAATATGCCAACTCAGCGGTCCAACATCAAGTTCACGGCATGATGCCCAATAACATGCAATCAATAGAGGCGTGCGTAATAAGATGCTAATTTCTGCAGCCTAAGGTATAACTCATGCATAAAACATTTTTGTTGGCACTTTCGTGGCTCTGAAACTTTGACCTAAATGCATTTTGCCGCAATGCAAACCTCGGGTTGTTCTGTATTAGCCTGTACTTGTCTATGCTGATATCTATCAACATGTGAGTGGCCGCCATTTGTTTGCTAGGTGTGGATACCTTCTTCAGCTCACAGTGCATCCTTGCCTTAGAAAAAACTTTGAGGTTCTTGTAGTTTCTAAGACAAAATGAACCACTTCCTTTTCACAGAAAATGTATTCAGGACAGTTGCCTGATTTACAATTTTTTTCAATTTCTTTTATAAGTCATTTTAGAAGTGCAGATATTAGCCTATTAAGCTCAAAATGCTTAGGGATAATACACAGTGCACCTCTCTGCAGAATCCTTCGAACACCAACAAATTCATCCACTGTCATTCTCCCATTTACAGGGATCAGTTCATTAATGGCATTCAACACTGGCATTCATCATCAAAGATGATAAATCGTCTTCAACATTCATGTGCACATTTTGCAACAGTGTGAGCCATTCTGAGATCATCTGGAGTGGAACTAGTTTAATAGAGAATGAGTGATAATTAAACTAGCAATGCCTTTCAGACAGTTCAACATTTTATGAATAGTTATTATGGACTTTACATCTGGACCCCACATGCAATGAACACATCTTTTCTAACTTATACTATGTGTATCACATCAAATACAACTTCAGAAAGGATACATACTTTGTGTTGCTAACAAATTTCATTAAACAGTACCTCTGTTCTTGGCGATAGCAAGTAATTTTTTATTTTGGTTGAGGCTGCTTAAGTTTCATTTTGATACATTCCATTCTAATGGACAAGGAAAAGATTATCTCACACATAGTCTATGGCAAAGTTTCCCAAACTTTTCTCTTCACATCATCACTCACATGCAAACAGTTGGGATTTATCCAAATTGTTCTGGGTATATAATTGTTTTGGGTAAAAAAGAATAGAGAAGGAAAAAAAAATCCATGAAGAAATTTAAAGTGATAATAAATTAATACCAATAACTATTAAAATTTAGTTAAAATTATTAATTAATTGTGGACCTTTACTTACATAATACAAGTCAGAGAAATTCAAAACTTTGTTATCCACTAAAAATCATTTCCTGATCTGCTAATAAGTTGCAACACAGAACCACTGGTCTGCAGAATTCAGTTCTGACCAATCAAGCCACTGCATGTGACAAACGTCTTAGCTTCAGTAGTGCTCTATCAAGGAAGTGTGCTTTGTCCAAACATCCATAAACATTAAATCAATGTCATTCTAGAGATGACGACGGATATGGATGTAACATTTAGCTGCACATTTAGCTAGCAAGTGTTTATAATTTCTTAGTCAGTGTAATACAGTGTAAGTATAAATAATTAAAATAATTTTACTATTACAGTGATAACAAGTATTTAAGTAATTCAAGGCATGTAATACTGATCTACACTACATAAAATATCTCGGTACCATTACTAGAGCACAAGAGCATCTCACATAAGGGCACCACACATAAATTGCTGAACTGAAATGAGAATTATTCAGAATTAACTTGAGCAAGTATCCTGTTTATACAACCCATACAAAACTGTTTTAATTTATACTGTATATAGTATTCTTTATGATGAATGTTGTACACAATAACAGCCAGCTACCAAAAAAAAAAAAAAAAAAAAAAAAACTACATGTCAGATTTCAAACTTTGTCTAAGCATAATCAGATTTTTATTACAGAATTATTCATCAGCATCTCATTATTCATCGCACAAAGGCACACTTAGGTTCATAAAATGCAAAATTAATAAAAAAATCTAATCTCTTTGAGGAACAAATTCGTATCACAAAGGTAAATATAGTTCTCACTTCTTAGCATATTACATAGCACAATTTCTCAGATGCAGAATTTCATACATGTTGGTAAAATTTTTCTTTGCTTTGCACTCTTTATTTATAAATATTTATCACTTTCAACAGCTAAAACAAAGTTATGATATAAGGTATTTTCTCCCTCCTTTCCGTATATCTTTGTAGTGTAACTGAAAGTATACTTGACGCATATCCGAGAGGTATAGGGTTCGACTGCTGACAAGGGCACTGCACATTTTTCACGTCTCCTGCTTAAAAAAAAACCTAATGACTCTACATTGACTTGGTCACACTCTAAAGTTCTGATTAGCATTAATTAGCTTCTGGAAAGAAGTAAATGGAGAAGCACAAGAATTACTAAGGAATAGTCGATAACATGTCAGTCAAGAAAAATCCGCTGTGTTTGGAGGTTCCAGCCCACAAACATTCACAGTTTGTCTATAATTTTATTATTGGCGTTTGCATTCATATAAGTTTCTTCATGTTTAAATGTGAATACAACTATTCTAAAGAGTCTTTCATCAATGCGTTTCTCCTTTGGCACGACAGCCTTCACAAGATTTGCCTTAATTAAACCTACCACCATTGTCTTTTCCCACACATTTAGTATTCATATAATTTTATATAAGTTAAAGATAGAACTTTCACATTCAAAATAATACTAATTTAAGGCTGGAAAAATACAGTGGCATAATTTCTGGTGTTCAAATGTTTGCAGATACACTCCTCATTCTTATAAAAGTTCGCGTATATGAAAAAAGCAAAAAGTGAAAGCATTATTCAGCACTGAAGTATTCATGGAAGAAAATACGATTTTAATTCTGAAATAGTCGGCAGATTAGGGCATTCTGCAAGATGTTTATAAGGCCTGTTCCAAAAATTCCTGACATTTTTTAATAGCAGGGTAACGCGATTTTACAACTATGTGTAGTAAGGGACACTGCCTATCAATGAACTTTGTGAGATTTTTTTGTTTTCATGTATTTAAATTGACATAAATCATTGAACTAAGTCACTTACTTTAAGTGCAAGATGTGCCTATTCCGGAATTTTCAAAAGAGAGATTTCATGAGCACTGTATTAACATAAAACTTTAAATCAAAGTTAGAAAGGAATTTCAGAGTCCCATCAAACGCTGAAATAATCTTACGGTGATCTGTGCTGATGTCATTCATATGTTGTGTTTTAAATGTTTTAAGTGATTCTAAAATGGCCATCAGTCAAGTGATGATTATTCCCCTCAAGCTGCACATCAACATTAACTGACATAGCTCATGTAGCTTTATTTCATGAGTTCAAATCAGCTACTGACTATATGAAAACTCAATGATGATTGGAGAATTTAATCTGGATCTTGTCATCACATTTTTACTGAGAAACTGGAAGTGAGTTGAACTGCTGCAAAATTCATCTTACATTTGATGCCTTATGATCCTAAAAGACAGGAGAGCAATTTACCAGGAACTTTTGCATCATGCAAATCAGAATGAAAATTTCACGAAAAGAATAATCTTTGGGAACGAGAAATGAGTTTATGGCTTTGATAATGAAACAAAAGCCCAAACTTTACAATGGATTGGGAGGCCCACCAGCAGCCAAACACTGGTAGTTCAACCTGGGATTGGGTCTTGGTGAAGAGGCTGGTTGTATAGTTGGTTTTCGTAATTGTGTGGCGTGGATACGAGTCACTTTCACTTAAAAAGTCCTCCACAAAGGCACCCCTCTCCATAGGCAAATGGCTCTCAAGTTGCTTTGCCTTAATCAATTAACCTAACGTAATGTTAACAATGAAATGGGGAATTTTCTCCTAGGCTAAGAAAAATGCAACAGGTCAGATTGAAAGTCGAAGTCATGCTGACTATAACTTTTTATATCCAAGAGGAATTTTTGCTGGAAGGACAATTAGTGAAACACTGGTATTACAATGAAACACTGAGACTGCTATGAAAAAAACATTAAGAAATTTGAACTGTGGATAAGCAATTCTTGTTTCCTAGAACATAATAACACATCTGCACATGTATCTCTTTTTGTTTGTGATATGTGTGCAAAAACAGTTATTACCTTGCTTCCTCATCTTCTCTACTCTCCTGACTTTCCCCCGCACACTTGTCCTGTTTGAAAACCCGAAATTAAGCCTGAAAGGATGAAGATTCATCACAGACGATAACAGAAAATTTGCAAACAGAGCTTCACGAGATCCCAGAAAAAATGCTTACCAGTATTGCTACAGTAGCAAACAGCTCAGAAAGCAATGCATCAATCGAAGAAGAAAATAATACTTCAAAGGTGTCAATATTTCATAACCTCTCACTCCACATAAAAAAATAAAAAAAGAAATATTTGAACTTTTTTTTAACTTTCTCACAGACTATCTACAAAGAATTTCTAAGCATTTATATATATTTCACATTTCTAGCCTTATCAGCCATGGGAGTTGACAAACTTTGACATGCGATACTGGTGCAAATACACAAATATCCGCAACTCATCACTGCTGCCATCATCTCTACACCTTCTACTGTGCTCGCTGTCATTTAAATTTTAAAAAGCGAAATTTCATATTTAGGCTATTTTTCTTTTTTGGAACCATTCCTTTATTATATCATCCTTCCTTTTTAGCGTTAACTAGAATTTAAGAATTGCAGAGTATGATTTGCCCCTTCTCCCAGTTCTCAAAAATAAAAACACACAAAAGTTTTTCCTTTTCCTTCTACTGGTTCTTTGTTTTATGTTTCAGCTTAGGAAAAATTTCATAGAAAATCTCCACTTTCACAAACTGGATAATCCTACATATATACGCTAGAAATGCACAGCAGTGTGGATGGCAAAAAACAATGATTAACGTTGTAGAATTTTTGTAAGTTGAAGACACTCTTGATGCAGTAACTCAAAGCAGCCAGTAGAAGAATGCAAACAAGATAAAAATGAAGGTGATAAAAAAAGAATGGTGGACACAGTGGGTATTGCAATGTGTAAATGAACTATTGATTATCAGTATGGGGGAAAGCGGGAACTCAATTTGCATTTAATGCAAGACCACATGCATTCACTGGCTAAACTCTTTACGGACTCAAATAGGGTCTTTTGCCACACCCACCATATAGCCCCAACATTATTCCTTTAGACTTCTACCTTTTTTTCACACCTGTAGCTACATGTTGCTGGTGCTATCTTCTATTCTGAACAGTATGTCCGAAACGAGGTTATCTGTTTTTGTACACATGGCCACCAGTTTCTGGGTCACCGGAAGAGTTTCAAAAACTACCAAAATATTGGTAGAAAATCAAAGATTTTGGTGGTTATTACTACCCACACTAAAGGCACTGCTTTAATATTTTTTCCCCTAACTTTATTAAGAAGTTTTTTGGCAGAAAACTTTTGTTATCAACCAGATAACATATAATTTATTATGACCATCATACATAATAAATAAACCAGACCCATTTCACAGAGTACAAAACACATTTTATCTTTTAACCAGCTGTACTCTTAAGAAAAGGTGCAGTATGAAGGCTTAGAACTGTTCATTTCCCCATGCATTGAACAAAATACACATGTACTTTAAAAGCAGTTAAAAAATTCAAATGCAAGTATTCAAACAGGGATATTTCACAGATTACAGAAAAGATCGGGAGACAATGAACTTAAGTGATGAATATGGAAAAGCATGTAAAGGACCAAGGAAAAAAATGCATTCGTGGAAGACATTCTAAGAAAAACTTGCTCTATTTAGCACATAGGCTGCATTTTTTGTTTCAGATTAAGCAAACTTTAAATTACTTCTTGTATAACTAAAGATTTTATCCACACTAGCTGATAATGTAATTTATTAGAACAGTCGTAAATGTATAGGAGAGATATGCAATAACCATGGAAAAACTTCTTCCCAAGACAAACATTAATAGTAAAATATAAAATGGAATATGAAAATGTCAGATTTCCAACAATATTAGTACCTGAGTATGCAAAACAAAGACAAGAAATAAATATTTTTTCTGAAAATGTTCCGAATGAGGTAAGTCAAGGATAAGAACCTTAACCAGTTTCACGAAGGGTGCATGATAAATAATGAAGTTTCTTTTATCTTATTTTTGTTTATAATACATTTGCTTACACTAAAATCTTCCGTTTTGTCAACTCTATTTTACATTCAGGCATAAGTTACTAAATCAGAGTGATTTTGTGTTCTGAAGCTTCAGATTCAGAAAAATTACAACTTCAGAAATAATACAAATCAAAAGCAAAAAGATTAGAACAACACGGGAATATACAGTAAGCGAGCGAACATAAAATACTCTTTCCGCTAATTTTTTAACTCACAGATTGGTAGCAAAATTATAATGCACTTTATATAAACTATGACTTTTTAATAATTACTACAATCACTGTTTTCCATTTATATAGACTTTAAGAAAACATTTCACGTTAATTTACTGTTTTTCATTTCTACATATTTACATAATTTTTGCATTTTTTTTTTTTTAATTATCGTATCGAAAGAATATAACAGAATATTTGTTTTTGAAAATGTCCATATTTTCCCCCCAAAACATTATTTTTTTAATCTTTTGAAGATGGGATGGCCATTATAGTGGCCATGTCTTTTCCCCCCATTTTCCAGGCTGAAAGAGTGGGGTGAAATGTCAAATTTGACGTACCTGGGGTTTTAACCACTTATCTCTTTCAAAGGTCTTTGTGTTAGGAATTTAGTTTTTCCCTTTTAGTTCTTGTAGCTACATAGCTACAGAATTCGCGATAACTGTGTTTGTAAATTGTAAACAGAGCCTTGCATTGCTTTAGAATATTGCATATTTTCGCATGTTTTTTAGGAATTATTTTGACATTTTTCTAGCAATATGCCAAAAAGAAAAAGAAGTCTGACTGAAGAAGAAATACGAAAACGTCTTCAAGAGCTTGATGATGAAATATAAATACACATATGCATAAATCCACACGCAAACACATATATATAAATGCATATGTGTGTTTGTGTGTGTACATGTACGTGTCTGTATATACGTTATTCTCATTTAAGGGTACGCATGCTTTCCGCTTTATGTGCATATCTGCACTTATACCATATTATGTGCAGACATACATACTACATGGATATGTAGGTATAAATTTCCATAAACAAGTATAAATACCCACGTACTTGTATACACATACAAGCACTTTTTCTTACATTCTTATCAATTCATTCTTAACAGCAGGGGCATAGCTGGAGTTTCCAGCGCCCCGGGACAACTGAAGAATTTGCACTCCTTTCTTTGCCAAAAATGGAAAAAATTTCATTAAAAAATTCTGTAGCATCAATTTGGCACCCCTTGGATGCTGCGCCTGGGGACAGATGTTCCCCCTTGCCCCACCCTAGCTACACCACTGCTTAACAATTCTGTCTGTCTTTATTTCCATATATATCTGTTTATGCTGAAGTGACCTTCACATATGGAAGTTTACTGTGATAGTACTGTTATTCAGACAAATCACAAGAACATAAATATAAATTTTGTGTCAAAGAAACAATAGCAGTTTTACAATTTTAGTCTGGGAAATCATAAATACACTAAAAATAGTCAATCAGTTTGAAAGGTCATCTCTAGCCATTAGATTCCAGATGTACTGTTATTTTAAAAGGTACCTCCGTATCAGTGTCTTGATTTCATGGTCAAATAATTTTGAAGTAAGATGTTCAAAATGGATTAGAGTAACATTTGTAAAGTTTCACTGTCCGTTAAGCTCTGAGAATACAAACATGATGTAAAAACTCTCAAATAATATACAAATCATTGTTCTAAGACAACACATGTTCCTCCATCTCAATTTCTGTACCTTTACCTTTTAAGTGACTGAATGCCTTTGTCATTCATTAGATATATATCTCAGCAACTACGTTCAAGGACAAATTCCTGGGGGCATACCTTGGGCACTGTTATGAAATAGTTTCAATACGACAGCATAGTGACCGAGGTGTTAATGAAACCAATGAATAGCTGTCAAATTTTCAATAAAAAAGAGAAAAACAGTTAATTCAACTGTGTCAGTATAGATTTTGCACGAGCGGACAATGAAGATTTTTTTGGTAACTGCAAGTAAAGATACTCGCTAATATATCGTAGAATTTAAATTCCAGCATATAAAATATGCCACCATGGTTTATGTCAAAGCTGCTAGAAAGACAGTCTGGAGCTGAAACGAACTGGTTTAAACAATAGAGGAAATAGAAAAATTCACATGGCATGTCGATTTTAAACCAGGGGAGAATTTTGCTGACCGGGTCCCTGAAATTATCTGGAAATTTCTATTAATGTGCTAAATTATGTAACATAATATAGAATAACATAATACAGCATTGAAGACAACTAATTATCATGTAACTTTTGTCCCACAGTTTTTGCAGACACTATGCATAACAAAAAATTTTCCCTTCAATTTGAAAAACTCTTTGCACTAAGAAATTACCTAAATTTTGATACCCGAGTGAACACGTTCCCTTGGTGAGGCTGGGAATTTAGTTTTAGACAAATGGAATTTACGTTTTGAATTATGGGTTAGCATATTAAATAATTTGACATTTTTAATGACTTAAATTCATTCTATTATTAATACTTGAAATATATCGCTTACTAATTTTCAATAAACAGTATAAAACAGTGCATGATTAAATAAGCTTTTTTTTTTTTTTCTTTTTTTTTTTTTTTTCAAATTTTTTAAACTAAAATATTCTAAAAAACAGTTTTTGAGCATCTGTTTTATTATGCATTAATTTTGGAAAAGAACTGAATTTTAATTAGTAGCACTTATGTAGTTGGACATTGCAGTACTAACAGTCTACAATAAAATAAAATTATTTTTAATTAAACCAGTTATATTCTAGTTTGCTGAAAGTTTCCTCCTTAAACAGTATGTTATCAAGCAGATTTTGAACAATTATGTAAAATTAAAATTTCATTATGCCTATAGAGCATAATTTTAATAGTTCCACTGAATTTTAATTTTTAATAATTTCTATAGCTTTAAGCGTTTATTTTTAAATTATTCCCTGTATGGAAGAAAGCTCAAAGATACAGCTATATTTGATATACTAAAACAAATTAAAAATTATGAGGACATTTAACAGTAAAAAAAAAAAAAAAAAAAAAAAAGACCGAGATGAAAACTGCTTAAATTTTAAATTGTCCACGGAAATAATCAAATAGTTGAAATATTTTTTGACATAACATTAATATAAAGATACAATAGAAAAAATTATTGCAAGCTCTTAGTAAAGACACATAGTTTTGCAGTGTAATTTAAAATTCAAACCAAAATTTTATAAAAACGAAAGTAACATCCTATAATATAAAGAATGGCATTTTCTTCAACGGAGGTTTACACATTTCCCAGTAGTCTCAATCCGGAACAACTATAATATGAAAACTTCCCTCAATGACGAAAAACATCTTGAAGTCTGGTCACTAATCCCTACACTTCCCTTCCTTTTGCGACATAGGTGCACCCCTCTGAGAATCCATTAAACTACACACAAGAATCTTTGTTGCAAATAGGAGGTGATTTCTTAAAGTGGAGAAAGCATTCGGTTCAAGATTTCCCATCCTTTCAAGACTTTTACTTCTACGAAAGCCCAGGCCTCAAAAGGTTAATGTCTAATAAGTAACCAGTTAAACATATAGTTATCTTGTATTGCTCAGATTGCTGATGTCCAAGGCAAGTCATGTTTCCCTTTTGGTAAAGAATTTAAATACTATTTTATCAGTAAGCAGAATTTTTTATTGCATTTTCAATGAAAACTTACTGAATTAAGTAATTCATTACTAATCTACGACCCTTTAATAATTTCTATCTATTTCTAACACTCAGAAATTATCATCAAGGAATTCCATATAGTTATATTTTTCTACTTATCACACCATTGCATTTCCAATGAAATTTGATTCATTACCAAATAGTAAATTGTTTGTTATTTTTCACATCTGAAAGCATTTCGTGTCTCACATATGCTCATTACATATAACTTAACAAAATTATAAACAAGTTAGATATTAAAATACTGTATATTTCATTCTGGAAAGTTTACATGAATATCCTCATTTTTAATTCATTAACATTACTTTTTCTGCATCCCAAGTAAATTTTGGAGCATAAAATTTTCAACTTTTGGAAATTTTCAATTTTGATGGAAGTTATTTGCAGATAACTGTGATGTTATTGTGTTTTCATAAACCATTTTTGTGAAGTACTTTATCGATAACCTTTTGAACACTTTAAATATATTACTTCTGTTCATGCTGCTGCCATTGCCAAATAATTAAATTTTCAAATATTTTCCTATTTATCTTTTACAGTGTCATCTAAAGACTTTTTTTAAATTTATCATCATTTTATTTACCATCTAAAGACAAATTTTACTAAATACAGTCAAACGTCGTTAATCCGGACTCGTCGGGACTTCGGCGATTCCGGATTATCGATTTTTCCGGATTATAGATCATCAGTTGAAATCTCGTAAGATGGCATGCAGAAATTCTAAAATTAAAAATATGAAACCATAATATATGAAATAAAGAACAATTATGATCTAAAGGGTATCAAAATTTACAAAAAAAAAAAAAAAAAAAAAAGCTTAATATTTATTTGTTTACTTTATTAAACATTTCTTTCAATGTAAGTTGTTTAAGTTGCTTCGTTTTATGTGATAATACTTTCTCTTTAATTCTATAAACAGACATAATTTCTTGTTCAGTTACAAAGTTCCGCGGTTCAAGTCCCGTAATTGCTGTGCCGAAAATACCGACTAACTTGTCAATCGAAATTTTTTCGTTTTCACTAACCTCTTTGTCAGCTTCTTCATGTCTTCATCCATTTTTTGCAGCAATTCCACTTTTTGTTTGACGGACATCGAAACATACTTTCATTTTGTAGATCCAGCATCGGAAATTCTATTTGACATAATCGAAAGTTCACGTTTACTTTCATAAAATTGCTCTTACAGTCTGCAAAAAATAATAAGCCGCATCCAATTCGAAGATTAAGGAACAACGCAATCATCAACATTAACTGAAATAGATAATTAAATAATTTTAGCTTATACCATCCGTTATACATTAAACGAGCACGCGAAAACTTATTCTGCGCTTGCGTACATGCATATGTGCAGCCATAAAGGTCTTACGCGCACGCGTAAACACATGTGTCAATGCGCAGAAAGTTTTTAGCTTTGAGGTCCAGATTATAGATCATTCCGGATTATGGGTGTCCGAATTAACGACTTTTGACTGTAGTTATATTAATTTAATAATTTTGTTACAAATTTGGAATATTCAACAATACCATGCTGAAAAGAAATGGAAATTTATCTTAATATATTACTGTGATAGATTAATTTTCTCTGACAATGATGTACTTGCATGCAAATGATGGAGACTTTAAGCCCAGCTCATACGGACATTGAATACTCTCTTTAAGTTATTACGATCACTGAACTGCATTACCATTGACTTTAAAGAAATATTTTATACTAGTTTCATGAGAAACATGTCTAAGAAAATATTTCATCTTCATAAGAAACATCAACTTTTTGAATGATTAAATTTTAATTACTGGGAGAATATGAATCTTTGTTTTGAAAAAATATTTTTTATCTTTGGCTCAAATTTTCCTTTTTTATCACATTTGAAAGAAACAATAAAGCATGCATAACTAATGAACCAGGATGTTTTAACTTACTGTATTACATATCAGAAGAATATTTGAAGAAGTCATGTTTTCCCTTACCTGCTCAATTTTTAAGTCAAATTTTACTAACACACAAAAGTCTTTAATGTATTTTTAGTAAAATCTTAAACACTGAATTTGGTACTTTCTGACTACATTCTACTGAACATTCTTAACTTGAGGATGGTGGTTCGCTAAAAACCGTCGAGGCTGGTCCTGCGAAAGTTTTGAGAATATAACGCTGATTTTTGCTGTTTGACTTCTGATTTGGTGTTTGTTTGGCGAGTTGTGCCTTAATTCTTAACTTATTATGAAGAATAATTTATGCATGTACTTCGTTATACTTTTTGATCACTTTCCATACTATTTGCTTATCTCTTAAATTTGATTCCTAGTCCAGTGCTAATATATTACTAATTTTCGCCTTTCCAAAGCATTTTGTATGTAACAAATAACCATGTTAGAAAATTTTACTTTTCATACGATGCACCATTTTAAAGAAATGCCATGTTGTTTTCCTCCTGTCAGCACAATTTCAAGCAAGACTTTACTGTCACTGTTTATGCTATGTTTTTTAGCAAAATCTTGAAAGTTAAACTGAATGTTTCATTACTAATTTTGAAAATTTTCACTATATTCTACTCAAAGGAAAATGTTCCTAACTTATTAACAAAATAACTTGTACATGTAGTACTTTGTTGTGCTCTTGGCTTATTTTCAAACTGCTGCTTATCTATGACATTTGATTTCTAGGGAATACAGCTTTTCCAAAGAATTTTATAGCCACGTATGTTCAGTATAGAAAATTCTCCTGACATACCAATATTATTTACCAAAATAGGAAATCTGCAAACATTTTCATAAAAAAAAATTACATCTGTTTCTTTGCAAACATGTACATGAATATCCATATTTAATCCTTTAATGTGTATTTTCCCACATCACGTGTTTCAATTTCCAAAGCAGACATTAAACAATTTCATGTTCCATGAAATTTTCGTATATGCGATTTGTTTTCACAAATATTTTGAGAGAGTGAGCTTTTGGTAGTCTTTTAAATACTTCGAAGCTATTTTCTCTTTGCTATTGGAAACTACTTTCTCTCTGCAGTTGCTCAATAAATTCCCAACACTTTTTTGGTTTATTTACTTTTTTGGTTTTTTTGGTTTATTATTTATGAGATATTTAAATACTTAAAAATATTTTTTTAAAAATCGCTTATGTTGCTATCTATGATAGATTTTTTTGAGTGTTTGGAAAAAAAATATGTACACATTTTATTCTTGCTAATGAAGCAGATGTTTTCTTAGAACTTTTATTATTTGGAGTATTAGTCAAATAGGCCAAAATTTTGGATTTGTTCTCTTTATTCAACATAAATATCAGCTTTAATATTCCATATCTTTCACGCAGTTTTAAGTTTTCCTACCAGTAATTAGAAGACAAATATAACATATGCAGACATGACGTAAACATTTTGGAACAAAAAAAAGTTCTTCAGATATAGGAAAGTAAGGTTATTCAGTAGGATGTGTGAAGTTTCAAAACTTGAAGCTTATTTTGCAATGACATAGCATGCAAATTTTGCAGAATTCTTGATCTTCATTATTTCTCTCTATATAGAATTTACATCTTAGATGCTGTATCATACCAAAATAAGCTTTGAATTTTGAAGAACACCACAGTAAGGGGGGGAAGCAAGGAGAAAGCCTCGCTGTCCTAAACCACTAAAATAAAAAAGGAAAGAGGTAATAAAATTTGTAATTTGAAAAATTGTCATTCCAAACATTGTGGGAAAAAATACAACAGCTAGAAATTATTAAATGATAAAAGTATCACAGAAACAGGCATTTTATGCATCTAAGAGATTTAGAAATTCTTTAAAACATTTTTTGTGACTGCAGTACTGTCTTGAGCTCAGCAAATTTTTCTCCGATGATACTCACGGCTTCAGACGATTTTTCTGGAGGTGATTCTGTGGACATGAGACAGATGTTATTTAATTGATATGTTAGCTTACCTTTTCAGAAATATTTTTTTTTTTTCAGAGATAGTTTTTTAGGGAGGTGGTCACTATAAGACTGTTTACTGCATTTTAATTAAAGAGGAAACAAAAAGATTCGGGTTTTCCCACTATGAATTTAGATAGTGCTTAATGTGTGTACTAAAATTACTCATCATTATCTTTTGAACTTGTTTATTTGTGTTGCACATTAGCTGCTTTAATTTATAATTTTCTTATTTTTAAGCAATTCTATGATAGATTTCTAAACAGCTGAAAAAATTATTTTTTTGCTAACCATCCAGGAAAGCATCCATGAACGTATCTATCTCTCGTCATAGATTATGGCAAAGCACAGACAGCTCATCTGTGCTTTGCCATAATAGAGTAAACAATCATCTGCATCACCCAGTTTCACAAGGGTTTCTAGTAGTAGACCATCAAGTTGATTACATGTACGTTCTGAAACTTACCATTTATAAAAATAATGCGCTTCTTACGGAAATGACAACTGAATGAACAATTACAGTTACATTACACCCTCTATAAGTGGAACCCCTACAATTCTAGAAGATTTTGGTCTTCTGTGGAGGTAGTTTTCCAGAGAGGATGTATTTAATAATGGTGTTCACATATTTGCCAACCTATGACACTCAAAAACCAGGAGTTATTTTTTAAGAAATCAGAAAAATTTTCTCAATGACTAATAGATTTTTTAAATAATACAAATATGCAGAAAGAAAATGCATTTTTAATAATGAATTACTTTAAATTAATTAATACCTGAAAGTTGTTATTTTTTAAATGCAAATAATGCAAAATTACATACATTAAAAAACAGCTTTATTACTTGCCCCTTCTAATTAATAGAAAAATACTCTAATTAGTTTTTCTATTCATTAAATAATAGCTTAATGAGATCAATAATCACTGATCCAAAACATGTATTAATGTAATTCTGCACTGTAGAACTGTGTTATGAACATCAAATGATGGCAAAATGGAGCGTACAAACAAGCAAAAAGCTTTATTAAGGTCCAAAAACAAAAACATAGAAATTCAACCTTCACAAGATAAACTTACAATAATAGGAAAATGCACCCTTGTCACGCCCTTTTTTTTTTATTTTGGAAGAACTTTGTTTTGGGAAAGCTTCACACTTTATTATAGAAGGCAGCCATGGGGCAACAAATTGTTGAATGTTTTGTGCCATGCAAAATTATGCAATGTCTTGAAACTTGGCTGCAGGCAACCTTGAAAGTAAGGAAAGATAGCAGGCTTCAAAACAACAGATAAGTAGCAGTTATGCAGTTTTATTAAACAACTGAATAAGTTAAGTGAATCAGTTCTTCCTTACACAATTTACAATTTAAACAAGGATGGAAAAAAACAGCAGAAGATATCTTAAACCCTGCTAGTTTACAATATCTTAAACCTCGCTAGTTTACAATGTCAAGCCTAAGTAATACAAATCAGATTTAGATAATAAATCTGATTTATATTACTTAGTTAAAATGACAAAATCAGAACAATGTGGATACTTAATTCCAAGAAAAGGCTACACTTCAAGAAATGATATCAGATGTCATGCTTTAAAATGAAAATCTCTAGAACTGCATAACATAAGGAAAAATACAATAAGGAAATTCAGAATAATTCAGAGGAAATTAGTGCTTCATTAATAGATATCTGAAGAGAAAAATGAGCCTGAACAGATTATAACATCAATCAACATTTTTAATGAACAGGATTAACTTAAACACAGTTTTGTACAGGAGAGAAAGGCAAAGCAAAGAAGGCATATACATACATACGAAAAAGAGAGTTACGTCATTGCCACACAGATAAGCACGAACTGCACATGCATTAGGAGAAGAGCTCTTAAGCTAAATGTGATATTATATTTTATGATACAACAGTCCCCCTTTTGATGTTTTGCGGTTAAAAAAATTTAACATTAAACATTTACAGTCATTCCAATTAATTTACAGCACTTAGAATGTTTTGAAGCAGTCAATGTTTTTGTCAGTACATCAGCTGGCATTTTCTCTGTTGAAATATATATAGCGCCAATTTCATTTCATAAATCTTACATATGAAGTGATATCCAATATCTATGTGTTTAGTGTGTGAATGGTAAACAGTTTTTCATAAGCTTCTGTGGATCTTGATTATCACAATATATAACGGTAGGATATACAACATTAAAATTTAATTCTTTGAGAAAATGATGTAAATAAACTGCTTCTTTAGCACTCTCTAAAAGACTGATGTATTCTGCTACAGTACTTGATAATGCAACGGTTTGTTGTTTTCGCAATTCCTATGTTATTAGATTTCCGGCAATCTTGAATAGATAACGAGAATAGAATAGGATTTTCTAGTAGTAACATCAGACGCTCAATTGGCAGCAGTACATCCAATATATGCTTTTCCAATCTTTTGAAATTTTAGGCAATAATTTTTAGTTTCTTTCTAGTATCTAAGAACAAGCTTTGCAGCCAACAAGTGTAATTTTCTAGGATCGTTACTAAATTGGCTCAGGTGAGTGACAATGTATTTTATATCTAGTTTATTAAACATGAAAAGATTACATACACGAACAAATTAGACAGTGATAAGATTTCTTACTTTTCACTTTCAGAAGAACAATTTCTTTACTTAATTTTACACTAGGATCTAAAGGAGTTGCTACCTTTGGAGAATGTTATCAACATATTTCTACTGAGATAAACTGGTACAATCATTATTTACATCTTGATTAAATT
Source organism: Stegodyphus dumicola (assembly GCF_044657685.1). Taxonomy (NCBI): domain Eukaryota; kingdom Metazoa; phylum Arthropoda; class Arachnida; order Araneae; family Eresidae; genus Stegodyphus; species Stegodyphus dumicola. The sequence goes on from NC_140781.1 coordinate 181,659,788, forward strand.
CTACCCCAAGACAATAATGAAGTTTGCATAAATCTTGCCCATGGAATCTTTAGAAAGGTAATCAAAGTTCAGCATATAAATTACAGCTATTTGTTGCTATTGTTAAGTCATCTATATATAAAATTAGAATTAACTGCACCTTGAGATATTTTCATCTTGTAATTTATGTAATGTAAGTCTGATTATAATGGTTGTAATCCAAAATTTTTGAGTTTCTAGTCTAATTTTTCATACCACTGACGTCCACTTTGTTTCAAACCACAAAGAGACTTTGGGAAAGCAAAAACATAGTCAGGATTATTTTGGTCTTACAAACTCTTAGCTTGTTCCATGAAAATTTCTTCTTTTAAATCTCTGTTAACCCTTTAACTGTCAAGTTATTTTGATGATTTGGGTACACAAATTGTCAAATTTTTTTATTGCAAAAACCAAATTTTTAGTACAAAATAAAATATACTTAAGTAGTTAAAAATTGATACTTTGACGTACATTGGTAAAATTTTTAAAGTTTTGTAGCCACTGCATATTTTCTTTGAGGCGGCTGTCACTCAACATGGCAGTTGCAAAGTTCGCTTCTAATGGAGCATTATTTTCTAAAAATGAAAAAAATTAACTATTTTCTAAAACATAAATAAATATAAGTGAATACCTATTAGTAGTCCAGTAATTCAGTCTTGTGTGGTACAACTGGAAAGACTTTTCCAAGCACAAACCAACTCCACAATCACTACACCAGAATCGTGATTCCTTCCTTATCTTTTCCCCATTTTTATCCTTTTTCGAACAACACACTTTGCACTGTCTTGTAGGCTCACGTTTTGCAGGAATAGGAGGAAAATGGGATATAAAATGTCGTTCAGTAAGACGAGCAGGGTTATCTATCGTAGGTGGTCTGCCAACATTCTTTTGTCCAGAAGCTGCATCATCATATTTATGTAAAAGCTCTTCTACAACTTGGATTCGAAATTCTAAAAATGTAATATGTTTCTCAACTACATTTTTATAGAGCAAATATGAGTTCCAGAGTACCTTGTCTAGTAAATGTAAAAATATCTTTTTATAATATTTTTCTGACATTTTCTGATTGTTGGATGAAAGGATATTTCCTGATCACAGCGATCTACACCACCCATAGTTAGACCATAATTAGAAACAATCTTCGGCTTGAGTATATCGCCATTTTTTATTTTTGAGGCTGACCATGGAAGTATCATGAATACTGCTCATCAAACACACATCCTTCATCTTCGGTTGAAGAATCTAAATCATCTATATAACGTTTCAAAGAACTGGATGCTATTTTACAACAAAAAGATCCCATGCACCTTGAACCAAATAAACTCTAACCTTTGAAATCTTCAGTAAAGTGCTGTCATCTATTGAACTGAGCGCTCATTAACTTTTCCCGAAATACAGTCGGGTTTGACAAAGAGATGAAGATGAAATAAACATCTCCCGATATATATTCGGGTATAACAATACAATGCACTCAAAAAAAATTACCCCAAGTAATACTCGGGCGTGACATTTTCGAACACCAGTGCTGTGCCCGAGATTATCTCGGGCATGACAGTTAAAAGGTTAACATACATAACAAAATCTGATTAATATAGAATAAGGTCTTGTTTAGCAATGTATGCAATCACAGTTCTTATACAGCTTGCTCTGTCTGCTGGAGCAAAGGTTTCATTGAAATCAATTCCAGGTTCCTGTGCAAATCCTCTGGCAAGTAATCAAGCTTTCCTCTTTTGAAATGTTTCATTTGCATTATATTTCATTCTAAAACCCAATGACATCCTATTCTTTTTTTTTTTTTTTTTTTGCTGTCATTTTACTAATTTCCATGCACCATTTGCACCAAGTGCATCATATTCACTTTACATAGCCTTATGCAAATCTTCAGCATAACATCCATTAAATGCTTCTTCTAATGTCGGATTTCTTCAGTAAATTATGCTTCTTCCTTTCTTATGTTTATACTGCAGTAATCTGCCTTTCCGGTATTGCTTTGGAATTATAATCTTCATTATCAGATGACTCTGCAGCTGCTTCTGCCATATTAGAGGTACCCTCTGTTATCTCATCAGCCGATATTTGCTTTACATTCAAAGGTTCTTACTTCTTTCTATCAGGAATAATTTCAAGAAATAAAACTTCCAAATCTTTATTACAGTTTTCAAATTCATCAATAAATCTAACATCTCGGTATATAATAATTTTTCTGGAAATTTTATTCCCCAGCCCGTAAACTTTCAATTCATTTGAGCATCCTACAAATATATATTCTTCTGACCAAGGATCAAACTTCCCTTTAGACCTTTTATTAAGTATGAAACATTTCTGTCTGAATACTTTGAAGTAAGATACAGTTGTCTTGATGCCAATAAATATTTCATATGGTGTCTTGTTTACTCCCAGGTTTTGATTCAGGCAATGATTACTTATGTAAAGAGCACAATTCAAGGCTTCAGCCCCAAAATTATTGGGGAAAGGATTGCTTTGTAGTAACAGACATCTGGTCATTTCAGATAAAGTACGATACATGCGTTAAGCTCTCAAATTATGTTGGGGAGTCACAGGTGCCAAGAATTCCCGTTTAATCCTGCATTTTTGAAGATATTTATTGAATTCTTCTCCATGATATTTGAGACTGTTATTGGTACAAAGGACTTTTATTTTCTTTCCCAGATAATTTTCAACTGCAGCTTTGTATTTAATGAATGCATTTTTCACTTTGCTTTTAGTTTAAAAAAAAACTAACTTTGACATAACACCATTTGTCATCTATGGAGGTAACATAATAATGTGAAACAGCATGGCATGGAACTCTCATAGGCCCACAGGAATCTGAATGAATCAAATTCAATATTCAAGACTTTGAAATTTTGATTTCTTTTTTGGAAGGTTGAACAGTTTGTTTACCTTGGATACACACTTTGCAGTCTTTTAGAGATTTAATATTATTAAAATTTAAATTTCTAACCATGTTATTAGCAATAAGACTTTTTAAATTATAAGATATTTAAGATACTACTTTACAAAATCACTTACCTGTGCTACTGTTTCAGTGCTTGCATATATAAAGATCAAAATTTCGAATAGCCTCCACTAGAATTGATCCATTCGATTCTATTATTTTAGTATGTTGTTCTGTAAAAATCACTGAATGATTTGCGGTAGCTTTATATGTTGACAGTAAATTACATTTTAAGTCTGGGATACATAGCAAATTCCTGATAGTAACATTAGTAGTCATATTTCTATTAGGTACTATTATAAGGACAGTTCCAGTTCCTGTAATTTTTGCCATTTTGTGAACAGCTAACTTGATGTTTGACCTCGTTCGAGGATGAAATTCTGAAAATAACCTTCTCTCATTGCATATGTGAGATGTACAGCCACATCTAACCACCAGGAGAAAATCTGCTGATAAGCATTACTGCTAAACCAATTTGCTCTTCATAATTAGAAGCCATCATAGAACCTTGATTTCCCTTATTTGATTGTGTATATTTTCAGTCCGCATTTTTGAACAGTCATTACACTTCAAGTTTCGAAAATTTCTTTCAGCAGGAAATTTTTTTTTTAAACTTTACCTTCCATTTTTCATATTTCTTTTGTTCTTGATTTCTTTTATTTTCAGTATAGTGCAGATTTTGTGAATTTTGAGATGTTTTCCCTTTCTTTGCTTCCCTCTCTTCAAGCATTTTGATTTTTAAAGATTTGGAAATAGGTAATTCATCTCTTGATTTGATGGCACATCTAAAATTCTCAAAGTTTTTCTAGAACTTCTACAAAATTTCAAAGCTTTCTGGAATTTTTCACAAAATGAGCAGAAGAATCAATAATAAATCATCAGCTATGTCAATTTCCACTTTTTTAAGCTTATCAATTAATTTGAAGAAATTGTTGCAATGCTCAGGCATCGTTTCGCTTTCCACCCTTTTTCTAAACAAAAGCTGTTTTAACAGAGTAGCCTTCTTCGAAGGTCCTTTCAATTCATACACAGCTTTGAGTTTATTCCATACAGCATTTGATGTCCAATGCTTTTTATGACACAAGTCACAGGGATTAATAAAAAGAATTATGCTTGCATGAGCTTTTTGATCAGCTTGGAGCCATTTCTTTTTGGCTTCAGTTCCTTCAGCAGGTTTCAGTTCTTTACCAGTCACATAACCCCAATGGTCATTTTTAACTAATACAGCTTCTATTCATAATTTCCAGCTGCCAAAATTACTTTTCCGAGCTTTTCTATAGTAGTCAAATGCGAAATAATGTAATACAGTCTCTCGCTGCCAAAACAAGATTGAGCAAGCGAAAAAAAAATGGCTTAACAGAATGCTGATCAAGTCTTAATTTCGATTAGGCTTAACAGTTCCAGCACTGGATCAGGCTTAAGAGTTGAGTGCTTGAAAACTCAAATATATATATATATATATTTAATAAAATATTTTGCTACTTGGGCACAGTTGAAACCATTTAAAAATGAGCCGACAGAGCTTAACATAAGCACAGTTTTGTAGAGAGAAAGCAAAGCAAAGAAAGCATATAGATACACAAACATATGAAAAAGACAGCTAAACACCATATTATTTTTTATGATACCACAATATCAGGTGAAGTAATTTCAGAAAATGAACAAGTTTGGTAGAGAGAGAGAGAGAGAAAAAAAAAAAAAACAGAATAAAAATACACGTTCAAAATGAAGTAACAAATGGAGTTCTTCCTTTGAAAAGTGACTGATACAACATAACAATTTACAAAAATAAGCTAATGATATAGTTTAGGACTTTGATAAAAATAACATGTTATCCAAGCAACCTTTTTACATATTACATCTATAGTTGGGTAATCCATATTAATTCTTTCAAATTCTGGTTTTCAAATTTTCATTCTGGCTTTGGACATGAAATTTCAAAGTGCAATAATATGTTATGAATAAGTGGTATCTTCTTGAATATAATTTCAAATTGATTCTCTCAATTTGTACCTTGACTCCTTTTCTTCCAAAATACATCAAGCCCAAATTGGTTAATTTAGAAGCTAGCATACATTTTCGTCCACAATGAACGATACAGCAATCTTATGCAAAATTTTATGTCCACAATCCTTTGGAAGATAATGTTTTAATCCTTGATTTTTATTAAACAGATTTGCTGCTGCATAAGTAAAACATTTCACTAATTGGAAAATTGACTCTTTTCACAAAAAGCATTTGAAATCATAGGCAAAGAACAGTTCAGATTATTTTTATTGCAGTAAATTATAGTAAATAAAAGCTCCCAATTCTTAAAACTTTGAAAATTCAACCAACTCTATACAACTGAATACATGTTTTAATAGGTTAAATTTAAAGTAAGTATTTATTATGTTTTCCTTAAAGCCATTTAAAAAAAAAACTCCAAAATTGGAAAAAAAAATATTATATGAGCTCTTTTGAAATAAGCAGTACACCCATGCTTATAATCACAAAACATTAAATTCAAAAGATCATTTAATATATTTCTAAACAGGATAACTTCAATAACTGTTTACCTTGCATCATCTAAACTGACATTTTCATTCATCAAGATTTCCTTTCCAATTTCTACTAGGGTTTTGACTACTCACATAAAAAGAGAAAGACACTCAGATTATAAAAATATATGCTTGTATTACACATTAATATATTTTCAAACTTCATAGCTTTATTATAGGTATTCAAATTCACACTTCTACATTTTATACAGGGGTAAATGAATGTTATACATAAGTCACACTCATTGTAGAAGAAATCGCAACAATATACATTTATAACAATGCAAACAGAGTAAAGCCTGTGAATTACAAAGATGATTCATCCTTAATACTGCATATGTATTGGGATATATTTGTTTCTAGATTTGAAGGGAGCAGTGAGAGCAACCACATCAAAATTAAAGTACTGTTCATAAAAAGCACAATTACTGCAGTTATAATTTCCAAAAACTAGATACGTCTAATTATAGTAGTTTTTATGCAATACATTTTTGTAATTGGGTGAAGACTCCAAGTTCATCCTTTATATCTCAAGCAGACAGCAGCAAGTAGCCCATACTGCCTAAATATCATACATAAGTTACATGTGGTATGTGCAATTTCCAGCCATGCTGTTTGGTCCTTAAACAAACAGGAATTTACATACACATACAAGGTAAGAAACAAAAAAATATACCCTAAATTTGGATTACTTATGCTCAAAATTGACCTTCACTGACCTGAAAATAAAAAGCAATTTATTATGTTTGAAACTGATGAACTTCCCCCTACAAGCAAGGCATCAGGAGATGAATAAAAATCACAGTAACTTCAAAACTTAGTCAAGGTTTACTTTTTAGTAACATAAAAGTGTATAAAAGAGTATACAAGTTGATTTATTCATTTATAACTCAGTAAGAATTCCATAACATTCCCAACCAATGTAATAAGTGATACCTCTAATTTTCACTTATAGAATTACCTTTCATGAATCTTTGGTTTTACATCATATTCCCGTTAGCTTATATTACAGCATTACTCTAGTTTCCCTAAATTATTGCTTAGGTACCTACGTTATCCCATACAAAATTGTTCTTATGCATCAAAAAGCTTCGCAAACTGTTACACCAAGAAGATTCAGCAATTATATACTAGTACAATCCCTTTACTACAAACTGCCAAATTTTCAGAATGCACCAAACTCTGGCAGGAATGTACATAACAGTTTTTCAGAGAACCATGCTAAAAACATTTCTTCAGCTCAGGAATGTCGTCATTTTGAATTCTTTTCATAGTATTCCAAGTTTAAACACTTTTTTAAAGGCAAATTATGATTCCCCCTTAAACTCTATTTTAGACTATGTGATCATGTAATTTGCCTGCAGAAACAGAAACACAGGATTTTGCTGCAAAATCACTAAACGGAATGATTATTTTGAATCTGTTACAGTAATCACTATAAAACATCCATCAGATTAAAAAAAAAACTTGTAAGTAGGTTTATTGATTGATTTTGGGGATAAATACCATATTAAATGTAACACATCAACATAATAATATTAATGTATGTGATAAAGTAATGTTTTGCATTCATTATTCCTTTTCTTCTGTAAAAAATTGTTAATTGGTTAGTTGCAAGAATATGTAAACACTGAGAATTCTCATACAGTTAAAATCAGTAATCTAAGCAATTTTTCATAGTTCTATAAAAATTCCTAGTTATGTTAGGCATTTTGTGGATTACTAGAGTCACTATGCATTAGGTTTCTCCAAGTCAGGCATGCATCTTCAAAAATATCTAATTATATGCCTTTTTCAAAAGCATTTTATGATGGCAAAATATGGCTCCTGATTTAGGTTAGATTGGATCAATTGATTACGGCAAAGGACAGAAGCTATCTGTTTAAAAAAGGAATGCTTCTGAGGACCTGGTTATGACAGCTTAATTTGCCTATATGTTATTTTGCGTGAAAAAAGCATACAGACTTTAAGCAGCCAAACATTTCAAGAAAATATATGCCTAGGTCGTACTACCAAAGTTCAGTCTCTCCCGATTTAAAACATTTTACAACCTTCAACATTAACAAATCTGATACTAGCTATGTCACTGAAAGCAAACACTTCCTTCAATGGAAGAGAACATAACTAAATTTAAAATTCAATGTGACAGCTAATAATTAAATATTAACCTGTAAACATGTGATGTAATGATAATTATAATAAAGATTACCTTTAAACTAATTTTTTATTGTTAAATAACAGAAAAAGTAATTGAATGCAATTCTGAAGTTCAATCACCTTCCATATCATCATTCCCTTTGACTAATTTTTTTACATTTCATTTATCTCAAATTATACCTATTCATGAATTTCTCCTACCCACATGATTTAGAGGACTTTCTTTTTTAACACTTAAACACATACAATAAGTACTTACATCATCATAAGACTTATCCACTATAAAACATGCTATCATAATTAATAAAATTATAGAACTAAAACAATTAATGTCAATGAATTATTACAAAATTTCCTTGTAAAATTATTGAAAATTTCCTAGTAAAATCACAGTACATAAATTTTTCTATCAGGATGTTATTGACAATTCTATAAGTGTTTAGTTATGGTAGCATGTTGGGACAGTCAAACTTTTGCATGCTGGCTGCATTAATGCTTTAGCTTTCTGCATACACATTTTCCCCCCTTTTTTTGCATTTGAAGCAGGGGGATTAGTGAAACCCATTTCAGTCTTTATGACAGGGTTTCTTTTAGAATTAACTTTTTTTTTTTTTTTTTGGAAGAGGTTAGGCTCCAGCTCTCCTTTTGCTTTCTGCTGGGGGCTGTTAGCGCTGCTGATGTTATGAGTGTTACTTTGCCCCTCTGGGCTGATATTTGGCGGGGCCTAGTAGCACTCGTACCCGCCGCCCTGCTTTTGTCAGCGGAACATGCGCTTGTTCGCTGGCGGTGCTTCGTTGGGCGGCGTATTTTTTTCGATCCCTTGCGTGCGCCCTTTTTCTTTTGGCCGGCGGCGGCCTTGCGCCCCCTCGCATAAGACCCGGAATTTGACAACGTGCTTTTTTTTCTTTTCATTTTCTGAGTATTTTGCTCATTTAAAGCATTTTTTAAGTTTTTACAGCTTTTTTGGGGGGGGCATTTCAGAGCATTTTGAGGTATATTCTCATAATTAGATTGAAAAATCAAGTTATTCTTAATATAACACTGCCTCCACTCTCATGCACTTATTTTTACTATGCAGGCATGTCTTATCCATAGAAAACTGATTATGTAATCTGTTACTCCTATCTACTATGGCAGGCTTTTGTCACAAGATATAAGTAACACTTCCAAGAATTTTTCGATAAGTGCATTTCTTAGCTCTTTCAGACTTTTTGTGCAAGTTCAGTTCCATATGATTACATGCAGAGGGGCGAAAGCTATGCCACAGACACATTCTTTATGTTTTCCTACTTGGATAAAATCCCTTTTATTTTCTTTTTCTGCTCAGTCTATTAGCAGTAAGTTAGCAAATGACCTTGGTTTTCCACATTTTTGAAAAGGAACTATCAGATTAGGAATGCCACGAACACAAAAGATGTTTAGTGACCATACCTTTTGCCAAACTATTCTTTTGTCTTGAAAGTACCATTGAAACAAGCAAATTACTTTTTAAAAATTTCACTGTATATATTTTGTTTCAATCTTTTAGCAAGGGCTGGCACAGAAAATATCCTTTCACATATCATATTCACTAACACATACAACATATCAAATCATCATCTTATTGCAAACTAAACTCACATCAGTTCATTATGGGTATTGGTCCTCAGTTCGCATCAAGGCGTATAAGTGTTACATACTTTTGGGAACTTTTGATAGTCTGTGAAGTGAAAATGTCATTCAAAAAGAAACCAAACTAACGTGTCAATGGAAATGAAACTAGATGACTTAAAGAGACTAGACAAAGGGGAAAGTGTAAACAAAATTACCATGGAAGTAGTACTGGATGGACTTTTTTGATAGGGTAGAAAAAGAAGAGGTCCAAAATCGTGTCTTGGTGTGTGAAAAGGTCATGTACGGATAGTTGAAAGGAAAGAAAAAGTATGAAAGATGGTTATTACAAAAAAGTGAGTAAGACGCTTTATTTGTGGTTCAGACAGTAAAGGAAACACCCATAGGACGTATTTTACATGAGAAAGGCCTAAAATTTTATGATGAATTTCAAGAAGGAGAGCCTGGATTTACTGCTAGTTCTGGCTAGCTCAACAGATGGAAAAAGCGGTACCACCACCCACAGTTCAATGGGCAAGAGTAGATGTTTTTTAAATTCATATACAAGTACAATTTGTCTCTAGGATCCTAATATTCGATTTCTAGAGTTTTTTAGTTAAAACATTATAAAAAATAATATCACATCCATGAAAAGGTTAAACATTAAAGAGTTCTGAAAAACCCACCCCTTATTCTGTAAAACTCGACTTTTCGGAAGCTCAATAGTCGGTCAGTGCACATTAGGTCAAGTTTGCAGGACTCTGCTAAATGGACACTGAATACGCAGCTGTAATAAGGTACGTATTTAGTGCTGATGTAGATTCATGAAATAATATATCTTAATCATATTATTTAAACATTTTTAATTAATTTATGATAATTTAATATAAATTACAATATTTAGATGAAAAAACTAGTGTTTAAAACATAATATTCAGACTAGGTCTAAAATAATAATTATATTTAATTCAATCTCACCAAGACTAACATCTGATGATTGCAAAGTTGATGGATTTTTCACATGGTTTTTAGGAATAACTAAGTAATGATGTGATGTAGCAGGTCTTTTATCTTTGAATGCTAAAAATTCTTCATTCTAGAAAATAATAAAAATTGTCTGTAACAAACAGTTTGTACACATTGAAATAAAACAAAAATTTAGTTTGAATATTTAATACAATAACACAGTGCTGAAAAAAAAAAAAAAAAACAGAAGCATACTTTTTTGCTACAACACGACAAATATATTGCAAGCAAATAGATACCAATTTCTCTTGACATGATTTCCTAGAAATAGTAGTCAATTCAAAATCAGCTGAATTTTACTTTTGGAAAGTGAATAATATCAGTTCCAAAAAGAATTTTGGAAAGTGAATAATATCAGTTGCCAGGGAAGCAATAACGACTATCAGGAAAATTATGAACATACACACATGGCACAAAAAGGAGCAGGTGCTGTATCAAGTCATGAAGAAGGAGCAATTCTATTACATATCCTACCTATCTGACTAGTAGCAAAATCATGAGATACTGATATCCATAGATGAATGATAAGATTGTTCTGCCACCTAATAACAGCTTCAGTTTCTCTTTTGATGAATCCATTTCAGAATTCCATATATGCAAAACTGCCTGTATGGCACATGCAGCAAGTTAGCTTACACTTCAACTGTGTGATGTAATAACAAATCCCTCTACTATCACAAGTATCTGTAATTCATTTCTTTGAATTCAATTATGACTGCCACTCTCCCCCTTAAAATAACACTACTACTGTTGCCACTCATCTTTTATTTCCCCACTTCCTGTTGCCCTTTCTAATTAATTAAGTTGTTATTGAGTTGGTGGAATTGGCAATGGAAAAAAAGAGAGATATTGGAATTCAGTCCATGTTTATGTTTTTAATAGTTCCACATACGATGCATGATGCTAATAAAATTAATCTATAATGAAAGATCTTCTTCAGTCATAATAAAGTGGCGTCCGGTGACATGACAGAGTTTGTATTCTGCATTTGAAGAATTCAGAATTTGAAATTATAAAAGTGTACAGGTACGAATGATTTAAATTACCGCTTTTAAGTATACAATATGCTGTTTACGATGATAAAAGCGATTTAAGTTTAAGAAAGTATAATCACTTTAATTTCTTCAGTATAAACAGAAATTAAGAATTAATTATGAATCATTTTAAGTAACTATTTAAGTGTACATATAAATATGGATGCTCTGAAAATAAAACAAAAGTTGTTAAGAGCTTCATTTACAGCTACGGTGAATAAGATGAAGCAATATTTAACGGCAAAACTAGATGCCAAGGATGGCGATAAGCTGTGCGCACTGAACGCTCAGTTACAAGATAAATTTTTACATTTAGATGAGATTCAGAATAACATTTTATCATTACTTTCAGAAAATACTGAGGCTGTTGCTGAATACAAAACTGATTCTGAGGTGGCAGAGGATTATAGAAATAAATAGCTTGAGCTTAAATCAAAGATAGAAACGCTATTAAATAAAGATTCTGGATCTTTTTCGGAAAGTTCTACAGAGTGTGATGTGGTAAAATTAACTAAATTTGAATTAAAAATGTTTTCGGATGATCCCAAAGAATTTTTAACATTTTGGAGTATTTTTTAAAAAATACATGACTGAGAGAAACTGATTGCTATACACAAATTCCAGGGTTTATTCCAGTCTATGATGCCTGATTCAAAAGCTGCTAGATTAATATCCAGTTTCCCAATAACAGCTGGAAATTATCCAAAGGCTGTACAATACGTGAAATTGGCCAGGAGGATCTCCTAGTGCAAAAATATGTCCGCGATCTCCTTTCACTGGTTCTGAAAAATGCTATGGCCAGGAAAAATGTTCCTGATTTAGCCACCCTCTACGATATGCTAGACACAAAATTAAGAGGAAAATTGGAAAGTTTAGGGTGCACAAAAGAAAAATTTGCTAACATTTTAAAGCCATTGGTGGAGTCATGTTTGTCAGAAAATGTTCTGAGAGTATGGGAAAGGAGTAGAATTTCAGAAAATATTGATGAAGCTACAAGTCGAAGATCCCTGGAAAGACTGACGTGCTTTTTACGCCATGGAGTTGAATCAGAAGAGATGATATGTTTAGCTCATGAAGGATTCAGTAAAGATAGGGGAAATGGTGCTATTCAGAAAGATTGTCCGAAATCGGTCCACAAAGATGAACCCACTGCAGCTACATTATGCACAACTGCAGCAAAACTTAATTGTATTTTCTGTGAATGCTCTCATCTAAGTAAAGACTGTCAAAAATTATCCATTATGACTTAATGGGGACATAAAATCACAAATTATAAAGAAAAGATGCTGTCTCATTTGCCTTAAGTCAGGACACATGGCAAGAAAGTGTTAGAGTAATGCGAGATGTTTAATTTGTCAACGGAGACATTACGTATTCCTTTGCCCAGATTTACGAAAGGAAAAGTTTTCGTCTAAGGACAGAACAGCCGATAATAAGCAGAAATTTACAGAAACATTGCTAACAAATCTTCCTTCTGAACACGAAATATATCTCAAAACCATTATGATCAGACTACGAAACGGCGACAAGGAAGTCTGTGTTCGAGCATTGTTGGACAGTGGGTCGCAGCGATCCTATATCGGAATTTAGCTGCAGAATTAAACCTTTCTTCCTCTGGAAGAGAAATATATTCTCAAGGACTATTTGACAGAGGAATTTCTCCTGCTTCTGAGCATAAGAGATACATGGTAAATGTAGAAAGCTTAAATAGTTCTATTCACATGTGCAGTATATCGAGCAGTCCATCTAAAACTAGTTTCATCTCTCTCCACCGAAGCGTTTATGCAAGCTCTGAGAAGATTCTGGGCAAAAAGAAGAGGTTCTACTCTATACACTGAAAATGGCAAACTTAGGAGCAGCAAATGCTTTGAAATCTTTGGATTGGGATTTCATTCAAGTTGAATGTTCTTTAATGAAAATAAAATGGTTGTTATCATGCCTTCCGCCTTATGGTACAGTGGATTTTGGGACTCCTCTGAAACAGTTTGAGCAAAACTTGCGTAACGTATGAAGAAATGTTGACTTTACGATTGTGAGGCAACAAGAAATGAACGACCACTGACATATTTGTCAGATGATCCAAAGGAGCCGAAACCTCTTACACCAGCTCATTTCATTCAAGATATAAAAGACACATTTGATTTGGATCTGATTGATTCTCAGCATATATTAAAACGGGTGCGTTACCTTCACACCTTAGGATTGACTTATGCAAATGTTTCTACAAAGAATACCTTGCAGAATTAATAAGAAGTCCCAAAGTAGATTCAAGAAGAAAGATGATTTCTCCAGGAGAAATAGTCATAGTTGAATCAACGAACCCAAACCAAATGAATTGGCCTCTGGCTCAGGTAATCGAATTGTTTCCAAGCAAGGATGGCGTGGAACGTGTGGCCAAGTTGCGACTAGCCAGTGGTGAAATTATATGACCACTACAACGAATTTATCCTACGCAGCTCAGTGCTAGTGATCCTATCAGTGAGGAACAAGGAACTGATTTTACTGAGCTAAACATGGGCCCTACCGCATCTGATGTTCTCGAGGAACGAAAGAAATCTTGATATGGCCTCCCATTAATTCCTGCTAAAAGACTGAATTTGTGAATTGTTAATAACCTTTACTTTGCAATGTCACATATAAGATTATTTGGTTTTGTAACGTAAATCTGTTATAATTTGTTTATGTTTTGTATTGCTTTAAAACGTTTGTATGCAATACAAAAGGTGGAAGAATGTTGCCACTCATCTTGTATTTCCCACATTCTGTTGCCTTTCCTAATTAACTAGTTATTCAATTGGCAACAAAAAAGAGAGAGATTGGAATTCCATCCATGTTTATGTTTTTATAGTTCGACGCACATGATGATAATAAAATTAGTTTATATTGAAAGATCTTCAGTCATAATAACTACCTATATCATTTACTTACCATAACTGCCCAAGAGTTATTTTTTATTAACTTTCCATAAATTTAAACCATGTACATTATACATTAATAAAATACATAACTGAGCTGAAAATATACTGAGAAAGCGAAAAATTTGCATTTTCTTTTTTAATTCTTCGAACTTTCTTTTACTGTGGTCACTTTTACCTATACATGAAACTTGTTTCTTCTTAACCCATTGACTAGTTTTTTAAAACGTAGGGTGTGAATGTTCATAATGCATTTTGACAAGCGTAAAACAATGGGAATTATGCATTAATGTGGATACATGGTTACGTTTGCTCAACTGAAGGCAGCAAAGCACAATAGGGCTGTCTGTTTAAAGAAGAGCTTTTTACGAAAAACAACCTTGCAGCTTCATTACTCTTAAAGAAAACCATAAAAACATTTACACAACCATCCCATTTGTTAGTATTCAAACCCCATTTAAACTACCTTTATTTGGCAGCCCTAGTCTCTCAGCCATTGGTAAGCCTGTACATCAAATAACACAGCATACTTTTGCTAATGAGCTGCCACTTTATTTAGTGTGTACGAAGAGCTGACTGTTCAGCCTTGTGATTTCACTGTTAACCCATTCAGAAACAACGTTGCAAAGGTGCGGCACAACGATTCCACTCTTACCAGCCCAGTGTCGCTTATACGCAAAGAGTTCCAGCATCGCTTATATGCAAAGAGTTCCAGCGTCACTCATACGCATTCAGGTCAGCGTCGTGTATGTGTAACTTAAAAACTGAACGATTTTTTTGAATTTTTAAATGCCAGTGGCTGGTGATAAATGGTAACGTTTTTCCCATCGGTTAAATTGTGTGGGTTTTGACCTTCATGTATTAGCATCAGCTTTTCTTCTGTGCTTTTGGTTTTGATATATTTATTGGTATAAACACAATGGGAATCACAGCTCTTTTAAGTTAAGGGGACAGCACGTGTTTGCCTATTTTGTTAGGAATTTCTTTTTGTTGTTATCTTCATTTGAATTCTTTTCGTTTTCCATTATTAGAATGTGGGGAAGTGCATACAGCTAAATGTTTTCATTTATGTGGGCTTTTTTGCTAGAGGAATGTGGGAAAATGTGTCTAGTTGACTATAAGGGGTGTAACATCGACGAACTTGCGTGATGGAAAAACTCCGACCAGTTGTCCTTTTTATATTTATTTTAAAACTTAAAATAGACTGCCTTGGTTAATTAAAAAGTAACTTTACAGCACTACTACAGAAGGAAAGACATCAGCTTTTCTGATGCATGATGCATCTTACTTGCTCTTCATATGCTTGCAAAAAAAAAAAAAAAAAAAAAAAAGGCATAACTGTCCTGTGTGCCAATCCTTGTTTTGATTTATTCCACACACAGCAGAATTATTAAATTGGAATTTAATTCCTTACAGATAATTATTGCTTAATTTTTTTTTTAACATTTCGTATTTGTAATTTTGTTTTCATGCACACAGTTAAAATTTTAGTATTTCGCATGTTTCATTTATTTCTATTATGTGATAATCTTTATGTTAATACATACTAAGAATTAGTATAAAGTATGTAACTTCAAAAATTGAAGTCATTATATTAAAATGATGATTTTATGTGTTTTTTTTTTTTTTTTTTTTTTTTTTTTTCCTTTTGTAAAAGTAGGCTTAACTGCTGAAAATGGGTGGGCAGGTGGCAAAGTTTAATTTCGGGGCGGGGGGTGTCCCATGGCTGTGCTTCGGTCCCCATGTGCTGGTCCTCAAAGGATTAAAATTTATTCAAAGGATTAAATTTATTACAGTTCCATCTGCCACAATTTGAAGCACAACAGTTTTAGACATTTATTGGTTATCCCTCAAATTATCTTAATGATATATTTTTTATGCAAAAAATGCTTTGGGGGAATAAAACATTTCCACTGACATTTTGCCAACAATTAATTGTCAGTTTCTTACCTCTAATGGTTCCTTTTTTTGTTATATTTATAAAAATAAATACCTCCTGGCAACAATTTTCATTTACTCATCTCAATTTTGCTCACTAATTTTTATTTACTTTTGCAGCTAAGCATTTAATTAATAATGACAAATATGTTCATCTGTGTTAAAATTGCCTTGGCAAGAAACAGACAGCTACTCTTACACACAAGCAGTTCATTCAATGAACAGACAGACATATATTCAAGGAATTTGACCACTTCATGGTCCCTACTACCTGATCTCTATAAAATAGAGATTGAAAATAATAAGCATAACTGAAAAAAGTTTCACTAGCTGAAGAAACAAATTATGTACCCATGAGCAGATTGGCAACTATTTATTTCTCGTAAGGGTAAAAATGTGCCACTCACCAAGATCACATATAACTTAGAAGTATCGTCAAATAAATAAGTACAGCTTACAGGAATTTCTGTAGTCGAAGCTAGCAACTATAGTTAGAGATAAGAGTTGGCAAAATGTCAAGTAATGATGTTTTATCACCAAAATGCAACCACAGAACCATTATACGAAAATTGGGAAAACTACATCAAAGTTACCATCACCAGTATTCCCGATGATATAATATGAATAACAGATACTTCCCAATGCCACTCAAAAGATGTGTGGCATAACAGAGTTATCTAACATAGGTTATATTCAAATTTTGACCAATAAATAGAATTCTTGCACCTATTAGTTGACAGAGAGAATAATTAATAAAAAGCAGTTATTCCTTTACAGTATGGTTTTATGTATACTCTAAGGATGACATTATGTCTTATATTTTCTGTTTTTGGCTACTTTATGATTCAGAAATAATTTTCACAATGTGAGAAAATAAATAATAAAATAAATTATCATATAAATCAAGATCATAAATTAAATGTTAGTAAATATTTGCAAGACTGGAAAAAAAGTAGAATTTACTGAAAATTGGCATCCTTCACTAAGCTTTCTAAATTTGAGAAGTTACTCGTACAGTTAAAATTTATAATATGGCAGGTAATATCACAACCATATTTTATTCTAAGCAAAATTGAGATACTTTCTTTTTTTACCTCCTCCTTCCCCACTAAAAAATTGCTGTTGAAACAAAACAGATTATCAGTGAAAGAGAAATCTATGAAGATAATGCAACTGCTGATGTTTGTTAAAATTACTTTAATAGGCAAACTTCAGTTTCATTTAGTAACTTTCCACCAACACTTTTTAATGAAGAAATTTTATTTGGATTAACTGGTAAGAAAATTTTAAATCACTTTAAGAGATAATTTAATCCACTTTTGAAGAAAATTCACAGATCAACTAGCTGCAAATACTGTTTTAATATCCTCATAACCTAGTTCTATTATAAAAAAAATTCACTTACTTCATACACAAATGTATCTAAGTTTTCTTTAATGCGGCAAAATACGCAGTTTTCAGTTCCATTAGCCATGTAGAAAATGCCTTAGATAAATAAAAGTGTTGGTAAAAATAAAAGAATTATACTGCGCACTAAAAATTCATAGCAATCATTTATATCATATTAAAGGATGCAATGTTATTATGCCTTAAAAATATCCAAAATGTTTCTTTATAACAAAATTATTTAACAGAAAATACATGCCTGGCAATAAAATCTTCTAAAATTAAAATAAAATGCATTTTCAGCAATTGTCTAGTTAGATAAAAATGTTTAACATTTTAGTTATGGCATTAATGCATAGTACTGATTTTAAGTTATATTAAAAGAGACAGTAGCAATTATTAAATAGCAAGCCACATAATAACGATCTTGTACCTTTTATGTATTACTTTAATATAAATGCAAAATAAACTTATTAATTTATAAAACTTAAATAAATTTTGCGGTATGCCATTCTAATTCAGAATAATGAGTAACTAATCTTAAGAATACAAATATAATTGTTTTTCACTGTAGTTGTTAAAAATAAATTGTTTATGAATACAAAAATCTGCACAAAAAGCATAAATCTCAGATCCATTTAAAAAAAGGATACATATATAAACATAACTACAGTAAAAAAAATTCCTTTAAGAATTCTATTAAAAAAATATGCATACACACTGCTATAAAAAATATCTCACTAATTAATTATTTTTTAGCTGCAACCTTCTTTTTAGAAGTGAGCTTCATCCTTTAATCTTGTTTTTTAAAAAATACCTATTATAGGGACATAGATGACAGCTTAATTCAACATATTTTATGAAAAATAAATTTCATCAATTCATAAATTTGCTATGTGTCTTTTTGAAAAAAAATCACCACTCATACAGCTTTTTTAAGAGAAAAAGATAATTCTGGCATAAGCTCGTGTGTTAATTGTAATACCACCTTGCTCAAAAGAATTCATGATCTTTTATCTATTATGAATCCTATTACATTTTTACCCTAAGAATGATAGAAAATATAATGGGATGAATAAAAGTTAAATAATTTTTACAGCTAATTCCTCTTAGTTTAATTTAAAATATTTTTATTAATTATAATTTATTTTTTTCTTCTTCAATCTTCTGTTTGTTACCTTCAGGGGAGAGGGGAGTTATTAAAAATCTCGTTTAAATTAACAATAAGAGCAAGCCACACTGATGAAGTATTCAGTGAGACAATGTCAGCTGTTTGATATTATACCTCTGCCTTTGAGAAATTCTGTTAACCTGATGATTTCTAAACCTTAAGCCATCTTTAATGTGAATAATAAATATCTGTTTATAGCTGATGCAGAAAGTAGTTAGTTTTGTTATATCAGAGAGAGAGAAAGTTAGATTCAACAGAAAATCAGCAACATGTCTCTTGCTTACAGCAGATTATATCCATTTCGTAAGAAGTAACTTACTTAAAATTACAACCTGATCTTACGCTTTGGCTTTTGCATAAATATCCTAGTTAAAAATGTGTTTTTGGACAGTTCTTAAATCCTGATCCACCCACAGTTAACGAAATTTTGATATGCCCAAAATCTATATACCATTTAGCAACTTATACTTAAGATAATTTTATCAGAAGGCAAAAAGTTCGATTTTATGAGCAAGTCATTAGTATTTCTTAAAAACTCCAACAAAAGTTACGCTAATTTCTTGTCCCCTTAAGATAGATTCAAATAAACCATTAGTTTGTATTTTACCTGTAGCTACACTTTAGCCCAATTTTGGTAATTAATTCTTGAAGTAAAATTTTGAACTGAAAAGCAAGGATTAGTTGACACAGAATACTGAAGATTAGACAAAACTATTTAAATATTGCTATGACTTGTTACATATAGGCAATAAGTGCAGATTCACAAAATTTGAATCGTATTCAGATTACCAGTATTAACTTGCATCGATGTGAATAAATAACTTCTCAAATCAATGACAAATTAAGAAAAAATTATACGTTTGTTCCCCTATACAACTACAGTCAAAAGTCGTTAATTCGGACACCCATAATCCGGACCTCAAAGCTACAAACTTTCTGCGCATGCGTCGATGCGCGTATGACCTTTACAGCTGCGAATTCGCGTGTGCGCAATATACGTTTACGAATGCGCGTTTAATGCATAACGGACGGTATAAGCTAAGCTCTAATTATCTATTTCAGTTAATGTTGCAGATTGCGTTGTTCCTTAATCTTCGAATTGGATCCGGCTTATTATTTTTTGCAGACTGTTAGAGCAATTTTACAAAAGTAAGCTTGAACTTTCGATTATGTCAAATAGAATTTCCGATTTATATTTACTAATATGTAACGGATCTACAAAGCGAAAGAATGTTTCGGAGTCCATTAAACAAAAAGTGGAATTGCTGCAAAAAATGAAAAAAAGCCTTTTCCTTTGTTTATCTTTAACGCCACGGCGTGCGCAATTAATTGGAAGTTGATCTGTCAGAACTATCCTTATCTTCAGGGCAGATGTTTTTATTTTATTTGGCTTATAATTGCTTACGAAATACGTCTTTGATATGATTTAAATCAAATGCCTCGTCATTATAATTCGCTTCCGATAGCGAAGAAAGTAACAGAGGTTATTGAAAATGAAAAAATTTCGATTGACAAATTAGTCAGTATTCTCGACACAGCAATTATAGGACTTGAACAGTGGAACTTTGTAACTGAACAAGAAATTATGTCTGTTTATAGAATTAAAGAGAATGTATTATCACATAAAAAACGAAGCAAATTAAACAACTTACATTGAAAGAAATGTTTAGTAAAGTAAACAAATAAGGCTGATCTTTAGAATATGGTAACTGGTAGTTTGGCGACATTTTGGAGGCGATAAAGGTTACTACCTGGGACTTTGGTAATAATGTGAGTAGTACTCAGTTCCGATTACGCATTATTTTGTGTGAGGGAATTGAGAGATCATGGGATATGTCATGTGATATTAATGGACGAATTACAGTTCTTTACTCGGAAAAAGGGGGAAATCGGGAAAAAATCTGGAAATTTTGTATTTAGCTTTATTCTGTGTTGTGTCAAACAGTTTTGGTTAATTTTTGTATCCCATGGCCCTAACTAAAGTGAATTCGAAATGGGTATTTAGTGAGATTGAAAGGGGTAGTAATAAGTGTTTTTTTTGAGGTTGTGCGAGATATAAGTAAAGATGTTTTATTAAGTTATTTATTTTACCTGGTACCTTGCTGTGAACTACTATAAGTATGATTTTAAAGATCCTGAAACAGGCGCACATACACTTGCTTTTTATTTAGGGGAGGAAATAAGAAAAGTTTATCGGCCATGTAATCAAGATTCTGAAGAAGGTTAGGTAAGTTAGTATTTTTAATTATTTGAGGATATTATTTTTATGCATTGTTCTAAATGTAAGGTGGAAGTAAAGTAATTTGGTATTATTGGGAAAATTGTTATTAGCAATGATTTAGTTTAAAGTAATTAGGATTGTAAGCTAATTTTTATTAATTTAATGTATGTGTTTATTTATATTTTAAGTAGTGTTTTTGAATTTAATTATATTTTAATTAAACGATAGTTATTTTGTGAATTTTATGTTTGTAGGAATTTGGTATACGTTTTAGTTGAAGTAAACGTGCATGGAAATAATTTAAATACTTGACGCTAAGTATTTGTAATGCTTGCGGTATGAATTTGTTGGTGACGTTGATAATATAATAGATGATTTAGAGGTAAAAGTTTTTGGATATTTTATTTATTTTATATGTGGAAATGTTCATATTTGGAAAGGGTATATACTTTTTCGCGATCAGGTAATTTCATATATGTTCTTTTTACCGGGTTTAAAGATTCAGAAAATTGTCATGTATTTTCGTGAAATTTTTCTAATTTATGAGGAAAAAGCAGTGTACATGGATATAGTGAAGAGTGTGCGCAATGCCATTTTTGCATAATTGTGGGATTTTTTTTAAGTAAAAATAAGTCGACGTGTACATGGTTTATGTCTATGTGTTATTTTGAAAAACGCGTAAGGAGTATGGTATTGTGTACTTTTTCCCAATTTTGCAGTGAATATTTGTCATGATTAAGCAGTTTTGTTAGATAAAATTTCTAGCATATGTGTAATTCAGCTAGTAGATTGTTGGAAGAAGTGTTCAGTAGATAAAAAGAAAAGAAACATGTCTTTACTTCGTGAAGACAAAATGGGGGCGGGAAAAAAAAAATAGAGGGTTGCTGTAGGAGAGTTGGTCGCCAAATTTTCGCCAAAAAATCGCCAAGTTACCATAATGTAAAGATCAACCACAAATAAATATTAAGCTTTTTTTTTTTGTAAATTTTGATACACTTTAGATCATAATTGTTCTTTATTTCGTAAATTACGGTTTCATATTTTTAATTTTATAATTTCTGCATGCCATTTTACCAGATTTAAACTGATGATCTATAATCTGGAAAAATCGATAATCCGGAATCGCCGAAGTCCCGACGAGTCCGGATTAACGACTTTTGACTGTATTAAATTTGCATTAGGAAAAATACACCCACACATTCGTTGAAAGTTTCATTCATTATAAAAATTAAAACCCTCATTTTCCCATTCTAGATAAGAAAAAAAAATTGCTTTTCTTACAGATTAGTATGAAACTCCAATTCATACTAATCTGGAGCTGTTTAAATTATTAAAAACCACCAGATTAAGATATGTATGTGCCTACCCTAAAATTGTCATTTTGGTGAAAACTTTCGAATTTTTTTATTTATTCATTTTATAGGCCACACTTTTAGGTTTCCAAAAATGCTTTATATTTGTTTTTACAATAACTGGAAGCAAAGTTATACTATAAATCAGCGGTTCTCAAACGATGTTATGCATACCACTTGTGATACGCAAGAGAAAATAGGTGATACACAAAGAAACAAAGTATTTTTAACAATTAAATTCAAAAATCTTGCGAAGAAAAAGAACAATTGATTGAAATTTCCTGTGATTGATCTCATTTAAAAAATAACACACTCGTTAACTTTTGGCTGAACGCAAAAAAAGAATTTAAAGGCGTTTCGAATAAAGTTGTTAAATTTTTATTGCCCTTTTGCACAACCTCTTTGTGTGAACAAGTATTTTCTTCCACGTTTCATCTGAAAAATAAATGCAGAATAAAATTTAAATTGGATGCTAATTTATGGTTAACTGAAATATGACCGGACATAAAGAAATTGATCTTTCTTAAACAGGCCCGAATTTCACACTTAATTTTGGAATTAAAGTATTGTAATTTGATAATTAAAATAGTAACCAATTCTTAATCTAATATGTTTTATGTGTACATATTTAATATAGCCAATAGACTGTGCAAATGGAAAAATGCATTTTTTAAAAAATATTATTATTGAGAAATTGAAAAATAATCATTGTAAAATATAGTGGTGGTACTAAAAGCGTTTCAATTTTTGTTTAGATGGTACACATTAGTCAAAAGGTTGAAAACCACTGGTATAAATAATGAACTGGAAGTGAAGTTTCGGATGACGGAAGTTGGCACTTAAAGAGACATGAAAGAGTTTGTGACATGAAATTGATGATAAAATGCCTACTTGGGAAGACACAGAACAATAATGTGTGTTTTAATAACCTTTTGTAAACTATTTTACCTAAAGAAACCTTTGTCCAACTGAAAACATTGCTTTTAAATGTACATATTGCTTTATTATTGTTTAATTCAGGATATTTAGGACTTTTACCTATTTTCAGGTAAAAGAAATAGAAATTAATCCCATTGTGTTTGAAAGCTACATGGGAATAGACAAACAGCGAATTCAGAAATTGAAACGCCAATCTCTACAAGCAACAATGTTATCCAGGAAAAAGCTAAAAGAAAGTCAAAATTAGCTAAAAACGAAGCAAAAGAATGCCTAACACACAAATATGGCGAGTTTTAAAGGTCTAAAATGGCTACAAAATTTTTTTTTGCTGTATTAAAAATCTTTAAATGCATTTTCTAAGAAACTATGTTTTTCGTTATGTTTGATTGTGATTATATTCATTTCTCAAAATGTATTTAGAATATTGAAATTAAATTTTGTCAAAATGTTTTAATCATCTTTAACTGTGTTCTGTAGCAAAATCTGACCTCTTTGTATTTATTTATTGATTTTATTGACAGTATTTTGAAGAGGACTTTTTTTTTTTTGGCTCTACTTTTATATGCGCCCTAAAATCACCATATGTAGCGATATGTGTTCTGTGCTGATTTTTGATTGAGTGTTGTATAGCAACCCTTTCGAATTGAAAACTCTTTTGCTGGAGTGGTTTAATTGCTCATTGGTTCGTGTCATGTATGTTTAGAAATAGCCTATATTGCAATGAGAGACATGGTTGCAAGAGGGTCTGGGAGATTATTTTTTGCGGTTGTGCATGATAGAAGTAAGGAAACGCTGGTGCAGTGTATTAAAGAGTGGATTGAGCCTTGTACAACTATTTTTTCATACGGCTGGAAATCTTACAAGAATTTAGGAAAAGAAGGTTTTGAAGATTTATTTGTGAACCATAGTATGAATTTTCTGGATAGCGAGTTTGGCTGTCATATAAATACCATAGAGAGTACATGGCGGCATGTTAAAGCTACGTTCGGTTAATCTTCGGATTATGGTAACTTGGCAAAACTTTGGCGACCAACCCTGCTACAGCAACCTGCTAGTTTTTTTTTTTTTTGACGCCATTTTGTTTCCACTAAGTAAAGGCATGTTTTTTACTCAACATTTTTTTTCCAACAATCTGCTAGCCGAATTACTCTTATGCTAGAACTTTTATGGAACAAAAGTGCTTAATCATGACGAAGATTAGGTGCAAAATTGGGAGAAAGTGCAGAATCGCCCACTGCTTGCCGTGTTTTTAATACTTGCACATACACGGTATCATCCACGTACACGTCAACCTATTTTCACTTAAAAAAAAACATCTCAGAATTGCATAAAAATGACATTGCGCACACTCTTGACTTTATCCATGTACACTGCTTAAGTCCTAGCTAGTAACCTTATCAAAATGTCGCCAAACTACCTGTTACCATATTCCAAAGATTAGCCCTACGTTCTGCTGTCCGAAGAAGCATCCATTATGGTAAGTACAGTTTATTTTATTGTTTTTATTTTGTAGAATGTTATGTTCATTGTTTTTTACTATGAATTTCCGTTGTTATTGTTGTTTTTTGAACTATTTGTAATTTTAGTTATTTTAGTTTATTTGTGTGCAATACCTAGATTGTGCAATTCGTAATTGTTTTTTTATAATTTAAACAAAATGCTGTGTCCATGGTATTCTTTGAAACTTATTGTTGTTATGTTAATTTATTAAAGCGAGGTGTGCGCTGTTCATAGATTCCTTTACTGGCTATATTGTGCAATTCGTAGATGTTTTTTTAAGTTAAAACATATCGCTGTGTACATGGATTCTTGTCAAATATTTTTGGTTAGAAACTTTACATTTTTGCTATATAAATTTTTTTGTTTCGGATTTTTAGCTTAAATTGTGTGTTCAAAATGTGGTTTTTGCATATGTGAAAACTGCGCTTTTGGAGACATTTTACTTACTTAAAGTTTGAAATGTAGACACAAAAATTTAGATAGTAATATGGCACCGAGGACATGTGGCGACCAGAGGGCGCATATAAGAGTAGTTCCTTTTTTTTTGATTTTGAGCTTTTGTAGCAAGTTTGGAATATTTCAAAAAATTTATAAGCACAGCAAATCATTTGCTACAGAATACAGGTAAGTATGTTATTTATATACTGTGTAAAGATTACTGAAGTATATCCATTAGAATCTATTACAGGAGATGTGGCGTAAAGGAAAATTTTCACTAAAAGTTTTCAAAATATTGCCTATATTTAAAAAAATTAATGAAAATTTCGGTAAAATCCATTTAAATTCATAGTTTTATATCCCCATCTTACTCAAAAACATGCGCGTTTAATTAAAATTTTATGTATTTAAAAAAAAGTGCTTCGTACGTAGGCATATACCTTAACTTTAATTAAAACAGCGAAAAGCAATTATCAATTAATTTCAATTTAACGTGCCTACGCATTATTATATAAAAACTTTTAATGGTTGCTGAAATAACTGATTGAAAAATGGTTCTGTGAGTTTCGGTTCCAAACAGTTTACATGTAAATACAATTTACACCGTTAACTAACTAAACAACGAAAATTCTAGATAATGACTTACTTTAAACACTTTCACCCATACATGAGGAAAGGGGGGAAAACACACATATAGGAACAGAAGTAAACAAATCATTTCTGTTGCCAAATTCCCCCAGTTGCTAAGATCCATTGCCGAGCCACACATGCAAATGATATCCGGCAGTCTTCATTCTGTGAAAGTTAGAGATATATTAAGGCTATTATATCTCTAGCAGCTCTAAGATATATGATGATGAAGATCGTATTTTATTCTCGAGTGTCAAGATGTAGAAACATCTTTTTACTCGGCTTCTGATGAGCAATCAGGGAAAAAAGGAAAACAGTGTCATGGAGGTAGGAAGTAAGAAGGAGTCGCCCTAAACAAGTTTCTCCGTACCCTGCTCTGAAGCACCGGCGATCCCTACGTAGTGACCAAAACATTGGGTCATTTACCATTGAGTTCTATGGGATTTGACGCGTTCGGGTGTAAATATTTTGTAATTACGTCGCAAATATACATATAAATGTATATATTTTCTTTTTCTACAACACTTCAGAGTCCTAAGTATGTGAAAACAACATATTTTTAAACAACATTTCGTTCTGAACGGAATTAAATGCTATACTTTTCACAGGACAGTTTTCTCAGAATGGTTTAATTTGAATGAAATATTTTCACAAGTTTTCGTTAATTACATTAGAAAAAAAAAATTAAGGTAATTCGATTTTATTCGGTTAAGGTACAAAAATTAAGATCAAAGTTTATTGTATTATTGATATTAAAATTATGCATTATTTCTTTTCTATTTATAGAGCTTCTTCCTTAAATACTTTCTTAAATATGACATGATTTTTTGGCTTCTGAGGCATCTTTTAAATCGAAAAATGTAAGTCAATTTATAATTAATGCTCCATTCGGTTCATTTTAAATTAGAGAATTATTAGGAATTAGCGAAATACTTTAAATAGTACTTGACTTTCTCTGAACATTTCTGAAAGGGAATAAAATAAGTTTTTTTTTTTAAAGTATTATTTAAAACTTGTAACTGAGTTATTATAAAATGTAAGGGGAATAATTCTTTTAATTATACTTATCAGATTTTTTTTACCCTTCATTTCAACAATACATATTCCAAAACTCTTTATTACGTTCTTAAGTGCGCATCTCATAGCATTTGCTTTACAATACCTTTTAACAGATTGCTTTCCACTACGAACAATTCTTGCTTAAATAGTTTTATAACGTATTTCTCAACAGGATTTCAATTTATGTTTACAATTCAATATTAAGGTTATTATATATTTAGATAACATTTATAATCATTATAAATTAGATACATTTAATCATTAGATTTCTTCACAGTACTTTCACAGTTGTTTATAAGTGAATAAATTCTTCATTTCAAATACATTTATAAATAATTTAATGAATATTTAAGTATTTTGTCAAAGGCAGATACATGCTTTTTGCAAGCACATGCATAAATACCCGTACATATTTCCTATTTATCATTTCCGGCATGTGCAAATCTTAAATTTCTGTGCATTCACTATATTTTTCGTGTAAAGTAATTTACACTAATTTAGCATACACCCGAAAGTTTTACATAAAAAATATATATGAATATAATTTGAATGAAAATTATAAGTATTATTTTTAATACCCACTCAAAGGTCAGTTTTTCTTCAAAATTCCTCCACGATGGCATCTCTCTCTTTAGGCAGATAGCCCTTGCATGCGTTACTCTATTTAATAAAAACTTAATCTGACCTATGTGCCTAATTACAAATATCTTAACATACATAATTTTATATTTACATTTAGCCATCAAGTTTCAAACTTTTAAAATCTTCTAGAAAATAAATTTTGGCAGATCTCTTTTAGCAATTTTCTTAAAATCTATATTTTTGTAGTGCAACAGCTTAAAATTTTATAAAACAAATTCATAATCAAAATCGCTGTTGTTAGTTATCGAAAAATAACCAAGATGTGATTTTTGCGTAAAAGTCAGTAAACTATACAAATTGCTATTATCCATCACACTATGAATGTTTCTTTCATGCGAGAGTGTCCCTTTTTCGATTTCTATGGAACCGTCTTGTGTCGAAATACTATCAGAATCTTGTCAAGCGAGCTTCTGAATGTAAACAAAGAACACCCCGTCTGGTGACCCAAGCTTCAAAGCAGTGCTTCACTTCTAGCGCGGAATGGCCACTCCTCCCTTTCTTACCTCCATGAGGAGGTTAGAATCAACGACTTCTTATAACAGGGCTTATCTCGTTGGTTAGAATAGAAGGAGGGAAGGTTCAACTTAAACGGTGAAGCTTGACTGCCATGTTACTGTTATCGCTGTGACTTGCGCAAGGAAGTCTGTAATTGTAACATTTTTTTTTTCCTTTTTTCCTTTTCTTTTTGAAGCTTGTCAACTTATATTGCATATGGATGCCCAAATAGATTTTCGAAAAATATTCCTGGGATTACTGTTCTCTCGTAAGTATTGATTTTCTTTTTTTTATGTAATTTTATAAGTATGTTAAAAAATATCACAATGTCATGTTGTTTTCTTTCCAGATGTGACAAATATGACTTAATAATAATCGAAACATGTTAAATACATTTTAATGTTTTTGCTTACAGCTGGTATCTTCGTTCCTTAACATACAATGATATATGCTAGGATTTAAACGCTCAGATAATTCGTTTTATAATTTTCATGAAAAGTAAGAAATCAATTGTTACTATTTTTATGAATTGTGAAGGTGTTAAATAAAGCAACGCTTTTCTTTATTTATTAATTACTATTCATTCTTAAGTTTTGTGAACTGTTACGGATATAATTTGTGCATTTGATCAAGATAAACTGTTCTGTTGTTAAAATGTTTTTGCATAAGCTTACACATTTCTGGGCAGTATAGCCATAAATGTAAGTAAAATATTTACACAATTGAACATGTGAAAAGATATATCCAAAAATTTATATAGGTATATTTCTGTAATTCAGCTTAATTCAAGGTAATTTCTTTGAGATTCATAAATATGAAACGCGCTTAAACTGAAATCATTGAATTCACATAAATCTGTTTTATTTTATTAATATTTATTTTCTTGTTGATATAAGTTCATTATTGGTTGTGAAAAGAATCGATTTAAAACTTTCATTTAAAAAAAAAGCAACATGTTACCATTTTTTTAGATAATTATCTGTTATTAATTTCAGGTAAAAATGATTCTTTAATAAATTATAATAATATTGCGAATAAATCAGAAATATCACTTCTTAAAGAAACAATTGGAAAGTATAATACCCGAGAAGTTGCTAATAAAACCTAAGCAAATTCTTGAAATTATGCAGAATCATAATTTTTAAAGGCTTTAATGTTATGCACATGCATTTAGATTTCGAACTATTTCTTAAAGATTTTCTGTACTTAGTAAATTACAGATATCACCTTTATAACTTTAAAACAAAAACTAACAATAGCGAAGCATTTCATTACAAATTTAACATATTTTTACTGGAAAATGCATGCATAGAACAGCTTACAAATACGTACGTTTCACTGCCGTATTGCAATGTTTTGAAGTAACAAACATGGACGCTGCCTGTTTCGTGGAGTTTAATTCCCCGATAGTGGAGGAAACTGCGAACCCTCCCTCCTTCTATTCTAACCTCCTTGGCTCGAGCTAAGGCTCCTCTAAACCAGGCTGAATCACCAACTTTTCTCTCTTGGCGAGGGAGTGAACGCGCTGCCAATTTTGGCGCGTTTATCGCACACGCTGGCTGAATGTCTGCTGTTTTTTTAAAGATTTATTTTATAGACGCGCGGCATTCAGCGCATATAAACTTTTCGGATAATTTATTAATTCTCGAATAGTATATAGACGTTTTCACTTAAATAAAAATTTCGCGTATATTTTGTAAACATATTCAAAATAACTTATTCTTTAGATGTTTCAGTTTCGTTAGCAGACTAAAATAAATAAGATATGAATAAAAACTTTCAATAGTGTCAAATGGGGAAATAGTTAAAGCGTAGAGTGTGCAAATAAATTTATCTTAATGACATTTTAACAAAAATTTCCATAAAAACACTGTAAATTCATACTAAAAAAATATGTTGTCATTTAAGTCTGAGGTATATGGAAATAATTGTGCAAGATTCTGAAGAAACACTTTCTTTTAAATGTGTGAAATATTTCATAACATATATGGAAGAAGAAAGTACAGCATTCTCTGTTTTGGATGCTTTTCATCAAATGTAATATAAATACGAACTAGAAACCGTAATAAAAAGTCCTTCCTCTTCAATCAGATCACCTTTGTGTTGCATTGTATTTGTAATACTTCTAAAAATCCAATTTTTACCTAAATTAAAAAACAGTTATTCCATAAAAGATAATAACTTTGAACGTATATAGAATGAATTTTGTAATTTGAGTTATGTTACAAAATAATTCATAGTTTATATATTTTATACTAATAATTTAGATAAAACCTGTCCAATTTAAGAATATGTGTTAACCACATTCTTAAATTGTAAAAGGACGACTTAATCAAATGTAATTCATTTCAAAGCATAAAAGAAAGCTTATTTTTTATTTTACACAGCAACAGCATTTTCATGCAGTCAAGTTTTTTTAACTGCTAGTTATTATACGAGGGCTATCCAGAAAGTAGATTACGTTTTGGAATAAAAAAATAAACAAAGTATAGGAAACAAATTTTATTATATACAGATGAAAGCCACACTCAAATACTACTTTTCTACATAGTCACCATACAAATTAAGGCATTTATCGTAGCGATGTACGAGCTTGGAAATTCCTTCGTCGAAAAATTCGGCCGCCTGCGCCTTCAACCACTTCGTTACCTCTTCTTGCCTTCCATCTTGCACAAAACTTGTGGTAACCAAGCTTTTCGCTGATGATTTCGTGCAACAAACTTCGCGAAATTTGTGGAAAACTCAAAGAAAGTTCCGTTATTGTGAAATTTCGATTTTCACGGACTTTAGCATCGACTTTTTCGAGAAGTTCGGCGGTCACTATGCTGGGTCTCCCACTTCGATCTTCGTCGTGAACATTGGTTCGGCCATTTTGAAATCTTATGACCCACTGACGCACTCCACCTTCAGTGATAATGTTGTCCCCATACACTTCACGAAGCTGCCGATAGATTTCTATCGGTTTACAGTTTTTTGCAGTCAGAAACCTTATTACTGAGCGCACCTCGCAGCTCGCGGGATTTTCAATTAACGCAGACATTTCAAACCGTCACAGTATCTGAACGGAGCACAGCACGAACCTCTCACTAGCACGGCTAGATGCAGACTGAGCTGCGCAACGCTCTGACCCCAAGATGGCCGCGCTAGCCCCGCCCCTAGCGGACACAGACGGAAACGTAATCTACTTCCTGGATGGCCCTCGTACATAATGCTTAATTTTAAACCCATTCTTATTAGAAAGCATAACTAAGAAACTTCTTTTTAAAGCACCACAGTGATTGCAAAGAATGTCGTTAAATTTACAAAAGTATTGAAGATATATTGAACAGCATTATAACAAGAAAGTACTGTACAAAATATGTAAATTTAGCATAACTTCTTTTTTAGTATTTGCATAGTTTCCTCCAAATGAACCTTAATGGGAAGTTATCTTGCGAAAATTTAAAAGTATTAAAATGGCCTCTATTTAAGATGTAACTGCATTTATAATTATTTTGTAATTGCGAATAGATTATATTATTGCAATTAGATTATGCACTTACAACATAATTGCATAAAGTAATGAAATTAAGAGTTCACAGACACAATGTAATATAATTACAATGCAATTATCTAAATTGTAATTATAGTCACTTATTTAATACCACAATATTATTACAATCACAATGTAATTTAAATTGGGTACTATATTTGCATACCCTCCACTCAAAAGGAGGTACTGATAAGCCTGGAAGTTATTATCGACAAAAAGCCTGTTCAGGACAGTTTGATGACAATTTCCACCGGGCGAAAAGTACATTCTTAAGCCCAGGCAAATCATGACAATAAAAATCATTTAGTCTTATGATTCACTATATTTTAAACCCTAAATTTGAATTCTGCACCAAATTATTTACCTATATTTTAACATATTTTATGAATTATTAGAAGCGATATGGCAAATATCTTCTAAAAATAACTGTAAAATATTTGTATCCATTAATTGATTCAGATACACACTTTTATTATTTAAGTATATCAAAATAACAGTTTCATGTTCCTGAAATACAAAAATTATGGAAAAAAAAGTAATATTCTTAGAAGCATATGATATTAGTCACCAGATGCAAAATTATAGTTAATTTTTTGCCCTAAATACAATTTTATTACACAGTAGTCAAATGTGTAACTTAATAACATGTTATATAAAAAATTAATGATAATAAGTTTATCAGAAATGAATTAATTCTGCAAATAAACTTTCTGCACTTGAAAATTTTCTACACCTGAGGGGAGGGAGAGATCTAGTAAAATTAGATTTATTATAACTTTAGTTGGACCAAACACCTTCTCTCTCTATATATGCATCACTAAAGAAATAAATAAAATTATCATGCTTAAAAAACAGATATACCATACCAGTTTTTTTCCCCTTGTTACCCTTTACATTGAGAAATAACAAACACTGAAAAATACTATCCTTGAAATTTTGTTTAAATGAAGAAACACACACCATCTTTTTATTTAAGCATTACACTTCAAAAACAGATACACATACCAATTTATTTTCACTAGCCTTTATACTGATAACATGCCATATAAAAATGAAAAGAATTACCCTTGAAATTTAGATAAAATGAAGTAACACAATGGGAAAATTTATGCACACGGACATCTTTTTTCTATTACATATTGTCTGACATGATCCACAAGTGCCTAAAAATGTACCCAAAGAAACGCATTTCAATATTAACAAAAAATTGTTTACAGATTAAAATTCATTCATTTCATACCAGTATTATAAAGATCATGCATGAAGCAAATCTGCTTTC
This sequence comes from Stegodyphus dumicola, assembly GCF_044657685.1. Classification (NCBI taxonomy): domain Eukaryota; kingdom Metazoa; phylum Arthropoda; class Arachnida; order Araneae; family Eresidae; genus Stegodyphus; species Stegodyphus dumicola. The sequence goes on from NC_140781.1 coordinate 181,692,609, forward strand.
CCATACTTTTAAGTAAAACTTTTATACTGGAAAATAGACTATATTTCTATATATTAGAAACAAGAAAATACTAATTTGAATGTTCTGCATTCATTTCTAAATCTTTACTCCATTGCCAAATTGTATAATGCTGTGATTATAAATAAACTTGCACAATCCTTGCAATTATTGAAGTCAGATTATATATATTTTGTCTCACACTATTCAATTTATTCTATTGACTTCAGATGTCAATGTCAAAATTCTGGAAGTTATTTTAACCAAGAAACAGTAGTGGGTTCCGTGCATAAACAACTCATCTAACTTTTTAACAAATGTGATTATAAAATAAAGGAAAAAATTATATATCATTCCAACGATATTGCAACTATAGTGTAATGTTACATATATCTTTAGCAAACATTCAGATTTTATCTTGACTTTCCAAATTATTATTTATTTTTTAATAAATTTCAATATGCTTATGATTTTCATGTTACATTAGTATAAATTCCACAATTAGCACAAAAAAACAAAATCCGCGCTTTATATTAGAAGAGAAATTTCTTTTCCACATTCAAAACATCTACATTGGCGATGTTTGGCGACTGGTACATTAACCCTAGACTAATTTAATTATAGCTATTATTACAGAAATTAGCAAATACTCAGGTTATTGTACACAAGAATTTCACTTTACTTGCACATTATAAACATCAGAGAAGATATAAACTCTAAATGAAGGCGTAATTAACATTATACTTACTAAGCAAAGTTCAGCGCCTGGACCAGGTTTCCAATTGTCTCTTCGGCAATTATTTACCCATATTTTTCTTCTTTCTTCATTTTTAGGAAATTTTACCAATGTATGACTTTTCCGTGAATGATTTGAACAATTAACAGCTGTACATCCGCCCATTTTACGCAAAAGAAACACAAAAAATTGTTGCACCGTAACTACACAGCCGCCATTAAATCTCCCACTTGGGAGCGCGAATGCCTGATGATTCAGCCTGGTATATAGGAGCCTTAGCTCGAGCCAAGGAGGTCTAAATGGGAGTGATGTCAGTGATGTTATAAGCTGAAGCGGGTGTAAAACCGCAGAGTCAATTATGGTGCTATTTTTTAAGTGGGCAGGATGTCACCATAGGTTTCTCCCCGCGGTGGCTATTCGCACCACCTACGTTAGCGCATGCGCACAATCAGCCCAGGTCCAAGCATTTGAGACACTTGATGATAGGCTCGAAGTCTACGATATAGCATTAATTGCAGTGTTACGCAATGTTTTAATTTTTTGGCGCGAATGTCTGTCGAAGAAGTTTGTAAGTTGATTTGAGCGTTTAAAGACAAAGTATGTCGGATTCAAAGGCTAATGGTAAGTTTTAATGTTGCTGCTTTTATATTGTAAACAATTGTTGCTGATAAACATTGCTGTTACATGATATTACTTGACTAGTTTACATGCTTAGTGCGATTTGTGATAAACGTGTATTATGATGAAGTAATTTAAAAATTAAGTTTAATATGTCCTGCATTTATTCAAAATTTGAATTGGCTTTGTTTAATATCAGATTGCTTTTAAGTTGAGTAATTGGCCATATTAGCGAAAAAATTCAGAATTTGAATTATGGACGAACTTTTCGAAGTTTCATTGATTACTTCTGTAAACTAATAACTGATAAATAATTTTAGTACATTTTACTCGCAAATGTTTTTTCGATTGATAGTTAGAAAAGTAGCTGTTGGATATCCTGTATCGTATCAAAGATTAGAATTGTACAAGTTAGAAAAGTGGGTTGGATCCTAGTAGAGCTCACACCCTTGGTGCGCCCACTTATATGGCGCGTATTGGTGTGTACATGGAAAAAGTCATGGAAGTGTGCAATTCTGGGATTTTTTTTTTAAGTGAAAATAAATCAATGTGTACATGGATACCAAGTTTATGCAATTTTTTTACTTGTTTATTTCAAGTTGGCGATTTTGAGAAACTCACGAAGCAGTGGGTGATTCTGCACTTTCCCAGTTTGTCGCCAAGGGTGTGGGCTCTCCTAGGATTTTACCGAAAAGTGTGAAAAAGAAATGATGGTGAATCTTCGGATTATGTTAACTTGCCGATTTTTTTGTGAAAATTTGACGACCAACCCTGCTACAGCAACCTGCTAGTTTTTTTTTGGATGCCATTTTGTTTTCACGAAGTAAAGGCATGTTTTTTTTTTATTCAACAATTTGTCCAACAATCTGCTAGCCGAATTACGCTTATGCTAGACCTTTTATGGAACAAAAGTGCTTAATCATGACGAAGATTAGGTGCGAAATTGTTTCTTAGTGCTTATGAGCTAAAATCACGAGGTAAAACCTAGTATACGGTGCAGCCTTGGCGTGACTTTGAAAATTATCCCCAACACCAAAAATGACCCAAAGAACGTCTATATATATACACACATAGTATATGTATGTACACACATTATACTATATACATAGTATATACTATGTTTAACTGTATATTTTCTTTGAATGAGCGGTTAACTACTCATCGTATATGTCCCGCTTTTACTGCTCATCATAAAGTCGTCAAAAGTAGCCAAATCCTGTATGCACCGGATACTAGGATTAAACCAAATCACGATCGGAATTTTCCGGAAAGTGTGAAACAAACGTGCACAGAAATTTGTTTCTACAGGGCAAATTTATATATAAAACATGTAAATAATTTTTCTCATACTCATGATCTCTCATTTTTCTTAGACAAAGTAATCTGTGATCGGAACTCTGTACTTCTCAAATTATTGCTAAAGTCCTAGCTGGTAACCTATATCGCCTTACCAAAATGTCGCCAAATTACCTGTTACCATATTCCAAAGATTAGTCGAAATGACATTTTTATATGCATATTGGGAATCTTATAGTTGCTACGAAGAAATTAAGGGGAAAGTGCAGAATCGCTCACTGCTTGGCACGTTTTTAAGAATTGAACATACTCAGTATCCATGTACACATAGACCTATTTTCACTTAAAAAAAATCCCAGAATTGCACAAAAATGGCATTGTGCACTCCCTTGACTTTATCCATGTACACATTGACCTATTTTCACATAAAAAGTCAAAGAAAATTGACAAAAATCCAATTCTTCTTACTCTTGTAAAAAGCTGCAAACAAATAAGTGCGCGATCTTGCACTTTACCCGAAATTAAAAGAATTATGCAGGCTGTATGAAAAGTCCAATTTATTTTGAATGAAAAATGACTGAAGAAACAAAAGTTATTTGTATGGAAGTTTGTGAGAAATACTTTGATAAACTATATTATCCCAACAAACATGTATAAAAGTAAAAAAGCAAATTTAAAGCCAAAATTAATTTTTTTTAATTAAAAAAAATTTGTAAACTTATAAAAGATTTAATTCTCGAACTAATCTACAATATCATTTAAATTCAGAAGCATAAGCAAATCAAGTGCAAAACCAATACATGAAAATAAATTCACTAATTTAGCAAATTAAAATTAAACCAAATCATTTTTTTAAAAATGCATAAGTGAATAAAAGTTGAGCAGGCAGGAGACAGACTTATCAAGGGGAACTTGCCTCCAAACCTAACTCTCCAATCATTCAATTCGTGTTTCGTCATTCATGCAGGCAAGGGTAAAAGTCAAAACCAAAAGTAAAAAGTGAAGAATGCCCAAAAAGAAATATCAATAAAGTGGTACCCTTAGAAATTAGCATTTAAGAATTAAAGTACTAAAAGGAAAATACTCATGAAGTGTTTTGAGAAACAAGCAAGTGAAGTCAAGTATTAAATTAAACTTTTTTTAAAAAAATTAAATTAAAAAAAAATTAATTTGGCTGATCTTTAGAATATGGTAACTGGTAGTTTGGCGACATTTTGGAGGCGATAAAGGTTACTACCTGGGACATTGGTAATAACGTGAGCAGTACTCAGTTCCGATTACGCATTATTTTGTGTGAGGGAAATGAGAGATCATAGGATATGTCATGTGATATTAATGGACAAATTATGGTTATTTAATCGGAAAAGGGGGGAAATCGGGAAAAAATCTGGAAATTTTGTATTTGGCTTTATTCTGTGTTGTGTGAAACAGTGTTCGTTGAATTACACTTATGCTAGAAATTTTATCTAACAAAACTGCTTAATCATGACAAATATTCACTGCAAAATTGGGAAAAAGTGCACAATACCATACTCCTTACGCATTTTTCAAAATAACACATACACATAAACCATGTACACGTTGACTTAATTTTACTTAAAAAAAATCCCAGAATTACACAAAAATGGCATTGCGCACACTCTTCACTATATCCATGTACACTGCTTTTTTCTCATAAATTAGAAAAATTTCACGAAAATACATGACAATTTTCTGAATCTTTAAACCCGGTAAAAAGAACATATATGAAATTACCTGATCGCGAAAAAGTATATACCCTTTCCAAATATGAACATTTCCACATATAAAATAAATAAAATATCCAAAAACTTTTACCTTTAAATCATCTATTATATTATAAACGTCACCAACAAATTCATACCGCAAGCATTACAAATACTTAGTGTCAAATATTTAAATTATTTCCATGCACGTTTACTTCAACTAAAACGTATACCAAATTCCTACAAACATAAAATTCACAAAATAACTATCATTTAATTAAAATATCACTAAACCATGTACACGTCGACTTATTTTTACTTAAAAAAAAAATCCCAGAACTGCACAAAAATGGCATTGCGCACACTCTTCACCATATCCATGTACACTACTTTTTTCTCATAAATTAGAAAAATTTCACGAAAATGCATGACAATTTTCTGAATCTTTAAACCCGTTAAAAAGAACATACATGAAATTACCTAATAACGAAAAAGTATATACCCTTTCCAAATATGAACATTTCCACATATAAAATAAATAAAATATCCAAAAACTTTTACCTCTAAATTATCTATTATATTATAAACGTCAGCAACGAATTTATACGCAAACATTAAAAATAGTTACAAATACTTAGTGTCAAATATTTAAATTATTTCCATACACGTTTACTTCAACTGAAACGTATACCAAATTCCTACAAACATAAAATTCACAAAATAACTATCATTTAATTAAAATATCACTAAACCATGTACACGTCGACTTACTTTTACTTAAAAAAATATCCCAGAATTGCACAAAAATGGCATTGTGCACGCTCTTCACTATATCCATGTACACTGCTTTTTTCTCATAAATTAGAAAAATTTCATGAAAATTCATGAAAATACTCAACGTATACTACTCAAACGTATTCCAAAATACTACAAACATATAACTCACAAAATCACGATCATTAAATTAAAATATAATTAAATTAAAAAAACACTACTTAAAATATAAATAAGCACATACATTAAATTAATTAGATTAAAATCCTAATTACTTTAAACTAAATCATTGCTAATAACAATTTTCCAATAATACCATTTTAATTTATTTACTCCTTACATTTAGAACAACGCATAAAAATAATATCCTCAAATGATTAAAAATACTAACTTACCTAATCTTCTTCAGAATCTTCATTATGTGGCACGCACACTTCCCTACAGAAAGAGTTCCAATCGGCTGCAGTACTACTACTAATTTCTAAATCCGAAATCCAGTAGTCAACTTATTATTAATTATTATGTATTAAAAATTTAGAATTCACTTTACATAGTGCCATGCAATCTGAAAATTAATCAACACTATTTCACACAGCACACAATGAAGCTTAATACAAAATAATTTTTCCAAATTTACCCCCTTTTCCGATTAAAGAACTGTAATTCGTCCATTAATGTCACATGACATATCTCATGATCTCTCATTTCCCTCACACAAAATAATGCGTAATCGGAACTGAGTGCTTCTCACATTATTACCTACCTTTATCGCCTCCAAAATGTCGCCAAACTACTTGTTACCATATTCCAAAGATCAGCCGGTCTTATCTCTCCTGGCGTGGCGCCAATAAGTAGAGAAGGAAGATTTTTCACCGTATTAGCTATTTGTCATTGATCGCTTCTCAACTTTTTTTCACCGCTGTGGAAAATTTTCGTTTCATTTATTGATGCACGTGTAAATTTTTCGTTTCGTTTATTAAAATATTTTTTTATTTATGTACGCAAGAGAATTTCACTATGAAATTTCTCGATATAAATAGTGATATTATACAATTAGAAGAAGGTGTCCGGAATGTATTTAGGTGGAATTGGATTGAACGGAGAGATGGTAATGGGGATACCATCGGCACATGGTGCAAGAAAATAAATGTTGCTGGACAAGCATATTGTGTTTTTTGTAACTCACTGCTGATGTATGGTGGGAAAGGATTCAAGGCTTTCAAAAATCATTCTAAAACTGTGACGCACATAAAATATTCAAAGTGCATTAGACATTCAATGACTTTAAGTAATTATGCTAATTCAAAAAATACTGATGACTTACTGGAGACTGATGCTCGGCCATTGGATATAGTGACAAGAAAAGCACGCCAAGAGGTATAAATAACTTCGTTTATCGCCGAGAATTCTCTTTCTTTCAATGTAGCTCCCAATTTAATTGAACTCTGCAAACAGTTGAGCCGCGATCAGACGGCGCTAAACTCGTTGGAAATGTCCAGGACTACTGCATGTTATAAGATGAAATATGGGCTCGCAAAAACTATTAAGGAAAATATCATTAAAACTTTAAAGGAGACTCCATTTTCTCTAAATTTGGATGAAAGTACTAGCAATGCTCAAGAAAGTATACTGGCAATATTGGTGCAGTTTTATGATAACAATCAAAATGAAGTTGTAGTTCCATCATTTTGCATCTCTAAAAATGGAATCTTGCAATTCAGAAGCTGTTTTTAAAGCAGTTGTTAATACTATTGAAGATAATAATATTCCATGGGCAGACTTAATTAGTGTATTAATGGACTCATGTAACACCATGCGTGGAAAAAAAAAGGGTGTTGAAACCAGACTACGATCAAATAAAGCACCTCACTTATTAGATATTGATGGTGACACATGTCACACAGCTAATAACTGTGCAAAAAAATTTGCTTCATGTTTTGATAGATACTTAGACGATTTGTTTGATGATATCTATTTTGATATGAAAAGCTGCGGTAAAAGAAAATTTTTTTTCAAAATCTGGGAATCCCTTGCCATTAAAAAACTTAAGCCCTTGAAGAGACCAGACGGTACAACTCTGATAAACGCCCTAATTTCACCAAATGTGGCGATATTATTTTTGGCGCTGGTTTTTCGCACGATTGTATTTATGGGGATCGTAGTGTATTTTTGGAATTTCTGTGGGAGTCGGGACTTTTAAAACGGAGTTTGACGTGTCCGAAATGCGGAGCGGATATGATTTGGACGAAAAATGGTGTTTCTGATAGACTTGTGTGGGTTGCAGTAAAATTGTTGCTAATGAAGTATGTGGGTGTCAGCGGAGTTTAAGGTTTGGATCTTGGTTTTCGTGTAGCAAGTTAACGTTGGAGGAAGTTTTTATTGTTACTTTTGAAATTTTGAATCGTAGGAAGGCATGTGATATAGCAAAATCGTGGAAGTTTTCTTCACAGACGTTGTGTGACTGGCAAAATTTTATTAACGAATGTATTTTGGACTTTGTATGCTCTGTATCTGAGAAGATAGGAGGGAAAGATATTTCTGCTTTTAAAAGCAGCTTTCATTATGGTAAGGGCATTTTATTTTATTGTTTTTATTTTATAGAATGTTATATTCATTGTTTTTTTGTATGAATTTCGGTTTTTATTGTTGTTTTTTGAATTGTCTGAAATTTATTTTAGTTTATTTTCTTGATTTGTTTTTAGTGTAGATTGTGCAATTCGTAGATGTTTTTTAAAGTTGAAACAGAACACTGTGTACATGGTATTCTTTGAAATTTATTGTTGTTATGTTAATTTATTAAAGCAAGGTGTGCATAGTTCGTAGATTCGTTCGTTGCCTACAGTGTGCCATTCGTAGATTTTTTTTAAGTTAAAACATGTCGCTGTGTACATGAATTCTTGTCAAATATTTTTGGTTAGAAACTTTACGTTTTTGCTATCTAAATTTCTTGTTTTTGTTTCGGATTTTTAGCTTAAATCGTGTGTTCAAAACGTAGTTTTTGCATGTGCGAAAACCGTGTTTTTGGAAACATTTTAGGCTTAAAGTTCGAAATGTAGACAAAAAATTTAGATAGTAATATGGCAGAGTAAAGTTTCTCGCCAAAAATATTTGGCGAGAAATTTGCCGACTTGAGGGCGCATATCAGAGTAGTTCCGACCAGACCATAGGTGGGTGTACCTTTTATGTGTTTTAGAAAGAATCAAAGATCTGTGGGATGCTCTTATTGCATTTTATTTTCACTACTTGGATAAAACTGATAAAGGGGATTATTTTTCTTATGTTGAAACTGTATACAATAAAAGAAATATTTCTGCAACTCAGAAAAAAATTGTTGAAGGGGTGTATTCTTGCTTGCATTCCCAACAACTCACAAAGGATGCTTTAGCTCGAAAAAAAAAATACTAAATGGGTTATTTGTTATGCAAAACAAAACTTTATTGCATATGGCATTATATTCAGCAGTATTACCAGAGTTCAACACATATATTAAATTATTTGAAACAAAAAAACCAATGCTTCATTTAATACATTCCAGTATTTATAAATTGATGGCAAAATTTTTCTCTTTTTTTATGAAGCCAGAAAATATAGAGTGCACATCTTATAATGATTTATTAAAGGTTGATGTCACAAATCCAGAATTCCATCTACCTAGGAAAGTAATATTTACTGGTGCAGAAGCTTCCACTCTCCTGAAGAAATTATCAAAAAATCATCCAATAGCAAAAGAATTCCAAATTTCTCTGATGAAACCGTATACTAATACAGCACAACATATGAAACAGAAATTACCCCTTAAAAATTCATATCTAATTAGTTTTACAGCATTAGATCCAGAGCTAGAAGGTAAAACCAGTACAATATTAGCTTTTGAAAAATTATCATCTTTTATGTCCCATATTTTTAGTGATAATGAAAAGTCAAAAGTAGAAGCTGAAATAAGGTTATACCAGAGTGATATTGATATCACCAAAGAAATGTTCTACACATCTGATGAAAGTGGAAATCAAGTCAAGTGTACAATTGATAAATATTGGTCTAAAGTTTTTAATTTAAAAGATGATTTCACAAATGATTATAAGTATCCTACATTGGCTAAATTGGTCAAAGCCTGCCTTAGCTGCTTCCATGGCCCATTAGTGGAAAGTGCATTCAACTTAATGGATACACTTGTCACTGACTATAGAACCTCTCTTAAGATTGATTCCCTAGATGCAGTGCAGACTATTAAATATGATTTAATGGCTTCTAAAGAAACCTCATGTGAAAAATATGGCTAAAAAAATCCAATGACTGATCCAATTCACAAAGATCTCTTACTGAATATGAACAGAAGTTGGAAAACATATCAAGAGGACTTAAAAACATGTATTTCAGATGAGTCACCTATAAAAGTCTCTGAAAAACCTTCTACATTAGCAGAAAAGCAAACTGCTTCTACCTCTGCATGTGCAGTTCTCGAGGAAATTTCTTCAACTGTAAATGAGGAAAATAAAAGTCAACCTTCCTGCAATTATGAAGTTCACCACAAAAGAAAGACAAGCCCACAAACATCAGAAAATAAAAAAAAGCAGCAGAAATTAGATAATTTTTTTTAAAGAATTAATCCAGGTAATTTAAAATATTTACATAAAATGTAGTAGTTTATATGTTTGAAAATTTATGGTTATTAATTTTTCAAAAAAAGTAATTCATTGAATTTTTATAATTAGGTCATTGAATACTTCATAATTGTAATTTTTCATTTCTCTGCCCCGTCTTCTCGAAACTCCAAAATGTCGGTAGTAAGTCCGTAAAAGTTTCAGGGGATTTTTTGGGGTCCCACAAACACCCCTGCATAATGTTTGCAAAATTTTATGAACTTTGAACTGTTTTTCTTTAGTTTTAACTTTTCCTAATTAGATGCTTCATCTTGTAGGCATGTGCCACATAATGTCTGTTATTTAGGACAGACATGACATCAGACCAGCCATTATGAAAGGTGTTTGCCATGTCTGGCATGTTTGAATAGATTTCTCCATATGCTTTCTTAAGGTATGAGAAAAACAGCGACTTAACTGCTTGGTTACTTCTGTTACATAATAGAAAGTGCATGGAAAGCTCTGATGAAGTTCATCAATTGCAAGTTATGTTATGAATTCAAACCTGTAATTGTGTAAGCCATGTGTTCCATCAATGCAAACATAATACTTTTCATACTTTTGTAGTATATAGGTCTGAGTTTCACTCATTATCATTAAAATAAAATCATCTAGATTTCATGCAATGCTTTTTAACATGTAATTGGTTAGTCTATATTTTAGGGTGCCCCTTGGATTATCACCAAGTTGATTTAGTTACGGTAACCTGAGTAGTTAAATGTTATGGTAATCTTATTATGACGTGATTGGTTGTGTGATTGCAGAGAATTTGACTAATAGGAAAATATTTGTAAAGGCTTATTTATGTGTTGGATGTTGGTTAAGAAGTGCATTGCTTATCTTCTGCTTTACACCGTAAAAAGGCTGTATGTAATAAGTTTAATCTGAAGTTTCTGTATGATTTGGAATGAAAAGGGGCAAAAAGCATTAATTGACTGCAGTGTTAATGAAGGTTTGCTGGTAAAAATACGGTACAAAGTCTGAGATCCGTACTCGTTGGAACTTCGGCAGTTCGGGATTTGGGATTTTTCCAGGTATTAGATCATCAATTTAAATCTAGTAAGATGGCATGCAGAAATTTTGCAGTTAAAAATATGAAATCGTATTTTATGAAATAAAGAGCATTTAGGATCTATCAAAATTTACAAAAAAGAGCTTAATATTTATTTGTTTACTTTATTAAACATTTCTTTCAATGTAAGTTGTTTTAAGTTGCTTCATTTTTTGTGCTAATACTTTCTCTCTAATTCTATAAACAGACATAATTTCTTGTTCAGTTACAAAATTCCACTCTTCAAGTCCTCTAATTGCTGTGTCAAGAATACCAACTAACTTATCAATCAAAATTTTTTTCGTTTTCAACAACCTCTTTGTCATTTTCTTCCCTATCAGTAGCGGTATTTTCTGGATCTAGAACCATACTACAGATTTTGCCATCCATTAATTGATTGATTATTGGGGCATTGTCATCGCAATGAAAAACTTCTGTTATAACATCTTCATTTATTAACACTTCTCCACATTTCTTTACAAAATCCCTTAGCTGGAAAATTTCACCTTTAGTTTGCAATATTCGGAAGCCTTCAAACTCGCAGCTGTCATTTTCAACGTCCTCACCATGAAATATAGTATACTCCCACATGAAATATAGGCCATAAATTATGAAGCTGGCCATAAATTATGCCAAGCTTTTTTTAATGTATCTGGAGACACAACTTCCCATGATCTTGCAATGCTCCACAAAGCAAATTTTACGCTAAAATATTTAAAAAATTCTTAAATGGTCTTGCCTTTGCTTAAGAAATTTAACATGGATTTTAAAAATGCTACTTTATATTTGCATTTCAGCATGTGTACTATTCCAATATTCATAGGCTGAATGACGGACATACAATTTGGAGGAAAGAATAATATGGATACATTATCTTAGCATCTGCTATAACATTATTGGCTATTTATCATAAGATTGGCGAAAAAAGATAAGTTGTTCCACTAAATTTTGTCTTGCTCCTATTGCATATTGAATTAAGCTTGAATTGTATTAGTTTAGTTATTTATTATACCTACATCTATTTCTTGCACATGCTTAAAACTAATGAGTGTTGAATAAATAAACTCCCACGTATACTTAAGCTTTTATCTAGGGCCGGTGCTAGATACCACCTGGTGCAGTCTCTGCAGGTCCTAAATTCTGCTACAAAGGGCCTTCCTAAGTTCTAAATTTTCGCCGCTCCTTAACTCAGTGCTTTCCCTATAAATTAAAAAAAATTTCTCAACCCTTAATTTTGCTGCTCAATGCATCCCCAAATTCCAAAAAATTTGTCTTCCCTAATTCTGCCATCGCTTCTGGGTTTAAATGAATAACATATCAGTTATTCTTAATTAAAATAGCACTAAATGTAATTTTTGGCCTATGAATTTCATTAACAAAATCTATTTTTAGCATCTGAAAAGAAATTTTTATTAAATTTTTCCTCGTCAACATTTCTTAGCACATTGAACTTATATCTGTAACCATTGCTAAGCGTAATGTTATCATAAAAGGTTGCCATACTCTTGTTATTCAATTACTAATATAAAAACAAAATTTTTACACATTGCTGCACAAGTCATTACTGAAGCTGTCATATATTGATAAACATACAGAGATGAAAGCAAAATATAATAAATAATGACTCGCCAGGTCAGCGTCAGGGATATAAAATACTAGTAAGTGAATGTTTCAGTTTGAGATGAATGCCAAGCAGATGCTCATCTATGTAGCCAAATTCTTAATCTCACAAATTTATGCTTACATGATTGTTTCTTCATACCGAGGTATTTTTATTTAGTGCCTAAGTGAAATTAAGAATCGGAATTTTTAAGTGAAAATCTCCACATGTTTTATTATGGAATTAAAAATTAAATGCGTATGCGTAAAGCATACAAGAAAAAAAGTTTGTGGCTTTGAGGTCTGGATTTTAGATCATTCTGGATATTGGACCTGCAGATCTCGGACTTTGTACTCTGTATTTATGGGTGCCCCTTGGCGGAAATTGGGGATTTTCAGCAGTACATGGATACCGAGTTTTTGCAGTTGTTTGCCTTGTTATTTTGGCTTTGTGTAGCGGCGATTTTTGCAGCAAACATCGCCACTACACAAAGCCAAAATAACAAGTGAAAGAATTGCACAAACTTGGTATCCATGTGCACATCAACCTATTTTCACTTAAAAACACATCAGAGAATTGCACAAACTTGGCATTGCACACTCTCTTTTCTTTGTCCATGTACACATCGATCTATTTTCACTTAAAAAGGTCAAATGAGCAGCCAACAAAAAATATAATCTCAATAAACTACATTTTAAATGAAACAGTGAAATAACATAAAAGAGGAAATTCATCTTAGCACTGCGCAAAGGAAATAACTATTAAAGTATGTTAATAAAAATAATAATAATATAATATATAGTTTAGATAAGTTCTGGCAACAGTGAGTGACATATCGAGCTACAAGACATATCATGAATTGTTTCACATACTTTATTGACTTTATGAAGTTTGATAGTCCCTGTAGCATCAAGGCTGCTGGAAAAGAAACTTTAGTTGCTCTTGGTAAAGGTACAGTATGTGTCAAAACAACTATTGGTAGTAAAATCCAAAGAATTTACCTTAAAGATGTTTGGTATGTCCCTGAGATAAACAGAAATTTATTTTCTTTACTTGCTGCTCAAGATAGAAATCCGAATAGTAAATTTATTTCAACAGTTACAGAATGCTGGTTAAAGGTTAATGGTCAAGTAGTGCTTTTTGGAACTCGCAAAGTATATGGTACTTTATACAAGGCAGCTATCGAACCTATTATGCCTGATAAAATTATAGAAGTGCATGCTGCTGAAGCAGACAATTCCTTGTTAGAGTTATATCATCAGAGATGGGGACATCAAGATAAACGTCACATTAAGAACATGCTTGAGAAAGAATTAGGAATTAAAATCCCATTTGAAAGAAAATTGTGTGAACCATGCATTTTTGGCAAAGCACATCGTTTACCATTTGGCATAAGAAAGCCAGCCAGCAAGCCTGGTGAATTAATTTCAGCTGATGTCTGTGGACCTTTTGATGAATCTTTCCAGAAGAAAAGATACTTAGTTGTGTTTAAAGATAGCTACACAAAGTTTCGTTATGGGTATTTTATCAAGGAAAAATCTGCTGTTGTAAATATGTTACAACACATGCTTGCACACGCTAAAATTTTAGGACATCCAGTCAAAGAATTTCTCAGCGATAATGGAGGCGAGTTTGACAATGACAAAGTGCGTGCTATTTTGCATTCTGAAGGTATAACTCAAAGACTAACAGCACCTTATTCTCCTGAACAAAATGGCTCTAGTGAAAGAGACATATGTACAATAATCGAAATGGCAAGAACATTTAAGTACTCAAATTCTGAAGCTCATTTTCCTGCAGCAATATGGGCTGAACTAGTCAACACTGCCATATATGTACTAAACAGAACTGGCAAATCATCAGTGGAAGGCATGAGTCCTTATGAGCTATGGTTTAAAAAGAAACCTCGAATTAAGCATCTTCGTATAGTAGGATCTGTGTGCTATGCCCATATTCCTAAACAAAGAAGAAGGAAAATGGATAATAAGGCTACAAAAGCTTATTTAATTGGTTATGATGGAGACGAAAGATACCGATTATGGATCAAAGAAACCAATAGTGTGATCTGTTCACGGGATGTTATATTTAATGAAAAGCTCACAGATTGTGAAGAAAGGGTGCAGTTACCTATTCAAGATCAAGATAGCCTAATTTCTGGCTCTGAACATCAACAAAATTCAGAAAAAGATAAGTCAGAAAAGTTTCTTTGTGAAGAAGACAATTCAGAAAAAGAGTACAACAAAGAAATATCTGGAAATATATCAGAAGAACATTCTGAAAGAGAAGAATGTGAAGATATTAATTTGCAAAATAATGCACAGTCAAGATTCCTAAGAGATAGAGCTGACATGAGAAAGCCAAAGCGTTTTGAAGATTATATAATGATAAGTGAAGCTTTTATTATTGATTCTGAAGAACCTGAATCTTATGAAGAAGCAATCAACTGTAAGCAAAGTGTTAATTGGAAAGAAGCTATGGATTCAGAGATGAAATCATTGATAGAGAATGAAACATGGAGTTTAGAAAAATTACCAAAAGATGCTAAAGCTATACCATGCAAGTGGGTTTATAAGATCAAAAGAAATCCTGATGGATCTATTGATAAATTCAAGGCTAGACTTGTTGCCAAAGGATGTACTCAACGTTTTGGAGTTGATTATGATCAAACGTTTAGTCCAGTAACAAAGTTAGGAACTATTCGTTCAGTTTTGAGCATCGCAGCCAATGAGAAAATGCATCTTTCTCAGTTTGATGTCGGTTCAGCATTCTTATATGGAAAACTTGAAGAATCTATATACATGCAGCAACCAGAAGGATATAGTGACGGTTCGAAGAAAGTCTGTAAGTTGAAACGCAGTTTGTATGGACTTAAACAATCATCACGCTGCTGGAATAAATATTTTGGAGATTTTGTGTCACAGCTGGGCTTCAAGACAAGTGAAGCTGATCCATGCTTATATATAAGAAACAATAACGGCAAGAAGCTAATCGTATGTTTATATGTAGATGATGGTTTAATAGCATCAACAGATCTACAAGAATCTGAAAAATTTCTCAGAGAATTGAAGTCGAGATTCAGAATCACAACTAAACCAGCAGTATACTTTCTTGGACTTGAAATTAAACATCTTGAAGATGGAAGTATTAAAATTAATCAGCAAGCTTATGCAAGAAAAATTCTTCAAAAATTTGGGATGGAAGATTGCAAGCCAGTGTCAACTCCTATCCTGAAGGAAGGTCTAACTGAAAAGAAAAAGGAAGATAAATCAAACAGAGAAATTTTTCCTTATAGAGAAGCTGTAGGAGCTTTAATGTATCTTATGTTAGGCACAAGACCAGATTTAGCTTACTGTGTTGGCATTCTATCACGTTACCTAGAAAATCCTTCGAAAGATGATTGGAAAAAAGTGAAACTTGTATTCAGATACATAGCAGGTTCTCTAACTCAAGGTGTTACATACAAGAATAAATACAAACCAGGAATTCTAGAATGCTATAGTGATGCAGATTTTGGAGGCTGTCAAGAAACAGGAAAATCAACGAGTGGAGTAGTGATATTATATAGTGGTGGAGCTATATCATGGATTAGCCAAAGGCAAACAGTTGTTGCAACTTCGACGACTGAAGCAGAAGTAATTGCAGCTAGTGAATGTTCTAGAGAAGTAATTTGGTTAAAGCGACTATTTAGTGATGTAACCAAGTTACGTGAAACTCCAGTAATTCAAGTAGACAACGCCGCTGCAGTGAGACTGTCACAAAACCTGGAGTTTCATCGACGCACAAAACACATTGATATCAAGCACTTTTTCATACGAGAGAAAGTTCTAGAAAAGGAAATCATTGTGCAGCAGGTACCTACAGAGGCGCAAGTTGCTGACATAATGACTAAACCTTTATTTAAACCGAGACTGTTAATTCTTTGTGACAAGATGGGACTTTTGTGACTCTTTTCTTTTAATTTATTATTATTATTTTTTTTTACAAGGGGAAGTATTAAAGTATGTTAATAAAAATAATAACAATATAATATATAGTTTAGATAAGTTCTGGCAACAGTGAGTGTTGTCGTCATCAGGAGATCGTGCTTCGCGATACTGTCGTTCGAAAGAATAGCTATAGTTTGTAATTCCAATAAAAGCATCGTATTTTTGCTCTGCTGTTTGTTTTCTCTATTTTTAGAAATACCTTTTTAGGTTATGTATTTTTAAGAAATACTTTTTTTAATAACCACTTACCTTATTTAAAAATTTCCATCTCTTCAGTCAAACAAAATTCCTTAACAGCATCCAAAAACTTCCTAAAATTATCTGAATTGGAATCTGTATACTGGCATTGCCACAAAGATAAAAGTAAAAAATATCCTCCGGCATTTGACTGTACGCATTTCCTTCCCACAAACAGGAGACTTATAATGGCTACTTAGTAAACCTTCATTTACACACCAGTCAGTTAATGCTCTTTTCCCCTTCCGTTCCAAATTGTACAGAAACTTTAAATTAATTACCACATTCAGCCGTTTTACTGTCTAAACCACCAAACAAGCGACGAACTTCCTAACCAACACACACCGCAAGCCCTTACAAATCTTTTCCCCGTCATTCAAATTCACTGCAATCACGCAACCAATTATGTCATAATAGGGTTTCCATAACATTCAACTATTCGCGTTACCATAAATGAAATGACTTTGCAATAAATAAAACAAGAATGTCGCGATAATACAAGGCACCCTTAAATCTATTCTAACCGATTTACATAGTAGTCATTATTAGTATCCTGTTTGTACGAAGGAAATGCATATGATCAAACGCAAAGATCGTTCAGATGGCTTTGAATGGGTTTATCGCAAGAAAGGTTTATGCAAGAAATGCCACTGACAATCCGCCACTATGGAAGATATTTTTTATTCTTTATTTTTTGGGAATTTACGTTGTGATGGCAGTATACAGGTTCTAGTTCAGATAATTTTAGAAAGTTCTTGGATGCCGTTAAGGAATTTTGTGTGCTCAGTCTAAAGACGCAGAAATTTCTAAATAAGGTAAGTCGATATTTCCTTTTTGTAATGCATAGATGAGAAAACATGTATTTCCCTTTTTATGTTATTTCATTGTTTGATTTAAAATGCAGTTTATTGAGATTATATAGTTTGTTTTAATTATGTTTTATTGCATTATGTTTTGGACGCAATTTTACTGTGTAGGGCATTAGACGTAAACTGGAATTGCATCAATTTTTGCCAAGGGATACCCTGAAATATATTTTTACCAATTTAGAACTTTCAAAACTCCTCATAGCATTTATCCATGCAGGGAGTCTTTGATAACAAGGTTTGTAGCGGTCCTTACAAGTGCTTATAAGTCCTTATATTTGAAAATAAAATATAAAGGCCCTTATAGGTGCTTACTTTTTCTTTAAAGCCCTTATTTATTTATTTTTTTTTTAGTGCTTATTTTTTGCTTTTAGTGCTTTTTTTTTTTTAATGAACGTGCATTTTTCCCCCGTACCAAAGCCGAAACTAAATAAACAACTTTTCTTCCTTATATGCAACGTCAGATGGTGAATCATACTCCTGGAAACTGCTTTCCCCCCTTTCTCTGCATTAACGTAACCTATGGTGCACGCGAGAGTACAGACAGGTGCACGTCGTTCTGTTGGTCAAAGAATTGCAAAATCGGTAAAAAATTCCGGTACATTCGGTATTCTTTTCCTCCCTCCCAAATACTACATACATTTGAATTTCTATCAAGATTTTAATAATTTGCTTTCTCATTCCACGTGGTCAGTTAATATTCGTGTTTATTATTATTGTTATGCTTATATTATGAGCATATGAATGAATATTTATAATATAGTTGCAGTAACTGCTGAAGTATAGATAAACTTCCAAAAATGGGTGTGTTTTTACTCAGATTAGCTATCTAAGGAATAATATTCGGAATGGCTTAAATAAAAGGAAAGTAACCGAATAGTCAAAATAATTTCTTTTTTCTTTCTTTTTTTTTTTTTTTCCCAATACATTATACAAAGAGGAGAACAAAGCCAACCTATCCATCACATGCAACGGTTCTGTTTGGTGCTTCAACAGCAACAAACAGAACTGTTTTTTTGATCGTTTGATTAGTGGAGACAAAAAATAAGTCCTATATGATAATCCAAAACTCAAATGGCAGTTTTAATAGGGGCTACAAAGGGTTTGCATCCTGAAAAGGCACTTCTGGGTGTTTGACGGAGTATTCGCGGAATTTTTCATTTAGAATTGCTGAAACCTAGAAAAACTGTTAATGTAGACCTTTATTGTGAACAATTGGATCTAGTGAACCAATCTTTAATTGAAAAATATCAATTGTCAATGGAAAAGGCATCATTCTGCAATACGACAGTGCAAGATCGCACTGTGCAAGACGAACACTGGAAAAAAATTAATGAATTGGGGTGGGAGGTACTGCCATACTCAGCCAATATCGCCGCATTGGATTTCCATTTATTCGGATCCCTACAACATTTTCTTAGTGGCAAAAAATTTGAAAATTTGGATGATGTCCAAAATGTCCTCTCTAGATATTTTACCCCAAAACCAATTGACTTTTATCGGTCTGGGATTGAAAATCTGCACATTAGATTTCAAAAGGTTGTTGATAACGAGGGTGATTATATTATTAATTAAAAATAAAAACTTGTTAATGTATTCGTTTGAATTTAATGTAAGAAAGCGGCATTACTTTCCTGTCCCCCTATTAAATGAAACGTCAATTTTTTAACATACCTTTTTTCATGTGCATGCGTTTAGGCTTCCCACCACCATCTCCTCCATCCTCTAGATAGGCAATTCAATTAAATTTTTCATTGTTTCTGATCATCCACTGTTAATCAACATTCATCCTCTTACTCATCTCAGACATATTCAAATGATGGTGCCCACAGCAAAATAATAGCAAGTTTAAAATCCAAGACAATACCACGCACGTGCAAGCAAACGCAGCAACTGAAAAAATAGTAAGAACCCAAAACCTGGGTCCATACAAAAGGATTATTATTACAGAAAAGCAAAGCGGGCTTCCAGATTTCATGAACAATCACTACCGCTTGGAGATTTTTTTCAGAAAAAAAGACAAAGCGGACCATACAGTGAAAAATTAGCCGATCATGCAAATGCAATGTATATTACATAGTTAAAAAAAGTTTTAAAAGATAAATTATATTTCTACGTCTTTTCATGATGTTATGCAATTGTTTAAATTTTGGGAAGAGACCGGTCAATAGAATAGGATAAAAGTAACTGAATTTGTCTGTATTCATTCCATGAAAAGTTAAATCATATTGGTTAGCTCAATCATAAAATATTATTTTTGTGTAATTTGAACATCGTCTATAACAGTGGTTTCAAACTGGTGGCTCCCGAAGCAATTTTTTATGTTGTCCGCAAATATTTTTCAGTCATGTATTTGGTGCAAAGATTTCAATATTTTATTTATTTGAAGTCCAAGTTTATGTTACATTCATTGAACATGAACTTGAGTAACACACTGTAAGATCTATCTCTACTATTCCACATAAACTAAATTTAGAGCCTACAATGAACCTGGTGAATTCTCACAGGATCAAATTACAGGCGTGAATAAATTACCAGCACAAAAGAAGGGTGAAAATAACCCTTTATTTAATTTAAATAATTAACAGAAAGGCATGATCTTTGTTTTTTACAATGCCACCATTAACTTGCGGTGAAACTGAAACGTAAAATATAATTCAAGTCAAAAATCCTGTTGACGTAATCCACAACTTTTGGCATGGAAATCTTGAGAGATGGCAAGTTGTCAAAACTAAAAGTAGCAATGACTAGCAAAATTCACCACCATGGGAGGTGCAAATCATCATTGTCCATGGCAAATTATATAATTATCACAGCATTTGTGAAAAATGTAATATGCAATAAAAATTGTTCTTTATTTCAAGGCTTCGATCGTGCACCACTCGACAACTGTTTGCTTCTACAAAACTTTTCCGTAGGATTGCTGTATTTATCGATAATAATGCATTGCAAGGTACGCTCCTTTATCGCTGTCATGGCTCATCATGACAAAGGTAGGAAATGGGTTACTCGTGTTCTTATCTGAGGTACAGATATTGCAATGCATTGCTAGTTGTCTTTACTTTTTGCTTAGGCATCTAAAAGACTCTTCCTGAAGGAGATTTTAACATGAATCATGGCACATTGTGCGCATAATCAAAGATTGTCTAGGGTTAAAAAAAATAACATTTATTAACAAACTTTTTACAAATCGTAGAGACATTACGTTTTTTTTAAGCAAGAGATGTGAAAAATGTGCAGTGTCGTCGCTGAGCTTCGAACCTGGACCTCTGGAATACGAGCTGAGTGTGCTACTTTTACACCATGAAGACATGCCGGAAGGAGGGAGAAAATACCTCTGCATACTGTGCCTTTTAAAGGTAACTGGGGATTAGGGGACCCAGTCATCAAATCCTGATGGTGGCAAATTATTGTCCACCACCTTTTAGTCCAGGTGCCACTGTAGAGTCATCAGGTTGTTTTGAAGCAGGAGATGTGAAAAATATGCAGCGCACTTGCTGAGACTTGAAGCTGGACCTCTTGAATATGAGCCAAGTGTGCTACCGTTACACCATGAAGGCATGCTTGAGGGTGGGAGAAAATAGTTTATAAAACAAAACAGAACCATGGATTACATGCAATGAAAAATGGATGCTATACACAAACAGTACTGTGTGATGACTGGTAATGTTGCTTTTCCTGGGGGGGGGGGAAGAAAGCAGAGCCTGATATTCGTGGGAAGAAAGTTTTATTGTGTATTTGATGAGGGCAAAGAGGTGTAATCCATTATGAACTTCTAATGTATGGTAGAACTATGTTAACTTTGAAATACTGTCTATATGTGAAAACTGCATGATGATAACTGTATGGTTTTTTTCATGGAAGATGATTTTAGAGGCACTGGTAGTGATTAAATTACTTTTAAGGTTATACCTAATTAACTATTAATCTAGATTAAATTTGTTTCTGTGTTTATGATAAATTCTCATCTATGTATTTCGAGGTCAGAAACTTTAGCCTTGACAAGAGGTAAAACTTAAGGAAATGGTTTATTCAAAGCTATACCTTGTAGTACAACTAAAATGTAACAAAACATATCCTCTGCTTCTTGAGGTATCTTATAATTGTGAATGCTTAAATATGTGCAAATCAACAGCTAGTTTCTGTGCCTAAATCCAGCTTCAAGTATTTGTGACTTTTAGGTCTATTAACACAATTATTTGCTATTTAAACTCAGTGTAATTTGTATTCTTGGGAAGGCTCATGGAAGAAATAGAAATAAAGAATTAACTTTAAAATAACTTATTAGCTAAAATAAACTTTCAGTAGTGTTCTTGTTATATCACTTCAAAGTTCATTTGCGAGAGCAAATACGCTTCTGGAACTGTTAAATTAAAATATAAGATCATTTGTCAAAACTGTGTATTTTCTTTAAAATACTAATTTATATAATATTAACTTTCTTTCGAAAGCAAACATAAATGTCACTTTCATTAAAACAAATATTTTTTTTTTGACTTTTTCCATCTGTGGCTAATTGGTTAAAGCTATGGCACCAGAGTGCAAAAAGGAATAAAAATTTTTAAAAGATTTAAATCATATATTTTTGATTTTTTTCTGCATGAATTTATTAAATGCTTTCATGCATTGAAGATTTTCATTTTCAAAGTAGTTAACCTCTGATTAGATGTCTTTGCACTCCACTTTGGCTGAGAATACAGCATTTAAAATATGAACCAGTGCCGTTGCTATGCTTGTTTTGCATACTTGATGATAGTTGTCCCAGTAAACACTGCATGAATACGGGCGATTGTTTAAAAAAATGCCGCATTATGACAAATTGTTAAACATAAAATTTTCTGTTTTGTTAAAGGTTTATAAACTTGAATTTGCTTTATGTGATGTAACCAAAGAATAAATATCTTGTTTTATTGCAGCAACCATGTTTTTTTTTTTTTTTTTTTTCCATGTTATATATTTACAAACCACTATTTACAAACAAGCTGGAGTTGTTGGACATGAGTCATTAGGCTGAAGGGCAAATGGCTGAGAATTGTAATACATATTTTTACACAAAAATTAATATAATTGTACAAAATTTTATTTATTAATAGCATGAAATACAGTGAAATATTTTGGCAGCTGTTTGACATTAACTCGTAAAATCAATTTAATGTAAATTTATACAAACTGACAAGTAAACAGTCTTCCACCCAAATAAGGCGTTTGCTATTATATCTTTTATGAAAATACAAATAAACAAACAATCAATAGTTATAACTATAGGAATGTTGCTTATTTCTGCAATCTGCATAACTTTTTCAAAACTCTTTATTGCACACATTATATTTGAGCTACTACCACTTGCATTCAGTGCTTTAAATGAAAGAAAAATTGTTTTGCTGCCTTTTCAACTTATGATGGTTTTCACAATTTTCTGTGTACAATTCTAAATGAAGAAAATAATTCTTTCAGTCCCTCCTGATGAAGATCTTGCTGTGCATAATATTTCAATCATATCCAGTTCTTTATCCCTATGCCGTCTTTCTAAAAAAAAAAGCTATTGATTTCTATCACATAAGTGTGATCAGTGACTCGATTGCCTGATTTTCAAAAATCGTTCCATTCAAAAGTGGAACCTGAATTATAAATTTCAATGTAATGATGAACAAAGCAATATTCACACATTTTTCTTTTACTGATTCCAAATTCTCTTCCTTTTCAGATGTTAATAAAGCTTCAGTTTCAAATTTTGATGCTAAAATATATGTTAAAAATGAGCTGTTGATGTGCTTTTTCATATCCTGTTTTAAATAATTTTATTTATGATTTATTAAGATTTTTAAGCTGTTTTTGATGTGTTCCCAAATTTTAACATCTGTTATCATGCTTAGTTGCTTTAGATACTCAGTAACATTGGATATATTTAAATTTTTGGCCAATAAATTATATAATAAGATATGTTATCTGAAACAATATATCCATAAAGAAGTGATATATTCATAAAATATATGCTGAAAATTGTTTTCTAATTTTTTTCTCATTTTTCCGCATTTGCTACACTATTCATTACAAAACTACAAATTTTATATTTATATTTGTTTGCAACTTTTTTAATGGCATTAACAGCAAAAATAAGTGAATTTCACTTATATGTTGTGTTAATGATGTGTCAATTATTTCCATTAAACAAACAGTTCCATCCAGTGCTTAAATTGCGCCGGAGCCCGCCTCCGCTACTTCTCAGTTTTCGAGATAAATTATAATTGTAGCCAGAGCACACCGGAGCTCTAAATAAAAGGGCTGCAGTACTTCTTTTATGTAAGGTAACCACAATTTTAGCACATGATTTTTTTAAATAGTAAAACATGTGTTCAAAATTAATTCTTACTTCTGAATTCTGTGTTTCCCTCGCACTCAAGCCTTGCACTGAGGTTGAGACTTTTAAGGGAAAGTCCCCCAATCATATGTCAAAGGCTTATTCTTCAGGATATGCAATGAATTTATGAGAATGGGTAAATTTTATATTCCTCAAAGAACTAAAAGTGATACCCTGGTCATGTACGTTTCACGCTAGTTTCTTACTGCACAGCTCCTGTAGACTTTCTGAATGATGTAACCAAATGGGAGGACCACTGGTGTCACTTGTACAAAGAAATCTTGTGTTTATTCTCATGTTGTATTCAGGAAAATTATATCGGCAGGGCATTGCGATCAGACAGTCTTGAACTCTTTCCTCTTTATTTTCAAAGCTACAATTTTCCGTTAAATCTCTTTCCATATCCTCATACCATTTCTAGAATTCTCACTATTCTCCTTAGGGGAGCTTTAATCGTTTTATCTTTTTTCCTTGGTTTGCTGCAAGAAAAGAGTGGTACCTGTCATCCCTTGAGATAGTATATTATGCGTATAATCAGGGCTTAAACTTAGATGGCAATTGGCTGAGCTGCTTCTTAGAATCTAAGTGGAACTGTAATTCCAGATGATGCTACAAATAAGACAAGTCCGATATTTTTTTTTCTATTTAACTATTTAAAATTAGTAATTTATTAGATTTTTCTTTACCTCTTTAAATATTCTTAATTTTACTTAATTAAATTAATAATAATTTAAATTTATTATTTAATTATTTTAATATTTAGCTGTTTTATTTCTTTCTTTTTGTTTCCTTAATCACAGTCTTCCAAAGGGTTCAGGCATTTCTAATTTTAAAAATTAAGCCCTGGTTCCATTTAAGGTTCCATTATGAAGGTTTACGGTACGATGAAGGTTACGTAAACCTTCATCGGTTTGCCTTCCACCACACTTTAAATCATGTCATCCGACTAAACAAAAGTTAGCTTCATTTTATTCCTATGTTTTCTGTGCTTTTCAAGTTTGCTCCTCCAAACTAGCCCTTGATGAAGAACTAAATTATTTAAAAGCAATAGCTATTGACAGGGGCTTTTCACCCAACATTATTAATCAAGCAGTTAAAAAATTCTCATCTCAACACACTAAAAGCCACACTCTTATTTTAGGAGATTATAAAAATTCTGTTGTCATTCCCTTCTTTCCATCAATTAGCTATAAAGTTGCACATATTTTGCAGAAATTTAACTTTCGGGTTGTTTATTCTCCCATCAATAAAATGCCAACTTCTATACTCAAGGACCCCATTCCGGATATGAATTCCTGGGGTATTTATAGGATTCCTTGCCAGTGTGGTTTAATTTACATTGGCCAAACTAAGAGAGCCTTAAAATTTCGCATCAAAGTACATGAGGCATGTGTTAGAAAAAAGGAAACACAGAAGTCTTCTGTTGCTCAACATTGTTGGTCCGAAAATCACACTTTCAATTTTTCTGCTGCTAAAATTATTCAAAAAACATCTTCCATTGGAGAACTGGATTTTCTAGAGGCATTTCACATTCATAAAAATCTTTCTATTCTAGTTAACGATCCTAATTCCAATCCAAATTTGCCTTCGGCTTTTAGAGAAATTATGTTTTAGTTCTGGTTTCGCCAACAGATGGCGCCACTTGCTTATTCTTGTCCAGGCTTTCTTATCTCATCTAATCATTATTTCCTATCTTGTTCATTTGCGGTTTTGCAGCTGAAGATGGTGGTTCTGTAAAACCATCGAAACTAGTCCTGTGAAAATTTTGTAAATATAACGCTGATTTTTGTTGTTTGACTTCTGAATTAGTATACATAGGCTTGTTATATTAATATTGTGATATTTAAATTAAATCTCATTGCCTTGATTTATGCTTTTTTCAACTTTTTGTTGTATTTTTGTATCAAATAATGTTTTAAACAGAAAATAAGTAACTTATATTAGTTTAATTTTTGTAATGTTTGAAACAATAAAATACTGTCATAGAAGTGGATGCATTTTATTTTAGGTGTTTGTCTCTGATTGATTGATTATAGTGTCAAGAATTAAATCACATAAAATTGTAGACCGTATTTGATCAATAGTTTATATATTTTCAACTTTTTTGCAGAATGTGATCCAGATTCAACTAAGTTGATCAAAAAGCGCATTTTGATGCGAATGACTGCTGCGTCTAACTCAGAGCTTCAGAACATCCTTCAGAAATTAGATACCAGTTATCTTTTGTATGGCATGAGTATATCATTTTTTTTTTTTTTTTTTTTTTTTTTTTTTTTTTTTTTTTTTTTTTTTAAATGCTGATAAATTTTATTTGAATATGGTAATTATTTTGTATTTTTAGTTAAACCAGAAGTATATAATAGATATAAACTGGATTTAACATTGCTTATCTAATAAATATAAATATCTGATATTTGTCAAAAGATTTTCAGTAATAAGTTAATTTGTAATCAGCAGTAAGTATCTGGGCTACAGACCCCACTCTATTTAGGCATATGAAAAGATAAAAAAAGAAATGTAGAAATTGAAAAAAAATTACAATTTGTAATATTGATACAGTACAATGTCTGAAATCCGGATGTCTAGTATTCAGAATGATTTAATGTCTAGACCCCAGGACCTCTAACAAAAACAAACAAAAAAAATACAAAAAAAAAACTCCATGTCACGTTCAAGAAGCTGTGGCTGGCCAATGAATATGCATCGATTGCACATTGGTCTCAACCATACTTTCGACCTTTGTGTAGTTGTGAAGGGGTTAACCCTTTTTTTAATCTGATTTAAACAATAAGTGAAGCCCCAATACAGAATTGTTTGGAGTGGGATGTTGCACATACTGATTTTCTTTTTTGGACATAACAGTGGTGAAGAGAGAAAGATTCTCAGAAATGATCGGTCAACATTGTTACTAGTGCTCTTTCTTAACCTTCTAATTTGATTCAGATTATTTGTTTTTGTGGACTACTATTATAAAATCTATCTTATCAAAATCTGAATTTTTTGTTATGTTGAAAAAAGCTTCTAATTCTGGAACTGCAGTAGGATCTACAAAGCAAAAACTTGTTTTGATGTCAATCAAAGAAAAAGTGGAATTGCTGCAAAAAATGGGTAAAGGCATATCCTTCTCAAAACTATGCAAGAGTATGGCATTGGAAAGTATAAGGAGGAAAAACAGAAAAAATAATTTTTTTGGAGGGGGGGGATTCTGATACTTCACTTGCAGTGAATAACAGAAAAAAAAAAATCATTCATTATGCTAAAAGTAACCATCATGTCAAAGTGACACACCAAAAGCATGCCACTGATAGGTACAATGCTAATGCCTCAAACCAAAATATATCTTGAAGAAATGCACTTATATCGCCATGTTTTGAGTCAATCTATCAAACTTATTAACAGCAAAAAAATTGTCTCCAGAACAAATTTATAACACTGAAACTGGTCTTTTTTGGCAATATATGCCCCAAAATACCCTGGCAGCTTCTGCAGAAAAATCTCAATTCATGTCACAGATTCCAAAACAAGAGTAACCGTTATGGCACCTGCATATTTTCAGCCATGCCTCTGCAAAAGGCATGTACAGTTTGTGTGAGGACCACACAGAAATTGTAACTTTTCATAATAGAAAAAAATGTATGACCTCAGGCATTTAAAAGATTAATGATTTTTCCCTGTCATCTGTCATTCGAATAAAAGAATATGGATGACATAAACATTACTGAATGATTGGTTTGAAAATCATTTCATACCGGAGGTTTGGAATATTTGAAATGGGCTTATTTACCAGACAATGCAAAAATTTCCATGATTGTAGACCACTTTTTGGCTTATGCTTTACTTAAAGGTTTAGTAAAAGATAACATATCTTTCTTAATCTTTCCTCCAAAAGCATGCGTTATTCAGTCAGTGACTATGGGAGTACTGTGTGTTAAAATGTAAATGTATTGTAGCTGAACAGTGAAAAGGACCTTTCAAGAATATTTGAAATATTTTAACTCAAAATATGCTCTGTGAAGCATTGCAGAGTTGTAGGAGAATGTGTTTGCTGACATATAAAAAAGTGCTTGGTCTAATTTATGGCCTGCTACCTATTGCTTGGTAATGGTGATGATAGCTGCTAATCTGAAAGTTTTTGGATATCATGAGCTAAAGACTTTTCCAGTTAATGGAATTTATGAAGAAATGTAGAGACATGATAAAAAATGAAATTTTTCATTGCCCTATTCATAAATCAACTAATAGACAGAAAATCTGCAGTATGGTTTTATACAGGATTGTGGAGTCGGTAGGGAAAATGACAGACCTCCTGGAATTTTAAAGACTCCGACCCCCTCATATATATATATATATGTGTGTGTGTGTGTAAACATATATACATGGATTACAGCTTATTTTTTTAATATAAAAGAAGTAATAGATGCAGGAAAAAATTTATTGTATAGCAAATTATTTATATTAATTAGCATTTATTATAAAAGGGGAAAACTGGCATTAGTTATTTCTAAGAAATAGTATAGCTTCGGCAAGATCTTTGTTGGAGGGCCATAGATCCGATTTGATAAACTTCAGAGATGAGAAGAGTCTTTCCACACTAACTTGAGTAGGAGGAAGAGCTGTTACTGTTTGGGCTACTTCTTTTTAACTTTTCAGGATAAATTTTTATTAGTTCTAAAAGAGGTGTCTTGCAAGCGCAATCATATTTCTCTATTCTATTTCAAAGGCCGTGTAGAAATCTTGTTTGTATCTTTTCATTTTAATATCTAAAGACTCTTGGTTCTTTATTTTCATTTGCTTTGCCTTAGCCTTTTCAATATTATCCAAAATTGTTTCTCAAAATCTAATTCATCACTGGAAGTGGATGATGATTCTCAATTGCAGTGTCTGTAGTTTGACGGTCCTGATTCGAATTCTCCAATTGTTCTGAGAATAATTTCATTCTAAATAAAAGTTCATAGATGGCTTTCTTTGCCTTTTTAATTTGTCCATCATCCAAGAAAATTTGTTGTTTCGGATCTACATATATTGAACCCAGCAAGATCTCATTGTCTAGCAAACTAGTTTCTCTTTTCTTCATTGAAGAAATGATTCCTTCTGCAATAAACCCTCCATTTCAGAAAGAACAAACATCACATTCTTCCATTCTCATCTTCTGTCAATTCTTCAGATTGCAGCTTTTTTGTGGCTATATATGGTGTAGAAAGAAGAGTTTCCAATTCTGCAAGATCATTCCACAGTCTTTCTGTTAGTGAAACATAAAACCCTTATCACATATGATATTTGTTACCGGAACAAAATGTTTGGTAGAACAGTTCCGAGAAACGCTCTTTGGCGAAATAGGGTTACCATCTTTACTTGGTAAACAGGCTGAAAGCCAAACAAGAATCAGTTATCGCTCAGATTGGTGAAAGTGACTTTTCCTTTCAAGTGACGTTTGCTTCTTCATGTTGTTTTGTATCGCTCACACTCGTTTCGTTTTAAACTTTATTGTTAGTAATGGAAGATAATAGAAAGGTGATTGCTATCAAGTTAATCACTTTGATCTCCACTCTGGCACTTCAAGTAACAGATAAACACACTTCTGGTTATAGCAATCAATTACATCAGTAATAGCCAAATTCTGTATACACTAAGAATAGTTTAAAACGTGTGCTGTATAAGTCTATTTATCAGACATTACTTATGTGTATTTTCTGTTGTCTGCATTCCAAATGTGATGGCTCACTGGAAAATTTGTGACCTGGTAAAAGCATTTTCTTGACTAACTTTATGGCTCATAATTACTGTTCTGTCCATTCAAATAAACAAACAGACAAACAAACAAACAAAAAAAAAAAAAAAAAAAAAAAAAAATAAGACCTATGACAAAAATCTATATGGCTGATATTTACATCCTCTCAGCCAGCAGATACTATTCAGTAAAATGAAGATCAAATAAAGCATATGAATACATGAGCAATCAAATGCAAGCAAACAACATGTGCGAGTTGTTTAATGTCCCATAGAACACTCGGTAATATACCTAAAACACATTAATTATACCAACTCTAGAAATTAGGTGGTGCACATCATGAGTTTGTTTTATGTGATTATGGCAAAGCCTCGAGGGATATCTGCCTAACAGGAGGGAATCCCTTTGTAGAAGATTTTTTAAAATTGGCTTGTATACCAGTTACAAATGGGGAAAACCAAGAAAACACCCATGTAGCCAGCTCGTTTGCGGCATTCTAACCTGAGACAGAACTACCAGTGTTCAATGATGCTTCGGCCAATAGTAGGCCCATGCACTTAATTGGAAAGTACAATTCATTATGTAAACAGACATGAAGGTAATAATCAGTTGTGTACTGTTTTAAGTAATCAAATGTTATAAATGCACAGCTGTTACATTTCTTATTATTTATTAGTCATATTTATATTACGTGGATCATACATGTGATATAATTATGAATTAACCCAATAACAAAATGTGTACACTCTTTAGTACTCAAATGCTCATGAATTATTTTTCAACAGATTATTACATATTCATAATAATTTGCAAAGAACTGATGACTACAGTTGGTGCCAATTACATGATCATTATATGAATTAAAAGTAACTTCAAATAAACTTTTTGGCAATGTTCATTTTTGTATTCATACATATATATATATATATATATATATACACATCTAATAAGTCATATATTTACATACAGATAAAGAGATGCAATGGTTTAGAAGTTGTTAATATATATTTATTAGTATTAATGTAAAGAATAAGATTTATATCAATCAATGTATATACAAATGTTTTTCATCATGCATAATAATAAATCCATAAATTTTTAATGTTTCAATATGTAGCATTTACAGTAAAAGTATAGTTTCTAATGTATTTATAATTCAAAAATATTTCATTAATAACATGAAAATAATAGACAAATATAATGAGCATTCTCATTATTACATAAGCTATGCTTTTCTTTTTTTATGCATCTTTATGCTGTTTAAAATGTGTCACTGATTATGCAATTAACAATTTAAAAGATAAGTAATCAGGAGAAAAGCCGTGCATATACAAACGGATTTTAAAAAATTATTCAACTTAAATTTAAGAAATAAAATTCTATTATATAACAGTAATAATACACGATCAGCACGAAATTTGGCAGAATCAATAGGCAATCGGTCAGTAGGCATTGGCAATAAAAAGCAAATTAATAGGTGATCGGTCGGTGAAGTGTTGGATTAAGTGCTAAGAAGTGCAAGCATATTGTACAAAGTCTGAAATCTGAATTTCCAATGTCTGGGCCTCCATGCTCACCACTGTTTTTAAAAGTCTAGGAAATGAGGATCTAATTTAAAAAAAAAAAAGGAAGGAGGGCCAAAAAAGCAGTATTTTCCAACATTTAATGACATTAGATTGATTGGCAGATGCTTGGATACTGTATAAACCTGGATGCTGGGACGTATATGTCCCACACATTCACTGCATTACATAAGGCTGAAAAATTTAGTTTACTATGGAGATTTAAAATTTACTGCTTAATGTGGAGCAGGAAATACAGATCCCCATGAATTTGATTTTCTATTCCTTGCTGATTGAATAATTGAGTAAATGGTTTCAATACATAAAAAATTTGTCTCCATAGCCAACATGAAAAGGTTAAAACGCATTCAGCCTATAATTCTTATCTGCTGTTTCCAGTTTTCTCAGTTGATTTCATGAAGAGGAGTGATGGGTTGAAGATTCCTCAACCCAGTAGTCTTTTAAAAAAATCTCAAAAAGTGAGGTAGTTTTGCCTCAGGAAAAGTCATTGCATTGTCAAAAGGTGATCCGTTTTGCACAGGAGTAAATTCAGTTGGAGAGAGAGGCAGACATCCAGGTCTGGTGGGTGTGGTTTCCAGAGAAAGTACTGGTCACATGATCTAATAAAGCAACCAGAACTCTTGGATTACTGTTTAGTAAGCAGCAGCACAAACTTGAGGACAAACAAACAAAATATGCGAGGCATTAAAGTGGTCAGTCCAGCTTTATAAGTTCAGTATTAAAATTATTATCATTTACTTTCAACACATGGAAGGTCATCAGATTGCACCACTTGTTTAGTAGCTTGGCCTTTTGCATTTACTTCCTGAAGAATGCAATATTGATTGACATTAGCCACAATCATGCTTCTGGACCTTCGGGGGGGGGTTGTGCAGGAGGATGGGGAACATTCATCTGTCTGACCTAAACAATAAGTGAAACACCAAGGCATATTGTTGAGCACAATACTTGCTAATGCAGATTTTCTTTTGCTGGGATAGTAAAGAGAAAGAAAGAATTCAAAAGACTTAAGCTCTGCTCACATAATAAATCGTGCTGTTCTATAACTGTCTAATTTGATCTAGTTCATTATTTTTTGCAGTCTATTATTGTTACAGCTATCTTATATCAAAATTGATGTTTGAATTTCTGTTAATGTTGAAAAGATTTTGTAATTCTGGAGCTATAGCAAGATCTGCAGAATGAAAGTATATTTGGTATGTAGCAGCCGTGAAACAATGCAAGCTTAAGGAAATGCAATTTCCAAATTAAACAAAACAATAACTTTAGCTGACTGTTAATTTTAAATGCTGTAGAATCCAAAATATTCTGATTAATGTAATTTTTGATGAAATGTAGGGACATGATAATAAATGAAGATGATACACTGAAGAGCCAAAAAAACTGGTGTAGAATATATGTATGCAAATAAGAGAGGTATGGAAGCAATCACAGTAAAGTGTGGTGATCAGCAGTGTTAGAACCAGTCCTCAGTTGTTAGCTTTCATTCATAGTTTGACACAGTGAAGAGTGGCAACCTTCTGATCTTTGTTGTAATTTGTTAGTGTGCTTAGGATTTTGAAAATAAACATGACGCTTTAGAATATTAGATGTAAAATTGTTTTAAGTTCATTAGGAGAAATGATAACGGTTAGTTCTTGCAAATCTCGAACAAGCAGTGCCTATATAAGACAAGTGTCTGTCAAAGTCGTTAGATTGGTTACTGCTGCTACGGCAGGTTATAAAGTTTTAAGTGAGTTTGAGTAGGGTGTTATAGTTGGCATTTGAGAGATGGGACATAGCATCTCCAAGGCAAAATTTGGACTTCACATTTCACAAATGTCTCGTAAATATTGGGAATTCACTAAAACATCAAATCTCCGACATTGCTACGGATGGAAAAAAACTTGTGAAAGAATGGGACCAACACTGACTGACGAGAAACATTAAATGTAGCAGACGTGCAACCCTCCCTCAAACTGCTGCAGATTTCAGTGCTGGGGCATCATCAAGTGCGTATGTGCAAAGTATTAGATGGACCGTCATTGATATGGGCTTTTGGAGCTGAAGGCCCACTTGCGTACCATTGTTGACTCCAGGACTCAAAGCTGTATACCTTACCTAGGCCCGCCAACACTGCCATTGGATTGATGGCTGGAAACACATTGCCTGATATGACAAGTCTCATTTCCAGTTGTATTGGGTGGATGGACATATATGGTTATGGAGGCAACCTCATGAATCCATTAACCCTGCATATCAACAGGGAACTGTTGTGGCTGGTAGAGGCTCTGTCAAAGAATACGTATTGTTAAGAAAGAAAACTTCTCCACAACTGGAGTATCTCCATCCCAACATAGAGGGAAACAACTGTGCATGCACGAAACATCTATCACCAAAACATGAAGCCGGCGTCAAAGTTTGAAGTACAGGTTTATCAAGAGTTCGTAAAATGAATATAATTTTTAATTTTAAACTTTAAAGGAAAAGAAAATATTTTTTTGCACAAGTAAATTAATTAATGGGTTAGTTATTTTGAGCAAATAAAAGTACGAAAATCCGAGTTTAAGTTATTGCGAAAAACTTTTGTCAAAGAAAATTTCTTCTTAACACATGAACCTAAATTTCCTGTACACATTGCCAAGGGGAAATTCTCGCCGTCAGGTTCTGTCACCAAATTCCTTGGCGAGTTTTTCCTCTGCTTTTTAGCGGCATAATAGCAAACTGGTTTACATTATGTCTATGGAACCTTTCCTTCTTTGCATAGACGTTCTTTGGCTCTTTCATGGCATGGGGCTGTGTGCAGCTGGCATGATGTGGTATCCCTAATACATCTAGATATGACTGTCAGGTGACAGATACATAAACATCCTGCCTGATCACCTGCACCCAGTCGTTTCCATTGTGCATTCCGATGGACTTGGACATTTCCAGCAAAACAATGCTACACCCCACACATTGAGAGTTGCTACCGAGTAGCTCCATGAACAATCTTCTGACTTTAGATACATACAATGGCCACCTAGATTGCCATACATGAACATTATTGAGCCTGTCTGCGATGCCTTACAAAGGGCTGTTCAGAAGAGATCTCTGTCATCTTGCACTCCTATGAATGTTATTTATTTATTTACTATTATACCTCCTGCTTCACCTCTTAATGGGCATTACAGATCAGTCATGTTATCTTGATCACTGCACCAGCAACTTTTTTTGGTTGTTTATCTTCTCAACTTTATTATTAATAAACAGATTTAACATTAGTGTATTACTTTTGTTGGGTGCTCCAACTTACAATGTTTTGGGTATGTTAGTATAAAAATTAGCAAACAAGGTTAGTTAGTTTAGATATATTTACATATGTGCATGAATAGAGGTTTGCTCCCTTTACATTTCATCAGGTGCCTAGACCTGGTTATCTTCTATGATTATGTTTCTCTTAGAATAGACATATTCTGTGATGTTTCTGATGCCCCCCTGTCTGTAGTAATTCTGAAGAAGGTCTTTGAGGCTATGCAATCCCTGGAGCTGAGGAAGTCGTGCAGGATTCATAGTGTGAATTACCTCCAGTACACCTTCAGACATTAGTCGAATCCATGCCACATTGTGTTGCATCACTTCTGCGTGCTTGTGAGAGCCCTACATGATATTAGGCAGGTGTACCGGTTTTTGGTCTCTTCAGTGTATAACACAAGTTTTTCATTGTGGTGACAATGCTCCAATCAGCGATCAACTAACAGATGCAGAAATCTATTGTTTGTTTTTGCATTGTATAACATGTATTACTTGGCCTAATAAATCAATGTAATATGTGACTACATAACCCCTTCACATAAATTTCAAAGAAATACATTTCTCAGCATTTATAGACAAAATAATAAATAATAAATCTTAAAAGTTTATTGCGTAACTTTGAAAACGAAATGCAATAATGTATTATAGTGGTACTTGACTCTTACAAAATGTCTAATGCATAATATTCTTAATTGCTTATATATTACCAAAGAAAGTACTGTAAGTGGAGCCTCTTGATATACTAAAAATATAGTAGATTTCTTTCTCTTAAAGGTTGATTAACTGTAAAATTATTATTGATACTATTTTTATGTGTGCCTGTTGGTTGTTCAGTGAAATGAGTGGAGTAAGTGACAGGTGC
Organism: Stegodyphus dumicola; assembly: GCF_044657685.1. Lineage (NCBI taxonomy): Eukaryota > Metazoa > Arthropoda > Arachnida > Araneae > Eresidae > Stegodyphus > Stegodyphus dumicola. The sequence continues at coordinate 181,727,938 of NC_140781.1, forward strand.
ATAAATTGAAGGCTGTTTGACTGACAAGAGGCTTAAGTGAAATAGCAGTAAAAGTTAGTGCTATGCTACAAATTTCATATGAAGGAATGTTAGTTTTCCCAGCATAAGCATTTAAAATGGATGAAAATAAAGGACATTTATTTTGCCTGATTCAATTTTCTTTTTAAATATTTTCATATAAGCCTAGAAACAGCTGTAACTGTGTCAGTGTAACAGCATGGCTAGCAACCTCCAGCTATATATATAAGGCTACATTTTAGTTTAAATATGTTGCAAATAATAATTTTTTCTTAAAACGCTGTTATAGAGTATTGCTTCTTTAAGAAAATATTTTGAAATGTGCAGTGTTGTTCATTTTCAGTACCCAAGTGCAATTAAAAGAAAAATAGAATGTACTATTTCTCATTTATTAGCAATTATTTTTTAACAAGGTATCAAAGAAATCTTGCCATTTGAGATATAAAAAATTTGAGATTAAAAAACTGAATATCTAGTTTAAAAAAAACTAAATACTGAATTCGAGATTAGAAAACTGAATAAAAGCTGCATATCTTTTGGATGTTAACCCTGCCTTTGTTAAGTGTTGCTAATAATTCATCTAGGTTCAAATCCCATCAAAATGGGCTGGCTACTTGGGTATTTTTATAGATATCCCAGTGTGCAGCATGATTATGAGACATTTGTCTTAGAATGTCCTTCATGGAGGCATTTTTATGATGAATTATATCAGCTTTACTATTAATCCTCTGGCTACTCATCCCATGATTTCCGCGGGCATGTTTTTTTCTTCCTTTACTGAGGAGCGCATCCCGTTTTTTTTTCCCGTTTAACCACTGAAATAAATTATATGCAGTATTAGACATTTAGTTTACGCTTTACCAACAGATATCGTTAATTGTCCACTAAATTGCGGCGTTTGAAGGCACGTGGTATTACCGCTCAAACTCCACTTTTTGCCGCTTTTTTCTTACAGAATACCTGCTAGAAAACATTCAGCGATTATCTGGATTATTTAATTAAATTATTGGATTATTAATTAGATTTATTGAATCTGGTGCAAAGGCTGTGAAGTTGGACTTCACAGAGTGTGAAGTTTGAACCCTTCTTTGAACTCTATTACACTAAACTGCATTTCTAAGATATTTTATCACTTGGTGCTTTATATTTCCTTAAATTTTATATATTTTACTTTTTTATATTATGCAATGAATAGAAATTAACTGTAATTTGACTGAAATTTATTTTTAAAAAAATTTTTTTGGTAATAACATCTGAAATTGGTTTCTCTGGTAACTTAGTTTCTCATGATAAAAATCTATATAAAAAATATTTTCTAGAAAGGAAAAATGCATTTTTCAATTCTCCAATATATATAGATTTAAAATATGAAAAAAAAAAAAAAAAAAAAACTTACATCATTTTTTAAGCGATTTCGGTCCACAAATTCAGTGGTCAGAGTGTTCAACACCTAATTAGTGAGACTTTCATGTTATTTCTTTTTAATATGTGCAGATCAGTTGTTTAATTTCAACCTTATCTAATTTTTTAATTATAGAATTGTATTTTAGGGCAAGCAAAAGTGTAATGAGACAAAGAATATGTGATATATGTACCACTGATAGTTCTGCTGCTGAATATGTATTAAAAAGGCAAATGGAAACAAGATGTTCCTATAATTATATTTGTGTCATTGACTTTGAAGCAACTTGTATAAATTGCTCAAGTAAAACTTTCTATCCGCATGAAATTATTGAATTTCCAGCTGCAATTATAGATATCAAGAAGTTAAAAATTGTGAGTATTTCTTTGATATAATCTCTTCTGTGTGAAATCCTAATAAGCAACAAAGATTCATATTGTATATTCCATTGGAACTTATGTACAGGGTATTCTAAAAGTCAAGAAACATTTAAAAAAAAATTGTATTTCAGTGAATTTGATGAATGTGGTAATTCGACTAGCATAAAAATTCATAATACCATGGGCCATAAAAAGTAATTTTATTCAATTTTTTTAATTATAATTATGTCTGATAGATAGTACTACTTCCATAAAGAATGGAAAATGCCTTGTAGTGAATTCTGAATGTTACTGCCATCATTACTGAGCAATTTAAGGTGATGAGATAAGATATCTGGATGGCAGAAAAATCATTTCTTTAAGGATACTTGATATATGCAACTGCAATAATTTTTTTTAAATTGCCAGTGATGCTGTGTACTTGTGGTTTTAAGTAGCTCTATTACAAAAAATCTTAAGATTTCTAGTCTGGATATTTGGATGGTCCTTAATGCCGAAGGTGATGGCTTATTATTCTGGCTTATTATTCTTATTTCCTAACAGTTAAGAGTAAGAATTGTTTTCATGACAAGCAACATGGGACAATATAACTATTCTGTATTTAGATACAATTATCTTTCTGTGTTAGAAAAATCATTATTTCACAACAGCTTAGTGTAATCCTGACCTGGGATAGTTCAGAAATAAAGCCATGTGTGGAGAATAATATTTAGTTTTATCTTAATGGATATAATTAAAACTTACCATTAGAAAATTATTTTACCCTTCTGTAATTTTATCCATTTTTGTTCTCTTTGCCTTACCACCTGCCATAAATTTACTGAAATGCAAATTTTAAAGCTATTACTGACTTCTAGATTTTTTTTAAAGGACTAGTTTAGTGCAGAAATAAAAGCAATCTTGCCTGTCTGTTATATGAATTTATCATGCTTCACTTATAAAAGGCCCCAAGTTATTAGTTGCTATGATATAGTACAGTGGTTTCAAATCAAATTGTCCATGGGACAGATTTTTTTTTTTTTCTTTTTCTTTTTCTTTTTTTTTTTTTTTTAAATTTTTATTGAGAAATGTTTTAAGTAAATTTAAAATTTTGCTTACTAAGTATTTCAAAACATAAATAAATCATAATAATACGGCAAAGGAAAATCAAATTTATATTTTCTATCTGAAATTTAAAGTTTGGTACCTGCAAAACATTTTTATTCATTACACTGTTACTCAAATATATTAATGGCTAAATATTCAGACTGGTGTTTAAAATAGTTCTAACATGTTTAATTAATCATTAAATATATTTTAATATAAATTGAAAAATTATAAGAACTTTCCTAACTTTTCAGAGATAATTTTTCGAGGGGGACAAAATAATGGCAACTTAGTTTCTTTCTCTTATCTATTTAATTTTTTGTCAATGTCTAAATAAAGTACATACTTTTGTATGTGTACAATTGTAAATGGCTTTTGATGGCTCTGATAAAGTTTATAGCTTTTAAGAGGAAATACTAAAAATTATTTTCATGGCAGCTTGTAGATGTTCATTGGTCAATTGGATTTTTTTAATTATCTTTTAATTATAAAGAAAAGCTATTCACGTATAAATGTTTTCCGGAACAAAAGAGATAATTCTTTATGCAAAAATTCATAACTGATTTATGTGGAACAAGTATGAATAAAAGTTAAGAATCTGTATCTTCAAATCTTTCCACAAGATTTACATCATGCTGTAAATTAATTCAATTACAAATTATCTGGTGTATTATTTATGTTTGGTTTTGATGGTAATTAACTAATATTAACTCTTACTTCAAATAACTAAAATCTTAAAATCTTTGAATTTGCAACAAATATACTGTTGAAAAGCTTTCATCGGCCACATATAATTGTTTTGGGAAGTGCATGTGACCCACGGACCACCAGTTTGAAACCACTGGCATAGTATACTGTACTTACTAATGCAATTTCTTATATTTTTTCTCTAATATTATCTCTTGAAATTGATAGGAAAAAGTTATGGAGTGTCTGCTAGTTCTAAGTGAGAACTTATTTTGTTGGAGTGTATATGAAATAGACATATCAGCATGACTGTTATTGCTTCAGCATATTTTTTTTTTTAAATTTCTGCATTGTATATTGCTGTTAATTTCTTAAACAATGGGTCTATGCATTGCTACGTTTTTATAGGACTGCGGGTAAAAGCAAAATTTTGTGCTAAGCTTTGTAATTTAGTCTGGAGATTTTTGTAAATGGTAAAAGAATCTAAGCAAGTAAAAAAATTATTTCTTCAGTATTCTACTGTAACTAGTTGCTGGAGGTGAACCTTGGGATGTTAAAATGGGAAATGTATGCTTTCATGGAGTTTGAAGATATTCTATCTTTTATTTCTACTTAGAAAGAGAATGTATGGCCTTGGCTAAGATTTTGAAAGATCAAATGCAAATAATTCTGAAAAATTCCTAAAAGTGATTACTATAGTGGAAGAGTTCATTTTCTAAATTTAGGAACTAACTGAAAATTATGAAATAAATTAAAAGTTTCTAAATCTTTCTCTGAAATTGTTAGAAGGAATTGGGAGGAGAAAAGAAATATGTGAGTAAATATGGCATAAGGTAGGCAAATGTTAACTCTAGCAATGCATACCTTGCAAGATTTTATATCATATCTGAGTCAATTCCGGAAGTGCGTAGTTTTTCCTATAGACCAGGGATGTGCAAACTTTTTCAGTTGCAGGCCAAAAGTCGGAAACAAAAAGTTTGGCAGGCCAGGATAAATTTTTCTAAAATTTTAAAAACAATATACAAGTATTACAATTTAAATATTTTAATGAGCTGCATGAAATTGAAATTTCGTTTCTAAAAGTTCCTTATATTGAGTTTCGAAGTGAGATGTACTGAATCTAAGGAACGAGGGTAAATGCTCATCTGTCAGTATACTTCTGAAATGATTCGTTCTAAGTTTCATAGTTGAAGATACTTGTTCACATATGTAAGATAAAGCAAACATAGCACTCATTATCTGGGCATGAGATATTAAATTTGGGAAACTTACTTTCAATAATGCTTTATAAACTCTAACTTTGGCACATTTAGAAAAAAACTGCTTGAGATAATTGTTAGATTGCAATTCAAGCTGCAGATCTGACCTCACTGCTTCACAGTTTACGTTGAAAGGCATGATAAAAATATTTCATACTGCTTGAAAATCTTGAAATCTTGTTCGAACTCAAAATGCAGTTTTTTCAAATCATCTTTATAATTCTGAAGCTTCTCTTCATTACTGAGTATATTGAATTTAACCTTGAGAAATGAAACAAGTCATTCTTAGGTAGCTACCCAGCAAACAGATTAAGTTTTCTTATAAAGTTTTAAGTTAAAATAATTAAGATTAAGTTTTTTCTAAGAGGCCTAATTCACCTATATTGGATTCCCATATGTCTGCTACCCGAGAAAGAGATAACGCTTGTTGGCTCCAATCTACAGCTATAACTAACAAAGAACTTCTGCTTTTAACACTTTACCAATTGAAAGCTGTCTGTGCTTGCTATTTCCATATATTTATATTTTGTAGAACAAAAATAGAAAAAGTAAAAAAGATCATCAGCCCTTTGAAAAAAAAAGGAAGAAAAAAATAATATTTAAACAAAGTAGAAAAGGAGATGGTATATAATATATAAAATACATATTTCTTTTAATTTGCCTTGGACCAGCAAATTAAAATTCTACCCACGGGCTGGATAGAATCTTCCGGCTTGCCATACTGTGCCCATTCCTGCTTTAGACAATAGTTTTCCATATGGGTGCTGAGAAGAGGTGTGAGGGTTAACTGTTTGTTGAAGAGCTTAAGAAGACATCTAGAAAATTTCATTGCCTAAATTTTCATTTTATTATCGTATTTCTTCCTATATTCCCCCTAGCTTTTTTAGCACCAAGTTCTGAAAATTTTGTAAATATTTAAATAATTCCCCCCTTCCTTAATGAGTTCACAAAACAATCTCACCTAAATTTTAAAATGGGTTTGCCCACATAATGATTGTTTTTATCTTAATAGCAAAGACAAACCCTCAAAAACTACCTGTGGAGGTCATGCCGGACTTTCCCTTTTAATTGTTGAACTTTATGCCAGCTTAACACAAGACTGGCCAATCACAGTAAAGCAAACACAAACTGATATTCAGTCTATGATTTTGTTGAGTCAGCTGTACATTTACCTTCTCTAGTTATTTATGGAAGATCTGAAACCTAAGGAGTAGCAGAGACAACACTAAGAGTGCAGAAGGTAAAAGTTACAGGGGAAGTAGAAATATCTAATTAGATGTTACTATCACTATGCATTATTTTTGGAATATAGGTATGTTTTAAATAAATAAAATTGTGATAGTTACCTGTAGTTATCCATGACTGGTTTCATTGTTATCTTCTTATTGTAACCATGTCCTTTAGAAATTTAAATTAATCAATGAATTTTCCCTGCTCAATTTTTGGACAATAAAATTAATAAAAAGAGGATAATATGTGAGAAAATACTGTGTATTGCTGATATTCATCCATTTTGTGCAAGCAGCTTTTTCTAACAATACATACCAGTATACATGCTACAGCAAGAATCTGTGTCTATTTCGTTAGAATCAATGCATTTATAAGCTTAATCATTACCATTTTGTTTCCATATTATGTAGTGAGATTTAGCGCTATTGCAATAAATATACATAATTTTTATATGCTCTTTAATTAATGTTCACAGATTATGTTTGAAGGATATCTAACATATAATTCTTGCAAGGGTATGAGGCATTGAATTAAAAAAAATTCAAAATGGAAGCAATGAACCAACAAATATTGGGAAGCAATCTTCAAGGAAGCTAGTTAATGACTATCATAAATGTTTTTAGAAGTGGGATCTGGATGGAATACATAAAAATAGCTATGTAGTATGCAATTTATTTTGAAAAGTTGTCAATAACATTGCAGTATATATGTTCACTGCTGTTTTGAAAAAGATATGCCTTATTGAATCTATTTTTGATAGCTCAAGTTTTCTTGAAAATCCATTATAGCTTGAGCATTGTCTGTAGACAAAGTTTCTGCAGATATCAGTATTCCCAAATTTTTTTAATGGAATATATGAATAAACCAAAATCTGTCATAAGGTGTAAATGAATAAACTATGGACTATTCACACCTGAATAATAATATCTCTATGATGCTTGTCAGCAAGGCTGCCAAAACCTCTCTTTCAAACTGAAGAATTCTTATTCTTAATTTGCATTCTGATGGGAATTGATGAAAGTAGAAGTAAAGATGCAGGCAAGCTATAAAGATAGCTCAGTTATTTAGCATAAAACCTTATAGTATTAATTCTCCAATGCTGATTATAGTTGCAAACATCTCAATAAATCAGTAGTAACTATCTCAACATATTTCATTGGACATTATCTTAAGTGTGTTATTTCATTTTCTTGTATATTCTTACTATTTTAGCACCAAAAGATAGTGTGCATTTTTCTTATCACCATTAGCAGTAGAGTTTCATTTTCCCTTTGTAAAAAAAATCTCATTAACATCCTTTTCAAAAATTTTTGAATCAGTTAATTTGCTACACAGGATGTGTTCATAATTATCAAAATTATGAACACTTTCAACATATTTTGCAATATTATCATCTAAATAATATTGATTAGTTATATTTAGCATGCTTGAAATGTTGTCAGCATCAGGTATCATTGCTAACATCATATGATATATTTTCCAAATTACTTAGAAACTGTAGTATATACACAATTGGCTCTGCTTTCAGAAAAGGCATAAGTGGCTAGGTTGAGCAGCACAGTTATCTAAAATTAAAAGAATGTGGGCATTATTTGTGTGTTTATTATGTCCTCCATTTAAACTGTTATACTTACATATATATATTTATATACACTGAAAAGGCAAAACATTTTGATCACCTACTCAGTAATGCCTACAAAACAGCTGCAACTTGCCTTGGCATGGATGGCAGTGGTCATGCAATGTTGAGATATTTCAACATGGTGGTGTTTGAGCTCTGAGCTGCCACTCCACGACATCCCGATTCTGCTCTATTGGGGTAAGATCTGGCGAGTTAGGTGGCCCAGACATTAACTGAAATTCATCCGTATGCTCCTCGAACTACTCCGACACAATTCGACAATTGTGTCACAATTATCGACAATTGTGTCACAATCATACAATTGTGTCACAATCATACAATTGTGTCATTGGATGTTTCCTGTTGGAAGATTCCATTTCCAACACAATTGTCCACAATTGTGTCACAATCATACAATTGTGTCATTGGATGTTTCCTGTTGAAAGATTCCATTTCCAACACAATTGTCGACAATTGTGTCACAATCATACAATTGTGTCATTGGATGTTTCCTGTTGGAAGATTCCATTTCCAGTTGGGAAGACAAACACCATGTAAGGCTGCAACTGATCCACAGTTATGTTCAGATAGTCTGCAGCTTTCATGGTCACCTTTAAATTTTATGTTGTGGAACTTCTTTACATTACTTCATCCACTTCTCACTTATATCAGGAGGTGAAGCTTCATCCCAAGAAAGTTTTCTTTGCCATATATCCTGAAAGAGGCTCTTGAAACGGATAGTAAAAGGAGTCACAAGACCTAGCGGGTTGAAGATTCTTCCAGCAGCCATTATTAGAAACCATTTGGTGTTCCTTTTCTGTTGGAGAAATTCTAGCAAACTATTAATTAGACTGATTTTTAAAGAATGAAAGTTTTCATGTTGTGGTCACTGCGCTGTTGGAGTTCTAGGTGTAAAAAACCTATATGATTCTAAGTGTTAGAAAAAACTTTTCAAACACTTAGAATCTCTTAGATGAATCTAATTGTTTTCATTTGAAAAATTCAAACACTTGAATCACAATCAATCTGAGGCAAAGTCAGGTTCTCTTTTGTGTACATTGTATTTTTTCAGAATTTGTAATGCTTTTTTTTTTTTTTTTTTCTTTTTTCTGCTGACAGAGCTATTATTTTGTCCTTTTGCTCTGCTATTATGAATAAGTTCCATTTTAGAGACACAACATTTATATAAATAGTATCAGATTTTCTAATTTCTTATTTTTTCCATATTTTTAAATATTATGTAGTGAATAAAAATAAGGGAAAAAGTGATAATTTTCATGATTTGTAATTCATAATGTAATTAGCATTATTATGAGAATATATTATGAATAAAATAAATTTTCTGGATTTCAGGTGGATTTCTTTCATTCATTTGTCAGGCCTGTTTTGAATCCTAAACTATCTGATTTTTGCAAAAATTTAACTGGTATCTCTCAGGTAAATGTGCTTTCATTTTAATGTGTTTTTTTTTCCCCCTCCATTTAAAATGTTCTATTATATATATGTGGGATTTTTCTGAGATCTCCATATTTTCAAGAAAGTCTTTAAAATGAAATATGCTATACAATACTTGTGTGTGCAACTCGGCATATTTAACATAAAGAGTAAGAATATGGACTTGTTTCTGTTAAGGTCATTGATTTAATAAACAAGGCATTTTTAGCTTAGATTACAGTAAGTATTAGTACTAACTACACAACAGAGATCTTATTATACAGAGTGTCCCAAAAGGTCATTTACAAACTTTACAAACCAGTTTTATATAGGAAGTTGTGTCTGAAACCATGACCATCTGCTGCTAGAGTGCAATATTCACAAGTATATTGAAGAGTGGAAAGTGGGATTGCTTCAGATGATGATGTTGCAGGAGAATGATGCATCTGTGTAGTAATGAGGAATTGGCTGATATGCATTACATTTATGTGGCCATGGATGGAAATGGATAATAGGTGAGATGCATGTACTAAGACCTCTTCCCAAACAGATGGCTACCAAGTTATCTGTTGTTTGGACAATAGCACTGATGATTAAGTGTCGCTAGAGTTTTTTGAGTAAGTAGCCACATCAGCCAGCAATAAACTATGTGAACACATGCTGTAGAAGAAGCTATGTTACGTGATATTGAGAGGTCAGCGAGATCCTCTCACCTCAGCCTCATGAATGTGGGATACACCTTGTGGGGATACATGAAGGTGTATGATGACCCATAACAAATGACATTGATCTCGTTGCCAGGATTGTGGCAGCAGAGGCAGGTGTCTGATATACCTAGCCAGTTTTAATGAGTCCATGAATCAATGTGCTGACGTTATGTAGCATATATTGCAATGATTAGAAAGAGTTTCGAGCATTTTCTGTAACCATGATTATTTCCTTCATATGTATCATTTTAATAAAGTCATGCTAATGCCACTATTGTCTCCCTTTCTCTGTGTGTCACACATATTGCTGCAGCACTGGTTCATTTGATTTTCAGACATTTTTTTTTTTTTTTTTTTTGTTCATGGTCTCATAGACCAGCATATAAAATTTGTAAATGACTTTTTGGGATACTCTGCATACCTGAATGCACTACCTCTGCTGAAACTTCAAGGAAATGCTTCCGGAAAATAAATTTATGTGTGCCAATCTTTGGCAGGTGCTCTTCAGACAGAGAGATAAAAATTTGTGCTGCTTTGTATCCTGTACAGTGAACAGTATGCTCACAAAAGACAGTATAAAATCTGGCATAATCTGTGTATTGTCCAAAATCTAAAAGGAAGCCAGAAAATTAGGTGAAAAAAATCAAGTTTATCAGCTATATGGTAGAATGGTTGAGTTCAGGCCATGTGATTGAAAGAATCTAACACAAAAAGGTTCCTTAAATAGGACCAGATGTATTCTGGTAGTGCATTCATAGCCTTTGAAATTCGAGAGGAAACTAATTCAATTGGGCCTTGATGCAACAGTGATATGCTAATGATTACTACAAGGTAAATGAAATGCATACATGTAATATTTATGGAAGCTGGCAGAACTGAAGAGTGAGTACACATACTTAGCTTCATCATCGAACTGTTTGTAATCGACTACTCACGATGCTATGACTTAAATAAGAGTAATGATTTATATCAGTAAGACTGTCACTTGTAAATTCTTTAATGTACAACTTGTAGGTAATGTACCATCTGTAAGTTTTAACATATACTTCTATACTAATCAATGGCTATAATAGCCAAAGTTAGATACCACAGTGTCAGATCATTCATATTTGATACAACAGTGCATAAGAAAAGTGACCAACATAAATGTATTTGAGATTGAAACTGAAATGTTTTGTTGGCTGCGTGTGACTGACGTGGCCCCAGTGGCTCAGTGAACTGTCAGTAATGTCTCCAACACGACTGTACGTGTATCAATTGCAAAATTGAGTTATGCTTTTATTGCAAACAATGAATGGACAAATAATAATAATATTTGGTTGAAGGGACTTGTATTGGTAGAATTTATAATTCATTACTGGTGTCAGCATCTTTGAAAAGAGGGATGGCCTTTTTATCTGAGAGGACTGGCCAGTGTGTAGCTGTTTAGAAAAATGAACCAACATTTTCATTCATTATAATTTTGGATTTAATTTTTTTAATCATAATGTATATCCCTAAAATTGAAGTTTGTTTGTTAACATACTTACATATTAAAACTTCTGTGTCACAGCCCTGTGTAAATTTCAGAATATATACTCATGTGCAGAATTAAAAGATTTTGCACATTATGTTGAATTTCTGAAAAACTAACGGACATATTTTAATGAAATTTGGTGTGAATATACATTTATAACAGAGGAAGAGCTGTGTCATTCGAAAGTCATTTTATGTACACGATTATCAGTAAAGCTTACAGTGCAAAGATGTCCAAAGTCCACATTGTGATATCGAACTGGATTGCTTTGTTTGATTATGGCAAAGCACTCGAGGGCTATCTGCCTAAAGAGAAGAATGCCTTTGTGAAGGACTTTCTAAGGAAACTGGTTGGTATACACATTAGACATGAGGAAAACCACAAAAATGGCCATTTGCCAGGTTTTGAAACCCAGACTAAACTACCAGTGTTCAGCAGCAACTTTACTGCTCAGCCCCTGGATGGCTCTCGAAATGGAAATGAGTCAAATATGCAGTAAAGCCCCTCTCAAAGCCAGACAGGTAGCACAGTATAACAGGATACTGGACAGGAGGCATTTGAGGAATTTGTTACAGTCAACCTCACTTCTGTAACAAGGCAGTGTTCAACTCCGGGCTAGTTCTTGGATGGGAATAGCAAAATGAAATTATCCCCCCAAGATTGTCCCAGACATACTGTATAGGGTTAAGGTCAGTTAGTAGAGACATTAGTTTTTTTTTCTTTTTTTTTTCTTTCTTTTTTTTTTTTAAAGCAGGAGATTTTAAAAATGAGCAACTTCCTTACTGTGAATCAAACCACGGACCTCTGGAATACGCGCCCAGCGTGCAGACCGCCACACAATGAAGACATGCTAAGAAGGCAGGAGAAATACCTCATATACTCCCCCTTTTAAAGGGTAATTGAGGATTTTAGGGGACCCAGTTGCCAACTCCTGGGTGTGGAGAATCATCATCCATGACCATTTTAGTTCAGGTGCCACTGTAGAGACATTTGGTATTTTTTTTTAGAAATGAAAAATTAGCAACGTCTTCGCCATGAATTGAACCTTGGACCTCTGGAATACGTGCCAAGCATGCAGACCACTACACCACAAAGGCATGCTAAGAAGGCGTGTGAAATACCTTATAAGTTCATGCAGCAATGTTTCTCACTTTCCAGGTAATTTTTGACTAATTGAGCCCTATATGGATGAGCACTCTCATTTATTAACAAACTGCACCCCTGAAAAGTTGAACAGAGGCTCTAAGGTCTGTCTATACTTTATAACAGTCAGGAAACCTTTGTGAAACGCATGCAGGGGTATGCAGCCATTCAGCATGCCTGCCCAAACCATTCTACCTCCACCACCATAATCATCCTTTTCCCTGATCAGGATGTGATGGCATAATGTTCCAGGTTCTCTTCAGGTACAGGTATGTCAAGAATCAGCGTCCAAGTTGAATCTTGACTCATTTGTGAAAAAAATAGTGCTTCACTGAAGTCTGGTCCAAGGTGCTTATTGTGTGCAGCATGCTAAACACTGTCTTGTGTGCTGCAGTGAATGAGATGCAAACATTGGTCTTCTGGTATAAAATCCTATCTCATGAAGCCTTCGAGCAGCTGTAGACTGAAACTTGGGTTCCAGTGGCAGCATGCAGCTCATGTGAGATCTGTGAAGCTGTGGCAGTCCTGTGTCACTGCGTTGAAAGTGCCAAATAATGATCCTCTTTTGTCATGATGGATCTTGTTCAGGTCTTCTCAGTATGGATCCAGTGTCATGAAAGTGTTTTCAAAATTGCAGATGACACTGGGTATTACATTGAGCTCTGTACTCACCTGCACTTGTGACTGGCCTGCCTCCAGTCTACTGATAATTCTCCATCTCATTGCATCATCCATATGTTCATGGTTAATCATTTTACCTTCTACTTTAAAAATTTACCCAACTGTTGCAAGAAACATGGCAAAAGTCGTGAAGGAATACGAGCACAGAAGTCACCAAAAATTCTTTTTCCACTTATATCCCTTCCACAGCAACAGCTCTGCAGATATACATGTGTATGCTTATGTATTCGACTTTGAATATTTGCAAAATTCTTTGGTGCCATAATTAGTACCTTTCATTCAATACTTTTCATAAAAATAAACATAATTTCCAAATTCTCTTTATTTTGCACACGAGTGTATTAGATCAACAAGTTGTACAATTTTTTGAAGTTTCCCATTTTGACTTGTAATCTTGTATTGAGAGAAAAATGAAACTAATTTATGAAGGCTCAGCTCTTGAGACTTACAAAATGGGTACAAAAATAGTTTTAGGGTACAAAAATTAGTTTTTATTTGCTGGTTCCCCCCCTCCCATTCTCTTGTGTCAGGATGAAGATTAAAGGGAGTGAAAATGGTTGTGACATGCACTCCAGAACTTTTTCAAAAAACGCTAACTCTGACAAATCAATCTCTTAGTACAGCTGACTGATTTTTGAAGCTCATGTGGCAGAAAGTTAGTATGATGTAAAAATTGTGGACAAAAGTAAAATTGTATTGGATTGCTTAATTTAGGCAAAGCAAAGGCTATTTGCTTAAGTTGCACCCCACTTTTGACTGAGAGTAATCTACTAGCAGGGCAATTTACCAGCATCTCTGTATATATCATTCCATGCACCATATCAGCTGTAGAATCAGCTAACTACCAAACCTCAGCTAAAGTCCAGGATAACAGTTCAGGTATGTATTTATCAACAGAGTAGTATGTTACAATCAAGACGTGGTTTTGTGTTTTAAGTTCAAAACAGGGTAAAAATTTATTTTAGACAATAGTTAAACAGAAACATAAAATGATTACACTGCTTATGCTAGTCTAGCATTTATAGTAAAGTAATTGACAATGAGTGTAAAATGCATATGAAAAAGTGTACAATAAAATAATACAATTTGGCCATAATAATAATACAATTTATTACAATAAACAATTTGGCCTGAACCAGGTCACATAAGTTGAATGTACAAAGTACGAAACTTGCTTTGCATGCATGAAAATAATAGTACCAGAAGCACCAGAAGACAAGTACTAGTTGTGCAATATATTCTGATTATTGAAATGAATTGCTTGTACTGTACAATGAATAGGAGAGAATACTTTCAAGCAGAAACATATTTACATTGAAAAGACTAAGAGAATAGTGATAGAAGTGAATGCGAATTAATTCATGTTTTATCGATAGCACTGTTACCTGTTCTTCCAGAAATTATTTGCTGTCATAATACTGATACAAGTAACAACTGTACACGAAGTTAAACAGAAAATGCAATGCTTATGGAAATGAAGATGCAGAAATCATTTAGGGGTAAATATAATTCTTACAATAAAGTCAAAATGTAGTGCTGTATACTGATGCGTAGATGCAATCAATGCAGTGTACAGATGTAGACTGTATGGTTAGCCAGCAAATGCTTAGATGAGTAGTTCAGAATGTGAAAATGCAGTGGATTCAGTTGTATTAGTATGCACTTTTAATCAGAGTGAATTTCAGCATCAGTACTGTTCAGAATACATGAAAAGAATACTTGTTGGTGAAAGTAGTCAAATTATATTCTCAAATCATATACTTAAAAAAAAAACAGCTATAGCAATATATAAAAGAAAACTTTATTAAATAAGATATATCACAACAAGCTTTACCACATTCTCCTTAATAATCTCTCTAGATGCCAGATACATTTTAACTTTTACAATAAAAAGAAATCAATGTTGCCAAATATTAAAAATTATACTTTTATAAACAAATAGTATCAATTCCCCCCTTATTTGCATTTCAAGATATAATTTTAATTCGTCAGTTATGTCCATTCTTTAAAAGTCCGTCTTTAATTTTACACTAGATAGATATTTTGTGAAAATGTCTGCTTCTTGATTTTGCAAACATGCACATGTAGGAATGATTTGATTCATTTTTTAGAAAGAAATATTTTCAGTTAATGCGCCATGAACTTCAACTTTTTTTAATCCGATCTATTAATGCTTGACAGTCTGTTTTAATTTTTGTTGGGTTGTCAATTAGATTATCTTGTTCCAATTCTTCAAGTAAATAGATATACCATTTGATATCACATGCACATTCACAGAATGCCAAAAGTTCAGCTTCCTTTGTAGAGAGAGTGACTATTCTTTGTTTGTTGCACTTCCAATTTATGAAATTTTTACCTAATTTAATTAAAAGAACCTCCAAATAATTTTCCATCTTCAGTGGTACACCAACTTGCATCTGAAGCAGCATTTAATTTTCCATTGTTTTAAGTGTATATTAAACATGCATTTTACATTTTGTGTTCCTTTAATATATCTAAATGGCTTATTCATTGCTCTCTAGTGTTTTTCTGTGAGGTTTTTATTACATTTTGACAGATGACTTACGGCAGAAACTAAGTCTGGCCTTGTGCTTGTTGCTAAGTACATCAGTGTACCTAATATTGAATCTTGATATTTTGTTTTTGATATTGGTGGAGCAGATGCTATGTCATCAAGATTTTCACCCGATGTCTCCTGGATTCTTCACAGGTTTACATTCATTCATTTCAGATGTTAGTTGTATAGTTTTTTTGACTTGAGTATAAGTTTTCTAGATTCTTTCTGGATGTGTATTCCTAAAAATTTGTTTGTTTTTGTGAATTCTCATAATGTAAATTATTAGATGATTGAGAAATGGAGTCTTTTATTTCAGAATTTGAATTTCCAATAACCATTAAGTCATCCACATATGCTGCTATGAAAAATTAACTGAGCTTATTATTATAAATACATTGATCTGATTTTAATCTAGTTTAATTACTTTTCTTAAGAACTTTACATAATTCTTCATACAGTCAAAAGTCGTTAATTCGGACACCCATAATCCGGAATGATCTATAATCTGGACCTCAAAGCTACAAACTTTCTGCGCATGTGTCGCGTTGACCTTTATGGCTGCATAAGACCTTTATGGCTGCGAATTTGCGTGTGCGCAAAATACGTTTACGAATGCGCGTTTAATGTATAAGGGACGGTGTAAGCTAAGCTAAAATTATCTAATTATCTATTTCAGTTAATGTTGCAGATTGCGTTGTTCCTTATTCTTCGAATTGGATCTGGCTTATTATTTTTTGCAGACTGTTAGAGCAATTTTATAAAAGTAAGCTTGAACTTTCGATTATGCCAAATAGAATTTCCGATTTATATTTACTAATATGTAACGGATCTACAAAGCGAAAGAATGTTTCGGAGTCCATTAAACAAAAAGTGGAATTGCTGCAAAAAATGAAAAAAAGCCTTTTCCTTTGTTTATCTAAACTTTGTTTATCTTTAACGCTGCGGCACGCGCAATGAATTGGAAGTTGATCTGTCAGCACTATCCTTATCTTCAGGACAGATGTTTTTATTTTATTTGGCTTATAATTGCTTACTAAATGTAGTATTTCATTTCGATGTACTCCGTCTTTGATATGATTTAAATCAAATGCCTCATCATTATAATTCGTTTCCGATAGCAAAGAAAGTGACAGAGGTTATTGAAAACGAAAAAATTTCGATTGACAAATTAGTCGGTATTCTCGACACAGCAATTATAGGACTTGAACAGCGGAACTTTGTAACTGAACAAGAAATTATGTCTGTTTATAGAATTAAAGAGAATGTATTATCGCATAAAAACGAAGCAACTTAAACAACTTACATTGAAAGAAATGTTTAGTAAAGTAAACAAATAAATATTAAGCTTTTTTTTTTGTAAATTTTGATACACTTTAGATCATAATTCTTCTTTATTTCATAAATTAGGGTTTCATATTTTTAATTTTATAATTTCTGCATGCCATTTTACCAGATTTAATCTGATGATCTATAATTCGGAAAAATTGATAATCCGGAATCGCCGAAGTCCCGACGAGTCTGGATTAACTACTTTTGACTGTACCAGCATTTTCCTGAATGTGGTAATTCATATACACTTTTGTTCACAACATATACTTGGTTGGGATCTGATCTAAATCCAGGTGGTGGTTCCATGTAAATTGTTTTATCTAAATATCCATTTGAATATGGATATTTTATATAAAAAAATTATTTTGTAGTTTTTTTTTAAACTTCAATTGATAATAATAGGGTTCTAAAAGTTGCAAGTCTCATTACTGGACTAAATGCATCTTCATAATTAATTCATTTTCTTTAATTAAAGCCACTTGCTACCTGTCTTCCTTTGTAAACTGTGTCTAAATTACCCTTTTCATCCTTTTTTTTTTTTTTTTTTTTTTTTTGAAAATATCCAATGGCTTTTAATAACTGTCTTATCAATTGGTCTTTTAACTAATTCCCAAATTTCATTAGCTTCCATTGAACTCAGTTCTGTCGTTGCATGCAGCCAAAACTGACCATTCAACAGATTCTACAGCTTCATCAAATGTCTTAGGCAATTCTTTACTTTTATTGTATACTAACATAAGCTTTTAATTTTTCTGGTGGCTTCGGGTTTTTTTTTTCTATACAAAATTTCATGAGCATCATTTCCAGGTTTAACAGTTATTTGTGTATACTCTAATACTGGCATTTTTAATGAATTATTTTCATTGTGTTTATCATATGTGTTTGATGGCAAAATTTTCTCAGCTACTTGATGTGTTGTATCATCTTCTCTATGGTCTCTTATTCCTGAAATTCTTTATTATGGTCCATTATTCCTGAATTGTTTATACTGCCATAAGTTTATTCCTTGTAAAAGATAACTTCTTGTAATATTTGGCTTTTATTGAATTTTAAATAATTTCTTTTTAGTAAAGGTGATCCAAGTTTCTCATTAAACATTACATCTCTCACTTCATGAATATTATTTAGTTCAGGAACATAAATTCAAGCTATAGACTACAATAATTCCTTTTTGAGCTTTTAGTTCCATCTTTCCACGTTTTTCTCGTCTGATATAAACACATGCTTCACATCCAAATCTTTTACAGTAAGTAATTTTAGGCTTGCGTCATGTATATAATTAATATGGTGTAAACGTTTTGTCATTTTTGTGACTTCTTTTATTCACATGTACAGCTAGCTCCTTTAACACTTTCAGACCAAAATTTTACTGGTAATTCTGCATCAGTCAACACAGTCCTAACAGTTTCGATTATAGTACGATTAAAAGCTTTTGCATTATTACTTTCCAGAGTGTAAAGGGGTGTAAGTTCATGTTTAATTCCCATTTTTTTTCAAAACATTCTTTTGTACTTTCAGTTAGGAAGTCATTGCTATTATCAGTGCAAATTCTTTTTAGTTTCTTCCCTTTTATTTTCTTCTTGGGTGATAAGCTTGAATAGAGATACTGCAGTTTCACTTTTTTCCTCAGTTGTTATCACAAATAGGAAGTTACTGTAATGGTCTACCACTGTTAAAAAATAACAACTTCCATCTATTGAGTTCTCAGTTGGTCCAACTAAATCTGTATGCAATAATTCTAAAATATCTTCAGATTGCTTAAATTTCACACTTATAAAAGTGTGTAACATTGTACATCAGGAAAAATGACATGAACATTTAAGTGTCATTTTCCATAGTGTACAAAGTTCACAATTGTTTTTGAAAATGTTTACTCTTTCCAATCCAGTAACCGATGAGTGTTTTTATTATTATTATATCTATTAATCTTTGACAAGTCTCTGATGCCATAGTGCCTCATTAACATTATTAATTTTAGCTTATAAGATATTTTGTCCCTCCTTCAGTATGTCTTCATGGTGCAATGGTAGCACTCTTTGCGTGCATTCGAGAGGTCTAAGTTTGAGCCCCAGTGAGGGCATTGCACACTTTTCCCATCTTCTGCTTCAAAACAATCTAATGACTTTGCAAATGATGCCTGAATTAAAAGGTGGTGGACAATAATTCATCACACAATTGTTTGGTGATTGGGTCCCCTAATTTTCAGTCTCCCTTTAATAGGGAGAGTGTGTAAGGTATTTTCTTCCTCCTTCAGCATCTCTTCATAGGGCAATGTTAGCACACTCGGTGAATATTTGAAAGGTCCAGGTCTGAGTCCTGGCAAGGGCACTGCTCATTTTTCACATCTGCTTCAAATAACCTAATGACTGTACAAACTTCTATTATATATCCATCAGCTTCGAATTTATTTCCATTTTCTTTAGCTGTATATAGAAGAATGTCTCCATGTTTATTGATCATATCTGCTTTAGCTTTGGTGAAAGGTGCTTTTAAATCATGAACTACAATTTTTTATACTGGCAGTAGATTTTCACTTAAATTAGGTACTTGCAAAACATTTTTTATTTTCAACATGTTCTTATCTCTACCAGTTTGCATTTTATTGTTACCAATACCAACTGATTTGATCATGCCTTCTATTTCAGGTGCCGTTATTTGTTGTCCTTCATCTTAAAAACTAGTAAATATTTTTTTACATGTTGCCAAGTGAGACGTGGCTACTGAATTTATAATCGATTTAATTTTTCTGTGTGTTGTTCTGTTTCATTCTCTTTGTCATTTCTATCTCGATTAAGACATGAAGTTTCTTCTCTTTTCTGAGGTGCTTCAGCTAAGTTTGTAGCTGATTTATATTCTCTTTCCTTGCTTGATCTTCTATTTGCTATTAAGTTTTATTTGCTAAATTTCTCTGCTTTATATATTCTTGTTTGGTTTCCATTTTACATTCAGTTAATTTCTGGCCAAAGTTTCCACAACCAAAGCCCTTTATTTTATTATTATTATGGCATTCTTTCATTAAATGTCCTGACTTTCCACATTTAAAGAATCTTCTTTCATGATATTTCAATTTTGTCTGGTTTTCTTTTGCCTTAGAACTTATTTCTATTTCTTGTCCTCTCTGTTTGTATTTTTCTTCTGTTTCTTTTAATTCTTGTTTAATTGAAATTATATCCTTTTGTTTGTTGTTTTTAATCATTTTGAAATCAAATTCAAATTTATTTCTAAGTCCTTCTAATATGAAGTATATTAATTCTTTATCTCTTATTTTATCTCCCACTCGAATACTTTTATTTTTCGGAAATACAGCTCTATTCATGTAATTGTCTACAGATTCATTTTGCCTTATTTTCAGTTAAGCTAATTCTATTCTACATTTACTTTGAATAAATCAAATTTACATTGCCACCATTCCATTTTTTATTTTCTCTTGGAGCTTCTTTGTATTCTTTTCATTCGCATATTTTAATGCTTGTGGAGCTGTCATGGTTTGGTTCATATTTCTTGCTATTGCATTATTATTATCATCCCATATCTGTCACATAATGTTTTGCTAATTCATAAATATGAATTCCATTTTTAAAACCTGAATTTTTAACATTAATCACTGCTCTGATCAAATAATTAGCACTGTACGTGCAGCTAATATAATAATAATTAGTTCTGTATGGAATTATAACTGATGCACCTTTCTAAACTTAATTGCTTTTCTTGGTAACATGTATATTCTTCCTTTAACCTTTTACACAGCAATCCTAGATGGGAACATAAAGTTTAAAATTCATTTGAAAATAAAGTTTTATATCAACTGCTTTGTAAAAATTACTAGCATGAAAATCGTTGTCTAGAGATAATTCTATTATGTACAGAAATTCATAAAAGACATCTTTTTTAACATTTCTGACATTGTGTTAATTAAAAATCCTCCCCAAATAGGAATATTAACCAGAATTTAAAAATTAACCAAAATATCTGACAGAAAATGTGCTTGATATAAGGAAGAAAATGTTCGTATTTGAAATGAGAACACTAGGCACCTTTCATAGTATAAAATTACATGATTTTTTTAATTGCATTACTTTTCTGAAATTGTTGAAAAATGAGATTTAAAACTTCTGTTGCTGTTGAATGTGGAGTAGTACGACATAGAAAAAGTACCTGTTTCTTGTTTAGTCTTCCCTCTGTCCCCACCCTTTAGAGGAGTGTGTGGTAAATGGGATGTGGAAAGTTTACTTCTTTAGCTAGAAATCTCTTGTTTACTTCAACAAAAACTTTACATTGTCTCTGCATTTTGTAATACAGATTTGTCTGTGCCAGACATGCCATATCCAAAGCGATTTTTAGCATTTGAAGAGGCTTTAGATTATTTTGAGACTTTATCGGACGAATGTAATGAAACTGTTGTTGATATCCACCATTTGCCTCCGTACGTTTACGGAGGCACTGTCATGGACATAAAAGCAATAAATAAGATAAAGTGGACATGTAACTGATTTACATAAGTATGGTATCCGATTCGTAGCATTCAGCAAGTAATGTATTCTGTAAATGTCCTTTCTGCAGTTATATGCACCATACAAAAGCAAGTAATTTGGCAAACTACCTCAAATCACTTCAGATCCATTGAGCTTCTCTCTAATGTTTAGCAGAATAAGCATGCTTGTTAAATAATGAGAACAAAAATCTAAATAAAAAGCAATGTATTAGCTTGCAGTTCCTTTTCTTTCTTTTAAAAAAATCATTCTAAGTTTTATCTCAATAAAGATTTTTTGTTCATAATGTGCATTACTTTTTTTTTCTTTTGAGATTTTTTTACTCTTGCCAAGCATGACACTACTTTGTCCTTTAACCAGCATAGTATAGGGTACAGTTTCTAGCATTTTGTTAAATATATTATTTCCCTCCTTCAACTTTAATTGTAATCGTATTTTAATAGCACTTCATATTTAGTGAAGTTTGTTGTGCTGAATTTTTATTAGTGCAATCTATGTATATAGGAAGAAGTGGATAGTGCTGAAAGTTTTACAAGTGTACTAATCAGTTTTTCTAATTGGATCAAGAATTACACTATGAGAGGCAAAACTGTAATCCTGACAGATGGGTAAGTTCAAAGCATATTTTTATAATTTCTTAACAAATAAAGGAACTTTATTGCACCTGCCAAGAATAAATCATATTACAGTACAAAGTCCGTAATCCGGACGTCCATTATCCGGAATGATATATAATCCGGACCTCAAAGCCACAAACTTTTTTATATGCTATATGCATGAACGTAAAGTATGCTTTACGCATGCGCACATTGAAAGAAATGTTTAATAAAGTAAACAAACAAATAAATATTAAGCTGTTTTTTGTAAAATTTGATGCCCTTTAGATCGTAATTGCTCTGTATTTCATAAATTACGGTTTCATATTTTTAATTGTATAATTTTTGCATGCCATCTTGCCAGATTTAAATTGATGATCTATAATCCGGAAAAAACCCTAATCCAGAATTGCCGAAGTCCCGATGAGTCCGGATTATGGACTTTGTACTGTGTAATAAATTAAATTTAAAAATTAATCTTAATTGTGTGTTCATTTTGAAAATTTAGTCTTGCCAGCAGCTAAATAGTTAAAAAAATGTTGAATACACTTAGTATAACAGGGTCCAGACCCAGGTGAATGGGCTATCTATATAGTTAGTTTTCTTGGCTTTCTCCATGTGTAACATGAATGTAAGCCATTTTACCTCACAAAATTCTCTGTGAAGGCATCCCTTTCCTTAGCCGTCATGTGCTTTGCCGTTTAGGAATAACCTAATATTTTTAGAAAATTTAAACTATTACATTCTTAATGTATTTTAATTAGATATAATTTGTGTATGTCACTTTTGCATGCAGAGGTTTTTTTTTATTACTTATACTTTTTGTTTATGATTATATTTTCTTTATTGAGAAATCTGCTTTCAGAGATGGTTTGTTTTATCCTATAGAAAAGTAGGCTTAGAGAATTATTATAAGGTGAAAAAACAAAGCAGAAGCCTAAGTTTACTTAATTTGCAGAAAAATGGAAAAGAGAATAAGAAAGCATTGAATGCAGAGCATGACTGAACCCATATCTTGAATACACCTTCATGGAACTGAAATCATTTAATACTGTGTATGGCTATTTACATTTATCATATGCAATAGTAAATCTTTGTATGGGTGGAGTGTTGTTGAAGCTTTCAGCAGTTCCTGAAGTAATGAATTCCATTCTTGAAAAATTAGCTGTTTTATAGTGGAGGACTTTAAGATTCAATAAATATTCAGTGAAGTTTAAGTATAGTGAGAAGGCTGACTAATCCATTTGTATTATATCCTTGGATTCAAGCTAGAATTATAAGCTGAACTTACGAGGATGTGCATTATTATCCTTCAGGGGAAATATAGTGTTATGTGTTTATCTGCTAACTTTTGGAGATTTTTCGTAATTTTTACAAAAATTAATTTATGGCTTTACATACATAACTCTTCTGTTTTTGGTAGAGATACCAAAAACAACCATTATGACCATTTGTTACTACATTTGTGTTTTAAGTAGTATTATTAGCCCACCAGTGTGCAAGCGGTAAAAGTCACTGAAGACTGATAGTTCTGTATAGGGTTCAAATTCTGGTGAATGGGCTGGCTGTATGGGCGTATTCATGGTTTTGCCCATGTGTAACGTGAATACAAGCTAGTTTCCCTTAAAAGACCTCCACTGGGTATCCCTCCCTTTCTGTGTACTGCCTAATGGTGGAGCCTGAAATAAATAAAAAATAAATAAGTAGTACATATGACAGCTGTTTGGATCATTACCAAAATTTTCACTCGCTATTTCATGAGAAATTAAATTACTATTTTAGAATTTCATTTCACACGTTGTTAATTGCATAGTTTGAGACCTACAAAAAATTATAGTGTTTTAGGACATTTGGCTTTCAAAATTTTAATTTGGCTATTTAGGAATTTTCTAATTATTTCTTTAACATAGATGGTAACAATACTGTGATATTATTAAAACAGCAATATGTTATTGCTTTCGGAACATAAAAATCTTGAAAATTAGGATATAAAAATTTAACACAAATTCTCAATGGGGAGTATGATCACCCGAAACTGAAATACAGGCTTGGCAGTGATGTCAGTGCTGTTTATGATGTTAATGAGCTATATGGGTAGCAATGCTCATCAATCATGTAAAACAGTTGTAAGCTCATCTAGGATTTGGGGAGGAGGTTGGAGGCCAGAGCATGCCTAATGAGAGCATCCCATGCATGCTGAATTTGATTAAGGTCATGAAAGCAAGCTGGATATTCCATTTAGTCTGTAGTTTCTTCCTCATCTCTTGATGCAGGAGGCCAGCAGTATGAGAGCAGGCACTATCTGCTTGTGAAATGAAGATATCACCAATTGTGTCCATGTGTGAATTAAAAATACGATCCAGTATGTTGTCTTTGTACCTCAAAGCTATAAGATTTCCATGTGACACAGGGTTCGTAGCGGTCCTTACAAGTGCTTATAAGTCCTTATATTTGAAAATAAAGTATAAAAGCCCTTATAGGTGCTTACTTTTTCTCTAAAGCACTTATTTTTTTTTTTGTTTTCAGTGCTTATTTTTTGCTTTTAGTGCTTTTGTTTTTTTAAACGAACACAGATTTTTTCTCCATACCAAAGCTGAAACTAAGTAAACAACTTTTCTTCCTTATATGGAATGTCTACTTGGGCAAACTCGAAGAGGTTCGTAAAAGGGGTCCCCGTGTTTTATCGCTAACCTGGTGTAATATTTAATAAATAAAAGTAAAACACAAAATGTTAAAAAAGGCCCTTTTGGACATAATATGGAACGTCAGATGGTGAATCATACTGCAAGAAATAGCTTTTTGCCCCTTTCTCTGCATTAACATAACCTTTGGTGTATGCGAGTACATACAGGTGCACATCGCTCTATTGGTCAAAGAATTGCGAAAGAGTAGAAATTTCCGGTACATTCCGTATTCTTTTGCTCCTACTCAGTATTACACATGTTTGAAGTTCTATCAAGATTTTAATAATTTGCATTCTCGTTCCGCGTGGTCAATTGATATTCGCGTTTATTATAATCAGTATGCTTATATTATGAGCATATGTATGAATATTTATAATAATATATTTCCAGTAACTGCTGAAGTATAGATAAACTTCAAAAATGGGTAAGTGTGTTTTAACACAGATTAGTTTTCTAAGGAATAATATTCAGAATGGCATAAATAAAAAGTGAAAGTAATCGAATAGTAAAAAAAAAAAATTTTTTTTTTTTTGCCAATGCATTATACCGTATGGAATTGGGAGTTCTCCCCTTTCTCCGCAAAATCTCGAATATTGAAACCGTTACAGTTCGCAGCAAGAAAAGCAGCGGATATTTTTTTGGGTCACTTTCCAGCATCGGTGGAATAGGACTAAAAGTTCTGTGGTCAACCAACCCAAGCGAAGAATAATTCTATTCCGGAAATTTAATGCAGTCTGTTCAAAATTAGAATGAAAAACACCCCAGATTGGTAAATCTCTTTATTAATCAATATGAGTATGGCAGGGATATCGCATGGAGTGCAACGTGTCCTGCTCAATGATAAATATGTCACATGGACACACGGGAGTGAAAACCGGACGAAGCAAACGGGCATTTTCCTTTATTTAGTTATTTATTCTTTGAATACCAGCAGCTGTTGATTCCAATTGCGTAATATCACGTGCGGAAGAATTAAGGTGCACATATTGTGCAATAACGTTTGCGATATTTGAGATAAAAGAGTTTTACTGTGCTTGCTAAGCAGATTTTTTTTTCAGTTCCATTGGGCTATTTTTTATATGATGCACATATCGAAATGTCAAAAGCATTATTTAGTTGAAAAATCCAAAGAACAGCTACAATATACCCCCTTCCTCTTTTATCCGGAATTTTCAGATATTTGGCAATTTCCGAGTATGCTGGTTAGTTAAGCTTTTACTGTTAAAGAATGATTGCATGAAGCAATTTCTCGTCTTCTGATTTCAGAAAAGTTCTTTTTTTTTTACTTATTTTTACTTAAATTACTTTGCTTGCAATATCTGTTAAGGGAAAACTGTTATACAATGCAAATTTAGAAAATGTTCAGAATTTTGATTTAAGTTAAATTATTTAAATATTAATATGAGTGGAAAAATAAATTATATTTATTTTTAGGTGCCAAGCGAATGTAATAAATATGGCTTATTACTATTTATTTTCTCTATTTTGAACTGAAATTTCATCATTCAGTGTTGTAATATAATTTAGTTCTGCATAGTTTTTTTTCCTCTCATTGTAAACTAGTTCTGTAAATTGAACTGTTATTTAAAATTTAAAAAAAAAAAGAATGTAATTGTTTTCCATGGTTGAGTAATGCTCATTCTCTCTCATATTTTGAATTTCTCATATTTTAAATTACAAATCTAATTTTTCTTTTAAGGTTATGCAGTTGTCTATAATGTAATTAGACAGGTACTTATTTTTTTCCTTAAAATGTGCTTGAAAAGTGCTTATAGGTGCTTATTTTTTTAACTAAAATGTGGCTGGGAACCCTGTGATGGCACACACAGGTCTGAATGCCCACTTAAAGATATTCCTTCCCATACAAGAACACTGCGTCCTGCATAAGTATCCCTTTTACATATGCTAGATAGAAAATACCGAGTGTTTGCTTTCTTCCACTCATAAACATGTCAAGAATCACTCTGCAAATCATTGTGGGACTCACCTATGAATAGAACAGACCTCCACTGATTTTCATTCAAGGATGCCTATTCTGCACCATGAGAGTTGTCTTCAAATTGTTGGCCATCAGTGTCGCTTGTAGTGAAAACCAGCTGTAGTCATTTTGCATATTCTGTGAGTACAGAGTTGGTTGAAAATGCGAGGAAAATGATTGCTGTAACATCAATCAGATTTTTGTGGTTGGTTGTAGAAGTTGGATCACAGCTCTCTATGTGTTTTCGCCACTAATTTTTTCGTATCTAAACGAAGACTCTAGTAGCAGATCTCTAAATTGGTATCAAATTTATCAAAAAGATGATGATGCATTTCTTTTCTCTGAAAATGTCTTTCCATTCTTTAGACTGCCAAAATTTATTGTCATAGTAATATGCGCTGAGCTGAGAGAGTATTTGGAATCACACTGAGCACCGCATGAGAAAACCAACTGACCTGACTTTCTTTTAAAATAGTCTTATGGTATTATTTCTTCCGTATATAAATATTACATAGGCATACAAGGCCTGTGTATCAGCATGGATATGTTAATTACAAATACTGTCTGGTATAGTTATACAAGATACTTATATATATATATTCATGACAATTATTTGTACACCCAAACCATTTTTTTACGCAATTTTGAAATAACAAAGTTCACCAATAAGAACACAAACACTTTTTTTTACATGAATTTTTTGTTCTAGTGCAAATACCCCCCCTTTTTTTTAAATTCTAATGATCAGACGTTGGGTTGGTTTATACCCACACATGTGTTAGAGATTTGGTCTACTTCATCAAAGAATTTGTAATGTTAAGAACGAAAGATTCTCCAAAGCAGGAGTGGCTCTGCCACATCGAAGAGGGGCATTCATCCAGCCTTATGCAAATGTGCGAAATAGCTGTCGAGCAGGTGAGGAAGGTCTCGTTTATCGAGTTCAAACTTCTGATGCCATTCCCCCTATTGAATTGACGTAAATTAAATCACTGATCAAACTGCGATATGGACGAAGTCAAAGGTGAAGTTCAGCTATTAACAGATGGTTTAATTCACGAGGGCTTGAAATTTCCTACAAGTGTGGAACAACATTTCTTTGCTTGTGATCCTGACATGGAGCGTGCTTTAAAATTTAAATGTAATCTTAAGTTTCGTATAGATGAATATCAAGAATTATATAACCAACAGTGTAATTACAGCACTGGGCATTGGTTGCAACATTAATTCAGTGAGCATAATTTTTTTATCTTTTAAGTTTGATGACCAGTAAAGGTTGTATTGCTTTTTGCCTTTTCTTTCATGCAGCAATATATGAGGGTGAATTCTTTAGCTTTCAGACATAAGGGTACATTTACGTTTTCAAAAATATACAGGCCCATTCCCCTTTTTATTTATTTCAGTTCTTACATAAACTTTCTGAGCATATTTGTCACTTCAATAACTTGAATGTGTAAACTTTTAAAGAGGCCTTAAAAGTATATTTACCTGATGTAAATAAAATAATCAATTTATCTAATGTAAGTAAAATATGTTTCTTTGCTGATTTCATAAAAGCTGTTTTGATCATCATATTTATTACAGGTTCTTATTTTAGCAAAAATAATTAACCATCATGCATGAAATTTTTATTTTCAGGACCTGTGATATTGGAAAATTTTTAGTTTTGCAGTGTCTTATCAGCCAGATAGATTTTCCTTCTTGGGCTGTTCACCACATTGATGTCAAAGATATTTATCAGAAAGCATATAAATTAGAAAAAGTAATAATTGAACTAATGTAGTTTTTTTGCTATGTAGTTTTCATTGACATTATTGACTGTTTTGGGAATATGATGATTTTGTACTATCTTGTATTTTTTTTATAACTTATTCACTAAAATGAATGTTTTCCATTTGCACATCACATGAACATCTTTATTGCTGTTCGAACACTATTCTGGAATTTGAATGTAAAGGCCATTAAACAACAATGAATCAATTACTGTGACTAGAACAAATCTTATGATTGTACAATGTCAAAACTGTTAGGGTTATGAGGTTTTTTTAAGTGTTAAAAATAACTCTAAAATTTATTTTATATAGTAATGTAACTTTTTAAGCATTAACCATATTTCATTGTTAATCTACCATCAAATAAAAGCTCCAGTTTGTAAGTTGGAAAAAGCTGAACAGACATGAAAAATCTGATTAGCTTTATTAAATTGTGAAAATAATAATGGGTAGTATATAATCATTATCAATATAGGCTGTCCACTCAAATCAGAAGCTGTAAAATAAACAAATTCCTTCTATTTTATATTACAACATCCTCCTCCTCCCCCCACAGTTAAGGAAATATTTCAGTTGGGATATTGAGTTGTAATCAATAATACAAATTAATTTTTTTATGAAGGTTTCTGTTAAGAACTCAGTCTTAAACAGCTGGATTTTTTTATTAACAATTCTTTCAGAATTTTTCTTAATTTTCAGGGAAAGAAATTTTTTCACTGCAATAAATCATGCTAACTTAAAATAGTATCATGCATTATAAATACACAGACTAATAAAATTAAGTCCTTCAAGAATTCAGTCATTACTAAGCACTTCAGCCAACCATTTCTAAAAAAAATATTTAAGGTCTGCCTGTGTGTAAAAACAGTACAAAATATCTCATGTTTCGTGATTTATGTGTTTATAGCAATAATTTGGAAATATTAAGATAAGGCATTGACACAGGGCCATAGGACTGTTAATTTCAGGTGCAAGGGAAAACATTTAATATTAAACAGTGGGGGATGAGAATTAAATGCCACTAGAAAAGGAAAAATAAAAGAATAAAACAGTTAAATAAGTATAAAAGGTCTTATAAATCAATTAATTTATGATGATCTATGGGGGTTTTAATAGCAATCAGAGAAGAAATACTGAAAAAGATTATAGAAGCTGAATATGCCAAGGAAATTCATTCTTGCAAAAAGAAATCATTTAATTCCTTTGTTCATACATTATTTTCTGTTATCTTCCCTCCCCCAAGATTCTGAAATTCTCAATGACAGAAATCTGATGAAAATTCAAACAAGAAAACTTTTCAAAAGAAGTAAATGTTACCAATACAGTTAGTGCTATAGTGATTTATATCCTTATATGCTTTGTCTTATCGCTTTAGTAAATCCTGGAAGAGAAAGAGAAGAAATATTCTACTTTCATTCTAACATTTTTGTAGTGTACATGGATATGTGTTTTTCCAACATTTATTACATTTTTCTTACTCTGAGAAAATTTTGTGTTTATTTACAGAGCAAACTTACTGATATGCTTCTGTCGTGTGGGATGGATTTTGAAGGAAGGCTGCATTCGGGGAAAGATGATACTAAAAATATTGCAAGACTTGCTATAGCTATGTTAAAAGATGGTGCTAAGTTCCATGCTAAAATCTTTTCTCCTGGAGTACAGTATGTATATATTAAATGTTTAACAGTATACTTCTTAAGCTATACTATTCTGTGTTCATTTGATTGGCTAACTGAGCTGCTTCTGAATATGAAAATGATTGAGCTTCTTAATTATACATGTTACATAAGTAAAATAAATTTTTATCAGTTATGCTATTAAGATCATAAATATGCAGGCAAAGACATCAGTATTTAAATCACATACGAGAAACTAGCATTATTGCTAAGGGATGGTGTGGTGCTTTTCAACCTTGATGGTTATGTAAATAATAACCCTTCATAAGCTACTCTTACCCAATTATCAGTTCTTGCTATCATAATTATTTTGTTTTTCTCTGAAAATTCTTCAAGTGGAATTTTTCAGTAGTATAAATAGTAGAGAGTTTAAGGTCCACTTGCATGATGGCTATTTACAACATGAATAAAAGTATCTGTAACTGAAAGTAAATTTCAACCTTTAATTAGGAATTATAACATTTTTACATAATATTTGCTGATTAAAGCTTAAATTTTTTTGAGAAATGATTCATAATTTTTAATAATTTTTAAATTAGGCTTAAAATCTTATTCAAATGCAAATTTAGTTTCTTGTGTTGTTTGTTTGTATAATTGTATTTTGATGTATGAAAATATGAAATGTGGTGTACATTTTAATATTTTTTTCAAAATAATGAACACTAGCATTATATTAACCCAGAGAGAATACCCCTTGAGGGAAAATTTGTAGTTTAAGGAAAGAAATGTGGTTATCCTTTAATTTACAAGTGAAGTATTTAATTTAAATTTATGACTACAAAAAACTACTTTTTATTGAAGTTTTGATATTTATCAATATTTTATGTACTCTAATTTATAAGACACAGTAAAACATAATCTAAATTTAAATAAATATTTACTTGTTTTTTTTAGTTTTGAGAAGGAGAAGGGAATGATCATTTAGCAATGATTAAAGAAATACATAAGGCAAAAGAGGTTGAGAAACATTATATTAAATTAAAAAAGATTGTGTGTTTAGTGAACCATCAAAATCTTCCAGTAGACAAATTGAATATATACACTGAACAGTTTTCTAAAATTTCATTTTCTGGTATATACCCTATGCACAAAGCTCTTATCTAGTTATTTTCACAACTGTTCCTTTCAATTAAAAAATTGTTTTAAATCGTGCAAAGCTTCATGTTTTCATGAGTCCACTAGCAGCTGAGTGGTAAAGTCTTGGAACACTGTTAGTTTGGTCCGAGGTTCAAATCCCGGCAAACAGGCTGTCTACATGGGAGTTTTTATAGTTTTCCCCCATGAGTAAAGTATAAGGCAAATGGCTTTCATGAAGGAATCCTTACCCTTAGGCAGATAGCCTTTCAGTGCTTTGCCATGGTTAAACAAACCAAACCGTGATGTTTTTGTATTTTTAAGTTAAAAATAGAATTTTATATAAAATACGAAATATAGTTTTTTAATGCACCCCTTTTGCCCCTATATATACATTTAAGTAAATTTTGTATCATTTATAGGGATTCCTGATAAAAGTAAATGTAAAAGAATTTCACTTTTTCTGTGTTTCATTTCTTATAATGAGTACAGAATTTTCTTGAATGTAAGTATATAGCCAGAGAATTTTGTGTTTATAATAAATTATTCTATTTATTAAAAAAAAAAAGAAAAGAAAAGAAAAGAAAAAAGAAAACATGAATCTTTGTCATTTAAAAGTTTCTGTAACCGGAAGTATATATCTTTGACCAACAGCTGTGAATATAAAGCTTGGATAAAGGCTTTTATGGACACAGTGTGTATGTTTTTATATGTACAAGGTGATTCAAAACTAATAGAGAATATTCTAGAACGAACTTCTAGAAGAGATAGGCTACACCTAGATGTCTCAGATAAAGGCTTTTATGGACACAGTGTGTATGTTTTTATATGTACAAGGTGATTCAAAACTAATAGAGAATATTCTAGAACGAACTTCTAGAAGAGATAGGCTACACCTAGATGTCTCAGAATCCTATAGCTATGTAGATTCAGAAATGCAACTCGAAATGGCAACGAGATGGCCTGTTAGAGACTGTAGCAGGGAAACTATCGACAGCCACTCCAGAGGTGTTAAAATGGAAAATATAAATACAACGTGATTATAAATTGGCAGTTAAAGACCATAAGTGATAAAGGTCCCCAACATTTTGTAACGTGAAGTAAGTTATAGATCTGAGATGTTTTGAAATGGCACATCATCGTGGCTATCGTGAATGTCCAACAGATGCCCAACATATTTCTTCCTTTATTCCATGTGATGCCCACATTACAAAACTTTAGGAAACTTC
Organism: Stegodyphus dumicola; assembly: GCF_044657685.1. NCBI lineage: Eukaryota > Metazoa > Arthropoda > Arachnida > Araneae > Eresidae > Stegodyphus > Stegodyphus dumicola. The sequence goes on from NC_140781.1 coordinate 181,760,484, forward strand.
ATTATCAGAAAAGTGGGTTTTTTTTTTAAAGCTTATGGTTTTTAAATGTCAATTTGCAATCACGATGTAGTCATGCTTTCCATTTTAATACCTTTGTGAATAGCTGTCAATAGTTTTCCTGCGACAGACTCTAAAAGCACTATCTTATTAGGATTGCATTTCCAATCCTACATTGCTATGGTATTTTGAGTCATCTAGGCCTATGCCTCCTAGAAGTTTCTTCCTCTAGTTTTGAATCACCTTGTGTATATGGTTAATTTCCTTTGTGGTCAGTGTTTAAGCAGTATGATTATTCTATATAGTAAACTCGTTCCTTTCATTGAGGAAATTTTTATTAAAATACCCAATTTAAGACCTTATTAAATTTTAGAACAAAAATATAGCAAACAGGAAAGGGGTTTTACTTTTGGATGAATATGGTAATTCAAAAAAAATTTGTAATTCCCTTTTTTGTGAATGACTTCAGTTTTAAACTATTGTTAAATATACAGGAAGATGTAAATACACTATTATCAGTATGTTAGTGTAGTGATTCTCAACCGGTGGTAAACAGGAGAAAAATAGGTGGTACATAAAGAAACAAAGTAATTTTAATTATTAAATTAAAAAATTAAATACCCCAGCAACATAAGTTTTTTTCTCTAACACTCGTAAATTTATGCGATCTGAGTTTTGTTCAAGGTCAATAGCCGCTCATAAACTTGAGCAAAATCATCAGTTATTATTTTCACAAATATTGTTTTAGCTATAGACAACAAAATTTTTCACAAATGATTTTTTTAAAAAGAAGTAATAGAAATGGATGTTGTATTTAAGGCATAAAAATAAGTTCCTGTAAAAAGATAATAGTATCTCATTAATTCTTGTAGAGTTGACCGATTTATTAGCAAGTCTATACTTTATGCCTCCACCATTTTCGGGCTCATACTGCTCTATTTTCAATTGCAGTAATTTTTTTTATGTCAGTTTGCTTTCTCTAGCCACAGATATTTTGTATTCTTATTGTTTTGCATTCTTTAGTTTTCTACACAATTTGAGAATATTGTTGTTTGTATTTGAAGAACTGGTAATTAAATGGGCATTTAAATAATTGTAAAAAATAATAAAACAAACCTAGATTTTTCAAAATGGAAAAATGGGTAAGATTGACTAAGCGGAAAAGTGATGATTCACAGGTGATGGATCTAGGACAATCTAATAGCACTAAGAATATTGAAAAGAAAAATGTTTTATAGAAAATATAATGAAAGTTATTTATCATTTGGGTTTATTTGGAATGGAAGTGAAATTGACCCTCAGCCTTAATGTCTTGTTTTTGGTGAACTCTTATCCAATCAAAGTACAGTACAAAGTCCATTATCCATATGTCCATTATCCGGAATCCATATGTCCATTATCCGGAATGATCTATAATCCGAACCATAAAGCCACAAACTTTACGCATGCACTTAAAGAATGCGCATACATTACGCATGCGCACATTAAAAGAAATGTTTAATAAAGTAAACAAATAAATATTAAGCTTTTTTTAAAAAAATTGATATCCTTTAGCATAATTGCTCTTTATTTCATAAATTACAGTTTCATATTTTTAATTAGATAATTTCTGCGTGCCATCTTAGCAGATTTAAATTGATGATCTTTAATTCAGAAAAACCCCTAATCCGGAATCGCCAAAGTCCCGACGAGTCCGGATTACAGACTTTGTACTGTATCAAATCATCATTTAGTAAAAGACATCTTGAATCTAAGCATGCCAATTTAAAGGATAAATCTGAAGAATATTTTAACAGGAAATTATCGGAGTTCAAAAATAGTAGTCAAGTAATGAAAGGTTTTGTTACTTTAATTGAAAAGCTTTGGAAGCCAGTTTAAATAATTGTAAAAAATAATAAAACAAACCTAGATTTTTCAAAATGGAAAAATGGGTAAGATTGACTAAGCGGAAAAGTGATGATTCACAGGTGATGGATCTAGGACAATCTAATAGCACTAAGAATATTGAAAAGAAAAATGAAAAGAAAAATTCTTAGGCTTACCTGGTAAGCCTAAGAATTGCCAAAACTGGACAGGCTCATACTATTAGAGAAAACCTTATATTTCCAGCAGCTGAAGTTATTGTTTTAACATTATTCAACGAAAAAGTGGTTAATGAACTTAATACTATTCCGTTATCAAATGACACAGTAAGTCGACAAATCCATGGAATCGCAAATTCCATACAAGAGACACTTATTTAAAAAATAAAACACAGTGAGTATTTCGCATTGGAATTGGTTCAAAGTACTGATATAATGAACTTTGTTCAATTATTAGTTTACATACTTTTCAAAGAAGATAAATCGCTGAAGAGTATTTATTTTGTGAATCTTGTGATGATAGAGCAACTGCTAGTGAAATTTTCAGAGTAATTGAGAAGTCTGAAAATAATATTCCTTGGAATAACTAGAATGCTGTATGCAGTGATGGAGCTCGGACTTTAACAGGGAAACATTCCATTTTTATTTCTCAAATAACGGAAGTCAAATCTGAAACTAAATCTACTCACTGCTCCATTCATCATGAAGTTTTTGTAGCCAAAACAATCCTCAAAAACCTCAAAATCGCTTTGAATCAAGCTGTGAAAACTGTTAATTTTATTAAAAGCCCAGGAATGGGCAGCCATTCTGAAGTAAGTGGTTATCCAGATGCAAAATTTTAAATCGTCTTTTTGAACTTCGATCAGAATTTCAAATTTTCTTCTGTGTTTCAGAATTTGAATTGCAAAAATGTTTTTTTAGTGAATTATGGTTGGCGCGTGTAGTATATTTAGCTGATATTTTTGGAAAGGTAACTGAATTAGACTTAGGAATACCAGGACAAAGTGTTAATTTGTTTACCATTAGAGATAAAATAAATGCAAAGATAAAGAAACTCGAGCTCAATCAAAGAAATGGATAATAATATTTCAAGCTTTTTACATATTTTAGAGAGTTTTCTAACTGAAACTAATTTCAAAATAAAAGAAGAATTAGCATCCGACATTAAAAATCATTGTTTTTCATTGATAAATAATTTCAAAATGTATTTTCCCCAGTATTATGAAAAAGAAAACTGGATTAGACATCAGTTTGCTCAAATGTACCCAAAATTAAAAAACAAGTGATAAAACTTTCTTGTGATTGAACTCTAAAACTGAAATTTCAAAAATAACATAATTGTAAACTTTTGGCTGAACTGAAAAAAGAATTTAAAGGCATATCAAATAAAGCTATTGAGTTTTTATTGCCTTTTTGTACAATCTATGTGTGTGAAAAAGGATTTTTTTCCATGTTACATTTGAAAAATAAACACAAAACAAAATTAAAAGTGGATCCTAATTTACGGTTTAAAACTAATCGAAATAAGGCCAAATGTAAAGAAATTCATATCTCTTAAACAGGCCAAAATTTCACACTAAATTTTAGAATTAAAGTAGTATAATTTAAATTTTGATAATTAAAGTAGTAACCAATTTTAATCTAAAATTTTTTATGTGTGCATATTTAATAAATAGCCAAAACATTGTGCAAATGGTGAAATATATATTTTTAACATTTCTATTGAGAAATTTAAAAATAATCATTGTAAAATGTAGTGGTACTAAAGTTTTTCAGTTTTTGTTTACATGTTATGCGTTAATGAAAAGGTTGAGAACCACTGTGTTAGAGTGTAATTAGTAGCATAAAGTATTGCTAGTTTGAAGTAGTAGAATTTCTGAGGATTTTTTTTTTTTAATCTGCCGTTTCTCTCTCTATTGCTGCCTTTCTCTTTTTCTTCTTAACATTCCCATCAATTTAATATAGGTAGTGGTCTGTCAAAAATTAGGTATTTTGTGCAATGCAAATATGTTGTTTGAAGCTTAAAAATGTGGTGAATTTTGGAAACACAGAATTTAAAGTTTTCATATTGCCAGTGTAAACATTTTTAATTCTTAGCCTTTTTTTCATGCCAGGTTACTCTCTATATTATGAAGTTTAATATGTTCTTTGTCTGTAATACAAAATGAAATTGATGTGGCTTTGCAGTTTCTTCAAAGACTGAATGTGTAATGTTTGCCTGATACTGATGAGAAACATGCATGCATGCTTTCCAGAGAATTTCTTTTGCATCCATTTAGTAACTAATGCTATTTCTTTATCTCTTAACAAATAGTGTGAGTTTTTTTCACTTAAATGGACTTTATGGGCCACTTAGACATCATATACGTTTACCTTATCACATTTGATAAATAGTGTAGCTAAATAACCATTATAGATGAATACTATTTCAGTGTTAACTCCTGGCAGCTTACAAATCAACCATACAACTTTTCAAAACTTCATTGTCGTTTTTTAAGGTTTTCATTTGAATCGTACATATTTGCTAAATTAGGCTTGCAAATATAAATGCAATTAATTTTAATGAATTAGTCTCATTATTATTCTGAAAGGCTTGTTTATGCATTTTTTAAAAAAAGTTATGAAGTTTTCAAAAAGAGTTTATGTTTTGTAGGGTTTCTTAAATTATTTTTTAAATGTTTCATAATTAAATTGTTAATTTCCGACTTTAATTTTTAACAGGATGAAATTGTTTCGAAACAAAGTTAATGCTTATAAAAGAACAAGAGCAGAATCTTCAAAAACTTCAAAGAAATCAGCTAAACGTAAAAGTGCATCACAAGCTAAAACTAGTCAAGTGGAATCCTGCAATAATGCATCTATGGATATTGATCCTGACTTAAAAGAAACAGAATATATTCTGATGAAATTTAAACGTTTATGAGTGTGTAGAATTCTGTTATAATATTTTAATATTTCAAAGTACTGCAGTTAAATGTAATTAAGAGAGATGGAACTTGGTCTTTAATGCATATCAGTTTGATTTAACTTTGTATGTATTTAGAAAACAACATGTTTGCCATTTTTACATTATGTAAAATAGTTATAAATTTTCTAGCTCAAATAGTAAAATTAATACCAAAAATGTAACATTAGACACAATTTTAGGTGCTGGTGGATTCTTCTTCATTTTGACGTGCTGGTTCCTGAATTAGTTAAGAATTTTTCATGAAAACTTTCTATTGATATACCACATGATAGCTTGTGAACTAAACTGAAGTTTATTTAACTGGCAAACATGTTTTTAAACTGCTTGGCTAAGTAAAGGCATATTTAACATCATGCTCATAACCTTTTTATCCTCATTATTGCTTTTCCTCCTTGAAGGTAATCATCATTATTTATTCATATGTCATTATTTTTAAATGCCTCGTAAAATGTTTTAGATTGTAAATTTTTTGTAACAGATATTTTGCATATGAAGGTAATACATTTTTTGAGATTTTTATCAGTATATTTATTATATTTGATATAAAAGTGTTATACAGTTAATTTCTGTCATCTGTCAGTTATGAAACTTAAAGCATTTAACAAAATATATTTTGGCAACAAAATAAAACTCAAATGAAATTTAAGTAGAATTACAAAATTTTTGCAAAGTGACCTTCATGTGAAGTTTGCTGCTATTTTTAATCCATGTTTTTTAAACTTTCATTTAAATTTTGAAGCATTATTGCAATGATAAGGAAATTTTGAATTTACAATTGAGTTTATGTGATGTCCTGTTACAAAACTGATTTGTTAAAAGGTGTTCTGTGTTTAATATACGTTTACCTTATTGTATTTTTATAACTGTTAAAATTTATTAATAAAGAATATATTGTTACAGTTTTTTTTTACTTCTATTATTTTTAATTCTTCGGTTCAGATAAATAAATTTTTAGTAAATCTGGCATTATTGCCTCTCTAGACTATATATGCAGTTTCTTCAAGCTGTTCTGAAACTTTTGTTGTAAAACTGACAGGATTTCACATCAGTGCATATTGAATGGCATATACAAGGTAACCAAAAAAGTTCTTGCCGTTTCTGATATGACATTGGAAAAGTGCACCCTAACATAAAAATAGTCACCAAACCTGGTGATGAAGTGTTTAGGAGGGAGTCAGGACATTGAAAAAGTATAAAAGCATGTTGCATCAGTACTTCAAACATAACTCTCACAGCGACTGATTGAAATGGATGCAAACATGGTTTTTTTTTTTTTTTTTTCATATTGCCAGAGCAGCATACATACAACTCTCGTTCGGAGTTGTATGCTGTTTGATTTTTAAGTGGGCCTGTCATCAGCAGAATCAAGTCACCGAATTTGCCAGGCCTTTGGGGATGATGTCATTAGTGAATGAACCGCTAAGCAATGGTTCCAGAAGTTCGATATATCTCCTAGTGATTCACCACACAGTGGTCGGCCACAAGCGCTGGACAATGAGGCCCTGAGAGCAGCCATAGTTAGTGACTGTAGCCAAACGTGTGGTGAGCTTGTTGCACACTTCCAGGTATCTGATGAAATGATCAGACTCCATTTGCACTGCATAGGATATAAGCTCAGCAAGTTGGTACCCCACTCACTGTCCGATGCAAACAAGCAACAGCATGTCGCTGCCTGTTTGTCATTACTTACTCGGCACTGCAGTGCATCCATATTTGATTGAGTACTCACCAGAGATGAAAAATGGGCCCAGTATGACACACCCAGGCATTCCAGACATTTGCTGTCACCACGGGACCCTGTGCCTCACACTGCGAGACTTTCTATCCACCCATGCAAGATCATGCTTAGTATCTGGTGGACTAGTCACCAAGTGGTTGGTGCACTATGAGCACCTGCCATTGGGGAAAACCATCATGGCAGGCCTGTACTCACAGCAGTTAGAACACGTGCAGTGTGCATCAGGCACTGATGCATCAAGAACCAGCATTGGTCAATCGTAAGGGTGTACTCATCCTCCATGACAATGCGAGGCCGCATGTGACTCGAGAGGCCAGGGACACCACCCAGCGACTGGGCTGGGAGACACTACCCCATCCCCCATACTCCCCAGACCTCACACTAACAGACTATGGAAAATCCTTCAACAAGTGGCCAGACCTCGAAAAGGCCCTCATGGACTTCTTTGTTTCCAAGACTCCTGAGTTTTACTGCAACAGTATCGCATAGCTAGCCACTCGTTGGCAAAAGGCACTGGTTGCCCATGGTGATTACTTTGAGGAATTAGTGGTGATTATTATTAGTTTATGACTTTTTCTTTCTGACTGTTCAAAACGGTGAGAACTTTTTGGTTACCTTGTAGAATGACTTCCAAGAATCTCTTTCGTTTACCAGTCTATATTCTGAGTGGTGTTTTTGCTATATAGCTTTATTTAAGAGCTTGTGTAATTTTTAAATGCTTAAAATGTTTGGTGCTTTAAGGTAAAAGGTTTATTTTAAGAAATAATGAAGGAAGTTTATATTCAATTTGACCCTCAGGTGTGTTATAAATGGCTTAAATGTGCATTTCAATATTTAATTTTACTGTAGAATCCTATTGTATTCCATTTTATCATAGAATCCTATATATGTAGCTAGCACAACACAGTTAAAATTTTTGTACTTAGAAAAAAATTTTAAAAAGCAAACATTTTTAAGAATTTAAAATCATGTAGTATATTTACAGCATGCAGAATTAAGTAAAATAAGCATGATAGGAAACAAAAATATTTAATATCTAAAATCGCATATTTCTCATAATTTTATAATGGTTCTGTTTATGTTTGAAAACACATGCAAGTGCTTAGCTTCAACACAAAGTTTGATCAATGAGTTTCACACCAGTTTTCTGTGAAATAACTAGAGAAGAATATCGATATCTGGATTCGTCTACTTTCTCTTTATAGTTGTGAAACATTTCTGGAAGAAATTTTAGTTGTGGATTTGAGATGGAAGTTGTACCATAATGTCAAGTGTCGAAAGTTTGTTTGCCATATCTACCTCAAAATGAGGACTACACTACAAAAATTGTATGCTTGGATGTTCGAGGTACAATCCACAGAAAGATGCTTGCATATAAGCGAGTGATATGAGCTGACCGCTGCTAGACAGATTGGAAGTAGAACTAACATCTAAGCAATCGGTGTTTGTCAGTCACAATCGTTCATTATAATAAAGCTGCTTTAATAGTTCAGCAAAGGTTATTCATGTTATCCTACGTAGGCATTTCTCCCTGCCTTGCCCCTTATAAAAGGCTTTCGATGATGATGAGAGGGGACAGGAAAGCATGACGTTTTCACTGTAAAGCAGGAGAGTTTTATCGGCTAGACAAATGGCAAAAATTAATTACAGTGATGCCGATTATTTGGAATCAGATACTTCTCACTTTCTGTTTTCTCCGCTGCTTTTCTTCTTTTTAACTAAAAAACAAGTAGAACTTTTTCCATACATCCCATAAAATATGCAGATACATTACTACAGCCCACAAGGGATAGTATGAATATGAGCACTGATAAGTAGCACTGTATTCGTATCCGAATTCTGAAGGATCTGCTGTCTACGTGGGTGTTTTGCTAAATTTCCACACAGAATTCAAGCCAGTTTATCTTAAACCACCGTTTTCAGACTTTTTTCAAGTAGGAACCTCTTTTATAAATTATAAAGTTCTGCGCATCATCTTACTCTTGTTCCCTTCGAAATAATTTTTTTAGCCTACTAACTGTAAGTTACTACTTAAAACACAGTTAATTAAAATTAATTAAATTTTATATTGGTATTAAGTTAATAGAAGAAAATTTATAATGGCTTTTAATAAATCAAGGCTATTAGAGTTTGGATAATTTTTATCTTATTAACTAAAAAAGAAATAAATATTAGAACTCTTCTTAATGAGGTGGATTGAGTCTGCCAATTCTTGCACATCTCTTCAATGTTTGGATGTATGCTGGTATGAAGCACCACAGACAGTGCTTTAAATACTTCTTTTGTTACTAAGACTAGAAATCCATAGGTAGAGTAACTGGTAATATTTCTTAAAATGTTAGTCTTGGGAGAAAAAAAAAATGATAGATGATTACCATGTGTAATTCCCAAATTCTGAGATTTTCAGCTATAACGCTGTATTTTGCATGAAATCGAAGTTAACACTAAACGAGAGGTACAAGCAAGATTTTCGAGCCTTGATTCACAGTTTCTCTGGAAAAACAATAGATATGGAGTGATTCTCTACCCCGTATACAAGCTTCTGGGTGAGGTAGATAGCAGTGCAAGATCGGAAACGCCATCGTTGTGTGCAGGTGTGTTGAGAGCATGAGAAACGAAAGAGCAAAGCGTAACTGAAGATGAGTTTATCCGTAAAAGTGTAACAGTTGTAGAATTTAGAGATTTGCTCAAAGTTTCAGCCACTTGCTCATACATCACCTGATATCGTCGTGTGAAATCACTGATATTTTGAAATATTACTGGCGCCTCTTGTATAGCCACAGTAGCTATGCAGATGAGTGAAAAAAGATACAACCAATGGTGTATCATACATCAACCTTTCATGTAACCCAAGAGAAGCGATCATGCAGGTAAATGAATGGGACCATCTCGCCTGAGCCACTGTTGTAAGATATTTTGATTAGCTTTCAGGGACATTTGGCTGTCGCACTAAAGCGCTTCCAAACTTCCCGAATGATATGAATTAGGGCCCCATTATGCGGTAACCACATATCGTAGTACAACGATTGCTGGATCTGTTGGGTCTGTCAACAATTCGGGCAAGATTTCCTCCTAAATGCCTTAAACCACCATTTATTCAAGTGAACAAGCAGAAGATATAGGCATATTAAGTGATACCCCATAATGCTAGATCAAACATTATCAGCAAACCAGTGTTATGCTATGCTGCAGATTTGTGTATAACATGTGGTCTGCAATACCCATACATGCGAGTTACGTGCTTTGAACAAACATTTCCTGGTGAAGTATGTCTCGTCTATGAAATAGTCAGAAAAAGAGACACACCACACTGTTCTGCAGATACCATTGAGCAACAGCAATCTTCTGCAGGTAATCTTCAGAATTCAGTAGCTGTATGCACTGCCCATGATGGTTCGAGTTTAGGGTCCTCCAGACGGTGGTTTGTGGAAGACCTAAGCAAGTAGTGATTGTTCGTGTATTGGCACTTTGTATGAGTGCCTTTTGTATGATGAAACACCATCTTTCCGATTTCATTGGTCCGTACCACTTCATGGTACATCTCTGAAATGAACCTCCTTTCACATAATCTTTGATGCAGCTGTGTAATGTTCGGAATACGATTTATCAGTAGCGCTTCTGGTGCAGGCTCATCCATTACAATCAGCAGCTCCATATGTTATATTCATTCTGGAATTATTGAATTGTAATTTTCCTGCGTGGTCATTTTACCGGTTCACAAGTAATTCCCTCTCTCGCGTTGCTATTGAGTTTCTGACCCAGTAATACAAGCTCATTCTGATTCGTGTCTTAGAGTAACCTATCCCTCCCAGAAAATTGCACACGCGGTAGCGAAGTTATATAAATATATGAATATGCTCATCTAGAAATACCTAAGAGTGAAAATTTTAGTTTCTAATATTCTTTAGCTAGGTAGTTAAAAACTGCAAGAAACAGTGAAATTTTACGAAACAGCATTAATATGATATCCTAAATTTTTAAAATGCAGTTTTAAAAATCAGAAAATCATCAAGTTAATCGATTTACAGAAAGAAAATACCAATAAATGAAAAGGTAAAAAGCAAAAAATAAAAATTTTTGCTATGATACACACTAACTTAAAATGAAAGAATAATGAAAACTGGTGGAAATTTAATCTTCGAAAAATTAAACCAGAATGCATAAATTCTGAAATTCACGAATTTTGTAGAAGGATGTCCGGTATTGTAGTGGTTTCAGAGACATACAAATAGTACAATGCTTTGATTGATATCGCCTAGATAAGGTACTATAAAAGTCATCAAATCTGTAGTTTGGCTTATGTCAACTTAAGTCAATGAATTGAAACTAATCGAAGTTTCAGAAAGGCAAGCCTATCAACACCTAAGCGGATAAACTGCGGAAAAACGTGTAGTTTTTTTGATGGGGTTTTAAATCTTATTACTTACTTACCACTAGCTCAGTTGCTGTACCTCCTGTTATGTGACTATCAGCATTCGTACTCAATAGGTGGAGCATTCTATTGTCGCTAGGCCTAGGCAAAAATCTATAGAATATTAAAATTTGTAGCGGAATTTATTAAGTTACTTCGGAAGATGGGTATTTATGACCTACGGTCATAAAAGACTTCAAGTCAGACAGACTTTGACTGTGCTGAATGAGGATTTTAGCAATGTTTTACGTATTGTGATTCTGAGTTTCCAAACAACGTTTACTCTAGAAGTCAGTGGTAGCTTGGATATGCATTATACTCAACAATATCAATTAGGTATATTAATGTACATCATATGTACTGTTAACATATCTGCAGAGTTCCTGTGTAATATTTGATTGTCACATTCACAGTAGACACTTGTGTTATTCACTTATTTATGGTTCATTTACAATTCAGTTGTGTATAGTCTGCCTGATAACTGAAGGTGATGCTAAGAAATACAAATCAGTGTGTAGAGTTGGAAATTTATGTGTTCAATGAAGAACTTTGAATGGGATTGTTTCAGGAGAGCTTGACCTCAATGGACACATTGGAACTGTATTTTCTTATGCGACGCCAAAATTTTGTTTAATTTTTCTGATAATGATGTGATAATGTGTCACTTGCTCAATGACCAGTGAAAACAGATTAAATTTTGCATCGTTTGGCCAAATTGTGACATCATTTTTTTATTCATTATTTGACGAAACACATGCGAATCCACTTTCAAATGTGACCATCTGCTTCATTTTCACAGTCTTTTTATTTGGCGAGGATTTTCTGTGCTTTTTCCATCTTCCTACCTTGGCTTTTTATATCTTAAAATCTCGTTAATCGTTTCTTGCACTGTTTCTCGTAGTTTTAAAATCGCTGTAATCGGAATTTTCAGTTTGATATCCTCATGGGTAAAGTCTGTTAATTTCAAGTTCCTGGCTATATAATCTTGAAACATTACATCTAGATTACATCGCATATATTTGCATCGTCAAATAAAGATACAGTTTAGAATTAAAATTCTCTTCCAGTGTTCCCCTAATTTTTGTTATTGTTGTCGCTTATGCACACTTGTCAGATGTAATCAGCCCAAGCCCACGGAATTCCTCATGGCAAGCAGCACTAGAATACGAGTCCGACGGTCTCCCAGCCCTCTTTCCTTCCACCAAGCCACACGACTCGACACTTTCGGCTCGCCGCATATTTAGAGTGTCTATATGCCGCACCGACACTATACAGAACGCGCAAGAACTTGGACCCCGTCCTGGGGTCCTCTAGGAGCCTGCCATTCAGGGTTTGATTTATCCAAGGTTCTGAGACCTCATCCAAGGCGGTGCAGACCCCCACAGTCCCTGCCCGGCTTTATACAAAGCATGGGACAGAAAGAAAGCGCTATGAGGAGGAATAAAATGAAAGAAATGCTACGCTTAGTACACCTTTGCCTCCGGGCGCCACTCCATCGGCGTCAGTTTTAAACGTTTGGTGCTCTCTCCGCTGTGTCAGTCACCGTCACTGGGACTGCGAGGGCCAAACCCACAAGGACTTAGCCTGAAGAAATCAACATCTAGCTCCACAATAGCCGAAGGAACGGACAAGACAGTACCAGTATGGCCCCTGCCAAACCTGAGCCTACCACCCTATGTACGGGCTTCTAGTCCTGTGAAGTCAACTTAGTTACCCCTTGGTTGGGACTGCCTAAGTACAGATCCTAGGTAGTACTTCCCAGAAATTCTCCTTAGTTAACTCCCGGGAAGCCGACACTATTCACTTACACATATCCTTGCCTTCTCCGGGATTCGAACCCGGGCCCTTCGGCACGGCAGTCAGCGACGCTAATTGATTTTAGCAATCAATTAGCATCACCAAATTGACGCTAATTGATTTTTAGATTTTAGTAATAAATTTGGCTGCAAGTTGTAATGTTTCGCAAGGGGAAACTCCTGAAAATATTTCCTTGAATTCTTATTCTTATTTTCTTTTTGAAAACTGAAAGTGTTTTTGCTCATTTAAAAGCCTATGTCTTAAACAATTGTTAAATCGATGTAAACAGGAAACTAAAATTATGCAAATCTAACTATAGTTTTAGATATAGCGCTGTTCTGGAGATACTACCAAATCTAAAAAATTAGTCAAATTTTGTCAGAAAGTACGTCATTACTATCCCAAAACTCCATATCTAATTATTTCAGGGGTTACAATACATCAGTAGCTAATTTGTTTACTATTATTATTTCTGAGTGAGTAGATTCATATATGTGTATTTGATAAAAATTTAACCGGTCAAGACTGGAAGCATTTATTGTTTGCTAATTCTAAAAATTTAATGTCCTGTCCAAACAAAACATTCCTTTAGCAAATAAATAAATAGACTGCCTGTTCGGCGAAACGTTATTTGAACTTCAATTATGCATCACATATTATTACTTTTTAATATATTTAAGGAATTAAAATGTAGAGACCTTAGTTTATTTCGAAGCAGGAGACATGAAAAATGTGCAATGCCCTCGCCGGGACTCAAGCCTCTCGAATACGAGCCGAGTGTGCTGACCATTACACCACGAAGGCATGCTAAGAAGGCGGGAGAAATACCATATATACTTCCCCTTTTTAAGGGCGACTGGGGATTAGGTGGACCCAATCGCCAAATCCTGGTGGTGGAGAATGATCCTCCACCACCTTTTTTTTAGTTCAGACGCTAAGGTAGAGACATTAGTTTATTTCGAAGAGGAGACATGAAAAATGTGCAATGGTTTTGCCGGGACTCGAATCTCGGACCTCCCGAATACGTGCCCAGTGTGCTGACCATTACACCAAGAAGGCATGCTAAGAAGGTGAGAGAAACACGTTATAAAATAAATAAATAAATCATAAAATTTAAGTAGTTAAAATAAATAAATAAAACATAAAATTTAAGTAGTTAAAATAAATAAGTAAAATACAAAATACTCTATTCATTTTGTATGAAAGTACTAATTTTGCTTTATCTTAATAGAAGTCCTTTCTCTTTTACTGGAACATTTTTAAATTTTCGAGATTTTTTAAAAGAGAATCTACAGTATAAACTGTTTTCTAGATTAGGTATTCTGGAATCTTAAGAAAGAAAAAAGAAGGGAAAACATAATCACTAACCTTCGTCTATGGTTTTGTTCGTCATATTTTTGAAAACATGCTTTGAAACATAAATAAAAAATCTGATGTGTACACCACATGACTTCCTTGTACGGAACATTAAATTATACTCATTTTTCTTGCATTTCATTTAAACTTATTGGATTGAATTAAATCTACTTCGCCGACAGCGCATAAACCACAATAGAATAAATGCATTCTTTAAAATTCACTCTAGTATTTGTTTACCATAGCGACACTCTGGCGCTAGATTCACTTAAAAATTATTACTGTAACTAAATTTGTATTACTGTCAGTTTGCGCGCAGTGCTTCAGTACAAATTTTTAATTTTCGGAAAATATTGTTAGTTTTTTCTTTATAAAACAAATTCTTATACACTATTAAGTAAAATAAATAAAGAAAGATAATCATCTATGTATAAAGATGACACACTGAAAATTTCATATATGTATGACAAAAACAATTTGACTTATTAAAACTCGAAAATCAGCTAAAATTCTCACTTTTTGTTTTGCGCAAAAGTGATGACTCCACTTCAGTATTATATTTCGTTCATATTATAACTCATAATGCACAAAATTTATATCATTTAAAGAATAGAATTATCTAATCGTTGCCACATGTTCTAATCAAATACTATAATAAAGCTAGAATGATGTATAAAAGAAATTAAGCAAACAAAACAAAAAAACAAACAGTTTTTCACAGACGATTGAGTATTTCTCATTTAATTAATTCAGTTCTCACTTCGCGAGAAGGCAAAAATACATAAAAACTCAAAATATCTATATTAAAAATTACGAAGTAAATCTTAAACGCTTATTTCCTCGAAAAGATTCCAGAAAGGATTAAGCATGATTTAAATAATAAATGAAGGCGTTATCTTTGTTGTTGCGAAGGTAAGTTTCTCTATATTGGCAACAAATCCACTAGTCTCCTGTTTCAAATGTAAACATCAATGGCCGCCATTAAAAAAGGCTTAGCGGCAATTAAACAACTTTAAAATTGCTGATAATTCTAAAAATATTGCACACAGATTTACTAAAGGCATAAAATCCTTAACTGGAAGATAAAAACAACATAATTCAATCATTTTTAAAGCAAAAAATGTACAATTTACCAACATATAAGAGTAAAGAAACTGAGATCACTGGGCCGGGTAACAGAGTGGATATATATATAAATATATTTATATACGTTTGGTGCGGCCGATTGCAACCAAAATACGAGGTGCACATCTACATGTTATAGCAGTCCGATATACAAAATTTCAACGTTCTGATGCTACTCGTTTTTTGAGTTATGCGAGATATGTACGTACGCACGAACGTACGTACATACGTTCGTACAGACGCCACGAAAAATTCTCTTCAGAATTAATTTTAAAGCAGTTTTATAATTTTTTTGAAGGAAAAGAGTATTTTATTCTGTCCTTACGTACAGATATCACGCAAAAACATCGTTAAATTGCATTCGATAGCGGTCAAAATGGATATTTTCGTTGAAATATGCTGCCTGAAACTTTTCGCGATTACGATACTTCCTTTTTACTTTGTACAAGGAAGTAAAAATATGTGAACGAAAAATGCAGCTTCGCATATTTAAAATTACTTCAATGCTCAATTTATAGTTAAACATTTATTATCCTGTTAATTATTTGATTACTAGTGAAAAGAGAGTAAATTTTGCAAAAACTGTAATAAGCTTACTCAATCTTCCTATTCATTATATTACATTTCGTCGCGCTTAAACAAGTTTAAGACAATTTTAAGTTCCTACATATTGTTCAAGAAATCTTCTAATTCCAGTAAATTAAAATTTAATAAGAAATGCGCAAAAAATCTGTGAAAAGCTAAGTATCAATTCACAAGTCAAACAACAAAAGTCAGCGTTATATTTACAAAATTTTCACAGGACTAGTTTCGATGGTTTTACCGAACCACCATCCTTAGCTGCAAAACCAACGCTGACTTTTGTCGTTTGACTTGTGAATTAGTATTTATTCGGCGAGTTATTGCGTCTTAAGTCTTAGCTAAGTATCAGTTCACGCGAAAGAAAGTAACGCATATACATTAGAAACAATTATTCATTGGGTCCAATGTAATGCATGCAGTTATTCATAGAAATTCGTAGAAAAGATTGATTAAAACCATCTGAAACATACGATTTTTTTTTTCTAAACTTTTCTAACTTTACATAGCCTTTTTTTTTTTTTTTTTTTTTTTTTTTTTTTTTTTGTCACAAGAAGGTCTTGTTATGTATATTACACACAGAGTAAACTTTAAGAAGCAAAATTACAATAATATCTGATAAATTTTTAACTTAAAAACTGCGAATTATAAATCTCCAATTAAATATAAAAGCCGATTGAGAGAATTAATTTTTATAATTTATTGGATTTTCATTTGTGACACCGAATTTTGAACATAAACTCTACTTGAGACAATTTTTGCAATGTTGTGGGTATACTGTAATTTACGTTTTACTTCGGACTTACGTTTACTTAAAATTTTGCATAATGTATTATTTCACAGGCATCGCTAATGCTTGAGAACTGGAAGTTATTAGAAACGATGATCAAGAGGCGACAGCATGAATCCAAACGGTATGAACTAGGCTAGTATGTGAGTAAATCCATTTTCCCCCAGTGTCTTAAATTTTGTGTAAAATCATTTTATACCAATAAATAAATAAATAAATAAATAAATAAATAAATCATAAAAAAAAATAAACGGCGAATCCCCCCCCCCAAAAAAAAAAAAAAAAAAAAAAAAAAAGAACAGAAACATGTTTTATCGGCCGCAGAGGATCACAGAGGAGTGTCTAGAGAATACTTTACGTGTGTGGGCCAGCGTAAGATCGACGACCGCCCCTTAGTTCAGTGAACCTTGGCATACCTCTCTAATGACAAGTCCTGTCAGCTGACTTTCTGCTTCTTGCCTTTTAACTTCTTTGTGTTACTAAATGATACTCAAGATTTCATATTATGATCCTATGATCCGGTGGAAGTCTTCTCACTTGAATTTATTTGTGCCACCATGCTAGCTTTCCTTTCTAATAAAACAGGAATTTTTATACACGACCCATATTCTTTCGAACCCTCTTGCTTTTTTTAGCTGATGTTAAAGAAGAGAAAAATCAGATCTAAAAGTTTACTGCGCCAGTTATTTTTCCCGGTTCCTCTTTCAAATCAATATACATGGCATATAGCAGGATAAAGTATAAGACTTTAAATCAATATCATTTTAAAGAATTTTTCTTCCAATTTTCACGTTACAAACGCAGAAATAAAACTTATTTTGTTTCTAAATTCGAAGATCTTTCTGCAGAACTAAAGTTATATATTTTCAAAGCCAGTAATATAGAGTCAATACTAGGAATTTATTATTTTTATTGAAAGAATAAAAATTCATAAAATGCGTTTAAATAGAGAAATACAGCTGAAAAGCACAAAATAAAATAGAAGCGTAAAGTCGTACTTTAAAATTCATAACGTTCATTTTAGAAACATAATCAGGTATAACAAAGTGAATTATGGAATGGAATGAAAAGCACAACACTGGAAGGAAAAATTAGATATGGCATATTTTATTTTATTTTTATTTATTTACTTAGTTATACATTTATTCATTTAATTTTATTATTATTATTATTATTATGGGTTAAGAAAATTTCAGATGTCTTTTTTTTGACGACTGATAACTCAAAAAAACAAAACTGGACCTAGGAAAACACAACTACTCATTTGTATAGGTCAGAGCGTTTTCTTAAGTTTTAGCTACGTTTAAAGAGATTGTTAATAAAAGAGAAAGTTAATCATAAATATTTTAATCACTGTATAAGGCGTTTCAAAGGAAGAAGTAAATTTTACTTGTTCGCAATGCTATTTCTTGCAGCGCAAAAATGGATTATACTACCCCAGGGGGAAAAGAAGAAAGGTTTCCGATGTTTGTTTGCAAGATTAGTAATTTATTTGAATGTAACTCTTCCTCAACACTGAAACTGTCAAAATATGTAAAATGCCTTTATGTCTTGCGCTTAGTTTTTCAGGTCCTCGGGCGCGAACGTTTGCGAATTTTCTTTAAAGAATCCTCCAAAGTACTATGTATGAACCATTCTTATCCACAATATATTACTGAAACTTAAAATGCTAAATGCTTTTACAATAAGTGCCACTTATTGTGATCGTATTTATCCATAACCATTCTTATAAATTAAACGAATGATAACATTAAACGGTGAGAAAAGTTCAAAAGAATGAACCCAGTTTTACTAATTTGCTAAAAATACATTAAATAGGTGCAAATTCATATTTTAACATGGCATTAACTAAAAATAAAATAAAAAATTTCAATAATGAGCGAATTGTCGACATTGTTAATTAACAGTTCGTTTTATAAGCAATTCATTTTTGCAATGTTTCTAGAAACTTTTTGACTGAAATATCTGATGCCTAGCCATAAAATTCGGCGCACCTTTCTCAATTTACCACCTTCAAAGAATTTCTCGTGATTTTATCTTCTATTACTTTGGGAGCGTTTCTTTCCCATATATATTTATTACTTTCTTAAAAAGTTTCTGATATGTTGCGCTCGGATACGTCTGAAGAAGCAATTAGCTTACTTAAACATATTTCGCTATCATAAAATCTTTTTTATTAATTACCTATTCAAGTTTCAAATTCATCATAACTTACTTTAACTGTAGATGTTGTTCTTTCTTCTTTATATTCCCTCGTTTCATCCGAAGAACCGGCACGGTCTTTTTTGACATAAGGTTCTAAGTATGTTCATTAGATGCAGTACACTGCCTGACAGAGAAAATGCAGCATCATGAAAAAAGAGCAGAATTTGATGAAAGTTGGCTAACAGAGAATACATTATAAATAAAAGATTTTAATTAAAAATAGCGCAATATTTAAACGAATATAAAGGCTGATCAGTAGGAAATAAGACCCCCTCTTGTGGCAATACTAGAAACAATGTTTCGAGATACAAATGAAATCAACATGCGGATAGCGCCCGAGAAATAGATGATCATGTGCTATAACCATCTTCCTCAGTTTGGCCTCTGACATAGGCTGGGGCAGATTAAACAAACGAAGGGGCCACTCACCTCCTACAAACGCTAGATCTGCATGATGTCTGGAGAGCGTGGTTACTAAAGAAGTATTTGATACCTAAAAAGAACTTATCTACTGATGACTGCAGTGTGCTGCTGGTCGTTTTCTCTCTGGAAAAGAACACTTTGCAACTGTTTAGAGCAAAGAATTGCAGAACTTCAACCACTTAAACGTCGTGCCATCATTGTACCTCTAATACAAACCACACTGTAAAAAAAAATCTGTAAGGTAACTAAGAAAACTCATGGAAACTGGGATGCCATGGGTTATTTGAGTAACAGAAACAGGTGTTTTCTTTGTAACATTACAAGAGTTT
Source organism: Stegodyphus dumicola (assembly GCF_044657685.1). Lineage (NCBI taxonomy): Eukaryota > Metazoa > Arthropoda > Arachnida > Araneae > Eresidae > Stegodyphus > Stegodyphus dumicola. The sequence goes on from NC_140781.1 coordinate 181,780,064, forward strand.
TGCCTGTAATGGTTACAGATCTTTTTCTTGTAATATCACAGCATATAGTTAAGTAAGTAGAACATATTTTTCTCATGTAAATTCCCAAACGATATATCTGTAATGGTTACAGATTATTTGCGTGTAATATTACAGCAAATAATTATGTAAAAAGAACATGTTTTTCTCATGTAAAATCCCAAACAATATATCTGTAATGGTTACAGATTATTTGCGTGTAATATTACAGAAAATAATTATGTAAAAATAACATGTTTTTTTCATGTAAAATCTCAACAGATATATCTGTAACCGTTACAGGTAAATGCATATGATTAACCGTTACAGGTTAATCATATGCTTGTATTATTATAGCAAGTTATTATGTGAGTAGAACCACAGAGCTCATATGGACTGCAAAATAGACTTACCACTGGTGCTATTTTTCTCGATGTTGCTAAGGCTTTCGATAGGGTTTGGCTGGAGGGCCTCATAACAAAGCTCATAGTGCAGGGTTTCCCTGCCTACATCACACACACTATCTCTTCCTATCTGCACGATAGAAACTTCGTCGTTCGTGTCAATGATACATATTCCACAAGCTAAATTATTTACAGTGGCACATGAAATATACATGATAAAAATTAATTAGAAAATTAAGTTCAAATAAATTTTAAGCTAAATTACGTGTTGCAATGTAAGTTGCAATAATTCAGTTGTAATAATTAATACTAACAAAACCAAACATCATATTCCCATTCTGCAAAGTATAAAAATTCTTCTGCAAAACTGAAAAAATGATCAACACTTTGGCTTATTTGATAACTTTCAAATTCACTCCTTTGTTTGCATTTAGAATTTATAACTTTAATTTTCCACAGAAATTTGTTTTTGATTAAAAAAAATTTCACTGGCATAATTTCATTCACTTCAGCATATATTAATAGATGCAGAAGGTTTTTGTACCTTACATAATTTTAAATCTTATGTAAACTAACGTAATTAATAACAAAATCAAAACATAGATCAGAAATTGCATAAAATTTAATTAATAATTACTACTAGTGTCACACGAAATGCTATGAAATTAATTAATAAAATAAGAATGAGATAAAATATATAGAATTAATATTCCACATGTGTGAAGTTTGGAAGTTTTACGTTAAATATTTTTTTTAAATTAAGTATTTTTAAAAATGACCCCTTAAAGCATGGGACCTTTCGTAATTAGAACTTGCAAATCCACTTCGCTAGTCTTTCATAACATTGCTTTTCTTTTATTAACAAGAAATATTGCATTCAGTTATTTAATTTAAGATATCAAAAATAATGCTACTGAAAGACATGAATACTTACTTAAATTTGAAATTAATTTGGTTGACTTAAAATAATATTTTAAAAATAAATCTTTATATATACCTCTAAAAATCAGACCTTATTAATTTTCTTTTATTTGAACGATATCTGAATTCTGCCTTTGTTTGGACTAGTAAATCATTGGGCAATTAAATGCCAAGCTATAAGAGAACTAATGTAGTTTACAAATGCACTGAATTTTATTTCCGGTATTAACTTTCAAAGAAAGTAAAATTTTCTGCATATTTGCATCATTTGGATTGATAGAATATGGCAAAGCATGCAAAGGCTATCAGCCTAAAGGGAAGTATATATTCATGGGCGGTTTTGTAAGGAAACGTAGCTTGCATTTCCATTTATTCATGTGTATATATATATATATATATATATATATATATATATATTTACATTGCTAATGCTAAAATCAATCCTTCATTAAAAATTCATTATTATTTTATTTTTAATACAACATACAGATACAGAATTGTTTTAAATTCCAATAAACAATAATAATTTATTTTTAAGAAAACTTATTTTATGATTTATATATTATATTACATGAATAAGAGAAACATTTGTCAAGAAATGTATTAAACTTGTATTAGCAGATTCATGCTATCCTAGTAACAAGACTATCATACTTCAAAACTGTATTAAAACTGGGCAAAATAAAATCAACATAAATTCTACATTAAATGTTTAAAAACTTATAAGTATGCAATGGTAGTTATATATACAATATAATATATGTTGTCATTTATAAAATATTAATGAAATGCTATTTTTGGAAATAATGCACAAAATTTTAGTTTTGTTTTATTAGTTTAACGAATTGTTAGAAAAATATTTTAGGTCATTTCCATTTTTCCCCTGTTGATATTGGTATATTAAAATATATGGAATAATTAAGTTGCATCTAGTTAGTAAAACAAAACATTACGAAAAGTATGATACGGCATATTTTTAATCAATATAATTACTTCATTTTGGAATTATAATATTTTCATAAGAAATTAATACCACTGAAAAAAATATTATTACACTAAAGGAATAAACGAGATTCTCGACCACGTTGTTCAAGTTTTTGTAATTTTACTTCATAACACACTCGTACATAAACATATTAGACTGAATTATAAACCAGGTATAACTAATTAGATAATCCTAGAAAAAGAATAAACTAAACCTAGTAAGCAAAAAATATATACATTACATTCAGAATTCTAAATGTTTATATAAACGTTTCTCGCAAGGCCTGCCGGGAAAAAGATGTCAAACGTTCTTTGGTCAGACGATTGGAAAAGAACGCTAACATGATTAGTTTTGTTTTCAACAACCACATTAACATTTCAATTAAATACCACAAACAGTGATTAAATTTTGGAATAATTAGTTTTAAATAATAATACGGGCAATTTAAGGCGTAATTTATCGGATGCACAATGACAAAATACTACTATTAGATCTGCATTTGGAATAAATATTTTGCACTCTTTCAACTCATTAGACATTACGAACACTGATATTAATTAATCGCAAAGCTTAAACGTTTAAATACTTACTCACTACATATAACAGTGCAAAGTGCATGAGAATAATCTGCATAAAATGAACAAAAAATATTTCAAGTAGTAATTGTAAACATTTTCTTACTTACCTGCGCTATACAACCAACATGCATTCAGCCATGTTTTTTTATGCAACTAGCTTTCAAACACTTTTCTCCTGATTGGCTAATTTCCAGTCAGTCACGTGATTCTTCCGCGCGGCTACTGAAACATTATCTGTAATGCTACAAGCAAATCAACTGTTACCGCTACAGTTTGCTTTCAACCTGTTACCATTACAGGAAATTCTTCTGTAACTTTTTGATTTCTGTAACTTTACAAAACTTTTGCCTGTTAAGAGCGAACTTTTTTTTTTACCGTGCAGAGATGACCAACTATACATGACAATAGTACCCGAATATGTACCTAAAACCATGATGCCGCACTGTCACTCAGTACGACGTTCATACTCTGAAGCAGAAGTGAGCCTGTTTCCACGTCGCCTCCCGAGTTTTACCCTGTGACTTGGTGAAGCAAAAGCGGGTCTCATCGCTCTATACCAGTGTTTCTTAAACTATTGGTCGCGATCTCAAATGGGGTCGCAAAGCGAAATTTTGGGGTTACGAAAATTTAATTCGACAGTTGAATTTAAAGAAACTGCATTCATAAGACTTTTGAAGAAATTACATTAATTGACTTTAATGAGGTTAGACTTATAATTGATATTAATGACCTGTTATATAAAGTGCAAAAGCCTTTGTAAAGCTATCCAGCGATTCAAACCTAAAACTTGAGTTTTCTCAAAAATCCATGATGAATTCTGGATCGGAGTTAGAACTAGATTTCTCATTATTTCTGAAATAGTATTAAATGTTCTCTCATTCAGAACCACATATTTTAATAAACTTACTTCTTCAGCTTTAACGCTAATTAAAACCAAATGTCATTCAATGTTAAAACATGTTGAAGAGGATTTTTTGTCCAGCTGTGTCAAATATCGCAACAACACTTAATTTGTTATGCAGCAGAAAACGAGCACATTTGCTTTCAAAGAATTGTCTAGAGATTTTCTTACTGATAATGGAGCATCCAACACTTCCTGTATATTCTGCATAATGTCGATAGTCGTACATTTGTGGTGCTGCCATTGCATGCCTTTGAACGTTTTGTGGCAGGCGTGATGACTTCCTCCTAGATTCACTAGTACTCCTGGCAAGATTCACATTTCCAGCAGTTCCTTTGGATACTATACGCTTGTGGGTGTGTTTCAGGTGTGATACGACTGAAGGATGAACTAGCCATTCGCAGGCTTAAAGTAAAACCCTTATGAAAACGTTTGATTACCGAAACTTCGGTGGCGTCTGCCAGGCTTCTCAACTATACGGGTCTTCTGAGATGAAAAATGGGTTTTCGACAGACACAGAAAACATTAGCTATTGACTTAATTGGATTTGTTTTGATATTATGTTAAATCTCTTATACACAGTTGCAATTATTATATTATAGAGGAATCGCCTTGCTTTTATTCCAGTATAATAATTAATTTAGATGCTTTAAGTTTATATATATATATATAGTATATGTATGTATGTATGTAAAATAAAAATAGATAAGATAAAATACTAACTTTAACTCGAAATAGCCCATTAACTCCTTTTTAATTTTATTATTTTCCCTTTTATCCTAAACATAGCGACATGCTTACAATAAATCTCTCTAAGCTGCGTCGTTGAAATTTGCAAACTAAAACGTCTAACCCACATTGAATCACTCTCATCTAAGTCTTCAAACCAAGATCAAAGCAAATTTTTTCCCCGTTTCTTTGTTCTTTTAGGAAGTGCAAACTCGAAATGACGTAGGAAGTAGAGTTTTTAATTGGGAAGGGAGGGAAAAGCAGGCTAAGTTATATGGACGAGTAACTGTGGTATTTTAGGACTTAAAGACGTATTATCCAAGCGAAGGCTTAAGGGTTTAATCTTGTTAAATTACTTTCTTGTAATACATTAGATTTAGTGCTGAGCATCTTGTATGAATCATAAACGTTAAAACTTAAATATCAGGCGTCGCACGTGTCATGCACTTGCATGAGATCCGACTCATCATATCCCATTGATCTGTGAAAGGATCACGTTAAAACTTAAAATTGCGAGGGTTTGAAATACTTCAAACAAAACTGCAAAATAATTTTAAGTCACAAATAAAGGCATTTCGAAGAAGAAGCCCACCAGCGGTCGAACGGTAAAGACGCTGAACACTGGTAGTTCGGTCCGAGGCTTGAATTCCGCGAACGGGCTGGTTGCATGGGCGTTTTCGTAGTTTTCAACCATGTTTAAAGTGTATACGAGCCAGTTTCCCTTAGAAAGTCCTCCACGGAGGCATCCCTCCCTTTAGGCAGATAGCCCTCGTGTGCTTTGCCATAATTGAATAATCCAATCCATTCGAAGAAGAAATAAATAGCAGAGTCCCTACAGGAACCACACATACTTGCACTATTCGAACCTGTCCGATTTATGCACTCAAAATGTCGAATTCTTTGATTATAGTTCTAAATTCATAAAAGTAACTATAATTTATAAATTTTGAAAAGCAATAAGTTATTAGAAATGCATAAATATATTCAATACGTACTTCTCTTTAATTAAGCTAAAAATAAATCATTTAAGTAAATAACACGCTGAATAAAATAATTAAACATTTTCAATTAAAAAAATGCTAAGAATATCTAGACTCACAATAAACTAGCTAACACTCTAGCTAAAAGGCTGATTCAAACAACCTACACCGACGATAGACTTAACAAACGGCCAGAAGGTATAGCCATAACTAAGATTAACAGCAGGAAGACAGAATAGCAACGTGCGCTAACTAGCGAAATCACGCTCTGTCTAACCTTTTCGTTTCGCTTGATTTAATTGTTAGAGCATGTTAGAGCATGTTAATACTCCATTCACTTAAATTAATTTGTATACTGGCAAGGAAATGCGAGGGGAAATAAGAAATTCAGAAACGGTACCAAATTAAAATGATTGGTTATTCAAACTAATGGAAATCCTACAAACTTCATCTATTGTAGACAATTGTACAGATGGAAGGTGTTCCCAGTGTGTAAATGCCAAAATTACGAGAAAAAATCATAATATGCATTAAATTTTTAGAAAAGTTCTTTTGATTATTAAAATAAGAGTAACAATTTTAATAATAATGTTAATAATCAAAAGGCAAAACGGCCAAATTTGGAGCAAAATTCAATTAACAAAATAATAAGTAAGAAAAACTATAAAGCTTAAAAACAAAGTATGAAACATGTATCTTACTTGCAAACAAGAAAATATGCATCGTGCTTCTGTAAGCATTTGAGAGATGAAAATGCGTTAATAATTTTAAATATCATTCTTGGTAACGTGCAAACACCGAAATCTTAGATGAAAGGACTTAAAAATGGTATCTTCGCCCAAACCTCTCATTAAATGGCTATCAGTTAACTTACCAAAGTGTAACTGAAATGTTTGAAAAACTCTAGCTTTTCAAGTGTAAAAAATACCCAAGACTTAATTAATTAATAAAATAAAACATGTTTAATATCGTCTTTTTTAATGTTGTTAATATAGTAGACGAGAAAATCCAAAGAAAGCCAATCGAAAATGACTGAACACAGGATATCGCAATGTAGGAAATAAGAAGATAAATATAATACATAAAGCACTGGAGCAAAATCATCCAATTTATTTATTTGTTGAAACTGTTTTGAAAAGAACAAGAAAATGCTATGAAAGACATGTGTATAGAAACCGATAAATCTTAACACATATCGGATATTTCAGTTGAAACCACAAGAGAAAATTAAATACGAAAAATGTTTGCTAAACAAAACCCCTCTAACTATCTCTTACATCTTATAATTTGCAAATTTTTTGTCGCTTGCTTTAAGACTCTTTCTTTCCACTGACGGCGAGGCAGCCGATCTATTGGGGCAATTAACATATCGGCCATGTGGAATAAACTTTGTTACTGAAGTTCCTGGATTGCAGGCTTCCCAGGCTTCTGTTTGGCTAAGGGGCAAGTTGTTGACCAATGCTCACTTTTCTGACCAAAGTGTATTGCGAAAGTTTCAGCAATATCTTGTGGCAAGGAACACGAGATACGTCTCTCATTGGCAACAGCATTGAGCACCTTACAGGTAACAATGCCATTTCAGTTCCGCCCCCAACTTTGACCGAGATCACCTCGGGAGAACGAGTCCGAGGATCTCCCACCCATCTTCCCCTACCACCAACCGCTCGAGAGAACTTTAGGCTCACCGCATATTTAAAGTGCTCCTATGCCGTGCTTCTCCGGGATTCGAACCCGGGCCCTTCGGCACCGCAGTCAGCGACGCTAACCATTATACCGGCTCGGCGGCGATGGGGTAAGTAAACTGTTGTATTTCAGTCCTTTTCAAAAGTCCACAAAACATTTTGGTATGTTTTGTGCAAGACGAGCGCTGGACAAGTGCTGAAAGGTGCAAAACAACAACAAAAAAAAGTATTGGACGAGTCAAATGTTTCAGTAATGGAATAAGAGTGCAATGCGGGTAAGAATAATTGCAGTTTTCACATGTTCAGAGCTACAAATGGATAGATACAACTTAAATAATGGTAATGGGCTTCCACAATGCAAATAATTAATAAGTTCTATAGATCATTACAAGTCAGGTAAACGTATGACTGAGTTATATCGATATACTTGGTATAATCAGCTATACAGAGACACAAACACTGACTTATTTGAGCACTGAGTCAAGAATAAAACACTGACTTATTTGTAGAGATAATTTTAAAACACAGCATTCTTAAGATCTTTTTTGAGACGCTTTTTACGATATTATATTAAAGCTGTATTTATTTTACAAGGAACATTTAACAGAGTTCCTGATACAAAAAGATAAAATAATACATTAAGTAGCATAGCATACACAATTATTAAAAGTTAAATTTAGAGTACATGACATTAATTAAAAAGTAATTAATATATTTATACATATACATACACACACATATATTAAATAAAAAAAATTAAAAACTCACATCAAAGATAAGACAAAAGGAAATAAAAATAAATAGAGAAGAACTTGCTTAGACTATCGTCAGCTAACCAATGGTGGTGTGGTGTATTTAATTATGGCAAAGCACACTAGGGCTATCTGCCTAAGGGGAGGCATGCCTTCTTGGAGGACTTTCTAAGGGAAACTGGCTCGTATACACGTTACACATGGAGAAAACCACGAAAACACCCATGCAGCCAGCCCGTTCGCGGGATTCGAACCTAACTACCAGTGTTCAGCGACTTTACCGCTCGGCTGTTGGTGGGCTAGCTAACCAATGTAAAGCAACATTAAAACCACAATACGATCAAAGGCTCAAAAAGCAATGAAAATGACCGCTACTGATGCCACTTAAAAGAAGTAATTTTATCTGTTTTATGGTTAGCCATTAATGGAACAAAACAATACAAAAGAGAAGCAAAAATCAAACACTGACTTATTTGTAGAGATAATTTTAAAACACAGCATTGTTAAGATGTTTTTTGAGAAAAATTTTTTCGATATTATATAAAAGCCGTATTTATTTTCTGAAAATGATTTTACATTGCAAACAAAATTGATGGAGGCATCAACGTTTTTTAATGCTTCAAATGTGCAAACATGCATCATTTGCTCTCATAATAATTAGGTATCTGTCACAAGTAAGTTTTAGTCACAAATTAGCTCTTTAAACTAGAATTTGTGACTATGCAACTGCAGATTTAAATAATTTATCTTATATAATATTAAAGTACATTTACAGCAGTTATACCTTATGTAAATAAATTAGAGTTTTGAAATAATATGATATAATAAGCAATACTCGGATTTATGTTTTTGTGTTTTGTGAGTGTTCCAAAAGTTATCTCTAAATTAATAAAAACCGTATTTCGCAAAACACGGAAAATTTCTGGATTTTATAAATGTAGCCTTTGATTTGTTGGGCTTTGACCTCCCTTTTGAAGAAGTGCAGGCTCAAAGCGTTTTAATATGTTGCATTTCTTAGCCTTTTAGCTAAGTTTTCTGTCTAAACTTAGCTTAAGGTTTACATTTTCAGAAAACTTTCTACCAGTTGCCTTCTTTTCCGTTTCAAGTTAAATTAACTTTGGGAAAATTATATTGGTTTTATTTATTTATTTATTTTGTATTTTAATAATTAATACTTTTTCCTTTGATAGGCAGTAGTTGCTTTATTTATGTAACTTAAGATTTAACTTACGAAAAAACCTTCTCTTCTTTGATACGGTTTTCCGGAAACCCATACATTTTCTGAAAGCTTATATCACAAGTAGAAAAACTGTTAAGTCTTTTAGGGTCAGAGGGACAAAAATATAGGAGTACAACCCACAAAGTATCATTGAAGTGTGTATAGATGGACATATTTCCGTAATGGCGTGTCTATTTCTTGTATGTTCATGCATTGTCTGCTTCCGAAGTACTTGATGGTAAAGTCCTACAAAAAGAACTGATATCTGAAGGATTTACGGGAAAGATCCAGCCTCTAGATATTCATTTTTTCAGACACTACAAATCTTTTGTTCGTTACATAACGCGCACAATCATTATCAAGACATAGGAGTACATTTGGCATCGCGCTAGTTTTATGGCCCTGCAGTCCTTTTCACTGTATCAATTCAGCGCTCCTCGTTTTAAGAACTTGATTAAGTATGCTTTTTATAAGGGTAGATTACTTGGGCGACGAACCTGATATGTGGATTCCCCCAATGGATTCTTGCTTCGATTCGTTGACAAATAATGAGTGTGCAAAGCATGAAGCAACCGCTTTTGTAAAATGTGCCCATTGGGAACTTTCTGCCTGTCTCACTGTTTAATTGACGAATTGCACATCAATTGTCTCTTGTAATAGATTTGGCTTGAAGTCAATAACAAGTCATATTTTTAACATCCCAACGTATAATTTTTCTTTTCAACGAGTTGTTTCTTTATACTGAGGTCCCTACTTTCTTACCATGAAATTATTTTACCATGAAGAAATTTATAATTTCTTACCATGAAAATCCCTACTTTCTTACCATTATTAGTTCATATAAACACGTGAAACGAGCATTTTAGCGACTTTTGGTGTCACGTTTCCATCACTTTTCTGATACTTTGTGGGCCCTATAGCTCCTAAACGCTTGTCCCTCTACCCCTAAGATTTCACAGTTTTTCTACTTGTGACATCAATTAAATCTCTAAATTTTGCAAACATTAAGATAAATTATAAACGTTAAACAAATGGTTATAACAGAATGTGGTTTGACGAAGATTAACGCAAGAGCGAAGTTTTTTCCGGTCAAAGTGTAAGGAATTATCGCATTTCTTTATGCGTTCCCTCAAGCAGTAAGCGTATGGTCAGCTCTTGAAGTGAGACGTTAGCATTTACACTATAATTTTCACTATGGCGCCCGAACTAAAATGTGATGTAAGATAGCTTCATCATCTGAATTTGGTCCACTGAGCATCGTGCCCTAAGTGGAAGAGAATCTAAGGAAATATTGTATTCCCCGCACTTGTTCTTGTGGTATAAGTGGTTAGCAGGTGAAATTAATAACTTGAAAATCCGTGGTTCGAATCCTAGAGAAAGTATAATTGATTTCTCCTTTTCTTGCGCCGAAACATTATGAAAAATGAATGTAGATGTGCATGTTTAGTTCAACTTTTCAGCAATAAGTATGATCACATAGACAGTAACAACCATGATTGTCATATTCGCCTTCAGAATAGCACTGAAAGCTTAATAATAACCTTAAAAACTATATATCTTTGTGGTATGTAAAGGATTGGTCGTATGTTAAATGGATTTCACTATTATTCTGACTGTGATTATTGCCATCGATACGGCTCAATGCTTTCTTCTGGTGTAACACTAAATCAATTATATAACGCAACCATAACGGTCCCCTACAATACGATTTATTTTCATGCAAACCTCATGCTGTTATTGCCATTCATTGAATTCTCATAATTTTCAGAAATATTAATGACCTTTGCACACACGGAATATTAGAATAGCTTTTTATTCCGATGTAGTTTGAATGCTGAGATAATGTATTTTAAAAGAAAGAAAATGCATTCAGGTTTCAGCAAAGCTGTTTGTTTTACTGGTTTTAAATCTTCTTAACGGGGTTTCACAATTTTTCTTTCTATTCAAATTTGATTGATGAAAATTGCACTGTGCGTTATATATGTTGAAAATGAACAAGAAATTAATATATTACTTTAACTTCTAAAAATGACAAGGCTTACTTTGCCTGGAAATCGGACGATCATTACGTCGCCATATGCATAGGAACGATGAGCTTATATAGCCCTGGTGACTTTTCTGAATTTAGCACTTAGTTTAGGGCTACTACCGTTCTCCTAAATACTGCATTAAAGCCCCACTCCCCGTCAGAGGCTTAAGTAGCTTTGGCACTTGTATAAAAAAAAACTTTTAGTTTCTTTCTTCCATAACATCATCATAGGAAGCTCAAATATTTAGACAATATTAAATTTTCATATCACATTTATTTCAAGATTAGTTACCTAATTTTGGCATCAAGAAACATATTTATAATATTTCCTAGCCAAGTGAAAAATAAATATCTTTTTATTACTTATAATACAGGAAACTACAGTTTAGCGTTTACGCAGTCACGGAAATAATCAGAAACGACATTATTACATTAGATAAGAAAGGCATTATTAAAAGTTAGATGCATATAAATTTAATAGATCAGAAGACACATATAGAAATAAATCACGAAATGCCAATAATTGTAAAATAAGATGCAATGAAAAATAAGTAGTATATATCTGTAGAAAATTTTAGGTTGTTTTACTAATTCAGTTTCATACAAAGAGAGAAAGAATGTGGAAGAAAATTAGTTAAATATTTTGTTTAATCCTTTAAAACATCAGTGAACTAGTTTAAAACTGTATCCAGCTATGATGAATTTATGCGCGAGCCCGGCAGCATCTTTGAACCTCAAAATAGGATTATTAAAAATTTAAAAAATATTAAATAAATAAATTAACTAATTTTAGTTGGAAATGTTTTATGATTGTAAAAGCATAAATGCTTTAATTATTTATCTTAATTATTGTCATATCTTTGTTGACTGTTGACTTTTGTTACCCCTTGCCAGTAATGCAACGTACAGGGCGTTTTTCTTTAAACTGACACTTCTGAGAGTCATCTGTAGCTCGATCTATCCACTGAAATGCTACCATACTTAGTAGGGAGACTAATGATGAGACGACGAAAAAGATTTTATGGCTATAAATAAGTTCGGAAAATAGCCGATAGGGAAATATGCGGCGCTGCTGCAGTTGAGCTGAGAATTAGACAAGCACTGTACAGTTACAAATGACTACACAGATGAGAATTAGACAAATGAATACAATGCAGCAAATGGACTCCCAAAAGGGTGAACAGAGAAGCACGTGCTTGGCGGGGGCATAGACCTCTTGGACCACCCTTCTCGTGAACTTTTTATTCTGTATACAACATTTGCCATTGCCGAACGCTTAATGTCACAAGCAATGCTCAGCTCAGTCCATAATATGTTGCCTTTTTAGGTCATCAGGGTAGGGATCCTACCAAGATGGACTTAAGACCTACAGTATATATATAAACCCACAGGAAAAAGTCACATAAGGTTAGATCCGAGCAGCGAGGCGGCCATGTAAGTGGAAAAATTCGACTTATGACCCTTTCTTGTGTAACATGATGGCGCAACAGCCGCTAATGATGAATTATCAACAGATCAACGTTCGGTAGTGCTCAATCCTGCATAAAAGTTAACTAATGAAGCAACTGCCTCTGCCGAAGTTGTCGTATCACAAAATTATCCAGCATATCATGATAACTTTGCTTGGTAATGCTGCAAATCTGCCGTACTGTTTGAGTTATGTTCTAAAAAATGAATGATACGGTAATGGAATCTGCTTTGAAGCCACACCAAATAATGGCATTTGGTGAATGCAGTGGGATTTCCTGAACTGCATGGTATTGTTTGCTTGCCCAGATTCGAGAACTGTGAGTGTTAAGAGTCCCATTTAAGGGAAAACGAGTCATCTCCCCACAGAATTCCACACGGTCAAGCATGATCAACCTACATCCTGGAAAGAAATGTCACAGCGATTCAAACTTTTGAATAATGACTTTTAATGCATTAATTGATAGATAGCTTTTACTTAGATTGTTACGACTTCTGAACTCACGAAGAGTGATGAGGGCATTCCATTGGTGCAGATAAAACAACTACACTAGTAACGAGCACTGAGGGTAAAGTGAGATGCATATTGAACCCGGGCTAACATTCGGAATATTCTTCGATGTGTTTCGCTTATCTCTTAGATTGAATAGCTGATGCAGTGCTATATTTGCCCTTATCGGCTATTTTCGGTACTATTTTTTTACGGAATGTTTTTTCCCATGTCATTATATTAGTCTTCCTACCGAATTTGGTGGCATTCTAGCTGATAGATCGAGGTGCAGATAGCTCTGAATACTGTCAGTTTAAAAAAAAAACCTATATATATAGTAATCACTTCTCGGGTTACATTTGGCATGGTTGTCTGGCTCTCATAACTTTAACCTTTCATTTTTATCCTTTCATTCAGTGCTGTTATGGCAATACCTACCAAGCGTCCGTATACTATCATTCATTTGATCGCTTTTTTTCCGTATCACTTGCATTATTACTAATAAAAACAGCATCTACTATAAAAATATGTAAATAATAATTTATGTCACATCAATTTAGGTGGTATTAAAGGATTTCAGATTCTTAGTTTGGAAGCATTTTCCAATGAAAAATTAAATGATATTGCTTGCGTTCTAGCAAAAATATTAAAAATATTACATTCAGTAGTGTATTGTTAGTACCTTATACGCATGACATTTGCATCGTGTCTTCTTGTTATTATTGTTGCGACAATTATCATAGAGCTTAGATATTTTCCACATCGAGGGTACACTCGGTTCTGAATTCATCCATGAACGAGCCATATAGTTATCATTTATTTTAAAACGAGATTTAGGGGTTTTGGTTATTTCACTTTTAGAAAGCTAATAAAATGTTTTTTGACTTCTGGTTCTTTATTTCTTCATTAACTCAGTTTGCCATTTGCTTCCAAACTCAAAAACTTTCTGATAATTTTTTAACAACTTATTCTCACGCTTCCCTGTTAAGTCTGAAGCTATTTGAAAAACCGTGGTTTAGTTTCGAAGAAAAAGTTTGGCATAACATTTATTCAATCAAATATTTTTTTCCTAACATGGTTACAGAAGCAACACTAAATCTTTTAAAAAGGTTTTTAATTGCTTTGCCTTCATTTATTCCTCCCGTACTATTTGAAGTCAAAATTATATTTAATAACATTCTAAGAATTGCCGAAAAATGAAATTATTGCGGAAATACGCTATTATTTCCAGTAAGTCATCTTGTAAAATAAAGGCGTTGCGAAACATTGCTCACTGTCATTAAGTGAAATTCTAATGCTGCAGTAAGCATATGATACATCTAGCTGTTTCTAAAAGTTTTGCTCTATAGAATGTTATTCATGTTTGACGCAGCAAAACAGTTTTGTCCATGCAGCTTTTCTAAATTAAAATTTTCACTCTTTTAAGAAATGGTACGCATTTGCAGTATTGTTAACCTGATGTCTTGCCTCGAGTGTAAAGCCCAGAAAAGATTTGACTTGTTACTATCTCTAATTCTTTTTGCTCACATCAGAATACATAAAAATTGAATAAAAAGATACTGTTTAGATAAAAAAGATTATTTTCTTTTTGTTATTACTAAAATTATATATTTATTAAGCATTTTGTAGCAGGAAATCTTAAAATCTCAACTATGTCCTCGCTGCAAATTGTACTTACCAGTGACTTCTAACTATTGGCTAGATATGCTAGAGCATATGGAAGGACCGGTCTGTCATTCCTACTCGATTTACAATTCCTATACGATTTATAATAAAATGTGGGAATCTAGTTTAGGACTAAGGTAACTCTGAATGTTTGAAAACATGAAATAGTATACTGAAATTTATATACCCATGTTAGCTTTTTATATTGAAGCGCATACAGCATTTGCTTTAAAGTAGGTTTTTCCTCTTATGGGCTATTATTTTCTCTGATGCCTTTGAAGCAACAGAAAAGGGCTCTGAAATTTATCTTTTTAGCTTCTCCAACGAGTTGTCGCTTTTCATGAAGATACTTTACACAGTTATAGCAAGCAAAACAAACGAATTCATAGCAAATCTTTCTAGTTTGCAAAACTAGTTAAATGATTAACTGATCACGACAAACTATATGAAAATACCTGCCTATGAAGAAAGACGTTTTCGTAAAGGTTTTTCTAAGGCGAAACTAACTTGTAATCACATTGCACACGGCAAGACTGAAAGTCCCTTGCAGTCAACTAGTTTGCCGGGAACTAAACACGAAACAAACTAACATGCTCAGCAGTCAGCACTTGGCCATAGGTGGACTTTCTTGAATAGAGTATTAATTTGTAGTTTGCTGTCAAATCAAGCATGTCATTTCAAATTAACTCTACGTAACCCCCCCCAAATAATTAAAACTTAACATACACGGAAGAAAACAAAACCTACTGATCTTCCCCCACTTAATACATAGATAAAATGTTCTCAAATTAATTCATGCCGGGATAATTTCAATTTCTTTGTTGATTCTTTCAACCGAGTGCTTGGTACTAACTACTGACAGCAACCGACTTAAATATCTCGCGCTTAGAGCTAACATATTACGAAAGACTAAAAGCATGGAACTACAAAAGCGCTTAATAATTAAATCAGCCATTGAATACTAAAATAATTAAATCAGTAAATCAAATTATTCCTAATCGTTGTTCTCGTAGTTGTTTTATTTAGATAGCAATTCACACTCTGCGATGTTTTCTGAAATGATCTGGAGTATATGAAATGAAAGGCGTTGATAAGAGGGAAAATAGTTAAAAATAATAACTGGTTAGAAAATCTAACAAGTGACATATGCAATATGAGTTAATACCACCATAATTCCAATAAACTGTAGAAGCATTAGGCTATTTTTGAAGCAGGACACTGAAAAATATGCAATGCCTTCGCCGGTATTCGAACCTGGACCTCTCGAATACGCTCCGAGTGTGCTAACCGTTACACCACAAAGGCATGCAGAAAGGAGAAAGACATTATATAAGGTTTGAATCTTACCCTGTCAGATTGTTTGTTCAACCGAAGAGATGTACAAATTGCCTTCGTTTTGGCTATATCAAACGCTTCTGCAAAAATGAAACTGTTTGCCACACCTGTTCAGCTCCTCATTTAGCCAAAGACTGTAAAAAAAAAAAAAAATTAAGAAATGTATTAATTGTAAAAATTTTAACTCAAGGTATAAAATGAATATAGATGATGGGTACGAAGCTATTTCTAAGGAATGTCCAGTTTTTACGAGAGAAATAAAATATATTACGGAACATATAAATTTATGAACTTATGAGTTTTTAACTATGGGTCCTGATATGTTAGTTTTACTGATTTAATATCTCGCCGCGGGATGCATACTTGAGTTTCACTGTACAAATTCTACTGCGGATTTGTTTCTGCTTTAATTTTTCCTGGCTTAATTAATTTTAATTTATATCGGTTTTAGGAGAGATTTTACCATTACACGATTTTTAAATTAAATTAAATTAAACTTTTAGAATTTTTATTGGATACAGTTTTTATTGTACCTTATTTAATGAGGTTTTTAAGCATTAATTTGAATCATTGTCAAGCAGCTGCCATACAGCTCTCTGCGATTGATGAAATTTTGACCAAGACCCAGACGTTATTTTGATTCAAGAACCATACTGCATTGAGGGCGCCCTTGCATATAGTAATAGAAATTGGAGAGGTCATCAAAATGATGGGAGAACGGCCATTATTGTCGTTAATCCGGATATTGATTTATTACGGATTATTATTTAGATGTTATCACCTCTATAACAGTTAAATAATGGTAAAGATTCATGTGGAGTTGTGTGTGTTTATTTTTCCCTAGCAGAAGATATAAATTTATATCTCTTTGAATTGGATGAGATTTTAAATTTATATATAAAATGTTTAATTTTTGGAGATTTTAATGCAAAGCATTTTACTTAAGGAGCTGCATCGGTTGATGCGAGAGGAGCTTTGGTGAACGACTTTATTTTTCATAGAAATCTTTTATTATTCAATAATTTTGATTTTGCCGCCACTTTTTTATCTACAGTTGGAGTTGGATATAGTGACTTAGTGATCGGCTCTTCAAATGTAAGTGTTCCAGATTATAATTTTGTTATTTCAGATGAATTGACTCTTAGTGACCATAAATACCTGATTTTAGATGCGAATGCAATTATATATACAGAAACTAGTTCCTGTACTACTGCGAGGAATCCAATTCGTATCAAGAGATTTTGTCTAAAAATGAAAAGTAAGATTACGAGTTATCAGGAGAGAATTATAAGGGCTGGTACTAAGTCCCAGTTGGATGAAATTATTTTGGAGGTGGAGAAAGATCTGTTCGGTTATTAAGAAAATCCTATCAGGTGAGATGCATTTCGGAAGAAATTAGAATTCATAGAGGATCTGCTATAAGAGAGAATTACCAATGTATAAAAAATTAATTAAGAAATCAAAATATTAAAATAAATTGAATTACTTTTTGAAAAATAATTGTTATTATGATGGAATTTTTAAACACTCAACTCAAAAGGTAAAAAGGGGAATAGTGTAATGATGGTAATCGAGAAGAAAATATAAAGCATGTGAAAAGGGAAATTCTAGATGAGATCTTGGGAACCGGTATTCCTATACTTAATAATTTTGATTTCATCTCAGAAAATATAAATGAATGTAATGCCGATTATAAAGAATTCATGCTGGATGAGATTCGGACGGTTATTACACAGCTTCGTACAAGAAGCTCCCCTGGTTTGGATGGTATGTAAGGATCTTAAGTTTTACTAACGTTTATTTTATTTTAAATCTTTACTATCACTTCTTATTTTCTACTTCCGGCCAGAATTATAAGCGTTAATGTATTTATGCAAAGTTTGTCTGGCGAACGCCAAGTATTTAAGTTGTGGCTTTTTGCCAAGCGAGAGAGAGGAAGCAGTTAGTCGAAGCAGGCCGCTTACCTTAGAAATTTACTCAGTTGCTGGTTGCCTTTCAGGCCAGAGGTTTAATCCTCTTGATAACTTTAAACGTATTGTAGTGTTCTCAGTTATCTGTACTACATACGGCTTCCTGTTAATATAAGGCCAATCTTCCACGTTTATCATTTTAAAGTTAAATTTGTACTAGAGTTTAGTTTTATCTTTTATATTTTTACGTTTAGACCCCAAGTAGTGGGTCTGTGTATTCCGAAGTACGGAAGTTATTGTAAATAGAGAAAAATAAAGGGTTTTGTATACCCTTCTTGTGTATCCTGTCTACTTCCCACAGTTTTGAACATAGCTTTAGTAAGCTCTCTGTTCCGAGTCAGGTCCTTGCATGTTCCCGAAGAAGGTAAGACGGAACATCGAACCTGATAGGTATACATGCGGGCATAGTTAAGATGTTGTTCGAGTTTTATCCTAGCTTTTTCCCGGCATTTATACAATAAGTGTTTGTTACATAATCTCTTTCCTGAGCTTAAAGGTGATGGGAAAGGTGCTGGACAAATTGATTGCAAATCGCTTACAATATTATATAAAAACGAAGAAATTTATGTCTTCTAATCAATATGATTTTTGTACCGGGCGGAGCACAGAGAATGTATTATATTATGTTATTAATTTTATAAGAGATAATAAAAAGATAGATCATGTGGTGGCCGTCTCTTTTGATGTTACTGGAGCATTCGACTCTATTCGTTGACCGTCACTCCTTGTCAAGGTACTTGAATTAAAGATACCAAGGAATATTTTAAACCTTATTATAGATTATTTTAATAAAAGGAAGATTGTGTATGAGAATGAAGATGGTCAATCTATAATTATTGATTCTATCAAGGGTTGCCCTCAAAGGTCTTCTAGTGCTCCTCTGTACTGGAACCTCATAGCAAATGATTTATTTAAAAGACATTTTCCTGAATATATACGTTTGGTAGCCTATGCTAATGACATACTGGTGCTTATAATAGGTAAATCTTTGGAAATAATCGAAGACTATTTTAACGAATTAGTTCTGGAATTAGAGGATTGGGGAGAAAAAGAAGGATTAAAGTTCGATATTCAAAAGACAAATGCTGTTTCTTTCCCCGTGCAGGAAAGCAGACAAGGTTGAAATATAAGAATCAGAGAATAAAGTTTAGAAAAGAAATTAAATATCGTGGCGTAATTGTGTATGATAAATTAAATTTTATTTCACATTTTAATACGGTTTATAAAAAATCAGAATATATTTTAAATTATTACAGTAGGAACTTCCCCTGTGAAATTCTGTCTATTAAAAATTGCCATAATAAGGTCAATCTACGAGACTGTTGTGATTCCTCGAATTATGTATGGCATAGGCGCATGGGGTTGCCGGGCGGAGGAACTGGTTAGACTTCGTATGAAACTGGACACAATGCAGAGAGCTTGGTTACTAATGCTTACGAGATGTTTCAGAACGACCTCTACTGCGGTTGTTTGTATCCTGGCCGGTGTGCTCCCGCTCTCCAAACTATTTGTTTTTTATTATGATAAATTTTGTTTAAGAACAGGAAATATTGATTTTAAATTACATGGAGATTCTATTGTAACACAGTGGGCTTTTGAAAAATTTGATTTAAATTTGATTCACCCTGCTGAAAGAATTTTTATTCCGTATTATTTGGATGCTCGAAAAATAGGAGAAATTGACATTTGTACAGACGGGTCAGGTCTGAGAGATGCCATTGCTTTCACATATGTTATATATTATTATGGAACAGACACTGAGAATAATAAATTTAAACTCAATATTTATAACTCAGTTTATCAAGCGGAAGCTATAATTATTTTTTATTCACTGAAATGGATTAAGAAGACTCTTAAGGGGCCGATGTTAATGCTCGTGACATTGATGTACAGGGATAAACAAGGAAAGCTGTGACTATAATGAAAAATTATATTTATGATAAATGGAGGAAGGAGTGGGAAAGGTCTGATCGAAATAAAGATTATATGAAATTTGTTATAAACTTAAAAAAGGTTTATGTTATTCAGACATTGACGTTAACCAAATCATTACAGGTCATGGCCGTTTTCCTTTCTATTTTAAAAGGTTTATATTACAAGAGTCTGACCTCTGTGATACTTGTAAAGAACCGGGCACTGCGAAACGTTATGTGGAAACATGTAAATATTTTACTGATATCAGGAACGAGTTTAAGAAAAATTATGTTTTTAATATATATGATATTGTAAATGATTTTAAAAGACAGAAAAAACTTGCCAGGAAAATGATGGGGAAGATTTATCATCATAAGCTTGCAGTAGGGATTTTAATTTTAATTTTTTTAGTTATGTTCTTTATGTGTGTTTGTTGAAGGTGTTGTTTCTGGCTTGCACTGGTGCAGCCCGCAAAAAGGCCATAGGGCGACGTAAAGTCTGCCAGGAGGGTCGGGATGCGTCTCTCATCTCATCGCACATAAGATTTAGCTACATGCACCGTGTCCACAAACGTCTTTACCCGGCTTTTATTTTCGCAACCGTCGGTAGTAGAAATATACTTCCAGTTATAAAAATATTTTAAATAACGCAGAGATTCATGGTTTCGTGTTATTAAATTAAAAATGAAACAATTTTTTGATAAACCATGAAATCTAACGTTTTACATGTTCTTCCAGTCCCTATATTTATATTTAGCAAAATTTTGTATTCTTCATAAAGAATGAAACACAAAATGCTTGACTCTCGTACGACAGGAATTGACCAAAATATTTAAAATGAAATCCTGGAATCATATTCAGGAATACCATTCTTCCTAATTTTGGGAATATAATTTTTTTAAAATTTAAAAATAATTTTAAATATTAAATCTAACTTTTTACACTTTTCTCTGGTTCGTATGCTTAATATTTAGGAAATTTTGGATCCGTTGCAAAAAATAAAGCAAAACATTTGACCGTCATACGACAATTGATAAGTATTTATAATAAGATATATATTTACAATAAGATATTTAATTTCAAAATTTGCGATATTTGCTGGTATTCATTTTTCATCTTATTTGATGTCATTTTGAATTTATATTAGCTGGCCAATTAATAAATATATTAGAATAATTCGAAGTTGATTTTCCACTCAAATGCCATTCGATAATCCTCTTTTACGTTTTACTAGCGTCTTTAATTTATAATTTTGTTACAAATGGTATACCGAATGAATTTTCACATATGATATGAACAAAGAATTTAGTGGAAAACTTTCGCAGACCTTTAGCGAAAAGACGGTAAAGTTTGACAGCAGCAGGTGATTCGATAACCGGAAGAAGTTTTCTCCCGCTAATAATAATCGTCAAAATTAAATCGCAGAAGACGAAACTGGGGGAAGAAACTACTCTTTTAAACTAGTCAGGGATGCTGAAAGGTCCTAGGGTTGATTCAGGTGGTAAATCATACTATAAAGTAGGTATGGCCAAACTGTGGCTCGACACCCTAACTGAGGCTCGCGACCTTGTGGCTCTTTGGTCCATTAAATGCGACTTGCTGTCAATAAACAATACCTTAATTTTCGACGCACAGTTGCATTTTAAAATAAAAAGGACGCAATGACGTGTTCTTTTACTAATTTGATTTCTTAAATTATATTACGCATTTATAAATTTAATCGATTTCAAAATATCTTTTGCAAGTTTATAGTCAGAATAATAAACAGATTTGCAAATAGCTCCATTTCTGCCAAATACTATCACAGCCATGTATTTTTAGAGCAAATGACGGCCATCGGGATAGCATAAAATATGCAATACGAGGACAATTTAAACGTAATTCTCTCCACTTTTTTCTTCTCAGGTTAATTTTATTTCGGGCAGTTTCTTCTTACATTCTTTCTGTACAAACTCCTTGCTTCAAAATGACAGTCTTGATCCATTAACTTGGAAGATTTGCTCTTTCTCCCAGTACACTAGTTTTAGTCAGTCTTTGACTAGTTTCGTAACTATTGGAAAACACTTCTTTCAGGGAAGGAAATCGCTGTTCACGGGAGGGCTGTTTTAATTTGGGGAAAGAAACTGAAATCTTAGGATTTTATATTACTCCTTTTACAGCTGCCCTTCGAAGTTACTTCCTAATCCTTAAATATTTTAGGTCGTTTTTATGCAATGTTTCTCTCATTTTTTGCAACCACTTATAATAAATGCTGCAGTGACCCTTTTTGCTCATGAAACTTATTTTTTTCACATTTCACATCTTCTGCAATAATACCTTGATAATCTTAAGCAAAGATAATCTTTTACGTAACCAACAATTGCATGTTGAAATTTTGGGAGAGAATAAACTCTACTGGATTAACAACGGTTTCAGTCCTAGTCAAAATTTTTAATTCAGGTTTTATAAGTTATTCGCAATAGAAATCTTTCATCTTTATCATCAAATCTTCGTTTCAATAACGCTGCATCAAGAAATGAGTCAGGATCTTTACATAAACTTCTTTTTTTTTCCTAATACACAGCTTCATTCAATGATGGTAGTAAAAGCTCTTTAGCTCGCGATGTTTTCTTGCATGTTGCTTGAGGAGCTTGAGGAGCCCTTCACAAATATCGCAACACACTGAAGCCGATGCTAGGCTGTTTGCCGCCGGTTGCTTCTCAAATGTTTCGCCTTTTTATTCCGCCGTCCAGTGCAGCTGACCTGGTTGTCTCTGTTCTAGTTCCTGCACTACAATTCTTTAATCAGTTGATATTGTTTGATCTTCTTAAACTTCGATCATCTGGTATGCTTGCCATTTCCTCCACGAAAACTTAGTAGCTCAAAGGAATGTGTACTTTTCTCCAATCCTTGATAGCTAAAATCTCACGTAATATACTGTGAAATTTTGCTGGATTTTAGCCCCATAAAAGTTTCGTTTTGAATTATGATCTTTCATTTTCTGAAATATCCTCGTATGCATACGTTGAAAATTGTACTGAAACACTGCAGCTCTCAGGCCCGTCAAGAATAAAAATGATGATTTCGATACCATTGAAATTGCATCTTCGTTTTTAGTGAATTCTCCTATACTGAGCATCAATAAAACTAGTCATTCCAAAGATTTTGATATCAAACATTTAATGATTTTTTAAGTTTGGGTTTTAAAGATTCGATCGAGACTTAGAATTTAAACTCTTTCTGAAGATTCGAGAGCTATGAAGATTCGAAAGTCTCAGCCTTAAAAAAACTGGGTTGGATCTTTGAAAATTTTTCCTTTTCGCATCTAATCAATTAATTAAATTATTTAAAGTTAGATGTGATCTCAGTATAGCCCTCATGTTGAATTGTGTGGGAAAATAAAGTTATTAGTTTTCTTACAAAAGCCTAAGAAAGTTAAAAGCTTATTTTTAAATAATTTTTATTTTTCAAATAACAGTTTCTCCGCTTCGCGCGCTGTCCTCTATCACTTATTTTATGTCTTCTAAAACAATATGTAGGAGTTAAATTTTAAGAAAAACTATTCAATTTGTTTTTTAAAATGAGAGATTTATTCATTTAAATGAAAAACCTTTCACAACATGTATTTCAAAGGACCAATACGTATAAAATATAATATCTTCTAAAAAAAGCAAACAACAGTTATGAACGGACAGCAATAAAGGAAACCAAATGAAAATGCTTGTTTTTTACCTAAAAGAAGACTGCTGAAATACAAATTAAATTTATAAATTGCTGCTTTATAATTTGTTTCTGAACACAAAATAAGAGAAATAAAGTTCGTATTTTTCTGCAGGCATAATAATTGCATAAAAATGAGAAGTTCTCATTTACTTAAAATAGTCATTTATTTTTAATATAAATATGGATTTGGGGCTCTGAGAAAATCCAGTTGCAGCTCTCAAACTTTCTTGAAATCTACCATGTGGCTTCT
Source organism: Stegodyphus dumicola (assembly GCF_044657685.1). Classification (NCBI taxonomy): domain Eukaryota; kingdom Metazoa; phylum Arthropoda; class Arachnida; order Araneae; family Eresidae; genus Stegodyphus; species Stegodyphus dumicola. The sequence goes on from NC_140781.1 coordinate 181,804,033, forward strand.
GTCATAGTGAAATTTGGCCAGCCCTGCTATACAGACTGGAAATCAGGCCCCTGATGAGCAAAACTCTTTCGTTATGACACGGTTGTAATGCTGCGCGCTTCCAACCTACACGCAACAATAGTGGAGACTGCTAAGAACTGGAAAGTAGACAAAGTCTTGAGAAGGGTTTAAATCCCCTTTTTATTCAACTTTAGAAATTATAAATGCGTGCTCTTGACGCTCACAAACTACGCCGACCCGGCGGTAAAATAAAAATAAGAAACTGAAAACAGATAATAACAAGTGACTAACTACGAGGCTCTCTAAACGTAACTAACCTCACCGCGTTCTAAGATACCGCTGATAATTCAGCAAACTTCTGAATATTACGTTGAAAGATTAAAAAACTGCCGAGGCAAGCACACAGGCCGAAACGCGTGGTTTTTCAATTTCTAACTAGCCACCTCCACGCTCGTGAAGCAAGAAAAGCAAGCACACTTTCGAACTCGTTTCCCTTCTATTTAACTCAGATTACTTCCGCTGACAATTTGAATCCTTGCGCATTCTACTAAAATTTACATACTCTGGCATTGGCAATTCCAGGGGAAAGTAAGGCTTGACAGGAAAGATAGTTTAAACTTAAAATAAATGTTAGTTAAAATAAATATAAACCCTACACGGTCAAGGAAGAAATAATACAACAACATATTGTACAGATGCTAAAGAATAAAATTATGATCCCCGTAAGTAGCACTTAAAATTATAATCCCCATAAGTAGCCCTGCAGTATTCTGAAGAGAGTAAAATAATCTCCCACCCATGGTTTTTAAAGCATGACGCTTTGCTATCGTCTATGGAAAAAGGAAGAGCATAATAAAATATCCAAGTTACCAATAATAGGGGAAATAATTAAGGAAATAAAATCCACAAAATACAGGACGATCCTAGACCTCACCTCTGGACATTTTCAGATGCCGCATTTATTACTAAATCGGTAACTTATTGTTTTCTTAAAATACCATTTGTCTTAGGCGTAGCACTCGCCACATTTTAAAGAGCTACAGCTATTATTCTAAAGCCTCTCGTCGTAAAATATACATTTATTTACTTAGACGATATAATAGTTACTAACTTGACAATTGATGAACATATTCTGCATTCAATTCTACAAGAAGCAGGTTTAAAGATAAATGTGGCCAAGTGTCAGTTTACGGCCGAAGAACGTCATTTCTTGCGGTATTAAAAACTCGCAATGGAACATTCTAAAACCGTAGCGATATAAAATTATTCACCGCCTTATCAGGCCTACATTTTTGCCGTAATCAGCGAAAATAGTGGCCTCATTGTTTGGCTTGTGCTCCTATTATAGGACTTTTATCAAAGGTTTTGTTCATATAGCAGAGCCACTATTAAACTTAAAGAGAAGAAAACCAGGTTTCCCCTGGTCGGGAAAAGCAAACATGGTATCTGAAAGACTCAAATCGGTATTAATTCAAGCTCCAGTCTTGAAAGAATCAAGAAATTTCTTTTCTGAAGCGGACTGCAAATGAGAAGTGTCTGCAGATGCATCGCATTTTGCGCCAGTATATATGTTTATTCTAGACGAAGATCCAAGATGAATATTTTAGCAGGACACTTAATTCATCTCCAAGAGGGAAAGTTTGCATTCCTTTTGGCAGTACAGAAATTTCAACTGCGTTTGGGGAAGGCACAAGTTTTCATGTGTATACAGAGCATGCGGGCGTTGTCCATTTGTATTCCAAGAAGAACTTATAACCCAGACTGGTACGATGGGCCCTTAAATTACAAGAATACAATTTAGTATTTAAGCATATTCTCAGGAAAGAAAATGTTGTAGCTGATGTTCTTTCAAGAATTATGCCAGGTCATCAGGGAAACGACGTAAAATGTGCAATAATTACTTCAAAATTTTTAGATTATCGCGAAACAGTTATTTCAGAAATACAAACAGAGCTGGAATTTAAAAACATTTATGCGTATTTGAAAGTTCGCGAAAATTTTAAATACCATGATCTGAGGGGTTAGTTAGTTAGTTAGAATCTGGGCTCGGCCCGGCCCTCCTAGTGCATGTGAACTCACTTTATAACCAAAAATGTGCTGCACCCGATAATCTGAAGCACAGCTGCAAATTATGAAATTATTGGCAATTCGAAAAAGCCGACCAGACGTTTTGGGAAGCTGTTTGTTTTCTACAGCAACAAAAATTTGTAACCGAACATGACGAGTCCTGTTAGTTAACGATATTAATTACAGACCAACCGGGTATCGAAATAGCATAAAAGCTATTTACCCTTACGAAATAATAGGAATTAATTTATTAGATTCCTACCTGCATAGGGAAAAATTAAAAAAATGGAAATTTGCTCCTAATCGCAGATCATTTTCAGAAAGTAACTAGAAATAATTCTCGTAAAAAGATCTTTCGCTAAAATTGTTGCAGATACATTTTAAAATAAATTTATATTAAAATATGGAGCTCCACTAATAATACTGGACAACGGAAAGGAATATGTTATGACATTTTTAATGATATATGTACAGGTCTTTGCTTACAACGTTTTAAATTAGTCCATCACTAAACACATTCGAATATTACAAAGCGAGTGAACCGAAACATAGTTAAAATAATCCGCAGCTATGCTGAATTATTTCCGGAAAGACACAGTCTGAATTATTTCTTGGGAGAAAGTTTCAAACATAATTTAAAATGGCAGACATTCAGAAGTTAGTGGACAAGGCAATTAGGATTTCGGATTGGCCTACGGTGAAACAAAAGTTTTATTATGCCAAGAAAAGGCGAGAAGCTGATTTTAAAGTGGAAGGAAAGTCTTGAAATTAAACATTATTTTTTGTGGGTACCAGAAGGAAATACTAATTCAGAAGTCAAACAACAAAAATCAGCGTTATATTTACAAAATTTTCACAGGACTAGTTTCGATGGTTTTACCGAACCATCATCTTCAGCTGCAAAACCGCAAATGAACAAGATAGGAAATAATGATTACATAAGATAAGAAAGCCTGGACAAGAATAAGCAAGTGGCGCCATCTGTTGGCGAAACCAGAACTAAAACATAATTTCTCTAAAAGCCGAAGGCAAATTTGGATCGGAATTAGGATCGTTAACTAGAACACAAAGATTTTTATGAATGTGAAATGCCTCTAGAAAATCCAGTTCTCCAATGGAAGATGTTTTTTGAATAATTTTGGCAGCAGAAAAATTGAAAGTATGATTTTCGGACCACCAATGTTGAGCAACAGAAGACTTCTGTGTTTCCTTTTTTCTAACATATGCCTCATGTTCTTTGACGCGAAATTTTAAGGCTCTCTTAGTTTGGCCAATGTAAATTAAACCACACTGGCAAGGAATCCTATAAATACCCCAGGAATTCATATCCGGAATGGGGTCCTTGAGTATAGAAGTTGGCATTTTATTGATGGGAGAATAAACAACCCGAAAGTTAAATTTCTGCAAAATATGTGCAACTTTATAGCTAATTAATGGAAAGAAGGGAATGACAACAGAATTTTTATAATCTCCTAAAATAAGAGTGTGGCTTTTAGTGTGTTGAGATGAAAATTTTTTAACTGCTTGATTAATAATGTTGGGTGAAATGTTGGATATTGTGCTTTGCTTGTCTGATTTCATGCATTTTGCTTACAAACGTTTTGTTTTCTATTCATTTCAGTGAGGGATTTTTCTGCTGTTTTGTGTGTACTTTATTATTGCTCAGTTAATTTAATTTGATTTTCTGCATTGTTTATCATGCCTTCATCCGTTAATCGTTTCACTAAATTACGCCTGAAACGGCAAAAATTCCTGAATAATCTTGACTTTTTACTTAAATGTAAATGTAAAAAATTGATTCCCAATTTTATTCAAATCAAATCTAATCAAAAACCTTCGAGTCGCGTTTCAAGAATTCTGTTAAATTGCAAGCTTGCCTTACTTCGGTCCGTGATAAGGGATACATGTCAACAATTGTCCAAAATTGAACATGAACTCTATAAGCTTCATCTGGAACTCGCTAAATCATATCCAAAATTCACTGCCCTTGAACAAAAGTCTTGGTCTAGAACGGAGAATGCAGTTAACCGTCATAAAAACATCCTTGCAGTTAAATTCGAAAAACTTCTTTTACAGTCTTCCAGTTCAAGTAGTTCAAAAAATCTTCCCATTGTAAACATCAAGCCAATAGTTAATATTTCTAATGTTAGTCTTTCAGAAGAACAAGAGAGAATTCTAAAATATAATTTTAACTTCTCACAAACCTGTAAACCCTCGATTCCAAAGATTTTGGCTCCTATCGAAAAAGCTTTCAAGTTCAGTAAAGTTTCAGATTCACAGAAAGAAATGATTAGGCATCTTATCGCTCATAATGTGAAATTCAATAATAAACCTTTGAAACCAAATCTAACTGCGAGAGAAAGAGCTACAATGCGTGAAATTCATTCTAACCCGGATATTATCATTTCAAAGGCCGACAAAGGTGGCCAGATAGTCGTCATGGATAAGAACACTTACATCGATGGTGTCACTAAACTCTTAAACGAAGGACCGTATAATCCGATCCCTAAAGATCCTTCACCTTCGGACTTATCCAAAATAAAAACTGCGATCAAATCTTCGCAAATCATTTCAAGCAACTTAAAACATTCGCTTATCCCATCTGTTGCGAATTGTGCCAGATTATATGCTCTTCCCAAAATTCATAAAAGTGGTATTCCTTTCCGCTCTATTGTATCAAATTTAGGTACTGCCTCGTATCCATTAGCTAAATATTTAGTTTCTAGATTTTCCACTCTATTAGACAATAACATTTACACCATAAAAAATTCAATAGAGTTTGTAAAAAAGGTTAAAAACATTTCTCCTAGTAATTTACTCATGGTTTCTTTTGATGTAAAATCATTATTCACCAATGTCCCAGTGGAGGGTGCATTAAGATGTCTAGAAACCAGATTTCGCGAATTTCATTTCTCTTGCATCGAAATTGATGAGCTAATTTCTCTCACTCAACTCTGTTTGAAACAAGCACATTTTGTTTTCCAAAATAAATATTACAAGCAAACTGAGGGATTAGCCATGGGAAGCCCCCTCAGTCCCATCCTGGCTGATATCTACATGCATTATTATGAATCAAAATTGTTTGAAACTTTAAACTTCCCGGCATGGTTCCGCTACGTAGACGATACTTTTACCCTGTTTGAAGGTAATAAAGATGATTTAAATAAAGTTCTTTCAACAATGAATTCTATTGATCCTGCTATTCAGTTCACTTTTGAACTTGAGACTTGCAATTCTCTTCCGTTTCTCGACATTCTGGTCACACGTAACACATCCAACTTCAGTACTACAGTTTACCGTAAACCTTCATCGGTTTGCCTTCCACCACACTTTAAATCATGTCATCCGACTAAACAAAAGTTAGCTTCATTTTATTCCTATGTTTTCCGTGCTCTTCAAGTTTGCTCCTCCAAACTAGCCCTTGATGAAGATCTAAATTATTTAAAAGCAATAGCTATTGACAGGGGCTTTTCACCCAACATTATTAATCAAGCAGTTAAAAAATTTTCATCTCAACACACTAAAAGCCACACTCTTATTTTAGGAGATTATAAAAATTCTGTTGTCATTCCCTTCTTTCCATCAATTAGCTATAAAGTTGCACATATTTTGCAGAAATTTAACTTTCGGGTTGTTTATTCTCCCATCAATAAAATGCCAACTTCTATACTCAAGGACCCCATTCCGGATATGAATTCCTGGGGTATTTATAGGATTCCTTGCCAGTGTGGTTTAATTTACATTGGCCAAACTAAGAGAGCCTTAAAATTTCGCGTCAAAGAACATGAGGCATATGTTAGAAAAAAGGAAACACAGAAGTCTTCTGTTGCTCAACATTGTTGGTCCGAAAATCACACTTTCAATTTTTCTGCTGCCAAAATTATTCAAAAAACATCTTCCATTGGAGAACTGGATTTTAGAGAGGCATTTCACATTCATAAAAATCTTTCTGTTCTAGTTAACGATCCTAATTCCAATCCAAATTTGCCTTCGGCTTTTAGAGAAATTATGTTTTAGTTCTGGTTTCGCCAACAGATGGCGCCACTTGCTTATTCTTGTCCAGGCTTTCTTATCTTATCTAATCATTATTTCCTATCTTGTTCATTTGCGGTTTTGCAGCTGAAGATGATGGTTCGGTAAAACCATCGAAACTAGTCCTGTGAAAATTTTGTAAATATAACGCTGATTTTTGTTGTTTGACTTCTGAATTAGTATTTATTCGGCGTGTTATTGTGTCTTAATTACAGAAGGAAATGTCAGAAAGTTTTGCAATGAGATCGAAGACCCATTTTCAATTGAAGGAGTTGTAGAGATATTAGATATTTTTTGAAAGCAGGCAAGATGAAAAATGAGCAACGCCTTCGCCGGGAATCGAACCGCGGACCTCTGGAATACGCGCCTAGCGTGCAGACCACCACACTACGAAGGTATGCTGAGAAGGCGGGAGGCATATAAGCATAGGGAAAAGTCCATCCTCGTGATTGGATACGGCTTCCGATGATATCATTTCCTCTACGCTTAGGAACGCCTTGACTTTGCTTGGGCTCGAATGTACACGTCCACACCGTTTGTCTACATTTTGATAGCAGTACCGAAAACATTATTAACGTTAATGACGTGTGTTGCAGATTACACTTATTACGGCCCTGTAGTATGGTGAAGTTAATATAAAAAACGTAGTGCTTTTTTTCTCATAGAGAGGAATGTTCATTAATATTAAATGCAGAGGTTTTTAAATAAATGTATTATTAAATTAAAAGCCTTCCTATTAAAGGTTTTGTGATTATTAATTCATTGTTTCATGCTCATTAAAGATAGATTCTTTGCAGATGCAGTCTCCGGAAGCATGAGACAAGTCAGTTTTCGCAAACAGCAAAAACGTTGGGAGCTAATATAATACAGAGCAAATTCACGATATTTGTAGTCAGTCTGAAAAAGTAACATTTATTTTTGAAGTTAGGCTACTATAGATTTGAAACACAGAAACAGAGGCACGTATGTATAAATTGAATATTTCCCATGAATATGTACTTTATGAATATTACCTATTTTTTAATGCGTAAAATCTTTGGTACCATTGTATAAAAATAGTGTTTATCAGAGAAGAAAGTTTCTTTTCTTATACACGTGTATTCAGCGAATATACTGAATGTCCATTTTTCTTTCATTTAAAGCAAGAGAATAAAGTGTGAAAGACATGGACATTAACATTTAAATAACATATACAGTTGCAAAGGAAATATTTTTTGCAAAGTGAAATGAACAGAATGCAACAAAATTTCAATAATAATATACTTACTGGTATATATGCCTTTACATTTGAGTCGAGATCGTGGTGTAATCTAATGTGTTTTGCGTTTTTTTTTTTTTTGCACTAAATTTCTGACCTCAGTTATTTACATAATCTAAGCAGTTTAGATTGCTTCTGGTATTGACAGCATCTTTGAAGGATTTTATAATTTTATTTTTTCATAAATAGAATGCCATATGCAGAAGGTTGCATGTCAATGTTTTCATCTGGCATTATTATTCAAAGAATATAAATGATAATTTCACGCTTCCGCATCACTCATGTGCGTCAGTCAACGAAAACAAAACTGTAAAAATTCCGCCTAAACGTCATTACGCCAAAAGAAAATGATGTCTTCGGAAAATATGTTCAATCACAAGTACGGATTTTTCCCAATGCTCGTGGCGCGGTATAGAATGCTTATATGCAGGTGGGAGACTCCCCCTTTTTGGAGTTTTAGGGTACCCATTCGCCAAATCCTGGGTGTGGATAATCATCATCCACCAGCCTTTTAGTTCGGGCGCCACTGTAGAGACATTAGGTATTTTTTGGAAGCAGGAGAGATGAAAAATAAGCAACGCCTTCGCCGGGACTCGAACCACGGAACTCTGGAATGTGCACCCAGCGTGCAGACCACTACACTACGAAAGCATACTAAGAAGGCTGGAGAAATACCTTATAGAGTGAGGAAAACAGTAGCATTCCTGAAAGATCAAAATGGCAAAAACGCCAAAGCCAGCGTCTATCAGATCAAGCGCTATTATGAGCGTACTGAAATTCTGCTTCTAAGAGATGTATTAAGAAAAAGAGAGGAGGACGGAAATGGTGAAAAATAGAAGAAAAACCTAAGGTCGCCGAGTCTGAATAAAGTAAAGCTACGGAGAACAGGATACAAGAGAGACAGAAAAGAAACTTATCGAAAAGGCAAAGAAAAGTACGGATATTCCGCAGATGCAGTGACCAACCGAATGATCAGCCTAGAAAGTCGGTGGTCTACGAACGAGAGGCCAGATGCAAGAGAGGCTGAAAACGGAGGAAAGAGGACAGAACAACAAAGCCAGAATTTACGCGGCAAGCGACTGATGGATGACGAGCCAGGCTAACGGGTGAAGTTCCTTGTGAACCATAGGGGATTTTAACGGCCCAGCAAAGTAGCAAGAAAGGGACCAGCTTTATCAGAATTCTCACAGACCTAGAGGAAATCCAGAACAATAAAGAACAGCAGCGTAAACTACCATTTGAAGACACAGGAAATCAAAGGTCCAGGCAGAACTACAGGTTCATCACACAAGTACTTCCCCATCCTAGCAGGAATTTCTACAAAACCGAATGGACGAGTTTCAAAGAAATAAAGATAAATGAAAATTTTAATTATTTTCGTTGAATATTCGGTTGATTTTATGTCTTAGCGGAACAAGTGCTTTATATGTTTAATTTTGCCTCAAGCGAGGGCAACCTAGTTTTTATTCAGCTGAAATTGCCTAGGTTTTATTCAGTTAAATCGAAGAAGTTCTTCAATTTAATTATGCAATTATCATCTAGGATTTTCAGTTTTTAGTAGAACATGATAGTGGGATGACTATCATCCAAGAGACTGTATTAAGAAAATTATGGCACATTTGCAGAACAGATATTAGCAACTTATGTACATTGTGATGTAAAACGCAAAATAAGGTATCTCTTTAATGTAAGTGAAATTTAATTTTTTTTTATAAAGTATGTTTGTTAACTGTTTTCTAAAAGTGTTCCGGCACTGTGTTGGATAAATTTAAAGTACGAGCTAGCAAATGATAATGATATGAAATAAAGTGAAACCTATCGTAGTGAATTTACATAGTTTAAAGTTAGGCTTTCCAGCCGACATGTAAAATTTAATGAGAATTAAACTTTACTTACTTAGCGCATTACGTACAGTATTAGTTTTGTTGAGGTCTAGTGTGACTGAGTTATTAATATGTAGGATTTACTTATCAGGTAGTTGTTGAAAACTCGTCACGTTTTCACACTCAACTTGCATGCATTAGAATGGACAGCAAGTGTGAGAAACTGAGTTTATAGGAAGCAAAATGTTAAAAAGGTGATAAAGCTGTAAATGGCAAGTTGGGGAAAAGTGTGAAGTATGAAATACTTTGCTAAACTATTTTCCCTCTCAGACGCCTGGAAGGAGATGCGATTAAATTAAATTGAGATGACACGAAGTTTTGTACAAAAAAGTTGAAACTTTTGAAAAAATTAAAATTTAGTTTTATACGCTTAAATCCATGATTGTAAAAGGTGACTCATGCTGTATGTCTAGAATTTAAAATCTTAGCAAGGTCATTAAAGACCTCGTGCAATTGCTTAAATTCTGGTGGAGGAAAATGTAAGGAATTTTATCTTAATTATTCAGTTATTTATATTTTCCATACTTTACTGTATCTTCTCCTTTCCGCATTCTTCACTAGAATGCAAATGAGTAGCTAGTATTTAAACTGAAATAAAATTTGAGTAAGAGTACAATTTTTATACATTTTTCCAGTCATTCTTTGATTTGTAGGGTAACACTTGTTCGGTAATGCTATTTAGTCCAATAACCCTAACAAACATAAAGTGAATTATCGCTATGTCTGAAATGACAACAAAGTCGTGAAAGGTTAAAAATAACTTTATTTTAACAGAATTTACAACACAAAGGTCACAAAGGTCTCCTCTTTTTCTACAATATAACCACAATTCGTGGTGCATGCAACAAAATAGAATAGTCAGATTCAAGTTAAACGTTGGACAGTAGTCAAAGACTACACAATTAAATACTATACTAAAAGATGGCTCTCTACTCTACCGGAGCGTCAGAATTAAAATGTCGCCAGCGAGAAAACGCAAAGCCGAATAATTGTAACTATCACAGCCGGCAGGAAACTATCACGTAACGGGCGCACGATGCTAGAAACATGCTCCGTCTTAAAAGCCATAAATCCCAGTTTAAATACTGGCTACTCATTTGCATTCAGGTGAAGAATACGGAAAGGAGAAGTTACAGTAAAGGCTGAAAAATATAAATAACTGGTTAATTAACTTAAAATTCCTACTTTTTTCCCCCCACCAAAATTTAAGCAATTACACGAGGTCTGTAATGACCTTGCTAAAATTTTAAATTCCAGGCCTACAACATGAGTCAAATTTTACAATCATGGATTATAGTTTCCTGCCGGCTCTGATAGTTACAATTATTCGGCTTTACGTTTTCTCGCTGGCGACATTTTAATTCTGACGCTCCGGCAGTGTAGTGAGCCATCTTTTAGTATAGTAATTAATTGTGTAGTCTTTGACTACTGTCCAACGTTTATCTTGAATCTGACTATTCTATTTTGTTGCATGCGCCACGAATTGTGGTTATACTGTAGAAGAAGAGAGGACCTTTGTGCTCTAAAGTCTGTTAAAATAAAGTTATTTTTAACCTTTTCACGACTTTGTTGTCATTTCAGATATAGCGGTAATTCACTTTATGTTTGTTAGGGTTATTGGACTAAATAGCATTACCAGAATAAGTGTTATCCTACAAATCAAAGACTGACTGGAAAGATGTATAAAAATTGTGCTCTCACTCAAATTTTATTTATTAAGTTGTGCTGAAAAACTTAACCTCATATTTCAAGAGTTTTAATAACATATTTTCTTTAGATCTTCTTAGAAATATAGGCGTACATTTAAAATGCGTTTTTTTAAAATTTGATTTTCTTTAAAGGGAGATTTTAAATTTTGCCTTAATTAAAAAATTTTAATATTAATTAAATTTTGTTTCCTTTGTTCTGATTCTTCTTCTTCTAAGAGGGATTCAAGATGCTAGACACTGGAGATTCTTTTAATATTTGGTTTCGAGAAAATTTAAGATTCGTGCTATCTTTGCTAATAACTCCTTAACAGAATAGAAACAGGTGACAGGTGACGGAGGACGGGGACGCCTGGTGTTTAACAGAGGTAAACAGGCATATGTCCCGCGCCCTCCCCTATCTACCGGGGGTTTATTGAGATCTTAAAAGATTTATTACATTGCCATACAGGGGCAGATGAGAGATACATTGGCTATTTATATCGTATTACAGATTTTAGGTTTGCAAGGTATACGTTACATAACATACTGGTTACACATTTAAGAAAAAAAAAAAAAAAAAAATTATTAACATAACACATACATGACATGACACATAAATACTATTACTAAAGAAGGTACATGCGCTTAGCAGAAGGAAGATACTGTATTTCCTTAGATGCAGAGGAGTACTTACATTCACTTAAGACCCTGAATTAGTGGGGTTGGCATAGCTCTTGCCCCAGGGCGGTTATCTGGCTGATTATTCTGCAGATGGTATTCACTGTGCCTTTGTTATTAACGATGAATCGTTTAAAGGCTATTTGGTTGTCTGCTGGCAAGTGGAGGTGATTATCCTCCGTGAGCGGCACAGAATAGAAACAAGCAAACGTAACCCAAGGTGAATTGATATGTAACCAATTAGTTCAAAAGAACCAAAATAAAGGATATTTATAATTTTTCTACACTGCGGAATTTTTGCGGGCAATTTGATATCGCTTATATGGAAATTTTTCTGTATGCTGTAATATATAAAGCACTGTAGCACTGCAAGTAAGAAACAAACAACCGTTCAGCGCGTTTTAAATCCCATATTTAGAGTACAAAATTTTCTCTTTTCTGAAAAGCGAAATAAATTTTCTCTTGACAGATAAATAATAGAAAGCATATATAATTAGAGTGGCGCCGGGTGAAAACCAGTATGACGAACTGGAATCCACCGCTCATTTCTTTAGAAACAGGTTGAAAAGGAAAGTAAGATTAGGTAGGAGAGTTAGAGCTGCAAGTGGCATTGGACCAGACAAGTCGGATGTTACGATCCGAGTTGCATGATTATCGTTTTGTCGACTTTTTCTTGTTTCCAGTCTGACACTGGTTCTCGAGGAGGAGTAGTGAGTTATTTGTTTTGGATAATATATTGCGAGAAGAATACTCGCATGACTCTGGATTATTTTCACGAAAACAAGTAAGTAAGCAGATTTATAATCCTAAGTACATGATCTGTATCATTAAATGCTATTAGAATGCTGTTAATTAATTTTAATGAAAGAGGAAATGCAGTTGAACGTTGAAAATAACATATGCAAACAGTATAAGAATGAGAAAGATTAGTAACTAAGAGCAGAAGTATCATAACTTTTCTTTTTGAATTTTGTAAAGCACCAATCTTTTAAACTAATGCTTAGAACAAGAAACATAAAACACGTGTGTTGTTATCAAGGTTTTATTACGGTAATTTTTTTTTTTTTTTTTTTTTTTTTTTGCAGTTTTAGGCTCTTGTTATATAACATTATTTTATATGTTTTCCAGTTTTTTTGATTTATGTTTCCAACTAAAAACGTTAAGTTTTGGGTGAATTGATCTGAAAACAAAATTTTATGTATGATCTTTTTATGAAGCACGGAGGTGAAAAATGAAGAACTGCAAAATAAATTGGATCTTCTTCTATCTGTAAGTGGCTAGGGTTAAGGTCGTTTTTAAAAGAAAATTCATTTAACGTCAAAAATTTTTTTTCTCTAACGTTGGACCATATTCATTTTACAATGTTTAGAAAATTATAAAATATTTTAATTTATATTTAAATATAAATTAAATTTTTATAATAAAATAATATATAATAAAATATTCTAATCCCTCACTGAACATGCAGTTTTTACATTTTATAACCATAAAAATTCAGTCCTCTGTTTTATGATTTCCCATAAAAAGAGTCAAATTCATATCTGTTCCTAAGCAAAACAGCTTTTGTGTTTTTGAGAAGATACTTTCCCAAGAGGCTTAACAAGCTTATCAGTCATTTTACTTTCATAAACATTTTGCTCATGATTTCAAGACTGTGATATGAGTTATCACACAAGATAGCATAACGTCTAACTTGCGACTATTCTTATTCTATTCTTCAGGTGTAACTTAAAATTTATTTTTAATACAGATTCCAGATAAAAAATTTTCTTTTTAATACAGATTCCAGATAAATTAAATGTTAGATAGTTTTATTTTTCTACTTTCTTTAGCAAATAAACAGATTTTAAGACACTCGTATTCTCAGAATTACTTAAATTCTAACTTTGTAATTAAAGACATCATCTCCGTTTTTCAGATCTGGTTCATGTAAACAAGCTTGATAAAACTGAAACCTCTTTCTATATTTTTAATTCTATTTCATAAATAGAGTTAGCAGAGAGACAGTTTATGTTCTCTTTGTATTTAAATGCTAAAGAAGATTTAAATGATTATTTGAACATAGGAAATACTTTTTAAAAAATGTTTAAATATTAATATATTAAGAATCTTTTTTATCAGGATCAATCTAATTCATTTTCTCTTTTTATTACTCCCCTTTTCTTTGATGTAGAAATCATGTGAATAGAATAGAATTAAATTTTTCATGTGAATAGAATTCGGATAATCGATAGGAAAGTTTGCCATAGTTGATTAAATTAAGGCAACGATGTTTTTGCAATTATCTTTCATTTATAAAAGTATTTTGATTCTACAATAATTATTTGAATCTTCCAGGAATAATGTGTAGTTTATAGATCAGATTTCCCAAACACCATTACTGTGCTTAGTATTTTCTTCTTAAAAGAGAAACCGCTAAATCACAATCTCACAGTACATTTCTTTCGTTCATAGCTATTGATTTTTGTAAAAGATCCTATGCCTAATAAGCAGATTTCTGCTCAAACATCTACAGTTAGAAAATTTCTGACCCTATGATTTGCTGTTTATTTGCTTCTCTATGATCATGTGAAAAAGGTGAAATTATCTGCTATCAGCGATAATATAGAGGATTCTGAGTCATTTTGAAATTCTAGCTCTTTGCGCCTCTTTTTATGGTAAAATATTTACAACTAACATATATTAGTTAAGTCTAGCAACTGATAGGTTTAATTTGGTTTGGTTTATGTGATTACGGCAAAGCACACTAAGGATACTTGCCTAAGCGGAGGGACGCCTTCGTGGAGGACTTTCTGGGGAAAACTGGCTCTTATACACGTTACAAAATGGGGAAAACCACAAAACGCCCATGCAGCCAGCCCGTTCGCGGGATTCGAACCTCTGATTGAACTACCAGTGTTCAGTGACTTTACCGCTCTACCGCTGATGGGCCTCCAGCAACTCATAGAGTAAATCCCAGTAATTTGGCAAACCTGAGCCTCAAACTGTCGTTAATTTGTAGAAATTATTAGACATTTCACACCAGAAACTGTACTGTGCTCTAGATGGGATTTGAATTCTGGCTCTTCCTTTTTGCTAGCTGGACATGTTATACACCACGAAAATCACCGTGTAGGAATGCGAATATTCCTTATATTCTCCATCACTTAAAGAGCGATTGAGAGAAACTCAAGACGCCATCGATTAAAAAACCACGTTGCTACATGCTATCATCTTCTGTATATTAGTCCAGGCGCGACTGTAAAGCTTTACGAAACCGGAAGAAGGAAAATTAACTGTTTCCTCACCGGGATTTGAACCATCGATAGCTAAATGTGCAAACCACTTACACTATGACAGCACGCACGCAAGAATGCAACTTTTCTTACAAGTTTTAGAGAAATATCAAAGCATTACTGTCATTAAATATTAGTAATTAAAATGACTGTAATATAATATCAAAATTTCTTATTAATAAATTATAAATCATATTTATTTATTGATCAAGTATCCTAAATTATTTTCTCTTAAACTCTTTCGTAAACTATCTAAAAAAGAAGACACAATCTGGTTGTCACCCCATGAGTTGCATGTTTCACAAATTCATGCGTTTTTGGATTTATGTGTCACCTTCAAAATGAATTACATTCTAGAGCAGTAAAGCAAATTCTTTCGCGTTCCAAAATAACAAAACTGAAAGCAGACTGTCACGCAGCTTATCATAAGCTTTTTCGTACAAAAGAACATCTTTTTGGGTAGTTTATATGAATTTGTGGTAAAGTGTTATAACAATAACGGTTCAAATCAAAATTAGAATCAAATCAATCTAAAATTTTTTTTTTTTTCCCCGTTTTGGTATTTTTTGCTCTACTTCTGAAAATAATTTATCAATACCAAAACTTAACATACTTGATTATATTCACTACTACGCGAGTTCAATAATTTAAAGTTGTTAATCCTTTCCTAATTTATGACACTGAATAATTCTTTGTCGAAATTAAAACTTTATCAGAATATAGTGAAGAATAAATGAACAGTAATAGTCAAAATCGTTAACATTTCATATTACGTTTGTGTCAACAAAGAGTTTTCCGGATATTTAAAATAAAAAATAGTCTTTTATTTCAATGAAGCTTTTTACGCTAATTTTAAAATAACACTAGCCTATATTAATTAGAATAAATTAAGAAAGTATCGTAATAATCAAACATACAAGCATTAGAGAATTTAATACATTACTTTCGCATGAACAAAACCTAGCATGCATATTATTAATAATTTTCTCTTGCTTTTCAAGAGTTTGCATTAAAACAACTACATTGCTGGCCACCGTAAATGCAACACCCTGGAGAAAGCATGCAAATAACATGAAATTTACAACATGCATTAGCGGAGGTGAGATATGCAATTGATTAGAATTCCAGCGCAGAAGCACATCACGCGCACTTCAAAGCGCTATTTAAGGCTTGGAGTTTTCGACGATTTCAAGTTCGGCAATTGTGGTTTTTTTTTTTTTTTTTTTTTTAAAGAACGATCAATTATGCCTCGTAGTAAACAGCGATCATCGTTTGATCAAGTATCCGAGTTCGACAGAGAAAGGATAGTGGCCTACTGAGAGTGTGGATTATCTTTCAGGGAAATCGGTAGTCGTGTTGGACGAAACCAAACAACTGTAATGCGGATATGTGACCGTTGGATGCAGGAGGGTACCACGGACCGACGTGTTCGATCTCATCCCCCTCAGTGCACTATTTCACCTGATGACAGGAACATTGTGCACATGGCAGTGACGAATCGCTCAGTCACATCACGAACCATAGCACAGCACATTCAGTCTGTAACGCATCATCCAGTGTCCGCGCGCATCATTCGACGCCGTTTACAGGAGAGTGGTCTGTCCGCAAGACGTCCATTGCTTCGTGTACCCTTGACGCAGAACCACAGACGTCTCCGCCGCCAATGGTGCGATGAAAGAAGGATGTGGACGGCAGAATGGAATGAAATTGTCTTTATTGACGAGCCAAGCTTCTGTCTGCAACACCACGATGGTCGGATTCGAGTCTGGAGACACCGTGGAGAGAGAGAGAGCACATTGAACAGCTGCGTTATGCATCGCCAAACTGGTCCTGCACCGGATCATATGGTATGGGGCGGTATTGGATATCACACTCGCATTCCTCTGATACTCATTGCCGGTACTTTAAACAGCCAGCGCTACATCTCCGAGGTGTTGAAACCAGTTGTCCTTCCTTACCTTTAGGGCTTGCCCACAGCCATATTTCAACAGGATAATGCGTGACCACACGTGGCACGTATTGTCCAAGGGTTCTTCGTCAATCACCACATTGAATTGCTTCCCTAGCCGGTCTCTGAACATGTGGTCCATGGTTGCTGAACGATTGACCCAGATTACATCCCAAGTTGCCACACTAGATCAACTTTGGCAACGTGTGGAAGCTGCTTGGTCTGCTGTACTCCAAGAACACATCCAAAATCTCTTTGAATCAATGCCGAGGCGTGTGGCAGCGGTGATCTCGAACAATGGCTGCTACTCTGGCTACTGATTCTGGAAGGAACCACACTTCACAGAAGTTTATAAATTTAATCATTTGATACTTGGTCAGCATGTTATCTACTAAATAAATTTTGTTGTGATATCTCTTGTCCTTCTTGTTGTTGCAATTTGGGTGGCCAGCAGTCAAGAAAGTCTAACTTATTTGATTTATTTCTTAAAATAGAACCATTGCATTCCTACCATTGTACAAGATATATTTAGAACTGCAATTATTTTGAAACACTCTGATTGTCTTTAAGTAGAAAAATAAAATACGTTAGACATGCTCTGTCTATTGGCTATTTACTCAGTTAACTTCAGACACCTGTTTTTAAATTTAACTTCCTTAAATAATAGAACCTAAAACACGTTCACGAGTAAGTACACTGGTGTGCAAAATTGGATACAGTACGGAACGAATAGAAAAAGATTATTGAAAGAATGGCGTTGCTACAAAAAACTGTCTGGCGAAGAGGGAGAATAATAAACCAAAGAGCCTTAGGAAAGGAATCCACCTCCAAGATGATACTTGGATGTACCAAAGATCCTCAAATGAAATGGTTGCGTTGCACCGTCTATCGATGCTCAATACCAGATCATTTAACAGTTCTTGGGGTAAGAGTTTTCATTCTTCAAGGAGCATGTGTTTCAGGTGTCTGGTATACTCTGGAGAGTAAGATCTTGCCGCTAAGCGTTCCCTTAAAGTAACTCACACATCTTCAGGGGCATTTAAATGAGAAGAGCACGCTGGCCAATTCCCTTTGTGGGTAACGTCTGAGTTCCTCAACAACTTGAATCCTGTGGGGCGGATCATTTTCATCCGTAAAAACAAAGTCAGCACCAGTGGTTCGCAGGAAAAAAACGCACGTGGGTTAGGAAAACTTCATCACAGTAACGATCTCCGGTAAGTGAACATCTATCGAAAATATGGAGCTTCGTTCACATAAGCATGGCAGGACCACCCCAACGGTCTCTTTCGCTGAAGTTAGTGGGATGAACGCTTGTCAATACCTCTGTCCATATCATTTGGCACCAAGAAATGTTTCCCAGACTGAAATGACTCTCATCGGTAAACAGGACGTGACTCCATTGTTAATGTATCTGGTCTCTCTCTAGGTATCGGTCACTGTAAACGGTGCTGCCGATGGGCTGCAGACAATGGCATGCAGCATTCAGGACGGACTGCGAATAGGCCATCTTTACGAAGTCATTTGGTCACAGTAAACCGGGTCAACTGTCGTCCAATTGCCGCGCGAAGCTGTTGAGCAGTGTTGGTCGCTGTTTGGTTTCGATCTCTTTTAGCCTTCAGAGTGGTATATCAGTCACCGTTGTTCTTCTTGGCCGACCAGCACTAACCTTTGTTACAGCTTTCTGTCGTTTGGGAGGCTTTCCAACCTCGTGAAACAACATTTTTATCAATCCCAAATTCTTGGGCGACAGACGTGAAACTATGCCCTTTCTGAAACTTGCTAATCATTCTACCACGCGTAAAGGCATTCTGATGTTTTCTTGTAGCCACAATGCAGGCATAATCTCACTTTTACTTGCCCCCCAGAATGACTGAAAATGCGCCTTTCTTTCTTCTTTTTAAGATGCCTTGTCTTGCGCTGGCTGACCCTTTGCATTTTGCGTTCCCTGACGTACACTCTGATGTCATGGTTCTGATTTTTTGCATATGCATCACCTTCCTACTGAGCTGGCCTTTCACTGTACAGATCGCAAAAGCCCATTTCAACATTTTTATGGTTTTATGTTGAAAAACGAATTCGTTGGTAAAGTTTTGTATATAAATTCACCTTTTTGGCATGGTGGTAGGGCCGAGTTCGAATCTTAGGAAAGGTATCGATATTTGCAGATGTATAATTCACTGTGGTAAGAGGACACGTAAAATACT
The DNA here is from genome assembly GCF_044657685.1 of Stegodyphus dumicola. Lineage (NCBI taxonomy): Eukaryota > Metazoa > Arthropoda > Arachnida > Araneae > Eresidae > Stegodyphus > Stegodyphus dumicola. The sequence continues at coordinate 181,823,066 of NC_140781.1, forward strand.
GTCGAGCCTAGAATCATCTCGAGAGGTTGGTGGAAGGGGAAAAAAAGGTGAGAGTCCGGAAGGCTGTACCTCAAAATTGGGCAAAGTTGGGGAAATTTGTACTGTTACCTATAAGGTGCCCTAGTTTTATGCTATCAATAGGCGCAATCCTTACTTCTTCGCCACAGTAAAATTCGTGTATTCGTTATGTTGTTATTGTAAAAAAGTGAGATAATTCACAGCAACGTTTGTGAAATGTTCTAATCTGCTTTAATTCTGAGATTTTTTTTTTTTTTTTTTTTTTCCTCGGGAGCGTAAAAGCATGCTGTAATTGTAAATCTCTAAATTGTAAGAGTTTGGAATCCCATTTTCAAAATTCTGTACTTACAAAGTTCTCTATTCAAAGAGTTTAGTCCAAAATTAGTTTTTGTTTTCTAATTTTTTTCATTAAATGAATTGTAATGTTTATTACCTTTATATTCGTGAATCCTAATCTTCACAGAAAAATGTGCATTTACTATCTTGTAACACTATTTTTAATCGGTAATGTTTCTTTCTGATTCTTGTCTGATAATCGTCAGTATTCAGACGAGGTAGATTCAATTTGGGAATAACTTTTACTGCTTTAATGAAGCCTTCTGCTTTAATGAACTAGAATAATAGTAAAAATAACATGAAAAATAAATAAATCTATTTTTCATGAATCTATTTTTGTAATATCAAAATATATATTAGCGCTAGATAAGACTCTCATGCAATGCATATACATGTGTACGGACATCAATAATTTTTTTTATTTTTTTTAGTTTCCTGATTGTTCACAATTTGTTTCCTCATGAATCCACTGTTCAAAACCTAGGGATGTAGCTTAAAAAATAGAAAGGAAAGTAATAGTTTAACTGAAAAGCTCAAAAAAGTTAATGACAGTGAATTAAGCATGATAATCGCATATCGATGCAAAATTCGGCAAAGTAAATTTGCAGTGGAAATGTGGAGTTCATCTGTAGTTCATTGACTCACCCATTTTGAGTATTGGACTACCCAAGAAAGACATGTTTTGAAGAGATTCTAAGAGAAAAGATTAAGAGAACAGAGTTACAGAAGTTCGGACGACCTTGACTCAGGAGCAATAACCTCGTCTGAAAAGTGACCTTGACTGAAACATGGCAAAATTTTGAAAGAATATCTTTATTGTTACTGAAATTTGAAGTTATAGGGAGCATATAGCTGATAAGTTGATGATGAAGAAATATTTTCGTACGTTACTTATGTAGGCGAATTAAGATGCACATTTTTGCTTTGTTTAATGAGTGCTCTTAACTTAGCTGTTCCCATCTCTCAATTAACAGTATCTATTATATGCAAGATTTAATTGAAACAAAACTGCTATTTCTTTAAGCCCATCATAAATGGTTCAGTAGCAGTAACATAATTAATTTTCTTCCGAGCAAATTGCGCGAATTTTATTTTCCTTTTATTGAAACTAAATGTTGTTAGTAAAATATGTAAACAGAAATTTCCGTCATTAAAGAAAACTTAATGACATAAATTCTTATTTCCGCCATAAGTCTTCCTTTTATAAATTTTTTATGTATTAAATTATTTTTTTCATTGCTAATACAAATCAATATAAATATCTCTGATATGAAAACAACTGCTTACTACATATAAGCAAATTAAAAAAATCCCTCATAAAAGGAGATATTTCAGATTGATTCTAAGAAATAAATAAATAATTTTTATTTTGCCGGGTTTATCCTTATCGAAAAAACTCACATGTTAGCAAATCATTTTTATAATGAGAAAAGAGCGGATCTGTCGCATTTAAAGGGAAAAAGAGATGAATTAAGTTTAAAAGCTTCAGAAATACATAATTTCATAACATTTAGGCTCGAAATTTTTATATCTATAGTTTTGAAGCTAAATGTTTGACAGAGGTTTATAAAAGAAATTATTGTTTTTTATAAAAAGATTAAATACTTTTTGAGAGAGAGCCGAAGTAAAGAGAGAAAACTATTAAACTAGCTTATTAAAATTTAACCTAAGTTCGTACAAGCTCTGAAATTACTCTTTTACAATAAAATAGTTAGCGGAGGCTGATTGGTTGCGTGCAATCCAGGGTGTGAGTTCAGCTCCCTCGTAAGGCTTGGTTGTTTGCATGCATCTTACGTTCTCCTCCACATAAAAGATGACTGAGGAGAGACACAGAGTCCAGTTGACCAAATAGAGGTGGTGATGAATTATCCCTCCCATTTTAGTCTGGAAGCCAGAGTCTATTTGAAGAGCAGGAAGAATTAAAAATCAACTGCGTTCTTGCAGGGATTCAGATCCCGTCCAACTAGCAAATCGAAATTTACTAGTTGGAATTAGCAATCGAAATTTGCTAGCTGGACCTGCTATTTACTTATACCACGAAAGCAATTAATAGGGAATACGCTAGCGTCTTTCAGATATCGTAGAGACAAGTTATGTCAGGAACAAGCCCGCAAATATATTCTATTATTATTTACTAAAATAATCCTTCTAAACCCGAAAATTAGAATCCTAGTTTCAGGTAAACTCAGACGTATGTTTGAATCAAAATTTACTCTAATTCATTAAATTAACTAATGAAACTATTTTTGTACCAGAACTCTGCTGTTTAAGTGCCATATTGAAATGATAAGTGAGTTTCAGAGAAACCGAATTCTTTTTAGAAATTGTTCTTTCAAATCGTTAATGATGTAAAATACTACTACATGAATGACAAATTTTATGTACAGTGAGCCTCTGTTACTCTACTAACTGGGTCTCTAGGAACCAAGGTCGGTATTAATCGAGCGGGGAATCTATTTCAAGAGGTCACTAGGGAGATGTAGTAACATTAGAAAATGTAAAACAAAAGTTAGTGGCATTTGCGAAGTCTCTTATGAGGGACTGCTCTTTAGATCTGTCTTATCAATGATGGGTCGTTTCATGCCTCATTACATTTGTATTGTGCATTGCAGTATAAGATGTAGTTTACATGTGTTATACACGAATGCAATTAAACAGTCAGTCACCAACTGACAATGTATTCGTGGAAATGTTTCAAAGGATAAAAAGATGCAGAGTCTTCGCTCAGTTACGGGATTTATAAATGTTGAAAATAGTGAACCAGGTTATCAAGTTTTGAGTGACGAAGAAATCATTCGCCCATAAATCGGGAGATAAAAATTACACTGACGACGGTGTTACTGAGATCACGAGCAACGTCTTGATGCTTCTCCTACTTCTTTATCTTTTTTTAATGAAAAAAGGGCATGATCATGGGTGGCTGAGGGAACTGCAAGGCTATCACAAAAATAGGATAACAAAATGTTTTAAAAAATTTCAAATATACGCATAAAAAACCTAGAATACCTAGAACCTTATAAAAACGCATGTAAGAAATTTGGCAAAAATTTCAGGATAGGCCTGTTTTGATGCAGTATTTTTAATTTTAGTTTTTCCATTGATACTTTTCATGAAATCTTGTGTGGATTTTTTTTATTGAAAGGAATAAATTTTATTTACTGATAAAAGAATTGGTTAAAATGTTAACTATAATACTTGCTTAATATGTCATTTCTGATATTTTACCTATGCCTGCATTGACACTTCAGGGAGGAATCATATGGCTAACTGCTTTAAGTGAATGTAGTGCTTTGAGAAATCCTGATGTATATTTTTTTAAAGTAATATTTGATAAATTTCATACATTCCGTTCCGTTGTTTGTAAGTGTAATGAAATCGTCAACTTATCAGGTTCAATGTTTCTTCTAACCTTCTTCGGAAACATACAATGACCTGACTAGGAACAGAGAGCTTACTAAAGCTATGTTCACTAATTGTAGTAAGTAGACAGGATACAGACGAAGGGTATACAAAACCCTTTATTTTTCTTTATATACAATGACTTCCGTACTTCGGGATACAATGACCCTCCACTCGGGGTCTAACGTAAAAGGTATAAAAAATAAAACTAAACTCTAATTTAACTTTAGAATAACACACGTGGAAGATTGGCCTTATAATAACAGGAAGCGTATGTAGCACAGAGACTGTGAACACTACAATACGTTTAATTTATCAAGAGGATTAAAACCTCTGGCCTGGACGGCAAATAGCAACTGCGTAACTTCTAAGGTAAGCAGCCTGCTTCGAACTCACTGCTTCCTCTCTTTCGCTTGGCAAAAAGGCCACACTTAAATACTTGGCGTTCGCCAGACAAACTTTGCATAAAATCCTTAACGCTTATAATTCTGGCCGGAAGTAGAAAATAAGAAGTGATAGTAAAGATTTAAAATAAAATAAACGTTAGTAAAACTTAAGATCCTTACAAACTTTTGTCATAATTTGTTAGTCTGAGTTAAAATGTCACATTTACATGACTCATCTAGAAAACGTTTGCGTTAAATTATTATAATGAAAACAATTACTGTTCATGTTGATTTAAAATTTTATTTACATCTGTATTTGTAAGAATTACTTCCATTTATTATGAGCAGAATTTTGAAAAAAACCTTCAGGTCGTATTAACGAAGATTCACATGTAACGAGGACTGACTGTTATTCGTTTGCGTTTTCAAACCGAAATGTGATCCAAAAATTTCTACTATGTACTAATATGTTCCTATGAATTCTTTATTATCCTTTACCATGTTGGTGACTTTTGCTACACTAACGGGGAAGAAAGGTTTTCAGCATATATATTTCAAACTTATAAACTGTTATTCTTATGTTTTCTGCTCTCAGCGTATCTTTATTGTTAAATTAACGAGTAGCTGAAATAATTTATAGTTGATTTTTAAATTATAGTAATAGTAAAAATTAAAACATTTGAAAGTTACATTTTGGCTGCAAGAAATAAAACGTGAACTGGAATGGAAGTTGTATTTCAGGTCCAGAGTGACATGTAGAACAGAAAATAGAGTAAAAGCAAAGAAATGCTAAAAATTCTTCTAGGTGTTTTTTAAATTTTAATTATTTAAATTGATAATTATGCATATATTTCTTTTTAGACAATGAGTATCGATTCAAACTACAATAAATAATTAAACACAGAAACTGCTTGCCATAATTGAAGCGTAAACAGGCTAAATGCGTTTTTAGTACGCTGAGTAATGTAGAATAGCAGATGTGCAAAATGAAATGCTCATTTGAAAAATTCAGTTGTTGAAAAATGATGCATATAATGCGGAAAGTATCAAATGAGAGAAAACTAAGAAAATTTAATGTTTTAAAAATAAATGGATGAAGAAATATGGGCCACTTTTCAAAACGGGAAAACTGTAACAACGTGAAGAATATAAATGAAGTATGTTTCATACCGTGTTTCAGTTTTGTGATACATTTGGTAGAAAACAATTAAAACACATCTGGTAGAATGTAGACGACGGAGAGATCAACTGTAGTAAACAAAGAAGATGTCACTATATTTTTGTTTTTCAATTTGTGGTTTCATGACCTTTAATGTAAATGTTTCCTTGTTTGATCAAAACAAAATAAATCTTTCTGAAAACTGGTGAATTACAAAAATTTTGAATTAAACTTTCGGATATCATTTGGATTTAAAAATCCTCTTAAATTTTTTAAACATTTCTTTCACAGTGCATCTCATTAGGAGAAAAGTAATTCACATTAGCAAGCATTATTGCTAAAACTTGAGACGAAGAAATATAATGTGTATGTATGTGCCTTATGACATGTAATCGCATTTAACACAAGTGAAGATATAAAGTATCCACTATTTAAGGAAATATGCGTTTTTTTCTTAAATAATTTATTGATAAGACTTTCTAAATCGTAATCAATAAAAATGTTTAAAATATTGTGCCTTGGTAATGAAGGGAAATAATTTTGCATCTGAGAATTTTGTTGTTAAGCGAAGCTACATATATCTTCGACAAATACTTAAGATATTCTAAGAGTAATGACGCTGAAAGTTCCTACATTTCAAGGGCGAAAATGCCTGAACAGCAAATTTTATATGTAAGTAACAGAAAGAGGAGGGAAAGATTTGATTTTCGTCTGTTAATCGATTTTATTTCAGTATTTGTTTTCGTTGGGACTAGTCACAGCATCTATTCAATAAAACTTGGCAGTGCTAAGTCAGATTCTTTGGACAAGTAATCCAATTAGATTAAGTCTTCTGACTAATTGGTATTACATAGATTGACTGGATTGAATGTCTTTGACCAATCAATACTGAGTGAGCTAACAGCAGAATGAAAAAAAAATATATTTCTAAGATTTAAAGGAGTGTTTGGTTTATTTAAGTAATATTAATAATTTCGAGTCGTCAGGAAAGTGAGAAATATGGAGAAAAATTGCTTGAAAGACTGAATATCTTGTATTCTGTCAAGATTCTTAAAGGTAAGGTTTAAATTAAGGTTAAAGATAAGGTTACGGGAAATATGCAGTTTGAAAATGCAGCATAAATGCATTTGAAGTTTAAAAATCCATTTTAAAAACAAAAAGATTAAGCGACCTTTGTTTTAATTTCCAGTTTAGAATTCCAGAAAACGTGAAATATTTCGACGCAGCATGTACCTTGTTATAACTTTAACTTAAAAATAATATTTAATTTGAGATTTAAAAAAAACAGAGTTGAAAAATAACTGAAGAAGCTTTTCAAGCAATTTACAGTCATTTAGTATTTAAAAAATTGCAAAATATAAATACAATGCTTGTATTAAAAGGAATGTTTACTTGCATTGATTGATATCCAAAGTTTCCTGACCAATTCTGAGCGCAAACGAACCGTCAAATCTCTACTCATTCTTAGATCAAAATTGCAGAGAATTCCCATGAAGATATGCCGTGGGCAGTATTTAGTTCATTTAATATTCTGTAGACACAAATGTTTTCGTTACCGGGAAGGTAAGAAAGGTCGGGCACAATTTGAAGAATCTAGAGAAACCAGATTTGTAGTCGAAGGAAATGAACCGCATCATTTAAGATATGAAACACTAGTGTTGTGGGATCAAAGTATTTAATTCGGTTTTGCGTAACATTTTGCTATTTTGATTTTTTTTTATGCCGAACACAAAGGAAAGGTCAGAAAATGCCATGGGCAAGTGACTGATTTACTTTCTAACGATAATAGAAATAAAAAGCTGTTTCTCTACCTAGAATATTTTTTCTGTATATTGGTTTCTAATTTTACATTTTCAAAATGAGCGATAAACTTGAGGTTGAAATGGAATGTGTAATGAAACATTTATTAGATAAAAATTATGTATGCCTTTTTGTGTTTTATAAAGATATAAAGGCAGTTGAAACCAATCTCAGGTTCAATGCACGAGTTACAATAATCGAATGCACTTTCATCAGTTCTGAAGACATTGTATTCTGCGTTATAGAATATCGAAAACTCCAGCTTGAAAAATATGTAGCAAGAAAGGAAACGACCTTAAAAGATTTAGATGTTTTACTAACGCAAAACATGAATTACTAGTTGTTATATAATGTTTACAAAATGGACTGTACTTTGTAAGGATGGTAAGGTAATATCGTAAGGAAGGTAATATGCATTTTTTCTCGCATTTCGTTTAAACTTATTTCCTCGAATTTCATTAGAGATGTATTTCTCATTCAGTTAGTTCAGTTCTCATTTCGCGGTAAGGCGTATACATAAAATATTTTCATTAAAAATTTAAAGATATAGAAAAACATAAAACGCCAAATACAATTAAAACAATTAAAAAACAATTTTTACAATTAAAATTACATTTTCTACGCAAAAACAAGCAATTTGGCCAGCGGGCAAAAAGACAGATTTTTCGGTGTACAAAACTAAAAGTTTCCTTTTGGTTCCACTCTGCAAAAAGACACTGAAGGTACAGAAAGACTTAATTCACTATTCTGCTAAGTTTCAAATGTAAACAAACATGGCGGCTTTGGTAAAAAAAATTAGGCTTAGCCGCACTTAAACAACTTTTAAATTGTTGATAATTCTGCAACTATTGCATGCAGATTAACTAAATACCTAAACACCTTAACCGGGAGATAAGAGCAACATAATTAAATCATGTTTAAAGTAAAAAGTGCACAATTTGACAACATATAAGAATAAAAAAAACTGAGTTCACCGAGCCAAGTAACGGAGTGAGTGACGGATATTGTTCTGACGCTAATCGTTTTTGAGTTATGCCAGATACATACATACGTACGTACTTACAGACGCCAAGGAAAAAAAATTCTTCTGAATCCATTTTAAATGAATTTTAATATTTTTTCGAAAAAAAGAGTCTTTTATTCTATTCTTACGTACAGACGCCACACAAAAATATTGTTAAATTGCATTCGATAGCGGTCAAAATGGATATTTTCGTTGAAATAAGGTACCCGGAATTTTTCGTGATTTATACGAAGTAAAGGAAGTAAAGGAAGGAAGTAACGAGTAAAGGAACGAAGTAAAGGAAGTAAAGGAAGTACTTCGTACAAGGGAGTAAAAATGACGTTTAACAGTGTAAACAGAGTAGACAAATGATACGTAAATATGGAAAATATAATTTTTTGAATACATCTAATAATACAATTTCTATTTAATTCCTTTGACCGATTAAAGTGGCAAACTTTAGGCATTAATCAATCATGTGATGGAATTTTAAAAGCACAATTTTATTTCTTATAAAAAGTTTCTTCTGCTTTTTACATTACTGTTTTATATTGCATCTTAACAAATTGTTCAAAATCTATCATTCCTTGGCTGTAAAACTGCTTAAATTATTTATAAGTTACAGGAAAAGCATTCAGAGTCTCCATACTTCATAATCATTACGTGGGAAACGTAAATTAAAGCTGTTAAGTCTTAACTATGACCTTTTTCAAAAAAAAAAAAAAAAAAAAAAAAAAAAGAACATATAAAGTGTTTTCTCACCTTTATGAAATCTATCTTATGAAAAATTATCGTACTAATAAACGTCTCTCAATTTTTATTGGTGTAGGAAATCTGTGATGCATTCCAACTCGTTAACTTTCGCAAGAATGCATAGTCTTGAGCCTATAATGACTCATTTTAATATTGATTTCACAATTCCAGCTGACTTTCAAGGACTTCTCCAATTTGGGGAGATCTGATGCAATATCACATACTGTGACAGTATGCACAAGATAAGGAAACTGTGTATTGCTTAAACTGTAGAAAACTGAAGGATTAAAAATTTCGATAATAAAAGTTTTTTTGAGCTATTTAGATGGTTCTGAAATTTCTAGCGTAACTTATTTTTTTTTAATCTTCTAAATAATAATTAAATTTTTGTACTTAACAGAAACTGCTTAGAATATATATTCGAAACTTTTGTATTTGAGGGAACATTGTTTTTAAAAATTTGAGTACTGTAAGTTCAGTTTTGTTAGCTTACCTATAGTATAGAAATTTAGTTTTAGTGCGTTTATTTTTCCATCTTTTAGGCAAAATAAATTCGAACTGACTGACTCGAATTCAGATAACCATATTTCCATAAGCGTTAGTAGTGTACTGATTGTTTTACATAAGATGTAAGAGCCAATTCTTCCGAAGTTTAGAACGTTTTATAAATATTGTTGTCGAATAGTTACTTAGTGCAGCATTTTATTTTGTTTTATATTTTACTTTTTGCGCGTATCGGATAAGTCACAGAGAATCTGATGACTAAAAGTCCTAATAGGCTGTTAGGTCAAAGGGGCCTATCAATGTAATGCTTTCCTTTGAGGAGGAAACGCTACGTTCGTGTGAACATTTATCCAGAAGTTACAGGATTTCAGAACTCATATTGTTACGGGTGTGAAGACAATACAAATGGATAAGCTGGAGCAGACATGATATGAGAATGATTATCGTCTTGACACTTTAAACAACATTACATAAGTAAAAACTATACATTCGGCCGAAAATTTATTCAGTTATAGGAGTATTTTAGTTAAAATACAAACAGAACTTGAAATGGTATGTCAAAAATATTCTTGGATTTCAAAGTAGAGTTCTGGATGCGGGGGAAAGTAAAAATTATGAAATAAGTATTTAAAAAAAATCTGAAAGGTTCAGATTTTAAATTATTTCCAAAGGGGCGTTTTTTTAACGTTTTGTGTGTTACCTTTATATATTAAATATCATGTTCTTTGCACTTAAACGATAAAATTCAGTTCAATGGCAATGTCGCAAAATAATTTTAAAATGAGCATATCTTTAGAATTTCCGATGCACAGTTCCGCGCCCTGGTGATAAAAAGTTCCCCCCCCCCGTGGAGTGTTGCCATTGCTCGCTTTAAAATCTTTGAGTTTTTTAATCAAAAATTCGTTTTGAAAGTTTTACAAAATATGAAATCTATAATAAAACAAATTCCAAATTTCAAATTTGGGCTTCCAGATGCCCATATTCGCAACAGGATTACGTCATTCAAAATTTAATGTCATTCAAAATTCTATATACCGTTGTTTTATCACAATGCGAGAAATATACATACATTTATGCAGATTTTTCATTATTTAATTTCTTCAAATATAATGTAGGACTTTAACATTTGGTGGCAACAGTTTGAAAAGTGAAATGGACATTTATAGTGATTCAACGAAAAGTCGCAAAACGAAAACAATAGTTCTTCAGGGACAAAGCCCCTTTGGACTAAAAATTATAAAACGTAATTCAGGATGGGTACAATGTCCAAACTAATAACTATTTTCTTAAGATGCAGTTTATATCCTAGCAGAAAACAGAGGAAACAGGGAAATGAGACAAAAAAAAAGGGGGCGGAAACTCCCAAAGGGGCGGTTTTTAACGTTTTGTGTGCTACCTTTACTTATTAAATAGCATTGTTCTTCGCTCTTAAACCATAAAATTCAATTCAACAGCATTATCACAAACTATTTAAAAGAGCATGTCTTTAGAACTTCCGATACATAGTTTCGCGTAACGGAAAATGATTTTATTCCCCCCCCTGTAGAATGTTGCCATTGCTCGCTTTGAAATCTTTGAGTTTCTTAATCAATACTTCTGTAATGTTTGACAAAATATTAAATATATAATAAAACAAATTCCAAATTTGGGCTTCCAGATGCTCATATTCGAATGGAGGATTACGTTATTCAAAATTTGACGTCTCTAGGTACCGTTGTTTTTTTCACAGTGCGAACAACATTCATACATTCATGCAGATTCTTCACTATTTAATTTCTGTAAACATAATGCAAGGCTCTAATATTTGGTGGCAATAATTCGAAAAGTGAACCGACATTTATAGTGAACCGGCGCAAAATACCAAAGCGAAATTAATAGCCCTTCTGAGCAAACTGGGCTAATAAAATAAAATAGAAATAAAGAGAGGGCTAGAAAAAATAGCAAATGTAAATAACCGCTTATAACATACCTGTATTTTAAACATACGAACTTTTTCTATTAATTATTTGGTAAATGAATTTAGCGGAAATGAGGGTTATTGTTGATGTGTAATTGTAAGACAGATTAAGATTACCTTAGACATAGAACTTTAAAAAAGATGGAATTTATTCTAATACGATTTCAATTTCGGAAGAGAAAATGCTATTATTCCTAAGACTTGTGATTTTTAGCCTAAAGGGCGTTAGCCCAGAAGGGCTATTGATTTCGTTTCGGCATTTTGAGTCGAAAATTTTAAAGTCTGAATCACTTTTCAAATTGATGCTACCAAATATTATCGCCCTGTATTATATTTAAAGAAATTAAATAATGAAGAATATGCATGAATGTATGTATGTTTCTCGCATTGTGATAAAACAACGGTACCTGGAGCCATCAAATTTTGAATAACGTACGTCTCCACCCGAATATGGGCATCAGGAAGTCCAAATTTGGAATTTGAAATTTGTTTTCTTACATATTTCATGTTTTGTAAAGCATTTATGAGTTTTTATTATTAAGAAATTCAACGACTTTTTCAAAGCGAGCAATGGCAGCACTACATAGGGGGGGGAAACATTTTTTTCTCCAGTGCGCGGGACTGTATTAGAAATTCTAAAGATTTCCGATATAGTAAGTTATTTTGCGACATTGCTGTTGAATTGAATTTTATGATTTAAGTGCGAAGAACATGATATGTAATAAATAAAGGTAACAAAAGAAAACGTTCAAAAATGCTCCTTTGGGCGTAATATAAAATTTGAAAGCTTTCAGATTTTTTCCCCTTTTTTTCTTTTTTTTTTTTTTTAAGTTATAAAATATCAAATTTTAGACCTTCGAAAGTTATTGTTGGTCTAAAAAAATTTAACGGTTAATGATAGCGACAGTTTGAATAGAGTTACTCTTTAATTGCTAGTGGTAGTGGTGATCACAATTTTTATGTATACTATTTCAATTAAGAGTATTTCAACTAATTCCTTTTGTTGCGAAGGTAGGCGTCCTGGAAGTTGACTGGACGATGTATTGGTTTGGTGAAAATATCCTGATCTTTGTTTAATTTTTCTCTCATCTCTTTTTTTTTTTTTTTTTTTTGCATTTATTCTGGTAAAAGATTCCTCATTGCTTGTAATATTCATTTAGGATATAAATTATGTTGCTTTTGTTCAGTTACCAATTTACTAATTCGTAAATTTTTATTTATTCCTTCTGCATTTACATGCTTATTTCTGTGACAGATTCTGGCTTGTTGCTTGAAACGACGAGAATGCTTAGAATGATTGAAAAATTTGCTTGGAATGTCGAGAAGTTGAATTTAAGTGGATCCAGCTGCTGGAATTATTTATCGCAATTTCAGCAAAGGTGATTTTGTTAATATAAATGACTAGATAAGGGTGAGATTTCATTTTCTGATGGCGAATGATTTGGTTTATATTGGTTATGAGAAAGCACGTTAAGACTATCTGTCTAATGAAATGGATGCCTTCGTGGAGGATTTTCAAGGGAAACTGGCTAATATTCACATTACGCATTTCGAAAATCCCGAAACCATTCATACAGTCAGCCCATTCGCCTGTAATCAAGCCCAAGTCGAACTACTAGTTCTTTTTTCCATTGGCGGGCACTTAGCCGACTTAGGCTTCGCCACTACTAAGGCTGGAGGTGGGGCTGCTTTATTGTGGAAGCACCTAATAGGTGGGTCACCGTTACCTCCTATGAACTGACGGACAATTACAGCCATGCCTTCTCCGGGATTCGAATCCGGGCCCTTCGGTATAGCAGTAGGTTCCCCTATCCAATAGACCATCTGGGCGGCAATTACCAGTTTTCAACGACTTTATCAGACGGATGATGGTGGGCTATAGGTGGATAGTATTTGGATACTGTTAGTGGTATGTTAAAGAGTTGTTAATATATCTTGCTCTATTATTGTAGGTGAGTGGAAGAGTAAAATTTAAATCATCTTACAGAAATAAATAGGGTGTACATCCATATGGTCAGTCAAAACGTAGTGCACTGCAAATTTACCTTTACATTTGGAGAACATAAAACTTGCAAATGAGCTGCTAAATTTGGTAAGAAACCATTCTCATTTCATGTGAAATTAACAAGCTGATCAGTACCTTTGTAGAGTCATTAGGATTTTCGGAAGCAGGCAAGATGAAAATGAGCAATCGCCTTCGCCGGGAATCAAACCATGGACCTCTGGAATACCGGCCCAGTATGCAGAATCACTATACCATGAAGGCGGAGAAATACCTTACATACTCCCCCTTTTAAAGGGCGACTGGGTTTTTTTTAGGGGACCCAATCGCCAAATCCTGGGTGTGGAGAATCCTCATCCGACACCTTTTTAGTTCGGGCGCCACTGTAGAGACATTAGATATTTTTGGAAGCAGGCAATATGAAAAATTAGCAACGACTTCGCCGGGAATCGAACCGCGGATCTCTCGAATACGCGCCCAGTGTGCAAAACCTAACATCACCTAGGAAAGTGGGAGAAATACCTTATACCTTTATTGCTGCTCATATAATTTGTCCGATCTTAAACAATTAGAATCAGTATAATGAAAACAATTAATGAACCTTGAAATACCTTAAATTCAGTTCATTCAAAGATAATTCATCTATTTCGTTTCTGCATCATTAGTACTTTTTAAGTCCCATGCGTAACCAAACTGAAAGTGAAGTTTAAAATCTAATAAAAGTCGCATTTCCTTCAGTTCTTGTCTCCTAGTTGAAAATATCTAATAAATGACAATAAAGTGGCAATGAATGAACAATTAAGAAAAAATTAATAATTTTATAAATTTAGACCAATCCGTTAATGGAATATCGTAAAATCTTCCTAGAATTAATTTTGATGCCATATTTGTTCATTAAAATTTTTAATTAAATATAAAACTCAATTTTAGAGTGGCTGCATCATTTTCAGACATACTTTAGGTAATCTAATATCGCAGGCTGATTTAAATATCTCATAGTTCAAAACTGAAATACTGCATTATATTCTGATTTCCATAGTATGACAAATGCGTATGAGTATAAAGAGAAAAAGCAGAAACAAGGATGCGATTGAACTGTTTGGATTTCATGCTATCTCCGGAGATGTTGCTGCACGATTAAAGACTGTGATGTGAATAAAAAGGAAATAAGAGCCATAGACCAAACGAATTATTTTTATTTTCTATACGGAACAAGTAGAAGTTGCCTGGCCAAACTTTCCAAAATTTTCTTTACAAACTAATATTTTGTAAAGAAAATTTTGGAAATAAGATATTTAAGCTTTACATAAATTTAAAAGAACCTGCGCGCGCCGAAGCCCCTTGGTTTGAATCCTGAAGAAAGCATGGATGTTTTAAACGTATAGTGTCAGTGCGGCAAGGGAACACTTAAATACACGGCTAAACGAAATCCTCTCGAGAGGTTTGCGGCAGAAGAAAAGGGTTGAGAGACCTTCAGACCGCCCAACCCCTAGTACAGCGGTGCCCAACCTTGTGCTCGCCAGCCCGATTAGGTACTATGAAAAAAAAAAAAAAAAAATTTAAAATAACCATTCATTTATATTTCTTAATTGTTAAACTATGTTAAGCTTTTATGGTCATAAGAGATATCTTGCAAGACGTTATCAAATAATTGATTGCTGACTGATGAACTTGATAGCGAACATGAAATCTTATTGCTTCATTCCGATGTTAGATGGCTCAGCAGGGCAAAAGTACTTCAACGATTTGTAGAACTTCTTTCGCCAATAAAGCAGTTTTTGAAATCCTGAAACGAAAGTTATAAAAAAATTGGACGATAATAATTGGTTATCCGATCTGTATTTTTCACCGATATAACAGCTAAACTGAACAAACTGAACGAAGATCTCCAGGGAAAAGGAAAATCCCTTTTTCAGTTGACTGGGACTGTAACTGCTTTTCAGATAAAGTCAAATTTGTGGATAAATTAGACGAAAGAAAAATATTTCACACATTTTTCAGAATTTACCAAGGCAATTGAAACAGAGAAATACTCGGAAAACCTAAATACACTGAAAAATAATTTTGAACTCCGTTTCTCTGATTTCCATAAAGTTGAACCAATATTATTATTCATCTCAAACCCATTTGTCGAAATTAATATTTCAGATGTATTACATAAGATTGGAAATATGTTTAACAAAAATGCTGATGTTTTGGAAATGTGCTCGCGATAGGTCAAAATGTGCTCGCAATAGGCCAAATGTTGGGCACCACTGCCCTAGTATGATCTACCTCAAAATTGGGATGGAAGTGTAACGTTAAGCTAGGTACAGCCAATATCTCAATCACCTATAGTACAGGGGTGCTGGCCTAGCTTCTACCTGTACCTGTATCTCGCTATGTATTTAATAACTTCACATGTCATTAGGCACTCGAAGGTAATTTATTCTGACCAATCATATTAAAGAATTTTAGAAAACAGCTTAATTGTATGAAAGTGCTATAAATCATTATGCCGTCAAAACTGTGAAGAAAGTCACGCGAAATGGTTTCTCATGACAACGGTAACGGTTAAAAATAACGAATAAGGTTATTTTTTTTTACGTTCAGTAACCGCCATTACAAAGATAACCGACTTTCGATGGTTTTTTTTTTTTTTTTTTTTTTTTTTTTAAAGGAATTCAGTTACTGGCAGCAGCTATATTTTTAATAAAGTTTTAAAAAAACTTATTAGATATTGGCATACTAGAAGAATACATATACTTTTATTCAGGACACTGTGCTTTTCATTTCGATGGAAAAGCACCATTTCTATTATCCATGCTGAATGTTAGGCAAATCACAAAAAAATCCTTGCAACCAGCCCATTCAGCTGCCGAAAAAAAATAAACTACTAGTGTCGATTGCTTTATTCAATCAGACAGCATGTAGGTTTTCTGCAGACAATAGCTGCGAGAGTATACTACGGGATTTTGGCAGTTATTTAGCGCCTTTTCAGGTTTTAAAGAGAGAAGTTTTGAGATCTATTATACTTTTAAAAATAGTCTTTAGAATACATTCATTTTAAGGAAGGAGAACACACTTCAAGAATATTTCCCGGAGTCTATTGAAACTTTAACTGTTGCAGGATGATGGAATTTGGTGAAAAAAAGAAACGAACTGTTTGTCTGTTTTATCTGAATTGAGATATTTTAATACGCTTGTAGAGACATTAGGTAATTTTTAAAAAGAGAAAAGATGAATAACTAGCATCGCCTTCGCCGGGGAATCGAACCTCGACCTCTGAAATACCGGCTCAGTGGTGCTGACCACTACACCACGAAGGCACGCTAGGAAGGCAGGAGAAATACCTTACAAATTCCCCCTTTTAAAGGGCGAGTGGTGTTTTTAGGGGACCTAATCGTCAAATTCTGGGTGTGGAGAGTCATTACCCACAACCCGTTTAGTTCGGGCGCTACTGCAGAGACATTAGGATTTTTTTTTGTAAGCAAGCAAAATGAAAAATGAGCAACCGCCTTTGCCGAGAATCGGACCACGGACCTCTGGAATACCGGCCCAGCGTGCAGAACCACTACACCACGAAGGCTCGCCAAGAAGGTCGGAGAA
The DNA here is from genome assembly GCF_044657685.1 of Stegodyphus dumicola. Taxonomy (NCBI): domain Eukaryota; kingdom Metazoa; phylum Arthropoda; class Arachnida; order Araneae; family Eresidae; genus Stegodyphus; species Stegodyphus dumicola. The sequence continues at coordinate 181,839,971 of NC_140781.1, forward strand.
ATACCTTATATACTCCTTTTTTTTAAAGGGCGATTGGGTTTATCAGGGCACCCAGTCGCCAAATCCTATGTGTGGAGAGTCATCATCCACAACCCTTTTAGTTCTGGTGCTATTGTAGGAAAGCGGGAGAATTACCTTACACGCTATTTCTCTAACTCAGTTTTAAAAGCAGTAACATCTAATAAACCAGGGTAATTTTGCGGTCGTATACTTTGTAACAGATGAATTTTAAACGTTCATATTAAAAATATCAGTTCCCGAATTTCATAATAATAACGAACGCTGAAGAAAAATTGTATTCTGTCATGCTATCTCTGAGTTGACAGAAACCTCTCGCTGTGCGAAATAATACATCCATCTTAAAAAACTTTTGCCTCTTATACCACTTATTTCGCTTCATAGAATAAATAAATGTGTTTATACAATAGGTAGGATGTCACAGTATCTGCTTTGAAGACTAACCACAACAAGCGGAACTAATAAGGGAAGTTTGAAAGGACAATGTACAAGCAGTTAATGCTTCCTTTCGAAAGGCAACTGCTAAGCAATACTCACTTACGTACCAAGAAAGAGGTGAACATTTCTTTCGCTTTTTCCTAATGTAACATTAAATTAGCCGAGTCTTGAAGATCAAGATAAGAAAAAATTGTGTGAATAATTATCTTTCATTAGTTATTTCATTAGTTACTACCTCCATGCATTTCCTTACTAATGCAACAAATTTCAAGTAAAATCTCTTTCAGAGCTTAGTGTTAGATCTGGCAAAATTGTTTTCAAAAATAGTTGGTTAGTCTCATGAATGATCCTATGACATTATTACAGTTCTCTATTATTTAAGCGTTAAAATATTTCTTATTTGCAAGCTGAACTCGTTTGATTTCGACATCTAACCTTTGCACTGAAACCTACCAGTCAATGACGTCGCGCGCGATAATATCTGTCCATATTCTCTCTTGTTGGTGGGAGAAAGTGCTTTAACCTAGAGGCTAGTTATTTATTATACATATGCTGTGCCAAGGATGCTTCCCACTGAAGCCTCCCTTCAAGTCGCGGACATCTTCAAGGTCACAGACTTCGAGAAGCCGCTCAACTTACGAGGAAAATTTCGTGTTTTCGAAGTCTTTCCATTAAAATTTCCCCACGTTCCAATGAACCTCGCAAAGATAAGAAAACAAATGAAAATGATCACTTTTATGTCTTTTACTGCATAGGTTTTCAACACAAAAAGAGAAAAGGTTTGTGAAGTTCCAGAATAATTGGCTTTGGGTGTAATTATTCTAAATCGTTTTGGCACGCACGTTAGGTACCTGTGCGTTTTATTTTATTGATACTTGCATTTTTATTTTTATAATTTATCGCTTTAATCTTCCGTTCCTAATTTTTGTTTGTTTGTTTGTTTGAATATTTTAATCAATGTGTGTTAATTTATAGTTACCAGGCACTCATTCTTCCAGAACTTTCAGGTATCTAGTTCTTAAACTCTTAAAGAAACTGCTTCGCTAATTCAAGCTTATTGTTACAAATCAAGACATAATATGATACTTCCCCCGAATATGATACTTCTCTTTTGTTGACATATATTTCTTCGACCGCAGTACAGCTGCGAAAAATATTAAGATACTTAAAGTTTTTCAAGTCTTCTTTTTACTCTGGGCTGTTGATGTTTCGTGGCTTCAACAATGGAGAGATATTTAAAAATTACTTCGAAAAGCTTCCTGCAAATTGTTTATTCTGGTAAAATTCTTCTAAAATAGCTAACGTTTTATTTCTAATGCTGCGTTACTTGAATTAACTGCTTATTATTTTACGATAACAAATTCTATAAAGTGGTCTAAGATTTATTGAGTGTTTAGTATGTAAATTTCTTCACACAAAGTTGTAAAGGTTTTCTTATCGTTTCTTTCTCTATAATAAAAGCATTCGTAAATTTGCTTTTGAGGATAAAAACAATAAAAATTGTCTAAGATTCAATACTTTTTTATTAAATTAACTCTTGCTGGTGTTATTAAATTAAATTGTTAATTATTTTTTATTAAATTAACTTTTGCTTGGGTAAGTGCGAAAGTTCTACCCGTTTTTATTACCCATAAAGAAGAGCAAGTAAACGCAAAATGAACAGTAGCTTATTTTTGTGCATAATCCCCATTGTTATCTAAGACCTCTTGCCATCTTTCTGGTAGGAGATGAATCACTCGTCGGTAAAATTCCATTGTTATCTATGACCTATTACCATATTCCTGGTAGGAGATGAATCCCTCGGCGGTAAAATTCCGGCGGTTTCGAGTCAAAAAAGTCTTGGATGGCAGTTTTCACAGCATCAGGATCATCAAAGATTTTCTGACTAAAGGAATTGTTCAACGCACGAAATAGGTGATAGTCAGTTGGTGCCAAGTCAGGAGAATAGAGAGGATTGGGTAAAACCTCCCAACCGAACCCGAGTAACTTTTGGTGAGTGATAATAGCAGCATGTGGTCTGGCGTTATCACGATGAAGGATAACACCGCGACGATTGATGAGACCTGACCGCTTTGCTACCAAATTTGAATGCAGCCTGTCTAACTGTAGACAGCAGAAGGCAGCAGTGATGGTTTGGTTGAGTGGCAGGGCCTCCCAGTGAATTATTCCCTGCACATCCCACCACATACTCAATAAAACATTCTTGAGATGAAGTTTGGCTTTCGAAGTCGATGCAGGCGGATCAGAAGGGCGACACACACTCCTACGACGCTTTATGTTATGGTACGTAACCCACTTCTCATCTCCTGTTTCAATTCGTGCCAAGAATGAGTCGTTTTTGTACCGGGAAAAGAAGGAAACACAGTTGGCGATTCGGTCATCCCGTTGATTAGCTGTCAGGTTATGTGGAACCCAACGATCCAACTTACTCGTAAAACCCAACTTAACCAGCCGTCTCTCGACAGTGCTCTGGTTATACGTTGAAAGTCTCCGCTAATTCTTGCACGGTTGGGTTCGGATTGTTCCTTATGGCTTGGTCAATATCGTCTTCTCCAACGTGTGATGGCCGTCCACTCCTAGCCTGATCTTGGCAGCTTCTGTCTCCTTCCCTAAATTAACGAAACCGTCAACGACATGTGCTTTCATCTACTGCATCCTCCCCATAAACCTGACAAACATTACGACATGCTGCGGCTGCCGTACTCTTTTTATTGAACTCGTATAACAAACAATGTCTTATATACTCCTTCTCGCTTTCCATGCTACACCATCTGAGAATTTTTTGAGATGATTAACTATGCGAGACATGATGCATTTATATGTGAGGCATCCACTCGTTTGATTGGCCGACGATTTTCGTCATTACAATGACATGTGTGACGTCAATTCCATTGCAAATTTGCACATCCAAAAACGGGTAGAACTTTTGCACTCACCCCAATAGTTAAACTCAAATATAAACTTTTTCTATACAATTAAAAATATATATATATATATATATATATATATATATATATATATAAAATTAAAGCTTATACAGGGTCATTAGGTTTTTTGCTGCAGTAGATGTGAAAAAATGAGCAATGGCCACACCGGGACTCGAAAATGGACCTCTGGAATATGCGCCGAGTGTGCTACCCTTACACCACGAAGACATGTGGAAAGGAGGGAAAATCTTTTCAGTTCTTCTTCAAATATGTTTTACTTTTAATACATTCTTCAGCCAGTTCTAATTATGAAGAAATCTACACGGATTTCTTATTCTATGTTCACAGTGAATCACGGGAAAAATCCTGTTTCTCTGAAAATTTTAATGCATGTTTGTGCCGCATTTATAAGCAAATCATTCATGTGTCATCGAACCGAAGTTTTATCACACACACACACACACACACACACACACACATATATATATACAAAAAAAAAAAAAAAAAAGAAACATAATAAGAGGCTAAAATGAAAAGCGAATTTTTATACCCGTCCTATCATTTGAGATCAAACACCGAAAAACGAATCTATTAAATTTTCATTTAAGACACCAAAATTTATATAAAACCGAAAACTTGAATCTCAAATGTACCAGGATTTTCCCTACACGCCTTCAAAATACTTGATAAAGCGAATAAAACATAACATTGGGTTAAATTGACTACTCCAAAAAAAACCGCAAAATCCTTACGTTATGTAAAAAGACCATTCAAAAAAATCAAATTGGTCTAAAATCATTATATGTAAATCCGAAATTCAAAAGCAAATAAATATAAAGAGTAAAACAAGTATACTTTAAACCAAATTGTCATTTAAACAACACTAAAAAATGGGTGGTGTCCGATTATGCTAAACTAAACTTTTAATACCAAGCGCGAATTACTTGATGCCAGAGAAAAATACATAATATTTAGGGAGTGTATACTATAATAAAGTGAGATAAATTTACAAGACAGTGTATGAAAAGATATGCCAATACTCTAAAATTACACTAGAATTCAGTATTGCCATAGGCCTTTTGTTATTAGCAGTACGCTTGTAATCATAGTTAAGCATGGAGTTGAACAACTTTTAGTTTCCCGTGAATTTTGTTACTGCGCATGTACTAAGGCGTGTTAGAAATCTGACGCATAAAGCAGTTCTGCGCCCTTTGTAATCTTTTTCTGCTAGATTTACAGGAGTATGCCCTTTCATCAAAGGTGAGATGTATAGTCAAAAGTTTCTTTAATCTGACTGGAGAAAACATATCCTCATTGCCATGCGTTATATAAGATGGCACGGTACGGATTAATTTTTAAAGTGACGCACTTAAGCTTCATTTTGTCACTACCACTACCTACGCGGTTTTTAGTGCGTTCAATTTTTTTTTAGTTTTGGAAGGTTAAAGTACAGAACTCTTATATAGAATGTTTTTATTCTTATGGCCTGTATATGTATCATATTCTTATTTTTTTATTGTTAGTTTAGTTTTTAGTTACATTTGGTACGATTTGATAAGCGTCTCTGAAGACTTGAGGATAGTCTTCTTTTCATGTAAATTAATGGTAACTGTTTCTTTGTTTTATGCCATTTCGTCTAAAAAAAGGTTCCACAAGAATGCCGTATCCGGGGAGAAGTTGCATGCGCACACGTTGACATGCCAAATGCCACGGGAGTAGCATTTTAGTAGATGTAATCGATATTATGGATGTTAGTTTCAGGATAGCTCCTCAGTAACCTAGAAACCTTTATTCATTTCAAAGCAATGTTTATACAGCATGACTGCATGTCGTGATTTATTCGAATTAGAACGACATGTGGCAGACGTTGGTAAGAGAGATAGATCATGCAATACCGAAAATATCGTGCATGAATTGCCTTTTCCCAGTTTTAAGGTGTTAAACTTTTATTGTGAAGAGATAGATCATGCAATACCGAAAATATCGTGCATGAATTGCCTTTTCCCAGTTTTAAGGTGTTAAACTTTTATTGTGAGTATTTTATTTATGGCATTTCTACATGCGTAAACAACAGAATTGGTCAACCATATACGGTTGAAGCTCTTGTTAGGCGCCCTCGAACTGTAACAGACGAGCTATATTGCATGAAATAATTTTAAATTGTGGGCCATATACAAAGCAATTCTGAAAAGATTATCAATCGCTGCTAGGGTTCCCACCTCTTCCGGAATTCTCCTGGAAAAATTAAAATCTCTCGGCTCCCGGAAGGATTTTAAAATAAATATTACTCTCCCGGAATATCAAGTTTCTCGAAAATAACGACACAATGCGCACGGACGAAATGGTTGAGAGCATCCAAAATCACGCGACCGCGCACAGTAGCCAAAGAACGCTTACGTCAATACATATTCTTTGCAGCAGCGATCTACGGTGAGCGGTGAGTAATCGCCTTACGAGATAAGTACTGGTTTCAGGGCCGGCGTATCGCGCGCACGCGCCCTCGTCTCCCCTCACCCTCTCATTTTCAATCCATTCTTTCATTTACATTCCATTCTTTCATTTAGTCTGCAATTAGTTAGCTATCCACAAACAAGTCCGCATTTTGAAATTATTTAAATGCTTTCATAATAATGCCTAGTGAAAAAAAGGTTCTCATTCTGCAAGTGAACAAGTGCCACAAAGACAAAATATTCGATGTCGTTTTGAAGACAAATGGTTAACTCAGTTTGATTGGCTTATGAAGAGAGACAACTTTAACGGAGAATGTAAAGTGTGTAGGAAAACGGTTAATATTAAGTACGGGGATATTAGAGCTTTATCTGGACATTACCAAAGCAAGAAACACCAATTTTTAATATTGTATAGAGATTCATCGCAATCGGTTTCGAACTTTTTCGTGAAGAAATCTTTAGAAGAACAAAACAATATAATCAGCAATTGAAATTACTTCAATCTATCATAGAATTAAGCACCATCACACTTTTAATAGCCAGGATTGCACAAATTGTTTAGCATTCTATTTCCAGATTCTTCTTTGGCAAAAACGATTTCTTGTAGAACAAAATGTACAAGTATTTGCGAAAGTGTGCTTGCTCTTGCAGCCCAAAAAATACTTTTAAACGAGATTAAGGAGGCGGAGTTTTTTTCAGTTGCGACTGAAAAAAGAAAACTTTTTTTCTTCTCCCGGAAACCTTTTTTTCCTCTTCCGGATTTTGACAGCCAAGAGGTGGCAACGCTAGTCGCTGCCCATTTTCCAGATATGTTAATCGAAGACCCTCTTTCTCCTGGATCTGACCTTCTACAGTAGGCGCTGCGTTATTTGTGATCATATTTGTCCAAGGCTGTTTTGATAACATTAACCGTATTATAACGTTACGCGATGAGAAAAAATATCCTACAAAATAGCAATGGAATGCAACTAATGTAATATAAATAGGAATTAAAACATGTAAATAGATACTTCTACAGCATTATAATTAGGAAAGCGAAAAATTTTATTATGAACTGTTTGTAGTATGTTTAAAGCTAAAGTTTATTTGTAAAATTTATGAGTTGTTCATAATGTTTCTCGAAATTATTTGACATACGCTGTACTCCTTATACTCAGAGGGCATCCCATATTGGATGAGAACTTGCCAAAGTAAAATTTAAAATTAGTCCCTCCAAAAAATAGAACACCTTAGTCTGGCATAGATATTTTGAGGAAATATCTACAGAAATTATTTTGGTTCTGAAGAAGACTGAACTTTGTTGCCCAGGGTTTTTTGTTCAGGAGCAAAAACATTTTCCAAAATCTATCGACTCTATTCTGTAATTCAAAATCTATCTGAGTTATTCAAAATCTATATCAAGCTAAGGTGGTTGGCCCACCAGCGGCCGACCGGTGAAAACCACTGAACACTGGTAGTTCGGTCCGAGGTTCGAGTCGCAACGAACGGGCTGGCTGCATGGACGTTTTCGTGGTTTACCCCATGTGTAACGTGGATACCAACCAGTTTCTCTTAAAAAGACTTTAACGGGGCAGCCCTCTCCTTCAGTGTAGCGCCTATAGGCGGAACATGTAATAAGTTAAAACTAAGATTTTTTTTTTCCTTGTCTAATTTTAAGTGATTGAATGAAGTGGAAACTAATTTTTTTGGCGACTGAATTTCTTACTTAGCAATATTTCTGTGTCACATGAAATTTTTTTATCTACTTTGATTTTAATTGGCGACTTTACTTCAATAAAAAAAAATATCAGTTGTATAGCAGTTTAATCATATTACCTGAAATGTTGATCACAATAAAAGATGCATTTTTCATGTTTTCGTATGCAAACGGACAGGGCTTCGACGACTTGATAAAAATATCAGAATCATAACATTTATCGCGATCACATTAAGCGGTTCCTGCTGTTGATCGTAGAATAGCTTAATAGACGTTACCACTAAGATTTAATACCCTGACTTGAAATGCTAAGAGCATTGTGGCAATCACTGGAAAGAATCATACGAATTATTAACCTAATATCATTCAATGCAACACATTTACTGGAGTACAGGTGTTAAGTAATCCATGTAGGAAACACGAAAAAGCCTTTCCGGGATTCGTGGATATTCCAGTTGCTAGCTGGACGTGCTAACCACTCGTGGCACGAAATCGCACATGGGGATAATTCCTTATATTCTTCTCCATTTAAAGGGATACTGGGGAAGACCCAGTTGGCCAAATCCAGGTGTGATGAGTTATCGTCCATTTAGCTCGGGCGCCACAGTAGAAATTTACTAGGCTTATCGATGCAAGAAACATGAAAAATCAGCTGTGCTATCACTGGGATTCGAATCTTAACTCTTCTATTTTCTAGTTGGATGTGCTAACCGCATACACCACGACAGCGCATAAAAGGGAATGCGATAACTCCTTACAGTTGCTTTCTTTTCACTGATTCTGAATTATAAAGATTTGAACTTTTCGTCTTTAATTTACATGGGTGCTGGTTTTCAGTAAAGCTTCTGTAATAAATTAGCTAGCTTCGCACTTTTCTACTGACTTTATTTTCAGTAGCTGCGCAATTTAATAAACATGAATACTATATTTCCTTCACGAAATGCCATATTTCATTCATTTAAAAATGTTAATGCACGGATTACGTTTATTATTCAGAAACTGCATTCTTACTTTTGTAAAGGTAATAAGTTTATCAAATTTTGTCTTTTTGTATCAAAACTACATGTTTTTTTTTTTTTTTTTTTTTGTGTAAAAATAACTCGTCTGTGTAAAACAAATACTAGTTTGAAATGAATAGCAAAATTACCTCTCTTTCTATTTGGATATGTACGTGAATAACAAAATTTTATATTAAGAAAACCTTCTTAATATTCTTCTTAATTAAGATAGTCTCCTTCTTATGTTACAGTATGGCGGCGTTACTGTTCAAAAGCACCGAATGTCTTTGATGTGTTAGTTGAAGTAAAATAGGTGATTCTCCAGTATTCGAAATAAGAAATTCTTACTCAAAAAAGTGAAATGTTAAATTTTGAATATGCTCAACCGTCGAAACAGCACTAGTTTTTAATGATTTGTATCTGAAGCTTATGAGTTCTTGTCTCTTGAGTCTAAACTGAGTTAAGTACTGAGTTATATGAATTTATCTCGAATAGTTAAGTTTAACTAAAAAAAGAGGTCTGTTTCTAGTAAATGTTTGCTTGTATACTTTTTGCAAGCGTGAGGAATCACTACGACTAATGTCTTCCTCTACATTTATACTGTAAAAAAACCTTAGTAATTTCGAGTTATCAAGTAGGTACATCAGAAATGCCTTCATAATAAATGTTAACATTATAAGGTATTTCTCCCTCCTTCCTAGCTTGCCTTCGTGGTGTGGTGGTCTGCACGCTGGGCCGGTATTCCAGAGGTCCGTGGTTCGATTTCCCGGGGCAGCTGTTGCTAATTTTTCATCTCTTCTGCTTCCAGAAAAATACCTAATGTCTCTGCAACATGATGTAATGATAAATTATTGAAAGTATGCAAATTATGTGCCTGTCATTACATACATGTAACAGCAACTGTGTTGTGCAGATGACATAAATAGAAGACGATGATCATGAGCTAAAACTGGCGATTTGTTTTTCAATAACAACATCCCATTAATCATTTCCTTTAGTTTAAACACAGCATAACTTTGAGACTAGCATAAAAATGATGATAAATAAAGATGAGAGAAATATGAAGATGAAGGCACGGTGAATTTGACTCAGTTCAACAATAAAAAAAACATAACTCATAAGCCTGCAATAGTGGACGATTTTGTGAATTTGATACAATTCAAGCATAGAAAAAACGTAAAACATAAGCCTTTTTTTATTAATAAACGCATAAGGTGGCTGCATGTCCATTATTTTAAACTTTGTGGTGTAAGTTTAGCATCTTCGTCTCAAGAGAAAAAGCCTAAATATTAAGAGTGTTGGGAATGACATCATTACGCCAAGGAATCAAAGGCCAGATAGAGACTGACGTCATGGGACGCCAGGGAGAACATCGAAGAGTTACGGTTTAGATAGCTAAGAACGATGTTTGCATGATGTAAGATAAATAGATATTTCTTGGTCATTTAACTTGTACAAATGTGTAAATAAAACTGTTTTCTTAAGTTTAAAAGGTTTGAAGTGCTTCATTTATGATAATATAGCTGTTAATTCATCGGGTAGATCGGGTAAATGACTTATGAATCCTTTCTGAGCTAGCCATTGTTTGAAATGTAACGCCAGTTACTTTGTTGAATAGATCCCCAATAATGTGAAGATTGCTGTATGTGACGTTCCACCCCGTGGACTTAAGATGTCTGCAACTTTCATTGGAAACAGCACTGCCATCCAAGAAATCTTCAAGAAAATCTCAGAACAATTCACTGCCATGTTCCGCCGTAAAGCTTTCTTGCATTGGTATACTGGAGAAGGTATGGATGAAATGGAATTCACAGAAGCCGAATCTAACATGAATTATTTGGTGTCTGAATATCAACAATACCATGAAGCCACTACTAATGATGAAGGTGACTTCGAGGAAGAGGACTTTGCTGGCGAAACTGCATAAACTTGATTAACATTTGGCGCCCCCGGGTGGGTGGGCTTGAAGGATTTATTTATTGTATTACTTTATGATTATAAATATATGATTATTTATAAACTCTTAAAATTATCCTATCAGGATATTCTTCCCTAATCTTTGAAATAAGTAGAGTACTCCAGATCCAGTTCCACCACCAAGGGAATGAGCTAGTTGAAATCCTTGTAAACAATCACAGCTTTCAGATTCTTTGTAACTGGATCTGAAATTCCGATACCATCAAGTCTCCGATAATAACGTTTAACAAGTCTCCGTTTAAAAATCCGTTAACGTTAACAAGTCTCTTTAACGATCTGAAATTACGATAACATCAAGTCTCCACAGTTCTGACTGCGTGGTATCATTAACAAGCAGATCTATTATTATCATGGCAGAATTAGCATCAATATAAGGTAACTTTCCCATTAAAGTCCATCCTAATAATGTTCCTATAGGCACCAGTCCGCAAGATAAATGTATTACTCTGCAATTAAAGAGTTTATCCGCTACGTAAGCCCCTATTAATACATCAGTTTCTGGTGACTTATGATTCCCAAGGATTAATTCGTCTGTTATAACAATACCATTATGAGAAAGTTCTTTAATAAATGGTTCTAGTTTCGAAATAGAAATTTCAGAACAAATTTTCTGTTGGTCAAATAATTCAAAATTGCAGTGGTAATCCTCATTTACACTGCTTAAGTATATCCGATATCGAAAATGCTTCTCAGAATGTTCTTTACCACCAAATAAATTATGAATAACGTTTTACTCCTTAATTTTCTGGTACTGCATTTCCCTTATGACATGTTTACTTAAATAAGATCTTTGAGAGCCTGTATCGATTAATGCACGAATTATTTTTCCACCATTTGTACCCCGTAATCTCACATACAACGTTTGTAAAAGGACTTCACGCGTACATGTTCTATTACTTAACGCTGCATCACTAATCACATTTTGTTTCAGTTCCGAAGTATTTTCTTTTACTTCTTTACGTTCCTTCAATTTTTCCTCATTGCACATAACCCTGCAGTGTCTGCCGCGGCAGTTTTCGCAAATAATTTTAGACTTGCAGTCTCGCGCCTTATGTTCGATTCTGCAACATAAAAAACAACATGATTTCTTCGATAATAATTTTTTCTTATCATCTAGCTTCATTTTTAATGCAGCTTTGCATGCTCGTAAATCATGACCCTTTCCGGGGAAAAAAAAAAAAAAAAAAAAAAGCAGACAGTTTGTTTATTTTTCGCAGTGCCTGTGGCATCGAAAAGTCCAACGGCAGTAGGAATGTTTTGCGTTTCATTAGCAGATGGCGGGAGGGTAGAATGTTTGACCTTACTTTCGAAACCGAAACCTTGCTTTGCCAACATTATTCTCTCTTCACCCTCTACTTCGGATTTTAGAAAGTTCATTAACGCAGTAAGTTTATTTGATGATTTACTAGTTTCACGTAAACCTACGCTTCTTTCCTATACTCTAATTACATCTTCCGGCTAAGACGATTCAGCGAGAGGGTATAAACATACATTCGTATTTGTCAGACGTGACGTTTCATGTCTCGAGTGCGCTCAAATGAGTTTCAATTTTATCGTACAGTTTCGCGAGTCGTGTTGCTTTGTTGCGGCTCAATAAATTATTCAAAATTAAGCTCAACAATTCTCTCACATATACTTCTATGATGAGATCCTCTTTGCCGAATGGAGCTTTAAGGCATTCAATTACTTGGTAATAATTGTCAGCCGACGGGGGGGGGGAAATCAACGATATCTCTCGCAAACGCATCAAACACCGGTCGAATTGGTGTTGAGCTACTTTCCTTGATCACCGGCCTATGCGGCAAATAATGTCCATGCATCAAACACCGTCGGATTGGTGCTGAGCTATTTTCCTTGATCACCGGCCTATGCGGCAAATAATATCTATAATTAACCGCTACATTTGCTTTAACTTCTTCGATCAGTCTTAAATTACACCAGTCGTTAAAAACTGCATTGTAAGAAGAAAATAAATTTTGAGATAGAAGTTTCTGGGTGGTAGATTGTAGACGCTTCAAAACTAAATCCCTGTGGGTGGGGAATGGTACATGTTTTTCCGCCTACGGAAGTGTGACTTTATAACGCCCCCTCTTCGTTTAGAGATACAGAATTTTGGAATTGCAATTTCGCTTGCAAATCTCTTTCCTCTTTCGTCTCCTTCAGTGTCCCAAGAAATTCTTATTTTCCATAGGTTCTGCAACAATATTTTAGGATACAAGAGAACAGGATTCACAATTCCAATAGGATCAAATATTTTGTGTGTTACAGCAAGAATTGTTCTCTTCGTTATTATATTTATTTCTAAATTGTCTAATCAATTCAGATTCAAAGTCAAATTATCTTTCTGAGAGTTCCATAAGAGGCCCAATACGGGTGAAATAGTTTCCTGTTTTAAGTTCTTCGTCTCACGAGAAAAAGCCTAAACATTAAGGGTGTTATGCTTCAGTTAGAAATGTTTTAATTAGCTTAAATACTTTCCAAAGGTGTTATGTTTCAGTTAGAAATATTTTATTTAATTAAACATCATAAATTGGCACTCAAAGAGGCTCCAATTAATGAGTTCACTTTAAATTTTAATTGAAATAAAACAGAATACGGCATGCGGTTAGATGAAACTTAAAAAGACGAATTCCCTTATTAAAAAAAGATTAAGCAGTCTAAAATTTAAGGTAACTTTTTACCTGATATTCATACGTACTTATTTAAAATATGTAATATAATATTTAAAATAAGTACTTTGTAACTGTCATTTAAAAAGTCTTTAAGTGTAGAGGAAGCAATATATTTCCCGCTTTCAGAACCTTGAGAAGTTTCTTTCTTTAAGCTGAAAACTTTTATTTTCAAGTAGCCATATGCTATTAAGGTACTATTTTCCGTTTTCTGAAAGAGTTTATTAAAGATTAAAAATTTATTGTTGTGCTGTTGAGCAGAAAAAAGGTAGCTTGATTACAAATTTTGCGTATTTAAATAAAATTTATATCTGTATCTATTTTGTTCAAAGTAATATTGCATCAAATCTGTGTCTTGCTGAAGAAATTCGCTTATTTGCAATTATATAGATAACGTTTGGAATACATTGTGAGTTATTGTAACCTTGAAATGAAAAATATCAAAGCGTGGTTAAGCTCTAGGGTAAGCTACGAAACGATTATCTGTTAAATGCTTCATTGAAGGCAAAAGGTATTTTTTTTTTTTAATTTTAAAACATGAGGATCAAAAACTAACAGAAAAAGGAAAAAATAAAGCTTAAATTCTTTAATTTTCACTTTTAACTAAGGTTTTACTTCCTTACATATTCAAGCTTTTATTTTTTTTCTTTTGCTGAAGAACCATAAATTAAAACTAAGGTTCATAATGCAGAAAATAAAGAGAGCTACTTAACATATGATTACACAAAGTGAAAAAATAATATGTTAGAATAATTAGTGTAACCTTTGCATAATGAACCTCGGCACTGTCAAAAACGAGCGCCAAACGATATATTGGAGAGAGACTATTTTATCTGTATTTTTGATGCAGAAATCTTATTAAAAAAAGGTTTTTGTACTTGCATTGAACTTGGGCTTCGTTCGTTTTTAGCCATGGTACCTTCTTATTTGAAATATACTACTGAAAATATTGCCTAATAAGTAAGCCTGAAGATATTTAAAACTTATAAATGAGTCTCTTGTAAGTTCTTTTTTTTATCACTTCAATTTAGATGTTTGTACAGACCATTAACTTTGATTTGTGTTAAATTTGAGCTAAGCAAACTCTCTAACTTGTGAAATTAAATACTATTTCATGTCCGAAGGAAAGAAAAACTTTCTAAACGGAAAAAAAAACTCTGATTTAATAAACGCCGTCACACTTCAAATAGCAGTTTTATTGTCGTAAACTAGCAAAAAACAGCGGGATAACTGAATCGAAATGAAAACATCAATTAAGACTAATTATCCAGAAATACTGAAGAGATTATAAAGGAGGTCGGCGCAAAGTCGTCGAAAAAGAAAAAAAAAACTGTTGGGAAAGATCCAATAGCAGAAAAACAAATAATGCACGGAAAAGGGTATGGAAAGCCAGGTGATATATGTCAGGAAATCTTTACTGAATCTGATTATGCTTGTGCTTTTAATTAATTCTTAATCCTGAAAGCAAAGCTTGTACATATATTTGTAGACAGATAATAACAAAGGCTTATTAAAGAAAACTCTTTTCAAGACTTTGTAAGGAATTTTCTCTTTCCTTGTCGCGTGCCTTCGTGATATAATTGGAAGCACACCCTGACTAGCATCGGGAGGTTCAGAGTTCGAATCCGAAGAGGGCGATGGCAATTCTTCGTGTTTCCTGCTCCGAAATAAACCTAATGACTCTCTAATTTCAGTAGCGTTTAATGCCATTATTAACGCTGAATTAAGAATGGTATTACAAATTATGCATTATGTACCTTTTTGTCACAGACTTTCCTTCATCACACGCTCGATATGATAATGTTTTCTTCCTGTAATTACATCGAATAGTTAAAATTAATTATAAAGCGATTTTAACGAAGAAATGTTCATCGAGATTTGTAATGTGGTAACCAGAGCTAAATAAAAAGTGCAAATATATCTAAAAAGCACCGTCTTTTATAAAATTTAGAGCAAAATTTGTTGTAAATGTACAAGGATCAAAATGCTAAATACTAAATATTTTCAATATGGCACCGATTTAAACAGTTAAGCATACTCTCACATTTCAAACCTTTAACATCAGGCAGAAAGACGATCAGCCTCGTGTTTGGAAACTGGGATAGGAGATAAAAACTGTAAACGTGACCTGACAGATGGAAACAACGATTCGTACTTCCTAGATTTATGTACCACTCATTACCTATCTATCGACTCATCTTTAATGCACCGTCATCGTGTTTGTCACCCCAGTAGCCTTCTAATGTGTTCACTCTCTTTCCAATTTTGGTAAGTGAAACAGCACTGTATATGTTATTTCTATTAATCTGGACTATATAAGCAATTATTTTTTTTCATATCGGTTTAGGGGCCACTTTGTATGATAGATAGCTACCTGAGGTTGCCAGTTAACCCGTTATCAAGGTTGCCGTGTAAGGCTTGACGATTTCCTCTTCTTAGGGTGTAGCATCGGTCAGCCGTCTTCCACTCAGGTACAGGTAGAAAGTGGGTGGGACACCACCATTGACCATACAGCTATAGTCCCGCCGCTCTAACAGTACAGTTCCGTCGCAGTTTTGAAGGAGAATACCCGGGTGGGGGTCTTAGGGTGTCCTACCCATATTTTCCCACTAGCAACCTCTTCAGAGGACTTCAGATTCGTCGTATATTTTGAGTGCCCCTTACCTCGCATACATTATACGTTTACAAAAATCCATGTCTTCTCCGAAATCATAACCCCGACTCATCAGCATCACTAACCGCTATACCGGCTGGGACCCTGCAGCCAGGATATTGTCCTCGTTGATAAAAAGGCTGAATGACTGATGCATTCGGCCATATTTTTCGACGAATGCTTAACCAGAAAATGTCCGGATGTTGAGATTAAAGGAAATTATTTTAGGTTTCATTATCTGGTAGAATTTTGTGATAGTATTTTGATGGGGCACGAACTTTCAAACAATCTTCTCGTGTAAATTAATAACTGCGTCTGCCCTTTTTATAAGTTTGGTTTTCGAAGGATTTTGCAGGAAAACTACTCTAACGTAAAGCGGAAGAAATCAGCAAAGGTATTACTTAGACTTTCACTGCCTGTTACAGTTTACTTTTGTTTCTCAAGGGAAAACGTATTTTTTGTTACTCTTAAATTTAAACTTTTATCTCCTATAAAAATTTCTTAATCAGTACATTCCCCCCAGAAGTTCTTTACATTTAGAGTTAATTGTGCTTGGGTACAGTTTTGAAGTAATTAACGAAAATTAATTATAATGACATTTTTACCTTGGATAATAGATGTTTACTTCTTTATTTATTTAATGAAAAAGTCTGGATCTAGACAATGTCTGCGGAATAAGGAAACGTCCTGTGTGTGCATGTGAGAAAATGTAAGGAAACTAAAGCAAATTCAAAGATAAATGAACTCAAATAGAAATCGCTTTGTATAATTTTACTGAATTAGAAGCAAAAAATATTAAAAACTACGCCCTGTAAAATAATTTATTTTACATTCATTTTAATCAGCACAGAATATTAAAAACTACGCCCTGTAAAATAATTTATTTTACATTCATTTTAATCAGCACAAAATTGAAAATGTAATAATTTTATTAGAAGTTCTTTGAAAACGGAAATAATAACCGCACAGTGGGTATTTTTCATAAGTGGTGAAGTATGTTCTACTTTTGCAGTTTATAAAATATTTAAAATTTAAAACAGATTGTACTTGCTGTATAGAGACTATTTAATGTTATTCTATAGCCTTTACACGGTGTATATAAATACCAGGTTCGAAATCTTTGTCTATTTTCATTCACATTCCGGCTAAGTGGAATTCATTGCAGTTTGTATGTACTAAATCAAATTTAATTTAATGCATGTTGAGATATTTAGAGATTCAATGCAACAGCCGCAACTAGTAAAATGCATTCTTGTCAGAAGCAGTAAAGTCAGGTACAGTAAAATTAATATTGGCAGAGATAATAAAATCAGATTGAATTATAGAAACTTCCATTTAATGGTAAAACAAATGACAGTTTGCACTATTTAAACAAACTCACAATTTTAAATTAGCTAAGTAGTATATAGAAATTCACCATCCCACAGCACACGCAGGAAATGAGTTTTACAACTTATTCTAAAGACGGATTACTTTACATTCAGATACAAAAGACAAAATGTTTGGGTTATTCATCGATCGCAAATAAATTTTTTGCAACGCAACACTGTTCCGGCCCACCAGCGGCCGAGCGGTAACGTCGCTGAACACTGGTAGTTCGGTCCGAGGTTTGAATCCCGCGAACGGGCTGGCTGCACGGGTATTTTCTTGGTTTTCCCCATGTGTAACGTGTATACGAGCCAGTTTCCCTTAAAAAGTCTTCCACGAAGGCATCCCTCCCTTAAGGCAGATAGCCCTCGAGTGCTTTGCCGTAAATCTAATAAACCAAGCCAACACTGTTCCGTTTTTACTGAATGAATTGCTGATCCTCCAATGAAAATACCTGAATGTCCTGGAAATTCTGAAAAAAATAAGAACACTATTAGAATGCTTTCATAAGCGACTGTAAGATACATATTATCGTTTTACAAGAACGAAGATAAATTTCTAAAAATATTCCTTCTTAACAGACGAATCATGCTGAAAATCTTGCACATTTGTGCCTGCCCTGTACCGCTACAGAGTGCAGACCCATAGTTATAATCCAGATTTGCGGAAGGTGTGGCCTTCGTGAGTTTTTTGTGAGGCCTCTAGCTCTTGTATTAATTATTAATAATATAGTTTCCGACAATTTGAAAATTAATAGAATTAAATAACATTTTGCCCTCTATTGAGCATAACATGAATTAGAATGTTGCAGTGTTGAAGTTCTAGCAGTCTTTCGTAGTCTGAAATTATTGCCATTCTGTCGCACTTTTCAGTTTGTCAACGTCCAACAATACAAATTTTTCTGTTTCATTCTTATTTTTGGCCTTGGCTCACCCCTACCTGAAATACACAAACGGTGTTGCTATAGAACCGCCACCCATCACACACATTGACAGTGGATGTTCTCAAAGACAGACAGTACCTACTTTTCTCCCTCTGTCCCGCACCCCTCAGCATTCCACTGTATGTTGCGGAGTTGGTGATTTGTAGTTATATGTGCATGCTTGTAACAGTCTTGTCTTGTATTGCTTTCGTCCATTGTAAAAATATAGTTATTGTTTTACTTATTCTGAGGTTTTATAAATACAGGATTTTATTGTATTTTTAGTAAGTATACGCTTTCTTAAAGATTATTCGTTTTTTCTCCATCATGTCAAATTGTAAGAGAAGAAAATTAAATGATGAAAACAGAACATTTAATGTAGAGTGAGAATCGGAATATTTTTTTGTAGAAACATTAGGTTATTTGGAAGCAGGAGACGTGAAAAATGAGCAATGCCCTCGCCGGGACTCGTACCACGGACCTCTCCAATACGCGTCGAGCATGCTGACCACTGCACCACGAAGGCATGCTAAGAGGGCGGGAGAAATAACTTATATCTTTACTTCTGTGAAAGATAAAATGGTATGTTTAATATATATAATTTATATGTATGTTTAATAAATGGTATGTTTAATAAATGGTATGTTTAATATATGGTATGTTTAATAGTTTTGACCACTTTGAAAAACGCGAATGTAAATAAACACTATTTGACTCATAAAGACATAAATATTTCAATTTAGAAGGTGAATCTCGGCAAGCTGCAGTTCAAAAATTAAAAAATGAAAAGCATCATCAACAGGCGTCTTTTAATGCTTTTGCTAAGAAAAATACCACTGCAGATGCTGTAACTTACAAAACAGCATATATACTTGGAAAAAGAGACAGTCCATTTAGTGATGTAGAAATAATTAAAGAATGTATTGTTCAAGCAGTAGGTATCACCCAGAAAAGACCCAGAAAAAGTTAGACCCAGAAAAAGTTAATAAATACAAACAACTGCCACTTTCAAAAAGAGCTATAACTGATCGGCAGCACGAATTAGCTGAAAATGTAACAAAGCAGCTTCGTACAAATATAAAAGACGTTTATTTTTCAGTTGCTTTAGATGAAAGCATTGATAAACCTGACTCGGCGTCAGTTTTATATTTTATCTGTGCTGTAACTAAAGATTTTCAGTGTTGCGAAGAATTTCTTGCGCTGGTTAACACTAACTGGAAGTACTCGCAGAGTTGACATTTTCGAAAACTTCAGAGAAATATGGCATCGATTACAATTAAATGTCAGTAATTTAGTCAGTGTCTGCATCGATAGCGTACCTTCCATGTATAAGGTATTTCTCGCGCCTTCTTAGCGTGCCTTCGTGGTGTGGTGGTCTGCACGCTGGGCGCATATTCCAGAGGTCCGTGGTTCGATCCCCAGCGAAGGCGTTGCTCATTTTTCACTTCTCCTGCCCCCCGAAAATACCTAATTTCTATATAGTGGCACCCGAACTTAAAGAGTGGTGGATAATGATACCCAGGATTTGGCAATTGGGTCACCTAAAACCCCAGTCGCCCTTTAAAAGGGGGAGTATATAAGGTATTTCTCCCGCCTTCTTAGCGTGCCTTCGTGGTGTGGTGGTCTGCACGCTGGGCGCGTATTTCAGAGGTCCGTCTTTCGATTCCCGGCGAAGCCGTTGCTAATTTTTCACTTCTACTGCTTCAAAAAAAAAAAAAAAAAAAAAAAAAAAAAAAACCTAATGTTCGTACATTTGACAGGTAAAAACGAAGGCTTCGTTTCTTTATTAAAAATGGAAAAATGGAAAACTTGAAAAAATTTCACTGCATTTTGCACCAGCAAAATCTTTGCGAAACTGGATAGAACTATTTCATGCTAAATTTAGACGAGGAAACCTACAGTGTGGATCTATAGTATTACTGCAAGTTTCACAGGCTATCAACAGGACGGTCTACTAAGGCGTTACGAAGCTTGATCCATATATTGGATTACTTTCGGGCAAGAAACAAATGCAAGTATCCCACTAAATAAAATTTTCCATCGGATTTTAACATTATTTTATATTCTGCTGCTATGTTGGTTATTTTATAACTTAATATTATTACTTTTTTATTGTTTTTCTTTATAATGTAATAAATTTATTGAAAACTACTTCTACTTTATTATTTTTTATTTGAAACAGTATTTAAATTTATGTAGCTGCTTATTAAAAATTATTAAAGTTCAATGTTATAATAATTTATTATCCTTATGTGAATGCAAAAACATTTTATATTATAAATTTTTATTTTAATAAATAACTATGTTTTTTGCAGTATTTCTATCTAGTGCAATAAAGCGATAAAATATACAAAAACTATAATAATTTCCCAAAAGTCGCATTTATAGTTATATCAACTTGTGCAGCCTTCTTTACCACTTCCTAATTAAAATGGGGCCTCTCACAGTAAAAAAGGTTCCCCACCGCTGCTATGATCTGTAAACCTGCCTCATATAATATATGGCGCTATTGGTGAATGTTTACGTTCTACGGAAGTATTCGGCAGTGATTAACGAATTCAGGAAACCGTGCAGTTTATCTAAGCAAAATTTCTTTTACGCTTCCAATGGGCTATATATTACTATGACAAGCAGTCATTTCGTTTCCTAGTGGAATTTCTTGGAATCTTATAAAAGCGTACAGAATCTCAATTCTCAACATGCCCAGTAACCGTTGGCTCGAGGTGTTATTTTTATGTCATTTCTAAATGACGTCCTGCGACTTCTTGAAAGTTTAAGAATTTCTGAATTCTCTTAAAGGAGACTGTGTTTGTAAACTTCAGAACTCACAGCTTTAGATTATCATACATTTTATGATACAGCTCATGATTGTAATTTTTGAAGCCATTTAATGATTTTGCTTATGAAAATTTTAGTCAATGAAGATAATGAAAAACAAGAAATTATTATCAAGGATGAATTCTAATGAAAGGAAGCATTCTAGCTATTTAACGATCGTCTTCGGCTCGTTGTTGTTCATAAAAAAAAAAAAAAAAAAAAAAAAAAAAAAAACTACATGATCCTACTCATCTTGAAGGGAGATTGCATCAGTCTTTTATTCTGCAGAAACTGCCTTTTGGCCAAACTTTATGTCACTGTTCCATAATATTTTTAAGCTTTTCCTCTCACTCCCAAATATGTTTACTAAAATCTTCACTGATATTAATATTGCCACCTAGGTATGTTATAAAATGTTTTGATTTAGCATTCAGAGTGATACTTTCACCAATTGTTTAAACACGATTAAGTCCTGAACGGTGCCTTGAATGGAGAGGCTTTGCTCATTTATGAAGGTTGTCCGTATGTTGATATTGCTATATACAGGGTGATCAAAAAGTCAGTATAAATTTGAAAACTTAATAAATCACGGAATAATGTAGATAGAGAGGTAAAAATTGACACACATACTTAGAATGACATGGGGTTTTATTAGAAAAGCAATAACTAGAAAAGCAATAATTAGCATAATAAATTAAGATAAAGCAAAGATGATGTTCTTTACAGGAAATGCTCAATATGTTCACCATCATTCCTCAACAATTGCTGTAATCGAGAAATAATGTTGTGAACAGCACTGTAAAGCATGTCCGGAGTTATGGTGAGGCATTGGCGTCGGATGTTGTCTTTCAGCATCCCTAGAGATGTCGGTCGATCACGATACACTTGCGACTTCAGGTAACCCCAAAGCCAATAATAGCACGGACTGAGGTCTGGGGACCTAGGAGGCCAAGCATGACGAAAGTGGCTGCTGAGCACACGAT
This sequence comes from Stegodyphus dumicola, assembly GCF_044657685.1. Taxonomy (NCBI): domain Eukaryota; kingdom Metazoa; phylum Arthropoda; class Arachnida; order Araneae; family Eresidae; genus Stegodyphus; species Stegodyphus dumicola. The sequence continues at coordinate 181,861,887 of NC_140781.1, forward strand.
CATCACCAAACGACGCACGCAAGAGATCTTCCACGTGTCTAGCAATATGGGGTGGAGCGCCATCCTGCATAAAAATCGTACGTTCCAGCAGGTGTTTATCAGCCAGGCTGGGGACGATGCGATTCTGTAACATATCGGCGTACCTCTCAGCCGTCACGGTAGCAGTTACAAAACCAGAATCACGCATTTCCTCGAAGAAAAAAGGCCCGATAACAGTATTTTTTTTTTTTTTTTGGTTCTAATAAAACCCCATGTCATTCTAAGTATGTGTGTCAATTTTTACCTCTCTATCTACATTATTCCGTGTTTTCAAATTTATACTGACTTTTTGATCACCCGGTATATTGATTACTTAACTGCTTTTAAAACCAGTAACCGCTCTTTAAAAATGGGGAACACATGGGAGATTGACTAGGGCGTTAAAATTCTCATACAGTGGGAACATAATAATAGCAATAATTTCTTTTCAGATCATATAATGATCTGTAACAACAAGAAAACCATTAGTTAATCTTTACGTACTAGGACCATCGCTGAGGCCAAATCCACAGACATCCATTAACTAATAGTTATTTTCGTGTTCCTTTTAGATAAGCTGATGGATTTCTCTTTTCCCGAAGGGCTGCTAATTGGCAGATGATATGGTTCTTTGTAATGATCGCATGTTCTCTTTCATCGATATTTTTAATGAAAATTTCAGTATAATCTGTTTCTTGAAATAAAAAGAATGATGTAACAAATGAACGGTTTTAGCGTCTTAAGAACTGAAAAACAGCATATTTTTTCAAATGCGGCTGCTACGATTTAATAATTTTCCGAGGAAGGGAAAGTAGCAGCATGAAAAAAAAAAAATCTAAGTGAAGCTCCCAGGAAATTAAATTATGCTTTTATCGGAAATGTAAGTAATAGTTACTACTATGTTACTACAAAGGCGAAGCCTCCAGCTCCCCCGGCCGATGATTCAGCGAAAAAGCTTTTAGAGGCCAGCTCGACAAAACAAAAACGAACTGAAAAAAAAGAATAAACAGTTGAACATGTAATGAAACGACACATAGAGAAAGGAAAATAGATACACATCATTCACACATCTACTCCAGCGAAGTATCTCTGTGCGTTGATAATATTCATTATTTCCCTGGAATAAAGCAGCATTTTACTATAATCTTTCCTTAAGATCCTTAAGATATCTTGGAAATTCGATTTTCATTTTATCTCTAATACTAGCAGTCAGGCCACAGGTTTCAATGAAGTGATGAACATTATCACCTCTTACTCTACATAGCCGAAGAAGCTTGTTTTCTTGCAAGGCAAATCTATTCAAGTACATGGGAAAACGCCTGTGTCCTGTCAAAACCCGATTTAGATCTATATCAGTGTAGCACTTTCTTTCTTTATAAATCTGTATAGTACATATATAATTTTCTAGCAGTCAGGCCACAGGTTTCAATGAAGTGAACATTATCACCTCTTACTCTACATATCAGAAGAAGCTTGTTTTCTTGCAAGGCAAATCTATTCAAGTACATGGGAAAAAGTTCATGTCCCGTCAAAACATGATTCAAATCTATATCAGTGTAGCACTTTCTTTCTTTATAAATCTGTATAGTACGCATATAATTTTTTCCAAAGAATACAAATTGTTTTTCCACTTTTCATATATGCTATTGTATAAAATTCCAATAGCCTTTCTTCTAGAGCTCTTCGGCTTAATTTCTTTACAGTTGCCAAGTGTGGCTTCTTTTGCCAGTGCGTCAGCCCTCTCATTTCCATGAAACCTACATGTGCCTTAATGCAACGTATCTTATTATTTTGTACGTAGATTTCTATATTTCATTTTAATATTCACAATAAGTTTATTATCAAATCCAAGTAAGTAATAGTATACGCAGTCACTTGTAGAGACCACTAGACACTTTTTTAGCTAGGGAGTGTGGGAAACCAGCTATACCCTCACCGAGATTCGAACGCTGGACCTTTCGATGCTAGCCGGATGTACTTACACCTTGAAGGCGCGCTGTTATAAGAAGGGAGAAAAACTTTACATTCCTCCCATTTGAAGAGCGACTTTGAAGGCCGGAATCCAATTGCCAACACTAGTGGTGACGAATTATGGTCCACTACCTTTTAGTTTGAGCGCCACTTGTACAATCTATTAGGTTTGTCGAAGTAGGGAAACATGAAAAATCCGGACTTCGAACTCCTGACCTTACGATGTTAGCTGGACATGTTTTCCAATTAAACCTTGAAGGGACGCGATTAGAAGTGAGAAAAATGTTATAGAGTTTGACTTGCTTTGGAAGAATAAACTGTTGTTCCAAACCTTAACAAACGTTAAAAGAAATATCACTGTATCTAAAATTAACTACAAAGTATTGGAGAGGTTTTAAAATAAACCTTTGTATTTAAACACAAACTTTGGACACATACGCATTTCTTGTGCTAACAGGATCGACAATCTTTTGTTGCGATGTAACTAAAATAACAGTCAAATTTAAATTAAAGTGTAGGCTAGTAAGACAAAGCCATTAAATTTAAATATAAACTAGCTCAAAACTCTAACCGGGGTAACAATTTACAAATCGGCAGCAATAACACAAAGCTGAATAATTACAAACTTAGAAGAAACTAAGAAGGCGGAACTAAGTAACGTGGCCATGAGGGCAGAAACACGCTCTGTCTTAGCATCTAAATATCTCAGATTAAATACTTTCTAGCTCCTTTACATATCTGGTGAGGAAATTATAGTAAAGGCTGAAATCATAAATAACTGGTTAATTTAAATTATAAACGTTACACAGCCTTACACAGTTTGAACTTATGAGCGATGGCGTAGATGCTAAGAGAAAGGGCTGATGTACATTTTCATATATGTGAATTCTATCTCAGATCAAATGACCATCTTATGCTGCTCTAATGTTAGTCAAACTGGTCACTTATCTCAGTTCGTCATAGTATCTCATCTGAATATTCCAATTTTTCCAGTGTTACTAACTATATACCTAACTGCTCAGTTTTTTTCTTGCTAATTTTTCTTCTAATGCAGATAAGAAGCTGGTTCTAAAGATTACGTTTTCTTTGGTCTCTGTATGCCTATTCTTGAGCGGCAAAGTGGCTGCAATGCAGTTTGATTTAAATATATTTTGCAGAAAATTTGTCACCATTATCAAGTGAACTTATTGAACTTTTGTGACATTTTATAATTAGATCGGACATGTCATTCCTAATAGCTGTTCTAAGTTAACAGAAATTCAGCTGATATATTTCCATGAAAAATAATGCTATGGTAGTTCAAAGAGTTTTGAACACTCTGTTCAATAATATCCTTTTCTGTGCCAGAAGAACTATTTTTTCTGGTTGAATAGTCTAGTTTGAATGTAAGGCTATCTGACAAATGTATAAACTCTTCATAATATAGGCGAAAAAGTATTGATTTGCGGAGAGACATTCTTAGGGTTTACTCTCAGTGGTTGACTCAATTCCTTCTGTTTCCTGAAAGGTGGATATTGAGATTTATTAGACTGATGAAATATTGTTAATTGTTTTATCTGTCGCAGCGGATAGGTCCACGAGAAATCCACCAACTTTACTATACCGTAGCTTTTCCGTTGTCTGATTCCACATTTCTAGTAAGATGAAGACTCTTCTTTTGGGAATGGGAAAATCAAACTATCTCATGTAAAAGTCTGCGGTGGATCATCGGACCGCATTTCACAGTTCAGTGGAATTTATGTTTATTTTCTCATCATTAGTGTACTCTCTTTATAATATGTTTTCATAGTGGGACTATAAAGCAATTAAGTTTCCTAGAACAGGAGATCTTTTAACTGAACTAGTTTTTCTGTCAGTTACCAGGATACAGAAAATGAATTCAAATATATTCATCTGCACTTTTATGTTCCTCACCTTACCTTGGATATGCTTACAAAATCATTAGACTTTTGGAGCAACTAATCTTGAAATCAACTGTAGCCTCGCAGAGTAATAGAATCGAGTATCTTAATAGCCAGATAACCACTGTACTGTAACAACACATGAGAAGGATTTCTGTTAACCCTTACAGGACGAGCACCCATTAAGGACGACCATTACAGGACAACCACCCACGGCTAATTCTTATTTTCTTCCAGTCTTTCGTTTGCGTTACTTGGTCAAACTGTATTAGGTAATCAGCCTGCAGATTTAGAAAATTTTATTTCTATTTTAATTTAAAATGAACTTAGATTTTTTTTACTGACACCACAGTTTCCCACATTTTCCGGAATTTTTGTTAGTTGAGGGCGGGGGGGGGAGTAGGAAGATATTTTTATAAATTTTGCTTCAAAGGGACTTTAATTTTTCGAACGTAATTCTGTTTCCTTTAAGGAATTCCAGTAATTTTGTTTACAAATACTTTCTTCCACCCAAACTTTGCGACCAATTTAATTTTTGATTTTTGCGACCAATTTAATTTTTGATTTAATGAATTCACGTTTTATTTCCTTTATTTAGTGACATTTCAGTCGGTGGTAGTTAGGATGCCAACGTATCTTTTAAAACTGTCGATCACGCTTCATTTTTCTTTGATTATGTTCTATATCTGTTGCAGTATCATAAGGCGTTAGCTGATAAAATGTTTCACAAGATACTTTATTGAAGACTGACATCATATTATCTCTTCATCTCAAATACGTTTGGTAAATTAAAGTTCCAGACTTTTCTTAACGCTGTGGACTAAGAGACGTTACGAGAACCATTCTGCTAATGCTTCGCTGACTCTATCGTTGTCTCTTTACAGCATTATGACTAAAGTCTTCTTATTTTGTATGGGTTTTCATGTGGTATTGCTTAGCTGATTACACACTATACACATCTTACCGTGAATCTTGAAGTATGCTGGACTGAATTGGTCAGAACTGCTTATTCGCAAATATTATTCTATGAATAGGCTGAAATTTTATCTCCTCAAGATTTATAGCAATAAAAAAAACTAGAAGATAAAACGCAATCTAGGAACGTAAAAAACATTAAAAACTAAATATATCGTGAATTCATAAAATATGCGTTAATGCTCGTATATTTTATTATGTACAATCGTAAAATGCACACAAATATATCACAAAATTTTAAATTTACTTTTAGAACGTAACATTAGTATTCCGCCCGTTAACGGCCCCAACAGGATCGCCTACACCGATTTTGAGAACGCTGAGTCTATAGCAGATCACTAAGCTTCTCAATTTCGCACTCACAACATTTCCAACCCTCAAACAGAACTCAGTTACGTCCTTCATTACACAATTCCAATCAGAAACACACATAAACAACACACCCTTAATTATGCCATCAGAGGTTATTAGTTATATCGAGAAGAGATGTAATCACACAAACATTTGCAAGTTTCATTTCAAATGAAATTATTCTAATTATAAGAGAGAGAATATTTAAATCACGACGAAAATTTTCTTCATATATACTGCACAATTCCATTGATGGAGCACTGATTCTAGAAATCCATGAATACGAATGCATCTTTATATCGTAAAAAGAAAAATGTGACCACCAAGGGCGTATCCTGAATTTCCATAAAGGCATGCTGTTGAAAATTATATTAATAAATGAAAATTAGAATTACATTGTTTTGAAAGTTGAATATAGTATTTGCGCTGTAAAATGTTGTTAAACATTGCGTTTTATAAAAATAATTAAATGCGTATAATAAAAATTTAAAATTCCTCAGATTTAATGTCTGTAAGGTTTGCAGATAGTCGGCATCATAATTCAGTTTTGCTTCATTTATGCAAATCGCACTATAATATAGTTCCAAGTGTATGCTAAAAATAAATTATATTACTTATCGATAAAATTTTATATGGTTAGAATTTTACATGTTTAGAATTTGAACACTGATACAAATAATGCTGGTATTAGCAAAATCAGCTACTCAATCTTATAAATTTCACTGATCATGTTAGGAATACTATTGGTATTTATACATGATGTAAATTTGCGTAAATTTTAGTTATTTATTACATTTGCGTAATTTATTTAATTTTTTATGTACAGTTTGAGTATGCCTCGTGTCTTGATTTTTATATGCGCATTCTCTTTACGTTTTATCCTCTTTAAATAATTTTTATTTTTTAGAGGGCAATCAAAATTTAACTGTCGGTAGAATTAATCCTTTTAATAGCCTGTCTGCTTCATTTCCAGTCATGCTTCAAATTTAAAAAAAAAGGAGATGCTTTATTTAATAATTCATGTTTAATACATTATTACAGTAGTCTGAACGAACTGCCATATGCACCATCTAAAAGTAACAGACGGGTTACAATTTAAGAAAAGAACAAAGGAAAAACCCTTTTTTGTTATTTAAATTAATTTTTTTTTATGTGCATATAAAATTTTCAAAATGTGCATATAAGAATAACGCAAAAAGTTTCAAATTTATAATTATTTTTTGCTTGGCATCTAAAAGTTAGTATCTGCAAGAAATTTCTCTTCGTCACAGTTTGTGACCAAGATTCAAATTGTGATTTTCAGATTGACAGTTATTTAAATAATTGTAATATGCTGAAGTTACTACTAAATAACTTACTTTTAACTCAAACTGAAAAGAAACAAACTGAAGTGCCACTGAATTAAGGATAGACATGACTATGCAAATTTTATAAAGCTGTGCCGCATTTATGCTCACATGAGGGCGTTGTGGTAAGTGCTTATATAGCTAGTACTATGGCTGTTGTTAATCAATCGTTTCAGTTGCCAGTATGGATAAAATTTCTGATTTAGACACCTTCGATCGCGGACAGAGTGCAGGCGCCCGAGGCATGGGCCATTCAATATCCGAAATCATCGGAGGGCTAAGATTTTTAAGGCCGACAGAGTTAAGAGTATAACGAGAATACACGGATGGTGGGAAAAACCCTAGCGATCAGACAAATTGCAAGTGACAATTAGCCTTGAACCAGGCGTATTGACGGCTCAGGCGTATTGAACATAGCTAGAGAAGCCAAACATTAGCTCAAATTATCAACCAACTAAATCAGGACACCCGTCTAGAACAGTGAATGGATCGTGCACCACTCGCTTCACCATATGGGCTTCGGGAGCCGTAGACCCACAAGAGTATCATTGCTCAATGCATGCCATAGAGCTGCAAGTCTTGCCAAGGAAACACTAAGAATATGCTCTAGAGTACTGGAATATCATGGAGCGATGCGTTTCGATTCCGAATTCTTAACACCGACGGGAGGCTAAGAATAGGGCGAAGGCTCATGAAGCCATGGATTTTGCATGCCACGTTGGAATTGTACAAGGCCATGTAGGCTTAGTCATGTTCTGGGGTGTTTTCTCTTAGCAGTGTTTGGAAGCTTTGGTACTTTAACAACCTCTCTCAATATGATTCGGTACGTTGAGTTGCTAGGGGATCATCTCCATCCACCTATGTCATGCTGTCATTCACTCGGAAATGGGGTATTCCAGCAAGATAACTGCACCTTTCACAAGTCAGGGTCAGCTACTGCTTGATTGATGACCATTCCTCTGACATTTCTGTCATGATTTGGCTACTTAGAAGCCGTGACTTAAATCCTATTGAGCACCTTTCGGACATTTTGGAGAAAGGTGAGAAACAACATCACATAACACTAGCGACTATTATGGACAGGTCTATCCGTTGTTTGGCAAGCCATTACCGTAGAAACTTATTGAATCTATGCCTCGGCGTGTGGCAGCTATTATCAAGGGCAGAGGAGGCCCAACTCGTTATTGACTTGCTATCCCTAATTCAGTGGCACTATATAGAAACCTCCCAAGAGGGACAATACTTAAGAAGAAACAATGAAATCTATCCTCTTTCTTTTATTTATTAGATTTTCCTATGACGCATACAGAAAAAAATAGTATTTGTATGTAAATAATTATAAATTTCTTTCTTACTGTATCTATTAGCTACAACCCCTCATGGTCTTTCCACTTACATAAAAGTTTGCAATTTTGATGAAAATTACATCTTTATCTTCTTCAAGGTATCCATTACAAATTGTTTATACTCATCGACATTCTGCTTCTTTTCTGGTAAATTTACTAATTTTCAACAACGGGGGGGGGAGAGGGAATTGTCCAAATGTAAGTATACTCCGAAAGAAAGCGATTATTTGTATTGCAAATATTCGTAAATGAGAATATTTATCTTTCGAGGAGTACTAGATAAAGTACTTTAACTCTTCAAATTTTGCGTATGATTTGTATCCCTGTGTCAATTAATTAACTCCATTTCTAAATTTTCCAGAGAGTTACATTCATTTTTGGTGCTGAAAGTAATATAAAATTGTACTCCAAGCCATTAAATGTTTTTACGTCAAATTCTTGTCATAATAATTATCACGAGATTATCATCCTGAGATTATCATACCGATTATCACCAGAGACACTAGATTATCAAACTGAACTTTGAAAGAAGCCAAGAAATTAAAAAAGCTAACTTTAAAATTGCTTCGGGGCCCACCAGTTTGAGACTGAACTGATTATCCGCAGATTATAATCCTGAGATTATCATACCGATTATCACCAGAGACACCAGATTATCACACTGAACTTTGAAAGAAGCCAATAATTTAAAAAGCCAACTTTAAACTAAATATGCTGTACAATGTACTACTTCGAAGCAGAATATTCACATTTGAGTAATAATAAAGCCTAAAAGTAATAATTTCGCCACATCCTTGCTAAATAAGGAACATTAAGAAATTAGGAATTTCTCCATCTGAATGCGATAAAAGTACCGCTTGCATTTAGGAAAAACTGCAATACGCTTTCATGTCGGGACATGAAAGAGTATTGCCCGACGAAGGGAAATGGTTTTTCCTTTGTCGTTGTAAAATATATTTGTTTAATGATGCTGGTATTCATATAGTATGCAGAGGCAAAATTAGAGAAGACACGACAGAGCGTAGTTCATTTAAATTTTCGATTCTAAATAAAGTTGAGGATTCACTGCTGAAACGATTCTAATCTAAGTAAAATCGATGTTTCAATGATGATTTCAATGTCTACTATGTATGTAATGTCTGTAATATGTTGTTTCAATGTCTACTATGTATGTTGTTTCAATGTATTGTCTACTACAATGTAATATGTTGTTTCAATGTCTACTATGTATGTAAAGTAAATGAGGATTTTATTATGCGAGTGAGTTAAAAAATAATAATGACTTTTTTTTGCCATTTCAAATTTATAGGCATGCGCCCCATGCTTCGCATGCCCTAAGACAGGAATGGGCAAATATTTTCGGTCGCGGGCCAAAAATTGAAAAAACGTTTGGCGGGACAAGATAAATTTTTCTAAAATTGTAAAAAGAATATTCAAGTATTACAAGTTAAATATTTTAATGAGATGAATGAAATTGCGATTTCATTTTTATAATTCCTTATATTGAAATTCTAAGTGAGATGTACTGATGCTAAGGTGTGGTAGTGTATTTAATTATGGCAAAGCGCACTAGGGCTATTTGCCTAAGGGGAGGGATGCCTTCGTGGAGGACTTTCTAACTGATTCTAAGGAACTGATTAGCTTCGATTTCTTTCTAACTGATTAGCCTCGATTCTAAGGAACGAGGCTAAATGCACATCGGTCAGTCTACTTTTGAAATAATGCTTTCTAAGGTTTATAGTTGAAAACCCTCCTTCGCATATATAAGATGAAGTAAACATAGCACTGTTTTTCTGGGCGTAAGATATTAAATTTGGGAAACTTAATTTCAATAATGATTTGCAAAACTCTAACTTTGGCATATTTAGAAACAACTGCTTGAACTGATTGTTAGATTGCAACTCAATTAATTCAAGCCGCAAATCTGACCCCACTGCTTCACAATTTAGGTTGAAAGGCATGGTAAAAATATCCAATTCTGTTTGAATGGCACTGAAATCTTTGTTCGAACTCAAAATGCAGTTCAAAGGGTACTAAATTTAACCTCGGGAAATGAGACAAGCCGTTCTTATCTAGCTGCCCAGCCAACAGATTTAGTTTTAAGGTAAGATAATTAAGTTAAGATACTTATTGGATTCCCATATGTTTGCTCCCCGAGAAAGGGATAACGCTTGTTGGCGCCGATCGACAGCTATAACTAACAAAGAACTTCCGCTTTCAACATTTTACCGATTGAAAGCTGTCTGTGTTTGCTATTTCCGTCAATTTATGTTTTGTAGAACAAAAACAGAGGAAGTAAAAAGATAATCAGTTCTTTGAAAAAAAGGAAGAAAAAAATATTTAAACAAAGTAGAAAAGGAGACGGATATATAATATATAAATATATATTACTTTTAATTTGCCTCGGACCGGCAAATTAAAATTCTATCCTCGGGCCGGATAGAACCTTCCGACAGGCCGTAGTTTGCCCATCCCTGCCCTAAAACGACGCCCCTGGTGACGACTCAGTAATGTAGGCAAGGAAATGTCCTCGAAGCAAACATATCCATTGCATACTAATTCAGAAGTCAAACAACAAAAATCAGCGTTAATTTACAAAATTTTCACAGGACTAGTTTCGATGGTTTTACCGAACCATCATCTTCAGGTGCAAAACCGCAAATGAACAAGATAGGAAATAATGTTTAGATAAGATAAGAAAGCCTGGACAAGAATAAGCAAGTGGCGCAATCTGTTGGCGAAACCAGAACTAAAACATAATTTCTCTAAAAGCCGAAGGCAAATTTGGATTGGAATTAGGATCGTTAACTAGAACAGAAAGATTTTTATGAATGTGAAATGCCTCTAGAAAATCCAGTTCTCCAATGGAAAATGTTTTTTGAATAATTTTGGCAGCAGAAAAATTGAAAGTGTGATTTTCGGACCAACAAAGTTGGGCAACAGAAGACTTCTGTGTTTCCTTTTTTCTAACATATGCCTCATGTTCTTTGACGCGAAATTTTAAGGCTCTCTTAGTTTGGCCAATGTAAATTAAACCGCACTGGCAAGGAATCCTATAAATACCCCAGGAATTCATATCCGGAATGGGGTCCTTGAGTATAGAAGTTGGAATTTTATTGATGGGAGAGTAAACAACCCGAAAGTTAAATTTCTGCAAAATATGTGCAACGTTATAGCTAATTGATGGAAAGAAGGGAATGACAACAGAATTTTTATAATCTCCTAAAATAAGAGTGTGGCTTTTAGTGTGTTGAGATGAGAATTTTTTAACTGCTTGATTAATAATGTTGGGTGAAAAGCCCCTGTCAATAGCTATTGCTTTTAAATAATTTAGTTCTTCATCAAGGGCTAGTTAGGAGGAGCAAACTTGAAGAGCACGGAAAACATAGGAATAAAATGAAGCTAACTTTTGTTTAGTCGGATGACATGATTTAAAGTGTGGTGGAAGGCAAACCGATGAAGGTTTACGGTAAACTGTAGTACTGAAGTTGGATGTGTTACGTGTGACCAGAATGTCGAGAAACGGAAGAGAATTGCAAGTCTCAAGTTCAAAAGTGAACTGAATAGCAGAATCAATAGAATTCATTGTTGAAAGAACTCTATTTAAATCATCTTTATTACCTTCAAACAGGGTAAAAGTATCGTCTACGTAGCGGAACCATGCCGGGAAGTTTAAAGTTTCAAACAATTTTGATTCATAATAATGCATGTAGATATCAGCCAGGATGGGACTGAGGGGGCTTCCCATGGCTAATCCCTCAGTTTGCTTGTAATATTTATTTTGGAAAACAAAATGTGTTTGTTTCAAACAGAGTTGAGTGAGAGAAATTAGCTCATCAATTTCGATGCAAGAGAAATGAAATTCGCGAAGTCTGGTTTCTAGAAATCTTAATGCACCCTCCACTGGGACATTGGTGAATAATGATTTTACATCAAAAGAAACCATGAGTAAATTACGAGGAGAAATGTTTTTAACCTTTTTTACAAACTCTATTGAATTTTTTATGGTGTAAATGTTATTGTCTAATAGAGTGGAAAATCTAGAAACTAAATATTTGGCTAATGGATACGAGGCAGTACCTAAATTTGATACAATAGGGCGGAAAGGAATACCACTTTTATGAATTTTGGGAAGAGCATATAATCTGGCACAATTCGCAACAGATGGGATAAGCGAATGTTTTAAGTTGCTTGAAATGATTTGCGAAGATTTGATCGCAGTTTTTATTTTGGATAAGTCCGAAGGTGAAGGATCTTTAGGGATCGGATTATATGGTCCTTCGTTTAAGAGTTTAGTGACACCATCGATGTAAGTGTTCTTATCCATGACGACTATCTGGCCACCTTTGTCGGCCTTTGAAACGACAATATCCGGGTTAGAATGAATCTCGCGCATTGTAGCTCTTTCTCTCGCAGTTAGATTTGGTTTCAAAGGTTTATTATTGAATTTCACATTATGAGCGATAAGATGCCTAATCATTTCTTTCTGTGAATCTGAAACTTTACTGAACTTGAAAGCTTTTTCGATAGGAGCCAAAATCTTTGGAATCGAGGGTTTACAGGTTTGTGAGAAGTTAAAATTATATTTTAGAATTCTCTCTTGTTCTTCTGAAAGACTAACATTAGAAATATTAACTATTGGCTTGATGTTTACAATGGGAAGATTTTTTGAACTACTTGAACTGGAAGACTGTAAAAGAAGTTTTTCGAATTTAACTGCAAGGGTGTTTTTATGACGGTTAACTGCATTCTCCGTTCTAGACCAAGACTTTTGTTCAAGGGCGGTGAATTTTGGATATGTTTCAGCGAGTTCCAGATGAAGCTTATAGAGTTCATGTTCAATTTTGGACAATTGTTGACGTGTATCCCTTATCACGGACCGAAGTAAGGCAAGTTTGCAATTTAACAGAATTCTTGAAACGCGACTCGAAGGTTTTTGATTAGATTTGATTTGAATAAAATTGGGGATCAATTTTTTACATTTACATTTAAGTAAAAAGTCAAGATGATTCAGGAATTTTTGCCGTTTCAGGCGTAATTTAGTGAAACGATTAACGGATGAAGGCATGATAAACAATGCAGGAAATCAAACTAAATTAACTGAGCAATAATAAAGTACACACAAAATAGCAGAAAAATCCCTCACTGAAATGAATAGAAAACAAAATGTTTGTAAGCAAAATGCATGAAATCAGACAAGCAAAGCACAATATCCAAATGTACAAAACATAAACATAACTTGAAAATTGCAAAAATGTACTCACCGAAACTCCTACAATCACAAAATGGCGGCCACACCACGTGCACTAGTTTCGATGGTTTTACCGAACCATCATCTTCAGCTGCAAAACCGCAAATGAACAAGATAGGAAATAATGTTTAGATAAGATAAGAGAGCCTGGACAAGAATAAGCAAGTGGCGCCATCTGTTGGCGAAACCAGAACTAAAACATAATTTCTCTAAAAGCCGAAGTCTTCTGTTGCTCAACATTGTTGGTCCGAAAATCACACTTTCAATTTTTCTGCTGCCAAAATTATTCAAAAAACATCTTCCATTGGAGAACTGGATTTTCTAGAGGCATTTCACATTCATAAAAATCTTTCTGTTCTAGTTAACGATCCTAATTCCAATCCAAATTTGCCTTCGGCTTTTAGAGAAATTATGTTTTAGTTCTGGTTTCGCCAACAGATGGCGCCACTTGCTTATTCTTGTCCAGGCTTTCTTATCTTATCTAAACATTATTTCCTATCTTGTTCATTTGCGGTTTTGCAGCTGAAGATGATGGTTCGGTAAAACCATCGAAACTAGTCCTGTGAAAATTTTGTAAATTAACGCTGATTTTTGTTGTTTGACTTCTGAATTAGTATTTATTCGGCGTGTTATTGTGTCTTAATTATAGAAGCCCCAAACAGGCTTACATTTTGCATTCTTTTTTGCACGTGGTGTGGCCGCCATTTTGTGATTGTAGGAGTTTCGGTGAGTACATTTTTGCAATTTTCAAGTTATGTTTATGTTTTGTACATTTGGATATTGTGCTTTGCTTGTCTGATTTCATGCATTTTGCTTACAAACATTTTGTTTTCTATTCATTTCAGTGAGGGATTTTTCTGCTATTTTGTGTGTACTTTATTATTGCTCAGTTAATTTAGTTTGATTTCCTGCATTGTTTATCATGCCTTCATCCGTTAATCGTTTCACTAAATTACGCCTGAAACGGCAAAAATTCCTGAATCATCTTGACTTTTTACTTAAATGTAAATGTAAAAAATTGTTCCCCAATTTTATTCAAATGAAATCTAATCAAAAACCTTCGAGTCGCGTTTCAAGAATTCTGTTAAATTGCAAACTTGCCTTACTTCGGTCCGTGATAAGGGATACACGTCAACAATTGTCCAAAATTGAACATGAACTCTATAAGCTTCATCTGGAACTCGCTGAAACATATCCAAAATTCACTGCCCTTGATCAAAAGTCTTGGTCTAGAACGGAGAATGCAGTTAACCGTCATAAAAACACCCTTGCAGTTAAATTCGAAAAACTTCTTTTACAGTCTTCCAGTTCAAGTAGTTCAAAAAATCTTCCCATTGTAAACATCAAGCCAATAGTTAATATTTCTAATGTTAGTCTTTCAGAAGAACAAGAGAGAATTCTAAAATATAATTTTAACTTCTCACAAACCTGTAAACCCTCGATTCCAAAGATTTTGGCTCCTATCGAAAAAGCTTTCAAGTTCAGTAAAGTTTCAGATTCACAGAAAGAAATGATTAGGCATCTTATCGCTCATAATGTGAAATTCAATAATAAACCTTTGAAACCAAATCTAACTGCGAGAGAAAGAGCTACAATGCGCGAGATTCATTCTAACCCGGATATTGTCGTTTCAAAGGCCGACAAAGGTGGCCAGATAGTCGTCATGGATAAGAACACTTACATCGATGGTGTCACTAAACTCTTAAACAAAGGACCATATAATCCGATCCCTAAAGATCCTTCACCTTCGGACTTATCCAAAATAAAAACTGCGATCAAATCTTCGCAAATCATTTCAAGCAACTTAAAACATTCGCTTATCCCATCTGTTGCGAATTGTGCCAGATTATATGCTCTTCCCAAAATTCATAAAAGTGGTATTCCTTTCCGCCCTATTGTATCAAATTTAGGTACTGCCTCGTATCCATTAGCTAAATATTTAGTTTCTAGATTTTCCACTCTATTAGACAATAACATTTACACCATAAAAAATTCAATAGAGTTTGTAAAAAAGGTTAAAAACATTTCTCCTCGTAATTTACTCATGGTTTCTTTTGATGTAAAATCATTATTCACCAATGTCCCAGTGGAGGGTGCATTAAGATGTCTAGAAACCAGACTTCGCGAATTTCATTTCTCTTGCATCGAAATTGATGAGCTAATTTCTCTCACTCAACTCTGTTTGAAACAAACACATTTTGTTTTCCAAAATAAATATTACAAGCAAACTGAGGGATTAGCCATGGGAAGCCCCCTCAGTCCCATCCTGGCTGATATCTACATGCATTATTATGAATCAAAATTGTTTGAAACTTTAAACTTCCCGGCATGGTTCCGCTACGTAGACGATACTTTTACCCTGTTTGAAGGTAATAAAGATGATTTAAATAGAGTTCTTTCAACAATGAATTCTATTGATCCTGCTATTCAGTTCACTTTTGAACTTGAGACTTGCAATTCTCTTCCGTTTCTCGACATTCTGGTCACACGTAACACATCCAACTTCAGTACTACAGTTTACCGTAAACCTTCATCGGTTTGCCTTCCACCACACTTTAAATCATGTCATCCGACTAAACAAAAGTTAGCTTCATTTTATTCCTATGTTTTCCGTGCTCTTCAAGTTTGCTCCTCCTAACTAGCCCTTGATGAAGAACTAAATTATTTAAAAGCAGTAGCTATTGACAGGGGCTTTTCACCCAACATTATTAATCAAGCAGTTAAAAAATTCTCATCTCAACACACTAAAAGCCACACTCTTATTTTAGGAGATTATAAAAATTCTGTTGTCATTCCCTTCTTTCCATCAATTAGCTATAAAGTTGCACATATTTTGCAGAAATTTAACTTTCGGGTTGTTTACTCTCCCATCAATAAAATTCCAACTTCTATACTCAAGGACCCCATTCCGGATATGAATTCCTGGGGTATTTATAGGATTCCTTGCCAGTGCGGTTTAATTTACATTGGCCAAACTAAGAGAGCCTTAAAATTTCGCGTCAAAGAACATGAGGCATATGTTAGAAAAAAGGAAACACAGAAGTCTTCTGTTGCTCAACATTGTTGGTCCGAAAATCACACTTTCAATTTTTCTGCTGCCAAAATTATTCAAAAAACATCTTCCATTGGAGAACTGGATTTTCTAGAGGCATTTCACATTCATAAAAATCTTTCTGTTCTAGTTAACGATCCTAATTCCAATCCAAATTTGCCTTCGGCTTTTAGAGAAATTATGTTTTAGTTCTGGTTTCGCCAACAGATTGCGCCACTTGCTTATTCTTGTCCAGGCTTTCTTATCTTATCTAAACATTATTTCCTATCTTGTTCATTTGCGGTTTTGCAGCTGAAGATGATGGTTCGGTAAAACCATCGAAACTAGTCCTGTGAAAATTTTGTAAATTAACGCTGATTTTTGTTGTTTGACTTCTGAATTAGTATTTATTCGGCGTGTTATTGTGTCTTAATTATAGAAGCCCCAAACAGGCTTACATTTTGCATTCTTTTTTGCACGTGGTGTGGCCGCCATTTTGTGATTGTAAGAGTTTCGGTGAGTACATTTTTGCAATTTTCAAGTTATGTTTATGTTTTGTACATTTGGATATTGTGCTTTGCTTGTCTGATTTCATGCATTTTGCTTACAAACATTTTGTTTTCTATTCATTTCAGTGAGGGATTTTTCTGCTATTTTGTGTGTACTTTATTATTGCTCAGTTAATTTAGTTTGATTTCCTGCATTGTTTATCATGCCTTCATCCGTTAATCGTTTCACTAAATTACGCCTGAAACGGCAAAAATTCCTGAATCATCTTGACTTTTTACTTAAATGTAAATGTAAAAAATTGTTCCCCAATTTTATTCAAATCAAATCTAATCAAAAACCTTCGAGTCGCGTTTCAAGAATTCTGTTAAATTGCAAACTTGCCTTACTTCGGTCCGTGATAAGGGATACACGTCAACAATTGTCCAAAATTGAACATGAACTCTATAAGCTTCATCTGGAACTCGCTGAAACATATCCAAAATTCACTGCCCTTGAACAAAAGTCTTGGTCTAGAACGGAGAATGCAGTTAACCGTCATAAAAACACCCTTGCAGTTAAATTCGAAAAACTTCTTTTACAGTCTTCCAGTTCAAGTAGTTCAAAAAATCTTCCCATTGTAAACATCAAGCCAATAGTTAATATTTCTAATGTTAGTCTTTCAGAAGAACAAGAGAGAATTCTAAAATATAATTTTAACTTCTCACAAACCTGTAAACCCTCGATTCCAAAGATTTTGGCTCCTATCGAAAAAGCTTTCAAGTTCAGTAAAGTTTCAGATTCACAGAAAGAAATGATTAGGCATCTTATCGCTCATAATGTGAAATTCAATAATAAACCTTTGAAACCAAATCTAACTGCGAGAGAAAGAGCTACAATGCGCGAGATTCATTCTAACCCGGATATTGTCGTTTCAAAGGCCGACAAAGGTGGCCAGATAGTCGTCATGGATAAGAACACTTACATCGATGGTGTCACTAAACTCTTAAACGAAGGACCATATAATCCGATCCCTAAAGATCCTTCACCTTCGGACTTATCCAAAATAAAAATTGCGATCAAATCTTCGCAAATCATTTCAAGCAACTTAAAACATTCGCTTATCCCATCTGTTGCGAATTGTGCCAGATTATATGCTCTTCCCAAAATTCATAAAAGTGGTATTCCTTTCCGCCCTATTGTATCAAATTTAGGTACTGCCTCGTATCCATTAGCTAAATATTTAGTTTCTAGATTTTCCACTCTATTAGACAATAACATTTACACCATAAAAAATTCAATAGAGTTTGTAAAAAAGGTTAAAAACATTTCTCCTCGTAATTTACTCATGGTTTCTTTTGATGTAAAATCATTATTCACCAATGTCCCAGTGGAGGGTGCATTAAGATGTCTAGAAACCAGACTTCGCGAATTTCATTTCTCTTGCATCGAAATTGATGAGCTAATTTCTCTCACTCAACTCTGTTTGAAACAAACACATTTTGTTTTCCAAAATAAATATTACAAGCAAACTGAGGGATTAGCCATGGGAATCCCCCTCAGTCCCATCCTGGCTGATATCTACATGCATTATTATGAATCAAAATTGTTTGAAACTTTAAACTTCCCGGCATGGTTCCGCTACGTAGACGATACTTTTACCCTGTTTGAAGGTAATAAAGATGATTTAAATAGAGTTCTTTCAACAATGAATTCTATTGATCCTGCTATTCAGTTCACTTTTGAACTTGAGACTTGCAATTCTCTACCGTTTCTCGACATTCTGGTCACACGTAACACATCCAACTTCAGTACTACAGTTTACCGTAAACCTTCATCGGTTTGCCTTCCACCACACTTTAAATCATGTCATCCGACTAAACAAAAGTTAGCTTCATTTTATTCCTATGTTTTCCGTGCTCTTCAAGTTTGCTCCTCCTAACTAGCCCTTGATGAAGAACTAAATTATTTAAAAGCAATAGCTATTGACAGGGGCTTTTCACCCAACATTATTAATCAAGCAGTTAAAAAATTCTCATCTCAACACACTAAAAGCCACACTCTTATTTTAGGAGATTATAAAAATTCTGTTGTCATTCCCTTCTTTCCATCAATTAGCTATAAAGTTGCACATATTTTGCAGAAATTTAACTTTCGGGTTGTTTACTCTCCCATCAATAAAATTCCAACTTCTATACTCAAGGACCCCATTCCGGATATGAATTCCTGGGGTATTTATAGGATTCCTTGCCAGTGCGGTTTAATTTACATTGGCCAAACTAAGAGAGCCTTAAAATTTCGCGTCAAAGAACATGAGGCATATGTTAGAAAAAAGGAAACACAGAAGTCTTCTGTTGCTCAACATTGTTGGTCCGAAAATCACACTTTCAATTTTTCTGCTGCCAAAATTATTCAAAAAACATCTTCCATTGGAGAACTGGATTTTCTAGAGGCATTTCACATTCATAAAAATCTTTCTGTTCTAGTTAACGATCCTAATTCCAATCCAAATTTGCCTTCGGCTTTTAGAAAAATTATGTTTTAGTTCTGGTTTCGCCAACAGATTGCGCCACTTGCTTATTCTTGTCCAGGCTTTCTTATATTATCTAAACATTATTTCCTATCTTGTTCATTTGCGGTTTTGCAGCTGAAGATGATGGTTCGGTAAAACCATCGAAACTAGTCCTGTGAAAATTTTGTAAATTAACGCTGATTTTTGTTGTTTGACTTCTGAATTAGTATTTATTCGGCGTGTTATTGTGTCTTAATTATAGAAGCCCCAAACAGGCTTACATTTTGCATTCTTTTTTGCACGTGGTGTGGCCGCCATTTTGTGATTGTAGGAGTTTCGGTGAGTACATTTTTGCAATTTTCAAGTTATGTTTATGTTTTGTACATTTGGATATTGTGCTTTGCTTGTCTGATTTCATGCATTTTGCTTACAAACATTTTGTTTTCTATTCATTTCAGTGAGGGATTTTTCTGCTATTTTGTGTGTACTTTATTATTGCTCAGTTAATTTAGTTTGATTTCCTGCATTGTTTATCATGCCTTCATCCGTTAATCGTTTCACTAAACTACGCCTGAAACGGCAAAAATTCCTGAATCATCTTGACTTTTTACTTAAATGTAAATGTAAAAAATTGATCCCCAATTTTATTCAAATCAAATCTAATCAAAAACCTTCGAGTCGCGTTTCAAGAATTCTGTTAAATTGCAAACTTGCCTTACTTCGGTCCGTGATAAGGGATACACGTCAACAATTGTCCAAAATTGAACATGAACTCTATAAGCTTCATCTGGAACTCGCTGAAACATATCCAAAATTCACTGCCCTTGAACAAAAGTCTTGGTCTAGAACGGAGAATGCAGTTAACCGTCATAAAAACACCCTTGCAGTTAAATTCGAAAAACTTCTTTTACAGTCTTCCAGTTCAAGTAGTTCAAAAAATCTTCCCATTGTAAACATCAAGCCAATAGTTAATATTTCTAATGTTAGTCTTTCAGAAGAACAAGAGAGAATTCTAAAATATAATTTTAACTTCTCACAAACCTGTAAACCCTCGATTCCAAAGATTTTGGCTCCTATCGAAAAAGCTTTCAAGTTCAGTAAAGTTTCAGATTCACAGAAAGAAATGATTAGGCATCTTATCGCTCATAATGTGAAATTCAATAATAAACCTTTGAAACCAAATCTAACTGCGAGAGAAAGAGCTACAATGCGCGAGATTCATTCTAACCCGGATATTGTCGTTTCAAAGGCCGACAAAGGTGGCCAGATAGTCGTCATGGATAAGAACACTTACATCGATGGTGTCACTAAACTCTTAAACGAAGGACCATATAATCCGATCCCTAAAGATCCTTCACCTTCGGACTTATCCAAAATAAAAACTGCGATCAAATCTTCGCAAATCATTTCAAGCAACTTAAAACATTCGCTTATCCCATCTGTTGCGAATTGTGCCAGATTATATGCTCTTCCCAAAATTCATAAAAGTGGTATTCCTTTCCGCCCTATTGTATCAAATTTAGGTACTGCCTCGTATCCATTAGCTAAATATTTAGTTTCTAGATTTTCCACTCTATTAGACAATAACATTTACACCATAAAAAATTCAATAGAGTTTGTAAAAAAGGTTAAAAACATTTCTCCTCGTAATTTACTCATGGTTTCTTTTGATGTAAAATCATTATTCACCAATGTCCCAGTGGAGGGTGCATTAAGATGTCTAGAAACCAGACTTCGCGAATTTCATTTCTCTTGCATCGAAATTGATGAGCTAATTTCTCTCACTCAACTCTGTTTGAAACAAGCACATTTTGTTTTCCAAAATAAATATTACAAGCAAACTGAGGGATTAGCCATGGGAAGCCCCCTCAGTCCCATCCTGGCTGATATCTACATGCATTATTATGAATCAAAATTGTTTGAAACTTTAAACTTCCCGGCATGGTTCCGCTACGTAGACGATACTTTTACCCTGTTTGAAGGTAATAAAGATGATTTAAATAGAGTTCTTTCAACAATGAATTCTATTGATCCTGCTATTCAGTTCACTTTTGAACTTGAGACTTGCAATTCTCTTCCGTTTCTCGACATTCTGGTCACACGTAACACATCCAACTTCAGTACTACAGTTTACCGTAAACCTTCATCGGTTTGCCTTCCACCACACTTTAAATCATGTCATCCGACTAAACAAAAGTTAGCTTCATTTTATTCCTATGTTTTCCGTGCTCTTCAAGTTTGCTCCTCCAAACTAGCCCTTGATGAAGAACTAAATTATTTAAAAGCAATAGCTATTGACAGGGGCTTTTCACCCAACATTCTTAATCAAGCTGTTAAAAAATTCTCATCTCAACACACTAAAAGCCACACTCTTATTTTAGGAGATTATAAAAATTCTGTTGTCATTCCCTTCTTTCCATCAATTAGCTATAAAGTTCACATATTTTGGAGAAATTTAACTTTCGGGTTGTTTACTCTCCCATCAATAAAATTCCAACTTCTGTACTCAAGGACCCCATTCCGGATATGAATTCCTGGGGTATTTATAGGATTCCTTGCCAGTGCGGTTTAATTTACATTGGCCAAACTAAGAGAGCCTTAAAATTTCGCGTCAAAGAACATGAGGCATATGTTAGAAAAAAGGAAACACAGAAGTCTTCTGTTGCTCAACATTGTTGGTCCGAAAATCACACTTTCAATTTTTCTGCTGCCAAAATTATTCAAAAAACATCTTCCATTGGAGAACTGTATTTTCTAGAGTAATTTCACATTCATAAAAATCTTTCTGTTCTAGTTAACGATCCTAATTCCAATCCCAATTTGCCTTCGGCTTTTAGAGAAATTATGTTTTAGTTCTGGTTTTGCAGCTGAAGATGATGGTTCGGTAAAACCATCGAAACTAGTCCTGTGAAAATTTTGTTAATTAACGCTGATTTTTGTTGTTTGACTTCTGAATTAGTATTTATTCGGCGTGTTATTGTGTCTTAATTATATCCATTGCATTTATATCATTGTTATGAAGTGCCTCTGATTGTTAGCAATGTATAAAATTTTGTACCTGTAAATTTGTACCGCAAATTTAAATGTCCCCTTACTATCGCGTAATTCAGGGGTAAGGATAATGTTGCACTTAAATCCCGCGTAGATATTTTTAATGCCTCTCTGTATATTAGGCAACATTTAATAAAATATCAATGTATTAATCCATTTTCAATACCTGCAGAATGAACGTAAAGAAATGGAGAAAATTGCTAAGACAACAATAATAGCTCACACAAACAGCCCCACGCCTAATTTTAATGCCGAATAATGCAAATAATAGTTTATCTAATAATATGATGAAAAGGATTTTAGATGTTATTCAGAAGTAATGCTGATAACACACATAAGTAGTAACCACTCACGAAAATGTATTAAATTGATACGTGAAAGTGGATATTTTTAGTTCTTCAAACTGAACTGAGAAGGAAAATGGGGTATAATATAGATTACACTTTTATGCTATCCGGATAAGTAAGTATATGCTGTATCTCCGTTTCTTATAATCCCTGCCTTTAAATGACTACGAAAAGTGGCTAGAACTATGAAAAATAATAATTAACAAGTGAGTCAAATATGACAGTTCACATAATAGCCATCTTCCTTAATGTTGTTCTGTATACTGCACGAGCAATTTCTCAGAAGAGAGCTTTAACGTTTTGCAGACGTAAACTTCTTTTTCCCCTTGGCCTTCCCATCGCATCGCTACCTACGTATTAAAACAAATCTGAGTTTACTGACCTGAAATCTTTCGAGCCGTCGTGTTGCAATTTGAGCAACTTAGCATCGCATGCTTTCGCGGGCAGTACGGTATCACCAAAGAAGGCGTACGGAACGAGAGGAAATCACTTCGCTGAGACGACATAGCTACAGGCAATATCAGTTTCTTGTCTTCTATCCTCTCTCTCTCTCTCTTAAGCCTTCATTTTTGGTCATTTTATCTCCTCAAACTCAACTCAAGCGTGGCAATATTTTTTGGATTTCCCCTTTTCGTTGCTGAAGGACGAAGACATAGTAAAACAATTTCTTTTACTTACGAGGAAGGTCTTTCAACCTTGAATTTTTGCTCCTCTTAAAGATATATATTCATCTTTAGGAGGTATAAAAGATATATATATATATATATCTTTTCTATATATATGTGTGGATGTGTATCTGTGAATTTCTTCATTTAAAAAAGTGCAAATTTATAAAAAATATCTTTTGAAATGCTATAGAAAGTCAGTTAAAACAATGTAAAAAATACGGCATAGTGCTATGCAGCACTATTTTGCGATTTTTCCAAATTTCTAGATCATCGATTCTCACCCCAAAAATATAAAATAATAAATAAAGATATACATACGAAATTTGTCCGTATCTTATAAGTTCGTTTCACTAGTATTGATTACTTTTATTTATAGAAATCAATAAGTTTATTTTCATTCTGTTTAATCAGAGTTTTACAAAATTCATGATTAAGAATGCATTACATGCTAATGTAAAGGGAATATTAAGCAAAAATAAGATCTCATTTTGTCACAGATTTTATATAAAATTGCGTTGAAAGTTTGATTTTACATAAAACTACGCTCATTTAATTTTATCTGCCTGTCTACTCTCTGTTTAGACTAATTTTAGATATATTCTTGTTATCAGTATGTGTTAACTTAATAGATTATAGTTGGAAGGCTAAATAGGTAGCAAGACACTTTACATTACAAAATGATGCCTCAGCCATGTTTCGTAATCATATCCAATCTGTGAAAAAATTAAGCATTTCATGTGGAAATTACACACCCTATTACGAATTACATTTGTGGTAGAGATAGCGTACAACGGAGAAATTATCTAAACAATATTTTACAACAGGTACATTTACCGGATTGAAGATATCGTGTAACTGTAGTCTTTAAACTAATTACCAGTTCAAATGTGAGAACACTTAGCTTTTATTTAAACATATATAAGTAACTATTAAGCAATCACTAATATTAGTAAACAGTAAAACATCATAACATAGAATGGAATTAAGTGAAACACATGGCAAGCGATTATGTAAAGCTGTGATGTCAATAGGATGTAGAGAATTAATTACTAAAAGGATTTCAAGCGATTTTATTCATCTTGAAATTCATTATGATAGAAAAGTTACCTTCTGAATCGTAAGATATATAATTAAAAGAATGTGAATAGAACTATATTTGCGGAGTATAGCTGTATCGTGTTTTTATAAAATTTTCGGAATGCGGCCGAATTTCATTAAGAAGTTAATGTTTGGCGATCGTAGTTTTCCGAAAGAGATTTAGCATCCAGTTTTAACTGGTATTATTCTTTCTGAATATACAGAATCCACTGTAGCTTTTTGTTTTTCACACCAGTTTAAGCTTCAAGGTTGAAAAGCCTTTTTTGCTAGCTCTTTAATTCTTAACTATACATTATGATTAAAAGATCGTAAACATTTGTCCAATGCTTAAGGAGAACTTGCATTTTGTCACAGAGTTCTTACACTTTACGCAGTTTTAAGCAGTATGTTTTATGACACGCAGTTCAAAAATACAGCCGTTCTGAAAGGCACTCAGCTTTATTCTATACACAGCTCTGATATTTATTTCTATTATTCTTATTTTCAAACATTAAGTGTTTAGTTTTTCACATTAAATTTCATTTTCAGCAAAACGAGCCATAGAATATAAAACTCGTAGTTCTTATCTTCCCTGGCGTATGAAATCCGCTACTTGCGCACCTGGCTGATCTCTTTTTTTTTTAACACTCTCAGCTTTATGGATGGAAAATTCCGTATAGAAGGGTGGCTTTCGTATTCATTAAACATTAAAATTTCTGCCAGTTGTTAATATATCCGATTTCGGATTGGATGTATATGGAAAGGAAAGGAATCAAGTTACAAAATGAGAGAGTCGTTTTTAAATTATAATCAAGAAAACAACATTTATTCGTACCATTTTGAGGAACTTTGAGATATCAGGGATAAACTTATGACGCTTGGAAAAAATTGGTAAGATATTAACTTCCTGCTAGCTGAAAACACAGGTCTTTTACATTTAGTTGATATGATTAGCAAATTACGCGCCTAAAATAGAGGTTTTATTTTTTTTGGGGGGGGGGGGCAGGTCCAGACTCAATGACTGAATGAAAGAATGAACACTTTGAAATGAGAGATATGCAGAAGAGCTGCAGGGTAGCTGGATGCAGGAGCAGTGGTTACTAGAAAACATAAAAGTCTGAAATCCGAAATTAAATATTAAAAATCTGAGAAATTATTCTACGACTAAAATGTTAGGTATCGCAAGATTTCGAAGACTCGCACGCAATACACTTGCATTTCATTTCCCCAGGCATTTTTTGTCTCCAACAACAACCCGGTAGTTAAGAATTTCTGAAATCTGCACAGATGACGATGAGATCTTGAACGAACTGTATTTTATACCAACGGACTGGCTGTATAGTGTTTTCTGGTTTTATTCATGTCTAAAATAAATACGAGCCAATTTTTCTTCGAAATTCCTTCACGAAGACTTCCTTTCTAAGTCATTGCGTAAGGCATTTCCCACAATATTTGCGGACATTATGCATAAATGTTTTAATGAAGTCGGATAAGCTATCATTCAGCTAGTTATCCGAAATCAGCAATCAAATTACCGAATCGCTGCCATTTAAATAAGTATTTGAATGTTCTGCTTTGTCTATTGCATCAGTATTCCGTAAGTGTCAAAAATTTAATTGCACGAAATTTTTTTTTGGAAAATTTGCTGTTGCATTTTGAGGGTTTTCTTTTACCTCGAGAAATATTAAAGCTCTATGGCCTTGAAAATATTAGCCTTTTCTTATCGGATCGGAAAGCATTTATTAATATGAATGCTAACAGAACAGAGCTAACCGCAGATTGAAAGAATTAAACTTTACTAGTCTAGACTGAAATGACATCAAACAAGGAGTAAAAGAAGATATATTCATTAAACTAATGAAATACAGCATTTTATGAGCAAATTATCTTCAGTTTCTATTACTTTATACATATACCGATTATTATTTAATACATCAACTTTTGTTTAAACTTTTCGTAGTTACTAGTGCTACTTTGGCAAATATTGCTGCGAAATAATAAGACCTAACTGCTGAAATACTACCTATACTAAGTACTTTTATTAATTACGTATATGTTTTCAGTTCTGTCTCATGTGTAGCGCAGTTCTTGGACGCCGCATTCTATATATAACTCTTGCTTACTCTATTACCGAAATTATGATGATAGTACACACGTACTATGCCTTAATCTTGTCGGATCCTTCCAATGCGCTGCGCAGGAAGTGAATTTGCGATGTCAGCAGGGCAGTTGATTCACTGAGCTTATCAGGCATTTAACTCCTTTTGGTGAGTTGATTTACAAGGTGACCAGATTTCGAAGTTTGGAATTCGGGACGCAATATATAATTTTTAAATTCTTTTATTTACAAATAAACTATTTTATTGTTATTGTGGTGGAGGTGGTATGTAGGTCAATATATATATATAAGATAAAAAATATGTAAATCAGCTTTATAATTTAATTTAATAATAGCCTTTTAATTCCTCATTTTTAATTTGGGTATTTCCTCTTTATTCTAAAACAATTTATGACATTTCTGGACTGCGTCATTTCTAGATAAATTTACGACAGAGCTTTCGTAACGCTATCACGTAGTTAATTTGGAATCTAAACTCTGAAAACTGAAACCTTTCTAACCTAAACCAAAACCTTTCTCTTAACAGACTGCTATTTGGGATAAATGCGCACTTCGCTTGTATCTCTGTTGCTGCTTGGACGGCATTTCGCTATGCTCTCTTTCTATCGGAATGGTATTCAAAAATGTAAATATTCTGGAAATAGGCACGATTAGAGGGCCAAGTGAATTGTGGCCACAAATGTCAATTTAAATAAAAATGGAATTTACTCTGCCTCGACTGCCAAGTTTCCCATTCATTATGGATTAGCATTCTACGCAATCAAAATTCTTCTTCTTTAATATGCCATCTATGCTCTACGCCATCAAAATTCTCGCTCTTCATTACAGTTTGAACTTTCTACGCTCTACACCATCAGTATTGTAAAGTCCCCTTTTTATTACATTTGAATCGAGTAGGATGTGTACCTGTGTTTCACCAAAGTAGTATCATAGAAATTGCAGCTATGATTATCGCAGAGAATTAGTTTATGCCTTCATGTGCTACCTTTATATTCGGAAATTCCAAAGATATGTTCATGTTTAAATTATTTTATGATATTGCTGTTGAATTGAATTTTATGGTTTAAGCGAGGAGAACATGATAATTAATAAATAAAGGTAACACAAAGAACGTTAAACAAATGCCCTTTCGTGCGTAATATAAAATCTGAAAGTTTTCAGATTTTTTAAAAATAATTATGTTGATCGGCATTTTCTGATTTACATTTCTCTCCATTTGCTGCTGCTTTAACGCTTTTTTTTAAAAGGCTTTTCTGTCGCTACGCCTTTTTCTCCTTGAACAGGAGGAATATGTAAGAAAAAATATGATAAAGATAAAATTATAATTCAAATTAATAATTCAAATTAGCAACATAAATTAATTTTCCTTCTCTATTACCATATCGTATGACTGTTACATAATTCTGACGATGTAAATGGAACTAAAACAACAAATAATAATTTTGCAGCAGTATTAATTATCGAATAAAAATGCATTGAGAACGAAAACCAACTCAGTCTGAGTTAAGATTTCATCATGAACATAATGCATTCGCTTTCTACTCTTCGGCCTAGCTTGACTGCAGTCTGCTGCTCTCTACTTATTGCAAATCTATCAAAAATGTGAAAATTTTGAAGTAGGCAAAGTAGTAGTAAATTTTGAAGTAGGTAGTTCGAGTGTGCTGATCACTACACCACGAAGGCATGCTAAGAAGGCACGAGAAATACCTTATACCTAAACCAAAATCTTCCTCTTGGCGATCTACCCCATTGAATAAATGCGCACTCTTTAGCTTCCCTCTGTGTGCTGCTTGGACGCAATTTCGCTGTGCTGTCTTCCTATCGCAACAGTATCAAAAATGTAAACGTTTTGGAAATAGGCACAATTAGAGTACCAAGTGAATTGTGGCCACAAATGTCAATTTTAATAAAAATCAAATTTAATCCTCCTCGACGGCTAAGTTTCCTAGTCATTAAGGACTTAAAGTTTTACGTAATCAGAATTCTTCCTCTTTAGTATGGATTGACGTTCTACGGCAAACAATACTGCTATATTTCTATGGCTCAGTGTTCCTTCATCAGTACTTTTAAATTTCGCTATTATATATATATATATATATATATATATATATATATAATAGCGAAATTTATATATATATATTTATATATTTATATATATATAAATTTATTTTATATATTTATATATATATATAATAGCGAAATTTATATATATATAAAAATAAGTTTTGTTTTATTTTTTAATAATAGTATATAATTTTTTTTAAAAATAAAGAATAAATGAAAACGCAGCATTAATTTTTAAACAAAATATTAAATTTGCAATCCTTCTAAATTATTTTGATGAAGTAGCCTTATATTTTTCTGAAACATGGATATTTCTTAGAACATCCTCTTTCTTTTTTGACCTTCCTATAAATGCCCGTGGAATTTTCGTCAAAATTTATTTTGGTGATTAACATACCCTTCAAAGTGTCCACTTTAAGCTGTGTCTTAGCCAAAAACTTTTCAGAATGTCAAATACTCGTTCAGTTGCAGCATTAGTGCCAAGAAGACAAAAGAAAAACTCTGGCAATTTTAAAACATTTGAAAAAGGAATCTGATTCTTATTAAAATTTGCAGTTATTTCCTTCCACCTCCGAACTGGGCACGTATTATTTTTTACCACTGTAATAAACAGTGCGTCCGTAAAGTCATGGTGCACATTTGATCGGTCACAGGAAAAGCAACAAAACGAGATAGAAATGTGAAATCTTCACTAAACAAGAGAAAACCTCTTAAAGTTTCATACCTATTCAGTGCAGTTTGATGTGGGCTCCATCCATGCCGTCACAGTCTACTCCGCAAAGAAAAATGGTCCTATCACTTTATCATACATCTGGCCACACCACACGTTCACTTTATGGCTGTTACGTTCGTACTCGAAGTAGGCATGAGGATTTTCAGCAGCATATATTCGGATGTTATAGCGATGAACATGTCCACTAACGGGGAATGTCGCCTCATCGCTAAACACAATCTTCTGCAGAAATCGGTTATCATTGTCGACCTCATGAAGCATATCTGTAGCAAACGCAAATCGTTTGGGTCTATCTGTCGGTTTGATAGCGTGCTACAGCTGCAATTTATAAGAGCTTCTTAGGTAACTCTTCCATATAGTCCCTACAGACTCATCACTGACCGATGGCCTGCCAAAATGGGGTTTATCCAACAAACTGCCGGTATCATTCAACTGCTTATCCCACCGATTAATGTTATTTCTATGTGGTGGCGGTTCGTTGTACATGCGTCGATATTCACGTTGCACTTTGGTCACGGAGTTGAATTTGGCAAGCCACAGAGCACACTGAACTTTCCTCTGTACGGTCCGCATCTCGACTGGCGTGGGCGTGGATGGCTGATCTGCTCCTTCGCATTTCGCGGTGCTGCGTCGTCACCTGTGCGCGCACATGCTTGCACATAATACTGCGAAAACTTGGAGAGTTTCCCTTCTGTTTGGTGAAGATTTCACATTTCTATCTTGTTTTGTTGCTTTCCTGTGACAGAACAAAAGTGCACCATGACTTTACGGACTCACTATATTTTCTTCTGGGATATGTTAAGGTAAACATATTCCTCATATATATCAATTCCCAATAATTTATGATTTGGTATCATTTTATTAATTAACAAAAAGGTTGTTTCAACTTGACTCCAAGAAAGGATTTCATTTAATATGATCCAACTGTACGTTTCCATCTCTTGAAATACTTTTTAATCCATTTCTCCAAATAAGTAGCAGCAGTCTGATAAAATGAAACAGTAGTTTCTCGAAATTCAATAATTTCGTAATGTGACGCGTCTCCATTCTCTTCAAGTTTTTCTAGCGGTTTTTTAACATTTATTGGAATAAAGGTTTTCTCTACCTTGCTCAATTTGAAGCTTTCAGAGCATCTGTTGAAGCAAATACATCAAATAAAAACGGAGTTTGATGTTCAGTGGTTGCAGTAACCTTGTGAAACATTGAAGCCTGCGTGCTAATAAAATGTAGCCAAGCTTCTGCCACTCGAATTTCAAAGAATTTTAAAGTAAACATGAGGCAATTTTCTTGAGATTGAAAATAACCGTTCAGTGGTAAAAACATTTGGAGTACCCTTTCAATGGCGGGGAGTAATATTAAGAATCTTGTTTGTGAATACTCTAGTATCACTAAAAATTTGTTCTACGAAGTTGCAGAAATTTTTCAATGTTTCTATTCCAACAGTATAAGATTTAAAGTATACCTTAGAAATAATCATTCCTATATCAAATGGAAAACCATCAGCTGTTGTTTTTATAGTGTTATGGTTAGTATGTGCTGCATATTTGACTCTAGTTAAACCATGTTAGGGGTTCGTTTCAGTTTAACAACAACAAAAAAAAATATTTTCTGCACTTCTCTCAGCTCCTGCAAAATTAGAACTCATATTATCGGCACAAAGACAGTGGCGTTTCCTTTAAAATTATTTTCTTCAAGACAGATAGTGAAAGAGTTGCTGACAATATTATATGTTTCACCAGCTAAGGATTTAAATTCTAAAAATTTTACTCTAGCTCTATAACTCCTATCTATAAATCTAACAAGTACTGGAAAAAGCTTTATTTCCTTGCGATTGGAAGCATTAGTTGTGATTAAAACAAATGAACATCTTTCCAAATCACTTTGCTCTTAAAGCGTAAGGTATGAAAACATTTACTATTATTGCTTTGGCCCTGGTTTACGCACATGTAAATTTAGGCTCAAATGCCACTTGAAGCAGCTTGGACGGACAATCCATAGACCTAAAGCTATGGTTTGCGGCAAATAGTATGGTGTATAAAAGTACTACCTACTGCAGCTAATTCTTCTTCCTTATCATCTATGTTCTTCTGTTTGGAGAAATTCTTCTGTGACAAGCTAGATGCAGCAGCAGAGTCTGACATTTTATATTTTATATTTATTATTATTTTTATGAAATGTAATATCTGTACGTCCACCATGGCTTATTGAAAATTTTAAAGAACATAAATTACACCGTACTTCGAAATCGTTTATAGTTTTTTCAGTACAAGTGTATTCTTTCTGTAGGTCTTCGTTAAATGTACACTTTCTTTTTTTTGAACCTGTAAATAAAAAGAAGTCAATGGTGAAAATAAATGATAAATTAAACTTCAATAAAACATACCCTTATCACGTATGTAATGCACCGTTCATAAATAAAAAATGTATGTCATTACTAAAAGGAAAACACAATTACATGTCATCGTTTCGGTAGATTTTTTAAAACTTTTTTTAACACTTATGCCAAATCAAACTGGCGATGGAATAAAAATGTTACGATCTAAACGTGCCAAAAGAAGAGATGGTTTTAGATGGATATATTTGCAATGAAATTTCAGCAAATGATAAAAGAATTATTTTTAGACTTCCTATAATAATGTGTAAAGGAATGGTACACACTAATGTATGTAATGAACCTTTGAACATAAATGTAATGCAGCTCTGATAATTTAAAAATATATGTATATGTTATAAATTCAAATCACAATCGTATTAATATATCAATTAAAAATTGTAATGCTGTCTGTAAGTTAAAGTCTGAACTGAAACTGTGAGCTGTGAGCAAAAATTCCGTGTATGTTGGGGGCTGGGGAGAGAAATACAGGAGTGAGAAATAGAACTGCCCCACTACAATTTTTCTAAGGTAAACGTTAGATGGGGAATTGGGGTTTATGCGGCCGGTATGGAGCATTCCAACTTTTACGTTCTCCAACTATTGTTTTTCGGGACAAGTGCTGTAACTTCGGGACCAAAAAAGGAGTTGTAAGAAATCATGGCTGTCCCGGGAGCGTAATGGCAAACCGCACATTGAATTGATCAATGTTAAAGAATTTCGCTTACTGCGCATGCTCAATGGTGTACCGTTGGCGTGAGATCAAATTCTGGCGACTAAGCATAAGCAACCCTACACAAGCTTGTTTGTCATATTTGATTTACTGTTTACAATTGAAATACTCCGGAAATTTGTGTGTGCTTATTGCGTGTGCTCCTGTTTCATTTCATTTTGGCTTATTTTATTCATAAACATTACATTTAATATCAGTTATTTGACTTTAATTCTGTAATTTAAGCTGAATTTATTCCTTAATTTGTTAAAGTATATAGAAATGGAACGTATGATAAATACTCAATTGCTTTTATTCCTCAGAATTATAATCAATAAGCATTTGGTTAATATATTTTGTAATCTTTCCTGTTTTGTAATCCTTTTTAAACTAAAATTTGCGTAGTATACAATCGATAGTTACATTCTATGTAATGAAGCAACTTACAACCTAACAAGTTTTAAAACCCTGAACTGTTTAACACACAGATAACACAATATCAACCATATACCGTATTTATCTTCTTTAAGAATTGCGCCAAAGTTGCAATTGCACCAAATTATATTCTGGGCATGCGTAGTAAGCGAAATTCGCCTAACATTGATCAACTCAATGTGCGGTTTGCCATTACGCGTCCCGGGAAATTCCGGAGGTATGGTCACCTCATTATCTGTTCAAACTCAAAAGTCAGTAATAAGTGACAATAAGAATTATTTACAGCATACAAATAAAGACAAAGGAGAACATAAAACGTATATATAAATAACAATGCTGGCAGTATAGTAAAAATTGAAGTGTACGAAAAATGAATCCGTGCTGTTAGAAATTCTCTTTGCTGTTCTTGTGCACTCTATTAAAAATTCTCTTTGCTATGCTTGTGAATTCCATTATACGCTTAGGAGCATTACTGACTTTTGCAGGTGTAATTTGCCCGCAATGTTAGAGTTACCTGCAGCAGGCTTGTGAAGTTGGAAATGGTCGTAATCACCAATCACCGAACATGTGTACTTATTCTTCTGTCACAAGCCAAAGCGATGTAAATAATTCATATACGGACTATGCCCAGTCAGACACTACGTAAATTGTGCAAAACCACTAAATAACAGCTAGATTACTTTGGGAAGACATTAAGCTATTTCGAAGCAGGAGACATGAAAAATGATCAGTGCCCTGGCCGGGACTCGAACCTCAGGCCTCTGGAATACGCCCCGAGTGTGCTGGCCATTATACCACGAAGACATGCTAAGAAGGCGGGAGAAATGCCTTATATACTCTCCCTTTTAAAGGGGACTGGGGATTAGGGGGACCCAATCGCCAAATCCTGGTGGTGGAGAATCATCATCCACCATATGTTTTGGTTCGGGCACCACTGTAGAGACATTAGGTTATTTCGAAGCAGGAGACATGAAAAATGAGCAATGGTCTTGCCGGGACTCGAACCTGGACCTGTCAAATACGCGCCGAGTGTGCTACCGTTACACCACGAATGCATGCATAAATGAGAGAGAAAATACCTTATATATCACCATCACAAAAGAGTTCATAATTTGAGTTTTCTAACATTGTTTACATTATAGACTAACATAACTCTTAAAAACATTCGAAAATATTTTGGGTGCAGCTTCAAATGCAATAAATAGATAATGAAACTAGAATGAGCTTAATGAGGCATTGGAAAAAATATTAGAGGATTTTACCATACTTCCAAAAGTTTGTGTTTCATTAGTAATATTTATTTCCCTGAGTATGAACTCACACTATGAAAATATACTTATTTAAAGTTTTACTATCTGTTAAATATTGTGCAGAACTGATATTTCAATTTCGATGGAGAATTTTATTGCATACATTTTAACGTGTGCAGTGAATGGCCGATATGGTATCTCAAGTTTAGATAAATTCACTTTCATTTACATCAGAAAAACATTCTTATGGGCAATTTTTAAAGCCCTTTAGTAATCGGATGAAAAATATTTCTGGCTGTGCCTCTTCACATCTTTTGAATTTCCAATTAAATCGGTAACCTACAATAACTTGATTACTTAGGTAAATGTACCTTTTAAACCTTCGATTCCGAATTTATAAACTCAGTAAACTGCAAATACATTGTAAGTAATATTAATAATATCGGTACTTTTTCTTTATTTACCATAATGGGGAAGCTAAAAATTCAAACTATATCTGGAAATCGTATTATTTTTTTTATTTAGAATCGTGCATTAAAATCTGATAATTTTTCAGAAGTATAGGTTATTACTTTGATTATAGGTTGTTATTTAGCAGGAGAAAATATATAAAAATTTCCCCTGCAGTGCTGTGTTGAGAAAATTTTGAAGGTGGCTCTCTGCATAATTTAACATTCTTTTTAACATTTTGGCTGTCAGCATTTCCTTAACAGATAATTGCAGAATGAGTATGTGTGTATGTGTGTCTGATGGCCATATAATATGCGTCCACGATCATTCAAAAGATAAAGGGAATTCTAAAAAAATTTTTCCCCAATTTCGGGCACCTGCATATAACGGCAATGGCCACTACTGAAGCCAGAATTGGTGATGATTTTATTGTGGAGGCACCTAATACACCGTTACCTCCTATAAAAGGACAGACAATTTTACATCCAATGCCTTCTCCGGCATTCGAACCCGGGCAGCTTCTAAAAATGTATATCTCTGTCAAAATAATAACATCAAAATTTTCCAGTATTTTAAATTTCTTGATAAGTATAGGTGGAAATGTTTAGCTCTCTGACAAAAAGGGCCATTGAAATCGAATAGAGCTCTTTTCATAAACATTTGAGTCTCTTCCTAAGAGTTATAGAATAGTTTTTTAATAGTTTGAATTAATTAACATTTGAATAGTTTAAATCTAATTGTGATGTTTTATTCCTTAATTGCTTTTGTATTGCAGAAACAAATAATTATTTTAATGTAATTTAATTCTTAATATTTTTTTTCAGATTCCGCCCTAGGCTGTATTTGAAGAAGAACTATCAGAAGAAAATCGGTTTTTCTTAGAAATAGTGCCGGTAAGCAAATGGATGGATTAAGTAATTCAGCTTTGAATACTAGAGAACGAACTCCTTATTCTTGCAGCTATCGTATTTGTTTCAAACTTAAGTGATAATATGTCAGGACTTATATCTAGTACATATTTAGCTGATGTGAAATGGGAGGATGAAGAATATTACCTGCAAGACTTTGCCCAGAAATTCTCCTTGCCTCAAGTTGCTAAGGTAACAAAAGGCCAGTACTTGAGTTTGGGCGTACCCAGTTTGTCTTGTTCCTCTCTTAATCAAATTGTGTTACTAGCTCAAACAGGAAAACAAATTAAAGTTGCCGCTCAGTGTGTTAAATTCAAAGATGGAAACCGTGTTATTCCTATTGGAACAAAGCTGGCTATCCCTGATACTTATGACGGATGGTTCGAAATATTGTCCGAAGATGGACGTGCTGTTCGAAGTATCGAAAGTGTTGCGGAACTATTGAAGAGGTTTCCAGAAACATGTCTTGTGCGAGAAAATATTAAAGCACATTTAGCCAAAACTGATGATGCTGAAATAATGTCTGATAAAACAAGAATAGTAAATTCAGGGGAAACTTTAGTTCTTGTTAGTGAAGTGTATGTAACGCCAGTAAGATCAAAATCTTCCGGGCGGTACTTGCGCTGCTTCACGACTAAAGGTGAAACTATTTTTCTCAGTGCAGACCAGAAAGGCAAATTTAGTCCAATTGCAGGAGAAGATAACATATCTGGCGTGCATACAATAAAAAATCTTTTATCTAAAAGGTTTCCTTTAATGGTTCGACTTGTCCATGGGAAACCACCCTCAGGCATAAAGAATAATTCTCATTTCGTAACAGAAATGAGGTTATATTCTCTTTTTGAAGAAGAGAGTATCTTGGCCCTTCCTCTGTTTAAAGATTCTCCTGTTGTTGCTCTTCCACCTTCAGCACCGCTGAAGGTCCAAGCTCCCAGAAATCCGGAAATTTTGATGAAGCTTAAAATATACGATATTCTGGTGGAGAAGTGCAAGAGCATAATGCAAGATGTTTCAAATAAAATTCAAGTTTTCGATATTTCTCTTTCAAAAGAGCTTAGAGCAGAAAAATCACACTCAAAGCAGCGACTGAAGAACTTTCCTGTAAATCATCGCGTTCAGCGTAGTGTTTCTGATCCGAATTCAAAATACAATGATAATGCTATGCCAGTAGCTCTTGCTAATGAAACTCCAAAAGAAATTAAACCGGACACTGTCGATGATAATTACGATGAAATTGACCAAATTTACGATTACGTTCGAGGATTTGCTCCACTTCCTTCAAAGACAGTGGATAACGTAAATGGTGATATTAACGGAAACATTGAACATTCAGCGAATTCTACTACAACCCCATCTTCTTCACCTATAACAACAGATTCTACAGACACTTCTGAAATTCCAGAAGAAAAGCCTGAACCACCACCAGTGGAAACTATTCCTGTACGAAGACTGTCTAAGGATGATATTTCAAGCACACCGGTAGATCTTAATAACAAAGTTTCGACTAAATCTAATGAGCAGTCGAAAGACACGGACCTTGTAGAAGGCCATATTTATGAAACAGTTGGTGCGAAGAACTATTCTTCTAAAAATAGCTCAGAAACACCAGCAAAAACGAACTCTACTGATAAACTCTTTATCCCTCATCACAATAACCATTGCGTAAAAAAAATCTTAATGAAAAGTCCAGCTCAGCATAGAATTCAGCATAAATCTCGATTCTTCAAACACTTGAAAAGTTCTGCATCAAAAGAAGTGCCTATACAAAAAATTGGTCCCCGCCATCGGACAACTCGTAGCAAATCATTAACTACGTCGCCATTATTTAATATACGTTACAAATCGCTTATAAATTTAGCTATTGATTTTGACACACTCGATTCCAGCAATTCAGGAGATAAAATTTCTTTTAGTTCTGGAAATTCGAAACATAAAAAAGGCGAGAAAAGGAATAGGCTACAGAGACCAAAGTCCTTAACCGATATTTTTGCTACCGTTAATCAAGTAGAAAATTTTCGTAAGCACAGAAACGGCGAAAACATATTTAGCGACGTTGAAAATAGAAAACTTAATTTTACTTTAGAATCATTGAACAATAAATCATTGAATGGACATCATAACAAAAAAATAGGGACTTTGTACCTTTGACAACTGCTTTTGTAACAAAGGCGCTCCACTAAGAAAACATGTCGATAATGCTAAAATTCATATTTTCTAAACTAAATATTTGTATAGTTATTAATGATCACATATTTCTAGAATTTCTCATGTATTTATGTATTTTTGAGAAATGTAACTGCGAAAATGTTTTCCGTTATTTGAAGCAAATTAAGCAAACAAAATTTTCTTTACAACCCGAAAATATTAATTAGTCATCGATACATTCTTAGTGCGACTATTAAGAACAAGTTTTACATTAACGAAATTTTAGACATTTTGGGTCTTAAAGCATTAATCGCAGCTGCTGTTCTCAAAAAAAAAAAAAAAAAAAAAAAAGTTTTGTGATAATTTTAAAAATTAAGTATAATGCTTTTAACATGGTTTTATGCTTTTCGAATAAAACTACATTTGAGAAAATTAGGTGTGCCTAACCTACATATAAGGAAACGTAATTTTGTTTTGTTAAATTTTGAAATAAATGTTCATTGACATATTTTGTAGTCTCATTATTTCATATGACTTCCCTTTTTTAATATGTGTCAGATATACAAGTCGAAAACTGCAATTAAAATTCATGTTTTATTGCACGTAAATAATATTATCATAACAGTATCAAGCCCTGTTATGCAAGAATAAACATATCACATTAATCTATGTCCATGTGACATTCAGGTTTTTTTAATTATTAAAGAAAATTTAAGCTCTAAATATGTGAAGTACTCTCATTTTTAAAGCACTATGTTGTTGCGAAATACCCAGCAGGTGACGGAGGACGGGGACGCCTGGTGTTTAACAGAGGTAAACAAGCATATGCCCCGCGTCCTCCACTATCCACAGGCAACAACTCCCTAGAACCGCACGAGGCCGCGCCGGGAGTTTATTTAAGATTTAAACAAGCATATGCCCCGCGTCCTCCACTTTCCACAGGCAACAACTCCCTAGAACCGCACGAGGCCGCCGCGGGAGTTTATTTAAGATTTAAGAACAGTTTACAAGGCCATACAGGGACAATTGTTTGACAAGTTGGTGGATTACATATATGGTTGAGGTGACATGCAAAGTATATTACATAATGAATAACACATAAAAACAGAAAATAGAAAACAAATACTACAAAAACGCAACAAAGTAAACACATAACACACACTGAACACAGCACATATACACACACATAACACATAAAATAAACACACAAAGACATATAATATTGTAGAGTTCCTCAATTTGGAATTCTAAGTTAATGTTGGAAGTGAAGAATCTAAGAACTGATAAGCGAATAATCGCTTGCGTCCGGTGACAAGAAACAACAACATAGAAGGGTAACTAAACCTTTATTATTCCAATAAGATTTAACAAAACTCCACCTAGGATTGTACAAGCAAAGCCCGCACTTGGACTTGAACTTCAAAGACTAAGAATTAAACTAAAACTAAGATTAACTAAAGAAGTATAGCCGAAGTTATCAAGGTTCAATTCGAGTTGGCCCCTTAACTTATGACTACGAAGCTTAGCAACGACTTGAGTATGGCCGAGCGTAATAACAGCTTTGAGAGAGAGAGTGGCCAAAAAGGCAGACGCGCGTAAATCAGAAACTGATTCTCTCCGACTCAGTAAGTAACTTCGTGGTTTAAATACCGCTCCTCCTCATTAAATATTCAGCAAGATTCCGAAAGTACGTTCTGGCCGGAAGTAGTAAGTTGAAGTTAAGAATTTGACAGGAAAGGAACTTTAACTTAAAATTTGACTGTTAATAAAATTAACATAATCCTTACAATATAAAAGGAGGATTGAACGCCTAAGAATTACTCTAGGACGTGGTACATATCGTAGGGATAAATACTTAAAGATGGTTTAGGTACATAATGCGGGACTTAATGCATAGTACATAGATGTTACTACAATACTTATTACGTAAGATATTATATATTAGTACAACTCTATATTTAGTACATTATGATGACACATTACACTACATTTACTATAAAACTAAATATTTACTATAATACTATTTACTATAAAACGCATTACTTAAGATATAATATATTAGTACAACTATAAATTTAGTACAATATGATGAAACAGCACGTCATACTATACTTGATAGAGTACGCAATACTTAAGACATTATTATGTAGAACATAGTGCACGGTACGTTGTGCGGAAGTATGTACAGGATGACACAGTACTTAAAATATAATGCGCTATACTTAATACTTAAGTCATAATACTGAATGGTTAATTCGGTAGGTATATACAAGATGATATATACAAGGTATAGGAGATATGTACGGGATGACACAATACTTAAAATACGATGCACAATACGTAATACTTACGTCATATTACTTAATGCTTAATACTTAAGATATGTACGTGATGATACATGCAGGATACAGGAAATATATGCAGGGTGACACAGTGCTGAAAATATAATGCGCAACACTTATGTCATAATAATTAATACTAAAGATATATACAGGATGGTACATACAGGATACAGGAAATATATACTGGGTGATACAGTACTTAAAATATTATACGCAACACTTGTTACTTAAGTCATTTTACTTATACTTAATACTTAAGATATACACTCACGTTTGTGAAAATTGCAACACCAAGAAGGAATCGTCATAATTGAATGCAATTTAATACACAGTTGAGTGGTAGTGGTACAAATAAATGATTAAATGTTCAAAGCAAACAAACAATAACAAGAGATCAGAATCAATATTTTGTGTGGCCACCACGCGCCGCAATAAGTGCTGCTACACGACGTGGCATGGAGTCAAACAAAGTTTGAATGTCTGACTGAGGAAGAGCATTCCATATCGTTTGTACGCGTACCCAAAGTTCGTCTGCAGACGCAACAGGACGAGGATCACGAGCAAGACGCCGACCAATGACATCCCACACATGTTCAATTGGCGACATATCCGGGGAACACGCAGGCCAAGGAAGAAGCTGTACCTGCTGCGCTGCAAAGAAGGATTTAACAATCCGAGCAGTATGAGGGCGGGCATTGTCCTGTTGAAATACAGCGCCTGGCAAGCTTTGAAGGAAGGGAACAGCTTCGGGCTGTAGAACTTCACGGATATACCAGTTGCTGTTCAGATTGCCCACAATTCGTAGCAATTGAGATCGTCTATGATATGCTATGGCGCCCCAGACCATAACTCCGGGTGTTCGTCCACTGTGGCGTTCGATAATGCACTCCGGAAGGTGGCGTTCACCGGCATAGCGTCTGACACGAATGCGGCCATCATGGTACCACAAATTAAAGCGGGATTCGTCAGAAAACACGACATGCTGCTAATCAGCACGCCAGTCTCTATTCTGATTGGCCCATTGTAGCCACAGGCGGCGATGGTCGTGCGTTAGGGGGATCCTGTATAAAGGAGTCCGTGCGCGCAGTCCACACTGCAGCAGACGTCTACGAATTGATGAAGCACACAATGAAACACCTGTAGCTATTGACCACAGTGCTGCCAATTGTCTAGAGGAAGCTGTACGGTCCGTCCGCGCCATGCGGACAAGGTGTCTATCATCGCGAGCTGACGTCACATTTCGGGGTCCACTCCCGGATTTCCGAGTTGTCCGACACTCGTCCGTCCACTGCTTCCAAACGCGCATCACTGTGCTGCTGTTACGCTGCACACGAGAGGCTACTGCACGATACGACAATCCAGCTTCACGAAGGCCGATGATTCTCCCTCGTTCAAACTCTGTAAGTTGTTCAAATCTCGCTCTCTTTCGTCGACGAGGCATAAGTACAGATTGAGTTAACGTTTACCACTAGCAGATAACCACCGATAACCATACACGCCTCGCTACAGCCGTCTATTTATTCGGATCCATCAGCCGTTCAGAGGGCGCTGCTCAGCATACGCATGCGCTACGGATTTGCAATTCTAATCATTTGCATATCATGCGCAACTTTGCATTTCCTGAAAATTTCAGCTCACTCGCGTAAGTCCTTCATGGTGTTGCAATTTTCACAAACGTGAGTGTATATAGGATGATACATACAGGATATAGGATACACAGTGCTGAAAATATAATGCGTGACATTTGAAATTGAACTTATGATACTTTGTACTTAATACTTAAGGTATATACAGGATGAAACAATCAGGATACAGGTGATATATGCAAGATGACACAGTGCTTAAAATATAATGCGCAATACTTAATACATTGTAAGGATCTTAAGTTTTACTAACGTTTATTTTATTTTAAATCTTTACTATCACTTCTTATTTTCTACTTCCGGCCAGAATTATAAGCGTTAAGGATTTTATGCAAAGTTTGTCTGGCGAACGCCAAGTATTTAAGTGTGGCCTTTTTGCCAAGCGAAAGAGAGGAAGCAGTGAGTTCGAAGCAGGCTGCTTACCTTAGAAGTTACGCAGTTGCTATTTGCCGTCCAGGCCAGAGGTTTTAATCCTCTTGATAAATTAAACGTATTGTAGTGTTCACAGTCTCTGTGCTACATACGCTTCCTGTTATTATAAGGCCAATCTTCCACGTGTATTATTCTAAAGTTAAATTAGAGTTTAGTTTTATTTTGATATCTTTTACGTTAGACCCCGAGTGGAGGGTCATTGTATTCCGAAGTACGGAAGTCATTGTATATAAAGAAAAATAAAGGGTTTTGTATACCCTTCGTCTGTATCCTGTCTACTTACTACAATTAGTGAACATAGCTTTAGTAAGCTCTCTGTTCCTAGTCAGGTCCTTGTATGTTTCCGAAGAAGGTTAGAAGGAACATTGAACCTGATAGTGGCGCCCAACGTAGAAGAATAACCATGGCCGAGTTTCAAGAAGAACCTGTGCTGCCTGCAGAAACGGCTCAGAATCCAGAAATGCCAGCTGCCGCCCTGGAAGGATTTGGGTACATCGTCCAGACCATGCGCGCTTCGATGAAACCAGAAGCAACATTTAATGGAAACTCACCGGTAACCAGTTTTTTGGAAAAATTGGATGACCACTTCATGCTCTACCCCGTGCACGAGTTTCAAAAAGTTACCTTAGCTACCAGCGCTTTGAGGGGCCAAGCGCTTAACTGGTTCAAATGTATCGGCAGAAGTCTCTTGGGTCAAGCAGGAAGTCCCACCTATACTTACGAAAATTTCAAGACTGCCCTACTAAAAGCCTTCCCTGTTGTAAGGGATCGTGCGAAATTAGAAACGGAACTTTTTAGCATATATCAACAAAGAATCGAAAACCTCTCGAGCTTTATTTTAAGAAAAACTCACGTTTTCAAGCTCTTGTATGGAAACCGTCCGGATCCTGAAATAATTCAAGTGATTTTGCCGAGGTTACTACCCCAAGTGCAAGACTTTATTGAATTGAGAAATCCGACTACACTGGAAAAGTTATTTGAGCTAGCAATCCAGTTTGAAAGTAGAAGAACGGCGGACGTCGAAAGAAGACGCCAGTATCAACAGCGAAACCAATTTGGTACGCCAAGACTACAGCAAACTCAAGCACATGGCTACGGAGAAAAAGCGAATCAGTGGGCAAGGAAACCCGAGCATTAAAAAACAGCCGGCGAACGTCGACAGTTCAATAGCAATCCAGGAAAAAAGTGTCAAGGCCAGGGGAAAAAGAAGGAAAGCACGGAAAGGAAAAATAATTTAAACTAAAACGGATTTCTGCTGACGAGAGGGTGCGGAAATCCGAAGGCCACGAAAACCCCTCTTCCTACAAGTTAAATACAGTAATGGTGAAAAATTTAACTCTTCCGAAGATTGAAGTCTTGGTAAATAATATCCCGGCCACCCCACTCCTGGATACCGGCGCGCAGTGTTCCTGTGTGGCAGAAGTCTTTTTTAGAAAGTATTTTCGCAAATACCGCATATATAATGCGGATAATACGACAGTATTAGCGGTGCAAGGAAAAGAATGTAAGTGCGTAGGTAAAGTACCTTTATATATCCGTATCAAGGACGAACAAGTAAAGGTGATGTTTTTTATAGTAAAGAATTTGC
This sequence comes from Stegodyphus dumicola, assembly GCF_044657685.1. NCBI lineage: Eukaryota > Metazoa > Arthropoda > Arachnida > Araneae > Eresidae > Stegodyphus > Stegodyphus dumicola. Next base: position 181,905,410 of record NC_140781.1, read on the forward strand.
AAGCACATTTAATCCTAGGAATAGACTTTCTTTCAGACGCACAAGCTACACTGGATTTTAATGAAGCGTCCCTTAGGCTGACAATGAAACCAGTGCGTGTAGAAAAGGTTGAACCGCCAAGGTTAAATCTTGACCACCTGCCTAATGACGAGCAAGATAGAATCCGACAAGTGGTAAGTGAATTTGTTTCCTTATTTAGTGATATTCCAGGATTTACTCAGGTTACTAACCATAGTATTGACACCGGAGATGCACTGCCAGTTCGTCAAAAACCATACCGGTATGATAAGAATAAGGAAAAAATTATAGAATGGCATATTACCGATATGCTACGTAAAAAGATCATAACGCCCATCTCAAGTAGTTATGCTAACCCGGTGGTTTTATGTAAGAAAAATAATGATTATCCTTTGGAGCATCCAAAAAGGTGGAGATTCGCTATTGATTACCGTAAATTAAATTCCATAACGAAATATCCGGTATATCCGTTACCGATCATAGAAGAAATTTTAAGGAACATAAAATCAACCAAATTTATGACGACTTTAGACTTAACGAATGGTTATTTTCAAATAGGGGTCAGGCCTGAAGACGTGCCTAAGACTGCTTTTATAACCAAGTCTGGCACTTATGCATTTTTGCGTATGCCGTTTGGCCTTTCTGGGGCCCCAGCAACATTTCAGCGATGCATGGACATTGTGTTAAGACCTGTTCTTGAAAAGTCCACATTTATCTATTTAGATGATATCATTATTACTAGTGATAATCTCGACCAACATATACAGGATTTAAGACAGGTGTTTTCTTTATTAAGTGAGGCCGGTCTAAAAGTTAATGTCGAAAAGTGCAAATTTGCAGCCCCTGAATTAAAATATTTAGGTTACAAAATATCGCAAAAAGGGATCGAGACAGATGAATCAAAAATAATCGCTGTACAAAAGTATCCGACTCCAAACACGGCAAAGAAGCTCTCTTCTTTTCTAGGACTTTGTTCATATTATAGGTCCTTTATAAAAGATTTTGCGGCTATCGCTGAGCCATTGTTAAAATTAAAAAGGAAAAAGGCAAGATTATCGTGGACGTCCGAAGCCAATAGTGCTTTCGAAAAATTAAAACAAGCATTAACGCAAGCCCCTGTGTTGAAATTTCCTGAAAAGGATGAAAATTTAGAAATTTCAGCGGATGCTTCGGATTATGCGGTAGGAGCGGTACTTTCGCAAAATCAGCAGCCCGTGGCATTTTTTAGCCGAACTTTAAATCAAACACAAAGAAACTATTCCGCGACCGAGAGAGAGGCACCTGCAGTTCTGTTAGCAGTGCAAAAGTTCCGAGTCTATTTTGGAAAGGCGCCGATAACAGTATATTCTGCTCATGCGGCGGTAACTAGATTGTACTCAGGGAAAAATTTATCCCCAAGGTTAATAAGATGGGCACTCAAGCTGCAAGAATATAATCTGGTAATCAAGCATACCCCCGGAAAGGAAAATATCGTAGCAGATGCCCTGTCACGAATTAAATTAGACGAACAGGGTAATACCGTAAAAGTTGCAATGCTTACAGCGTGCACAATAAATTCCCGAGAAACTGTAATAACCGAACTGGGTAAGGATCCTGAGTTTGGAAGTATTTATGAGTATTTGAAGGATCCTGAAAATTTTAGCCACCAAGATATTGTGGCGATAAGAAATAGGGCGGCCCATTACGAACTAATAGATGGTCTATTATTTTATACAAAAACTACGAATTCCAACAACGAATTTCGACCTGTTATCCCAGCTAGTCTTAGATTAAATATCCTGCAAGAGCTCCATGACAGCCCTTTAGCTTCTCATGCTGGTATTCGAAAAACTATCCAACGCGTACGCGAGGCAGTCTACTTTCCTGAACTGCAAAAGTTAACAAGGGCGTATGTCTAGTCCTGCCCAACATGTCAAGCCGTTAATTATATTAATTTCCGCCCGGCCGGGTTTCTAAATAGTATTAAATCCGAATTTCCAAATGAAATAATTGGCATCGATTTATTGGGCCCTTTCCCAAAAAGTCAGTTAAATAAAAGTCGCTATCTCCTTGTTATGGTTGATCATTTTAGTAAATGGACCGAAATTGTTCCCTTAAAACGAGCCTCCGCGAAATTAATTACTGATTCTATTTTAAATAAATATATTTTAAAATACGGGGCGCCCCTAAAAGTTATATCGGATAATGGTCCTCAATTTGTAAGTAATATATTTGAAGACATGTGCCAAAAACTGGGCATACGTCATTTAAAAATGGTCCCGTATCGGCCTCAATCAAATATAGCGGAACGGGTCAACAGAAATATAATGAAAATTATCCGTAGTTATGTTAAAAATTTTCATAAAAGCTGGGATAACTATGTCAATGAATTTGCTTTCGCCCTTAGGACCGCAAAACATGATACAACGGGAAAAACTCTTGCTGAGTTATTTCTAGGCAGAAAGATTATAACACCGTTAGATAAACTATTTTATGTGCAAGAAAGAGCCCCAGAATTTAAAATGGGTGATATAGAAAAACTAATAAAAGAAGCAAAAAAGAATACGGAAGTAGCACAAAGAAAACAGAAATTATATTATGACTTGAAACGACGGGGAGTAACTTATAAAGTAGGGGATGAAGTTTTAAAAATTAAGCATTCACTTTCTTCAGCACCAGAAGATAAAACTGCCAAATTTTTTTCACGATTTGAAGGACCATATGTTATAGAAAAAATAACTCACGCTGTTGTAGTGTTAAAGGCCAGAAATGGTGAAACCTGTTCCGCAAATATTGATCAAATTAAGCCCTACTTCGATCGTAATAAAATGCAAAACTTTTCAGATCTTTTGCAGGATCCGGCACGGCAGACACCGCAGGTACAAGTTCCAGAGGTGGGAAAACGACAAGTACAAGGGCAAGCCAATGAGAGACAGAAGCAAGTGAAAAGAAAATTGCCCCGCGGAAAAATTGAATGTAAGAAGAAAAAGAAGCCGTTCCACCGTCCAGAAAACAGAGTTCACGAACACCCCCAGAATGAAGAAGGGAGAAGCACGACGTATATGAAGAGGACCAGGAGAAATGACGGCAACTATAACCCGGCTTTAAAACGGAAGATCGACTCATCCGACAGAACTCTCCGCAGCAAAAGTCGCCGAACTGCGGAAGGGCCATCAGCGGCGGAGGAAAAAGTACAAGAAAAATTTGAACGGCCAACAACGAGGTCCAAGCAGGATCACGACAGAAGTTTCCCGGTTCCACCAAGACCAGCTGCCTTCAAACAGCCAAGACCACAAGCAGAGGACAAAAGGAAGGTGTTCAAGGGTGGCCGTACTGGTGAAAAACGGAAGCTTCCAGAGGAAAGCACTGAAGGGCGAGCCCGTACAAGAAGGAGGATCAACCAAGCTACTATCTGCAATACATTTAAAGACTGGGCCCAGAAAAGGATGTCTGAATATTAGAAAGATAAGTAAAATTTTATGTTACTTTGCAAACTTAAGTTAATCTTTCATTCTTACTGCAAGTGGCAGATTTCAAGAAGTTTTACCTCATGCGAGGTCTACCTTTATCGCCAAAAGGGCGAGAAATGAGTTGTGACCGATTTTCGTATTATGTTTTTAAATTACTCGTGCGTAAAACTAAAGTTGATATATAATAGCGTTGTGTAAAGACTTAAATATTGTAAAAAGTTATTGTATAAATTTTATTTAAAACATTCTAGCAAGAAAGAAGTTTTAGTCTGAAAGACTTTTTGAAATGTAGTATTATTTCAATGTAGAAAGAATTGGCACTTGCTTTGAAAAGAATAGAAGTTAACAATGTACTACTAATGTATGTTTTCAAATGTGTAAAATTAACGGCATGTTGATATGTTCTTATATACATGTGAACTGTTATTTTAAATGTTAAGAAATACCGTGATATGGTAAAAGTGAAAGTAATGTTAAAAATTTGTTATTCGTGTGACTGTAAAGATTAAATCATGGCGAATATGTGGTAAAGGTTGAATGATGTAGTTAGGCTCTCTGACGCTACACTTTAGAGTTAGCCACTTTTAGAATAGTACCTCAGGGTTTAGAGTTGAAAGTAGGGTGTGTTAAGAGGTCTCGTTATGTTGAATTTTAACACGTTAGTGTTTTGATTGTAGGAGGAAGTGTGGCACACGTAGACAGAAACACATTCGTGTTTGGTGTTCTTTTACAACACATGTCAGAGAGCACGGGGAGAGATAATTAAAATAGTCATGAATGAAATAAGAATGTTAAGAGAAGTATATTCTATATATTCTATATGTTATTTGCAATGTCATTCTGTAACATTTCATTAAACTAGTTTTCCTTCCAGATCTCTGGAAGGAACCAGAATTGAATAAAGCTCCTGTTTAGATGCAGTACAGATGAAAAGAAAAGATTGTTGTAGATCCTGGGAGCTGCTATTGTAACAAATTTCTTTCTTTTAAATTTTCTAGTTTCTAACGAAGTTATGATTGTAAAAGGTTGGCCTCGCGTTATATTCTAGAGCTAAAAGTTTTCAACAAGGTCGTTTTAGACCTCAGTTTCAAACTAATTAACTCTGGCGGGAAGTATGTAAGGATCTTAAGTTTTACTAACGTTTATTTTATTTTAAATCTTTACTATCACTTCTTATTTTCTACTTCCGGCCAGAATTATAAGCGTTAAGGATTTTATGCAAAGTTTGTCTGGCGAACGCCAAGTATTTAAGTGTGGCCTTTTTGCCAAGCGAAAGAGAGGAAGCAGTGAGTTCGAAGCAGGCTGCTTACCTTAGAAGTTACGCAGTTGCTATTTGCCGTCCAGGCCAGAGGTTTTAATCCTCTTGATAAATTAAACGTATTGTAGTGTTCACAGTCTCTGTGCTACATACGCTTCCTGTTATTATAAGGCCAATCTTCCACGTGTATTATTCTAAAGTTAAATTAGAGTTTAGTTTTATTTTGATATCTTTTACGTTAGACCCCGAGTGGAGGGTCATTGTATTCCGAAGTACGGAAGTCATTGTATATAAAGAAAAATAAAGGGTTTTGTATACCCTTCGTCTGTATCCTGTCTACTTACTACAATTAGTGAACATAGCTTTAGTAAGCTCTCTGTTCCTAGTCAGGTCCTTGTATGTTTCCGAAGAAGGTTAGAAGGAACATTGAACCTGATAACATGAGTCATAATATTTAATACTAAAGATATATACAGGATGTTACATACATGATACAGGACATATATGCTGGATGACACAATACTTAAAATTTAAGGCGCAACAGTTGATAATTAAGTCATGATACTTAATACTTAAGAGATATACAGGATGATACATATAGAATACAGGGTGATGCAGTGCTCAGCTCTGAATTCCTTATTCATGATACTTAAAACTTAATGCTTAAGATATGTACAGGATGATAACTGCAAGATATAGGAAGTATTTGCTGGATGACATAGTGCTTAAAATATAATGCGAAGAATGCCCAGCAGCAATGTTGTGAGATAGCTTCCCCGCAAAGCGGGGCAAAAACGAAGCTCCTCCAGCGGAGCGGAATGAGCAGCGCGAGTCAACAAGTTTTTTTCGGTAATATTCTCGAAGGTAGGTTAAAGATATATATACCCTACCTGTCAGGGAAGAAAGTAGTGCCTTGAGTTTAGAGATTAGATTGCGATCGATCAATCGAGTCGACAGCTGTACTTTAGTGCTTTGCCCTGAAGCTGTCTTCAGTGCTACAGCCTGAAGGCTGTGTTGCTGATTGCTTCAGCGTGTCTGTTGTAGTTTTTCGACGAGTGAAAACGTTGTCTTTGGAACTATCCTGTGTAATAATGCTTACTGGCGAATAAACTGTGCATTGATTCTTCATCAAGTGTTATCATCAGTTGCTCCATAGTCACGAACCCTTAGAACGCAGCAGTCTTTACAAGTTCCTTATTTTAATTTGACTTACATTCTTAAAGACGAAAGACACATATTTTATTGATTAATATTAAAAAGAAAACCTTTAATATGTTCAAAGTGTGGCGTGAATTTATACTGCTAGCAAATTTTAAATCATCTCTTTTTGAGTATTTATAATAGGTAATAGACCAGGAATAACAAGCTAGTTTAATTCAATTAATAATTCGGTTTTATGCGCAGTTATTCAAGGCGCATTTCAGAATCTGTAAAAATATTTTAATGAGGTGAATATAAACGAAAAAGATTATAAGATAACCTTAGAACTAACTAACAAAATTATTAAAATGATAATTCCATGTTTATATTGTTTCGTGCTTCATTCCATATTTATAATCTTCGAAAAACCCAAGACTAATTCAAATAAGAGTTTAGAAAATATTAAAGGTTGGACCTTATAAAGTGTTTAATAAATTTTAAGTTTTATAAATTACGAATTTACAGTTTTATATTCATAACATAATGTAAATTCGAAAAAATTACATTTTAGATTAATATATTCTTTTTCATATATAACATAGCACGATTTTATACTCTGTGCAATTTTTCTAATAAATTCGGGAAACCTTTGAGAGGTGTTTTGAAAATTTCAATTATTGTCAATGCCAATTTTAATTTTATTCTGTCAGATAATATTTTTTCATTTTCTACGGCTGAAATATACTCGCATCGCTTGAATGATGCTTGCACATCGATGAATCCAAAACGTGTGACAATTATTCACGTAGTCACTGAAGCTAATAAAATTTTACTGAATGCATCTTAAGCTTTAAAATACGTTTTTCTTTCCGAATTCATTATCTTCAGTGCTAATTCAACCTTCAAAACCGGATTTGCAGAAACATCTTTTATGATTTCTGATTAAATTGTTTTAAAAGGAGAAAGTAAAATTTCAAATGTATCTGAAAGAATCAATACAATACAAAAATAAAATTATTTTTGTTTGAAGAGGCAAAATTGCAAACGAAATTTCAAAATTTAGTTACGCTTAATATTAATCTTTCATTAAAGATATTCTCTTTATACCTCAATTCAAAAATTAACAGAGCAGTTCACAAAAATTGGGAAAAAAATGCCTTAGACGGTAAGTGAAAACAAATACCCAACTTGTTGGGCCAACAACCAACAATATTGTTACGTTTTTGTTTTCTGACATCAGTTGTTATGTTATTTTCTTCCTTCACGTTCGTACGGGGTTCGTGAGGATTTGGAGTGAATAACGACGACACTTGATGAAGTATCAAAACACACTTTATTTAGCCAGTACTAATCAGGACAGCTCCAAAATCACGTTTTTACAGTCGTCGATGAACTACTATTACCACGCTGACACGATCAGCGACACAGTCTTCACACTGTCAGGCAATAACGGTAGAGACAGCTTCACGGCTATGCACTAGAGTACAGCTCTCGACTCTGCTTGATGGTTCTCGGAACTCCACGTACTCTCGAGACTCTCCACGCCACAACTCGCGATGCACTCCACGATACACGGAGCACAGCTCCCGACTCTTCGGTTCAGTCGTTCCCGGAGCTCAACATACAGTCTCGACAATGCGCTAACCGCGATACACTACAAGACTCTTTCGGTGCACTCGACGACCCACTCGGCACTCGCTGCTCGGTTGTCAACTCGATCGACTCCGCAGGGATTGACTCGCTAGACGAGACACCAACTCGATACTAACTGACTCTCCGCGTACCAGCAGGGTTTATATAGCTTTTGACTGGTGTTTGAGAACATTCTGGGCTAAACCGGTAAGAATTCGTTCCAGAAGGTTCTCCATCCTTCCATGGCATATCGCCAATTTTTTCGCCAAATGAGCGATTTCTCGCCAAATGTGGCAACCCTGCATTCCCTTGCTATTGTATGGCAACCCTAAAACTGCTTTGCGGGGAAGCTATCTCACCGCGCCTGGACATTTCGTAACAATATGAAATGGAATTAAGAACAGGAAGGAGACAGTAAAAGTTTAAAATTTCCTTAAATTTATATTTATACTTATCTTATATATTTCAAAGGAGATCTAAAAGGGAATAAACAGTGCAAAAAGTCATATTGTAATGATTTTCTACTTTTTAGTAAAGTAATAACCACAGAAATGCATAAAATTGCATGTTTTGAAACGAATTATTTTTAAATTTTATGTTTGAAACGAATAATTTTATTAAACCCAAACATGTTTTGGCTACCCAGTTTTTAAAGTTATACTCATGTTCACCAGACAAAAAAAGTCTATAAAATATAAATTGATATCACCCGGAAAATTATAAATGTCTCAAAATAAATAATTCTTTCCATAAAATGTCTCAAAATATAATTTGAATATGGCAGACTTCTTTGCCGGTAACTTTCTAAAGACAAGCTAAGATATATGTATAGCAGTAAAAATTGCTTTATGATATTTGATAAGCGTCCCCGGATAGCGTCTTTAAAAGGCTAATATAGTCCAGTGATGTATATGTACTTGTGACATCAGGTTGCCCCATATTTAGAAATAAATCACAGTGGTTTAGATTTAGATTTGTATAATCATTCATGCAAGAAGTATCGGTTTATCACTCGAAGATTGAGAATAATAGATGTTTACAGGACAGAAAGCATAGAGTGACATTTTAGCCTGCATGGACGTCACAACATTCAATGCTTTTCTTTCTTCCAGTTTAGGAAAAATATTTTTTCTTCTTAGGATCGTCTCTGACAGAATCAGAAGCTGATCCCTACAATCAGAATTTCAAGCTCTAAAGTCTCGTGGATAAATTTTAACTAAAAATTTGCATTATAAATTATAAAATACCGAAAATTAAAGCTTTTTTTCTGCGAATCGTGTTACAATGTGCTGTTAATTCATTTAAATACAAAACTTTTAAATGTTTACTGACATTTGGTTCATCATGTGTATCTATTGTCTAAAATATATAATGTTCAGATTTGATTTTAAGCTTCATAAATGTAGTATTTACTTTACTGTTTCAAATCTGTTATTAGTGCTGGTGACTTCATTTGAATAAAAGTTCAAGATTTTTTCTTTATTAGGATTCTCATTTTCTAAACGTCACTGTCACAAAAATATCAAAATATTTATGACTTTGTGTGTGGAAGCCATGCAAGATATTACAAAGCGTTTGATAAATTAGGTAGTCTGCTTTAAGAATAGTCAGTTCAGCGTGTCAAGCTAAAATGAAGTTACTTTGTTAGATCTTTACTTGAACTGTGAAGCAACTATTTGCCGAGTTCAACTGTATCAGTAACAAGACGTAGGAAAGCTGAAAAGACACATCTATTCAACTCAAGAACAGTATGCACAGTTGGCACTCATAGTGCTTACAATCTTAACCAATACTTTTGGTGGGAACTCAAAACAGAAATGTTAAAATTAAAACCAATTTCTTAAGTGATATAATAAGCCGAAGCTGTAAGGAGATATTTTAACGCGTAGTTGGCTCTTGACCCTACCATCAATGAGACTGAACCGGCAATCAATAAAATAGCAGAGAAACAACGTGACCGAAGGGCAGAACACGTTCTGTCTAAAATAACTCAGACACCAGTTTAAATAGTAGCTTTCCGCCCTACTTTGCATGCTGTGGGAAACTGAAATCTAATTCTGGTAAGAAAAGCGTGGGTTGAAACCAAGTGCAATAGGAAAGGTTGATTCCACAATAAAATTAACTATTAGTTAAATTAAATAAAGCCAACGTGAACTAATGAAGCAGTGGCAAAACTTCTGGGAGACAAGCACCACAGGCAGAAGACTGTATGATTTCCAACCAAAAGTTAACCACAATTTAAATAGCAGTTCTTCGCTCCTCACACAGTATCTGACAGAGCATGGCCCATATATGTCCTATCTCCACAGATTTCGCCTAAGAGACAGTGACCAATGTATTTGTAGCAGTACTGGTGACCCAGATCACTATTTGTATGACTGCTCGCACACAGGGAATTCACATTTAAAAAGACCAACTGCAATCAATATGCCGGCATGGTTCAAGAACACAATTAAGAATAAATATGCGCTCAGCCGCATTAGAGACTGCACTACCATTGCTAAAAGCATTGCTGGCAACCTGGAGTGACTTCTTTCCTTGGACACCATGCCGTCAGCAGCCTGCTCTGTACATATATTAATTTACTTAATGCTTTGTTTTTTTGTGCTGTTTGTAATTATATTTAATATTATGATTAATCCAGAACTCATTTAATGTATTCCACAATTTGTAATGTATTTGGTCATCTTTACATCTGTAACTGATTTTTATAGCACATCCCTAATATAACTGTATGCTTAACATGTACGATAATAGTGAAAAGTGTTCCACTTAGTCTCAGCAGTCCCCACCATGTACCTTCTTTCCATGTTCTGGTTCTTATTTCAATGTTCTTCGTTTCGTGGCCAATCCCCGGAGGACACAGTACTAAGCTCTTTATTTATGTTTATTCATGTATTTATTTTTAATTCCATCGATGGTAACCAACAGGCTGAAAAGCACCTAACCCAGTGGGCCAGCTGTTCCGTCGCTGGTGAAAAGAAAGAACGTATGTATTACATAACATGTGAGACTTGAATAACATCTTTATGCTATTACGGAGCATTAAGCATTGTGGCAATTACCAATCTGTTTCAAAACTAGGTTTGAGATATTTGAAATAACACGCTAATTTGCACCAGAAGAATGGTTCAGAAGGTGAGGGTACTGCCCCAAGATACTTTAGATTATTCTAGGGAGAGGGAGGAGAGATAAGTAAAATATAGCTGTATTAGCATCTAAAAAGGGAAAAAGTCACTTTACGTACAACGTAAATTATCTGCACACAATGTAAGTATTGCATGTTAGCGCCATCGTGAAAAAACTAGTGGCACATATTGCTTGCATGAATTTCAATGACATATGTAATTTGGGAGGACCATTTCGTCTCCAGTACGTCAGATTTATATGGGAGAAAGAAATATGTCGACAGAAAAATGAGATTGACAAATCTGTAGAACAGCTAATGGCTTGGGTTATATGGTTGTGAAAAGGAAATAACCTTTGGCAAAGATGATGTGCTCGAAAGGCGGAAAATTTGAGCGCTTCATGTTGATTTCGGGCACGCCAATCACCAAAACTATAATCTGAAAGAACAATAAATTTTACGACTTTTCGAAATCCGTCTTTTTATTAATCTGAGACTAAAGCAGGTTAGTTAAAACTGGTGAAGCATATAGCAGCAGTATCGCTACCTTCTTTTAGGGAATTTAAGGTTTGTAAACACAAACTTTTGACAGACATTGTCGTAGCTCATCAGTATTATCGTAAACAATTCAGCTATACAGCTACTTATGAGTCCTTTTCTATACATTATACGGTTTCTAGAGCAAGTGTAATACTTTATTAATTTTGGTTGAATAAAACTAGTTATTATTGAAATGTAGATTAACTGAAAATAACAATTTCATTATATTAATTAAAGAAATATTTATCCTATATTACAATTAGAAATTTTTGTTATGTTTTAACAAATGTTTGTTTTAACAATGTTAGGTAGCACTTAGATCAGTTCGTGCTTTATAAACGCATAAGATCATCACTCAGTTTTCGTATGTTTTTAGAAACTTTCTCGTGTGAAAATAAAACTTCCTGAAGGAGAATCTGGTTTAATTTTTATACATATTTCTTGAGCGGAATTACGTAAAAGAATTGCACAAAGCTATGCATTTTTAATTACGCTACAAAAATAATTGCTTCTCCAAAGATCCTTTTAAAGTGCGCCAGTAAAAAAAAAATGTTTTGTTTGTTTGTTTTTAAAAGTTTCCAATTCTATGAAAGCATGAATATTCGTTAGCTAAAATATGAGTGAATGTTTTTTTTTCTTTTACAGCACACCTCTTTAAACCATACTCATCTTATACAAGGTTTAATATTAAAAATATAAGATGTATTCAGGTAATTCTTCTCTTTTTTTTTGTAAATTTTATACTACAAGAAAACACTGTTACATAGTTTTTTACAGAGGTCCGTGGTTCGATCGTGGTCGAATATTTCGTAATGCTGTACCCTATTGCGAACAGCCGTTCAATCTATATGCTCAATAACTTTTGAGGTGAGCATAGCACACTTGATTGCATTTCCCTCTTCATAAATTTTTATTCGTGAAAGGGCATCGGCGACTGCATTTTATTTTTCCGGTGTGTGTTTTATGGTTAAATTGAATTCCTGTAATTTTAAAGTCCACCATATCAAGCGAGGCGATAAATTTTTTTCCTGAATACAAGCGACCCACTGCCGCATGATCTGAGTAGACCGTTATCGGTGAACTTCCGAAGCAGACACGAAACTTCTGAACTGCTAATAAGACAGCGAGCGTTTCTCTACTCAGTGGTTGCGGAATAGTTTCTCTGGATAGCATTCAAGGTTTTCGAAAAAAAGGCTATGGGTTGCTCATTTTGGGAGAGCACCGCTCCAACTGCATAATCGGATACATCCGCTGAAATCTCTAGACCTTGTTCGCCTTCTGGGAATTTAAGGACTGGGCATTGATTATGACATTCTTTAGTTGTTCAAAAGCGGTGTTCGCTTCGGCTGTCCAAGAAAATCTACTTTTCTTTTAGCACTAGAAGAGGCTCAACTGTTTTCGCAAAATCCTTAGGAACATAAGCCCAAAAATGAAGATAATTTCTTAGCCGTATTTGGGGAAGGATAACTTTTAATTGCTTGTATTTTTGAATTATCAGTCTCTATGCCCTTATTAGAAATCTTGTACCCAAGGTATCACAATTCCTTGGCCGCGAACTTGCACTTTCTTGCATTTATTTTAAAACCGGCCTCGTTAAGTAAGGCAAAAACTTCTTCCAAAATATTTTAAATGTTCGTCCAACGTTTCGTTGGTAACTATTATATCATTCAAATAAATAATTGTACTTTTACCTAAAACTGGCCTTAAGACTATCTCCATTGCTTTTTGAAAAGTAGCCGGCTCTCCGCTTAAACCAAACGGCGTTCTTAAGAAGGCATAGACGCCTAATTTTGTAATAAACGCAGTCTTTTCAAAATATTCAGGTTTTACGGTGATTTGAAAATAACCCGACGTTATGTCTAAAGTTGTCATAAACTTATAAACTTAGTCGAAGAAATTATCCTAATTATTTCGTCAATTATTGGTAGGGGATACGTGGGATATTTTGTTATACTGTTAAGTTTACGATAATCAACTGCAAACCTATACGTGTCCAGGTGTTCAGGCGGTAGCCCATTCTTCTTTCTGCAAAGGGCCACCGGACTTGCGTATGGATTAGTGCTTAGCAAAATAATTTTATTTTCTAGCATCTTTTCAATATGTTTTTCGATAATTTGTTCTTTTACTCTGTTTTATCTATAGGGCTTCGATCCGACTGGAGGGGAATTGCCTGTGTCAATAAAATGATTAACTACTTGGCAGAAGCCGGGTTTGTCCTTAAACAAAGAATTAAATTTTCTTACCAATTTTTCAAGCTTTTCTTTCTCTTCAGGCTTCAAGTGGTCTAATCCCATTTCCGGCATGGAACATTCATCTTCTTCCACGGGATCCATGTGCACTTGAAACGTAGAATTCTGGAAATTAAGATTTGCGCCGGATGCGCGTAAAAAATCGACTCGTAATATGACGGACGTGAGTAAATTTTTCACGATTAAAAAATTAACTTTTGACACCTCATTTTTAATTTGTACGTGCAGTGCGGTTTTTCCTAAACATACGCACTGTTTGCCTTGGGCGGCAACTACTTTTTGTCCCGTGTCTTTAAACAGTCTGCAACGACGAAAATGCTTCTTGAAAAAGTCTTCTGGGAGAAATGAACATTTAGCCCCTGTGTCCAGGAGCGCAGTGGATGGTACATTATTTACAAGAATGTGTATCTGTGGCATAGCTAGATTTTGTACCACCACTGTATTTAAATGCATTTCTGAGGGGCGTTTCTCTCCACTCTTCCACTTTAAATTCTGGTTCCCCGCCGCCTCTTTACGCTGACTTTTCTTTTCGCCACCCTTTGATTTCTCCACACTCTTGTTATTAGAATTTTCACCTTTTCCCATCTGCTGATATGCATTCTTCTGAACTTGGGGTTTCTTCTGAAGAGTAAACCTTGAGTGTTGGCCAAACTGATTTGCCGGCGCTTTCTCAGTTTCTTCTGCTTTGGAATTTCACCGCAAGTTGGAATAGATCTTCTAGTGTTTGCGGGTTACGAACTTCGAGGAAATCTTGAGCTGACGGTAGTAGACGGGGTAAAATCACTTCGATGAGTTCATTATCTGGCCTCTTCCCGTACAGTTAGGTGAAGATTTGGATTTTCCTTAGAATGAACTCCGTCAACTCCTCGAAACTGCTTTAGTATTTACAATACAATTCCGATTCTAGTTTCGCACGGTCTTTTACAACTGGAAATGCTTTCCGTAATGCCGACTTAAAATGTTCCCAGTTGCACGATTCCTATCCTGGGTCCCTCAACAAAAACTTTCCAATCCTTTTATACCAGCTGAGAACTTGACCTCTTAGGTTTGTTGCCGTGATGGTTACTTTTTGCAGCTGGTTAAACTGGGTATAAGGTAAAATGCAGGTCCAGTTGGTCTAGGAAGGTCATCATTGAACCTTCGCCGTCAAATGTTGCTGTTGACTTCATGAAGGCCCGCATTGTTTCCAAGATAAATCCGAATCCTTCCATTGGATTTGTGGACGTTTGAGGGACCTGAAAGACTGGAGGGGTCAACGTAAATTTCCAGGATTCTAACGACATGATCCGTTGAAACGTTCCGGGGCCAAACGTAGAGTTTCTCACTTTGTAAGTGTTAATTTACAGTTGAACGTGAAGAAGCTTAAGAACTGCTAAGCGAATAATCGCTGAAGTTCGTGTGACAAGAAACAACAAGATGGAAGGGTAACTAACCCTTTATTATTCAAATAAGATTTAACAAAACTCCGACTTGGAGTGTACAATAAAAGCCGACACTTGGGCTTGAACTTAAGAGACAAAGAAATAAACTAAAACTAATCTAAACTAAAGAGATATAGCCGAAGCTATCAAGATTCTAACCGAGTTGTCCCCCTTAACGCTAATTGACTGCGAAGCTATCAATGGCTTGAGTACGGCCGAGCGTAATAACAGCTTTGCGAGAGAGTAGCCAAAAAGGCAGACGCGCGCAAATCAGTAGCTCTGATTCTCTCTAACTCAGCAACTAGAACTTCGCGGTTATATACCGCTCTTCCTCATCATGTATTCAGAGTGATTCTAAAAGTACGTTCTGGCCGGAAGTAGTAAGATGAAGTTAAGAATTTGACAGGAAAGGAACTTAAAATTTAACTGTTCATAAAATTAACATAAATCCTTACAAGTCAGTTAGAATTAGTTTATTTTCGTATTTTCTATCTTACGTTAAAGCCTAAATGGAGGCTTTCCTGTAAACCTGAGAGAAGTCGACAGTATTATTTCTGTGAGAGAATAAAAGGGTATTTTAAGCCTCTTTCGACTTATCTCTATAGTTGGTAAGAAGACCAGCGAATAGTCGCTAGACAATAATTGTTCGCTTCAATTTACAATAATGTTTACTTTAATGTTTTAATAAATAAATTCAAACATCACAGTCAATTGGGTGATAAATATTAATTATACTTCGTTCGTTAATTTTAAGATATAAAAATATTTTTCTAAAACCTGACATTTCTAACTGAAAAGTTTGATTTCCATTTAATTAACGATTTTATCTATGTATGTTGCATTAAAAAACTTACCTGAGTAAGTGGCACTAATAAATTCTATGCATTTTTCATATATTAGGGTTAAATTATTTGCATTCTTGCTCTTACTTCTTTTTTGGTATATCCTATTAAATTGCAATTATTAAAAAAGGTTTTTTTATTTAATTGTTCGCAATAATTGTACTCGTTTGAACTGAATTAAAATTTTCATGAATTTTATATAAATATTTTCTCTCACTAAAAGATACTGGTTTATTTTTGCTAGGTCTACAGTTGGAAATTTCTTTATTCAAAAATTGTTTTCAAATCGCATTTTTTGTTTAACAACACATTTCATAATTTAATTAAATTTTTTTTTTCTTCTTGGTAGATGGCTCACCAGCGGCCGAGCACTAAAATCGCTGAATACTGGTAGTTCGGTCCGACGTTCGAATCCCGCGAACGGGTATGGCTTCATGGGCGTTTTCGTGGTTTTCCCCATGTGTAACGTGTATACGAGCCAGTTTCCCTTAGAAAGTCCTCCGCGAAGGCGTCCCTTCCCTTAGGCGAGATAGCCCTCGAGGCTTTGCCATAATCACACACACACTTCTTAGTAGATATTTTTATTTCCTGCCCGTTGAGAATTGTTGGAAGATGCGCAGTTAGTTACAAATTTCATTCATATTTTAAATTTAATTGCGCATCTGTAGACTTAACATAAATTTTCTTTTGCATGTTTCGGTATACCAACTCCTTGAAGAAGATGTGCCTGTTTAGATGTAAAATCCTTGCTATTTTGTACTATTCTTGTGTTTTATTGCTTTTACAGTTCATTGATAGTGTTTTTTGCAATATTTGTGCCATTCCTTTTCCATTATTGCAAAGTACAGTGTGATATTTGAATTTACTTTGAATTTATTTTAAATTTAATTATTTCGGATTTTTAAGTTTAATTTTTTATTTTCTAAGTTTATTAGATATATATAAATACAATAATATTAGGCGTAAAGTAAAAACCTGTAAAGTTAACAAAGTTCGAAATTTTTTTATTTAATTTTTGTATTATTATAATTTACGTGAATATTTTCTATATTATAATGCATATAATTTACGTGAATATTTTATTGCAGATTTTATCAATATCAAAGCGTAACATTTGTATTATTTCGATTTTAATGTCACGGGATTAATGCTTATAACGCTTAATGTTTGAAAGATAGAGTAAATTTGTTCAGATACCAGTAAAGACGCAGTTGCTAAACCTCTTGGAGTTGCAAATAGATGGTCTGTAGATTGAAGAATTAAAATGATCTGACACAAAAAAACATGAACATCTCGTTTACAATTGTCATCTTTATTAAGCAAAAGAAAACACCAAAAAATCTTTATTGTTTGGAACAATGGAGATGAAAAATTAAACTGATGAGGCAAAATTACGGATTTTTGTCTCACATTCAAGGAATTTCATTATGACAACACAAAGTTACATATTACGTTGTCATGATGAAATGCGTAATTAGTACACTTTTAATCTGATTAAAATATATGAACAGGAACTTAGTAATTCTGCCTCATTCAGCTTGGAATATATCATAATTATTGGTCCTCATTGAACCATCACAGGAATGATTATGTTAAAATAGATGATGGTGCTTCTAAAATAAGCACCGAGAGTATGGAACCGTATTCGGTATGAAAAAAATTAAAATTTAATTAGAAATATTTCACATTTTCTTCCATGTATACATTTTAAAGTATAAATGCAATAAATATATGAAGAGGTTTACTTCAGAAGACAATTTTTTGGCAGATAATTTTATAAAAAGACGAACATAAATTTAATTATAAGTTTCCGTAGCAATAATATTTGCAATTAACACTGTTTCACAGAATGGAATTCAAAATATTACATACAATTTGGAGGTCAAAACTTACAAGTTAATAACAACGTTTTCCAAATTTTTTTATTCTACATTTCTTGTTTTAGGAATTTCTTAACGTCCTGAAAGTAAAGAAAAGTTTTTCTGTGATACCCAGACATGTGAAAAAACATCGTTTTCAGATGTTTATTCTCATCGAATTTCATATTGAATTTGGTTCCTGATATTAGATTGAATGCTTAGAATTTCATTTAATTGCAAAACACATTAAAGCCCAAATCGAGGAAATTTTTACCATAGCCAACTTACTTAAAAAAGTTATTTTAAAATTTTAACTTTTAGCAAATTTCCTATTGAATGTGGCTGCTGTTGTTAGCTTGAATACTGCAATTTGTTTTCTGAATTACAAAATGTATCAGGACAAATTTATAACTGTGCTAAAATATTACGTCTGGCCTAGGAAGGACGTAAATTATTTGGGAAACGTTGAGTTACAGTTTTTCAGATCATAGTTAACAAGAAACGTAGTGCATATGTTACCATCGGTAAACCTAAATACATATTAAATGAGCTTGTATAAAGTGTCTTCTGCGGAAAAAATATTTTTCTAAGCCGTCTGTTACAGGCAAAAGTTTTCGCACTTTACTTGGAAGAATGGCACAAATTTTCAGGTTAACTATTTCATTCATTGGGGCAAATTCCCCTTCCCCATGTCGTTTCCTGTATCGAAATTTGTGCCGTCTTCCGTTAGCACAAACGATCTGAATTGTACTGAGAAGTATTTTTTTAACTTAAATATAGACTATTACTTGTTTATAGCACGTGGAATGAAACTTAAGACAAGGCCACCTAATAATCTTGGAAAGTTTACATGGAAAAGTTTAATGTACTTTTTCTTAAACGTAACTGAGCGCTACCGAATAGCAGCTCGAAGAAACTGATGTTTTTTTTTTTTTTTTTTTTTTTTTTTTTTTTTGCTTTAGTTTGTACGTTAGTAGCGGGAAAACATTTGCAACGTTTTAAACACACAGTGAAGTATAAAATTGGACACAACGGTTAAATTTATCATAGCTTCTTTAATCTGTAATGATCTGTAATAAGTAGTAATCTTTAAACAAATTTCTTTGAATCGGATAAAAACGAATTATTTAGTTGCTTTATGAAACAATAAAACAAGATTCAATTGAACTGTTTTTACACTGTATATAAAATACTGCATTAGTAGATGTCATTAAATGCGTTCTTGGAATTTGATAGCAACATTATTTACCTGTGCACTTTCAACATTTACTTTCAAACTGGATATGTTACAACAATTTTACAAATACATTACATTTCGCATTGTAACTTAAAAGAAAATAATTACCTAGAAAACAGTATGGATTCAGTGTATACAGAACGAAAATTATACTAATGCGCAACTATTTTTTAATTTTCTTGAAAATAGAAACAGAAGACAAAGGACTTTTCTTTTGTTACTGAGCTAACCAATTTTTATGCAACTTAAGCGATTTGTCATCTGAAACAGATCACATGAAAATGCCATAAATCATGTTTCTTGAAATTATATTTTCGTTTTATCTAATTCCTAAAACTTTGACCAATCATTTTATAGAGCTCTAAGATGGTAACACATACACAAAAACATAATGAAATAAAATTCTTCTAGGAAATGCTTATCTTTCATGAAAGGTTTATCTCAGTACATAAAGTTTTACGACGAGGCATATTAGAGTTAAACTGTACATTCCCTTCAAACCGATTAATACATTCTGTAATATACCTTAAGTCCCTAAAAGAGAACATCTAGTTTTGAATCCGATGATAATATTCATAAAAACGTGCAGTGTGAAAAAAATGTGCGCAGCTGAAAGAATCAAGAATGATGTTATATGGTTTTTCGTTTAATATATATGTGTATTTTACGTTATATATATATATATATATATATATATATATATGTATATTATAGATATATAACTGTGCTTTGTTCTATTTGAAAAACTCGTTGGTATAGGTTTAAATCCAAGCAAACCTCGGAATATAAAACTTTTTGGACTAGGTGATATGAAGCTAAGCCAAAAATCTTGCTATCTTCAGGGTGACCATTTCGATTTGTAAAATCTTACAAAAAATTGAATACTAAATGACAGCTCTGCTGGAAATGGTCAGCAGAATACTGTTCTAAGTTATGATCTTCTGTTCGTAGAGAAAATATTTCCATAAAGGAATTAATTACACACTGAGCGGATCGTGCTGCCTATTTCCTTTACTAACTGCTGTTCAACAATTCAGTCATATATTATAATACTGGGTGAATGTTTTCTTTCACTGTTTTTATTTATGGAAATTATAAAAAATTAAAAAACAAACAAACAAAAAAAAAAAAAAAAAAAAAAAAAAAAAACGTTTAAACTAGAATAATTACAATTTCTGACGCTTTCTATGCGTGTATAACTGGAAAAGTACTTCAAATGGATATCTGAAACTAAAACATAGAATTTTGATATATAAATTATATACGCCTTATATGAGACTTATTAAAAATCAGCGTTTACTTTTGTAAGGTATATGACAGCTAAATTTTGCTAATCATTTTGATCGAAACATGTGAGTTCAATGAATTTGAAGAACACATTTCTCAGCGCCATTTCTTATAAGAACAGTGAGCGATTAAACAACTGTTTTAAACTACATTAACTGTTCAGTAATCTGTATTGAATACTAAAAATACTGAACATTAAAGTGATCGCTAGGATTCAGTTCAAAGATACTTATAATATAGATATGTTGAAGGGTACGATTAGATTTTAATTACATTTTTTGTTCTACTGGCTTTGAAATCTGTAACTATTAGTCAAACTGCTAGTCGAATAAGTGTACCAAGAGCACTGTATTCGCTCAGTGTGTACCTACCTACTTTGAGGTATCTAAATCAACAAAAGAAATATCCTATCATATCAGCATTCTTACAACTGTAATGGTACTATCATATTACAGTTACAACAATGGAACATGATTTTGTAAGTAATAGACATATTTGCCCAGTGATGTACCAAATAAGGAAGCATTTTTTTTTCTTATTTTCTCTTACAAAGGCTTATTCATGACAGACCCTCAAAATATTCATGGATTTTATTTCTGGACTCCTTAACTTTCGAGTCCATATTGAGATTGTAAAAAATTCAAGCTCGACGAGAGAGAATATTGCATTCTCTTTCTTGGTGGGGAGAAACTATAGTTGTTCTCAAACTTGAACTAGCATCATAGAGGAAGTCTGGTTATCACTATTCCATCGGTAAATATTTCACTATAGTTAAGCAGAGATTCGAGTGCACTGTGTAAAAATTCTCTTGAAGTGGAGACGAGAGATAAAAGTACAGATCTTGAAGTCAAAGACATAAAGGTCAAACATTTTGTGTCACATTATGGAGTTACCTGATAATTAAAAGTGTTTATCTAAAATTATCAGGCAAAATGTTTAAAAAATGGCGGATACCAAATATAATTCACTTACGACACCTAAAATGCACATTTCATTTCTTATTTTTATTTACAATATGGGTTTTAGTAACATTTACACAACAGAAATATAATTACAAAACACTTAAAATCGCTCTTGATCGGGCAAAATTTTATACAGAATGGAAAGGACAAAGGTTTTAAATAGTGAGAATTATTCATATGTGCTTCTAAATTGCTCAACTCTGAAGAACGTTGAGGCATGTAAGAAACTATTTTACACAATATTCAGACTCAGATTTAAAAAAAAATATTGAAAACTTAATTTGATTATGAAATAGCTTAATTATAATTTATTTGGCTTAAATTTTTACTGTATTCTAAGTTATTTCTCGAAGTACGCTTGATAATAATGTTATGGCGCACATACGGATAGTTCCTTTATTATGCGATACTAAATTTGATGAACTGATGCCAAATTCTAATTCCTACATTAATTTAATCCTTTAATTTAAATTTTTTAAAGAAAACAATTTTATTTCTAAGATCTAATAATTTTTATGTATTTGCTTATTTTTATGAAATATATTTGTTTGCATGTAAAGAGAATCACAAGCATATTCATATTTGTACGGACAATATTTAAATCGGAACTTAGTATCAACAGCAAATGATTTGTAACTAAAGCAACTGGAATACTAGCACACGGAATTAAAGCTTTATAAAAATATAAATGTATGTTTAGGTTTTCTACTTAATACGCGAGCAAAAAATGCTTCATATTTTAGAACTAAAATAAGTTAGTAAATAGAACTGCGAAACGTATTTGCTTAAGCACTTATGTTACAGTTTTAAAGACACGGAAATTTTGTTCAGGAATTTCTAAATTAGATAGCTCTTTCAGAAATGAATGTTTAAAGTGATCATTTAGTCTTAGCTTCGTTAAGCACATTTTTGACGTAAGAATATCTTTTCAATGGTGCAATTTGCCTAGTTTAACGGGAATCTCAATATGAAAACATATTTAACAATTTATAATGAGAAGCCATAAAATAGCAAAAATCATTTTTTACATATTTCTATTAATTGTTTCTCAATCAAAGGATTTGCGTAAATGTACCCATTTTCATCAAGGAACTCAAAGAATAAAAATGCTGAGTCTTTATTAAAAATTTTAATTTCTGTGTGACGCTTCAGCGTATTTCTTTTGTTCTCTCGACCATACATCCAAACCATATATATAAAACTGCATAACAGTTATATAAAGTGCTCTATGATGAAAACCGAGGTATGCACTGCGAAAAATTCGGTTTTCCGGAAAAAGATGCGAAAGGAAATATTTTTAAATATTACAAATACTGGAAAGACTGAAGGAAACATGCTTCCATAGTATACAGCTCAGAAACTTCTATCAGTTTTATTGATAAATGGTCATTCATGAAGCAATATAAATCTGAGTAATTGCTATCATTGAGAAATTAGATAAGCTTTATTGGATATAGGAAATTATTTTTGAAAAAAATGTGTTTGCTAAAAGTTTCCTTTAGTGACAAAGAAGACCACATTCTAAGTAAATTAAGTATTTCAAGTACAGAATATTCATTCAAGAATGAAAATGGGTAAACTTCGTTACGTCTTGGAAATATTTAATGCAAGTAATGTCAGGTTCATTATTTAGCAACATGTACAATGTGCATTTCAAGATCTATCATAAAATCAGTTAGCTAAATCAAACTACTTATCTAACTGGAAGTTATTTTTACATGATTTAGTTAGTATTACAATCTTCAGGACTTAAAAAATCTTATATTAAATTGTAGGAAAAGAATCTCTGCGTTAAGATAATAAAAGGTGTTAGAAATCTAACAATTAACTGCATACCTTATTCCTTAAAATGTAATAAGCACCCAAAAATTTACATTTCGATATTTAAACGAGATATTTTTTACTGAGCGATATGATACTAATAAAAAATTTTAATCAGTTATACTGACAAGGTAGCGTACCACATGCATTACGTCTCGTCACCAATATTGCACTCGGTTTAATGCCACAGAAAACTATACAAATTCTTTAGTGCTAGAGTTAAGAATAAACATACTTTTCTCACGTGTTGACCGAAGGAAAAAGAACATAAACGAATTTTAAATGCATTTAAATTTTACACGATTAATTTCAGTGACGAGATGGCAGTGACGATGATACGCTAAAAACTACAAACACTTCTAAAAAGAAAGAATTCTTGCCGACAATATTTGGCTGTGATACCTTCGTTACGAATCCTGTTAATAAAATAGAGTCTCAATACAGACTTAGAAAAGTAATACTCGATTAAACACTGGACACCAATAATCAGTTACAAAAACACTGGCCGAAAAATTAATGGCCAAAAATATAAGGAGACAAGGCTTGAATTCACATGCCTCCTATATAGTCCACCCATATAGTGTTCCTCAATAGAACATTTCTAGATAGCAACCTCAGTGGCGGAACCAGAGGAATATTAGAATATACATTTCAACAAAGGAACAAACATGCTTGATATAACAGCTAAATAGGAAAAATACAGAAAATTAAATATTCAGATATCTCAAGTTTTTAAAGTCCCAGAGGAAATTAAAAATACAATACCAGCGAACTTAAAATTTGAAACTAAGAGAATAAAAAATTAAGCAAGAGGAAAATAAATTTCAAAGAAATTAAGATATTAAACCTTGGAAGTACAAAAAAACAATTTTATGAAATAAAAGTGTTACCAGAATTCGGCAATAATTATTTAGAACCCAACCATACGGGATTTTAAAAATTAGCAGCAAAATAAATCGGAAATCAAACAGTTATAGCAACAGTGAATATCAGCAAAATGGCAAAAGAAAAATTCAGGATGACGAACTGAAGAAATGCTTCACTTATTTAAATGCAGATATTGAAAATTGGCAAGCAAAGCATGAACTATCATACTTGGGGGAGAGAAACTTTAAAAGTGAAAAAAAATCTAAGTTTGTAAAATTAGAAAATATCTCAAAGAAATTTATAATTTTATAAAGTAAACTACTTACTTTCCTCAAGAAATATTTGAAGAACTTCTCCACGAAGTAATGAAACGGGGAAGAAATACGAAACGTGCCTTAAGTTTGAAAAATTATGCTAATTTTTAACATCAAAAACACCTTACAATTACAATATAGCACTTGATTCATGTTACGTAAATATCTCTGAATATGAAACAAATTCAAAATATGTCTTTCCACAATGTTCAACTTATTTCTATTATTTCGCGCATTATAAGATCCCTTTAAAGTCAAAAGAGATAAATCTAACAAAAGATAATCTAATATAAAAATCTCACAATTTTTTAAACATTTTATAGTAAAAAAACCTATATTGCACTATAAATCCTTTTCACAACTTCTAAACTTGAAGTGCATATAAAAGATAGTCTGGACTGTGATAATAATGATAAGTTTAAGCTATATACGTTCTAATTGTTCATTTCGCAAAATAATTTTAAGATGAACGCTTTACGTGAAGTTTGCTAATTGGTAAAATCCTTTGAAGGAAAATTCTGTATGTGTAACTTTAAAAAATCTGAAAATAACCCTAAAATAAAACGAAGAAAAAAATCAGAAAATTAGAAATGCCTTCACTTATTTAAATGAAGCTCAGAGATACACGAATGAATAAAATGGACTTAATGCAATTCATTTCACTCGGTGAAACTGATTTTGAATCAGTTTCAACAAGTAAAACGGCAACGTACAAAAAATAGTGCGCATGAATTCTGTATAAGGCTTACATTTAGAAGACAGGTGAAAATTTATATGCGCAACAGGTCTACCATATACATTTAAGATAACATTATGAACACATTTTAAAACGCCATTCGAAATTTCATGAATGTTAAGTTCTTTGAATATAAAAAAATTCGTAATAATCGGTCCAGCCGAATTTCCCATCATACGGGCAGCAAAGCTCAAGGAATGTTTATTTAAAAAATATTTTTTGCCCCTCTAGAAAATTATTATTTGAAAATGCTGGGGCACAGTGGTCATTATTCCGCCACTGAGTTATTCTACTAAAAGATGAGTTCAGCTCTAAAACCACTCTCCCAGTAAAAGAGTATTTGAAGGCCACCTTTGCCTCATCAAGCGCCGAATTTCATTTTTAGGATGTTTCAGTTTTGCTGTAATAGAAGCTGTTCCAGCTCGTCTGCTGAGCGCAGCAAGAAAGCAGCTGATTCTCTGTACCCAGCGATTAGCTGTTTGACGGCGATCACTTCACTTGGATTCAGAGAATGCTTCACTGCACTGTTGGTTGGCCCACTTTTCTTCATGCTGAGATCTGTTGGTCCTGCAAAGTGAAGAAGAAAAAGAACTAATTCATACAATAAATTTATCAAATTTAGTTAATGGTAAAAGGTTTCCATAGGACATTGCGCTTCCAAAAATACCAGAATTTTCAAATGGATGAAATAGGCCATCTCAGGTGGAAAAAATTCATATATATTCATATATGAGGATATAATTTATATTGTAAGGCAATCGGAAAGGATGAAATTCTTATTTTAAATTTCGCTATATGGCCATAGCTTATAGTCATGCATGTGAGGAATTTTGGCTCATCTGCTTTAAAATTGATATACATGTTGAGTCAAGTGCAATTTATTGTACATTAGCAAAATTTAGTGCGTACTATGATCCGATCAGTAAAGGCACGTAAATTTGTGGTAAAAATATCCGACTTAAAGTGATGATTAAAAATAATGGTCACTAACATGAAAAGAAATAGAAGGTAACCGAGGTAAAATTAAGGACAAAGCATAAAATCAATCAGGTGAGGCAAGATTTTGATATTAATTGTAGAAAATCTCAAATACTCGTGCACAGCTGTTTGGCAGGTTTTCGGAGCAGAAAATATAAAAATTTAGTTCTGCCCACGCCGGGACTCGAATTCTGTATGCTCTGAGTGCTAGCCGTATGTGCCGACCATTCAGACCTCGAGAGTAAGCAATGGGAAAGAGAAATCTGTTACATTCCCTCCCTCCCCCGACTTAAAAGGTAAGTGGAAAGGAAGGAATGAGACTCTGCTGCCGAATCCAACTGGTGCGAAAAGTTTGTCCGCCACATTTTAGCTGATGGCCAATGCTATTAGACTTTTCGAACTTGGAAAAACGAAACTTCAGCTAGACTTATCACTTATACTGAAACTTCGGATCTTCCGCTTTCTAACCGGACGTGCTACCAATTACACCTCGAGAGCCCGCAGTGGGGAAGACGAAAATTCTTCATACCCGGATATATTAAAGGATACGTGTATAAAGACAACTCTGACTGACGAGGTGGCCCACCGACCTTAGGAACGATTGCCAAACGGTGGAAATGCCACCCCGCCAACAAAAGCATCTAGCTATCTGCGGACCACAACCAAGAGGCCGGGGAGAGATATGGTGACTTTACTTAACCTGTTCCGCCGAACTAAGTTAATAACACTACAGGGTTAGGAAATCATTTTAGTCATTGCTAGCAATCTGACGGTTAGGCCGCCTTTCTCCATTTTACATTAATCTTTAGTTCTTGGATATAATTATTTTCATTCACTTGCTTCATTATCTCTAAGATGCCCTTGTTGCAATAATAATCCGTGAACAGTCTATTCACAGGATATGTGATGTAGTCGGAAGGAAAGAACTGCTGTCGAAGGTGCTCTGTCAGAGGGCAGGAGAGCAGGTAATGAAGTGCGTACGCGTCTTCCCCGCGAAAACCGCAAGAACAGTTGACGTTCGGCCGGGGAGGCAGATCAGACGGCATTTATTGATAAGACAAAAAAAAACTACAAAGACAAGGAAGCACATTAATGCGTTAAGCGTACACGCAGGCACGCTATGACATAAAAATGTACAGAACAAGAATTTTAGAACTTCCACGATGCTAAATCGGTGATGAAATTATAACAAAATCAAAAGAATATTAAATGTTAAAGCTGATAAATTAGACACGTTGACATGCGCAGTTGTAATGATTTAGTAATAATAACCAATAAGATGATCAACATGGAAATCAAAGAAAACATTTGTGCTCACTTCCTAAGACCTTTGCTTATACACATGTATTAAAACTTATAAAAATGCCGTAAAACATTTACCAATTTGAAAAACTTTATTTTACGTTTCCTCTTCACTGCGTCATAAATTTAATGTTTCCTTTCTAACCGAGGAATACACTGGTAGTGTTTCCTGATGTAAGAAATTCTCTAAATACCCCATTGAATTATTGCCTCTAAATAATTGCAAGTAGTTTTTTTTTTCAACAAAAGAATTTTTTAAATTCCCTGGAATTTATAATGAAAAGAACATTTCAATGGAATAAAAATACGCATTTTTTGCTTATCAAGATCTATTAAGCTGGATAATTCAGATTACTTCATTTTTTCAGAAATTTCGATTACAAGTTAAAAAAGGAAAACCGCATTATCCAAAAACGCATTGTAGAGTTTCTTTATGTTAATTAACAAAATTATTTATAATTTAGACCTTTACTTTTCTTATTTAGTTTTAAATAAGGAGCTTTTACATCCTTCTGAAGGCTCAGTTGTTATTTTAAACTTGGAAAATCTGTCTCTGCTATTCCCCATAAACTAAATTAGATCCTACAATGAACCTCGTGAATTCTCGCACAGGCGTGAATAAATTACCAGCACAGAAGAAGGGTGAAAATAGCCCTTTATTTAATCAAATAATTAACAGAAAGGCGCGATTTTTCTGCTTTACAATGGCACCGTCAACTTGCGGTGAAACTGAAACGTAGAATATAATTCAAGTCAAAAGCTAAAATAAAATAGTGCTGGATTAGCGCATTAAGTTACGCTTAACAGGTTGCTCAATAGAAACCTAACAGGCGTGACGATAATCCGAAATAGCCAAGAGGTTTACTAGCGTAACAACGAGATAGCAACGAAAAGTGCGCTGGCTAGTCAAAACACGCTGTGAATAAACTGAGAGATTCACCCATTTAAATACTAACTTTCACTTAACTTTAAATTTACATCCTGGCGAGAAAATGTGAGGGGAATTTGAGGAGTTCGGGAAAGGTATCAAACTTAAAAAAAAATTGTTATGCAAAATAAGGGAAACCCTATATCTTTAGCGATAATTCGTTGTCAGTCTAGCTAGAGCTTGGTTAAAATTTATGATAGAAGAAAGAAGTAAACTGTATAACATGTATCATTTCTAATATTCCAGAAACTGCCAGAGCATTTGGAAGGCGAACAGAGGCCACGTCGGCAAGTGAGGATCCATCAAGCTGCAGCATATTCCCCCTGGAGCGGCTTCGTCGATGAACGGATGAGCGATTACCAGGAAAGCAAAAGATAAGTGAAATATTCAGTTTTTACTCTATGTCTAAAGTGCAGCAGTTGCTAATTATCGTAAGTTTAGCCTCAAATGAAGACATTTCGGTTTGTTACATAGCAAGAAGCTTTTAATTTAATTATGCACTTATCGCAGAGATTTTAAGTGATAAGATTTCTGATTTCAGTCCAAGAGATTGTTTAGGAGAAGTTTGGCGTATCTGTAGAATTATTGTAAACAACTCTGTGTATTATGATGTGAAGGGCAAACTGAGTAACATTTTTTTTCAATGAAGTGAAAATGTTTCATGAAGTATGTTCGATAAATTAGTTTTGTAAACGTAAAAGTTTCTGCTAAAGTATGTGTAAAGAGCAAAAGTTGTACGGACATTAGGTATTTTTTGGAAGCAGGAGAACTGAAAAATTAGCAAACGCCTTCGCCGGGAATCAAACTACGGACCTCTGGAATACCGGCCCAGCGTGCAGAACCACCAAGTTTAGTGAACCTATTTTGCTTAGTACATTAAGAACAGTTTAGAATTCAACGTGTTTTTGAGGTTCTAGTTATTAAAATGTTGGATTTTGGTTAGGTGGTAGTGTTAAAATTACATGTACAAAGACACACGCTCTTCCGTTCAGTACATTTTGCTGGAGAGCAGAGGGAGAACTAAAAGCTAGAAAGAATGGATGAGTAAAAGTTTTCCATGAAAAGCTAAAATGGAAATGAATATGTAATCTTTTTGTGCTAAATTATTTTTCCTTACAGCTAACTGGAAGGACAGCAGATGCTGACAGGAAAAACTAAATGTATTTTTGAAGAACTGTCCTCTGGAAATTCATCTGTAATGCAATTAGTAAGCTGTTGAGTGCAAAAAGTTGGCTCCAGATAGGTTCAGCATTTAAAATCTTACTTCATTTTCCAGACCGTTTTATTATCGCTTTTTCCATGTGGACTTGCCCTTTATAAAATCGATTTTTAACTCATAATTTTTACTGTGCCTTCTTTTTTCTCTGGCATTTTTTTAAAACACTTAGCATTCTTTTTTCTGCATACACCAGTTTTAGCTCAAAATGCACGTTTTCATATTTTTACGGCATTGTGCTTGTGAGATATTTTCTTTTCAAAGAATATTTTAATGTTGTTTTGTGACGATAAAAAACACCAGTTATGGTCTGACTAAAAATCAGAAGTGGGCGAACCCAGTTTCAAATTTTAAAGGGAAGGTCTTTAACTTTTTCTGACATGCAAACAAGATTATTGCTTTTAAGATGTTTAATACAATTAAATTTTAGTCGACTATTGCAATTCATAATAAATCCTTATATTCGCGCGGAATAAGCTTTTTTTTTTCACGCAAATGGTTTCACAAAAATTTAGCTTTCTTTTGACTCCTTTCTAACCCATTTTTCGATTTCACTTTCATATTTTTAATTAAACCCATCATTTTATTTGGTAATAAAAACTATCACATTATTTATTTTGATTCGTTGTTTAATGAAAAGTTAATATCGATTAATTATAGAAAAAAACTCATTCCTTACAAAGAAATAAAATGTAATTTGTCTGAAATTCGTTTGAATGCTCTTAAAAATACGGACTTATCTCAATGATTGCCTACAGTAGTTATATATAATACATAGCAACTAGCGCATAATTAATGTATTTTAATTTTTTTTAATCTTAGAAATTATAATATATATATAATTATATATGCCGAATGGTTCAGTTAAACACAAACAAGTTTCTGTAAAGGGTAGCTTACACAAAGAGAAATCGAATCATATAGCAATGCAATGTCGGAAACGATATTTTCTTGTGTACAGAGAGGCTTAATGCATTATATTCGATAACAGGAGAACGTACCCATTGCGCATCATTCCCGTTATCTGGCAGGCTTCTGGAAAGAACCGGTATCGATCTCTTTAGTACAGCCATACAAACACTTGATGGTTTGACCCTCGTCTTATCGCGTGCCGTTGCAGTTGCACAGTGGTTTGTCTATTGCAGTCCGATGCTCCCTATATTCGTGAATTACTACTCCTCCTACTATATACACCACTACCTCTGCAGGCAGTTAATGTTATCTTAACGGTTGACTAGTGACGTTATTTTGAAAGAATGCATGAGCCGTCTCACAGCCGAAAAACGCCCTCGTATGAAGATGGCATTTCCGACTATTCATTATTTTTTAATTCTAATTTATCTTTCTTCAATCTACAAACCCCAGAAGTTTCTACAAGCTTAGCTAAGCCATTCTGTATATATACATGCTTACATTATGTGATTAAAATTATCCGGATACTTGGAGAACAGAATCATGATGTATATGCCTAGTCAGTAAGTTGCATAATGGAAAGGGACCTATTTTCGTTGCAGTGAGATTAACAGATCTAGTGGGAAGACTATCTGCTAAATTTTAAATATATTGCAGCCATTAATCTGGATTGGATATGATACGAATTGTAAATGACTTCCCAGTTCATGATGTGTAGATGTTCTATAAAATAAAGCTCGGAGCCGGGCAGACCAATTCCACACATCCATACGGAAAACCACGTGTAAACAACATATGCTGTTAGCACATGATTTTCCGACAAAATCATGGTTCTCCATTGTTTTTCTGTGTGCTTCAACATAAAGAAAAGTTAAATGCATTTTTGAAGAGAATGTGAAAACCCTTTTCCAGAAGCAAAAGTTATTTTGCAAATTTGCAAAGCTTCATATACCATTATCATG
Source organism: Stegodyphus dumicola (assembly GCF_044657685.1). Lineage (NCBI taxonomy): Eukaryota > Metazoa > Arthropoda > Arachnida > Araneae > Eresidae > Stegodyphus > Stegodyphus dumicola. The sequence goes on from NC_140781.1 coordinate 181,936,467, forward strand.
TTCGACGCTATGAATCGGCATGCCGTGATTAGTGTTATTTATTAAGGCTAATCTTAAAATTAGGCTTGTAAAAGCAGAAGGATAGTGTTACATATATGTGGCAACATACTAGTTTCTTGTTGAACTGAAGTGAAGTAATCGCCAGTTGATGTCGGTTTGTAATAAACAATGTGCTATGTGATCCTGTAGTAATGTCACTTATTTATTGATCAAGTAATATTAACATAAATAACATGGCGTAGTCGTATGTAGTAGTATTACAACTAATTGCCAGGCAATCCCTTTGGTTGTTTTTCCTCTCAGCTGACGCAAGATGGAATTTTGTCGCCCACCGCAAAGCCTGAGTTTCGACTGCAATGTGGCCGAAAACTGGCGCAGATTCAAGCAGCTATTCCAGATTTATATGAAAGCTTCAGAAAATACCTCAAAAGATTCAGATGTGAAAGTTGCTTTATTTTTAAATGCCACTGGTGAGGAAGCAGTTGAAGTGTTTAACACGCTCAATCTTTCAACAGGAGATCAGGGCAACTATGAAAAAGTGCTTGAAGGGTTTGAAGCTTTCACGACGCCTAAAACAAATGTCGTGGTGGGGAGATTTTTATTCAATAAGAGAAAACAAGAAGAAGGGTACTTTTTGATTGTTTCGAGACTGACCTGGAAACACTGGTAAAATCTTGCGAATTTGGTGAGCAGAGTGACTCTGTCGTACGTGATCGCATTGTCCTTAGAGTATAAGATGCCAGTTTATAGGAGAGGATGCTGCGAGAAAATAATCTGAGTTTGGAGAAAGCAATTGATTTAAGGAAAATAGTTGAATTGAGCAAAGCTCGTGCTCAAACGTTAAAAGAACACAATGTTAACAGCGTAACTAGAGGGAAAGTGAAGCAACATCAGGCAGGAGGAGCCAATGCAGCCGTAGCAGTGAGGATGGCGTGATGACGCTTCATATACTGAGACGTTTTTGTGTAAAAAATGCAACAGACATCACGTTAATGGACAATGTCCGGCATATGCGAAACAAATGCTTTAATTGTGGCAAACTAAATCCCTTTTTGACTATACGCACACTGAAATAGGTCCAAAATGTTTCTCAGCATGATAACGCAGATATATATAGTGAATCTGATGATGAATTCTGCGTAAATTCCATAAAGGAACCACAGAATAAACATGAATTACAGCGTGTTTTGGGAATGTGTAATTATTTGACGAAATTTGTAACACATTTTTCAGAGAAAACAGTCATATTAAGGGAACTTTTGAAAAGCAAAGTAGAATGGCAGTGGTTACAGCTACATTCTAAAGCATTCAGGGAATTAAAAAAAATTAATTTCCAACGCACCTGTATTAGGAATATTTGATAGCAGTAAAACCTATCACTATACAGGCAGATAGTTATAAAGATGGGTTACGTTGCTGCTTATTGCAGAATGGACAACCAATTGCTTTTTTGGCTAGGAGTTTGAATAATGCAGAAAAAAAACTATGCTCAGATTGAGAAAGAATTTCTTAGTATTTTATTTGCTGTTAATAAATTTCAATACTACATTTATGATAGAGAGGTAGAAGTTCTTACTGATCATAAACCATTAGTTTCAATTATAAACAAAATTATTACTAATGTGTTGTCAAATAGATTGCAAAGGATAAAAATTAAGCTCTTAAAATATAACTTAAAACTTAAATATTTGCCTGGGAAATATATGTACTATGTTGCAGATTTACTGTCATGTTCCTTTATTGAAACACACGCAAATGAAAACATGGATATGACAGAGATTGTTCATACACTAACAAAACAACTTCAAATATCTGAGAGTAAGAAAAGGGAATTTCAGAAAGCTACATTAGAATATGAAGGGTTAATGTTAGTGAAAGAATATTGGCAAAAGAGATGGCCTTTGAGTGCTGATAAAGTTCCTAAAGAAGCAAGATCTTATTTTATCAGAAGCTAGGGCTCGACAAGTACTATTTTGGCCAGGAATCAACAGTGACATTGAGAATATGATTACTAAATGCCTAATTTGTGATAGGTTCAGGCCTCAAACAGTAAAAGAACCTCTCGTTTGTCATGAAATTCCCAGTTTACCTTATGAAAAGGTTGGTACTGATATCCGTGAGTATGCGGCGAAAAGTTATCTAGTAATAGGCTGTTACTTAACTAAATGGGTAGACATAATTCCTCTAAAACATAAAAGTGCAGTGGAAGTTACTAGTAAATTGAAATCAATATTTGTAACATATGGAATACCCAAAACTTTAATTTATGAGAATGTAACGTTTAATAGTTGGAAAATAAAGAGTTTCGCAAGGGATTGGGGATTTGAAATAATCACTAGCAGTCCTCGATAACCTAAATCTAATGGATTTGCAGAAAAGTTGGTAGGTATAGCTAAGAGTTTATTTAGAAAAGCAGGATTGGAAAAATTAAATGAAGCTTTACTGTAATATAGAAATACTCTAATTTCAGGTATAAATTTATCTCCAAGTCAAATGCTATTAAGTAGGAATTTAAGAACACGGTTACCAATCACACAAACAGAATTGAAACCAACTGTAAAACATCAATAAGAAAAGGTGAGGAGTAAGCAGAAACAGGCTAAAATCTATTATGATAAGCATGCAAGGGAAAGACCTGAATTTATTCCTGGGGAAAAGCTAATGTTGAGATGGGAAAATAAATAGGAGCTCGTTTATAGTTTTAAAAAAGCATTCAACTCTAGATCATATTGGATTAGAACAAAAGATAATAGGGTAATTAGACGGAATAAATTCCATTTAAGAAAAACTAAAAATCAGAAGAATTTAGTGACATTAGACAATTATGATCTATGTAATGAGATTGAGGAAAATACAAGTAGTGAACATCCAAAAATACATAATGATCCTCACCATCAAGATAATAGCAATAATATTAATCATGATTGTGTATATAAAACAAGAAGTGGTCGTAATGTATATCGACCATCCAAATAGGATAATTATGCAATGCAGTGATTCCTATGACTTTGCCAAAAGAGGGGAGATGTTACATATATGTGGCAACACACTAGTTTCTTGTTGAACTGAAGTGATGTAATCGCCAATTGATGTTGGTTTGTAATAAACAATGTGCTATGTGATCCTGTGGAAATGTCACTTATTTATTGATCAAGTAATATTAACATAAATATAACAGATAGTGGGGATTAGAATTCAACAGATTAAAACGGACAGATTTTTTATGCATGTAGAAATTATTAAAGAAATCAAACTTCGCAACTGAAGAATTTAGAATGGGGAATGAATGCACTTATAGAACATGAATTTGCTATTTATGAATATCAAGTAATAAAATATGGCTCTTGTTCTAATTAAATTTTATTCGAAGTTTGAAATCATATGAAATTATGTAACATTTATTCGATTATTTTTCAGGTAAGTAAGCCTGATATCCGTTTTTCGAAACAGAATTGAGTACGACTGTTTTTCGAAACATTTTGAAAACTCTGGCACTAAATTCACATGTACTGTAATTAGAAGATTTCCTCATTTAAGAGCTACTGCATGAATATCTAATATAAAGTATGATTTCGTTAAGCATATTTTTAGCATATCAATCCAGAATTCAATTACTTTTCTTAATAAAAACGAGCACACCTGCAGTAGTAGTAGAAAAGAGAGTTTTGCCAAGATATAGTTTACCAAATGCAAAGATAAAAACATATTTTAGACTGAAATTAATTTTTTACATAAAGAAATTGGCTATGCAAAAAAAAAAAAAAAAAAAAAATCGTATAAGTACTTGTGAAACTAGACAAAAGAATTTAAAAACGATTAAGTATTTTTTATTTATACAATTAATTAGTATCACTCGCGAGAGATGGCAGCACTATTTCATTACTTCTAGATTGTTGGTACACTTGCAGTCTGTTATACTTTAATAGCGCGTCTGTGGTGATGGCGATAAGGAGCGCGCCTTGCGCCCTCCGATAAGTGTGGCAACCCTAGAGGAGAAGTTTTTTACGAGTAGCGAGCAGAGCGAAACAGGCAGGCTGTCGGGCAGTGTGCGCAATGTTCCTAAATAAAGCTTAATTTTTATTGTGCACTATGTCTCGTTAATATTTATATTAATGCAGTAAGAACATAATCTGTGATATGGAATTCGAGGATTGGTGGTAAAAACATAACAGGAAATCACCATACGTCTAAACTGTGAACGATAGCATTACTCAAGCCAGATGAAAAATATATTTGTTAAATTATATAATGCTCTTAAATAAAGTGAAAATAAATGTAAAAAAACGCGTAATGCACTCATTTTCTTGGTTAATGTTACACGCATTATTTTTATTCAGAAAATGCATGTGGTATTTTTCTTACTTCCTTTACAATTTATTAATTCTTCAAGATATTTAAAGAAAGATACATTTTTTTATATTAACAAGCCGGGTTCTTTCGATTTAATTTGGTATTAGATGCAATTTAAAAAATTATAGGCAATACAGAAAGAAAGAACTATCTACAGTACTAAGTACATTAAATTAAAAAATAATATATATATGTATGGGAAAGTATTTGTAGAAATATTTCGAGGAAAATACTTAATGCTGATTTTTATGCAGGTAAAATCTAAAAGCTGCTTCCAATGAATAGAAAACGTGCCAAATAAATCGAAGTGAAGAAATAAAACAACGAAATTTGGTGGTGAAACAACGAAATTTTAGACGAAGTTCAATGCTGCAGGCTTTGGGCATCCTTGCTAGCTACGATATGCAGGTGAAACGTCCATGCTTTGCTTTCACTCAGTAAATGCTTATATATGTTTCTTACACTAGATATAAATCACATTATGATATCTTGCTTGTCAGACTGTATGAAACAACTCTGCGTTTTATACTAACTTAAAGCTGATAATTATGCATTTGACTTTAATTTGCTAAAATATTTTTCAAAATACATTCGACTTTTTTCCTCAGATTTTTAGTTGAACGTGGTTAATGTGAAATTTTAATGCGAATCGAGTAATTTCGTAATGAATTTATTAAATGTACACACAGTACTAAGACGTTTCACAATTTTCATTATAATGGTCAATAAACAATAAGCAACGTAGATGTGAACTTACCATTACTGGAATTCGTTATGGCGCTTGGATGACCATTTGTAGAGGCATTTGGCACTATACGGTACGCCGAAGAATAAGATGGAGAACCGTTCAAAATAGCGGATGCTTGAGACTTGCCGTGTCGCAGTGTGGTTTGCAAAATATTTTCGTGCTGCGGGCTCCGAGAGACAGGAGTTTCGGAACGTCCTCTTTCCACTTCAGCCTGCGAAACAAAAGAATTGTGAAACATTTTGATCATGTTAGAATATTTAAATAGAAGGTAATATTATAACAATGCGGACCTTGTATATGCAAATATTTATGTTACATTATTATATATTTTTAAATCTTCGGAGGCCCATTAGTATTCGAAACGAAATAATTGTATAACATAGTTATTATTACAGTAGATCGCGCAATAAAAAATTCGTTTTTCAGGAGGCACGGGAGGCTAGATTAGGTATAGCAGAAGGCCAGCTATTTCGATTAAATGACAACTTAATTTTTAAATTATTGATTTTTCATATGCGACTTAGTTCTTTGACTAGGATGATACAAAAGCATGAAAAATAAATTTATAAAAAGACACATTTTCACGAAATATAACAAAGAACGGAAATTATTGTAATTTTTCAATGGGAACTGCTTAAAAAATTAGTCTTAAAGTTTAAAAGATTTGTCTAATTTTATTTTAAAAATTCATGAAACTGATTTGTATTTTTTAAATAGAATGTTACATAATTGCTCAGGTTTCTAAAATGCAAGCCAAAGCTGCATAAAAATCAAAATTTATGTTTTATTTCCTTTCATATAAGCTCTACTTTGTTCACTGTAAAACGATATCTAACATATGTCCACCTTCAATTCTTCCGCAGGAAGTTCACTGGTGAAGCTCCACACGAAGTTCACGATGACCCTTTAAAAGAAGTTTTTGCGAATTTCGTTAATGGTCCGTTATATTTCTCTCTTAATTCGGGAATTATTTGTGGTTATGCATGTAAAGATTCGATTTGACATAACCTTTTAAAAAGTAGTTTCAAGATGCGAAGTCACAAAAACTTGTAGTCCATTTCTGGTCTTCGTCAAGAAGTCAAATCAGGTACCCAGGATGCTTTTTGATTGATTCGCGGTATATGTAGCAAATTGCCAACGTTGAGCCGCATATTCGTGGTATGCACTTAATCCAAAGCAAACAAGAAGATTGCGTGAAATTAAAGAACCGTAGTTCCTGTTTTTGTAATTAGTTTTCGCGGTTACGACGCATTGCTCCTTAAAGAGCTTCTCCATGGTATTTAAACTATAAAATGACAAATACTCAAATCAGAATTATGGTAGATAACGAAACTGATAAAAACAGTGCTGACTGTCTTTAAACGAAAAAGTTCTGCGCCAATTAAAACCTGCGGACTTTATGAAAAATCCTTTAAAAAAATTTCCTTCCAATGGGTCAGTGATTCCGTGCATGCTAATAATATTGAAGTATGAGATATATTTTAAGAATTTAGTTACAATTTTTGCATTATATTTTAAACCAGAGATTTAAGAACGAAAAGCGCTAGAACTGAATGCAAAATTCCAAAATCGAAATCAGAAAATCTTATAAAAATTAATGAAAGGGTTTAGGATATTTAATGACAGAAAGCTTTCAACTGTTTATCTGTCTTATTCTTATATTCCTTAACATTCATCTGTTTCGTAAATAAACTGGTCCGAAAAGCGCAGGCATATTTATGCTTATAAATGTGTTATCAGTGGAAAGATCTGAACAGCTTGAATCTACTCAAGCTGCAGAGAAAGCGATGTTGTCAATCTTTTTCAATTAGACATTTTTCTAGATAATAGTTTAGGAGGCTTTAGGTTTTCTTTTTGGTGAATTCTACTAATTTACTTGGTGTCTGAATTATAGGCATGTCTTTTTTTTATTGTAGACTGGATTATAAATAAACACATAACATAAAAATAAAATATTCTGCGTAACAAGACCGAATAAAATAAAACTAAGAGAGTTATCATTTGAATGCAGAGATTGATTTAATTACTCATTAATTAAAAAATAAATTTATACAAATTAATTAAAGTAAATTATAAAAACTATGAAGAAATTTTTAAAGCAAAAATTTTCTTTCGCATAATCATCCTTACGGCAATAGGTTTCAATCCCAAACGCATTCTTTTGGCGTTTTGACTCTCGTTCTCACAGGCGCTGGCTAAAATCTGTTCTGCAAGGGCAGATGTTAAGTGAGGTTGCGTGTTCCGCCCCTATAACAAAAAATTAAAAAGAATTACGGAAAAATATACAATACATTTACATTTTTTATTTCTACAAGTGGAAAGTTTTAATAAATACATATGTAAAGATAAAATATCAATAAACTAAAAACCTTTCGTTTAAATATTAGAAACGCATTAAAGCAAAAGAAAACTAAATACAGATTGGGAAAGAAGTAGCGACTATTTTTAGCCAATGTAACCAAAGGTTGTAAAATGAACATGGCATGAAATAACAGCCGAATTACTGCTTTTTTATCACCAGACCAATGTTATATAAACATTGAGTTCTACTTTATTACTTTTTATAAATAAATAAGATCGTTTCAGATATATAAAGAATCATACGAGTTTTCTGGCAACATATATTCTGACCCACATGCAACTAGCAATATTTACTTATTTAAGATTCTATGAAGTTTCGTCTTGTGCAGGTGCCTTTATTTTACTTCAAATTTAGTTCGATGTCCTGATTACTATAAGTGAGGGTGCAATTATTCACCTATTGAAAAACTGCAAATTTATTTACATTAGTTTCGGTATATCTACAGAAGGCAAATGTTAACTTTAGTAAACAAATATCTCACATATATCCTAAAGCAGAACATATTAAACTTCTGTTCTACGTACAAAGTTAGATATTAAACTTTAATTCATCGCGCAACGATGATTTATTGCAATTTTGTTTCAGCTGAGCCGTAATCACTGCAGAATCAATCAAAACTTGTTGACTGGCTCATCTCCAGACAGTGGAACGTGACAGCTATTTTCACTCTAAAATTTAGCTATAATAACTACGTCAAATATATAAATTTAAGAAGAAAATTGCAAACTATATCTATGTATTTGTACTGTCAGACTATATATAATCATTTGTAGAATTCTTTAATAGAATTTTACTCTGTTTTTCGGACAGAACTCATTGAGGAGGTCATAAATTATTGTGTCAGTGAGCAAGTCAGTACTGACATCTGGATTCTGACCGCTAGCTGGAGCTCTATATAGTACTTGGCTGAGTGATGAAAACATGGGGACAGAACTACTTTGAATATTGTTCAGCATTTGGGTTGCTTGTGTGCCCATAATAAGATATTTTTCAATGGGTGCCTACACAGGAGGAGGTTTGTGGCAATGAGATAGAAAATGGACTGATTAGGGAAGGCAGCCTTATGGATTGTCCTGTTGGTGGCCATCTTTCTTTCCTTTGTGCATGGCGATTAGTCGTCACAATTAGCCCACTTCTCTGAAAGCGGTGCTGCGTCCTCTCTCAAACTCTCTTCTCTTTTAATTATACCATCATCGAGTGTGTCTTCGGGCGCTTTATAATTGGCTTATTTAAACAATAGTACCACATGAGTCGCTTAGTTGATGCAGCAACATTATAAGTTGTAGAGACATTAGGATTTTTTGGAAGCATGAAAGATGAAAAATGTGCAAGCCTTCGCCGGGAATCGATCCGCGGACCTCTGAAATACGCGCAGAGCGTGCAGACCACCACACCACGAAGGCATGTAAAGAAGACGGGAGAAATACCGTATATACTCCCCCTTTTAAAGGGCAACTGGTGTTTTTAGGGGACTCAATCGCCAAATCCTGGGGGTGTAGAATGATCATCCAACAGCCTTTTAGTTCGGGCGTCACTGTAGAGACATTAGGTTATTTCGAAGCAGGCGAAATGAAAAATTAGCAACGCCTTCGCCGGGAATCGAACCACGGACCTCTGGAATACACGCCCAGCGCGCAGACCACCACACGAAGAAAGCGGGAGAAATACCTTATAAAGGGATTTAGGGTGAGCGTTTTCCCGTAGTTTCAGACGTGCATTGTGCATTCATTGGATGAGTATTTTCTGTTGTTTGCTCAGATGTACTTGCATTTTATGGCCTAAGTCGGATTTTCTTAAACTTTTTTTCCAGTCTCAACCCCCCCTTTTATCACTGAGATTTTTCCGTAACCTTAATTTCTAATTTTAAGACATAGAACAATATGAAAATTTTAAATAAATAACAGACGAAATGATAACATCTCGTGCAAAGCAAGGAAAATGAACGTTTATATTAAAGAAAGAATGCGTCGAAACTTCTTTTTTTTTTTTTTTTCCTTTGTCTGTATTAGTCTAATAGCGGCCGAGCGGTAAAGTCGCTGCACACTGGTACTTCGGTCCGAGGTTCGAATCCCGCGAACGGGCTGGCTGCATGGGTGTTTTCGTGGTTTTCCCCATGTGTAACGTGTATACGAGCCAGTTTCCCTTAGAAAGTCCTCCACGAAGGCATCCCTCCCCTTAGGCAGATAGCCCTCAAGGCTTTGCCGTAATTGAATAACCTAACCTAACCTTTGTCTGTATTATCTTATCTTCATCTATTTTCAGATACATTGTGTAAAAATATTTGGTAATTGTAAAATTATTATAAGAAGAAATATCAAAACTGTTAAAATTTTTGGCGACTCCCTGCTGCAGGTCCAGCGACCCCCTTGGGGGTTGCGACCCGCAGTTTAAGAAACCCAAATGTTACTTCAAGATAGTCGGATGTTATTTACAGGTAAGTAGATTTGTTTTACGCATAGTATGTGTGCACTCATGTTGGAGACTTCTTTGTCATTCAATTCAATTGTATCATCTTTTTCCTGGAGCTACGGCCACTAATCTTTGCAAACACTGAAGCAAATAAGCTAAACGTTCATTTTCCAGGCTTGTGAACTGGAGGAAGTACACTTTGCCTTTAACCCCATAGAGTTTGAATCTTGAATATCACTGAAATAGTTCTTTTTGGGATGACGTAGAAACACTGAATAAAAGTAAAAAGACTCAAGATCTTTCGGATCTGAAAGAAGAATCATCGTAGCAATTGTAAATATAAATTTCGGATGTTCTTTGTTGAGTGTAGGTTTAGGATAATTGTAGTTTTTTTACAATACTTGAAAAAATACATTGGAGTGCTTTTGAGAACCCTCCATGCTAGCTATACTATTTTCACTTGAAATACTGAGCATCCCGTACAACGTACTTCGTTGAAATGGTGGTAAACTATATAAAAGTAAACCATCCGCTACCAGCATAATTCCGGGCATCAAGTAAAAATGCAATTTAAATTTTGCTAAAATTTCATGCTTAAAACTTTTTTCTTTTGTTATATAATTTTTATCTCTGTTTTTCATAAATATTTTTCGGTTTAATTTTTAGATCTGCTTATCAGTCTTCAGATTTAATAAGAAAATGAGAACGATTTACAATTACGAGTGATACGTAGTTCTCTAAAAGTGCTTCAAAAGACCTTTGTTTTATCATAAGAAATTACTAAAAACTCTAAATTGCATCCCCTAACCACAAAGTTTAACCATATTTATATTACAGTAACTATTTAAGTAAATTATTTTATGAGAAACATCAAGACTTACTGCTTCCCAGTTGTTATTTTCTCTTGTTCTTTTATTCCTTCGACAGGATTTGAGGTAGGTTCTAATCCTTTTCCTCGCTCGTTCTCCAAATTCAGGAAACTGTCTCGCACAGGAATCAATAATTGCTTGGATTTTGTCCTTTGGTTGCCGGGAAATGGGCACCATCCTATCCAAGTTCTCATCCACGAATAAGCGAACGAACATCTGAAGGAGATAATGAATCAGTAACATGAATATTTATTTGTCACATTTACTAAATTTCTCACGCATAAACATAAATAAAAGAAATTCTTGTATACTCTAATATACTTATGCAAGCAAAGGTCGTCTGCATTAAAAATGATAAAGAAAAGATTATCATTTTAGCGATCTGTTTTTATCATTGTCTGTGAGAAGATTTTGGATACTGTAGTTAAAAACGATGTATAGAAGGTAATTTGGATATAGAGGAACTAATACGAAGTGTAAATTCTATCAAATCAAAATTAGTTTCAAGATCAAGGGAAAATCATTTGTGTCTCAATGCTACGTATGGAAAAACATTTAAAGGATCTTGCTAGCTCCGGATAATGAAAGCGCACCAGAAAAGATATACAGCCCGTCCGTGCACCAGGAAGTTTCTGAGATCAAATCTTGTGATCAGGTGATTTACAAAGCTGCCCGATTAAAGATGAATCCTTGGAGGTAGTAAGGGACCTTTCAGTGTCTATTATCTTGCCTGGGAATCAGTTCAAATAATATGGGAATTTGCGTGAAGAATACAAGTTCCCATATCACAGTCAATTCCATGATAAAGGATGAAACAGATCGTTCTTCACCATTGATGTATAAAATACTCACTATTAAAAAAACTTGGTTTGCGGATCCCAAGTTCTTAGGATCGAGTCTTAAACAAACGCCGTTGGAAATTATTCTTTTGATTTGAGTCAAATATTTAAACATTAACTCAGAGAACTCAATTGAAGAAGCAGCCCGCTAGCAGTTAGTATTCATTAGACAGCAAATTTAATACTGTAAAAAGAATTTAAATACATGATTTTACTTCAACATTCTACTTGAAATCCCGTCTCTTATTTTGTTCTTAATACACAGGCCGTTAATAAGAGTAGCTCTGATTTAAATTAATCAAACTAGGTAATATTGGTAGGTTATTACGTAGTTCGATTCTTCAGAATTTTCTATACATGAAAAAGGAGCTTAGTTAAAACGTTTTAGTTTTGAGTCGCGAAACCCCTATTTAGAAATTAAGATGCTTAAGAGTTATACAAGAAAGAACTAATTAAATATCCATTTTATATGTTTAGGAATAATTAACCAATTTTTTTCAATCTTCAGCATGATTTTATTATTTTATAATTTTAAACGAGAAAGAAGTTAGATAACTCTAATTAATTGTTTAAGAAGTCATATTTTCATCTGATATTTGAAATACATTTATGAACTATGCTTCAAACATTAGCGTAAAATATGACCAGCACTTAACGTTTGGCAACTGAACGTATGAATATAACTTGCAGTGAGAAATTCAATAAAAACTCTCAGGCTTTAATCTCGCACTCTGTATTTCAAATGTTATATTTTTTAGAGATAGATTAGTTATCGCACAGAAACGTATCTCAGATTTGAACAGTAATGCATTTCCTGTAATTTCTTTGTAAAAAATATTTGAATAGCATCAGCAATCCGATTCATATTTCATACATTTCGCAAAATTCAAAATTAACATCTGCTAGTTTTAGAATTATGACATCATGCCAAAGCACTGCAGAATGTAAATAAGAGGGATCTCGTTTCAGAGTATGACCGTACATTCTTTTGTTTCATATTTTATCACGGCATATTTTAAATTAATTTTTATCCGTTTCTCTGAGCCCAGTCAGTAGCAGATCACAAAATGTTAAAGCATCAGTTTTCTATTAATATTTTCCATAACTGTGAAAACAAAATTATAAATTTTCACTTTATATGATTGAATTAGAAGTTATTTGCCGAAACATATATCAGTATCTTACCTAATGATAATTTTCTTTTAGCCGAATCGAAGCGGAGATACCATCATAATTCAGTTAATGTTAACAGTATTTAATAAAACTATGCTAAACTTACATTGAAAGCTTTAAGTCTCTCTGGATCATATTTGTTGATGTCGATTTTATCTGAATCGTCATCATCATCTTCATCGTCCTCATCTTTAGTGCCAGGCGAGAGATTATCTGGAGTACTTGACGCTTCCCTCTTCACACACCCATTACACGGACTCTGGAATAGGGCATAGGTTATTAGTAAACATAATTAATATTTTATTTTTAATTAAAGGCTGTTCTATTTTTAAATCAAGCCCTACATTATTTATTGCCAATCACCATTTTTAAAAAAGCATAGTTAATTTTTTTAATGCAATAAGGAAGTAGTTTAAGATACTATGTATGTGCAATCAGCCCCTGTTAACAAGCACCTCTTATAACGAATGATTCGCATAAAGAGCAAATTTAAATGTAAAAAATGACTCTCTTAACAAGCGATGTTTCTCAGAAGGAGTGATGTGGAGACATCGTGACATCACGTGCTGTAGCCTGCCTGCATTTCAGCTACAAGCTTTGCCCGAACAGAGTTATCGAACGCAACTCCGAGGGATTTGAGCAAGTGTCTGTGGAGCCTGTACTAAAATTGGTCGTGTCTTTGGCATATACAGCAAGAGCATCGATGAACTAGTGTAAGAACATAGCCAAGAGTTGACCACCGACTAACTTATGGAGCTGCGTTCTGTGTCACAATAATAAGGACTTGCGGAAGAGATTTTGTCAGAGGAGGGGGTGATTACATCTTCAAGAAAGCATCAGTCTTTCAGTGAAATAAGAAAGATGCTGAAAGCATGGGAAACTGTTGTATCGTACGTCGAAAGGCATCACTCTAATATGGCAGTGCCTGTACCCGCTACAAATTTAATTAACGATAATGCTGTGTCTCATTTTCTCCAAATTTTGAAGCTTTCGCAAAAACATGTCTTTAGACAACTTTCTTGTAAAAACGGTTGTAATATAAATAATAAACTACATTATTATAAATTTGTTTGAGTATTTATTTTCGGAGTGGAACGTACTATTCTATTTTTCATCGATTCCTATGGAAAAATATTTTTCGTTTAACGAGTGTTTCGCATTACGAGTAAGAATCAAAAACAAACTATGCTCCTTAAACAAGGTACAAGGAATAAAATGAAACTTGCATACTTATTTTCCATTCATATGATATGGTAAAGAGTTAAGGAATATTTCTTCCATGTGCTCTTGTGCTTCAATGGTTAATATATTCGCACGGTAAACCGAAGATCCCATGTTCAAATCCGAGACAAGCAACATTTGATTTTAAAACATTTTCTACTTCTAAACTTTTCCTGGTTTGCGTATCTGGCTCTGAAACTAGAAACAATATTTCGTCATCGAAATAGGATTGCCAGACTAGAGATCACCCAGCCTCCCTAACTGCCTTTTAAGTACTTGGCAGTGCTAAGAAGAAGGACATTCTCTAAATGTTATCTTGGGGCGCAATGGTCAGCACAATGATGCAGCTCAACGAAAATTCCGTAAGCGATTCAGGGAGAGAACGCACTTTATTTTCAAGTATTTCTCCCTGCTGAATTACTCCTCAGCTTCATAAAACGAATAACCTGTAAGGATTATGTTAATTTTATTAACAGTTAAGTTCCTTTCCTGTCATATTCTCAACTTCAACTTACTACTTCCGGCCAGAACGTAGTTTTGGAATCTTGCTGAATATTTAATGAGGAGGAGCGGTATTTAAACCACGAAGTTACTTACGGAGTCGGAGAGAATCAGAGTTTCTGATTTACGCGCGTCTGCCTTTTTGGCCACTCTCTCTTTCAAAGCTGTTATTACGCTCGGCCGTACTCAGGCCCTTGCTAAGCTTCGTAGTCAAATAAGTTAAGAGGCCAACTCGATTTGAACCTTGATAGCTTCGGCTATACTTCTTTAGTTAATCTTAGTTTTAGTTTAATTCTTAGTCTTTTAAGTTCAAGTCCAAGTGCGGGCTTTTCTTGTACACTCCCAGGCGGAGTTTTGTTAAATCTTACTGGAATAATAAAGGGTTAGTTACCCTTCTATCTTGTTGTTTCTTGTCACCGAACTCAAGCGATTATTTGCTTATCAGTTCTTAGATTCTTCACTTCCAACATTAACTTAGAATTACGAAGTGAGGAACTCTACAAACCTACATAGGGATCTATTCACTTAGTTAACTTCATAGCCCGTGCTGAGATTGCCAAGCGTCTATATAAGTAATAACAAACTCAGAAGGAGATTTAAACAAGGCTTTTTATTTCAAACTTAACAAATATAAAGCCGCTGTTTACAAATTGATCTCCGCAGGTTGCATCTTTCAGGTAACATAAAAAGTGAAATAAAATTCAGAGTAAATTAACTCTTGAGTCAAAAGCTTTTCACGCATTGGATTAACTTAATTCAGTTACGTGAGTAACTCGGCTAACAAAAGGCTAATGCCGAATAAAGTAATTCTCAGAGCTAGGAGAGGAAATTATATTCTGGTGAGAGCTGACGAAAAGAAGAAGTAGTAATATAGTTCAATGGTAAAATGATAGGTTAATTATCCTAAATCGTGCACACGGCTATTTTATGCTATTGCTTTTATTTTTTGGGGGAAGGGGGGGATCATATGATGACACTGTAGACAACACTCAAATTTCGAACTGATTAGCTTGCAGGACAGTTTATAAGGTATTTTATGTTAATTAACTGTGATTTAAACATTTATTATAACTTCTGCTTTCCATAATCCTCACCAGAATTTAAATTAGTTGTTTGAGTATTTAAATCGAGGTTTTTAATGTTTTTAGTGTTAGCGCTTTTGGCAGCCTAATTTGCCAGCCTAATACGCCCTATTGCCAGCTCAGCCAAAGATTATTTCGGCTTTAGTTAATTTTACTAACCGACGTTAAACGCTGCCTTAAATTATTTGAGCCAGCTAAACTAGACTATTTTGTGTAATCTCCGACTAGGTTGCTTGAAAAATGATAAAATTATTTATTTTCTAATTTCTTGCTAAAAATACACTTTGTAGGGATTGTACCTTTAATTGAGTGTAACTTGTGGGAAATCCTTGAATAGACCTGTAAGCGACTTATTGCTATGTCTAAGATGAAACAAAACTTAAGAAGGGTGTAAAAGACCCTTTTATTCAGAAATCAAAACAATTTAACAGAAGGCACTTCTTGTGCTTACAAACCAGTCAGCATTTATGACAATTTCAAACGAATTCAGATTAAAACTAATTTAAATCGTAAGTTAGCCAAAGATTACGCAGAAATGATAACAAGCGCCATAACAAGTACAATTGGCAATAATAATGCCAATTGTGCTTGTTACGGCGATATAGAGTATATTAGAAAAGGTTTTTCACATATAAACTTAAATTTGTGTCCTTTGGGTTCAGAAACAGATATATTTACTTCGTTCGTTGCACCAGCCCCCTGAAGGCGATGCAGGAGAAGGATGTACATTTCTTTTTTCTTTTTCCTTTTTGGTCTTGCCATCTTTCGCCCTTTTTACTTCCTTTTTACTTTAGCGATCTTTACACCTTTATCTTTTGCGCCTTCATGCAATTTTTCGTTCAGAGTTGAATATGGGATGGATTTTAAATGTATTATTTTAATTTATTTTGCATTATTACCACCACTTGTTGTTCCTTTCAACGAGGGATGAAATTAGGTTTTGAACTGCTTTTTACTTTTTTCATGCTGCCTTTTGTTCAAAATAAATTTCTATAAGTTCTCTTTTTTAGCAAGCATTTCGAATATTTTTTCTGAAATATGTTTCAGATCTCGAAAATCATTATTCTTTTGCTTTCAGTAACCTCAATCACTTGTATGAAACAAACTTAAGAATTAAAAAAAAGAAAAACTTTTTTCGATGATACTGAAGTTAGCGGTGCTGTTAGAAAACGTAAACACATTTATATATTTTTGAGTTAAATGTGTCATTGATAAAGGAAACTAAAGCTTCTGCCCGAAGATTTCCCCCTCCGCACCTGATTCAGTGTACACTCGACTTCATGTCTGGTAGGGTTACTGGACTAAATATCATTGCTAGAACAAGTGGTAACCCTACAATTTAAGTAAATACTAAATCTTAAATTTCTTTAAATTCCTACTTACAGCAGTTCTTTCATAGGCGTGATCGTCGTGATTATTTGGAAAGTCTCCTTTGATCATATTGATAGGTTCGTCATTCATGGGCTCTTGAGGCCATGGTAACGACTTTTCATGCTTCGTTTGTCTTACAGCTCGTCTTCTAGATGGCCCTGCTGGTGACTGACCTACAGGACTCTCAGCATCTGTCTCTGCAAAAAATTCGATAAAATGTAAGTTATATAAGAATTTATACAAATTCATTTACACATGCTTCAGCTTATAAGATACTGTCAACAAATAGCAGCCTATTGGCAGCGAAATTATTTTGCTTAAAGAAAATGCGATCTGTAATTTTGTACAATGTTTTGTCTGCTTTTAAGATTTCACATTCTTCAGGAAAATCGAGAAATTTCTGGTTAATTTTAGAGAAATATTTCTGTAACTTTCTCAAGTATTAAAAATTGCGTAACGCTGCAGGGTATTTTACAGCAGCATTTGGGTAACAGCCGAAAACTTGGAAAATTCTTCGTTAATTAAAATTGTCCATCGCTCGTTAACTCAGTAACTGTCCATCGCTTTTTTAAATCTCATAGTGCACGCTCATCGGAAAATCAAAACTTATGCAATATATCATGCTTAAAATTTAAACCAAGTAAACAACACAAGGCATACAAAATGGAATAAAACTTAGTCGGCTGCATGTTCCAACAAATAGTTATTGTTAAAAGTTATTTTTGTCAAAAATTGCTGTCTAAGACTGCTCAGCGAAAGAACTTGTTGATTATACATTGGTAGACAGAAAATAATGGCTTTTATAATATTGCGCCTTTTTCTCCGTATCAACATCGCATTCACCAAATCCTGTTCAAGTTAAATCATTCAAAGAAATTAAAATTAATATTTTTATAAATGACTATTAAACCAAGAAAACATGCGAATTACGAGTTCCCATTTTCCGCAGTGTTTTCTTGATAGCCATTGTAAGAAAATGATCAATTTTGTAATCTGAATGTAATGTGCCACCTATCATTCAACATCATAAGTGAATTTAACTTCTTTTCAAAACGTTTTCTTTAGATTGAAACATAACTATGAAATGGCTGTGTGATTTCTGTGAAAACAATCTTGAATTTAAATGACCAACATTTTGTATTTTGTATAATATTTGTATTTGTTTTGTATAACATAATAAGATGCTTGTATGATTAATGTGATGTAACAACTTATTCTTCGGATATATGTAGGATTAAAACTGATGAGAAAGAGAGCAGATCCAAAACTGATAAATGAGACTGATTGGCGTACTGAAACCTGATGCAAGGAGAGGCAGATTTAAAACTGTCGGAAGAATGGGTAAAATAATGTCGTTTTCTGAGTAACACTTACGCGAACAAATTATGAAGGACACATTTTTGTGACTTTTCAAAGCTAACAGCAAAATTTAAAAAAATCATATTTTAGCATTCGGCTATCCATAAAAAAGACATGGATCTAGTTAAAGAAGTGATTCATATAATGTAAATTTTCACAACGCTACAGCTTAGTTAGCTAACAACTTTTAGTAAAATCTGGTAAAATTTGTGTTGTCACATGGACCTAAAAGAAACTCCTAATTTAGAAAATTAGAAAATTGTACTTTCACTATTAAAAATCCATTTAAAGAAATGAAACGTACGTTCCCAGTTGAACGTAAAACCTAAATTAATGACATCTCGGACAATTTTGTTTGTATAGCAATGGGTGTTTTCATTGCTTCTTCAAACACTGATTTTTTTTCATTGTAGGTTTTTCTAAATGAATTGCACAGAAATTTAAATATACTAATTATATATTTTGAAAGTTATCTGCTCAAAATTGTAGTAACTTGAAAGGCTAATTTATTTCATTTAGTTTTTCAGTTTGATCTATTGTTGTTATTGCCATCAATTTCTATAAATATATTTAGTCTTGAAAATTTTTTGAAACATTTCACTTAGATTAGTGTAATCTGAAAAGTGACTGCTAAAGTTACGAAAGTTAATTCAAGTAAATCAGTTAATTTTTGGAAGGTAATTCTCCTTTACGCATCTTCTTCAGAAACAATGAAAGAATGTCATTTCGTTTTGTAAAATAACGTAAAATGTTAAAAAAGTATTTGTAAGCTGGAATGTTTAAAAGAATTACGTTTAATACGGTCGTTTACGCTTTATTCGAATATTTCTGCGCGAGTTCTTGATTATCTTGCTGGAAATTTGTATTAGAGCATTAACAGAATTAATTTATTATGGAGCTTTCAAGAGGATTATAGAGATAAATTTCATCTTGTAAGTTTTTTACAGCCTAATAAATCTTCTAGGAAATACCCTCAATCTCAGTTCACTATCTGACTTAATCCATTCAAGAAATGTTTTCTGACTATTTGCCTGTCGCTCTATAATAATTTATATGTCTGCAGTTTTTAATTTTATAACGGCCGAAAAGAACAAGAATATAAAACTGAACATTCTACATTGTGCTCTATATCAGCAGGATAATAAGACTGTTCCAGTGAAAACGGATAAATTTCACATTATTGAAAACCGAGAAATCTTAGAAGAAAATTTTATAAAACTGACATGGCTACTCCTTTCGAAATAAAGTTTATTTATAATGTGTATTTCTTTGAAGTAATTTCGCTGAGCTATTTCTTATATATATATATTTGATTTGCTTATAAAATTATGTTTAGTTTATCTAATACTTAGCACAAACTATATATTATTCGAACGAATTATCTTAATAACAAACTGATTAAAGTTTGCACTGGAACTTCAACTCCCACTCAAATATGATCCTCGCCGCTAATTATTTATTGCTACGAATTATAGATTTTACAATCTTAGAATCAACAAAAATTTTCAACAGCTGCTTGAGAGATATAAATTAATGAATCTCTTTTTTTAAGTTTAACTAAGATATAACTGCCACTTAATCCTTAGCTCCTGTTCGGATACTTTCTCTGGCCTAGATCTAATTATTAACAGATTAGTAAAACACTTCCAACTGTCACACGATAGACGTCATGAATCCTCAGTCTGAAAGAGTTTGCTAAATTGCTACGTAAACAGAAGTTCAAGCTTTCCCAATCCAAATCTTATAAATGTCAGCTACACTCGCTATTTAAACTTCACTAATTTGCATTTTCTGGTAAGGCTGAAAGAAAAATTGAAAGAACGTACACGCCACACACGCCAATAAATAACGTTCACGACAATAAATAAATAAATAATAAAAAAATTGTATATGTAACATTACAAAGTGTTATTATTTGAATAAAACTTTATATATTACCAGATACGCGTACTTAGATAAAGAATGACATCAATGAGAAAGCTGCTTGAATCAGAGAAAGTTCAGAAATAGAATTTTGCCTTTTCTTAGAATTTCAAGAATTCTAAGAAGTTAAAAAATATATTATTATTGTATTTTCAGCTACTTTTAACGACCTAAGTTATGTATCGTATCTTTCAATAGTTATAAAGGCCTTTTTTGAGTTTTCTATAGAAGCGAAAAATGCGTTTAATCCAATAAAACTGAATAATCGGAGGGTGTAAAACAGTCCAATCGAGATCTAGATGGAATTAATGTCGGGGTCATTTCTTTTACCATGTCCCTTGATGATTTCCAGAATCATGCATCTTATATGTATGTACGCATTTTTTACATCTCTATTTTAAAAATAAGTTCTTGACTGATAAAATGATCCAAAATAATCGGTTATTTCACGAAATATCGTTATTGTTATGTATGTAAAGAAAACTTTAAACAATCGTTTAATATCTCAAATAAATTCGTTAAAATGAACAAGGAACTAAATTATCATGAATAATTTTTTTTAACTAAAGGTTTATCAGAAGAGGATTAGGTTATTTGATTACGGTAAAGCGCACGAGGGTTATCTATCCAAGAAGAGGAATGTTTCTGATGAGAACTTTGTAAGGGAAACTGCTCGTATTTGCATTACACATAGGGAAACCAAGAAAAGCAGCCATGCAGACAGTTCGTTCATCTGGGTTCGAATCCTGGCCGAACTGCCACTATTCAGTGTTCTTAACCTCACGGTCAGTAGTTTATTAAAGCATTTGGGGAGTTAAGGTAAATTATCAATAATTTCATTAAAATTTCAAGCCGAAAAATTTTAACATCCTGCTTATGCAAGCAGGGTGTTAACAAAGTTGCTGCCCAGCTGGCACAACAGCTAGTGACGTGAACTGTTGTACCGATGGGCTGGCGAGTGAATCTAAGAAAATGCATGGATATTTGGAAGGGTATAGTGTCTGCGCTGCAAGGGGGCTTTCAAAACAAACGGCAAGCCAAAATCCCTCTTCAGAGATTGGTGGTAGGGAAAGAGGAGATGGAAGGCCCATTCCGGAGCTGTTCTACCTCAAAATTGGGGCAGAAGCTTAACAGCGATACCTAATGTATACCTAGCACAGATACCTCCTTGCCTTGTTTTAACTGTACCTGTATATAAAGTCTCTGACCTATTTCAATTATTATTAAATTAAAAATATTGAAGATACAAATAAATTGATGGAATTGATAGACAGATAAACTCAATAAATCTCTTTCTTTCCATATGAAAAGCGAGTCGATAGACGGTGCCAGAGGGAAACATTTACCTTTTTCCCGGTAAAAGGAAATGGCGATTCCCCAATTGGAAGAAAATGGCTACATAAACGCAGAGAAAAATCAGAATGCGTCGCTCTAGAAACAGTATTTTTGATCCGCAAAAAATATTTTAGAAATAGAGAGCCTTTTTATCTTGCTCTGGGGATATGTGAAAGTTGTTCACAAGACCCAAGTGATGAATGTTGATGACATAAAACTCAGTATAACCAACATAGTAGCCACTGTAGATATCGGCAAGCTAAGTATATGGCATGAACTCAATTATCATCTAAACATTCTCCATGCCACGAAAAGAGCACACATAGAAGTGCACTAGTTTTGTCGTATTTTTAACAGTTCATGAGTTCATGATGTGTTAGTCATTAAAATTTACCAGAAATTTTGTGTATGCCCTGTATATCACGTATAAAAAGTTTTTAAACATATCATTATTGAAAACTTTCTTGTGGGAAAGTGATTTCAAGGTGATGGATACAGCCTGGTGATCAACAATTTATAATAACGATATAATGTGTTTATAGTTAATGCATCGGCGGCTGCTAATAGTGGAAAATCACTTAATTCAATATTAATGAAGGGAGGAATACCAGGAAAGATTTATTTTCTTTTATTATTAGATTCTGAATGTGGCGGATGAAGTTAAACAAATGGTATTCAAATAATACTGAGCTATCGAAGAATAGAGAAAGAACAACTCAGCATTATTCTTTTCAACTCTTTAGTTAGGCCTTAGGAATGTGATGGAGTACGGCTACAGATAGTTTCTCTTATGATTTAAAGATACTTGACATTAAAGAGACAGGAATGAAAAAAAAAATATCAGCAATAGATCGCCTCTTTGTTCCGTTAGGTTTAATTGGACCTGGTAGAAAAGTTAAAATATTTCTACAGAAACTTTAGCTTTCGAAAAGAAATTGAAACATGTCTCTTCTTCAAATTGACTCTGAAGAATAGAAGGCATTTCTGGATATTCTTAAAAGTAGTCAACGATTATCGTATCCCTAGATTTGTTTTCTAACCGATGAAATAAAACAAATAGAAATAACATAATTCTGCAATGCTAGTCAGAAATCCTATGGTGCTGCAATTTGTATGAAATGTATATCATCTTCGAATGAATGTTCATCAAGACTTCTTTACAGCAAGTCTCGTGTTCACTTTTGAAGTCAATTACCGTTCCTCGTTTGGAACTTTGTGGTACAGTTCTGTTGGTAAAACTAATGAAAAGAATATTGGAGGCCATTCAACTAGCTACAGACGAAGCGTATTATTTTACTGATTCTTCAATATCACTAATATGGATTAAGAAGGAATCCCGTCAGCTAAAGAGATTTGTTGCAAATAGAGTGTCTGTTATTTGCAGGACTGCCTTGTGAAATAATTTCATCTGATATGACTGATATGAAATATGTGAAGGAATTCAAACTTAAGGATAATGATTTAGTTAATCTAAATATGAACACTAATTCCCTTGTCTTAGACTGTATTTTTAATATTAGTAATAATTATTTCTCTTTAGACGTATATTATATTTCATTAGCATATTTATAGCAGATTGTAAAGGAAGAAATTTAACAAGTCCTGTAACTCTTAAAGAACTGAAAGATGCTGAAACATATCATCATAAGGTATGGTATCACAACATTTTGGCAAGGATAACCTCTCCTTAAAAAATAAGTATTGTGCTTCTTCTAAAAATAAAGTAAGAATTTTTATATCTAAAGTCCTAAACTCAAAATTTTTATATCCATTTTTACGCAGGGATTCTCTTCCGAAAGTGGGATACAGACTTACAAATATTCATTGCAATCACAAATTTCCCTACGTAATGCCAAAAGATCATGTATTAAAGTTTTAATATTATCATCTTAAATATTTGCATTTTAGTGCGAAAGCTTTATTGCATGAAGTTCGCAGCCCATTTTAGGTCATTAAGGATCGAGATAAAGTTCGAAAGGTTGTACATGAATGCTGCGTAACATGTTTTAAGGTTAAATCAATTGTAATTGATTAATTGATTTATGGGAAATTTACCTGGTGAAAGAGCTAACCCAATTTACACTGGTGTGCAAAAATTTCGGACGAGACGGTTTTTTCAATATAACTTTGTCCAAAAGCTTTCCAGATCAACACATTTAATACCGTAAGATCCCCAATACGTAAGGACATGAGTAATGTAAGCAACACTTACTAAAAGAGAAATCAGAGGGATAAAAAGAAGCTTTATTGAAAAAGTAGCATGGAGCGCAATGCGACTGAAGGCCGAAACATCCCTGTGATGGGTGTCCAGCAAGAAACATCCGGTCTTTAATAGGAGATATGATCTCCCCTGACTGCTAGGCAGGTTTCACAGCGTCTGCCCATGCTGAGAATGAGGGTGTCAATGAGTTGTTGAGGCATTGCTGCCCATTCGTCTTGCAGCGCCAATCGAAGCTCCGGAATCGTTACTGGTGGTAAAGTACGAGCTGCCAAGCGTCTGCCTAGAAAATCCCATACATGCTCGATGGGATTGAGATCCGGAGATCGTGCCGGCCAATCCATACGTTCAATATCCTCACTCTCTAAGAGCTGTTCGGCAGCTACTGTGCGATGACATGGTGCATTGTCGTCCATGAAAAGGAACTGCGGACCCATAGCGCCTCTAAAAAGACGCACATACGGAAGAAGAATCTCGTTACAATAACGAGTCCCGTTGACTGAACCTGCGTCGAAGATGTGAAAGTCTGTACGACTACCAAGCATGATGCCTCCCCAAACGAGAACACCACCACCTCCATACCTGTCCCTTTTAATGATGTTCGAGGGATGATTGCGGCTTCCCCGCTCTCTCCAGATGAGTATGTGATGAGAATCGCTACTCAGACTGAATCTGCTCTCATCTGTAAAGAGTACTCGTCCCCATTCATTGTCTCTCCAATTCCGGTGTTCCCGGCACCACAGAGAACGCCTTCTCCGATGGGCAGGCGTTAAAGGTACACACCGTACAGGGCGTCGTGCAAACAGACCACCACCGTGCAGTCTTCTGGCCACGGTAAAACGCGATATCGGTCGTCCAGTCGCCTGTGTCGTGTGTCTAGCGATTTCTCCCGCTGTCTGCCGCGTGTTTCTTCTGGCCTGTAAGGCAATATACCGGTCATCTGCGGGTGTGGTTCCTCGTGGACGACCACTACTAAACCCCCGGATAGCTGTTCCTGTAGTTTGAAATTGTCTCCAAAGTCGTGAAACGATGCCTGTGAGCAATTCCGAACTCTGCAGCCACACTTGTCACACTGCGGCCTTCCTCCAACTTCCCAATGATTCGACCTCGGGTAAAAGCATCCAGATGTCGTCTAACAGATTGATTATTCGCCATTCCTCGCTGAGGCAGCAACTCGGTGTGATTTTAACTGCTATACGGCGTGCAATCTCTTTGCCAGAAATACTGATCTTACATCGACAACATGCTTTATACTACTCAGACACTCCCCCATTACGTCTACCTGCATATCTGCGCATGTGCTACCGTACATCACTTTACTTAATCTCCTGATTGGTCTTTCTGTCCGCTCTGCCTCTTCGTTCAGCTTATATGCTAATTTTTCGACTTCGTCCTTAATTTTTGCACACCAGTGTATTTCCCAATGTATTTATTACTTGTGGCTTTGATTCTTCTGGTCCATTACTCATAAAAATAAAAATCAGAGAAATGGTAATTATGGAAAAGTGTATGATGCTATATTTATATGTTTAACTACTAAAATGATATATTTAGAGGGGGTAATTGATTTAACTACAGATGAATTACTTCTTACTATTAAAAGATTTATCGCTAGACGTGGAAAAGGCAATACTATAATGTCAAAAAACGGTACGAATATTGTTAGTGCAAACTCAGAATTCAAAGAATTTCATAATTGAGTCCTTAAATCTAATTCTGATATAGCGCAATTTCTTAATGGCTGAAGGTATAAATTGGAAACTGGTTCCACCCAGGACACCAAATTTTGGTGGTTTATTCGAATCAGGCATTAATGCTGTAAGGATTATGTTAACTTTATTAACAGTTAAATTTTGAGTTAAACTTCCTTTCCTATGTCTTCTTAATTTCAACTTACCACTTTCGGCCAGAACGTAGTTTTAGAATCACGTCTGAATGCTAATGAGGAAGAGCGGTATTTAACCGCGAAGTTCTACTGTCTTAGAGAGAGAGAGACCAGATATTCTGGATAGCACGCGTCCGCCTTTTTAGGCTACTTTCTCGTAAACTATTATTATGCTCGACCGTACTTTAGGCCCTTGATAGTTTCGCAGTCAATTAGCGTTAAGGGGCCAACTCTGTTAGAATCTTGATAACTTCGGCTATATCTCTTTAGTTAACCCTTTGAAGGGCACTGGTATATAATATATACCGGTTGTTTGTCAATTTTTTAACCTCCGAAAAAATGCTAATTTTTCTACACCAAAAGCTATAATCGTAAGTTTCTAGTGTTTCCTTTCAATTCTAAATGGTAGCATCAACCTATGAATGCTCAATATTTTGCAGTTATGAAATTAATATACCTCTTTGCAAGGTATCATGTTGGAAGATTGATAAATTCTATTGGAAGGAAAGAAAAGATTCAAAACCTGCAAATATATGACGTACACATGCTGAATCTTATATATTTACTTCATTTTTGTCAGAAATGATAATTAACAGAAGATTATTTATACGATTTTAAAACCGGTATATAATATATACCGGCGCCAACACTGAGGGTACCACGCCAATAGATGGCAGCACCAGTCTTCTCCTTTTATACTCTGTGACACGACAGAATTTCTTTATTAGTATAACAGTTTATGATGTAATAATTTTTCATGATTAATTTATAAGTCGTTTAAGATTCAGTATTATGTTCATGGAGGAATGGGGAGTTTATTGACTGTGCGCTAGGACTGAATACAAGTATATTAGTTTCATTTATTCTTTGTGTACTCAGCTCGAGTTTCATTCGTCTGTGTTTAGCTAAAATTTTTATTTCAGCACTTATCTCTTTCCTAAGAGAAAGACTCATCGATTTCAAAATTGCCATCTGGGGTCAAAACTTTACACAATTGTGGGGGTTAAATGTGGCATGTTAGCCCCCAAAAGACACCCGTTGCTTCGTGTTTTCCAAAATTCTAGAATGCAAGGAAAATGAAAGAGGTGATTGACAACTAATTTGTCATTCGGGAGTCACGCCTTCTTCCCTTTGTGAGGTGTGATAAGATCACACAAAGGGAAAGCTCACTTAAAATGGAAATGTACTTAAGGTCCATCTCACCCGAAGTCGCGAGCTCTCCGTCGCTCTTCCTTCACGAAAACTGCTGGTTTGAAAGCATGCTTTTATTCTTTAGGGAAATTCTTTGTTAATTTCAGATGAAAGACTAGAGAACACAAGAGAAATCTGCGCTCTCGTTGATACAAATAGGTTGTTTCCGAAATAAATTCTCACAGTTGGTGAAAGGAGGAAAAATATTTCTAAGGCCCGTTTTAGATGCAAACTAAAATTTATCCAAAAGTTGAAAAGGAGCCCCTATGCAGCCAAAGGGGTTGAAAATCAGAATAAGAGCTTTGAGGTGTATCAAATAATAAAATTGTTTAACGGTGTTTCTTCCTGAACAAAAAGATACATTACAACCTATATTTACAAAAAATAAAAAAGGGACCCTTACGGTCCTTGATGATCTAAAGTGTGTGTGCGTGGAGGGGCGGCGATTCTTCGTATCATAGTATGAAGCATGGTTGTTTTTTCACATATTATCTAAAGTATAAAATACAACTTCAAAAATGCAACATACTTTCTCAGCTGAGTCGGTCGTAGTGTTTCACTTTTCAATTTTTTTAATTTTCGGCTGAGTTCATCTGCTTGTAATATTATACTAGTTCAGTTACAGCATGATACGATTTACACATGCAGTGTTATATTTGCTAAATTTTTTTATAAAATAATATTGAATTTAAATCAAGTGGAAAAGCTTTTTACCCATATTTTACATAAGTATGTTCAGCTGGGTTGCGTCATCAAAGTGCATAAAAAAACATAAATTTTATTTTTAAAATTTTAAATTTCTGCCAAAATTTAAAAAAAAATTGTCTTTAGACTTACATAACTATATTCAAGCACTCATCACTACAGACGCACATCAAAAGTACCCACAATTAATTTTAAAAACAAAGATTAACAGTTGGCAGCTACCTGGAAAATAATGTCCTAGAGGGGCGCCGGTATAAAATATATACCGGCTCTCAAAATTCAGGATTTCGCTCTAGATTTTTTTTAAGTCTCAATTTTGTGTCCTTAGGATCCATAAGTTATAGTTCATGCAAAATTTTACCACAGTTTAAATTATTTTATATACCGCCCCTCAAAGGGTTAAGATTAGTTTAGTTTAATTTTTAGTCTCTTAAGTTCAAGCCCAAGTATCGGCTTTATATTTCAACTCCAAGACGGAGTTCTGTTAAATTTTATTTGAATAATAAAGGGTCTTTTAACCGTTTTCAATTTTATTTATTGTCTCACGAACTCAAGCGATTATTCGCTTACTAGTTCTAAGATGCTTCACTTTCAACTGTAACTTAGAATTACACAGTGGGGAATCCTACATTTGGCACCCGAAAAGTTTTCAACGGACCATGTCATTAGAAACCGGGAAGTTTACATTGACCCCTCCGACCTTTCAGGTCCCTCAAACGGCCGCGAATCCACTGGAAGGATTTGGATTCATCGTAGAAACGCTGCGTGCCTCTATGAAGCCAGCCGCAACATTTGACGGCAAAGACTTAGTGATGACCTTCCTGGAGCAAATAGACATGCATTTCACTTTGCATCTGTGAACCAGCTGAAGGAAGAGACTATCGTTACTACAGCCTTAAAAGCTCAAGCCCTCAGCTGGTATAAAGGGATCGGCAAGTTATTGTTGGGGGCCCAGGTTCAGAATCGTACAGCTGGGAAGACTTCAAGTCTGCATTATTAAAAGCATTTCCAGTTGTTAAACCCTCTAAGCGGCGACGCCGTATATATACGGCCTACAATATTTTTTGTGATATCTGTAAGAACGTATATATACGTGTATATTAATATCTGTCAAAGAAATTAAAACAATATATCAAAATAAAACAAATCCAGTATGAAATACCATCAGAGTTTTTACATTAAAATAAAAATAATAACTTGTTCTCATAGTAGTTTTGGGAAATTTGCACTTTCTTAGCGAAATCCCTGGCTAGCGAAAACCCTGGCCGCTCAGAGGGTTAAAGACCGAGCGAAGCTAGAGTAGGAATTGTTTAGCAAATATCAAAGCAATTTCGATGAGTTGACGGAATTTATTTTACGGAAAATTAAAATCTTCAATTTATTGTACGGGAAGAGGCCAGATAATGATCTCATCGAGGTGATTTTACCCCGTCTACTACCGTCAGCTCAAGATTTCCTCGAAGTCCGTAACCCGCAAAACATTAGAAAGTCTCTTCCAGCTTGCGGTGAAGTTCCAAAGCAGAAACAACTCGAAAAAGGCGAGTGCTATCCAGGATATCTGGTATCTCTCTCTCTAAGACAGTAGAACTTCGCGGTTAAATACCACTCTTCCTCATTAACATTCAGACGTGATTCTAAAACTACGTTCTGGCCGGAAGTGGCAAGTTGAAATTAAGAAGCGATAGGAAAGGAAGTTTAACTCAAAATTTAACTGGTTATAAAATTAACATAATCCTTAAAACGCATTTAAATACCATCTTCAGCGTACAATCGGGAATTACAAATTCACTTAAGAATTCTGTACTATTGTCACATAGATTGAATGTATTCTCAATTCTCGTTCAATTTTACCTTTATCCACAGATGCGAATGACCTTAGGCCTTAATGCCATGCCATTTTTTAACTGGATGTTCCACTAATTTTTATCCTGAACCTGATGTGTCTCATCTTACCGTTAATAGATTTCTTAAATTGCAGATTATTATTAAGTTCATTGAAATTATTTGGAAATATTGGCAAACTGATTATAGAAAACAACTTCAACAGCGCACCAAATGGTTAAATAATAAAGAAAATTTAAAGGAAGGTATGTTGTGTTAAAGGAAAGATAACCTTCCATTTAAATGCTCTTAGCTAGAACTGTCGATGTTTTATCTGTTACTTTTACAAGTAATTAAACCACAGTTATTAAAGTGAAAACATCAAACGGTGTATATATTCGACGTATTCGGAAAAATGTGTTTACTGCCTATCAACGATAAGAATGCTTAGCTTTACATTACGGTGTTCTTATTGAAAATTATGTTTTGTAATGAAAATAGAACTGTTTTAAAAGAACAAGTAAGATTGTAACATAGTGAATTAGTTTACGTTTTTTATAATATTTATATTATTTATACTGTACGATTAACTTTTTATATTATTTTACACTGTATTTCATGATGGAAAATTACCTGTTAGCTATTCATATTTGCATCGAAGAGACTAAGTTATTCTTAAAAATTTTAAACTGTATGTTTATAATTTACATACTGGAATTTCAACCGGCGGCATGTTAAATTAGAACACAGCACTGTAGAAAAAGAAAACACTCCCTTAACCTCTAGATTCGGTTAAGGCAACATACCAGAACCTGTCAGTAATATGTAATATATTGGAAATTAGAGGTAATAAAGTTGTTTGATTTTACGAAGTACAATCCACTCGTTTAGTTTAGCAATAGTAGCGAACATTCAATCACCATTAAAAATTTAATCATTATTAAAAAGGAACTTGACCCTATACAAAGGATTCATTAAAATTAAGGATTATTAAAATTATTAAAACTGAGTGTTCTTCTGGATATCTACATACTTGCGAAACCTGAGTCTCTCATTCATTAAAGACGACTAAAAAATTAATTCTGTTAAGAGAGCAAACCCTAACGCAACTATTGCTAAAGCATGAAAATGCCTGAATAGTGGCGCCATCTTTTGAAATGTTTTACAAAATTCTTGATCAAATTCATCTTGTATGAATTCTCTAATAAGGAAGTGAAGTCAGGACCGGCGCTAGATTTTTTACCGCCCGGCGCAAACTCTGCGACTCCGAAATTCTGAGCATCCAGTATCTTCCTAAATTGTAAATATTTTGTCGCCCCTAAACTAATATATCGCCCCGTGCTGCTGCACAGGTTGCACAGGCTCTAGCGCCGGCCCTGCCTTAAGTTAATACTCGTGTTTTCTTCTAGAAGGTTAGAGTTACTTTGAAAGGCTTATTATGCACTATAAATATTTACTAAATTTTTTCGTTGAATTATGCCTAAAGAGTAGAAACTGAGACAAATCGAATCAATCAACGAAAAAATTCTCAGAAGCGCGTAGACTGGGCAAGAGGAAGTTCACGTGCAACGAGTATTACTCTTCAGAATATTTCGAAAGCAATATTGTGTTATTAATGTGTAAATAATTATTAATAAATATCAGTAATTAACTATCCAGTATTATTTCTGCATTAATAGTTAATTTAAAATCTATTAATAATTGATAGTATGCATATACCTGCAAAATATATAAAATCCTGAATAACATATTAAATAAACAATTATTTGAAAATTAGTGAAATTTAGAAAATCCTGTATATAACATTAGTTGAAAAATATTAAATTTGCTCGTTTATCCAAGTGTTCTGCAATATACCCCGCAAAAAATATTAATACATTTTCTAATTCAGAATCAGATAAATAAAATAACACACTTTTGAGAGTATTATTTTACATGTTTTTAAATACCAAAAGAAGAGAAATTATGATAACAGCTACGAATCATGAATAGTATGATTCATGTTGATTATGAATTCTGAGATCTGTGGCAACAAATTTAGTAATAATAAATACTCACAGTTTGATGGAAATAAGTTTCAACATTTAAAGGATGCAAAAATTGTGAAATATATCTGCCGAGTCAGTTTCTGCAAAAACATTTCTCATGGAATTTCTCAGTTCTTTTTTTATGAATTTAGATTCAAAATGAGTTTCCCAGTTGCAGATATTGCAGACAAACTATTCCCATTTTTTATGTGCATTCACGTAATGCGAATATTAATAACGTGACCATCCTGTTTTAAAGCTTCCACATATCTAAATTGTTTAGACATTCACAAGCTTTAGCAAAGGACCTTAGTGTGTCTTTAAACCGCCGAAAACCTAAAACAAAATAACTTTTTCCGCGGATAAAAATTTCTTTACTTTTTTTTTTTTTTAACTCAAGAACTTTAACCCAGGCAGCAGTTTTGATAAAAGGAGTATAATGAAATTAAAATTTTTACAAGACCATGTGTAAAAGAATTAATAACTTAAATCCTTTGAAATCCAAATCGACGTTTGTACATTTAAGTGAAATTAAATAACATGGAGCAGTATCTCATTAGTTTCAAACTTGTAGAGACATTATCTATTTTTTGGAAGCCGGAGAGAAGAAAAATTAGCAACTTGCCTTTGCCGGGAATCGAACCGCGGACCTCTGGAATACCGGCCCAGTGTGCAGAACTACTACACCACGAAGGCACGCTAGGAATGCGGGAGAAATACCTTATATACTCCCCTTTTAAAGGGCGAGTGGCGTTTTTAGGGGACCCAATCGCCAAACCTGGGTGAGGAGAATCATCATCCAACACCCTTTTAGTTCGGGCGCCACTATAGAGACATTAGGTTAGTTGGAAAAGCCGATCTGCCATGATGAAAAATCAGCAAGAGATGAAAAATCAGCAACAGTCTTCGCCGGGAATCGAACCACGGACCTCTGGAATACCGGCCCAGCGTGCAAAACCACTACACCGCGAAGGCACGCTAGGAAGGTGGGAGAAATACCTTATAATCTAATGAAGAAAATACAGAGATAAAGAGAGAAACGAGAGTGAGAAACATCGAGCGACAGGACGTTGAGAGAACAGAGATCGAGTGATAGGTTATAATTTTTCAAGTATTGCTACAATAAGTACCCGACAGAAAGATGAAAAGACAGAGTTTTTAAAAGTCATGCAGCCACGGCAAATGTGATCGACAGAGAGTGAACATTCACTGAGGCACATATTTGAAAGAACCTGGGAAGGGGGTTACTTATGCATTTTTGCCATTACTAAATTAATTCTATCTATTTCGAAATTCCATCCTAACAAAATATCTTTCAGTCTATTTCAATTCATTGCTTACAATTCCAAAAATTGAGAGATTTATGAACGACATACATGCTTCATTAGGCCTTCTTTTATTTTATGCTCCACAAATATGTATCTAGCACGTATCTAGTTAATATCATTTATAATAACAACTAATCTATTAGTTTTTTAACATTTTACAGTTAAAATAATTAATAAAGGATGTTTACATTACTATGTATCATGTATCCCGGATTACAGAATAATTGTTCTGAAAGCCATGTATTAATTATTAAGGAAATATAACCGCTTTTGTTTAAAGTATATTTTAATTAATAATATAATTGTTAAGCTCACTTTCCTGTCATTTTCTCCAGAATATTTTTAACTTTTCACAGAAATTACATTTATTTATTCTGAGAATGCATAAACATGAGAATATGTCTGCGTAAACGAAATACATGTTAAGTATAATCATTAAGATATTTTGTTTCACCCGTGCGCTAAAACATCCCTATAGCATTACACATTATTTTCTCTTTCTTAGTTCAAGTTGATTAATGATGAAATGTAAAACGGTTGTCTGCTTTTCAAGAAAAAAAAAAAAAAAAAAAAGAGAAGGCCCACCAGCTGCTGAGCGGTAAAGCGCTGAACACTGGTAGTTCGGTCTGGGGTTCTAATTTCGATGAACAGGCTGGCTGCAGGGCGTTTTCGTGGTTTTCCCCATGTGCAACGTGCATACTAGCCAGTTTCCCTTAGAAATTCCTCACAAAGGTATATGCAAATTACACATAATTCTGCTGTAATTAAATACTGTAATGATTTGGCAGACAGGCACAGGAATGACGAAGCTTGGCATCAGAGTCCTGGCATTTTTGTGTCTGAGTGTCATACAACAGAATGATGACACCGGATTTTGCCTTTAACTGCACATCTTTATTCAATTCAAATGGCAGATCATTTTTCTTTTAGATGAAATACTCCAAATTACATATTGAATAGTGATTTAAACTAAATAAGATTAAAGTTACTGCGTCATACTATTCAAACAAAGGGAGACAGACGGGAAGAGCTGCAGCAAAGGTCTGATAGCAGCAGGAGGAGAAAGCAGTCTGACAAAAAATAGCGCGAACTATGTATTTATACTAGCAGTTATATAACATGCCAGAATATTCTCGAAATTACTGGTCTAGGGAGATCTCTAGGGGAAAGATCCTGAAATTGCGGAAAGTTAATTAGAGGTTGCCTGTTCGCGTAGAGCAAAACAATCGTATTTTTTTATATTTTATATGTATATATATAAACATAATAATATGCTAAAAATTCAAAACAAAGCTTTTAAACCCGTCCTGCACTATAGCTGCAGGATTGAAGTAAAATAAACTTAGAGCACCTAAGTCCTGATTCAGAAGTCAAACAACAAAAATCAGCGTTAATTCACAAAATTTTCACAGGACTAGTTTCGATGGTTTTACCGAACCATCATCTTCAGCTGCAAAACCGCAAATGAACAAGATAGGAAATAATGTTTAGATAAGATAAGAAAGCCTGGACAAGAATAAGCAAGTGGCGCCATCTGTTGGCGAAACCAGAACTAAAACATAATTTCTCTAAAAGCCGAAGGCAAATTTGGATTGGAATTAGGATCGTTAACTAGAACAGAAAGATTTTTATGAATGTGAAATGCCTCTAGAATTTATTCGGCGTGTTATTGTGTCTTAATTATTAGAGCACCTAAGGTTAAAATTTAATTAGAATCAAAGCAAGGAAATACCTTAACAATATAAATAATTGCTATCGTGTATAAGAGGTTTGACACAATGTCCAAACATATCAAAATTAAAATAAGAATGCATTAGTAAAATAAATTCTAAAAATAAAAATACGAAAAGGAAAAATATACAAAATTATACAAATAAATTAAAATAAGAATTCATTAGTAGAACAAACTCGAAAAATAATAATGCGAAAAGGAAAAATATACAAAATTATACAAATAAAAATTAATCTCCTTTTATTGAAACTCCAATTCAGAACTCATCAGGGGGAAATGAATTAAAGCTTCATAAAAGCCGATAAATTTATTTCGAAAACATGTTTCGATCTCCTGGTTCATTTGTGACCAAAAGACACACACACACACACACACACAAAAAAAAAAAAAAAAAAAAAAAAAACAATTACATTTCCGTTTAAGACATTAAAATTCATATAAAATCAAAAAATCGAATTTCAATCATCGGGTAAAGGGAATAATAGGAAAAATTCTGGATATATTTCAGATTCGATTCGATTGCTATAAATCGACCTTTATCAAGCTTTAATTCATTTCCCCCTGATTAGTTCTGAATTGAAGTTTCAGTAAAAGGAGATTAAAGGCTTTCGAATTTGGGAGAACAGATGAATTTAGGAGGAGAGCACCATATCTAAAATGTTAATTTTGAGGTCGCCAATTATTCTTAAAGCAGCAATCGTATTTTCTCATATCTTACACACACATATGTATACAATGGAGACTATGTCATTTGTTTACGTATTCTTTATTAAACTAAATTTTATCTTCGCAATAATAGCCCTGGATTTTACTTTTTAAAAATATTTTTAAATTAATGAATTAATTTTAAAGTATTTTTTCCAAAATTATATGTATAAATGCAACAAGGAGTCCGACAAAAAGTTTAAATATGTATCGTATGGCATAAAAAGAAACCGCATAGAAAAAAACTTTAAAAAGGGCAAACAAAGACCGCTACGTATTAATAAATTTATACACTTATGCTTCAAAATTAATTTTTATTTTGAATATTTAATTAATTTTGAATAATAATTTAAAATCGAACTATAATGAATGAAGACTGATCGAAGTTACACTATTCGAGTTAATGTTGAATTTCTGGCAACAAAATTTTAAAAACATTAAATTTATTTAATAATTAATTTTCTTATTAAAATATGCACTAGAATTCCACAGCAGTTAAACAGCCATGTTTTCTTCCTTTAAGGGTAAAAACTGCAAGTAAATGGGTGAAATAGAAAACTGCCGTGATTATTACAATTCCTGCATATTTAGGTTTTTAATTAGACAAAAGAATATATACTTTTTTAAAATTTCATATTATCTAAAAAAATAAGTTTTCAGTAAAGCAATATTTAAAATACACTTTTTACAAATATAGAGTTTATTTAAATAAAGATACGGATGCATCAGCTTTAGAGCATACCTGTAAAAGTTTTAGAGGATAGCCTGGTGTTAATAACAACTCTGATTCATATTAAAACCAACAATAAAGTTTCTAAAACTTTCACTTAGTGACAAAACCTTTATTTTGTATTTTTTATTCGATTTTTAAATTGTTTTAAAGGAATAACGACTTGAGTAATGCATGCTGCATTCAGAAAATTAGAAACAAAATAAACACCTTTTTTTTTCCATGCACTTACCTTCCTTGTTGATTCCATCATAAAGAGGACCACATGCAGCTGGATTGAGAAGAGTGTTGGGCTCCTCACTGACCTCACTTTCAACATCCTCAGAATCCTAGTCAGAGACAATGCACGAATTCACATCCTCAGTTTTAATATCAAATATAAAATGTCACTTAGAATTAATTAAGTTTTAACAACTAGAGCTATTAAAAGTAAGTGATGGAGAATTGGTAATGGGATTCATTATAAGAAATACACCAATTTTAAAAATATTTTTTAAAATTATAAATTATAAGAAGCAATTTACAGATTCCAATAGCTTTAATCGGCATATTTTTATGCGAATCAAACCGGAAATGTATGCGAGATGATACTATTAATTACATATTTTGAAAGGCCGTAAAATGAGATTCACGTCAATAAGAAATGTACTCATTTATATAACCGTGATTTAATACTGTGTTCTTTATAGCGATCTGAGTTCAGTTTATCTTCATATTAAATAAATCTCCACTATCATGTAATATTGGTAACATATAAGACATCACTGAATAACAAGAGGAATTTTTAAAATTATGTCATTAATTTTCAAACTTTCAAAGTTTGGAATTACACTAATGCAAAGATAAGGCGAAATGCTTATGTGGTTTATGCAAACATTTTTTACATTACATTAATTCATAATTAAAAATAACAATCGTAATAATTTTTATATTACATTAATTCATAATTAGTAATTCTGTTATTCATAATAAATTAATTGTTTGCTGCATATATTATGTTACATTTCTATTTTTATTAATGAAAGGAGTCTTTTGCAAAAAAGCTTGGAGGAACTAATAATAAAACCAATCATTTTTATTAGAATCTTCGCTTATAGCCTGAGTTATTTTTTAACTTTACTTTAAAGGGTGAAGAAACTTGTAACATATAAAAAGATAAAGTAGTACATCTTAAGTTAAATATTAAGAAATACTCTTTGAATTGCAAGTAAACTAGATGAATGAAAAAATCAGAAATCATCAGAAGAAACTGCAATGAAACTATTAGATGCTTAAGCTAATCCTATATTGTTTTTTACGAATAGGATATAATTGGTTTAATGAGGAAATTTATACATAGAAAATTTACTACACATTCTTTATAAGGGGATTAAGAAAAATCGTAAAATTTCTGTTTTAATGTAAAATCCTTTCTCAATTTATTATATCTTTAAATGTCAACAAACAAAGTAATTATTTTATGAAATAACATTTTAAGCCATGTTATGTGTAAAATGTAACAGAAATTTAATACCAGTTTCTTGCACTTAACCTGACGTTAGAGATCATGACAGAGGTTTTCTAAGAAGCATAGAAAATTGTTTGAGATAAATTACTTGGTTTCGAAATATGTTAAGAAACATAACATGGATCGATATTACTAGGGTTCAATTTTTTATTCTGAAAATTTCCAGAATTTGGTGTTTAAATCTCCATTTCATTAAAGTCTGAAATTAATTAAAAATAAGCATTTATTAGATCAGGATATAATTGTACGTATTAAGGGGAAATATTCGAATTAAATGCCTTGATACTAAAGCCAATTTATTATCTGATTTTAGAATTCAGAGGTGGTTGCAAATGAGAGAACTCTGAAATAAATTTTCGCATTATCTTTAGTTTTCTTTCAATTGTAAGGTTTTTCTTTTTTACATTTTATATCTGAAACTTTATGCAGTAATCGGTGTTTTGTTTTAATACCGTAGCAATCCTTCTGCTGTCATTCAATTGTACTTTATACCTAGTTTGCTATCTAGTGTTAAAAATTTAATCTGAGAAAACAAATAATGGTGAAATTTGAAAAAAGGTGTTTGTATTTAAGGAAGTTCTCATAGGAAATGTCATTGCCTTAAATGGAATAAATACGTTCATAGAATGCATAACAAAATTTGCAGCTTTCAAAGCACCCCAACATACTGAAAACTTCCGAGTCATTAAAATACCGCAACAAAAATTCAAGTGTAGTTTCTTATTTTAAATGTGATTGCACAAACCTTTTAAAGTTCTCCATTGGCTTCATAGATCTGGCTAATTTCTAGATGTACCTGAGAAAGTGATACTACCTACCGAAGACGTCCATTATTCTCAGTTCTGTTACATTAGATTAAATTGTAACTTTATTATTGTTACTGGTTAATTAAGACTGTTCCTTACCTGTAACACATAACTGTAACTGCGGAAAGAATTAATTTTCTTTTGAGAAAGCCACACATTTTATAAATTTAATATTAGACTTTAGTTTAAAATGATTGATGTAAATCCTCTACGTATTCAAAAACAGATATTGTCAGCTGTGAGACTTAATGTATTGTTAACCTGCGGGCTAGCTGACTTTCTCCATTTCTTGCATCGAAGACAGATTAACACTCTCTACAACGGTGTCCGAACGGGCGATAATTCATCACTCTCTAAATTTATTCGAGTGAGTATGTGTCTTCTTCTCAGATGCTCTTTATATGAGGAAAAAGGCAAAGAACAATCGCAGCCCCTTGTGTGTGCTTTCGTAACTCAAGTGGCTAGACACAGCTGGCAACTAGAAGCTGGCAATTTTGAAAAGCCGTTTTCGAATCACAACAAGAATACAATTGGTTATTCTTGTTTCTTGCTGCAGGTAAGTCTAATATTCTCTAGAGAGCTAATTAAAGTAGTATTATCTCTAGAAAGCTAATTAAAGTAGTATATAACACATCCATAAGAAGTTACTAATGTCCATGGATACGTTTCGGTTGAGGATCCTACACATATCGGAAAATATGAATGGACAAAAAGTAAAGTTCAGAAGGAAAAGAAATATCAATAAAGGCATAACGATGTTGACGAAACCAACTTAAGACATGAAGCAATATAAAACTGTATCAAGCTGTGGACTTCTACTCTTAAATTGGAAATAAAAAGCTAATACGCTAACTGTCGTTTAATATCCTAATTCTTATCCTCTCCTATTAGTATCGTTGGCAATCCACTAATCGTGTTTAGAAGAAACATATGCAAATTA
Organism: Stegodyphus dumicola; assembly: GCF_044657685.1. Classification (NCBI taxonomy): domain Eukaryota; kingdom Metazoa; phylum Arthropoda; class Arachnida; order Araneae; family Eresidae; genus Stegodyphus; species Stegodyphus dumicola. Next base: position 181,975,604 of record NC_140781.1, read on the forward strand.
GGCAAAAGCAGCTTAGATTGGTGTAGATTTTGTATAAAACTGTATATGTAGATTTTGAGAGAGACTGACATAAGTCTTCCTTTCTCCGAAGGCAAGAGGACTGATGCCTACAAAACCTAAAATTTCATATAAAATATACGTTTATTTGATGTTCAGTTTTGCCTAATTTTACGTTGTATCATTACACCATATCAATATAGAGATGCGTTGTTCTGTTATAATGAACGGTTTTGACTATTTCCTTTGAAAAATATGCAAATGAGATCTTACATTAGATTTTTATAAAAGGGCTAGTCACTTCAACATTGATATCCTACATCAGATACTGAGAGAGAAAAAACACGACAGTTTGCTTCTAAACTGCAGTTTATGAGAACGTTAAGTATTAGTTTTACTACATTTCTTAAATTCAGTTTTATCAGTCGATGATTTATTGAATAAATGAAAGCTGAAAACATCAACTGATTAATTGTCAGTTTCACAGTGAGAATTATTACTTGATCACTAGAATTAGTTTTTAATAGACAGATTGACGCAATTTATTGACTGTCACTGGTTCGAATTTACACTTGTTTTGCATAATATTGATAAAACTTTTAATACGTAATGTTTGCCATACTTTTCTAACATGATACTGATAACATAAAATTTCAGAATAGGTATGTGAAAAACTAAATTTTGAAACAAGATTCAAAAACTTCTTTCAGAAATTTTCATTCAAATATCAATTCAAAGAATATACACTTCTCTGAATCAATAGGGTTGCACATGATCAGCTAATGCTACTGAAGTCCTCTAACCCTAACAGGCATGAAGAGAATTATCGCTGTCTCTGAGAAAAAAGTCTTAGGTTATAAAAATTATTATTATATATATTTCTGAACGGAAACTGGAACAGAAGGCATGCTCTGGTGTTATAGTAACCACAACTCGTGGTCATACGAATAAACAGAACAGTCAAATTTAAATTAAACTTTGAACATTAGTCAAAGAGTGGACAACTAAATAAAAAGCTAGCTCAAAAACTTTACTGAAGCGTCAGATTAAAATTGTCGGCAGCTAGAGATAGCTTATAAGGTATTTCTCCCGCTTTCCTTGAGTGCCTTCGTGGTTCTGCACGCTGGGCCGGTATTCCAGAGGTGCATGGTTCGATTCCCGGCGAAGGCGATTGCCCATTTTTCATCTGCTTCCAAAAAAGTCCTAATGTCTCTACAATGGCGCCCGAACTAAAAGGGTGTAGGATGAAGATTCTCCACACCCAGGATTTGGCGATTGGGTCCCCTAAAAACCCCAGTCGCCCTTTAAAAGGGAGTATATAAGGTATTTCTCCCGTTTTCCTAGCGTGCCTTCGTGGTGTAGTGGTTCTGCACGCTGGGCCGGTATTCCAGAGGTCCGTGGTTCGATTCCCGGCGAAACCGATTGCTCATTTTTCATCTTGTCTGCTTCCAAAAAATACCTAATGTCTCTACGAGCTAAGCCGAATGATTACTACTGATATTACAGCTGGCAGGAATTAACCACGTAGCCCGCACACGATTCCAGAAGCAATCTCTGTCTCAAATACAAGACCCTCAGCTTAAATAGTCACAACAAATTCGTATTCTGGTGAGGAACACTCAAAGGAGATGTTATAGTAAAGACTAAAATCATAATAACTGGTTAATTAACTAAATACTTTATATATCTTTCTAAAAGAAGATACTATATTTTCTTCGAAGAGATTCTGATATATTTCTTAGAAGAATTTACAATATTAAAAAAATGCACTTCTTAGAACATCTAAGTATGCATTTTTTGTTTCGAATCTGTCAACTGATTTACAACTTCTTCGATTTTAAGATTCAATTCGAGCATCGTCGATGGCATTCATAAACAGCAATTGCTTTTCTTGGCAGATATTCATATGTAAGCACACAGTACAGTATTTTGAAATTCAGAAACCCTCTCATAACAATCCTCTTCCTGTAGATGAAAATGGAAAGTCGGTTAAAGAACATTCACAAATCTTGGTTTTGTTAATTATAACTAACAAACGTTGGTGTTGTTAATTATAACATTATTTGCTTAGATGTACATTCTCTAACATGATCAAAGCTCCAAGGCACCCTCCAAAATGTTTAAATTTTGTATCAAATTAAAATATTTTATGAATTAAATAAATATATAAAGAGATAAATTTCAGTTTCTTACAATATGATCAAATTTCGTTCAATCAAAATCAGTATTTAAATCATTTTTCGACCTTCTCCAGTGTAGCATATTTTACCATAAAGGCTTAATTCAAGGAGGTTATTTATACCATTTTTCTATTTCATTTTTGTAGAAATTTTAATGTATTAAAAATCAGTCTTTAAATACCGTCCATGGCAGGCAAAGATATTTTAACATCCACTTATTGTTTTATTGCTTTTATTGTTTTATTGCCACTCTGCTTTTGACCACCGAATTATCAAATCATTTAAATATTAGTATCAGCTTTGTGCAACGACTACTGTGACGCCTCATTTTAATTCAATGCAATAAATGTTAACATCAGCACACATTTCAAAAAACGGAGAACAATTTCAAAACTAAGCTCACAAGCTGAAAGAAATTTCTGAAATGCATGTGCATGGTTTTAAAGAAGAAGAAACTCGAAGAAGGAAGAAAGTGGAAAAATCCATGCAGTTCTCTTAGATGCAGCTTTAAATTATGTAAAAATGCTTTAAAAATTAGATCGTTATCTAGTAAATAATAAGATGACTAACTATTATTATAAATGAACTATGAACAGAACTGTGAACTAATGAACAGAACTATTATTACAAACACGCTTCTTTATGAAAAGCTATTTTATCTTCCGCCCGTTCAGTTAATGAATAATATTTTTTCCCTAAATTCAAATAAAGGGAGTTTAACTAAGAGAATTTTTTCCCTTCTATCAAAATGATATTGTCATGTCATCCCTTCTTCACAAACTATAAATTAACCCAATTTCTTACTGGCCATGGAAATTTCAAAAATTATTTGAACAGATTTAAGTTGAGCCCCGAGTCTGACTGTTATTGTAGCCTCGGTGGTGAGGAGAATGTTAAACAAGTGCTTCTTCTATGTCCTAAATATGAGAGCGAAAGAAAAGTCTTGAAACTGGGACTGAAAAATTTTAATATCAACTGGCCTCCAGAATTTTACCAATTTATTTCCGAGAGAGGTGCTTTTAACACTTTTTGTTAAAGTTTTACAATGAATTGCAAAACTTTGTAATCATCCTTAATTTTATTTCACTTTCTTCTGTTTATTTTTCATTGTTTCATACTTACTTCTGTAAGCCTTATGTGATACTATGTGGTACATGGGGAACTTATTGTGTTTCTTTAATAAAAAAAATAAATAAAAAAAAAAAAGAATGGAAATTCAAAGCTTGCAAATAATACGTCATTCACCCTGCAAAGAAAAAGTGTCGATCAAGGCGTTTTTTAAAGTTAGAACGCCCTAAAGTGTTTTTCTGTCTTAAGTTATTTTATCTACTCAAGTAAGTAATAGTAAAGTGTCTACTTAAGATAATGAGTTTAAGACGTAAGAGATTTTTACTCTATGAAAAAATTTGTTCTTTCTTATGAAAGCTATTCTTACCCTGACAAGCGTTTTGAGTTAAGTATGCTTTAAATTGCACAGTTTATGATTTTAGTAGAGTTTCATTGGGCGAAAGATGATTAAGTTACTAAAAATATGGGGTAGAAATAGCGTTTTAAGTAAAAAGCCAAAAAGACTATGACAAATCAATATGCCTCCTAAAGAACTAAATTTAGCTTTTTTCACACTCGCCATGAATTTAGCTAGTAGATAATGTTTGGTAATGGCAGTAAAGTAAAATTAATACATAAAAACCAAAATTAAAGCGTTAGAAGTACATATTTATTTACGAATCTTGAAAGAACAGAATAAATAAAATGTATTTAAAATCCGAGCATTAAGATTATATTTTCGGTAGTATTTCTCCTTATGGCATTTATAAACACTGTATATAGATATGTAAGAATTCAAAAAAGATGAAAAAGTGCGCGTTATCGGTATTTAGATCGACCATGATAAAATAAACTGTGTCCTAGGAAACGAAAATATAGTATAGTAGATTTGCGATGATAATGTATTACAATATAAAAACAGTTCAACATATTACAAAGCAGAGAAATAAAAATATCATAGTAATAATTAAAGATCGGTCATTGAAAAAAGTTGCTGTTCTTGTGATTGATCTCACTTTCTGACAACATCAGATCAAGTCGACGATTTTTAATCATGACCAGAATGCATGGGTTGCCCATGGCGTTGGCTTTAGGCCTTGACCACTTTATAGGTGTAAGTACGAATTTCCCAGCTCTGTCCCGTATTTAAGGAGAATACCCCGGGGAATGGATTTGAAGATATTCCCATCCACTACATAACGTTTCCCATCCACTGTTCCCCACTAGAATGAGTTTTTAGTATAGCGTCTTATGCAAAGGAGTTGTGTGTGTGTGTGTGTGTATTTAATTATGGAAAAGCACACTAGGGCTATCTGCTTAAGGGGAGGGATGCCTTCGTGGAGGACTTTCTAAGGGAAACTGGCTCGTATACACGTTACACATGGGGAAAACCACGAAAACGCCCATGCAGCCAGCCCGCTCGCGGGATTCGAACCTCAGACCGAACTACCAGTGTTCAGCGACTTTACCGCTCGGCCGCTGGTGGGCCCACAAAGAAGTTAGAAGGGGTATTTAAGGAAGGCTCAACTTACTTCGAGAGAGAGTGCTTAGGAGTCCTTAGTGGTGTGTGTTTGCGTTCTTAAATCTACTCGGCCTGTACTGGGGTAAAGTGCAGAATCGCCCACTTATTTGTTTGGCGCTTTTTACAAGAGTAAGAGGAATTGGATTTTTGTCAATTTTCTTTGGCTTTTAAGTGAAAATAGGTCGATGGATAAAGTCAAGGGAGTGCGCAATGCCATTTTTGCGCAATTCTGGGACTTTATTTAAGTGAAAATAGGTCGATGTGTACATGGATACCGAGTTTGTGCAATTCTTAAAAACGCGCCAAGCAATGGGTGATTCTGCACTTTCCCCCTGTATTGTACGTGCCTGTTGGTAATCACCAGCTAGGTTAAATTAAGGGCCAACTACGCTAGACATTTGTGTCTAGGTTCGGTTAAGTCTGTTTAGTTTAGTATTACATTAGTTTCTTATTTTCTTATCTTGAGTTAAAAGCCCGAGTGGAGGCTTTCATGTAAGCCCGAGAAGGGGCCATCTGTTATTATTTCTTTGAGTGAATAAAAGGGTAGTTTAACCCTTCTCTAGACTCTGTTGTAAATATTCGAACTCAGCGATAAGTCGCTACTTAGTTCACTAGGTTCCTCTACATTTTAACATAGACAAAACACTCATTGAGGCACATTATAACTTTTAACTTTTGTTACTTAATTTTTATTAAACAAATCATTTTGATATGCAAAAGTGTCAGAATTCCTAATTTCTATAGTGTGGGCAATTTACTCTTAGTATGATTATTATCCCGATAAATGCAGGCAGTTAATGGCTTAAGCTTTCATACTGTTTTTAACTAATAATAGTTTTTTCACACTCACAAATTTATGGCATATAAAATCATTATTCATTATCATCATGTAGTAATAATGATACGTACGAAATAATGACATTTGAAATAAACTGAATTGAAGGGAAAATGTAGAAGCAAAGAGAGGATTATTTCATTAAACGGTTGATTGACAATTATTTCATTAGACAGTTGATACATACTTCTTTTATGGGGACAGATAGATAAATATTCCACTACCTCACATAAAAGGCTAGCGTAAGAAGCAACAAAGCACTAAAATACAGTTCTATAATAGCCTGTTCACTGTCTACTAAGTTATACACATTCTAGTTGTTTTAGAATCATAAAACACGTTTCGTTAAAAAGAAACAGCTCTTCTTTCATTAAGCGTGGATTTGAAAAGAAAAAAAATAATGCAATAATTATGATATAAATACTTAAATTTTCAAAAGTTTTGGGTATTTATGATGTATTATTTTCATAAATGCCACGTAGAATTTTTCTTGCATTTTTTTATGTGTAAAACGTGTTTCTAGATACTTTCCCAAGGCTTTTACCAAATTATTATTTAACCTTTCTGTGCATTTACGTTTTTCCTTTTCAAAGTTACAAAAATTAAATTCCATTTAAGTCAGATTTTAAATTGATAGAAATCTAAAATATAATCCCTTTAACAGAAACTAAAACGTAAGTCCAAACGATTTTATTTAACATGATACCCTATCGATTTAGATAAAATTCCAGTCTGCCAACGATGAAACATGAAGCCGGGTAGTGGATTTGACACATTCGAAAAGCTCTCTACAGCTGTGAAGCAAGTACTAAAATTGCTTTTCAGCCTACGCCCATAAAAAAGGTAGCGTCTCCGAAATATCGCTTCACTTCATCACAAAGTAGCTAAGGTGTATTAGGAAAGAACTATAGCACTTGTTACCATGGTTACGAAAGCGAACAGGATTGGTACCTGTTGCTGGTTGATGACGTCATTACGAAAGTAATTCATTAATTTTATCGGGTTCGATTAAAGAAGTCTTTCCTCCAAAATAATAACAAAGAAAGATTATCTCGCAGTGAAACATTACGCTAGATTCTATTTATAAACATTGGCGTAATTTTATTTGAAGAATAAAACATAATTATGTTTACATAATTATGTTTTATATATATACATTGTATTATATATATATACATAATTATGTTTTTATTAACTTTTATTTGTAGCTTACTATACGCGTTTCGGACAAGAGTGAAAATTATTTATATCAAATTTTATTTCATTGAAGTTTTAAAAAGATTAAAATAAAATAAGAATTACCTCGCATGATGACAAGATAGGTCTTTATAGGAAAATACGCTTTGTGATAATCGTTTTATCTACTGTTTGTGAATTGATCTGACAAAATACGATTTATTTACAACGTATTGTGTCAGACAACGTTGAATTTTACGATAATTTTTCTGGACTAAAAATTTAATTGGCTGAATTTCTAAAAAGGCTACGTGAACAAACGATGGAGAATTTTCAGTTTTTCTTCAAAAATACGTTAGAAAAAAAATGGAGTTTCTAAAATAAATTAAAATTAGCTCTCTAGAGATACATTAGAGAAAATATTTGCAAAAATGTGTATAGAGTTTATATTGAGATATCTTATTTTTAAAATAACATATTGAATACAGATTTTTAAAATAACGTATGAATATTGAATTTGCAGAGTTTATATTGAGATATTTTATTTTTTAAAAAGTAAAATACCTCAACATAAACTCTGCAGATATTAGGAAAAAATATCAAATTAAAGTAACTATTTAAATTCTGTTCTCAAATTTTATCAAAATTTGATTTTAAAGAGGGTTTCTTATGATTAATAGTTATGGAATAATTTAAATATCTCAATGGAAGAAACTTTGCTGCTGCAGTAATTGTCCACTGTATAAGACATATTAATAAATTTCTTTTATTTACAGCTTTAGAAATAAGCAAAACTGTCTAAATAAAAAGAATTATTCTCAAAACTAAAAATTATTGTAACACTGAAAATTTATTGGCAATAACCATAAGAACTGTCAATTTTAGTAAATTAGTATTATGCTGTCCTATATTAATTAACCTTCAAACATCTTAACTAAGCTTCATGTTAGACATTTAAAGTTGATCCTTCATTCTCTGTTCAGTCTAGTCTTTTTTCATATTTTTTATTTCAAGGCAGTCAATTTTCCAGTTAATGGATAATGTGTATTTTAAGGATTTCCATTAGCCCACTACCTGACTTCCATACAGGCTAGTCTGTATAAATTATTCAGTTGCAGTTTGTATTACAATAAATTATATGTTATTCTTTTTTGATACTACCAGATTAAATCATCCTGACATTATCGCAAGGTTTTATGTATCGAAATTTCAGTAGAAAAGAGACGCACATTGTGTCAAATTTCTTGCAGTTACATGAGACCTATTTTTCACTGCGATATATAAAATAACACATCAATGGATTAAAAAAAACATTTCTTTCTCTGTGTGTGCATAAGAATACATTGCAGAACATTTGTTACTGATAAACAGAAAATTCGCCTTTACATTCAACACACTTCTAGCTTCTTCAATGAAGCTAATACCAATGTAACTTTAAACTTACCTATTTAGTGAAACTCAGGGTTGCGTATATTTGTCGTATTGCACAAAACAGTAAGAATAATAGTTCCTTAAAGCTGCATTGCGTTGTACTGCTCTTTCCTTGTTAGGTGCCTTCGTGATATTTAGAAGCACTTCGACTTGGCTATCGGAAGGTCTCGAGTTCGAACCCGTGCTATGCTATAGCTGATTTTCTCTGTTACCCGGTTTCTAAAAATTCTAAATATCTGTACAGTGGTGCTCGATTAAAATGTCATGGACGATTATCCGTCACCATCTGGGCTTGGAGGCTAGGTTCCCCGCTCCCTGCGTCGTTCTTTAAGTGGGGAAAAATGTAAGGGATTTTTATCCTTTCTCACCGCGTTTCTTTGGGTTGCAATTGGAAGAACGACCAGCTGACAATCAGGAGGACCAAAGTTCGAGTTCCGCCGAAGACACTTTTGAATTTTCTTGTTTCCTGCTCTGATAAATACCTTATTGCTCTACATTGTGACAAATGAGCAGTATTTTTGGCAGAGATGAGACTCTTATGAGCAGAGCCATGCCTGTAAAATCACGTGCTTCCATCTGTCTACAGACTCTGATTATAAACTGTTGGAAGGATACAGTAGTTGCTTTTACTTTATGCAACAACAATTTATATAACTGAATGGGCAGTGAAGTTGAGCATGTTACTGTGAAACTGTGGCTACCATTTTTGTATAACATAGTGAGATAATACCACATTTCCGATTGAAAATAATCATATCTAAGTTAAGCAATATTTTAAATAAAAATTCTGGGATTACGTTTTATGCAAACCGCTTTCTGACAAAAGGATAACAATAACAATTTTGGAATCTTTATACTACCTAACTAATTTGGAAGGGAGAAAGTGTCACTGTATCTCTTACAATTTCTTAAACTGTGGGGTCAATAGCAACTTAAACAATCAGGGTTTCTTAAACTGTGGGTCGCGACCCCCATGAGGATGGCGTGACCTGCTGGAGGGGGCCGCCAAAAATTGTAGCAGTATTGATATTTCTTTAACTTATTATAATAATTCTACAATCACCAAATATTTTTACACTATCTGAAAATAGATAAAGATAAGACAATACAAACAAAGAAAAAAACGAAAACGTTTCGACGCATTTCTTTTTATAAAATAAACGTTCATTTTCCTTGCTTTGCACGTGATGCTGTCATTTCGCCTATTACTTATTTAAAATTTTCGCATTGTTCTATGTCTTAAAATTAGAAATTTAAGTTAATGACCTAAAACTGCAATAGTATATTACAGTACAAGTGAAAAAATTCACAGTTTCAGACACACGTGTGTCGGATTTGTGCAATGCTTATGGTATCCCACAAAATTTTTGTAAATATTATGGGGCTCTGGGGGGGGTCGCGAAAAAATCTCAGTTATAAAAAGGAGTCGTGACTGAAAAAAGCTTAAAAAACCCTGCCCTAGACCATGAGTCGTAAAATGTTTATTTAATTTTTTGTATTAAATCTTTTTCTTACTCAGCTTCTCAGACTTGGTTTTTCCGGATTTTTAACTTTTAATATAGAATTTTTAAATAATAATGTTTTAATTTTTAATTGTTCATAAAGATTTTAAAATTTAACTCTGAAATTTCTTTCTAATTCTGCTGCTTGCTTCAGTAGACAAACTGCTAGTGCTCGTCATTTTTTGGTTAGATCGGACAGGCTCGATTATACGGTAATTGGGCTAGATTACTCTATCCAGGAGGATCAAGACGTTTTTTCAAAGAAACTATTATTGTTTTATTGGTATTCTATACAAGTGAGTTAAGATACAACAGCAGGTTTATGCCTTCTAAGACTGTGTTAACGCTAATGAAAATTTTTAGAAGTTGTGATATTGCTGTAGAAAAGACAGGAAAAGCTTAATATAGAGCTAAAGATATAATCTGAAGTTTTGTGGTATAACTCAAGGAACAACAAGCGTACTTTCATGTTGATCGCACAGTTTTTTTTCTCTATTTTGTCTTTTCCTTAGTTTTGGCTTAGCCTATTTTGCTTTCTTTAGTTTCTAGTTTTAATTTACCTTTTCTATTTTCATTTGTGTACTTGTACCCTATGAAGATACTTTTTTATGATGCTGTAAAAGTGGTAGTCGGATCTTGGTTTCTATTCGATTGTAGTGCGTTGCTCTGTTTTTTGTTAAGTTATATCAAGATGCAATTTCTTATACGACAACGTTTTCATAAGGAATTGTGAGTAATAAGAATGACCTTTCATGCATATCACATGCTTTAACATAAAACTGATAAAATCTTTGTACTCTATTATGCAAACAGTTATTTTTCTATTGAAGAAATGAGGCCCGGAGATCTTTCTATTTCAGGTTCTTTTTAACTTTTGGGTTATTCTACATATGCATAATATACACATGCATTTAAAAAGAACGACGAATAGAAATATGTATGATAAACAACCGTAAAATATACTAACAAATTTGGAAAGTAAAAGCAATAAGAAATTCCAAATTGCATTAAAAACATGCCCTTATTATATAATTTGAGGATTAGAAAAATAAAATCGTTGACTTTCTCTCATGAAGAGCAACAGCATGGTACAAAAGAGATATATTTTCAGTATTATTATAAGGAATGAATAAAACAACTTGGACTTCTCGAATATGCGCCGAGTGTTCTAACCGTTACACCTCGAAAGCATGCAGAAAGGAGGGTGGAATACCTTATACCCCTTTTAAAGGGTGATTAGGGATTAGGGGGGACTAAATCGCCAAATCCTGGTGGTGAAGAATCATCATCCACCACCCTTTAGCTATGGAGCCACTAAAGAAGCTTTAGGTATTTTATGTCGGACAGAGGAAAAATTAGCAATGCCTCGCCGGGACTCGAGTCTGGTCTCCTTGAATACTCGCCGAGTGTGCTACTGTTACACCACGAAGGCATGCAGAAAAGAGGGAGAAAATACCTTATAAAAGTAACAAGAATATAAAAAGAAATAATTAAACAAACAGTGCGCAGTTATAATCCAATTTAAACAGTTACCATTGGTAAAGAGAAAAATAAATCACCTAAACAACTTGTATCTATGAAAAATGGAAATAAATAAATAAATGTACGAACAGTTAGATGCTGGAACATAATTACAGTCAAAAGTTACAGTAAATAAAATCAAGGATAGAGATTAACTGATTTATGCTATCTTCATCAAGAGAGCAGGAATAGAAAGTATACAGTTAAAGCGTTATCCTCTTTGTGATCAATGTAATGAATAACTGAAATCAACTAGCAGTTAAATATAATTTAAATTTTGTAAATGATAAAAAACAAAATAATTATTTGCTTTGTTTTGTTTGCTTGTCTCCTACGCGGAATTTTATCACAAATTATGGGCATTATGGGCTGGCTTGTTAGTTTATTTTTCTTTCAATAGTGGTATTAGTTCAAATTGAATCGCAACCGTATCTTGGTTATCGATTTATTTATTTTTACTATATTATTTTTATTCCTTAGTTTATTTTTCTCTATAAAAATTACGATGTATATTTTTTTTCTTATTATGATTTGCTGTCCATGGTAAAGAGTCAAATATTTAATTCATATATATGTGCGAGTACAGGGTGATTCAAAAGCTGCTTATCTTTAATAAAAAATTCCCATTGAGTTTTCGACATAAATTAATGGAATTTCTTTTATAAATTTATTTCTTATGTGAAAATAAAAATTAAAAAAAAAATTAAAAAAAACTCTGAAAGCTTGCAGATATTATATTACGCCCAAAAGGGCATTTTTTAACGTTTTGTATGTTATCTTTATTTATTAAATATCTGCGTTTCGCACTTAAACCATAAAATTCAGTTCAACAGCAATATTAGAAAATATTTTTAAATTGAGCATATCTTTAGAATTTCCGGTACACAGTCTCACGAGTTGAAGATAAAAATGTTTTTTTTTTTTTTTTTTTTTTTTTTTTTCCTTACAGTGTTGCTATTTCTCGCTTTGAAATCGCTGAGTTTCTTAATAAAAAAACTCATAAATGCTTTACAAAATATGAAATAAATAATAAAACAAATTCCAAATGCCCATATTCGGGTGGAGACGTACGTTATTCAAAATTTGATATCTCTAGGTACCTTTTTTTATCACAGTGCGAGAAACATATACATTTATGCAATTTCTTCATTATTTAATTTCTTTAAATATAACACACCGCGATAGTGTTTGGTGGCAACAATTTGAGAAGTGAAACAAACGGACATATAAAATTTTCAACGCAAAATTGCTAAACGAAATTAATAGCGCTCCTGGGTTAACGCCCTTTGGGAAAATTATATTCTTTAATAAATTTTCGTTTTATTTAATAATAACTTATAATGTCTAGTTCACTTTGATCAAGAAAATCTGTTGCATTTGTTAATGTATTAAGAAAGATTTTTTGATATAATGTATTGATATCTACAGAGATTATACTAATAATTTTAGCGTGGGATGTATTATAAAATTCACAGCTGTTATCTCTTTAGCATTCATATATCCTTTCATTTTATTTGTATTTCGAGTTACACAAAAATGTCCTTAACTTTAATGTGTTAATTCTGTACAGAACGAATGGAGACATATTAAAAGTGAATGATCTTCTTCGATTTCAAAAATATTTGATTGTATCACCAAACTGAAGTTTCTAATTTTATCATAAGTATTTTAGAAGTATATTGATAGACATAAAATCGAAAATAATGAATATAGTATATGGCAGCGAAACAGTTTCTGGAACAAATAAAAGCATGGAAATATTATTTCTAAAGTGAAATAATTTCAGTCAGTTGGGAATGCTTTCTTTTCTCTGTATACGATTTTATTCCCGAGTCCTTAGTTTACAGAATATTTTAGAGATTTGTGTAAAATATTTGTTCCCTCATTATATTCTAAAATAAAAAAAATCTGAAGTGTTATGTGAAGTTTAATAATGACGACATTTAACGCAATTTTGGAAATTTTAAATGTCATCCGGTATCATCATTTAAATGGGTAGAAAAATGAACATCCAAAAAAGAGCAGACAAGCAAACAAATTTACTAAACACTTATCTTTAAATTAGTTATTCATTTGAATTCTAAAAGCGATAAGAGATCTTGAAAACTGGTTGGACCTTTATATTACCAAGCAAATCAATGACTAGAGATTATGAAAAACTGTGTAAGTCTATTGTTACAGATTAAGCAAAAAGTATCACAAAAGATAAACAAAGAGAACAAAATTTCGTCCATGGAATTAAAACGCAGTTTTTCGGGATTAAAAAGCTTATTGAAACAAAGTAAAAAGAAAGACTTCTCACTTGATTTGAAGCAAAAATCCACTTAATGTTATGATTAATGTACTCTCTTTCAGTCCTAATTGAAGGGGATTTGTTCGGTCTAACCAAGTAGGGAGAAATCGATGTCTACATAGTATCAGTTTTTAGTTACTTTGTTATCGAGCTTTAATATTTAGAGCTTTTTAATCGTTTACATGTATGTTCCCCCCTTTGTGTTCAAAATGTGTTAGCCAACAGGCGAGCGCTACCTATGCAACGTAACAACCGCAGAGACTGAATGACTGCATTAGCAAATGGATTACACCGAGACAAAAACCAAATTTAATTTCGTTAGTAATATATAGTCAAATTAGAGAATCACTTACTTCTCTGTCGGGGTTAAGGGCATCTTCTTCTGAGTAACCTAGACTTCGCATGTGCTTGAGGTAGGTGGTGGTGATCGGGAGACTGTAGTCAATGTGTAAAGAGTCAGTCTCGTCCCAGGCGGTTGTGTCGAGCGAGCTGATGCTCTCGTCGAGCTGCTGGCCGTTGTCATGGTTACCCGTCGGTGTCTTCTGGTCCGCCCCGAGATGCATCCGTTTCTGGCAGTCGGTGCATGACATCAAGAAGTGGGTCACAGCCTCCCGAGGCAAGAAGGAGTACATCTCGGCTATCTGGGAGAAAAATTTAACAATGTTTCAAAAATCGGACATAAGACTTCCTGTTGCACTTTTCTTTAATAAATTAACGCGCCTCCTAAGATGAATAAATAATGCAGCAAGTGTCATTTTCAAGCTTAGTGAAGGAAAATTGATGTGATAAGATAAATGTAATTCAGGAATTAATATCAAATGCATGTTTGAAATGGGGGAAAAAAGAGTACTCTATGCTTTCAGCACACCAAGGCATGCATGAAGAAACACAAAACGGTATTGTTTTTTAAATTTAAGAACAGTTGTTTAAAAAAATAAAGAATTATAACATTATTAAAAAGCAGTAAAACGCAGCATTAAAAATTATTCTTTAGTGGTAAAACTAAATTAACAAAACTAAATTACTTATGTAATCCAAGGGCACTGAAGCATGAGTTTGCTACATTCAAAAAAAAAAAAAAAAAAAAAAAAAAAAAAAAAAAAAGATAAATGTAAAAGAAATGCTTTAATATTTTCACATTACCAAAATTATGATTGATTTCATAAATATATTATTTAGTACTTTTAATAATTTGAATGCAATATCAGATGCCCATTGTAGCGTAAGGTAGCTCCAGTATCACTGAAGATACCAACTGAAAAGTCCTCCAATAACAGAAAATATTCCTCACTTTGCATGCCAAAGATAGATAAATTGAGAAATTCTGGAGGCAAAATTGCTCTAAAAACATGAGAAACGCTGATTTTTTTAATCCTAAAAGAAGTAAAATAACACAGATAACTCTGAAATTCTGAAGCAAAACCACTCCAGAATACAAATTGAAATTCTAAAGTACGATGATGAAAGTTATATTAAAATTATAATGAAAATAAAGAGGTCTTTTAACAAAGAATAAATTCTTAACTGTCCAACTCCTAAATGTCCCTTCTCTTTTTTATAGATTTATTATTTTCCTTGCGTAATTAAGGTACAATGTTATTTTGTAGGTTATGTAAACCACCTTTTATGTGACATTAAGTGTTGTAGATGGACACGTAACAATGCCATTATCGAAACTCTTGAAGTTCCGTCGTATATTCCAGCCGCTAATACACTAGCTCTCTCGCCCACGCTAAGAAGCCTTTACTGCATATTTTTATTTTCAGAGACACCTGTGTTGCCTAAAAAAGAGAGACTAGGAATAAATGAAAAGGAATCGGCGAAAAATGAGAACTGCAGTAAAATGAGTTTTTATTCATGGAATATTGGTAAACTTTTTACATCTAGATTATTTTTCTCTTTTGTTGTTAGATACTTTTCAACGTTTGTTTTTACTTCAGAATTCGCCAATACAGTCATTTAAATAATTCTAGTCAAAAGCAGTGCCGAAATATATTATCTAATTATGCAAAGAAACCAGGAATTGAACCAGGCCTGAAAGTGTCTTTTACTGGAGGATTTAAATGCATAATACCAATTAATAATAATACCAACAAATAATTTTAAATGAATAGTACCAATCATAGTATTTCATGTGAAGGAAATTATAAAAAAATACTAATCATATTAATTTCATGGTCACCAGCGGCCGAGCGGTAAAGACGCTGAACACTGGTAGTTCGGTCCGAGGTTCGAATCCCGCGAACGGGCTGGCTGCATGGGCGTTTTCGTGGTTTTTCCCATGTATAACGTGTATACGAGCCAGTTTCCCTTAGAAAGTCCTCCACGAAGGCATCCCTCCCTTTAGGCAGATAGCTCTCGTGTGCTTTGCCATAATTGAATAACCCCTAACCCTAACCCATATTAATTACATATATAAGGCCTTACCGAAAAAGCATAGAAAAGTGTTTTTAATTAAATGATGTTATTTTAAATAGTTGCAAAATACTAAAAGCCTTTCGCACTTTATGGGAACAATTTTGACAATTAATTTTTACGCACAAAGGGCGTATTTCTTACGGCGATTTGCTTCTATCGTATAGTCCGTTCATTGTTTTTGGATGCTATTTTCCTAAGGCTCGTTTTAACAAACCGAAAGGGTAAATGATCATAGAAGTGCCAGGTGATTCTACAAATGTTTATAATTAAACGGCATATAATTCATTCTTGTTTCCGCTTTTTTTTTTCATTTCTAAATAAATGGCAATTGACTTCACCATGTGACTAGAGGCTTTGTCCTTACGAAGCTGAACTTTATTTATGTCATTTCTATATAAAGCTGGAATCGCTTCTTCAAAATTTAGTTCTAAAATATTCATTCTGATGATAGTACAGTGAATTAATTAGCCTTACTTGAGACTTATTTTGAGTTTTAATTTACCGTTGAAACGGAATTCTGCAACTATCACGAATCCCGTTGGGAACTTTTCTGTACACTGCGTAAAAAAAAAAAAGAGTTAAATATCTCCCGTTCTATTGGGCCGATTGACAAAATTCAAATTGCGTTTTTCATGTCTCGAAAGCGCGACTTAAGATATATATTAGATTTATATATAGCATTGTTCTAACATGGTATTCTGACACAAAATCGTACTTTTTCTGAAATAACATACCAATTTTTTCCATATTTCGATTCTAAGACTCAAATTACGCCTAGATATTAAATTTTGTAAAATATGGTGCGAAATTGACAGAGAAGTTCAAAAACTTATCTTGGCGCAATTTTTTCAGTTTGCGCCAAGAATAATTCACTTGGCGAACTTTTTAATAAATAGCAAGCAATTTTCCTTTTCCTTCCATTGTGCCGGAGGGGTAAAAAACGTACCTCATCGTTCTAACTTTTTTTACATTGTGCATGAGCGGAAAAAAGTAACATCGTTCCTATTTTCAAATAATTTTAGCAAAGTGTCTAAAGCACGTTTGATGTTTTATCGCTTTCAACAAATGTGCCAAATTTCAAAACGCGCCAATATATAAATTAACGTAATATCTTCGGAAATTTTGAATGAAAAACTGTAATTTTTTGCAGGTATGCTTAGAAATACGTCTACTTTGAGATGATGGTTAAAAATATCATAGATTATAATTAAAAACATTTTTTGAAAAATTTATAAAAATTATTTAAAAATACAAATTTTAAAATTAAATCATAAAAAATGGCTGAATATTATTTGGAATGAATCTGAATTTCGAAATTTTAAAGGAAGAATGAAAAAACGTTTAATAAAAAACAGAGATTAATAAATATATACAAAACTCAATTAACACTGAGGAGCTAAAATTTTGGGAGCTAATTTTTTAAAAACTACTCGTGCGATTTTTACAAAACTTGGTAGTATGGCGTAATTTGAGTTGTATAATTTAAATATGGAAGAAAGAATAGTATGTTATTTCAGAAAAAATCCGATTTTGTGTCAAAATATCTACATTAGAGAAATATTATATATAAATCTAATACATATCCTAAGTCGTGCTTTCGAGACATGAAAAACGCCAGTTGAATTTCGTCAATCAGCCCAGTAGAACGAGATATATAGAACTGTCCCCCCTTTTTTATTTTGCGCAGTTTGCGCAGTTTTTTGCGAAGTTGGCTTCATCGACTGCGCAGTTAACGAAGCCATTTTATACCATCATTTTTGCCAGCTGAGCAACAGAAAATTTATCTTTTTCGTTACAATTAGTTAAGTACAAACATTCCTGATTGAATGTAAACACAAATTTCCATTTATCAGGAGCTAAATGGTTTTCATATAATTGTCCACAATTTCTTTTTCTTTCCGCAATACGCTTTGGCAAAAGACTGATGAACTTAAGGTTTAAATATCTTTTTTAACTTTTACATTATAGTTTTAGAAAACATTACCACTTCCTTTCCAATGGATCTTTTTGAGTGGGTGGGTTTTCTTTTAGAATCGGAAACTTCGCGTTTTTGATATTTGCCTGCGCTCAAACAAGTCTTAATATGTGTCTAGATTTGTGGCCACCTTTTCATTTTACTTCCAACTAGACACTTTTCCTCTTTCAAATTTAATATATTAAAAATATCTTTTCTTTGAAATGCAATAACCTCGATTTTTTAACCCTTGACAATCTGTTGATATGAAATTTTTTTCTTGGAAAATGCATTCACGTAACCTTCGAGCCATCTATCAATTTTAGGGGCCATTCTCAAAATAAATCTCGTATTCTGAATTACAATAAAAAAACAGTAGCAGACGATTCTATTAAAATGTCAGTTCTTTATCTCAAAATTCTGAAAAGAAAATGTAGACAGAAAATCGTTTCACGAAGAGCGAACGGGCTTTTGTAAGCTTCAGAAGAAGAAATATTAATCTTATGTCGCCCTTTGAAATTCCATTATAAAAGTGTACCATTAGATATATATTTTACTGTTTTGATTCTATAATGAAACTGAGTCACAAAAAATGATTTGAGAATAACTATAATAAATAAAAAATTAGCTGCTTGCGTTATTTATTTTAAAAAATTACATATATTATTTAAATTTATATTTATATTTAAAATTTATATTTTGGAATCCTTCTCTGTAAAAGCTATTAACAGTTGCATCATCACATTGTATTTCTCCCATAGCAAAGCACAAGGACCAACAGGCAATATGAAAATATGAAAATGAAATCTCATGTAATAGAGGAAGCTTGAAAGATGATAGGAAAAAGACATAAGTGTTACTGTTTTTATGTGCTTTTATATATACTATATATGGGTAAGTAATATCTATAACATTTTAAAATCAAATAATTTTTCTCAGAAATAAAGCTATCGGACTTTCCAACAATAATGTGAGCAATGGAACAGGTGCAAAGTTCAGCATTTTGGAATTTCTCGCAACCCCTAGATTTGGGAGCCTCCTTTCGTCCGCAATATTTGCTTGCTGCTGTAAATTTGAAAACTTAAGGTATCTGTGAAGTTTGGGACATTTAACATCAGCAGAGATAGTTTACTTCATCATATAATTGCAAATATCATGTGCAGACATAAGAGACCATGTTCCTCATCATAAAGTTGCCCATACACGTATGCGATTCCACAGCATAATACTAATGTGATTGGAGAATACATACTAAGAGCAACAATAATGCTTCTGCAACGAATAGGTAATGACTTCATTAGACTCACAGCTAGTGTGTAAAGTATATCATACACAGTAAAGTTTATAACCGACATTTGAGGTAGTGAAGAAAAGATGTGCTATGTTTAGAAATGGGATACGTGCTTCTTTAACTCCTTTCTTTGAACAACAGCAGTGAACTGTGAGTCCTATGTTACTCTCTTTCTGGAATTTTAATGCTGGTAGATTCGTGATTCTTTGTGTTCCACTGTATCATCTGTCTCAAAAACCGCAACAGTTTCTCGCAATTTGTTCAGGATCATCTTGTATTTTCGAGTGACTGCTGCTAAGAACTTTAGCCACTGCAATAGGGTAAACAACTCCTGCATAAAGCTCTGGTCAATGTAAATTGGAGCCGTATCGTCTGGTGGGTACTTTTGGATCACATCTGTCACTAATATTTATACTACAACTTAAGAATTAAAAGTTATATGGGCAGTGGGCATATTATTACACAGCAATATTGATTAGTGATTGAATACGCCCTTTCTCAGTATCACATTTCTCAAGGGACGGTTACAGCCATATGACATACATGCTATCTTCGAGGAATGCGCCTTGTCATATAACGACCATGCAAATCATAGATAAACCAGGTTTGCCAGTCGATGGCTGCAAAACTTGCAAGAGCCATTTTGTACGTTTTGTTCTAGAAGTTCCCGGCGATTGTGAAATACCGTATTTTGTAACTGTTCACAAGTTTGATCACTCCTGAAAGTTTCGTTGCAGTTGTCATCGAGAAATCTGAGCTCTTTTCTTGTAAATATACTATTACCGGTGATAGGTTACTGGGTTACCTCTGGTAGTTAATAAAAATTAATAGACATTACCTCAGATCCTTGACCTTTCCGTCGGTTTCTCCACATATATTGTGAAGCTTAAAATATAGGTTAATCTTATATCCTGAGTGTGTGATTCGAGAGAGTCACTCTTAAAATGTTCCTTTCTGAAGGCATTTCTCCCCTCAGGCTGATAGCCCTCACCTGCTTTGTCGTAATCTATTACATAAACAAACAAGTATAGTCTAATATCTATAGTTAAAAGCAGTAATAAAACCATGGGAAGTTCCTATGGACTATGACAACGCGATTTCCTTTCTTTGATATTTCAGTGCTAATGTTACGAACGTAGTCTGTACAGATACACACCGTGTCCACAAAAGGTCTTACCTGGCCTTTATTTTCGCAACCATTGATTGTAAACATATATTTCCAATTACAAATACGTTTTAAATGACTGAAATATTTATGTTTCGTCAGTTCTAAATTTAAGGAAATCAGTTTTGCAAAAATTACGAAAAAATAAATTTTTGTACCTTCCTCCGCTCCCTGTATTTATATTTAAGACAACTGTGTACTTCTTATAAAAATAAAGTTTGACTCCTATGCGAAAGAAATTGAACAAAATATTTAATTTCAAAATTTGCGACTTTTGACGTAATATTAAATTTGTATCGAGAGTTCAGTTAACAAATATTACAGAATAATTCGAGGTTGATTTTTCGCTCTTAAATATCATTTGATGATATTGTTTTGTGATTTACTAGTGTTTTTAATTTATAATTTTACATTTGAATGCGGAAAAATTTTCGCAGTAATTTGCGAAAAACTAAAAATCTAGTAATCGCACAAAAAATTCATTAAACTACAAACCTGTTTTATTTTTAAATTAATACTAATGATACTGCTAGTAGTCAGCTGCCAATACTAAAGCCTACTAAAGTTTTCTATGTCATGAATTTTATAATTTATAAAATACTGTAAATAAGATCTCCATTGAAAAAAAATGTGTTGATCAATATTTTTCACAGTATAGAAATGTTAGCATAGAAATGCTCGTCACTCAATCCCTTAACATCAGAAACCTTTTTTCTAACTGATATATTTAGTTACATACGCATGCAAACATTAAGTTTCCCTGTTTCTGTACGGCCCTTATATATAATCTCTAAATTTAATACCATATATTTCGGTAATTTTTGTCGTGTGGGAGTCAAACGTTTTAACGAAAAAAAAAAGTGAAAAACTTTAGAACTCCCACTACATTTTGCAATGATTATTATTCAATTTCCCAATAGAAATATTAAAAAAATGTACGTTTTGTCATTAGACAACCTACTGGCTATTTGTATTAAATATGCACACATAAAAATATTATATAAAAATTGGTTACCATTTTAATTATCATAAGATAAGTTATAATACTTTAATTTTAAAATTTAGTGCGAAAGTTTGGCCTGTTTAATACTGATCAATTTCTTTATGTCTCGTCTTATTTCACTTAGTTTTAACCGTAAATTAGGATTCACTTTTAATTTTGTTCTGTATTTATTTTTCAAACATAACATGTAAGAATATACTTGTTCACACAAATAGGTAGTGCAAAAAGGAAATAAAATTTAATAGCTTTATTTGAAACGCATTTAAATTCTTTTTTTCTTTTCAGTCAAAAGTTAAAAAGGCGTGTTATTTTTTAAACCTTCAGTTAGAGTTCGACCACATGAAATTTCTATCAATTGTTCTTCGTCTTCACGAAGATAAAATTTCAGGTACATTTGCACAAAAATTACTAATTTTCTTTTTCACACAATTTTCTTTTTCATAATTTTCGAATAAATGCATGTTGAAATTATTTATCATTGAAAAACAATGATTTTTAATGTCGGATGCTAATTCTTCTTTTATTTTCAAATTATCTTCGGTTAGAAAACTTTCTAAAAGTGGTAAAAAGCTTAAAATATTATTATTCAATTCATTGTTTATTAGCTCTATTTTTTTATCATTGCATTTATTTTATATCTAGTGATAAACAAATTGACACTTTGTTTTGTAATCATAAATTTAATTCATTTAACTTTCCAAAAATATTAGCTAAATATGCTAAACGAGCTATGTATAATTCAATAAACAATTTTGCAATTCAAATTTTGAATCACAGAGGAAAATTTGTATTTCTGATCGAAATTCAAAAACACGAGTTAAAACTTTGCCTCTGTACAACCACCTTAATTCGGAATGTAGCAAAAGCGTTTCATGTTCAGCGCCCATCTCTTGGTATAAAACCGTAAATATTCTTGAATTTAATGTTCAGCTTTTAATAAAATTAACAATTTTCACAGCTTGATTCAAAACACTTTTCAGATTTTAGGATTATTTTGGCTACTAAAGCTTCTCAATGAATGGAGCCGTGAGAAAATTAAGTTTCAGGTGCGACTTTCTTTATTTGAGAAATAACAACCGAATGTTAGTTCCGTCACTGCATACGGCAATGCACTTATTTAAAGGAATATCACAGGCATAAAATTGTCAATTACTTTGAAAATTTCATTTGAAGTTGCTGTATCATGAAGAGATTCACAGAATAAATACTCTTCGGCAATTCGTTTATCTTCTTCGAAACGTATGTAAACTAATAATTGAACAAAGTTCGCTATAACACTGCTTTCGCCCAATTCCACTGCGAAATACTCACTGTGTTTAATTTTTTTGAATAAATGTCTCTTTTATGGAATTTGCCATTTCATGAATTCGTCGACTTACTGTATCATTTGATAACGGAATATTATTAAATTCATTAGCCGAGTTTTCGTTGAATAATGTTAAAACGATATCTTAAGCTGCTAGTAATATATGGTTTTCTTCAATAATGCGTGCCTACACAGTCTTGGCAATTCTTAGGCTTACTAGGTAACTAGCTTCCAGAGCTTTTTCACTTGACGTAACAAAACCTTTAATTACTTGTTTACTATTTTGAACTCCGATAATTCCCTTAAAGTATTCTTCAGATTTATCCTTTAAATTGGCATGGGTAAATTCAAGATATCTTGAGAAACGACGGTTTCATACTTTGCTTGGACAGCAGTTCACTGCAAACAGCACGTTAAGGTTAAGGGTCCATTTCAACTCCATTCCAAGAAAACCCAAATGATAAATATAACTTTCATAATATTTTCCGTAAACAATTTTTCTTTTCTTTTAAATATTCTTAGTGCTAGCAGATTGTCCTGCACCATCACCTGTGAATCAACACTTTTCAGCCTAGTCAATACTAGCCATTTTTCCATTTTTGAAAAATCTAAGTAATCTAAGTTTGTTTTATTATTTTTCACAAATATTTAAATGCCCAATATGCTACATGTTCTTCAAAAACAAACGACGATATTCTCAAATCGCGTAGAAAAGTAAGGAATATAAAGCAACAAGAAGACAAAATACCTGCTTGTAAGATACATCAAATCGACGTAAAAATGTTTCTCATTGAAAAAAGAGTAGTAAGAGCCAGCAAATGGTGGCGATATAAAGTGTAGACATCAGGGCAACACCGGTAGACATGCTAATATTTCGAGAAACTCTTGCATTAATACGATATTATTATCTTTTCATAGAAATATATTTTCATTTCCTATTAAATACAATATTTATTTCTAGTTCTGTTTTAAAAACATCATTTATGACAAATTTTGTTAAGTCTATGGCTAAAAGAATATTTGTGAAAATGAACACGGAATATTTTGCTGAAGTCTATGAGCAGTTATAGACCTTGTACAAAGCTCAGATAGCATAAATTTACCAGTGTTAGCAAAAAAAAAAAAAAAAAAAAAAAAAAAACTTAAACAGGATGTCGGGGTATTTAATTTTTGAATTTAATAGTTGAAAATACTTTGTTTCTCTGCGTACCATCTATTTTTCTCTTGTGTACCTCCAGTGGTACACGTACCACCGGTTCAGAATCATTGATGCCTGTTGATTCTACTAATTTAAAAATTATTTTAAATGCATTCGATTGAAAGGAGTAGATTTAACTAAACTAAAGGACATGGGGATTAATTTTAGATTTTATATAAATAAATAGATAAGTGAAAAAAACTAGTAACTCATAACTTTAACTTCAATAAAGTCATAAATTTAAATTCATGAAGTAGCATTCGACGAAACCTATCAAATATGTCAACAATTGCCGCTAAATACAAGGTTAATATTATTATTTGCAACGTTAGAAACTTACAAAATGTCATGATGTTAGGAGTGACATGTTATACGATAATTTGATATAATTACTGATTTAAAATTAATATTACGACAATTTACCAACTTGTCTTTAACAGAAACTGATAAGAAAACACATGACAAATTGTTCCGTCTGTGGAAGTACTTCAAGGTCCCAAGAGGGTTTTAAATAACCTTTTTATTCAAAACTTGAACTTAACAAAAATACAACATGTGTCTGCAAATTAAACTCTGCCACTTGGGGGTAATAGAGAACAGGAGCTTGAATTTACAAATTAAATGGGCTGCAGCCGGAAACTACAAATAGGACTGTCATAATGCAGAGTTGGCTTAAACTTCTAATTGTGCGACTTAACTTCGGTTAGCACAATGGTTAAATCTGGAACACTAACATTGATGGTTTGGGGAAAAGAATGTATAAACTTTGAGTGTCGTTGCCAAAACTCTATTTCTAAATCCTTAAAGAACTTGGCCTTAAATACGATTACTCATTTGCAATATTCGGGTGATAAGAAAAGTGACGAAAACTAATCATAAGAAAAAATGGTTTAATTAATATAAATGTACAAATTTAGGTAACTTAAATGAAGATAAACTTAAATTGTCTAAAAATTGCTTAAATCATTTTCTGAACTTCCTGACTACTTACTAGTACACTCTTTATCATAACATCAGTACCGAAGCCACCCCACATTTTATTCTAAATGGGAATTTAGTCAGCTTAAGTGAGAATAAATCCAAATTCCTTATATATTGCTTAAACCATTTTCTGATCACTTATTCGTAAATAAAATCGAACAATAACATCGAAAACATAAAACTTACATCGAATCCTCTACCTTTCAGACGGATAGAGGTTAGTGACTCTGTCTGCCGTCCCGAAGGGTCCGAGTACGTAAAAAAAGAACAAGGAATGTTGAGCGAAATATTAAGGCAACAAATCTTGAGTTGAAAGTATACGCCGTATTCTCGAGTTTAAAATATACACCAATCAACAGGCGTTCTTGATTGATTACGGTTAATTTATTTACTCGTTATCCGATATGAATTTTATTATGTGATCAAAAAGGCTGTTTTAAGCTTCATTTACTTATCAGGTTAAATGTTCCGTCTTACCTTCTTCGGGAACATGCAAGGACCTGACTCGGAACAGAGAGCTTACTAAAGCTATGTTCAAAACTGTGGAAAGTAGACAGGATACACAAGAAGGCTATACAAAACCCTTTATTTTTCTCTATTTACAATAACTTCCGTACTTCGGAAATACACAGACCCGCTACTTGGGGTCAAAACGTAAAAAGTATAAAAATAAAACTGAACTCTAATTTAACTTTAAAATAATAAACGTGGAAGATTGGCCTTATATTAACAGGAAGCCGTATGTAGTACAGAGAACTGTGAACACTACAATACGTTTAAAAATTATCAAGAGGATTAAAACCTCTGGCCTGGAAGGCAACCAGCAACTGCGTAAAACTTCTAAGGTAAGCGGCCTGCTTCGACTCACTGCTTCCTCTCTCTCGCTTGGCAAAAAGCCACAACTTAAATACTTGGCGTTCGCCAGACAAACTTTGCATAAATACATTAACGCTTATAATTCTGGCCGGAAGTAGAAAATAAGAAGTGATAGTAAAGATTTAAAATAAAATAAACGTTAGTAAAACTTAAAGGCCCATTTACACTAGCGGAACTTTGAGCCTAAGAAATGCACGCGGAAGTTGCTAGCTTCACTAAATGGCGAAAATGTTACTCTTTTTTTTTAAAACTGAAACTGAATATTTACACATTTCAATAAACAGCCTAACTTATAACATTATTCAAGAGTTTAAGCGTTAAATATTCCCTCACAATAAGAAAAAAATGCTGTTAAAAAGCTCTCAAACGAGTCTTCAAATTCGCCTGCGTTTCTTAGGCTCAAAGTTCCGCTAGTGTAAATGGGCCTTTAGATCCTTACATACTTAAATATTGATCCTAGGCACATAAGGTTAATTGATAAAAAATCTAAAAGTAAAGTAAAGGATTTTATCAAATTACTCGCATGATTCTGTATATTTGAAAAGTAAATGTGAAAGATGGCTTTTTAACTTTTAGTATGGTTCCCACATACCTAAAGTTCCAACTCATATAATATTTACTATGCTTTAGTAAATTAAATAAAGAAAGTTCCATATGCAAAATCATGGAGGCATTCATGAACACATTAACTGACTTGTAGCATTTTTACCTCTTATTATGAGACGTTAAGCAGATTTTTACTATATTTAGGGAGAAAATACTTAGAAAACAAACATTACTCCTATTGGAAATTATCAGAGGTATAATCCAAGCATCTGAAAACTTTTAAGGGACTCTTACGAAAATATAATCATAACATCTATGAAAGCAAAGAAAAAATCGTTACTTCATCTAAAGGAACATTATAGGTTCAAGCAAAGAAAGAGAAGACTAGAAAAATATTAATAATGAAGAAAGAACCTAAAAGAAAGTAAGAATATTCAGAAAATTTTGCATCAGGAAATCTCGAACCCTGAAACTGAAAATGTATCTTATAGAAATTGTAATTGCCGTCTAATAAAACGAATTTTGAGACACGAAAAATTTGCGACAGATACGTTGGAGAAAAGAAAGGTAGGGCAGTTGTCCCAAATCCTAATATTTTACAAAAGCTTCTAATGAAAGTAAATTGTGATAATGTATTTTGGACTTGATTTTAATTAAATGAACACGTTTTAACAAAATCCCTTCGACCGAAGAGTCGGCTTACAGGTTTCGGCACAGATTCGAAAGGGAATCGGATATTTCAAGAAAGTAGAAGTTCTTCATTTTATCTCGAAGTCTTTCCCAAACCACTGAAACACGACTCATTCCGTTTAACAATACAACTTTCCTTCTTCTCTTATAGCTTCCTGATATTATTTTGTTCTATTCCTTAGCCCAGCGTTTCTTAATTGGTGCTCCCGAAGCCCTAGAAGCTACATCAGGAAATTTTTGAATTTAAATATACGTTTAGTTCCATTTAGAAAGGCTGTTCAAGAACAAAATTTTACTTCAAAACAAATTTTTACTTCTGTTTTCAACTGCATGCTTGTGTAAATCAGCATTTAGTTAAACTGGCGAAATCGAAACAGAAATATAGTTCGTTGGCAGCCATGAAGCTTATCTATCAGTGCTGTCTCAACGCTGGTCTTCAATCGCAAGATCGTGTTTAATAACAAATTACTCAAAATTATAAATGTGTATTTTAGAAGGAAATAACAAAATAATAATAAACATGTGAGTTAATAATTATAATGAAGGCTTAATATAATTTTAAAAATTTAGAGTTATTATTTACTTCTTAAGGTTGCGACAATGTTAATAAGTTTTGCTTTTTTAAGTAATTCATCAGTCAGTTTTTACACTCTTTTGTGAGATACCATTTTTCTTATCGGGTCAGGTATAGCGAACCAAATTTTTGATCCCTTGACTCTCGATATAGCAAGATTTGATTGTAATTTACTTAGAATTACATAATAACTATATATCTGTGCGAATCTCGAAATAAAATAAATAAGTATTAATCTATTAATGTGGCTTAATTAGATTAAAAAAAAGTGGACACAGTTAAATCTTATTCAGTCATTTTTCACTTATACTATTGCATCTAAGCGAGTAAAATGTCTCGCCTCAATTCCATAATTATAATACTCACTGCTTTGTATGTTCTCTTCTGACCAGCATGCTTTCCGCCTCGCCCATCCATTTCAACATGCACGTCATAGATAATGTCATAGAAATTCTCCACCACAGCCACTTTCTTGTATACCATACTCTCTCCACCTTCATCGCTACTATTCTAAAAAATAAAGGAAAATAAGTAGATAAATAAATATATGCTGTAAATCAAGAAAATAGCAAATTTAAATTAAGATAATAACACTCACACGCTTGATAATTTAGGGCTTGCAATGTATGGGAAGTACATTAAAAATCAAGTAGCATTTAAGTGTCCAAGTCAAGCAATTTGCGCAAACACATTATTCAGTTAATTACTTCATCAATTAACAAACAGGAAAGATTCAATACATGTTCTTCCCCATCCACATCAAAGATACTATTTTCATAAATTTCCGCATTTTATTTTTAAGAAATTTTTGTAAATGAAAATTGTAAGTTCCGTATATAAAGAAATAAAACCTATTACGATCGTCTTCGGGCTGTGCATTTTATTTGTAAGTGAAGTTATGGAAAAATAAAATGTTATTGCGCAAGGGATAGAAATGAAACTACTTTTGTTATTAAATCGCCGTTGTCCATTGAATTAAATGATAATAACTAAAAAGACTTCAATCTCGATTATTGCTTTGCACTTAAAATTTAAGTAAAAGTACTAAGATCATTTTGAATCTATAGCACGGTTTCGAAATGCCTGAATAGCTGGAAGATTTCATTTTTGTTTGTATACTGATTACAACAGAAATTCATTTATGCGTACTATATGTAACGCAACCACTTTAGCAGATACTTTCTCAATATGACAAATGGTAATTATTTTCGGTAATTAAGAGTAGAAATTATACTTAAATAAATAAATATTAACATCGAATTTGTAATTCACATGATTCCATTTAGATTTACGAAGAATCTGAATACAGTTAAATCTTAGGCATTCTCATTTCAGAAGGTGAAATATCTAGCCTCAGTTCCATCATTATAATACTCACTTCGCTTTGTATCCTTATTTGGCGAGTTTTAGAATTACTTCACCTTCAGCCTGGTATAATGTGAAGTAAAAGTGTGCAGTAATGTAACGCATTTTACGTTCTTCTATTACGATTTTGTATTTATATACTATATTATATCGGTGATTTAAGTTTATTTTTGCTTTACGTTTTGGACGTTAACTGCAGCACAATACTCATTTTGTATTAATTTGACAATGAAATGCCTCTTCTTTGTACACATGATTTTCGACAATAATGCTATTTTAAATATATTTTGTGCAAAACAATCTTCCAAATTTCTATTCTGAGTTTTCTATTTTATATAAATTACATAAAGGAAACGTGTAATTCATATAAAAACAGAAAACTCATTTAGTGCATATGTATAAATCGGTAATATTATACACACGCATGCAGATAAAAAAGCAGCCTAAAATAAAGAGTGTTAAACTTTTTGTTTTTTAACACCAAAATACCATTTCGGAAAACAACGTAAGGAAAATTGATGAAGCTAGTTTAAAAGCATAGTGCTTAACAATTTTATGAGAATACTAAAAAATAAAATGAAAAGATAAAACATCGCAACAGCCCATAATCAGCCATTAGATTTGAGATAAAGATAAATCTACTGCTGGAATGCCATTAATATGAGTAGCTAGTCTCAGACTAGATTCCTCATACAATAGCAAACATTCACGTGTTGTATACAGCTCAATGATTTATTAATTTATTGGATACTTATTGTCCGATTTCATAGCTTAGCAAACAACTCTTTGAAAGCAAACAATTGAAAGTAAGCTCCTAAACAGAGATTTGCTTTACACTTGTTTTACAATTCAATAATTTTGCGCGTAGTATGCATTATATTGAGATTACTTGTTTTCATTGTAAAATAAGCTCATTGTACACGTAAAAGTGAAGACCGAGCTATGCATTTCCTTTCCACGAAGAACAGCCATTCATTTTCATATGTAGCCTTGACCTTAATGGATTCTACGGAGGAAAACAGGTGATATTAATGATATTATACAGAATGGAATAACCATGTGCAACAAAGCGGTGTGTAGTACTGGTTTATCTTCAGTCGAATGACACGATTGTTTGACGGTGTGCTAAAAAAAGCTTTTTCAACTTAAAAACTAAGCTTATAAGTAAGTGAACAATAATATCACCTACTTTTTTATCGTAAAAAGGTAACAAGACGATCAAATTTTACAGGAAGTGTATGGAGTCATATATGCAGAAACTTGTATTTCACGAAAACTTTCGATAAGCGGCACTCGTGTTTCCATAATGTTATCGAACAACTATTAGACAATATAGGAACCTGCCAATGAAGCCCACCAGCGACCGAGCGGTAAGTCGCTGAACATTGGTAGTTCGGTCTGAGGTTCGAATCCCGCGAACGTGCTGGCTGCATGGGTGTTTCGTGGTTTTCCCCATGTGTAACGTGTATACGAGCCAATTTCCCTTAGAAAGTCCTCCACGAAGGCATCCTTCCCCTTAGGCAGATAGCCCTCGAAGCTTTGCCGTAATTAAATAACCTAACCTAACCTGCCAATGAAACGTAATCTTGTAAGATAGGCACAAAGTACGCGAATAACAAATCAGATATAACATACCCTCTATCTATATTTCAGTGTGATGGAAACGTGAAGGCCTGTATTAACATATTGCAGTATATCTGTGATCTTTTAGAAAAAAAATCTGTGTTACCACATTATTAAGAAGAAATTTAACAGTACCCACTACACATTAAGATGTGGGCAGCCCCTTCGGTCAGTGATCTCAGTGGTTCATATTTCTTTAAAACGAATGTCGACTATAATACGTATCTGTTCGTGTTTCAAAACCAGTTCATTCCGAAGTTGAATTTAAGAAGACTGGCTAATTCAGCAATACTACAACAGGAGGGATCTTCAGCTCATTAAGCAATCAGGGTTTGAATATGCAACTTCTGTGGATGTTGGATTGGACGAGGTTCTGACATGGTATGGCTTCCTCGCAGAGCCGACTTAATAACATGTCATAATTCCTTTTGGGATATATTGATTTCACAGCTGCAGAATTGTGCTATTCCTGGAAATCAGCTTTTGCCAGAACAGCCAGAAACGGGGTAGAAGATATCCAGAAGAATTTGGATTCAATTCAAATTCTGTACCGAAATTGAAGGAATTTATGCAAGCATTATGTAGCTCATCTGTGATTGTTGCCCAGGAACCTTTTATCTTTTCTGTACATCTGACTTCACGAATATTTGTGTTTCATGAATATGGAGTATACTTATTAAGCACATCTGCTATTCGACTGGAAACAAATCATTTCTACTTATCGCACAATAATGCACGGTTATTCCTCGCTGACTAAAGTCACAGATCTTTTTCTTTCCCGTAGCATTCTGTAAAATCAAGGATACATCTGAAAATGAACAGATATTCAATTTCAGATGTAGAAATAAGAGAAACTGTCGTCATTTTTATTTATCTCTAAAGACCGTAATAAACAAATTTGAGATAATAATGTTATTTTCTCCATTATTTGTATAAATTCAGATTTCCTTTAAGCGGAATTCATCTGCGTTTTAGTGCGCTTAAAGTCATAGCCTACAGCCCATTAACTCTAATTCTTTCAAACGCTTTGAAAACTGTTACTCTTTTATCTGCAATATCATTATACTTAGGGATATAAGCATCATTGAGGTAACCCAAAACATTTTGAAACATAAAGAGTATGAAAAGCCTAAAACCTACTAAATGTGCTTATAGCTGCAATTAATAATAATACATATATAAAGAAAAATATTTTTAATGAACCAGAAGAATCAAATCGTTGTTTCATCTCAAATTGAAATAAACATAAATTTTCTGCTGTTACAGTTGTTTCTACAATATTCTTATTTTCCACAAAGGACAGATGACGATTTCAGTCTTCTTTAAAAAAAAAAATATTCTCCATACATAGGCATATATATATAGGCATCAAACTTGGTAATCGTGTAAAGGCGTTCATGGGAATTTATTTCCCGTGAAGAGAAGTTCAAAAATTCATCACTAGGGGAGAAATGGCGCTGCATGCAATATTGTTAAACGGAATAAGGGTCGGAATCTAACCTAATCTTTTGTTATACGGGTTTAACATGTATATCCTTAAGGAACATTGACTTAAACAAAATTACTATTTAAAGGCGTTAAAGACGATAAGTCTAGTGTAACGGAGAAATTCGACCATGAAAACCACAAATTGGCGATTAGACCCACAGCTTTCTCTAAATACTAACATATCCATCTTATGGGCAAATCCATTTGAATAAAGTGGCATTCTGCTCCAGTGGCGAAAGGGTTCTAGACAGTTACTTCTAAAAGGCCTTGTCTAAAGGCATCTGACAATTTTGAACTGCACTGAAACATTCTATTACATAAAAAACTATTACATAACAAAAAAAAATAATTCTATAAAAATTGCATTTTTTCCCATAAAGTAGGAGCCTTCAAAGTTTTCTCTTAATAAATTCTATAATAGCATACAGTTTTCCATTAATTTTGAGATTCATTTACCATGTTTTCTTATTACTTTTCTATATGTATTTCAGTTCTTAATTAACATTACTCATAATAATTTTATTGTAATTATTCAATTTCTAAAATTATGAATATTATAAAAGTAATTATATTCGTTGCCACAGTATACAATATCAAGATATTTATATTTTGTATCGCTTTCTATACAAAGATTAAAATTATTACCATCATTTTTCATATTCACATAGTAGAGTCATTAGGTTTTTTAGTGTGTTAAAAATAAATTGCAGAATAAATTTCCATTATTTGAACGGCTTTGGATGGTTGAATCCATTGGGGATCCCGTGACAAATAAATTCACCATGCCTACTAAATTATAACTGTAATGAGTCGGTGGCATATAGATGACTTGTTGATTTCCAACTGCGCAACTAAAATGACACAGCCGTGTAGATATCTTGAGGATTAGGAGATGGTGGCTTTGTAACAATTTGCAGAGAGACGTGGTCGAAGATTCTTACAAAATTTTTATTTCTTGTTCAAGGAATTCTGAGACGTTAATCCATTCTCACATATCAGAATGGTTGCAATATGCACACCACAATTTTATAAGCATAGCACATTTTAAGACAATGGATAATTCCTTCTTTCAGAGAAAGCAAGTAGCAGCAGCATGTTGGAAGCAAGGGAGTTAAAATTTAAAAAAATAAATAAACGGGAAAGATACTGCACAGCAATGGTATTTATAATAAAAATTTTCTTCAGTCCGTTTTTCTTGGAATTGTACGGAGTGTAGAAGGTTAAGATGACATAATGTGGAATTAGATTTCAGAGATGATGCAGTTTCGTAAAAGTTATAACTATTTTTAGAATTGAGAGGGGTCCTCCCAAAATTAAAAATAGGAATTAAGGGGCTATTGTTAATTTAAAGTATAATTTAAAGTTATATATTTTTTATCCTACACACACGCACATACACAGCTACATATATAGCTGCGCGTGCGCGGCTGATGTTGGAGTATATAAAGAGGAAAGCAGCTGGTGCCTGTATGGTAATATGTATGTGTCATTGACCCGGACACGTCGCGCTCTGCGCGATATTCGCGGAATATTAAGTTTCGATTCGATTCCATTAATCAGACTTCGACAAAGGTCAAGTCGTTATGGCTCGGTGACTGGGAACATCAATATCAGAAACGGCGCGTTTAGTGGGCTGTTCATGTGCAGTTGTGAGCACATATCGAAAGTGGTGTATGGATGGGGAAACGACAACTCGCCGGCCAGCAGTGTGTCGTCGACGGCGTATTGATTCCATAGATGAACGGAGATTGCTACGCATTGTTTCCTGTGACCGAAGAGCTAAACCGTCACATAGACGGGCGTGTGCGTCACATAGATGCACGCCGATTAGACGTCACATAGACGGACGCCGATTTCCACACGAAACCCTGGCTCCTGGATGCACAGTTGGATGGAGACATGCCGATGGCGGGGGTATTATGGTGTAAGCAATGTTTCCATGGAGCCCATTAAGACCCATAATCCCCATAGAACAATCCCTGAAGTCTGTGCGCTACGTGAACATCGTTGCAGACCAGCATCACACCATTCATGACAACATGCGGGGCATGATGTTTACTAACAGGATAATGCACCATGTCATAAGGCTCAAATCATCAGGGAGTAGCTCGAGGAACATTCCAGTGGCTTTGAAGTCATGTCTTGGCCTCCAAATTCACTTGACATTAATCCAAAAGAGTATTTGTGGTCCCACATGAAAACCAAATTCGTGCTGCCACACTACCCCCTCGCAATCTGCGGGAATTGCAGGACCGGTTGGTGAGCGCTTGGTACCAGATAGCTCAGACCACCTATCAGCACCTTGGGGAGTCAATGCCACGCCGGATGCTGGCAAATTGGACGGCTAAAGGTGGTCCTTATGGTTATTAACAGGATGGTCATAATGTAATGGCTCTTCGAGGTATATATATATAAGAGAAAGGCCTTTGAAAAAAGAATTAAGGTTTTAGGACAATAGAAGAGATTTCAACTTTACTCTTGTAAAACTTACTAGAGTCCAAAAACATGTTTTACGTAATACTATTAATAATCAAATAAAACTTTTTAAGAATATTTTGCACTGGATTAGAACAGCAATGAAAAGAAATTTTAATATTTCCAGACGCATTCAAAATAGTGAAGTTCCTTTAACTTTCACTAATTTACTTTAAAAAAAAAGAGCTGGAAATTATGAGGTTTTATCTAACGGGATGAAGTCCATTCTTTAACCTTTTTTTAGAATGAATGGTATGGATGTATGAGAAAGAATTTCATACTGTTTAAATACATACAGTGTTATTTTTGTAAAATTTATATGATATTTCTTTATATATCCTTTCATTCTTTGACTAAAAATAGACAATATTTCATTTACTGAGTCGCTATTTCTTGCAGATTAGCATGGAGATTTTTTT
The DNA here is from genome assembly GCF_044657685.1 of Stegodyphus dumicola. Taxonomy (NCBI): domain Eukaryota; kingdom Metazoa; phylum Arthropoda; class Arachnida; order Araneae; family Eresidae; genus Stegodyphus; species Stegodyphus dumicola. The sequence goes on from NC_140781.1 coordinate 182,010,480, forward strand.
CCTTTATAACATTTGCTACTTAATTTCATTTTTCATTGCTTTGACAAATAACATTTTTAAACTTACGTTTTTTTAAAATTCCGTTTTTCACCGATACTACATGGCGAGGATAAATTTCGCAAAAAGCAAACCTGACAGGACATTCCTTAGTTACCCTTCTAAAAAATTCCCTTTTGTAACGGACGGCCCACCAGCGGCCGAGCGGTAAAGTCGCTGAACACTGGTAGTTCGGTCTGAGGTTCGAATCCCGCGAACGGACTGGCTGCATGGGTGTTTTCGTGGTTTTCCCCATGTGTAACGTGTATACGAGCCAGTTTCCCTTAGAAAGTCCTCCACGAAGGCATCCCTCCCCTTAGGCAGATAGCCCTAGTGTGATTTGCCGTAATTAAATACACATACATACATACGTAACGGACCTTTGTTTTACCAGATGTTTAACGAGAAAAAAGTAATTGCATTTTGTCTCTGTTTTCACTGTTGAAATTATTTCTTTCCTTTGTGTATAATGATGCTAATTTTTTTTAATTTTATTATTAAAGTATAATAGACTAAAAATTTTCAGGAGTTTTATTTTTAATATATTATTTAGCTTTTATTTGAAATTTCCGCTTGTATTCGTACGTATACTTGTCGAACTGATACTATTGAATAGGTCCTTCCCCAGTGGGTTAGATTTGTTCTGAATGGGAGGAAGTTTTAATTTTCAGGGGGACTGAAAGTATTTATATTGTAAATTCAGTGCCTTGGCTAGTTTTAAACTTACAGAAATAGAATAAGTCAGTCCGGAAAATGTGTATTATCATAAGACGGTTTTACCTCTTGACAACTTAAGAGTCTGAAGATATAGCTTACCCACATTTTTGTCATTTACACCCTTATATTTTAACTTATATGACATAGCAAATATTATATTGACTCCTTTTTTAGCTTTAAATTAAAAAAAAAAATCAGTTTGCTTCATTTATACTTGCAATACCATTAATTTGCTCAATTAATGATATATTGTTTATTTTCTTACTTTTTTCTTTTGTCTGTATAGTTTTAATTTTGACTTAATAGATTTTCACAAATTATATATATATATAAATGACATTTGAAAGTAATAAGCTCGGAAAAATTAGTAATTAAACAACACTTTGAGAAACGCAGTAACTCAGCGGTAAATAGAAAAATATCTAAAATTATAAAATTCTAATCTAATTTTAAATTCATATTCCATTGAAACAGCAACAATAAAAAGAAATAATAAGAGTCAGAGTCGGGAGAAGGTGAGGCAAATGAGACACTTGCCTCAGGTGAACAACTAGAACGGGTTACCAATTGGCTATCAAACTTCAGAAACTTATCCTAAGAAAAGTATCACCAGATTTGAAACACATCAAGAAAAACTGTCTCAAAATATATTTAAACTAATAAAACTCTGTTGATTTTTCGTTTTGATAATTTAAAAACATTACATTTTTTATATTGCTTTCATTCTCTGTGCTATATACTTGACTTTCTGATTCCCATTAATCACAGCGGTCTTTTCGGTCAGGGTGGGTTCTTTCCAGTTACGTTCGACACAGCTTAGTGTCAGCGTAATAGGTAGTAAAACTACTTAAATATGAATGAACTGATTTGATTTATTCCCTTTCTGAAATCAAGCTTCTTCGATATAAATTTGTTGTTCCATAACTTTCATTCATTCCAAGAAAGAAGTAAAGAAAGTTTTTTTATTTTAAGTAATTCAGCTAAACTACCAGAAGCATTAATGACAATACTTTATTCTTAGAAGTCCTGGAGTTTCACAGTAGTGTATATACAGTTTTCAAGCTTTATCGTTGGAACTAATGTTTGACGTTGATTTACATTTATGGTAATGAAGCTTGCCCAGAATCGCCTTACGGCGATATTTCTTTTGCACTATCTCCCCTTAACCTGTATTGTGTTGTAACTGCAGTTTCCACTGAATTCCATTTTAATTTAGAATGGTTCAGTTTCGTTATATTCTGTCAAGCATTCCAAAGTTTATGAACTGAATTTGAAAGACGAGACGGTTGTTTCAGCAGAGTTAACGCACAAACATTCACTTATCAAGAGAGTAAGCAAGATTATCTGAAAACAAAATATATTCTATTATTACTAGAGTCTTGCTCTATGTTTCGTATAAAGCTGTCTGTTCTTTTGTTTTCACTGCAAAGTTTAAGTGAGATGTTCAGTTTTGCCTTGTTATATTTAAATTCTGTCATAACTTATACAGTTGATCTCATTCACTGTTATTCATGGAATAGCCACAATTACTGCTAGACCATTAAGTAAATACATACCTTAGTTTAATTATCTGTCCAGAATGGATTGTAAGGCGATAATGTAAGACATGATATATACTTTACTTGTTTTCTAGAATATTGTAAAGTCAAGAAAAAGATTAATATCTTGAATTTTTCTGTGAAAGAAGTAACACAAACCATTCAGACTAAACTAATATTATTAGGGATTGCAAAACACTGGGTTTTTTTTTTTTTTTTTTGCCAATAGTGAAAAATTCCCTGTTAAAGAAAGTATCCCTAATAGCGTAAGTACTGGTAGTAATAAATATTGCTCTAAAAACGTAACTGAAATAAAATATAAAGTAAGATTTTTCTTTATTAACGTTTTTATCAAAACAAAATTTAAAAATTAGTTATAAAAATAATCATTAATACCCAGTAATAATTAAGGTTCGTAGGACATAATTGTAATAAAAGACTTCCTTCCAACAGTGGCAGAGTGGATAAGGCCGATAAACACTGACAATTGAAACCTGGTTCCAATTCGGGCGGGTATGTGTATGAATGGACATGAAGTTTCTCTTTTTGACCAATTTTTAAACCAATTTTCTCTTAGAAAGTCCTCCATGGAAATATCTTTCTGAGGCGTTTACTCACATTCGTTTTTAATCGTACTAAAAGTAATGTAAATCTGGAGTCCAAATCATTAAAGTCTTAAACTTTTTTCCAAATACTTGTCATAATAGTGCTAATTAATTTACAGGAAAAGCATTCGCGGGCTACATGAAATTTCTTCGGCAGCCGGGCCGCGAATTTGAGATCACAGCAAAAAGGATTGCACCCTTCTGTCTAACGCAATGCTATAAAAATTACGCTTATTTACATAATCATTTATTTACATAGTTGTTTGAAGACGATAAACTACGCAGACTTACCAATAAAGCTTTCTGGTAGGTGTCTTCTGAAATGTGAAATGAATAAGTTATTATTTAGAGATTTAGTAAGCGTAAGAATTTGTGTTAGTGAATGAAAGAGAAACAAAGAAATGTAGCACGTTATTGTGGATTAAACGGATCACCAGTTTCGAAGATATTAAAATGTTATAAAGAAGACAGTATGCTTATTTTATACCAATGCATGAATTAGAGTTAGAACTATTTTTATATTTATGCTTCTCTTCCTTTGCTGCATACTTTACTTACTGCCCAACGAACTAAAAATATTTGTTTACAAAAGCTAAATATTATCCTAGGGAACAAAATAAAAAAAGGGGAAAATATCTGGTTGCTGAGCAAATGCCAATGACACACTTTCGCTTTTCCATATCTCCTCTTACTTGAAATGTATTTAAATTTAATTAAAATCGTTACCTTTTGTAACGATTGCCTAACAGTAACTTTGGTGATGTTAAATATGTATAAAAGGAAAAAAGTACATGAAAAAAGGCGAAATTATTTCGTATATGTGCATATTGAATCTTTTAACTCGTATTTAAAATCTATCTGTTACTTCACCTGACTTTCTACTTAAAGAAAATAAGCGTTGGCATTATCATTAATTTGTCAGTAATTACCCGACTAACTACAAAAACGCATATTAATAAATTGCTATATGTTCACGGAAGAATATTTTTAAGTACTAATTGTAACATTTTCGAAATTCTTAAACAATAATGAATTGTTCAATAATTTCTAAAACAATGATTTGCTTAGCTATGTGCAAGGTACTTAAAAAGTACGTTGAGTGGACTTCAAGACCAAATTATGATTTTACTTTAAGCAACACTGCGCTTCGAATCATAGTCCCATTATTTTTCATATCACTTTACAATGACTTGAAGGGAGAAAAAAATCTAGTCCCACTTCATAGCCCAACGGCACATCATATTCATAAAATATGTTTATATTAGCTTTTCGAAAAGTACCTACTGTTCTTTTAAATGGGTTGAATCCCTCATTCCTTTTAGACGTAGTTTAATTAATTTTACTTTCTCTTGCATAAATGAATTTATAGTTAGCTTTTGTATACATAGAGCAAAGAGACATAATTATAAAAATAAATGAATGTGAATTTCTCGCTATCATTAACTTAATAATAGCTATTTAAAAGCTTTTCATCAAGAAAAATCAAGAAAAATCGACATACTAATGAACTGAATTTACACGATAATTAAATTTTTAAATTTGCTTGGTCGAATATTTCAACTAACTACCAACAAAGATGTCTTAAACCTTAGTTTTATACATATATATATATATCTTACGTTTCTAGGGTTAACAACAGATGGCAGCACCATAACCTTCAATAATGGTAAAATATTAAAGTGACACTAAATAACGGGGCCAACTAAGACGCCACTTGAGATTATATGAAACAGCTGCTCAAAAGTAGCAGCTGAATGTCAGTATAAATAACATTATCCAATTATCGAGTTAATAGCCACAGAAGCAGTTAAATACTTGCTTTGCTGATCAGCGATTTACGATCGCTTCTTAATATTCAAGTCTATATCGCTGATTTCCATTGAACCGCGTTATTTGTAGTCAATCAGAATCTCGCCTGTATTAAATTATTAGGGATTGCTTCCTTCCTGGAATCACTTACAGTGACAAGAAATAATTCAAATTAAATGAATAACACAGCTTCAGCCAATGTTTCATCCGTTCACGGGAAGAAAAGGGTAAGTTCTAAGTGACGAGAAGGAGATGGTTTGATAATAGTTTAGGACGGCTTTGCTAGACGCAGGAAAGCTCTGATGCATTAAATACTCTCAAGATAAACTCACAGCATGTTCAAGCTCTTCTAGAACAGCACTTACTCGACAGCAGGAAATCTTGCCGACCAATACGAGTTTCTCAGAATAACACTGCAAGCGCACAAACGGAAAACAGTATTTATGATTTTTTTTCTGTAAAACAGAGCTTCAGATGTCAATTCAACTCCAAATTTCCGAATGTAAATGCTATGAAAACTAAGAAGAACATATTAGAATTCAAAATATACAGTGCGATCATAAAGTAGGTCGATCTTGTAAGCACGGAGAATGAGGAATTCTGTTGCAGTGTCTGAAGGATAAGTACACGTTCCCAGTAACTCGTACTTCAGTAACTTAACGAAAGCGTATCATCAATAGTTTCAGTATAAACACAGAGTGTTCACGAAAGCATCCAGTTTTGCCTAACAGAAACAACACAGAAAGCATAACACTAATGTATGTGAAATGAGAAACAACAAAGGTGTCGATCTTTTATCAGAAGTCAGCGAACCTGTATTATAACACAGAAGTCGCACAGATGCGTAAATATGGCAGCAGGAACGTAACTAAAGCATATTGTGACATCTTTCACATCCGTCCTACAGTTGTTTCTCCAGCCCCACCCCTTGATAATAAGAGTAACGCAGACCAAGGGTGTAGGCTTCCCGTTTTCTGCATTGGATTTCATGGAAAGTTTTAAGTTCGTTTAGTTGATTATGAGAATGCAGAGGTAAGCTCTTTGCCGCTCTCGCGGAAAAACGTCTTAAGCTGAATTGGCTTTCGCCGGAATTTGACCCGGCGTCGAGCTAAAAATGATATTCAGTACATTTATCCACTCAGCTACTGCTAGGGCTTCACGAAAATTAAGCCTGAGACTTTTCACAAAACCACTTTCAGGAATTCATGAAGCTGTATTACACAAATTATTGCAATGCTGCTGTAGTATTATGAAAATTATAGCTCATCCATAATTTACGCACGGTTCTAGTTCAAAGTAAGTTGTGCATGAATTAACCTCGAGTTTGAAGACATAAGTTGCACATACGACTAGAAATGGTGTGCCGCCCTCCTTCACTGAACATTATAGCCATTGTAATGGTCAATGAAATCATTAGACGAGATGTATAGGACAAGTCCCGACGCGTTGCATATGATCTAGAGTTAGTCATACTCGCTATTCTAAAACTGATAACATCAGTTCTAAATGGATTTACGTACCATTTCCTCGAATGCAGAACAAGGATCTCATAGAGCTGCTATTTACTCAGAAATTCTTGAGCCAGTACATGGTGCATGAATAAAGATTTTTTATTATGAATCATATAAACAGGATCAATGGACCAACGAGGCACATTTCACCTTAATTGGATAGCTAATATGAGCTGTGTTTATTGATCTGACACCAGTTGCCGACGCTCTTGCATAATATAAAATTAACTATAAGAATTGACTATAAGACTATAAAAATTGACTATAAGCCAATAAGAATTGGCTATAAAACTATAAGAATTGACTATTGACTATATAAAGTTAACTATAAGATTGCTGATTATTTAGTAAATCGTATTTTCCCTCTTTCTGACCCCCTTTTTTTACTAATTTTGTCGTTAGAAAATCGCGAGGGGATAATTATGTGAATAACTTAATTTCCAAAGTTACAACAAGAACGTAATATAAAATAGCCATTGATAGACTGCAGTTGTGTCTGCAGTTGACTCCTATTGTGGCATTATTTCTTTCAATGAAACCTACATTCCAATAAGAATACAGAGTAACATTAATATTACAATATCTAATAAGATATCTTCATGTCTACTTCTCTGTAAATTGAATCTCGCCTGCTTTTACTATTGTCTCTGCTATTCCTTAGGCCTAAAATTGTCTATAAATTATTGGGAAGGGAAATGTGCAATTGACTCAGCGAAATAGAAAACTGAGTAGATCATGTTTTGCTTTGTTATGACTGGTCGGTGCTTGTATTAGGCGGGCATAACGTTCAGCAGTTAGAAGGAAAAGGCTCAGTGTGACCTTCACATGTAATTTACGATTGTTTTTGCTTGTTAGTAAGACAAAGCAATCACTCTGTGCACGAATCCATTTTAAAAGCTCGGAAAATTCGTTTTCTGAACGCAGTGAGGAATAGAAAATTTACACCAATATTTTTAAAATTTTCAGAACCTGACGCTAAAACGCTAGAGGGGAAAATGCACGAGGAAATGCGGTATATTTAACTTTACCTCTTTATGTTTGTTTACATATTTGTGACTGCGAATGGCGTTATGTGAAGTTTAAAGGATTTGAGAATTAACACTGCGACAAGTTTTTAACTTTTTATAACACATTTATGGCTATTTTATGGTAAGAATTGATAAATCATAATAGTTTTGAAGTATTTTTTTTTAATTAAGGCCATCCATAGATAACTTTAAAAGCTCTATTTTATATTTGCACCTTAAGCGGTTTGTCTGCTAAATTTTTCAGATTGCCACATATCTTTAAAACAGTTTCTAATACGCTGATTGAAAATATTGCGCATAAAAGCTCACCCACGTTTCTCTAATTTTCTATGAGTATAACTCAACTGAGTATGTATTTCTATAACTCAACTGAGCTGAGGGTAAGAAAGATCATGACTGAATGGCATTTAACATATAATAAAATTGATAAAAATTAAAAAAGATTTCAACTTTTCATTCTGAGAGGTTATTTTGAAGAAACTTGCTGGTCTTTATAATTAATCATAGGACTGTAATAGCTTCTTAAAAAAATATGATCATAATTGTAAAACTTTTGAGCTTATTTTTAGTTTCTAGGTGAGGGATAAAAGCAAAGATAAAATTTTTAATTTATTCCAGAACATCTTGAAGTAGAGTATATTTTTAGTTTTTTGGGGCCTATGCTAATATAATATTTTAAAGTATTCTTGCATATGTAACTTGTTTAATATAAGGAAATCTATTATTTTGCAAAATTCTAATGATTTAAATTACTAGGTTTAGTGACAGAAGACTTATAAAGTCTGAAATAAAAATTGCATTACCTAAATACGTACCTTAGCATTGTTTTACTTTTTTCAGTCTTTTTATTACCGTTTCATTTTTTGATATATCTAGTTTACTTTAGAAATTTAACTTCATTGGATTTATTTTAACAGCCGTTTAATGAATATCTATTTCTGATACTATTGACCAAAGCATTCTTTAAAGAGGTTTTTTTATGAGACATATTCAAATTATATCAAATGAGAATGAAAATTAGGAATAAGAAATATTGTTTTTTACAATAAATGAAAATAACACCGTTATAAAATCAATCGTAATTAGAATTTATAATAATTTTGTATTATTAGTGTTCAGAGGCAAAGAAAGGGGAGGTACTTGATATTTTTTTTTCTTTTAAATTTCGTTTCCGACAAAGAATTTCATCCTTAATTATGAAGAGCTGGAAAGACTTGCGACTCCATGAAACTGACTTAATGCAAATGGATTTTTTATTATTCAAGGCTCTTTGTCTGATTTAAAGAAAGGGCTTTCAAAATGGAGGCCACGTAAAAGCCATTACGAATAACAGAACCATTTTAAAATTTCATTTTTTATGCATATTTTGGTAACTAAAATTTCATTTACATGTAGTATATTATCAAGCCCTTATTATGGTGTTTATATAATCTAAAATATTGTTGCGTTTTTCTTTTCTTCTGACACCAGTTATTACGTTATCTTCTTCCTTCACGTTCGTACGGGGTTCGTGTGGATTTGGTGTGAATAATGACGACGATGAAGTATCGAAACACACTTTATTGGCGAGTATTTGTCAGGACAGCTCCAAAACACGTTTTACAGTCGTCGAACTGTTATAAACACGCTGATAGGTTCAGCAACACAGCCTTCACACTGTCAGGCAATAGCGGTGGAGACAGCTTCCTGCAAAGCACCAGAGTACAGCTCTCGACTCTGCTTGGTCGTTCTCGGAACTCCACGTACTCTCGAGACTCTCCTCGCTACAACTCGCGATGCACTCGACGACACACGAGCACAGCTCCCGACTCTTGGGTTCAGTCGTTCGTCACTAACAGACTCTTTCGGTGCACTCGACGACCCACTCGGAACTCGCTGCCCAGCTGTCAACTTGATCGACTCCGCACGGACTGACTCGTTAGACGAGACACACACACTAACTGCCTGCGGACCAGTAGTGTTTATATAGCTTTCGGCTTGTGTTCGAGAACATTCTGGGCTAAACCGATAAGAATTCGTTCCAGAAGGTTCTCCATCCGTCCATGGAATATCGCCAATTTTTTCGCCAAATGTCGCCAAATGGGCGATTTCTCGCCAAATGTGGCAACCCTGCATTCCCTTTCCATTTTATGGCAACCCTAAAAGTGCTTTGCGGGGAAGCCATCTTACCGCGCCTGTACATTTCGTAACAATATCTTAAGATATTCTGCGAATTAAGATATTATTTTTGTTACGGATATTTTATTTTTTAAAGTCTTTCTTATATTTTAAGAAGTTATACATGTCTTACTGTAATTTTAGTGGAATTTTCGAAAATTTGGTGTTTCTCCAAATGAGATTTCGCGATAAGGTCAAACAGCCTTCAAGTAATATATCTGGTCAAAAGGAGTCTCGAATATTAAAAACAAAATACAGACATTCAGATTTAAAAGACCAGAAATCTCTGCGGTATAGAAATTAACTTTAATTATGCAATCTTAGCAAGGATCAGTTAACTTAATTCTATCAAACAGTTATGAAGCTTATTTGAAAATTAATTTTAAATTATGAAAAAAAATGGCACCATAATTATGTGCTTTGCAAATTTTAAGGAAAAGTTTAGGACTGTTTATAAATATTTATGTATCAATAAAATGCATTCAAAATATTCTGAATATATTTTGACATTTAAAATGTTTTGAAATTAATAATAATAATAATTAGAAACAAATGAAATTATTAATATGCCATTTGGAGTAGTTAATTTAGTCAAAAACCTTATTATTCTATTCAGTTGTGCCAACAATTATTCAATTATATTTTTACATTGAAACTAAACCTTACCAATTTAAATAATCCACAAATTTTTAGATGAGCTGTTTTAAATTTCAGCATGAGGTATTAGGAAATTAGGAAATTAGGTATTAGGAATACGTCGTGCTTTTCAACACGAGTTATTAGGAAAAGAAAATAGTTTCTGCTTCTCTCCAAAAAAAGGCAAAGTTAAGAGACAGATTAATTTTATTACAGGTAATTGTCAGTGATAATAATTTCAGGTTCTTGACATCTTTTGCATTTATTTCATCGTTAGAAATCAGACAAATACACATAAAGGAAAAGAAATATTCCTCCCACCTGGCTCATTATTTCTCCTAACACCCACTAGATGGCAAGACGATCGCACTCGTAACTTCTCATCCAGGTTCCAAAATTGTACGGAGAATTAGCTACTTGCGCTTACATACGGAGTTTCACCGTTTGTATAAAGCTGTGAAATCATCACTTAAAGAAATTTTATCGTATTTATATTTCATTAGAATTTAGACATGGATCAAAAGTGTCAGGAATGTTACATAAGGGACACAACAAAAGAAATATATACATATATATGTATTTTTTATACGGATTCCGAAACATCATACTGTATTCTCACTTATAATCTATATTGTCAGCACTTTTCCCGACATAACTAAATTCACATTAAAATCACAAATTAACAATTTTTTTCCCATAGTATAGCAATATCTATTCATTAAAAAAATTTTGAAGACTAACATACAATATTTTAAATATAAATATGAAATTTTAGTTAAGGCAATAAATGCTGCAGTTAATGCTGTAAAAAGCTGTAGTTTACTTAAATATTATCGTATATTATTACATTTTTGCATTCTTCTGCTGCTTGGGAATTATTTACGGATATTTTCTTAGGAATGGTAGTTTAATTACCATTCCTAAGAAAATATCCGTAAATAATATTTTAATTAGTGAAATCATTTATATCTCTGTCAAAACAGTCTGTCAGATAGAATTTTTGTCTGACAGAAGATACTACTTACACGGATGTGAAACAACTAGAGTCAATATAACGTTCATGAATAGCAGCTATAAATAGAACCAGTTTGAACCCAATCCGGGAACTGAAAAAACAAACCACAGATATGTTGTAACACAACTTGGTTTGCGTGACTTCAGAACAATAAGCGCTTCCAATACTTTATGAGTAAATTGAGTGAAAGTTACCACAATTGTGTGCATTGATGCTATTACCGTTCGACTGCTTTTCAGTATTTTTTCAAAGGAAGGAATAGTTCATCGATTTCATATGCATGATTTTACTCCTGATCGAAACATGGGGAGGTCCAGAGAGGTACTTTCAGTGCCGAAGAGTTTGTCTTTACTCGTGCCAGCAGATCGCATGCGCAGGCGATTTGCAGGGCAGTAACGAAAATGTATGCAAGATCGCTGATGATCATCATCCGAAATACATTTCATTCGAATGTCGCTATCTACTCCAACAAATCTCGAAATTTTAGTGTGAGTATCATGACAAAACAAGTGAAGGGAAATGCAACGTGCTCGATGTCGCGACTTACGTTTCCCAACCAATTACACAAAGTATCCAGGGGAAAAACACAGCATTCTATTCTACGGCAGAATGCTTGGGGTAAGGGACTATTTATTGATGAGAACAATCAGAGATTCTTGTTGTCACATATATGCCGAGATAATAGATAGCAAATTCGTGAGCACTTCTATCATAAGACTATCCTTTCTCATCTTTATCTATACTGAAATGCTACTGATACAGAGTTCCTGTTTGTGGTTTGTGAAGTTAAATCCCACTGTATTGTGTCTGTTAGAAAGTGAAAATATTCAGCAAGTGGATTAGTTCGCATATTTCCTGAATTTAAACCTCCATAACAGATATTGAGCGATTAAAAAAGACGCTTTGCGGCATTTAACAATCTCCTGTAAGTGTCCAATACCTGAAATTTGTGCTCACAGATGATTTGATGATGTTACACTCAAAGTTCATTAATAATCTTGCTCAAAATATGGACAAATAATGCAAATCATGAATCGATGTTGTGATGATATTTGTTATACAGAAACACTTCTTTCCTTCACTACACCTTCAGCATGGTAATTAGCTTTGCGGAAGCCTTTCTGAATTAAGTGAGAGTTTTGTATTTGTTCTTGTATTTAATTAGTTTCCTTCATCATTTTGGTGCCTCACGAGAATTTTCTGGTATGGCGTTCCAATATCTTGGCCACTCTTCTGAAATATTACAAGAAAATAATGAGCGTTTTATTTAATTGGCTTTAATTTTGTGCACGAGTGTAATACATGGAATCGTCCCAAAACAGGGTGCATAAAACCATCTCGTAAGAAAGTTTCATACAACCCACGATCTAATAACTATCCTTAGCCTAAGAATTAAAGATTACATTTAAATTCCCGTGGAATATTCAATACTATCATGATGTGAAAATAAACGCAAATAATTAAATTAATAAAATTCTTTGAAACACAAGTAAGTTTCCGTGTAAGTACTCAGATATTATTCCAAACGTGTTCTCGACTCATGCATGGTTCTGAATTACTTATAACATTTTGAATTAATCACATTATAGCAGAATATTTCGTATCTCCCAGCCGTTATGATTCAGTATATAAAATAAGTTAAGTATGTAAGGAATTAAATACGCTGCTTGCAGCCCTCTTGTGATGCAGTTGTTGGCATATCTGCCCAGCAATTGGAAGACCTCAGATTAGACTTGAAGTAAGGACACAGAATGTCAAGATTTCCCACCCAAAGAAACCTTATGACTCTACAACGTTGGCCAAATTAAGAATTGGTCTGCACAATAACTTACCAATCTTCCGATAAATCTCATCTCTTCCCGTCAATTGTAACCTTAAGTCGGAAGGGGAATCTCGGAAGAGCTTCTCAAAAATGTCCTTAAGGTGCAGTTAGCATTACCAGCTAAAAATTTGAAGATCTTGGGTTTGATTCTCGCCGAGAACAAGATAAATGTTTAAGATTGGTTGCTGCTAAAAAATCTAATAACTCTATAAGAATTTTCAAATTAAGTTGGAACACAAAGTAGTAGTGGTAAAGGAATGCATTGAATTTCCTGTCTGAACTCTAGTGATTGAAAAAAAAAAAAAACTAATTACTAAATAGCTTTAGGACCTCGATGGCAGTGTGATAATTTTGCCACTTGTGTCCTTTTTTCTCTGTTATACCCAACATATGAATCAAACTGGAAAAAGGGCATCCGCTTTCTTTCATCATGTGCTTGTGGCAGCCACAGTGCTGATTTTGTAGCGTTCGTGTTTCACAGTTTTAAGGAAAATTAATGACGCATAAATCTATAATTGTAACCTGGCAATGCAAATGCTTGTCGATGATCTCACTGTCTTCTCTCACAGACTAAGAATCACCATAGATTAATCCAGAGTGACATGACGACCTTTACCCGGTCATGATATGTTTTGCCAATTGGAACAGATCAGTTTATAATTTTAAATATTTTGATTTCTTATTTCTTTTAATAACATAAATATAATTTTAATCAATGGAGGTTTATGAGCATCATCTTCTTTCTCAAATATGGCTTGCTGCTCAAGAGAAAACAGCCCTCATGTGATGAAAATAATCTTTACGACAGACAAAATAGTGCGTTATTCATTATTCTTTCAAATGGACCTAATTCACAGTATGTAAATGGGTTCAGATCATTCAAGGTACCATATCCAAACAGCCTGGCTGATATGTTTCGCCGAAGCCAGTTTTTTAACATTTTACAAGAACTAAAAAAGTACATAACACCATTTTACTGTACCTGTTGTATTTTTCGAGCAAAGTTAACTTTATTAGTTTTCGCAATTGGAAATTCTAGGTTTTACTTTATCTAAATTACGATAAAACTTGCAGGCTATTTCTAAAAACGCCCTCTGTTATGGAGGATATTTAAAAGATCTTCTCTCACAGTGGAATGAAGAAAAAAAAAAGGAAGAGAGAGGGGGAAAGAGGGATAGAATTTCATGAAAATCCAAGCGCCAAATCATAATTAAATCTGGAGCGAAAAAATACTTCACCAGAGAAGGCGTCCTCACTTATTTTATTAAAAACAGAAAAAAAGGGTCAGCTTGAGATTTCGTTAAAAGAAATCTCGGTAACAGCGTCAGAAAAGCTGATAAATGGTCATTATGACTATCACGATTTCAAGAACATTTTTCATGCGAAAAGCTGGGGACAAAAAAAAGTTAAAACAGCTGCCATGAACAAATAGATCTCCCTTTTCCTAATTCTTGCAAAGAACTCTTTTAAGCGTTTTGGCACCTTCTGAAGAAATGAGCAGTTTTTACGTACGTATCTTCGAGCACTATTTACAACATATTATTACTTTTATTTTACGGTTGCCGTATGTCATGATATATGAAATATATTTTTCGAAGAAAGTTAAACATCACATAAAATAAAAATGCATTTCATATCCTGAGATTGATATTTTACTTTTTGAATTATTTCGTAGACTTTTAAACTATAAGTAACAGAAAATTAAGTTTTAAAATATAAGCTTTAAACGGAAATTATTGAGTACTTGTAACTAACAATGATACCAATCATACGCTTACTCTTATCAGTTGATCAACTGCTATTTATGATAAATCTGTCGATGATATTAAACACTCTTTTTTATCAACTAAGACAGACATATTCGTATTATAAATCATATGCTTATCATCATACATTCACCATTATTTGTAACAGGTGAAGTCCCAATTATAGCAATTCATTTTGTCCATGGGTTGTACTTTTTATTACCCTTTTCAAGGTGAGAAGCGTGAAAAATCAGCTAAACCTTTCCCAGGAACCGAAGCTCTGTCTTCCATTTGTTAACTAAGTACGCTAATCATAGCATCGCCCATGAGAGTATAGGATCCTGTTTAGTTGTAGTAAAAGCTATTTTAACTTTTGAGCCCTTCCTGAATTCTCGTTTCCTCTTGCATTAATTCACCAAGATGCAAATTAAGTATGTGAATGCGAGTATTTAAACTGTTGAAACGAAAAGGTTAGAGTACAGCGGGATTTCGCTAGTTAAAGGCACGTTTGCTGTTTTGTTCCCCAGCTGTTAAGCTAGGTAGTGGCTATGCATTCTAGTCGTGTAGTTAGTATATCGTCAGTGCAGGTTTCTGAGTCTGCGCGTCAGATTAAATTGAATTGTGTAATCAAGTACTATATCTCTACCTTTAAATTTATTGTTAAATTACACTTATTCTCACCGAAAGCAGACGGTGGTTTTGTGTAAGCACGTAAGTCTATGTCTTCTGTTATACAGTTTGTGATAAATAAAAAGTTCTATTACTCTCTTTTCCTGTTGTGTTCATCTTCACGCCTGTGCGAGAAGTCGCCATGTACGAAATTTAAGTAGATCTAGTTAACCATTTCTTGCTAGCAAAACACGTTAAATCTCACATTTGACGCTCGAAAAAATACGGGCCTATGGCCGAAAATTAACCAACCTTCTCGCCAGCCGCATCAGCGTCGCAGACCCCACCAGCTCTTGTAAACCCATTGGAAGAGTTTGGCTCCCTAGTAGATACAAAGCGAGCCTCCATGAAACCCGCTGTGACATTCGAGGGAAGAACATCGATCACCAACCTTTTGGAACAGTTAGACGTTCTTTTTTTGCTGTACTTGGTCCCTGAAGTGCAACGAATAATGATAGCGACCACCGCCCTACGAGGACAGATCTATACAAAGGGAACGGCAAATTTTTACTGGGAGAAATAGACAGTGACACTTACACATTCGAAAGATTCAAAACCGCCCTAGCAAAAGCATTTCCCGTGATCGGAGACAATGCAAAGATGGAATCCGAATTATACAGCAAGTACCAAATTAAAATCGAGGAATTAGCACAATTTATTTTAAGGAAAATTCAAGTCATTAACTTACTGTACGGGAAACGTCCTGATGCTGAAGTCATTCAAATTATTTTGCCCCGACTATTGCCCCAGATTTAAGATTTTATTGAATTAAGCAGCCCCACCAACCTTGGAACAACTGTTTAACTGGTAGTTATATTTATTATATGCAAGTCGAAGGATAGCTGAAATTACGCGTACAATAGATTACGGCCGAAGAAGTGACAGGCGACGGAGACGCCTGAAATTTAACAGAAGTTAACAGGCATATGTCCCGCGTCCTTCCCGGGAGTTTATTTAAGAATTAAAAGTGTGGATACATAGCCATACAGGGGCAACTGCTGAACATCTGGCAGTTGAGGTACATTTGCATTAACTTGTTGATACAGGCATGGTTTTAAAAAAAAACCACTTAATAGGTTATAACAAAAGAAGAAAATTAAACACCTAATCATATAACATAAAACACGTAATAAATACGAGCACATAAAACACTTAGGATCACATGACATAAATCACTTAAAAACACATAGCATTTAGCACATATTAAGAGCAAGCAGATGCGCAGCACTTTCTATGCTTAAAGCAATGAGATGGCTGACATAGGTAGTAATGATATCATAACTATCTGACATAGGTCAATGAATGGCTGCGCGTGAACGGACATAAGCATAAAATACAGACATAAACTTAATATACGGGTATAAACAAATTTCATCTACATCAGTACTAAAGCATTATCCCAAGACAATTTGGCTTCAAATCAAGCAGTTATACCACTCATACCCTCCAGCGAATCCATGAAGTCATAATTCAGAACAAATTACAGGGCTACTAGACAGCTTTTATATAGAGAGATTTGAAAAGTGCGCTCGATGCGGCCAAAAAACAAAACAAATGGACAGTTTCGCAGGCCGATAGCATAAAGTAGGAGATAATTTAATTGCGGAAAATATTTGCAGGATAAGAAGAAAAATTTCGGTGATCGCCAAAATATGCCGCAAGATTCTAAACAAGGGGCGGAAAAGCAGCAGTTAAACTAATCCGGGATGCTGAAGAAGGAGGGTGCAGTCATCCCACTCATATAAAAATCCGTCTAAATTATGTTTAAACACTGTGGTAATAAAACAAATTTTGGCTTTACCAGCTATTTAGACTTTGTTAAATAATGTGCCAACGGAGGCCTTGTTAGATACAAAGGCGCAAGCAAATTTTATTTCTGAAATGTTTTTGGAAAAAAATTTAAAAGATAATACCAACTATTTAGCGAATAAAATACCAAGGTAAACATTGCACATGTATAAGGAAAGCCACATTCAAAGTCCAAGTTAAAAATGAGTCCCAAACGGGTATATGTTTTGTTGCTAGAAATTTGCAGGCCTTGGTGATTCTAGGTACAAATTTCTTCAAAACAGCCGGAGCAGAGATCAACTTGAAGGAAGAAATGCTGAAACTGCAAATGCAAGCAAGTACCGAGAAAGCACGTAAGAACCACCGGTGTTAGATCTAGGCCACGTGCAACTTGAGGAGAAGAAGAAATTGGAAGACTTCGTAAATAATTTTTCTGATCTATTTTCTGACAAAACCGGTATTACAAGAGATAACTGAACAGCATATTCAAGATATGTTAAAAAAATAATTATTCCCATCAGCAGTCTGTATGTTAGTCCGGTAGTGTTATGCCCCCAAAAAATGATTTATCTTCTACGAATTTCAAAGCGTGGCGATTTTCTATTGAGTATAGAAATCTAAATAGTTTAACCAAATATCATTTTATCCATTGCCCATAATCGAAGAAATTATAAAAAAGATTAAATCAACTAAATTTATGACCACGTTAGATCTGACCTCTGGGCATTTTGAAATAGCTATGAAACACGAGAATGTCCAGAAAACTGCTTTCATAAGAAGATCAGGCACTTATGCCTTTCTCAGAACGCCTTTCGCTTGCGCGGAGCCCCGGCGACCTTCCAACATACCATGGTAATTATATTAAGACCTGTTTTTGCAAAATCCACTTTTATTTACCGACCAACATATTAAAGATTTGAACGAAGTTTTCGCATTATTATGAGAAGGAGCTTTAAAAGTGAATGCGGCGAAAGAGCTTAGGTACCTAGGCTATAAAATTTATCAAAGGGGCATACAAACTAAAGATTCGAAAATAATTGCAATAAAGAACTACCCGGCGCCAAACACATCGAAGAAATCAGCCTCATTTTTAAGCATATGTTCTTACTATAGAACATTCATAAAAACTTTGCATAGAAAGCCTAACAACTGTTAATATTAAAGGGTAAGAAAGCACGGTTTTCTTGGTCAGCTGAGGCTAATTAGAAGAAAGCGAAAAGTTAGGAGAAGTTAAAAACTGCGTTAATACAAGCGTAGGTTTTAAAATTTCCGGAAGGGGACAGAAACATTGAAATTTCGGCGGACGCCTCAGATTACGCTGTAGGATCTGTTTTGATGCAGAATGGTCAGCCCGTGGTCTACTTTCCTCTCAATCAAACACAGCGTAATTACATGGCTACAGAGAGAGGAACATTGGCTGTACTTTTAGCCGTGCGGAAGTTTAGAGTATATTTCGGCAAGGCACCGATAACTGTATATTCATATCATGCTACTGTGGGTGGTTACACTGCTGGAAAAATTTATCCCCGTGGTTAATCAGATGGACCTTAAAATTACAAGAATGCAATTTAATAATTAAACATACACTCGGAAAAGTCAATATTGTGGACGATGCTTTATCAAGAATAAAATTAAACGAAGAGAGAAAGGAAATAAAATGTTCTATTTTAAATTCGAAAATCTTAGACTTTTGTGAAACTAACATTGCCTAATTACAAACTGATCCAGAATTTAGTCACATTAAGACCGGTTATCCCAGCCATTTTGCGGCTTAGCATTTTACACAAATTACATGACGCACCTACTACAGACCATTTTGGCACTAGAAAACGATACAGAGAGTACGCGAGGCGGTATTTTTTCTGCAACTTCAAAACTTCTTTACTGACTATATCATGTCCTACCATACGTGCCAATTAGTAAACGATGCAAATTATTGCCCGGTGGGTATCTAAATAACATAAGAGCTACTTTTCCAACTGAAATAATAAGGATAGATCCGTTTTGCCCATATCCGAAAAGTGAAAGTAATAAAAATAGACAGCTACTAGCTATTGTCGATTATTTCCCGAAATAGGTAAAAATAGCCCCCTTTAGAAGAGCCTCAGCTGAAATCGTACCTGAATCTTTTCTAAATAAATATGTTTTAAAATATGGTGCACCACTTAGGGTTATATCAGGCAACGGTCCCCAGTTTATTAGTCAAATTTTCGAATATCTATGCGCAGGTTTCAGCATACATTACTTAAACATGGCCCCTTGTCAGCCACAATCTAACATCGCAGAACGCATAATTAGAAATATAATGAAAATTATTCGTAGCTATGTAGAAACTTACCACCGACGTTAGGATGACTAAGTCAACGAGCTGGCTTTTGCCTTAAGAACGGCTAAACACGAGACTACCGGAAAAACGCCGTCAGAATTATTTTTGGGAAGGAAAATAATTACCCCCTTGGACAAATTATTCTTTGTGAAGAAAAGCGAGGCAGAATTTATATTAACAGACATTCAGAAAATGATAAAGGAAGCAGTAAGAAATTTGGATATTGCAAGAGACGAAAAAATCATACTGTGATAGGAAATAAAGGGATTTGGATTTTAAAGCCGGGGATAAAGTTTTGAAATTAAAATATTCGCTGTCTTGAGTCGCATAAGAAAAAAAGGCTAAATTTAATCCATGATTCGAATGGTGTTTTCTAATGCAAAGAATTTGTGGCACTGTATGTTACTTAAAAGGTATTAATGGACAGAACATCATTGCGAAGGTGGATCAAAAGAAAAAATATTATCACTGCGCTGATATACTAATATTCAAATATATTTTATATTTTGCAGGAATCAACTTCTGGCGCAAAGTAAACACCAACGCCATAGACGGAGGAACTTCTACGTCAAAGATGGTGATTCCAGAAATGAGACGGAAGAAGTCAAGAGTGGTGAAGACTGAAGTCAAAAGACGTAGACATAAAGGAGCCATAAGGAGGCAGCACAAAAAGCACGAGGCCAGCGCAAAAAAGGAACAAATCAACGACAGTCCGAAGTAAAAGGGAACCACCTGCAACATACAGCGAGCGGGTGAAGGACAATCAACGCCAGTCACGGAACCTGCAATTCGGATTACAGCTGAAGACAAAGGAAAGCATCGAATGGACGGTTCAGCAGTCTCCATGACGGAAGCGTTAGAACAACTTTTCCACCAACCGGCCCAAAGTAAGAAATTCTTTCCGAAGCAGCGATCCCTTTGGCGAACCTAGTCAACAATTCCTGAGCTGACCGAGAAACATCGACCGGTTGGACCACAGACGAAGCCAGCGACGAAAAGCCGAATCAACGCCTAAAGAAGGTGGCTTGTGAGAAAAGAGCCAGACATAAAACGTAAAGAACTGATTGACAAGGAACGCAGCGGCGGCGCAAGACAAAGTCTACGGGCTCGGCAAATCAGCAAATTTCCTTCATGGGACCAGGTTTTACAGAAAAGGATGGCCGATTTCAACAAACAAAAGATAAGTGAAAATTACTCTATTTAAGTTTTATTCTAAATTTAAGTACGAAGTTGGCTGAAAATATAGAGGAAAATTTTTTTTTGTATTAAGCAAGAAGTTTTTTATTTTTGTATTAAGCAAGTAGCTTTATGCATTTCTATCAGTTTATTTTTAAGTTAAATAAGAACGAGATGTTGAATTTTAGTCTGAGAGAATGAGTTAGAAAATGTTTTCAATTTAGTGAACTTCGTTACTCTTTAATCTAGAAAAATTTGTTGCATATTTGAAATGATTTTCAGCAAAGGCAAGTAAAAACATTGTATATGTAAAAGTTTTTGTGAATTTGTATTAAAGCTCAAAGCATTTTTGCATTCTTGTAAACGGAATAAATGTGTATGAATGAAAGGGTTAACTCAAGTTAATAGTCGAGTGTACGTTAAAAGTAAAAACTAGCTTGCCAATGCATGAAAATTAAAGTTATCCTCTACAGCCAAAACAGTTAATTTTTCATTAGAATTAACACCTCAAGGCCGAGATTTGAACGTAAGGTGTGATTCTGTTGGTTAAGAAGGAGTGTGAAACACATTTCACATTCACACACGCTCTCATATCAGTACAATTCAGAACATTAAGACTTAAAATTTGTGAATGCTGACTTAGGATTAGGTTTAGAATTTAAATACTTTTACCAAGGCTCGTTTAAGCATTTTTATGCGATAGTTAAATTCTGGAGGAGAAAGACACAGGATCCTGTTTACCTGCACTAACAGTTGTTTTAATTTTTAAGCCTTTCCCGATTTCTCTTATTTCCTCTAGAAATTTCTCACCAGGATGCAAATTAAGTAGGTGGACGAGAGTATTTAAACTATTGAAAGGAAAAGGTTATAGCAGAGCGTGATTTCGTAAGTGAAGCGCACGTTTGCTATTTTGTCCTCCAGCTGTTAATCTTACTAGCGGTTACTCCTTCTGGCCGTCTCGTTAGTATATCGCCAGTGTAGGTTTTTGAGTCAGCCTGTTAGATTAAATTAAATTGTGTAGTCAAACACTACATCTATACCTTTAAATTTATTGTTAAATTACTTTTAAATTCTCAACGTAAGACGGTGTTTTTGTGTAAGCACTTAAGTCTATGTCTTCTGTTATACAGTTTATGATAAATAAAGGGTCTTTTACACACTTTCCCTGTCGTGTTAATTTTCACGCCTGTAAGAGAAGTCACCAGGTACGAATTTTAAGTAGACCTAGTTACCATTTCATGCTTGCTAAACAAGTTAGCTCTCATAAGAGGAAGCCCATAATTTCTAGCTAAGTGACAAAGTAAGTGATTTATATGTGCAGTAATAAATTAGATTTCTTACTGAGTGTTTATAGCATTTTTAGTAATCATAATTTCTTTCCAATATTGTCCTAAGTTTTAAATTTAATTAATAATTTTGCATTGACTGGGTAAAATTTATTAAATATAGTTTCGAATCGTTATAGGCTTTACTTGGGGTCTGAACAAGAAAAACGTATTCAATTTAAATGGTGCAGTAATAATAAGTAATACACGTGATAATAAGTAATAATAATACACGTGATAATAAGTAATAATAAGTAATACACGTGATAATAAGTAATAATAAGTAATACACGTGAATTGAACCCTTAGTAATAATAAGGGTTCAGTTCACGTGTAAATTTTTAATTAAAGTTCTTGAGTCATTACGAGATTGACAAGTGAATTATCGCTACGTCGGAATTAATATGAAAAAATCCTGCGAAGGTTAAAGTAACCTTTTTATTAATTCTTTAAATTAAGAAAGCATTATTGTTTGTAAGCAACACTTGTGCTTACAACAAACCTCCGATACTTTCGGGTATTTAAAATAACATAAGTTGAAATTCAGTTGCAAGTAACATAACTGGAGACTACACTAAATAGTCTACATAAGCTGGCTCAAAATTTTAACGGTGCGTTTTAACATCTGGTAGCGAAAATGGCTAAGGCCGGATAATCATTGCCAGAGCTGGCGATAGTACATAACAGCAGATTAGGCTACCAAAAGCTCTAACACTAAAACATTTAAAACCCTCAACTTAAATACTCTACCGCCTAATTTGCATTCTGATAAGGACTACGGAAAGATGAAGCTATAGTAAAGGTTTTTAATTCATAATAAGTTTAATTAATATAAATACTTATAAATTATATTAATAAATTTCCTACTTAATTCAAGAAACATTACATCATTAAAGATTATAAATGAGCAGTAGTTTTATTTTGACTCGCCAATGACAGAGAGGAAGAGAATGATGACCACTGGTAATATGATCCAGCTTCAGATCTGGAAGAACTGACTGGCTGCACGGGAATTTTCATTCGCATTGCTTCCTCTCCATATTTCAAAAGATGAAACACAAATTTGATTACCTTCAAATGGTAATCAAATTTGCCTACCTTTAATTGGTAGTTAAACTACTACCACACTTGACTATTAGGAAAACTTCGCTTTTGATCTTACCCTAAGAACTCAACACAGGTAGAAATAAATTTAACTCGGCAAATTAAATAGGATCAAGCAGAAAAACTCAGAGTAACATTCAGTTTTAATCAAATATGGTAACTGCTTAATATATATTAGCAAACGTGTTTTAATTTAGATGATTCGTGATAATTAAGGGTTTTAAATACGCTTTAAAACAAATGTTTTATAGTGAAAGCTGTACTATCAGACACACACTAAAGCTTAACAGTCGATCATGAACGACTAGGCGGATTAAAGAGGGAGAGGTACATTATCTCCCGAGCTAGCGAGCATCTTATCACTAGTTTCTCACATGATCAGCCTTTCCCGTAATGTTACTAATCATACGATCACCTGACACCTTTCTCTCACGTTTCTGGCAATTTTCCTTGGCAGAATCCCAGAGTACTTTTTTCAGGTTTCCAAAATTCAGGAAATGTTTCTCCCAGGATACTTTTTCCTGCGCATATTTAAGTAATCTTCAAAATTTCTAAAATATATAGTCAATGTAATCGAAAATTTTAAAATTTATAAATCACTTTCTTTAAGCTGAAATAATTTTTTAATGTGTAACTACTTGTTACTATTGCTCACCCTTACAAGTTACGTACACATATTGCCGAGTTATGGCCTTTTCTTAATTCTTAGTATGGTTACAAGATACAACACGCTCCCCAACTCACACAAAATAAGAGAAGAGAAAATAAAAAAATTTGTATTTTTTACAGCTATGAAATTAAAAATAATACAATACAAATTGATCGTATGTGGTGATTCTACGGCTTGCTGAACATTGTAACCCGCTGAACTATATTGAATATTGAACTGAAGTTGTAAACCCAATATTAACTGGGTTCCAACTGCAGTAATTTTACGGAAGCTATAGTACTAACTGTGTCGGATAGACAAAGCGCAACTAATTTTCAACTCTTACCAACCCTCTATTCTGGTAAACGGCTGTTTTTCTCTTTATGCAAGCAAGCAGTGACGGCAATATGCTTCTAACGCGAATCGACCCCTGTTACTATTTACTTCATGTTCGTCCAACACCGCTTGCCATGAAAACTCTTTCCTCTGACCTCTGGACCACATAAACTCTCTCTTTAAAGACCTCTGGAGTAAGAAAATGCGTAAAGAAAAGAAGCATAAAAAGAAAGGCTAACTGAAAATAAAGCTTAAGTAACATGTACAATGTTTATCGTGTATAATTACAAACTAGCTTCCTTAGGAAGGATTTTTAGGAAAAGTTTTCGTCCCAGTAGATAAGCTTACGATATTTTTGCCTATTAATCAAATACTATAAATCACAAACAATATTTGATTAATACTATTTTTTTACACAAATAGTATTCATTTGATCAAATTTATATATCAAAAAGGATTAATCAAATACTATATATCATACTAAATGAAATAAAATTAGAGAGGAATTTTTAGCGCTATGAATTTATATCGACCAAAATTAAGTAAATCTCAAATAATAGTATCTCACTGCAACACCTTTCGCAGAGGTAAAGCGGAATTCCCGTGCTAAATGACGTCACCACGTAAGCTTCGTCGGGAAGAGAAATCGATAGCTCACAAATTTTATGTGGTATAGCAGTGAGAAGATTTACACATTCCTACACATGATTTACCATTTGCGTAATACCAAAGACATCCTTTACGTTTCTAACAGAGGCAGATTCGATGTTATGGTTACATTTAAGGTATGGTATTATTTAGGTGAAAAGAGAGAGTTTCTGTGCTACACACGATAACTAACTATTTTTATTAGGTTTTCGGAGTTTCTAAATTCAAAGGTGAGTTCTAGTTATACTCATGGGAGATCTCATGATGCAAGTGTTAACCCTTCTTCACCTCATTCATTTGAAAGGACATATCATTAGTTATATAATTAACCACGTACTTAAGTACTGTTCACTAAAAAAGAATGAATAAATCTAATTATTCTATATAGTAATTTAATTCCATTTAATTTAATTTTGCATCTCTTAGAGCCACAGTAATTAGTAACTTTCCGCGTATTTTTAGGATGTAATTCAAGGTCTGTAGCAAATTTATTGAAAAGTACACGTATAAATTAATTACATTAATTGCGTATTAACTTCACATTACATGCGAAATTTTCTTTTTGTGTAATTTGCTTGTCTTAAAGTCTCATCTTAAAAAATTTTATGATTTAAACACATTCTTCTAAGGAATATACTTCTTCCGAAAAAAACGTATTGCAGCAAAAGTTTTAAAATCAGCATCTTAAGAAAGAATTTGTCAACTGCTGTAATTTGCTAATACCTCATTTTAATAAATTAGTGGAAAGTCTCTAGATATTTAATGAATAAAAAATATAAATAATCTTATTATTTTGTAAATAATTTGATAAAGCATTATTCTTAAAATTTATCAACCAAATAATAGAACTGTTAAATTTTATCATTTTATAAATAAAGTAATAAACTTGGCGATTCTAAATACCGGTTATTCTAGTTTCTATTACTTTTTCGAAGATAAAACATAAATTTAGGAGCGCTTTTTCGAGATTTGACGTTTGAAAACTAAAATTATGAAGACAAATTATAAAAATGAAAAATTTCGTACTTTTCAATTGAATTTGTGAAATGAACTACTCTGCACTGTAAATTCTTGTATTTAACACTGTTGAATTGGAAATTTTAACAATTGTGTGATTTAATACTTAAAAATTATGAAATATATCCATTTCTTAAAATAAAATAGATTTATGAAAGTGAAAAATTATGAAATATATCCATTTCTTAAAATGAAATAGATTTATGAAAGTAAAACATTATGAAATATAAATTTATGAATAAATGATATCTCTAAAATGAATTTTAAACGAAATCATTCATTTCATACAGAATATATTTTATTAATGAAGCACACTGATTAGTGCACGTGCTTCCATAGCTGTCGAAAGTTTGGAAGAAGATGCGAATGCCTTGGTATTGATGGCAGCCGATTCGAGAGTAGGACGGTTGACGGTGCTGCTGAATCACACTTTGAACCTGTAATGTGAAATAGGTGATGGGAGTAGAACCCTCCATTTGGGAGTAACGAGTCCTAGCCCTAGAGGATGCCCAAAGTGCAACGCCCGACATCCCAAAAATAATGAAAGAAAAAAGTTGTCTTGTGGTGTTTCCATAGAAACCAGAGAGGGGGGTGGCTCAGGCCCGAAGGCCATGTTGTGGAACTCAAACCATGTTGTTAATCCTGGCTCTCTCCCCTTTTTCATCTCATCTTGTGCTTCCGGTTACCGTGGAAACCGAAGAGGTGGGATGGCTACCTCTCATGGAGGGAAATCGAGGCCCTCTCCCTCCCTAGCAGAAAGACGGGGAGGGCTTTAGAACTTTTCAGAAATTCGGGCACTGCTCCGATCATTAGCAAGAGGCTTTCGTTCTGGTTTAAATAACTTTTATCTTCCGATTACGATAACTAGAGCAAATCCCCGAAAGCATCCTAGTCCTGGATTGAGCATGAGATCAGTGATCTTTGAACTGTAATCAAATGTTTTTTATAAGACTATTTTTATGTGACTTTATAGGAATACTTATTTTAAAAGACTTTTAGTTTTGAGAATGATAATTAGAAACGTATAACCAAAAAAAAAAAAAAAATATCAATGTAAATTTTACAATTTACATTAGAATTCTGACAAAATGAACAGCAAAATATTTTTAATACATTTCCTCTAACTTGTAAAGTAAAGCAGATGTCAGAATGTAATACGGTCTCTGCAGTTCAGAATGAAATGCAGTATATGGAGTTTACAATAAATACTCAGGATGACATCAAATGTATCGTATTAGTATTCAGCAAATTTATAATCGTAATAACACTGAAAAGCATTTAAGAACAGCGGGAACCAAATTTCAGATTACATGAGGAATAAATAACATTATTTATGAAACAATTTCAATAATGTTAAATACAAGGACTTCTGTGGATTTATTTAAATGTGACATCCTTTAAATAAATGAGCCTGTTTGCAGCCTTGCAAAGTCTGTTTTTTATTACACTAATGCTTGCGAAAATTGCAACACCATGAAGGAACTATGAAAATTGAACCAATCTTACAGGAAATGTAAGGTGATCTAAGGCATGCAAATGACTAGAATTACAAAGTGATTGCGCATGCGTGGACTAAAAGATGGCCACTTGTTCCATGTATATAAAGGACTGTAAAGTTACTCTGTAATCTGTTTATCATCCTGTGTCTGCGGTGAACGTTTAATTAGCTGTTAATATGCCTCGACAACAGCGGAGGGTGCCATACCAATATACCATAACTAATGGGGTTCGAACGAGGCCGCTTCGTCGGTATGCGAGAAGGGGAACTTTTGTATCGAGCAATCGCAGACCGCACGCAGCGTAATGCTGCAACAGTGATGGGTGTTTGAAAGAAATAGACAGAGGAGAACCGCGAAATCCTGGCAAATGGGCACACAATAGCACAACGACATGGAACAACCGACGTCTCATCCGCATATTTGTGACGGATCGTACAGCTTCCTCTCGTATGTTAGCACAACGTTGGAGCATGGCTACAGGTGTTGTGTTGTCTAGCTCCACGGTTTGTCGCCGTCTGCTGCAGCATGAACTGCGTGCAAGGGTTCCTCTACGCAGGATTCCCGTTCCTGAATCACAGACGCCTCCGACTTCAACGGGCACGGCAACATAGTGCTGATGAATCCCGCAACAATCTAGAGTACAGTGATGTAAGAGTACGCGTCAGACGTAGAATGTCTGCTTCCACAATGTGTAATCCAGCGCTATACCGCATAAATGCCTTGCATCATGGTGTGGTGAGCTATGAGTATAATTGCCGATCGCATCTAGTGCAGATTTCGGGCAACCTCAGTATCGCTACATGAGAAACGTTGTGGAGCCAGAGGTTCTTCCCATATTTCAACGCGTTCTAGGTGCTGTATTTCAGCAGGACAATGTTTCTCAGACTGCAGAAGCCTTCTTTAGGAACAACAGGTTTCGCTTCTTCCATGGACTGCTTATTCCCCGGATATGTTGCTCATTCAGCATGTCTAGGATTTCATCGGTCGGCTACTCGCTCGTACAGCTGATGGGGCGCACACTATGACTGAACTCTGACTTCATGTCGAAGCCATATGGAATGCCATTACCCAGGAATACATTCAGAGCCTGTATGATTGAATGCCACCACGTGTACAAGCTCTCATCGCTCAGCGTAGCGGACACACAAAATACTGATTTATGACGTTCGTTTTGTTTTTTTTTTATCTTGTAAATTTGATCGTTTATTTGTACTACTATCAGTAATATGTGGAATAAATTTCAATATCCTTCATGGTGCTGCATTTTTCACGAATCATTAGTGCAGATTTTTTATTACATTAGTTTTTATTTGAGTTTTCAGCGCTAGATAAGCTTCGCTGATATTTACAAAATTCTTATGCGGTTTGTTTGAGAAAGATTTCTGAATTTAATTTTTCTGCCTTTCAAAATCTCTAATTTAACTATAAAAGCTAATTAAACTAATTCAGCTGCAGCAAATATTATTTTAAACATATTTTATATCAACTGCTTTTTATTCCAGCATGGAAAGTGAATGAAACGTATTATGTCAAACTATCTAGTTTTACAGAACAGAAAAAGGCTGAAAATTAAGAACGGGATATGAAGCAAACTGTTGAAAATTACATTACTACTGTGTCAAAACGCAACTCTAAATTGATAACTTAGGAGAAGAAGAATATTTTGAACTGCATTCCATTCGCAAGTAAGGTCTATTTCCCAAGTAAATAAAAATTTCGTAAACATTTTATAGACAATATTTTATTTTGCATTTTTCTCCGTCTCTTCTATTTTAGAATTGATTTTAATCTGAAGTTTTTCACTAACAGATCTGAAATTAATTTTTATCTGGTCTTCTTAACCTTAAACACCTAGCTGCTACAAAGGTCATCTGACCGACAGACGCTACGTCTTACTATTAATGCCGGGAACAAAAATAGATGGATTCTTTTAAGTTGTGCATGAAAAGTATCCAAATAAAAGGAAATTTTGTTTGGAGGATACTTTAAAGAAGAGTAGAAAACTGAAACATATTTACAAATTTAGGAAGTTAATATTAAAGAGAAATAAACCGTAAAATTTATTATTTGCCATTAAGCAACAGAAGAAAATTGCATTTATTAAAAATTCTATCTGACATTACGCCTTTAGATCCGATTTTAAAGAACAACATTTATAAGAAATTTTTAATGAAGATAATTTATAGCGTATTTCTAGGTAATATTCAGCGAGGCGCAAAATTGCTCTAAAACATTCACGGGGAAATGTCTAAGCCACTGATCATTAAACTATCTCATCTCCGACAATATTACCGACAGAGCAGACCCGAAAAAAAGGAGGGTAATTTCGGGTTTCCTCTGTGGCAAAGAAGAATGCCACACATCCGCAGCCAACTTTATGTAGGGTTCGAACTCGTATTCTTGTCTTCAGCTAGCAGTCAGCTGTCGTTAACGTATATAAAATCCACGGCAAATCCATGAGGAAAATACTTGTACTGAAAATTCTCTTTAGTTTTTTAGATAGTTAATATACTAGGGCTAAACCAATTTTGCCTTCTCTAGATAGTTAGTGTATTAGGGCTATACCAATTTTGCCTATGGCGCTGTGATGGTATTCTACATACTTGTTCCTGCTCTGTCCTTTAAATTCTAGTTTGTTATTAGTGAGAAAAAATCATTTAAGTTTTTTATAATACTCATTTTACGTACTAGAAAAGATAAGCGTATGTCTAATCTGAAAATTTCTGAAATAGAAACTTAGTGTAATGAATGTGTGAATATTCATTAATTGATTCAATGCACAACGTAGAGAGTAAAGGCGTATATAAAGCACTTTCTTTGATTCTTTTGCACTTTCTTTCCCTTATAATGAAAAGGAATGCCGCTAGTGAAAGTTTCTTTGTTTAATAGCAATGCATGCAAAGAGTATCTATATAACAGAAAGGAGAACATCAGGAAGATCTTTCTGAGGAAAATTGGCTCGTAATTTCATTGCACTCGGAGAAATAAAAAAAATAGTCTGTCATTTCTGTAAATTTAAAGATTTATTTCCAATTAAATCTACATTTACGCAGATATCTTCGAATTTCTCTAACACACTTAACGAAATGTTGAATACTGATTAATTCCTCGTTAAAAAATAAATATAATCTAGAAAAGAAACTGCCTTCTACGTTTCTAAGCCAACTCAGACAAGTAACCGCGGAAAAATAAGAAAGGACAAAAAGCGAGATTTATTCCTTTGACTGCAAAATTTACCAATAGATGGCGATAGCACAATGCATTTTCCCATTTCAAAGAGTTCGCAGATCTTCGAAACAACAAAGCAACAACAACAAAAACACTGTCTCTTTTAAAAGGAAGTTTATTTCCATATATTTTCCTCTTCATCTACAAAAATTAAAACGAAATTGAAAGAAATTTACAAGCAAAATTTTAGGATTTAGTAATTTTTATCTTAAATGCAGTTCTTCTTCTCAAATGCTATGCAGAAATTCCATTCAAGTTACTAATTACGAGGATATTTAATCTGCATTTTAGATTAGTATATTTCTTTAAGATGATGATTTCCAGTTTTCTTATTTACAAAATTATTGAAATGTAGCTTTTTCAAAAGTAAGTTAAAACAAAATCGATATTTATTGCTACAGTCGAAATGAATTCAGGAGGAGAAAAATTACTTTTATAAATGAGGGAATAAAATATATATAATTTATTAATAAAATGTCTTGCATAATTGATTTTTAAATCAATTATGCAAGGCAATCGTTGTTAAAGTACACTGACGGAAAGAAAATTCCCAGTATCAAGAAGGAGGTGTGCTAGATAAACGAAATTTGGTGGACGAATTCATACATCTGAAAGATGACGTCTAGTCAAATTTTGCTATAAGCGCATAAATGCGTGGCGCTAGTAGCGTCACTATGAACATGGAAATCAAGTTTGCTTTAAATGCTCGCTGTGAAGTTCATGAGCGTTATTTATTGTTGAGATTTTGACATAGAGAGTTGATGTTAGATAAGAATGCCTTTAAGAAGACAAATAAGCCAATATCAACAGTTCAGTGAGTTTGAACAAGGTCATGTAATAGGGCTACGAGACGGTGGATTTTATTTCCTTGATAATGCAGAAAGACTTGGTAGGAATATATCCATTGTGTATGATTGTTGGCAGCAGTGGTTAGGGGAAGGTACTGCTTCAAGAAGACCGGGTTCCGGGTGGCCATGTGGCACTATTGAGAAAGGACCGTCGTGTTCGGCGTATAGCTGTGGCGCATCGTACTGGGTCTGCAGCAGTAGTTCGAGCTGCAACTGGCACCACAGTAACACAACAAGCTGTTACAAATCGCTTACTTGGAAGGACAGCTCTGAGCCAGACGCCCTGTAACGTGCATTTCACTGACTCCAAAACACTGCCGTTTGCGATATCAGTGGTCTCAAGCAAGGGCTCATTAGAGGACGGAGTGGAGATCTGTTGTGTTTTCTGATAAAATCTGGTTCTATCTTGGGACCAGTGATGGCTGTGTAGTGGTTAGAAGGAAGCAAGGTAGGCACTTGCAACCAACCTGTCTGCGGCCTAGACACACTGGACTCCACAAGGAGTTATTGTCTGGAGAGCAATTTCATATGACACGAGAGCACTTTTGTGATTATCCCATGCACTCTGATTCCAAATTTGTACGTCAGTCTGGTGATTCAACCTGTTCTGCAGCCATTCATGAACAGCATTCAAGGGCTTTTTTTTCCAACAGAACAACGCTAGCCTTCCTACCACTATTGTAACCCAACATGCTCCACAGCGTGTCGATATGTTGCCTTGGCCTGCTAGATCACCAGATCTTTCTCGAGCCGAGCACTTATAGGACGTAATTGCACTTATAGGACGACACTTATAGCACGACAACTCCAGCATCATCCACAACCAGCATTATCTCTTTAGTGATCGACTAAGTGCAGCAGGCATGGAACTCCATCTTTTTTTTTTTTCCATCAGTGTAAATTACTTCCTTCCCTTGGTTACCAAATATAGTTCTAGATGTGTAAAAATCAAAGAGACATCAATAACTTACAAAATGGAATTTTCATTTGTAATAATTTTTGCATTTTTTTGTGTGAATGATATGTATTCTACATTGATATAAATTAGAATTTGAAAATTTTGGAGGAAGTTCATGTTGTGACTGGAATTTATTTGTTTCAAGTACTAAGATTCTGGGATACGTATATCAATAGAGTCACGAACACCCTCTTGAGACCAATAAACAAAGTTACTAATCTAAAATTGTATATAATGCTGCTGGAAAGAAGAAAAAAAAAATTATTATTCTATTAAAACTTCTTGATCATACGAAGAAGTTAAATAGTCATTGTAAGGTTTAAGTTTAAAGTTTAAGTTTAAAGCATAAGTTTAAAGTTACATTACTTATAATAAATTACCAAAACAATTATATTCAACTGCTTATGAAAATATCTATAATTTGCATAGGTACTTGCAATTCATTGCTGCTAAGTTTTAGGTGATTCCTTGAGAATTTTCCATAACAAGAAAAGACGAATTCGCTTACTGACAGTTTGTGCCGACAGGAAACGGCTGAATGTAGTTACACTTATATACGGCTTTTAGGAACAAAAAGAAGAATTATCTTCCTAATGTTTTTTACTTATTACGTGCTCCGCTCTTAGGCACTACACGGAAAGGGAGGGATGCCCCGTGGAGGTCTTTATAAGGGAAACTTGCTCGTATCCACGTTACGCATGGGAAAACCACGAAAACGCCTATGCAGCCAGCCCGTTTTGGGACTTGAACCCCAAACTGAAATACCAGTTTCAGCGGCTTTAGCTCGGCCGCTGGTGGGAATTTTCCTTATGTTGAAAGAAAAATTACATTCCTTCTGGAAAATCATTCAGAACTTTCAAAGAAAGATCTTTATATCAGGACAGATCGTTATATTGAGAGCCAAAGTCGTGCCAACTGACCGTAAACTGTGTAAGCTATAGCCACAACAATTATGGCTTTAATATAATTTCAAAGAGCATGGAAACACTTATTGTTCAACAGAATCGCTCATGTTTTTATTTATGGAAATAAAAGATCAGTATCATTTGACATCGTAAACTGAAAATTTTTTATTATTAAATTTCCAAGTATGAATTATGATATTGATATTTTGCACAAAAGAGAATTTTAAAGTTTTTCAAATGAAATGTTATCTTCCCATAAGTATTAAGATCTAAAAGTAATATTGTAGATCAGTAAAATTTTAAAGTGCAAATAGTGCAGATTCATAGGATGTTAAAATCGTGCATTTAATTACATGTATGCTAAAAAAGTACTACTAAAAGAAGATATCAACAATATAAAATTAAAATTATTCTTCAAGACAAAAACCAGTAAGAGATTCACGTTAGATGTTAAATATTTGGAAAATGTTCTTTAAAATATTAAGGGCGTTGTATAACTCTACAAATAAATTACACACGTATTTTAAGATAATTAGCATTATGTTGCAGAAAATCTTACATTTTTTAAAAATAAATATGGAGTTTCAAACCATCTTAGCTTTAAGCTTTTTTCATTACTCATTTTACTCCTTTATGGCCGATATTTACGGCCGCGTTCTTTCTCATTTACAGCCGATATAATAACATTATCTGACACTTCCACTTGATTATTTCAACATATCACTTAAGCATAATTAATATGCTTTGTTGAACACTTTATCATGCAAAATTCATTTTGACAGCTCAAGTGTGATCTCTGTTCTTTTGAAAAGACAAGGTTTTAGATGAATTTCTGATATAAATGATGTCGCCCTATTATAAACTTGCCTGCGAAACTCTTAATAGAAATTATTTCAATTTGATTATTTCCACTTGAT
This sequence comes from Stegodyphus dumicola, assembly GCF_044657685.1. Classification (NCBI taxonomy): domain Eukaryota; kingdom Metazoa; phylum Arthropoda; class Arachnida; order Araneae; family Eresidae; genus Stegodyphus; species Stegodyphus dumicola. The sequence continues at coordinate 182,044,492 of NC_140781.1, forward strand.
TATTTCAACATATCACTTAAGCATAATTAATATGCTTTGTTGAACACTTTATCATGCAAAATTCATTTTGACAGCTCAAGTGTGATCTCTGTTCTTTTGAAAATACAAGGTTTTAGATGAATTTCTGATATAAATGATGTCGCCATATTATAAACTTGCCTGCGAATCTCTTAATAGAAATTAGTAAAAGGAAGTTTGAAACATTTGAAGGTGGTACGAAAGCTTTGCAGTTCTGAAAATTTTTGCCTCTGATCTAAGGTAATCTTTAGATCTATGGCAAATTAAAGTAGAATCCTTAAAGGTTTGCTTGCGGAACACTCACCAGTATTACACACTACCGTAACTTTGATAAATACTCCAATTAAAAGAAGACCGAGATAAAAGAGTACAGCGACTAGTGAAGCTTGAATAGATGTTAAGACAAGTGGTCAGCAACTTCGATGGTGCAATATAAATCCTCTTTCATGAAAGATGAGACGTTCTAAGCTCATATTTAAACCGAGAAATTCAAAATTCATCTTTAGACGGAGAAGTAACAAACTCGTCTTCAGATGAGACACTCTAGGTATCCCAATTTAATGAAATCATAAGGATAAGATGTAATTATTAGAATCCTTAAAGAAGATCATCAATAAGAAGTAATTATTAGAAAGCTGGAAGTTTCCTATTTCTTGTAAGGATGTTCCCGCTTTCTTAAAACCAGCTTGTTTTTTTTTATTTATATATATCTCGAAACCGAGTGACTGTATGATGACGTGAATACACAGATCTAAAATGGAGTGTGCTAGAAGCTTAATTGTTTTTACAATATATAATTAAACTGAATAAGAATCAAAAGCTGTTCACGTTATACTCATATTACACAGTTTCACAAAATTTATCTAAAGCATGTCTCTTTGCAGTAAGGTACACATTTATTAATTTTCTTTGCATTTTTATCGTAATGTGACTCGTAGATAATTTTCAAATCTAGATTTTGCACATAACTCCTGAAATATACAAGTTTGTCTTAAATTAAGATTGGACAGAATACAGATAATTTCATATACATACACATTTGATAAATACTTAATTAACTCAAGTATGATGCTTTTATTATAGCATATTTCATATCTGTGCAGCGTTAAAAAATCATTGATGCAAGTAAGTTTTATGTTACACTTACGTCTACTCAATTTTAAGCAGATTTTGTAAATTATTGGTCAGTTTGTCTTCAATAAAGCCGCAGAACGTTTTGAAGGTCTGTGCAGTATTCCAAGGTGACGTTAATGTACTACTAACAACAAGAAAATGGGTAGAGAAAAATCCCAAGTAACTTAATATCACAAATCAAATGAAGAATAATAGATATTATCAACCTTCTGAATAATTCAAAATTTGCGAATACGTAAAAAAATTTTAAATAAGTAACTGAAATAGTTTTATTTCAAAGTACAGTTAAAAGTTCCCAGTAATGTGCATTCTTTCTAATTGGTGTAAAGAACTCTCTCTCCGTGGGACAACCGAAATGGCACATTATTTCTGGCCCAGTGCCAAGTATAAACAGATCACCTGGCGCACTCTCGCTCCACGTGATTGGAAGGCTTTCCCACGGACTAAGATTCTTCTGAAGTCAAATATCGATTCAGGGATCATGTTTCCTCGTGTTAGCGTTCGCTTCTATCTCTTCTAACAAACTGGAAAAGTTTCATTACTTGCTTTTTCTTGTTTCGCTCTGAAGTATTTTATCATTAAAAACAAACGGAAGTTTTTTCAATCAAAATAAAAAAAATAAGAATAGGTTAAATAAACGTATCCCCCCTCTTTTTATCAAGAGTTTTTATTAATAGCTTAGATATCAGCCTTAATTTAAAATTTTATTATATTAATTTTATATTATTTATATTAATTTAAAATCTTTAAAGTAATATAACTGCATTCTATTACTTTACCCAACTTAAAGCTGTGTTAAAATATGGATTATTTCAAGAGGGCTATAAAAACTCAGTAGAATAACACATTTTTCAAAATGGGTCGAGAAAGAAAATAACTATTTTTTGCGTAAAAAATCTTGCAGAGTCATTAGGTTATTTTGAAGCAGGAGACATGAAAATGAGGAATGCCCTCGCTGGAACTCGAACCTGGATCTCTCGAATACGCGCCGAGTATGCTACCGTTACGCCACCAAGGCAAGCTGGAAGGGGGGAAGGAAATACCTTATAACCTAATATTCATTTCCTGTCTCTACACTGCTCATCTTTTGGAAAACGTTTCTTTTTAACTTTTGTTCTTATGAGCTAGTTTTCTCTCGCGGATAGCCGTCTGTTACTAGCAGTGAAGAAATCATTTTTCTCATTATACTCCTAATTAACTCGATTTGCATAGTCTTTTTAAGTTTTTCAAAAATTTTGAAGTAGGAATATTTAACTCTGCTCTTGTAAATTAGTTTGAATTTGCGCGTGATGAAAGTACTTGAAAAATGTGATCTACATAGTAATATTACGAAGAATTAAAAGAAAATCTTCCTAAAATCCCATTTCTAAAGTACGAAGTCAAAAAGAAAAAGGGTGCTGCTTTAAACATGTTCTTGAACAACATTGATCAATTACTACTGCCTGTTTTTTATTTTGGGTTTCGACTAAACAGGTGTCTCTAGAAGGTTTTGCATGTAATGGCAAATTAATGTACTATTGGTGCCGAACATTTTATTTCATCATCAAATTATATTTTAAACGTCGATATAATAATATTAGTTTAAATATAACGTATAAGTAAATCAGAAGTCAAACAACATTGTTTGACTTTTGAATTAGTATTTGATCGGCGTGTTATTGTGTCTTAATTATAAGTAAATGTTAAATAAAATAAATTCTAGGATTTTTCGTTAAGAAAAATTCAGCTGTTATTAAAAACAGATGAAGTTCATTCAAGCACAATAAATACCAGTTTCAGTAGTGTTCCAGTAATATATCGCCTGCAAGGAAAAACAAATTACGACTTGAAAAATGTAAGTTTTTGAGTAATAAATTTTGTGGAAATATTTATATTTACTTCATTTAAAAAGAATTTAATATGTGTTTTACATTTAACGACATATTTAATGTGATTTCCTTTCATTACAGTACAAGCAAGTACATATTTGAATAGTGTTAACAAACAAACAAAAAACACTTAAATCAAAATAGTAGCATAACATAATATTTCTAAATTACAGTGTGCTATAGGAATGAATAAAAGGCAAGGAAAGAAAAGAAGGATGAAGTGAGGGAATATCAAGGAAAGAAAGGAGTAATTAATTATCAGTGTTCATATTTTAATATTATTTTCCCTATTATTTTTGTAACCAGCTATTTGCATTTCGCTCAGTATCTTGTTAAATTAGTTTAAAGTTTTTATCCCATAGACAGCATATTAATAATTACCAATTCTGTAATATCATAAAAGACAACTTCCTTAATGATAGAATGATAGTATACATAAAAGCTTAAACGTGGCATCAACAACAGATCATAAAATGAAGAAAGTTCCAGAGGCGCATCATAAATATTTCTAAAATAGACGGTTACTGATCATGAAAAGAAATAATAAAGCCACAAACGTGCTATTGTTACTTATCTCTAATCTTTAAATGCGGATAGGTCAGGATTGAGCAAAGAGTAATCCTATTCTTGGTTATAGATTACAGGTATCAGTGGTGGCATTACGTCATCATGTGATCTATACTTAATAGACAAGATAGAATTGAAAATATAACAAGAAAAGGAAAGCAATAAGTAGATTAAATAATCTGAATTTAGAGATATGAACACGTAAATAATACGAATTAAAAATATAAAATAATGCTAAAATAAATTTAGAAAGAAAATATATATCTAAAATACTATTAGATTAAAATAAAATAACACGCCGAACAAATATTAATTTAGAAGTCAAACAACAGAAATCAGCGTTATATTACAAATACAACGCTGATTTTTGTTGTTTGACTTCTAAATTATTAGATTATTATTAGATTGTCTACCATTGCCTATTATTAGATTGTATCAGATTGCCTACGTGTTAAAACAGAGCAGCTGGCGTTATAGAATCATTTTTATAGTTTGAAATACCAGAATGTAGAAAGTCTTACCACACCTTGATCATATCTTTGTAAACAGTTTTCTCCTTGGAAGATATATTATTGGTGAAAAGCTACGTTTACAAATGAAAGTACCGTCAGGCATCTCAACTGGGAGAAAACGCAGCGTTCATTTACACTTGGTCAGGCAATAAGTCAACTTTATTATTTTTTCCAGCATTGAAACTCATAATATATAAATACACTGCGTTAACTGTATAATGACACGATGCCAAAGACATGTACGTAATTAAGAAGGAAGGTAACTAACATATATTTACTGAACACTTAAATATTGAAGAAAATTAAGGATTACACATATTTGCTTAATACTTAAATAATGAAAAAAGATAATGACCATAAATTTGATAAATACTTGAATAATGAAAAACGATAATGATCGCATAAAAGTAAGTATTTTAATGTTTCATGTACAGATTTCTTCATGAACAAAACAAAGCCCATTTTGTGTATAGAAAATGAAAAGCCAATAGACGAATAGACAAAAATAATTCTTTCCAAACTTAAGATTTTTGTATCACTCACGTAGAGTGCTGATGTTTGTTATTTCTCTTGATATTACTAAGGAACAACAGAATAGAAGTTTTTAACGATAAAGTACAAGACGCAATCTAAAAGAAAACAAAATCCTCAAAATGTCTTTGTCTCAAAGGATGAGGAGGAAAATTAAAGCATTTTCTGTTATAGAGAACGCATCATAAAATTATAAGATTTAAACAATTTCATCATTTTCTTAAAATTTTTATAGCACGTCTCAAGTGAAATTCGAAAGTTGAGTGAACCTAGATATTTATAGTTAGTTTGAGGAATTTTGGTTTAGAAGTGCATAACAGAAGCACAGCAGTACCCTAGAACACTTGAATATTTATATGAATAGTTAGTTTGAGGAATTTTGGTTTAGAAGTGCATAACAGAAGCACAGCAGTACCCTAGAACACTTGAATATTTATATGAATAGTTAGTTTGAGGAATTTTGGTTTAGAAGTGCATAACAGAAGCACAGCAGTACCCTAGAACACTTGAATATTTATATGAATAGTTAGTTTGAGGAATTTTGGTTTAGAAGTGCATAACAGAAGCACAGCAGTACCCTAGAACACTTGAATATTTATATGAATAGTTAGTTTGAGGAATTTTGGTTTAGAAGTGCATAACAGAAGCACAGCAGTACCCTAGAACACTTGAATATTTATATGAATAGTTAGTTTGAGGAATTTTGGTTTAGAAGTGCATAACAGAAGCACAGCAGTACCCTAGAACACTTGAATATTTATATGAATAGTTAGTTTGAGGAATTTTGGTTTAGAAGTGCATAACAGAAGCACAGCAGTACCCTAGAACACTTGAATATTTGTTTATGAAATAAAACACTTTAGCATATCTATTTATGAAATAGAGCACTTTAGACTATGTATTTATGAACTTATGATTCCGATATTTATTCTCGATGGTTCTTTCTTGCTTAAAATAACAAACATACTCAAGAAGAAAAATCTTTGGACTCCAAAATATCGTCATTGCAAGAGATTATTTATGCTTATGCCAGTTTTACTTTATTCAATTAAAAGCATCATGTTTTATATTATGTGCCTATTTCTTAGGTCCTTTTGATATTCTAACTGATACAAATTGGATACCATTCTTAAATGTTAAAATCATATAAAGATTGTTCGAAAAATGTTCTTTCAAATTTCATTTTTAAGCATACGTATATAAAGCTCTATAGATGAAGTAGAGAATTTTGTAAAATTTCAACACTGCGAATTCAAGTGTCTCGCAAATACAAAATTTAATTTTTCACATGGTCTTCTTAGAGAAAAATCAAATTAATGAAACATTCATAAGTTTTAAAAAGTAAACACAATACGCTCTATATCATTTAGTGAAAAACTTAATGAGATATTAATAATTAATAGTTTCAAGGCGTTAGTTATACTATTAATTATAACTACAAATTTATGCAATCCAGAGCAATTAATCGCTAAAACAAGCTGGCTTTATTCTGCAGTTGTACCGGTATATGATTCAAAGCTGATACAATTCTGTCAATTATAGGCACTGAAAAGCGGTCTATGGCAATAAAGAGTAAAATTCTTCTCTCTCTAATATCTCAGCGAATTTAAAGAATAGCACCGAATATATTGTATTTGACCTATCAAAAAGCATAAGGAACACTTTACTACATGAACATTTTAAAGTTATTTCTTCCGCCTTCTTAGCATGCCTTCTTAGTGTAGTGGTTAGCACGCTGGGCGCGTATTTCAGAGGTCCGTGTTTCGACTTCCGACAAAGGCGTTGCTCATTTTTCACATCTCCTGCTTCCAAAAAGATACCCAATGTGTCTACAATTTGACTTAAGGAGATATAGTATATAGTAATTTATATTTATGAAACCCTTGTAAAATATTTTCTCTCTGCTACCGCGTCTTTGTTTTGTAATTGGAAATAACATTCGGCTAGCAATCGGAAGACCCGGAGTTCGATTCCCGTTGAGGGCTATTTTATCACATCTTCTCTCCGAAATAAAGTGCCTAATGCATTTTGCAACTTTTTGTCATCAGTGCTTAAAATATTTCTATGAAATTCTTTATCTTATTTAAAAGTTTCCCTTAGCAGCATGAGTTTATTATTACTTTCGGAATTGAAGCGTGTAGTCGTTGTTTTTTCGAATAACCTCTGTACACGCTCTCGAAATATCGTTTCTCCTCATTAAGGGTTTATTGATTAGTATCAAATCTTGTACATACTAAAAAAGGTTTTCCAGAAAGGTAGATAAAGGTTGAAAGTCCTTAAATATTGATCATCACGTACACTCACAAAGTTTTTTGAAGTAAACTAAACAATTTTTTCCAAACATCTAAATTTTCATAGAGCAAGGAATCCGTTTATTGAATTATTCATTACAGTTTAATGAATTTAAGAATAGTGAGTTCGATATTTTTCAAGTGAAAAATTCACGGACGTATTTAAGATGGACTCTACTGATTTGCAGACTTTTTACACGCTACGTCTAATTCGAATTTCAGGACAAGATTCTATTTCATTTTACGATATTTTGAAATTTCAGTTAAATAACTAGAATGTTTTTATTGGGAAATGAAGTTTTCAATCACCTTTTTCTGTGTGCGAAAATAGTTAAAACAAAGAAAAAAAATGTATTTTTTTTTGTGAAAGCCACATACAAAATTCTACGTATTTTACAATTTTAAAATATCGCGAGAATATGTAAATGTCTTTCATTTTATTTTAATTGTTCGGCCTCGATCCTGACGGAAATGAACCGATTTTAACATTCTTAAATTATATTTTATAGCAAAATAAAATTTTATTTCCTTACTTTGACTGCTTTTTAATATGTTAAAATGTATTACTGGGCAAATTTTGAAATTCTCAGATTTCTACTTCGGTATAGAATATGTGTTCTAAAATATGATTATTCCTTACAGTTATAAGCCTCTGCATTTAATATTGCTATTTTGACTTATTTTACACATAATTTGACAAACATAATTGCACATAATTTGACAAAACAAATTTGGCTCCTCTTTCAAGATTAAAAAAAGCTTAATTTTGTTTCTTTCTAAAAGACCTCAAGGAAATGATTCACAAAATATGGGTCGTGTCTCAGCAGTGAGAAACGAGATAGCTTTTTGTGACAAAAAGTTTGAAGTTTCATTAGTTCTCAATACAGTTCTGCTTGCTTATTTAAAATTATTAAATAATTATTAATAATTACCCATATTAATTTATCATTAATCCATTATTACATATAACATAAACTGCGCGCATGTAGATCGCAAAAACGCTGATACTCGCAGATACTCAGGCGATTCGCGATACTAAAATGTTTAAATGTTTGCGCAACACTGCTCTAGGCTACTTGTAAGGGCTGGTAAATGAAATTAGATTTACACATGCATGTATGAACTTTTTCCTTCAAATGACAATGATATAAGGAGTCACTCCTTGTAATAAAATAATCATGTAATCAAATTACGAGTAAAAGTTTAATTTTTGCTGTAAACCTCAAGAATGGCGAATTGTCATAAATAATTAGTACAGCTACCCCTAAAGTTATTCAAAATTTCCAAACGCATTAGCAGTCTTTGTTTTTGCTATTATTTTTATTATATTATTATTTATTTATTATATTATTATATTATTATTATTTTTATTATATTATTTTATTATATTATTTATTTTATTATTTTATTATTTTATTTTATTATATTATTATTTTTATTATATTATTTGTTATTGCTATTATTTTTATTATATTATTGAAGCCTAAACTAAAACGAGTTCTAGATAAAATATTCAAATTAAAACTTGGTTTAAAGATGCCAATTAACAATTTTATCTTTCGCTTAGGCAGGTATTTTAACGTAGGAAAATATTTTAAAAGGCATTCCTAATAATACATGAAACCAAACTCTTGCGGAATTATGTTACAGATTGGAAATAACATTTGACAGAGCGACTCAAAATTTTGCATGCAGATAGGAAATAGATGCAATTAATATACATGTATGTAATATGTATGTTTCGAATTTCGTAATTATCTCAAAGGAAACTTGAAACACTATATAGACTAAAGCAACTATAATGCATCATCTAGAATTCTGCACGTAAATAAACAACTTGGGGGTGTCAAAATTGTCATATATCTACTGCATTTCCGAAAGAAACCTGAACAAATCTTGAAAGAAAAATTGCTTGATTTTGTATGTAATTATTTAATTGAACAATATAATCCTTACACTGCAAAACAGAGCAAATTCATGAGAATCCCGATAGCATGTATAATCAACACAACTGCAATGCTAAGGGAGTAATTTTTTAAGAAACAAATTGATTTAAGTTGAAATGATGACTATTAACTGTTGTAATATTTCAAACAATGCAACTGTTGCAATTCATACGACAGCACCTACTTTATATGCGTCAATTATACACAGCTCACACATTTACAAGTCTTTTAACCGTGTTTAGAACTCTCTCTTTACTATATGAAAGTAAAGTATATGAGTGTTATCTCTTTATTACTTGCCGGTTTCTCGGAAATTTGCGATTTTCGTTAGTTTTGTTCTTCGTGGTTATATACTAGGTTTAGGTTAATGCTGATTAACTAGTATTTCCTGTAAGATTTAGATTACATCTATAGGTTTCGACTATTTTTAATATTTTGTTTTAATGGATTATTATTGATTACATTTTTATCTTCGCCATGTATCTGAGAGTTATGCATTGCATTTGAAGGTAATCCTTTCCTTTAATTCAGCACTTAAAGAAATAGATATTGTGAAACCATAAATTTCAGTCCTAAATTTCCTTGCATTAAACGCGATAATTCTGCGTTAAGTGAACTTCAAGAAAATTTCCTCCTCAGTAAGGTAATTTGATTTTAAAAATTCGTAAATTTTAAATTTAGGTTTTTCTTTTTTACTACCCATTTCAAATTATGCTGCAACAAATTCATTACTTCGATACAGTGTACGAGAAACGAGAAATTCATTGCAATGACTATGAAATTAACAAACCTAATTTTTAACAAGAGAATATGAAGTAAATGAGGTAGCCTTAATTTATGTACTTTCATATAAGTGTAAATTCATTCCTAAATCAAGATGTTGCGTACCGAGTCTTTGAATCAAGTAAAAATGAACATTTTATAGTAGAAAAAAAAAGGATATCTTTCCCTTGTAAGCGAGTAACGCTTTTCACTTTAGAGTTCGTAGGCAAAGTCTTTCCTCTCATTGCAGAGTAAAAGAACGCCGAGTAACAAGCTATCCCATTTCATGGAAGCGGGAAGAAGGGGACCACTCCATTGGGCCCGAGGAAGATTAAAAAAAAAAAAAGAAAAAATCCCGAAATGGAAGCTCGTAGGGCATCCCCATTCGATCGATTCCGTGTTTGCGTCCTCCTATGCAAGGGGTCCTTTGTTGGAGCTGGTATTCTCGCCGACATTTGTGCGTCCGAGGCGAAGATTCGAGAGCTTCAGTTTACGAATTATTATTTTTTTCACTAACACTTATTATGAAATTTCTTTTTATACTTATGACATTGATTTAAATTTCCGTTAAATTATGCAATTAATAATTTTCCCAAAGTTTGTGGCGGGACCTAATTTTAATTAGAATACTGTGCTTTTGTAATTATGCTTAGGAATTTTTAGAAAGTGAACATTAAATATTACCGTTAATTTTGCGAGTAACGGTAGTTCTAAATGATCTTTGATACCTTCCATATTCCATGATATAAGAATTTTAAGTCTCCAGTAAATGGATTCGTTTTATTCTTTGCAAATTTTGTCACTTACGTGAATTCAGAAATTTTCTGTTATTTTTTGAACTGATGTCTGTAACTCAGATGAGTTTCTACTGTACATACAAATTTTTAAAATTACAGTGTTCACTGGCAACTCTTTTGCTTATTGTAATGCAGTAAAGTATTATGAACGACAGCAGGAAATAATAATACAGTACATCGAAATTCCCAATAATCTAAACAAGTTTATTTATAATTTAAGGATGGTGAGTGAATAAAAAATGCACCTTTAGTATCTGTTATGCGCTGCACTCAGTAATCAAAATCGTTTAAAGGAATGCCTTCCTGCAATCAAAGTTCTTTAACGTAATTCTTTTCAAATTTTACTTCAAAAACATATTTATTCAGTTTGTATGTCAGCTTCTTTGAAATATAGTTGTTTAAATTTAATACTCGTGTAGTGTTAAAATAAGTATAAGTATGGTGTGGTGTATGGTGTATTTAATTATGGCAAAGCACACTAGGGCTATCTGCCTAAGGGGAGGGATGCCTTCGTGGAGGACTTTCTAAGGAAAACTGGCTCGTATACACGTTACACATGGGGAAAACCACGAAAACACCCATGCAGCCAGCCCGTTCGAACCTCGGACCGAATTACCAGTGTTCAGCGACTTTACCGCTCGGCCGCTGGCGGGCTAAAATAAGTATAAGAACGTGTACATTATGAAATACATTTCATAAATATTTTGACAAAAAGCATTTTTCTAAATTTCCCAAATTTCAATGGAATTGAAAGTAGCCATTTCGTATTAGGTGATTTAGGTGCAATAAATACAATAGAAATATATTTCGGATAATATGTAACTTTCTACTAAACCACGACTGCGGGAAATTCTTGTACATCATTAAGGATGTATGAGAAAAATTTTATTATATAAATTCTGAATCATATCATTGAAGATATTTTTAAAAGATCTACCGAACCCTTAAATACAACTTGATAAGACACATAATGGGGCTAAAAATTGAAAAACGTTAATTAGACTAATTTTTAGTGGTTCAGAATACAACTTCATGCTAGATCCCATGCACAGCATTTTATAAATAGCGCGTCCTTAGCATAAATTGAGAAAATTACCTTACTCAATGTAAGATTTATTTTAATTTTTATGGCATTCTTATGGAGAAACTTACTTACAAAGGTTTGCATGATAAAATTTACATCGATATCAAAAATACATTATCAAATTAAATTGCATACAAATTTAATTTTTTTCACGACTATTTCGATTTTTTAATTCTGAATTTCGATAAGGTTTAGTACATTTCAGAGACCTTAAGATATAGAGACTATTTTACAAATCTTAAGTATTTAGATTATTTTTCTGAATTTATGTTTTCATACAGATACTAGAAGAATCCAATAAAATGTTTTTTTTAAAATTTTAATGACAACACAGAGCTCAGCATAAATAGACAGTTATGAAATTTTACTAGTATAGCAAACTAGAATATTAGTGAATAATATATTAATTTTTTTTCGAAATAAAAACGCGCTCCTCACCGCATGTTTCTATTCGAATTATTTCCCCAGGCCGGTACTCATCCCGAGGATATACAGACAGCCAGTCTACTCCTGGGCCACGGAACTGAAAATCAATACTGTTCTCTTTGGGGAGAGTAGTGTAATATGCTTCCCATAAAGAATTTTAAAAAAATCACCTTTTCTTTTTCGAGTGGTCCTGTCTCGATGTCGGATGACTTCATATGCATCTACAGCTGTACCGAAAACGTCTACATTCAGCCGACTTTAAGCGTCTTTTCAAAAGATGTAGTTTTTAATTGTCTGAAGAAGTAACTAAGCAACGGAGAAGCGAATAAAGTTTATGAGCATGAAATGAATTTTCAGTCAGGAAGCAAACCTGAAATAAATTTTCAGTCGAAATGCTGGAAATTTTAATTGACGCCTTATCAGAGCAGTGATATTAAGTGATGCAATAATCTTAGTTACTATATTCAATTCTCAACAAGTAAAGTCTAAGTAATTGGGAAAATTAAAGTTTAATAAATTTATTTGTGTCTCATTATATGCACGAAGTTTATAAATCAGAAACTTGATTATAGTTTCCTTGCCATTTCTTTCTGGAGAATTTTCCTATCTTACTTCCTACGTTCTTTCATATTCTTTTTATCAAAGAAATTTTACTCTGACTTGAAAACTTTTTTCTCAAACCTCTTAAGCCTTTCATTTCGTAATACTGCTGGTTGGTTGGAAATTGGCATAGTTGGTAGAGATGGTGTGGGCAAACAACTGAAAAGACTATTATTCTAGAGAATGTGGATACAATTATGCGTGGGAAAAATAATAATCTTTTAATTGTTAACCCATATTTATGAGTTATTTTCACAACATTTGCAAGTCACATATATCTGCATTTGATAATGTATGCTAAACGGTATTAATTGATAATTACTCGTAAATTTCCAACTATATTTAAACAACTTCAGTCTGAGATAATACGTCACATCTAATTAAATATAAGAGGCTTTTCAGTTAGTTACTTCAAGAATGTTATTATTCAGATACTTATATAAGATAAGGACAATGGAAAGTAGTTTTAAAGCGTTGGCATAGATTATTTTTGTTGAAGTAATTGGCACGGAAGTTATGCATACAGAAAAAGTAGTTCTAAAATAAATATCGTAGAACTGTTTAGGGAATTACATTTAAAAATATTATTGCGTTACAATAGTTCGTTATACTTTATTCCCTAAATTTCGTTTATAATTTGCTATATTTTCAAAGTATTTCAAATAACTTTAGACACAAGGCAGCTGCGGGCGTTTTAAGATAGTATAATTATTAATAGAATCTAGCCTTACCCAAAGTAAGTAGCATTAAATATTTGCAAATTTAGTAAACTTTTCATAGGAACATGTGATTTTAGCAAGTCCTTAATTCTCAAAAAAATATTTCTTGCTTGTTACGCAAACATTCTGGTTAAAATGTATTAGACGATTGAAACGGAAATAAAAGTGTACTTCAATATTTTTCCTTGAAATGACTACTGAAAGCTCATAGCAGCAATGAAATAATAAATTATTCATTCAAAATATAGATTCCTGTAAATGAACGCATATTTAGTAAGAATTGTTGATTGCTAATTCTACTCTTTTAAGAAGTAATATAAATTTATTTATATAAATGTAAATTACTATCACTGATGACTGCAATTCAGGATATATATCGGCTTTTCATATTCAGTTTCAGGTTAATGGGCTTTTGTTATTGCCTATTCTGTAATACAATTGACCACAGGGGCGGAGTCATTGCTTCCGGCAGGTGACGTACCGACCAAAACCCTTCGAAATGAGTTCGATTGGATTAGATGCGGATACAGTGAAGCGAATATCTTCACTCTCCAAGGTTCCAGTAACAGCAGCTGTACATCGAGGTTTCATATAATCGTCCATGAAGCGAAGCTCAGGAGCCACACCATCTAAAAATATATACGAGGAAGGAGAAGATTGGTACAATAAGAGTCGTCAGTAGTTGAACCATTTTGGAAGATGTCGAGCTCAGTATGGTTATCATGAATTTTACATCCCAAATGAAGGCTCTACTATCTCCAATCAATGCCTTTCGACAATGTTGGAAAGCTGATTGCATATTCCTGCGCTCTTCAGATGTTTAGACTTCCGAAATCGTTAGTGAAAATAAATAGGTTTTCATCCACAAACAACACTCCACTTCATTGCTAAGTTCCACAGTCCTCGTTCTCGGTGCCAGAAGAAGGAACTATTCCCGATAAATCGGGGACAATCGTACGCACCATACTGGTCACCGAGCGAACAAACCAGCTTCGTGCTGTCTATACATGCAGTAAGCTGGCTCAAGATGTATTTTACCGAACTGTTATTTAAGTCACCGGCTAGCAAGAATGCTAAAGCCGGAATATCATTTTTAATCAAACCTAACTGGAAATACCAACAGCGAGACGCGGTTGCTAGAAGCTCTCTCTCCTCTTAGAATCAAAACCCTTAGAGTAAATACAATCAAATCTAATTTGGATTTTGCTGTGGAATACGGAAAGGAGAAGTTCTAGTAAAGACGAAAAGCATAATTACTGGTTAATTAACATAAGATACTTTACTGGCTACCTAAATTCCCGTTTCGTGTAAGAAATTGTGTTACATTTTATGCACTGCTGCTTAGAAATTATGAAGTATTGCTCAAAAGTAATATTGCAGTAGCGCCGGAGCCTAAAATTCAATGGTCCTATAGCATGATAAAATGTAAAAAGTTATAACTTAGAAACTGGAAACGATAATAAAGCATACTTTTTATAAATTATTTAATAAGTAAATATATTTTAGTAAACTAGGCTTCTAAATTATTTACATTCTACAGATAATGTAATATCAAAACCACGGCCACGGTTACCGTGAGTTTTATACTTTAGCAATTACACTAATGAGTATATCAGAGATTATAGCCTTACTCCCAAATTTACTGCTGAATTAAGCTTTCTGAAGGAAAGACATATTTGTAAATTTTGTATTGGGCATTGGAGCACATGAAATAAAGACAAGTGTCAAAGTCAGTGTTGAATGAGAATCGCTGGGTACAATTTCCAACGAATGTTTCTGCATTTAATCATTCTTTTGTAAAAACGTGAATCCAACCTAGAAAAGTGTCGTTTGTTCTGTTGAAAAGAATTTCATCACGCATAAATAAATATAGAAGACTTATAGTTTAATGAAGACTGTCGGATGAAAATTGTCGCTCCAACACTTTTCGATAATTTCTAGCTAGTGACGTTACTCGCTGCGAGTGTTGGCCAAGTTACCCATTCACATGATACTGAAAATCCCAATGGCACTTTGGGCGGAGAACAGACGATACTATGTAGTGAAGTAAATTCTCAATTCACTCAGCATCGCTGGTCCTAGTTGTTAACATAACCAATTATTTGAAGCATCACCCTTAAATAAGATATTCATATTGTTATGTTTTAAATTTTTTATCATCTTAATCTCTAAAGTTAGAGAAGAGAATCGCTTATTGATGTTGCGCTTATGGATTGTATCTAGTATCTGATATTGTCTCATAGCTTTCAGTATGTTATGTAGACAGTTTTTTGGTATTTTAATTGAAATTGGAAGCTACTGGTTTATTTTTCAAGATGCTTCAATGCTTTTACATTATCTTCTATAATAATAGACGGCTTACTGCCAAATCCTGTATTAGAAGCTTTACCAACTGACTTAAATTGTGTTATAAAATAAAAGAACTGAAATAAATTATATAAACACGGTATACATTAGACACTACTGAAAACGAATAAAATTTTTAATATTAAAGCTTACTAATATTTAATTGCCACTTTACTCTAAGCTTTCCTATATCCTGAACTCTTTGATAAATTTCAATCTAAATGCGATATTACTTCGGTTATTTTTTGAAATTTTCTTATAATCAATTGATAATGCACCATGGTCAATGATTTTATATTAAAAATTTTTAAGATTAGGAAAGAAGGTCTTGCATTATGATTCTATAGATAAATTCTTATAATATATCAATGAAGATACAGAAATGCCATTGTGATGATAAAATACTCTTAATCTTGTTATTTGTGTCATTCTGCCTTTCGGCGAATAATATAAGTTAAGACAAGTGTATCTTTGAGTTTAAAATTTATTACTTTTAGTCACATAAAATGTTCGTGCATCACGTTATTTGCAAATGGATTTTGATTAAGTCGAGAATTGAAGTTGATGTCACTACTATTAATTCTGAAAAAATAACTTCATAGAAAAACTGAAACTATCTTCTTGAACAACCTGCTTTTTAATTTTCTTACTAAATCATTTACCTCTTTAAATCAGCATGAAAGATGAACTGAAATATAATTTGAAAGAAAAGTGCGCACCAGTTACAGTTTCATGAAATTTTATAAAAGTCGCACGAAACTGTCAAGACAACATTGTAAAGAAAATGATATTTAACCGAATTTTGGAAGCTAGTTAGTTATGTCGGTCACTTATACATTTCGTTCCTTTTTTACAAACAAGAAAAAAAGATATAAAATAGAAAAATAAAATGACGAAAAGTAAGTTCTTCACTTCAAGCATTAGCAAATCTAAGAATATAAAATCGCTTCCTATGATTAAAAAAAAAAAAAAAAAAACAATCAACCCTCTTTGTGTTTTAAATGAAAATTCAAAGAGATATATCATTTCAGAAATTATAAACATTGTAGAAAAATCTTAGTAGAGAAAGCATTTTTCGGCAGTTCTTTGTTCGCCATTAGTTTCCCCAGCAGGCTGGGAGGAGTACTGCCTTGAGAGGTATGCTCTTCGAAATCGATGGCATTACCAGAGTCTATCTCCCTTTGATATGTGGGGGGTAGGGTCCCGCCTGATTTCAAGCAAGGGCATAACGCCACGATACTGTGCAGGATGACCTGCGATCGATTGCATTTGGCCAAAGGAGTTCCTCACGTCGCCTGAGATTTTCTGGAATTGCAAATGCAAAATGTAATTTAATTGGGGCATTTACGATCTTCTTTCTCAGCATTAGAATTGCGTAGTTTATACATTCGCTTGATCAAAATAAAATAATAACCTTTACACATAAGAAATAGTTCTTCACTTCAACTTTTCTGAGAACTGAATTAAAATGTTTTAATTGCGAAATTTCAGTTAGAGAATTTCGATAAAAACTAATATTAATCTAGTGCTGATATCAAAGAAAAATCCACAGTTTGGAATTACAAAAAATACACATTTTCTAAAGGTGAAGTATATTTCAAACTATCATTTTTTCTATACTTTTACTGATGACTGCGTATGCTAATTGCACTTTTAATAGTAATAATTATCTCACATCATTTAACCATTTCAAAACAAAGCACCATTGTTAACAACAAAGAGCAAATTTCATACTAGAAAAGTATGTTTTAAATAAGTACTTAACTAGTTTTCTAACTAATGCACCTTTTCTAGACATTATGAGGATTTCTACTGCCTATAATTTCTTAGTTGTAGCATTTAGTTATCTATTGAAAATGTAACATCTTAAAAAATGTTGCACTAAATCAGTACCTTATGTATTCCGGAAAAGCAAAGCGCTAAAGCAGTTCTCTAAAGGAGCATCCCAAATTTTGGGGGTGATGAAAAAATTAGCAATCCAGTGTCAAAAGAGAAGAAAATATATGAAAAATACTAAGGAATAAAAAATATCCCCTTGTTAAAGTTTTGAATTTCTGTATGTTTTTCATGGAAAGTCGATAAAGAGGAAAACAATAACATATAGATAAAAAGATTATGATAAAATACCTACTTTTTTTATAACTTCCGTAATGTAAGCTCCGTTCTCTTTTTTCCGACTTTTGAATGAATGTTTGTCAAACACTGGAAAAAATCATAAGCTGTAGAGTTTCATATTGATATTTTTACGTAAGCAAAGCCTTTTCATGTGTATTCTTCAAATAAAAAGGAAAAAATTAAGATACTTTTAACTTCTTTATGCTTCTTATAAGTAAGAAAATCTTGAAAACTTCCCAATTTTCCACATAAAGCTCATTGTCAAAGATTTATTTTACTTCACTGTGAATAAAAGACACGGAATGACAAAAAGAAGTAACAACGAAAATTTATAAATGATTTCAAAATATGGCATGAGGCTCTTTTAATAAGTAGTAGGATTTTAACGATATCTCACTCCAGTAATTAATATAATTTACATAGATTAAGGAAGTCACTTAAACTGTGAGGTAAACTTAATTTTACACACACACAAACACAAAAAGTGATAACAAACTTAATTACTGAATTTCTGGAACATTCTTGATACATATATTTATAGTAATACACTCAGTCAGAAATATGGTTACACGTTTGATTTCATTGTGTGATGACAATATTGTGGATAGGGAAATTGAAACAGTGCGATTGGAAAGTCACGTTACCTCCGAAATTTCGTTGTTTCAAACATTTCCAAACCTTACCAGTGCTGCTGCTTGAATAATGCTGCGAATTTTTCTTTTCGGAAGATTTCATTTTCTGGATGTTTCCGGTTGTAAGCAGTCATTTACTACATTCCCACAGCCAATGGCAACACACACACACACACACAGCCAATGGCAACAATGCAACATTAAAATCATGTCTTTCAGTCTCACTGCTTTACAAGCATTCTGGACATTGATCAGTTATTAGCCGGGTTATTTGCTGCAGTACTGGCGATGGCAAATGCCATCGCCAGTACTGTACACCTATGTCGCAACAAGTAACTATCTGCTGCATGTTATGCTCTTCATGCCTGATGCGTATATGCTAGAAAGAATTAGACGTTAGAGATGCTGACTACCGTATCGTTGGGCCTAAGCTCGAATTTTGGAGCAGGCTTCAATGTTTGTAAGGGCATAGTGTCTATATGAGGGTAATTAAAATACTGGCGAAGTTTGGTTGAGGGTTGGGAGACTTTCGGACCCGACTCCCAAAGTGTTTTTCATTAAAATTGGGACGGAGTTCTACATTTAGCGCACAAGGACTTCACGTATAAAACCATTGGTGAAAAGCTGATGTTCTGCCCACTTCTCTGTGTCATGTCCTGCACATTCAATCTGATATTGGTTAATGGTATAAACTATATTAGAAGAAAAAAATAAAGATTCGAAATTTAAATAAGCTGTTCATCATTTCCCACTTTAATACTCAGAAAGACGCTTTAATTACTTTTAATGTGTAGTTATATTTCTGATTTTTCCGTAGTATTTTTCTTAATAAAAACTTTATTATAAGGCAGAGAAAAATTATTATTTTTGAATTCTTAGAAATTTACGAAATCTTCCTGTTAATGACGCATTTCCCGTTTCATTCCTCTCGGAGACGTGAAAAAATATTTCCAGAGTCCCAGTTCTCTTCTTAGAACCACTATCTACAACTTTCATAACTTCTAATGCATTTACTACAGTAACATCAGTCAGGGATAAACTTTAGCATTGAGCTAATTTTTATTTTAAATTTCTTGATTTATTTACTGCGATTAATTTGTACTAACGCAAATGATATATGGAGTTAGAAAAGCTTTTGATAATTAAAACAATAGTGTAAATACTTACAAAGTTGTCAGTTACATTATATTGTATTATAATTACTTCATATTATATTATATTATAATTATATTATATTATATTATAATTATAGTATATTATAATATAATAAATATTTCATATTATAGTATATTATAATTACTTCCTATTATATTATATTATATTATGGACAGTTATATTATATTATAATTTACTTAAATTTAAAATATCATTGGAAAATAAAATAAAGATATAAATTATTAAAAAATGCTTTAAAACTGCTCAGTTAGTTTTATTTGAAAACATATGAAGTATTTTTTGTTTACTAACTTACGTTTATAATTTGAATTATATTGGGCGAACCTATATTGGGCGCCACTCAAGTTGGTTTCCGTCCGGAGTATTTAGCTGTACAGAGCTTTAGACACCAAACCGTCGGGAGGTATTATGTCTATGGCAATGATATGAGTTTTGTTGAACTGTCGGCATACACCATGGGAGCAAATTAATGATGACCAAAAAACGAAGGTTTACTGAAAACTTAGGCATACGCGCCACCTTGAGCAATCATAGTAAGGCAAAATTTAACATCGCTACATGAACATACATAAACTGGAACTAGTGCGTAAACTTATGTAGCAATGGGATCTAAACATGGGGGCAGTTGATAAACAAATAATCAAATTTAAAGTATACAAAGAAACTACAAGATGTTTAAAGCACAAAATAAATAAAAAATTTGATTAAATACTTTTCAATGTTTTTATATAATAGACTGCTTACGACACAGTGTTAATTAACAAAAAGCAATTAACTTAAATTATTGCTTATCTGTGAAACGATAGTCTTCTGTTGTTAAATATTCTATAACTATGCTAGTCTGTAATGAAGCTTTTCTATCTTAGATTTGGTTTCATTCTTTACCATTCTCCATCTTTTATTCACTAATAGGAATTAGATTTGATCTGATTAGTGTTGACAGGAAAGCTTATATAAAGGCTACTGTTTTTAGATTGTTTCCCATTGGTTATCGGATCGTGAAGGAAAATATGAAACAGTTACTTTAAGTAAGTAATAAAAAGGTACAAAAATTGCATAATAATTTTAATACAAATTGTATTTAGCTTTTTATGTGATACCGTTTACACATTACAATATGGATGGAATTAACATTTAGAGAAAAACAAGGCTTTCTTTTCTGTAAACAAAATTTATTATGAAAAATAATTATTTCTTAAAACTTATGCAGTGCATGTTTATGAATACATTTTTCAGTGTTTGAATATAGCTAGACGTGCCCTTAAACTGGAAAGTTTGCTTGAAAGTTTATTGCTATTTTTTTGTCGTAAAATAAAAATCACAGTTTGGAATCGAGAAAATCAAAATCATCAGTTTAAAACAGAAAAACACTGATTTTTTTTTTCCACAGATGATTCCCGAAACATTAGTTTAGATTTATATACCTTTTCAACATTTTTTACCCTACTATAAATTAACTAGAAGTAAAGCTGGCTGTTATCGTTAAGTAGTTAACAATTCAAAATTTCTCAGTAGCTCAATGTTATTGGCTTAATAGTAGTATCACTTATCCGTGAGTGAATTAGTGTCGTTAAATGCAATTCATGTAAAAAAAAAGATTGGACAGTCATAATCCATAATAGTCATATTATGTCATAATCCACAATGATTTAAATCATTGCATTGATAACTTTTGCAATGAAATATCGGTAATTTATTTATCTAAATCATTGATACTGTTTATGTGTTTTATTTCATTATCGAGGAGAAAGCACTGAAAATATTTCAAAAAGATCGTTTAAGGTTTCAGTTTTATTGGGCACTTCTGTGCCGTTTTATAGCCTTGCTAAACCTATTTTATGTATTTTTAACATACAAAGATCGATTGTCGATGGATGGATAAATCAGTTTCAACAATATCATTACTAGGATACTATTCGTGTTAAGCAGATTGTTTTCCTGCTACTATCTATGAAAACAAGCACATCTGATTGAGCAAATGGTCAGTTTAATAAATAAAAGATACGCATTACCTATATCTTGTTCTTATTACCTTAAATTATACGAATTAATAGTATTTATTCTACATTAATATTTGTTTGGAAGCTCGAAAAATACTGGCAAAAATTTTTGTCATATAATCATAATACTATTAAAATCTAAATCGCAGGCTGCGAAAATAATCTTACTTATAAGTGAGAACAAAAAATTAGTGAAGTACAGAATTTTAAGTATTAATTAAATTTTCCCCCTATCTTTATCCGAATTCTAAAATTTCGAATGCGCTGTAACTTAACATATCGCATTAAGTAGCGAGGGAACTGTAGTTGTATCTGAGGTAAGTGATGAACTTTATGAGAATAATTAAGACTGAACGGTAGCTCTGTCATTAACAAATTAAGTAACACTAATTCAGCCTGTATAGTGTGAGAAATATTTTCATGAGATGTGTAAAACATTAAAATCTTTTAACAGGGTCTAATATTCCCGGATCATAAGCGGGAAATTCCTTCAATACATTATTAAGAAACTGTCCGATCTTTCACAATTTTGAGGAGTTGTTGAATGAAGCGATTAATGCGTATAATTAATTAATTTTGAGGATCTTAATCTCGCTTGAATAAAGGGTAATGAAGTGGTTTCATGTAAAGTCAGATTTCAATAATGAAAGATCCCCAATATGTCCTTTGGCCGCAACACGCTAAATATGAAAATGTATACCCGTATTGCCTCATCAATAGACTTGAAGACTTTTATTAATTAATGACCTTTTGCTGCATTTTAATAAAGGCGGAAGAAGGTATGTTTGAATAGCTTTATAACTGAAGTACTATACAAAACTTAAGGATGTAAAGATATTGTTCTTGAAATTGTTTTACTTTCAGAAGGTCACAAAAAGACAGATCAAAACAAAGAATTAAGTTGAAATTTAGAGAAATGTTTGGATATTTTTATAACCAGAAGTTCAGTATCTACGTTTATTCAAATATAATAACAAAAATTTTTAAACTGCTCATGCAGTTTCAGGTAAATAAATTATCAAGCTATTTTAAGACGTCGATTTAATTTTCTAAAATAAAAGACTTATCTGAAGGTAATTTTGCCATAAATCTCTGATGTGTTGAATGCAGAGAAAGGATGATTAATACATTTAAAACAGATCGACAGTGAAATGCTTAGAAATGTCATTAATAAGAACAGAGGATATCTCCTTGGCCTGTTTACGGATTTCATGAAATAAATATAAGGTAAAAAATCCGATATATGTTCACTTAAATGAGATTTTTTATTTAAGATGAGAAATTTTTTAGATGTGAGTTAATTGTCGTAATGAAATGTGCTAAACATTAACTGTCATGAGTATGTAAATTATTCCATGGGCTAAATACGATCACAAACTTCTGCCATGCCTGAGCAGGTCTCTCTAATGTAAAGTCAAAATTACACTGCATATAGTCCATGATTTGATTTTATCCATGGCTAATAAAAATAAGAGAAAAGCTACTAAACTAATTTAGAATTACATCAAGAGGCTACTGGAAAACGCTATCAAGAAGAAAAATCCCCAGTTAATTTTGAGTATTTTTCATGAAGAATAACCTTACTGTTAAAAAATACTTCTTTTAATCATTCGATTAATAAGCTCAGTTCTGAGTAAAATAGGATTAATGAAGTTGTAATACTGAATACTAAGCGCAGTTTCACACTTCAATTTATTAGCATGCTACAAAACTGTTAAAAGAATCAGACTTTATAAACGGGATTTCGTTTGGGGGAAACTCTGCCTCGTGAAAAAATAATATCAAGAGTAGGTCTAAACTAGAACTTGTTTCTAATTTAGTTAAAATTCTGTCGAAGCATAATTGGAAATAAGTTTAGCCGTTTCCAGTGCTTGTCATCGTCGTCTGTATATTGAAAAGTGTGCAGCGAAACAGAGTATATGTAATTTTGAAACCAAGGTTTGGTATCCTAGGTAGGCTGTAATACGATTGTTCTAGCTCTTTGAACTACAAATTTAAACCTCAAAATCTCCGACTAGATTAAGTGAAACGATAGGGTAGGGGGTGTTGCTAGTCTTTGCTAAATCTGACATTGCAGCTCAGTTCTGAATTCATTTTCTGGAGAAAATTTTAAGACTAATAACTTCTTTTTTACCTTAGAGAATGCGATACTGTTGCCTTAGGCAAAATTCTGAACCACTGGTATTCTTATCAAGTTTTGTATCACCAGCTTCTTGATTTGGACAAAATATTAACAAAACTATTAGACAAATATTTTATTTCATAAGTATTTCCTCAGAGTCATTTTCATTTGATGTGAAATTTAATCAATTCTAAGGATGAAATACTTCTTCTCGACATAAGAACTGATATCTATATAAATGTGCTTAAAATTAATTATAATAAAGGACTCTGCAATAATATAATTAATGTTTTCTTAGGTAAAAAATAAGAAAAATGAGACAGAAAAGCATCCTCGGTGTTTTTTCCCTAATTTTGAATTTTATTTTGTAGTGTTATAAGATTCATTGCTCAGAGTCAGGAATTATTGTCTGAATTAAATTTAGTTTGTAAGATCCAGTTCATACTTCTAACTTATTCTTGGCCAAATACAACTTCTCTTTATTTATGGCCTTCGGCCCGCTCTCATATCTAAGTAAACAAGTTAGATGCATGGTCGTTTTCGTGGTTTTCCTTATGTGTAATTCGAATATGAGCTAGATTCCTTTGAAACGTCCTCTACAAATGCATCCGTTTCTTTAGGCAAATAGTCCTCGTGTTTTTGGCCGTAATCCAAGTAATCCATTCCAAACACCTTCGACAGCTACTTAACTTTAGTTTAAAAATTTGATTACTATTTCAAATAAGCATGGGAATAAAATCAATGATAAAAATTAACGAACTACAATTTGACGTTTTACAAACTGAAACAGTTGCAGACTGTTAATACAATGTCTCGCTTGCAGACTCTTAATACATCAAAAATAGTTTAAGTGAAAGTTTATTAATCCAAAAACAGAAGCCTATTTTTTTCTTCTGATATTACAAATTTTAAACCACTTGCCCTCCTGAACCGTAAGTTTCAATTAAATCGACAGTGTTACAAGCCAAAAAATACCAGCAGATCGTGTGGCTTTAGCTCAATATTCGTACCAGGCAAAAACTGACGAATTCAAAAATGAATCAATAGGCAACATACTGTCACGTATTCTTAGCTGATACTATATCTAATTACACATATAAGTAATTAGTAACACATTTAATTATTCACTACTCTGTATATATATTTCTGATCCAAGCAAGATGTAATAAAAAGTAAATCCGTTAAAATTTTCAAAAAAGTTTTAAATACTGTCAAAAGTAATAAAAATTATACAATTTTTAGATTTCTGCTTCAAAACTCACTAACCCCCCCCCAAAAAAAGGCCTAAAAAAGGAAAAAAAATGAACTTTTTAGTCCAAATCAAAACTGAGTTTCAAAATGATCTATTATAGAGAACGATAACCGAAATCTGAAGTAAGAATATTATTTTTCTTTTATGAGCATAATTTTCTTTACTATATTGATATATACCCCTACCAAATTTTGATTAAATAACAGTGAACTGTAGAAGTCCCCGGAAATAACCTCCGTGTTGCAGGCGGCAGTATATTGACGCAACGACAAATCTCGCCCACCCACGCTTGATTTCCTCTATGCAATGATGATGTCAAGTTTCAAGGACTGTTTGCATAAACACTGCCGTTTAAATATCCCCACAGGAAATAATCTGCAGGTGAGAAGTCCGATGATCGAGAAAGCCAAAGCTTCATCCATGTAGAAATCTATGCCTAATTTTGAACTAAAGCTATTAAAATTGCGAAAAATACTTAATTGTTTTGAAAAAATTTAATGGTTGTTCTTTTACGCAATATGCAGGACATTTTTTCATAATCTTGTTGATTTGCTAAGCTTGCAGTTAATGGATATTTTGTAAAAGTATTTTGATTTTCTAAGGTCTTATAAAAATATCCCAAACTTTGCCAAACCCGCATTAATAACATTGCTTTAATTACTTTTAAAATTATAATGGCTTCTATCAATGACTGAACTTGAAAGCTCTGGACTTTTAGACAACAAATATTTCAATAATTGATCTACCAAAGCAACAAGTCTTTGACTTTTTACTTTTTCCTTCTTCATATCGGAGGATCTGTCCCTTCTCTTACGAATTTGAAGAGGGGAGTGAAAATTAGGTACACCAAGACAAGGATATTTTTCTTTCACGATCTATGGCCTTATCTTTGTAGAGAAATACTATGAAATCTTATTCCTATCTGTAGTTGAACTTGGGGCTTGTAAACCAATCGAACACAAGTATCCAGTGGTGGCCCAGTAGTTAAGACCGTTGAATACTGATAGATCCTTCCGAGTTTGGCTCCCAGACAATGAACTAGCTGCATAGCATTTTTGTGTTTTCCCCATATGTAACACGGGTACAAGCACATTTTCATTATAAAGTTCTCTATAAAGGTGTTCTTCTTAAGACAAGTAGCCCTTGCACATTATCCTACGATCTCTCAACTAACCGACAAGGGTGATATACAATATTAGAGTTTGAAGTAGACATTAAATTCGTTACTTTATTACATCAGTAGCAAATCCAGGAGTTTTATATGATTGGATTTCAATGATGCAATAAATTAAGCACATTTATAACATCACTTAATTAATTGTTTATCAAAATTCGATCTAATTACACACAAATTTCTCACTTCAGTACCTTTTTTCGAAACGTTCTGATTATTCTATATATCACAGCAAAGTATTTAAAACTCATTAAGTAAAACATGGTAATAAATTAGTTCAGAACTTAAGATTATTGATTTTGACTTTTAATATGTAAATCATTGACAGCCACTAGCATTTGATATTAACAAAATTCTTCGGAATTTTTTTTTTATTTTGATTAAGATACTGCACAGTCTTACATTATACGTTTTCAAACCTTCACCGGTGGTTTTTTAAGGACTAGTTAAATATCTAAAAGGCAAGAACGTTTTCAAGGCAAAATAATGCACTCTAAGAGAGGAAAATCCTCAGTAAAAGATTTTCCGGTAAAGTTATTGCAAACCCAGTAGGTCAATTCAAACAGCACACACACACACACACACACACACACAAAAAAAAAAAAAAAAAAAAAAAAAAAAAAAGGCAAAATTTCTTTATTAATAAAACAGAGATTAGCATAATATACATCACTTCAGATACTTTTGAGAGAAATGTATTCTGAAACATATAGAATTCATTAATTAAAGTGAGGCGTGAATGGTAAAGGACACTGTTACCATTCACGCCTTTCTACTATTTGTATGTATGTAAAGTATCATATTTTCTATTCCTATAAAACGGGTTGATACATTTCCTTTATGTAAAGTAGGTACTTTATTTTAAATAAAGGAAATGTATCTTAATATAAGTTCGGCTTAGAAGACACGGAAAAAAGGGGAGGGGTACAATAAAGTACACAATCGTGCTAATCCTTTAGAACAAGGCATAGCTCCGGCAAATAAGTTTCACAAAATAAATTCTGTTTATGAAGAAAGAGTTTTTATGAAGAAAGTGTGTCCTGGGGAGGAAGAATTAAAATTTATCCATGGAAATCAAACTCCCAGGATAATTCCCATCACAGTAAAATAATATAAAAAATAATGAGCATGGACAGAATTTGGCTTTCGGTTTTCTTGTATCCTGCTTCTAACATAAAGGTCCCAACAGCCCATTTTGTTTTGTGTTAAATCATATGCTCGCACCATATTAGTATTTAGAAAAGGGATGACATTTACTTCATTAAATAAAGGAGTGAAATACCTCACTAACTAAGCATTTTTTATTTATACATAAAATATATATACAATACTAATACAAGAAGCACGAAAATCTATCTGTGATGCTATATTTCTAAACTATTATCTAGCTGCAAAAATTAATTCATTTCGACCTCAGAAACAACTAAGCAGAAGCATTGTTTTGAATATGTTCCACAGATATTCTTAAAACTTCAGAAGAAAAGTGAAATCATATCAACGAGAAAAAATTAAACTAGTAAGTCATACAAAGAACGTTTGCTGTATAAAGAAATCTGCGACATATTTTTCCAGTTTTTAATAATTGAAACTTGTTTCTTAAGCTCCTATGTTTAATAAAACTGTCTCATAAAGAGGCTATTTTCTTTTTGCATCTAACATCTGAATGAGCTCATAATATTTCTAGCTTCAATATTGTGTAGAATTTAACTCCATAGCAGATAAGATAGCATGATTAGAAAGTTTTCCAATTGCAGCATTAAAAATTCAATCACAAGGAGGTGAATTGAAAAAAATTTGAATTCAGTATGAAATGCAAAGAAATTAATACAAAGTTTCCTTTCACGTTATTGAATTAGTTTAATAATATTTGCTAATTTTCAATAATTTGAATTTTTTAAAATTTCTTTTTGTTTACATATTAGATATTCTTATGCTGAATAACTCAGATTAAATAACTCAGGTTTACCATAAAATTGCATTTAACGATTTTGTTTGGTTTTGATAGCTTGTTTATATGTTAGTAAGCACTAAATGATGGAAGTGGGCTTATATAATCTGTATTTAATAATTGTGATTCATGCAGATAACAAATCCAAATTTAATTTTATGATGTTGTCAGCTTTACAGGCTCTATTTAAGGATTTTCACTAATAAGGTGGATGAATGCCTAGTTGAGAGAAATCGATTAACATGACAAAGAAAGGAAATGTTTCGAGAGAAATGGACTTGGATTCACTTTTTCTTTACTTATTTATAATCAAACAGATTGTATTGACAGTTGTACTGACACAGATAATAAATAAATAAGGGAATTAATTAAATACTTAGAAAAGCACTATGAATGCTTTATACAATAATACGAAAGTTTCCTTGCTTCTCTATTAGTATTACGTAACTTTCTATTTTGTCACTCATTTGGAGAGTAAAATTTCTTAATTTTTTTAATTTTAATAATTTATATTTAGCCCATACTTCAGTGGAAATGTATAAAAAAGACTGCTTTAAGATTAAAGAACAAAGTGAATTCTTAAAATTTTTTGAAATTTATTTTTCAAAATTATTGATTCCTAAGCAAAAAAAAAAAAAAAAAAAAAAAAAAAAAAAGGAAGAATATTATTAAGTTGCTTTCTTCTTGTTTGAATTCAAGCTTTATTTTAAGGTAATTTGACTGACAATTTTCCGATATTACTTTGGAAGCAACAAGTTAGAAACTTTTGTCAAGCTTTTCTAATCAATATTTATTCTTCTATTGAGAGCACGGTGTTTCGTGGAAGCTTGCACAGTCTGCGGGCAATGTTAGAAATATCAAATTAATTAAATATAGGCGACTCTTGCAAAAGTGAAGAAAAAGCAATAAAAATAGTCAAAGAATTTTCTAGAACTTATAAAATGAAATTTTAAGACGGAAACATGTAGTGTCAAATGATAATAATAATAAAAAAACTTGAAGCTATAGACAAAAGACAGATAAGTAGAAATCGATTTCCAGGTAGAAAATGACTTATTTCTGAGTTGCACTAAGCCTTGAGCAATATTTTAAAATAAAATTAATTTAACTTTCTTTGTTGTACATGGGAAAGGTTTGTAAGCATGATACCGCAACAAAAATAACCAAAGAATTTTCTAGAGCATATGAGGTTGCACTTAAGATTAATATGCAGAACCAAGTAATAATAATAGAACAACAAAAAAAACTTGTCATTATGTACAAGTAACGTACCGAGTAGCTATTAAATAAAAAAGATTGCGTTAGAGTGTCACAAATACAGTTTTACTAATTATTTTTAAAACTTCAAAAAATGCCTATCATTAACTCATTATAATTTCAATAAAATATTAATTAAAATTTTATTTCAAATTTGTACTAATGTAATTATAATATTTTTAATGTTATCTTGTCCAAGATTTCAAAGAAACAACTGACAACAAACAGGCATTACTTGTCTATCACAAATATGGCGCGGTTCATAAACCCTTGCTCTTAGCTCTCCTTTTAAAGGCATAGAAGTCGATGTTCCTAGTATAAACACATTGGAAAATCTCTCAAAGGCGGATTTTGCAATTTGTTTACTGTGCTAGAAAATTGAAGGCATGTGAAATCTGCCTTAGTATCTACAGGCATTCTGCAGCTGCGTTCAGTTATCGAAGGGAAAGCTTCAGTAGTTGAAACGATAAAATTATTTAATAAACGATCAATATGTAGACCATAATAAATAAGTTAGAGGCGGGTACGGCTTGCATGCCACCATTTAGGTCCTACCGCGATGGATACAGGATCGATGCCTCTTTAAAAGGAAATGAATCAAAACATTAAAAATTGAGGATATGCTTGATAATTGTATAAAAAAATTAAACCAAGTATTAAACGCGAGAGTTTAATAGGATGTTAAAATGATCAAAATGTATCTAAATTATTTTTAGATATCAATAATTTAACAAACCTGGAACTTTCTCCATAGTATTTGAAAAATGAAATGCATTTTTAATTCTTATGCAGAAGGTAAAAAAAAGTTAACTTTAAAAAGTATATATTATACCAATATCCAATATTTGTATTATTGGAATATTTCAAAGAAAATATGTGAAAACTAATGTATGAGTTCATAAATGTATTGTTTGCTTTAAACATATTATTTTCATTTCAATATATGAAAAAAAAGTACTCTTAAAATAAAGGCGGAGTATTATTTCTTTCGTATATTTTCTGTAAATATTATGTAAAATGAGCAGCAGCAAATTAAATTATGTACCTTTACTTTCAACGGAAAGTGATCCTATTCGAACTTTATTATAAAACAGTTTTTCTCAGATCTTTGGAGATCTTTATCTAATGCTGTTTTTAATTATTTTAATTTGAAGCATCTGAATTTCAGAAGTCTACAGAAGAATAGTTTGATAATGTCATTCATAAAAGAAATTCAGTTTTCATAAACTAAATAAGTATTTTATGCATTGCTTTTCCCGTACGCTAGTGGCTGTGTAATTTTCGGCCCCAACGTGCGGGCGAGTGATTACTCCTATGCACGTAAATTTATCGCATTTGAATCCATTGCACAAAACATCTGTTTTTAGAATTCGTGTCCTCCCCCATAACCTCTGGAGCGATCTCTTTAGCTCAGGCGTCCTGCCTTGCACCAGCGAGGTTTGAGTAGGCCAGTGGGTTGCCATGGTTACGAGCTGAGGCACGTGCACAACCAATACCGGTAACAGGAGAGTGGAGGTGAAACGTGCCACCTGTAGGGAAAACGTCCGCTCGCTGGGTCGATCATCAAATTCCACTAAAACTCGTCTTACTTTTAAGAAAAAAAAATTACACCTTTTTTTTTTTAAAATGAACGTTTAGTTTGGCATTTTGCTACGCTTCTTTTTCTAAAAGCGCAAAGAAAATTTTAATTTCTAAATTAATCCCTACACGTTTCATTCGATTGGCCAGCGTTCTCATTTCCTAGCATTTGATATTCGAAAGTTTTCCGAACACGACAATAAAATATTACATTTGTATATATGTTCGTAACTGGACTGCATTATGCATATGATCTAGGAATATGTGTTAAAATAAGGTTCCTCAGCAAGTGGGTTGCTATTTGCAGATCTTTGGAAGCACATCTGGGCCAACGCCTCCATCCTGTGATTAGCTGCTGTGTACGGGTTCACTGTCCCCACCCGCATACACTCTGTTCTCGGTAATTGTATCTCTTCCAGCTAGCAGCACCTGTGACGCGTCTCTGTTTGCCTAGTACCAGAACACATGCGTGCATTTGTCATCTCGTGAACACGCCCAGCTTCTATCCTGCAGCCATCAGAATTTTACCTAGGATATTACTAAGCCTATTTTTTTACTGTGAAATCTGTAAAGTAAATCTCATCTTCGCAAAAGTGAGAATACCTCACTATGTATCAGATACCATTTTAGTTTTATGTAAATTGAAACGCACATAAAGATGCATCATATTTCATTTATAGTCTCTCCCCTTTAACATGCACGTTACATTCAATCGACTGTTAGGGTTGTTACCCAATACTTCCACTTCTTTACCTGTGGAAATTTCGGTAGAAACTTGATTTATAGTCTTCTAAATATAGTTGAATAAAATCAAAATTTTCGCTCTCATTTCTACGCACTAATCCATTTTGCATTATTTTTCTTTATAATTTAAAAAATACAGTAAAATAATTGCAGAAAGAGTACCGGTATTATGGAATATTATGCACTTTATGAATGGAACAGCAAATTATTTTACTTCAGTTATCACTGATTATTTGATAAATTGTTATTTACCTACTACCCTTATCCCTGTTTCTAACTACTGTTTTATCAAGTAGAATACATCAAATGAGAAAAATATACAGTAACTTCACATAATGTACTTTAATATAATAATTTCTTGTGAGAAATGGATGTGCTTGTTTTTTCGAAATTAAAAGGATGCATTTCCTATTCAAACACAATTCGACATCTAAGAGCAACATTTAAGAGTTAGATACTTTATGTATATGCTAAGTTAGTTTATTAGTTCGCATTTCTCTGCATGTAGCATGAACTAAAGAAACCCGTATTCATTATATAAAAAACGAAGCTACGTCATTTGTGCTCCTGAATGTCGATATACAACATTCGTCGACCATTTTCTTAAAGCTGTCACATACATATCTTAACAGAAAATGAATGCGCTTCACATATTTCATGTTCTTTCATTAATCTCGCCCCTCAGCACATACGTTTAAAAATGAGTTCATATTAATCCCTGCACTTGATAAAATATTATGCACGCGACTGAATAAGCCAGAACTCGGAGACTCCTGCAGTCCCCGTATATAAAAATCCTACACATTCTTTCAACTTGTTCATGTGCTGCTAAAAATTTAATTAAGCTGAAAATAATGCTTAAAATAAAGAAAAGAAAAGGGACTGAAGCTGCTTAGATTTTCTTAGTCGACAAGACCGGAAAAGGAACATTTAAAAAACGTAAAATATACAACCTCTTTTAATGATATCCTTCACACATAATGAAGCAGTTATTTTTATTTATTTTTAACAGATACTGATGGCATTATACATGTAAGGTAAACTATTAACATGTAAGTCGATATCCACCATTTTTATGTCATATTCAAAAGTATAAAACAAAGAGTGTGTCAGACAAGAAGCAGATTCTTACGAATGGACCGCACAGAGGCCATGGCCATAAACAATCTAACTTCTGCAAGCTTTTCTCAGGAACCAATTTGTTAAATCTGTTCTGAATTCATTTACATAATGATTGCACTTTGCAACAATATCAACTATATGAGTGAAATGATAGGTCATATAAACGAAGCAAATAAGTTTATTATTTACATTTATTTATTTTATTTACTAGCTAGTTCGTTTATTATTGATTTGGTATAAACTAAAAAAAGTTGCACAGATTTAATCAGTTTAAGTTAAGTTTACTGCTTAAATGTTTTAAAATACTTTCCGAGGCCTTATCATTTTATGTGAATAATAAACCATTGCTGTTCTTTGGCATAAGTCGTGAAAGGCAGACATTTCCACACTAAAGCAAGACATCACACCTACATACTTACTTACTACTTTTCTCTATCAGTTCCTTTCGCAAGAACATTAAAATGAAACATGAAGCTGGAATATCTAACATGAGAAACATTTTCTTTAAATTTCAGAAAAACGTATATTTAAGCAAACTTTAAGAA
The DNA here is from genome assembly GCF_044657685.1 of Stegodyphus dumicola. Taxonomy (NCBI): domain Eukaryota; kingdom Metazoa; phylum Arthropoda; class Arachnida; order Araneae; family Eresidae; genus Stegodyphus; species Stegodyphus dumicola. Next base: position 182,077,758 of record NC_140781.1, read on the forward strand.
TCTAAACTTTATTTAAAATATCAAATGAATTTCTTCAAATACATATATAAAATCTTTCATTTATTTTCATATATAATTATATTAGAATTGGTTTTTTAAGAACATTTTCCTTTAATATTGTGTAAATAGGTTTCTTTCACTGGCATCCACAGCCTATATGCACGGTCCTTTATAAATGCAAAAAGTAAAGTTAAGTACACATTTTACTCATTCAATAAGCAATACACGAAATTATTAGAGGATTCTTTTAAAATTAATATATCAATTAACACTAATTTAAGAAAATATTAATTGAATGAAGATTAATTATGTAATTAAAAAACTTCAAGTAAAACTCTCAAGACATTTGGACAAAATGAAAAATTCTAGGAAAAGTTATCGTTTCAGTGCTTTTCTTAACCGTTGTCGTCAGACGTCCCATTAAGAAAGATAAACACTTTATGATTACGGTTTTAGATTGTTTTTATCAAAATTTCACAAGTCCGTAGCACTATGTAATTTTGGATTGTAAAAACGTTATGCAGGAACTTAGTTCTCAGAAAAAGATTCAATTTTAATGAAGGCAATTTCAAGATTCTGTCGTAATCCATACATATATACTGTCGATGCTTATAATTAAATTCAGCCGAGATGTCTAAAAGTGCTGATTTTAAGGATAACATTCATGTTGAAATATTCATTTACTAGACTAATCAGACAAGCTAATTTTTTTAACTGATTAAATTATATAATCTTATTCGTAAAGTAAAGCCTTGCATAAAGTATTTTATTAATGTAACATTAGTTATGCATAATCGTTAAAAGTAATTTTTTCATAATCATTGAATCTCACAGTTCATTAAAGGTATGGCGATATTTACTTCTTGCTTTATACAAGTGAAGAAAATTCTGAAATTATTGCAATGCAAAAGTCCTTGTTGACAAGTGTTTTTATTTCCTCTCAAAAAGGACTTTAGAGTGGTAGTGCTTACGCTAATGTCATTTCATCTTCATATTTTATTTTCAGAAAATTTGCTATTTTTACCTATAACTCCTGTTACATTATTTTAGACTGAAATTAGACTTTTTATTCTGAAAAGCATGAAAATTCATAACAAGAAAACATAATATTTGAAATTGACGAAAATGCTCAAAACAGAATATACAAATATTTTTAAACAGTCATTCATTTTAATACTTCTCTCTTTCCTTCCATACTAAAATTATTAGTATGGGAGAAATTTATTCACGTACTTCGGATATTTGACTCCCGAATCCAGCTTTCATTTCTGATGGTTTCACATTGTACGGTCAAATTATTCATAGTAACGAATGGTTTATATTACCAGCCTACTTACAGAATTTAACTTTTATGCATTTTATCAAATGCTGAAAAAACAAAAACGTTTTGATGATTTTATTACTTTAATGAAACTGCATATCATTCGGACACATAATTACGCTGTATTAGAGAGAGGTCTTGTGCAAACATAAAGGGGAAAAATTACGGTACGAAACCCGGTATTAGGAGATAAACTGCGAGGTACTTATGCTTGAAGCTTTCCCGAAATAAGAAACTAACTTGATGTTGCGACTATACAAAATTATAATCATCACTTTTTCTTTTACGAATAATTGAAGAAAGACTGTCAAATCAACATTACCACTATTGGGTATATGGACCCTACTTAATTCTTTGAGAGTTTTACAAAAACTCTATTATTAGACATTTTATGCATATTAAATTTTGCATTGCAGATTAGAAATTTTATTAAATTAAAGGAATTGAATTATTTGATTGTGACAAAGAAAGGGAAGGCTATGTGCCTCAAGAAAGGGCCGTCTTCGTGGAGGATATTCTGAGGGAAGAGTAGATGAAATTCGTATTACTCATTGGGAATACCTATTGATGATCTTTTATAAAATTACGTGCATATAATAAACAAAACGGAGTTCAACGTAAAAAAGTTAACACGAATAAAGGTGAATTACTGACTGCAGTTTCTATGAAACTAGTCCAATAATATCTAGGCGTTTTTGTTACGATAAATACAGTAGAAGTTATATTGCTTCACATGCAAACTGAAACACAAGATCAAAGGCAAAGATGTGCATTTATAAATACATTGCAAATGCTTTAAGTATTATGGTTTTATTGCTTCCTATAAATCTGTCAGGAAAATCAAATTCTCGTTCTAAGAGCAAAACTCAGAATCTTCATTTGTGGGACATTTATAGGATTTTTTGTGAATGCGGACAGAGCGAAGGAAAAACCCGCACAGCTTTGAAATTTAAGGTAAAGGATATATGATATGTGAAACAAAATAAAGTTGTTAAGGCTTGCGCTGTTTCCTATTGTTGGTATAAAAACCACAATTTTCTTTTCTTGGAAAACTAATTCGCCTTCCAATTTGGATATTCTGGAAACTTTAAATCTCTGAACAATATTCTAGCTAAGCTTTTACTCCGCTCCCTATCGAAGGTGTGAAAAGCCCATTTCTAGACATGTTGAACTGTATTTTCGTTATTTTAAAGAGCATTTAAGAGCATTAAGTTAACAAGTTATTTTGCAAAAGTATTCAGGAGCACACGATAATAGCTCTAAAATAAATTCTACAATCCGCTTGTGGTAGAAATACTAACGGGGAAAAAATTGGAGATTATACATATATGCATTTCCACGTGAAAAACTTCCAATTTTTACTTTGTAAAATTTTCATGAAATGTTGTATTGAGCTAAATGAACCACCAGCCCACCAAAAATGTTAGCTTATATTTCCCCTATATCCTTTTCTCCGTTTTCCTTAGTTAGGGGCGTTTTTTTTTTAACATTTTGCGTGTTACCTCTATTTATTAAATATTATGTTCTTCGCACTTAAACCATAAAATTCAGTTCAAGAGCAATATCGCAAAATAATTTTAAATTGAGCTTATCTTTAGAACTTCCGATACACAGCCTCACGCACTGGAGATAAAAATGTTTTTTTCTGTACAACGTTGCCATTGCTCGCTTTGAAATCCTTGAGTTTGTTAATAAAAAATTCGTTAAATATTTACAAAATATGGAATCAATAATAAAACAAATTCCAAATTTCAAATTTGGGCTTCCAGATGTCAATATTTGCAGCAGGATTACGTCATTCAAAATTTGATGTCTCTAGGTACCGTTGCTTTATCACAATGAGAGAAACTTATATATATTTATGCAGATTCTTCATTATTCAACTTCTTCAAATATAATACAGGGCGATAATATTTGGTGGCAACAGTTTGAAAAGTGAAACGGACATTCAGAGTGATTCGACGCAAAATCGCAAAACGAAAACAATAGACCTTCAGGGACAAAGCCCCTTTTCGGACTAATTATCGTTTATTTACAGAAAGACCTGTTGAATATTTTACAATGTGTTTCAAAATTAGCCATAATAATTTAAAACAGAACAAAACCAATAAAACCTAATATCTAAAAGCTCATAATATAGATTTTCTAAAAATCATTCGGAGGATTGTAATGTATTTATTTCCGAACAAGGCCATTATACGTTAGTATATACTTCTAATGCTCTTCAAAAAACAACGCGATTTAATACATGGACACTATTTCCTATTTTCCTGAAATCTTTTTGTTTAATAAAACAAAAGGTTTAAGCTTGGTTTCTTTGATAGCTTTCATAAGTTTGAAAATATTGGCTTTAAATTTATTTCTTAACAAACTAAAACTTTTTATAAATATTCCTGTGTGCGCTCTGGTAACAAATAATGGGATTAATTTTAAAACCTGGAGAAACCTGTTCTTCTTTTCTTTATTGAAACATTTCTGATATTCCTCACCTTTCATTTCCATTCCGCAAAATATAAAACTTCTCTCCTTCGTAAAATAAAATTAAGCCAATATTTTCAAAGTAAAAATTCGTCGTTTCTCAGATTTGAAAAATATCAAACCAGATTACTTCAGTAGCGTACCTCTTACATATCATCACATTATAGCCTAAAACTATAAATATTTAAAACAACTATTTGCAAAATCAAAATGACGTATATATCGACTTAACAGTTATTTCAAAATTAAGTTTTATTTGATTTTCTTGATTGTACGCAAAATCAGTGGTATTCAGTTAACTATTGACGTTACTGAGTCTCCCATCTTTTTTCATAAAGCTAAGAACTACAATACATAATTCTCTCGAGTCACATTCCATCGACTTATTATGAGTCTGCATTTACGTCACCTATTCCAAACTGCATAAACGCAAATTTTTATGAAATGAGTAAAAAATGAAGCCTATAACGGTCCAGAATTCAGCACAGTCTTCAAAGATTCATTCATTGTATATAAGATAATTTAATGTTTTAATTGTCATGTAAGTTACATATATTTATGGGTACTGGTATCTTTATATCTCCCTCAACTGCTATCAATTTTGAATCTAATTAAAGTAAAAATTTCATTTATAGCCTGATATGATCATTTGGAAAAGTGAAATGCCCGAGACAAACTTTTCTGTTTTAACATTGTATGCATGGAAATAGTTTTCTCGCTTTAAATCAGTGGTGTGGGAATGAATTGTTATATAACTACGACGAGAAGCTTTATTTTTTAAAGCATAACGTGATTTCAGTGCATAGATAAAATTTCGTCAGTAATTGCCATTAAGGACTTTGCTTCAGATTTTAAATTACGTCCAAGGGGGCGTTTTTTTAACGTTTTGTGTGCTACCTTTATTTATTAAATATCATGTTCTTTGCACTCAAACCATAAAATTCAGTTCAGTAGCAATGTCATAAAATAATAATAAAATGAGCATATCTTTAGAATTTCCGATACCCAGTTCCGCGCCCGCTGGAGATAAAAAGGTTTCCCCCGCCGTAGAGTGTTGCCATTGCTCGCTTTTAAATCGTTGAGTTTTTTACTCAAAAATTCGTTGAAGTTTTAAAAAATATAAAATCGATAATAAAACAAATTCCAAATTTCAAATTTATTTATGGGCTTCCACATGCCCATATTCGTAGGAGGATTACGTCATTCAAAATTCGAAGGCTCTATGTACCGTTGTTTTATCACAATGACAGAAATAGTCATACATTTATGCAGATTTTTCATTATTTAATTTCTTCAAATACGAGTATAATGCAAGACTCTAAAATTTGGTGGCAACAGTTTGAAAAGGGAAACGGACATTTATATAGTGATTCAACGCAAAATCGCAAAACGAAAACAATAGTCCTTCAGAGACAAAGCCCCTTTGGGATAAAAAAAAAAGAAAGAAAGAAAAAAAAAAAAAAAGAAAAAAAGAAAAAAACACTTCTTTTCCGAAGAGTTAGACTAAATATAGAAGAAAAAGACTTGAACCCTTGATGTCACAGAAAGAACTAATTTACGAAAAAACGAGGATAAAGACAGTGTGTTAGTATCAGTTGCGCAGAAACTCAACACGCTGAATTTAATATCAGAACAAAACAAAATGTAACATTGACTTTGAATTAAGTACGTACGTGGAAATACATTGTCTCATTCTTTTCATTACAGTTGTTATTATCTCTGATAATGTAGGTAGCATATCTGAAAGACATATTTTTCTTTACTTTTCAAAGTTTGATGTGTAAAAAGGGAAGTTCTCAAGACAATTTTCTTAGAAAATCTTTTTTAAAGGCTGAATGAAGTAATGGTGCGCCATATAAAAGCGTAAAAAGAAAATTTTAATTCAGAAAATCATCTTAAACATAAACATTTCAAGCAAGATTAGTAATATTAAATTAAACGCTCCTTTTAATAAAACCAATTCTTTGCATTTTTCTTTCGTTTCAAAGCAATTCCTTTCTGGTTCGTACAAGCGATTTGTTGCTCTTAGCTATTTTACTTATTTATTTCCATGTATATTTATTCTAATTGACGAAAAGAAATTTTCCATGCTTTAAAATACATCTTTCTTATTCTTCAACTTTGCTAACTATAACTAACCATCGGAGTCTCGGAGAAAGTTTTAAATTAGAGCTCCGTTAATCTTTTAAAAGGGATTTTTGATTTTAGTTGTGAGACCACTTGATGCATTTCGACATTGCCGAAAGTCTAGACATTTCTTAACCGTCTCTACGCATTTCGGCTGCTTTTTTTCTGTCCATACCCTCTCCTTTCATTCTTAATCAAGGCTTTAGAATATCCAAATCAGACATAAAATATTTATTAGCAAGGAAGAAAAAAAAAAAAAAAAAAAAAAAAAGAAAGCGTCAACCGTTTGTAAGCGTAACTGGCTGCTACATGAATGTTCCTAAACAACAGTTCTCAATTTTTGCTATTTGCACAAATTTTACTTTTATGATGCTAAGAATTAAATAAATCACCATAGTGTTATTAACTTCTTAAAGAAATTAATAGGATAAAAGAAATTATTATATACTTATGTTAATTATGAAATCCCTTAAAATAATATTAAAATATTACTTAACTAAAAATATACAATATTTTTTAATCTGTCAGTACATTACTATAAGTGTCTATTATAATAGGAACAAAGGTTCAGTTAGGTTATAATGTATTTCACTATACTTTCTGCATGCTTCCGTCGTGTAACGGTAGCACCCTAGACGCGTACTCGAGAGGTCCAGGTTCGAGTCCCGGCGAGGGTATTGCTCATTTTTCGTGTTTCCTACTTCAAAAATCCTAATGACTCTATAGTGGCGCCATAACTAAAAGGTGGTGGATGATGATTCTTCACCGCCAGGATTTGGTGATTGGGTCCCCTAATCCCCAATCGACCTTTAAAAAGGGGAAGTATATAAGGTATTTCTCCCTCCTTTCTGCATGCCTTCGTGGTGTAACGGTAGCACACTCGGCGCGTATTCGAGAGTCCGGTCCCAGCGGATTCAGTCAGGTTCGAGGCGAAGCCATTGCTCCTTTTTCGTGTTTCCTACTTCAAAAATCTTAATGACTCTACAAGGCTAGGCTATTTGAAGATAGCAAAGCCCCTAAAGCTTCCTGTCTCTGAGGAAGGATGCCTTCTTGAGGACTTTCTGAGGGAAACTGCCTCGTATTCATATTACGCATACGGAAAAGCACGAAAATCAACCATGCAGCCAGCCCGTTTATCTAGTCTCGAACCCAAACCAGGTCGAATTAGCAGTATTCAACGGTCTTAACCACTCGTTCATTAGTAGGGCTAATGGAAACAAAGAGAAACAGATTTTAGTTTAGAATGAAAAGCAATTTAGATAGATAATATGCGACAATGTAGGAAATTTTAAATCACAGTTTTTAATGTCGTTCCCCTTATGATCCCAGGGATCTTCAAAACTCTTTTAATTATTTTAATTCTTAAGACATATAAATCAATACGAGATAAAAAGTTAAATTTCTTTTATTTTATTTATATCAAAAGGCTAAATTTAAACCTTTCTATACCATCAGTGGTATGATAAAGAGTAAAAGTCAAAATTCCCTGTCATTCTTATCAAAGTAAAAGGAGCTCATTTAGTAAAGTAGATTTATTTTTTCATCAAGAAAGAAAAGATTTCGTACATTCAAAGATAAAAAAAACCACACATTGTGTGTGTTAACAGAAACATTTTGCTCAAAGTTCACGTCATCTTTGATTTTATTTCATATTTTTGTGACAATGCATTGAAGAAATTAGGCATCTGGGGCAAACATAATGGAACTGGATCCTATCTCCGACAGGAAAAATGTAACGTAAATATTGTAAAGTGTCTTTATTGTAAATATTGTAAAGTTTTCCCATCTTTGCTATATTATCAAAAAATTCTGAATTTTTTTGAAAGAAGTTTTGTTTTTGATTGTTTTAAAACTGCGTCAAATCAAAGGCAAATTCTTTCATTAATTCATAAATCAAACTATCACTTTCACATAGAAAGTTAATTTTACTACACTATTTATTCCTGCAAGACTTTGGCATAAAAAATAATCAACTATTTCATCAAAATAAATTTTTCGAATAAAGAAACACTTCAGACTTTGATGTTGAAAATAGTAGTTTTTACTTGACAGCACTACTTTTTACTCCGCGCATATTGAAACGAGAATGTACACTGAAAAGTTTCTTGAATTATACTGTTTTAAAATATTTTTTGTTTCTCATACATACATTAATGCTTTACAAGAATGTACATATCTCTCGTAAATATTTATTTACCTTTCGAAAGAAGCTGAGTATTTTACAGAAACAATCCAAAATCTACTGAACGTATGTTGCACATACATATGTTCTGGGCCCGCCAGTGGCCGAACGAGTAAGGCCGCTGAACTGTGTTAGTTCCACATGGGTTAGAATCCTAACGTACGGGCTGCATGCATGTGGGTTTTTGCGTTGTGCGCCATATGCAACGTAAATACGCAAGATTTGCTTAGAAATTCTGGCACGAAGTGCTCCCTTCCCTTAATTAGATGTGCCCCTTATGTTGCGCCATATTCGAATAATTAAATAACCTAAAATTAAAAGAGTAAACTTATAGTAATAATAAGTTGTTATGTTGTAGTAAAATGATGAATGAAAATATTTTGAAGCAAACTCGGACTTTCAATGTTGTATTTTAAATCGATATAAAAGATATTTTACGTACTGCTTTACAAAGGGGTTTTCAATGGAGAAAGTACGGCCCAAATGTGAAATGACTCACAGATCACAGAAATGGGTTTCTTTTGTCTGCACTTAAATGCGGTTCCGAAATTCTGTACTCGTATGCATAGTTTAAAGTATTAGTGATATCATCATTTAATTTATTTGCTTATTTTCCCTTTACATGTGTAATATGTGTGCATATGTTCTACATGTTGATAGAAATCCCAGTTAAATGACGTATTTCCGGAACAAAATATTTCTGCGCTTTGTCTCCACTGAAATGTAACAAATGTTTTCTCTAAGAGCAACGTATATCCAAAGCCAGCATCATCCAGTTACCAATGTCTACCAATATCTATAATGTCAACATCAAATTAATGCTTGCTTAACTTAAATTTTTTTACTCTCAGAATACTTTTGCGAGTTTTTAAAGTTATCAGCATCTAGTATTAAAGATATTTTTGAAACTGCATTAAATGTGAAATGAATAATCTCCGACCAGCTGGAGTCGAACCCTGAACTCGAATTCTCTTCAATTCATTGACCTGTAATTACTCCGTCCTATATGTGTGAACTAAACTTCTACAAAGGTAGGTAATAGTTTAATTTTATAAATGAATTTCATGCTAAAAAACAGATTTTCTGAGGAGCTGAACAAAGACTATAGCTATTCCTTCCTAGCAAGAAAACGCGAAGAACTTATATTACTAATCATTTTAGAAGAAGAAAAAGGAAAATCACTGCTTTGTTTTGAAATTAATCCAAATCGGAGAGTATTGGAAAATATAACTGTTGAAGAAAATAACATTTAATTGAAAGTTTAATGATTGAGAACAATAGTTATCGGGAATTAATCTGTGGGCAGAGAGGTCAGAAAAATCTATGAACCCCCCTCCCATCTTCAGCCAAGTCATAGGGAAGAGGGAGGGACCCACATGACTCACGCAGTCCAATGAAAGTCCCCACACAGTGCTGCTACCCGGCCTGATGAAGGAAGCCCGACCCTGCACCAACTGCTACGAGATGAAATTTTCGTTGGAGACTTGCCAATCTGCTTCCTTTAAAAGAAATTCAAACAATTAGGATTCCGTCAAATTCTGTTCACTGGGTAGAATTTATCGTGGACATCAATGCAAAATTTTGACCGATATTATAATTCTCTTGCCCATAATGCAAATCTGAGTTAGAAAAATTTTAAATGCGATGATACCTGAAGATACAAGAGTACTTTATATGTAGACGCGGGTTTGAAAAGTGCAATTGAATCAAATTTTTAAAAGAAAAGTAACGTGGATATGCACAATAAAATCACTACTTGGTAAAGAAACTAATTATTTAAAATCTGTCCTTTTTAAAGTTAAAATAATGTACTCGATTAAAAACATACAGATTCTCATTTTCATACAACCTATTAACATGCAATTAACTAATCATAACTAAGTGATTAGACTAATTAAAACAACTTGTTAAATGATCCTCTATTTATGATATACAAACTGACAGAGATTTTCAGATTCCATTAAAAAAAGATGCAACGATGTAAATTTTCCTGGCGAAGAAATTAAAACTCTTTTTAAACGCTGCTGTGCTTATCTCAATTTTTTTTGGATGCAAGAACATATCATTTATACCATAGGAGGGAGAGGAAAAGGACTTTATTTATGAAGATCATGTGTTATGAAAAGCAGCTCATTTATAAAAGACATAAAATTATGGACTGGACTTTGTGATATACTTTAAACTGATAGCTCAAAATGATTCTTTTAACATTTCTATGGAATGCTGTTGCTTACGCTTAACGGATAAAATCTTGTTTGTTACAAATAAAAGCCATAAATGCAAGATGAATTTGGTGCCATTCAAAAATGCGTAATATTTTTCATTTACCTTCCATACTATAAAAATGCCTCACTCATCAACGTAAAAAGTTAATCATTTAAAAGCCATTTTACCTGTATATCTTACCCGAATTTGAAAAAAATATTATTTTTACCATAAACGTGATAAAATACACTAGTAATACCCAAATTTCCATTATTTATATCCATAACAAAATCACATGATGATGTTAAATTTTGAAGTAACACACTGACTGCAAACCTACTTTTATCTTACATTTTTAACATTATTCAAACGACAAAAGTGTACAGTCATCAGCTTATCGCAGCAGGAAACGAAAAATGCCCTCAACAGGATTCGAACTCAGGATCTCCCGAGTGCTAGCCGGACGTGCTTCCAATTACATCCCGAAGGTACACAGTAAGGAGAGAGAAAATATCTCACAACATACATTTCTATAATTTTCATCTTTTTTCGTTTATACTATTTGATATTCCAAAACGAAATCTTCATTGAACAGAGCTTTAATTCTAATCAATAGAAAAGATTTAATTTATCAGTTAGCAACAATAGGTATTTATTACTTTTACTTCGAAAAGAGCACAAGAGAAATATTTGTATGATTTTCTTCTATTTAAAAATTATTTTGCATACATTTTTATGTTTGAAAACATTTTATTATAAAATTCTCTTTACGATATTAAACTGCGATCAGAAGTTTTCAGACTGGAAGCTGATTACTTTTCTATTGCTTTAAGATCTTGAAATTTCTATATTGTGCATTATTTTCTCTTAAGTACTTTTCATAGTAACTTAGCAGTGAAATAATAATAAAAATCCCTTTATTAGTTTGCATTTCATTGTTAGCCTTCTTCTATGTATGTAATTTTCTCAACTTCTGGTTTCGTGTTCTAAATTCTGCTGCCGCTGGTGAGGAATTAAAAAATTTATGAATTTTAATACCCAGATATAAAGATACTGATAAAGTCCCTAGGTTTGCGTAGCTACTTGATTCTGTTCGTAAAATCTAGTGAATAAAAGTTTCCCGAATTGAAATTACTTTTGTAAATTTTACTCTTGGCAAATAATTAGAAGTCTAGTTCGGTGAAATGTCGTTAGCAACCAATATATTCTTTTTACAAGTTCGTGTATTAAAACAGATCAAACTTAATTGCATGATTTGATTGTTTAGCGTCGGATGCTTTAAATGTAAGCCACCACAAAATTTCTTACTTTCTGTACTAATCATTAATGTAGTCTTATTAATTTAGTGAAACGTGTTGTTCTTATTTAAGAGTTGTTTGCTGATTAGGTATATGAAAAATTTCCCTAGGGAAAGCCCTGTTATATAGTTAACAACACTCATCTCCTTGACGGTCATCGTTGACTTATATCGAGCTTTTCATCCGTCTTTCACTGGTGACCATCTTGTGATAAGTATGTTAGGATAAATGGGACTTATATTTGTATAATTTTGATCATATGCGACACTATTATAATAGGAAAATAAACAATCGCAATGAATTTATTAAAATTTTTATTTATTATTTATTAAAATTTTAAAAACGATTATATGAACATAATACAGAGTATTCTATTAAAAAAGAAGAAATGTTTAAAGAAATGAATGATACAAAACTATACCGTTCGACATATTTATCTGAATATCTCCCATCGTTAACTTCGGTATTATTAAGAATCTGCTCGTTACGGTCATCCATGGTAGCAGTCACATATATATCTAGGCAGTTCAATAGTAATTTTAAATGCGTATTTAATTGTTCAGCTTAGAATAAATAATCCAGAGTAAGAACGAAACTCCTTTTGAAGTACGAGTGCTTTAATGTATTTAAATTTTATTGAAAGGAGTACAGAAAAAGAACCATTCTAATGACTTAAACGAAAGACAATAAATTCAAAGATTTAAGTTTAATTAAAAGAACTTACTTTAGTTAAATTAATTCAAAGACTTAAATTATTTAAATTATTAGTTTCATTTCTAATATACTTAAATTCTTTCAAAAACTCGAACTTTATTTATCAAAAACTTATTTCAGACACTGATTTTAATTAAGAAATTTATATTAATTCAAAGTGACAATTTAAATTAATTTAAACTTCAATTCCTTAAAAAAATTAGACTTAATTCAGTTCTAAATCTTATTTTAGAGACTCAATGCAATTCAAATGCTATTGTGAGACGAAGTGACGTAATAAGTTGAAGTTTTACTCAGAAGTGCATGCATGAAAAAGTTTGGTAGAAATTCAAAGTTTTACCAAGAAAGATGAACAGAAAATTACGAATGAAGCTGAGAGATAAGATAGGCTATGCAAGTAAATTACTTAAAGTAAGTAAACTCTTCCCCCAGGGTCTGAATTAATGCGTTATATTTAAAACGTCAATGTGTGCAAAGGGGTACAAAAGTGAAACATGAAATAGGTTTTACCCGTTCAAAACTACCCCTCCTTCGGTCATAGCGTGCACCTAAGAAACGTGACAAAATCGAAAAATACTTCCGAACTTTTCCTACCCGTACTTTTCGTCTCATAGCTTTCGTTTCGGAGACATCAGGGAAGGTGAATGCTTATGTAAGAAAAATCGATGAGCTTAAAATAAACTGTTAGCGATTTTCTTCTGTAAGAATGCTATTTGATCTACAGAAACTAACTCGAAAAATACCAAATCCATTTACAAATAAATTTATATAAGCACCAAACGAATTTTTTCCTTACCATTGCTAATAACAGATGATCCAATGAACAATTAAGCAGGGAGAAAAATTAAAGTCAAAAACGATTGATTGACGGCTGTGTTCAGAGTAATCCAGGATAGGTTAAATGTTAAATCTAGAAACTTCATCAGCTCTTTGTATATCTGAAACCTTGAATTCGCAAAATTAAAGACAGCAGCATAAATTTAAAAAATCTGATGTGTACACCACAGGACTTCCTTGTACGGAATATTAAATTATACGCATTTCTTCTTACATTTCATTTAAACTTATTGGATTGAATTAAATCTACTTTGCCGACAGCGCATAAACCACAATAGAATAAATGCATTCTTTAAAATTCACTCTTGTATTTGTTTACAGTAGCGACACTCTGGCGCTAGATTCACTTAACAGTATTATATTTCGTTCATATTATAACTCATAATGCACAAAATTTATATCATTTAAAAAGTAGAATTATCTAATCGTTGCCACATGTTCTATTCAAATACTATAATAAAGCTAGAATGATGTATAAAAGAAATTAAGCAAACAAAACAAAAAAGAAACAGTTTTTCACAGACGATTGAGTATTTCTCATTTAATTAATTCAGTTCTCACTTCGCGAGAAGGCAAAAATACATAAAAACTCAAAATATCTATATTAAAAATTACGAAGTAAATCTTAAACACTTATTTTCTCAAAAAAATTCCAGAAAGGATTAAGCATGATTTAATTGGCAATAATAAATAAAGGCGTTATCTTTGTTGTTGCGAAGCTAAGTTTCTCTAGATTGGCAACAAATCCACTAGTCTGCTGTTTCAGATGTAAACAATAAATGGCCGCCATAAAAAAAGGCTTAACGGCACTTAAACAACTTTAAAATTGTTGATAATTCTAAAAATATTGCATACTAAAGGCATAAAGACTAAAATTAATTACTAAAGGCGTAAAAACCTTAACCGGAAGATAAAAACAACATAATTCAATTATGTTAAAGCAAAAAATGTACAATTTACAAGCATATAAGGGTAAAGAAACTGAGATCACTGAACCGGGTAACAGAAGGGATATATATATAAATATATTTATGTACGTTTGGTGCGGCCGATTGCAACCAAAATACGAGATGCACATCTACATGTTATAGCAGTCCTATATACAAAATTTCAACGTTCTGAGGCTACTCGTTTTTGAGTTATGCGAGATACGAACGTACGTTCGTACAGACGCCACGAAAAATTCTCTTCAGAATTAATTTTAAAGCAGTTTTATATTTTTTTGGAGGAAACGAGTCTTTTATTCTGTCCTTACGTACAGATATCACGCAAAAACATCGTTAAATTGCATTCGATAGCGGTCAAAATGGATATTTTCGTTGAAATATGCTGCCTGAAACTTTTCGCGATTACAATACTTCCTTTTTACTTCGTACAAGGAAGTAAAAACAAATTTTTCTTGCTTTGTGAAATAATTACAAAATAAAGCCTATACACATATGTATAACTGGGCAGTAAAAGTAAATATTAAAATCTAGAGGATACATTTATTTTTGCTGTATTAAGAACTGACATCGCTAATCATGTGCTAAGTGAGCTCCGATTAAATAAGATGAAATTTACAAAATGTAATATAATAAAAACATTTCATATGCTACTTCAACACTGTAGTGACGTAAATGCCATAGCTTACTCAAAATTCTAATAAATATTATCAGATTAAGGTAAAAATACATGTAATATTTATACCTTAACAAATATAATGAGTATGCACTCTAACAGTATTTTTTAAGTACGTAACTATCTGAATTTATATTACATATTGTGAAATCTAAAATATACATGAATATACTTTTGATTATAACGAAATGTTGTTTATCAATTATATAATTTTTAATTGCTGTGACCTGCTAGCAGAGTGTTTCGCGTGTACAGTCATTGGGTTTCTTTGAAGCAAGAGACGTGAAAAATATGCCGGGACTCGAACTTGGACCTCTCAAAATACGCGCTGAGTGAGTTACCGTTACACTACGAAGGTAGGTTGGAAGGAAGAAGAAAATACCCTATATACTCCCCCTTTTAAAGGGTGACTAGGGATTAGGGGAACTAACCGCCAAATCCTGGTGGTTACGAATTATTATTCACTGTCTTTTAATTCGGGCGATATTTTTAGAGTCACTAGGTGTTTTGGAAGCAGGAGACGTGAAAAATGTTCAGTGTCCTCGCCGGTCCTCCAGAATACGCGTCGAGTATGCTTCCAATTACACCACGAAGGCATGCAGAAAGGAGGGAGTAAATAACTTATACGCGCTTTAAATAATGAACATTCATTTGCTGTGGCGAAATTTGGTTATTATTTATTACTGCTGGGTGGCAATGAAAACGTATCTCGTCAAGTATGGATTTCGTCTGTAAACATAAATTTCAGGAAATTTGGAACTTACGCCTCATAGCATAGTTGTCGGAGTAAGAGTCCGCGGAGAGGAAATCTTGAATTGCAGCTGGATCTCATGATATTATAACTTGTCTTATAAGAATAACTTTGGATGTAAATCGTGATATTCTTAAATTCTAAACTTAGTTCTTAAATTTAGAAGTATGGTAGCCCTATGGAAAGCCGTCATGAAAGGTAACTAAAATAATAAATTGCGAATAATTAAAATCAAATAAAATGTAAGAGTTAAAAATTAATAAATCAGTGAAGGGCAAAGTAGTTAAAATTTTGGAGCTCACTTTATCTGGGAATCCGGCTCAATTACAATCGTTCTCATAAACTGATAAGCACGGAAGCCATCGGATCAAGTTAAGAATTCCGTTAATCAGTTTATTAAATTAATTAATTAATTGTACAGATAAGATGTTTCAGCTCTTGTTATAAGAAAATAAGAAAGTAAAATAATAAAATAGTCTTACTACACGAAACAGAAGGACTGCAAAATAAATTGAAACATACTATTCATTCACGTATTTGAAAATTCAACTTTAAGTACTCTTTTACGTTATATTCAATTATGATTAGTCATTAGTAAAACAGGAGTAGAATACAGAGATCAGATCTTTATAAATTTATGTGTATTCATTTGTGAATAGTTAAAAATAAACCAAGAATTGTATACTGAGACTTCCATACGATATAAACATTTACATTTTGAGTAAGACAGAATTTTCATTAAAATATTTTCATGGAAGCTAAACATTATTGTAACCACAATATTTGGTAATGCAAAGGTTAAATCCAAAGCGTATTTGCGTAAAATAGACAAAACGAAAGTGCAATGAGTCAGACATAGATTTCTTCTTAATAGAACCTAATCCCAGAATGAATTTTACCATTAAAACGAAATTTCTTGTGTGTGCATACGTATTTATGACTCCAGGGATTTCCACGCTTGTTAAGATAAAATTCGATAGATAACTATTCCTTTTTGCACTTCACTCGCACTGCTTGCTTTGAAAATTTAATTACTAGACACTAAGATGATCTGATAACTTACTTAAATACAGTATAAAACGGATTCTTCAATTTTGTTTTAAATCAATAACTTTTTTACTTCTTATGTTAGGCAAAAAATACGAAGTTAATTTACACAGTATAAGACTACCATTTTAAAGAAATTTCTAAACATTTGGAGATAAAAATGTGTATTTACAAAAAGTTTTAATATATTTATGCGAGTGTTCTTCTTTACAGAACTGACTTCTCGATAGAAATATCTCTCACAACTCTTCACCGACTTTTGTATGCTTTTGTAATAAACTTGCCCCTTGGCAAGCAAGTTATATAGTTTTACTGACATCGTTAGTAGTTGCATGGTTTTCCTCGATTTCTCTTATCATGCAATATTTTTTTCATCTTTCTTGAGATTTCTGGTACGATTTATGGGAGGAATCACTCGTATGCATTTTTAGCAGGAGAATCACGCGTATGCATTTTTAGCAGGAGAATCACTCGTATGCCTTTTTAGCAGATACTGTTTGAGATGAATTTGAGCTGCATTTTGGGCTTCAGCTTGGAGAAATTTATAACCAGAGTGAGCCTCGACACCGGTAGCATGAATCAAATCGCTGAAAAAATGACATAACATGTTCCGAATCTAACTTTTTGTACACATTAAAACATTTTTCGAATGTACCATTTGTATTTCCAAGACTTTTGAAACCTAATTAAAAAAGACTGTCATACAAGCTTCTCCTTGTCCTCATATGACTTTTGAACATGCTTGCTTGTATGCATTCACATTGCAGGTATATAAACTTCCCCACGCTGGTTTATTAACTTCCGAAAATTAATCTTCATATATGTCTTTCTATCATTTCGATGCATGCGTAATTTTCTGAAATAAAACATGCATCCAGAGAAAGAACATCAATTATTAGACGATTAAAAAGGAATCACAGAAGTTACGTATATCGTGATTAATATAAATTGTCCCTTTGAAACAGTTCACGGTTAAATGGAAAAGAGCAGAGTAATTATTAATTCTGAAGAAGCACTGAATGAAATCCGACATTATGATTGGTTTCTTAATCAGAAAAGGCACGCGAGGCTATCAAGACATTAAGAAAAAGGAATGAAAACGCATCAAGTAAAGATGAAGGAATTAAAAAGATGATTTAAAAATTGAGTAAACCAGGAGAAAAGCCTTCATGGAAAAAGTGAAGATAGCTAAATTAGTTAGAAAATTCAAATAAGAAAATATCTAACTTAAAAGGGAATTTATTACGGTAAAACACTCGTGGACTATATGTCTCGGTAGGAATGCCTATTGAGAAAGCTTTCTACGCTTTCAGTGAAACCAGTGAACTTCATTAATTATAACTACATATCACTGCTTCCCCCCGCCCCTTATCAAAAATGAAACGTAGTAGTGAAATCGATTAATGTAAAAGAATCTGGATATAAATTTCATCGATATAATTTTATATTAATATTAGACAATGGATATTTTTTTCAGTCTTTTAAATCGGAATCCTCCAGCTAATAATAAGCTGAAAACAAAGAGAAATAATTTTTCTAATCTCGAACTGGTCTTCTTACGAAATAACACCAGCCTTTTTTAAACAGTGCAAAGTTTCCTAGTTTTCGGCGGAAGCCAAAAGTTTTTTTTATTTAATCAATTAATGCAAAGCACGTGAGAACTATTTATGTAAATAAGGGGATGTCTTCCAGGAAGATTTTCTAAGAAAAACTTTTCCTTATCTACGTTTATTACGTGGATAAAAGTTATGAATGCCCATGCATCCAGTTCATTAGCTGAGATTCAAATCCAGACTGAACTATGTGGTCTAACGGTCATCCAGTCAACTGGTGAATAAAAAAGAGGAAATAATAAGAAATGCTAAAATTCAAACGGGATACTCAGTCACAAGAACTATGAATAATGACGATTAACATTCCTTTTAAATGTTTCTACTTATGAAGGTTATCAGTTATAAATTTATAAGGTTTTTTCTATTTCCTTTCCGCATGCCTTCTTGGTGTTACTGGAAGCACACTCGATGCGTATTCAAGAGGTCTAGGGTTCGAGTCCCGGCGATAGCATTGCGGATTTCTTCAGTTTCCTGCTTCAAAATAACCTGATGACTGGACAGTCACTTCCGAACTAAAAGGTGGTGGACAATAATTCGTTTCCATCAGGATTTGGCGATTGTGTCCCCTAATCCCTAGTCTCCCTTTAAAAATGGGGAGTATATAAGGTATTTCTCTCTCCTTTATGCATAATTGGAAGCAAACTCGACGCGTATTCGAGAGGTCAAGAGTTCGAGTCCCAGCGAGGACATTGCGGATTTCTTCTACTTCTTGACTTCAAGAAAACCCTAATATCTCTACAAATTAATAGATAAAAAAATTAACTTCCTTTCTGTATATTACAGCTTAAGCCTTTACATATAATTTTAATGATTTTCATGTTTTTGAAATGCACATAAAAGTCTTCTTCCCACTGTTATAATTGCACTTAAAAGTATTATGGAAGAATGTCGGCAAACCAGCAGGAATAACTGACATGGCTACAAATAAAACTCCTTTGTTTTGATATATAAAATCCTTGAAATAGATATATACGGAAAAAATGTTGAAAAAAACTCATTCATTCTTTGAAGAAGAAGAAACTTCGCATAGTCTTTAGGCTTCAGCAGGAAAAGTACTTTTTCCTATTAAAATGCAAGCGGAAAGACCCTAGAGCTTTCCGAAGCACCATCGATAGAAGTATTGATTTTTGAGTGAGTTTCTTCAGTTTCTTAGTGCGCTTCACCGTAGAAAAGATGAAATACTTTGCCAATGATAGAATTGTTTGCTGAAGTTAGGGCTTCACGGCACGACCCACAACACGATGATTTTAAGAGCGTATTTTTTTCAACTACTTATTCTTAATTTCAATTATTTATTATGATTTATTCTGAATCACGGCTTTTTATTTAAAATGCCAGAGAAAATCGTAATTGGGGCTCAACAATTTAAATTAATGATTTCCGGACCATTAAAAATATTTTCCTGGAAAAATGGTAGAATTTTACCAATTTATTATCAATTATTATGTTATTCAAGGAACTGCATTTGAGAGAAAGGAAAAGCATTTTATATAACAGCGTTGCGTCGCATATTTTTAAGGGTATTCGTTTGCTTTATACATATTTTTAAGAATATTACTCATCAATCATTATATAAACAGCATTAAGCATCAATAGCCATAAAGCAATACTAATACTTTCCAAATAGTTTACCTTTTTATTGAACTTTAAGCTAAATGTATACTGATTAACCATTAAATATTAGCTCACTTCACATTATTGACATTTAACGAAAGGAAAGATAAAATATAGCTTTTATTTACAGGTCATAGTTTCTTATCAAAAATCATACACTATAATCCGTTTACATAGTAACTGAATTAAAGTCCTTTAATCTGTGATCATTTTAACCTTAAAGTACAACTTTTTATGAAAATAGTTAAGGAAATCATGATTAGACGATACATTTATCACGGGGTTTGAAATAAGACTAACGGGGTTTCAAATAAGATGCTTTATTCCCTGATTTAAAAAAATTGTTTTGAATAAGTAGCATAAAGTATTGATGAAATACCTTAAAATTATGATGAAATGTTTTCCAGTCAATAAATGCTCGTAATTTAAAAATGTTTTAAGACCTACAGCTTAAATCCCTGAACGTAATATTAAGTTTTTGAAGAATTTTTTGCTTTCTAGCTCTCAGAAGTCGGCGGGATTTTGGTATCAATTAAAAGTAAGATACTTCAGGTTTCAGACAGTCTTTTGGCTTTAATTTATTAAAATTTAAGAGGCGGGAGGAAGTTTTAAAATGGAGTTTGCAATTTCGGGTGGATAAAATTTTAGACGAAAATCAGTCAGTAATAAAAAAAATAGCTCACTCACAAATCAGTTCAGCCCCAACCCGACAAAACATTTTTATAAATTTAAAACAAAAATAGAAAATAATTATAATTATTTTTCTGTATTTCTCGAAAACAGAAAGAAATGTTTATAAATTCAGTATCTTTCTCAGAAGTGTTTAAAAGCTGCATATGACTTAATTACAATTTTTTGTAAATAAATCATTAAATCGAGACTCCGCACCTACAAAAACCACATTCTGAACATTTTGCCTAGCCAAAATTAAACCTACACTAAAATTACACATTTATTTTTTTTTTTCGTTTTAAAGCGAAAAGAAACCAAAGCTGTTTGGTTTATTCGAGATTTACTAAAAAGTATGATAAAAATTTTATCAGCCTGAGGTCTGATTATGAGATAATTTACCTAACTCTGAAAATTACGTTGTATTTTTTATAGGATGTGCTAAGATCCGAGTTTTAAAATCAGCTAGTAAGTATAAAGCGATCTTCTCTAGCGAATTTATTGAAATCATCTATTATAGATATCTGAAAAGCAAACAAAAACGAAAATTATTTCAATCGGGCTAGTTATTTTGATTTAGAATACATGAGACGCAAGCATCAGCAAATTCTACAGTATCCCTAGACAATAGCCTACTGACGGGCACTAACGGAAGAGTTAACAAAAATTTATCTCCGACAATCGAAAAATATTGAGAGTAGAGTTAGGCTGATTTGTCCACCAGTAATATCTGTATGGAAATGACAACCATTCAGAGGTTTTTATCATTTCAGTTGTTGCTGTTCGGCAAGTCAAACTAACGCGCAAATCCATCACTGAAAGAAAACTAATGTTGAAAAAATTCTGCATTCTACCAATTAATTAACTAAGAAGTGGTGATGCTTCAAATAAAAGTCCGACGTTGTGTATTAGTTCAGCAGTATTGCAGAATATTCGGAACAGGCCTCAAGTTCGGCCAGCCCCAAATAAGTTTCCCGAATAAAGGAGACGAAACACGAATTTGCTGGCTGAGGCGGGTGCTTTTTATTTGGTATCCATAGTAACCTGACGGAATAGTGTAGTGACCTCATAGAGCTCCACCATATACGCCTCGCGGAAGGCCCTGCTGAGTTTAACGCACCACCCGGGAGTGTTCTGCTCCCAGTTGCCTTAGCAACGTAATTTGAATCATGCCAAAATAAAGCACAATACGTCCTTAATATTTCATAAATTTGTAGTAGCTTGAATGGAATTAAGAAAGTTTATAATCAAAAGTTTCCAAATTAGTCGTTAATTGATACGTAAAAGCTATAAATGCTACATAAAACTTCATATAACTTTCAGCCACGTCTGCGTTGCTTATGACGCGCACAGTATCAGATTTGACCCAAATATTTAGAATTCCTACTTTTCTTGAATTTACATTATTCAAAATGTTGTTTCGAATTTTTGTTGGCTAACAAATTTTACGTAAAAAGTGTTAGCGATAGTATATGTCTGGAAAGAATGTTTATTTTGATCATTTTCTATGTGTATAAAATTATGAAAAAGATTTTGATTTTATTGAACTCAAGAAAATAAGCGCAGAATAATTTGTAACTCCTGAAGTTATGTTGGTAAATTTTAATAATTTTAGTAAACATAACTATGTGCATATTTGGTTAAATGTGCATATGTTTCCCAAGTGAAAGTGATGCGTTTCAAATCGTATCAGACGCAAGAAGTCATATGCAGTTCGTATAAAAAAATTCATTTTTATTGTTTAGTTTTCATTGTTTTTAGAAATACTAGTTTATAAACTTCTTGAAAAATATTTTGGTATTAAAAGATGAAGATTTACTTTCGTAAAATACCGATTTAGTAATTCTTGCAAAAAAACTTTGTTTAATATTGCTTTTCTGCTAAGAGTTGCCTCTGCTAAATATTTTTATAATATGTGCTAGATTCCACTGTGTACAACTTACTAATTCAGTATAAATACAAATACGAGTCTAAAAAACATAAATTCAAAATGATTCTTTTTTCTTACTAATTTAGTACGAAATATTTTTTTTTCTCTAATCAAGCTTGCAATCAGAGAAGTAACTAAAGAGCTGGATAATCACACTCAACATCTTCCAAGTAATAAAATTCTGGAGTAGTAATAATACATAATAGATATAAAGTATTTATTAGCTTATAAAAAGCACGTGACTATAATTTTTTTATTTCTTTTTCGCCTAATAAAATCGTTTTTAGTTCAGTATCTCATCAGAAATCTTCTGCAGTAACATTTTAAAGTATTCTTCATTTCACTGATTAAAGCTTTGATCGCACTTTGATCCTGCCACATTAAGGTATGTTAAATATATTTTATTGAATACCTGTGTACTCTAGTGTTAAGGGGTATCAGAAACCCCTATACCGACAATGTTAAATTGGCCATTTTCGATGTACTTTTTCTCAAAATCTGCTGTAGATACAGGCTTGAAATTTTTTCTGTAATTAAAGTATACCTATCTGATTATACTGAAATGAGCTTTTGAAGCATTTTGAATTTTAGAGTAAATTACAGAATATTTTGTTAGTTATAGTAAAATTTAGCCCTTTTCTCACACACAAAAAAATTAAAAAAACATTTAGTTTCTAAGTTTATTACAAAAAGCTCATTTCAGTAAATATTAGGGAACCTAATAAATAAGCCATAAAAAGTTTAGATACCTGTGAGCAGTAGTTCCTGAGAAAAGGTACATCGAGCATAAAAAAAAAAAATCACGTTTGGAGAAAAACGCGTTTTTATGTAAAAATCCTCATTGATCAAAGCAGTAGATGACAAATTAAAACTAGATTTTTTACAGTTCTAATTTTCATAGAGATTAAAGAATGGTATTTTTAGAAAGATAAAAGTGTAGAGAATTTGAAAGTGCAAAAATCGAAATCACAATTTTTTGAAGATTTTGGGGTTCCAACACCCCTTAATAAATATGGTGAATAGCTGTCTGTGTACTATACTATTAATAAATACATTGAGCTCTAAATTAAAATTAATTTTGATAATCTGTTAATTATATTGATTATATATAATTTTATATTGATAATCTACAATAAAGCTTTCACATTTTGCTTAATACACGAATGGAGCATTTAAAAGTTAATATTACAGATCTATAAATTTGTTGATTGGAGTTTTATTCCATGTATTGAAATTGATCCTTTTAACATGTATTAAAATTTTTTTGCAATACAATTATTCACATGATTATCTTCAAAGAGAAAATCTAGGCGAAGTTTCAGCTGATTTAATTTGTGATCAATGAATTTACTTTAAGTTAGTCAATCGGAATTATGATAATTGTTCTTATCCCGAAATAATATTTACAAATGTATATGCCACTTTCTATGAACATTGTTGAAATAACCATTCATAGTTATGGAAAACCGAAATATTTTAATATTTACAATTCGTTATGAAACATATTAAAAAACAGAAGGAAAATGTGCATGTTTTAAAAAAAGGTAAAATTGTTTGGAAATAATAAGTGCTTATTTTTGCAGAAACTCTAAGGTTTGAGCTAAAATTCTACCTATAAAGCAAAGGGTCAGAAGAATTTCCTTTATAGCGCACTACCCATAGACTCATCTCCAGCATCAAATCCTTTTCGAATTGTTCTTTAACTCGTGCAATATCCCACCAGTAGCTGCTGAAGAAAGAACCGATAGAAAACTTTGATGCGAGAGAGACCTTGAAAAGACAACTTTTGTCTCTTTTCGTAAACGGGACGCTAGGATTGAACCTCATCGATCGCCCGGACTGCGCATGGGCATCGCTTCGCAACACGTGGGACCGGGAGGGTCTGCTTCTGCACTGGCGTCCGACAGCTTAAAGAACATCACGAAGCCATCTTTGATCCACCTGTGCTACGGTACACACACATGGTTTCTGCACCTACCATTTCTGCTACCTGTACCTCGTACATCACACCAGAAGCACTGCCATCTCTCGCAGGACGCGGTGCAAGAACTCATCCGAACCGTTATTCTGCACTCAGAGACTTCTTTCCCAGCACCACCTTACTCCTGACCGTTCGTTCAGTCCTTTCGCGTTATTTCACTTCGATGCAGTTCCCTAAAGTATTCCGCAGGCAAATGCTTAAGCACTTTGTCTCACTTTGAACCGAAGAGTTACCCGAGTTAGAGATTAAAAAAAAATATAAATAAAAGAGTATTTCCTTCTACCGATATTATTTTATTAAAATTATTGATATTTTAACAGAACTCTGCTTTTTAAATACTAGCGAAAAAATGTACTGCTACGTTAAGGGATAAAAATCTAATTTTTCTATATAAATCATGATATTTTAAGTTATTTCTTGGTTTCGCAGATAATTTCTTACGGAAACCCGTAATAAGAGTTTTATCTACACATACTGATAATTTAATACCTAATTATCAATTCTGAAAAGTTTAGTATTTTACCTTCTCGAACACTTTAATATAAATAAAAATTTTCCAATAAGTTTATCCAGCTTTCGCAAAAAGTTACTAAATTATAATCCGCAAGATATTTACTCATTTATGCTTTTTTTTTTGGCCTTACATAACGAATAAAACTGAACAGTAGGAATTATTAGGATAAACTGATTTTCATTCCTACTAAGATTATTAAAATTTCAGTATTTTAGTATTTTTTAATTTAATAAAATATGTTTTAACATTTCTAACCAAAGTTTTTAGCAGAATTATTATACCCACTGGAAGAGAAAGATACATGGTTTGAAATATGCATACTTTTTCTATACCCCTAGGGCTTGAATAATGAATATCGATGGGTGTACATCCTTAACTTTACGTTTTACGGCAATGAGTCAGCGTTTTTTCCCATAGTATATTATATTAGTATCATGACTAAAACAATCAAGTTTAAGCAAGGTAATATTACCTCGTACGCACTGTAGGTAAACCAGCTATTTTGAATTTATTTTACCTAAATACGTTTCACATAGACAAAATACATATTTCAGCACAAACTGAGTCAATAATAAAATAACAGTTTAACAAGTGTTCAAAATAATTTGGTGAATACTTTAAATATTTTTTAGTTCAAATTTCTAGTACTGTTTTTAGACGCATAAACTTAAAAACGTTAATAGTAAATGAATGTTAAATGATTTATTTCGAGTGATAATAATACTTCCATATAATATCTTCACTGATGTATTAGCATGGCTTTCACAATATCGATTGCAATCCTACAAATGCTATTTTACAGACCTTGTTCATATATTTATATTTTTCTCGACTTGTTATTGCTAAAGATACTAATTTCTTGCTCTTTTGCAATTCTTGCAAAAGAACAAGAAATTGGTACCTTTAATCTATTTCAACGATGATGTTATCTTTCGAATTTATTTCAATGATGTTGTCAGAGCATCAGAAGACTATCAATGTAAAGTGTAGGAAGTCTTATCCTTTATGGAAATAATTTTAACGCTTTAATGTAGATGATATTCTGTATGAAAATGACTTATGTTTATGTTAGATTGAAGGAAAACCATGAAAACATCCATACAGCCAGTCCGTTTGCCGAGTTTCAAAACAGAGTCAAACTGCTAACATTAAACTGTCTTACAAAATCGATCATTAGTCTTTCTTTATGTTAAAGAACAGTTTTTTTTTGTACATGTGATTAGAAACTGGGACATTATTACCTAATTATCTTTATAAGTGGCGCCCGAACAGTAATGCGGTGGGCGATAATTCGTCATCACTAGGATTTGACGACTGTGTCCCTTCCTCTTCAGTTCCATTCCTACTATGTGCCTTTGAGGTATAATTGGAAAGAACGTCCGGCTACCACTCAAGAGGTCCGGAGTTCGAATCCCAAAGAGTTCATTGCACATTTTCTCCGTTTCCTGTTTCGAAATATAAATGTCAAATGGCCTTTACAAGCTGATGACCTTGGGGCTTATTGTTTTAATTATTTAAGTTAACATAATCTTTCAAAGATGTTACGTTTTCCTTTGGATATGTGCTTTTATCTTATGACAAACGCACTTAGAAAAACATAAACTGGTCACAATTTTAATAATCATCTTTCACAATGTATATTTTAAAATAAGTCACTTAAGTTTCATGGAATAAGATTCGGATTTTAATGCTTTGCACACGAGGCCTTTTCGCTCTGGCGAACCAGCAACTCGAGAGGATTTTGTTCACATTTAATTAACTTCTTACAGCTAAGTTAAACTATTTCACAGAAATCTAATGGTTCTTTTATGTCTGAAGATACTTGCGGTCCTACGGCTCATTCGCTGGATACAAATGGCAATCTTTGAGGCATTTCTTCGGATTCTGTGCACATTATCCATTCTGAATGTTCTATCTTTTCTGTGGAATCACTATAGCTTGCATATTCGATAGCTATTACCCTGAATTTCGCCTTCTTACACTGAGCCTGGTCGCTATCTTCGTCACTTCCTCCTCTCTTATCGTCAAGTACTCTACGCATGGACGTAATTTCGTTCTTCATCGACGAAAAACTAAACTCATCTTCACTTGACTTATTCTTTATCGTATTCCATGCTTATTGGGATCAGCAACTTTGAAAATAATATTCTTGTTGCCACGATTGTCGAGTTCGAAATAATGTCGAAGATGTATATCTAGCAATAAATTTTAAAAAACGTATTTAAGATTGAAGATTGGCAGTTTTTTTTATACGCAGGTGTTATTGAATGCACTTATGAAGCGAAATTGCTCAAACTAAACCTAAATAAACATCGTCCACACGAATTAACGCGTCAAACCGATTGGTGATCGAAAGGCACGTCTCGAATTACCGCATCAAATCAATTGGTGACCGAAAGTCGCCTCTCAAGTTACCGCATCAGATCAAGTGGTGACCGAGAATCGCCTCTCGAGCGCAAAATGTTAATGTTAGCATATCAGTGCAAAGAATAAAAATAACAAAACTGAAAACTGAAGTATGAATATTACCGGCCTAATTACATAAAAGTTTGTTTCATCTCATATCATATTGGATAAACAATTAGAAATTAAAGAAATGTTTTTAAAAATGAACTTATTCGAACGAACTTAAGAACATATTTCGAACTTTAAGAATAAATCATAGAGTAAGAAATGCTTAGCAGCTTAATGGGTTATGCAAACCAATAATTTTAGAAAATACCTACGCAAAATTCCTTTTCACAGTCTTTGCGCATAATGTTTATATAGCATGCTTTAATGAACTTCTTATATTTTACATTTTTTTATTTTTCAAAATTCGAATTTGTTTCATTTTAGATTAGGTCTCAGAATCTAATATATTTTCTCCCGTGTAACGGGGAACTGTAACTGATGGCTCTTAAAATTGGTAAAGTTTTGTGTTCAAAATGAGCGCTAATTAAAGCTTATTTATTTTTAAGTATATATAATTATATATATAATTAATTAATATACGTATTAATAAATACATATATTAATATTACGTATTATATGAAATAATATATTAAATACGTATAAAATATATAGTATTTAATATATTTTAAAATACTATATATTTTAAAGTACATAATTAACTTTTGACTGCAATGTGGTCATCTAATTTTTAACTTGAATAAAATGTTATTCAAAACCTTTTGTTGCTTCTTTACTAGAATAACATATGAGTCAGAAAAACTAAATTCTTATATTTATTTTTTTTTTCTTACAGAGGAAATTAGGGAGTCAAGTGTTAATCCCTCACCATTTTTTGTATGCAAGATCTTCTAGATGTAATATTATCACTAAATTCAAACTAAATGAGTGCGTAGAGTTCTCCATATTTTAAGAGCAAAGAAACCCACGCACTCTTTTTACCAAATAGAAAATGTGTTTGGGGGGGGGGAGGAGAACTAGTCATTTCCTCGCTAACCTCAGGTCAATATGCAAAGTCTAATTCCTCCAATATTTAGTACACTTAAGCGTTGTTTTGCATTTATCTTTTAAGGAATATAATCACCATTGAATTAATCTCTTTATAAAATACATTTTGAAATACTTCTAACGACAGATCGCGAGCCAGTGTGACTGGAAGAATACGTTTCAGTTTTTAAATTTATGTTTTTAAAATTAACATTCATCTTACACACTTTTGCGTCCTACTTACAATTCAGCTTAACTTGTATACAAACTATATTTCGAGATTTGTAGACTGTTCGTTTGGTTAAGAAAAAAAATTATATATTTCCATTTTTGATTTGACGAAACAAATTTCTGCTAATTTTTTAAAGCATATTGGAAATTTTATCTGATTCATTTCTAAAGTATCATCAAAATATGTTAAAATGTTTTATGCAATACTGCTTCCCTGAATTCACTTAAAGTCTCCCTAAGCTCTTTGTTTTTTTGCCTTTCATGTTGGTAAATATTTGCAGTGTATTTTGAATTTTATTTCATCTGTTCTCCACTCATCAAATGATTTGATTCTGGTAAAATAAATGTTACGTTTAGAAGCACCATATTAAGTAACCTTTTCAGCGTAGAAAATAATTACTACTACTTAACAAAGAAAAGTTAATTTCTTTTTCTCAATCATTCTGTGATTATTATTTTCCAAAATAAGTTAATTTATGTCCTTAAGCCGTAATTTGGTGAAGTAGCTAATCTAAATTGAATGAAACAGGTGATAAATGTATTAATCTTGTTACAGTTTTCGAAAAAAATTTTCCCGTTTCCGTTAGAGTTCCTTGTGAAAAGAAAAATTTAAGAAAACAAGAAATTACTTTAGCGATTTAGCTTAGTTAAATCGTTAAAGATATTGAACCATTTACAAAACGTTCACTTCGGCATTTTCGACTTATTTGTTTAACCAGCTGATCTCTGTAATAACGTAATGGCTTCCTACAGCGATCGAAAAAAAAATACTTTTCATTTTTTCCTCCATAAAATACCTATAGCTAATGATACGTTTTCTGGTGTGCAACAAGGTTAAAAAATCGTTATTTTTAGACTGTTCGATCCCATTCTAATTTTATGCTAAATTTATTCAAGGTTCAGTAACAAAAGTATTAAAGCAAAACGTGTAATGTCTTTTTGTTTAATTACATAGTTACTCATCATAATGGTTAATTTTAAATAACTGCTTCATTTATTTTCTAAAATATGTTAGAACTGTGAAAATTGTATTTAAGCTTCGAGAGTACTTTCAGTTGTAAAAGAAGATTACAAAAAGCATTAATAGTCTTTTTGTTTGACTGGGAAAACACAATTAAAATTAAATTAATTTTAGAAAATATTTCAGTGAAATAATGACATCTTTAATTTAATTTTACTAAGTAAAATTGAATTTTGAGACTTTACATTTTGTATGCCTCCTCAATTTCTAATTCACAACTGGAAAAAGAATCTATGCTAATCGCAGCGACAGGAAAGATCTTAAAAGCAAACACAATGATACACACGATACAGAAACCCCTTAAAGAAAGCAAAATAAAATAAATGCAGTTCTACAAAATATAAGTCTCTAGCATATTTGGCAGGATTTATTTTCATTTGCTCTTTTTATTTTTCTATGTTTATTTTATATTACATCAGTGATACTAACATTGCAATAGTATTTTATTCCTCGAAAACACCGATTAATCAATAAACATAATCGGTAAAGTCTCATCATATATTTTTTAACGCCTTCGTTGCACTAAAATTATGAATATTACAATGACCAAAAGCTATTTCTCCTCTCAAACAGAAAAGAGCAATTTAGATATAAATTCAATAAAGTAGAAATTATTTATGTCATTAAGAGTAAGAAATTATAAGTGCTGAGAAACGATTCTTATTTATTTTTCTCTAAACTCAGAAATATAGTAAACGCCTACAAGCGTTAAGTTATATAAGAATCCTTTGATTTATTTTTAAACACAGCTCCTCCTGCGTTGTATTTGGTTCTTTAAGCAAATGTTTGTGAATTATAACGTGAATAACTATCGTATCCTCAAAACGCAAAGCGCGCCAATGTTAAGAGGTAGATATTCATTTACAAGTCCAAACTGAATTCTCGTTTCAGAAAACGCAAAAGAAATATTCCTTTCGGATTTCTGCTCATAATGCGCAAGAAAGTATATCTTACGAAACGGGAAATATCGGTTTTACGCACCGTACTTCCGAAAAGCAAAGAGGAAAGTAATCCCAACAAACGCATTTCATTCTCCTCAGCGGAAAGAGAAGGAGTAACTCATTCAACTGAATTCGCTACCGTAACTACTTTCAATTAGAGTGCCAGAGAAGCTTGCTCTCGACTACTGCTCTTACGCAGAAAGCAGCGCACTTGTTGAATGCTGTGACTATTAGCGGTTGTAAACTCTGGAAACCGGGTTTCACTGGTGAGGGTTGCTTTCTTCGCGTCTCAGGCACGATCAGCATGCAGGAGAAAATGATTTTTCGTTCTGTTTTCCAAAAAAGATTCAGCATCTATTCTTTCAGCGGTAATCAGCACAAATAATGAAAAAGACTCGAGCAGAATAAGAATGAGATTTAAATAATCTATTAAATTTTAAATAAGCTCAGCGTTATGAAATCAAAAAAAAAAAAAAAAAAAAAAAAAAAAAAGAACTCATCCATCTAAGAATAATTTGAACTAAGTTTCAAGTCTCGGTCGATAAATAATCGATTTTACA
Source organism: Stegodyphus dumicola (assembly GCF_044657685.1). NCBI lineage: Eukaryota > Metazoa > Arthropoda > Arachnida > Araneae > Eresidae > Stegodyphus > Stegodyphus dumicola. The sequence continues at coordinate 182,108,850 of NC_140781.1, forward strand.
GCTGGCAAAATTTTGAAAAAGAAAAGAAACTTACGGGTATTTTGGAGCACGGGACGTAGAGCACTTGGTCCATTGATATGGCACTGGAGGTGTTATCTGCCGGGGGTCCGATTCGAAAGCCCTTCGCCTTGACCCAAAATCGAAATTTGGAATTTTCTGCCTTTGTTTGTTCTTCGCCTTTTAAGATCTTGAGTATCCTGTTATACTTCCTCCGCGTGACTGTTTTGGTCTTCGCGCTGTCACCGTAAGTCTTGAGTGCCCAAGCTTGGAAGGATTCGAACATTTCCGTCTTGGAAGCCATGCCTGTGGCGCTTTCGGGACTTTTGAGGGCACTGGGCGAAGGAGTGGAAGCGGGTGGAGAAAGCGCTTTGGATTGCGAGTTGGCAGCTGCTGCAGCTACGGCAGCCGCATGTCTTGTTTTATGTCTTCTCTGCTTCATGCAAAGTAAATCTTTTAAACTGATTGCGAAAGAGATTCCAGAGGGTGGTCCATTTCTGCGCGCTCGGCGCTCGGCGGTTGCACGGTTTCTCGCGCACTGATACGAGTGTGCATCGCACTACACGACCCGCTCCGTGAAACACGCGAATATCGAACTTTAAGTCCAGTGAGCTCGGGACCCTAGGCACACACGCGACGCAGTGTTTGGCGGCCCGTTCGCTGCGCGCGCCGACCAACGAATGGAGTAGGACCCAATTGCACGCCAGCAGACGCTCTCTTCGGGGGCTGCTCGAGTCGCCGGCCGCACCGATCGCTCTCTGCTCCAGTTTCGACTCTTCCTCGCGTTTCTTTATCACGAAATTGGACATTTTGCCTCCTGAACTCGTACACCTCTTTCGACTCTCTAATTAATGGGAGTAGTGCATTTTTATGGCACAAATAATCAATTAATATTATGGTATAGGATATACTCGCATTAAACTTCAGATCCGTGTAATCATTTATTATTTTAACAATTTCCTTTTCCCCTTTTTCCCCTTTGGTTCCAAATTATTCCACAACTTTCCTTTTAAACTCACATATGTATAAAGATTTAAGATACAAAAAGAAGTTATGAATGCTTTATATATGTGCATGTGTATACATATATATATATTTATATATATTTACTAAAGAAATATTGATTATAGTAGCTCCTAATATTAATTTTAAGTGAAGTATCTAAAAAGAGTGAACCCATAGGTAAGGAAGTTTAATTCCGAAAATTGTTTTAAAGTAACTTGAATGTAAATTGAAAACTGTTTTACGGGGACTTGAATAAAATCATGAATAACAAAATTTCAATTGGAAAAAGAAATTCAATTAAAAGCAGGTAATTATTGCTATTGATCGGAAATTAGTTGACTTTTCAACGGGAATTATCGGAAAATTAGTTGATTTCCGATCAATAGATATTGATCCCACCACGTGAAAATAGCCAATGTCCCCACGAATACCCTAACATCCTGCACGGTAGATAATCTTAGCGCACCTTCCACTATCGAATAGTTAAGTTTATTATTTTTTTTATTTGCTATTAAGATTTCAGTATCTTTTTCCGTTTCATAGCATGCAAATGAAAATGAAGTAAGGGTCTTAGTTTTAAATTTAATTAGTAATCTTCTAAATTACAAAATTATGATTTCCATTTGAAATAGATGAATGCGAAGCCTAGTTTTCACAATTTTTTGTTCTGTAAAAGGATACAGAAAAGAAATTTATTCCAATAATAAAAATGATGGCTATTACGCATGTAGATGTTTCTTTTATATTTTTTTTTTCTTCTTAACTACAACTAAAAACATTTTCCTGCATTTATTATTTTCCTAAAAAATTGCAAAATATACGCAGGATGTTTCCAGAGTTCTAGAATTTTAGGCATACTTTTTTCTTAATTCGTCCATTTTCATCAATATTACAATGAAGTTTTTCAGCATAATCCCCATTTAACTGAATATACTTATCCCAACGAAAAATTAATTTTTAAGCCACCTGAAAGAGCTTTTTCAGTGTCTTCTCTCTCTCCTTATAGCATTGTTAAACTTTAAAATCAAACACCCCGTAAATGTTTCTTCAAATGTGAGAACAGATATAAGAATAGAATTTTGGAAGCAGAATACTCCTTACAGACGCTGTTTGAAGTTCTGACAGCTTCTTTCCACGAAAAGAATTCGCTCTTCGCATCTTCCGTGATTGCAAAAAGAGTGCTGCAAAACCGTCTTACATCAGTCAAAACAACTGAATCGGACTGAACAGTATTGCACTGTTTCATAAAACAAAACTTGTCTCTGACCAACAGAGTTGCCTATAAGTTTCTAGGAACTGAACCGGAGCTCAATTCCTATAAGTTTCTCTGGAAACTTGGGACTTACATAGGATAAAATTAAAAATTAAAAGGAAAAAACTCTTTGAATGATTATAAAACATCATCTGTTTCAAGGAAATAAAGAAAATTGTTTTATACTTAACGAAAGTTTTAAAATGAGCAAGAAGAAATGACAATTAGCGTATTTTTTTTTTAAATCAGCAAGAAGATTACATCTATTATGTGTACATCTATTATGTGTTGGTTGGTTAACTGCTTATGGCAAAGCTATTGAGGGCTATTTGAGTTTCTGTGTGTTTATTTTATAGAGTCATTAGGTTATTTTGATGCAGGAGACATGAAAAATGAACAATGCCCTTGCCGGAACTCGAACCTGGGCCTGTCGAATACGCACCGAGTGTGCTAACCGTTACATCACGAAGATACGCTTCAAGAAGGGAGAAAATATATTATATACCCCCTTTTAAAGGGCTACTGGGAGTTAAGGGACCCAATCGCTAAATCCTGGTGGTAAAGAATCATCATCCACCACCTTTTAGTTCGGGCGCCACTGTAGAGTCATTTATGGTTTTAAATGCCGGAAACCTGAAAATTGAGCAATGCCCTCAACGCGACTCGAGCCTGTACCTCTCGAATACGCGCCAAGTGTGATAACTATTACATCACGAAAGCATGCAGAAAGGAAGGAGAAAACACCTTATAATTTAATCAATAATAGGAAAGCGGCCGATTCTGTCTGTCTAAGAGGAGAAGGGTCTTTAGGGAGGACATTCTGAGAGAAAGCGGCTCGCACATAGGAAAAAACAAAAATCTATTCGCGTCAGCACTAAACCTGCGACGAATTATTAACGTTCAGCGGTCTTATCCACGGCAGCGGCAGGAGAGAAAACCGTCAACTGCGTAAATTTTGGAAATAATCTAGTCGATGTGTAAACTTGCGATGAAAAGGTACGTGCATTGGTATGATTATCGTCACATCACTTCAGTTTGGATTTGGATACCAAACCCTATGCTAAGTTTATGAAAACCGTAAAAAGTATAACGAGACTTTCATCACATTCTAACGCATCATGTAAAAAGCGAATGATAATTTCACTGTCGCGTGTACTTGAAAACGAAAAACATCTCACTTCTTACTTATGTATTCTTTTAAATAAAGTGTAAGAAAAAATATTTGAAGTAGATATAAATTAAACGTACGCCAGACTAAAATACGGCATATCAAGTATTGCAATACTTGCTTGAAATTTAAAATTTAAACTTCGCAAGTTAGCCTTATGAAAACTCTGCTAATAGCTTTATGCAACCCATTCACTAAATATAATAAGCCGAATTAATGGTAACTGCTTTTCAACTACTTTTTGTAGGACTTTATATGGAACGAATGTTCACATTTACTGTATACGTGCTAGAATCGCAAAAACACGAACAAAAGCTTCTCATATTAAGCCAGGCTCTGCAAAATTTGAATGTTAGCTTTAAAAACTTACTTAGGCCTGTCTGGAACATTAACCGACCAATTGTGCACTTCATAAGATGAACTTGAATGATACGGAACAATAACAGAGGCAATGTTGCGAAGTGTTGATTAGAAGGCAGTTGAAACTTACGTATCAGAAAGAAGGTATCGAATAACGGAGATGCGGTGGGAAATAATCTGAATTCCAAAGATAAATTTCATATGACTAACTTTTGCATAATTGTTGACAAACTTGAAATCAAACTTACAAACAAAGAAGAGCCGCAGAAAGAAACTTGAGAGGTTTATCTATTTATTTTTAACTAATAATTTATTTAAAGTTTGACCTTCCTATTACTCTCTTTTCACCCAGGCTTTTCATGCCAGAATGTAAATCATATGGCCAGAGTTTATTCAGATTAAGATAGAAAGAAGTGCTATTTAAGCAAGAATTTCGGAAGTTAGTTTTAGAGCGCGTCTGTGATTATTGGCGACTTGCGTTAGCAGCGTTGAGTGTTCAAGCCATTTAGTTTTGTCTCGCCAGTTTACGACAAACCAGAGCTTTTCCTGCGCGTTTAAGTATTCTGTGAGTCGTTAGGCTAATCTAACACACCTTGAAATTACTAGATGTTACGTATTTCTATTAAGCCAGAAGTGCGCGGCTTATTGTAACCCATGTTGAGTCATTTGTTAATTTTATGTTTGAATAAAAGGATTTTATACACCCTTCTTCTGATTTCTGTTTTGTTTCACAAGGCTAGAAGATAATTCTTCTATGGTCCTTTTAACAGTTTGTGTTCCCAAAGAGACATAGACTTTACACAGCTTTTCACGAAGTAAATTTCCACGTAATTTCAGTTCATCATCTACTAAAGCTGACAGATATTCTTAATGCTATTAGAAGCTGATTAAGTTTACTTAGAAATTTTAACATCAGTATCCCAGTTGAGTTTCAGTAATCTTTTTCATACAGGCGTCTCAAGTTGATATCAGCAAAACTGGGAAAATAATATCATGTCAAGCTAAAACTTCCTAATGATAACTGTAGGAGAAAATATTTAGTGTGCTGCTCCGAAGCTGTTTAATTTTGACAAATTACTGGGCTGAAGCATTTTGACTGTACCAATAAGTGTAGAAGCAGTCGTATTACGTAAGATCAATTTGAGAATTTAGTTACAGACTGCACAGTTAGAAAAAAAAATTTGCAATATAAATAAATAGTACAAAAATAAAGAAAATTTAGTTTCATTTCTCGATTTGTTGTTTATATTTTAAATTAGATACATATCACCAATGTCTTTAGTTGCATCTAATACCCTGATGGAGCACCTAAACGCTCTGATGAAAATGAAAACAAACTGTTGATAAAAAAATATTCAGACAGATTTCATCAAATGATTTATTTACTTTCCATACTTTCTAAAGAAAAATGTTGTTTTGACTTATCTCACTTGTCTGTCAGTAACATCAGAACAGGGTCACGAAATTCATTGTGACAAGGAAGGCAAGATTGCACCTGTCGTTGGCAAGAGCCTTGAGCACCATACGGGTAATATGCGAGGCTTGAGCACCATACAGGTTTATGCCACCATACGGGTAATATGCGAGCCTTGAGCACCATACGGGTTTATAATAATACTATGACTTCGCTCAGTTCCGCCCCCAGGTTTGATGGAGAACACCCCTGGCGGACGGGTTCGGGGGTCTTCCACCCCTCTTCTCCTACCATCAACCTCTCGAGAGGACTTTCGTCTCGACATATATTTAGAGTGCCCCCATGTCTCAAAGACACTATATGTTTACAAACATCCATTCCTTCTCCGGGATTCGAACCAGGGCCCTTCGGTATCACAGTAGGCTCCCCTAACCACTATACAGTCTGAGTGGCACTGCAGAATATGGTTACTTATAAAGAATTTACCGCCATACGAGTAAAAAGCTGTATTATTAATGGCGTTTTACTCGTATAACAGTTTAACGTTACTCAAATTGTTTACGTTAAGTATTCAAGATTTTGTAACATGTGTATATGGTAAAACTGTATTTAAACAGAATTAGTTCGTAAGTTATCAAAAGTATAATTTAGTTTTTAAAAACACATATAGTGCTTCTACAAATTTTCAGAACTTATTTCGTAAATAATCGAAACATGAACAAAGTTACTTTATCACATTTCAGACTTTTACGTTTCTTAATTCTAATGTTACATATCCTTTGGTAAAGTCACAGAGACTTTGCATGTATTTGAAGATGTGAATTGTTTAAGCTCTAGTTTAACTCACTTTCAGAATTTCTGATATTTTCTCAAAACTGTTTTACTTTTAGGAGAAGAAAGAAGCAGCACGAGTTAAATCTAGCGTAAGAAGGGGATACTTAAAAATCATTATGTAGTTTTTTATCAGTAAGCATTTGAAGATAATTATATTATTCGAAAAGTCATTATTTTTGTACCAAAACCCCTTACCTGTTGGAATATTTTCCAGCCTTACGCATTGAATTCCTTTTAATAGTCGGTCCGTTACTTCTTTGCAGACAATGAAGTTCACGTTTTCGTCTCAGATACAAGTTCTTTATGGATTACTTTCTAACAATTAAGGAAGTTGTCCAAAATGGTGCTCATTCGAGATTTTTGAAGTCGACGTTTCTGTAGCTAAGGTGAATTTTCTACAATCATACAGATGACTAAGATTTTATAAGCACTAATTTTCGACAGTCTTAATTGAGATAAATTAGTGATGAGCTAGTTTTTTAACACGACTTACCATGCAAAAATTAGACCTACGATGTAAAAATCAGGATCACAATGTAAAAATTAAAATTATTTTTTTCCTCCCAGGATTAGACGCTCTTTAACAGATTGTATATTCGGGAATATTAGCCACTATTGCTGCTAGTTAACATTTATTACCTTAATCTGGAATCCTTAAAATCCAGTCCTGGAACTTTTTAGATGGAGATATGACCAATTTCTTCCGAAAACTTAGTCTTAAGTTGAAAACTAAAAGAACTAAGTAAAAAGTGAGTCTCAGAAGTTGTTCAAAACTTTTTCTTTGGAGAACGTATACTCTATATTATTTATTTCTGTAGGTCTTACGCTGTATCAAAGACATTTCTGCTGCTGAAAAAACACTAAACTATTTATTATCGGTGTAGGTAATTCTGGTTGGACAACATTGCTCAGACTAAATGAAATGACAGTAGGAAAGCTAAATTCCTTATCACAATGGGCTTTGTTATTGTTTGAGACTAAGGGATATACCTTTGTTTGCCGATGGTGAATAAATAAAGGCGTGTGTCGTAATGAAATGGAAAACTACAGATTGAATTCCTAATAACTTCTCACTCAATATTGCGTGACAGCACTTATAATTTAAAATATTATAGAAATGACTTCTTTAAATTTACATAACATTGCTCACTGTTACGCTATTGTTTGCTTAGAGAATATCAAATCATTAATTACCTGCCTGAATGAACGTAAATTATAGGCAGCCCTATTTCAAATCCAGACTTTTAATTAAACATTTCAATTATATTTCGAAGTTTTCTTCTTTTAAGTAGCATGTGTTTTATTCCAAATTATATATTACAGATAAAATTTAACAAATTTCATAAAAGAAGAATATTTCACAATTCAAAGAAGTTGAATTAAAATTTGCATGTTTAGATCTAATAAAATTTATTACGGTTAGTCATATGTTTACCGTAATTCATCCTTATGGCTCAAAAAGTATTGTTTTCTTACATTAGTTTTGCTTTTAATGTTCGAATTAATGTCCGACCATAAAGAATAATATGAATGATTTAAACTGCGATTTCTTAAAGAATTTTCCTGTTATGTTAATAAAATTATGTCTTTTGTTTGTCTTACAATATATCACAGTCCAGTTCTCTAAATACAGCGTTTCCAAAGCTAATTTTTAAATGAAGAATTTCAAAAGCCATTATTTATGATTTTGCTATATTTGTGTATCCCCCAAAACGAAGTTTACTCTACTCTTTCCTGATGTTTCTTAAAGAACATTAATGCTAATGCTATTGGTATTTTAATTTATTTGGATTTATATTGATTGTTAATTCAGTTTTATTTTGTTAGACGAGGGTATCAATTCTTCCACCATCAATTTAATTTTTTCAGGCATGACAGTAATTTTTTTTTGCACTATACAATATATTCCAATTTCATGAGGTGAAGATTAATAAAATCTGACTTTTTTACTTAAGGCTAATTTCTGAAAGCAGTGGATAAAAGTGACTTAACGGTTTTTAAGGTATCGCTGTTCCATAAGAATTTTTGTAATGTTTCCTGGCATATAAATGACACTCTGTAAATGAAAGGGTTAGAATAATCAAACGTTAGATGCTTACTTCATATTTTCCATTTCCGCTTACATTTATTTAAAAATTATTAGGTATTTATGCAAATAAAAAAGCAATTTCTCAAGAAGTCAAGACCTGTGTTCGATTATTTTACAATGGTGAAATAAGTTAAGAGAATTTCCGTATTTTATCGAATTGCATGAAACGAACTGAAGGAAAAACCACTGCTTCTAGATAAAAATTCAAATCTTGTACGACAAATACGAAAGCGTACACATGTGTGTAGGCAGAGCCAGCAGAAAAACAGGCTTTATAAGCGCGTGGAGGGTAAGACGAATTGCGTTCGCTAGCAGACCTCGGTGAATTTCTTGGAGTTATCTTATAGCAATCGGTTAAATTCGGAATAGTAAAAATGACTAACCACCAACTTTTAGATGATGGAATGAGGTGGCGAATTGTGGGGAGGCTAGAAGCAGGCTAATCGCAAGTTCACATATGCAGAGAAATTTAACGCCCAGCGTCATGTGCAACCTATGAAAACAGTTCCAGGATACTGGATTCATCGAGAGAAAGCTTAGGCAAGGTCGTCCAAGAGCCACTACGGCTAGAGAAGATCGCTATTTGTCTATTTTAGCAAGGCCTAACAGAGGGGTTACAGCTTCGCAGCTCTCTCGTGACATGTATGCAGCCACAGGAACCCGTGTAACAAGGGTGACGTTTCCAAAAGACTGAATGATAGAGGGTTGTTTGCCAGAAGATCGGCTGTTTGCGCCCTGCTTACGTCTACGGACAGGACAGTCCAATTAGCATGGTGCAGGCAGCATAGTGATTGGAGTACGGAGTAATGGGCGACCGTTCTATTCACCGACGAGTCCCGTTTTAGCCTAAACACCGATTCTCGCCGTACTTTCGTATAGAGAGAGCCAGGGACCCGCTACCACCCTCTAGTGTCCGCGAAATCAACAATTATGCCGGTGGCGGTATAATGGTCGGGGCAGACATCATATTTGATGGCCCTACAACTCTACTCTCCACGTCTTTGACAGAGGCTCTGTGACTGGTGTGAGGTATCGGGATGAGGTCGTGGAGCTCTATCCTCGCCTTTTTCGGGGTACAGTGGGCCCCGAGTTCATCTTACAGGACGATAACGCGAGGCCACATAGGGCTCTTCTGGTCGACGAATTTTTCGAGAGTGAGGATATTCGCGAAATGGATTGGCCAACCAAGTCTCCAGACCTCAACCCTATAGAGTATGTCTGGGACGCTCTGCGGAGGGCAATTGCAACTCGCAACCCTCCTCCGAGAACCATCCAGGAACTGAAAACAGCGTTGCTGGATGAGTGGGTCCATTTACCACAGGCACTGATAAACTGTCTTATTTCCAGTATGACATCACGCTGCGAGGCCTATATGGCTGTAAGAGGGGACCATGCTCCCTATTAACCCATTTCTTTTGTGTCTTTTGCCACCGCTGTTTCAGACCTACAGACTCCCATGAGTATTACACACGAACATGTGTGTCTATTAAAACTGTTGATTTTTTTTATTATTTATTTATTTATTTATTTATTTTTAATTATATCAACCTGTGTTCCCGCCAAATTTTATTAAAATCTGTCCAGTAGTTCTGGAGATCGTAGATCAAATACGAAATTATAAAAAAATTATTTAATTTATTTCATCAGTGTAGCATCATGCATACAATATCATTTACTACCAAGAAATAGAACTTGATTATAAAACTATTCAGAATTTTATTTGGCCTTACATTAAGCCTAATATAGTGCTAATTGTGTAATCGAAACTGAAGAAACTTAATTACTGAGCTTATCTAATTTTTTTAAGGTAGTTTCTTAAGTAATATAACTAAACTAAATTTGAGCTATCCATTCAAGTTAGGATTTTGCTAATAAATTTTTAGCAACGAAACAGCTGCGTTTATTTTTATTCAGATAAGTTTAATTGTGGACAACCCATTCCTCCGCTTATTCAGGTTTGCTGTATTTTTGCCGATTATTTAAAAAATAAATTTTTGCGTGACAGTCCGATGTTTATCATAATTTTCAGATTTTAGTTTTTTAAAATTTCCTGTTATAGGCAAATTTAGTTGACTATGAGGAGCCAGTTTTTCACTTACATAACACAGTCTATACTAAGCATCATCTGCGTCAGTTCTAAATTTGCAAATACACTGTTGAACAAAATTAAGGGATGGGAAACATTTTCCACACATTTCTCCTAAAATACCACACAAAACCTGGACCCATATAATGTTGCCATATAATGTCCCTGTGGCACTGGTGTCGCTGACAGGAATTTACATATTCTTGTGGACGTTGCTACGCCAGCAGGAAGTATAAAAGTCCCCGTACAGCTGCTCAGCTCCTTCCGCTCTGCAACACGGTTGTGATTTTTGTTGTCTTTCTTGAATAATCTTTTTTTTTTTTCTGTTTTTTTTGGGTGAAATGTGTACATATCATCACTTAGACAAAGGCATGAGATGGAGAAGCATGGGTAGGTTTGAGGCAGGGCTGTCCCAAGCTCAGGTTGCAAGAGAACTGGCTATAACACCAGGTGTTATCACTAATGTGTGGAATCAGTTTAGAAACAGCGGGGCAGTGTCTAGAAGGTCAGGACAAGGTCACCGGAGAGCCACAACGACCAAATATGACCGGTATTTGGTATTTTAACCCAAGTGCCAGAAAACGGCTACAGCCACACAACTGTCTCGTGACCTCGCCTGGGACAGGAATATCATTTTCAAGAAATATAGTTGTCAGAAGACTCCATGAGACGGGACTGTATGCTAGAAAGCCCTCTATTTACATCCCACTCACTCAAACAAAAGAGAGTGTTTACAATGGTGCATGCAACACCAACACACAGTACAGTTTCAATGGGCTAATATTTTCTTCACGAATGAGTCCAGATTCAGTCTACAACCTGATTCTCCGCGATTATTGATATGAAGGAACCTGGGACCCGATACCATTCCAGTAACATCATGGAAAGGGACTAATTTGGTGGTGGAGGAGTGATGGTCTGGGCAAGGATCATGCAAGATACCGCACATCACTCCATGTGTTTGGCACTGGTTCCGTAAACGCCCAGAGGTAAATCTTACAGCCCTGTGTGCGACTTTTCAGGAGTTCTGTTGCCCCTGAGCTCAATTTTATGGACAACAGTATGTGGTCACATCGGGCCCATCTTGTTGATGACTATCAGGAAAGCGAGGATATTCACCGAATGATTTGGCCAGCCGAATCTCCTGACTTCAATCCTATTGAACATGCTTGGGATTCTCTTGGGAGGGTTACTACATTACGCTAACCCCCCCACCCAGAACCATTCAGGAGTTAAAAACTGCTCTAGTGGATGAGGGGATGTAACTTCCACAGGGACTCCTCAACTCTCTAATTAACATCATGGCAACTCGTTGGCAACTGTTAGAGGCGACCACACTCTATACTAGGCACATTTTCACTGCCATTTTTCAAACTCAGATTTGGACCACATTGAACTCTTGGTCATAATTCATGCTAATGAATGGCATTTTCATTGTTGTTTTGCGCATATTATTGTCATATAATAAACTATATCCATACCTAATTTCATTTATTTTTATTCTGTATTTCTCGAGATAATTGAGAAACAGTGTTCCATCTCTTAATTTCGTCCACCAGTATATTTTGTCTGTGTTCACAGAACCTAATATTTCTTTCCCCGTTCGTACGCTTCGCTTATAAAGCTTATCAAATAGCTTATTCTTGACAACCTAGGTTTTGCTGAAATTTATGAAGTCATAGATTGCTTCTTCTGGTTATTTCATTTTTAATTTCAATAAAAATGTACTGCTTTATTTCTCTGTCATTTTTTCTAAATTTTAAAACAATAATTTCAAAAGTTCATATGTAATTTAATATGTCGAAACCTATCTTCTTAATCACATGACAATTATTCTCATAAGCTGTAATGCCGATCTAATATTTAAGAAATTTTCACAAAATCTTTCTATATAATATTTGTACCAATCAATGCTTTTTAATCCATATTTTTATTACAAAAACCATTTATTTCCATTATAATAATTTCCGCCTTTCCTTACGATTCAGAAACTACGTATTTTAGCACCTCTTATTCATCACATTTGAGTATTTTTAACATCTTAAGTGTCAAAATCAATTATAATCAAGAGTGATAATTTATTTAGAATGTCATGTTCATCATCACAAATTAGAAGAGTAAAAAATTAGCCTTTAAAAATTTTAGGAAAAAAATTTTCAGAATATTTTTCGAGAAATTATAAAATTTCTGACGAAAATGAAAACAAAAACTAAATTTTTTCTTGAGAAACTAATGAAACATTCTGAAGAAGAAACATAAGCAGACATATATTTTCTTTCCTTTCGTCATAGCTTGTAAAATCGAAACGAAAATATTGCTACTCAGCAGAAAGTTTTATTTAAAAATTACGTTTTTATGAATTTATAATACTTAAACTTCATCGCATGACTTTCGAAAAAATGGCATAAAGCTTAATTACTTGACTTCAGAGTTAAGTATCTGACTATAACTTGAAACTTTCACTAAAACTTTAATCACTTAAAAATGTAGAATATCTAAAACATTACCAGTCTATAAAATGGTTATGTGATGTTTCAATGTATTTTAGTTTCGCGGCACACTAAATAAGAAATGAGAGAGAAAGGAAAAGATAACAAAAGCCAACAAATTATTTAACGTTCTAATTATTTCTGCTTTAAACTAACAGGAAACATTTACAGCGGCAGAAGTTTAAATTAACAGCAAATACTTAGAGTTAATAATGCGGGGATTATTTTAATTTTCTAATTGTTAATATTAATTTTGAAACCCTTCCGTTTACTTTCTTGTTTCTCAGCTACAACTCACTGCCAAAAAAATCACGTTAAAATTTATCTTACGTATTAAAAAACACTAAGATGCGTCAAATTACAAACTGAAATACGCCACTAAATACTTGAATTTTGTTCAATTCTTGTGCATCATCTTAGCATCTGAATCATAGGCGATTTCTATTTCTGGTAAACAGGTTACAAATTTGTTTAGAACCCTAATAGTATATTATATATAACCCTATAATTTATTCTTTTAAATTTCCTTCAAGTAAAAATATCCATTACATTATATTTTAATTCTTTCGTAATCACCACCTAATGGACAAAACGTACACAAAAAAGATTTAATCCTATCAAAATATTCACACTTTAAGACAAGAATCGAGTTACATTTTACAGAGCATAAAAGACTTTTTTGAAAAAGTATAATGGTAAAATTTTTGTAATCAAGAATAAAACTTTTTCTTTCTTTTAGAAGAATACAATAAAATTTAAAACGCATCCTTTTAGATTTAGTTGCCAGCTCCCATTTTTATGTTTATCAAGATGCTTTTTATGAGATAAATTCAATGTATATTTCGTTTACGCACGTAATGTTTCTCAATCATGAAAGGTAACGTATGAATGTAAATGTGCCTCTGCAAGACGTGTCAAAAACGTAGTTTCCAAATAGAAGAGATTTATTATTATTTACATACTTTATTTTCCTTTTATATTATCCTCAAAAAGACCGACGAATGCATTAATTTTCAAATTTCTCACCAGTTGGAACAACATTGCACTCAAAGTCTGCTGAAAAGGTCCTTCTAAGTAAATTATGAGTCTTCCCTTTGCTCAATTCCGTCCCAAGATCCACGGATTTTTCGAAACCTAAGGAAAGCAGCTATAGAACAGTTCACTGCATAAATAACGAAAAGCATCCCCAAATACTTTTTTCAGATCAAGCTTTAAATTTTGTAGAGTAACCTTGTAGAGTAAAAATGTAATTATTGACCTATGTCAATAATTACATTTTTATATGAACCCATTTAGAGATTCTTGATAGGAAATCCCCTCGTGTGTTCTGATGGTTTGGTCTATTGAATTATGGCAAAGCACACAAGAGCTATCTAGATGGATGGATGTCTTCGTAAAAGACTTTCTATGAAAAACTGGCTCGTATACACACAGCCAATTGGGAAGACCACGAAAACGCCCATGCACACAAATCGCCCGTCAAGATTCGAACTCCGGACCGAAATAGCAGTGTTCTGCGAATTTAACCCTTTCCGGCACGCTACCTTTTAAACTCGGAGTTTTGATAAAAAAAAAGGTAGGCAGTCTAATTAGGCCTAAAGGAGTATACAAGTAAAATTTTGTGAAGATAGCATTTATCGTTTTAATTCTGTGGGTGTGCCCAAAGTGGCACACTGATTGAATAGAGCTTCGAAAAGAGTGCTGAAACGAGCATTGTTTGTCAATGAACTGATCTATGAGATGCGGAGAAACAAAGAATACAGACTCTCAGTTGTCCTAGATTATTGGTGAGCCCGGTCTGAGCACACCTAGGGTTCGCCGTTTGATTTTAGGCAATATTTTAAGGTAAAAATTTAAAACTAATATAGAACAAGAAGATTATCATACAGCCAAAAAATAACATAGAAATTTCTTTTCAAACAATTCCTTTTATATCCTAAAAGAAATCTGGAAGATTTCTTTGAAAAATGAGGGTCTTAAAAAAGTAAACATTGCTAAAATATATGGACTGGTTTGTGTTGAGCTACAATCTACTATAAATAAAGAACGTTCAGAGTAACCTATAGTAACCTATAAATCCTTTTTAATTCAATTTTTCTGTGCATAAAGAAGGAAATTTTTAGGGGCGTCCAGACCGGACACACTATGCCGCAAAGGGTTAATGCGCGGCCGCTGGTAGTACCGAAGGTTTCGGTGATCAGGCGAGGCTGACTGTTGCGACGCTAATCTTAGGCTAAGCTCTTCAATTAGGCCACTTTCTCTACATAAGGATTTTCGAAAACTTTTGATAATTCTTAATTCGATGTTACATTCTATAAAAATATTCAACCTGGCTAATGATTGAAGACTTCTGATTTGCTTAAATGAAAATAATAGTTTCTTACATGAAATTTCCAAAATCATGAATTTGTACAAAATTAAAATAATTCAGCCTGAACGTTATTTCTTGGAATCTAATTTATTCGGTATTTCACAAGTCCCTCTTCCTTCTTCAAGGAAATAGTAAAAACTGTAAATTATATTAAGAGAGAAATCACGTTCATTTCTCTGATTACTTATTAATAAATATTGAGTGATATTCTAAACTAGCTTTCATTTTAATTTTAATTAAACGTTTTATTTTTAAATATAAAGTAGCCATTTCTTCTCTTCTACAAATCTCACCAATCCAATTATAAAGATTAATTTAAAAAAGTCTAAAACTCACAGAAACGAATCTGGCCGTATATTCTGAAAGTGCGAGAATGAGATACCTAGACAGAAATGGAGTCGCTAATATTTGTCCATCTGCGTCATGAATCACGTGCTATCCAGGTAGTTTAGTCTGAAAAAGTCTTTGGAAAGGAAATGTCCCTGACCAGTTTGAATCGTGAGATTAAGATAAATCAAACGTACTATCCCAGTTGAGTAGATGGGAAAAAATGAAAAACGCTTTCCTTAGTTTGTTAATTAGGTCTGTTCTTATCGTCCTATTATTTATTTATTATTTTTTTTTTTTTGCCTGTAAATGACTCAGATTGAAAGAAGATGTATTTGCTTTATGATACATTAATTAATGATGCAGGCAAATTTATATTTTAAGTAATAACGTATTGGCTGTTTTAAAATTTGTCGTTGCTGCCAGGGCTTGTTTTCTGAAATTAGAAGCGTCTGAGCCCTATGAAAAGTTGTTAGGAAAAGTAAACAAGAAAATATGTTAATAAATAATTCGTACTTAATAATTAAATAAAGTTAAAATATTAGTAAATTAAATTAATGATAAAAACATTAAAATTTTAAATTTAACAATAAATAAAAATACATGAGCTCATCTCATTTGGGGGGGAAGCTGGAATTACAATTTCATGCGAAAATGAAAAATATCGAATCTGGGCCGCCCGACTGGTATAGCGGTTAGCGTCGCTGACTGCCGTGTCGAAGGGCCCGGGTTCGAATCGCGAAGAAAGCATGGATGTTAGTAAATCTATAGTGTTCGTGCGGAGGGGGGGGCACTCCAAATATGCAGCCAGCCGAGAGTCCTCTCGGCTGGCTGCATATTTAGGTAGGGGAAGAGGGAGTGGTGCTCTCCATACAAATTGTAAGCAAAACTGTTCTAAATCGCACTGTCTCCTGTAAGGTGTTCAAGGTTGCTGCCAACGACAGGCGTAAACTTGCGCTCCTTTCCACGAGGAATTTAGTGGGCTTGAGCTGACTTTAGGTCAGACATTCTAAATCGCACTGTCTCCTGTAAGGTGTTCTAGGTTGCTGCCAACGACAGGCGTAAACTTGCGCTCCTTGCCACGAGGAATTTAGTGGGCTTGAGCTGACTTTAGGTCAGACATTCTAAATCGCACTGTCTCCTGTAAGGTGTTCAAGGTTGCTGCCAACGACAGGCGTAAACTTGCGCTCCTTGCCACGAGGAATTTAGTGAGCTTGAGCTGACTTTAGGTCAGACAACTGAGCATTACCAACAATAACAACAACCGAATCCGGCTGCAGGCGAATTTAAGCTTTGGTTGCTGGTGAAATTTCGTGAAATAACTTTTTCATACTTTTTATATCCATCATCTAGCTTAAAGAAATTTAAAAATATCTGACGAAAAAATAATAAATCTGAGATTAGATAAAAATAAAAAAGATAAAATTGTTAAAATTTTATATAGCGAAAATATATTCAAGAACAAAATAATAATGTTTATTCAATAGTACTTACCCTTTTCTTATGTAGCTATGTCAGGGAAAAAAGTTGCCTTTTCTTAACTGATGATAAAGCGTAGGGTTTTCCAGTAAATTGGAAGAAATTAAGGAACATTACAACTTATCAAGAATGCCTACCTTGCATAATTGAAGCAATTGTCGGGAAAATAAAATCGAGCGTATATTTAACGAAGCGTGACTATTTCAGATTACAATGAAGTCGGATGAAATTCTGAGATTTCATTGGCTGCCTTCTGAAATTTCTGGCAGAACCGCCTCTTTTTAGAGGATAATCACCTAGTTTTCGAACAGTCCACATTTATTTATATTGGAGATATAAAAACTAATAGCGAAACACTTCACCGGTGTTAGTTTGATTTTTTAAGGTGCTTTCTCTGTCACACGAGAGCTTAGGAATTAAAGACATGCATGTGTTTGCTATCAAAAGTTAGCTAAGTTTTGTTAAACAGATAATGTCCTAATGTCTAAAGTCTCTTGGAACTAAAGAAAATTGCTTTTTTGAAAAGATGAAAAGAGAGTTAAAGAGTAGCTATACATGGAATAAATATATACTGATCTCTCTAGTAGCCGTGAAGAAGTATTAACAACGTAATTACTTTGAAATGTCTTAAAGTGTAATATAAGTGAAATTTACGTTATTCCTAAAATATGTATTCAAAAATTTCGGCTAGACATAAAATTCTTCAACTCTGCAACAATTTAAAGCAACCGCCGAAACCGATAAGAAGCGGTAAATAAAAAGGTAATCAAGGTTTCACCTCAATGAACTATGGCGAATGCCAAGAGATTAAAGTGGGCTGTAAAAGAAGCTGACCGAACTATTGTGGATTGGGAAAAATACTTCTGACGGTGCAAACAAACTATTTATATAAAGCATAAATCTCTGTGCATGCGAAGAAATAAGCTGGCATAACCCTGAAGAAAATGCTTGCAAATTTTTCTTAACAAAGTTAGGAGAAATCCCTTACAAGTGAAAATTCAAAATTTCTCTAGCTGTTAATGCTGCTTGTACCTAAAATTAACTATGCTAAATTTAAAATTAAAGTTAATTGGGCTTTTAAAATCCGCAAAAAGGCTGGCACTCTTTTTCCGTTGGAGGAATTAACATTAAAATTTCCGTTCTCTAAGGATGAAAATCTTTTGGCTTGTTCCTATATTTTTGCAAATTTGCTTTTAAGACATTCATAAAATGCAAAATGTGTACTATAGCAGACAAATTCAAAGAAATATGTCAAATGTAGAAAAAACGTTTTGTATTTATTAGTACGCTACTTAGCTACTGTGAATTAAATTTAGTACAGCTACCTTCCTCCATTCCTCCCGCTAATAATTTTTGTTGCTGTTTAAACCTAATATTTTTAAATAGCGCTAGCTTAGAAAACATTTTGCTTTATAAATATTCTGTGTAAAATTTGAGATATTGATTTTAAATACGTGTGGATCTGCAGCCAGAACTTGGAAATTTAGAGTAAAAATATTAGAAATAAATACTTGTTGAGTTATCTGATGTATACACAAAACATAAAATTGATATAAAAGAAAATACACAAAACATAAAATCGATATAAAAAATTAATGATGCAACTTTCGTATTGAAGCCTGCGCCGCCACAAAGCATACCCCTGACATAAATACTCCGTTCTCTGAAGTTATACCAGTATGTCAAAGTAGAAAATTTGCATTTAGTATTAACTTGAGAAATCGTCTTTGATATTTTTTCTATAATATTTGGGGTTAACGTACTTTTAAGTACATAAGATACTGCATCTATTTGTTTGTCAAGTTAGGTAAGACAACATTTTCCATTTTATATTTTTTTATGTAATAAACGTAATTTACATTTCAAAATTTATTTTTCTCCAGGTTAAAGCTGTTGAAAACTAATTAAATAAAAACTAAATGAGAGATTCCCATTAAGCCATTCAGTATAGTCTTATTCCTCGAATTTTATACACAGTACAGGACTCTGAAGTTTTACCTCATAACAGACTCTTAGATATTAAAGCATTTTCAGGAACATTTTAAAGTATATTACGCAGTAGAAATTAAGGGGATTATAATTCTGTGTTCACTGTGTTATTTAATCTTAGATTAAATATTATTTGTAACTTTAATACCTTTCAAACTACAGTAATAGAGTCGAATTTAAATTTATATTTTCGCACGTAAATTTACTCGAATTACTTTTGTACATCAGCAAATTTATCTTATTACACTGCATTTAATTTAAATAAATATTGAGAAATGACAATATGTGTAGCATTTCTTATAACATTTTGCAAATTTTTTGAGAGACAGCTTTCGAACCTCTAGTTTGTATTAAAAAATTAATTTTGTAACTATGCCCTAATTAATCACAGTTTTAACATGCTTTTTAGTGCCCTAATTATATAAAACTTTCATCTTATTTCTGTACTAGAGAAAACCCATAAATTCTAAATTAGAGGCTTCCTTTTGGGACAGTAAATAAAATGAAATGTTTTTCAAGTTAACAGAATTTTACTAGCAATTTGAATCAAGTAGACACTAAAGTTCTATTCCTTCAGTTTAAAATGTTAAAAATAATGCATTTAAATAGATTCTGGAAACCCAAATGATATCTGTCTGAAGTTTTAACTTACAGGCCCATTGTTGTTTAACGGCACATAACTGTATACTTTTTTGCTTCGCACAAAATAACATTCTCCCTATAATATGTTGATGGGGACAGAAAGAGGTAGACACAATAAAATTTCGGAAAATGTGAAATATTTTATGATATCGAAAGGTTACGCCTTATGACAAGGAATACATCTTGAATCGCATTGTAATATTATGTAACTTTAAAAAAGACTCTAAACTCACTGGTTGGGTTTCCTTTCAGAACAGAAAAATTACATGGTATTAGAAAGACGGGTCATTTTAAGAAACAATCTTTCATTCTTAGAATATACAAGCATTTAAAATCATTAAGAATTCAAATCAGAATTTTTCTATTTTTGAATAAGAGTGTTTTGATTATAAATGTGATTTAAATGAATTTCTATCTCTCGCTGGAAATGAAAAGAGTAAAACTAATTAATTATCAAAAAAATTAAAAGAATAAAAATTATCAATATTTTTTATTTTTTAGGAGTATAGTTTTAAATATACTTCTTGATGCATCTCATAGCTTTTAAAGCTAGTAAATATTGTGTGATTAGGATATAAATTATATCACCACTTGGAATCCTGTACGATTTTAAATGTAATGTTTATTTATTTATTTATTTATTTATTTATTTATTTTTTGTCTCTTTGTAAGAAATGTCATAGAATTATAAGGTATTTTCTCCCTCTTTCCAGCATGCCTTCGTTGTAACAGTAGCAGACTCGGGGCGTATTCGAGAGATCCAGGTTCGAGCCTCGGCGAGGGAATTGCTCATTTAACATGTCATCTGCTTCAAAAAACATAATGACTCTGCAGAATAAAATTCAATGTGAGTCACAGACTTCAGAAAAGATATGGCATGTCATAGGATGCAAAATATTGTCATTTGCATTATTTTTCTTTAACAAATAATGTACTTAATTTTTACAGTTGGCATATAAAAACATTTTGTGATAAATATTTACTTGAAGACAACAATTTAAATTAAACTAAATGCAAAACTCTTAATAAGTAGTATTAATTTCTATACCGCTAATAGTAAGATAAAATTCCTGTCATAGTAGTTAATAGACCACATAAAATCAACATATTATTACTTTGAAAATTTAAATAAGTTACAATTAATAAGAATACCTACCTTTAAAAACATCAGTTTAGATCTTATGATCTAAAAGTATGTCTGTATTTAAGAGAAATTTTATTGCACTGACGTTTAATACCGCTTTCTAATTTGTTTCAGTGTAACAGAACATTTTATGGTAAATACGAAGATGGTTTATGTTATGTACATATTTGACTCAGCGAATATTACCACTTTATTTAAAAATACTTTCATTTCATCAGATGCTGGCGTAAAAGTACATTAAATGAGTTAACTTTATTGATGTTGTACAATTTTTCTCAAAATTAACACGGATCGGGAAAGAAATGTGTTATCAGGTATATTAAAATTTTATCTTGAATAAGAGAATGAACTTTTACTGTTTTGTGTTTTAATCTCTCTTTGTTTTGCTTCAGTGTTTCATACGCTTTTATGATATCTATTAAGATGTTTTCTGTTATACACATATTTGACAAATTCAGTGTTATCTCTTTACTTAAAAAATACCTTCAGTTCTCAAACACTACTGTTGAAATGCTATACATTAAAACGGTTATTTTTATTGTTGTTGCGTAATTATGCTCTTCATTTAAAAATGTGTTATTTTAATTAATGTCTTTGGTAAAAAACTGCTCGTTTAAGAAGATGTACTGCCAGACATCCTCACGTAGCAATGTCTTCTGCATACTAAATTAAGTGGTATAAAGATTGGCGAAAAATAGATATAAAAGAAAGATTAATGCTATTAGTAATAATAACAGCAACAGTGCAGTTTTAATTGTAATGCCAATGAAAATTCGTAGCTTACCTAAAACGGATCTGTCCCTGTTTATTACTTGCTTCAACTGTCTGCATTTATTCAGGTTTGAATGTCACGAGAAAAAGAAAACTAACTGCAATATTAATCAATAATAGAAAACATTATTTGAGTTTCTGCGTAGCTGCTTATTACATGTTTATGGTCTCTCTTAGAAAAGAATCGCTAAAAAATTTAAAGATTTGATGAAGCCAAAATTCGGAGCAGATGAAAATTCGTTTGATTAATTTTCTAAAATATTTATGAATGTGTAAATTTTCCTCCATATTTCATTCAAAGCACCAGAAAACTGTAATCTTCCTCATCCGAAAAATTTGCATGAAAGGTTATTGGAATTTCTGTCTTATAATACTTATAAATTATCTCTAAAATTCTAGTCTGTAGAAATCTCCTCATAAAATACTCAATCAGAGATTTAATAGTTATGTCACGGAAATATCGATAGTAAGATCTTCCTCAATCCAATACAAAATGAATTTTAACTAAATTAATCCATGCAGATTAACCATACAAACATCTGTGCTTCCCTAATTTCCATTCTTGACAAGCACAAATAGAAAATAAATTGTTGCATTTAGTTAGTTTATGTTCTTTAATACGTACAACTGCCAAATACATCTGTGTCAAATACTCACATACGAAACATCTTTTAAATACTTGTTTTTAATTTCAACAGCATAGTTCCAAACTAAAACAAACAATCTAACAAACATTAATTGATTTATTAAGTCTTATGCTCGAAGATTCTATGTAGAAAAGCAGCTGTCAATAAATCTTCAGAACCATAAATGTATTCCTGATGCTTTGATGGTCCTACACTTAATTTTGTAAATGATTGTATATTGTAAACATTACTAACACTTATAATATTTGCTTAACACCATGTTTAAGATTCTAAATTTCATAAACTGAAAGACGATCTAAAATTTAATATCCGCAATTAAGCTGAATCTTTAAAATTAAATCACAGTAATTAATATCATAATCGCTATAATTTTAATCTCTGAAGGATGAAATCTATGACAGGACCTGTTTAATATATATTCAGAATCTAGAACAGTTTACAGTGTAAATATTGATTAAAATATCTCTTTCGAATCGACTACTGATATTTTAGTATGTGTTGGAAAATTGTATCTGTTATAGGAATTATAAGTTCATATATTTAGCAGTTTGCATCCAGAATTCTCACACTTAACATCAAGTAGGTAATTTATTCAGAATATACGAAGCAATAACCATAAATTTACTTTATTTACAAAGTGCTTTTACTTCTTTTCGTAAAACAGATGAATAGCAATTTCCATACCAGAATCATTATAAGCTGTTTAATTAACTTTCGTAATGTTTTAAAATAAAAATTTATTTTTTTCCACTTCTTGAAAGTACTTTCCAAAGCACAATATCAAGAATATAATATTTTTAGAGAAAAGGACAGCTGCATTGCAAAATTTCTGTTTACAATAATCATGAAACTTATTTTACATATATCGGTATTTTGTATACTATGTTGCTTGTATCTGTCGCTATTCAAAACAACCATGCACTGACATAAAATGTTCCATAAAGTTCTGTCGAGTTTTTGTCATTTGTCATTTGTATTAAGAATACATTTATAAAATGTTAAGTAGTTCTTGCTTATATAAGCACAATCTTTTGAATAACGGAAGAACAAATACCTATAAACATATGAAAATAAAATGGTGCAAAGAGATAATCCTTCTTTCTAATACTAATTCTAGTATGACATCAAGAGTAAATTTTGTGAAACATACAGAATAATACTTTTGTTTATTAAAAATAATGAACACATTTCGATAACGTAAACGAACCATTCTTCATCTGAAAATAGAAAAAATTATATTAAAATATTTCTTGTTGCAATCAGTTGCAACCTTTGCTTAGCTACTGATTGTATATATATATGCTACCCGCACTATGTTTTTTCATATTGCGAGGAACATATACAGACCGTACATACAGACACGAGCTTTTTAATATATGTATTCCAAATTTTGAATTTCGAATTTGTTTTTTATTAGTCTAAAAGGGATTTGTGTCCGGAAGGACTATTACTTTCGTTTTGGCATTTTGCGTCGGACTCCTTTAAATGTCGGTTCACCTTTCAAACTGTTGCCACAAATGTTAGAGTCCTGCATTATATTTGAAGAAATTAAATAATGAAAAACCTGCATAAATGTATGTATATTTGTATATTTCTCGCATTGTGATAAAACAACGGTATCTAGAACCATTCAATTTTGAATGACGTAATCCTACTGCGAATATGGGCATCTGAAAGCCCAAATTCGAAATTTGGAATTTGTTTTATATCGATATCATAGTTTGTAAACCTTTAACGAACTTTTGAGTAACAATCTCAACGATTTAAAAGAGAGCAATGGCAACACTCTACGAGGGATGATGAGAGCAGAGAAAGAGAGAGCATCTGAATATTACAATATTTCTTCTTGTAATTTTATTCATATCTTTTCTGAATTCCTATCTTTTACTGTGTCGCCCGCAGCTTTCGCGTTTTTAAAAAAAATTTTTTTTTGGATTTTTATGAGAAATTTTAAGTATTCTTGAATATATGTGAAAATTTGTATTTGGTTTTACAGTAATTATGTATGAGATCTCTAATTTATCTTGAAAGGAGCCATGTAAAGTGGATTGAGAAGACATTAATATGTTTGTTAAACTTCCCTTGCATCTATCAAATGGTTTTGAAGTTTTAAATCCACAAGAAGTATGAAAAGAGCTGGTTTATTTCTTATATAGTCAGAACTATCATTAAAACATAATACGAAGAATTTTAGAATAAGAGATCAATCGAAATTTAAACTTTTATGTAGAGGTAAATTTCAGTAGTTCAGTAAGTTGGATAAAAGGTTTTAACTAAATATTTTATTCATTTACTTTAGCACTGTGTTCAGCCCTAAATTTTAATGTTTAGCATTATAAGAACACTAATTTAAATCGTTGTCATTTTACTTGTTTCATGAAATGTGGATAATTCCTAAACGTGAATGTTCATTGAAGAGCCGTCGTTTCGAAATACACACATCATATGTCAATTTGGTGACTTTGGAAATTTATTCTTTTCGCTATTCTAATTACTAAAAATCCTATCCAAGCAAGCAATCTCATCCAAAATTTCAGAGAGAAAAGAAATTAAATTGTGTTTACTTAATTATTATAACTATTAAAAATAATTTCCATGAGAATATTATCGCCCAAAATTCCGGAGATGAATAGCGTAATTTTCAACTACGCATTCCGGAGTTCCTTTAGCTATTTTAAGTACTAAAAACTATTTCCATTTTCCACATCATCCAAAAATTTAGATAGGAAGGAAATTAAAATGTTTAGCCTCCTTTAAAACTTTTACTGTTCATAAAGCACTGAAAAGCCAAACCTCTTTGCAGGTATTCTAAGATACTTTTTAATTTCTAAAACAAAATTACCTAAAAGTAAAGAGCTGTATTAAATAACTAAAGCTATTTAAATCTATATAAAATATATTTTTCCCCTCGCTTCTGGCTGCCTTTGTAGTGTAACGGTAGCCCACTCGGTGCGTATTTCAGAGATCCAGGTTAAAGTCCTGAAAAGGGCATAGCTCATTTTTCATAAATCCTGCATTCTAACATATCCTAACGTCTCTACAGTGGTGCCCAAACTAATAGGTGATGGATTATGATTCTTCACCACCAGGATTTGGAGATTGGGTCCTCTAATTCCTAGCCGCCCTTTAAAAGAGGAGTATATAAGGTCGCAGATGTGGGGGCAACCCCACCCATCTAATCAAACAAGTTGGTCTTATGGTCACAACAGGTTACGACGGAGTATATAAGGTATTTTCTCCCTCCTTTCTGCATGCCTTCGTGGTGTAACGGTAGCACACTCGGCGCGTATTCGAGAGGTCTAGGTTAGAGTCTCGGCAAGGACATTGCACATTTTTCACTTCTTCCTGCTTCAAATTAACATAATGACTCTACAAGATAATATCTTAAAAAATACCTCTTGACAATCTCATTAAAATGTGACAAGAAGAGTAGAATTTTCCTGAAGATGACGTCCGCACTTTTAGTTATCTACCAAAATTTGAATCAAATCTATCAAAATCGCAAACCTTTGCAACATTTTACTGTAAACATGCATTTACCAATACTGATCATTGTGTCTGTGGAGAATATTTTCTATCTTCTTTCTGCTTGCCTTCATGGTGTAACGGTAGCATACTTGTCGCGTATTCCAGAGTTCCAGGTTCGAATCCCGGGGAGGGCATTGTACATTTTTCATATCTCTTGCCTCAAAATAACCAAACGACTGTACATGTGTAAAATAGCATTCATATAATAATAGAAGATTCTGCTTGTTGATTTAATGCCTCTGAATAGGCATAGCATTTCTTCAGCAAAAACGCAAAAAGTGATTGGATTTGTCAATGAAACGTCTCTTTACTTGCCTTCACCATGTTGTGTTTAATATCTATACATTCCCTATTAATTAAAGTGTTCA
Organism: Stegodyphus dumicola; assembly: GCF_044657685.1. Classification (NCBI taxonomy): domain Eukaryota; kingdom Metazoa; phylum Arthropoda; class Arachnida; order Araneae; family Eresidae; genus Stegodyphus; species Stegodyphus dumicola. Next base: position 182,134,810 of record NC_140781.1, read on the forward strand.
GAAGTATTATAAACGATTGATTGTCTAATTTTATTTCAATTGGATTTGATGATTTGTATATAAAATTAAGTATAACTTTCTCAAAACATTGCAGCTGTAAATGTTAAGGCAGACGAAAGTGACAACATTTAACCAACTTCTTGAATTTAAAAGGAAACCTTCGGAACTTAATATTATTTCAAAATGTTTCGTTTAGTTAAATCATTTATTACAAAACAGAGGAGTTTTAAAATCCTTTCTTAAATATAACTCGTAGCAAACGTGAAAACGGGGTGGGCCATAGATTTAGCAACCAATTCAAATTCGGAAAAAATTGGCTCAAGTCCAAGCAAAATTGCTAAAAGACGCCAGCTCAGCGCAGAGAATGAATTCCGTGTTGAACGGGAGGCAGCGAGTTCCCAGTCAAAACTCAGGTCTTTAATTCGAAGCATGATTTAATTAAAAATGTTTAAGTAGATCTTGAAGGATTTCTCATTCATTCGGTTGCATATGAGCGGGACATATCCAGTCTGAACAGAAAGGGGACTTTGAAGAGTGCACGAAAACAAATTACTGTCAATTTTAGTTCCAGCTGAATCCACTCATTTAAATGATGAAGTAGAAATTAAAGTGATTAAATAATGAGAATTTATCTGTTTATTTATATATCGGATAAATTGGAAAGTAGTGTAAGAGAGACATTTCAAATGGCAAAAAATATATTCATAATTAAATTATTATGTAGCATCATTTCCGATAATTTTTCCCATTAGGCAAATATTTTAGTCTCTCTCTCTTTTTAATAATTCCTTTGGTTTTGATGCAAATTATTCATTTAATACATTTTTGACCTCTTGTTCACAATGGTAGTATTTATGAACAAAAATTATTACATTGCGTCAAATAAGTAATATTTGAAGGGGGGGAATATCTTAATTCAGACGGCTGCATAAGAATTTTCCAATATTTAAACTTGTCTCCACTCACTTCTGCTGTTTTTTTATTTAGCATTGTACTGCGAAAGAATCACATAACATTTGTTGATCAATGTAGGTAGGTTAGTAGTTCGTTTCAAATTACCTAATGGTGCTAAATACCTGTATTAATAGTTTAATTATTTTCTATCACATCAAAATAAGCCATGCCTTTCTACCCACATTTTCTGTGAGACTTGCCTTCTTTGTTACATAAGCATAAGCATAAATCATTTTACGCACCGTAAAATGTCGCCAGTTCATTTCGTGCGAACACACGACTTCAAATTAATATTCGTTGTTGACGGCTTATGGATGCCACTTAACTCAGAACTTAACACCAGCGCGAAAAACATTTCTGTTAGATTCAAGTGATCGGTTTTTGTCATATGAGTATATTGAAACCTATTTATTAGTGATATACACATTTGACTCTTCCATTTATTCCCCTTCACATCTAATTGTCAACCAAAACTAGGTTTATCCTAAAGACTAAAATTTCTTCTTCGCAATATCTTAAACTACCCTTGGCCGTGAGATTCATTGATCGCACCTGGTTGAGCTAAACAAAAACCTTTCGATTGGCTTCTGAACAATTTCTAAGCAGGGTATATCTCATAAAGCATAATATAAAGAATGCATAGCTTATCATATGATACCATTTTGACCGTGAATAAAATTACTGAACTATTAACTCAACGGACTTTAGAAATAAAAGGCATACTTTTCCTTAATCTTCAACAAAAAGTCAAAGAACTTCACGTAGATCGATTAAAAATAAAACAAAAAAGCGATAATAGATCTAAAATGTATTATCGGAAATGTTATTTTACATACCAGATTTTCATAAATCTATGTTAAATAGGTAAAGTAATTGTTGTTAACAAAACATGTCAATAATTTACAAATTTATCTAAGCTTGTTTTTAAAATTAAAATATATAAAGACCTCGAAGTTATGCCCAATATTAAAACAGAATTTCTCGCATCGGACGTTTGGCCATGTTATTAAGCTATGAACTACCCAAACGGGTAGTTCATAGCTTAGAAGCATTTTAGTTGAGGATTGACCTTGAATGATTTGACTTGACGACAAAATCAGGCTGCCATCAGTTATCTAGGTACCCTTCGCAAATAGCAGATGTTCGCATCAGCCTTTCGCAAATGTATCATATATTAAGACACAATAACACGCCGAATAAATACTAATTCAGAAGACAAACAACAAAATTCAGCGTTATATTTACAGAATTTCCAAATTTTCCATTTTGTAAATATAACGCTGATTTTTGTTGTTTGTCTTCTGAATTAGTATCATATATTATCAAATGCAAAAATTCCTTAAAGCGTCCTATCATAAGAAATACAACACATTTCATAAGGAAATTCTGTTGTATACCCGCAATTAAATACACATCAGTGAAAGAAAAATAGGCCCTGATAATATAAATATTTTGTTCTGTTTGAAACTTCTCTAGAATTGTTGTTTGCATAGAAAGTTACGGAATATCTAAAATTACATTTGCATTCAAAAAAGTATTGATTTCTTAATAATATATGAGTACTTATGGAAAAATTTAAGTGAATTTATTTATGGTTATACATTAAAACAACAACATACTGCAACACAGGAACCTGAAAAATCGAATCACAATGCATAAAAAACAAAACTATGGTCTGAAATAAATAACATTGAAACAATACGTTACAACGAAACTTTAGAAAACAGTGATACCTAGAAAGCAAATGTAGACTTTTGACATTAATAATTTCTATTAATCTCTTGTGATACCTGCTCACTCGTACCATGCATATCATAATTTCCTTATCTCAATATGGTGGTTTATTAGAGTTTGGAGAAGCCAGCTCCTTTCCTTTACTAATTGGGTTCAAGCTTAGTGACCTTCAAAGCATTGTTTAGAAGCAGAATTCCACCGAGTAATAGCTCTACTAAAAGTATTTATCAGATCTTTATAGAATTCATATCAAGATTTCGCATAGCCAGTTTTATTTGTTTATTATCTTCGATTTCAAGAACTTCATCAACCGGGTTTGCTTTGTGCGGAAGTGTGTATCTTGCATAAAAACGAAATTCATCTCTAGGCTTTTCTAAAAATCCTTGTGAAGCATCTTAAGATTTCGCAGACAGAGATACTCTGTCTGCCATGTGCAGGAGAGCTCTTTTATTGATATTTATATTCGTTCTTATAGCTTCACATCTATACCTTCGCGATGATCTCATTTTCTGATGTTAGCGGGTATATTTCATGTTCTAGCTGCCTTCATATTCAAACAGGCTTAAATTGTACATTAAAGTGTAATTAGACACCTTATTCGAAACACACACCTATTGCTGCAGACTAAAACTCTTATTTCTAGTAGGTGGTGTTTTATTGCGGAACCCCAAAATATAGAGATGCCATAAGAGAAAGACAATATTACCTTCAAAAGAATCAATGAATTATTTTTAAAAACTAAGCAATCTCGCTGAAATTATAAATATTCTTTCACATTCATTTAAAAATGCATATTTTAAGAACAGATTGATATATGATTCTAGAAATTTTCATAACAGGTGGCTAATCGAAAATTCACTAGCAAACGGTACTCGTATAACTTATCAATCCAGTCTTTATAACGGACTAATTTTTTATTTAAGCTAAATCCACTGTCTAGTATGTCCTCACTAGCTCTTCTAAACGCTTCAGAAGATAAAAATGTTTAACTACATGAAGAAATTTATTGTACATAAATACCTAGAGAATGTACTGAAATTTAATGTACACTAATATGTAATGGACTCTGTATCAATATAGAATAATTTAATTTATCCTGAACTAAACTGAACTTATGCTATAGGAACCTATAGCATAATATTTCAAAATAAAATAAATATTTTTATTTTTGAAGATAATAAATTCTCTCTGTAAACTATACCACCAACAGATTCAAAATCGTACAAAACGCCTAGGAATTATTTACTTTCCAGCGATATTCATTTTAAATAAAAGTTCTCACTCAAATAGCTTAAAAGATATAACATGCATTTTATTATTGTATGAACTTATTTTAACAGTATATCGATAGCACAATTTTAGAGTATAATAAAAGGTACTATTGTTGGAGAAAAACAAAGCATATATTTTGAAGTTCAAAAGTTTTCGACCAGACCTAAAAGCTTATAACGTCGCTTGAAACTTGGCCAGAACTTGAATACCAGAATGCAGCTTTTCATTCTACCAGAAACGTAACAGAATGAGTGATCTCAGATGATGATAACTCATTATTTTCTAAGAGAAAAATAATATTTTATAATGATTATCGGTATTTCAACTAATAAGCTAAAGTTGTTATTTTTCACAAAAATTTCGATTTTAAATTGAAGCCTTTCTTTAATTTTACCCTTCAACTAAACCACAAGATTTTCCAACTAATAACTCTTGCCCAACTAATATGGGCAAGAGTTCAGTTAGTTACAGAACAAAGGCGATCTTTGCCCCCCACCCTAATTTTAGATGTAGGTGTCTTCCGATAATGAAGATGCTGTTTTGTAGTTTAAACCAGTAAATATAAATCATTGATAGCCAACCCGCGGCAAGCTTGCCACAGTGTGGTACGGCGGAATTTCAACGGTGGCACACGAAGAATTATTGAAGAATTAAAAGATTTGAAAAATTAATAATATCGTCTGTATCGACGGGAAAATTTAAAAGATTTGAAAATATCGTGAATATCCACAGATTCGTGGGTATTTCGGATAAAAGAGACATTTTCGGTAGCACTGTTTTGTACAAATAGCAATGACATGTATTCCATTACACAGAATGTTTCAAGCATTATTATTCTATCAAAAATGCTAAAATTCAATTGAAAGCCAACCTAAAATATTTTAGGATTTTAATTCACTTTCCCTTTTTAATAAAGTTAAATGCTTTATTTATGCAGAACTTAGAACTTATGAATATTAATCATTGATGTACGTAAATATTTTACTGAACCTATCAACAGTTTCTAGAATATCTGAATTATAATTAGAGTTGTCTTGTTAGTGGAAAAGTTTATTATATCAACGAACTTGATGACGGGTATAGAAATTATTGGTAATAAAATTTTCCAAACAAAAGAGATCTATAGGTTAAATTTAACGGCAAATTATAATTCATCTGGATAACTTAGATGCCTTTGTTCCAACTGATGATTTATTTATTATGTATCTAAATGCAGAATTTTTTTTCAAGCCATTAATAAAAAATCTTGATGTATTTTCTAAATTTTGGGGATCAAACTGAATCTAGAAAATTCATGAGACTTGCACCTTGCATCTAAATCTGATTAAAATCCATTTTAAGAATTATATTGATTACATTTATAGTCTCTACAGTTTTGAATTAGTCAGAAGATATGGCAAAGAATTGCTATATTAGTTTACTCCTTAAAAATTCATTTCTGAAAGAATTGTTTAAAAGGTTTTATTAGGCACTTCAATTTTTCCAACTAGCTGGTCGCTTAAGTTTCTTTCCAGTCCCTCTTTATTGCGTCAGCTTACTACAAAAATATATAAATGAAGGAAAAAACGGAAGCATCAAAATGACTATAAATGATTCCATCCAAAAAGGAATGATTTTTCCAGTTATTTAGGTATTATGAAATGGAATATTCCCACCATGTTTTCTTTGTTTCATGAAAAATAGTCAGCTTTGCACTTATGTTTGTTTTAGCTGATTATAACAAAACACGCAAAACCTATTAGCCGACTAAAATGAATGCCTTCGTGGTATATTTTCTAAGCTAAGCTGGTTCTCATTTAGGTTAGATATGAGGCAAACCACAAAAGCTCCCACCTATTCCTGCCTATTCGTTAGGATATGTCAGCTGCTTTATTACTATTTAAGGTTTTTATGATAGTTCTTTATGATAGATATAGATCTTCTGCTGTTGGCATCCGTTCTGTGTTCTGTGAGCTTAGGAACTGGTGTTCTTCCACACTAATTTTGATGCCCTGTTGCAGCTCTGTGCCCATGTTTGGGTCATCGTGCTTGAAACTTTTGTTGAGAATATGCTGGACCACATGCAGCGTGTAGCTAGCACCTGTGCAGATATCAATAGTCAGATTTAATGGATGGTATACCTTATCCTAGGCAATTTTAATGACAGTAACATACTTGTTACGTGTGCCGCTGCAGAATTTTCCATGAAACCAGCTTAGCTCTCTCACTTTCCCTCTTTGAACTGCCAATTCATTAGTGAACCAGGGGCTTCTACTGAGTGCAATGTACGTTTTTCATCACTTTCTCTCAGACTGACATGATTGTGCTGGTGAATACATTGTGCGCTTGGTCAAATTCTTCTGGATTATTACTGTTGTTGCATATATTAATTAGATGCTGTTCGGTTCAATTACCAGTGGATAGCGATCCTGTTTACCCAGTTCCCGGTGGGTTATCGCTGTATGGTGAAAAGCCGCCTGACAAGTAACTGAAATTACATTACCGTGTCTTTTCCTGGAATCCAAAACTTGGCTGAAATAAGGAATTTTTAATCATTGTCTAAAGTTCTTCAATTAGCATATGAAATATGAAAAAAAGCGAAAATTACTCGTTATATAGGCTAATATGAGATTCTATTCTATTTCTGATGCTAATTGAAGACGATGTTAATTGAAGACGATGCTAATTGAAGACGATGTTAGCATATTTAATATGATAAATATAATAGAACCTCTTATTAGATCATCTAGTATTAAAAGAGAAGACATAACATTCAAAGGATGATTCAACAAATTGGTGCAATCGATATGCGGGAAATTTTGAACAGAGAAATGAGGCAAGAACTTTGCATAAGAAACTAATTGAAATTCCTCAAACGATAATACAAAGAAAGGTACAGGAGTGAACAGCAAGCACGAAAAACGGGTAGAAGAGCAAAAGACCCTAACACAGAGTGAGAACAACTGAATATAAATATGCTGAGGAATTTAGACTTCTTAAACATGAATGGGCTAAGAAATCAAATTTCAGTATTTATTGAACAAATTTTTGTTTCAAAAGGGTTTTTCATGGAATGTTCCAGAAGATAATATGTATATAAATTTCACAGCGAAGATATGGCAGCAGTTCAAGTAACAAAATATGACGCTAAAGGTAAGGTAGCATGCAATGTTAATGTAAGAGACTGATGTCTGTTTTTTTATTAAATAAATGAACGTCAAAACCTCTATAACTTCAGCTTTTATCTTTAAAACTGAATGCATAAAGAATTGAAAAATCCATTTTTAGTACTTAAAGTTCCATCAACATTTATTTACACTGCAATGGCTGATTACAACTCAGTTTTTTAGTTGTCGCATCCGATGCTACTCTTTGTCAGACGCTCAATACGTGTTCCATCTTGGCATGTGAATCCCACGAGCTTGCTAGCCAGCTGAGCTTTGTTAAGAACAATCCAAGAATAATCACAGCCACGGCAGGTTAATGGGTTACCTATAAAAAAAACAAAACTATTATCAGACGTTGTAATTCTCGTACATCTCTTTTTTCTTTAATTTTTTATGGTTCTATTTGCAAAATATTAATCTCTAAAAATAATTTTGTATTGCCTACCTGCAGGAGAATCGAATTCTATGCAAACTATTTAGAAAAATATTATTCTAAATATCTTAGAAAATTTTAGTATTTAAGATAAGGAAAAAAATGATATTAATTTTAAGAAAAGGGAACTAAGCTTGAGTAGCTTTCTTATTATTCTAATAATGGGTGGTTAAGAATGGAGTTTCCAAACTTTTCTGAACTAGGGCATTTCCAAAATTTGGTTTCGAACATATATCTGGGATAGTTTATGAAAAAATTAAATTAAAAAAAATTACATACTTATATTATAGGATGATCTTTAAATGAAATACTCATGTAAAAGTAGACTCATTTGTTGATATAAATTCTAGTTTAAGAGAAAATTACAAATCACAGATATATTTAATAGAAAACCTAAATACATAACCTCTAAATGTATAAAAAATAGGCTTATATTTTATATTAATAAAAATATTTATCAGATTTATAGACATGTACTTCTGATATTGGACTTGAAATTCATTCACTAGAAGAGTAAAACTTAACGGGTTTTTAACGAAAGTTTCCCGCCACCGCAAATATCGTCTAGGTAAACTGTTCACGTTGGCGTATTGAATCATATTTTGTCAAACGATTTTTGGCATTTGAAAGAAAGGGACTTGCTTTAAAACACTGTGTTGTGAAATTTGTAAAGAAGTATCGTTACCATTAAGTACAAGATGTCTGAAATGGAACTATCACGCTACCAGATTAGAACCATCACTTACTTCAAGCTCTGTTGCAAAACCTCAGCTACAAAATGTCACCAAATCATGTATATAGCTTTAGGTACTAATGTTGTATCATATGATACTGCGAAGCCTGGTACCGAAAGTTCAAAAACAAGGACTGTGACATTTAAGAAGCAGAGCGCTCTGGCCGGCCTACTGATGTTGGCGAGGCCTGCCTGCGAGAACTTATGGAAGAAGATCAATTTGCATCTACTCGAAAGCTTGCTAGGGAGTTAGACGTTAGTATCATGTCCATTAGTCGCGCTACTCATCGCATAAACTTGGCGTACAGGCTCAACCGCTGGGTGCCGCATCAGCTGACTCAATGAAATAAGGATAGTCATCTTCGGGCCTGCAACTAATCTGCTCGAATATCAACGCAAGGACAAAATTATGGACCGGATTGTCATTTGTGATAAAAATTAGATTTACTTGAACATCTCAAGCCGAAAAGGGAATTAGTCTGCGTCCGGTTTGCCCGTCGGTAGCGGCGCAAATCTCAATTTGATTAACAAAAAGATCATGCTTTGTATCTGGTGGGATTGCCATTATCCACAAAGAGTATCTGGAAAAAGGTAAAGCCACGGCAGTAATTTGTACAGCGAGATGCTAGTCCGTGTTGATGCTGCTATCAAGGAAAAACGTCGAACTGAGTTCCGGCGCAAAAAGGTAGTGTTCCATCAAGGTAATGCAAGATCACATGTGTCTGCATTCACTGGCTGGACTCTGTGCGGACTCGAATGAGATCTTTTGGTATACCCACCATATAGCCCGAACACCGCTCCTTCAGAATTTTACCTTTTGCTACCTAGCTTCTGTTCTGCACAAGACGTCAGAAATAGAGTTGATCTGTTTTTGGACTTGCGGCCACCAAATTTCTGGGCGGAAGGTTTTTGAAAGCTACCAAAACGTTGGCAGAAAATCATAGATTTGGGTGGTGATTACTACCCGCACTAAAGGTACTGCTGTCATGTTTTCTTTTTTTTTCTTTTTTTTTTTTTTTTAACTAGAACGATGTTTGGCGGAAAGCGTTCATTACAATCAGATAAAATTGGACATTTGGAGTAATATTTGCAGAGTCTTTAGGTTTCTTTTAAGCAAGAAATGAGCAATGTCTTCGCCGCGATTCGAACCTGGACCTTTCGATACGCGCGGAATGTGCTACCGTTACATCACAAAGGCATACAAAGGCATGCGGAAAGAAGGGAGAAAATAACTTATTAAATTCCTCACTATCTTAAATTGATCTTTTCGTCTGTTTATAATACTTTTACTAATGGAAATACATGTTTAATAGCTGCAATGGGTTATGGTACAACCAACAGAAGCATGGAGATGAAAAATAACATAGTCATTAATACTAAAAACATCGTAATAAAACCTCGTCAACCGTATTTCATGGATTTTCCATAAGGGGAGTTATACGGCTAAGTGAAATAAAACTCGTTATTCACAGAATTTTTTTGCACGAAGAATACTAAAGAAAGAAGAAAACTTGCTTGAGAAATTTATTTATTATTTGTAAATCTCTGCGTTTACTAAGCAATTACACATTGATTACATTTGGAAGACTGACTAAAAGCTTTATTTTGTGCCGAATGTCAATATTCTAAGACCACATTATGCACGACGCAAAGAACAAGATCAAAAAGGATCTTGTGTCAGTCAGTGGCAAGCATTTATCAAGGATAGTGAATTATATGGCCGAGTAGGCGTAACAGAAAAACAGGCCGAAAATTTTGGAAAGATTTCACTAAGGGAGTCTTTAAAGTAGAATACAGTTTGTTCTATATTTCTGAGTTACAATTTACAAAACACATTCTTGCATTTTAAATTTGAAGAAATGTTTCTGAAAAGAGCGACTTAAACAGAAAATGAAATTCGATCTTCTTTCGAATTTTTCGCATTAAAACAGACAGTGAGCAGTAAAGGAGGAAGATTATTTCTGTCTATTATGATATTGCAAATAATGACTGAAAACCTTCCAAAATAGAGCAAAAATTTTTTCTATCTTCTAAAAATACAATTATTGAAAAAAAAAGGGGGGGATTGCTAGATCAAAAGAATGCAATGATAATAATAATAATAATAAAATAAAATAAATTCCCTAAAAATAAGCTTACTCTCAAAAACCTAGTTTACGATGAATTCTCAGTTAACTCAAGACAACTCAAATAGGACTCGCTGAGATGCTGAACCTCAGAATGTATATATATATAAGTATTTTTAATTTCCTCTTCTGTGCAAGTATATATATATATATATATGTATGTGCAAGTATATATATACATATGCAAGTATATATATATATATATATATAAGCAGTTTGCTTTTACTGCTTTATTTTTAATGTAATTATAAAGTGAAATTTATTCAAAACATTTTCTTGTTTTGATTGTTTGCAAAATTTATACTTTGCATTAATAGAATTGCTTTATAAGAATTTGCACATTTCTCGTAATCGTATCTTTTAGCTGGGTTTTACAGTTAAAAATTAATTTATTCAAAACATTCTCTTATCTGTATTTTTCTGCATATTTCAAAATTATTTCCAATTTTTTTTGTTAATTTAATTAAAATATTGCAGTCTATTTACATTTTCGGCCTATTGGAATTGTGCTGGTGAATGCACAGTTTCGCTTTTATATGATTTATGTATTAAGCATAATTGTGCGTCGGTTTGCTCATAAACGCGCTTATTCTTTTCATTTATCGGTGCACCAACCCTTTGAAGAAGATATCTTCTTCAAGGGGTTGGTGCAAAGATATACTCTCTTTGAAGACGATACCTTTTTTCAATGGGACGGTATCTTCTTCTAAAAAGTTTACATTTCCTAGTATACACCATTATGTCTGTAAATAATTTTCTCCCCCCCCCTCCTATTTTTTCATTTGATTAGTTTTACAGTCACTTTATACAGTGGATTTTGCATTATTTGCCCTTTTTCGTCTTTCATTGTTACCAAACGCATTATATTTACATCTACTTTGAATTTAATTATTTTGAATTACTTTGAATTAAAGCAGCCAATTTACTGGAGTTTCAAGTAATTTGGCTTTGGGAATTTTGGACGTAATTTTTTATTATTCTCAGATTTATTTACGTTAAACAATGGGAGACACAAAATTTCTGCTTCTCAACGCAAAATTAAGATAGTAATTTGATCTAAATATTTCTGAAGAAGAGTGGCATTTTCTAAAAATAGCCAAATACTCCTCACTAGATAACTAAATGTCACATAAAAGCTCCTATTGGAGGTATTTAAGCGTGGAATAATCACATTAAAATGAAACATTTTACCCTACCTTGTTATATATAGATACGCCTCATACGGAATGATTATGTAGCGTTTTATAATGCTACGCTTTTAATACGATCCAAAAATTTTACATAAATTCAATTACTATTAAATTCGTGCGACATATAAAAGAATGCATAACGTCTTAAATTCTTCTGTACGGTTACAACACATTTACAAACAAATATATAACTCCACTGAGATATAACTGTACGCTAAAATTTACTTATCCCTACCTGTGCTGATGCAAATAAATTTTTTCTTGGAGGGGGGGGGGAGATATTCTTACAGCTTCGAAAAATGAATCATTTTATCTGAGGGGAAAAGGAATATGTTTCAGATGTATTAATTTTTTACTTGCAAGCACTTTGCACTACATGTAGCCGCACTTTGTTAAAAATTTTGAATACCGTAATTGCATTTGCTCAAGAAAAGGTCGGTACAACGGTTCATATATATGCTTATATTTTTCGATTCACGCACAGGTAAGAGTATGACCATTAATGGAATATTTATACTTTCATTTCAAAGAGTTATTGGCATATCAGCACTTCATCAACTAAAATAAAGGAATTAGATCTATATTTTACATTATAAGCTATGAGCGTTTGATAGTTATTTTCAGATTTAAAACCCTAAATGAAGTGTCCTTTCGTGCAATATCTCAGTGCGAGGCCCATGTCATCTGCAATGCACGCCCTGCAGGCGCCTATGGCTTGCCGTAGCAAGGCAGGGGACATTCCGGGGTTCGACTTGTCCCCACGTTCAGATCGATAAAGGGAACGCTTACTTAGGTACTTATTCCTCGAAGAGTTACAGAATTGGTCCCACAGGAAAGTACCAGCTGGATTGTATTGCATCTTTTCTGGATTTGGCTATTGTCTAACAATTCGACAAAAATTAGGAATGTGGAAACTTTTATTAAGACATAAGTTCAGTCTTTAAAGAAAAATATTTATATGAAAAGTATAGTTTTCGGAAGGTGAATCGGAATACATAGATTTTGATTTTGTAATGTCTCAGTAAAGTATTTGGAAATCCTTTCGCTTGAAACATCTGTATGATGGTTTCTGAGACAAGACGAAACTTTTAAATCGTAACTTCATTTCTTCATATCAAGATTGAATTTCAGACGCAAGTTACCTGAAACTTCTTTTTGCTATTTGAGTAATAAATTTCTATCATGTAATAACTGTGGTTATAATCCGATAATTTTTATCTGCACTAGATTCCTATTGAATGGTTCTTAGGTATGTAAACTGCCATAAACTTTCCTTAGGTTTATTCAATTTATTTAACATTACGCCTGAAATATAGCAGCATGGGGTGGCTCTTAAGAAACCGAATTCTCTATTCCTGAACGTAGGATAAAATTTTCAATATTTAGCTAATTTTTACAGACAGTACTTTTATATTTATAAAAGTAATTTTTAAATATTTAATTAGATTATTATTATGCACATAAAGATGGATTCATTCAGTAGCTATGTTCCTTTTATTTTTAATCGCCTTCAAAGCTCGGAAAAGTACTGAAAATGTAAAACCTGAAATTAATCTATAAATTCATTATTATTCAACTATTGAACTTCATTATTAATTATTCTATTACTATTTAGTAGAGCTATTTGATCACTGTACGGACCATGAAAACCGCATGGAACATTTTTTTTATTACTATGTCGTTTTTTTTATACTCTAAATTTCAAAATAGTCTGTTGTTAACTTTAAAGTTAAGCATAAAAAATTTCTAATACTAAAGAATTTCTAATACTTCGAAATATATAAAAAATTCTTCTCGTGACCTCCATTGTACATTAACTTACTGGGCTCCGTCCAAATGTGATTGGAAGTAATCCAAAGTTGATCGGAAAGCAATCAGAAAAATATATTCATTCAGAGATAGCTCCACTTTGTATTGTAATAAATAAGACTTATTGTATTGTAATATTTTATTTTAACTATATTTGTATTGTAATAAATAAGACTTACTATAATGATGCAATGAAATGCTTTGAAATTAAAAAAAGATTATACTTAAAATTCTTAGGTTGTAGCCAAACAATTAAATGTGTTAAAGCTAAGTTAACAGCACTTACGTTTCACGTGAGATTCGGCTGTTACGATTTCTAAATTGATTTATGTCTGATGATTGAAAAATTTATATTATTGTGTCTGAAGGAATTATTCTTGTTCACTCACATGATCTCAGTAAATTTAGGGTCTTTTTTAAACATATTCTCCCAGTAATAACTTAGTGTTTATTTAATTGGCTATATCAAAGCATTCGAAAACTATCTGTCTGATGGGAGGATTGCCTTCGCTGAAAACTTTCAATGAAAACTAATTCGTATCCATGTTACACGTAGGGAAAACCCCATGCAGCCAATCCATTCGCCAAGATAATCATTATTTAAAACTCGTAAGGAACGTTATTTTAGTTTAAACTAAACAGTTTTGTTCAGTTACTTAGTTTTTCTATCTTCCCTCATTTCCATTTCCTGCCAGAATGATATTTCAGTTTCGCGAGATTTGCAAACTAGGGTAGAAAGATATTATTTAAGCTGGTGTCTGAGTTACTTCAGACAGAGCGTGTTCTGCCGTTCGGACACGTTGTTTCGCTGAATTAAGCTTACTGTTTTATGGCCGTACATTTTAATTGCCGGTTTGTGTACGTCGGTGGTAGGCCTAAGAGCCAACTCGCGTTAGTTATTTCTGTGCAGCTTCGGCTGATTATTTAACTTAGTTTGTAGAGACTGTTAAATAGCTTAAGTTCACGCCGGGAAATAATGTTATGAAGCCTGGTCACGGCACCAATGTTATGAAGAAAGTTTCGTCACCAAGGTTAAATAACTTTACTTCAAGGTACCATGTTATATCTGAAATTCCTATATAGTTAAATGTTAAATATGAAACTACTTGCCGTTAAAGGGAGTGATCGTATAGTGAAACGTGTACAGCATTTTTGCGTTGTGAAAAAAATGCATTCCGGGACCGCGCCGTGAGAGGATCGAAAACATAAACCATATACAAGATATAAAGGAAAAGTTTATATTAAATATATAAAGAAAACATACTGTAAGAGGTTCCAGATTAAATATCAGTTTATTCAATTACAACACAATAAGAAAAATCTTAACCTCATCTGAGAGTCTGTTCATTTAAATTCATAAAAAAAAACTTAAGGTTTGTCTGGTGATTTAAAAGAAAGGGAAGGGAAACAATTTATGGCCTGAGAGTTAAATTTTTGATTCGACGTTGTTTTTACTGCTAAGGAGGTTTTTGAAAAAACTTGCCTAAAGTTCCAACACACCAAAAAAAATAATACTTATCTTGAGTGGACATCTTGAAGTGGAGGAGAGCTCATATCTTAGCTCTATCCTTACGTCACTTGGCAAATCCGCAAGACAGAGACTCGAACGGCACGACAATAAATTACATCAGCTATACCGTCAAATCTTACGCCTGCTACTGGTTTCCATAGAAGAAAATTATTCCCACTGGAAGCAAGAGAACAGCTTACACCGCACGGCTGTCTGCCTAGACTCTCAGCTCCACCAAGGAAAACGTAGACAATTAAGCTAGGCATTTTAGAGAACGGCTAACTCAGGCTTCCAGTTGTCTAAGGTGACATAATTCCTTCTGTTTTCAAGTCGGAGTTCAGAGGACATCGTCCTGACTTTTGCCGATACAGATAGAGACCCAAGTCTCTGTTAATTTTTTTTTGTTATTCGCTCAACAGTTTTTTTTTCGCATTTTTGAGAAAACCCGCGGCCGGGGAGCATAATTGCCGCTCCCCGCCGGAAGCACTGCTCGATGCCGACTAAATCTTTTCCTTTCTCCTTCGCAACACCCACAAGTTTTTTCTCAGTCTCCGTCAACAAGTCCGTCAAGCCCGAAAGTCAGCGAATCCAAGCAGTGAGTGCCTAAGCGAGTCCAGAGTAAGTGTGTAAGAGAGTCTCGCCTCTTAACCAAAACGCGGCCGGGGAGCATATTTGCCGCTCCCCGCCGGAAAACACCTCTCGGAGTCACTTACATTTTGTCCAGCAAGCCCAAAAATCAGCGAGTCAGTCCGAGAGTCAGCCAAAAGTAAGTGTCCAACTCAAATTTCCTTCTTCTCCTTCACCAAACGGGCTCCCACTATGGCTTCACTTATCGCCCCCTTAATTATGGCAAAATCTTCGTTTTCAACTCCAGAATGCGGAAAAAAAGGGTGATCGCGCATGCGCGCCCTTCTTCACTTAGCCAACAACCGGACCCTCAATCGCCAAAAACCTGAATGACTTACATTGAAAGACAAGTAGCAACCTTTGACCTTTCCGTCACGTACTTTCCTCTCTTAAGGTCAACTAACAAATGAAAATTCTTTCTCGAACATTCTAAAGCGCGCGAAATCATGACTTGGCGAAAATTGCCTCCCTTTCCCTGCTTCTTTCACAATGAATAAAAGTTTGTACAAGATTTGCAAATAAAAGAAAATAAATAATATTCATTTATACTAAATAATATTTCCAGAAGCATCTGTTTTTCCCCAAAATTAAAGCCTTAAATTAAATAATTCAGAATCAAAATAAAATTTAAATTTCCATAAATCATAAAATCATTAACCTAATTTTTTATAACGCTATCAGATAATTTCGCTACATAACATTCCTTTCCCCTAAGGAATTAAATTTTGGTTTACCAAAATTTAGAAGACAGACACTTCTTGAAATACCATGACTCATACTGTGCAATAAGGCTAAAGGATAACATAATGTAACAATATTTCATACGACTCCTTGGTACAGTGACGTTACTGACACATTAAATGTAAAGTCCAAAATGTGCAAGTAAAACAACAAGATTAATCAAAGCAATTACTAATTAAAATACTCAAGGAAGATCATCAAAAATAATTAATCAAAAACATCAATTAAATCACTTAATTAAACCTAGAAATACTCAGAACACATACAAAAATAAAAATAAAAATAAGGCGCTAATCACAAACAAAATATGTCTAAGATCAATCAATAAGATAATTAACGCGCCGCAGATACATAAAATACATTCCTGAGAAAATAAACACACTAATAATTCAAACAATTCCAAATAAAATATGTCACATGAACGTATTCAAATAAGGAGTAAAGACCCCTAAGTACTACGAAATTGAATAACTTCTAAGATTGAATCCCAAACAGTCACGTCTAAGAACAGAAGCGGCCTGATCAGGGCCAAGCATTAGAAAAGAAAAGAACGTTACAACACAAGGAACCTCGGAACCAGACGAAAATACCCCACACAAAGATCAGAAAGAAGGAAAACGTGATTGTCCAAAAATTCAATCCAACCAAAATCAATTCCGAGAATTAACATAACGAATACGCTGTACAAATACCAATTAGAATTTTATCCAAGGCACACAAAAATAATAGTAATAATACAACCTAATGCATATACAAAATAACGTTTGGCCAATAATTACAAACAGATACTACCAAGATACACATATAGACATAAAATGAAAATACAATTAAACTGTAAAAATTTCGTACATAATTCAAATGAGCAATGAGATCAGTGATACTTAAAAAAAAATTTTAAACTGCAATACCTAAACCAATACACACCTAATCATTACGTTAAACCATATCAAGTCAAAAATATTTCACTGTAATTCAAATCAAGCCAAAAAAAAAATCAACCAGCAAGAGTGAAGTGCCGCTAAAAATTTCAAACCTCACGGTAAACACTAGTGAGTAACAACACCAAACTTAAGTCCCCTTAGTAAGACAACACCAAAAAAAAAAAAAAAAAAAATCCAGTAATTCTAAAAATCCCTTAAGTCCACGAGAAAAAAAATTCAACCTAGTCAAAGAAATCAATCAAAGCTGGACTGAAGCACGTTACTAGGACACTAAATAAAATATCACAAATCAAAAAAAAAAGTGTTCAAAAGAAACCCCCCAATTTTAGGCAAAAACTGAGATCTATTCTGCATCAGACTCTTCCAAAACGTTGTATAGTAACCTAATAACAGCCTTCAGCAACACCTCCACCCAAACAAAAGAAACAAAGTAACTCTTTACCGCGTCCATGTAAGCTGAGAAAAGCGCTGTATTATGAATGACAGACTCAAACTTTACGTATCAAGCAAACCTCCAGACACGTTGAAAGAGAACATAAGATCTCTAATCTCGGAAAGAAAAGTGCGCTGACTGAAACGTTACAATCCTGAACCAACACAATGAAAAGATACAACAATAGTTTTCTCAGATAACAAGTTCCTGTTTCTCCCGGTGTAAGAGGTCAAGTGCCACCATGAAGTGCAAGTATTTACAAGAAAACGAGCTTTCAGGACATTACAACTTCACGCAAGACCTAACTGCAAGCAACAAATGCAAAGTTCTCAAAAGTGCTAAACTAAAAAAAATACTCATAACTCGTAACTCAAAATCCCTAAAAATCACACAAATGAAATCCATATCTCAAATTCTACTATTTTCCTATGACCACAGAAATCTCAATTCTTCCACAGAAACCAAACATCAGAGAACTTACATTTTACGGACCTTGGCAGAAACCACTAAAACAAAACAAAAACCTGATACAACTATCTTGATACTACCAATTCAAATACAAAACTTAAGCCAAAACAAGAATTAACCCCAAATTCAGCAACAAGTCCAACCAAGAAAGAAAATTCAATAACTCAAATCAAATCTATTACGATTCACTAGCAAATTCAAGACAAACTACTTGAAATCAACAGAAAATTCCCACACAGGAGTACAGAGCAAAAGTAACTAATCTTGTCAAACTTATTTCAAAAATTTCATCAAACCAATTCCTGTTGTCACCAAAATTCTCATTAAAATTCACTTTCTACAATTCACAAGACTAACTCAATTTCTACTGTTTAAACATTTCTCACATGACAACTCTTGACAAACTTAAAACTCAGAAGATAACTAATCTCCATTACTCTGACTCATTAAACTACTTAGAACTTCACTCAAGCTGAAGAATTCAATCCAAAAATAAATTAAATATGCAAACATCACTATTGCTGATCTCAGGCAAAAATTCAAATCTAACCCATGTTAACCTTAAAACAGAATTTGGCAATTGAAAAACAATCTACAATTTTTACTCATTCATTTGTATCATTATGCCTTCAGAACTTATAAAATTCATTGCTCAATACTAAATTAAATTTTCTAACACATTACACAATATACTGGAATCATATCAAAACAATGTAATCAAAAAAATAATAAGATACTTGGTAAACTAGATAATCATGAAAACATTACATACATTTCACAAAATATTATTCAATTAATTCAAAAAAATCACAATTTCTCTAACGTTACCCCTCACAATTACACATTTCACAAGATTCTAGGTTAAATAAGTAGCAAAAACACACAAAAAAATTTTTTTTCTAGCTACGCATAGCTGTGGCTTGTCTCATTCAGTAAAATAATTAGAGTCTTTAATCTCTTTCTCTTAGAAGTGCTCAAAAAATGAGTCCAGTTTTTAAAGACAAGCACTCGAAACTTGTTACAAGGATATACAAATAGCATAGGATTATCGTGAAATAATTCATTTTCCATCTTGTATCATAAATCAGTACGTCGAAAATCAAAAATACACATCTAGAAAACACTCAAGGATTTTCAACAGTAAGAATGTACAGTACCTATTCTCCTACATTAAAAATATACATTTTTCCTAACTTTAAAGTTCAATTCTGATTGCCTAACGTTAAAGTCCTAAATTCCTGAAATTCACAAAGATTCTCAAAATTTATCCTCTTGTATTAACAACTTCATTAAAACAGTAAATTACTAAAAATAGGTAAATTCAAAATCAATTACTGATTCGATCCTTCACTAAGCAGAGGTCACGGCACCAATGTTATATTAAAAGAGTTTCGTGAGAGGACCGAATAAACACAAAAAAAAAAATATATATATACAACTTATCTGTTAAGATATCTGGCACCAATGTTAAATTTTGCCGTGAGAGGATTTAAAGTTCAAACAAAAAAAAAAAAAAAAAAAAAAAAAAAAAAACTTATCTGGTGTGGGCCTCTTGAAGTGGAGGAGAGCTCATATCTTAGCTCTATCCTTACGTCACTTGGCAAATCCGCAAGACAGAGACTCGAACGGCACGACAATAAATTACATCAGCTATACCGTCAAATCTTACGCCTGCTACTGGTTTCCATAGAAGAAAATTATTCCCACTGGAAGCAAGAGAACAGCTTACACCGCACGGCTGTCTGCCTAGACTCTCAGCTCCACCAAGGAAAACGTAGACAATTAAGCTAGGCATTTTAGAGAACGGCTAACTCAGGCTTCCAGTTGTCTAAGGTGACATAATTCCTTCTGTTTTCAAGTCGGAGTTCAGAGGACATCGTCCTGACTTTTGCCGATACAGATAGAGACCCAAGTGTCTGTTAATTTTTTTTGTTATTCGCTCAACAGTTTTTTTTTTTTCGCATTTTTGAGAAAACCCGCGGCCGGGGAACATAATTGCCGCTCCCCGCCGGAAGCACTGCTCGATGCCGACTAAATCTTTTCCTTTCTCCTTCGCAACACCCACAAGTTTTTTCTCAGTCTCCGTCAACAAGTCCGTCAAGCCCGAAAGTCAGCGAATCCAAGCAGTGAGTGCCTAAGCGAGTCCAGAGTAAGTGTGTAAGAGAGTCTCGCCTCTTAACCAAAACGCGGCCGGGGAGCATATTTGCCGCTCCCCGCCGGAAAACACCTCTCGGAGTCACTTACATTTTGTCCAGCAAGCCCAAAAATCAGCGAGTCAGTCCGAGAGTCAGCCAAAAGTAAGTGTCCAACTCAAATTTCCTTCTTCTCCTTCACCAAACGGGCTCCCACTATGGCTTCACTTATCGCCCCCTTAATTATGGCAAAATCTTCGTTTTCAACTCCAGAATGCGGAAAAAAAGGGTGATCGCGCATGCGCGCCCTTCTTCACTTAGCCAACAGCCGGACCCTCAATCGCCAAAAACCTGAATGACTTACATTGAAAGACAAGTAGCAACCTTTGACCTTTCCGTCACGTACTTTCCTCTCTTAAGGTCAACTAACAAATGAAAATTCTTTCTCGAACATTCTAAAGCGCGCGAAATCATGACTTGGCGAAAATTGCCTCCCTTTCCCTGCTTCTTTCACAATGAATAAAAGTTTGTACAAGATTTGCAAATAAAAGAAAATAAATAATATTCATTTATACTAAATAATATTTCCAGAAGTATCTGTTTTTCCCCAAAATTAAAGCCTTAAATTAAATAATTCAGAATCAAAATAAAATTTAAATTTCCATAAATCATAAAATCATTAACCTAATTTTTTATAACGCTATCAGATAATTTCTCTACATAACAAGACATTATGTATTTTTTGGAAGCAGGCAAGATGAAAAATATGCAACACCTTCGCCGGGAATCGAACCGCGGACCTCTCAATTACGCGCTGAGTGTGCAGGCCACTACACCCCGAAGGCTCCCCAAGAAGGCGAGAGAAATACCTTATACACTCCCCCTTTCAAAGGGCGACTGGGGTTTTTTAGGGAACCCAATTGCCAAATCCTGTGTGAGGAGAATCATCATCCGACCCCCTTTTAGTTCGGGTGCCACTGTAGAGACATTAGGTATTTTTTGGAAGCAGGCAAGATGAAAAATATGCAACGCCTTCGCCGGGAATCGAACCGCGGATCTCTCAATTACGCGCTGTGCAGACCACTGTATCACGAAGGCTTGACGAGAAGGCGGGAGAAAAACCTTATAAGTTTTAATTTTATATTTCTGTTTTGAGTTGCAACCAAAATATTGGCTAAGTCTGTAAACACCAGGACAGTGTTCTGTAAATTATTTCTTATGTTGAATAAAAGTGGCTTTTCACCCTTCTCACGTCTTGTCATTGATACAGTTTGAACTTAGAGACTAGTCGTTTCACAGTTCAAGTAAATATCTAGCCAACAAATTAAAGTTTATTTAGCTAGAATCTTACAGTTTATTTAATTGGCTAACCAAAGCATTCGAGAATTACCTATCTAATGAGAGGATTGCCTTTACGGAAAACTTTCTATGGGAAACTTACTCGTATTTGTGTTACACTACGAAAAACCCCCAGTCCATTCGCTACGATAATCATTGTTTAGAAACTAAATTGACATGAAACGTCTTTTAATTATTGGCTTACCCGAAACTTCAAGGAATCCGCCTTTCTGGGCTATTCTTGTCACCAATCCTCCAAAAGCAGCGTAATCCAGAGATTTTAGCTGATTCTGGGATATAAATACAGCATATGGACTTGCTCCAGTGAAGGCTGAAGCGGCGACTTCTTGTATTTTGTTTGCAGAAAGGTTGATCTAGAATAAAAAAGAGACAGTAGGACACTGTGACAATAAAGTCATATTATGTACGGGGGGAAAAAACAGAAAACGCTAAACTTCGTATTTAATAAAGTATTATTAGATAACCGTAATGTTATTTGTAAATAAGTTGAAAGAATGTTGATTTATATGGCATTATTTCACTCATTTAAGCAATATTGCTATATTATGAGACAGTAGTGATTTCGAAGGAATACATGGAAAGAAAAGAATAGGAAAGTGTACTTGTATACGACGATGACATATTAGCTTATTGTAGGTTTTCGTGTGGTGCAACCCTTTGGAGAATTAAATTTATTTCCAAACATATAAACTTTTAACAGCTTACTTTTTATTTTGCTTTGCTGTTATTTCCTCCAAACCAAAAAAAAAAGGCTTTTTTACAATGCTGTAAGTACATAGTTAAGTATATTATAATTATTAACGTATCTGAAATTTTGAAATGGATTATAATAAAACAACTCTGTGTAAGTATTTTCAATAAAAAAGAAATATTATAATGAATGTATTAATTCTTTATTAATGTACCAGTTAATAAAGAATTAATATCAAAGGAAATTACTAAACAAAATTCATACTCACATAAATTAGCTTTACAAATTTAATTTTTTCTGGCAGAAAATTTACGTTCATAATGAATCATTTTTGTACTATTAAGCCATTAGCACAACTATTAGGTTGTTTATATTACAATATTCTATTTACCTAATAAGTGGAAAATAATAATTATTACTTTTTAACAGCACGATCTATTATTCCCAAATTTTTTATCTTTTGACAGATAAGTCATTTTTTTAAAAAAGAACTCAGCGCAAGGAAATATTCTATATATGAAATGCTTAGAACCATTTCCAAAAGAGAAATTTTTAGCTAGCTTTGGAAATTTGCAGCTGTTCGCTTACTGCTAAGGTGTTCTTATGCAACACACCCTTAATGAATCGCCTAACTAAGGAATGAATCTGAAACTATCTACTCTTTGAGTAGGTGAACGACTGGGGTTCAATATCGAGGACGAAAACGTCTCAGAGAAAACAAGGCAACGGTAAAACATATTATAGAAAAAAAATCTGATGTGTACACCACATAACTTCCTTGTACGGAATATTAAATTATACGCATTTTTTCTTGCATTTTATTTAAACTTATTAGATTGAATTAAACCTACTTCGCCGACAGCGCATAAACCACAATAAAATAAATGAATTCTTTAAAATTCACTTTGTTTACCATAGCGACACTCTGGCGCAAGGTTTACTTAACAGTATTATATTTCGCTCATATTATAACTCATAATGCACAAAATTTATATCATTTAAAGAATAGAATTATCTAATCGTTGCCACATGTTCTATTCAAATACTATAATAAAGCTATAATGATGTATAAAAGAAATTAAGCAAACAAAACAAAAAAAGAAACAGTTTTTCACAGACGATTGAGTATTTCTCATTTAATTAATTCAGTTCTCACTTCGCGAGAAGGCAAAAATACATAAAAACTCAAAATATATATATTAAAAATTACTAAGTAAATCTCAAACGCTTATTTCCTCGAAAAAATTTCAAAAAGAATTAAGCATGATTTAATTGGCAATAATAAATGAATGCGTTATCTTTGTTGTTGCGAAGCTAAGTTTCTCTAGATTGGCAACAAATCCCCTAGTCTCCTGTTTCAAATGTAAACATCAATGGCCGCCATTAAAAACAGGCTTAGCAGCAATTAAACAACTTTAAAATTGCTGATAATTCTAAAAATATTGCACACAGATTTACTAAAGGCATAAAATCCTTAACCGAAAGATAAAAACAACATAATTCAATCATTTTTAAAGCAAAAAATGTACAATTTACAAACATATAAGAGTAATGAAACTGAGATCACTGAGCCGGGTAATAGAGTGGATATATATATAAATATATTTATATACGTTTGGTGCGGCCGATTGCAACCAAAATACGAGGTGCACATCTACATGTTATAGCAGTCCTATATACAAAATTTCAACGTTCTGAGGCTACTCGTTTTTGAGTTATGCGAGATACGTACGTACGCATGAACGTACGTACGTACATACATTCGTACAGACGCCACAAAAAATTATTTTCAGAATTAATTTTAAAGCAGTTTTATAATTTTTTGAAGGAAAAGAGTATTTTATTCTTTCCTTACGTACAGATATCACGCAAAAACATCGTTAAATTGCATTCGATAAAGGTCAAAATGGATATTTTCGTTGAAATATGCTGCCTGAAACTTTTCGCGATTACAATACTTCCTTTTTACTTCGTACAAGGAAGTAAAAAGGAAACAAGGAAGAAACATCGCAGTTATTAAATATAGTGGTATAAAACATCGTCGTAGAAAATAAAGCTATTCGAAAATTCCGCAGTTTTAAAACATCACCGTAGAAAATATGGTAAAAAATAAAGCACCTAAAAATACTCGCACAATGATAAATCGCAGATGTGTTTTCATAATTTAAAAGTTTCTACTTGCATGTCCGTACTGCTAGATTAATTATATAATGATTTTAATAGTTAACTACATAAGTTTAAAATTGTATTAACTACTAGATGTAACATAAACGTTTTATTCATTTTCAGTTTTCAAGCTTAAGTTTCCCTCTTGCTTTTTCAGTAATGTTTATTAGTTAAAATATGAAATATAGAGATAAAATATTCATGATTCCTTCTTGCGCTTACAAAATATTATGTGAACACGCATTTAAATTTTTTAAAGTCTGAGATCACCTGTCTGCGATGATTCATAGAGGCTTTAGTTTTTATCATTATATTTTAAAGGACAATGTTTTAAAACTGCGAAATATTTGAACAGCTTTATTTTATACGACAATACTTTATACCACGATATTTTGCAGCTGCAATGTTTTTTCCTTTTTTTCTTTTCTCTCACGATGTTTTTTATGGCGATGTATTCCTCTTGCATTTTTCTCCACGATATTTCCGCTTGTAACCGATAGTCTGAATTGGAACTGGTTCCAGATCGGATCTATTTTCATCTTTTGCTATATGTGAATTCTTTCGTGATTAACTTAAGATTTTATGTGCTTGAAGTTACATTTGAAACTCCTATCAGGAGAGGAATCTTTATGTAATTTAGCATGGAACTTAGGACAAGGTTTTACAATAAATTTTTATGTTTGAATCTTTTGTTATTATTATTATTATTATTAAATTTGAGTTCGTTGAAAAATCAGCAAAACATGTTCTGCAGTTTGTACACAGTCTACAAATAGAATACGAACTGAAGTGGAAGCTTGGGTAATATTCAGGCTTCCAACAGACAGTCCGGACTTAAGATTTTAATGATATTAGAATAATTGCCATTTATAATAAGAGAATACGTATTATTACATCATCTTTAAGTATTGCTTTTTTGAGTTAGGACATAATATACAATTAATTTTCTTTTCACAGACAATTTAAGACAGTTAATGTTCACTTTTCTTCGATCGATTTAGCTTTTTTTAGTATCAATAAATAGCTAAGTAATTTAAAAAGAATAAAAACTATCTCTTATTTAAGCAACACAAGCATCTTTCATAAAACTGAAGCATGTATAACTTGCACTCCCATGGTCAGTACAGATTAACAGAATTTACAGTTTCTGATTTCATCATAGTTTAAATGCATCTAAACGGTTTTTTTAAAACAACGCTTAAACTTTTGACCAAATAAAATTGTCGTAAGCTATTTGTATAGCAATTTTATGCAAATTGGAGAGCCAACTATACGCCCATGTTCAAAACTTCCGCGGAATACCTCCTTAGGCCAATGCACATGAAATGTAAAATATTATTACCTCTCCACCATCAAAGTAACATACGCCGGAAAACACATACTTGCTCCAGTGTTCCTGATATTCCTGAAAGCACTAGCAGAATGCTTCTTTTTGTATTTATCACAGACTGACTGACACTTTCGGATAATTTTGAGTTGTTTGAAAACGTTAACTCCCCCCCCAGAACAATCGTGCAATAAAGAACAGGGAGGGTCACAGGGAGATGAGAAATCTCATAAATAAGGTGGTTGCAATGAGTCAGGGATCTGCTTTTCATCAAAGAAGGTCAAACTTCGTTATTTAAAACGTGATATCCCGCCTAATAAAGATAATTTTACTCTGTTTACACTATAGTACTAACTACATTGTATCAGATGATTATATAGTTCTTCTATGCACCATATAACAGCCAAATTCGGCTATTAAAAGATTCACGCACGTGGAGTGACTTTTCAGATAAAGTTTTGAATAGACGGACACAGTATTAAAAAAGGGGGTAAAAGCAGTAAACTTATAAAGCTAAAATAATTCTAATGGATATCTTGACATTTAACATGGTGTTACTCATTACCAAAATTTGTTGATATTAAAGTCATTTCTTGGATTCAACATTTGAAAAAGTTTGTATTATTTTAATTTCTTTTGTGTTTGCATGAATTAAAATATTCAACAAATAGCTTAACACGAATTAAAAATTTAAAAGCTTTAAAGTTTTTCAATTATAGTTAATTTTAATAACTTCTAAAGTAAATTCTTTTTAAGAAATAAAACTGTACCTGCAATGATTCCGAATGGGTCTTGAAAGCAAAGGACATGTCTCCAAGGGTTACCAGGGAATTCAAAGCAATCTCAAGCCTTCCCAAACTTGTTAAACCAGTGAATGCATTCTTACCAATATAACTTATTTCATTTTGGGCAAAGATAATGGCATACAGACTTCTGCTTTCAAATGCGTTATCTGGAATGGACTTGATTTTGTTCCTTCCCAAATTCAAGACGCTCAAGTTTTCGTATATCTTTAGACCCCGATAGTTGAAGTTTTCAATCTTATTTCCGAAGAAACTTAGTGTGCGCAATGCCTTTCTTGAACCTACGAATGCATTCACGTCAATATCAGTAATGTTATTTACTTCAATGTAAAACTGTTGACTCTTCACTTCTCCAAAAAGGTCACCAGGAATGCGAGTTATTGGTGTTCCTTGAATCCATACTGATCGAACACCTCCGTATTTGAATTTTGAACTGAAGGCTTTTTTTATCTGTGCCAAACTCGTAGCTCCCATGCAGTTCAAACCTTCTCCATCACAAGTGCAAGGTGACAGTTCTTCTGGCGCTGGGCAACTGTCATCTGCCGCAACTATGGCACATAATGCCGCCAGAAATATCATCCAGAAAGACGCTGAAATGAGAGAATTATTTTAGAGAATTATTCTATTATAGTTCTGAAATTAAAGCATTGTCCTTTCTAATAGTACTCATTTATTGTCTGAAGTCAACAGCTGTACTTGTTTTGAAGCTATATTAATTACATTTTAATTAATGGTATTATAAAGCTACTCAATAAATGTTCTTTTCTAACGTTGATAACCACCAACCTTGGTTTGTGCTTATTAAATGATTAGGTTTAAAAACTAATTAGCAATTTAATCACATTTGTAACTTCTTTCTCTCACTAAATCTTTGATATGATAAGAATAAAAATATTTAATACAATGAGCTATGTAGGTTATTTCTTTCTAGTATTTTATGTGACATTATCGTATGTACAATACCATCATTATGTACTGAATGTGATAATAAAAGTTTTGTTTTCAGTCCTTTTACAAATATCCTCTTTGGTTATTGTTATTTTTCATAAATGTTTTATTTTATAACTAATAGGCACTTTCAATTAAATATTTTTCAGCATTTTAAATACAAGAATAAGTTATAAAATATACTATATTTCGCCAGAAAAGCTTTCATTACATCAACAAGAGCATCATTTTGCACAAATTTAAGACAGTAATTATATTATGGTAAATAGATAACATTCTCGCCATTCATATTTAATAGGTTGTTCTGCAACTTAGTTATACTTTTCATATGTTTTCTTAACTCTTTTCAAATTTGGCTGAAACCTTTTGAAACAGGACGTTTTAGATTATCAGGAACTAAATTTATCGACTAATCGACAGCTAATGAATGCTTCATTTTTGTGTGAAATAAGAAGCGGAAGAGTGTACATTAATTGCTCTTAGGATTTTCTCGACTGTTGCTCGTAAAGGCAGTTTATAAATGTTACACGTTTTGTATACATTGAAAGCATTAGCATGCTAAGTATTTTCTGTAAGTCTTCAGAACAGAATAAAATTATATGGCTTCAGTTTTTGCAGGTATCACGAATTTATTGATGAATCACATGCTTTAGTCAGGTAGTTTTTTCTTTTTCTTTTTTTTCGGGGGGGGCGGGAAGGGAAAGTCTGTTACTATATACACTGATTTTGTTTAATAACCTCAATAGCTTCTATATAAGAAGATTAACTGGGTAGATAAATATCGCCCGCGTCAAATTCTTTATTTAATTTGCAAATTTCACATCTAATTACTCGATAGAAAATTTCGATTTTATTTTAATATATAGAGCATATTTTCGTAATCAGGAAGCAGAAGTAATTTCAAGACATATTTAACAATGGAAAGAAAGGAACATTTAACAACATAAGTTTAAGAAATATTTATTAAAGTTTCGAAAACGATCCAAAACAGCTAGTTTGTCAGTTCGATTACTCTGCACCCTAAACAGCTAAACTGTGCTGTTACTTCGAGTTGTCTCATTGCTGACAAATTATTTATTTTATTATTACATATTAGATACATACATAGGTACATAGGTATTGCTATTTATAACAGAGAAATTATTAACTTCACTTGCATCGGAAAACTTCAAACTGAATTTTAAGTCAATCCTCTCCTCAACAGAATTCGACAAACAATTTGTCCTCTTCCATCAAGCATGTTTGAAGAAAATGAAATGATTAAAGCATTTCTAATTATTATTCGCCTAAACATAATATTTTGTTCTTACTGAAAGGTACTACACAGACGCTCATAAAATCTTAATTATCAGAGTGAAATTTCTGATATTGTTTTAAACCTAATATTCTTGTAATAGATGTTACTTCATGCAAAAAATATTGTGCAAGATGTGTTTATGATAAGGATTCAACGGATACATTGCTTTCGTAAGCATTGCGTCAAAACATTACAGTGCACTTTTGATCAGAGTTAATAACGACATCAACTTTGGCTCACTTAATTAACTGAAAAATATATCATAAATGATTTCAGGAAATGAAATCCATACTAACCGACTGAGTATACGGAAACTTCATATTAAGCAATGTTCTTAAATACTGTCCAAAAACCATAAAGCCTAGGAAAGCAACCATTGAATTCTAAACTAAACTCTCAATGAAAATTTGACGAGTACTAATACTGAATGCGATACCTTATATAATATATTGGCAATGAAATAACAAGACAAAAAAACTTTAGATCTCGGCTTTTAACTGATTTTCCAGCTACTCACAATACTGGGAGTTAGCTCATAAAAATTTCTGGCATCTTCAAATAATAAGCAATCTTAGGAAATTTTATTTTGAAATTACTGTTATAAATCAGATCACTAAGCGTGATATTGTCACTCCTGATAAGGCTATTTTGTATACTCTAAGTAAGTTGAAATAAGCATAAAACTTTCTTAGAAACAGCATAATAACAAATGAGAATTTTACTGCTAGTTATGGAATAAGTACTTAAAATACATATAATTTTTACCTCTGTTTCGAGAGAGTTTTTATGTTACCAAGACTCTAGAAACAACCCATGGTTTACGGTTTTTAAACATTATTATAGAGAATTTATCAAAGCGTAAATTTCTATCGTTTCTATAGGGGCCTGAAAATTCTTATTTCACCACTGTTAAATTCTCCATTTTATACACTTGTCAGAAATTATAAAGGTTATTTTTATGATCGTTTAAACTCTCTGTCTTCTATACGTACAGATAGACAGTAAATGCTTTAGTTTAAATAGTTCAAAAATAGTTCGTTTACTTTAATAAATGTTGTTGCTTATGTTCACATATAACCCACGAAATTCTTCGTGGCGAGGAGCGCTAGATTACGTCTGTGGTTAGCAACAGCCTTGAGCACCTAACAGGTGAAAGTGCGATTTGGCTCAGTTCCGTCCCCAATTTTGATGGAGAGGTCCCCGGGGGACGGGTCCGAGTGACTCCTACCCCTCTCCCCTTCCACCAAACCGCACGAGAGGAATTTCGACTAGCTGCATATAGAGTGTCGCCATGCCGCTCCGTCACTATACATTTACATACATGCATGCCTTATAATTCATGCCCGGGGTTCGAATCCTCCGGGGTTCAAACCCGGGCCCTTCGGCACGCAGTCAACGACGCTAACCCCTATACCGCTTAAATTTCTCAAACTGCTTCACTGTATCATCAGAGATTCGATGGGTTCCAGTTTTAATTCAAGTATGGAAATTTTTGAAACTTTCTTAGCATTCAAATAGGAAACAGTCTCAGAGATTCTAAACTTTAAAGTTTGAATTTATACGAAAACTATTTTAGCACAAGAATGGTGGCATCATTTACTACTTCACAGCATCTTTGGTTTTTTTTCTTTTGCTCTAAGTTCATATTAAGTTTAAATGAATACAAACCTCTTTTAATTATTAACAGAGTTTTTTCTGGCCATGTCTTCGGAAGTTTCTCAGGCATTTCTACATTCATTTGTTTCTTAAATATCCTTGCAATTTGCCTTCATATTTTAAGCATAGCCTTTAGGGTACAGCGTCAATAAATCACTCGCAAAATTTAGAAAATAAAAGTAGATATTGGTCAAAAAATATAGATATACTAATGACTCTGAAAACAGCTGAAACTGTTAAAAAAAACAATAAAACGGTTATATTAAATCCATTTATTTGTTATTTCATCGAAATAGCAATAGTTATATTGACATCGTCATAACTGACATAGAAGAAAAGTCAGTTAAAATGATAGTAATATACAGTCTCGAAAGAAGTGAAATGCGGTTAAAGAGTTTTTGTACTTAGAGGAGCCCTGTTTGTGTCTGATAGAGTGTTGATAGACTTCAGGAAAACTCCCAAAATTTTCAAACTTCCATTTCCTCGGTTAACTAATTTGATAAGCCATTGGAAAAAGGATAATTTGCACTACTCCGTACAGTAATGAAATCAAAATCGATTTCTGAATTAGCTTAACCTCTCTTGTCACATTAAGTGGTTGTTAACGCGTAAAAAGAAAATTAATGAACGCATAATTCGAGTTACTGATTTCTGTCTAAGTTATTTTGTTTCAGAGATAACTGCAAGTGCGGTGGGTTGTAAACATTTACTTATATTAAGGAGTTAAAGAATTAAAACAATTGCATATTTCACTTTTCATTGAGATAAATTTCAATAGCTCTGTGTGTTTATAATTTCATTCAACATTTTCAAACTTTCTGCAAGTGGCTGTAAACATGTAACTATTAAAAAATATATTTAATTTACCCACAGTCTCTTTTCCTGTATCTCAGCCTAATCAGTGTGATAGCGAATGTTACAAAATTTTAAAAAAGAGCTCAAATTTCCTCATCGCAAATAAGATGTTGTTTATACTGAGCATGACGCCCAGTTTCGCACAGAGAAAAAACCTAATCAAGCACGGATGTTATGCTGTTACCACTCGCTTGACACATATACTGCTCTGTTCTCTTTAGAACTTTTGCGAAGCAAAATGGTATATTGGGTACCGGTACCTCAGATATGTACATGGGATGATGTTTATGATGGGTTTTTCTAGCAGATGTTATGGTGTTTCTTTCTAGTAAATCATAAAATTCTGCTATCACTATATAGGCGGCTGCAAAATAATTATGGCTTTCTCTGAGATATACTGCACCAACAAACGAGTAATAAGATGAATATATACAGATTATTAGATTTCCTGAACACGGGAAACATAAAACATCAACTGTGTGCGCTCTGTGATTAGAATCAGGGATCTTCTTGTTGTCAACTGGTCGAGCTAAACACCTCACTACGAAACAGAGCCAGGGAAATGCGATAATTCCTTATAAGAGGGATTTTTATTAATTTCTGTTTTGCATAAAATTTACTAGAAATGTAATTTTTAATTTATACTTAATCGTGACTAACACTTTTGCCATTTTTTAAATTTTAACTTATCCTAAATCAAGAAATACAGAATTGATAAAGAATTTAGTTTTATAAATAATCTGTAAATAATCTTAAAGACAACATCTGCTCAGATATAACTTCTTAACAATTAATATTACTGCAAATCAAGTTAATAAATTATACTACTGCATTTTACAATACTAAGTAAATACCCGAAATCGTGTAAAATTACTCTTCTAAAATATGCAAAAGTTTGCGCAGAAGGTATAGCTTTGGCATAAAGACATTTTCTATTATATAATCAGATTTTCCGCTACTAATCTCAATACTTGTGCAGAAATTTCAGGCCTGTATTGGTTAAGTTAAACATCAAATCTTCCATTAAGAGAGAAATGTAAAACAATAATAAAAACTAATAATCTTTTCCACTGAAAAGATGCTTAATTCTCTGGCATTTTATAATAAAATTTGAGAATTGCGTATTTAATTATAAAGCTTGTTCAAGAAATTTCTCGAATTCACTAAAGACGTTTTTCTCAAATTAAAAATTGGTTTGAATTATATGTTCAAGTGCGAGTGCTAAATCACATCACTGATGGGAAACGCAACTTGGTAATCAACACTAATCAGATTTAGATCCAAATAATACCCATCCACTAATCTTCTATATTAATCAATCGTTAACTGATGTTAGAACTCCGTCTTAGAATATATCTAGTGGTGTGATATGATGGATGTTATATACTCACATTAAGTATTACTTAATCTTGTTATTTAAGCTAAGCTTTCTTCATTTATGTGAATGTTTTGCAAGGTCTAAGAATTACGGAAATCAAATATTTTCAATCAATAAATGTTCCGCTTTTCAGAGTGGTATAAAACTAACATGACTATATTGCAGCTGATCCTTTTAATTAATTAATTTTAAAACTTTAAGTATATTTTCGAGGTGCAATTTAAGAAAATTTGTATATTATTATGTTTGTTTAAAGATACATTTAATTAGCCTAACCAAAATATTATTCCAAGATTCAAAATTATCAATTAATTCAAAATTCAAATCTGCAAGCAAACAGAAAAAATATTAGTCTATAAGTAGGACATCAAATTAAGCTTTAAACTGATTCCTATGTATTGGCTTTTGCTCCTTAAAATGAAAAATAAAATCTTAAAAGCCAGTTATAATGAATACTTTTCTTTATCTTTGCTTCTCTACTTGTATCTGATGTGTAAACTACTGAGAAATAAAAGTATTTACCCGAGTTTAAGTTATTGCACTATACTTGAAAACACAGCTTGGCTTTTGCGAGACCATAAATTAAAAAAAGGTAAAGCATATTATCAAACACACATTTGTTATCAAAAAACTCTATGTAACATTGTTTCGCTTTTACCATCCTTATTTTATCGTTACCTTTTATGACGTGCGCAGTAATTCCTTCATATATTGAATGATTTACAAATTACAAATATTTACATTAATAAAATATTTATATTTATATTAGTAAAATGTTAGAAAATTTACAAATATTAACTTGAGGAAAATTAGTGATTTGATACAAAGACATATGTCAAAACGTTTCAACGATTAATTTACATAAAGTAAAGCAAATGAATGAGCAAGTTTGCTCATTAACGTTCCAACAAGGAATATTAGTCACCAGAAGACAAATCAGAAGACCGATATTAGCTGCATTAGCATACAAATATTGTCTTTTAATTCAACTCTAAATTTCTCCCAAAATCCCCTTTACAATACACGATTGTGTAATAAATTTTCGAACTCTTTCATGACATCTAAAGTAAAAGTATTTTCAAGACACTCACCCATGATTCTTCACTTGAAGCTACAAGTCCAAATGAGGCAGACAAACACCTTATAAACATTTACAGCGTCTGCAAATACTGTGATAATGATCGTGGGAAACGAAACACATGTGCATGGGAAAAAATGCACTTTCAAGTGCGTAGAAATGATATAATATCTGTAACATATGTCAATATTTCGGATATTCAGATTCACTATTCTAAATACAAGATTAAAGGTATATTTAATTGCCGTTTTTTCACCTGTGGCTCTAGTTATCCCCCCCCTAAAAAAATCTCTTACACTTCCGTTTCTTATTCAATAAAGAAAAAAAAAATGTATAGAAGGGATTTAAAAGATTAAATTTTCCATCTGCAGTTTTTGAGATCGAAAACTGATATTTCTGAGATGTTTACAAATTAAAGCACAGCAATACAATAACGTCTGCGAATTTAATTTTCAGAAGCTAAACAATTTCTCGTAATAAAATGATTGACTATTAATGACTATTAACTAGTTTAATTTTAACAGCTTTTAAGATATTGAATTGTGGTTCTCGAGAAATTGCTAGATTCAGAAAATATTTAATATCTTCATATTTATATGCAATACAATGCACATACGGGACATTTTTTATCTTTTTAAATAATACTTGAACAACGTTTCTTACATGAAATTTAAAGTGCAATTCAAATTACATAATAGATGTTGCTGTTTAAGTGCTCAATATTTGTTATTTCTTTCTAATTATGGAGTAATTATATCATTATTACTAATAATTTAATTAATGACCTTCTATATGATATTTTCTTGGAGTAATTATACTATTATTATGAAGTAATTATCCCATTGTTATTAGTATTTCATGGAACAATGTTTTATGTGGCATTATTTTGTATTTAAAATTTTTTTTAACTTAAGTCAGGTTGAAAAAGGATAGTAATAATAGCTTTACCCGTTAACAACTGCTTTTAGATAAAAAAAAAATAAAGTATAAGGAGAATTCTTTTACTTCAGTTTAAACATACTTTGTTTGGAGGTCTTTAAGAAATATTTCGAATAAAATTCTCTTTGTTTCACATTGTTTCGAAATAACAAGGAAGGCAATGAATAAATTTCTATGTATTTCACTTTATCCCAAAATATCAAAGACGGCAGGAAGTAAATCTTTCTTGACAATAAATAAATAAAAAAGAGTACAAGTGTGGGTTTTCAGCAATAAATGAAATATCGAAGTCGAAATAAATGCCTGTATAATATTCTTTACAAGAGAAATAAAAGTTAAAAATGAACATGGTATTTTGAGAGTTTATATAATTCTTGAAACTAAGTTAAAAGGAATAGCTAACGACATTTATTAGCTTTTTAACTCAGAAAAGAGGTTTTTATTTTGGTTTATAGTAAAATTAAACTCACTAAAAATCATAAAACGTTTTCTGAAATAGATATTTGTATAACTATCAATTTTGTAAACAACTAAAAGCATTAATAAAAGCTTTGATTAAAATAAGGTCAAAGTAAGAAAAATAAATGGAGTCATTTCTAAAGCTTAATAAATTCTGATGCTAGAATAAGGTGTGAAATTCCCTCGATTACAGACATTTTTATTTATTTATTATTATTATCATGTTACTTAAATGATTTAGCAAGTATTTAATATATATAAACAACATTCACATATACAGTTTCTAACATACTGTATTATGTCTATTAGTTCAAATAATTCAACTTAAACTTTTAATACTCACTACTTATAAATTCAACATTCTCCTTTTTTTAAGGACCTTTCATATTTATCGTGAATTTTACTTTTTAAACTACTGTCGAAATCGCTTTTAATTATGGGCTACACATTTCTATAATTTAAGCTGTTAATTTATGAAGTAACGTATTTTGAAAACTTTCCTTATTTTTCTGTAATTTGTTTCAAATGTTCGTGTATCCACCTGAGTAACTAGTTTAACGCGTTTGTTAGTTTGGAAGTTATAACAGGAATTAACTGTAAAGAATTTTCTTTGAAGTTTCCTAGGTTAAGAAATATAATATCTGTTTCATTGGATTAAATGATTAGGATATATTTCAGATTAGTGATTACGGCAAAGAATGCAAATTTTGTTTGCCTATCTTTCTCTCTCTCTCACTCACTATATATATATAAATCTGTCGGAGACTTACTAAATTAAATTTTTCCAGTTTTACATTACTTCATAAATATAATATTTTAGTAATAGTCTTTAGAGATCTGAAATTACGTAACTTATAAAATTTGAAATATAAATTTTAAAAAATCATCAGCACAACTAAATACTTTTTATTTATATTGCTTTCTTGTCTGTTAAAGTACAACATATACATTTTGCACAAGATGTTAAAAATATTGGCAAAAAAACCAATTTTAACCAAATAGCTACTTATACTGTAGTTATCATAAATCATTTTCACATGATCTTTTACGTAAAAGATCATGTACGATTACATGATCTTTTACGTAATATTTTATATGTAATAAAAATAAGTACTTTTAAAATTTTTTTAAACATATTTTAATTATTAATTATGTTTCTATTTGATGTTCTCCATGCAAGATTTTGTTTTCTCAATTATCGTTTGCTGTGTTCTATTGTAAAAACTTTTAAATTCTAGTTTTCTAATTACAGTATTTTGCTTGCAAGCATAGTTCAAAACTTTGAAATTTTAAGGACATATAAATTGTTCTTCGTACTACAACTTTTTATATTGGACTCCCCTTTCGTTTCATGATTTCCTGTTTACATAAATTTAGGCGTAGTGCTTTCGCTGGCCCAATTTCACATTCTAATTTGATTTAGTTTATTATATTTTTTCCTGGTTAAAATGTATTTAATTTTCCGAATTACGTATTCGTTAGCTTATAAACAGTCTTTTAGCTTTTACATTTGTCAATACACTGACCACCTAAAGAAGATATTCCAAGAAATGTAAAATCCGTTTGTTTTCTTAAATTATTTTTTAATTCTTCTTTCCCATTTTTCGAGTTTGTGCTGATTTTTCGTTGTTTCCTTTTTACACTGTCGTAGTTTATCTGGTTCTTCTGAAATTGCTTTCGTTTGTTTATGGATTATTATAGTTTGGAATTTCCACGAAAGTTTGATTTTTTAAATTTTTTCCACTGGTGTCAATTGATACGGTGACTGTTTACATTTTATGCAGTTCTACAAAAACATTTTATACCAATTTGGCTTTCTACTTAGCCGAATTGAATATGAAATTTAATTTAATTTTTATCAATGAATTACTGCAGCCCACAGTGCTTGACTTGGTTTCGGGTTTTTGTGAGTGAGAATGCCTATGTGTCTGTGAAAGCCTAGTAATATTAATCTAAATATTAAAAGTATCTGGTAAAGTCTTCCTTGTTAGCAGTATTATGAAAGTATAAAATGTAGATTAACAGAAGTAACTCTCGAAGTATTGAGAAATGAAATTTCTGAAAGACATTCAGAATGTATCCTTAGAAAACGACATAAAATATTTTAGGCAATTTTCTCAACCACGTTCTTTTTATAGTTTAAGTTACTGGGGTATTATTACATTTCGTTTCAAAGATAAATATGTAGATTCAATGGTAGATATTTATTCTAACGATGTAAATTTGGGGTAAGATATAACTTGTAGTTCTTCTCGGAGTTTCAAATATAGATTTTTGCTGGCAATATTATCTAGTGGGTTCTGTAAAATGTGAATGAACAAACATGATTTAAGTTCAGCTAAAATTTTATTTAAACACCAGTTGTGGTACGAAAAAATAACACAGATGAATAATCGACGGCGGATCAAATAAATTTAGAAAATTATTGCAAAAACAATTTAAGTTTAATTAAAAAGTTTTTTAGAAAATTATAGTTAAACAATTTAACTTTTTCATTTAAGGCGTAATTGCGGAAGACAGCCTGAATCTAACTAAGCTACAAATTTACAAACATGCTGTTTAAAGGTAGCTTAAACTAGTCAGCCTTTCCTAATAGCGTAATTGCCAACTGTAACGTAATTAATTGCGCAATAGCGCGTCAAATGGTATTCCAGTCGTGCGGATAACCCAGCAAATTGACTTTTCTCACACAGAATTGACCTCAAACTAAATTACAGGTTGGCAGGACTAACCATTTCTTGATCATTTAGAAAACTTTTGGCCGTTTAGGTTGTTGATAAAGCATTTGCATGTTTGACGATTTAAAACTTTCATTTCCTTTTCTTTTCCTAATATAGCAAGCTTTCAGAACAGGAGGAAAGTAAACATTAAACTAAAAATTTTCAGTGTAAATAATAAAATCTTGAAACTAAATAACGAATTTCAACCAGTTATTTATATTTGAATTGCTATTCTGCATCAAATTAATTATTTTCACTTACTTAATATATTATAATTAGTTTTTTTATTTATATGATTGATTATAGTCGAAAATATTAGAAACTATTAACGTTATATTAGCTGATGCAACATTCCATAAGTCGAAAAATATCATACTTTTTAGTTTATAACATTATTTTAATTTTTATTGGAAAAAACACGTCAAATATTCATTCATATACAGAGCACTTCTTAAAACGACACAAACACTAAACTGTCAATTAAAAGAAATAATCTGACAAAGGTACATATTGTTGTGTACATACAGATTTATCAGTATTTATAACTTTCATTAACTAATATGTCGTGCTTGTATAAACGTGATACATCCATTTTCATTCTGTGTATTCAATTGAATAGGGAGACTAAAAACAGATATGCCATTGCGTAGACCCTTCGTTAAATTGCAAGGAGTAGATTGCAGCGATGCGGCGATAGCGCGTTTTAATTTTATCTAAACTGGAAGAGTACTTCTATTTTCATCCCCCTATATATTTATTGAAAAATATTCATGATGTATTCTTTAAATGTATAATTTTTATGTTGGGTTAATAATTCCTGTTAACTGATTCAAATGCTCATTTTGCTATAAATCTGCGTTTGCGTTTTATAATCCGAGTAAGATAAGAGAGGTAGAGATGGTAGAGCGTATCTTAAATGCTATCCTAATTCTAATTATTTTATAAGATTAATTTTTATAAGATTAATAATTTATAGGATTAATGTTTCATAAGATTAATGTTTTATAAGATTAATAATTCTAATTATTTTATATTCCTAGATTATTTTGATCTGAGATATGATTTTCTAACATATAAATTTTCCCCAAACTTTTGATGCATTACTTAAAGGAAAAACGGTCTGTCTTATCCTGAAGACAAAATACTAAGAAACTAAATTTATTTTGTATTTTCAAAACCGATGAAAAGCGTGCAGTAGCAAAGTGGTTAAAACCACATAAACCTGGTAATTCATCATAGGCTCTTACTTTCTGGCAACTTACCTGGTTCTCTATATAAAGTATTTATAGACTGTCTTATGTGTAACGTACATATGAGACTATTCACCTTAACATATTTTTCATGAAAGCTTTCCTCACCTAAGACAAATTAGACCTTGCATGATTAGCCTCAATTAACAAATCCTATCTAAAACTGCTAACAATTATTTTTTTCATACTTTTTCCATTAAGAATGTTGTCTCTTTGGATAATATTATAAGAGATACTATAGAATTTTAATAAAAGTGAAAGCTTTCAAATTTATTGTTGGACCTATAATAATAAATGAGAGTGATGCGCTCTTTTTGAGTATGTGGATGTGTCATGTAGCGTAGAAAAGAATAAACTGAAAGTTGTAAAATTTGGAAGGTTATCCAAATATAGGCTATGTGCACTATCAAGCGATTTTTTAAAAAATTCAATTTACTTTTTATTTAACTGAAAAACATTTTTTTTCATACTTTGCTGGAAATATCTTCATTTAATGAATAAGTTAATAATCTCGAAATTTCACTGTTTGTTTGTAACATTGGATAAGAAGGAAAAGATATTAAATAAACTGATTTTTGGCGATATTTCAAAGATCTCTCGATTTTCTTCGCCCACCGTCCGTCTCTTATTTTAAAATTTTAAGGTCAAAAGTGCAACTTCTCTAATAATTTGAAATTTCGCAGATTATACTACAAACTCCTCCCTCATTCCACGCTAAAATAAAAATAACCTTTGAATAACCTCGGACTATGGCAAAGGGGTGCACTAAGACTATCTGGTTCAAGGGAATGCTTTCTTCGAGAAGATGTAAGGGAAACAGGTTCGTATTTGTATTACACGTGGAGAAAAGCGCGAAAGCTCCCATGCAACCAGCCCATTCATGGTAACTAAACCCAGGTCGAAATACCTGTGTTAAGCTATCTTAGCATTAGGCCACCGATGGGCCAAAAAGAATGGGAAAAAGTACTATTTAAGTAATGTTTAATATTTTCCTCCTAATAAATTATGTAGCGATTTCGCTGGCTGTCTTAGAAATTGTCATTTTTTAAGTTTATGTATTTTTCCCTTGGAACTGTCTTTTGAAAATTAATCTTTTGGTGATTGCATGAAATCGTTTTTAGGGGTTTCTTTTAATTAATATTTTTTTCCTTGCTTAATTATTTTTTATGGTTTAATATATGTCAGTAGAATATTGAGTGAAATTTCTACTAATGTAGCATATTAGTAGATTCCTAAAAACAGAAACAATATAAATATTTTTAAAAAATTTAATAGACTACGAAATTTGGTATGCTATTCTTTTGCCAAATAGTGTTGCAAAATTTACTATTTAAGTAGTGCTGAGATTTTAAATAACATTAAAATTTCCGTTTCATTTCATAGTGATGTAGCATCAAAGATAAGAATTTTCATCGGCACATTGAAATTTCATTTTCCAATCTCAAGTGTGTACAAAGAAGAGGTGTGAATGTATTTCAAGAAGTCCGTTTGGTAGATTTTTGCTTTTCCATTAACAATAGTTACGTCTTCGTTTTCTTTGCCTTTAACTGATAGTTTTAGGAGTAGTATTTTCCTCCCCCTCTGTGGAAAGAATGAGTATATTACTGGTAATTTTGTTAAAGGTTTTAACCGTATATTGGCTTACTTTAAACAACAGCTGTACTTTCAATACAGCTGTTGTTTAAAGTAAACCAATATACGGTTTGTTAATATAATATTCTATTCATATTAATAAATGTTAAATTTTCATTTAGTATCTAAGTTCAATATTTAAAGAAATAATACTGTAATCGCCTTCGCCGGGAATCGAACCACGAACCTCTGGTATACCAGCCCAGCGTTCAGAATCACTACACTCCGAAGGCACGCCAAGAAAGTGGGAAAAATACCTTATATACTCCCCTTTTTAAAGGGCGACAGGGGTTTTCAGAGGACCCAATCGCCAAATCATGGGTGTAGAGAGACCTCATCCAACACCCTTTTAGTTCGGGCGCCACTGTAGAGACATTAGGTTTTATTTCGGAAGCAGGCAAAATGAAAAATAGCAAACCGCCTTCGCCGGGAATCGAACCACGGACCGGCCCAGCGTGCAGAACCACTACACCACGAAGGCACGCTAGGAAAGTGGGAGAAATACCTTATAATACCACCGAACGTCTACAGATGGTTCGAGGACCATGTTATATATCTCCCCGAAAATGCATTCTTTTATATTAATATGTCGAATAGATTTTATGAATCTCCTCAGAACCTCCGTGTATTTTTTATTTATTTTAATTTTTTTATTTTTATTCACTTATTTATTTTTCTTTTAATACATGTTTTGAAAATTAAAAATGACTTTATTCTTCAGTTATTCAGCAATTAACTACATCCAGAGTTAGTACCATGAGTTCTTCGGTGTTTTTATTTAGCAATCCACAGTCATAGTAGATCACTTCTTTTACGCCCAGCCAATTTTCATGTCTTCAGATAGACAGATGGAGAATACTACAGGAAAGCCAGATGCTCGCTGAAAATATAATCTTCAACGATTAGATAAGAATCAAGACCATTTTAATTTTGAGGAAGTGGCTGGTGACCATTTTTCATGTGATGTACATATAAGTATATACAATTAAAAAAGATACTCCCCTTTAAAAAGGGGAGTATGAAATAAAACCTCCGTATGATTTTGTTAAAGGAATGTACGTTTAAACATTTCGCCACAAATATCTCCAGCATGATTTAGGATTGATTAATTGCTGTCTCCCGCTGGCAGATTTAACCTGCTAAATGAACAAGCTCTAATTTAGATTAGGATTTAATTTATTTGTGAGAACCACTTTTGCATGATGTCTATCTGGTGTTAAAATTCCATCGTACATACAGCATTGGATGCTAGTTTTCTATTCATCCTAAGCGAGTGCTTCCTAAGTCTTGCAGAGAGTGATTTTGATAATAATAAAACTCAGATTAAATAAAATTATTGTTTTATTTAAGGAATTTGTATTGATCGTTTTACGTTTTCAGTACTTTTCCATATCGCTTGAAAAAGCTGTAATAAATCACGGTAAAAGTGTTACTGCCATTCCAAAGACAGAGTCTTCACATAACGTTTAGAAGATTACAAAGATAGCCACAACTAAGCCATTTCACTTTCTGAATGGTGGGCACTTCGAGCAAATAAAATATGTATTAACAGTAAATTTATAAATATATGTCTAATTATTAGCTGACTACGTTTGAACATTTAAGTGTATAGAAATGTATAAAAATAATGATTTCAGTGGTTCATTGCACAGTAACAGCATGAAGGAAATCGAGGTACGTACTGCGTTCTTCAAAATTACAATGTCCTTTATTTTACCTATGGAATTACAATCAATAATGCAGTTGATCCGTTTTTATAATTTACGAAAACGTGGAAGAGAAAATTGTCAGGCATTTTAGAATACGAAACGAATGTTCCGTATTGCAAACTAAATTAATCTTCTTAAAAAAGTGAATTGAAAGTTATTCTATTCAAATAAAACTTTGCTTTGGCAACACGAAGCTTTTGACTTTTATTCATTCACTTTTGAAGCTCCTGAATGATATCCAAACATCCAAAACGTACTTTACAAAAGTGCAGACGTATTACCGAAAAATATTTTTACTCGCTTTTGTTCACGGACATGCTGATAATCTCGGAAACGAATGTTCGGATACTTTACCCAAACTGCGATTAAGACTTGATATCGAATTTGATATGAATATCCTATCATCACAACAGAAGAACGGTAGCACTAAAATCACTTTTAAGAATTACAATCGTCACTATCGTTATATTTCCCGGTTCAATCGTGAAATATAAACCTTTTTAGGGCGGGTTATAAGTTGATATTATATCGTGCATTTCACGCTGACTCCAAAATTTTGTTACCTCTTCTAATTCGAGCTGTCTCCCTATACCCAGCTATCTCCCATGTGAATGTGATGGAGCTGTACACAACAATGGACATCTCTTACTGAACAACAACTTTGTTATAACTGCAAAGAAATAAGGTTTAATTTGAATTTTAGGATCTTCCTGACAATGGTCTCCTCTCACAGCCAGACAGGTCGCGCAGCGTGATGGCATACTGGACAGGAGGCAGTTGAGGTGTCCCTGTGGCAGTTGATTTCATTCCTGTTTTTCCAGTTTCCAACTCCCTGCTGGCTCACGGAAGGAAATTTTAGATGATATTGCCCTCCCAAGAACGTTCCAGACATGCTCCATAATGTTATGGTTACGAGATT
Organism: Stegodyphus dumicola; assembly: GCF_044657685.1. Taxonomy (NCBI): domain Eukaryota; kingdom Metazoa; phylum Arthropoda; class Arachnida; order Araneae; family Eresidae; genus Stegodyphus; species Stegodyphus dumicola. Next base: position 182,178,245 of record NC_140781.1, read on the forward strand.
TGGCTGGTGAAACCATGCGATGAATATCCTCAATTTCTAATTAATCGTCGATCAGCTGAGCCCTATGTGTTGTTGTCCATTGACAGGAACTCTGGACTAACTGCGTCCCTGAAAAGGCGAACAGTGGCCTCTAAGATTTTTCTCTTTACACTTCATAGCAGTCAGGCAGCCTTTGTCAAACACATGCAGGTATCTGCCAACAAAAAGACTGCCCAAACCATTACACTGCCACTACCATGCTGTTTTACCCTGATGGGAGGGAGGGAAGGTACGACGTTCTAGGCTCTCTCCAGATACAGGTACACCTAGAATCAGTGTTCAGGCTGAACTGAACTTAGACTAATGTGTAAAATGCACAGTGCTCTACTGAACCCTGGTCCAAGGCGCTTGTTTACATCATACTAAATGACCACTCTTGTGTCCTGCAGTGAGCGGAACACAAATGGCAGATCTTCTGACATACAAGCCTATCTCATGAAGGCTTCGGGTAATTGTAGACCGTTAGACAGTCAAACTCAGGTTCCAGCGGCAGCGTACATCTCACGTGAGAGCTATGAAACTGTAGCGAACTATGTCGCCGCGCTGAAAGTGACAAATAATGAAACTTATTCCTCGTTACCTTTGGTTCAATATTTTTCATAAAAATAGATATAATTTGCGAATTCTATTAATTTTGCACATGAGTGCACGAGTAATTATATATATATAGTATATATATAAAAAACCGGATTATAAATTTATTATTTTAAAATAAAATTATCCCAACATTATTTCGCTGCAATATGCTGCCCCAAAATTAATCAGTTAAGTAGGAAGTTTAGAACCAAATAAAAAAACACAAAAGAAATGAAATTCGAAACCAACAAAACCCAAAATTCCTATAAATATGTAAAAAATATTAAATAATTGCCACCAAATAAAAAGAATATCTGAAAACTACAGATATGTAAAATAAAAAAATTACAAAAACTTCAGAAATTCTTCTGTTTTGATGAGAATTGGTTGATACATTTTACATATTTAATGGGGATCTTTGGGTTTTACTGGTTTCAAAATTCATTTCTTTGTGAATTTGGTTTTAAATTTCTTATTTTTGTCTCTCTCTCTCTATATATATATAGAGAGAGAGAGTTCTGAGAGCAAAACATACTCTTAAAAATTCACTTTTTAGCTGAGAGAGAAATATGATGCTTATCTTTTAGTTTCAAGACTCTTAGTGAAAACTGTTCTTTTAAACAACAAATGTACTTCAGTCTAAAGTCATAAGATTTCATAATTTGAACATAATTTTTCTATAGAATAGGTAAATGTCTTCAATGGTTTTATACTTTATTAAACTGATGCATTAAAAACACTTTTATTTTTAATGCATTGTTAAAGTGTTTTCATTTTTCGGAAAAGTAAATGTTTTATGTTTTCTGTGCTGTTAATACAGTGAATTCTTCAGGCAAAGGTTTTATTTCTTATCTTTTTGATTGAAATTAAGAAGTGTTTATGGTCATGCATTTAAGCTAGTCAAGACCATTTCTATAAGAAAGAAAGACTCGTTAAAATTATTTAACTATTCATGTAGCATTCGTGGTAAGATATCTACAAATGAACAGTTCTTCTTAATGCTGGTAAATCAAACATATAAACAAAGACCATTTTAAATTGGCGTCATTTTAATTGTCAGTCACTTTGTATAGCTGGATAAAACGTTTTCACTGTGTCTTGTGCGAAATAATAATGTATCTCTAATAACGCCATACCAATGGAATCAGTTCACTTTTTAATCTTATCATTAGACACAGGAATACTATTTTTAAAGCTACTACCAAGATATGAATTTTTCGACAGATTTAAAAGAAGCTTTAATAAATTTCCATTTATTTCGAAAACATCGTGCTTCAAATTTTAAGTCTTGAGCCTTCATTTAAAACAAAACGCTCATTACCTTGACCTTATATTTAGTATAATACATTTAATATAATAGTAGTATTTAACCGAATCAGATTCACGGGTCTCATGCAATCGTTTTGCAAAACAAATGTTTTCTGGATCACGGGATAACGATTCAGATTCTGTTTTAGGTAGCAGCATCACATCTACGAGTTTTCTGTTTCCTAGTAATTTAATTTTCTTACTCACTCTAAAGTGCTGAGGATAGTCATTTGAATGTCCTGATGGTTTGCAAACTAATAATCTTTCTTCTATTACTGCTTCAATATTTGAAAGAAAAATTTTTCTGCCTTGCTGCTAAATGAGATTTAGACTGCTGAATACTGGTAATTCAACCTGGTTTAGCATCTAAGCGAATCGACTGGCTGCATGGACGCTTTTCAGTGTTTTGCGCTTGGGCAACTTGAATACGTTCTGCTTTTCCTTAGATAGCTCTGCACGAAAACTCCATCTCTTTAGGCAAAAAGCCCTCGTGTTCTAAGCTATGTTCAAATATCTATCCGCTTTTTCATTCCGCTTAACCTATATATGTTCAAATATCTATCCGATATTATCTATCCGCTTAACCATATCTGTCCGCTTTTTCATTTGTTTTTATCCTCACTATAAGGTCCTCTTTCTAATTATTTATCCACATCAAGAGTTAAAATTTTATAAATTCGTAATTACGGTTGGATTCGAAAAAGAAAACAAAAAACACTTCTGCTGATAACCATTGACCTAACTTTGAATTCACAATTAACGTAAGAGAAGAAAAAAAGAAATGTTTGGATTACATAAAGCGTTATGATTAGCAGAATTTCAAGAAATGAATCAGGCTTCAACACGAAAGAAAAATTTAATTTATAATGGTAATAATATGCAATCATAATTCCTTACTGTATTTTAAAAGAATTTAAAAGTTAGCTTTTATGCAGCCCATTTTAATTCGGTAAGCAAGTTTTACGAGTTACTATTAAAATTTTAATAAAGATTAAATAAAAATAAGCGTAAAAAAATTTAATCTAAAAAATAATTATTTGCTAAGATTTTTTTTTCTAATTTCTGCATAAAAATCTTTTATTTCTTTTTTAGCATTATTTCTAAAACGAAATATGTGTTAGCGTGTATTATATTTCTAACATTAAATTTGTTCAAAAATTTAATTTAAATTCTGTAATAAACCATCCTTACGTAGAACATCTAGAATTACACTTAATATCTTGAATAAACTTGATTAATTTCTTCGAACTATTTTTCACCCCCCCCCAAGAAATATTCTATTCTTTTCCATATTATAAATAATACTATTATATTGCACTTCCAGCTCATACTATTATATTGCATTATTAAATTTCTAGCTGTTATTATATTGCCCTTCTAGCTGTTGAAAATATCACGTTTGTTCCCTCTCCTAGGAGGGACGCCAGTAACCATTTATACTGCCAAAAAATGCATTTTATCACAAGCGTACCGCTTTCCGTACGAAAACTATTCCTTTATCATAACGCATTTTTAGAAGTTACTTGGTTATATATCAAAACTTTAAATCATTAGATTGAATATATATCAAGGAATTTGTCTTTCCGTTACCAAATAATTACAAAGTTTTATTTAAATGTTTAAATAAGTGAAAGATCTATTATTTTGAAAGCAAAAGTGGTTGAGTGGTTGAACTGAATGCATCTTCTGAAGGAGAAAACTTTCTATTACTTATGCTGCTAACAGATAGCGCCACAAGTATGAAAAATGTACGTACAGCATGTTTCCAATTTAAGACGCGAGATTAGTTTCTTCTCAGCTTGTCAAATTGAACGAGAGCTATATTTTAGCAGGCAGGTACAAAAAGAAGACTTTAGTTTTCAAAAATAAACTTAATAATAGCCTTTTTATTCTCAGATGCAGTGATGGCTTTAAATGTTCATTCATAACAATAAAATATTAATAATTTTTGTGTGTAAATACTCAGACTCTCATAAAGAAAATGTTTCATTCACTGAAAAACCTGAAGCGCAAAAATCGAGCTCATAATCTTCCATTGAGTGATTATGAATGAACGAAAGTACTTTAACGTAATAAAAAAAGTAGACGAAGAGGAAAACGTTTACTAGGTGGTGTTGGTGTATTTAATTATGGCAAAGCACACGAGGGCTATCTGCCTAAAGGGAGGGATGCCTTTCGTGGAGGACTTTCTAAGGGAAACTGGCTCGTATACACGTTACACATGGGGAAAACCACGAAAACGCCCATGCAGCCAGCCCGTTCGCGGGATTCGAACCTCAGACCGAACTACCAGTGTTCAGCGTCTTTACCGCTCGGCCGCTGGTGGGCATCGTTTACTAGGAGGGGAGTAAAATGGATTTTGAATTTTTTTTCTTCTGTTGTAAATATAAGGAATGAATAACTTATCTGTTGTTTTCTGAGTCTTTTTATGTTTGAAAAAATTTACTTTAGGAATCAACAGCTGGAATTTTCTGTAAATGATAACAGGGTTTTTAAGAGGCAGTCAGCAATAAAGTTTACTAATTTTTTAAGTTTCAAGTGATGGATCTATTGATAAATACTTCATAAAACATCTTATACACTGTTGCATCATAGTAATTTTTATGCAAATTTTGTTTCTTTAAAATAAACACATCCGTTACATTTGGAGATATCCCTTTTAAGGATATTATGAAACTGGAGTCATGGCGATAAATAGCTTTGGAAGAATACAGGAAATTTAACTTTTTGTTTGATACCTCAACTAAGAAATTTTCTAGAATAGGTCATGCATATAACCTGCTGAAAAAGAACTATCAGATACCACCAGAGTTTGAATGGATAACAGCGTTGAAAGCTGGTAGTTTAACCCAAACTCACATCCTATACACCAGACAGCTTACGTTCACAATTCGTTCTCAAATAGATCAGTGTAAATAATATGCATAAAATTACAGTAATATGTATAAAATATTCTGCGATAAAATATGATATGAAAGTTTTATGCAGCTATATTAAAAATTTTATAAAAAAATATTTTTATTTTGTAATTTTATATAACTCATACGCAATCCATATTTTTACACGTGCGCAACAGAAGCTATATTTTGTAACAATTTCATATACAATTGCAAAATGGCGTACAAGAAGTTAAAATTTCATAGTTATGCAACGAAAGCTGTTAAAAGCGTTTTTGGAAATAACTGCATGATTACTTCATTACATTTTCATAATTTAAGTAATACAAGTCGAAAAGCATTTCGTTCGCAAAAGGCAGCGAAAAAGATTTTCAAATCAGAAGAGAACTTAATATTTACAGAAAGAAGTTTGCGTTCACATAGTAGAAAGAGTATCCTTATTTGAAGCAATACCTTTAGTTAGTCCCGAGTTCAAACTCAGGTAACTGTATGGTTGGTTTTCGTTGTTTTCCCCATATGTAAAGTGAATACGAGCCCATTTCCTTTAGGAAGACGTCTACGAAAACATCCCTGCGATAACACACAGTGCCCTCGTGAGTTTTCCGGTATTCAAACAACTTAACTTATTCTCGTTTGGTGTGCACTTGGTTGGCGAAAATGTGGAAAGATCTCGAAATAGAAAATCTGAATGCTATCAGTAAAACATGGTGGTGGATATATAATGATTTGGAGTTAGTATGAATAGACGTGATAAGAGTTTGGAATATTTTGAGTTCACGATGAACAAAACGTATTATTAAGATGTTATAAGGCGAACTGTAATACAGAGTGCTTTCCAAGATACTTAGGGTGAACAAAAATTATTATTTCCAAAAGCAGAACTGCTACCAACATGTTCTTGAAGTTGTAAAGACTCCGACTGCTATATATAGTTCCGTCCACCACTCCAATTGCCTGACTTCAGTTCAATAGAACATTAAAGGGATCTGCTAGAGCGTAGAATCTGCCAAAATAATATGACTTCTAAAGGTATGTTGAAAATTATTTTGAGAGAAGTATGAAACAAACTAAGCATCGAGAACACATGAAAACTAATCGGTCTTATTCAAATCAAAGCTTAGTGAAGTCTCTAAAAGCAACGGATATAGTAAAAGCTGTTAAATGTTTACTAATATACTTTTTTTTTAACCTTCTAATCTGATGCGAGCCTTTTCTGATACAGAATTTTTCTGAAGTATATTTAATTCCTTTTTAATTACGATTTTCCTTTTCTTTTAGTAAATATTAAATGCTTTCTACTTGCATTCATTGAATAATGAGAGTATAAAAGAGAAAAAAAAATTGCATTGATTTTATAAAAGTCTTACTTCTTTGTACAAAGTAAAGAAAGTATGGTAATTGCAAAAAAAAATCTGGTATCATATTTCAACGGAAATATCCATTTTGACGGTTCCTGAATCCATTTGAATGATTTTTTGGGTGACGACTGTATGTACGGACAAAATAAAGGACTCTTGTTTCTAAAACGGACTGTAAAATGGATTTAAAATGTATTAAAATAATTATTTTGTGATGTCTCTACGTAAGTACGTATGTATATACATGTATGTATGTATCTCGTGTTAATTATTCGTAGAACATTCTTAGTCCTGCCATTATTCGCAGAACTCTGAAGTTTTATTTATGCGGCTGCTATAACACCTACTTGTGCACCTCCCTTTTTATTGCAATCGGCAGAGCTAAACACATAGTTAGAATTGTTTTGAAATGAAGTATCTCATTAGCATATTTAAAATGGAATCTTGGGCATATTTAAAATTAAAAATTAAAAAAGGGAAAATGCAACCAATGAACTAAGTAATTATCGTTACTGACCGGAAACTAGTTGACTTTTCAAGGGGGATAAACTAACTTCCGATCAATTAACAATAATTAATAAATGTGAAAGCGTTTCGTCTTTCTCTCAATAAAAATTATGACAAAAAACCTTTTTAGAAAGATGAGTTAAAGTTATTCAAATTGCCAATTAGAATTCTGTAAGAAATTGGCTGTTCTGTCAATTTTAAAAATCAATTTTAAAATCGGGGTAAGACTCACTATTCTAAAAATAAAACTCACCCTTTAAGAACTATATCCAAATTTTAGAACTGATTATTTTAAAACTTGGTAGTATACCCAATTTCTTACAGAATTCTAATTCGCAATTTGAATAACTTAAACTCATCTTTCTAAAAAGCTGTTTTGGTCATAATTCTTACTTGAGAAAAAAACCAAACGCTTTCGCATTTATTAATTATTGTTAATTGATCGGAAGTTAGTTTGTTCCCCTTGAAAAGTCAACTAATTTCCGGTCAATAACGATAATTACTTAGTTTAGTGTTTATTTTCACCATTTTAAATATACTAATAAGATACTTAATTTCAATAGACTTCTAAGTACTTTTATCGAGGGAGATAATAAACTAAATAATAAAAAATAATAAATAATAAATTAATATTTTATTACTCTGCAGCTCTAGCGCAAGTATTAGGCAATTTATTGTAATTAATATATACGATATTATTACGATATATATATGTATATATATTGTTACGAATTTTGTATTTAGATAGCTAATTTTAGTAGAATTGTAATTAAAAAATTTGTATTTCTCCGCGCAATGCAGCGCGAGACGAATTTTAAGAAAAAACTAAGCCGGAAAAGTAAAAATACAAGAGCAAGTGCATTTAACATTGAATAAAAGTTTATCTCGCTAATTTATATTTAAATTCAATTAAAGCGATTGAACACTATGTTAGCAGTAATCGTAATTCCACTCTTTTTGCTTTCCAGAAAACTTGAGAAGCAGAAACCACTAAAAATTTCTCGCGACCGTTTGAAAGCTATAAAAGGTCAGAGAGAGATCATCTCAGCTCAGTTGCTTAACTACTGTTGTTGCGAGTTTGGTTCGCGCGAACTGAGATATCTGAATTAGCTTTCTTTTTCTCTTTGCGCTGTGTTGTAGTTTAACGTTATTAGTAGTCTGGAGTACAACTACTGATTATATTGTGTGACATTGTGAACACCTGTACGAATATCTCTGAGGAAAATTCCAGGGTTCTGTTATATTACTTTTGATAAGAATAAATTTCATTAACCTTTTATCGGACGAAGATATTCGTATTTTGGCAATATCAAATTTTTAAACCAATTCAGTTTTCGACAAATAACGAAATTTATTTTTTAATGCGGTCTCCTGGTTACTATGTTAATATTTGGGAAATTGCCGCTCAGGCGGTATAGTGGTTAGGGAAGCCTGACTGTGATACCAAAGGGCCGGAGTTCAAATCCCGGAGGGGGCTTGGATGTAAACTTGTCTGTCCTTTCATAGGAGGTAACAGTGGTTGCCTATTAGGTGCCGCCACAATAAAATAGCCACCACTTCTGACCTTAGTAGTGGCCAATGACGTTATAGGCAAGTGCCCGCCATTCGGAAAAAAAAATATTTGGGAGAGTATTATGCTGATTGTGAAACAGTAAAATTAGAAGCTTGATCTCTGTACCACAAAAATTGCCCGTGATATTTAATTCCAAAATTTGATATTACTGATATCATTTTCAACTTGCCGTAAGAAATAAGTTAATTAAGTTAGAATAATTCTAGGAAAAGTTTTAAATGAAGTTCCTCATCAGGTTTTTTTTTTTTTAACAATTTTGTAGCACAAATACGATTTTCGGACTAGCTGGCGCAGATGTTTTCAGGCAAATGTATGCGTGATTATATATTTAAAAATAAACAACTCTTTTAATACATTAAAGAGTAAAAGTGGGCTCTTTTTTTTTTGTTGCTGTTGTAATTGATGTACATTTTTTCGTTATTTATACAGAAGTCAGTTATGAAAAGAGTTTGGTGATCTTTAATGTAGAGTAAATATTTCTGAGCTAGTAATCTAGAAAATGATTAAAAGTAATTCGTAGAAAAATGTTATCTCGGTTAAAAGTAAGCAATGATAGCCCCGTATCATGCCGAATTAGATTTGCTATAATTTCCAAGTTCATCTGGGCCCACCAGCGGCCGAGCGGTAAAGTCGCTGAAGGCTGGTAGTTCGGTCCGAGGTTCGAATCCCGCGAACGGGCTGGCTGCATGGGCGTTTTCGTGGTTTTCCCCATGTGTAACGTGTATACGAGCCAGTTTCCCTTAGAACGTCCTCCACGAAGGCATCCCTCCTCTTAAACAGATAGCCCTTCGAGGCTTTGCCATACTCACACACACACGCGCAAATCCAAGTTCATCTAAACTCATTGATGTGTTTTAACTTCTAATGCAGAGACAGAATTTTTAATATATCCATAATTAAAGGCTTCAATGCATTAGTTATTAGTTACCTAGCATTCAATGCATTAGTTATTAGTTACCTAAAACATTTTTCCTACATTCTGCTTAATGCCGCAGCTCTGTTTTCTACAGCAATATAATATGTACTATTGCATTAAGAAATAATACTGTTGGTATGTAATTAATGCAAATTCCTATGTAAAAAATCACGTTTGAAATGCTTTTCTACAAAGAGATGCATGTCTCAATGTTACCTGTTAGTCACAGTTAAATTAAACGCGTTGCCTTTATCTCTTTATACCTGTTCTTGTTTTCAAAGCCACTTATGCGAATAAAAAGATCTCAAAAGTGTGTTATTATATTTCGTTTTTTTATTGAAATAGCTAACCTAGTATAATATGCGTTTCTTATATTTATAATGTGCATTTCTTATATTTATAATATGCATTTCTTATATTTATAATGTGCATTTCTTATATTTATAATGTGCATTTCTTATACTTATAATGTGCATTTCTTATACTTATAATGTGCATTTCTTATACTTATAATGTGCATTTCTTATACTTATAATATGCATTTCTTATATTTAGAATATGCATTTCTTATACTTATAATATGCATTTCTTATATTTAGAATATGCATTTCTTATATTTATATGCATTTCTTATATTAAAAAAAATAGGTGCTTGTGTATTAGCCGGTATAATCAATACGTCGCCAAACATACCACCCCAGACTCATTCTTGTGAGCATTTGGGAAGCTTAAAATCTTCTTTGTACTCTTGTATAAAGATATTTTATTTTACTTTGATGGTGTTAAAGGAGGGTGAAGATGGCTTCTTTCTTTTTTTTCTGAGCATCAACTTCAGATCAATTACAGCAAACCCATACTTGCTATGTGTCACTTTTGGTAGCTCTTTATCCGCGGGAAATTAGTCCTACGATGGGCAGAGAGTTTAAGACCACTAACTGCAACTAGCTCGAACCCAGACGGATAGGCTGGCTGTATAGGTGATTTTCGTGGTTTGCGCCATATGAGACATGAATAGAAGCGCTTTCCTTAGAGAAAGCATTTTATGGAGGCATCTCTCCGTTTAGGCACATAGTGCTTGAGTGCAACGTTTGCTCGTATCGTGATAGTTTTTATTGAATTTTGCATCGTATTTTACTAGATTTCTTGAGAAATAAAACTGAAATAACCTGTTATTTCCAAACGCATGTTATTTGGCGCATGTTATTTGCATATGACGGACGATATACAATAATATATATAATAATAACTATATTAAATAGCGGGTGATAAAGCATTAGAACGGGAATTGGTTCGAGTGAAAACATTTACCTTCTTACTTCAGTTTGTATGAAAGCACAGAAAAGATTTGGAGACTAATAACTAGATGCGATTGTCAAACAATATTCGCCGAAAATTAAAACAAAAATAACTTTCTATGGATCTAATGATACCGAAAATATATTTTATCGCCAAAAGGCGCCAATAGATTGTTCCCGTTAGGTTCCCAATTGATGGTTAGCGATTATACCAAATTTTATCACAATTGAAATGAACTGATGGCGTATTGTTGAGCGAATATGGTTTCTCGCTGACAGAATGAAATTGACGCATATATTATTTTTCAGAAAATTGTTTGGCGTATGTTTCACTACAATGCAAATGATTCATTAATTCTTGTAACTTCACTCAGGCATTTAAAATCTAGAAGATCTTCAAATTCTAGAAGTAATGAAACTTATTAAATCGAGGTCATATCTGATATAGCTTATCAGATATTCGCTTGAAAAGGGCAAACGAAGATGGAGTGAATCAGATGAGAATCTTTCGAGGTAAATTTTGCAGGGCACTTTAAGAAACTGGTTGTATATAGCTAAGCTTAGCAATTGAATAAGTTTCAGGTGTAATAAAAATTAGTACGAATAATTGCTTAATGCTTGAGTAGTTTAATAAAATAGTAATTTAATATTTTCATTTCCAAACATTGCCATATTATTTTTTCAGTAACATGAGACATAAAATACGTAAAAGCAAAAATTATATAAAAAAATTAAATTTTAAAAATTTTTAATAAAATATATTTTAAGTAAAATAAAATAAATTAATATAAATTAAATGATTAGTAAATAAAAGTAAAATTGAATAAAATAAATAATGAATAATTAAGAAATTGTATGAGGTTATAAATAAATACGCACAAATAATTAATTAATATTACAAATATTCAAATAAAAAAATGATTTTTTCTTTGAACGGGACAATAAAGTAAAATTTCCAGAATGCTGAAACATTTTTAAATATATTTTAAGGCTAAAATAGTTATTATTATGTTAGATGAATTTTAATTAAATGGAAAGTTTAAAAAAGTGCTTACTTGATTGTTTAAAAGTGCTCTCTTAAAAACTCATCAATTATTTTCGAAGTAGTGATTTTCTTGCATACTTTTTGTTTCAAGTATAATAGTGCCGTACAGTTTAACGTTTTTTTGACACTATACATATTATGTTGTTTTTTGTCCGTTTTAAAACAAAATATCTTTTCTTAAACTGAACTAGGAACTCAAATAACCAAAACATTAATAAAATAATTTCTATATGCTGAAAAGTTGATAATAGTTTTCTTGCAGCTTACATAGTTCCATGGCAGAATCTGTCCTTATGACATTTTTAAAATATAAAATTTATCTCAATTTATCGTCAAAATACGTTATATCTGTATCTTTTTTCATAGGTCTCTTTTAATTTGCCCGCATACTCATTTCTCTGAATTTGACAAATTCAGGCCTACTAATTAAAATAATAAAATCTACTAAGTATAGTAATTAAAATAGGGTTACTAATTAAGAATGAATCTTCCAGGAATTAAAGGTTACAAAAGATAAAATCTTTCACTTTGCAGGTAATTTTATGTTAATTAACCAGTGATTTATAGTCTGTGCCAGCTTCTCTTTTCCGTATTCCTCCCCATATTGCAAATGAGTAGACAGTATTTAAACTGCATTTTTTAGATTTTAAGACAGAGCTTGTTTCACGCATCGCGTGCACGCTATGTGTTAGTTTTCGTTCAGCTTTGATAGTTGTAATTATTCGACTTTGCGCTCATCGCTGCTGACACTTTAATTCTGACGGTTCGGTAGAGGTATTGAAAAAGCTTTGAATAGAATTTTATTGTGTAGTTCTTGACTACCGTTTAAAGTTTGATTTAATTTGTACTGATCTATTTAATTTTGCATCACCAAGAGTTGTGGAAATTATAGGATATGGGAGTGTCTTTGCGTTCTAAATTATTTTTAAATGAAAAGGTTATTTTTAACTTTCTCGCGACTTTATTTCATATATAGCGATAATTTTCTTCACCTCTGTTAGGGTTATTAGACTAAATATTACCAGAATAAGTTAAACCTACAACGTAAAAAGTTCTGTCCAAAATAGGTAAGTCAAATGCCAGAAAAAATTGCTGTAATATTAAAAGAAATCTCTCTCGTAATCACAAAAGCATATGCCAGGAAAGGTGATCCTGATCATTATATTTTCAAATATCCGTTAAATTTAACATAACAGGAAGCTTCCAGAGACACATTTATTACCTTTCAAGAAGTACTTACTAAAAACCCAGGAGATGAAGCGCAAAATAAATGACTCTTCTCCAATCCTGTAGTACTGAACTGTGTCATCCATTAACATTATCCAAACAGCTCTTACTTCTTCGAAATTTTGTTGCGTTCATAAGAGCTTATGTAATATAACATTTAGTATCATAATAGCAATTTGAAAATGAACAATAAGTTTAATAATAGCAAATGTTGCTATGAAGGGGAAAATTTGCATAAGATAAAAAGACACATCAGATGAAGAGCACTAGCCACTCATTATCAAAATCCAGTTTCCAAAGTGCAATATCTCATTTCCAAATTTAGATCCGAAAATTTATGAACACAATAAATAAAACAACACAACATAATGTCACTCATCAATCAGTGTTTGTTTTATGAAACAGCAGAGAGACGATACATGTTTACTATTTCCGCATTTATTTTTTGTGTCCTTCATACATCTATCTATCCATCTGTAATATTATTTCTTCGTAAACTAACACCATACGTTGAATTTTGCTCTTATTTAATATAGAAAGAATTTCATTATTTAAGACATAGCTGTGCTTTTATTTCACTAATTCGAATTTGCATGAGGTTTGGAAAGATTTTCTTTGAGCTGCAGTATTTTTTAGATTGCCCAGACACCAAATCTGTGAATTGGAAATTTTTGCCATTAATAGTGCAAAAGTATCTTTTAATATTGCCTTTAATAGTGCACAATGATAAAAACTGAAGAGGAGATGCATAATATATGATCATCGAAACATCATTTCTTAGCTGTATTAATGGTATAAACGATAATAGCCTTTTTGTAGAATGTTATTAAGGAAATAAAGGTTATTTTTATATACGTCTTTTTAATAATAGTTTCGGTATCGGGGTATGAAAGATAAATGAGAAAATCATATAGATCGCAAATAGGCGAAATCCTGTGCTGGATTTATCAGAAAACGAAAATATCACCTAAAGGTACCTTTAGGTTATTATTCAAGGAAGCTAAATAGTAAGAACATTTAAAAATGGCAACTGGAAATCATTCCTATGCCAAAAACTCGCTTCATTATTTGGTTTTTTTTACAAAGTTTTACAAATCGTAATTAAACGGAAATTTTATCTTGTAGAGTCAATAGGTTTTTGATGCTGCAGACATGAATAATGTGCAATGCCCCTTCCGGGACTGGAAACCTGGACCTCTGGAATACGCGCGCAGTGTGCTATTGCTACACCACGAAAGTATGCTGGAAGGAGGGGAAAATCGCCTTATATACTCCCCCTTTTAAAGAGCGACTGGTGATTAGGGGACACAGTCGCCAAATCCTGATGGTGACGAATTATCGTTCACCACCTTTTAGTTTGGCCGCCATTGTAGAGTCATCAGGTTTTTTTTATGCTGCAGACTTGAAAAATGTGCAATGCCCTCGCCAGGATTCGAACTCTAGACCTCTCGAATACGCGCCGAGTGTGCTACCGTTGCATCACGAAGGCATGCTGGAAGAAGGAGGAAAATATCTTATAATCTCATTTACAAAAGACAGTTAAACATTATTATAAATGTAAATTAAACGTTATATATAATGAGACATTAGGATAGTTAAACATAATTATAAATTTTTAAAAGTTTTTTAAATTATTATAAATTGTATTACTTTTAAATTAAAACATTCACAAATATAGAAGTGCAGTGTATGAAAAAAAGCCGCATACGATACAGAGTTTCAAAATACATTGAGCAAATTCGATCAAAATACTAAAAAAGAGCGCCTTCTGAAAAGTTAAAACCCTACGGAAGAACTGCGATTTATAATAGTTATTACCTGCTTTTGCATATTTTGTTTCCCAACTCAAACAATACATGACGCAAATTATTTGCTGCTTATTACGCCTCATCAGTAATTGTAAACAAATGATCATCGGCGGCAAAGCACAAAAACATATTAGAAACCTTATACAACGGTTACCTCGCTAAGATCAGCATCCCTGAAAGCGATCGGTACTACTAAACGCAATTTAGTAACAATATTTTGCTTTCGCGATATCATGTTCTCTAAGGCAGCGGTTCTCAACCTTTTGGACTAACGCGTACCATCTAAACAAAAATTGAAAACCTGTAGTACCACAATTACAAGGTACTACTACCACCACCACTCTTGAACAAAGCTCAAATCGCATAAATTTACGATTTTTAGAGAAAAAAACTCAATCTGGATGTTGGGGTTTTAATTTCTGAATTTAATAGTTAAAAATACTTTGCTTCTTTGCTTACCACCCATTTTTCTCTTGCGTACCACCGGTTAAGAAACCCTGCGTCTAAGGTGATCACTTCCACAGAAGCCCAAAACGGCTTGGAATCAAAGGATGGCCATCTTAGGGCAATTTAAATAGATAAATTCTAAAAACAACAAAGAAGGGATAAAGGGTAGGGAGAACCTGAAAAAAATTGAATATTATTTTTTTCTCTATTTGCTACTTCTGTACAAAGTAGATGAACGAATTTACTATGTTTTATCATTAGTTGTATTTCATTTTCTTTAATTAAAAAAGTTTATATCACCAAACCATTGTACGGCCCCTTCGGGGCTCGGAGTCCTTGGCGGTGCCCAGTCGCTTGATCTCCCTCTAATAAACCATGCATCAAGTACAGAAAGCATGCATTAAATAATTAAATAAGAGATTGAAACAGAGATAAACTTTACTTACATGAATAGACAACATTTAAAATAGACATGCACTCTGAACAGGAAGTGATAATTTCTTCTTTGATAACTTCAATGAAAGCTTAAGACATTAAATTGCTTTTTAACAGAATTACTTCTTTTCTGTTAAAATGTCTTAAGCTTTTGTTGAAGTTATCAAAGAAGAAATTTTCACTCCCTGTTCAGAATACATGTTTATTTTAAGTGTTATTTCATTATTCATAAATATATTTTTGCAAGTGCATGTGATTAGATCAGAACAATCCCATATATAAAAATCTGAAATTTAAGTATAGAGCATCATTCTTCAAATGTGAAGATTTCTCCAATTTGTCCTTTAAAATGACAGCAGTGTACATTTAAAATATAAGATTACAAGGTTAATTTTTACTAACAAGTTAAGCCTCAGTTTTAATTTGTCCTTCCATTTATCATTTACTCAGAAACTCTTTAAGGTGAATGGTTAAGAGGAGAGATGCATAACCGGAAAATCTTCATAAGTTATGGTTCCTTGCTAATTAACATGATCGTTGATTGAATGACTGCTCTTCTAACGCAAAGCTCCAAAGTTACCTAAGTTTTAAGTCGCTACTGGGATAATTAAATTACGTCTAAGCAAAGTTACTGCTCAGTAATGTCGGTTTTGATCAGAACTTTCTTTTATTCAGTTACTGAGTGGACTGTAAGTTTCATTTTATATTTTATATCAAATTGTAAGTTTATTTTATATCAAATCGCAAGGGTAATACGGTGTAATAAACGATTCTGAGTAAATGATAAATGGAAGGACAAATTAAAACTGAGCCTTAACTATTAGTAAAAATTAGCCTTATAATTTGATATTTTAAATGTACACTGCTATCATTTTTAAGTAACAAATTTGTAAAATTCTTGCATTTGATGAATATTACTCTGTACTTAAATCTCAAAGATTTGTATCTGTGTGTCTGTTCTGATCTAATCACAAAAACTTAAAAAATATTTTTGTAATAGGAATAAATAATGTAATTATAGCTTTATTTTGTAAATCATGATGCTTTATATTCTAAACCTTTGTAATAATATGCTTAGTTTATTTGGAAATAGAAACGCTCATGAGGATTGGATTGGATTATTTAATTATGGCAAAGCACAAGAGGGCTATCTGCCTAAGAGGGATGCCTTCGTGGAGGACTTTCTAAGGGAAACTGGCTCGTATACACGTTACGCATGGGGAAAACCACGAAAACGCCCATTCAGCCAGCCCGTTCGCGGGATTCGAACCTCGGACCGAACTACCAGTGTTCAGCGTCTTTACCGCTCGGCCGCTGGTGGGCCAAACGCTCATGAGGACTATGTGCTTAAGGCAAAAGGTACCTTTACAGAAGTCTTTCTAAGGGAAAATGGATGATATTAACATTACACATAAGAAAATGATAAAAATCAACCAAGCAGCCAGTCCTTTCGCCTCGGATCGAATGATCGGACCCATGTGGAACTATCAGTAGTCAGAGGTTGTGAGGTTTATCTGTTTATTTTTAACTAATAGTTCATTTTAGGTGGAAAAGTCTTTCCTATTGATTCTCTTTCCACCCAAGCTTTGCATGCCAGAATATAAATGAGATAGCGAGATTTTATTCAGATTAAAGGTAGAATAAGCAAACGTTTAAAGAAGAGTTTCGGAAGTTAGTTTTCAGAGCATGTCTGCCTACTCTAGGCCACGCTGTGCTGAGATTATTCGCAACTTGCGTTAGCGGCGTTGATGTGTTCTTGCCTTTAGGCTTCTCTCTCCGGTTACTTTAGACCAGAGATCTTGCTGCGCGTTAAAGTATTTTGTGAGCCATTAGGCTAACCTACATACCTTGAAATTACTATTTATTACGTATTTCTGTTAAGCCAGAAGAATTGGCTTCTTGTAACCCAAGTACGGTCATTAATTAATTTTATGATTGAATAAACGGTTTTATACACCCTTCTTCTGATCTCTGTTTAGTTTCACAAGGCCTGACTATAATTCTTCAAAAACCTTTAAAAGTTTATGTTTCCAAAGAGGTAGAGACCTTATAAAGTCTCTACCAGTTAGCCACTGGTGAAGCGTGATATGTATATTTTATAATGTTCTATTTACATTTGTGGTCCTTGGTAACTAGAATACTTATGAACTGCGTAGCGAATTTTTTCTGAGTTCACGTGGGAAAGACAAGTCCAAATAAAGGTTAAATTAACTTTTATTCAACTCGGTAATTATTCACAGATGCCGCCCAGACGTTATAGTGGTTACGAGAGTCTACTGAGGTATCGAAGGGCCCGGGTTCGAATCCCGGAGAAGGCATGGATGTTTGCAAATGTATAGCACCTTTGCGTCATGAGGGCACTCTAAACATATGGCGAGCCTAAAGTCCTCTCGAGAGGTTGGTGATAGAGGAAGAGGAGTGGAAAACTCTCGGACCTATCCTTCCGAGGTGCTCTCCATCAAAATTAGAAGCGGAACTGAGCGAAGTCTTACTGTCACCCGTATGTTTCTCAAAGCTCTTGCCAACGACAGGCGCGGTCTTGTTGGCCTTGCCACGATAAATTTCGTGGACTTGTTCTGGTGTCAGACAAGTGAGATAAGTCACAACACATGATTTCCAGATGGTCCCTCTTGGACTTGCAGGAAGTCTCCACTTGGGCTTTAACTTAAGATAGAAAATAAGAAACTAATCTAATGCTAACTAAACGAAAACCAGCCGAAGCTGCACAGAAATAAAAACTAACATAGTTGGCCCTTATTTAAAGAAGCAGGCACGTAACAATATGGCCGAACGTAGTAAGATTAGGCTTAAAGCAACGACGTGGCCAGAAGGCAGAACACGCTCTAAGCTGTTCTACTTAAGTACCCGAGACTTCCACTTAAATACTGGTTCTACCTCATTTTTATAAACCGCGATCCTGAAAACACATTTTGGCAGGGAACTGAAGGTGGGTAAAGGACAGCTAATTCAAAAATGAAAATAACTATCAGAAAATTAAAATAAACTCTAAAACTTAAATTTGTTCTTCTAGGATCATATTTTTCCCTTTGACTATATAATACGCGATTTTAAATTGCACACGATATGATGTTCTGTTATCAAATCGTCATGATTATTTCCTGTTAAGTTGCGTCCGAAATCATTTATGACGTCTGAACTACATTTATTAGCTACAAACAAATCTTTTAGTGCACCAACGCAATTAGTTTACTGAAATAAAATAATCTGAATAAACTCTTATTATTATATTACAAAACTTAATTTACTAAAACTTTTATACTAACAATTAAAAATATAGCAATGATTCGCAGCCTGACAGTATAACAGATAGCTTCACGTTATTATTATTACTTACTAGGTGTACCCGCCCGGCGTTGCCCGTGCATTTAGAAAATGCAGATAAGTGAATAGCGCAGGAATAGTAGTGTAGGACATGTAGACT
The DNA here is from genome assembly GCF_044657685.1 of Stegodyphus dumicola. Taxonomy (NCBI): domain Eukaryota; kingdom Metazoa; phylum Arthropoda; class Arachnida; order Araneae; family Eresidae; genus Stegodyphus; species Stegodyphus dumicola. Next base: position 182,197,118 of record NC_140781.1, read on the forward strand.
GTCTCTCTCTCTTCCCCCCCCACAAGCTACAAAAAAGAAATGAATTGTAATTAATCGATTTAATGTATCGTCAAAACAGCAAACTAACGCTAGAATAAAGAAATCAATTGTTACAATCGAACGTTATTTGAAAACAAATAATAATATCAGTGAGTCAAAAAAACCGTGATTAATTAATTATAAATAATTTTTTTAAAATTTTTCTAATTCAAAAATCGAAAATCGGGCTTCGAGGTCTGGTGGCCAGCCCCTTTGTGCTTCCATATAAAAAATTCCAGGTCCCTGCGTGCGATAGATTTGGCTGGAGAGCTCGGTCAGACAGACAGACAGACACATTACACTTGCTTTTATTATTATAGATAAAAAAGTTCTGAAATGAACTGGACTGGTAGGAAAGCTTAACTTAGCTACACATTTTTTTAGTCTGTGCTGAAGTAATTAGTTTTAAATTAAATTTGTCTTAACTAATTTAACTTTTAATTATCTTTATCTCCTTTACCACAAACTAAATACCCGAAGCCTTCTAATTGAAACAGGCAAAACGAGAAAGTTAATTTGCTGAATAATGTCTAGGTTTATCAGTACGTCAATCGCACTCATACCTCTTCGTCATTTGCATATTTGTAGCGCGAGCGGAGCAAATGTAAAGCGCAGAAAATTAAGCTAAAATGGTTTAGTGTGGTATCTTAAATAATAAAATGTTTCGGGATTGTAAAGTTTTAAGTTTTTTGTCACTTGAGATTTGAGTCATGTCAGCAATACCTTGTTATTATGAAATACTAAAGGGCTAATTTATGTAATTTAACTTAAGTTTAGAAACAAGTTACACCATTTATAAACTTATCCTGTCGTTCCAATCAGCCGAGTCCTCGCAGATGTTGTGTTTTAGTAATATTTAATAAATGTGTGTTATGAAACATTTCACACTATATCTGATTGAAGTTTTTATAGGCTAATGTAATGGCACTTGAATCTACGTAAGAGAATTACCTAATCTTTGCAATAATAGGAAACTTTTTATAACTACTTGAAATTCATCAGTTTTAGTTGCTTTTAAGTTATAATTTTAAATAATTTTCAGGGATGACGCCATACGTGTAACCATAAATAATGACCTGTTATTGTAATTTTTTCATTTGAAAATGTTACCTTTATTGCTTTAATAAGTCTATTAGTATGTTTTAATTTATTTATTAAATATTGCGACAACGTATGAAGTATAGCAAAGCATTATAGAATACTGAAAGAATGTTATTTATATTGCTAACCGTTAATTTTTTTCAGGTACCTGTCCATGCGTCACAACACCAATTCTGACAGTTGAAAATGCCTTTAATGATTGTAAATAATGAGGATTTATAAGATTTGTCCACGCATAGTGACTGAGAAGATGGTTGTACTGATGCAGTTATTTTCTAACGAAAGCGACGAAACTTTCTCATCATACTTTTCGTAATGGCACACCTTTATCTAAAGACATTGCTGAGGACCTTGGAGCATATTGAAATGAAAACAGAATTTAAAAAAATTAAATAAAAAAAAGAAAACTGTAGTAGGAGCTTTCAAACTGGAAAAAGTTTTCTGTATTTCTTATCTAGTTCTTCCCAGTACGAAATATGTAAAGAAAGGTTCATTGGCAAAAAAGAGTTGAATATGCATACTTTGATTATTTAAAAAGTTTAGACAGATTATCTATGAAATTCTGTTTTAATGCATACCCGAAAAATCCATAAAAGTATGTTCAAGGAAACAAAATTCTAATTTTCCACTTACGTTCCTTCCTTGTAAAAATGTATTATGTTTCATCTTTGTATTTAGTGTTTTATCTTTGTATCTATTTATTATGTTCCATCTTTGTATTACATCTTTTCTAGCTTCCCAAGAGCAACATTTAAACTTTCATTTAGTGTATAACACAAGATTAGTTAAAATGGACAAGCTTGGAAAAGCAGACTTATTTAAAGATTTTGAACTGAATAGAAGAATTTTCATAAAGACGTTGATTTACAGCAAGAAAGGCTCTGTTCCCAAAACTGCATGTTTTAATAAACTTCAGCTTTTTCAGTTACTGTTGTACTCGGGAACAAAATAAAAAAATGCTTAATGTTTCTTCATAAAATGTTTTTTTTTCTTTTTACTGCTGCTGTCAAAATTCATTTGCACATAGTACGATTGGCACCTAAGAACTCGTAAATAAAATTATGGTTCTTGAGAATACTTTTCCAATGTGCAACCACTTGTACATCGAAAAAAATAATAGTTTTATTTTATAATAAAATGTTCTTAATACTTTCATTGAGAATAATGACGATAGCAAGAAATATATGATACCCCTCCTAAGTATTTGAAAGAATATCCGTCATAAAACGGAGTGCTTACATTCTGGGCAGCTGTACCATGCCAACTAAACTGTGTCTTCCCTCATGTGAAAGAATTTTGAAAAAGATCTATAACTAAATCGCAAAAGAACTATGAAAATTATTCTTTTAGTTAGTTTTCTTATATAGTATCTTCATTTAAAGAAAAACTTTCCAGTTTTCAGACAATTTTGATCTTCTGTGCAGGTAATTAGAGAAAATGAGTATTAATATAATAAAAATCTCGGAGAGGTGTTATTATTTTCATTTAACGATAAAATCGTATCTGTTACAAATAAAACCAAAAACACACTAGACATCCTAAATGAAATTTTACATATTTAGTTATATACAAAGGTATAATTTTTCAAAAAAAAAATAAAATAAAAAAAGGCTACTAAATACTATTTCATGTTCTTTGGTTGCGCACCTGCTTTCATCAAAATAGAACACTCGAACATTATTATATATTGTACAGTTTACATCGTTAAAACTTACAGAACCGATGTGTTTTGTTCCAAATTTAACCTTAATTCTAGCGCGTTCTTGTTGTAAATAAAGGAAAACATTTTAAAAAATTTAACAAAAGTTTATTTAATATGTAGAAACCAATAGTTAGTCTTATGTGGTATTTGGAGAAATAGGCTTTATGTGAATGTAACTTAGATTTCCACGAGAATTTTTCTGCGTGTCTTATTTTTGTGCCAAAGTGTATCTTCTTAATATATAATTTGATTTACTCATATGGCAGATCAAATTATCCACTTATAACATCAAACTTACAAGAGCATGTTTACCATATTTTCATTTTCAACAATGGTATGAAAACGTTTACGTCTACTTTTTGTTATGAATATGACTAAACAATTCAACATTATCAGCAACAAATAAATATAAATGTAGTTTAATAATTATATTTAAAATACTCGTTATGTCCCCGCTCATTCGCAAAACGTCCATAGCAGTCGATTGGGGGGGGGAAACCACTGCTTCTTTTCATATGCGTCGATCTGTACTGTATAGTAAGCAAGTCACGTGACGTGAGCGGCAAGTCACGTGACGTGCTCACATTGAGTCATCAACAACAGCGGAAAAAAAAATTAAAGTTCCTCAGCTTCTAACTTTTCCAGGATTGAAAAGGCCAACGTCAATTTTTGAGCTGGCGATTTTGTATTCTCACATTTTTCGGCAGACTGCATGATTCAAGAACTTTACTCAAACCATACTCAGTAAATAAATACGTGGCTTGTGAAGTGCAGTAATTCTTGACGCATGAGCGAGAATGAGCTGTAGTTCTTAACTCATAAGCTCTAGAATGGGATTTCTTCCTGTTAATTGGAACAGCAAAAAAAGTTTCTTCAGTGGACTCGGAGCCGGCTGTTTTGTAAACATCTTTCTGCGATTCTCAGGATAAAATTCACATACAGTAAACATGGCAAAATGTTGCTGATTACACTTTTTTTCATACAGGTGGGTTCTTTCTCCTCCGACAAATCACAATTATAAGTCAAGTGAGGTTTTGCACACTTGAGGCAACTTGGATGAATATTACAAAAGATTTGTCCCCGTCCAATATCTTCTAATATTAAACTATAGGTCAGCCAGACACTTGACAGAATAGATATTTCTTTCTTCCATGGTTCTGATAACTGAAACTGAAGTGAAGAAAATGGGAAATTTCTCAATTCCTTGCGGAATTCGTCTGAAGAATTGTTTCACTTTGAGCACTGGGAAACTTGCAAAGTTCCTTGATTATTTCCTCTTCAGTGGTTTCCAATTTCCAACGGGAGTCCGCGTATGATGACTTTTATCGAAGCCTTACTTCGAAAGGTGCTGAATAGCACTCACCCTTTCATATGACAAGTAAGTCCCTTTTCACGCATAACGCTGGAGGCAAAGCTGACGGTAATTGTATCATTAGAACGATCCAGTATAATTGTTGAGTCCATGAGTAGTGAAAAAATTTCTCAGTTCCTTCCAGGCCATCTCCGGTCTTAGAAAAACATTTGGGGGGGGTAATCGCTTCCTTTTAGTTTCCATTGCAGGGACTGGGTCTACTTCACTGGGTTCTTCGGTAACTGCATCTCTTTTAGAATTATCCTCAACGACTGGGACCTAATGCAGAGCGTGCTTCACTTTAAGATAAAACACCTTGCATTCTATTTTTTGAAAGGATTCACAAACATTTAAACCATGTTTCTTCTCAACGTGAGTCCAGTATTTTATGTTTTAATGCTCGGCTTCGTGTAATTCCACAGTGAGAAGTTTGCGATTGAACGTTCTGAACAAAACCAAAGCACTGAAGTTCAGAGCACAATTTTAAGCCTCAGGATTAGTCCTTCTAATTCCATTCTTCAGTTTAGTCACATTAATCCTCTTCACCAAAATAATCGAAAAATTATTAGATAAATCGTGCTTAAGCTTATCTATAGCTTCATTATATACTGGTCACGATTCTCTGAGCAAACTTTATGATTAGCAAACAGAAAAAAAATCCGGTGCAATTCAGAGTAAAAAATACGTCGTGAAGCGGTGGATACCAACATACAAATTCTCTGTTTATTGGTTCGTCCGCCGTTTCCATCTCTTTTATCTCGCGCTGCAATCACCTGACCAACTTGCATTTTACACCATCCGTATGACTTATTCCGCTACATAGTCTCCAAAATTTGCATATCCATACGATCGAATCTTCATTTTGTTGCATTTTCTATGTCGGGTAGTGTATTTTGTTGGAAAGATGGATAAATTATGCATGTCTGTCGGGTAGTATATTTTGTTGAAAAGATGGATAAATTATGCATGTCCGTCGGGTAGTATATTTTGTTGGAAAGATGGATAAATTATGCATGTCTGTCGGGTAGTGTATTTCGTCTTACTGTCGGGTAGTGTATTTCGTGCACTGACAGAACTTGCTGAAAGCTTCTTCTAGATTATTTCCATTCATCTCTTCCGTCAGTTTCCGAGATGTGATAGTGTCTACAATTATGTTTTCCGAGGACAATATTTCATATTATGAGTAAAAATAATGCGCCTTGCTGAAAGTGTAATAAAATTTGGGCATTTTGAATAACTAAAAACACAGAGTGATAATTTTTATTTTTGACCCAATTCGTTATTGAAATTTAATAACGTTTAAAAAAGTCGGTTGAACGATGATAATGGAAAAGACAAAAGTATTGAAGTGTAGGGACAACATATGCGATCAAAGAGATGGCTACAGCAAAGACAAATTAAAACGCAAAATCATAGGGGTAAACTGCTTTCTTGAAGCAAAGGGCTAAACGTTATGACACTATCTAGTTAACAGTATCTAATAATTTAATATTTTATAGCTTATAGATTATGTTCAAAGTATTTTCGGAATTTACATGTTGATTCTCTAAACAATAAATACTCCAGTTAGAAAATAAAATTACACGGACGATCATAAGAATAACTTGTAATCTTGCATGAGAATCAGATTAAAAATTCTGTATATGTTTTATTAGATCTAAAAAAATAAGATTGGAAAAAGAATAAGTAATAGTTTAGTTTTAAACATAATTTTATTCCTGCATATTTCCACAAAGACTCTCACAAAGATATATAGAAAGAAAACAAAGAACATAAATTACTGAAAGACGGTGTTTTGAATTTGCAGTCGGGTACAGAAACGTCTAACGCCATTAATTTTTGTCATTATAAAGGTGGGATACTCGTTAATGAAAAAAAAATGTTAATTTAAAAAAACTTCATCATCTGTACCTCTAAATGTAATTTTGCGACAAGTCTCTTTAAAAATATGAGAAATGGGATATGTTTGATGCCTTAAACAATCATTTATAATGTCCTATGAGAAGACTTTTGTTTACTGAATGCAAAATTTCTCACTGAAGTTCTTTCGTACATTAACATCTGCATCCACAGTTAAATCTAAAGATAATAACAAAATGTTGAGGTAACATATATTAAAAGTTTCTTTCTGCTTATATCTTTTAATTTTGTTCCAGTGGTAGTATAAACACAGTGTCCAGGTATTTATATTTTGGCATTTTAAAATTTACATAAATCAGTTTTCTAAAAATTATGAAATATAACTGATTACGTCTTTCTCCGGTCCCCATGCTTATATTTAGAAAAATTTTGTACACGTTGAAAATATAAAGCACAAATGTTTTGACTCTCATGCAACAAAACCTGGCCCAGATACTGCATACAGAAGTCGGGAATCATATTCAGGGGCCGTGCAGAAAGGGAAGATCGAAATGTTGTCCTTTTTACGAAACTAAAAATAAAACATGGTTTAAAAAAAGATTTCTGATGTTAAAAGAGTACGTGACGAACATTTCTGTGCAGATTATTGTAAAATCTAATAATCAATATAATATAATTTTTCAAAAAGGAGATCTTATTGACAGAATCTTGTAGAATTCGTATTCTAGAAAACACTGACAAGCACATAGTATTGGTACGTAGCCAACTAGTAATATTATTTGCAATAATTAAAAATGAAAAATATTTGTACTTTAATGAATTTTTTTAAATTACCATATTATGATTCTAAAGTAATAAAGCGTCACGAAAGTATTAATAACGCATTTTTAGGTTTTGAAATGGGAAAGTTCTTTCGGAATACCAAATATTATAGAGTTATAAAAAAGGGCACCAATATATCATAAAAGAATATCTTTGAATGCATTTAAGGTAAAGATCAACCTCGAATTATCCAAATCTAATCAACCCCTTAATGCAAGTTCAAAATCATGTCAAATACCACAAGTTTTCAAATTAAATATCTAGGTCAGTTTTGACTTCAAGCACTTTGCATTTTATTTTTTGATAACGAGTGCAACATTTTTCTGAATGTAAGTAGGGATCGGAAGAACGCGTAAAAGTTTTGTCTCGTATTTCATAAAAAAATTAATTTTTTTAAGTTTAAAAATACCAAACTTTAGTCTTTGAGTCTTTTAAAGCATTTCTGCAGTTGTAAGTATATATGTCTGCATGCAACGGTTACGAAAGTAAAACGCCAATAAGGACTTTTATGGACACGGTGTATATACTATATTTCAAATATTTTGATGTTCTGTTCTGAGGTCAGAAAAGAAATTTGCAAAAAATTTTGCGGGAACTGTAACAGCCGAAATTCTTTTTTTTATTCAGTTGTAATTTTATCGAATTACAGTAAAGATTTAAGTTTATGAATTGACAACATTAGATAATATTTTTAATTGACAAGAGAAAAAGAATATGTGTACTATGTTTTTTATTTTCAAATTTTTAAGTTTAAAACATATTGTTGCGTGCGCACGGGTTCGTAATGGATTGAATGTACAAATCCGATGAAAAGTAAATAAAATTTATTCTTATCACAGAAAATAAAACAAACTGCTGACATTTCTTAAGCGATATTTGTACACTATGCCAATATCTCACAGTACTGAACATTTTAAACTACTTTTCACAGTACTGAACATTTCACAGCATTTTAAACTACTGAAACGTTCAACAGAGCTTAATTCAAAATGGAGAAAGCTAATCCGATTTCACTGCGAGTTCGCTACAATCATTAACAGCAATAAGTAAACAATTGAATTAAGATGTTTTCTTCCAGCTTTTATATTATTTTTAAAATGCACGAGAATAGTCTCGTATTTTCTGGATAGCAAGAGTACAGTTACGAGATATCTATTTATTAAATGCACGTGCTCCTGTATTTTTAATTTTTCGGCGTAGCTTTCTCTTCAAATAAGTCTCTGCTGCATTGCACGGGAATATAAAACAATTTTAATAATAATTCTATTAAAATTAAACTAGCAAACTAAATAAATACAAAATCCGTAACAATATTTAACAATTAACTCTTTTTTGAGTTTGTACCATATTACCAAATTACTTAAAAAACCGTAAGAAACTGTTAGACGGTTTTTCATATAGTCAAAGTTTTTAGCTAAAAGTAGTACAACTAAAATAAAAGTTTGAAACTGCACAGTTTTCACAGTTATCTAGCTGAAGGTTTGAGAGAACTATTACGCTAGTTTACAAGTGAACAAAATTCAAATTGAGTCAAATGCAGATTCCAGAATTAACAAAGCTAGGGTAGACCTAAGCTCACCCCCTAACTAAACACTCGCGAAAAAAAAGAAATCGCTTCTAGCAGAAATTTTTTGCCGGCAAGCTGGTGAGCTGTTCAAAGTAAATTTAAAGCGGAGTGTCGATAAGCCTATGTTGCCATGGAAAAAGCAATAAAAATTTTATTGATATATTTAAATTAATTCTAATAGAAGTTGGACAAAGTATAAGCTATAGAAAAGGCAAAATGATAAGGTAAGAAGATTAAATAAAATAAAAACTTACAAGTTGATGATCTTTAAAGTTTTTTTTTTTTTCAGACAGCGAGTCAATTTATTTTTAATTATTTTTTTGAAATACTTGTCACTTTCAGAAGTGGTCGCGTAAGGCAGATTATATATACATCTGAGAGATTTGCATATATTCGCTATGGACTTTATTATATCTATACTTTTTGCATTATTTAAAGTTCACGTAACAAAGGTTAGACTGGTAATTATTAATTCAAAATTTCCAGCACAACTTAAAAAACAAATGTTTGACGAACTGTTCTGACTCACCTACATTTTTTGCGTGCATTTACATTGTTTCTACTCATACTGATGTGTTTTAATCCTGTATTAAATTAAAATATTTAATCCTTCATTGACAAGTATCAAATTTTTTCTCAAATGAATTATGCTTTAAAAGAACTTTCTTTCTTACCAAATCCTCTAATATTTTTACTGCATCTTAAATACATTTAATTATATAGTTTAAAATAATTAAATACCTTTAGAACTATCTAAATATTATAAAAAGTTTAAATATAAAACATAAAATTTTTATGAAGCAAAGAATTAATAACAGTTTTAAAGCTATGAAAGATTTCAGCGCGTGGCTACTCACTGAAGAGATTAAAAAAAGGTAAAAAAGGCAAGTTTAATGTAAATTAGAATTTATAACCAAATTTTAAACCCAAATAACTCAGAAATGGCTTATACAGTTTATACAAAATTTGGGACCTATGCATAGTTTGAGGTATAGAATTAAACATACAATCGGCTACATAAAACAATCGGCTTGTTGATTCAAACAAAAAGTCCAGTCAGGAGTCAAAATACACACGTCAGAGCAATGTTATAAAAATCAAATGTAAATCCTAACTAGCTCTTTCTAGACATGAAAAACGCAAGATGAATTCCGTCCATTCGTCAACTACAACGGGAACTACAGAATTTGTTTTCCTTTAACTTATTGTACCCCTGCATCTTCAGCGTATCCAAGTAAAATTCTGAGTGTGTTTTATCTTAAAAACGTATTCATTCTTTTCTGTAATAATTACGTTTCATAAGTTTTGACAAGCAGAGCCCGGCTGCACCACTTTCGCATAACGTTTTCATCATAGGTTTTAAATGTTAACCATTGAAATTTTTTCTATATATGGTTAGCCCTTCTACTGCTATTTTTAGTTTTGAATGTTGAACGTCTAATACGATAAAGAAATATTTACAGCAGTAAGATATAGAGTTGATACGTTAAGCTTCTAAATATGCACTTAGATAAAGATAATGCTTGGATAAGATATTTAAATATGCACTTAGATAAAGTCCTTAAGGCCAAGGCATTAAACAGTACAAATTTATGCCTCTTAGTGGCAAAGAAATTACAAACACACCTCCTTAGATATTCCCTTTGACCCCGTTAAGTATAGGCTTAAATATGTTTAAGACGCTCACTTCTGTTCACCTTTAGTAAAATCAAAAGATGTACCTAATTGTCTTCATGTTTAGTCTTCATAAGTGATAATTTTATGTTTATAGCTGTCCAGTCCCAATTTAAGGATATTCTCGATATAATTATTGTTTTCATTGACCTTGCACAAAACATATACCAACTAAACCAGAAAACTATTCTGTATCAAAAACTTTATTCTAAAGTTAACTTTACGCTGCTGCTTTGCGCTGAAAACGTAAACTGATTGGATAGTTAATAAGCACAACAAAACAGTTTAGCTTTTCGAAATATGTATCATATTTAAAAATGGATTCAGTTTTCCCTTGATTGATAACTTCAACTCAATGCTGCCCTGATCGGATATCATCAGCAGTGCTGGCTGTCGTATCGATAGGCTCGGTTTCGAATCACGAAAAGGACATAGATATTTGTAAATGTATTGTGTACTTACGGAATCGGGCACTTAAATGCAATCTAGCGGAAAGCACTTTCGCGCGGTTGGAGGTAAAGATTTTCTTAGTCAAAACTGGACGGAGCTAAGCATATTGTCCTCTTTAAGGCGTACGACAGACAGTCTCTTCCACTTAGTTCGTTAGTGATTAGTTCATTTAATATAATATCAGAAGTATAGGTCAAGATCAGGATAATAAGTAAAAACATCCCAACATAATAACAAATTTTAATAGATTTTTGGCAATAATTAAATCGAAGTTTGACAATATTTTACAAAATTCCCCTCCTACATAATTACAAATAACTTAATACATAAATAATTAACAAATAATTAATACATAAATAATTAACAAATAATTAATACATAACTTTAATAAAAATTAAGACTTTTGTAACTGAATTTATTTTTTTTTGCCATATGTTAAGGGGACTCATACACCTTAAAACCCATAAGATGTTTGAATAGGTGACTGTTGCAAGAATTGGGATAACTTACTTATTTTAAAAGCAGTTATTACCAACTTTTTACAGCTGACTACATAATATAGCTGCTTTCTGAAATAGTAATCAGAAAGATTGTGTTGCCACAAATAGTTTTATAATTTAATCCGCTTTGTGACAACATTTTTCGTCATGTTTCCAACTTGCGCGCACAGTTTAAAGCATTCTGTTTCATAATTTAATTCCATATTTAATATATAGCTTTTATAACATTTAGAAACTACTGTGAACCTAAAATTCTAAAAATTTCATGTCAAATTTTTATTTGATTTTGAGTTGAGTTTATAAAATGTATTTTATTAACAAAATTTGTAATATTTGCGTCCATAAAATTTTTCAATATTAAAATATTCATCAGATTGTTGGTTCAGTTAGAAAATAGTGCCCCTATAAAGAATTCCATCCAATTTCAAGTATGTACCATTAGCCATTTTTAAAATATCATGCGCGCAAGGTTGAAACATGGCGAAATATTTTGTCATGAAGAGGATTGAATTACAAAAATATTTGGGGCAACACAAACTTTCTGGTTACTAGTTTCCAAAGCAGCTATGTTATGTAGTCACCTGTAAAAGGTTGGAAGTAATTGCTTTTAAAATAAATAAAATATCTCAATTCTTGCAACAGTCACATATTCGAAGATCATGAGGGGTTTAAGGTGTATGAGTCCCCTTAATTCAATAATATAAAATTTTACACTCTTAACATTTTACACTCAACGCTAACAATATACTCAACTATTGGCGAAATGCTGACTGTGACATCACATTTCCTTTGTCAAAGTAGTGTTTCACGCGAGTTATTAAGCTTTGATTGAATGAGAGTAATTCAGACTCTGAATCGTTTCATATGTAAATATCGATCACGCCATAAAGAGAGAGAGATTGTAGAGGAGTTTCAACAATATTTATTGAAAAAATGGTTTTCCTTCGCCCAACTTTTAGAGTGTGATAAACTGGAGCAGTGCGATAAATATTTTGATAAAGAAAAAAAAATTATTGATCTTGGGCCAAATGAAAGAGCATTGAGCCAAATAATGCTATCTCTCTGTGATTTTGTAGCTCTCGCGATCTCAATATGCCATTGTGAATTTTGTTCACTGTAAAAACTATTTCTGTTTCTCTAAAGACTTCATCTTGGCTAGAGAAGAAGCTCGTTACTATAAATATCACAAACTCCTCGATTGCTTCAAGAGGAACAGTTCGCGCTCTTCTACTACTGACAGTGCCTTCATCGGGTAAGCTGCGAATATTTCTTTAAAAAATATTGAAACTTCCATTATTAACTTTTATAATATATGGCTACATGTTTTTTTTTTACTTTCATCATTTAAGCAAAGCCGAAATACTTTAACACTTTAATGATAGAAATTTTACTTGACATCCTAACAAACATAACGCTAAATATTATTATAACGAATGTATTTCAGAACGGCAGCTAGATTTTCTTATCAGTTTCGCGTAGTTATTTAAATTTTTGCAAACGCCTGGCAGTAAATTTTAAGGGATCTTTTAAATATATTGAAGGTCTTCATATAAGTATGTCTTGTAACAAGAACTAGAGTTTCTATAGCATTCTTATAGGTCTGTTTCAATTTTTTTCATAAGGCGAGTTTGATAGATATATTTCTATGCTACCTATGATATATATCTCGATAGACATAATCTATTAAATATCGCATTTAATACATATATATATATATATATATATATATATATAAATTAAAATTCCATATTTACCCTCCTGCATTTTATTTCTGTGCATAAATTTTGTTATCATGTTCTCACTAAACTCTTTAAAAGAGTTCTAAATTATTTAAATAAAAGCTTAAGAAAAGAAGAAAGTTATTTTAGAAGAATTTTAAGAAAAGCTTAAAAGAAGAAAGTTATTTTAGAAGAATTTTAAGAAAAGCTTAAAAGAAGAAAGTTATTTTAGAAGAATTTTAAGAAAAGCTTAAAAGAAGAAAGTTATTTTAGAAGAATTTTAAGAAAAGCTTTTTATCTAATGCTTTTCAAAATTCATATCAGTTATTAACTAATTGTAAAGATATTCTTGTTAACGGTTAGCGATAAAATCTTGTCCATTACCAGTAGAGATCAGATGCGCGGAAGTAAGTTGTTGCTTTGCATAGGTTTCTTTAATTTAATTTTGAAATTATAACAGTATATAGCTCGTCAACGTAAGTAAATAAATCAATTAAAAATTATTTAATTTAAAATTCTTAATAATATTTTTCAACAAGCATCAGCTTACATTATAAGTATGACCTATAACCAAATATGTGCCTATAACCAAAAACAACTTTATAAACTTAAAAATTTCTTACTATACTGTTTCTGCACTGTAGACTCTGCATGCAAAATAAAATCGAACGTAATGTTAAAACTTTGCACTAGAGTATTCACTGGAATACATTTCTAATACAATTCTTAATACATTTCATCTTTAAAATTTTCAAGTAGTATAGTTATACGTTTTGGATTTTTCGATAATTTTCTGCTTATGATATTTTACATTCAAAATAGAAATGCAAAAACAAACGCAGGTGATTTAAATTCAAATTCTTCGTGATTTGTATTTTTATAAGATAGGAAAGATATTATTGCCTAAGTTCTGGAAAATAGAGGAAATTATTTATGTAATGTTTTGATATTTTAAAATTTATAAATTTTCTCAAATTTTTTAAAATTTTAACAGTTAACTCTTCCTTGAGGCGCTATAGTATATTATTCAAGATATTCAAAGTGCAAGTTAATTAAAATTATAATTTCTTGTATTTCATTCCTTTTAAAAATTGTTAAAAATTTCACATGGAAACGTTAAATAAAAAGGTTTAATAGTTTTGATAAGCTGTATAGGGAAAAGTGGGATAAGACGAGGTACATAAGACTCGAAGGCCTGCTGGAGTTAAACTATTCGACCAAGAGTTTACCAAAGTTAATTGAATATTCCTTCTTTAACTGAGTGCAATATAACATTCCTGAATATAACATTATTGTTTCACTACTTTTTTAATTAATCATTTTTTTTCTGAAAAAAGCGTCAAATCTCCCAGTTTTATTAGTGGTAGGAGGCACAGAAAAATAACAGTGTTTCCTTGTGTCTTGTTTATCAGGAAAACGTTTTTATTCCCCCATGACCATAAAGCAAAAAAAAAAAAAAAAACTGTTTTGAAAAAGGCGTGAATAAAAAATACCTTCAATAAATGAGCAAGATTTATGTCTATCATTTTTAAGAAGAATCGCCGTAGTATTGGCCTCCAGAATATTTCTAAAATAATAGTAAAGTTCCAAGAGGCAGGAGTTTCAGTTTTTATTGCCCGAATTCTGCAATATACCCCAATTTTAATGATGACAGGGCATTTTCTCTCTCTCTAATTATGTAACGTGAGATTTTTGTTTTCGTCTGAAAGCACTTTTATATTTTCCTGGATTTTTACATAAAATTTACTCGTAATGAGTGGATACAGAAAGAATGCAAATAAATTTTACACAACCATAAATATTAAAATATACAACTGCAAATTTCTGAAGCGAAATCGCCATCTAGCTTTAGAAACTAGTGTAAGGATTAAAAATCGCATGCGAACTGCAGTATTTAATGCATCCCTGTAATATTGAGTAAACTCTGACATATGTTTGACCTCGGTAAAATTTAAATGTGCATACTTACTTTATTCAAATGAACACTATTTGTTTTTCCAAATGTGAAAATGTGAAGTCTTCATCTGGTATAAATTCAAAAATCTTTATTTATATTACCATTTAACAATACGCGTGTTTTAAATGATGCCAGTTTATCCATATGCGACATGTGTAGAGTTCAATAATTCTCAATAACTCCTGGATAAATTTCTGTTTTAAAAGCTGCTAAATGTTTATTAACGATGCCTCTGGATGTCTCGTAATTATTAAGGGTGTAAGGTATATTTAAATTTTATAACAGTTATTTTAATTTCAGAGTCCTTTCCTTTTATCAGTTCTTGTTTCCACTTACAACTCCGTACCAGAATGAGGTTTTAGATACGCGTCGAATGTAAATGAGTTAGAAGAAATATTTAAGGAAGGTTCAACTAGCTTTCGATAGAGAGTGCTAGGAATCCTTTGTAGCGCGTGTTTACCTTCAGGCTAAGTCACTCTTGAAGCTATTACGCTCAGCCGTATTATAACGTGCCTTTTGATACTCGCCGGCTAGTTTAAATTAAGCGCCGACTACGTTAGATATTTATGTTTAGCTTCGATTAAGTTTCCTTTAGTTAACCGCAGTTTAGTTTCTTAGTCTAAGTTACAGCCCAAGTAGAGGCTTCCTGTAAGCCCGAGAAAGGACCGATTGTAATTCTTGTGTGAGTGAATAAAAGGGTATTTCAACCCCTCTCGAGTCTACGTTTTTAGCTGTTTGAACTCAGCAATAAGTCGCTACATAGTTCATTGGGTTTTTCGACTATTATCTTAGGCAAAAGGAGTGAGGAATCCTACAAGAGAAAAATAATAATACTTCCTTGCCCTTTTCAAAAGCTCTCTTTGTTTTTTGGAGCTGGAGATGTTTTATGCAAGTTATATATAAAGGTTTTCCAACTTAGCGGTGGATACATTAAAATGATGTACCCATATATCACATTAATCATATATAATCATAAATTACATATGAATCCCAAACATTCTTTAAAAGTTTGAGACTGTGCAAACTTGTTATACAAATTTCGAATTTTTGCAATTAGAAATTCGATGTGAAAAACATTTTGTATGTATAGCATATTTACTCTCTTCTGAAAATACAAATCTATTCTTTTAAAACCACTTGCTTTTACATATAACAATTATCGTAAACATTATCTGTGTTACGCATTTTATCTTTATCTATTACACTCTTATTTTATTATGTATTTTTCTATTAAATTTTTGGTATTTAAAAGTATATGATCAATTTTTGCATTAAAGGGCATAGTAAGTCAAAAAGCAATGTTGCAATTACATAAGGCATTAATTTGATTTCGATATGTTCAATCTATGAATAGCACATTTCTTTGGACGATCAGAAATTTATTCATGTAATTTTTTTGTATCTTCAAAGTTTCTGGGATTGCTTCTAATAGCTTAGCTTCTTCTTCTGCTCCGAGTTGGTATTCTTTTTTTTTTTTTTTTTTTTTTTTTTTTTTTTTTTTGTTATAGATGTTGTTGCTTTAAAATATACCAGAGAAGAAAACTTAAAGAATAAACGATAAAAATTATTATAACTCCTATTGCTTTCTGCTGAGATATTTGAACTTTGCGTAGAACCTTTATATTTTCCCAGATCATGATATTCAAAAATAAACAGTATATAGCTTTTGAAATTAATTCAGTCTTTGCATATATGAACAAAAAGACACAAAACAAGTAAATAATTATTTATACAGACAATATATAAACTCAAAACTAGAACGGACTAAGAAACATGGTTTTGCTTGCAAGGAACACAAAACTGGCAATGACTGATTGTGCTGCTAGTACGGATCTTTTTTGTTAAAACAAGCTTAAGCTTACTTGTTAGCTTTTGTGGTGCCCCAGGATGAGAATGGAAGTCAGTTATAATATGAAGTAGCATGTATTCATTCACTTTTAAATACAAAGAGTGAGCAGGCCAGCCATCCTTCATCCGTATATTTCTTTGTGCACGTTTGTATGGCTATTTAACTTGACACAAAGATATTAGTATTTTTAGAACGTTGTTGGGAATATGGCTTTTTTCCTCAATTAAGTAAGAAACATGTATCAAGCTTACATTCTATCAGCAATTTTATATTAATAGTTATATTTTGAATACAAGTTAATTGCAAAACATTTAATACATGCTAATAAGATTTATTAAAGATAATTAGATTAAAGATAATTAGATAATTAGATAATTAGATATAATTAGATTTATATAAGATAAAGTAATGAAAAATAATGCTAATAATGTTATCTTTGCGCCTAATTAGGTTATCGATGCGGAAGAGGTTGATAATTAGACTAATTTTTGGCTTGCCATCCTCCTTATTTTAGTGTATTTGAACCATTTAACGAAAGTGTATAACAAAATTTATACGCATTCTCTTTTCAGCATTATCCCATTCTGAGTAAAAGTAACGGTAATCAGTCAATAATACAGATCCAACTATTCACTTTGGGAGCCGTACGTCTTTGCATTCAATCAGGCTGGGATCTTCATCTTGCTTCAGTTGTTGTAGGTAATTAAATAGATAAAAAAATGGATAATTTCCATGCATTACCGAACGCAATTATTTTAACATCAGTTAAGTATACAAGTGGTAAAGGAAGCACTCATACTCCAGATTCAATCGCCTTTATTCCCGTTATAAATTTATGGTCGGAGGCATGTTTCTGAGCACAAAACTAATCTTGTATTTAAAAAGTTTTATGTATTAATTTTAATATGTTTATTTTCAAGCACTTTTAAATTTTATTTTCATTTACTGTATTTAATAAACGTCATATAAAATATATCACTTAGCATTTTTATGAATTCGTTTAATTTAATTTTATTCCATGCAAGAGAAATTTTATTCCATCTTCAATATTTCATCCACATATTTCAATATCTAAAGTAGTATAGAATATTTTTTTCGCGAATATACAAAACTTTGAAGAATAATATAATTCCTTTCGTCAGCAAGATAGATTAAAGCAACTTAAATTACGTGAGTGTTTAAATACGAGAGCTGAGAAATCTTTTCTTTCCGTTAAAAAGAAAACCAGAAGTAAATTTTGCCTAACAGGATACCGTTTTTCGGCTGACATAAATGTCGGCGTGAAATCTAATTATCGATAGAAATGACAACAATAACGATATGTAACAGTGTCATGAAAACAGTAGTTATTTTACCAAAATAGAAAGAAAGAGGTGCCAGTTTCCCTTAGAAAGTCCTTCCCAAAGATATCCATCCCATTAAACAGATAGCTTGCAGGTGCTTTGCTGTAGTAAAATAAAAACAAGAATTAGAGAAAATGATGCTATTTCTCTTATTCTAAGATTGCAGCAGTTTCAAATAATCATCAGCGATATCACATAAATTGCTACAGACATAGTTTTTTATTCTTTTAAACACCTTCCATAAGTTGCTGTCAACCTTAAACACGCACTTTCGGTTGATTAAAATAAGCAGTCATGCCCCTTAAAAATCCTCCAGCCAGATCTCATTTTCACTTTCAAAGTTCCATGGCCTTATGAATGGCGTAGTTAGAAATTTGGGGGCCGGGCGCTTTATTTAATAGTATTAGCCTTGAGCCACTACAACTGCCGGAAGTGCTGGCCATTTCATTATGGAAGCACCTAATGGGTGGCCAGCGTTGTCTCCTACGAAGGGACGAACAGTTGCAACCATGCCTTCTCCAGGATTTGGACACGGGCAAATCGCTACGACAGTCAGGATCACTGACAACTATACCGGCTGGGTGGCATATACTATATTTTTATATGTATACACTTATATACTAAATCTAAATAAAATTATCTATGCTAATACGATATACACTAAATGTCATATTAGTATAGACAATTATGAATTGAAAATCCATTTTATCAAATAGTTGAGTTCTATTTTATATTTTTAAACAATTCAAAACTATTTTAATAAAAAAACAAAATTTATTAACAATAAAAACCACATAGAAACAATCTTAGTAAACATAAATAACTAAAAGGGGAAATACTAAATAAGTTACATTGGCAATAATATATGGATTTATGAAATATATAATCAGAGCTCTCTTTTTGCGTGCTTTTGTTGAGGCAAAATAATCTATATATTTGTCAGGTCCATTTTTAATTGTCTATTCATGCTCGATGGCAAGAAGTGAAAGACAGTTTAGTCGTGTTTGCTTAGTCGTACTTCTGTTTTAATCTTTAATGTTTTTTAGCTTTGGAAACGCTATTTTCTACTGTAGCAACAGTACAGGAAGCGTTACTAAAGTAAGAAAACTATATGTATTTTTCCGAAGTCGTTTTCTATAGAACGGTATTTTTTTCAATATTCAGTTCCTTAATTCTTGAATGGCCATATTTTCATTAAAGCAATCTTTACACAATTGTAGAGCCTTTATATATTTTGAACTACATTCTAGCGACGATATTTCAGAATAAATATCTACTAAATTGTCATTTTTTGTGTTAATTCAGTTTCCTTAGTATGGATACTAAAATGAGGTTCCAAAAAACCAAATCGATCTTTCACATTTGTCATGCCAATAAATGAATAATTTATTTTCTCTAAAATAATGTCCGAAATGTATGAAAATGCATTCATTTTAAAATATTCTTCTCGAAGGTGAAATTTATGATGTGCCGAAAGCTTATCAGAATGACATTTTCTCTTGTTCTATCTCTTGGTTAAAAATTCTGAAGCAATATTCCATTTTTCTGCCATTTGTTTTAATTTTGATAAAATAAATTCAAACTCATTTCGCAGTTTCTTTGAATTTATGCAGGCGTTATTTAAACATTCCGTAATTTCACCTAGACATACTATATTAGTTTTTTATAATATTTTTTAATCATAATTAATTTAATTTGATACTTTATGCACAAATATACAAATAAAAAAATCATTTCAAAATGTGCTATTATTTTTTAATCTGCAACGCTTTTTTTTCTTTCCTCTTTTTGCTGCTTTTAAAATAGCTTTTAGTTAAAACTTTCGAAATGTCACCGCAACGCAATTTTACAGCATTTTGTGAGGTAATCCTACCTGACCAACGGGTCGGGTTTAGTTTCAATAAAGATATTTCCGATTCGGATGTAAAATTTATTAGCATGTAGAGTCATTAGGATTTTTTGGAAGCCAGAGAGATGAAAAATTAGCAACCGCCTTCGCCGGGAATCGAACCACGGACCTCTGGAATACCGGCCCAGCGTGCTACCGTTACACGAAGGCACGCTAGGGAAGTGGGAGAAATACCTTATATACTTCCCTTTTTAAAGGGCGACTAGGGTTTTAGGAGACCTAGTCGCCAAATCCTGGGTGTGGAGAATTATCATCCATAACCCTTTTAGTTCGGGCGCCACTGTAGAGTCATTAGGATTTTTTGGAAGCCAGAGAGATGAAAAATTAGCAACCGCCTTCGCCGGGAATCGAACCACGGACTTCTGGAATACTGGCCCAGCGTGCTACCGTTACACCACGAAGGCACACTAGGGAAGTGGGAGAAATACCTTATAAGCAAATCCCTTCGGTTTATATTTTTCCCACGGAATAAATATACAATTTGGAATATGCTAAAAAAATTATGTAATTTCTTTATAAACTCTTACATCTTCATTACTGATGAGGTTTAATTTGTGAGACGAGCTGGAAACATGGTCTGCATTTGGCTGAAAGAGATTTATCTTTTGCTGGAAGCCATTATAGACACCACTCATAACGTAAGAACTGTCATATCCTTCTCTATAATATTTTTAATCGAATTTTTTCCTTATTCAAGAAACTGAAAATAAGTTCTTTCAGTCCTTTAGAAGAATTTTCTTTTAAAGCATAAAATTCAAGAACTTTTTATAATTATAAAATTTATGCGAATTATGGAATATGAACATGGAAATATGAACATGTAATATGGCTTGGAATATGAACATGTCTAAACACGATACATATTTCATCCATCTTCTATATACCTTGAGTAGTGTTTAACAGTAGAGAATAAAAGGGAGATGCGTTTATCTGGTTCAACAAAATTTGTTCTAAATTATGACCATCAAATTGAATGAATTCATTTTGCACGGCAAGGCTCTTATATTGCACACTTTTTACATATTTAAAAATTATGCTTCATTATTGTCACATTTATTTGATAACTTAATCTGCAATAAAAAATTGCAATTGTAACTAGTATTTATAACTTCACTACGCCCACAAAAATCTAACGCATTTTTGACACCATAAGCGTAATGTTAAGTAACCACTCTAAATCCATTTTAAAAATTTGCACGGTAACAAATTTGTCCTTTGAGGTTTTTATCAATAGTCACATTTTTTCCATGCTTCTCACACGGCGATGTCTTCCACATGTGATTTGGAAGAACTGTGTTTTAATTTTTACCGTTAATTGTTTGCCAACTATTAGTAATAATAACTGAATGCCAACTAATAGTAGAGTTTGAAAACAAACAACAAGGTTTGCAGGATGCAGCATCAAATAATTTACAGTAACACGACCAGTGTCATGGCATTTATCTGTACTTCTTCACGGATTACAATATACTGGACTAAAATGTCTTATTTCCTTGTTTGGTATCTTTTAGAAATGGGACAGCACGTTTTCTTTAAGTTCCGTCAAATTAATTAGAAATCTTCCCACATCATCAAAAATATTTTTACCTAATTTATTTTACTTGTCATTTTAACTGTATCTGCTAATGTGCGTAACTGCAATTTTAACTGTATCTGTTTCTTCTGTATGTTTATACTAGTAGAGATAACTTCAGCCTATAATATAGTTTATTGTTCAGGCTGTTCAACTTTACTGGCAGAGACGATATCCTGTTCCTGGGTATGATGTTTTAACAATTTTTTCTAACTTTTGGAGTTTTTCTGTTTTTTCTGTCTGATCTTTTTTCTTTTCTTATTTGGGCTCGACTCTTTTGTTTTTTCTTATACATTTTATATAATAATATATATAATATTTTATTAATTTCTATAATTATTTTAATATTTCTTACCCAAATTTTTATTTTCCATCCAACAACTAATAAAACAGTTTTTAAGATTTGGCAGAACTAACTATAGCACACAGCTCTATAGGACGCGTGGGCTTAGCTGTTTTGGTTGCCTCTTTCTTCAAATACAAATGCACTATATAACCAAAATTAGCCTATTTGGTTTATCATAGATGTCTCAAATCACAGATAAAACTGTTATAAACTATTTGGTTTGTCATAGATAATCACTGAAATCACAGATATCTTAAAAATAGTGAACTATAATTTTATGAATTTTAGTAGAACGATACTTAGTATCATAACATATAAATACAAAGGAAAATATTTAAGAGCCCTACATATGATATAAAACTGTAACATAAAAAAATAAAAATGGTAATAACATGTTACAAGGAGAGTTCAAGGGAAAAAGAATAAATAGGGAAAAAATTAAGGCGTACGGAATTTAATACTGAGCTTCACATGGAATCAACCCTATCTTGTACATACATAAGACAATGTGTTTTCGTGCTGGCAATAACGTTGTTAACCACAATTTTGGATTTAATCTCCTGTCCTCCATGAATGAGGTTTACAAGGCATATAAATCTCTAAAAGGCGGATGTCTGTGCGCAACTTCTTTTCCAATGCAACCTCCTAAGTTCTCTATCGGGTTAAGATCAATAGATTTTTTTGGTCACGGTATTTCTCTCAGTATTTTCACTTTCAAGGATATTCGTCATTGCTCGAAGTGGATGAGAATTATTGTCCATAAATAAAATTCACGTCCTCTGAAAAGTCTCACATAAGGTTCTAAAACTTTATCTCGATATCGCTGTTCATATACTACGTGATCCTCTATCGAAATGTATAGGGACGTATTTTCATCAGTCATTATTCCTCTCCATGCGATCCCACCTGCATTACCGAAAGTGCCACTTTCCATAATGCTCGAAAGAAGACTTCGCGCTCCGGACTCCCTCCAGATGTAAACACATTTAGAATCAGATGTTAGACTAAACCTCAACTTATCGCTAAAGAGAACATGGAACCATTGGTGTTCACTTAGATTCTCATGTTCTTTGCACCAATTAAAGCAATTCATCTTTTCTTAAGACAGGGATGCACACTCCCTTGGCATTCTGATATAAAGTCTTTTTTCATGAAGCCTTTTATACATGTCAATGGTGACCAAACTTCATGTCAGTAAGAGCCGAATGTTGAAATTCAGAAAAGTCTGAGATCGGTAACTAGACATTCCATAAGCCACTAGTCCATATTTATATCCTTTTAAAAGTAGGGAAACAAGTTTCAAATGGAAAGAAATGTCTGATTTTAAACAATCATTTAAAATCAGACATTTCATATCAGACATAATAAAACATGTCCGGGCAGTTTACCTTCAGTATGCGATGATGAGTCAAAGTCAACACAAAATTTTGTGGTGTCTTTGGGTTCTCTAATTATAGCTTGATGCGTAAAAAGTACTCTTTTTCAGTTTTTGAATACTCCGATCTTTCGCGATACTTTCTTGTGAATGTTGATCTATCGCAGCGATTCGTAATGCTCTCGAAACTTCGAATTATTCTTAACAATGTGACACAGCAACTCAAATCGTTTTTCTGCTCTCTCGAAATTCTCCCGTAATTACCCGCATGCTCGTTCCATGGCAAGTATGGCTCTTGTCTCCAAATTTTACGGATTTCTCGAAATCTTTTACAGGCAGCGTCATCCCTTAAGCTATGACTGTCATCAGATTTATTATAAATTCTCAAAGCTTCCAATTGTCGAAAATTGCTTACCATTCGAGCGTCAAATGAACCTCTAAATTATTTTTAACTTGCATCAAATTCTGTATGAAATGTTTCTTATGCAATACACGCGTTTTCTGTTCCGCTCTAAGACCACACGAAATTAGTTTCTACCGATACTAATCATTCAGAAATTTGGGAGATCCTTCCTGTAAAATATCCACAAATATCAATCCATCAGTTCGTAAAGCATTCACAAGTAAATCTAAATTTTAAAGATTTTCTTTACAGAGTTTTTGATAGTATCCGTACAGTGTTTTATTTTTATTTATTTTTAATGCTGTCGAATAGCATTATTAAGTTTCTTAACTAACAAGAAATGGAATGAAACAATTATGGTTGCATCCTGACTAGTTTCAGTTCTAATAACTTTGTAAAAATAAATTAATTAATTACTTTCTTTTGGACACTGAGTAGTTATAATTTATCATATCTCACATTTTATTTGCATAAGAGCGACATTACTCTCCTGCGAGAGCACACACGTGGCTCGCGAGCCGCGCTATGGCCACCATTGATATATAGTTTGCCGAGCTACAGTAGTTCCAATGGCGGCTGTAAGCTCTGAACTTAGCTTCCGAGAAGTAAACTTCCTGCCGCGATGGCACAGAAACGAAAAGGTTGCTAACTGCATTCCGACAAGCACGGGCTACTTATAAAAAAGCAATTCTAGAAGCCAAAATCAACAGCTGGCGCAATTTTTGTACCAGCAATAGCAATCCTTACGGAATCCTGCATAAACTGGCCACGCAGAAAATCTTCCAGCCGGCACAAGTGCCAGTGCAGCCAGGGAATCTACCACAAACAATTGACTTAGCAGGGTCCACGGCCACAGCACTGCTTGATGCAATCTTCCCAGCGGATCCAGAACAGGATGACACGACGGCCCAGCGACTTTTGAGAAACTCCACAGAGATCCCAAGAACGCCAGAAGATGTCCCCATTACAATGCAGGAAATCACTCACATCTTCCGCCATCTACCACTGAAGAAGGCACCGGGTCCGGACGGACTTGATTATGCAATCTTAAAGGTCGCCTTCCGAGTACGGCCCACCTTCTTTCGCCTCTACTTCAATAAACTCCTGCACCACAGAGTATTTCCACAAGCTTTCAAGAAGGGACACGTGGTACTTTTTCTCAGAAAAGATAAGAACCCAATAGACCCCTGCTCCTTTCGTCCGATCTGTCTCCTTTCAGCGTTGGGTAAGATCTATGAAAAGATCATAGTTAACAGGCTGAAGTATCATATTCACAAAAACAACTTCCTCAGTCCCAAGCAATATGGCTTCCGTTCAGGTTGCTCATCCACACATGCCCTTCAACGAATATATGATGAAGTCCAGCTTAATCGCTCACAGAATCTTCAGACTGCATTCATCTCAATAGACCTCCAGAGCGCTTTCGACACCCTTTGGTGGCCCGCCATCAAGCAGGCCCTCAGAGAGGCGCAATGCCCGGAGAACATCTACCAAGTCTTTGAGAGTTATCTCACAGATAGGCAATTACTTATGGCAAACAATAATGGCATTGTTACTAAGACCCATGTCAGAGGCTGCCCACAAGGGTCCTGTGCAGGGCCCTTGCTCTGGAACCTGACATTTAACAAAATCCTCGAAGCGACGTGGCCTGATCACACAACTATCATTGCATATGCTGATGACGCGGCTCTCCTTGTTAAAGGTCGCACACGAGACGAAATTGAAGCCAATGGCAGCGAAGCGTGCGCCAAGTTCGCAAGCCTATGCGAAAACCTTAAGCTGAGGATTTCTATCACCAAGTCTTCTGCACTCCTCATCCCAAGACCGGGCACGAGGCCTGTACGTCGTCCCTGTATCCGATTACTTGGCCGCAACATTAAATTCATGGATACACAGAAGTATCTAGGAGTGGTCTGGGACTCTGGCTTAACATGGGTGCCACATTTGCAGCAACAGAGAGCAAAAACCTCCGCTATAGCCAGAATGACACGGAAATTTCAAGGAAGGAATTGGGGACTAAATCCCCACATTCAAAAAGTGCTTTATAGCACGGTGGTGGAAAAGATTGCGCTGTACGCAGCTGCAATCTGGGCTCAACCGATGACAACGAGGAAAATCAAGCAGTTAACATCACTCCAACGCCCTTTTGTCATAAGCATCTGCAGGGCATACTGCACAACAGCCACGAGCTCCGCCCTTACTCTAGCAGGTATAGTCCCTCTACACATCCAGGCCGAGCTAGAGGCGACATATACGAGAGTCCTTCACTTGAGGAAAGACGACTCCTTCGCAGGTACTCTCTACAGTCCAGCACTTTATGAGCACCCCAAGACATCGCTGCACACACATCCAGCGCATAAAGGACTAGGGGTCCACACCCACATCATGCAACAGCCCAACAAGGAAATACAGCACATCAGCAACCATACACTTTACACTGATGGTTCTAAACATGCTGAAGGCGTTGGCAGTGCTTTCCTGCACTGTTGGCAAAGCCAAGAATTACATCATTGGAAAGGCCACCTAGGTGACAGCAATAGCGTCTTTCAGGCAGAAATGATAGCAATTACAGCTGCTGTTGAATATCTAATAAGCCGAAAAATCTCAAAAGCTTATCTCTATACGGATAGTATGTCTGCCTTGCTGGCCCTAAGCAAACACAACCATGTTTCCCCGTTGATCATCCGCCTTCAAAAACTCTTAAAAGAAAACCCACAGGTACACGTGGACATGACGTGGGTGAAAGCTCACGAAGGCAATGCAGGTAATGAGGCAGCGGACGTGCTCGCCAAAGAGGCAGCCTCAAACATCAACGCACGTCCCATCGCTGTTCCGGCGCCACCTTCCCATCTTAAAAGACTGCTGAAAGGCGCAGCAGTCCAGTGGTGGCAAAGAGTATGGGAACATTGAAACACAGCAAGAAGAGTGTATGGTTTTCTACCGATGGTGACAACGGAGAGACTCATAGCAAACGCTCCACTTACTAACTTTGTAACTGGGCACGGTCCCTTCCCGGACTACTTACACAGACGCACTATTTCTAATACGGATCGCTGTGTATGCGGGGAAGAGGGGACACCCGATCACTATATCTTCCGGTGCCCACTCACAGAACAGCACCATTTCCCGGAACCCACGAACATACCTGCCTTCCACAAGTTTATCCTTAAAAATAAAGCGGCAATCAACACAGTGTGCAAAATCGTTAACACCATTAAGGCCTACGGCCAAGACCTTTGCCTCCCATTATAAAACAGTGCTATTCATAATGGTCTCAGTGACTGCATTCTGCCTTAACAAACTGTGCAACAATACATACTGCATGCTGTATACCGCTAGTGTTTCACTTGTGGGTATTGCGTACATTCTGCGCAATGTGCCTAGTACTGCCACTGTAAAGTACTTTCCCTGAAACTATACTTAACTGCCACTATAACTGTGCACCTTATATGTTTTATGTGTTTAATGCAATGTGTGTGTTTAACGTAATGTTTATATATGTTTTATGCTGTTTAATGTCGTATTGTGTGTACTTTGTATCATTGTACTGTTATGTTTTGTATATTTTGTGTTGAACTGTGTTTTCTCTATGTATATTTATTTGTCATGTATTTCAAACGTGTGTGCTTAATTATGTATCATATTAATGTGTAATGTGTAGTTGTTGCGTCTGGATAGGGGAGGGTATGGGACATATGCCTGTTTACCTCTGTTAGACGCCAGACGTCCCCGTCCTCCGTCACCTGTCACCTGTGTGGGTATTCTGTGTATATATCCATTGTACATAAATCTTTAATGCACTATCTTCTGTTTTGTATTCTGTTAATACCTTTGTATACGTATTCCGCTCTGTATATCACATTTTTAGTGTTGTGTACTATTTCTAAAGTTGCATCATGTTTCATGTATTTTATCAATGTATTCCGTGTCTCATGTATTGTATCATGTATTTTGTCCTGTATTTTATCAAGTATCATGTTTTTACTAAGCTTTTGTTCACTGTCTGTACACCCTGTAGTAAGTATAGAATCTCTAGATACCTCAGTATTCCCAATATACAACACTATCATGCATTGGCAATATGCTTAAGTTTATGTATTGAGTGAAGAGTATTGGCATCTAATTACGCCTTATGTTTATGTGATTAATGTGTTGTTTTCTTTTTTTTTTTTTTTTTTTTTTTTTTTTTTTTTTTTAATTTAAGACCCTTTCTCTTTATGTCTTGCACTTGACTATTTATGACATGCTAATGTAACCTGAACTGCAATGTAACACAATCACTCATCTGCTCTTGTTGCACTGTAAATACTTTTATTAATTTAAAGTTGCTGCTTCTACACAGGGGAAGGCGTGGGACATATGCCTGTTTACCACTGTTAAACACCAGGCGTCCCCGTCTTCCGTCACCTGTCACCTGTCACCTGCCGCGATGGCAGTTATTTCCAGACATCGATCTTGAGAAGCAGTTGTTATTCGTTTGTCCAGCCCTTCTCACAATAGTTCTAGAGCTCTGAATTTATTTCCATAGCGTAGAGAGTCACAACGGTAACAATATCTTACAGTGTTGTCTGACGTATTCCCTGATGCTAGATATGCTGGGACGCGAGACAATACCACCTATTCTCCTGATACAATGATAGTGTCTCCGTCTACCGTCAACTGCTTGCATGATTGTTTGCTCTGCTACAAAACAGCCGTTGATTCACCGTTTCATAATTTCTTTCAAACGATACTTCGGACTCATTACAAATCGTTTTGAATCCTGATGCTGTTGTTTTTGTTGTTGCTTAGGTTCACTTGTCTGACTTAGTTGGCACAAGTACACGAAATTCCTCGTGGCAAGGAGCGCAAGATTACGTCTGTCGTTGGCAGCAGCCTTGAGCACCTCACAGGTGATAGTGCGATTTGCTCAGTTCCGTCCCCAATTTTGATGGAGAGCACCCCGGGGGGGGAGACGGGTCCAAGGGTCCACATGAGAGGACTTTCGTCTGGTCGCCGCATATTTAAAGTGCCGCCAGGCCGCACCGACACTTTACAAACATCCATGCCTTCTCCGGGATTCGGAACCCGGGCCCTTCGGCACAGCAGTCAGCGCTGCTAACCACTACACTGGTTGGGGGGTATTTTGAATACTTAAACACAGAAATCGTCTGCCGTATTGCAGAAATTCACTCGAATATTCACTTCGCGCAAAGTGCTTGATTCACCGTCAGGAAACGTAACGCCTTGATTTGTTTGTCAGAAACCGCTTAATCACTTTTGATAGGGTTATCCTAATCAGGCTTATCTTTCACACAATCGTTACATAAATGGATTACGTCGATTGAATGTTTCACGAAACATTATCATCTTCTGGTATGTAAAAGATAATCTGGACATGAGTGTATTTGCATGTCTGTAATTAAGTTCGATAGTAATCGTTTTTTGTAGTTTAAAGGTAGTTGCTGTAATGACAATAAAATTAAAGGCCTTAAAATATTTCTTTCTATGCAACATCAGTTATATACAAACGTATAATCTATATCGAAGCTGTCAGATGAAATATATAAATTCATAAATTAACGAAAGAATGAAAAAATCAGTTTATTGCAAGCACTATAAAAGATAAATGCTTAGGCGCTTCAAATTAAAAAAAATGTGTACATTTATTTATAAAATTTGTACTTAACGAATTATTTAATTTACATTAGCATGCAGTTGCAAATTTAAGATGATTAATTCTGCTTCTTTCGCAGAGCCTCTTGTGTGCAAATTGTAATACAATTTAGAATCACCGTTTTAAGAAGCGACGTCATGGATAAAGTGATTATGCTAAAGTCATGGCTAAAGTGTCAACTACTAGACACATGACAACTGAATTGGCAGTTTCCTATGGGGTAGACACCCAATGATAACCACTGATTTTATTTCTCTAGTCTGGTATAAATTAATGCTTAATTTCTTTTCAGTGAATGAACAGGAAAAATTTTGAGTTTATCGCAATTTTTAGATCTCCAAATATGCCATAAATGCAATTTCTTCTATTGACGGCTCAAATGATTAACATATGACTATTACACTTTTAATGAGAATTTCAGAATTAAAAATTAGGCAAAAAGGCAACTTAGTTTGAAACAGATTTTGAATAAAGTTATATCGATATTGATTGAGACCAGACAAAAGTTCAGGAACAACGCCCTCGAAATCGGTAAAGTTTTATTCAAAATATGACAAATTAAATTTGTTTTTTTACCTAATTTTAAATTTCACATTAGCATCTTTTTCTTTCGGTTAGAAATTTAGAAATTAAATTCTTTCCTTAAGCTTCCTTTCTGCCGAGTTTCTGGTACCTAATTTAAAATTTCACACTGGATTATTTCTCTTCAAAACAGAAATTTAAAAGTTAAAATCTGTCTTTCCTTTTTGCTCAATTTTTTTCCTGAACAATATTCATATTTCATTGCGAAGTTTACAAATACCATTACTAGAAGCTCTGGAATTTTATTATTAGGGAGAATATATGCTTTCTAATATATTTAGTTTTTCTCAAATTAGATTGAACACGAACAGAGGATTCAAAAGTTTTTTTCCACAGTCAGATTTTACGATGTATTAGGTGCATGCTTCAGCTACGACCAGAAACGTTTTTTTCTAGAATACTTTTGCAATACAGGAAATTGATCCAGGACGGAAGAAACTCCATACCATTGTTTATGTGAACATATAAATATATTTATTGATAACGCATTTCAAGTTAACTTAGTTTATGTCTGGCTTGTGCCTTTCTTAGACGTAGACTGTGTTCTTACGGTAGTTAAAGAGTAAATACAAAATTATGTTATGATTTGTGCAGGGAAACATAAGGAAAGGAAAGGAAATTCAATAATTTTTTAAAGGAAACTCAAAATGACAGTGTGACTGTGAGTTAACAATATAATTGCACAGGAAATAAAGCATGTGACTTCAATAATAAAATTTCACAAACCGAATTTTACAAAAATTCTTCAGCTTTAAAGAACAAACTAGAAAAACAAATACTACTTTTTTTGGCGGTGGGTCAAAAATTGCTTACTTTATTTTCTGCATTTTGAAGCACTTAGAAATTGTGAATAGTCGTTAAATTGACGCTGAAACCACTCTGCGAAATTAGATGGAAATGAGACCCTAAAATATTGAATTGTGAGTTTGAAAATTTTAAAAGGAAACCCATATGTTTCAGGGAGACATTTAGTCTGATAAAAGAAATCACTGCATTTAAACTTTCTTTATATCTTGTGATCTATGCAACGTTCTTAATCATGTCAATAAAATTTATAAAGCAATTTAAAAGAAAGTCGTAATTAGCCATTGCAGAAACGTTATCTGTTATTGAAAATTTCAAACAAAGCTATAAAAAAAGCAAATATATGTAATGGAAGCTTTACATATTTAGGCAGTTATATCAATTTATTGATAACAAATGTAGAATTTTGTAAAAGAGGTTTCCTTTTAAAGCAGGGATGAGCGCAATTTAGGGAAAGAAAGTGTTTAGATTAGAGTTTTTTATTACGCCTGTATTCTATTTGGCTATAAAAAATTACATAATTTTGAAAATTTCAATATACAAAATTTATTGCATAAGTAGGTGCTTGTACTTTTAATTGCGAAATATAATAATTAGGGGTAATAACGTATGTAGTAGTCCGAACATAATATTAAAAAATGCAATTTAAAAGTTGTAAGGCGTCAACATGTTACAGATTGTGTTGAGCCCCAATATTATTAAAACAGACTCTGTCTATGTTCCTTATTTCAGTAACGAAGAACGAAATATAATGAAACAATATAAAAATTTGTATTGGCAATAATTACTTAAAAAGTAAATCTTTTATAAGAGACCAGAATAATACATTTAAATTTAAAGCGGCCAGTAGACAGCATTGGCTCATATACATTTCGTCAATGCAATATCATAATACATGCGCGTTAATATCAGTGAAGGCTTTTTATTTTCATGTCATGAATCTGATATATAAACTGCTACTTAAACATCTCAAAACTGCTCATTTTGAATATATTAATCTCAAACTTTCTTATTTCAGGAGTCAAACTTTAGTTCTAGATGGCAGATGCATATTTATAACACTTTTTTTGAAGAAAAATATTATATCTATTTAAAGTTTGAGTGACATTTGTATTTAATGATTTATAAAATTTTAAATTGCATTACCAAGTATGTCCCGTAGTTGCTGCAATAGTAATAATAGAGGTTTAAGTAAACTGAAAACCACCAAATTTCACGAAGTTCACCTTTCTACAGTATTTTCGATCCACAAGGCCGTTTTCTGTTCATCAAATGTTCTCAGCTCGTGTTTTAGTCTATTTCCTTTACCCGTTAAGAATGTTACGCAAGCATTAAATCAAAATGCTGAAGTAAAATTAGAATTATTAACAAAAAACAACTTGCTTCAAGCGTAAGATTTACCTTAATTAACCTATCATCTTATTAGTTTAGCTGTACTATCATTTCTACTTTTCATCAACCCTTACTAACATGTAATTTAGATACTTCTATAATGAACATTTTTCTCGAATGTTAAAGAGAAACGGACTTTTAGTTTCAGACATGAAAACGTCTATTCAATCTTAAAAAATATCATGGCAGGAGCGCATGAGCTCTATTATTGGCTTGGGCCCATTCTCTACTATTTTTTTCTAATTTTTCTTTTATTTAATTTTGGCTTTTCCAGAGACAAAATGGATCCTACCTCTATGTCAGCTTGCTACGCTGACGATGCGGCGATAGTCCTTAGTTCCATGCAGTCCAATGATGTCATTTCCGAATTCCAGGATTATGTTTTAGATATTGAGGATTGTTACGAAAAGAGAATAAAGATTGTAAACAAATTGAAATTTCTTGGAATTCCAATAGACGGAAAACTCAGCTGGATAGAACACCTTTAAGATATTAGAACAAAACTTCAAAAATAGCCATCTCCATTAGAATAATGAGGAAATATGATTGGGTTCATATCCTAATATCTAGAAGTTACTGTTCAACACCATGACAGAGAAAACTGTTAATTACGGAACTGCTATCTGGGCTACCACTATGGCAGAAAGGAAGAAGCAACAGCTCTGTGCCATTCAATGATCATTTCTCCTCAACATTATAAAAATCTTCTAACCTTGCACTGTAAATACTCTCCAGAATATCTCTTTTATACCTTCTACTAGAGCTAGAAGCGTTTAAAATCAAAACATTATAAGTTGGAAATAAAGCTGCCTCACGATCCAAATAACTTTAAATTTCCCACCTCTCCATATTCTCAGCACCCTGTGAATTCTCCTAACATCAAAATTTGCTCTAAAAAGCCTTTACGTACTTACACAATATCATTCACAGATGGTTCAAAAATAGTAAAAAACGTGGAATCAGCGAGTATCTTCCATAAAGCCGAAAACCTAAAAATACTGCCTGCAGGCGGAAAGTACAGTTTTTCAAACGGAAATTTTAGCAGTTAAAAAGGCAGTAGAAGTTGTAATTAATGGTGTGCAGTCAGCTAACAATTCAATCAGATTCTCTTTCTTCGCTACATACAATATCAAACTTCAAACACCCTTCTTTAATAGCGCAAGAAATCTTTCATATCCTCCAAGATAATAGCTAAATTAAAATTTCGATCGGTTGGATTAAAGCACATGCCGTGAATGAAGGGAACGAAGATTGCCATGAGCTAATCAATGTAATAAACGGCAAAAGATGGCTCAATAACCCTGTTTAAATCAATTTGCACATCTCGACATGGACCCTTCCCCACTTCATCAGTACTAGAGAAATATATCTTCTTAGACAACTGTGTTTGCGGCGAAAGTGGACCTCCAGAACACTATCTCTTCTCATGCCCAAAGTAGTATATCACAGCATTAGACCAACTACAGACGAATTCGAATTTTGAAGATATAAAATAAATAATTCAAAATTTGTATCACAAAATCAATAATATTGTAAAATACCTTTCTGAACAAGGGCAAGATATTTGTAAGCAATAACTGTTACAAAATAATTCTTTATATTAGTATAAATATTCTTTTAAATATTCTTCTAAATAATATCTTCATGAAAATGTTTTGGAAACTTTACACGGAGCTTCTGTAGGATGCGTTACTGGACCAGCAGCATCACAGGACAATGCCTGTATCACCATGTGGCAAAGTCCTGGTGTCCCGAATGCTTATTCTTGTCCTGTTGCTGGAGATGGAGAGTCAGTATAAATGCTTCTAAGCCCTTACTAGTCAGGAGGCGCAAGTTTTAAGAAATAGCATTGAACGACCTCTTCTTATTTGGTGAAATTGAGAATTGGGTAAAACATGCAAATTATCT
Source organism: Stegodyphus dumicola (assembly GCF_044657685.1). Taxonomy (NCBI): domain Eukaryota; kingdom Metazoa; phylum Arthropoda; class Arachnida; order Araneae; family Eresidae; genus Stegodyphus; species Stegodyphus dumicola. The sequence continues at coordinate 182,230,999 of NC_140781.1, forward strand.
GAGGATTATGATCATTCATAGGCTCTCATGAACTTATCATATTAAGCATGCCACAGGTAAAGCCTGTGATGTTGCCAGCTAGCATTCTGCTCTCTTCAGAACTCCGAACTGTCTGTGAACAAAAGAAGAATTCACCTATACAATTATAAGGCCGATTCTATGTTACACATCTTTGGCCCTGGCTTCAGCCTCAAATTTGGACTTCCATGAACTTCAGGTTATACAGCATAATATTCTGAGAAGAATTGTTAATGCTCAGCACCTGATTAGAACAAAGTGACCCACAATGACTTGAAAAATGACTCTATAGAGGATCACATTTCTAATGTTTCTGAGCATTTCTTCAACACTGAACTTAGCTGTGACACTGCGAATTTTTCAGAAGTGCTTGATTACCAAATTATTCCAAAAGATAATTTTGTCTTGCTATTTGCTACACACGTGTTCAAAAACCATAATTTTGTAACCTAGCTTGGATCGCTGACTTCTACCGTATTCAGTATTTTCTTGTATACAGTTCATTTAATTTATTCTTGCATTTTCGAATTTATGAGCTGAAAATAACTGTACAGCTTATTTACTTTGCTTGCATTGGGGAGTTTATATTCATTTTGCATCTTTTATTTTGTGGTATTTTGCTTTCGGAATGAAATGACTTTTGTCTCTGTCGTCACTTTGCGTAGGATTGGTATCCTTGCAGTACAGTAGACAATGATCCCCTTTTTTCACCTCACTTCTTTGACGGTTCAGGAAATTTCACCCGCTAACTGCATAATGTTTCCATGCATGTTGTAACTTAAAGACATTAAGCTTTTTTAAGTCTGAAAAATACAATAATTTCATTAAAATATTAATTTGCTTACTTTGCAAAACAAACTAGAATGTTTCGTTTTGAGAATAGGTATCTTGACTGCTATCAGCACTGCGATGCTCCTCATTTACAAATTTAGCCCTGATCTCATCCATATACATTCAATTTACAACAAAACTGAGAATAAAGATTAAATTGGATTCTTTGTCCTTCCCAATTCTATCCGAGAGCCTCTTGTGAGATACTTACAAAATAAAACCATAATATGTCTACACCACCTTCAAGGGGCCGAAATGCAAGCAAATAAAATAGCATTCTTAATTTTTAAGAAATGTTACCTGATGAGCTTTAAGTGATTGCATTCATTTCATTTATTATTAAGATTGTTAAGCTTCCTAACATAGTTTTCCATAATTTTATAAATTAACACTTCAGAGATTTTTAATAGAAAATTTCCCCGTTGAAAAAAATAAAACTTCTTTTTTTTGAAGCTACTAAGCTGAATCGATGTTACCTGCCTGCTTCCTTTCTTTTCAAGCTGCAAAATCATAATATATTTAGCCCACCAGGGGCCGAGCGGTAAAGTCGCTGAACACTGGTAGTTCGGTCCGAGGTTCGAATCCCGCGAACGGGCTGGCTGCATGGGTGTTTTCGTGGTTTTCCCCATGTGTAACGTGTATACGAGCCAGTTTCCCTTAGAAAGTTCTCCACGAAGGCATCCCTCCTCTTAGGCAGATAGCCCTAGTGTCCTTTGCAATAATTAAATACACCACACCACCATAATATATTTATCTGATTTTTTATTATAGAGAAACACACAGTTATGATGAATTTGATTCAAATATATCAGTTATAAAATTATATATATATATATGTCTATATATATATAATAGTCTAGCTATATAAATATATATCAGTATATAAAAATTTCTGCATCATATTGCTGTATCTGCCATAATATTACGTTTTCGGTGTAACGTTCTTTGAATTCTTTAATGCACATAAAACCTTACTGTAAATTTTGAAATGAATCTAAATATTGGAAGAAACTAGAAAGTATAGGACAAAATTACATGAAAGAGAAAATATTACTCACATTTTCCAAATTTTCTGCGCTTAACAAAAAACAAAACAAAAAAAAGTTTTTGAATCCTCTGAGGCCGAAGGTTACGACCAATGAATAATGAGAGTTCGTCTAGAAACTTAACAGATTAACTTATTGGGTTATCGAGATTTTCCCTCCATAATAACATATATACCAAGCAGTTTTCCTTTAAAAGGCCTTTCTGAAACTGCCATTCTTAAAATAGTTGTCTCTGCAATAATCCAGTGTGATAACTTAATAAGAATTTTTGGTATGGTTGTAAGCAGTTAGTTTGCATGAGTCTCGATAATAAGTATTCACGAAAAAATTTTTTTGATAAGCCTTACAGATATCCCGTTGATCACCATTCTCTTATTGAAACATTTTCTTAGCCTGATGCTAACTCATTTATAATTGTTGTTTACACTCGCAAGAAATAGATTAGCTTGTTATTCATTCAAATTACAGTTTCAAGTAAAATAGGAATATGTCTTGTATTGTAATACATTCTAATTAATTGAGATTATATGCTCTGGATTGAAAATAATATTATTCAACTCATCTTTTATTATTATTATTATTATATTTATTATTAGCAGTAGTAGTACTAGTAGTAGCAGAACGAAGGGGCATTAGCCCAGAAGGGCTATTATTCTCGAAACGATATTTTGTGTTGAATCACTAAAAGTGTTATATGACTTTTCAGTTTGTTGCTACTAAATATTATCGCCGCGCATTATATTTAAAGAAATTAAATAATGAATAATCTGCATGAATGTATGTATGTTTTTCGCATTGTGTAAGAACAAAAGTACCTAGAGACATCAAAATTTGAAAAACGTTGTCCTCCAGCCGAATATGAGCATTTGGAAGTCTGAATTTGGAATTTGGAATTTGTTTTACAGCCTAGTTCATATTTTACAAATTTTTGATTAACAATCTCAGCGATTTCAAAGCGAGCAATGGCAACACTGTACGCAAAAAACTTTTTCATCTCCAGCGGGCTAGACTGTCTACCTGAAATTCTAAAGATATGCTGTTTTTCAATATTTTTAGCCCAAATAGACATTAGTCAAAATGCTTTCGAAATGTGTATATGTGTAAATGACAGAAACTCTCCTTTGGGCGTCATATAAAATCTGAAAGCTTTTAGTTTTTTTTAATATTATGATTATTATTATAAGCAAAATAACTCTTTTTTAATCCTATATTTGGAGCTATAACTTGTACCTCATATGCGTATTTTTCTAGTGCAAACTGTGCAAAAACTGAGTATTTAAATTTATATATTTGAATTTAGGTATGCCGAATTTGAACCTTTATTCAAACTATGCAAATGACTGCACAAATCTGTCATTAAAAATACCAGCTGGGTAACTACCTATCTAATTATTTTCAGTTTTTGCAGACTAAAGGGTAATGCTAGAGTCCATTCCACAACCATGGGTACCTTACCTGGTGCTGCTGCTCAACACTTTAGTCTTTCATTTAATGAGAAGAATTTTCTTAATGTTTTGCCCAGTTCCTATGCGGATCGTAATCGCCGAGATCATCGCTACGTTAGAGCTTTGTACGGGCTGCGCTGAATTAGGTAAGCTTAATTTTACCCATTTTCCTCTTTAAAGAAACAAAGTGAAACATTTTTTTAAGTTGCTTTCATGAAATATAATTTAATATTTAGTCTTGGTTTCATACTGTGAATGATGAAAAGCTAATTTGTTTAGATGAATTACATTAACTTTTGTTTATCTCGTTCCCTCGTTCCTTACTTAATTTTTGCAGTTTTCTATCACTGAGTTTTTTTTCATCAAATTATCGAAAATGTTTCAAGCCGCTTCAAGTAAAAAATAAATTTTATTTCACAATATTAATATTTTTCGTATAATCTGTTCTCTTGTTTAATATAAGAGGTAGTATTTTAGAAATAAATTTCAAATTTTAATTTAACCAAGAGTGATTGTAACTAAACTTATGTCAACGCTTTCAGTGGAAATAAAAGAATGTAAATACTACTTTCCCCTTTTCGCCGTGGACGACTAGCAGATCCACTGTGAACCTGCTGGGTCGTCATTTCGGAACGAAAAGGAAAGTACATGGCGAGAACACTGCTGTTGAGACTAAGCCGAAAGATGTTGATAACGGCTTATTTTGAGTACTGGAAAGTTGCTGGTATCTGCCAAGGAGCACTATCAAATAGGGATACTGACTAACGAAAAAGTCATATTGCACACAATTAACTTGTCTGGCATATAATGCATATCAATGCTTAAATTAAAGAAAAGATAATGTAGATACTAAATTAAGAAAAGCTTTGCAAATTTTTAGTATGTTACATATTTATGCTAATACAACATGTATTTAAGTACTTTTCACAATTATAAAATATGTTGGACATACAAATATGGTAAAGACAAGGTGTAGATACAGGTACTTGTATGAAAATGAAATTAGTACAATGATTTATGCATTATCTTTAATAAAGCAAGAATTATTCGAAAAATTAGATTATACAAGAATGTTCATGGATAAATGCTGCGATTACAATATGCAGACACTAATGGCAAGTAGTATGCATAAAACTGCAGATTCATACACTCACATTGTACACTATTATTAATTACAAATTTAGAGAAAAATTCCTGAAGCTAATAGGTTAAAAAATTAACTTTTATGCATCATCTTGATACAATAGGTAGGAAACTACATAAAATAATTATATATAATAGCTATATACAGCTGAAGGTATTACATGGTGCTTAGCTAATTACAAAACTTTCTTACTAAATGGAAAATTTGAGGGTACAGTTTTTAACGTCTAGTTATTTTGCAATCATCCAAAGTGTCCAGACACTTCGTAGGCGCTAAGAGAATTATCACTAAATTTAAAATAACAATTGAAATTAAGATACAATAACACGCTGAACATATATTAATTTAGAAATCAAACAACAAAAATCAGCGTTATATTTTCAAATTTTCACAGGACTAGTTTCGACGGTTTTACGGAACCATCATCCTCAGCTGCAAAAGCGCAAATAAACGAGATAAGATAATCTTCTCGTTCTCGTTCATTTACGCTTTTGCATTATCTTATCTCGTTCATTTACGCTTTTGCAGTTGAGGATGATGGTTCGGCCATCGAGATGATGGTTCGACCATCGAAACGATGGTAAAACCATCGAAACTAGTCCTGCGAAAATTTGAAAATATAACGCTAATTTTTGTTGTTTGACTTCTAAATTAGCAACTGAAACTTGAGAAGGGTATAAAAAGACCTTTTTTATTTAAAAGTAAAATGAACAGAAGGCACGCCTTGTGCTCAGCCAGCTTAAGCCTTGCGCTCAGCCAGCACTTATGGCGAGATAACTTAAATTAATAATCAAATATCAATTAAATTATTAATAATAATTAATTACATAATTATCAAGTAAGCTAGTAGCCGAAGACTATGCAAATCAATTTAACGCAAAATTGTCTCAACCAGCGTAGAGATTCAGTATTAGCGTTATAATGCAAGGCCGGAGACTACAAATCATATCTTATCTAGCAACCTAGTAACGTGACCTTGAGAGACAGAACATGCTCTGTCTTACAATTCAAAAACCTCGCTTTAAACACACGCGAACTAAATTTGTATTCTGGTGGCAAAACGAAGGAAGAAGTGATAGTAAAAATTTACAACATAAAATAACTGGTTAATCAACATAAAGAAATCTTACACCTTTTCCCGCCAGAATTTAAGTAATCGCAACGAAGGTATTTAACCCCCTTGGAACTATCTTAAATTTTAAATTAACGAAAAGGCTACTTTTTACAATCAAAAGTTTATAATCTAAACTAAAACTAAGATCTACAGATGATCACATCATGGGACAATAATTTCGTTGCATCCAAAAGGTTGTCATTACAATCTAGTCTCCTTCCAAGCATCTGGAAGGAAAACCAGTTTAGCAAAATCATCTGACACATTTTAAATATTCACTTTGTATTTAATTTCAATAAAATCTTTTTGTACTTTGCAGTTATTCTGCTTTAATTTTTCATCTCCTCTGCTCTCCAGCAAAATGTATTAAACGTGCCAGCGTGAGTCATTGTATAAGTATTTCAACACTACCACCTGACCGAAATCTTACATATTAATAACTTAGACCTCAAGAACACCTTAAATCCAAAACTATTTCTAATGTGCTAAGCAAAATAGACCATTAAACTATGGTGTTGGCTGGAGAGCCTAACTTTTAATTACTTTTCTGCATGCCGCTAGCTTTAACTAATTTTATCTTAACTAGCTTTCGCTTAATATTTCATGCACGCGTCAAGAATTCAACTTTTACAGTTATGCAAGAATCTACTGTTTTGTTTAGAAAATACTTTAGCAGAAACTTTTAAGCTTACAAAACTAATTTATCAAACATTCTTATGAAATATTTATATTTCATTTACATTGAAAAAAATCTATTCAGGTTACATTTTACATCATGTACAGAAGTTGCTTAAAATTATTCTATAAATATACCAAATTTATTCAAAAATCAGTCTCTTAGACTAAAATCAGAATTCCTATTCTTATACTAAGCTAAAATTTATTGCGCTAAATGCATAATTAAAAGCATCTTGCAGCATAACAGAACTGAAATTCCCTTGCTTGAGGCAAACCTTAAAATAAATAGCAATTGTTCCACTATTAGAAATAAATTAAAAACTGAATACTTGAAGAAATTAAATTTCACTTCGCTGGTAGTCACACATCCGTTTGGCGATGAAATCATTCCAAGTTAGCAGTAGCTTGGTGGCAAAGATAAGCTTGGTTGGATCCTCATTCTCCGATGAGGCCTTTGATCGCTTTCCACAATCTCTTGGCAATTTCTGTTTCGTAGGTCCTTCACGGAATCTTGAAATCTTTGTCTTCGCTTAAGGAATTCAAGAATCATCGGCCTCTTTCTCGTCGGAAATCCTTGTTTCTCCCTAAAACTCCTAGCTTAGTTCGCCAGAATTGTCCTCTGACTCTTGTAATCTTTTCTCTCTGAGATGATTTCTCCTTCCTTGACCACTTTCGACGTAGCTGGTACTTTGCTGGCATCCTTACGCGCAACTCGATCTTGTTCGTTGATCACTCAGCTAGCGCTGATTCTTCGCTGGACGCTTGCTTGATCTAGTTGATTGTTGAACTGTTCTTTTATTTTGGGAAGCTTCATTACTCCTTAGCCCTGACCTCCTTTCTAATTCAGCTCATTACGCTTTGATGTGACGACCTTTTGTCTTTTCTTTTCTGCTCCATCATTTATGGTACTTCCTCTTTTATTTTCCAGAACTTGCATTTTCGATGTCGCTGGACATTCTACTGCATTTCTCTCAGGACGTGATTCCTGCAATATATCGTTCATCTTTTATCAGCGCGCTCATAATTTTTCTTTAAAAGATCAAAATTTGCCATAACATTCTCCCCCGTTGCTGAATTAAGATATACAACGGAGTCTCGTATTCGCTTGATGAAGAATAAGCCTTCAAATTTAGAGCAATATTCTCCCACTTTATCTTGAGGTTCACATGTTTAATTTTCAAAATTATATCTCTCACTTTAAAATGACCCTCGTGCCATTTATTATCACAGTATAGTTTTTGTTTTTCCGTACCATATTCGAATTATAGATAGCTTCGTTGGCTAACTTTTGAATATCTGCCATTTTAAATTCCGGAGCCCTCTTTTAAACAAAAAGTAGTTTATCAAAAGGGGTAATTGACTTCCAGCTAAGAAATAATTCAGCTTCTTTCTCTTAGTATCATGTTTAGCCATCCTCAAAGCAAATGCCAATTCACTAACACTTCTGATAATTGTTTTTCATAACTACGAATAATTTTAACTATATTTTTATTTACCCGCTTTTCTCTATTGAACTTAATAAGGAATTTTTAAATGTCGTATGCCAAGCCTTGAGCAAATCCTTAGAGATTTAACTAACAAGCTATTTGATATTGTCCGAAATTTCTTTTAATCGAGCTCCATATTTTATAATAAACTTATTCCGAAAAGAATATGACACAATTTTAGCGAAGGCCCTTTTGAGAGGAACTACTTCTATTCACTTTGAAAAATAATCCGCGATAACGAGTTAGTTAGTATTCTTATTAACTTCACTACGTAGGTATGATCCTATATGGGTATAGTACGGATACAGTATGGAGCACCTGTGATAATCCTGAGGAATTATTTTGAATAATTTGGAGTTGGTTAATATCTGAATCAGTGACATTCGCCCGTACAGGCGAGGCGTATGTGAAGATAGGTCGAATAATTGCTGTGAAAACTCTCTTTGACAAAATGAGTCCTCAGGTGTCCGAAAGAAGACAGTAGAGTTTCTTGATGATATCATAAATTTTCCCAAGGGCTGTGTTGATATGCGTTGACCAGGTAAAGGACCTGTTAAACATAACACATAGATATTTGGCACAGTTGATTAGTGAGACGCGAAAAGAATGACAGAGCTGGTGATGTGAGTGAGTTTGAACTATCGAAGAAGTGGTATTTCTAATTTATCTGGATTAATGCTTGTTCTCCGTTTCCTGCCCCAGTCCTCAATCACAGATATGTTTTCCTTAAGGTTTTTGCAGTGCATGGTTTGGTTTTCTTGATTTCTTGAAAAGTGTGGTGTCATATGCATAGCAAGCCAGTAGGAAGTTATGATCTAAGTTAGAAAAATCATGTTCATAAATGAGGTACAATATTGGGCCTAAGCTGCTACCTTGTGCTACACCATCATAAATGGGGTACGGATCTGTACAGAATTCACCTTGCCTCACTGAGAAAGGTCTGTTCTCTAGAAACGACTTGAGTATCAGAATAATCTCCCAGGGAACCTAATGCTAAATCAACTTATAAATAATCCCTCATGTCAGGCGCGGTCAAAAGCTTTAGCCATGACAAAGGTGACACTGACACTGAGTTTGTTCCGCAGACCAGAGCCGATGTACTCCGAGATTCTGACAAGTTATGGACTGTGGATAGTCCTTTCCTGAAACCGAACTGTTCTTTCGGCAGAAATCCCAGATGCGGTTAAAGAGTCGATTTGTTACAGTTTGCTGTGTTACTCTGGTGCCAACATAAGCTCGAATTTCTGCTGCAGATGCAGTGCGGCTAGTGTGCGACAGCCCCACGGCCGAGTTCTTGAGGCCTTCCCGGGACCACGGTTGCCCACACGCATTCACAATGGATATATGTCTGCCAAATCCTTCTGCCAATAACGCGAAAAGAAAAATAAACCTTCGCATAACTCTATTACAGGGCCTCGTTTAAGCGTAAGCTGCTGATACTGCCTTCTTCATCTCCTTAAAAGTATTCTTGACTCAAAACTCCCACACAACGCCCAGTCCTGAAGATAAATAAGACACACGAAGTTTGCATTGTATTTAAAGCAAATTTGATTTCCATGTTCATAGTGGCAGTACTAGCGCTACATTTATTCGTCCAGTGCGAAATTTGAATATACTCCATCTTTGATATGTGCAAATACATGGGTCTAAGACATTTCACCGTCGCCATTTTACCGTTGCCGTTTCGCTGTGGACGTCTTGCCGTCGAGATGTTTCGCCGTCGGGACGTTTCGCCGTCAAGACATATTTTTCTTTATACGACTGTATTTTGTCTTGCCGTATTATACTCGTATTAAATTTATTTAGTTTAATGATTCTGCTTAGCTTTTGTATACTTAGTAAAGGTTGCTTTTAATATGTATAATTATTTACAAGTATGAGATATAAAGAAATTACACACAGTTAATTGTAAAATTATGTTAGTATCGATGAGAACTGGGACTAAACTTCTGATATAACAGAAGTTATATTATCGATTTTAAAATTATGCGGGTACAATATTTACATGATTCGTCAACATTTCTTGCAATTTTATTCGGATAGTTCAGAGAAATCACTCATACAAACAGGAAATTCACATTTTTATGAAATCTGAATGGTAAACGGTATTACTTTGGAATCTTGTCAGCATCTTACTCTCTTAAAATTAATATGTCATACGTAACGGTGTATTTGTATAAAACTGTACACAAAAGCATTTTATATAAAATGTTTATTAAATTAAATTATTAAACTAAACGGAATTATTAATTTAAATCAACTTAATATAATACGACAAGATATAATACTGTCGTGTAAAGAAAAATATGTCTTGATGGCGAAACGTCCCGACGGCGAAACGGCTCGATGGCGAAACGGCCACGGCGAATAGTTCCATTCTCCAAACACTTCCGCTTATCTAGCACAAATCTTTCTTGGTACTGGGATTTCATTTTCTATCATTGTATATTAGATTAGTTAAGATTAGTTAAGATAGCAATGAAAAGTCGCACAGTTAACTTTGAGGTAACACTTGAAGGACAGAAGTTGTACTTGAACTAATTAAGAATTTGATTTTGGCCCCTTATGAGTGTTAGAAGTTTATTTTTCAAATTAATTTATTTTTTGTGTACTTTTAATCTACGTTTTTAGTCATAAAATATTTTTCTTCAGTGTGTTTATTGTTTTTTATTGTATGAATCCTGCAATTATAATTAATGTTTCATCCGTTTAAAAACTATCGATATCAGATGATAAGGCAGATTTAAGACCACAGAAGCCTCTGGAAATTTCTCCAATTTCCGATAACCCCATTAACTCCCGGAAATGACCTTATTCCACATTTCTGTAGCTAGTTTCATTGCTCTTATTTTTATCCCAAATTTGAAAATAAACTGCATTTTCGACTTGAATTGCTTTCTGCTCTTAAGTTTAAGGCTTTCCTGATTTTCTACTTCTTGTATTCCAATAATTATCAATGATATTTCTCATAAAATTTTTAATATTAGTTTTATTGTTTTGTAACCTTTTATTACTGCTTTGTTACAATCTTTCTAAAAAGATGTCTTTAATCACGCCTCATAATTATACTATGTACGTATGCGGGAAATAAACTAAAATCGTTTGATATTGGCCCGAAAACTGCCTGAAGTGCAACAAACCAAATTGCATACAAAATAATGATAGCACACTTTACAACTAATAATATTATATATAGTAATAAAATATTACATATTCTATAACTAGTCTTGATTAACTAGCATCTTATCTCTCTTTTCAAAGGGCAGTTATAAATATAATACTTCTTATTTCAACCTCTTTCTATTTTATTAATTTATTTATTTATTCCGTGAGCTAAATATTTTAAAGCTAATTTAAATTCTACAGTTCTGCTAGAAAGTCTTTTAACTATTAAATACAAAAGCAATCGATATCTACATACTGCTTTAAGTATAGGGCTTCTTTGAGGGGCGATGGGAAACTTAACACAATAATATTTCTTATTGCAAACTCTAACTTATCAAGTTCTTTTACAAACATTCGCGTATTTTTCCATAGTTACTTGCCTTTGTGATTTACCCATAATCAATCAATTGTGTCCAAATATCCCTCTGAAAATCCTCCACAAAGGCATCCCTCTGCAGATAGCCCGCTCATACTTTGTCATAATGAAACAAAGCAATCAAACAAAATCAACCCCAGGCAAATAGCCTTCGTGCCCTTTGCCGGATTCAATTAAACTAAACACTACCCAGTTAAAACTAAACTCTTTCCAATTTAATACTATAAATTGCCATTCCGCTCCCTGATAATAACATTTTTAATTATATATATTTTTATAAATTTATCCGTACCTGAGGTTTGAAAATATGCGAAAGAAGTCATGTCGTACCAAAATAAGATGTACTATCAACCCATCTATGACTATTTAGAACCCCTGCCCTCTAGACCTTTTTCTTTTTATGTGACCGATTATCAAATATTAGTGCATAAAAGCTGCTCCAAGACTTTCAGTTTTATATTTTTTTTCCAATGGCGGGCGTTTGCCTATGCCGGCACTGGCCACTCCTACAGCCAGATGCGGTGGTCTCTTTATCGTGGAGGCACCTAATAGGTCCGTCTCTTCATAGAGCTATCTTTGCCTCCTATGAAGGGACAGACAATTTACATCCATTCCTTCTCCGGGATTCGAACCCAGGCCCTTCGGTATCGTAGTTAGGGCTCCCCTAACCACTATACCGTCATACCGTCTGGGCGGCTCAGTTTTATTATTATTTCTGCTATTATTATTACATAAGCAGGCGTATACGAGCAAATATTTCTCATTATTGAAAAATATAATCTTAGTTTTTTTTTACCGCGCGTGGAGAGACTTCAAACACAAAAGCTCATATCATTTCAGCTTTTATGTTGGAAACTGAAAAATTAGATTTCAAGTCAAGTCATTTTTTCCCAAATTTTTGTTTAATCAACTTAAAACACTTAAAGGATTATCTGCTTAAAGGATGGTATGCCTTCGTATAGGACTTTCTGATGGAAACTGGCCTTTATTCACGTTATTCGTGAGGAAAACAAAAATTCTTCCACAACCTTTTCTGCAGGATTCATCTTATCTATCCTCCCGGGCATTTGTTAGCCGCAAATATTCAAGTATGTAGAAAGAAGCTTTTCAAATAATCTGCTGATTTTAAAAAACTTCGATTTTTTTTATTTTGTTTATTTTAATAGTTGATTCCTCATCTTTGTTTTAAAGGCTTTCTTCGGTCTGGATATGAATTGACCGATTACATTCCTTCACATATAATAGTAGTAAGTATACTGTCAATTAGTCTCCTTGTTGTTAGGTTTTTGGGCAGCAATTTATTGCTGATTTTCGCTCATCAGACTGATCTCTATTTTCCGTACCTTTACTATTCAGGTTTTTTCTTTGGGTGTCAGAATTTTTTATTATTGCAATAATTACGTTTAATGCATCAACTCATAGGAATACAACATCATTCATAAAGGTATGGCAGACATTTCTTAGAGCTAAAGCATACCTGGAATGAAAACTACGAGACAAAGAAACTAATTAGTCAATATATTTGTAGCAAAGCAATCAAGGTTTCTCTGACTCTACGAGATAGCCTCCAAGCAGTACTTATGGGGAAGGATATAATAGCTACAAATTGTTAATTTAAAACGTTGTAATATGGCTTCTCAATTAGGAAGGCATTTCCCTTTCGGCGTTATCAGACAAGTTTCACTGATTCTGAAGATGTATTACTAATAGATGCACGAATTTAGAAAATAACTGTGTATCATTACGTATTTAAAAGGTAAAATTTGAAGGGAATATCAAAGACTAGGAAATTATATTCCTTTCTTAAAAATAAAGTGAGATTTTTGTGCAAAAATAATGAAATCTTCAATGTCTTTTCGAAACTCGGAGCCTGTCGATTTAAATTTTAATACTTAAAATTATAAAGAATTTTTTATCTTCGAGTTTTTAGAAAACTTTTCAAAATACATGATATATTTATATTTATGTGTTTTTTCCTTGTTATAGCCAAATACATTCGTAAATTCAAGGAACTTTTAGTATTCTTAAGAAGAGTTCGGAAATTAATTTAATACATAAGAATTAAATATCGATAAAAACATGAATTCCAGATTTCGATGGAAAAACGTCAGAAATTTGAACTGTATAACAAAATGTAAATAATTTTCTTTTTCTATGAATTAAAGAATTAAAAGTAATTACTGCAGTAGTTGAAAGTTATAAGACTTAGAGACGAAACGAAGAATAATAAAAGTGAGGGAAAATAAAAATCAATCCATTAAATCAGAGACAGGATCTTGTTGTGTCTTCTTATGGTCTTTCTTATGAAGGGTCTTAATCAACGGTATTGTGATTTCGGATGTTGGAATAAATTATTTAATTTATTTATTTGAAGTTACCAAGTCAAAGGCTTCTCAGGACAATGAATGGAACTAATCGAAGTACAGTAATTCCATTCAGTTAACAAAAGAAAGTAATTATTTTTAGGACTAAATCCATATACCGGAATATACAGAAACACTATTTCTATATTAACAGAGTATTGAAGTAAATTAATGTTTATGTTTTATTGTCAAGCTGTAAAGCTTTATAATGACTTTTTTCATGTATCTAAGGTAGATAAAGCGATACATATAATTTAATTTGTTTTACGCATTTTAGCTTTCTTTGGATTACGCGGTGATGTAAAAGATGCATGCCGCAGCAGCTGTAACGAGAATTCGAGGAAAAACAAAACAATTATTTTTAGATTTTATACTGAATGATACGATAGAGAACTCCGTTAAGGAATTATCAGAATAATTTCTCTTATTGTGCAAAAGGCATTTCTGATTTTTTAAAGAATAATAATAACTTCATTAAACGCTTAGCTATTTAAACGAAGATTTCATAAATATAATAAAACATGTATTAATAGGCTCTGAATCAACCAAGATCTCACATAAAAAACTTGCAATCAGTTTAAAGAAATCACTGTGAAAATGTAGTAACGTTATAAAGAGTGCAGAGAAAATCAGTAAAATTCTGATTCCGTAATTAGTGAATGATCTTTTCGATGAGTCATTTAACGGCCTTCCTGCTGTGCATTATTGTAAAAGATACGATTTACGTGTATTAAAGATGAAAACAACACTAAATGGTATTAAATTCGTAGCAATCCCACTTTCGTGTCATTTGCCAGCTGCACTTCAATGATTTCAGGTAATCTGAACTCAAGCAGTTTAAAAGACTTAGCATTTAATATTAATCCACAGTAGACAATTTAATAATGTTGCATTCAGTGAAAAGTGCTTCAGCGCAGTTTAAAAAAAATAAGCGCAACTTTCTACTTGTCCGGAGACAATTCGCATTCTTCCACAGATTTTATGCCGCAATTCTAGAATTAAAAGCAAACATCTAGAAATGAAAATCGAATTCAAATTCAAATGAATACTAACTTTATTACGTATATTTCAAGTACATACTTAGGACAACGCTGTTACTCTTGCTTTTTCTATGCTATGACAACACTGTCACTATTACGTTTTTTTAATATTACTAACTGTATATATTACTAACTGTATGCATTCATATATTGTAAATTTTCCTTCATTTTCTAGTAACTATATTAGTATACTTCTTTTTTTTCATTAATTTGAACAGTCTTAGCAACTTATAATTACATTACAAACAATTACCAGTAAAAACAGTTTAAAAGTTATAAAATTGCACCGTACGCAAAACAGAAAATTACATATCTCACAAATTTTTAGATATTAATTGCACTGTACTAGCAATATTGCATTCTTTCAGTAGCATTAACAGCACTGTATTCTTCTAATTAATTAAATTTTTATAATCTTAGACTGCAAAAGACAGTGGATTTGAATATTCTCATTTTGCAAATTTGGTTACACAGCTTTCTTAATATAATTAATTTTATTATGCATTTATTTTATTAGTAGAATATTAATGATATTAGTGTATCAGTGTATGAAAGTATTAATGTGATTAGTGGTTTTGAGTATTAATTGTAACTGCATTATTTTATTAGACTATTAATTTTGCTAACTCACGTGTTCAAGACATATTCCATTTCTAATTACATACTTAAGACAACAGTATTAGTCTTGCATTTTTTATTTTAGTATTAGTGCATCCTTTTCGTAACTTCAGTTAGTGTATTTCCATGCTGCAATATTTATCATATTCGTGTGTCACCGTAATGCAAACTGTGTCGATCTGAAGAGTCTGACACTGAGAAACACGCAGAATCAGAGATTCCTACCCCGAATCATAAATTTCAGACCTTCCGACTTCCAGGTAGTTGTGCTCCTAATTATACCGCAAAGACACGGGATAAAGAGGAAGAAAGTACCTCATATTCTCCCCCACTTAAAAGAAGACCGGGAAGGTCGGAAGCCAGCCGCCAACCTGGGTATTGAAGAATTATCATCCATCACCTTTTAGTTCAGGAGTCACATTTAGAAAACATCTAGAATTTTTAGGAACAAGAAACATGAGAAAGTCAGCAATACTCTCACTGACATTTCGAACTCTGAACCTCTCGATTGCTAGCCTAACGTGCTTCTAATAACACTACGAAATCATGCGGTGAGGAGGTAGAAAATACCTTACATTTTTCCCCACTTTAAATACAATTGATGAAGAGGAGACCTAATCCCCAAATCCTGGTGGGGAGGAAATATCGTCTACCATATTTCTTAGTTAATTCGCCACTATAGAGAGATTTTGGACTTATATGAAGCCGAAAAACATGAAGAATCACTTATGCCTTCTCCGGGACTCGAACTCCGAACTTTCCGATTGCCGGCCGGACGTACTTCCAATTATACCCCAAAGGCATGCAGAAAAGGAGAAAATGTCTTACAAATCATGTATTTAATATATTATTAATTGTACTATATTATATATTATTAATTATTGTTAATTCTATTGTATGTCTCAGTGTGTTGTTATAATAAAATTCATTGTATGTTCTTTTAACATAAATTTATTAGCGTAATCTTGTATTGAAAAGTCTAATGCGTTAATACATTCATGCATTGTGAACTAAATTAATTTATTATTGTATTGTGTTTTTAAGCGTAAAACTTGTAATCAGTATTCATAATTGTGCACTCGAGCAAATTGAAATTTGAATAGTATTTGAATTTTGGATGAAACATGTAAAGTATTCAAAAATAATAAGAGTGTTGTGCATTTGATATAACTAAGTTCTTTTAAAGTTAGCAATATACTTATATAACAATGTAATCTGTATAAGCGAGTATGAGTATGTATATCCGTATAACTATGCACAATTTTCAACCGCTAGGCACTGAATAACGTTCCTGTATGCCCATGCGAAAACATTCCAATTTATATATGTATACTATTCGAATTGCCGATCCACTTATAACTGGAGTTTGGCAGGTAGTGGATATACTTCGTGAAAATAGCAAAAAATCCTGTTTGGTTCATATCCGTGGTCAAGAGCTATTTTCATGCCGTACTATTACATCTACTTCTACTACATGTTTCAGAGGCTAAAAGAATGCGAGAGCATCCCTCAAGAGAATGTTTCGGAATAGATAAATGTAGAAAACAATAAGGCAAATTTTTAGATCTTCAGTAACGAAGGAATCGTTCGTTACGTAGATCTGGCGAACAACAAGAAACTGCAGTGATGTGAGTAATGCTGAGGATAATAATGAAACAGAAATAAGCAATGTAAAAATTAGCCGTGCTGCAACCTTGATTTTAGTTTTTCTGATTATGGCAAAGCATACCAGAGCTATCTACCTAAAGGGAGGATGCCACTGTGGATGATATCCTTGAGAAAAATTTTCGTATTGAAAATAATTATACTACGACAACTTCCACGAAAGTTCTCACGAAGCTAGACCATGCACTACGATTTAAACCTAGATTGAAATACCAACATTCGGCGGCTTTACCACTCTACCACCGCTGGAAAGCTCGGAATCCTTGAGCAAAGCACCTTAATATTTAAAGCAATACTTTATGGTGTTTTTTTATTAGTCGTAGTATTTGATTGTAACAGAAAATAGCTTAAGAAAAAAGTAACATTTCATAAAAATTTATGTCAAAATTTCAACAAAAACTTTACAGTTTGCGTTAATTTGGGTTGAGTTTGTTCATATGAGATTTTTATAAGTATTTTTGCCACGAAGTAAAATCTTTCTTGTTACTTGGATCGATTTTTTAACTAGAGAAAAAAAAATTATCTAGTAATAAAAATTGGTAAAATGCTAATAGCACACTTGCGCACTTAACTTAGGAATCTGAAATAAACAATTTAAAAAAATGTGACGGAAATAAATTTGGCATGCTTTAAAATTTAGTCCCTATTAAACAAGCTTTTGATTATCTGAGGTACTTACCATCCCAACCTTTATCTCGGATAATGTAGGTTTTACTGTATATTTCAAAAATTTCCTGATGGCATAAAAACAGGCATGAAAGTTAACACAGGCTGTTAGAGGCTTTTAACATTTTACGTATTTTGTTGTCTTTCTGAAATTCCAAAAATATTTAATAGTAATTTTCCTTGCTTTTTTTTAAAAATATTCCTTAATTCAAAACGATAAAATTAATGTTTTATTTGACCCTCCTAGCGTTACGTATTTAGCCATGAAATTTCAAAGTTCCTCAAAATGTCATGAATAAATGGTATTTTCTTGATTAAAATTAAAAAGAGACCCTCTCACTTTGTACCCGATCCCTTTTCTTCCAATATACATCCAAGCTATATCGGATGCATTAAAAACTGGCAGAAATTTCCATGCTTAATGAATAAGAAAGCCACTCTTCTATACGGAATTTTACGTCTATAACGCTGAGAGGGTTGAAGTATGCTCATGATCAGAAAACAAAGAGAAGAAACGCGATAAAAAGTGGCTTGCATATCTTCTTCTCTACATTAATTTTCATTATAGTTTATTCTAAAATTAATCACATTTGCTTTTAAAGAGTAAGACTGAGTTACTTGTATTAAGCATTCAATCAAGTTTGCGCATAATTTTAGTATTTAAATGCATAATATTTATCTTAAGAAAATTATTATACAATTAATATATAAATATAAATATTGATGACAAAATGTTGATATAGTACAATAATATATACATTCATAAAGGACATACATACATAAATTTATAAATATGCATAATGATCTTTTAAGTTATTTTATATAATATGGATAAATACAACGAGCACCTAAATCTTTGCGCATATTATGCATGTTTAAATCAAGCATAAGACAATGCCTTCCAAAACTTAGAGAAGCCATTGAAAGAAATCCCTTATCATGGATATACTTTTGCATTAATTACGAATATATACTTTCAGAAACCTAACCGTCAACAGAGACATAAAAATTAAAATGAAGTTAATTAGAAATAAGTAACCTGCTTCTTAATTAAGAATTCATGAAAACTATTCAAATGCATGTAGTATATGAAAGACTTTGAGGTCAAAATTATGCGATAAATAGCTTATCACGGCTCCTTCTTAAAATCCATACCATGTAGAAAACTTTATGAAAGCGAGTGCATAGTCTTCTTCAATCTACTAGGATTTCAAGCTATAATTACACTTGATACCTTGTCGTTGCATCTCTGAAACTTAAAAGAAATTTGAGAAGAAGGTATTTAAGATAATTACAAGCGTAGCATATAAAAAAGGCGTTGTAAATTTAGTAATAAATCAAACATTTACTTTGCAAAGAAGAAGAGAATTTTCATGAACTTTTTTTAAGTTTACTTATAACTTATTTTAAAATGAAAGTAATAATATATATCGATTTTATAGCATGCGATGCGGGAACACCTAAGAGTTTAATCAAGCGCAGTATATGTCTTGTGCATTCTTCTTTGACTGTTCTCTCAGTACTGTTCTTTTTTTGCTTTTTGTACGTTAGTGTTAAATATCCTTACATTTCTGGAATTTATTCGTTTGTTAACTATTGCTGAGTTGTTATTTTATTTCAAGTATTTTTATTATTATAGTTTACTTTAAGAAGAGAAATTTAAAAATGAAACTTTTAATTAGGGTATTCAAGTAGGTATTCAAACCTGGTCATTGTTTCAATCGATATGTGTCTTTTGCTTTTAAAAAAATATGTTTATCAATCATTTTCTTCAATAAACTTTTTTATTGAAAAACTACTGCAACTAACATCACTCTTACGTCTCTCCTTTACATTTAAAAGGTGTGGTGTATGAAATTCACGGCTACTTGGGGCTTGGTCTTGCTCTTTTAGCTGTGTGCTTCTGGTGGTGTTCCGTCTGGGGTGATGCCGAAGCCTGCCCGTGCGGTCCCTTTGAAGAATGCTTATTTGGATCTGGTTTCAATGCTGAGGTGATGAAAAAGGTTCTAGGACAAGCAATTGGCGGAGCAATCACATCTCTGTAAGTTTTTAAAACGTTCTACCGATTGCGTCGAATTCATCCTTAAACTGAGAGATGTAATAAGCGCTGAATTACAGCACTGCCATATCTTCCTATATATCCACATATTTACTGTAAATTTAACGTTTATCGAAAAGCATGAACAGCTTTATGATTTTCGTAAACATGCATAAACACAGAGTATATTTCTCAACAAATATTAAATTTTAAAACGATAATATTGTTTATATTACTATGAGAAATAGTTTTGCGTCAGCTAACATGAAGCGTTTTCAATTTGCTCATGTCCTAAATTCAGGCTATGTTTTCTATTCGGTTACAGTGTTAGAGAAACTCTCAAAATGTAAGAAAACATCATTAATCTCTCAGTTAAATGAAAGAAACATTCAAAAACCGGGTGTTTTACGTGAAATCCTACTTAGTTATCAAGTCTATAAATGATGTATCCAGAAAATCGAGCTTCAGCTATTTCCCATGGGCAAGTTATAATTTTCAAAATGTATCCTAGACTTCATTTTAATAATACCTGCATTTAATCATATTTATTATGAGGCATAACCAGCTTTTAAATAATGGATTAAAGAATGCAATAAATTCCATGATGAATCAGACAAATAATATGACAGAAAAAGCCAGGCAAATAATATGAATATCTGAGTTAGTTAAAAAGAATCCAGATTATCAATCAGAAAAAAAAATATATGTATGCATAAGTAAACGATATGTATATAAGTATGTAAACATGAATTAGCATTTCGAAACTGTTTTTGTACTTTTAACCAACCAAGCGAAATCTCCTCGGAATATTTATCATGTACAATGAATTCTTACGCTGTATAGGAATTAGACCTGATTATTTGATTACAGAAAACCACGCAGAGCTTTCTGCCTAAAAACAGGGAAGTCTTCGTGCAGAACCTATCTTGGAGAAACCGGTTGTATTCACGTTACACATGGAAGAAACCACGAAAACATTGATACAGTCATTCGCTGAGGTTCGAACCTGGTGTTAGATGTATATTTAATATTTGCATTTCTTTTTTTCTTCGCCTTATTTATTTTCTCACTGTTTATGTTGTGATTTTTACAATAACCTTGTTACTGGCAGCATGCTTTATTTTACTGTTGAGTTTGTGTGAATGGCAACAGTTGTTCATGTTTATGTTTCAGTAGAATAGCGTTCCTAGCCGTACTGGGCTGCAGGCAATCTTTCTGTTAAAGAATTTCCTGTTTTTAGAATATCAATGAAGTTTGTATACAAAGCTGATGCTTTTTAGTTCAAGGCAACTACCTGGGATGAACTACCCTTCTTCAGCGGTCTTATTCCTCGATAAATGGTTGACTACAGTAATTTTAAAGAATAGTTAAAGTTGAGCTTATGAACCCTCTGCATCAGCAGTACAATTTGTCTTTTCGTAATCCGCATTATAAAAGGCAATCAATTTAGTGCATCATTTTGGCCCATTAACGTACGTGAAAAATACCCTAAACATTACTAAAAACCAGTATTAATTCTTTGCAAAGCTCCGACTGGTCTTTTAGAAAACAGAAACTCGGTTTTCGAGACTACAGCAAGAGCAATGGATTATACTAACCAATATTCTGTTCTCTTCCTGATTAAGTTATTTCAAATGACAAACCTTAAAAATCAATCCTAAATTTTACAGATAGAGTTTTCTGTCTTTGCACAGTAAACTAAATAATAATACAGGAATTGCCACCAGATTTCTATATTGCAATCGACTTTCTTTATAAAATATTTTTGGTTATAATAAACAAAAATGAAAACTTAGTTGGAAAAGTGTTAAGTGTCGCTTTAAGCGATGCGTCCTTCTCTCTAAGGAGCGAGAGTGGAGGTTGAATCTCTGTGACTGGTTCTAAGGGGCGAAGGAACTCATTATGCGGCTCAGTCTCGCAGTGGGAGGAAGCCCTATATGTCTTACGTTTATCATTTACACCAAACTCAGTTTCCTCCCGAGGAAACCCTAGAGTCTCGGTTGAATCTGATTTACTATGAATCAAGAAATACAAATAGTGACTGTAACTCTAAGCAATTGTATAGAAGCTCAGTAAGTTAGAGACTTCCGTAGAAGAATCAATTAGCATCACTTTATCCTTAAGCAAGAAGATTTTTAAAACACAATAAATGCTTTTCAGAAATATTATATCTCAAGCATTAGAGATTTCTACCTTGAAAGGAAAATTAAAGGAATTTATTGTTAGGCAGCCTCAAAAAATATCACAACAATCCTTTGTAGATATTGTGATAGAATAAAAGATTCTTGAGAACAAAATCTTACAAAGAGGAGACAAAGTTAAGAAAAAAGAGGATATGTAAATTTGTTGTATCCTAAAAAAGGATATCTTCTTCTGGAGAAATTAAGATAAAAATTATTGAAACAATAGATCCTACAAAATTAAAAATAGGAATTAGAAGTTTTCAAAGGTCAATAATGGTGGTATAGTAGTTTAATGTTTCAATAAAAAAGATGTTACCGTTTTAGAAGACGAGATTAAAATTAATCCTTTGCTTAAGGAAGTGATTTATATGAAATCTCCGGCAAAGAAAAAGGCCTAAAATAAATATGTATGATACTGATGTTTAATTTAAAAGAGATTAAGTTCAAGATGCTGTAAAGAAACAGAATAAAATTTTTGAAGCTGGTGGAATAGAACTGTTATATTCAATCAAGGCTAAGTACACAAAAGTGCATTGGGTTACAACGGTACAACGTGAAAAGGTCAAAGCAATTATGAACTTCAGTTAATTTGAAATGGTTCTGCATTTCAGTTAAAGGATACCTGAATGTAGATAGGTATTTCAAATGTCAGGCATTTGGACACTTTCATAGAAAATGTGATAAGGAAATTATTTGTACCAGCTGTTTTCAGAAGAGTCGCAATCACTGGGAATGTAAAATCGACCCAGAATGTGTAAACTGTAAAAATGCGAACTGTAAATATAAATTAGACTTGATCACACAAATTGATTGAAATCTGGCTTGATTACGCCAGATTACACAAAACGTTAGAAATTACCTAATAGGTAAGGCAAGCTTAAATATGGCTCTTACACTTAAAGTCAAATAAATGAATAATAAAAGTTATAACAAATCTAATTTTGCTTGTACGTCTAAATTTTTCGTTATAGCAATATTTATACGTAAGCCTTATCTTCTGACTTTTAATGAATTCTGAAATATTTGAATAAATTTATTTTCTCTTGCACTTAAGATTAAAAAACACTCCAAAAAACTAGTGGGCCAAAGATTTAACTGCAAGGGCGTTTTCGTATTTTTCCCGTATGTAACTTGAATATATTCCTCCCCTTAGGCAGATAACTGTTCCATATTTTGTAATATTCGAAAAACAGCAACGCAGGGATTCAAGACAGAAACATTTTCACCACTTTCTTAATGCTAAAAATATTTTTTCAATAATGACGGGCACTTGCCTATAACGGCATTGTCCATTATGAAGGCCAGAGGTGGTGGCCATTTTATTGTAGAGGCACCTAATAGGCGGCCACCGATACCATCTTATGAAGAGACAGAGAATTTTACATCCATGCCTTTTCCGGGATTCGAAACCGAGCCCTTCGTATCGTAGTCAGGCTCCCCTAACCACAATACCGTCTAGGCGGCTAAAAAGCAAATAAATAAATAATGGGATTCGGCATCATCTTTAAACGATCAGATAAACGAGGCTGTAAGAAACATATTTTACAATGCTTTCGAGCATGTGTTATTATTTTAAATCCTTCCCAAACTGTCACTGCTAATGCAAAGCATACGCATCGTAGTCTTCGATATAATAATAATATGCATTGCATGAGGTTTTTTTATGTTTGCATTTTTATCTTTGAGGCAGAAATTCTGCAACAAAAGTTTACATAACATGCAACTTGGCAGTAAAGCGGGTAACTTTGCTAGCTGAGCAAAATCTAAAACTTATCGTAACTGGTGACATCGGTACTTCACTGTTATTTATTTATTAAAATTTTCCAAGGTCTTTATACATTTCCAGTCAGTTTCTCTTATAATAAATTTCCGGGTATAGAAAATACATTTTAACTTCCCTTCTCCATTTTTAGATCGAGATTTAACTTTATTAAGCATTCTGAAGAAACATTTAGTATCAATATCAGTCTTTTCTATAAAAACAAAACTTTAATAACTACTCAAGATTAATAACCTTTCTGAAGCATAAAGCACTTGCCCAGAAATAAAATGTATTCCATTTTACAAGTGAAAATTCATCGCATTCGAGGTTTAAAGATCAGGTTTGGTCAAATAACATTCAAAATATTAGGAAATTTGATTGTTGGAGTTCTTCACATCTTTAATTCCTATTGCTTGAATTTACTGAGAAACTTATACACAGAATTAATGCTGAAATTTTACATACTGAGTGAGGCAATTTATTGGTAATAGAAACGTGTTTCCTTTAATGTTTGGCGTATCTTGATAGAGTAATTTTTTATTAACGAATTTTAATCCAGAATTTTGCCTTTACATTCTAAATCTGATTCTTAAAAAATTAATTCTTGTTATGATTTCATTATTAAAATACTGATGATGAGGTTAGTAAATATTTCTTATCAAAAATTCTTTGTGGATGTTTTTCTCAACCAACAACTTCTCTCAAAACTGTAGTCACAATTGTATAGTTTTAATTAAAAAAGTATTTTCAAGAAATGTTGGTTTTAATGATGATTTCAGCAGGAATACGAACTAAATTTCGTGTTTTGATAAATCCGAATCATTGCTAAAATTAACAATACACACTTTTATAATTTCCTTATATCTTTGTACTACCTATTACAGATGGTTGAACTACATCTGGTCTTTCCACATGATACCTGAGCATGAAGCTCTTCATACCGCAGCAGAATGCCAAGCCGGTTTACAGGTGAGCTAAGCAAATATTAAAATAAGTATATTTTAGAAATAATTGTAATCATCCTTTCTTCTTAATTTCTTCATGTAAATGTCCACCGAATGTTCCTTCAAATTTCAAGTAGTATACTATCAATTTATAAGGAGTTCATGAATCCTAATAACTTCGGATGCTTAACATCCAAAAGTACTACTCTTAGAAATTAGATAAAGAGCTTAGGTCACCTGTCTGTAAGAAACTGATTCCCTAAAATCCCTTTTAAAATTTATATTATGTCACTAAGCAAAAATGTCCCTGTGGATGATTAGAAAATTCTTAATTTCTCATGCTCAGAAAATGCTGGAATATATTAAGCTGACAAAGGATATACAAACCTTGGAAAAAGCTTATTAGCCAAAGGTTAGTATGAAGTATGCATTAAACGAATCAGGTAGACGTAAACCTAACACTAAGGACTTGTTTAAAAGGAAGAAGAACATCTGCCTCATCGGCATAACACAGAATAAAGTTAAAAAACTATAAAATTCTAATAAAAAGCTATATGAGTTTCGTCTACTAAAATCAGTTCAAGATTAAATTAATACAGTAGAAATATGGGAATATTCAAAATGCCAAGCTAGTTGCATAAAACATTTCGCCGGGTAACAAAAATAGAAAATAAAGTAGCGCGAGGCAACGGTAAATCGATTGTTCCTTTCTTAAATGTCACCTGTTATATAACATTTGCTACAACATACATTGAATTAAATTTCTGAATTTTAGTTAGTTGACTGACCAATTCTTTTCATATGGATGCAGACAAAAAAAAATGCTACACTACGTTTGTTAGATTTTTAACTCGAGGTGGTCGGTTCATTAACTGGTTTTCGCCAAAGCCAGCCGTTTTTTTAATGCTTTCCTTTGTGTGACGTGTTTCTGTAGGAAACTGAATTGTACTAACATTACACTTGGAGAAGAAAACAAATCCCCGCTACAACCAGCATCCTCGTCGCGAATTGATCCTGGGAAGAGAGAAGTTGTACTATTTACTCAGGGATTGCGGCCCCTGGATCTTAAAACGAAATAAACGTTTCCATAAGCCAGTGCGAGGATCTGCAGAGATTTTCAAAAGATAATGCAAATTTCATCTGGGAGTATAGATAAAAATTAAACAGATTAAATGTTTGAAACAATAAAAGATTAAAAGGTTAAAAGTTTAACAATAAAAGGTTAAAACAATAAAAGGTTATAATTTTAAGGCTGACAGAAGCTCTCTAAAATATTAAACATCACACATAAAACAGTTTTTGAATACAATTTTCTAATGCCATTAGGAAAAATCTTAATTCAGAAGCAAGGCAGAGTTACGCTCTTTGCTCAGACGTGCAGGATTGCTGCCATGGAATGTACCCGTAAGGAGGAGGTAATTTTGGCTCCCAGTCACCTCTTTTTAAAAAAACATATTGCTGTACTTCTGATTTTCCTGCGTTATTTGCTGAAAATGTTTTTCCATAATAATTAGATCTAACCTTCTTTGTGAACTATTTTCAATTACATCTAGTTTTAAAATTAAATTTCATCCTGATTGCTAACTGTATTCTGTCAAATGTATTCTTCGTCTTCTGGGCATAATACTCTATTATTATTCGTTAAAAACTTAAACTGAATTTCTGAGCTAAAATATTAAACAAATTTTGAACTTTTCTTCATTTTGTAAAGTTCTGCTATGTCTGGAAGCTAATCTCAATGTCCCACAGACCCGATTAGGCTGCAAAGTGAGTTTTAGCTTTAGCCTGAAGCAAATGATCAAGTCGTAAGAAAGTTCAAGGAACCTTTTTCTTTAACTCTCAAATGAACAGAAAGCACTACATGTGCTACAGATGAACTTCCGCTACTTGCGTGCATTTAACATAACATAAGATGATGTTAAATTTAATATAGGTAACACAGTCTGAGACTACACACCAAATAGACTACTTAAATGGCTCATGATAATTAACGGCGCGTATTTTAAACGTCGGGTGGTAAGATGTTAAATTCAGAATAAAATTTTGGCAGAGTTGGGCGATAGTACGGTAGTAGAAAGACGAGGCTGCCAGAAGCTCTCTAAAATATTCAAACTCAAAATGTAAGTTAGTTATTAAATGCGCAGCAACTAACTTACATTATGGTGAGGATTACGGAACGAAAAAGTAAAGATTATAATCATAATAATTAACATAAAATCCTACAATTGTTTAAATAAAAACATTTATTGGATCATAGAAATTAATAATTTTAACGTTGTAGTGCATTTCACGTTATTTCCAATTAATAAAAACCTTTCTAGTCTATCTCTAACAGATGCAATCTCGGTAGTTTTGTTACGTGCCGTTACGCTGACTTTAGGAAGTTCTTTGGTAGTTTCAGATCATCAACTAATGTATTTTAAATTTTTTTATCGAGTACTGATATTTTACATAGCATATGAAGTTTTAAAATCATCTACTTTCATTTTTCGGTTTCAGGTGCACATGGCATATGGAGCACTTATAGAAGGACTGATAACATTGATTAGTCGAGTGGTTGCATTAGAATCTGCTTTTTGGACAGCTGAACTAATGATATCATCAAACGCCATAGTGACAACGATTCTAGTTTTAGCAGGTATACGTTTGAACCGAAATATTTTCCATGAAATTATTTTCAGTGAAATTATTTTCAGTTTATGTTGACAACAGAAAATTTTATATTCAAAAAGGAAATTTTTATTAATTTTAATACATTGCACTTTCAGTTTGGATACGTTATAATAAATGCCACTTAAACTTTTCAATGAGTAAGAATAATGTCTACAGTTCCTATAATTATACTGACTTAACAGGCAAAGAAACAGAGAGATTTGCGTTCAATACTCAGTCGAAATAAATTATAGTGGAGCCCTCGGAAATTGTAAAGTAAGTTCATCGTCAACACTGTACACAAGCAACCATTCTTTAAGCATTTTACCAACGTATCCCATCCTGAATTCGGAAAGTGTGCGGATACTCACTCTTCGAGTTTAGGATAAGGTGCGTTGTGTAAGATACTTTAAGACGTTTAAGAAGTGTTATTCATCAGAACAGTGCGTGTAAGCTCACTGTCGATGGATCTGGGAGTACAGACGCATCGACAGATAGTACTGCTGGATATAAAATATTAGAAGAGGCTGCAGAGTACATTGGAAGCAAGTTATTATCCGGCCAGTAAAGCATCTGCGAGTACAGGAGCATCGACAGACAATACTCCGGATATAGAATATGAGAAGAGAATACAGAGTAGATTGCAAGCAAACTATAATCTTTTTGCCCAGCCGTGTGTCGCCCTAGTTTCTCTTTATTATGGTTCGCGTTTTATGGCGTTAAGTATTTAATTTCATATATATATTTCTTCTTCACGCCTTGAGTTTTATTATTCCTGTGCAGCATGTTTCAAAAATTAAACATTAATGTCCTTTCTGTAGGAAAGAATATTCTCAGGGGTAAAACCAAATTCTGTGTGCGGTTAAGAACAAGGAAGAGTAAATGTATGTAACTTACAGCGATCTTTGTTGTTTGAGACAGTAAGCAGCTACCTACGGCTACTTCACAGTAACAAAAATTATTAACCTAACACATTTTTTCTTAAAGTTCTTCATTGGCTACGTAGAAAACGGCCGAACCATAACTGTAACTGAAACTCCTACAACAAAATCTGGATGGCGCGTTCCACATTCGAAGACGCTGAGTGGAGGCTGCGGTAGAAGAAGTTTCCATTCAGAACGTCACTTTTTTTTAATCTTTATGTATTATTCAAAAGATCCTCCAAGTCCTACAATTGTACAGAGCGACACATCAGATAAAATAATAATTGTTTTAGGGTTGGAAAAAACCCTGAAATATTTAATTCTAAATTTTATTACATTAGCACTGAGTTGATAATTTAACTGCATTACTTTGATCATATCTCTGGAACTCAATTAAAATTTTTTCAAAATTCGATAATAATTTTTTAGACTTTTACCGTTTATTCAGTTATTTTCAGGAGGAAAAACACTCAAAGTACTGGTTTAAAATATGTAGGTTCATAGTTTACACAACACATACTAAACTAAAAATATGAAAATAAAATACACAAATTCTATAATTAAATTAATTTAAATAACTAAGTATACTTTCTGGTTTAAATAATTCTTAATGAAACATGGTAAATTATAAGGATGTTTTATGAAATATTTTTATGAAATTATCTTTACCTTAATTTGCATCAATGACGTCTTCTGTGGTGAAAAAATCAGAAAGTTAAGTCTCTTGAAACAGGTTTTATCCCAGGTTTCCAATTTTTTAACTCGGACATTGAAGAAAAAGTACTTCCCTGCCCTTTTAATTAAAATAAAAGTTTTCTTTTCCATTCTGCAGACAAGAAGGGTATACAAAACCCTTTATTTTTCTCTCTTTACAATAATTTCCGTACTTCGGAATACAAAGACCCACTACTTGTGGTCTAAACGTAAGAATATAAAAATATAACTAAACTCTAACTTAACTTTGAAATAATAAACGTGGAAGATTGGCCTTATATTAACAGGAAGCCGTATGTAGTACAGAGAACTGTTAACACTACAATACGTTTAAAATTATCAAGAGGATTAAACCTCTGGCCTGGAAGGCAACCAGCAACTGAGTAAAACTTCTAAGGTAAGCGGCCTGCTTCGACTAACTCCTTCCTCTCTCTCGCTTGGCAAAAAGCCACAACTTAAGTACTTGGCGTTCGCCAGACAAATTTTGCATAAATAAGTTAACGCTTTTAATTCTGGCCGGAAGTAGAAAATAAGAAGTGATAGTAAAGATTTAAAATAAAATAAGCGTTAGTAAAACTTAAGATCCTTACAACTTCACTAAAATATTCCAAGTGCATTTTTAAAAGTATTCATTTAATTTTGCTCTCATTCTCAGAGAATTTTTGCAGAGAAAGAAAAACTTGGATATTAAGCATACTTAATAATAGTAAGCTAATGATAATCTGAAATTTCCCTCACTTTCAGTAATGATTGACAGTGTACCAAAATTTTCATCTAGAGAAAAATTAAACCATAAATTTAGTTTCATTCAACAATATTTAAATTTTCAAATCAAAATTGCATTTTTAAATGTTTTAGATGAATTATGTGTTTCTAATATATTACTTATTTCTAGTGTTAATTTAGAAGTCGAACAACAAAAATCAGCGTTATATTTGCAAATTTTCACAGGACTTGTTTCGATTGTTTTACCGAACCATCATCCTCAGCTGCCAAAGCGCAAATGATGAGGATGATGGTTCGGTATAAGGATAGGCTGAGGATAATGGTTCGGTAATAATTTTTCGGCGTGTTATTTTATCTGAATTATTTCTAGTGTTTACAAACACTAGAACCACTGTTATGATTTGATAGTGATGTGACAGAATATTTACATATATGAATTCTTTACTTATCTTTATCATTTGCATTCTTACAGAACACTTTTAGAAAGTTAAATTAACAAAAACAAAGTTTTATTATTATTTTCCTATACACATTATACAAAGTTTTATTTGGGATAAAATTTTCTGAAGCTTGTAAAATTTTGCCATTTTTTTCTTTTCTGCCTCTATCAATTATAAAAATGATGACTCTATACCTAAAATGCATATATACACACACACACATAATTTTCTGATTTTCCCAAAATTATTTAATAAATGTATCAAGACATTACTTACTCAGGTTCCCAAGAGTGGGTATAATTTCTATTCCGTCATTGTTTACATCCCCAGTTAATTATTTACAGTATATGCTTGGTTCGTTATGCATACATACAGAAATCTATACAGATATACTGATCAACACTTATGAAAGGGATCTCTGTGTATATCCTAGGGGCTTTATAACTATGTAGAAAAAGCATTGCAAAAGTGTTTCCTACAGAATTAATATAATGTATTTATTTATATTAACTGAAAGACACAATTCGTTATGAACAATGTTCTTACCTAGGAATACCCAGGAATCTGTTTTTAGAGTTCTTTTCAGTTACGTTAGATATAAGAGTAACAACCAAATGGTAAAAATGGACTTTAGAACTAGCGCTGTTCACCCTAACAAAATCATTAAATAATTACTACGACTGGGTTTTAACAGCCACTTTGTACACAAATTTTAATGCCCATACATAATCAAATCATACTAGAAGTATTCATACCTTATAACTCTCAAATACAGCATCGATTATCCACGAACACATGAAAACAGCCGACGTTAAACTTTCAAAGCATGGAAACATGGGAAAATGTTGAATGCTTTGGTTTGACTGGCTGCAGTATGCTACTTTAAAATGGTTGAAAAACTGGACTGCGGCGATTTCATCAAACTCAAGTGCACTATAAAAATCAAGTGAAATATTTTGCTATTATATATACAAACTCTTACTTTAAATCACTAAATGGTGCAACATTGAACTGAATTTTTTTACAGTAATAACCGAATAAATGACAAGTTACTAAAAATGACAGCTTATAATGCAATACATTGCTGCAAAACCACCTTCTAAATTCTTTTAACACACTTCTGAGCTGCATAGCTATAAAAAATTACATATCTGTAGATAACTATCTAGATGCCTCTTTCAAGAATAATTCAATGGTAACCGACTGTCTCTAGCATTCATTACTTCTTCTAATTGCTTCATCATGTAAGCGATGCGACGGAAGAAAATAAAATCTATTTCAAAAACATCTTATTCTTCTAAATAAATAGTTTCCTCACTAGCTTTCAGCCAATCAGTGTAAATCATGTCTTTAACTTCCTCATCGTCTTCTACTTTA
Source organism: Stegodyphus dumicola (assembly GCF_044657685.1). Classification (NCBI taxonomy): domain Eukaryota; kingdom Metazoa; phylum Arthropoda; class Arachnida; order Araneae; family Eresidae; genus Stegodyphus; species Stegodyphus dumicola. The sequence continues at coordinate 182,262,414 of NC_140781.1, forward strand.
TAATATTTCTGGTTCTTCAAAGCTTTTCTTTTCATTTCAACTATTTGTCTTCTTAGAAAGTAATAATACTCAGCCTGCCTTATCTACTCATCAATATCAACATCAGCAGTTTTCTCGCAACTTTAGAATCCGCTTTCATAAGACTTGAACTCTTCTGAATTCGCTTAGAACACATTTCCTCAAATTTCAAACAACATTCTCTGAGAAAGAACATTACTTATGGCTTGAATCTCATTACAAAATCAACAGTGCTTTTTTAATCTTTCTATCATGTCATGCCCTTTCTCTAAATGAAACTAACAATGAAGGAGTTTTACCCCAGTACGTCTTCTTCAGTATTACGATAACCCTTTGATTTATTGCCTGACGTAATGAAATTACACATGAGGAAAGAAAAAAGACTTTAGTATTTCTGTGCCGCAAATGTTCTGCATCAGGGTATGAAGAGACATTGCCTAGGACGAGAGCTGCTTTCCGTGGTATATTTTTACATTTCTTAAACTTTTACACCAAGAAAACAAAGGAAACATGTTGATAAAACCAGTCCCTGGATCTAGATCCATATATTCACGCATTTGATTGGCTTCTATAACGAACAGACAAGCCAATGTATGCATCGCTCTTACTTTGTGCACGTTTTTTGTGGTTCCATATATTTATGTATTTAATTGGCTTATATAACCAACAGACAAATTGCTGTATGCATTGCAATTACATTGTGCACGTTTTTATATTTTTAGATGCACAAGAATTTCTAAAAGCATATTTTCAGTTAGCTTTCATCTGTTACGTTACTGCATACCAAGATCGTAGAGCTATTTCTTGTTTTTATAGTCTAAAAGAGGTTCCTCATCTAGACATGAAAATGTTCTTGAAAGCGATATTCGGAAATTTAGGTGAATTTATAGCCGAAGCCGCAGCTTTCACAGCAGCTTGAAATTTAGTCTTTAGAGAGACCCTCTTTTTAATGAATTTGTAAAATGTTCTTAGACTCACAAATATTTTGAAGTTCGGCGGAAAGATTTTCTCCACGAATGCTCAGCTGTCTGACTCCCTGTTCCTTTTTCCACCACTTGAAGTAACCAACGTTTATCGTAAACCCAGAATGTCGTTTGGCAGATTAATTATACAGTTTAATGGCTTTATCTTATAATTTAAATCTTGCATTAATTGTTCCTTACTCTTTTATTTACTGAAACCATAATATATGATTCCCTCGCTCTTACATGTTCAACTATTTTCGTACATTACTTTCCCTTTAAACTTTCATTGTAAGATCTCTCCACACACCGAGACTCGGTTTCTGATCTTTTCTTTTCTCAACTACTAGTTCTTATCTGTCAACACATGTATAAAGTGCTAACCATCCAGAGTGCTACATTATGAAGGAAGCATCGGAACAGCATGAAACTTACACCATGTGTGTATCGCGACTGAATATGCAAATAATTATGATTTCAGCGCATGCACAGATCATGGGCGAATGCAGCATTCCTTACAATCCACATATTTAGGGAAGCAAGATTGCTGTTTTGAATAACGTGAATTGTTCTTTCGTAAGATATTTTTTCGTAACAGTTCCAGTATGCTCATAGGAAAACACGAGCATCATTCCAGCACCTTTCTGAGTTCGACCGAGACAGAATCGTAGAATAAAGAAATTGCGGATTATCCTTCCGGAAAATCGGTCATCGTGTCGGACGTAACCAAGCAACAGACATGGGAATAAGGAATCAGTAGATGCAGGAGGGAACAACTGACGGACAAGAGAATTTGCAACCGCCTCTTCACACTACTCCACAGGAAAGCAGGCATATTGTTCGCATGGCATTGATGAAGAGCACTGCCATATTCGAAACCATATGACAACGAATGCAATCCGTAACCCAACAATCAGTGTCTCCAAGAAAAATTCGAAATCGTTTACAGTACAATGAGTTGCCCGCTAGGTGTTAATTGCGTCGCTTATCTTTAAACCACAGACGTTTGTGTTTGCAATGTTGCACTTAATGACGAAGATGGACATCCGAATGCCATAACAATGTGTTTTCGGACGAATCGCACTTTTGACTGCAGTACCATGATAGTCGGATTAGTTTGGAGATATCGTGCAGAAAAGCTTCTCGATTGTTGGGTTATGCATCGAATTGGTCTTGTATCCAGTATTATGGTGTGGGCTGGAAATGGTTTCACACCCGAAGCCGTAGTACGCATTATCCGTACAATTACCAGCCAAAGCTACATCTGTGAGGTTTCGCAGCCTGTTCTGCATCTTTAGCTTCAGGGCTTGCCTGAGGGCACATAACAGGACAATGCGCCCCCACATGTTGCACGCAATGTTCAAGGTTTCTTCTTAGCCAATCGTATTGCATGGTTACACTGGAAAGCCCATTCTCCAGATCTATCGCCCATTGAACATGTCTGATCAATGACTAGAGAACAGCTAGTGCGGCATGCTGCACCTGCTGGTACACCAGATGAACTTTGGTAAAGTGTGGAGGCAGCATGTGCTGCCATTCCCAACAGCACATCCAAACCCTCTTTTGCTCAACGCCGCGGCATGTAGCAAGGTTATTGACAAACGTGGATGCAACACTCATTACCGGCTTTTTTTCTCTTCCTCACCTCAGAGAAGGCTGTATTGATATACAAATCAATACATTGAAACTATGCGTAAACTCTGAAATAAATTTATCTTTGATATCTGTTGTCCTTCGTGTTGCATTTTGGATGGCTAGCAGCCTATATATGTATTGAATAATTACGTGGAAAATGAAGTAACGAATCTCCTTTGAGTTAGGCTTACTGACACAATGTTTAAATTAAGAGTGAGGAATGGGATGACAAAGAAATAATTAGAATTTCTTACAATAATGCAAAAAATTAAACTTTGCAAAATACAAAGATGAGGGCTAAAATAGATGAGAAAATGATTTCAGGCAGAAGCAGAAAATAAAAAGGTAATAAATTTAAAAAGATGAAAAATCAAAATTTAACATAATGGAAACAAACATATATTACAGGAAAAATTATAAGCAAGAAAGATTTAATTAAACTTATTTCATCAGGAATGCTGAAGGCAGTTAAACGACTCAAATCCATAAATGGTTTATGTCAAACTCAAAGCAGTGTTCTTGATATTTAATTATATACATATAGCAGAACTTAGATTATTCGAAATTTATTAACTTGATGTCTTGTATTATTCGAACTGAATGTTTTCTGCAGAATGCAATATTTCTACAGTGACGAAAAACTATTGTTAACACATCTCAGGAAATCGAATTTTTTTAACAAAGTATTCTAGAAGTCGCAATAATCTCAGTAAATCGAATTTCTTTAACACAAAGTATTCGAGAAATCGCAAGTTTTTTCAGCATGATGCTAACTATTTATTTGTATTTCCTTCTCGATAGCCCGAAGCCGTATATTGACACTTGACAGAGATCATGCTTCAGTCTCATTTTTAGAATCCAAACAAAATAATTTTTTCTGCCTCAGTTTTATGAGCCTTCAAGCCATCCGCACAATTATTAGTACTCTCGCTATTATGAAGATTTAAAAATGCTCAATAAAGAAAACTGAAATAAATTTTACTAATGCAATCTAAGCTTCTATTTGAAATCAAGGGAAGCTCAGCTATTTTATATTTTGTAATTTTCTATGCTTTAAAATAACTACTATATTCCCCCTCCCCCAAATCTGTTCCGAAAATTTGCAGTACTGTTTTCATATTTCTATGCTTTCATGTAAGAATATACAACCAAATGCAAATGTTCCCTGTTCTCCATCTAACCATATGATTTTATCTCATTATCATTTTACTTTGTATGTTTCTAATGTACTATTTAAAAGATTTAATTTGTTAATCTTAATTCTTTTACAATATTTCTCATACATTTCAATAGTTCATTTTTTAATGTACGTAATAATTTTTCTCTCTTGCTTTATCAAATATAGTGCTATGCGTATCTACATGCACTGGTTATCATTAATTAAGAAAAATCACAAAAATCACGATTACTCAAAAAGTTAGATGTAAAATTTAATGAAACTGTCTCACAATGTACAATGCGTAGTAAAGTATAAAATAGCATGAAAAAAAATTGCCAGACGATTAAGGTATTAAATTAGCATATGAATAAAATGAACAATGCATCTGTTTGGTGTACGAAAATTTCCTTCAATATGGACTATGATCTCCCCTTCGAGCAATACAGCACATACAGCAATATGGGATGCTGCCAATTATGCGGTCTATTCCGTAGAAAGTGAGAGCCATTGATCTTGCACGCTTACAAATGTGGGAGCAAGAGCACTGAAGTTTCAAAGCAGTTGCAAGGTTGTGAAGAGGAGGACTGAGAGCAGCTCATACGTCGTTCTCAAGCATCCCACTTATGCTCGATAGGATTCAGGCCCGGTGATCGACCTGTCCATTCTATGCGCTGAACTGTATGCTAATCAAGATAATCACCCACAAAGCTAGCCCTGTAAGGTCTACAGTTGTCTTCCTGTAGCAGAAAATCGCCGCCTATTGCCCCAGCATAAGGGCGTGCACAATCATCAAGAATGTCAGCTCTAACCCTGAGCATTCATGGAAAGACATGGAGGTCTGTGCGTCCAACCCGAAAACATACCACCCCAAACAAAGACACTGCATCCTCTGCAGGCATCTCTTTCAAGGGTATTTGATTGATGATAACGGGTTCCAGGTTCACCACAAATCAAATTACGCCTACTATCGCTTTGGAAACTAAACCAGGACTCATCCGTAAAGAGAACAACCATGCACTGATCAGTCATCCAGTAGACATGTTGACATGCCCACTTGAAACATTCCCTTCTATGACGTGACATGAGCAGCACGCAAATGGCTGATCGCCTCGCGTAAAGACCTCCTTCGTGAAGCCTTCTATGCACAACTGATGTTGACAGCAACCTTTCAGTGGCTGCAGCAAGGGAGAATCTGAGTTGAGTCAGAGTTACGATTCCATTCCTTTGTGAGCTTAACAACAAATATCAGTCATCAGCGCTCGTCGTACTGGTTGGGCTTCCTTGGCTGAATTTCCTGGATTCCAAATCTGTGGTTGAAAATTATTGCCAAAGCCTATGAATCACAGAAGGATTCACGTTCAGCCATCTGGCCACTTCTGTCTGATTCTGACCTGCCTCTAGTCTCCCAATAACTCTCCATCGAGTTCTTCCGGCAAATGATGCCTGTAGGTCATTGTTAGGATTCGGCTATCCCAGATTTCTTATCTCAGCATCCCAGCGAAATTTGGAGGCTTGCTCTCAAACATGCTATTTTATGCTACTCGCAGATGATTTATTCCGATTGCAGCTCCGCTAATTTGCATACGGCAGTTTTACTCAGCAACTCTTATTTGAAAACATATGCAAATTTTGGTTTATTTTTTAACTATTTATCCATTTTTTGTGATTTTTCCTTAATTTTAGAAAACCAATGTAGAATACCATGCACTTTTAGGCACAGATTTTAATGAAGTTATCATCAAATTGAATTTCCGATTACCGAAATTTTTCCTGCTTGCTACTTTTAGTTTCGGCTTAGCGAAGTTTGACTGAAATAATATTTGCATCACATACTTTCTTGAAATAAATTTAACTTGTCCCTTCAATATAAAAACGTTTTCTTTTTCTTCTGCAGCTACAAGCACTACAGGAGGTTTCTTCAACCCTGTCTTAGCTACTGCATTGACACTGGGCTGTAAAGGCAACACTTTAATGGAACATATCGTTGTATACTGGATTGGCTCACTTGTTGGGGGTTTTATTGGTCGATATTTGTTTGAAATACGTTTTAGCTCAAGAAAAATAAAAGAGCTTTAATAATGACGAAGAGCACACAAATGAGAATAAGACGTTGCTCAAATATTTTTTCTGACTGAGTGTGCCTAATATAAGTAAGACATCCCATTGTTAAATAAATTGTATTTTCTCTTTTTAGGCCTCAAAGTAGACATAATTGAATATATTTATTGATTAAATAAAGCGGTAAAAGGTAATTTATATTTTTTCCACTCACAAAATGCAATGGAGAACTAAGAATTACTTTTTCTCATAACGAAAGATTATAACCTATATTGTCACGCAGGTGTGAATCTTATTTGTAAAAATATGCATTCTAGAAATATTATTTCAATGATATATTTTGTGTCAATATTTATCATCTTTTCAATTTCAACCTCTACCTGGTCTCTACCTTACCGTGATATTTAGGATGTCAAAATATCTTCTATATTCGGCATGACTATGAGAAGTAATAGATAAAAAAGGTCTTAAAGCGTATAAAATAAGTACGGTCTTTAATCGTGTAAACTTACAAATGAAAGCATTTCCAAAATGAAGTGCGAATATTTCTCTTAAATATAACCCATTCATTTTTTAACATGGACACAAATGAGTGCTAGACATTTTACCAAACGTGTGATCCACCTTTTTCATTCCATTCATAAAGAAGGTTTGTAATTTGAGCCATATGCGCTCAAAATATTTGACTTCCGTATTAAATGAAAGCGCTGAGTTTTAAACACGTCTTTTAAGTTTCGGAACAATCAAAAATTGAACGATGCAAAACCAAGACTACAAGAAGTATGTGGGACAAGCGTGCATTCAATGCTTCAATTACTTCTAATGTTTGCTGACTAGTACGACTGATCATGTTGGGGGGGCGAACGTTTTTGAGCTGATTCTGCGGATATGCTGTTGTTTTAATACTTGTAAGATTTCACAAGACCTTTCGGTGTGAATCATTGCTTTGTTAAGCAAAAGTTCCCTGTAAATCACGTTTTTTGCATTTCAAGAAATTGTGAGCATTTCTTTATGTCCTGAGTGAACTATTCTGCATTTCTTAATATTGAAAGGACCTGCATGACGATATTCCATGAATTTCCTTTTTTCGCATTCTTACAGCGATCATCATAATCATACATTTATGAATTTCGAGCTGTGTGTAACCTTCTAGTGTCAAACCTGTGTTACTGTCGTTGCTTTCGATACAGTACAGAGGAATTAATCAATGGAGTTAAACAATAAAATGAAACTAAACTGATTTACACCTTATAGTTGCATTTACTTAAACAGGTAAAGGCAATTAAACAATGAGATTAAACTAAGCTCATTTAGTTCTAATAGTTGCATTTACCAAGCAGGTGTATGTAATTTTCTACACCAATCGCCAGGGGCGCTGTTTGTGCATAAATCATCAAATTCTTCAACTAAATTAACCCGAAAAGTGATAACCAGTCAATCATTTGTTTGTTTTTCTTGGAAAATGATTTCTGTAATTTAGTCCAACAAATTTCTCTAGAGCAATGCTCATCTCATGAAAAAGAATGAGCAGAAAAACAAAATAATTTCCTTAAATCGCATGTTCCTTCCGTTAAAGAAGATCCATATTATATTGCAACCGTGCCTTTACCAAGTATGTGGTTTTTCACGTGAAAAAGTCAAATTATGCTTATAATGCGAGAAAAACATTACATTAATGCATAGTAAGACAAATATACCTTTTCATATTGCTGCTACATTGGAAGCAATGCAAACAAATATATTTTGTTATTTAATAGATATAAATTACGTTTAATAAATTTCATTACAAATGTCTTTTGTAAATATCTTTTACAGTCAACTTAAGACACAATCAAAAGCGTAGGAATTTGGAAGTACCTGCAAAATGAAATACATGCAAACATGAATATTTAAATTTGGGTATAATATTTTCTTGGTGTAAAAGGAAATAAAATGCTTATAAATTAATTTTATAAAGAAAAAAAAGATGTAATAAAGACATTTTCTTATATATGTGTATAATTTTTTTTTGATATTCCTTCAGCCATAATCAGTCGCTTCACAGAAAGTGGTGGTATACACGAAGATCTTACACGTTCTACATCCATTTTCCTTTACATATTATTTTAAGCATTTTTTAGCTTAAAATTTTTTAGCTTTTTAAACACAGCGGTGCGCTAGTTAACAAAAGCAGATTTCTCAGGAATGAAGAGCGGTTCGAATAAAGGATGGATGTCTGTGACTATTGTATCTCTTCCTAGTAGCGTATAAAATCTGTCATCTAAAACAACTCTTATAATCGTTGGTAGGAGAGGAGCAGCAAACTAGACTTTCGGATACTATTACTGAAGTTTCTTGATCTAAAGACGGATATCGTGGCATGTAATATGTGATACTCTCGCACATTGTACCTATTGTCAGTAACCAATAACAGATAACTCATTTCTCCTGCCCATTATAATTATTCATCAAAGCGTGCATTCTTAATTATTGAAATAACTATTTTGTAAAGTTGTGAAATAATCTCACAGTTTTGCAAAGTAGATGTTTTTTTCTAAATTACTTTATAATTCTAACTGAAATTTCGAGTAATAAAATTAATTTATTAGAAGCGAGGGTTTAACAATTTACGATCACATTTATGATATTCGATTTTTGCTCAAATAGTGGTCAGACAGTGGCTAGACAGAGTTCGGGTAGTAGTCTGATCTCTCTTAACCTCGCCTCAGTGAGCTGCTGAAAGCTAGCGAAAGGGATCTGTAACCATGCATCTCACAAGTAGCGTTCAACGAATAAAAAAACGTTGATGCAAGTACGAGTTATCATAGATGGTATTCCATAGCTTTCTGTAAATATATGATCAATTGAGTGTGGGAGTCACTGCATATGCCTCCCTTTTACACCTCTAAATAATTACTATTAATTTAAGCTCAGAATGACTGTCAGAAGAAAAACAAAAGATTCAAGCATTTTATATGGTAAATCTGGTGCTCTTAAGGCTTTTAATTAAAAATTTCTTTTTAATTTAAAAGCCTTAAGAGCACCATTATTTTGCTTTGTGTTTGAAATTAAGTACATAATTGTTACCATTACTTCGAAAATTTACTTTTCACTTTTAATGCTGTTTTAATCTACTCAGTTATTAATTTAAAACTCACTATAAATACACGCTTAAAAAATTACATTTGTTTGCAAAAAAGGAACTACGCTTTACCCTATGCAAATAATCAGAAGGGGGTTGGTAGCCCTGGAATTCTTCAGTTTTTGAATATTGATATAAAATGCGTACATTCAGCAAAAGTGTCCTTGCATGCAAGCATTCGAAGATATTCCATAAGAAACGTTGAAAAAGTGTGAAATATAATCCCCGAAGAGGGTATTTATCAATTGGAAAAGTAAAAAGAGTAGCTCTTCGCTATTGTGTAACATGAAGTATTACAGAATATTGAGTGAAAATTACGAAGTAAACATGGCATCAGAATGAAAAACATTATTACAAAACTGAATAGAGGAAATCAAAAAAAGGAAAATAAAATAAAATGGGATAAAACGAATGCAAAGTATGATGCAAATATTTAAAAAAGTTTCAAAATTGGCACATGATAAGAATGCAATATAATATATGCAATATAATGTATATAATGCAGGGTAATTAAAAAATATCAGACAAAAGTGTAAATGCGTGTAGAGGAGACCGAAATAAGCAGATTATGTATGGAATGCATGTGCTAAAAGGGGGCGTTTAGGTTAATACAAGATGCTGTTGAGCGGTAGGTAAATGAGCTCCCTTATTGTCATTGCTTGTGTTGAATTCGAGAGATACAAACTGCTACACGACCGTGAAGCTCACCGATGTAAATTTTATCAATAGGGGCAGAGGGCAGAAATGAAGCAACTGCTCAAAAGAAGTCCAGAGAGCGATTTCCAAGCATCTCCTCAGAGCAACTGCTCCGTTTCTGTCGGTAGTCACATTTTAATTTCACATGGTTATTATTCGAATAGAAGTTTTCTGTGTGAAGAATACCCTTTTTCTTTAAAAAATAGAATAACCGTTTTTTCATTTTTCTGCAGATCCCAAACTGTGAAATCTAACTGCAGTAACAAAACGAAACAAACAGAAATGATAAATAAAATGGTTAAATTTTATAAGGAAAAACATTTATTTGTGCGAGCGTTGATTGCAAAGACAATATTCGCCAGTAATGTAGCCAAACAAAATTGACGACACTTGAAGACCAGGAAATACGCTAAAAAATGTGCCAAGTGGTATAAGTTTAAGTGTAAACTACCAGTTTTTCACCAAATCGGTTATTTTAAAATTTAACATAGAATTGGAGTTTTCCATGAGATGAAGAAGCGATTATTCTGTTTGTTCAATAAATATTTGTTCAGCAAACAGGGATTCTTCATGAAGAAAGCCTATGTTCGAATAACTTCCCCATGAAATTAAAATGCGTGCAAAGACGAAATGGTTCTGTAGCCTGTAGAGTCACTTAGAATTTCTCAATGTCAGGAAACTGAAGAAATGAGCAGTGCCCTCTCCGGGACTCGAACCCTGGACCTCTCAAATACACGCCGAGTGTGCTACCGTTACACCACGAAGGCATGCAGAAAAGAGGGAGAAAATACCTTGTAAGCCTTCTCCGGTAACTGTATATATATATATAAAAAAAAAAAAAAAGAAAAGAAAAGAAAAAAAAAAAAGATGGTTGAATACAAACCTAATTTTCTAGATCACGCATTTCTTTTGTCACTGCCTCATGATTAATTTACTTATAGCGTCATTAGTCAACATCTGTTCAGTTTTGAGAACCAAAGCTTGATTCACTTCAATCACAAGCTTTGACTTCAGAAATTACATAAGGGAACATGTGCCAATTCCCTTTTTCCCAATGTTTTCCTAGCTTTAAAATCTATGGATGCAACAAACTGTCAAAAATAGTGAGCCCTTAGGCACAAAACGAAAACAAAAGAAATTGCAGACCGCGTTCTTTATACAAAACGGGTTTCGGAAGGATTTTTTTCGGAAAATTAGAGAATGTTTCTTGTTGCTTTTCGACCCACCAGCAGCCGAGCGGTAAAATTCCTGAGCACAGGTAGTTCGACTCAGGAAAATCCCCGTAAATGGGCTTTCTACGTAACAGTTATAGGGGTTTACCTATCTGCAAAGCGAATACCAGCCAGTTTCCCATGGAAAGAACTCCTTAAAGGCATCTCTTCCCTTAAAAACAGGTAACTCTCATGTACTTTGTGGTAACCAGCATAATATAGTTATTGCTGTTTCCGGCATCCACTTTCGTCTAGTATGTGGGGAAAAGAAAATTCGGGCGAAAGGTCTAAACCAGTGTGCACCAAGATGACGCCAGAATGCGTGATATTACTTTAACGGAAACGTACAGGTTGTTTGAACACGGTTTTCATTTGTGAAGGACAGAAATTGTTCATTGTTCAGTGAGTGAATATTCATTATAAAAAAAAAAAAAAAAATTGATTTGGAGAAAATATATCACAGAAACTTCCACCAGTCTCATTGTGACATGCTACAAGTTTATATTACAAACTTATTCATTTTTTCGAAAAGCTGTTAAGCATTCTGCTTTTCCTGCTGCCACAGTTAACATCTATATACTGTTATAGACATGTTTAATAAATACAATATATGAGTCTCGATGGATATTTGCTTTAATTTCCATTCATCGGGACATCCGAATAAAGGATGAAGAAATTGTTTTTAAATTTACTGATATACCCCACTGTGGCCCAGTGAATAAGACCGCTACGCACTAGTAATTTATTCAGCGTTCGAATCCCGGCGCTTTCCTCCCAACGTAATAAAAATAAGAACACGTTTCCCTAAGAAAGTTTCCTTAGGAGGTATTCTACCGTTGATAATTGCCGAGCGCATTATCACAATCCAACGATAAAACCAAATTGTCAGTACACTAAGGTAACCAAATTTTGTTCTGTAGGTAAAAGGAATAATTAATAACATAAACAAATAGTCGAAAATCAAATAATTAAAACAAACAATGGTGAACTTTATGTATCATAGTAAGGTTTAGTTCATTGAGTTACTCTTGAATAATTCTAAATATCTCCCGAATCAGGATTCGAGTAATAAAACTGGATGCCTGGAGCAAATACTTTTAAGGCCCCTTCAAATTTTTTTCAGCATTGTAGGTGCCAGTGATGCAAATTATATTACACGTAAAGTGCATTTCATTTGAAATATTTCATAAAACAACCCTATAATTCAACATTTTTCATTCATATTAGGCCCCCCAAAAAGTATATTTTTACCTTTTATGTTCATACTTTTTAACGTGTTAAACGTGTGTTGTACAAAATATAAACTTACTCAAAACTAACTTTTTTTTTTTCTTCTTAAGGCGAACTGAAAAGAAAAAAAGAGAAGAGCCTAAAATATTCTTATATTCATTTTGCTGCAAATTTTAACTAAAATATAGAGTTATGGCCAAATTAGTGCAATTAAATTGCTTATCAATTCAATAATCAAGTATATGAACAAAATATTATTTATTTATTAACTAATACCTGGCTTCTGGCTTTAAACCGTCAGCAGTCTTACTTCTCAGTACCTCTGGGAAACAGATTTAAAACCATTAGGAGCAAAGCATATGTTTAAATGTTCTGTGTTCCTAAGTTTTCCAGAGTCACAAAAATATTAATGTAAAAGTGAAGAACACTGAGGCAATTACGCCAATTCCAAAAGACGGAATGATGCCAAATGAGAAGAATCTTGGATGAATTAAATAGAGAATTTCAAAATAAAGCATTTTGCAAACGTAAATGAAATGATTTCTTCTGTGGGTCCTTCTGTAGTTTTATTTCCAGCTCATCTTAAAAATTAATTTTGGAATTACGAATATTTAAAGTTATTTTAAACAAAGGCTCCATTTCTAACTTTTGAAGAAAGACATAACATATTCAAATAAGATGTTGAACTTTTTATTTCAGTTTATAATCTTATACTTTTAGAGCCCAAAATTGAAAAATATGCATAAATTTTATATAACTGAAATACTATGGGACGATTTGGAGGTCACTCTAGAAGCGAAGGCTCGGTGCATGTTACTTTCGTGTAATTACTCCACCTTTCGGCAGCCATAAAGCAAATATCCCAACATGTGTAACAAAATAATTTTCTTGATGCAATTGACATCACTATTTATGTTTAGAACTAATTTTGTTTCAAAGAATAAGTTCGTAATAAAATTATAAGGAGAAGGTAGACTTCTGGAGTATTAATCCATTCTCGACATTGTGGTGATGTACGGATGTGATGGTTAAAGATAAAGGTCAATGAATTTGTTAATATTGACTTAAGATTGTATTAATATGCAAAATATTATTAAAAGAAGAATACCTGCTAGAGCAACGTTCACCACACGTTACAGCTAATTCATAGAGTCTTTAAATGAAACAGATTTAAAACGTGAAGAAATTTGAATTAAGTTTCCTTCTTTAGAGAAAATTGCTACAGATTTGGCTGAATTGGATGATAAAATTTGTACTGCTTTAATAGGCACCAAATTTGAAGATTTTGATGTTTATACGAGAAAATTGAAGAATATCGAGAAAAATTAGATGTAGCTCGCATTCGTACGAAAGCAAGTCTTCGTAAACTTTCAAACTTCTGTGAATAGTTGGCGACGAATACAGGTGAAAAAATAAATTAAATCTCCCCAAAACATAGTTGGTTAAATTTAAAGGGGAAGTGAAAGACTGGTTCCCATTTTGGAGTCCATTCAGTAGAATTCATGATGATGGGTCAATTGGTTCGAAGATAAACTTCTGTATCTCATCCAATACATGACAACTGGCAGTAGAGCCCGAAAAATTGTAGACAGTTATCCGCCAGCTGCTGGTAACTATGCAAAAGCTAGTGATAGCCTGATAAACAAGGTTTGGCGACGAAGAGCTACTTCTGGGGTATTATGTCCGCGAACTGCTATCATTGGTAGTAAAAAATGCTATGAACGTGAAAACAAAGATGGATATCATGCAGCTGTATGACAGATTGGGGTCACATTTGAGGTCTTTAGAGCTTTTGGCGTAACTACTGTCACGTATGTTGCCATGTTAATCCTATTGATGGAATCATGCATTCCCGAAACTTTTTTACGGGTTTGTTTACATAATGAAGTCAATAAGGAAGAAAAATACTCTTATGGCGATAAACTATACCAGTTATTGTTGTTGAAGGTGTACTTGAGGGTGAAGAACGAATTTCTCTATCCAAAGTTGGTTTTAAATTAAATGAAATTCCAAATTAAAATCAGTACACAAAAGGCGAAATTTCTGTCCCGACGGCTAATAATCTAGTGTCGGGTTTCTAAAGCTACGAAACCTGCTTGTGTATTTTTTTCGCAAAACACATTATTCCCAAGATAGCTTTAAAGGCCAAAAAATGTCTTTTGAGAAAAAGAAAAGGATATTTTAATGAAAAATAACGCCTGTTTTACATGTTTTAGAATCGGGCATCATTCAAAAAACTGCAAGGCTAATATTCGATGTGTAATATATGAAACGAAACATTGGGCTATAGTATGTCTTGAATTGTTTAATGTTGATAAGAAAATTAACTCTGAGACTTCTCACGTTGATGAAAATGTAACGTTGTCTAACCAAAACCAAACAGAAATTATGTTTGTGTCTAATGAAGCAAACGGTGTTGAGACATTTGGTTAGTTCGAAGAAGGAAAGACGAAAAATGAGCAATGCCCTCGTCGGGACTCGAACCACGGATTTCTCGATACGCGCCGAGTGTGCTGACCACTACACCACGAAGGCATGCTAAGAATTTGGGTGAAATACCTTATAACCCACCTTTTAAAGTGTGACCCACCCTTTAAAGGGTGAATATACCCCACCTTTTAAAGGGTGACTGGGGATTAAGAGACCCAATCAGAGAGAATCATCATCCACTACCTTTTTTTTAGTTTAGTCGCCATTGTAGAGACATTTAGTTAATTCGAAGCAGGAGAGATGAAAAATAAGCGATGCCGTCACCAGGACTCGAACCACGGACCTCTCGATACGGTCCGAGAGTGCTGAACACTACACCACGAAGGCATGCTAAGAATGCCGGTGAAATACTTCCACTCTTCGGACTTCCACTACTTCCTAGTTCTAGGACTAGGAAGTTCTTTATTCACGTAATAAATGGAAAGGAGAAGCTGTAAGACTGTTATTTGACACGGGATCACAAAGATCGTATATTCTTAATCTGTCATGAACAAAGAATTTGCTTCATATATATGATTATTAATTATTATTGCCCCAAATTTTTATTTAGACTGTTCTGCTAGGGCTACTTTGCTAAATGTTACTATCTAAATGTCAGTGAATTACTGTCCTGGCTGCAGTCAGCCTACATGAGTGCTGATTAAAATTCAATAAATTATCTGACAACTCCTAGTGGATTACGACTAAATTGAGAATTTACAAAATTAAAGGCCGTTTACGGAACTTTGAGGCCAAGAATCATGAACGGCTGCACTAAAAGGAAGAAAAATGCTGTCACACATATTTAGATAAAATTGAATATCAATGCAATCATTGCATAAAACTAAAGAAACAGCCTCGGCCAAAAACTCAAAATTTCAAAAGCGAAATAAAATTTAACGAGCACATGAAACTAATTCCATTAACAAAAGCTGTGACTTATGTTGCGATTCCGTAATGCCAAAAAAATTACTAAAGCTCCACTTACTGTTGAGTAGATTGATAGAACACCGGAGTACCTAGGTGCACTCGTTTAACCTCCATCGAAGAATATTCGCTTTCGAATTTATGAAGGCGAACTAAAAAAGAAGAATCTAACAGTAATTACAAAAATCCCGAAGCTGAAGATATATAATAACAATAACAAAAAAAGTCTAGAAATTAGGATTGGATTGGATTGAATTATTTAATTATGGCAAAGCACACAAGGGCTATCTGCCTAAAGGTAGGGATGCCTCCGTGAAGGACTTTCTAAGGGAAACTGGCTCGTATACACGTTACACATGGGGAAAACCACGAAAACGCCCATGCAGCCAGCCCGTTCGCGGGATTCGAACCTCGGACCGAACTACCAGTGTTCAACGTCTTCTAGAAATTAGACTTAGCTGTATAAAGACTTGAGACTACGAAGCATGGTATGCAAAAAAGCAGTTACGAGAATATAATGCATGTAATATTAAAAGTAAGAAAACACACATACAAAAGAAACCTACAAATACATTAAGTTACGAGTAAACACAAAGCTACAAAAATTCCCACAGATTGAAAATAAATGCACAAAGAAAATACTAAACTCTCAGCACAGTATCACACCTACTTAGTTTCCATATACACCAGATAAACTTACGCTAAATATGTCCTGCGGAAAATTCACAAAAATTTTGTCCATAGAAGTGGGGGATAGCTCGAACATCATCCATACGGCCAGTGATTGTTTTAATTACATCGAAGATGGAATAGTCACTAAAAATTATATTTATTTACCGAATGATCCCCATAAAATTTATAAAAGCTGCAGAGATGTTATTTGCAGAATTTTTCTTTTTAGCATTTCTATTTCTTTATCTGCTCTTTTCAGCGGCGGCAATGAAGTCCGGACATTTACATCAATGGTTTTATTAGATTTATCTGTATTTGGCTCCCTGCTGAGCAACCCTTAGGAGTGATAGGTATTTCAGAATCACTAGTTCCTCCTTTATTCTGGACGAAAACATGCCCTCCACGTGGCTCAGATCAAAGTTCATTAATACCTTTGGATCTAGTAGGTTTGGATCTAGTTTTTCCTATTAGTGGCATTTTTTGGACATAATCAAAAGTTGGGATCATATTCTCCACCACAGTTACAACAAGTGAGTTTATTAATAAATTTTTGCTTCGCATTCCGAACTGTTACGAGGCAGAGCGCATTTAACCTGTCTTAGAGCCAGTTTACGATCGTCCGAAGAGTGGAAGAAATGTTGACAGTTGTGGTACTGAGCCATACCACTATTATACTTATACGGTCCAACTGTAGCATCAAAACCGAAAAAGTTACTGATATCATAAATTTTTCCAGTTCCCGAAACATTGGCTAAGTTATAAGGTATTTCTCCCGCTTTCCTAGCGTGCCTTCGTGGTGTGGTGGTCCGAACGCTGGACGCGTTTTCCAGAGGTCCGTAGTTCGGCGGTTGCTAATTTTTCATCTCTCCGGCTTCCAGAAATTACCTAATGTCTCTACAGTGGCGCCCGAACTAAAGAGGGTTGTGGATGATGAATCTCCGCACCCAAATTTGGCGATTGGGTCCTCTAAAAACCCCAGTCGCCCTTTAAAAGGGGAAGTATATAAGGCATTTCTCACGTCTTCCTAGCGTGCCTTCGTGGTGTAGTGTTTCTGCACGCTGGGGCCGGTATTCCAGAGGTCCGCGGTTCGATTCCCGGCGAAGGCGTTGCTAATTTTTCGTCCTTCCTGCTTCCAAAAGTATACCTAATGTCTCTACGAAGTGAACCTGAAATAGAGGTAATGGAGACTTAGTTTTAAATATGTGCATTTGATTAAGTTTTATGATGTTGAATCCGTCAGCAAATTTTATCCGTGGTGCAGTCGGAGGGCAGACTTCGTAAAACTACCTTCATTGGCTTTAATTTTTTGGCATTTAATACATAATGTTGGATACACTATGTATCCAAAAATTATTAGCATTTTTTAACTATAAGTGGCAATAATTTCAAGAATTCTCTAGAAATTCTACCAGTAAAAAGCTACATTTAGTTCCTCACTGTTGTTTGGGTAAATCGCGGTCCAGGGGGACATTTTCAGAATTTTCGCCACTAATATTTTCAGCACAAACAGCATTCATATTACCTTTATTTTCACTGTTATCAAGAGTTGTATATTTGTTAGATGTTTAACCATCCACATTATTCTTAAAGATTTTGCGTGGCTGGGCGGTCTTTCTAGGAGAATTAACACCGTCCGAGCACGTGTTTTTTTCGAACTGACTGTGGTTTTAGTGGAGGAGTTAAATTTAGCTACATATTTGACAATATCAGAAAAAGCACATCTTTAGATATACCATGTTTATTAGCACAAATAGAAATAATAACAGGTTTCCTAACATTATCCACATTTTCCTAACATTTTGTCTAGTACAAAACTTTTCTTATCACTGGAATTAGCTACATTAGCATTAACTACATTAGAATCAACAATATAATTATTACATGTCTTATAAATTTCGCCCTTACCTTTCAAACTGTTGAATTTCGCCTACATATCCTTAATTAGTCCTTTGACGTAAGTCCGAACAGTCCACTTCGGGATTAGCTATGAAAAAAGATTCACACACATTATGAAGTTTTTCTGCAAAGGCCATCGAGTGTTTAAGAAAATTTAGCGCATTTATGAAATCAAAGTGATCGAACTCATTTTAGCAGCAAGTCCATGATAACGATTTCGTTCTAAACCTAAGAAATCCTGGAGGTGATCTCTTTTTAGCCTAATGGGCTCCTGCTCTTAAAGCTACCTGGGTGATCCCAGCTGTATTTTACTGCTGGTTTTACGCGATTGTTATTTGATTGCCTTTACTTGCTGGTTTTAACTGTTGGAAAGTAGTTTAAATTTAAATTTGAAGCTTTGATTATTTTTGGAAGCTAACAGCATGTAGAAATAAAACCTTTCTTCCTTGAAATGTGCCAACTTCATAAAATTAAAATTTTAGAATTATTAGCATTTTTTAAAACAATGCAATATCCCGTTGCGAACAAAAATAATTTTACGTTATTAAACGCGCTAGAAGGCAAGCGTCATAGAGAAAAATAGGTAGCTCTTGTTTGGCAGCATTTAATGTTTTGAATAAACAGGTGAAAGAATTCTGACAGTCCGGGGGGGGGGGGAAATGCAACTAGTAGTTAGCCGCGAATACTTTCATGTTCCAGTATGCATTTTAAGTGAGGATGTTGTCTTGTTATGTTACTGTGTTATGTTGAACTAAAGAAATGGGTGAACGAATTGAAATAGTCATAAAAGGTGGACAACCTTGGGGATTTCGTGTTTATGGCAATAGAGAAAACAGATCTTTTGTGATTATTGATGAAGTAATTAATGCTTTTATTTATAATTTCTTGATATACCGCTGGATATACAATGTCTCCCAAAATTTCAAATGTTTACTCATCCTAAAATTATTCATAATATTAGAAAAAAAGGGGGGGTTCGTTTAAAGGTTTTTTTTTTAATTTATTTATTTATTATTTTTTTAAAATTTATTTTAGATGCGTTCCATTATTTAAAATTTCTTTTGAAAAAAATTCTTTAAATTCTGTCTTAAGTTATAATAAATGGAATTCATTGACTTAGTTAAAAAAAAAAAAAAAATGTATAGAAGCAAAATCATGTTCTTGCAAATGCTAGACTTTAGTAGAATTCTGGAAATTCTGCTTTTAGCTATGCAGTAACGTTATTCATTAGATTTTGAAATGTGAAGGTTGTTCAATTATGGATTATTGATGTGGTTTAGATATTGACATTTGAAAAAATGCAAGTTAAATTGCCAAATGAGGCTAAACTTGTTGAGAGGTCATATAGTATTTATGATTTCGCTAGAGTTTTACCATATAACTTAATTCAGGATGCTATATGGAAATTTATATGTTAGGCTACCTATGAATGAACTAATGATGAAATCAGAGAGGGACTGCTAAATGAGTGTCATTAAAGAAAAGTGAAAAAAAAAAATTATGTGTGAAGAAAGCGGAAAATAATGGGACTGGAAAAGCAAATGGAATTGAAAGGATTAAATACCTGGTGTTGTTAGAAAGAAGCTTCGTAAGAGTCCTATGAATAGAAATATAGGATTTTTTTTTTCTAAAATAGGTAAAAGAAATCCTTTATTTCTGGAAAAATGTATACAGTAATAAAAGTAAATGTAATGTATTTTATCTGATGAAATGAGAATCGTTTGAAAAAAGAAATTTGTTAAATGCACTTGAGAATATCTTTTAGGGTGGAATTTGTATGACCGGGAAAGCATTGGCAATTATTTATGAACTAAAAGATAACTAATGCCGGTTTAAATGTTGTAAAGAGAAATTTAAAAGCAAATAAACATCAATTTAACCCTCTGATCCGGTCATCTGAAGTTTTGCTACTTGCCATATAATAGCTTATAATTTAAGATATTGTGCTTTCTTACTTTCTTTAATAATGTAAATATCATCTTAATGAATGTAAGTTTATGAAAATACAGACTGAAGTAGGTAATTATGCAAACTAAATTAATAAATGCTGTTTAAATACTGGTCTTCATGACAGATCTAAAATCTTGTGCCACTCAGAGTGTTAAAATACCAGTTATAAATTCCAACATAGTAATTCAAAATATGCTGCAGAACTTTACTGCATGTAACTTCTCTGCTATGTGTTAAAAGGGGGAGATCCAAAAAAACTATTCTGAAAGCAAATATGATGAAAGTGCCATGAGTAATGATAAAATATTGATATCATTCTTAAAACCAACTGGGCAACTAATGTGAACAATAAAAGGCTGTAAAATATTAACCTTTATATGGAAGCATTATATTTATTTATTCTTTATTTTCAAATATTTATGAAGCATTTTGGGATGTTAATTTTATATTTTATATCACATGTAATGTTTTTTGGGTCAGTTGAAAAAGAGAGGATTTATTCAAATCAAAAATGTTGATGTTCCGATTAAGTGGGTGTAAAAATATTTGTGCTAAGAATTTTTACTTATCTTGTTTTATACCTGTAAATCCTTACGAAAATTTTTCGGAGAAACTGTATATCTTTATTTTAGTTATTATGATTTAATATTGAAAGTATTGCTTAGCTCTTTATCAGAATCGTATTTATGTGTAATATATTTGAACGTGGTTAGTTTAAATTTTTGAATAGTTTCAACTTGTCAAATTTCATTGATCTTCTATTTAATCTAATGTTAAAATTGTTTATTTAACCCTTAAATGCATGGATTTTTATTTTTAAAGTCAAAAATACATTAAAATTATATCAAATAAAATAAAAATACTATAAAAAAATATAAACTAAGTTTTTATTCCAATTTTTGAAAAAATATTATTAACTTTAAAAAAACAAATATGATAGCCAAATGTGTAATAACAATTTTATGTAATAATATATACCTTATAAACTTGTTCAAATACTTTTAAAACTTTCAATACATCAAAATAACAAATGCAAAATCAAAAATTTGTAAATACAAATAATGTCCACACGTCAATTTACAATAATGACCGTTAGAAGTGCCGTCACACTGAAACTTTCAAAACTATACATAAACAGTCCTTTGCTCTATGCGGTAAACTAAAATTTGTGTTTTGATTTGATCTACATGACTAAATTTGAGTGCGTTGCCAAATGGCAACTACAAGCATTAAAGGGTTAATTCAAACTCAGAAAGAGGGAAATTGAAAAGTTCAAGATTTAGACACTGCAGAATATTTTTTGGTACTTATGTATTATCTTATCAACCATGAAACTGTCACAAAGCAGCACAATTTAGCATCAGCTATGGGTAAGCGTGATGTAACAACATACCTGTAACATTGGCACTTTTATTTTGGCACTTTTATTTCATGTAACCCTGATTGGTTCTCGATAAGCCATCTTTTGTT
The DNA here is from genome assembly GCF_044657685.1 of Stegodyphus dumicola. Classification (NCBI taxonomy): domain Eukaryota; kingdom Metazoa; phylum Arthropoda; class Arachnida; order Araneae; family Eresidae; genus Stegodyphus; species Stegodyphus dumicola. Next base: position 182,283,888 of record NC_140781.1, read on the forward strand.
TTTATGAACAAGGATATAAGGTAACTTTTATTGCTCTATTTTTTACCTTGCATGTTGAAAGAAAAAATATTCGGGACTGCCTTCTACAGAATAGCAAGCAGTATAGCAAGAATTGCTACAGAATAGCAAGTAGATTCTTTTGAAAGTTATAGGATCCTCTATTAAAAAAATACACGTGATAAATGGGCATGATAAGATCAGCTGAATATGGGCAATGAAATAGAAATAAATTGAAATTATTATCTGCGGGAAGTTGTACTCATAGCATAATTAATCGATCAAACATAATAGTAGCATAATTAATCAAGTAAGAATTAATTTCTTTAATGCAGTTTGAATTGTAAGCAAACCTTAGAAATAAATCACATTACCAACAAACATGAAGTACCTTTGCAGCCATACAAAAGGGAGTAAGTCTTAATAGTTCAGAAACAAAATAAGGCATTCATTCTAATAGTAAGCATATTTAGATTTAGCATTAAGCACATTTAGATTTAGGCATGGATCACATAGGCTTGGGCTACAGGTATTTAGTAAAGTTCTGAAAATATTCTGTAATTTTGAAAAAGTTGACAAAATTTTAAATATTTATTTTTTGAAATGAAGTATAAGATAAAAAGGTAGGGAATAAAAAAGTGAGGATTGCAGAGCAGCAATTCATGAGCAAAGCAACCTTTATAGATAGCAGTATAAACATACTTTCCGTAAAAGAAACTTCACAAGGAGACCAAAATGATCCTTGGTATCTGGATTTCTGTAGGTGCCATACAGCCAATTATTTTAAATGCTTGAAACCTGTCATCAGAGGGGATGCGTATAGAAATTCTCCCGGCAAGCAAATATGCTTTTCCGAAGTTCTTCAGTATGCTATGATGCAGAAAACTATATGAAAACTGTGTAATGGGAAGTTGCAGTGCATTTGTTCCTGCAGTCTTCTCACAATTTTTAACTGCATAACCAAAAACAGGTTGCTTGCCCCTTAATTCATTACAGAATGGATTATTCCATGATTTCCCCATCAGCATTATACTTATGCTGTGTAGAGTTATTCAGTTTTTTTTTTTTTTTTTTTTTTTTAAATGTTGTATAGAAAACAAAAACATCCTTTCTATGAACAATCACTGTTGCAACCATAAATAAAATGACCTGATTCTGATGTTTTGGATAAGTAAACTGTACCAGGATAAGTAAACTACTACTCTATCTCTTATATATATATATATAAAGGAAGAATTTTCAGTCAAATAAAAATGGTGACTTTATAAAATCTTAAAGGGTATATCTTGAAAAATACATATTTTTAAGAAGTGCTAGATTTTAACAAAAGTGTGCAATTAATATAGTAAAACAGGTACTGTTCTGTTATCAGGACCCGATTCAGATATGACTCAAAGCTGACAATCTGGCAAAAAATTCGAGGCATAAAATTAATCGCCAAAATATTTACGAGACGGTTAGGTTGAAGAAAAATCCATGGGAAAAAATAACAAGAAATATTTGTAAAATTAGAAATTTTAGTGTTAAAATTTCCAAAGAAATGAGAAAAAAAATCATTTTAAGGTTTTTAGTGAGCTTCAGACTGAATAATTTCTTGTTTCTGAAGAAATTGTATGGAAGTTGTTTCATCATTAGGCAGATGTAGATTTTCAAATTCATGGTAAATACTAATAAAAACACAAATGACCGTTACATATTTGGAATTTGGATCCTCATTGCCAGTTTTGAAAAGACATTCCGGCTAATCTTTGGAATATGGTAACAGGTAGTTTGGCGACATTTTAGTAAGGTGATAAAGGTTACTAGCTAGGACTTTAGCAGTGTACATGGATAAAGTCAAGAGTGTGCACAATGCCATTTTTGTGCAATTCTGGGATGTTTTTTTAAGTGAAAATAGGTCGATGTGTACATGGATGATACCGTGTATGTGCAATTCTTAAAAACGCGGCAAGCAGTGGGCGATTTGCACTTTCTCCCAATTTCGCACCTAATCTTTGTCATGATTAAGCACTTTTGTTTCATAAAAGTTTTAGCATAAGCGTAATTCGGCTAGCAGATTGTTGGAAAAAAATATTGAGTAAAAAAAAAAAAAAAAAAAAAATGCCTTTACTTCGTGAAAACAAAATGCCGTCCAAACAAAAACTAGGAGGTTGCTGTAGCAGGGTTGGTCGCCAAATTTTTGCCAAAAAATCATTAAGTTACCATAACCCAAAGATTAACTGACATTCCTTTTACTTTTTCTTGAAAAAGTTAACATTGTAACAACTTTAGAAGTAAAAATTGGGGACTTCATATGAACCAATCTCTTGGTGAGTTTAGCAAAACATTTAGTGAAGACTCAGGTCCTGGTAACAGAACAGTACTGTGAAACATCCTGTTCTTAATTATTTGCTTTCTGTACAGTGGTTAGTGCTTCTGGCTAGTGCAGCGATTCTCAACCGGTGGCATGCAAGAGAAAAATAGGTGGCGCGCAAAGAAACAAAGTATTTTTAGCCCAAAGAGTGTTAACCCAGAAGAGCTATTAATTTCAAAATGGCATTATGCATCGATTCACTTTTCAAACTGTTGCTACCAAGTATTATTGCCATGTGTTATATTTAAAGAAACTAAATAATGAAAAATCTGCACGAATGTTTCTTGAATTGTGAGAAAAGAACAGTACCTAGTGCCATCCAATTTCGAATAAAGTAGTCCTCCAACTGAACATGGGCACTTAGAAGCCCAAACTTTGAATTTGTTTTATTACCTGTGTAAAATTTTGTAAATCTTTAACGGATTGTTAATTAACAAACTCAATGATTTCAAATCCAGTAATGGCAACACTGTACAGAAAGAACATTTTTATATCCTGTGTATCGGAAATTCTAAAAATATGTGTTTTTTTAAGTATTTTGTGATATTGCTGTCGAATTAAATTTTATGTGTTTTAAGCGCAAAGGACATGATATTTAATAAATAAAGGTAACATAAATTGTTAAAAAAACTCCCTTTGGTTGTAAGGATCCTAAGTTTTACTAACGTTTATTTTATTTTAAATCTTTACTATCACTTCTTATTTTCTACTTCCGGCCAGAATTAAAAGCTTTTAACTTATTTATGCAAATTTGTCTTGCTAACGCCAAGTACTTAAGTTGTGGCTTTTTGCCAAGCAAGAGAGAGGAAGGAGTTGTTAGAAGCAGGCCGCTTGCCATAGTAGTTTTACTCATTTGCTGGTTGCCTTCAAGGCCAGAGGTTTAATCCTCTTGATAATTTTAAACGTATCGTAGTTTTAGCAGCTCTCTGTACTACATACGACTTTTTGTTAATTAACGGCCAATCTTAATGTAGGCACTTGTATATTAATCCAAAGTTAGTTTAGTTAGAGTTTTAGTTAATGTTTTTATATTCTTACGTTCAGACCACAAGTGGTTGGTCTCTGTATTCTGAAGTCCGGAAATCTCTGTAAAGATAGAAAAAATAAAGGGTTTCGTATACCCTTCCTATGTGTATTGTCTACTTCACAATTTATTGAACATAGCTTTAGTAAGCTCCCTGTTTCGAGTCAGGACAGTTCATGTTTCCAAGGCAAGTAAAGAGGAATACCAGTCCTGATATGGTGTGATATAAAATCTGAAAGCCTTCAGATTTTTTTTTTTTTTTTTTTTTTTTTTTAAACCAAGTTAAAAAATCTCGTGAAGAAACGGAACATTTGATAGAAATTTCCTGATATCAAACTCGAACTCAAGATTTAAAAAATAACACACTTGTTAACTTTTGACTGAACTGAAAAAAAGAATTTAAAGGCATCTCAAATAAAGCTATTAAATTTTTATTGCCTTTTCGCACAACCTATTTGTGTGAATAAGAATTTTCTTCCATGTTATGTTTGAAAAATCAATATGGAACAAAATTAAAAGTGGATCTTAATTTACAGTTAAAACTAAGTGAAATAAGACCAGACATAAAGAAATTGATCTGTCGTAAATAGACCCAAATTTCACACTAAAAGTTAGAATTTAAGTATTATAGCTGATATTTTGATAATTAAAATGATAACCCATTTTTAATCTAACATTTTTTATGTGTGCATATTTAATACAAATAGTCAATAAGGTGTGCAAATGGCAAAATATATATTTTTAAAAATATTTCTATTGAGAATTTGAAAATGATCACTGTAAAATGTAGTGGTGGTACTGAAGTTTTTCAGTTTTTGTTTAGCTGGTATGCATTAGTCAAAAGGTTCGATTTTCGACATCTACTTTTTTTTTTTTTTTTTTTTTTTTTTTTTGTATGGTGAAGATAATCCTTTCCACTCCACACTTTTGCCTTTTTGTTTCTGAGTGGTATTGCAGATATCAAGTTCAGCAATGATACAGTTTAAGAAACTGTTATCTTGTCTTCCACTTGTCAGCAAATCTTCACAGCAAGCTTTTCTGTCTTCTTCCAAAATCCGAGGAACAAATCAAGCACAAACTTTCCTCATTTTCAGAATTTACTCGACCAAATGTCCCTGTGGTGGACATTTGGTCTTTACTTATCCCAGGCCTGTCTGAAAGTTGCTGAGTTGTTACATGCCTATCAGCTTTTACCAGGTAATGAATTTTTCCACATTTTCCTCATTCTTTGAAGTTGAAGGGTGTCCTATCTTTGGTTCATCTTCAATGCTTTTGTGCCCACATTTAAAGTGGTTGTACCTTTCATACATTTGGTGTTTTTGAAAACGATGCATCACTATATACTGTTCGAATCATCTGTAATATTTCGGTAGCAGATTTATTTAATCTGTGTCAAAATTTAATGTTTTAATATTATTCTATCTCAGAGTTTTTTTTTTTTTTTTTTTTTTTTTTTTTTTTTTTAATAATGTCTGTTCAGTCAATGAAAATGACTGTGGTGTTAAAATATGGCAAACAACAAAATAACCTGTTTAAACTGCCTTTAACAAAAGTTGAGATGTTATGCTTTATAAACATGCATTCATTCTTTTTTTTTTTTTTTTAATTTTATCATCAGGTCTTTTAATTTGTCTGATTATTTTATAGGTGTGCTTTACTGTACTGTTTTTGAAGTAGTTGATTCTGTAGAAGAAAGACCAAATGTCCACCACAGGGTAATAAAAAGGTGCTTTGGGAGAAGAACAAGCTGGGCCTCTAACTCTACGTTTCACAAAAACTGCGCTCAAATTCTCAGTAACTCACTGATCTACAGAACAGAATATTCAAACAGAATATTCTGTATTCATTACAGAATATTACACAATATTCTGTAATGAATATTCAAACAGATTTGTTTTACATATCTAACTGATATGAAATGTGATATTGGCAGTGTGGAAGTCTAGAACACAGGAAATGTTAAACACTGTTCTGATTCCAATAAGATTAATATTTATTTACATTTTTTAGATATAAAGTTACACAGACAGAAAATCAGTCATTGTTCTTTTTCTTCTTGAAGCATTATACCTCGTAATCTTTCAGGTATGCAGGAAATCTCACCCTTCGTCCAGCTTTTGTGTTTCTAGGATGAATATTTTTGGAAGAATCATTGTGTCCAGGCAGTGGGGGTGAGATTTTAGAGTTGTCAGCTTCGTGCGTCTGGAGATTTGTTGTTATTTCATCTTTGAGACTGAAACCGGCTTCAGTCTATCTATAGATATCCTTTTAATTTCACCTGAAACTTCCACATCGAAAAAATTCTCAAAACATTTTTCAATTAAATATGGTCCGAGATAGGGTGGTTGAAGAGAAGATGAAATTATGTTATTATAGATGAATACATGTGAACAATTTTCTGAGTCCTTGTGCACAAAAATTGCTTTTTTTCCATGGATGGTTGTTGGTGTTGGTTTTAGGTTTTGGATGTGACTTTGCAATTTTGTAGAAAAAAGACCAAATGTCGACCACAGGGTAATAAAAAGGTGCTTTGGGAGAAGAACAAGCAGGGCCTCTAACTCTACGTTTCACAAAAACTGCACTCAAATTCTCAGTAACTCACTGATCTACAGAACAGAATACTGGCCTGTAATGAATATTCAAACAGATTTGTTTTACATATCTAACTGATATGAAATGTGATATTGGCAGTGTGGAAGTCTAGAACACAGGAAATGTTAAACACTGTTCTGATTCCAATAAGATTAATATTTATTTACATTTTTTAGATATAAAATTACACAGACAGAAAATCAGTCATTGTTCTTTTTCTTCTTGAAGCATTATACCTCGTAATCTTTCAGGTATGCAGAAATTCTCACCCTTCGTCCAGCTTTTGTGTTTCTAGGATGAATATTTTTAGAAGAATCATTATGTCCAGGCAGTGGGGGTGAGATTTTAGAGTTGTCAGCTTCGTGCGTCTGGAGATTTGTTGTTATTTTATCTTTGAGACTGAAACCGGCTTCAGTCTATCTATAGATATCCTTTTAATTTCACCTGAAACTTCCACATCGAAAAAATTCTCAAAACATTTTTCAATTAAATATGGTCCGAGATAGGGTGGTTGAAGAGAAGATGAAATTATGTTATTATAGATGAATACATGTGAACAATTTTCTGAGTCCTTGTGCACAAAAATTGCTTTTTTTCCATGGATGGTTGTTGGTGTTGGTTTTAGGTTTGGGATGTGACTTTGCAATTTTTGTATAAAATCTGAATGCATAACAGTGGGGACATAACTGAAAAATTCTCCAGGCAAACAGATTGGTGAACGATATACAAGTTCAGCAGAAGAATAATACGAATCTTCTTTAATGGCGGATCGAATGCCAAGAAGAATCAAAGGTAGAACATCTGTCCAAGAATTTGATTTTTGCAGGTAGAAGTTTAGGCTGTTTTTTAAAGTTCAGTGTTGTCATTCGATTAAACCATTAGATTGTGGATGATAAGCCATAGTGCTGTTAGCCTTGAAGCCTAGGTATTTGCTCAAGGATCTGAAGACTTGGCTGTCAAATTGCCAACCTTAGTCAGATGTTATCTTCTCTGGGATTCCAAATCTCGAAACCCAAGTCATGATGAGGGCATGTGCGACAGACTCTGCGGTTTGGACTTCAAGAAGTACATCCTTGATCCACCGAGAGAATCTATCGATGATTGTAAGCAGGTACCTAAAACTTTGCAAGATGGTAAAGGGCCAACAATATCGATATTAAGGTGCTTGAAACTTTAAATGGGAACTTTAAATTCAGCAGCTGGAGCATGGGTATGTTCGTGAATTTTGGCTCGTTGTCATTGTAAGCATACTCTAGACCAGGGTTTCTTAAACTGTGAGTCATGACTCCTAAAGGGGTCGTGGGACCTGCAGCAGGGGGTCGCCAAAAATTTTAGCAGTTTTGATATTTCTTTAACTTATTATAGTAATTTTACAATTACCAAATATTTTTACACAATGTATCTGAAAACAGGTAAAGACAATACAGACAAAGAAACGAAAACGTTTCGACGCATACGTTTTATAACATAAATGTTTATTTTCATTGCTTTGCATGTGACGCTATTATTTCGTCTGTTACTTATTTAAAATTTTCACATTGTTCTATGTCTTAAATTAGAAATTAAAGTTAATGACCTAAAACTACAATAGTATATTACAGTACAAGTGAAAAAATTTACAGTTTCACTCACGCATGTGTCGGATTTCTGAAATATTTATGGGGTCCTACAAAATTTTTAAAAATATTATGGGGTCCTGGGGGTTGCGAAAAAATCTCGGTGATAAAGAAGAGGTCGCGACTGAAAAAAGTTTAAGAAACCCTGCCCTAGACCACAGCTGACAGTCTTTGTTTATGCAAGGCCAAATGAATCTTTTTGTCACCAATTTGTTGTTGCATGAATTCCGAGATGGGATAAGTTATACAGTACAAAGTCTGTATGACAGTCTTCAGTGTATGAGATGTTTAAAAATCAAAAATGATAATACCTTTTGCCAACAGTTAAAGGTAGAGTTAGGGGAGTAATATGAAGGACTTGTTTTTTTGTGCAGTAATTGTGGATCTATATGTGGCATTGATGAAATTATACAAAAATTTCCATAAATGGGCATTCCGAAAAATATGCTGTTATGTGCCTCCAGTAATTTCTCTAATAGTTTCATTTACCAAGACTGTAATAATCCAAAATATTACCACTCGAAATGAAATTTTTTCCCTTGAGGAAATATCATAGAAGACCAGGAATCTGCATAGCATGGGACCAGAAGTTGTATGCATTTTGTCATAAAACGAGAGGTCTCTAGATTTAGACTTAAGGGCAGAAAGAAGGCAGAGTAAATAATAAATGAAAGAAAGCATGTAAAAGCAGTTACTTTCTTTTCACTATTTTTGTAATGTAGAACACACGGGGTATATACAAAGGAAAAAAAAAAAAGGATATAAAGCATATGAAGAAACGTATAAGAAATTATTTTTTACGAACGTGTGTTTTATAACACTTTGATTTAAAATTGAATAATATTCTAGTTTCTCCCTTCCTGCATTAAACAGTACATTATCATTTTCTGATTGTAACAAACTATATTCTAAAAAATCTAACTATTTTCCTCTTGTGTCAAATTTTTATCAGATGGTATCTTCCGAGTGCTTTGTAGATTATCATCTTGCATTGAATTTGAGATACTGTTTGTAATTTAATCATCAAACATTTGATAGTAGTCTAACTTTGTATCCAACCCATTTCATCATGACGCACTTTTTCATTTTTTATTGTTTCATTTGCATTAAAAAAAAGTATTTCTTTAGCTACTGTGTTTATTAGATCCTAAATCTAAAAAAATTTTGTTTCAATGAAAGTGAATTGCCATAAATTGTATGGCCCACCATCGGCTGAGTGGTAAAGTTGCTAAACACCGGTAGTTCAGTCTGAAGTTAAAATCCCAGCAAACAGCTTGGGTGCATGGGCATTTTCACCATGTATAAAAGCCAGTTTCCATTAGAAAGTCCTCCATGACAGCATCTAACCTCTTAGGCAGATAGCCCTCGAGAGCTTTGCCATAAAAATAAGCAAAACTACCCATAGATTGTATCACAGATTTATCAAGACAGACTTGGAGAGAAATGTTTTTGATTCGAAAGCTTTGTGGTTTTGCTGCTGTGTTAACTATGAATTTCACTATTTGCATTTGAGAGGCTTGGTGGATTTCTGGTTTTGGTGGACTTTTAGTTTTCAATTGTCTTATTCTGTTACTGTGTCTGCTTCGATTACCGGACATAAACTCATTTGAGAACTTCTGAAGCGTAACAGAAAATTGTAAACCTAAAAAATTCAGTAAAATTTTTGCTACAATAGGAACAGCATGAAGCACAGAATAGAAAATTAAGTGCCTAAAACATGTTCTGAGGTTATAAAAAATAATCAACTGTGGGTGAAATGTGTATTTTTTGAATACGAACTCATTTTATGCATAGTCTTATCTATTTATCAACAAAAACATAAAACATGTTTATTTTTATTTCAGATATTTTACAGTTAAAAAATTCAGAAACAGCTTTTTTTTTTTTATGTATAAATAAATGATAAATTCTCTACTGCCAAGCAGGCACATAGGCTGGCTACATGGGTGCTTTTCTCCCAAGTGTAACCTAGATAGAGCCAGTTCCTTAAATGCTCCATGATGGCATCCCTTTCCTTAGGCAGATAGCCTTTATATGCTGTGTTATAATCAACGAAAACAAATCAAATCAACCACACTATAAATAATGGAGTGCTTTCTGATTATCTGCACCTCCCATCAAACAGTTGCAAATTCGTTGACAACTTTGGGGATCATTAGTGACTATTTTTTTGCCAAGTTAATGCATCAAAGGCCATAGCTATTTTCAAAATAGCAGTGCATAAAGAATCCCATGCAAGTGCAATCAATCAGTAAAATTTAAAAAAAAAGGCAAGTAACGTTGGTTATAAAATATTATGATTTTCGAAAAATCCTTTTTTTTTTACTCTATTGTTCTTCCCATGTGCACGGCCATTTGGGTTTGCTTAAAAAAATATCACAGAATTGCTCAAATTTGGCATCCGTACAACTTCAACATTGTGCTTCGGCCATTTGGGTTTGCTTAAAAAAATATCACAGAATTGGCCAAATTCGGCATCCGTACAACTTCAACATTGTGCTTCAGTCAAAACAAACATGCTACATGCATACCTGGGTTGCAAAATGATTACTTTTTGGTGACATCATGTGGTTGCCACATAATTATTTTGGTAGCATACTGCTGTGCCTCACAAATACTTTGTGGCTTTCTGATGGGGGGTCTAGATAATCAAAAAGTAACAATAATTATTTTATTTATTTATTTTTATCTTCTGGCTGCATGTGCATGTGAGTAATATAAGTAGAAGCTATATGTAAATTTTTTCTTGAAGGTTGAACTAGGAGGGAAAGCAGAAGAGGCAGGTTTGAAGGCTGGAGACCATGTGATCAAAATTAATGATGTCCAGTGCCTTTCTCTGGCAGACGCATTACAACTTATTGAATCTGCCTTTAGAACACTAACAGTTTTAATCTGGAGGTGAGCTTATTATATGTGTTTAAGTAATTCAAATTAATATTTTATAAATGGTACATAAAATATTATATATATTTTAGTAAATATGAAAAATATTTTAGATTATTTTTAATTTCTTTATAAATATTTTAACCTTGGTTTATTTTTCATGCAAGCAAATGTTTGAAAGTATATTTTAAATGCCTTAATGTTTGATTGTAGAAGTGTTTTATGTTAATGTTTTTGTTTTGTCTTTTACTAGTTGCTATTTTGGGGGAAGGAGGTGTATATATTTTATATTTGTATTATTTCATATGTGAATTCTAATTTTTGGGGGGGCATAATAATTTTGGTACTTTTTGGTTAGCCAGGTGCAAATTCCACCAATGTTTTTTTTGGGGGGGAGGCAATGTGTTAGAAGTACTTGCACAAGTGATGAGAACAAAATGGTGATTATCCAAAAGAAAGCCGAAAACATTTATCAGTATAAAAAAAAAGTGTTTATTTTTTCATGAATATACAAAGAAGAAATTTTTATATTTATTCGATTATTTGATTTTCCCTAAATATGCAAATGTCTTTGACAATTTCCTCAAATGGACCTTTACTTCTCTTCTCCACATAAATTTGGTGAGGACTCCATGGGCTGATGGGCAGTGCCCCGATGGTTTTTTATATCTCCAATTGGCACTGCTCCAAAGTTGTACGATTTTTTTTTTTTTTTTTTTTTTGTGTGTGTGTGTATTTACGCCAGTGTCAAGGTCAACAAAATTATACCTGTGGTTGATTTTGAAATGCTGTAGATCATCTTCTTTGATTTTTGTGGTTCAGTAACCTTTCCAGAAATCAAAATACACAACAGGTCCTTCTTTAATATGTTTTTTATCGTACTGGTGGAGAACAATTTGGAACCATAACTAGGAGGCATTCATCAGTTTGGGGACAAATATTAACAAATATCCACTGTTCTAAAAGAATTCGACCAGCATTCCACTTTCATTTGGTTAACAAGCTTACGTCGATTTCAATGATCATTTCAGGACCACCAAATTTGTTCTTTTTTCTTTTTGCTTACATTTCACTAATATTTCTACACAAACTTCTTGCAAGTAGTTGTTCCAATCTACAGTTGTCAAATGAATCTCCAGTTTTTCTCACACCATTTGATTTATGGAATTTCTTCACTCCAAACATAAATAAATTTTTAAGTTGTTAGGAACTTAATCTGGACGTTTCGAACCACGTGGCTACAAATTCTTTTCTTTTTGCAGCAGGCAGAAACATTGCAACACCATGTAATTCCAACAGAAAAATAAAGTTTAATTTCACGATTTTGATAACATGTTGAATTTGTTGCCAATCTCTTTTCGGGAAAAAAAAGGGGTCCTCCTCTTCTTCTTTTTTAAGGTATATACCCAAATTATACAAAAGAAAAAATGGCATAAGTTGGCAGAGGTCTAAATTATTTTCCATCTTTCTGCTTGTGCCGGGCAAAATTATTTAGCGACTTTCCACTTGTGCCTTGGTTAACTGAAAAGTACTGCATTTCTTTTTAGCAATTTTCCCGACATTCTTGATTATACATTGGCATTTCCTTTGACTCTATTAATTATAGAGGCTGTTTTAATAACTACAAAATTAAATCATATTTTATCTGCTGGTATAAGTCACATTAACCTGCTTATGAAGAAAGAAAAAATGGGTAAGGGGAAAGCCACAGTATCACAAAAAGAGCACAGAATCACTTTAATAAGAAGAAATAGTATATCAAAGACAGATATCTAAACCTTTCATTTCTGCGAGTCTCTTTTGGCTGTTATTAGAAGCTACAAATTTCAGTTACCTAATTTGCTGCTATGAAATTCAAATTTCTGTTGGTTGAGAATTCATTATCTAAATATTGTGTGGTGTAATATGATCTGAGATCTAAGTAAGAGTCACCATAAAATGAATTTACAACATTAAGAAAGAAAAATTCTTTTATGTATTGAAGATAATTATATTCTATTAATTTTACATGTCAGTTGCTGATTTTTAAGCCAGCTGCTGTACATGATAAGAATTAAAAGTTTTAAATGAATTTTCAAAGCACTGTTTTGTAGAAATGATCTAAAATTCAAATTTTATTTGAATTCAATATCCATTAACTTAATGCAGTTAAAGTTATTACCTGAAATTGCATGCCTTGCATGTTCTTTTTATTACTGTTTATCAATTAGTAGATGTATGTGGTGTTTACTTAAACTTTATGTAAGATAATTTTTATTTCTGTATATTATATTACGAGTTAAATCACCTGTGATACCATAACTTCCAACTAACTATAATTATTAATTAAATTGCCTTTCTATACTGCTGTGTACTTTAATAATCTGTGTGTGTGTTTTCCCTGTAGATGGGATACTTTAAAAAAAAAAAGGGAATCGCTTTACCTCAGCAGAAGTATTTATTCATTGCATCTGCAAACTAAACAATTTATGATATTAGCAGAATTAATACTTTTATCTTCAAAAGACGTTATTTTGGCAATATATACATAGGGTGTCCACAAATGTTCTTTCGGTGTCAACATTTTATCATTCAGCAGCATTTGCAAAACATGTTTGAAGAAAACAAACAACTCGGAATAGCAGCTGGGATGATACCTAATGAATGAAATCTAATTTCTCCAAAAATTGGTATACCTTTTGGTTTATTTATTTTTTTTTTCTAGATTCTAATTTTGTTGCCTGAAGTTGAAAATGTTTCTAAAGGAGCTTCAGAACAGTTGACTTTTTTATAGTTGATACTTGACTGGCCTATGATACAGATATTTATTGAACTTTAAATTCCATCAGTGTTACAAAACATTCCTTCATTCATATTCTTTATTCTGTAGTTCATGTATTAAAATAATTTAACTATCTGAGAGTAATAAAGTGTTGAAATTAGAAGGAATTTTTGTAGACACCTAAAACAGTAAATGTATATGTTTCAATTAAGAAAATATTTTTGAAATAGTAATTTTATGTTTTTTATATAGACCCAGAAAGTGCCAACAAAATGTATATAAAGAGCACAACGTATCCAAGTTAAAATCGAGCATTCCAAGTAAGTCAACATGCAATTCTTCATCAGGATATTGTCAACCTTCACCTTTATATCAAAATATAGATTTATACAAAAATCGAGGTAGAAATTTTAAGCCAATTTTGGACTCTAAACCTGAATTAAGCTTTAGTTCCTTTGTGGACATTCATCCAGATAAATTAAATGATATTTCTAGAGCTGGTATGGAAAAAAGGATTGATGGATGTGTAAAAAAATCATTTTCTTCTGCAGATATCCATCGTATTAATACCACGTTGCACAAAAGTGGAAGAATGTTACATAAGGTTTATAGTGAACAACAGAGCATTTTTACAGGTAACCTCAAAAAATCAACAGGAGAGCCCAAATATGAGCAATTCTCCCACATTCCTTCCCCATCAGAAACTCCTTCAAATTCTAAAATTGATGCAGTGTGCTTTACTAAATTAAACATTGATACTCAACAAGTCAAACAGAATAATTATGGTGTGTATGAAATTTACAGTGACAGAAGTGATTCTAAGAAATGTGAGCCATCTAAAAAAGTTTCGGCAATTGGAGAGAGTGATTCCTTGTGTTGTATGTATCCCACGTGCCATTTTAAATACAGAAACTGTAAAATACATTCACCACCTGAAAGAGATATTCCAGTCCCATGCAAGCCAACTTTTGGTCAAAGTGTATATAATTTATCTGATATACATTATTATTCCAAAATTAGTTATTCTGATCATAAATGTAATACTATTTCCTATTCTGACACATTCCAAAAGAGCTTGAGTTATTCAGTTATCAATGAAAGGATTTATGAAAACTGTAGCAGATTTCTTGAAAGTGACTCCTTAAAACATCCAGATTCCTTAAATGGCTTTTGCGAATCTTTTAAATCTGTTGAAACAAGTAATTCCCAGTTTAAGAAAGTTACTAACATGTGTGCTCCTGATAAAGTTCCTGGCAGTCATAATCATACTAAAGATTGGAATTTGCCAAATAGTTCTGTTTCTAGTCCTAAAGGCTTGATTTCTTGTGATAATGACAAAATTTCTTCATATGAGAGATACTTCAATCATGCAATATCTAATTCATTGAAAAAAGCAGATTTTGATGGTGCTCAACAAAATCAGTGCTTCGGAAAAAAACTTGTTTCTGAAAATAATGAGGGTGACCTATCTTCTGCTTATCAGCCATCAACTTGTTTGAACATGGAAGAAATAAAATCTGTTGTAAAGAAACTTCCTTCAAATGAAAAGGATGAAATGCTGGTAAGATAGTTTAATTCCTTATAATTATAATGAAATCTATAATATTTTCTGTTTTAATATTAAGTGAAAACTTAATTAAAAACTGAAGCGGGTAATCATCTTTACTGTAATAGGTCATGTTTAAAAAAACTTCCATTTAAATTAAGGCATTTTTAATGGGAAATAAGAATACTTAAAATTTTGTATGTGGCAGAAAAATAAGGAGCACATACAGTAGCTCAAACAATTGAGAATACACCAATGAAAAATATGTTTAACTACCATTACATTTTTTCTACGTGGCTGCTATTTTAATCTAACTTTGCCTAATCTTTTCTTAAACCTCTTTAAATAGAAAATGACTTCTCGAAGAGAAACCAGTATTGAAGTAAGGGTATTCATACTAAGATTTTATAAAAGGGGAAAATCTTATCTTGGAATAGTTAAAACTTGGTAGCAGTCATGTGTGTCTCTAGAAAATCACTGGAAAATTTAAAAGTGATGGATTGATTGAAAATAAAAGTGGAAGAGGAAGGAAAGGTATTCTGATTGATGTCGCTAAAAAGGAAAATTTTGAAAGGTACTAAAAATTGAGTTGCTAGAAGTAGAGTAGCTAGTAGAGTTGCTAGAAAGAAATCATTCGTTACTTAGCAAAATAAGAAAAAGTGTTTAGAGTTTGCAAAAACTCATCAGTTGAAGATTCATAACTTTTCGAAGAGAATTCATTGATGAATGTAAATTCAACATTTTCGACAGTGCCGGCCATTGCACCATATGTAGAAAGTCCCAACATCGCTTTGGATGCAATAAAATTAAGTCTTGTAGTTAAATATGGTAGTGGCTCTGTCATGATTTGGGGTTGTATGTCTTCAACTGGGGTAGGAAATTTAGTTAACATCAAAATTCTTTAACATTGGAAACGTGTCTTTTTCCTTGTAAACAGCAGACACCACAGTCCCTAGATGTCAGTGTCACAGAAAATCTGTGGGCCATACTCGAAACAACAGTTCAAAAACACAAAATTTAAAACAAAGGGCATTTAAAAGAAGTGCTGCAAGAAGAATGGAATAAAATATCTTTAGGTACGACCAAAAAGTTGGCCAAATCAGTACCATGATATTTGAAAGAGATCAAAAAAGCAAAAGGACATGCAACAAAATAATTGACACTTTTTTGTATGTGAGATATCACAAAAATTTTATTGGTGTATTCTTAATATTTCAAGGCAAAATTCAGCATATGTTTATTTAAAATGCTTTTGAATTTTTTCATTTTAGAATGTTTTTTTGTTGATTGTGCTTTATTTTTACTTTAAACCATTTGTTAATTGCAAAAATAACTTGTTTGCTATTCTTGGTAATGTGTTATTTATATTGAAAGTTAGATTTTTCAAGTAAAAGTAAGGTTTATTCTCAATTGTTTGAGTTACAGCATGAGCATCTATAAGTATCTGCCTTATCTGGTGTCTAAAACTCTTGCAATCTTATTCAGTTTCATAACTTTGCCAGAAAAGTGTTTTCCATACCCCATGACGTACTGGCAATAGCAATGGTGATACATAATTAGTATTTTTATAAAAGTATGTAAATCTAAAGACTTCACATTTAACTGATAAAAATCTATAAAGCTGTTCTTGATTAATATCCTGTTTGATCCATAATGCTGTTGAAAATTAAATTATTATTTTAAATAGCTTATTATTCATTCTACCTTGTAGCTTATTAAAGCTCTGATTGTAAATAAGCTTATTTCACTATAACGTATTTTTTTGGTTCTGATATCATGATGCATTTTGTTTGTAATAGTAGTGTTAAACTCTGAAACATAATTCATTCTTATTCTCATTTTATTTACCTTCTCATCTTCATTACATTTTAATGTATTAAATTTGAAGCTCTCAGTTTTCAGATATGATATCTGTAGTAGTTATTAAAACTTGGTTATTATTAAAATGTTAGAGTATCATAATGTGTGTCTAGTTTTTAGTTTAATAAATTATGGTTAGATCTTGAAGCTGTATCAAATTGATGGTACAACACTGGCAAAAAATTGCATTCTTCTGAATTGAAACTCTCTCATTTAGACATTTCTGCAAGTTAGCATTGGGGCTTTTGTTTATAGTGCTAATAATTTCTAATTAATGACTACATTGTGTTTTGTTTGAATTCATTGTTGTAAAATAATTGTTTCGGTCAAAATTTGAGCAGCGACTTTTAAGCTTAGTGCCTTTTAACTTGCATTAGTGAAACTTGCTTTGATTATGTTTTGTGAATTACTTTGCATATTAAATTTCAATAATGGATGCATTCCACTACTTTATGGAATGTATGTAGTTGTTTAATGTTATTAATTCATCCCTGATTTCATTTCTGCCAACTGAATAAACTAGTTGCATAGAGATTTTGTATGTAACCTATCATCTGGAAAATTTCCTTAAAAAGCACCCTTTGCCTGAGTGAAGTAGAGCTTAAGTTCTTTGCTGTGATTTTTTACCTGTATTTAAGTTTTTGCTTGTTTTATATTTTTTATAAACTTATATAAAACAGAATCCATTTAAAAAAAAATCTGATACATTTAAGTACAATTTTCAGAAGATTTGGAATTTTTAAGAAGTGGCATTCAACAGTTAGAAATTTAAAAAATTGCAAACTTTACATTGTTAATGAACATACTGCAAATGTTCTTTATTAAAATAAGAACATCTTTTAACATTTACTATATAGACTTTTTGATACGTTTTTCCTTTCAAATTTTCAGGAAGAGCTTTTTAATGAGAGGACAATAGATGATGGAGTTCAGAATGTATCGAGTACTAGCTCTTCCCGGTCAAGTAGTCCAGTTTTACCATTGCCTCCCCCACCCCCTATTACTGAATCTGAAATAATACCATCGGATGAGCCACTGCCACCACCTCCGTAAGTTTTTCTATGATCTATATTTTTTCTTTGTCAGATTCTTCAACAAAAAAATTTTTGTGATTTTCCATTTCATAGAAAATTTAAAACAGATTAATTAAACAATTGGCTTTAAAATTTGTGTTTAAGCACCATGTATTATGCATGGTAAAAGTATTCATTCCATAACTGTAAAAAAGTGCAGTATGAAACTATTTTTCCAATTCGTGTTGCTGGTGGGCAAAAATTTAATTTGTAAATATTAAATACAGCAAATATTTTGTAGAATTATGTTGTTGATTAACTTTCTCATAAAATTTGCAAATCATTTCAATTTTTGTCATTCTTTTGAAGAAAAAGATTGTAGGTATGTATATAGTGAATGCAGGTTGTGTATTTCACTGACTCAACAGTACTGAGTTTTTCTTGGTTTAGTTGATTATGGCAAAACACACTAGAGCTATTCGTGTAAGGGTAGGAATACCTTTGTGGAGGATATTCTAAGAGAAATGGGCTTGTATACATGTTGCTCATGGGGAAAACCATAGAAATAACCATGCAGCCAACCTGTTAGCCTGGAACTAGCAGAAAACCAAAAGTTTATTCACAAACGAAGATATATGAACAACTAAAGGTAGGAAAAGTACAATCTCTTACTTTTCCCTCTAATCTTAAATTATTTAATTGTCCCATAATATTGGTAAAGAAAAGCCAAATCCTGTAGCCAGTCTTCATTTTGTGGTAGAACACTTACTGAGCAATTCATTGTTTTTTACCAGCTATTTTAAAACACACTCCTTCAAATTCTAAAATCTCGAGAGTTCCTTTGAAAAGCCAAGCCAGTACACACTATTTAGTGAAGTAGTAACTTGGCATCCTCTTCCGTTTCTTCTGGGAAAAGCTACTGAAATCGTCATCCAAGTCAGAGCTCTAGCTCATATTTTGTTAATACAGTGCGCTACAAAGTCAACAACAAAAAACAGGTTTTAAGATTTTACAATAAAATCATACTTAAACTTTTCTTCCTAAATAATTTCCAAACAATGTAACAAAACATTTTATCCTTCCAATCGCGTAAGGCACTTCATCTGTGCAAACACTATCTAATTTTGTCCACTCTACTTTGTTAACATCAATTACATTTTTAGTTCTTTAAAAATATCCTCACCCATGGTTAAAACTAGTTGGTGCAAATGAAGTAGTATGAAATGATCTTTGATGTAACACACAGATGAGCACAGATATCATGTAACACACAGATAAGCTTAACTACACACTTTCTATGATGTCACAGCTTTCATCCAAAGTTAGTGAAAAGTATTTGCAATATTGTAGTCTAGAGACAATTTGTGTGGCAACATCCAGGTCCATGTCATCTATACGATGCATGATTTTATTTCTAGACAAACCTATTTTATCAACCATATGTGTGACATTTATATCAACAACATTTTGGGCAAATATTAAAAGACTATTTTTTTATCTCTGCTGTGGCAGAATAGGGTTTCCTCTTGCGAGCTAACAGAGAAAGTTCATAAGAAACCTTCACCATAGTTTCCATTTCAGGATTTGTCTTCTAGAACGAGGATTGTTAGGCAGCTAAAGTTTTCTTTCTTTTTTTTTAGTGACAAATTTCGTTTTGCGATCCGACAGGATATTTGCTGTTAAAAGCATTATGCAACTGTCTGAAATGTCGGTCCGGGTTAAATTTTTTAGGCACTGCTGCACAAATTTCCCCATGTCAAACGCGCTTGGAAATATTTTGATATGTAAACAAAAATTTTTCCTCCCAGACAGTTCTAAGATCACGAATTGCAATATCCTTTTCATTTTTTCTTTTTGATGTCGAAGGTTTACTCTTGGATATAGTAAAAATAAAATTTTTAAAACAGTGACATTCAGTGCCAAAATTTAAAAACAGTTGAATAAAGCTTAACATCTTGCTCGACAGTTTAAGATAAACTGAGCCTACAAAACAGTGAATGAATATGCCAACAGTTTGTCTGAATCAGGGAATGTTTAACAGCGGCATATTTGGGTTAAATGTATGCATCACATAAGTGTTTGAGAATATTCTCTTTTTAATTTGTTTCTGTTTTATATCATTGGAGTTTATTATGATATCCGATCGAACACGTAGCAGGGATTCAATAACTAACTCAGCATGTTATATATTTTCTTGTGCATTCCACTTTTGTATGTGGCTGTGGTTGAACTTGGAGAATAACATCGGAGTGTTGCTGTAGGGAAATAAACCTAAACTAAAATTCAAAGATTTGGGTTATATTTATTCTAATGTGTTTATGTCTGTATCTGTTGATGAAGTTGATACAGACAGTATTATTTTTTCAAATCTGTTAATTTTCTCCGTCAATACAGACGATATAATTTTTTTCAAAGCTTTTAATTTTTCGATAAATCTTCACTTGCCACTGTTAAACCCTGTGCCATGCTATGGTTGGCTCTGATGTAATCCCTGATGTCCGAAGCCAGCTGCATTGCTGATAGATGCTGCTTTCTGGTAAATGTTAAAGAGTTGGATTGTTAAAAAAGGGTTCTAGTGAATGTTACTCTTCATTGGGATTCAAGTCTTGCAAATGCTGTATATTTTTTAACAAACATGGCAAAAGGATGAATTTTTATATTACAGTGCATGGTGGAATGGGAAAATAACAGTGAGCAAAAAATAAATAAATAATTAAACCTGCTAAATTTTTTAAAAAAACAAAAAATGCTGAAATTTAAATTATGTCCAAAGGGGTGTTGTTTTTTACATTTTGTCTGTTAACTTTATTAAATATCACGTTCTTCGCACTTAAACCATAAAATTCAGTTCAAGAGCAATATTGCAAAATAGTTTTAAATTGAACAAATCATTAGAATTTCCGATACGCAGTCTGGAGATAAAAATGTTTTTTCTGTACAACGTTGCCATTGCTTGCTCTGAAATCCTTGAGTTTGTTAATCAAAAATTCATTAAAGATTTACAAAATATGAAAATGATAATAAAACAAATTCCAAATTTCAAACTTCGGCTTCCACATGCCCATATTTGCAGTAGGATTACATCATTCAAAATTCAATGGCTCTATATACCGTTGTTTTATCACAATGTGAGAAATATACATTCATTTATGCAGATTTTTCATTATTTAATTTCTTCAAATATAATGCAGAACTCTAATATTTGGTGGTAGCAGTTTGAAAAGTGAAATGGCCATTTATAGTGAACCAACGCAAAATCGCAAAATGAAAACAATAGTCCTTCAGGGACAAAGCCCTTTTGACTAAAAATGAAGTAACGAAAGTTGTTTTAATCATGGATATTTACGAGAAGTAATGCTTGATGGTTAAAAAAAAACCATTTATATGAATGACCAGCAGTTGGCGGTCATTCATGTGAATGGTTTTCTTTTTAAAAATCATTATTTCTTGTTAATTTGCATGATTTATTTCTTGTTAATTTGCATGACTGAAATGAGTTTTTGTATTTTTCAGGGTTTTCATGCTTGCTGTATTTTTCATTCTTATTTCACATTCCGCAACACTTTCCTACATCCTTTATGCAGGGTTGCCACGCTACCTGGAAACCCGGAAAAAGTCAGGGAATTCGGAAATTGACCATAAAATTCAGGGAAAAGTCAGGGAATTTAAGTGTTTTAGTCAAAATCTGGAAAAGTCGGGGAATTTCATACCACGATCCCGCGAAAAGGCGAGTTTTACGCCGACGTCGGAAAAGATCACTTTTTTGGCAAATTGTGTATCACGTGAGTGTCATTCCCGCAGTTGGCATAGAGCCAATTTTCGCAGCTCCAATTTGATTGTCTTTTTAGAAAGGCAAAGCAAGTTTCCCGCAACTTTTGGTTTTCAGTAACCTCGAGAATCGCATGTGCAGTGCATGAACTAAAGAAAGTACCTGTTCTCGTATAAAACAAAATGGGTTTAATCCTAGTATACGGTATCATGAAGGTTAGAATTAAAAAAATATGTATTGTAAAGAAGGAAAACCTCTCTGCAACAGACGTGGCTCGGTTCCATCATAGCGGGAAACAGCTGTGCATGCGCGATATATCTGTCGCCAAAGCTCGAAACCGGTGTCGAAGTTCGAAGGTCACATTATCAAGAGTTCATAAAATGAATATCGTTTAAAATGTCTTTAAACTCTAAAGGAAAAGAAAATATTTTTTGGCGCAAATAAATTAATTCATGGATTAGTTATTTTGAGGGGGGGGAATCTACGAAAATCCGTTTTTAAAATTATTGCGAAAAATCCAAGAAAAAACGTTCTTTGATAAAACGTTTCTTCTTGGATTTTTCGCAATAATTTAAAAATGGATTTTTGTAGTTTTCTTTTGTGTCAAAGAATGTTTCTTCTTAACACGTGTTTCTCAATTTCCTGTACACATCGCGGAGAGGGAAATTCTGGCCGTTCCGTCGTCAAATCCCTTGGCAAATTTTCCCTCTGCTTTTTACATAGACGTTCTTTGGTCAGAATAATCTCCATGTATGGTACAGCGGGATTTGGCGACACGATGATGAGCAGTAAACGGGTCACTTTGTTCTTGGCGACAATTTTCAAAATCATGCGAAGGCCGTATCGTATACTAGGATTTTACTGCAAAATCTTTTTTTTCTTTTCTTTTTAATAAATACCTTGTCATTTTGCAGTAAAATAAAAAATAGTAATCAATCATCTAGGATAACCATGTAATATAACTACATTCGCTAAAATATCGTTGATTATTCTAATTAAATTTTTAAGTAATTATCTTTATTTTTATGTTATTCATATCATTTAATGTTGCTTCCTCCCTCTAAATTTATTATCATTAGTAAATAATATTTCCAAATTTCAGGAAATTTTCTCTGGCATAATCCTGAAATTAATTCTAGCAGTATGATGACATCACGAAATTTAATGCACATATTTTTTCCTTATGTATGCTGCGAAATAAATATAAAATACCTCAATTTAATAAAAAAATATCATTAAATAGATTTCTTTCTTTCGTTTAGCTGCAGAATGTCTGCAAAAAAAGCCTTATTTTATTCCAGATTGGGCAGATTCTAATCTCAATCTTCAGTGGAGAAAACAACTCCTATTATAATTATATTTGTGTTTTCAAGTGTTAAGGTGCCTTTTAAGAATACACCTCACACAAATTAAATTTACCTAAAATCTAACTAACTTTTAGCATTGTGTTGTGATTTATAAGAACCGGATTAGCCTCGTGTTGAACTGGGGATGATCATGAGTAATAGTTAAATAAAACGTACAGTTGGTTATCCAATGTATATATCTTAAATTTTATTAAGTTTTTTTAAGCGGAAAAGTAAACAAAATTATCAAACAAAGTGTACCAAGAATAATTAAGAATAAATGTCCTCTGGGATTTATTGAATAATTAAGTGAATTTGCTACACAGTACAAGTAATACCATAATTATTTTACCTCTTAGCACAGCCAACGTACATTACACGGATAGACTGGAATTTTCTCGAAACATACCTGGAAAAGTCAGGGAATTTCATTCTCCTGTTTGAGTGGCAACCCTGTGTATGTATATGTGTATAAGGTCTAATAATAAAATTAAATCCATTTTTATTGCACATACATATATTTTCTTCATTAAATGGGCACATTCCAAATTTATAAGAAAAGACTTATTCTATATTGAAATTTTATTGGTTTTGAAAGCCAACATGATACTTTTTTATGGAACTTCAAAAAGCAGTTTTTTTTTTTAATTAGTAGGTGAAATAACTTATGGTTCTGTGTTCTAATATATAATTTGGAATATTGATTAGTTTGCCAAGTATTTTTTCTATAAAATCTTGTAGAAGTTAAATTATTTAAAAATGTTAAAATAATCCAGCAATGAAAATAAAAATATAAAATGATAGAAGTACCTGAAACTTGCTGGTATATTAGGCATTGAATGGAAAATTTTGATATTTATGAAATGTTAACAAAAAATCCGCTGAAATATAAGTTAATAGTTGTGGAAATTTGCTTTATAAAATTAATGCTGTCATCATAGCCTTTCCTTGTTACATGATGTAGAAGAATGCATAAGCAAAACAAATTCTTTTCATCTATTTCAGTTTCAGATTGCCAAGTGAGGCTCTTTTAGGCTTTGCATTTAATATCTGTGAGTTTACCTTAAGTGCTTAAACACATAAGTTGAATGAGCAGAGTCTGTGGGCTGACAGACACAATGCATGCAGAAATAATTTTTTTTTTAAAGAATGAAACAAAATTCTATGCATTTAGATGGAATTCTAAGAACAGAAAATTCTGCAGCTTCTGAGATTGATCTAAGTGAAAGAAATAATTTACCATTCTAACTACTAAAAACTGTTTTCTAAGAATCCGTGCTGAACATGCTACATTAAATGAACTGGCTATGAATATCTGTATGTATTTAACCGATAGTAAAACAGCTTGATCCTCTTTGAGAATGTGTCCTTCATTATAAATGCACACATTTAAATTGGGGGGGGGTACCTTTTTACCGCAACAAAGTCTAATTGAATAATCTCCATCCCAGATGTGTTTATTTTTAAACATATTTTGGATACTATTTAAAATTTATTTTGTGTATTGAGCAATTTTTATTACTTATAAGTTTTATTTTGTCATTGTGTCAGATTTGTTCTAGACCTAGCATTAAATGTAATCTGAATTAATTTTCAAATTAAATTTAATCTGGATTATTCTTAAAAGTAGAAGATTAAGTTGGGAAAGAAAAAAAATTGCTGCTATGAACATTCTACTTTTATTTTTTTAGTCATTTAATTTGTAAAAGTTAATCATTTCAAGTTTACATTATGCAATAGTATATTTTTTCATTCAACCACTTTGCAAGTGAATTTTATTGTAACAGGGTATTACGCTTTTCTTCTTTTTATTAGACCTATGTCGCCAGTTAAAGACAGTCTTTGTGTACAGAGTGAAGATAGAAAACAAGTAGAGGCTATATATGCAAACTTGGAAATGTTAAGGAATCAGTCTTTACTAGTAAATTCGTCAACTCAAACAAGTACCCCTTACCTTGATAAAAAGCCGGAAAAGCCTTTTTATGAAAAGCAGGAGAAATTAACCCAAAGTATTTCTTTTGGAAATGAAATTTTTAGTAATGTATTTGCAGGTAAGTTAAACATCCTTTATACTTTTCTGTTATCAAACACTTTAGCTAATGCGTTGGATACTAAGAATTGCAAATAAAAAAAATAAAAAAAAACTATAGTGCAAGGATCATAAATGTAAATATACCTAATGCTTTAATTAGTCCAATTTCAGTCCAGAAAACATTGATTTGGAAAAACTTATTGAATAATACATTTTATTGAAATACAGAAATTGTTTATAAATTATGATAGGGGATGTTAAAGATATTTTGGAATTGAAAATTTGTCTTATATTAAAAGACTAATTTGTGCAGGTGTAAAATTCATTGTTTCATTTCTGTCTTTAGCCCTGTGGAGTTTTAGTGTGCTTAAATGATTAAATAATAAATGGAAGTGAACTTTATCAAAACATTCATTTGGATTTCAGCTGATGAAGCAGGTGATTTGCTTGCGAAAGCCAAAACTGTGGCTGTGTTTTGGCATGTAAATTAGGATTATTATATTTTGTTTCAATTTTAAATTGAGAGAGTAACTTTATTCATACTATTATTTCAGCAATGAATGAAGTAATTATAAAAGGTTTTGAAATAAATAAGAATATGTAAGAGAATAACAATATAATTCATAAAGTAAAATTTGGTAAATATACATGATCAAAGTATGTTGTCATAAAAGTTGCATGTTTCTTGTGCTTAATCTTATAAATATCTCATGTTTTGTAGCTTCATCATTTGAAACTGAATTGAAAAATTGTTATCTGAGAAACATTCTAAGGTCCCAATTCCAAAGCTCTGTGTCTGCAAATGAGGTCCAAATTCTTGAAGGAAAGGGCATAATTCAGAGGTAATGATAGAAGTTTGTCATTCTATAAATAATTATTTAATTTTGCTTATGAAACTTATTCTTTAAATAAATTATCCAAGTGTGTAAATATATGGGCTGTCCTATAAAATTTGCACAAACTCTGCAGAGTAATATTCCTCTTTGATTGGATAACATTAAGCTTAAAAACTGCTGTAACTCAGCATTCAAGAAAAAAGGAAACAAAAAATTAATGACTTCACATTCGGCATTAGGACAATAAACCATTAAAAACATTTTATTTAATAATTACTTTAGTACATACTGAAAATAACAGCCTAGAGACAATAATTTTGCGGATATGTTGCAGTGCGAGATCATGTTTCTGCAGGTAGCAGACCAACATTTAATTGCATACAGTGTATATTATACATTTGCAAATACTATAGTATTTGTAAAATAATAATTTTGTAGTTAATTTAGTTTTAGTTAATAATTTATAACTTCAATATTTATTATATATATATATGTGAATTTATTTTTGGTCACAAGGAATGTTGCTGTGCAAAGTTTTCTGTGGTATTTCTGAGATGTCCTATATATATATATATATGCATTCAAATACATTATACATAATACAATGTACAGGAATTGGCACTGATTCTAGGATTAAGTCTGTATAGCAAACTTTCTTTCCCTGAATTCTAATGAACATTTTTTGAAAAATAATCTGTAAGAATAATTCTACAAACTTTATTTGTAATATGAGGCATTCAAGCCTGGGGATCTTATATGCTGATTTCTCTCAGTACTACTGTTTTATCCCAGATGAGAAGCTTCAGTAGGCACGTCATATCCCACACAAGAAGTTCCACTAAGCACCAAAAACTGTGATTATTTGCTGGGAAATGTGTGCCCTCCTCTGAAATTACAAATTATGTCCTTAATTTTCAGATTATGCTTTAAAGCATTTGTAGTCCTAGCTTTTCCAGTTTATTTTTTTCATGGTTGTGAAATTTTCTGAACTGCGAAACGGAAGGTGTATGATATTTTTGCTACATACATACAGGGTGTACCGTAAATGATGTGACAAACTTCTAGGGGAGGTAGGGCACATCATAAGGATTAAGAATTGCATAGGAACCTATTCCCTGAAATGTCAGGGGTAAGTGGTAGAAGATGGGAAATGAAAGCAAGAGTGATGAATTTGACATTTATTGGATGTGAATACAAATGGTTTAGAACAGCTTGAATGTTACAATAGATGCTTGAAGTTTTCACCATCAGACGCCAAACATGCCTGACACAAACGGACCATTTATTGCCGGGCATGTTCAAACACACCAGAAGTTTCTTTGATTGTTGCTGTTGTGCAGGCAGTCTTGCCTCGAGATCTCTGGTATATTGAGAACTATCGATGGGGTATATCATAATCGGACTTCAAGCTGGCACATCACCAAGCGTCGAAGCGCATGCAGTAATAAGGAAAGAACTGGAATGCGAGTAGCTATAGATATAAGTGTGTATGCGAGTAATGGTATATTTTGTATATATAATAAAAGTAGCATATAGTTTAAAAGAGTGTATCTTGTGAAGTAATTACCCACCAAAGGATACACGGTAGCTGGCGATGAGGATGTGTTATTTTAAAAAAATCCGCATACTGCTATCTCTAAGGATTTAGGGGATTCCTCGAAGACGGCTCAAGATAAAACTTTTATAATCATTTTTTCTTTTGGAAGATCATGGAGCAGCTTGTAACTGAGTTAATAATGCAGAATAGAGCTCTAATGGAGAGACTTCACTTATTACTCCACAAATGGACAATTCGAAACTTTCAGTTCAGTTTGAAAAATATAATGAACACAAAGAACTCATTTCTAGAGAGATTCAAAAGTTATTTAGATATACAAAATGTTCCACAGGACAAGCGTGGGAAAGTATTGATTTCTAGTTTTTCCGAAAAAATGTATAGTCTTAAAAAACTTTCTAGCTCCTGATAATCCTTCCGATAAAGATTATGATGTGTTAAAAAGCACATTAAGAAACTTACACCAGTTATAATTCCTAGCAGACATATATTTTTTAATTCAAAGCAGCACAAGGGGGAAACAATTAGTGTGTATGTGGCAGAGTTAAGGTCACTTGCCATACCGTGTGCTTACGATCAGAACATGTTAAATACGATGTTGCAGGATGTATTTGTTAGTGGGTGTAGAGATAGGGCTATTCTGGATAGAATTTTTGAGCAGGATAATATCAGTTTAGATGACTCTTTAAAAATAGCTTTGGCAATTGAAACAGTTTTAAAAGGTGCAAATAAAATAATTGGGAAACCAATAGAAATTAAGGAATTTAGTGCCAGGAATAAAGGTAAATCTAAGTCAGTCGCTCCAAAACAAAAGTTTGAAAAACAAAACTTCGCAACTTAGAGCGCTAAAGGCAAAATGTGTTCGCAATGTATGGGTACTGACCATGATAAAAATTCTTGTAATTTAAGTCCAGTATCTGCAGATTTTGTAAGAAAATCGGGCACATTGAAAGAACATGCTACAATGCTGAAAAAATGAAAGCAAAACAAAAACAATTTGATGTAGGAAATGAAAACACAGTTCCTATAAACAGCATACATTCCAGTGAGGTGAAAAATAGAAAACCGCCCATGATGGCCCAAGTGAACATAGAAGGAAAACCGGTAGCTATGGAACTGGATACAGGGGCTGCAGTATCGGTAATGAGTTTTAAAAAATTCCGGAAAATTTCGAAAAAGAAAATTAAAAATACAAGTCTGGTATTTAGAACATATAATGGAGAAAAAGTGATACCTTTAGGATTTACTAAAATAGAATATAAAGGTAAAAAAAAAAAAAAAAAAAAAAAAAAAAAAAACTTAAGCCTTTACATTGTTAAAGAAAACCTTGATACAATATTTGGTCAAGAATGGCTTTCAGAAATAAATTTGGATTGGTCCGCAATAAAGGCAATATCTGTCTCTCAAAAGAGTAGTTTAAATAAATTATTGGAACAATATAAAGAGATTTTTGACAGAAAATTAGGAGAGAGAAAAAAATTATGAGGTTCATCTTAAATTGAAGCCAAATATTTCACCCACATTTTGTAGAGCTAGCAAGTACCATTTACGTTAAGGGGCTGGATAGACGAAGAAATTGATCGCTTGGAAAAAGAGGGTATAATCGAAAAGGTTGAAACTTCGAAATGGGCAACTGCGGTAGTACTAGTAGTTAAGTCGGATGGCTCTATACGACTGTGTGCTGACTACTCGGTGACAGTAAACCCAAATATTGTTACACGTCGACACCCTTTGCTGACTATAGAGGAAATATTTTCATGTTTGAGAGGGGGAAAGCATTTTTCAAAAAATGATTTTAAACATGCTTATTTACAAATGAAAGTACACACTGAGACTAAAAAATAGCTAACAATAAGCACACAGAAAGGATTATATAAGAGGTTAATGTTTGGGCTAAATGCAGTGGCGGCAATCTGGCAACGTTATGTAGACGGACTATTCCACGGAATGGAAGGTTGCAAGGTCTTCATGGATGATGCACGGATAACGGGTGGATGATGACACATATTTAAATACTTTAAAAAATTTCTTTGAAAAATGTAAAACTCATGGACTGAAATTAAATTTAGAAAAAAGTAAATTTTTTCAGGATGAGATACAATTTTTAGGTCATAAAATTGATGCTAATGGTTTACATAAAACTGATGAAAAAATATCAGCGATTTCAGACACAACAGGTTCATGTTACACGACACTTTTGATAGCTTCTTTCAAAAGGAAATCAAAGCTCGATAAATCCGGTAAGCGTGGGAGCCAGCGAACTGGTCTGCCATGCCTAATCCATCGATGCGGGAATGATCTGTTCAAATGGCTACGAACATCCAGTCCAAACTGAGCAGGGGCCCCATCATTTTGGAATCACATATTGCACCTCACATTTGGTGGAACATTGTCAAGCAAATCGGGAAGAACCTGCTCCAGAAAGATCAAATAATTCGCGGCATTCAAATGGTCCGTCATGTGTCAGGCATATTTGGCGTCTGATGGTGTAAACTTCGAGCATCTGTTGTAACATTCAACCTCTCCTACACCATTTGTATTCACATCCAATAAATGTTACTCTTGCTTATTTTCCCATCTTCTACCTCTGCTACCACTTACCCCTGACATTTCGGGGTATAGGTTCCTATGCCATTCTTAAACCTTCTGCCTACCAGCGGCCGAGCGTTAACGTCGCTGAACACTGGTAGTTCGGTACGAGGTTCGAATCCCGCAAACGGGCTGGCTGCATGGGTGTTTGCGTGTTTTTTCCCATGTGTAACATATATATGAGCCAGTTTCCCTTAGAAAGTCCATGAAGGCGTTCCTCCCTTAAGGCAGATAGCCCTCGAATGCTTTGCCGTGATCTAATAAACCAACCGAACCAAATCTTAAACCTTCTGATGTGCCTTACCTTCCCTAGAAGTTTGTCGCAACATTTACGGTACACCCTGGATAATGTATACAGTGGACTCCCATATAATGTGCTTGTATAAAACATGAATTCCTGTAATGCAATCAAAAAATTGCGACTAGTACTCGTACAGTGCTATAAACAGTCCTGTATAATGCTTAAGATAAATTTGAGATTTTTTTTCATAGTTTCTGATTTTTGTGCTAAAAAAGCAAATGTGTGCACTTACCTGTTTATACTATATGAACAGTGAAGGTGACAGTTTGAAAAATGTAGTGGTTTATAAAAAATACTGGAGTGCATTATACAGGAGTCCATACACATTTGAAAATAAGAGGGAAATAATTTTAGCATTATACAACTTTAAATAAAACTAAAAATAGTATATAATATTAATAGTAATCACTATTTAACATTTATTCACTATCAGAAGTATCAACAAATAAGCTCCAATACCACCATATTCTTAATATTAATTTTACAGATTCATGGCTTGAATAATCCTTAGTTTTGTCTTGATTGTTATCATTACATAAAAACAGTTCTTTCTCCAGATCATTTTAGGTTCAAAGTATGGGGATGGACAATCATTCAGTTTTCCTTCAAATTCCTTAAACCATTCTATTGATGGATCAATTTGCATGAGATGTGTTTCTAACATTTTGGTTATTTGTAAACCTTTATTTATGTATTTTAAACTCATGCTTTGTCACATTAAAAGTCTGTACTGAGTTTTCCTCCTCATTAGCAGAATGAGAACAATTTGCTAATTCTGTTAATTTGATTTCATGAGTGTCTTTATTGTAATTAATTCGGTGATATCTGTCGCATTCACATTAAAAAAAAACCCTCTCCACCAATACTTTATCAAGCAGTTATTACACAGTTTACATCTATTTCTGATGACTTTGGAGAATTTGCTCTAATAATGGCATTTGGCTATAACTTTTTAAACCTGACATTGAGGGTTGAAGATTTCAGTTCTTTAAAAGGTATGTTTATTGGGTACTTTAGTGTTTTGCCGGCGCAAATCTCACCAAGCAGACTTTGTTGGCGACAACATACAGTATACACATAAAAAATGTTAATTCTAAGAATTTTTTTTTATTTTGAAGGCATAAACATTTCAATATGGTTTAAAATTTTGTAAAAAGCCAAAAAATACAGACAATAAATTTGTAAAAAGACATTAATTTAAGAATTTACTATGATTTCATGGTTCAAAATCCTGATTCGCCGGTTCGTATCACGTGACCCCAAGTGATCTCATCTCACTTAAACTACGCTACTAAACTCTAATTCTCTCAGTAATTATCTACATTAATTTCAAGTTAAATCTTAATTTGGAATACAAGTTTAAATGCAAGAATTATTTCAATTCGTACGAATTGCTTACTCAGAAATTATGTAAAACCGCAGTGCTTTACTTCGCTAGTGCATTCTCATTAGAATTGATGAATTTAACACTTGATTTTGCCTTCAGGTGAGCGGTATAATTGCGTTCTAATTGACTTAATTACCGTGAATTGTCTTAGGGGATAAAATTTAAATATCGTGTAAAAATTATATATTATTGTATGCCAGTATTGAAAGAAACAATCTGATAAGAAATGGCTTCAACTTGTTTTGAAACTGAGGCATAAAAGGTTACTAGTGAAGATATTCCGTCTGGCATCAGTTAAACCATTATTGGCGACTTTATCGTTTGCGCCGGCAAAACGGAAAAGTACTGTTTATTGTTTGTACACAGTTTAGTATTGAAAATGATTTCCAAATTTGTGGAATCATTGCATTTTAATTACAATCAGTTTTTTTTTAATTGTTTCCAATGTATGTAAGTAAATAGTTTTAAATATTTGTATATTCCCTTGGTCCAGTGGTTGAAGAATTAATGTATCGGGTGGCAGACAAACAACTTTAACATGAGGATTTAAATTTACAGGATGGCTTGGCAGGTTATCCATTAGTAACAAAACTGTAATATTAATATTTTTTTATTGTAAATAATCTTCGACCTCTGGTATGAAACCTTTATAAAACCAGTTTCAAAACATTTTGCATGTAATCCATGCCTTTTTATTGACTTGCCTGTAAACAGGAAGCATTGATTTTTCTACGTTTTGCATTACACACTGATTTAATGTGCCTTTAATTAACATCGGTGCAGTTACATGTTCTTCAGCTGCATTAGAACACAAAACCAAAGTTATTTTGTCTTTTGATCCCTTGAAACTGGAAGCAAAAGTAATTTTTTGCAATATATGTCCTGCCAGACTTTTTTTTCCCACACAGAGCTAATTCATCAACTTTATCGGCTTCTTCTGCTATGTAATTGCCCTCCTCAGCAATTTTTGGAAAATCTTTGAGCTGCTGTATCAGTTAATGCATTTGCTCCAATAATTCTCATATTATGCAAACAAAATCTCTTCTTGATGCTCTCAAAATATCCTATGTTGGCTTTAAATTTAGGTTTATGCAGTTCTTTAGATGAAACAACATCAGAGTCTGTTAAACACTGGTAAAATTTAAATGTCTTTTGTTTTATGGCAAGACTATTTAAAGGTATACTTCTCGAGTGACAGTCTTTACTCTATGTAATCAAACATTCTTCCATCTTAGTCACCAACATGTCTTATTCGAGCAACTTTTAATTGAATAAAGATGTATTACTAGATAATATGGCTCGTATTTTGCTTTCATTGTGTCCTATTGTTCGTATTGTTGACTCTCATAAGTTCAATCTTTAGCAATGGCTGCCACTTTCGTACCAGATTTCAATTTTTTCCAAATTTTGGTTTTGTCATCCGGAGGTATATGCTTTTCTTTCAACTTCACAGGTATTCTATTTCAGTATGCATGGTTAAATATCAATTGCATCTTATTAGCAATATGTGATAACTTTCAATTAAGAGCACTACTGTTCAGATTTCGCTCCAGTGCAAATTTCACTCCCCTGATGCAGCCCAAGTGCTCTTTGTGGTTGCTATGGTGGCGGCTGCAACGCACCAAGACATTCAGTGAGAAAACTACATCATGGCCCATGGAACGGCAGTTTACCACATTCCCTGAAAAACCAGAAAAAGGTCAGGAAATTCAAAAATTGACAAAAAGTCAGGGAATTGAAATATTTTAGTCAAAATCTGGAAAAGTCGAGGAATTTCATATGGCGGTCCCCCAAAAAAGTGATTGTAATGCCAAGGTTGCAAGCAATCTCTTTCTTGCTGAATTATTTATTGTGTGAGTGTTATTCGAGCATTTGGCATAGAGCCAGTTTTCACAGTGCCAATCAGATTGTCTTTTAGGAAGGTAAACCAAGATTTCAGCAACTTTGTTTTTCAGTAACCTTAGATTCGAGAGATTCACATGTGCATGTGGAACAAAATACCCATTCTCGTACAAAACAAAATCATACCTTCCCATTCTCGTAGAAAACAAAATCAATTTAATACTAGTATATGGTACAGTCAAAAGTCTTTAATCCACACTGTTGGGACTTCGGCGATTCCGGATTATAGATCATCAATTTAAACCTGGTAAGATGGCATGCAGAAATTATAAAATTAAAAATATGAAACTGTAATTTATGAAATAAAGAGCATTTATGATTTAAAGGGTATCAAAATTTACAAAAAAAAACTTAATATTTACTTGTTTACTTTATTAAACATTTCTTTCAATGTGCACATGCACAAAGCATACATTACGCATAGTCAAAATTGGAAAATTGCAACCAAAAAACTATTTGATGTGTATTCGTGATATTTATAATGACGAGGAAATTGATTTAAATCATATCAAAGACGGAGTACATCGAGATGAAATACTACATTTAGTATGTAATTATACGCTGAATAAAATAAAAACATCTGCTCTGAAGATAAGGATAGTGCTGACAGATCAACTTCCAGTTCATTGCATGCCGTGACATTTTCCCCCACTCCCGCAGAGCAGTGTGAAATTGATAAGCAGATTTCGGAATGGTTAGAAAAATAAAGGATATGCCTTTATCCATTTTTTGCAGCAATTCCACTTTTGTTTCATGGGCATCGAAACGTGCTTTCGTTTGTAGATCCTTTGGCAGCTCCAGCATCGGAAATTCTTTTTGACATAATCGAAAGTTCAAGCTTACTTTTATAAAATTGCTCTAACAGTCTGCAAAAAATAATAAGCCGGATCCAATTAGAAGATTAAGGAACAACACAATCTGCAACATTAACTGAAATAGATAATTTTAGCTTAGCTTATGCTGTCCGTTATACATTAAACGCGCATGCGTAAACGTATTATGTGCATGCGTAGATGCATATGCGCATGCGTTAACACATTATGTGTTGACGCATGTGCAGAAAGTTTGTAGCTTCGAGGTCCGGATTAAAGACTTTTGACTGTACACGCAAAATTTGGCGGCATTATGATGAGCATTAAACTGGACATTTATGGGCAGGTCATTTTAGTGTTGGAGACAGTTTTTAAAATCGTGCCAAGGCTGTGCTGTATACTAGGATTTTTAACCACAAAATCTTTTAAACTTTTTTGTTCTTTTTTAAAAATGCCTTTTTGTCATTTTGCTATAAAATAAAAAAATAGTAATCAGTCATCTAGGCTAATTATTTAATATAATCATAATCGCCAAAATACTTCTGATTATTGTAATTCAGTTTTTAATGTTTAAATAATTAACTTGATTTTAATGTTATCCATATCATTTAATGTGGCTTCTTCCTTCTAAATTTATTTTTTATTAGTTAATAATGGTTTAAAATTCTAGGCAATTTTCTCTGGCATACTCCTGAAACTAATTCTAGCAGTATGATATACCATCACGAAATTTAATGCACTTATTTTTTGCTTATGTATGCTGCTAAATAAATATAAATTACCTGAATTTATTTTAAAATATCATTAAATAAATTTTTTTCTTGCATTCAGCAGCAAAATGTCTGCAAAAGAAAACATTTTTTAATTTGGATTGGGCAGATTCTAATCTCAATCTTCAGTGAACCAACAACTCCTATTACAGTTATAATAGTAATGCTTTGGGGATAAGTCATAAGTAAATGGCAATTTTTTGTGTTTGCCATACCATAACTGGTACCATAAATAATTTACCTCTCAGCTCAGCCAATGCGCACTCACGAATAAACTGGAATTTTCTTAAAACATGCTTGGAAAACCTGAAAAAGTTCAGGGAATTTCATTCTCCTATTTGGGTAGCAACCCTGAAAAGGGAATGAGGTGTGTGAGATTGGTCTGATAATGTATGTCCCATATAATGCAGTTTTTTATTACATGGAATGCATCTCCCACATTGTATGGGAGTCAACTGTACTTCCATTCATTAAAGAAAGGACCCATCAGCTGCTTTCAGATTATGCATTTAGCATTTTCCTCGTCCTATTTGAGTTTGCCACTGATTTAAATTGTAATTATTGTATGATAATTAAACTTCTTCCTGTTGTTCTGAAATTTCACTTTTTAAAAATCCAATTATGAAACTCTATTAAATATTGCAGCAAAAATATGCCAGAAAGAGGGGCTATTATTTTCAACTAAATAATTTACTGTCAGCTTTTGCTTAATCCTTTGTTTATGATGAATTTTCAGTTGTATGGCTATATAAATTAACTTTTATAGCACTATTAGAAATACTGGTTTATATAATGTCAAATTTTCTATGCATTACCTATGCAAATTATTTACCTGCATTTATACTTCTAGCAAAAATTGTTATTTTTTAATTTGTGTCATTAATTTGATGACATTATAAAATATTTATAATACGAATAAAAGAAAAATGCACCAGTATCAAATTTAGAATTATGAAAACTAACCTTGAAAAGTTAATTACAGAACGACAGGAAGGAGTTTAATTATCATAGAATAATTGCCATTTAAATCAGTGGTACTGAAATAGCATTAGGATTGTGTTAAATGCTTAGCATTCATTACCTACCATAAGTTAGGTATATTTTGCAAATTGTTAAAAAATACATTTATAGATTTTATTAAAGTTAGTATTGCTGTCAAAAGCGATATGCAGATGTCAGATAATGAGTCAAACAGTGATTTACCCATAAAAGTCATGTAGATTAGGATTGATCAGACTCGCTTGTGCCTTGAATAATCTGTGCTAAGAGAAAAGTATTGAACCATATTGTCATTGATTTTAGACTAAAAAAATTTTGTTAGATTGTATGAATGGGCTATTGAGATTTTCATGTCAATAAATTTGTATCTCCTACACTCACTCCTTTTTTTTTTTTTTTTTTTTTTTTTTGTCTTTTGTCTCACTCTGTTCATAGTCTGTTTACATGATTGCCAGTTTTTTAGAAAAATGGTCTGGCGCTTCTATATATTATAGTTCTAATGCATTCAAAAACGTTTCATTGCATTCAACGTTCTAATGCATTCAACCTGCTGACATGACTACCATAGTTTTCATTCAATGAGGTATGATTTAAACTGTCACTGCACAAGAATAGCAAGCAAACATTAATTCCAGTAACTTAAGTCCAGCAACTTTCTTTGTCCCCTCCTTGTACTACTTCCAGAGATGTTTTCTTGCATATAATGTATGTATGTGTTTCCTAATCATTTACATTTCTCCCAGAGCTTGCGGAAATAGAATGATTATGTGAAAAAAATAAATGACTAATTATGTATTAAAAATATAAATCATGTAAATTTTAAGTGAATTGTCTTTCCTAGTGGTGTATCATTTTAATAGTATTGGTGTAGTGTTATTTATATGTTACATTAGTTGCTTTATTTGTAAATATGTCTGTGTATGCATTCTGTTCCCTTTTAATTCATACTTGCAGTGTTTATATCTAGTGTATTTATATTTACTAGGCATAATTTAAATTTACCCCTTACAAGTGCATATTTCACCACTTCAGAACCGAAGGCAAAATTTTTAACAAGGTACCATCAGGAAAGAACTATGAAGAATAGTGGAGAGCTTACAAATAAAGAGGTAAAATAAACAATATTGTATTTTGATTTCATATAACATTTTGCAGCTTAATTTTGCTAATTTATGGTAATTAAAAATTTTTTGTATACAGAATAGAGGATTATAAGTCTCTCAAAACAATATCATTGTGCACATTTAAATATTTGCAGCATTCAGTGCATTATTATTTGAATTCTGCTCTGTGCCAAAGCGACTTTTGTATCTAGTATCTAGAAAAATTGTCCAATGACCTTGCAGGTCTCAGAAAATGCATAGCTAGTGAATATGTACTGTATCTAAAATGCACAGGAAGCACATCTAAGGTGCATTTCTTGGCAAATGTGTCAGTTTGAGCTGCATATGTAGTAGTATTTGCATTAGCTAATGGGAATGCTTGTCAGGGCACATCCCAGTCTCTGTAGAACCAATTATGCAAATTTGACAGGTTACACCAACAATTGCAGGTGCAGGTTTGTGGTATTGAGAAATTCTCTGCCATCTAGCAGTGTTGGCAGAAATTGTTTAGCTAAAGTAGCAGGTCAAGAATCGAAAAGTAACACATGATGTGCCAGAATTTTTTAATTTTTTTTTTAATTTTTGTGTTGTACTATTACAGGAGTCACATGGCCTCTGACATTATCATAAATTTAGCCACTGTGGGTTCATAAGTTACAGATGATTAAGTTATTGGTTATTTTATTATATACAGTCAAAAGTCGTTAATTCGGACGTCCAAAATCCAGCATGATCTATAATCCGGACCTCAAAGCTACAAACATTCTGCACATGCATAAAAGCATAATGTGCTTACACATGTGTGTTTAATGTATAACGCATGGTATAAGCTAAGCTAAAATTATCTATTTCAGTTAATGTTGCAGATTGCATTGTTCCTTAATCTTCAAATTGGATCTGGCTTATTATTTTTTGCAGACTGTTAGAGCAATTTTATAAAAGTAAGCTTGAACTTTCGATTATGTCAAAAAGAATTTCCGATGCTGGAGCTGCCAAAGGATCTACAAACGAAAGCATGTTTCGATGCCCATCAATCAAAGTGGAATTGCTGCAAAAAATGGATAAAGGCATATCCTTTGTTTTTCTAACCATTCCGAAATCTGCTTATCAATTTCACACTGCTCTGTAAGGGTGGGGGAAAACGTCGCGGCACGCCATGAACTGGAATTTGATCTGTCAGCACTATCCTTATCTTCAGGGCAGATGTTTTTATTTTATTCAGCTTATAATTCCGTACTAAATGTAGTATTTCATCTCGATGTACTCCGTCTTTGATATGATTTAAATCAAATTCCTCATCATTATAAATATCACGAATACACATCAAATAAATTTTTGGTTGCAATTTTCTAATTTCGACTATGCGTAATGTATGCTTTGTGCATGCGCACATTGAAAGAAATGTTTAATAAAGTAAACAAATAAATATTAAGTTTTTTTTTTTTTTTTTTTTTTTTTTTTTTGTAAATTTTGATACCCTTGAAATCATAAATGCTCTTTATTTCACAAATTACAGTTTCATATTTTTAATTTTATAATTTCTGCATGCCATCTTACCAGGTTTAAATTGATGATCTATAATCCGGAATCGCTGAAGTCCCGACGAGTCCGGATTAAAGACTGACTGTATTTGTTTTAACAAAAATCCTTAAAAAATATAGCTGATTTTTCATTATTTAACTATCCTTTTTTTCTTTTAATTAATTATCAGTTAATTTTAGGTTGTTAATTTGTAGTTAATATGTTGATATCTGTTGCTAAGTGCTTCTTCATATCCGAATTATTTAATTCTGTTGAATTATCCTCTTATTTTTTTAGTCACTTTTTACTATAATTATTAATATTGTAATTAATTTTTTGTTTTGATTTTTAACTTATTTGTTCATCAGATTCTGAATACTGAAAAAAAGCTGTGGTCTTTTGCTGTTAAATTTGTTTGTGTTATTTAGAAATTTGATGCCACTTTAATTTTTTAGTCTACAAATTCAGACTCCTAAAATTGCTTTGATGTTTTCATTTGTATTATAATATACTCAATAGCAGAGATGCTTGCATCATGAAACATCAGTATATTCATCCATTATTAGAGAACATGTTGATTTTTTTAATTTCATACACTTTCTTTGAGCAATTCAGCTGAAATGATTTTGGGGAGGAATGCTGTGCATTTTGCTCTGTGTAAACATAAAAATCTTAGATAAGAAATTTGCTGGCATTTTGATATCAAAAATTTACTCAAATGGCCAAGGGACTACTATACGGATGTATGGCAAGCAGTAAACACTGAAAGTTTCACTTCAAATTGAGTAATGTTCTTCATATTTTCAAATGAACTTTTTTTACTGTTGTGAAGCAGAATTTAAAAAAAAAAAGTATGCTTTAAAGAAATACTATGCTTCATTAAATCAGTTTTATGCGCCCTTATTTCACATTTACATAGCTTGAATAAGGTTTTTTTATTTGTCTGCTAACCAGTTCTCAAACATTGCCATTTTGAAAGGTGGTCCAGATTTTTTTCATGTATCTCATAATTCATACTTAAGTTAATGCTGCTTCTATAATCTGACTTCAGTTTTCCAAGCCTGCTCTTAGAACACCAAAATATTAAACAAATCACTTTATCAAACCAATAAAAACACTAACAAGTGCTGAAATCTGAATACATAATATGCTCACGTGTAGTGATTGCAGGATTGCCAGATTTCATCTTTTGTTTAAGCCTAAATAAATTATTGCCTTCTATTTATAATTAATTTTAATGGATATGGTATTTTCACATAGCCGCATTGTATGATATATTAAAAAAATAAAGTAGCACAGAAAAATGATGGAGTAGCAGAAAATTTGCAAAATTGCACAGACTTAAATTTTAAGAGCCATAGATTAGTCAAAAGTAGCTAATTGGCAAAAAATCACAGTCGGGTGATGTTTCCAATAAGATGCCAGAAACCATTATTAAAGCAGCAACAGGCCTAGGATAGTAATTCTAGTGAGGTTAGGTTAACTGAATATGGCAAAGCTCACAAGAGCTATCTTCCTAAGGGGAGGACTTCTATGGGAAACTGTCTCATATTGGCATTAACTGCATATAGAATGTGTAAATCCCACAGGTTGAACTTCCACTGATCATATTGAGTAGTATTAAACATGCAACCACTGGTGAGGCCAATTTTAATGAAGATCATGCAGCAGTGAAAGCAAATTTTGGAGGACAGCAGCTGATGTTTCTGCAAGTTAGTACCAGGTCAAATATTCTCATGCATTGCTGCCCAGGCAGTTGTAAAGGATGCTATGATATATGTAATTATTTTTTGTGTTTGTTCTGTAAATAAATTTATTACTATCAAATTTTAATCACTCTTTAATCTTTTTTTATTGCTTGTAAACAGATTTTCTAGGCCAGTGAATTTTTTAATACAGAGCATAGATTAATTCTTAAAATGAATAAGTAAATGTATATATTAAAATGAATAAATAAATTTAAAATTAATATTAATTTAATTTAAATTATCATTCTGATGTGGCCTGTGGAAGCATTGCCATAACATGCCTAAGTGAACATAATGTAGTATATAAAAATAAACTGGCACATATGTTTAAAAGGATGGGAAAAACAAGATCAAAACTCTAATTTGATATGCTGGAATCACATTTAATCTCAAATAATTATACAGGAGCTTTTGCAGACGATCTGTCTGCTTCATCAGCTGAAACTAGAATGGATGAGTTCATAGCATTAATCATGTTTTTATTGGTTCATGTTTTATTGGTTTTATTGGTTCTGTGCTTTGAATTGCAGTCCAGTTGTTTTACCAAAGCAGGCCTATGTATGAAGAAAAGTTATAATGTTCTGTTATAAAGATGACCATGCATAGACTGATGATGATGGTGGTTTTAGAGGAGTGAAATTTAGTACTAGTATGTATTTACATTTTTAGAAATGCTGGTCATTTTCAGAAGTGTTCATCTTAGGGAGGTGCTCATCGTGGCAGCATTTATTGTATTTTGAATATGAAAACTAATGACATAATTTGGAGACTAATGAGTACAATGATAGTTAATATGCTGTGAAAAATTTATGAAAATTGGATAAATAGGGAAGTAAAGAATCATTTTTTTTTAATCTGATGGGTATCTTAAAAGGTAAATAATTAGTTAAAAATGTTTTATCTCAAAAAGAGCATAAGGCCTAGTTTGCATATCAAAATCATAAGCACATTGTCATAAAATGACTTCAGAAATGCTACGTAATGATCTCTTACGTGAGGACTAGCTTTTCATACTGCTTACCTCTCCATAATTTTAAACATGAAATTACTGTATCAATATATTTTAGTTTGAAATCTTTCACATACAATACAAGCACTTTCTTGAAAATAAACTAAGATATAGTACTAAAAGTTAATATTGCTTATAACAATAACACAAATTACAACTTTTTTACCTAAAGTGAAAGTTGTTGTATTTCATTAAAAATAAAACTTACGTACTATTAATGTACTGATAACTGTTTCACGTAATAAATACTTCTCAATAGATACATACTTCAATAATGTCTTTTAGGAAGAACTGATAGAAAGACTTACTAGAAAGTTAGATGTTCTGAGATTAGAAAGGATAGCTTTGCAAGAAGACATAAAGCAGAATGATGAACTTGGTAACAGTCTTGCTTCTAAATTGGAAAAGATAGCAAAGCCTAATGAAGTAGAAAAATTTAAACTTCATGTAGAAGAGCTACAAAAAATTACCAATTTATTGTCTTCATTGTCTGGAAGGTTAGCTAGAGCAGAGAATGCACTGTTAATATTGCCATCTGATGTTTCCTTGGAAGAAAAGGTAAATTTGAATATAATGTATTATTACTTTTTTTTTTTCCAATTTTGCTTTATCTTTTTTTTTTTTTTTTTTTTTTTCTTAAGTTCAGAAACATTTTATTTTTAACTTAACGAAACTTTTTTCTTGTGTAACATGATTTTGAAATCTTCCAGATTCAAGCAATGATGGAATTTGGTTTATATTATATATGTAAATTGAGTTTTTGAATTGTTGTTAATACATAAATTTAATGAAAAAAAAAAAACATGTTTGCAGACCATACTTTTCTTTTGAAGTGAGCATAAAACTGTTTTAATTTCAGAAAAATATTTTTTTTTTTAATTTTCTGTTCATCTTTTATTATTTGAATGCACATTTATAACTTTGTTCTCTGATTCTGTGTGCAGAATAAATGTATTCCATGAAATAGCTCATATTGTAGAGTCTTTCATTGCTGTTACATTATGCAGTTTTTATTGGTAGATTCATTAATATAAATTATTACATGCAGTATCAAATTGCTGGTTTGGTCATTTATCAGTGAAAAAGCTGAAATCACAATCTTAACGAGTAATTCAAAGTTGGAATCTTAAGGAGTAAGTCAAAGTTGAAGATTCTATTTTAGATTTTGTAGTATATTACCACTTAAATTATAACAAAGGCATCATTAAAAATAGGAATATGAAAAATTATCTGTTACAATAGAAATTCTGAAAAATATATTTATTTTGTATTGATGGGATGAAAGTGATATTTGCAAAATCTCAAAAGATCCCAATCATGTGAAAGGATTGTGATAGACTTCCTGCTAGCAGAATCATTGGTTCAATCTAATATTTAAACTGTATTATGAAGTGTTGATAACAATGTAATAACAGAAGGAATACAAACATTTTAGATAGCTCAGAGTGGAAAAAATTGGTTTATGAATATTATGTGACAAAATCAGCAGAATAGAATAAACTTTTACTGTTTCAAAATTTGCCAAGAGCTGAATAAGCGGCTATCGTATTTCTTCAAAAGACTGTTCTTGAATAACCATATCATGAAATTTAAATGTGAGTCATAGCCAAAATAGCATATTTTTTGCCATTTTGGTTAAGTACAAATTTTGCCATCTGTTGAGTGATGACTGGGGCATTGCCATCATAATGGAAGATTTCATTTATATCATATTTGTTAAAATTCTATTAATAATTGTCATTTGAAGGGGAAGCCTAGCGACAGCATACTAAATTCCAAAACAACTGTACATAGAAATTTTTAAAAATTTTAAAGGTAATTATTATGCTTTTTTTATCTTTTTCTTTTGTATAAGTTTAAATTAATTATAATATATTTCTGTATAGAAAAGTTAAAAAGAAATCAATTTTGTTATTGTAAATTTAATGAATTTTCCTTTACGAATTTATGAAATTTATTACTTCCTTTATGAAAATTATTTCTTTCATGATTTGACATCTTCACAGCCTAGTATCTCAAGCTGTGTAGATTTATCATCTTCTATTATTTTTTGAATTAAAAAATTCTGTAATTATGAAATTTCTTTGTACGTAGATCAGTCATCTTCATGTGTTATGAAAATAAAAGAAAAAGAAACTTATGTGGACACCATATAATTTCTCTGTATGGCCTATCAAATTATGCACACTTTTTCGTGCACTTCATTTTAACTTATTTTCTAGACTCACTAGAGATTATTTCTTATTCATTCAATTCAGTTCTCACTTTGTGGCAAGGCAAAAATATGTAAATTCTCAAAACATCTTCATTCAAAATTATAAAATAAGAAAACTAAAACATCAAATGCAGTGAAAAGCAATTTTTGCAGTTAAAATTAGTTTCTATGCAAAAACAAGCAGTTTGGCAAATGGGCAGAAAGACGCAGTTTTTGTTGCATAAAAATTTAAAGCTGCGTTTTCGCTCCACTGGGCAAGAAGACTCAGAAGTTGGTGCACCAGCTTACTTAATTCACTTCGCTACTGAGTTTCAAGTGTAAACAAACAGCTGGCACATTAGGCCTAGCAAAACTTAAACTTTTAAATTGTTGAATGCAGATTAACTAAAGGCATAAAAGCTTTAACCAGAACATAAGAAAGCATAAGTCAATCAATTTTAGAGCAAAAAAACGCACAATTTACCAACATATAGGAATAAAAATAGAAAAGGCTGAGCAAGCCGGGTAAGTGATTGAGTATATACAGGGTGTGTCAGCAAATTCGTTACAAACGTTCAGCAGAGATATAGTACACCTAGATAATGGAAAATCATGATCGAAAAGGCTTTCCTGGCGTGGTCGTGATGATACAAAACGCAAGAAAGGAGGAACGTGAACAGTGTGAGGAAGTATGTTTATTATGTGTAATACAGTAGAAATCAAGAAATAACATATCATTCAACTGTAGAATATTGTTTCTGGTAATATTGAAAGTCTCTTTCTTCATTTTCTGTTATATTTTATATAATAACCTTGCATCTTCCATTTCTGCACTCTTTGAATTACCATTGACTCTTCTGTAACTAAATTGCATTTTATATTACAGCGAATTCTTGATGCAAAATATCATAAATTGAAGCAGCAATATGAAGAAGCTTCATACTTGAAAGCCAATATTGACAAACGTAATAACCAAGTGTCAGTTTTCTTGCAAAAATATTTTACTAATGAAGAATATGCTGATTGTGATCATTTTATCAGTATGAAAGCTAGATTGTTATCAGACTATAAAGAACTGGATGAGAAGATCAAACTGGGTGAAGAACAACTTGCAGCATTAAAAAACAGTTTGAGTTGTAG
Organism: Stegodyphus dumicola; assembly: GCF_044657685.1. Classification (NCBI taxonomy): domain Eukaryota; kingdom Metazoa; phylum Arthropoda; class Arachnida; order Araneae; family Eresidae; genus Stegodyphus; species Stegodyphus dumicola. The sequence goes on from NC_140781.1 coordinate 182,328,546, forward strand.
TTCATTTAATTCAAATAAATATTTATGATTTCACTGCCAGCATGTATTATTGTGTCAAAAATAGTAGGTTATTTAATGTGTGAGATAGTAATTATCTGTTATGTTCATTTTCTTTGAGTTTATATGTTTGTACTGTCAGAACATTTTTACTCAAATAAAAATAATTCTCTGTCAACTCTTATCAGATTTTGAAGGTGCTCTGTATTTTTAGCAAAGCATTGACAATTTTGAAATTTTTTAAATATTTCTTTGGCATTCTATGTACTTTCTGATCTTAGAAATTTATTGTTTTAAGAGTCAAGAGTTTTACTTCTCATTGGCTTTGGGTACCTTGTAGGTGACAGTGTGATTTTTTGCAGCTTTGTCCCAATTTTTATGGAAAATGCTCAAAGGGATGGATTCAAGGGCTTTCTGCCCATCTTTCCCAGCCAACAGGGATTTTCTGTTTGAGAATATTTTAAGTGGACCTAATCTGGAGAGGCAGTATACACTTACAAACATCCATGCTTCTGTGGATTCAGTTTGGGCCCAAGGCCATGGCAGCTGGCTGTCTTACCATCATGCCAATTGGTTGGTGAACAAGAGATCAAAGGAAACGTAGTAGTTTAGAATAATCCATAGGATTTTTAAATCATCAAATTAATAAAGCAAAATGTTTTTTAATCATAATCCTTCATGCTGTCATCCAGTTCTTAAAAAAATACTGCTTCTCATTTGAAAATCCTTTCTCCTTAAATGTTACTTTTAATAATGTCTAGTTAATTTATCTTTTACTCATAAAATGATATTTTGTTATTAGGTGAGAGGTTATAGTGTGCATAAGTTCTAGGTCTGAAGATTTAAAATACTCCCTGTCTGACAGATATTATTTAGCATACTTTTATGAGTTTTCTTTATTAGGCACAACTAATAAAATATGAAAAGAATTATATTCTCTTATTATGTATTAATGGCTTTCCAGGTATTTGAGGCATTAATGGTAATAGTAATGCTACTTATCAATCAATTCCTACCATTGGATGTATGTAATTTTTATTAAACCTAATTTCCAACATCACCAGTTCATTAAACAATTAAATGATTTTATTATAAATGCCTCATCAAGAACCGAGAACTGAAATACAGAGCTGCTGACCTCTCAGTTTTACTGTTAGCCTTTTAAGGTTCTTATGTTAATTAATCAGTTGTGATTTTAGTCTTTACTTCTTCCTTTATTCTTCACCAGAAGACAAATTAGTATTTAGGGTATTTAAGCTTAGGGCTTTTGAATCTTAGGCAGAGAGATAGCTTCTGGCAGTCACAGCATTTGCCATAGCATTGTTACAATATGTGATAGCATTTATAGAATTCTGCCAGTTCTATCTAAATGTTCTTGGCTTTGCATTCTCTCACGGCCAATACTTTAAACTTACAATTAGTAAATTATTTGAACCAGCCTGTATCTTAGTGTTTGAAGACTGTTTTATCAATGTTTAAATTTAAGTGCCTGTTATTTTATGTCACCACAAGTGTTGGTTTATCTGTGGCACAAGGTGTGTTCTTTATACCGTATGTGCCGTATATTCAGTTTAATAAACAGGTTGTTTAAAACCTTCTTAAGTCTTTGTCTTACTGTTTCAGATATAAGATTGTTGAAGTAAAGTTCAAGTATTACTGATCACTAATGATCAAGGAAAAGGAAATGCTGTGAAGAAATTTTTGATAACAAGTTCTTAAAAAAAGCTAAGGTTTTTGTTATCTTATTTTAATGAAACTTGAAACTGAACAAGATGCATTTTTTCTGACTGATTTCTCTAATTTTTATTTGACCTTTTTTTAAAATCTGTTACAGAGCATTTTTCTCAAAATTTGACTAATACGTAAGAGGTAAATATTTATATTTAATTTGCTTTAAATTTTTAAATGGAGCACTTTTTAAGTTTATTACATATTTACATACACTTTAATTGTTAATTTTATTTGTGTATTTAAAATCACTGATAAATGAAAGACTTCTTTCCTACTTTGGTTTTCGTTAGTATATAATTTTAAAAAAATTCCAAAATCAAACTGAACTAGCAAAATACATAAAATTAAAGCTTAGAACAATGAATTACGTATTAATCTAATCTATTTTATCTGAGCAATGTATTAGAGTCCTGCAAACTCAACCCCTAATTACTTAACAATCACTTTTTTAATTTCTAAATTATTTCTACTGGTCAAACAGAGTATTATCTTTCAAGTAATGTTGTAGTTTAATAATAGTTTGACTATACTGTAATAATTTCTAACATTGCTTGTACAGTGTAAACAGTATACTGTATACTGTTTTAATTACTGTATTATTGTAGAGTTCATATTTTTGTGTATGAATGTATATTTTCCTGTTCTGTTAAAAGATTAGTTATGTTAGTCTAATTTTGCAATTTTTGTATCTTTCTCTTTATCTAAGATACTACTTCTTAGAACCTGTATAATGAATTTGGTATCAGATTTTATTTTTTATATAAAAATTTTGATCTGTTCCATTTTTCTACTTTATAAGAAAGTGGTTGAAAAAGTAAAATAGCTGATATCCTCTCGCATTCCTTTATATTGCTAGCTGTTAGCAGCCTTATCTGATGGTTTATGGCTCTATCCTACTGTAAGCTAAACTTTCAGTTCAACCTGGATAAAGTTTCTCAACTTACATAACCAGGTTTACTAATGTTGTGTTGTATTTGCCAGTGAAAATGTCAAATGAGAAGAAAAGAAAACAAATTAATATGAAAATTCCATGCCCAAAGAAACAGGACAAAGGGAAAAGTATTCATAACATTGCCATTGATCTATGTGTAGAATGAAATATATGAATAACCCATTCTTTCTTCTGTAAAAGTTGACATTTTCAGTAATTCATCACCCTCTCAGTACACAATGGGTCAAGTTTGCAGGACTCGTATGTATATAGTGACCATAAGACTAATTTCCCAATTTAGAGTCCAGTTTTCCATGTTCATATATTATAATTCTGTTTGTTGTGATGTTTGTAACATTCCTACACATCCCAATACTGGACCCATATTCAAGGGAAGGTGGAATCCAAGTAAAAGTCACTTTGAAGATATATGGAATTCACATTTGCTGATGACCTGAGCCGATAGACCTTCAAAGTTCTCCTAGACCCACTGTTTAAAAACCTCCCAGTTTTTCAAGGCTGGCAGGTATGGAATTAAAAGTGTTGAAGCACTTTTAGAATTTTGAATATAGGCATAAGAATCTGCTTTCAAAAAAGTTACATTTTGCAGTATTTATTTTTTATCTGCAATTGTTTTTTGTCATATAGTATGCTGTTATAGGTACTCTTTAATGATGCTGTCATAATCTAGCATGCTTTAAACCTACACTATAAGTTTTTGGATCTGCCATAGGAAAATGCTGTTAATAGCTCTCAGGGTTAAAAAATTTTTGCACCGTTGTCAAATGTTTTTTAATTTTACAGCCCTGTTAATTTCTTGTACTCACTGCACTGTTGCCTTTTAGTGAGTAAACTAAAAATTACGAGGTAACATAAATGGCGCTATTATTAATAAACACAAGTATACATCAAAATCTGTGCTTGAAAAAGTCAAAAATTAAACATCGTAGAGTAAAGTAGGTTAAAAAGTGAACATCGAAGAACATGTGAAAAGGCATCATTGATAGTCTTGAGGTAGAACCTCTATATATTTTATTGTATGCTTTATTGAAAATGAAAATCAGAAAATTTAAAATTGTAGAGTCATATTTGTAACAATTTAATAATTGCAGAATCGCATTTATGAAATAATTCCTTTTTAGTTAAGTTTCATTCTGATTTTAATATTGTGCAATGTGCACGTGGAGTGAGATGGATAAAATCTGGGGATCAGTTGTTCCTCTACAGAATACTGTTTGCTTTAGTGTGAATTTGAAAGATACAACCTGTATCTTTCTATTGTATGATATATGTATATAATGTGTAAGCTGGCCGTTGTATATTTTAGTCATATTTATGCCTTTTTGTATCTTATTTATAGGTATTTTTATAAAATAAATAAAATGTATGCATAGGAGTCTTACAACATTTAATGCAAAGAAAGTATTCGAAAAACTTGTGAACTGTAATTTGTTATTAACTATATTGAAAATCTTGCATTTCGTATAAAAGGAATTTTATATGTTTATAATTTAAAATTGATATGTAAAAAGTCAGCCAAGTTATTCTTAAAATATAAAGTAAAATTTTATGACCTTCCTTTAAAACTGAGAAGATAAAATATTATATACACCTCTCTATGTTAGTCTGCCATTATCTTTGACAACAGCTGTCATTTTGGTAATGATTCATTTCCAAAATGATATGTGTACATAAGAAGCTTTAATATACTCAAAAGAAAATATTTATATATACTTATCTAATATAATGATCAATCATTTGTTACAGAAGTAACCAGATATAAAATATATTGTTGCTCATCATCTAAAGGTTACTTGTAGAGTCATGCATTTACTATTGTAAATTCACAGGCTAAAATTCATCTTGAAAATATGTTAATATAAATTATTATTTAAGGTTAGGTATTGAGGAGCTTGAAATGCTGGTAATTCAGTACCTCTGTTTGCCTATTTATTGCCATTCAGATGATATTGCATGGCATTTTCTTTTTTATGGTGATTATTGTTTTGAAGAGGTATGGTTAGTAGGCTGGGTTATTTCTTTTTAACTAAAGCTCTTGCCAACAGTCCTCATGTGTGAGAAATAATCTTAGGAATCCTGTGCCAGTGTTTACCAAATAGCAATGCCTTCACAAGCTTCATGCATGCATAGTTTCATTTTATCAGTGCCATGTTTTGTGATACATGATGTAGTCAGTACTATGATAGAACTATGAGTCAGTACTTAAGTGAGACGTAATCAGTACTATGGTTCGTTAGACCAAATAAATGTTTCCTCTTACATAAGTGAGAACTTTTGCATGATGTAATTAGTGCTAATTTATTAGACCAAATAAATGTTCTCCTCTCCACTTCTACATGCTATTTAATGATGTTTAAATTTCACATTTGGACATCATGAAATATCCTTTAGCACAGTCTGCTTTTTCAGTACAATAAGAATTCTTTCTCCATAGGCTTAATAGATGTGGCCTTTGAGCTTTTGGTGTTTAATGTTCACATTGGGATGCCATGAAATATCCTGTAGCATAATCTGCTTTTGCAGTACAGTAAAATTTCTTTGTGCATAGATTTAATAGGTGTGACCTTTTTAAATTCCAATGTGGTTTGATGTAAAAGAGCCATCTTCCTCCTTCCAGCAGTATAGTTTTCTGTATGCTGTATAAAAGCATATTTTATGTCTACAGATTCATTTCTTCTTTAATTAGTTTCATCATATATCACAAAACTTCTGTTAGACATGGGCAACATTTTATGTCGTAACTGAAATTTAAAAAAGAAATTGAGTGACTGGTCTTCATACTATCTGAAACCTGGTTACAGTAAATCATATTGGTATTTCTGTCTGTAATATATCATTTTGTAATTTTTCTCCATTCTGTAGAGGCATTCTCTGTTTGAAGTCATCATTTTGGTTCATTACCTTCTATAATATGAAAGTGCTGACTTGACTTGTGTGTATAGTAACATGTCTTTTCAAATTTACACATTATTGAGCTACTAATAATGTGACACTACTAATGTGTTTATTGCATTCATTATGAACATAATAATTTGTGTTTCTAATTTACCTATAATATTGAGCTGTTAATCAAATGTTGATATTTTTTGCTACTATACCTGTTTTTAAAGTTTCTCGTTATAAGTTATAAATATGATTAAAAGTATACTTTGTTAATTGCTTGTTTACTTTTGAAATTGTAAGTGCATAATAACTCTACAACAGACCCATTAAATTCATTACAGGTTCCCTATGTATTAACTGTTTGGTCTAATATCCTCAAATTTGCAGGAAAAGTGTATATGTAGTTACATAAAATATTAGCTTTATCATACAAAGAAATTACTTTTAATATATTCTTTATCATCAATAATTTAAGTTTTTAAATGTCACTTAAAGGGTTATGATCATAATTATTGTTCTGTATACGACATCTTCTCTTATAATCATCATTTTTATTTCCATGTAATTTCGTTGTTAAGAATTCGTTTCCATTTATGGACATATGCAGAACAAGCAGTTTTTTTTAATCTTTTTGATTTTGTGCAAAAGATGTCTTATTTCTGTTTCTGTGTGAAGTAATTTATGCTGTGAACACTTGTCCTATACTGAAAAGAAATTACGGCTATGCGAGTAACCAATATATTATTCAATCAGCCAATCAATTTCCAAATTTTTAATAAGTTACTTCGCCAACACATTGATGCCATCTATCTGTAACATCATATGCTGACATTTTAGGTTGGTATAACTTAAGTCACGCTTAATTCAAAAATTAAGATAATAAAAGCTTAAAGAAGTGTAATAAACCTTGTCTTGTTCAAATTTCCTGCCTGGGAAGCAGCAAATGACACAACATGATGACCCCCCAGTAGGTGGTGCAGGTATTGTACCAGCACAACAAAATATTCCTTTTAAGATGTCTGTGGGGAATGTGATCAAATGTTGAGTGAGCAGCAGCCAAAATTCATCAGCAACTTCAAGTCTACAGTGCTAATATTGTGGCAAGCCTCTTTTCCCTTGTTTTGTATTCTTTTTTTGTGCAATCATTTTGTTAAAAAGCAGGACAGGTAAGCAATGTTTTGTGACCAAGCACACTCGTTATACATGGCAGTGTTCTATTTGAAGTTTTAATTCAAGATCGTCGTTCATTTCGACTTAGTGATATTTCTAAGAAATTCAACGTCTGGGCAGTGGGTACAGTATCGTTTGTAAGCAACTAGGATACCAGAAGATCTTCACATTGGTTGTCTAAGCAGCTCACAGACGGTCCCAAATTTACTACCAAGGAATTCTTTATCATGCGATTGAGGAGATTAATGAAAAACGTTACTGTTCCTATAACGTATTGTTACAGAGTTGAAATGTGTGTGTCATGATGGAAATACGCATCATCACCACCAAGAAATTCAGAATACATCCTTCCATGAAGAAAATTATGATGACGGTTTTTTGGAATTGATAGGTAGTGCACTTGTTTGATTTCCTCACTAAGGGAGTGACAGTAGATAAAGCCTGTTATTGTACCATATTGGTGTGGTTGCACGAGGCAGTTCACAGAAAGCAACTAAGACTTTCCTCAAAAGATATCATTTTGGTGCACAGTGGCCGACCATACGCAGCCACCATAGCATCTCTTTTTATGGTACAGAGTCTCTCTGTCTACAGCCCGGAACGAGCATTCTTTTCGTACTTTTGAAGAAACATTTGGGTGATAGTCACAACCAATACAGACTTTCAACAAGACATAACTTCAGTGACTTAACACTACTTTCATCAATGCTTTTATATATCGTTGGAATAAATGTTTAGAAAAGCTTGTAGAGTTTGTTGAAAAGTTGACTGTGCCATTGCCTTTTTATTGTGTTTCTGTAAATTGGCATAAGCAATAAACTTTGTCTCTGATAGATCTTCTTGCCTAATACGAGTACCATACCTTTGTGTATATATGTATATGCAGGATGGACCAACCTTTTTAAACATTCCTAAAATAGAAACTACTTAACATACAAAAATGTGTTTGCATTAAAGTTCATGCCAGGAATTCTGGATTCTTTCACCAGCAGATGTCACAGCACTATCCACCTATTCTTTAAATGACATAATCAAAGGGAAATTGCTTAAATACCGTACATTTGCTTCGTTATGCAGCATTTCTCATTATCCAAGTTTTCTGCAATTCACCACTGGAAGTCATCTTCTACAAGTATATCTGTTATACTGAAGGAACTTCAAGTATATTTACAAGTATATCTGTTATACTGATGAATATTTTAAGTGTGCTACGGAAAGTGGGTTTCTTGTGAACATCCAGGACTTCTGATATCACCAAAATAAAAAATCTGAGGCATTAAAATGGTAGTTGGTGAGACTAGGTAGAACATGAGCTGCTAATAGATCAGGGGGAGTAAATCGACCTCCTAAGTGGTTACGCCATCGTGCATAAACTTCACAATCCTTGTGAGATTGCATTAGATTTTAAGTAGCTAACATTGACCTGTTACTAACCTCGTTTTCCACCCACTTATTGTAGATCAATCTTCCAAAAAAGAAGGCCAATTATGATTGATGCTGTGAAACCGCACCACATAGTGAGTGTTATGGCTGCTTTGTATACGTGGGGGTGACTGGCTCTGCTCAAGTGCGAAAAGTTGCGTGGAAAAAAAAATATGCTTTGCGTGTCCGTTTGCGCAAAATCGATTGGGGATAAGCAGCAATTTCTTCCAATTCCAATGTGGCAATTCCTGCCGCTTATGCGTGGTTGCAGCTTGTAGAGATGCAATTACAACCAACCATTAAAAATCCACAATACCAATGAATTAAGTAGACTTGTGGTTCTTATAATATCCCGAGCACTGCCGAAAATGCTTTTTAATTGAGCTGTCAGATTGCCACCATGGATTTTGCGGTAGGCGGTCTACAACCATATGTTCAATAGGCCAAACACTTAGTTTCCTTGAAAGGTCTCATGAGAGTTGTTAGCTCTGTAGAGTCACTAAGCTTTAGTATGTTTCATCCATTTTCTTCGAACAAAACTGCCGTAAAGCTATAATGAATTCTTTGCAGCTCAGAACGGTTAACTAGCAATGTCAAATCGACCAAATTCAACTTGCAATAACTCGTCATTAAAATCCACGAGTGTAAACTTTGTGGAAAACTGAAGATCTGTGGCTGGACAGCTTCTTTCAAAGGTAATCTCATTTCCGATCTACGTGTCCTGGTTAGGGCGTAATTTCTAAAATCAGAAGTGCGGAGCCATACGAAAGTCCATCAAAAAAGGAAAATAATTAATAAAAAGTATATAGTTAAATAAAATGTGATGCGATAAACAAAAGTTTAATACTTTTTAAATTTATGATGAATAGTTAAATAACAAAATAAAATACTGGAATTCGTCTTATGAGACAATGGTTGGAATTATAACTTTGGATGAAAAACTAAGAAATCCCCGATTGGATTTAGACCCTGAATATGACTGTAAAGATTATAGAAAAAAGAAAACTCATTTTCCAGAACACTGATGAAAGAAGATAAAACAGCTAACCCGCTGCTATAAGAATAGAAAGAATGCTAGAAACAATAACAAAGTATGAAAGGAAATAATGGTTGCTTTGTCTTTTCCTCCAAAATGGCATTTCTCCTAATTTGCCTTCACCTTGTCCACTTGCGGAGGAGAATCTTTTCACCATTTCCCCATTGTACTCTTAATCTCAGTATCACGGGCCAGATGGGAAAGTGAAATTAGTTCGGCTTGTTTGATTATGGAAAAGCACTCTAGAGCCGTCTCTCTAAGGGCAGGGATGCCCTCATGGAGGACCTTCTACGAGAAATTGGCTCGTAACTGCATTACATATAGGGAAAAGGAAAATAACGAAAATGCCCATGCAGCCAGCCAGTTCGCCAGGAATCGAACTCGGGTCGAAGCAGCAGCGTTCAGCGAAATTTCCGCTTGGCCGCTTGTGCTCCCTTGGGGGAAGGTTGAGAGTGGAGTGTGTCTCATTCTGCTCATTCAGTTCCTCATCTCTTTAATCTCTTCCTCTATTTTCACATAAGTTTTACTGATATCCACAATTATTAGTGAGCTATATTTTATATGAATTTCAATTCATGGATATTTTCTTCTTTAGCTTCTTTTTTTAATGTACATTTTTATCCTAATTTACGTATTTGTTTATTTACATATTATACACAATTTTAAATAATAAACAATAATAAAAGCGTCTACTCTTTATGATAATTAAATAAATGTACTAACATCATTTTCGTACATTAAACGTCCACATACATGAAATAATGCTTACTTTCATGCAATAATAAGACATTATTTTCATTTCTCATCCTCTCTCTGTTTAATGTCAATTTAATTAGTGCAGGATAATATTTCGGGAATGGTTATTTTAGATACTTAGTTAAAGGGAAGAATGAACTACAGTACGAAGTCTCTAATCCGGACGTCCATTATCCGGAATGATCTATAACCCGGACCTCAAAGCCACAAACTTACGCATGTGCGTAAAGCCAGTGAAGCATTTACCCATGCGCGCTTCCGATAGTGAAGAAGGTAACAGAGAACATTATTGAAAACGAAAAAATTTCGATTGACAAGTTAGTCGGTATTCTCGATACAGCAATTACAGGACTTGAACGGTGGAACTTTGTAATTGAACAAGGAATTATGTCTTTATAGAATTAAAGAGAAAGTATTAGTACAAAAAACAGAGCAGCTTAAACAACTTACATTGATAGAAATGTTTACTAAAGTAAACAAATCAATATCAAGATTTTTTTTTTTTTGTGTAAATTTTGATACCCTTTAGATTATAATTGCTCTTTATTTCATAAATTACTGTTTCATGTTTTTAATTGTATAATTTCTGCATCCCATCTTACCAGATTTAAACTGATGATCTATAATCCGAAAAAACCCCTAATCCGGAATCGCCGAAGTCCCGACGAGTCCGGATTACGGACATTGTACTGTATTTAATAATGAAATGTAACATCTTTTGAATATCGCAATTTAATCACGCCAATTTTTAAAAAAAATTCTTTTTACTAAACAAATGTAATTATTTTGTTTAAAACTCTTGAGACGCTTTGGAAAAAATTTACATATTTTCATACAGAGTAACTAACTCCTTAGCCAAAAGATTCGCTACTTGAAATTTCCATATGTATAATGTGAAGATGAGTCAATTTGTGGTAAAGAAATTCCGTGAAGGTACGCTTGTGCTAGTCTTATAGTTTTCTTGTGCCCTGCGACTAATCAAAAATATGACAGTTTAATTAAAATTAATTTTTATATTAGATATCTAATCAGATTCGCATTCGTCTTCTCAGTTATTATCGAATTATTTCTTTATCCCTGAAGTAAAGTATAATAATGCTTTTCCTGTTCAGAGTATGTTAAGTAATATTTAGAACAAGGGTCGGCAAAATTTCAATCGTGAACTACCCAAGATGTCATCGCAACGTTTTGGTAGTTCAAGTAAAAATATTTTCCTTTTAAGCTAATATTAAAAACCAATATAAGGAATACATGCTTATATAATAAATTCAAATCATAATTCGCGAGACACTTGGTCAATAACGCTGTAACGTTTTAGTTAAAATTGAAACTATTCTGTTGCATCGAGAATTATATAGAAATGAACTGAAAAACTGTTGTTTTACAGAAAATTCACCAGAAGCAGAAGTTTAACTTTAGTAGAAAGTTTCATCTGTGTCATTTTCAAAGGATTCGTAATTATTAATATTGTTATGTGCGTACGGGTTCGTAATAGATTGAATGCATAAGTTTGATGAAAAGTTAATAACATTTATTCTTATCACAAGAAATAAAGCAAAATGCTGAAATTTTTCCTCACAGATATTCGTACAATATCGCGATATCACACAGTAGTTATATTTTAAACTACTAAAGCGTTAAATAGAACGCAATTCAAAGCTCAGAGAAAGCTAATCCGATCTCACTGCTAATTCGCTACAATCGACAACAAAAACTTAGTAAACAACTGAAGTGAGATGTTTTTCTCCGGCTTTTATAAGCTTTTTAATCAGTCACGAGAAGCTTCTCGTAATTTCTTGAGGTTTCTGGAAAGCAAAAGAGTAGAATTACAGTTACAGCTAGCACACAATTGCATTATTTCAATTTAATTATAAATTACGATATATCTATTTATAAAATGCGCGTGCTCCTGTATTTTTACTTTTTCGGCGTAGCTTTCTCTTAAAAGCTTGTCCCGAGCAGCATTGCACGGGCTAGTGAAACAATTTTAATTACAGTTCTACTAAAAATAGCAAACTAAATACAAAAACCGTAACAATATAATGCATAAATTGCTAATAAATCTGCTTTATTTCCTAAAGTCATAAAAATGTTTTATATAGGCCGGTAGTTATCAAATAACTTAAAATATTGCATGTGGTAATAGGATACAATCATACTCATATCAATGCATAATAATCCGATATAGAATACTGTTATTTACGCTGTATTGTTATATAAGATGCTTTATGCAAAGAAGTTGCAGGGAAACCAAGCAGATACACTTGAATTCAAGAACTAGAGAGGAAGAGACTACAGTACAAAGTCCGAGATCCGGAATGATCTAAAATCAGGACCTCAAAGGCACTAACAACCTTTTTTTTCGGGGGGGGGGTATGCTTTACGCATGCTCACTTGGTTTTTTTTTTATCCCTGAATAAAACATGTGGAGAGTTCCGATTCTTCCCGATCATTATTATATTTTGCTTTTATCACCGCATATTTATCAACACATAACTTGAGTAATGACTCATGCAGCGATGCCTAAATATTTTTTTTTTTTTTATTAGTAATTGAACAGTAAAAAGTATGGTAACCTTTTATATTGACATTAAGCTTGGCGATGATTACAGATTTAAGTTAAATGCGCTAAGAAATGTTGAAAAAATTTAAAATTTCTTTCCATATGCTAAAAACAGGATTTTGTTAATAATATTCATAGACCAAAAGATCATATTTATTGCTATTTGAATTAAGAATAACACATTTATTATTCACATTAACACAGAACCGGCGACAGAGTTCGTATGGCCCCACCGGCCGGCAAAATTTAAGAAATACAAAAATTTTTGAATTTAGAGAAGCACCGAGCAGCAAAATTAAGGGATGACAAAAATTTTAGGATTTAGGGAAAGCACTGTGACCCAAAATTTAGGGGCGGCAAAAGTTTAGAACTTAAAGAGACACTTGGTAGCTGAATTTAGGACCTCCAGAGACTTCATCAGACGGTAAGATATCTAGCGCCGGCCTTCAATAAGCCTTAAGTGTATGTGTGAATTTATTTATTCAGGATTCAGATAAACCTTAAGCATGTGCAAAAAATAGACCTAAGTATAATAAATAAATTAATACAGTTCAGGCTTAACTGCTTCAGTGCGCGATAGAAGGAAGACAAAATTTAGCGGAAGAACTTGTCGTTCGTCGCCAATCTCATTAAAAAAAGCCAATAATGTATAGCGGACGTTATTAAGCTAGGCTAAAATTATACTTTACTGATTCCAAGGAATTTCAGTTAATATAGCAGATTGCCCTGTTCCTTATTAAAATTTCAGGTGAAAGCTGCTGAACTATTTGCAAATGAATTCATTAAACTCATTAATAGTGAAAAGTTATCTCCAGAACAAATTTACAACGCTAATGAATCTGATATTTTCTGGCAATATGTACCAGGAAATACCGTAGCAACATCTACAGAAAAGGCTTCAACTGGTGTCCAAGATTCCAAAGCGAAACTAACAATTTTAGCATGAGGAAATGCTGCAGGAACGCACAAATGTAAGCTTTTCGTAATCTGAAAAATACACGAGCTCGAGCATTTAAAGGAGTGAAGAATTTCCCCCTTATATATCATGAAAATAAAATAGCATGGATTACACAAGCGTTAATGAATGATAGGTTTGAAAATCATCTCATACCCGGGGCTCGGAAACATTTGAATTCGGCTCCTTTACCTGATGACGCAAAAATTCTTTTGATTGTAGACAACTGTTCGGCTGGTACTTCACTTCAAGTTTTAGAGAAAGATAATATATTTGTATTATTCTTTCCTCCAAACTATACGTCCATCATTCAGCCTATCGTATAGTACGCGCGCTGAAATCCAAATATGAAGTAGCATTTTTAAAATTCATGTTAAATTTCTTGAATAATGGCACGACTGTTCAAGAATTTCTGAAACATTTTAGCACAAAATCTCTTGTGTGGAGCATCGCAAGATCGTAGGAGGATGTGTCTCCATGTACTTTTATAAATGCTTGGCATAATTTATGGCCAGCTACCATATTCCATGGTGAGGATGAAGGTGATAGCCGCGAGTTTGAAGGTTTTCGGATATCGCAAGCTAAAGGTGAAATTTTCAAATTAATAAATTTTTTAAAGAAGTGTGGAGAAGCAGTAATAAATGAAGATGATATAACAGAAGTTTTTCATTGCGATGGCAATGCACTAATCATCATTGAATTAGCGGATGGCGAAATCTGTAGTATGGTTCTAGATCCAGAAAATATCGCTACCGATAGTGAAGAAAGAGACAGAGCAGTTATTGAAAACTAAAAAATTTCGATTGATAAGTTAGTCGGAATTCTCGACACAGCAATTACAAGACTAAAATGGAACTTTGTAACTGAACAAATAATTATGTCTGCCTATAGAAAGTATTAGTACAAAAATCGAAGCATCTTAAACAACTTATGTTGAAAGAAATGTTTGGCAAGGTAAGCAAATAAATATTAAGCCTTTTTTTGGTAAATTTTGACACCCTTTAGATCATAAATGCTTCATTATTACATAAATTACATTTCATATTTTTAATTTCTGCAAACCATTTTACACTAGATTTTAAACTGGTGATCTAATATCCGGAATCGCCGAAGTCCCGGCGAGTCCGGATCTCGGACTTTGTGCTGTACATTCTGCATTGGGGGGGGGGGAGTTAGGAGTACTGGAGGGAGAGATTTACGAGAAGGAGGTTGTTGTGGGACACGGAATTTCGGGATGAAAGAGAATGGCCACGGGAAATTTTAACGCAAATGTGTAGGTGTAAAAACAAGGAAAGAAGAATGCAACGTTTTCTGAACATGACCCTTGCCAATTTAGTTCTAGCTTTCAAGCGGAATGTGACAGGGATAAACAAATTTTCTGCAAATTGTCCTCCTAAGTCCGAGTTGTAAACTGAGAACAAAAGTAAGGTTTTGTGGAAGTAAAGTTTTCTCCCCTTTTATTTAATTATATCCTTTCAAAAGTTACACTTCTAGTATTTTCGGGAACTGAAAACAAGCTTTTGTAAATTCACTGCACTTCCTGGAGAAAAAGGCGTATGATATGTGGGTGGGGATTTTCCTGTTCTCTCAACTTGATCATCAAAAGAACTTGTTTCCCACAGAGCTAGACATGCGTTCAGTTAATATCGGTCTTTAAGGTAGGATTATTACTAAAATAAAGTTTTCAAGATTCAAAGAATTTCCTACTGAAATTCTGCTTCAATTACATAAAAGAAGTGGCTGAGGCCTCTTATTTAAAGTCTCCGGTGAGTTCCGGTTAGAACGAAGATTTATCTCAAAAATTGAGAAGTACTGAAGCCGGGTTGCGAGGCAATTTAAGCTTTGGCCCTGGTATGTAGCGTCTACTATCGGTGTTAATTTTGAATGTGCAAACAGCCTCCTCGAAAGAAAAATTGTTAATTTGTTATGAATTGTTAAAAACTCTTAATGGCTTATAGTCTACCTTGCTTGTGATGTATATACATATATATATATATGCATAATTTTTTGAAGTAATTGCTCACAACTAAAAATATATTGTTAACAACAAAACTATTAAATTGCAATTTTTACGTAATAAATCTTGAGAACTAGAAATAAAAGCCTTTAAAACAAATAATCTAGTTGCAACTATTTTAGCCATGCACATTTAAGCTAGCGTTCCTAAATTTTTAGTATAAAGACCTACAAGCATGGAGTTTCAGAACACGCGACGCATATGTTCTGTAGTTGCCCTGAATATTAAAAGGGAGAGAAAAAATGAAATCTAGAAAATAGTACCTTAATAATAATAAATAGATATACACCATAATTATAAAAGTTCTTATGAGACCTTTATACTTTTTCGTAACCGTTGGTCGTAGACAAAGAGTTACAAAATGATTATAAATTCCTTAAATGACGTAAACATTCGTGGTTCTCCCCTCTTTAAATTTAAAAATCAATTTTGTAAAAATTAACTCTATATAAAAATCTTAACTTTATATAGAATTTTTCTATCTTAATAGTTATATTATATTTAGTTAGTGTATCATTATAAAAAATAAAATGCAAAATGTACACCTGTACGACAAAGATTGAGAGAGATATTTAATTTCAAAATTTGAAATTTTCGTAGTCTTTTTCAGCTTGCCTTTCGAGAATTCGAGGAAAATTCGAGGTTGATTTTCCCTGTAATATGATGAAATGATTTTTCATTGTTGTTATTTATTTTACTAGTGTGTAACGTTCTTTAATTTGTAATTTTGCTACATATGGTTTGTGGGAAGAATTTTCACACATGTAATTTACGAAATTTATGAGTTCAGATTCTCAAAATACTTTATAATATTCTTATGCAATTTTATTGCTTTAAAATTATAATCTAATAATTATAAAAAAGTTAAACTAGAAATATTTTTCAATTAGAATTTATGTAAATTATGTTACGAGTTGGCTATGTATGAGTACTGATATCTGGGACTATTTTCTAGAGCTCAAATGTCAAAGATTCTCTGAAGCAGATTTCCTTTTTGAAAAAATTATATCGATCAATACTTTTCATAATCTGAATAGCAGTGCTCGTCAGTTAATCTATTAACGTCAAAAATCCTTTCTTAAACTAATAATTCATTTCATACAAACGCAAACATTTCACTATCAATTTGATTATGTTGACACCTGAACATGATCTCAAAATTTAAAATTAAATATTTTGTTCAATGTTTGCTGTACGGGAGTCAAACTTTTAGTGTTTTATTTTTTAGAATAAGCACGCACTTTTATTAAATGAAGTATAGGGACCGGGCCGTATGAAAAGCTAGATTTCGTAATTTTCACAAAATTGATTTTTTAAAATTTGAAGATTCACTAACACGAATATTTCCCTTAGGTACTTGCGTACTTTCTCGTCGGCTGCGCAAGTTAGCGGAGATCTCGTCCAAACTGAGTAACGATTCCGGTGGAAGTTTTGAAGGAATATATTGCTCTTTTTATTAAATTAGATAATCACAGATCGCTCTCAATTTAGGTAGATAAAATCAACAGATATAGATTTCGAATATAGCATATATAAAACTTAATTAGCTATGAACTCAAACTTTGAGATTTTTTGGCAAGGAAATTCAGTAAAACTAGCGTATTCAGTAAAGTTTACTAAATCATGACCTTCAGTCTTGGTCCTCGTGTATGAAAAATTCCGTCATTAGATTTTCATTTTCTATGTTGTCAGCAGCAGAATTTAATAGATGTCCAGAAGTGGCTGATAGTCATTTAAGTATTTTAGTATAAACAAACGGTATATGATAATATGTTATTAAATACACCGGTGTCCAAAATTTAAGCATAATTCGTAAAATATGGAAGACGGTGAGTAAATATTAATTAAATTGCTCAAAATCACTTTTGGCGAATCATTATTTGAAGCTTAAAAAGTTTGCATATGCGAAACATTTCAGTCGACGTCACATGTGCGAACGTCAGAAAGAGTATAAAACCATTTCACCTGCCATACGGTGATCATCTACAGGATGACACTGGATTCAGATACAGCATCGAAGACAAAGCAAAAGCCTCTGCCACCCACTTCGCCAAGCAGTTCACTCCAATTGAGACCCCTTCAGACCGAAATTTCATTAAACACATTAACATGTTTGTCGATAATTGGATTAACCAGCCCAGTGTCAAAAATCTCCCTGTTTTTACCTCTCCCACAGAAGTTAGCTCTATTATAGCTAAACTTCATAACAGAAAAGCACCTGGGAAGGACAAAATCTTTAATTCAATGATTAAACATCTGCCTGGTAATGTTGTCAACAAACTGTGTAGGATTTACAACGCATGCCTGTACCTATGCTATTTCCTAGCTGAGTGGAAGCAAGCGGTTGTCATCTTAATTCCCAAACCCGGAAAAGATAATACAAGAGTGGAAGGGTTTCGCCCAATCAGCTTGCTTCCTGCACTGGGAAAGATCCTAGAGAGGATTATCTGCCGAAGACTACATCCAGCTCTAAACGCGCTTCCAAAACAGCAGTTTGGTTTCCGTAAAGGGTTGTCTACAAACTTGCGGCTTGTCAGAATCGTTGAATTTTTAAGCGCAGCTATTCATAAGCACCAGGCAACTGCTTTCCTTATGCTGGACGTGGCAAAAGCCTTTGACCGCGTCTGGCATAACGGACTTATCTACAAGCTTGCTTCCCTCGATCGCCCCAGGGAAACGATTTTGATTCTTCACTCCTTTTTAAGTGATCGATCCTTCTATGTCAGGCAGGGCAATATTTATTCTGAAAACACATTAATTAAAGCCGGCGTCCCCCAGAGAAGCATCCTTGGGCCTATTCTCTATCTTATATATGTTAAGGACTTCCCTATGATTGAAAATACAAACTGCATCATCGCCTGCTACGTGGACGACACCGCTATTCTTTCTAGTTCACTTAATCCACGACATGCCATGATCAGAATACAAACACGAGATAGAGGAAGGGTGTCGCAAATGGAGGACGTCCATTAATGCCACAAAATCCAAATTATTACTGATAGGACGGCACAGAAGCAAAAACATTGATGCAGATCTGACCCTCTTTGATGAAACAGTAGCCAAAGTCACAGAGCCTACATACTTTGGAGTTCGATACCATAGGAGTCTCTAGGAAGCTCCGAAACTTTCTTGATGCCTCCTCACCAGTGGATCTTGCTCGCAAGAAGTACATTTACACATCAGTATTAAGACCCATCCTTACATATGCCTACCTTGCATGGTGCTCTGTTCCTACCTCCGTATTAAATAGATTGCAGGTTTTCCAAAACAACTACTTACGAAAAATCACAGGAGCCCCCTGGTTCGTTCGCGATGAACAGCTACACAGAGACCTTAAACTCCAAAGTCTGGCGTTATTCATCAATAAATTAAATAATAATTTTTTCAAGAAAGGCCATCACCAACGCGGAGGTAAATTATTAAGACAATTTCAAGTACGAGCTCCTAGAAATTGACATCAATTTAAGGCCCTATGCAACCCACATTTATCGGAATTCCCCATAAATAATCTTAACTTCTTCCAGTCAATTTTGAAGTTTCAAAGTATGACGTTTTCATTTACACTGGCCTGGGCCACATGTACACAATCTTTCTGCATTCCCTTGTCAAGATATTCCTGCGAACACGGTATGTTATGTCTCCTCTAACCGGGGTTATTTGAGGTGCTTGTAATAGCGGGTATAATTCCTGCTGAAACAGGCATATCAAAAGTATCAAAGTACGGTGATCAGGCAAGTTATGGGCGATTGCTGTGCTGAGAAGCGAGTTAAACGATCAAAATGCCCGAAAGATGAACAAAGACGTCAAACGGATATTATTGAAATGCTAAAAATGGACGATCTCAAACCGAAGTAGCTCAAATTCTGAATATGCCTGAGTGTGTTATATCAAGATTGTCGAGCTTGTCCTTGTCGGGTAACATTACGGAAGATGTTACACGACGACCAGGACAAGGTCGACAAAAGGTTACAGCGAATTCGCCAAGACCGATATTTGGCAATAACTATGCGAAGTCAGAGGGACAGTTGTGCCAGAGAACTCGGTACAGCCTCACAGCCGCGACAGGAGTACGAGTTTCGTGGCAAATTGTTTAAAGGAGATTACGTCATGCTGGTTTATATGCTATACGAATACTGATATATAAGAGAGGAATGCAGACGACCAGCCGTTTGAATTCCTCATACGCCTGCGCATAAATGCGTTTCTCTAAACTGGAGTTTGAAGCATCAGCACTGGAGGTTGCAAGAGTGGGCCAATGTGATGTTCAGTGACGGGTCCCGGTTTACTCTGAACACTGACTCTCGACGGATAACGATATGGAGAGAATGTGGAACTGGTTTTCACTCAAGAAACATCACGGAAAAACATAATTTTCCTTCAAAGAGAGTCATGGTGTGGGCAGGCATAATGCTCGATGGCCACAAAGACCTCCACTTATTTGAAACTGGGTCTGTTACTACTAAGAGGTTCGGAGAAGCCCTTGAGCCTTATGTTCGCTTGTTTCGCTGTCGGTCCTGGATTCATATTCATGGATAATAACGTGCCTTGTCTTCATGCGATCCTGGTCAACAACTTCCTTGAAAGTGAAAATACCCAGCGCATGCAGTAGCCCGCTCACTCCCCTGATCTTAATCCTATTAAGCATGTCTAGGATATATTCGGGGGACAAACTGCAGCCTTTCCGCACCCATTAAACTCCATTCCAGAAATGAAAAAGAGTTCTCCTTAATGCTTAGAACTGTTTGAGACCACAACTCATCCAGAATCTCATAGCACATACGGACAATCGTTATGCAGCATGCGTAACTACCAAAGGTAACCACACACCTTATTAAACTGCCAAATAACCTTTTTATTTTATTTTTTCACTAAAGTACAAACTATTAATTTGCACTTTTTTTTTTTTTTTTTCAAACTGTTTCTTTGGCTAATAAAAGTGATTAATATCCTTCTTTTGCGTTGTTTTCTTATGGTATAACCGTATTACACTCGCATATCACGTTTCCCACCATTCTGACTTAGATTTTCTTAAACATTCACATAAAAGTCAACTAGGCTTAATTTTTGGACACCCGTATGTGTATGTGTGTATATACATACTTACATATATATATGTACGTATGTGTATGTGTGTATATACATACTTACATATATATATGTACCAGTATCACAAAAATTTTCCTTCTCCATTTATGTGTATTTTTATGTATTTTTGTTGTTTTAGGGATTTCTTTTGTTTTTGAAACTCTGAGTTGACGGGTTGTTTTACATTTTTATTCGGAGATTTAGCGATTTTACTGGGTTTACATTTCATATCTTTCTGGTTTGGGTTCAAATTTCTTTCTATTTTATCTATCTATCTATCTACCTATCTCTCTCTCTATATATATACATATATAAAGGGTGTCCCATATGCCTGTAAATATTTAAAAATTGAAGGAATTGATAGAACTGAACACAGTTTGCGAAAAGGTTATTCTCGTGAAGGGGGAATTTTTTGTTGTAAAGAAAAAAATAGTTAAAATTTCCGTCGATAGAGGGCGCCGCACAGACGAAGTAACAAGACATATGTTAATCAGAGTCCTATTAATTGCAACCTGTATGATTAACAGCTTATTTCTCATTTTTCTTCCTACTTGCTGGTACATAACATTTTAACTGTCATGCTTACTTTAATGAATAAAGCATTAATAATGAAGTTGTTTTGCTTCAGCCAAGAATAGCGGCTGAAGCTTTAAGAAATGTTTCGGACACAGAAGAGACGGAAGAAAGTTTCAGGTTCAATCACTAGGACGTTTCGAAGGAATGGGAAGTTTGTGATACGGCCTTCCTAGTGGTGCGCCAAGTTTATCATAGGTCCTTACTTCCGATGTGGCTTCACAGATTGACATTCTAAGGAAGCAATCAACAAGTGCAGTAAGTAGCGTAAGAAAAATGGCACGGAACACTGGTATACTATACACATTGGTATTCCGCATCCTTCACAGTGTTTTTAAATTGCACCTCTGCAAGTTGCAATCAGTCCACCAGCTCTTATCAAATGACAAAACTAAGCGATATGAATTCGCAAATTGGGCTTTGTAGAAAATTGATGACGATCCGTGATGGCATCTCAATATCTTGGGGACAGATGATGCTCATTTTTCATTGCATGGAATAATCAAGACTCATAACTGTAAAATCTGGGCAAAGAAGAATCCACATGCCTATACTAAGGAGCCCCTACATTCCCCGCGTTTAACTGTTTGGTGTGGTTTCGCTGCGCCCATTACTGTAGGCTCTTTTTTTTCTTTGAAAAGCGCTTTACAAAAGCTGGCTGGAAAACCTGCTGGAAGACGCAACTTGCATCTGCTGCAGGAGAAAGTGATACCGCACTTACTGGAATCTAATGTCCATGACACAGTGACGTTCACGCCAGATGGATCATCTCCTCACGTCACAACCGAAATAAAGACGTTCCTAAAAGGAACTTTCACTGAAGAGCGATTTATTAGCTGTCACTGTAAAAATGAGTGCCCCACTCACTCAGCGAACTTAAGACCACTTAATTTTTGATTTAAAGTTCAGAGTATACCGCAACAGCTCATCTTCTTTGGTGCAGTTAAAGGACGCCATTCCTCACAGAATCTCTTGCATCCATTCGGATATGCTACATGCTATAGTTAAAGGTGTTGTAACTCACTTGCAAACTGTTACTTGTGGTGATGGCAGACACGTAGAATGAAAGTGATATGCTTGTAACCATTTAACTGCATGCAAGTAAATATAGTTTTCCTTGAAATGTGTGATTAGTTCTCGTACAGCACCCTCTGTCGACGAAAGTTTTAACTATTGTTTTTTCTTTAACTCCCCCCCCCAAAAAATATCCCCCTTCAAGAGAATAACTTTTCTGCAAACCACATTCAATTTTACTAATTCCTTTAGTTTTTAAGAATTTTAAAAATATTTGCAGACTTCTGAGGCACCCTATATAGATATATATATATGTTGTATGATCTTAAATTCACTTAGTGCGTTAGTTAAATTCACTAGTTAAAAAAAAAAAAAAATTCGGAATTAAACTTACTAACTATGGTTTCACTCTTTTTAGATAATTCTACTAAATCTAATCCTAGGAGATAATATAATCAATATTTCTTTAGTAAATAAATTATATATATATATATATATATGTATATATATATGAGTCTTTAACATTTAAAAAATTTCTCTATTACGATGACACATTTCATCCCCCATACACGTGAACTCACTTTATATTAGAAACCCTGCAGTTTTATATATATGTATATGTACATATATTAATATTTTTAAATGCTAAGAGTCTTTAATATTAAAAAAAAATTCTCTCGATTACGATGACACGTGTCATCCCTCCATACACATGTACTCACTTTATATTAGAAACACTGCAGTTTTTTGGTTCAGGTCCAGGACAATGGTGATGCTAGCTCGTCACCTTCCTTCTTAACAAAATACAAACAGTTCTGCAAATATTCATAGACTAGAAAGCACTCTTAGGAAGTGGAGAGAGCGCAATATGTTATGCAGATGTTCGCAATTCAAAATGAGGTGCTTAGAACTGGAAAGACAAAATTGTGTAAGAAGAAACTGAACTGTACTTAAATATTGCAACTTTGTATTTACAATTGCGTATTAGGCTACGGGGTTTTAATTTTTAATGAAAAACATGTGATTCCATATTTATCCGCTAAGAAAAAAGGTGTCTCTGCAGTCATTCAAAAATATAGACTTTTAGTCAATAAACATCTAGTTTTTACAAACTTCAATAAACCGACGTCATAGTTCGGCAAAATGTCTGTTTGATAAAAGTGGTGTGCTTATGTGAATTATGTATGATCGAGGTTTAGTGGTAAAACTGAAGAGATAAGCAAAAGATGGTAACACTTCTTCCCCACTTCTGATACAGCGGAAGATAAAGGACTTAACGAAAAGGTCCAACTAAATTTTCCAATGCGTGAAGAAGGACTGTGAAATTAAAAAATATCGCATCTTTATGTGTAGTGCTAGAACAAGCGAACCAACCAATAATAATCAACAAAGTGAAACATTTGGAACTCTCATATTAGATCAAAATGATCTACACGGATACTCTGCAGCTAATTATAATTTTCATGTCTTTCAGTTGGTTGCTTTGGAAGCCTCAAATGTTGCCGTGTGGTATGAAACAGACTAGCTACGTGGGGATTTTGTGGTTATTCCCCTGTGTAACATGAGTACAGGCAATTACGACAGAAAGTCTTCCAGGAAGACATCCCTTCCCTTAGGCAAACAGCCTCCGACGATTCTTTTTCTGCATATCCGATACGTCCTTGTCTAATTTTTGCTTTTTTAATGCGTTATAAATTCATCAGTTATGTGTCAAAAGGAACTTTTTTTTCCTCTTGAAATAATTTAATCTTTTAACTCCATCATTAATTTTTTAAAAGACATTTTTTTCAGTCCCAATAATCAAAATCCGCTTTAAAAGCTCATTTTGGATTTCATAAGGAAAGACTGGGATTTTGCCATATCCTGGGAAAATAAGTCCCAGTCTTTCCTTAAGTGCAGAAATGTGAATAACGGCTAATCAGTCGAATTTTTTTTTCTCTGTTCTGTGGTCAGTACAGTGTGTCTGCAATAGAAAATTTATTTTGGGGCTTGTTAGCTTTCCATATTTTTTTTTATCTGGATGTAAGGAAGTTGTGAGAAGGATGATGATCTCATTCGCAGATCTGTGCGTCTTAATAAAATGTATATACAAAAGTATTTGTTGTTTGAAAAATGCATGAAAATCTCATCACTGGCTTATTTTCGCATGTAAATATTCCCCGAACAAGACTCTGCAGAAAGGAAACCTCGATACAGAAACATTGATTCTGTGGTCGGATGCTGGACAAGATGTAACACAAATACAATAAAAATAAAATAAAACTATTTAAAGTTGAGGCTACAGAAGAAAACTATGCGGTTTACGTGAATATAAAGCCAACAGGATAAACAATTTTCTTGGTTCAATTTTTCTCTGTGAATTTTAATTATAAAAGTGTTCATTAAGTAAATATTCCTTGTATATCTTTTCAAATGAAGGTTAGCCTTTTCCCCGTGTAAAGAGGATGATTCAGAATACTTTCCCTGGTTTTAAATAAAAATGTGGATAGTTTTCTTCCTTTAATATATCATTAAACGTTTTGTATTCATAAATTTTACTTTTAATGTTAGAAGCGCGTCTTTTGTCACTGACCCCAGCAGTAACAAAATGAACTCTCAAGACTGACCCAGCGTTCAGCAGTGGAATAAAGCTAATCTCCACTCAGCTGGGTACTGAATCAAATTACCTGCCTTCAAACGAAGCTTCTTATAAACAATAAATATTAATTTTTTTTTTTGAAGTTATAAGAACTGCAGATAATCTACCTTATAGGGCACAAATGTAGCTTGAGACAAAATTTCCATTGTTCATTTTCGAGTGTCTACAAAGTGAAACAACAAAATAAAATAATTTTAACATAATCTGACCTGCAGTATCCAAGCCTGTAGTTGAGACTTATCTTCCATCTTATATGTAAGACTTATAATACGTGCCCTTTTTATTTTATTTATATATGAGTGTTTTATAAATTTTAAATTTAATGCTAAGAAACGAAATAGCATAATTCCGCTTCAAAATTCAGTTATGCGAAAGAAGAACTTTGAAGTGAGAAAAAAGGTAATTCTTGCTTTCTACGAAATTTAAATTTATCAGTAATCGGGTTGCTCAATTAAATTACATAAATTCTTTGAATAATCTATTAGACCCGTGATCGAATGTTCTTTTTAATCCAATGGCTGGCACTTGTCTATTTAGCATTGGCCACTCTTAAGGTCAGAGTGGCCGGCCGAACGGTAAAGTCGCTGAACACTGGTAGTTCGGTCCGAGGTTCGAATCCCGGGAACGGGCTGGCTGCATGGGCGTTTTCGTGGATTTCCCCATGTGTAACGTGTATACGAGCCAGTTTCCCTTAGAAAGTCCTCTACGAAGCCATCCCTCCCCTTAGGCCCTCGTGTGCTTTGCCATAATTAAATACACACCACCTAAGGTCAGAAGTGATTTCCATTTTATCGTGAAGGCACCTAATAGGCACCCACTGTTGTCTCCTATGAAGAGACGGCAGTTAAAACCATTCCTTCTCTGGGATTCGAGCCCGGAGCCTTCAGTACCGCAGTAGGATTCCCTAACCACTTTACCGTTTGGGCGGCTCCCGTAATGAAATGTTGAACTTAACAAAAAGCATCTCTAGACGATTTTAAAAATAAAGAATTATTCATCAAGGACCATGTGTAGTCTCTGCCGTACACAGCGCGCCTTTGCATAATTTTTTTTTATGAATTTAATTTAGAAACATAGCTACGATATGCAGAATTTAAATGCGTAAAAGTGAGAGAGATTATTTCTTGCCTTTGAATGAGCAACATTATCTCAATTTTATAGAATGATATACATGAATACGATTCATTCTGGAGCTCATTAGGTATTTTAAATTGCGTATAATGAAGTGCATGGATAAATTTTTCTATTTGAATATAGTTTAGAGGGTTTGAAATGTTTCAATACTGCCAGGTTTCGGACTGAACTCAAAAAGCATTAAAGAAGCAATAAGTCCCTACAATGATGCAACCCTTCTTGACAGTTTTTCTAATCGTTTGGTGTATATGAGATCAAAAGTTATTTTTTTAACATTTAAGGCAATTTTAGTAATTCTAAATCAAAGTATTAAGAAAAGCAAAAGAGGATCTGAAGAATTAGGAACAATGTGACTCTAAAAGCTGGAAATTGTAGATTTAATAACTTTAAACTGAGACACTGGCATGCCATGCTTACACCAGAGGAAACCGAATATGATAAGGAAAAAATCAAAAACCCTCTCTAAGACGATTACTACGATTTCAGATGACTTCGGTCTTCAGGGTAGGTGGTTGTCTGAGAAAGATGAGCCCCAGTTCCAATGTTCAGAAATACTGGTCACTTTCAGAAGTAATCTTCTTAGGGAGCTGGTCGCCACGACAGGGTTTTATGTATTTTGAATACTATGATTAATGAGTATAATAATGCACTAATATGCTGAGAGAAATTCCGAAAATCAGATGAAATGGGGAAATAAGACTTCACACTGTAACAAATAAAACGGATTTACTCACACATTTCTCCCCTCACGTAACGTTTGCCTCTAGTGTTTTCAGTATATGATTTAGAAACTTCTGATCTACTGTAACAATGTAAATGTAGGCACAAGTAGATAATTATTTTGTGTAAGTTAAAAAGAATAATATTGAAATTGACGAGTTATTTAAAATGCCTAATATACTAATATTAGTATATCTTTATGCGTGTTTTTAATGAATCATGTTTATCATTTAAGCCATTTCTTCAAAAACCACGTGTTTCCCCCTTCCTCATTTTCTAGCAGTAAAATTAGTAGAAAAATGTAGGAATACTCGAGTAAATACGGTAATATTTCAGTTTCATGGATATCATGAAACATAAATAAATTATTTTTTAAAAAAATCTATCTCAGAGGAACACAAGGCCAACAAAACAGGTAAGTGCTCAGTTTGCATAGTATTAATAATTTTAAAAATGCACATGTTTTGAAACTGAGTTCCAATTTAAAAAGTTGGGTACCAAAAATATAATATCTCAAAGGATATTCTAGACCGTCGATAGAGACGATAGTATTGTGGTGCTGACAGCTAATCAGCGTGTTGTCATAAAACGGCTTAAGAATTTACTTGCGCATACTCCGCAATCAGCTGTCGCAGCGGGACTCTTTCTTCTTACTCCTTTCATAGTTTAAATCTTGAATTACTACTTCGATGCAGTTTGGATTCTTTGACGTATCAAAAGAACGCGAATTTAAATAAGTTAAACAAATTTTGATTCTAAGAATCATGAGAAAATTAAACTTTATTACGCACCGCCGGTAGTTACCTACGTCTCTCAGATAACTATGGAATATTAAGTTGATACGAACCAGTTTCTCTCAATTTCCCATAATCAGTGAAACTAAAACAAACCAAACGGTTATAAGCAACTGAAACATTGCTAATCGTATAGAGCCGACGCAATACGAGCGCATCAGATTCGCTTGAGGATCTGACTGTTATCGAACGGCACACGTTCGATAATAGTCAGATTAAAAGATCAAGTTAAGTCAGATCAAGTAAGTGTTCGACGACCCACTAATCCGCTGATGGCACGCCACAGAACTGAGCCTAATAATAAGTTGAAAAAAAGACACAGAAAGTATAAAAATATCAACCAACTCGGCAATATAACATCGGAAGACTGAGCAGAAGTAGATTGATTTAAATTTGAAACATTAAATACCCAAGAATAAAAATTCACAATTTTAAAAATTTTATTTAAATTTCTATTTATAAGAACAATTTAAATTTTCTTCTAATACTTTAACAGAAATATTAAAAATTGCAAGGAAAAAAATTACTAATACGAAGTACTGAATCAAAAAAATAATGAATTAATGTTGGAAAGTTTAAACTAAAATCAGAATGTATTTTTGTGTATAGAAAAGTATATTAAATCGGAATAAATCCGATATGGAGTATTTCATTAATTTCTGAGCTATTTCTGAAAGGGGAGCTTCAATTAAACCATTGATAAAATTCGCCAAAGCACTAATTATGCTTCTTCCTCAATACAAGTTTCTGGAATCCGTTCTTTAATCCTTGAACAGGCTTTTACGATACAAGGACCTAGAACCCATGAAAGCAGAAAGAATGTTAAACTTAAAGCGATATGAACTCACAGATCAAGCTTATTTAGAAAAATGGCAATCAAGAAAACACGTGTGTAATAGGCGTCAAGACTAGTAATAAACTAGGATTCTTATTATAAATTTAGAAATGTGTTAGATTTCAAACCCGTAAAAACAATTATGATAAAAAATTATATCAAATTCTTGGTTCTGAAAATGGGCCTCATATCAATATTTGACAAAGTGATAAAAGTTTTAATCTAATCGATTTAAACTAGAAATGCGATGTATATTTCATACCTAGAGAAACACATTCCGCTTATTAAAGTAATTTAAAAAAATCTGAAGGTAGCCGTAAAGATAGAAAATAGAGAATGTTATGTTTATGACAGAAACCATTTTGTTAGTAGTTGTTCTAAAATGTATAGAAAATCTAATTCTAAAAATAAAGAGAAAAATAATTGCCAACAAAGACTTTACGCTATAAAGATGCAGTAGCTGCAGAAAGTAATTCCCAACGTGCAACCTAGTATTGGTTTAATATTTGAGAAATATATGAAAATTCTAGATTCTGGAATGCATATTACTGATATGCATTCTGACTGCATTTCAGTGCAGTTTAGCAAATCAGAGCAAGGGTCAAATTATTCTGATATCTACATTTGGTGAAGATGTAAATGCTGAATTGATTATAATTTCGTTCGCACCAGAAGTTAGAGGGACGAAGCAAAGTCATCCAATTGAAGCGCTACGAGCTGTGTCTTACAGATTAAATACCTTCTGCTTGATGCTGCCACCTATTTACGGAAACCTCATATACGCAAATTCGTTTCTTCGGAGAGAAGGGAAGAATCACAAAACAAATGAAGTTTTCTGTCCATTCAATCTTAGCTTCAAATAGTAGGGCTGAAGAAACATCTATCCTATATCTAGAAAGTGATGCCACGTCATGCGAGAATTTATTAAAGAGAACAAAAAAGGAAAAATAAAGAGTATTGAGCTTTCTGAAGCAGCCAAAAAATAAAAAGAAAAACAAATAGAGTGTTTTCGAGTAAAAATACATGTTACTGTTGTTGGTAAATATAAAATTAGGTCGATTCCATGTGCAGGAAGAAATAAACCCTACATTTACATAATACCTTAAAAATTAAAAGATAAGGAGGTAAACTGAAAGCTATTAAGGATTCGACATCCACTAAGACCAAAACTTATATATGTAGTCTATTGCAGGGGTAGCCAACATCTATATATATATGACAGAATATTTTTCTTGATAATATGTCGCGATCTACGTATCAAAAACACATCCAAACTTGGGATTAATAAGTGACAATGAGCGGGGATACTAAACCAACATGTTACTTTTTAATAATATTTATTAATTGAAAAGTAGCCGCAGAAAAAATACAGATAAAATTTTCTTTTATTATCTTATCATCCCTAACGGGAAGTCTGCGTTTTGATGTCTCTAACAAAGCGTATAATAATTTGGAGTATACCCAGACAAAGATTATGATAATGAATCTTCAGTATGAGAATCAATACATATGGAACGATGTTTAGGTTTCGTGAACTTTATATATGAAAAAGCCAGTTCACATAAATATTTAGATCCAAAGCCAAAGTAGACATATTCGCTACACTTGGTGATTTGGGGAGCTTTTCTCGACTGATGTATTTTCAAAAACTTTCCTTACGCTTGTAAGGTTAGATTAGTTTGCAGAGTTTTGATTTCATTCTTTAACGCTTTTTTTCCGTATTAAATATATCAGAAATTTTTGCGGTAATATGATTTATATTCAAATCTTTTTTAAAAAAAACCAAAAGCCAGAAACTGCACAATAACTGAGTTCAACAACATTTTTAATAGTTTTCAATGTTATAATTTTAATTCTGATGTTTTTGCAGGTGATCGGAGCTATCTAGAAAGTGATTGAAATTGTTTTGTTGAAGATCTTTTGTTAGCGTACTAAATTTTGTTTTGTGGGCATTAATACTACTAATCATTTCAATTATTATCTTGTTTTTTCCCTTGCAATTCCAAAATTTCAGTCACTTTAATTTCGGTGCAAAATTTGTAAGAAATCACTGAGCAAAGTTCCGTCATTTAAATTTCTACATTTTTTATCTTACTTTTCGAGAAAATTTCTTATCTCAGTTAATAAATCACGAAATCCTAGTAGGCACCTATTTCTACTTAGCCACTTTACGTCAGTATATAATTATAATTCTGGCTGTCCTTCATCAAGTTGTAGATAGAAGAGACACCGCTGATGGAGCTTCCTCGAATGGAATTAATAATTTTGAAACTCTATGTTTATTATTTCTTTTGTATTTACTCTTTTTCTGGCTAATACTTGCGAGTGTATTATGCAGTGGTTGGTCAGACAACTTGAGAATACGTCATCATTTTGACATAGAATTATAAATTCATTTAAGGTGCCTATCACTGCTGCTGTTCTAGCTTTTATTATTGAAACTAATTTGCAAAGAGTGTAAAGTATTTTCTCCGTCTTTCCGCATGCCTCTGTTGTGTAATTGGAAGCATACTTGACGCGTATTGAGAGGTCCAGGGTTTGAGTCTCTGCACATTTTTCATGTCTCCTGCTTCAGAGAAAAAAACCTGTTCACTCAACAGGTGGCGTCTAAACTAAAAACTGGTGGACTATATGAAAATGCTAAGTCTTCGATTTTTTTTATTTGCTAACTAATTTTAATGTGTACTGAAATGCAAAAGACCTATTCAAGTAAACAATTTTAATTATATAAAAAAGGTATATACATTTTTGCACTGCAGTTATGTTAAGAAACATTTTTCTATAAACGCATTGCAATGTTACTACTGTGATACTACAGGAGCTATGACCTTTTGTTTTGCGACTAACGTGCAGTTTATATTTCACAACTATGAGTTACGACTAATTTGCGCTTGCAGTCTGAAATCTTATCTTGTCGGCTATGATCAACCAAAAATTAGTTTGTTAGCTATTAATGCTATGGACTATATTGAACAGTATAGATACTGTTTTTTTTTTTTTTTTTTTTTCTTATCATTTTCTCGTCTTTTGAGGATTACGCTAAGCCGTCAGAATTATGAACTGCATGTGTACGAAAGAGAAAAGTGTACCTACTTTTAGTAGTACAATGTGATTACCTTAATGTTGGTAATGCTTTACTATACATGATTTATCAATTATTACTTACCTTATTTATGTACGTTACCTAAACAGCATATTTCCTATACTGTTCACTATTATCCGAATTCTGTCTTGGAAAGTTTTACAGTAATATTCAGACGCTTTTGTATTTTCGCTTGGTAAAGAAATAAGATAATTCTCTTACCATTACTTTTGTGGTGTAAAGTGAACTCATCGAGTCGATTAATCGAAGATCCCGGATCTATCGCTGTTTTTTTTATTTTCAACTATTCCCCGCTTCAGAACGCTTCTCTTCTCTGCAGTTTGTTAAGATGTTTGCTTATAGGAGATAATTTACTTCTGTAACGAGATAAAATGCATTTAATATTAACTTGAAACTAGACAGCATACTTCCACACATACTAGAATAAAAGTACATGCATTCTTCTCAAATTTATACCAACTAAGAAATGATAAAAACATTATATCTCTATTTTTAATGCTTCTTTAATACTCAGTTATTTGTATAGTTTCGTTGGTCTGAAAATTCCGCATATTTCGTTACTCTCTTCATTTAATAATGAGATACAAATAATTTCCCACTAAGTCATAGATATGAATCTCAGGAATGATGAAGGCCAAATAATATTCCTGAAATTACTTCACAGTGTCCATCCAATAACGCTCAGAAATTCTCATCTATTTCGAGAAATTCATAATGTTCTCCAAACTATAAAGAATCCTGGAAGCAAGACTGCATTCTTAAGTTTTCATAGTTGGCATACTTCGCGAATCGGTGTAATTTTGAAAAAGAGTGTAAAAGGTTCCAAAGAGTCCAGTGAGGAAATCTTTAAGAGAAATTTCACTTAATTTAATGATTTTTATTTTGATGGCCGATTTTAGATTGACGTATATTTATTGATCGATAATCTTCGTATCATCTAATCATCGACGTGGGAAGAATTTAATAAAATCGTGGCCGTGGCTGGCCGGTCTTTCTGATCCGATTACCTTCGGCTAGCTTTCATTTCTAAGCTCTTTAAATAGGAGGGATCGCTTTCGATTTCTTACTGCTGCAGGCTGTCATTACGATTCGGTTGTTAACGGAGAAAAGCACTACGACGTAACACCTCGCTCTTTTGCTTTTAAGGATATAATTAAGGATAGGTGTCTTTAGGGAATTAAAACGTAATTTTCTGAAATCAATTCTATGTACGTATTAGTAACTTGAAACGAGGGTGGGGGTGAGCGAAGGATTTACTTGCAAGCTAGAAATTTCATATTACTGTCTAATGCCTCGAAGGAAAGCCATTAAAAAGTAAAGGATGAAAATGAAAAATTTATATAAATATTTCGTTTTTTAAATAGAAATAATACTTACTGTTGCCAATTCATAGAACTAAATCTGTATTGAGTAAAATTAAAAGTCGACCTAAAAGAATTTCAACTTTAAATTTCCCCGTATGTTTTTTGGCTCTTCTTTTTTAAGCGTAATAGGGAGTAAATAAAATTATTAAAGAATTAAAAAAGTATATTACCGTTTAAATAAATAACAAAATATTAGAGAAGATTGCAATCTGTGCATTGCTAAAGAACTGCATTAAATATATTTATATCTATCTACCTGTCTGTCTATCTATCTGTTTATCTATCTATCTACCTATATCTATATATCTATATCTATATTTATGTATATATATGATGAAAAAGAGAAACAGAGGTAGCAATGTTGATGGCGTAACACGTAGTGGCTTAGAACGTAGACTCATATTGAAGAGGAAAAATTCTGACTGCGTAGCATGCTAGGATGTTGAATCCGTAAAAACTAGGAAACTTTGCAGCCGAGTAAGGTTAAATATTTATTTTTTTATTTCATTTGACATGAGTTGACATGAGTAAACTGTGTCTAATGTAGCCACAGTTTACTTGGCACTCTAAACGCACGTATTCAAGAACATTTACTATTTTGATACTGTTGCAATAGGAAGAGAGCACAGCGAATTAGCGTCATTACAGGAAGAGAGGCAGAAGCTAAAGGGCGCAGTTATTAAATACGGAAGCTCACCAACAGAAGGTTTTGGTTTCGGTTAGAAAGGTCTCATTTCTCGAAATTTCGAGTTCAAGTTCCGCATTATATACGTCATCAGCGTTACGCAAGCCATATGACACAGATTGATCTAGAAATGACGCAGTCCAGAAAAGTTATTTTTTTAGAATACCCAAATTAAAAGAAGAAGTACCAAAATTAAAAATGAGGAAATAAGAGGCTAATGCTAAATTAAATTATAAAGCTGATTTGCTTATTTTTTTACTTTACATATTGCCTCCTTCAAAGGGAAAAAGGCTTGGCGACAAGTAAGAAATTTTATGAGAAAGCATTAACGAAACAAAAGAAATACAGTTGTGAAACAAAAATCGCAAAATTTTGATCTAAATAATTTTTTAAACTAACAAAATCTTGTAGGTACCATTTTTAACAATAAATGCAAACTAAAAATTATATGTAAGATTAAAAAAATACGTAAATCATCTTTATAATTTAGTAATAGTCTCTTAATTCTTCATTTTTAATTTGGTATTTCCTCTCTGTATTCTAAAAATAATAACTTTTCTGGACTGCGTAATTTCTAGATCAGTCTGTGTCACATAGCTTGCATAATACTAATGACGTAACTAATTCGGAACTTGAACAAAAAATTTTAGAACTGAAATCTTTCTAACCGAAACCGAAATTTTCTGTTGGTGAGCTTCCATATTGGAAAACTGCGCACTTCAGTTTTCGCCTCTTTACCTGTACTGACGCTAATTCGCTTTGCTGCGTTTAGAGGGTCAAGTAAAGTGTGGCCACAAATGTCAGTTGAAATAAAAAATAAATATTTAACCTTACTAACCTTACTCGGCTGCCAAGTTACCTAGTCATTACGGATTCAACATCCTAGCATGCTTTACGCAGTCAGAGTTCTTCCTCTTCAACATGGGTCTACGTTCTAAGCTACTACGTGTTACTTCAGCAACACTGCTAAGTCTCTTTTCATTATATATACGTTCTCTTTTTCATTATATATATATATATAGAGAGAGAGAGAGAGAGATAATATAAATATATAAGATAACATTTTTTAAAAATTAAATTTTGTTTTAAATGTTAATATTTTCTTATATGTGTATATATATATATGTATATATTGAATGACTTGAAATTCAGTGAAATCGGAAAAACGTTTTTCTAGTACTTGCGCAATAGCTGCAAAGTAAGATAATAATAATTTATTTACTAAATAAATAGTTATTATATTATCTCCTAATATAAATTTAGTAGACTGTTTCAAAATGAGGTAACCCAGAAGTATGAAATTTAATTCCGAAATTTTTCTTTAAGAGACTTGAATTTAAATCATGAAAAAAAATTTTTAAGGGGACTTGAATTTAAATCATGAAAAGAATTCCGAAAAAAATTTTAAAGGTACTTGAAATTAAATCATGAAAAATATAAATTCAAACTTTGAAAAAGAAAATTAATAAACCAAGCAGAGAGAGAGAGAGAGAGAGAGAGATGGGTAATTAAAACTGAAAGCTGAAATAAATGAGGAAATTGAAGAAAAAGGCGATATTAGCCGCAATGTAGAAATAGACTTTAAAATAGTTAAAAAATGTAGTAAAATAATGCTCATAATGATTTTCAAACTACAAGAGATTTTGTGTTGCTAGAAATATACAAATATTGATCAACAATAAAATAACCACCAAAACATAGACTTTAGTAAAATGAATAATGAAGTTGAAAAAAAAGGAGTAAAAAATACATGAATAACTTCGTTGTTAATAGAAATTTCCTGTCACATGTTATCAGGGGAAAAGAAGAAACGCATAACATACAACCAACTACTACCAGTCACGCGTCTGAGTGTACAGCTTTATGAAATAAATGAAAAAATGTTATCAATTACTACTAAGTTACTAAGTTTATAAGATCAACAACTATGCACTCTCTCTTACGTGACTGTACAAAATAGTGAAAATGGAAACAAAATGAATAATTGTGGATGAAAATTCTAGATAAAAAATTATAAAAGAATGCATACCTATGAATAGTTATAAGTGGTTGTGTGTTTCCTAATTTCCAATTAAAGAGCTATAAATCGACAACTAAAACTGTAAAAATCATTGTACAGGAGCGACTCCAATTTCTCATAATAAGTAATGTAATATAACCCAGTTTAAATAAAATTATAAAATTTTTTTGAAAGTATAATGAAATAAATTGCTGACAACTGGTGAAAGATCTCGAAAATATCAATAAAATATTTAAATAAAACAACTACCAGGCTATACGCTCTAAAAATGATAACAATCCGACAACATAGAGGAGCCTATACACAAAACAGTCAAATTAATTTGCGAGGGCTTTGAATTATGCACCGAAAACTGTAAATGGAATAATATCATCTTGTTTTAATTATATAACATGCTCAGGAATCCGATACTATTCAGGTCACAGATAGTTGCAGTCACAAATCAGTTGTCGTTTTTTATGGGAGAGAGGTTAAAACGAAGAAACATTCAATGATGGAGAAGCAGTTTCTCAGATACCATTTTTACCTATAATAAAAATGAGGTTACTTTGTTAAGATGACACATGAGTTTTAAAGTCTTAAATACCTTTTTAAATTTGTAAAACTGAGTTAAAAAACAAAAATGCCAGCCTGAAATAGCTTCCGCTAATTTGCAATCTGATCAGTTTTGGCAGACGACTAATGTAACCTATGTCAATCACAGAATTTTCCTAAATAACTTGTAGAGACAGTAGGTTATTTATTTTTTTTTTTTTTTTGGAAAAATGAGCAACGCCTTCGCCGGGAATCGAACCACGGACCTCTGGAATATGCTCTCAGCATGCAGACCACTACACCACGAAGGCACGCTAAGAAGGCGGGAGAAATACCTTATATACTCCCCCTTTTAAAGGGCGACTGGGATTTTAGGGGACCCAATCGCCAAATCCTGGGTGGGGAGAATCATCATTTACCACTCTTTTTAGTTCGGGCGCCACTGTAGAGACATCAGGATTTTTTGGAAGCAGAGGAAATGAAAAATGAGCAACGTCTTGGCCGGGAATCAAACCATGGACCTTTGGAATACGCGCCCAGTATGCAGACAACTACACCACGAAGGCACGCTAAGAAGGCGGGAGAAATACCTTATAAATTATCTAGGATGAATATGTTTCATGGAAGAAATGTGAAGAAAGGGAATTGTTTGAGGTCCTTTGTAACAAAATCGCAGTTGACCTTCAAGGATTTCATTTTAAATACCTTCTACTTGATCATATCTGACAACTTAGTGAAGCTTTTTGCATTAAAAACGATTTATTGGTTTATGTTATGTTATTACTTCTATTACCTTCCTTATTTTGTGTTAAAAATCACCCAGTATTAGAGTCATCTTAACAGAATTATGCCCTTGGCTGTTACAGTGTTCTGGAGCTTTTATCTTCACCAGTTCTAAAGATTCACAGCACATCAGATAAAATATGGGCACATGGCTGTGCTTAGAGTACTCCTGTTAAAACGGCTTCGTATTGTTTTCCAAATCAAGTTATATTTTATGTAACTTGATAGTTACTCATACCTTGTAAATTAGTAGAAAACTATTAATGTTTCGTCTAAAAGCGAAAACTAAATGAGCCAAAGCCTTTTATACTTATTAGTTTATCTTATAAGTACACCTGTATGTGTGTCCAGTAATAAACTTAGATTCACATCTTTGCTATCAAAGCATTTTGAAACCAGGCTTTCACATCATAGCTTCGATATCAATGTGCATATTAATTTTTTTCTTGAATAGCACAGCCATGTTCTTGCCTCTCTTCAAACCATTTTCCAATTATTATCTTACTACTTGCGTTTATTTTACATACAATAGATATGCGATGAAGTTTTGAAAGGAATATATCTTGTACCGTAAGTCGTTAAGGCGGATTTCTTTTAAATATAATTTCATAAGCACATAATTATCTCATATTGTGCAACCCGATCCTTCGAAAACAGGCGTCGTTGTGTAAGCGGCAGTTTCATATACTGCCTTTTATTATGTTCTAGACGTCGATAATATTGCTCAAGTCGATTTCATTCTTAAAGCACAAGATTCATCAACCTACGATGAACACCGTACTGCAAAGTTTTCGTTCCTACGAGCAATATTTTAGCAAATGTTTTTATAACTCTTGTGAAATGTGTACGAAAGTCCTTTATTTGCAAAAGTGATAAAGTGAAGTGGCAAGAATCACAGCGTTTTGTTTAATTCTTTCTGTGCATTAATTTTTCCATCCACAAATCCACGTCCATTTCTTTGACTAATTCATACTCTCAGGATACCTAAGATACTGTTTGATACCATTATTTCCAGCAATTAAGGAATTACAGTCTATTTAAATATAACCACAATCAGCTCAATTGATGTATGTTTTTCGTGAACTACAAACTTATTTATAAGATTATGTAGCTGAAATCATACCCAACAGGTAGCTGTTATATACATTCTCTTCATTGAAAGTATCCTTTCAGTATCTTATTCTAATGTTAATTAATCATTTTCATTTGAATTCTATCATCTAATGTGCAATTTTTGTTTTTTCATTTCCCGCTCCTGTCAAGGGATTTTCGGCTCATATACTGGCCCCGAAATATATTGAGAGACGATCTTGAACTGAAGCTCACGACAAAAGTGAAACTTGCTAACGAGAAAGGAGGGAATTTTTGCTCTGTTGCTGTAGTGCCAACAGCGCTCTATAATTACACACGGCTTTCCCTACTTCAACGCCGGCGTATTTTGTCTCAATTTTAACACCTCTAAGTGAATAAATAAGTTCTAAATGGAAAAATAACATTGAATGAAAAATATTCAGTAACTAAATCATTATTAGCTCATTAAATTAGCAGTTTATTACTCTATAAGGTATTTCTCTCGCCTTCTTAGCATGCCTTCTAATGTAGTGGTCAGCACGCGTATTCGAGAGGTCCGTGGTTCGAGTCCCGCCAAGGGTTTCGAACCACGGACGAACTTAATCATTTTTCATCTCTCCTGCTTCTTTAAAAAAAAAAAAAAAAAAAAAAAAAAAAAAAAAAAAAAAACTAATTCTACAGTAGCTCATGAACTAAAAAAGGTGGTTGGATGATGATTCTCCACCAGGATTTGGCGATTGGGTCCCCTAATTCCCAGTCGCCCTTTAAAAGGGGGAGTATATAAGGTATCAGTACTGGGCGCAGCCCGACCTGCCTAACCAAACAAGTTGGTCTTATGGTCATGACAGGCCACACTCATTAGAGTATATAAGGTATTTCTCCCGCCTTCATGCAAGTTCGCATGCTAATTCCGGCATATCAGCGGAACTAGGAACTAGGAACATGCCTTCATGGTGTAGCGGTCAGAACGCTCGACGCGTATTCGAGAGGCCCGGGGTTCGAGTCCTGGCGAAGGCGTTGCTCATTTTTTTATCTCTCCTTGCTTCCAAAAAACCTAATGTCTCTAGAACTCTACATTTAATTTTCAATTAACAAACATTGAACTTTTATTTATATTCATTTGCAGATAGTACTCTACACAGTTTTTAAACTATCAATGAATATTTATTAATTTCTGCATCTTGTATACCAGAAAGGTCTATGCTTAATACCATTACTATTTGCTTAGTATTTAGAATATTATATGCATAATTTAATGTAGATAGTATAACATTTAAAAAGGTTTTATCCAATTACTAGTTATCTAGTTAATTATCTAGTTAATAATAAAGATTCACGCAGATTACTCCTTATATATATGTTTTTATATCCCCTTTTAGCATATCATATTAAGCATTATCTTCTTTACATTATTTTAAAGTTTTTCACATACTGTTTTCCAAATTAATGTATTGATTTCTTAGGACTCACTAGCAGAAATGCATGTCTGAATAAGATTTAGTAATTCTTTTGAAGAATTAATATAATGTATGTCTAATAATCCAAAAATATTAAATTGGCCAACCTTCAAATAAGATTTTATGCAATATAGCAATTGCTTTTAAATAGTTCTTAATTTTCAGTTAACTGAAGATTTTTGTTTCATATAAAATCTCGTTTAATCACTGTGAATTACTTTAATTACCTTTTAACACATAATATTCTTAAAACATTGCAATTTCATTAATTTTTACGTAAGTATAATAATTTTTTAGTAAGCTACATTTTATGATTTCTAAA
This sequence comes from Stegodyphus dumicola, assembly GCF_044657685.1. Taxonomy (NCBI): domain Eukaryota; kingdom Metazoa; phylum Arthropoda; class Arachnida; order Araneae; family Eresidae; genus Stegodyphus; species Stegodyphus dumicola. The sequence continues at coordinate 182,368,160 of NC_140781.1, forward strand.
AAAAATTTATCTAGTGCATTATTAATTTTTTATTCTGTTCTGTATATGAACAGGTTCTGATTTGTTATCTTATTTGTTTTATCAGCCAGTTAATTAAATATTAAGTATATTTTGATATAGTTTTTTTTTTCATTGTATTTAAGTATTCTCGTGTTTCCTTGTTCTAGTAACGTAGTTGTTTTTTATCTTCAACTTCTCATGCAAAGTCAAATTAATATTAAGTGCTACAAATTGTATCAGTATCAATTAACTGCCAAATGACATAAATTCCGCTGATCAGTGCTATTATTCTCCCATCCGATGTAATCAGCATTTTTAAGGGGCTGTCAAAGGCTATTCTTTCTTTAAGCAACAATATTCACTAGATATTTTTATGAATAACTTCAGAAGTTAGTTACTTAATAATAGTCAGAAATATAATAGCAACTTAAATGACAGCGAACTCTTGTCTGTACTCTTGCCTGAACTCTATAGATATGTATTATACTTTTTGCTCTGAAAATGTACTACCAATGCCATCACGAAGAAAATCCATTCTAAGACATGCAAAAAATGACTTCCTAAAAGAATTCAAAGAGTTCCAAAACATTCCCTGCCTTTCTGAGATCAAAGAAGCTCACGACAAGACAACAAATACTGAATAATACATTCCCTCAGCCATATCTTCGAAAGCTCAAAGAATTTGTTAGCTATATAAAATCTCTGTAGACATTGTAAACACAAGAAACTCTGTATAATCATATCTATCAATTCCAGAAAAATAAAAACTGATGAACGGAATGAAAGAACTAAAAGACCCAGCCCTCTCATAATCGAATATATAACTGCAGTCCAGGCAAACTATATACTTCAAGTTATATTGAGACCACAGCAGCAAAATAAGAGTATAACAACAGTGCAATATCAAACATCCTATTTAGAAGTGCCCAAAAATTGAATAAAAGCAGAGTTATTTATATATCTTAAAAGCGAACAAAGCAATAACAAATTAAAAGAAAAATTGTGAAAGATAGCACCACTGCATATTATAGTAGCAAACGTACACACAGTGCATCTTAAACAGAATGGAGGTTTAGAAATAGAGTGCAATACAAAATAAGACCTAAACATTGTCAAGCAAAATTTAAACACAGAAGCAACACCAGAAACAGTGTACACAAAATGCCCCAAACAATGTCTTCCAAGATGCTCAGTTAATGAAGTTCCATTAGCAAGGCTGCAGTTCGACATAGAAAATATGCTGTCATAGAAATAAAATATACTGAAAACAGAAGCTTCAGTTTCATTCTGTTTAAAAGAAAAAGCAAACAATGTTAAGTGGATCATCGAATGCTATCCAAAAGCATTCCAAACTTTCATGCTCTCCAGAAAAGTCTTTACTAGGTGGCAACGACACAAATTTACAGAGCATTACGGTGCTATATGGTGTTTTTGCTGCCAAGAACTAGGACACACTCAAGGAAAATGCAACAACAAACAATATTGCTCAGATTGTGCCGGTCCCTACGGCATACATGAATGCCGAGCATTGCAACCTTGCTTTATCGACTGCTTAAGCTCCGATTGTCATACCAAACTTCAACTCCCCACAGTACATCCAGCCTATTCAACTATATATACAGCATACAGAAGATATGTTGAACGAATATGGATGATCACAAGCTACTCTCAGTATTGCTCAGCATTTCTCAATAATCCACACTTACGAAGACACCAGTACCGTGTAAGGATCTTAAGTTTTACTAACGTTTATTTTATTTTAAATCTTTACTATCACTTCTTATTTTCTACTTCCGGCCAGAATTATAAGCGTGAAGGTTTTTATGCAAAGTTTGTCTGGCGAACGCCAAGTATTTAAGTGTGGCCTTTTTGCCAAGCGAAAGAGAGGAAGCAGTGACTTCGAAGCAGGCCGCTTACCTTAGAAGTTACGCAGTTGCTATTTGCCTTCCAGGCCAGAGGTTTTAATCCTCTTAATAAATTAAACGTATTGTAGTGTTCACAGTTTCTGTGCTACATACGCTTCCTGTTATTATAAGGCCAATCTTCCACGTGTGTTATTCTAAAGTTAAATTAGAGTTTAGTTTTATTTTTTATACCTTTTACGTTAGACCCCGAGTGGAGGGTCATTGTATTCCGAAGTACGGAAGTCATTGTATATAAAGAAAAATAAAGCGTTTTGTATACCCTTCGTCTGTATCCTGTCTACTTACTACAATTAGTGAACATAGCTTTAGTAAGCTCTCTGTTCCTACTCAGGTCATTGTATGTTTCCGAAGAAGGTTAGAAGAAACATTGAACCTGATAGTGGCGCCCGACGAAGAATAACCATGGCCGAATTTCAAGAAGAACCTGTGCTGCCTGCAGAAACGGCTCAGAATCCAGAAATGCCAGCTGCCGCCCTGGAAGGATTTGGGTACATCGTCCAGACCATGCGCGCTTCGATGAAACCAGAAGCAACGTTTAATGGAAACTCACCGGTAACCAGTTTTTTGGAAAAATTGGATGACCACTTCATGCTCTACCCCGTGCACGAGTTTCAAAAAGTTACCTTAGCTACCAGCGCTTTGAGGGGCCAAGCGCTTAACTGGTTCAAATGTATCGGCAGAAGTCTCTTGGGTCAAGCAGGAAGTCCCACCTATACTTATGAAAATTTCAAGACTGCCCTACTAAAAGCCTTCCCTGTTGTAAGGGATCGTGCGAAATTAGAAACGGAACTTTTTAGCATATATCAACAAAGAATCGAAAACCTGTCGAGCTTTATTTTAAGAAAAATTCACGTTTTCAAGCTCTTGTATGGAAACCGTCCGGATCCTGAAATAATTCAAGTGATTTTGCCGAGGTTACTACCCCAAGTGCAAGACTTTATTGAATTAAGAAATCCCACTACACTGGAAAAGTTATTTGAGCTAGCAATCCAGTTTGAAAGTAGAAGAACGGCGGACGTCGAAAGAAGACGCCAATATCAACAGCGAAACCAATTTGGTACGCCAAGACTACAACAAACTCAAGCATACGGCTACGGAGAAAAAGCGAATCAGTGGGCAAGGAAACCCGAGCATTCAAAAACAGCCGGCGAACGTCGACAGTTCAATAGCAACCCAGGAAAAAAGTCTCAAGGCCAGGGGAAAAAGAAGGAAAGCACGGAAAGGAAAAATAATTTAAACTAAAACGGATTTCTGCTGACGAGAGGGTGCGGAAATCCGAAGGCCACGAAAACCCCTCTTCCTTCAAGTTAAATACAGTAATGGTGAAAAATTTGACTCTTCCGAAGATTGAAGTGTTGGTAAATAATATCCCGGCCACCGCACTCCTGGATACCGGCGCGCAGTGTTCCTGTGTGGCAGAAGTCTTTTTTAGAAAGTATTTTCGCAAATACCGCATATATAATGCGGATAATACGACAGTATTAGCGGCGCAAGGAAAAGAATGTAAGTGCGTAGGTAAAGTACCTTTATATATCCGTATCAAGGACGAACAAGTAAAGGTGATGTTTTTTATAGTAAAGAATTTGCAAGCACATTTAATCCTAGGAATAGACTTTCTTTCAGACGCACAAGCTACACTGGATTTTAATGAAGCGTCCCTTAGGCTGACAATGAAACCAGTGCGTGTAGAAAAGGTTGAACCGCCAAGGTTAAATCTTGACCACCTGCCTAATGACGAGCAAGATAGAATCCGACAAGTGGTAAGTGAATTTGCTTCCTTATTTAGTGATATTCCAGGATTTACTCAGGTTACTAACCATAGTATTGACACCGGAGATGCATTGCCGGTTCGTCAAAAACCATACCGGTATGATAAGAATAAGGAAAAAATTATAGAATGGCATATTACCGATATGCTACGTAAAAAGATCATAACGCCCATCTCAAGTAGTTATGCTAGCCCGGTGGTTTTATGTAAGAAAAATAATGATTATCCTTTGGAGCATCCAAAAAGGTGGAGATTCGCTATTGATTACCGTAAATTAAATTCCATAACGAAATATCCGGTATATCCGTTACCGATCATAGAAGAAATTTTAAGGAACATAAAATCAACCAAATTTATGACGACTTTAGACTTAACGAATGGTTATTTTCAAATAGGGGTCAGGCCTGAGGACGTGCCTAAGACTGCTTTTATAACCAAGTCTGGCACTTATGCATTTTTGCGTATGCCGTTTGGCCTTTCTGGGGCCCCAGCAACATTTCAGCGATGCATGGACATTGTGTTAAGACCTGTTCTTGGAAAGTCCACATTTATCTATTTAGATGATATAATTATTACTAGTGATAATCTCGACCAACATATACAGGATTTAAGACAGGTATTTTCTTTATTAAATGAGGCCGGTCTAAAAGTTAATGTCGAAAAGTGCAAATTTGCAGCCCCTGAATTAAAATATTTAGGTTACAAAATATCGCAAAAAGGGATCGAGACAGATGAATCAAAAATAATCGCTGTACAAAAGTATCCGACTCCAAACACGGCAAAGAAACTCTCTTCTTTTCTAGGACTTTGTTCATATTATAGGTCCTTTATAAAAGATTTTGCGGCTATCGCTGAGCCATTGTTAAAATTAAAAAGGAAAAAGGCAAGATTCTCGTGGACGGCCGAAGCCAATAGTGCTTTCGAAAAATTAAAACAAGCATTAACGCAAGCCCCTGTGTTGAAATTTCCTGAAAAGGATGAAAATTTAGAAATTTCAGCGGATGCTTCGGATTATGCGGTAGGAGCGGTACTTTCGCAAAATCAGCAGTCCGTGGCATTTTTTAGCCGAACTTTAAATCAAACACAAAGAAACTATTCCGCGACCGAGAGAGAGGCACCTGCAGTTCTGTTAGCAGTGCAAAAGTTCCGAGTCTATTTTGGAAAGGCGCCGATAACAGTATATTCTGATCATGCGACGGTAACTAGATTGTACTCAGGGAAAAATTTATCCCCAAGGTTAATAAGATGGGCACTCAAGCTGCAAGAATATAATCTGGTAATCAAGCATACCCCCGGAAAGGAAAATATCGTAGCAGATGCCCTATCACGAATTAAATTAGACGAACAGGGTAATACCGTAAAAGTTGCAATGCTTACAGCGTGTACAATAAATTCCCGAGAAACTGTAATAACCGAACTGGGTAAGGATCCTGAGTTTGGAAGTATTTATGAGTATTTGAAGGATCCTGAAAATTTTAGCCACCAAGATATTGTGGCGATAAGAAATAGGGCGGCCCATTACGAACTAATAGATGGTCTATTATTCTACACAACAACTACGAATTCCAACAACGAATTTCGACCTGTTATCCCAGCTAGTCTTAGATTAAATATCCTGCAAGAGCTCCATGACAGCCCTTTAGCTTCTCATGCTGGTATTCGAAAAACTATCCAACGCGTACGCGAGGCAGTCTACTTTCCTGAACTGCAAAAGTTAACAAGGGCGTATGTCCAGTCCTGCCCAACATGTCAAGCCGTTAATTATATTAATTTCCGCCCGGCCGGGTTTCTAAATAGTATTAAATCCGAATTTCCAAATGAAATAAATGGCATCGATTTATTGGGCCCTTTCCCAAAAAGTCAGTTAAATAAAAGTCGCTATCTCCTTGTTATGGTTGATCATTTTAGTAAATGGACCGAAATTGTTCCCTTAAAACGAGCCTCCGCGAAATTAGTTACTGATTCTATTTTAAATAAATATATTTTAAAATACGGGGCGGCCCTAAAAGTTATATCGGATAATGGTCCTCAATTTGTAAGTAATATATTTGAAGACATGTGCGAAAAACTGGGCATACGTCATTTAAAAATGGTCCCGTATCGGCCGCAATCAAATATAGCGGAACGGGTCAACAGAAATATAGTGAAAATTATCCGTAGTTATGTTAAAAATTTTCATAAAAGCTGGGATAACTATGTCAATGAATTTGCTTTCGCCCTTAGGACCGCAAAACATGATACAACGGGAAAAACTCCTGCTGAGTTATTTCTAGGCAGAAAGATTATAACGCCGTTAGATAAATTATTTTATGTGCAACAAAGAGCCCCAGAATTTAAAATGGGTGATATAGAAAAACTAATAAAAGAAGCAAAAAAGAATACGGAAGTAGCACAAAGAAAACAGAAGTTATATTACGATCTGAAACGACGGGGAGTAACTTATAAAGTAGGGGATGAAGTTTTAAAAATTAAGCATTCACTTTCTTCAGCACCAGAAGATAAAACTGCCAAATTTTTTCCACGATTTGAAGGACCATATGTTATAGAAAAAATAACTCACGCTGTTGTAGTGTTAAAGGCCAGAAATGGTGAAACTTGTTCCGCAAATATTGATCAAATTAAGCCCTACTTCGATCGTAATAAAATGCAAATCTTTTCAGATCTTTTGCAGGATCCGGCACGGCAAACACCGCAGGTACAAGTTCCAGAGGTGGGAAAACGACAAGTACAAGGGCAAGCTAATGAGAGACAGAAGCAAGTGAAAAGAAAATTGCCCCGCGGAAAAATTGAAGGTAAAAAGAAAAAGAAGCCGTTCCACCGTCCAGAAAACAGAGTTCACGAACACCCCCAGAATGAAGAAGGGAGAAGGACGACGTATGTGAAGAGGACCAGGAGAAAGGACGGCAACTATAACCCGGCTTTAAAACGGAGGATCGACTCATCCGACAGAACTCTCCGCAGCAAAAGTCGCCGAACTGCGGAAGGGCCATCAGCGGCGGAGGAAAAAGTACAAGAAAAATTTGAACGGCCAACAACGAGGTCCAAGCAGGATCACGACAGAAGTTTCCCGGTTCCGCCAAGACCAGCTGCCTTCAAACGGCCAAGACCACAAGCAGAGGGGGAAAGGAAGGTGTTCAAGGGTGGCCGTACTGGTGAAAAACGGAAGCTTCCAGAGGAAAGCACTGAAGGGCGAGGCCGTACAAGAAGGAGGATAAACCAGGCTACGGTCTGCAGTACCTTTAAAGACTGGGCCCAGAAAAGGATGTCCGAATATTACAAAGATAAGTAAAATTTTATGATACGTTGCAAACTTAAGTTGATCTTTCATTCTTACTGCAAGTGGCAGATTTCAAGAAGTTTTACCTCATGCGAGGTCTACCTTTATCGCCAAAAGGGCGAGAAATGAGTTGTGACCGATTTTCTTATTATGTTTTTCAATTACTCGCGCGTAAAACTAAAGTTGATGTATAATAGCGTTGTGTAAAGACTTAAATATTGTAAAAAGTTATTGTATAAATTTTATTTAAAACATTCTAGCAAGAAAGAAGTTTTAGTCTGAAAGACTTTTTGAAATGTAGTATTATTTCAATGTAGAAAGAATTGGCACTTGCTTTGAAAAGAATAGAAGTTAACAATGTACTACTAATGTATGTTTTCAAATGTGTAAAATTAACGGCATGTTGATATGTTCTTATATACATGTGTTCTGTTATTTTAAATGTTAAGAAATACCGTGATATGATAAAAGTGAAAGTAATGTTAAAAATTTGTTATTCTTGTGACTGTAAAGACTAAATCATGGCGAATATATGTTAAAGGTTGAATGATGTAGTTAGGCTCTCTGACGCTACACTTTAGAGTTAGCCACTTTTAGAATAGTACCTCAGGGTTTAGAGTTGAAAGTAGGGTGTGTTAAGAGGTCTCGTTATGTTGAATTTTAACACGTTAGTGTTTTGATTGTAGGAGGAAGTGTTGAACACATAGACATAAACACATTCGTGTTTGGTGTTCTTTTACAACACATGTCAGAGAGCAAGGGGAGAGATAATTAAAATAGTCATGAATGAAATAAGAATGTTAAGAGAAGTATATTCTATATGTTATTTGCAATGTCATTGTGTAACATTTCATTAAACTAGTTTTCCTTCCAGATCTCTGGAAGGAACCAGAATTGAATAAAGCTCCTGTTTAGATGCAGTACAGATGAAAAAAAAAAAAAAAAAAAGATTGTTGTAGATCCTGGGAGCTGCTATTGTAACAAATTTCTTTCTTTTAAATTTTCTAGTTTCTAACGAAGTTATGATTGTAAAAGGTTGGCCTCGCGTTATATTCTAGAGCTAAAAGTTTTCAACAAGGTCGTTTTAGACCTCAGTTTCAAACTAATTAACTCTGGCGGGAAGTATGTAAGGATCTTAAGTTTTACTAACGTTTATTTTATTTTAAATCTTTACTATCACTTCTTATTTTCTACTTCCGGCCAGAATTATAAGCGTGAAAGTTTTTATGCAAAGTTTGTCTGGCGAACGCCAAGTATTTAACTGTGGCCATTTTGCCAAGCGAAAGAGAGGAAGCAGTGAGTTCGAAGCAGGCCGCTTACCTTAGAAGTTACGCAGTTGCTATTTGCCTTCCAGGCCAGAGGTTTTAATCCTCTTAATAAATTAAACGTATTGTAGTGTTCACAGTCTCTGTGCTACATACGCTTCCTGTTATTATAAGGCCAATCTTCCACGTGTGTTATTCTAAAGTTAAATTAGAGTTTAGTTTTATTTTTTATACCTTTTACGTTAGACCCCGAGTGGAGGGTCATTGTATTCCGAAGTACGGAAGTCATTGTATATAAAGAAAAATAAAGGGTTTTGTATACCCTTCGTCTGTATCCTGTCTACTTACTACAATTAGTGAACATAGCTTTAGTAAGCTCTCTGTTCCTAGTCAGGTTATTGTATGTTTCCGAAGAAGGTTAGAAGAAACATTGAACCTGATAACCGAACTCATAATTTTTCTGTTTATTAACCTTCAACATACTTCTCTTTCTACTTCTCACCTCTCCTCAACTGAAGAAAAATATAAATCCGATTTCACTTTAACACAAAAACCGTACTACACAGAAGGTCATATAACCAATGTACCAGACAGTTGGAATGTAATTCAAGTCCCGCCAGTAGCTCCTAGAATTAGTGCATGAGCTGGAATAATCTGCCCAACCAACAAATGGAATCCACATTATTTACACACAGAGATTTTGTTGCTATAGAAGTGATTATCAATAAGGATACACAAGTTATCATATCATCAGCGTTTGCGTACCCAGAAGAATAACTAGAAGAAACAATACATCTAAGAGTAAAGACGTTACTTTCATTTCTTACTGCCCATCAAATTATTGCTGGGAATATTAATTCACACAATGTTGTCCGCGAATATGATGAAATGATGACACTGATGAAAGACGGAACAGATTGGAAGAACAGAACAGAACAGAAGAACAGACCAGCAAATAACAACTCTACCATTTCACAACATCTCTAATTCCATTCTATAGTTTGAAACTGCCAACGGTAAAGGACAGCCAGATCTAACATTAGCGCAGCTAATGCATCTAATAACATCCATAACTAATCCATACTAGAAGAAGAAGCCTTATCTGACCATAAATACATCACTTTTACGCTAGAAGAGTCCTAATATTAAGAACTCATGAAACGTTAAAATTATCGAGTAATGCAGGCAAAAAATTCATCAAAAACTGCAATCAATAGAAAATAAACTCAGCATGTGTGACAAATATAATAGTCTAAATGAAATTACGAACAGCACTATAATATCGGCGCAGGAAATATGCGATGAAGCATTTAAAACAAGATCACTTGTTATAAAGGCAGTTGGTGGATAAAGAATTAAGAATCCAAAAACATATAATTCGATCAATAAAAAGGAAGTTAAAATTAGCAATGAACGATGAAGATTGTAAGGAAATATTATGTCAATTCAGCAAACAGCGTGCAACCTATCAAAAAAAAAAAAAAAAAAAATACTGGCATGAATATTACAGTATTAATTCAGAAAAATATTATTATATGCAAAATTGGCACAAACAAAATTTCCACTTAACGCTGACTCTACTCCCTCCTAGGGACTTTGGTTTATATCGCAACACAGAGACACTAAAAACATCAATAGAAAAAAAAACTATAAATACCGCTTTCTTCAAGAAGAAGATGACACTGTTCCTTATCAGAGTATACGCAACGACGTCTCAGTCCCAGATACTGACAAAGATCCAAAAATAGCTCAGATTGAAATTAACTTATTAATGCGCAACTTAAGCAAGAAAAAGCATCAGGACCCGATGCTGTCAATAACGGAATAATCAAACTGATTCACAAAGCCTGTCCATTCTTCTTCAGAAAATTCTTTAAGAAATGCCTACAGCTTTCCACTTTCTCAGATTGCCTGAAAATCGACCAAACAGTGCTTTTCTCAAAGACGAACAAAGGTCCTTCCAACACCAAATCTTATAGCCCATTATTTTCCTTCCGTCAACAGGTAAACTTCTCGAAACAGTTATTCTTGTTATAGAATAGAGCGTCATATTCACAATGAAAAAGCTATTAGCCACTAGCAAGCACTCTATTAGAATTACTTCTCAAGTCAAAGTCAAGGTTCTCACCTTTTAGGTGTGTTTTGGCGAGCATGGTAAACTTTTCGTAACAAAAGTCGCTGTAATCGTGTCTTGGTCCCTCTTTCCTCTGGTTCTGTGCGGTGTTTTTCGTAAGAGCGAGGGGCAAATTTTTGGTACCTCAGGCAGCATGAAAATGCTGAAAATTTCTGTTTATGTTCGGCGTGTTAAAAGTGTTAAAATTTAATATCCGGTTTCTACATAGTAATTACGATTCTCTTTGGCTTCAAGAAAATAAAGTAATTAAAACAAAAGAAAAAATAAAGAAATAGATCATGCAGCTTCTATCTTCAAGCGGGCCAGCGATGCTTCGGTCCGTCAGCTGTGGTTTTGCCAGGCTTTGACAACTAGCCTAGCGGGTTATGTCTCCTCATATCGTCCTTCCCTACCTTATGGAGAGTTCAAGCCATGTGTTGCCTCATCATTTTTCCTTGCGGTTTATCTTCTCTTCGGGTCCAGCAAAAGTTCGTCGTAGTGTCTGTTGATGTTTCCACCATTTTTCGAGTGATCCTGTGGACCAGTTCGTTTGTAGAAGGGATTCCAATACTTCGGAGTTCATCGGTTTTTCCGGACACGTTGTTGAATTTGTCCCGCGTTAAGATTTTTCTGGCCATAGTCAACCCTCCTATCATCTGAGCGTCACACGACATAAGGGCAGCGTGGGTCAACTTTTTTTTCCGGAGCCCAGGAGAGAAATAGATAAGTTAATATTTCGTAATTTTTGAATTGCGATGCATTAAACATCATCGAAGTTTTAAAAATGTTTCAGTCCGGTAGGGTTTTAAGGTTTAATTATGTATCCAAAATTTAACGGCAGTAATGTCGTATTAAAATCTCTTAGTTAATTCTGTGATCCCGGTATTAGATGCGTTTCAGCATTCCCGGTTTAGTGCAATAGTTAAAAAAAGAAAGAAAAAAAAAAAAAAGAAAATTTGTATTGAAGCAGTTTCATTTATTGGCTGACTGTTGGTAAACTCTCTTAATTTTGCTAACGCTCTGTTTTTAATAACTGTTTTGAATGTGAAATTTGATGGTGAATATTTTGTTCTGCTAAGATTATATAAATAGACTTAGACTTAAAATTAAGAAAATATGATAAGAAATTTAATTAAGAAAGCATAAGAGCTAATTTTGCATTAAGAATGTGTTGCAAGTAAATAGCATTAAACTGGTAACGTTATGTTATAAGTCTGGTAAAAAATAGTCTATGTTTTATCTGTTAAGATGTGCAATGTTAATTTTTATTTCTCCCGGGAGTTTTTCTATCAAATACTTTAATAGTTTTAGATGAATGTTAATAGTTGAACAAAATTTCACGCATTTCATTGGATAAATTTAGTATGCTTTTTTATTTTGCCTTTACTGCTTTGCACATGCTTACTACCAGCCATCAGTGGATTGTTCGGGTATGTTACATGAGTAAAGTTTACATAACGCATTACTTAAGTTATCACATGATTGTTAGTTGGCAAACTTTTCACTTATTTTGGCACAGTGATTAACTTAACTTGTTTGTGGTGTCTTCCTAAAAGTAACCACGGAATATCAGCATTGGATTACGGTTTTCATCTTTAAAAAATCTAATAAAAGTCCATCATGTGAATGTAGTATCATCATAAGATTATGTTATTTAGTGTTCTGACGTGTGATAAGTTTAATATAAATGATGCAAATTTCTGGAAGAAGAAAGAAGGATGATTACAGTTGCAGCGCGAGTATTAATACCATAAATATATATCGATGATGAGTTCAGTCGAAGTTCATAGCAACAAAATTCTCCCAATAAATGACATCTTACGGTATTAAAATCTTTCGCAGTAGAAGTACTGCCATTATTCTTTCCTTATTTAACGTGAGTTATTTATATTTATGCTATCCAGGGGCAATTGAAAAAGCATGATATAAAATAAGTTTCTGCAAATATTAAAATTATTGGAAATCTGTCGGGATAAAAATAAAATGTGATTTTAAAATTAGACTACTGAAAATCTAGAGCAGAGAAATAAGGTTAGATGAAAATGAAATGTTTGTTATTATTATTGTCCTTCATACAAGTATTTCGTACCCTTGTAAAAAATGTAGTCAGTGTTTACCTCGGAAGAGAAATTCTTTTCTTATTATATGTGTATTAAATTCACCTAAATGTATTTCTTTTAATTATTCATCTTAATCCAGATAAAGGTAATTCTAGCTAAAGGCACTAATAACAGCTGCACACTTTTTTTCCACAGATAATAGAGTATTGGAAAAAAGTCCAAACAGCACAGTTAATGAATGTTGACTTTTAAATGTCTTGTCAATTTTGTTTTATGAATCCTATATATGTAAGATTTTATTCAAATAATTTATATGTCAAGATAATTTTAAAAACATTATATAACGTGTAGTAATATTTGGAAAATTAAAGTATATTATTAGTACGTAATGAAAAATTCTTATTTTATAGGCAGGCGCTTCATAGTGACATAGAACATAACGTAACTAGATGACGGCAGTTTACATGGAGTTTGATGGCAGCCAAATTGGTTGACTTTATTAATTGTCTAATATGAATACGAATTAATTTCTTTAAACGTTTCGATCTGAAAATATTTCGCTTGAGGTAGGTTCTTTACTATAATCACACATGCTTTACTGTAATCAGTTAATCAACCAAGTTAGCTATAGGTATTTGTATGACGAGTTTTATTTTTTTATGTGTAATTTTCTGCAAAATACTAACAATAAAGTATATTAAACAATGTATGTTCCGTTATAATTTTTAATAACTCAGTATACATAAACTTTCTAGGAAATATCTTGGTTTTTCAATATTATGTCAGCTTGCATTATTACTCCGTTTACAGTATATTTTTAACTGAAGAAAAATATACTCATAACGGTAAATTGTTCTAATCTTGTGAGATTTAGGAGCTTCATTTAATATATCGATTTTAGGTGATGCAAGTGAAAAAAAGATTGCAGACATCAGTGCTGTTTAGTTACAGTTTTGAATCCAAAAATTTCCGAGTGTTAGTTATTCTTTTACGAAACTTAGGATAAATAAAACCCCTTCCTAAGCAAAAACCACTTGTATTATATCTATAGGAAAATCAACCTTTATCTAAGCTCATAAAACATGGTACCGTTAGAAAGGTATTTTTTCACTCTTTTACACTCTATAACAAAAACAAATCGACGCACCAAAGAAGGAATTATCCGATTACTTTGAAATTTCGTATGCGTAAATGTTTTGACCAAGTATGCAAATGATTAAAACTTGGTGCTCAATGATTGAACAGGGCGATCTCCAGCCCATCAGAACTGTGCATCCAGCAGATGTATATAAGGAGCTGTTTTCGAACTATTGTTAAAACTTTCTGTAGCATTGCGATTTAGGATACATTTCAACGAAATTTGAAAAAAAATGCCTCGCTGCAGGATTCGAGCTCATTACGAGCAACTTTCAGAGTTTGAAAGAGGTCGTATCATTGGATTGAAAGAGCCAGGTTGGGAAAATCGGAGAATAGCTCGTCAAATGAGTCGAAGCGATGCGGCGATTAGAAGATGCTTGCAAGAATGGGTGGACAATGGCAGATTTCAGCGCTATCATGGTAGCGATGTACATAAGGCCATTACAGATCGAGAAGGCAGAGTGATTGTCAGATCAGCTGTCACAGCGCCTGATTCATCGTTATCAACCATCAGATGTGTGACCCGCACACGAGTGTCCACCATGACCATTCACAGACGGTTGATAGAGCGAAATCTACGCTCGTACCGACCGTTACGCACCTGCCACTAACGTCTGCCTAGCTAGATTACAGTGGCGCTTGGCTCGATCAGGTTGGAATGATGCCTACTGAGGACGTATAGTCTTTAGTGAAGAATCCCGCTTCCAACTGTTTCGTTACTATCATCGAAGACGTGTCTGGAGACGCCCAGAGTAGCGTGCCGATCCTGCTTTCACTATTGCACGCCACACAGGCCCTCAACCAGGATTTATGGTCTGGGTTGCTATTTCCCTTGATAGGCGAACTCCTTTAGTCGTCATTAGAGGCACACTCGTAGCACATCGGTACGTCCACGACATTCTGACACCTGTTTTGCTACTGTTCATCTTGCAGTACCCTGCCCTTACTTTTCAGCAAGATAATGCCAGACCACCTACGGCACGTGTTGCTATGAACTGTCTTACAGCTTGTTAAACACTTCCTTGTGCAGCGAGATCGCCAGATCTCTCTCCCATCGAATATCTTTGGGATATGATGGGAAGGCGATTGCATCTACTAGGGAATGGTACCAGGGTGGGTCCGACAGTTGGAGAAACTTTGGCAAGAAATACCGCAAGAGACCATCCGGGAGCTTTATCAGTCTATGCCACGCCGTGTGGCAGCTTGCATCCAGGCTAGTGTTGGGTCAATACCTTACTGAGGTGTTACTTTGTAACTATGTAACTTTGAAAGAAATCATTCAATTGTTCTGAAATTTTAATCATTTTCTATTCTGTACATAATCTCCTGTCCACCAATTGTTGTCTCATCAGACAGCTCCTTCTTGGTGCGCCGATGGGTTTTTTTTTTTTTTTTTTTTTTTTTTTTTTTTTTTTTTGTTATAGAGTATATTTAGCTTGGTTACTCTGTGTCTGTTTGGGTTAATTCTTGAAATTAATTTTTGAATCCCTTCTATTTATCTGATTTTCCTGGAAGTTTCATACGTATTTATTTACAATGAAAATGTAGCATTCAACAGGTATTTTTATCAGAATTTGTAAATTTATTTAACATTCAATTATTTTTTCATAGTACTCTTTTTCAACAGTAATCTTTAAGAGTAGCTCAAAAAATAATCTTTCAAATGAAAAGTTTTTCAGAACTTCTGAAATAATGTATCGAGTTTTGCCGTTTTTGTTTAATTCTGGAATTTTTAGTTAGATTTATTTTATTCTCCGGATAACATTTGCTACGCTGATTAAATAGAATATTTTTTCTGCATTCGAAGACGACAGATTTCTTTCTTTATTAATTCTTCTATATTCTGTAGGTTAAAAGAAATAAAATTCATTAAAGCTTTTCATTCACATTAATTTAATTAAATGCACTGAAAAATAAAAAAAATGAATTCCTAGTTTGCGTTGGGGTTAATACATTTAACCGCTTGTAAAAGAGAAAAAATCTTTATTTTATTACCGAAAGCTTGTTAAATATTTTAATACTGATTACTGATGAATATTAATAACAAAGCATTAAACAATAGTCAGGAAACAATCAATGTTTACAAAGGTTTAATTCAGAGTGTTTTTTTATAAATTTATTGTTCTAGACACTAGGAAGGATGTCTGCAGAAAAGTGTATATAAATTTATTTTATATAACACTATTAAACGAAAACAAATTAATTAAAATACTGCATTCAGATGTTAATCATGCTACTTAGCGCAATCACAAAGACGAATTTTTCTGTTGGCTAACAGCGTAGTACGTTTTGCTTTAATTCCGCCGATATTTGAACCCGAATCGAAGTACTACGGTTTAGCAACAGTGTTATCTGCTTGGTCACTGCTGAGCCCAAATTTAATTTCAATAGCAGTCATATTGTTAATTGTAGTAAATAAATTACTTGAAAGAGATGTAAATGGAATTGTATTGTAAAAGCAATCGTGTTTGCAATAACAATAGGGTATAATCACATGCTATAACGGTACGTATAATCACAAAGTACTTTCCGTATGATGACCACTTCTGATTAATCAGTAACAGACTACTTAAATTTATAAGATAAATTACAGACCTTAAACTTCGCCTCATGGCAGCACTCTGATAAATTGTTATGCGCGAGCGCACATAGCAGATAAGTTAGGATCTTTTTAGTCCAAAGGGGCTTTGTTCCTGAAGGACTGTTGTTTTCGTTTTGCGATTTTGCGTTGAATCACTATAAATGTCCATTTCACTTTTCAAACTGTTGCCACCAAATGTTGGAGTGCTGCATTATATTTGAAGAAATTAAATAATGAAAAATCTGCATAAATTTACGTATATTTTTCGCATTGTGATAAAACAATGGTACATAGAGCCATCGCATTTTGAATGACGTAATCCTCCTACGAATATGGGCATGTGGAAGACCAAATTTGAAATTTGGAATTTGTTTTATTATCTAATTCATATTTTGTAAAACTTTAACGAATTTTTGATTAACAAACTCAAGGATTTCAAAGCGAGCAATGGCAACGCTCTACAGGGGGGGGGAGGCTTTTTATCTCCAGCGCGCGCAACTGTGTATCGGAAATTCTAAAGATACGCTCATTTTAAAATTATTTTGCAACATTGCTATTGAACTGAATTTTATGGCTTAAGAGCAAAGAACATGATATTTAATAAATAAAGGTAACACAGAAAACGTTAAAAAAACGCCCCTCCCTTTGGACGTAGTTTAAAATTTGAAACCTTTCAGATTTTTTTCCCTCAGGGCAGTGGCAACATTTGGTTACGGTTGCTATTTCCTTTCTTCTTATTCGTCAATTTCCAAGGTGTAATTGTATCTAAGAAATTTATTTTACTATATCTCTTTCGAGGAAAAGCGAACCTCAGGTACATAAATTTAATTTCCATTTAACCGCAGGTATAAATGTATTGTAATGTTATTAGCTTTAATTACAATTACATTATAATTTCATTGTTAGCAACTACAATTACATTAGCTGAATTAATTATAGATACACTGAAATTGTTATTGCAGGATTTCTAATTACAATTACGTTGAAATTGTGTTAATTGTAATTGAATTACACATACTTGCGATTACATTCTAATCGATTTATTCCCAACTACGGCGTGTGTTCATTTGCAAAAACTGTCATTCACAGTGGTCTTTAATTCTTGGACGAATTAGTACATTTTATTCCAGTTTTACATTATTTTTCTGGACGAAGTAATGCATTTTTTTTTCTGGACATTTTTAGGTACACTATATTCTCCTTTTTCTAGAACTAGAAACAGAAATTTGATTCCCATGATTAAAAATGTGCTGACAAAAGTATGGATCCTTTAATCTGAGAATGATTAAAATGAAGTCGCGCAAAATGGGGATTGCTGTAATTTTCTATGCAATTTCGTTCAGAAAATTTGAAAAAAAAAAAAAAAAAAGAGAGAGAGAGACTTTGGTGTGCATTAACATGAGTATTACCCAGAAAAACTGTTAACTGTTGAGAGAATTTATTTGCTTTGCAGAAGATTAACAACCAGGTGGTGTTTACATTTGAAGGTCTTCATCTAAGAAATTCTCATTTATTATTAAATAAAACTTTAAAAAGTAACTCAATAATTTTATTTTCGAAGGTAAATTGGTGTGTATTTTTTACGATAAGTGAAAATGAGGATCAAATAAACTGACATTACTACACAATAATTAGATAATTAATTTTATATAACAAAGCCCACGATGGATATCTGCTTAAAGGGAGTAATGTCTTTACGGAGGCCTTTCTAAGGGAAAATGGCCCGTACTCACTTTTCACATAGTGAAACCCAGGGAAAACACCCATGTGGTTAGCCCCTTTGCCTAGGTTCGAACCCAGGTTGAATTACTCATTAAATATTTAACCACGTTCCCACCGGTGGAGACCAACTCAGAATTATAATATAACGTAATGAAATAGGTACTACGTCGAAAACATTCGTAACCTTTTACGATTCTGGAAATTTTTGATGCCTTAATTTTACTGAAACCGTTACACGTAGTAACATATTTTAAACGTATTAACATATTTGGTTGAAAATTCTTATATATAAATTTAAATTATTATTTTGTTTTAATGTTTCCGTAATAATTTATATTTCTCATCAAAAATTTAAACTTCAACAAGGGTCTGGTTCATCAGTGTTTTCAAAGTAAAGAATGGAGTAATTCAGCAACCGATTTTTGTGTGGGAAGTTTGAACTGCCTTGATCATCATATTTTCAATTTATTAAACGAATTCTTCTGAAAACTGTTTAAAATATTCACGAGGTTTTCAAGATTTAGGTAAGTACGTTCGTACCTGTTACTTTTTTTGTCAAGTTGCTTACAAGCTTAAGAACTTTCTCCTAAAACAATTTCTCTTGATATGAAGTGTATGTCTTTTTGCATTCTGTTGAATGATGACTGATATCTTTTGAAAATGGTTCTCGAAAATTGCATTATTAACATAAATTTCTGTAAACGAAATAATCTTTTTGACACAAAGCTTTCTGTAAATAAAATAAATTTTGTTTCCTAAAATAGCATAGCATATTACGTTAGAGGAAAAGAAATTTACGAAGAATTCATTCATCCCTCCCTTTTTACCCAAATTCTTGCGCATTATTTTGAAGTTACGCAAAAATTACCATTTCTGTTACGTTTTTGTTTACTATATTTTTTATTCTCACGATGGATATAAATAAATAACTTGACAATTACTTTCCGATATTTTGGCTCATAAAAAGCAAAGCTTCATTTATTCCATTTGACTGATGCTCATTTACACTGCACATTAAAGCTATTCTATGCTATACCAGCTGTAAATAAATGAAAAAAAAATTCAACATTTATGTATTGTATTCTTTTTAACATTATTCTTTCAAAAATATTTTTCATCAACGCAGGTCTCCGAGATTTTACAGCAACAAAAAATATATGCATATATATGAAATACCCAAGTATATAAGAGTGAAACCTTTAGCTGCTGTTAATACTCTAGACAAGCAGTTAAAAAGTGTAAAAACTAACGAGACTTGACGTTAGAACGCTATTTGGCAATTTTCCAGATTTTTGAAAATTTGGAAAGTCGTCAAGTTGATCGATTTACGCAAAGAAATATGAAATGACAAATGAAAAGGTAAAAGCGAAAAATATACGTATTTTGGCTGTTAGTATAGAGTAATTTAAAAATGAAGATTAAATAGAACTGACCAAGGTGTTATCTTTCTAAAACTAGGCCTGGATAAAAAAAAGAAAAAGAAAACTCTGCAAATCATTTTGATGTAGAATGATGTCTCTTCATTAACAGCGATACTTTACTTGATAATCAATACTAAGAATAACAGGAATTTAAGATACTAAGGATAACAGAAATTGCAGTAAAAATGATCAAAGTAGTAACCTGTCTTACATAACAGCTGTTTTAAAGAACTGAATAGAAATTAGAAGTTTCACAGTTCCAAACAACTTTAAAGAGTTTAAGAAACCCTAATTCAACAAAACTTTTTAATTGAGAGGGATGAATCTTTGTATATGATCAGGGATACTAATAATTGCTGGCATCGAATGTCCATATACAAAACAAATAATTACAAACCTAATCCAGTGACTTCTTGATTTTTAGATGTTACTTTTCGTTTTGACTGCAAGCTAATGTAAAGTTAATTTGCAGCTAACAAGATTAGTATTTCTAACAAAAAAGACACAAAATATAAATGAATATATATATGCAATTATACTGTGTTTGGATCACACGATATGAATGATTTGATCGTGAATGCGGTACAAACTTGCATTAAAATTTTCGGTGAAACAGGACTTTTCCCATGATTTACTGTGAGCATAGCTTAACAAACTCGTGCAGATTTTTTCATAATTAGAACTGGCCGAGAAATGTAATGACAGAACATTTTTTGGAGGCACTAAAATACGAATGCTGAGACGTAGATGCGTAGAAATACTAATTGCGTAGATACTTGATGCTTAGAGCGTCCATACATTTTTGAAGAAGAAGCAGTCGAGCCGGATTAAATTCTTTGTATTTATTTTAAATTCCCATTTTGTGGATACAGTTCACTTGGCACTCCACTCGTGCCTATTAAAGAACATTTACAATTTTTTGATATTATTGCCGTAGAAGCGAATATAGCAGCACACACACGATTGCAGAAAGACATCTGGCCAAGAAGAAAGCACAAGTAAAAGGACGCATCAGTTCATAGAAAGAAGGGAGGGAGTCAAAAGTTTCAGTTTTTAGTTTTGTTTTACAATTTGGTGATTGGTCAAGAGGCATCTGCATTAAGGGTTACGTAAGATCGCATGATTAATTTGAATGACGCAGTTTAAATTTACAGCACTATTTTTAAGACAGAGCGCTGAAGTTTCCAAATGAAATAAAAAATAAAAGAAGTTATAGTGAATTAAATTTAGAAGTTTGCTTTCGTACTTTTTATCTGACATATTGTATATGGTAACATATATTAAGCTTAAAGAATTTAACTATAATTAACTTCAAAGGGCAGCATGCCCATGGTTTACAAGACAAAACTTACTTTTATGCAATAATTTTTTTGACCTAAGGTTATCCATTATGTTATATAAATATGGCAAAACACATGGAGGACTATCTGCCTAAGGGAAGAAATTTCTTCACGAAGAACGTTCTAAGGAAAGCTGCCTCGTATTCACGATACATATCGGGAAAATCAAACCTGAAAGCAGCCCGTTCTCCTGTATTCCAGCCCAGGTAGAACTACCAGTATTAATGATCTCTGAAAACACCTGGCAAAGGTGGAGCTCTAAGGTTATCGAAAGAAAATGATTTTAAGCGAAAGGTTTTTAGATTGGCTTTGGTGACTATTTTTTTTTTCATCTGTAAGTATTCAGCAGCTGATTTCAACGCAACAGTTTTCATTTTGAATGTGTAAAATCAACTGTATTTTGCGTCCAAATCAGTTTAAAGTTCAAGAAAGTGCAAATTGCAGTTTTGTTCAAAAACTGATAAAGTATTTTCAATAAAATATTGGAATTAGACATAAATGGATGCATATAAAACTGCAAAACTTTTGCTCTTAAAAATATTTAATGTTAAAAATTAGCTGTTAAAAATCACTGTATATAGAAAATTGAAAAATAGAGAAATTTAATTATATTTGCCGATGAAGCGCTGTTTCGGAAATTTTCTGAAACTTTTAAATTTTGCCAAATGTCGGCAGACAGTTCATCATTAGCGGCCGAAAATTCCATATTTAATAATATATTATTTTCTGCAGAATATTGCCTACTATTGTTTTTATTACTACGTTGTAATGTATTCATTGTTAAACTGTTTTTCTGCCTTTCTCGTTTCTCATTTTCCTGCCAGAATGTAAATTTCTTGCTCGCGTGTATTCAAATGAAGTACGAGATAGAAAAGAGATAGTATTTAAAGGAAGCTTTTAGACGGTAGAATTAAAGCGTGTTCTACCTGTTGAAGGCTATGTTGCCTAGTTTGAATCTCTTGAGAGTAGTATTCGGCGACGTTGCGTTATTCTCAACATTAGGCTTGTCACGCCGACTTTAGATAAGAGCCAACTTGCGCGTTACTCTATTTGTGTATCCGTTAGGCTAACTTACCATTATGA
Source organism: Stegodyphus dumicola (assembly GCF_044657685.1). Lineage (NCBI taxonomy): Eukaryota > Metazoa > Arthropoda > Arachnida > Araneae > Eresidae > Stegodyphus > Stegodyphus dumicola. Next base: position 182,389,852 of record NC_140781.1, read on the forward strand.
AGTTGTAAGGTCTTTATTTTGTCCTAACCAATAATTTTTAGTTTTACTTTACTTTCCCTCCTGATTTCAGGTTACTGCCGGAATGTAAATTTGTTTTGACGTAGATGCATATATAAACGTGTTTCAGAAGCAGTATTTAAGCTGTGTTTCAAGAGTTCAAAGAGAAAAGTGGCGGACTTAGTTCCGAGTTTATGCTGCGTGTTTGAAATTAGCTCTCTAGTCGGTGTTAGACACCTTTCATTTTATACTGATATATCTAGATTCGGCTTTGCTGTGTGCAGCCGATTTAGCGTCTAGTTAAGCTAAGGAGACAGTCGTCAGGTATCTTAATTTATTAGTGATTTGTTACATTCTTATTTTCTGTTAAATTTACGTTAGCCACAAGTGGTGGTGATTTGTGAGCACCAAGTGTGTGCATCTGTTTTAATTGAGTCTTAAATAAAAAGGTTATTTTAGACCTTCCTCTATACTATTTATTCTCAAAAGACATTGCGAGTATTCGCTACTTTATCTTCTACGTAGAGTCCAAGTTATGTGCTACTCAAAGGAACAAGGAGACTCTATGAAGTTAAGTCAAATTCATTGTCTTTGATAAGTCTTAAATGATGGCTTCTTTAAGAACGTGTAGGGCCTTATGTTAATTTTCCTTTGAGTTAAATAGATGGGTCCTTTACACCCTTTTTCAGTCTCGGTGGCACTTTACAAGACATAGTGATAATTCACTTAAATCTTAAAACGTTCGTGCATTTGATACTACCCAAAGAACACGAGGGTTTTTAACACATTTCTAGGTTTATACACCCAGAGTGATTCAAACGTATCTGGAAAAAATGTAATAGTAAGTAGACCGAAGTAAGTAGATTTTGTGGTGGAGTATGTATGCGGAAATAGAGTGCTGAGGTGGTACAAGGCGTTACTGAGCTGTAGTTAAAAGCAATCTGTTGACGTAAATCATTATTCCTTGGATGAATTGCTATACGAACTAGGATTTCGTCGAAGGCATTTCATCTGTGGAGCTTCTGACGCAAACGAAACAGCTGTTCCAGGGTTAGTACACATTTCTGCACACTGAAATTAAGTATTTTTAAGGACTTTTAAAGACCATTAGTAAAAAACATTAAGGACCTATCAGCGAATAGGAAATGAATAAATTCAATTAAAAATAATATGTATGCCTGAACTTCACTTTTGTAATACCATCTTAAAATATAATTGATCCGTAAGTAGGATGAACTATTATTAAACATGAATTAATTAACATAATTATTAATAATTTTGAGAATAAACTAAACTTCATGAAATTTATCAAGCAGCATTTAATATTTTACACTTATAATAATTGGACATATTTGAAAGAAGATAAATAACATTTTATTTACGTTTTACTACAGTTAGCTTTATGTTGATTTTTTTAATGTCTCAATTCGCCACATACTTGCTCAGTCTAAGGTTTAGTAGATAGTAGGTAGATTTTATGTCAAACGTCGCAGGCTAGAATGAGAAGTAAGATCATAATCAGCATGATTCATAACAAAAGACTGGATGCTGTCACTGCTGCTGCTTACCTAGAAAGAAACCTGCTAATTAGAACAAACCTGAAAGGCCTGATGTAGGCACGGTTGGCAAGTTTTGAAAGTTGGGCTCAATCTGACACAGTTAGTGTCATAGCTTAGTCTAGATTTCCAGAAGTTCTAACCCTGTTAATATGGTTTAAGGTTCCAATAAGCCACTAAAGCACCAGAGGTGATAAGTTGTTTTGTATTATTTTAAGTCTCATAACATAATACAAAACATAATACAAAATAAGTAATATAAGTTTTACATGAATATTTACATTTTTGTGTTTTATCTTGTGACCACGGTAAGGATTAATGAAAGGCAATAACTCGCTATAACATGCAGAGATAATTTTTAAGGGTAAGCAGTTAGTTATAAATAATTAAATTAGTTAGATAACCTTAGTCATTATGGATTTACATAGCCACTATTAAATTTTATTTAGTTTTAACAATACTTGTTAAAAAAAGACCTATTAAAATCACAATCAAATAAACTTTCACAGTTTAAAATACCTGTAATTTATGACATTGATCCTTAAAAGATATTAGGATAATTACACATTAAAAGCTACAAATCATTTATGTTTTGTAACAATAACACTCAAATATTTATGCGTCTTTTGATTTGAAGGCCTTCCCAGACATTTTGGCTAATTTATATCGATTTCATTTTCTTTGAGCATCTTTTCTAACAATCAAAAATTTGTCTCAATACGCAAACAAATATTCTAACTAGTTTCTGCGTGCTTTATCTTCTAACTTGTTAACCTCTTCACAATGTACCTGTGTATGTATTTACTTGATCTGGTAAAAGTTAAATGTAACCCCGTGACAGACGTGAAACAAATTATCGCTATGTCTAAAAGTAACTACAATGTCAGACAAAGTTTTAAATAAGCCTCTTTTTTTATTTAAAAAGAACTTAACATCAAGGCATGCGCTGATGCTAATAAAATCATTTACAGCTCGTGGTTATGTAATTAAACAACAACATTCAAATTCAAACTAAAAATGGGGACTAGTGGCCAAAGATTATGCAATTTAATTTTAATTTAAGCTGGCTCAGTATCTCTATCATATGAGGAAACAGAAATGGAAAATTATAGTAAAGGCTGAAATGATAAACAACTGGGTAATTTACATAATAATAACTGTACACTGCGAAAAAAATGAGACAGGTATATCTCTGGTTCTACTGGACCGATTGATAAAATTCAAACTGCATTTTTCATGTCTCGAAAGCCCAACTTAAGATATATATTAGATTTATATATAGCATTGTTCTAACATAGGTATTTTGACACAAAATTGGACTTTTTCTGAAATAACAAGCCAATGTTTTCCCATTTTCCGATTCTATGACTCAAATTATTCCTAGATATTAGATTTTGTAAAATTTTGTGCGAAATTTACGAAGAAATTCAAAAATTTATCTTGGCGCAATTTTTTTCAGTTTGCGCCAAGAATAATTCACTTGGTGAACTTCTTAATATATAGCAACCAACTTTCCTTTTCCTTCCAATATGCCGAAGCGGAAAAAAGGCACGTCGTTCCTACCTTTTTACATTCTGCATGAGCGGAAAAAATGTCCCATCGTTCCTACTTTCAAATAATTTTAAAAAGCATCTAAGCCACATTTGATGTATTATCGCTTTCAACAAATATACCAAATTTCAAAACGCGCCAATATATAAATTCACGTATATCTTCGGAAATTTTGAATAATTGTTCTATGTTGCAGGTATGCTTAGAAATACGTTTACTTTAAGATGATGGTAAAATTTCTATAGATTATAATTCAAATTTTTTTTTTTGAAAAATTATTTAAAAATAAATCATGAAAAATGAATGAATTTTGTTTGGAAAGAACTTGAGTTTTGAAATGTGAAAGGAAGAATCAAATAAGTTTAATAAAAAAGAGAGATTAATAAATGTATGCCAAACTTAATTAACATTGAGGAGCTAAAATTCTGAGAGCTAGGTTTTTAAAAACTACTCATGCGAATTTTACATAACTTAACAATGTGGTGTAATTTGAAGCGTAGAATGGAAATATGGAAAAAATATGATATGTTATTTCAGAAAAAGTCCGATTTTGTGTCAAAATACCTATATTAGAATAATGCTTATATATCAGCGGTTCTCAACCTTTTGACTAACACATACTATCTAAACAAAAATTGAAAAGCTTTAGTATTACTACCAACAAACCAGCCTTTATAACCAATCTATAAATCACTACAAAGTACTACTACACTCATCACTCTTGAACAAAGCTCAGATCGTATAAATTTACGAGTGTTACAGAAAAAACTTAATCAGGATGTTGGGGTTTTAATTTTTGAATTTAATAGTTAAAAATACTTTGCTTCTTTGCGTACCACCGGTTGAGAACCGCTGCTATATATAAATCTAATACATATTTTAAGTCGAGCTTTCGAGACAGGAAAAACGCAAGTTGAATTTCGTCAGTCAGCCCAGTAAAACGGGAGATATATAACTGTCTCATTTTTTTTTCGCAGAGTACATATTATTGAAGAATAATTTTCTTTATGCATTCAGTTTCTTTCTTCAACACGTTTCTTTTTCCTTTTAGAATTTTTGGATTTAATTAAGGATTTCTGTTACTCTAAAAAAACTAAATGCATTTAAAATGTATATAAAAAGCTGCTAATTTCATTTCTTTAGAAATATGAAATCTATATTGTAAGGACCGGTTACAGAGGTGGTGTGGCAGAATTTTTAGAATTTAGTGACGCAACGACCAACAAAATTTAGAAATGGCAAAACTTTTAGTATTTAAAGCAGGCACTGGCAGCAAAATTTAGAAAGGCACTAGGTAGTAAAATTTAGGATCCACAGAGATTGCATCAAGTGGGAAAATGTCTAGCACCAGCTCTGTGTATGATGCATTAACACGTATTAGATGAATCTTTTAAATTTTAAGTTTTCAATTTCTTCATTAATAAAAAAATTCCTTTCTGTAATACCTGTCCATGTGATAAGATTAGAAATATTTTTAATATTTTCCATGCTTGTGTCTAGTGAAAAGTAGATAAAATAAAAGGAAGATTAACATGTTAAAAAAGATTCTAGTATTAGAAGTAAAACATTCAAACATTATGTTTTCATTGTTCTTCCAGACGTTCCCAAAACAGTAAGATTTTCATTGCAAACTTTCTGTAAAATACAGCCATTACGTGTTAATACCATGGAGACATTTTTCATTTTGTCACATATTTCTGGAATCTTCTAGAATCGTGGGTCTATTCAAATCCTTCTTAACTTTCCAAGCTGCATTGTCTAAAATCCTAAATAAATATTATCCCTACCTATTCTGCAACAGCAGAAAGCCAGGAATAGTTTGAAAAAAAAAATAAAAAGAGGGAGAAGGTGTAAAATTAATTTCATACAGAAAAATGATGCATATTCTGAGAATTCTGAATATTGTGAGACAATTACCTGGGAAAAACTCTTCATATTAAAAAATTAAAAAGAAGATATTTTTAATTAATTACATAGTTAATTTTGCTTTTGCTAAGAACTCTTTTGTAAACTGTGCTTTATAGCATTATACCTTGCTTATTTTTCAGATTCAAAATATTGTACAAGTTGCCAAAATGAAACTTTAGAATATGGTAGCGAAAATAATAATATTTTATTTTAATGTTAATTTTTAAATATAATTTCAATATATTACCATTATTTGAAGGAAATTTATCAATGTTACAATGTTTTAAAAAAATCGTAGAAAAATTCCCAGATCTCGTAATTAAAGATTTTCCATAGAAATTAATCTTTAAATCTCCAAAATGTTAATAAGTCGCCGAATTTAGAACCGTTAATAAAAGAATTGAGACCCCAAAAGCGAAAAGTTGTTGAAGGTATCTTCATTAGAAAAAAATTAATTTCTAAAGTCTTATGTTTCACTTTTAGCTTAGACACTCGAGTATCCTACCATTTGTATGAGAAATAGAAACAAATTATAACACATTCAAAAGATAACCATATATGTCAGTGAATAGCCAGAAATATTCCTCCAAAATGCTAATTCACACTCAAAATGGCAGTCGTAAAAACAGACAGAAATTTCAGATGATTAAAATTAAGGACCTTCTGCCGATTTTGGCCAAATATAAGGACTTTAAAGGATCAAAAATGAATTTAAAAAACACCTAAGGACTTTTAAGGACACTTAAGGACCGTACGAACCTTGTGTTCAAAGGTGGCGCTCGGGAATGGTTCTCTCTGCCTCTGTTAAGTAGCTGTTCCGTATCAGCCGCAAACCGAAATGTAATATGTAAGTCGCCGAGCTCCGCACTCCTGTAAAGTTGCATACTGCTCGAAATTCGCATGGGGAATGATGGTTTACGTCAGAAAAACGCTTTAACTATGGCTCAACAGTGCCTGTATTCGTCAACGCAATATTTTTGCGTATACATTCTCCGCACTTGTTTCGGTCCCCTCTTCCTGCTTTAACTTTTGTAAGATATTTTTAATCACCTTATATATATACAATGTAATATATGTATATGTAATATAGTCAGGTCGACTCATTTGTAATATATTCAGGAGCAATGACCAGGAGCAGGAATTTGGGTGGCGTAGAAGTGATGGCGTTGAAGTTGGAGACGAAAGCAGATTAAATCTTCAGTTTTATTTTCAGCAACATGTTGCGGCTACACACAAGTTGGCACATTAAATGTGCCTGTTCCAAAAGGCTTATATTTTTGATAACTTTGTAGCAAGAAAGCAGCAGCAGACAGACAATAGTCTAGCTAGGCCAAAGCGTGGAAAGCAAGTGCGTAATGTTCAGGATGAAATCTTAAGTCAAACTGAGTTAGTTTTGGTTCTCAAAGCATTTTGATTGGATAGTTAATATTGCTATAAAATTATTATTGGCTGCTTGAGTTTTAGTTCAGTTTATATCACGAGAATTACGTAAGAGTCATATGATATAGATTTTTCTCGAAATGACGCAGTGCAAATAGATGTTGCTATTTTACGATAGAGAAGGGAAATTAATTTATGCTGCTACTTTAGTCTTTTACATATTCTTTATTTTTCTTACACATACATATATATATATACGTATATATATATATTTACATAAATACTTTAAAATTAAGACTTTCCTAGTTAAAAAGCACATAGTATGAAGCTTAAGTCAAAGAATGTTTTTCGAAATGGTAAAGAAATTATCAGATAATGCATAAAAATAAAAACTTAAAAACGAATGGAAAAAACATGGGGAGAAGGAAGCACACACAATATATGTATGTGTCGTAATATATATATATATATATATATATATGTGTGTGTGTGTCGTAATATATATATATATTAGGTTTCTTTATGTATATAAATATATATATATATTAAGTTTCTTTATGTATATATATATATATACATAAAGAAACCTAATAAGAGGCAAAAATTAAGAACAATTCTTTTATACCCGTCCTGCGCTATAGCTGCACGATTAAAGTAAGATAATCTTAAAGCATCTAAAGTTTAAAAAAAAATTGGTGTCAAAGCAAGGCAATTCCTCAACAATATTAATAATTTCATCCTTGTAAAAGAGGTTAAACACAGTATTTAAGCAATTCAAAATAGTATCATAGCAGTACAAACTCGAAAACTAAAAATGCAAAAGAAGGGGTGGGGAATATACAAGGTAATAAAAATATAAAAATTAATCTCCTTTTACTTTTACTGAAACTCCAATTCAGAACTCATCAGGGGAAAATGAATTAAAGCTTCTCAAAAATCGATTAATGTGCTTCGAAAATGTGTTCCGTTCTCTTGGTTCATTTAAGATTAAAAACCGAAAAAAGAAACAAATTTTCATTACATTAAAATTCATCTAAAACCGAAAAAAGTGAATCTCAAATGTACCAGGATTTTCCCCACACGCCTTCGAAACACTTGGAAAAAAGAATAAAACATAACGTTGTTTCAACTTGACTACACAAAAAGACCATAAAACTGTACATTATGTAAAATGATTAAAAAAATTGGTCTAAAAACATTACATGCAAATCCGAAATACAAAATCAAATATAAATATAGAGCGTTATACAAATATACTTTAAACCAAATAGTCATTTAAAAAATACTGTAAAAATGGGCGGTCCCCGATTATGCATAACTAAACTTCTAATTCCAAGAAAACGAATAGAGATTAAATAATAAAAGCTTTAATGAGCTTTAAATGATAAAATCAACCTACTTCGGCAGAAAACTGAAACCCATTTAGGAACAAAATTGAAAAAACACATACTTACTGAAATATGACGACCTTCAAATGAAAATTTACTTATTTCTTCAGATGGCCAAGCTGGTTTCTTGTAGAATTCATAGTTCTGGAGAAGCAGAAAATGGCAGTTCTTAGAAATCGTATGCGATAAGGTTCAAAGTGTCTACACAAGGGGGGCACAAAAAAAGTCCCTGATTTGAAGATGTCATATAATTCCTAGTTACTTGAATATTTTATGGAAATTTTGTTCAAAGCTCAGTTACGTCAGAGTACTTTCATACCTTTGGTTCAGAGTCTCTAGTCCTGGCTTGTGAAACAAGAGGGCAGTGTCGTCAAAAATGGCGTTTACCCCGCAGCGCAAAGAAGCAACCTGCGTATTAAAACTGCGTGCACCTGCGTGCAAAAATAAGCAGAGTTGTGATCTGTACGCAGCTTTCTGAACGACAGCCTGCCAACTCACAATGGATAGAACGAGTTGTACCCAAAGGCCAGAGTTTATGCAAGTGTTCCCTACGATCACCAAACTTCATCGTGTGTGACGTTCAGCTTTGGAGGTTCGTGCATGGTTTATGTGTCTTCACTACCCGCAAAACTATGATCTTCAGGACTCGACCCGTGCAGCTGTCAACTGCATCGCATACGCTTCAGGATGTGTAACCGGAGCTAGATTGCATCTCAATACCACATAATAAGTGGCACACAGATCGAGTGTAAGCGAGTCTAATCAATATCCTGCGAAATATTTCGAGTTTATAAAATTATCAAAAAAATTTGAATGAGGTAGTCCTTTTGGTATTAAAGTTATATCCTTTTGAAATCAAAGACTGTTTTTGTTCTTATCCCATATACGTATATATATTTACTAATGGATTATTGAGTATATTATCTCCTTAGATAAGGTTAGTAGAATTGCAGTAGAATAAAGTAATTCAGAAGTCAAACAACAAAAATCAGCGTTAATTTACAAAATTTTCACAGGACTAGTTTCGATGGTTTTACCGAACCATCATCTTCAGCTGCAAAACCGCAAATGAACAAGATAGGAAATAATGTTTAGATAAGATAAGAAAGCCTGGACAAGAATAAGCAAGTGGCGCCATCTGTTGGCGAAACCAGAACTAAACCAGAACTTTTAGTTAAATAAAAAATTGCATATATAAAAACACTACAAAAATTAATTCTAAGAGAGATTAGAATGGAAAATTCATGCTATACATTATCTATGTTTATGTATTTCTTGCAAATCGTGCTTAATATTTTTGTTAACAGGCATTCTAAAACCTGCTCTGTAAATCGTATAAAAAATAACATTCGAGATTCTGTGTTCACAAAGTATCTTCAAAAGTTTTCTTTTATCCTTGCGGCAGATTACTTCTACCTCAAAAACTTTGTGCATCTACTTTTAATTGCATTTGATTTTTATTTAAAATCTAAATGCTTCTCGACGGATCTTCTTTAGAGCATGAGGAAATTTTATTGTAATTTCCTTCAGGATAACTCAGAAGAAAGTGTGCTTTTAAATTTTAAAATACTACGTCTGAGGAATATGTAAAATCATACCTTCCAATTCCATTTGCGTTTTACGCAAATGAGAAAGAAACTTAAGTTAAAAATAAAATTCTAAATTTGCAAAAGTTTCGTAGTTTTAAGCGAACTATGACAGCGTGTAGCTACGAAAATTATGTTGCTACGGAACCTCTGCTTTCGTTAGTACTTTACTAGATTAATCTCAAACACTGTTCTGCGTAGATTTGAGACATTTTGTTTTAATCTTAAATGTACGCTTTAAAGGTAAAATTTTCATCGGGTTGAAAGTGGGGAGAAAAACAAAAATCTCAAGCTAAAAGCAATTACGAAGTTCTTCCTAAAGACACGCAAATTCAAAATTATTTTATAAAATATACAACAAAATCATAGGCAAGACTTCTGATGTTCTCTTTTCAGTCTCCGTTATAGGCATGAGTAAGAATATTTATGACATATTTTTAAAACATCATGACATAAAGAAATGCTGAAATATGATACATTATTGCTATTCGTATGTTATATATAATGCGTATTTGCAACTATATGATAAATGTGATGAGCGTACATTATGTCTGGTGATAAACAACCAATATTTATTTTTGAGAAAATTTTTGTAATTCATTTCTGTGAGGAAATGATATTACACAGAGCTGAAATTTATATATCTATAGGAATTAGTTCCTCCTGCTAACATCTGAGTGATGAATTAACATAAATTCGTCTTTAAAAATGATAGAATCGAAAACTAAATCTAGGCAGTTAAAAATAAGTTATATTAAAAGTAATTTTAAGGATTTATCCCACGAAATATCTCCAAAAGAAAGCATTCATCAGAAATGTTATTCTGAAAAGGAAGCAAAAAAATGTTTTTTATTTCACGTGTTCTTACTGTTTATATTAATTTATTGGAAATAAATCTGTTTTACATAGAAAGATAAATTACAGTTATAAATTCTATTAGGAGTTTATAGTGATGACTGCGGAAATATTAAATTTATTATTAAAAACTTCAAAATTACTAATATAAAAGTAATTCTGGATTTGTTATTTAATACATATTTCAGTTATAAATAAAATGTTGCGTTTGTTATTAAATATTTCTAAATTTCTGTAATAAATGCATTTTAAAATGGGTAGTTTAAATTAACTTCTTTCAGAATGTAAACCTCAGCACATTTATGAAGAAGTCCATCGCTCTTGGAATTGTTGTAATTTAATGTTCTCAATATCTCTTTGATTAAAATGAATAGTGCAATAAAAAAAGGGAAAAAATTATTCGGATATTTATTGAGAAAGGTTTGTGACATCGTTTCCTTTGGTAGCATTTAATTTCAATCGATACTCTAATCAGGATAACAGAATGTTTCAGATTTATATTCATTTTATCCTAAAATGTAACAAAAGCTGTTACAGTTTTATCTCAAAGGTTTAAACAGATTCAAAACTGGTTTTTAATGCTTCGGTAACTGCAAAATTTCTACATTTCTGTTAAATTTTTAAACAAAGTCGCATATATTCAGTATACTAGAACCAAACTCAACACCAACTTCATTATTTGCGTATACATATTTCTTTGATAATAAAGTTTCAAGACAAATCAAACTTCCTTTTCTTCTTCACAGTGCAGAGATATTAGGTATTCTTCGAAGCAGGCAAGATGAAAAATTAACAACGCCTTCACCGGGAATCGACCCACGGACCTCTGAAATACCAGATCAGCGTGCAGAACCACTACACCACGAAGGCATGCTAGGAAGGCGGGAGAAATACCTTATAATCGAATTAAATTTTTTCAGAAATATCTCGGTGGTTTATTTGCAACGGAATATCCAGAAATAAGCTTCCTAAGCTTAATCCTAAAACATTTGATTTGGTGATGAGCATGGGTATTGATAATATAACATTATTAGCTAAAAAGAGCACTCTCTAACCCGATGTGCTTCATAAATTGTATTATTCGTTGCCACCAAGAGAGAAAAACCCCAAGTGCAATACAAATTAAGAAATAAAAATCATGTTTTGATGCAAAACGATTTTTCATATATTTATGAAACATAAATATTAGCATAACGTCAGTTTCTCATACGATCATTTGCAACACAGTACACTTAAAGTGACTCAATGCATTCCTGAGTTGTTTATAATAATTTTTCGGCTTCCCGTCTGCGCAGCAGACGAAGTATAATAAATCAACGTTCAAACGGTGAGATGGTAATTCATTTCTGCTTTTGAAGTTGTCGTATTCTGTCTCTTTTATTTCTAAACTGTCAGCTTAATACATTATGCGTGCGATAAACTTCGTGTATGTGATTAATCTTATATTAAGATACTTGTAACGCAACATGCTAAAAGCATTAAAGTTAAAAATACAGTTGAAAGTTGTTCAAGTTACTGTTGGCGATCTGTTAAAGAAAGCCAGCAGAAAGTGTGTGACAAAACTCAAACCTCAAAATAAATTAATAAAAGATAAGAGAAAAGAACGTTAAGGAAAAGTGATTAAAAGGCTGATAAAATACAAAAATGGAGGGTTTTCAGGGTCTGTGTTATCTGTCAATATAAACACCAAATCATTTACATGCAAAGGTTCTAAGCGCATGAGCCTAAATCCGTAAGACAAAGTAAGAAGATGCTATGTGTCAGTATTTCATGCGAAAAAGAACAACCATTAATAATAAAAAATTCACTTCGACCAAGATGCTTAATATGAATATGTTTAAGCTCAAAGTGGGATGTATGTATATCGAAAATCCTGGAGAACATGCGCTTTTTTACGGACTAAATTTTAAAATATATTGAAAAGTACAAACTTCTGATAATTCTTGAAATTGCTTCACTTATAAACTACAACCATGAAGTTAAAGATAATTTAAAATTCACTATCTGTGTCGCATAATAATTACTCTAGTAGCAGTTATAGATTCAGTATAAAATGTAGATCAAGTGGTTAAACTGCTCTTTAGCTGATGCACTGAATGTGTAACAGAAGCATAGAATTCTGTAGATAACAATACGATAAAGAAGTCTTTTTTAAGAAAAGTGGTTTTAAATTTGGTTTGCCTGAAAATAGAGATAAAAATTAAGATTCTATTTTGCTTGGTTGAATATGAAGTCATATTGCCAGGTCACCAGTTATGCACTGATATGGACACGAGTTTCAAGGACAACGAAGATCTTCAAGCTGAAGACTACGATGAGAAAAACATTCTGTTGAAATGTATAAGCAGTGCCTCTGATTTTCAAGAAGTGGAGGATATTCTACTGAAAGAAATTCTGTCTGTAACCTCAGATTCTTCTAATTATTAAATATGGCAAAGCACATAAGGTCTGACTGCTTTTGTTCTGTGAGGAGTAAAGACTTTGTGTATGGACTTGTAGTGCTGAGGAGCAAGAAGCGTGAAAGCTCGACAGTGCCATCGTCTGGATTTGAGTCCTAGATCTTATAACTGCCAGTTAGATGTATTGATCATTCCCACTACAAAAGTACGCATGGAGGAATAGTCATTGCAAATGAAATTGACTCGTATTTACACACATGGAGAAAAACACGAAAACACTCATGCATTTCAACTCTTTCTTTAAGAATCAAACCGTATCGAACTACCAATGATTACGATTTCATGCGTTCGACCACTGGTGATCGTTGCTGCTCTCTTGAACAGAGCTTTTAATTCTGTAAACATTTTAGAGTCTTCTTGTGTGTTTTGGGAGCTAAACTGGTAGACACTACTGAAAGACGAAGCAGTGAATTCTCTCTGGGTCTTGGAAGATCAGATCACTGCAGACAAAGGTTATAACACCCTTTTTATTTTAATTAAACGAGCAGAAAATGCACTCACTCTGGACTCACAAATTTAACCACCACTTGAGGCTAAGTAACTTGAACCAAAAATAGTAGGTACAATCACAACGAATTAAATTTCAGCTGCACGACTGTTTCCTACTCAATCTAATCCGCTTGATCGGCTGCATGCAGCAAAGCCGAGCCTAGACTATCAATATAATCTAAGGAAAGTGGCTACCACCAACTATTCAACTACAGTCCTACTTTCAGACACGCGGTAAGTAACTTTTCTACTGCAAACTCTTAATTTCTGATACTTAAATACTGTTTCCGAACTCACATAGATTTATATATACGCCATTTTAAATTTGCATTCTGGCAAGAAATTGAAATCAGAAAGGAAAGGAAAGTTTCGTAAAATCAAAAAAGTTGGTTTAGAACAAAATCAGGTCTTTACAACATATTAAGTTATAAGGTATTTCTTCCGCTTTCCTAGCGTGCCTTCGCGGTGTAATGGTTCTGCACGCTGGGTTGGTATTTCATAGGTCCGTGGTTCGATTCCCGGCGAAGACGGTTGCTAATTTTTCATCTTACCTGCTTCCAAAAAAAACCTATTGTCTCAACAGTGGCGCCCGAACTAAAAGGGTTGTGGATGATGATTCTCCACACCCAGGATTTGGCAATTGGGTTCCCTAAAAACCCCAGTCGCCCTTTAAAAGGGGGAGTATATAAGGTATTTCTCCCGGCTTTCTAGCGTGCCTTCGTGGTGTAATGGTTTTGCACGCTGGGCGGGTATTCCAGAGGTCCGTTGTTCAATTCCCGGCGAAGGCGATTGCTAATTTTTCCTCTCTCTAGCTTTTCCAATTAACCCAATGTCTCCACGAAGTATTGCTTTAGAATATAAGAAGAGGGTTACTTTTTTATCAAATTCAAACTCTTTTATGAAGTGAAATGATTTATGAATAAAAGCAATCAAGCAAACAGGCTTCATTAGATGAATACTTTAATAAACGTGAGTGTTTTTAGTATTACTAATCGAAATCTCTAACATAAATTGTGTGTGGGTTTACATAAGCTCTAAATTCTCTTAAACAGTTTAAAACAATTAGATCATAAGTAAGGAAATGCCCACTTCTTATAGCATAAGATGGCTGATTTTTTTAAAGTTCAATTTGCTTTAAAAAAGAAGTCATTATCTGAAGAAGAAATGTAAGATTTTATTGCATGAACAATGAATATTTCTGGAAACTGCTTAAAAAAAATTATTACGCAAGTCTTTTGTAACATTCTTCCTCTACGCAAGATATTATTTATTTAAAAGTATCTATAAAAATTAAGTTAATTAAAACTAAAGCTATACAAAATTAAGACCAAAGAACTCTTTTTCTGTGCCTTTGATTAATTTGTTATTTTAGTAGTACAACAATGTTAAAAAAAAGATACCGCACTTAAGAAATTTTCGTAACAGATACCAAGACTTTGAATAGGATAAATGCATTATGCAAATCGATAATTATCTTCACTAGTAGCGTCTTCTCCACGGTGACTATTTCTACATTTTTCTTTGTTAATGTTTCTCTGACATGTTTTCTTTGTTAACTGAACCAACAATCAGTCTAAAGAAATAATTCGAAAAATGTAGCATTAGTAAGGGTGCAGAGAAACCAGTAATATTTACGAATTTTTATCTGCGATTGATCTCTTAGTCTTTTTGTATTAATAAAGTGTCATCTGACGGCCTTTTTAGTGCTCACTGCGGTAAAAAATGTGGTTTCCGTATGTTAAAAATGAAAGCAACACTAAGACGATGTTTCAGAAAAGATTAATATAGAAATCAGCAAACCAAATTTTCAAGTTTTGAATGACGATGATATTACTGAAATGATGCTGATGATGACGATGAAACTGCAGATGGAAAAATTACCCATGCTGATGTCTTGACTTATTTTGATTGCGGTAACGTTCATGAGGGCTCTCTGCCTAAGGAAAAGACGTCTTTGTAAAAGACATATTCAGCGAAATTGGCTTATAAATACATTACATATAGAGAAAAACCATGAAATATTTTCTGCTTTGTTACCTCGTGTCCTTGGGGTACAACTGGAAAGCATGTCCAGCTAGTAATCGGAAGATCTTAATTTCGAATCCCAGTGAGAACACTGCACAGTATTCCACGTTTCCTTGCTTCGAAAATTCTAAATAACTCTATAAATCGCATCCTAACGAAAATGTGGTGGACAATAATTTGCCATCACCGCGATCTGGAGACTGGATTCCTACCTTCTCAGGTGCCTTTTAAGTGTGTGGGGGGATGTAAGACATCCCGTTATAGCATGCTTTCTCTCGTTACAGCATGCTTTCGTAGTGCAATTAGATGCAGATCCAGCTAGCATCAAGAGGTCCAGGACTCGAATCCCGGTCCAGGACTCGAATCCCGGTGCATCCCGGTGGAATGCATGCATTGCCTGCTTTTCAAGTTTCCTGCTTCGACAAACTGGCTCTACAAGCTTTCATGCTACTAGCCGTTCGCCAAGGCCTTGAAAGAGGATGAAACTACCAGTATTCAACAGTTTTACTACTCGGCCGCTAATAGATTTTTAAACTTTGGGCATAATTCTTTAATATTTAAACAATATCCTGATGCTTGTTTTATAGATCTTTTGTGGATCAGAAACAGATATTATCGTGAGGTTGATGATACAGTTATAGGATTATCACAAAAAAGATTAAGATACCTTAAAAATTCTCTTATAAAAATGCGTATAATAAATTTGACAAAATTTCATAACTTGCATAAATTTTTATGGAGTTTCAGATCTTTTCATGACTATAATTATCACGATATGCATGCATTATTCATTGTTTGAAGGCCACAAATTTTATCTATTAATAAAAAGAGTTTATTAAAATATTAATAATAGCATTTGTGCACTTACTTCCGAATTTCGAATAAAAAAATTCCTGGGAAACATTTGCGTGATTTCTAAATTTAGCCGAGTTTTTGACGATCCCAGATGTTTACGCTGTCCGCTTATACATGTTATAGATAAATAAGTAGGTAAATACACAGCTATCAAAATTTGAAGCAAAGGTTTTATGACGACTGTAATTTTCTTTGACAGAATCTAGCGTGCCTTCGTAAAACTTAGAATCGTAAAACTCGCAACATTTATTCACTTGTTTCATAGAAGCCTTAAGTGATGTTTCAAAAGAAAATTTCTATGCTATTTAAGCGCACTTCTTAAGTGTCCTAGTTTGAGAGTGAATATCTGGTTGAAAACCAGAGAATGTTTAGGCTACTTTTACGAGCTTTGGAACATTATTCATAAGTATCCTTCACTGCTCCTAGAGTGTCCT
Source organism: Stegodyphus dumicola (assembly GCF_044657685.1). Taxonomy (NCBI): domain Eukaryota; kingdom Metazoa; phylum Arthropoda; class Arachnida; order Araneae; family Eresidae; genus Stegodyphus; species Stegodyphus dumicola. The sequence goes on from NC_140781.1 coordinate 182,406,335, forward strand.
GTAGAGGTCTGAAACCTAAGCTAGAGATCTAAAATCTTGTGACCTAAGGCGTCATAAATATGTTAAATAAACTTTATGTAGAGAGTGGGCCTTTCATTTCATTCCTTGAGTAGGCACACTTTCTAAATACTCGGAGACTAGATCATTCCATGAAGTCATTAAATAATTCTTTAAGGAAAATTTCTTTCAAATAATTCTTTTAAACATTTCACGCTTGGATCCAAGATTTCATTTCCGCATCAAGCAACCATCTTTACTGGACCGGTTCTGCCAATGCTGCAGTATGCAATTTTACTTGGGGTAGCAAGATTTTGAGGGCGCAAAATAGACCTGCCGCATTTTAAAAATAATGTAAAAATAAATCACCAAAATGTCATTCATTCCTTTCTCATAAAAAACAAACATCAGAAAGTCGAGGGCTAAATTTTCTCATAATAAAATCTCCTTATACTATTTGTTTCTTAAAAATCATAATCATATACAATGTAGTGAATATTTCTTTTAATATATTACTGTGAAAGTTTATTTGATGATGTAACAGTAGACGAATACCTTCTTTTTCACGTTTGCATCTGATTCCATTACTGGCCGTAAATTCATCTTGGCATGAGGTCAAAATACATGCATATGTTTCAGAGTTACTTAATGGCCATACATCAACATACTTTTAATAAATACAGATTAAGAGATTAGATAATAAGTGAAATTTTAAGATGATTGCATTAATTTGAAATTCTGAATGACTGGCTAATAGTTCCTCTGTTTTACATACACATGGTTTGCGATACTTCTTATTTTCCGAATGATAATTCGATTAGTGTGTACCGCAGTGTCAAAAGTGATGCGCAGTGGCGGATTTGATTTATAAAATGAGGTCCCCCTCCTGTCTCCTGTTCTAGCATTTTGGAGTCCTTCATCTCAAGACGCTATATACAGGTATTGTTTAGGAATCGCTTGTATCGAGACCACTCCCGACTGACTTCTGAGACCTCATAAATATTCATCCAATGAGGTTATTGTCGTGTTTTATATAAAATTTGAAGTGACTGTTAGCGACATTTTTCATTTATGTGTAGTAAGATTTTAAAGTAATTTTAACTTTGGAGTGTGTCCGATAGCAGAATTAAGAACACGAGGGGCAAGAATGCGATATTCGGAAACAGTACGGGGCGTTGCATAAATAGCTAAACAATGAAACGAAGTTGATGTAGTTAATCTGGTACAGTAGAAAATAAGTAAAAAGAGAAATGCCAAAAATTCTGAGCTCAAGCAAACACTTTCGATTTCAATCCCAGTAATATCGATATCAATGACAATGAGGGCGAAAATGAAACTCATTTAACGTTTTCCTCTTCAAAATATTAAACGATGACCTAGAAATAATACGCTGATCTAGCAAGAGTGGAGCCCCTCTTTATGTGATGAGGAGAGAATAGATTTTTTTAAGTGATGCCGAAAGATTGAAAATGCCGCCGGCGAAAATTTCGTTTTCGCGTAACTCTAATATTAGGAATTTTCATTAAATTTTTGCTCTAGAGAATTACAGAAAGTGAAATATATTAATATATTGTAACAAAAAAAACGATTCTTAGTTTTACTGCTGTGATTATTTTTCATTCGTAAACTTTCACTCACTGCTGAAAGATATAAAGAAATAAAGTATTTATATTTGCATTTTAAGTAACCAAAAATTCTTAACACCTCAATTTATCGTATGTTAACAACTCAGCCCATTTCTTAACCTATAAGAAATGGGCTGAGTTGTTAACATACGATAGATTAAATCTAAACTAAATTATTAAATGCAAAGTATTGTCGTTGCAGCAACTTAACAGAACGTTTAATTGCTATTGCTCAGATATTAACTCAACATGCTTTAAGCCCTTTTCTGAAAATATTCAACAAAAATTGGGTACTCATAAAAACTGAAATTTTTTAAGTATGTTTAATTCATTTCCAGACTACAAAATGTAAAATCTAAGTATCTACTGATAGTATCTTGTGAATCAGCATTACATTAGGCTAAGGAAAATTTTCGAAATTAGACTGATATCTATTCTTTCCCTGGCCATATAAAGAGAAGCTATTTTTATGGTATAGAGTGTTGAAAACGGAAAACAAAGCTGTACGTTCGACGTGAAATTTAAATCGTATTAAACAATTAAAATGAATACAGGTGATATCAGTATTCATGAACGCATTATTGTTTTCATTCCTGTAGAAGCCACAGCCTCAGTTTTAACTAAAAGTTTCCTTTCCTACGTGGTCAGATATATTCCTCAGATCCCCATCGTAAATATGCGTGGCCAGAGTTACAGCATTGGCTAAAACATAAAACGTATTGAGGGACACACCCGACAGAGTTTCTTTCATAAATTGCACTTCTAACTCTCCGAAACATTTAGCTGTAAATGGTAACGCTACTGAGGAAAATTATTTAGTGACTGAACTTCATTCCTTAATACGCTTCAGAAAATTATATATCTCTGACTTAGACTGCACGAGGAAGTTCTTAAAAGCCCTACCCTAATTAAGCCTCTAAGCATTCCTACTCACTATGAATCTAGAATAGAAATCTCATCGTTTCGAAAAAAATATTTCGTTTTCATGATTTTAGTATTTTATTTAAATTTTATGAAGCTTTATACGAAATTGCTGATAGGTCACTGGATGAAATGGCAAGCTTCGAAACTGAAACTCTGGTTCTTAAGCCCATATTTTTTTAAGTTACTTATTTTTTAAAAGTGTTACTTATTTTACTAGTAGCTTTACTCAGCATTATGTTTAAAGCGCAATTAATGTTTTAGCAGATATTTGCAAACCACGAAAATATGAGATACCGCGACAGAATACCCGAACATAGAATAAGCTACCGCGATATCAAAATGAAGAAATATTCTCTAAAAGCTTTCAAAATACCAGATATGCCAACTGTTTCAAAATGTTCTTGTAGGTGCTTCTGGTGTCATAATTTCCTGCGTGAAGTTTGCACCGATTCGCCATGCGGCTATATATGTCAGTAAGATTTAGCCTTTAAAGTAATTTTAACATTACAGAATGTCTGAGAGCAGGAAAACAAACATCAGGGGCAAAATGCCTCCAAAGAAAATAATCAGTGAAAGGGGATAGAACCTGAACAAAATGAAGCTGAAAATAATTTGAAATGAACATTTGTACGTATTAACGTGCGTTGTCAGACTTAGCAACATAGTTATGAAGCAAAATTAGCCTACTTTGGAACCTAATCTTAAGTTTAAAATTAGGTTTTTCTTTCTTAACTGTGATGTAGCAATGTAAGGAAATAGAATTCCGCAGTTCACTTTTTTTTTTTTTTTTTTTTTTCTTGGTAATTTTCCCTCAAAAATGTCCCTAAATCTTAATCTGAGGCGACAAACGAGCAAGCAAATTTCACAGTTTAGGAAATATTCCTACACATCAAGAAAATAGACACTGATGTTTGATAAATTCAGTATAGTTTTTCATTGAGTATTAAAATATATGCTTCTAACTGAAGAGCTGTATTATATAGTTAAAAAATTATTTGCACAGTTTAATATTTAAAACTTTGCTCCCGATGATGTAATACGTTCAAGAACATTATTGCTATTACCTTTAAGAAAACACAGAGGCAAGCTGTTTTTTTTTCCCTGAATTAAAGCTTATTAAACCAATTTACCTTCAATAATAACAAAATTTAACTGTACGATTTTCATATGCTTTCAACTGAGCATGAGATCACCCAGAAATTATATTACAACTAGTTTTATTTCTGGTTATGAAAGCCACAAAATTTTATTTTAACTATTTTTAACAGTTTACGTTTTAACAGCGAAATGAAAATTTAATTTTTCTAAGATATGACTACATTTTAAAATTTGAAAACAAATATATTACAGCTTGATGTCTAAGAATCAATAATTCTTCACTCTGCATAACCCGGTATATGTACTCATGTATGAATAAAAACACATAATTGTTTTTCTTTTGAATAAATGATTCGCATTTTCTATAAAAAGTTTAATTTCTGACCATTTTTACAAGCTTTTATTTAGTTTACTCGTGGTGCTTCACTGTGGTTAGAATTTTGTCATCAATTTTTAACTTACGTTTAGATAAGCTATCAAGTTTTGTACATACGCTTATAAGGTATTTCTCACGCTTTCCTAGCATCCCTTCGTGGTGTAGTGGTTCCGCACGCTGGGCCGGTATTCCAGAGGTCGGTGATTCGATTCCAGGCGAAGGCGATTGCTCATTTTTTCATCTTGCCTCTTTCCAAAAAATCCTAATGTCTCTACAGTGGCGCTCGAACTAAAAGGGTGTTGGATGATGATTCTCCTCATCCAGGATTTGGCGATTGGGTTCCCTAAAAACCCGAGTTGCCCTTTAAAAGTGGGAGTGTATAATATATTTCTCCCGCCTTCTTAGCGAGCCTTCGTGGTGTAGTGGTCAGCACACTCAGCGCGTAATTGAGAGGTCCGCGGTTCGATTCTCAGGCGTTGCTAATTTTTCATGTCTTCTGCTTCCAAAAAAATTATCTAATAGCTCTACAATCTTTTTTCATTTATCTCGGGTGCCTAACACTTTTATTAGTCGCGATATAAAATTATAGATGAATTCTATAAATAGAAATATTTAATATTTTATTCTCATTAAACTATATGATAACTTTATGAGGTGCTTAATTTAATTAACCAATTATTTTATGTTCCGAAACTTTACTGTCCTCTCTCCCTTTCCGTTTTCTTGCCGGGATGCAAATTTTACATCGCGCGTATTTTAAGTGAGGATTTGAGATTGCTTTAGTCAGGCGGTGTGTTTCGCCTCTTGAAGGCCACTTTACTAGTTGATATTCTACGGTAGCGTTCGTGTCCACTGCCTTGCTTTAATCTTGCAAATACTACTGTCACATCGGTGAATGTTACAGATAACTTGCCCGTTTGATATTTCTGCGTAGCCTTTGGCTAACTACGTTTTAATTTAAAATTTTATTTTTTGAGTTTACATTATAAATGCTGGCTGAGTTTATAAGCACCAAGAGTGCCTTCTGTTCAACTTATTTGAGTTCTTAATAAAAGGTCTTTACACCCTTCTTACATTTCTGTTTGTTTATCTAGACATAGCTATAAGTCGCTTAGTTCTACTAAGAGTCTTAACTTAGTGTATGTTACCAAAATGAGTGAGGCTCTAAAATTACTTTTCATCCTTTTAGTGCATTAATTATCAAATCCATTTTATGTAAATAAAAGCTTATTGTATAAAATCCCTTTTTAATTATATTTTTCATTATGAATTTTTGGTAATCAGCTATTTAGAATATCAGATCAGTCATGTTAAAATACTAGCTTAGCAGTATCATTGCTTTTAAGACGCTATTATAGGGGGTTTAGACAATGGAGCAGCATAGTTCTTATAGAAGGCTATGGTTCGTGGCAGTCAAGCAAATTAATTTTGTCCCTTGACACTTTTCCTCACTAAAACATGATTCTTTTAATTTTGAATCTTTGTCTTTTTAAAAGATGATCGCAGGCATCAAAATTACAAAAACTTTAAGAATTCCAAAATGAACATAATTAGAAAACTGCCTTAATGGATGGCATCCCTATATTATTACAAGTAATACATCACTTTAAATTTCACTTACAATTTATATTGTTATCTTTAGAAACCGTTAGTTTTGTACAAGATGGAAATGAGTTTTTCCTCACACATTTTGTTGGGAATTGCAACAATTAATTCCTGACTTCTTCCATTTTGTCCAAACTTAGAACAGAAGAGCAGCCACTTCATTTCTTGTGGTGAAAACTTCAAATTTCTCGAAGCCAGGTTTCCAAACGATAAATAGTTTTCTTGTTAGGTTCACGAGCATTTGTAATGGCCTCTTTGAACGCTTCAATAGCTTTTCCGTAGGACTGCGTTTCGAAGTAACGCTCAATCATAAAAATTCGTTCTGCTTTGGAAAACCTCTCCATCTGACACTAAACAGATGATTTTTTATAATTAACAGTGTAAACTTCAACTGATATTTCAAGGTCATTCTTTGAAACAATTTGTCATTACTACCCGTTTGGGAATTTCCTCAGTTTCTTAAATTTTGATAAACGTGACTTTTGAATCACCCTGTATAATATTATTGGGAATATCACTTTTCTTCAAAATATGCAGATACAAATAAGTTTGGAAACATTACAAACGCAAAATGAATAATGTATCTGAAGAGAAATCGATTCCTGTGTCATTTCAGCCTGCATGAAAATGACTGGTGTGCGCACGGCATGGTCGATGATCCCGGTCGACCCTTTTCGAGTGCCACCCTGATAAGTTTGATCAAAAGCGTTGCTGGCTGCCCTATAGTCGGGTCGGGTTCGAATTCCGGAGAAGACTTGGATGTTTGTAAACATTTAATGCCTGTGTGGAATAGGGGCAGTTAAAATACACGACGAGCCGAAAATCCTCTTGAACGGCTTCGTAGTAGGGAAACAGTTGTGAGATACCCTTCGACCCGTCACATGAGAGGATACTCTTTCAAGATTAGGATAGAACTAGGAAAAGTCATACTGTCACCTATAACGTTCTCAAGGCCCATACCAATGGTAGATACAATTCTGTGCTTTTCACCAGGACAAAATTAGTGGACTTTTTCTAATGTTGGTGTCGGCCAAGTGAGGTCAGTCAGAACAGTAATAAATAAATTTTGTCTTTAAATTCCTTAACATAAATTTAACAGCGTTTGGTGCTGAAAGGAACAGAAGCGTTTTGTATTGACAGTGTCTGCATGAACATATTTATTTAGAATAGCTTATGTACTTCAATAGTGTGTGTGTATATACATGTATTTACGTATAAATTTATAGTTTCTATGACAGAAATTCGTTAACAGTGAAGTGATATTCATTATATGAAGATTACCTGGTTTGCACATATTAAGAGCATAAGTAGCAGTAGTACAGTTGCATTAGTTTTACAAGTAAGCTCGTTGCTCCCATTCCCCCCGAGTTCTCCCTTTTGTTCAACTTAAAAGCTACCCTGTTTGTACGTTTTCCGTACGTTTACGCTTTTCTTGCAAAGACAGTCGCACGAGATATAACCTATGGCGATAGGTAATAGTTATAATCGTGGACAGGACATAAACAGGCAACGAGCATCTTTTCTAAGCAAACTGATTGTACTGCCGGGACAGAAATGAAAATAAAAACGAAGCTTAAATAACTGATAACCTATTACCTTAAGTGAATCAATAGCCCTATTGATGGTGTAAAGTTTCAAGACCCTTGTTACGATATTCTTTAGATAATTTTCTATGGTGCATCCTTTGCAGTAACGTTAGAGGTGTGCTTTCGCAGAAGCCTCTTTCTGTTCACGAAATGACGTTATGCTTGCCCAGTAGATGTAGCATGTCTGCCAGCACTTTGTTATACATGTTGGTCTTCTCAGATAAAACGATAAAACGGTCTTCCGACATGGTTGTGGCCCGTGGATGGCCTAGCACCGAGTAACAAGAAACTTTCTCTGTTAATAATTGGATCCAAAGTAAGCTGAGTTCGCTAGAAAATGACAAATGGCGTTTATCCACAAAATGATATGATATTTCAAAGGTATATTTTAGCATAAATGTTTCAGTCATTAAACATTATATTAAAATAATTACTAGATAAAAGCACTGTATAAATAAATCACTAAAATTTTATATTTTTCAATTGCATAGAATTTCTTTATAAACTCGTGTTTTAATGCCAAAACTGGGTTTACCAGTTAACTTATTTCACTTTAATTGACCCATTTGGCGGCTAATTCTGTAGAGTTTTCTAGTATGTTTCGGAATCATACACTGTAGGACCCTGCTGAAAAGACTAAGTAACGAATTCTCGCTAGGTCTTGAAAGAACAAATGACAGCGGAAGAAGGTTGAACTTTTTTATTTGAACTTAACAGAACGCACTCACTCGGTGGTACCATATAACTTGCGATTCAGCAACTTGACAGAAAAATAAGTACAATAAAGTAATATTGGCTACACGATGGGCTCCTTCGTAATGTAAACCACTAAATCGGCTGCGCACAGCAAAACGGAATATATAATATCAATATAATCGAAAAAGAGTGGCTAAGCACCAACTATTCAGGTACAAAGCTACTTCAAACACGCGGCATAAATTCGGAACTAACTCTTCTCCTTTGAACTCTTAAAACCGCTGCTTAAATACTGATTCCGAACTCACTTAGATCTACATACACGTCATTAAAATTTACATTCTGTCAAGAAATCGAAATCAGAATGGAAAGGAAAGTTTTTACAATTAAAAGCAATTGGTTAGAATAAAATAAGGTCTTTACAATTCTTATTGCAAACCTACAAAAGCTTCTCTTTTCTTTTTCGCCCCCTACTCCAATACCATTTCGAATCCTTGGAACCTTTCTTTAAAAGCTTTTCTGTCAACAAATATTCCTTGCGTGTTTTGCTTTAATTGGTTATGTAAATGAAACCTTTTGTCAACAATCGTCTGCTTACTTTTAGTTTTTTATAATCCTACCAAAATTGATGCCAGATGTAAAATCTAAGTATTAACATGGTATGTTACATTTCCAGCCACATATATCTAGGGAGGGCGGAAGAGTAAACTTTTACTAAAACCTTTCCAGTACTAAACGAGTTTTTACTCCTGTTCCGAATATCAATAAATTTTTCCTCCCTGCCGTATGAATTGCTGCCATTTATTTTTTATATCTTTATCGGACACGAATATTCTCATGAGAAGACTCTTCTATGCGTTATTTTATCCATTCGTAAGCATCAGTTAGAGGCCGAGTGGTTATGACAACTGAATAATGCAAGTGCGATCGACCCAGTTTGAACCCAGGCAAATGCGCTATCTGTATGGTTTGTTTTCTTTGCTTTCTCCATGGGTAACGTGATATGAGCCAGTTTCCCTTAAAACATTTTCCACGAAGGCATCTTTTCTCTTAGGAAGATAACTTTTATTAGCTTTCCATAGTCCAATAAACATAACCATTTATCCATTCTCTAACTAGCTCATTCATAATATTTCTGATATTTTACGTTATAGGACAAAACACGCCAAACAATTTCCTCTAGAAAAGTACATGCACCAAGTTGATACTTTTAGCAAGAAAATATACTTCGATCGTCAGCTCATTTTGATTATGGAAAATTTTTCTAAATGTATGAAATATAGTATCTCTTATTTTAGTCATTTCAGAAAACAAAATGGTACACTTTAATAATTTTTATTTGACAATACTTACTTTAAAAACAAAAACACTGTTATAAAACATAACAGCAATGGTGGCAAACAGGAAAAGCTAGCGCATATATCTTTACATATAAACTATTTGACGAGTGTTGCCCTTTAACAGAGAACAACCTGCTGCAATTAATGATGATTACTTTGAAAACGATGATTGTAAGATAGAAGATAATGAGATAATAGCATAAAAATTATTCCTGGGAAAAAAATCAAACCTACTTTTCAACTAAGTAGCTTACGCATATGTGCATGTAAGAGTTACGTGTGTGCCTTCGCTTGTGTAATAATTCTATTGCTTAGTTCCATTAATTTATAATAGGTAGATTTCGTATGAATGCGATCAAAATAAACAGATTAAAATCTTACTCCTATTTATTTCCGATATGGCGTGGTGTCTGAACAATATCGTAATCATCCTTGTTATACTCTCAAATAAATGAAGTGTTTAACATAATTCTTAGTAAACATATAACTATTAGTGATGAGCACATATAATTATAATTTTGCATAGATAATCTTCTAAGTTAAATATGTGGCAGTAAATTAATCTGATTGTTTCTCAAGCAGAATCACAGGAAAGTTTTGAGTTTCGTTTGAAATTTTGTTAATTTCTGAGTAATTCTGTGACCTCTGTTCAGAGGGGAGTTATACGTGTTTTATTAACAGTATGGTTTTATGGATATTTTTTAAATTTTAATACTGTTATATTGATGAGGTTTTTCAGTTTAGTATTACGTAACTATGAATTTGAAATGAATTCCAGGAAAGATCATTTAACTTCTATCGGTCAGTACAACAAAGAGACTTGACGCTTTTAATGAAGTTTGGTGAGTTTTTGAAATGCGGCAACGATACTTGTTTATTAACTAGTTCTTATTTATATCATATATATATATATATATATATATATATATATATATACATGATGTGATAATTTAATGCGTAGGAGGAATCCGATGCTTTAACAACTTGCAGCCGTCATGGCCAGAGGTTGAATGCGTACTGACGAAGATAACGAGACTGGATTTTCGGCAAATCACCAATCTTTATTTTCAAGCATATGAAATCCTTTTCTTACTGGATAAAATATTTCTAGATCATAAGCAATTACAACGATTTCTTATATATACACAGGTTAACGGGGGTGACCTAATTTTAGACGGACAAGCAGAGCAGTGGGGATATGTTAGCAGTGGCGATGGTAGGAAAAGAATGACGTAATTACTTGCGAGTGGTATTTATACCGAAGTAAATGCAGTGCAATTGACAAGATATGATTGGTTAATTTTAGGTTGTTATGTAACATGGAAGGATCTCGAATTTTGGAGAACAGATGAATTTAGGGGGAGAGCACGAAATCTAGAATAGCTAATTTTAAGGTCGCGAATTATTTTTAAAGCAGCCATCGTACTTTGTTATATCTTATATATATATCATAGTCAGGATTGCTAGCTTAGGTGATATATATATATATCACCTAAGCTGGCAACCCTGACTCCGGTTCCTATGAGTGCTTAGCAGTCCTAGAAGGATTCTTCTAGAAAATTAAAATTTTTATTCCATTTTCTCTTACTCATTAATGTTTTCTTTTGGGAGGATATTAAGAGAGAATAGCTAGGACCTCTATTTTTATTTCATCAGCTTTAGATGAATTAAAGCAAACGCATGTCTGCACTACATAATTTTTTGTAACCATTTCTCCGCGGAAATTCTCAGAATAATATTACTTTATTTCGTATTAACCTTTACTGCAATTTGCACCATGCGTGTATTAGATTTGCCAAAACCTGAAACAGAAGCAATCCGTTATTCCTAGTTATATGTATCTCGTATAATATATAACTGTGAGTGGTATGTTATACGAGATGCATATAACTGGAAATAACGGATTGCTTCTGTTTCCAAAGACTCGTGATTGCTTCACTTCTTAAGCAGTTAAAGTGTGTGTATGTAGACGTATAGTTAAAATGCAATATCAACAACACTCGAAAAATTTTTAAAGAATTGGGAAATGGTTTGAAAGAAGCCATTTGCCTTGTAGAATCCACTAGAGTAACTCCTGTGTGAAAACTGTAAGAGTAGTAACTACACGGAAGAAGGGTTAAAAGTACCCTTTATTAACTATTTAAAATTTACAATGCGTCAACTCGACGGTAACAAAGTACACCTCTGCTTGGGCGGTAACTGAAATAAAAAAAACTAACGAAATATTTGAAGATATCTACAAGTCGTTGAACTAAACTAAAGGGCTCAGAATAATTCCTGTTTCTTAAATCCCCGTCGAAAACTAGTAGCAGCAAGAAAGTGCAGTTAAGCCACGCAAACCAGCAATAACTCTGGGAAGCAGACGCTTAAGCAGCAGAGGTGACGGCAATAGTCCAACTCTCTCTCTTTCCTACTGAACCTCGGTTTTTAAACTCTTTCTTCAAGGTAAAATTTGCATTCCTTCACGCGCGCTACCAAATTTAAATATTTTAGCACTGACAATTAGGGGAATGAAGGCGTATAGGAAAGAATAGCAAATTAAATAAATTTTTTATTTAAAATAAATATAAATCCCTACAGCCTCCTTACTTAGCAAAGTTCACATGAAGTCAGAGCTTGAATGCTACTGCCAAACAATACCCACCGAAAATAAAATATTAAAATAAAATATTTTTAAAAAATTTACATCGATCTGCTGAATTCCGGAAATATATTTCGTCTCCAAACGACCAGTAAATAAATGGCTGATTACCTGGGTGTCTCGATTAATGCACAAGAACCTGGGAGTTGTAAATTCTCATAATCAGAGAATGGAATAAGAGGAAATGGGAAAAATTCAAATCTTGTGTATCATATTTCCTCTATTTCCCTCCCCCCTTCTGCGAAAAAATGTAAAAGTAATGTAAAAGCCTTCTGAGAAGAGGTATTAAAATAATAAAGCTAAATAGAAATATTAGTATACGAAACATAGGTCACTATATTTTTGGTAACCGTAAAGTACAACAAAATATTAGTTGGGTGTTTTCTTCGGGAGAAAAACTTTTTATCAAACAATATCGATAATAATCGCAGTCTGTTTAAAATTTCAAACATTTAACACTTTTAAACGCTTAGATCAATCTATGATACGAGTCAAGATGATGTATAAAAGAGAACTAAGTGTTATTGATTATATAGGTGTGCTTAAGCTGCTTAGCTATATCCTTATATAAGATATAACTTAACAGCCAAGATAAATATGTTACCTATATCTGATATAAAAATTTAAGCTATGAAAAATCTATTTTTGTCTCAGCTGTTTCGACTGCAATACAATCGAGGTTACGAAAAATAGTAACGCAGGGCTGAAAACAATTTCTTGAGGCTTAAATCTAACAAAGACTATTTTTGAAAACACCTGAGCAGTTGAATAAACGTTTTTTGAGGCATGATTTGTTTCAACTATAATTTCGTTCTCCTTACTCTTACTAGTATTTATGATACATGTTTTATATTTTCCCGGTACATCTCAAATATTTTCTCATTATGATCTTCATATTGTCATTATTCAAATTTTACATTTGTTTCATTCTCAGAATAATCATAACATTACTCAGCATTTCAGAAAGGTAAATATCATCATAAGAATCTAAATATTCTCCCCCTAACTAAAATATTTTAAAACTATTAAAATCATTACTTGACTGTAACAACTGATTATTAGAAAATAAATTAGGGCTACCACAAAAAATTCCAATTTTCCTTGATTTTCCTTGTTTTGTATTAATGTAGTCTTAATTCACATAACAATTTAAGACATTAATAATAATTTTCTCTTCATAATTTGAGATAAAATCTATTTATTATTTGTTCAAAGACTAGGTCAAAAGCCCCACCAGCGGTCGAGTTGCTAAAACTGCTGAATACTGGTAGTTCGACCTGGGTTCTAGCCCAGGCGAATGGATTTGCTGTACTGTTCCTTTGGAAAGTCCTCTGTGAAGTCCTTTAGAAAGAAATCCTTAGCCTAAGGGGAATACATTCTTCCCCTCAAGCCGAAAGCTCTCGTGTGTCTTGCCATATTCAAATAACCTAACCTAGCTAACGTGTGGCCAAATTGTTAATAAGAAACGTATATTAGCATTCAAGAAAGCTGAAGAGACATAAGGTTAACCAGCAGCCGCAATTAAGTATTTATATCATGTTAAAAACAGCAAAATAGAGAATAATGCAGTGATTTGAAAGTGATAACTAGATTATTTTTTACTATTAATACTAAAACACATAAGATGGACTAGTGTTCTCAGAAGAGAAGCTGCAGTTAGGTATATGGAAATTATTTGAAAAAGATATCAGCGGAAATTTTACATAAAAATTGATTTCTACACAACTAAGAGAGAATCAACATATGGAGTCAAAAATTAACCATAAATCGTTTAATCAATTCGTGAAATCCAAACTGCATCATCAGATACGTTTCGAGTTTTCAAATGCAAGTTACAATTAAAAGATTTTCGTAGTGCCCATTCCGTGAGATTTATGTTTCAACGCAACGTGTTGCTAATATATTATACCTTATGCCGTCTCGATAGCCCTTAGCTGTTCCGAAAGTAGTATCGCCTCGATAATAAGTCGCAAAAATTAAATCCAGTTTTAAAATATTTAAAGTTACTAAAGCATGCAATTAAGGAAAATAAAATCACTGATTTAAAAAAAGGGTATTGTAACATGATTTCTGATTCAAATCGGAATATTTCAAAAATACAACTTTCGTTTGTTTCGATATGAAAAGCATTAAAGAAACTTAACAACCGCATGCGGCTTGCCAGCCACAATTTGGACAACCCTCGTCTAGCTCGTTGAAGTTTTCCGAAATGGATTACACATTTGCGCTTTTCATTATCCTGTACGTATGTTCACTTATAGTAACAAATTAATTTACTGCTCCCTTCGTTTAATATTCATCATCTGACACAGTTAATTATACGCTAAATGTAAACAATGTTACAAGCAAATTTTTTTTAGAAAATAGCTTGTTGGTTTTCACTAAGTACCTCATATAACGTTATTGTTCTATATAATTTTAAGAAAATTAAATTGTGTTTATGCAAATGGTATCCCAAAATAGAAGTATTCAGTTTCAAAACTAAGCGAAATCAATTTAATTTGACATCTCAGACACGAATAATGTTAAAAAGGCTTTTATCTAAGTACTTCATTTTAATTTAAGCATAGATGAAATGAAAAACATTTAACTCTAAACTGATTCTTTAATCTTCCTTAATTTAAAACGCAATTTTCATTCTCTGCTTACTAAAAAAAAAAAAAAAAAAAAAAACGAATCGTAAAACGAAATAAAAGACATGAAAGAAATTAAAGTTTTTCAGCAAACATTAAAGTTAAGTTAGAATTCCACTAAGAATTTAATATCCGTTCATTGCAACACAATTTAAAAGAAAATTTTAGAAGTACGAAATAACATCTGTAAATTCAGAATAAATAATTAAAATCACCGCTGAACTTCTTTCTGCCCGGGTCGATAGTTACACATAAACACTTCCGTTAATGATGCTAAAATTTCGAAGCTGTTCATTTATTTTTAATGGGTACATGTTCTCTTTTGATTTGTAGCAGGATAAAATTTATTGAGCTTAGGAAGAGAGATTTATTTTTCGTTTCAAGAACTGCGTTCTTATTGGCCGATTTTTAAAGAACATGGAATAAAAATTCTATCAAATTTTATTCGCAGTGCAGCAGCGATATATATATGTACGTGAAATAGACTAGGTGTTTAGAATCACGTATTTCTCGATATTTAAAGGTGATTTTTGTCTATTACACTAGAAATAGAAAATTGTCTCTCAGCTAGAATTCAGTTGAAAGAACTGGAATTTAAACGAAATGCCACTTGGCGGAAACCCACAGGAAGGATAGGTTTGGATTAGATTATTTGATTATGGCAAATTACTCTATCTGCCAGAGGGCATGAAAGCTTTCATGGAATAATTTATCACAGGAATTGTTTCGCATCTACGTTATACTTGGACGGCAAGTATAGACGGAAAGGAATTTAAGCACTCAGAACTCATTTTTTCTTCGTCCAAAGGACGTGAGGCTGACACCACTGTCATTTGGCGACATTGATGAAATACAGAAGGGATGTTTTCTCAAAGTTATAGAAATCACATAAAATGGATAAACAAATCATTATTTTAATATTGTGTTCTGCGTTTTTTTAACTTTTTTCTTGTGAAGGAAGAAAGGTATACATATAATTACGTGATACAGATGTTAGGAACTACAATATAGTGCTATGAGTATTAATAATGGTTCTGATTTAGCACCATTTTAAGTAATCATAAGAGATAATCAAAACTTTTCTTTGAATATTTCCCTGCTATTCAATGAAATAAAAATTAGTAAATAAAATACACAATATTACAAATTCTTCCCCAAAGATTTAAGATAAAACATGTAAAGTAAACAAATTGTGATCTTAACACTATGATTTTTTTTATACTTATTGCTTGCTTGCGCAGTTTGACGGTAAAATGGATTGCTTTTTATAACTTGTAATTATAACAGATGAACAACGAAACTTCTGAATTGTTCAGAAAATATTTATTATTTCTTCTAATTATATTTATACTTTTAAATATTTGCATATTTTTTCGGGCACTATTATCACTATCATAACGATTCAGGGAAATCTACATGAACATTTCTAATCATATTCTAATGCTAAATACTTTTGACATAAATGATAAAATGTAGGTTTTAGCATTTGCATCAGGAAACAGTAAATATATCCTTCTTCCGTCATAAGCAAAAAAAATCGAAATGTTAAATTTATAATGTGATTTTTATAACTTTCGAAAATACAAATCTCGTTTAACTTTATGTCTTTAAACTAAGAATACTTCAATTCCATCTATTAGTTTGTCACTCATCACTAAACATAGTCCTTTCCTTTCGAAATGCTTCAAACAGTGTGGTTTTACATTTTTCTCTAAACGTATAGGTAAAATATTCTAATTAATGAAAGACAAAATACCATACCTTCATTTTGATTATGCTCTTATCATTAAATAGCAAATAAATCTTTCATCGTCAAGAAGATCGGCTTTGTGAAACATTATTAAAAGCGAAGGAAAGATATTTTTCAGCATTGGCCGGTTCCTCTCAGCTAGAGCTAGAATTAACTGTCCAGAATCCGGAATAACTGCAGATTGTTATATACTTGTGAGCTGTACATGTGTATCCTACAGATAACCTGTACCTTCAAATATCCACTAAAGGCAGTAAATGTTAAAGAAAGTACAAATATTTCTAAGAAGTTTCAACATGTTGTAACGGACTTGGTACAAAAATATACTCAGTTACCACTGAGCAGCCTAAACAATTTCATTACGCAAATCTTCAATTTAAATCTATTTACTGAAATTTTCAGTCGACTATTTGAAGCTGTACTCTGTATATCTGTATTTCAAAATAAATTTAAAATTAATAAGATAAGTTCTCACAAAAGAAGATTTGTTACTCTATAAAGTCCGTATCTTTAAGTTCCAAAATAAGAATAAGGTGTACACAGACTTTTCCTGGGCAAGACATTCCAGTTTATTAAATTTCTTCCCCAACGAAGTTTTAATTCTATGATATCAGGAATACATACTTTTACGAACGTTAAGTGAATTTTAAAGATATGTACACAAAAAATGTATTTTCAAAGTTTTATTTCCTTTCAAAGAGGAAATACATTTCAGTTTTAGTTGATGGATAGATCTTTTGATGTCTGACTATTGTTGTCAGTGTATGATGCTACGATGTGAGCAGTCTCTACTCACGTACCCAGAAGACAAATATTTCCAAATTTTTTCGTTGTTTTCAGTTGATCTAGTTCATTCATGCTAGGACAGTAATGTACTGGTCACATGTGTTATTTGCCCATAAAACCATCATTACATGCGTGCCGATGCATATAAAACTTTGAATACATCTTCGAAATACTGAATCCTGCACCACAGAAAATTCCTGGACTTTCTTTTATCTATACTGTTTTAAAGAATGCCATTTAACAATGAGTTAGCTCTAGCAAAATCGAAAACATAGGTTTAGTTAAAAATTCTATTATAGGCCATGATGAAAATTTGTAAACTATCTGTTTTGATGTCCTGTGGGTTTTAAGTTGTTGTTGTAAGTAAAATATCATTTTTAATTATTATTCCCTTTTAATAATTTTCGCTGCTCAGGGAGTTTCTAAGACTCTGACCTTTTAAAAAGGGTCTAATTTATGTTAAATTTGCACAGATATAAGCCTTTTGAGTTTGATCTTAAGTCGTGAGATCTGATATCACGCGAGAATTGCTAAACCAAAGAGCTTCAGGTTCTCGCCCGTGATTCTAGAGCTATGTAAATAAATAGCCCCGTATTCGTAAAGGAAACATTTTGCTATCACAGTGGCTTATCTGATCCATTTAGGTTAGAGTAAGCCTTTTTTATTTTCTTTAATCTCATCGGAAATCTTAGAAGTACATCTTTCAAGTTTTGTATAATTGTTCTTATTTATTGAATAAGAAACAAAGTTTCATTTTAATTCCAGTACTTCCCAAACTTTATGCCGAATATTTCTGCAAACTACATGTTAGGATGTGTGTTTCATAAGATATTTAAATTAAAAATCACCCGTTACTTGAAATTTGCCATCCGACTCATATCCGAATTTTGAAACAAAATAATTTAGAAAAAAAAATGTGGAACTTCTTTCTTGGTAATGTTATAAGATTACTAGACTTTGTTAATTAGACTGTTTATTGCAAATCTAATTCTTTTTACTTCCTTGTACGAAGTAAAAAGGAAGTATTGTAATCGCGAAAAGTTTCAGGCAGCATATTTCAACGAAAATATCCTATTTTGACCTCTTTCAAATGCAATTTAACGATGTATTTCGTAATATCTGTACGTAAGGACAGAATAAAACTCTCTTTTCCTGAAAAAAATTATAAAACTGCTTTAAAATGAATTCTGAAGAGAATTTTTCGTGGCGTCTGTACGAACGTATGTACGTACGTACGTATCTCGCATAACTCAAAAACGAGTAGCCTCAGAACGTTGAAATTTTGTATATAGGACTACTATAACATGTAGATGTGCCGTATTTTGGTTGCAATCGGCCGCACCAAACGTATATAAATATATTTATATATATATATCCACTCTGTTACCCGGCTCAGTGATCTCAGTTTCTTTACTCTTATGTGTTTGTAAATTGTACATTTTTTTGCTTTAAAAATGATTGAATTATGTTGTTCTTATCTTCTGGTTAAGGTTTTTATGCCTTTAGTAAATCTGTATGCGATATTTTTAGAATTATCAACAATTTTAAAATTGTTTAAGTGCCGCTAAGCCTAATAATATTTTTGATGGCGGCCATTGCTCTTGTTTACATTTGAAACAACAGGATAGCGGATTTGTTGCCAATCTAAAGAATGTTAGCTTCGCAACAACAAAGATAACGCCTTCATTTATTATTGAAGTCATGCTTAATCCTTTCTGGAATTTTTTCGAGGAAATAAGCGTTTAAGATTTACTTCGTAATTTTTAATACAGATATTTTGAGTTTTTATGTATTTTTGCCTTGTCGCGAAGTGAAAACTGAATTAGTTGAATGAGAAATACTCAATCGTCTGTGAAAACTGTTTCTTTTTTGTTTTGTTTGCTTAATTTCTTTTATACATCGCTCTAGCTTTATTATAGTATTTGAATAGAACATGTGGAACGATTAGATAATTCTTTAAATGACGTAAATTTTGTGTATTCTGAGTTATAATATGAACGAAATATAATACTGTTAAGTGAATCTAGCGCCAGAGTGTGGCTATGGTAAACATAAGTGAATTTTAAAGAATGCATTTATTCTATTGTGGTTTATGCGGTGTTCGGCGAAGTAGGTTTAATTCAATCTAATAAGTTTAAATGAAATGCAAGAAAAAATGCGTATAATTTAATATTCCGTACAAGGAAGTCATGTGGTGTACACATCAGATTTTTTTGCTTCAAGAACCCATGAGAGAACAAATGATCTAAAAAAAGGTTTTGCGAAAATTGGAAACCACTTCGTCTTAGTAGGAAACATTAAGCTACAGAAAAATGCTTCATTAGCAGGGAGTTCGTATAATTGATTAACGAATTTTTTTAGGATGCAAAACATATGTACGTATTTCACTTATTGCGAGGGAAAAAAATAATTGCGACATAATGCGGTTCTAACCATGATATTAAGACAGGTGGCTCTCGAGTATTTTGCTATAATAAATTAACTAGCTACCAAATATGATTCACTAATACTTCCCATCCGTGATTCTTTATGGTGTTAGTCGAGATACAAGCAAAAAGAATAACAATAACAAACCCCAATGCAGACAGTAACGAAAAACGCTGGACATGAAAGAAAAAGGAAGCGCAAAAGAATGTGGTGCTTAAGCAATAAAAAAAGTCTCATTACAAGCTTTTTTCTGTATACACTTATAAGTATGAAAAAAAGAATGTGCACAACATATAAGTATGTATATACGTTCAACAGTGCTCATTCTTTAATGGAAAGAGAAATAAAACTTGTATTTTCACGAAATCAAATTACCTTCGAATTCATTTCGTAAGATTAGATTATTTTTTAATTTCCATTGCACTATATACGTGTATTATATTGACGTTACACATACATTCAAGGTTGTGGTAAAGCTCCTGTTTGAATATAACTAGCGGAATTTTTTTACTAATTACAGAAATTTATACAGAGAGTTGTAAAAGTTTGACTGTAATTTTAATGCATGATGTCAAACGTAACGTCCAAAGCAAATCGGCATTAAATAAGGTAACAGAAAGTAGTAACAGCTGAGAATAAGTTAATTAGTCCAGATTATAGAATTATAATTATATTAATGGATTAGATATAGCATATTATAAAACTAATGCTCCGCTCTGGGAAAGTTTGTGTAATCGAATATATGTATGTATTTCGATAATCATTGCCCAAATTACTTCGCGAGCTTAATCGTACCTAATAGCAACATTATTCGTAGAACATCGTTTTAAATTAAATAATTACTAAGTTTCCCAACTGTAAGATAATGTCTTCTGCCTGAAATTGCGCTTCTGAAAGCCATGTTTACCTCATGCGTATAACCTAATATTTAAAAATATCGCCCACCCCATTCCTTTTATGTTAAAAAATGACCAGATTCACTAGCTTCATTCCAAAGTACTACTTAGACCATTTAATTATTTTTCGGCCAGAACATCCTCATCAAATTAAGCTTATGCATATGAGATACATCCCTTAGGCAAATAAAAGCCCTCACGTGCTTTGCCATAATCAAATAGACCAAACCAACTATGCATATGAGAAAACGTTTACATGTAAGGTCTTTCTTTTTGTTATTAAAATATTTATAAACATGCAGAGTGTTTTATATAGGAGACTCTTCCAGATTTGGACAAATACGGTATTTACTTTATATAAGGTTAAAATTAGCTTAGGTAGCAAAATGGAAATTTTCTTTTTATCATCTGAAAGCAATATATTGAGTACCACAGCAAATGTTTTAAATTTAAATGTCTTTTGAACATTTGTTTATTATAGCACTTCACTATGTGAACATATAATGTTTTAATTTTTACAGCGTTGTCTGTGTTCATGCTTTCTACTCATGTGCTAGCAGAACTTGTTACTGAAATGAAAGAAAATTAAAACCATCTCTCATACAAAAATATATACAGTGCGATTCAGTGTTCAATACGGCTCTTAAAATCAACAATATTTAGGAGAATTGTTAAAAGCAAATTGCTGCAAGGTTAATGTTGCATTTTGTGATACATCTACTTGTCAATTAACCTGATAATACCGGTATATTCTCTTGAACGTTTTTCAAATATTCGAGGGGAAAGCACGGAAGTGTTTCAGCAGGTTTTCGCTCCTGTTCCGTGTACTATTGGTTTTCCGAATGATCGCTAGATATTGCGAAAAACATTTTCAGTTTTTCTGAGCTATTTTTGAAGGCTGAACGTGCTTAAAAAGCGATCTTATAAAAGAGTTATTCATTTACTGTAGCCATTGCTGAACTCGAAGCTGAGCGAAGCCGTGTGTAACGATTCATTTCGGTCTGCATCCTGGGCATCTGACGTCAACAGCTAGATTCTGGCCAATGAGTGTCCATTCTCGAGTCACATGGTGTGATAAAGAGAGCGAGTATGCTTATGGAAGTAAGCATCAGCTGAAGGTACACCGATCGTAGAGATCCGCAAGTCCTGTTGGGAAGAGCAAATATCAAGAATTTTTTCGGCTTTCTAAAATACGAAGAGAATCTGTGGGAGAATTTGTCTGCGCAGGTAGGAATTTTTCCCACTCCTTAGAAAAATAATTCAATTTATTTTTGTGAATGCGTTTTAGTGAATTTCGCTTGACAGGAGCAACAGGCAGCCATCCCGTCTTTGACTCCGTTACGAAAACGGCCCATACATCGAATAATTGCATAAATTAAAAGCCAAAATAAATGTAAGCGTTAAATAAAGAAAAAACATTATTGATTAAAGCTTTTTCTAACAGAAGGTTTTGCAAATAAATTAAATACGAATTTTTTATTTCAAAATATATTTTACTAAAGTTCGAAAAGACATGCAGCATGTACTAATTTTAACCAATGGTTATATTCAAAAGTACTTGTTTGAATAAATATGCTTAAACTAATAGCAGTTTTAGTTATAGAAATTTAAATAAAAGTTTTTTTTTTTTTATTTATTTATTTCATGTAAACGTCTTCCTGAACTGTTTTTTAAAAAAATAAGGGAAAACTTATAGCATTATTATCAAGTAAATTTTATTTTAAATTATTTTGCGACTCTTATTTTTCATAAATTTTTATACGATCTTTAAAGAAATATTTTTTCGGTAGATCGTATTTTAAAATGAGAAAGGTAACTTAAACGGTTATTACATCATACAAATTCTTTTATTCTACACAAAACTTTATATATTAAGGAAATCCGTTATCAAAATGAGTTTAGCAATCTACCTGCCAAAAAGGGAAAAAAGCGAAAATTAACCAGACTGTGTGTGACACGAATTCTTTACGTTCAAACTTTGTAATCTACAACTCGTAACATCGTAACATTATTACTAGTATTGTAACTTTATTGAAAACCTTGTAACATTATTACTAGTATTGTAACTTTATTGAAAACCTTGTAACATTATTACTAGTATTGTAACTTTACTGAAAACCTTGTAACATTATTCAAGCTTTGTTGGCCTTTTTCAAATTAAGGTGCTCTCTAGATTTCAGATGATAAAGAAACGGTCGATTTTCTTCAGGGGTAAATCTTCTGAAGAGGAAAAATTCGATTGTTAGGTAGAAAGATAGCACTGTTTGTTTCTCGAAATGTACTGAGACTTTTTATTTCAAATTAAGAACCCAAGAACGGACTAAATTTGCCACATCAAGCCAAATAAAAGCCCATTTTAGAGTTCATTTACTTTTCTTTGAAGGAAAAATAACAGAGAAAGAGAAAATTTGTTCATTTCTTTCTGTAATAATAAGAATCGAATCAAGTCTACTTTTCATATTTAACTTCAGGTAATCACAAACTAAAACTGGAAACAAGCGCTTGTTTCAGGATATGTCACGACTTACATGAACATTCTGCGCGCTTTGCGATGTTTACGGAGAGAATTATAAATTTTATAAAGCTAGGAGAGCTCAGATGTTTTCAGTCGTTCCTTTTCGTTGCATGTTAGGTTCAACTCAATTCTTAAATTATATCATACGACTCCTAAGCTGCTCTTTTTCAGCTCCATTAGTTAACAAAACATTCGCTGTAATTTTTTTCTTTCATTGAATTTCTGTTGTAATTACAGATTTCGTTTCTATTATATGCATTATAATTCATCAAAATGTAAGATAATATCAGTAAGCATTTATAGCAGATTTAGACGTATTTCTTGTAGAATGGTTAATCAAGAATGAGATTACTTGACAGCCTAGCTACAAATTTGGTTTTGAAAGGGAGAGTACCTTTTCATTTCATCTCCTGGTCGTGCCCTCGTTTTCGCAAAATCGCAGTTTTTACACATACTTTACAGCAGGTTTAAATTCTGGTTAATCGCGAACTGTAAACAAGATTACGCCAGTGACAGCAGTATTTCCCGTATAGATATGCTGAATGAGATAGACATAAACGTCTATAGTTTCAGGACCTTTGGTGATGCAGCAGATTTAGTTCATGTCTTCATGGAAGTATGGTATCCGTGGAAAGAAAGTTTCCAGTTATAAATATCAAACAATCTTAAGAGAAATTCGGATTTAAATGTGGAATCAATAAACATCACGCTAACTGTAAACATATGACATATAATGTGATATATTTATGACAAATAGAGAAGGATCAAAGTATTTTGAGTTTGTAAAATACGCACGGTAGGAACCTGAAGATTCGCAGTCTTTTGCACTTAAATATACGTACTTCTACATAGCTTCTGTGAAGAATTATCATCATATCAACATTTTATACAGCAGAGAGTGTTTTAAGTGTTGTATTCTTAAGAAATTCTTCTTGTCCCGTTTATAACTGGTAAAAATAAGTTCACTTCATTTATTATGTACATAAAAAAGGCACTAGTTATGAAAAAGATAGAAATTTTTTTCATACTATGCACTTTAACAAAAAAATTAGGAAACATGCTTGGGAAAAAGCTTAGCTTTCATTTTCGGAATTTTCATTATATGAGCTTTGCGAGATTTTAGGTTTCAGGAGTTATATATTTAAAAATTTAAAGAAAATTAATAATTAGGTATTGTAGTTATGAAAGCTTTCAGAATATTTGTCTAAACGTTAAATATTGTAAAATTTATAATGATTCTTTGCTATATTTACCTAACAAATTTTGTTTGAATCAATAGATCTATTAAAAAACTGAAGCTAAAAATAATTCAGATACAGCAACGACGATTAAAAAAAGTAAATCTTTATCCCAGCTCACGTTCAATCAGCTTTTGAATATACTCTCTGTTACCAGTTTCGCAGAGACTCTTTCAATACCTTACCTTTTTTAAAATCATATATTTGAAAACTAATAAAGATTTCTGCATATGCACTTTATCGTAAATTTAAATTCTAGCATGTATTTCACGTTATAATATATTTCATGTATGTATAATGGAAACTTTTTCAAATTTCCCCTACACAAAATGTTTAGTTTCATTTACCTAAATTCTGTCATGTCGTTTCACGAATTAAAAAGACTTTTGTCTCTTATATTACATCATATTTCGAAAATCTACCACTCCAGGTAGCATTGTCTAATATTAATTTAATGCTAAGTACATATGTAAAACAAAAGTTTCTAGAAATCCCATGAAAAATATTAAGAGGAAAGAAATTATTGAAATATTTTAACTTGTATTTTATTACTTTGCATTCTGCTACAAACATAGATATTATAATTGTAAGAATACAGTCATTATATGGAATATTATTTCAACATCAAGCATAACCAGTATTTAATCTAATACCATAAAATCACTTTCCTTTAACAGACGCATACACATTCTGTATTTACTTTGAAATTTGGTAGTTCTTGGTAAATCTTCCTTTTGCTTGAATTCATCCTTAGTACTTACCATTACCATTATATTCACATTATCTCTAAACAGAAAAAACTGTACATAAGTTCTATGATACCTGTAGTTCGCGTCGTACAATCTCAAAATGAGTGAAAGCGGATGCGCATGTGATGCGGAATTTAGAAATGGAAATTAATGCCAAATTTTTTGGTTGGTATAACTGCTTCTTTAATGAACTGAACGTACTTTAAGAATAAAGGAATGAATGTTTCCAGAATAAATCTTTTTCAAAGTCTGATCATTTGAATGACTCAACCAGGAAAATATTCATCCATTCATTCTATTCCAGTTATAAGTTACTTATAAAATCAAGAAAACTTACGGCATAAAAGCAGATAAACTACGTGGAATTATGCCCAAAGCCTTATAAAAATCTTCTACCACATTGTCTGATATGATAAGAATTTTAATGAGGCCATTTATCATAATAATCAGATTAAAAGATTTTAACATCGATAATCGTTTACAAGACAAATAATTAAATTTTGTAATCCAATTATTTTTAGTCAAAGCACTACAAAGCAATTCTTGACCTACCTATAATAATACCATATAAAGCAATACCTATACCATGTAAAGCAATTCGTTGCATACCTGTGTTAAGTATTTGGGTACTTACGTATTATCGCAACCAGGTTGGCGCTATTTGTAAGTTTGAGTAAAAAAGTATGAATAGAAAGAAAATGTATATTTATTAATTACAGATAATTTTTAATACAGTTTTTTATATTATTTTGTTTTAAAATATAAAATAGCAATTAAACCCTTCCGGTTTCGAATTTGAATAAGTTGCAGAATTATTTTTTCGGCGGAAATCTTTTGGTTATTGCTTTTAGCACCGATTGAAAACCGTATTCGCCATAACCATGTACACGTCGACTTATTTTTACTTAAAAAAACATCCCAGAATTGCACAAAAATGGCATTGCGCACACTCTTGACTTAATCCATGTACACTGCTATTTTCTCATAAATTACAAAAATTTGCACGGAAATGCAGGAAAATTTTGTGAATCTCCACATGCTCTTTTTACAAAACTACGTATAACACGTAGGGTTGCCGTAAGTAAGGTCGCCAAATTATGCGAATTTTGGCCTGGTTGCGTTAATACGTAAGTACCAGTATTTGCCTGTATGCTTCATGTAATATAACATATTATTGAACAGTAAAACCGAAAACCTGTCATTTTCCGAAAATAAAGTTGCCGCTTGCAGAACTTAATAAAAATATTGTATTTACTGTGTATCAATATTAAAAAGGTCTTAATTTATATTTGGAAATTAACTATATTTGGGAACATAACGCTTCAGTTTACTCCAACTGGATTTCTAACTCTTAACATTTCATTCTAAGATAAGACTTCGGTTCTTATTACCTTCCTATCGAAACATATGATCATTCCTTTGAGTAATATCATCTTGAGCAATCTTCTGCTTTACTAATAATAATATCTGTATATGAAAGAAGTTCTTCTAAAGCCGTTTTTCTCTCGAATTTAGATTAATATATACTAAGTGGTTCGTGATGTCCTAAGTGGAGGCTCACACATTGTGATTCCTAGACGTTCTTCTGGTTTTGATCAGTCTAAATTTAAAACCTTTGTTAAATCATTGCAATTCGTTTTTTTTAATTCGCTAAAACATGCTAAATTCCCATTAATGTTTGGAACAGATTTTAAATTTTTTTCGAAATTCATAAAGCTTTCTGCTTCTTCCTAAGCCATTTGATATATACTTTTTCCCACTGTCTCATTTTAATAAAGTTACTGTTTCAGCGTCGCAAGGCTATCGCCTTTTTGCTTTAAGTACAAAATAAACGAAACTCAGTAAGTAAGACAAAAATTAAAATTACACTTTTATTAAATTAAAGCTGCTTCGTATAGCCAATAAAGAATTCACAATATTCTTAAATGAATAGAATTTACACAATGAAGTTTTTCTTAATTATGAATATCTGTAAACAGCCCTAACTAATCATACATCCCACCAAAACTAACCATCAAATAGGAAGCTATCACACGAAGTCCTGCATCAAGTCAGTGTAGTATCAGTTCATTAATAGGACATGCCAAAGCACGGGCAACAGAACTCTACCTGGAATGAATTATTAAAGCAATTTGAAATCCTTATTAGTCACAGTTAACTCTTCTTTTATACAACTGTTTGCTTACCTCATCTAGTAGTCTGTCAAGCCTAATCTTCTGGAATGAGGTCTTGTGCACGTGAAATCAGAAGACTCAAAATGTAGTAAATTTTAAAATAATTTTTTGATATAAATTGCTTCTCATGTCTTAAATAAATATTTTTTAGATCTTCTCCCTTATTCTCCAACGCACGTAAAATAATAGTTCGTCTGAGAACTCTTTTAAATCGCTGTTTATTAATATACAATAACAGGAATAATAAAATACGTTGAAAGCAAGCTTCAAGAAATACACATCTATTTACTGCAAAGAATGTGTTAGTATTCATTGCTAAATTATTTCTATAACAAACACGATTTATTTCTAAAAAACCTATTGTTGTCAGACATATGGGTTTAGGTACTTACGTATTAACGCACCCACCTTGAAGCAATTCGGCGATTTTTTACAGATGAAAAATTAACAATTACCTATTAGGTGCAAGCTGGTGATTTTCGAAACTTTTCTTTAAAGAATTCCCACACTATCGATATTTATTGCAAGTTGGCAAACATTATCAGCTTATGAATAGAAAACATACTTTAGCAATTTAAAATATAGATTTTAATTATTAAATAAGAATTACATGATACACTGAAAAATAAGGAACTACTCTTATATGCGCCCTCAGGTCGCCAAATTTCTCATCAATCATTTTTGGTGAGAAACTCCTCGCCTAAATTGTTATCAGTATCCAATATTACTACCTAAATTGTTTGCCTACATTTCGAATTTTAAGCTTAAACTTTCTCCAAAAACGCGGTTTTCGCACATACAAAAACCACGTTTTGAAGGCATAATTTAAGCTAAAAATCCAAAACAAAAAATTTAGGTATCAAAAACGTAAAGTTTCTAACTAAAAATGTTTTACAATAATCCATGTATTAACTTCAAAAACATCTACAAATTGCACATTCTAGGCGGCGAAGGAATCTACGAACTACGCACACCTTGCTTCAATAAAATTACATAACAACAATAAATTTCAAAGAATACCATGTACACAGCATTCTGTTTAAACTTTGAAAAAATCTACGAATTGCACAATCTAGGCATTGCGCACAAATCAACCAAATAAACTAAACTAAATTAGAAACAGTTCAAAAAAACAACAATTCATAGTAAAAAACAATGAACATAATATTCTACAAAATAAAAACTGTAAAATAAAATGCACTTACCATAATGCATTCTTCAATAAAATTTCGCCAGTCACACGTCTCTGAACAAAAGTGCCATGATTTTGCTATATCACATGTCTTTCTGAGATTCAAAATTTCGAAAGTAACGATAAAAACTTCCTCCACAGTTAACTTACTACACCAAAACCACAATCCAAATCTTAAACTCCGCTGACAGCCACATACTTTATCAGCAACCATTTAACTACAAATCCACACAAGAAGTATCAGAAACGCTCTTCTTCGGCCGAGTTCTCATAGCAGCTCCGCATTTCGGACTCCGTTTTAAAAGTCCCACAGAAATTCCAAAAATACACTTCAATTCTCATAAACACACCCGTGAACAAAAGACTCGTTAACAACTCAAACATCGTACCTTTTAATACTAAATTTACTTTCCACACAATCTAAAATACGCGACTGAAATCTTGCCATCCCGTCTATCATTGCAACATAGGTCATTTCAAAACACGCACGACGCGAACCAACGAGCAAATTGAACCACTCCAGCAAAAGATTTTTCAACGTCAACAGGGTTACCATACAACACGCAATCGCTCCAAAAACTAGCGCAGAACACATATCACCACATTTGGTGAAATTAGGGTGCATATGAGAGTAGAGCCAAATATAAAAACACATTCGTCTTCAATTCTTTATGTAATTTGTTTGCTCTGTTCTTCTCCACCAGTACATAGCGGTCTGTTATCGCTCAAAAAAGGTCCGAAAATTGCAGAGACGCGGCATCATGCAAACCTCAGCAACACTAACTATCTACCAAACGTATATTCTGGTAATTCCCTCTAAAGGTTTTGCTACAGAATTGCGTATTCCTGCAGATATTTAACAGCACTTTCTTCCATTGCTAACAAATTCCACAAGCTCGTATTTTAAAATTAAATTTAAGGGCAAAATATCACGATTTGCTTGTAAAAAGCGTTGGAACTTAAAATGCAACAAATTGCTTGACTGAAAGATCGTTATGAGCATGGTTGTCTAAAAGGTGGTTATGCACATGGTTGCCAGAGTTTGGCCCATTTTGAAAATTTGGCGTCTTCTGCTAAGGTTTTTCCGATAACACGTAAGTACCAAAATTTATTACGGAAGAACTTCTTAATCCTATTTTGCTGATATTTATAAACACAAATTTGAATCCAATTTGTTTTAAAAATATGTCTCTTCCCGTTTGAGCTATTTTATATTGATGATAATTTTACTCTTTCTGATGGCGTAAAATAACAAGTTTGAAGCCAGTGCAAAAAAGAGACAATTTAGTTTTAAGAAAATATTTACCTTTTACGAAATAAACAGCGCATTCAACCGCAAAATGTATAAAATAAATAATTTCTTGCGAATAACGCCGACATACTCAGAATAAATGATCCTTTAAAATAGGATTATTTAAGACTATTTTCCTTATGTGTAACGTAAAACGAAATCGTTTTAGTTAGAGAATCTTCCTTCCAAAGCATTTTACCGTAATAAGCTATCTTATCGTCCTTAAAACCTCTGTGCTAACATTAAGCTTTGTCCAAACAATACTTTTTTTTTCCATTTTCAACATTTAAGAAAATAAAAACTAAATATTGACGGTGAAAGCGAGGAATGCTTTTAACGTTTGGTCATGATAACAGTAGCTTCGTCGAGTTAAGTTAAAATCCATTTTCTAAGAAATTTCTTTTCCTATTTATCTTAGAAGATATTATCCTATTTATCCTTTTCCTATTTTTCTCAGGAAATTTGAAAGTTTTTTAGATACTATAGAGGTAGTTGATACTACAGTTTGAAATGAGTTACATTTGCATGCGATATCATTTTTTGGGTAATTTGCAATATTTACTGTTTGTTCTCAATAAACTTTCTTCTAATTCAAAAGGGGGCATATTTTCAAATTAACACTCTTATATATTAATCAATACTGTGATCTATATTTATCTATATGATCTGTATTTTTTCGCCTGTATCTATGATCTATCTGTGATCTGTATTTTTTCGTCCTTTTTAAATTTTAGTTAATTTCAAATTTAAATATGCATCATGTGTAATATATAGTAAATAATGTCCAAAACCTCTCAGACTGAATTCAGTAAAAATTTAAGGATATTAATTTGAAGCTAAAGAATCATTGACTGCTGTAGCAGATGTAAATTTTCCAATAAAAGCGAGGAAGATGGAAGTAGAGTGGTAGCAATTTGGGTTGTGTAGTAAAATAAACCGCGCAAATTTTCCGAAAAGTTAGCGCCAAATTTTGCTCATTTACATTGTTGTTATTTTCTAGGCCGCTCCATATTATTTGATATCTGATAATGTTCTCTCAAAAAACTACAGGTTCAAACTGCAAGTTCACTTTCTTTTCCGGTTTTTGTGCTCTTCCGAAATTCTTTCTATAATTTAAAAAAGAACGTGAGACTCATTTTGAAACATGAAAAGTTATTAATCTCATTTCGTCTAAAAATGAAAATTAGACGAAGCGAAATTATCTAATATGCGTAAGAGGTAAATTGTGTGTAAGTGCGTACTGCCTATTTGGCAGATATTCAAATAGGTACTAAGACAGACTGTCAACTTAGGTGACAGATTGGTAGCTTGTTTTGTCTGCGGACGCCGAAGTGGTGGATTCAAGTTATAGATCCCTCAGGAAGTCAGCTGGACAATCGATCACTAAAGGAAATGAATAATGTTGTGATGAATATTTACTATTTGCGATGACCTGAGTTTGTTTTGTTTCCATGTCCAGATACAGAATTTATTCTGTTGTTATACTTACTCCAGCTTAGTCATGGTTACGTAGATAATATAATTGCTGTCTGCTTTTTAGAAAATTTTCATTACCGTAATTTTTCCCCCACGAGCCATTATAGGCGTTGACCACTACTAAGGTCTCAAGCGGCGGTCATTTTATTATGGAGTCACCTAAAAAATGGGCCACCGTTTCTTCCTATTAATGGACAGACAATATTTGTATCCGTGCCTTCTCCAAAATTCGAACCCGGGTCTTTCGCCCCGGCAGTCAGAGTCACTAACCACTTAGCCCTCTGGGCGGTTTACTGTAAAAATAGTCAAACCCGAAAACGAACAGTTTTTAATTATTTCTCTTTAGATGTCTCTTAAATGTAGCAGAAAATCACAGGGATACTAAAGATTTGCAATGTAGCATCCGAGAGTTCAGTATCATGTTATTTAAAATATAAAAAGAAAAGTAAAATTTTATTCTTTGAGAAGACCTGCCGAGAAAGGTAAGTGATGGCCAGGTAACAGGATCTCTTTGCGCGTAATTATATTATCAGGGTGTCATTAATATTTTAACGAAGAAGCACTTGTTAAACAATGAAATTATTGTAGATTATAATAATTGTTGAAGATAAAAATAAAACCCTTTTCTTAAATTACCTGCAATTTTGTTTTTAAGCTGGGTTTCAATGATCCAATCCAGAAATTAGTTATGGAATTAAATACCTTATAAGGTATTTCTCCCGCCTTCCTAGCGTGCCGTAGGAGTTCTGAAGGCTGGGCCGGTACTCCAGAGTTCCGCGGTTCGATTCCCGGCGAAGGCGATTGCTCATTTTTCATTTCTTTTGCTTGCAAAAAAATCCTAATATCTCTACAGTGGCGCCGAACTAAAAGTGTGTTGGATGAGGATTCTCCACACCCAGGATTTGGCGATTGGGTCCCCTAAAAACCCCAGTCGCCCTTTAAAAGGGGGAATGTATAAGGTATTTCTCCCGCCTTCCTAGCGTGCCTTCGTGGTGTAGTGGTTCTGCACGCTGGGTCGGTATTCCGGAGGTCCGTGATTCGATTCCCGGCGAAGGCGTTGCTAATTTTTCATTTCTTCTGCCTCCAAAAATTACCTAATAACCTCATAGTTGAACTTTCATTGCATCCTATACACAAGAAGCTAAACAGATTTTCAGCTTTTGGAACAAGGCAATAAGGCAGATCTCAAGCACCATAGATGAGAAAAGAATCCCATCGCAGAGTTTAACAAGATCTGAAATGGATATCTTTGGCATGCAAAGAATTTCTAACTAATGCAGCTGAAGTTGAGAAACAAGACAAAAGAACAAGACAAATGAAAAAATAGCACTTTTCGGCTGTGCAGAATCCATCTTTAAGTTAAAATGACAAAGAACTGTCACCGACCTTTTACAGCCATGAGAATGTCGCAACGCCATTGTTTTAGC
The DNA here is from genome assembly GCF_044657685.1 of Stegodyphus dumicola. Classification (NCBI taxonomy): domain Eukaryota; kingdom Metazoa; phylum Arthropoda; class Arachnida; order Araneae; family Eresidae; genus Stegodyphus; species Stegodyphus dumicola. The sequence continues at coordinate 182,438,777 of NC_140781.1, forward strand.
TATTGGACTTTGAGAACTAAGTCAGTCATCACCGATGAAAAATGAAACCTGAAAGAATTTCCATGTTTCATGCATCTGAGAGGATGTGTCATATCGTAAATAATTTTCAGGGAAAAACAGGAATATAAAATTTAAAACATCGTAGTAATGGGATAAAATCGCTCGCATTTAGATGAGACTCAAAATGAGTTTTAGAGCTTGCATTACCGGTAGTCATGCATTCAAATTGTTTCTGAAAATTCTCTGATTGCATAATGAAAAACTGAATTTTTCCTTTTGCAATAATGGAAAGTTTAAAACGCATTTTTTGCGTGAAGAGGTAGTATGAATGTTGTGCTAGCGGTCCTATTAGATTATCTAACCTTATTTAAATATTGGAAATTGCCATATTTAAAATATTACTGTATTTCTTCCCCATCAATTTAAAGTGGAATTTTATTGACTGTTGCGCAATATTCCATTTAGGCAACCTCTTCCCTTCCTCTACAAGAACATTATTGTTAGCGAATTCTGTTTAAATTTTAATTTGCGTGCTTAATGGCCGAGCACTTACTTGTTAGGCATTGGATAGGAATGATGCACTGGATAAGCATTGGATAGGAATGATGCGTGCTTAATGGCCGAGCATTTACTTGTTAAGCATTGGATAGGAATGATTACTTGTTAAGCATTGGATGAATACTATCAGTGATTTATCCGTCTCATCACTGAAAACTTTCCCAAAGGTGCACCATAGTGCGATCGACTGGTATTACATCCTCAAGAACGGGAGATAGACCACTGCAAACATCTGTCACTTTTCCGAGTTTCGAACTCGATCCCAATAATACAAAAGCAGTCACAATTAACCTTATACATTTGCGCATATATCTACATTTGAGAAATCCAGTTCCATACACGCACTTCAGAGGTTAAATAAAATTTGTAAAGAATATTAAATGTCACTTAATTATTATTTATCCAAAATTAATACAAAAGAAGAACATTAGTCTGAATGTTTCGAGGCATGAGTTAATTGGTTTAGATATGAAGTCATTTAGCTCAATGAAAAGGCTGGAAAAGAAAAGGAATGGGCTCGTCATAATGAAACAGCTGGATAAAGGATTAAATATTGTGCAGCCCTAATTATCCGGTTCTTTGTTATCGAACGTGCCCTTATTTTAAGCCTCCTTTTAGCTATTTAGCGATGCGAGGCGCGCCTATTTGAGCTACCCTTTCTTCTGTTTATTCTTGTACTTAAACAGTAATTCGTCTTACAAATTATGGTAATGATTTTCATTATATGAGAACAGGAAAAATAAAAGAGAAAAGAACCGTCCTTTAGTTCAGCGAAAAGTTCAAGAAGTTATGAAATTATTTTCCTTAAAACTATAGTTGCAGGGCAATTAGTTATAAAACGAAGCCTGCCAATTATTACGAATTTATTTTTCTGAAAATTATAGCTCATAGACAATCATATATAGGCTATCAATTTAAAAGGATTTCGATATTAGTAACAAATTAGATTATTGAATCCGCTCTTGTTTAAGGATTTTGGCCTATTATTATAAGATCACTTAACACTGTAGTTCGATGAATGGGCTGATTGCTTGAGAGTTTTCGTGGTCTTTTCTCATGTGTAATATGAATACAAACCAGTTTCTCTTAGAAATTCTTCCACGAAGGCATCTCTACCTTTAGGCAGATAGTCCTCATGGGCTTTGTCGAAATCAATAAATCTGTTACCTTAATTGCTAAAAGAGTTTCCTTCAGTGAGCATCAACCTTTATTAGATTATTGGACTAACAATTTGCATTCTCCATTTACAACGACGGCGAATAATGGGAACTACTTTTCAAAAGCAACCCATTTTTTCTTTAAGGTATTTCTTGTTTTATAGCCCAGAAGGGCTATTCATTTCGTTTTGGCATTCTACGTTGAAAACTTTAAAAGGCTGTATCACTTTTCAAATTGTTGCAACCAAATATTATCGCCCTGTGTTATATTTAAAGAAATCAAATAGTGAAAAATCTGCATAAATGTATGTATGTTTCTTGCATTGTGATAAAGCAACTAGAGCGATCAAATTTTGAATAACTTAATCCTCTACCCAAATATGGGCATCTGGAAGCCCTAATTTGGAATTTGACTTTAGTTTTATTACCTATTTTATATTTTGTAAACGAATTTTTGATTAACAAACTCAACGATTTCAAAGCGAGGAATAACAACACTGTACGAAAAATCAAAAAACAGACAAAAACAAAACAAAAAAAAAAAACTTATCTCCAGCGCGCGAGACTATTTGTCGGAAATTCTAAAGATGTGCTATTTTTAAAATTATTTTGCGATACTGCTGTTGAATTTAATTTTTATGGTTTAAGCGCGGGAGAGCATGATATTTAATAAATAAAGGTTATATGTACCATTCTTCATGTGTAGTGGATTGTCAGGTGACTTGCGATTACCTTAGTTGAACTTCCAATATCTTCAGAGTCATAATGTTGACCGAATCTCTTTACTGGCCTTCAATATCACGCTGGCTGAGGAACGGCGTCAGAACACGACAAACCTCTAGCTTCAGAGCGGATCTCAAAGAAACTCAGTGACGTTGGAACTCCAATAATTCCCATCATCCTTGAAGCTCCAAACGTACGTTTAAAAACTCTTAACGCATTTGCGTCTGCGCTGCTGCTCGGCTGAACGACTAGAAATACAATTTGCGTAACAACAAACAACGATAACACACAAAACGTTATTTGGAGTGATATAAAATCTGAAAACTTTCTTTTTGTGTGTGTGTGTGCGTGTATGTGAGCTTACATTACATCATGTCAAGGCCGACGGCAGAGCCACTGTAACACGTGCGACAGCAGGAAGTGTACGGCTGAATTCACGAACTTAAAAATGTTTAGAAATTAGAGAAGAACCGAACGTAATACACGGGACAACGAATAAAATATTTTTTGGTAACACACTTTATGGAGTCTGGCTTTAATTTATTAAGGTTAGTTTATTTTGATGTGCCACTGTGAGTCGCCAATATGTAAAGAATGTATTCTTAACAACTTGTGCGAATCACAGATATCATTTACATTATCTCATACCTTAATACTATTTTTCTTCATCTAATCATACTATAAGAACTCAGTTGTGACTACAGTGATCACAGCAATCTGTTGATAAAACATTGTAGAGTCTTCTAGTGTGTTTTGGGAACATAAACTCGTAAACCCTACTGAAGACGAAGTAGTGAATTCTCGCTAGGTCTTGAAAGAACAGATTAATGCAGGAGAAGGTTATAATAACCTTTTTATTTTAACTAAGCGGAACAGAAATGCGCTTACCCGGTGCTCACAATTTAACCATCACGTGTGACTAAGTAACTTGAACAGAAAATAATATGTACAATCAGAATAAATTAAAGTTTAACTACACGACTGGCTAATTAAAGTTTAATTACACTTATCTAAACCGCTTAATCGGCTGCACGCAGCAAAGCCGAGCCTAGAATATCAATATAATCTAAGGAAAGTGGCTAACACCCAACTATTCAGCTACAAAGTTACCAAATCAACCATGCGGCATTAATTCAGAACTAACTCTCCTGCTACGAACTCTTAAAACTGCTGCTTAAATAATGTTTCCAACTCATTTAAATTTGCATATACGTCATTAAATTTACATTCTGGCAGGAAAATGAAATCAGAAGGGAAAGGAAAGTTTCTTAAATTAAAAATAATTGGTTAGAATAAAATCAGGTTTTTACAATATCTATTGATTAATTCCTAGTGAATGCTAATATTGTTCTAAACACAGAGAATCCATTAAAATAGTTTATTCAACAGTAAAAAAAAACACAATATCAAGCAATAATTTGAGTAAAATTCCGTGATGCAAGTAAAGATAGAAATTTTCATTTTTAACGAAATGCATAAAATTTAATCCATCAAACATAGCCCAGTTCTAAGTTTAATGTTCTTACTTAGGTCTAAAAGGTGTGGCAACTTTGAGTTTTCAATTTATTAAATCTATATATATATGTGAATCTGTTCATCTTAAAATGCGCAGTTATAAAAAAATGAACTACTAAAATGCTATAGGTAAGCAAATAAAAATATGTTTGTTATAATTTATTATAACAAATAATAAGGATATTTAGTCAAGCAGTGATATTTGACGATTTCCAGAATCTCAAAATGCTGTTTTCCAAGTCCTCAGATGATCTATTCTCAGAACGAAAATATATAATAATAAGCAATTAGATAACACATAATCTTAATCTACGTGTGTTTCACTCATTTATATCTTATTTATTAGCTATGATGAGCAACATACTTGTTTTCAGTCGGTGTTTTTTCCACATTTTTATTGCAAAATATATCCATCACTTAGTGGTTAGGAACATTGAGCACTTGTGGTTCGACTCAAGTTCGATTCCCGGCGAACGGATTGCCTTTAAGACCATTTTCTAGTTTTCTCCACCTGTAATACGAATACGAGCCAATTTTCTCTAGAAATTCCGCCTCGAAGGCATCTTTCCCCTTAAACAAATAATCTCCATTTGTTTTATCATATTCAAGTAAAAAAAACATGCAAGAATTATATATTCTTTTTATAAATAATAATTACTAACTTAATAAGTCTGAAAAGTAAGAAATAAATATAAGGTTTTAAAAGTTACAGATTCAGCAGAGTTACAGAAATCATCTTTCTATGGGAACAAGCTCCATGCTGTAAGATCGCGCAGTGAAAACGATACATGTTTCATGTGATAATCAGTATGTTGCTTATGTGTTAAACGCATAGTCAGGTGAAATATCGTCAAGAAATTAGTAAAGTAATATATTTTACAACAATGAAGTATACCTAAATGACTGGAAACTGCAAAAATCTATAGTTTGCGTACCGAAAATTAATCAACTATAGTAACAGTAATAGTAACTATAGTAATTTTCTTTTGTGTAAACGTATATAAGTAATAATAATAATAATAATAAGCTATGAAATCAATAAATCGGGAGATCAAGGTGGCCAAGGGACAGGTCCACCACAGCCAATCCATCGCACCCTTAAAATGGCATTCAGGTAATTGTGAACATCTGTGCTGAAGAGGGCTGGCGCCCCATCATGCTGGAACCACATTCGTTTACAAATGGAGATAGCAACATCTTGCAGCAGTTTTAGTAACTCCTGTTCCATAAAAATAAGTTAACGTTGGCTATTGAAACGCTGGGGCAGTAGTATTAAAAATTCGTGGACGATACCCACGGACACATTCGTACTGTTACGGTTTTTCTTTTCTGACACCAGTTGTTACGTTATTTTCTTCGTTCACGTTCGTACGGGGTTCGTGTGGATTTGGAGTGAATAAAGACGACACTTGATGAAGTATCGAAACACACTTTATTGGCCAGTACTGTCAGGACAGCTCCAAAACACGTTTTACAGTCGTCGATTAACTACTATAAACACGCTGACACGATCAGCGACACAGCCTTCAGGTTATCAGGCTATCACGGTGGAGACAGCTTCCTGTAAAGCACCCGACTCTGCTTTCCGGAGTACAGCTCCCGACTCTGCTTTCCGGAGTACAGCTCCCGACTCTGCTTTCCGGAGTACAGCTCCCGACTCTGCTTGGCCGTTCTCGGAACTCCACGTACTCTCGAGACTCTCCAAGCTACAACTCGCGATGCACTCGACGACACACTCGCACAGCTCCCGACTTTTCGGTTCAGTCGTTCCCAGAGCTCAACACGCTCTCTCGACGATGCACTAACCGCGATATACTACGAGACTCTTGCGGTGCACTCGACGACCCAGTCGGCACTCGCTGCCCGGCTGTCAACTCGATCCACTCTGCAGGGACTGACTCGCTAGACGAGACACACACTCGATGAGAGACCCACACTCTCGATACTAACTGACTACGGACCAGCAATATTTATATAGCTTTCGGCCTGTGTTCGAGAACATTCTGGGATAAACCGGTAAGAATTCGTTCCAGAAGGTTCTCCAACCGTCCATTATATATCGCCAGTTTTGTCGCCAAATGGGCGATTTCTCGACAAATGTAGCAACTCTGCCCTCCTTACTATTATATGGCAACCCTAAAACTGCTTTGCGGGCAAGCCCTCTTACCGCGCCTGTACATTTCGTAACAGTACTGATTCGTAACTGAGACGCGTGTGGTCGAGTTGCGTTTGGATTCTCAGTTGCCCACACATGAGAAATGTTCGCATTAAATACACTATCGCCTCATCTATAAATAGCACATGAGCTATGAAGTTCGGCTGCAATGCAGGTTACTGCAAATGCCGTTGGCAGAAATTCAGGCGCAGAAGATATATATATAAAAAAAGGACAGTTCTATATCTCTTCTACTGGGCCGATTGACGAAATTCAACTGACGTTTTTCATGTCTCGAAAGCACGACTTAGTATATGTACTAGATTTATACACTTTTAAAGAAAAAAACGACGCACCGAGAAGATATAAAGCAAATTGGACACAAATTGATATGCATACAGGTTTCGACGGATAATGCAAAATTTTACATTTTCGCTGCCAATGAATGAACAGTTGTCGCTACAGCGCATCTGATCTGCGCGACTGGGAGGATATTTAAGAGGAGAAATTACGATTCCAGGTCATAAATTTTTCGCGAATTTCATTCCGTGTACTCTGGTAGACAGTAACTATGCCTCGCATACAGGTGCGCAGATGTCAGAATTTGAGAGAGGTCGTGTAGTTGGACTCAAAGAAGCCGGTTGGTCTTATTGGCGAATAGCTCGACATTTGAGCAGGAGCGATGCCACTATTAGACGATGTTGGCAGGAATGGGTGAACCATGGCCGCACACAGCGTCAAGAAGGAAGCGGTAGGCCTAGAGAAACCACAGAACGTGAAAAACGAGCAATTGTCAAAGCGGCTCTCACAGCCCCAGATGCATCACTATCATCGACTGTACGTGCAAATTGTGCTTCAGTGACCGCAAGGACCATTCACAGACGGCTCACAGAAAGGGGGCTGAGGTCACGGCGCCCCTTGCGCCGACTACCATTGACCTCTGTACAACGTCAAGCCCGTTTGCAGTGGTGTCGGGCTCATTCGCACTGGAATGTCACTCATTGGAGTAGAATAGTCTTCAGTGATGAGTCCAGCTTTGAATTGAGCCCCGATGATCAGCGAAGGCGAGTCTGGAGACGCCCTGGACAGCGGTGTGATACCAACCTGACTGTTTTCCTGCAGACAGGCCGATAACCAGAAGTGATGGTCTGGGGTTCCATTCCATTTCATAGTAGGACCCCTTTGGTTGTCATCCGTCGCGACCTTACAGCACAGCGGTACGTCGACGAAGTTCTAAAGCCTCTGTGTTGCCCTTCAAGTCACGCCACTCTGGACTTACATTTCAGCAAGATAATGCCCGCCCCCACACTGCACATGTTTCTACTGCTTGCCTTAGTGCTTGCCGAACATTACCTTGGCCAGCAAGGTCGCCGGATCTCTCTCCTATTGAGCATGTTTGAAGCATTATGGGCAGGGCCCTCCAACCAGCTCGGGATGTTGACGATTTAACGCTCCAATTGGACAGAATTTGGCACGATATCCCTCAGGAGGACATCCGTAACCTCTATCAATCGATGCCAAGACAAATAACTGCTTGCATAAGGGCTAGAGGTGGACAAACGCTTTACTGACTTTTTCACTTTGTAAAGCTCTATCACTTCAATAAATCATCCAATTTTTCTCAAACTGTAATCATTTGTTTTTCTGTACATGTACATCACTTTTACCAATTTTCGTCCCATAACATGTCAATTTTTTCCATATTTCGATCCTACGACTCAAATTATGCTAAACTGGCAAGTTTTGTAAAAGTCGCAGGAGTACGTTTTTAAAAATTAGTTCTCAAAATTTTATTCCTCAATGTTAATTGCATTTGATATATATTTGCATTTGATATATGAGTACGTTTTTAAAAATTAGTTCTCAAAATTTTATTCCTCAATGTTAATTGCATTTGATATATATTTGCATTTGATATATGAGTACGTTTTTAAAAATTAGTTCTCAAAATTTTATTCCTCAATGTTAATTGCATTTGATATATATTTGCATTTGATATATGAGTACGTTTTTAAAAATTAGTTCTCAAAATTTTATTCCTCAATGTTAATTGCATTTGATATATATTTGTTAATATCTCTTTTTTATTAAATTTACTTGATTCTTTCTTTCAGAATTCGAAATTTAGGTTTAATCCAAATATAATTCGCCCATTTTTTATTATTTATTTAAAAAATTTTTATTTTTAAATATTGTTTTAATTTTTCGAAAAGATTTTTTTATTATAACCTATAAAATGTTTAACATCGTCTTAAAGCAGATGTATTTCTAAGCATATCTGCAAAAAATTAGAGATTTTTATTCAAAATTTCCTAAGATATACGTGAATTTACATTTTGGAGCATTTCAAAAATTAGCGTATTTAATATAAACGATAATAACGAAAATGTCGTTTACGCACTGTGTTAAAATTATTTGAAAGAAATAACGATAGACCTTTTTTCATCTCGTGCAACAATGAAGAAAAAGGAAAGTAAGTAGGTTACAATAAATTAAGAATTTCGCTAAATGAATTACTCTTGGCGCAAACTGAAAAGAGTTCGCCAAGATAAATTTTAAATTTCTCACGAAAAATTACAAAATTTAATATTTAGGCATAATTTGAGTCATAGAATCGAAATATGGAAAAAAATTGATATGTTACTTCAGAAAAAGTCCGATTTTGTGTCAAAATACCTATGTTAGAATTATACTATATATAAGTCTAATATACTCGTATATCCCAAGTGGTGCTTTCGAGACATGAAAAATGCAATTTGAACTTCGTCAATCAGCCCAGTAGAACGGGAGATACAGAACTGTCCCCCCCTTTTTTTTTTTTCACAGTACATGTAATAATGCATGTGCATGTCTACAGTGATGGGAGATTATTACATGCGAGTTTTGCATGTAATAATCTCCCATCATTGACTCAGCACAATTGCAAATGGTGTTTTTCCCTACTGAAATACACATCTATTTCCCTTTATAGGCAATAGTGTTCTTTTATGCAAATTATTAATATGCAAATGTGATTCGTGACGCATTCTGAAGCAAAATCTTTTTAAATGAATGATAAAAGTTCCTGTGGGTTTAAGTTGTATTTATGACTAAATAAATGGATTGCGACCTGGGTTTCTACGTGAATAATTATTCGTGTCTTTGTTCTGTACCTCCCTGCAAGATTGTACCATGAATTGGGAATCATCCTGTATGACAAACAGAAACGTCGATTAAAATCAATAATAAATTAAATAAAATGAAACAAAGTGATAAATTTTAATTTATTAAAATTATAAAATATAATTAAAACTTAGCTTAGATTTTTGAATAGTCGTAAAATTAAGCTATCAAATTGCTGCATTTATAAATATACTTTTAGATTAAAAATTAGAGTCTGTTTATTTATCACAAATGTTTTGCTCGATCTCATGCCTTGGCTAATTTTGTTCTTTTAAACTGATTCTTTAATTTAAAACTTTCTTATTTGGTTTTAAATTAAAGAATTTAGAAAACTTACAATTTGAATTAAATTAGATCTATTTTGAGGGTAATCAAATATAGGTCCCTCTATTTCAGGAGCAGAAAAAAAAATTTGTTCGCCAAAGAAAATTGTACTCTTTTTGGTGGGGAGAGGGATAAAATTTTTCGATAAATGATGATTTACGTACTTATGATCGCCCTCGAAATAAGTAAAGTTTTATTGAAAATCGATGAAAATCTAAGGTGGATTTTTTCGCCTAATTTTAAATTTTACATTTGCGAGTTTTGTTTGTAACTTGAAGTTTTAATGTTATCTCTTCACTAAACTGGAGATATTTTTACAATAACTTATCAAAACGATTACTACTTCTAATAAAATAATCTAATATACTCTATTATTATCACTTCTGAGAACTTCACGTGATATACAATTTCATCTGATATTAAATTCATCAAACAGCAAAGGATGAAGCACCGAAGTTCATACAAAATAGAATTCGATATTTTTTTAATTATTATAATTTTTTTATTTATTACTTGCTCCGCCATTTGGCACTATACGGAAAGGGTGGGATATCCCCTGAAGAGCTTTCTAAGGGAAACTGGCTCATGCCTACTTTACACATGGTTAAAAACCACGGAAACGATCATGCAACCAGCTCGGACTTTGATCTCCGAACTGAATTACTCATACTCAGCGGATTTTCCCGCTTGGTCGCTGGGGTAACAGAATTCAGGGTTTGACATCAGGATTTGGCCGCTGAGGGAACAGAATTCAGTGTCTGACAGCAGGATTTACAATTTCTGCCTGAGACGAACTAAATTTTCAACACTGTAAGAAGCATTAGTATTTATTTAAGTAATTGATTGCATTGATTGGTATTAAGCTCTGAAATTTCATTTCCTCGTTCTCATCCGCCTTTGCCTTACCCAATGAATTTATTCATTGAAAGATAAGTATAATTTCAACAACTAAGATATGTATCTTATTAACTACAGCAATTTTTTTCCCTCCCTTTCCGAAGCAGACATTCACGCAGGTAATTGACGTCTTTCTCTTCTAATAGCTTCTTCCTAATTTCTTTCAAGCTTTGATTTCTTTCTTGGGAAAAGGAACAAACGGAAGAAAAGATCTCTTCGGCTTCTTCGTTTCTATCACGTTTTCGCATTAAGAGCTGTTATAATTATCCAATTCTCCAAAGCTAGTACAGTCTTTAGAGATATAAATGTATAGAAGTGCGATGGATTTTGGATGGGTAGTTTCTGATATGTAAAAGAGGCACATAAATATATAGATGCTTAAGTATTAGATGATCAGATATTCGAATTACATTTTTCAAAGACTCTAAAAGGAAAAAGAAGTATTTGGAATAAAATGCAGCGTTTTTTCACTCGTTTAATGAACAATGAAAGACTACATAATAACAATTAGGTTCAAATGTTCTATTAATTTTGGAACATTTTCAATTATAAAATTCAAAATCGGCATACACATTGTATACCCTAATCAGTTTTTTGTGTCCTATGCATTATGTTCTTTGACGTTGAGTTGGAGAAAAAATTAATACATTTTGAGAGACAAATGATACGATATCCATCTTGCAAAAACAAACTATTTTCATCAGTGATTCGACTAATTTTACGAAACTAAAGCTCAGATTGGCGGGAGTCTCTCTTTTGTATTAGCATTAAATTTTTATTATTTTCCTTCTGTTAAACATCTTTATATAATTATCTGGAAGGGAACTTTTGTTCAAATATGCAAAAATAAAAATAACCATACACAACTTTATAAAGTATTTCTCCCGCTTTCTTGGCATGCCTTCGTGGTGTGGTGGTCTACACGGTGGATGCGTATTCCAGAGGTCCATGGTTCGATTCCCAGCGAAGGCGTTGTTAATTTTTCATCTTGCCTGCTTCCAAAAATATGCTAATGTCTCTACAGTGGCGCCCGAACTAAAAAGGTGGTGGATGATGATTCTCCACACCCAGGATTTGGCAATTGGGTTCCCTAAAATCCCAGTCGTCCTTTCAAAGAAGGAGTATATAAGGTATTTCTCCCGCCTTCGAGGTGTGGTGGTCTGCACACTGGGCGCGTAATCCAAAGGTCCGCGGTTCGATTTCCGGTGAAGGCGTTGTACAATTTTCATTTCTCTTGCTTCCAAAAAAAAATCCTGATGTCTCTACAGTGACGCCCGAACTAAAAGGGTGGTTGGATGATGATTCTCCTCAGCCAGGATTTGGCAACTGGGTCCCCTAAAACCCCAGTCGCCCTTTAAAATGGGTAGTATATAAGGTATATCTCCACCCTTCTTGGCATGCCTTCGTGGTGGGGTGGTCTGCCCGCTTATTCCAGAGGTTCGTGGTTCGATTCCCGGCGAAGGCGTTGCTAATTTTTCATCTCTCCTGCTTCCAAAAAATACCTAATATCTCTACATTTTTTAAAATTTTATTTTAAATTAATCTTAAAAATAGTGTCAAAATATTAAATGTCTTTGCAAAACTTTTGTTCAGAAAGATATGTAGAAAATGTTCAATATTTTTGTCGTTCACCTAAAAGCTTCTCAAATTATCATAACATGTGAATATAATAGCAACAATTTTTGTTTGAAAACATTAGTTCAAATTATGTAATTTATAAGGGTATAACGTCTTGTATGTTTGGTTATCATAAACTGAGCTCGACGAGACTGTTTAGTGAATAATCACTAAGTCTTCAAAGTACTACAAAGTTAGGAGAAGGATGTAAAGGACACTTTATTAACTCGAATAAAATTCATAGCCGGTACCAACTCATGCTTAGAAAAGCCAACGCTTTTAACTTAACTCAAAAGGTAATGAATAACTTAAAATCCATCTTGCAAAAACAAACTATGATATTTGAAGTATTGAAGTATTGATATTTGAAGTATTGAAGTATTGATACTTGAAGTATAGCCTAACGGCTTCACAAGTTAAGTATCGCGCAAGCTGACTCTGACTCGAAATTCAGCGTAAACAAGTCTACTGGCAAGAATAGCTCAGCGCAACAGAATTCTAATTGCTAGATATTTAAAGTTAACAACGGTGCCTTCAAGCAAACAGAACACGATTAGACTTCGCCTTCCACAACCTTCAGTTAAACACTAAAATATTTCTACCCCATTTAAATACAAGCGCGCTAGTCAATTTGCATGCTGTTAAGGAAGTGTGATAAAAAAAATTTTAAAAATTTAAATTAAATCGGATTTTCGAGTTACGCGGAGTTTAGAAGCTCTACTGAGTAGTTACAAATCCTTGTATAATTATAAGGTTTGGTAAAGGGAAAGTTATGAATTTTCCATCTCCAAAGACTTAATTTCCTGCTGCTGAAATTTATTGTTTATGTTACAGCATAAACAATAATTAACAAAATAATAAATAAACAAATAATTTTCACACTGTATGTAATATATGCTGTTTCTCATAAAATAAACTAAGGTACTTCTCATTTTTAAAACTCAGAAATTTATGCATTGGTCACAAAGCAACGATAATATTTTGGTAATAGTTTATGATGATGATCATCATATGATAATTTGGTATCATATGATTTGGTACATATGATGATTTGGTATCATAGTTTATGATGATGATTATGTTTTAGTGATAATGGGTATGATGTTTCGAGGTAGTTAAGCCTAATTAATGAATTTCCATAATTCCTTCAACATTTTCATAGCGTACAATATTATATTCATTTTCATAACATATTTCTGATAATATTATTGAATTAAAAATTCCTACTCTACCTGTCAAGTACTTTTACACTTTCTTTACGATATTTCATTGCTTCTTGTTAGCAACTGCAACATACCTACAGGCATTTGGTATGGGACTCTTTGTGCTATATGAGATTTAAAGTATTATAACACCAAAACTCACCACAGAACTAAAAATAAAAGATCACTGATAAATTATTATAACAACGCGATATACACTAGTATTAATTTTATGTAGACATGATATAATTTTACTTTTTTTTTACGTTTTCCTTACCGCTAATTAATAAAAATCCTTGGGATCGAATTCGCTGGCTCAGTATTATGCTCTGATTATCTCGGCTCTGGGTCATAAAATACACGGATCCGATTCCTATTGCCCAAAAGGGTAACCTATGCCGTCCCTGAGGGTAATGGCGTATGCCATCTGAGTAGGTTTCACAGACAGACAGCAGTATGCTGCTCACCTTTCCTGCTCTCCGTACCTCCGGGAGTGGTGACCCAGAGAAGCCAGCTTAGATGACGGATACATTAAGTTCAACTTTTAAAATAATTTGAGCTGAGATTTTAAAAGACAGCCGCCTGAGGATCGAAAAATCAGGGGCAACGGTGCGGCAAGCGAGTGATTCTATTCCTCCCCCCTTAGAGAAGCTTTTGATAAGATAACCCACATACGGAGGCAAGGGGTCAGTCCGTTTAGTGCTCTAATCGTGTAACACAATAAAAAAATGACTAAATACATAATAAAATATGATTTACCGTTAATCGCACATGTAAAAAAAAAAATTCGCAAGTATTTGTGGTCTTATATTTTGCCATCTTTGAACTTTTTATACTAGGTTTGGGTTACATGTGTTGTATTAAACAATAATATAAATTATTATCTGAATACAGTTTCTGCTTTCGTGATTTGCTAGTATTTTAAAGGCTTTTAATGTTTGTTTAGCTTGTTTTATCTGCTAGAGTTTTCGAATTTTTTCCGTTATTGTGCAACATGCGCCAGACAACTTTTTCGTTGATTTGGTATATTTGATTAAGGCATAGCACGCTAGTTATTTCTGCCTAAGTGGAGGGCTGCCTTCGAGGAGGATTTTCTTAGAGAAACTGTCTCGTATTCATCTTACACATGGGGAAAATCAAGAAAGCATCATGCAGCCAGCCCGTTCGCCTAGAATTGAACCAAAGTCGAACCACCAGTGTTCATCAATTTTATTGCTCGGCCGCTGGTGGGGCGACACTTTTCTATCGAAAGATATAGGTGCTACCGTCATCTATCGACCACTATTTAAATTAAATATATCTCTATTATCTTTTGTAACAAAAATCAAAAAGTTTTTAAGGTATTTGCTCTTGCAAGTTTTAAAGTTAGTCACATTATTTCGTTCTTTGTTTGAAATAACTAAACTAGCAGATAAATATCTCAGATCTTTCCCTTTAAAGGATAATACGCCAAAAAGTAATATTTTTACTGAATGATATATACATGTGCCAACGTTAACTATTCACGTTGTGTTAAAGGAGTTGTTCATATCTCTTATGGCAATGTTCCTATTTTCAAAATAAGCATTGACCATTAAAAAAATTTGAAAGCGTGTCATTCTTTTTCATTCTCTGTTAATTAACCTCAAAGGTACTTTTTTTATATTCAAATAGCGTGTTTACCTGTAACAAGAATTGTAATTCTTTTATTATGAATTATTACTATTTATTATGAATCGGCGAGAAAAAAAAGCGTCATCTGTAATATATCATGTATATATTCCTGCCATTGTCTGGCCATGTCAAAATTATTTTATATTGCAATAAACTCCATATAAGAGGGCAGAGACAATTCCTGCTAATTCTCTTGTAGCCGCCAGGAGTCTCCTCTCTCCGTTACTTGTCACCTGTAACAGGAAATATCCCTATTTCTTACGTTAAAAAAATTTCATCATATTTGAAATGAACTGATGACTATGTTATATGAATATATTCTCACCAGAAATATCAGATTGGTGCATATAATCAATCTTTCTAAGGAGAAAACTATTTGGCTTTTATTGCCCAATAAAGGGGAAGATCCGTTTTTTTTTTTTTTTTAAATTGTTGTCAATTTCCAAAACATTTTCGAATATATTTATTGAAAAAATTCCGTTTATAAGTGATTATAAGTGATCCTGTGCAGTTCAGATTTCAAGAATAAACTAAATTACAAGCATTTCTAACCAAACTTCAAAAATATTTGTAGTATTTTCAAATTGTTTTGAAATTAATTACAAATTTTATTTCAAACCTTCTCCCCTCCAAGCCCCCATTAAAATGTTTTTTTCTATATAATACAAGAAATGATAACATCTCTGACTTCAAATTTTAAACTAGTGAGAAATTAATAAGTAGGAAATCATTTTTTTCAAATTTGATAACAGTAAGCAAAAAAAAAAAAAAAAAAAAAGTGAAGATATTAAAATTATTCTTCATTTAAATTTTGAGTTTTTATAACACTTTAGCTCTTTTTTAATCACTTAATCATCTTTTTATAGCTGATTACCTTTCTGAATAATTGGTTTCATGTTTTATGTGACATTTGAAATGAAATGCTTTGTGACAGACGGGTAATAGAAAATCACTTCTGTACTTCCAAGTAGATGGCAGCACCTGTGACAAGTAATTTCACAGTATCGTTAATAAATGCCAAATGTTTTGATTTATTTCGCTTGAGCTTTTGCTTTCTATCTTATGATATACTTATTTCATGAATAATTAATATTTTAATATATAATATTTTAGAGAGTGTTGAGATTCAAATAACTTAACAACCTGTTTGTTGTTAAATAAGCGATTATTAGCTTCTTTTTATGTAACAAAAAATTGCAAGAATAAACATCGCAGTACAATTTTAACAACCAATTTCGGCCAACAAAAATATCTTAGAAAGCAGTTCTGCCAAACCGGTGCAAACCGGCTGAATTCTTGTCATTAATTAATCTTGTTTTCTTTTCTTTGATATGGCAATACTCACATTTTAAAACCACAGTTCTTAAAACTAATCCCAGTCAACATCTTTACCTCTGTACACAGATCTCTACCTGAAGTGAAGCGCTGGCAAAAAAATATAGATTTGATGCACATTTGAAAATCCCATTAAGCAATAATTAATGACTTTTACATCTGCGTACTTAAAGTATCAGGGCCAGCTGCAAGCATAGCGCACAGATAGCCGCTTTAGGACTACGATTTTCGGAGTGCACTAGCTGCTAAATTATTCTGACAAGCCGCAACTAAATAAAGATATATTTTGCTTTGAATTATTAATGTGCTTAATTTATAAGCGGCGTCAACTATACTGATCGTCTAAGGCGATGATAATGTTACCTCTTGACTTATTTTATTGTTGCCTTCTTACCCCAGCTCTTACCAAAGTGCTTCGACCAGACTCACCCTGATAGTTCATATTCACCCCTTTCTTCATGAAAAGATTTTAATTTTCCACGAGGAGTTACAATCTATTCCGTATAAATTTCTTAATTTTTTAAATATATTGCGTGAGTAAAATTTTCTTCGGCTATGCTTCGTTTTGTATGCAGTTAAGGCCGTTTCTCAGTGAATACTGTTGGTGTAGCTTGGGAATGAAATTCCCTGCTGAATTAAAGCCTTTTCGGATCAGATGCTACAATATTTTCTTTGTTCTTCGGAAAAATTAATTTTTCATGAAAGAAAGCTAAAATTTTCGGTTTCGGTTCTAGTAACATATCTAACTTTTGCTACTAATATTTTCAGTCTTTAATATGAGACATTCTCTTTCCATTTTATAATGTTCTGTAAAATGCTAAATTTACTAAATATTACTTGAGGTTCAGGTGAGGTAAGACGCACAAGCGTATCTTCAGTCAGAGGAGTTATGATAGATTTTGATACTTGAAGAAAATCTCAAAATTGTGCCTACTAAATATATTACCCTTTTTTTTTTCGTGTTCACGTTATTATTTACTTTATTACAATTTAATTTATTGCTCTTATTTTTTAACTGAGGGAAGTGCCTTCCTGGTGACTTCGTTGGCACGGCTCTGTCTCGAGTTACCTCGAGTTCGACTCAAATCTACGGCAATGAAATTAATATCGCAGTTAAGAAAAAGGAAGGGAAGTAAAAAGAAGAAAAAAAATACTTGAAAGTATATAAAGGTTACATTTACGCTGTTTATACTGTAATCTATAAATCAATAAGGTAATAACTTTCTTATCTTTTGTGGGATGGGATTATTCGAGTACCAGTTTCAATTGTTTTAAATATTTTTTCTTTTGCAATCAGAATTCGACTGATTGCCTGAAGTATGAGGGTTAAAATTTTGACTTAGCTAGGTGTTTCATGTATCTTCTTCTCACTGATTAATCGTTTTAGTATTTACCTAAAATGAAATACTTCTTTTAACTCACATGGCAGTTGGGTGATTTTTAATAGTTCTTAATTAAGTAAAGTGAAAATGCTTGAAATAAAGCAAAAATCAAGAGCATGCGTATTAAATGTCTGCAGTTTACATGAATGCTATTATATTCTGGGATAGAAAGATTGTCATGAGAGACAGTCATGAGATGGGCAGATTTATTGACATTAAACTAAGTAATTTTGAAACGTTAACTATTATATGATATTAGTCACAACTCACTTAAATGCCATCGTAAGGTTGGCATTTAGCTTAATTTTAATGAAATTCTTAAAATTGAACGAAAATGCTTAAAATTGCAAAAATTACTAAAATTATGACATAGAGAGGTAATGCTATGAATGTGATTTGAAAAAAATCGTACGGATCGACTCGCTTAACATGGGACTGATGCGAAATTTCAATTTAGAGAAAAGTACAGAATCTGCTAAACTCTATAAAACGATGTATGCTTGTATCTAATTTAATCGAATAAACTATTCCAAGACACATGATTCCAAGCCACAATATATGTTTTATCTGCTATTAACACACTGTCGAATTATGAAGATAATCCTTAACGGGAAAAGAGGAAATAATAACCAAATTCGAAGAAATAACAAAATAATGTGTTTAGTTTTAAGAAACTGCACTATCTACCAATAAGTATTTGGACAACCATGCAAATGCCGGCGTCTGAGGTCCTAATATACATCATGTGCTCCACCATTAAATATCGTGTAGGAAACACGTTTTGGCATTAATAACATGCAAGATGCCAGGAAGTGCAGAGTTATCTGATTTTGAGAAAGGTGTAATCATCGGATATCACAAAAATGGGTGACTGTTAAAGGGTATATCTAGAGAGCTGAATTATCCAAATTTTACAATGGTCTATGTGATTCAGAAGTGAAAGGTGAGCGGTGATTCTCGGAATGTGCTTCGAGTCAGCAGACCCGTGAATTTGGGAGATGGGAACAGGAGTTTCGACAGGTGACCGAGAGTGTTTTTTCGCTGAATATCATCAGTAATAAAGGTACATCTGATTGGTTTTTATGGTCTTTCTGCTTTCCATAACCTTTTGATCAAAACGTCCAACCTGCTGCTCGGTTAATGTGATGCAAAGCATGCCGAGAGTGGACCGTTGATCAGTGGAAACGAGTTGTCGAGTAACAAATCAAGACTAATTAATCCTCTACCATTTGGATGGCAGGGTCTAAGTCTGGCGTCTGCCTGAAGAACGCTTCCTGCCAGAATGCATTGTGCCCACAGTAAAATTCGGCAGAGATGGAATTATGATCTGGGGATGTTTCTCTTGGTATGAACTGAACCCTTGGTTCAAATTCGAAGTAAACTCAACAACGATGCCTTCTGCACTAGTTTGGATGACAGTGTGGTTTCTACATTGCGGCAGTTTTACGGGTTGTATCCATATTACTTTCAGCACGACATCGCCAGTTGTCATGTTGCTAGGTCCACCATGGATTCGTATGGTAACAATGGGGTTAACCGAATGGACTGACCTGTCCAAAGCCCAGACTTGAACGCTCTCGAGAATCTTTAGAAAAAGTTGGGTCGCCGAAATGAGGGGTCCAACAACCTTCCAATATCCGTGAAGGAAGGTACATGACTTCTCCAAGCCGAGTGAAAGAATATTCCAATAGGCGTCATACAAGGACTCCTGCCCCGGAGGTTTGAGGCTGCAAATGCCGCTCGTGAAGGCTGTACCAATTATTGAAATATGAATAAAGTTTATTTTGCTTTTCTATAACAGGTATCTAAATGCTTATTAATAGACAGTGTATTACTAAAACTTCGTTTGTTTTATTATTAAAAAAGTTAGTTCGAATTTAACGGAAAGTTATAGGCGGATGCCTTTCTACTCTTTTATGTTTCAATCCTTTGCTATGCTAGAAACATTTAAACTAATACATCCATCAGAAATGAAACAAATGTATTTTATGACGATCAAAAAATTAGATAAGGTGTAGAGACATTAGGTATTCTTAGAAGCAGGCAAGATGAAAAATTAGCAACTCCTTCACCGGGAATCGAACCGCGGACCTCTCAATTACGCGCTGAGCGTGCAGATCACTACACCACAAAGGCTCGCTAAGAAGGCGGAAGAAATAGTTTATATACTCTCCCTTTTAAAAGGCGACTGGGGTGTTTAGGGTACCCAATCGTAAAATCTTGGGCGTGAAGAATCATCATCCAACACCCTTTTAGTTCGAGCGCCACTGTAGAGACATTAGGTAATTTTTGAAAGCATGAGAGATGAAAAATTATCAACGCCTTCGCCGGGAATCGAACCGCGGACCTCTCAATTACGCGCTGAGTGTGCAGACCACTACACCACGAAGGCTCGCTAAGAAGGCGGAAGAAATACCTTATATACGCCCACTTTTAAAGGGCGACTGGGATTTTTAGGGAACCCTGTCGCCAAATGCTGCGTGAGGAGAATCATCATCCTTTTAGTCCGGACACTACAGTAGAGAGATTAGGTTAACTGGAAGCAGGAAAGATGAAAAATGAACAAGTCCTTAACCGGGAATCGAGCCACGTTTCATCTCAATTACCCGCTGAGCGTGCAGACCTCTACACCACGAATGCTCGCTAAGAAGGAGGGAGAAATACCTTATACAGGGATAGGGACATATGATGAATGAAGAGGCATAAATATATGCTCTAGTTTAAATCATTTTTCCTTTTGGAATTTATTTTAAAATGTTTCCGTAAAACATTATTTCATTTCACCGATTTTTTTTTTATTTTTCTACACAAAGTTGCTTCAAGTGTCGTAGACGTTTATTTTTTAAAGATGCTATATATTTTTGTTTCTGACATCTAACATTTCTTACTCCGATTTATTAAATATTTCTGAACAGAGTCCTGCAAAGCGTGAGATGAAAGGTAAAAAAACGAAGAGATACGCAAAATTAAAACGGGATAAATTAAATATTAATATGAATTTAATATAAAAAGTATTTAAGAGTGTGATTTTAATCTTTATCTGAAGGGTTGAAGTCTATCGCCCCGTCTTTTTTTCTCAAATATGATTTTTTAAATTTTGTACCAATTTTCAATCTAGTTTATCTATGATAAATGCTTTTTTCTAGTGCATATTTTGCTGTTTTTCTATATTTTATATTTTAGTCATTTACGCAAATAACAATATATGTAACTTCTTTAAGACAGCGTTTTCCTCCAAACGAATGCACAGCTTTCTTAGTTATAAACATACACTCAAACTTTAATATTTTTCTAAGAAAAAGCCTTTTTGTTCGATAATGCTATAAAACGCCATTAATTGAAATTATTCTTCAATTATCAATTTTAAATCTATCGAAGATTATGAAAAATATCAGTCTTTGCTTCTGCAGCAATTGTTTAGAGTTAAGAAAGACCTTTGACTAAATATTAAGGTAATGACTAAATATTAATGAAACTAAATATTAATGAAACTTTGACTAAATATTAATGAAATGTAAAACTGACAACTCTTTTAGGCCTAAATCAATCTCGGTTAATTATAATTCAAAGATAAAATTAATTAAGAACAGTGCTTAATTATGACTTTCTTTTGGTTTGCAAAATATTATATACTTGATACTAATATGGAACGTTATTAATTTCTAATTCCTTTTGTTTCCATAAATACTTTGATTCCTTTTTTTTTAATTAATACGCTGATTTTAATGTAAAGTAGCCCACCAGCGGCCGAGCGGTAAAGACGCTGAACACTGGTAGTTCGGTCCGAGGTTCGAATCCCGCGAACGGGCTGGCTGCATGGGCGTTTTCGTGGTTTTCCCCATGTGTAACGTGTATACGAGCCAGTTTCCCTTAGAAAGTCCTCCAAGAAAGGCATCCCTCCCCTTAGGCAGATAGCCCTAGTGTGCTTTGCCATAATTAAATACACCACACCACACCTTAATGTAAAGTATTGCTAAAACTGCGTATCATTTGTAACAGAATATCTCCTTTCGAAGTTGTGTTCAGTGTACTTACCTGACATTCTTATCCCTATTAATTACCATGGAAAATGGGAAACAAAATGAGACATTTATAAACAGGAGTCCTGAAATTACAGTTCTAAGTTGAGTTTTGCATAAAACCTACAGTTTTGCGCTATGCCTTACTTTGCCGCCTGTATTTCTCTTTAATGTTTCGTTATAAAATGTGTACTTAAATTTGAACGTCTTCCTTATGATATTGCAGGACTTGGATCTCCATGAATAGCAAGAGCTCAGAGAAACAGTCCACTGGCACGACTCATGCTTAGATGGCACTGCTCTACCGTTTCACGCGTGTTAAGGATCGAGCTGGAACCGGAATATTCACCTTTATTGTCACCCGATCTGTGACGAGAGATTTTCACAGAGATGCCACGACTAAAGAATTTACGTTTGGTTACCATCGATGGGTTGTCAGCTTCAATCGTTCTGATGCAAAAATGCTGGGAGTTCATCTTATTTTAAGAAACGCATCAGCTAGTACCAGATGTTACGTTGACTACACTTTTTGTCTTCTAAACAGAGAGCACTTCAGCAAGAACGAGATTTACGTTCAAAAGGTGAGGCAGCATTTTATTATTAATTATGGTGAATGAAAATGTTCAACAGTATCCCTTAATGATGCGAAATGTGTTCTGCAGATAATCTTATCTTCCTTAATTAAAAGTATGTATGCAATAAAAACACCCATCACAAAATAACCGCAAAAGAAGAAGAAGAAGATTAAGGCATTCCCCGTATCGAGAACTCAATCTCATTCCGGGTCCACTCCCCCTTTGGGCACGTCATGGTGGTTCAACCTCCACTATTACCCTCCAGGAGAGCAGCGCACCACCTGGGGACGCACCCCAGGCAGCACCGGTCGTCTAATGCTCCTACCAGTCGCTTGGGCGAGCCCGTTGCAGCGGGACATTACCCAGCGACCCCAGGGAAAACCCCGGGTTACTAGTACCACGCCGCGCTAGGACGTGCCAGACTCCGGGGCCGGCCAATAAGTGACCTTTCCCAGAGCCTTCAGAACCACCAAGTTCATAAATTTTATACCCCCGTGGCCGAGACTGCCTAGGTACAGATCCTAGCCAGTAGCTTCGCAGAGTTCTCTACGTCGACCCCCGGGGGGACCGCAAAAGAAGAGTATTATTTCGCTCGCAAAATCTTTCTTCCATAGCCATTTAGCTAATGGTTGCTATACATCATAGCAAATGATGACCCACTAGTGGCCCAGTGGTTAAAACTGCTGGACACTGGCAGGTTGGTTTGGGTTCGAAACCAGGCGAACGGACTGGCCTCATGTTTGTTCCCGTGGTTTTCCCTACGTTTAACATGCATACGCGTCAGTTTCCCTCAGAAAACACTCCACGAAGGTATCCCTTTAGGCTCTCTTGCGTGTTTTGCTATATTCAGTTATCTTAACCATAGTAAGTTAAATGACTGTCAGTTCAACATTACTCGGTACCACTTAAATGAGTGTATGAAGAACTATCACATTCGCTTGTTCGTGCTCTCGTGATGTAAGTGGCAGCATGTCTTGTCTGGCCAGCAGTAGGAAGCGAGGGCATTACTTTAGGTGACTTTTTGTCCCGTTTCTTGCTCCAGAGATATTTAAATAGCCCTGCAATGGCGTCTGATTAAAATGCGGTGGACTGGATTTGGCGGACTGAGGGTTTTTTTTTTTTTTTTTTTTTTTCACTTCCTATTCGGTCTTTAACTAGGGAAGAATATAAGGTACTATCATATATTTCCTTCCTCGCTGTTATGGCTTAATTCGAAGCATGTCTGACTAGAATCGGAAGATCCATACTTCCATTCCTGACGAGACAGCTGCTGCTTTCTCAAGTTTCTCGTAGTTCCTACTAATTAAACTAAACTCTTCCAGCGTGAAAATACTTTCATTTCCTCCTTTATGTTGTAGAGACATTAGGTATTTGTAGAAGCAGGCAAGATGAAAAATGAGCAAACGCTTTCGCTGGGAATCGAACCACGGACCTCTGGAGTACCGGCCCAGCGTGCAGAATTACTACACCACGAAGGCACGCTAGGAAGGCGGGAGAAATACCTTATAATGTTGTTATTAAGTAATTAATGATCTGAAAATTATATATAAAGCTAACTACTGCAACCAAATTTGTTTCATATATGATTTTTTAATATATATTTTGATAATTTATATGCAAATAAAGGATTGATGGTTAGAATTTCCTATTTAGATTTTATAATATGACCAGTAATACATAAATAATATAAACATGTTATGAGTTCATATATGCTCGTCGCAAAAGCAGCTAGCTGGTACTCGGGAATAATTCGACTTTGTTAAATGCTAATGAATTGAAAACAGGCTAGAAAGAAGAACAAAAGTGTTAAAGTTTTAGAGTGTAGTCTAACAGTAATTTTAAGTTGATGCTAAAAAATGCATATGTGATCCTTTTTTAAAGGATTTTATAAGCTTCGGAAAAATAATGAATCTCTCTATTCTGAAGATATGTTCTGAATAAACTGTTCATCAGCACTATAAGGATTTCTCCCGCCTTCTTAGCATGATTCGTAGTTTAGTGGTCAGCACGCTGGGCGCGTATTCCATAGATCCGTGGCTCGATTCCCGGCGAAGGCGTTGTTCATTTTTCACATCTTCTGCTTCCAAAATATCTAGTACCTCTACAAGTGGCGCCGAACTAAAAGGGTGGTGGATGATCATTCTCCACACCCAGGATTTGGCGATTGGGTCCCCTAAAAACCCTAAAAATTGGGTCCCCTAAAAACCCCAGTCGGCCTTTAAAAGGGGGAGTATAGAAGGTATTTCTCCCGCCTTCTTAGCATGCCTTCATAGTGTAGTGGTCAGCACGCTGGGCGCGTATTCCAGAGGTCCGTGGTTCGATTCACGGCGTAGGCGTTGCTTATTTTTCCAAAATACCTAATGTCTCTTCAAAACCAGACTCATTTCAATGATAGTTTGCTACAAATAGTAAAATAAACTCTTTTGTTATATAAACTTTCAATCTGATGGGATATATTTGTATGTAATCCTATATACACCAATCACTTCTTCCAGGAAAATCTAACTAAATTGGGAACATGTTCAGATCGTTCAATATTGGTAGTTCGACATCTTGAATACCAGCCAGTTTTCGTAGAAAGTTCTTCTGGAAATGAACCGAGCAGTGAACACTACTTATCGAGCAGTCGTGAACACTGGTAGTTCGATTTGGGTTCGAATCCAGGCGAACAGGCTGATTACATGCGCGTTTTCGTTATTTTCCCGTGTGTAACGTGGATTTGAGCCATTTCTCTTAGATGTCCTTTTCAAGAGTTTTTCGCATTGAAGAATCCAAAACCGGAAAATAAATTTCTTTTTTAACACAGTAAACTCGTGTTAGTACAAAATCGGATAATTTAAAATTTCAAGCATTTCAAGCTAAAGTACCGAGATTCTTAGCTAAAAAGAAATTATTTCAAGATTACTTACGGCAGCTATAACTTCTGATATAACGAATACTTTTGCTATACCCAACGAATTCGAAATTAATGAAAATCCGTTTTATAGTGAGAATTCTGAAAAGAAGTGAATATGTCAACATCCGGCGTAGTTTGAAAAATTTATTTCGTAATTGAATTTCTTCGAAGTTTTCGGGAAGTGAATCCACCAAAACGTGAATTTCATAGCTGGGTTCTATTTCTCAGCCAATTTCAGTTTATAATGAAGAAAAGATATCTGTCATTCTGGATAAAGAAGGATAGGACCGAATGCGACTGTCTCAAGTTTTCTAGCCGTCTGGACTTCTTCGTCTGGAAGTTTTTAGCCGTTTCTAGTCAATAAATGAGGAAAATAAGTTATTCAAATATCCTTGTGCTTATCGTAATAGGATGAATGATTTTTTGTAACTGACTAGGTTCTCCTCTAACAATAGTACATCATACAATTATTTTTTTCGAACATTAGTATAAATTTCCTAATGCCGGGTGGATAAATATTTAAATTTCACAGCTTGGATACTTGTAAAGGGCTCGTTTGAGAAAAATCTCAACTGTAAGGTAAATATGCGTTATGTGCAATTAGTAAGATCTATAAAAATCATTAGATAACGCTTTCCTGGACTGATCGGTGTAGTGGTTAAATTTACTGGCTGCTGTATCGATGGGCCCGGATTCGAATCCCGGAGAAGACTGGGACGTTTTTGAATATATAGTAGTTTGCGGTATAAAGGCACTTAAAATACGAAGAAGCAGAAGGTTTTCTCTGCGTTAGTGGTAGGGAAAGAGGAGTGAGAGGCCTTAGGACACTTTCGCCGGAGAATTCCCCTTTAAAAGTGGGACGGAACTTGGCAAAGTCTAACAATCACCTATCTGGTGATCAAGTCTAACACTCACTTATCTGACTCATGTCAAAGACAGAAGTAACCATGCTCTTCTCATCGCGATAAAAGTCGTGGATTTATTCTAGTTACTGTCAGACAAGGCAGATAAGTTATAAGCTATTTCTCTCGCCTTCTTAGCATGCCTTCGTGGTGTAGTGGTCATCAAGCTCGACGCGAATTCGAGAGGTCCGTGGTTCGAGGGCTTTGCTCATTTTTTATCTCTCCTGCTTCAAAAAATCCTAATATCTGTAGAGACATTAGGATTTTTCGTAATTCTTTAAGTGGCGCCCGAATTAAAAGGTGGTGAATTATGATTCTTCAACACCAGTATTTGGCGACTGGGTTCTCTAAAACCCCAGTCGCCCTTTAAAGGGGGCGTATATAAGGTATTTCTCCCGCCTTCTTAGCATGCCTTAATGTTGTAGTGGTCAGCACGCTCGACGTGAAATCGAGAGGTCCCTGGTTCCAGTCCCGGCGGGGCATTGCTCATTTTTCATCTCTCCTGGTTTAAAAAAAATACCTAATGTCTCTACAAAGTCACAATAACAGCAACAGATATCACCTTATGTGATCAGCCAATAATTCAATACAAAAGTAATTTCTTTATTTTATTATGCTAAAAGAAAATTTTTAGGGAGAGATACGTTATTATTCTGAAGTTTGATTTTACGGATATTTCTTCTATAAAAAAAATTTTATTTTCTGAAAAAAAAAAAAAAAAATAGAACTCTCTTATGTTGTCTTAAATAATGGATGAAAAACTGTATAAACTTTTATATGTTATTTTTCTATTAAAAATACAGGAAGGATCATATTGATGGGAAGATGTCTCTTATATACTCTTTAATAAAAAGGAAACAAGAGCTCTCGGAGAGAATCATCCACACACATGCAGTGTTGTGAGATATAGTGTTTTAGATATGGTCCATCTGCCTAATCAGTTCGTCGAAATTCTTGAATGAACTCACTCCCACCAGGGACGGAGTGATTAAGATCACTGAATACTGGTAGTTCGACATGGTTTATGTTCGATCCCAAGCGAACTGACAGGCTTTAGTTTTCGTAGTTTTCCCCAGGTGTAATGCGAATATGAGCCAGTTCCCTCAGAATGTCCTCCACGTAGGCACATTTTCTTTTAGGCAGAAAGCCCTCATGACTTTGATACCATTCTAGCGCCTCCCAAGCTATAAACTGGTATAAACAGACTGCGCATTCTTCGAAGTAATCACTGCATCATTCATTGCAACATTCCTATGTCGATTACCGCAGAGTTCATTAAACGCAATGTGTGCAATCAAAGCTTTCTGGGCTCATTAGCTGGGTCCTTAAGACGGCAGTTAGAAGGCAGCAAATTAAGCCAGAAATTTTATCCTCGTAATTGAGAAATACAGGATAAATAAATCAATAAAGTATGCTACTGAAATTAATCCAAATATATCCTATCAAATAAATATCAGTAATTTTTTAATGCAAAAGCTTTCTTACCTATATTTAAATGGAAAAATTACTTTCCTTTAAAAGTAACGAAACCTATTTTCGTTATTTTGGCCGTTTTTGCACTTTAATATTTTATTCTCTTGTTCTGTTTCAACCTTTTTATTGTTGTTATTATATTATATTGCATTTTTAGTACATAAGATTATTATTATTTTAATTTTCGATCATGTGCATCGTTATTTCGGGCTACATTATTAATCCGATATTATTTTGGGAATATCTACTTTATACACTTTGATTTTTAATCAGTTTATTCACTTTTTGTAAATTATATTTTTTAATGTTTTGAACAAAGGGTGAAAAACGAGTGTATTTTAAAATCTGTAGTGTGTTATTTTTAAGCTAATTTGCATACCTGTAAACACATAAAGTTTTTTCAGCTTTTTTCAACTTCAAATAAAATGGCAGATATATTTAGCCATTAATTTCAGCAAACACACACGGACGTATACGTAATGTTCACAAAAGTCATTACCCGCTCCACTTTGAAAAAAATATGTGTATTGAAAAATATTTATCAATATAGGTTTTTTTTTTTTTTTTTTTTTTTTTTTTTTTTTTTTTTTTTTCAGAATGGAGATCATATTCACAGAATTTTATAGAATTCGGGCTCCAAAAAATACTGTCAAATTTCAGTATAAGTATGTAAACAACTCGTAATATTATTTAAATTAATTAAAAACAAAAAATATTTGTACTTTAATGAATTTTCTGTACGACTATCAGATTATGATTCTAAAGTAATAAATCTTTATGAGAATATTAAAAACGCTTTTTAAACTTTAAAGACTAATCAAATGCAATAAAATTAATTAAAAACATTAGTATACTCCAAAACAGTCTTATTTAATGACATTTAAAGAGGGGGAAATCCACCTCGATTTGTTCTATTTTATTTACTAGCCGACCCCTCAGGGCGAATTGAATATGACGTCAAAAATTGCTCATTTTGAAATTGGGTATCTCTGTCAATTTTTGTCAAACGACAGCCAAACCTTTTGTGTTTTACTTTTTGTAGCGATTATATAATTTTCCTAAATATAAGTCTAGGGATTGAAGGAATGTAAAAAAATAGATTTTAGAATATTTATATAATTGATGACTTTAAATTTTAAAATGCCAAAATATGAATCTTTGCGTCATTTAAAACATTTGTGTGGTTGGAAGTATATGTTTACGACCATCAGTTGAGAAAATAAAGGCCAAGTAAAGACTTCTAGAAACGGAATATATTATATGGATATGATAGAGGTATATAGCACTGATTGATTATTTTTTCATCATCTTGTTCGTTCTAAACTTGTTTGTTAGTTTTTACTTAACATCTAGTTGATAAAGAGTTAGTAGTAATGTAATGGATGACATTTTAAAATTCCTTCTTCTCATAAGGCAACACTATGAACTGCTAGTTTTCTGTTATTTACTTGTATGTTTCCATTACCTAATGTATCTACCATTTTTACCATTTTTGGCAATGATATTAAGGTTCTGCTTCATTGCCATTTTACAGAGTCCTTTCGATAGCTCAGCGTACATTCTGTTAATTTTTAATTGTTTTCTAGTAAGCTAATGCTACTGAAGATCTCAATCAGATCCGTGAATTCATCATGGTCAAGAGGAAAGGGCGTCTGTCGTTTGCCTTAGGCACGTAATAAGAACAGTAAGGCCAGTTTGAGGCTCCATAATACCCATAACTGCGGAGCTCGAGAGAGATCCCATCCTACATAAACATTAATAAAAATAGGCTCAATTTCTTCTTAAAATGGACTACTTTACTGAGTTTTGGGAAACTACATTGAAACTGTAACTGTAAAAACTTTCAGCAAATACACTCTTTTGCAAAATAATCGAAGCACTAAGAAGGACTTTTGCGATCGTGACGAAATTTGGTATGCAAAAATATCTCGATCGAACATGCAAATGATTAAAGTTTCAAGGCAAATGAACAGGAATTGCGATCATGGCACACATTCTAGGAAAAAAACATGTTGTTGCTGCCATTGATTGTATTTCCGTAAAGAAACAACTAAAGATGCCATTACGATGATATCTAAGACCTTACAGGCAACTAAACGACTTCGAACGTGGTCGCATTGTAGGGCTGCGTGAAGCTGGGTGGTCATACCGAGCAACAGGCCACCACCTGCAGCGTACAGACACTGCTGTGCAACGATGTTGGCAGCAATGGTTGCTACAAAGGAAATTGCGGAAGAAATGAAGGCTCTGGAAAGCCAAAGAGCACAAATGCGAGGCAAGATAGGATGATTGTTCGCCAGGCCCGAACCATTCCAACGGTATCCTTGTCGACTATTCAAAGCACTACAGCCACGTCTATACCTCCCGTGGTACCGTCCACCATCTCAAATAAAATGGCAGATATCAACTTCAAATAAAATGGCAGATATATTTAGCCATTAATTTCAGCAAACACACACGGACGTATACGCAATGTTCACAAAAGTCATTACCCGCTCCACTTTGAAAAAAATATGTGTTTTCTCACGGCGCTTATCTGAGGTGGGGTTACGCTCACAGAGGCCTTTAAAACGTTTGCCTTTGACCCCACAACACCGGCGGAGTCGTGTGAAGTCGTGTCGCAGCCGATCATCATGGCTGCCATCAGACTGGCATCGTATAGTGTTCAGCGATGGATCCCGCTTCACTCTTGAAGCAGATGACCACCGTATTAGTGTCTGGAGAGGACGGGGCCAGCGGTCCCAATCAGCCCTTGTTTTACAAAGGCATGCAGCTATTACCCCTGGTGTGATGACGTAGGGATCTATTTTTTAAGACAGCACGTCATCTTTAGTCATCCTCCGTACATCTTTAACAGCTCAACGATATGTTGATACCATCCTGCGGCCGGTTGCATTAATCTTCACGGCATGTCCTGAGACCATTATAAAACAAGATAATGCCAGGCCACATACCGCTCCCATATCTCTGGACTGTGCGCTAAAGACCGGACCCTCGTCCTGGTTTGTCCTTTCGAAGTTGGATGAACCGGGCTTTAGAAGGGACCCCTCAGTGGCGGCGCAGAACCCACAGTCCCTGCTCGGCTTTATACGTAGCCTCAGCGAGGTAGAAGAAAATACTTAATACAAAAAACAACGCTCGGTCACCTTTGCCTCGGGGCACCACTCCCTCAGCATCAGATACATTCACGTTGGTGCCTCACCTTACTCCGTCAGTCCCCGTCACTGGGACTATGAGGGCCAAACCCCCTCCCATCGAGAAGGCCCATGAACATCTACAATATAGCTCCATCACAGTCAGAGGAACAGACACGACAGTACCAGTACGGTCCCTGCCAAGCCTGAACCAACCTGAGTACAATACTCGGGTTCTAGTCCTGTGAAGACTGTTTGTATGCCCCCGTGGTTGAGACTGCCTAGGTACAATCCTAACCAGTACTTCCCAGGAATTCTCCTGGGTCAACCCCCGATCGGGACATATCTCTGGACTGTCTCCATGCGGTTGATGCTCTTCCTTGGTCAACAAAGTCACCAGACCTTTCACCAATCGAGCATGTCTGGAACATCGTAGGCCGCCAGATTCGGGCACCATAAAATATTGCAGATCTGGAGCGACAACTGATGAATGCCTGCCAGAATGTGTCGCATGATGACATTTAGAACCTCTACCACTCCTTGCCTCGACGAATTTCAAGCATGCATTGCAGCTAGGGGCGGTTCGACCAACCACTAATTTGAACACTTAATGGGTAATTGTGAGCCGTGAACAAGTACTATGACCTTAATTTTTTAATCATTTTATTAGCTGTGTATGAGCTATACACATATTCGATTTCATGTGACTTCAAAAAACAACCACTTCCTTCATGGTGCTTTTTTTTCCCCCTCCTATAGTAGTGTAGATCGATCGCAATGTGAGAAAAATCTCCATATGTTTATAAGGTATTTCTCCCGCCTTCTTAGCGTGCCTTCGTGGTGTAGTGGTCAGCCCGATGGGCACGTATTCGAGAAGTCCGTGGTTCGAATCACGGCGAGGGCATTGCTCATTTTTCATTTCTCCTGCTTCGAAATAACCTAATGACTCTACATGTTTGTTTGATTATGGCAAACCAGGTGATGGTTATCTGAATGAGAGGACATGAGCCTTCATGGAGGACATTCCGAAGAAAATTGGTTCGTCATTGAAAATCCATCCGTTCTAATGTCGAATCGAAAAGCCTTTAAGTTATCCTACTCTGATACAGACAAGGATCGAACAACGAAATTATTATTTTTGCTGTACTCTTCAAGTTATCCACATGCATGAACCATTCCAAATATCTGATTTCTTAGTCTACTGACACATTTACTGAATCACTGGCCAAACTTCGCATGCTGATTAGAAGCAGTTCTACCTAATTCGTTTCTTTGAATACTGCGAAGCTCAGAAGGGCTATCTTTCAAAGATTTGGCATTTACTTTAGACATGGGGATTATACTGGATTGGATTATTTAAATTATAGTACAACAAACAAGGGCTATCTATCTACGGAAATGGATGTTTTTGTGAAGGACATTTTTAGGAGAAGCTATACCGTATTCATGTCACACATGGGAAAATCACGAAATCTCCCATGCAACCACCTCATTAATTGGAATCTGAATCGGGGTTGAACTGCTAGTGTTCAGCGATTGAACTTCTTGGTTGCTGGTGGGCGTCGTTAGGCATTCTACGAATTTACGAAAACATCCATGCAATCAGCTCGTTACCCTGGACTCGAATCCGATGCGACTGCCATGTTCAGCGGTCTTAAAGAAGTCGGTACAGGTGAATTGAAATTATGGTAAAAGTTTTTACTTAATTTTTTGAGATGATAACTGCGTTTAATATATACTATATATATATATATACGTGTGTGTGTGTGCATACTTAGCTTTTTTTATGTATAATTCCAAAGCATATGTTAGCTTTGCAAGCTGAATCATTGTTTAAAATTAAATTTCAATAATATTATCCTTCTGATTTGGTTCTGAAGCTGTTTAAAACTTATATTCTCACGAAGTAAAATGCCATGAACCTTCTCCGGACGCCGTCCCATAGATTATTAGCTTCAAAATGGCAGTACTTCGGATAACGTAAATAAAGATAGATTTTGATAATTATAATACCGCTTTCTAAAATATCAGCTCTCAAATCCGACCTAGCTCATCAACCATGCCGTATAGCGACCAACAAAATGTCTGATTTCGCTCATAGACAAAATGCTTTATTTGCTATTAGATCAAAGAGTTACATTTCGGGCTCTTATTGCATAGTCAAAATTAATTTTATGGGAAAAAGTAGTTAATCAGGATGAACCCACGAACGGTCGAGCAATAAAACCGCTGAATATTGTTAGTTCGATCTGCGTTCAAATCGCAGAGAAGGGGTTGGCTACTTGGAAATTTTCGTGGTTTTCCTTTAAAGGTCTTCCACGAAGGCAACCCTTTCCTTAGGCCAGAGAACCCTAGAGCGCTTTGCTGTAATTCAATATAAACTAGTTAATGATTAATTTAATACGGTTTGTTTTCTTGCTTGTTTTACTGAATACAGTAGAGCACACAGAGGTTTCCTCCAGCATCACGTAGTTTATCACATAGGCTTCCTTCATGCTATGGTGTATACGAGCCAGTTTCCCTTAGAAAGTCCTCCACGAAGGCATCCCTCCTCTTAGGCAGATAGCCCTAGTGTGCTTTGCCATAATTAAATACACCAAATACACCAAACCTTCATGCTATGAAATAGGTACTTTAAATATTCGCAACTTTTCTATACTGTTTATACTAGCATTTTAGACGCTGGTAACAATGAAGCATATGGCATTAAAAGTAGTTCATTGTTTTGTTTTCTATAATTACAGCCATCGGTCGCGTTGATTTTGAGCGGGACATTTCAGTTTATCTGCTCATATCTACCCCTTTCTTATCGCCATTAGTTTTAAGAGACTCCATTTAAATTAAATTATCTGCAAATCAAAAGAAAACAGTTTAAATTTAGAAACATACCTAAACATCACTGATTATATTATATGCGTCTATCTCAAGGGGAATCAGCCTACATCCATGAATCAGGTTTAGTAAGTAGCAGATGTTTTTGAAATTATTACGCGAAATATCTGATTCTTACCCGAAATATCTGATTCACTTAAGGATTATATTTGGATATAAGGGAGATAAAGATTATATTTTATTATTATTTGCTCTCGTTTTAGAGGAAATATCGCTTTTACCTACTCATAGATATATTTCACTTAGAGTAATTAAGAAAACTGAATTTGAAGTAATTTGTTATGTATTTATTAATTTATATATTTTTGCTAAAGTATTCATTTACAACTTCTTTTTTAATCAATTTATTAAAGTCTATAGTTATATTTTTATTTTATTATTATTTAACAAATTTAAACTAAATTTCATACCCAGTTTATTAAAAGTTATGTCGTTAATATCTGACGTGACTCTTAATTGTCATTAGAAAATAGAGCATTATAGCCTTGAATTAAATCTATTATTTGAAAGAAATTTCGGCTTTAAATGCAAGCTACGGTTGTTATTTATGTATAATGAAAGAAAAAATTCGCAATATCTATCTATATCTATATCTATCTATCTATACATATATACATGCGCACACACACACACACACACACACACATATATATATATATATATATATATATACGTGTGTGTGCGCGCGCCGCGTGTTTATACATTTATCGATCGTGAAATTCTTGTCTTTGTAATAGTTCCTGCTTGCATAGCGTGTTTGTTGAACCTAGATTGTACTCGCGTATCAGCTTAAAGGGCGTACACTAAATAAATCAAAAATATTTATTAAATTACAAAATACGAAAAGATAAGATGAATTTTTTAAAAACAAATCACGACAGGAAGGCACATTAAATAAATTTTTAAAGAAAATGCTAGATGGCAGTATGATTGGGAATGTGATGATGAGGTGAATAAAGTGAATGAAACTGAAATAAAACTCTTCCTAACTGTTTCTGGGGAAAATATTACATTAGATTTAAAAAACAAAATAAGGAATAGAAGACAGTATCGTAAAGCCTGCAAATATAACGCGAGTTATTGAAGGAAAACTTTTAAGTAAGGATGTAAATATAGAGAAAAGAAATGAAATGGCAGATGTAACTTCATATTCAGTCATACATGAAATAAAATTATGACTTTTCTTCTACTTCCTGGAGTTAGAAATTCCAAGAAAAAATATAATTCTTCTAAATGCATTATGGAGTCAATAGATCTGAGAGCTTAGACAGAGACTGTAAACAATAATTTAAAAATACGGTTAAGCTAAAGAATGTCTTATAGATACTTATGATAAGACCTTGGCATTTCCCACAGGAAAATAAATAGGATGTTTTTCTAGTTTTATCATTGCTTTGTCGGCTTCCAAATGGTGAGAAGGCGAAGAATTATTGGTTTGCACACTCTTGAAAAAAGGGCGCTGTTTATTGTTATTGCTGTAAGTAGTTCAATTCGAGTTGCAGCTGCTTGTGATGCATGGGTACAGGAATTGGCAAGGAATATTTAAGCTTTTTGGTAATCAATGATTCGTTTCGAACCACATCGGTCATCTATGCAAATGAAAATATCTGTAACAGTCTCAGAACTCCAAACTAATGGATCAAGTTGCACAAGCTAAAACTAAGGAAGAAGAAAAGTTAGAGGTTAATCTTAGAGAGATTATTCTCTCTTATTATATTTCTAGCCGAAAGAAATATTTGTTTAAGGGGCAGTTAAAAGACGTTATGACAGACAATCAATGGGAATATTTTAGCAAATACGATGCCATGTTCAGTAATAGTACATGTTTAATGAGCAGCGAAACCTATAAATTTAATTAAGACATTAAAAATGAAATAATTATTATGATTTCTAATGAAATGATCTCTGCTGTGTAAAAATATGTTTCAACAATTCGAGACTGCACACCGGGTGAAAATTACTAAGAAGACATGGATGTGATTTTAAGAGTGGGACCAGTTACCACTGATAAAATTTTTATTTATTTATTTATTTTTATGAAAATGGAAATACCATTGGAAAGTGTCGCAATGAATTGTTGGTGCAAGTGTTAGCTCTTCTTACGAAACCTCATGCATACTGTTATGGCTAGTCATGTAATAATGAAAGTAGTGCAAAAGGGAGAAAAATGAAAAAATGCCGGTCTTTTCGAAAACATTGAAGAGCTCTTTGCATACTTTCGTCTACTCATAGAATTTCTTTTATTAAAAAAAGGCTGGTTCGTCGCAAATAGGCATTTATCCTGAAAGGCCGAACTCGTGGGTCATTTGGCCATCTCAGCCCGAATAACGTTGCCAGGATACACCGCAGAGGCGACCGATTTTAGACCTAATAAAAAGAGGAAGCTTCCTTACAATTTTTTTATGGAAAACAACCCGAGACACGGATCAGATGATATTCCATCCTTTTACCAACCACCAGGCTCTTGATAAGACTTTCATCTCAACACTTTTTTAAGCAGCCCCTTCTCGCAAAGACATTATACGCTTACAAACATTCATACTTCCTCAGGAATCGAATCCGGGCCCAACTCTGTGACAGCCGGCTTGTCTACCATTGTTGTCTATGAGTTTACAGTATTCAGAATTCACAAATAAATTCAAACATCAATAAAGCATGTCATCAAAAACAAATTTAAGTCTAGGTGCTACAGTCAAATAAAAGTAATTATTTTTGCGTTATGTTAAATTTATGCGTTATGCTTTTCTGTTACGACTAGAAACGTGCCATGTTGCGAAGTAAGCTAAACTGACTTTTCTAGTAAGAGTCTGGAACATATTTCATTGTTTTGAAGCACTACCCAGAGCATGGCTACATTTATGCGCTATTTCTAAACTGCCCGCTAATGACCTCATTCCATTTTCTAAATAAGTCCTGCTAAGTGAAAGAGACATGATAAATATAGTATGTAACTACATTCTTTTAAGTCAAGAATTTTCTCAAACACAATTCAGCTACTACGTTTCCTTCTTTTAATTCGTTAGAGTGGCACCGAGTTATCACTGTGCTCATGATTCGAAAATTTTTATGTGCACGAGCTTTTTAACCAAAAGCTTAAATTAATGCAAATTAGCAATTTTCTCTGACATTGTGGTTTTAACCATCAGAAACAGAAATCTTCCTTAAGTATTTGCTTTGCATTACTGAAGGTAAGTGTTTGTTTATATATCTAAGACAGTTTTGCTTTACAAATATAATCGTCATTCAAGCCAAACTGAAAGGATGCATATTTCGTTTATATATAAAGTATACTGTAGGAATTTGAGATTAGTATTAAGATACATTATTGTCCGATAACGCTGTTTAAAATATAACTCTTTTATCTTTATTTTATGCTAGCCTTATAGAGCGAATTCTGCTCCAAAATATGATCCTAATATTTTTAAGTTTACAGTGCGGAATATGTTCTAGAATTCGTTTAACTTAAATATATATACTCTATTCCCACCCGTGCTGCGGGGTAGATGAAATATTTTTATTGAACATACTTATGTCAAAAGTAAATAAACATCCCCCATGGCATTTCTTTGACATTTTTTGCGCCTAAAATGCAATTTTTTTTTTTTTATGAACTACTGGATTTTTTATTCTACTCCTGGACTGTTCTTTAGACTTCAGAAGGAGTTACTGTGTTACATTGTTAACTGCGTTTTATATATGAGAGTATATTTCTCATATCCACACATTATTTGCTAATTTTTTTACTTACTTGCAATAAATATAAAATAAAATGATGGAATCATGTTTTCGAAATGAATGTTATTCGTTTTATCAATTCTTTTATAATTTCCATACTTTAACGGAAATCTAAACTTGACTTAAGTAAGTTCTATTGTACTTTTAAGAGCGAAAATTAATTTCCTAATGCAAGCAAATTGTTAAACGCATTTCCACATGATCGCTTTCTTAATATTTGCATTGCAGCCATATTATGAAAAGCTTCGAAATTTTAGCATTTAATTTTACCAATAGAAAATAAGCTGTAAAAATTTGCTTGGGTAATAAATGTATAAAGTGGTTGCATTAAGAGCTCTCAACAGGGAAATAGCCTGCGTCATAGAAGCTGTTGGGTCCCTCGTTATTTTAAAATAAGTTTCCAAGCACTACGTGATCCTTTTCGTAGGTGTAATAACCTTCTGAAAAGGCAATAATATAAATTTGAATATTAAATAAATAACGAAATTATATATAAGATAACAATGCCTTAATTTGCGTATCTAAATCTACAAAAATGCCTGTGTTATTTGCCTCGTACAATGTCATAAATTTTAAATTACCTAAATTTATCATTTTACCGAAAGTTCTAAAGGAGTTATAAATATTACAAATATCAGACTGTCAGTGTATGTGAATAATGAATGATAGTTTGCAAATATTTTGTTTCTACTAAGTTTCAATTAAAACTCTGCCTCACTTTAAAGAAAAAGCTTGCTTTACTGCGTTATAAGGTATTTCTCCCTCTTTCCTAGCCTGCCTTCGTGGTGTAGTGGCTCTGCACGCTGGGCCGGTATTTCAGAGCTCCGTGGTTCGATTCCCGGGGAAGGCAGTTGCTAATTTTTCATCTCTCTTGCTTTCAAAAAATATCCTAATGTCTCTACAATGATGCCCGAACTAAAAGGGTGTTAGATGAGGATTCTCCGCACCCAGGATTGGGTCTCCTAAAAACCCCAGTCACGGGGAGTATATAAGGTTTTTCTCCCGCTTTCCTAGCTTGCCTTCGTAGTGTACTAGTTCTGCATGCTGGGCCAATATTTCAGAGGTCCGTGGTTCGATTCCCGGCGAAGGCGTTGCTAATTTTTCATCTCTCCGGCCTCCAAAAATTAACCTAATATATCTACAGCGAGATGATCAGCTTTAAGACTACCCTATTTAAACCGCCGTTTATAATAATCGTGAGAATAAATAGCGAGTTTTAATGATAGGCTTGCTTTTTAAATAGACATACAAAGCAATTATAGATTTCACTAAAAACCTTGTTTTCCTATCGTCATGTTTAAGCTAGCTAGAGCACAGGAAGATAGTTTTAAAATATCTAATAAGAGTAGTGATGACATTAAAGGTATAACGAAATGATAAACTGTAAGACACAAAACTTGCCTTTTTGATGTTTGCTAAGGTAAAAATAAAGCTTTCAAGGTGCTTCATAAATACCGTATGAAGTATTAATGACCATTTTATAGGGTTTAGTCTTAAATTCACTCTAAATATACCCTCTCACTTTGTATTATTATATTAGCTGGACTTGCGATGTTAGCTGGCAAAGTTACGTCCTTAGTAGAACTTAAACTAAACCTAAGTCTAAAATTAATCAGGTGGTCAAGTAAAAAGCAAACTAACTCTTCTTAGTCACCAAAACCTGCAGTTACCCAAACTAGTAAAGTAAATACAAATAAAACGTTGCTCCAACCTTTCAGAAGAACTTGAATTGCAAAACTCAACAACTAGCTGCTTCAAGTAAATTTAAGAAAATTCTATTACTGTGAAAAAGGCAATTAACTCACATCTAACTCTGATCTCCTTAACTAGGATTCAACTTTGAAATGATTTACTAACCGCTGGATCATAATATCAAAGTAAGTAGAAGCTTTGCTAGATGCTACAGTACTAAGACTGAGAGATGCAAAACAAAAGAACGACATCAGTAAATAACAGAAATAATTAATCACACTTCACACGATTCTTTAATTTAAATCTAAATCAGCTTATAAGAAATTTTACCTGCTAATCCAAATTTAAATTAAGCCTCCGTAAATTTGTCTCAATAAAACTGAATAACTAGATCACTGACACTTTATAATTCCTTAGCTTATCGCATAGCTTACATGTAGGAATTATTTTTTCAGGAACCACTCCATTTGAGCTATCCTGATGTAAATGGTTAGCATGTCTAACTAGCAACTAGTCGTGCTAGCTACGTCTAGCTAGCAGCAGATCCGCTGTTCGAATTCCGGTTATACTTTAATTGATTTCCTGTGTTTCTTGCTGCAAGAAATCTAATTATCTCTATATACATATTTCAAAAGTTTTATGTTCCTGTGAAAGGTTTAATGTTTCATATGGTTCCCATAGAATAAAAATTCAAATTAGAGGAGTATGTGCTCTCATTTAATTAATTAAAATTTCGGATATATATTCGAGATTAAAATGTACTAGCTCAGGTAATTTTTTCCATTTTTTCCATAATATCGGAGTTTCTTCGGTTTAAGATTTAGGTCACTTACAGTCATGGATAATGAATCAGTTCTTAAACCGACTTAATTCAAGACTTTTGAGAAAACACATGGGGAGCAACGACAAAAGAAAAAGTGCTTGTTTCGGCAAATAATATCGGTCTATCTGGGATAAAATCACATTCGCTATTAAAGCTGCAATTGACCTCTTTCTTCTTGATGAATGAAACTGACTTCTTTTTTCTTGATTCTGATTTCTCTTTTTTCCTTTCTTTTTCTTAATGAAAATATTAGTTAAACGTGTAACCGTAAATTTTGCAAGTATTGGTATGAACGCTTTGCTTTTCACTATTAAAACATTCGGAATGCTTTACTAATCGGGATTTTTTCTCTGTGGCAACTGTGTTAAAAGATCATTATTATTATTATTATTATTAGTAGTAGTAGTAGTAGTAGTATTTCGTAGTAGTAGTATTTCTGATCTTTTCCCATTAAATTATGCACTTTATTTTAAGAAACATTGCAGTTGGAAGTAAACGTCTAGAATCAATATCAGAAAGAAATCAAGCTATAACCAACATTTTCTAACACCCCATATGTGGAAGAATGCATACAAATTTGAACACTTGCTTAAAAATCATAGGAAATCAACAAACTGTGTACATGAATGCGATTTGCACCTGAACACTGAATACTGACCACACGGACAGAATTTTTTCTCCATTAAGATACACGTTTGCTCAACATTTCATTAACAGATAGCGCTGTAGCCTTTACTATTGAGAAAATGCGGAAAATGAAATTCTCTAAAGCAGATCTGCAGCTGAAAGCTCGTGATGGCGGGCTACATTCTTAATAATATTATAATATTCTCATTGATGCAAATCAACAAATTATGTGTAGTGTAGTTTTTTCTCATTCGATTCTTATAGTGATGCAAATCAACAAAGACTATGGAATGTCAGTTTCACACGTTCGATTCTTATAGTGATACTAAAAGCAGCATGTTTTGGTGAAAATTTGAGCTTAAATATGTTGCTTAAGAAATAAACCGCCTTTATGAGCAGTCTTTGGGTGCAAACCCCATTTTAATAAGCCTATTTTTTTATTTCATGTAGTTTAAAAAGTGGACAGATTTATGGAAAACTTTGTATATAAATCTATAGTCAACCGTTGATTTGTGTGGAGCATCAGGATACTGCACAGTTAGTTGGAAATTCACGCATAATTTCTTGCCTTTCCAAAAATTTAATCTTTAATGGCATATTGCAGAATTATAGTAACATAAACATTCAATTAACCTATAAATTTTCATCTGTATGTATTACACGCTGCACTGATACAATAAGTAAGCTAATTTTTACTTAATTTTTGCTTAAAGTTTCATGCATTCGTAACAAAGCAAAGGCAATATTATTGTTTTATAGTAACGATGTAAATGGGAACAATACGATTATTTTGAAATAACTTAGTCTGTATACTAATGAATCATAAAAATATCTCGGTCAAATTTTTACAACATACAATACTGCTTTCGTAATCATAATAAAGTACTGGAAATGCTTACAGGAAAAAATATCGCAGCCGAAACATCGTGGACGAAAACGTCGCTGGTAAATCTACCCAGGGAGAAAACGTCGTCTTACAAAACATCGTAAGAGAAAACAAAGTAAGGAGAAAACATCGCAATTCTAAAACATCGTAGTACTAAACATCGTTGTCAAAAATAAAATAATGCAGTTTAAAAACATCGTCGTAGAAACTATCGTGGTAAAAAATGAAGCACCTACAATGTATCACATGACTTTAACATCTCAAAAGTATGTTTTTCAAGCTTTAAAATGTATAAATGCACAATTACATAATGATCTGTGTCATGAAAAAGGAATGAGGAAAATTTTTGTTTTTATATTTTTGAATGACATAATTTTATTATTTGAAATTAATTAAACAATTTTAATAGAGGTAACCTTATGCAGTTATTCATCTTCCTTTTTCTAATCCTTTTAGACTATATTTTGCATAAAAAACAACCAATAAAACATAATAAAAGAGATTATTTAATTAATTACCTTTATTAGTTTACTATATTAGTTTAAAGTTCTATCAACCTAGCATTATTTTTCTACTCAATTTTAGTTTCTGAATATCCTTCTTATTTTTTCAGCAAAAATTGATTAGTTAATTCAAAAATATGAAATATAAAAGTAAAAATATTCACCATTTCTTCATTTCACAAATCACTATGCGAATATGCATTTACAACTTTTAAATCCTGAAGAACGCATGTCTGCGATGTTTTCGTTATGCGATGATTTGTATGAGCTTATTTTTTACCACTATATTTTTAAACTGGGAAGTTTTTGAACCGCTTTATTTTCAACGACGATAATTTGTATTGCA
This sequence comes from Stegodyphus dumicola, assembly GCF_044657685.1. Classification (NCBI taxonomy): domain Eukaryota; kingdom Metazoa; phylum Arthropoda; class Arachnida; order Araneae; family Eresidae; genus Stegodyphus; species Stegodyphus dumicola. The sequence continues at coordinate 182,480,960 of NC_140781.1, forward strand.
ATGTTTTAGAACTTCGGTGTTTTCTCCTACGATGGTTTGTAGGACGCCGTTTTTGCTTTGCGCTGTTTTCTCCGCGACGATTTCGTCCACGATGTATTTACCGCGATGTTTTCGGCGGACACCATGGAAATAACGCAGCATTAAAAACGTCTACAGCTTAAGCAATTTAACTTTTTCTTCACAATTTGCATCTGCTTCTTGGGAGTAATTTCAGTATAAATAGATACAATCCTTACGTCACTTACTGTTTTGTTTAAGCGTATTATTTATCTACCTTCCTTTCAAATTATTATATATGTCCAGATCATTTTCTAATATATTTATGGAAAAGAATACGTGCATAAACGGGCAGTACTATTCAGAACTGCGTCTTCAATAGTCAACCATATCACAGTGGTATTGTTTTCATTATTAAAACATTATTTGTGCATCGAATTCTTCGAAAATACAAAATTGTATCGTACTTTTTTTACCTATGTAATGAATTGATGTAATGAAAGATTGGTCTTATTAAAATTTAAGACCCATCTTTTTGCTTTGCCTCAGGGTTTCGTTGCATTAAAAAGCAAACATACCAGAGATGCTTGCCTTCTTTTTACACAAATAGTAATCAGTAAACCGACTTTACTTGCTGATCCCATATTGCTTTAAAATATATCAATTTAGAAAGAAAAGAGAAAAGCAGTTTTTATGCAATGAACAGAGATGATACATTTTGATACATTTGCTACGGAGTTATATTAATATGGAATTTCTTTTAAATATTTTATTATTTATTATGATAAGAAAATGGCGTTAACTTTACATAATAAATACCTGATATCGAAAGTGCTACTATCTGATGAGGTTTGCAATGAAAATAATTCCTAGCTACCGTAAAGTTTACTGTCCTTTGCCACAGCCTTAACTGTCTGAATTTGCTTAAAACGTAATTTTAAATTCGTGTAATTTGCAGCAAATATGCTATCTTGCTAGCTCGTATTTTATTGCATCTCTTCTTGCTATGGAGAAGTAATTCTTATAGAAATCTTTGATAGACTTTAATTTAAATTAATGTATATAATATTTTGTACATTAATCCCGTACCAATAGATTTTTTTAATCAAAACTATTATTCTATGCCTGCGGTAATTTAAATCTGTATTATTGTCAAATGATAATTTTTAGCTATAGCATTTATAGTAACCATTTCTTCTTTACAAAAAATTATTTTAACATCTATTTATATTTTATATACTATAGGTATATCATTTTATGATTTCTTTAATTGTTTGAGTTTCAATTCTAAATAAACAAACTCGCACGTTAAGCAAACATTTTCTCTCTTATTTTCTATAAGAACAAAGCATAATAGTATACTGCAGTCTTTTAATTATTCTGTTCTGAAAACAATCGTAATATAAAATGTGACCATTTATTACTTTTCTCAATGCAAAGCGAGTGTAATTCCTTTCTTCTCGAATTATCGTTGAATTCAGGTGTAATTCAAAGATTTCTCCCCAAAATGTTCGATATCGTGTGAACGACACTAGTTAAAAATAGTTTTCGTACCATTGGGCTAAAAGGCGGGAAACATGAAAAATCAGCTTTACTCCCGCCGGAATTTGAAGCACGGATCTTCTAGTTGCTAGATAAATGTACTAACCGCTAACACCACTGAAGGAAGCACAGAAAAATGTGTTAATACCTGACCTTTATATTTTACTTTTATATATCAACCATAAAATTTATATCGTCTGTATTTCAAGGTGAAAGGATACATTTTTAAAACGATGATGTTTCATATCTGTCTTGAAATCCAAAAGTGAGTTTTTGCTTTTAAAAGGCCTTAACTTCAAAATTAAAAACCATGTTACTCATTTATAAAATATACTTATAAAATAAGTTGTGTTATATTCCTAATACGGAGCTTCTATAAAAGAGAAAAAGTTAATCTTATAAGTTACAAAAATAAGTATCAAAAATGTGGCACAAAAGGCATACTTTTGCAAATTTCCTAATACATTAGTATTATGATGCATATGTTTGTGTATTATATTTTATTTTGGTGCAGTGTTTGACACAGCCAACATATTTATAATTAATTAGCAAACAATAGTTTTTTCCTAGGTTTGGTAGCTAGTTTTTCTTAAAAAATCCTCCACGCTAGTATTTCTTCCCTATAGGCAGATAGTCAGCATTTGCTTTGCTATTATCCAAATAATCAAACCCGAGATTTAGTGGTCTAAGGTGAAACTACCTGAGTGCATTCTGTTTTCCTCCTATTCAAGTAAATGCGATTCAGTTGTTCAAGAAGGTAGTTTTTCCTAGTATTTATTAATTAATTACTAATTCTCACTGTTTTTAAATATGTGTAAAATTTACAGTGGACGTTCAGAGTGAGTGTTATAATATTTTTAATTACACTTTTTTTTAAGTTTTTGGTAATGCAATCTTAAATAAAATAAAGAAAAAATACTAATAGATAGATAAATTGCTTTCAAAATGTTTAATATCACTACTGCAGGAATATTCTTTCACAAACTTCTAAATCTTCTTTTAACAAATTCTTAGCTTTTTAAGATGATGTTCTCTTTTATAATTTCTCCACTAAATTATTTTAATGACTTTGCATTACATAAATTAACGTTGGTAAATACGTTTTATGTTGTTTGACTAAAACGCTTAACTAAAATTTAAGAAATAATGTAAAACGCTTTCTTTTCCCAATTATATTAAAAGGGCTTACGAAAGAAACAATTTAATGTGAAAAGTGTTTTGAGAGGAATAAAACTGCTTCCCAAAGAAGGAAATGTTTTAAAAATTAATTTGAATAGATAACAAAATAAAAAAATGAAAGTAGTTATTTCTGAAGCTCCGAAATGTGTCATTAAAACAGTATTTTACGCAACAAGAGCTTTATTTCCTTTAGAATGTCTTATTATTTAGTATCAGATATTTACTTCCATTTGAATTTTTTTAATCTCATTTCTTCTCTTTTACTTAATGGACAGAAAAATGTGTAAGTGCTGTTAAACTGTATTCGGTGACTATTTTAGTATCGTAATTATTGAATCAGGAAAGCTTTAAAGAAGTCAAACTTTAAAATATGCACAATTTTAAATGCTTTTTCTCCATTGTATTGAATGTTCAAGACTGTTCGTACAACACAAAAGAAAAATTTGAAATATCATGAAAATCTTAACGTGCAATATTTTTATCTATTCTATAAATTTATGCAAATATGTATACACAATAAAAATTTCATGATATATTTAATACACGTTTTGGCTTAACGTATGCCCTTTAAAATGTATGGACGTTTTTTTTGGGGGGGGCAGAAAAATACACTGGTGGACAATTGCTAAGGACGGATCACAAAGTCCTATACAGCACATAAGAAAGTATGTGTATTTGGATGCTAAGTGAAATTAATGCCAGAATGCTAGGACATAACAATAAAGGTAATTTATTGTGCTCTGAAATCCAGAAGTGTTTGAAAAGTGTTCAAGGGACAAAATGGTCATTTGTGCTTAATACGTAAATGTGAAAAAAATGCTGTTTCCGTCCGCAGGCATTCTGACCTGAGATGTCAATATGAGATATGGCCACCACAGGGGACCATGCAAGATTCCACACATCGTACCTTGCTTTGTATAATATTATCTAGCAGCCGTTAGGGTAATTTATCCAATTCCTCTATCAATGCACAGATGAGGGTGTCCTTGTTTATTGGAGGTCTTGTCGACCAGCAAGACTCCTCCCAAAGTACCCCAAATATTTTCAATGCGATTCAGATCTAGAGAACGTACTGGCCATACGAGGCGTTGAATATCCTCCCTCTCTAGACACTCCTGGAAAGCGACTGTTCGATGACATGTTGCGTTGTCGTCCATCAAAACAAATTATCACCGTCAGTACCACAGAACAAGCGAACATTAGGCAACAGAACATCATTAATGTATCTTTGACCAGTCATAGTTAGTAATGGAAGCACACAGAGCGACGTATGGCCGTTCTTCTTGATCTCGGCCCATGCCTTAACACTTCATGTTGGACAATGGGCCCTTTACTGTATGTTTACTGACTATATGCAATACCACTCTCACGCCACATCATTTGTCGTCCACAATCAGACGAGAAATTAAAGTTATTTTTTCACGCACAGTTTTTAAGGCTGTTTGTTAATTTAAAATGTTTATTTCTTTGCTGCGAATTGTGTCTTTGCAGTCGGTGTCAATATGACTACGTCATCACTCCTTACTTCTTGTTCCGAGGAAAATCTCTATGAACCAGCCCATCTCTTTTAAGTCCTGAACTAAACCTACTTTCATCTGAGAATAGAACACAAGCCCAGTCGTCTTCTGTCCAACTGCAATGATGACGACACCATTGCAAACGGACGGAACGGTTACTTTTGGACAATTGAACGCACACAATAGAACGAGGGGCGTATGATGCGAACGTCTGGCTACAGTTTTTCGGGAGATTCGCTTGCCAGTAATAACAAGTAACTGATTTGCTACCTCATTAACTGTTCTGCTCCGGTTCCTTTTTGTCGATAGCACTACGTACCTATCTTCTGTAGGCGTCTTACTTTGAAAACGACCTCCTCGTGATATTTACTACACATTTCATTCGTTTGAAATGATTTCCGAAGCCTTGAAACAACACTGTGGCTGTCAAACTCTATAGGAACATCTATTATATTTCTCCCTTCTTCAATCTTACCAATAATACTTCCAAGCGTATAATCATCTGAGTGAAGTCTAGAAGATATACTGGAAATTGAAAGTTCATCACTTGATTTTTTCCTGTTAAATTTTGCTTCTAAACAACAACAGTCAATACATGTCAAATCCTTTGTGTTTCTTATCGGTTCTATTACTGAGAACAGCTTCGGCAATCTAAAATTTGTATATGCGCAACACGTCATACCGTATCCCGCACTTATGCTAATTTACGCCCTTTCCTGCCTTTAATTTTGTGGTTGCTACCACTGCTACTGTCATCCATCCTTAAAATTATTCACCAGTGTATAAGTGTGAGAATGTATTCTTTAATATATGTTAGTATGTAATAGAACACGCTTTCTAGGATGTTTAATCATCTTCCAGTCACTATCCGGATAGCTGAGTGCCATTCATTTGGAAGCGCTACCATCTGAATTTGAGTATAATAGCCCTGTTAGATGGGCTTGTAGCATATGTAACATTCGATAGTAAAATGGGAAAAGCGAATTAAGGTTTAGTATTATGTGATAAGAGAGCACTCATCTATAGATTCTGGGATTCACAGCTTGAAGTTCTGAATTTCTTTTATCATTCTTTGCATTTCTTGTTCTGCAAAATCTTTTACATCAGCCAGTTTAATAACCAGCCAGTTTAATAGACGCAGCTCATTGCGATAGCAGCTAGGATAGCAAACTTTGGTGCATCATTGGTCATCTGGTTCTTTTTTTCTCTTGATATTGTATTGGTTACTGTTCATTAAAATTTCAAGGCCAGTAAAGACCTGAGTTATAAAATGTTGTTTATTTGAGAGATGATGAGTGGTACAAGGCATAAATGATAAGAATTTCAGCTCTGTATGGAAGAGGAAGGCACTAAAGTTATTATTCCTTATATAGTGTGATTACCAAAATTCAGTTCGAACTTTCGCTTTTCGTTTAATTCTGATTCTGATATTGAAAGAAAAAAAAACATGCAAAAAAAAGCCGACATATGGCGCTGGGCAGCAAAATGTCAATGAGCCGCATGAGAATCGTGTATTAAATGAACTATAGTAAGAGAGGTAATCAGTCTGTTCATGATTTTGTCACTTTTCTATCCTCTCCTCTGGGTATTGGTCACGGTGTGATGTGGATTTATCACATCAGTCGTGATCGGATCCTTTTTCTTCGAGGAAATGCGTGGTTCTGCTAAGCAGACTGTGTGACGAGTGCAAGGCGCGCTGATATATTACAGAATTGCATCCTCCCTAGTCTGGCTGATAAATACCTGTTGGAAGGTATGACTTTTATGCAAGATGATGCTCCACTCCACATTGCTACACGTGTGAAAGCTCTCTTGCACACATCGTTTGGTGACGCTCGAGTGCTGAGCCACCACTTCCATCATGTTTGGCCTCTCATGTCCCTAGATCTCAATCCGTGTGATTATTGGTTGTAGGGTTACCCTGAAATCGCAAGTCTACAGCTATCCTCCAATCTCATTAAGGATGCTAAAAGACAACATGCGACAGCAATTTCTCACCATACCTATAGATATGCTGTACAGTGCTGTTCACAACATTGTTGATGAATGTTGAACATTTGTTTTAAAGAATATAGTCTTTGCTAAAATTCAATTGTTATGCTAATTATTTCTTTTTTTATCATATGAAACACCATCTGTTGGCGGTTTTAAGCTCTTTTTTTTTCTTTCAATAAAACCCCATGACATTTTAAGCATGTGTCTCAATTTTTACCTCTATACCTACATTATTCAGCGAATTATTGAATTTTCAAATGTTAATGGACTTTTGGGTCACCCTGTTGAATGCTGTCTGCATCCGCATCTATTATTTGTTCTTGATCAAATATATCTAAATCATGTACCTTACGTAAATTTGTTCATTGATTTCTCTTCGAATTCGCTTGAGAAACTGAAGCATGTTAGTTGTAATTAGGCACATTATTGTCTGGTCATACATAATAGCTGATAAATGATAGAAATAATCTGCCTGGGCTCTGCTGTCTTGAATCCAAACCCATTTCAATAAAGTATTGACGATCAAGTTACGGGTTATACACATTTTCATTTAACTCAACCTGTGGTTCTAATATCTCCTAAATGAAAGCTTAACATTTATAGAGAAAACTTCTGCTAGAATGCTTTTCAGGTGAAACAAATCTTTTCTTATCGCGTAGTAGAACTCTATTAGAAGTAAAAGGATTTAGAAACAATTTCGAATAATGCTTTTTTGGGGAGCGGCGTAATCTATGGGAATTACATTCGGCTCAAAAAGACAAGAATTAAACCTAAGTCTTTATAAAGATACATTTACATTAACTATGTTATTAAAAGTATTTGTTTTTCCGTTCACGGAACTAGCTATGTGAAGCTGTTTGACAAGCAGTACACATTAAATACAGTGATTTCCATGCATGTAATATCGTTGATTTCTTTTCAAAATATATTTAATTCACAAAAAATAAATGATTTTAATAAAGAAAACTCTCTAATTTTAAAAACTGGAAATATTTACTTTCAATGTTGTTGATTCAATACTATTAATCTTCACACTTTTAGTTAAACCGAGTTCCGGTTAAACGATTAAGTTTGGTTATTTCTAGTTTTTTTTCACTGTTCATAAGGAAATAAAAAGAATTATTCGATTGTGAATAATGAAATGAAGAAAAATGAAATTCATGTAAAAAAAAACTCAGTAACCATAATGGTACTTTTTGCTCAACGGTAACCGTCAAATAAATTGTTTTTTCATTTTACTTTTCTTAATGGAACTCATAGCTGCAACTACAGAGAGACTAAACTTGCTAAAATAACGCATAAGATTAAGCAATTAAAAATGAATACTTTTGGATGTTTCTGTTTGCAAAAATATTTTGCAGAGATATCTTTTATAGGCTTATAGTGTTTGCGTATTTCATATAAAATATTATTTATTGCATAATTTAAAATTCAGCAATGAACTCTTTAAGGTTAAAAGAACATTGAAGCAGTCTTATTAATTCAGAAATTTGGTTACGGCAAAGTCTTTGGACATGAGTTACAAAAAACCGTAATGACTTAATTACTTTTCCTAATTATCAATTAAGTCTTGTCGCAGCCACCTTGAGCTTACCTAAAGCTCGTACCTAAACATCTGCTGTTTCTGCATGCCGGAAATTCATTATTTCTAGCATACAAATGTATCAACTTTGAGCTACTTTTCAAAGAAACAACTTTTAATTAAAGAACTATTTATCTTTGTTCTGTAATTAGTTTCAACTGCAGACAGAGCACTTTATTCAATAAAATAGCTCTAAATAAAATCATAAGTTTAATAAATTTTAAATAAACGTATCTTATTTATTCTGTTTTATTTATAATAATAATGAATAAATCTTATTATTATAATATAAATAAATAAGTCTTATTTATTCTGTTTTACAAATTTTAAATAAACGCAATTATTTTCTAATATGCAGTTTTCCAACACCAAAAATGATTTCACATAGCAATTTTTAGTAACAACAAAAATTTGACTGACCTCTAGCAGACCCACCTACTTTGATTCTAATTTTAAGCACTCTATCAGTGCAACTTAAACTAAATCAACCCTTTATTCTTTCTCAGAAGTTTCCATGTTAAGTTCCCATACCTCATTGGTGTCAGCGGCAACAAAAAAAGGGAGAGGGCGAAAAGATCTCTTATACAGTTACATATTACTTACTATTAAGGCTAGATAATCAGTCTTCACTCGTGCAACTTTTTAAGATGTTTTATTTCATACTTCATTTATATACTACTGGAGCTAATGATAAAAAAACAACAGGCAGGTAGAAGGCCAAAAGGGTTTATGGCTGTAAAAATGAGAATACCATGCAAAATGTAGCATTTAATTTAAGAAAAATTCTTTAAATTGTAAATGTGACGTATACTTCAAGTAACTCCGCATTTTCCTCAATGATGCACTTAGCATACAAAAAAATTTAGAATGATATTGTAAGGTATATCCTAATTTTATAACAGTTATTTTCCTGCTTCTCCCATCTTGAGCTTAGAATTCCTTACCAGAATGAGTTTTTAGAATCGCGTTAAATGAAAATGAGTAGTAGAGAGTATTTAAAATTAAAATTAACTGATTTCAACAGAGAGAATTAAGGATTCCTGAATAGCGCCCTTTTGCCTTTCGGCTACGTCTCTCTAAGCTGTTATTGCGCTCGGCCGTATTATATGCCTTTGATAGCTTTGTTAGTTAATTTAATATTACCGGCCAACTAGTTTAGAATCCGTATTAGCTTCCGCTAAATATCTTCAGTTAAGTTCTCATTTCTTACATATTTGAGTTTAAGCCCAAGTGGAGGCTTTGTTGTACGTCCTAAGAAAGGGACCACTTGTCAACTTTATTTTGAACAATAAAGGGTAAGTAACCCTTCTTGAGTTTACGATATATAAAAATTTAATAAAAATAAATTATTCGCTTAGTAGTTCACTAGGTTCCTCAACAATTAGTTAATAGATAAAAGGGAGGATCCCTAGATTATATTGAAGACAGATGTAAAGATAGCTGATTCGGCTGCATGAGTTAAATTTTATGACGAAATGGAGATTCAGTTTTCTTGCATTTTATTCTCCTTTGGCTGAAATATATAGCTAGCGGCAGCTGACACCATACATAAGAGCTTTAAAAAAAAATGATGTAGGTATATTCTTAAACGACTCTGATACTGAATAAAAAATTTAATGAATCACATTATGCCCAAAATGTCTTACTTAAGTGTCATAAATCTGTTGTCTTAAAACTTGCCTCTAAATATGGAAAATATACTCTCAGTAAAAGAAGACTCTTGTTTTCCAGTTGAATATTAAAATCATCCAATTAGAAAAACAGAAGAATCATCACATCAATAGAAATAAAATAAGTTATGTCTAGACAAAAGATTTGAGAGCGTCGTTGCCTGCAAAATTTAATTATAACGTAATATTTCTGCGATGACGAAAAGCAATAAAACAATTGCATCATCAAAATCATAAAAACAACCTTGTATTTAGCGTAAGTATATTGAATCGTAAGTATATTTGAGTGTTTCAATATACTTACGCTAAATACAAGGTTGTTTTTATGATTTTGATTGTCACATTAGCGTGTTTCTCTTCTAGTCTAATTGCATCATCCTTTTGGAATGAAAAATCGAATGCAAGGACCACTAGTATTCATCGCTGACTTTCGGATGCTGAGAAATATTGTTAGTTGGTAATATCTATGGAGATTTCAAACGTTAAACATCGATCGATGACGGAGTTTTTGACAAAAGAAGACACGCCACCAGAGCCGACGCTAGGGATTCCCCCCCCCGGTGAAATTTCTGTGGGTCCTAAGCTCAGCTGTCCGGTGCCTCCCTGAATCCTGAAAGTTTTGAAGCCTCTAAATTCTGCTGCTGCCCAGTGCTTTTCTTAAACTATAAACATTTTGTTGTTCGGCTGTTATCTAAATTTTAAAGATTTTGCCGCCCAGTGCATCCGCACCGGTTGCGCTTGCTTTGCGCCAGCCCTGCATACAACCAGCAAATATTTAGCAATGTGTGGCTGCAGTCTATAGAGATACTGCATCTTCCTATATCACAGTCAAAAGAGCGGTCGCATGTTAAGAGGGTAATACATCACGTTAAGTAACCTTTGACAAAGCCACAGTGTAGACATGACAACAAACGAAAGTCTGCGAAGAGCTCGAAAGTTGAAGTTAGGTTGTAGGGTTTTCCTTAATTTGCATAAAAAATTTATTTTAAGTTTTGCTGTTCTCAACTTCTCAAACTCACATTCTCTCGCCAGGAAGTTAAGTGAAGTGCTATTTAAACGTGTGATTATCTCAGTTTATTCAGAGCGTGTTTCGCTAGCCTAGCGCACGTTTCGTTGTTATTTCGCGGTCACTCGAGGAAGTCTTTTGGCCTTATCACTTTAGTATCCCGCGGGTTAGATTTCTGTGAGTCCATCTGTTAGGAGTAATTTTGAAGTGCGTTCTTGCACTCATTTATTTTTTCAGATTTGATTTGTATTCTCGTCTACGTTCAAGCTATCGCCGCAAGTGAACGGTGTTTTTGTAACGCCCGAAGCCCATGCTGTCTGTTATTTTAGTTTGAGTTAATAAAGGGTTATTTTTCACCCTTCTTCTGTGCTGGTATTTATTTCACGCCTGTGTGAGAATTCGCCAGGTTCATTGTAGGATCTAAGTCAGTATATGTGGAAAAGTAGAGATAGATCTCACAAGGTTACCTGAATGCGCCAAAACACTCGAGGGATATCTGCCTAAGCGGAGGGATGCTTTCGTGAAGGATTTTCTGCAAATAGGCTCATATTCACGCCACACTTGGGAAAAGCCACGAAAAACACACATGAGCCACTCTCTGCTTGAGTTGAAGTCGATTCAAACTATCAACATTCAGCGGTCTTAGCCACTCGGATCACTGATGAATTCCATTGTGAAAAAGGGATATGTGACAATTTCTCAAATTGCGAAAAAAAATCGACATCGCTAGTAAAAGAAAGACTGCATGAGAAGCTAGGATTTTTAAGGCACTGGCCAGATGGATATCACGAGTACGAATGCCAGAAATGAAATATATTCGGGTTGTTATTCTCTATTATTTCAGATAAAAGCCGTTGAATATAATTTTTGCTTGTCTAAGAACAGTAGATGAGACGTGAATTCACATGGAAACTAAACAAGGAAGTATGTTATAAAAACACACTGAATCTCTCCGTCTTCACTATTTCAGAACACAGAAGAGTTCTTGGAAGATTTTGGCTGCCATTTTTTATACGAAAAGCAGCGGTTTCTCGTTTATTACTTCCAACATAAGAGCACGATAACAGTTATCTATTATGTCAACTTTCTAACTAAACTCTGGCAAGTCATAAAGGGAACACATCATAGCAAATTCAGCAAGAAAATGTTTTCTTTTCATAACAACGCCATGTATTCAAAGCTCAGGTTTCTTGGATCTCTATTCAGCAATGTGGATTTCAACTTCCCCACTCACTCACCATATTCATCAGACCAGGCTTCAATTGATTGTTTTTTAGTGTTTTTTCTTTAAAACCAGTGGCAGGATTTGCATGCTCCATGTTACATCGACGATTATAACGTGAAAGTTGACATTCAGGTATCGCTTAGGGGTTGTAACAAAACATTCTTTTTTGATGGAATTCGACAGCCAAGTGCTTTGAAGTCAGGAAAAATTACATACAAAACTATAAAATAGATTTACACATTTAATCGTAAGAAATGTATTAAAACTTACCGAACTCCTCTTGTACACGATGTAATAAGTTTAAAAGATTTCTTCGTCACTAATCATTAACTTTTCTGCGATATTTAAGCTGTCAGCTTCATAACAGCCATTGTTATTTTAGGGACACATATTCCCAAAATTCGTACATATTAAGCAAATAATTATAATCCTAAATATAAGAAGGTAATAAAAATGTAGTAATACTGTTAAGTTTCGCAAGACTTGCTGTTTTCGAAAAAACATTACATGTGAAATATTGTCTGAGTTTCTGATATTCGCACCTATAAGCATTATTAAGCATTTAACATTTCTTCAAGAGTTTAATAATTTCTTTACTTTGATACCATCTAGTCTTGCGGCACTAGCTAGAATCTAACATGAATGATTTATTGCAAACACAAGTCAAAAAGTTTCCAAAAAGTATTAGCTAAGTATCTACTTACACAATACTATTGACGCCTTGAAGATAAAATTTTAATTTATCACTCTGCAATATGTGAACCTACTACATGCCATAGTATTTAGTAATGTTTCATACTGAATGTATTTTCTTTTCATTTTTCCAATAACTTAGCAAAAGTATGCATTTGATGTAATCAGGGATATATTTACAGCAATGCCGTTTCAACGCAGATCAGCCAGCCCAAGGCCCTGCTCGATGGATACTGATGAGCGAATTGCAATCAAGGAAATTTTCCGACGAGAACGGAGAATTTCTAATGGATCTCACTATGAGTAATGCCCTCACTGTGTATGAAGTGGATTTGAGGATGAGCCATTTACCATTTGGACCCCATCACAAACTCAGCAATGCCGAAACCGCTTATTTTGCATTTGGAGGGTTCGAGTGGAACATTGGCATCCACCCTCAAGGTAATTTATTCAGTGCAACAATCTATGCATAGAACCTAATGTATAATTTTCTTTTAAATTTTAATTCCTTTTTGTTTTATTGCAGTTCTGTATTCCACCTTTTTTTTTCTTAACGCTCGTAAATATTAGTTTATTTATGCAGTACAAAACATTACCAGAAAAATAAGTGGGAAAACTTTTAAAGAAAAAAAAGGAAATCGCTCTTCAATCAGCGTGCATTTGTATACAGGATACTTTCAAGTGTTGCATTGGGATTTGGAGTCCTATAATTTTAAAGTTATGGATTATGTATGTGTTTGATGTTCGTGTAGCGGAAGAATGTTTTTAATTCTGCTTGTAAACTTTTTAAGACACATTGTATAGCAGACATGACTTCCATTTTCAAAATAATGAGTTTACAGCAGAAAGCATTGTGTATTTTCGAATATGCGAAGAGTTTGTCCGTTGCTATTTTGCAATGTGCATTTTGTAAGCAGAATGATTAAAGATCCATGAAGATCCAAGATCGACAGTTCTAGATTGCTGTTTTCCAGTGTAAGACCCCGTATGATCGTTTAAATATTTGCTAGTCAGGAGAACAGTGTTGAAAGTTATAAAAAGTTACATGAGTAGCCGATAAATATCAATAAATCTAACTCAGCCACAATCTTGGTATTCTACATCCAAACATTTGGAAGATTTTGCAACTACGACAGCAGTTGAAATCAATGAGAAATCTACTGTCAGCAACATCAAAATAGGAAAGCAACATCACAGGAACTCCAGGGGAGTAACATAAGAGAAACCAACGCATCTGGGCAGAACTGGAGTGCGTCTTGGGCACGTGTCGTGTAAACAAAACTCATAGAATATTGATACACTTTTTATGCTTGTAGAATAACTCTGGCAAACTTTCATGTTTATAAAGTGTTACATTTCTGTTGTATAAGTTTTTTCGGAGTTATTTTGTAATCCGAAATTTAACTTCATTCTCCCATAACGAATATTTTCTTTTCTTTTGAGTTACAGTTTAAAATTTCTTTTTTATAACAAATCTAATTTAGGAACATTTAAATATTAAGTAAGACTTAGAATCGAGAACTAGTATTTTCTGTCTTTACTGCTGAGTGACAAGGCAGTACCACACTCGTACCTATTTAAACCATTTCAAAGCACACTTCGAAATCAAGTTTTTGAAGACATAACGGTCGTAGTTAAGAGCTTCGTTATGTTTCTTTAAGAGACGTTTCTAAGCCAGTCTATCAAGGATGCCATTCACGGGAGAAACTCTGTTCTAACTGTGTTAGTATACGTTAAGGCTGCTTTTGGTAGTGTTTGGCGACTCAGATGTAACCAAAATTATAGACCCTGGGCGTTTATAACAATATGTTTTCAATAGATTAGGAATTTTCTTTCCCAGCATTTCTATACCACTCGTTTTGGTGATTACATATCCAGCTTTAAACAAAGCAAAACTGGCTTACCCCAGGGTACCGTGATTAGCCTTACTTTATTAAAGGTATTTATTAATGATCTCCCTGATATCTTGTCCTCCGACGGGTTGTTTGATATGGCTCTTTTTGAGGGTGATCTTGCTAGTTTGTGCTAAACATCGAGAAAAGACCAATTCACGCTAAATAACATCTTAAATTTGGGTCTTGAAACACTGGGTTGCTGATCTGGAAAATAACACGACCACCAAATTAAAAAAGACTACTTGCCAGGTCTTTACTTTAAATAGGCAAACCTTCATCCCTCACCTTGTTTATAGGTGCACTGTTTTGCAGCATAATGATGTTTCAATTTATTTGGGTTGCATCTTTGATAGCAAATTGAAGTGCATCAAACACGCTGAGCATGTCAAGTTAAGAACACGTAAAACACTTCCGCATTCTGAAAAGGTCGGCAGGAGTTAAATAGAAGTGTTATAGGACTACCCTGAATACAACATATATGTTATATATTCAGCTGGTTCTGAATTATTCAAATGACGTGTTGATCTCTCCCTCAGATAAAATCTTGATGCTTTTCAATCTTCATAAATAACAAAAGCAAGGCCAACCTTATCACTCAATCCAACTTCCGTCTGTAAAACAAATTAATTTGTACTCTGCAAGAATAGCAGCGTAATAGCCAACAACTGGTATGGTATTCTTGTTAAAAGGATGCATGCAAAGAAGAAACTGGAAGAATGCTGTCAAGTGAATTTGATGAGGATTGCCTGCAAATGCTTTCCTTCACGACACAATTTCTCAATATATATATATCCATAGGTAGAATACCAGATACATTAAAAAGCGCCTCGTAACTAATAGTCCTGGAGCCACAAACGAAAGTAAGGCTTAAAAGAAATCTTTGAATTTTCCTTAGAAACTTGCAGTTTACTTTTTCAGTAAATAACTGCCCCAAACCCTTGAAGCATAGGAAATAACCGGCACTATTCCTTGGCTATAGATCAATTTAAAATCATCTGTCTTGACCCCATAGTATGTTTAGAAATTTTAAATAATCCTCAGAATACCTTTTCTCATTTTCCTGTGAGATTTGAAATACGATATTTCCATTGAAAATCCAAGATAACTCCTAATTATTTTATTTGGGTAACTTCTTGTATAGGAACGTCCCCAAATAATAAGCTTATTCTGCAGTTAGTATTCATTTTTTACCATCATAACTTTGCTTTTAAGCGGATTGAATTTCAATTTAAAAAGTTTAGACCTTTGAAAAGCAGTATCAAGTAAAGCTTGAGATAAAAACAAGCATTAACGAAACTTTTACATTGAACAATTAAGAGCAGATCACCCGCAAAAGCAATTTTAAAACAGTTTTGAAAATCTGATAGTTTACACAAAACATCATTAGTTGTAACATTCCCCAAGAAGTGTCCAGACACTGATCCTTTGGGACTGTCCTTTTCCAAACTGTATTCTTTCGTAATATCACACATAGAAAGTTCTACAGTGTGAGTATGCAAAACGTCATTGATCAGGTAGAAGATGTTCCTACGTATATCAGCACGCTTCAGTAAATTTACGATTCTTGGTCACCAAACATTGTCAAATGCTCCTTTTATATGCAGAAACATTAAATCCGTGACGTAGTTTTTCTTTTCCCTTTCTTTTCTATGTCAAATACGCGAAGAAGCCCATCTACAGCTGAACGCTGAGACGTAAAGCCATACTGATGATCATCCAAAATATTTCTGCTTTTTAAGTGCCAATTCAGTCTGCTTGTATTATGTTTTTCGAGACATTTGCTTAAGCATGGCAGAAGGCTGATGCATCTGATATTTTCAATACTATACCGCTTAACTTTAGCATTTTTAGAAATAGTCACAATTCTAGCTTTTTTTACACCACTGGAAAGTGTTTCTGATCTAGACAAGCATTTTTGGTTCTTTGATATCTCCTTCTAGCTGCGTTTAACTGTTTGCGCATACAATCGATCTCGATTGACCCCATGGGACATTATGTAAATGAGATTTCTTCAATGGGGTGGATTGTTCTGCAGCAGAAATAATTAAATCGCGAAGTTTACAACAATGTTACCTAACATCTCTGGAGAAGTACATTTTTGCAAAGAGCTAAGTAATTCTCTCTTATAATTTATATATCAATTTTGAAAATCACTCCAGTTTGCTCTTTTGATGCTTAAAAGAACACTTTTCACGGCATATTTCAAACTATTTCTCACATAAGGCATAGAAATTTCAAAACGAATCGTCTTATGATCAGACACAGATTCAACCTCAGGAATACACCACTTTTGGATATTCTGAAGAAGACTCCGTTCAACAACTGTTACGTCAATGTAACTAGGTCCCTTTGTGCCACAAAAAGTGGGTCCACAATCTTCATTAATAGCAGAAAGATGGCAAGTGCTCAGAAGCTCGCTCAGTTTTAAATCTCTTGAGTCAGTGAAGTGACTAAACCAGATATCTGATTTACTGTTTGAATCCATACCCTAGATCAAATGTTGCATCTTTTTCCTCGAAACACAACGAGTGATTTTTGTAAGATAAGCATCAATGTTCGTACAGAGTTCAAAATAATTGGAAAACAAGGCAAAATCAAAATTCGCAACTGAAATTTCAACAGTACGCGGGTTATGATCAATAATTTCTAAATCAATGAAAGCAGATATATTAGAACTTAAACGAATAGTAATAGTCGCCTTGATAATTTCAGAAGTCGAATTGAAGAAAACTCTGTAAGATTAGTAGTCTCTGTAGAAAATGTCAGCACTCGTTTTCCTTCTGACGCGTGACTTCAAATTTACACTAATGAATGTCGCTTGGATTTTGCTCAGGGTGCCAGTGTTGGTATTTTAGTGACCTTTTTTTCATTTTACCTACGTGTTGGCTCATTTATAATTCACTTTGATGGAGAACTCGAAACTATTTATGTAGTCCCGCAACAACTTGCTCTTTGTCATTCCTCTCTTGAGAAGGCTGTATTTTTTTTCAGATCCTATCTCTGCGGTCTAGGCTTTGAAAGCAACCAGGAGAATAGGAGTTCTCATACAAAGACTTGCAGGGAGGATAAGGATTCAGGCAAAAGTTGTTTTCCAATGGGTACCATCACATTGTGGTCTCTATTTAAATTATATGGCGAACCTTTCGGCAAAGAAAGGAAAGGATATTCTCCAAAAGTTTTATAGAGACCTTCCGCTCCATTCTGCTTAATTAGAAATAAAGAGAATAAGAGAATTTTCAAGCAACCATTTTGTCGTATAGCTTCCTACGCTGCTGGTGTTAAGCCCTGGAGTATGCTGTATGATAATCACAGTGTCCCAGACTCAGCCCGTATTGGCGCTATGGCCTACTTTAGACTTTTTGACAGGACACGATTGACTTGGTGCCTGTTAATTTCATTTTAAACTTACTGATTCACCTGAATGAGTTCTGTGTGACTCTGGACAAGACACGGCTGCTGCTCATCTGGGAGAGTGTTCTACACTTAATGATTTGGATTGTATTGTTAAGACGTATTGGAGAGCTCGCCGCCTAATAACCTGATGTTCAATGGCCTGGCTTTGGTTTAATAATGTTTCTTTGAAAATTCTAAAAATTCAGTATTTATTTATCTTTAATTCCGAATAGGAATACTCTCTCTGTATTTTTGAGAGGCAAATATTACAGTCTTCTTTTTCGGAAACAAATTATTCTGCGTAAGTACGCTAGTGTGGTTATTATACCCCCGTGCTCAACAAATAAGCATCAAAAGCATTCTAGTACGAATAAAAAAAAGGACAATTAAAATATGCAATTTGCATATGAGGTAAAGGTTGCATCGCCGAATGCAAATAGGCAATCACCACAAACGGCATGCCGGACCTATGCGTCAGTTCGCAAGCAGACATAGTTTTGTATAATCCGAGATAGCCAAAGCGTAAAGCATGAACGGAAGACACCATTTGCACGATGAAATGCGTTTGAGGGCTGTCGAGATGTTGCAAGCTGGAGCGAGAGAGCTGAATGTGCATCACAGTTTCATGAATACGTTGTGAAGTCGTTACCAAAAAGATCAAAAACCCTGTAGAACACTTGGGTGTGGACGCCAGAGGATTACCACAAAGACAGACGATCGCTTCCTCATGCTGTGTGCAAGACGCCGTAGATCACTAATAGTGCGACAGCTGGTATCGATCTCTCTGCTGCTACAGGACGACTCATATCCCGCCAAACTGTGTCGGGTTGACTGTATGAAGGTGGCCTGTACGTCCGACGACCTGTGGTATGTGTTCCTTTGTCGCAATCGCGTGTCAGACAACGGTTGAAGTGGGCCGTAACAATGGCAGTTGGACATCAAGCAGTGGGGCAATGTACTCTTTACAGGTGAATCTCGATTTAACATCCAGAACGTTTCCCGAAAGTCAATGATATGGCTAGAGCCAGGGACGCGCCATCGGGCGCAAACATCGTCGAAAGAGACCATTACATAGGAGGAGGCTTACTTATATTGGCTGGGATAGCAACGAATGGCCCCACCGACATCTACGTGATTCCTGGTTGTTCCTTCACAGCCGTCCTATATCACGACTAAATTCTACACTCCCTTATGCATCTTTATATCACAGCAATGGGTACCAACGGCAAGTTTATGAATGACAACGCTAGCACCCATACAGCTCAAATGGTGCGGAGTTATCTCGAGAGAGAAACCTTTCGACATCTGCAGTGATCTGCTAGACCGCCAGACCCGAATTCCGTATAACATGCGTGGGACATGTTAGGACAACGGATAGTAGGTCACCCTGTGACACCAGGCTTCCTCCACGAGCTGTGCATTACTACAGGAATGGGCGCTACTGCAACAACAAGCGATCAAAGACACTATTGTCAGCTTGCCGCGCCGTTGTCAAACATGCATTTAAACTAGAGGGCTTCATACCCGTTATTAACGTAATGTTTCCATTGCACATTCTCCCAACCCATTTGGTCTTTCGCGATGTGATTGTCGTAATCCATACGTTTTTGCACGCCTTTGCTTTATTGTTTGCTGGCGGGTATAGTAATGCCACACTAACCTCTTGGATCAAGTTCACGCATATCCATTAAATAGTTTTTGTTTCATTGCGTATTTTGCCTTTGTTGCTTATTTCTTCAGCAGTAGTGTACATACATAAGGGAAGTTTCAATCATAATTTCATTTACTTTTTTAGCCTGCTTAATGCTTTTTTATTAGAATACTGTCATCAAAACCAGTTTATTTATATTTTCTCAATTAAAGATTTTATACATTTTAGTAAGAGAATAAAACTGAAGTAAAATTAACAACCAAAGTAAAGTAATACTAGTTCTTCTGGAAAGAAATAAGGTAACTGATCATAAACTAAAAGGAAAGCTAAAACGATTCTTTCTGAGTGCAAATACTAAAGATGCGCCAATTTTCGCTTTATTAAATTTTACCACGAGGACAATTTTTAAAGCATTATATTTGAATTTATGTTTGTTCATTCCGCATACTTATTTGTTTAATAACTGTGCGAAATAAATAAAGAGAAAATTAAATTTTTAATGCTGCTATTTACCTTATTTTGCAGTATTAAGAACTGGCAGTAAAAACTTACTTCATGACTGAATTGCAATTTTACTAAGAAGATTCCTTTTCGTATAATAATTACAAGACAGAATGACTGCCTTTTAGTAAAAACTGTTGATACATAAAGTTAAATAAATTCAGAGGTTAAAATCTTTGTGTTAAATTTGAGGGCAGAAGCTTTTCGAAACAATTCATTTCGAGAAATCACCTGCTCTTATTCCCTTGCGACAACAAGGAAATAAGATAAGCAGTATCGTGGTTTAAAGTCATCGTCGTAAGCTTTCATTCTTTTACCTATGATATCAGATGACACGGAAGTTTCTCTTCAGAAAGGTTATAGATTATGAAATTCAAGTGCTCTAGCTGTTTTAGTTTTGTGGTGCAATGTTCACTACTGAAAACGTTTCATGTGTATTTTTGACTTAAAAACAGAATTGTTTTAGATAAAAAGAGAAAGAAGTCAGTTTTATTTCTTATAAATTCCAAGTTGTTTTTGGAATAGTAATTTTTAAATGTTTGTACTTTTTGTACCAAATTTCCCAGATATTTCAATGTAAAGTATCGTTCCAGGACAGAAGGAAAAAAATTGAAAGATAATTTGCGTCGCGTTATTTTTATCTCTTTAAGCTAATGAGGGATATGATTTAAGTCATTTTTTCCCCTCCATCGAATGGTTTCTACACGTTACTACCTTCGTTTTTAATGCATTGATTTACACGAGTATTTTCGCAAGTGCTAGTCAAGATCCGGAACTCAAAACTAGTCTATTTATTTAAAATGAGGTAAATAGTAAACGCTTTTTCATACGTATTCAAAATAGAGAATATGAGTAAACAAATGAATTAAACATGAATGAACAAATATTAATTTGAACGTATGAATTAAACAAATATTATTTTTGGATGTTGCTTTCAAAACTGTATTTCCTCGGATTTTATTTAAAAAAAAGACAACGATTTTTTAAAGCATATAATTGAGCACATTCTTATCTATTTTATAAATTATAAATCGAAATGTATTAAATTTACTTTCGTTTGTGTTTGGGATTCTTGGATGGGTAAGAACTTCTTTCTTCAACGTACCAGTTGAACGGAATATATTATACTCCAAAGGAGAAAGACTGTTTATACCTTACTCATACAGTTCTCGCACAAAGTTAGAGTAGAAAGGATTTAAACTTTTTGGAAACCGTTTTATGAAAAGCCGGATACTGACTTTAGAGCGCTGTTATAATCTATTCTTCTGCGAGAGAAGTGAGTTAGGACGACAACAGTGTGATAGGCGTTCCTAGTATTTATAGAAGAATTTTTGGAACTCCTACTGTCAGTTCTATTAAATATGAAGTTAAATTTTCGTTTAGTCTTGAGCTTGTTAAAACCAGGCTGGATACAAACAATTTACGTATACTTCATATTCTGGTCTGCGGTTTTGTATAATTAAATTTAATTTGAGTTCGGCTGAAGGAAATATTTTACCCATAATAGTTGAGATCCAGCTGAATTATAATCACATACGTGTGAATTTGAGGCCGAACACGAAGTACAGCACCAATAAAGAAAACAAAAACACCTTACAGCTGGAACTAAAAAGTGTTTCGTTTTGTTTCATTTCTGCCTCAAATACAAACGCTTGATTTTAAACTCCCAAATTCAATAATTCTGAGCTTTGATGATACTTTCAACAAACGTAAATTAGGAAGAATCATTAAGCAACTACTAGTTTTATCCTCGTAACAAATTTAGCAAAAGTACTGAGTTTTAATTTCTAATTAAGTTTTTCGGGTACTTAAAGCTTCTTTTAAAGCAAAAGAGAAGGCTAAATTAAAAACTTTCCTCTTAAGATATTTGCGTTCTCACTGACAGCTATACAGTTTTTATTTATTTCATCTTTGAGCATTTAAAATCAAACTTATAGGGTCCGTTTAATGCTGAGTGAAAGCTTCTTTCAGATCTCAAGAACGAAGAAAAATTACACATAATCAATACGAAACTACGTAAATGGTACTGAAAATGATTTGCATCTTTTTTATTTACATTAATAGGCTAATAATATTATAAGATACGTATATTTTTACTAGTTCAAACATAAAAATGATCTCCAAAACATTTAAACTTATTGAAAGAAAAATATCTAAGCAAAGTTCAATATAATCTGCTTCTAGTTGATAAATAAGAATAGATAAATGCTTCTTAAATAATATTTATCCAATTTTTTATTCATGCTCGAGACCAAAAAGAGATAAAATCTTATCTTCAGATTTTGTTCATAAAATAAATTATTTCCTCTTTCATTTCTATGAAATGTTATGAAATTCTCAATTTTGTTCTAACTGCCCACCTTAAATTTGGAGTTGTTATCTGCTAATAGACGAGCAAATATATATGCAAGTACAAATTTATGAAAGTTATGGCCATCAATATTTCATTACTTTATTACCTTCATCTAACATGAATAGTAGGCCACTTAATAAACGCATGTAAACAGCAGTTTAGACGCATGTTTGGGTATGGATATGCTCAGCTTAATGCGCAAAAAATGAAATGAGTCACGGGAGTATTCATAGTAACCCAACTATTAAATATTTAAATTCAGTTCGTCTGAAGCTTTGGCTGTCCTATACTTTCGATATGAAGACTTCCTTTCTTCCTTTTTTTTTTAATCTAGAATTTTGTTATCGAGAGGCCGATATCTTGTCACTTTTTATTCAAAACTTATGCGCGGTTTCTGAAACCAATATATATATATAAAATATGAAATATGACATAGTTTCTATCGACACACGTACTTTATGTCTTCCAGATTTATCAATAAATAACAAAAAGCAAGGCATAAGCCCAGTATATATATATATATATGAGACAGTAATCTCATAGTACATGAAAAATACCATTTCTTTATGTGTGTATATACGCAGAAAATAAAACGGATTTTCACTCCAGTTCTCACAACGTTCGGTAAATTTCATTCTTACAGGAGAATTTATAAACTCAGTTACCTAGAAAAAACATTGTGGTCTCATTTCCATTTTGAAAAAGGATATTTGTGAGAACTTGTAAAAATGAAATATGTGAATTTTTAATGAAACTTAAAATTCCCATGATATAGGAATTTTTAAGATTTTTATTATTGCACATTACTTACGCCACTTTAAACAACACTTGAACAATTTTTTTTTTCAGTATATAAGCATTTTTTACACATAGCATAGCGAGTAAATATCTAGTCCTTATAATGAATTTCTCAACGAATGACGTTACAACAATTTATGGTATACTTCATAATCTGTTCCGTGGTTTTATAAAATTAAATTTAGTTTGAGTTCGACTGAAGGAGAAAAATTACCAATAACAGTTGAGATCCAGCGAATACTGTAATGAATAGGTGTGAATATGACACTAAATGCGAGAACTTAACGTACAACACCAACAAAAAATAAAGTTCGATCTTGCACAATAAAAACATAAAATTTGAAAATATTTGTTCTTGATTGTTTTTGATTAATTTAATGAATTAGTCTTGGCAAGTACATAAATTCTGATTTCCTATCAGTACTATAAATATACGATATTTTCAGAGTACGTATGAGGTGCATTGAAATATTAAGGTAGCTTCCCAAACAGAATTGTTATTCCTGCTTTAACGAAAATCAGTTTTCACTAATTTGATTCTAGGTTTACTGAAGAACTGTTTCGTAGTCTAAATCATTTTTGCATATCAGAATTTTAACCAGATATTTTCTTAAGTTTCTGAATTTGTAATTTTTTATTCGTTCCGCTTAAAGTGATGCTATTTTACTTATTAAAATTTCCAACTTTTAAGTTTACCTTCATTACTTTTAAAGATTTTTAAGCATTATAGTAATTAATATGTTGCCTCAAATATTTCATCCCGTTAAAACACAGCCTTACTTTCTCCAAAATTTGCAAGTTATTTATTTCAGCTGTTTTCTGTGCAAAAGCATTGTTAGTGTCACAGAGTGAAATCCGAGCTTATGTACTACTCCGTTTTTAGTTTTGAACTCAATATTTGAACAGTTTGTAGAGACATTAGGTATTTTTTGAAAGCAGGCAAGATGAAAAATTAGCAACCGCCTTCGCCGGGAATCGAACCACGGACCTCTGGAATACCGGCCCAGCGTGCAGAACCACTACACCACGAAGGCACGCTAGGAAAGCGGGAGATATACTTTATAAGTTTAGTCTTGCTATATCTGATTTAATTACATTAGCTTTAGAATTTGGATATTATAATACTTTGTTTCGCTTTCAGTCACAGATAACGGAATTAAAATCCTTGATGAATCCTATTTCGGACATGTGAGACAATTTGGTAACTAAATAACTTCAACACGTTTATATTTAAGTAATT
The DNA here is from genome assembly GCF_044657685.1 of Stegodyphus dumicola. Lineage (NCBI taxonomy): Eukaryota > Metazoa > Arthropoda > Arachnida > Araneae > Eresidae > Stegodyphus > Stegodyphus dumicola. Next base: position 182,505,197 of record NC_140781.1, read on the forward strand.
TAATGAATTATAAAAGCTTTTCTTTCTCATTTCAGATGCATAACAGGAAAAAATATAAACACTCAATCATTACGCTAAATTGAAGCAGTCAATAACAAATCTTCCGCTCGCAGATTTACATTTTAAAAATTAATTTATAGTTTAATAATCTAAGTTTATCAACATGCAACATAATAAAAACAGTTATATATAGAATATGGTAATGGTATTAAATATGCAGCAATAGTAAATATCTATATTACAGCAAGTTTTATCATAATAAAAATAAAATATGAAGTGATATATTACCATAGAAAAGTAGCTGCCCTTACATTATTAAATAATGTTAAGTTTGCCAATCTATAGTAAGTTCAAAGTGGGACTTAGAAATAACAGTTAATAAAAATTCCTATCCTTTAATTTTAGTTTCAAAATAATATTTTTAAACTTATAACTGACTACAATAAATTCCGACAGTCTGCAATATAAAAGGCAATGTCATAACGATATATATTAAGTTATATTGCTCCACAATAAATTTTAACGATCTACAGTAGGTAATATTGATTTATAGATAATATTCTAGAAATTACCAGGTGCAATTTAACAATGATTACAACAACTCTAAAATGTTAATATAATTATCGTAACCAGCATTCATATTCATCCAGTATCTACCATTAAATCTTGCGAATGTATCTAAAATTCCGTAATCCTTTTTTACAACCTTAATTGTATTTTTTTCCTTAAAAAGAGATATATGATTTTTTTCCTCCAAACTATCTTAGGCCATCCTGAAGCATTCATTAAAGGATCAGCCCTGAATATAATGCTATGATTAATTTTATGAAGCTGTTAAAGGATCAGTTTAAAATAATCCAGTGTAATAAAATGTCATCATGAAACCAGAAACTTTTGCATCTATATTAATAGAATAAGAAATTATTTTTCAAACTATCTGTAGTGCATCCCAGAAGTCCCTATCCCCTTGCATTCTCTGTTAATGATGTATTAAAGTCATAGCAAAGTATGCTAAAACAAAACTATGGGTTTAAGGAAAGAGATGCCTCGTATAGAACTTTCTAAAGGAAATTGGTTCGTATCCATTGTTACCCACAGGAACCCATAGATATTCATGTTACCCCATCGGAAAACCCCGTGCAATATAATAATGTGGAATATAACCACAGTGTGATGTGCATACAAACTATTCGTCGGCAGCCAAACCCAAAACGAAGAATCAGTGTCCTGTATTCTTGTTTGTTCGGCCATTGGTTATCTATTTAAATTAATAAAAAAATAATTACGTTTCTTCAAATGTAACACCTGCTGTTAGATTTGAGAGGGTTTGGATTATACGGAACGGGAAGCAGTTCTACATCAAATCAAACAGCTCAATGTGCCAGCATCTTTTGAGGATATGGCCGAGTGACTATGAAGTACCTGCGATGATCCTAGACAAGCACCCGGCCGAACAATGCATAGAGATAAACGTCATCATCAAAGAACAGTCTCTCGAGACCCATAGGCACAATACCTATGCTTACACCGACGGCTCAAAGATGGACGGACAGCCAGAAGATATACAAATGTTCAACACCCTCATCTTCACTGATGGTTCCAAAATGGACCACAATGTGGGATGCGCGTTTGTTACGTTTCAAGGCCAGGAGCAAGTCACGCAATGGAAGGGCCATCTTCACGGGAACAACAGCGTCTTTCAAGGGGAGGCAGTTGCTATCCAGAAAGCAGTACAATATATTGCCAGCAACAACATCAAAAAAGCTGTTATAGTATCCGACAGTATGTCAGCTCTGCGAGCCTTGCAAAATCCGGCACACTCCTCCTCAATAGTCCAGGAAATTCAAAGCCTCTTACGACAGTTTAAACATCTGGAAGCCCGCCTGACATGGACGAAAGCCCATGCAGGCAATATGGGAAATGAGGCAGCAGACCTCCTTGCGAAAGACGCTGCCCTAAATAAGGAAGCCGAGGAGCTAGCATTACCGTGGCCACACTCTACCTTAAAAAGAATGCTCCATATGCAAGCACTCTCAAAGTGGCAGGCTGAGTGGGACATTGCTGAGACCGGCAGACGTACTCATTATCATCTTTTGTATGTTAATCCAGCCAGGCTCTACTCTAACCCGCACCTGGTCCGTTATGTTACAGGCCATGGACCCTTCCCGGAGTACTTTGCCAGGCACGACTGACACAGACCAGTGCAGCTACGGTCACCTGGGTACTCCGGAGCATTACGTCACTACGTGCTCTCTGACCAACGGGATGCACATACGTATTCCCACTACAAACACACAGGCATTCTGTAAGCTCATGGTCAAACAGAAGCACCTCTGCCGGCAGCTCATCAAAATTATGGAGAAGCTAGCCAATCTCGGCACGGACCTCTGCGCAGCAGAATAAATGACCCTGGAGTGACCATTACAGCAGGAAGTATCCTCTTTTAATGGCAATAACTGGAATACTAATCGTTAGCACTTTACAGACTATCACTACATCTTTGTCTTTATCGTAACTTGTTGTTTACACAAATGCAACAATTTTACTGCCAAGGTATACCACAACTGTTTGTAATCAATCATTCATTTTCAATAATATACTCACGTATTTGAATTAGTGTTGTCTTAAGGGTTCTCTAGATCATGGTGGACTAATTAACCGCATGGTAGAGGCATAGTGCCCACGTCCCCCGTTCCTTATCCTTATCCTTATTGTAACTACTACAGCTAGTTCTGTGGTGACACTAAGTTTCCTCACACAAGTTCTAATTATTAGATGGCACTGATTTTCTTTAGATGAGTTATCGGGATGGAAATTGTATTTCCAGGTTCATGCAGACAAGAACACAATACAATTGAACTTAAAATCCTTAAATTAGTCTCTGCTTGAGAATTAACATAAAAATACAGATAGCAATCTACTTAATTGTACTAAAATTCACACTTAAGTTTTACTCTAAGAGGAACCACAATTCTAAATTTAATGTGCTAAGCTATCAACCCCAGCTTATTATTGTTTTGGACAGGACTTTTGTGGAATAAGCTGCACCGGTCAGGATTTAAACATCAATAATCAGCAGCAACTATTTACTCGCGGCTCCATCCTGATAGGCTCGAACAACAGACTACTCTCTTGTTCCATTTCCTGGTTATACTCTTACTTTCATCTCAAAAATCTACGTAACCATGTGGAAGGAACGAGCTATTTGACTAAGTTAAAACTGATAGAAAAGATGCTAGTTAAAAAAAACTTGTTAGTAAAAGAAACTAAATTGTCATACAAAGAGGCGTGTAACACAATTTTCCCAGTCAAGGTTCTTATTTCCATATTTTCAGGAGTGACCCGTCACATCTGTAATGCTGGATAAGACCCCCATAAAAAGATCTGGATGCCTAACAATTTGCGAGTACAATTCGAGAATCATGAACAGTTCTACTGATTTTGAGCCCAAATAGCCGGGCATGTATATGACGTAACAGAAAGTTTTAAGGATTTGTAACTGGTGTATATAGACTTTCCGGACACATTAGTTCAAAGCTAATGTAGTGTAAACTATTTATTGCTTTCAAAATGCGTTAAATAAACAGGATTATGACAATAAGTATTTCGAACGAATAGCTTGAAGGAAAAATTCAAACATTTTACACATTATGATGACGAAAAAATTTAACTGTTGACTCAGAAATAAGAATACTATATGTAACAAATAACATATTTCACTTATCTGATAGAGTTAAGAGGTATCTTTCTTCTATGATATATAGACTTATCTCAGACGTAAAGGCTATGTTGTCATCACACTGCAGTCAAAAACCCTGCCTTACTAAATTACCTTTTCAAGATACTTGTAAAACACAAATTGTTGAGATTGAAATAAAATAAAAATGATAAATTAAGACATAATTGTGTGAATCGGAGTTAAAGCATCATAACGTATTACAAAACATAATTTTTGTTCCGGTTTTAACGATGACTATCTATCATTCTTCATTTGATTCTTATATTGCTGAAAAAACTGTTTTATTTTCAAAGTCTTCAGAAAATTTTAATGATAAAAAGAAAGTAACCTATAGTAACTTAAAACCCTTTTTCATTCAATTTTTCTGTGCGTACAAAAGGAAATTTTTAGGTGTGTCCAGACCGGACACACTGTGCCGCAAAGGGTTAACAAACGAAGGATGGTTCGTGAAAAGCACGCAAATGAAGTCTGACCTGAAATTCAGTCTCAAATGACGCGGATAAAATAAATGTTATGCTATGGTGACTACACGAGTTAGATCTTGGAGGAAGAATGGAATTTCTTTCCTCCGCGTAAACGATCGCAGATGCAATGATGTTGAAGTGTCTATTTTAAATTAGCAGACTACAGCCGGCTGTCCCAACAGTATGTCCCGACAAAAACGCCAGCTTTAATATGCCCATAAGAATACTTTATTTTCAGAAAATGGAATGCAGAAAGAATCAGTAGCAATTTCAGTTGAGCTAAAATTATAAGGTAATACGTATGTAGAATGATAAACTGTCTGTCTCAGAAGCTTGAACCATTAATTTTTCATCCATGGGTTCTCACAGAATATCTAGAGACAGCTTAACCTAAATCTACTTTTTACGAGTTCAAAATTACAAACGAGTGTATGCCCAATATGATCTGTGACTAGAGACGAACCGTTAACAGAAAAACCACAGAATGACATTCGACCCATGGAACTACTTTCCGTTTTCCATAAAAAAGGATAAATGGTCACCGTTTCCGTTCATACCCACATGTGTATGTTATCTAAAAATGTCACTTATATAGGTATCTTGGAAATGTTATCGGCAATCATACTGTTGCAAAGAGAAGCTTTACTAGGTTGATTAACTTTGTAGAAACATTAAGTTTTTTGAAGCAGGAGTAATAAAAAATGTGAAATGCCCTCGCCGGGACTCGAACCTGGACCTCTCGAATACGCGCCAAGTGTGCTAACCGTTACACCACGAAGACATGCAGAAAAGATGGATAAAATAACCATACATACTCCCCCTTTTAAAGGACGACTGGGGATTTTGGGACCCAACCACCAAAGGCGGGTGGTGAAGAATCATCAGCCACCGCCTAAGTTCGGGCGCCACTGTAGAGTCATTAGGTTATTTTTGAAGACATGAAAAATGAGCATTGCCTTCGCTTGGACTCGAATCTGAACTTCTCGAATACGCGCCGAGTGTGCTAACCGTTACACGACGAAGGCATATAGAAAGGAGGGAGAAAATACATTACAAAATATCTCTGTAGACGTATATGGAACTGACAAGAAGAAAATGAAATTGTTGGAACAAAATTTTAAATTTATTGGCTTTTATACATATATCACAAAAGAAAATTATCGGGATTCATTAGCAACTAAACACTGCTTAAATTGGCTAGTTTTGTAAAGGTGGAATATTTTGAAAAATCAATATAGTTTCTGTTTAATCTAATTTTGTTTACGTATAGATATCTTGACAAAAATTGAGTAAATACGCTTTGATTTATTTCATTTTATCCATGACTTTTTAGAAATAGTGAATAGTGAATCGCTAATGATGTTCATCGCACATGAATTTGACACTATGATCTCAAAACATTTAAATTTAAATTTCTCATATCCCCCCCTGTTAGCAATGTATTTTGCACTGCAACGCTCAGATGCTGTATTTCACTAATGCAAAGCTTCACGGCAAATTAAACTACACACAGTGTTATTAGCACTTTTAACTGATGTTCTTATCCCTACTAGCCAGAATTAAGCACTTCTCAAAAATGGTAGTAAAAATATAGCTACCGTACGGAGGAACAGTAACATGCATTAAAATATATTTTAATAATAATAGCATTTTCCTTAATAAGTATTGATTAATGCTATTGCTGCATTCATGTCTGGAAAGAATACAGTTTTAAGGCAACTAATAGAATTCTTAGAAAACGTCTCGAGCCTTTTTGTTGCTGTTGTGACTTACGACTTATATTAGTCTGACAGAAACATCTGATCAAATCTACAACTTTTATCGTGGCCAAGAGGTAGTAAGAGTTGTCGTGTGTTTAGGCATTGGGTACCTTGTAGGTGACAGCACGCCCAGATTCGATGCAGTTTTTAGAGAGAATCTACTAAAGGACAGATCGGAGGTCTCCGATCACTCTTCTTGCTCCACCAACCTCTCAAGAGGACTTGATTTAAGTGGACAGAAATTTATGTGCCTCCAAAAACTTTATACACTCACAAATGTTCATGATGGCCGGGGTTCAAACCCGTACCGATGGCTGTATCAGCCGGCTCACTTGCAACCATGCAGATAGGGCAGCTTGAACCTTTTTTAATTGATATTAACATTAAAAGCAGCATTATGTCGCTTATTAATTTTACAGCCTAAGAAGAGGGTAGTTGAAGTTTTCCGATTTAGATTTTGTTGCCTGCAGAAGTTCATTTCGTTGCCAGCAAAAATGCTTTTTGAGCGATTCTCTCTGCTGATGTAATCATTGACGCCCAGAATGCTTACATTTTACAAATACCTTTTTTTAAACTCTTTTCTGCTCCAATTTAAGTGTTTAAAATCTGTTTTCATACATAGTATTTACTACTTTTAAGCGTATACGCTGTATTATATAAATTTCTTCGCATTTATAAGGGATATAAAATGCGTTAATTACGTTTTCAAGCAACCCAAAAGCTTTCAGATAAAAAGGTCTGGTTTCACTTTTAACGATTTTTGATTTTTGACAGTATTCTTGTCCCTAACCGGTCGAATAAGCCAGAGTCATCTGTAATGTAACGTTTTTTCCGTCTTCTTTATGGCATTTATTCTCATTTTTAATATATCTTCAAATAAATAACAAAAGTATATTTTTCCAAAAAATTAATTTAAGTTTAAAGAAAATTTAACAAAAATATCCGGATTTGTAAATCATTTGAGAGCAAGCCTACTGATAATGCAATATATAAATTTTGAACATAAAGCAAGAACATTTGGGAGAAACTGAAGTTACATTTCATTTGCTAACATTTAGGGCTCTCCATTATTCATTTTCTTTCTTTCCTTAATCTTATCTTCTTATTTTATAGACAACGTGAGTTAAGAAAATTAAATTAAGTATATAAAGAAATCTAATACTCATTGATGATCATGACGAAACGTAATTTCAACTAACTTGTAAAATTTCGTAATTTAGCTTAGACAAAGCGTCCTGGTAGCAAGAACAGGGAGAAAGAGCTGCATTGATTATTTATTTGGAGAAGTAAATTTAATTTGGGAAAGAAAGCTCGTATAAACCTCTAAAACCTTTCAAAAGAATTGGAGCAGCGTTACAGATTCCTTTTGAGCTTTAATTATATTCTGTTGCGTGCTGCGTAATTGAATTGCTAATAAATTTTACTTTATTCGGGTGAAAGTAGCTACATTGACTTAGAGCACTTTGAATAGGAAATATACTAGTGAGATTTTGTGAAAGCCCTCTGCGCAAGAAGAGACTGTTTAGAAATCGCTCGAAGACAAGTATGGTAGAATTAATTATATTGTTAATCCTTCTCTATATTTTGTTGGTGTAAGAATCTGGAAAGACTTTGTACTGTTTTAGAATTTGCAGTTATGTTGCTTTAATTTTTAAGGAAATATCCATTTGTTTATTTTTATAGCGAGTTATGAGCACAATAAATATCATACGACAAGAATTGATTCAGGAATGACTCATTTCAAATGGATTTAATGCAAATGTATTACTATTTTAGGACAGGAAATGGGAAATATTAACATTGAAAGAAAGATTTTAGAATAATTGAAAGTTAAAAAGTAAACTTTCACTTTAAGAAACGTTTCAGAATGTTAATTTTCTTTATATTTCTTGTGGATAGCACTCAGAAAACAAAAATTCATATGGAGTAATAACACATAATAAATAAAAAGCGGAAACACTTTTCTGCGAGGTAATTTCTTCTAGAGAATATTATACGGTTAATCTCGTAGTAATGGAAAAAGAGGATTTGGAAATGTTAGCTGATTTTTCATGCTTCTCGATCCAGAAAAACCTCATGTCTTTACAATTTTTCAGTATTTTATAAATTAACTATAATTTACTGTTATTCCAAAATTAAAATATAAATCTATTTTAATTTAACTAACATTTTTACTAACATTCATTTTAACTAACATTCATTTCAAGCTCATTCCTCAGACCCAAGGAGATCCAGAAGTTAGTAAAAATTTAAGAAGTTTGTATTTCAGTGAGCGTTCAATATTTCGTAACGCAATGACTGCATGAAATTATGAGACATGTTTTAAGAAATTTCATTATATAAATTTTTAATTAGAATTAGGAATGTTTAATCTCGAGTAGAGCACCAAATAAGTAAATATGGACAATTAATGATCAGTGAAGTTGACATCATTATCCAGTATTGTCCTTCAATGCTACTAATCGAAAGTTTCCCGCTGCGAACCTCTATAGCTGTACATTGTTAAATTCCCTGAAATAGAAAATTTTAGATGTTTGCTTACTTTTGGTCCTTTGCACTTATTACCTAATACGAAAAACTTGTTTTGTGGAATTGTACGATTTTAGTCCAAAATGCAGCATTGATAAAACCCCGAATATGCCCGGTTATAGGACTCATCTGTACTAAGTTCCTAGCTGGTTAGAATAGATTTTATATTCCAATAGACTGCTGTAAAGACTCATATTTTGGCCATCAAGATTAGTGTCATTTTTTTTCCTTAAGGAAAATATTATACGAATTTCAATCGTACATCTCAGCTTCAGAGCTATCGGCATGGGATTGTAACATAACTTATGAAAAACCATTCCTGAAACTCTAGTCTTTCACAAAGTCTGATTAAAAGAGTTTTGAAGATAATTGGCGTTATGATCTTTTTTAGGCAATGTTTTGCTGTTGCTTGATATTAATAAATAAGGTGTAGGGTTTATATTTATTTTAACGAACATTTATTTTAAGTTTAAACTATCTTTCCTGTCAAGGCTTACTTTCCCCTGGAACTGCCAATGCCAGAGTATGTAAATTTTAGTAGAACGCGCAAGGATTCAAATTATCAGCGGAAGTATTCTGAGTTAAATAGAAAGGAAACGAGTTCGAGATGTGCTGTTCTTACTTCACGAGCGCGGAGGTTGTTAGCCAGAAATTGAAGAACCCCGCGTTTCGGCCTGTGTGCTTGCCTCGGAGAATGGTTAATCGTTCAACGTGATATTCAAAGTTTGCTGAATTAGCAGCGGTATGGTAAAACGCGGTGAGGTTAGTTACTTTTAGAGAGCCTCGTAGTTAGAGTCTTATTATTTCTTTTCAGGTTCTTATTTTTATTTTACCGCCGGGTCGGCGTAGTTTGTGAGCGTCAAGAGCACGCAATTGTAATTTCTTAAGTTGAATAAAAAGGGACTTAAACCCTTAGCAAGACTCTGTCTATTTTCCAGTTTCAACAGTCACCTCTTGGTTGCGTGCAGGTTGGAGGCGCGCAACTCTACAAAGGAATTAATTAGTTTGTTAAATAAGTTATAATTAAAATTTTATTTCAATAAAATAAATTGGATCGCTACGAATCTAAGTGAAACTTTGTGCATACTTGTGAAGTTGGCGAATATTTGGTTAACAGTCAAAACATTAAACCTATTTATTTAATGGAATAAAACTCCCCCTCTAAACACCGTACAGCTCTCATCCGCTCCAAATCCCGGTAAGCCATAGATTCAACAAAATGATGTTAGGTATATCTCGACAGATGCCGTGACCAGTTATGTGAGTTTTGTTGTTGTTGTTGTTGTTCTCATAATGTTGCAATTAATCTCACTTGACTGACAGCATCATCGGAACGAGTCCACGAATTTTATCGTGATGAGATGCGCAGTATTGCGTCTGTCTCTTTGGTTCTGATAAATTATAAGATTAATCTACTTGTAACAGTAACTCCAACTGAAATTAAAAATGTCCCACTGTATTCACAATTGGTAAATTTGGGGACTACGACAGATAAGCATTCCTCGTATTCTCTAGAAATCCTTCATAAACCTTCTTTGCAGTGTGATGCACATTATTATCATGTTTAAAAAACGTTGTCTCCACCATTTGCCAAAAAGAAGTGTACTAATTCAGCGGCGATGTTTATATAGTGATGACATCTTGGTGTACGAGTACATTAGGGAGATCGCTTCCTCGTATTCGACTTTTAGAGGAAATGAAACTAAGTAATCTCCAAAAAATGTTTCAGAAGTTTCTTACTCCTTCCTCTCGCCTTGGCGTACAGTGCATCCGGATTCACAGTATAGCTACATGCAAAAGGATGTATTAGAAAATGCCGCCCTCCAGGTTGGTCGTTCTCATAATGAAACAATAAAAAGAGCGTATTTATCTGATTGATTCTTGAGATTCTAGTCTAGCACCCTATTCCGGTAGTCCAGTACCAATTATTGCATGCTTACTGCATGCGTTTACAATGATGGGTTATGAACAGAAGGAAACGCATGGTTTTGCGGTTTTGAAGGCTTACATCCTAAAGAATATTATGGGCCTTGTTCCCGAAAATATGCAGCCCATCATCACAATTAAATTTAAGGGAGTATTAATCATAGTATCGGCCATGTTGTGCATGCAAAACAAGACATCCTGTTAGAATTTGCCATAATAAGGCTTTACCAGCCCGTGCCTTGTGAACATTTCAAAAGGTCACTTGTTTTAGGCCATCTTTGTGAAGCGCTAAATGCTGTATAACATGAAAATTTGGGACTTCAAAAAGATGGTCCGATATAAGTGGCTCTTTAAACTAGTTTACTTGCATTGTTGTTTCAAAAATGTTTTGCCATTATCAAAAACGGATAAATTCTTTCCTAATTCCATGTCTAGCGAAATGAAATACTGGTGTTTTATTATTATGTTTGTTTGTTATATTACTTTTTCAAACGCCTACATTTCCATAACATAAAGATGAGTTTTTATGTTTTATCTGGACGGACTATTATGTTTATTATCATAAATATTTAATAATTATTATAATCTTTGTTAACTTCTAAACAGATCGGCTAGAACTCGAATGCTTAGTACGTAGACAAATTTGACTCAATTGCTGGAATTACTTCCTTTTCCTATTTTTACTTCTTAAATGTTCCCTTCGCTTACTTTCATTGCTTTTGGAATTATTCCCTACGCTGCAAGTGAACGATGCTGCACTTCCATTATGACTCATCAGTGTTAATTTTATTGTTGCGCATAATTCATTTAAAGTGTATTGTCAAGAGACTTTGCTCTCGAGTTCAATAAAAGTGTATTTTCAAGTGGCGTTGAAGATTCTGAATGATAAAATTTATTCTGCAGCAAAGAATGCAAAACTGGATTCTGCTTCTCGGAGGACTTTTCATTGATATATCTTGTGATGCTGGAGCTACCTGTTACTCCTATGTATCATTTGAAATACGTATGTCCACCGTTTAAAAGTTCCAGTAATATCAGATGTTTGCTGTTATCAAACTATTCGTTCAGAAAATTACATATGAACCAAGGTGCAATAATATTTTACAAGCAAAATTTTAATGTTTCACAGCTCCCTTTTATTTAAATCCTCATTATTTATTGTCACTTTCAATTCATAAAGGCGATTCAGTCAAATGTATGCAGGGTTCATTTTAATGTTATTTTTTTTTTTTTTACTTTACGACACAACTTCATAATTCCTTACAAATATTTTATGTAAGGGCTGAAAGTAAGTGGAATAATGCTGAAAACGAAGTTATATCTTTGTTATAATATTTTCCCATCGAAAAAAACAATATTTTTACTAAATATCGTTTATACTTCATTGATTTTTATGATATTAACCATTACACTTACCCGTGCCTTGTGTATTACACTTACATATTACAGCTTTGTTTAACTCTTGAAGAGCATTTTCTGTCTCTCGTTATTGTAGAATTCATAGATTGATTGAAAAGTTTGAAGATTGGTTTTATTTTATTAAAAATCAGATGACTCTATGGGCCCCGCATTTTTCTCTTTTTCAAAGTAGAGTCTTTCAACATTTTCATAACATTTTATGAGTAATTTAAAAAGCATGAAACAGAAGTTTCGTGACATTTCTTTTATCAATGCGGTCGAGAAGTTTTCACTTCCTCATATGCAGAGAATCTCTTTGCGCGCAACAGTCTTTTCAGGGTTAGGAATGCAATAAAATCCCCAAAGTCGAGGTTACATGCAAGGTTTTTCTAGCACTGTCTTATCGATTTCAGCTATGCAAAAAGAGTAACACGTAAGCGAGCATTGTCCTGGAACAAAAGCCATTACTCACTGAGAGAGTTTGGCCTTTCCTTCGTTATGGTTGTATAAAGTAACCTTTCATTGTCTGCCCCTGAATTAGCAACACTAACATTCGTAACCGCAGAGCATTGCCTGGCAAAACGTGCTTTGTCGAATACTCGCGTGTTATGTTCTTTGAAATGTCTCCATCACTGAAACACTCCAGTATGTCTAAGTGTTTTACCTTGATATGTATGACGTAATATTTCAAGTGTTTCAACGCTTCCTAAGTTTAACTCAAAATTTGATCACACCTCTGCCATATTTTTGGAGAGCCGTCTTTTTCATTCGTGAAATGTATTAGGTACTTTCGCTTGCTCTGGCAGAATATCAAATGGCATGGCTATCTATCCGCAGCTTTAGGAATTTCATTGTATAACCTCCAGAAAACTTCTGTAAGGGTGCCCCATCTTATTTCATCTTACATCTTACTTACATTTCACTAGTAATCTTATAAGGTATTTTCCCCGCCTTCTTAGCGAGCCTTCGTGGTGTAGTAGTCTGCACGCTCAGGGCGTAATTGAGAGGACCGCGGTTCGATTCCCGGCGAGTGCGTTGCTAATTTTTCATATTGCCTGCCTCCAAAAATACCTAATGTGTCTACAATCTTAAAACTTTTCAATCATCCATTGCACATTGTTACTTTTTCATGACTTATAATAACTTTACTAACTTTTCATGAAACTATTTCTAATTCTGTAGGTATCCCTGAAGACCAAGAAACCAAGAACCGTCCTAAAATACTACTAAACCGTCTCACCGGTTTCGACCACGCAGTTCGTGTGCAATACCGCATCGTTTTGGGAGACGCGGACAGAGTGTTCGATTCCGGCATTCTGTGCCAAATTTCTGACGTCACCGGACGCATTCGTGGCTTTCCCTTAATGTGCAGTGTCTCGGATCTCTTACACCGAGGGATTCTCCGAATATATGTCGAAATGATCTATGCAAATGCAATCAGCGAAGTCCTCATACCTCTCCAGAACAAGGATCCAAGTGACACTACTCCTAACTGCTATGATAGAGAGAAGCATGCTTGGCTGGCAGAGGGGGACATTGAAGGTGAATGCCTTAAACTGAAGCTGTTTTGTTCAGACTTACACCACGTGCCCCGAAATCATCTGCGCTACGTATCATGGAATGCATACGTTGTTCGGAAAGAGAATAGACTTCCCGTTAATGCAAAGGATAATAGTACGATAGTCGTACTGAATGCACCTCATTGGAATTATTATATTCAAGAAGGTGTAGACATGGGTATTGTCATGGAAACGGACATTCCCGTTTCGCTGGTAAGTAACGGTTCCAAAATGTTCATTTACGACATTTTTTGTTATATTACATGACACAAGACATTTCGTGAATTTTTTCCGTCTTCCAAGGAAATATTTTCAATACGAAATGCCCAGTGTTTCTGAAATGGATACACAAATAATTCTGCTGTTCTAGAAATACATAATTAAGAAAAATTAGATTCTGAATCTCTGTAGTCAGCTGGTTAAAAAACGTAGTAAATAACAAAATTAGGCGAGACAGGACCTTTTTGCATATGAAGAAAACGTAAAGCAGCAAATTAAGCAAGATAAGCATTCCTTTCGTTTGACACATGGCTAACTTAGTATATGAGAAGGAGATAAATGTAAAAGACCAGAAGCTGTTAAATCACATGATCACTGCGCAGAGGGAGGCTGTTATGTAAAAATAAATGCGTGTTACTGTACCAAAGTTATAAATAATAAGATCAAGATTAGATACTCGTAGAAACAGCGTGAGCTTCTTCTAACTAGAAGGGGGGGGACTTTCTGTCATACCGAATGGATGCAGACACCGATCGAAATGAGCTTGCCTTTAGTAATTTTCGTTTGTCGAATTTTAGTAATTTTCGTTTTGTCGAATCAATCGAAATTATTTTCGCCTAACAGTTTTCAAGCTAGCTGACTATTGCTGAGAAATTCTGGAGAAAATCCTTATAGCCAAACTTCTCTATTCACATTTTTTACAAATTGAAGAAGCCTTTAAGAAACAAGGTATTCACACAATGCGTGAGACGATACTGTATGGTTGAGGACATCAACAAGGCCGGGATTCATTACTTTGCCTAAATAGTGGTATACATTCAGAGAGACTACTGGCAGGTAAATCTATAGTATATGGAGCAACACCAAATCTTTTATACCTTTTTATATAATATTAAAAGCTAATAAAAATGAATGACGTTAAATTTCTGAAATTTGTGACTAAAATGTAAGAAATTCTGAAATTCGCTTAATTAATTATTCGATGGCGCATCTATAAATTCGCTTTCAAATTCACTATCCGATCCTTTTTTAAAACCCGTCTCTTCATCTGATGAGTCTTTTTCAAGGTTGTCTTTTATTTTCTCGTAGACTTTAATTTCTCATAGCTATTATATTTCTTTTAAAATTTAACTTACTCTATTTCTAGTTTAGTTTTTCTTGTGTAAAATCTATTAGATTTGAATATTTTACGGCATTCTTTGAAACAAATTGTAGATCTCCGTTTATCCGTCGTCCGTAAAAAAAGGCATAATCCAGAATAAAAAAGAAATATGTCGAATACAGTTCCTCAACTTGGAAAACAAAAGGCTGATAGGCAGTTTGATGCAAGTTAACAGAATAAAAATATTAAAAGAATAGGAAAACCTATTTGTAGTTTGCAAAATAGTGGAAATCATTATCAAACAAAGGCATAAATTTTACTTCTTGTAAACATATATTAGTAACTAAAAATCATGAACATGAGTACAGTTTGAGTATAACTTCAAAGCAGCGACTGTAAATTTTCTGATCCGGTTTTAGACTCTACTTTTGTCACTCGAATTTTACTGTCCTCACTTGACATACTTGCATAATTTTGGAAAGCTGTCAATTGATTTCTTGAAATTGCTGTCACGATTCAAAACCATACACCTCCTTTCTTTATGTTATTCTAGATTCACAAAGTTCTCTTAAATTTTCTGCTCTAAAATACTGCGTGTTTTGGGTTTGAAGTTTTTGACAATAAGTTAATTGTTTGTTCATTTTCTGGCTATCTACCACGTCAAGATTAGGAACTTTAGTTCCTTTATTTTATACCTATGTTAGGATATGCTCATGCTACAGGGTTTGCTTTGTCGGCTGAAAAATAAAAGGTTTCGCTTTAATTCATTCTTCAGCATCGTAGATGACGATGTATAGCTCTTCATATTACAAACTTGCCTTTTCTAGGAAGTTTTGAAGAATTTTTTGGAAATATCTGTTAATCTCTGCAAGAAGCTTTTCCATTGAAAGGCTGAATTTTTCTTTCATTTCTTGCACACTTCTGGATTCTTCTCAAACGTTCGCAAGGCATCTCTTTATTTGTTCCAATTAAACTAATGCCGTTGTCACTATATATGGTTTACTTCTTCGGACCATAGATCTTAATACTCGATTAAAATGTCAGTAGAAGGAAAATTATCAGTAACGAACCACGCTAACCAAGGCATACATAAAGCGGACTATCCAATACTTTTCTCTCCCTTCAAAACTGATGGCCCACACAAGTCTGCTCTTACTACTGCATTCCTAATTCAGGAAATAAAGATGTTTGAATTTTAATAAGATTAACAAAAGACAGCTTGCCATGCCCCATATTTCCGTAAAACTTGTTTAATAGTATTTTGTTCTTTAGAATCCAAAATCATTCTCTTAAGTTAGACCCAGGAAATGAACACAACCATACCTCATTTCTTGTATTATTTGTCTTCCCTGATTCTATGAATGTAACATTGTTATTTTGATATTGGAAGACAAAAGGAATGCACAGCTAAAAGCTTTTGAATTTTCCTCCTAGCAGTTTGAGTTTTAAAATATCAATTTTTGGTTATCAATAAAGGTTTACACTGATAAATTTTTAATTAAATTATTCTTCAAAGAAATTCCTTTACACATATTTCAAAACTAGGCATTCTGCTTATCAAATGCTCGAACACGTAGATTTTATAATTTTCGTTCAGTTGCATTTTTTCTTCCATTGTTGCAAAACCAAAGAAATCAAACTGCAACTTTCAACATATTTCTGAAATGGAGTTGCTTTAAAATTGATCCAAATCTTCAGGTGTCAGTAACAGTCTCAACAATCTTTCTAAACTCCGAATTTCTTACTTCTGCAGGAAAAATATTTTTAGCCATATTTCTGTAGCTACTCGTAATAAAATGGCAACAACAGCGTTGAATGTACAAATCATTTTATCAGCAACAGCGTTGAATGTACAAAAGTTATCAGGTTCAATGTTCCTTCTTACCTTCTTCGGGAACATGCAAGGACCTGACTCGGAACAGAGAGCTTACTAAAGCTATGTTCACTAATTGTGGGAAGTAGACAGGATACACAAGAAGGGTATACAAAACCCTTTATTTTTCTCTATTTACAATGACTTCCGTACTTCGGAATACACAGACCCGCTACTTGGGGTCTAACGTAAAAATATAAAAATAGACTAAACTCTAATTTAACTTTAAAATAATAAACGTGGAAGATTGGCCTTATATTAACAGGAAGCGTATGTAGTACAGAGAACTGTGAACACTACAATACGTTTAAAAATTATCAAGAGGATTAAAACCTCTGGCCTGGACGGCAACAAGCAACTGCGTAACTTCTAAGGTAAGCGGCCTGCTTCGACTCACTGCTTCCTCTCTCTCGCTTGGCAAAAAGCCACACTTAAATACTTGGCGTTCGCCAGACAAACTTTGCATAAAAACCTTAACGCTTATAATTCTGGCCGGAAGTAGAAAATAAGAAGTGATAGTAAAGATTTAAAATAAAATAAACGTTAGTAAAACTTAAGATCCTTACAAAGTATCTCTTGAAGCTCCTACAAGCTACATAGCTTTCCTAGACCAGAATGCTAGTCTGAAGTGTGCTTACTTTTCTTATTTCCAAAATTCGAGTTCGCACGAAAGCGATAATTCATATTTTCTTTCAAAATTCAACTAACGACATTTTTCGAATAAGAAAAAAAGTGTTTTCCATATTGTCAGTTTTCAATTTCCTATAACGCACGATATTAAATCCCATTGCGGAATAGTCTCTTCTTTTATTGGAGATACTCAAGACTTCGCTTGAGTCAGTTTAGGAAACTTGTACATTCTCAAAGTTTCCAGACAATACCTTGCAAAATTTGTTCGTCTTCGTATAATCTTTAGCAGGTCATCTCAGGAAACTAGAACACAAGGTTAATTCGCACAAGCGAATTAACTTGCAAAAGACATAGCAAAAACATAGGCTTGCGCAAAAGACATAGGCTTGCGTCATTTATGGAGATCTCTTAAAACGCGAGCATGAGCTGGCTATTTTTTTCAAGATTTCATCTTGTTCTTTTCATTTACCAAGTTTCTTTTGCGTTCTTTCAATTCAGCATCCAGTATTGCAAATTATCTTTTTCCATTATTTTCGTGAATTCGATACAGTCATCTTCAATACGTCAGTGCACTCCCAAAATTGTTTCAACTATATCTTTATCTTCTATATGTTGTAGGATGCATTTTAATTTTCTATTCTGTTACTTTAGGTTAAATGACTTTTCTATCAAGCCTCATTTCATTTCACCGCCAGAATGCACATTTCCAGCACGTTTTCAAATTAGGTAGAATGAAGGAAATATTTAAAGGAAGGTTTGGGAGGTTGAAATCAGAGCATGTTCTGCCTGCTTGAAGGCCACGTTTCTAACATTGATTCTCTAGCTATTAGAATTCTATGGCGTTGAATTAGTCTTGCTATTACGCTTGTTTACGCCGACTTCGATCAGAGACAGCTTATGCGGAAGTTAAACTGTGAAGCCGTTAGGCAATACTTCATGAATTTTAAGTTTATCCATTACCTTTTGATTTAAACCAAAAGTGCATACTGTTAAATTTTATTTAAGTTAATAAAGAGTTTTATACACTCTTCTAATTATGTAGTACTTTAAAAGCCTTAGTGATAATTCACTAAACAGTCTTTAGTGATAATTCACTAAACCTTGCGTTCATTTCATGTTAGCAAAGAATACACGACGTTATAAGGTCTTTAACTTCCTTAGCAATATTAATCTTTAGAGGAAAAAGTGAAACTTCTAACATTCGGTTGTAACTTCGAATAAGTTCATCTAATTGTCTCTAATTCTAATCTGCTGAGGTGCCTCAATTATCGACATTAAATAAATGTTTCAGCTATCTCCTTCGTGATTCTTCTGCAACAGGCATAAGATGCAACAAAGCGACTGTTAACAGGAAAAACACACATTTATTCCAAAAAAACAAGTCACCAATGTTTGTAAACCTGCAACTCAAATCAAAACAAAACTTTCTCTGCAATCTACCAACCAGAGGAAACCAGAGGAATTTTCAAAGTTTTCTGTCGATTTTCTTTAGATCAATCTGCTGAAATGTTTTTAATACCTGCACTAATTCTTATTTGACATTTAACAAACTTAGGCAATATAGAAGATATGTATATTCTTGTATATCTTACGCATTTCTAAACCTGCGTAATGTTGAAAGTATCTACAGCAAAGATAAGTGTTCTGAGTTTCCAATTCAAGACAACTCGCGTTCTGTCTACTGACCGAGAGAATAAATGTACTGAAGAAACACTAGTAGCTCGATCACGACTCAAATACAGGCGAATGGACTGACTGCATTGATATTTTTCTAATTTTTCCCGTGTGTGACGTTAATATGAGCCAGTTTCGTTTAGAAAACTGCCTACGAAGGCATCCATCTCTTTAGGTACATAGACCTCTAACGTTTTGCCGTAATCAATTGAACAAACAAACGCGATGGCTCATGAGATATCAAGTACTCTTATTTGTTATACTCGAGCGCAGAAGGGAATTAAAGTGCAGCATATCCGGAAGAATGTGAAGATCTTCGAAGGAATATTTAATGTTTTAGTTGTTTTTATAAACATTTTGAATCATGGAAAAACTTTAATTCTTCTCAGTCCCTTAATACAGTTTCATGAGTTTAAACACTTCTAACACAGTCAAAATGATATATCTATTTAACTATTAAATTAAAGTTTCCTTTACTTCTATTACTATTGCATCTCAGCAAATGAATTGAATAATATATTCCCAAGTTTTTCAGTATGGTGCAGTTTGTAAACGAGATTATTTAAACTTTATGCGGTAAAGTTACAAAACAAATTATGACTGACAAGGTTTTGTGCCTAAGTAACTCATATTTTACCATTTATATGCACGATTAATATTTTATGTATGTCTTAGATACTCATCACTTTTTCGCAACCTCAGATAAGTAATTTGAACAGGCTGAACCTTAAAATATTGATCTCCAAAATCAAATCGTAAAAAGCATTTTGGGAACAAACTGATGCTTTAGCTGAGGGAATTCAGTAATTCCCCCCCCTCCCTATGTGAGAATTTTTGCTCTTTTCTTCATTCATTCTTCATTTCTTAACTCATAAAGGAATCTGTGGCAATGACAAGCTGAAAACCATCTTTGCAAAGAGCTTTAGTCTTTCTGAATTGTATTCATATCTAGAGAAGATCTAGCAAGTTACTCTCGGAATATCTCTGTTCAGTAGGAATGTATCAGCTGACTGACTCCTGTGAGGAATTATCCTATGAGGAATTGTGGTCCTACACTTTAGTTAAAAAACAGCATTCATAATTCTTTAGGATATTGTTCCTGTTGTGTAGAACGTTCGAATTACTCCTTTTGAACACGACTACTCTAGTGGGGATACTTATTAAAATAATGTCATTGTAAACTTATAAACTACAGTCTCCAAAATCGTATAGTTTTAGAAATGTTATTACGGCTTATTTTCCCTTCTATATGTAACAGCAGCAAGAATCAGCCTGCAAATATAATCTTGAGTTATTTAAGAAAAAAGGAGACCATTTTGCTAAGTTTCGGAAAACGATATTCTGTGACTGAGAATTATTCATCGTACACATCATCTTCAACGAGTCTTTACTATAAAATTAACTTTCATAGAAGGGCAGCAGTTAAATGCTGTATGAAAGTATCTGCTGTGCTATTATAGCTACTACTGTGCTCTAATGTGAAATATTATGCATCGTTATTAAAACAATATAACAGCCGTAATAAAGTGTCATAGCGAAAACATCGTGAGAGAACAGAAAGCAAAGAGAAAACATCGCAGTTCTAAAACATCGTGGGACAAAATATCCTGTTCGAAAATAAAGCTGTTCAAAAACTTCGCGGTTTAAAAACATCGTGGTCGAAAATATCGTGATAAAAAATAAAGTACCTACAAATCATCGCATGACGATAACATGGCACACGTGCTATACTGACAGACTATGTAACTGACTTTCGTCATAACTAACAAATTGACATCAAAAAATTAATTTCAGGCTATACATGAAAATGTTAACAACACTTTAAGAATAAACATATACAAAACAAAATATAACTTTCACTAAAACATTATCAGATTAACAAATGTGAAAGAAAATAAGGTGATAATTAACTAAGCAATTTTTATAGAGCTCATGCAGTTATTTATCTTCCTTTTTCTACGCATTTTAGACTGTATTTTTCATAAAAAATTATCATTAAAATTTTATCTAAAAAGGTTAATTTATTATTGACCTTCTCCAAAAATTTTAAGCGAAAATGCATTTACAACTTTTAACAAACAAAGATTTAGTTAAGTCTTCCAATTTGCAGTAACAGTTCTTACTTTCTCTGCACTGTGGACCCTACTAATAAACAAAATCAGTTTGCTTAAGCTGATGCCATTTGCTTTAAGTTTCATTTCTTTCCAAGCGTTGAGAGTGTTAAAACAAGGCAAGAAAAGCAAAATCGACGGTACTTAGCCTCAAGAAATATTAGAGACTATAACCTTGATTACATTACGAACCATATAAAAGCGATTATTTAGCTCCAAAATCATGTTATTCTTCAGATAAATTGAGTCTCAGAACTGAGGTATTGACAAGAAAATTTTCTAAAATAATCAGCATAAATTATTAATAATACAAATTAGCGTGATATAATTAACATAGATTTTGTATAAAGCTCTTTCACTCTGAACACAGTTAGACATAAGTCCCTTTTTATACACTCATGTCCATAAATTAAGGATAATTCGGAGTCACGCGGAAATCGAACTCTAAAATAAATATATCACCTGTAAAATCACTACACACATCTTCAAGAATCATATGCAAGTTTCAGGAAGTAACCAGATGACACCGATGGTACGTCACAACGACGAGAGTGTAAGAGAGTGATATATAAGGAATACAGGCAAACAAGTAAAATTGTTCGCAGGCGCTTTATAAGCATTTCAGTGCAATAACCGAATAGTTATGACACAAAGGATGCATTTGGATGATTTTTTACGTGGTAGAATTATCGGCCGTCTGGAATGTGGGCGTACCCAACTAGAAGTATCAGACAAACTTGGAATTGCCCAGAGTGTCATCTCCAGGCTTTGGCAACGATTCCAAGATGATGGTAATGTGAGTAGGCGTTACAGCACAGGTCGCTCCAGATTTACAACGCCGAATGAGGTCCGGTGTTTGGCAGTTACTGCCAAAGGAAACAGGCGGGGCACAGCCTCAGATCTGTCTCGTCATCTCTCTTCAGCCACTGGTATGACAATTTCAAGGCAGACCGTGTACAGATGCTTAGGGCAGATTGGTCTATATGCTCGTAAACCTGTCAGATGCGTTCCACTTACTGCAACTCACTGTCGCCTGCGGTTAGCCTGGAGTAGAGAGCATGCAATGTGGACACCGCAACAGTGGGCTTGTGTGATGTTTTCCGACGAGTCCAGGTTTAGTTTGCAGTCTGATTCTCGCCGGACTTTCATATGGAGAGCTGTAGGTACTCGTTACCACCAAGAAAACATCACTGAACGTTTACGTTACGGTGGTGCAAGAGTGCTTGTTTGGGGTGGAATTATTCTGGGTTACAGAGCTGACCTGCATGTTCAAATTTTAACCATGACAAGCCAAATCTATCGGGACGTCATTCTGGAACAACATGTACGTTTGTTTCGGGGCGCCATGGGCGCACAATTTGTGTTTATGGATGACAACACCCGTCCTCACCGTGTAAACATCGTAAGCGAATGCCTTCAATCGGAGGATATCACCCGTATGGATGGCCAGCATTCTCACCGGACTTGAATCCAGTAGAGCACGTGTGGGACATGCTTGGACCACGAGTTGCAGCCCGTCAACCTCCTCCTACATGTCTACCGGAACTTCGGAGAGCATTGCTTTTTGAGTGGTGCAATATCCCCCAAGATCATATCGATTATTTGATACTCAGCATGCCTAGGCGTTGTACGGACTGTATTGCATCGTTAGGGAGACATACAATGTATTAACAATCATACCAACCTTCTAATATTGGTTTTTTGTAAATAGGTTTTTTTTTTTTTTTTTTGTAATTTGCTCCAGGGAGAAAAAATCGCTAATTTTTTTAATAATATCAAATATATAGCATCTTTTTTTGCTCTTTTCCTTTTGTTTAATAAATAAGCTTTACAATTAAGTCAAATTTGTTTTGCTTCTAACTCTTCCTTTGCCTGATTTTGAATTATCCTTAATTTATGGACATGAGTGTATTTGCTCTGAAGAAGTGTGGCCTATGCTAATCACTCCCAAATCGATGGAATTTATTCAAAATCTATGCCAATCTAAGTGTGCATTTTTGTCCATTTTTTTACGTTTTTTTTTTTTTTTTTTTTTTTTTTTTACTGAAACTGCTAGCAAAAAACAACGCAGTTTAACATCTGATCCATCTTTTTATTGCGTTAGAATCGCCTGTCAATGGTGTTTACTAACCAAATTAGAGCATTAGAGCAAATTAGAAACTTCAGAGCTTACTCTTTGCAGTACTACATTTAAAATAAACAAACTAAATTAAAATGTCTACAAAAACATACAAAACACAATTTTTTTCAAAAAAGACATTGACAAAGAAGCATTTAAACTTTGTTACCGGCTATATACTTATTTAAAAAAAATTTATTGTTTTTTCCTTAGATGAAAAGTTAGGTTTATTCTTTGCAGAAGAAATTAATTAGAGAAGGTTAATTTTTTATTGTGAACTGAACGACTTCCGAACTCAGAAAAGTAACAAAACAAATCAAAATCGTAAAAAACAACCTTATATTTAGCGTAGGTATAATGAAACACTCAATCGATTTCGAGGGCAGCTAAAGGTCCCTCCTCATCAGGAGAAAGAAATACATAGAAAGAAGAAAATAGGAATCACAGAAATACGTGGTGCTTATCAGCACTGCACGTGGTTATAACTAGATTTTTAATCAGAGTTGCACTGGCCGCCTACTTTTACTGAGCCAGGCTGTCTGATCAAGCATAAAGAAATATTAGCGAAGTTAAAATAGGGAGCGAGGGGCAAATGCACATTACGCTCAAAATCTGAACTTCAAATAATGGAAAGCAACCACTGAACGGATTTTTATACCCTCTGGTAGTACCAAGTGCGAGGAGGTAACGCCATCTATCGGCAAAAATAATTGAATTAAGACAGTAGAATTTTAAAGGCATTAGGAAGGACTGGATTGGACTTCAAATCATTAACTAAACTTTCTAAATCTTTGTGAATGTGAAAAGCCTCAAGAAAATCCAATTCGCCTATGGAAGAAGCCTTTTGGATGATTTTTGCAGACCCAAAATCAAAATTATGGTTAAAAGTCCAGCTATGATACGCTATTGAAGACTTGTTAATTTCCCCTTTTTTGACATAAGATTCATGTTCCTTGATACGAAACTTCAACGCTCTTTTTGTTTGGCCAATATATCTTAAACCACACTGACATGATATACTATAAATTCCCCAAGAATTCAAGACAGAAACGCAATCTTTTAGAATCGAAGGGTGAATTTTATTAATAGGGGAGAAACCGACTTTAAAATTGAATTTCTGGAGAATCCGTGCAATTTTATAGCTAACAGAAGGATAAAATGGAAGCACGACAAGGTCATTGATATTATTTCTAACAGTGGAATGTCTTCTTTGATGGGAATCTGAAATTTTTTTTTTGACGGCTTTATCAATAATCACGGGAGAAAATCCACGGTCAATCGCAACTGCTCTCAAATAATTAAGTTCGTTGGTAAGCAAAGATTCAGAGGAACAAACTTTTAGCGCGCGGAAAACATAATAGTAAAAAGAAGCCATTTTTTGCTTAACAGGGTGGCATGACTTGGCATGGGGTGGTAAACAAACTGCAAAGGGTTTACGGTACACAGTGGTGCTAAAATCGGTTTCATTGCGGATTATAAGAATATCGAGGAATTAAATTGATAAATGAAGGCCCATACTGCTCGATCCCTAAAGATCCTTCAACTTCGGACCTCATGAAAGTAAAAAGTGCTATTAAATCTTCCCACATTCTGCCAACTCAGTTGAAGAAATCACTTATTCCGCCTATTACTAATTGCGCTAGACTTTATGCTCTTCCAAAAGTCCACAAAACCGGTATTCCTTTTCGACCAATTGTTTCCAACATAGGTACTGCTTCATATCCTTTGGCCAAATATTTAGTTTCCAGATTTTCTCCTCTACTTGATAACAATATTCACACTGTAAAAAATTCTGTTGAAGTCATTGATAAACTTAAAAATATTTCCCCACTTCGTTCCATTATGGTTTCATTTGATGTCAAATCATTGTTTACTAATGTTCCGGTCGAAGGAGCACTAAATTGTCTTGAAACTAGGCTTCGGGAATTTCACTTCACACATACTGAAATTAATGAGTTGGTTTTGCTTACTAAAGTTTCTCTAAGTCAAACCCACTTTGTTTTCCAAAATGCATATTTTCGTCAAGTTGAAGGATTGGCTATGGGTAATCCTCTCAGTCCGGTACTTGCTGACATTTATATGCACTATTTTGAGATGAAATTATTTGATAAATTATCTTTTCGTCTTTGGATTCGGTATGTTGACAACACTTTCGCACTTTTTGACGGTTATAAAGAGGATTTATCCGAGATTCTATCTATTATGAATTCAATTGATCCAGCCATCCAATTCACTCTTGAAATTGAATCAAACAATTCCCTCCCCTTCCTCGATATTCTTATAATCCGCAATGAAACCGATTTTAGCACCACTGTGTACCGTAAACCCTTTGCAGTTTGTTTACCACCCCATGCCAAGTCATGCCACCCTGTTAAGCAAAAAATGGCTTCTTTTTACTATTATGTTTTCCGCGCGCTAAAAGTTTGTTCCTCTGAATCTTTGCTTACCAACGAACTTAATTATTTGAGAGCAGTTGCGATTGACCGTGGATTTTCTCCCGTGATTATTGATAAAGCCGTCAAAAAAAAAATTTCAGATTCCCATCAAAGAAGACATTCCACTGTTAGAAATAATATCAATGACCTTGTCGTGCTTCCATTTTATCCTTCTGTTAGCTATAAAATTGCACGGATTCTCCAGAAATTCAATTTTAAAGTCGGTTTCTCCCCTATTAATAAAATTCACCCTTCGATTCTAAAAGATTGCGTTTCTGTCTTGAATTCTTGGGGAATTTATAGTATATCATGTCAGTGTGGTTTAAGATATATTGGCCAAACAAAAAGAGCGTTGAAGTTTCATATCAAGGAACATGAATCTTATGTCAAAAAAGGGGAAATTAACAAGTCTTCAATAGCGTATCATAGCTGGACTTTTAACCATAATTTTGATTTTGGGTCTGCAAAAATCATCCAAAAGGCTTCTTCCATAGGCGAATTGGATTTTCTTGAGGCTTTTCACATTCACAAAGATTTAGAAAGTTTAGTTAATGATTTGAAGTCCAATCCAGTCCTTCCTAATGCCTTTAAAATTCTACTGTCTTAATTCAATTATTTTTGCCGATAGATGGCGTTACCTCCTCGCACTTGGTACTACCAGAGGGTATAAAAATCCGTTCAGTGGTTGCTTTCCATTATTTGAAGTTCAGATTTTGAGCGTAATGTGCATTTGCCCCTCGCTCCCTATTTTAACTTCGCTAATATTTCTTTATGCTTGATCAGACAGCCTGGCTCAGTAAAAGTAGGCGGCCAGTGCAACTCTGATTAAAAATCTAGTTATAACCACGTGCAGTGCTGATAAGCACCACGTATTTCTGTGATTCCTATTTTCTTCTTTCTATGTATTTCTTTCTCCTGATGAGGAGGGACCTTTAGCTGCCCTCGAAATCGATTGAGTGTTTCATTATACCTACGCTAAATATAAGGTTGTTTTTTACGATTTTGATTGTCACATTAGCGTGTTTCTCTTCTAGTCTAACAAAACAAATGTTGAGTACAGTTTGCAAGAATTTTGTCATATTGATATACACCGCATAACGTATAAACCGACGGACCAGAAAGGAGTTATCCAAATATGACGCAAATCGGTAGATGTTATTTACATGCATTGAAACCGAAACGCTAACAGTATCATAAAAACTGAATGTTTTATTTAGTAAATACAGCTAAAAGAACAACAAAATCAATTATGCGTTGGCCCTCCTAAGGCCGTGGTGCAAGTTCTTTGTTATTATTGGACATTGACTGTAGGGTTAGCGCATGTCCTCTTGCGACATTGTTTGCCATACACATTCCAATTAGCAAGCTTATATCGCAGTAGTAAGTGGACGATCGGAGACATCTGCTCATCAGAGTCCAAACAAGGCTCTGTTGGAGATAGATCTTGCGATCACGCCGGGCAAGAAAGTTTTGGAGAAGCACAAAGACAAGCAATAAAAAGGGCTGCCGTATATGAACGGTCATTATGCCGTTAAAATGTAAGCCCAGAAATCCGTAAGAGGATGGACAATGTTACGAAGCGTAGAATTTCGTTGACGTACCGCCGTGCTGTAAGGGTGTCACGGACGACAACCAAAAGGGTCGAGCTATCAAATGGAATGGCACCCCATATCGTAGATCCTAGTTGTTTGGCTGTGTGGCGAATAACAGTCAGGTGAGTATCCCACCGCGGTTCTTGGACGTTTTCATTCACGTCTTCCCTCGTTATCGGGGCATAATTCGTAACGAGACTCATCGCTGAAAACAGTTCTGCTCCAGTCCGTGAGATTCCAGGTCGAATGTGCCCAGCACCACTTCAAACGTGGCTGGCGTTGTGCAACTGTGGTGCAATAGCGCAATCGGCGTAGTTTCCTCTGTGACATCAGCCTCGTTCGCTGAGTCGCCTGTCAATGGTTACTGCAGCCACTGGTGTCCCGATTACACGTCGGACCAATGATAAGGACGCATCAGGGGTGTGAGCGCCGATCAGACGATCACTCTATCCTCTTGGCGCTACGTACGCTCTTGACGATCTTCTTGACGCTATATACGGCCCTGGTTCACCCATTCATGCCAACAACGTCGAATGGTAGCATCGTTCCGACCCAAATGTCTAGCGATCATAAGAATTTGACCAACCTTAGTCCAATTGCTCATCCTCTCTTAAATGGAAACATTTACTCATATTGTTCGCGAACCAGTCGTCGAGGCATTGGTACAATCCATGTGGGTTGACGGAACCGCATTCGCATGGAAATTATTTCTTAGCTTTGGAATGTCCTCTTTTATATACACTACCCGGATGCTCCGTTGCAATGTACTGGAGTTCCAGCTATTCATTCATTGCCCGCCAAAAGCTAATCATTAGCATATTCTATCGTAAGGTATGGGAATATGCAATTTCTTCGAATAACTTAGTTCTTGGTGCGTTGCTTTTTATGTTATAAAGTGTATTTACTTCAGTAAGTTACTTACTGAAACTTTCATGCAGGCAGCCCATTCATCGGAATTTGAGTTATTATCGAGTTGCTAGAGTTTAGACCACTTGATCCCTGACAGGCCCCCAACGTAAAATCTCAGCAGTTTGAATGATTGAAACACTTAAAAGTGGCACTTTTATTTAAAGATTTTTACTAGTAATATGCGACTAAGAAACGAATACGTAGCTTTCAATAAAGGACAGCATTTCTCTGTTAAATAACAAGTTAAAATGATCGTGAAATATTAATTCTAAAAAATAAAATTTACTAAACTTTTGAATTCTTAAGCATTAGATGGGAATGCACTGTGCTCAATATATTTAAAATTTTTTACATGACTAATCACTTCTCTAACATTTGATCACAAAGTCACTTTTTGTTTTAATAAAGTAGTCAAATAGCACTGCTAAAATCCTTTTAAAAATATCTTTATAAAGTGTGTTCCGTAATATTACCTCAAAAATTGTCAAGATTAATCACTTAAACTACATTCCTTGCAAAACAATGCAAAATGCAATTCCAATTTTTTATGCTTGTATAAAATCTGAATTACGTTAGAAAACGATTTTTGAATTTTAAAGCTTCTGCAAGTGAGATTTTTCGTCTTCAACTTATATTCAAATATTCATGTTAAGCAAAAGTAGAAAATTACTTTTAGAAGTTTACTTTCAAAAGCTTATTTGAGTAATTTGTCTAACAATAGTTGCCTAAGGCGCCCAAAATCTTTAAACAGATACGAAATCTTTACACAGTTACAGATAAATTTTAATCGTATATAAAGGAAAATTTTTTGACTAATTTTGCTACGAAATTTGACAATTTTTAAAAGGTCTCTACAAAATATAAGTGTCTTGCATTTTTATTGGCAGGTGTTAAGGGACAGTATGAGATCCTACTCTGTTTAATACATTCCTAAAAATGCAACTGATGATTCAAAGTATATTTAATCATGATATATTTTTTAAGCACATGTACTCGCATATGATACATAGACATATTGTGTGATATGCTGTTATCAGGAGACCGAAAATCTGCACTCGCACTCCATATTAGTCCATCTTACAGACATTTGATTTTAACATTTAAATACAAGCACACGTTCATATTTCAGACATGTAAATTTTATGAAAATTGTTAGTATACTGCTATAAAATGGTTCTGAAATATTATGAAGTGGTAATATTCTCGCTATTCTTCCTATATTTAATACTAGCCGCTACGTCTGGCTTTTAAATGTACCAGCAAAATGCCTAAATAGAACACCAAACATTAAATTTAAAAACTGCACAGAATTTTACTCTGCAGAACAACTTTATATATATAAAAGAACACAAATTTCAATAAAAATGTATTGCATATAAAAAATTACAATAAAATAAGCAATATCCCTTAATACAAATATTAATAATCCTAATAAATAAATTAACCAACTTCCCGTTTTCTTCCCTCGACAAACGTCCAGTATCCGAGAGAAACATTAAATTTAAAAACTGCACAGATCATTTTTCCTCATTTTTCCGAGTGGCAACAATGCTGATATCAGCAATAATGGCAACAGTGATATATCAGCAACAATGGCTGCGTGCCATTGTTGCTGATTTAACGAGAGAGAATTATCGATTTGATGCGATTTCATCAAAAAATGTAAAATTAAAAAACGCTTATTCTAATTTTGAAAAAATTGCTTCGAGGTGCACTGGCTCTAGTCTAGATACACATATCTACCAAATTTCGTAGCCCTGGTTCTATAATAGCTTACGCGCAGCACGAACACACACAAACAGATTCTTCCTTTAATATATATAGAAGACGCAAATAGTATAGCAAAGACATATGCGAGAACATTTAAAAACTTATGAATTCATCACTGCGTTTAAATTTATTCAACAGAATTTCTGCAGAATTGTTTACAGTTCTTACATATACTTTCTATATTTTTGCAGGTGGATGAGCTGTCTGACAACTGTAAAGAAGTAGATAAGAGTCTCACAATTCAAATTGAATGGTTGGATTCGCTTTTGTTGTTTAGCGCTACCTACTATAAATATGATGATATTCGAAGACTTCATTGCCACCAAATGAAGTAAATATAGCAACACGCACTTTTGTTATATTTATTCTATAATATTCTATACAATAATATTTATATAAGGAATTTAATTAAATCAAATCAGGTTAGATTGCTAAGCAAGATTATGTATGCTCCCAGATTGTCTAAATTACGTATAAAATTAAGTTTCGAACTTCTAAATGATGCATACTTGTACATTATGCACAAACATATGTAAATTCCACAAATGCTTTCGTTATTGAAAACTTCGGCTTTATTTTTAAGCATAGGTTCAGATGTTACACGTTTGATAAAATCATAGCAGTTCGTACCAGGTTAAAGAACCCAGCCTACCTAAAACGTTTACAGCGTAAAATCTATATATTCATAAAGAAATAAAAAATTAATATTTATGTTATTGGGATTAATGTTAGTTAAATATGAAAATGTCACCCATCCGGTATACTTGTTAGCGTCGCTAACGGTCGTGCCGAAAGGCCCGAGTTCGAATCCCGAAGAATAGGTTCGAATCATGGATGTTTGTAAATGTATATTGTCCGTGTGGCATGGGGGCACTCTGAATTTTCGGCGAGCCGAAAGTCCTCTCGAGAGATTGCTGGTAGGGAAAGAACATGTAGGTAGGAAAGGGAGGAGGGGCCATTCCGCGCTAGAAGTGAAGCACTGCTTTGAAGCTTGGGTCACCAGACGGGGTGTTTTTTGTTTACATTCAGAAGCTCGCTTGACAAAATTCTGATAGTATTTCGACACACGACAGTTCCATAGAAATCGAAAAAGGGACACTCTCGCATGAAAGAAACATTCATAGTGGGATGGATAATAGCAATTAGTATAGTTTAGTGACATTTACGCAAAAATCACATCTTGGTTATTTTTCGATAACTAACAACAGCGATTTTGATTATGAATTTGTTTTATAAAATTCTAAGCTGTTGCACTACAAAAATATAGATTTTAAGAAAATTGCTAAAAGAGATCTGCCAAAATTTATTTTCTAGAAGATTTGAAAAGTTTGAAACTTGATGGCAAAATGTAAATATAAAATTATGTATGTTAAAATATTTGTAATTAGGCACATAGGTCAGATTAAGTTTTTATTAAATAGAGTAACGCATGCAAGGGCTCTCTGCCTAAAGAGAGAGATGCCATCGTGGGGGAATTTTGAAGAAAAACTGACCTTTGAGTGGGTATTAAAAATAATACTTATAATTTTCATTCAAATTATATTCATATATATTTTTTATGTAAAACTTTCGGGTGTATGCTAAATTAGTGTAAAGTACTTTACACGAAAAATATAGTGAATGCACAGAAATTAAAGATTTGCACATGCCGGAAATGATAAATAGGAAATATGTATGGGTATTTATGCATGTGCTTGCAAAAAGCATGTATCTGCCTTTGACAAAATACTTAAATATTCATTAAATTATTTATATATGTATTTGAAATGAAGAATTTATTCACTTATAAACAACTGTGAAAGTACTGTGAAGAAATCTAATGATTAAATGTATCTAATTTATAATGATTATAAATGTTATCTAAATATATAATAACCTTAATATTGAATTGTAAACATAAATTGAAATCCTGTTGACAAATAAGTTATAAAACTATTTAAGCAAGAATTGTTCGTATTGTAAAGCAATCTGTTAAAAGGTATTGTAAAGCAAATGCTATGAGATGCGCACTTAAGAACGTAATAAAGAGTTTTGGAATATGTATTGTTGAAATGAAGGGTAAAAAGAAAAAAATCTGATAAGTATAATTAAAAGAATTATTCCCTTTACATTTTATAATAACTCAGTTACAAGTTTTAAATAATACTTAAAAAAAAAAAAAAAAAAAACTTATTTTATTCCCTTTCAGAAATGTTCAGAGAAAGTCAAATACTACTTTCCTAATAATTCTCTAATTTAAAATGAACCGAATAGAGCATTAATTATAAATTGACTTACATTTTTCGATTTAAAAGAAGCCAAAAAATCATGTCATATTTAAGAAAGTATTTTAGGAAGAAGCTCTATAAATAGAAAAGAAATAATGCATAATTTTAATATTAATAATACAATAAACTTTGATCTTAATTTTTGTACCTTAACCGAATAAAATCGAACTACCTTAATTTTTTTTTCTAATGTAATTAACGAAAACTTGTGAAAATATTTCATTCAAATTAAACCATTCTGAGAAAAGTATAGCATTTAATTCCGTTCAGAATGAAATGTTGTTTAAAAATATGTTGTTTTCACATACTTAGGACTCTGAAGTGTTGTAGAAAAAGAAAATATATACATTTATATGTATATTTGCGACGTAATTACAAAATATTTACACCCGAACGCGTCAAATCCCATAGAACTCAATGGTAAATGACCCAATGTTTTGGTCACCACGTAGGGATCGCCGGTGCTTCAGAGCAGGGTACGGAGAAACTTGTTTAGGGCGACTCCTTCTTACTTCCTACCTCCATGGGAAAGAAGGGTGGGAGACCCTCGGGCCGTCCCCCATCAAAATCTCTTCATCAAAATTGCTCTGTGCTCTCCATCAAAATTGGGGGGGGGGGGGGGGAACTGAGCTAAATCACACTGTCACCTGTAAGGTGTTCAAAAGCTGTTGCCAACGGCAGGCGTAAACATGCGTTCCTTGCCATGAGGAATTTCGTGTCCATGGGCTGACTAGGTCAGACAAGTGAGCATTAACAACAAATATGAAAATCCCTATTCATTTTCATTTTCTGCAAGAGGTGCGTAGTAATGCTTTATTACTCTATTGGTTATTAAAAGTTTTATGTAAATGTCATTGGTTAAAGAATTTTTACTTTTCACAAATAGTAAAAGCTCACATAAAGAGTTTTCTGTCTACGATTACCTGGTATTTAAGTCCATTCAAGCAACATGGAATAAGAATGATATCATCTGAAGCTCTGTCGTAACCCAGTGCCCACCCCTCCACTGAAACCAATTGAGATACTTTAGTGAGAAAACAAACTTTCACCAGTTTTCTTCTTATTGGTGTAACACATGCATGTTCTTAATGGTACTATTTTCTGACATGTAACATCGTTCTTTTGGATATGTTCCATCTGAACATTCTTTATTATTCTTATTAAAAACAAGCTTTTATTTATTTAGTTATTTATTTATTTTTTAGAAAATGAAATAACAGTTTAGAGAAAGACGCGGTTGGCTTATTAGCATTTGCCATGAAGCAACGAAGTTTTCAGATCATTTAGCCCATTAGTAAAATATAGTGAATATTAATAATTTTGCCATCTATTGAACATAATTAGAATTATACTTAAAGAGCAATATAAATTATAAAAAAGTCAATTTAAATTTTATTTAAAAACATTTTAACGAAAGGTTGATTGCTGATTTTTTATGAGCCATAAATAAAGCAAAAATTCGTAACATAGCGTGTTCTCCGACACTCAAATAAAATTAGTACATTTTTTGAAAAGCAAACAAATTTACTACTTATACCAAAGGATTACAATAATGAGAGTATGGTAACAGTTTGAAACATCCTACACAAGCATTCAGGAAAGCTGAAATATATATTTTTTTTTTATATTTAATCAAAATAATTGAAACATTTAAAATTTTTTAATTCTCACTACTGCTTTAACGCATATGCAAACTTGTTAGACAGCGAATGTAACAAATCCACGCATCTGTTTTACAGACTATTCCCATTAAAATAGCTCATATGTCAATAGTCAACTTTATTTTTCGAGGTATAATTCCTGAAAGCGTACCTTTAGGTATAAAATTAAGCAAAAATTAGTTTTAAATTGTGATATATTTTATATGAAATACTATCTATTTCGAAGGCAAGAGATACAGTTCTTTCTCCTTCAAAAAACAAAAATACTCACCGATATCAGAATATTTTTGAACCTAGCGCCTGGGGTTGTACCTGGGTTTTTGAACATAAAATCCTAGCACTGACCCTGTATTCCTTCCATGTTCTTTCATAAATTTGAATCACAAAATCATTCAAACAGTTCCTAATGTAAATTTCTTGAGCATTTCTCAATCAGTTTCTGTCTGAATAGTATAACGCAGTTTTGAGTCAAAAAATTTTCGTAAAATTCTCCCTTCGATCAGGACTCGAAGATAAGGTTTCTTTGTTCGGTACTGCGCTAATGATATAATTTCTATTTAAAGATTTTAACTTTGGTAAATTCTTTCTGAATCTGTACTTGATTGTGATTCTAAGCTGGGAGACCTTCCCAAGCACAATTTTTTCAGTATTTTATTTAGCATGCTACCCGAAAATAATAATAAAAGGTTAAATAGATTATCTTTTACTGAACGGAAGCATCTGTATAGCATCAATTGTGCCTTAGCTTTATTAATTATGGCAAATGATTGAAAGAGATAGTAGCTCTTGCACAGAGGTATGGATTTTCAACATTACAGACTACTTTCGAGTACTGCATAATTACGAATATGACTTCATGCATTTCATGTTTGATAACAGCACTAGTTCTGATTGTTCAGAAAAAAAAAATTTCCAAACCAATTTCCGGCTTATTATTCATCTCACTTTGCTAACAGTAGGTATATTTCTGAGATATTTATATATTTCGATCTGCCTTATTAAATGAAGCTGCAAATTCCAGGTTAGAAAAATTACTTGACTGTTTTAGAAGATGAAATTCAAGCTCCACAGTACGAAATTTGCTGAGGTAAGTGATTTTAGATTCTACAAAAGAAAACGGAAATTTAACATAACGATTTTTAAAAACCCGCGACAACTTGGCAGATACAAATATTGACAAAGTTGACAAATTGGAAAATTAGCCTGTTTCCAGGAGTTATGGAGAATGATTATCATGCTTTAGAGTTTTCTTTTCCATGTAATAAAATGCATATCATGCATGTGCATATAAAAAAAGAGCTTGGGCGTTAACTTTAAATCATTTTATTGTAGGGTTCCCTTAGTTCACTGGCCAACCAGCGGCTGAGCGGTAAAGTACCTGAACACTGGTAGTTCGGTCCGAGGTTCGAATCCCGCGAACGAGCTGGCTGCACGTTCGTTTTTGTGGTTTTCTCCATGTGTAACGTCTATACGAGCCAGTTTCCATTATAACGTTCTCCACGAAGACATCCTTGCCCTTAAGCAGATAGCAATCGAGGTTTTGCAGTAATCTCATAAAGCCAAAACCCAACCAAACCACTAGCTCTCTAACCAGTTATTTTAATTTTGGTATATCTTCTGAATTCTCTCATTCTCTCTCGCATTTCCTCGTCAGGATGCAGATTAAGTAGATGAACGAGAGTATTTAAATGGCGGAAATGAGAAAGTTAGATACAGCGGGGTTTTTCTAGTGAAGCGCAGGTTTGCTATTTTATCTTCGAGCTGTTTATCTTAGTAAAGGCTACGCATTCTAGCCGTTTAGTTAGTATATCGCCTGTATAGGTTTCTGAGTCAGCCTGTTAGGCTACGTAAAATTGCGTAGTCTAGCACTACATCTTACTTTTTAAATGTATTGTTAAATTACCTTTAAGTTCTCATCGCAAGTAATCGATGCTTTTATACGCACATAATATCGTGCCTTTTTGTTAAAGATTTGTGATTAATAAAGGGGCTTTTTACACCTTTTCCTGTTGTGTTCATCTTCACGCCTGTGCAAGAAGTCGCCAGGTTTGACACTGAGATCTAGTCGCATTGCATATTAGTAAAGAAAGTTATGTCTTACAATATTACAGATTAATTTTTAAGATACCATAATATGCCTTCATATTCTTATAATGGACATTGGCACTCCTCAAAAAATAACCCAAATAAATACACTGCTACCAGATGAGGAGACGTGGGGAAACGTTTTATTGATTGCACTGAGTGGCAATACATAAATAAACATAACATCCACCCTCAGTTGCTAATTTTTTTAATAATAACTTATTTTATGATTAAAAAAACATTAATCACAAAATTATACCATAGGGTAAGTCGGTATTTTTTTCTTAACAGTTTTCCACTGAATGACTACACAGTTTCGGATATGTCAGGTCATTTAACACGCTGCATGGCTTTGGGATTTCAATATACTTGCTCAAAAATGGAGCATCAAAAACTACAATAACACATTATTTTAACTTGTTTCAAAATAATATAATCGTGTGAGTTGTTTGATAAGTTACTGATTCCAGAAAGAAAAAGAAGTACTAAACTTGTAAGATCTGACTTTCTTCACTATCATACAGTTAACGTGATCTTACGAGGAAACCTGACGACTTCTCGCACAGGAGTAAAAGCATACCAGGACATTAGAAGAGTAAAATAACTTTTTAATTATTCGTCAAACTCTGACCACAAATACATGAACTTCGTGCTTAATACCACCGACGACTTGCGGTGGAACTTAAGAACAGTTACACAATAATTTCAATAATGAAGAGTAGTGCTGGACTAACAATTTAATTTAAGGCTAACTAGGCTGACTCAACAACCTACCCGGCGATGTACTTATAAAATGGCTAAAAAATTGTATCAGAAACTCAAACTAGTAACGAGCGCTAGCTAGCGAAATCACGCTCTGAATAAACTACAAGATTCGTCCGTTTAAAATAGTCACTTCACTTTAAATTTGCATCCTTGCAAGAAAATGCGAGTTCAGGAAAGTTACTAAAAATAGTTTGTTATGCAAAATAAGGAAAACTCTACAAACTAAGAGTTGTCACTTAAAGGTAAGATCAAAATACTGTCTACGGTGGTTAAAACATTCTTAAACATAATACACTATGAATTCCAGTAATATCTTGTAGATAGAACAGGCGTCCACGTGAGCACACAAACTGTATAAAAGCGTTTAAATGTCATAGGCGTATGCAATAGAGAAGTTCGACAGATTATCAAAAATCTTAAAGTTCGCAAGGCCAGAGGTTTTGATGAAATCAGTAATGACGCCCTCAAGGCCCTCCCAAGAAAGTGTATTGTGCTTCTCGTGAAAATCTTTAATGCCTGCATACGACATAGATATTTTCCCTAGCAATGGAAGCACAGCATCATCATTACAATACCGAAGCCGGGTAAAGATCCGAAATCCGACTAGTTACAGGCCGATTAGTCTGCTTCCTGCTTTGGGAAAGGTTTTTGAAAGAGTTCTAAAAATCAGACTTACCAATCACCTTGAGAGACTTGACCTCATCGACAGTTCGCAATTTGGATTTCGAAGCGGCCATTCCACATCAAATTTTAAATCTGGTTGAATATATTGCAGGCAACTTTCAAAAAAAGAAGGCAGTCGCTGCGTGCTTCCTCGATTTCGAAAAGGCATTCGATCGAGTGTGGCACGCAGGACTTATCCATAAGCTCAGCAATTTCCTGCTCCCGGTCAGCTTTATTCAACTTATGATCTCATATCTTTACTTTAGAACATTCCAAGTAAAGTGTGGAAATGCAATTTCCATGAAAAAGATAATTTACAGTGGTGTCCCGCAAGGAGCAGTCCTCGCTTTCTGTCTTTTCAATATATTTATAAATGACCTCCCAAATCCCTTGGATTCCAAGATTCTAAAATACGCCGACGACACGGACGTACTTACGGATTCTGTCAGCCCGCCTCTTGCAATGGAAAAACTGCAATTCAAAGTAAATATCGTTACGAAATGGTGCGATTTCATTGGAAAATCAATTTAAATTCTAGTAAATGCTGTGTTGTGCTTTACAGACGCTACAGGCAGAATGTAATTGTTAATACGGATATTAAAATTAAAAACAATACAGTTCCGATGGCTGACTCCTATAAGTATTTAGGAGTTATTATAGATAGCAAGCTTACCTTTAAATACCATGTTACAACCGTAGCGGAAAAAGCGAATGCTGCGTTCTGTGCCCTTTACAGCTTGATTGGCAGGAAGTCTAACTTATCGATTAAAATCAAAAGAACACTGTATCTGTCCTTAATCAGACCGATTATGTTATACGCAGTGCCAGCATGGGCGACAGCCAACAAGACTGAGCGTGCTAAACTAGACATAATACAAAATAAAATACTTAGAGCGATTGTGAACTCACCGTGGTTTGTGAGGAACTCTCAAATTCAGGAGGATCTGAATGTGAAAGCCATGCATGAACAAATTTTGATCACTTCACATAATTTCTTTGAAAGCCTTAGAACCTCTTCCCACGCTTCTATTAGAAGCCTGTGCGACTATGACCCTACTGTTGAATATGTGGTCAAAAGACCCCGCACCATACATCACAACCCGTCTTGGTAGTTGTATTTATGTAAATAGTTTTCATCTTTTTTCTATGTTTTATAATTACGACTTTTGTTATTTTTGAATGCAACTTTTGCCACCATGACCAGGAATGCCAGCCCCAAGCTCTGAAAGTTTTTTACGGCTCCGGGTGACAGATGTACCTAAAGTACATATCTTTTATTTTACTACCGTGATTGGCCTTTGGCAACTCTGAACTTTTGGTAATAACTCTGTGTAGTTGAAACCAAGCGCGAGAGAAAGCAATTTGAATTGGAGGCGTATGCAATACCCATTCACGGTTTACATAAACTGACCACTACATAAGTAAGCGAGCACAAAAGCATCTCTTTTGAATATCAGAAAGTGCTGTTTCGAATAAATCGCTTTTTACAATTTATGATCAAAAGCAAGAAGTATATGAACCTGAAAAATTAACAGAATAACAAATATTCAACCTTCTAATTCAATCTTATATTCTATCTATAGTTGTTACACGATTTTCACAGTAACTGGCATTAATTCTAGTGCTCGCAGGGACTTAGCATTTTGCACGCCAAACATGAACATTGAAATTCTTAATTGGAGATGTATTATAGATAGTATCGTCGTTAATAGTTCCTACAGCTGTAGGTTACACTTTTAGACGCATTTTACGAAGTACTTACGGACACCTTGCAAAACTTCTCATTTACTTCATAAATTGCATAATTTATCAGAGTTCTTTGCTTTTCTTCAGCAGATTTCTGTAGCCTTTATTATATACTGATTCCAGAAAGAAAAAGAAGTACTAAACTTGTAAGATCTGGCTTTCTT
Organism: Stegodyphus dumicola; assembly: GCF_044657685.1. NCBI lineage: Eukaryota > Metazoa > Arthropoda > Arachnida > Araneae > Eresidae > Stegodyphus > Stegodyphus dumicola. Next base: position 182,544,357 of record NC_140781.1, read on the forward strand.
TGCCAGATCTTTACAGTTAACGTGATCTTACGAGGAAAGCTGACGACTTCTCGCACAGGAGTAAAAGCATACCAGGACATTAGATGGGTAAAATAACCTTTCATTATTCGTCAAACTCTGACCACAAATACACGAACTTCGTGCTTAATACCACCGACGACTTGCGGTGGAACTTAAGAACAGTTACACAATAATTTATTTTGTTCAAAATTCTCCGGGGTTTTAAATACGCATAGATATGTCTAAATTCTGTATCAGTTTGCAATTAGGCAATAATAGTTTTACGAAAGCCCAAGATTTTCGACGTTAGCATACTGCATTTTATCTCATTGCCTCCTCCGTCTAATTTTATTCGTGTTAAAGTATCGACCACAACATTGTCTTTCATGGGAGTATGATAAATTATTAAGTTGTATTCTTATAGTTTTAAGGTCCCTCTATTGCATCTTAGGGATAAGTTTTTTCCGGAGTATACCCGACCCACAGCAGAATGATCATAATAGACTGTCACCGGTGATTTGTCGAAATATTCTAAATTTCTGCACCGCTAAAGTCACGGCCAACGTTTCTGTCTCTATGGCCGTGTATTACAATGTATTTGATTGAGAGTTTTACTAAAATAGGTGACGGGCTGACTACTCTGCATCAAAACAGCGCCTACAGCGTAGTCTGACGCATCAGGTGATATTTCAAGATTTTCGTCCCCTTCTGGAGATTTTAAGTTTGACGCTTGTATTAACGCAGATTTTAACTTTTCAAACGCCGAAATTAGCCTCAGCTGATAAAAAAAAACCTTGTTTTTTTTTATTTTCAGCTTTAAAGGCGGTTCGCCTCTCTGTGCATCTTTATAAAAGTTCGATAGTAAGAGCATATGCCCAAAAATATTTTAACTTTTCAAACTCCAAGCTTAGCCGCAGCTGACCAAGAAAACCTTGCTTTTTTTCTTTTCAACTTTAACAGCGGTTCGCCTCTCTGTGAAAAGTCCTTTATGAATGTTTGATAGTAAGAGCATATGCCCAAAAATAAAGCTAATTTCTTCGCTGTGTTTTGCGGCGCGTAGGTTTTTGTTTCAATTATCATAGAATCTTCAGTTTATATTCTCCTTTCAGAAATTTTGTATCATGAGGTACCTGAGCTCCTTTGTCATATTTGTCCCCATGCACTTTCAAACCCGCTTTTCTTAACAATGTGAAAACTTCATATAAATTTTTAATATAGTCATCGATATTTTCACAATTGGTTATTATATCGTCGAGGTAAAAAAAAAATGGATTTCCCGAGGACAGGTCTTAAAATTATGTCCATGGTTCTTTGAAAGGTCGCTGGTGCTCCGCACAAGCCAAACGGCATTCTCAGAAAGGCATAAGTGCCTGATTTTGTTTTATTATGAATCTGTGTTTGGAACATCTTTGGGTTTTATAGCTATTTGAAAATACCCCGAGATATAATCGAACGTGCATTTAGTTGATTTTGTTTTCCATAAGGTCTCTTCGATTATAGGCAATGGATAAACAAGATATTTCGTTAACTATTTACCTTCTCATAATATACAAGCTTTAAAGTGTGTCAGAAGCAGATTATTCTCTTTGTGGTGTAAAACAATGGGACTAGCATACGGACTGTATATAGGGAAAATTATTTTATTTTTTTATCATTTCTTCAATATATTGCTCAATTATATCTTCTTTAACTTTATAGTATTGGTAAGGCTTTGCACTACAGGGGCCAATATTTTTCAACTCGATTTCATGTTCCAGAAATTCAGTAAAATTTCTTACCAGGTCTAGTTTCTTGTTAAATTTGGGTTTCATATGTCTAGATCCAAGACGGGTGATTGTCTTGCTCCCTAGTGCTTGGCTTGCATCTGTAGTTGGACTGTTGCTTCATGGAAATTAATTTGTACCCCGCCACTTTGAAGGATTCCATGTCTAAAAAGAGCAGAGCTTGTGAATTTTTAACAAAGAAAAAATTGTCTTTTGGATCTCATTTTTAACTTGAACACTTAAAGTGGCGTTTTCTATAAAAGTGCAGTGTTTGCCCTGGGTGGCAATAACTTTCGTATTTTCTACACTAAACAGTCGATATCTTTTAAAGTTTCTCCCAAAACGTTCTCAGGAAGAAAGTTTGCTTGCGCCTCTGTGTCTAACAAAGCCTCTGCTGGCACATTATTTAACAAAAGCTGAATGGCAAGCAATGCCAAATTTTGATGACCATTATATTTAATCGTATTTTAGAGGGATTTCCATGTGGGCGGGTTAACTGCACTCTCATTCTATCAGTACTCCGGAGGATTAGTTTTACTGCTGCTTCTTCGCCCCTTGTTTTTTATCTTGCGTCTTACATTGGGAGATCGACAAAACTTTTCCTTTTATCTCTAGAATCTTTCACTCCGTTGAATCTTTGCCTGTTTTATGCTATCGGCCTATGAGACTGTCTGTTCGATTACTGGCCGTAATCTGCTGTACGCGTAATTTCGGCGACCCTCCGGCTTTCAGATTTGACCGCCAGTTCAAACAACTGTTCCAGAGTGCTGAGGTTTGTCAATTCAATAAAGTACTAAATTTGGGGCAATAGTAGGGGCAAAATAATCTGAATCTCTTTGTTATCTGACCTTTTCCCGTACAATAAATCAATAATTTGAATTTTTCTTAAAGTAAACTTGGTTGACTCTTCGATCTTTCTTTAGTACTCACTAAATAACTCAGCTTCTAACTTCGCTCTGTCTTTGACCACTGGGAATGCTTTTACCAGGGTGATCTTAAATCTTTTAACTGCGTACGTCTCACTGCCTATTTCTTCTAATAAAAAGTTATCAGTCCTTTTGTACCAGCTTAAAGCCTGTCGTTGTAGGGCGGTGGTAGCTATCGTTATTCTTTGAACTTCTGGGGCCGAATACAGTAAGTGGTTTCCCAGCTGTTCTCCAAAATCTGGTGACCGATGTTCTACCATCAAATGTCACTGCGGAATTCATGGAAGCCCGCATTGTATCCACTGGGAAACCAAACCCTTCCACAGAGTTACTGCAGCCGGTGGGATTTGCGACGTTGCTGGGGCCAGCAAGAAGGTGAGCCATTTGTTTGGATTTAGTTTAGGCCCCAACGTAAGACATAGTCATCTTGGCTAACATACACTGCTACTAGAACTACTTGAAAATCTGTGTAGTGACACCACTAAGCCTAGAAAATGAATAAAAGAAGGAAAGGATATAAAATACCCTTTTATTGAATTCAATTATTTACAGACGGCACAATCTCTGTGCTTACAGAATCCATCATTCACTTGTGGTGAGGAACTTAAAGATGATAGTAGCTAAACTAAATTTAAAAATAAGCTAATTGTTCAAAAACACACATTTAATTTAACCTAGCAGGTTGACTCAGAAACCTACGCCGACGTGATATTAAACTTCTGCGGCAAGAATGCGAAGCCGAGAATACCTGGTAGGAATAACAACTTGCACACCCAATAACGAAAATATGCTCTAACTAACTTTTTCGCTACTTCAGTTTAAATACACTCTCGTTCCCCCTGACTCGTATACATATCCTAGGAAAGAAACGCAACGGAAACATGAAGTAATAGAAAAGGCTAAGAAATTAAAATAACTGTTAGTAAAAATAATATAGACACTGTAAGACAACCCTTAACTCAATGAATCACTTCAAAAAGTTTAATATAAATATGGAAGTTGAAGTTCACGTAGGGTAAGTTTTAGCTTTCTAAAAAAAATGCGAAAAAATTTGAAAAACAGGAAACTGAAAACTTGAAATGGATACAAATGGAGCCGTCAGTTACGTCTCAGGCAAAAAATGTAGAAAGAGATGGAATAGAAAGTATATAAGACAAAATATAAAGTAAAACTAGTGGAAAGATTTTCGACCTTCTTTTTGGATCATTTACTCTCTTCTCGTTGAACAGACAAGTATATACGCTCAGCAAAAAATCGCCCAGAAAATATTGTATCTGAAGCCTACATGAGAAGATTCATTGGAATATTATTGCTTACGGGATATCCTTCTTTACCCCAAGAATAGATGTATTGCTCTCTTGATAAAGCATCTCTATTCTTATTATACGAGAATCGATGTCACGGTTCCGGTGCAGTAATATGAAGCAGAATTTGCATTTAGCTAGCAACAGCCAAATTGGCAACACTAATAAATTATATAAGGTGAGACTTATCTAAACTGACTAAATAAAACATTATTATTACTTTGGTAAATTTTTCCACAATTTGAGATTATTGACGAGTAAATAATTCTTTATCGAGGCAAACATTCGGCAAAGATGTTTTTTAAAACGGAAATCTATAAGATTTTGATACAAAGCATGGAATGCGGCGTCATCTGATGGATATGCATTTCACTTTGATATTTATTTGGATAAGTTCACAGCTCCAAAATTATCAGAATATGAAGAATTTACTCTTGGTGGAAATGTGGTGATAAATTTGCTCAATGTTGTTGAAATTCCCGCCAATTCTGCTATTTACTTTGGTAACTTTTTTAAATGATGTATATTTCATCTTCTCTATCATCTAAAAAATAAAGGTTTAATGCTACAGGGACAATTCAAGAAAATCGCGTACAAATGTGCCCATTAGAAACGGTGAAATGTGTTCGTAAGAAAGACAGAGGTTGTTATGATTTCCAGTATGAAGAGGAAAACAAAACAATTTTTGCCTGATGGAAAGACAATTCGGTTTGACTGTTGTTTCAACATTTGGAAAACTTCAGCCCGTAAAAATGTGTTTCCCGTTATTCAAGAACGCAAAGGAAAAAGGGTTTTTGTATCTTAACCTGATTTTATTGAACAATATAATGCCAAAACAAGAGGAATCGGTTTATGCGACAATTTAGTAGCCAATTACAGAATAAGAGTTCGTGGCAAAAACTGGTGGTGGGTAATATTTACTCATTCCACTGATGTATCCTTGACAAATCCATGGAAAATATCACAACTTTCTACTACTGCAAATAAAGACTCTCTTTTAGGTTTCAGACACGAGATTGCATTATTCCTTTTGCAAACTCCTGTTGAGAGTGGCGAGTCAACTAGAAATAGATCGGCAACAGGAAGAGATGGTGAAATTTTTATTCTAAAATCTGGGTGTAACAGAAGGCTTCGTTGTAAAGAATGCCATAACCAGACTTTTTTTTAATTCAAAGTATGTAATTAGCCTTTCATCATGATTGTAGTGAAGCTTTTCATGCTTGAATCATGCAACTGAAAATAATCTGTATTTGTAAAAGAAATATATTAGAAATTTCAACATTAAATTAATTACAAGTAAAGTGATTTATAGATTTATAAAACATCTTATAGCTAAGAAGTAATCCAGTGCTCCACTCAAAGAAAACTTCGTACAAGTACAATCATACTCACTTTAAATATCCATAATCTTATTCCGCTGACGTTGCGCGAACAAAACACCTCGATTTCTTCCACAGGTTTTCCACGGGAGCATTTTTCTTTATTTTCAGAGTAAATTTATGTTATAGATACTACATTAAATACTTCTAAGGATACATATTCTTCTAAGGGAAAAAATCATTCCCTGTAGTTCTGGCGGTTAATAAGTTAATGGTTAATCGGGTATGGTGTATATCTAATTTGGCAGATGGGAGATGCGTGATTCGAATCCGGGCGAAGGCGTAGTTGCTTTCTCTCTTTCTCATTTCAAAAGCTCTAAAAGGTCTCTACAACTTTAACATTAAGCTATAAATAAACGGAAACATATAACAATGTTCTAATGTCTGAAAAATATTTGGTCGCAATAGCGAATAGAATATTTGGTCGCAATAGCGAATAGAATATTCTGTGAAGAAGTTAGCAAACCTCCTAAAATTCACATAGTCACATAGTCTAATAATTATACGTACATATTCTTTTCCTTCTAACTTTTTAATTATTATCAAGTAAACTTTCGTTTTGAGCGCTTTTGGCTCTTTTAGGTTAGATTAAGTCAGATTATTTGAATATGATAAAGCATACGAAGGTTTTCTGCATACTGGTTAATTTGGGAGTCGGATTTTCGTTTCAAAATAAAAAAATGCAAATTATCAATCTCGCATTTGAATGGAAAATATCTTAGCATTAATATTTTCTTTAGTACGGTATAAGGAACCATAATGCTCCATTAATGAATCAAATAAACGTTCAAATAAACGGTTATTAACTTAATACACAGTAATTTGAAAAATTATATTCAGTTCAAAATCTTTATTCTGTTTTATAAATCAAAGCTCTAGAACTGCCTATAAATATTGTATACTTCATCAATTAATGCGCTGTATGTATTTGTATGAGGTGTATTTTCATATTATGTTGCACAAAGCTGGTATTTAACAATTTTAGAAAGCTTTACCAGGAATTAATTATCATGTTATTATCAAGCATGATATTCCTCATTTCAAATCAACTGTTTAGGATTTTGTTCCATTTCCGATTAACGAAATGTTATTTCGTTTTCAGACTAAGTATTTTCCTAAATTATAATCTCTAATTGAAGTACTATATCTTCCTATACAGAATAATTAAATTTTGGAAGAACACATCAAATTCCTCAGTAGGCTTTGAGATCCTGTTTTTAAATATGCCTCAGTTGTTGACACTTTTACTTATCCAACGTTCTGTGTTCCTTAAAGATCATTGAGGTAACTATGTGCAGAGCATATGCTCTAGGGCATAAATCAAATACCATGAAAGCTGGTCATTAAAATAATTAAATAAACGTGCCACTATGGAAAGCTCGTTTTCAAGAAGCAGGGAAATAAATCATTTCCTTAAAGCACGCTATGTTCGCATACTAATGGTCAATTAGTCTTTGAAAACTTCAGTAAAAAGTTCAAAAGCCTTAAAAGCAACTTAAATTTCCTCAGGATGCTGTGGACCTGGTTAAATGCTGTCATAAATAATTTACTGAGAAATGCTCGGAAATCCAGACCCTTAAGCCTTTCAAGAAACGTTATTATTACCGTCAGGAGCCTGTGTCTGTATTCATACTGTTCTTTTTTAGAATCTAGTTATTTGTAAGAGATTCAGGTCTTCATTTTCTTGGATTTTACAGGATTTTCCTGTTCATTTTGATTTTTCCGATACAAAGTAGCCTGAATTTCTCGACTACTTTATGCAGATAATTAGAGCACTGCTCGTTGTTTCATATATACTTAATCCCCCCATAGGAGGAATCCTGTTTTTTTAGTAACATCCTTAATCTTGGTCTCATACCAGAAATTCAGTTAAATTGTCTTTCCCTGGTATCCGGGATTCCCGTGCATTTTTATTAGGCTTTTATTCCCAGAAACTTGAATAATTTTCTGGATTTCTGATTTTTCGGGAACACTAAACTCCATTTTAATTACTTCTTAATGCAATGATATACAATAATGCCTGAAGAAGAAGAATGATAGTAAGTCATCGCAACTTTTGTAGTACCTAATGAAAAGCACACATTATTATTTTCTACTGACTATCAGACAGCTGACGAGACAATAGTATTTAAATACGAATTAAGAGCGTAAATTATGTTAATTACGCAGAAATTCTTTCTCATTCAGTTACTTTCTGTCAATACTAATTACATTTTCTGAATGTGACTGTCAGAAATCAAGAAACTTGAATTATTTGGAGTAAAATTATACTTTGTATAACCAACATTTCTTTGTTATGTTGAATTAAATATAGTCGGAAGTTAATATCATTGTGTGCCAGTTTAACTGCCAGTGATGTTTGGGTATTCTTTCTCGCTTCACTGCGAATTTTTGTACTATTTAATACTTTCTCTAAACTTAACAATTCCTCTCTCAGATTAAAAACTTAACACTGGAAGTACTTCATAAATCACATAGAATAATAGTCATTCATCTCAGGTTTAGTTTCTGGCAGTGAAACTGGAGGCCTAAAACGAGTTTTCGTAGTTTTATTCATGTGCATCATAAATATCAGACAATTTTCTTTAAAAGGTTCGTCACACAGGTTTCTGTCCCTTTAACAAACACCCATCGAATGCTTCAGAATGGTTAATTACCTATTAACTTTTATATTGCGGTGTATACACACTACATGAAAACTAAAACTATTTTATAATATGTTAAATATGATATAATATATAAATATGATTTATAATATGTTAAATACTAACTGAACGTTAATTCCTAAATGCGGATTTTATATCCACTCAGTGGAAATGGATATAAAATATCCACTTATCTACGTTCTTCCTACAGTGCAATAACGATTAACATAAGAAAGCTGTGGCTCTGGAAATTATGGGAGTACAATACCGAGCATATAAACATATTGGATACAACGCTTCATGAAGCCATAAAACATGTACAATGGTATGCAGTTCCAAATTCTATTATTAAATTAATGATGCTAAAGAAAGGCTTTTGAAATAACCTGAAAAATTTTGAAATTGCGGAAAATATCCGCAATAATAAAACATTCCTGAGGTTGCTTTCTTAATTTCAAAAGGGCAATCAAAATATTTTTAACTAAACAAATTCAGAACTTTTTCCTTTTGTATTTTTTTTTAACAAATTCCAAATATTTCTCATGTTCTAAACGCTTTTTTACAAACTATGTGTAAACGATGCTCAAGTCACATGTTAATCTTACAATAGCCATAATTTTATTTATATATTCAGTTTTAAGTATTCGCATAAACTAATGCATTCACTAAAATAACTGAATAATTAAGTGAAATTATCTTATTACCTTCCGTCATGCTCATGAACTCTATATACCATTACTTCTGGAAAAGAATGACGCGTCAAGAAACAATGAGAGTAAGAAAACGCAGCGTTCATTGACGTAAGAATTCATTTCAGTAGAAAAACTTTCGCATTTCAGTTGCCGCCTGTATTTGTAGCTAAATGAATCGACCGGGTTCGAAACCTGGTGAAGAAGCTGGTTTCAAACATTGTTTTCGTGGTTTTCCAGATTTCTAATTTGAATAATAACCAGTTTTCCCTTAGAGAATCTTCCGTGAAAGCATCTCTCCTTCCAGGCAGATAGCCATAAAGTACTTTGCGATAATCTAACAAATCCAGTCCATGTGACATAAAAAAATTAACTTCTTTACTGTACTTTATTGAAATATTCTAAACAGTCGCTCTGAGGGGTATAGTGATTAGCGATGCAGTCTGTCGTGTCTTTGTCCCCGGGCTCGAATTTTGGAGGAGACTTATGTGTCTGTAAGTGCATAGTCTTTGTGTGGCTAGGGAACACTTAAAATACTGGAAGTCAGAAAGTCCTCTCGAGAAGTTTGTTAGTAGAAGAGAGGTGAAAACCCTCTGATCCGTCCGTCAAAGTTTTCTTCTTCAAAATTGGGACGGAGCTTACCCTGTCTCATGCTGAAGTTCAGTCGTCTCCTGTGGTGCATCCTAGGCAACTTTCTTGGTGATGGTCTAAATGGCCAATGGATATTACTCCTTCCAAACGAAGGCATTAAGTAGCACATTTTCAGCCATTTGGAACAACTACAACATATTATAAACACAAATGTGCTATTCCTTCATGTGTGTTACAAAATGTTGCGATTTTCTAGTTCAGTTTCTTGTTATTTTGCAACCGAATAGTTTTACATTACGTAGCAGTATTTTTAGATTTTGGACCTTGTGTGCCTTCTCTGCCCCTCACAGTTTCTGAATATGTTCTAGAATAACCTGCGAATTTCTTCATCTGAGGAGTTGTATCAGTAAAGTAGCTCTTCCTTCTTTTTAGTCCAAAGTGGCAATTTGCCCAGAAGGACTGTTAATTTCGTTTTGGCATTTTGGGTTGTTGCCGCCAAATATTATCGCCCTGTATTATATTTAAAAAAATTTAAATAATGAAGAATCTGCATAAATGTATGTATGTTTCTCGCATTGTGATAAAACAGCGGTACCTAGACCCATCAAATTTTTAATAACGTAATCCTCCTGCGAATATGGGCATCTGGAAGGCCTAAATTTGAAATTTGGAATTTGTTTTATTACCGATTTCATATTTTGTAAACTTTAACGAATGTTTGATTAGCAAACTCAAGGATTTCAAAGCGAGTAATATTTTTTCTGTATAACGGAAGCGTTATACAGAAAAAATATTTGTATCTCCAGCGCGCGAGACTCTGTATCGGAAATTCTAAAGATACGCTCATTTTAAAATTATTTTGTGACATTGCGGTTGAACTGAATTTTATGGTTTAAGTGCAAAGAACATGATACTTAATAAATAAAGGTAACATACAAAATGTTAAAAAACGCCCCTTTGGACGTTATTTAAAATCTGAAACCTTTCGGATTTTTTTTCTCTAGAAGGGGGATGTTACAATTGATATCTTTCTTATTTTCAATTACTTCTTGAAATATGAAAAGCACATTTGGAATATTTAGAATATTAACAAAAGCTCCAAATGGTAATTTTCTTTCACAATTTATCGTCTTTCCTAAAGGACTATTTTATATGCTTTCATTTGATGAGGGATCAGTATCAAAGTTTCTTGCATTGCATCTTATCGTTCTTTTTTTTTTTATTTGTGGTAAAGCCATCTTGTTATATAACGAGGAAGTTTCAGGAGAGTCTTTTGTAAAGAGGACTAAAATATCGCGTTTATCCTTTTATTTAAAAATTTCTTTGTAATGTTCCTTGCCGATAAATACTTTCTCCTTGTTTCTGTTTTATTGTCATCACCTTGATTGGATTCCCTTTACGACTGTCTTCAAAATATACCTATCAGATGAATATTTTTTCTTATTAATTTATTCGTGAATTTGAAACTTCTGTACCAGTTATTGGTACGTAATATGTAACTTTTCTCAGGTATATCTTTGCATAATATTAAATAATGTGTTTTCTTTGTAAAGATGTTTTCCTGGGGAAAAGGTGAAAGCTTTTGGTACATCCAGATCCTCATCTAACAAGAAACGTAATCCAGCCTTGAACATTTTTTTTCTCTAGAACAGTGTGTATGAATATGCACTCATGTCCATAAATTAAGGATAATGCAAAATCAGGCAAAGGAAGCATTAGAAGCAAAACAAATTTGACTTATTTGTAAAGCTTCTTTATTAAACAAAAGGTAAAGAGAAAAAAAAGATGCTATATGTTTGATATTGTTAAAAAAATTAGCGATTTTTTCTCCCTGGAGCAAATTACAAAAAACACCTATTTACAAAAAACCAATATTACACGTTTGGTATGATTGTCAATAAATTGTATGTCTCCCAGACGATGTAACACAGTCCATACAACGCCTAGGCATGCTGAGTATCAAATAATCGATATGATCTTGGGGGATATTACACCACTTAAAGAGCAATGCTCTCCGAAGTTTCGGTAGACATGTAGGAGGAGGTTGACGGGCTGCAACTCGTCGGCTAAGCATGTCCCACACGTGCTCTACTGGATTCAAGTCCGGTGAGAATGCCGGCCAATCCATACGGGTGATATCCTCCGATTGAAGGCATTCGCTTACGATGTTTGCACAGTGAGGACGGGCGTTGTCATCCATAAACACAAATTGTGCGCTCATGGCGCCCCGAAACAAGCGTACATGTTGTTCCAGAATAACGTCCCAATAGATTTCCCTTGTCATGGTTCCAATTTGAACATGCAGGTCAGTTCTGGAACTTAGAATATTTCCACCCCAAACGAGTACTCCTGCACCACCGTAACGGTGTCGTTCAATCATGTTTTCTTGGTGGTAACGGGTACCTGGAGCTCTCCATATGAAAGTCCGGCGAGAATCGGATTGCAAGCTAAACCTGGACTCGTCGGAAAACATCACACAAGCCCACTGTTGCTGTGTCCACAATGCATGCTCTCTACTCCAGGCTAACCGCAGGCGACAGTGAGTTGCAGTAAGTGGAACGCATCTGACATGTCTAGGAGCATATAGACCAATCTGCCCTAAGCGTCTGTACACGGTCTTACTTGTAATTGTCGTACCAGTGGCTGAAGAGAGCTGACGAGACAGATCTGAGGATATGCTCCGCCTGTTTCTTTTGGCAGTAACTACCAAATACCGGTCCTCATTTGGCGTTATAACTCTGGAGCGACTTGTGCTCTAACGTCTACTCACATTACCATCATCTTGGAATCGTTGCCAAAGCCTGGAAATGACACTCTGGGCAATTCCAAGTTCGTCTGATACTTCCAGTTGGGTACGCCCACATTCCAGACGGCTGATAATTCTACCACGTAAAAAATCATCCAAATGCGTCCTTTGTGTCATAACTATTCGGTTATTGCACTGAAATGCTTATAAAGCGCCTGCGAACAATTTTGCTTCTTTGCCTGTATTCCTTACATATCACTCTCCTACACTCTCGTCATTGTGACGTACCATCGGTGTCATCTGGTTACTTCCTGAAATTTGCATATGATTCTTGAAGATGTGTGTAGTGATTTTACAGGTGATATATTTATTTTAGAGTTCGATTTCCGCGTGACTTCGAATTATTCTTAATTTATGGGCATGAGTGCATATTCAGGTGGAGACACATAGCAGCAAAATCATTAGCTGCTAATACTCTATGGATGGAATCAAAACTGCATATATACCAAAAATGTTCAATATGCAGTTTTTAATTCTCAGTGGCGAACCTTCTGGCAAATATGATCGTCAACAGTGAACTTTCTACGAAACTTTAAAATTTCCTGAAATCTTCAAAGTAACCCTGCATCGCCAAATAGAGTTAGATTTTTTTATTTTCAGTCTCCCGTTCAGTCAGTTTTTTAAATATTTTGCACTTCTAAATGAGCAAAACATTTGGCATTTTTTGGCATTTTCAATAATTTCAATGTTTTAATGAAAAGGCTTTCTGAGGTTTTCAATAAAACTGCAGTTTACACTTACTTGAACTTTCAAATGATTTGGGGGAAGGCAGCAGCTGATTCTGTGCACTCAAAATGAAGACTATTAATTTTAAATTATCTACTAAATTGCAGTAAATGAAACAAAAATAAACATGCAAAAAATAAATTTAGATTTTAGTTACCAAAGGTAAATATCTTTTCAAGTTCTGCTGCGCTTTAAGAGTTCTTTCCTTCCGATAACATGAGGTAAAAAAATTATCTGCACAAATTTTCGTCTTGTGAAACATTCCATTAACTCATTTGAAGTTAATTATAATAAAAAATTTTTACGCTTTATTTATGTTATATTTTGCGTATTTACTTAACAAAAAATTATTGTCATAATTTTTTAAATATTTCTTGCTTTGGAAGCAAAGTCTGAAAATTTAAGTAGACTTTGGGTTAGACTTTTAATTCTAAACTATCTCTTTATTTGGAATTATAACTACATACGTATGGATGTTGCTTCAAGATTTACACAAAACATTAGAAATTAACAGACTTTACCTGAGATTATATTTGGTTTCTGATATTTTAAAAGACTGTGACACTTCAAGGGAAAATGCAGTTGACGTATTTAATAAGAGAAACAGTCACCTCATCGAATGAAGAGATTGGCTCTGAAAATGATTCAAATAACACAGTGAAAAGAAAATTCACAAATCCTTCATCAACTAATGAATCTGAAAGTAAAAAAAGGCCTCTGTCACATTTACGGAATTATAAGGAAAAGAACGGGAAAATTATGGCTTACTATAAGACGTGAAAAACCCTAAAAGCTAACGTTAGGGAGGGTGCATCCAAATACATATAGGGAGGGAAGAAATTTACAGCATTTTTATTATTTGAAGAAAAAGCTCCAAATTCTGAGGACGATTGAAAAACTTTAAAAGAGAATGAGGATTTTAAGTAAAACTTATTTGCATTCATGTTACCCATGGGTGAAACCATGAAAACTCTTAAGAAGCCAATCTGTTCACCATTACTTGAATATACTCGCTGATCTACTGGATTCAGCTGGTTTACATCTCGGCCGCCGGTGGCTTTATATTTTTTAAACTTGTAAATCAGTTTAGGTACCTAATTGCAGCTAGTATAATACTGATTGCTGATTTGATCATTTTTAACTGCGTCTCATTTATGCTATAAATTCAATCCGTAATCAGTGTATTTATTATCATGCAACAGCGTTTATAGAGCGTTAAAATGACTTTAATACTATAAGACATCTTTCCATAGAAAAATCATTTCCAGAATTTCTTGTATTCTGACCTAATTTTCTCAAAAACTGAATTTCCGCCAGTTTAATTTAACCTTTCATTTTAAGTTACTGTGTATTTTCTTTTTTATTTGAAAACATACAGACTCCCCGTGCACCACAGATGTACAATACGGGGCTTACAGAAGTAAGTCAACTAAAACAGTAAAAGTTGAACACATAAATAAAACGAATAAAAGCAGAGAGCAGCAGTCTGGACTTCACGAAAACAGATAATTTAACTGGCTAAGTCACTCCGAACATTTTCAAATCGTTCTGCAATAGAAACAGCTAGGGCCATCAAATGTAGAGCATGAAAAAATAAAATGTCCCACATGCTGAGGTACTCTTTTTGAACTTTCACATAAATTGTTTGATCTTAGATTAAAACTAAACAGGTAACTTGTAAATTTACAATGACCAGATAAAAACTGAGAAACTTTAAAATTAATAGAAAGGAAAGACTCGGAATGCGGTCTATGGTAAACAGAAGGAAAGAATTTTTTGGTGACCTCAGCATTACAAGATGAAATATATGCCTCATTCCACTTAGCTAAAAACTTCTTATAATGAAAGGACTTCCAATAGCTCTTTGGAATGCTAATGTTGATATCAATGGGTAAATTTAAAGTATCTTTAGCTAAGAAATCAGCTATTTCATTTCCATAGAAACTGTCATGAGCACGCATATAAGCAAAGCGGATATCAATTCTTCTATTTCTAAGCGAATTGACAGTTAATAGGGTTTCGATAACTAATTTGTCGCAGCTGGTAATACTGTTCAAAGGGTGAAGAGAAGAAAGAGAATCAGAACAAATAAGGTACCTTGAGGTACCTGTCCCATTATCCTTGACCCATTTGACGACAAGATAAATATACAGAAGTTCTGCTTGAGAAACTGTGAATTCATTCCGTATACAGTATCTAAAATAACAAACTTCGGAATGGCTTTTAAAAAGAACAAATGCAAGGCCAACCTTATTTTTCATCTTGCTGCCATCTATAAAGAAAACCATATGAAAACTCATTTCAGTAGTCTCTTTATAATCGCAGAAATTTATGGGCTTTAAAGTAGCTGGATGAGGAAGATCAGGGAAGGGAACAATTCCATTTTTGCTGTCTTCCAAAGTATCAGTTGCCAATGACTCGAAAATATTATTCTTATATTCAATTTCAAAATCAATAGACGGAGCTCCTGCAAGAACATAAGTAGCCTCATAGCTTAAGGTTTTATAACCACTAATAATACGAAGAATTCTCCGTTGAATCTTTCTCAAATTTCTTTTGTTAACCTCCTTTGCAAGAACATGTCCCCAAGCACAACAGCCGTACGAAATGAAAGGCACAATACACTGCTTATACATCCGTTTCTTAACATCGGAGTTTACTCCAAAAGTATTTTTGGCGATTCGGTGAAAGCCATTAATTGTTTTTCACATTTAGCAGAGAGGAATTCAGTGTGCTTTTTCCATATTAATTTTTGGTCAAGAATGACACCAAGATACATTTTCTACAAATTCCAACGGAGAATCATTGAGTATCAAAGGAGCAGTACTTTTTCATCAAAATTTCTGGGGAAAATCATAACTTTACTTTTTGAGAGATTGAAAGTGAGTTTATGAGAAGTAGCCCAGTTGGAGATAAAATCTAGCACTTCTTGTACTCTCAAAAGAATGTTATCCAAAGTATTTCCTTGGAAAATTAAAAGTAAGTTGTCTTCAAATGCAATTTTTAAACAACCGTCGAGATGACTTAAAAGATCATTTATTATTATGTTCCAAAGAGTAGGTCCGGACACACAGCCTTGAGGGCAGCCTTTTTCTAAAGAAGAAATCTTAGCTTCGGTGCCAAGTTGAAGCTCAGCGGTCCTCCCGATCAAGAAGTTTTCAAGCAGGTTATAGATATTATACGGTATACCAGCATCTTTTAGAATTTTTAATATAGATGGCCACCAAGCATTATCAAAAGCCCCTTTGAAAGCCACGAGAATTAAAACTGTTGTAAACCTCATTTTCTTTCCATACTGCAACATATTACAAACGAATAATGGCATCTTCAGCAGACTTCCGAGGAGTAAACCCGAACTGAGAGTCATTATAAAAACATTTCTCTCTCAAATACCAATTTATTCTGCTAATGAAGAGAGTTTCAAGACATTTTCCTAAAGTAGACAAAAGACTAATGCATCTAATATTATCAAGATAAGGAGTTCTTGTATGTATTGACAGCCAAAATATATATTTTCGTTTTTTACCCGTAAATGTATATTTTGTGGCGTGACTCGATCAGCTTGGCATCTTTCCAAACTTTCAAAACTGAATTATGAAAATTGGTAAAAACCTCTCAAGTTTAAAACATCGTCGTAGAAAGCATTGCAATGAAAGATAAAGCACTTACGAGTCATCGCATAATGATAACATCTCAGACGTGTTTTCAGGCTTTGAAAATTTTAAATACATGGTCGCATAATGATTTCCGAGTGCAGAAAGGAATGAGGAATATTTCTACCTCTATATTTCATATTTTTAAGTTAACTAATAAATTTTACTGAAAACACAAGAAGGAAATTTAAGCATTCAAAACTGAAAATGAATAGAAAATTAATGCTACAAATAACAGTTAATGAAATTTAACTTATGTAGTTAACTATTAAAGGTCATTATTTAATTGATCTATTTTATAAAGTTGGATCAGTAATCTCCTATATAAAGTTGGATTATTAGTAGTCGCTTTTATAAAAATGGATTGGTTGTGCGAACATGCATTTAAAACTATTCAAGTCTGAAATCACACGTTTGCGATGACTGGTAGAAGACTGGTAGAATTAGAAATGTTGATTTTCAGTCAGAACATTCCACGTCATTGGAAATTTCGATTTTCTTAAAACTCTTTTCACTTAATTGTGGGTTAAATTAATATCTATGTATCCATTATTCATTCATATTTTACCGTTATATTTACTGAATGCAGTTTTTCAGCTGCTAGTCGATTGCTCGCTATAATATTTGATAGGCCACTATCCACTGCTGATCCCAAGCAGATTAAAAATCTAAGCTAATCTTCCGTTAGCATTTTTATGAACACTTTGTATAATTAATATTAGTTAAATATCTACAAAAATATTTGATAAAAGTCCGCAGGAATGTTCATTTAATTTTACCCAAATAAATGTACAAAATATCAAACAGAAGTAACAAAATATGCGCATATGCAAGTTGGCATTTCATACTTCTTGCCATTTCCTCAATAATGTTTAATTATTATAAAGTTTAACTCAATTCTTCAAATGCTAACATTCTCAGATCATTAAAATGTTCATGAACCATTGACATTGGAAGCACATCCAGCTAGCAGTCGGAAAGTCTGGGTTTCGAATCCTCGTGAGGGCATTGCACATATTCCATTCTGCTTCGACCAATCCAAAGACTCTACAGTCACGCTTTGATTAAGTCTCCTCCTCCTCCTCCTCCTCCTCCTCCTCAGTCGCCTGTTAGGTGAGGAAGAGCGAAACACTTTTTTTAGTACGAGCCTTCGTGGTGTAATTTGAAAACACGTCCGGCTGGCAATCAGACGATGCGGACTTCGAAACCTCGCAAAGGTATTGCACATACACTGACTACCAATAAGTATTTGGACACCTGTGATAGAAAAGAAAAACTAACTTTATTCAAAATCAATAGTTGGTAGAGCCTCCACGAGAGGTAATTACAGCGTGGACCCTCCGGGGCATACTTTCCGCAAGTCTTTGTATGACAGCTAGTGGTATTTTCTTCCACTCGGCTTGGAGAAGACATAGAAGTTCCTTCACCGATTTTGCACGGGTAGTGCACACCTGAATTCGGCGATGCAACTCGTCCCAGAGGTTCTCGATAGAGTTCAGGTCTGGACTCTGGGCAGGCCAGTCCATTCGATGAACTCCATTGGCACCATACCAAGCTTTGGTTAACGTCGAAACATGACAACTGGCATTGTCGTCCTGAAAGTAACATGGGTCCAACCCGTAAAACAGCCATAACGTAGGAAGCACATTGTCATCCAAAATAGTGCAGTAGGCATCGGAGTTGAGCTTACCATGAATGGGAACCAAGGGTCCCAGCCCACACCCAGGAGAAACGCCACCAAACCATAATTCCACCTCCGCCGAACTTGACTATTGGCACAATGCATTCTGGCAGGAGACGTTTTCCAGGTAAACGCCAGACCCAGACCGTGCCATCGGAACGGTAAAGGGTGAACCTTGATTCGTCACTCCAAAGTACCCGTTTCCACTGATCTACGGTCCAATTTCGATGTACTTTGCACCACATTAACCGAGCAGCGCGGTTGGACTTTGTGATCAAAGGCTTATGGGCAGCAGCACGACCATGAAAACCAAGCAGATGTGCTTCCTTACGGATGTTATTCATTGAAACAATACTCCCGGATGCCTCTTGAAACTCCTCGCGGATGAGGGCCATCGGTTGGGTGCGGTTCTTCCGAATTTCTCTGGACAGCATTCGTCGGTCTCCATCTCCCAGTTTCGCTGGTCTACCGACTCGGGGCACATTCCGACAATCACCGCTCACCTTCCACTTCTTAATCACATAGGCCACTGTCGATATTGGGTACTTCAGATCGCTAGATATGTCCCTTAAGGATCGGCCACATTTGTGATACCCGATAATTATACCTTTCTCGAAATCAGAGAGCTCCGAACTGCGAGGCATCTTGCATGCGACTAAAGCAGATGCTGTTTCCTACACGATATATACCGGCGGAGTCCGTGACGTACCTTAGGACCGCAGATATCGTCACTTGCATAGGTGTCCAAATACTTATTAGTAGTCAGTGTATTTCATGTGTTCTTGGTTCGAGCAATTTAATGACTCCACATACTTAGTAAACCAAAACCATCAATATTATTAAAACTTTTGCTTCGTTTACTAATCTCAAAGCAAGCATCTATATGAAAACGAAATTTTACAACTTTTTTCTTCAGTCATTTCTCTAAATTCTTAAAGAAGTTGAAATACATATTTTCATTCACTTAGATCTCCAAATCTTCCTGAATGGAATTTAAGGCTAAATCAACAATTATTCTAATAACATTAATAACAAAGAATCATATTAAAATTTTTATTCCACAAAATTGCTTTCATTTTACAATTTTTTATGGTTTGAACAATTTTGTGTATCTTTTATATTCTTTTCCAATTGTGATAGTGGTTGTTATAAAAACTGAAACACCAGTACTGAATTGGTCCATTTGTTTTCCTTTAACCCTTTGACGCGCGGTAGTCGCGCCCTGAAACCACCAATTTTCGAATTTTTTTCTCCTCTTTCTTCGGAAATTTATGAGTGAAAATAAATTGATGACTGATCTTTGATCTCTAAATAACACAAAATGACACAGAATCATACATGTTTTAGGTCTTAGTACTTCAAATCGGATGCCTTTTAAAATTCGTTTTCAATGAGACAAAATAACTTACTTTTATTAATATAAACAACTTTAAATTTCAAAAGTTATTCATCGCACAACATGATTTCTACCATAAACAATAAAAAATAGCAATAATTAAACTACATATATAAAAAAACCCTCTATATGTATGGCATTTGCTTTGTGGTTTCAGGGCGCGACCACTGCCCCACTAGAGCATTGTGTGGTCGCGCCTTGAAACCACTGCTCTTTACAATGGCGTTTGCTTGCTTCTCAAATAGGAATGTTTATTTTTACCCGGATATAGCTAAGGGGTTTTGAAATCACAGAGTTATTTTATTACTAAACAATACACGGACTTGCCCAGTAAAAAGGTCTTTCTTTTCCAGAGACTTTTCTCTGACCTCAACACACTTGCTCCCCAAGCTAGTATTGTAATTTTATAAATTATTTCTTGTGGTTTAAATTTAATGTAAATATAATTTGCTGTAATTAAAAATAGAAATCGCGTAAAGTTTTATTTAAATTAAAAATATTTTCTGAATATTTTGAGACGAAATACGAATAAAATAAGTATGAATGGGAAACGAATGATCCGTACCAAAGCCAAAAAGACCAAGCCCTCCCCCTCATTGACATAAAAAAACCACAAATGTCAGGTGCCAGATGAAAAGAAATTAAATAACGCTGGACATAAACCGAGGAAATTTAGATCCAATCAGTGTACATTTTGTAGCACAAGGAAGAAACATCATGGAAGATACATGTGCGAAACATGCAATGTGGGTCTATGCATGTACTAAAAAGACAAAACATACTTTGAACAGTGTCACAAAAAATATTTGTTTAAAATTTAAAAAAAAAACAAACACTGAGTCTTTTTTTTATCCTTATTTTACTGAGTTTTTTAAATCCATGTAGCCAAAGTCCTTATTATGTAGATACTTATACTTTCACTCCTATAGAAAAATTACATAAATGTTTATTTTTAAATTTTTTCTGACTATTTAGTTTATAAAATAATCTAAAATATATATATTATGCAATTCTTACATGCATTTGTTTTAAAAAATTCGTAAATTTCGTCATTTATTGGAAACGCGCACGGAAAAAGGTAAGTTTGTTTTTCCTACTACCTAGGTAAGTTTCAAAGTCCTAGATGCGCGGTGGTTTCACGGTGCGACCACCACCCACAAAACAATGGGCAAGAGTAGATTTTTTTAATTCATATATTATTTGTCTCTAGGATCATAATATTAAATTTCTAGAGCTTTTAGTTATAAAAATAATATCGCGCGCGTCAAAGGATTAACAGACATGGCTTGTAACAAAAGTAAAACACACCACTGATTTCATACAATGGACCAATATTATCTCACTCTGATTGTTGATATAATATTTTAATTTTACGGTTATGACTTTTACTTAACTTTTATATTTAATTTCATTGTGAACAGGCACTTAAAGTACACAGCACTGTTTATTAACAATACCATTTTCATTATATCGTACCGATATTATATTAAATTACATTTTAATTTTATTCCATAAAGTGCCCTATTAGCCGCCTATGTGGAAATACGCATTGCGTACCTATGAGAGACATTCCTAGTTGCATTTTATTTTTAGGTTCCATTTTGTTTTTATTGCAAGGTTTAACTGAAACTTCAAGTGGTAAAATTTAAGTTAAACTTCCGAGAATTACAGCCACATACTTTCTTCAGTAAAATCTTCACGTCTACATTTGAATGTAAGGTTCTATTTTCCATGCGAAAAATTTTAGTTTCAAAAATATCTTACGAAAAGAAGAGTGATAAGAAAAACGCGCGAAAATGCCCTAATTTTCACCTTAGAGTCCGTTTTTTATGTTCCACTTATAGTTTATTTATTTAATTATCTAAATTTTGGATGCTGTAAAAAGAAGTACGAATAAAGAAACGCGTACGTACAATTTCTTTGTTCTAACCATGTCTGTGTTCTTCAATCAGACTTTTCTTGAATTTAGTGCACTTTTTCTTCATCAAACTGTTAACCTTGTTAATTCTTTTTTGCTGCATCTGCCGGAAATTTGCCTTTACAAAGCAAAAACGTTGTGAAGTCAAAAAAACAAAGCTATGGAAATTTCAGAATCTTTCTACAAAATATCCATTACGAAAAGATATATTGAATGGTAATTAAAAATTTTAAATTCTCCATGAAAATCAAATGGGTTCTATAAAACATTGCTGTTTCTTTTGCGAATGGAGCAACAAGGATAGAAAAATCATTATATCCAAGGCGAGGATCTGTCCAGGAAAGAC
Source organism: Stegodyphus dumicola (assembly GCF_044657685.1). Classification (NCBI taxonomy): domain Eukaryota; kingdom Metazoa; phylum Arthropoda; class Arachnida; order Araneae; family Eresidae; genus Stegodyphus; species Stegodyphus dumicola. The sequence goes on from NC_140781.1 coordinate 182,566,180, forward strand.
AAAGCGACAAAGCACCTGCGTAGATCCTGGGGGGGGGGGGATATCGCCTCAGCTAAAAATTAACTTAACTTTTTATACTTGAGAAAGGCCAAACAGTGGCTGAGAGGTGAAGTCTTTGGGTACGATTTCAGGTAAACGAGTTGGTTGCATAAGCATTTTCATGGTTTTCTTGACATGCAACATAGATTCAAAACAGTTCCTCTGTAGAGACATTAGATTATTTCGGAAGCAGGAGAGATGAAAACTGAGCAATGCCCTCGCCGGAACTCGAACCACGGACCTCTCGAATACGCGTCGAGCGTGCTGACTACTACACCACGAAGGCATGCTAAGAAAGCAGGAGAAATATCTTGTACACTCCCCCTTTTAAGGGGCGACTAGGGTTTTAGGGGACTCAGTTGCCAAATCCTGGTGGTGAAGAATCGTCATTCACCATCTTTTAGTTCGAGCGCCAATGTGGAGACATTATGTTATTTCGGAAGCACGAGAGATGAAAAATGAGCAATGCCCTCGCCGGACTCGAACCACTGACCTCTCGAATACGCGTCGAGCGTGCTGGCCACTCTACATGCCACGAAGGCATGCTAAGAAGGCGGGTGAAATACCTTAAACCCCTTAGAAAGTTCTTCACGAAGGCATCCCTTCCATTAAACAGACAGCTCTTGCGTGCTTTGTCATAATCAAATAAACAAGCCATATTGAAGAAACGAATTTCCTAACCCAAGAAACAGTAAAATGAAACAAGCTGTATTTGTAGCCCTGGAAACTAATATATTGTTACCAGGGCCGGCGATAGGCATTTGTTGCACGATGCAATCTCTGATGGTCTTAATTCTGCTACCTGGTGCCTCCCAAAATTTCAATAATTTTGCCGCAGATATGCATCGGCCCAAGTTCTAAAAACTTTGCTATCTCTAAATTTGCACGTCTGTGCTTCTCTAAATTCTAAAATTCTTGTCGCCTCTAAAATCTAACGCCTAGTGCAACCGAACCGGTTACACCGCCTCTGACTCCGGGCCTGATTATTGTTAATTAAAACTTAAATCAGTAGCTGGAGCCAGTTAAAAACTACATGACGAATTTTTAAGAATTATCGTAAAAATTTTCTAGGGAAATTTAAACGAATGAAGAATGATGGGTGACATTTTGAATTCATATAAAGTCATGAGATATAACATGTCTTTAAAATATCATCTTTTGTATTCCTACCTAGATATCTTCCCTGCTAATCTTGGAACACAGCGCGGTTAGCATGAGTGGACTTTTATCTAGGCAATTTTTGTATTAAAAAGCGATACCTAAGCTCTTAAATTCCCAGTTATATTACCTAGCTTCTCTCGGATCCATAAAGGAACAACAGTAGTTGCTGGAACCAAGCAGAAACTCCTTCACTTACACTTTTTGAATGATTTTTATTCTCAGTGGCCATATAAAAATACATGCACTCATATCAAAACTATGTGTCACGAAAAATCTTGCATCATATGATACAAGATTTACTGTTACTATTTTGAATTTTGCAAAAGAGATGCGCCTTATCGAGAAAAGAATATAGAAAAGCTTGTTGACACTTCCCTTGGGAAAGAACATGTACATTCATCTCCAACATTTCCAAAGCTTGAACCCAGATATCAAAATCTCAGCACTTCGTGAGGTCAAGTTATCGGATTATGTTACTCAGGTCGTGTTGGTTGGAGTACTGAACTTTAGATATCTCACATCTTATCAGAAACTTCCACCAAGTATTTTTTTTTCCCTTAATCTTTATAAATTCTCAGCAGACATAGCAAAATAAGTGAATTAGATATCTTACAACTTCCTGATGGCATGTTTCTCATAACACAATTGCTGCTATCGTAGGCTACGTGTAATGAACTAAACTAGCAGGATAGTCACATGATCTCGTATAAATTTTGTATGTTATTTTCTTCCCTGTTAATAAAGTATTCTGCTTTAAAAATTTTATAAGTCTTTGTATGATTTACATTAACATATCTCTTTTTTCCAGATATGACATAACAATTTTAATATTTTCAGTTTTTCTTATGAAGGGCTCAGTATGTCAGTATTTTCAGTGGCATATTCATCGGATTTTATTTTAATCTCAGATTTTCATAACACCTTCTTATAGTTTAATTTTGCATTTTTCCGTCCTATTAATTGTCCGAGCTTATGTTAATTTCTGTTGAACTATTTTTACGACTTTTCAAGACCTAATTATTTTTACACAGCCTTACCAAAGTTAACGGAAAACAGGTTTTAGACCATAATTGTTACGATAAGGTATAACACTTAGCTCAAGTACAGATAACACAATCTTATTTCTAAAAGCTACAAACTGTTGCTTTTGAAAAAATTTCATGAGGAATGAAAAGCATTTTGTATAAATAAAGGACGAAAAAATTACTTCCAATAGAGAGTTTGTCCACTTCTGTCGTGAACACAAACTTGGAATCTGCTCTCCATGCAAAAGAATCAAGTTACCAAACACTTCAGTCCGGAGAAGCACAAGCATGTCTCCCTCTTTTTTCAGTTTATTTAATGATCTTGGAAGGGGGCCATGCTAGCAACATGTCTTTGTAGGTGGTTTTTCATAAGTCATAAACTGAATTCATGTATGCTGATCGTGTCGCTAGACCCATTCGCTGAATATTCCACTTGCTTACAGTTACTCTATGCGACCATTAAAATTATTATTGACCATTAAAATGATTAAATTATTTACGGCGGTAGCAAATGATTCTATAAAATGCTGATTAAGAACTTCGTCCCAGTACTCATAGCAAAAGTTTCAAACAGAAGGAGCCTTGCTTCTTTACCTAATGAAGCAGACTTTCACACACTGTTGAAGGGGCATGGCGCAGTGAGTTTGTTCCATTATAAAGTATATGTTGGTAGCCAGATCGGGGTGCTTTAGAAATGTAGTCGGCAGTAAAAAATAATATATCTGTTTACGCTTGAAGCACATAGTTATCTTCCTGTAGGTATAAAATTATTGGCAGCAAGCTGAGAAGCAGTTCCAGAACATTGTCTGCCTTATAATGTTTAGTTAGCAGGTATAAGAAGGTGATGTAACCACATAACTACCTAACTTGCTCTTTTTGTAACAGAAGACTCACTTAGGAATTAATTCCATAATTATAGCATTTTGAGAACAGTATAACTAATATTTAATTTTCTTGCTGTTTCATCCTGCAACAGGCATTTTTCCATCCGGCAAACTGCCATCATAGTGAATTTGGTAGATAATTCTTTTGATACACTGAGCACAATATTTCAAATGCAGTTTCAATATGTGCTCATTTTTTTTCCAAAATCAAAGTATATATGCTCAGCATTATCAGCAGGTCCACTGCTCTAAAAATAAGATATTTGTTTTAAAACAGTAGTGCTAGCTTCCAGTTAAATATTTTTCTTCCAGTTTTACCTTACTGTTAACTATATTTTATGTTATAATATTTTTTATTCTGTAGAGGGAAGCGTATTTTCCTCTTGTTGTACAGAAGTACGTAAACAGAGTACAATGGTACCTTAGCTTGCAGGCATAATTTATTTCAGAAATCTCCTCACAATCCAAAGCAGACATATATCTAAGCGAACCACCCCTAAAGAAATAATGGAAAGTCAGAGGATTCATTCCGCAAGCCAAAATATTCATAAAAAATAATTAATACAAAATATAAAATAAAAATACTTAAAAACAAATTAATCTGCGTTTTACCATTGAAAAAAAATCACGGCTAACTAACGGAAAGCTGCTATCTGTTAACTCACTTGAATCTTTTTCTTCCTGCCACTTTAACGAACCTAATGACAGTTGCTTTTGCCTCCTTTTCAGGATTTCATAGAAATGTGATATTGCATTGTTGTTAAATACACTCATGTCCATAAATTAAGGATAATGCAAAATCAGGCAAAGGAAGAGTTAGAAGCAAAACAAATTTGACTTATTTGTAAAGCTTATTTATTAAACAAAAGGTAAAGAGCAAAAAACGATGCTATATGTTTGATATTATTAAAAAAAATTAGCGATTTTTTCTCCCGGGAGCAAATTACAAAAAATCCCTATTTACAAAAAACCAATATTACATGGTTGGTATGCTTGTTAGTACATTGTATGTCTCCCAGACGATGCAATACAGTCCGTACAACGCCTAGGCATGCTGAATATCAAATTATCGATCTGATCTTGGGGGATATTACACCACTCAAAAAGCAATGCTCTCCGAAGTTCCGGTAAGACATGTAGGAGGAGGTTGACGGGCTGCAACTCGTCGGCCAAGTATGTCCCACACGTGCTCTACTGGATTCAAGTCCGGTGAGAATGCTGGCCAGTCCACACGGGTGATATCCTCCGATTGAAGGCATTCGCTTACGATGTTTGCACGGTGAGGACGGGAGTTGTCATCCATAAACACAAATTGTGCGTCCATGGCGCCCCGAAACAAACGAAAATGTTGTTCTAGAATGACGTCCCAATAGATTTGGCTTGTCATGGTTCCAATTTGAACATGCAGGTCAGTTCTGGAACCCAGGATAATTCCACCCCAAAGGAGCACTCCTGCACCACCGTAACGGTGTCGATAAATGATGTTTTCTTGGTGGTAACGGGTACCTGGAGCTCTCCATATGAAAGTCTAGCGAGAATCAGACTGTAAGTTAAACCTGGACTCGTCGGAAAACATCACACTAGCCCACTGTTGCGGTGTCCACAATGCATGCTCTCTACTCCAGGCTAACCGCAGGCGACAGTGAGTTGCAGTAAGTGGAACGCATCTGACAGGTCTATGAGCATAGAGACCAATTTGCCGAAGCGTCTGTACACGGTCTGGCTTGAAATTGCCGTACCAGTGGCTGAAGAGTGCTGACGAGACAGGTCTGAGTCTGTGCTCCGCCTGTTTTTTTTTTTTTTTTTTTTTTTTTTGGCAGTAACTGCCAAATACCGGTCCTCATTCGGCGTTGTAACTCTGGTGCCACCTGTGCCGTAACGTTTACTCACATTACCATCACCTTGGAATCGTTGCCAAAGCCTGGAGAGGACACTCTGGGCAATTACACGTTCGTCTGATACTTCCAGTTGGGTACGCCCACGTTCCAGACGGCTGATAATTCTACCACGTAAAAAATCATCCAAATGCATCCTTTGTGTCATAACTATTCGGTTATTGCACTGAAATGCTTATAAAGCGCCTGCGAACAATTTTACTTCTTTGCCTGTATTCCTTATATATCACTCTCTTACACTCTCGTCATTGTGACGTACCATCGGTGTCATCTGGTTACTTCCTGAAACTTGCATATGATTCTTGAAGATGTGTGTAGTGATTTTACAGGTGATATATTTATTTTAGAGTTCGATTTCCGCGTGACTCCGAATTATCCTTAATTTATGGACATGAGTGTAAATTCACCGTTCGCATGGCTATAGTTTTATTCAGGTCGTGCTTTTCTACAAAATTCTGCAGTTTCCACGTTTTATACAACTACCTAACCTAATTTGAAGTTATAGATGCCTCCATCTTTTTCTCTTCCTCTCAGACTAGACCTCTTCCACAACCTCTTGCGTTTACTGGTGTGGCAGATCCATCCGTTCTTCGGTTAATCAGTCATAAAATGGTCAGATTCTGACCATTTTGTGGATTGGATGAACGTGGTGGACATGATCAATTTCTGACCATGTTTCCTCCACCAACTCTTGAATATCATCGACAATGAACAACAAATGTCTTACGAACGTAAAATGGGGAACGCATAGCTTATGAGATACAAAACAAGGAACATAAATAACAAATTAACTAAGAGGACTAACTAAAGAATTCCTTTTGTTTACGGGGAAGGCTATAACTGCCTGCCCCGTAAACAAAAGGAAGAATCGTGGAATTCAGCACAGAAACTATTATCCGACAGGATTCCATGATGCTATGATAAAGAGACGGCGTATACAGTTTATCAGTAAATGTGAATTTGACGTTGGTACTGTAGTACGTTGCCAAACTATGGGTGCAACATGCACAACCTTCCTTATGTAAGACATTATAAAGAGAATAAGAAACGATTACAGATGTATACAGATGTTACAGTTAGTGCTCGAAATGCGACCTGTCACCAATAACATAAGCGGCATATTGTCATCTTAAAGCAGGACGAACACGTTCCAAGACACCTTGAGTATTGCGGATCCGTTGGGCAACTTCCTCAACATGCTGCCGAAATTCGTGACGAAAAAAATATAATGATAGCAAATACTTAAAACCGCCGAGTTCGTCCCAGGAGACTCAGTGATAAGAGAATGAGGACAGGCGTAACTCTTCTACATTTTATGCTTATTATTAATCTTCAGCATCTCATAACTCTTAAATTACGCATTTCTGAATCTTATGAATTTTGTTTCGAGTATCATTTAATTCGATGTTCGTACAAATATGTTACACATATACCAATGTTGTATAACATGTATAATAGTAAGTAATATGTGTATTTTTACATATACAGATTTCTTTCCAGGCGAGAAATCATGGCTTTACAAGCAGAAAATTACAGCTTGGAGCGCCAGTTATTCAGCTACCAGAAATCAATTTCTGTTGTGAATTCAAGAGGGCAAATTTTAGATGATATTCCAGATGAAGAAGATGCCTTCTTTCCAGGTGAGCGGAAAGCTCCACCTCAGCCCGACACCAAATATATAGAAAGTCCAGAACGCAGCTCTCTATGAAGTGCCTAAGCGAAATCATTGCTGATGCAAATCGATTTTAGAAACAACTTTAAGCAATTTTCATTCCCTTTGAGATAATATTTATGTTGATATATAACATACATATATTTCTTGTGTGTAAATCCGCGCCAGCATTTTCGAAGCATTGACCTAACATTTTTGGTATCCACTGTGTGTTTACCATAAATCACTGCTTACTCCAGATATTCTTCCTGAAATTTCAATAAATTCCTATTTCCCTATACCGAGTGGCAGAATTTTTTTAAAAAATTAGACACAATATTTAAATAGCAATAATAACTTACATCCAAAAATTAATGTTTAATTAAAATTAACTGCATTACTCTAAAATTGAGAGTAATATTTCTGTGCGCAAATGCCTTTAAAGATCAAACCATCAAGCTTTATATTCCGCTTACTTCATATAATATTCTTTATAATTCTAAAAAGAATGACAAGCACATTACAGACTATCTAACATCGTGTGAATAATGATTAAAGAAGTTTTCATGTTACAACACAACAGGGACTTTTGTAGAAAGATTTCGAAGTCGTTCTGGCTACATTACACCTATTGAAACTCCTTTAACGTACTGCTTAGAAAGCGAATACCAGACAAAATTAAAAGCATTCAGTATTTCAGAGAAAACCACATAGAAGAGATGTCACACCAGCTACAGAAATAACTCAAATTTAAATGAATTATTTTCCAAATTTTCTCAAGTATTAGAAGTCGGTAACTGTTTAGCACTAACTAAATTTCACAATGAATATGAACAGCAAAAACGCAAATTACTTTTTATTGCGTATAAATTTTCCTTTATAAATATATCTAATATTTTAAAACTACTTAGATTTAAGAATTTTCATGCAAAAGAAACAAGCATAAATAATAAGGCATGAACTCTTCCTTCAGAAAGAAAACCATTGCAAATATTAACTGTTTACAGGCTTTATGAACACATGCCCAAACTCAATAACTTTCCTTTTTCTCTATGTGAAAGAAATATAAAAAAGCTTTTAGTATTTATTTTAAGTTCATAAAATAATTTATGAACTAAAAGGAAGAAAATAATGTATCATACAATTTCATAGGAATGCGAGTTTAAACAATTTTCTTTACAAAATTTACAATTTTATAAAGACCACATTCTGTACAGAATTACAAATAATAGATGTGTGAGGCACTCTTCATAAATTTATAAAAATAATGGCTTATACTTTTGCCAATACAATTAATTATTAGATTTCGTTTTTCACGCTCCCACACTTTTATTATTCATGATATAAAACTGTAGATAAATTCTGTGAAGAGAATTATTTAATCTACTGTTACCATTAAATTATGATAAATTGTTTTACTTTTAGTTCAGACTAACCAGCATCCGAGTGGCAAAGTCCCTGAGTACTGGCATTTTGAATCCCAGCAATCTGGCTGCCTCCATGGGCATTTTTATGGTTTTCCTCATGTGTAATGCAAACACAAGCCAGTTTCCCTTCGAAAACCCTTTACCATAATCAAAAAATGCCAAACCAAAACCTGATTTTAATTTCATTTAATTATTTTTTAAAGTTTAAACAAAAGCTTACTTTATAAACACACTGCATTTTATACGTATATTTCTTCTTTTTAGTTTATTCATTATTAATGAAATTATTCAATTGAAAAATCGTTTTCACAATGAATAATCACTCTTTTACATCCAACAATTCTGTTGCTATTTATAAACATGCAATAAAATACATTATTTCTAATTTCCCATTATATGCATATTATATGGCATAAGAAATTCGCGGATTTGATCTTAAAAACTAACTTGGATGGCATTCCAACTTAGAGACGGGGAAAATTAAAAGTGGTATGGAAGATTTCATTAGAAACAGTTTTAAACTCTAATCGATATTTGAATTCGACTGTTTTTGAAATTAATGAAAAGAAACGAGTAGTAAATGCAAAATCTATCCATAAAAAAGAGGGAAAGAAATATGGGTAGTAGACTTAGAAAATCGTCTGTTCAATATCTATTTATCATTCTTGTTTTAAAAGAGGGTTAAAGAGTTTGTCTTAAAATCTGGGAAAATTTCAAAAGTCTTTAGCAGATAAATTTTTAGATATTGAAATGTTAAAACAGGCTTGAAGAGTCGAAAAAATCAAGCGACTTTCAAAAATTCGCCGAATAATCATAAATTATGTTAAAAATTTCATACAAGTTTCAACTTTAAAAGATTTTTTTCTGCTCTATTCGATGATGCACACAGTAAAATTCTGAGACTTTTAGTTTTTTCGTGAAACAAAGATATGTGTGGAAACTCCTTTCAAAATTAAATTAAAAATAATATAAATCGAATTTTGAAAAAAAAATCGCTCATTTTACCGTCCACAAATACTTTATGAGCAAAATTTGAGCCAGAAGCTTATCAGGAAATATGTTAAAAATTGATGGCAAACACTAAGAGGAGCTAAATACTTATAAAATGAAACAGCACTAAATTACATCACTTTCCTATGCAAAAAATCATATTTTGCCATGCAAATGAGTAATATTATTCTAGTAAAAAATAAATGATTTTTCAATTAAGAATTACTTAAAAACATTTAAATTTTAAAAGCTTAAAGATTTAAAACCTTCCATACTTTGCTGTCTGAAAAATACAATTTCAAATTTTCTAATTTGTTACAAGTATCATTTTACATTCATAATCTTGTAGGTTGTTGAATTAAAATGTTTCTTCAATAATTAGTATTTTTAATAGATATTAGAAATAATTCTTTGGTACTATTAATTGTAAAAAATTTGATCATTGCTTGTCATGCCGACAAGAAAACTCAGCATTTCTAAGGTTTTTTCTAAGGTTTCATTTATGAACTTGAAAACTTCCGGCAGGTTTTTTAAGTGATGCGATTCTAATTAACATGCAAGTTCTTAAAAGGAAATACTTCTTTAAGTAAACCTTTAATCATTATAACATTAAAGATACAGCAATAAGAATCAGTATAATAGCCGTTAATTTGTCAGACTATAATTTCGAAGTTTAACACCAGAAAGACTGAAACTTAGTATATACCTATTGCCCAAAACATTGTGAAAGAATAACTAATGTGTAAAGAAATTTGTTTAAAATTTATTTTTAATATTTTTATATTACTTACAGTTATATAACAAGTTATTAGTAAATATTAACAATAAAAAAGTTACTTCACTTGGAAAAAAAATTATTTCTGCATTATTATTTGTACATTTTTGGCAAATGAAAGTGGAAATCTTTTTTATGTGTACATCTTTCGCAGACATACTTTTGACATTTTTCACATATATTATTTGTTTTGTTGTAGTGGCAAAGTCGTACTTGACAAATTTTGAGTTTATTAGAATGGGTTGCATTTGATGATGTTGCAGTTGATCTTTGTGGATCTCCATGTTCTGATGACATTTTCTGTCTTGCAGCTCTGTGTTCAGTTTAAAGCTGTTCTGCTAATTGAAACAAGAACTCTTTTCATTGTATTTGTATACCTGTTGTTTCTTTGTAAAAGATCCAAGCATTTATAGCAACGAAATCTAAAGTATTGAAAAATATTTGGAGGGGCCATCTACGAGAACTAGCTTTTACTGTACATTTTCTGGCCATTTAATCCACCATATCAACTCCAAATTTTGTGCTGTTATAAAATTGAATACATTCCAGTAACATTTTATCATTATTTTTATCAATTTTCACAAATTTAATGCTTAGTACAGCTACTCTTCTATTTGGTTTGCTCTTGTATATTGTAAGAACACAATTCTCTGATTTATATAGCAGAGTAGAAAAACGAGGCATGTTATCCTTCGTTTGGCTGATTTCAGTAGTTCTCTTTTGTTTCCTTTAATAGTTCCAACTAGTTTTTTTTTTTTTTTTTTGGTGGAGGGGGCAATAATTTTGTTGCGAGTGACATGCTAGCAAAAACGTTATCGGTCATATTTCTTCCACAGCTTGTATATGGCTCGATAAGTTTCAGAATAATGTGTTCACCGTGATTCGAATAACAAGTACTACTTTACCTTATTGAGAAACTGCAACTTATAAAGTATACGCCAAAAATGACAATTTATCACGTACTTGTTTGTTATCATGCGACAGTAATCGAAAAAAAAAAATGAAAATTTATTTCAGTACAGAGTCGAACTGGTCATATAAGAATTTTACTCAATAATAAAAGTCATTTGATTTAAAAATTCCCAAGCAGTCTAAATGGCTGCTTTTGGGCAATATAGGTATAACACATATCGTATATACTGGAAATGAAAGAAGGGTGTAACTACAATTATTAATAAATGCATTTATATATACAAAAAGTCACAAAATTCTAAGAAATCGTATGTGAATTCCTTATACAGTCAAAAGTCTTTAATCCGAACGTCCATAATCCGGACCTCAAAGCTACAAACTTTCTGTGCCATTTATATATACAAAAAGTCACAAAATTCTAAGAAATTGTATGTGAATTCCTTATACAGTCAAAAGTCTTTAATCCGAACGTCCATAATCCGGACCTCAAAGCTACAAACTTTCTGTGCATGCATAAACGCATATTGCGTTTACGCATGTGCATTTAATGTATAGCAGACGGTATGAGCTAAGCTAAAATTATCTAATTATCTATTTCAGTTAATGTTGCAGATCGTGTTGTTCCTAAACCTTCTAATTGGATCCGGCTTATTATTTTTTGTAGACTGTTAGAGCAATTTTATAAAAGTAAGCTTGAACTTTCGATTATGTCAAAAAGAATTTCCAATTCTGGAGCTGCCAAATGATCTACAAAGCGAAAGCATGTTTTGATGTCCATCAAACAAAAAGTGGAATTGCTGCAAAAAAATAGATAAAGAGGCATATCCTTTGTTTCTCTAACCATTCCAAAATCTGTTTATCAATTTCACGCTGCACTGCGGGGGAGGGGGGCACGCAATGAACTGGAAGTTGATCTGTCAGCACTATCCTTATCTTCAGGGCAGATGTTTTTATTTTATTTGGTTTATAATTCCTTACTAAATGTAGTATTTCATCTCGATGTACTCCATCTTTGATATGATTTAAATCAAATTCCTCATTATAAATATCATGAATACACATAAAATAGTTTGCGGTTGCAATTTTCTAATTTCGACTATGCGTAATGTATGCTTTATGCATGTGCACGTTGAAAGAAATGTTTAATAAAGTAAACAAATAAATATTAAGCATTTTTTTTTTTTTTTTTGTAAATTTTGATACCCTTTAGATAATTGCTCTCTATTTCATAAATTACAGTTTCATATTTTTTATTTTATAATTTCTGCATGCCATCTTACCAGGTATAAACTGATGATCTATAATTCGGAAAAACCGATAATCTGGAATTGCCGAAGTCCCGACGAGTCCGGATTAAAGACTTTTGACTGTATACATAATTGTTTTTCTAACTGAAATTAAAAAGCAGTCAAAATGACTTCCTTTGGGCAATCTAGTGTTAAACAAAACCTTCTTCAGCTGCAGAAATGAAAATTTCAGACGGAAAATGTGCTTAATAGCAAGAGACAACAAATTCGAGATTATTCCAGCTACAGAAGTGGAAACAAAGCTTCTGCCACAATCTATTAACAATAAAGGAAAGTAACTATGACATACTTTCTTTAAAAGTTGAAGGTAAAGACAGAATAGAATTGGCAACTTCAACCAGAACTCAAAAAGATTTTTTTATATGAAATGCCTCTAGGAGTTCTAATTCCCCAATGGTGGATGATTTTTAATAATATTAGTCATAAATAAACGCAAAATGTGACCAACAATGTTGCTCTTAAGTACTCCAGTTCAACGAACAGCCGATCTGGAGAAGCAAACTTGTGGAGTGCAGAGAAAAACAAAAGAATAAATTGAGGTTTTTAAGTGGAACGACAGGAGTGCGAAGGCAAATAGATGAAGACTTCCAACATAAAAGCTATATTATGCATGACCAGTATGCTGAAAAAAAAGAAGAGAATTAGATATCTCTAAAAAGGCAACTCAATTGTATGATGAAAACAAAATGTGTTTGTTAGGTACGAAGCTGAGTAAGTGAAATTAACGCATCAATTTCAATACATAAAAAATTCATGATATATCTTAACTTTTGCTGTTTAGTACCATTTTGCTGTTAGTAAATCTCTAATGATTCATATACATTATTGACATTATCTCTTCATACCATTTTAATGATTCATAATCATTCCATAGCTCCTAATAATTAATTTCTTATGCATGAGATAAATGTTTCCCAAACTTTCATTCAAGCCTTATTCTTCAATAAACATCCATAATTCTATATTATTCTTAACAATACTGCTACATTTTGCTGACATGATTTATATTCCCCAGTACATGATAAATAATGCATTTTAATCCTGTTAATTTGTTAAAAACTTATAAGGTATTTCTCCCGCTTTCCTAGCGTGTCTTCGTGGTGTAGTGGTTCTGCACGCTGGGCCGGTATTCCAGAGGTCCGTGGTTCGATTCCTGGCGAAGGCGTTTGCTAATTTTTCCTCTCTCCGGCTTTTCCAATTAACCTAATGTCTCTACAAACTGTCATTTCAATTTCCCACCACCACCACAAAATATTTGCATCTGATCATGTTTTTGTGTGAAATAATCTATCATAATAACTATCATATAATTAATCAAATTCTGCTGATCTGATATCAATCTGATACCAAGTACTCACAATACGCCACTAAAGGATGTCAAACTCAAATGTGAAATATATTTTTCAAAACAGGCCATGATTTAAATAAATACATGAAAAATTTTATATAATTCTTGAAAGATAGATTTACAATAGTTTATTGTAGAATGTGGAATGTGTGTTATGCAAAATAAATACACCAATACTATGAAAATCTCATTTAATAGTATTCATTAAATAACACACACTTTTAGAAATGAAACCAGAACAATATCCCACATAAAATGAATACATATTTAACTAACAAATTCATTATGTTTCTGAATAATTGTTTTATCAAAGAGTTAAACTTTTCAAAGAGGGAAAATAACAAATACATATATATATCACTGCCCCTTTGCAACAGAAAAATGTTAAAACTATTAAAGCTCAAAATTTTACCAACAATTTTTGAACAAAATAAAAAGAAAATATATAAAAACTATAAAGAGAAAATTGCATTAAAAATAATAATATATAAATGCATTAGCAATTCAAAAGGGGGGGACTGCACATTAGCACATAAAAATAATTGATAATAATAGTAGTACATAAAATGAACAACAAATAAACATACAACTCTTCTCCATAACAGAGAATAACAGCTAAAAGATGCACATTTATTCTACTGTCAAAAAGACTGAAACATGACACAAATACCTAAATATCAAATACAAATGCTAAAATCCTAGCATCACTCAAGCACACACAGATCTAGAAATACCTTACAGTTGTAAGTTCATGAAAATGACATGAAATACCCTTACACTAATTAATAGTATACTTAAAACAATACAAAAGATAATCGGATTTTTAGATTTTATTATACACTTGTTAACTATCACAATAGTAAAATTAATATGGAACAAGTAACAATCAGTACAAAAGAACACTTATGAAAATATAATGAAAGTGATATGATAATATCCTACCAGAGTTTGAATATCAGTTTTTTTAATTCCCATCAGGCAACCTGACGACAACATTATGATAATGATGGAGGTCAAAATGTTAATGATCATTTTAATGTGATACTTTACATATTCTGCAAAGTATAAATATGATGGATGCTATTATTCAATGCTTAAGTCGCATAATAATTAGACAAGAGATTTTCTGTGACTGAGTATATTGTTTTTAAATTTCTCTGATCTACACTTTAGATCTAAGCCATTTAAATTATGATCAGAAGCTCTCATTATTTAATAAGCAGTTAAAGAATATGTATTTTCACAGTACTGTCATATTTTATTTTTCAGATATAATAACTCTTTAAGTTCTAATTTCAAGTGGAATATTCTTTCTTATATGTTTTAAACAGGAAATTTGAAGCATAAAGTCAAAATTTCAAAAAACCCTAGCACTTCAGCAATATGTACATTTGGGATTCATGTCATAAATTCAGAATGCAAGTTAACATAAAAGACAGAAAAAATGTAGTCACTTTCAAATTAAAAAGGTGAAAAACATTTGATTCTGAATGTTTAATTTGAGCAGATTTTTAACCTTGCTTTTCTAAAAACGCAGAAACCATTTATGATTTAGAACAAGTGAATACTGTACAGTTAACCCTTGATGAATGTGGGGGTTATGCTATTAATATATTGTGCCTCAGCAAAATCGCATTCCACAAAGTTGACTTTCTACAGAAGAAGTGCGTTACATGTAATTCAAATTAGTAATATATATATATATGACTTAAACAAAACTAAATGCTTTTATAATTAAAAGGAAAAAATAAAACAAGCATTAATTGGAGGGAAAATCATTACTGTTTAATAAGTACATAATACTACTATTTTTTTAACATGCTAGTGATTTCTGCTTAGGACAAGGACTGGTGCAACTCTGTGAGAGTTTTGCGCTAAGAAGGGTACAGTTTTTCAATGCCTCTCATAAAATTTACTCCGCTTTCTTCATTTTGGGTCAATAGTTCCTGTGCCTTTCTTTACCATTTTGTTTAACTTCTTGTAAGCTAATGGCATTTAATCTTGTTCATTATCACTGCTTTCACTATTGGCTGATGTTATATGATCACCTAATTCTTCATTTGTTATTTCTCGATTAATTCTCTGACATCTCCTTTTTCCACATCTGAAAAACCTTCATCTGCAAGTACTTTTGCAATTTGGCCAATTTCTTTGGCTTTACTTTCAATCGATGGAAATCCTTCAAAATTGTTGATAACTTCCAGGCAAACTCAATGGCAGTGAGCGTTCCAATGTTGACGAATGAATACTGAATCACATATGAATGAAATTTTAGCAGCAGGCAAATTAAGTGCACACAATTAAAATAACTCGTACACATGAAACAGCATTTTGCAAATCTGCACTCAGCAAGGGTTTACTGTAACCAAAAATATAACAATATTTACAATATACATATGATGCAAGTTGCACTTATAAAAATTGCCCTTGATTACAAATTTAAAAGATTCATTAGTTTTCTACTTTAATAGAATCAAAGATTCGAAGACAACAATAAAAGTTATTCAATATAAAATCCATCCTCTAAACAATAAAACATTTTAAAACATCTTTAACTATGGATGTAAAATAATGAAGCGTGGTTCTTGCAACTCTTTAAGCACTTGATATTGAGAAATGACACATAGCAAACAGTATACCTGAAAAAGAATATTTTTCTATTAATTCTAATGAAGACTAATTCTAATGAAGCTTATGAGCACATTCAATTTCATGGAAATTTAAGTTATGTCTAAAAAACAAAAAAAAATTCTAGCTTGGTGTTGGTGTTGGTGTATTTAATTATGGCAAAGCACACGAGGGCTATCTGCCTAAAGGGAGGGATGCCTTTCGTGGAGGACTTTCTAAGGGAAACTGGCTCGTATACACGTTACACATGGGGAAAACCACGAAAACGCCCATGCAGCCAGCCCGTTCGCGGGATTCGAACCTCAGACCGAACTACCAGTGTTCAGCGTCTTTACCGCTCGGCCGCTGGTGGGCCCTAAAATTCTAGCTTGGAAATACTGCCTTTTCACTACTACAGGTATAATGTTTTATGTTTCCAGATTATGATATAATTTTTTATCCTTTGCATTGTAATTTTATTAATTACATAAAGTGAAAAATAAAAATAACTGGAAAGTGACAACATGAGGACATAAACAACATGAGAGCTATCAGCTTAAGGGGAGAGATATCTTTGTGGAGGGCTTTTCAAGGTAAACTGGCTTGCATTCACATTATATACTGGGTAAAACTGCTAAAATTAGACATGCAGCCAGCCTATTACCCGGGTTACAACCCAAGAACTCCATGTACTTAGCAGTATTTAATAGCTCAGTTACTGGTGGGGCTGAAAGTGCAATAATTGATGGATAACTATTCTTCTATTTTCTACCAGATAGCCGATTCCTGTTGAAAACTGTCACTTACTGATTTACACAGAGTCATATTTTCTTGGCGATAAAATATTTCCAATTATTGCTGACAACTCTACCAAACTCTAGGATTGCATTATCTGGATTGACTGAGCATGCAAGGGCTATCAACCTAAAAGTATGGATATCTTGGTGGAAGACATTTTTAAACGAAAGTTGCTCACATTCACATTAAGCAAGAAGCAAATCATGTAAACTGCCACAAAGCTGTACCATTTCCCAGGATTTTAACTAGAGTTGAACTGCCAGTGTTCAGAATCTTACCACTCGGCAAAGGTGGGCGACAAAGTCTTTAAATACATGTATGAGCATTTGGTTCCACTGGTAGCAAATTCTGTTAGTTTTACATAATTCACATTATTAATTACGAGTTTAGCATCTAAAGTACAGCAAAAGCAAAAAGTGATATTCTGAAAGGTGAGAGAGAAAAATGCAAATGAGTGTTTTAAAAACAAAAAAACTAAAGATAAGGGACACATAAAGACTATCAAAATGTCACTGGTGATGTTCTGTTGCTAAAAAATTATTGCCTAGAAATGTGACCTGGCATAACCAATAAGTGTTAACATTTTCAGGGAAAGTCATGCCAGTTTCTTCAGTGATTCAACTAGTTTTCAATCCATGTTCTGCTTAATTAGTAAATTCCTACATAAGCAAAGCAATATGTGCACCATTAACCTACCACTACCCTGGGTAGGGTTTACCCTATATCCCATATATACAGAACCATCACAGTATTTCACCATTCCGCCTTATATTATTATTTGTCCCATTTTCTCGTTAAACTCTGCATAAGATAATCAGTGCACAGCTATACAAAGTACTTGCAGATACAAAGTACACTGATCAGACGTCATGTCTAACAAAGCTATGCAAATATGTATTTGCCACTCCAACTCTCAGTACAAATGTGGAGAGGATACTTTTTGTTATATCAACTCCAACAGTTAGTCGAAAGAAACAGATTGTCAGTAGAAACAACTGAAGCAACTTTAATTTGTCATTATAATTTTAATTTCTTTTTTTTTTTCAATCCCCCAGGAAGGGTCAAATATGAAAAAGAGATGATTGTTGGTTTAACTGGTTACATTCTCTCCACAGCGGAGTTATATCAAGAGTGATTTCACTTACGAAGACAGGAAACAGGAATGAACTTCCGTCCCCCATTCAGCTCATAACCGCAATGGAATTGCTATTCATTTAACTAAGTGCTTTTAGGAAACAATCTTTGTTAATTTTCAGATAAGAGACTAAGGAACACAAAAGAAAGTTTTCTCCTGAGAAGGGCGAGGATAAGGTAATTTTCTAAGCAGGTCATAACTGCTGATAAAACGGAGGAAGAAATATTTCTAATGCCCTTTCACGTGTAAAACTTATCTATAGAGGGAAAAGAAGAAGCAAATATTTGAGTTTTGTAGGACAGTGAAGTGGTTAATCTACCTGATGTTCTTTTAATGTGCTGATAGTTCACAACATTAACACAAAGTAACTGTAATTAAAATACTCCCACTCGAAGTGATTTATAGAGATGCACTTAACAGATGGAATTCAACCATATTTAACTCAAATATCCTTTAGGTGCAAGTAAAATTTACTTGAAAATTTAAACTTGCTAACAATGATGAAAGCAATAATTTGCCCTCTATTTACTGGTAAGATATAATAATTAATAGTTACATTATAGTATTTAATGAATTTTCTCAAGGTTTCTTACAATCATGTTTATTTAATAACAGCTTAGAAAAGTGTCCCTTAATGCACTATTAAAAGAAAAAAAAACATAACTTGAAGAATAACGAGTATTTGATTGCCAGTAAAATTCACTCATTTTGGTCTTCTGATATCTTCTTTTTAAGAGGATATGGTATGGGAAAAAAATTTATCTGATTTAATGCACTTAAGTTCTTAGATAATAATCCCTATGGATGTCTTCTAATGAGATAAATAAGAATATAAAAAATTTACCAAGAAAAAGTTATATTGCCAATTAATCTCATTTAATACATGATAAATGAATCATTTTGCACTTAGGAATATATTAAATAACTGTACAATCATATACTGATGTTAAGATCTAACACAAAATTAAGACACAATAAATGTGACTTGTGAAATTTTTAAGCAATTAAGGAAAATATAGCACTTATATGGCAAATTTTTAAAAATAAATTAAATAAATACTCACATGAAGTCCATCAATGCACCAAAGAATAAAACTGGCCAATAATGAATACGGCTAGAAGAAAAGCAAATAAAAAAGAGTATAAATAGGACACTGAAATGAACAAATATTACTAAATATCTACAGTTAAAAGCGATATCCAATATTTTCAAACAAAGCCTTATAAAGAAGATAAATGTTAGCATCATCACATTTTTTTAAATACATATTCAATCTCAAAAGAAAAATTAATATTAAATAATATTAGTTACTAAGTACTTGAATATTTTCCCATCGACCATGAAAGCTGGTGTCAAACCTGAACTAATTAAGGCAGAAGTTTGAAATGAACCAATCACTCAAGATCCTGTAACTCTGAATATACCCCACTGAAATACTCTGTTTCACAAAGCACAGAGCTCAAATTTAAATCCTTGGGTTTTTTTTTTCTTCCCCCCCCCAGAGAAACAGAATAGCAGCAGTTAACTCATATCCTTCTTTACAGAAATTAAACAGGCTTATTGAAACTTATTAAAATTCTAATTTCTTAAGTTCTGATTTCAGACTTGCATGAAACATAAGCAATGTTCCTACAAGTGTACTGTGATGTCATGCTTAACCATTTATATTGCTAAATCATACTGTTTAACAACAGTTTTGTTTATCGAAAATGATTAATGGGGAAGTGTATGTTCAAGTAATTATACTTTCTTCAATCACCAAACATTACAAAATCAGTTTTCAGACTAATAGAGAAATATCACTGCAAAATTAGTTTGCATGCAATATCACTAAACATATTAGCTTATATTACACATTTATGGTTACATTTAAACATACAAATCTCTGAATAAAAGCACTCAAAGCGTAGTACTAATTCATTTAGATCACTGACCAGATAAAATATTTACTACTAGTATATTAAAGTATCAAAGCATTAATAATGTAAAAATGGAAAACACTTGCAAGAAAGCATAAGAAAATCTAAAGTATCTGTTAACTGTTAATATGAAAACTTAGTAATAGTAAATGTTTACAAATACAATCAGAATGCCTCATCTTGTAAGAATTTAAACTAATATGCCCAGAACAAAAAAAAAAAAAAAAAAAAAAAAACCATTAATTTTGAAGAAAATTTTACACCTGATTTAATCTCCAATCAAAATTAACTAAATTTTATTATTACTCAAAAGCCTGGTAGATTATGTTATATGAATGTGGCAAAGCACAGAAGGGCTATTAGACTAAGAGGAGAGCAGTGACTCTTCTTTTAGACTTCATGAAAGACTTTCAAAGGGAAAGTGACTCATATTCACATTACACGGAGGGCAAACTACGATAAACAACCATACAAAGAGCCTGTTCACTTAAGTTTAAAACTGGGTTGAACTACTAACATTCAGCAGTCCAAATCACATAACCATTGGTGAGGCAGGTGCATCCTGTTACACTGCATAAGTCTGGAATAATGCTCTCTAATAGGGTTTTATTTTATTTCTTAAAGCATTTTAATATGATTATTTTAGTCCCATTTTTCCTTTTTTTTTATTGTGATGATATACATACATATATGCGTGTGTGTAAGATAAAAATATGTAAATCAGCTTCATAATTTAATTTAATAATAACCTTTTATTTCATTTTTAATCTGGGTATTTTCTCTTTATTCTAAAAAAAAATTAATAACATTTCTGGACTGCATCATTTGCAGATAAATCTATGCCAGAGCATGCGTAATGCTTAATGATGTACTTAATTCGGAACCTAAACCAAAACCTTCCTCTTAGCAATCTTCCATGTTGGATTAATGCATACTTTGCTTGTATCTCTCCACTGCTTGGATGCCATTTTGTTTCGCTGTGCTCCCTTCCTATCGCAATAGTATTAAAAAATGTAATTTTTCTGAAAAGAGGCACGATTAGAATGCCACGTGAATTGTGACTACAAATTTGAATTTAAATAAAAACAGAATTTAATCTGTCTTGAATACAAATGTTCCTAATCATTATGGATTAGTATGGTGTGCAATCACATCTCAGTGGTCAGACATCAGTGCTTCTAAATTTTGTTTTCATTGCATATATATTATTTTTTTCTTACATATGGGTTCGTGGATTTGGAGTGAATAACGAGAATAGCACTTGATGAAGTATCGAAACACAGTTTATTAGCCAGTATTACGCAGGATAGCTCCAAAATCACATTTACAGCCATCGAAGAACTACCATAAACATGCTGAAATAATCAACGACACAGCCTTCAGGCTATCAAGCTATTAATGATGAAGCACGGCAAAGCACCAGAGTACAGCTCCTAACTCTGCTTGGTCGTTCTAGGAACTCTATGTACTCTCGAGACTCGTACACTACAACTAGCGATTTGCTCGACGATACACAAGACTACATCTCCCGACTCAGTTCGGTAGTTCTCAGAGCTCATCACACTCTAAGATAAAATTTGACGGTAAACTAACTCGCGATATACTAAGAGACTCTCTTGATGCATTCGATGACCAACTTGGCACTAGACTAAGAGACTCTTGCTCACTGACTCTTTAACTGACTCACTCTCTGCATACCAGCAGGGTTTATAAAGCGAGAACATTCTGGGCCAAACCGGTAAGAATTCGTTCCAGAAGGTTCTCCATCCATCTATGACATATTGCCAATTTTGTCACCAAATGGGTGATTTCTCTCCAAATATGGAAACCCTGCCTTCTCTTGCCATTTTCTTGAAACCCTAAACCTGCCTTGTGCGGAGGCTATCTTACTGCAGCTGGACATTTCATAACACTATATATACCTACCTATATATAAAAGTAGAAAGTAGTAAATCATAAAAACGTGAGACCTAGTTGGTCAAAAACTGCCTGTTGAGCTGCAAATTTTAAAATAAATTTATAAGAAAAGGAGAGGTGACAACTAGCTAAAGCCGTAAAGAACATTTAAACTTCCTAATTCTGATATTACATGTAAAACAAATTCAAAAATAAAAACTAAATCTAAGTTAAATCAAAAAATGTACACGAAAAAGACCTATCCATTATACAAGCAATAGAAAACCTATACAACAAAATCAAAATATGTATGTGAAAAAAACCTATTCAATTTACATAAAACAAGAAATATTGCACATATAAAAACATGGTCAATCTTCTCTGTTCAAGGTTACAAACAGAACTTATCAAAAGAAAAGTGTTTGAAGCCTTCAACCAAGTTTTGATGACCCATTAAAACAAACATGTTTCGTCGAACAAATATATTGAGACTGGAAACGGCTTTCCTTGTAATTAACTTTTTAATTCATCTATTACTAGAAATGTTTCAATAGATTTGTCCCTTTTCCTGACATGTTTGCGTGTTTTAAAACATTAAAGTAAAACTTAAAAAGATCAAAGTTATAAATTTTAAACAAGAAAGAAAATTTTTGATCTTAAAAAGAAAAAATATCATCTAAAAGATGCAAGAAAAATCCTATACAAAGTAGCCGGGTTAAGCAAATGCACAATAAGATTATTCAGTGTTAATCCTGTAAGTTTTAATATACATCATTTCAAGAGGCAGGCCCCTTAGTGTGAAAAATAAAAACTTTATCCTAATGAAAATATATTGACAAAGAGGGGTCCTGCTAAGTCCAAAAGGCACAGTAATTTGTAAAGAAATGTAATTAACAAAACAGGGTAATATACCTGCGTCCAATGTGATTTCTTTCTAAAATTAAACAGAGCTGAAAATGAGAAAAAAAGCTGCCAGAAAGTGATGAAGACCTAATGAGTACTACCACAATTAAAATTCCATCTATTGGAGGAATATGACACAGAAACATGTTAACGTACTTTTGTAGAAGCCAATGGTATTGTCCAGCTTGTAGGCAGAAAACAACAGGGTTTGAGAGGGGACAAGGAAGGAGGCAACTCTTTCAAAATGGCGCGTTTGAGAAATCGCCGTTTCTAATAGTGATTATCTAAACAAAATGGCTAAAATGCAATGCAATTGCTAAACTGGCTAAAAGCAAGTTGAAATGGAAAAAAGTAGAAAAATGTTAGTAAAAGTCATAATTTTTCATGCTAATAGGCTTTGAAGTGTTTTATGAAAGGAAAAAGGCCCTTAAAATTCATAATAGGGAAAGTGTTGGCCAGAAAATTATGATATTATATAGTAAATATATATGATATTATATAGTAAATATACTGAAGTTCTAGGCCAAATTTTGAGAGAAGAGTTTGGAGTACTGAGAATCTATATTACATTTTTACATTAGATTACCTATTTTAGCCATCCATCATCTATCTTCCTTTGGGATTTGGGTACAATATTTCATGCTACTAAAACAAGCAATTTAAAATCATAGGTAAAAGGACTTTTTAATAACTACTTTTGGAATTTGATTGCCCTGTAAGATGCTAATGAAATATAGTAATGCTTCTTGTAGAAGGTCTGTGTTATTACAGATTCTTTTTATTCTTAAAAGCTGTAAATTGATAGTATTAACTATGACCCTTTTCGAAATGTTAGAAGTCCAGTTAGTGAGCTTGAGCATGTGAAATTTGAAATCTCTGTGTTTGTCATAAATTTTAATAATTGAATATCAAGGTAAATTATGTCATTTTGCTGTGCATTAGTGGCATCAAGTTTAAGGCAAGTAGAATATACATATTGCCTTGCTCTAGTTTGCTGAAGTTAAAAGGCAATTACATCATCTATATATCTAAAAACGTGCTGGTAATATTTTTGCTCATCTTGTTTAAGTCAGTGAACATATAAATTTAAATTCTTGAGTGAATAGGAATAGTCCACAGATTGCTGTAGAACTATTGCTGCCCATAGGTATTCCCTGGACTAGTTTAAAGATTTTGTTATCAAGTTGCAGATAACTGTTAAATAGTACACTTCTGAGGAAAAGTTTCCATTCTTACTCTAGTTACTATTGTAAGGACGTGTGAAAAAATTTCAGGGAGAGTGAGGAGGCTATCATGAATTTCTTCTAAAGGCAAAGTGGTGTAAAAATTTTCGAAGTCATAACATTGAATGTTGTCTATTTTAAGTGAATTCAATGTTTTGATTATTTTTTCGTTGTTATTAATAATCCAGTTGCAGTGCTGATCATGAAAATTTAAATTATTAATGATATCTAGTACTAGTTTAAGTTTCTGGGCAAAAAGATAGTCGATCTCTTTTAAAAAATTCTTGGTACCATTTGAATTCTTGATTCAGATCTGAATTTGATGAAATTTAGGAAATGCATAGAGATTTGCAAACTTATTAAAATATTTGTTGGGTCAAATTTTGCTCTATGCAATGCCTTAAATTTGTTTAGAAGTATTTTAGTGGTGGTTTTAATTGACTGATAAGTGTTGTAATTCCTTTTGAAGTAATTCCTTTTGAATAAAGTCATAGTAGAATTTTTCAAATGATACTGAAGTTACTGCTTGCTTTGTCGATTTTAGTAATGATGAATAGATCTTGTAGAAGCTTGAATTGATTTTCCAGAGATTTCTTAGCGTGAAAGCTGGATAAGCTGTGGATCTTTTGGTCAAAGTCTTTAAATATTGCTGCTTTGTTTAGTTTACATTCAATAAGTCTAAACATTACTTCTTCCCTCTGCATGAAGAATGTATAACTGGTAATGGATTTCTTGGCGGCGTTCAGTATTTGCGACAGTGGTGTAACGTTTTCCTTCTCTGAAGACCACTTGGTCACCCACCCTAAAAGAAGGGAGAGAGAACCCTCTGCTCGCCTCGGCCGGTAGAGGGGAGTGGACTTTCCCCCCTTGGTCGCAGGTGGGAGTAAGAGGAGATTGAGATGTGAAAGAAAAAAAGCGGACGCTGGCTTTGCACGCTCTACTGTAATGAAAATGTATTTGAAAGTTTTTCTAAAATGTAATCTGTACATAGTTGTATATATAAGTAAATATTTAGCCTAGAACAGGTTTTGTTTATTTGGTGCAGATACGACTATGGTACAACTGGTGGCAGCATCGGTGGGATTTTAAAAGGCCCACTAGTCAAACAAAGAAGTGATGCTTGAATTCGACACAGTTGAGTAGAATCATCCTGATTCAATGAAGTTTTGACAGCACCCTCGTGATTCTGTGCAGTTTAGAAATCAGCTCAAGTTCTGATGTTGATCTGCATAAGTTGACAGAACCAAAATCATCCTGATTTTCACGTCGTATGAATCATCCTGATTCCATTTTCTTCGTTTGATCTAAGTGATATTTTAGAGAACTGCCACGGTTCTGCAAAACAAGTTTTCTTCATCAAAAATCATCCTGATTTTTGTATTGTTGTAATCATACCAATTCCAGTTTTTCGGTTGATCTAAGTGATATTTTAAACAATCGCCACGGTTCTGCAGAACGAGTTTTCTTCATCAAAAATCATCCTGATTTTTATGTTATAACGTTAAAGTTCCATGTTGTGAAGGAAGAATCAGCACGTTCTACAGAAGTTGATCACATAAATCCTGCGTTTGTGGGAATCTTGCGATTCCAAAGATCGTATAGAATAGATATAATGTCGGTGAATCTTCATCTATCCAAGTCATCAAACGGGGTAAGTACCTTGATTTTTACATTAAGGCAGTGACTTATCCTAAGGAGTTAATTTTGTTAAAAGTTGATACATTGTCTTCCTTGCTATGCATTTTAACTCATATGTATGTGTATGTTATGGTGTTAGTTCAGAATGATTACTCATAAGAATTTACATAATTGTTGAAATAATAAGGTAGAAATTCAGTAGCATAGAAAATACTGAAAGTCTTTTTACTCTTGTTATTCGTTGGTCCTGTTTTAAATTTTTGAATGAAAAATCCCCAAAAAAATTAACTATGTTTGGAATTAACGTATATTGGTTTTATTGTTATTTAACAGTATAAGAATTACCGACAATTTTATATTGGTCTTTTTTAATGCATTAGTAAACACATCAGCACTATTGTAGTTGTGAAAACTGATATTTACTAAATTAAGTACAGTTGAAATTTATTTAAATGGATTGTTACTGATGGTGGGTTTATTGTGTACTAATTGCTATTGAAGTTGTGATTGAATTACTTACTGTTTCATTAGTATGTATTCAGGTAAAAACTTACTAAAACTCAATTAATTAATTCTGTAAATGTAGCCATAGTGTGTATTAGATTTTAATAATATTAAGTAATTTCAAGCATTTTGAAAATTGTAGTATTGAGTATACTGAATTCTTGTTATGTTAAGATTCAGATTATTTACGATGTTTGTAAAATCACTGTGCATTAATGGTTACTATTAATAATGATAATCTCAGTAGTATTGTATTTTTGATTAGTGTGATAATTCTAAGTACAGAAATTGAGTGTGGCACAAAGCTCAAAGACTTTGGTTAAAATGGCTTTCTTGGGGAAAGGAAAAAAGATTGACTTATACAACCTAGCAACAAAATTAGGGAAGGAGGCTACAATGAGTCTAAAGATTGTGGAGCTAAAATATCTGATTAAAAAAAGTGCAGCGTATGACGAAGAGTTCGTTAAGGGTGTTTTCGAGGGAACAGTAAATAATAGGTTGGAGAAGGAGAGACTTCGAGAAAAAGAGACAGAGGAGGGACTTAGAGAACAAGAGAGAGAGGACTGTCGGGCTAGAGAGGTGAGACAATTTGAGTTAGAATGGCTAGAGGCAATGGGTAGATCGTCGCCTGCGGTATCCAAAAATTCAAGATCGAGTAATAAGCAGTTTCACCATGAGATACAAAAAATTATTCAAAAATTTGATTCGGATAGTGGGGATATTAGTTTGTATTTGACAATGTTTGAGAGACAAGCGAAGAGGTTTGGTATCAAGGAGAGCGACTGGGTAGCTTATTTGTTAGCACTATTGCCCATGGAAATCATTCAACTTATATCTAAAGAACCCGAAGAAAAGGCTTGCGATTACATATATCTAAAGGCTTTGCTTTTAAAAAGATTCAAATTGAGCCCCGAAAAAAATCCGTCTTAAATTCATTCAGCATCAACGAAAATCAGATGAAACATGGAGGGATTTGAGTTTTGCTCCGAGAAATTCTTTAGATGGATGGTTAAGCGGTCTGGAGATAAACGATTTCAAGAAACTAAAGGATTTGATGGTTACCGATCAAATAAAACGTCGAGTCGGCAACGAAGTCAAGGAGCATCTCTTGGACAACTGGGTAAAAGTTACTTCGGCAGCTAAGTTGGCAGATATGTTAGATGGCTACGAAGACGTCGGAGGAATTCGGAAGAAATCAGCCCATCGTAGGTATCAAGACCGAAGGAAGAATAATAGGAATTTAACTGATCCTAAAGATAAAAAGGGGGATGACGAGAAAAAAAATTCGTCTCGGGCAAAGCAAACGAAGACCAGCCTAAACAAAGCATTTGAAAAAAGAAAGGCTTCTAAGTGTTTCGAATGCGGCTCAGAAAATCACCTTAAGCCCCAGTGCCCAAAACTTGTAAAGGATAAATCACTAGCCATGGTAAACAACGTATACCAATAGCACAGAGGAATTTTTGCCTCCGTTTATCACGGATGCACGAGTAAATGGTCATCCTATTAAAGTGCTGTGGGACACCGGAACAAGCCTCAATTTGGTGAGTTGTAACTATATCACTCCGGAAGTGTTTACGGGAGGAACAGTATGGATGAGAAGTCCTTTAGATATGGAAGCAAAATGTCTACCATTAGCATGCGTAGAGCTTGAGATGAATGAAATTGGGCTCATCCAAACTCAAGCCGCAATCGTTGGAGAGGATTTAGACAGAGGTATGTACATTCTGGGAAATCAAACCGCAGGAAGATTGCAATCACTAGTTCCAAATTCCATAAACACCGTAGAAACGCGAGCTATGGCCCAAAAGAAAAGTCAAATCCCACAGGAAGTGGCGGATTGGGTTTTGAGAAAAGCGACTTTTCGGGAAGACGGGGTCAGTGAGTTCCCCACTCCAATCCTTGACCCTACTATGAGAATGGAGAATTTGCTACCACAAGCAGAGAGCAGCTCTCAGAAAAAGTGTGAAACATTAAAAGGGATTTAAGACTCTATTAGCTCAAGAAATGGAAATCAATCATCGAAACATACTTACTGTATTGAGAATGATCTTTTGTTTCGAGTTCAAACAGATCGTTATGGAAATGAGAAAAAAAATGCTGCTAGTGCCAATAGAATTTCAGAAGAAAATCCAAGCATTATGCCAAGAAAAAACTTCGGCTCATTTGGGGGTTACAAAATCGAAGGATTGGCTTTTACGATATTTTGTTTGGCCTGGTTGTTATAAGGAAATTGAAGATTACGTTCGTTCCTGTGACAAATGTCAATAACGGAATTAGTAGTGCATGACATTGAATTAATAAGCGACAAACCAGTTAGATCTAGACCCTATAAAGCATCCAAGGCAAACAAAAATTTTGAAAACGGAGATTCAGAGGATGCTAGATTTGCACATAATCGAGGTAGGGGAATCGGACTACGCTTCGCCTATGATTCTAGTGGAGGCGCACGGGAAAGAACCGAGACCATGTATAGATTACCAGTGCCTAAATGAAGTAATACGCACTGAGTTCTTCCCCCTGCCAATTATAGAGGAAAGAGTGGAGCTTGTTTCGTCTGCCAGGTATATAACAACTCTAGATTTCCCAAAAGGATACTGGCAAATTCCTCGAAGTCCAAGGGACCAAAGATTGACCACTTTCGTCATGACATTTGGGACATATAGAACACTGCATATGCCATTTGGGTTGAAAAACGCTCCCTACTTTTTCAGTAAGTTGATGGCTAAGTTATTAAAGGGGTGTGAAGGCTTTGCTGTCCTGTATTTGGACGATGTTGCTATTTTTTCCAATACTTGGGAAGATCATATGAAGCATTTAAATTGCATTTTGGGAAAAATAACTGCGGCAAATTTGACCATTAAGCTGTCAAAATGTCGTTTTGCTCAAAACCATGTAGCGTATCTGAGGCATATCGTAGGACAGGGAATCAGACGACCAGCTCAGGCAAAGGTTAAAGCAATTGCTGATTACCCCTATCCGAAAACAAAAACTCAAATAAGGACATTTTAAGGTTTGACAGGTTATTACAGCAGGTATATTCCCATGTTTTTGGTTATAGCTTCTCCACTCACGAATGCATTAAAGGGGAAAGTAAAGAAGGGGGAAATTCTTTGGACAAAGGAATGCGAAGACGCATTTATTCAGTTGAAGGAAAAATTAATGAAGGAACCTGTGCTACACGCACCAGATTTTAATAGAGAATTTATGGTACAAACTGAAGCTTCCGATTTAGGGATGGGAGTAGTATTAACACAAATGGATGAGAACAACACCGAACATCTCATCTTATACTTAAGCAAGAAGTTTTCAGTGATGGAAGCTAAGTACAGCACAACTGAAAAAGAATGTGCATGTATAGTTTTTGCTATAAAAAAACTGCATTATTATTTGGACGGTCCAAAATTTACTGTAATTACTGACCACAACCCCTTAGTTTGGTTAAAAAATAATGCAGGCTCTAATTCCAGGCTAATGCGATGGGCTTTAGCCCTGCAGCTGTATAATTTCCAAGTTATTCATCAGGCTGGGAAGAGCCATAAAAATGCTGACAGTCTAAGCAGGTCTGCAACTTAAAAAAAAAAAAAAAATACTTTAGCTTTAACTTGTATTTATCTCTGTATTCTTTTGTGAATTTTATGTATCTTAATTGTGTCAATGGCCTTGATGTAATATCACGATACTTCTATGTGATTTTTTTTTTCTTATGCATGTGTGTAACTAACTCTTTACCTCAAATATACTTAATTTTGCTCATCAAAATGTTTCTTCGAAGGGGGAAGGAGCTGTAACGTTTCCCTTCTCTGAAGACCACTTCATCACCTGCCCTAAAAGAAGGGTCAGAGAACCCTCTGCTCGCCTCGGCCGGAAGAGGGGAGTGGACTTTCCCCTCTGGTCGCAGGTGTGAGTAAGAGGAGATTGAGATGTGAAAGAAAAAAAAGAGCGGATGCTGGCTTTGCGCACTTTACTGTAATGAAAATGTATTTGAAAGTTTTTCTAAAATGTAATCTGTACATAGTTGTATACATAAGTAAATATTTAGCCTAAAACAGGTCTTGTTTATTTGGTGCAAATACAACTATGCTACAGTGGAGATTTTTAAAGTATGTATTGTTACAAGACAAAACACCAAGAAATGAGGACTAGTACACATAGATCTCAACTCAAATTGCATGCAGCTGAATGTACAATCTGAAAGCAGCTGATGGGCCAAATGTTTTCAAATAAATAAAATTTTTAACTTTAATGACTAAATATTTGTTAAAATATACATAAACAGTAATAATAAAGACACAAAGGGGAAAATTCAAATTCACATTTTCAGTCTGAAACATAAAGGCTGGTCTGCAAAAAATATCTGTTGGTTACCCTTTGTAACTTAAATATATTGACAGCTAAATGTTAAATTTTCAGAGTGACATTATTTCAAAATAATTCTAGCAGGTTAAATTACAGTAGATATTGCTTAATGTGATTGCAGTTAATGTTATTATTCAGATACTGTTACCGAATTACTGAAGTTACACCTGTTTGTATACGAAAACATGGAAAATTGAATTACTCGAACTGTTGTGATCAATAATTCGATTAATATGATTAAGATATTACAGAATAATTTTTTTTAACTAAAGTCACCAAATTAGGTCAAAATAGGTTATAAAAATTGACAACTGCCCTGAAATGTCACCAAGCAAGGTCACCAAACAGCTTGGTTTCAATTTCAACCAACCATTTAAAACTATGCCTAAAAAATGAAAAAGGCAACCTCAGCAGATTCTGAATAACTATCGATTTTGAAGGTGATCAGACACAGGTCCCTCTTCTTCAGGACCAAAAGAAATCAAAATATTTTACCCTTTTTCCTTGTTTCCTGCAAATGAAATCCATGCAAACATCTACTAAGTTGCTTCTTTGCCCGATTTTTAATTTACTTTGGCATGTTCTCTTTTCACAAGAAATGCCCTTCAAGTATTAAGATTAGGTGTTCAGCATCAATAAAATAATTTCCAGAAACATTATAAAAGTTCATTAACAAATATTTCCCTTCTCCTAATTAAAATGTTGTAAACCTGTTAATGTATATGTTTGTGGTTATATTTTTATTAAATTTTATTTTGATTTTGAAGAGCAATTTTTTTATCATTTCATGTTATCATTAGGTTAATGTATCGAAATAATCATGGAAAAATATGCACACATTAAGTGGCACTTAATGTAACCACTGAATAACTAATTTTAACTTGGAGAAAAATTATTAGAAATTGTCTTCATTACAAGTTTGAATGTTGATTGGTCAATATGGTTCTTTTCTCAGACATAGTAATTTTCAGCTCAGGAAAAACTGTTCACATACAATTATTCTTATTGCAAAAATTTGTAATTGAGGGTATTTTCTTTTGCCAAGCATGATTAAAATTTAATCAAATCTGTATCCTCAAATCTCTGAATGAGATTTCTATCCCACTGTAAATTATTTAACCCCTTCGTGTCGACTGTCACGTCTACGTGCCAGCAACGAACACACTCACTTCCCGGCCGACACGCAGGCATGCCAGAGCATTTTTCCCGTTCACTACCGACTGTCACGTATTTGTGCCAGTGTCCTGGAACATTTTTAAAACTATAATTTCTGCCACAAGATGGCACTGTATGTCCATATGGTTTCAGATACATGTACATTAGACCTTCTACTCGAAATGAGAGAAGCATGACTCACATACACGTGTTTTTGATTATATAAACAAAAGGGGAAATAAATGTTTCTGAAGGGCGTGATTTATGACGTCTCTTTAAATCGCACTTTATTCGCACGTGGTAGTTATTTATTGTAAGTAGAGAAGTTTTATTTGCGCTAAAGCGTTGGGTGTTTCGGTTTGCAGTTCAGCTTTTAGAAAATAATCAGATCTTGTTAGACGTGAATTCTTTCTGTTTTTACCGTTGCCATGTCGAAGCGTCGAAAATGTTTAACAGAGCATGAAATAGCAGAAATGATGCAAAATATTTCAGATATTGATTTTGAAATTCTGATATTCTGATATTGATTCTGAAAGATTAACTGAAAGACATTTTCCAAAACTTTGTTCAGAAGAGACTGATAAGAAAATGAGACGACGATGCTTTGTTTGTTCACATTCCCGGAAAAATCCTCCAAAACGGCAAATGAGTTATTATGAGTGCAAGGAATGTAACGTAGGACTGTGTGTAGATCCCTGTTTTCAAATTTTTCATACGAAAAGAGAATTTTAAGTAATATATTTAGTTTTCAAATGTATAATGATTCCAGATTCAGCTTGAAGGCCACCAGGTTGAGACCACCATTTTGACTCCATTAAAAAAAATAAGTCAATGGATTATATCATATATAGGGACCAGAGTAATGACCTCTATAGCCATGTCTTCATCCTAGAAACAGCACTTACACACTTTCTCAGCAACCGTTTGCAACAAACACTGTTGCGAACAATGTTATTTTGATCTAATAATGGATAAGCATGATGTCATAACACATTAATCCTCAATAAGCCAGTTCAATTTTTGTAAGGGCTAAAAGCTAGCTTTTTCTCTGTTTTCCCATCGCATTTTAAAAATTATTAAAAATACGGTATCTGCCATATACAGATCAGCATGCTGAGAAATATTTTGAAAATTACAGGGTTCTGGATGATCTGTTTCTTAAGCTTCCATTGGAATAATTCTCGCACGTATAAGCTCATGTTTCTTTAAGCTTTCTATATGCTATATCTGTAACGTGTATCTGTTCATTGTCCAACTAGAGAGTGATCTGGTCATTCACTTTTGTAAGAATGACTAGCAGAAGCTTGACAAGATCTCCACCAACTTTTACAGTCCCCTCTCTGACCAGCTTGAATATTTTTTGGAATGTCTGTAAGAATGCATATATATGCACATCTTGAAGGATGTCCAGAAATTTAGGCAATATATTAAAAGTACCTAAATTCAGGTAAAAAGTACCGAAGGCATTTTGGCATTAAAATCATGAAAATATCTCTTTCTCATCACAGTCTGCAGAAATTTGGACTTCCTTAGTGAAACCCCATGCCAGTCAGAATGTTAGGCACTTGATATCATGCCAGTCGGACAAAAACCAAACAGACTATCAAGTACCAAAGAGACTATCAAATAATGCATATACTGAAGTAACTCTGTGAGATGAGACAACTATACTGAAACTGTACATCTAGCTAGCTATATGTGTTCCCACTGAAGTATCATACAGTATTTTAAAATGTCTTATGCATCATCTGTAACCATGTTCTTAAAGACAACAGGGTTAATAACAATGTCATGTAATGAACTATGTAAAATGTTAACTTACTGCGAACTATGTAAAATGTTAACTTACTGCAAATGACAACTACATATACATGTCACACAGGAACTCAACTAAGAAGACGGGTGCCATGTACGCATGTCTCCATACACACTG
This sequence comes from Stegodyphus dumicola, assembly GCF_044657685.1. Lineage (NCBI taxonomy): Eukaryota > Metazoa > Arthropoda > Arachnida > Araneae > Eresidae > Stegodyphus > Stegodyphus dumicola. The sequence goes on from NC_140781.1 coordinate 182,599,662, forward strand.
GTGAAATAAATTAAGAGAATTTTCATATTTGATCTATGATCTCCAAAACTACTGGACAAATTTTAATAAAATTTGGTGTGAACATAGGTTGATATAATAAAAAAAAATAAACATTCAACAGTTATAATAGACATACATGATCATGTGTAACACTCATAGGAATCTGAAACAGCGGTTTCAGAAGACACAAAAGAAATGGTTAATAGGGTATGGTCCCCTCTTACAGCCCTCGCAGTGTGATGTCATACTGGAAATAAAGCAGTTTATCAATGCCTGTGGCACCTGCCCCACTCATTCAACAATGCTGTTTTCAGTTCTTGGATGGTTCTCGGAGGAGGGTTGTGAGTTGCAATTGCCTTCCCCAGAGCATCCCAGACATGCTCTATCGGGTTGAGGTCTGGAGACCTGGCTGGCCAATCCATCTAACGAATATCCTCACTCTCGAGAAATTCGTCGACCAGAAGAACTCTATGTGGCCTCGTGTTATCGTCCTGTAAGGTGAAATCAGGGCCCACAGCACCCCGGAAAAGGTGAAAATAGGGCTCCAAGACCTCATCCCTATACCTCACAGCAGTCAGTCTCACACCAGTCTCACTCTGTCAAAGACGTGTGGCTATCTAACATGATGCCTGCCCAGACCATTACACCACCACTGCCATAATTGTTGATTTCGCGGCCATTTTAGGGTAGGTAACGGGTCCCTGGCTCTCTCTATATGAAAGTATGGCGAGAATTAGTGTTTAGGCTAAAACGGGACTCGGTGAACAGAACAGTCGCCCATTGCTCCGTACTCCAATCACTATGCTGTCTGCACCATGCTAATCGGACTCTCCTGTCCGTACACGTCAGCGGGATGTAAACAACCAGTCTTCTGGCAAAGAAAGCTCTCTCATTCAGTCTTTTGGAAACAGTCACCCTTGTTAAACGGGTTCCTGTGGTTGAATACAGGTCCCAAGAGAGCTGAGAAGTTGTAGCCCCTCAGTTACGCCTTGCTAAAATGGACAAATAGCGATCTTCTCTGGCTGTCGTGCCTCTTGGACGACCTTGCCCAGGCTTTCTCTTGATGGATGCAGTATCCTGGAACTGTTTCCATAGGTTACACACGACGCTGGGCATTAAATTAAACTCTCCTCATATCTGGACTTGCGATTGGCCTGCCTCTAGCCTCCCCACAATTCGCCACCTCATTCCATCATTTAAACATTGGTGGTAACTCATTTTGACTATTCCGATGTGAATTTAACCGATTGCTGCAAGCCAACACCAAGAAATTTACTGAGGTGTGCTCGCGAACGTAATTCGTCTTACCCTCCACGTGCTTCTAAAGCCTGTTTCTCTGCTGGGTCTGCCTCGACACACGTGTACGCTTACGTATTTGCCGTTCAAGATTTGCATTTTTATCTAGAAGCAGTAGTTTTTTTCTTCAGTTCAGTTCTTTTTATGCAATTCGATAAAATATGCAAATTCTATTAATTTATTTCACCAGTGTATATTTGCGAGCTAAAATATAATTGGCATTCCTCACCTACTGCAATTGATTTTTTTTTTTTTTTTTTTTTTTTTTTTTTTTTTTTCTTTATTGATTTTCAGAATATGACCTACTTACTTTATTTTACGAATTTATCATTTTACCCAATTTTTAACAATCAACAAATGTTCTCTCTTTTCTAAATGCCTGTGATAGGACTTAATAATTGGGGTAGGCATTTTTCGTAGATTATTTTTGATAGTATGCTCCTTTATTTCATTATTTTTAAGACAATATATTTTGCTATGGTAACCAATGTTAAATATCAGAATAGACATACCAAAACGAAAGTAAAGGTTGAAAAATATGTTGCTTATGGCAAGATGAAATTTTACTGTAATAATACACAAGGCAACAAATGCATCAGATATGAAGAATCATGGACTTCATCCCTAAGTCAAATGGCACAGTATAAGATGAATTTACAAAAAACAGCAGCTTCAATACATCACACTCACACTTATGTAGGATAGTCCCTCATCATATACAACTTTTCCCCATTATCTGCTTAGTGCTTCAGAATTTAAATTCTTTCGTTATATCAACCGAGTTAGGTTTTACATGCTCTATAGCCAAAAAAAAATTAATTAAATAAAAAATATATATATAAAAATAAAAATTTCACAAAAATGTATGCTCACATTAACTGTTAGTAAAGGAAGAAATTATAGGCAGAATTTCTTCCTTTACTAACAAGTCTAAAATAGTCATTTTGATGTGTTCAATTAAGCAAGCTTGTGCTATCCTAATTGGTTGAGTGGTCAGCATTCCCACCTGCTGGACCTAAACTAGAATCCTGGAGAAGGCTTGGATGTCTGCATGTGTATAGTGTTTTGTGGCATGTGGGCACTGTAAATACATAGCAAGTTGAAAGTCCTCTCGAGTGGCTTTATGAAAGGGGAAGAAGGGTGGAAGGCCCTTGAAACCAATCACCACAGTATTCTCCTTCAAAACTGGCACAGAACGAGGCAAAGTCCTACTATCACTTACAAGGTGCCAAGGTCCATGCCAACAACAAACACAATCCTGTATTCCCTACCAGAATATAATTTGCAAACTAGATCTGATATCCTTTTAAAAACGTCATTAATGACAAAATTCGTTATGTCTATGGCTAAAAGAATATTTGTGAAAATAAAAACGGATTATTTAATAGATGAAAATATTTCGTTTCTTTGCGTACCACCTATTTTTCTCTTGCATACTATCATTTGAAAATCACTGATCTAGCCTCACCATCACCCCATTTATACGTGCCTCAAAGATGACAGAACAAGGTAGCCTATATAGTAAATTATTTATTTATAATTTTTTATTTGTAATGCACTGCATTTAAAATTTTATATATATTATTTATTTGTTTTAGTATTTTTATTTGATAGTATTTATGGCTCTTATTTCATGAATACCATTAAGGTTTGGTTTATTTATTTAATTATGGCAAAGCACACTAGGGCTATCTGCCTAAGGGGAGGGATGCCTTTGTGGAGGACTTTCTAAGGGAAACTGGCTCGTATACACATTACACATGAGGAAAACCACGAAAACGCCCATGCAGACAGCTTGTTTGCGGGATTCAAACCTCGGACCGAACTACCAGTGTTCAGCGACTTTACCGCTCAGCCGCTGGTGAGCCGAATACCGTTAAGAGTGTGTAGTGTGTGTAGTGAACTTCCTAACATTTTACAAACAAATTTATGATACAAATGGTCATTCAAAGCATAACTCCATCATACTCACGAGATGAGGAGCATCCTGCTACACATATATATGTTACGCTGAAACACCGAAACCTGGAGAATGTCGACTTTCAACGGTGAATGTCATCATTCATATAGTCGCTTGGTGTATGTCCGAAATACTTTCCAAATACTCTTATTTCTGACTTACACCCGTAAATGTTGACATTCACCATGTACTAATGGTGGGAATATATACATAAAGACTTTTCAATGCTCCTGTGTTTATCTTTGCTCAGGCTTGATTAGAAATACAAAACATCTGATCTCCAAAATCTCTAGTTTATAACACTGTACAAATTATTTATTTAAAAATAAACAAAAGGAAAGATTTCACATTAATTTCACTGTTCAATATATTAACACTGAATACAACTAATTGGAAACTTACATTATGATAATAACGGAAAAGAAACCAGATTCCAATGCACACCATTAGCAAAATTTCAAATGCCATTCCAATCATCCACGGAAAGAACATGCACCTATTTTCCTAAATAAAAGCAATTGTACACATAATGTATCAGAAATCATTAATCACTTAAAATACAAACATATAATTAATAATCAGGTTGGGTTAGGTTAATTCTTTATGGCAAAACATCTCAGATCAAGGGAAAGTAAAATTTAAAAGTCTGTTCACCAGAAAATACATTAAATTACTTTTATTGAAAAAAACTGGTACTTATAAGTCATACCAGGATACATTTTCTTGAAGATAATCTGGCAAAAAAAAAATATATATATACTTCCAGTGAATTTGGTAATATCGAAATCTTTGATATTTAGACTATGACAAAGCACGCTAAAGGCCTAAAGCAACAGATGTTTTTATGGAGGACTTTTCAATGGATGGAGAAAACCACAAAAAATCTCGCAACAATCCAATCCATTCGCTGAGGATTAAACACATCTTGAACAACCAGTGTTCAGCAACACTAACATTAAACCCAGTAATGGGAAATTAAGAATCACAGGAAAGTAGCATTATCAAAGAAATGCCACAGATTGCAATATTCAGCATATTTACCGTATTTGACGGCATATAAGACGCACCCTTATTTAGAAGGCCATACACAAGGGAAAAATGTCTCAATAGTCCGTGCGATAGCGCGGTACCACAATAACTTAAAATGTGCTTTTTTTTTAGTTCTCATGTTTTGTAAAAGCCAAATAAATAATCATTGAATGCAATTACCAAACATATTTTTATTAAGGAAAATTAACAAACGGCAAGCTATTTTGAACACGATATGTAAATTTCAATAATGAATAATAAATAACTGAATGAACGGCAAGCAATCAAACATAATGCAAAATAAACATAGACACCAACCTTCAGCAAACCTTGTCAGTAGTCAACGCGCGAACGACATTTTTACAACTTTGAAAATGTGCGCGTAGCGTATGTTGTAATTAACCATTCATTAATTTTAAATTAATAATTAATTGTAATCAATTTTATTACATTTAAAATCCATATACATATAAAACTGAATAATTAAAAATATACCTTGTAAATTATATGCACATTTAATTAGAAATTTTCTTTTAACTCCTCAAGCATTCACTAATAAAAAGTACTTCAAATCACTACTAATCATAGAAAAAATCAGAAGCTATAAATCATATCTTTATTCTGGATATGATTTCTACAGGGAAATAAAATTTAAATAACCAAGAATGATACATATAAGTATTAAACAAAATACGCATAATTTATGAATGCAAAGATTTATATGTAGCATGCTTAGCAAGCTTAAGTTCTGATTTTGAGAATGTTTTTTTATAATACAGTTCTTCATTTGCCTGCATATTTATTTTTTCAATCAAAACTGCTTCAAGAGTTTTAAGACCTAAATTTGGTCGAAATTCCGTCTGATTTTTTTTAACAATAGAAAAAATTCTTTCGCAAGCTGCATTTGAATGAGGTATTATTAAGACAGCAAGCATTACAGAAGGCAATACTTTGTATTTAATACACTCATTCATATTTTTTAATTTGGCAATTTCTCCCCATGCTATATCAATACGCAAATCTACAATTTCTTTCAAATCATCTACTTGATACATGGAAAATTCAATTTCTACTTGATTAAGACATTTTTCATCAATAATGGATGGAAACGTATTCATCAAGTAAAGAACAGATGAAAATGAGACTTCAGTTCTCAAGTTGATGTCAGCAACTTCAGCATGTTTTAGAAATGGATCACTCAGTGGAAATTTATCAATTATATATGAACATGCAGTTACAAAAAAAGCTCGCACAGAGTTGAAAAATGATTTCACTTCACTTTCATTCAACTTGGCATTTTTTAAATATAGTCTTGTTTCCGCACCAATCACTAAATTTTCATTTTATTTTTGTTTACTATACTTCTGAAATGGAATAGACGTTAGAGTAACATCTTCATTTTCTTTAGAAATTACTGATGGTTTTACGAATAACAAATAAATTCATTAAAAGTTCAAAAAGTTCTCTTCTCAATTTATGTATATAAGGAGCTTGTTGTTGCAAATTAATATTTACTGTTATAAACAAAGGCAAAGTATTTTTCAAAAATAACAAGTACAATTTGGTGGTCGGTGACTAAAATTTTTTTAATGTTTTGCAATCTCTTTCCTTCATTCTCACTGTTATCTGGTTTATCTCCAAAAAAATTTATCACAGCATCCCACTGTTCCAAAATCCTTGTTATAGATTCTAAAAGAGACAACCATCTCGTACTGCAATATTTCAAAATTTTATGAGATTTTGCATTCTGTCCCAAAATTTGTTGAGCAACTTTGAAGCTATGCTTCCGTTTCGAACTTTTCTCCAAGTAAAAATATGTATCTATTATCAACATTTCAATTTCTGAGCCAATTAATTTTTCAGTAGCTTTTTTTGCAGCTATATGCAAGAGGTGGCACGGACAACCTCGGGTGATTATACTTGGTTGATGCATTTTGATAAATGATGCTACACCTTTAAAGTTTCCAATCATATTACTAGCATTATCTGAAGAAAATGATAAGCAATTTTTCCATTCTAAACCTTTGTTTTTAGTTTTCATTTATACAATTAAAAATACCTTCTCCTGTATTATTCGTGCATTCTAAAATAGAAATCAATGAAGTAATTATCACTCCTTTTTCTTTACTGTAGTATGTTATAACCAATGGGTACAGTTTGTTATCATTACTTCCATCAGTACTTAGAGAAAATGATGTACCGCACACTGATTTTATAATATCAGCAACAGTATTTTCTGCAAGCGTTTTCACAATAGCAGCAGTTTTGGTATGACCGCAGCTAAATTTTTTTGCTATGGCAGAATCCGGAAACATTGCTTTGAAAAGCTCTTTGGAATGATCCGAAACAGAAAGCGGTAGATTATGTTCAATTAAAAAACGAACAAAATAGCATTCGGCTTTTATAGGATCTGTTTCATCATCTTTTATTAAGAAATTTGTTATTTCTTTAGATTTTACAGTGCCAAGTTCTATATGCTTTTGAGAAAACACATGCCGTTTACAGTCATCTTTTCCGCCATGAGCAACTGAGAAGTCTTTGTTGCATACACTGCAGTGTGCGTGATTCACAGAAATTTCGGACGCTTTAATGCATGGAAATTCTGAAGAATATGAATCTTTAAACTTCTGCTTTGATAATTTTGGCTTCTTCGTTCGAGGCAGCATTATGATTAAAAATCTTTCACCTGATTCACAGTTCACAAGACACACGCTAAGCTCTCGCCGTAAACTACACAATGCAGCCGAATGCAGCCTAAACACGCATCAGCGAGGAACCTGGGAGACAGACAAGACAGACAGACAGACAAAGTAGACAGATGTCTTGTTTTGCACCCGCTAAGTCTTTCTGCACCGATGGGCGAAAAATCAAGCATAGGTGCGAAGGAAAGGTATATAGAAAGAGGGGCAATTTCGTATTTGAGGAGAGTAAAAAGGAACTTCGTACATTTTTTACGAGTTCAAAAGGCCAGAAAGAAAAGATGGGACAAAATAAAATTTAAAATAAATGGCCCAAAAATAATAGAGGAGGAAAAAAAAAAGGGCCTATAGAAAGAAAAGGAAAAGAAGTAGAAAATATCCTAAAATACGATTGTGTCCATGAGTGTAGTTAAGGAATTCATCTGCAAAAATTAGTGTTTTTAAGAAGCAAATTTTAGCTAAGTTAAAAAAAAAAAAAAAAAAAAAAGAATTTCTACATGGTAATGTGTATGCCCTTATCTTGAGACCTAACTACAAAAGACATATATCATCACAGAGATGTACATAATATTTTAACTAAAGTAACATTAAATATTATCGTTCCCAAAAAATTCATGTATATTTCAGAAAAACAGTAATTGACAAAATTATAAATCCATCATAAACAGTGTGAGAGCATTTCAGCAAAAATAAATTATACAGTTTATTTTTCTTAAATATTAGTTAAATATAAAATTAATTTATTAATTTAACCGTTGAAATTTATTATAGCACAAGTTTAACAAATTCTGTCACTGTATTTTTATTTGCTCATAATTCTAAGTTTGAGACCTGAAAAAAAAAAAAAAAAAAGTCCGGGATCTTTGTTACAAAAATCACAATCTATACTCATCGATGATCAAGAGATCCCCATTTTTTCCTCACAAGAAATTCCTAAGCACGAAAAGGGGGGCCTCCGAAGGGTGTGAGTTGCTGATAAGAACGGACTACTGATAAGGAATGTGGCGTCTCTACGGAATAGTTACGAAGAAAAGAACCACATGACCTGCTACTATTACCAACTATTGTATAATGTTAGAATCTTATGAAAAATAATAAATAAAGAAATTTAATGACACTCTAGTGATAGAGAAACAGATATTTTATAGAGAACAGAATGTTACTTATCTGAATATTCCGTGTCAGGGCCTCTTTTGGATTTCTTGTGTTCATAGTGAACAGCTAACAAAACACCTGAAGTTTCGAAGAAGCGAAGTTTCCTTTTTCAATTTGATGAATGAGACATTGCATAGGAAAGGTGCATTTAACTATTTTAGAGAGTTGAAAACATTTTTGAAACACTTATTTAAAAAATTTCGGAGCTATGTTTAGACACTGCCTCCAGCTTTCGTGATCGCAGCGCCAGTCTCCTTTATCGGAGACAGACAATTGGGTGGAACTATTGATAAGTCGTTAACGGTTGGAGTTACTGATCTACGATTGGCTAATTCTTCAAAACTAGGAACGCACTCAACACGTGATATATGATAACACGAGTATTCAGCCAATCATCGGATGAATTAGTTGGTTCCGTTTTGCGTACTGGTTCTCCTGCTCTTGTTTCTGTAAAATCCGTAGTTTTTTCCATACTTTTCGTAGCTCGTAGTTTTTCATGAATTTCCGTAGAAACTACGGAGAATCCGTAGTAGTTGGAGTCTATGAATAAAGCAGAAACAACAAAAAAACACAGATTCAAGGAAAACGTTGCCTATCACGAAATTGGACATTAATCACTTTCAAAACCATAAAAATCCTTTTCACTATCATCATCATCGAAAACGAGAATATCGTCATCACTACTGTTTCCGTCATCGCTAGTATCACCTTCTTCGAAAAATGCATCGTCTTCTGTTCCGTCACGAGTATTACTGATTCCGCACTTCTTAATGTACTTAACAATTACTTCAGCCTTTACGTCCTCCCAAGATCTTTTCACCCACTTGCACACGTGTGAAATAGAGAGCCGCTTCATTCTACCTGAGGGTGTGAGGGCATGATGTGGCTCTCCCATTCACTTGTTCCATCATTCTCGCACTTTTTCCTTAAATGGCTTATTCACCGACACATCTAAAGGCTGCAATTGGCTAGTCAGTCCACCAGGAATGACAGCTATCTGGGTTTTTAATTCTCTCGCTTTATTCTTTATGATTTCAAAACCAAAAGAGAGGATTTTCATAAGAGTCCACCCGGTCGCCTCGCCAATACGTTCTGTAACCACAGTTTCATTCCAGCTTCGTCCATCCAGCCTTTCGGGAATAATTACACCCGTTGGAAATTTTTCTTTCGGATGAGTTTTTCTTTTGAATATGAAAAACGGCGGTAGTTTTGTGCCATCGGCACAACTTGTTAGAACTACCGTATATCGGGTTTTTCATGACCTGTGGTTTTTATGGTTATTGATTTAGACCCTTTAATATTCACAGTCTTGTTGGATGGTACATCAAATATGAGTGGAATTTCATCCATATTTCCTATTTGACCGAGCTCAAAAGAAGTTTTCTTGTGTGCATTTATAACAAACCTACGAAATGCTAGTATTTTTTCTTCATAATCTGCTGGTATTTTCTGTGCAATAGTTGTTTTTGTGTGCATTGATTAGCCTTAAGTTTTCATAAACCTGTAGGACCAGCCGTCAGACTCTGAAAAGTTCTGTTTCCCATGTTTTTCTGCAAATCCTTTGGCCTCATTGATTATCATTTTGGTTTAAACACTTATCCCAGATTTCCTCTTATCTATCACATTTTTATGGCATTTTCAAGTTCAAGCCAAGATGGAACTGGGCATCGAATGTTATGTTTTTGTTTTTTAGCAGTCTTCAGTTGATCTTCTTGCAGTCGTCAAGTACATTTCTTCGGTAGGTGGTGGACCGAAATGCCTTGTTGCTGCTCTGTTTCCATGCACTTTGCCGTAGTTTAACACTCCTAGTTTATACTGAATTGTATAGCTTAATCTCTTGTTTTATGTAGTCATATTTTCCAGGGTATTTTTTTTTAAACAAATAGTTTTAAGCATCGATACCGACACGTTTATACAGAGTAGCACCGATACCGACACGTGCGTCGGCTGAGTCAAAGAAAATCTATGTAAAGAAGGAAGGCTCCATAGACGTAATGTGACCATCGAACCTGTTCGAACTTCGACATCAGCTTCGAGCTTTGGCGCTTTTTGGCGATAGATATTCCACGCATGCGCAAAATAATTATGGCAGATGTAGGAAACGTTATGTGTGTCTAGACCTTTATCCGGGCTAAAAATAGCATTCAGTATTGAAAGTTAACCTGTGTCCTTCACGTATAAGACGCAAGTACCTTTTTGAGACCAAATTTAGGAAAAAAAGTGCGTATTATATGCCATCAAATACGGTAATCATTAATAAAAAATGCATAAACACCAAATACAGTCAAAAGACTTTAATTTGGACGTCCATAATCCGGAATGATCTATAATCCGGACCTTAAAGTTACAAAGTTTCTGCGCATGCTTCAACACATAATGCGTTAACGCATGCGCACAATACCTTTACGCATGCACATATGCGTCTTGACGCAAAAGCAAAGTTTAAATTTATAAAAACATTTAGCAGAAGTAGCAATAGATGCACCCTAAGGTTATATACTGTGCAGACATTGAAGACAAAAGTTTTAAACTTAACCAATTTATTAACAATATATATAAAAATAAAAATACAATAAATAAATTTAATCACTATCAGAAACTTAAAGAGTGTTACATTATCATTGTCAGATTATACTTAGTTGACTATTCATTAAACCCCAAGGGCTTTTCCTTTACAGAATATTACACTATTAATGATACAGTAAATATTTTACCTGAACTTTGAATACTGGCATTCAATACGCGAAAAACATATCACAGATCAAAAACTACGCAGTTAATACGAGTTTCACTTCACTATAAATAAGTCCATGCTTTTTGGTCAAGAAGGCAGCTGAAAAATTAAACTAAACCTTGAGTGCACTGTAACCGGCAAAAGCCGCTCACTGTAGTTATACACGAGAGATCACAGCTGGGAAAAACATCGTCGCTAGTCCTGGAAAAACATTGAAGATGCCGCCTTCATGAAAACAGGATGCCGCCCACGGCAGTTGCTCACCGGAAATCACAGTTTGGAATCTATCGCCGCCGAACCGTAGAAACAGGATGCCGCCTGTTTCTTGCAGAATCCAGGAAAAAAATCCTCTCGGACCGAAACCACGGTACTTATCGCTGGACGGCACGCATCGCAATATCGTCTTCAAATGGGGACTGGAATGGCGCAATGAAAACAGGAACCAGAAGGAATAAACCAGAGCGACGCGAGATACTTATACCTGAAGTAGACATGATGTCATCTCACGGCAACCAATCAGCTATTGGCACGACTCAGCTTTCCAGATGACGTAACATCAAATCTTGTTTTTGCATCTTAATTAGGCTTTAACAGTCTGTTCTTAATATAATCAGTGGCAGTGAAAAACGAAATAGAAGTAATTGCTATATCCCTCTAAAAATAAGAACTAAACCTTAATATAAAAGTTAGAATTATTTCAAGGAAGACAGATGATGCAGAAAAAGGGTTACAATAGGTCATATTTTCAACACGTTTACACATGTGGGTTTAATGTATAACAGACAGTATAAGCTAAGCTAAAATTATCTAATTATCTATTTCAATTAATGTTGCAGATTGCGTTGTTCCTTAATCTTCTAATTGGATCCGGCTTATAATTTTTTGCAGACTGTTAGAGCAATTTTATAAAAGTAAGCTTGAACTTTCGATTATTTCAAAAAGAATTTCCGATTCTGGAGCTACCAAAGGCTCTACAAAGCGAAAGCATGTTTTGATGTCCATCAAACAAAAAGGGGAATTGCTGCAAAAAATGGATAAAGGCATATCTTTTAATTCTCTAATCATTCTGAAATATGTTTATCAATTTCACGCTGCTCTGTGGGGGGGGGAATGACGCGGGGCGCATTGAACTGGAAGTTGACCTGTCAGCACTATCCTTATTTTCAGGGCAGATGTTTTTATTTTATTTGACTTATAATTCCTTACTAAATGTAGTATTTCATCTCGATGTACTCTGTCTTTGATATGATTTAAATCAAATTCCTTGTTATTATAAATATCATGAATTTACATCAAATAGTTTTCTGGTTGCAATTTTCTAATTTCGACTATGCGTAATGTATGCTTTACGCATGCGCGCGTTGAAATAAATATTTAATAAAGTAAACAAATAAATATAAAGCTTTTTTTTGTAAATTTTGATACCCTTTAGATCATAATTGCTTTTTATTTCATAAATTACAGTTTCATATTTTTAATTTAATAATTTCTGCATGCCATCTTACCAGATTTAAACTGATGATCTATAATCCAGAAAAACCGATAATCCGGAATCGCCAAAGTCCCAACGAGTCCGGATTAAAGACTTTTGACTGTACTATTCAAGCATCAAAATTTTCAAAATTAATTCGTTTTAAATATTTTCTCCTAAAAACACATTTATATTTTCCCAATTTATATACAAATATTAAAATTACTGCTTTTCACATAAATCATATTTTCGTTCTCCTGCATAAATAAAAAGAAGAAAATTTAAACTAATATTTTAGTAATATAATTTAAATTTAAGAAAAGCTTCAATAGCAACAATTAAGTATTACATATTAACTTCATATAATATTCTAGCATACTATAACCTAATTAGAATGATTTACATTTTATTTAAACATCAAATGGAAACTAAAAAAGTACTGTAGTTTACTTCTTAAATTCAAAATCAAGCACTTTAATTAAGGTTTCCTGTGCACTTTAACATTAAGCTATGGTATCAAGAAGCACAGAGAATGGTTTCAAAACTAACATTAAAAAAACACGTTATTTAGTTAATACAGTACAAAGTCCGCAATCCGGACTCGTCGGGACTTCGGTGATTTCAAATTAGGTGTTTTTCCAGATTATAGATCATCAATTTAATTCTGGTAAGATGGCATGCAGAAATTATACAATTAAAAATATGAAACTGTAATTTATGAAATAAAGAGTAATTATAATCTAAAGGGTATCAAATTTTACAAAAAAAAAAAGCTTAATATTTGTTTACTTTATTAAGCATTTCTTTCAACGTGCGCATGCATAATGTATGTGCGCACATTCTTTACACACATGCGTAAAGCACGTAAAAAAACGTTTGTGGCTTTGAGGTCCGGATTATAGATCATTCCAGATTACGGACTTCGTATTGTATAAAACAGCCAACTTTAACAAACCAAATATTTAAGTAAAAGGTCAACTGCATATTTAAATATTACTAACAGACAAAACCTACACTCAGACTGCCCTTTTCGTCTTTTTTTTTTTTTTTTTTTTTTCTTTTTGTCACATTTCTATTCCAGTTAAAATACCTGTTATATTTTCATAGATTAAAAATAAGGGTTTGCCCTTATTTTGCCCTATTTACACAGAAAAAATTTCCATTTATTTTAAAATTTATTGTTAATTTACAAAATAAAAAGTAAAGAACAAACCTTTTTTACTCCATAGATTAGCACTATGCAAACACAAAGAAATATAAAACAATATACAATTGTCAATGATCCAGCAACTGTTGCACCTAAAAGAAAACATTTTCTCTTAGTAAAGAATTCTTATCAATTTAAATTCAAAATTTTGCCATTTACAAAATTAAACATGAAAGAATTATATTGAGCATCATACAAGCAAACAAAAAAAAAATCCACTTTTCTTACTAACAAAATGCTGTGAAGTTACCATTAATATAGCACTTTAAAATAATCCTAATTATTACACCAAGTGAACAGAAATTTCTTTTCTTACGAGTAATATAAACCACATTTGCTTTAACACTCTTTAATCATTTTAAGCAGTTAACCAGAAAAAGCAAAAATTATGTTCAATGTAATCAGAGTAATCATATTTGAACCATGATTCTATCAGATAAAACTAGGATTCAAAGCTATCCTAAAGACTATTTAATCTGGAAAAGTTTTTTTGGGAGGGGGGTTAACAGGAGGCCATCTGACACTATATATGAATGTTAGAGTGAAGTCTAACTACCGACCGAAATAACAGCCTTAACAATACATACATCTACATGAAATAAGCAAGAGTTTAATTCGAAATAAATACCAGAATTCATATATAAAAACACTCAAAATGGATTTTACCATGTCAATTTCAGATTTCATACAAAGCATCAAGTTGCCAATTTCACTTAACACTGCATCTTCTCATGCAACGGATGCCTCAAAAATCCAATTAAATCCAGATGGCGGCAATTAATGTGACAAAGGAGTTTATTTTACCATCTTACAGGAGCTAAATTATGAAATCCCTACTGATTCCATCCTTAAGAAAATCAGCTTCTTCTTCAAACTCCACAGCCTGTTAATGGCCAAGGCTGTCTCTCCCAAGTTTCCCTCACCTGACCACATTCAGCGCAATAGCCTTCCATCGGTTAACTCCAGTTATCCTTAAATCCTCCTCAACATCATCTATCAATCCAGTGGGTGGGCTTCCTCTTCATCTTACTCAATTCTTAGGTTATCTTTTTGGTTGGAAATGCATCATCATATTTAAACACAAGGCCCAGCCATCTGATAAGAGATGCGTTTATGATTCTCACACTATCATTTTCACCATATTTCCTATATTTTTCCCATAATTCATGATTGTACAGAATCCTCCACATGCTATTTTGTTGCACTGATCCAAAGCTCTTTCTTAGGATTTTTCTTTCGAAAGTTGACATCAGGTCTTTCTCTGCTCAGTTAAGTATCCAACATTCACTTCCGTAAAGGGCCTTATTAAAGTTTCATACAGATTTAGTTTTTATGTTGATTAGTTTGGATTTAAGTTGATTTTTAAGGCCATAGTAACATCTATTAACCATAAATATTTTATTTTTTATTTCAATTTTTATAAAGTTTTAACTTGTGATCAAAGTGCCCAGATATTATTTAAATTATTTTACAGTTTCAAAGGTGCAGGGATTTATATTTATTTTTAACTAACAAGTTAAATTTTAATTTTCAGCCTTCCTATATAAGCCTTCATTCCCCTAATTGTCAATGCCAGAATATTTAAATTTGGTAGCGCACATGAAGGAATGCAAATTGTACCTTGAGGAGAAAGTTTAAAAACCGAGTTTTAGAAGAAAAGTTAGAGTTAGGCTATTGCCGTTACCTCTGTAGCATGAGCTTCTACTCCTGGAGTTATTGCTGGTTTACATGGCATAGCAGAATTTACTTTGCTGCCACTAGTTTCGATGTGGGTTTTAAGTAACAGGAATTTTCTGAGCTCTGTAGCTTAATTTCTACTACTTGTGAATATCTTCAAATATTTGTTTAGTTTCTCATTATTTCCTATCGCCCAATGGAGGCATAGTGTGTTAGTGTCAAGTTGACAAACTGTAAATTCTAAAGACTTTAATAAAGGGTACTTTTAACCATTTTCCTGTGTAGTTCCTACAAGAACTTACAACAGATACAATTGTCACTTAGAAGATAAGCAAGTGGTTCTCACAAAGATATAACTGTTTATCTTCAAGGGGGATAAGGCATCAGTTTCATCAGATGCAATCATAAATTTAGTTTTGTCTTCATTAATGATTAGGTCCATCTTCCTTGCTGCATTTTCAAGGGAGACAAATGCCTTGACCACAGCTTATTTTGATCGCCCAATGACAGTAGCACAGTGAAGGGGGGCAAGGGGGTGTATGATGCCCTGGGCGCCACTCACAGGAAGCGCCAAATTGTCTCCAAACAAGATTTTCCGGAAAATTTCAGTTTTTATTTTGATTGATTTCTGGAAAATGTATTTAAAATTAATAATTATTGCAATATAATTAATCATTTATTTTCTTGATAAAATGTGTAATAAATGTTTATAAGCTTGCAGTACATCAATCAATTATCTCCGTATACAAAACGTTCTTTCTAACCACCTTATTCTTCTAAAATAGATATATGTTTTTATTTTTTTAAACGAAATGCATGTATAGCTCCCGCTTTTTATTTTAAAATGATAACAAATGGTACAGTCTCATATTACAACCCTTCAACCTTGAACTACATACACTCTTAGACAAAAAAAAGACACACAACGACGCACTAAGAAGATATAAAGCAAATTGGATACAAATTGATATGCATACAGGTTTCGACGTGAAATGCAAAATTTTACATTTTGGCTGCCAATGAATGAACAGTTGTCGCTACAGTGCATCTGATCTGCTCAACTGGCAGGATATTTAAGAGAAGAAATTATGATTCTAGGTCATAAATTCCTGACGAATTTCATTCCGTGTACTCTGGTAGACAGTAACTATGCTTCGCATACAGGTGCGCGAACGATATCAGAATATGAGATATCAGATATCAGAATTTGAGAGAGGTCGTCTAGTTGGATTCAAAGAAGCTGGTTGGTCTTATAGACGAATAGCTCGACATTTGAGCAGGAGTGATGCCACTATTAGATGAAGTTGGCAGAAATGGGTGAACCATGGCCACACACAGCGTCAAAAAGGAAGCGGTAGGCCTAGAGAAATTTCTATTTCAAGTCTAGAGCCCCCAAATTTCTGCAGTAGCTAGCTTGTAAGAATTATGTTAATTTTATTAACAGTTAAATTTTGAGTTAAACTTCCTTTCCTATTGTTTCTTAACTTCAACTTACCACTTCCGACCAGAATGTAGTTTTCGAATCACGTCTGAATACTAATGAGGAAGACCGGTATATAACCACAAAGTTTTACTGTCTGAGGGAGAGATACCACAGATTCTGGTTAGCACGCGTCCGCCTTTTTAAGCTACTCTCTCTTAAGCTATTGTTACGCTCGGCCGTACTTTAGGCCCTTGATAACTTCGCAGTCAATTAGCGTTAAGGGGCCAACTAAATTAGAATCTTAATAGCTTCGGCTATATCTCTTTAGTTAAGATTAGTTTAATTATTAGTCTCAAGTTCAAGACCAAGTGTCGGCTTTATTGTACAACTCCAAGACGACGTTCTGTTACATCTTATTTGAATAATAAAGGGTTATTTTACCCTCCTATCTTGTTCTTTCCTGTCAAACAAACTCGAGCGATTATTCGCTTATCAGTTCTTAAGATTCTTCACTTTCAATGTTAACTTAGAATTACACAGTGGAGAATCCTACAAGCTTTATACAAAAATGCAACTCCCATTTCCCTATCACCAGTGCAGGATTTACATATAAGCTACACAAGCTATAGTTTACGGCCCCCAAAAAATTTAAAATATAGCATAACGGACTTATAAAGGGCCCCAGTTTTCAAATAGCTCAGGGCCTCATCAAGTTTAAATCCAGCCCTACCTATCACTAATAGTTGCAGAGATTTTCCATTTTTAATTGTATGTAATTGCCTTAATGTCTTTTTATTTCTTCAATAACTTCTCTTCCCACAACTGTCACAAATTATTTTTTATTTAGACCATATCAATGCCAAGGAAAAACTTAGCGGTTCTCAGAATCGGTTGGTTTGGTTTAGTTTATTGAGATTACGGCAAAGCACATTAGAGCTATCTGCCAAAGGGGAGGGATGCCTTCGTGGAGGACTTTCTAACGGAAACTGGCTCATATACACGTTTCACATGGGGAAAACCTCGAGAACACCCATGCAGCCAGCCCGTTCGCGGTATTTGAACCTCAGACCGAACTACCACTGTTCAGCGACTTTACCACTCGGCCGCTGGTGGGCATTCTCAGAATCAAAAAAGAAAACTAGAGCAAAAAAAAAGAAGCTCAGAACTCCAGAATAACAATAGAATTATATTTAATAAACAAATCGCAAAAAGAAAACCAGAAGTTTAGAAGGATGAAGAAATAAAATCAGATTCAAATTGTATTTGTATTGCTGCTAAATGTTAATCAATAACACATCACAAGTAAAATACTCTAAAGATGATGAAGTTGGGGGCCCAAGTACATCAGGAGTCCCAAATCCATGTCCATTACTAATAAGTACAGGAAATGTAACAGAAACACTCACTGCAATTCTGGACGTTCTGGAGTACAAAGATGTTGCTTATTCAAAATTCTCTAATAATCTTCCAATAATATCGAACCATCTTTGCACCGAAATGATTATTCGTGGATGCCGCATATTTCAAAACGAATCCAGTCTAAATGCAATAGCAACATCAACTAATCGTCTATTGCCAAAATCTTGTGTTTTTTCTGACGAATTGGTAATGAAGAAGAAGGAACTGAAATAAACCGATCTTGGTTATTATATTCAACAAAAAATAACGCAGCGTACTACTTTTGCTGTTTACTGTTTGTTACATCAAACTCCGCTACACAGTCATCTTTTGCAACAGCATCTGGCTTTAATAAATGGAGGAAAAAAGACAAATTGATTAGCCATGAAAGAAGTCAAATTCGTCAAAAATTGTTTACAACATGGAAAAAAAGATTAATTAATAAAACGGGAATCGATAAATCATTAGAAGTAAATATACAGTCTGAAAAAGAACGGTGGCGAAACATATTGCAACGGATATTAGCTTGTAAGAAGTATATGATTATGCAAATTCTTCTCTACATGGTCATGTTGAAATTCTAGAGCTTCAAGATCGTACAAATGTCAGAAACTTATTAGCTTTACTGAAACTTGTAGCTCAGTTTGATCCACTGCTGGCTACTCTTCCAAAAAATGTCACAGAAATGCCAAGAACTGTCTCATACTTATCACCACAAATCCAAAATGAATTTATTCATCTTTTGGCATCCATAGTTTGAAATCAATTAATAAGTGACATCAAAAGAAATAAATATTACGGACTTTTATTTGATTCGACTCCTGATACTACTCATCGAGAACAAATGTCGCAAGTCTTTAGGTATGTAGATATTGATTTTACTAACAGAAAAGTTTCCATCAAAGAATCTTTTTTGAGATTTATTGAAATGCATGCTAAAGATGCAGCCTCAATTGAAAATACAATTTTAGAAAAATTAAATTCCGATCAGATTTCATTAACAAATTGTAGATTACAATGTTATAATAATGCTGCTGTGATGTCAGGTCACATACCTGGCGTTCAACTGAGAATTACGGGGGAAAAAATAATAAAGCTTTATTTGTAAATTGTGATAACCACTCATTAAATTTAGTGAGAGTCACTGTAGCTAAGCAAGACCCAATCATTATAACATGCTTTGGAATAATTGAAAACATATATCTCTTTTTCTCATGTTCAACATTACGATGGGAATTATTAAAAAATGCTTTAAAGAAAACTGTTAAACATGAATCTGAAACTCAATTGAGCACCAAAGCAAAAGTAGTTGGAGGACTGGAAGAATTAGTAGAATTATTAGAAAAATTAGCAGAGGATAGTACTACCACAAGTGACACCAGAAGTAAAGCTGCACTTTTATTGCAAAATATGCCGAATTTGTTTCATAACTTTAGTCCATTTTTGGCATAAAATCTTGAGGAGAACTGATCGTGTGCAGCTTAGGTTACAAGATCCCAAAAGGAATTTTAGAGAAGCGTTCTTGATCGTCTGCAGCAGGAAATAAATAAGCGATTTACACAACTAAGTGATCTTAACTCCAAATTTGGATTTTTACTGGACATTGAAATTTTATTAAACAAGGGTAATGTTGATAACAATCTTGAAAAGAATTGTAAAAATTTGGGTGAATTTTATAATACAGATTTTAATGGAACAGAACTTTGTCGAAATACGCGATTGCAAGATGTTACTCACCAGTAGAAAAAAGTTAACTTAAAACTCTATTACAAATTCTCACCTTTATAATATCGTATGGAGAAGATGTTTTTCCAAACCTGAGAGTCGCTCTACAAATACTCCTTACTATTTCAGTATCAATTGCTACCTGTGAATGTTCATTCAGCAAATTAAAATTAATTTTGACACATCTACGATCAACGATGGGACAAGATCGCCTACGTGACATAGCATTTTTAATTGTAGAAAGAGAAAATTTTTAAATGATCGACTTTGATGAAGTAATTGATAAATTTGCTTCATCAAAGGAAGAAAAATATATACATAATAATTAATTGTCTTCATTGATTATAATATTATATTATATAATATAATATTATATTATATAATATTATATTATAACATAATATTATATTATTAAATATAGCGACCTTATATATATTAACTTTTCAATTGTTTGAAAATTGTACTTTTTTTAATTAATTAAGTGTGTTAAATAAATAACATCTTTAACTTATTCTAGATGACCATATGTCCGACTTTTCTACTGACAGACAGATTTCCGAATCCAATTCCAGTCTTGGTTTTTTAACAAGATTCTTTTGCCTCAAATTTAAAGCCTAACCTGAGCCTGTGTCCCTATATACCTCGACAAACAGAACAGTATTTTGTAGAAGAATATGCAGTGATTATTCATAACATGTTATAGTATATTTTAAGCTAGGTTATTTTTGTCTTATATTCTTATTACGAGTATATTGTATATATTACATTACTATATGTTTTTCAGGGGGCGCCAGAAAGGTATTGTGCCCCGGGTGCCAGTTATGCTAGCTACGCCACTGCTCAATGATATTAATATCATTGGCAAAAGCCAGCAGTTGAATGGTTCCTTGCAAGATGGTTCCACTTGTGTTTATTTCAGGGTCTTTTATTATGGCCTTTTCTGGAGCTATATTAAACAGCAGGCAAGATAGTGATATGAAAATCAGCATTTAATAAAAAAAAAATCTTTGGAGGGAAAATTACTATGTCCACATTCATTCTTCTCACTTATTCATAATTACGTCATTGCCTAGCTACTGATGGTTGGAAATGAACATTTGGAACTCTGCTACGTACGTAACATTGCATTCTACCATATTAATGGCCTGGCACCCAGTTTCAAATCCCATGGTTCATTTTATCTGATTCTGGCCATAATTCAGTAAATAACTTTTGATTTATGGCAACCGGATTGATACCGATTATGCTTATAAAATGGCATAAGTCAAAGAAATACGGTTGTGCCTGAGTTTTCTTATTCATTAATTCACTAAATTTGTGTAGTAAGCAGTAAGTAGCATTCACAAATGCTTAGTTTAGGATGAGTTTATATAATTTATCTTTACTTGATTTTCACACTGAATTAATAACAAAACATAAAGCTGACTTCTGGATGTGAAAACCACCAAGATCCGAATGTACTTTCAAATAAAGAGTCCTGGCACAATATAGGTAAGAATTTTTGCTTATCTTTAAGTTTCAAAACATCACTCCGAAAATTTTTATTTGTAAATTAGGCCCAGTGACATTTATGGCATCCCTGTCAGGACAGACTTTAAAAAATTGGTATATAGTATAATAAAGAGTTGTGATTCTATTAGAATTAGCCTACTGGATGCTACAAGAGTTGTTGAACCATTTGGTCTATGGCTGTTTTTGCTTTTTGGAGATTGCCTTGTATGAATGTTATCTAATTGATATTGTTATTGACTTTCACTAATGCTGTCTTTAGCACTGAACTTTGTGATTTTAACATTTCACTGTTGAAGTTACATAGAACTGAAGTGTAATGCTGTTTAGTTGTATGGGCTTCCTTATGCTGTGTTGTAATTTGTTGCAACTTTTTTCTAATTTTTCTTTGGTAGAGGGAGCACTTTGGTGTATATGCTGTATGCATCACATTTAAGGTTACCCCATAGATGACAAGAAAGAGTGAAATGCCTTTCTTGCTTACACTTGCATACCTCAGATGCATAATTCTGTTCCCAGTTAAGATTTTTATGTGTCTTGGCCTGGCAAGCTCCTTTTTTGATAACAGATCTAGATTTTTTTTTTTTTTTTTGTTAATTTTTGCATCCAGAAACCAGATTTGTTCCAGGTGCATCTTAGTTCTTTATTTTATTATCAATCTGGTGTGAAATCAAGCAGAGAGAAAATATAACTTGTCCTTAACTAAACACTTATTTATACTACATATTGCTTATTGCAAATATTTATGGAAGTAATGAATAAGAAGGCAGAAACACAACCATATTCCTTAAAATAATGTCTTTTTCTATCATATCCAAAATGATCTGGTATTTGTTGCTAAAATTGAAAAGTTATTCAGTATATTGTGTACAGTCAGATGAAGTGAACCACAGAATTTGAGACATTCTCCCATCTTTGAGTTTTTTAAATATCAATAAGAAAAAGAAAATGGAAAAATTCAAAAACTGACATGCTAGATTCAACCTTAAAGTCTTACAGGTTGAATTTGTGAAGAAGTTTTAAAGTTCTTCCACAGCAAGAATGATTTACATGAGTTCTTTTGTCCTTCAAGAATTTTTTTGTGACAAATTAGGTATCATATATTGACTTCTATGAGCAGAGTCTTTGAAGAGTTTGCTAAAGTGTGTCTTGACTTCTGCTGCATGAATTCTTCCATCTTTATCTGGATAAGATACCTGTTTTCATGTGGCTACTTAACATATCGCCTCAATTAACTGGCTTCGATGGAGAAGTTTTCTTTCACAGGTCCTTTCACTAACTCACTTTCACAGCTAAGGTGAACCTTAGCCGTTGAATTTTCTTTGAATAGTTGTCGGTGTAGTAAATAATACTTTTTGGCTACTTCTTGAGTAGATTCAACTTTTCAATTATATCTTCTTTCACCCACTAATTAAACACGTCTTTGTATTCATGTAACTTTCCTATATTTTGTATTCGGATGGCTCTAAAATAGGAAATGTCAGACAAGCAGGTTATATCCCTAAGTAAAAGAACCTCAACAACTGCACAAAATGACAAGGATACCTAACATACAATAACAGCATTGATCAGACAGAACTTTCAGTAATATCAGCATGGAAAATAACAAGATTCCTTTATATCACAATTAAATCAGACAACTAGGTGGCAATACTATCATTTTGTAACACAAGTCTAAAAACTGTGCTCGAAATAAATCAATATTAAAAAAACTGCAAAATAAAAAAAACTGCACTTATGTGGATAAAATACCACAGTGGAGACTCAGACAATGACGATGCAAATGCAGTAGCAAAGAAGGCAGCACAAAAGCAAACTAAAGAACGCTTTGGTGTGCCATTTCCCAAAACCCACCTCAGGAATATACTAAACATACACACACAAAAGATCTGGCAACAAGACTAGAACGAAGTGACAACACATCATCGCACATACAAATTCTTTCCAAAAAAGAACAACAAATACACACACAAGCACACAAGATCCAGCACACACAGCACTCAAAGATTCCCTACCACAATATCTGTCAGACCATGGTCCATTCCCTGATTACTTCTGCAAGAGGACCCTGGCAATTACCAACACACGCTCATGCGGATCAATACATTTTCAAATGTCCACTCACAAAAGAACACTTGAAAGCGGCCTTCAATATTAACATACCTAGACAAATATTAATAACAAAGTGACACATCCTGCTGAACTCAAAATTGATTATGGAAAATCTGATTCATTAAGGGCTTGAAAACTGCTAGGCAGAACACGAGAAATGCAGAACATAATCAGCATCTACAATTAGGGCTTAATTTCTGTGATTAGAAGTGCCAGAGCCCTATAGAAGACCGTCAGCAAAGAGGAACAAGAGTAAATAAATAAATAAAATGACTATTAAACTCATTAATTTTAAAATTAAATAGTTAATTATTATCAAATAAATTAATACCCATTTAATTAATGTTTATAAATTGTTATTGAATCAATAATTATTAAATTAATTATAATTTAATTGATATTTATAAGATAATTATTATTTATTGAAATAATTAAAGATTGAAGTAATTAAATAATTAAAATTAAAAAAATTATCAGGAGAAAAATTGAAATTTAATAAGCTATTTTTAATATAATTTTATTGTTAAAATAAAATTTTTGAGACAAAATTTCTACTGAAATTATTATTCAATTACATAAAAGAAGTGCCGCAGCCTTCTTATTTAGGACTCCGGTGCGTTCTGGCCAGAATTATGATTTATTACAAAAACTAAGAAGCACCGGCCCAATTTAAGTTCTGATTGTAGGGAGGGGGGAAGTTCTTTTATCATCACAAAAATTAAATATACTTAAAGTATAGCTTATGAAAATTCCAGGGCGAAACAGAATGAGGGTATGAGTGGGTGGAAACAAAAAATGAGGGGAATCTTGGTGAGAGAGAACGTTCTCTTTGACTGCGGCTCTCTGCTGATATAATATATAGCCATCGAGCAGTTGTGTGTCAGGAGTAATACGAGTCCTAAATCTGATTCCTAAAGATGAATGTAAAGTTGCTGTTTACACTTTCCCCCCACACTAGTGGATACTGTGGGAAGACGATGTATAGGATGTGCTTCAGCAGTTTATTTCAGTATTTCTCTTATTGTACTTGCTGTCACTTAACACACATTTAAGAACACAAATTTTCCTTTCTGCAAGGATAACTAACTGTAAGCATCAATAAAAATACACTAGATACAATGGCATGGTGAGAAATTTACGCATTCCTACACAAACTCCCCCAAATTTACTGCCCCTCTTAAAGGGAAAGGTTTCCGCATGTGAGTGAGGGGACTTTACTTGAACGTCTCATGTTCTCATGAGTTCTTACTTCTAGGGAAATAGAGTATTGCAAAGGTCTGCTTATTATTAAACTAAAACGTTAGGAATTCTAATTTTTTTTCCCCTTTCAATTGTGGTTCAGTTTTATGAAAAGAAATACCAGAGCTCATCATATTTAAGGCTCCGCTGCACTCCAGCTAAAATTGTAATTGATCTTAAAAATTGACAAGTACCAGAGCCGGACTCCGGTGCAATTTAAGCACTGTCTGCAATGCACTAAATAATATACTAGGCTAGAAACAGAATGATTTAATAAATCAGGAATTTGCCCAGATGAACATGTACTACAGAATATGTTGCATAACAAATACATAACTGTGATATCAAACAAGTCTCATCCCCAACAATAGCCCATCACCTACTACACACCCATTTAAACTCAGCAGTGCATTAATGCCCTTGTGATAGTTAATTCTAAAGTTGGTTAGCAAGTTAGGGCATTACCTGTGCGATCCACGAAGTCACGCCTTCTCCACTCATTTCTACTACCTATATTTCTTGTCATCTTAATCAGCACTTCTCCATAGGAATGATTGGCACAAATTTTGTTTATACATTATCATTGAGCAAAATCGAAGTGTGTTTCAGATTTTTTTAAAAACAGGTCAAATAGAATATTTAATAAAACTGTAAGATGGAAGGGACATATTATAAGGTGCTCTCTTATTTAAATTATTATGTACCGCCAGTTTTACTCTTCATAAAGAATAGTAAGATTTTTAAATCTTTTTAGATGAGGTAAATTATCAAGAGGCAATTTTTTTAAAGAGGAGATTATTTTTTTTTTTTTTTTTTTTTTTTGACAAATCTGAAAGCCTAAATAAAATAAGAAAATAAGAATTCTACTTAAAAGTATTCAAAACAGTAATGATAATTATCCTACAATAATTAATCAATTTATTGCATCAAGAACAACATATTTATTTTTTCTGCAGAGGTTCCTCAAACTCAAAATTCTTACAAAAATTCTCCCCCCCCCCCGCCTTTTTTTTATTAAGAGTCAAAGTTACTCTCCCCTTCTATTATACAGTATAACTAGTAACGTTTGAACTATATTTCTCAAATATCTGCCAATGAACACATGTACTATGCCTCCTCATTTCTTATACACTTTTAACTTCTTGCTAACAGTACAAGCTACACCAAACAGTTCATTTTCCGCAACTTATTTATGATGTGCAGTTGTGGTTCTCAGTTTTATTATAAGAACGGTTGAAATACTTTTAGCAGTATAAATCTTTAAATGATTCTTATTTTCCATATACAGTCAAATATCAAAAGTATATCACACAGAAACTTGATTGAAAGCTTTATAAATATGTCAACTTTTAAATCAGAGTTAAAAAAAATAAAGATATAAATTGATCTCCCAGATTTTCATATTAAATTGAAAACTTATTCTACAAAGCACTTTTTACTAGCATATTACTTCTGTTTTTTAAATAACCGATGATTTGATTTTGGTTACATGTACTAGGTCACCTAGAACATTCAGCACATTTTCCAATAAAATTTTTTTTAATTATTATTCCTAATTATTTTGTGACCACTGATAAGAAATGACCTTGATCAAAGCAGATGTTTGAAAACGGCCTTTTCCGCTCACTTTTGTATTACTAATGCACACTCTCTTTTGTATTACTCTAGCATGTGTTGTGACATAGTTTTTGTTTCAGAGCAATGCTACGAATGAAGAACTCAAAACATAATACAAAAATGTGTGCTATATATGGGCAAAGTGCTGGTTCTGATGACACGATTTAAAGATGGTTAAAAATGTTTAAGCATAGAAATTTCAGCCTTTAAGATAATGCTCACTCTCAAAGACCATCATCTGTAAAACATGCACTTAATAAAACCAGTTATCACTGAAAATCCCTATACAATTCAAGAACTATCTGATAAACTAAATATTCCAAAAAGTTCAGTACATGTTCCTTTGAAGGAGACTATGTACCTAATTGCTACTTGTGTAAGGGTACCTCATGCTTTAACAGAGCAGAATATGCTTGCTCGAGTTTCGGTATATATTTTTTTGCTGAGAAAAAATAAATAAGCTCCATTTTTTTAAATGGGTCATTACTAGAGATGAGAAGTAGATATACGAGTATAATAATGTTACAAGAAAAATTTCATAGGGTCAGCTAAAAAAACCTTTAGTAAGATTCGGACTGTATCCCAAAAAAAAACAATGCTTTGTGTATTAAACTACAAAGGAATGGCATATTATGAATTGTTGCAATCAAGCAGTCTTAATAGCAGAAATCAAAACACCCAAAGTTGGCCAATCATCGAAGCGCTGTCTCTATCATGACAATGCACATATAAATGGTTTGATGAATGTTGGACATACACTTACTGGTTAAGGATGGGATGCTTTGCATCATCCCAATATTCACTGGACCTCACACCCTTGGATTTTCATTTTTACAGATACTTCAGACTTTTCTGAATGGCATGGAGTTCACTTCTTTGGAAACTGTTGAACATCTAGATAACTACTTTATGAATAAACACGACAAATTTTTTTAAAAAGCACTTTTCCGCCTGCCGTCATCTCTCTGGCAAAATGGTGTTTCAGTAACTTAATGAAATTTTCATACATTATTATACTGCTTGTCATTTAAAAACTTCATTTTGTGCATTTAAAATTGCTTACTTCTTTTAGGTCCCCATCATATGCCCTCAATTATCAATTTATCGGGATTTCTCATGGAATTGTTTAGCCAGTTTGTAACGGACACTTACGAGTCAAATAACTCTTCATGTATTCTATTATTTCATACATACCATGGTGCATCATAAACTTGATGTAGAACAGTACTTAGAGCAGTCTGCAATTCTTTTTGTTGTGCTGCATAAATAAGCTCAGGCAGGAGAGGCATAACGTAATGGTTTATGTTATGGCTTTCAAAACTAAGTCAAACTTTGCCAGTTAAGACAGATGACAATAAAATATATAGTACAGAAGGAATTCTAAAACTGTGGTCTATGAACTTGTTAAAGGTCAAACAGTCAATAATCAAGTGCCTGTAAGTGATTTTTCAAGCTAAGCTTCATTTGTTATAAATTAAAATGAAAAAAATGAAAAATTTAATTAAATACTAAAGTTAACGGTTAGTGCTGTCACCAATACAAGTTAAATAAAAGGGTACTAACATACTATTGCTTAGCAGAAGTAGGCAAATTTTCAGAAAGTGCTAAATCTGGCAATGATGTGCATAATCATTCTTCCGGAAACCATGCTCATAACAACCATTCCAGTTAAGGAATGCCATTTTTGTATACATTCTGTTTTGCTGCATTCAAATTTCAATGGTTTTTATACACAAATTGTGATATTTTTTACTTAGTTTTCAAGTTTGAGCTTGTGGAATCTGCCAGCAATGGAAGAAACTAGTAAACGGCAATAATACACAATTTTGCTGGGAATTTTCTAAAGGAGGAAATGCGTGATAGCCAAAGAGTGCACAAAGTTGAATCTCTGCAATTCTCTGATTTTTCTCAAGTGAAAGCAGATCACTGTGTACTTTGGGAGAAGAATAACACAAAAAAGTTGATCTTTGCAATATGGTAACTGGTAGTTTGGCGACATTTTGTAGGCGATAAAGGTTACTACCTGGCACTTTGGTAATAATGTGAGCAGTACTCAGTTCCGATTACGCATTATTTTGTGTGAGGGAAATGAGAGATCATGCGATATGTCATGTGACATTAATGGACGAATTACGGTTCTTTAATCGGAAAAGGGGGGAAATCGGGAAAAAATCTGGAAATTTTGTATTTGGCTTCATTCTGTGTTGTGTGAAACAGTGTTCCTGAATTTTTGGATCCCATGGCCGTAACTAAAGTGAATTCAAAATGGGTATTTATGTATGTATTAATTTAATGTATGTGCTCATTTATATTTTAAGTAGTGTTTTTGAATTTAATTATATTTTAATTAAATGATAGTTATTTTGTGAATTTTATGTTTGTAGGAATTTGGTATACGTTTTAGTTGAAGTAAACATGCATGGAAATAATTTAAATATCTGACAATAAGTATTTGTAATGGTTGCGGTATGAATTCGTTGGTGACGTGTATAATGTAATAGATGATTTAGAGGTAAAAGTTTTTGGATATTTTATTTATTTTATATGTGGAAATGTTCATATTTGGAAAGGGTAAATACTTTTTCGCGATCAGGTAATTTCATATATGTTCTTTTTACCGGGTTTAAAGATTGAGAAAATTGTCATGTATTTTCGTGAAATTTTTCTAATTTGTGAGAAAAAAGCAGTGTACATGGATATAGTGAAGAGTGTGCGCAATGCCATTTTTGTGAAATTCTGGGATGTTTTTTTAAGTAAAAATAAGTCGGCGTGTACATGGTTTATGTGTATGTGTTATTTTGAAAAACGCGTAAGGAGTATGGTATTGTGCACTTTTTCCCAATTTTGCAGTGAATATTTGTCATGATTAAGCAGTTTTGTTAGATAAAATTTCTAGCATAAGTGTAATTCGGCTAGTAGATTGTTGGAAGAAGTGTTCAGTAGATAAAAAGAAAAGAAACATGTCTTTACTTCGTGAAGACGAAATGGCGGCGGGAAAAAAAATAGAGGGTTGCTGTAGGAGAGTTGGTCGCCAAATTTTCGCCAAAATAACGCCAAGTTACCATAATGTAAAGATCAACCCACAAAAATTCAAAGAAGAATGCAAGTGTTTTATTTTTCTAATGTATGACATACTCCTCATTCAGTAATTTAAATTGCTAAAGCATGTTTTTTTTTTTTTTTTTCCTACGCTGATATTGTTTACCATTCTTAGTATAAATGCCAACAGTCTGAGAATCTTTCTAAAAAAGAAAGCGCAAAAACCACCAACTTGCACATGCTAAGTAATTTTCACATTTTCATCCGTAAAAGAACACCAAATTTCATGAGATGGTTGTGATAGTATACAAGTACCAATAAAAGCAATCTTCACTTATAAAGTTAAAGAATCACAACATTACAGTATTTTACACAGATTTAATCATACAATTTTTCTTTAACACACAATTTCTGTACTCTAAAGCATACTAACCAGATTTGTTCAGCTCAAAATAAGGACTATAGAATTCATCAGAATCACCTCCATCAATCACGTAGAGTGCATAACATATGAAAAGCAGATGAAAAATCTGTAAAGTAGTGGATGATATATATTAATATAATACATAATGTAAATACATTAAAATGAAAAGGAACCTTGAAAATTAAAGCACAATAAATAACTCAAACTATCACTACACCATAAGAAAACAGAAGGGATAAATTATATATGTTTTAATTCCTTTTTTAAAGTTATACACCCTTTATTGATTTTGCTAAATCAGTTCTGTCTCCTTAAAATTACATATGGTACAAGTTCTCATGCATATTTCAGAGGATATATTCTCATTCTTCATATATTATATCATTTGTTTGTATAGCTAGGCTAATTCAAAGCACAAAACATCCACCTTGTCCCTCCCCCTCATCCACAGTAGGTACCATGTAGGTACATTAATTACAAATTTTCTGACTGTAAAATATTTCTGGCTGTGTTATCAGTGTATCAGTCATCACATATATAATCATGTTTAGTTTTACATCTAAAATTTGCAAAGTGAGGGCTTTATAGTTAGTTGTGCAATAGCAGCTTATTTATCTTTCATGAAAAGGTAATAAAAATTCAAACAAAACTCTAAAAAACGTAAGAATAAGACATAAAATTTTCAGTGAATGCAACACACAGAACTGAAATTTCATATGACTTATAAGATTACGCTTGTAAAACCCATTAAACTAAAAATGGAAAATCGATATTGTCCTTAAAAACAGAATGATCTTGCTATACTTTCTTTGAAACATTTAAATATGAATAATACATATCTACCAACGATTCACAGCATTAAAATTGCATCTTCAACCTTGCACTCATTTTAATGACCGCTTTCCCTCCGAACCTACATAAATTTCGAGGAAAAAAAAAATATTTTACGTCAGTGTTGTTACAAAATTCATTGCCCTTAATACATTCACATCCATTTTAAGACTTAGAAATTTAATGTGCATACATACATTACAGACCCATTACTCGGAGATACAAATATATAAAGCGAGGAAGATCATTCTTTTACATTATAATATGCACATAAAATAAAAAAGCATACAGGTCTAATACTACGTTGAAAAATGTGCACACCCATAAATATATTAATGCATAAAATATTTAAAATTTTAAGCGAAACGCTTTCTCTTCTCTGTATGTATAAATTTTATAACACACAGTCATTTGTACATTTCTAACACAAATTGTTCAAATATTCACCTGTAATAGAATAACGGTTGTTCAAAATAAGCTTTAGTATACTCACTAATCATTATTTGGATTAATCACAGAAAACATAGGCATTTCAATAACAAAAAATTTGATTGATAATCTCACCCCCGTGTACAGTGAAGCATAATAACATCCAAGCTTGATAGTGGTCCATGAGTACACCATAAAAGGCGTATAACACTTGTTAAGTACAACCATTTTAAAAACAAAACTCACTAAATTTCAAAAATCAATAACGTCGCATACAGCTAGCTTTGTAGGCATAGGCAGTAAGCAACTAAAATGCTTTTGCCGGTTTCTCGCATGAATTGATTTGAAGTAGTAGGACACACCCCTATTGTATCTCAAAGCATTGGAGGAAAGATGTTTTTATTAGCTCCGTAGATACAACTGAAAATTTCTTTTTCTTTCTTGCATCTTGTTCTACAACACTTCAGAGTATTCAAAATGTGAGACATTAACCTTTATTCTAAACTTAACTTTAGACCTCTCGTGTGTTCAGAGCAGTTTTAAACTCAATGATATTTCAAGTGATATTTCGTTAACTATCCCAAAAAGATATTTTAAAATGATCTGAAAGAAAATTAAAATCTACGTTTATTCCATTAATGTTAAAATAGTACATTATTTCTTCTCTTTTTACAGAAGCACGTTTTCAAATAGTTTCTAAAATATGACAAGTGTTTTAGGTAGTTTAGGATAACTTTTAAAGCAGAAATGATACATGGAAGTGTCTTTCATGCTTTCATGGAGGTTTTTTTTTTTTCCTTCCCCACTACTAATAACATATAGCAGTGCTTCCTTGTGGCGTCTGAGGCAAGGCGTTTGCTTGCAATACATGTGCTCGCGCAGGAGCGCTACCCCGAGGGTAATATTTATGCCGATTTTCTAGCATGTGAGAGTTCTAATATGTGAGAAAGGTCCATAAAAACTTCGGGTGAAGCGGTGAACAAGGTGTCACAGGTGCAAAATTATGCAGTAAATTCCTAAACAGTCTTATGTGCCGAACGAGTCCAATAGGTATACCTGTCGTGACGCGTAGAAGTGAAGAGTGCGAGGTAAGTGCACGAAAAGAAATGCCATCAAATTGCCAAACTTAACTCTTATACAATTAGTAGTTTAATAAAATAGTAGCAGTAGTTATGAAAAATGGTTTACTTAGGGCAAGAGGAATAGCGCATAAGATTATGAAGATTACTAACAGCAATAAAGAAGCCATTGGCATTATGTGACTCGTGTATTTGTATAGTTGTGTGGTGATTTTTTTACTGGCGTAGCCCGTATAGGGTCATAGGGCAAGCTTTGTTTTGCAAGGTGGACCGGGCTGCGCCCTAACAAAAAAAAATAGTAGCACATACAATACACAAGAGTGCAGCAGTAAGTAAGTACACAGATAATACACAGTTTTATAAACAGAGTTACTAAAATACGATTATAAAAAATATATATATTTATCAGAAATTATTTACGTTATATACAAAATTTAAGGGAGGTGCCTGGGCACTGCTCGAAGTCTTTTTTTGTTAACGTTACTGACAGGGTCGTAGTAAAGCATGCGAATAGTGGGATTCTGGACTCTACTAATGTTGTCATAGAATATTTTTGTCAATTTGACCATGTACTCCTGACTTTCAGGCACTCGATAAATGGCCGAGTTTCTAATAAACCAGCGGCCTTTGGCCACTTCTCTAAGAGCAACATTCTGTGCAACTTGAATCTTATTAATCGCCGTTTGGCAAGCATATCCCCAGACAGGGCAGGCATAAGTAAGCATGGAACACAAAAGGATTTTTGTAGATCAGTAACATGTATTTTAGAGATAACGCAGAGTTCCGAGAAAGTAAGGGGGAAAGTTCTTTTACGTACCCGGAAGTTAGAGAGTATATGTGTAATGTGTGGGGGCCATGTGAGTTGATCATCTATAACAACGCCTAGGTAATGGGTATGCTTAGTCCAGGGGATTGACTCTCCAAACATTTGGAGTTGAACTTCCAGGTTGATGTCTTTTCTCCTTCTCGTGATGGCATCTGATTTCTGTACATTTATTTGGACCTTCCAGGCATTTAGCCAGAATTCCAGTAAGTGAATGTGGTTTTGTAGTGTTGAAACGGCTGATCTCAAAGATGCATTTTGTGAGAGAATCGCAGTGTCATCTGCATAGAGTGCAAGAGTCGTGTGGGGTATCTATAGGATGTCGTTCGTGTAAAGATTGAATAAAAGGGGCCCAAGATGGGACCCCTGGGGCACTCCAGCCGGGTTGGTCTAGAAGTGGATATTGTGTTGTTGACACGAACGACAAATTGTCGACCTATAAGGTAATAACGTAAGATGTTTGTGATGTAGCCTGGTATTCCCAGGGTGATACTTTTGTGGACTAAGCCTCCAAGCCAGACACGATCGAATGCCTTGGCTACATCGAGAAACAGAGCAGTAGTGGTAGTATTTTCTTGTAAGCCACTAGAAATAATCTCAGTTACTCTGTACAATTGGTGCACCGTAGAGTGCTTCCTAGCCGTGCTGTTCATTGATGAGGATGTTTTCTTCTACGTAGTTGAGCAATCTTTCCAATATTATATGCTTGGCGCCCTTGCTGAGTCATGTTAAAAGGTTGATAGGCCTGTATGAAACAATGTTGTCTGAGGGTTTACCAGGTTGCAATAGTGGCGATATAACTGCGACCTTCCAGGCTGCAGGAAAGTGGCCCAAATGAGGCATGCAGTTTAAAATCTTGGTCAGTTTCAGTAACATGTATAGACCCATCTTTTTTAGCATCTTGTTCGATATTTGGTCTAAGCCAGGGCTCTTTCTGGTCTTCAGTTTCTCGATGTAGTCATAGACTTTCTCAAGCAGGATTGGAGGAGTGTTGCTTGCGTGTGGTTGTGCTAGAAAATGGGAAAGTGTTTGCATGACTAAGTTTTCTGTGGGTGGGTGTGAAATGTTGTTAGTACAGAAGTGAGTATCATATTGATCGGCCAGCGACTCTGCTTTCTCAGTCTCTGTGTAAGCGATTCCATCAGGGCCATTTAAGAGCGGAATGTTGGTGTAGCATTTTTAAGTTTGAGGTAGCCTTCCAAACAGAGTTATCTTCCCTTTTGGCCCATGCTATTTGCACCAACATTAATCACGCATGCGCATTGAGTTGTCGGATCCGACATTTGAAGGCTCAGGTGCGAAAAACATGGAGAACAGGAGCATAAGCTAAAAGTCACATCCTGTGTCTAACGCATGTAGAAATGATATGACTTTCTTACCATAACATTAGGGAATGTTGGCTGAGAATTCTAGAAATAGGATTCTTGATGTTGCGATGTGATGAGCCTTGTGTATGACACATTCAGGAGGTACTCCGACTAACAGACAGCAAAACTACGCTGGCTGAAGAAGATAGAATGGGGAAAATTGAAAAAAATTAAGTTCTGAAAATAGCTTCGTGAATTTCCTGTATTCTTATTGGTCCGTCCTAGCGGGAGGGCTAAATCTTTTCTAATCTTCAGACTCGGCTAAATTAATAGGTAACATAGTAATTTCGCCGAGTCTGAAGATTAGAAAAGATTTAGCACTCCTGCTATAATCGAAAAGAATCCTAAGCAAAGAATATGACGCGACGTTAAATACAGACTTATTCCGAGCTTTTCCCCATGATAGCTGTTGCGAAGAACACAGAAAACATATAAATCAAATATATTCAAAACAGTTCATTCAATTGCGGGCTGCCTCTACCCGAGGCTGGGTGCATTATGAATGAAGAAAAAAAATTCTTAATAAGCATTCTTTATTTTCATCAAACCAGTCTTACGCTTCCGAGATCAGCTTTCGTTCTGTCTACAAGCAAACCATTCGAAACACTCAGCTCGCAGGCTGACGTCATGAACAGCAGCGCCTCGCGCCAGTTATTACTTCAGTTCATTTCACAACATCCTCCCCCACTTGAGACTCATGTTGAGTCTCAAGCTCATATCAAACATTATTTAAAAGATCAAAGATTTTTTGGAGCTTTTACAAGTCGTCCAGAGGAGGAATATTGTTGCATTACTATTTTATCAGGTGCAATTCCCCCTTTTAACGTACATCCAGCATTAGAATTAGATTCTTCTGCACCCAGTTTCTTATCAGGAATTATGTTTCTGTCATTGGCCTGTATCTCCAGAGGAAAGATGTGTTGTATTGGTCGTACAACTGTTCCATGCCGGGTCTTAAGTTTAACCGTACGAATCCTTCCATCACGTCCAGGGATCAATTCTGTAATTCGGGCTAAGGGCCAAAATAAACGTTTTTTGTTATCATCCCCCATCAGTACTATTTCTCCAACTACAGGTTCCAGAGATCGTTTTTCATTATGCTTTTGAACCAATTGACTAAGGTATTCTTTTCTAAAGCGTTGTCACAGATCATTTAACAATTTAGTTCTATACTTTAATGACTTATTAAGACTTGACGAATTTAATTCATCAAAATCTTCAACATTGAAATTTCTCTTAACGATAAGAAACATGGCGGTGTAAGAGGAACTAATTCCTGCCGATCTTCAGAAACATACGTTCAGGGTCTACAATTAGTTATAGTTTCACAATCACAAATAATAGCATAAAGTTCTTCATATGATAACACTGATTTACCTAAAGTGCGTTTCAGCAATTCTTTTACTGTACGAACCAACCTCTCCCACCAGCCGCCCCACCAAACTGCAGTAGGTGGAGTAAATTTCCAGAGCGTTTTTTCAGTTCCCGTTTCCTTTAATACTTTAGGCCAATTTAGTTTTGATAAATCATTAGATGCACCCCGAAAATGTGTCCCGTTATCACTATAGATTATTCTAAGGCGTCCGCGCCTAGCAACAAATCGTCGAAGCGCCAGAAAAAAAGCATCAATACAAAGATAAATAAAAATTTCACGGTGAATGGCACGGTACACAGCGCACGTGAACAGCGAGATCCACACCTTTCCTCCATTTTTTAAAAACAGGGATCCAGCCAAATGAATCCCTATGATTTGAAACGGCGCACAATCCGTAACTCGGTCTAGTGGCAGAGGTGTCGGTTCGCTTGACATAGCCTTAGTTTTAAATCTTTTACAAACGATACAGTTAAAGAGGACATTTTTAATGGCCTTTCTAGCTCTGACTATCCAAAATCTTTCTCGTAATATACATTGCATCATCTGAAGACCAGTATGACAATTCTTATTATTTACATTTATAATTAATAATTTAGTGAAATCATATTTTTCTGGCAACAGTATTGGATACAGAAAAGATTCATGCTCGTCTCTGTTTAGTATTCTCGTTTTAACTCTCAGAACACCATCATCATCAATGAGCGTTTCAATAAAATTATAAGATTTCTTGTCAGTCAGATAATAATTTTGAACCACACGAATTAAAATTTTCTCAATTTTCAATTTCATACTGTGAACGTTCAATGTTTCTATTCTTTTCAGAACCATCTTTATAGTTATTTACAAATCTAAATATCCATGCAAATATTCTAATCATTTTATCATAATTGGATACACTGATTCGATGCCAAGGGTGTGCGTCTTTTGATAGATCAATATTCACTATTTTTATATTTTTCCTCTCCAATTCTACTTCTTCATGCAAACAAATAATCTAACCAGTGGGCCGGCTTGCAACCACAAGGGGCCTTCCCTTCATCTAGACCGAAGAATTTACTTCGCAAAACATCCGCGCGATAACAAGTCGGCAATATTCAGTTTTCCTGGGACATGTCTCCATGAATGACCTCGAGTCAACTCTCGAATCTCTTTAACCCTATTTTCGACGAAAACGGACCAATTTCCTTGCTCTGTTATCCACCAAAGGGCAGAGGTGGAATCAGACCAGAGGGTAACTTTTAAGTCAGGCAAACTTGAGAGCCTTCACAATAAAATTTGCAAGTCTAGAACCTATACAACAGGCCTTTAATTCTAAGCGAGGAATGCTTAAAGGTTTCAAAGGCGATATCAGCTTTTGTTCTGTCTACAAGCAAACCATTCGAAACACTCAGCACGCAGGCTGACGTCACGAACAGCACCGCCTCGCGCCAGTTATTACTTCAATTCATTTCATAACAACAGCAGTTTAACTGCGCATATACCAAAATGTAGAGTTCCTTTATATATGTCATATTTGGCGCTTTATCGCAAAGAAAACATATTTCAATTATTTGGGAAAATGAGCAAATCAATGCCGATAGAATGAGTGACCCGTACTAAGTTTATAAGTAGTTTATATGACCTTTTTTAATTAATGTTATTTACACTCATCTTTAGAAAAAAAATTATCCAAAAAATTGCCTGAAAATTTCAGGCTGTTTATGTCATAGGACATAAAATTTCGTTTCGGAAAGAAAATTAGTATAGAAAATTAACAAACGTTTGAAGATGCTTATTATTAATTTATGGTTTTTTTTCCCTCATAATGTGGTAAACTCATATGAGATTAAAGTGAATAAAAAAAAGAATCGTTTGCGTGAAAGAAAATATTATTCATGTATTTAGTAGTTATCTTAAGAAACCTTTTTCCAATTCAAATTTTATGTCAGTATGTAACAGTAAACTAAACAGAAAATATAAAATACATTCAGAAAGTAAATATGCATGATTTGTATGTATAGATTATAAATCAAAATATATTATATACATTTTGTATACATACATTTCTGAATATACACATACGTTTCTGAATGCACTTTCAATAACAGAAGACCACACCTCTGATTTCTATAAACACTGAAATGTAGAACTCAAATTCAATATTAACTTTCCTCAATAAGTTGAACTGTTTAAATTATTTGAATTTTTTAAACAGGAATTTTTTTAAACACTCTGTTTAGTTCAGTTCAGGAAAAACTGTTTTTTTCTGCACAATTAAGCTTTTGATTGCAGATAATTTTGTCGTTTACTCTGAGTTTTTTCCCCTACAGACAAATTAATATAAGTAGCCACACATATTTCCATAAGATTTTATTCTTTGTATATAAAACATCTGAAAGTACCAAGAATGAGCCCTGTAATAAAAATTTATAGTTTAAATTAAGGATTCCCAGGCTTTTTCTTCATTAACCCTTTTATATTTTTCTCTATAATATATAGCATACAACATAATAACAATACAAATAATTGTGCATGCATCGCTTAAAGATTACAGAGCTAGACTAAGAATATGCATAATAGATTTGGAAAAAAAATGTTTTTTTAGGTTTATGCTTTATTTGTATTCTTATTATTTTGAATTTTGGAGATATAAACAAGATCCAAAATAAACTTGCAAAATATGCAAAATCACAGCTTTTAATTGCCCCAGAGTCTGATTTTAACGAATGTAATGGCTGCACTTGATGTAGTATATTGAAAAAATCTTTTTAATATTTGTCATAAAATTGCTTAATTCTTAAATCAACTCGTTTAGAAATATTCAGCTTGTTTCTTGTTTTCCGTAGTAAGTCACTGACTTGACTAAAGCTTCTTTCCAGTGGTAAGAGGAAAAAAAAAATTCTATAATATTGGTTTGGTAACATCTTTAATTTTGGGATATTTCTCTCAGATGATTTATAAATTACTAAATTTAGTGAACTCATATGTTTTGAATGTGACTTGATTTATTTGTATAATAAGGTTTTATATCAATCTACAATTACTTATCTTTTTTTTACAGTCAGTGGGATCTTGATTGTGCTGATTAACTGCCATTGCATATTTGGATATCGAATCATTTACTATCATAGAGACAATTTAAAAATTCATCAACCCAAATGAGAAACCCTGATTTAAAGTTTAACTAATAATATTTTAAAACATTTTTATTATTAGAATTCATTTTAAATTGCTAAAGGTTTTGCACAATATCTTTTCATAAGCCATTTTTATAAAAACCTTTTAGTAATTATTTTATGTAAGATCAGATTGGATTGGATTATGATAAAGGACTTAAAATTCCTATTAAGAATATAAGTATTTGTGGAAGACTTTTTAAGCATCTTCACCAGTATAAATCATCAGTATAAATCTTCACCCGATCTAGCTTGTTCATTCGAGAGGTGTACTTAGAGCAGTTCATCTGGACAAGTTCGTGAGTATATTTTTGATTACTATGCTTTCATTATGGACATTATCTTGTACATCAATAGGATAGTTTGACTAGGTAAAATGGATGAGATAAATGATTTAGCAGTCCTTAATAAGCGCGATATCATTGAGAATATTCTTAAAAATGGCACGATTGAGGATCGTAGGCAGATTATGGCTGAGTTTAACTTAGCGTTTAACACGCTTAAAAATGGCTTACGGAAAACTACCCCAGAAAGGGAGCAATGGCTCCAAAAAACCTATGCAGAGCTTGAGAAGTGTGTAGCGATTAAACAAGCTGCAGGAGATTCAGTGATACAGAAAGTGCGAAATATCTGCGGTAGCATCCCGTAGTTAATAATCCTAGCAATGCATCAGCATCTAATCAAACTGCTAAGCAACCCAAACCAGTTTCAAATGTTATTCAGGAAATAAGCAAAATAAATAATTATAATGAAAAATGGATTACCCTCAAAAAATACCACAAACGCGCACTTAGCGAAAGCAGCAACGCTTCATTGACCTCAGTCAAAAACAAATATGCATTACTAAAAATAGATGATAAAATGGACACTACAAATGTTAGTTCGCAAAACTCACAAGAAGACAGTACTAATAATGAAGGAGATTTCATTACGCCCAACAAAAAGGCTAACAGAATTCCGCCGATTATCATTTCAGATGTCACGGATTGAAAAGCCCTCAGAGATAATATTAAGCAATTTACCATATCCATGGAATGTGTACAGAAAGGTGGTGATATCCACATTAAACTCAAATTGGACACTAAGTATCGTGAAATCACGAGATACGTAAACGAAAAAGAAATTCCATAGCATACCTTCCCTCTTCCTCAGGATAAACCGATAAGAGTTGTAATCAAAAAATTATCTGTTCACATCAAACCCGAGGACATTATGTAAGAACTAATAGATAATAACATACCAGTTAAAACAGTAAGGCAAGTTACGAAGAAAATAGACAATGAAATTGTCAAACTCCCCACTTTCATGGTTGAAGTCAAACGAAGCATAGAAGGCAAGAAAATATACAAGATAACGCATATTCTAGATTTGGCTGTTAAAATTACTCCCTTCCGACCCACTCCAGGACACAAAAACAGTGTCACTATTGTCAGAGGTACGGCCACAGTCGTGCTCACTGCAAGTACAAGCCTAGGTGTTTAAAATGCGGACAAAACCATATTACTACAACATGCACAAAAGACAGAAATTTACCAGGCAAATGTTGCCTCTGCGGAGGTCCCCACATTAGTTCGTACCGTGGTTGCGAAATGCACCCCGATAACATGAAAAGAAAAATCGCAGAAAAGAAT
Organism: Stegodyphus dumicola; assembly: GCF_044657685.1. NCBI lineage: Eukaryota > Metazoa > Arthropoda > Arachnida > Araneae > Eresidae > Stegodyphus > Stegodyphus dumicola. The sequence continues at coordinate 182,640,066 of NC_140781.1, forward strand.
TCTAAAAAGAAGCGAGAAAAACTTCAAAAAATATATTAACTTAGAAAATTTCCTGCCTCTACCAGGGAGAAACACAACCCAAAATAACAGTGAAAATGTTAATGAGCAGAATGCTGCATCTACCAGTCAGCACACAGCTGTGGAAAAAGAGAACTTAGGCTTCGCCTCCGAATTCATAATTTGGCTTAAGAAATTATTCCTGCATGGAAAATCTCTCTTCGAACGGTTCTTAAAATCTAAATCAATATTGGAAAAAATCCAAGTCGACTGGGAAGCCTTTGAACTTTTATCAAGCATCATTAGCCCACCAGCGGCCAAGCGGTAAAATCGCTGAACACTGGTAGTTCGGTCCGAGGTTCGAATCCCGCGAACGGGCTGGCTGCATGGGTGTTTTCGTGGTTTTCCCCATGTGTAACGTGTATACGAGCCAGTTACCCTTAGAAAGTCCTCCACGAAGGCATCCCTCCCCTTAGGCAGATAGCCCTCGAGACTTTGTCGTAATTAAATAACCTAACCTAACCTATCAAGCATCAATTATGAATTTTAACAAAATTAACAGTATTTCAAGAACTCACCTCACTGCCCCCAGCAGTTTAAACCTCGCTTTTTTCAACGCCAACGGCGTTCGCCCCAAGAGCGTTGAAGTTGCAAACTTTCTTAATCACCATAATATTGATGCGTTTCTAGTGAATGAAACTTGGCGCAAACCTAATGATAAGTTCAAGATCAGTAGTTACAACGCATTCAGGATGGACAGAGACCATAACAGGGACGGCGGTACTATGATATTAATTAAAAGACATCTGCACGCCAACGAATTTAATATTCCCAATAGCAGCAGCATTGAAACCACTGCGATCGTTGTGCATTTGCGCACAAATGAGCCGATTGTCATCATCTCGGCTTATAATCCCCCTAGAAACAGTGACTTGCAAATTTTTAACAATATCACTCACCCAGTTATTATAGCAGGGGACCTGAACTCTAAACATCATAGCTGGAATTCTCAAAGAAATAACGCAAATGGTAACATACACTCATAGACAAAAAAATTAGCGCACCAAGAAGGAGTTATCAAAAATGAAACGAAATTTTACTTACGTAATGACTACTTTGATATAAGTCAATGATCAGAAAATCAAAGAAAAAGCATAATTTATTTCAGAAAAAAAGGCAAAAGAACGGATTAATTAATACTCCGTTGGACCCCCTCTAGCGCGAATGCACGATGCGATACGATCGAGCATTCAGTCATACAAGTTCTGTATGATGTCTTGAGACATTTCTTTCCATATTTGCTGTAACCTTGCCTCTAGTTCGTTCGTTCAAACTCGTGGGATGCCAAACTCGTTGTTCCAAATGATCCCAGATATGCTAGATTGGAGACAAATCTGGGGATCGGGCAGGCCAAGGAAGGGTAGTAACAGTGTGGAGACAGTTTTGTGACACCCTTGCCGTATGATGCCGAGCATTGTCTTGTTGAAAAATGGCTCCTGGGAGCCGTTGCATGAGTGGCAACACATGTGGTTGCAGGATTTCGTGAACATACCACTGGGCTGTCATGGTGCCACGGAGCAACACTATGGGTGACCGTGTATTGTAAGCAATGGCACCCCATACCATCACACCAGCTGTGGAAGCGATGTGTCGCTGTACAGCAAAGGCAGGATTAAGGCGTTCACCACGGGCTCTCCACACACGAACACGATTGTCATCACTGCCGAGACTGAATCTGGATTCGTCGCTAAAGACGACCTGGTTCCATTCCACTGCAGTCCAGTTTCCTCGTGCTCGACACCACTCCAAACGGAGGCGTCGATGGGTGGGCATCAAGGGCAGCACACGTAATGGAAGCCGCGATACCAACTGTCCTTCAGCCAGGCGCCTTCGTATGGTTCGAGAAGACACAGGGGTCTGCCCTAGTGAAGTGCTACATGTGCCTGGATAGCGGCCGATGAAGCAGTTGGCTGTACGCGTGCATTTCTTACGATGTGGCGGTCTTCTTGACGACTGGTCTGTTGAGGGCGTCCTGAGCCTGTTCTTCGTGTACATGACATCTCTCGGGTCCACTGGTCCCAAAACCTCCTCACAACACAATCAGAGCGGCCTAATTGACGAGCTACTCGCCTAGCTGACCACCCAGCTTCCATCATCCGGACGATTCTCCCCCTCTCAAACTGCGACAACTGCTCATATTGTCTTCGAACAGGGCGTAATGGCATGTCTACCTCAGCTCTTCCTTTGTAAATGATTCAGCACACTCAAACAAGCTTTGGTTACCTGTTTTATACTTCACAGAGTACGACGTTCAACGCCCTCTACCGGCTATACGTAATGCGCAATCATGCTGCATTTCTAATCATTTGCATATCTCCCCGACATGTACCTTCATTGCAAGTTTCGTTACGATCCCCCAATTATTTCTTGGTGCGCTATTTTTTTTGTCCATGACTGTACTTTATAGCTATACTCTTACGAATGACCTAAGAATTTTTGGGCCAACGGAACCCACCAGGTATCATCATATAGGCAGCTCGGATGTTCTCGACATAGTTATTACAAAAAATATCCAGCAAATCTCTTTCCTACAAGTGATTAATCAATTAACCTCTGACCAACTCCCTGTTAAATTTACTTACCAAGGCTTTGAGAAGACCTTATAAGCTATTTCTCCCACTTCCCTAGCGTGCCTTTGTGATGTAACGGTAGCACGCTGGGCCGGTATTCCAGAGGTCCGTGGTTCGATTCCCGGCGAAGGCGGTTGCTAATTTTTCATATCTCTCTGGCTTCCAAAAAATTGTGGCGCCCGAACTAAAGGGGATGTGGATGATGATTCTCCGCACCCAGAATTTGGCGACTAGTTCCCCTAAAACCCTAGTTGCCCTTTTAAAAGGGGAGTATATAAGGTATTTCTCCCACTTCCCTAGCGTGCCTTCGTGGTGTAATTGTAGCACGCTGGGCCGGTATTCCAGAGGTCCGTAGTTTGATTCCCGGCGAAGGCAGTTGCTACTTTTTCATCTCTCTGGCTTCCAAAAAATCCTAATGACTCTAACCTTGCCTCTAAACTGTCAGAAAGTCAATAACTCACTGGAAAAACTACCTGCTCACCCGCCTCTTGCCGATATTGGGGACATTAAGTACAATATTACTAAGATCAATAGTAAAATTAAGAAAGCCCTTGATGATTCCACCAAATTAAAAGCATATAAGAAAGACAAGCTCCCGACCACATCATTGAGAAAATAAAAGACAAAAACCGCACAGCAAAAATCTGGCGAAGAACAGGGGATTCCACTGTTAAACGAAATCTGAACAGAAAAATTAGGAACATCAAGACCCTCCTCCTGGAGTATAGATCAAATTGTTGGGAAGATTTCTTAGACTCCATGGATTTCTCCCCAAATACAGTCTGGCGTATTGGAAATTCCTTAAGGAATACTAATAACAGAAATATTTACCTTCTCCAGACCAGTAATGGAATTTCTTATTCTGAACATGACATGGCTGAAGCCCTTGTGCAGCACTTAGAAAAGACTTTCACCAACCATACCTCTAATAATGATGAGACAGATGAAGAAGTCGATAATTTCATTACCCGCCTAGCTGATAGAAATTGTGATAATCACTTCAACCCAACTTCTCCAGCAGAAATAAGTAATATAATTAGCAACTTAAAGTCCAGGAAAGTTCCCGGCTACGATAGCATCACCAATACGGTTCTCAAAGCTCTCCCAAGAAGCTACATAGTCCTCCTTACAAACATAGTCAATGCTTGCATGAGGCTCAACTACTTCCCGCAACAGTGGAAGCACGCGCAGATAATTACGTTTGTCAAGCCGGGGAAAACCCAAAGGACTTAAACTCCTACCATCCGATCAGCCTTCTCCCCAGTTTGGGAAAAGTATTTGAGAGAGTGCTCCAAAAGAGATTAACTCAACATCTAGAGGATGAGAATATTTATATGCAAAGAGCAGTTTAGTTTTAGAGCCAGTCATAATACCGTGCACCAACTACTGAACGTTACAGAATTCATTGCAGATTCCTTCGCAAAAAAAGAACACAATCGCCAGCTGTTTTCTAGATCTAGAAAAAGCATTTGATAAGGTGTGGCAGGAGGGTCTCCTGTACAAGCTGCACTTTGTTCATCTGCCCATCAGTTTTATTAATCTCATGAAAAGCTATCTTAAAAACAGGACCTTTCAGGTACAAATTAATGACTTTCTCTCTTCAAGAAAGGCAGATAGCCATAGAGTGCTTTGCCATACACCACCACCACCACCACCACTCTCTTCAAGAAAAAGAGTTAAAAGCGGAGTGGCTCAAGGAAGCGTTCTGGGTCCGCTTCTGTTCAAAATCTACACGAAGGATATGCCGGTTCCTTTGAATGCAAAAGTAGTAAAATATGTGGACGACACAGCAATTTTAACCAAGTCGCTAAAACCCCAGCTCGCGGTACATAAACTTGAAAGCGCAGTAAATATCATAGCACACTATTATAATTCATGGAAATTAAAAGTAAATCCCTCAAAGAGCCAAATTCTCCTTTTCAGACGTCATCGGAAGTTCACTCCTGTGAATGTAAATATAAAAATTAATGATCAATCCCTAGCAATTGTTTCAGGCACCAAGTATCTAGGAGTTGTATTTGACTCACAGCTGTTATTCAAACAACACACGGAGTATGCCTTGCGCAAAGCCACCGCAACTAAAGTGTCTCTTTACCCTTTAATAAAAAGAAATGCTAAATTAAATATCAGTCTCAAGAAAAAGATCTATACTAGCTTAATAAGACCCACCCTTCTTTATGCAGTGTCTATTTGGGCCACTGAGTACAAGACTTATAGACAGAAACTACAGGTCTTTCAGAACAAAATAATCAGGCAAATTGTTGACTCCCCATGGTTCGTACGTAACCTGCAGATACATAAAGAACTGAAAATAAGACCTATAGCTGATCAAATTCTCACCACGAGCCATAACATCTATGCAAAAATAGAACTTTCCCAGTACGAACATATCCGTGATCTGATAAATTATGATCCTACAACAGAAAACACAGCAAAGCGCCCAAGAGGCATCTTCCAAAACAACAAATGGTGAAATGTGTATATATTGTACATAGTACTATTATCTTTATTTAATCTTCATTAGTGTCATTTTTACCAGTGTCTTTGAAACTTTATAGACTTATGGACATGATCCGTGTACCTGGATCTTCAAAGCACAGATTTTATATTTGTCATTTTTTAATTACCAGTTTCAATCTTCTTATTGTTATACCAGAGACTTTGTAATATTGTGGACTTATGGACATGATCCGTGTACCTGGATCTTCAAAGCTTTGATTACTTATTGCTATCTTAGTGTAAAGTGTTATTCACCATTTGCTACTTCGCTCAAACACCGCTGTCCCTATATACATCGCAGTGGCTAATTGCACCGACGGTGCGAATAGCTAACAGGCTATTCACACCACCTACGTTCGCGCATGCGCACAATCAGCCCTGGTACCAGCATTTTACGCCGATTTCCGTAAGGCAGGCGGTATTGAGAGTGAATGTTCTTAATAGTTCACCAGCAAGAGAATAATTTGAAAGTAATAATTATCAGTTACAAAGACGAGGTCAATCTATATACATGATAATGTTCATGATTAGATAAAATAGGGATTTAATGATGGTTCTAATTGCAAGCGATGACGAGTAATTAGTTAAAAAATCTTTAGTGTATTGATAAAAAGGCTACAGAAATTACTTAAATTCTTTTATTTAACAGAGGAATTTTTATGCAAACTTAGACCCTATTCTTATAGCATAGGACTGTCAGAATTTATTATTCAATAAGAAAACTTACTGAAAATGATAATATTCTTATATATTCATCAGGTTTTCAGTATCCACATAGGTTTATAGGTTCAAATGCCATATTTCAAAATCAAAGTTATTTATGTAATAAAACCTTACAAAATCTGATAAATCATTTGTGTGTGCAAATTTTTAAATCTAAATCTCTTACGTTAAATTATTTCTGTCTTTTAAATTACATCCCATTATTTATTTCAATTTAATTGATTAATGTGTTTGTACTAATGTTTCAAAGTTCTTTGAAGCACTTTTTGTGTCCTGAAAATGCCAAGTATTTCCATAAAAAAAATAAGCAGGCATACAGAATAATTCATTTAAAAGTTGATATAATCGCGTTTAACTTATTTCATGTCTAAATTTTCTACACAGAAATCTTCTGTCTAATTTTTAGTATCTTTTATCAGACGAAATTTTTCAAAGAGGAATGAATTAAAGTCTTGATTGCGCAAAACACATCTTTAAAGCTAAATGTATTCTAAGAAGTACAAAAATTGTAAACAAGATTTTGTCTCCCCCCCCCAAATCAGACATTTAAAATATTCAAACCGTTCAGGAAAAGGATAAACATTGCGAACACAAAAATCTGCCCTTTTTTATATATACTTTAATAAAAGGAAATGTGTTCCTTCTTTTTATAAGAAAAGGAACCCATTTTCCTTTCTAAACTTTTAAAAGTCGCCAACGCTTAAAAAATGATGAACTACGCCAAGGTAGAAATCCGCCTTTTTTTTAAAAAAAAGATTCACTACAACAGTTCGCGTACGTAGAATCCGTTCCTTTCGATGCGGTTCAGTTGACGGATCTGACAACTCAATGCGCATGTGTTGTTAATGTTGGTGCGAATAGCTTAAGCGGCTAATCGCACCGGTGGTGCGAATAGCATCGGCCATATGTACATAGTGTATAGCTTCAATAACTCACGTGCCTCAGTGTTCTGCAAGAACTTTAGTGTTTTAATTTCTCTGACCAAGACTTCACTGAATTGTGATAGCTACTATTTCAAGATGCATTGGCCGTGGACAGTTCACGGAAGGATGACCCCCACTGACCAATCTGTGTTTTTACAGCAAGGATGAATTTGAATATTTTGACTTAACCAATCTGCTGCAACCCCTCAGTTGTGCCATTTGTCTTCATTTAGATTGCGATATTAGTTTATTTATTCCAACCTGAATAACCTGTTTCAAAACTTGGTAATTACTAATTTATCCAATATTTCTCATTGCACACGAAATCTGCTTTGCTCGTACTCTGTATTTGGGTGGGTGTCCACCCACGTGAGAAGCTCCTGCCAATCACCTTCTAGCGAATACTGCTCGAACGGCAATTCCAGATGCTACTCCACGTATATTTCGCAAAGTTTGACAACTTTCGCCAAGTAAATCGCCTTAATTAAAAACTTAAATACCAACGCCTTAGGGCAATTTACGAACAGAGACCGTTAAAGTAGCGGTTAGCTACTAATTGCCGCCTAGCCATTGACTCGATTTCTTTTTAAGCAGCTCATTCAGTTGGCGAGGTAGACGTTACGTGGTTAGGTAGCTGTCCCAGTCATCCCATAGGCGAAGAGTGAAGTTTCTAGTTATATCTTGCGATAAAGTTAACTTGCTGTTTTAGGTACTCTCGGGTACATAAAAATGTCCTTATTCAGGACACCCAACGACATGACGGACGACCATGTTCCTTGACGCAAAATTTTAAGGCTCTCTTAGTTTGGCCAATGTAAATTAAATCACACTGGCAAGGAATCCTGCAAATACCCCAGGAATTCATATCCGGAATGCGATCCTTGAGTATGGAACTCGGAATTTTATTGATGGGAGAATAAACGACCCGAAAGTTAAATTTCTACAAAATGCGTGCAACTTTATAGCTAATTAATGGAAAGAAGGGAATGACAACAGAATTTTTATAATCTCCTAAAACAAGAGTGTGCCTTTTGGTGTGTTGAGATGACAATTTTTTAACTGCTTGATTAATAATGTTGGGTGAAAAGCCCCTGTCAATAGCTGTTGCTTTTAATTTACATTGCCAAACTAAGAGATCCTTAAAATTTCGCGTCAAGCAATATGAGACATATGTTGGAAAAAAGGAAACATAGAAGTCTTCTGTTGCCCAACATTGTTGGTCCGAAAATCACACTTTCAATTTTTCTGCTGCCAAAATTATTCAAAAAAATCTTCCATTGCTGAAATGGATTTTCTAGAGGCATTTCACATTCAAAAAAAATCTTTCTGTTCTAGTTAACGACCCTAATTCCAATCCATCTTTGCCTTCAGCCTTTAAAGAAATTATGTTTTAGTTCTGGTTACATTAACAGATGGTGCCAGTAGCTTGTCGCCTACCCAGGCTTTCTTATCTTATCTAATCTTTATATCCTATCTGGTTCATTTGCGCTTTTGCGGCTGAGGATGATGGTTCGGTAAAACCATCGAAACTGCTCCTGTGAAAGTTTGAAAATATAACGCTGATTTTTGTTGTTTGACTTCTAAACTAATAGTTATGTATACATTATCGTAGTAAATGAAGAAATCAAGACAAATATCTCATGTACATTTCATACATTCTGTTTTTTTATTTAATTAAACTTATATTATTATAATCAGATTTATATTATTTGTCTAAAGTTTCTGAAAGTACTGCGAACCCAGAAAAAATTTTACAATATATTTCTTGATGTGCATATATGAAACTAAGCAGTTCAAAAGTTCACTTTTGGAATAATTTATTATTCTTAAATAATTAAAATGTCTTACAGACGATAATATATACAATAATATAATTAGATACTAATTATCATGATGAATGAAAATGGCAAAGCGTTCTGAAGAAAAACGGTGTACAGACTTATTCTTTATCAACCACGGGTCGAACCAGCGTCAATAAAAAGAAATTGGAAGGAAATGCATAAATATATCATAAAGCAGCAGCTAACAATATTAAAATCTTGAATACAATCAGGAAGTTTATTTATCAAGACTTTATTTATGATTAACATGTTCACGCCGGCGCGGGCCACCGGTGGCCCGCATTAGTCTGTCTTATCGGGCGGCGCGTACCACCGGTGGTACGCATTCGATTGTGTTATTAGATTGCTTCTATTGATATCTTCTATTGATAGATTCATCAGACGAATCACTTATTTCCATATCCCTTTTATCTATTATTTATAAGGGTAAAAATTAAAAAAAAAACATTCTAACTGCCTTTCTAGTTATACTTATTGGCAGAAAGATGAAAAAAACCTAACGAGTTACACAACTTGCAAAATAAGTACTCACTATACTATTAGCAAACGTACAACTGGTATACAGGTTTGAACAGGTAATAATTGCGTGCCGCCAGAGAAACGCGGCAAAAATTCGATCGCCGCCTCACGACGAAGAGTATAAAAATTGGCCCCGGCGTGAACGTTTTAATGAAGAAGTTTATTTATGTCTCACACGTAAACGCACTGCCATTTTGAATGATATGTTTTCAGATAATCTTAAAATACCGCTGGAAGATTTCCCAGATAGTCTGTTTTCAAATTCCATATTCATTTCATCTAGATGAATAGTAGCCGATTTATTATAATTTCTAACTTTGCAAATGCAAAGTTAGAAATTATAATAAATCGGCATACGGTTTACTTACACGTAATTTTTTATATCGATCACGCTTCACACCACAGATTTTGTTTGATCGGGAAAATGAGACTCTTTTGGCGCAACCTATGGCGAAATTTCGTACAGGGGGAAAGCAAGGATCAAGTCTGTATTTAATGTGACCGAAGGGAATATACTATATTCTACGCAAACTGCCAAAGTCTGTTGTAGTGAGTCTTTTTTTTTAGGCGGGTAAATATGTTGGCGTAGTTTATCATTTTTTAAGCGTTGGTGAAAGATTAGAAAGGGAAATTTATATAAAAAGAAGGAATATATTTCCTTTATTTATGTATATATAGAAAAGGCCAGATTTTTATGTTTGCATAAATTATTCCAAACGTTCGTATTCCTAAACGGTTGGACTCGTCTAAATAACTGATTTGGGGGAGGGGACTTAAGTCTCATTTATATTTTTTTTACTTCTTAGAATAAATTTAAATTCAAAGATGTGTTTTGCACAATCAAAATTTTTATTCATTCTTCTTTGAAATTTTTCGTCTGAGAAAAGATAATAAAAATTAGACAAAGCATTATTTCTGCGTAGAAAATTTAGACATGAAATAAGTTAAAAGCGATAAAATAAACTATTAAATTAACAACTTATAGACTGCATGATTTGCATTTCTCGATTTGACTGCTACCGCCGTATCATCGGCGTAGGAGCCGAGAAAATAATTTTGGTCCATTTCATCTTTGAGGAGATCCGTAACACAGTATACACATAGAATAGGACCTAACGTTGAACCCTGAGGGACTGCTGCACGCAACAGTCTTTCGTCCGAAGTGTCATTGCCAATAGTAATATAGAAAACTCTGTCAGAGGTAAAAGAGTGCACAAGAAGAACGAGTTCCCTGGTGAAGTTCAGTTCTATTAACTTGAAGCTCAGCCCCTCATGCCAGACGCGGTCGAAGGCTTTCGCCACGTCCAGCGACATTTAGCTTATTTTGGAAAGCACTGCCAATAAATTCAGATAAGCGAACAAGCTGCTTTGTCGTGGACAGATTCTTGCGGAAACCAAACTGTTCGATAGGGAGCTTGTCAAAGAAAGGTTGCATTCTAGCCATGATGATATTTTCAAAAATTTTGCCCAAGCCGGAGAGAAGGCTGATGGGCCTGTAGCCTTCTGGTTTCGTGGGTCCTTTCCTGGTTTGGGAATAAGTATTACTTTAGCTCGCTTCCAACTCATGAGGAAGTAGGTGTTCTCTAAAGAAGCATTCATGATACTGACATATTTTGTAATAGTATTGAGAGGGAGAGGTTTTATAGCCAGGTTACTAATGTCATCATACCCTGGGGCTTTTCTGTTTTTCAACTTCTTTATAATGCTGAGGATTTACTTGGGCGACGCAAATTCAGTCCTATTTTCAGCAGTGGGCGCAGAGAGCCAGTCAGAAACAAAATTGTCCACATAATCAACAAAGTTATGGTCTCATGGATTATCATTTGGCGTGAATTCGTTTTTCAGATGATCTGCATGTACTACTGCTTTATCCTTATTAGTAATCGCAGTCTTATTTCCAGTGTAAATTGGCCTGTTCAAAGTAGATTTCTGTTTTAGACTTTTGCCGAAGGCCAAGAAGGATTCGTCCGAGTCATTTAATTTGATAATTTTCTCCTCCCACCTTTCTGGTCTAAATTTGCTTATGTTATACTTGATTTTTCTATTTAGCTCATTAAAGCTCTTTTTTAACCTTCGGATCCAAAGTTAGACTCCATCTTTTTCGGAGTCTGTTTCGTTCTCTGATTTGGTCCCGAATAAAATTCGGGAGACGGTCAGCATTGTGAATGGCTGGGATCGCATACGTAGCAGTATCAACTGCAGAAGCAATGCTATTCACGAATGAGTCAATCGCACAGTCAATATCGGACTTAGTCTTTAGGCAGTTTATCTTAGGAGTATTATCAGAAAGGAAGTTTTTATAAAGCTGCCAGTCCGTAAGCTTCTTTGTCTATATTTTTAACTGCCTCAAACTACGACAGGAACGTGGTCAGATGTTAAGTCCTGTTTAACGTCCAATGTCATAGGGATCTTAGTCGTAGTAAGGACGATGTCTAAAATGTCCGCAAAAAGCGGGTTATCTGGGTAGTAAGTGGTCTCATCAGGGGCGTAGAGTGTAACTTGAAGATCAGTGATGAATTTCTCCAGTTTATCACCATTTTTATTTGCGTTACGACAGTTCCACATAATACTTTTTGCATTTAAATCGCCTGACAAGATGATAGGCTTATCACTCGGGAGGAGTTCTGCTAGAGTTCCAACATCTAACGGTACCAACGGCGGGTTATACATTGCACAGAAATAAACCGTGCCATATTTTGGAATCACAAGAGAGACTGTAACCAACTCATGCCCATTTCTGCGATCGTCTTCAATAAAACATGATCGTCTTCAATAAACATGATTGAGTTACGTACGTAAATTGCGGCTCCCCCACCCTTATGACTTAATCTGTAACACCTATAGCACCTGTAATTTGTAATTTTAATGCTACTGCTCGCCGTAGCAAATGTCTCAGTAATTAGAGCTATATCAATCTCATATCTTAGAAGTAAATTGTGTAGCTCATGAATTTTGTTGAGAACGCGTAATTTGATCGGCGCCTTTTTAATGTTGTATTTTCCCATTAACAGTATTTACAACCGGGGTTTTATCCTGAGTTAGTTGATTCATTTGTTTAATTTATTCGTGTAGAAAAAAAGCCAGCGCTCTTAATAGTTGAAACTAATTCTCCTAAATCATGGAAAACTTTCTTCGCTTCACTAAGCGTGTCTGAATATAAGCCCGTCGATAGCGTCTGGGAAAACGATTTGTTCTCGACCACCCGGCTAGGGTATGTTTTGGGTATGCCACTTTTATTTTTAGGGAACTTCTCTCACCCACTAAAACTCGCAGTGGGAGAAGAAATTACGGTGAGTCTTTATCATTTTTATGTGAGCATTCACTAGAAAAGTGTTCTTGGGCGCATCTAACTCATTTAGGAATATAATTACATCTCGTCTGCGTGTGATGAAAGCCCTGACACGTGTAACATTGAATCGGACCTTGGCGTCCTTTATACTCTCGTGAAATTTTTCCGATCTCGTTTTAATCAAAACAGCGAAATTTTGATTTTCATACAGTTCTTTTACCATTTCAAATTCAAAATATATGGAAAACTTGTTTCCACACTCAATTTATTTTTGTCACATTCATCATCCTCAAGTTACATCAAACAAATAACACATAAATTTCAGTAACAATAACTAAAAATTAATTAACAATGAAATCACATACAAGGAAGATAAGCAGAACCTGTTAGAAACCCTCGCTATCGCTTAGTTAGGCTTAAGAACACTCGCTAAAAGGCCAGTCCAATGCTACCGCTGCAAGCAATTCGGACATGCTCAATTCTGTTGCAGTAATCCCATTAGATATGTGAAGTGCGGGCAACAATATCGAAACAATCAATGCACCATGAAACCCGAAGATAAGCCTAAATGAATTTTCTGCGGACTCTGTCACGTGAGCAGCTATAGAGGTCGCAGCGAGAATAAGAAAAGATTTAAAAAGAAAAGCAGCCCACCCCAGCCTAAAGTTCCCGAACTCTCTGAGGAAAACTTTCCTAGCTCAAAGACTGCCTCGATCACAGCGCAGAATAATCCCCTTCAAGCCACTTACAGCGAGAAATTGAAAGGAAAAATCGCCCCGCCACCGAAAGACTTAAATGATGCTATTAAATGGATTCAAGCTGAAAAAATTAACGCTTTCCTAACTTCGATCATCTCATGCATTGGTAAAATCAGAGCTGCAAAAAAAATTACAAACAGGCTTTCAAGCAGCTATGTTACTTATTAATTTCGCAGAATCTGAAGATTAGAAAAGATTTAGCACTCCCTCTATGACGGATCAATAGGAACACAGAAAATTCACGCAGTTATTTCCAGAACTCATCTTTCAATTTTTCGCATTCTATCTTCTTCAACCAGAGCAATTTTTACTGTCTGTTAGTCAGAGTACCTCCTGAAGGTGTTGTACGCAAGGCTCATCTCATCGCAACATCGAGAATCCTATTTTTAGAATTCTCAGCCAACTTTCCCTAATGCTATGGCAGAAAAGTATGTCATTTCTCCATGGGTTAGACACAGGACGTGGCTTTTAGCCTAGGCGCCTGTTCTCCATGTGCTTAGCACCTGAGCCTTCCGCTACCGCCTGCCTTACGGCAAATCGGCGTAAAATATTTGATTGTGCACATGCGCTAACGTAGGTGGTGCGATTAGCCACGACGCTTCCTTTTACTATGCATCCAAAGACCATCAGTAAAGCAGGATGAGTAGTGTAGACAAAATAAGACAAAAGTATTAAGTCAAGTGGCCGCCATCAGTCGAAGGTGTTTCTGGCGGAAAGTCTAAATCAATGAATTGAAGAGTCTAGATTGAGTAAAAAATGTTAAGAATGAAGAATGTCAGATGGATATTTGTGATTTTCTCTGGGAAATTGAGAATATCTAAGAGAGTTAGGACAAATGAGAACAGAATAGGAGAAATTTCTGGCAAGTTTTTTAATATAATTTTGAACTGAACTCGCTAACGGCGTGACCAAATCTCTAGCTGTAACCGTAACGATGATTTTTGGGGCGCACTCACGGTGCTATTTTATCTCGTGAAATTTTGTTTAAGTTTTAATAAAATAGACCCCCTTTTCCTGTTCTGCAATGTTCCGGATACCTTTAAACACCTTCTGCTTTACTGTTCTCTTTACTCCGTGCCCAGAAACACTCTTCAAAATAATTTTCTTGCACTTCCTGGATCTCCTTCTATCTATCTTGCCCTGTGTTCCACTTCCTCATCTACTCTAAAACTCCTAGGACAGCGGTTCTCAACCTTTTCACTAATGCACTGTGAAGTTCCTTCCCCTGGTGAAAGACGAGGAACGGAAGTGACTTACCCCGGAAAAACCGGTCGAGGCAGGCTGGTGGGGGGAAGAAAGACTGGACGGAGAGGGCACGGGGAGTTGGACCGGCGAGCATGCCGTGTGAGAACGTAGAGAAAGGAAATATGTTTTAATTTCTTTTGCGCGCCTTGTATATATATCTTGTATATAGTTTATTTTACAGTGTATTCGTTGTATGGTATATCAATAGTGCAGTTTGTGTAATAAATTAGTGAAGAAAATGTCAAAGCGGACAAGTGTTATTTTCCCACTATGGTAAGTTTACACAGAAGAACCCACCTCGTGTTTGAACGATCGCGAGGCATGACAAATGGCGTAGTCGGTAGGATAGTGGGAAAAAAGAAATCACCAAAAATACGAAGGAAGTAAGATCGTAAAAAGTGATTTGAGTGAACGTGGTTTAAATGAAGGAAATAAGTCACGAAAGCAAGGAAGATGACAAAAGATGGTCATGAAAGACGGAAAGTGGCACGCGTAAGTGCAAATAAACGAACGGGTGTATGAAACGTGCAAATAAACGAAAGGGTGTATGAAACCTCGTCGTGTGAAAAGTGATCATCAGTATTACCGTGGTGATAGTATTAATTGAAATGTTCGTGCAGTGTTGAAACAGTTGCTGTTAAAAGTGATCATCAGTATTACCGTGGTGATATTATTAATTGAAATGTTCGTGCAGTGTTGAAACAGTGGATGGTAAAAGTGATCATCAGTATTACCGTGGTGATATTATTAAGCGAAGTGTTATGCAGCGCGATGAGGAAATTGTACAGAATTGAGCACAACTCGTCATTTTCTACTATCGGGATCAAAGGTAAGTCCCTCTTAATTTCTTGGGAAGCACAATATATAAATGAAGAGAGCTCCCTCCCTATAATTACTATAGTAACGGAGAAAATTAAAATTGTGTTAATGTCGGTTAATAACATGATGAGAATGCCAGGCGTTAAAGCCAGTAGACACTTAGAAAGTATATTTTATATGCAAATAAGGAATTATGATTAATTTTGTTATTAAGGAGATAATGTATGCTAAATGAATGTTAAAATAGTTCAAAAATATGTCAGCAGAAATTTCGAAACATTTAATTGTGTGCTTATGTTACTAATTAAGGTAGAAATTATCTATTTTTGTTGTTGCCGTGTTTTGGCAAAATGTTTTAATCATTAAAATTAATAGGTTGGTTAAAAATTAATTAGTTTAATGATTTGAGAACAATAAGTAAATGTTTGTTTCATTTCCAGAATATGTAAGGTATTACGGCGTAAGGCCAAAGTATTCAGAACTATTTTTTGTACTAATTCAAAAGCTAATATAATTTTTGGTATTTATGTGTTAACAATATATGGTGAAATATATGTTAATAGTAATATGAGAAAGGTATTCATGATTGTGTTCACTAATGATAATGTTTGCTAAATGAATAATGGTAGTATTCAGTAGTAGTGAAATATGTATGTTTGCCTGTAAAATTAAGTGTTATTTATGTGTTGTATGGGTAAAGCTGTAAAAAGAAATACCAGAAGTTAATATGGGTCCTAAAAGGAGAAATAGGGTGTCAGAAGAATCTGATGAAATTATTAAGAACATGCAGGGTCAAATTAAAATAAAGGAAATGGAGCTGCAGCTAGAAAGGTGTAAGTTAGAGGCAGATGCGGCTAAAGATCGATTAAAAGAGATGGAATTTCGGGAAAGACAATTAGAGAGAGAACACGAGATAAAAATAAAAGAATTAGAAATTCAGAGTAGAAAAATAGATAAAGGAGGAAATAAATCGGGTTCAGAGGATGAAGGGGTTTCAGATGCTGAGAGCAAGGGAAATGATTTCTTCAAACATTTAAAAATAATGAAAGGAGTTATGATTGACCCGCCATCTAAAGCTGAGGAATGGCCTTTCTTTTTCCATCATGCGGAAATAATGTTTAATCTCTATAAAATTCCTGAAGAACATAAGGGGAAAATTATTTTGCAGAGTTTAAAAAGTTTGATTTCAACTCTAGGTATTAAAAGTTTGATTTCAACTCTAGGTGAAAGGGATTTGGATAATTATATTAAGATTAAAGATACAGTATTAAAAGAATTCCAGATTACCCCATTGCAACATAAAAAGAATTTAGAAAAATGTGTAAAAAGATATGAGGAAACGTATACTCAGCACATAGCGAGGGTTGAGGCAGCACTTGATTTCTACTTAGAATCCAGAAAAGTTAAGACTTTTGATAAATTAAGAGAACTATTGATTGTCGATCAAGTAAAAGATCAATTACCCGCAAATGTTAAGGCGCATATACTGTTAAAAGAGGTAGAAAACTGGTTATCTCCGTCAGAGCTTGCAAATGATTTGGATAATTACGTTGCAGCAATGCCTAGAAATTACAATACGAGTGCTCAGGAAGTAAATAAAGTGGGACCAAAACAGGAACCGATAAGACAAGGGGAAAAATTAGGACGACCAAATAAGAGTAAGGGGAATTTCAGTTCTGATTACAGGGTTGATAAGGAGAAGTACAAAGGGGTAAAAACTTTAGAACCTCAAGGAATGATGCAGGCAAATAAGAAAGTTCTAAAATGTTTTCAGTGTCAGGGTGAAGGACACATAAAGCGTTTTTGTCCAGCGATAAACCTGATAGCGAAACCCAAGAGAGGAAGCGAAAAAGAGGATACGGATGAGGTGGAAGCAAAGGGATTAAATAAAATATGCGTAGGGTTGAAGTTAGCTAACTATGCAGAAGAAATTCCGTTAACTAGGGCAAGTGGGGAATTACCTAGGATAGAACTGCAGATAGGCAACGCTAGATTCAAAGGAGTGATTGATAGCGGAGCAGAAGTTACTGTAATCCGGAAATCGGTAGTTCCACAGAAATATTTGGAGTCTGGAGGGAAGATATGGTTACAACCCGCCGTGGGACCCCAGGTAGAAGCCCAATTAGTTACAGTACCTATCAGTATCTGGTCAGGAGAAGAGGAGGTACAGCCTTATGTAAACGTTCATGCAGCAGTAGTGCATAATTTGAACGAGGAGGCGCTGGTGACACCTCGAGATTTTAGACTTCTCAGGGAACAAGGAGATATTTATTGGGGAGAAAATAAGGAAGAAAAACTAGTATTGGGAGTTGGTCAGGTATCGAGTAATTTGGACGGAAAGGAATCGACAGAAAAAGCCAGTCACGAGGTCGAAGGTGAAACGGAAATAGCTCGTACTACACCGTTGGTAAGGAGTAAAGATGAGGGGGAAGTAGAAGTGGGAGGCAGTGAGCAAGTGTCAGCTGATAACCCACCCTTATCGCAAACTCAACGTTTTAGACAGGAGCAAGCGGAATGTATTTCGCTGAAAAGCGCGTTCATGGATGCACGTAATAACAAGAATGGGAATTGGCTGGAGTCAGGAATTTTGTACCATACGGGAAGTGTCAATGGGCAGCGATGTAGTCAGTTAGTTGTTCCTCAAAGCCGCAGGAAAGAAATTGTGAAGTTGGCTCACGAAAGCTTACAAGGGGGGCACTTCGCAGCAAAGAAGACGGCGGAAAGGATTAAAATGTCGTTTTGGTGGGAAGGATTGTCAAAGGAGGTGCGGAAGTGGTCCGAAGCTTGCAAGGAATGCCAGCTACGAAGGAAAGTTAAAGTGAAGGATAGGGCTCCAATTACAGCTGTAGGGAGGCCAGAACTTCCATTTCAAGTGGTTAATGCGGACGTTTTAGGGCCGATTGAGCCGAAATCTTCAAGAGGGCACCAGTATGTGTTATGTGTTGTTGATCAACATAGCAGATGGCCGGAGGCAATTCCACTAAAGGCGATAACAGCGAAAGCTACATGTGACGCTTTCATTGATATTTTCATGCGAACAGGAGTTCCGAGAATGATAGCCATGGATAACGGAACGAACTTTAAGGCTAAGCTAACACAAGAATTTTTAACTAGGTTAGGGGCCTCGCCAAAATTTTCTACGCCAGGGTATCCGCAGTCAAACGGGCTAGTGGAAAGATGGATAGGAACAATGAAGTCAATGTTGCATCACGCGATAAATACTCAAGGAAGAAACTGGGATAAGCAGTTACCATATTTGTTATGGGCTTATAGGGAGATACCGAATTCAACTACCGGAGTCTCACCATTTTTGCTGATGTATGGTCGGGTGCCAGTGGGGCCACTGGCGATACTTAAATCAAGTTGGGTAGATGAGACGGTATTACCACAACGAGTTGGGGAATCAGTTACTGAATATTTAATTTCTCTTCGCAATAGGTTACAGGAGGCAGAGAAATTCGCTAAAGAAAATTCGGAAGCTAGACAGCAGAAATATGTTCATCATCATAATTTGAGGTCTAAGGAAAATGAATTCGAGATAGGAGATGAGGTAGTAGTACTGATACCAACGTCAACAAATAAACTTTGTTCGAAATGGACAGGACCTGGTGAAATAGTTGCGAAAAAGTCTCCACATTCATATTTGGTGAAATTGCCAGATGAATCTGTTAGACATTTGCATCAAAATAAGTTACGGAAATATATACAGCCTATAAATGCAGTAGGGATAATCTATGAGGCTGACACCGAATTTGGGGAGGTGCAGCACGCACCTATTCAAAGAAACCCTAAAGTAGACAAACTTTTAGATAGGATCTGTGTTTCAGAGGAATGGAAACATTTAGATAGGTCACAAAGGGATCAGTGGAGCAGATTAATCAAATCTTTCCATGTAGTGTTTGACGGGGAGATTAAATGTGCGAAGGTAGGATCCCACAGTATCAGGTTAAAAACGGGAGTTGAAAGAAAGCAACCTCATGTTTATAAGGTACCTGAGGCGTTGAAGCCACAGGTGGAAAAGCAAATTGCTGATTTGTTAGAAAGAGGTTTAATTGAACCTTCCACAGCAGAGATTGCTTACCCTATTGTGTGTGTAGCGAAACGGGACTGAAGCGTACGTTTATGTTGTGATTATCGAGGGCTTAATGCGGAAAGTCAGATTGTCCCATTTCCTATGCAAAACGCAGAAGAGCTTCGATATAAGGCAGGGGCAGCACGTTATTTGTCTACGCTAGATATTCTTAAGGGGTATTGGGAAATCCCTATGGAGAAGGAAAGTAGACATCTGACGAGTTTTGTTTCTCCGAAGGGTCAGTATCAGTGGAAAGTGATGCCGTTCGGTTTGTCAGGTGCTGCCGCAACTTTCCAAAGAGTTATGAATCAAGCTCTTAGACCACATAGTGATTATGCTGAAAGTTTCATCGATGATATAATTGTCTATTCGTCAACGTGGGAAGAACATCTTAAACATTTAAGAGCCGTACTCAGTACTTTACAGACATTGAACTTTACGGCTAATTTAGAGAAATGTTCTTTTAACAAGTCGGAGGTAAAGTATTTAGGTCACATAGTAGGCTCAGGCAGACATGGACCAGATCCAGAGAAATTGCAGGTCATTAAAAATTTGAAGCCACCTAGAACTAAAAAGGCATTAAGATCAGTTTTGGGTTTATATAATTACTATCGAGAGTATGTTCCGAATTATGCAAAAGTAGCTAGGCCGTTAACTGATCTCACGAGAAAATCTATACCTAATATACCTTGGGGGTCTGAAGCCGAGAAGGCATTCAAAGAATTAAAGGATGCTCTGTGCACGGCATCGTCTTTATATACGCCGGATATACGGAAACCTTTTGAAATTAATACAGACGCCTCACTAATAGGTATTGGAGCGTGTTTACTTCAACGAGATGAGTATGGGAAAGCTAGACCGATAACATTTGCTAGCCAGAAATTAACTAGCGCTCAGTCTAAATGGAGCACTATAGAAAGAGAGGCGTATGCAATAATTTGGGCTCTCGACAAGTTCGAAACTTGGACATACGGAAATAAAATTTTGTTGCATACAGACCATAACCCATTAAAGTACTTAACCGAAGTGATACCCCGGAATGCTAGATTACAGAGATGGGCATTAGCTCTGTCCCGCTTCCAAGTCACTGTAATGCATAAGCCAGGAGCTAAAAACTCCGATGCAGACGCATTGTCGAGGATCCCTCACGAATGTATAAGTGACCAATAATCTGAACTAAATTGAAAAAAAAAAAAAAAAAAAGAAAGAAACTAATGTTGGTATCATATATATATATATATTTTTTTGTGTGTGTTTGTTTATTATTGTAACACTAGAAAGGATAATGTTCAATGCTAGTATGGCAAAAAGTATATAGATATTGTAATTTTCATTTATTATTTTTTTTTGTATTATTGTGGTTACTCTAGAAAAGATTGTGTTATTAGGGTATATTAGTAAACGAATGATTCCTTACAGAAGTGTCAGTGAGTTGATATTGCAATGTTTTGTTTGTATCGCTATAGAAATTTGGACATGTGCAGTTTTTATGTTTATGTGTTTTAAGTGTTCTTTTTTGTGTTAGTGTTTATAACTGTAGCATGGCCCTTTTTTTTTTTTTTGCTCTCTGATTTTACTGTGATTCCTTGTGCTGTGTCCCGGAAAAGAGGGACTACCTGGTAAGTGCCAAAATAATATGGGTTTCAAATTTTTCGACTCAGTTGTAAATATTTACAAACCAGAGGGGAGGTGTGAAGTTCCTTCCCCTGGTGAAAGACGAGGAACGGAAGTGACTTACCCCGGAAGAACCGGTCGAGGCAGGCTGGTGGAGGGAAGAAAGACTGGACGGAGAGGGCACGGGGAGTTGGACCGGCGAGCATGCCGTGTGAGAACGTAGAGAAAGGAAATATGTTTTAATTTCTTTTGCGCGCCTTGTATATATATATTGTATATAATTTATTTTACAGTGTATTCGTTGTATGGTATATCAATAGTGCAGTTTGTGTAATAAATTAGTGAAGAAAATGTCAAAGCGGACAAGTGTTATTTTCCCACTATGGTAAGTTTACACAGAAGAACCCACCTCGTGTTTGAACGATCGCGAGGCATGACATGCACCATCTAAACAAAAATTGAAAAACTTTAGTACCAACAGTATATTTTACGATGATTACGTTTCAATTTCTCAATAGAAATAATAATATATATATATATATATATTGCCATTTGCACAACCTATTGGCTGTTTGTATTAAATATCCACATATAAAAAATATTAGATTAAAAACTCGTTACCATTTAAATTATCAAAGTTATAATAGTTTAATTCTAAAATTTAGAGCGAAATCTGGACCTGTTTAAGAGAGATCAATTTCTGTATACCTTTATTTTTTCTTTATATCTTTTCACTTAGTTTTAACCGTAAATTAGGATCCATTTTTGTTTTGGTTTTGTATTTATTTTTCAAATATAACACGGAAGGAAGTTCTTGTTCACAAATAGGTTGTGCAGAAAGGCAATATATTTATTTGAAATGCCGTTAAATTCTTGTTTTTTTTTTGGGGGGGGGGTTCAGCTAAAAGTCAAAAAGTGTGTTTGTTTTTGAAATCGTCAGTTGAAGTTCGATCACAGGAAATTTCTATGAGTTGTTCTTCTGGTACATTTGAACCAAATGGAATTCTAATCCAATTTTATTTTTCATAATCCTCGGGAAAATACATGATGAAATTATTTATCAATGGAAAATGATG
Source organism: Stegodyphus dumicola (assembly GCF_044657685.1). Lineage (NCBI taxonomy): Eukaryota > Metazoa > Arthropoda > Arachnida > Araneae > Eresidae > Stegodyphus > Stegodyphus dumicola. The sequence goes on from NC_140781.1 coordinate 182,662,071, forward strand.
ATTTTTAATGTCGGAGGCTAATTCTTCTTTTATATTCGGTTAGAAAACTGTCTAAACGTGATAAAAAGCTTAAAATATTATTTTCCAATTCTTGGATTATTAGCTCGAATTTATTTATCATTTTATCTCTAATGATAAAAAAATTAACACTGTTCCTTGTAGTCCTAAATTTAATTCATTTAACTCACCAAACATATCAGCTAAATATGCTAAAAGCGTCAAATTCACTAAATAAACATTTTTGCCGTTCAAATTTTAAATCCCAGGGAAAAATTTGAATTTCTGATCGACGTTCAAAAAGAAAATTTAAAACTTTGTATCAGGATAACCATCTTACTTCAGAATGTAACAAAAGCATTTCATGTTCGTTGCTCATCTCTTAGGATAAAATAGTAAATAATCTTGAATTTGAAGCTCAGCTTTTAATAAAATTAGAATTTTCCCAGCTTGATTCAAAACGAATTTCTGGTTTTCGGGGATTGTTTTCGCTACTAAAGCTTCACGATGAATGGAGAAGTAAGTAAATTTAGTTTCAAGTGCGACTTTTGAGAAATAACACCTGAATGTTTTCCTGTTAAAGCACAAGTTCAGTCTCTGCATATGGCAATGCACTCAGGGCAAGGAATGTCCAAATTTTTGCACAACTTCTCCAGTATATAATATATTTTACTGTGTTCTTCACTTAGATAAGTAAAATTATATTAATCCTTTATGTACTTGTATGCAACTATTTGATACAGTTTGTTTATTCTTAGTACTATGTACAAATACCTTTAATACCCTCATTTAGATCTTGACCGATTTAATGGCGTAATTGTTAATCCATCAAAATTTGTTTCCTGGATATCCAAAGTGTCATTCCTTGGTTACGAAGTTTCCTTGGAGGGTGTTCGCCTGCTTAGTGACAAAGTCACTGCATTTCAGAATTTCCCAAAGCCCAAAACTCTCCAGAAATTGAGGCATTTTCTGGCCATGTTACGCTTTTATCGTCGCTTCCTCCCTCGTGCTGCTGTAAAGCAGGCGCTTTTGCACATATATTTAATCTGCAGCAAAAAGGAGGATACGCTGCAAATTATTTGGTCGGCCGAATCTCGTAAAACCTTTGTACAATATACGAAGGACATAGCGTCGGCAACAGCTCTTAACTACCCGTTTAAAGCATTTGTTAGCATTTAATGGCTGACGCGTCTAATTCGACCTTGGGAGCAGATTTGCAGCAACATTTAGACGTTGCATGGCAGCTACTGGCATTCTTCTCAAAAACATTTTCTGCAGCACAATCAAAATACAGCGCGTACGATCGAGAACTTCATAGTGCGTTCGAGGCAGTTAAATATTTTCGTCATATGGGGGAAGATCGGAGGGCGACCAAACAGATGACAAAACAGACGAAGATTAAGATGGAAGAGCACCTCGGATGGGGAATAACCAATAGTCTCATCGACACTGCGATAGGCCAGCAAACACAGAGATAGTTCCTTATCCAAGTCCTCTTGGTTTCTAGAAACCACCAATGAGAGGTTATTAAGGATGGTTTCATTAAACCTCTTTACCATGCCGTCTGACTGGGGACGTAAAGGTCTTAATTAGATTTTGTCGATGCTGAGTAAAGCTTGCAGACTTCTTTGATTACAGTCGAGGGAAACTGTTTGCCTAGATAGGAATGCAACTTAAAAGGCACTCTGAACCTGGAAATCCAATGCTGTATCATTATCTCTGCTACCGTGACAAGCTCTTGATCAGGAAAAGGCCACTTCAGCCCCGTTCACATGCAACTCTCTTTCGCACAGCCACCGTTTATATCGCCTTCAGGACCAGCTCAGATGCAAATCGTCTTCCATTTCTTAATCCACAAGCCACTGCGAGCAATGATGTCACAAACATGAATCTGATTGGCGGATTTGTAACGTTTGCTTACATCTTTCTTGACATTGTTCACTATTGCTATCGGAACCATCGGAGTTTAACTCTATAATTATTTTAAAATACAATTTATGTAGTAGACAAAAGGGTTAAAAGCTACTTTTACCTTAAAAGAAGGGAAGAAATCGCATATGAATCACATATTGAGTTTGCATTTTTTTCGATAAATCCTTTTACTTAAAGTCCTAAAACTTATAGAGTTATGCACTAAATTATTTAATATTTTTACTACTTACTTAAAATTGTACACTTTGTAGAAACAAGAATGGGTTTTGCAAAGTATTGAAAAGAAAAATTATTTGAAGTGGAAATGTGATTGAGATCAGAATTGTTTCAAAGGTTTTACACAAAAATGTGTTATTTTTTCCTCAGAAATTAAGTAGTTAACTGCAAGGTAGGATACGAACTGCGCGAAATTTAATTGAAGAACCCCCTTCTTATCTAATTCGCCTCTGTTTTCGTTTATCAGATATTGTAAAAATTGAGCATACAAAACAAATATTAATTTAAAATCTGGCGTGCGCTAATGTAAAAAGGAATTTCTTTCACACTCATTTTAAAGTTTTATGATGCTTAAAATAATGAGCCAGATCTTTTTCATTCTCTATAAGAATTAAAAACTTTCCAAGTTGTAGATTTTAGCTGCTGATATTGTAAGGATCTTAAGTTTTACTAACGTTTATTTTATTTTAAATCTTTACTATCACTTCTTATTTTCTACTTCCGGCCAGAATTATAAGCGTTAACGTATTTATGCAAAGTTTGTCTGGCGAACGCTAAGTATTTAAGTTGTGGCTTTTTGCCAAGCGAGAGAGAGGAAGCAGTTAGCCGAAGCAGGCCGCTTACCTTAGAAGTTTTACTCAGTTGCTGGTTGCCTTCCAGGCCAGAGGTTTAATCCTCTTGATAACTTTAAACGTATTGCAGTGTTCACAGTTCTCTGTACTACATACGGCTTCCTGTTAATATAAGGCCAATCTTCCACGTTTATTATTTCAAAGTTAAGAGTTTAGTTTTATTTTTATATTTTTACGTTTAGACCACAAGTAGTGGGTCTTTGTATTCCGAAGTACGGAAGTTATTGTAAATAGAGAAAAATAAAGGGTTTTGTATACCCTTCTTGTGTATCCTGTCTACTTCCCACAGTTATTGAACATAGCTTTAGTAAGCTCTCTGTTCCGAGTCAGGTCCTTGCATGTTCCCGAAGAAAGTAAGACGGAACATTGAACCTGATAGTGGCGCCCAACGAAGAAGAATAACCATGGCCGAGTTTCAAGAAGAACCTGTGCTGCCTGCAGAAGCGGCTCAGAATCCAGAAATGCCAGCTGCCGCCCTGGAAGGATTTGGTTACATCGTCCAGACCATGCGCGCTTCGATGAAACCAGAAGCAACATTTAATGGAAACTCACCGGTAACCAGTTTTTTGGAAAAATTGGATGACCACTTCATGCTCTACCCCGTGCACGAATTTCAAAAAGTTACCTTAGCTACCAGCGCTTCGAGGGGCCAAGCGCTTAATTGGTTCAAATGTATAGGCAGAAGTCTCTTGGGTCAAGCAGGAAGTCCCACCTATACTTACGAAAATTTCAAGACTGCCCTACTAAAAGCCTTCCCTGTTGTAACGGATCGTGCGAAATTAGAAACGGAACCTTTCAGTATATATCAGCAAAGAATCGAAAACCTCTCAAGCTTTATTTTAAGAAAAATTCACGTCTTCAAACTCTTGTATGGAAACCGTCCGGATCCTGAGATAATTCAAGTGATTTTGCCGAGGTTACTGCCCCAAGTGCAAGACTTTATTGAATTAAGAAATCCGACTACACTGGAAAAGTTATTTGAGCTAGCAATCCAGTTTGAAAGTAGAAGAACGGCGGACATTGAAAGAAGACGCCAATATCAACAGCGAAACCAATCTGGTGCGCCAAGACTACAGCAAACTCAAGCACACGGCTACGGAAGCAAAGCGAATCAGTGGGCAAGGAAACCCGAGCATTCAAAAACAGCCGGCGAACGTCGACAGTTCAATAGCAATCCAGGGAAAAAGTCTCAAGGCCAGTAGAAAAAGAAGGAAAGCACGGAATGAAAAATAATTTAAACTAAAACGGATTTCTGCTGACGGGAGGGTGCGGAAATCCGAAGGCCAAGAAAACCCCTCTTCCTTCAAGTTAAATACAGTAATGGTGAAAAATTTGACTCTTCCGAAGATTGAAGTGTTGGTGAATAATATCCCAGCCACCGCACTCCTGGATACAGGCGCGCAGTGTTCCTGTGTGGCAGAAGATTTTTTTAGGAAGTATTTTCGGAAATACCGCATATATAATTCGGATAATACGACAGTGTTAGCGGCGCAAGGAGAAAAATGTAAGTGTATAGGTAAATTACCGCTGTATGTCCGTATCAAGGACGAACAAGTAAAGGTTATGTTTTTCATAGTAAAGAATCTGCAAGCACATATTATTTTAGGAATAGATTTTCTTTGAGAGGCACAAGCAACGCTGGATTTTAATGAAGCGTCCCTTAAGCTGACAATGAAACCAGTTCGTGGAGAAAAGGCTGAACCGCCGATGTTAAATCTTGACCACCTGCCTAATGAAGAACAGCGAAGAATCCGACAAGTGGTAAGTGAATTTGCTTCGTTATTTAGTGATATTCCAGGGTTTACTCAGGTTACTAACCATAGTATTGACACCGGAGATTCAATGCCAGTTCGCCACAAAGCATACCGGTATGATATGAATAAGGAAAAAATTATAGAATGGCATATCACCGATATGCTACGTAAAAAGATCATAACGCCCATCTCAAGTAGTTATGCTAGCCCGGTGGTTTTATGTAAGAAAAATAATGACTATCCTTTGACACATCCAAAAAGGTGGAGATTCGCAATTGACTACCGTAAATTAAACTCCATAACTAAATATCCGGTATATCCGTTACCTATTATTGAAGAAATTCTAAGGAACGTAACATCCATCAAATATATGACGACTTTAGACTTAACGACTGGTTATTTTCAAATAGGGGTTAGGCCTGAGGACGTGCCTAAGACTGCTTTTATAACCAAGTCTGGCACTTATGCATTTTTGCGTATGCCGTTTGGCCTTTCAGGGGCGCCGGCAACATTTCAGCGATGTATGGACATTGTGTTAAGACCTGTTCTTGGAAAGTCCACATTTATCTATTTAGACGATATCATTATTACTAGTGATAATCTCGACCAACATGTACAGGATTTAAGACAGGTGTTTTCTTTATTAAATGAGGCCGGTCTAAAAGTTAATGTCGAAAAGTGCAAATTTGCAGCCCCTGAATTAAAATATTTAGGTTACAAAATATCTCAGAAAGGAATTGAGACAGACGAATCAAAAATAATCGCTGTACAAAAGTATCCGACTCCAAACACGGCGAAGAAGCTCTCTTCTTTTCTAGGACATTGTTCATATTATAGGTCCTTTATAAAAAATTTTGCAGCTATTGCTGAACCATTGTTAAAATTAAAAAGGGAAAAGGCAAGATTCTCGTGGACGGCCGAAGCCAATAGTGCTTTCGAAAAATTAAAACAAGCATTAACGCAAGCCCCTGTGTTGAAATTTCCTGAAAAGGATGAGAATTTAGAAATTTTAGCGGATGCTTCGGATTATGCGGTAGAAGCGGTACTTTCGCAAAATCAGCAGCCCGTGGCATTTTTTAGCCGAACTTTAAATCAAACACAAAGAAACTATTCCGCGACCGAGAGAGAGGCACTTGCAGTTCGGTTAGCAGTGCAAAAGTTCCGAGTCTATTTTGGAAAGGCGCCAATAACAGTGTACTCTGATCATGCGGCGGTAACTAGATTGTACTCAGGGAAAAACTTATCCCCAAGGTTAATAAGATGGGCACTCAAGCTACAAGAATATAATCTGGTGATCAAGCATACCCCCGGAAAGGAAAATATCGTAGCAGATGCCCTATCCAGAATTAAAATAGATGAAGAAGGTAATACTGTAAAGGTGGCAATGCTCACAGCATGTACAATAAATTCCCGAGAAACTGTAATAACCGAACTGGGTAAGGATCCTGAGTTTGGAAGCATTTATGAGTATTTAAAGGATCCTGAAAATTTTAGCCACCAAGATATTGTGGCGATAAGAAATAGGGCGGCCCATTACGAACTAATAGATGGTCTATTATTTTATACAAAAACTACGAATTCCAACAACGAATTTCGACCTGTTATCCGAGCTAGTCTTAGAGTAAATATCCTGCAGGAGCTCCATGACAGCCCTTTAGCTTCTCATGCTGGTATTCGAAAAACTATCCAACGCGTACGCGAGGCAGTCTATTTTCCTGAACTGCAAAAGTTAACAAGGGCGTATGTCCAGTCCTGCCCAACATGTCAAGCAGTTAATTATATTAATATCCGCCCGGCTGGGTTTCTAAATAGTATTAAATCCGAATTTCCAAATGAAATAATTGGCATCGATTTATTGGGCCCTTTCCCAAAAAGTCAGTTAAATAAAAGTCGCTATCTCCTTGTTATGGTTGATCATTTTAGTAAGTGGACCGAAATTGTTCCCTTAAAAAGAGCCTCCGCGAAATTAGTTACTGATTCTATTTTAAATAAATATATTTTAAAATACGGGGCGGCCCTAAAAGTTATATCGGATAATGGTCCTCAATTTGTAAGTAATGTATTTGAAGACATGTGCCAAAAACTGGGCATACGTCATTTAAAAATGGTTCCGTATCGGCCGCAATCAAATATAGCGGAACGGGTCAATAGAAATATAGTGAAAATTATCCGTAGTTATGTTAAAAATTTTCATAAAAGCTGGGATAACTATGTCAATGAATTTGCTTTCGCCCTTAGGACCGCAAAACATGATACAACGGGCAAAACTCCTGCTGAGTTATTTTTAGGCAGAAAGATTATAACGCCGTTAGATAAATTATTTTATGTGCAACAAAGAGCCCCAGAATTTAAAATGGGTGATATAGAAAAACTAATTAAAGAAGCAAAAAAGAATACGGAAGTAGCACAGAGAAAACAAAAGCTGTATTACGACTTGAAACGACGGGGAGTAACTTATAAAGTAGGGGATGAAGTATTAAAAATTAAGCATTCACTTTCTTCAGCACCAGAAGATAAAACTGCCAAATTTTTTCCACGATTTGAAGGACCATATGTCATAGAAAAAATAACTCACGCTGTAGTAGTGTTAAAAGCCAAGAATGGTGAAACCTGCTCCGCAAACACTGATCAAATCAAACCCTACTATGATCGTAATAAAATGCAAATTTTCAAAGATCTTTTGCAGGATCCAGGATCCGGCACGGCAGATACCGCAGGCACAAGCTCCAGAGGTGGAACAACGACAAGTACAAGGGCAAGCCATTAAGATGCAGGAGCAAGTGAAAAGAAAGTTTCCCCGCGGGAAAATTGAAGGTAACAAGAAAAAGAAGCCGTTCCACCGTCCAGAAAAGAGAGCTCACGAACACCCCCAGAATGAAGAAGGGAGAAGGACGACGTATGCAAAGAGAGCCAGGAGAAATGATGGCAACTATAACCCGGCTCTAAAACGGAAGATCTACTCATCCGACAGGACTCTCTGCAGCAAATGTCGCCGAACTGCGGAAGGGCCACCAGCGACGGAGGAAAAGTTACAAGGAAAATTTGAACGGCCAGCAACGAGGTCCAAGCAGGAACACGAAAGAAGTTTCCCGGTTCCGCCAAGACCAGCTGCCATCAAACGGCCAAGACCACAGGCAGACGCGAAAAAGAAGGTATTCAAGGGTGACCGAACTGAAAAAAAAAAGAAAGCTTCTAGAGGAAGGCACTGAAGGGCGAGCCCGCACACGAAGGAGGATAAATCAAACAACAATCTACGCTACTTTCCAGGATTGGGCTCAGAAAAGAATGTCCGAATATCACAAAGATAAGTAAAATTTTATGTTACTTTGCAAACTTAAGTTAATCTTTCATTCTTACTGCAAGTAGCAGATTTTCAAGAAGTTTTACCTCATGCGAGGTCTACCTTTATTGCCAAAAGGGCGAGAAATGAGTTGTTACCGATTTTGGTATTATGTTTTTCAATTACTCGCGTGTAAAACTAAAGTTGATGTATAATAGCGATGTGTAAATACTTAAATATTGTACAAGTTATTGTATAAATTTTATTTAAAACATTCTGGCAAGAAAGAAGTTTTAGTCTGAAAGACTTTTTGAAGTGTAGTATTTCAATGTAGAAAGAATTGGCACTTGCTTTGAAAAGAATAGAAGTTAACTATGTACTACTAATGTATGTTTTCAAATGTGTAAAATTAAAGGCATGTTAATATGTTCTTATATATAATGTGAACTGTTATTTTAAATGTTGAGAAATACCGTGATATGGTAAAAGTGAAAGTAATGTTAAAAAAATTTTTTTATTCGTGTGACTGTAAAAAGACTAAATCATGGTGAATATGTGTTAAAAGTTGAATGAATGTAGTTAGGCTCTCTGACGCTACACTTCAGAGTTAGCCACTTTCAGAATAGTACCTCAGGGTTTAGAGTTGAAATTAGGGTGTGTTACGAGGTCTTGGTATGTTGAATTTTAACACGTTAGTGTTTTGATTGTAGAAGGAAGTGTTGAACACGTAGACATAAACACATTCGTGTTTGGTGTTCTTTTACAACACATGTCAGAGAGCACGGGGAGAGATAATTAAAATAGTCATGAATGAAATAAGAATGTTAAGAGAAATATAATTATACATGTTACTTGCCATTTCATTGTGTAACATTTCATTAAACTAGTTTTCCTTCCAGATCTCTGGAAGGAACCAGATTTGAATAAAAGCTCCTGTTTAGATGCAGTACAGATGAAAAAATTGCGTGTCCTGGGAGCTGCTATTGTAAAAACAAATTTCTTTCTTTTAAATTTCTAGTTTCTAGCGAAAAATGTTTGTAAAAGATTGGCCTCGCGTTAGATTCTAGAGCTAAAAGTTTTCAACAAGGTCGTTTTAGACCTCAGTTTCAAACTAATTAACTCTGGCGGGAAGTATGTAAGGATCTTAAGTTTTACTAACGTTTATTTTATTTTAAATCTTTACTATCACTTCTTATTTTCTACTTCCGGCCAGAATTATAAGCGTTAATGTATTTATGCAAAGCTTGTCTGGCGAACGCCAAGTATTTAAGTTGTGGCTTTTTGCCAAGCGAGAGAGAGGAAGCAGTTAGTCGAAGCAGGCCGCTTACCTTAGAAGTTTTACTCAGTTGCTGGTTGCCTTCCAGGCCAGAGGTTTAATCCTCTTGATAACTTTAAACGTATTGCAGTGTTCACAGTTCTCTGTACTACATACGGCTTCCTGTTAATATAAGGCCAATCTTCCACGTTTATTATTTCAAAGTTAAGAGTTTAGTTTTATTTTTATATTTTTACGTTTAGACCACAAGTAGTGGGTCTTTGTATTCCGAAGTACGGAAGTTATTGTAAATAGAGAAAAATAAAGGGTTTTGTATACCCTTCTTGTGTATCCTGTCTACTTCCCACAGTTATTGAACATAGCTTTAGTAAGCTCTCTGTTCCGAGTCAGGTCCTTGCATGTTCCCGAAGAAAGTAAGACGGAACATTGAACCTGATAATATATATATATATATATATATATATATACACTGGAATACATTTAAGACGAAAACGCTTAACATGAAATAATACAACGGTTCTGACAAACTACTATGTATTTTCATGCATTTTGTTTCCTTTAACACGAAAAGATATCCTTTCTAGGAATGAACAAAATACGGAAAATACCGGCCTCGCAGGCGAGATTTAAGCGGACTGTGAAATGAAAGGTGGTTTCACATGTTTCGTAGAAAGGAGGTTAATTTGGCTTTGAAATACCCTCGGAATAGCCTGTGACACGAACCAGTTTTGTTTATCTAAGCTACTTTTACCTTTCACCCCTACAAACTCTACACAAACATATCATCTCTCATCAGCTGGCTTATCTATCAGCTGAATACGGTGACGAGTACATCACAGTGTGAGTAAAATTCAGTGAGTTTGGATATGTTGCACTCCGCATGTCTCTGTCTCTTCATATGTTGCACTCTGCATGGAATCCAGTGACTCCAAGGACGAATGAAATTTTTTTTCGTGATGCTCGATTCTCAAAAGAAATGGAGAAGGAGGATATTGAAACTGAGCCGACACTTAAATGCTTAAGAAAGTGTATGTATAAATGGACTGTCCTACTATAGTATCGGAAGAATTCGCTGCAGTTATTAATGATAATGTATGTACAGCCCCAATTATGGCAATTTTGACATTTTGGAGTTTGTTCAAAGCTAAAAAAATATCACTCATGCAGATTCCGACGACGAAAATGAAATGAATAATGCAGCTCCTGTTTCCACGTCATCCGAAATGAGGAACATCATAAAAAGTATGCACAGTTATTTAGACGCACATAACCAATGGTGAAATGAATAACAAAAATGGATGACATTGAACAATTTGATGCTAAAAATGACAATACAAAGAAAAATATCAGATTATTTTCCCAAAACTCAATAAATATATTGTTTTTCAAAAAACATAAAAATTTTGTATTAAATTTCATTAATTTTTTGTTTCAAAGATTTTTATTAAATACATGCATATTATATACATATCTATGGAAATAAAATGTACTCTAATAAACATAATTTTGTTGAATATATATATATATTTTAATATTCTTTATAACACGAAATTCTTTTAACATGAAAAAATATTTCACTATTGTTCAGTTTCGTGTTAAACGATTTTCACTGTGTATCAGTTTTGAACAATAAATTGATAAATTAATGACATACATAAAACTGATACATAATCAATCTATCAAATATCGGATCGCACCTTAAATAAGTTTTCTTGTCTAGATAAATATTAACAAAACTTCTTAGATAGTAAAATGGTTTTAACTTTCAAATTTACTTTATTTTAGGTAAACTGCTCTAATGTAACTAAGAAAATTCTCTTTATTAAATCTAAAAATTGGATTTCTTAAGTGGATCTAAATTCACACTAATATTATTGCAATATATGCCTTATTAAGCTTTCCATTTTCAATCATTGAAGTTATTTAACTTTCTTACAAATTCCATATTTTAATATTAGAAACGTTTAAATATTTATTTTGTTTTCCAGTTACTTTAAATATTTATTTTGTTTTTCAGTTACTGATGTACTTTGGTATACATTTAATTTCTAATAAACATTTAATTAATAAATTTATAAGGTATTTCTCCCACCTTCTTGGCGTGTTTTCGTGGTGTAGTGGTTCTGCACGTTGGGCCGGTATTCCAGAGGTCCCAGCGAAGGTAACTAGAATAAATCCACGACTTTTATCGTGATGAGAAGAGCATGGTTACTTCTGTCGTTGACATGAGCCAGATAAGTGAGTGTTAGACTTGATCACCAGATAGGTGAGTGTTAGACTTTGCCAAGTTCCGTCCCACTTTTAAAAGGGAATTCTCCGGGAAAAGTGTCCTAAGGTCTCTCACTCCTCTTTCCCTACCACTAACGCAGAGAAAACTTTCTGCTTCTTCGCATTTTAAGTGGCTTTATACCGCAAACTACTATATATTCAAAAACGTCCCAGTCTTCTTCTGGATTCGAATCCGGGCTCATCGATACAGCAGCCAGTAAATTTAACTACTACACCGATCAGTCCAGGAAAGCGTTATCTAATGATTTTTATAGCTCTTACTAATTGCACGTAACGCACATTTACCTTACAGTTGAGATTTCTCTCAAACGAGCCCTTTACAAGTATCCGAGCTGTGAAATTTAAATATTTATCCACCCGGCATTAGGAAATTTATACTAATGTTCGAAAAAAAATAATTATATGATGTAGTGTGTTAGAGGAGAACCTAGTCAGATATAAAAAATCATTCATCCTATTACGATAAGCACAAGGATATTTGAATAACTTATTTTCCTCATTTATTGACTAGAAACGGCTAAAAACCTCCAGACGAAGAAGTCCAGACGGCTAGAAAACTTGAGACAGTCGCATTCGATCCTGTCCTTCTTTATCCAGAATGACAGATAACTTTTCTTCATTATAAACTGAAATTGGCTGAGAAATACAAACCAGCTATGAAATTCACGTTTTGGTGGATTCACTTCCCGAAAACTTCGAAGAAATTAAATTACGAAATAAATTTTTCAAACTACGCCGGATGCTGTCATATTCACTTCTTTTCAGAATTATGCTATAAAATGGATTTTTATTAATTTCGAATTCGTAGGGTATAGCAAAAGTATTCGTTATATCAGAAATTATAGCTGCCGTAAGTAATCTTGAAATAATTTCTTTTTAGCTAAGAATTTCGGTACTTAAGCTTGAAATGCTTGAAATTTTAAATTATCTGATTTTGTACTAACACGAGTTTACTGTGTTAAAAAAGAAATTTATTTTCCGGTTTTGGATTCTTCAATGCGAAAAACGCTTGAAAATTTTTCAGTGAAAATAGCAGAAATTCTAGTTATTTGAATAAGGCAAACCAAGAGAAACAAATGATTGCCTTTCATGGATGACCTTGATGAAAGAACGCTTTTCTTTTTTAAGTCAGATATGCCTTTAAAATGAAAGGCAATTCGCATTTATTCTATGCATAGATAAACACATGTCAATTTGCACAAACACAGCCCATGTCATGGGAGTTGAATTCGACATTAATCTACCTATATCTATTTTATTATCTGACGGAAAGCACGAAGCAATTATTTAAAAGGAAGCTGAATGTTTTAAGCAAAATATATATTTTAAAGCAAGTGTAAAATAATAATAATAATTTGGTCTAAAATGTGGGGTTTCTGTGCATTTGCTAATGAAAAAGTCATAGCTTCATGTTACAAACATAAACAATTAAGATTTATTTCCCGAAAGAAACTGTAATTTATTTACTTAACCTCTCAAGTAAAGCAAATGACGTCTTACTTAAGATAAATTTACTTACGTCTAAGATAAAGGATCCCTGAAAGACTTTTAAGAGAACCTGATGGACTTTCAAAAGGTTTGGCTTGGTTTATTTGATTTTTGCAAAATGCTCGAAGGAGGTTATCTGTTTATGAGAAGGAATGCCTTCGTAGAGGACATCTAAGGGAAATGGCTCATATCCACGTTACACACGGGAAAATAACGAAAATGCTCATGTAACCAGCCTGTTCGCCTGGAATCGAACCCAAATCGAACTACCAGTGCTCACGACTGCTCGATCACTAGTGTTCACCGCTCGGTTCATTTCCAGAAGAACTTTGTAAGAAAATTGGCTCGTATTCAAGATGTCGAACTACCAATATTGAACGATCTGAACATGTTGCCCATTTAGTTGAATTTTCTTCGAAGAAGTGATTGGTGTATATGGGAGGACATACAAATATATCCCATGAGAATGAAAGTTTATATAACAAAAGAGTTCAAAAGTCCTTGGTTAAAAACACTTAACGCGAAATATTTATTTTACGTGATTTATTTCTCGATAAAAAGATTTACAATTATAGTTCATCTGGCTTTAGCCTTCTTCTTCCATCTTTGTGAGTTCTAAGCGAATTAAACTGTACAGTATATAGGATATATCTTTTACACCGCATAGAATCAAATAATCTCCTGGTAATCTGTATTTCACAAAAATACTTGAAAACTATTGAAAACTTAAAATGCAGCGGGAAAGCAACTGTATGAATTTCTCATAATTAAATGCATTTCATATGATGAAAATAAAATTTCATTGTAAGCAGCTTCCTGTAACACCTCTCTTCAAATAGTGTAAACTTCAGTAGCCGCCTCATGTTGATATAACATTCTTACGAATAATATTTTTGGAAATATTAATCGACATCGTTTCTTAAACAATCTATGTATCTAACTCTCAATAAGAATCAAACGCAAGTTAATAAGTTTGAATGCTTTTATTCAGTAAAATAAATTTTTGCAAAATATTCTTAACTTATGCTTTTTAACTAAGAATAATTATAATGAAGAATTAGTTAATAATAAAGAACTGTATACAGTAAAAATTATTGAAGTTAGGTACTGTTTATAGCAAACTATCATTGAAATGAGTCTGGTGTTGTAAGGACACTAGGTATTTTGGAAGCAGAAGATGTGAAAAATGAGCAACGCCTACGCCGGGAATGTAACCACGGACCTCTGGAATACGCGCCCAGCGTGCTGACCACTACACTATGAAGGCATGTGTTGGAAAATATGACTTATTGTAACCCTTTTTCTGCACCATCTCTCCTTCTTGAAATATTTATTAGGCTTGGTTCTTATTTTAAAGGGATATAGTAGTTACTTCTACTTCTTTTTTTCACTGCCACTGTTTGTGTTGAGAACGGACTGTTTCAGCCTAACTAAGATGCAAAAACGAAACGTGATGTTACGTCATCTGGAAAGCCGAGTCGTGCCGATAGCTGATTGGTTGCCGTGAGATGACGTCATGCCTACTTCTCGTATAAGTATTTCGCGTCGCTCTGGCTCATCCACACACACATTCCCCCATTTGAGCTCCTAGAGACAGGGCGGAATTTTTCTTCTTTCTTGCTACTTGAATTTTTATGTAAGTATGTCTCTGTTATTCTCGCCTACGACAGCCAGCTGAATAGGGCAGTGACAGTTTCGATTTTGCTTATCTGATTATACTCTCAATCACGGACCGGAAAGATCTCTGAAAAATGAATAAGAACACGGAAAAAGCCGATGAAAAGATTAACGCTCTCCATATGCTCACAAAAAGCTTAGAAATTCAAAGAGAACTGCAAATTTTAAACTACACAAATAATGAAAAGCCAAGTGACGAAAATCTAGCCAAAATTAATGAGCTTAACATTGAGTTAGCTAAAATCAATTCTCAATTACCAAATCATACTGCAGCTTATACTGAAGCCATAAATAATATCATTCAAACTAACAAAGATACATGGACCGCTCCTAGGAAAAGAGCCCGAAATTTATCCAATGACAATATCCCTCCTACACAACTCTCTAATCAATTTGATGCGCTAACAATAGACCAAAACCTTGATACTCAGGACAACATGGATGATAATGAAAATGATGACTCCACTAATAATCTTCCATTTAAACAACCACAACAAACTGCCAACAAAATACCTCCTCTAGTAATTACTCAGGATATTAACTGGAAGGACATACGCAAAGATTTCATAGACACTCTAAAATTTGGCAAATTTGAAGCAAAATTAGAAGGAGAAAACTTCGTAATTAAAGTCTCAAGCATCGATGACTACAAAGCCGCACAAATCTATCTCGAAGCCAAACATATTCCATATCACACTTACTTATTGCACTCGGATAAAGCCTTAAAAGGCGTCTTAAAAGGTTTCTCAACAGATTATACAATAGAAGAAATTAAAGAAGATTACAAATTCCCATCATAAAAGTAATAAGAATGGTCAGAATGAGGGATGGCATCCCAACTGAACCCCCAATGTACTATATTGAAGCGCCAAACAACCCTGCAGGAAAACGTATGTTCGATATCAAATATTTAATGGATATGAAAGTCAGAATTGTTCCTTACAAAGGCAGGCCCGGACCGACACAATGCTTTCAGTGTCAGCGGTACGGGCATACACAAAAAGCGTGCCATAACCCCCCTCGATGTGTCAGGTGTTTAAAACAACATCAATCATTCGAATGCCCACATAAAGGGAAGAATTTCACCCCTCAATGCGTCTTATGTCAAGGATCACATGCATCTTGTGATAAAAAATGCCCGGAACATCCCCTCAATAAACCTGATCCCAAGCTAAAAAATATCAAAGAGCCCATTATATACCCTAGTGCCATGAAGGAAAATAAAACTACCAGTACTCGCAACCAATCAAAAACCAGCGAACCCATCTACAATAGCCTATCATACGCAGCAGTCATTTCTGGGTCTAAGCAACTGACAAGCCCTCCATCAGAAGCTCCTATCAAAACTAACAATAATAGCAATGAAGAAAAAGCCTTCGAAGAATTCAAAGTCTTCGTCAAATCACTTCACACTCTCTATGTCGAATATAAGAATTCGAACAGTTCGGATAACAAATTGGATATCGCCTTAAAGGCACTACAGGTTTTTGAATTGCACCATGTATAATACACAGCACAGCACCTCTCCAGTCTATCGACACATCAATTATGCTAAATTTGTATCCTTCAATTGCAATGGCATGAAAAGACAGCTTTTTGAGATTAAAAATTACCTCACGCAGCACAGCGTTGACATACTCCTTTTAAACGAAACCCACCTCAAAGCTACTGATATAATTAAATTAACCAATTATGAGTTCTTTCGTTCCGACCGACTCCATAACAGAGGCGGAGACACACTTATCGCCACGAAAAAACATTTAAACTGCTACCCGGCCACTCTTCCACCCCTCCATATTTAAACTGCTACCCGGCCACTCTTCCACCCCTCCAAAGTCTAGAAGCCTGCGGTTGCATCATGAAAAGCAATAGCACTGAATACCTAATTGTCTCCGTTTACAAACCTCCTAATAAATTCCTCAGCATCACAGATCTCAACAACATCATTAATCTCGGTTACACTATAATTATCTCTGGCGATCTTAACTGCAAGCACCCGAATTGGAACGGCTCCACCACAAATGCAAATGGAACTATCCTCAATAATTATCTTCTCAATAGTCAAATCGATATCTACGCGCCTAACGAACCCACCTACATCCCCACTAATCTACGTGGAAGACCCGATGTTCTGGACATCATTATTACAAGCAAAATTCCTCAAGCTCCTTTCGTTCATGTTTCCAATGATCTTTCATCCGATCACTTGCCGCTTCACTTTATTCTCTATGGGTTAAAGCACGGTCTGCCTCCTCTGAAAACAAAAATCAACTGGAGTAATTTCAATTATATTATGCAGAATAATACCAATGCTGCTCCGAAACTCAGTAATACCACCGAAATTAACGATGCAATACTTCAACTTAATAATCAAATTCAGACGGCCATTAATAACTCCAAAATGCATAAAAAAGAAAACTCCATTATCCTCCCTCTCCATATCAGGCAAAAAATAAGAGGAAAGAACAGACTCAGGAAAATTGCACAACGCACCCAGCACCCTAACAATAGAAGAAACTACAATAGATGTTATAAAGCCTTAAAGAAAATCATCAAAGAATACACAGACCAAGCCTGGAAAAGTTTTGTGCAAAGTCTATCTAATGATGATCACTCGGTCTGGCGCATTGCAAAAGTTTTAAAAAATAACAACAATAGCATTGGTTCTATCAAAATTCATAACTCTATCATCAACAAACCCAAAGAAATCGCAGAAGTCTTTGCTAACAATTACGAGGAGCAATTTTCCAATGATCTTTACCCATGTACTAACGATTACAATATCTCAAATCATGTAAACAACTTTATTCAAGAAAACTCTATGAACTTCAACCCTCCTACCAGCCCCAGAGAAGTGCAAACCATCATTAAGAGTTTAAACATCAGGAAAGCAACTGGATATGACCAAATTTCAAACAAAGCACTTAAAAATCTACCCTCCAAAACAATAGTACTAATTACAAATATTTTTAACGCCTGCCTGAGAAAAAAATCACTTTCCTGATGCATGGAAACATGCTATCATTTTCATCTTAAAGAAACCCGGTAAAGATCCCACCCAGCCCACAAGCTACAGGCCTATTTCTCTGCTACCAACAATAGGAAAAGTCTTTGAAAAAATAATTGCAGAACGGATCAAATCATACGTTTTCTCCTACAACATCATCAACAGTAACCAATTCGGCTTTAGACCTGGTTACTCTACAACGCATCAAGTCTCACGTATTGTGGAATATATCGGCGAAAATTTCAATAAAAATGAAACCGTAGCCGGTATATTCCTAGATATTGAAAAAGCTTTTGACAAGGTATGGATCGATGGACTGCTCATCAAACTTATAAACTACAACTTCCAACCCAGCATGATTATTCTACTTTCCAACTTTCTCCGCAATCGTACATTCCAAGTCAGAATTAAAAATATCCTCTCTACTACCAAAATTACTAAAGCAGGAGTAGCTCAAGGCTCGGTAATTTCTCCAGTTCTTTTCAGCCTCTACATTAATGATATCCCTCACTGCAATAGAACATTAATAGCAAGTTATGGCGATGATACTGCACTCCTCAGCAAGTCAATAAAACCGGAAAATGCCAGAAAAATCCTTCAAGAAAGCATCAATACGCAAATATTTCAGAGCATGGAAAATCAAAATTAATACCTCAAAATCTGCACTCATTTATTTTAGAAGAAAGTCATTAGAAGAGATATTGGTAACATACAAATTGAAGGGCAAAATATTCCCAGAACAAATATTATCAAATACCTAGGAGTTTATATTGATTACCGCCTCACTTTCCGCAATCATATCATTAATATAAGAAACAAAGCATATCAAGCATTCATGGCCATATACGCCCTAACAGGAAGAAACTCAACCCTCAGCCTCAACACTAAACGTATCATCTATTTACAGGCCATTCGCCCAATCCTACTTTATGCTGCACCGGCCTGGGCAGTAACTTCAAGAAATAACAGGCAATCTCTCCAACGTATGCACAACAAATTACTAAGAATTCTTATCGACGCTCCATGGTACGTAAGAAATACAGCAATCCACAGAGATCTAAATATAAAACCATTAGACAGTGAAATTCTCAAACATAGCCATAACTTCTTAAACGAAAATATTCAACATCTCAATAACTATGATAACACCTTAATCCAAAAGCACAAAAGACCGAGAAACATCTTTCACGACGGAAATTGGTGATTGTACATAATGTATATATTTTACTTCATTTATTTTACGACTTATTTAATCAAGATCTTTTGATTTTTTACTAATGTGAACTTTACTGAAGAGACAGCTCATTATCATTATTTCCGTGGTGAAAAATTTTTTCCGACCAATAGTAGCGAACGATATCTTTCATTTAAAAGGCTACGACCGCCCCGTTACCTCATTCAGCAACGAACTTCTGTCAGAGAAGCACAGTCGCCGCAGCGCACTTATGCCAATGCCAACCTATGCCAAATATGCCATATTTTCAATATAATTGCTTTTACGAGATTATGCTTCTTCAAAACGCCATAGCCACTTCAAGATTTATGCCATTTCAAGAAATTTTCAATGCCATTTCAAATAATTTTATGCCATTGCAACTTTTTAATGCCTACTACCGCCAAAGGATGGCGCCACTTACGCAAGAAACTACTAGGTTTTACCATCTTTAGATGGATACTCAACTTACTAGGATGCCCTTATCAGGGTAAGATAAATATGTATTGGTAAAGGCCCTTCTTAGGGCCGAATAACAATCAAAGAGGAACAGGATAAGGATAAGGCTCATCCCTTCTAGTTCCTGCTTTCTTGGCTCTTGGGTGTGCGGTTTCCAGCCCCTATTGAAAGACATCTTGCGATGCGTGCAGTCCGGGGATAAGTTCCGAGGTTCCTGTCTACAAGATGACTTTTCCTGGATTCCCAAAAGAAGCTACAATGTGAGTGACTGCCGTGGGCGGCATCCATGTTCTTCATGCATTTAACATAAGTCAGCGGCGATGTTTTTCTGAGCTATGATTCCTCGTGTTCAACTACAGTGAGCGGAGTTAGGATTTAAGTGCCCTCAAGGATATAATTTAATTTTCAGGTGCTTTCTTGATCATTAAGCGTGGACCTATTGACAGTGTAGCTAATTTCATTTGAAACCGCATAATTTCTGTTTAGGATACGTTTTTCGCGTATTGAATGCCAGTATTTTGGAGACCAGGTAAAATATTATTTGATATATGAAATTTTTGATAATGATGGTTATATTAATAATTTCTAAGTTACTGATATTGTTTTAATTTATTCTTTGTGTTTTTATTTTTTATATATATTGTTAATAAATTGGTTAAGTTTGAAACCTTTTATTGTCTTCAATGTCTGCACATCACATAACCTCAGGGAGCTTCTATTGCTACTGCTGCTAAATGTTTAATTTTTTAAACTTTAAACTCTGCTTTTGCATCAGCATGCTAAGAAGACAGGAGAAATACCTTCTATACTTCCTCTTTTAAAGGGCGACTGGGGTTTTTAGGGGTCCCAATCGCCAAATCATGGGTGTGGAGAATGATCATCCACCACCCTTTTAGTTCGGCGCCACTTGTAGAGATACTAGATATTTTGGAAGCAGAAGATGTGAAAAATGAGCAACGCCTTCACCGCTAATCGAACCACGGACCTCTGGAATACGTGTCCAGCGTGCTCACCGCTACACTACGAAGCATGCTAAGAAGGCGGGAGAAATACCTTATAGTGCTAATGAACAGTTTATTCAGAACATTTCTTCAGAATAGAAAGATTCATTATTTTTCCGAAGCTTATAAAATCCTTTAAAAAAGGATCCCATATGCATTTTGGGATCACTTAAAAATTACTGTTAGACTACACTCTAAAACTTTTTGTTCTTCTTTCGAGCCCTGAAGAAATTTTAATTCGCGCAGTTCGACTTTATCCGGGCAGGGGGGGGGAGGTTTTATTCGCATAGTTGGAGTACATTCAACTGTAACCTAAGATTTATTATTTCCTCTAATAAATATAATAAAAAATTTGGGGGAAAACATTGAAAATTGCAGGAGAAAAAAAACATTTAAATTGCTAAATTTTCTTCAAAAATTTTTAATTAAAAAAATTACTGGCAAAAAAACTTTTTTTTCACCTTAAAATTACTTTGTCTTGCAAAACCCTTTAATAACATTCTTAAAGAGTAGATAAAAGTTTCTTAAATAATAATAATAATAATAATAAAATCATTCAAAAGGTACCCTCGTAGCATTGAAACCGATATGCGCATCTGAGCACCTTTAGTTTTAAGTTGGACGGTATTTCTGGAATACCCAGCATCAGATAACCTTGTCTGTACTTGTTTATAAATTTCTGTATCTCGTACGATTCTATCTAAATTTTTAAAATGATATCGCATCCCCAGATCTCTACCAATGCGACGTTTTCGCTGACAGTCCAGCGGGCAGTCAGTTGCACGCCAACCATGTTGTTTACTAAAATTGAGTCACGCAGTGCAGTATGAGAAATCTTCCCTCTTGCCCTGCTCCAGAGAGGTAGGAACATTCTTTCTCCAATTTCGAGACACAGCTAATTATTCGTCGTGTGAATGATACACGTTGAAAGAACCGGTTTCCCTCACTGGTCGAATCTGCTGTTGTGAACGGGGCTTTCGTGAAATAATCAGTGACAACGAGGATGTATTTGTTTACCATCAGCAGTTCGAGGCAGAGGTCCCAGGATGTCAAAGGCGATGCATTCAAAAGGTGCTCCTAGACTGTAACGTTGCAGCTTCCCTCAGCTGCGTTTCTTCGGTCCTTTCCGACCAACACAAGCATCACAAGATTGGCCCAAAATTTTCCAGGACAGCCCTTGCATTACTTCAGTAAAAGCCCTCTCGAACTATACAAAGTCTTCATTATCCCGAAGTGATATCTTGATGGAGTGCTACGTAATTCTATACGGACGTCGGGAATCTTGCAGATCAGCGGCATGCCTTTTCATCATACGATTCAAACTTCCGGTACAAGACGCTGTTTCGCATATGGAGTGACTCGCAGAGAACCCAGTATTGTTTCATCGTAGGACTACAAATCGAAATGTCCTGCCAAGTAGGTTTCCTGTTTGAAGATTCCATTATACCAATTAAGGGTTTAAACGTCACCTATTCCAACCGACCTTTTCTGATTTCTTCATTATTCAATGGGTCTCAATCAGCCGATGTTGAAGTTGTAACTTATCGTGTGACTGGATCAGAGTCGTAGCTAGAGTTTTCAGCGCCCAGGGACAACTGAAGATTTCGCGCCCCCTACTGCTTGCCAAGGATGGAAAACATTTAATTCTAAAATGCCGTAACATCAGTTTGGCGCCCCTTGGATTCTGCTCCCGGGGGCAGATGCCCCCCTTGCCCCCTCTAACTACGCCCCTGGACTGGATTAAGCATGTCACATGTCGCTTCGACCCTGGAACAATATGGGCAGATTTCTGGGCTGGGTCTTTTAGGAAGGGCATCGGTGTTTACATGTGATGATCCTTTCTGGTGATGGATAGTGATGTCATATTCCTGGAATCTGTGTATCCATCTGGCGATTTTTCCTTCAGGATTTTTGAAGTTTAAAAGCCAGGTCAATGATGAATGTAGGAATTTAATTTTCTCCCGTTAAAATAAAGACGGAAATGTTCAACGGCTTTAACTATGGCGATCAAGCCTTTTCTGGTAACATAGTAATTCCTCTCGGGTTTAGATAGGCACCTGGTCTAATATGCTATGATACGCTCGACAGTTTATTTCTTGGAACAAAACAGCACCGACGCTTTCATTCGAGTCGAGAATAAATGGCTTGCCGAGGTAAGAATTCCCCAGGATTGGAACGGATGTTAAAGCCTCTTATAATGCATCCTCATATTCGTTTGCCTGCAAGAATTTTTATTTGCTCATGTAAGTTTGTGAAGTAGTCTTGCAATGGAAGAAATGTCTTTCACAAATCTCCTGTAGTAGGTGCAATGTCCTAGGAAACTTCTCATTTGACCGATATTTTCAGGGAGTCTCCAGTTCGGGGGCCAAAACTTTTACTGGGTCTGTAGACAACTACGGAAAAGATGACATGCAAGCTACTTCTTTTCTAAATAGTTTACATTTAGCGGGACTTACATACGTTTATTCAATTACAGTGATACAGGGAGCGGATCAAAATGTCAACCACCCAAACCGTTGCCAGCTTGGCGATATCTCGGCAAATTACCGAGATACCCATTTACTCAATTTTAAATGGACCTTGCCCTGTTTTCTTACTTTTCCGGCATAACTTGTCTGTTTCGATTTTTCACGTTACATTACACAGAAAAATACAACTTCACATTTAACTGCACTAAAATCATCCGTCTATGTACAATATTCGATTTGAAGTTAATCTCTTTATTAAGCATGCAGCCATTAGAGATTTTATACACAGCGTAGTTAAGCATACATTATAGTTAACCTTTCATTTTCCTTCCTTGAAATATGAAATTCTACGCATACAATTTTAAAACTGATTTGCTTAAACAGTTGTTAGTTTAAATTCATTTTAATGGTCTATTTTTAACCTTATGTAAATATAAAGCAATATAAAATGCATAATATTTTTGTCTCGCTTACAATATTGTTGCGCACGTACGGGTTCGTAATGGATTGAATGCACAATTCGATAAAAAGTTAATAAAATTTATTCTTAACCCACGAAATAAAACAAAATACTAAAATTTCCTCAGAGATATTCGCACAATATCACAAAGTAGTCATATTTTTAAACTACTAAAACGTTAAATAGAACACAATTCAAAGCAGAGAAAGCTAATCCGATCTCACCGCGAATTTGCTACAATCGGCAACAAAAATTTAGTAAACAACTTAATTGAGATGTTTTCCTCCGGCTTTTATAAGTTTGTTAATTGTGCACGAGAACATTCTGGTATTTTCTCGAGGTTTCTGGAAAGCAAAAGAAGTTACGAGATATCTATTTATCAAATGCGCATGCTCCTGTATTTTTACTTTTTCGGCGTAGCTTTCTCTTAAAACTCGCCCCGCGCTGCATTGCACGGGGTAATGAAACAATTTTAATTACAAATTCTGCTAAAAATAGCTAAATACAAAATCCGTTATACTGCCCCCTTTCCAAGGACTGCACGTCCAGGGCAGTACAATTCCTGGACATGAAGCCAAACTTACAACTAAGGCACTGTAATCTTATATTATTTAAAATATAATTATATTTATTATCCTTTGATATTGGAGTGGCAATGCCATATTTGTATCCCGTAACCGTTGCTCAGCAATGTCAAAGATTATTTAAAATTGTTATTTTAAAAGTTTTACCAGCTAGTAGATGTATGAAAAATTTGTAACTAATAGACCGTATTCAAATTATCTATCTCCGTAAACTAAAAATAAATTTATGTTTTACTAAGAAGATCATCTGTCATTTTGTTAAATACTGCAAAATACGTTTCGGTTCGGAGGTTCCACCGAGATCCTGGAAATTAGGAGTGCAATTATCAATTTCGATGGGACTGGTCTCTTAATCTCAGAAAGTTGCTGAAATTTTGCGAACAATTTTGCTAGTACCAACTGCCGAGTTAGTTTATTTCAAGGAGCAGTGTTTATTTAGTTTTAGTATTTCATTTCAAAAATATACTTAAATAGTGCAAGTTTTTGTTTAAAATTACTGATACTAAAAATATTAGGCGTAAATTATAATAGATATTTGTGGTAAAGAATTATTTAAAAATTATTATTTAGTTTTTACTGTTATTTGTACTGAATTTTTATGTTGATAACTGATATATGTAAGCAATCCCGGCATTTATATATCTATATAAAAGAACTGCTAGCTGTGTTTTTGAATTTGTTGCCAAGTAGGCGCGTAGAAAATAAACAGTTACGTCAAACTGACGTAGTGTGGTTTGACTGTACTGCCAAAAGTCTGTTCTTAGTTCTCGCCATCCAGGCGTGTGGTAGATGGGAAACTGACTCGTATACACATTACACATGGGGAAAACCATGAAAACGCCCATGCAGCCAGCCTGTTCGCAGGATTTGAACCTTGGACCGAACTACCAGTGTTCAGCGACTTTATCGCTCGGCTGCTGGTGGGCCTAGTACTGGCAGAAGAGTTAGGTTTAACCGTGAGACATGAATTTAAGATTGCTCAGTTGCATAAATTGATTACTGAAAGTCCCGGTTATGAGGAGGAGTTTACTCGAGAACTACTGGCTGCAATTAGAGAAGAGAGAGAAAAAGAACGCGAAAGAGAAGAGCAAATTAGAGCTTTTTTGAGCTACAGAAACTTTAGTTGGAAGCAATGGCTGCAGGAGCACAACCGGTAGAAACTACACAGTTACCTCAGCTGCCTTTAAAAATCAGAATTCACGATGTCATGCCACGTTTTAACCGGAAAGAATATGAAATAAGTTTACTTCTTGTGTTATTTGAGCGTTAAGCTAAAATTATGAATATACCTGATGAAAATCAAGTGACTCAACTTATTTCTTTGCTGCCTCCTGATACTGTTCAGCTTACTGCTAGAGAACCAGAAGAGGACGCGAAAAAGTATGAATATGTAAAAACTCTACTGTTACAGTGATTTAAATTGAAAGCAGGAAAATTTCGACTATTTAATAAAAGCAAAAAATCTACTGAAAGTAATTGGTCTGATTTCTACTATGAATTAAAGAATTATTTACAAGGATTTATTAGATTAGACATTAAAACTTTTGAACAGCTAAAAGATCTCATGCTGGCTGATCAAATTAAAAAGCATACTTCTGATTTTTTTTTTTTTCCTTTGAGAACATACAGACTCCCCGTGCACCACATATGTACAATACGGGGCTTACAGAAGTAAGTTAACTAGAACATTAAAGGTTACATGTATAAATAAACATTAAAAATTACATGCATAAATAAAGCGAACAAAAGCAGAGAACAGCAGTCTGGACTTCACGAAAACAGATAAGTTCACTGGCCAAGTCACTCCGAACATTTTCAAATCGTTCTGTAAGCATAATCTAGGGCCATCAAATGTAGGGCACGAGAAAATCAAATGTTCCACATCCTGAGGAACTCTTTTTGAACATTCACATAAATTGTTTGATCGTAGATTAAAACGAAACAGATAACTTGCAAATTTACCGTGACCAGATAAAAACTGAGACACTTTAAAATTTAACGAGAGGAAAGACTCGGAATTCAGTCTATGGTAAATAGAAGGAAGGAACTTTTTGGTGACTTCCGCATTACAAGATGAAATGTATTCCTCATTCCACATAGCTAAAAGCTTTTTATAATGAAAGGACTTCCAATAACTCTTTGGAATGCTAATGTTGATATCAATGGGTAAATTTAAGGCATCTTTAGCTAAGAAATCAGCTCTTTCATTTCCGTAGAAACCATGATGAGCACGCACATAAGCAAAGCAGATATCAATACCTCTAATTCTAAGTGAACTAACAGTTACTAGGGTTTCGATAACTAATTTATCGCAGCTGGTAATACTGTTCAAAAGTTGAAGAGAAGAAAGAGAATCAGAACAAATAAGGTACTTTGAGGATGCTGTCGCATGATCCTGGATCCACTTGACGGCAAGATAAATGCACAGAAGTTCTGCTTGAAAAACTGTACATTCATTCCGTATACGGTGTCTAAGAAAACAAATCTCGGAATTGCCTTCAAAAAGAACAAATGCAAGGCCAACCTTGTTGTTCATCTTGCTGCCATCTGTAAAGAAAACCATATGAAAATTTATTTCAGCAGTCTCTTTATAATCGCAGAAATTTATGGGTTCTAAAGAAGCGGGATAAGGAAGATCAGTGAAGGGGACAATTCCATTAATACAGTCTTCCGAAGCATGAGTTGCCAATGACTCAAAAATATTATTCTTATATACAATTTCAAAATCAATAGGCGGAACTCCTGCAAGAACAAAAGTAGCCTCATAGCTTAAGGTTCTATAACCACTAATAATACGAAGAAGAATTCTCCGTTGAATCTTTCTTAAATTTCTTTTGTTAACCTTCTTGGCAAGAACATGTCCCCAAGCAAGACAGCCGTACGAAATGAAAGGTACAATACACTGCTTATACATGAGTTTCTTAACATCGTAGCTTACTCCAAAAGTATTTTTGGCAATTCGGTGAAAGCCATTAATAATTTTTTCACATTTAGCAGAAAGGAATTCAATGTGCTTTTTCCATGTTAATTTTTGGTCAAGAATGACACCAAGATATTTAACATTTTCTACAAATTCCAACGGAGAATTATCGAGCATCAAAGAAGCAATATTTTGTTCATCAAACGTACTGGGAACAAGCATAACTTTACTTTTTGAAGGATTGAAAGTGAGTTTATGAGAAATCGCCCAACTGGAGACAAAATCTAGAACTTCTTGTGCTCTCAAAAGAATGTTATTCAAAATCCTTCCTTGGAAAATTAATAGTAAGTCGTCTGCAAACGCAATTTTTAAACAACCGTCGAGATGACTTAAAAGATCATTTATGATTATGTTCCAAAGAGTAGGTCCGGATACAGAGCCTTGAGGACAGCCTTTTTCTAGAGAATAAACCTTAGCTTCGTTCCCAAGCTGAAGCTCAGCAGTCCTCTCGTTCAAGAAGCTTTTGAGAAGGTTATAGATATTATGTGGTATACCAGCATCTTTTAAAATTTTTTAAGATAGATGGCCACCAAGCATTATCAAAAGCTCCTTTGAAATCCAGGAAAATAAGAAGTGTAGTATACTTCATTTTCTTTGCACACTGCAAGATATTACAAAGGCGAATAATGGCGTCTTCAGCGGACTTCCGAGGAGTAAATCCGAACTGAGAATCATTATAAAAGCATTTTTGTCTCAAATACCAATTTATTCTGTTAATGAAGAGAGTTTCAAGACATTTTCCCAAAGTAGGCAAAAGACTAATGCATCTAATATTATCAAGATAAGGGGTTCTTGTATCTAACGTTTTAGGAATCAAAACAACCCGAGCTCTCTTCCATTGTGCTGGAAAAACTGCTAATTGTAAACAAAGGTTGAAAAGTTTGTGTAGAAATGTGCTATCCACCGCATGAAAGTGCTGTATCATTTCATTAGAAAGAGAGTCAAGCCCAGGTGATTTGTTCTTCTTGAGATTTTTAATAACACTGTTAACTTCTGAAGTAGAGAACAGATAGTCCATAAAAGAAATATAAGGTCCATCAGACTCAGTGCGCATAGTTCTATGAGAATTTCTATCATCACGCGCATTATCTCTTGGGAAATTCTTTGTCATTATAGCAACAATTGTATCACTCAAACTCGAAGTAACACTGCCATCCGGAAGTTTAATTCCCGAAATCTCAATCTTTTCGCAAAATTGGTCTTGACCCCATACTTATATATAGATTTCCAGACATTGTGAACAGTAATAGTTGATAGAAAATTTCTCCACGACTCAAGCTTAGCATTAGCTAATTTAGCCTTGTACTTATGCCGCAATTCGAAATATTTAATTTTATAAATATTTTTAAGAAGACAATTTCTTTCTCTCTGGAATCTACGCCTAGCAGCATTTACATGCTTTCTATAACAATCAATTTCCTTAGACCACCAAGGGACCCCATTCTTCTTACTTTTCTTCATCGGAATTGAAAGTAAAGCACAATTAAAAACAACGGTAGAAAGTCTGTTTACAACATTTTCTATTGCAATACAATCAGAGCAACTGTCAAGTTACACAATTCTCTCTTACAAAGTTCAGTAAATAAAATCCAGTTCGCTCTTTTTAAATTAAAAGTACACAAATTAGAAGATATAATCGGACGGCATAAAACAAGTTCAAAGATAATCATTTTATGGTCAGAAAGAGAATCTTCCTCAGAGATATCCCAACCTTGAACGTATGGCAGCAGTCCTAAGCTACAAAGCGTAAGGTCAATATAACTCGAGCCTTGCGTTGAACAGAAAGTAGGTCCGCGATTTTCATTAAGTAGAAACAAATGATTCGCACTAATAAAATCACTAAGTTTCGTTCCCCTAGCATCAGTAATAGGACTATGCCAAATCGCTGATTTGCTATTCGAATCCATACCACATAAAAAATTGCATGGTTTCTTCATCGTTAAAATTTGTGAAATTTTTAATAGTTCTATGTCAATATTAGTTTGGGGCTCGAAATAAGCGGAACAAATAGTCAAGTCAGATCCATTGATTTTTATATCTAAAACAACAGTATTATAAACTGTATGATTTAAGTCCAAAAAAGGAGAAAGATTCTGGTTGCGAACAATAATAGCAGACTTGACAACCTCTGCTTCGGAATCATAGTAAACTTTATATTTTATTGGAAAGCCAGGAAGAACACCTTTATAAAAGTGCGGCTCCTGAATCGGTGCGACATCAGTGTCATTTGCCTCCATATATAAAATAAGTTGCTGAGTAGCAAGTTTTGATTTGTGCAAATTTATTTGTACAAAAGAAACAGACAAATTGTCGGGCTTACCCATAATAAATTTTTGAAGCTGCAAGATTCATCATAAATGTATGGCTGGGGCAAGTTCCAGAAAATGGCTTATGATTTACATCAACTTTCTTAGTTGCATTTTTCGTCTTTTTATTAAATCTTATGCAATTAATACACACTTGCACTTCTTTTTTATCACATTCTGAACTCTTATGCTCACCAGAGCAGCAATAACAAGCCAAGAGATTTCTGCAATCAAGACTTCTGTAGTAGCCTAAACATTTAAAACATCTATTTAAAACAACAAAATCTTCAGCTTTACACATATTCCACATCACTTTAATACGCCCAAAATTTAAAATACGCTTGCGCACAGAAGGATGCACCTCAATAACCACGCTTCTCTCACGTTGAAACTTTTTTAAAGTAAAGCGAACTTTAACGTCTTTCCAAGTCTCTTCACTCACGGTAATTTCAGATAATTACCGTGAGTGAATTAATGTCACATTTTTAAGTAAAACTGTAGGATATTTTCGTCTTGGAATAGAGGGATTCAAAATAGATGAGTCTTCCTGCAAAGCAGTAAACAGTTTTTCTTTATCATATTCCGAAGCACATTTCACCATTACTTTATTGTTATGGACTGTTCGAATATTGCTAATTCCAATTTTATGTTTCCGAGGGTTGATTTCAGCTTTAAGGAGCTTTTTAACTTCATCAGATGTACAGTTTTGGGCACTCACAAAAACACAGCAATCTGAATCAGTCTGATTTGTCCCAACAGATGGCGCCACAGCATTAGCATACGATTTCGTTTGCATGACTGAATTCAATAAGCTTTCTTTACAAGCTTCATGAAAATTTACAGATTTAATATGCTCAACATACCTAGTAATCAAACTTTTAATCTCACCCAAAGCCTTCTTCGCATCATCACGAATCTGTGGATTCATATTGCATTTCGATACGATGGCCGATTCCACCTTTTGAAGCTCATTGTCCAGAGCTGCATAGAACTCGTCACCATCACAATCCGCCATGTTGGCGTTGTGATTCAAAGAACATTTTATGGTTGAATGGACTACCATCATTTCAACTACTGAGATGGTTATGAAAATTGAAGCTTTGAAGATGTGAGAAAAGCAATAAAACCGAAATTTTCTGCCAGTCAAACTGAAAGAATTAACAAAGGATTATTTAAACCTCGTTATGATAATTTTGTGAAAAAAATAGAGCATCCGCCTCATTTTAAGCATTCTGATAAATGGGATGATTCAAAACACCAGAAAGTTCACCGACAAAGAAGTCAGTTTCAAAACAAGAACAAGGAAAATTTATATGATAAAAGATATCGACCATGTTGTTTCGAGTGTGGGTCATAGGGGCATTTTAAGCCTCAGTCCTTTCACTTAAAACCAAATGAAAGGGTAAATTGCATATCTTTGAATGATGATTTGTTAGAAACATACACAGTTAACGGTTTAGTTAATGGGTATGAAATGCCTATTCTTCGAGACATAGGAGCCACAGTAGATGTTATTTCTCGAAAATGCATAGATAACACAAAAATGACTGGAGAACAATATCTTTTAAATAATGATTTAGTATGTCTACCATTAGCGGAAGTTGAAATTAATTGTGAACTCGGTCATATAAAGACAAAGGCAGCTGTTGTTACAAATGACCCAGGCAGATATATATTGGGTAACAAAACTGCCCAATTGTTCAAAAATAAATCATTCTTAAATTTAGAAAAAATAAATACGGTTTTGACACGATCTCAAGTAAAAAGATCTCATGAAGAAGATCGAAGAAGAGAAATTGAAATGGAGAAACTAGAAGAACTGACGTTTATTGAGACTGACGGAGATATATTACCTCAAGCTGATGACGAAGACTATGAATTTAAGAAAGTGATTAATGTTAATTCAAAGGAATTAACTGAATCTCAGCATAAAAGCAGAAATCTAGCCTCATTGCTTAGCGAAGCAAAAAAATGAAAATTTCAGCAAGGCAAATGATTTTAAAGTAAAGGAGAACGGGTTGTTGGTGAAAAAGAAAATGGATAAAAATGGAAATGAAAGAGAATTGTTATTCCTGAAAAATATAGAGATCAAATAAAGTCATTATGTCATGATAGTACATCTGGACATTTAGGCATCATCAAAATTAAAGATAGATTAACAAGATACTTTTACTGGCCTAATTGCTATAAAGAAATAGAAGAGTATGTTAAAACTTGAGATCCATGTCAAAGAGTGAGAAAATCTAATGATAAAGCCAAAGCACCTTTGACTTTAGTACCAATTACTGCAGGAGTATTTTCAAAAATTAACTTTGACGCATGCGGCCCCTTACCAATAACACCAGATGGCAATAGATATTTAATTACACCTATATGTTTAGCTTCAAAATATTCGGATGCTGTACCTGTTCCTAATATTGGCACAACGTCAGTAATTGAAGCAATGTTGCAAATATTTAGTAGAATGGGTTTTCCGAAAGAAATACAAACTTAAAAAAAAGGTAAAAAAAGGTACTTCCTGTTTAAGCAATTTAACATTAATTAATTAATGTTAATTAATTTAACAATTAATTTTAAATAATCCTGTTTAAGCCATTGAACTTGTAGAAAAATTTGAAATAAAGGTAACTAGAAGCTCAGTACACAATCCACAAAGCAACCCTGTTGAAAGATTTCATCGAAAAATGAAAAGAATTTTAAAAGTCTTATGTATCGAAGCAACCCGAGTGGGAGAAGCAAGTTTCTGCAGCTCTATTTGCTTTAAGAACAATAACACATGAGAGTACGGGATTTACACTTGCAGAATTAGTATATGGCCAACATCTTAGAACACCTGTAACATTATTATATGAACAATGGATGAATCCTGAAGACGAAGGAAATAATGTTGTTGAATACGTTTTCAAACTGATAACTCGGTTAAAAAGATGCAAAGAGATAAATGCTACAGATAAAATGCTGGAAATGCAAAAAAAAAAAAAAAAAAAAAAAAAAAAAAGTGTGATACGATCGTAAAGCTATCAAAAGAGAGTTCTCTGAAGGAGATTTAGAATTAGTTGTATCAATGAGTAAACCAAACAGACTAGCAGTTGAAAGGAAAGGTTGAAAAATAATTATCCGAAACTAAATATGTTGCGAGTTTCCAAGGAAAAAAAGACTTTAATCAAGTCTACCATGTTAACATGCTAAAACCTTATCATAGGGGAGCAGAATCGGTTAACCTTATGATTACAGAAGATCAATCTTAAACTGATGATATGGAGGAAAATTTCCTAACAATTGACTCTGAACCAACATTGTTCGATTGAGAAAATTAAAGAAAACAGTTCCTTATATGATAAGCTAAATGAAAAACCAATTCAAGATCTGCTATTCAAGTTTTCAAAAATATTTTCTAATAAGCCTGGAAAAACTCATTTAATAATGCAAGATATTCAGTTGACAGAAAACACCTGATCCACTGTAAACCATACAGAATTTTTCCCAAAGAGCTATATTAAAAACAGAAATTGATAAAATGCTTCAACATAAAATAATTGAAATAGGATTCAGATTACACTTCTATGATTTTAGTGAAAGAAGCAGGGAGAGATCTTGTATCGCCTGTAGGAAATTGAATAAATTGACTAAAACACAATTCTTCCCCTTGTCTAATATCGAACGAGTAGAAACTGTAGCAGGGACAAAATATATAACTCTTTTGGATTTAACAAAGGGATACTGGCAAATACCGTTAACTGAAGCAATAACGGATGCCCAAAAATTAGCCACTTCTGATACAAGTTTTGGCAGATTTAGACCTCTACGGACTTAAAAACGCACCATTTTCATTTAGCAAAATGATGGCCGAAATCCCTCACGGTTGTGAACACTTTGCTGTTCCATATTTAGATGACGTGGCAATCTTTTCAAACACCTGGGAAGAATATCTAAGTCATCTGAAAGCCATTTTGACAAAAATAAAGAACACTGGTTCAACCATTAAACCTATAAAATGTAAATTTGCTCAAGATAGAGTAAAATATCTAGGACATATTGTAGGTCATGGTATAAGAATGCCAAGTGAAGTAAAAGCTATTCTTGATTTTCCAATGCCATCCACAAAAAAGTCAAGTCAGAACATTTTTAGGATTAGCCGGATATTATAATTATTACATTCCCATGTTCTCATCTATAGCAGCACTTTTAACTGAAAGAAAGGGAAAATAAATTGCACAGAAGAGTTCATAAAAGCATCTGAAAAGCTAAAGGAAAAGTCTATACTACATGCACCTGATTTCAAAAAGCAATCAGGTTTTTGCAAACAGATGCTTCAAACTCTGGTATGGGTGTTATTTTAGCTCAGAAAGAAGAACGAAATGATGAACATCCAGTATTATACCTCAGTGGCCCACCAGCGGCCGAGCGATAAAGACGCTGAACACTGGTAGTTCAGTCCGAATCCCGCGGACGGGCTGCCTGCATAGGCGTTTACGTGGTTTTCCCTATGTGTAACGTGCATACGGGCCAGTTTCCCTTAGAAAATCCTCCCTCCCTTTAGGCAGATAGCCCTCGTGTGCTTTGCCATAATTAAATAATCCAATTCAATTATACCTCAGTAAGAAGTTTACAGAAACTGAAGAAAAATATTCTACCACAGAAAAGGAATGCACTGCAATAATATTCAGTGTAAAGAAACTGCAATGTTATTTAGATGGGCATACCAAATTCCTCATCATGTGACCGATCATAATCCCCTAGTTTGGCTCAAAGGTAATGTGAGTAAATGCACGACTAATGAGATGGGCACTAGTAAATAAAAAAATAATAATAATAATAAAAAAAATACAACCCTACAATTACACTGTCGTTCACTGAAGTGATAAAAAACATCAAAATGTACATGCAGTAAGTCATACTACTTGCCCTGATTAAAGAATTTGTTTCTATACATAGATAACAAATTTATTGATTTTATTATTATGGGAAAAATTTGAACACATGTGCTCTCACTCACAAAGCAGAAGCGCGTCATAATTTCTCACTGATGAGGAAAACCAAGTGCTCTTTGACACCCAAAACCTTGTTTTTTTTTTAATTGCGAATAACGAAGTATTAAGCCAAGCTAGTCATAAATGTTAAGAATAAGAGAAATTCATGTTGTAAATCGGGATAACGGTCAGAAATGGAGAGTTGGCAAGTTTAAATCGCATAAAAATTGAAATTTCAACATGCAACACAATAATTTTATATGTAAAATATTAATTACATTTTTATGCTGATGATTCATGAGTCATAAAAATAAGATTTTTGTTATTTATAAAGCAATAAAATGTGTTTTTCGTGTACTTAATGATGCTTTATTATGAATTTGATTATCACCAATGTATGTTACGTTACATTTTATACCATACATGAAGCAATACATTTATTTTTTTAACACTTTGCGGCACGGTATGCCCAGTCTGAAAACACCTAAAAATTTCTCTCTGTATACACAGAAAAATTGAATGAAAAAGGATTTATAGGTTACTCTGAATCTTTTTTATTTATACTAGATGGCAGCACAACACAAACCAGTTCGTATATATTTTAGCCATGTTTAGTTTTTAAAGACCTACATTCTTCAAAGAAATCTTCCAGATTTATTTTTTTTTAGTATATAAAAGGAATCGTTTGAAAAGAAATTTCTCTGTTATTTTCTTGGCTACATCTAGGCAAAATTACGCACTTCCCAGCAATGCTTGCTTCAGCACTCCGGTAAGTGGTATCTTTACAAAATTTTTACCTGTGTACTCAAGGCCAGATTAGGCCCACCAGCGGCCAAGCGGTAAAGTCGCTGAACACTGGTAGTTCGGTCCGAGGTTCGAGTCCCGTGAACGGGTTGGCTGCATGGGTGTTTTCGTGGTTTTCCCCATGTGTATCGTGTATACGAACCAGTTTCCCTTAGAAAGTCCTCCACGAAGGCATCCCTCCCCTTAGGCAGATAGCCCTAGTGTGCTTTGCCGTAATTAAATACACACACCAAGGCCAGATTAGACTGCCTACCTTTTTTTGTCGACATTCTATCTTTAAAAGGTAGTGTGCCGGAAAGGGTTAAAACATACAAGGCTTTCTGCTTATATATGTATGCTAAATAATATACGTATTCAGCCACTTTTGCATTTTATATAACTCCCCAGAAGTGTAGTCAGTAACAGATACAATTTGGTTGAGCTAACTTTTATTCAGAACCTCATATTTGCTATTCAGGTTCCCATATACTGCAAGATGACTTTCATGCTTTGCATATACGCTTCACTGGAGACAGCACACCAACGAAGGATATTGTGTTGAGAAACGAGCATTTAATATTATGTGCAGTTTCAGTGGTATCATTGTTTTATGCATCTGGCATCACTATTATTTTCGTCATTCTAAAAGTTGTCATGTAAACAATAAGACGTACGTAAGTTCTCTTTACTTTTTTTGTTAATAAAGTCCAAAAATTCAATTAGCCATCACTCTGTTAATTTTATAACAGGCTGTGGGTTATAGTGACGTTTAACTGCGCAAATACATTAACAATGGCTATGTTGATGTATTTGTTTTACTTTCGTTTTTGATTTCAACACTTCCACCTGAACAGTGTGTACACTACTTAGACACTACAGTGTACCAACAGCTTTTTTTTTTTTTTTTTTTTTGCTGCATATTTCCTGGTTAATGATAAAGTAATATGGAAGCTAAAAATTTTGCTCAGTGTATCAAATTGGAAGGTTTATCCAACTGGACTGATTGGAAATTTGAAACAAACTCTTTATTTGTGCGGGCATCTTTGATAATTCCCTTATCCAGCCAAAAGCTCCGGCAGAAGGTGCGAATGAAAAGATACACAAGTACAAGGAAGCTGCAAAAGCGTATGCAAAGGTGAATGCTAAAGCTCCTGTGACCATTTGTACAAATGTATCACCGAATTTGTTTAATTTGATCCATGTGGTAATTCTCCACCAGCGATATTGAATGAGTTATTAAGTAATTTTGAGAAGGTGTCAAGCATGGAATTGGACACTCTTCTGCAACAGTTTTTCACTTTTCGCATTGAGAAAGATGAAAGTGTAATGCAATCACTCGCATGTTTACGTACACTGTGGGTGGATCTTCAACGTGAGCAAGAGTTGAGCAGTGGAAGGATTGGTGTAGTTGTATATTTAATTATGGCGAAGCACACTAGGGCTATCTGCCTAAGGGAAGGGATGCCTTCGTGGAGGACTTTCTAAGGGAAACTGGCTCGTATACACGTTACACACGGGGAAAACCACGAAAACACCCATGCAGCCAGCCCGTTCATCGGATTCGAACCTCAGACCGAACTACCAGTGTTCAACGACTTTACCACTCGGCTCACCGAAGGAAAGTTGCCGCAGAATTTGTTAGCACCGCAAATCTTATCTATTCTTCCTGATGATGAATATAACCAGTTCAAATCACAGTGGAACTTAATGCCAAAGATATAAAAGTCACCTGAAAAACTGATCGAACAGATCAACATGCGACTGCAAATAAGAAATCGAAAGCTTCGAAACAAAAGTACGAAAACCTTTGCAGCAAATGCTAATTATAGTACAAAACATAGTGGAAAGAAATTGAAGAAGGATGGCAAGAAACCTAACTCTTGACAACAAATAATGCCAAAACGATGAAAAGACTCAGTAAGACCAGTGATGTGAAAGGTTTCAATGGCATCTTGTTTTCATTGTAATAAATCTGGGCACATTGGTAAATTTTGCCCACTTTTCCCTAGCATGCAAACCACGACGAATGGCGAAAAAGAGACCTTCTTTGAAAATACTCAGTGCAGTGTGTTTGCTTGTCAAGATGATTGTGGCCAAAACGTATGGGTTAAAGTAAAGACTAATCTATATGAACAATGACTATTTTCATGCTCGAAGGAGGCTGTTGAGAATCGAGCATTTAATTAATATTATGTGCAGTTTCAGTTGCATCATTGTTTTATGCATCTGGCATCACTATTGTTTTCGTCATTCTAAAAGTTTTCATGTAAACAATAAGACGTACGTAAGTTCTCTTTACTTTTTTTGTTAATAAAGTCCAAAAATTCAATTAGCTATCACTCTGTGAATTTTATAACATTATGCACTCTCCTCATGCTTAAAGATGGCCCCATAGGGTGCAAAAAGTATACAACATATCATTAGGCCATTAAAGAATGTATGAAAGAATAGATGTGGTAATAATGCCATTTTATAATGACCAAGTGATCTCATTTATTTGGCAGTATTTTCATTAAGTAGTCAGGGGCATTCTTGGTTGCTGATATAAACAATATTACCACATGTACAATTTAAAACACTACAGGAGCTCAGCAGCATCATACATGAGGCATGGCCAAACAGCGGCCCTTTGCCCTCTGAAATGCAACTTTTAAATAAATAGTAATTTTTTTTAATATAAATGGAATTTGAAACTGAAACTATGCAATGGCACATTCCTTTATTAATCACTAATTTCTTATATTTTTATGTAAAATATAAGAAATATATATGCCAAAATTTGATTGATTTTCAACTGTCCACCCAGGCTTATCCTCAAAGTAACAAAACTGCAAATAATTCCATTTCTGAAATTCCTTTCATTTCTTTTTTGAGCAGGTATAGTCATTAAAATAGAAAAAAAAAAAAAAAAAAAAACACTAAGTTCCTCTGAAAAGGAATACTCTAATATTTTTTATCTTTTATTTGAGGCTGTTTCTGCCTACATTCCTGTGTGATCCCCTTTATTCACAACAGTTGGAAGATTTACTATTCATTGCTGGGTACCACTTTTTTTTAATCCTTCAATAACTGCTGAAGAAATCTTTCAGCTTGCAGTCTGGTATTTCAATCTGGGTAAGAATTTTATTTTTGGCGAGGTGAACCCTATTCCTCGTACTTAGGAGACTTGTCTCAACTTTCTGCAGGTGTCGTTCAAAATTTACTCCCTAACTTTTAAGCAATGTAGGTCATTTTTGTGAAATTTCTTTATAGTTTTTGCAACCATGGATGGTAATATGCTGCAATGAATACTTTCCTACATGAAACTTTATCTTTCATAATAATTCATTGGTAATCCTACGTAGAGATAATAATTTATTTCACCAACGATCATACACGCTGAAACATTTAGGTTCGAGCGGGAAATCACTAGATTAACAGCCATTTCAGTTCTAATCAAAATTTTTAATTCCCATTTTATCAATTGATGTTATTCAAGATAGAACTCTTTCACCTTCATCACCGAATCTTCACAGCATAACACAGCATTAAGCAATGAGGAATCAACTGAACACAAAAGTCTCTTTTCTCCAAAGTTTCTGTCAAAATATGGCCAACAATAAACTTCTTTAATCTGTTGATAATTTTTGTCTACCTAATTTTCAATCATCACGTACGTCTGATACTATTTCGTGGATGTCTAGTAGCCAAAAGAAAGTTGTACTAGTACGTTCCACTGCCTGATCACTACAAATTTAATGCAATAATGTATAACTTTGCTGGACTTTAGCCTAGTATATGTTTATTTTTTAAAGTCATCTTCTATTTTCTAAAGAACCCTCATATTAGTGTTGACACTCAGGCAGGAGAATCAAATTCCCTGACTTTTTCAGGTGTGTTTTAAGAAAATTCTAGTCTATCCACGTAATCCCCGTTGGCTGTGCTAAGAGATAAATTAATTATGGTATTACTAGAAAACACAAAAATTTGCCAATTACATATGACTTATATATATAATCCCCAAGCATTACTATTATAACTATAATAGTTCTTTTCTCCACTGAAGATTGAGATTAGAATCTGCACAATCTGGATTAGAAAATGTCTTTTCTGCAGACATTTTGCAGATAAATGAAAGAAAGAAATCTATTCAGTGATATTTTTAAATTCAGGTATTTTATATTTATTTAGCAGCATACATAAGCAAAAAATATGTGCATTAAATTTCGTGATGGTATGTAATCATACTGCTAGAATTTCAGGATTTATGCCAGAGAAGATTTCCTAAAGTATTATTTACAAATAATAAATAAATTTAGAGGGAAGAAGCAACATCAAATGATACGAATAACATAAAAATAATTACTTAACAATTGAATTTAGAATAATCAATGATATTTTAGCGAATATAGTTATATTAACTGGTTAGTCTAGTTTACTGATTACTAATTTTTTATTTTACTCCAAAATGACAAATAAGGCATTTATTAAAAGGTAAAATCCTAGTATACAGCGAGGCCTTGACACAATTTTGAAAATTGTCGCCAACACCAAATTGCCCGGTTACTGTCCGACCATGTATTCCAGATTTATGTAAACATCCGGCTTGAGGCGGAAGTGGGCATATCCACCAGTGATGTAGGGGTGAGTGCAGTATTGTAAGAAAGTCCTAAATAAACCCCGACCTCGGTGAGGAAAAAATATCCCAAGATTTTCACCCACACCCTTCAGTTAAACTGACCCATCTCAGCCAAACTGCTCTCGCTAGTGTGGTTAGACACTACTGCTTATCATAATATCGCCAAATCCCGTGTGTACTGTACATGAAGGTTATTATAACCAAAGAACTTCAATGTAAAGAAGGAAATGTTCCATAGACGTGATGCTATTACACCGCTAGAAAGCGGAGGGAAAATTCGCCGTGGCATCTGGCAAATAGAATTTCTCTCTCCGCGATGAGTACAGGAAATTGAGAACCACATGTTAAGAAGTAACATGCTTTGACAAAGGTTTCTTCTTTGATTTTTCACAATAATTTAAACCCTGATTTTCGTATTTTTAATTTGGCTCAGAATAACTAATCCATTAACCCGCGAGCACACACAACAGGTATGTCATACCCATGTGCATTTTTCTTTTTGTATATTTCTCACCCATTCTTTCATAAAAGGACGAAACTTGGTGTAGCTGAGTTCAAGGTCACATACTTAAATGGGGGAAATTCTTGAGGTGACAGGTGCAACGGCTTTTTAGCAACAGCATTGTTCGGGCATGTCATACCCGCGCGTGTACTCGCGTTTCTCAGTGAGTCGCTTCGCACTTCTTGTTTTCAAGCTTTTAGTATAGGTTTCTTGAGTTGTAAGCACGGCGCCGTATATTCCTTATGATGAAGAGATGAAAAGATTGAGAAATCTTCTTGAAACAGTTTCTTCTGATGAGGATTCATTTAGTGAAGACGCTGAAGATGTTGATGACGAAGAATATAATAGTAATCACGATTCATCCATAGAGAGTAGTGATTCAGATACAGAAACAGAACATGAAACTTTGGAATGTAGCAGTGAGTTTTATGTTGGAAAAAATGGAGTAAAATGGAACAAAAATAAATTCCGGACTAATGTTAGAATTGGCGCCAAAAATATTATAACTAAACTCCCTGGAAATACGAAGTATTCTAAAGACGTCTCAACACCTTTAGATTCCTGGTCACTGCTTATCAAGAGCTATGTTAAAACATGTAGTCGACAATACAAATATTTATATTGATTCAGTACGTGGAAATTTCACTCGTGAACGGGATGCGAAATCAAAGCTTTAATTGGATTGCTGTATTTATGTGGAGTTTATAAATCATCCCATGTGAACGTAAGAGATTTGTGGGCAACAGACGGAACGGGAATGGACATATTTCGAGAAACAATGTCAGTGAACCAATTCCTCTTTCTTTTACGATGCCTCCGTTTTGATGACATTACAGATCGTCCCAGTAGAAGAGACGTTGATAAATTAGCTCCAATCAGAGAATTTTTCGGAAATTTTGCCACAAATTGCCAAAAGGCAGATACTGTAGGAGAGTATGCGACCATTGATGAGAAATTGGAATCATTCAGAGGTCTTTGTTCCTTCAAACAATATATGCCCAACAAGCCAGCAAAGTATGGCATAAAAATATTTGCTCTTGTAGACGCAAGGGTATTTTATACCTGGAGTATGGAAATTTATGCTGATAAACAACCAGATGGGCCATTTCAAGTTGAAAATGGTGCAAGCGAAGTTGTCAAACGTTTAATAAGGCCCTTATACAACTCTGGTCGAAATTTAACAGTTGATAATTGGTATATGTGATCTCAAGATCTCCTAAAGAAGAAAATTACGATAGTAGGTACAATGCGTAAAAATAAGAGAGAAATCCCACCTGAGTTTCTGGCAAAGGAAAGAGAAGTATATTCTTCAATTTTAGGTTTTCAGAAAGAAGCAACACTTATATCTTATGTGCCGAGAAAAAATAAGAGTGTGATCCTGTTTTTCACAATGCATTCCGGCGATCAAATCTTCGTATACGATGAATCTACTGGAAAGCCTGAAATCATTACATTCTATAACATGACAAAAGGAGCAGTCGATGTTGTAGATGAGATGGCAGCTGCGTATTCTACAGCAAGAGTAGCACGTTGATGGCTTATGATGATTTTCTTTTCAGTGTTAAACGTGGCTGCCATTAATGCAAGAATAATTCTACTATCAAAGAAGGAACTACCAACGGAATACCGTACCAGACGTACTTTTCTCAAAACCTTAGGGATGCAGCTAATAGAAAGTGTTCAAAATGAACGAGACGAGCATCTGTAGTTCCTGATTCTAGACAAACACTGACCACCGATGAACGTGTTAACAATGAACCACCTCCCCCCAAAAAACCTAAAATTATTTACAAGAGGTGTACAGAGTGCCCCAAGAAAAAAGATAGAAAGACTAGATTCATTTGTGAAAATTAAAGCAAAAGTATATGTATAGAACATGTGACCTCATTTTGTAAACAATGTTAAAAAAATTGTAAGTAAATAATTTTACCTCTCCTTATTCTTTCATATTTTGTCTAAAATGAAGTATTAACTTGGTTTTACATTTTAATTTCTTTTAAAGAACGATTAATTTTATTCAGCAAATTTTTAATTACAAACTTTTTATTCGGGTATGACATACCCGGCGCGTGTTCGTCGGATCGGTGCATGTGCTCGCGGGTTAATTAATTTACTTGCACGAAAAAATATCTTCTTTTCCTTTAAAATTTAAAGAAATTTTAAACGATATTCATTTTATAAACTCTTGATAAAGTCACCTTTGACGATAGAAATTTTGCGCATGAGCAGCTGTTTCCCCCTATGTTGGAACAGAGCCACTCCTGTTGCAGCGAAGTTTTCCTTCTTAAATACTACATATTCTTTCACTTCCATAGTACCATATACTAGGATTAAACCGCTTTTGTTTTATACGAGAATAAGTATTTTGTTTAGCTCAACATGCACATGCGATTCTCGAGTTACTGGAAACTTGCTTTGCCTTCCTAAAAGACAATTGGTTCTATGCCAGCAGCCCAAATGACACTAATGTGATACACAATTCACCAAGAAAGTGATCACTTCCAACGTCAGCGTAAAACTGTTTTTTGGAGGGATCACCGTATGAAATTTTGAGACTTTCCCTAAAATATTTATATTTCCTGAATTTTTTAATCAATTTTCTAATTCTCCAACTTTATCCAGGTAGTGTGGCAACCCTGTTATATGTCTACATACTCCATTTTAGAATTATTTTCTGTACACAGGTTGTGTAAACATTAGGCTAACAATAAAATAAGGAAATCTTTATTGAAAATTTTCTTCTGAGTTATCCAATTTAGAAATTGAAGACGTGGCGGTAAGTCATTTGACCGCTTTTATGGGTCCAATAGATAATAGAATAAAGTGGATACGTATACCTGTTTGGCAAGAACTCCCGAACAAAACTGTCAAGCAGAGCACATTGAACATCTGTGCATGTCCACAGAAATATAGAGTTCTTCACTTACTATACATCTGCATTTGTGAAATAAATAGATTATACTAATCACAGGTACGTTTTCTTTTCTGTACCATTAGTTTTGATTTGCCTTGTATTTGAAAAATAGCTCAAAATTCAACAGCTACGGTTAAACGTTAGATTAGTAGACAGACTATGTGCTTCACGAACCATTTATATCAAACAGCATGAACTGCTATTTATTATAAAAATGCTATCTATGTCCAGAGTTATTGGGACTAGTCAACACATACTTTTAAGTAATTTGAACGACTCGCAAAAAATTTCTTAGGATTCAAAAGATTCAAGTGATGAACAAAGTTCTAAAATCCAATGTTTGGAAATTAAAATCTTTCTGAAGATTCCCGAGATCTGAT
This sequence comes from Stegodyphus dumicola, assembly GCF_044657685.1. Classification (NCBI taxonomy): domain Eukaryota; kingdom Metazoa; phylum Arthropoda; class Arachnida; order Araneae; family Eresidae; genus Stegodyphus; species Stegodyphus dumicola. The sequence continues at coordinate 182,705,257 of NC_140781.1, forward strand.
GACTCGAATGTATCAACATAAAAGGAGTTTAATTTATATAGTCTATTTCTTGTCTTATGAATTAATTCAGTTACTCACAAGTTAGATTTGATCTCAGTATGCTGATTCTTACATTAACTGCGTGGAAAAACAAAATTACTTCTTATGCAAAAACCTGAAGTAATTAATAAATTGTTTTTAAATAATTTTTCTTTCTTAAAGAACAATTTCTCTGTAATGCATGTTGACCTGTATTAGTTAATTTATTCTCGAAAAGACTGCTTATGAGGAAAAAAAAAAGAGAGCACTTGACCTTTATTTTTAAATGATTTAGAATTCCCTTAAATCAAATTTGTTAACATTGGTATACACTTCCAATTTCAGTTCACGTTTACTAAAATCAAACATTAATAATTAGGAACAGAAGGGGGATAAATGAAATTAGAAAACATTTGGTTTTTCTACCCGAAGGAAGAATGCTCAGTACAAGATTTAAAAATTTATATTTTCTTAGAATTAAATTTTCAGAACACGAAGCAAGGGATATGAGATTTATTTATTCACATTTATATGCAACTATGTTAATCATATAAAAATTGTGAATTTCTCATAAATTTACTTTAATTTTTGTTGTAAAAAGTCCCCTACTTTACACTATTCACACCCAGTTTGAGTGTAGCTCTTGCAGTTTGGAAACTTGCACCGTATTCTTTTCTCATCATATTGGCCAATGATTTATAACATCTCTAAGAATGTCCTTACATGGAACAGACTGGACAGTCCCTCTGCATCATTTAGTCTGAGACATTTGTTCTATTGAAGTATTACTAGGTCTTCCTCTTTTAGCATTTCGATCATACCCCATTTTGCATAAGCATGATGCAACTTATGATTTGAATTTTTGTAAATTCATTAGATTTTTTTTATTTTCAGATTTCTTATCAGTTTCCACATTCTTGTATAGTAACCATGCATTTACGATAACTAGATCTAACAAATGAAAGAAAAATTCTCATATACCATTTCTTGCTTCTCATTAATATTTTGTGTTGAGCTATTATACTACCGAGTAAGTCAACACTTCCCATATGTTTGTTATATTCTTCAATGGCATGAGGCCTAATAATTTCTACATGATCTTTAGTTTTCTTGTCATGTCTGTATACTTTTCGAAGTGGCTTTTCACCAACAAATGTTGAGGCCATTATTAGTTTTATTGTCTTTCCATACTGTCACAGAGATTTCTACATCATTATAATTCTCAACAAATTCCATTGAATGTCCTCGTTCCATTTTATTGAAAACGTTTTCAGTAGGAATTTTGGAATTAGGAATTCGGTTCCTCCCTTCTTTAGATAAATATGCTAAAAGTGAAATAGAAGTATAATAATTATCAAAGTAGAGTGTAATTTTTATTACGACGTATAATTCTTGCTAATCATATTACGACATTTGCACTAGCACCTAAATCTGGTTCACACTTCAGCCTATACTTTTCATTATTTTCTTGGCCTGAATCTAATTCTATATAGCCTATCATGGTTAAGATGATCTCTTGGTAGATGTTCATCATTATCATTAAAATGGAGATACTATCTAATAGTTTCAAATTTTTTAAAAGACATTGTTTCTTTAATTCGATCAAATCCAAGCTCTTCTGACCAGTATGCTTTTCGCAGGTGAACTAGAGATGCATAAATGCAAATACCCAAATATTGATTTATTTCATTCTCTGATATAGTCCAAGGATTACTTGGATTCTTTTGAATAAGCATATTGTTTGCTGTGTTCATAAATGTTACTTATGATTTCTTCCGTCCATAAATATTTAAAAAATTGGTACGTAGTGTACAAATCCATAATTTCTCTTGGGAGAGTGTCATCTTCATGGAATTTTATTTCTTCAATCAATGAAATGTTTTGATTTTTCCATAAAATATTCTTTGACAATGTTTTATTATTCTTAACAGTTAAATTTAAAAAAGGTTCGCTGACTGAAATATACCAGCGGCCGAGCGGTAAAGTCGCTGAACACTGGTAGTTCGGTCCGAGGTTCGAATCCCGCAAACGGGGCTGGCTGCATGGTTGTTTTTGTGGTTTTCCCCATGTGTAACTTTTATACAAGCCAGTTCCCTTAGAAAATCCTCCACGAAGGCATCCCTTCTCGTAGGCAGATAGCTCTCGAGGCTTTGCTATAATCACACACACGTACACACTGACCGAAATATTTCTATCAAATTTATCATCATGATCAGTTTTTTTTATATTCTGAACTGTATTTTGTGAAATTTTATTTTCACAGTCGCTATCCGAATAATCATTAGATGACACACAATCAGGTAAAAAATTAACATCATCAACAGAATATTAAAGACCATTCTCACTTAAATCACTTAATTTGTCCAAATTATTCATATATCTAGCAATTTCGTCTTGGGTTAGTATACGCTTTTTGGCTATGTCAAAATGGTAACCAAAGACCAATGTTGCAGACCTGCAACATATAATTAAAATCAAATTTCTTTCAAACTTTTTCCATTAGAAAATCAAAATTACTTTCAAATGAACATAAAATGTTTAAATTTTTTACCTCTAATTTTTTTCATCAATAAACAAGAGGAAGCATAAAATATAATGGAGTCTTTTTATAGCAAAAACACAGCTCTTGCGGCATCAGAGATTTTTATAATTGTTGTGATTTCTGGAAAAAATGTGCTGCTGTCTAGTGACAAAGCATGTATTTCGTTGCAGTAATCGTTTTTTCTCAGATATGTGATTTGTAGGTAATTTTAAAAAATATTGAGTCTGTTAAAATAAATCATATGTTGCAGAAATGCAACAGTGGGAAGTTAAGGGTTAAAAGGCTTACCGTGTATAGTGGGGGTACCACCCAACATCTCCTCTGTACTACTTATAAATCTTATATTGGGCCTGCTGTCGAATATGGTAGTGAGCTTCTCATATCTGCTTCTGAGTCAATACAGAACAGAGTCGAAACTACTCAAAATAACATCCTGAGAATCATCACAGGACTCGCTGAAGGAAAGTAAGTCCCGGATAATTTCTCGACGATTCAGAACATAAGTTAAAATCCTAACCTACCTTTTTACATATCACAAATGAAATGATTTTTTAATATGATTTCTTCTAACAGACAGCCTGAGACTGGTGTGTTTCTAAGACATTTGAACTAGGCAAATTAAAATTTAAACTGTTCTAAGGGCCTGTAAAATATTCTACCGACATAGAATTAAGGATGGCTGCTTTGGCCACTATTGAAAAGATTCCCAACAATGCACCAGTTGCATCCGTACACCAATGGTTCTGCTATTCCTGCTAATTATAATGCTGGTGCAAAGCTTCACTCTCCACACTTTAACTTAAGATGGGCTGTTGCTTTAAATTGTACCAACTGTGATGCTGTCCAAATGTCTGACTGAAATGAGTAAGAGATGATCTGAACATTGTGGTATTTATTAATTCACTATTAAAGCAATTTCTTCATGTCATACTTCCAACCAATGGGCCTGTTCTAAATTGTCAGCTTGTGATCTAGTCCCAATGTTACTGTGCAGCAGATCCGAAGACATTGTAGAATCATGGGTAATGAGTTTGCTGACATTCTGGGCCAAGGCTGGATCTATCCTTTCTCAACCCAATGCATCTGTATGTAATCATAGTGCTAAGAGGAATTACTGGAGCCAGATGTGGAGTTCCTTAATGAATAATCCTACTCCTGCTGAACAATTTAGACCTGTTGGTGTCATTAACTTTAGATGAAAAACTGGACATGACTACTTCATGACACTTGTACAGATTTTGTTAATCACTCTCTCCATCTTGCCCCTAATGTGATACTGATGACATGTGCAGTGACCATTTAGACATTTATAGACTTACTGATGTGACAATGGCTAAATGATGTCAAAAATTACTGTACACTTTTTAATGTTTCCGAACTGTATTGGGCTGCCCGTCAGACTAATGGCAGTTATGCCTAGGTCTAGCAAAGGATAATTTTTTTTTTTTATTCATAATGGATGTTCTTTAACCTTAATACTTTTTAATCTTTCTCAATTTAACCTTTTGAAGACGGGATGGCCATTATAGTGGCCATAGAGTCCTCTCTTTGAAAATACGGGGTTGTCCACTTTAGTGGCCATGTCTTTTCCCATTTTCCAGGCTGAAAAGTGGGGTGTAATGTCAAATTCGACGTCCCTGGGGTTTTAACCACTATCTCTTTCAAATGCCTTCTTTTTGCGACATAGACGCACCCCTCTGAGAATCCATTAAACTACACACAAGAATCTTTGTTGCAAACAGGAGGTGTTTTTTTAAAGGGGGGAAACATTCGGTTCAAGATTCCCCATCCTTTGATAGCTTTTACTGCTACCAAAGCCCCAGCCTCAAAAGGTTAACTTATAAGAATTATTTCTACATTCAGTATTTTTATCTTTTTTACTAAATAGAGGTAAATTGTTAACCTTCATACGGTGTTTGCATGTTTGTTAACTTGAAATGAAAATACCGATTTTATTTTGACACTTGATCATCAGAATATTCAAAGCTACTCAATAAGAGAAATAAATAAACAAAACATGACTTACAATTTTTTTTATTATTTTCCATGATCATGGCACATAATAATGAACAAAATCCAAGTTGCACAATACTAATGTCTGATGTATGAATTAAATACCTAACATTGCTTCAACTCTACAATTCATTTCAACAGAGAACTTTAACAAATATAAGTACTCTGTTGTATATGGAGTTTGAGTATTATACATGCAAAAAATTCATTAAAATTACCTTTCACAAATATGATTACAACATATGGATTACATAATTTGTCATCACTCAATTCATGATTATATATAAAAAACTTCACTAAAATACCCACAAAGCTTCTCAACAATTTGATTAAATATTAATTCATTATTTTAGATCAATGCTCTCGTGATAAACAGGGCATATATTTCAGTATTAATCAAACACCACTAAACCTATAAGGCATTTTATGAATAAAAAATTCAGCAACAAGCACAACAGATGCTTGTTTACCATTCAGATGAGAGAATAATGTGTTGACATGTACACCCTTCATGAAAAAAATATTTTCTTCCCATCAAAAGTAACAGCTCATCATGCAAATTTACAGAAATTAATTCATTAGTATGACAACAGAGACTTTATAATTTCCTAAACACTGCAAAGATCTTCATTTACAAGTATAAAATTCCCCACTATCAAAACAACTGTACTCTTCACTTCCCAGTAGCATTTGTTAAAACAAGCACCAAGCTTGAGACTTTGGTACAAAACTGCTCATATTTTACCACTTATGAAGTTACAATATGGAATACCTCCGGTTCTCTTACCAGAGCTAAAGGAACAGATGACTGGCAGAGCCACAAAAGGCTTATCACTTTCAAACTGAAATCTGTGGTTTTTCATATGTGTGCATTTAAAAAAAGTTAAGAAAAAACTATATAATCCAAAATTTTGTGATTTACTTTTTACCTATTATTAAAAAATACAATTAAAAATACACCCCATGGATGTTTTCTGAGACACTAAGCATAAGAGTTGAAAGATAAACTAAGTTTAATTTTATAAATTGTCACCAGACAAGAGTAGCATGCATATTCATGGTAAGCACCACCAAGATTTTCATTTTATCTGAAAAACAATGAAGAAATAAAAATAAAAATACAATTATAATTGGGCATAATTTACGATCATTTGCTCCATATAATGATCCTTATTAAAGACAATTCTATCATAAATGGTCAAAAGAAAACATTTATTTAAAAAGCAGTAACATTTTGCTTGAAGTTGATTTATATACATGTGAAAGGCAGTTTTTAAGTAACAAGTGCATAATTTTGAGACAATATGTATAGTCAACAATACAAAAATAAGGCTCAATTCATTAAGTCTGAATAATACCATCTTATCAATCAATATATAACACCTACAGATATAATGAAAGCTGAGATGCACTCTCTATAACAGTGTGAAAACATAAGATGGACAGCATCCCATAAAATCATTACCTACATAAAGTGTGCAGTCATCATGCCCAGTTTCACACTTAGTGTAATTTTAAGAGCTAAAAATTGACAGTTTATACAATTGTCAAACTCAAAGAAAAAAAAAACATAATAAAGCAAAATCGTTTAAACAGAATGCTATCCCTCCCCACGATGACAACCTTGAATTTATTCCACAAAACAGTCCTTTTAACAAAATGATGATGTAATTAACCATCTATAATGCAGGCAGAGACCAGAGGATACCTAAACAAGAAAAAGTACATCATTCTGTCTAGTTCTGGATCTGAGTGCATTCTTTCTGAACCCAAAAAGCAATGCTTTCTGCTCTCCAGATATATGACGGCACATACTTGAATCAAAGACATCTGCAGGGAAAGGCTTACAAGCCAAAACTAGGCCGTCAAGATAAACACAGGAGCAGCTTATTTCCCCACTCTCACCAAATTGTGTGGACCAATTTCTCAAAGACACCAGAGGCTGCAACGTGGGCAGGTGGGAGGCTTATGCCTTCATTTCACACTCACGAGCAATGTGGCCAACCTCTCCACAATGGTAGCACTTACTAGGTCGGCTCGAGCGGCAGTTACGAGCAATGTGCCCTCTTTCATTGCACCTGCGTAGAGAACAGGTAATTTAAATTTGAAATTTAAGGATGTGCTTGCAAATATCTTTACAAATTTTAAGTTAGACTTTATTAAGACAGATAAAAATATTAACATGAACAGTAAGAAAAAGTGACAGTCAACAGTAATTAAGAAAAATGCATGTACAAGGTTCCCACTAACTATTTACACTGTAAGCCCTCGTTCTACAATGGACTTCTTCAGACAACTCTGATGCAGATCAATTTTGTGGAATCAGTTCCACTGAAGTTAAACCTTCACTTTAATTGTTGAATACCAAATGGACTGTGTACTGACTAGCAATGTTACAAAGTTCATAATTATTATGAATCTAGCATAGTTTAATCAATTCTTGCTTTAAGCAGTATTCCTTAAAATGCCCTTCACTCAAATTATTCATTTACTTTCATGTTATTTTAACTACTTTAACCCTTTTACAATGGGCACCTCAGTGAACAAACCGATCTTGTGGGATGGCGCACTCACAGGAAACGCTGTTAAATGGGAAAATTATGTTACTACAACTTTCAACAAAAAAATCGCAAAAACAAAATTTGCAGTTCAGCTGTTCCAATTTTTGGTACCTTATGAGAGGAACACTCAAGCAGTCGTCAGAAATCATTTAAAAACTTGTCTTAAAATTTTCCTTGTCATTTGAAATAAGAAAATGTTTTCCTCAATGCTAGCCAAACTTCAAGAGAAATATTAAACAATAGGATATATATCACCAAATTACCAAAAAAAATTAAATAAAATTATTCAGTCACGTCAAGAACACCCATCAGCTGATGCAGTTAAAAGCCAGCCTTCATCTGCATGATTTCCACTTTCATTTTGAAACAAAATACTGCAACAGAATGAAGGTTTAACATTCTCCAGTTTCAGTATAATCCACTAGAACAGATACAGGGCTATACTTAGCAGCAAAAAAAAAAAAAAAAAAAAAAAAAAAAAAAAAAAAAAAAAAATACTAATTAAAACTGATTTGTATAAAAATTCAGATGTGGCACAACCCTCCCAAAAGTTACAGCTTACTTTTCTATGATTTTTTCCTTCAAAACTAACCTGAAGAAGCTATGCTAAAACTGTACTTAATCACAGATCTAATCATTTAAATTTTCATTTCCCCACCCCAGAATTCCGAACGTTCCTATATGAAAATCATATGAAATGAACTCAAATGCATATAGTATAGGCCTCAACCTGCGATAAGGCACTAATTTACATTTTGTATAAATGTTGCACATTAATAATAATACTATAAATAACATATTTTATGCTTTTGTGGAAATAAATATTAAGTTTGAGAAACAGTATTTTTAGGGGAACCTTGCACTGCTATTATTACAAACATTTAGAAAAGAAGTAGTATAAATCACATTTTATTAGTAATAAAAAGCAAATGATTTAAGCACAAGAAAGTATATAAGTGAAAAGAATCAATATTAGTAGAGTAAGCAATTTTAATTAGAAAGCACAAATAGAAAATAAGCAAAATGCAGAGGTTCACAGCTCAATTCAACTCTTTCGCTACAAGCCAACCCCTATCCAAACAGCCAAGTACCTGCTTTTCACCCAAACCAAAAAGTGCAAATAACTTATTCTCACATAGCTCCTTACTTAATAATGTAGCAAAAGAGTTAAAGAATATGTTGTTATTTAGCAAAAGCCAAAGTTAAGGAATGCAGACAATGGCCCACTCAGTGTTATATATGGATATTGGGAAAAAATAAAAAAAAAAGTTGCACCACCACATAAATTACATCAAAAATTATTTTTTCCAATGCATATGTTACAATCTTAAAAAGTAACCAAAGAGGAAAAGTAACCATTATTAATTCATACTTATTTTTAAACGGCAAATATTACTGCATGCATATTCAGTTAATGTTTAACAATTTTATACACTTTAAAAGTACATGCAACAGTCTGAAAGACAATAAAAATTCACTGCACAAAATGTATACTGTCTTCAAAGCACTAATTCACATAAAATAAACACTCAAACATTAACCTAAAAATTACCTCCCCCCCCAAAAAAAACTCACTTTTATGGTTAAAATGTTTAAAAATTTGATATATAAATCACATGTTATAAAATCTTATTTTTCCTTTCATAACATTAAATTACAAAATTAATCAGATCATAAAATATATTTCAAAACAATAGAAGAGTCAAGAAACCAAACTATCAGCCTTAAAAGGACCAAAATGTTAATAGAGAAAAAATACAGTTTAAAGAAATTTTTTAATATATTAAGTGAAGGAGCTACTGATATACATACCGATAGCAAACTGTATCATCAACTTCAGCAGAATTTCCACCCTCAGGGCAGTCACGACTAATGTGGCCAGTATCACCACATGTGTAACATTTACGATCATCCCTTTCCCTATCAGCTCCAGGGCATTCACGAGATACGTGTCCAGGTTTTCCACACTGATAGCACTAAAAAAGAATACTTACTGTATAAATTTCTTACAATTTATAACAATACATAAATGCTATCCAAATGCAGATTTTTTAAATTTTGGTACTGCCTTATTTAAATAATAAAATTTAGCTGCTGTGTAACAGCATACTTTAAAGGTCCCTATAAGCTAAGCACTGGCTGCTTTGGTAAACTGATTTTTTAACTAATAAAAAAAAACGTTTCAAGCCACAGTTTATATCAATGACACGAACAACACACTAACTGAAGATTGGTATGCAGCAACCACATGGTGGTATGCTTCTCTTGGTATGTTGTTTGCTTGTGTGCCATCTATTAGCACCACTGAGAAGTGCAGCAGTTCTTGAGTTTTGCGAAGATTATACCCGGGGATTCAATCCTGGGTCTTTACATGCAAGTCAAATTCACTAGCACAAAAGAACTCCTGTGCACTAGGTTCAAGAATTCCAACTCTCTCAAACAGGGTTCATAGCCAAGTTTTCGTTAAAAAAATAAGCACCTATAAGCACTTTTCAAGCACATTTTAAGAAAAAAATTAGCACCTGTCTAATTACATTATACACAACTGCATAACCTTAAAAATTGTAATTTAAAATATGAGAAATGCATATTAGGAGAGAATAAGCATTACCTCAACCATGGAAAATAATTACTTTTTTTTTTTAAATTTTAAATAACAGTTCAATTTACAGAACTAGTTACAATGAGAGGAAAAAAACAACTATGCAGGACTAAACTACAGTAGAAGTCCATTAGTTCGGCATCCAACAGCCCGGAATGCCCGATAGTCCGGCATCGCTCCGGAAAATTGTTAAAATTTTGGTTTTCTCCAAAAGTGTGTCTTTTTAAAGCAAATAAAACCGCTCGAGAGCTATTCGGAAGTTTTCGGGGTAGTTCCGAGATCATCCGGAAGCGCTCGGTATTGTTCAGAAACAATTAGCGGCTGGCTAGTCTCAGCTGTCACAACAAATTCAGGTGCAGTGCAGCTCCATTAATCAATCACGAAGCGTCTTCGCCATTTTTTTGTGTCCTTTCACATCACAGTAAACGTAACTTTTGAAACTGTTTATAAAAAAAGTGGTTTTCGTTCTAACTGTACAGTGACCATGTTTTCAAAACCTAAGCCTTCGAGTTCAAAAGGAAAGAAACGAAAACACGTAACACTGACTCTCAATCAGACTCTAGAAATCATCAAACGGCTAGAGAAAGGCGAGAATAGAAATGTTTTAATGAATGAGTTTAATATTGGCTCATCAACTATTTATGACATTAAAAAACAAAAAGATGAACTAATGAAGTTTGCTTCTCAATCAGTAACAACTGAAAAATTGGCTTCTAGACAAACATTAAAAATACCAAAACTGGAACAGCTAGATAGTGTATTGTTCAAATGGTTTAGTGCAGTACGTTCTGAAGGAAAGCCGGTAACAGGTCCAATGATTGTTGAAAAGGCAAAGAAATTTGGCCAAGATTTAGGAGTTGCTGAAAGTGAATGTAATTATTCTGATGGTTGGCTCAGAAACTTTTTTAAGTTTCGGCATGGAATTCGAAGACTTGATGTAACTCCTTTCAGCAAACCAAAACTCTGCAGAAAAATACAAAGACGAGTTTGAGAAAATCGTGGCTGATAATGATTTAACACCTGAACAGATTTACAATGCTGATGAAACAGGGCTATTGTGGCGATGTTTACCAACATCTACACTAGCTGGGGGAGGAGAAAAAGCAGCCAAGGGTTTTAAAAAAAACAAAGACAGATTAACCGTTTTGCTATGTGCTAATGCGTCTGGAAACCACCGAGTGACCCCTTTTGTGATAGGTAAATCTGCAAAACCCAGGGCTTTTAAGAATGTTACACACTTGCTTGTCCAATACGATGCTCAATCAAATGCGTGGATAACTGCCACCCTCTTTAAAGACTGGTTTTTTCACCACTTTGTGCCTGAGGTCAAGGAATCCTTCAAAAGCCTTGGTCTACCAGAAGATACTAAAGCCATCCTTCTTTTGCACAATTGCAAAGCCCATCCGCCAGTAGATGAGTTAGTTTCTGGAAATATTGTTGCTACTCTGCTCCCACCTAACGTAACATCTTTGATTCAACCCATGAACCAAGGGGTTATTCAAAATTTTAAATGCTTTTATAGAAGGTCTTTTATTCAAGGCCTGTTAAATGCCGACTGTGACGTGACTGATTTTCAAAAAAAGTTTACAGTAAAAGATGCCGTCTATGCTATTGCACAGTCTTGGAACCAGGTAAAAAATACAACACTCCAAAAATCGTGGAGAAAACTTTGGCCAGCTGCAAACCCTGCATCTGACCTAACTCTACAGGCTGATGAGGAAGAAAACTATCAAGACGCTCTGACCAAAGTTTTGGTTGTCGTTAGAAGTACTGACAATCCCTTGAAAAACCTGCCTGAAGATGAGGTAGAGGAGTGGCTTTTAATCGACGAGAATAAGCCTGAAGAACTAACCGATGAGGACATTATCAACATTGTAATAAACCCTCAGCCTACTCAAAATCTTGAAGAAAATGACTCAGATGCCGAAACGGAAGAAAAGGAAAAAATCAGCTGGGCAGAAGCTGCAGAATAACTAAATAAGTTTATCTCTTTTGCCGAGGCTAGTAATAGCTACAGTGCTTCAGAAATTATTGATTTCCATATCATTAGAAATAAATTTTATACTAAACGCCAAAAGTCAAGGAAACAAAAAGACATTCGTGACTTTTTTAAATCTAAGTGAAAATGTTTTACAGTACATGTACATACATTATATGAAATGTAAAATAAACTTTGTTGTATGTATTTGCATACTGTATTTTTAGTTTAATTATTAACCTAATTGTTCTTATAATTACCGCCCGATAGACCGGAATTTTCGGTAGTCCGGCACCGAGCCGGTCCCGGATTATCGGACTTCTACTGTATATTACAAGATTTAATGATGAAATTTCAGTTCAAAATAGAGAAAATAAATAATAATAAGGCATATTTATTGTACTCACTAAGAACCTAATAATAAATACAATTTATTTTTCCACTCATATTGATATTTAAATAATTTAAATCTAAATTCTGAACATATTCTAAATTTTCATTGTATATCAGTTTTCCTTTAACAGATATTGCACACAAAGTAATTTAAGTAAAAAAGAGGAACATTTCTGAAATCAGAAGACAGAAATTTGCTTCATGCAGTCATCCTTAAACAGTAAAAGTAAAGTTAAAGTAAAGCTTAACTAACCCGCATACTTGGAAATTGGCGAATATTTGAACAAGTCGAGCGTAACTTGAAAAAGAAGAGCGGGGGGGGGGGGGGGGGCTGTAGCCGCTCTTTAAATTTTTCCGCTAAATAAATGCTTTTGACATTTCGATATGCACATCATACAAAAATAAACCAATGGAACTGAAAAATATTCTGCTTAGCAAGCACAGTAAAACTCGTTTTAAGTGTTCATAGACAAATCTCGTACAGAACATCAAAATTAATTATCTCTGCAAAATACCACAAGCGTTATTGCGCAATAGGTGTGCCGTAATTCTTCCTTACGTGATATTATGCGATCGGAATCAACAGCTGCCGGTATTGGGAGAATAAAGAACTAAATAACTGGGGTGTTTGTCATTCTAATTTTCAACAGACGGCGTTAAATTTCCGGAATAGAATCATTCTTCGCTTGGGTTGGTAGACTGCAGAACTTTTAGTCCTATTCAATCCAGATTGGAAAGAGACAAAAAAAAAAAAAAATCCTTCGGTTGTTTTGCAGCAAACTGTTACAGTTTCAATATTCGAGATTTTGCGAAGAAAGGGGAGAACTTCCCAATCTTTGTACTGTATAATGTATTGGCCAAAAAAAAAAATTATTTTGACTATTTGATAACTTTCCCTTTATTTAAGCCATTCCGAATATTATTCCTTAGAAAGGATTTCTGTGTTAAAACACAACCATTTTGAAAGTTTTCTATACTTCAGCAGTTACTGCAACTATGTTATTATAAACATTCATACATATGCTCATAACATAAGCATAACGATCATAATAAACACGAATGTGAACTGACCAAGCGGAACGAGAATGCAAATTATTAAGATCTTGATAGAAATTCAAACGTGTGTAGTATTTGGGTGGGAGGAAAAAAAATGTCGAATATACCGGAATTTTCTACTGCTTTCGCAATTCTTTGACCAATAGAACGACGGGCACCTGTCTGTACTCTTTGTGCACACCAAAGGTTATGTTAATGCAGAGAAAGGGGAAAAGCTATTTCCGGGAGTAAGATTCACCATCTGACATTCCATAGAAGGAAAGTTGTTTTTCCATAGGAAAGTTGTTGTTTATTTAGTTTTGGCTTTGGTACCGGGAAAAAGAGTGTGTTCATTACAAAAAAAAAAAAAAAAAAAAAAAAAAAAAGAGCAAAAAATAAGCACTAAAAACAAAAAAATAAGGGCTTTAAAGAAAAAGTAAGCACCTATAAGGGCCTTTATATTTTATAAGAACCGCTACAAACCCTATCAAATTAGCAAGTGTTGAGCGACTCTCGATATTGCTACAGGCATTACAGGGTTCGTACACATTTCTGCACACGGAAATTAAGTACTTTTAAGGACCATTAATGAAAAAAATTAAGGACCTATGAGCAAATGGGAATTTAATGAAATCAAAATTATTATCTATGCCTGAACTTCACTACTGTGATAACCAGAGCCAGATTTAGACTTGATAAGGGCCTGAGCTATTTGAGATATGGGACCATTTATGAGTCTGTTATACTATGTTTTATTTTTTTGGGGGCAACAACTTGTGTATAGCTTATACATAAATCCTACACTGGTAATACCATTCTAAAAATAAAACAGATCCGTTAAGTAGGATGCATTATTATTAAACATGAATTAACATAATTATTGATAAGTTTGAGAATAAGATAAACTTTACAAAATTTATCAAGTAGCATTAAACATTTTACACTCATAATAGTTGGAAATATTTGAAAAGATAAGTGACATTTTATTTACGTTTTACTAAAAGTTAGCTTTATGTTTTTAAATGCCTTATTTTGTCACACAGTTGCTCAGTCTCTAGAGGTTTAGTAAATAGCAGGTAGATTTTATGTCAAGCGGCATAGGTTAAAACGAGAAGTAAAATCATAATCAACATGATTCATAACGAAAGACTGGATGTTGTTACCGTTGTTGATTGCCTACAGAGAGGACTTGCTGATTGGAAGAAACCTGAAAGGCCTCATGTAAGCACGATTGGTAAGTTTTGAAAGTTAGTTGGACTCTGACACAGTTATCTTGTAACCATATTAAGGGTTAATGAAATTCAATAACTCGCTTTAATAGGTAGAGATAATTTTTAAGTTTAAGCAGTTAGTTATAAATAATTAAATTAAGTAGTTCGATAACTTTATGGATTTACATGGCCACTATTAAATTTTATTTATTTGTTAAAGCCCTATTAAATTCACAATCTGATAAAATTTCTCAGTTTAAAATACATGTAATTTATGACATTGATTCTTAAACGATATTAGGATAATTACACATTAAATGCTACAAAGCACTTATGTTTTGTAACAAACATTCAACAAAATATTTATGCATCTTTTTAATTTGAAGCCTTCCCAGACAATTTGGTTAATTTATATCGATTTACTTCTCTATAAGCATCTTTACTAACAATCAGAAATTTGTCTCAATACACAAACCTAGTGTTCTCCCTAGTTTTTATGTGCTTTATCACATAACTTTCAACCTCTTCACAATGTACCTATGACGGTTTACTTGATCTGGTAAAAGTTAAATAGTCTAAAACATCCCGACAGACGTGAAGAAAATTATGTCTGAAACTACAATCAGACAAAGGTTTAAATAAGCCTCTTATTTAAAAAGCATTCAAACATAAAGGAATGTTCTGACGCTAACAAGATTAATTTACAGCTCATGGTGATATAATTAACCAAGAACATTAAAATATGTGGACTAGTGGTCAATCATTGTGTATACCTGTAAATTTACAATTTGTGTTAATATATTTGCAAAAACAAAAATTTGTTATTACAGCTAAATAAATCTATTTACTTTCAGGGTCTGAAATGTAAAAAACAGAAAGTAGATCAAAGTACAATCAATTTGCATATGACCTTTCCTGTAAGAAATCACTCTGTCATCCACATTTCCTCTCAGTGTAACACATCAACTTACCTCAAAATAAGTTACAATGACATCCTTGATAAAATGAATAAGAAATAATTGATTTTTTTCCTGTGAAAGAGGTAATTCACTTTTTTTTTTTTAAAGATCGTAAGCAAATCTGAAGCTCATTTCCTGCAAATTTACCCAAATCATTCCCCAATACTCTGCTATAAAATCATTCCTAATTTCTAAATATAAATCATTGTACATAAAAAAGTAGAACACACACCCTTTCAATATGCTGAAAAAAATTATGATTTTAATGTTTTTACTGTTATATAAGCAAGTTTGAATTCAAGTTCACACAGAATTAGGTATATAAAAACAGACCTACATTCTTGATATAGGTCTGTTTGAAACAGGCTTCTTAACTCTTAGAAAAATGAAGCTTTTGCTAACCTGTATAACTCTTTGCTCTATCGCTAATGCTTAAAATAATGAAGCACCCGAAATGCCTTTCTCAGCAATTTTTGTATTGATGGATGCAATACAAAAAGACATGAAGATTTCAAATGACATCCTTCCCAACAAATTATTTGTTGCATTTCTTATCTTTTTAGATACCAAACCACAAATAAATCCTTTTAGGGATAAGGTGTGCAGTCCTTAAGGGCTACACATCTTAGGGAAGGAGAGAAGACAATGTAATTTTTGCTGTTTTGGGTGGTTGTTTGAATAAAAGCAATCTCCCAGAAGCTGCTTGAAATGAAATATTTCAGTTATTTGATTAGAAGGCAGAGAAATATCTAAGAGAAAGATTTCATATACTAGAATTCTCTCTGATAAGTTGCTAACTACGGCCTATTCTAAAAGAAACTATGACTTTACTAGAAGATATGACTACAGACACAGAGGAAGCATGTTGGAAAAGATAATGGTCGTATTTCAGTTTATTCCAATCAAAGTTACTGCTTTGAGGTAAAGGTAAAATAACAGTAAAGTAAATAATATTCCATTATCCCTGTTGATAAATGAGATTAGCTAGTAAAATTATAAGTGCATTAACATCCAGAGAATATGCATTGGTTGTGTAGCTTTTTAGATCTTGTAAATTAGATGGAATAGGAGAGTGCTGTCTGATGCATCTTTCCATTATATCCCACACATTTTCTATGGGTGTTAAAGATCTGGGCCATGTGGCAGCTAAGGAACGTGTTGGAAGTCAGCCTGACGTTCAGCAAACCAATTTTGAACACTTCCGCACGATGTCTAGTTAGATTATCGTCTATGAAGTATCTACCAGTCGCCTTCAGTATAAAAATGCAACAGTGAAGGGTGCACTTTAAGCTGCCAGTATATCTAGGTACATCATAACTGTTTACCCTCAAGGAACACCAGGGCACCATTTCCATGACAGCTGAACATGCCCCATATCATGACACTCTCACCCAACCTTTGTGCAGTGCAAGTAAAGGCTAGATGGCTTCATGGAGTTCTCAAATACGTCGTTTTCCATCAGTGCAATAAAGTGTAGCACAAAGGCCCATTTCCACTACTGCGCTGCATCAACTGAAGACATGGCTACGGCATCCGTACCAGCGTTTCCACTGCCGCGTATCCATAGATTATTTTCATTTTCTGCTGCTAGATGTCACTGTAATATTTTTGCTTGCAAGTTACAACACTGAATATTTGAATTTTTCCCGCTTAAGCAACTACTGTTTGTTTTGGATTTGATATGGATCCTGACGTAAAACATAGAAAAGTTTTGTTTACATGTTCCATGTTATTGGAAATTTTTATTTCTGCTTATGAATTGTGAAAGTACGCTAGCAATTTTTAGATAAGTAATGTTATAATGCATATTATGAACATCACTAATTGCATAGAAGCTGAAGTAAATTTTAAAAATTTCTTTGCATTTCTAGAAGCCTTAAATATTAATGAAATAATATAGATATTATTAAAACTAAAATGTAATGTTACTGAAAAAATAAATAAATGAATAAAATAAAAAAGTTAAACAAACTAAAAAATAGTTGGTACTTTAAATATACAGAGCAACTGTAAAGAAAGGTTCACAATATTTACACAAAATTTGCTGTGCTTGTATACCACTGACGGCCATGTGAGATTGTTTATTTTTAAAATATGCCCAAATTTAAGGAGAAAACAGGTAACATATAAAATTTTAGCATCAATTTCTTCAGGATCGTAGCTGGATAATTTGTCAGAAATATCGCTTGCTTTAAAATGCACTATGGGCAGTTATATTTTATGCATAATCTATAAAATATTATATTTAATTTAAACATTTTTAATTCATATCTCTTTTTATAGAAGTTATAAAAATAAGCTTTTTCCCTTCATATATATATACACACACATTAGGTAAAGAAAATGGAAATATTTAATTAATTAATTCCGATGCTTTTGCTGGAGAGGAATGAATTTAAAACCAATTATTATAGTAATTTTTTGTTAAAAAAATGTTTAGGACATTAATACTGTCTGTTAATTGGTAATGAAACAATCCCAATGTCTGAGTACACGTATGTTTATTCACATAAAAGTGAAACCAAAATACATACACGTATATGTGTACAGGATATGCTTTAAATTTGTATTATATAGTTTTCAAATTTTTTTGAGGGGAAAATTTAAATAAATAAGACCATAAATAAAACATCATATTTAATGCATATAATAGAAATGAATTATAAAACACGAATATAGATCAAATTGGAACAAGAAGCTAAGAAAGTTGCAGACAGGGTGGAAAAAGCGTATAGGATTCGAACTCACAACCCCAAAAGTTAATCCTTGTTACCGTTCAGATTTGCCACTAAGCTAGCATCACACAGGAATGATATGCATATTTCGCTTATATACATCATCAAGTAAATTAATTTTTTAAATTTTTGGCCTGTTATGAAATCAATTTTTTGGTCCTATTTCAGTGTGCTATCATCTAAAAAATTCACCAGAGTTTGTTCTTCAGCTTCTAGTACATTCCTTACAAAAAACATCTTTTAAAGTTGCGTTACGATTGAAGTTAAACGGGCTACTCCAAATATATTCCATATGCTTACAAATATATGTTAGCCAAAAAGGTATATTTATTAATAGAGAAATACATATTTAACATACTCTGATGCAGTGGAATATTGAAAGGCTATCAAATTTAATTTTTAATTAACGTTTTTAGTTTTTACCTGTTTCTAAAGAAAAAATAACTCTTTTAATGCCATATCTGATTTGCTACAGCAGTTTGATATAGTTCAGTTTCATTAAAGGTAAGTGTGTATGCAGAACTAGGAAATAATTGTCAGGACAAATTTTGCTATTTCATGGACTTGAAATTATATTTTTTGCACCTGATTTTCTTGAACTGAATTTCTTCATCGCCTGATTTTCTATGTGAGCTAGTACTGTAGTTGCAGTTATCTTGTTTTTCTTATCTTTTTTTAAAACTAAATTCAGCTGGTTGCTGTCTTTTTCAGTACACAGATTTCTTGCTATAATGTTAATTCAGAAATAAGTATTTTTTAGCAAAACATTCTTTACCTAAGCCAGTGTTCATCACTACTTCTGCCGCCATTAATTTTTGATGACAACACCCGATTGCTCCTTTTTTACCATGTGACTAACACATCCGCCGACATACAGATAGAAATTGAACCTTGTTGATCTCCATCTGTATGTCATCCGTCACCGCACATCGGCCGGATTGCAGATGACAATCAAAGTAAATTTGCTCGCTAATTGGAGAAACGCATATGCAGCAGTGGAAATGGGCTTTGATTCAGCTGACCACAACACCTGTTTTCCAGTCCTCTGATGTCCAGTGTTTTTTCCTGACACCACTGCAAACGAATTTTTGCATGTTTGGCAGAAATGAGTGTTTTCTCTCAGACTTTATTTTAATTCAGATACATTAAGAGGGAAATTTGGAGATTTACAGGGAGATGAGATGAAAAGGGGTTTTACTGACAAGCTAGGCAACTTTACATTAAAAAATTAACCACAATTTGGAGTTTACTGGAAAGAGATAAAATTTTAATCAAAAATCCAATAATGCAGGAATATACTATAAAAACATGAACATTTCTTTAATCTGAGGCTGATATTTATAATATATTATTTTTTTAAACCAAATTTTAAGACGGAATGACAATACCACCTTAAAATTAATTAATAATGAGACTTCTTCAGTGATATGAAACCGAATGGTACTTTGCAAAATTTTCATAACAGGCCTTTTTTCATGCAAAATTCCATATAATGAACAGTCCCATGCATCAAAATGACCACTGTGGTCTTTAAATTTATAACCATTATCCACAAACCTTAAAATGTAGTTCAGTGAATATGAATTGAGATTATTTACAAAATATTTTAGCTGCAAGCTAAATACCAACTTACAGTTATTTTACGATCTTCATTATCACATTCCCTGCTTATGTGACCAGATTTTCCACAGGTGTAACATGTCTTATCAGATTCACGGCATTCTCTGGCAAAATGTCCACTTCGTCCACAGTTGTAACAGGAGGCTTCAAGAAAAATAACTTTTACTCAAACACAGCATACAACTATATAATAAATCAATAAAAGAAACAATATCCAAATCAAACAAACTTTAACAGAATATGTATAATATAATCAAATTCCAACAGAAATACTGTATGTTTATTTTATGAAAAAACTTTTTCTAGTTATTTATAGCCTACTAAATTTCCATAGTTAAATTATTGTGCAGATTAAGCACAGAATAAAATATCTGATGTTAATCATTTTCCCTGATATTCGCATCTTCTAAAAATATGACTAAATAAAACATGATCAAAAATCTTGTTTCTAAATGTTCACTCTTAAAAAACTACAGATATAAAACACGATATAAAAATTAGAGATGAACCGAATAAAAACATTTAAAATTATTTACCTCTGGGAGAAGAGCGTGAATCACTCCCTCGTCCACCACGGTAACCTCCACCTCCACCTCGTCCACCACGATAACCACCACTGCGTCCATCACTCAAAGTACAATCCCGGGCAAAATGGCCAGTTTTATGACATTTGTAACATTCACTGGAATTCATATTTATCTAAAAGAATTTGAAATTTTTATGGAAACTACATTTAAGAAAAAGTACATAAAATTATAGGACCATTCTAACAAAAACAAGTTTTTTTTGGTTAATTATTAATTAGTTTAATTAAGATATGCAAATATCATCTTCAATTCTTTTAAATACAAGGTTACATCTAACATTTTAAATCACACTAACACATTCTTATACGTATACATAAAAAGACTTCCTTAAGTGCCTACTTAGAGCATTCCAAAATTAACACCCATTGCCCTTAAAATTTTGCAAAGCCCATACATTTGCTCTGCCAAAGTTGAGAGTGAATTTTCCATTTAAGAAATTTATTTTTGATATCTACTTTTAATCGACCTACTCAAACAGAATTTGAATATTTAATATTAACATTATACAGTATGTCAACCTCTTGAGAGTGAAAAATCAGAAAAAGGATACAGCAAATTTTACAAAGAAATGTTGGATTATAGATACCTATATAAATATTTTCAAACTATTACACAAATATTCTATTTCAAACTATTACAAAAATAAAGAAAAGGAAGACTTTAATGGCAATCAAAAACTTTATGCTCTATTTGCATGTAATTTTTCTCTTAATCTTCGACATTTCAGATTTAGTTAGACTTTTGTTTAGAATATGCAGAAGGAATTGCTACAAATACCAACAATGAAACTGAAATATGATAGATGGTGCTTACAAATGCCTGTGTGTGTAAAAATATGTAATTACTTTTTTCTTGCTTGTCCACACTGAAAAGTAAAAACAAAAAACAGAAAATAGAGAGAATAGTGTAAAAAGAAAGAACTCTGAATAATATGAATTGAGATTATTTACATTATGAAGAAGAATAACTGGCTTAGCTGATTTTCTCTAAGAAATAAAAGAAATCTGCATTAATAAACATGACCTCATTTTATAATAATGATGAGTCTGGCTATTCTAGAACAGAGGTTCTTAATCGTTTTGCCCCATGCCACCTTTCACTACTGCTAGAGGATTATTCCCCCACCCCTTTCCAAAACTCAAAAAATACATATACATTTTAGTTTATTTTTTAATGTTTTTATATAAATTATACCACAAAAGAGTACAAAAAATATTGATCAACAATAAAACTTGTATAAAAATAGCTTTATATATATTTTTATACTAAAATACTTGAGATTTAACAAGATTGACCACATCCCAAAATTTCCCACTAGTTGAGAACCACTGCACTAGAACCTTTTGAAATATGCAGGCAAAAAAAAAAAAAAAAAAAAAAGAAAGAAAGAAAGAAAAGAAAAGAAAAACTACCTGAACAGCCAAGCCATTGTCATATATCCAAACTTTGTAACAGAGAAACATCAAAATTATTATGAAAAGAAAAATTCAGAGAAAAAAATAAAGTAAACTTTACCAAAAAGATGGCCACATACCTTAATAACTTGAAACAATTACAGGGGAAATAACTCTTATGATAAAGCATATGTAAAAATACACGAAGTTATTTCTTAAATAACTGCAGAAGATTTTTTGGGGCAAGAGACTATTAACATTATTTTACTAGGTTTATTTCTCTGAATCAAGAATTTTATAAATCATCAAAACGAAAGCTACACATTGAAATGCAAAAATATTCTATTTATTTTAATGATACTTTAAATATGCTGTTACACCTGCCAAAAAAATTGTCATAAAACTTGGAAACCTCCAAAAAAAATTATGTACACAAACTGATCTTAAAATTGCCAAAATGTTGAAAAGTCGCCAAAAACAAAAATAATTAATTATTGAAGAAATTAAACCACAAGAATCAGCTTAATGTTTGTAAATTTTGCAAGACTAGTTTTGATGGTTTAAATACAGAACCATTTTCAGCTGCCTATGGCATGTTATTCCAACTCTTGTTATGTTTCAAAAATGACAAAAGGACTTTTTCATGCAATATAGAAAAACGAATTCAAATGATAACCTAAATCATCCCTCAAACAGCTTCCCCCCTTTTTCAAGCGCCCTATTCATGTCCTTTGTCAATTCCTCGGAGAAATTCCTGAAAATAGGGGATGGAAGGTGATCTGCGGAAATCAAGTCTTGATCTTCTTGATATAGTTATGTTCAAGGTCAAAATCTAAGAACTTTTTTTTTATGCAGACAGACAACAGTCTCATTGATAACACCTCTTTTGAAAGATTAAGTAAAAAATAAAACAGCCATCCCAAAAATTTTCTTGCTGTTTACAAGGCTGATCTCTAACACCCCCCGGCGGTTTAATTCTATATTATACAAAGAAATAATCAGTAGAATACCTTCCGCGAAACGTTTGTGTAAGGTGTCACAAGGTCCCCGCTAGACGGACCAAAGTCCCGCCCAGCTACGGAAACGATGTCCCGCTTACGCGAGATATTTTCGAGATAAACTTCGCCGAAAATATTCCGTCTGCAGCTCTGTCCCGGGTAGAGATCAACCAATCAGACGAAAATTCTGCTTCTGAAGGATCCTGCAGTCCTTATCTGAGCGATAATCGTTTACTGTTTGACGTTCAAGTCTGTGTAAGTGAAAATGGCAACCTAGCTACGTAGGTTTCGTGGAAGTCTGCGAGTTCTGAGAAATGTCCCTTGTCTTTACGGAGCTTCGCCCGTATAAACTTATAAATTAATACACTTTAGAATAAAACCATCGAAACTTGCTAGATGGACAATAAATTACGAAAATTTAAAAACTATATAATCGTTTATACAGAAAAAGGTCTGCGTTTGCATAAATAACCCTCAGAAAAATAAACCAAAAATGGAAGAGAAAAAGACAACTGGTAAAAAACGCGTCACTGAAATCGACGCAACCAAATCCGGAAAATGCCGCAATTAATCCGAATGATACAGGACCATCTCAAAAAGAAATCAAACAAACGCCCATCAGAGATACAAAAAATCGCTCAAGCCCTTAAACAATGAAGACTAAGAACCGACCAATCCTGAAGCTGCTTCCAGACAACTCTCTTTCCACAGCCAACGAGGAAACTTGATACTGGCCACTTTGCCACTCTTCACAAAAGAGCGAATAAAATTACGCCGATTATTATACCGAAAAGGCATATAAATTGGAAAAAAATGTACTCTTTTGTACAAAGAAAGTTATAGATATTAAAGGTGATTCATTCCACATTAAATTTCATGATGCAGATCATTATTGGAAGACAACCAAACATCAGAAAAATAGCGGAATGCCGTTCCATTCATACAAAGTTCGAAAAGACTCTCATGGTAGTAATTAAACTGTTGCCAAACACTGCAATTTCTGACATTGAAGACGAGCTGAAAAACTTTCCCTTTTACAAAGTAACAAAATAAAGAATCCTGAAGAAAAGTCCCAAAACAGTGGAAGGCAGAAATATCTACTACTAACTCATACATTTTCCATCAATGAGAGTTGGATAAGCCTTACCGCTCAAAACCTATTCCTGTGCCATATCTCTGATGTCCAGAGATTCCTAAAAATAATAATAATAATAAAAAACCTCCATTCAAACGCGAAAACTGTTAATGATTTTCCAAAACTTATTCTGCCAAGGCCACAAAATTGAACCTAGCATGGAAAAAAATTCAAAGCCAGAATAAAAATATCGAAACAAATCCAAATGAGGGGTCCCTACTTCTGTGAAAACACACTAGTTTTAAACAAGGCTAAAAAACATTAACAAAGGAAAAAAATTCTAGCACAGAAAAATTGCAGCTCAGCATTGAGATTGCAAAAATTTTTAAACAAATTCGAATATGACTGCAACTAATAAGAATTGAACTACACAGCACTTCGGCAGGAAACTGCTACGTTAAGATTTCATTTTTTAACGCGAACGTCAATTAAAAGCAATTGTGAGACCATGCAAGAGAATCAAATTACACAGGTTCAACATACTTCGCATAAACAGAAACCATAACCGAGGTGGCGGCATCACTAAAAATCATCTTTACAGGCGTTATTTATTACAGACTCCCTTACAAATTAAAGCCACTGCAGTTCTTATTTTTAGTGCCACCAAGTAAGCATTTTGATCTATCTCTGCATAAATCAGTCTAACCACGTGATTTCGAATCAAGACCTTCACAATCTTACTACTATGGTGTCAGTACAGATCATAATTACGGGAGATTTTATCATAGTCCAATCTTTCACCCCAGATACAAACCAACGGCAGACTCCTGCGTTGTTTTGTTGACCAAAACATATAAAGAAAGTAGGACCTAGCAGTCACAAATATTCTCTTAAAATGAATTCACCAACCATCGGCCGTGCGTAACTTCCGTAACAAATAAAGTTTAATGGAAAGTGAAGTCGCACAACACTGGTCGTTCCGAACTAGGTTCGATTATCAGCGCAAGCGCGTCTTTGCGGTTTTCCCCATGTGTAACAAGCCCACCAGCGGGCGAGCGGTGAAGTCGCTAGTAGTTTCGTCCGCGAACGGGCTGGCTGCATGCGCGTTTTTGTGGTTTTCCCTATGTCCCGTGCTAAGAGCCAGTTTCCATTACAATGTCCTCCACGAAGGCATCCCTTCTCTTAGGGAGATAGCTCTCTTGAGCTTTGCGGTAATCATATAAACTCCATGTGTAACGTGTTTATGACCCACTTTCCCTTACAGAGTCGTCCGCGAAGGCAACCTCCCCTTAGGCAGATAGCCCTAAAGTGCTTTGCCGTAATCTCAATAAAACAAACTTAAAAGGAATTCAATATACGCCTCAGATGGAAGTGATAGAAGAGCTTAGCTCGGATCACCTTCTAGTTAACTTTATTTTTTACGGACTGTACCTACCAGTAACAAAATTTCGGAAACTAACCAATTGGGAAAAATTCGGATGTGCGCTGAACTCAGTACCGCACCTCAATACGATCTAGACCTAGACTCAACACTTTAAAAACGCCTGATTAGACTCAAGCAAAGTTATCCTAGAAGACAACCGTAATAAATTCGTAGACAGCGTTCTAAATTAAACTGAAAAACCATATGAGGAAACAATGAAAATATCACGTTATCAAAACCTGAAAATCAGTCTAATAATATAACAGAAATCAACGAAAACATTTTAGAGTAGTTCCGAAAAATGGGATTAGCTGTTAAATAACACGGCTATCGAACGAGATAGCACCTGACAAATTACTCGCTCATTAAGAACCAAGCGCATGAACCAAATATATACCCTAATACACGGGAATCAGATGGCGAAAAGCGAGCTAGACTCTAGAGGCAGTTTTCGCTAATCTTTGCAGACTTTCACCCCGAATTTAACTAATTCAGCATGAGGAAATTAAAATTACATCGATGAATTAAACGTAAAAAAAGGCAAAGGTTTCGATGATATTTAATTTTCAGCTATTAAGGAGGAAGACCATCGTTATGAATGCTTACCCGCATACTTTCCGCAGCAGTAGAAAGAATAGTGATTATTACATTCCTAAAAATCTGTGGGGAAAAAAGGCAACCTTTCAGTTATCATCCGATTATCCACCTTCCCTGCTTTGGGAAGACTTTTAAACGAAATCATTCACAGAAGATTGACGAAAAACCCCTGAAATCAATGGCATAATCAAATCAGATTCAAGCTAGGGCACATTCCACAACTTTCAAATTCTGAATGTTGTGCAGATCGCATATTACGCATTCGTTTAGAAAGGATGCATACAACCTGCTTCCTTGATAGGGAAATGGCCTTCGACCGTACATGGCACGAAAATCGCCTTTACAAACTTGTAAAAATATATTTACTAACTGCAACGGTCAAACCTTCAGGTCATACCTGAAATATCAAACTTTTCAAATGAAAGTAAGATAAGTAAAAGGATTATTCATCGAGCAATGAAAATTTACACTTACTGCGTCATCTTGTTGGATATTACATCTAAACATCGAGATTAATAATCAAACTCTCCCAGTTGTACATTCTAAAAAATATTTAGTCAATGTTTTAAACTTAATTTCAACGAGCACGTAATATATGGCTTACACAAAGGCAACGCTGCTTTAAATGACGACTTAAACCTCAATCACATTATGCTTCGGCTACGTAGTACTTGACGTCGAAAGGGACAACTCTCAGAACGCGCATAATTCCACGAAACGCACGTAGCTAGGTTTCCATTTCCCCTTACTACAAAGACTTGAATGCCAAACAGTAATCGATTATCGCTCAGATTAGGATCACGTGATGCTTCAGAAGCAGAATCTTCGTCTGATTGGTTGCCTCTACCAGGGACAGAGGTCCAGCCGAGACATTTTCGGTGAGGTTTGAAAAAAATCCCGCATAGCCGCAACATGGTGTCCATAGCTAGGCGGGGACTTCGCTTCAAGCGGGGCTCTTTTTCCTAGGAATCCTCCCGTTTAAACCAGTGCTACCAGAATCTCGTTTCTCAGAAAAGTCCCGTCTAGCAGTAGCCAAATGTGATAAAGGCTGCTATCACACGTCGGTTTGTTTCGGAAGAACAACTGTTTGGAACAATTTTTCTGCTTTGTCACAACAGCCAATCACCACAGATCGCTTTGGGGTTAACGCAGGGGAAACTGGTTCCCCATTACAAACAAGCTGATAGTATTCGAAGCTGATAGGTTGAAAACGAACAACTTGCAACATTTTTGGAAAGAAAGGAAAAAGTCGCGCGTCTTTTTTTCAATAGTAAATCAGGCAGAAAAATTGTCCGAAACAGTTGTTCGTGTGAAACAAACGCCGTGTGATATGGGCTTAAGTCTCACAAGTAGAAAATCAAACTTAGACTTGCGAGATTACACATCATTCTAGATCGCGTTGTTTTATTGTACGCCGTCTCCGCGTGGACAGGTGCGCTCAGGACTTACAAAAAGAAAATCGTAATATTTCAAAATAAAATGTTGAGAGTGCGCGGCGCGTGGTTTGGGCGAAATCAACGACTCCTCCGAGATCTTCAATTTTTGCACGCACAAGATTATATTCTTGAAAGTTCTCATAACTCATTGAGTAAAATTATGACCTCACAGAGTAGTCCATATTGCTTAGCTGCTACTCAGTGCTACAATCCTACTACTGAAAACACACCTTTCAACGTCCACTCACTATTGAACACAATGCTGCATGTTAATCTGCATTGTGATTGCAATTGCGTATTTTTATGCATCTTCTTTTTTAGTATCAAAGTTGTATTACACTTCATTTGTATTTTCATTCCACTGTCCCTTTGCAGTGCACTTCAGACTTCAAGGAATTTTACCTTTCCATTTCATACTTCCTACAGCCACTAGTTAATACATAATAAATCTCCTATCTGCCTGTCAGAAAACTGTTCTCATGAGCTTAGACTACCATCTACTTCTGCAACAGAATCAAATAAAATGCTATGGTAGACACAGTAATTTGCCAGATTTTAATGTTTTCGCCGATTACGGCGGCCTTTGCTCTATGCCTAAAAGCCTAGAGGTAAAACCAACTCAGGTAAAAACCAACTGGTAGCATGCCTGTTTCAAAGCTACAGTCAAATTATATTTCTCACTCACAATTTCAGTTAACACATGAGGAACAAAAATGTCAAATTGACAAAATTAAGTAGCGTGTGCCAAATCTGCGTACGTTTTAGCCAAAATTAGACTTTTAATTAATAAAAATCATTTTCCCCAAACGTCAGGGCTTTGCGAAATTATTTCCGCCTCCCAGGCAATTTTCTGTTTTCTACGGCCATATTTTAAGGAAAAAATTTTCAAATTTAATTCAAATAACGTCTTCTCCCAAGCTCGAATTAAATACGTGACACTTATCTTGCGAACAAACAGCACTCTAAAAATGAAAGGAAGCAGGTGCATTGCATTCCCACACCTGTTTAAAGAAAGGAGCTTAATGCCATTCCTGAAATGAAACCTGGTAGGAATAAGGAAATTGTGTTGTATCACCGGTTTGTAATTCGTTAGAAACGTTCACAAAAATAACGGCAATTATGAGCTAGAAATGTGATAGTTGCTTAAATTGTCATCTCAATTATTCATGAGAAGGCTGCTTTGTCACCTCTCTACTTAACCCTAAAGATCACGACACGCAAACGCTACGCCGATACTTTTTGTCGAGTACTTACCTTTTATGCCAACAGCCTTCAACATAATATTCCTTAAATACAAATCGAAAATCGCCAAAGATTCTTATATTCTCCAAGATGACTACATTAACCGAAGATTAATATTTTGCGTTATGGTTGCCTTACGCTGATTTTACTGTCGTTTCGGTGGAAGAAAATTCAAACTGAGACTTGAACATATTTATGTACAGTGTCCAAAAAACTACTTAGCACGGCCATTATTTTCGCAACAGTTGGTCGCAGACATATACTTCGCGAGTTTTTTGAAATGACGCAAATATTGTATGAAATCTCCTTAAACGGCTCCCCGTCTCTAATATACACATGGCTGAAAAATTAAAGGAACAAAAATAAGAAATGATATTTTTTTTACGTGGAATCCAAGCACAGGCAGGCGTCTGATAGCTCACGGTCAACATTATCTCATAATCAAATGGGATTCATCTTCGCTACGCAAAAAGATGCAAATGCTTTCACTCTTTCTTTCGCTACGAGTGGAGAGGAGTGCTTCAAATTCTAATTTCAAAGACTATACGATTAGGTTAGGTTAACTGATTAAGGCAAAGCAAACGCTTAGGCTATCTGCCTACGGGAAGGGATACCTTCGGGGAGCCTTTCTAAGGGAAACAGGTTCGTATCCACGTTACACATGGTTGGATTGAATTGGATTATTGTAATTGGGCACAGAACCTGTCAAGGTTATCTGCGCCAGACAAATCGTTACACATGGAGAAAACAACAAAATCCAACCATGCGGCCAGCCAGCACTCGGTATCAGATCGAACCACCAGACTTACACGAGTAGCTGGATAAAATTTTCGCGTGTGCAAGACGGAGCATATCGTTCAGACATATGACGGATTGCGAAAATGGAAGCAGGACTGACACTGGCATAGGTGTGAAGAGATGTAAAGAGCAGAAAAAACCGTCAGGACAAGAATCTAGAAACGGTTTAAATGATACTGATGATGTATGCAGATAATCAGGTCAAGGACGAAAACCTGCCCACAACTCTCAGAGCTGCTGTATGGTAATGACAGCTAAAAGAAATAAAATTGCATCAGATTGCACGGGAATTCGTTCAGCTACAAACTAGACTATCCAGATATATCGTTAAAGAAAAAGCCGGTACAAACATGGCTGCAGAATTTTACAGACCTTCGCAATCACGTTGCTCTGGCGATGAGGGAAGAACTAGCAAATGGAGCGGTACACGTATTCTCCGAATTAAAATTCAACAACGTATGGAACGTTGATTCGCATCATTGCAGCCGCCGCTTAGCACTCTTTCCAGGAGCTTCAAGATTCTATTCATCGTGAATGCAATTTCTTGCCGCAGGAACTCCCGGTCAGTATTACACACAGCATGAAAGATGGTTGCAAAGTTTGCATTTCTGCGAGGGATGACTATACATCTCATTTCTACGTATTTCGAAAAAGTTGTAACACCAGCTTTGCCCTTATCTCCCTTAATATCACATTTCATATGCTTTAAAATTATTATTTTTTTGGCAGCTACGGGCAATTCTGCATTTTGAAGAAGTCGGGCATGACAAAATAAAGATTTTTTGGCAAGTTCCAGGTTCTCAGTTGCAAAATCATTCAAGTTAAAATGAAATTTTTATAGCTTTCCCGTATACATAGAAAAAATTTTATACTTGAGTTTTCCTTAACACAAATACTGGGACCGTAAAATCGTATAAAATGGTTAATTTCTCAATTTTTAAAAAATGCTAAAACATGGATATCAGCGCCATTTAAAAAATTTTGGTGCCTACAATCAAAGCCAGCGAAAATTAAGCCGCGTAGTCTTGTGGATAAGGAAGTACATAGGTCGCTTTGGCTTCGTACGTGAGAGAGCTGATACAAACATGTACATCAATCGCTACATCAGTACATGTCATCAGGTTCGACTGATCCGAAGCGTTAAATGATGAATAATCTCGCATGTCTAAAGCTTTCAAGTGAAATAGAATTTAAAACCATAATGAATTCTCATAATGTTTCCTAATTTCTCTAATAAAATTACAACTCACTAGCTTAATTAAACGCCACATGAGGGAGAAGTAATTTTTCCCCAAAATACCTGGAGAGCCAAAAGCTAAAAGTTGAATTTGCATCTTAATATAAAGTTCACACATTATGTAGAACATTCAACAATAATAAACCTGAAACAAACACTTAAAATTCCGAAAAGCAATAAATAAATGAATACCAAGTTTTAGAGAAACGCACATCGCAAAAATCCCAGTATCACATAGGCTGAAAGTTACGGTTGCAGCGCCGTTCATGCGTAGACCCTGTCTAAACATTGCAGCAGTACGACGAAGGTCATTTCAACGTCATCAGGAAGATATCGCTGCGCATCACAGAACTTCAATCTTTCGTTATCAATATTCAGACAGTCAACATGAATTAACAAGGATTGTTGCAACTCAGCTCAAGTTCTAGCATTAAAAATAAAGTAATTTTTACGAATCTGATCAAATAAAAGACGGTTCGAAACGATATTTAGATCAGTTCCCCTTTATTTCTGTTAATTTCAATTAATTTCTATTGATACTCCTCTCTCAGAGCAAATAATTTATTGAAAGTAAATCTCTCTTATATTAAAATAAACGGATTCAAACTGCATGAAAAAAATCTACTATAAATTGGATTCTTAATAAGCATAAAAAATAATATCCTAATTAAAATGTCTTATCTGTAAATCCCTTGAAAACAGAATATTCTTACTTTTATAAAAACCCAATTCGCAGGACCAAAATTTTGGAAATGAGCGAATACATAATTATTTTACACATATTACGATTCTGCACTCTGAACATGCATTAAAAAAATCACTTTCACAGTTCTAACTTTAAAAGTTCAGAGCTTTAAAGTTGCTAGGAACTGTGAAAGAAATGAGAGTTTAAAATAAATAAAAGATTAATAAATGTTAAAAATTGAATGAAACAATATAACAAATGGAAAATGAATACATTAATGATGTAATATTTAAAAAAAAAATATTCTAAAGAGTTCAGAAACATTTCCCTTAGTCAAGGCTAGGCTCAAAACTGGTGATCTATAAAAGCCAGTGATGAAAAACATTCCATGACAAATCAATTTTCAGCTGGCTATAAGTTTCAATTTACAATTTTTCTTGGTTAATCTATGAATAAATTAGTGCTTAACTGTCATATACAGAAATGGGGAAACCTTTTAATTACTACAACAAAAGGAATAAAATTTCCTGTAGCTCTCTCTGTTACAAGCCTGAGTAATTTAATCGTAAATCAATTTAATCATAAATCAATTACTTGGCAAGCTCTACATTGAAGTTGGAAACTATTTTAATATCCTCAAGAATTCTTGTATTGCCATGATTTCACTGCAGCTTAAGTGCACAATGCCAATTTAAATGTATAATGTGCAGTATTTCATGTTTAAAAAAAAACTGTTTCTAATAAAGTTTTTTTTTAATATTTTTTAAGAACAGGGCCAAATTTTGTAATGCTATGTCGGCATCTATTCTTATCAACAAATGATGACATCTCGGGTTCAAATGAACTCGGACAAAAGCTAATCGACTGCTACTGAACTCTGAGGAAGGGTTTATTAACCCTCTGAGCAGCCAGGGTTTTCACTAAGAAAGCACAAATTTCGCAAAACTACTGAGAACAAATTATTTTTTTTGATTTTAATGTAAAATCTCACCTGGTATTTCATACCCGGATTTGTTTCCTTTTGATACATTGCCTTAATTTCTTTGACATATTTTAATATGCACGTATATATACGTTCTTACAGATATCAGAAAAAATATTCTAGGCCGTATATACACGCCCTTGCCGCTTAGAGGGTTAAAGGGAAATGTCAAAATTCCATTAAATTTTTTTAAATTATTTATTTACTATATTGATTTATTATTAATTATAATTGCACTTGCCAGTCCCGGTTTTCAGATAAAATCCCAGTGTCCCAGACGGTTTACTTCACGTCCCAGTAAAAATTAAATTTGGTTTAACAGATGACGAAAAAAAGTCTAAAAATAATTAACTATACAGGATTATATAGGATAATTACTTTGTCATTTATTTCTGTACTGTATGAAAAGTAAAAACTATAGCAGAGTGATGGTACACTAATAAATAATACTGTCACCGTATCGTCTTGTCTCGCCAATCATGACCATGCGCTATGCAAGAGGCTGTCACGGCGGGGCCAATATTGGGCATTAAGAGGTGTAGTTAGGGTTTGCAGCACCCTGGGGCAACTAAAGATTTCAAGCTCCTTCCTTCTTGCCAAAAATAGAAAACATTTAATTATAAAATTTCCTAACATCAATCTGGCTCCCCTGAATGCTGCACCTGGGGACTGATGTCCCCCCCTAGCTACGCCACTGGAGGTGTAGCTTTACCGCCAGAAGAGACTGCTACACACTACAACCCCTCGAGTGTAATAACATTGGAGTCGCCCACGTCGGTGCCAGCCGCTTGCGATAAAGATCAGTCAGTTCTTCGGTGTCCTGGTTAAACATTTCAGATATCTGGCAAGCCTAATTATAATGGACTGGAATATTTCAATACGGATTTAGCTGAATATTTAAGAAAAATATTATGACTGCAAGAATAGAAAAAAAAATTTTGGAATATTTGCTGTCTTACAGAATGCAGATGAATTCATTTTCACTCAATGAAAATTTAAATCTGTTAGCTAATTAATCTGTCCTCTATCCAGCACTTAAGTTCAGCGATTTGCATTAATGTGCCTTTTTTTAAAAAATTTTAATGTTGGAAGAACAATTAGAAAGGGACTTACCGTATTTGACGGCATATAAGACACACTTTTCTTTTTATGAATTTGGTCTCAAAAAAGTTACCTGCGTCTTATACGTGAAGGGCACAGGTTAACTTTCAATACTGAAGGCTGTTGTTTTTAGCCCGGATAAAGGTCTAGACACACATAACTTTTTCTACATCTGCCATAATTATTTTGCACATGTGTGAAATATCTGTCGCCAAAAAGCGCCAAAGCTCGAAGCTGATGTCGAAGTTCGAACAGGTTCGACAGTCACTTTACGTCTATGGAGCCTTTCCTTCTTTACATAGACTTTCTTTGACTCAGCCGACACACGTGTCGGTATCGGTGCTTAAAGCTATTTGTTTTAAAAAATACCCTGGAAAATATGACTACAGGAAGCAAGAGATTAAGCTATACAATTCAGTATAAACTAGGAGTGTTAAACTACGCTAAAGTGCATGGAAACAGAGCAGCAGCAAGGCATTTCGGTCCACCACCTACCGAAAAAATAATACATACTTGGTGACTGCAGGAAGATCAACTGAAGACTGCTAAAAAACAAAAACATACCTTCGATGCCCAGCTCCATCTTGGCCTGAACTTGAAAATGCCATAAAAATGCGGGTGATAGATTACAAGAAATCTGGGAAAGTATTTCAACCAAAATGATAATCAATGAGGCCAAAGGATTTGCAGAAAAACATGGGAATCAGAACTTTTCAGGGTCTGAGGGCTGGTGCTACAGATTCTTGAAAAGGCAAGGCTTATCAATGTGCACAAAAACAACTATTGCACAGAAAATGCCAGCAAATTATGAAGAAAAAATACTAGCATTTCATAGGTTTTGTTATAAATGCACACAAGAAAACTTCTTTTGAGCTTGGTCAAATAGGTTAAGTCGTTTAAGAAGTGCGGAATCAGTAATACTCTTGATGGAACTGAAGACGATGCATTATTCGAAGGTGATACTAGCGATGACAGAAACAGTAATGATGATGATATTCTCGTTTTCAATGATGATGATAGTGGAAAGGATTTTTATGGTTTTGAAAGTGATTAAAGTCTAATTTCATGATAGGCAACATTTTCCTTGAATCTGTTTTGTTTTGTATTATCTGTTCTGTTTTGCTTGCCGTTCATTCATTTATTTATTCATTATTGAAATTTACATGTCATGTTCAAAATAGCTTGCCGTTTGTTAATTTTCCTTAATAAAAATGTGTTTGGTAATTGCATTCAATGATTGTTTATTTGGCTTTTACGAAACGTGAGAACTAAAAGAAAACACATTTTAAGTTATTATGGTACCGCGATATCGCGCAGACTATTTAAACTTTTTTTTCCTTCTGTGTGGCCTTCCAAATAAGGGTGCGTTTATATGCCAGTGTGTCTTATATGCCGTCAAAAACGGTAATTCTCTTCTTGGTTTGGAAATAGCATTGATATTCTCTTTAAGAAATATGATGAAGCTTAAAAAGTCTACAAAGAGAAGTAATTCTGCAGAATATTTTATAACTTTATGATTAAATTGCACTGACTTTATAAACGACATGCAAATGTAATTTAACGTGGATGTGTGGCTCACTAGTAACTAAGCGGTGAAGTCGTTGAACACTGGTAGGTCGATCCGGGGGTTCGAATCCCGCTGAAAAGGGGTGTTATAATTTTCCCATGTGCAATGTGTATACGTGTCAGTTTTGCTTAGAAAGTCCTCCACCAAGGCATCCTTACCCTAGGCAAATAACTGTTGAGTTCTTTGCTAATCAAACCAGACCAAACACTATATATATATATATATAAGTCGCTTAAAACTGCTATATTTTATATATAACTTATAAAATGCTATACAGTCAAAAGTCGTTAATTCGGACACCCATAATCCGGAATGATCTATAATCCGGACCTCAAAGCTAAAAACTTTCTGCACATGCGCCGCGTTGGCACATGCGCACAGGCGTTTTATGCGTGCGCATAAGACCTTGACTACTGCGCATATGCATGTGCGCAAGTGCAGAATACGTTTTCGCCTGCGGATTTAATGTATAACGGACAGTGTAAGCTAAAATTATCTAATTATCTATTTCAGTTAATGATTGCATTGTTCCTTAATCTTCAAATTGGATCCCGCTTATTATTTTTTGCAGACTGTAAGAGCAATTTTATAAAAGTAAACTTGAACTTTCGATTATGTCAAATAAAATTTCCGATGCTGGAATTAGCGAAAAGGGAATAATTCTTTTAATTATACTTATCAGATTTTTTTTTTTAACCCTTCATTTCAACAATACATATTCCAAAACTCTTTATTACGTTCTTAAGTGCGCATCTCATAGCATTTGCTTTACAATACCTTTTAACAGATTGCTTTCCAATACGAACAATTCTTGCTTAAATAGTTTTATAACGTATTTGTCAACAGGATTTCAATTTATGTTTACAATTCAATATTAAGGTTATTATATATTTAGATAACATTTATAATCATTATAAATTAGATACATTTAATCATTAGATTTTTTCACAGTACTTTCACAGTTGTTTATAAGTGAATAAATTCTTCATTTCAAATACATTTATAAATAATTTAATGAATATTTAAGTATTTTGTCAAAGGCAGATACATGCTTTTTGCAAGCACATGCATAAATACCCATACATATTTCCTATTTTTTATTTCCGGCATGTGCAAATCTTTAATTTCTGTGCATTCACTATATTTTTCGTGTAATTTACACTAATTTAGCATACACCCGAAAGTTTTACATAAAAAATATATATGAATATAATGTGAATGAAAATTATAAGTATTGTTTTTAATACCCACTCAAAGGTCAGTTTTTCTTCAAAATTCCTCCACGATGGCATCTCTCTCTTTAGGCAGATAGCCCTTGCATGCGTTACTCTATTTAATAAAAACTTAATCTGACCTATGTGCCTAATTACAAATATTTTAACATACATAATTTTATATTTATAAAACGTGTAAGCCCAAAGTGATTATTTTTCAGATATATAAAATTAGAACGATGGGTTTAAAATGAGCGGCAGTAAAGCCTCTCCTCTAAACAATTTTAAAAGGTACATGTTACAATAATATAAGGATGTGAAAAAAAATTTGTTTTATTTAAAACATTTTGACGTTTGGAAAATAAAATAAAAGTAGTGAATACTCTATCAAGGGTATCGAAAGACGTATACAATTTTAAATGTACCATAAGGTATTTTTCATTCTTTAAGCATATTTTTTTTTAAATCTATATTTTTTTAGTGCAACAGCTTAGAATTTTATAAAACAAATTCATAATCAAAATCGCTGTTGTTAGTTATCAAAAAATAACCAAGATGTGATTTTTGCGTAAATGTCACTAAACTATACAAATTGCTATTATCCATCACACTATGAATGTTTCTTTCATGCGAAAGTGTCCCTTTTTTTATTTCTATGGAACTGTCGTGTGTCGATATACTATCAGAATCTTGTCAAGCGAGCTTCTGAATGTAAACAAAGAACACCCCATCTGGTGACCCAAGCTTCAAAGCAGTGCTTCACTTTTAGCGCGGGTTGGCCCCTCCTCCCTTTCCTACCTCCATGGTATGCGCTGATTTCAAACTGCGTAAGTGTAGATAGTTCTATATTTCTTAAGACGGCATTAAAAATACTAGTTTA
Source organism: Stegodyphus dumicola (assembly GCF_044657685.1). Lineage (NCBI taxonomy): Eukaryota > Metazoa > Arthropoda > Arachnida > Araneae > Eresidae > Stegodyphus > Stegodyphus dumicola. The sequence goes on from NC_140781.1 coordinate 182,742,140, forward strand.
ATTTTTAAATCCTTTTTTGATATCCTATGGATATAACGATTTGGGAATTGCCCATGACGAAAAGTCTGCATTAGAATTTTTTCAAAGAAAGGGCATCATTCATTATAGAAAATTATGTTTGAACAACCAACGAGATGAAATTACGCTTTAGTGATAACTCGATAGCGAAACTGCAATGCAGGAATCCATTCAATTTTTTATAAATTTTTAGGGTTGCCGCAATTATTTTTGGCAATACTGCCATCAACAATAGCTTGGTGATTTTTTACGATCCTCAAAACGGAATAGTATGGATATATGTAGAGCGTGACACTCCACTATGAAGAGCAAAATGCAGTAAAGATATATTTGGAATATCAAGTGATTTTTGCGATTCTTCAAAAGCTCCCGGCATCTTCTGCTACGTAATTGATATTTGAGTGATCTAATCCACTTACATAATAATAAAATAAAGTCTTCCCTAGTCAAGCACTCATCTTTCACTAATTTACTGCAAGGAACTAAACCTTAGATAGAATATGTATAGAAACTAACCATTTTGAACCTATTTAAAACCTAACTAAACATTTATATTTGATACTGCATAAATATATTCACATACTTGCCAACCTACGACACTCAAGAATCAGGAGATTTTTCACGTTAAAGACTTTTTAAATGATGAAAATAGTTTCTAATAATGAATTAACTTTAAATAGTAACTATTTCTTAAATGCAAACAACACAAAAATACCTTACACATAAAAAAACACTTATTACTTGCATATTTTAAGGGGAAAAAACACTTTAATCAGTTTTCGTACAAATGTTATAAACAGTGGCAGATTTTGCTTTCTTTAAGAGAGAAATCTTCATAATTTTGTTCATAGCAATTGCCACGTATGCCTGCTTTTGCTAATAAAAGTTTTTCTAATGCATCATCACTAATATTAGATCTAAATTTAGTCCTTGTTTTCCCAACAACACTGAAAAACCTCTTATACTCTGCATTACTATGGGAAAATGTAAAGATGGCCAACATAATTGTAGACAGTTTACTATATTTTAAAATTTCATCAACATTCAGTTTTCCATTTAAACTCCACAGGGTGTCAATCCCAGCTGATTTTATAACTTCATTTAAGTTTTAGAATTGTAAACTGCTGTTATGCAGCTGTTAGAACTGTTTAAATTTTCCCTTCCTTTTAGAACTCCTTTCAAGATAATAATAAATATCAACAATGTGTTCATCCACATTTATTGGTAAAGAAGCTGCCCCTTTTTCAGCTGCCAAATTTAAGAGGTGGCAGGTGCACCTCATAATCTGCAAATCAGAATTTTCATTTCTTAACCGTTTTGAGTCCGGAGAAGCGCTATCGCGCTTCACTTGCCATATGCCAAAAGTACGGCACGGGGCGACAGCGCTTCTCTTGTTTTGTATCGAAAATGCGAATACGCAGCTGTTGGTTAGTATACTATACGCAATTATTGAGAGCAGTAGCAGTTGTTTTATAGGAATTGGAAATTGTTTTCATTTTTTACAAAGTGTTATACTGATAATTACGAAATAACCCATGTCAAGTTCTGATTCATTTGAAAGTGACTGTTATGAGAAGTGATAATGAAGAGTATAGTAATGACCTTAAAAGTGATAGTGGAAGTGACATCATCATTCGCTCTAAGAGATTAGGAGTTATTAGTGATAGCAGTGATGATGATGAAGTAACTGCAAGAACCTCCGATGGCGATATTACTGATGAGTTTTTATCCGTAGATACAATTTTTTCAAACGAATCGAATATTTTTTTGAAGTACCTGGACCAAAGCATGCCCCTTCCTCCTGATGCGAAACTAATTGAATATTTCAATAATTTTCTTTTTCAAGTATACTAACTAACAGCAGCGTCTTTGCATTCTCGATACGAAACAAGACAAGCGCTATCGCGCTGCGCCATATTTTTGGCATACGACAAATGAAGCGCGCCCCAGACAAAACGGTTAAAATGCCTGCAACACCTGTCTTCCAAGCCTACCAATACTGGTGCATTATTGGCACCAAGTGCTAAGCAATTATCCAGAGGGACTGCATTTTCTTTTAAGTTTTAACAATTAGCTGTGCTATATTAAAGCCTGTCAAATGTCCTTCCGACAGGGTTCATAGCCACATTTTAGTTAAAAAAAATAAGCACCTGTCTAATTACATTATACACAACTGCATAACCTTAAAAATTAGACTTGTAATTTAAAATATGAGAAATGCAGTATTTAAGAGAATAAGCATTACCTCAACCATGGAAAATAATTAACTTTTTTTTAATTTTAAATGACAGTTCAATTTACAGAATTAGTTTACAATGAGAGGGAAAAAAAAACTATGCAGAACTAAACTATATCACAAGATTTAATGATGAAATTTCAGTTCAAAATAGAGAAAATAAATAATAATAATTTATTGTATTCGCTTGGAACTTAATAATAATAAATACAATTTATTTTTCTACTCATATTGATATTTAAATAATTTAAATCTAATTTCTGAACATTTTCTAAATTTTCATTGTATATCAGTTTTCAGATATTGCAAGCAAAGTAATTTAAGTAAAAAAGAAGAACATTTCTGAAATCGGAAGACAGAAATTTGCTTCATACAGTCATCCTTTAACAGTAAAAGCTTAACTAACCAGCATACCAGAAACTGGCGAATATTCGGACAGTCGAGCGTAACTTGAAAAAGAGGAGCGGAGGGGGGTAGACAGTAGCCACTCTAGATTTTTCCGCTAAATAAATGCTTTTGACATTTCGATATGTGCATCATATAAAAGTAAACCAATGGAACTGAAAAATATTCTGCTTAGCAAGCACAGTAAAACTCTTTTTAAGTGTTCATAAACAAATCTCGGACAGAACATGCAAATTAATTATCTCTGCAAAATATCGCAATACGTGTGCCGTAATTCTTCCCTACGTGATATTACGCAATCGGAATCAACAGCTGCCGGTATTGGGAGAATAAAGAACTAAATAACTGGGGTGTTTTTCATTCTAATTTTCAACAGACGGCGTTAAATTTCCAGATTAGAATCATTCTTCGCTTGGGTTGGTAGACCGCAGAACTTTTAGTCCTATTTAATCCAGATTGGAAAGTGACAACAACAACAAAACAAAAAAAAAGAGGTCCGTTGCTTGTTTCGCAGCGAACTGTAACAGTTTCAATATTCGAGATTTTGCAGAGAAAAGGGGAACCTCCCAATCTTCGTACTGTATAATGTATTGGCCAAAAAAATGAAATTATTTTGACTATTCGATTACTTTCCCTTTACTTAAGCCATTCCGAATATTATTGCTTGGAAAGCTAATCTGTGTCAAAACACAACCATTTTTGGAAGTTTACTATACTTCAGCAGTTACTGCAACTATGTTATTATAAACATTCATACATATGCTCATAATATAAGCATAATGATCACAATAAACATGAATATGAACTGACCAAGCGGAACGAGAATGCAAATTATTAAGATCTTGATAGAAATTCAAATGTGTGTAGTATTTGGGTGGGAGGAAAAGAATGCCGAATGTACCGGAACTTTCTACTGCTTTCGCAATTCTTTGACCAATAGAACGACGGGTACCTGTCTGTACTCTTCGTGCACACCAAAGGTTATGTTAATGCAGAGAAAGGGGGAAAAGCTATTTCCGGGCCGGGAGTATGATTCACCATCTGACATTTCATATTAGGAAGAAAAGTTGTTTATTTAGTTTCGGCTTTGGTACACGGAAAAATAGCACGTTCATTAAAAAAAAGCACTAAAAGCAAAAAAATAAGCACTAAAAACAAAAAAGTACAGGCTTTAAAGAAAAAGTAAGCACCTATAAGGGCCTTTATATTTTATTTTCAAATATAAGGACTTAGAAGCACTTACAAGGACCGATACGAACCCTGCTCTGAAGTGGGGACAGAAAGTAAATTGCACTCAATTTCTGAAGACTCTGGATTAAAAAAAAGAAACAACAATTGGATACAGTTTTGAATCGGTATTATTGCTTGCATTCGTAGAGAGACAGAACAGAGCTGTTTTAATGCAATCAATAACTGAAGATTTATCTTTCAAACCCATCTCTATAACAGTTGCACCTGTTTTGTTGGTCCTTGCAATTGAGTATTTCTTAGCGATTTCACTATCTGGAAACATTTTTCTAAATAAAGCTGCAGTGTGATCCCATGCATTCAGTGGCAGGTTGTGCTCCAGTAAAAAGGCAGAGAACAGACATTCTGCATTAATAACTTTTTGGTCCTTTGTTTCCGAAGAAAAATTTAATTTTTCGTTTTCTTCAAAACAACTCATGTTGTTCTTGTGTTTCTGTGTATGCACACGTTTGAGAACATCCGCCATTCCTCCATGCGAAATCGAAAAATCGCAAAGACAGGCAGTACACATCGCAAATTTATTACATTTCCTTGAGGAAATAATGGAAGGAAAGTCAACTGTGTACGATTTTTGAAACGTACACGAGTATTCCGCCTTTCTCACAGACATAACAAAAGATAATTTTTTTTAAATATTTTCCGAAGGCACATGTACTCACACAACTCAGGACAAAATGACCGAAATAACTAGAGAACATCCAAATAACAGCTTGCTTTGTCCTCATTGGCTAATATATGCCACATGACACGCAGTGGAGCACGATGCCCATTGGAGAACTGGAGAATGATGTTTCTGGATACGTATCTACTCTCACTCACAAAGCAGTTATCTGATTCGCAAGGTTTTGTTTCAGATATAATCTAGAGAAAATTCAATTGCTTTCAGACATCCAAAATCTTTTTTTTTTTTTTTTGGTTCATATAGCAAAGTATTAGGCCAAGTTCCATAAAAATCATGAGAAATTTTAAGAATAAGAAAAAGTCGGGAGAAATATATTGTAAATCGGGTTGGCGGGAGAGCAGTCGAAAATCGGGAGTCTCCCGCCTAAATTGGGAGAGTTGGCAACTCTGTATTCGTGAACATTTGTAAATTAAAATATAAAGATATGTATATATTTTTCTTTGATATTTTATACCTTGTTCTACATTCTGTTCCATTTGTATATACCTATACACAGATATATATAATTTAAGGATTCTATATTTACTACATATAAAACTAAAAAGTGCATCAATAATTGTATTCTTCAGTATTAACTTCATTCTGAAGAACTTTCTGCAGTTCTAGTTTGCGTTATTTTATTAATAAGTCTCAAATTAAAAACAATTTAATGTTTACATGACATTAGAAAATTAACCAAAAAGCAACAATAACAATGTAACTGAAAAACAGTTCTTTTAGATGTGAAAAATTTGAAAGCCATTCGAGTTAAAATTATTTTCTAATACTCGGATACTTCGTATACATGTAACATAGCATTTGAAATGCAAAACTCAATATTTACTACAGATTTATTGATGTAATAAATATGTCTTTCTACTCCTATGGTCCCACATTTACAGGCAACACTCGTATGAGGATCTCCTACCTCCACTGAACAAGTCAAAACAGCACAATAAAAGACTGCAAACCAGCATGACACCACTCAGTGAATTTATGTGGCATTGAGACCATTAAAAAAAATTGTATTTTATCCCATCAGGCATGTTTGGACATAATGATTGGTGAACTTTAAATGAATTTGTCATAATAGCCCTGTTCATTAAGAACAGATTAGACCGGTAGCAAAAAGTGGTTCTTCCAACGTGTCCCACTCACACAGCGAACAAGCATTAACTGTTTCTCTGATCTGGAGGTAGAATTTGGTAGAACGTTCCTACTTCTTGGGAGCAGGGCAAACGGGAAGATTTCCGATACTGCAACTGTGCGGTTCACTTAATTTAAAAAAACAACAAATCATGATATGGTAACAATCGCAGAAAATCAGGAACATATGTTATAAATCACAGTGGGAGTATGATTGATAATCGAGTCCCCTGCCTAAATTAGTAACTCTGTCACTGCCTTCAAAAGAAAAAAAAAAAAAAAGACATTTTTATGCTGACAAGCATACATGGACCAGAAATGGCTAAATCTGGCAGAAAGGATAAGTTACTGGAAAGGATATTTTAAAACCTAAATGTATTATAGATTACAAAAAAAAGGCGGGTAGTGTAGACGTAGGAGAACAGTAATGACATGTTAATGCATGTTTTCGAAAATCGGCGAAATAGTAAAAAAAAAAACTTTTTTGGGCTGATGCATATAACAACACTTAATTTTCTTTTTTAACAAAAGAAACGTGGCATTAAAATGCCATTTCTGCAATTTAAAATGAAACCAACTGAACAAATTTGAGTACATAAATTATCGGGAAGAAAAGCAGTTTACGGTTGATCTTTACATTATGGTAACTTGGCGTTTTTTTGGCGACCAACTCTCCTACAGCAACCCTCTATTTTTTTTCCCCGCCGCCATTTTGTCTTCACGAAGTAAAGACATGTTTCTTTTCTTTTTATCTACTGAACACTTCGGTACTTTTCCGTTTCGCCGACGCACATCTCGCCAAGCAGACTTTGTTGGCGACAACATACAGTATACACATAAAAAATGTTAACAAATGTTAGTTCTAAGAATTTGTTATTTTGAAGGCATAAACATTTTAATATGGTTTAAAATATTTTAAAAAGCCAATAAATTCGTAAGACATTAATTTAAGAATTTACTATGCTTTCATGGTTCAACATCCCGATTCGCCAGTTCTTATCACGTGACCCCCCAAGTGATCTCATCTCACGTAAACTACGCTACAAAAATCTAATTCTACCATTAATGATTTACATTAATTTCAAGTTAAATCTTGGTTTGGAATACAACTTAGTTTAAATACAAGAATTATTTCAATTCGTACGAATAGCTTACTCAGAAATTATGTAAAACCGCAGTGCTTTACTTCGCTAGTGCATTCTCATTAGAATGGATGAATTTAACCCTTGAATTTGCCTTTTCTATATTTCCTCCTTCCGATGAGCGGTGTGATTGCATCCTAATTGACTTAATTACCGGGAATAGCCTTAGGGCATAAAATTGAACCATCTTGTAAAAATTCTATGTAATTGTATGCCAGTATTGAAAGAATGGCTGCAACTTGTTTTGAAAATGAAGCGTAAAAGTTTGCCAGCGAAGGTATTCCGTTTGGCTTCAGTTGTACCATTATTGGCGACTTTATCATTTGCGCCAACAAAACTGAAAAGTACCAACACTTCTTCCAACAATCTACTAGCCGAATTACACTTATGCTAGAAATTTTATCTAACAAAACTACTAAATCATGACAAATATGCACTGCAAAATTGGTAAAAAGTGCACAATACCATACTCCTTACGCATTTTTCAAAATCACACATACACATAAACCATGTACACGACGACTTATTTTTACTTAAAAAAAATCCCAGAATTACACAAAAATGGCATTGCGCACACTCTTCACTATATCCATGTACACTGCTTTTTTCTCATAAATTAGAAAAATTTCACGAAAATACATGACAATTTTCTCAATCTTTAAACCCGGTAAAAAGAACATATATGAAATTACCTGATCGCGAAAAAGTATTTACCCTTTCCAAATATGAACATTTCCACATATAAAATAAAATATCCAAAACCTTTTACCTCTAAATCATCTATTACATTATACATGTCACCAACGAATTCATACCGCAAGCATTACAAATACTTAGTATCAAATATTTAAATTATTTCCATGCACGTTTACTTCAACTTAAACGTATACCAAATTCCTACAAACATAAAATTCACAAAATAACTATCATTTAATTAAAATATAATTAAATTCAAAAACACTACTTAAAATATAAATGAGCACATACATTAAATTAATACATACATAAATACCCATTTCGAATTCACTTTAGTTACGGCCATGGGATCCAAAAATTCACGAACACTGTTTCACACAACACAGAATAAAGCCAAATACAAAATTTCCAGATTTTTTCCCGATTTCCCCCCTTTTCCGATTAAAGAACCGTAATTCGTCCATTAATATCACATGACATATCCCATGATCTCTCATTTCCCTCACACGAAATAATGCATAATCGGAACTGAGTACTGCTCACATTATTACCAAAGTGCCAGGTAGTAACCTTTATCGCCTCCAAAATGTCGCCAAACTACCAGTTACCATATTGTAAAGATTAACCCAGTTTACAGTCAGATCTGCACCAGCATCTATACGATTGTCTCGTGGGCATTTTCCTATCCACCATATAAACAAAAACAAAACAAAACAAAAAATGAAAGCTGCACAATTTGGTTAGAAACAGGGCTAAAACAAGGGGGAAAAGACATGCTTGCAGATTAGGCTATGCAGGACTTGGCGTTTCTCTGTGCTTCAAGATTATACCAGTCATTTATATTTTGCTACTTCTTGTAAATAGTCTTTAATGAATTTTTTATTGATTTTAATGTTTATTAATGAATATTGCTTATTAAAACTTCGGAATAATTTGAATAGCGCTTCTGAATATTATTTTGCAAGGTAAGCAATTTTTTAAATGTTTTTATGTAGACTAGCGATTATTATATGCTAATTTTAATGTATGACAGCTTAAGTAATAATCTAAAATGCACCAAAAATTATGATATTAGGGACTTTTTTTTCACTTTTCCCCCTCTGAAGTTAGATTTAGTGATGCAAACCGCCCCATCCTGTAAGATTCCTTTCAACTTCCCTCCGTTCCATGGGAACGTCTTAAACAAACGCACGCTGTCCTGAAAGGGTTAAATCTAACTTACGCATTATCACTTAAAAATGGTTACAAAAATTTTCCAATCACCTTCAGAATTTTTTTATTTTTCAGCAGAACACATATAAAATATCTTAAATTTAAGCTAATTCTTGAGATAATACAATTAAAAAATATATGAAAGGCATGAAAAACGGCTTTTACTACAATTACAGACAAAATTTTATTACTCTTATTTTCTATTAAATAACATTTCTATTAAATAAATTCCTGTTAAAGACTACAGGTTCACTACCATTGATCAACCATCTAAGGGTAGGTGCATAAAAGCAAATACAGGTAAAAGCACAACGCAATAACCTGCTTTTTTCTAGGCTTAAAATAGGGTTAAACCAATCGGACAAGAACTTTAACCAATTCCTTCACTCTACGTGGGAATAAATGAAACTGCAGAGGGTTCACCAACTATTGTACTGCGAATGATGAATAGCCAAAAGCAACTTAACGACAAAACACTTACGTGATAAAACTTTTTCCCCCTCTTGCAGGCACTTGCCTATAACAGCATTGGCCAATACTAAGCCCAGAAGTGGTGGCCATTTGATAAACTTCAAATATTAAATGAAAACAACAACCTATAAAGTAGACTCAAGAATTCTTAAATTTTGTAAATGATTACATTCGAGGTTTCCAGTGACATTCATGTCAAATTATATAAATAGGGTAAATACTATAGACAACCAGCAAAAAATTTAGATCCTGACAAAATGGCAAAAAAGTGCCATGGTAATCTAATAAAAGGTTTTCCATATGTCATAGCAATTCTATCAAGTGCACGAATTCTTTATCTACCACTGCACAGATTAAAGCTTTAAAATTAAAAAGAATAAAAAACTAATTTTCAAGCAATCACATTTGGCAATAGTATATCTTATTTTTGTTTTTATTTAATACCCTGAGCTGAATTATAAACATAAGATTTTATTTCAATAGAATATTAGTAACTTCTACGAATGTAACATTAAAATTTAAAAATATATTTGGTATAGTGTATAATCCACCTAAGTCTGACAAGAATCACTGAACAAAAACTAACGTCAAGACTTCAGCAATTCCCAGCCTTTTTTAAGTTAAAACATTCCTGTGCCATAGACAAAATACCAGGAGAAAAGGAAGTGCTTTACTATAGATGTTTATATGGTTTTTAAGGTACTATTCGGTTTTGAGGGCCGTAAAAAATTGCCAAACTATTGTTGCCAGTGCTGCCAGAAATAATTGTGGCAATCCTAACGCAAGAAAGGAAGTATAATAGTAAATAACTAAGATTGATGTTTTAATTTAGATGAAAAGTTAATTTCATATAATACTTTTTATTATTATAATTTATATGAAAAAGGCTAAACATGACAATGGAAGCATAAGAGTAAACTATTTCAGATCATTATTATAATTTATATAAAAATTGCTAAACATAACTGAATGGATGCCCGCATAGCTATTTCGCTACCGAGTTATCGTTTAATTTCATCTCGATTGTTCAAACATAATTTTTTATAATTTTTATTCCTTTGGTGAATCTTTACATTATGGTAACTTGATGATTTTTTTGCGCAAATTTGGCGACGAACCCTGCTAGTTTTGTTTTGGACGCCATTTTGTTTTCACAAAGTAAAGGCATTTTTCTTTTTTTTTACTCAACATTTTATCCAACAATCTGCTAGCCGAATTACGCTTATACTAGAACTTTTATGGAACAAAAATGCTTAATCATGGCGAAGATTAAGTGCGAAATTGGGACAAAGTGCAGAATCGAAAGCTGCTTGCCGCGTTTTTAAGAATTGCAAATACACGGTATCCACATACACGTCGACCTATTTTCACTTAAAAAAAAACCCCAGAATTGCACAAAAATGGCATTGTGCACACTCTTGACTTTATCTATGTACACATTGACCTATTTTCACTTAAAAAGTTAAAGAAAATTGACAAAAATCCGATTCTACTTACTTTTGTAAAAAGAGCCAAACAAATAAGTTGGCGATTCTGCACTTTAGCAGCGAAGTTGTGCTTATTAGCTAAAATGACAATCAGAATTTTCCAGAAAATGTCACATCACATGTCTCATGATCTCTCATTCCTCTGAGACAAAATAATCTGCGATTCAAACTGCGTAAATCTCAGATTATTGCTAAAGTCCTAGCTAGTAACCTTTATCGCCTTACCAAAATGGGACCAAACTACCTGTTACCATATTCTAAAGATTAGCCATTCTTGTTTGAAAAAATTCTCGGCAAAGTGAATTTCCCACGCATTTGTTTGCCGCTTTTTACAAAGATAAACAATTGGATTTTTGTCAATTTTCTTTTACTTTTTAAGTGAAAATGGGGTGATGTGTACATAGATAAAGTCAAGGGTGTGCACAGTGCCATTTTTGTACAATTCTGGGGTTTTTTTTTTTTTAAGTGAAAATAGGTCGATGTGTACATGGATCGCAAGTATGTGCAATTCTTAAAAACCCGTCAAGCAGTGGGTCATTCTGCACTTTACCTAAAATTCTATTGCACACTTTTCGTCATGGGCAATTCCCAAATTGTTAAATCCATAGGATATCAAAAAAGAATTTAAAAATTAAACTAGTATTTCAACGTCGTCTTAAGAAATATAGAACTATATAAACTTACGCAATCTGAAATCAACGCATACGCTAGAAATGGCGCACTGTTTAATGTGTGCGTTTGCTAGATTTGGCGCTTTTGCGCATACATTTTTGCTGCAATTTCTTTATGGTCCTCAAAACAGAATAGTACCATTTTTAATTGTGTTAATTTGTTACCATTTCATGTAATTTAAAGTGTTTTGTTATGGATGTTTGTTCTCATTTTTAGTGCTTCTTTATTCATGCTCCTCGAGTTTTCAGCTTTGTTACGTCATTGTTGTTTAATGTAATAGTCAACACTGCAACATTTTTTCAAGATGGCTACAGTTTTTCCACATGCTAGGTTAGGTAAAAATTCACCAGAGTCGAAAAGCCGCCAATGCTGGAGACTTAGGGAGAGGGTTCAATGAATAATGGAAGAGTACAGTATATTTTTTGGCAATACCATTCATTTCATTCTGTTTTTCAATAATAATTTTTAAAATCTCAAAACCTATTTCAGACTAGAAAAACTTTTTTCTGACTACAGCTGTCGATGCCTTGGCTAGCAAAAACTGAAATGCTGCTAAGGAACACTGTAGAACTGCCAACAAGTTCTCTAAGAAGCAAGTTAGGTTAATCTTTGGAATAAATTTTAAAATTAATAAATTTCTTAAGCTTGTTGAAATAAAACACATAACTTATGTATTTCCATTTTGAAATACAGAATGTGACAAAAACTTAGCAATAAAAATCTGCTTTATATAAACAGAAAATACTGGGAAAATTATCTTGTTCAGCGTACCATATTTATATATTAGCACAGGTGTTTATCCTGTGAGCAATAAAAAGCTTTTATTTAATAAAAAGCTAGGGGTTTTATCATGCAGATTTTTTCCTGGTCATCTACATGTGGTAAATATAATCCTGGTTACAGCACAATTATAAACATTAATATAGGGCAGGTTCTCTGAAGATCAACAATACTTAGCTAATGATGAACAATTTTTTTTTTTAATTTTGTAACGGATCATAGCACATAAAACTAAACTTTGATAAGTAAAAACCAACAGTTCAAAAATATAAGAGTAACCAAAATTCAAATTGATGTGATTTATAACAAGCTATGTTTAGAAATATAGCTATGTTCCTACACTCTGAAGACACATCGCAACATCTATTTTAAAGCATCATGTGAAGCTAGCATACAGAAAGCATAGCAAAGGATTCATTTAGAACAAGCATTCAAAATCTTTTAAAATAGCATCAAATGCCTGAAATGAAATCAAAATATTTTTCTATCTATGCACACCTACCTAATTTGCAGTTTTTGAAATCAGAAACAATTTTTTAATTGATAATGTTTGCAGAATACAAATGCATCAGTAAAAGCACTTATGACTTTTTTAACACAGTTTTTTGAAGAATTACATTTTCCAAACTATAACTATAAACTACTTATTAACTTGTAACTAGCGAAGGATTTGACTCTCAGCCCCAAATTTCCCAAGCCTCACAAGAGAAAAACTTTTTAATGATAATACTAAAAATGCCCCCAGTATGCCTTTTTTCTTTTAATGTAATGCTGCAACATCTCGGGCACAGTTCAAGATGCATTCATAAAATGACTTGGAAACGTGACAAAAAGTATTCTAGAACATACACATGCTAGAGGATTAATTTCCATACATCAAATGATCAGTTTTAATACTTCTCTTATTAACAGTAAAATTAGAAAATATTTAAAATTAACAGAAACACAATTTAATTATTGCACTAACATTTACACTATGATATGCTTTAAGTGCATTATTTTATGCTGCTGAGGCACACACTGTATTTAATTTTTAAAAAACTTCCAAAAAATTTTATATGTATTAAAACTATTCTAAAATAAAATTCATAACACTCGAGGGAAGTGAGAAAGTTTAGTTGGTGAATACTGAATGAATGATCGAATTGAGATTACAACATGGTTGATAAGAAACAAAATACGGATTACAAGTTCAGATCTTTACACAAAGAACTAGATTAGGATATAAAATGAATATTTTCCAAACTCTCCACTTCCGAAGACTACTCAAAATTATGTAACAGCAGCATTATTGCGGACCAAAGAAAATCATTTCCTACTATTCTATTTCATATACCTTGTAGAAAGATGTTTACAGAATTTTACCAACACATGGCTATTACTAAATAGGCCCCAAAAATTATCCATAGAAAAATATAACAGGTCATTTGAAACAATCGTTAATCTCACGAACATTGATTCTTACTGATAAGATCCCACAAAGCATACGAATGATACTTAATCAACTAGCTACCATTTCTATTTCTTCACCAGCAAAATAAAAGAAATATTTGTTTTGTTCTGCGTTTTACTTATTTTTTTAACTAATCAGATTTAGGATTTCCTAGAAATTCATTTTTGAAAGCTGAAAATATTTGACTTCGAAAAAACTGCAACATTTTATTACTTTTGTTAATTGTTAATCACTTTAAAAAGATCGTTGAAAATAACACAATAAAGTTTTCACCGTAAATTATAAAACATGTTATAAAGACACACCATCAAATAACGTGGGATCACTATGAAACAGTAGATTACTTACCGGGGAACCGAAAGTGGGGAAAAAAAAAAAAAAAAAGTCTTAAACCATTAAACTCATAGATGCAGCTGCTAGCAGATTGGATCTTATGAAAAACTGCTTTTAAATTTTTTAGTAAATTATGATACTACATTAACGAACAGAGACATCGTACGGGAAATGGCAAAGATCACCCATGCATTCCGCATACATCTCAGACCAAAGAAGCCATTTCTTTTTTTCGAAAGATTCAACAACCAACAAAATACTATATAAATCAATTACTTAATTATAACAAAAACATACTGAATTAAACTTTATAATGTATTTCAAACTAAGTACTTACGTTTGTTTGATTAATTAATATTTGGAACAAATACGAAGCAACCTCCAACTCCAGCAAATGGCCGAATTACCAAATCACACGATTGGGCGCCTAAGAATGCCGATACTTACACCACACGTGGGCTTTGCGGAGAAAGCAGTTTCGCGCGACACCTACACGAATTTAAAAAAAATAAATATTTTACAAAAGCTACACAAATACTACACAATTATTCTTCGGTAGCTATCTCATAAAACTCTTGTTAATGATTGATCATAGTCAGTAAATTTTTTTGTTTAAAAAATAAATAAAACAGCTCTCCGTGAAATTTCAACAAAAAATTTAACTTTTCGAAAATGTTTTGAAATTTTAATGCTGTTGAATTTTTTTCAAATGGCACATATATTCTATTCATTTTCTTAGTCTTCCTGACATTATTACTCATAGCTAATTTCGGAGACTTCTCACTCTAACATAGTAATTTTATTTTCTACTTAATTCAATTCCTTCCAAATTATAGGTCCATACATTTCCTATCTTTAAAATTTATCCAAATTATACTATTTGAATTCTAACGCTCACAGGAAAGAAGCAAAAATTTCAAACAGGAGAACAATTTAAAATTAACAAATGTTTCACTATTTGATAAAGAATCAATTTCACTGGAAAGGAAATGGTCGGTTTGAAACTGATCGAAAAGTAAAAGAATACAGTTGCTCCCAAAAGTGTTGGTACACTTTATTGTACCCCAAAAGTGTTGGCGCTGTAGCCCTGTACTAAATTCGAATATAAAGTCCAATATGTTTTTGTATCATCTCCATGCTGCTTTCAATAAAACTAAATTTTTTTTAATACTGACTCATTTTCCTTTTCGAAAACTGAAAAATGTAAGGAGGTATATAGAAAACACGCCACAAAAGTGATTGTACACTGAAACATTATCGTATTTTTTTTTTATACCATTTTTGCATTTTGATGACGTTTAAAGATTTGCTTCACTATATTCCTTTACTTGCTTACTTCGTTTTATTTTATTTAGGGGTCTAGTCTGGACACTGGTCGAGATCGATGTCGATAAACCAGTCTGGATTTCCTTCTCACTCGACACCAGACGGGAGAGCGAGGGCCGTATCTTCCTTGCGGGCGATGAGATCTCGATACAAGAGTGACGTCACATATGACGGGTTTTTCGTGCGTAGCGACAATTTGCAATCCTCGAGCACCGATCGAAACCATTTCGTGCGGCGTAGCGATCGTCTGGTTTTCGGCTGCTTATGTGCAACCATTTAAAAATCTTGCGATCGAAAAGTAATGGCGTCGGATGAATGTTTAGCGATGTATCTTTTAAACTGAATACATCATCGTAATTCAATTCAAAGAAGAATGTTCCGAAGCAGACTGGATACGTTTGCATTCTCTGTTAAGCAGTTTATAAAGTTATTTAGGGGAGATAAACAATTGTATTCTGTTCTGAACTAACAGCTTTTGTTCGAAGACTCTTATTTCATTTTACTGGATTGCCGCCTGAGCTAAGAGTAAGTAACTTATTTGAAATATTGAAATTTCAGTTTAAAATTGTAAATAACATAATCAATTATTCTATAATTTATGTTTATATATTCTACATGTGTCGTGATTTCTGGTTTTCTGATCAATTTCAGTTGTAGAAACATTTTTTATGAATTCGTCTATACTTAACAAATAATTTTCTGCTTAATATTTTTTATGTATCACCTGAAATATTCGAAAAATTTAATTGGAATTAAGTTCTGAATTATATAATAGTAAACAGAGAAGAATATGTTAGTTAAATTTCTCTCTGGTTTTCATAATAAATTACATCTTTGGTGCATAACATTCTCATTTGTGTTTTGTTGTCAAAAATCAGGATCTGGAAAAAGATAACTAGTTGGATTCATTTGCAGTATTATTTAAAAACGAATTACAGTGTTTGTTGGGATTTTAGATTTTGATATTATTCTTGAAGTCATCTGTTAATATTTTATCTAATTATAGTGCTTAAAAATTCATGTGAAAAGGGATTGTAATTTTTTACCTATTGATGTAAAATACCCTGTTTCTTCTTATGAAGGATATGTTGTTATGAAATTGTTTGAAATAAGAGTATTCTTTTCTCCATTTTACTTTACCAGTATATTATTATGCTATTTTAGAAGCATCATGTGAAAATATTGCAAGTTTCTCCTGTGATAAATTAATACAGTTTATAAAAACAATTAGTAAGTAGGTGTCAGTAGGTCATTTTAATCTCTTTCGGATCTTGATTTTGGAAACCACAAATGAGAAGGTTATGTTAATTTTATGAGATTGTACTCATAATTGTTACATATATGTAAAACTATAAAACTGTGTATTGAGAATTTTCTGAAGTAAGATTAGTTTTGAATAATAGCTCAGCTTTCATAATGTTATAAACATGTATCTTTCCATAAATTTGAAATGAGATTTGAATAATGCTTATGTAATTTATTTTCTTAGTAAACCCAAGGATTTTAATTAACACTCCTCAATAATTTTATATTGTAGAATATTATTTCATATTAAGTAGATTATTATCATTTAGCTAATAAGTTTCAAAGCATTTGAAATTTATCAAACATATGTATTTCTATAATCTCGATAAACATTATATTTCCTGTTATTGATAGCATATAGTTCCTATATTCTTGTTTAAGCCTTTAGATAAGAACTTTATGTACGACAGTAATATTTTGCAGGTTTCTGATCATAATATGAAGATCTTGGCAATAAATGCAAAATGTTCTTGTGTTCATGACACGTTCATATGGAGACAGTGCAGTTCATGACTTCTAGGCACTGCAGGGAGGGACAAACTATTGGCTTATAGACTAGAAGAGAAACACGCTAATGTGACAATCAAAATCGTAAAAACAACCTTGTATTTAGCGTAGGTATAATGAAACACTCAATCGATTTCGAGGGCAGCTAAAGGTCACTCCTCATCAGGAGAAAGAAATACCTAGAAAGAAGAAAATAAAGGAGAAGGAGTCACAGAAACACGTGGTCCTTATCAGCACTGCGCGTGGTTATAACTAGATTTTTAATCAGTTGCACTGGCCGCCTACTTTTACTGAGCCAGGCTATCTGATCAAGCATAAAGGACAAGAAAAATGAGCGAACTTAAAATAGGGAGCGAAGGGCAAATGCACCTTAAGCTCAAAATCTGAACTTCAAATAAAGGAAAGCAACCACTGAACGGATTTTTATACCCTCTGGTAGTACCAAACGCGAGGAGGTAACGCCATCTATCGGCAAAAGTAACTGAATTAAGATAGTAGAATTTTAAAGGCATTAGGAAGGACTGGATTGGACTTCAAATCATTAACTAAACCTGCTAAATCTTTGTGATTGTGAAAAGCCTCAAGAAAATCCAATTCACCTATGGAAGAAGCCTTCTGGATAATGTTTGCAGACCCAAAATCAAAATTATGGTTAAAAGTCCAACTATGATACGCTATTGCAGACTTGTTAATTTCGCCTTTTCTGACATAAGATTCATGTTCCTTGATACGAAACTTCAACGTTCTTTTTGTTTGGCCAATATATCTTAAACCACACTGACACGATATACTATAAATTCCCCAATAATTCAAGACAGAAAATGAGTTGGTTATTAGTGAGTTGGTCTGAAATTAATGAGTTAGTTTCGCTTACTAAAGTTCCTCAAGTCAAACCCACGTTGTTTTCCAAAATGCATATTTTCGTCAAGTTGAAGGATTGGCTATGGGTAATCCTTTCTGTGCAGTACTTGCTGACATTTATATGCACTATTTTGAGATGAAATTATTTGATAAACTATCTTTTCGTCTTTGGATTCGGTATGTTGACGACACTTTCGCACTTTTTGACGGTTATAAAGAGGATTTATCCGAGATTCTATCTATTATGAATTCAATTGATCCAGCCATCCAATTCACTCTTGAAATTGAATCCAACAATTCCCTCCCCTTCCTCTATATTCTTATAATCCGCAATGAAACTGATTTTAGCATCACTGTGTACCGTAAACCCTTTGCAGTTTGTTTACCAGCCCATGCCAAGTCATGCCACCCTGTTAAGCAAAAAAATGGCTTCTTTTTACTATTATGTATTCCGCGCGCTTAAAGTTTGTTCCTCTGAATCTTTGCTTACCAATGAACTTAATTATTTGAGAGCAGTTGCGATTGACCGTGGATTTTCTCCCGTGATTATTGATAAAGCCGTTAAAACATTTTCAGATTCCCATCAAAGAAGACATTCCACTGTTAGAAATAATATTAATGACCTTGTCGTGCTTCCATTTGATCCTTCTGTTAGCTATAAAATTGCACGGATTCTCCAGAAATTCAATTTTCAAGTCGGTTTCTCCCCTATTAATAAAATTCACCCTTCGATTCTAAAAGATTGCGTTTCTGTCTTGAATTCTTGGGGAATTTATAGTATATCGTGTCAATGTGGTTTAAGATATATTGGCCAAACAAAAAGAGCGTTGAAGTTTCGTATCAAGGAACATGAATCTTATGTCAGGAAAAGGCGAAATTAACAAGTCTTCAATAGCGTATCATAGTTGGACTTTTAACCATAATTTTGATTTTGGGTCTGCAAAAATTATCCAGAAGGCTTCTTCCATAGGTGAATTGGATTTTCTTGAGGCTTTTCACATTCACAAAGATTTAGCAGGTTTTGTTAATGATTTGAAGTCCAATCCAGTCCTTCTTAATGCCTTTAAAATTCTACTATCTTAATTCAGTTATTTTTGCCGATAGATGGCGTTACCTCCTCGCGTTTGGTACTACCAGAGGGTATAAAAATCCGTTCAGTGGTTGCTTTCCATTATTTGAAGTTCAGATTTTGAGCGTAAGGTGCATTTGCCCCTCGCTCCCTATTTTAAGTTCGCTAATTTTTCTTGTCCTTTATGCTTGAACAGATAGCCTGGCGCAGTAAAAGTAGGCGGCCAGTGCAACTCTGATTAAAAATCTAGTTATAACCACGTGCAGTGCTGATAAGGACCACGTGTTTCTGTGACTCCTTCTCCTTTATTTTCTTCTTTCTAGGTATTTCCTTCTCCTGATGAGGAGGGACCTTTAGCTGCCCTCGAAATCGATTGAGTGTTTCATTATACCTACGCTAAATACAAGGTTGTTTTTACGATTTTGATTACTGGCTTATAGATATGTGCCCAAAATTTTATAATAAAATTATTTAAGGAAGGAAATAAGCACATTTTGTCAAACATATTTGAATTCTGAGAAATTAAATGAAGCACAAATAAGTATTTTTCAAGAACAGGGAAAGAAACTGAATGTCAGTTATCAATACTTCCTCAATTCTTGTAATCCTGAAATAAGAGTTTTCGGTAGTCTTCTGTTATCGGAACTGGATTCAGAAATGAATGTATATGTATATGATATGTACATACATATGTATATGTGTACGCATATAGGCACATACATACATGCATAGATATATACATTCCTTAATCCAGTCCCGATAACAGAGTACCAGTTTTTCAGTCTGTAGCAAGTTTTGATTAATTTTGTCTGTATTAAGAATGTATTTGATATTATTGTTATAATATTATTCTTTCAAATTATAGATGGATTATTTATATCTTGTTATAGAAACAATAAATAAATATAATTTTTTATGTGCTAGTATTTTTATACAGTATCTTATACTAAGTATTATATTATCAGTAATCAATATGAGAGTGGATATATGCTAATAAAAGTATGATTTCATTTTTAAATCTTTAGTAGTATTTACCCATACCCTTTTTTTCAGTAAGTAGTAATTAAAATATTGGTGGAATGTGAAAGAAATAGATTACTAAATTTTATTAAACAGGAAATGTACCTAATTTATATGCATTTAGATACACATGCAAGTTAAAAAATTGTTGTACTTAAAAATTATGCATTTTTTCTTTCGGATTAATGAGTTTAAAATGATTTTGCAATGTAATGGGTGACATTTTTTTTTCTTTTTGAAATCTGACATTAGATTTCTCCAACTGTACAAGGAATTTTTATTTCGATATATTTATTTTTTAGTATTTCAAGTGATAAAGGTTATCCGTTGGAACTTTGGCTTTTGACACCATACATATAAATCCCTCTTCATATATAGAAGAAAAGGTTAATCTTTGGATTAGGGTAACTTGGCGATTGTTTGGCGACCAACCTTACTACAGCAACCTATTAGTTTTTGTTTGGACGCCATTTTGTTTTCACGAAGTAAAGGCATGTTTTTTTTTTTTCTTTTACTCAACATTTTTTTCCAACAATCTGCTAGCCGAATTACGCTTATGCTAGAACTTTTATGGAACAAAAGTGCTTAATCATGACGAAGATTAGGTGCGAAATTGGGAGAAAGTGCAGAATCGTAAACTGCTTGCCGCGTTTTTAAGAACTGCACATGCACGGTATCTTCTATGTACACGTCGACCTATTTTCACTTAAAAAAACATCTCAGAATTGCACAAAAATGGAATTGCGCACACTCTTGACTTTATCCATGTACACTGCTAAACTCCTAGCTAGTAACCTTTATCGCCTTAGCAAAATGTCGCCAAACTACCTGTTACCATATTCCAAAGATTAGCCGAAGAAAATTATAACCAAAAGCATGCAGTAGCAAGGAACTGTGTGGAAAGATACAGTGGTGTACATAAATCAAGGTTTCGTTGCCTACATCATCACAGAGTGTTGATGTACAGCCCAACACTCTAAAGGAGCTTCTATAAAAGGGAGCTGACTCATAGTCCATTTTGTAGCCAACAAAGCACACTTGTTGCTATGCTCCATTGGATCAGCATTGTTATGTTGACATGTTTGTTGATTGATTCCGACCTAATTTTGAGAAACATGGGTGGATGTGCTGCACCAAATTGTTCCAGTCATTCTAAAAATAGCATAAGGATATTTCGTTTTCCGAGAAATAAAGAAAGACGAAGAAAATGGATAATTAATTCTTGTCGAGCTCCAGAAGCATGTATTTGTGAGGCAAGTTCAGCTTGGTAATTTTCCATAGAATGTTAGAAAAATTACTCTTTGTAATTCTTCAAAATGTATGTTTTCATTTAACTGCCACTTATTGATGATCATCTGATTTTTATAAATACAAAATCAATTATGGTGTGTGTGTTTGTGCAGTAAAATATTGCTAATATTGTTTGTGATGTTATTGTTCCTTTTATTATCACGAATAGTTTATAGTGTTTGTAAAATTGCTATTTTTGTAAACAGCACATAGGAAAGTGATGTTATTTTTTCTATTATTATCATTTAATTCTACTGTATGATTGGTGATTTAAAGTAACATTCTATGTTTTGATTATGATGTATTGTCCCCAAATCTGTTAGTTGGTGCCAATGTTAAAAACTGGATAGTATGATCTAAATTATAAATGATTTTGCTTTTTCTTTATAGTAAGATAAATATATTCTGTATTTTTAAGGTATTTTGAAGAAGTTAAATATTAATTTAAATATTTGACAAATCATTTTAATCCCATTATCATGCTTGATCTAGTTGTAAATCTTCATGTTGTATTTTTAACTATAGTTACTTTAAATTTATTTTCAATGTGTTTTCATTGTGTGGAAGTAAGTTTTAAGTAGCTTTACAAACTTACTTTTTCTTAATTTTGTTCTATTTTCATATAAAAATTAAAATTTACCAGAAAATTGCATTCTTAAAAGCGTGATTAAATTCATTTAATACCTGTAACTGTAATTAAATACTAGTGCTTTGAATGTTAATGTTAAATTTCATGCATACTTTTGTTAAATTTGCTAGTACATTTTGAAGAGAGTCAATTTGTTCATAAATGTCATAGTTCATAAATTTCTCATGGTCTGCTAAATCAAATTTACTTTTGTGTGACCTTACATCTGAGGCACCGATCGTAAATTTGTTTTGGGGTATGTAAATACGCATATACATTCTTTGTCGCTAAAACTCAATTTAAATCAAAATATAAAGAAATCTCACTTACGTGTCAGACGCATTCTCGCCTTTTATCATTTTCTCTATATTTTATTTACGACACAATTAAATCCATTTACAAGAAAGGGAGGCACATATAAACTTAATGTTTCGCGATGGTGTTTTATCTTTCGCAATCATCAAGATTCTGCACTAGTCCGAAGAATTCAAGCGCACACAGCGCCATCTGGTGCTTTATAGTTTCTACAGACTGCCCCCCGAATGACCAGGAGTTCATTCAAACACTTACATTAATACAAATTTAACAAAAGAAACTTTTACAATGTAAAGTTCAATCAATTCACATATTAAAGAAACTACACTTATTTACTATATAAAGAAATCATTCATCTTTGAACAATTTGTAAAGTTACTTGCATTAAAGTATAATAAAGATAATAAGCTGGCAACGTAACACCAGTACATACATTAAAACTTTCATAACATATCTGGAATAGTCCAGTAACAATTATACAGATTAATAAACATATAATAAACAATTAAATTTATTCATTTATTTCAAGATTATATAAAAGCTGCACAGGTCTTTTAATAACTGATGTACCTGTTTTAATTTCACAAGACCTTACTTTTACATCTCTGCTAGGAAATACTGTTACAACTCTTCCTAATTTCCAAAAATGTCTAGGTAGCTTTTCATCCTGAATTAATACAATATCATTAACTTTAAATTCAGTAATTTTATCTGAAGGTTTAACACAATGAACAGATCTCAGCATTAATAGGTATTCATTTTTCCATTTATTCCAAAACATACTTACCAATCTTTCTCGATAATTAAATCTTTTAATTAGCATTTTCCTATTAACTAAATTAGAATCAAAATGAAGCCTGGCAGGAGGCAAACTATTCATCCTGCGCCCCAATAGCATATGAGCTGGAGTTAGAGGCATAGGTTCCTGTAATTCAGAATAAACATAAGTTAAAGGACGAGAGTTAAGAACACCTTCAATTTCAATAATTAAAGTTTGTAACTTGTCTCGAGATAAAGTAGTTTTTCTGAGAGTTTTTCGAAAAGCAAGTTTTACAGATTTAAGTAGTCTTTCATAGAAGCCACCCCACCACGCAGTTTTCTCAGCGATGTAGCACCATTGGATTTTGTGGGAGGCGTAAAAGTCTTTTACTGTTGGATGACTAATGACAGTCCACAAATTTTTAAGTTCAAGTTCTGATCGTTTGAAAGTTTTGGCATTGTCCGTCAAAACTTGAGAACATAGACCTCGACGAGCAATGAATCGTCGAAAAGCAAGAAGAAATGTTTCTGTGGTCATGCTACCAACAAACTCTAAATGAAGAGCTCGCGTTATTCCACAAGTAAACAACACGATGTAGTTTTTCTCAATTTCTTTGGTATAAAGTGGTCCACCGAAATCTATACCTACTAGAGAAAAAGGAGTTAATTCTTCTGTTCTATTTACTGGTAAAGGAGCAGTAACTTGCACACCAGGAGAAGAATTAAATCGTTTACACAGAATACATTTTATTAAGATATTTTTAACAGTTTGTCTTCCTTTAATTATCCAGTATCTTCCGCGTATTTCTATCAAAGTTTCAGAAATTCCACCGTGAAACACTTTGCTGTGTGCATCCCACACTAATAAATTCACAAAGTGATGTTTTGAGGGCATAATAATTGGGTGTCTTTGAAGGTAAGAAAGTCTTGACTTCTGAAGTCTTCCACCAACATGCATTATTCCGTCATTATTAAGAAAGGGATTCAGTTCTAGAATAGAGGAAGTCTTAGAAATTGTTTTACCCTGTCTCAAAGAAGACAGCTTTTCCGCAAAAGCTTCACTTTGAACAGTTTTTGTCCAGATAATTTCAGCCTCGTTAAGTTCTTCAGTGCTTAGTTCACCACATCGTTTAGTCTTAAATTTAAGGTTGTATATAAATCATAGTATCCAACTTGTAACACGGTATAATTTTTTTAAACTACTATATCTATTCAAATCCATTAAATGTGTCAAATTCGATTGCACTTCCCACACAAAAGACTATACTTCTTCCAGTTTACTTCATTTTTCGCAATATACTTCTGGAGAAATCTCTGGACAAATTTCATAATTAGAGCTTTTTGGCCAATCCCTTTTCTTCAACCGAAGCCATTCTGGACTTTGCATCCAAATCGAACTGGACATAAACTTTTCCACGGTAGCTCCTCGAGATATGAAATCTGCAGGATTATCCTGCCCACTACAGCGATTATAATCAGCAGGATCAGTTCTAGACTGGATTTCGGATACACGGTTCCAAAAGGTTTCCATTTTGAAGCTTTCTCTTTAATCCAATGAAGAGCGATTAAAGAGTCTGTCCACATATATACCCTAGGCACAGGAAATTTAAAATTTGTTTTCAAATATTGGAAAAGTCTAAAGAAATAACAGCTCTTATAAGTTCAAGCCTCGGTAATGTCAACCTTTTAAGCAGTGCGATTCTAGATTTCGCAGTGATAAAACTTGTATAAATACAATCACCACTTGATACGTAACGGAAATATGCAAACGATGACGTAACGGAAAACGTAACGGAACGATGTCGTAAATGACACGTAATGGAAATACGCAAAGCTTTAGGAGAAGCGTCAGAAAATATGTATAGTTCTAATTCTTTCACCAACTTCCATGGTATGGAGAAATATTTTCTTTCGATTGTCAAATCTTTCAAAAGATAAATCTGAGAGCACCAATTATCCCATTTTTTCTTCAAGTCAGTTGATAGCTCATCATCCCATCCTAAACGAAGTTCCCATATTTCTTGCATTAATAATTTTATGAGAACAATAAAAGGTGATGCAATTCCCATAGGATCAAATAACTTCGAAGCTGTCTGAAGCACACTACGTTTTGAATTCTTCCTATCACAGGTCATGTCCAGTAGATGTTTTATATCTAACTTAAAAGTATCTTCTTCGGTGTTCCATATTATGCCTAAAACCTTCAAAGGACGTTCTTTAGTTTCTGTCAAATCAGACAAACCTCGTTCACTCCATAAATTTCTCAACTCATCTGAATTAGTATTAAATTTTCTTAAATTCATGTTCGCATAATTTTATCGCATATCTTTAATAATCTTTACAGCGCTCTGTGAAAGTTCTAAAGTTTTCTCTATTGTATTTGCTCCGTAAAAAAGATCATCTACATAAAGTGCCGAGTCAAGCATTTCTCAAGTTTCGCTTTGTTCAAGTTTATATTTTCTAATGTGGTATTTAATAGTCTCAGCAAGGATAAATGGGCTTGATGTCACTCCAAAGGCAACGCGAGTCATTCGTAAAATTTTGTAAGTTTTTGAATCACTTTCATCTGGAAACCAGAAAAAACGTAAATAGTCTCTATCCTCTTCCGCTATTCCTATGATCAAAAATGTTCCCTGAATATCACAGCTGAATGCATATTCATATTCGCGAAATCGCAAGATTACATCCAAAATTCTGGGATTCAACGGTGGCCCAAGATTTAAGCATTCATTAAGAGATTTGCACCCATTACCTTTTGACGTTGCATCGAAAACCAATCTGACTTTCGTAGTGTCCCTATCCGATCTTACTACAGCTGAATGAGGCATATAATAAGAATTCTCTTCTAAGCCGAAAGGACATTCTGCAACGATATTCAGTTTTAATTGCTCCTTAACTATATTCTTATATTCATTATAAACCCAATCATTTTCTTTTATTTTTACACTTAAGTTACGAAATTTTCGTTTTGCTGCCGCGAAATTGTTAGACAAGTTTTCTGGTTTACCGTCCCAGAATAATTTAGTTGTATACATTCCATTTTCATATTTTAAATTACTTTCGAATTCAGAAATAAATTCCTCTTTAAATTTAAAATCTCCACTGTGAGTATCATTTATCCCCATTGAATCTAACTGCCAAAACTGCGTTAGTTTTTCATTTAATGCGGCGCAACATTCAATTTTCATAATAGAAATATCCCGATTCACATTTAAATCTGATGGAGGGATTAGATCTTGAACAACCCTTCCAAACAGAGTATCAATCAAATACAAAGATTTATTTAATCGCTGTTTTTCTCGCGTATGAATATCCCAAAAATACTGTGCTCCAATAAGGAGAGACAATTCATTTCCTGACGATTTACTTAAGTTTGACAACTGAATGTTCTTCCTCGAAAGTATTTGCATTAATTTGTTATGTGATACTTTAAACTGCGATCCAGAAATACAGTCAGTCAAAAGTGTTTCAATCGTTATTTTCTTGTCCGAATCACATAAATTACAAAGTGAAAACCGAACTACGTCATACGTTTTTTGTATTGGCACTCTAGAGCCGAAAGTGTAAACAGCTAGACTTTCTTGTCTAATTATGGGTAGTTTCATTTCTACGGCTACTTCTTTTCTCAAAACAAAAAAAAAAAAAAAACAAAAAAAAAAATTCTCTGTGACGCATTGTCTAACAAAATATTAATCTCTTTGCTTTTATTACTGCCTATTAATACTGCCGAGCAAGTTTCAAGTAGTATGTCGCAATCATCGGATTCATTCACACATGCTACGGAAGACACAACATTTAATTTAATCGCGTCGACGGTCTGACAAGACTCCAGAGCGGGGGAAGAAGAATAAACATTGGGTTGATCGCAAATCAATTCGTGATGCATAAAACGTT
The DNA here is from genome assembly GCF_044657685.1 of Stegodyphus dumicola. Classification (NCBI taxonomy): domain Eukaryota; kingdom Metazoa; phylum Arthropoda; class Arachnida; order Araneae; family Eresidae; genus Stegodyphus; species Stegodyphus dumicola. Next base: position 182,769,074 of record NC_140781.1, read on the forward strand.
TACAAATTCCACAAATAGATTTCTTTTGACACTGCTTATGTACGTGCCCCTTCGAAAAGCAAGCGTAACATATACCATATTTTCTAAGAATTAAATTTCTCTATTCTACCGATAAGGGACAAGAGGTAGAATCGTGCTCTATTTTCGGTTTTGTACAAAATATGCATTTTTTCACATCAACAATAAATGCAGAAGTAGTAGGAATGTTCGAATTTAATTTATTTTTCCCGCTATAATCAACCTTGGTTTTAATAAATCGCCCATACTTTTGATTAGGTTTTTGTAAAGGATTAAATTTAGTTTCCAATCACGAATCTGAAGTGTTTAAAGTCTCTACTTAAGTACTCGTTACGTTCACGACACTGAATTTCAATCTTTAAAAATTCCAATAAATCAGATATTTTGTTTTCATCTTCTGAATGTATTTTACGAGAAAATTCTAAGGACAAATCTTTGGGTATCGATTTTAACAACACTGGATACAATAGACAACTGTAACTATTAGGATTAATTCCGTTATTTTCTAATCCTCGAATATGTGTTTCGCATTCTGAGTAAAGTCCACGCAACGCTACAATGTCACATGATTTTCGTACTGGACTTAAGTTTAAATGTCTTGCCATATGCGCATCGATAATAATGTCTTTTCGGCCAAAGCGTTCTTTTAATATGTTCAAGGCAATTTCATAGTTTTCAGAGCTTAATTCTAAACCACGTAGAGATACCTCAGCTTCGTCTGTTAAGTACCATTTTAAATAACTAAACTTCTCTACATTACTAAGATTCACATTTTTATGGATAGCTACTTCAAACTGAGAATAAAATTCGTTAAACCTTAATATATTGCCATCGTATTGAGGTATCTGCAAGCGAGGAAGTTTTACTGTATTCTGCTGCTCACTTCTGGTTTCTACAACATTCGTTCTTTCAGTTTCGCGAACAACTTCGCTTTCTTTCATTTTCAGGATTCAATTCGCGCGAATTTTCCAAGTAATAATATTATCTTTATATTCTTGCTGTTTTTCAATTTCCTTTTCTATTTCTTCCGTTTTGCACAGTTTTAGAATTTCCTCGTTAAGATACTTTAAATTAGCTTCCTTATCTAAAAGTTCATCAATTTGTAGGGTTTATATTTATTTTAACTAACATTTATTTTAAGTTTAAACTATCTTTCCTGTCAAGCCTTACTTTCCCCTGGAACTGCCAATGCCAGAGTATGTAAATTTTAGTAGAACGCGCAAGGATTCAAATTATCAGCGGAAGTATTCTGAGTTAAATAGAAAGGAAACGAGTTCGAGATGTGCTGTTCTTACTTCACGAGCGCGGAGGTTGTTAGCCAGAAATTGAAGAACCCCGCGTTTCGGCCTGTGTGCTTGCCTCGGAGAATGGTTAATCGTTCAACGTGATATTCAAAGTTTGCTGAATTAGCAGCGGTATGGTAAAACGCGGTGAGGTTAGTTACTTTTAGAGAGCCTCGTAGTTAGAGTCTAGTTAATATTTTTTTCAGGTTCTTATTTTTATTTTACCGCTGGGTCGGCGTAGTTTGTGAGCGTCAAGAGCACGCAATTGTAATTTCTTAAGTTGAATAAAAAGGGACTTAAACCCTTAGCAAGACTCTGTCTATTTTCCAGTTTCAACAGTCACCTCTTGGTTGCGTGCAGGTTGGAGGCGAGCAACTCTACATTGGTGCCCGAACACTTATCGAACTGAAATGGCCGAAAGTCGGATGGAAGCCGCGGGACAACACCAAGAAATGGCAAGCCAATTGGAAGGATTTGGATACCTGGTCTAGACTTTGAGAGCGTCAATCAAGCCAAACGTCAATTTCGACGGAAAAAATTCGGTCGCGATATTTCTAGAAGGTCTAGAAAATCACTTTCAGCTCTACCCTGTGCCTGAAAGACAAAAAGTTGCCATCGCCACATCTGCACAAAGAGGACAGGCCGCGCTATGGTGGAAGAATATAGGCAAATTTTTATTAGGGGAATTTGGAAGCCAGACATATACATTTGAAAATTTCAAAAAAATTGTTAGTAAAGGCCTTCCCCATAGTGAAAGATCGAGCAAGGCTGGAAGCCGAACTCAATAGTTTCTATCAACGGGATATAGAAGAGTTGACGGACTTTATTTTGCGAAAAGCTAAGCTGACGGATATGCTGTATGGGAAGAAACCCGACGCGGAGATTATTGAAATAATCTTACCAAGATTGTCACCTGCTGTTCAAGACTACTTCGAAATTAGAAACCCAAGCACATTGCAGGAGCTCTTTGAATTGGCGGTGAAGTTTCAAAATCGCAGAATAGCGGAAAAAGCTAGAGGGGCATCGTATTCTCAAAGTACCCGAAGGAAATCTTCAAATGAGCAAACCAGAAATGCAAACCGCTCTTATGGGGGAAAGAGCTATCAAGCTAACTCATCGAACCTCGAAGGTCAAGGCCCAAAAAGAAAATTCGAAAACAAACATCCGCGTACCCAGAAGGCAGAAATTGAATGGAAAGCTTTAAACGAGTAGAGAGGCCTGTGAAAGCGAGGGTCCAGACACCGGAAGTTTTTAAAAAACCCTCAAAAAGACATTTAAATACGGTCATCGTAAAAAACTCACATCTACCAATTATACAAGTCCTGGTTGGCGATGTACATGTAGAAGCCCTCATCGATACAGGAGCAGAAGGAAATTTTATGAGCGAAACATTCTTCAAAAAGAATTTTTATAGGGTACGATTATTTAAAACCAAAAATACCGAAATTATAGCGGCGCAAGGAAAAACCTGTCACTGCATCGGGAAATTATCATTAAACATACAGGTAAAAGAGGAAAGCCTTAAAGTATTAATTTTTGTAGTGGAGAATCTGCAAAATCCTCTTATTTTAGGTATGGAGTTTTTAAGGGCCGCGAGGGCCAAATTGAATTTTCAAGACAGTTCCGTGGTGCTGGAGATGGACCAGAGGGTGGTGGAACCTGTGGAACAACCGCAAGTTGACCTTAGCCATCTGAATGACCATGAAAGTCAAGCCATCCAGCAAGTGGTGAGTAATTTTTCTAACTTGTTTTCAGAAAAGCCTGGTAGTTGTCAAATAGTTACGCATCAGATACAATTAACTGCCGAAAAACCTTGTAGGACCAAACCATATCGTTATGACAAACAAAAAGACGTAATCATCAAAGAACATGTTCAGGAGATGTTAAAGAATAAAATAATAACGTCCATAAATAGTGAGTACGCGAGTCCAGTCGTACTATGTAGGAAAAAGAACGAGTTTCCTCCTTCGGATAAAAGGGTTTGGAGGTTTGCTATCGATTACAGAAAACTAAATAGTATTACTAAATTCCCAGTTTACCCTTTGCCGGTTATAGAGGAAATTATTAGAAAGATCAAATCTACAAGATACATGCCTGCTTTGGACTTAACGTCTGGCTACTATCAAATAGCTATGAGACCCGAAGACATACATAAAACCGCGTTTATAACAAAATCGGGCACTTATGCATTTTTACGCATGCCCTTTGGGTTGTGTGGGGCCCCATCAACATTTCAGAGAGCTATGGACATTGTTCTAAAGCCTGTCCTAGAAAAATCGACTTTAATCTATCTAGATGATATAATTATAACGAGTAGTACGTTGGAACAACACATTAAAGATCTAGAAAAAGTTTTTAAATTATTAAAAGAGGCCGGTCTTACAAGTAACGCCTCAAAATGCAAGTTCGCAACTAAAGAACTTAAATATCTCGGTTATAAAGTTTCGCAAAAGGGTATAGAAACGCAAGATTCAAAAATAAAAGCAATCAAGAATTTCCCACCTCCCAACACCGCCAAGAAACTTTCTTCTTTCCTTGGGTTATGTTCTTACTATCGGTCTTTCATAAAAGATTTCGCTAATATTGTTGAACCACTCATAGTAATTAAAAGAAACAGAAGTAAATTTACGTGGACAGCGGAAGCAAATACCGCTTTCGAAAGATTAAAAGAAGCGCTCATCAATGCCCCTGTTTTGAAATTCCCGGAGGGGGACGAAAACCTGGAAATTGCAGCAGATGCGTCGGACTATGCGGTGGGTGCGGTTCTTATGCAAAATAGCCATCCTCTGGCATTTTTTACTAAAACGTTGAATCAGACACAAAGGAATTATACAGCTACAGAGAGAGAAACATTAGCCGTATTAATAGCTGTACACAAATTTCGAGTTTATTTCGGCAAAGCGCCAGTAACAGTCTTTTCGGATCATGCGGCTGTTGGTAGACTTTACTCGGGGAAAAACCTAACGCCCAGGTTAATAAGATGGGCTTTAAAACTCCAAGAATATAATCTAATAATAAAATATAAACCGGGTAACGAAAACAATGTAGCTGACGCACTTTCTCGTATAAAACTGGACGATGAAGGAAATGAACTTAAGTGCGCTGTGTTGACTTCAAAAATTTTAGATTCTAGAGATACGATTATCACTGAACTGAAAGCTGATCCTGAATTTGGAAATATCTATGCATATTTGAAAGACCCCGAAAGCTTTGAGCACACAGATATCGATGCGATAAGAAATAGAGCAGAAAACTATGAAATAATAGATAATTTATTATTTTATACGAAAACAACAAACGAAAATCTCGAGTACAAACCAGTCATCCCAGCCTCGCTTCGATTAAGCATTTTGAGGAATTACACGACGCGAAAACAGCGGGTCATTTAGGGGTCAGAAAGACTATAAAAGCGGTACGCGAGGCGGTATATTTCCCGCAATTATACAAAATAGTAACTGCGTATGTCAGGTCCTGCAATCAATGTCAGTTAATAAATGATATTAATTACAGCCCGGCCGGGTACTTAAATAGCATTCGCGCTACATTTCCGAATGAAATTTTAGGCATAGATCTTCTTTGTCCTTTCCCCCAGAGCGAGTTAAATAAAAATCGTTTTCTTTTAGTAATTGTAGATCATTTTTCAAAATGGACAGAAATTGTTCCACTTAAACGCGCGTCAGCCAAAACAGTCGCAGATGCATTCTTACACAGATACATTTTAAAATACGGTGCACCGATAAAAGTCATTAGCGATAACGGAAAACAATTCATTAGTCAAATATTTGAAAACATATGCACTGGACTTGGCATACGCCATATCAAAATGGTTCCGTATAGACCACAGGCAAACATAGCAGAAAGAGTGAATAAAAACATTGTAAAAATAATTCGCAGTTACGTTAGCACACATCACAAGCGCTGGGATGGCTACATAAATGAATTAGCTTATGCTTTAAGAACGGCAAATCATGATACTACGGGAAAAACTCCAGCAGAATTATTTTTAGGCCGAAAGTTAATTACGCCTTTAGATAAATTATTCTTTGTGCAACAAGGAGAGCAAGAGTTTAAACAGAAAGATGTGCAAAAACTTATTGATCAGGCGCTTAAAAGCTCGGATACGGCAAGAAATAAGCAAAAAGTGTATTACGATAGAAAACGCCGTGAAGCAGATTTTAAAGTTGGGGATAAAGTATTGAAGCGGAAATTTTCTTTATCAAGTGCCCCAGACAATTTTACTGCAAAGTTAGCTCCAAAATCTGAAGGCCCCTATGTAATTCAGGAAATTAAAGGAGTCGTATTGTACCTTAAGAACGAGAGAGGGGAGATCTGTAAAGCAAGTCCCGACCAGGTGAAAAAATACTATAATCCAAATGATTTTGAAATCCTTAAAAGTTTCTTGCAGGACTCAAGTCTAAAAGAAGTAGAAGGTCCAGAAATAACGACAACTGTTCCACCACCCAAGAAGCAGAGAACTGAAGAGAGACCTAGCCCTTCTACAACCCAGACGATGGTACCAAAAAGAAAAAGTGAAAACTTTCAGACTCCAGCATTTAAGAAAAACAAGAATGAAAAGACGCCGCGTAAAGAAACCTTGGTAAAGAGGAAAACACCACCTACAACGTATCGCAGTAGAAATTATACATCAAGGAGAACGCTCCCAGGGCCAGAGAGTCAGGTGCAAGCAAGGCCGCCGTTCCGGAAACTGAAAAGACAGCAGGAGGAACGAAAATATTAGGAACAGCAGAAGAAATTCAAGAAGGACTCCAGACTGGAGGACGTCAAGACCAGCCGTCCAAGAGAAAAACGAAAAAGACAGTAACCCGACGATTACTCCGCCAAGAGGCCAGCATGCAGAGGACGCAAGAGAAAAACTAATGTGGACGACACTCGGAGGTCAGTAAGGAGAAGATTGACGTCCATGAAACCTATAACGTGGGAACAATTTTGCCAGAAAAGAATGACGGAGTTTCAATCATCGAAAACTCAAAGATAAGTTAAAATCTTCTATAAAATTTTTTTTCTCTTTTGTTCCGAAATGTTATGCATAAGTACGAAGTTCTATGTTTTGACGAAAGTCAATATGTCTCGGTTGAGACTTAGTTTTGTTTTACTTTATTTAGCTAAGGCAAAAGTATTATTTTCTTCAAGTACAAAATCTAAGAACAAGCATTTTCTGTTGGTCGAAAGACTAATTCTGTTATGTTAAAGCCAAAATTTGGCCGAAGATAAAAATAACTTCGTATTCTTGTATTAATAAGAATTTTAGTTTCAGTGCCGCCAGCTTGGCGAAGAATGAGTAAAAAAAATATTTATTTTCTCTTATTCATTTTATGGTAAATTGTAAAAATCATATGTATTAAAATTTTGTAAATGTACGTAAATACTTGAATGTTATGTAAAAGTAGAATTTAGTCTAGAAGCATAAAATTTTAGATGCTAAAAGTAAATGCTTAAAAGCAATGAATTCGAATTTAAGTATTAAACTGTAGATAAAATCATGCTTTAGAGCGAAAGCCTGCATGTCTAAAGATGAATGAGGGGGAAGTTAGAATGAATGTGTTTTGTAGGGTTCTCCACCTTTTTAAGAATGTTAAAGTAGCTCATCGAGTTGTAGAATGTCGAGTGAGGTGTGTCTATTTGGTCGTTGAATTGTAACAAATCATGGTGGTTAGGGGAAGTGTTGTAAGACTAAAACACGAATATTTCCGTTTGACACCACACATGGTGGAGAGCCAGGGTAAAGTTAAATTAATGCTTGAAAAATTGAATGAATGTGAATTAAGCAATAACTAAGGAAAACGAATCGTTTAAAAACAAAAATTTATTCAGTGTCAAGAAAGTGTAAATTATAATGTACTTAGAAAGATACTGATACTTATTCCTTCCAGATGCTGGAAGGAAAAGAACAAGATTGATTGATGAAGTCCAGGAAAAGTTGCTGTAAGAAGAGAGATTTATATAAGTATCGACAGAAATTTAGTAGACTTTTGTTACATAAGATTTTTTTTTTTTGTGTGTAAACGAAGCTCTTGAGAGTTAGTTCAGAATTATAGAAACTTTACAACAGGTCGTTTGTAGGACCTGCTTCCAAGTTTTCCAAATTCTGGCAGCGGCAAATGTAGGGTTTATATTTATTTTAACTAACATTTATTTTAAGTTTAAACTATCTTTCCTGTCAAGCCTTACTTTCCCCTGGAACTGCCAATGCCAGAGTATGTAAATTTTAGTAGAACGCGCAAGGATTCAAATTATCAGCGGAAGTATTCTGAGTTAAATAGAAAGGAAACGAGTTCGAGATGTGCTGTTCTTACTTCACGAGCGCGGAGATAGTTAGCCAGAAATTGAAGAACCACGCGTTTCGGCCTGTGTGCTTGCCTCGGAGAATTGTTATTCGTTCAACGTGATATTCAAAGTTTGCTGAATTAGCAGCGGTATTGTAAAACGCGGTGAGGTTAGTTACTTTTAGAGAGCCTCGTAGTTAGAGTCTAGTTAATATTTTTTTCAGGTTCTTATTTTTATTTTACCGCTGGGTCGGCGTAGTTTGTGAGCGTCAAGAGCACGCAATTGTAATTTCTTAAGTTGAATAAAAAGGGACTTAAACCCTTAGCAAGACTCTGTCTATTTTCCAGTTTCAACAGTCACCTCTTGGTTGCGTGCAGGTTGGAGGCGCGCAACTCTACAAATTAAATCAACTGATCTTTCCTGTTTATTTATTTCAGTTTCTAACAGTTTCATAGTGTCAGTTCCCGCGCGTCTGACAGGTGCTCTAATCTTTTTTAAAGCTTCAATATCCATCATAACAATTTAAATTATTCAATTCGCTAAATACGTTTTTCAGTATTCAATTCGCAATTTACTTTATCTAAAGGTCTCTCCCGGATTATCGGCACCAAAAAGATTTGTAAATACGCATATACATTCTTTGTCGCTAAAACTCAATTCAAATCAAAATATAAAGAAATCTCACTTACCGGTCAGACGCATTCTCGCCTTTTATCATTTTCTCTATATTTTATTTACGACACAATTAAATCCATTTACAAGAAAGGGAGGCACATATAAACTTAATGTTTCGCGATGGTGTTTTATCTTTCGCAATCATCAAGGTTCTGCACTAGTCCAAAGAATTCAAGCGCACACAGCGCCATCTGGTGCATTATAGTTTCTACAGCGTATTAAGAATTTTGAATAAAAAATTTATTGCTACTGTAAAAGAATGTTCACCTGATGTTTACCTTGATAATCAATGTCTTATCGTATTGTAATGACTTGCAAGATTATTCATAATGTGATGTTGCATATATTTTACTCTTCTTTGTTATCAAATAAATGAAAAGAACATATTCCTAATCGCATATTTCTTCTTTTAAAGAATCATATTCTTTTAAAGAAGAATTTCTTTACATATTTCTATTCTTTTTCTTTCTTTCTTTTTTTTGGGGGGGTAAGAGTTTTATGTATCATGATGCGATATTTGGGATTTGTTTTTAGAGTACATAACAGTACTTTTTTGAGGTGTTAATAGAACCAGTGTATTTTATTTATTTACATATTGCATTAAAACAAGCTTTAATTTGAGGCCTTTTCTCCCCTCCTTTCCATATGCACATGAAACTTACTTAAGCTATATTCTTAACGTATTAATGAGATATATGTAAATGAAATAAGTCTTTAAAAACATACTTTATCTTCTAACACTTCCTCTAATTTTTTATTTCTTCAGTATTTAATATTTTCTTGTTTCCTCAGTATATTTTCATTTAACATCATCTTTTTCACATTTGCAAATTCCAATAACATTATTACTTGAACATCTGCTTCTGTTTTGTCCAAACACATGAATCATTCTGTTGAACACAAATATATTCAGAGTCTCTAGCAATCAAGCAAACAACCTACAACAGAGTTATTAACGTTGCCTTACATGTAAAACTTACATTTCAATTTAGGAATTCATAATTAAATTATATATTTTTAGCCTCAATTTTTTTAGTCATTCAAATTATACATAAATTATTGGAATATATCTTCAGATTGTGCTGCAAGATATTGCTGTTAATGAAAACTATAAATAATCGAATTTCTATTCTGAGATCTGTTTAAAAATATGTAGATATTTTTAAGTAACCAAAAAGTGTATAAACCTGATCTAAATTCACTGACCTAAACTAAAAGTTTGTGTATGACTCAGGCAGATTTTTCCCTTAAATGATAAACTGTAAAATAATAATAATAATAATAATAATAAACAAATTTTGTACATCTTACATTAAAAAACTGCCTAAAGAACTTCAAATGAACAAGATTACACAAAATTTAGTTATTTAATGATCCTAAATTTCTTGAAAGAAAAGTCATGGTGAAAATTAGTTATCGAGAAGTTATCCGGGATGACGGCTTATTCTAAACAGAAATGGAAAAAGATATGTTGTTTAGATATCTGTTAAAAAAAAAAAAATTAAAGTTACGATTGTTTTTCAACAAGTCTTCTCATTGGTTTTTGTACTATCGTTTGACGTCAAAATGTGGGCGGTGCGAAAGGAGGAGCTAATACCTCTTTCGATCGGCGAAAGCCTTAACTTTTCTCACGGTAGAGGCGCTTGAGGATACCAGTTTTCTCTCAATCGTTAGTAGCAATCGAACGAGAAGGAATCGCTTGCTACGTCACTCTCGTATCGAGATCTCGTCGCACGGTAGGAGGATACGGCTCCAAGTCTGACCTCTTCAAGGGCCCTAGTCGGGACACCGTCGAGATGGAAGAACGGGTCGTTTTTGCGATCTACTCGACAGTGAGCGAGGCTGGTGTCATCGTCTCGATCATTGCAAAGATCGATGCGTCGGAAATTTTTCCATCAGCTTTGTAGCTGCCGTTTAACTTTCTGACTGTCGTTTTTGAGCTAAACTCAAGGCGGCGGAGATCACGGATAATTTTTGGAAGTGTGGGTAATGGATATTTTAATTTCTTAAGATTCAATGTCATATATCTATATCTAACGATTCTATTTTTATTGGATTATTTCGAATTACCAAACCTATAGCGTAGACCCTTATCAATAAATTAGGCCATATTTTACCAGAGCATCCACATCAAAGACTGCAATAACGTCTGGATTAAAGGTAAGGAATAATTCGCTTGTTTTCATATAGGCTTCTGGCTATCAGATAAACAATTTTTAATTCAATTTTACTGAAAATTATATATTTGGTGTTTTCTTATTCACATATAAATAAGGACTGCTTACTTTTAATTTAAATTGTAATTTTTAAACTAATGTATATATTAATGTACTTAATTTCATGTTTTGATGAGTAATTTTGAAATTTTATGTTTTAGATTGTAATGTATTTGCCTCTACTTTTATTTTAATTTGTAGGGTATAAAAATTTAATACATTGACAAATGCATTAATAAATATGCAGTATGTATTCAAATTATGCACATCCTAAATTCAACATTCATGTTAATTTGCTTTGAGTTAAAAAAATTATTTAAGTAGTTTTAACTGTGTAAGGATCTTAAGTTTTACTAACGTTTATTTTATTTTAAATCTTTACTATCACTTCTTATTTTCTACTTCCGGCCAGAATTATAAGCGTTAACGTATTTATGCAAAGTTTGTCTGGCGAACGCCAAGTATTTAAGTTGTGGCTTTTTGCCAAGCGAGAGAGAGGAAGCAGTTAGTCGAAGCAGGCCGCTTACCTTAGAAGTTTTACTCAGTTGCTGGTTGCCTTCCAGGCCAGAGGTTTAATCCTCTTGATAACTTTAAACGTATTGTAGTGTTCACAGTTCTCTGTACTACATACGGCTTCCTGTTAATTAAGGCCAATCTTCCATGTTTATTATTTTAAAGTTAAATTAGAGTTTAGTTTTATTTTTATATTTTTACGTTTAGACCACAAATAGTGGGTCTTTGTATTCCGAAGTACGGAAGTTATTGTAAATAGAGAAAAATAAAGGGTTTTGTATACCCTTCTTGTGTATCCTGTCTACTTCCCACAGTTATTGAACATAGCTTTAGTAAGCTCTCTGTTCCGAGTCAGGTCCTTGCATGTTCCCGAAGAAAGTAAGACGGAACATTGAACCTGATAACTGTACCGATATGAATGTCAATTTCCAATAGCTTTTAGAATCTCCTGTATAATTCAAGTTAAATTCCTGTATAATTTTCAGTTAAATTAAACTCTCGTAAATATATTAATGAACGATTTACAATAATTTACCAGATTTTTTTATGTGATCTGCTTTTAGATGATATATCTGTGTTGTGTATTTTTTATTCAGATTTAAAAAGGTGTTTGGTTTTGGTTTTATGTTATTAAGGCAAAGTCTCGAGGGTTATCTGCTTAAGGTAAAGTTTGTCTTCGTGGTGGAATTTCTAAGGAAACTACCTCGTATAAACGTTACACATGGAGAAAATCAAGAAAGCGCCTATGCAGCCACACCATTCGCGGGATTCGAACCTCGTACCGAACCACCATTATTCAGCGATTTTACCGCCCGGCTGCTGGTGGGATCGGGATAAATATTAATATTTATACCCTTTCTAAATCGATCTGCAATTTCACTGGATATGTTAATATGTACTACAAGTTCTTTCACTGCATATATTAATGTATTTATAATACAGTTTTATATGTATTTAGTTATTTAATTGTTTAAAAGAGGTTTTGTGTGCCTTAAACATTTTTGCTTCTGGAAGTTACGAAAGATATGTTGGTAATGACAGTTATATTGGCAATGACGCCCATGCAACCAGGTCGTTCGCAGGATTCGAACCTCGGACCAAACTACCAGTGTTCAGTGAATTAACCGCTGGGCCACTAGTCGGGTAGATTTAAAAAGGTATCAATAGGAATATGTACTGCAATTTATTTCAGTGCATATGTTAATATAATTAAAATACAGTTTTTACATATATATGTGTATAGTTATTTATTTATTTCAAACAGGTTTCGTTTGCCTTAAACTTTTATGCTTCTTGAAGTTATCAGAGATATGTGTTAACGACAGTTATATAGGGCTGAGCCAGATATATATCAGTTGCCTTATTTGAGAAGTTTCAGATGCTATTTGTTCTGGTATTTTCACCATATGGATAAAATTTACGGTAAGGAGTTTTCAACAAAATAAAATCAAATTACGATTCAATTGAAAGTTTGGATTTCCTGGTACATATTCCTGATTTTATATATATATATATATGTGTAATAATAAAATTCCATAGTCACGAATACACTTAAAATTCTAACTGTATGTTCTTTTCATTTTTAATGGCGATGTTCTCTTATTTGAAAGTACGTGGAATTAAATCCACAGCCCCGTAGTCAAGTTGTTTTTCCCGCCTTTTCTACACGTACAGTTTTAGAATGTTCTGGAAATATTTAAAGAGAACTGGTTGGCTGACGAGGCTGACGTCATTTCTTGGAAGCTCCGCCTTTCCAGAGGCTATAAAAAGACTCGCTAAAGAATATCGGGGCTTTTTTTCTTAAATGTCACGATGCAGTAAACTTCATACAAAAAGTTATTAGCAATTCTTTTTATTTACTCCGGATATCTGATTTTTGTAACTGCAATTTCTCCTGAATAATAATAAATGGATCCTATTTTTTAAACTTATCGTCTGATTATTTAAGCTACGACTAAAGCTGATACATCACAAGGAGTCGGCAGGATGAGTGTACCCAAAAGGAAAATAATTCCAATGGAAGAGAAAGAACTTTTTAAGTGCAAGTTGTGTCTGTTTTTTACAACTGAAGAATTGTGAATTGTGATACAGCTTTGTCTTCGAATTTTGAGCGCGTCTCATAGTTAGAACCGCATGATTTGGATATCGTCTGCTGGAAAAAAGCTGAAGAATTTAAATTTTTTATGCTGTGTTTTTTTTAACAGCACGCAAACGAGCAAGATTAAATAGTGTACTCAATAGCCAAGTAAGAACATACAGTGTCTCACAAAAGTGATGGGACACTTGTCCTTTATAAAAGGAAACTGTAGTAAAATAAATTTAAAAAACATGTAAAAATTTATTGTGGGTGTGTTTCATACTTAAATTTAGTGACAATTATTACATAACATACATTTTCTCAAAATATTAAAATATTAATTTAATAAAAATACAATTGTTTAGAACGGAGCAAAAAACGCCTCACATAAGTGATGGAACACTTACTTTTCCATCAAATATTTATCCCCAAATTTTACTTTTAAAAGGTTTTAATATTTTGTTGGATTTCCTTTTACTTTTAAAACATGATTTAATCTTCTTGGGATGGATTCGACTAATTTTTTTGTGATTTCTGGAGTGATTTTACCCCATTCTTCTTGAAGCACCGATTTTAATTGTTGTTTTGAAGAAATGGTGTGTTTGCGAATTCTTGATTCCAATTCTTTCCAAATATTCTCTATGGGATTTAAATCTGCAGATTGTGGTGGTGTTTTTATTGTTTAAGGACAGTTATACAGCAGGCAGAGTCTAACGTTCAAAGCAGTATGCTTGTGGTCATTGTCCTGGTAGAATTTGAAATCGTTATGAAGGTTCAATTTTTGTGCTGCAGATTTCAAATTTTGATTTAAAATGTCAATATACTTGTACTGATCCATTATACTGTAAATAAAAACAAGATTACCAACTCCAGCAAATGACATACACCCCCATACCATAACTCCTCCTGCACCATGTTTTACTGTTGGCACCAAATTCTGTTTGCGAAATTCTTCCCTGGGTTTTCTCCACACCAAGATTCTACCGTCAGAACCAAACATACTAAATTTGCTCTCATCAGCAAATATAACTTCATTCCAGTAATCAGAATTCATATTTATGTTGGATTGCGAAAGCCAGTCTGAGTTTCTATTCTTTTCACTTACGAAGAATTTTTTCCTGCCTGCTCTACCGTGATATCCAGCAGATCGAATTACTCTTCTAATAGTCTCAGGATTAACAATTATTCCATATAATGCTTGTAAATCAGCAGCAACTTTAGGAGCACTCATTTTTAGATTTTTTTTTTAATATTTCGAATGATAATTCGCTTTATTCTATTGGATAGCTTTGATGGTCGGCCAGGTCTTCTTTTATCCTGAATCATATGATTCATTTTATATCGTTTAATGATATTGAAAACTGTTGAATGACTCAAGTTAACTGTTTCAGCAGTTTCTTTAATAGATTTTCCATAACTCAATATGCAAATTAATAACTAATTTTCGAATTTCAGGCAAAGTTTCTTTTCGTTTAGCATTCATGGCTGCACAGAGCTAAAAAACACAAAAATTCCAAAACAAACTGGAGGATTTTATAAATTATTGCCAATTATTTTAAGTAAAAATAAAAACCCAAAAAAATATTTTTATTGTAGTACGTAGTAGTATCTAATGGTGTCCCATCACTTATGTGAGCCATTTTTTGCTCCATTTGTTGTATTTTTATTAAATTAATATTTTAATATTTTGAGAAAATGTATGTTATGTAATAATTGCTACTAAATTTAAGTATGAAACACACCCACAAAAATTTTTACATGTTTTTTTTAAATTTATTTTATTACAATTTTTTTTTGGAAAGCACAAGTGTCCCATCACTTTTCTGAGACACTGTATTTTAAGAAATTATTTTTTCTCAGTGTGTGAACTAAGTTGCTACGAAGTTGAACTAAGTTTAAATGAACTAAGTTGATTTAAATATATTATGTTTAAGTAATTACGAGTTTATTTAAATTTCAAGTCTTATTCTAATTAATAGTATTCTAAGTAAGATTTGATATTATCCTGAAATGTGTAGTGATAATCATAAAATTTGAGAATACAAAATTTTTATTTAAATCTATTATTCTATGAAGTGTTGATAATACTCTGAAAAGTTTTTGGTTTAAAAAAATGTTTTAACTATTGTAAAAATATTTTGAGAAAAGTGCACATTTTTATTCTCAAGAAAGTTTTAAAAGTTTCAGTTACAATGTCGACAAATCAGGAACCCGTTAATCTTGACGATTCACTGAACGTGAATCAAGATACAATAGATTTACATATTATTCCATTTGAAGATTCTAAAGACAGTGACATAATTTCTTGGTTAGGTTATTTTAACAAAGTCTGCCAAAATAAGGACGAAAATTGGAAACTTCAAAATATTTCTCGTTACATTAAGGGAAAAGCCCTCTGGCTGTATATTAAAAATTTTAATGAGATAAAAACTTACTCAGAATTTGAACAAATATTAAAAGAAAACTTTATTGATCCCACCTTAACTACTTTCGGCGACTTCGCTAATTTAAAATATAACGCCAGAGAAGACATCACAAATTACTTTCGAAAGAAAATGGAAGTGGGTAAGCGGTTTAATTTGGATAAATCAATGATTTTAGAAGGTTTGACAGATGGTTTGCCAACGAACTTAAAGTCTTTGATGATTGTTCAAAGTCCCGCTGATCCGATAACTTGGCTAGAACAAGCCTACAAACTTCGACAAATTCATGAATTTAAAGATGAAAATTCACAAAATTATAACAGAGATAGGAATAATGAACAATTCAGACAAGCTAATTTCCGAAATAATAATCGCCAGTTTGTTGATAATCGACCCAATACATCTAATTACAAACCTCACTGTTTTCGACAAATTGGAAATAAATCTAACAGCAATATCAAAAACGGAAAGAAAGTTGTAAGTCACCATACTAATAGTAATTTTGACGGTATAGCCCCATCACCTTGTAGAATATGTACCAAAAAAGGAATACCAAATTGTTATCACTGGGCTCAAATCTGCCCATTCCGAAATGAGAACAACAAAACTGAAACTAATTCTAATGTGGAAAACAAAAATTCGGGGTCTGATTCTTCGGGAATTTGACACCTAAGAATTAAGGGATTTTTATCCCATGGCAGATCTGTCGACTGTGTCGTGGACACTGGCGCGACATTGTCTATCACCTCAGAAAAATCTGCAAACAAGTTACAGTTAAAAATTCAAAAGGTAAAAGGTATTAAAATAAGACAAACTAAAGAAATTTTTTTTATTAATAAAATGTGTAGATTACAAATGAAAATTGGAAATATTATTAAATTAATTAACTTGTTAGTGTTAGGTACTAATTTAGATTATGTTCTTTTGGGTTTAAATGAATGTAAATTATTTGAATTAAAATTGATTGTAGTAATTTAGTGGTAACTCAAAGAAATGAAAACATTTCAAATTCTGTAAATGTAAATAACAGAGTTTCTTTGCATGTACAACTTGATCAAGTACTTGAAAAAAAAAAAAAAAAAAAAAAACAGTAATGTAATGCCATCAGTTAAGACTAAAAACTAGAAGTAATATCTCTTAGGTAATAAGTGTTGATGAAAGTAATATATCTAATGAAAATAATGTGTCTAAAGGTATAATAGTTAATGAAGGTTATAAGTCTAATATTATGAAGTTTAATGATGATAAGATATCTAAGGTAACAATAGTTAATGTAAATAATGAAAGTAATGTAAAACTAAAAATTCAAAAAAGTGATGTGAAAAAACAAAGTAGTGAAATAACAACAGATTCAGAGAGTATGGAGGAAGAAAACCTTGAATTAATTAAATTGTTAAATAAATGTAAGAATGTGTTTTCCAAAAATAAATATGATGTAGGTAAAATTAACATTGAACCACAACGAATTAACTTGACTTCTGATTTGCCTGTCACTTTAAGACCTTATCGAACTTCCCCTAAGGAAGAGGAAGAAATTAGACGACAAATTGATCAATTATTAAAAAATGGAATTATTAAAGAAAGCAGTAGTCCTTATGCAACACCAGTAACTTAAGTATTAAAACGCGATGAGGGCAAAAAAACTAGAATGTGTATTGATTATCGTAAGTTGAATGCTTTAGAAAAGACTGATGCTCATCCCTTGCCCCGGATAGACTTTTATTAGACAAGTTAAGTAATGCAAATGTTTTTTCTACAATAGATATAAGATCAGGGTTTTAGCACATTCCTAATCATCCTGATGATACCGAAAAATTGGCTTTTATTACAAATTTTGGACTGTATGAATGGCTAATACTCCCTTTTGACTTCAAAAATGCACCGGCTATCTTTAACAGAGTTATTAAACGCATCCTCATTAAAAATAAAATCCAATTTGCTTGTAGTTATTTTGATGACATAATTGTTTACTCTTCTTCCAAAGAACAACATCTAAAGCATTTGAGTGAATTATTTGAAATATTTATTCAAGAAGGTATTAGGTTGAACCAGAGTAAATGTGTCTTTGCCAAAGATAAAAGCAATTTTCTAGGTTATGAAATTAGAAAGGGTAAAGTTACCCCAGATAACCAAAATATTGAAAGTATTAAAAATTTGAAATATCCAAGTAAAGTAAAAGAACTACAAAGAGTGTTAGGCAGTGTAAATGTTTATCATAGATTCATACCTAATTATGCTAAATTAAGATCTCCTCTAAATAAATTATTGAAAAAAGATGTATCATGGCATTGGGATGATCAATGTCAAACTGCTTTCGACGAACTGAAAAATATTCTTATTTCAAAACCAGTCTTACAATTGTATGATCCAAATAAACCTTGTCATGTTTTTGTTGATGCATCACAGATTGCTGTGGGAGCTGTTTTGAAGCAGCCAGATGAAAGTAATGTATTACACCCAGTTTCCTACCATTCTAGAGCTTTAAAAGATTACGAAAAAAATGATGCAATTACAGAACTTGAATGTTTAGCCATTGTTGATGCATTAGATAAATTTTATTACTATCTTCACGGTCAAATATTTACACCATATCGATCATTCAGCCCTTGTTTGGCTTAAAAATGTTAAGAATTTAAGAGGCAGATTATTCCGTTGGTCACTCCGACTCAGTATGTTTGATTACGAAGTTAATTATCAAAAAGGCTCTACAAACGTTGAAGCTGATATGCTTTCTAGACAACCTGTTTCTCCCCAACTCCAACATTCTGTGTATTTACTTAATCGTGATGAAATTATACAACAGCGAAAAAGTGACAATGTGTGTGATAAAAACTATGTAGAACTAAATGATCTGATGGTAATTAAGAAGAAAAAAGGTTATAAAATTGTGGCACCAAAATCGTTATGATTAAAACTATTAACTGAAACTCATGAAAAATTCGGACACCCAGGTATTCATGCTTTCTTAAATTTAATCACCCCACAATATTATTGGCCCTACATTAGTAAAGATATTGGAAACATTGCCATGTTTGTCAAATTAATAAAAAGAAAAAAAAACCAAAAATTTTGGACTTATGCAAGAAGTACCTCCAACTGATAAACCTTTTGAATATCTTTCTATTGATACAGTCGGCAGTTTTAATTATTATAATTCTACAAAAAATATTTACATGTTGTGATCGATCATGCCACAAGATATGTCTGGGCTTTTCCATCTAAAAGTGCAACTACAGAAACTTATGCTAATATTTTGAAACAAATTTTCCAAATTCAAGTCCCCGAAAAAATCCTTAGTGACCGCAATGCCGCATTCACCTGCAATAGATTCAAAAAATTTCTTAGAAATTATAATATAAAACAACTTCTAACTACTGCCCATCACCCCCAGACAAATGGGAAAGTAGAGCATGTGAACCAAACCCTAGTAACTTGTTTAAGATGTAAAGTAAATTCTACATCATCGAAAATTCCTTGGACGAAAATTTTGGATCAAGTTATTAGTGAATATAATAATTCTCCTCATTCGGTAACTAAATTCACCCCTGCATATCTTTTACTCGGAAAACTTCCTTTCGATTCTCGCCTAGATCAAAATACTTACCCTCCGGTTCACAAAGCGAGAAAATTAGCTAAAGAGAGAACTATTGAATATCATAAAAGGAATAAAAGTCGTTATGACACAAAATTTGCAGATGTAGGTTTTCAACCTGGTGATCTAGTTTTATTTGATGAATTTGAATATCCGAATACACGTAAATTGACAGCTCCCTATTCTGGACCATACCAAATTGTCAAAAAATTATCGGAGGTTAATTATGAAATTGATAGAAAGAATTACCATACAAAGAAACCTACTGATATTGTCCATGTTTCCAGACTACGACACTACCAAGACCCAGAAAATTTTAAACTACATCTCCAATAAGTAGAACACCTTTTGGTAAACGCTCAACTGGGGTTGCTACTAAAGGTAATTAGAGCACCTCTAATTATTTAATGTCTAATTTTCTGTGTTGTAAATTTTTGGTGTGTAGTTTTGTATCTTTGTATTTATTTTGTATTTATGTGTCAATTCTTTTTGGCAACGACATTAATGGTAATTATAAAATACTATTGAAGTTGAAAGTTGTGTTGAACGACAATGCAGTATATGACATAATTGTCATTATCGATAGTAAAAGGTAAAATGCGAGTAAAATTATTGTGTAAAATGATTATTATCAAAATAAGTGTTTTATATGAATAAGTAGTCAAAATAAAATACTGTAAACAAACTAAAAGTCAAAAGGAAATGCTAAGAAATTAGTCAAGTATTGAAATTGTCAATGATATGAAGAAAAAATAGAGGAATACCTCACCTCAAATAGAAATTTTTAGTATTAAAGCCACGGCGAACTGGAAATGAAAGATTTGTAAAATAAGAACTGCTCTAATGTTTTGCAGCAATCTCTAAAGACCTGGATCCAGAACTGAAACTGTTCTCGAGAAATGTTTTCCCAATACAGCATGCATAATGTTATTTTTCTTTATTTTCTATAAATGTCAATATATTAAGGTATATTATTTACAATTTTATATATACCCAATGTGCGATAACTGCAAGATCAGTTGGTGAGCACTTGGTACCAGACACCTCAGACTACCTATCAGCACCTTACGGCAGAGGTGGGCAAAAACCGTCCCTTTTGCTTACTTTATCCGGCCCGTTTAAAAATCCTGCATACAATTTTTTTAATCTCTTATATGCCGTAACATCCTCTCAAAATATATCTTATCTCATATATATGTCTTATTTCTTAATAATAATATATATATATATATATATGTAATAATAAAATTTCCATAGTCAAGAATACACTTAAAATTCTAACTGTATGTTCTTTTCATATTTAATGGCAATGTTCTATTATTTGAATTACATGGAATTAAATCCACAGCCCCGCAGTCAAGTTGTTTTTCCCGCCTTTTCTACACGTACAGTTTTAGAATGTTCTGGAAGTATTTAAAGAGGACTGGTTGGCTGACGAGGCTGACGTCATTTCTTGGAAGCTCCGCCTTTCCAGAGGCTATAAAAAGACTCGCTAAAGAATATCGGGTCTTTTTTCCTAAATGTCACGATGCAGTAAACTTCATACAAAAAGGTTATTAGCAATTCTTTTTATTTACTCCGGATATCTGATTTTTGTAACTGCTATTTCTCCTGAATAATAATAAATAGATCCTGATTTTAAAATTATCCTCTGATTATTTAAGCTACGACTAAAGCTGATACATCACATATATATATATAAGAACAAATAGTGAAGTTAAATTAAATTTAATTAGTTCTTTTGCGCCTTTGCTGCAAGGAATGAAATTTGAATTTAACAAATATTCTCGCCTTCGTATAAAGCTGATTTAAATTTAAATTATGAAAATTAGCTTTATACGAATGAGAGGATATTTGTTACATTAATATATATATATTACGTGATAGGTACAAGTCATGAATAAATAAAATTATTGATATAATCATGAGTTGCTAAAAACGTAAAAAATTTTTGATTCAAATTGAGTAGGAATATCAAACATGCTTGCGCGATATATTTATGACATTGTTGCATAATTTGACGCAATAATTTGATTTATGACATTGTTGCATATCTTTTAAAGACAAAAAAGTTAATTGTAAAATTCCTGGTAACAAATAGTTTAGAAACATGTAACGTTTTAGAAAGTTTCCATTTGGCATAAGATCATAAGTGAAATTATGCTTACGTTTCTTCACATACCTGAAGTTGTGGAAAGGCCATTTGTTTTGCGTTTAAAATATCTATTAACTCTCCCCATTTCTGTTTTCTATGCTCTTTACTAAATGTGCTATCCAGTTTACCGCTTAACAGCAGCGTAATTTTTCGAAAAATTTCACAATTTACTCGAACAGGTTGATAATTTTTTTTTTTTTTTTTTTTTTTTTTTTTTTTTTTTTGCTACCACCATCGTGTACCGCCAGGATATTCACGTGCGAAACAGCCCTTTTGACAACAAACTATCCCCTTTCCCTGAGCCTCGAGCAATTTAGAGGTGAAACAGACTGGTTTGCTATGCAATAAACGTAACTTCCGGACGGAATTTCCACTTCATTTTCCGCGGACCACAGCCAACTCTATAATGACCTTGAAGCGCAAAAGTCACGTGATCAAGATGGTCGATGTATTTTTGTGGTAGTGTGTGGTTGTGAATCCGTGGTCGTGGCTTTTTTGGATGTGTATTTTGCTATTAAGTGATTATAAATCACTTATGCTAAGGTACATATTATTTTTATCTGTACTTCGTTTTATACTTTTTTAATTTTTAGATTTATTTGGGAAAATTTGTAGCTGTTCTCAATCCTATTCAAGTATTCCTTTTTAACATAACATCGAATACCTTAGTTTAGACGTTTCGCGTAGTGTTGTTTTGAATATTTGTTTGGAATAGTACATTAGGAATTCCTTGTTTTGATTATTTCTTTCTAATAGCATATTTGACATTCTGTCCCAATAAAAGAAACTTTATCACCACAAACATTTCAGGCATTAATAACAACTACAGATGCATTCAATTGATTCCATGTTTGTTTCAAAAGTATGAAGCTGAATACATTTGTTAAGAAAATTTCTATGCTCCTGAATCACGTTTTGAAATGTATCGGCAAATGTCAGGTTCAGATTATTAAATAAATGACCTAAAATTATTAGAGAATGAGAAGAAGCTTCGTTTTAAAAACAATATTATAATTTCATCATCAAATATGAATGTCACTTTTACCAGATTATGATAAGGATTCTATCTTTACTTTTGCGAATATTAATTGATTATTCAAATTTACTAATTAATGATTTTTTTATAGAAAATGTTTCTTCTGATATTTTAGCAGTGCTAATTTATGTTTCAGGTTATGATGCCATGAAAAAATTAAGGGTGATAAAATGCAATATTTGACAGGACTGGTTGCAAAGTATTCACTCAGTAGATACAGCAGATGATATATTTGGTTTCTTAAAGAATTAGATAAGGGGGGGAATTAAAAATTTTCCATAAAGCAAAGGGATATTTTATATAAGTTATCTTGCATACAGTTAGTACACCATACAGTTACTTTAATTTAACAGATTCTTGCACTTGTGGAATGACTTTACAAACTCGGTTAGAAAATATGTTTGATAACTTGTAAAATAATGTTAAATAATTATACAAAATATAAAAATGACAAAATCAATATAAAATGTTCATATAAAAATTTTAAAAAATGTAATTAATTTCAGTTAATAACTCAATTGTTTATTTTGATTTATGCTTTGTTTCTGCATAGATTATGTATAATATGTAGCATGTATGTATATGGTACAGCTCCAAGTTTTATGAATTTATTTTTAATAGTGGAATAGACCTGTAATTTGGAGAAATCACTTTAAAAAAAACCAAACCTAGTCACTTACCTCTTGGATGGTTTGGAAAAAGTGATTCAACATAAAATTGGAACTAGTACAAATAGATGGCTGTCCTTTTTTATGAATGCAGTTAGCATTTAGTTCTTTGATATTATCTTGAAAGATTTATTTATAGTACAACAAGCATGTAAGTTCATCTTTATATTAAAATTTTCTAGCATTTAAGGAATTTTAATTCATTTCCTTGTTTTGATAAAATTGAGATATGCAGATTTTATTAGTGAATGGAGTGAAGAGAGATGACTATGGATAGATAATAGAAGAGAGATTACTATGGAGATGACGTTAAAAATTTATATAGCTGATGCGATGGTAGCGGCATGGAGTTTTACAAAATAATTCTTCCCTTAATATTTATTTTACTAGGATGAAAATCTAAAATTCACATTCATAAATCTATTGAAATCCCCCCCTTGTAAGGATCTTAAGTTTTACTAACGTTTATTTTATTTTAAATCTTTACTATCACTTCTTATTTTCTACTTCCGGCCAAAATTATAAGCGTGAAGGAGTTTATGCAAAGTTGTCTGGCGAACGCCAAG
This sequence comes from Stegodyphus dumicola, assembly GCF_044657685.1. NCBI lineage: Eukaryota > Metazoa > Arthropoda > Arachnida > Araneae > Eresidae > Stegodyphus > Stegodyphus dumicola. The sequence goes on from NC_140781.1 coordinate 182,792,581, forward strand.
TATTTAAGTGTGGCCTTTTTGCCAAGCAGAAGAGAGGAAGCCGTGAGTTCGAAGCAGGCCGCTTACCTTAGAAGTTACGCAGTTGCTACTTTGCCTTCCAGGCCAGAGGATTTAATCCTCTTGATAAATTAAACGTATTGTAGTGTTCACAGTCTCTGTGCTACATACGCTTCCTGTTATTATAAGGCCAATCTTATTCTAAAGTTAAATTAGAGTTTAGTTTTATTTTGATATCTTTTAAGTTAGACCCCGAGTGGAGGGTCATTGTATTCCGAAGTACGGAAGTCATTGTATATAAAGAAAAAAAATAAAGGGTTTTGTATACCCTTCGTCTGTATCCTGTCTACTTACTACAATTAGTGAACATAGCTTTAGTAAGCTCTCTGTTCTAGTCAGGTCATTGTATGTTTCCGAAGAAGGTTAGAAGAAACATTGAACCTGATAGTGGCGCCCGACGAAGAATAACCATGGCCGAGTTTCAAGAAGAACCTGTGCTGCCTGCAGAAACAGCTCAGAATCCAGAAATGCCAGCTGCCGCCCTGGAAGGATTTGGGTATATTGTCCAGACCATGCGCGCTTCGATGAAACCAGAAGCAACGTTTAATGGAAACTCACAGGTAACCAGTTTTTTGGAAAAATTGGATGACCACTTCATGCTCTACCCCGTGCACGAGTTTCAAAAAGTTACCTTAGCTACCAGCGCTTTGAGGGGCCAAGCGCTTAACTGGTTCAAATGTATCGGCAGAAGTCTCTTGGGTCAAGCAGGAAGTCCCACCTATACCTACGAAAATTTCAAGACTGCCCTACTAAAAGCCTTCCCTGTTGTAAGGGATCGTGCGAAATTAGAAACAGAACTTTTCAGTATATATCAACAAAGAATGGAAAACATCTCGAGTTTTATTTTAAGAAAAATTCACGTTTTCAAGCTCTTGTATTTAAACCGTCCGGATCCTGAAATAATTCAAGTGATTTTGCCGAGGTTACTACCCCAAGTGCAAGACTTTATTGAATTGAGAAATCCGACTACACTGGAAAAATTATTTGAGCTAGCAATCCAGTTTGAAAGTAGAAGAACGGCGGACGTCGAAAGAAGACGCCAATATCAACAGCGAAACCAATTTGGTACGCCAAGACTACAGCAAACTCAAGCACATGGCTACGGAGAAAAAGCGAATCAGTGGGCAAGGAAACCCGAGCATTCAAAAACAGCCGGCGAACGTCGACAGTTCAATAGCAACCCAGGAAAAAAGTCTCAAGGCCAGTGGAGAAAGAAGGAAAGCACCGAAAGGAAAAATAATTTAAACTAAAACGGATTTCTGCTGACGAGAGGGTGCGGAAATCCGAAGGCCACGAAAACCCCTCTTCCTACAAGTTAAATACAGTAATGGTGAAAAATTTAACTCTTCCGAAGACTGAAGTCTTGGTAAATAATATCCCGGCCACCGCACTCCTGGATACCGGCGCGCAGTGTTCCTGTGTGGCAGAAGTCTTTTTTAGAAAGTATTTTCGCAAATACCGCATATATAATGCGGATAATACAACAGTATTAGCGGCGCAAGGAGAACAATGTAAGTGCGTAGGTAAAGTACCTTTGTACATCCGTATCAAGGACGAACAAGTAAAGGTGATGTTTTTTATAGTAAAGAATTTGCAAGCACACTTAATACTAGGAATAGACTTTCATTCAGACGCACAAGCTACACTGGATTTTAATGAAGCGTCTCTTAAGCTGACGATGAAACCAGTGCGTGTAGAAAAGGTTGAACCGCCAAGGTTAAATCTCGACCACCTGCCTAATGACGAGCAAGATAGAATCCGACAAGTGGTAAGTGAATTTGCTTCCTTATTTAGTGATATTCCAGGATTTACCCAGGTTACTAACCATAGTATTGACACCGGAGATGCATTGCCGGTTCGTCAAAAACCATACCGGTATGATAAGAATAAGGAAAAAATTATAGAATGGCATATTACCGATATGCTACGTAAAAAGATCGTAACGCCTATCTCAAGTAGTTATGCTAGTCCGGTGGTTTTATGTAAGAAAAATAATGATTATCCTTTGGAGCATCCAAAAAGGTGGAGATTCGCTATTGATTACCGTAAATTAAATTCCATAACGAAATATCCGGTATATCCGTTACCGATTATAGAAGAAATTTTAAGGAACATAAAATCAACCAAATTTATGACAACTTTAGACTTAACGAGTGGTTATTTTCAAATAGGGATCAGGCCTGAGGACGTGCCTAAGACTGCTTTTATAACCAAGTCTGGCACTTATGCATTTTTGCGAATGCCGTTTGGCCTTTCAGGCGCCCCAGCAACATTTCAGCGATGCATGGACATTGTGTTAAGACCTGTTCTCGGAAAGTCCACATTTATCTATTTAGACGATATCATTATTACTAGTGATAATCTAGACCAACATGTACAGGATTTAAGACAGGTGTTTTCTATATTAAATGAGGCCGGTCTAAAAGTTAATGTCGAAAAATGCAAATTTGCAGCCCCTGAATTAAAATATTTAGGTTACAAAATATCGCAAAAAGGGATCGAGACAGATGAATCAAAAATAATCGCTGTACAAAAGTATCCGACTCCAAACACGGCAAAGAAGCTCTCTTCTTTTCTAGGACTTTGTTCATATTATAGGTCCTTTATAAAAGATTTTGCGGCTATCGCTGAGCCATTGTTAAAATTAAAAAGGAAAAAGGCAAGATTCTCGTGGACGGCCGAAGCCAATAGTGCTTTCAAAAAATTAAAACAAGCATTAACGCAAGCCCCTGTGTTGAAATTTCCTGAAAAGGATGAAAATTTAGAAATTTCAGCGGATGCTTCGGATTATGCGGTAGGAGCGGTACTTTCGCAAAATCAGCAGCCAGTGGCATTTTTTAGCCGAACTTTAAATCAAACACAAAGAAACTATTCTGCGACCGAGAGAGAGGCACTTGCAGTTCTGTTCGCAGTGCAAAAATTCCGAGTCTATTTTGGAAAGGCGCCGATAACAGTATATTCTGATCATGCGGCGGTAACTAGATTGTACTCTGGAAAAAATTTATCCCCAAGGTTAATAAGATGGGCACTCAAGCTGCAAGAATATAATCTGGTAATCAAGCATACCCCCGGAAAGGAAAATATCGTAGCAGATGCCCTGTCACGAATTAAATTAGACGAACAGGGTAATACCGTAAAAGTTGCAATGCTGACAGCGTGTACAATAAATTCCCGAGAAACTGTAATAACCGAACTGGGTAAGGATCCTGAGTTTGGAAGTATTTATGAGTATTTGAAGGATCCTGAAAATTTTAGCCACCAAGATATCGTGGCGATAAGAAATAGGGCGGCCCATTACGAACTAATAGATGGTCTATTATTTTATACAAAAACTACGAATTCCAACAACGAATTTCGACCTGTTATCCCAGCTAGTCTTAGATTAAATATCCTGCAAGAGCTCCATGACAGCCCTTTAGCTTCTCATGCTGGTATTCGAAAAACTACTCAACGCGTACGCGAGGCAGTCTACTTTCCTGAACTGCAAAAGTTAACAAGGGCGTATGTCCAGTCCTGCCCAACATGTCAAGCCGTTAATTATATTAATTTCCGCCCGGCTGGGTTTCTAAATAGTATTAAATCCGAATTTCCAAATGAAATAATCGGCATCGATTTATTGGGCCCTTTCCCAAAAAGTCAGTTAAACAAAAGTCGCTATCTCCTTGTTATAGTTGATCATTTTAGTAAATGGACCGAAATTGTTCCCTTAAAACGAGCCTCCGCGAAATTAGTTACCGATTCTATTTTAAATAAATATATTTTAAAATACGGGGCGCCCCTAAAAGTTATATCGGATAATGGTCCTCAATTTGTAAGTAATATATTTGAAGACATGTGCCAAAAACTGGGCATACGTCATTTAAAAATGGTCCCGTATCGGCCGCAATCAAATATAGCGGAACGGGTCAACAGAAATATAGTGAAAATTATCCGTAGTTATGTTAAAAATTTTCATAAAAGCTGGGATAACTATGTCAATGAATTTGCTTTCGCCCTTAGGACCGCAAAACATGATACAACGGGCAAAACTCCTGCTGAGTTATTTCTAGGCAGAAAGGTTATAACACCGTTAGATAAACTATTTTATGTGCAACAAAGAGCCCCAGAATTTAAAATGGGTGATATAGAAAAACTAATAAAAGAAGCAAAAAAGAATACGGAAGTAGCACAAAGAAAACAAAAATTGTATTATGACTTGAAACGACGGGGAGTAACTTATAAAGTAGGGGATGAAGTACTAAAAATTAAGCATTCACTTTCTTCAGCACCAGAAGATAAAACTGCCAAATTTTTTCCACGCTTTGAAGGACCATATGTTATAGAAAAAATAACTCACGCTGTTGTAGTGTTAAAGGCAAGAAATGGTGAAACCTGTTCCGCAAACATTGACCAGATAAAACCATTCTATGACCGTAATAAAATGCAAATCTTTTCAGATCTTTTGCAGGATCCGGTACGGCAGACACCGCAGGTACAAGTTCCAGAGGTGGGAAAACGACAAGTACAAGGGCAAGCCAATGAGAGACAGAAGCAAGTGAAAAGAAAATTGCCCCGCGGAAAAATTGAAGGTACAAAGAAAAAGAAGCCGTTCCACCGTCCAAAAAACAGAGTTCACGAACACCCCCAGAATGAAGAAGGGAGAAGGACGACGTATGTGGAAAAGACCGGGAGAAAGGACGGCAACTATAACCCGGCTGTGAAACGGAAGATTGACTCATCCGACAGAACTCTCCGCAGCAAAAGTCGCCGAACTGCGGAAGGGCCATCAGCGGCGGAGGAAAAAGTACAAGAAAAATTTGAACGGCCAACAACGAGGTCCAAGCAGGATCACGACAGAAGTTTCCCGGTTCCACCAAGACCAGCTGCCTTCAAACGGCCAAGACCACAAGCAGAGCACAAAAGGAAGAGGTTCAAGGGTGGCCGTAGTGGTGAAAAACGGAAGCTTCCAGAGGAAAGCACTGAAGGGCGAGCCCGTACAAGAAGGAGGATCAACCAAGCTACGGTCTGCAGCACCTTTAAAGACTGGGCCCAGAAAAGGATGTCTGAATATTACAAAGATAAGTAAAATTTTATGTTACTTTACAAACTTAAGTTAATCTTTCATTCTTACTGCAAGTGGCAGATTTCAAGAAGTTTTACCTCATGCGAGGTCTACCTTTATCGCCAAAAGGGCGAGAAATGAGTTGTGACCGATTTTCTTATTATGTTTTTCAATTACTCGCGCGTAAAACTAAAGTTGATGTATAATAGCGTTGTATAAAGACTTAAATATTGTAAAAAGTTATTGTATAAATTTTATTTAAAACATTCTAACAAGAAAGAAGTTTTAGTCTGAAAGACTTTTTGAAATGTAGTATTATTTCAATGTAGAAAGAATTGGCACTTGCTTTGAAAAGAATAGAAGTTAACAATGTACTACTAATGTATGTTTTCAAATGTGTAAAATTAACGGCATCTTGATATGTTCTTGTATACATGTGAACTGTTATTTTGAATGTTTAGAAATAACGTGATATGGTAAAAGTGAAAGTAATGTTAAAAAATTTGTTATTCGTGTGACTGTAAACATTAAATCATGGTGAATATGTGTTAAAGGTTGAATGATGTAGTTAGGCTCTCTGACGCTACACTTTAGAGTTAGCCACTTTCAGAATAGTACCTCAGGGTCTAGAGTTGAAATTAGGGTGTGTTAAGAGGTCTCGTATGTTGAATTTTAACACGTTAGTGTTTTGATTGTAGGAGGAAGTGTTGAACACATAGACAGAAACACATTCGTGTTTGGTGTTTTTACAACACATGTCAGAGAGCACGGGGAGAGATAATTAAAATAGTCATGAATGAAATAAGAATGTTAAGAAAAGTATATTCTATATGTTATTTGCAATGTCATTCTGTAACATTTCATTAAACTAGTTTTCCTTCCAGACCTCTGGAAGGAACCAGAATTGAATAAAGCTCCTGTTTTGATGCAGTACAGATGAAAAAGAAAAAAGATTGTTGTATATTCCGGGAGCTGCTATTGTAACAAATTTCTTTCTTTTAAAATTTTCTAGTTTCTAGCTAAGTTATGATTGTAAAAGTTTGGCCTCGCGTTAGTTTCTAGAGCTAAAAGTTTTCAACAAGGTCGTTTTAGACCTCAGTTTCAAACTAATTAACTCTGGCGGGAAGTATGTAAGGATCTTAAGTTTTACTAACGTTTATTTTATTTTAAATCTTTACTATCACTTCTTATTTTCTACTTCCGGCCAGAATTATAAGCGTGAAGGAGTTTATGCAAAGTTGTCTGGCGAACGCCAAGTATTTAAGTGTGGCCTTTTTGCCAAGCAGAAGAGAGGAAGCCGTGAGTTCGAAGCAGGCCGCTTACCTTAGAAGTTACGCAGTTGCTACTTTGCCTTCCAGGCCAGAGGTTTTAATCCTCTTGATAAATTAAACGTATTGTAGTGTTCACAGTCTCTGTGCTACATACGCTTCCTGTTATTATAAGGCCAATCTTATTCTAAAGTTAAATTAGAGTTTAGTTTTATTTTGATATCTTTTAAGTTAGACCCCGAGTGGAGGGTCATTGTATTCCGAAGTACGGAAGTCATTGTATATAAAGAAAAAAATAAAGGGTTTTGTATACCCTTCGTCTGTATCCTGTCTACTTACTACAATTAGTGAACATAGCTTTAGTAAGCTCTCTGTTCTAGTCAGGTCATTGTATGTTTCCGAAGAAGGTTAGAAGAAACATTGAACCTGATACCCTTATGTGGATTTTATATTATTTTGACAATAAATTTGATTCAGATTACATAAATGGATTTCATTTTTATCAAAATTACATAAATAAAGTTCGCATGTGGTGATTCTCAATGATATTTTTAGTTACATAAACGAAGTACAAATTGTTTTAAAAATTATTGAAGATATACATTTTTACCGCCTTTAAAAATATTGCAGTATGAAAAATTTAATGTAAATCATACGACCTACTCACGTTTATTAATTTATATTTATTTTAAGACAAACTATTATTTTCGGTAAAGTTTAACTCCGGGATTATGGTAAAGAGAAAGAGATCGACTATTTCGATCACGTGACCTTCCGAAACTGATTTCGCTTCAATGCCATGATACAGTCGGCTGTGCCGCGGACGGAATTTGTAGGAGTCAGACTAGCTCTCCTGTCTGCTGTTGAGTGGAAAGAGAAGCCCGACTGGTTTTCCGATATCGATCTCAACCGATGTCCAGACTAGACCCCTAAATGCCGTCGGCGGAAAATGAAGTGGAAATTCCGTGCGGAAGTGATGTTTATTGCATAGCAAGCAGTCTGTCTTAAGGCCAGTCTGTTATAAAGGGCATCTCTAGTAGCTCTAGTCTGTCTCATTCGACTGTTAGCTTTCGAGCGTGGAGGTGCGCTTTGCCCTCGCTCTGACTTTGAATTGATACTGTGTTATATTTCTGCATTTGTTGGCGTTAATAGAAGGTTAGTCCCGTTGAACCTTTCGTTCTGGGTACTGTAAAACGGCCTTAAGTGCCCTGTGTGTGATGCACTTTTAAAGTGTATCTGCTATTTTTTCTGTGTGATTGCACTTTCTTCTCTCTGAATTTTTCGAAAAACGACCGACTGGATTACGGACTATGGCATTCTTAAAGCAACTCGCAATTGATTACGAGGAACTTAAGAGCGGTAAGGAAAATGACCCCCCTGTATTCATGTGATACCTTTCTATATGAACTGACCGTGAAGTTCGTTAATCTTCTAGCGAAGGATTTGCCAAACTTCAGTGTTATGTTCCCTGAGTTAGCCCACAAGCCTACCATTGCTCTGCTTCAGTAGTTCCAGATGAGAACCCCAAATAAATGGATTTCCAAGGTTTCCAAGCAGTTAGAAATAAGCGACGACGAGATTCGGCCTCTCCAACTACGGAATGTAACAATAGATTTGCTGCTCTCCCTGTGGATGCTGATCCCTCCACGGAAAATGCTGAGGAAAACCCCATTAAATCAAATAAACCGGAAACCGCTGCTAAAACATCCAAAAAGAAGAAATTCACTACAATTCCTAAGGATGTATTCTCGATTGGGCCTCAGAAATCTAAAGCCCTCACCAAAGTAGTGCCCAGTAGCCACGCTAATGTGGCGCCATCTTGTAAGATCAACGAGAAGCCGGCTGCAAGTACATCTCAGACGGAAAGCATGGTGCGGCCTATCGGTACTTTAGATGAGGTCACGTGCCCGGCTGGGCTAATAAGTGATGCTCATGATTATGAAGCTAGCGAACCAAAAGCGAGGAGTGCAAAAAAGTTTGTTTGCTCAACACAGAATTCAGAGACAGGTAACCCTAACACTCAGACACACGAGGTTGCTGCAAGTAGTCATGATAATGTAGCGCCATCTGTTGAGGCCGCTGAAAATTCAGCTTACGTGTGTATGTTCTTAGCAGAAAACGAACTCGGCCAATCAGCATTTTGGTCACTTGCCCGCCTGGGCCAATGGAGAGTGATGCTCATGAAACTCAGACTGGAGCAACCCGAACTGAGGGTCAGTTCTCTTTCCCGCACAGAATGGCGAAAATGCCGCCAATTTTCATTCGAGAATGCAAGTACAACTGGAAATATTTCACTGGACTGTTCGAAAAGGAACAACTGACCGATTTCACGGCAAAAAAGAAAGTTGAAGGCAACTAAGAGATACACACAAAAAATTCGGACACTTTCCAAAGCATGACTGCCCTTTTTGACAAAAAAGAACTTTCTTATCACTCGTTCCTTCTCCTTGAGGAGAACCTCAAAGTTTTGATAAGAAGTTTTCCCCTCAATGCGAAACCCACGGACATTCAGGAGAAGCTCCATGAAAAGGATTTCACTGCGCTCAAAGTGGAGTAACTGATGAAGGGCAGAGGAAAAGATAGGGTTAAAATGCCTCTATTTCTGGTCACTCTCCCTAAGAACCCTAGGAACAATGAGATATACCATCTGAAATATCTAATGTACTTGCACATTAAAGTCGAAAGATATCGTGGTTGGCGTGGGCCGACACAATGCGTTCGATGTCAAAGTTACCATCATGCGGAGGCGGCGGCGTGTCACCACCCGCCTCGCTGTTGTAAATGTGCAGGCCCACATGAAAGCCATAATTGCCCGGAACCTGTTGAAACAGTCTCAGGAAGCATACCAGCAACTGGAGGGGTTGTGAGGCCTTCCCAAAGCAGAAACCCAATGCCCCCAAGTTTGATGAAAGGGTCATTATCAATAAATCCTACGCCCCGGCTGTTCAATCTGATATTTTCGCTGGGAAACTTCAGAAAGCTGTAGCGGACACTCAGCAGGTCATGAATAACCTCGCTGATCATATAGCGCTTCTACACAATAGAACTACCATGGCTGAAAAGCAAAATACAGTGAGGCCCGAAACTGAGATAAATTATGAATCGTAGGTCCTTAGTAAAAATGACCCCAGTGACGATCATGACATGGAATGCGCAGAACATTATTACCAAGATTAGCGAACTGCAGGACTTTCTCGCACACTACAACATTGACATTGCACTAATCACTGAGACACACGCTATGCCAGCACACTCCCTTAGTATTGCTAACTATTGCAGTTATCGCTGCGATAGGATCAGACATAGAGGCGGAGGTGCCGTAATCTATGTTAAGCGGAATTCGGACTCCTGCTTCTACGCTTCTGACAATTCTCATGGGTTTGAAGAAGTAAAGCCGCGTTTCCACTGCTGCGTATGCGTTACGGTGCGTATGAGTTTCTCCAATCAGCGAGCGAATTCCCTTTGATTGACATCTGCAATCCGGTCGATGTGCGGTGACGGATGACGTACGTATGGAGTTACACAATGTTCAACTTCTATCCGTATGTCTGCGGATGCGTTGGGGTCACGTGGTAAAAAAGAAGCAATCAGGTGTAGTCACCAAAAATTAATGGCGGCAGAAGTAGCGATGAACGCTCGCTTAGGGAAATAATGTTTTGCTAAAAAATACTTATTTCTGAAAAATTTCTGAAAAAGAGTTAATACTTTTCTTCATGTAATAGGAATTCGTGGTCTTGAAATATATAATACATTTCCTATAGAAGAGGGTAAAGAAATTAAATTAAGTGAAATTAAAACAAAATTTACGGAATATTGTATTCCTAAGAAAAATATTATATGAAAGACATTTATTCTTTACTAGAAATCAAACAGCGTCAGAAACCATAGATGAATTCGTAACTGACCTTCGAAATAAAGCTAGAACATGCGAGTTTGCACAATTAAAGGATAGTTTAATAAAGGATAAAATTGTTTGTGGTATTAAAGATGATGTAGTGAGAGCAAGATTGTTACATGAAACAGAATTAACATTAGAAAAAGCTTTTGATATATGCAGATCTGCTGAAATAAGTGCACATCAAATGAAAATCATAAAAGATGAGGAAACTGCTGTTAACTTAGTGAAAAAGAAACTAAGTAAACATAATAAGAATACTTACAAAGAGGTAAATAACGATTAAAAAAAAGTTTGTTCTAAATGTGGAACATCTCATGAGTATCGAATGTGTCCAGCATATGTGTTCACTTCCACGCCTGTCGAATTAATTTCTACCTTTTCGTTGCTCTGCGTAGGCAACACGCTTTTGAGATTTGTCGTTCGTAGGATTCGGTCGCTAAAAGCGTAGCTGGCCTGTAACTGTTGTAATTCTTATTTTATGCTTATCTGTACTCCTGAATTATTACTAAATGTTTACGTGTGAATGTTATATCATTAAATGTCTTCAGTTTGGTTGAAATAGACCAAGAGTCGACTGAATTTATTAAGTATGTTTAAAGTCGAAACTGCGTCATCCATGTCGGCGCCATTCTAATACGAGGTACGTAAACAACATTTGGAGGCACACCGGCGAGATCAGATCAAGAATTCGTCAGCAGTTCAAGTACAGATAAGTGATGTTTTAGTTCGATTTGCATCTAAATTTGATTCTTGAAGTTTTATATCTATTTTGTATTGATTTTGATTTTGAACTTGAATACTTCGATTACTTATTATGGATCAAGCTACTGTCATTAGATTGCGTGGTAGGGCAAAAGCGGCCTTCACAAGGCTTCAGAATACTATTTCTTCCGATTTATCTAAAAATGAAGTAATTTTGCATCTGGAGCACTTAGAAAGGATTTATTCAGATTTTGATAAATTTGATGCCCAATTACCAGAAGAACAGTCAGAAATTGAAGATTTTGAATCGAAGTATTTTAGTTTGAAACTTTAGTATCAAAATTTATTAGATGTATTAAATGCGGCTAATGTGCCAAATGTTACAGGAAATTCTAATATTAGTAACTTTAAGTTACCTAAGTTGAATATTCCTATTTTTTCGGGTAACTTTAATGACTGGATGAATTTTAAAGATTTGTTTGTTGCAACAGTGCATAATACTTCTTTATCAAATATACAGAAATTTCAGTATTTAATTGGATCACTTGCTGATGAACCAGCTTCTATAATTAAACATATTACGTTATCAAATAATTCTTATGAAGAAGCATAGGCAAAATTGCTCGCTAGGTACGATAAAAAGAAACAAATCGTACAATCGTTAATTAAAACATTTATGGATAAAAAATGTATTTCACAGGTTGATAATGTTAATTTACGGCAATTAGCTGATACTTCCGGCAAAGTTATCAGAGGTTTAAAAGCTCTTGGTGATGAAGCAACTTCTAGGGATCCATGGTTAATATTTATGTTGCTTCAAAAGGTAGATTCAGAAACTCGAAAGTTATGGGCACAGAAAACAGCGGAAGATGATTTTCCTACGTACATTGGAATCATTTTTTGAATTTTCAAATTTAAGTTGTTTTTCTCTCGAAATTATCATAAATAAAGAAGCGGAAGCTAAAGTTGTTGATAAAAGTAGTAATGTTAGTTCTAAAACATTACAGAATTCTAAATTTAGTAATACTAAATGTTCGAAATGTAACGGACTTCATGCCTTATATAAATGTGTTAAATTTAAGAATTTGGATGTTACTGCTAGAAAGAACTTTGTGAAAAAACGAGGATTGTGTTTTTTATGTTTAAATTCACATCTAATCAAAAACTGTAATTCACAATTAAAGTGTAATTTGTGTAATTCATAAACACATAATAGTTTGTTGCATGAAGATATTAAAGCTAACAACGTACAGCTTTTAAAAGCGCCAAATGAAAACGAAAGCACTCCAGAGAGAATTTCGAATGAATCATGCGAGGGTCAAGGTCAGGTAGTTGTCAGTAATACGATTCAAAATTGCAACTCGGCGATTTTGCCTACAGTTCTCGCACTCGCATTTTCATCCAGTGCGAAACTATCGAAATGAAATTATTATTGGATTCCGGAAGTGAAAGTTCGTTTATTTCTGAACGAGCTGTTCGAAGATTAGGTTAAAATGAACAAATCAAGGGTTACTTTTGCTTGGAATTGGCGGAGTGCCAGCTTCCAAAACTCGTGGTTCTGTTGATTTTAAAGTTCGGTCAAAGTTAAATAATCAAGTAATTGATGTTAACGCATACATTTTGGATAGGTTAACTTTGCCATTGCCGGAACAAGTGATTAATGTAAAGCATATAGAATACATTAAATCTATTTCGTAAGCGGATCCAAATTTTGCTCAACCCAAAGAAATTGATTTGATTTTAGGAGTTGATTATTTTTTCTCCGTTTTAAGATGTGGCCAAATATATGGTTCCAAAAATTAACCTGTAGCTCAAAATACAATTTTCGGTTGGGTGATTGCTGGGAAGGTCGGAAATAATATGGAAGGCCCAAAAACTGCAAATGCACACTTCATAAAGTTAGAAGATAATATAAATATTGATTACGAACTTAAACGTTTCTGGGAAATGGAGGATATTGTCGATGTTGGGAAGAAGGAATTTCTGACACTTGAGGAACAATTTTGTGAATCACATTTTCGAAACACTCATGCTGTTAATTCAGATGGGCGATTTGTTGTAAAACTTCCATTTTATAAATCGCATTTGAAGTTGGGTGATTCAAAACCGGCAGCAATTTCTAGGTTGCGTTCCATGGAACGAAAATTCAAAGATAATCCGGAATTTGAAAAACAGTATAAAGATTTCATACATGAATATGAACAGTTAGGACATATGACTGTGATTAATGATGATTTATCTAACAGATCGGATACAGAAAAGTTTTATCTTCCTCATCATGCGGTAATGAAACCTTCTAGCACAACGACAAAATTAAGAGTAGTTTTTGATGCATCCTGCAAATCTGAAAATGGTATATCATTGAATTCTCTTTTAGGGGTAGGTCCGAAATTACAAAGAGATATTTTTGAGATTTTGATTAATTTTCGATTTCCTAAAATTGTTTTCACAGCCGATGTGGAGAAGATGTATCGTCAGGTGATGGTAGCCCCTGAAGATCAGAATTATCAATTGATACTTTGGCGATACAATTCCAGTGATAAAATGCGCACGTACAAGTTGAAAACAGTTACTTATGGTCTTTCCTCTGCTTCATTTTTAGCAACTCGATTTCTGAAGCAGGTAGCTTTAGAGTCTAAAGAGGAATCAGATGTATCTCGTATATTGCAAGAGGATATGTATATGGACGACTTATTGTCGGGTGCAAATACAGTTGATGATGCAGTATTTGTCTGCAAGAAAATATCTTCAATTTTACATGCACGTGGTTTTGATTTGAGGAAGTGGAATTCAAATTCTGTAGAATTCTTAACTGAATTTAAGGAACATTGTTCATTGAATTCTGATTTTGAGATATCTCCTAATTCGAGTTCGAAAGTCTTAGGACTTTTTTGGAATTCAACTACTGATACCTTCAGTTTTAAAGCTACACTGCACATCAACGCACCTATAACAAAAGACGCATATTAGCAGAATCTGCTCGCATTTTCGATCCTTTAGGTCTCTTATCTCCTTGCACTATATTGATTAAAATATTCTATCAAAAACTATGGTTAGTTAAAGGCGACTGGGATTCAGTTGTTCCCCAGCATATCTCAGATGATTGGTTTAAATTTCAAGAGACATTCAGTCAAATCAATAATTGTGAAATTCCGAGATGTGTCATACTTACAACGGACAGTGTTATCCAACTACATGGATTTTCTGATGCATCTTCGCAGGCTTATGCAGCAGCCATTTACTGTCGCCAAAGGTGCAATGGTACGGTTAAGGTTAATCTTTTGGTATCAAAGACTAAAGTCGCGCCTATAAAGCAAGTATCCATTCCTCGATTAGAACTCTGTGCTGCGTATTTGTTGACCAGATTAATGCGATCTCTATTGAACATTTTAAAGAAGTTTGATTTTGAAATCTTTGCGTGGACGGATTCCAAGGTAGTTCGGTCTTGGCTATCAGCTCATCCACGTAAGTGGAAAACTTTTGTGGCAAACAGAACATCTCAAATCATAGAAGTGATATCTATTAAACATTGGAATCATGTTCCCTCTAAACAGAATCCTGCAGACATTGCTTCTCGTGGTATTGGACCTCAACTCCTACCAAATTGTACTTTATGGTGGAATGATCCATCATGGTTGCGTCAGAAAGAGGAAAAATGGCCTGAATATGAATTAAAATCTGAAGATGATACTGAAGTAAAGGCCGAACAAAGATCTGATCCTATTTTTATTTCTCATATACGTGAATCGAATGATTTATTAGCTAATTTGTTCGAGCGTTATTCTTCGCATTGTAAAATTGTTCGCATTCTGGCTTACTGCCAAAGATTTATTACTAATTGCAAGAAGCATCATGTTACTCAGAACATTTCACGTAGTGGCATTAACTCCAGCTGCCTTATGCCGCTAACATTTCTAGAGATTCGAGTAGCAGAAAATTTCATTACTCGTTGGATTCAGAATCATCATTTCAAAGATGATTTACAATGTATTAAAGAAGAGAAACCTTTACCCAAGAAGAGCCAACTACGTTCTTTGTATCCATTCGTAGATAAAGATGGTCTCTTACGGGTGTGAGGACATCTTCGAAATTCATCTTTAGCATTTAACATCAAACATCCTGTCATACTTCCTTCTCGACATAAATTTAGCGAATTACTAGTAAAAGAACTTCATATTACTTACCTTCATGCTGGTCCTTTTTTATTATCACACCTCATCAGACAATCTTACTGGATAATTCGAGGAAAGAAACTGATACGCAGTTGTGTCAACCATTGCTTAATATATCATCGATTTAAAGCTGCTTCAAATCCGCAATTGATGGGTGACTTACCTGAACATCGTGTGACTTTGGAACGACCTTTTTACGCATCTGGTGTGGATTACGCTGGTCCTATTACCATGAAATTTAATAAGGGTCGTGGCTCTAAAACAACGAAAGGCTATATAGCTCTGTTTGTTTGCTTGTCGACTAAAGCTGTGCATATAGAAGCAGTCAGTGACCTGACGGCAGACTCGTTTATCGCTGCACTTAGACGTTTCATTTCACGTCGCGGTGCACCACGGCACATTTACAGTGACAACAGTACCAATTTTGTGGGAGCATGCCGAAAACTACAAGAACTAAATCAGATTTGGTCTTCCTTGTATGCAACGAAATCGGTTTCCCGAGAACTAAGTCATCAATTGAATGGCATTTTATACCGCCTGCTTCGCCCCACTTCGGAGGAATATGGGAAGCCGGCATTCGCTCAGCGAAATTTCATCTGAGAAGAGTATTGAAAGAGACTATTTTAACCTACGAAGAGTTGTCAACGCTACTTACCCAGATCGAGGCTATTTTGAATTCACGTCCACTACTTACGTGAACGATACTGATATTGACTGTATTAATGTTTTAACCCCTTCTCATTTCATTACAGGTGATACTTTAACTTCCTTTCCAGACACCCAGATCATCCAAGATTGATCTCCACCGCTAGCTTGGCCTATAGGGCGGATCATCGATGTCCATCCGGGCAAGGACGGCTTAGCTCGCGTAGCCACTGTCAAAACTAAAACTGGTGTTTTCAAAAGAGGAATTAATAAACTTTCACCGTTGCCTGTGTATCAGGACTAAACCTGGTAGGGTGGGAGTATGTTCACTTCCACGCCTGTCGAATTAATTTCTACCTTTTCGTTGCCCTGCGTTGGCAACACGCTTTTGAGATTTGTCGTTCGTTGGATTCGGTCGCTAAAAGCGTAGCTGGCCTGTAACTGTTGTAATTCTTATTTTATGCTTATCTGTACTCCTGAATTATTACTAAATGTTTACGTGTGAATGTTATATCATTAAATGTCTTCAGTTTGGTTGAAATAGACCAAGAGTCGACTGAATTTATTAAGTATGTTTAAAGTCGAAACTGCGTCATCCATGTCGGCGCCATTCTAATACGAGGTACGTAAACAATATGGAAAAATCTGTCATAAAGGTAAAAAGGCAAATCATTTCGCGAATTAGTGTAAAAGCTATATAATAAAAAATGAAGCAGTGAAGGTTGTGGTGTTGCTTGGCCCCAACTGGCCCGCAACAATAGTAGTGACTGCTATGAACTGGGAAGTACACAAACTCTTAAGATGGGTTTAACTCCCTTTTTATTCCACTTTAGAAGTTACAGATGCGTTCACTTGATGCTCACAAACTACGCCGACCCGGAGGCGTATTTGCAAACCCTACCCCACTTTTCGAATTTTTGACGTCATGGACAAATCGACTAGTTTCGCCTGGATGGTAATTCTTGAGCATGCGCTGAAGGGCGAGAAGTAACATAAACACAACTTTGGCTTGCACTTGTAAACAGTATTAAATATATTGTCTGAAAGTGTATTCGTTTATGTAATTGCATAATTTTACTGTTTCTGTAATAAGAAAACTTCATTCAGATAAAATTTATTTTAATATTATTATTATTATCTGGTTATAGGATTATACGAAATGCTGAATACTCTAGGTACTATCGTAATCGTCGCATAACCTTTCACATTGGATTTTGCCTTATCAGTTTAAAATATATTGTATTATAAAGATTAAATCAAAGCAAATTACTTTGTTAGAGATGTGAATGTTCTAACTGAATTATCTTTTTATCACTTATTATTTATTTCCTCTTTGGAAACACATTCATATTTAACAAATAATTATCTCCGCTGAAAATTTTTTGATTGTTTAAAAACTATATTTGTCAATAATGTAATAAAAACTCACTAATCTAGTGCTTCATAGATCAATATGACAATGAATTCAAAATGTTTTAAAAACAGTTCTTTAATCTTTATTTTGTAGTAGATGCAACTAATGTTACAGAGAAGAAAATATTTCAATAAAAAAGTTCTCCATGTTAATTCAATAGCAAAATTATTTCTATTTCAGTGAGATATCCACTTTCAATGCTTACATAACAGAAAAATGTAACATAAGCATTTTAGAAGTTTTAAATAGAAGCTAAAGGTTTACTGTGCAATTTTATGTAAGAAAGTAATAATTTACTTTCATTCTTTTTAAATCGGCATATTAGTTTCCAATCAACTAAAATTTTTGGCAAGTTAGAGACTTAACTTAACACACAGTATTCTGTCACTTAAAATATCAATTAATTGTTCTTTTTCATTTAGAGATACATTGGAATTGAAAATACCAAAGGCAAAATGAGTCACAGATCCAACCTAATTCCTTATTTGGAAATTTTCAAAAAAAATTTCTGTCAATTTTATCATATGTCGTTTTAAACAAGAAATCTGTATTATTTTCTTTAGTAAATTGTGGAAAAGCATGTTTCTGTTTCTGTTTTTTTTTTTTTTTTTTTTTTTTTTTTTTGGTTCAATTCTCCTTGCCAAAGTATTGGCTTAGTTTTAAAAGCTTACATTAGTAAAAACTGTGACACAATGTGTCTAGGTAAGATTGTTTCAAAATGTCTGATAATAATTTCAAATATTTTCTCTTCAGTTGCTTTTCCTTCCCAAATATTACAACATAAAAAATATTCTACTGCATCGTTTTCAAAAACATATCTCACATAAACGATAAATTGAAACATTTTAGTACTGTCGGTAGTTTCATCAAGTTTTATATAGTAAAGACTGGATTTTGTATTCTATAGTGCCTGATATGATAAAAATTTGGTGAGAAACAGTATCTTTTTTTAATGCTATTGTTTTTAAATCGTTACTATATTTTTCTGCATGCATAAATGATGTCATTTTAATTACTGAAGGAAGAATGAGCGATTCTCCAATTGTATGAGGTTTTAAATTTTTTGCAATTAAATATGAAACTTTTAAGGATGCCTGTAAATCCTTCTCAGGAACTGTTGTATATTTTTTCAAAAACACATTTTAATTTTAAATGCGCTCAGCTCATTCTTTAAAAAAATTCTTCAGATTTATTTACTTAATCTTTATGTTTAGTTTCTGAGGTACTTTTCAGTTTCACTGGCGCAAATCTCGCCAAGCAGACTTTGTTGACGACAACATACAATATACAAATAAAAAATGTTAACAGACGTTAGTTCTAAGAACTTTTTATTTCGAAGGCACAAACATTTTAATATCTTTTAAAATTTTGTAAAAAGCCAATAAATAGAGATAATAAATTTGTTAAAAGACATTAAGAATTTACTATGTTTTCATGGTTCAACATCCTGATTCGCCAGTTCGTATCACGTAACACCACGTGATCTCATCTCACGTAAACTACGCTACAAAAATCTAATTCTCTCAGTAATTATCTACATTAATTTCAACTTAAATCTTAATTTGGAATACAAGTTTAAATGCAAGAATTATTTCAATTCGTACAAATAGCTTACTCAGAAATTATGTAAAACCGCAGTGCTTTACTTCGCTACTGCATTCTCATTAGAATTGATGAATTTAACCCTTGATTTTGCCTTCGGGTGGGTGGTGTGATTGCAGTCTAATTGTCTTAATTACCGCGAATGGTCTTGGGGCATAAATTTTAATTATCTTGTAAAAATTCTATGTAGTTGTATGCCAGTATTGAAAGAAACAATCTGATAAGAAATGGCTGCGACTTGTTTCGAAAATGAGGTTGTTTTCGAAAAAACAATTACAATACTCTTGTATAATACTTACAAGGAAGGAGTTAGGTTATTTAACTAAAGTGCAGTAAATTTTATTTCTTATTTACATGAATGATGTATCACACAATGCTGTGTAGGCTAGTGACCTAGCGATGATGACTCAAAATGCATCTTTGCATTCAGGCATACACTCTTTATAAGAATATAACCATGCACTGGATTCCTAGCTTCAGCAGGTACATTTTGTTATGCTATGCAATCTCTGTGGGTCCTAAATTCTAAAAACTTTTCCACTCCTAAATTCCAAAAATTTTGCTACTTGATATTTCTGTAAATTCCAAAATTTGCACACCTGCCATAACTGCACTGGCTGTGGCCTCAGTTATCCAATGTTCCAACAAAATCAAATATTGTAACGTTATTTTAGACCAGACTTTCTTAAACTGTAGATCGCAACCCCCATCTACAGCAGGGGGTCGCAAAAAATTTTAGTAGTTTTGGTATTTCTTAAACTTAATATAATAATTTTACAATTACCCAATATTTTTAAACAATGTATCTGAAAATAGATAAAGATAAGACAATACAGACAAAGAGAAAAACAAAAATGTTTCAACGCATTCTGTTTATAATATAAATGTTCACTTTACTTGCTTTGCACGTCACGGTGTCATTTCGTCTGTTAATTAATTAAAATTTTCACATTGTTCTATGTCTTAAAATGAGAATTTAAAGATATGACCTAAAACTGCAATACTATCTTACAATACAAGTGAAAAAATTGACTGTTTCATTCGCGCGTGTGTCAGATTTTCGCAATGCTTATGGGGTCCCACAAAATTTTCATAAATATTTTGGGGTCATGAAAAAAATCTATGATAAAAAAGGGTCACAACTGAAAAAAAGTTTAAGAAGCCCTGTTTTAGAACAATCAGTTTCCTGACACCAACCCATTTTTTTGCCTGTTTTGTTTCTAAGCTGAATTATGTTTCTGTCGGAATTTTTCTATATTTTTACTGTTTCAGCTGAATGGAAAAACACGCTAAAATGTTTCAAATGACTATTAGGGGAAGAGAATCGAATATCCCACATTATTACTATCTCTATTTATCTCCTGTTTTGATTCTGAGTTATGTTTTTTGATAGAATTTTTCCATATTACATATTTCAGTTCAACAAAAAATCAACTTTTAAAATATTGAGGAAAAGCATGTACTAAAATGTTTCAAAATGAAAATTTGGGATAAATAAATATATAAATTAGTTTTTTCTAGGACTGTAGTTCTTATATATAGTATATAAAGAAATTTAGAAACAACGTTTCACAAAGACTAAAAAATTGAAGTTCAAATGATCTTCATAAAATCCTATAAATGTGGAACAAGAATAATTTAAAATGTAAAAATTAACACGTTGACTGCCGCGTGCATTTTACGTGATTTGCGCATGACGCCAACTTGAAATTTTTATTATGCGATATATATTATGTTGAAATATTATCTACAGAACATAATGTTATATAATTGTGCTTCATGCTGGGGGTCACCAGCGACCTCCAAACATCTGTAGACCATTTTGTGATTTATAATTTAAATTTTTACGGTTTATCATTCTTCAAACCATTATAGTAACAATGGTACTATTTAAAAATTTATCAGTATCAATATTTATTTTAATTATGTATTTTACTATTGGTCGCGTTGCCAGTGGCACCCACGGCGCTGTAGCCAAGTCGAGTGCAGGTCACTGGTGACCCCCACGGCAGTCAACATGTTAAAATAAACCATCACAAGAAAAACCAAAAAAGTAGTATAAAAGAACAAGAAAGGTGAGGAATCCAACCAACTTTAACATAATATCGTCAAAAGAAGGTATGTCGAATTTAATTACATTTCCCCTTCTAAAACAAAATCCTTGCTTCTCTGTATCCAGAATCAGCTGATGAACCATTTCAATATATTTTTTATCTTAATAGTTCACCAAAAAATTCTAGTCCTCCTCAAAGCGAAGGAAATCATTGAAAATATCTTCCGATTTAAAAATATTTTTCTAATCTAAAAAAAAAAAAAGAAGAAAGAAAGAAAACATGCCCTTAAAAATGTAGAAAAAATTAAAATCCTGCAGTGGAAAATCTTTGAAAGTTCAAAATAATTTTAACACAAAACTTTACTAGAACCTCTTATCAAACAGCAGTAGCAAAGGAAAATGGGGGGAGGGAAGTAAAATCATTAAAAATATCTTGCAATTTAAAAAGATTTTACTAGTCTAAACAGGATTTTATCAAGTTAATTTGAATTTGAATTCTTTCTGAAAAATTGGTTCTAAATTTCTTTCTTTATATATTTACTGATCAATTTTTAGCAGCATAATGCACAAAAATTTTTGGAAGGATTATAAATTTTCCTTTTAAAAAATTATTTGTATATACATAGTCCAAATACATCTGTATACAGTGGAATACGTTTAACGCGAAATATCGGTTAACACGAAATAATGCAACGGTCCCGACAAACTACAGTGTTATTACTAAAACATAGTCTTATCATTAAATATCATTAAAATAAAAATACTTCCTTCACTCATCCCAGATACCGAGCAATCCAGAAAAACTAAAGACAAAACTTGCTCACTTACCTGGGTAGTGTGATGTTGAATCTGTAATAAAAACTCTAATATGTTGATTTATTTAATTATATTCTCTCTATTCTACAAAATATATACATTTTTTAACAATTGTCGGGAAATTTTTCTGGCCCCGAAAGTTATTACACTTAATCAGTTCACGTCACGAGGTCGAAAAGAGGAAAACCCTTTTTTTCTTCCTACTTCAATGACAGCCAACGCCATCTGTGTCTCGTACATCAAAATGAAGAGATTTGTTTTTAATATTTGTTAGATACAGCTAATCAGTTTCACAACACTCCCACCTTTTTGATTTTCAGAAGGAAAATCAAAAATCAAATAATGGTATCCTTAGTACAGGAACACACTTCTAGAGGGTACAGTTTACGTACAGGACGAATCAGTATGCCATTTCTAGTTTTCACTTTTACAACTCTTACACGTCCATCTTTGCTTGTACAAAGTTCTTGGACACGAGCAATTGGCCAGTTCACTCTTTTAAGGTTCTCACAACCTATTAGCACGATGTCTCCAACTTTTAATTCACAGTCCGTCTGTCCATGCTTTTGTACTAACTGTCCAAGGTACTCCTTGCGGAAACGGCTACGAAATTGTTCTCGAAGTTCCTGGCAGAAACGCTGATGAGCCAAGAGTTTATTTCGATCTAAAGCATCCAAATCTGCTGTACCTGAAACCTTAATGTCCTGTAAGAACATGGAAGGCGTTAATGGTAGAAGATCCTCAGAGTCATTTGACACATAAGTAAGTGGTCGACAGTTTATTACGGCTTCCACATCACAGATGACGGTGAGTAACTCTTCGTAATTGACTGCAGCTTGTCCTAAGACTCTCACAATCAAATTCTTGGCTGTGCGGATTAGACGCTCCCACTATCCGCCCCACCAAGCAGCAGTGGGCGGAATGAACTTCCAAGTGATGGGATGCAAAGTTTCCTGAGCAATTACCTTTACCCAGTCAACCTTTTTCAGCAATGCAGATGTACCGACGAAATTTGTGCCGTTGTCTGAATAAACTGTAGATGGCCGACCTCTTCTGGCCATGAACCGACGAAACGCTTGAATGAAGCATTCGGTACTTACGGATGTCACTAGTTCCAAATGTACACATCTATATACAGCACACGTAAACAGTACTACCCAGGTTTTGTTTTTATTTTTGAGAATCAGAGGGCCACATAAATCTATGCCGGTAACTTCAAATGCGAACGCATCTCGAACTCTGTCTAATGGTAATTGAATGGGTGCAGTAGTTGGAGGTTTTGCTGAAAATCGTTTACAACGGACGCACTGTTTCACCACCGATCTAATTCGGCGTCTTGCACCAATGATCCAGAATTCTTCTCTAATTATAACAGTCAATGCTTGTACGCCGGCATGAGAATGCTTTAAATGGTAATCTCTAATTAAACAGTCAACAATATAATGCTTAGAAGGTAATAAAATCGGGTACCGGAATGCATAAGAATCATCTCGTTCGGTGATTTTTGTTTTTACTCTTCTTAAGCCACTCTGATCTCGTACGGTCAAAAGACCATTGATGGAGTCTCCAGTCTCTGGAAAACTCTCCCCCTGAACAAGTGAAAGAAGTATAATTTTAGATTCCTTTATCTCGGAAGCAGACAGAAAAGGCTCTTTATTTACAATTTTCTTTTGACAATTTTTGATAAATCTCTTTATCCAACCTAAAACTCTTAACATTTTTGAAAATTTAGAGAACTTCTCACACCACTTAACTTTATCCGCATTTGTAGTTATACTAAGATTTACATTTAAATTTATGCCTTTCCTGCGCTCTGAAAAAACTAAAGTTTCATTTGGCTTAACCTCTAATTTTGGCCAGCTATCTCTAGGGTCTTTGAGCCAAACAGGCCCTCTCCACCAATTTAATTCGAAAAACTGAAGAGGGGAACAACCACGAGAAGGTAAATCAGCTGGGTTAGAATGACCCTGTACATATGACCACTGATTTGCTTTAGTGAAAGCGCAAATTTCCTTCACGCGATTGCCCACAAAAGTCCCCCACGCATCATTTCTTTGAATCCAAGATATGGCCGTGGTGGAATCGGTCCAAAAATATTTCGGGATGTCATCCAATGTAAGAGCTTCTGTCACATATTTGGAAAGACGCACGCCCAAAAGACAGGCCATAAGTTCTAGACAGGGAATAGTAAGTTCTTTTAAGGGTGCGACTCTTGACTTAGCCATTACAAAACTGACTAATGTTTCTTCTTTAGTTTCGCATCTCAAAAATATTACCGTGGCATAAGCATGCTGGCTAGCATCACAAAATACATGAAGTGTCCAGGAACTTCTATCTCCAAAACCTATACGTCGCGGTATTCTCAACTTATTCAAAATTTGTAATTTATTATACCACCTCGAAAATTTACTTTTGATATTATCTGGTAATGGAGTATCCCAGTCTGCTTTTATCGCCCAAATTTCCTGTAGCAGTAACTTTGCAGGCAATAAAACAGGTGTCAAGAAACCCAAAGGATCAAACATTGTCTGCGTTACTGACAAAACCTCTCTTTTAGACAAATTATCCGAAACCAATACAGTCTTAATTTCAATATAAAGGTTATCTTCTATTCTGTCCCTCATAATTCCTAAAACTGGTACAGAATTCTCCATTGTGGACTCAGTGCACAAAGTACTTTGGGTTAGTTCCACATCTTTTTCTACTGGGCCATAGGTCCACATACGTAAGTCCATTTTTGCTTCAGCTAATATTTCAGTAGAAGATTTCACAAAATTCACAAGCTCCTTTTCGTTATCAACAGAAGTCACACAATTATCAATATAAAAGGATTTATTTAATTTCTGAGCAATAGAACTTTGTTCCTTTGGTACTTGTGCCAAATGAACTGAAATAACCGCTCCTAATAGAAAAGGGCTAGACTTTACTCCAAAAACTACCCTCGTATGGCGGAAAACCTTCAATACATTATCTTTCTCCCACCATAAAAATCTTAAAATTTCCCTATCTTCTTTCCGTAATTCAATCTGTAAAAATGCACGCCGGATATCAGAGGTTACGCCAATGCATTTTTCTCTAAATCTTAACAAAATTGAAGGGATTTCTTCTATTAAATTTGGTCCTTTTACTAAGTAATCATTAAGGGAGGGCGATCTATTAACTTTACATGATGCGTCAAAAACAGGTCTTATCTTAGTTGAGACACTGTCTGGTTTAAATACTGGGTGATGCGGTACGTAGTGCCCTTTACAATTCAGTTCATTGTCTGGTACTATTTCAATTACACCCTCCTCCATCCATTCATTAAAAATTCTATCATATTCTTCATATTTATGTAAAGACTTGAGTTTTCGGGTGACACTGAACAATCTTTTTTCTGCTACATGACGATTTGATGGCAATTCTGCGTTATATACTAACCAAGGTAATCCGACACAATAACGACCATCTTCGTTTCTGGAAAGAGAGTTTAAAAATTGTTCATGGGCAATTTCTTCCTCATCAGCGTTAGTTGAATTCTGGTGAGCATCTAATATTCCGATCGTTTCTAAACTCCAAAGATCGGAGATTTTAAAGTCGTGACCCACTAAACTTGCACACAAAATGGAAGCATCTTTATCTTTGTGATTAACAAATTCCTCCGATACACCACAAACTGTCCAACCAAGTTTTGTACAAACTGCTGTTAGTCCTCCTTTTAATTGTTTTACTGATCCCGTGAGAATTTTTCCATAAATATCACTACCGATGAGCATTTCTATTTTTGGACAATCTGCTCCCAGATCCGACAACCAAATGTTGTTTCGTTTTAATTCTTTCAATATTGGACCCTTGGGTACCCGAGGTATATCCCCACATATTATGTCTTGATCTAAAAATTCAAATTCTAGATCTGAATACTTACGCGGACTGGCTGAACATAATTTTACCAAATATTTGTTATGCATCTTTGCCTCTGTTCTGGCACCTCCAAATAAAGTAAGAGCAACATTTTCTTTGGAAATAATTGGTAACCCCAATTCAGTGGCTAATGATTTCAAAATATACGATTTCTGGGAACCACAATCTAAGAGTACTCTAACATCTTTATGCTTTTTGACGCCAGTACTCTTACGCGTAAAGTCATTAAAGCTACGTCAGCGGTACACGTTTGCCTGGCTGTAGCCGTATGTATGTTGTCTATTTCTGATTTTTCTGTAGGAAGTTCAGTTTCATTATTAATGTCCGGACACAAAATAACTGAGTGTGATTTACCACAAGCAAAACACCTAACAAACTGTTTACAGAACTTTGCCATATGATTTGGTTCCAAGCATTTTAAACAGCATTTTTCTCCTTAACTTTAGAAATCCTTTCATCAAGAGATAATGAACGCGCATAGTAACAATTTTTACTATCATGCATTTTACCACAAAAAATACATGCATGTTCTCTGGTTGTAAGAAAACCTGTGGCAGTGGGAACATTTCCCTGTTTCTTAAATTTAAATTTACCTTTTGTTTCCCTCTTTGCTTTATCATGATATCCTTCTTTACGACTAACACCATCGAGTCCATTACGCGCCAATTTTAATCTCTCCTCACCCTATACTTCAGACTTTAAAAATTTCATTAAGTTGGTAAGGCGAGAAAGATCAGTTCCTTCAGGCTGGTTAAAGAGCGAACTCCTTTGCCACGCCTTTAAAACATCCTCTGTGAGACACGATTCCACCATCGGAAATAACCACGATGTGTTTTCGCTCGATTTAAGACCTAAAGACTCTAAGGCTCTCAACTGAGCTTCAATTTTATCATACAGTTTATCAAGAGGTAATTTATCCTTTTGATCTGCCTTCACATTAGAAACAATTAATTTAATTAGTTCCCTAACATACACTTCTACTAATAATTCAGGTTTCCCAAAACGTTCCTTCAAAGCTAAAACAGCTTTATCATAATTTTCCGAAGTCACCGGATAGCTTTCAATGAATTCTTTAGCACGTGATCCGGGCTTCATACACTGAATCAAATAGGAAAATTTGTCACTTTCATATAAATCAGGGTCAGTGTGAATTTTCTCAAACTGCGACCAAAACGGTAACCAATTTATCAATTCCCCATCAAACTTCTTAAGTTCGATTTTCGGAAGTCTATACTGTTTAATCTTACTACAACAAATACCAGCACCATCATTTGGTCTTGTTTCTAAATTGATTTCATCTGAAAATTGCAATTTTTCATTAATTTGCCGAGTTAGTGTTATGAAATCATCAGAATACACCTCGCGACTTTCGATTTCTTTAGTAACATCATCCTCTAAAGTTTTCCCGTCTTCAGCTAACAAATCAAGAATTTTATCATCTACATTTTTTATATCAGAATATACATTTTGTAGTTTAGTAAGTTTATCTCGTACTAAATCTACAGAAAAATCTTCTTTTACTAATTCCGTTTTTAAAATATTAGCAGTTTTTGCAAAAGAAGTGCGTAAACCTGCCCGTTTAAGTTTCAGAGCCTTTAAAGCTTCCATAGTTAACTTTCAAAATAAAACAAACTGCTTTACAAAAAAATAGTTTCGAATTTAAACTTAATTATACTTTAATACATCAAAAACTATCTATAACCATTAAAATAATTTTTTTTAAAGTTTATTTCTTAGAGTCCTGGCACGGGACGCCACTTTTTGTTATTACTAAAACATAGTCTTATCATTAAATATCATTAAAATAAAAATACTTCCTTCACTCATCCCAGATACCGAGCAATCCAGAAAAACTAAAGACAAAACTTGCTCACTTACCTGGGTAGTGTGATATTGAATCTGTAATAAAAACTCTAATATGTTGATTTATTTAATTATATTCTCTCTATACTACAAAATATATACATTTTTTAACAATTGTCGGGAAATTTTTCTGGCCCCGAAAGTTATTACACTTAATCAGTTCACGTCACGAGGTCGAAAAGAGGAAAACCCTTTTTTTCTTCCTACTTCAATGACAGCCAACGCCATCTGTGTCTCGTACATCAAAATGAAGAGATTTGTTTTTAATATTTGTTAGATACAGCTAATCAGTTTCACAACATACAGTCAAAAGTCGTTAATCCGGACTCTTCGGGACTTCGGCGATTTCGGGTTATAGATCAACAGTTTAAATCTCGTAAGATGCATTCAGAAATTCTAAAATTAAAAATATGAAACCGTAATTTATGAAATAAAGAACAATTATGATCTAAAGGGTATCAAAATTTACAAAAAAAAAAAAAAAAAAAAAAAAAAAAAAAAAAAAAAAAAAAAACTTAATATTTATTTGTTTACTTTATTAAACATTTCTTTCAATGTAAGTTGTTTAAGTTGCTTCGTTTTGTGTGATAATACTTTCTCTTTAATTCTATAAACAGACATAATTTCTTGTTCAGTTACAAAGTTCCAAGTCCTATAATTGCTGTGCCGAGAATACCGACTAATTTGTCAATCGAAATTTTTTTGTTTTCACTAACCTCTCTGTCACCTTCTTCTTGTCTTTATCCATTTTTTGCAGCAATTCCACTTTTTGTTTGATGGACATCTAAACATACTTTCGTTTTGTACGATTCTTTGGGAGCCCCAGAATCGGAAATTCTATTTGACATAATCGAAAGTTCAAGTTTACTTTTATAAAATTGCTCTTACAGTCTGCAAAAAATAATAAGCCGGATCCAATTCGAAGATTAAGGAATAACGCAATCATCACCATTAACTGAAATAGATAATTAGATAATTTTAGCTTATACCGTCCGTTATATGTAAAACGCGCACGCGAAAACGTATTCTGCGCTTGCGCAGTCGTAAAAGGTCTTACGCACATGAGTAAACGTCTATGCGCATGTGTCAACGCGGCGTATGCGCAGAAAGTTTTTAGCTTTGAGGTTCGGATTATAGATCATTCCGGATTATGGGTGTCCGAATTAACGACTTTTGATTGTACTATGTATACTATGTAATTTCATGCATTTTGTTTCTCTTAACAAGAAACAAAAATCGCTTAACACGAAAAGATATCCTTTCTGGAAATGAACAAAATACAGAAAACACTGGCATCGCTGACGAGATTTAAGTGGGGTGTGAAATGAAAGAGAAGTGGTTTCACATGTTTCGTAGAAAAGAGGCTAATTTGACTTTGAAATACCCTCGGAATAGCCTGTGACATGAGCCAGTTTTGTTTATCTACGGACTTTCGCCTTCCACGTCTACAAACGCCACACAAACATCTCATCTCTCATCAGTTAGCTTTGGAATTCAGTGATGAGTACATGGCAGTGTGAATAAAATTTAGTGAGTTTGGCTCATATGTTGCACTGCATAGAATTCAGCGACTCCAAGGTTGAATGAAAATTATTTTCATTACACACGATTCTCAAAAGTATCAGTTTCTTTGGCTCCGAAAGAAATGGAGAAGTAGGATATTGAAACTGAGCTGACACTTAATGAAATGTTTGAGAAAGTTTCTGTATTAATGAACTGTCCTACTGTACTATCGGAAGAATTCGTTGCAGTAGTTTATGATATGCGTATACAGCCCCAATTATGGCAGACAAAGTTATTTTGGAGTTTGTTCAAAGCTAAAAATATATCATTGATGCAGAGACGAAAATAAAATGAATGCAGTTCCTGTTCCCATGTCATCCGAAATGAGGAATATCATAAAAAGTATGGACAGTTATTTAGACGCACATTCCAATGGTAAAATGAATAACAAAATGTTTGACAGTGAACAATTTGATGCTAAAAAAGACAATGCAAAGAAAAATATCAGATTATTTTCCCAAAACTCAATAAATGTTTTGTTTTTCAAAAACTGAAAAATTTTGTATTAAATTCCATTAAGTTCTTGTGGATGTTTTTGTTTTATTGGTTTTTATTAAATACATGCATATATACATATCTATGTAAATAAAATGTACTCTAATAAGCTTAATTTTGTTGAATATGTGCTTTTTTTTTCTTTTCAATATTCTTTAACACGAAAAAATATTTCAGTCCCCTCAGTTTTGTGTTAAATGATTTCCACTGTATATCTGTTGCACATAAATCCCTTTCTTACATAAAATATAAATGTATGTTCTAAATTTGCTCATGTGTCACTAATTGCCGCGTGAAGCGGACAGCACACAACGGCAGCGGAAGGTCACTACTGAACTATATATAGAATAACTAAATAAATTGTAAAGGAAGTTTAATTAGCAACTATGAAATCTTAAAAAAGTACATAGTATGAAATTTATAATGGTAAACATTAAAAATAGATGAAAGTAAACAAAATTTAAATTATAGAATGTACTTTATAAAATTAATAATAAGTGGTTAAAAATATTTTTTTTTAATTACTTAAAACATGGAAGTTATTTGGCAGAGATTGTTGGATATAAAATTACTACTTCAAATTTTCAGATTACTATTGCTCATATTTAAAGTCTCAACTTGCAGTCTTAATCCACATAACAACCATTGTAAAAATCACCCATTATCACATTCCAAAGATCAGCAGCATACATTTTTTTTTCAAAATCGTGCATACTATTAAATATTGGCTTTCGATAGTCAAGTTGATACAAATAAGATGAACTGTTTTTATGATTTTAGACTAGTAGTTTATTCTTCCATTCACTTATTACAATATTTCATTTTTTATATGCTCGGCTATCCAAAATTTCGTTACGCATTTAGTAAATAAATCAGAAAATATTTTAATGTATAACAAATGAATAGTAAGTAGCTAAGCTTTTAGTTAGTAGTTAGCTTTTAGAAGTAGTTAAGCTTTTATAAAACAGAGCATAATAACACAGTTACAAAGATATTTAATATTATAAAGTTAGATAATTTATTAAATTTCAGTTGTTCAACAAAGCAATGAATTATAATGTTCCTTGTATATCTTTATAAATGAACTTTATTGCTGTTTTAAGCAATTAAACAACTGTTGAAGTTATTTTAATAATTTAAAAATATATACACTAAAGAAACAATAAAATGTATTAATCTATTTGTCAAACTTGATTTTGGCACGAAAGTCTGCAGAATGCTTCTTAGTTTTTAAGCACATAGAGGCACTGCAATTCTTATTCCTTGATCTGAAGTTTTCTGCAATTTTTTTTTTAAATTTAAATTGCTGTATTGGCACACATACAATTTTTGTATAGTGGCTTCAGATGTCGATAAGTTTCTCGAACACTTTCGTTTATTTTACTGGCGTCGCTGAATTTTGCGATGAAATGCAGCACATTTATTGCCGAGTATCACCTTCCAGATTTTTCATACTGTCAATGTATACATCAGCAGTGAATTATTCTCCTCTTACCTCAAATACACTACGGCGTTAAACAATAACCGTTCACTAAAGATTTTGCGTAAATTCCCACTCATAATAATTTAAATTGCGAAAATCTCACAATTAGCACCTAAACACACTATTCAGCAGCACAATTCTTTCGAAAGCGCGCCGTAGTAGTCAAAATTGGGGTAGGCGTCTTGCCAGGTGAAACAAGTCGATATTTCCGTGACGTCAAAAATTTGAAAAGTGGGGTAGGGTTTGGAAATACGCGACCCGGCGGTTAACTAAAAATCGAAAAGTACAACTAAAAATAAATAATCAGGATGAATAAATAACAAGGTCACTACCTACGAGGCTCTATAAACGTGACTAACTTAACCACGTTCTAAGATACAGCTGAGATTTCAGTAAACTTTCTGAATAAGATGTTGAAAGATTCAACTAACTGCCGAAGTAGGCTCACAGGCCGAAACGCGCGGTTCTTAAATTTCTACCTAGCAACCTTCACGCTCGTGAATCAAAAAAGCACACCTACAAACTCGTTTTCCTTCTATTTAACTCAAAAATACTTCCTCTGAAAATGTGAATACTTTGCGCGTTCTACTAAAATTTACATACTCTGGCATTGGCAATTCCAGGGGAAAGTAAAGGCTTGACAGGAAAGATAGCTTAAACTTAAAATAAATGTTAGTTAAAATAAATATAAACCCTACATTTGCCGCTGCCAGAATTTAGTAAACTTGGAAGCAGGTCCTAGAAACGACCTGTTGAAATGTTTCCACATTCTGAACTAAAATTCAAGAGCCTCGTTTACATAAAACAAACTGTTTTCTCAAAAATTAGAATAAATTTCTCTAGATACATCATTTTACCATCTCTTCTTACAGGAACCTTTCCTGGACTTCAGCAATCAATCTTTTCTCTTCCTTCCAGCATCTGGAAGGAATAAGTATCAGTATCTTCTAAATACATTATAATTTACACTTTCTTAACACTGGATAAAGTTTTTGTTTCTGATCGTTTTATTTTCCTTAATTACCGCTTAATTCACATTCATTCAAGTATTCAAACATGAATTTAACTTTACCCTGGTCTCTACCATGTGTGGTGTCAAACGGGAATATTTGTGTTTTAGTATTACAACACTTCCCCTAACCACAATGATTTGTTAGAATTTCAACAACCAAATAGACACACCTTAATCGACATACTAAAACTCGATGAGCTATATTTAACATACTAAAAATTTAAGTGGAGGTGGAGAACCCTAGAAAACGCATTCATTCTAAATTCCCCCTAATTCATCTTTAGACATGCATGCTTTCGCTCTAAAGCATGATTTTATCTACAGTTTAATACTTAAATTTGAATTCATTTCTTTTGAGTATTTACTTTTAGCATCTAAAATTTTATGCTTCTAGACTAAATTCTACTTTTACATAACTTTCAAGTACTTACGTATATTTACAAAATTCTAATACATATGATTTTTACAATTTACCATACAATGAATAAGATAAAAATAAAATTTTTACTTCACGCTTTCTTCGCCAAGCGGGCGGCACTGAAACTAAATTTCTCATTAATACAAGAATACGAAGTTATTTTACTTTCGGCCAAATTTTGGCTTTAATATAACAGAATTAGTCCTTCGACCAACAGGAACTGCTTGCTCTTAGATTTTATACTTAAAGAAAATAATACTTTTGCCTTAGCTAAATAAAGTAAAACAAAACTAAGTCTCAACCGAGACAAATTGACTTCCGTCAACACATCGAACTTCGTATTTACGCATAACATTTCAGAACAAAAGAAAAAAAAATATAGGAGATTTTAACTTATCTTTGACTTTTCGATGCTTGGAACTCCGACATCCTCTTCTGGCAAAATTGATCCCACGTTATGGAATTCATCGAAGTCAATCGTCTCCTTTGGGTTCTTCGAGTTTCGTCCATGGTGATTTTTCTTCTTCGCCATCTGTACGCCGGCCTCTTGGAGTGGTAGTCGTCGGGTTCCTGTCTTTTCCGTTTTTCCCCTGAACGGCTGGTCTTGGCGGCCTCCGGTCTGGAATCGTGCTTGAATTTCTTCTGTGGTAGTGGTCTTTTCGTTCCTCCTGCTGTCTTTTTTCTCGTGAACGGCGGCCTTGTTTGCTCCTGACTATCTGGCCCTGGAAGTGGTTTCCTCGACGCAGAATTTCTACTGCGGGACGTTGTAACTGGTCTTTTCCTCTTTACCAAAGATTCTTTACACGGCGGCTTTGCTTTCTTGTATTTCTTAAATGCTGCAGTCTGAACATTTTCCTTTCTTCTTTTCAGGACCGTAGCATGACTTGTAGAAGGGCTGGGTTCCTCTTCTGTTTTCTGCTTCTTGGGTGGTGGAGCGGGTGGCGTTACTTCTGGACCTTCCACTTCTTTTGCGCTTGAGTCCTGCAAGAAACTTTTAAGGATTTCAAAATCATTTTGATTATAATATTTTTTCACCTGGTCGGGACTTGCTTTACAGATTTCCCCTATCTCGTTCTTAAGGTACAATACGACTCCCTCGATTTCCTGAATTACATAGGAGCCTTCAAATTTTGGAGCTAACTTTGCAGTAAAATTGTCTGGGGCACTTGATAAAGAAAATTTCCGCTTCAACACATTATCCCCAACTTTAAAATCTGCTTCACGGCGTTTTCGGTCATAGTACAGTTTCTGTCTATTTCTTGCCGTATCCGAACTTTTAACCGCCTTATCAATGAGTTTTTGTACATCTTTTTGTTTAAATTCTTGCTCTCTTTGTTGCACAAAAAATAATTTATCTAGTGGCGTAATTAAATTCCGTCCTAAAAATAATTCTGCTGGAGTTTTCCCCGTAGTATCGTGATTTGCTGTTCTTAAAGCATAAGCTAACTCATTTATGTAGCCATCCCAGCGCTTGTGATGTGTGCTAACATAACTTCAAATTATTTTTACAATACTTTTATTAACTCTTTCTGCGCTGTTTGCCTGTGGTCTATACGGAACCATTTTGATATGGCGTATGCCAAGTCCAGTGCAAATGTTTTCAAATACACTCATGTCCATTTAAGGATAATGCAAAATCAGGCAAAGTTAGAAGCAAAACAAATTTGACTTAATTGTAAAGCTTATTTATTAAACAAAAGGTAAAGAGCAAAAAAAGATACTATATATTTGATATTATTAAAAAACATTAGCGATTTTTTCTCCCTGAAGCAAATTAAAAAACACCTATTTACATAAACCAATATTACATGGTTGGTATCATTGTTAATACATTGTATGTCTCCCAGACGATGCACTACAGTCCGTACAACGCCTAGGCACGCTGAGTATCAAATTATCGATCTGATCTTGGGGGATATTACCCCACTCAAAACGCAATGCTCTCCGAAGTTCCGGTAGACATGTAGGAGGAGGCTGACGAGCTGCAACTCGTTGGCAAAGCATGTCCCACACTTGCTCTACTGGATTCAAGTCCGGTGAGAATGCTGGCCAGTCCATACGGGTGATAACCTCCGATTGAAGGCATTAGCTTACGATGTTTGCACGGTGAGGACGGGCGTTGTCATTCATAAACACAAATTGTGTGCCCATGGCCCCCGAAACAAACGTACATGTTGTTCCAGAATGACGTCCCGATAGATTTAGCGTGTCATGGTTCCAATTTGAACATGCAGGTAAGTTCTGGAACCCAGAATAATTCCACCCCAAACGATCTTTCCTGCACCACCGTAACGGTGTCGTTCAATGATGTTTTCTTGGTGGTAACGGGTACCTGGAGCTCTCCATATGAAAGTCCGGCGAGAATCAGACTGCAAGCTAAACCTAGACTCGTCAGAAAACATCACACAAGCCCACTGTTGCTAGACTCGTCGAAAACATCACACAACCCACTGCATGTACTCCACAATGCATGCTCTCTACTCCAGACTAACCGCAGGCGACAGTGAATTGCAGTAAGTGGAACGCATCTGACAGGTCTACCAGCATATAGACCAATCTGCCCTAAGCGTCTGTGCACGGTCTGCCTTGAAATTGTCGTACCAGTGGCTGAAGAGAGTTGACGAGACAGGTCTGAGGCTGTGTTTCGCCTGTTTCTTTTGGCAGTAACTGCCAAATACCGGTCCTCATTCGGCGTTGTAACTCTGGGGAGATCTGTGCTGTAACGTCTACTCACATTACCATCAACTTGGAATCGTTGCCAAAGCCTGGAGAGGACACTCTGGGCAATTACAAGTTCGTCTGATACTTCCAGTTGGGTACGCCCACGTTCCAGACGGCCGATAATTCTACCACGTCAAAAATCATCCAAATGCATCCTTTGTGTCATAACTATTCGGTTATTGCACTGAAATGCTTATAAAGCGCCTGCGAACAATTTGACTTCTTTGCCTGTATTCCTTATATATCACTCTCTTACACTCTCGTCATTGTGGCGTACCATCGGTGTCATTTGTTTACTTCCTGAAATTTTCATATAATTCTTGAAGTTGTGTGTAGTGATTTTACAGGTGATATATTTATTTTAGAGTTCGATTTCCGCGTGACTGCGAATTATCCTTAATTTATGGACATGAGTGTATTTGGCTAACGAATTGTTTACCGTTGTCGCTAATGACTTTTATCGGTGCACCGTATTTTAAAATGTATCTCTGTAAGAATGCATCTGCGACTGTTTTGGCTGACGCGCGTTTAAGTGGAACAATTTCTGTCCATTTTGAAAAATGATCTACAATTACTAAAAGAAAACGATTTTTATTTAACTCACTCTGGGGGAAAGGACAAAGAAGATCTATGCCTAAAATTTCATTCGGAAATGTAGCGCGAATGCTATTTAAGTACCCGGCCGGGCTGTAATTAATATCATTTATTAACTGACATTGATTGCAGGACCTGACATACGCAGTTACTATTTTGTATAATTGCGGGAAATATACCGCCTCGCGTACCGCTTTTAAAGTCTTTCTGACCCCTAAATGACCCGCTGTTTTCGCGTCGTGTAACTCCTTCAAAATGCTTAAGCGAAGCGAGGCTGGGATGACTGGTTTATATTCGAAATTTTCGTTTGTTGTTTTTGTATAAAATAATAAATTATCTATTATTTCATAGTTTTCTGCTCTACTTCTTATTGAATCTTATTTTGTGAATCGATATCTATGTGTTCAAAGCTTTCGGGGTCTTTCAAATGCGCATAGATACTTCCAAATTCAGGATCAGCTTTCAATTCAGCAATAATTGTTTCTCTAGAATCTAAAATTTTTGAAGTCAACACAGCGCATTTGAGTTCATTGCCTTCATCGTCCAGTTTTATACGAGATAGTGCCTCAGCAACATTGTTTTCGTTACCCGGTTTATATTTAATTATTAGGTTATACTCTTGAAGTTTTAAAGCCCATCTTTATAACCTGGGCGTTAGGTTTTTCTCCGAGTAAAGTCTACCAACATCCGCACTATCCGAAAAGATTGTTACTGGCGCTTTGCCGAAATAAACTCCAAATTTGTGTACAGCCATTAATACGGCTAATGTTTCTCTCTCTGTAGCTGTATAATTCCTTTGCGTAGGGTTTAAAGTTTTACTAAAAAATGCCAAAGGATGGCCATTTTGCATGAGAACCGCACCTACGGCATAGTCCGACGCATCTGCTGAAATTTCCAGGTTTTCGTCCCCTTCCGGGAATTTCAAAACAGGGGCATTGATGAGTGCTTCTTTAACCTTTCAAACCCAGTATTTGCTTCTGCTGTCCACGTAAACTTACTTTTCTTTCTTTTAATTACTAACAAGGCTTCAACAATATTCGCAAAATCTTTTATGAACGACCGATAATAAGAACATAACCCAATGAAAGAAGAAAGTTTCTTGGCGGTGTTGGGAGGTGGGAAATTCTTGATGGCTTTCATTTTTTAATCCTGAGTTTCTATACCCTTTTGGGAAATTTTATAACCCAGATATTTAAGTTCTTTACTTGCGAACTTGCATTTTGATGCGTTAATTGTAAGACCGGCCTCTTTTAATAATTTAAAAACCTCTTCCAAGTCTTTAATATGTTGTTCCAACGTACTAGTCGTTATAATTATATCATCTAGATAGATTAAAGTCGATTTTCCTAGGACAGGCTTTAGAACAATTTCCATAGCTCTCTGGAATGTTGACACATTCCCACACAACCCAAAGGGCATGCGTAAAATGCATATGTGCCCGATTTTGTGATAAACGCGGTTTTATGTATGTCTTCGGGTCTCATAGCTATTTGATAACAGCCAGACGTTAAGTCCAACGTAGTCATGTATCTCGTAGACTTAATCTTTCTAATAATTTCCTCTATAACCGGCAAAAGGTAAACTGGGAACTTAGTAACACTGTTAAGCTTTCTGTAATCGATAGCAAACCTCCAAGCCCTTTTATCCGAAGGAGGGAACTCATTCTTTTTCCTACATAGCACGACTGGTCTCGCGTACTCACTATTTATGGGCGTTATTATCTGGTTCTTCAACATTTCCTGAATGTGTTCTTCTATGATTTGCTCTTTCTGTTTATCATAGCAGTAAGGTTTAGTCCTACAGGGTTTGTCGGCAGTTAACTGTATATCATGCGTAACAATTTCACAATTACCAGGCCATTCTGAAAACAAGTTCGAAAAAGTACTCACCATTTGCTGGATGGCTTGGCTTTCATGGTCATTCAAATGGCTAAGGTCGACTTGCGGTTGTTCCACTGGCTCCACCACCCTCAAATCCATTTCCAGCATAATAGCATTTTCCTGAAAATTCAATTTGGCCTTCGCGGCTTTTAAAAACTCCATACCTAAAATAAGTGGACATTGCAAATTTTTTACCACAAAAATTAATACTTTAAGACTTTAATTTTTTACCACAAAAATTAATACTTTAAGACTTTAATTTTTTACCTGTATTTGTAATGATATTTTGCCAATACATTGACAAGTTTGTCCTTGCGCTGCTATGATTTCTGGGTTTTTATTTTTAAATAATCGTAACCTATTAAAATTCTTCTTAAAAATGTATCACTCATAAAGTTACCTTCTGCCCCTGTATCGATGAGGGCTTCTACTGGTACATCGCCCACCAGGACTTGTATAATCGGTAATTGTGAATTCTTTACCACAACCGTATTTAGGTATCTTCTTGAGGGTTTTTTCAAAACTTCCGGGGTCTGGATCCTCGCTTTTACAGGAACCTCTACTCGCTTAAAGCTTTCCTTTCAACTTCAGCCTTCTGGGTACGCGGACGGTTGTTTTCAAATTTCCTTTTTGGGACTTTACCTTCGAGCTTCGATGAGTTAGCTTGATAGCTCTTTCCCCCATAAGAGCGATTTGTGTTTCTGGTCTGTTCATTTGAGGATTGCCTTCGGAGACCTTGAGAATACGATGCCCCTCTAGCTTTTTCCGCTATTCTGCGATTTTGGAACTTGACCGCCAACTCGAAGAGTTCCTGCAATGTGCTTGGGTTCTGAATTTCGAAGTAATCTTGAACAGCAGGTAGCAATCTTGGTAAGATTATTTCAATAATCTCCGCGTCGGGTTTCTTCCCATACAGCATATCCGTCAGCTTAATTTTTCGCAGAATAAAGTCCGTCAACTCTTCTATATTACGTTGATAAAAACTATACAGTTCGGCTTCTAGCTTTGCTCGGTCTTTCACTATGGGGAAGGCCTTTAATAATGATTTTTTGAAATTTTCAAAGGTATATGTTTGGCCTCCGAATTCCCCTAATAAAAATCTGCCTATATTCTCCACCATAGCGACGCCTGTCCTCTTAGTGCAGATGTGGCGATGGCAACTTTTTGTTTTTCAGGCACAGGGTAGAGCTGGAAGTGATTTTCAAGGCCTTCTAGAAATATCGCCATCGAATGTTTTCCGTCGAAATGACGTTTGGCTTGATTGATGCTCTCATCGTCTGGACCAGGTATCCAAATCCTTCCAATTGGTTCTCCATTTCTTGTTGTTGGACTTGTCCAGGAGCTTCCATTCAGTTTTCGGCCATTTCAGTTCGAAAAGTGTTCGGGCGCCATTTGGTGTTGCGTGGCCCCAACTTGCCCGCAACAATAGTAGTGCCTGCTATGAACTGGAAAGTACACAAACTCTTAAGAAGGGTTTAACTCCCTTTTTATTCCACTTTAGAAGTTGCAGATGCGTTCAATTGACGCTCACAAACTACGCCGACCCGGCGGTTAACTAAAAATCGAAAAGTACAACTAAAAATAAATAATCAGGATGAATAAATAACAAGGTCACTACCTACGAGGCTCTATAAACGTGACTAACTTAACCGCGTTCTAAGATACAGCTGAGATTTCAGCAAACTTTCTGAATAAGAAGTTGAAAGATTCAACTAACTGCCGAAGTAGGCTCACAGGCCGAAACGCGCGGTTTGAATTTCTACCTAGCAACCTTCACGCTCGTGAATCAAGAAAGCACACCTACGAACTCGTTTCCCTTCTATTTAACTCAAAAATACTTCCGCTGAAAATGTGAATACTTTGCGCGTTCTACTAAAATTTACATACTCTGGCATTGGCAATTTCAGGGGAAAGTAAAGGCTTGACAGGAAAGATAGCTTAAAATAAATGTTAGTTAAAATAAATATAAACCCTACAAGGTAAACAAAAAAGATAGACAAATTAAATTAATAAATCATGACTCTGAGGAAGCGTTAGAATTTTACGTTGGCACATTAAACCTTAATTCAGATAACAGGGAAGAGAAATGGACTGTTGACGTTAATGTAAATAAAAATGTAAACTAAATTTGCAGTTAGATACTGGAGCAATGTGCAATGTTATTTCTATAAGCAAAGTGAAATTGCTAAATGTTCCGATATAGAAGTCTGAAATTAAAAGATTAGTTACATTATCTGGGAATAAAATGGATACTTTAGGAAAAGTAGTACTTAACTGCCAATATGGAAAAAATAATTATGTTGTGAAATTCCAAGTTATTGACAAAGAAGTACCTTCTATATTAGGATTAAAATCATCTTTGCAACTAGGTTTGATTCAGAAAGTAATGTCTGTTTACACTGAAGACTTACTGGAGGAATACAAAGATGTATTTGAAGGCTTAGGTTGTTTGAATGGAGAATATAAAATCCAGTTAAAACAAGATGTAACACCAGTCATTCATCCTCCAAGAAAAATACCCATAGCTATACGTGATAAAGTTAAGAAAGAATTACAAAGAATGGAAAATTTAAATGTTATTGAGAAAGTAAGAGAACCAACTGAATGGGTAAATTCAATGGTCACAGTTGTCAAACCGAACAAAATAAGAATATGTTTAGATTCTAGAGATT
Source organism: Stegodyphus dumicola (assembly GCF_044657685.1). Taxonomy (NCBI): domain Eukaryota; kingdom Metazoa; phylum Arthropoda; class Arachnida; order Araneae; family Eresidae; genus Stegodyphus; species Stegodyphus dumicola. The sequence goes on from NC_140781.1 coordinate 182,832,850, forward strand.
TAAATAAAGCTATAAAACAAGAATATTATCCGATGTTAACTATTGACGAAGTTGTCACTAGAATGCGTAACGCAAAAATATTTTCTCTTTTAGATGCTAATAGTGATTTTTGGCAAATCCAGCTTAACGAAGAAAGTAGTAATTTGTGTACATTCAATACACCTTTCGGCGGATACAAATTTAAAAGATTACCTTTTGGCATATGTTCAGCTCCAGAAATTTGCCAAAGAAAATTAAGCCAAATAATAGAAGGTCTAGAAGGCGTTGAATGTATTATAGATAATATCTTAATATGGGGATCTAATGGAAAGGAACATGAGCTACGACTTAAAAAAGTACTCCAGAGAGCACGAGAAAATAATTTGAAGTTTAATAAGGCTAAATGTAAAATAAAAGTTAATCGTGTAAATTATATAGGGCACGAGTTCTAAAGTGGAAGCAATTGTTAAAATGCCAGAACCTACAGATGTGCCTTCGCTACAAAGAATTTTGGGAATAATTAATTATTTAACCAAATTTATTCCTAACTTAACTACTATTACTGCACCATTAAGACAGTTACTTGAGAAAAATGTTCTCTGGCACTGGACTGAAAAAGCATCAAAAAGCTTTCGAAACACTTAATTGATTGCAAAAGCACCCGTATTAAAATTCTGTGATGTTAATAAGGATTAGTAGATGCAAGTTCTGAAGGATTAGGTGCTGTTTTACTACAAGAAAACTAACCAATTGCTTATGCTACCAGGGCTCTAACAAAAAGTCAGAAAAATTATGCTCAGATAGAAAAAGAGCTTTTAGCTATTACTTTTGGATGTTCTAAATTTCATCAATATGTATATGGCAAACGTATTACAGTTGAAACTGATCATCGACCATTAGAAAGCATAACTAAGAAACCTCTTTTTAAAGCATCACAGCGATTGCAAAGAATGCTGTTAAATTTACAAAAATATGATCTAGATGTACGATACAAAAAGGGGAAAGACTTATTAATAGCAGACACTTTGAGTAGAGCATATTTGAATACAACAGAAGAAGATAATGATGAAGATACAGAAACTGGTACACTGATTCCAGCATCTGATGACAAAATTTATGAATTGAAGAAAGAAAGTGAATGTGATGCTACACTACAGTACTTAAAGAAATATATTCTGAGAGGCTGGCCAGAAAGGAAACATCAGGTAGAACCTCAAGTCAAAGTATTTTGGGACTACAGAGATGAGTTGACAATGGAAAATGACTTATTTTTCAAAGGAGGAAGGGTAATTTTTCCTTTATCTATGCAAAAGAAAATGTTAAATTTAATTCATGAGGGTCATTTTGGTATAGAAAAACGTAAGAAAAGAGCTAGAGATGTTTCGTTTTGGCCACTTATGAACAAGCAGATAGAAGATAAAATTTCAAAATGTTCTATATGTAATGAATACCAGAACAAAAACATAAGAGAGCCTATGATACCACATGAAATTCCCAATTTACTTTGGTAAAAAGTTGCGACAGATTTATTTGAGATTAACAAAGATGTATATTTATTAATTGAAATTACTATTCCAACTTTTTTGAAATCTCCAAACTACCGGATACTCGAAGTCAGACAGTGATCAGTTACATGAAATCTCATTTTGCAAGATACGGTATACCATTAATAGTGATATCTGATAATGGACCTCAGTTTGCAAGTAAAGAATTTGCAGAATTTGCAAAGAAATACCAATTTAAACATATAACAAGCAGTCCATACCATCCACAGTCGAACGGATTAGCAGAGCGTTAAGTACAAACGGCGAAGAAATTGTTAAAGAAAGCTCAAGCAGATCATGCTGTTCCTTATTTAGCATTGTTAGCTCTAGCTCATAGGAACACTCCAACTAATGTGATGCTAGGATCACCAGCTCAACGACTTATGAGTAGGAGAACAAACACAATTCTTCCTACATCTGAAGAATTACTTAAACCTCAAGTTGTGAAAAATGCAAAAGAAAAAATCAACCAAGAAAGAACTAAACAGAAGTCATATTATGATCGTCATACAAAAACATTACCATCGCTAAATAAAGGAGATTGTGTTCGGGTATATCAAGAAAATCGCTGGAAACCAGCAGTTGTAGAAGAAGTGCATAAGACGCCTAGATCATATATACTTAGATCAGGTGGATCAGTATTGAGAAGAAATAGAAAAGATATTAGAGAAAACATTTCAGCTGTTGAAGAGAATATCAGAGGAAGAGAACAAGGAGTTAATACACAGAAAACAGATGTAAAAGGATATGATTCCAGATATTCTCAAGGGCAAAGTTTAGAAGATCAACTACCAAACTCTGCTAACTCAGAAACAAGGAACGGTGAGCTAAGAACTAAAAGTGGGAGAGTGATTAGAAAGCCGGCCAGGTATTTGGACTGATTTTAGACTGTTAAAACTTTTGAACTCTTTAAAAAAACGGAAGATGTAATAATTAATAATTTGTAAATGGTAACATTTAATATTTAGTAACTTGTAATTGGCAACACTTTGGATAAGGATATAAAAAATAGAACTATGCTGGTATTGCAGTTCTCTGTGAATATACATTCTAAGATTGTAAATAAATAGTTTCTAAAAGCTAAAAGTGTACCCCATAATAATATAGTAATATGCCGAAAATGTAATAAAACAGGTCATAAAACTAAAAATTGTGTTACTAAAGCTGAAAATAATCAAATGATAAAAATTATTCTGTTGAGCAAGTTGGCAAAAATTCAGAAGAGAGAAATTCATATTTGAAGAAAGCAAAACTGAATAATTCTGAAGAAGTACGGGCTTTAATTGATAAGGGGTGTTCTTCTTGTCTTTTGAGGACTTCAGTTTCTCAGAAATTTAAAGTGAAACCCGAATCTGCTGTGAATGAATTGTACGGTTTTGGAAATCAAAGAGTGCCTGCAGTGACCTCTATAGAAATGATTAAAGCCGATATTGAAGTTGATAATGTAAACGGTGAAGGCATAAATATATACCTTGTTCCTGATAATGCACAGCCAGTTGATCTAATCAGCGGACGGACATGGCTTGATCTTCCTTACATGGCTTATGTCAGAATCGGAAAAAGATTTCACTTCGGATATCGGGAAGTTGAACTATTTAGTAACCTCCAAATTGATGCACTGACACCGTACCTTTGAAAACGTTCAAAAACTGTTCTCAAATATGATAGGAATTAGAGGCGATCACCGAGCAAGCGTGCACGTTCGCAGCGCTCTGTAAAAAAGTGTAAAACATTTCTTTCCCCTTAGTGATTGTAAATTGAATTACTTTGAAATAGTGTTTTTTCTACAAAACCTACACGTTTTCAAAAGATTTTCAGCTGCGATGATGATGAGAATGAAACAGCGGACAGTGTGAGGATATACTACGAAAGCCTGGAATTTTAAGATAAGTACCTTTCTTTCATCTAAACTAAATCAAATTTCCATAAATAAGTGCCTTTAAATCAATAAAGTTTAATTTTTCCTCAGTTTTTAGCATTAAACATTGCTTTTGGCTTATTTTGAAATTACTCATTGCTTTTGGCTCCCTTTGTGGTTACAATTCCAAACAGACGCCTACGTTATCAGTTCACGTCTGTCACCACCTACAAAGCCCCCCTTATCTTGTTTTGAGGAATCTCGTGAGAGGGAAAATTGGGGGTTCGGGGCATCGCGCTACTTCCCTCTCGGTTCTTTTGGTTTACCTTTTTTTTACATCGCTTAAATATATTTTCCCCTTTAAATAATATTATACCTCACCGATTTTTTTTTCTCATACTGTTCTTTGCTATTTGTTAAATGTCCATATGTAAGGGATGGATTATTCTTCACTGCCTTAAATAAATTATTAGAACTTTAAGCATATATAAATAACAGTGTGCCTCATTGTATTATACTAGCATTAATTAACTAGTAATAAATTATGATAGTAAAATAATTAATCTTGTAATAAATTTTGATAGTTAAATTAATAAATACTATGTTTAATTTATGTTTTAATACATATACTCTGTAATTTACACACACACACACATATAGATATAAAACATATATAATTTTTTTTTTTGGTGTGTGAGGTTGTGGTCTTGTATTGTATATGGTTCTATGTTCTTTGTCTGCTGCTGTTTTTTGAAAAATGTATGTAAATGTTGGGAACGAAAATAGCATAAGTTACTTTAGTTAAATTAATAAGAATAAATTTAAATTAATATATACAAAAGTATATATTAATTTAAATTAGTTAAATTAATATATACTTTTGTCTGATGTTATGGGTCTTTTGCTGTTGTGTCTCAGAATGCAAGCATGCATATTACTTTGTATTCCATGCTAAATACCTTGATACGAAGCATTTTAACACTGTCAATATTCTTCCCCCCAGTATCACACCTATTCAACATTACCAAACACACTCCCTACACACACACACACACCTGTGAGGCACTATTTATTGTAAATGAAGACAGCTTCTTCTCCTTTTAACTGCACTCATGGACACAATCGTATTTTAGGATATTTTCTACTTCTTTTCCTTTTCTTTATATAGGCCCTTTTTTCTCCTCTATTATTTTTGAGCCATTTATTTTAAATTTTATTTTGTCCCATCTTTTCTTCCTGGCCTTTCGAACTCGTACAAAATGTACGAAGTTCCTTTTTACTCTCCTCAAATACGAAATTGCCCCCCTTTCTATATACCTTTCCTTCGCACCTAAGCTTGATTTTTCGCCCATCGGTGCAGAGAGACTTAGCGGGTGCAAAACAAGACATCTCTCTACTTTGTCTGTCTGTCAAATATGATAGGTGCTCTTGCTCTGAAGAGGAGGCGATTAAGATGTTGTGGAGAAATCTTTATTATTATTATTTGTCCGATGCCCCGAGAGAGGGCGCTACCAGCTTTCTCCCTCTTCCTCTCTAGAGGAAAATTCGAACTGGTTACTCGGTTCCTGGCTGCCGTCGATGAAGCACGCACTCACCTCTCTTTCCCTCCGTGATGTTATCGTAGCTGTAATATGACTTTCTTGATTTTTACTCATGCGGACTTGCGAACTGAAAAATGCTCATCTTGTAACTACATGCAATGTGATTGTGTATAAGTGAATATATGTTAAAATATATATCATCCTAGAATTAAATATAAATGTTAATATTACCGAGTCAGATTTTGTTAACATTCAACGTGCAATCAAAAATGGCATCCATTAACAACTGGCATAATTTAATAAAAATAAGGTACACAAAAGTCGAGGCCGCTTAACACCTGATTCATGAAGCGTTGGAATGTTTGAGCAGCATTGCATAAGCCGAAAGTCATGACCGGGAACTCAAATAGTTCAAAAGGCGTAATAACCGCAGTTTTTGGAATATCAGCTGGGTTAACGGGCACTTGGTGATACGCCCGCTCAAGATGAGAGGTTGTAAAAATAGCTTTTGCCTCTAAAACTTGCATACAGTTTTGAATGTGCGAGACTGGGTACTGATCAGGAATTGTAGCTGCATTTAACCGGCGATAATCTTATTTCCACTTACCATTTCGTTTCCGAACTAGATGGAGCGGACTGGCCCATGAACTTTTTGAAGGACGGCAATTCCCTGTTCCATCATGTATTGAAATTCCTCTTTGGCAGCTTTACGCATGTCCCTAGGTAAGCGTCTTGGTTTAGCGGTAATTGGAGGTCCGGTAGTTTCAATATAATGTAGTCATCGTGCTTGGGTTCGAAAATATCCATAACTGGGCGCGTGATTGTAGGAATTCTCTGAGAAGTTGATTACATGGGGAGTTACTCGAAATCAGTTTAATGCTCAGATCTTAACTATTGAGAATTACTCCCGGATAAGTTAAGTTGGTTGTGGAATCTATCAAACGGCGATTCTTAAGATCGACAAGCAAAGCAAATTTTTGTAAAAAGTCAGCGCCAATAATAGGACTTGAAACAGTAGCAATAATGAATGGCCGTTGGAAGTTGCGGCGCAATCCTAAATCAACAGATATCAGGCGTTCACCAAAAGTCTGAAATAGGAGTTCCATTTGCTGCATAAATTTCTTGGTAAGGCGCTTTTGTTCTCGAAAATGTGGTGGAACGACGGAAACATCAGCCCCGGTGTTTACAAGAAACCTTAAGTCCGAATTCTTTTCGATGACGAAAAGGCGTGAAAAATTCCGGCCGCTGTCGTTCACGATATTCATGTCACTCTTTATGGCTTTATATTAAGTCGAAATGAGTTGTTACATGAATGTCGCAGTGTGACTTCACAACAATATTACAGTGTAACTTAACAACAAAGTCGCAGCGTGACTTCACAGCAATGTCACAATGTGACTTCACATCAACGTCGCAATGTGACGTCGCAAAAAAGCGGACATTAAGCCATTCCTACAACGTTACTGCGACATTGAGGTCGTCACAATGCCACACATTTGCAATGTTGCAACGACGCGCAGTGCTGTTGGAGACATTACTTTGCTTATCAAAAACAGAAGTAATATTATTCAAGAAAGGAACAGGTAAATTAATCTGTATATAAATTTAAGTTATTAGGACTGCGCAATTTATAAATGAAAAATTTCGAGGAAAGTATTGCCTAAATGTCATTTGGCAAATCAACAGAAAGTATTAAATATTACAAAACTGCAGGGAACTTAAGAAAATACTCTTATTTAATGGTCATTCAAAACTATATTTTATAAAATAAATGCAGCCAGCATATGAAGCTATGACAACAAAATGAAATGAAATAATGCTTTAATACATGTTGTTGCTCAAACTTTTATAAGATAGCTTATAGAAGTTTGATTTCATTTCATAATCTTTAAATTTTATTCTTTTAATACTTGCCACATAAAACAAGGTTAGCGTATTATTCAAAAATGTTATTTTACTAACTCTAAAGGGTGTCTGTGAAACGTTCCCCTCCCTCAAAGGCAAGGTTAATGTGTTACATGTTTTCGTAATTTAACGGGAATGCTTTACGAAATATGCGCAGAGTCCATGGAGGTAGGAAAGGGAGGAGGGGCCATTCCGCGCTAGAAGTGAAGCACTGCTTTGAAGCTTGGGTCACCAGACGGGGTGTTCTTTGTTTACATTCAGAAGCTCGCTTGACAAGATTCTGATAGTATATCGACACACGACAGTTCCATAGAAATCGAAAAAGGGACACTCTCGCATGAAAGAAACATTCATAGTGTAATGGATAATAGCAATTTGTATAGTTTACTGACATTTACGCAAAAATCACATCTTGGTTATTTTTCGATAACTAACAACAGCGATTTTGATTATGAATTTGTTTTATAAAATTCTAAGCTGTTGCACTACAAAAATATAGTTTTTAAGAAAATTGCTAAAAGAGACCTGCCAAAATTTATTTTCTAGAAGATTTGAAAAGTTTGACACTTGATGGCTAAATGTAAATATAAAATTATGTATGTTAAAATATTTGTAATTAGGCACATAGGTCAGATTAAGATTTTATTAAATAGAGTAACGCATGCAAGGGCTATCTGCCTAAAGAGAGAGATGCCATCGTGGAGGAATTTTGAAGAAAAATTGACCTTTGAGTGGATATTAAAAATAATACTTATAATTTTCATTCAAATTATATTCATATATATTTTTTATGTAAAACTTTCGGGTGTATGCTAAATTAGTGTAAATTACTTTACACGAAAAATATACTAAATGCACAGAAATTAAAGATTTGCACATGGCGGAAATGATAAATAGGAAATATGTATGGGTATTTATGCATGTGCTTGCTAAAAGCATGTATCTGCCTTTGACAAAATACTTAAATATTCATTAAATTATTTATATATGTATTTGAAATGAAGAATTTATTCACTTATAAACAACTGTGAAAGTACTGTGAAGAAATCTAATGATTAAATGTATCTAATTTATAATGATTATAAATGTTATCTAAATATATAATAACTTTAATATTGAATTGCAAACATAAATTGAAATCCTGTTGACAAATACGTTATAAAACTATTTAAGCAAGAATTGTTCGTATTGGAAAGCAATCTGTTAAAAGGTATTGTAAAGCAAATGCTATGAGATGCGCACTTAAGAACGTAATAAAGAGTTTTGGAATATGTATTGTTGAAATGAAGGGTAAAAAAAAAAAAATCTGATAAGTATAATTAAAAGAATTATTCCCTTTACATTTTATAATAACTCAGTTACAAGTTTAAAATAATATTTAAAAAAAAAAAAAGTTATTTTATTCCCTTTCAGAAATGTTCAGAGAAAGTCAAATACTATTTAATACCTATTTAATTATTAGGAATTAGCGAAATACTTATTTAAAGTATTTCGCTAATTCCTAATTTCCTAATAATTCTCTAATTTTAAATGAACCGAATAGAGCATTAATTATAAATTGACTTACATTTTTCGATTTAAAAGAAGCCAAAAAATCATGTCATATTTAAGAAAGTATTTTAGGAAGAAGCTCTATAAATAGAAAAGAAATAATGCATAATTTTAATATTAATAATACAATAAACTTTGATCTTAATTTTTGTACCTTAACCGAATAAAATCGAATTACCTTAATTTTTTTTTCTAATGTAATTAACGAAAACTTGAAAATATTTCATTCAAATTAAACCATTCTGAGAAAACTGTCCTGTGAAAAGTATAGCATTTAATTCCGTTCAGAATGAAATGTTGTTGAAAAATATGTTGTTTTCACATACTTAGGACTCTGAAGTGTTGTAGAAAAAGAAAATATATACATTTATATGTATATTTGCGACGTAATTACAAAATATTTACACCCGAACGCGTCAAATCCCATAGAACTCAATGGTAAATGACCCAATGTTTTGGTCACCACATAGGGATCGCCGGTGCTTCAGAGCAGGGTACGGAGAAACTTGTTTAGGGCGACTCCATCTTACTTCGTACCTCCATGGCAGAGTCATCTAGTGGATTTGAAGTACGCATATTATCTGCGTAATGAGTTGACGGGAAGTTCAGAACGTTGGTAAAAACCCATCCTGAGTTAAAGTAGCTTGTCTACGAATGTGGTGAGACCGTGGAGAGCGGAGTGTTCGCTCTCGTAGCTAACGGCTATGGGATGAAGTTGGGATTTAAATTGGACATGGCATATGAGATAAACATAAATGCATACTGCGTATAATTCATCTGTACATGACTCATTGTAAGTAACAGCAAATTATAGAACTACTAATGGATACTAAATCATATCATATATTAATGTATCATTCGTTAATTGGGGGAACTTAATACTGCGACCTAAGATAATTTATGAAGATTTATTGGTTACATATTGACTGAATATATAAGGAATTTATACTTGTTTGCACTGTTTTAGTTAAGAAGTAATTGCGCCGTAAGATTTGTGGGCTAAAATGAAAAAATACGAGCAGTGATATGTTATCACGTCAGATTATTGGGAATTCGTAATTAAATTTTTTATCTTTATTTTTTTTCTTTTCTTATCTTGAGGTCCCAGTACCCCTATTATATGATATGTAAATTTTTCTCCTACATCTGTTCTTGCGAAAAATTCTTCGATCGGTTTTTTTTAGTAGCTGATCATAGATAAAATCAAAAATGTGATATTTAACTTAATACAGTTAAATTTAGCATCTCCTCTTGAAAATTTATCCAGTACCTTCCCGCATATATTCGTATTAACATTGGTCATTTCGTCCTTCATTAACTGTATTCAAATTGTATTTCATTAAATCTTGCTAGATTTTACTCCAGTTCCTTTTGTAAAGCAACACACGCTGATTTGCATAATAAATGGAATGCTGAATCTAATCTGATACGGTGTAAATATCTACTTGATTGAAAATATAAGGTATGAAAGATGGAAAATTCGTAAAATTCTTTCAGTTTCATGCAATTAATGCAAATAAATTTGCTGCATGATGGCCATTTATTTTGAGTCTTTCATTATTATTGGTTCTTTTATCTGTATGTTTTGTGTATATGCAGGTTTGAATGGTATGCTGGAAGAGAATATTAAAATAATTTTCATATTGATAACTTTTCTAAACTTACTATTTATTGCTAATTTTAATTCTCAACTGGTTAATTTAAATATAATGTATATTATGCAGCAGTTACAAAGTTTCTGGAGTGTTTCAGTTTGAACCTAATTAAAAGATTTAATGAATATGTACTTCTCAATGATAAGACTGCTATTATATGAACAAAAAATATTTATGAAATACTAAGTAAATGAGAAATAAATTCCATAGAAATCACAATGTCAAATTTAAATGAATGATATAGAAAGGCACCTTCCTTTTTCTCATTCTTATCCTACTAAATTTATTATAAAATTTGTAATATTAATTTAAGGTTCTATTTTCATTAGTTATCATTTATTAAATCATATGTAATACAATTACTCTTTTTTTGTGGAGTGTTTTTTTTCTCCTTGCATATGAATACTATTATTTTGCTTGCCTTATGCTGTGACGGAGTTCGGGCTTTAACAGGAAAACATCCCAGAGTGATTTCTCAAATAATGAAAGTCACACCTGAAACTAAATTTACTCACTGTTCCATACATCATGAAGCTTTAGTAGCCAAAACAATTCCTGAAAACCGGAAAATCGCTTTAAATCAAGATGTGAAAATTGTTAATTTTATTAAAAGCTGAGCTTTAAATTCAAGAATATTTAGTATTTTAGACCAAGAGCTGGGCAGTGAGCATGAAATGCTTTTGTTACATTCCAAAGTAATTATTCCAGACGCAAACTTTTAAATCCTCTTTTTGAACTTCAATCAGAAATTCAAATTTTCCTCTGTGATTCAATTAATGTTTATTTGTGAATTATGGTTGGCATATTTAGCATATTTAATTGTTATTTTTGGAGAGTTAAATAAATTGAATTAAAAAAATTACTAAGCAATGAATCTTTATTCATTAATTAACTAATTACATTTCATGATTTTATTTCATATTTGTGACATCCACACATACCTAGCTTCACAATTTTTTTTTTTTTTTCCCTTCCCCAGTAGCAACAACAGCACCATCTCATTTCAAAGGATTTAACAATGGACTTCAAATGTTAATTTTTTTATGTCATGCTTCATAAAAAGGGAAAACAAGAGTTTGTCTTCTGAAGTTCAGTGGAGTATTTAACATGTATTCATGTTTTTGAATGTCAGTTAATCAGACACCAAAATCTTCAAATATATCATTGTAATTTTAATTATTTCATAAACAAAAATCAAGCAGGAAAATGTCGGTTGATCTTTGGAATATGGTAACAGGTAGTTTGGCGACATTTTGGAGGCAATAAAGGTTACTACCTAGGACTTCGGTAATAATTTCAGAAGTACTGAGTTCCGATTATGCATTATTTTGTGTGAGGGAAATGAGAGATTCTGAGATATGTCATGTGACATTAATGGACGAATTGCAGTTCTTTAATCGGAAAAGGGGGTAAAAATTTGGAAAAATATCTGTAGTACTATGTTATTATGTATTAAGCTTCATCGTGTGTTATGTGAAATAGTGTTGATTAATTTTCGGATTTCGTGGCACTATTTAAAGTGAATTCTAAATTTTTAATGCGTGTATCTGATAATTCAAAAGAATTGGTTGAATGGTGTATGAGTGTAGGTTTAATTGCGGATAAGTATGAATGTCCAAAATGTGGGAATGAAATGAGATTGTGTGAAAGGAAGGATATTACAGATAAGTTTGAATGGTGGTGCAAGAAATCTGGTGAAAATGGACATTTTGTGAAACGGAGTGTAAGGAAGGGTACGTGGTTTGCTGAAAGTACTTTGAGTATGGGTGAAACTCTTTCTGTAGGGAAGTGTGCGTGCCACGTAATGAAGATTCTGAAGAAGATTAGGTAAGTTAGTATTTTTAATCATTTGAGGATATTATTTTTATTCATTGTTCTAAATGTAAGGTGTAAATTAATATGGTATTATTGGAAAATTGGGTTGATCTTTATGGTAACTTATGGTAACTTGGCGATTTTTTGGTGAAAATTTGGTGACCAACTCTCCTACAGCAACCCTCTATTTTTTTTTTCCCGCCGCCATTTTGTCTTCACGAAGTAAAGACATGTTTCTTTTCTTTTTATCTACTGAACACTTCTTCCAACAATCTACTAGCTGAATTACACTTATGCTAGAAATTTTATCTAACAAAACTGCTTAATCATGACAAATATTCACTGCAAAATTGGGAAAAAGTGCACAATACCGTACTCCTTACACGTTTTTCAAATTAACACATACACATAAACCATGTACACGACGACTTATTTTTACTTAAAAAAACATCCCAGAATTACACAAAAATGGCATTGCGCACACTCTTCACTATATCCATGTACACTGCTTTTTTCTCATAAATTTGAAAAATTTCACGAAAATACATGACAATTTTCTGAATCTTTAAACCCGGTAAAAAGAACATATATGAAATGTCAAATATTGTCAATAGTGTCAAATATTTAAATTATTTCCATGCACGTTTACTTCAACTAAAACGTATACCAAATTCCTACAAACATAAAATTCACTAAATAACTATCATTTAATTAAAATATCACTAAACCATGTACACGTCGACTTATTTTTACTTAAAAAAAAAATCCCAGAATTGCACAAAAATGGCATTGCGCACACTCTTCACCATATCCATGTACACTGCTTTTTTCTCATAAATTAGAAAAATTTCACGAAAATGCATGACAATTTTCTGAATCTTTAAACCCGTTAAAAAGAACATATATGAAATTACCTAATAACGAAAAAGTATATACCCTTTCTAAATATGAACATTTCCACGTCTAAAATAAATAAAATATCCAAAAACTTTTACCTCTAAATTATCTATTATATTATAAACATCACCAACGAATTCATACCGCAAACATTACAAATATTTAGTGTCAAATATTTAAATTATTTCCATGCATGCTTACTTACACTAAAACGTATACCAAATTCCTACAAACATAAAATTCACAAAATAACTATCATTTAATTAAAATATAATTAAAATCAAAAACACTACTTAAAATATAAATAAGCACATACATTAAATTAATAAAAATTAGCTTAAAGTCCTAATTACTTTAAACTAAATCATTGCTAATAACAATTTTCCCAATAATACCAAATTACTTTACTTCCACCTTACATTTAGAACAATGCGTAAAAATAATATCATCAAATAATTAAAAATACTAATTTACCTAATCTTCTTCAGAATCTTGCTTACATGGTGGATACACTTTTATTATGGATTCAATAAAATTATTGAACGATTTTTTTCTGCGAATTTTTCCTCCACACTTCCTCCGCTAAATAAAAAGCAAAATTCTCTTTATCACATCTAGAATTCACTTTAGACAGCGCCATACAATCCCAAAATTATTCAACCCTACTTCACACAACACACAATGAAGCTTAATACAAAATAATATACAGCCACAGATATTTTTCCAAATTCTCCCCCTTTTTCCGATTAAAGAACCGTAATTCGTCCATTAATATCACATGACATATCCCATGATCTTTCATTTCCCTCACACAAAATAATGCGTAATCGGAACTGAGTACTGCTCATATTATTACCAAAGTCCCAGGTAGTAACCTTTATCGCCTCCAAAATGTCACCAAACTACCAGTTATCATATTCTAAAGATCAGCCGAAAATTGTTATTAGCAATGATTTAGTTTAAAGTAATTAGGATTGTAATCTAATTTTTATTAATTTAATGTATGTGCTTATTTATATTTTAAGTAGTGTTTTTTAATTTAATGATATTTTAATTTAATGATCGTGATTTTGTCAGTTATATGTTTGTAGTATTTTGGAATACGTTTGAGTAGTATACGTTGAGTATTTTCATGCATTTTCGTGAAAATTTTCCAATTTATGAGAAAAAAGCAGTGTACATGGATATAGTGAAGAGTGTGCGCAATGCCATTTTTGTGCAATTCTGGGATTTTTTTTAAGTAAAAATAAGTCGACATGTACATGGTTTAGTTATATTTTAATTAAATGATAGTTATTTTGTGAATTTTATGTTTGTAGCAATTTGGTATACGTTTCAGTTGAAGTAAACGTGCATGGAAATAATTTAAATATATGACAATAAGTATTTGTAACCATTTTTAATGTTTGCGGTATAAATTCATTGGTGACGTTTATAATATAATAGATAATTTAGAGGTAAATGTTTTTGGATTTTTTATTTATATGTGGAAATGTTCATCCTTGGAAAGGGTATATACTTTTTCGCGATCAGGTAATTTCATATATGTACTTTTTACCGAGTTTAAAGATTCACAAAATTTTCTTGCATTTGTGCAAATTTTTGTAATTTATGAGAAAACAGCAGTGTAGATGGATAAAGTTAGGAGTGTGTGCAATGCCATTTTTGTGCAATTCTGAGATGTTTTTTTTAAATAAAAATAAGTCGACGTGTAAATGGTTTATGTGTATGTGCTATTCTGAAAAATGCGCAAGGAGTTTGCGATTGTGCACTTTTTCCCAATTTTGCAGTTAATATTTGTCATGATTAAGCAGTTTTGTTACAAAAAATTTCTAGCATAAGTGTAATTTGGCTAGTAGATTGTTGGAAAAAGTGTTGAGTAAATAAAAAGAAAAGAAACATGTCTTTGTACTTACGTATTAACGCAACCAGGCCAAAATTCCCATAAATCGCCAAATTTGGCGACCCTACATACGGCAATCCTACGTGTTATACGTAGTTTTTCATAAAGAAATTATTTTTCTTACTGGTTTGATTGAATGCCCTGAAATACTTTAACTATGGGTTTTTGGGATCTGCCTGCGAGTGAAAAAGATGCTGTTGAATTGTTGCAGGGATATGGAATTATACTGAACGAACGTACTTGTAAAAATTCTCATAAAATGAAACTGTATTTTGGAAAGAAAATCTTCTGGAAATGTAACGTCGAAGAGTGCAATCAACATTTGGGTGTGAGAACCGGAAATTGGTTTGAAGGTAGCCGAATTTCATTTGTGACAGCAATGCACTTCATTTATTGTTGGGGTAAAGAGTAAGTCAGTTTTCAGTAATTAAGTCAATTAGGATGCAATCACAGCGCTTACCCGAAGCCGAAAATATAGAAGATGTAAAGTCAAGGGTTAAATTCATCAATTCTAATGAGAATGCATTAGTGAAGTAAAGCACTGCAGTTTTAGATAATTTCTGAGTAAGCTATTCGTATGAATTGAAATATTTCTTGCAATTAAACTTTTGTTCCAAATTAAGATTTAACTTGAAATTAATGTAGATAATTACTGAGAGCATTAGATTTTTGTAGAGTTGTTTGCGTGAGATGAGATCGCTTGGGGTCACGTGATATGAACCGCCGAATCAGGATGTTGAACCATGAAAGCATAGTAAATTCTTAAATTAATGTCTTTTTACAAATTTATTGTCTCTATTTATTAGCTTTTTATAAAATTTGAAGCAATATTAAAATGTTTATGCCTTCAAAATAAAAAATTCTTAGAACTAAAATTTTTTAAATATTTTTTATGTGTATACTGTATGTTGTCGCCAATATAGCCTGCTTGGCAAGATTTGTTCCGGCGAAATGGAAAAGTACCGAAATTTGCTTTAGTTTTGTATAGCGAAGATTTTTAGTAAAGTATGTTAGGTTTTACAAGAAAGTTAAAAGTTCACTGCTGTTTCTCTGTTTTTCTCTTGCATTTTGAAAAAATAGAGTTAAAATCTGTGATCTCCCTTTTACAGAACAGAAAGCAGTCAAGTATTTTCAAAGTTGTAGGACTGATTATACCAATGCACACTGCGCAAAAAAAAAAAAAAAAAAAAAAAAAAAAAAATGGGGGGAGACTGTTCTATATCTCCCGCTCTACTGGGCCGTTTGACAAACTTCAACTTGCATTTTTCATGTCTCGAAAGCGCGACTTAGGATGTGTATTAGATTTATGCATAACATTGTTCTAATACAGTCAAAAGTCGTTAATCCGGACACGTCGGGACTTCGGCGATTCCGGTTTATCGATTTTTCCGGATTATAGATCATCAGTTTAAATCTCGTAAGATGGCATGCAGAAATTCTAAAATTAAAAATATGAAACCGTAATTTATAAAATAATGAGCAATTATGATCTAAAGGGTATCAAAATTTACAAACAAAAAAAAAGCTTAATATTTATTTGTTTACTTTATTAAACATTTCTTTCAATGTAAGTTGTTTAAGTTGCTTCGTTTTATGTGATAATACTTTCTCTTTAATTCTATAAACAGACATAATTTCTTGTTCAGTTACAAAGTTCCGCTGTTCAAGTCCCGTTAATTGCTGTGCCGAGAATACCGACTAACTTGTCAATCGAAATGTTTTCATTTTCACTAACCTCTCTGTCACATTCTTCAGGTCTTTATCCATTTTTTGCAGCAATTCCACTTTTTGTTTGTTGGACATCGAAACATACTTTCGTTTTGTAGATCCTTTGGAAGTTCCAGCATCAGAAATTCTATATGACATAATTGAAAGTTCAAGTTTACTTTTATAAAATTGCTCTTACAGTCTGCAAAAAATAATAAGCGGGATCCAATTTGAAGTTTAAGGAACAACGCAATCATTAACATTAACTGAAATATATAATTAGATAATTTTAGCTTACACCGTCCGTTATACATTAAACGCGCAGGCGAAAACGTATTCTGCACTTGCGCACACGCATATGCGCAACAGTCAAGGTCTTACGCGCATGCGTAAAACGCCTGTGCGCATGTGCCAATGCGGTGCATGCGCAGAAAGTTTTTAGCTTTCAGGTCCGGATTATAGATCATTCCGGATTATGGACGTCCGAATTAATGACTTTTGACTGTATAGGTATTTTGACACAAAAGTGCACTTTTTCTGAAATGACTTGCCATTTTCCATACTTCGATTCTAGAACTCAAATTATGCCAAACTGCCAAGTTTTGTAAAAATCGCATGAGTGGTTTTAAAAAAATTAGCTCTCAAAATTTTAGCTCCTCAATGTTAATTGAATTTGATATATATTTATTAATATCTCTTTTTGGTTAGAGTAGAGAGAAGGGTATCCCTTGTATTATTGCGAAGTTGTTGTTTCATTTATCGCCAAGTTTTTGTTTCATTTATGGTAGCCTGAATAGTTGAATGTTATAGAAATCCTATTATGATGTAATCGGTGGCATGATAGCGGTAAATTCGTAAGGGCTTGTGGTCTGTGTTGGTTAAAAAGTATATTGCTTGTTTTGTGGTTTAGACAGTAAAATGGCTGAATGTGATAAGATTAATTTGAAGTTTCTGTACGATTTGGAAGGAAAGGGGAAAAGAGCATTACTTGACTGGTGTGTAAATGAAGATTTACTTAGTAGCCATTATTAAGTGTCCTGTTTGTAGGAAGGCAATGTGTTATGGTCGGACGATAATGGCAGTACAGAGGATATTTTTTACTCTTATTTTGTGAATTTATGTGGTGACGCGAGTATACAGATTCTAATTCAGATAATTTTAGGAAGTTTTTGGATGCTGTTAAGGAATTTTGTTTGATTGAAGATATGTTAATTCGTAATAAGTGTATATTTTTGTGTAGTGCAAAGGTGAATTTTCTTTTTTATGTTATTTCATTGTTTGATTTAAAATGTAGTTTATTGAGATTATATATATATATATATATATATATATAAATATATATTTTTTTTGTTGGCTGCTCTTTTGACTTTTAAAGTGAATATAGTTCAATGTGTACATGGACAAAGGGAGTGCGCAGTGCCTAGTTTGTGCAATTCTCTGTTGTTTTTTTTAAGTGAAAATAGGTTGATGTGTACATGGATATTGAGTGCGTGCAATTCTTTGTCTTGTTATTTCGGCTTTGTGTAGTGGCGATTTTTGGTGCAAAAACCACCGCTACACAAGCCAGAATAACAAGTCTAAGAATTGCACAAATTTGTTATTCATGTATCGCCAATTTTCGCCAAGGGGTACCCGTAAATATACCTTTACCCGCTTTTTTTTTGTTAAACTTATTTGATTCTTCCTTTGATATTTCAAAATTTAAGTTCATTCCAAATAAAATTCACCTATTTTTTTATGTTTTATTTTTAAAATTTGTATTTTTAAAGAATTTTTATAAATGTTTCAAAAACATTTGAATTGTAATCTATAAAATTTTTGCCATCATCTTAAAGTAGATGTATTTTAAAGCATACCTGCAAAAAATTAGTTTTTTTATTGAAAATTTCCGAAGTTATATGGGAATTTATATATTGGCACATTTTGAAATTTGGCATATTTGTTGAAAGTGATAATGACATCAAATGTGGTTTAGGCACTTTTTTAAAATTATTTCGAAGTATAAATGAGTTCAACTTACTTATAGATTTTAAAAACAAATGTTTAGTTGATGGACAAACAAAACTGTATTCTTCTGGTAAGACTTCCCAATGTGCACCCGCTCAGTACTAGCATTCATATTTTGATGGGTAACTCAGAATTTGACAAAATTCTTGTCGATTACCCCAGCTTGACGAATCCTTCACATACTTTTGAGAGGACACCAATGTCAACAGTTTTGCATCACATTGAAACTAAAGGACCCCCTATTTTCTCAAAACCTAGAAGATTGTCTCCAGAATTACTTCAAGCTGCACATCAAGAGTTTGACTTTCTCCTATCAAGAGGCATCATTCAGCCTTCAAAAAGTCCTTGGGCAAGCCCCTTGCATATGGTTTGTATAGCAAATGGTGACTGGCGACCATGCGGTGATTATCGTCGCTCAAATGCCATTACAATTCTGGATCGTTATCCCATATCCCATATTCATAATTGCACTCAAATGTTTCAGGAAAGAACATATTCTCAACGCTTGATTTAACCCATGCCTATCATCAAATCCCTGTTAACCCTGCAGACATTCTAAAAACGGCCATCACTACACCATTTGGTCTCTTTGAGTACTTGTACATGCCGTTTGGCCTTTGCAACGCTGGCCAAACATTTCAATGATTCATACACCAAGTACTATCTGGTCTTGATTTCTGCATCCCATATTTTGATGATATCCTGGTTGCATCTACAGATGCAGAAGAACATTCCCAACATCTGCACCAGATTTTTACTCGCCTTAAAGAGCATGGACTAAAACTCAGTCCATCCAGATGTGTACTTGGTCAAACCACAGTTTCCTTTCTTGGATGGCTTATCACTCAGGATGGAGTAAAACCTTTACCTGAAAGAGTCAACATAATTAATGACCTACCTCAACCAAAAACCATCTCGGAACTGAAGCATTTCCTAGCAATGTTAAATTTCTACCGTTGCTTTCTGCCACATGCTGCAAAAACACAAGCCTGCCTGCATGAGTTTCTGAAGAAAAAAAAAAAGATCAACGAGCTGTCCCTTGGACTGAATCTGCATCTGCAGCATTCGTGCAATGCAAAAACGATCTGGCAAATACAGCCACACTTTCTTATCACTCACCTAATGATAAGCTCTCTATAATGGTGGATGCTTCTGACACTGCCATAGGAGCTGTGCTTCAAGCCCATACCACTAAAGGACTTTTTCCAATGGCATTCTTCTCCAGAAAACTTACCACTGCAGAAAGGAAATACAGCATATATGACAAGGAATTGCTTGCTGTGTACTGTGCTGTTAAATACTTCGGCACAATCTGGAAGGACACAACTTTATCATTATCGACCATTAATTTTCGCTTTTCGAAAAAGCTCCAACTCGTGTTCTCCTCGTCAACTCCGACCGTTGGATTTTATTGTCCAGTTCAGTACAGATATGTCTCTGGTACTGATAATTGTGTTGCCTATGCTTTGTCTCAGATTAACAATATTAACCTCACCACTCCAGGTTTTTCTGAAATTGCAAAAGCTCAGTTGCATGATGAGGAACTCAAGAACCTAATCCACATACCTCCCTTCAGTTAAAACCACTGTACATTGATGCAGCGCTTAAAATTTACTGTGACATAGAGAACGATAGAATACGTCCTTATATTCCTGTCGATTTTAGACGTGAAGTGTTTAATGCCTTGCACAATTTGGCACATCCTGGAATCCACGCCACCAAAAAGCCGATAGCAGACAGAGTTGTCTGGCCAGCAATGAACCAGGACGTCGCAGAATGGATTCGTTCATGTATTAGATGTCAATGGTGTAAAGTATCTCATCACACTCACAGTCCCATTCAACAATTTAATCTTCCTGCAAGACGTTTTGATCATATACACTTAGATTTGGTAGGCCCATTGCCTCCTTCAAATCGTTACACTTACCTTCTCACTTGTATTGACTGTTACACAAGATGGCCTGAAGCCTTTCCTATTGAAAATATCTCTGCTGAAACTGTAGCTCGAGTGTTCATCTCCCACTGGATTTCAAGATTTGACATGCCTACTACCATCACTACTGATCAAGGTCAACATTTTCAGTCTCACTTGTTCTCATCCCTCACATCTCTTCTTGGCATTTGCCATATCCGAACAACACCATACCATCCATCTGGAAATGGGATGGTGGAACGATATCACTGATCTCTAAAACAAGCTCTGAAGTGTCACAGTAGCACACACTGCACAGAATTTTGCTATCTAAATTTTTTGTTTTGGATTTTTAGCTTAAATTGTGTGTTAAAAGCATGTTTTTTTTGAGACATTTTAGGCTTAAAGTTCGAAATGTTGACAAAAAATTTAGATAGTAATATGGCACCATGGATTTTCGAGCCGAAAATGTTTGGTGAGAAATTTGGCAACCTGAGGGTGTATATAAAAGTAGTTCCATGCTGTTTAAATACAGGTCATCATGACGACATCCAAAAAATAGTGCTGCTCAGAGGGTTAAATGAATTTATGTAATTTCGAGTTTTTAAAGAATGTGAAATTTGTTATTTTAGATTCCATTAACGATTTTTGCCCACTGAAATGATTGACACTAGTTTTAATGTCAGGTAATTTCAAAGCTTAAGTTCATTGGTATTTAGGTTTTCATATGCTATAATTGTAACTTGTATCTGAGTAAAGAGCAATCTGTTCCTTCAAATTTGGTGGGATTTGGTGGGATTCAATCTTTGGTGGGATTGCTGTCATCAATGGGAAAATACAGAAACCTGAAAAATTTTATTAACATATATTAAGATTCAATTATTAAACATATTTTTATTTATTTAACCTTTAATATTTTTTCATCAAATTATTTGTAAATGGTTTTAAATATGTCAGCCATTCTTTAAATGTCGGTTGTAAAATATTTCTTAAAATTTCTCAATTTGTATACAGAAATACAGTGTAATTATGCTGTTTCAAAAATGTTTTCTAATTATGCTTTTTCAAAAATGTTTTCTAATTATGCTCCTGCCTGAATTGCATGTATATCTAAGTATATTTTTTAGATCTGTTATCATAGTTTCTTATATTAGTGTTTCATTTTGCTAGGTTTGCTTATTGATTTCCCATGATACTTCATTGCATTTGATCAGTTCAGAATTTCTACATAAAAAGTGTTTCATGTGTGCAGTTTTCAAGTTTATGTTTACTTTTCATTGCCTTGAAAAATGAATCAGAGCCCTGGAAATAAATTATCTTCACGTGAGCGAACTGAACTGGAAAAGTATGTGAAATTTTTGGTTTTTAAAATGTCTCAAGTTATCGTGCAGTCGCGCTTTGGAGAAAAACGAAAAGTGCGAACAAGCACTAAATCTTCTGTTCATGATTGGGTGAGTAAAATGTGCAATTATGTTAAGCCTTCTGTTAAAATGCATTTAGTTAGATCATAGTGTATATGTGTTTTTATGGTATTAATTGAGGGTAGATGGTTATGATTTTGCTGCTTCTAAAGAATATTTATTTTTCTACTTTATTTATTTTCATAAGTATCACTGTTTAGGTTAATAATAAATTATAATGTAATTTGGCATATATATTTTTTTCCATTTGACTTTCTTTTAGGGCCAGTTTTACAAATGATCTAAAGCTAAGTAAAACTCAGATAAAATTATTTTTAAACCATTTCTTGCTCAGCATGTACATCTTCTTCCTCTTGACATTGTGGAGTACTCAACATCATCATTATTATTTGTCCTTTGATCCAAGAGAGGGTGCTGCCAGCTTTCTCCCTCTCGTGCAGTAGCTAAAAATTCGGACCGGTCCCTCATTTTGTTCCAGGCTGCCGTCAGTAAAGCACAAACTTGCCTTTCTTCTGCCTCGTGATGTTCGCATAGTTGTATTACAAATTGAACTTATTACCTGTAAAAATGCTTTTGTTGTGTGACCTGCATCCGATGTTATTTTGTTACTATTGAACGTGAGTTGAAGTATATATCCTTTCTTGCTTTAAAAAAAATGGTAATATCACCGAGCTAAGTTATCATCGTTTTTATCTGCAGCAACAACACACGCCACCAAAAATGGCATCCATAAATGATGACCCGTCAAGTTAGTCAAACACGTGCCTCCTGGAATCTCCTTGCATTGTCAATTTTTGTGCTTATAATGTATTATGAAGTGGAAATATCATCTGTTAACACAAGCTAATATCATAATCCATGATTATTTTTGTGATATCATCAAAATAATCCATGATTATTTTCGTGATATCATCAAAATAGTGTGAAAAATAATTGTGTCTTCTTAAAATGTGCTTGTGAATTATAATGTACCTCATGCAAAAGGGCAAAGTGCTTCAAAGTATTCTACATATAAATCCTACAACGTGGTTACATATCACAAAATTGTTTTGGAATATTTTTGTATGAGTGATTTGTGTTATGCTGACTGAGCAAATATTTCTCGTATAATTCGGAGGTAAGCTACACAAATTCTTAGTATTTATTTAACACTCATGCCTATATCTGGATAGCATACCTGCAAAAAATATTTTTCTCACTTTAATCTTTGCATTAACTTTATTTATCTTGCATTAGTATCATATGTGTACTTATTAGTGATTGATTATTGTGTATTTATTTGTTGCATATTGGCAATATATATACATATATGTTTGTTTTTTGTGAATCATGGCTCCACCACAACCCATCGCAGATGATCTTAATATCTTGCATGTTTCCGTCAAACTTCCCCCATTTTGGAAGGTCAATCTCACTTTGTGGTTTGACCAACTGCAGGCCCACTTTGAAATGCCCGGAATCACTGTTGACTCCACGAAATTGAATCGTGTGATATCTGCAATCGAATCTGATATTCTCAATAGTGTTTGCGATATCGTTACAGTTTTTGTGCTTATAATGTATTGGGAAGTGGAAATATCATCTGTTAACACAAGCTAATATCATACATATCAAGGGCTATCTTGTCTCTCGCAAAATGCACAGCGTATTCATGCTGTCTTAAGTGATGATCTCCCAAAAGTCACAGTTGTAGCTGACAAAATTGCAAATTTTGTAACTCTCCCCAACATAAACAGTGCTGCTACGATGCCTACCTCTCCCATTGAACAGCAAGTTGCAGAGCTGATGAAACAATTAAATTTACTTTCGCTAGCCATCAAAAAAGCCATGAATGCTCCTGTGAACAAAGAGACAATCATTCCCAATACAACAGAAGGCTAATAGATCCAATGGACGCTATTGACAGTATAAAAGAACCATGAAACAACATTTGTTTCTACCATACTAATTTTGGTTCCAATGCAAGAAAATGCATTTCTCCATGCAATTTCCAGCAGTCAGAAAACTAAACCAGTGATCGCTTGGCAGCCAACGTTGCAATGGCCACATTAATCAAATTCTCCTAGCCGATCCATCGTCAGAACTGACCTTTTTAATTGACATCAGCACCGATTTATCTGTCATTCCCAGGAGTTACAGTCAGCATGCCAACAATCCAGCTGCGTTAGTACTCTTTGCTGCCAATGGCACGAAAGTAGCAGCATATGGTACCAAACTTTTGACCATCAATTTAAACTTACATTGCTCATTTACTTGGCCTTTTGTCTTGGCAGATGTCAATCAACCCATCATAGGTGATGACTTTCTCACAAAGTTCAACTTACTTATAGATGTTAAAAACAACTGTTTAAAATATGGACAAAGAAATCGATATTCTTATGGTAGACTTCCTAATGTCAACACGCTCAGTGGTAGCATTCATATTTTGATTGGTTACGCAAAAGCTGACAAAATTCTTGCCGATTACCCCAGCTTAACGAATCCTTTGCAGACTTTTGAGAGAAAACCAACATCAATAATTTTCCATCACATTGAAACTAAAGGACACCCTATTTTCTCAAAACCTAGTAGGTTATCTCCAGAATTACTTCAAGCTGCACGTCAAGTGTTTGACTTTCTCCTATCAAAGGCATCATTCAGCCTTCAAAAACTCCTTGGGCAAATTCCCTACATATGGTTCGTAAGGTGACTGGCGACCATGTGAAGATTATCATCGCTTAAATGCCATTACAATTCCGGATCGTTACCCTGTACTCCATATGCAGGATCGCACTGAAATGTTTTCAAGAAAGACGATATTCTCAACTCTTGGTTTAGCCATACCTGTTATCAAATACCCGTTAATCCTGCTGACATTCTGAAAACTGCCGTCACCACCCCCTTGGGTCTTTTTGAACTTTTTGCTATACTGTTTAGTTTACCTAATTCGGGCCAAACTTTCCAAGGTTTTATACACGAAGTTTTATTTGGATTGGATTTTTGCATCCCTTATTTTGACATCTTTATTGCATCGACTAGTGAAGAAGAGCACATCAGCCATCTTCGTCAGGTGTTTGATCATTTGAATAAATACAGTTTGACTTAAAACCCTAACAAATGCATACTCGGAAAACCATCTGTTTCCTTTTTAGGTTGCTTTATCACTGCCTCAGGTGTAAAACCCCTGCCTGAAAAAACAAAAGCAATCGTCGACTTCCCAAAACCTACCACTATAGTCGAGCTTTAGACATTTCTTAGCCATGATAAACTTCTATCGCTGCTTCTTACCAAAGGCAGCTGAGACCCAAGCTTCACTGAATGAACTCTTAAAAGATTCACGTAAAAATGATAAACACTCAGTTGCTTGGAACAACGAACTGAATCAGGCATTTGAAAAATGTAAATTTGAAAAATGATCTTAGTAATGCTGCAACTCTCTCCTGTCATTCTCCTAACAAAAAGCTGAGTATTTTGGTCGATGCTTCTTGCGTTTCCATCGGAGCTGTCTTAAACATTCGACACTCTAGCAACTACCAGCCGCTAGGATTTTCTCACTTAAACTGTCTCCCACTGAACAAAATATTATAAAATAATAATATATAATATTTCAGTTATAATCTCGAAGGTCAACACTTCACTATATTTACTGATCACTGACCTCTAACTTATGCATTCACATCAAAATCAAATTCTGCTTCCTCACGACAATTAGGCATTTAAATTAAATAGCTCAGTTCAGTACGGATATTAAGCATATATCAGGTTCCAGCAATGTTGTCAGATACTCTCTTGTTTATTCAAAACATCAATGTTAATTCACCACTGGATTTTACTCTTATTGCTCACTCACAAGCCACTGATGAGGAGTTAAAACGTCTGAGTGAAGATTCAAACTGCTCATTGAAATTTCAGTCATTGCAACTTATTCTGGACCTCCATCTATTATGTGATACTTCTAATAACAGACTTCAACCCTACGTACTACTTGAATTCAGGAAAATAGCTTTTGACTGTTTCCACAACCTATCGCACCCAGGTATCCAGGCTTTCAAAACGTATATACAAGAAAGAATTCGTTTGGCCTTTCATATTAAAGGACATTGCCAACTGGACTCATTTCTGCATCATGTGCCAATGTTCGTAAGTTACCCGGCACACACACACACATAGCCCTTTGGAAAAAATTGTGATGCCCTCCGAGTAATTCGACCATGTTCATATAGACATCGTCAGTCTTCTGCCGCCACCTGAAGGTTACCAATATCTACTCACCTGCATTGACAGGTTTACTCCTTGGCCAGAAGCTTTTCCCATTCAGAACATTTCTGCTGACTCTGTGGCTCGACCATTCATCTCTGGTTGGATTGTATGTTTTGGTGTAGTCTCAATTGTGACAACTGATCAAGGTCAACAATTCCAGTTGCACCTTTTTGCTTCTCTAACATCCATACTTAGAATATGCCGAATTCACACTTTGTTACATCATCCTTCCGCCAATGGCTTAGTGGAACGTTTCGACCACAACCTAAAAGCAGCTCTCAAAAGCAAGACCTCACCTGTATATCTGCTGAACTTGCCTGCGACACAGCGCTTCGATTACCATCGGAGTTCTTTCAGCCATCCTCTGCTCCAGTCGATCCAGCTGTTAGAACCCAGCCTCAGTTGTTATTTTTCTTTACATAGTTTATCACTGTAAGAGTGGCAACCATCTGATTTTTTTGTAGTTTCTTGGAGTTTTATGGATTTTGAAAATAAATATGACGCTGTAGAATTTTATATGTAAAGTTATTTTATTTTAAGTTTATTAGGAGAAAGGAGAACATTCTTGCAAATCTCGAACAATTTTGGTGATGACGGAAGTGATCGGTAAAACAAGTCAAGGTAATTTTGTTAGTTTTATCGAATTTAATTTTATTTGACTTTTTTGAATTTATTTTTATTGAAATGGAATTGTTAATTGAGAAACGAAAACCTGTCAGAGCGTCTTTTATGAGAACAATTAATGCAATTTTGCAAGAATTAGAAAAGGAAATTCCTGATGCAAAATCTGTAAAAACGAAACTTGTTACTTTAGAATGTTTATCTGTTGAACTTAATGCATTTGATACTCAAATATTAAATTCGGAATTTTTTTCAAATGATACGTTTGAAAGTGAATGGGCGAAAATTGAAGAATGCAAAGAATAATTAGATTTAATACGAGTAGAAACGGTATTATTCTTCAATCGCCAAACGACACTATCCATAGGCAGTGTTCCGCTGAATTCGAACAAATGGAAACTGAAATTACCTAAAATTGAGTTAAAACAATTCAGTGGCAAAATTAAAGATTGGTTACCGTTTTGGGGGCAATTTTGGCGAATACATGAAGATAAAGAAATTCAAAACGAGGATAAGATGCATTATCTCGTTCAAGCGACCGTACCCGGTACGAGACCACGGGATATTGTAAACAGCTTCCCTGCAACTGCCGAAAATTATGAAAAAGTTATAGAAAGCTTAAAAATAGGTTGGCAGGGAAGAATTGTTGGTAGAATTCTATATTCGGGAATTATTAGGTTTGATTATTAAAAATGTCACTGATCAAAAGGGAAAATGCAGTATATCAGAATTGTATGACAAGTTAGAGTCGTATTTACGTTCGTTGGAGTCAATAGGAATGACAAGCGATAAATACGCTGCAATGCTGTTTCCGCTCGTGGAATCTTGCATTCCCGAGGAAATTTTACGAGTTTGGCTTAGAAATTATGCATCAATAATTACAGCAGAAAATTCTCACTCTGATAAATTGAAACAATTATTATTGTTTTTGAAGAATGAAGTGGAAGGAGAGCAGAGAATTTCTTTGGCAAAAGCTGGATTTAAATTAATTGATTCGCGTGCCAAGAGAGAAGGTAGAAGAGATAAAAGGTACCAGAGTGAACATTTCGTGCCTATAGCAAATGATTTATTCTCAGGCCATAATAAAGCAACCAGTTATAGTAAGAAGAATTCTTGCATATTTTGTGAAAAATTTCATGAAAGTCGAGATTGCTTTGTTTCTCAGAAGATGCCTCTGAGTCAAAAGAATGATGAAATTAAGAAAAAGAAGGGTTGCTTCTTCTGCCTCAAAATTGGACACAGAGCCAAGCAAGATAAATGTACGATATATGATATGCTCGAAAAGACATTGGGGTGTCATGTGTCTGGATTTGCCCACCAATCAAAAGAGCAATGATTTTGAAAAGAATAAAGAAGAGGAAACACAAAACGTATCACTTGCGGGCACTAATTTCCTAGATGAAGTGTTTCTTCAAACACTATTAATTAATATAGACGTAAACAAAAAGCAGAAGACAGTAAGAACACTTATCGATACAGGATCGCAACGTTCATACATATTAAAGGAGACTGCTGTAGACATAGGGTGCCATGCAATTGGATCTGAATTTTTAATCCATGCACTTTTTGGAGAAGTAACAACAAGGAGAGAAATTCACAAACGCTATGAAGTGAACGTTAGAAGCCTAAGAGGTGATTTTTCTAGACGACTAATCTTGTTGGAACAGTCGAAGATTTGTGGACCAGTAGTCAGTTTACAGCCTGGACCATGGATGGAAGAACTAAGACAGAAGAATATCCATGCATCTGATGTAGGAAAAAAGGATTTGAAAATAGAAGTTCTTATTGGAGCTGACGTCACAGGTGTTCTGTTAACTGGAAGAATTCAGAAATTAGAAAATGGGCTGACTGCTGTGTAATCACTACTTGGATGGACAATCATGGGAAAGATAAAAAATAACGTTTCAGAAAGAAACTCCTTGTCCATGTCTTTAACCATAACATCGATGTTGACTCACAGCAGTGACATAGAAAACTTGTGGAAGCTAGAAGCACTGGGAATTACAGATGCCAAAGAAAGTAAAACTGACTCAGAGTTAGAAGAAGCAGTGTGGGATCACTTTCACTAGACTCTGAAGAGGGTGGGTGATCGCTATGAAGTCAGTTTACCTTGGATCAACGATAAAGAAGCTTTACCAAGAAACAGAGAAGTTTCTCAAAAGCGATTGATTTCCACGACAAAGAAGCTCATGTTGAAAGATAAATTTGAAAGATACAACGCAGTATTCGAAGAATGGCTCGAATCTGGAGTAATAGAAGAAGTAACAGAAGAAGAGGAACGAGTTAACAATCATTATCTTCCCCACAGACCGGTCTTCAAAGATAACTGTAGTAAGGCCTTTATTGACGCTTCGTGCAAGCAAAAAGATTTCCTGTGACTTAATGACTGTTTAGCAAAAGGTCAAAATTTAATTGAATTAATACCTAGACTGCTTCTTGAATTTAGGCAAGGAAAAATAGGGATTATCTCAGATATTAAAAGAGCTTTTCTTCAAATATCTGTTCAAAGATCTGATCGTGATTTCCTAAGATTCCTATGGTGGAAAAACTCGGAACAAAAGGAAATAAGAAAATTTCGCCATTGCAGAGTAGTCTTTGGACTAAAATGCAGTCCGTTTCTTTTAGGAGCAGTGATCAACTCTCATTTAGACCAATGTGAACCTTCTTTGAAGGAAGTGGCTACAAAATTGAAAAATTCCTTCTATGTTGAGAACTGTGTCACTTCAGTGAATTCGAATGAAGAAGCAGAATACTTTATTGCAAAATCAACTCAGTTAATGGCAAGTGCTAACTTTGACTTAAGAGGGTGGGAGCAAACAGAACTGAACAGTGGAAAATCTACAATGAGTGAACCATTGAAAGTACTTGGTCTTCTGTGGGATAAATATGAAGATTCTTTGTTTTGTGACATCCCTAATATCAACATGATTGATCTCTCAGTGACAAGATGAAACGTTCTATCGATTGTACAGAGAGTTTTTGACCCAATGGGTTTCACATGCCCTTTTACACTCCTTCCAAAGTTATAATTGCAAAAGAACTGGGAAACTAAATTGAGCTGGGATGCAGAGCTACCTGAAGATATTAAAAGAAAATTCTTGAAGTGGGTCAAAGAATTGCCCTTGTTATCCTCTGTGAAGATTCCCAGACTACTTTCATTGACAGAAGGACAATCTTTTAGTTTGCATATGTTTGCCGATGCTTCACAGGGATCTTATGCAAGTGCAGTATATTTGAGAAGTCAAAATAAAGAAGTCAAAGTGACCCTAGTGCGAGCCAAAGCACGAGTGGCTCCCTTGAAAGATTCCTATGGTGTATTCCTTGAAAGTATATCACGACTTGAATTGCTTGCTTCTCTTATTGGGGTGCGATTAGCATCATTTGTCAAGAACCTTAAGGTCAAAATTTCAAAGGAATATTACTGGACCGATTTGTCAACAGCACTGTTCTGGATAAAGAACATAGAAGTTTGGAGCACTTTTGTGAATCACAGAGTTTCAGAAATTAGAATCCTATTGAATCGTGAAAAGTGGCATCGTGTACCAAGTGTGGAAAAAACCAGCCGATATGCCACAAAGAGGATGCTCTGTGAAGAAACTCATTGAATCAAGATGGTGGGAAGGCCCACCTTGGTTGGCACTGCCGGAAGAAGAATGGCCTTGTTCTATCCCAATCGATAATAAAGAAGATGTTAATACTGAAAAACGTAAAGCAGTTATAGTTTCGTTAAGCAATGTTAGCGATATGTCTTCACAATTCTTTGGCTATTTTTCAAAGTATAAGAAAATACTTAGAATGATTGGGTGGATACACAGATTCATAGGAAATACCCGAAAGAGGAAAGAAGAAAGAGAATCAGGAGAGTTAAAAGTTTATGAATTGATAAGGGCTGAGGAATCTATCGTGAAGATTATTCAACATGATTCTTTTTCATCTGATGATATTAAGAAGCTGAAGTCAATAAGTGTGTTCAAAGACGATGAAGGCATTTTACGTGTCAGGTCTAGGTTGACTGAAAGACCATGAACATTTTATTTATCCGATGTTACTTCCAAATCATAAGATTGTGGAGAAATTGATAATTGATAAACATCTCTCTATGTCCCATGCAGGAATTCACGTACTGATGTCAAAACTTAGAGAGACGTTTTGGATCCTGAAAAGTAAAGCTACAATTCGAAAAGATTTATATGCATGTGTCAGGTGCAGGAGACATGGAGGTAAACGACTACAGACTGTGCCTGCTACTCTACCAGAAAACAGAGTTAGAGAGGCTCGTGTTTTCGAGATTGTCGGCGTTGATTTAGCTGGCCCATTAATTTTGAAGGACAAAAGAAAAGCTTGGATTTTACTTTTCACATGTGCTGTTTTCAGGGCGGTCCATTTGGAACTGATTTTGTCCCTTTCAGCTCAAGGATTTTTACTTGGTCTTAGAAGATTTATTGCTTGTAGAGAGAGGCCATCGATAATTTAT
This sequence comes from Stegodyphus dumicola, assembly GCF_044657685.1. Taxonomy (NCBI): domain Eukaryota; kingdom Metazoa; phylum Arthropoda; class Arachnida; order Araneae; family Eresidae; genus Stegodyphus; species Stegodyphus dumicola. Next base: position 182,863,879 of record NC_140781.1, read on the forward strand.
AGCGAAAAGGAAAGCAATTTTGTCGGATCCAATAACCTCTTGAGATCGATAAATTGGAATACCATTGAAATAGAAGCCGCCACAAACAAGATCGATTGGAAGTTCAGTCCACCCACAGCACCATGGTGGGGTGGCTTTTGGGAACGAATTGTTCAAATGATTAAGAAGCTTTTGCGTCGAGTCCTAGGCCAGTCATGTCTGAATTATGAAGAATTGGTGAGTGTGCTGTGCGACTGCGAAGCAACTGTGAATGCCAGACCACTCACTTATGTGTCAGAGGACTCTGTTGATCTCATCCCTTTGACACTGTCCTTGTTTTTAGGTGAAATTCCAGTCTTTGGAGACTTGGATCATCTTGATAAAGTTGATTTCAACAAGAGACTGAGACATTTACAGAATTTACGAGAGCTCTTGAGAAAGAGATTTAGAAATGAATATCTCGGCCTGCTAGTGCAACGTCAATCTACAGTATCGATTTCTCAACTGATAAAATTGGTGATATAGTTCTTATCGAATGTGATGACAAATGCAAGGTGTTGTGGCCTCTAGCAAAAGTAATTGAACTATATCCCGGAAAAGATGGCAACATTCGAGTAGTTCGTGTCAAAACCATGTCTGGAGAATTGTTCGACCAATCCAGAGAATATTCCCTCTCGAAATGCCTTCATCTTTGGAGTCAGATGAGGCAAATGAAACTGAGACGCAGGGTGAAGACAGTTTAGTCTCAAAATTACCAAAGAATAATTCAGCTGCAGATTTATCAAAGGACATTAAGACTGTCGTGTCGAAGTGGACGACAAATTAAAATTCCATCTAGATTTCTAACCTGAACACTGCTTGAGTTATTTTAGAGTAGAAATTTAAAAACTTAATTTTTTTCTTTTGTTTACTATTTAGCCTTAATATTTGTATGAACAGTATTTTTTTATTATATTTTGTTTTGATTGATTAAGTATATGTCATCGATCAAAAGGTGGGAGTATTGTTAGAACCCAGCCTAAGTTGTTATATTTCTTTACATAGTTTATCACTATAAGAGTGGCAACCACCTGATTTTTTTTTGTAGTTTCTTGGAGTTCTATGGATTTTGAAAATAAATATGACGCTGTAGAATTTTATATGTAAAGTTATTTTATTTTAAGTTTATTAGGAGAAAGGAGGACGGTTAGTTCTTGCAAATCTCGAACATACATAGGAAATCCCCGAAATAGGAAAGAAATCATGACAGATAGACATCGTCAGTCTTCTGCCGCCACCTGAAGGTTACCGATATCTACTTACCTGCATTGACAGGTTTACTCCTTGGCCAGAAACTTTTCCCATTCAGAACATTTCTGCTGACTCTGTGGCTCGACCATTCATCTCTGGTTGGATTGTATGTTTTGGTGTAGTCTCAATTGTGACAACTGATCAAGGTCAACAATTCCAGTCACACCTTTTTGCTTCTCTAACATCCATACTTAGAATATGCCGAATTCGCACTTTGCTATATCATCCTTCCTCCAATGGCTTAGTGGAACGTTTCGACCACGACCTAAAAGCAGCTCTCAAAAGCAAGACCTCACCTGTATATCTCCTGAACTTGCCTGCGGCACAGCGCTTAGATTACCATCGGAGTTCTTTCAGCCATCCTCTGCTCCAGTCGATCCAGCATTCTTCCTCCATTCTTTCTAAGAGGCGATTGAAGACGCTGTTTCCGACTCTTACATCATGCCACAACAAATTCGTCTCATTCGTACACTCTGTTGTGAGCTCTTGCACTCGCATATTTGTGCGAAATGATGTGGTAAAACCAACGCTCACTCAGCCATCCAACAGATCCTTCAAAGTCTGTGCATGTAGCAATAAACATTTCTTCGTTCTTGTGCGTGACAAGGAAACCATTCTGGAATTAGACCGATTGAAGCATGCATTCTTCGAAGCTTCAAATAGTCCAGTTCCTGTGACCAGCAATCCTTCTTATTCCCTGGACCCACCTGTTTCTCCAGATACTCCTCTTTCGATCGACCTTACGTTTCCTCCCAATGCTCCACCAGTCATCACACGACCGGGAGGACAGGTATGCTTCAACACCATGTAATTGTGAACTGATTTTTTCATCGTAGCTTTGGTACTCAATGTTGAAATATTGTGGAGAACTCTTCATTATTATTATTTGTTCACTGACCCAAGAGAGGGTGCTGCCAGCTTTCTCCCTCTCGTCCAGTAGAGGAAAATTCGGACCGGTCCCTCACTCTGTTCCTGGCTGCCGTTGGTAAAGCACAAACTCGCCTTTCTTCCACCTCGTGATGTCCACATAGCTGTATTATGACTTTCATGCTTTTTTGCTAACGTGGACTTACTACCTGTAAAATCTTATATTGTTTTGTTACTATTGAACATTTGTTGAAGTATATATCCTCCTTTCTTGCTTTAATAAAAATGGTAATACCACCCAGCCAAGTTATCATCGTTTTATCTGCAGCAACAACAACACACGCCACCAAAAGTGGCATCCATAAATATAACATCAATCTGATAGACACTTTGGTCCTTCCCAAATATCTCGGAAGGAAAGAGCATGCACTTGTTTCTAAGAAAAATTTCCATTTTCCCTTCCAATTACATTTTATTGCATTTATTTGGCCCTCAAACAGATTTTATTCACATACCTATTAACTTTTTTCTCCACTCTATCCAGAAATTTGTTCTGTTGTAAACTGAGGGTGTCAGTATTGTGTTGCTGCAAATCAGCGCTACCAACTAACCCTCATCTGCGAGTTGTTAGAATTTGACATATAGACCTCAAGGACTCTCCATTTGCAAAATTTAAGCTAATATACTAAAGGGAACTTGATTTAAACTTTAAATGTTGGCTGGAAAGCCTAATCTGTAACATGCATTATTCTATACTTTCTCTCCAGTCGTTCATAAACAAAGTTTTGCATTTACACAAAGTTTGCATTTAAACAAAGTTTAACTTTAAAGCACTTTTAAAATCGTAAAGCGCTTTTAAAATTGACCTTTAAAATTTTACTTTCAGCACAAACATTTTTTTTTTCATATGTAATATATAAAATTTAAAATTCATTTTACATCACAAGTTACACAGTTGTATATAGTTTACAATCCTTTCTACAATTTAATTTCAGTTTTACAGCAATTTTCATCCTAATTTCATGTCTTTTTGACTAAAAGATAGTTACAGTGTACTTTCTTGCAGCCTTGCAAATTCAACGTTCTTGCTTCTAGTAGCTTGAGAAAAGCAGCTTTGCACAAAGTTGTATAAATTGAACTTTAATTCTAAACGAGAGAACAAGGAAAATTCTTTCATTTTTGCTTTCTGTACTCCTACATTCTCTTTCAGCAGAAGGCTTTCCAGCTAGGGCACTATAGGGTCTCTAGTCTGGCCTTTCTCCACGGGTGGCTTGCATTTTCCGCTGAAACTTCTTTCCTTTTCTTCAATTTGGCAGTGAATTGTCCTGATTTCTGCATAGGTTGAGGATTCTGGTACTCAGCCTTTCTCTTGGTTTCCTGAGGGGCACTCCTTTCCCACTGGTCTGTAAACTTTCTTTTGGACTTCCTTGATTGCTGGAGCGGCATTGGCTGTTCTTTTATTCCTGATTATTCTTCGAACTGTATCTCTTTCGACCTCCCTCGGGGTGGTTGTTGAAGGTTAATGATGACTATCTGGCGAGGCTTTCTTTGTTGCGTCTGGCCCCCTCTGTGGTGCCACTCTTTTCACTTGTCTTCCATTTCTTGTTCTTTTTTCTTTTCTCCACTGGTACTGGAACTTGTCGTGGATCAATTTGTTTAGCTGGTCCTTTTCTCCATACTTTCCACCTGCTTCCGTTTTTCTGCTGGGAGATTCCAGTTTATTGCTTAATTATTCGCTGTTCTTGGCACGCTTCCAGGATCCTGCAAGAGATCTCTTAAGATTTCAAAATCAGTTCGACTATAATATGGTTTGATTTGGTCAATGTTAGCAACTATTTCCTGGCCATTTGCAGCCTTTAAATATACTGTTGGAAATTTTATCCTTTCAATGACAAAAGGCAACTCGAACCTGGGCTCAAATTTTGCCACTTTATTTTCTGGTGCAGATGATAAGGAATGTTTGATTTTTAAAACTTTTTGACCCACAGAATATTCTACCTTCCGTCTATTCCTGTCAAAGTAGACTTTCTGTTTCTGCCTCACTACATCAGAATTTTTGATTGCTTTATTAATGATTTCTTGAATGACCTTTAACTTAAATTCTTCTTCCTTTTGTTGCACAAAGAAGAGTTTATCTAAGGGAGTTAAAATTTTCCTAACTGAAAAGAGTTCTGCAGGGGTCTTTTGTGTAGTATCATGTTTTGCCAATCTTAAAGCAAAACCTAATTCATTGATGCAACTATCCTAACGATCATGACAATTTTTGACGTATCCCTGAGTAATGTTAAAAATATTCTTGTTTACGCATTCCACTATATTCAATTTGGGTCCTTTATGGTACCATATTTGATGTGTATGCCAAGTTCTGTGCAAAGGTTTTTAAATAAGTGACTAATAAGTTATTTTCCATTGTCAGATATTATTTTTGCTGGGGCCTTGTATTTTAAAATATATTTATTTAAGAATGAATCTGATACTATTTTTGCTAATGCTCGTTTAAAGGGAATTATTTCCACCCACTTTGAAAAGTAATCAATGATAGTTAAGAGCTATATGTTTTTATTTAATCTTGTTCTAAGGGTGGTTGCATTTTCCGCCGGAACTTCTTTCCTTTTCTTCTCTTTGGCAGGGAAGGTCCGAGCAAAGTAATACCCACCAATTCATTGGGGAAAGTGGTCTTTATGTTATTTAAGCACCTGACCGGGTTGTAATTAACGTCGTTAATTAATTGGCACATATGACATGATCTGAATGCATATGCTTATGCATGTGCGTATGTGCACATGCGCATAATACGTTTACGCATGCACGTTTAATGTATAACGAACGGTATAAGCTAAACGTATCTAATTATCTATTTCAGTTAATGTTGCAGATTGCATTGTTCTTTAATCTTCAAATTGAATCCAGCTTATTATTTTTTGCAGACTGTTAGAACAATTTTATAAAAGTAAGATTGAAATTTCGATTATGTCAAATAGAATTTCCGATGCTGGAGCTCCCAAAGGATCTATAAAGCGAAAGTATGTTTCGATGTCCATCAAACAAAAAGTGGAATTGCTGCAAAAAATGGATAAAGGCATATCCTTTGTTTCTCTAACCATTCCGAAATCTGTTTATCAATTTCACGCTGCTCTGCGGGGAAGGGGGGGAAACGCCGCGGCACGCAATTAATTGGAAGTTGATCTGTCAGCACTAGCCTTATCTTCAGGGCAGATGTTTTTATTTTATTTAGCTTACGATTCCTTACTAAATGTAGTATTTCATCTCGATGTACTCCGTCTTTGATATGATTTAAATCAAATTCCTCCTCATTATAATTCGCTTCCGATAGTGAAGAAAGTGAAACAGAGGTTATTGAAAACGAAAAAATTTCGATTGACAAATTAGTCGGTATTCTCGAAACAGTAATTATAGGACTTGAACAGCGGAACTTTGTAACTGAACAAAAAATTATGTCTGTTTATATAATTAAAGAGAAAGTATTATCACATAAAACGAAGCAACTTGAACAACTTAACATTGAAAGAAATGTTTGATAAAGTAAACAAATAAATATTAAGCTTTTTTTTTTTTTTTTTTTTTTTTTGTAAATTTTGATACCCTTTAGATCATAATTGTTCTTTATTTCATAAATTACAGTATCATATTTTTAATTTTATAATTTCTGCATGCCATCTTACCAGATTTAAACCGATGATCTATAATCCGGAATTACCGAAGTCCCAACGAGTCCGGATTAACGACTTTTGGCTGTACAACCATTGAGCGATCCTGCGGATAACAGTATACCGCAGGATCTTTGTGTACTGTTATCGAGACACTTCCAAAATAAACGTGGAATTTTTTCACTACTAGTAACACAGCGAGAGTTCAGTAATTTCGCTGAGTTTGGTTTAGTTTTACTAAAAAAGTCAATTGGCTGCCCATTTTGGCAGAGGACGGCACTAACTGAGAAATCCGAGGCGTCTGCTGCGATTTATAAATTCTGGTTCCCTTCCAGGAACTTGAGAACTGTGGTGTTAATGAATGCATGCTTTAATTATTTGAACACTGTGTTCGCCTTTGCGGTCTACATGAGTCTAGTTTTTTTACATTTGAGAACCAGCAAGTGTTCAACTATTTTCCCAAACTCCTTGATGGATACTCTATAATATGAGCACATGCCCAAAAAGGATGCTAGTATTTTGCCTGCATTAGGAGGTGAATAACTTGATTGCTAAGATTTTAGAATTATCGGCTTCAATTCCTTTTTTTTTTTTTTTTAGATATTATACCCGAGATATCTAAGCCCTTTGCTGCAAACTTGCATTTGTTAGGATTCACCTTGAGGCCGGCTTTATTTAATAACGAGAAAACTTCCTCAAGATGTTTAAAATTTCATCTACGGTTTCGCTTGTAACAATTATATATCATCTAAGTACTTTTGCCAAAGATGGGTCTTAATATCCATGACTTTTTGGAATGTAGCTGGAGCTCCGCTTAAGCCAAACGCTTAAGCCAAAATGTATTGCCATTGTATGTCATGACATTTTTGTATTAACCCCAAAAATAATATTTCAAGTACTTATGTATTAATGTAATCACCTTGGCACTATTTGCTAATATTTTACAGATGAAAAGGAAGAATTTACTTGTTAAGTAGGCAATTTTTACTTCTGTTTTTTAATAAGATTTCTAAACTATCGATATGTATCATAAGTGAGCAAGCATTATTAACATACGGAAAGAAAACACATTTTAGCAATTTAAATTATTAAATCAGGAATATGTAATACATTAAAAAATAGATGGCTACATATTTCACAAAAACCTTTTTTATTTTTTATTTATTTATTTATTTTTTCCTTGGTGTGTGTATATATGTTATGTTTCTTCCCATGTACACAGTGATCTGTTTTTGCTTAAAAAATATTCAGAGAATTGCACAAAATCGGCATTGCACAACAGCCATCTACCAGTGCGTCTCATTGTTGTTTAGTGATTTTACAGAAAAATACACTATTCCTGCATATATTTGACTGAAATTTTTTCCTTTGTTGACAGATTTTACAATTGCATATTTTGAACTGACTTTTAAGGTAAAAGAAAATAAAAATATGATTTTTCTATCAGAAATGTTGAAATGCAATGGAAAGAAAGCATACAAAAATGGTGATGTTGCTTGTCAGAACAATTGTCATGAGCATGATTGTTTGAATGATGGTTATGCACATGGTTGTCTAGGTTTAGCATGTTTTGAATGTGATGTCTTCTGCTAAGGTAGTTGTAATAACACTTAAGTACCATATTTTAACGTCCAATTATCCCTGACTATAATATACGCAACTTACATGAATTCACAGTTGCCTAACTCGGCAAAAGCCATATCAACTGAAACCTACCAATTAGAAATAAGAACTTTCTTAAATAACTCCGCTTTTCCTTGGCATATGCTTCTTGCATTTCAATAATATTTGCATGGTTAGTTTAGTCACTTCAGGGCTGTCATTACCACCAAGTGAGGAGGAAAAAAATACACAGTCAAAAGTTTTTAATCCGAACTTGTCGGGACTTCGGCGATTCCGGATTATCGGTTTTTCCGGATTAGAGATCATCAGTTTAAATCTGGTAAGATGGCATGCAGAAATTATAAAATTAAAAATATGAAACCGTAATTTATGAAATAAAGAGCAATTATGATCTAAAGGGTATCAAAATTTACCAAGAAAAAAAAGCTTAATATTTATTTGTTTATTAAACATTTCTTTCAATTTAAGTCATTTAAGTTGCTTTGTTTTATGTGCTAATACACTGGTTGTCATAAATTAAGGAAAAATCACGATTACTGAAAAAGTTACATGTAGAATTTAATGAAACTTACCCACAATATAGAACACATAGTAAGGTATCAAATAACATACGTAAAAAGAAATTACCAGACAAATATGGTAGTATAGAAATTAGCACATGTATAAAATGAACAAATCGAAGGTGTCAGTTTGCTATAGGAAAACTACCTTCAATATGGAATATGATCACCTCTAGAAGCAGTACAGCACATACAGCGATGTGTGATGCTTTCAGTTATGCGGTTTATCAGTTCCGTAGGAAGCGAGAGCCATTGCTCTCGCAAAGCAGTTGCAAGCGCGACAGGGGTCTGAGGGGGCGAATTGAGAGCAGCTAGACGTCTCCCTAAAGCATCCCAAACGTGCTCGATAGGATTCAAGTCCGAGGATCGAGCTGGCCACTCCATGCGCATAATTATTTCCTGTTAAAGATACTCATCTACGATGCGAGCCCTGTGTGGTTTTGCGTTGTCGTCCTGTAACAGGAAAGCATCACCTATTGCCCCGGCATATGGGCACCCATAAACATCAAGGACGTCATCTCTATAAATCTGAGCATTCACGGTTCCCCTTGGAAAGACATGGAGGTCTGTGCGTCCACCTAAAGAGATGCCACCCCAAACACAGACATTGCTTCTTCCGTATGCATCTCTTTCACGGATGTTTGACGGATGATAACGGGTTCTAGGTTCTCTCCATATCACTCCATATCAAATAACGTGTACTCTCGCTTTCTAGACTAAACCTGGACACATTCGTAAAGAGAACTGCCCTCCATTGATCAGGCGTCCAGTAGACATGTTGTCGTGCCCATTGAAAATGGTCCCTCCTATGGCGTGACGTGAGCGGCACACAAATGGCTTGTCGGTCACCTTGCATACAGATCACCTTCGTGAAGCCTTCTATGCACAGTTGACGTTGACACGAATCTTCCGGTAGCTGCAGCAAGGGAGGATCTAAGAAGAGTCGGAATAGCGGTTCTATTCCTGCGTGCACATAATGTCAAATATTGGTCATTGGCGCTCGTCGTAGCAGTTTATTGTCCTTGGCTGAACCTCCTAGATGCCAAATCTGTGGTTTGAAATTGCCTCCAAAGTCTATGAACCACAGAAGGACTCACATTTAGCCATCTGGCCACTTCTGTTTGACTTTGTCATGCCTCTAGTCTCCCAATGCCTCTCCATCGCAGTTCTGCAGGCAAATGAATGCCTGGAGGTCATTGTTAGAAATTGGCTATCTCAGATTTCTGATGTCACACAAAGTGATATATGTGGACTTGCTCTCAAACATGGACTTTTATGCTCCTCACAGATGACGTATTCCGAAAGCAGCGCCACTAATTCGCATTTCGCAGTTTTACTCAGCATACGGAAGGGGCAGTGTCTGTGTTTGGGGTGGCATCTTTTTAGGTGGATGCACAGACATCCATGTCTTTCCATAGGGAACCGTGAATGCTCAGATTTATAGAGATGACATCCTTGGCAACATGTTTGAATTTTACGCGGTTTGGCTCATTTTTTAGGGAGTTATCGCTATTTTTGTGATTATCCCTTAATTTATGATAATCAGTGTACTTTCTCTTTAATTCTATAAACAGACATAATTTCTTGTTCAGTTACAAAGTTCCGCTGTTCAAGTTTTATAATTGCTATGTCGAGAATACCGACTAATTTGTCAATCGAAATTTTTTCATTTTCAATAACCTCTCTGTCACTTTCTTCACTATCGCAAGCGGTGCATCGAAACATGCTTTTGCTTTGTAGATGCTTTGGCAGCTCCAGAATAATCGGAAACTCTTTTTGACATAATCGAAAGTTCAAGCTTACTTTTTATAAAATTGCTCTAGCAGTCTGCAAAAAATAATAAGCCGGATCCAATTAGAAGATTAAGGAACAATGCAATCTGCAACATTAACTGAAATAGATAATTTTAGTTTAAGTTATACTGTTCGTTATACATTAAACACGCATGCATAAACGTTTTATGCGCATGCGTAAAGGTAATATGCACTATGTGTTTACGCATGCGCATAATACCATATTCTCAATTGAGAATAATCAAGCACCCCAAAATTTACTTTCATAAAATAATTAACTAGTTTGCTTCTTTGACAGTTAGAAAACAGAGATTTTTGTAATCCAAGTATAAAAATAAAGTATACTGAATAATGTGATAAGCATTTTAGTATAATTATACAGCATGTGTCTTATGACATCAAAAAGCTTAAGGTGTCACATTCATTTTAACAGGACTAAATAGGAACAAAAAGTAACATATATAATGACACACATCAGTGAGACATTTATCAAAATTTTTCATTCACTTAAGTGTACTTTAATTATTAAAAAAATTATCAACTATAACTAGGAAAAAAAAATTGTTAATGCTGGGAGTAAAAATAAAGAGGATGGCATATGAAGTTACACTTAGGCAATTTACAAATTTGAATTATATAAAACTCTGGTTATGTAAAGATAAATAGAATTCATTATTTACTTGATTTGAGGGACTACTGTATTGGTGCCAAATTTGTTTTGAGCTGTTTACATCATGTATAGATTTGTGTTTCGCACATGTAAATTTCTCCTCAGACCTGTGCAGTTGAAGATTTGATTCAGTGTTTATTATTAGAAAAAGCAGTTTCTTTCATTCTTCCAAAATATGAATTTTGCATCTTTGCTATTATTTCTAACATTCTAGAAAAGTTGATGATTTATAGTATTTGTGTTAAAGTAGATTGCTGTGTTGAAGTTTTAGTATATAAATGACAGTTCTAATTTATAATTTTCTTGCTTTTGTACAAATGTTTGAAAAGTAAATCATGCAGTAATCTATATATAATTCTTTATAGGGTTTACACAATCATGCAGATCATGCTGTGAAAAGACTTGAAATTCTAGATCTGTAAAATTGTTAAATTTTTGTTAAATATTTTCTTACAGCTTTCCTGTTTCAAAATGATTTCTTTTTATGGAGTTGCTATGTTATTATTGCTTAGTTTGTTTTGTTCAGATGGTGTGTGTGTATAATTTTTTAATTGATATTTTCATTTGTTATAGTTTAACTTGGCCATAGAAGACAATATTGAAATTCAAGCTAAAGCTAAAGAAGCATATAGCAACATTCTTCCTTTGAAAGACTTTTGTATATGTACTGAAATTTTGCTTAAAACTGCTGATGGAGATACATTGGTACTTGAAACATGGAGCCTGCGAATGAATACTTCAGACTTCTTCTGTGACTCTCCTTATGTATCATACACTAGTTTAGCATCTGTGTATTGTAGGATGACCTTACTTTTGAAGTCTGTCATAGCTGTAACTCGAGTTACTCCTGCATATAGGCTGTCTTCTCGACAAAGTGCAGATACATATGTAATATTATTTCGGATATATTCAGGTGAACCCCAAGTAAGTTTAAAAGTGACTTAACTCTAAATGATTGATAAATGTTGCGTAGTACAGTGTAGTGTATCTTTCTTAAGCTAGAATGAAATAGAAGTTTTTTAAAGAAAGGGAAGATGTTTTAAAAATTCCTATTTTAAAGTAAATTAAATTTTGTACAATTTACTAGTAACTTGGTTTTAATATAAAAATTGATAAAAATAATGTTATTTTTTCTACTTATATACTTACTTCCCTTTTTTCCCTACTTATTCTTTTGCTCCTGCCTGTGATTTTCCCACTAAATTACTATGTTTGGTTGTAGTATCTTTTTACTATTGACATTAATAATTCATTTTTCTTCTTTTTTCCAAGATTTCTGAATTCTTAAGTATTAATTCCTTAATATGTCTTAAAAAGCATTCCGTGAAAAGAGCAACATGAAAGTTATCCTCAGAAATTTTTGTTAATCATAAAGCATTAGCATAAGTAATTAGGACAGTTTTTAATATTAAAATATAATTTCTTAATATTAAAAAAATAATGAATTTGTAATGACAGAGTTACCTCCAAAAAGTAGTCTTTAAGAGTTCTAAATTGAGATCCAATTTTTCATTCATAATTATGTTTTATTATTTATTAACAAGGAATTTCACCAAAGACAAAAAATGACATATCTTGGGATAGCAGCCTTTAAATTTTCAAGATTTTTTTATTTATCTTCTTTGGACCAGAAACTAGAAAATTTAAATGAACTCAATGATTGTGCTTTATTCCTTATTATTGGATGTATTTTTAAAAAATCCAATGATTCAACTTAAAAAAGAATCCAGGCAATTTTTTTTTATTCATCTTTTTAGAGAGTGTTTTATTTCTTAATATTTCTTAAAAGGTAGATCTTTCAACCTTGATTTTCTTTTCTTATTTATTAGGGAGTTGTTACTGAATAATTTGAATATATATGAATCTGCTGATCTAGAAAAGCATTTATTGCTTCAGCACTGTAGATCAGCAATTAAAAAAATATGCAAACTAACAATATTTAGCAATGCCTACCGTTTTGCAATGTTCTATAATTTCAGCATATTTCCTAAGTTCTGAAATTATGAATAAATTATAAATAAAAAGCTGTATGTAGAATCTTAATTCTCATTGATTTTATATACTTATGTTACATTCATTATATGTATTATATAGAAATACCAATATGTTTTAATTTTGGTTGCTATCTGCTCACATTCATATGCAAGTTTGTGGAAAACGATATATATATATACTACTTTATATATTAGCACATTTAGAAATCATGAAATTTTCAGAATGCGTCAAACTGTGGCAACAGTACGCATAATAGTTCTTCAGTTTTAACAAGCAGCATCTCCATTTTCTTATGCATTCTTTTTGGTGTATTCCAGGTGCATTTTTTCTGATCCAGTAGATTGCCATAAGTAGTATCAAATTAGTTTTTGATGTTACATACTACTGGCATAAGCTAGTGTTGGAACTAGATTATCATGCGAGCAGCCAGAGAAACATCAAAACGAATTTTGCAGCAAGATATCTTGTAGAAAGATGTATGTGTGGCTATTCAAGCAACAGAGTAGACTATACAATCCTAGTGAGTATTTGTGTACGATGCAAGCACAAACTTTAATCATGAATCTTTCCTTGTAGACATGTGATCTTGCATCGTGAATTATCTTGAACCCAAAGGTGAAAATTGGTGTTAAAAACACCCAGTGCATCATCATCAACAACAGTGCTTAATCAATGAATAAAATGTAGAATAGAAAGTCAGGGTTTGCTGTTGCCTACTGAAGAATTCTGACTGAACCTGTTAATTAACACACAGTGAATAATCATCCAGTTTTAATGCTTGCAGTCTCTGAAAATGATACAGATGCATTTCTTCTTCATTTAAATTATTTGAAACAGTTTGCTGATCGACACCCAATGCGTATTTAATGATTCTTGTGCTGGTACTAAAATTATCCTCAAATGTACATATTGCAGTTTCTGTGATATCCCTTGTCCAAATCACATCTGCAAACATGAAATGATCCACTGTTGTACAACTCCCAGTTCATGCACTTAAAAAGCATGTAGATTTGGTAGTTGTGTACTTGGTAATGTCTTCTGTACATCCTTTGAGAAATTATTTCATCTCCATCTGCAGAGCCATGGATGGAATGCATGTCAGCAGATTTCTGTTTATATACAGAGATACTTACTGCTCATAATCATAAGAGATACTTACTGCTCATAATCATTAAGTCATGAGGAGTGATGATTTATGCCAGCGAAGCACTTTTACCTACCAATCTCAACAAAATTGAACCTACCAACCTTCTCCCATTTATTTTTGTGCACAGATATTCCATTACATAATATGCCGATATTGATCACGTCTACCTGCCTTTGCATTTTTGCCAGATATTTTAACCCCTTCGCGCCGACTGTCACATATACGTGCCAGCAACGAACACACTTATCTACCTGCCGACACGCAGGCATTATTGCGTTTACTACCGGCTGTCACGTATTTGTGCTAGTACCTTGGAACGTTTTTCAAACTATAATTTCTGCCACAAGATGGCACTGTATGTCCATATGTTTTCAGATACATGTACATTAGACCTTCTACTCGAAATGAGAGAAGCATGACTCACATACACGTGTTTTTGATTATATAAACAAACGGGGAACTAAATGTTTCCGAATGGCGTGATTTATGACGTCTCTTTAAATCGCACTTTATTCGCACGTGGTAGTTGTTTATTGTAAGTAGAAGTTTTATATGCGCTAAAGTGTTGAGTATTTCGGTTTACAGTTCAGTTTTTAGAAAATAATTAGCTCTGTTTTTACTGTTTCAATGTCGAAGCGTCGAAAATGTTTAACAGAGCATGAAATAGCAGAAATGATACAAAATATTTCAGATATTGATTCTGAAATTCTGATATTGATTCTGAAAGATTAACTGAAAGACATTTTCCCAAACTTTGTTCAGATGAGACTGATAAGAAAATGAGACGACGATGCTTCGTTTGTTCACATTCCCGGAAAAATCCTCCAAAACGGCAAATGAGTTATTACGAGTTCAAGGAATGTAACGTAGGACTGCGTGTAGATCCCTGTTTTAAAATTTTTCATACGAAAAGAGAATTTTAAGTAATATATTTAGTTTTCAGATGTATAATGTTAAAAGTCATAAAATGGTGAGTAATTAAAATAAAATGTGTAAAATATGCATTTAAACAAGAAATAAGGTAATTAAAGTATATATATAAAAATATCTATAAAGCATAAGCCGTTTAAATACTCTATAGAGCATTATTAAACAATGCGTTGATACTTCAGAAATTTCATGGATTTAGGCTTAGTAGCAAAAAAGCCCCCGGCCCTGGAGAGACGCTCGCGGAACACACTGCGGGCCTCCGCAATAAGCGTGCGTTTTCGCTACCCGGCTCGAAGGGGTTAAAATTACTCCATAATTTTATATTCACACGTAATCTAGGTGACATTACTTTGTTTTTTACTCATTATGGGTACTAAATGTTTATGATTAGTTAGCACTTCAACTATATGATAATAAATGGAATTAAGAAAGAGCTATGTTTAAATATTCTTTTTCAGTTTTTACATAACCTGTTTCTGCTTTAGAGAAGCCTTAAAAAGCAAATGTTGACTAGCCTCGCATCCTGTAACAAATATCTGCTAAGCCATCTTTGGAATTATCTGCATGTATTACAGTAGTCCATTGAAAGCATCCAGAATTGGTGCTTTTGACGTGATTATAAAGTGCCTCAGATAATGAATCAATATACTGTGTAGTTCAGTTTGATTAATTGGTACTGGCTTTCAGAAATAGCTTTGGTGTAATTTGGATCAGATTTCAATCCTGTAGAACCAAACACATACCTTAAATATTTCGCTACTTGTGCTTAATGCTGAGTGTTATTCTGACTGAATTTCACATTCAGTTCTAATTCTTTTCTCTAATATTTTGCATTCAGTCCTAATTCTTTTAATTACTTGAGCTAAAATTTGATAATGTTCTACCCTTCTTCATTGGCTGAGTGGTTAAATCTGCTGAATGGTGTTAGTTCGACCCAGGTTTCAACCCATGTGAAAAGGCTATCCCCATGTGTAATGTGAATACAGGTCAGTTTCCCTCAGAAAATCCTCCTTGAAGGCATCACTTCCCTTAAGGAGTTGTCCCTCATGTGCTTTGCCATGTTCAAATAATCTAACCTTATCATGTTCTGTGTGTTTTCTTAACTATAAGAAGGTCATCAAAATAAACTGAAAAACCCTGGAATGTCCCCAAATTTTTTCCGTTTCTCTAAAAAATTTCAGGTGTACACTGTAATTTTATTGGACATTGCAAAACTTTTTAACATCTGAATGTTAAATAGGCACAAATAATTGATTCCCTCTTTTTATCCAGTTCAATTTGAAATTATTCATATTTAAGGTTAAGAACTGCAAAGCTAGTTTTTATCACATTTAGGAACAAGCTCCTCTATTTTAGCTATTAAGACATGGTCGCTTTGATTGTTTGTTAAGATCTTGTGTATATAAACTAAGCCCTGTGGAACCATTTGTCTTCTTCATTATCACAAAATTATTAACCCACCCTTAAGCACCTTCAGTTCAGTTTCTCTTCCTATTCCAACTTTTTCAATTTCTTCTTAAATTTAGGTACTGATACATGTATTTAGGTAAGCAAACTGTTGGCGAATAGTTTTTCTTTTATTTTAATATTGCATGTCCCATCAAATTTTCTTACATCTTCAAAGATTTTCATATTATTCTGTAGAAACTGCTTTTGTTTATTTGTAGCTATACATGCTTTATCAATATATTTTTAATAAGATTAAGTTTGACTCCCTCTTAAATCTAATAATGGCAATGATTTGTTATTACCTACAATAACAAAATTCACAGTTGCTTGTTTGTGACAAACACAGCAATTTAAATTAATCTTGTCAAGAGGTTTAATTTGTACCTTCAAAAGCCTCTAAACTTATGTTTGTTTTCTCAAATTTCAGGTTTTTATCTCTTTGCTGATATAATATACAATGTTAGAACATTAATCTGAGCACAAATGTCTAAGCTTAAAGTTTATTTTTTATCAGTAATAATTTTTTCCCACTCATTTCTTGGAACTTCTTTTTCAGTCTCAAAGAATAGCAGCCAAGCAGTAAAGTTACTGAACACTCGTAGTTTGGTCCAAAGTTCAAATCTGGTGAACAGGCTGGCTGCATGGACTTTTCATGGTTTTCCTCATGTCATGTGCATATGAGACAGTTTCCCTTAGAAAAACAAAGGCATTCCTTTCCTTAAGCTGATAGCCCTCGAATGCTTTGCTGTAATCAAATAAACCAAAATAAAATAAATTAAAACAATCCATTCTCATAATGCATAGAGTTTATAAAAAAATCACTTTGACTGTTGTTGTGAGGTAAATGTCTCTAATCTTCATTATCATTACATGACATCCTTTGTACACCATGATATTTACACAGTATGAAGAAAAATTTACTAATTACATTTGTAGGAATGCTTTGTGTAAGCTTGGCATTCTGCATGCTTATTAATAGCACCCAAAGTTTTTGTGTTCTTGATGAAGATCTTTTTTGTACTGCAGCAAAAATTTTGTATTTCAGTGTTTGGACCTGAATTTTGCTTAATACAGCTAGTCTACATATTCCTACAGTGCTTTCTGAAGAAAATCTCTTAAAATTCTGTCTTGTAGGCGATCACCCTCTATAATCCTGTCTCTTGCAACACTATCTGCTTGATCACCAATGTCACAGGATTTTATCATTTTTCCTAAATCAGTGTAGAATATATCAAAACTTCCACTTGATTTTAGCATATGGGTATTAATACAAATTTTCCTCTACAACATTTCTTTTAGGTGTTGTGTACTATTTAAATGCCACTAAACTTTTATCAGAATTCTTTCTTTTACTGTTTGTAAAGCCGAAGGTATTAAAAAGTTCTACATCTTCACCTACTGAATGAAGTAGAATTGCAACTTTAGTTTCAGATTCTTTTTGTCCCCACTACCCAGTGTTTTCATATATACAGTGAGCAACTGTTTGAAACTTGCACCAATTTCCAGCCACTTTCCCATTTAGGCTTAAGTGTACTAGCGGGTTTCAAGAATTTCATAGTTAATTTTTTATTTTCAATTTTCATAGTTTTATAGAATTTCATAGTTGAATGAACTGATCAAAGTTTCACAGCAATTGCACTATGTTACATTTTTATTTTAAGTGAAATATTAAAACACAACCATTAAGAAGCAGATATATTTATTAACATGTATAATATCTTAATTCTAAGAACTAGTTTTTCTTTATGATTTTTTTTATTCCTTATTTCTCTAAATTACTATTCTTTTCTCGGACACACAGATTTTGTCTTAGAACTTCTAAAATCTGAAACCAGAATTTATTTAGTAATATATGTTTTTTTTCTTTTACTGTTCTTTCTTCATCATTAAACAAAGTTGCTATTGCTACTTTTATGGGCAATGGCATTACTCTTTTGCAGTGGACTCACATACTAATCAGACCTGGCATTCAATTTAAATTTTACATATTTAAGTCTTTTTTTTTTTTAAGCTGCCCCCCAATGGCACTTGCAAAAAAAAAAAAAAAAAAAAAAAAAAAAAACTGAGGTTCCCTTCAAATGATTTTGGTTAATTGAACAGCAAAAGTTTTCAGTTTTTACAAACTGGATAGCATGCCAGCATTTTCTTTCCAAGGAAGTGCATAAACTTTTTCTTTCCCTGCTAAATTTCATTCTTGAAAAAATAGGCTGTACTTAGAAAGTGCTACTGATATCTTTCACAACAAGTTGTGATATAGAGTGAGCACTTTTAACTAGAAAACAAATTTATTGATACACTTGCATTAATTTTTAATTAATCTCATCATTATATATTCTCATTTACTTTATTGTATTTCTAGTATTATCAGTATCATGAAATATTTTGGTAGATTTTTTAATGTAAATTAAAAATTTTATTACTTTTCCCTGATTTTAGCATGATATTTCACTGAAAGACAATTGAGCAAATTTATTCAAATATGCCCATTAAAGTGAAGTTAGTGTCAGTTTTAGAAAAGTGGAGTAAATTTCTTGAACATCAGTGCTGGTTTACTTTATCATTACATTTAAATTGAGTATTGCAGATATTTCCCCCTCATTCTGAACTTACCTCATTAGTATTATTTTTGTGTGGGGGAAAAAAAAGTCATATGCTGGCTTAAGAAGTTCGGACATGTATCTATAAATTTCCTCACATTTTTTTCTTTTGTTTTTGAAACCTTTTGCATTTAATGAAATATGTTAATTTAAATTAATGATTTTAATTTTAAGACTTAATACCCAAGTGTTTATGCATATGATCTCTTATCTCCCTTCTGCCTCTTTCTGCTGAATAAATAGTTTTAAGCAGCCATTACATTAAAAATGATTGAACTGAGGGATTCTGCTCAGAATAAAAGATGATCACATTTGAATGCACCATGTTTCATTTGCAGTCAGTTTCAAAATTAGATTTTTGCCACTTGCTAATCTTTGGTGTGATATGTAATTATAAAATTATATCTTATATAAAATAAATTATAAATTTTAAAATCTTATAAATTGATTCAAGCCAAAATTATCCTTAGCTTTGACATGTTCCATTATCTTGCTTTAATAAAAGTCGAAACTCCTTGTCTTAGTCTCTGAGAATGAAATATATGTATATTTGTTCATTTTTGATATCCCAGTTTTTGGTGGGGTTAAAAGAATAGAATTTACAAAATAATTGCCTTAGGGATATTGTAGAAATGCTTTTTTAATTAGGAATGCAGGCAATGGATATTAGTTTACATATGTTATCACTTATGATGAAAGATAAACCATTTCACTTTATTATTTATGACAATGTTTTGACTTACTGTTAGTAATAATAGCATAACAATTTCGAATGAAACATATTAGTTGAATGATCTCTTCAGCTTTAGAAGCATAAGAATTAGCTGTAAAATTTTAATGAATCAATCTCAACTCTAATCTTTCAGGAATTTAAACCATTAAATAATAATTACAGTAACTGCCATTAATAATTACCAAATTAAATAATAATTACCTTAATGCCTCATAATATTTTATGCCTCCATATTACTTCTTTAATGGTCTACCATTAGTGAAAGTAAAATGTAAAATGATTTTTTTTCTTGAATGTTAATGAAGGTACAGAAAACAATGCAAAATTAATTTTAAAATTACATATCTTCTTTATTTTGCATCTTAGATGTGTGCTGTGTTTTTCACTTGAATGTCAGGAATGCAGTTTCTTAATTTTGTTTTATTATTCATTTTAAATTGATAGTGTATATAAATTTAGATTATTATGCAAGCTTTTATTTCTATCCAGTTTCTAGTATTTCAGTATGAGTTTTCAAAATAATTTGGTTTGAGTTTTTCCTGATTTTAATTCCAAAAAAATTTTTTAATTTTTAACTAGAATTGATTTTTTATCTCTGCTTTTAAGACAGCACTCTGATTAATATTCTTCAACATTTTTCATGCTTTGTTATTATATCCCTCTAAAATGCGTGCAGTTATGTTCTGTGATCTTCCCTTTTTTGCAATAAGTATTTCAGATTTATGAAACATCATCACAATGTTGGTAGTCCACCAGCACCCGAGTGTTAAAGTCACTGAACACTGGTAGTTAAGTCTGGGTATCGAATCTCGGTGAGCAGGCTGGCTGCATAGATGTTTTTGTTGTAATGTGGATATGAGCCAGTTTCCCTTAGAAAGTCCTACATAAAGACATACCTCTCCTTAGGCAGCTAGCCCTTGAGTGCTTTGCCATGACCAACTAAACCACAGTGCTGGTAACTTCAGCCTTATTATTATAGAAATTTTAAAACTTGCATAAACACAAAACCTGATTAGTCATGAAATATTATTAGGTACCATAAATATTTTCTTAAGTTTTGCATCTAAAGTAAATGAAATATTTTTTCCAATCTAGTGCTTTATTGTAAAAGAAGTAACATCAATATTTCCAGGTTAAGTTTTACTGAGGCATCTGAGAAACTATTATGTCAGAAAAAATTAGTGTCATTATATTATTAGCTAAACAGCATGCTATTACTTATAGAAAAGAGAAGAAACAGTCATTACTTTGCCAGTGATGAGGGCAAATAGTATTTGGCTTTGTATTTGGGTAATGAGACTCAATATTTTGATTGATGTTACTGATCTATAATGTGAAAGAAATTTCAACATTTTCATCAAGCATTCATGTATGTGAGCATTTGCAGCATTTTGTGCTTCGTTAAAACATCTGTTGACAGGGGGTATATACTGCCTAAAATTTTCATAATTTTCTTGCAGAATAGCATAAAGCAATGTTAATAAATTTTGATTTTAATATCAAACTTTCCTAAAGCTGAATTCCATCTGCAATCTCCCCCTTTTTTTTCGAGTGGGGTCTATTTGTGTCTCAAATCTAAGTACTGATATTTTGGTAATAATCAGTGTATATTTTCAATTGCTGTTCTTTCAGGTACATCAATTAGGTGAACATTATCAAGGAAGTAAAATTGGTGAGGTTCTGACTCCAGTAGGTACATTAAGAATGTCTGTTTCCTACCGTTCTAAAGATGATATGACAATAACACCACAAAAAGTTGAGAAAGGAAGCCCTTTCATGGTTAAAAGTGACTATTTTAAACCTGACATGAGCCCTAAAAAATATAGGATTGGAAAAAAGTACGTATGTGTATTCAATTTTTTCCCTTTATAAAAATTCAGAAGTTTTAAAATCTGAATAAAACTTTATTTTAAATATGTTTATTATTGCTATGGATGTACAGTCTTAAAGTAGCTATAATAGACTTAGACATTTTGTGTAACTTTTCTTTATTTTATTACACATTTTAAGATCAGTAAATTCTATTTCTGTGATTATCTTTTGAAGGTAGGTTTTTGTATCCATAGTTGAAGCATTTTATCTTATTTTTAAAAAAATTCTCACATTTTGAATTTAATCTGAAGATTTTTGAATTTAATCTAACATTTCTCTTCCCACGGAAGAGAAATATTACTTTATACTTTTAATGAAAGAATTTTTTTAAAAATGGGAACTGCTGCTAAATTATCATTCTTTTCCTGGTGAAAAAAAATGCTTGTGAATCTGCTCTTAAAAAAAGGGGGGGACTTTTGGTGGTTTCTGATTAGTTGGACACCCACTGAAATGTCACAAAAACGTTTTCATCAGGCAATGCAGTATGTTACCAAAATAAGTATGTAGTAATTCTATGATGTTATCAAAAAGTATTTGTGTGGTAATGCAGGTATGCAGGGTAGCATATATCTGTTTAAGTATACGTGAATTTGTAATTTTGAAACTCAACTGCCATTTTTTTATCAATATTTCTATTTATAATTGCGTTAGGTATTTGGTTGTTTTCTTGTAACTTATCATAATGGAGATTGTTGAGTTTGCTGGCTAATGAAGAAGAAAGCAGTTCTGCAAAAATATGATGGCATTTTGCCCAACAGTAGAGGAAGTAAACGTTTGCATTCTGTGAGTTGTATTTCTTAAACAACTAACTTTTATGGAAATGCAATGTGACAAATTGTAGGCAAAATATTAGAATGCAGGTTTGGAAATTGATTTGGAGATAGCAGTGCAACTAACATTCATTTTATTTAGTCTTGGCTAATGCTCATTGCTAAGTTTGTGCAATACATGGGGAAAACAAGTGTGAATGAAAAAAGTGCAGAAGGATTTTTCAAAAACATTAATTATTTTTATTTCTGATGTTCAGTGTTTTAAAAATTTTATTGATTGATTGTTCTTTAGTGGAATTCTTAGTGCGGTGCCATTTAAAAAATGGTTCTTGCCTTTCATGCATTAGCTTGGCAAATAATTACTTAACAAGGAGTATGCAAATGCAGTCTAAAGTCACAAATGAATTCACAACTTTTTAGTGGGTGTATGGATAATCAGAAAGTAGCTTTCTTTTTGATACTTTTTTTTTTTTCTTTTTTAGGAAATTAAATATGATCATTGAAAAATATACAGCTTTTTTATATTCAAAAAAATTAACATTTGTGTTTGTACGTATTTGTGGATTTGGATTGATTAACGACAACACTTGATGAAGAATGAAAACATATTTTAGTAGCCAGTATTACCCAGAACAGCTTCAGAAACACATTTACAGCCATTAGAAAACTACAACAAGCATACTGAAACAATCAGCAACACAGCCTTCAGGCGATAACAGTGAAGACAGCTTCACAGCAAAGCACTAGAGTACAGCTCCTGACTTGGTTAGGTCGTTCTCAGAACTCAACGTGCTCTCGAGACTCTTCATGCTAGAACTCGCAGTGCCCTCGACGATACACTCGATAGCCTCAATGATGCACACTCTCGATGCACCAACTCGCAACACACTCGACACTAGACTGCTATTCTGCATACTGGCAGGATTTACTGTAATTTCCGGAAGAAAGGCTGCATCAGCGTAAATGCTGCACTCGTGGAAAATGGCGGGAAAAAAATTACACAGAAAGGCCGCATCAGCGTAAACGCTGCAATAGATTAAATTGCGTGTGACATTGTCATGGGCCGTATAGATGCAAAAGCTCAACCTAAGTCCTGATATATGACATATCAGTTAAGAAAAATGCATAAAATGAAACCATAAATCAAAAATAAATTAAAGGTAAGAAATGTTCTTATGGCTCGTTTCTGTTGTGGCATATTTTTAAGAAGTTCTTTTTCAGGTCTTTAACGTCGAATACATCTGTCGCCCACTTCAAACTCTCGATCTGCTGCTCTATTTCCAATTTGTTCAGCACGTGAAATTACATTAAGCTTAAAACCAGCAGTATAGCTTCTGTGCCGTTTAGGTGCCATTTTAAAAAAAATTCTGCTCCCTTCTTACTTAAAATCTATCCAACAAGTACTTGTACCCAAACTGAAGGGATCTGTATCTAGCAGAATGCCAAGAAAAATTGATTCATGCTGAAGGGGAAATATGTCAGAGTTCATTATTGCGAGGCAGGTGGAGTCGTGTCTGCTTTTGAAAAAAATTGCAGAAAAGGCGGGTGGGGAGAGGATGGGTCCTGGAAGATTCATCAAATGGCAGAGGAGAGAGACTATTCAAACTGATGAGAATGTTGATTTGAAAGGGGGAAGAATGTTATTGTTCTGAGATCCTGCTTAGGGTGAATAAGGAATGTAGGTCCATCTAAGGGAAAGAATGTAAACAATATAACATTTGCAAAAAGCAACTGAATGGTCATTTGTGTGGGAACAGCACCAGTCTATGTACAATGACAAGGCCATCCAAACTATGTACAATGACCATCATAGGAAATATTTTATTTTTAGTGCACCTATACACTGCATGAAAAGAAACAACGCACCCGCTAAAAATGTAAGTTTTAAACACGTAAACGCCGCGACGTTTCTTCCGGAAATTACGGTGTATTGCTTTTGGCCTGCCTTCAAAGAACATTCTGGTCCAAACTGGTAAAATTCATACCAGAAAGTTCTCCATCTGTCTATGGCATATTGGCAATTTTGTTGCTAAATGGGCAATTTTGTGCCAAGTATGGCAACCCTGTTTTCACTTGCCATTTTCTGGCAACCCTAAACTCACCTTGAGGAGAAGATATCTTACCGCAGCTGGGCATTTCATAAAAATATATTTTTTTAATTTATGACAATGTGAAAAACTAATAGACAAACTGTGTAATATATAGACAACAAAATAATTTTAAAATAGATCACAAATGCCAAAAATGTCTAGATCGGGAGTTCCCAACCCTATGCCCGCAGGCACCATGGCATCTGCCAATCGTTTAACGTGTGCCCGCCACTGTGCGATCACAATAAAAATGTTTTAGTTTTCAATAAAATTCTATGTGAAATTTTTCTCATTTTTAATGAAATAGAAATTGCATCCAACATAGATACCACCACAAAGCGAAATGTGGCCGATTTCTTATTTTTTTATGTGCATGTATTATTGACCCTATCTAACTATAAATTCACCTTGAAAAAGGTAAATGCTGTCTGCCATTCAACAGATATTCTAGAATGTGCTCTTAAGGACAAAAAGGTTGGGAACCCCTGGTGTAGATGCATAACTGTGTCATCATTTGCTATCATAAAATCAGCACGAAACTTAATAAAAAGTTAAAATTTGCAGAGATATAAGCACTCAAATTTAGTGCTATCAGGATTCAGATATGTCAACGAACATATAGATAAATCACTCATACATAAGATCAAATACAGTACATAATGGGCTATTGTTATAATTTTGCATCTGCTTTCTGTTATGAATTTCTGAATAAGATCACATACAACTTGGTTATGTCTACGTGAATGGTGCATTGGAACAATTAATTGAGTGTTACAGTAGAACATGATCTCCAGGAATAGGTTATTTTTCATTGTGTTCAGCATAATATCGCAAACTGAATACAGTGAAACAAAATAATAAATTGCATATAGAATGCTTTTGGGTGGGCTAAAATTTCTCCCAAGAAGTACAGAAGGTCATGAATATGGTAGTTTCTTGATAAGAATTGCAGTCGTATTTCAATGAAACGTTTTCAAGACTTTGTTAGGAATATGAATGAATGCCATAAAAATATTAAAGGGTTGTAATGATTTTTAATGCATAATACGCCCTGCCACAAATCAGTTGTATTGAGTGCATTTACTTTATCATTGGAAAACAAATCTGTTGCTTTCTTATTGATGCATAAATATTTATGCAGTGAAATCTCGAATCACAAACGTAATTCATTTGTGAAAGCCATTCATCATGTGAAAGGTTGGTAAACCAAAACTGCTTTTTCCCCAGAAGTGAATGTAAAACGGATGGATTTGTTCCTGATCCCAGATGATTACTTATTTAAAATTTTATAATGATATTTTATGCTCAAGCTCATATCACAAAACAATTGAAATCATCAAATTTTGCACATACACAACACACTTATAAAAAGAAAAAAAAAAGGATGGAAAAATAATATACTTAACTGGTAAAATAGATGAAAACTTAAGTTTATCATACGTGTACAAAAGTAAGTTGGCAGTGTTAGTGAAGGGAAAAATCAATGTTACTTATTATTTGAAGAGTAATTTTGCCGCCATAAAAGCTGAAGTAACTTCCTTTCTGGGATTACTTTTTTTTTCGTTCTGAGTGTCTTGACACCATTTGATTGCTTTCAAGACTCACTGGGCCTCTGGCTATTGAAATGTTTCCCATTGAGATTTGTTTTTGTTTATATTTTAAAATATTTCCAAGAAGAGGTATGATATTGCCACTGAAAATATTTATGCTGAGGTTTGCTACTGCTATGATATCATTCTTTGAAACTTTATGCTTGGTACCACTTTACAGAAATTTTGTAGATAAAAAAAAAATAACATTCTGTCTTCCCATGCTAAAACTCTGAAGACATAATCTTTAATCATTTTTAAGACTACTTTTGAAGTTATTCCAAATCTTTCACGCTAAGTCACTTCTTTATATCTTCATTGTTTGCAAGGAGGTAAGAAAGGAAGGAGAGGTCATCTCAGCACTATGAGTGAAGCACTGCTCCGAGGCTTCGGTTTCCAGATGGGGTATTTTTTGTTTACATTAATAAGCTCCCTTTATAGCATTTTGATAGTATTTTTACACATGACAGTTCCATACAAATCGAAAAACGGGAAGCAAAAAGTGACATTCATTGTATGATGGATAATAGCAAATTGTATAGTTTAATGAAATTTATGCAAAAATCCAATCTTGGTTATTTTTTGATAATTAACAACAGCGATTTTGATTATGAATTTGTTTTATAAAATTCTAAGCTGTTGAACTACGAAAATATAGATTTTAGCAAAAATGTTATGCTTAAAGAATGAAAAATACCTTACGGTAACTTTAAAATTATATATTATACTCCTATCGATACCCTTGATAATCGCTACTTTTATTTTATGTTCTGAACGGCAATATGTTTTAAATAAAATAAATTTTTTTGTCATCCACATATTATTGTATTGTACATTTTAAAAATTTTTAGAGGGGAGCCTTTATAGTTGCTCATTTTAGACTTATCATTTTTATATAATTGAAAAATAATCACTGGGTTTACACTTTTTACTTATTTGGGTTAGTTAAGAAATAAAATTACCACCAAATCCTGCACTCATCATCAGTATTAATAAATATACACACAGATATGCCAATAAGTTAACTTTTCCTTGATTTGTAACCACACATTTGTGTAAGATTATGTACAGTTTTACACACATTTGTTTAAGAGAAGATGGATACATTTGCGAATTCAGCGAATGAAACAATGTTATGCAGACTACGGCAAACAAAATAATGATCTGATGACAGTGTGGTTAATGTTTAAATGTGAAATGGATAGTTATTATTTATTATATTATCAGAAAATTATTAAACTAGGTAAAATTGCTAAAAGAGCTATTCAGTGCTATGTCAAAATATATTTACTAGAAGATTTGAATTAGATGATGAATGTATACTAAAACATGTTTTAAGTCAAAAGTTGGAAACATGATGGCTAAATGTAAATATAAAATTATGTATGTTAAAATATTTGTAATTAGGTACATAGGTCAGGTTGTTTATATTAAATAGAGTAAGGCATGCAAGAGCTATCTGTCTAATGGGAAAGATGTCATCGTGAATGAATTTTAAAGAAAAACTGACCATTGAGTGGGTATTAAAAATAATGCATGTAATTTTCATTAAAATTATAGTTACGTATTTATTATACAGTACAAAGTCTGAAATCCGGACCTCAAAACCATTGACAACGTTTTCTCGTAGGCTTTATGCATGCACATTTGATCCCACATCCGCGCATAATAAAACGTTTAGAGAGTTGATTCTTAATTTCACTTTGACACTAAATAAAATACCTTATTTTTGAAGAAACAACCATTTTATTATGAATTTGTATGATCAACAATTTGGCTCTGTTGCTGCATATCTGCTTGGCATACATCTCAAACTGAAACATTCCACATAGATACATTATTGATCTGACGCCACCCTGGCGAATCATTATTTATTATACTTTTCTTTCATCACTGCATGTTTATCAAAACATGACAAATTGAGTAATGACTCATGTAGCCATGCCTAAACAATTTTTTTAATGTTAATCATTAAATAATAAAGGAGTGTGGTAACATTTTATGTTGACATTACGCTTGGCGATGATTACAGATTTAAGTTAAATGTGCTAAAAAATGTTGACAATTAAAAATTTACCGAAAATTTCTTTCCATATGCTAAAAATAGATTTTGTTGATGATACTCATAGACCCAAAGATTACATTTAGGGATATTTGAATTAAGAATAACTGATTTGTCATTCACATAAACTCAGAACCAGCACCAGGGCTGCATGGTCGCATCATTGAGTCACAGAATTTAGGGCCCACAGAGACTGCATCAGGTGATAAGATATCTAGCACCGGCACCTCAGTAAGGCTTAAGTATATGGTGGGAATTTATGTATTCAGAACTCTGACAAGCCTTAACCCTCTAACTGCTTAAGACGTGTTTAAACTTTTTCAGAGTTTCCTTTAAAAATGATGTAGACGTCTTTACACGAATTTTAAATCACTCGAAAAATCTTTAAGACGTGTATACACGAAGCTCAAATTTTGCCAAAAATGCTTAAGACGTGTTTAGACGATGCGCTCTGGTGTTCTTTCCCCTACCTTTCTGCAGGCGGTTGTCAGTTGACACAAAGCGCTTAATGGGGTGTGAAGTTTCTTTCAAAAGAGCACTTTACGAAAGAGTCCTGAGAGTGAAGTATCATTGTCAGATAGCAGATATGTATTATCTGTGTGGTGACTAAAAGTTTGCAAATGAAGATAAATCATTTTCCAACTGTTTGCCTTGTAGTACTTTATACAAATGAAAGTCAAACAGGATCAGACGTTGTTATAGTACATTGCTGAATTTTAGTAGAAACAGGGAAAAAATAAGAATTGCAACGGAAGACACCCTTTTTAATAAATCATATGTTACACAATCAAATATTTTATTTTTGTATTAAAAGTTGATTGCAATTTCTGATTCGTAAGGAAAAAATATGAAATGTAGCAACCAGCTTTCTTGTTTGCCCTCATATTTCAAATGCGCTTTATTATAATGGTATATTCTTCTTTTGACATTCTGAAATGTTAAAACTGTGCTTTCAGCATGGCTGAGTTTTGTACTCGTATGTGTGGCTCTGTGTTCTGTAGAAATGGTGAACTGACATAAAAATTTTATGAATGTTTAAAGGAAGATGTTCTACTCGAAAACTTCAATTAAATGGAATAAATCAATGCGCCGAAGGAATTTCTAGAAATATTTGTTTTAAAAATTTTATTATTAAGATTTTAAATAGTTTGAAGGAGGTTCAAATCCTGGTTAAGGGGAGGTATGCTTTCATGACAAGTTTTCTAAAGGAAACAATCTCGTACTACACAGAGTTAAAACCATAAAAACGCCCATGCAATTAGCCTGTTCGCTGGGGTTTGAATGCAGATCAAACTACCAGTATGTTAAGAGCTAGCCCTCGTATAGTTTGCCATAAGCTAAATAAAATCATTAAACATTCTTGAAATCACTTCACATTACTGAAATGGCAATAACTTCATATTATACTATGCTACCATTTTTCCTCTAATATGAAATTTTAAGCTTTTCCTTTATTGGACAGCCCACCAGCAGCTGAGCGGAGTTTAACAGGACAACTGATGGTTCTGTCCGGGGTTCGAATCCCGGCTAACGGGCTGGCTGCAAAGATGTTTTCTTAGTTTTCCACATGTGTAACATGTATTTAAGCCAATATCTGTTAGACATTCCTCCAATGAAGGCATCCTTCACCTTAGGTAAATAACCCTCGAGTACCTTGCCATAATCAAATAAACCATTATCCATAACATGCTTCTCTTCGGTCGGATATTATTTTTCTGTTGAAAAGTGCATGTGCCAAAGTTGGCCCCCGTTGAATGAAATAAGTTGTTTATTTTTTATCACGTCAAAGTTGGCCGCCGTTGAATGAAATACGTTATTAATTTTTATAACAGTGTTCTTATTTTCAGAATCTGAATTATCAATAAAATATTTTTAGTAATATGCAATTCTATTTTTCTTTTGATTAATGAAAAATTAATTTAAGCGACAAATTTCTTACATTTAGAAAAATTTCCTATTGTCGAAACGAGTTGCTGTCAAAAGCGCATCTTCTCGTTGCTGCATATATTTATTTACAGAAAACTGCTTGGTGTGTGTGCTTTTATAATTGAAAAGATCCAGAGAATTTTCAACAGGGAAATAAAGTTATTAATTTTATTGAAGTTTGGATTCTTTGTGTTTTGAGGTGAAAGTCAAACCATCAGATATGTAATAACCTTAAAATAAGGGTATATATAATTAGGATTTTGCAGCCAGACATTCCCAGCGAAATATATTGCAAAAATTTATCTATGTAAAAGTAATGTATATTCCGCTTAGTATTTGAATTTATCAGTGTTATTACACATCAGTTTATCAGTGTAAGTTATATCGAGATTTAGTCGTGTTCAATACAAGAATTTAATTTGTTTATATAAATCCGATTCGTTTAATAATATTATATTTATTAAATACTATTTATTAGGTTTCCAAATCTGTCAAACCCAATCAATGGCCTCCTGGCTAAGATTTCTGATTACCGCTAGTTCAACTTATATTCAAACCCAAACAAACTAACTGGCTGCATGATTGGGTTTTGTGATCTCACCTATGTGTAGCATGAACATGAGTACGTTTTACTTAGAAAGTCGTCCACAGAGACATCCAAATCCTTAGGCTGATAGATCTCGTTTCCTTTGCCATACTCAAATAATTTAAACATTGTCAAAAAGACTAACAGATGCATATAACAAAATAAAATTAAGTAAATGCATATAACAAAACTGAAGTAAATGTATATAACGAAAAACAAATGAGGTAAAAAATTTTTAATCA
Organism: Stegodyphus dumicola; assembly: GCF_044657685.1. Lineage (NCBI taxonomy): Eukaryota > Metazoa > Arthropoda > Arachnida > Araneae > Eresidae > Stegodyphus > Stegodyphus dumicola. The sequence continues at coordinate 182,894,317 of NC_140781.1, forward strand.
TTTTTTAATACAGTAGTTTTTAAATTGCGTTGTTTTCAAATTTTATTTCATTTTTATGTATGTACCAATATACAGTTTATATATGCAAAAGTGTACTTGTTCAGCATATATAAATTAATTAAATAAATCTGATTTGAAAATGCATGCACTAACGCGCTATTCTCATAACTTGAAAAACACTACACATAAAGTATTGTCTGAGAAAAATGTTTTTAAAGAAAAATTTAGTCTCCTTACTCGGTGCTTTGTAAAACAATTTAAATAAGCTTATTAATTTTTTTCTTCTATATTAAAAACAACTTAGTTTCTTTTTCATCTATATATGAAAAATACAAAAATTTTGCTGTCAGACTAGAAATTCTTAAAAATATGAAACTCGTTTTTTCAAACAAAAGTTTCTGGGGGATTTCTCTACGTTAGCAGGTAGTAACAGACCACTGAATGCTTTGTTTGAAAAACCCGATGAAGTGGATGATTTCAGCCCCCAGAAATTTTTTTTTACAAAGCAGATGCGGTCCAAATGGCTTCTGAGAAGTGTTCATATTTGAATATCTAGAAGCTTGAGTTGGAAGACTTATTGTTCCCGAAGCAATCAGTCAGACAGCAATAAAATTTGTTATAGATATTTCTCTCTCTCTCTGTGTGTTCTTGAAATCCTAGAATTTGTGAAAGTTTTTTTTGTTTTACATGTATAAGGAAACTACATGTAAAGCAAAACAATTCCAGGCACCCAATGTATGTTAACCCCTTAACTGCCGCGGGCGTATATATACGCCTTGCTCAGCCGATGCGTTAACTGCCCCAGGCGTATATATACGTCCTTCCAAACTGCTATCATTTGCTTTGCGCTGCTACACCTAAAATTATTCGCAAAGTTAATGCATCGGCTGCGCATCTGGGGCAGTTAACACATCGGCTGAGCAAGGCGTATATATACGCCTGCGGCAGTTAAGGGGTTAATCATTGTACGTCCCCTCAGCTCTTCGGTCGGATATTAAGAAAAGAAATTATTATACTGCTTTTGTATTACTTGTATAGTGAAAGATTTGAAAAAATTATCTTCATATGAAAAGTTTTTCTCTGATGAACAAATACAGCTGAAAACATGTTTCTGTCTTCCGTATATCCACAAAACAACATGAAATAGTACTGTACTCATTTGTGTTGTATTACATTTTTATATTACTCGTGGTAAATTTTTCGATTCTTAAATTTCTCTCTCTTTTCTTATAATACACAAGCACTTTTTCAAATATGGCTGACCTATGAACCTAAAGTTTTATGCTATAAAATTTTATATAAAAATTAGCCGTAATCATTAGGCACAGCTTTTGTGTATATTATATTTATGAATACATGCCTGCAATTAATACTAAGAATACTGTTGATAAAATTTGTGATATAATTAATAATGGAAATACTGTTTAAGCTATAAACCAATTTGAATCTTTTTTTTATTATAGGGTAACATGAGCCAAACACTTTTTGTTAGAAATATACAATTATGCTAACTTGACACATCAGATAGAAAATATTTTATCGTCATCATCGGCTATGATAAAAGATTTTTACGCTTAAGATTTTGGATTATGATAAAGCACACAGGATCTATTTGCGTAAGGAAAAGGAAGTCTTCATGGTAGATTTTTTTGAGGAAAACAAACTGTTAATTCACAATCGCACTTCTGAAAAACTTCTAAACCTCCCATGCAGCGGCTAGAATTTACCGGTGCTCAGCCATCTTACCGCTTGGAGACTAGTTGGCTTTCTGAATTTATGCAATATCTATCTGAATTTGGATATTTGCATAAAAAAGGAGCAAAATAAAATTGCACATTGTAAATAGTACATTTTACTGAAAACTAACTTTCTTTCAAGAAGGAAAATTAACTGTAAGGAATAAGATGGATGCATTTAATTAAACGGCGGCCAATAACAGCGCTGATCATATGTTTCTGTATAATCATTTTATTCGTGTTATCGTATAGCAAAAAATATCCACATATTATATTTTACAGTTTGTAAGGTCACGGGTTATCTGTTTTAAGAGAACACCTTTGAGGGAAATTTTCTAAATAAAATTGGCTTGAATTCACGTTACGCATGGGGAAAATCATAAAGACACCAAGCAGCTAAACTGTTCGGTTGCCAACGACAAACTACCAACATCCACAATCTTATTCACTGAACTATAGTGAACTTAAATTACTGTTTGTATATTATTAGTAGTATTAAAATAACGAAAATATTTATTCTAATAAAAATTTTTGTTCAAATATCCTCCCTAGTAAGGTATTTCCTTTGGTTGGAGATTTGGTGTCAATAATTAATGCTATGTTGAAACAAGACATTTATTTAGAGCATAATGCTTCAAAAATGTATGCTGGGATCCCTAGAAAAAAATATTGCCTGAAAATATATCTCCGAAAAAATATTTAATTATTCATATTCTTATGATTAATTATTAAATAATTAATAACTGTTATAATTATTAAATGCAAGCTTATTTATACTTTACAAAATGTACAGCAACACTCTTTCTTTACAAAAATACCATACTGAATAAATTATATTGTAAGCTAATGAGTAACAACATTGCTTTGTTTAATTAAGATACAATAACACGGCGAACAAATATTAATTTGGAAGTCAAACAACAAAAATCAGCATTATATTTTCAAATTTTAACAATCTAATTTTTATTATATCTTATCTCCTTCATTTGCGCTTTTGCAGCTGAGAATGATGGTTCGGTAAAACCATCAAAACTAGTCCTGTGAAAATTTGAAATTATAACGCTGATTTCTGTTGTTTGACTTCCAACTTAATTGATTTCTCTGTTATTAATATATCTAATCTTTCTTATTTCAGATAAAGTTTACTAGTGTTTCTTGGACAAGAAAGCAAGAATTTTTAAATTGAGTCAATAAATTTATGATACACTGAAAACAGTTTCAGGTTATAATTCCCTTTCTGAATATCTTTAATGTATATTTAAAAAAGTAAAATGCAAATTTAATATTAATATTATCACCTTTAAATAACACCCAAATGTTCCGTTTATAACTCTTAAAACTACGTAATAATTAGGGCCTAAAGAAATTATTTAAAATAATTATTATTTGCATGCAGTTGAAGAATATAGGAAAATGTTAAAAGTATGAAAGTTTTTTAATTAATGACAAAAATAGAGACAGAAAATCGGAAATAATATGAAATGTTTCAGCAGTATCTCAGAAGGAATGAAAGAGATATTTGTCAGAATAGAATTTAGTGATAGCAGTTTAATCAGAGTGTATTGAAATTCAGGTGATAATCAGTGACATACAGATTTAGGATACTTAGGTTAAAAAAGCATAATAATTAAAAATTTAACCGCGTGAATTTTAAAACCAATTTATTTGAAAATAATATTGTTTTAGGGAAGTAAACTTTTAAGTTTCGCAGCTGTACCGTGCAGCATTGAGACGGTCATCACGGAAATTCTAGTCTTTTGCAATTCTCTTGACAGTTGACATCTACGGAACAATATCTAGTAATCAATCTCACTTAGCGGAATCATTAAAGTAAAATTCTGGGAGGGATGGGAAGTAACAAAAGAACTGCCTGACAATTTTCAGAGGTTTTGGGTTATTTTCGCGACATTTTACGGGAAGTTCGGTCCAAAACCAGCGACAGTTTTAAAGGGATTCGCAAAAAATCGCTTGACAGGCTAAGGGTTAAGCATGTGCAGGAAATAGACATAAATATAATAAATAACTAAAGTAACACAATTCAGGCTTAATTTTCTCAGTGCGTGATAGAAGCAAGATAAAATTTAATGGAACAACTTGTCATTAGTCACCAAGCTCATGATGCATAGCCAAATATGTATAGTGAAGAATAGCTAAATTTGATGGTGGTAGGTGCTAATTTTAAAGGTTTTCGGATATTGCAAAACAAAGGTAAAATTTCCCAATTAAAACATTTTGTAAAGAAATGCAGAGACGCAGTAATAAATGAAGATGATGTAAAAGGAGTTTTTTATTGTGCTGACAATGCTTCTCAATCATCAATCAATTAACCCCTTAACTGCCACAGAAAACGTACAAGATTCATTTCCCAGTACCACGGTTTTTCACATAGGCGTGCATAGTTATGCGATGTATTAGGGGGGGGAATAAGTTTTACTTTCTAAAAACTGTTTACTTTCACAAAATAAAGAATAAAAGAAAAAAAAAATGAATGAACAAAATTTAATGTTTTGAGTAAAAGTATAATGAAAAGATGTAAGTATAATAAAAATGATGTTGTTATAATAAAAAAAGATACCTAAAATGGAGTTTCGATCAATTCATTTTTAGATTAGTAAAGTGTAATATCAGGTTTCAGTGTTATACCTTGTGAAATCAGTATACCTAAAAAAATGTATATTTCTTCTTTACTGGTTGAAAACCATGATTTTGTTCTTGATTTTTCGTTTGCAAGGTGTTGGTTCATATTCTCGTCTACAAAATGGTTAGTTTCAGTAACAATATGAAGCACAAGCAATTCAAAAAAAAAAAAAAAAAATCAAAAAAGATAAATGTGTTTGAAACATCCATTATATCTTTCTTTATTCCTGGAACCTACTATAAAAAGTAAAAGAAAACAGAGGACACAAAATTAAAAAAAATACGTTTTACTCAAACAGCACCAGGCAATACCACGCAGTCATTACTTTCATCGTTTTAGACACACCCCTCTCTCCAATTTCTCCCCACACTTCTCTGATATAGGATCCTCTTTCACATACTTTGTCAAGGTCATTGTGGTGTTGCATTCCAAAGCTTTTCAAATAATTTTATGGGTAGCAGCGCAAAGCAAATGATAGTAGTTTGGAAGGGCGTATGTATACGCCCGAGGCAGTTAACACATCGGCTGCACAAGGCATATACACCCGTGGCAGTTAAGGGGTTAATGATTGGCAAAATCTGTAGTATTGTTCTAGATCCAGAAAATACTGCTACCGACAGTGAAGAAAGTGACAGAGAAGTTACTGAAAATGAGAAAATTGCAATTGACATGTTAGTCAAAATTCTCGACACAGCAACTACAGAACTTCAACAGTGAAACTTTGTAAGTGAACAAGAAATTACTTATGTCTATATAACTGAAAAGAAAGTATCAGCACAAAAAAGAAGCAACTTAAACAATTTACATTCAAAGAAATGTTTAATAAACAAATAAATATTAAGCTTTATAAATTTTGATACCCTTTAGATCATAAATACTTCATTATTTCATAAATCATGATTTCATATTTTCAATTTTATAATTTCTGTATGCCATCTTACTAGATTTAAATTGATAATCTAATATCCAGAAAAATCCCAAATCCGTAATCGCCAAAGACCCCACAAGTCCGGATTTCGGACTTTGTACTATATTAAAATTTTCGGTATATGCTAAATTATTGTGAATTACTTTACTCGAAAAATATAGTGAATGCACAGAAAGATTTGCACATGCTGAAAATGAAAAATATGAAATATGTATGGATATTTATGCATATGCAAAATTCAACTATTATCATTCAACTACTTTCTTCCAAACTACTATCATTTGCTTTACACTGCTACCCATAAAATTATTTGAAAAGCTTTGGAATGCAACACCACAATGACCTTGACAAAGTATGTGAAGGAGGATCCTATATCAGAGAAGTGTGGGGAGAAATTGGAGAGAGGGGTGTGTCTAAAACGATGAAAGTAATGACTGCGTGGTATTGCCTGGTGCTGTTTGAGTAAAACGTATTTTTTTAAATTTTGTGTCCTCTGTTTTCTTTTACTTTTTATAGTAGGTTCCAGGAATAAAGAAAGATATAACGAATGTTTCAAACACATTTATCTTTTTTGAATTATTTTATTTATTATGTTAAAGACATGTATCTGCCTTTAACAAAATACTTAAATATGTATTAAATTATTTATAAATGAAATTTGAAATGAATGATTTATTTATGCATAAACTTCTGGGAAAGTTACCGTGAAAAAAATCTAATTATTAAATGTATCTAAATTTATAATGATTATAAATATTATTTTAAAATATATAATAACCTCATATTATACCTTAACATTGAATTGTAAACATAAATTGAATCTTGTTGAGAAATACGTTTATAAAAGTATTTAAGCTAGAATTGTTCGTACTGGAAAGCAGTCAATTAAAAGGTATTGTAAAACAAATTCTATGAGATGTGTGAAGTAATAAAGAAGAGGTTTGGAATATGTATTGTTGAAATTAAGGGTAAAAAAAATCTGATAGCTATAATTAAAAGAATTATTCCCTTATATTTTATAACTCAGTTACAAGTTTTAAATAATATATTTTTTAAAATCCTTTTTTTTTTTTTTTTTTTTATTTTCTTTCAGAAATATTCAGGGAAAGTTAAGTACATGGAAATGAGCACCAATATTAAATATATTTCACTATTAAAATAAAGGATGCTTTACTTTCAAATGGACCGAATAGAACATTAATTATAAATTCACTTTGATTTTTTGATTTAAAATATGCCTCAGAAGCTAAAAAAAATTGTCATATTTGAGAAAGTATTTTAGGAAGAAGCTTTGTAAATAGAATAGAAATAATGCATAATTGTAATATTAATAATACAATAAACTTTGATTTTTAATTTTTGTAATCCTTAGCCAAATAAAATCGAATTACCTTAAACTTTTTTTCTAATGAAATTAACGAAAACTTGTGAAAATAGTTCATTCAAATTAAACTGTTCTGAGCAAACTGTTCTGTGAAAAGTATAGAATTTAATTCCGTTCAGAATGGAATGTTGTTTAAAAATGTATTCTTTTAATATACTTAGAACTCTGAAATATTGTAGAAAAAGAAAGTATATACATTTATATGTATATTTACAAAGTAATTACAAAATATTTACATCCGATCATGTCAAAACCCACTGATCTTAATGGTAAGTCACTGAATCTTTTTATGACCAAGAAGGGATTGCTAGTGCTTCAAAGCAGTGTATGCAGAAGACCAGTTAGGGCCTCTCCTTCTTACTTCCTACCTCCATTATTGTTAGCTTAAGCCCATATTTTTACCTAGGAGCACAATATCATTGATAACAGCAAAAATATAAATAATAATAGTTAACTAATTAATAAAACATTAATAGTAAATAAATAATAGTCCTTGTTTATCAAAGCCCCCCAAATCTGTTCGTGAAACTCTGGTCTCAGTTTCTTGTAGGCCAAATTAATCATCCTCTGACACATTTACTTCCAGGCTGAGAGAGAATATTAAAATGATCTTTTAGTGGATCGCTGAGTATTACTTCTGTGCGAGAAATAACCTCATAATATCTTTAAATAAGAGCTCTGGTGTAGAGTTGCTTAAAATTTAAAGTGACCTGCTGGGTGTTAACAGGCAGGAACTGTACTGTGATACACTAACCGACATTGAAAATACAAAACCAAGGAGTGGCCTGGAGATTATGCAAAATTCAAGGTAGATGCATGTCACCGAGTTATGTGAATGATGTGAAATGTGCACCTTTCCAGCACACGTTGAAGAAGATATAAGGGAAGGAACCTGCAGAATGTTCAATTTTTGTGCTGTTATTTCTGCTAGGGAAATCATCTTAGAAAATTTATTCTTATCCCTGAGAATGTGTGTAATAGCAGAAGATGGCAACCCATCATACAACAGAGGCAGTTCCAGCAGACAGACAATTTTATGAGGATCATGGTGATTGTACTTAAAGGGGCAGGTTGGTCCATACGGTAAATCTCAGCTGACACACACCTCGACATGTCCACAGTGCACCGGCTGTGGCTACGATGATGGGAACAAGGAAATGTGGCAAGTTCAAGGGGTGCTGGTGCAGCCACAATGATGTCAGCACACATGGCCTACCTGCAAGCCACGTATACCAACATTCAGGATGTTCAAGACACTGGAATGTTTCCATATCGACCAGAAACTTTTGCCGTCTATTGGTGGCTAATGGCCTGCACTGGTGACGTCCATTAAGAAGACTACCAGTGAGCCCACATCATAGATGCCAACATCTGCAGGGGTGCCAGGCTCGAGTGATGCGAATGACGGAATTGCACAGGGTCGTGTTCTCCGATGAGTCATGCTTCTGTTTCTCCATGATAGTCGTCACATACGAGTGGGGTGTCAACGTGGAAACAGGTCCCATCCAGCAGCAACTGCGGAATGCCCCACGACATGACAATGCGGCATCATGGTGTTTGGGGCACAATCTCAAACAATTCCACGTCACATCAAGTTCGTATTCAGAGCAATATGACAGCCCAATGATATGTGGATGATGTGCTGCAGTTGGAGATACCACCTACCTTCAGGAAGTGCCCAATGCCCTTTATCGGCAGGATGACCTCTGACCACACACTACTCGCATCAGCCAACGTGCTCTGGAAGGTATATAAATGCTTCACTGACCACTGCTCTTGTCTGACCTGTCACCAATCAAACACATTTAGGATATCATTGGACTCCATTTGCAGATTCTGCTGTTGCCATGTTCAGAACTGTTGGAAATGGTTGACAGGGAATGGAGAGCTATTCCTCAGGACTTCATCTGTAGTCTAACTAACTTTCTACCTAGATGTGCTGCTTCGTGTAGCCCCATCCAAGGTGGTCTTACAACCCACTGAGCCAACGCTATTCTCGCTCTGTATTATGTATATCATTTCGAAATAAAGATCAATTATTGTTCATTGCTATCTCTCTCTGTTTGCGGAGTGTCATCGCTTTCTGGCCAATCCTTCTTGATGTTGCATTTTCAGTGTCAGGTAGTGTATAATCTAATTATTCCATTAACTCGTGAAGCCTAGATGCCAAGCAGATATATTATTTATCAAAAAAAGACACTTTAATGGCAAATTGATTTTTTGCAAATATTTCTTCAGAATTGCGGCAAAAATCAGCATATGTGAATGTTAAGCCTTTTTAATAACGACACTGTGGTAATCAATTTTCAACATTTTTCTGCTTCATTTTATTCATCCTTTAAGCATAACCAGAATACGCTGTTTTTTGTGGGGTTTGGTTAGATTTTGTTGGTTGTCTTTAAATGTTGGTTGATTTTATGTTATCTGTCTTAAATTGTAAGCTGTATTAGCAACAAACTTTGCAAATTGCACCTGCTTACAACTTAAGCACAAAGATACCCCTATGATTAAGCAAAGAATAAACATGAGTTGATGAAATTAGGAAATAAACAAGCATGGCTACTATTGGTCTTCAGCCAGTTTGTTTCTCTAGTAGGGCAGCAAGCTCATTACAAGACCCCTATTGGATGAAGAAATTATAACCTTTGTCTACATCTATGTTACTTATAGCAAGTATTGCACCAAAATTCCACATGCGGAAGTCCTTTGTAGCTTTAATTCAGTTATTGTGACTTCCTGTGCATTCTGAAGTGTCATTTGTTTTGGATTGCCAGTTCATTCCTTGAGCCACCATTTTTAACCTGAGATATTTCTGCTTGGAAAATTTGTGACCTTGAGGTTTTACTGTATCTGTTTAAAAATCGTAATATTTTATTTTCAATTTCAAATTCCAGTGCTAGTTATGTATGTATATACATAACCTGTTCGCGACGGGCACCTTTGTTACCAAAGCATTCTCTTGGAACAGCGCATTAACCGGATGTGTCGTCCCGCGGGGACGGGCAATTTACGCTGCTAAGCCTAACTTTGGAAAAAAATTTTTATAAATGAAATTTTTCATCCAATTTTTCCAATTTTGGGTACATTATGAGAAGAACATTCAGGTAGTCGTCAGAATTAATTTTAAGCCTTTATTATTATATTTTCCTTAAAAATTTTATAAAATACTCATTCTAGAATAATATAATTTTCCCCTTATCCCACAAATAAATATACATAGAAAAATATCCAAACAATCGCAGATTTTATTTAACACACACAATTAAAATTAAAAATATTAAAACTGTCTTTCATAAAAATTCAACTAGCAAACAACGAAAAGTAAGCAATGTTTCGAAATGAGACGTATGATATTCTTTGAAACATGGGTGTATGCTAAGTCCAGCGTTGCATTAGTCACAGGAATATAATATCTGCTGCTATTTTACTCAGCAAATTTGACTCATTTAGCATTTGTATATGTTCTATGATCAGATAGTGCTTTCGTTTTGACATTTAAAAAAAAAAAAAAAGAAAAAAAAAAAAGAAAAAAACTTTCACTAAGCGATACAAAATATTCGTCTCAATGGCGTAAAACTCAGAGTAATAAAAAAGTCTCTAATGATAGAACATCTACTCCGCTATAACCGATAAAAAATAAAATAAAAATAACAAAAATTAACAAATTAAATTAAAAGTATTCCAGAGCATCAAGAACATGTTCATTTGTTTATATAAAGTGATGCAGTAAGAGCCATTACATAACTCAACACTAACGAATTAGTGATTGTATATATTCTACGTTTAGGTACTGCTTTCATTTGCCATGAAAAAAAAGATATGTTTCGCTGATGATTAAAAATATTCATCTCTAAGCACTAAAAATCTAAGAGTAATAAAAAAAATCTGTAATGGTAGAACGTCTATCCCACTATATCCCAAAAATTAAAATAAAAAGTACCTCAATATAGTGCGAGCACATGCATTTGTGTATATCAAATGACACAGTTAAAGAGACGTTACATTGCTCAACACCAACCCATGAATCTCACTCTCATTCCGAAACAAAAAACCAAAAGTAAGAATTATTGCATAGGAATGAAGGTAAACATACTTAACTTTCGATATATTTCCCCATAACAGGCATACAGCTACATCTGGCAGCAACAAAAAATATTAATTAAACGTTCTATGTAAAAAGTGAAATCTCGTACGCCCGGCCGGTAGAATGAATTAAATGACGATTTAAATATGACACACCTGGCCGTGAGGTAATGTTCGCTGCTGATGCATATATGACACACCCGTACTGAACAGGATAAAATCCAGAGTGTTTTGTATATTTCAATATAACAATTATGGATGTATTTTATAATGTAATATTAATGATACATAGTTGATTGATTCACCTTACCAATCTAAACAAACATTCCATACTCATAGCGACAGTGAATGCAGAAAAATATTGCTGAAATATTTCCTTGTTTTTTAAATATTGATGAACATCGATTATTGATAATTTAATTATTGATGAGTATTTTTTCCTTTTATTTGTTATTTTCTCTCTTGATATTTCTTTTCCTTATCTCACTTGTAAGAATAGAGCATGTACTGCATATGATATGCACTGAAGAGCCATTACATTATGACCGCCCTGTTAATAACATGTAGGACCCCCTTCAGCCCTCAAAACCACCAGCACCCGGAGTGGCATTAACTCCATAAGGCAGGGGTGGGCAAATACTTTTAAGCGCGGGCCAAAATGAAATTTTCAAAATGTCCCCCGGGCCGGAAGACTATACCGCGTACGCTGTGTACACGCAAATTTTTTTCCCTGCCCAAGAAATTTTTTTGACAAAAACACTATAAGTATCATTTTAAACTTTAAAGCATTTGGACAGAGAAATTTGACAGTTAATAAAAGATAATAGTAATAATAAATTGCCTTACTTAGGTGTATATGCGAACAATTTGTGCCCAGTAAAATATGTCGCGTAATTTTTAAAGAAATATGATCCATTATATTAAATTAATGGTCATTAAATAAATCAGTTAATGAAAGATTTTATTTTGATATTTATTTATATCTTTTAATACAAATTATTTTATTTTGGTTGTATTTATTACATTTTTATATTTATATTACATTTTGTAAATATAAATAGTAAATAGAGTTATAAAAAGAAAAGACAAACATCAAACATTAGAATAGAATAGTTTTAGTTAATGTGAAACGTGAAATCTGGAATGTTAATTTGATATATTTCTTCAAAATTTGGATCCAAATCACTTGTAGCAATCCTTAATACCGAGTGTAGATTTTCGTCAGTAATTTGTGATCGATATTTATTTTTCGTGTAAATCATTAACGAAAAAGTTCTTTCACAAATATATGTTGATCCAAATAAAACTAGGTATTTTTGAACATAGTTCAAAAAATGTTTGAAATGTTCTGTATTCAAAGCACCGTAGAAAACACTCAACTCGTTTGATTGAAAATTTTCTTTTAGTAAATTATTTGACTTAAGTCAATTAGTTCTAGTTGAATTTCAACAGGAGCTTCTTGCACGTCAAAATTGAAAGGTTGACTAATTAATGATAAAGGTTTTTCAATAGCTTTGAGATCTTTAAATCTTCTTTGGAATTCAGAATGCAGGTCTTGTCTTATTGCACTATATTTAAGAAAATCGGTATTTTTCAATGATTCTCGTCATGATTGTAATGAAGGGAAATGATTTAGTAATTTCTTATTAAAGTTTTTAACAAATAAACTGAGTTTTATCGTAAATGCTTTGACGTTTGAGTGCATATTGAAAGCGAATTGGTTTTTCCTTTGTAGATTTATATTTTGTTCATTCAAATATTTTACAATATCTACTGCAAACGAGAAATCGTTTAGCCACGCCTCATTTTGCAATTCAGGAAAATCATGTTTTTTTTTTTTTTTTTTTTAATCGACAAGAAGGATACTATTTCATCAAGTAAATATTGAAACCTGTCCAAACCGATATCTTTACCGATGCTAAGCCATCGCACTTCAGTGTAATAAGAAATTTCGTAAAAGTCAATTTCAATTTCGCCCACCAGCGGCTGAGCGGTAAAGACGCTAAACACTGGTAGTTCGGTCTGAGGTTCAATCCTGCGAACATGCACTGGCGCTTTTGTGGTTTTCCCCATGTGTAACGTGTATACGAGCTAGTTTCCCTTAGAAAGTCCTCCATGAAGGCATCCCTCCCTTTAAGCAGATAGCCCTCGTGTGCTTTGCCATAATTAAATAATCCAATCCACTTTCAATTTCTTTCAAAAATTCAACAAACTGTCGCTGATTTAAGGCATGTCCCCGGATAAAATTTACAACTTTTGTCACAACAGTAATGACGTGATTCAATTTCAAGACTTTTCTACATAACACTTCTTGATGAATAATGTAGTGTAAAAATAATATATCCTGTTCTGGCTGCAACTCTTTTACTTTGTCGCTGATTCGTTTTAGTAAACCCACATTTGTCCCTGTTAAACTAGGACAGCCATCTGTAGTGATGCTTACTATTTTGTTCCAAGTTAAATTTACTTTAACTAAACACTTTTCAACAGTGATAAAGAAGTCTTCACTGGTAGTTGTATCTTTCATTCAATGCACACTAAGAAGTTCCTCGCTAATTTCAGAGTTCTTGTTAATACCTCAGATAAATATTAATAATTGACTTGTGTCAGTAGTATCGCAGAACTCATCTAAAGCCAGAGAACAATATGTAAAATCAGCAGTTTTTGTTCTTAGCTGGTCAAGTAAATTTTCTGCAGTATTTTCGATCCATCGTACTATTGTTCTTCTTGAAAGGCTTACATTTTCAAAAATATGTTTCTTTTCAGGACAACATATCTCCGACACTTGTATCATGCATTGTTTAACAAATTCTGCTTCAGTAAAAGGTTTACAGAACTTAGCAATTTTGTGTGCAACAGCATAACTTGCTTTTGTGGTAGATTTCTCGATATTACTTTGGTACAAATATTGTGTTGCTTATTCAAGTTTTTTTGTCATGTTTTCTGCTGCACTTCGAAGTTCTGTTAAAGAAAGTGATGCATATTTTGGATGTTTTGATTTAAAATGCCTGTTTATATTGTATTCCTTGAAAACAGCAATTGTTTCCTGGCAAACTAAACAAATTGCTTTTTTTATCTATGTTTGTAAAAAGGGATTTTACCATCCATGCTTCATTGAAATTTCTGCACTCCAAATCAACTTTTCTTTTTTTAGATTGACTCATTTTACAAAGGCCTACAAATAAATAATTTAATTATTACAATAAAATAATATATATATGTGATGTACCAGCTTTAGTCGTAGCTTAAATTATCAGATGATAAGATTAAAAAAACAGGATCCATTTATTATTATTCAGGAGAAAAAGCAGTTACAAAATCAGATATCTGGAGTAAATAAAAAGAATTACTAATAACTTTTTGTATGAAGTTTACTGCATTGTGACATTTAAGAAAAAGCCCCGATATTCTTTTGCAAGTCCTTTTATAGCCTCTGGAAAGGCGGAGCTTCCAAGAAATGACTGACGTCAGCCTCGTCAGCCAATCCAGTTCGCTTTAAATATTTTCAGAACATTCTATAACTGTACATGTACAGAAGGCGGGAAAACCAACTTGACTACGGGGCTGTGGATTTAATTCCACGTACTTTCAAATAAGAGAACATCGCCATTAAAAAATGAAAAGAACATACAGTTTGAATTTTAAGTGTATTCTTGACTATGGAAATTTTATTATTACATATACATATATATATATATATATTATTAAGAAATAAGACATATATATGAGATTAAATAAGATATATTTTAAGAGGATGTTACAGCATATAAGAGATTAAAAAAATTGCATGCAGGATTTTTCAACGGGCCGGATAAAGCAAGCAAAAGGGACGGCTTTTGCCCACCTCTGCCGTAAGGTGCTGATAGGTAGTCTGAGGTGTCTGGTACCAAGTGCTCACCAACTGATCTTGCAGTTACCACACATTGGGAGGGGGGTAGCATGGCAGCCCGAATTTGGTTTTCCAGGTAGGACTACAAATGCTCAATTGGATTAATGTCGGGTGAATTTGGAGGCCAAGACAGGACTTAAAAGTCACTGGAATGTTCCTCGAACCACTCCCTGACAATTTGACCCTTATGACATGGTGCATTATCCTGTTGATAAACACCGTGCCCCGCCAGAAATACTGTTGTTGTGAATGGAGGAATCTGGTCTGCAAGGTCATTCACGTAGCACACAGATTGTTTTATGGGGATTATGGGTCCTAATGTGCTCCATGAAAACACTACCCATATCATAATACCCCCATTTCCATTCAACTATGCATCCAGGAGCCAGAGCTTCGCTTGAAAATTGGCATATCAGCACATGCCCATCAGTGTGATAGACCAGAAAACATGATTAGTCGGACATGCAACTTTCTTCTATTCTTCTAATGTCCAATTCTGATGATTCTTGGCCCATTGTAGATGCAGCTGGCGATGACGTGCCGTCAGTGCAGGTATATGTTTCGGCCTCCGGCTGCATAGGCCCATACGCATCAATTTAGGCTGCACAGTGTCTTGAGGAACACTGTTGGGGTCGCCACTTCTGCAGCTGGTGGTGATTTCAGCTGTTGTAGCTCTTCGGTGATGGCGAACAATGCATAGCAATTTCCTCTGTCCTCTGGAATCTATATGCCCTTGACAACACACTGTTGACTGACAAGTTGTCGTTTCACCATTCATACACAACTTTTGATATGTGCTTATTACAACTGCACGTGAAGAACCTACTAAACGCGCTGTTTCTGATATTGATGTCCTCACTCACCAAGCCATATCGATCTGACCTTTATCAAAGTTTGATAAATCAGCTGCTTTTCCCATTATGTCGCTAATCGCATTATGTTTGGGAAAACAATGCTTAGCCACTTTGTATACTTCAACATCAGCCGTGCATATACAGTGGTTTTTTCCTGGGTGAGGCCATTGTTATAGATGAAGGATGGTCATAATGTAATAGCTTTTCGGTGTATAAAGCATGTGTTAAGTAACTGTAAATTTAACTGTTAATGTTATTCAAGCATCTACTCCCCTTTGGGCTATATGTCACGTCACCACTCTCACACTTTGAGCATTCTAAATTATTGTGTAGGTAATGTTGAGGGAAGACTGTGTTAAACCTGTTATGTATGTTTATACAATACAGAGTCTGAGATCCGGATGTCCAATATCCGGAATGATCTAAAATCTGGACATCAAAGCAACCAACTTTTTTTAATTTAATTTTATTTATTTATTTTTTTATTTTTTGTATGCTTTACGTATGAGCATTTGATTCTACCCGGTAATAAAACATGTGGAGAGTCCCGATTCTTAATTTCACTTTGGCAGTAAATAAAATACCTTGTTATTGGAGAAACAATCATTTTAGAATAAATATGTGTGATCAATAATTTGGCTCCATTGCTGCATATCTGTTTGCCATACATCTTAAACCAAAACATTCTACATATATACATCATTGATTTTACCCCACTAATATTTTATATCTCTGATGCGAACCTGGCAA
The DNA here is from genome assembly GCF_044657685.1 of Stegodyphus dumicola. Classification (NCBI taxonomy): domain Eukaryota; kingdom Metazoa; phylum Arthropoda; class Arachnida; order Araneae; family Eresidae; genus Stegodyphus; species Stegodyphus dumicola. The sequence continues at coordinate 182,910,579 of NC_140781.1, forward strand.
ATTTTATTTATTATATTTTGTTTTCATCTTTGCATGTTTATCAATGCATGACAACTTGAGTAATGACTCATGTAGCTATGCCTAAACAATTTTTATATTACTAATTAAATAATAAAGAGTATAGTAACCTTTTATGTTGACATTATGCTTTGCAATGATTACAGACTTAAGTTAAATGCACTAAGACTTGTTGATGAGGAAAAATTTAACAAAAATTTTATTCCATTTGTTAAAAATAGATTTTGTTAATGATACTCATAGGCCAAAAGATTACATTTAGGGCTATTTGAATTAAGAATAACTGATTTGTTATTCACATAAACCCAGAATCAGCACAGGGCTTATATGGCTGCCCTGGACAGTAGAATTTAGGGAATACAAAAGGAGGTGTTTGGTAGCAGAATTTAGGACCCACAGGGACTGCATCAGGTGGTAAGATATCTAAGACCAGCCTTGAATAAGCCTTAAGTACATGTGGGAATTTACTTATTGATGACTTGGATAAGCTTTAAGCATGTGCAAGAAATAGACATGAGTATAATAAATAACTAAACTAATACAATTCAGGCTTAATTGTCTCACTACACGATAGAAGCAAGATAAAATTTAGCGGAACAACTTTTCATTAATTGCCAATCCCATGACACATAGCCAGATATGTATAGTGAACGATAGCTAAATTTTATGATGATAGTCGTGAATTTTAAAGGTTTTCGGATATCGCAAACCAAAGGTGAAATTTTCCAATTAATGGATTTTGTAAAGAAGTGTGGAGAAGCGGTAATAAATGGAGATGATATAAAAGTTTGTTTTTCATTGTCAAAACAATGTTCCTCAATTGTCAATCAATTAATGGATGGCAAAATCTGTAGCATGGTTCTAGATCCAGACAATACCCGCTACCAATAGTGAAGAAAGTGACAGAGAGGTTACTGAAAACAAAAAAAAAATTTGATTGACAAGCTGGAATTCACACAGCAAATACAGGACTTCAACAATGCAACAATGTGACAACAAGAAATTATGTCTTTCTATGGAATTAAAGAGAAAGTATTAGCACATAAACGAAGCAACTTAAACAACTTGCATTGAAAAAAATTTTTAATGAAATAAACAAATAAATATTGTTTTGTAAATTTTGATACCCTTTAGATCATAAATGCTTCTTTAGTTCATAAATCATGATTTTATATTTTTAATTTTATAATTTCAACATGCCATCTTGCTAGATTTAAACTGATGATCTAATAACTGGAAAAAATCCTCAATCCGGAATTGTAGAAGTCCCGGCGAGTCCAGATTTCTGACTTTGTACTGTATAAACTTATAATTATGTTCAGTACTAACACACTAAAGTTTTCTTTTGATAAAGTATATTAATTTTTTACAGAGAGAGTTTTTTGAAAAATCCTGATAATGTGTTTTAAATGTCTACATCTGCAGAGTGTTTCTTTAAAGCAATATTATTTTTAACAAACTTGTTTTAAAAATGTTTTCAAGTTTAAAGCAGAGTTATTGCTGCAGAGAGATGAGAAAGTATGCACTTATTGATACTTGTTTGAAGCTGACTATAGTAACCTTTCATTCAGTCTCACTGATTACTCCTTATGAGTTCATGTCAAGTGAGGTTTTCCTGTGCCAACTGAAACAGCATTTAAAATATCTGTAACCTTTCATTCAATCTCACTGATTACTCCATATGAGTTTATTCCATATGAGTTCATGTCAAGTGAGGTTTTCCTGTGCCAACTGAAACAGCATTTAAAATATCTTTAACCTTTCATTCAATCTCACTGATTACTCCATATGAGTTTATGTCAAGTGAGGTTTTCCTGTGCCATTTGAACACTAAAGTTGTATGCATGGTGTCTGAATGGGTGTATAATATTCCCAAATAGCATTCATAGAGATGTGTGTATGAAATGTTTTAGAAGATATTTTTAAATAGGTCTACAATATATTTTATTTGTTTTAATGATTCTGATTTAATATTTTTTTTAACCCCATGCAATAAATAAATGGTGTACTTTTAGAAAATGGTACAATGATTGTTTCACAGAACTTGAGTTAAACTTTTACACATTGTTATTACATTTTATTACTGTGTATATAAATTATCAGTTAAATTTAAACATTATTACTGGTACTGTATTTTAGGAAATTGTCATGAATTTGAATAAAGATTTCAGCTTGAAATTACACTTCATCATAATAAGGAAGGCAAGACGTTAAATGACAGAAAAGAATGAACTTTTTTCTGTGGTTAAAAATACACTTGAGCATATATAGGGTTTTAGGAAAATATTATATACCCCTGTAACTTTTGTATGTTATGTCATAATGCCACAGAAGTTATGTGATAGGTGGAAAAAGTGTGCAGTTAAGTATCCTTGTAAGGGGCAAAGGTCAAAATATGGAATGTTAAAAAGTTAACTCTGAAATCAACAGAAAGAGACAAAGTCTTCTAATTGTAAACTGAAAAAGCACAAGATAGTTTGTAATTCAACCAAACCATTAACAAAAATATGTATATAAAAAAAGTAAAAAAATGCATAGAGTATCGATGTGAGTATCGATGCAAGTATCGATGAAAACGGTTTTCTGGTAACTATCATGCAATACTACGTAAAAACTAGAATATAATAGCTATAGAAAAGTAATTATATGAGTATAAGATACCACAGCTTCATGTTAAATTTTAGCATAAAACAGCTGAAGGCGATTTATTGATGATTAGTCAGATGGTACAACTTAATGACTGTCTTTACACGATTGGTGTTATGGTATGAGATTTATTTGAATGTCAGCTAAATATTTTTTAAAAACGTAGAACTACAAGTTTTTATAGCCTACAAAAATGTGTCCAGATTAAAGTGAAAACATTGTATCTTCAATAACTATGTTCTTGTTATATCCCAGGTGCTAGAAATTTTTCTCTTTATTGATATAGATCTTTCTGTTGAAATATGCATTGTTATATTGTATTAATTAAACACCACTTTCATTTTTTAGTATGAAGTTTTCCTCAAGTCTGTGTTGCTTTAGCATTTATTTTTCTACGATCCATATTTAGTTATTTGGGATGTTCATTTGGCTGCACATGTCACTTTCTTTTAAATTAACTTTTGTAGTGCTATGACACAACACTAAAAATTATAGAGGATATACAGTTTTTCTAAAACCCTGTATACAATGTATAAAAATAAATAAAAAATGGACCATTTGTAATCAAAATAAAGAAAATATGAACAATTATTATTTGTTTTGCATCCAAGATCCCACTTTACAAAATCCCCACATAATTGCTAAATACATTTATCTTCATATTCTGTATATAATTACACTTAAAAATCAAACTAAAAGCATTATTTATTACAGCCATTTAGAAGGACCGTACGTATTTGACAAAGGCCTCACATTTAACAATTCGAATAGCCAAATAAGCAGCTGCCATTGTGGGAAGCATCTTTTCCCTAGGAAATCGACACCTGACAGTGAACGAGGACTTCAGAACATTGGTTTAGTCAATGGGGATAGTAAAAAATGCTGGTAACTAAGTTTTTCCTAATGATGCATTTATACCCTGCGTGACTCTTTTGCTTAGACTAACAACCTTGCGTCTAGTTTTATGGAATTTCTGAAAAGATAAAGAATAGTTTTAGTGAATAAAGCATGGTTTGAAAATATTTTTGATATATTCATTTTGAGTTTCCTTTTAAAATAAGGATGCTCTGCAAAATCAGTTATTCGTTGCTGTGCATTTAGTGGCTTATTAATTTGTTTGCATAAAATGCATCTATTTGGTCATGTAAATCTCTACTGTAGTTTTAATTTAAAATTAACTAATAGAACTTATTTTTAAAAATTTACTTGCTGTTAAAATATTTTTTGATATGATTCTTAAAATTCAGTATAAAGAATTCTTTTCTGAGCACTGTGTTAATTATGAAATTAAAACTGCTTATCAAAGCCTAAATGCCTTTTTCTATGTGCTGGCATTGTGATATATATGTATTTTCCCATTAAAATATCACTTTTATCACATCTTTATGCAAATTTGAAGTGAATAGAATGATAGTTCTGTATATTTTGTAGTTATGTCATTTCCTAATTTGAATGCTTTGAAAATATTCTCTGCAGGAAAATTTAAATGATTAATAAATTTACTGAATTAAAAAAAAAGTTACTGCTTTGTTAATGTTTTTGGCAGTTGTTGTCTTACAGGATGCAAGGTATCTGTGGTCACAAAGTGGAAATCTTGTGTACTGAAATTTTAAAATCTAAATTGTGATAATTCAAACAGAGGATATAAAAGTGTTAGCTGACCAGCAGACAGTTCCCAAGAGAAAATCGAACTGCAGATACTGCTGTTTTGTACAACGTTTAATCATTGTTTTTGAGGTTTCGGCTATTCCTATTAGGGCTTTATGCGTCAAATAGGAAGTATTTATGCAAAATACCACTGCAGCACCAGTAGCAAGGCTAGGCTCTTTTTCAAGAAATAAATATAGGAAGAATTTACCATTCCTTGTTTCACCAATTGACTTTTGGAGCAAGCAGAACTATTGTATAATAAAAGGGAAATTTCATTCAGGCTATAGAATTCTTTCTTAATTAACTTTGTGGTAGCTGATTCCTGCTTCAGAACTGTGACCTGTTGAGTTTTTGTAGAATTTAAAAATTGCTAAAAGGCTTAAGTATTCAGATAGATCAAGTTATTGCTGAACTGTTTAGTATTGCAAAGATATCTCTTTTGGGAATACAAATTGTGGCAATGTGGCTTATTGATTTGTAGAAAAATGCATTTTTCTGATCAAATAAGCCATTTTTGTAGTTTTAATTGAAAGTTAACTTTTTTATGAATTTACATGCTATTAAAATCCAATACAAAGAATTAATTATTAATATTATATATTAGTAATATATTAATTATGAAAAAATTACCAATGAAAGTGTAAATGTCTTTTCCTGTATAATGGTGCTGTCATACTTTTTCCACTGAAATATCACTTCTGTCAGATCATCATTTAAAAAGAATAGAATGATGGTCCTATATATTTTTTAGTTTTTTTTTTTTTTTTTTTTTTTTTACTAATTTTCTAATTTAAGTGTTCTGAGAATGTTCTTCACTGGAAATTATCAATAATGATTTATAACCTTATTAAATTAATATAACAGCTTCATTGATATTTTTGCTAGTCTTTGTCTTAAAGGATGCAAGATAACTATGGTAGCATGATGGAAATCTTCAGTATACTAAAATTTGAAAATCTAAATAAATTAATCCAAGCTGAGGAAAGAACTGTCTTAGGTAATATTCCACACCATTAGCTTTCCAGCAGACAATATTCAAGAGAAAATGTCCTAACCTACAGACATTGGTGTGTTGCATAAAGTCTAAATATTGTTTTCAGTAATTAGGATATGCGTAGTAATGTTTTATGAAGTAAATATAGCACTACATGATAGTTCTAACAGTGAGATATTATATCTTGTTCCTTCAAGAATGTATCATTGCATGTTTTATGAAAAGTGTTTGAAAACATACGCAGAACTATTATACACGAAAGGAAGGGATCGTTAAGGCTGTAAAATACATCATTAACTCCATGAGTGCTAATTCCTACTTGCACAAGTGTTCCTATTTAGTTATTTACACAGTTTAAGAAATCATAAAGTATTCTTATAGAGCCACTCATAACAAGAATATTTGTTATTACAAAGATGCTGTTTTTGGCAAAGTGCTGATTAATGGCAAGGTGGTTTATTTATTTATTTGCATAAAAATACATCTTTTTGTTCATGTAAGGCATTTTTATAGTTTTCATTTAAAATGAATAAATAGAACTTTTTTTTCAAAATTTACTTTGTATCAAAATTTGCTTGATATGATTACTGAAATGAAATATAAAGGATTTGTTTCTTTGTAATAATTTATTAATTGTGAAATAGGACTGCTTAACAAAGCTTAAATATTGTATATTCTTTCCAAAAAATACCACAGAGTTAGATCATTATGTGTTATTAAAAAAAAAGTCTGATGCATCCCCATGACTTCCTTGTATGGAATATTAAATTATATGCATTTTTTGATGCATTTCACTTAAACTTATTTCCTCGAATTTCAGTAGAATTAGATTTCTCATTCAATTAGTTCAGTTCTCACTTTCCGACAAGGCAAAAATACATAAAACCTCAAAATATGTTCATTGAAAATTGAAAGATTTAGGAAAACATAAAACTCCAAATACAGTTAAAACTATTTAAAAAAAATAAATTACAAATCCAATTAGAGGATCTATGCAACAAGCAATTCGGCCAGCAGGCAAGAAGGCAAATTTTTTGGTGCATAAAACTAAAAGCTTCCTTTTGGTCCCGCTCAGCAAAAAGACACAAAATATGCAGAAACTGACTTAATTCACTATTCTGCTAATCAAATGTAAACAAATATCACTGGTATGGTAAAAAAAAAAAAAAAAACGCTTAGCTGCAGTTAAACAACATTTAAATTGTTGATAATTCTACAACTGTTATATCTAGATTAACTGAGGCATAAAAACATTAGCCGGAAGATAAGAACAACATAATTCAATCATTTTTAATGCAAAAAATGCACAATTTACCAGCATATAAGAATAAAAAAAACTGTGCTAACAGAGTGGATATATATATATATATATATACACACACACCAAAAAAAGGGGTGCACAACTACATGTTATAGCAGTCCTGTATACAAAATTTCGTTGTTTTGAGGCCACTCATTTTTGAGTTATGCGAGATACATACAGACACCATGAAAAAAATCTCTTCTAAATTCATTTTAAATCAGTTTTATAATTTCGTTTGGGGGAAAAGAATCCTTTATTCTGTCCTTACGTATAGGTGTCACGCAAAAACATCATTAAATCGTATTCAAAAGCATTCAAAATAGATATTTTTGTTTAAATATGATACCCGGAATTTTTCATGATTACAATACTTCCTTTACTTTGTACAAGGAAGTCAAAAGGAGGAAATGATGTGCCTACACATTTTGGACTTTAATTTATGTAATTCCCAAAAATGAGAATGTTCTTCATAAACAAATTTAAATTAGTAAATTTGTTAAATTAAAATAGCTTTGTTGATATTTTTGCCAGTCCTTATTTTATAGGCGGCAATTTGGAATCTTTAGTCGAATGAAATTTGAAAATTCGAATGTACTAGTTCAAGCTTAGAAAATGACAGCTTTAGGCAATAAGCATAAAACAACTGCCAGTTGTTTTTAACATTAAGAGGATGGAAACTGTTGGAAAGTATAATTGATGTGATTTTGATATTTGCATCAGAATCTGAATAGTGGTTAGAAAGAAATTATACAAGCTTCCAAAATCATAGGGACTTTTGCAATTCCAGATGTTTAGATCATCAATTTAAATCTAGTCAGATGACATGTAGAAATAATAAGTTGAAAGATATGAAATAGTTATTTATTAAATAATAAAGCATGTATGATCTTAGAGAATCTGTTAAAAAAAGCTCAATATTCTTTTTGTTCTATTTTTGTAAACATAAGTTCCTTATGCTGTTTCATTTTTCATGTTAATAAAAATCTTTTTAGTTTTATAAACAGACAAAATTTCTTCCTCGGTTCAGGTATTCAAGTTCTGTCACTGACATGTCGAAAATTCCCACTAAATTGCCAGTTAATTAATTTTTATTCTCACCAACTCTCTATCACTTTCTTCACTATCACTAGTGATATTTTCTGGATATAAAAACTTTACATATTTAACCATCTGTTACATGATTGGTGATTGGGGCATTATCATTGAATTGGGAAACTTCTGGTCTTATCATCCTTATTTATTATCACTTCTCCACATTTTTTCACAAATTCCATTACTTGGAAAATTTTGGCTTTTGCTTATGATACCTGAAAAACCTTTATATTCACAGCTATCATTGTCGTCATTTGATAGCTGGCCATAAATTATGCTAAGTATTTATTTAATCTCTGCAGACCCATCCTCCCATGACATTGCAGTGTTCCATGTAGCAAATTTCATGTTAAAGTATTCCAAAAATTCTTTAATGAATGTGGCGCTGTTCAGTAAATTTAGCACAGAATTTGAAAAAGCTACTTTTCTACATTTCAGAGCATACAGCATGATATCCATTGGCTGAATGAAGGATGTGTAATTTTGAAGGAAGGAATAAAATAAATAGTATCTTTTACACTTTAACTCAAGTATGAGCTGAATAATTGTCTATAATGAGGAAAGATTTTGCATCATACAGTAGTAAACAAACCGATTTCAAGCATTGGGTATGGAATAATTTTCAAACCAGTCATTCATTAACGTTTATGTCTTCAGTGTTGTTTTATTTGAATGACAGATGACAGGAAAAATCTTTATCCCTTAAATGCCCCAGATGATTGCATAACTTTCCCACATTTAAAAAGTTTACTTTGATCAGCATTTGTTCATGCAAAAATCATTAATCTCCCTTTGAAATGTTTGACACCATTTCTTTTCTGTTGAGGTCGCCGTATCTTGAGGCACTTGAGACCAGTTGTTCAGTATTATAAATTTGTACTGGAAGTAATTTTCACTATCAATAAGTTTGATGAATTTATCCGCAAACTGTTTTTATATGTATATTTGTTTATTATTTTTCTATGTTTGTAAGAAATAATTTTTTGTTTTTTGTTTTTCTACCCATCTTCCCCTAACCCCATTATTTACGTGATGAGGTAACCTTGTTTAACGATGTTTCATATTGCGCTCTACTTTTGGAAAAAGGGGTCTTACTGTACTTGAAATTTATAAACTAACAATTACTTCATTGTTTAGGCAATTTTATAACACAAGCTTCTAAGAGCTTGTTATGCCATGGGTCATATGTAATGTCTAGAGTTAATTCTGAATGGGCAAAAATGTTAACAAGCTCATCTTGTCAGCAGGACCATGAGTGCATGAAGCTACTCTGTCAGTACAACAAATGCGTGGTTAGGTGTCTATCAAGAGCTTCAAGCATCATATGAATGCAGATGTTTTTATGGGTACAGAGAGTCGGGGTGGGTGAAAGTGTGCATTCTCTTAACTGTATGTCAAATGTAGAACCCTAAAACTGAGTATGATGGATAACTTGCTTGTAACCTGCAGCAAAGACAGAGTGCACTGATACTGGCCATAGTAAACTTTTGCTTCTTTTTAAATATTCATTATTGTTCTTTTGTTAAATTGTATTCCTGATAGACAGAACAAATATTTTACTTAACTCTATTCATAAAATGCTTTGCAATTATAAAAGTAATATCTGTGTTGATTCTTTTTGTGACTGCATATAATAAATAATTTTTTTGTACTTTTTATTGCATCTTTCCTTTGTAATGTGTAATTTCTATGATGCATTATTTTTAATATTATATTGTATCAGATTAACATTTTTCAAAAATTAAGATGTGTATGTTTAATTTTTCCTAGTTTGAATTGCCAAAGTAGCCCAAATGAATTCCGGAAAGTAGGAGCATTTGCTCCATCAAATAACTTACCAGATACTGGATTATTTCCTGAGCTGGCAATACTCGAAAAGCCTTTTCTGAATTTGTCAAGGAGCAAGTTGCATCATTCAGAGAACAAGCAAAAAAATGATGACTCAAATAGAAACTCTGACAAAAATGCTAATTTAAATCTGGTTGATAACAAAAATGGCAGCGAAGTGGATTACAATTGCAACGCTAATGAGAAAGGTGGCCAAAAATTGACTTGCAGTGATTTCTCAGACTGCGAAGATTTTGTCATGGTAGAGCTGGTAAACACTATCCTATACATTCAAAATCCGGACACCAGTAAAACAACATGCAAAAAAGAGAATTGGTCTTTCATTATTTATTAATGAAAACAAATTCTACTTGATATCCTTTTTAGAAAATGCAAAGTGATGTTTGAAATTCTGTGAAGGAGGTCTAATTTTAGAGAAATAGGATGCATACAAAAGGAATTGGTTTTATATGGAAAATGTTGTTTTGAAAAATGAGATAGAATTGAAAATTTTAAAATTCCTTTCATTACAGTTCTGTATTTTCTCAAACGTAGTGTAATCAAAGTAAAATATATTCCAGAATTCTGCAAGCAGCTTTATCAGAGAGTTTTGGGGTACTTTATACTTTAATGTCACTTATTTGAAGTAGTGTTTATAGTGATACTTGAATTTTAAGGAGCGTTTTGTGTATTAGAAAAATTTATGGTTCATGTATAATAAAAATTTAAGCAAGTATTACTCATATTAGAAATGCATTATCTATGCCATAATCTTTAAATTTGATGTTAGATCCTTTTCATTGTTTAATATATCAAAGTACACTGCTGGCCATAAAAATTCCAACACCATGAACGAAAGCAAATACAAAAAAGATACTTACTGTACGTAAAAACAGTATGGCATAAAGACAAAATGATTAAATTTGTAAGCAGTTTGTATGTTTACATGTGTGCAAAATTAGTAGAAACAGCTGTCGCCCCTGGCAGCTAAAATGGCCCTTACCTAGTTATGCATGGAGTCAAACTGGGCTTGGATGACAGAAATGGGCAACTCATTCCATGATGCTTCAAGTTTATACCACACTTAATCAACGGTATTAGCTGGAGAGAGATGGTACCAATCTGCATTTAAATTACTGTCAATCTGAACTAGGGATGTGCTTATCGTGCACCCAATAGCTGCCCAAACCATCACACCAGGTGCAGGGCCCCTATGTCAATATGAAATGAAAGCAAGCAATGTGGTTTCCTCAGAGAACATATATGGCCATCAGAATACTGGACACAGAATCGGGATTTTTCTGAAAAGACGACATTGTGCCACTCCCGTATCCAGCTTTGTCGCTCTGTGCACCACAGTTGCTGTCTTTCTCTATGCTGCGTTGTCAAGGAAAGCCAAATTAATGGTCACCATGTTGATGGGTCACGCTGCTGCAAACGTCGACACACAATATGAACGGATACTGGGTGTGTTGCAAACATGCCCATTTCCTGACTAATGGTCTGTTATGTGGTTGTACGGTTTTGCCAGGACTGACCTCACAATATGTCTGTCCTCTCTGGCGTTAGTCCTGATCCTGCAAGCCATTCAGTATGACCCTTAGCAACCCATTGATTCCATATTTGAATGACAATGGTTGGATGTTGACCAGAGCGACAGGCGATATCGCAGAACAATAATCCATACTCTCGATAGGCAGTGATCCTGCCTCTGTCGAATTCCCATAGTTGCTAGTAAGCTTTTCTTATTTGTGGCAGAACATGATATTCTGAGCAAACTCCTACCTTACAAAGCACATTTCGAATGACAAATCCAGTACACAACTTTTCTTTCATGCAGTGCTTCAGATATTGTTTTTCCCTCCTGTGTCATCTAAATGCTCTGAAATATTAATCATTCACATATCCCGACCTCTTCTTCTTTTCTTGTAATTTTGACGTTTGTCAGATCACTCCTTCCTGGTGTTGCAATTTTAATGGCCAGCAGTGTATTTTTCTAATACTACAGAGGTTGGAATGAATACTTAAATAATGAACTTATAGTTAATCTTGAAATTATTTTATCATAAATAATTTAAAACAGACTAGAATTTTATTTGAAGATTATTAGATATATCATTATATTAGAGGACGTTGGATAGATATTTTATCAGATACCATGCCTGATGATTATGTCCGATTCATCTGCTTTTACCAGCTTTTATCTTTTTAGTAAAAAGACAGTTTCTGTTTGCATGGAAAGTTTATATATGGAAGGCTGAAAGCTTTTCTTAAGCGACTTTATTTTACTACTAAATTACAAATCACGAGGAAATTAAAGCTGTGGTGGGCACACTATGAATCTAAAATTGAGAATAATAGATAATGATTAATGTACTTACATGGAAGTAAGGATGTTTAGCTTTACTGCTAAAATGGCATCACCCCCCTGAAAAAAAAAAAAAAAAAAAAAAAAAAAAAAAAAAAAGAAAAAAGAAAAAAAAAATTGAGACAGCCTGTTGTAGTTTCAGAGCTCCTAAAATGAATTTATTTATATTCCTTCATTATTACTAGTTTCCTTTGAAGTAATTTTGTTCATAGCTGAGAAAGAGTAAGCATCAATAAAAAATTTTATTTCATAAATTGTTCAGTCAGTTTCTAACAATGATTTTGAAAATAATTTGCTTCTTTTGCAATTTATGCATGTTTATGGGGTGATATTTTTAACGGTTTGATGCAAAATTCACGGAATGAATACCGTATTTTGATGATGTTAAATTACAGCCCTTTTTCAGCATGCGTTTCCTAGCAGGTAAAATATAATAATTGTGATAGTTGAAACAATAATATACATCAGTTTATTTACAGCATCCTTTTTTAGAGTGCTGTTGATAATTAGACATTTTTTTTAAATAGTAGCTGGGCAGTTTAGTATGATAGGAATAAACTGCATAGGTGGGATGTTTTGGTGCATTACTTTCTGAGAGGGGAAGTAAAGTTTATATTACATGAAGAGCTTTACATGCAGATTATTAGATGATTATGATTTAGGAATTAGATCAGTCATATGATTCAAAATAATTCATCCAATTTTAAATAAATTTACCTATGAAATTTAAAATAGTAATTATTTATGCAACAAACAAAAGAAAAACTACCCAAGTTTTGCATTTCATTTGTGTAACTATGTGACTTCTGTAGTTTTATGAACACCACCCAGATTTGATTTTATCCAAATACATGGTGTGGGGGTTTTGTCACTGACTCGTTAGCAGCAAGTGTTTTTTTGAGCTCATTCAGAGTTACTTTGGACTCAAGGACAAAGGATGCATATGTGTATGGAATAAATTCAAATATAATCTCAACACTGTTCAGGTAAACTTATCAGAAGTCATATGGTGAGCATTTAAAAAGATTAAAGTTAGAACTTTTTCCTTTTTTGATGCATCACACTTTATTCCTTTAAATTTGAAATTGCTCATCCTCTGCTTAATGCCAATTCCTGACACATATCTGAAATTGGTAGTCTCTGAGAATATTCAATATTCAATAATTCTGATTCTAAATTAGTTCAGGCAACTAATGTATGAAAAAATCTGACAAATCAAATTAATTTGAATTTATTTAATAGCTTAAAGTGTGAAACACAGCAACCTGCAGTTGCATTAGAATTTAGTTCCGAGAAATTTACGTTTTTTTTTTTTAAATCGATGACAGTATCAAGATAGTGGACATATTCAGTTTACAAGTACTTCAATTTCTGATGCATCCTAACAAAAACTAAAATTACTCTCTTTTGTATCCAAACAGTAAATTGCTAGAAACTTTACTCAAAGCTATAAAAGCCAGTAATAAATCTCCGAAGCATCAACTCTCTCAATTACTGAAATACCATGTGTGAAAATTTACTATCCATCAATGTATAAAAATCCCCAAACAGATTTTTATTCAGATCATAAAATTAATGATAGACTTGTATGTTGTGGGCCTTAGATAATTTTTGTAAGTTATTTTAACTGAAAATTCACAGTTAGAAGATTAATACTATTGTTTCACATTAACATACATTTATCACAGAATTTCAAAGTTATTGTAGTTCTAGTTAATGTATTTTAGACTGAAATATCATGGTGGAAGGATTTGAATGAACCCCTTTTTAAATTCTCATTTTTGCATGTACTTTATTTATCTATTCTAATTAAAGTTAATAAATTTATGCATGAATAAAATTTCTCCTTTTTAATCAGTTTACCTATGTTGCCTTTATTATTATGTTTTCCCTTTTAATCTTTAATAATCTCACATTGAAGAAATAAAATTTTTAAAATGTGTCCGAGAATAAATTATATAAAATTTGCATGATTATATTTTAACGTAAATTGCATAAAAAAGTTGAATTGTCATGTACCTTAATCTTTTTGTTACTTACAGAAACCTCCATTTGCTGACTGTGATGGTGATAATGATCTAGGAGCTTTTTTTAGAGAATGCCAAAGTGCTCCACCCTTAGCTTCTTTTGCTCTTCAGCCAACTTTAGAAGAACAAGTAACAGACATTACTAGTCAGTTAGTGAAATTTGAAACTAGTATGAATGACTTTGATAATTTTGTTGATTCTATATGTCACATTGATACTGAAAAATAACACTGGTGCTGATGTTAATTAAAATGAAATCTGAATAAGTAATATGCAGAATATAAATGAAATCATTTGAATATTTTATTTGAGACAATTTCAAAGACTAATTATCAGCATACTTCCTGTTACATGTTATATAATTTTTGTTAATCTATCAATCTTCTTCACATCCTGTATATCTGCAAAAATATTAAACTCAATATAAACTAGTTTTGTTATTTTTGAATTCACAAGCAAAATCTTGACACACAAAAAAAGACACTTATAATGCAAAAAATGCTAGCAAAAATCATGAATTTTTTAACAGAGCTATTTGTATTTATGTCATTTTCACTGATCTTTTTTTTACGCCTTTTCTTTCCCTCCTGTTTCCTTAAGAAGCTCTCAAGTTCTTCTTGTTGTTTTTCTTTCTCGAGCTTCTTTTTCTGAAATTCAGCACGTTCTAAAGCTGTCATTGATTCTTTCTGTATGAAACATTCAGAATCACACAACAGATCTGTATTATCTTTAATCTGCGTGCAACATCGAATTTCCTTTTTCTTTCTTTTGCATGAACATCGAAGAATAATTTTCTTTTTACAATTATCTCTGTCAGCACAAGGTCCAGGGTGACATGGGAAAATGCAGCGATGACCACACGACATCTGTAACAAAATCTTGAAATTAATATGAAATAATTTTCTTCACAAGGAAATGTAGAAAGATCGTAATTAATATAACTGGGATAAAACTTTGATAATAAAATTGTGTCAGCTTGGGAAAATAAAGATTTTAGGAGATGAATGATATTCTAAATTGCAGTGAAATTCCTATTTTAAATGATTTGCACAATTATTAAAAATTAAACAATAAATTACAAAATGTTATAGAATACAATAATACACAATAATTTAATTTGTAGATTTATGACAGTAATCAAGAATGTATATATGTAAGACAAATATTTTCATAACATTTAAATAAGAAAATCATGCTAGACAAGTGACTCTATACAAGTTTTGTGCAATGAACTCCTTTCACCATTGCTAGATGTTCACCCCCCTTTCCTTTCTCAAAGTCTAAAAAATGCGTAAACATTTATTTACGCATTTCATTTTTTCATCATTTCTTAATCTGTTTTATAAATTAAATAAAAAGATATAGAAAATGTTGATAAATACCAAAACTAAGTTTTTTAAATTTGTAAACTAAAATGAAATATTTAATGGGTAAAATAAGACAGCATTCTTCGCTGTAATTATGAAATTCTGTCCAGCTTGAGAACTCCTAAACTGAACAATCTGCATCAAAAAAAGAAAATTTTTTGACAGCTGCATCAAATGTTAATAATACTCTAAATAATCTAGTGATGAAAGTTTTGCACTGAAATAAGTCCTATGCTTTGCTTCCATCAAGAGACTTATTTTCACCTTTAATGGTTCTTTAGAATAAATTTGAATACTTTTGCCCCTTTGATTGTGCTACTTATTTGCCACTCATTTAAATCAGTATCTTCATATTGCAGCTTCAAAATTTAATGCGTTAAAACATAGCCCTTTCTCGGTAAACCCACTGGGTTTCCCCCCTCCCCCAAGAAAGCTTTGATTATAAAATTCCTGAAGGTAGCCAGCTGAGTTTCAACACAGTTGATTCATACTGCACCTAAACAGCACAAAACAAAGTGTTCGTATGGTGAGTACAAAACCCTTTCCTTTCAATTTAGACTTTGCAACGCTAAGCATGCAGCAGTACAGTTTAAATCAAAGTAAATATATTACTATTCTCCATAAAATTGTTTCTTGCGTTAGTGTTCCTTTTTAAAAAATGTTTGTTAAGATTTGACTTGGGTTTCATTTTTATGTATAAACATCTACAGTTATTAATTTAGACTTGTCTACATAAATAGTAGAATTGAATCCTGCCAAAATCTCTTGGATGGTACAACCAGGCATGCTTGTCTTTTCAGGATATTTTTTCCCAAGAATTTAACCGACAAATTTAACATATTGAAAAAAAGCATTATATTTTGAACATCGCAGGATGCAGTGTACATCTTTGCATAACCAAATTAAGAAAAGCTCACTTTTTGTCTCATCTTGACCCCCCTTGGGCTCAAGCGAAAATTCCTCTCATAAAAATAGAAACTTAACTATGAAGAGATGCTGTGATGCTATAGCAATTCCTCCCTAATATTGGTGAATTACATTACATAAATATCAAATAAATACAGAGCAACAATCATACAGATTGTAAATAATTCTTATGTTAAGGTACATTGAGGCTAGTGTAAAAACACAGTACAAGAACTTAAATCACACTGGTAAAACTTGAAATGATATCTCTAAATTCAACACAGCAATTATTCCTACTTATTAAAATAGATATAATTTGATAGTTTCTAAATATAAGGAATATATAATTATACATTCATTCTCTCTCAATAAGAAAAACCTTCTGAATACTTATTTAGTTATTTCTGTAATTGGTTTCTTTTTGGAGATCCTAATCTTCCTTCTAAATTACTATTTTTAATAACATCAAAATAATCAAACATTTGGACTGGTATCAGTACAAGGAAAATTTATTTTTTTGTCAATCTGGTTAACATCATTTTTGATGCAAGCTAAATAATAAATTGCTCCAGATGATAAAAAGATAAGTGGCTTTTTATTTAAATTTACTAACAGTAAGCTTCATATTGATTCTCTCATTCATTCCTCACATACTCGCTGAGTGTGAAAGTATATGCAAATTTCAGGTCAAGTGGCATAAAAATGAATTGTGAAGTAAAATAATAATCAGGCTGACTCATAACAGAAGTTTGACTCAGTGTTGGCTGCTGTGGCTACATGCTTAGAGGCAGAAAGTCGCTGATCAGAGCAGATGTGAAGACCTAACATTGGTATGGTTGATTTAGAAGTCAAACAACAGAAATCAGTGTTATTGAATTTGAAAATATAACACTGATTTTTGTTGTTTGACTTCTAAATTAATATTTGTTCGGCATGTTATTGTATCTTAATTATTGGTATTGTTGGTAAGTGTCAAAAGTTAGCTGCAATTTGTCTGACCCAGTTAGTGCCATAGCTTTATGAAGATGTGCTGGAGTTGTAACCCAGTTATTATATAGTATTTAATATGAAGTTCCAATAAGATGCTGAAGCACCAGAGGTTATAGGTTATTTCACATTACATCTCATTAGCTGTAAGGAATAAAATTTTAATTTTTACATTTTCGTGTTGTATCTTGCATCCACAATAAGGATTAAGGGATAACTCACCTTAACAAGCAGAGATAATTTCTAAGGGTGAGCAGTTAGTTATAATAGATTTACATGGTTACAATAACGAGATAACTTCTAAAGGTGAGCAGTTGGTTATAATATATTCATATGGTTACAATAACATTTTTTTAACTTCTAAAATTATCGCTTGAAAAAGCACTAATAACATTTTACAGCAGTTATTATTTATGATTTCATTCTACAGCAAACAACAAAATATTTATGCATCTGTTTCATTTGAAAAATTTCCAGATATTTTAGCTAATTTACATCAATTTCTTTTTCTTAGCATATTTTCTAAGTTTGTTTCAATAAACAAATCAATGTTCTTTCTAATCTCTGTTTTCATCTCATAATTTGCTGATGTTTCAACAGTGTAACTTTGAAGAATAATTTTCTCTCTTTATAAAATCAATTTCTTTTTCATGATTTTTTTCATTTTTGAATTTTCAGATCCCAGCACTCTTTGTTGGTTGGAAAAATAACACTTTCCATTTTTCTGAAGCCAAAATTATTCAAAAAACATCTTGTATAGGTGAATTAAGTTTTCTGAAGGCATTTCACATTCAAAAAAAAAAAAAAAAAAATCTTTCCATTCTAGTTAACGAGACTAATTCCAACCCATCTCAGCCTTTGAGGAAATTATGTCTTAGTTTTCTTCTTTCATCAATAGGTGGCGTCAGTAGGACTTCTTTAGAGCCATGTTGTTATCAACATGTTCTATCTCGCTTATTTCACTTAGGGAGCTAAGAAGATGGTTCTGAATTTAAACTACCGAAACTAGTTCTGCAAAATTTACAAATATTACGCTGAATCTTGTTGTTTAACTTCTACAGTAATCTTAATGGGTCCAACTAAATCTATATGCCATACTTCTAAAATATCTTCAGATTACTTGAATTTCACAATTTTTATAAGAACTTTGTCATTTTCCTTAATGTACAAGATTTCACATTTATTCTTGGAAATTTTTTCATTTTCTAATACAATGACTAATAAGTTTCTCTTCATTTCCATCAATCTTTCAGAGTTTAGGTGACCTAGTCTCAGATGCAAAAGTTGCTAATTTTAGCTTTTTTCCATCAACTTCAAATTTGTTTCAATTTCTGTTAGCTATATGTTGAATGTTCCATGTTAATTGGTCACTTCTGCTCTAGTTTTTCTAAAAGTTACTTTTAATCTTGATCTACAATTTTTGGCACTGATAAGTAAATTTTGCTTAAGTTTAGTACTTGCAGAATATGTTTTAATATGCTCTTATTTCTATAAATTTGCATTTTTACAAATACCGACTGATTTGTTCATAGCCTCCTTTTCAGCTGTCAATATTTGTTGTTCATCTTTAAAATTGGCAAATATTTCTTTACTTGTCATGCGAGATGTGGCTTATGAATCTACAATCCATTTAATTTTTCTATTGTCTTGTTTATCAATTTCATTCTCTTCATCATTTCTATATTGATTAAAAGATGAAGTTTCTTCCATTTTCTTATTTACGTTTTGTAAACATGTAGCGTATTCATATTCCCTTTTCTTGCTTCTGCCAACCTCTAAAGATAAAAATTCAGAAGATTTTCCCAAAATTCAGAAGAACACGAAGAATTAATATCATGCTTTGATATTAAAAAAATAACAATTTATACAAATAGAAAAAAGAAAATTGTACTTACATTAGTAAATCTCAATTAAGTAGTAACTAAAAATTTATTAGGAAACATAAAACAAGAACTTAATGTTACACAAAAAAATTATTGCATCGAATTTAGAGTGCATTTTTTGGCTTTGGCTTTCCAAAGAATTTTTGGCTTTTCCTATCATAACAATTAGTTTCCTCATAACATTTAGCAATTAAAATGTTTTCTAGAGTTTTTGGTGAAATTGAAGAACGAAACATAGTTTTGCTTTTCTTCACAACACTGAAGACTCTCTCGCACTCAGCATTACTGTGTGGAATTACGAGAATAGCACATAAAACTCTTGCTAGTCTCATGCTCTTGCTAGTAGTTTGATATTGGGATGTTAAGTTGTTTCAACTCAATAATTACCAAGGAGGCAATATTTTCCCCCGTAGCGTCTCCATTTAAAATGGAAGACGCAAAAGATAGTTTTCATTTCATTAGAAATGTCACAGAAATATGTGACAACGATGGGATAAAGCTTCCAATGGCTGTCGTTGCTCCCATCGATGACATCGGCATCTAAATTCGTAGCCGAATTTGAAAAAAAATCATCCACTTTCTTTGACGTTGTCGAAGCCGAAGCATTAACTTCATGCTTTTTAGACTTAACATGCTTCACAATGTCGCTTCTTCCACCGTGACTTATTATGAAGTCACACACGCACACGTTGCAAAATGCATAGTTATTTCCTTTGAAGGATTCTTTAATTGTTGGAAATTCGGCTTTGTAGGCAGGCCGAAAATATTGAGAATACGGTTTTTTTTTAACTCATTTCATAACAACGATATATTAAGAAAATTCATAGCATGTGCAAAAAAAAAAAAAACAAAAAAAAAAAACAGAATGCGACAAAATCCACACTCGCTGAGTAATTCCCTTGCTGTTGAAGCGAACGCGAAAAAAATAATCTGGCACCCACAAAGAAAAGAGTGGGAGAAACAAGTTCAGCGCATTGGATTGGCCGGTTAAGTGGCGAGTTGGGAGAAACCGCAGGTTACTGGATTCGAAGTAGTCGGTAAAACACGATGCAATTGGTGAAAAATTCTAAAATTTTGACAAAAATCTCCAAAAACACTTGAAAAAGGAAAAAAAAAATCGTAAAAAATGGATTACGATCATAAAATCGTAAAGACACTCATTTTTGTAAAAATTACGAAAAATTCATAAAAGTTGGCAGGTATGTTGCTTGACATTCTTGGAGTTTGTTAAATTTCTTGGCTTTCTATGTTCTTCCTAAATTCAGTTGATTTGTTGCCTAATTTTCCACAACTAAAGCATTTATGACATTCTTTTGATAAATATCCTAATTTCCCACCATTAAAGAGTCTTCTTTCATGGTATCTTGATTTTGTTCAGTCTTCTTTTGCTTTAGAAACCTACTTCTATTTATTTTCGCCTCTATTTTTTTCTTCAGTTTCTTTTACTGCTTCTCTAATTGCATCTATATCTTTTTCTCTGTTGTTTTTAATGATTGTGACCTCAAATATATACATTCATTCGGAAGCCCTTTTAATATCGAATATTTATTCTTTATCTTTTATTTTGTCCTCTATTTGAACACTTTTTAGAACTGCAGCTCTATTTACGTAATCTACGGATTTATCTTCATTTTTAGTTGAGCTAATTCTATTCTACATTTTATTTGAGTAGCTTCTGTTTTTGTCACCATTCCATTTTTTGTCTTAAAGCTTCTTTTTGCATTCTTTTTATTCATATATTTTAACATGTGTGGAGCTGTCATAGTTTGACTCATTATATTTCTTACTATTGCATTATCATCCCGTATCTCCCAAGTTTGGTGGTTCATGAGCTTTGATGACATTTCTTCATACTTTCACATTTCTTAATTCATTTTTGATTTTGTTTACACACATAAGGTATTCTTGTTTTCTATTTTTTATTCACAAATTATTATCAACAATGTTATAAAAATTTATCACCAGAGGGAAGAACCACCATTTCCACTACCAATTGTTAATGATTTCTACATGTTATACTTTCTAAGCAGCATATACTTCAAGAGAAAGCATTAAAAATAAATGCATAAAAAATTATCAAAGATTATCATAGCTAGAACTACCACATTCCCCAAAATCATAACATTATCTACTAATGCCAGATACATTAATTCAGTCTTTTAAAACAATGTTGCCAATATTAAAACGTAAAATTGTAATTTTATAAACAAGCACTATTATTTATAGGCTTTAAAAATCTATAAACAGAACTTATGCGCATAGAGATAAAGAGGTACCTAATTAATTGTCAACCGAAATGGAAGAAAATGTATACTGCATGAAGATGTTATGACTGAAGACGATAAAATGTGATGGCCTCAAAATACCCGATTTAGAGTAGCAGAGTATAGGTAGATAGATGCACTGGCAGTAGATCTTGAAACAGAACTCACAAAGAAAAGCTATAATGTATAATATTTTCAGAAGCTAATCACAACAACTGTGCTGTGCATTAAAAAATGCCAGGTATGTTAAGTGTTGTAAAACTCGGTTAAAATATGAGACCATGACACTAATACAAAATATCTGGTAACAAAAGTTTTCCGCTAAAAACATTCTTAATAAAGTTAAGAGGGGGAAACATGAAAGCAGTACCTTTAGTGCTGGTAGTAAATACCACCCAAATCTATGATTTTCTGCCAACTTTTTGGTAGTTTTTCAAAGCCCTTCAGCCCAGAAATTTGGTAGCCACGAGTCCAAAACATATCAACCTAATTTTGGACATTCTGTGCAGAATGTAAGATAGCACCAGCAAGATGTAGCTGCAGGTGTGAAAAAAGGTAGGAAATCCATGAAATACTATTGATGAGGTTTTATTACGATGTTTTCAGTACTAATGGCTATGTTATTTTTCATCTCCATGCTTCTGTTGATTGTACCAGAATCCATTGCAGCTATTCAACATATATTTCTATTAGTAAGAGTATTGTAAACAGATGAAAAGATAAATTTAAGGTAGTGAAGAATTTAATATATAAGATATTTTCTCCCTCCTTTCCGCATGCCTTGGTGGTGTAGCGGTGGCACACTCAGTGCATTCGTAGCGTATTCGAGAGGTCCAAGTTCGAACCCCGGCGAAGGCATTGCTCATTTCTTGCTTCAAAAAAACATGACTTTACAAATATTACTCCTAAGGTCCAATTTTATCTGGTTGCAACGAAAGTTGTCTGCCAAAAAAAGTTCTTAATAAAGTTAAGATAAAAAAAACATGAAAGCAGTACCTTTAAGTGCAGGTAGTAATCACCACCCAAATCTATGATTTTCTGCAAAACTTTTGGAAGTTTTCAAAACCTTCGGCCCAGAAACTTGGTAGCCAAAAATCCCAAAACAGATCAACCTTATTTCGGATGTCCTGTGCAAAACAGAAGATATGTAGAAAAAGGTAGAATTTCGAAGGAGAGGCGTTCGGGCTATATGGCAGGTGTAGCAAAAGATCCCATTCAAGTCCACACACAGTCCAGCCGGTGAATGCAGACACATGTGCTCTTGCATTATCTCAATGGGACATTACCTTTTTGGGTGTGAACTCGGTT
Source organism: Stegodyphus dumicola (assembly GCF_044657685.1). NCBI lineage: Eukaryota > Metazoa > Arthropoda > Arachnida > Araneae > Eresidae > Stegodyphus > Stegodyphus dumicola. Next base: position 182,933,219 of record NC_140781.1, read on the forward strand.
CGATGTTTTTCCTTGATAGCAGCATCAAACACTGACTAGCATCTTGCTGTACACCTTACTGTCGAGGGTTTTACCCTTCTTCAGATACTCTGTGGATAATCCCACCAGATTCAAATAGGACAATGAAATTACCCGAGTTTTCCAGGTGTGTTTTAAGAAAATTCCAGTTTATCCATGTAATGCATGTTGGCTGTGCTAAGAGGTAAATGAATTATGGTAATACTTGAAAACACGAAAATTTGCCAATTACATATGACTTATATCCCCAAAGCATTACTATTGTAACAGGAGTTATTTTCTCCACTGCAGATTGAGATCAGAATCTGCCCAATCTGGAATAAAAGAAGGTTTTTTTGCAGACATTTTGCAGCTAAATGAAAGAAAGAAATCTATTTAATGATATTTTTAAAATAAATTCAGGTATTTAATATTTATTTCGCAGCATATATAAGCAAAAAATATGTGCATTAAATTTCATTATGGTATGTCATCATACTACTAGAATTAATTTAAGGATTATGCCAGAGAAAATTTTGTGAAATTTGGAAGTATTATTTACTAATAATAAATAAATTTAGAGGAAGAAGTAACATTAAATGATAATAATAACATAAAAATAAAGATAATTACTTAAAAACTGAATTAAAATAATCAACGATATTTTAGCGAATATAGTTATATTGTTACATGGTTAGCCTAGATGACTGATTACTATTTTGTTATTTTACTATAAAATGAGAAATAAGGCATTTATTATAAGAAAAAAAAAAAGGTTTAAAAGATTTTGTGGTAAAATTCTAGCATACTGTAAGGCCTTGGCACAATTTTGAAAATTGTCGCCAACACCAAAATGATCCGTTTACTGCTCATCATAATGTCGCCAAATCCCGTATGTACTGTACATAGAGGTTAGAATAGAATACATGGAGGTTATCCTAACCAAAGGACGTCTATGTATAGAAGAAAAGGTTCCATAGACGTAATGCTATTACGCTGCTAGAAAGCAAAGGGAAATTTTGCCAAGGGTGGTAACGGATCCTGGCGGCCAGAATTTCCCTCTCCGCGATGTGTACAGGAAATTGAGGAACACGTGTTAAGAAGAAACCTTCTTTGATAAAATGTTTCTTGTTTGATTTTTTGCAATAATTTAAAAATGGATTTTCGTAGTTTTTTTTTTTTTTTTTTTTTTGGTTGTGGTTCAAAATAACTAAGGCATTAATTAATTAATTTACTTGCACGAAACAATATTTTCTTTTCCTTTAAAGGTTAAAGAAATTTTAAAAGATATTCATTTTATGAACTCTTGATAACGTGACCTTCGAAGTTCAACACCGGCTTTTACATTAACCATATTCTTTCATTCTAACCTCCACAGTACCGTATACTAGGATTAAACTCATTCTCTTTTATACGAGAATAAGTATTTTCTTATTCTTGCATAAAACATTTTTCTTTACTTCAACATGTGATTCTCTTGATTTTAGAGGTAATTGGAAACCAAAAGTTGCTAAAAAATTGCTTTGCTTTCTAAAGCACAATCTAATTGAAGCTGTGAAAATTGGCTCTGCCACAATGATGCTTATGTGATACACAATTCACCAAAAAAGTGATTCCTTGCAAAACTCGCCTTTTGGGGGGATCACCATATGAAATTCCCTGACTTTTTGGTCAATTTTCAAATTCCCTGACTTGTTCCGGTAGCGTGGCAACCCTATTCAAAGCATGATCTTTTTATTAGTCAAATTGCACTTTGCGACACTGCCAACGGGCTCACCGGATGCAGACCAATCGCCTTTTCGGCCTGTGTTGTTGAAGTAAATCAACTTTCCATCACATGATTTGGTGACATTCTGTAGCTGGCTTTCTGTAGCAGAACTGCAAGTTCATTCTAATCACAGTACCAGATCATTCTAATCTGGTAGTGTGATAGTTCCATTTCGGACACTTAATGGTATCTTTTTGCAAATTTCACAACAGTGTTCTACAACAAGTCTCTTTCTATCAAATGCCAAAAATCGTTTGAGAAAATATGATTAAACACGGCAACATGAACTGTTTATATAGACGATATTTGTGGTGGTGGGAAACTTTCATTAAAACCCGATATTAAAACTGCAACTTAGCTTAGTACTCTACAGGTTTTCCCATGACTTTGATTTGAAGAATCATACTTAAATCTGTGCTATTCTTCAAACTGCTTCTCTTTCTACCATTTCCTGCAAGCAAGTTCAAATTAGTTGTGTAAAATCACTTATCAGCCTGTAATAATATTTCCACATGTATGTATATAGAGAAAAGTCATTTTGCTGATGCTAATTATGACAGACTCAATGAATGTGCTGTAATGAAAGGCAGAAAAAAACAGACCAATTTTTGGCACAAAATTATAAATGATTGATTTTATATAAACTCTTATGTAAACAAACTACTAATAACCAACTGGTATTTGTTTTATCACTATATCGCCCATAAAATGGCTTAAGTATATGGCCTGGCACAAGGCATATAAAATGCTAATTTACCAGTATCTGCTGTGTTTCTACAAGTGCAAAGCAAGTAATTCGTATATAGTGAATTTCCTCTTTCAGCCTGCTTTCATGTGTATCTAAGAGTATACTTCATAAATCTTAAATACCTTTATAACAGCACTTTTATCTTATGAACTGGATAGTGTTGATTAGACAGCCTTTGAAATCACTGTAGTCTCTTTTGGTAAATGGTAATGGGGCTTTATTGCCGATTTTAAGTCCAAGATAAGCAAAGAAGTTTAATTATAAAAACATCTATGCAGCAAGTAAACACATATAAGAAATCTCACCTTTTTACAACATCTGTTTGAGCAAGACATTAGTGCATTCTTTTTAGAATCATCTGCATCTACCCATTCAGAACAAGCAACATATATCGTATTGATTTCACAGTGGCATTTCATCTTTATGTGCTGAGTGCAAGGATTGCAGTCTCCAGGATGACAAGGACGCCTGCAAGGATGATTGCATCCAAATGGTCTTGGCTTCTGACAAACTTCATTGCAAGTAATACATTTGTCAGTTTGCTATAAGAGAATAAACAAAAATACAAATTTGTTTGAAAGATGAGGGATCAGGCAGTTTTGAAACACCTAACACTATATTTTTTTTCATACCTTTTTAGAACATAAAATTTTCTGTGTATTCAGTCTGTTCAAATGTAATTAAATTCAACCATCATTATATTATACAAAAAACAATATTATACTGACAAAGACTAAAAACTTAACCACTTCCCTGGTGTTCGGGAAAAGGGGCCTTCCCTGTTTTGCCCGAACGCCGCTCGTGCGACTGATTTTTTTCCTCTCTTGCAATGATTTGCCCGAATTTTATGCTTGATTAGTTTGCAATGCTTCCAACAGATGGCTCTAGTAGTCCAGGAAAGATCTGATTGCAAATCCGCTTTCTAGTTTATCTTTTATGCGGAAAAGTTGTCATTTGGTTTTGACTCAATCTGCTTACTATACAGCTCGCTGCGAATTCTATTTCTTTTGAAGCTGAAAAGTAGAAGAATGAGTGATTTTGAACATCTCATAACAGATGATAACTCTTACAGTGGATCGATCAGACAGTGAATCTGAAATTTCTATAAATGATTCTGGAAGTAATGAAAGTTCGTTTTCGGACTTTTCAAGTGATGAGGAAACGGAAAGTTCGGATGACCTAACTCAAGTTCGAAACTTTTGTGAACTAGATATAACAAATCCTCCTTTACCTCCACCTCGATTTCCATTCACAGCAAATCCAGCTGTTCATGTAAATATTGATCTAAGTAATGGAACTCTACAATTTCTTGATATTTTCTTTGATGATAATCTTCTTGAAATTATAGTTTCTGAAACCAATAAATATGCAGATCGGACCATTTGGAGTAGTAATCTACGAAGGAAAAGCGGAGCAAAAAAATGGGAACCAACAACAAAGTGCGAAATTCAAGTGTTTCTTGCTTTGAATATTTTACAAGGAATTGTGAAAAAGCCTGAAGTTGAGCAATGCTGGAGTAAGAGACATTCAACATCAACTCCATTTTTTTCCAAAATTATGTCCTACCGACGCTTTTATCTTATTCACCGGTATTTACATTTTTCTGATGATACCGAATTTGATGCTAAAACACATGAGTGTCCAAAACTGCAGAAACTGTGGCCGATCATCAAGCATTTGAATACTCGTTACCGAGAAACTATCATACCTGAAAGAGATGTTACAATCGATGAGAGTTTGATGCTGTACAAGGGAAGATTACACTGGAAACAGTATATACCTCTAAAGAGATCACGATTCGGCATAAAAAGTTTTATTTTATGTGAATCGAAGTCAGGTTATGTGTATCAACTTATTATATACACTGGGAAAGATACACTTTTTGATGATAATTACCAGCATTTGTGCAAATCCTCTCAAGTAGTGATGACACTTATGCAGCCACTATTCAAAAAAATGCCTAACGACAGACAATTATTACACATCACCAGAACTTGCAGATATCCTTATCAACCATCAAACAGATATATATGGAACCCTCAAACTTACCAGAAAACACATCCCAAAAGAATTACAGAAGAAAAAATTAAAATTAGGAGAAATCTGTGCGTACCAAAGAGGGAAAGTCTGTCTAATGAAATGGATGGATAAGAAAGCTGTATCTCTATTATCCACAATACACAACTCTATAATGATTGAAGTTCCATCTTACAAGGATGAAGTCAGAAAGAAACCAAAGGTAGTGATGGAATATAATAATACCATGGGAGGTGTTGATAGAATGGATCAGCATCTCACCAATTATCCAGTCACAAAGAAGAGAGGAAAGAAATATTACAAAAAAATATTCTTCCACCTTTTAGATGTATCGCTGTGGAATGCATTCGTTTTATACCAGAAGCATGGAGGAAAATACTCGCATTTGAATTTCAGACTTGATATAATTGATCGCCTGATTGAAAGACACGGGACTGTAAATGAAAAAAAAGGACAACCAGGAATTTTGCCCAATCCCTTACGATTGACTGAAAGGCACTTTTTAGAAGTGATTGCTCCCAGCGACAAAAAACTGAGACCAACGAGGCAGTGCTTTGTGTGCTGCTCTAAAAGAAACGATTTCGGTAAAAGAGTGAGAAAAGAAACTAGATATTTTTGTCCCGACTGTGATGTTGGACTATGCTTGTCACCGTGTTTTAAAATTTTTCATACAAAAGCTGAATTTTAAAAGATATTAGATGTAAGTATAATAATAAATTCTCTCTTCTAATATTCATTTCTGTAAAGTGTTTCCCAGATCGCTTATTTCACCGGAAAAAAGCCAACTTTAAGTAAAAATGTAATTTTTCGTTGTAAATAAAAATTATCATAACTTCATAAATTCATCACTTATAATAGTTTTGACTCTTGATTTGAGTTTCTATAATCGATTTTAAAATAAAATTGTTTTTGAAAAATATGCTTATTTTTTGACACAATATGTCAGAAAAAAGAGACTGTTAAGTGGTTAAAATGTTAGAAGAAGCTCTAAATACTATTAAGTGTAAAATTATCAAATAATAAAGACCTGTTTTAAATAAATTATAATGCAATGAAAATTATTCACATACTTAACACATTTACATAAGATTTAAAAAAGAGAATTTCATTTATAGACTATATTAAATGTTACTACCATTGTGTCATTTGCATTCCCAGTGTCATGGCATTCTAAAGAGCATGAATGGTTTCCGCATGAAAGTTCCCGTCCACATGGTCTACCACAAGATGTTCTTCGAGCTTCACAACAAGGAAAATTCAAAATCTAAGAATATAAAGATGAAAAATGATCAATTTTAACAGCCAAAATACCTTAAGAAATGCTGGTTGCCTGATTAAACAGTTATTACTGAGCAGAGCCCAGAATGTCTAGGGCACAGTTTTCCTTCAGTGGCTTCCACTGCCTACTTTCCTAATTTTAATGACATATGTGAAGAATTACAGGATGATTTTGGAACTTTATGTCCTAAATGATAATCAAGACTTGCTGCCATGGATAGAAAATTAAACTATTATTAATAAATTTTAATTTGTTTATTAATATGCATTTAAAATTAAATTACTGTAATACATGGACTGTAATTGTAAATGATCCAGTAATGTGAACCATGTTAACAAGTCTAAGCAACTTTAAATAGCAAATCTTAAGGACAGATTCATTAAAAAAAAACTTTGAAAAGAATGGCAGGAAGAAGAAACTGTAGAAAAATATATATATACTGCATGCTGTCACAGATTTAAACATTGATCAACATGTCAGTTACAGACGACTTAGAATATATTTCAAGTACTGCAGTTATACACTTGATGCTTGCTGTAATGATTGCTTGTTATAATGATAAATGCATAATTACCAGATGTTTTCTAAATTCAACATATTTCCCAATTTTTCTTCAAGAACTGGATAGATAATAAGCAGACATTATGACCGCCTCTACGCTGTGAGAATACACTCACTGAAATAGGATAGATGTAATGGGACAAGATGAGCATGTTATTGATTGATTGCTAGTGATACTACTGGCATATCATTTTTTTCATATTACATGTGTATATGTAGTGGGGAAAGCTGCAGAGTTGAGTGACTTTAATAAAGAATAGATTGTGAAGGTTTAAAGGCTAGGAAAAAGTAACTCCAAAACAACACTGTTCATTAAGTGTTCTAGAGCTGCCACTGTTAGTAACTGGAAGAAAGACAGTAAAGCCAGTAATAGACACCAAAGCATTGAATGTCCATCCCTGATGAATGAACATGGATGTTGGTGACTCTATGACTTTGTGAATTCAAAACAGGTGGCTGCTGGTTGTTCAACTTACAATGCTGATCCAAATACATGTGCTTTTAAGTACACAGCTCACTGGACAGTGTTGGATATGAGCCTCTATTAACACAGCAGCATCGAAGTTCATAGCTACAATGGCTCCCAAAACATCATGAATGGATCATGCAACAATGGAAAAGAATTTTCTGATTGAATGAATCATGTCTTTTTCTTCTTCCAGATGAACGGTTTATTGACATGTGTATCATAATTTAACAGGCAGCAGTGGATGTATTATGCTTTGGGAAACATTCTCATGACCATTTCTGAGTGCCTTTATAGTGGTGCCTGGCATAAATGAGTTTCACCTTTAGGCAAGTTAACTGCTGTTCTAAAACACATAGATCTTCATAAAAGTACTGCAGACATAGGGAAGCATGCACAAACTGAAATCAGTTTCTCGATTGAAACTGATCATTTGCACCCTTATGCAAATCTGGCATTTTCTATAAAGGTGCACACAAAGTCCAATTTTCATTTCAAATGCTGATTGATTAATTAAGGAGATAAATAAATCTTCAACTCCTTTATGAAAAACAAGGGCATACATTACATAACAGTGACCATATCCTTATGAAAAATGCTGGATTGGCATAATGATGCTGAAGTTTTTGTCAATCAATAAATTTATAGGTTGTGCTTCAAGGAAGAAGACTTGAGCATTTTAATAAATTAAGACTTTATCTTCAACAAGATGACAAAAATATGGGGAAAATGGATGTATATAGTTTTTTTTTACCCTTTTGGGGGGGGGGATCTGGAATGAATACAGACCATAAATTTAATAAAAATGCTTTATACTTAAGCTTCAATATTTATCAGAGATATTCAGCTTTTCATATGCTAACAATTTAAATATACTACCTGATTTTTTTCCCTGCTAGTAATGTGCATGTTGATTTAGAATATTAGAAAAAAAGCATTTGTACTGTTAATAATGCAATGTTACAAAACTCGCCAATTTTATGTTTTCTTCCAAAGATTTATTTCATCTGCTGCTTAATTAGTTAATCACTAATTGGAAAAAAAATCAAACTTGCATAAGAGTGCACACTTTTATGAAAGATGTTGGTCTGGCATAAAGCTGCCTATGATCAATTTCAGGCCATAAACTGATATTCAGTTTGTGCACATTTCCTTATGTTGCAGCACCATTATGAAGATTTCAGTCTTTTGGAACAGCATCGAGTTGTATAATGGTGCAGTAGCCTGATGCTGGGGCACTATTATGAAGCAGTCCTGGTGTGGCTTGGACTTATGCAGAAATTTTAAACAATGATTAATATAATTTTTGTTGTTGTTGTTGTTGTTGCTGATTTTGGAATGCCAACAAAAAGATTAGTCAATTTTGTTGTTCTAAGAGTTGTTTATATTTACTAAGAACTTTAATAAAGATTATTTTCAAATTAAAAATGTGGACTAATGTAATTTAAAGAAACTGAGTTCTAATTATAAAGATCAATTTGGAGTGAGGAGCCAATAACTGGTGACTTGGAATTTTGATTTTAAAGTGAATATGTCTGAAGATGATAAAACTATCGAGGATACAGCACATGTACCGTATAGGGTTAAGTGTTAAAATTTCTCCATTTTGGTTAGATCACCCAGAAATCTGGTTTTTTTCAAGTTGAGGCTCAGTTTAAGATAAGTGAAATTGTTTGGGAAGAAAACAAATTTAACTACTGAGTATCACAGTTAGAACCCAAATAAGTTGAGAACATCTGGGATATTATAACAAGTAATTCTGCTACTAAATATTCAGAATCCAAAACAAGGCTTCTGGATTTACTTAAGGAAAGTTAAAGTACTTGAATTAAAAAAACTTCTTACAGGAATTGATTTAGGCAAATTGAAACCAAGTCAATCATTACAAGTATTAAAATCTGTTGCAACATTGATGTGTATGAATAGTTAATCAAAATGTTATGGTTGGAGAAACTGCCAAATTCTATGCATAATATAATACTTGTTAGTGATGAAGAATAACCCAAGTTGGCGATCATGGCTGATAAAATTTCAGACATGACACCTTCCAATCAGATTTGTGGTGCATCAACAGCTGGTAATTGCTTGAATACAGAACTGTAATGAAAATTCAATCCCTTGAACAGTGAATTGCCGAAATAACTGTTCATCATATACCGAGACCACAATTTATGAACAACTCTCAGTCCCGCAGACGATCTCGCAGTACTTCTAAGAAAAGATTCAATCCTAAAGGAAAATATTGTTTGTATCATTTCCGTTTTGGTAACAGATGTCATCAGGGTAAATGTATTCAGCTGTGCAGTTGGTCAACCGATACGTCATCCAATCAAGGAAACGCCAATGTGTAGTAGAGGAGGCAGCAAGCTCTACTGTCGATAATACTCCTATTTATCAGAGATAAAAAAATCGAAAATGTGTTTCTTAGTAGATAGTGGTGCACGTTACCATTTTACCCGCTTCAACACAAGACAAACAATCTGTGGAATTAAAATTACATGCAGCAAATGGTACCGAAATCAAAACGTATGGTATAAAAATGTTAACACTTGATTTGGGACTTAGGTGTGAATTCCAATTTCCATTTACAGGGGCAAAAACTAATAAAGGTATTTTAGTAGCTGATTTCCTTAACAAATTTAAATTAATAATTGATTTACATGGCAAGAAACTGATCGATGGAGTAACTCAACTAAAGGTAACTGGTGAAAATGCTTCTATCAGTGAAAATAGAGATATCGGTGCAGTAAACCATTTGACAAAATTTGATACTACTCTAAAACAATACCCAGACTTATGCAAATAAAATTTGTTCTCATCAGTTTAAAACATAATGTTCAACATCATATCATAACACATGGTCAACCTGAGCATTCTAAAAGCAAGGCAGTTGGATCCTTGAGAGCTTACAGTAGTTGAGCAAGAGTTGCAATTTATGTTGGACAATAACATAATAAGGCCCCAAGTTCTCAATGGAGAAGTGTGCCAATAAGTTGCATAAAGGATGGACAATAAAACCCCCTATGTGATTTTCAGGATTAGCATTTACATATATCTATAAGGTTTTTTGTAAATAGTGTGTTTAAAGGTAATAATCTGCTCTACCATAACTTAATTACTGGGAAGGGAGTACTGTTGTGGCTTGAAACTTATGCAGAAATTTTAAATACTGATTAATATCATTTTAAGTTCTTTTGTTGTTGTTTTTGGAATGGCAACAAAAAGATTATTCAATTCTAACTGTTGTTTATATTTGCTAAGAACTTTAATAAAGATTATTTTCGAATTAAAAATGTGAACTAAGGTTATTTAAAGAAACCGAGTTCTAAATATAAAGATCAATTTGGAGTTGGGAGCCAATAGTCCCATGACTTTGATAACATTTCATGGCCTCTGTCTTCCCTAAAAGAAGTAAGACTCTTGGCAACGTAACACCCCTTGTCAAAACCAGAGTTATGTTATAACATTTGAGGACCATGCTGATGAATTCCAGTTGATGTTTTAACTTGCTGGATTTTAATGAACATATATATCTAGGACATATGAGGTGCCAGCTCAAAGCATAAACTACTTTCTTGCAATCTATGCGAACTACATGACTTCTATTTGTAGATCTGGTACAATCTTCCTCCAAACTCTTACCAAGGATTTGTAGCATCCATGCTACAATGGTGTGCATCTATTTTGGGTGCCATATTTTGCAGCTTAGGGATAAGAAAATAAAGCGAATAATTGAAAACAGTCTGAAAAGTGTACTGTATTTAATCGAAAATAAGACCACTATTTACATTTTGCTAAAGTTAAAAAAATAAAAATGTAGGTGAATATTTGATGAGATCATTCTAATCAGAATGAATGGCACACTACCCTCATTTATTTTCAAGTAAGTATAGCAGTAGTATGTAGAGTACATGCTAGTCTAAACTGAAATCATATGTCCTGACCTCATATGTCACTGGACAAGATATGGCTATTATTATTAGTGATAGCTAGGCAGTTCATAATTACAGATATATAGTTTTTAATTGTTAGCCTGTGTAATTTATTTAGTATTTAAACAGCATAATTTTCTTTAATGTATTATTAAACTCCCTCTCATTCTATGATTCATTTATTAAAATACTCAATTATAAGAACTTAACCAAATTTGGGAACAAAAATAAAGGGTTTTATTTTCAAGAAAATATGGTAATTGACAAATAGGGCTCAGAAGTCATTTTTAATCTTAAGGATTACAGACTGTTTCTAATGGTGACACTTAAACAGACTTTTTGTGTCTAAAGATGAAACTGAAAAGTAGAAAGCTAAATCTATAAGCAAAAGTTTTATGTATCCATAATATCAGTATTGAAAAGTTCCACTTTTAGTGATTCGTTAATCTACATTTTAAAGGCATTTCCAGTAAATCAATGAAAGAACAGGAAAAGTGTGAATGAAAGCATGAATGATTGTGACATTTGGGTAAACAGAAATGTAGTCATCATACTTGGCAACAGACAATCCAAAATCAACAATCTGACTTACATAAGAATGAAATAACTGCCAACAAATGCTATTCTTAGTTTCTCGGTCAAAGGATCACTTTAAGTTTTAAATGCATTGGAAATATAAGAAATGGCTTTCGGAGAAAATCACTTTTTGAACTAAACAAAGATACAATTTCAAGAGAGAAACTTTGCACTCCTCCAAAGTAGCATAGAATGTACTTGCAGAAAATACAATTAAAATTGCTTCTGTGTTTTAGGTACAGAGCTTGTATGCATGAAATTTCTCTCAAAATATTAATTTTCAACACATTACAGTATAATGAATCCACTTTCTCTACAACAACCACTCTTTACTGCATTGTTTTTCTGCGAGATGTTATGATGAGCATCAACTATACAAAAAAAAAGTGTGACAATCTGAATAATGTGTTATAAAGTATGTCATGAATGTTTAAAAAAAAAAAAAAAACTATGTAAATATAAATGCCAATTCTTTCTCTCTCTCTCTCTTTAGAAGGAGATGAATATGTACAAAAATGTATCGAGAATATATGCTTTTTTTCCCTTTAATAGATATTTTATATTTAAATTTTTGTTTTGATTTAAAAAGCAAAAATATTAAAATATTTGTTTTATGTTTTAGTTTTAAGTGAGCAAAATGAAAAGGAAAAAATATCCAAATACATATCCAAATACACAAAATTTACATGCAGTTACAATGAATGCAGAGTACATTCTTCTCAAACAACATTTCTAAGTGAAAGTATAGGTTGTTGCATACTTCTACAACAGCTCACGTTTGGTGCCATATTTTAAAATTTCACTAAGTACTCATTCAACGCTTTAAATCGATAGATATATACAGATATTTTCTATGGTCACTAATAGTTCTTTTTCCTTTAGCATAATTATTACATTCATATGATTTTCTATTATTTACGAAGTCACTAAGGGTCAGTGGCTAAACATATGAAGCGCTGGAATTACCATCAGGTTCTATTATCAGGGTTGAACAAGATTTTTATGCTCTGCCCATTCCATCAGAAAGTCCATCACTGGGGAGATAGTTCTCAGATGCTTTGGCTTAATTAAATAAACTGATCTTCTTTATTTTAGTAGTTATATTAACACTAACAACATAATCATCTGCTTCAAGATGTGGCTTAAAGACAGTTACTGTTTAAATATAATTTAATGAATGCAAGTTAAATAATCTATGCATGCAAATTTTATGATCGTATATAAATGCTTCAACTATTCAGATATGTCAGTATGTATAAAGTGAATATGGAAAACCTCACAACGAGAAAAATTCAAAAGTAAGCAAGCTGTTTATATTTATCACTACTGAAGGATTATTAGAGATTTGCACAGAAAAACAAATACTGCTATAACTCATTAGTAAAATAGAAAAATACCTTAAAAATATATATTTAGATAAATTCAGCTTACTTCATGATTGCCTAAACATGGTAAAGGTACAGGTACCACACATGGAGGGCAAGGTTTACATAGTAACTGCATTTTATATGAATTAAGCAAATCCCAAGGCCCTTCTTTTTTCTAAATAAGAAAAAATTATAAATTACGAAGCTGAATTTTCATACAACATTCTTGTGCAATACAAATTACCGTATTTCACAGCATATAAGACACACCCTTATTTAGAAGGCCACACACATGTAGACGTAGAAAAAGTTATTTGTGTCTAGACCTTTGTCCGTGCTAAAAATAGCATTGAGTACTGAAAGTTAACCTGTGTCCTTCACGTATAAGATGCAGGTATCTTTTTTGAGACCAAATTTAGGAAAAAAAGTGCATCTTATATGCCGTCCAATACGGTATTGCATAGTTAAAAAAAAAATTTTAAATATTTGCATTAATTATATTTGTACCATAACATGTTACTACACCTCATATATATAACATTTCTGAAGATTAGAACAGATCTGTCCCTCAAACACTTACAAAATTGTAGCTGTCTATAACACCTATAGTTTCCACGGCAAGGAATTTAACTCATGATAAGATTGCTAATTTTTGTAACACTGCTAATGTTTAATATAAGGAAATACCCTAAGATGTGACTTGATGAATTTAGAATATGGGTACTTGAGATTGAACTGACACATAACATATGAAGATACTTAATTGCCATATAAAGCTCACAGAAAACATTGGGGCATATTTGGTTAAAAATGAGTTAGTGTAGTTCAATCAAGCAATGTTCCTTAGAGATCTATCTACTTTTGATCACTTTGGAGTCACTTTTGATAATAATTTTTTATATAAGCATTATTTATAAACTTCTTGCAGCATATTTTATTCATAATCAAGAAGAAATTTTTCATAACCGGTACTTGCTGCTTTTTTTTTTTTTTTTTCGTATAATACAGAGAGTACTACTGTATAATTTATTTTATTAGTATCCCAATACTACATTACAAAAAACACAGGCACTAATAAAAATTCAATTTTGTTTAGACTAATTGAAGTGCTTCTTAAAAACTGATATACATTTTCTGGGAAAACTCTAAACTGTAATGGAATTGTAATGGAATATGTGTTGCCAAAAAAAAAAAAAAAAAAAAAAAAGGATTCAGTTAAACATAGCAGATAAACCCAAAATAAGAAACATTACAAAAAACTCACAAATAATGAGATTGTTTTTTATAACCAACTAGCTGGAATTAGTAGGGAGATGATAAAAATTAATGAATTTTCAATTTCCTTTGCGGTTTTAATATGGTGACAGAAGCAGTGCTACAACAGATGAGGTAACAGTCTCAGTTTTTCTTTTCTATTAATGAATAATGAGTTTTAACGCACTAGCAAATTTATAAATTTCAGCAATAAAATTCTTTTGGGAAAGATGGCTAAAAATAAAGCTTTTATATATCTATCTATATACACATATACTTAACATATTTTTTTGAATAGCTAAAGGACTGGTCCAACAGCTCTCAGCAGGTGAAACTGGTAGTAGTGATGATTTAGCTGGGTTATGCTGATATGAGGCCGACTGAAATGACAGATAGAATGCATAATGCAAATGCTGCTCTTAAACATATTGAAGTTGTACATATGTCAGCAAAAGGTTCTGATTCAATACCATCTGAATTTATTAAAAATGCTGGGCCAGATACTGTACAGAAAATACACAATTTCATAATAGAATTTTTATGGAATGATGGAGTAATACCAGAAGAATTCAAACTTCGAGCAATTCATCTTGTTCATAAAATGTGAGATGTCTTGGAATACTTGAATTATCCAGGCGTTAAGATTACTCTGCACATTTTATAAACTATTTTCCAATATTCTTTATAACAGATTAGTTGTTTACACAGATAATATAATTGGTGACTATCAGTGTGGCTTTTGTAAAGGAAGGTCTACTGACGAGATCTACAATATAAGGCTTTATTCACAGAGTTTAAAATTATCATTCAGTTAAAAGAAAAAGGCTTTTTAATTCTATGAGGAAACTTAAAATTCCTGAAAAGCTTGTTAAACTTGTCATTATCCTAACACAGACCAAACTAAGAGCACACAGAATAATTTTTCAGAACCTGCTCTATTAAAAATGGTTTGAGACATGGTAATGCTTTCGTTTGTCACCTGTTTAACCTCCAATCTTCAAAAAATAATTAATGGCTCAAAAATAAATACCAGGAAAGGTATTTTCAACAAAACAGTTCAAATCTTTTCACTTGCAAGGATACTAATATCACTGTTGGAACTCCTCACTCAAAGCACTCAAATCGGCATCTTGCATCCATCCACAGTACAAATGGTTTGTCAAACTGTGGACACATTTGAATTCTCACAGATATTAAAGTCTCCTTCAGTTTCTTGAATGCATCCTCCCATTCTTTTGCACATAAGAACTTTTGCTTGGTTTTTGTTAGTTTGAAAGGGGTTTGTGATAGAAGAAAAGTCTTTCACAAATCTCCTACAGCAGGAGCTAAGCTCCAGGAAACTTCTCGGCTGATGGACATTTTCGGAGTATTTCTGATCTTTAACTGTCGAGTATACTCACGTTGATTACAGATGACATTATGCAGGTAAATCACTTTTCCTGTCTGAGTAATTTACATTTGGCAGGACTTAACTTCAGAATGCCTTTTTTCAGTTTCTGAAGCATCTCTTTAAAATTTTCTAAAAATGCACTTCAAAAGTTTTCCCAATGATGATGATGTCATCCAGGTATATCCGCACAAGCTTCATAGGAAAGACATCTCAATACAGTCTCCAAAGGCATTTGAACATTACATAATCCAAAAAGCATCACCTTAACTGCCAAAGTCCTTGTCTGGTAGTAAATGTCATCTTTTCTCTGTCATCAGGGTGAATCTCTAGCTGCCAATATCAAGTCCTGAAATTATGCATCAACATCCACTTGTATCTACAAAGAATGCCCAAAATATCATCAATTCTAGGAAGAGGGGATCTCTCTTTCTTCGTGACCTTGTTCAAATAGTGATAGACAATGCATGAACTATTTTCCTTTTTGATCAGAATGGTAGGAGAGGCCAAAAACTAGCAGAAGGCTTGATAATTTCACATGCTTACATGCCCTTTATAACTTTTCTTACATCTTCCTCTTTAGCAGTCAGTAGATGGATGTTGTCTTATTGGTGGATGACCCCCTCTACTAATTCTGTGTCAAACTGGTTCCACCTACATCAGAACATAAGTGGGAGGAAACATCTTACAATTCTTGAATTGCACATTCAGCAGCACTTCTCTCTTCATTGCTTAGTAGCGTATTCTGCAATAACTCCAATATTGGGCTTTCTAAAGGCACGAAGGACTACTGGCTCATTTAATACAGGTCACTGGAGTACATGCTGCAACCACTTTGCCTTTCCTAGCAACTTTCACTTTATCACTTACGATCGCCACTCTTATGAACAGGTTTATGTCTTCAGAGGCAGAATGAAGTTCATTATTTTTAAAGTACAAGAAATAATTGCATTTCCCTAGAAAGGGTAATCTGAGTATGCAAGGGCTAGTAATATCTGCTACATATGCCATGTGATGGTAATCAGCACTCTAAAACATGATGTTAACATTTAACTTTCCATTGATGTTGAATTTATCACCGTACACAATGAGTAATGCAGGGTGGAGGTCAATGGAGAGTAATGCAGGGTGGAGTCCAGATGAGTTTACCTTCCAACTGTTAAGCCAGATCAATTCATATGATAGTAACATTAGCTTTTGTATCGATGGTCATATTGCAAGGGGCTCCATTGATATGTTCCATGATGAAGAGTCCATTACTGCCACCGCTCACTGCAGAAATCTGAAACGCTTTAAAATGCAGCTTCTCATTATCTGGCAACCTCTGCTACACAAGATGGACACTAAACAGTTTCCCTGCTTCTTGATGGGAGCAGTCTTAATTTCCATGCCCTGGGATGTTCTGTAGTTTCTTTGTACGTGACTTTCATCATCAGAGGTCTCCATCAACTTTAAGGTCGGTTTCTTGTCACTAATATTCTGTCTCAAAGCATTAACTTTTCTGGTTAATTCATCTAGATGAGCTGTCAGTTAATCCACTGGCACATGAACTTGGGCAACTCTGAGTAGCTGACAGTATGAGTTGCTTGCTAGGCTGCCTCGAATTTCATGGCATATACTAAAGCACTCCTTAGACTTTCTATATCTGACATTTGCAGCGCTTTCTGCATCTCAGGAAACAAGATCCCATTAATGAAGTACTGCAGGGGCTGGATTTCCTTTATTTCTGTTGGGCAGTTCAAAAAAGCGAGATCAGACACCCTTTCAATATCTGAGGTGAGTTCCTGGAGTGTTTCCGTGAGCTTTTGGGTCAAGATTTTAACTAAATTCTGCTACAGTCCTTTAAACATTTCTCGACAAAGTGAAGCTCCAACACACTGGATAGAGCTTTGAAGCCTCTGGTTTTCAGGAAGAGTTTGAAAGGTCACAGAAGCAGCCAGATGGCAGGCTTTAGCTTTGTAATTTCATCCATTTATGTTTGCCACTATAGAGAACTGACTCTTGTACAGTTTCCCGCAGATTTTCCCATCACATGAGGATAGGTTTAGATGGGGTTGGGATAATACGTGTTAAAATTTAAAGGTGTTAGAATTGTGACCATCTATCATTATGGATTTCTTTAAGCTGTAAATTCTTTGGTGACAGCAGTAAAAATTCTGTAATAGATTTGTTGTTCAACAGCAGAAACCTTTTTTCATTTTGTTGTTTGGCAGCAGAAACCCTTTTTTCCATTTATATAGGAAAGATCAAATTTATATAGCATTTTAAAAATGTATGATAAAGGAAAGGATATAAAATTACCGTCTTCACTTCAATTTTAGTTAGGACTGCAGAATGACATCTTACAGGACATGTATGGCCACAAGTCAGCGTCTTTCCACAAATTAAAATACATTGTGGGCATGAACCAAAATGACATTTATGTTTATGCCTTGCTGGATGGTGGCAATCAGGGCGAATCCTAAGAGATGAGAAATCAGTTATATATTTTATAAATATGAAAGACTGAAAATGATGATGATTTTGTCCTGTATAAAACATAATTATATATGTGTAAAATACTGTTTTAATCAATATTCATACAAACACTAAATAAAATAACGAAAAGCTGTTGGTATAAATGTTTATGAATACAACAAAAACAATTTAAAAATTCTTTTAGGATGAAAACTTATTTTAAAACAGAAATTTCAAGTAATCCGAATGGAATTATTACAGCAGTTTTTTCAATGTCAGTTGGATTAACAGGGATCTAGTGATACATACTAACTAAATCTAATGTTGTAAATATTCTTTTCCTGTTAAATACTTGGATGCAATCTTAGATATGCGGGAGGAGATAATGGTCCTCAACAATGATTGTATTCAAGCGACAGTAACTGGTGCATGTACGCTATGTGCCATTTGTTTCTTAACCATATGAAGGAGGCCTGCCAAAGCACTCTTTGATGGGTGCATGATACCCTGTGCCAAGAGAAATTCAAATTCCTGGCAAGCAACCATGAGGAGCTCAGGCTCTAACCGATAAGATTTAGAAAATACTGAAGCAACTTGGTCTCAATGTGGTGAACAACAGCATGACTCGGTCGCTCTTTGGGTACAAATGAAAGATTAGGAATTTCTGAATACTTGTCAAAATTCTATCATACTTGGAAAGACCTAAACTGCTACCTTGCAGAATATCAGCAACCTTTCACTGTGAAGTGAGCCAGGTCTTGGCATCAACTGCACTATTATTTTTAGCCATCAACTAAAAAATTAAACTTTAGAAAATCAATGCCTGTGATAGGTTGGCTAACTTCGGCAATTTTGAAAGACTAAGTGAACTTTATATGTAAATTTACGTCAAGAGTCACATGTCTATTACTATAGGTTAAGATTTTTGTTCCATTTGCAGCATAAAGAACCAATTCCTCATTCACAACAAATTGGTATGAATAACTGGAAGGATGGAAATGCCTCCTCTCGTGTCAATGAAACATTTCACTTTAGATGAAAGGTTGGCCAAAAGAATGTGATTTATATGGCAGCTGCAATTATGCCCCAAATGTGACCACCAAACTAGTTTGCCTGGTGCTCGAATGAGAATGGGAAAGGAAATTTTTTTGCATTACAGCCAAAATTTATATGATAAAAGCATTAATTGTTTGCCGGCTCTTTATAGTGCTCTTGGAATGACTGCAATTGTGTCCTTTATAAATTTCGAATTTATTATTTCTGAAGCAGTTTCGATGCTGCATAACTGCTGCATTTATAGTGATTCGACCCATAATTACAAAACGAAAACAATAGTCCTTCAGGGACAAAGCCCCTTTGGACTAAAAAAAGCTTTTTACAAAATTCTGGATTCTACGAGATTCCACTGAGTGAATATGGTAAATTCCAAAGCAAAGAACTTAGCACTGCTGTCTCAGCGATACCACATGGATTTTTTACTGGCAATGGATCTCACCATGAATAGAATTTTCAAGCATGAACTACACAAACAGTGGGAGGCACACATGCAAAGCGGACTCCATTACTTCACATATTCTGGATGGATGGGAAAAGCTTTGTATGAGAAGACTGGCTGCCTTGTGAGTCGATAAAGCACCAAATTAGTTTGCCTGGTGCTCGAACGAGAATGGGAAAGTAAATTTTTTAGCATTACAGCCAAAATTCATATGATAAAAGCATTAATTGTTTGCCGGCTCTTTATAGTGCTCTTGGAATGACTGCAATTGTGTCCTTTATAAATTTCGAATTTATTAACTCCGAAGCAGTTATGATGCTGCATAACTGAAGTCAGTTCACTTACCTGTTGACTGAGCTGTGCATTTGTGCTAACAGCAATGAAATTTGAGGCAGTTGTTCAATGCATACTGCATTGATTTCAGGATACAAGGTCTGATCATGAATTTTGTTAGTTATAACAAACTGCAATAGTCCATCATTTAATGCCCCTCCTATGCTGCATGTAGTAGTAGGAAGACACAAGGGCCTGATCATGAATTTTGTTAGTTATAACAGCCAACTGTGATGGTCCATTATTTAATGCCCCTATGATAGTAGGAAGACACAACAGCCATAGAGATTTAAGGAGTGCTTTCCCTCCAGGTTTGCCTATGAGATTATGCATATGCACAAGTAAAGGGGATGGACATGAGTCGCCAACTTTTATGCCTTGCAGCAAAGTACCATATTCTTCAATATCTCTCCGAGTGAGATTTCATTAGACTCTTCTTTAAAGTTTCATATGGCTAATCATTGGCATAAGTAACAATATCATTTATGGACATGAGAATATCGTCATCAACTGCTGCCACAATATACTTAAATTTAAAGATTTCAGAAGCAATTTAGCGAAGGAAAACTATGCTTCTAGTCTAAGTAGCCATACCACTGTGTTGGTTTTCCAGAAAAATGGTGACTTAACCTCTACATGTGCAATCTGGTTTTCAAAGCTGCTTTCATCCAGATTGGCAAGTGGCATGATGAAATATATATACAACAGAAATTAATATACAAAAAAGTAAATACACAAAACAAAATGAAATATAATTATTAAAAAATAATACACAATGTTGCCCTAAACACTCATATTCAATGAGCAAAACCAGAGCACCTGCGACAGAAATTGCAGCTAGCGAGTTCTAATATATTAAGTTTGAAATAAGTACCGTAATTTCCGGAAGAAACGCCGCGGCGTTTATGTGTTTAAAACTAAAATTTTCAGCGGGAGCATCGTTTCTACCCATAAGGCGTTTAGGTGCACTAAAAATAAAATATTTCCTATGATGGTAATTGTACATAGTTTGAATGGCCTTGTCATTGTACATAGACTGGTGCTGTTCCCACACAAAAGACCACTCAGTTGCTTTTTGCAAACGTTATTTTGTTTACATTCTTTCCCTTGAACGGACCTACATTCCTTATTCACCCTAAATGGGATCTCAGAACAATAACATTCTTCCCCTTTTCAAATCAACATTTTCATCAGTTTGAATAGTCTCTCTCCTCTGCCATTCGATGAATCTTCCAGGACCCCTCCTCTCCCCACCCCTGCCTTTTCTGCAATTTTTTTCAAAGGCAGACTCGACTCCACCTGCCTCGCAATAACGAACTCTGACTCCCCTTCAGCATGAATTGAATTTTCTTGGCATTCTGCCAGATACAGATCCTATCAGTTTGGGTACAAGTACTTGTTGGATAGTTTTTAAGTAAGAAGGGAGCGGAAAATTTTTTAAAATGGCACCTAAACGGCACAGAAACTATACTGCTGGTTTGAAGCTTAATGTAATTTCATGTGTTGAACAAATTGGAAATAGAGCAGCAGCTCGAGAGTTTGAAGTGGACAAGAGATGTATTTGTCGTTGGAGAACTGAAAAAAAATTTCTTAAATTTATGCCACAAAAGAAGCGGTACTGTAAGGTGGCCGAATCTAGAGGTTGACCTTGCAAACTGGATAAAGGAGCAACAAGGAAAGGGAATGGCAATTTTGACTGTAAAAATTTGCTTACAAGCAAAATTTATAGCAAAACAAATGAACATAAATGATTTCAAAGTAGGTCCTTGCTGGTGTAGCAGATTTATGAAAAGAAAAAATATTTCTGTGCATACTAGAACAACCGTCGGGCAACAATTACCAATGGACTGGCAGGATAAAAAGGCATCTTTTCTAAAATATATGACAGATATTATTGACAAACTAGTAGGCAAGCATGCCAACTGAGCAGGCTGAAGCCCCCTTTTGACTGTTCAATGGTCAGGTGTTCCCATGTTAAATTTTGCCGATATTCGAAAGTTGGACCGAACAACCAGTGTTCAGCGGTTTTGCACGGGCTCCACCCGCTTTATTCACGTATGCATCAAGAAGATACTGCATACACGTTACACGTGCATAAAATCACGAAAACAGCCATGCAGCCAGCCCGCTGGCCGAGATTCGAAATTTGGAACGAACTACCAGTGCCTAGTGGTTTTTACGTGGGCTGTGCCCGCTTTATTAAAATATGCATCCAGAATATACTGCATAGACGATACACATGTGGAAAACCACAAAACACCCACAGAGCCAGCCCGTTGGCCTTTATTCGAAAGTTGAATGGAACTACCCGTGTTCAGCGATTTTACCCGGGCTGCGCCCGCTTTATTCTCGTATGCATCCAAAAGAACTGCATACACGTTACACATGCAGAAAATCATGAAAACACCCATGGAGCCAGCCCATGGAACACTACCAATGTTTAGCGGATTTGCGCGGGATTCGCCTGCTTTACTCTCGTATGCATCCAGAAGATACTGCATACACGATACACATGCGTAAAATCACGAAAACACCCATGGAGACAGCACTTTTGCCGGGATTCGAAAGATGGTCCGAACTACCAATGTTCAGCGATTTTATTGCTCAGTCGCTAATTGGCCTCTTTACCAACTGTAATCAAAAAAATTTTCGGGTATAATATTTGAACAGTAGATTTGTTATTAAAATTCCCTTTGATAAACTTCAACATAATCATACACAAAGTGCATCAATATATATATATTAATGTAATTAATCATTCATAATTATTTATAAGAAAACTTTCCATATATCATGTCCAAGCAACAGAAATTCAATTTAAAACCTTGAATGGAAAAAAATTTAGTCAAAATTTAAATAAATAGTTTAATTATTTTTATATTTATTTTTTTGCAATTAAACTTTCTTAATTAAAATTAAATTTAATATTAGCTTTATGCGAACAGAGACAGACATTTGTTAAATTCAAAATTTACAACAATATATCTATTAATGCAATCATATATGTATGTGCATGTGCGTATGCAAAAATGAATGCACTGAGTCAAAAATGTATTTGCATCTGAAAAGAAAAAAATATAGGTTCTATATACACCTGAAAAAAAATGTATAAAATATGAAATGTAAATGCAATTTTTCAAGCAATAATAAAAGAAATGTTTAGCACAAATCAATAGGTCTTTAAAAAAATAGGGAGCAAAACATTAAATATATCGCAAGAGTCTAAATGTTGATACTTGTTTAACGTTGGTAAGTTAATTAGAAGGAAAGTTGTTAATTTGGAAATTATTTTCCACGTGTAAATCCGGGAACTTTTACTTTTCGTTAACCCAAAGCTCATGCGGATGCCATCTGTTCCCCCGAATCGCAGGCTGTCAACAAAGAATTCCCAAGGAAAGAAAGAGGTATTAGGGCGTTTTTCATGACCCTGCTAATTAGCCTTCTAAATCGCAAAACAGTGTGCAATCAACGGCAACATTCGTTAGAACATCTGGGAAGTGCAAAATTCAAAATTTGAAAGAAATCGGTTAATTCTTTCAAGAGTTACGTATTTTTGTGCATTTTTCTGGCGCAATTTCTCTAAATAAGAAAAAGTCACTAAAAATTTGTATCTTGGGAACCAATAATGCGATCGATCGGCTCCAAATTTAGAAATTTACAACTGAGAGACAGTCAAATGAGGGATGCCCTTTGTTCTAGATGGATTGGCAAATCAGGTGATTAATTAGCAAAATGACTAAAAATGCTTCAGTACGTTAATTTCGTCCTTGGGGAATGGCCTTGGTGAATCTAAAGGGCCATTCCCACTGGGGCTTATCTGAGCTAACGGAGTCAGTTTCATGTGTCAACTAGCTCCGCTATGCCTGCAGTTCAAATTTTTCAACTTGCTGTCCAGTGGGGAAAAACTGGTTTTGGAGATGGGTCGATACGTTAGTTGCTCACTACATTAATTTTGTCCCTGGCGAATGGCTTTGACAATTCCAACGGTCGACCGGATACAGCTGCAACCCCTCAAAACCCACCGCCTTCGAATCCCAGCCTGTCCACAAAGATATGGGAAGGAAAGAAAAAGGAGTATTAGCCAAAATGGCAAGCCCCAGACGTCCTTAATCCAACGGTATGCTTCGCTAAGCTCTGCAGCCAGCAGTTCTCAAGAAGATGAGGTTAGAAACAAACAGATGTGCACAGATTTTAATAGCATAGGAAAAAAAAACTTCTTCAGTCACAGATAATAAATATTTATCTGTGATATATATTATTTAATTACCCTGTTAACTACGCTCCTAATTCCCAAATCAGTGTGGAATCAACGCCATCAGTCGTTTCATCATCTCGCAGGTTTAAAATTCAAAATTTGAAAGAAATCGGCCGGTAAGTTTCCGAGATACCGATTTTTTCTGCAAGTTTAGGCCTAATTAGCATCTCTGCTAATTAACGTCGCACGACGATGCCAATGGCCAAAATGTTGAGCCACGGATGTCCTGAATCCAAGGGTATGCTTCGCTAAGTTCTGCAGCCAGCCGTTCTCGAGAAGATGAGGTTACACACAAACAAACAGACGCACACAGATTTCAATAGTATACAAAAAAAACTTCTTCAGTCACAGATAATAAATATGGATGAAACGCCGTTAGCTTTCGAATCTCCTACAAACAGAACTCTTGATGAAACTGGTGCAAAAACAGCATCTGTGCTTACGATGGGGCATGAAAGAACGTCATTTACATGTGTGTTAGCTTGTGCCGCAAACGGTGACAAGCTAAAGCTGATGATCATTTTTAAAGGAAAGACTATTCCGAAGGGAGATTTTTCCTAATGACATAATTATTTGTGCAAACGAGAAAGGCTGGATGTGCGAAACAATCATGCATGAGTGGTTGCAAAAAGTTTGGCACTGTTGTAAGGGATCTTTTTCCAACCAGAAGGGTTATTGATAATGGATTCCATGCGTGCTTATTTACTTGAGTCAGTGAAAACCAGATGTCAAAAATTGTCTACGACCGTAGCAATAATTCCTGGTGGTTTGACAAAAATCTTACAACCATCAGATTTGTCAGGTAATAAATCCTTTGAAGCTGAAGTCCAAAACCAGTGGGAGTGTAGGATAAGTGAAGGATTGCATACGTAAACCAAAAGCGGTAAATGCGTAGAGCATCTTATGAAGAAATTGCAAAGTGGGTAGGAAGTGCGTGGAAATCGGTAAAAACATCATCAATAATAGCAGGGTTCAAAGAAGCTGAAATTATATCCTTAGATAAAGAGACTGTAAACCAAGAGGATGAATGTGACGATCTGGAAGACTTGGACTTAAATCAGGATTTACTAAATCTTTTTAATTCAGATAGTGAAGAATCAGATTTTGACGGCTTCATACGATGTATAGTTTGCTGTAATTCCTTTTGTAAGTAAAATTTAAAATCTCCTTTTGTCATCCAAATTTAATACGAGGGCCATCCAGGAAGTAGATTACGTTTCCGTCTGTGTCCGCTAGGGGCGGGGCTAGCGCGGCCATCTTGGGGTCAGAGCGTTGCGCAGCTCAGTCTGCATCTAGCCGTGCTAGTGAGAGGTTCGTGCTGTGCTCCGTTCAGATACTGTGACGGTTTGAAATGTCTGCGTTAATTGAAAATCCCGCGAGCTGCGAGGTGCGCTCAGTAATAAGGTTTCTGACTGCAAAAAACTGTAAACCGATAGAAATCTATCGGCAGCTTCGTGAAGTGTATGGGGACAACATTATCACTGAAGGTGGAGTGCGTCAGTGGGTCATAAGATTTCAAAATGGCCGAACCAATGTTCACGACGAAGATCGAAGTGGGAGACCCAGCATAGTGACCGCCGAACTTCTCGAAAAAGTCGATGCTAAAGTCCGTGAAAATCGAAATTTCACAATAACGGAACTTTCTTTGAGTTTTCCACAAATTTCGCGAAGTTTGTTGCACGAAACCATCAGCGAAAAGCTTGGTTACCACAAGTTTTGTGCAAGATGGATTCCAAAAATCTTGACAGAGGACCACAAAAATCAGCGAATGGCTGCAGCGTTGAACTTTTTGGACGCTTACCATAAGGATGGTGACTCTTTACTCGATCGCATCGTTACTGGTGACGAAACATGGGTGACCTATTCCTTATTCCCAGCAATGAAGAAGTGGCTGGCTATGCAGCATTTTGATGACGACGCACAGCTGCAAGAAGAGGTAACGAAGTGGTTGAAGGCGCAGGCGGCCGAATTTTTCGACGAAGGAATTTCCAAGCTCGTACATCGCTACGATAAATGCCTTAATTTGTATGGTGACTATGTAGAAAAGTAGTATTTGAGTGTGGCTTTCATCTGTATATAATAAAATTTGTTTCCTATACTTTGTTTATTTTTTTATTCCAAAACGTAATCTACTTTCTGGATAGCCCTCGTATTCCGTTGTTGCAACATTTTTTGTAATATAGTCTGAGTATTACAAATATGGACTTCTTTAGTAGGTAAATAAAAGTATATACGTGATCTTAAATATATTTTCAACATTTCTTACCTTTAATTTATTTTTGAGTTATGGTTTCATTTCATGCATTTTTCTTAACTGATATGTCATATATCAGGACTTAGGTTGAGATTTTGCATCTATATGGCCCACAACGATGTCACGCTCAGTTTAATCTATTGTGCCGTTTACGCTGATATGGCATTTCTGTGTAATTATAATTTTTTTCCGAGTGCGGCGTTTAAGCTGATGCAGCCTTTCTTTCGGAAATTACAGTAATTAAAAATACACTTTAGAAGAAATGCAGAAATGGCACAAGAAAATTTTTTAAAAATGTTTCCTGACTACAACAAGAAGGAAAAATAGGCTCAAGCAGATAAGCAGATCAGGTACATGACATTACAGAAGAATCCATGCAGATTTCCTGCATGTGTGCATTTAAAACACTATGTCACACACAGCCTCACATACGTGTGAGAAGCCATCGAAATCAGAGAAATTTTTTAAATACCTGTAACTTTTACCTCTTCTATATCAATGTTTTCGATTTAGTGCTTTTAATTAATAAACTGATGACATATCCTCTGGATATATATGCATGATGCATGCTCAATTTTTCCACCACTCTGTTATATCCACTATTCTGATACACCTTTGGTATATTACCCTGTTGTAGCCTGGTAAGATATTTGCATATATCTGCTGCCACCACTCTGTTATGTAGCATTACACCACTATACTGTACTAGGTCATAAGACATGTTTATTATACTGGAAGATAAGTAAATGCACTTAATAAAATAAATCAGTAGTTATCTTCACAATGCAACAGCTTTCATATTTAACAAAAACAAGTTACAAGGATGTATGCATCTGCACACACACATGAGCAGAACTACAATGCTCACTGATGTACAGATATGGTTACAGTTACATTAAAACAATGGAAATTACTAACTTGCAATCAGCAGAACATCGTGGAGGAACAGATTTTTTCCTTCCACATGGCACATTAATTTTGGTAGCTCCACAATTGCAAGTAATGGTCAGTACTTCACGACAAGGATAACAAGGTCCTGTAAAGATACATAAATAAATGAAATTGAGAAAGGTTACTGCTACATCACAATTTATTTTGATATATGTAATAATCACTTTTGTGTATAAGCATGAAAATAATTTTTGACCATTTGTTCCTTACAGAAATCGATAATTCGCTTTCATTTTTTATGAAAATCAAGCAACAATTTTAGCTTTATGCACATATTCCTCAAATAGCAGATTTTAGCTTAACACCAAATCCACTTGCAATTTTGTGATATTAAGCATAGTTTTATCTTTTTTTATTTGAGTATTCTTTTTAATATTCTCATTTAGTTTTTTTTTTAATTATTGACTTTTTCCCCTTTTGTACTGTAGCAAATATTTAATCATTTAAATTATATCACTTTCCATTTTTCTTTCTTGCATTTTTGTGATAATAGCTTTTTTTTTTTAATGTGTGTATCCTTTTTAATATTATCCTTTAGTTTTAAAAAAAACTTTTTTATATAATATTTTCCTTATATTTCATTGATTTTGCATTTTTGGTAGTATTAGTGCAGAATTCTAAAGAGCATGTGAAATATGGTAAACACGATGAAAGTTTTTTGCACCGAGCTAACATTTCACTGCTCCTCTGCAGTGGGGATTTAAGCAGAAAATGAAAGGAAATTAAGCAGAAAATGAAAGGAAATTAAGCAGAAAATGAAGAAACTGTATAATTGTGAGTAGCACAAATTGCCATCAGACAAGAGGCAGGGAAAGTCATAGGACAATAACTATCCTTAATGCCTAACGGGTTAAAGTGGAAGAATTTCTCTATCCGATATTTCAGTCAGAGCCTTTTTTGTTGAGATATTGTAGCTCTGACCTATATTTCAAAAACAGTTATGGGAAATTTCAGAGAAAAGCTTTATAAGAATCTTTTAGGTAATACTCTTAATTGGCTTATATCATTATGAAAAGCTTCCATTGGGTGTCTTCATTTTTCAGGAAAACATTTATTGTTTATGTAAAATAGCTAATTCCAGTCTGCTGCCTTTATAGTTTCTCTGATTTGGAAAGTGAAAACCTAAATGGTTAGATTCTAAGAAAAACATGCCAGAAATTGTTAGCATGATCGATGCTTGTTATAATGGTCTTTCTATTATAATGACCAGTATGAAAGGACTACAATTGATGAAAGTCCACTTTCAGTCGATTTCCGTAATAACTATCACATCTTTCTTCTATGTGATGCAAGTTCAAATATATTCACATCAATAGTTTACGAATCATATCAAAGATTTCATTAAGAGTTTAAAAAATAATCAAGCAAAGAAGCTTACATACATTTTCCTAAAATTATATATGCAAAAACTAGCATTGAAATTAATTTGCATCAGAAAAATTAAACTAGTCTGACGACTAAAAAAATGTGAAAACTGTGAAGGTAGGAAATATGAATAGAAAGGAACAGAAATTTTAACTTCTTTAAAATGTTTTTCTGGATTGAACCATTACTATGAGATATATGTAAGTAAATTAATTGTATAACCAAGTTCTAAAACAGGAATTGGTATGAAGCCCAAAAGCAATAGTAATTTTGACCTCAACCATCTCACTTTTTTCATATTTATGTTAAAATCTGACATATGGCTGCAATATAAAATTGTTTTCTAAAACTGAGATTTCTGTTAACTTTAGTGAACTTCTGGGGCCTGACTTCCTGTAACTTCATTTTTGCCACCTTTGTCATGTGCTCATCCCAAAAAATTCCAAACTTATCCTCACACTAAACCTGAGCAGCAGACTGGTCCCTAACTTGTAACTAACTAATAACTTGAAAGCTCTTCTCTACAAGAAAATCAAAACAAAAACATATAGAGCTATTTGTTTTGTATTCAGTTGTAGTTTCAGTGTACACAGCATTGAATTCAGCTGTTTTCTATCTCCCAAGAACCCCCATTTGCATCTCATATACACTCATGTCCAAAATTATCTTTACATACCCAAAAATGATGATATTCAATGAACTATCGAATCAATGTGATCTGTATTTGCAGGGAATGTGTGAAAACCAAGCCTAATTAGCATTATCCAATCAAAAGTAATCAAAAGGTTTGTGATATGCAAATCTAGGCGTTACGTCATCCAAGGATGAATCAAGTGCTTTGCGCAAACTGAATATTTGAGTGAATTTCTGCAACATAGCATTTGATTTCAGTGTGTAAGGACTCAAAGCGGTTTGTTATGGCTTCGAAGTATCATTTGGAAGAATCTGTAAAGTGGCGAATTATCGGCCGTTTAGAAGCAGGGCAGTCAATCATGGAAACAGCCACGTGTCTGAATATTTCAAGACAGACAGTCTCTAAGCTATGGAAACAGTTTCAAAATGATGGAAGTGTTGTAAGGAGGCCTGGACAAGGTCGGAAACGAATGACAACTGCTTCTGAAGATCGGTATCTGGCATTAACTGCCCGTCGTAACAGAAAGGCTACTGCTCGCCAGTTAAGTTCAGAGCTTGCAGCCGCCACT
Organism: Stegodyphus dumicola; assembly: GCF_044657685.1. NCBI lineage: Eukaryota > Metazoa > Arthropoda > Arachnida > Araneae > Eresidae > Stegodyphus > Stegodyphus dumicola. Next base: position 182,962,903 of record NC_140781.1, read on the forward strand.
GGAACTGTTGCATTACGGCAAACAATATACAGAAGGCTTAATGAAAAAGGCCTTTATGCCAGAAAGCCAAGGGTATGTGTTTTACTGTCTTCACAGAAAAAGAGGGATCGCTTTAATTGGTGTAAAGAATATCAAAACTGGACTGAACATCAATGGTCCCATGTTCCCTTTACTGATGAGTCTCGGTTTAGTTTAACTGGTGATTCTAAACGTGTTTACATCTGGAGGGAGTCAGGAACACGAAATGATCCCTCGAACATTGTGGAACGTGACCGTTTTGGTAGTGGAGGTGTGATGGTATGGGATGGAATAATGATCGATGGATGTACACCCCTACACGTGTTCAGCAGCGGATCTGTGACAGGCCAGATATATCAAGATGAGGTCTTAGATCCTTATGTAAGACTTTTCAGGGGTGCATATGGACCTGACTTTTTATTTATGGATGATAATGCCCGTCCACATCGAGCAAACCTCGTTGATGAATTCCCTGAAAGTGAAGACATTAAGCGAATACCTTGGCCACCAAACTCTCCTGACCTTAACCCGATAGAGAACTTATGGGACTACCTTGGAAGAGCAATTGCACGTATACATCCTCCTCCTAGAGATGTAAATGCTCTGAAGACGGCATTGCTGGAAGAGTAGAGATTAATTCCCCAAACTGTGGTTAACAACGTTATTTCCAGCCTTAAAACACATTGTGATATGTGTGTACAAGTCAGGGGAGATCATATTTCATATTAAATTTGTAAGACTTAATTCTTTTTCTGAATCATTCCTTTTTTTCTTAACTCTCTTTGTCACACTTAATTACCATTTTTATTGTTTCATGCTACAATTTTATATCATATGAGGTGATCTTCAATTTTTTCTTTTGCATTTATGTGTCATCATGTTATGTATGATTCCACGAAAATTCATTAAATTATAAGTTATAGTCTCTGAGAAATCCGTGAATTTATGCATGTAAACATAATTTTGGACATGAGTATATAAATATATGTGTGTGTAGTCTTTTAAGTATTTAAGGGCCCACCTAACTGCCTCATGCCCTTAAAAACTGAAAAGAAGACAGATTCCATTACATATGTATCCTTCCGATTCTGCGTTTAAACACACAAATGTAATTCAGCAGGACATTCAAGGGCAATTTAAGTCTTTGGGGCCCCATGTGATGGCATTCCTTGCATACGTGTATTTACGTCACTGTGTAGGAAGAAAATCTAATTACTCACACCTGAATATCACCTACAGGTACAGAAAAGGTTGTAACGGCATAAAATATAAATAATTAGTTTGAACGTAACTCACAATAGTTTAATACTCATAATACTTTAATAATTATAAATGTTTACTTTGCATATTATTGTATTATCATTTTTGGCAACAGTTTTTATCTTTAGAATTTGATTTGTTTATTAAAATATAGAAGATGAGATTTTTGACTACTGAGCTGGTGAATAAAAAATTACATTTGATGTTGATATGGTAATCTTTTTATTTCATATTTTCATATTTCATAGTAAGAATTTATTTGCATTGTATTATACACTGACTACCAATAAGTATTTGGACACCTATGCAAATGACGATATCTGCGGTCCTAAGGTACGTCATGGACTCCGCCGTTATATATCGTGTAGGAAACAGCATCGGCTTTAGTCGCATGCAAGATGCCTTGCAGTTCGGAGCTCTCTGATTTCGAGAAAGGTATAATTATCGGGTATCACAAATGTGGCCGATCCTTAAGGGACATATCTAGCCATCTGAAGTACCCAAAATCGACAGTGGCCTATGTGATTAAGAAGTGGAAGGTGAGCGGTGATTGTCGGAATGTGCCCCAAGTCAGCAGACCAACGAAACTGGGAGATAGAGACCGACGAGTGCTGTCCAGAGAAATTCGGAAGAACCGCACCCAATCGATGGCCCTCATCCGCGACGAGTTTCAACAGGCATCCAGGAATATTGTTTCAATGAATACCATCCGTAAGAAAGCACATCTGCGTGGTTTTCATGGTCGTGCTGCTGCCCATAAGCCTTTGATCACAAAGTCCAACCACGCTGATCGGTTAATGTGGTGCAAAGCACATCGAAATTGGACCGTAGATCAGTGGAAACGGGTTCTTTGGAGTAACGAATCAAGGTTCACCCTTTACCGTTTGGATGGCAGGGTCTGAGTCTGGCGTCTACCTGGAGAACGTCTCCTGCCAGAATGCATTGTGCCAACAGTCAAGTTTGGCATAGGTGGAATTATGGTCTGGGGTGTTTCTCCTAGTATGGGCTGGAACCCTTGGTCCCCATTCATGGTAAGCTCAACTCCGATGCCTACTGCACTATTTTGGATGACAATGTGCTTCCTACGTTGTGGCAGTTTTACGGGTTGGACGCCTGTTACTTTCAGGATGACAATGCCAGTTGTCATGTTTGGACGTTAACCAAGGCTTGGTATTGTGCCAATGGAGTTCATTGAATGGAATGGCCTGCCCAAAGTCCAGACCTGAACTCTACGAAAACCTCTGGGACGAGTTGCATCGCCGAATTCAGGAGTGCACTACCCGTGCAAAATCAGTGAAGGAACTTCTATGTCTTCTCCAAGCCGAGTGGAAGAAAATACCACTAGCTGTCATACAAAGACTTGTGGAAAATATGCCCCGGAGTGTCCACGCTGTAATTACCTCTCGTGGATGCTCTACGAACTATTGATTTTGAATAAAGTTAGTTTTTCTTTTCCATCGCAGGTGTCCAAAAACTTATTGGTAGTTAGTGTATTGTATCAACTGAAGATCCATAAAGGCGTACTGTTTATATTTGTTATAAGGTAATATCTAATCAGGCGAACCAAGCTGGTGACAAATTATTGTCTACCATATTTCAATTTGAGTGTCACTATATAGCAGTGGTTCTTAACCGGGGGTGCCCACACCCCTGGGGGTATGCGAATGCATCTTTGGGGGTGCGGGAGAAGCCTAAGCATAAAAATTACTAAATATCATTTATTAAAGTTCTTATAATAAAATATTTGAAATCTGCAATAGTGTCCCCAATATTGAAGCTAAAACAAATTGGTAGCACCTAGCTCACTTATCGGTAAAAGACACAGGAAAGGGCCGGTGCTGATGGGCATATATACTACGCTACGAAAAGGCATGAAACACTATAAACGAACGCAAACAGGCAGCTAGGTGACAGAGAAAAGAAAAAAACCTTGTGGGAATACAAGCAGAGAACATTATCTCAGCTTGCACATGCGCTGAGTTCAATATGTGCTACTCCAACGGAATCTACAGATTCACAGATTTATATCTGCATCTACTGCGCCTGTGTTAGGTTGAGTCAAGTTGAGTCAACTATTGTGTCTGCGACATGTGTATTGTGTATTCTGACTTGTCCAGAAACCTCTTGAGACTAATACATTCTTAATTGCCCGTTCAAGCCGAATAGGATTCAGTGATATTACAAACGTAAGAACATTATATATATTATATTACATTATTTCTAAATAATTAAATCGATTATAGTGAACCCCTCTATGTCAAAAAAACGTCAATGGAACGATAAGTATGCCGGTTATGGATTTACCTGCACAACCGAAAAACATGGCACGCAACGACCGCAATGCATCTTGTGTTCCAAGATATTTTCAAACAACAATCTCAAACCATCAAAGTTATTACAGCATTTCAACAATCTGCATGGTGGCGAAAAAGCGCATAGCATGAACAGCTTAAAGTCAAAGAAGGCTCAGTTTGATACCAGTGGAACTATCCTAAAATTGTGCGGACCAGCAATTCAAAAACCTTTATTAGAAGCATCATGTCAAGTGGCATATTTATGTGCAAAAAAAAAAAGAAAAAAGAAAAAAGAAAAAAGAAAAAGAAACCTCACACGATCGCTAAAGAGTTGATTAAACCTTCTGCTTTAATTATTGCTAAAACAGTTTTAGATTCTGAAGCACATAAAAAAATCCAACAGATTCCATTATCGAATGATATTATACGATCGCGAATACAAGATCTCAGTGAAGATATTTTAATGCAAGTAATTGAAGACATAAAAATCAGTCCACTAAAATTAAGTATGTAATTCGATGAGTCAACTGATGTTGATAATTGTAGCCAACTTTTGGTATTTGTCAGGTATGTGAAGGAAAAAGACGTGATAGAAGAATTTCTATTTTGTGAGCCATTGGAGGTGAATATGAGAGGAATTCATGTTTTCAATCGCATGAAAGATTTTTTTACTAAATATCAATTACCAATGAATGTGATTAGCTCAATATGCACTGATGAAGCCCCAGCAATGTTAGGCAAAAATTCAGGATTTTTTTCACACATGAAAAGAGAATTACCGTAAGTTATAATAAATAACGCATTGCATGTTGCATCGTCATGCACTTGCGTCGAAAGCATTGCCAGAAAGTTTAAAAACAACATTAACTACAACAGTAAATTTAGTAAAATACATCCGAGAGCAAGCGCTTAATCATCGCATTTTCCGTACATTTTGCGAAGAAAACAGTGCTGATCATACCGTACTCCTATATCACACCGAAATACGATGGTTATCTAAGAGTCGCATGATTAACAGAGTTTTTGAATTGCATGAGGAAATTATTCAATTACTGACTAGTCAAAACTATTATTTAGTGAAAGATTTTGAGAGTATCGATGCAATGCTGAGGCTGGCCTACTTAGCAGACATACTTAGCCATTTAAATGAATTCAATCTATCAATGCAAGGATTTGGTATAAATATAATAATATCTAGTGAAAAATTATCTTCATTTATCGCAAAATTAGAAATTTGGATACGTCGAGTAGAGAAGGGGAATTTTGCAAACTTTCCCTTGCTTGATTCTGTTATTGTGAAAAATGAAAAGAATACAATTATACCCGACATTGTAATACATTTGAAACGGTTGAGCGATTCATTCAATGGATATTTTTCTACCGGAAATATTACCAAAACTCAGAGATGGATACTGGATCCATTTCTATTTCACTTAAATTTGATGGATGATAGTGATCTGAAAAAAGATCAACTTCTTGAAATGCGAGCAAGTGGACATGTTCAAATGGAATTCGAACAATTAGAATTGCAACAATTCTGGTGTTCACAGTTACAACGTTATCCAGAGTTGGCGAACAGAGCACTGCAGTTACTCTTACCCTTTGATACCATCTACTTGTGCAAAATGGGATTTTCATCGCTTTTGCACATAAAAACTAAAGCGAGAAATCACTTAAATGCAAGTGATGACTTATGCGCACGTCTTTCAAAAAAGGAACTTCGCTTTGCCAGTATAAAAATGAACAAACAACAGCAGACTAGTCATTAATAAAAATAATATTATTTTGTATTTATATAAAATGTACAATGTTTTTCAATAAACAATAAGGTTCGCAAAAAATGTATTTTTCTAGACTAAAAAAATTAAAACACATTTTTCAATAGGGTGCAGAGATATATTTTCAGATTCAATGGGGTGCGACTCGATAGAAAGGTTAAGAAACACTGCTATATAAGCAATGGATTTAGAAAACCAAAGCATCTTGATACATGATAAAAGACCCTGTTAAGAACTGAACCCAAATTTTCCACCCATTAGACTGATGTGCTGACTACTACACAATAGCATCACAATGGAGGAATGTCTAATTCCTTATCCTCCACATAGCAATTTCATCGAACACTATTATTTAATTCATTAAAAATGCAGTAACAATGAGGAATATATCAGGGGAGGTAGAAAATTTTATGTATCTGCAGAGTGACAATATGAATATACTGAATGTATTGCATTATTTTTAAGACATACTAAACGTTTTTCATATAAAATAGGATAATACATGCCTGGATGACATACACTAGAACACTTATGCTTTCCACAGTTTAGCACCCTTCCACATGGCATTTCACATGGAGGACAATTGCCAATGCAGCACTAGAAAAGCAAAACAATGGATCAATTATAGTGATTGTTCCTATTTCATTTGAATTATTATCATAAATAATATGCGGCATATTTGTACTGAAGTAAGCTATTATCATAAAAATGCAACTTTTAGCATTACAGAAAACATTTACTACAATACTAAGATGAATACTATATGACAATGAATACATCGCAATCCCAGCCCAAATTAATTCAATGGAAGTCATTTTGGACAACTTTTCACCCCTTGAAGAAATATGTATTGTTTTTCAATTAACACAGTTTTCAGCAAAATACCTCTGGGAAAATACAATGCATAGACATAATCAAGACTAGAAAGCTAGCAAATGTAGAGAGGAAAGGATCTTACAGCAGCATTCACCATCCATCTGCTTTGGCATATGCTGCCACTGTATGAAACAAGCAAGCTTTAATTTATATTCCATGCACCCTTGTACAAAGCTAAGTGCTAGTATTTGGAGAAAGCATAAAAATATTTACCTCTTAAATTTTAATCAAGCTATCTGATTTAAAACTAAGTAATTTAAAAACAAATGCACTTCCTAATAATTAAATTCTATTTTACTTTTTTTTTAATAATGCATATAAATGATATAAAATGAAATACATTTAATGTATAATATATCCAACTGATACTTCTTTACGAACATTTCTGCAGCTTTATTATAATTAATGACAGTTTTTAAAATCATATCAGAACTGCCAGACGTTTTTTGAATATTTTTTTAATTTTCATATTTTATTAATTTTTGTGAAGGTTTACAGTTTTTCCTTAACTTTTTTTTTTTTTTTTTTTTGTGTTAAAAAATAAGCTATGCTCAGGCTCAGTTCTTAAATACATGATGTATGCACAAAGTTGAATGTTATAAAAATTTTATTTAAATCACATAAAAGGAATAATTTATTATTAATAAAAAAAAACCTTGAACTTTACTTCAACTATTATTTTTTTAACTCTCAACACAATGGGCACCATAATACACACAAAAAAGTTGATTTGGACCGTTATTATTTTTTTAATTAAAGGATCATAAATGTTCCTTAATGTCTTGTAATATACTTGCAAAACATTACATTTCTATCTACATTTAAAACTTAACTAGTTTATATTCATTTAGACGCTTAAGGTCTATGTGAGCATAAATTCTGTTTTGTAAAAAAACATTACATCATTCAATTATACATCAACTTTGTTTCATTATACGCAGAGTGATTGTCCAACAGGAATATACACAATGAGCAGTAACCTTCCCCACTGCTTTTTTTAAGGACTTGGTAACCCTTTAAAATTTTAGTTCATTCTGAGCATTAACCCTTTCTAGACAGGCATCCCATATATGCATTCCCTATTAACATTTCTCACAGTCGGGCATCCCACCGATGCATTATTGGCCAATGAGCTTAGAGAGCGGGTAATGCACATTTGCATTTTAAGCTGAACCACTTTTTTAAAGACCACTAAGTGGCATCCTGTGTCCATTACTCTTGAACTGAACATAGTTTTATGATCTTGACCTTCAGTTTGATCATATTCTACCTAACTTTAGTGTTGGCTGTTGCAGGGAAGAAGGGAAACCATAATGTAAACAAACACAGCTTGGCTCTTATTCGAAACATGATATAAGCACTCCCATTTGCAATATCCCTTTGAAACTTTATTCTAGTTTATTTTATTTATTTCTTCCCTTTTTTAGGGGGAGCTACTATGATATATGGTCTTTTAGAGTTACTATGTGGAATTTGTTATGCTCTACGTTATTTTTGTCAATTATATTTCCTGTACTAGCCATTCTATTCCAGAAATCCTCGACTTCAGTTTATTATGGTGAGCAAACATTATTTATCAGAGGAAAGATATACTCACATGGTAAATGAGCCAATGAGTGACAGGGCTGAGACTAACGATTCATTTTCTAAAGAGTTAACAAGATTTCTGGTCATTCTGATATGGACATTTTGTCAGACTGAGCTCTCTAAGTTCCTGCCTTAAATTTACTGTAAAAGACTTACTTCTGATATTGTTTTACGAATTTAAGCATTTATTGATATATTTTGTCAGTTAAAACTTCAGAATAATTTGAATAACATTTTTGAAAATTATTTCTCACAGTAAGCAATTGTTTTATATAGTTCCATGTAAAGTACAGGAAAAAGATTATTAAATACTAATTTTAATGTACACTGTACAAAAAAAGGGGGACGACAGTTCTATATCTCTCGTTCTACTGGGCCGATTGATGAAATCCAACTTGCATTTTTCATGTCTCAAAAGTGTGACTTATTATTAGATTTATATACAGCATTGTTCTAATATAGGTATTCTGATGCAAAAACCAGACTTTTTCTGAAATAATATACCAATTTTTTTCCATATTTCGATTCTGCGACTCAAATTATGTCAAACTACCAAGTTTTGTAAAAATCGCACGAGTAGTTTTTAAAAATTAGCTCCTCAATTTTGAGTTTGGTATATATTTAGTAATCTCTCTTTTTTTTTATTAAACTTTTTCCTTTCACATTTCGAAATTCAGGTTCATTCCAAATAAAATTCCCCCATTTTTTATGATTTATTTTTTTAATTTGTATTTTTAAGTAATTTTTTATAAATTTTTCAAAAAATTTTTTTAATTATAATCTATAAAATTTTTACCATCATCTTAAAGTAGACGTACTTCTAAGCACACCTGCAAAAAATTAGTTTTTTATTCAAAATTTCCGACAATATACGTGAATTTATATATTGCACGTTTTGAAATTTGGCATATTTGTTGAAAGTGATAAAACATCATATGTGGTTTACACACTTTGCTAAAATTATTTGAAAATAGAGATATGATGTGACTTTCTCCGCTCATGCACAATGCAAAAAAGGTAGGAATGGGGTGCCTTTTTTTCCCACTCTGGCATAATGGAAGGGAAAGGAAAATTGGTTGCCACATATTAAGAAGTTAGGCAAGTGAATTAGTCTTGGTGCCAAATATTTTACAAAATTTAATATCTAGGCTTAATTTGAGTCGTAGAATCGAAATATGGAAAAAATTGGAATGTTATTTCAGAAAAAGGTAAAAATACCTATGTTAGAACAATGCTTCATATAAATCTAAAATACACTAAGTCGCGCTTTTGAGACATGGAAAACACAATTTGAATTTTGTCAATCAGCCCAGTAGAACAGGACCCATAGAACTGAATTTTGTCAATCAGCCCAGTAGAACAGGACACACAGAACTGTCCCCCCTTTTTTTGCGCAGTGTACATGACACCTTAAGTAATAATATAAAATGATACCAAAAATCTATGACATTAGGACTTTTTTCCCCTAAAGTTAGGCTTAGTGATGCAAAATCTCATCCTGGGGAACTATTCCTTTTGACTCCTACCCATGGGAATGTCTTAAACAAAGGCAGATGATCTCAAAACGGTTAAAAGGGTTTTATATTTTTCCTTTCTGTATGTGGGTGTATCAGATATTTCCATTGAAATTTTCACATTTTTAAAACTTTATAATTCAATATTGCATGTAATACCAAGCATGACATCTATAGTTGCTCAATTTGTTTTATTATTAAAGAAAATGATGATTCATTTTTCCCATTCTACATATTCCTTGTGAACTGGCAAAGACCTTTTCTGAAAATGATATCCTCTATCCTACACAGCACTTGTAATTGTTTCTTCCCAAGCTCAATTATTATGTAAACACCAACATCAGATTTTCCAACAAGTGCTTCAACACATATGTGAAAGGCTTCAAATTGATTTTGTTGCTTCTTTGAATATAGAGATTTTCTTGATCAAATACAGATTTAGAAACATTTATATTCATGAAACGTGAAACTGATTTAGTAAACCAAATAGAAAAAGATATAGTTAATGATTTAGCCAGATCAAGTGAATTTTATCCTGAAGAATTATTATATTAAAGTTTTTATTCTTACTGAATTTCTTAATAATCTTTCTGCAAATTTTTACATTAATATTTAAAATATTTAAATAGTTTCAATAAATTTGATTCCTTTTTGCTTTTGTATTACATACTGTTTCAATGTTTTATCGCATAATGTATTTTTAAATGCAACAAGTGATTACAATACTTCATATGTATCAAAAAAGTAAACTTTAAAATTTAAATTAAAAACTTAAATATTCTATTTTGTGTCACTGGAAAATCATATGCATTGCTTATTACTTTACTTTGTATGTTTACAAGTTATAAACATACTGAAATGACACAAAAAGAGGGCATGACCTTTGACTTAGTTATTATACTAAAACTTTGCATAATTATAAGGAATCTTAAAAATATTCCATTTGCAAAAGCAGTTCTCAGAAATAAAAAGATTCATGTCAAAAAACCAAGGGAACTTATTTGAGATGGTTACTCTTCGTACCTTAGCAGTAGATGAAAGTATGAATCAGGGATTACTTTATCAGCTTTTCTTTGCCTTTATTTTACTCAAATTTAATTCATAAAAAAAGTTTGGACAAATAATGTAAAAAAAAAAAAATTGACTTATTTTGTTCTATTTTAAGTTTTTTTTTTAAATATATTTAATATTAATATGAGGACATCTGTTCGGAAAACTGAGCATAATAGTTCTGCATAATATATAATTAATAAATTCCCTATCACTACTTAAATTCTCTCTGCGGAAATTTTTTCTATAAATTTTAAAGAGAAATAAACACTTTGCTAACATTCATAATCCTATCGCTATCTTCTGGAATTCTAATGCAAACCATATACATTTCAAAATTCGCTTTGAAAATAAAAAAATTTTTAAAAATTGCACATTGATAATGGAATCTTGACATTTTTTATGTGGCAATTTTTACTTTCAGATACTGAACAGCTACAGCCCTGCACTTTGTGATGAAACTTTTAACTCTGTTTCATATATATATAATAAAGAAATGTAGATAGTAAAGTTGCTAAGATGTTGATCCATTATAAACAGTGAACTTGCCAGCCAATGCAGATTAAATATTGCTTTTTATTTCAATTCACATTTGTAGCTACAATTTACTTGGCATTCTAATTGTGCCTATTTAAAAACATTTAATTTTTGGATACCGTTGTGGTAGGAAGAAAACACTGCCGTGTTCAAGTGGCAACAGTAAAAAGGACTAGTGTTCAGAATGGGTTAGTTTCAACTTCAATGAATTAGATTGGATATTTAATAATGCTGTAAAATTATTATTGACTGTTTTAGTTCCATTTATGTCATCATCATTATATAAGAGCATGTGATATGGGTGATGCAGCCCATAAAAAGTTATTTTTAGTTTTAGAATTAAGAGAGGAAATACGCAAATTAAAATGAGGAACAAAGGGGCTATTGCTAACTTAAGTTATTTTGATTTACATATTTTTATCTTACATATTCCTGCCTTCAAAGAGAAAAGAGCTTAGCAAGAGAAAAGTCTTTTTAGAGAAAAAGCATTAAAGCATTAGCGAATGAAGGAAATTCTAATTTGGAAAAAACACAAATTGCGAACTTTTTACCAAAATAATTATTTAAATAACTGCAATATAAAAGCTTTGATAACATTTGATAAGTTCTGATAAAAATTTCAGTCCCAAGTCTGTCTTTTAAAGTCCATGTAATCATATTTGTTGAGGGAAGGCTTTTCAAAAAAGGTGTTTCACAGAAATCAAATATAAAAATTTTATACAACTCATATACTTCTTTAACCCCCTTCTTTTGAAGAATCACAAGAAATTTCAAAATTTTATAACATGCTAATTTCCATACTTTTTAGTACACTTTAAAAAGGTACATTTTATCATCATAAATAAAGTAGTAATATTGCTGAAATTACGGTTTCACTGTTCTTATTTTTCATTTGCAATTTCTTATTTTATATACTGGAAGGCCCTACATACTACATCAAAATAAACATCAACTGGGAATATGCACTTTGGATGACTGGTGTGCTAACTGCAACAGTGGCCATGGGATATTGAGGAGGTTACTCGATAAGGCTTCTGTTCCTTGCACAAAGTAACAGGCCTTTGAGAACTGCACTAATACATTCCATAATAAAGGAAATATAATATATATAAAAAATACACTACCCTAAAACAAGAGCCTTCAACATTATTTTGAAAGAGAAGGGTAAAAGGAACAGTTGTACAGGGGTAACAATAGGGCTCAGTTTCGGAACCAATACTTCTTTAACATACTCTATACTTAACACACAATTAGTCATAAATTATAAGTTATATAATTATTAATTAATCATAGCATTTTACTGGACAGAATTTCAAATTACTTTTTAATTAGCTTAGTCACATAAACCACCCCAATCATTCAATTTCTTAAATGTTTCATATTTCTATATTCTATACAAGATTCACTATCAAAATATTAAGTATTTTCAAACACTCAAAACACAATTTCATATAATTTTTTACACATATATTAAAAATTTTTTGATTTATTTTTATATTTTACCTTATTTTCAAAATAATTCCAAAATTTTTAACATAAATTCAAAAATATAATTATTTGCTATATTAAAACTTAATAACCTTCTGTAAAAATAAAAAAATCCTTGAAATTCATTGCTTAGTTTTATTAAACATAACTGTTAAAAATGAAACCTTTTGATACAACAAAATTTTAATCATTTTCATAAAAACAGTGCCAAATGTTTAAAATTCAATATAATAAGAAAACATCATTACAGATTTAAAATTTTAAAAGTAGCATTAAATATTAGCAATTTTCTATATGAAGATAGTACATTTCTAGCTGCACTAATTAGAATGTTTATTCACAAAACACTTAAAATTTTAAAATTCCTTGCAGTATCTCAGTTTTGTTTCACTGAGGTGACTGCAATTTAACACATTATGATTGAAAGAAGAAAACTATGCAGTTCTCTGTTACGGATAAGCATCATAATGTTGAGTATTTTTATTCATGCACATAAACACTTATGATGAAGAGAGAAGTGAAAATAAATTTGTTGCACAGAAATTTGGAGCACATTCTTTAAGCAGAAATTAACGACCTTCAAAAGCAGTGGGGATATGTAGTCGGGATGATTTGAAACATCTGTACCCTCTATCCTTGAAAGCATTCATTACATTACTTTAAACACTATGCTGGATTAATTTTGCAAGCACTGTAGATGATAGCAATTTTTTCACTTCTTGATACTGAATAGATCAAGAGCAATATTTCATATGGGTATAGAATAAAATAAAATTAGTAGTCATATTAAATCTTCAATCTTTGTTAACACACTCTATAATGCCACAGATGAATTTTCCACACACGTCTGACATTTTAACAGACTGGAATTAATACTGTAGACTTTTGAGATGTTGATCCATAATTAATACCGTAGACTTTTGAGATGTTGATCCATAATAAATATAAATTTAGGCTGATCCATAATAAACAGCAAACTTGGCAGCCGAGGCAGATTGAATATTCATTTATAATTCAAATGACATTTGTGGCCACAGTTTACTTGGCACTCTAATCGGTACTTATATATTAATGCAACCACTTTAGTAAAAGTTGCCAAATTTTCAGAATGTGCCGAACTATGCCAACCTTGCACATAACCATTCTTCTAGCAACCATGCTCATGACAATCCTTCAGTCAAGCAATGCCACTATATTTGTATGCATTCTTTTTTCTGCTGTATTCCAAGTTCCAAAAGGTTTTTATAAACAATTGGTCATATTTTTTGCCTTAAACTTAAGTTTCAAAATACAAGCTTGTGGAATTTTCCAGTAATGGAAGAAACTGCAGTAAAATTTCTGTAGGAATATAGAAATTTGCTCAACATTTTCTACAGAGAACGTCAAGGAAATGCATTTTCTCAATAGGCACTGTTTCTGATGATTACACAAAGCTGAGTCCTTACAATCCTTTGATTTTGTTTAAGCAAAAACAGATCACTGTGTACTTTGGGAGAATATCACAAAAAATTATAGAAAGATTTGAAGAATTTTAAGAGATTTATTTTTTAATTTATCACATAATTTTTATTTTAATAATTCAAATTTTTTTGAATAGTTAAAATATGCTTTCTTTTCATGTGTTGATAATGTTTTACTGACCTATGATAAATATCCATAGTTTGGAAATCTTTCTAAAAAAAAGGTGCTAAAACCAGCAATTTGCACCCAATAAGTAACTTTTACCTTTTCTTGTGGGGAAAAAAATCGGCCCAACTGTGTCAAGTGGTGTCATTAATATGTAAGTACCATCTAATCATGCCTATTTCAAAACATTTAAATTCTTGATAGTATTACAGAAGGAAGAAAATAGAGCAGCAGGAGCAGCAGGATCCCAGCAGCAATAGAAACAGAAGCAAAGTGCCATGTGTTCATGATGAAATCTTAAATTCAGAATGGTTAGTTTTGGTTTCAATGCATTTGACTGGATAATTAATAATGATATAAAATTATTATTGGGCATTTGAGTTTTAGTTCCATATACATCACCAGTAAAACTCATATGAAAATGGAATATAGTTTCAAAATGATGCAATCCAGAAAAAATTATCACAGTTTACAGAATAGAGAAGGGAAATACCCAAATAAAAATGAGGATTCAATGTGCTGTTGCTAATTATAATTTCGATTTACATATTTTTATCTTACACACACACACATACATATATTAATAATCTATTACATATGTAATAGATTTGGAGAGGTAGATGGTTGTAATGCATTGTATATAGTTTATTGCATATATGTATCATAGAAAGGCTTTACTGAGTAGACAGAAGAATGATGTAAACAGACATAGATATATATTTAACATAATTTTATAACTGGATTATACAATTCTGTAGAAGCAATATCTGACTCACATATCATAATGGATGCAATATGCACCCCATATTGTTTGAAAACTTACATATCCAGATAATGGATGATACAGAAAAATGAGCAGCAATAGGTGTTAAGCAGAGCAACGTGAAAGGAGAAAGGGCTATGCATTCAGAAGAAGTGTGCAGGATAGAGTCAGAAAGTTTCAATTTCAAATGAAACCTTTAATCTAATAAGAGGTGTCTACATTGCTATGTTACGTGAGATAGCATCACGTGGATTAATTTTGAAATGATGCAGTTTAAATTGATATGCCATAAATAGTAACTATTTTTAGGACAGACAGGGAAAACAATCAATATAAAATGAAGAATAAAAGGACTATTACCAAATTAAAATTTTGCTGTCAAATTGTTAATCTTACATAAATACACTGAAGAGCCAAAACATTAAGACTCAATAATGTGTCCTGCGGCCTTTGCCCTGCAAAAATGATGCAACTTGCCTTGCCATAGATGCCACTAGTTCTTGGCAAATGACTGGAGACAGGTTGTATCAAATGTCTAAGTAGCATTTATGCAAACTCAAGATATTCCAACATGGTGGTGTTTGAGCTCTGAGCTACCCCTCCCTTCCCAAATGTGTTATATTGGGTTAAGATCCTGTGAGCTAGGTGGCCAGGACTTTAATTCAAATTCATCCTTATGTTCCTCAAACCAGTACAATGCAATTCAAGCCTTTTGGCATGGGGCATTGTCCTGCTGGAACATTCCATTTCCAGTCTGGAAGACAGATGCCATGTAAGGGTGCAACTAATCTACAATTAAGTTCAGGTAGTCGACAGCTTTCTTGGTCTGTTCTGACAACTAAGGATGCCAGAGCCACCCATGAGAACATCCCCCAAAGCATAATACTGCCACCAAAAACCTGTATATGACTTGCTGCAGAGGGGAAGAACAACTGCTTGTATGAAAGACTGTGTACCCTGACATGACCATCGATGTGACGAATGAGAAATCATGATTCATCTGACCAGGCAATTGTCTTCCACTTATCATAGTTCAGTTTTAATGTTCCTGAGCCCTCTGTAGGTGCCACTGACAATGATGCACATGAGTGAGTGTCTGCTGTACAATCCCATATCTAACAGCGTCCAATGAACTGTGTGTTCCGAAACATTTGCACTTGGACCTGCATTGTACTGGGCTGTTAGCTGAGCCACTCTCTGGTGCCGATTTTGCTGTACCAAGCAGGACAGTCTTCAAAGTCTTTTTTTTCTTAGATTACATGTGGACATCCAACATCTTAGCATCTACTGTTGGTTTCACTGTCATTTACCATTTTGCATAAATACTAACAATGGCAGATTGTCACCTGCCAGTCACGCAATTTCAGAGATGCTTGTTTTGAGTCTTCAGGCCATTACAATCTGCCCTCTATCGAATTCACCTAGATCAGCAGCCTTTCCCATCACTCACAAAAGTAATGCAAGAATGATTCCTGACCTCATCCAGGAAGCAGTTAAATACCATTCCGTTTAATCACATGCTCTCCATGTCATCCAGACAATTTCACTAAAAACGTGGAGATGGTCATAATGTTTTAGCTACTCAGTGTATACATCAAATGTTGACATAAGGAAGCGAAATAAATGCAAGAAATTACTTTCTATGCTTTCTTTTCATTATTATACCACAAACAGCTATTATTTTTTTATTTAAATGTATTTTTCCATATAAATTCTCCTCCCACAGAACAAAATGACTGTTACTCTAAAATTTCAACTAGATAAATTCAATTAACATAAGAGTTACTCAGAATTTAGGATTTGAATTTGGGATATGCATGCTAGGCATTCACTACTATTTTGTTTTTAAGGTTTCATGTTTATTCAGGCAAAATCAGTGTATCCAGTTTCATATACTCATCTTTCACAGAAAAACGATTAAAAAGGCACAAAAAAATCCACAGTAACTTACTTTTTTATTGCAAGAATGCTTTCCACAGTCTCGTTTACGTTTGCATTTTATATCACATAAAAATTCTTTGCAGCAAGGTACAGACTTTTCTCGCTGTCCACATCTGCACAACATGACCCGCATTTGCAGGCACTACTAATAGCAATATGATTAAGATGCAGTAAAAGTAACTTAAAAGAATTATACAATGATTTTAAAATGAATTCATCATTAATTTTTCAAAGTAAATGACAGAAATAAGTACAATATGTTAATACAATACAAATAGAACATTTAAAATTTTTAAACACTATGACAATGTTAAAGAACAGTTTTTTCAGAAATAATTTGCTAGCCATTAAAACTGCAGCATCAAAGAGGAAGAGACATGAAAACAATATTATTGATGATGTAAATTATATGAATACAATGACTGTAAAAATAACTTGTGACTCGCAAACCAGTCTATATCTCATGAATCCATCTTAGGCAGCAACAAGCACTGCTACAAGATTCAACATAGAGGATTATATACTGGATGTGAGTTTGGGATACATCAATTCATGCCTTTTCAGTATGACGCCAAAGTTCTTTGGTAGCAACTGACAGTATCTGGTGCTCTTGTAATTAGGCAGTCAAAAACCTAATGTATTATACTGCTGATAAATTAAGATATGTGAAGGCAATAGTGGCTTATTCAGGTACTGTCTAATGTTATTACAAATGGTTGCATGCAATACGTAAACTATCCCAGGGACACTTTAAAAATCAGGCATTATTGCAATATTTCAAAAGCCATGACCATTAATTTTTCAAAGTGCTACTAATGCTGACAAAGGAGTGGCAACAGAGAATACTGTGGTTCTGAACCATAACAAAATGCACAAGATTTCTTTGGCACCACAACAATCATGTCACATTCGATATTTTCAGTACACATAGCAGTTGTAAGTTGTGTTGAGATTAAAGATTCTAAACATTATTCCTCTGGCCTGTCATCCAGTCAGATGTTAACATGTTGAGCACTATGTCAGCCATCTGTGGCTGACACTAGACTTTCTGTTTAGGCCGCGTCGACCACCGCTGGCTGACAGCATGTAACATGATAGATAACTATAAAATTTACACTGTTTTATGGAATTATAGAAAATTTATTTAAAATTTACTTAACTTTGATTCATTACAGGACTAATGGATTTCAATCAAACATGGTAAACATAAAAACGGTTCTCCATTACAGCTATTACAAAATGTGACAACTCTCTTAGTCTTTTTTCTGGCCATTACTCTACCAGTTTCTGTTGCATTTTTATCATAACATAATTTACAGTATTTCTGTACTTCAGAGGCTTTTCTTGGAGTTTATGTTGTTGTTTTTTAGATATTCTTGCATTTCTGCTCGATGGAATGTCTTCTTTTTCACAACTTGTAAGGGATAGCGCTAATTCTTTCTGGAATTCAGTAATGCTAATTTTTTGCTTGGTAATCTTTGTATGGAATGTAACTATTTGCAAAACAGACTTGGTGCATAACATGTTAAATGAATGCCTATAAGAATCGCATTCCAAACATAAACTATCTTCTACTGCTATAAAAATCACTGGTCCTACAATACCAGCACTTTTAATTGGCGCACGTGGCCCAAACAGGATTGCCTAAGAAATACATGTGGCGCTCAATATGTTAACAGGAAAAATCTATATCACTACCTCCTCAATACATTAAATTTTGATTTTCATTGTTCTACAAATATGAATTCAAGAATTCTTAAAACCTCCACTCAACTGCATTTTTTTTGTGACCATAATGCTTGTTTCATTTTACTGAGAAATTTCGGTACTGTTCTGTTATTGGGACTGGAGTCATCACTAAATGTTTTGCTAAACTCGCCAAGAGATTGGTTCATATGAAATCACCTATGTTTACATCTAAAGTCATTAAAATGTTAACTTTTTCAACAACAAGTAAAAAAAAAAAAAAAGGCTTTTCCAAACTGGCAGCAAAATTGCAGATTTCAAAGATATAATGGTCACTTGCATAATTATTATTGTATATACCATGGATTTGAAAATCTGGACTTGCCTAATGATAAAATAGCTTCCATATAATTTCTTAGGCAGGAATTATTCAGTCTAAAAAAAAACATGCATAAAGTGCATGAAAAACCATAAAATGATTCTTTCCCCCTCCCCTGGTTTCTTTGTCAAGTTATCAAATTTGCATTAAAAATTTCTAATTTTATGAATATATGCTATTTTTCCCTTGGGCTTTTCTTTAAGATAACCGTACTGTATTTTATTTAGCATAATTTAAATATTTCGGCGATTTTTTTATTCTTCAAATTTTTTGCCAGATCATCAGCTTTTGGCGATATCCGAATTCAGGCCCAATAAATAAACAATACTGAAATTTCTCTAATCCTCTTCACCTGAAAGGATGATGTCAGTTACTATACAATGAATTACAGCCAAACCTTCATATGAATGCAGAAATTTTTGCTTCAGAGGCTAAAGCAGCAAAACACTCACAGTGCACCTTCGGTTCTATCCTAAGCATTGAACAAGCTGTATGATAATTTTCTCATGTATACCCTAAGTACATGCAATGTCTCTTCAAAATTATCAGCCAAGCCATCTTTTTTTTATGCTAGACAGTAAAGTGAACTTTGCAGTAATTCAGTAATCAACTTTAACTCTCAAGTTTAAGGGTTGTAGCAAAAAAAAAGACATTTTTGCTTCAGTTATAGAGCTGGACAAAACCTATGAATGAGATGAAATCAGATCAAAACTGCTTGCTTCCTGAATTGAAGCAGTTCTTTATTGCACATCAATAGTAGCTTTAATGAATAAGATTAGGAATGGGAAATGTATCAAGAGCAATGCGAGACAATCAAGCAGAAAGAATCAAATGCACAGAATCAACCCAACAAAACTGTTAACTCCCTTGATGGATTTTTTCAATTGTAGTTTTGAGATTCCCTTAAGCTTTCCTATATAAAACTAATAATAAAATTCTGGAACCAAAAAAGTGTTCAAAAAGTTGGCAAATGATTAAAATTACACTCACTTTTAACATGGAAGGAGAAAGAAATGGATGGAATGATCTAAAATCCGGGACCTTAAAGCCACCAACAATTTTTTTTTTTTTTTTTTTTTTTTTTTTTTCCTGAATTTTTTTTTATTTACACATGCACAAGTGAATTTTTCCTCATAAGAAAACGTGAAGAATCCTGACTCATAATACACTTAGGCACTAAATAAAATACCTTGTTACTGAAGGAACAATCATTTTAGCATAAATTTGTGTAATCAATAATTTGGCCCCGTAGCTGTGTATTTGCTTAGCATACATCTCAAACCGAAACATTCTACATAGAAGGATAGTTTATTTTAAAGCTACTAATATTTTATATCCCTGACGACAACCAGGCGTATCATTATTTGCTATATTTTGCTTTCATCACCATATGTTTTATCAGCAAATGACAACTTGAGTAACGACTCATGTAACAATGCTTAAATAACTTTTTTTTTATTAGTAATAACAAAGAGTACGGAAACCTTTTATGTTCACATTACTGCTTGGAGATGACTGCAGATATAAGTTAAATGTGGTAAATGTTGGCAAGGAAAACTTTAACAAAAATTTGTTTCTGTAGGTTAAAAACAGATTTTGTTAATGCACTTATAAGGCCAAAATATTACATTTAGTGCAATTTGAATTACAAATAACTAGTTTAGTATTCACATAAACCCAGAATCGGCACCAGAGCTCATATGGCTCCACTCAGCAGCAGAATTTAGGGAAGACTAAATTTTTGGAATTTAGAGAAGCACCGAGTCACAAAATTAAGGGATGATCAAATATTCAGAGCACTAGGACCCAAAATTAAGGGGTGGCAAAAATTTAGAACTTAGGGAGGTGCTTGATATCAGAATTTATGACCCGAAGAGACTGCATCAGGTGGCAAAATATCTAGCGCCGGCCCTCAGTGAGCTTAAATATATGTGGGAATTTATTTATTCAGAACCCAGATAAACCTTAAGCATGTGCAAGAATTAGACTAAGTATGATAAATAACTAAATGAATACAATTCAGGCTTAATTGTTTCAGTACACGGTAGAAGCAAGACAAAATTTAACAGAACATTTTGTGTTTTGTCATCCATCTCATGCTACATAGCCAATAATGTATAGCAGACGCTGTGAAGCTAGGCTACTTTACTGATTCCAAAGAATTTCAGTTAATATAGCAGATTGCGCTGTTCCTAAATTTTCTGATTTGCTCCAGCCTATGCAGGATGTTATAATTACAGAAAATGTATGAAAACTAAAGACTGAATTTTCGATTATGTTGAAAGAAAGAGTTTTTAATTCCGGACAGGATCTACAAAGTGAAAGCATGTTTCGATGTCCATTAAACAAAAAGAGAAATTCCTGCAAAAAATGGATATAGGTAAACCCTACCAAAATTATGAGAGGAGTATAGCATTGGAAAGTCAACTGTATATGACGAAACAGGAAAAGGGAAATTTATGAATATTTTGTGCATTCCGACACCTCCCTTGCAATGAATAACAGAAAAATTATTCGCTACACTAAAAGTGACAATCATGACAAACTGATGATTGAATGGGTCAGACAGCATTGCAGCGAGGGTGTACCATTGATAGGCCCAGGCTCAAGCCAAAATATTTCATGAAGAAATAAACTTAAAAACTGATTGCACATTTTCGACAAAGTGGTTAACCAAATTTTAAAATTGCTGCGGTATAATGCAATTAAAACTTTCAAGTGAAAAATCTTCAGTTGATACTGAAGCTGCTGAACTATTTGCAGGTGAATTCATTTAACACATTAATAGCGAAAAGCTATCTCCAGGACAAATTTACAATGGCAATGAAACTGGTCTTTTCTGGCAATATGTACCGCGAAATACCTTGGCAACCTCAACAGAAAATGCTCCAAATGGTGTCCAAGATTTCAAAGCTAGACTAACAATTTTAACCAGGGTTGCCACTCAAACAGGAGAATGAAATTCCCTGACTTTTCCAGGTTTTCCAGGTGTGTTTCAAGAAAATTCCAGTCTATCCGCGTAATGTACGTTGGCTGTGCTAAGAGTTAA
Organism: Stegodyphus dumicola; assembly: GCF_044657685.1. Classification (NCBI taxonomy): domain Eukaryota; kingdom Metazoa; phylum Arthropoda; class Arachnida; order Araneae; family Eresidae; genus Stegodyphus; species Stegodyphus dumicola. The sequence continues at coordinate 182,984,749 of NC_140781.1, forward strand.
ATTAATTATGGTATTACTTGTATTGTGTAGCAAATTCACTTAATTATTCAATAAATCCCAGAGGACATTTATTCTTAATTATTCTTGGTATACTTTGTTTGATAATATTGTTTAGTTTTCCACTTAAGAAACTTAATAAAATTTAAGATATATATATTGGATAACAAATGTATGTTTTATTTAATTATTACTCATGATCATCACCAGTTCAACACGAGGCTAATCCAGTCCTTATAAATCACAACGCAATGCTAAATAGTTAGGTTAGATTTTAGGTAAATTTAATTTGCATGAGGTATGTTCTTAAAACCGTAACACTTGAAAACACAAATATAATTATAATAGTTGTTGTTTTCTCCCCTGAAGATTGAGATTAGAATCTTCCCAATCTGGAATAAAAAAAAGGCTTTTTTTGCAGACATTCTGCAGCTAAACGAAAGAAAGAAATCTATTTTAATAAATTGAGGTATTGTATATTTATTTTGCAGCATACATAAGGAAAAAATATGTGCATTAAATTTCGTGATGGTATGTCATCATACTGCTATAATTAATTTCAGGATTATGCCAGAGAAAATTTCCTGAAATTTGGAAATATTATTTACTAATAATAAATAAATTTAGAGTGAAGAAGCAACATTAAATTATATGAATAACTTAAAAATAATTACTTAAAAATTGAATTAGAATAATCATCTATATTTTAGCGAATATAGTTATATTACATGGCTCTAGATGACTGATTACTATTTTTTTTATTTTACTGCAAAATGGCAAGGTATTTATTAAAAAGAAAAAAAAAGGGTTAAAAAAGATTTTGCGGTAAAATTCTAGTATACGGTAAGGCTTTGGCACGATTTTGAAAATTGTCGCCAAGACCAAAATGACCCGTTTACTGCGCATCAAGATGTCGCCAAATCCCATTATTATTCTAACCAAAGAATGTCTATGTAAAGAAGAAAAGGTTCCATACCAGTAAAATGCTATTATGCCGCTAGAATGCGGAGGGAAAATTTGCCAAGGGATTTGGCGACGGAACCTGGCGGTCAGAATTTCCCTCTCCGCGATGTGTACAGGAAATTGAGAAACACGTGTTAAGAAGAAACGCTCTTTGAAAAAAAGAAAACTACGAAAATCCGTTTTTAAATTATTGCGAAAAATCCAAGAAGACACGTTTTATCAAAGGACGTTTCTTCTTGGATTTTTCGCAATAATTTTAAAAACGGATTTTCGTAGTTTTTTTTTTTTTTTTTTTCCCCTCTCTGAAAATAACTAATCCATGAATTAATTTACTTGCGCCAAAAAATATTTTCTTTTCCTTTAGAGTTTAACCACTTGCGCTTAGACTAAACTTCACGGTTGCGGTGCCGTGCGCTACAATATAACAAGCGGTAAAGTGTCTCATTTACGCCGCTCCGCATCTGCGAGTGCAATCCAGAGCTGTAACTCGAGAAATAAACAATCTCGTTGTTAGGCGACATGTGCACCATGTTATTTTCATTTTTGCGATAAATGCTTATCGACGTGGTGTTCACGTCGCTCGCGGTTTGAGACAAAAGCATCTTGACGTGCGTGGCACGTCTTTTTAGCGCAAGTGGTTAAAGAAATTTTAAACGATATTCATTTTATGAACTCTTGATAACGTGACCTTCGAACTTCGACACCGGTTTCGAGCTTTGGTGACAGATATATCAGACATGCACAGCTGTTTCCCTCTATGATGGAACGGAGCCACAGCCACGTCTGTTGCAGAGAGGTTTTCCTTCTTTACAATACATATTCTTTGATTCTAACCTCCATAGTACCGTATACTAGGATTAAACCCATTTTGTTTTATACGAGAACAGGTACTTTCTTTAGTTCATGCACTGCACATGCGATTCTCGAGAATACTGGAAACCAAAAGTTGCGGGAAAGTTGCTTTGCCTTTCTAAAAGACAATCAAATTGGAGCTGCGAAAATTGGCTCTATGCCAGCTACCCGAATGACACTCACGTGATACATAATTCGCCAAAAAAGTTACCTCTTCCGACGACGGCGCAAAAATCGCTTTTTTTGGCGGGATCGTTGTATGAACTTCCCTGACTTTTCCAGATTTTGACAAAAATACTTAAATTCCCTGACTTTCCCCTGAATATTTTGGTCAATTTTCGAATTCCCTGACTTTTCCCGGTTCTCCCGGTTTTCCAGGTAGCGTGGCAACCCTGTTTAACCCTCTAATGCCCATGGTAGCATATTTGCTATCATATATTAAACGACACGTTTTTATACCAGGAACGCCATGAAATGTAATTTTTATGTCATGAATTTATAGGTTGAACCTTTCTTATGTATTATTAGCAAATTTTAGGCATAGATAGTGGCACCAGCTTAAAGGAAAAGAATTAGAAGCAGCATGGATGCAGCAAACAATGCAAGCACCTTTTCAGACGTAAGTTGTTTGTTTACAAACATTTTATTAATAAAACAGTTAATAACTACTATTTATATAAAGTAAAAGAGTTAGTGTATCCACACAGTATAAAATAACTTTTACAAAATTATCGTTTTTAATGCTAAAATGTATTTTTAAAATCATAGTAGCAAATCTGCTACCATGGGCATTTGTTTATCTAAACCTAGCAATTCTCTGAAGAAAATATGTATTTACATTGAAATTAGTTCATGATCTTTAATCTTTGTAATTTTAGAGATAATAAATACGTTTTAGAGATAATAAATGTATATCTTTAAATACAATTTATGGATTTAAATTTTATTAGTTTAAATTTTGATATTTTTCAATTTAAAAAATATTTTAAGATATATTTTTCCTGTAAAAAATCTAGGAAAATTCCTTTTTAGATTTAATTTGAAAAATAAATTTAATCCTCTATTAAATCTCAAGTTCTTTTTAATATATTTGTACTTTATTTATTGAATGAAATTTTAAAAAATAATTTAATGAAATTTAATAATAATTTAATAAAATTTTCGGAATTTTGAATTTTTTTTTAGAAGATGCCATAGCATATATGAATGATTTGGAAAGTGATTTATCCGATATATCTGATGACAACTCTGATTATGAATATATGCCTACACGAGCGTCTGATATCTTCCATGACGGAAGCTCACATGATGAAGAACGAAATCATAATAAAGATGTAGAAAATGATCAAAATGCATCAAATATTGAAGAAAATGTCTATCAACGTAAGAGCTATAAAAATTCTTAATTCTCTGGAGGAAATAAGAAACTAATCTTATGCCTTCATCAAATGATGATTAATTTCCTGATCCTACAAAACCTCTTGCATATTTTCAGATTGTCATATCAACAGATATGATTAAATTAGTAGTTGAACAAACAAATCTGTATAGAATTCAACAAACAGGAACTTCTCCTATGGTGATGGCAAATGAAATAGAACCAGTAATACGAATGGACCATATATCTCACATTAGAGGATATTGAAAAGAGGGAATAAAGTACGAACCGATTGCAGAAGTAATGTCTAGAAACAGATTTGAAAAAAAAATCTTAAGATTTTTGCATATTGCGGATAATTCACAAATTCATGATGTTAGGAGAGACAAAGGCCGGAAAGTGCGACCGTCGTTGTTTAGATTTCGAGAAAACATGCTATCTGTTCCAGGTGAGAGACCAAGCAGTCTATTGATGAAATAATGATTCCATTTCATGGGACAATCCATATCAAACAATATATGCCTAAAAAAACATCATAGCAAACGGGGTTTAAAAATATGGGCCCGGTATGGACAATCAGGCATTTATTACGGTTTTTACTGGATGTTTACACTGGAAAATCTGAAGGTTACTATTGAGATCAAACTGCCTACACATTAGGTCTAGGAGCAGGTGTTATGATGCAGTTATGCTGCAGTCTAAGTAACCCAACAAAAACTACTATCTTTGTGGATAACGTTTTCTCTGGAATCTCATTAGTATATGAATTATCAAAGAAAAATATAGGATTTGTTGGGACTTTGAGAGAAAACAGGCTAATGAAATGTAAATTAAAGGACGAGAAGGAAGTGAAAAAAGAAGGCAGAGGATCCATTGATTATTCTGTAGCATCTGTAAAGAACGCAGATATCATAGCTGTAAATATAAATATTGTAACCTTAAATATTTGTTTTTCAATTATTTATTACTTTTTGGATCAAAGAATTGATGGTGTGCATCACTGGTCAGAGTAATAATTCCATATGGCAAAGATGCCACACATGCCCTAGAGGAATATTTACTCAAGTTAAATGTGAAAAATATCTTTGTTTTAACAAGGAGAAAAACTGTTTTAGAGCTTATCATTTGTAAATAACCGTACATAAACTAAACAAAATCTAAAAAAACGTGTTTGAAAATTTTGAAAATCACTTGATTTGTACCCTAATCTGCCCATGGTAGCATATTTGCTTAAATTAAAAAAACATTTAAAAAAAAAATTTTTTTTTTTTTTTTTTTTTTTGCAATGTTTTGCCATGTTTGTTTTATTTAACCTAAAGTAACACACTCTTAACTAACAAATAATTTTTTGCTTGGAAATTTCTTGTGGTGGGCATTAGAGGGTTAAGATGGCCAAATGCTGCAGGAATGCACAAGTGTAAACTTTTCGAAATGGGAAAAATACACAACCTTGAGCATTTAAAGGAGTGAAGATTTTCCCATTATATATCCTGCAAAGAAATGAGCATGGATAACACAAGCGCTAATGTATCATTGGTTTTAAAAATGATTTCATACCTGAGGCTCGCCAAATTTTGAATTCAGTTGGTTTACTTTATGACACAAAAATTGCCCTGATTGTAGATAACTGTTTGGCTCATCTTTCACTTAAAGATTTAATGAAAGATAATGTATCCGTGTTATTCTTTCCTCCAAATAGTATGTCCATCATTCGGCCAATGGATATCAGAATAGTGCGCATGCTGGTATGCAAATATAAAGTAGCATTTTTAAAATCCATGTTAAATTTCTTGAATAATGGCACTGCTATTCAAGAATTTTTTTAATATTTTAGCATAAAATCTGTTGTGTGGAGTATTGCAAGATCGTGGGAGGATGTGCCACCAGATACTTTAAAATATGCTCTTCATAATTTCTGGCCAGCTACCATATTTCATGGTGAGGAGGATGATGATGATAGCCACGAATTTGAAGGCTTTAGTATATTGCAAAACCACAAGTGAAATTTTCCTATTAATGGATTTTGTAAAGAAATGTAGAGAAGCGGCAATAAATGACGATGATATAACAGAAGATTTTCATTGTGATGACAATGCAATGCTCCAATCATCAGTAAATTAACAGACAGTGAAATCTGTAAGTATGGTTCTAGATCCAGGAAGTACCGCTCCTGATAGTGAAGAAAGTGACAGGTTACTGAAGACAAAAAAATTTCGATTGACAAAGTTAGTCGAAATTCTCAACACAACTACAGGACTTCAACAGTGGAACTTTGTAACTGAACAAGAAATTATGTATGTCTATAGAACTGAAGAGAAAGTATTAGCACAAAAAAGAAGCAACTTAAACAATTTACATTTAAAGAAACTTTTAATAAACAAATATTAAGCTTTGTAAATTTTGATACCCTTTAAATCATAAATGCTTCATTAGTTCATAAATCACGATTTCATATTTTTAATTTTATAATTTCTCTATGCCATCTTACTAGATTTATACTGATGATCTAATATCCAGAAAAATCCCATATCCGGAATCACCGAAGTCCCGACAAGTCCGGATTTCGGACTTTGTACTGTAATAGCTTTCTCTCCTAAAATGGGGATCATACTTTTCTGGCACACTTCTAGTAACAGCTCTCAGTAGGTGAACTCTAAAACAGCTATCATTCAGTTTTAACAAAAGACCACTGACTCGCTCAGAAAAGTGAATTGGTTTTTTAAATAAATTTGACAGCAAAATTGCTCCTTCAATTTTATTTACTGCAGTAATGTTATATTCCCCTCATTTCCTGTCCTCCTCTTTTTTTTTTGGGGGGGGGGGTTCAGCCTGTTCAAGTTTTACTGAAGTTCCACAACGATTATACTTAAGATGATCTATGATGGAACAATTGATATCAAGAAAGTAAAATATATATCAAATATGAAAGTAAGTACAGTAAACAGAATGACACATAGCTCAAGTATTTCTGAAGCTATCATATAACAATCTCCATAAATAAGAACAAAATCCAATACTTTAGTTTGAAAAATACTCAATATGTTCAAACATTAACAAGAGCATTAAAAAGTACATAATGAGAACTTTCATTTTCAAGCACTACAATTTGTGCTAAAATCGCAAGCTCTTTCACTAAGCTCAGGATTAAATCTTTTGATTTCCTCCACACATTTATCACCAAAGGCTGGTTCTTTATAAGTTGTTCTTCAAATATAGGCTATTTTGGGAATTTTTTCTACTTTTGCCGCAACTTTCAAAAAATAAAAATGTCCAGATACCTTCAAAACCCATTGTATCTGTAAATCTTTGCCAATTTATCAAGCATAACAAATTTAGAGATGAAATAATATCAGTTCTACTAACTGTTGTAGACATTTACAAGCCATTAACAATTAAAAACAAAATTTCATACTCTAAAATACAAATCATTAAATATGACATGAACTATGTAATGAATAAAATAAATATCAAAATAGTCAGAGCTATAGAAACTTGTTAATTCACAAAAATGAATATTACACATATTTATTAAAATACAGAATAAAAACATAATATGCAAATTCAAAGTAATATTATACATTTATTTTATTTCAACAAAATAAAAAATTCGAAAATATCCTTTAACACATCAAATATCTTCAGAAGTTTATTGATTGAAGATAAACTGCAAGAGTCACAATTATTGAAAATTATTATTAATCCAAAAAATCTAAAATAAATGCATATTTTCAGGGACATTATTTTCTAGTCTGCAGTTTTTCTTCTGAATTACATTTCAGTGCAAGAAGGCAAAAGGTTTACGAAACTTGTGAATTTCTGAAATAATTCATGCTAATGTATCAATTGAATGAGAAATGATGCAATCAAAAATCATAATTTCAATTATCACTCTTATTAGATATGACTTGACATAGCAGCAATATTGAGGGTCTATGTCAACTGCATCAATGGCATTACAGCTAAACCTTCATATGAATGCAGCAAAACATTCACAGTTCACCTTCCGTTCTATCCTAAGCATTGAACAGGCTGTATAATGATTTTCTCATATGTAACATGAGTACATGCAATTTCCCTTCAAAATTATCAGCAAATTGACACACTAAGACAAGGTGCTTTGTTTTCAGTATATATTAGCAGCAGCTTGTGATTTTTCACCATGGACTCTAAATATGAATGAAATGTCAATGCCAATTTTGTTTGTTATTAGGAAAATCGGCTTTTATCATGCCCACAGCAAAGAAACAATGAGGCAAACTTGGTGTTTTAAACAGTACACAAGGATCAAGATGAAAAAATATCATTGAAGTATGACTAGATGTTCGAACATCAAAGTATTAGCAAAACGGAAGAAAACATTGAAAAATTATTCTGCAAGATAACTGACGACAAGTCCATACTGTTTCAGATATTCCTTGGTTATCTTTTGGCTTAATCCAAGCAAACCTAATAATCAATTTAAACATGTAATGACCAAATTTGCCTCCCTAGTTCTGACTGATGATCTCAAAGAATGCCTAGTTGCATGAAAAACAAGAGTACATGCTACTTGCAGGAACTCTGCAGCAGGCCTGGCTTCATGTCAAACATCATTACAAACATTAAAGCTTGAATCATACCCACGGCCCCAAGAAGAGAGGCCTTATAAACTAGGATTCTGAATTCAACAAACAAGGCGAAGTATAACTAGGAATGCATGATACTTCTCACATGATATGCTGACTTTTCCACAATACTGAAAATCTTCAGCCATATATCAGGCAAAATGGTATCTTATTATGACAATGTTTTAAAGTGGGAGTAAATATTTATTGCCAAGGAAAAAAAATGCAGAGCTATATTAACTGTTTTTATTTACCATAATAGCACATAAAGGCCCTCTGTCACAACAATGTAACAATTCAGGCAGATATGAAATTCACCATTTTCTCTTTTTTCCTAACTCACTGGATTTTCCACCTTTATTTTAATTTTGAAGCTTAAATATAAACTGAAGAACTGCTGCTTTGACTCTTGTAGATGACATCCAAGTTAAATGACACAAAGTGCTAGGATACACATTAATCAAAGGACTTCCAGACAAAATTCCAATCATGGCGCAAAATTTAATTCGATAAAGGATTCCAATCATGACGCAAAATTTAATTCGATAAAGGATTCCAATCATAACGCAAAAAGTGGAATGAATGTATAAATGCAAATAAATCAGATTTAATTGTGTTTCCAAAACTGATCAGCCATGACTGATTTCTTCGAATTTTTATTATTTATCAAATATGCCAAACTGACTGTAAATATAAAGGGCATTTGACACATTTTTAGAAGGAATTTAATAAAGGATTAAAAAAAAGCAGATCTCGTAGAACAAACATTTCTGGTAAAATATATTTTTTCATATGAAAAATATCTGTTTAAATGTCTCAATGTTGTTTGAAATGAGAAATATTATCCTTGAAATGTATTCTTCTTTCAAAACTTTGCAGGTAAATAAGCCATGAACTGAAAGACTTTTTGTCACTTCCGAACAAAAATATTCTTACTCTGCAATTCAAAATTCATGATATTAAAATTTCTAACTCAAAAACAAGCAATATTATTAATCAGAAAAGGAAAAATACAAACTTTTATCATTTACATAAAAAGAACACTAAAAATGAATGCTCAAAGAAAAGTGTGTACTCATTCTAATATTCCTAAAGTGAAATATCTGGTATAACAAATTCACCAACATAGAAATCTTTCAGAGTCTTTAAATGCAGCTGTAGTAATACTAAATAAAATAATAAACAAAGATTTACAGCTTGTAAAACTAAAAAAAAAAAAAAAAAAACAATGTTCACTTTCTTTTGTTAAAGCATATGGTTGGATGCACAAAATGCTGTACAGAACTCTTAAGAACACCATTTAGTAAAAGAAGAGCAGAAATATTTTGTGACCCTAGAAGAAGCATGGGTTTGGTCGATAAACTGCTGGGAAGGAAAAATAAATAAGAAGAGAATTATGCCCAAACCTGGTTCACCCACTGCAAAGAAATTTTCAATCACAGAATGGTTGTTAAGTTTTTCTAAGAATTAAATATGAGAAATTAAAAATAATCTGTTAAATGTTTAAAATCTCAAAAGTTGTTAATGTAAAAAGTTCAAAAGCTGCAAAGGAGAAAATATTAAAAATCAAATCACCAGACTATCGAAAAATGCCTTATATCCCATGCTGGCAGAAGAAATTCCATTTTTTTAATTTCAACCTCTTTCAAAGAGTAAAACTGCGCTAATACAAAGACAACAGATATACTTCAAAAGTTGCTGTTACATTCCTGAAAAAAAATTAAGACACGTATGGGCATTGCATAAAGGCATGTATGGGCACCTTTCCAGCACATTTCTGTTGAAAATCTCCCAGCATTTAGAACTTTTGACCCACTGAAAAAAGCTTTTCTAAAAGCAGACACATCACTATTGACGAACTCTGAAACGGAACTGAAGTGGAATGGAAAGCAAAAACCCTCAAAATTTTGCATGAAGCCTTGTATCATGAAAATCAACACAGAATAACAGTCCAGAAAAAAATGCCATGGCATCAAGCATTTAAACAATATATTTTTACATTTCAAATAATAATTAAATGGTCAAAACTCTTCAAAAAATTTGTTAACAATTTCAGTATTCCGTACAATGGTTTAAAAGTAGTTGACATACAGAACTTTGTGAAAAAACTAACAAAAGCATGATTTAATGTTAAAACACAGCCATCCAGTAAATGCAACTGACACAACTTTATTATTAAAAAAAAAAAAAAGTCAAACACTATGATATACAAGGAGCTATATGATAAGACATGCTGAGGCAAAGGAAAATAATACTATGGAAAGGAATACTATGCGTGAGGCTGAAACCATAAAATATTTTCACATGAGATAAAATAATTAGGATGTTTTAACAATATCCATTCTGAGAATAATATTTGATAAAATGAAATAAATGTAAATTTTAATTTACACCTTTTAAATCATGACTAATCAAAATCAATTTATTAACATCCTAAATAAGTACAATAGTTTTTCAAAGTATCTTACTTTTTCACAGGGGCCAAAATGACATCTCTGAGTGCAACGATGTAACTCGCATTCCAAAAGCTTATTGCATGTGTCTCCACAAGGAATAATGTTATCAGTGCAAGGTAATGACGACATTTTTTTTCCACATGGGCATGGCCTTGGACCCGAATTAGGACATCCCAAACAAGGTCCTTTGTGGCAAACAGTTTCACAGTAATGATTTCCACATTTCAGAAGTTTACCACACACTTTTTCACATTTCCAATCTGGATCATTACAAGGCATGAGTTTTGTTTCTTTGCCACACTGACATTTCTGTTTGCTCTGCTTTTTACAAGGAGGACATGCACCTAAAATGCAAATAATTATAAAGAATACAAATGTTGGAACAGCTCATTTCATTTGTTAGGACTTACTTTATGGAAATGTACGCGTATAAAAAGAGATAAAAACTCAAGATAACTGAGTTTAAGATATTTTTGAACCATTTTAATAATATAAAAGTTCTTGTGTTTCCCTTCACTATAAGCAAAATATTACACACTTTAATATTATGCAAATGTATGAAAACACTACTCTGCTGAGTATTTCATAATATGCAATTTTATGTTTTACTGAATGACATCTCGGCTTCTCAAATTTCACTCTTTTAGGATTTTAAGAACATTTAGTCAAAAGTTAATTCAGGCTTACACACAAACTATTAACTTCATTCAGTTTGCTCCCTTAGATACTTCATACAAAACAAATTAGTTACAGACTAACATACAAATCATCACAAATCACTAAAATATATCTATGTCTTATGCAAGCCCTTAGACAATTAACAAAAACCACTACACCAGTTATTCAACTAACAGAAGTTACAGAGCAAAAAATACAGATTAATGTACAACCATATGCATATTGCATCCTTTCAGGTTAAAAATTCAGTGTGTTACAATGACTCAATAATTTTAAAAGGGGAATGAAATTTTAATTACTCTACCTAGTGGTATATAGGAAATGACCAGGCAGATGACTTCATCAGGCTGATTCTGACTTTACTCAGCTGTTCTATCTTGTTCACTTTTTTAGAGTTACGCAAAATTTATTAGTCCATCTATATATATTGGCAAAACCTCTAAAGAATTTGTTAGGAAGATATCCTGGAGTTCCTTCTTACAGGCTCCATTTTCCCATAACCTACCTAGAGCTGCAAGTATGGTTAACTTTTGTCTAAGTATTGGCCATGACTATTTACAAAAACATCATCGTATGCACTTGCACACTCAACAACCTGTCCATTTTGTGTTTTGACAGACATGACTAAGCAACGAATTCTAATACATTTTGCCTTCATACTAATACATTAATTCTTCTTTGCATAAAAACCTCTATGTTATTAGAGTATACGTATTGTAAATGTGTTACACTATTCATATCTTTGAAGACACTTGATGGGTGAGATGATTCTGTAAATATAAAATCAAAATTTCTTTGAGACCTTCTCAGTCAAAATATTTCAATTATTAAAATATTCACCACACTTTAACAAATTAATTGCAAAAATTTTTCATTTTACACATAAATTTTAGCTGCTTTGTTTAATACGAAACAACTGACCTCCAAAACAAAAAATCACATAAAATGTAATACCCCCCCCCAAAAGATTCATTTTATGATTTTCCTTCTCGAGTATCCTGCAGATTATGCACATATAGCAATTGAGCTCACTGTATTGTACCTAAGTATAATAAGCAGAGAATAATTCTGCAATGGACGTTCACTTCTAGTTTGCTTAGAGACTGGCTAGGTAATACAGACTTTGGCTAAACCAAGGTCTGGCCCTTAAAATTGTAGTTTTAAAATTACTTACCTTGGTGACAAAGCTCATCACATAAATGTAATTTGCAGGATAAAATTTTGCCACACGTTTTCCCACAAGACCATTCTTTATTACTACATCTTCTGGAAACAGTATTGCTTTTCCCACAGCAACAAGATACGAGAACAGTTTTGGGGCATGGTGGACATGGACCTAGGAAATACATCAAGACTGAAATATTTAGAAGACATTAAAACTACAGAATTTTGAGAAGGATTCAGTTTCCATTTGTAACCCTGAATAAATAATTCAAGTTTTCCTGAACATAAACTAAATATTCCTAAAAAACATACATTCTTTTTCAAGTGTATACAACTATACATAAAGTCTTGTTAAACCCTACACTACAAAGGTTGGAAAAGTTTTGTGGTTACTAATGTATCATAAATTATACAATGCATGACAATTATTCACATAAATTGCACATAAAAAGTTAGTAAACTAAAATGAATTTATTGCTAGAAACCGGCACATTTTGATACAGAACAAAGTCCAAGATCCAAACTCATCGGAACTTCCGCAATTCCGGATTTGGGATTCTTCTGGATAATAGATCATCAGTTTAAATCCAGTAAGATGGCATACAAAATAACAAAATTAAAAATGTGAAATAATGAAGTATTTATAATCCAAAGGGTATCAAAATTTAGGAAAAAAAAGCTTAATATTTATTTGTTTACTTCAATAAACATTTCTTACAAGTTGTTTAAGTTGCTTCGTTTTTTGTCCTAATACTTTCTCTTTAATTCTATACACAGACATCATTTCTTGTTCAGTTATAAAGTTCAATTGTTGAAGACCTGCAATTGCTGTGTCTAGAATTTCAAACAAATTGTCAATCAAAATTTTTTCGTTTTCAGAAACCTCTCTGTAACTTTTTTCACTATAGATAGTGGTATTTTCTGGATCTAGGACCATGCTACAGATTTTGCCATCCATTGATTGCTTGATGATTGAGGAGCATTGTCATCACAACGAAAAACTTTTTATATCATCTTCATTTATTACTGCTTCTCCACATTTCTATACAAAATCCGTTAATTGGAAAATTTCATCTTTTGTTTGCAACATTTGAAAACCGATTTGCTATCATAAAATTTAGCTATCGTTCACCTATATATATTAGGCTATGTATCATGAGATTGGCAACTAAAGACAAGTTGTTCTGCTAAATTTTATCTTACTTCTATCAAGCACCAGACTATTAAGCCTGAATTGTATTAGTTATTTATTATGCTTAGGATTATTCGTTGCACATGCTTAAGGCTTATCTGTGTCCTGAATAAATAAATTCCCATATATATATATAGGTTTATTGAGGGCCGGCGCTAGAAATCTTACTGCAAGATGCAGTCTCTGCAGGTCATGAATTCTGCTACTAAGTGCCTCCCTTTATCCTCCCTAAATTCTGTTGCTCAGTGCGGCTATACAAGATCTGGCGCTCGTTCTAGATTTATGTGAATAACAAATCAGTTATTCTTAATTCAAATAGCACTAAATGTTATCTTTTGGCCTATGAGTATCAATAACAAAATCTATTTTTAGCATATGGAAAGAAATTTTTGTTAAATTTTTCCTGTCAACATTTCTTAATGCATTTAACTTAAATCTGTAATCATCGCCAAGTGTAATGTCAAAAAAAAAAAAAAAAAAAAAAAAAAGGTTACCATACTCTTTGTTATACAATTACTAATATTAAAAAAATATATATATGTTTATGTGTCTCTACGTAAGTCATTACTCAATTTGTCATGTTTTGATAAGCATGCATTGATGAAAGGAAAGTATAATAAATAATGATTTGCCAGGTTGGCGTCAGATAATTGATTTATCTATGTGGAATGTTTGGGTTTGAGATGTATGCCAAGCAGATACACAGCAATGGAGCCAAATTACTGATCATACAAATTTATGATAAAATGGTTGTTTCTTCAATAACAAGGTATTTTATTTAGTGTCGAAGTGAAATTAAGAATCGAGACTCTCCAGATGTTTTATTATGCGCGGAGGTGGGATCAAATGTGCATGTGTAAAGCTGAGATTTTTGTTAAAATTTGTCTTGTCAATATTTCTTAGTGCATTTAACTTAAACCTGTAATCATTGCAAAGCGGAATTCAACATAATAGGTTACCATAATCTTTGTACTAATATATTAAAAAAATTGTTTGGGCATCAACTGCATGAGTCAATACTCAAGTTGTCATCTGTTCATAAATATATGGTGATGAAAGCGAAGTATAATACAGGGTTGGCCAAACTTCATGTCAGTAAGAGCCGAGCGTTTGAAATCAGGAATGTTTGAGAGCAGCATCTAGATTTTTCTAAAAGCCAGTTCATATTAGATCATTATAGAAGTAGAGGAGGGGATTTTAAATAGAAAGAAAACCCTGATAACTTTGTCAAAAGAGTCTAAACTAATTAATTACTTCCTTTTGGACACTGAATAGTTTTAGTTCACCATATTTCATACATATATTTTATATGCACTAGCCGCACAAATTGCCTGCGAGAGCCGTATCAGGCTCGCTGGCCGCACTTTGGCCACCCCTGATATAATAAATAATGATTCGCCAGGTTGGCATCAGGGATATAAAATATTAGTAGGAGTAAAATCAATGGTGTATCTATGTAGTATGTTTCGGTCTAAGATGTACGCTAAGCAGATACGTAGCTACGGAGCCAAATTATTGATCATACAAATTTATGCTAAAATGATTGATTCTTCAATAAAGAGGTATTTTAGTTATTGCCAAAGTTAAATTAAGAATTGGGACTCTCTATATGTCTTATAATGCATGGAGAGAATCAAATAAGCATACGCAAAACACACAAAAAAAAAAAATAAATAAAATTTAAAAAGTTGGTGTCTTTGAGGTCTGGATTTTAGATCACTCCAGATATTGGATGTCTGAATCTCGGACTTTGCACTGTATAATGAAATATTTGGAATAGTTAAACAAGAGAAGAGAAACAAGCCATGGTAAAACATAAAATTAGGCAAATCAATAATCTTGTGTTTCTCATAGACTTTAGTTAAAACTATGAACTTTAAAGGAAAGCAGGTACAGGTCCCTCTTCATCAGGAGAAAAGAAATCTGCAATTAAGAGTAAGCCATGGAGGTATTAATACTTAAAAGGTGTAAAGCAAATGAGAAGCTAGCAAGTCTGTCTACAGAAATAGTAACGAAAACTGAAAAATTAAATTAATAGAATTTTAAAAGGGTTAGGAAGGATTGAACTGGAATAAAAGTCATGAACCAAATAAAATAAATCTTTGTGGGAGTGAAAAGCTTCAAGAAAATCCAATTCATCAACTGAAGAAGCTC
The DNA here is from genome assembly GCF_044657685.1 of Stegodyphus dumicola. NCBI lineage: Eukaryota > Metazoa > Arthropoda > Arachnida > Araneae > Eresidae > Stegodyphus > Stegodyphus dumicola. The sequence continues at coordinate 183,000,187 of NC_140781.1, forward strand.
TTTGGCTACTTTTTGCAGACTCAAAATCAAAATTGTAATTAAATTTCCAACTATGATTAGCTTTCAAAGACTTATTAATCTCACCTTTTTGAACATATTCATGTTCCTTGATGTGAAACTTTAAGGCTCTTTTAGTTGGCTGATATATCGCAAATTACACTGACAAGATATGCTATAAATTGTCTAAGAATTAAAGTCAAAAATGGAATATTTAAGAATCAAATGATGTATTTTATTGATCGGTGAGAAAATAACTTTAAAATTCAACTTCTGGAGAATCCATGCAAATTTGGTACTGAGCGAAGCATGAAATGAAAGAACAACAAGGTTATAAATGCCATTTCTAATAGTGGAATGTATTGTTGGTTTGAGATTGGCATATAAATGATATTCTCTGCAGAATTATCTACTTCTAATAAAAACACGTTATAATATCATATAAAAAGAAAACTTTATTAGAAAAGTAGGCATAAGAAACCTTACTGCATTCCACAAAACCATAACAAACTCTCTAGATGCCAGATACATCTTTTAACTTATTCTGTTTTCAATTTAATATCAATGTTGCCAAAATATTAAAACTTAAAATTATACTTTATAAACAAATACTATCATGTATTCCTTGATGGGAGGAGAAAAAAAAATTTAAAGGGTCTATCAATGACCATGGGAGGAAATCCTCTGTCAGTGGCAACTGATCTCAAATAATTGAGTTCATTAGCAAGCAAAGATTTCAAGGGACAAATTTTAAGAGTGAAAAACACATAACAGTAAAAAGAAACCATTCTTGGCTTAGCTAGGTGACATGATTTAGCATAGAGAGGCCAAGGAAAAAAAAAAAAAAAAAAGTTTAAAGTAAGCCACAATACTGAAATCAAATTCATTGCAGATTATAAGATATCAAGGAAAAAAAATTTAAGATTCAGTTTCAAAATTGAACTGGATGGCTGATCAATCGCATTTACAATGGATAAAATCTAAAACAAATTTTTATCATCGTCAAAAAGTGAGCAGTCAAAGAAGCACTAAAATGTCTTGAAATTGGTCTTCCAGAATTCCATTTCACACATATTGAAACTAGTTATTCAGTTAATTTCTCTTACTAAAGATTATTTCAATCAAACCCACTTTGTTTTCCAGGACAAGTATTATAGCTAAATTAAACAATTAGCTATAGGTAATACCCTCAGTCCTGTACTTGCTGACATTTACATGCACTATTTTGTGATCAAATTATTTCAGAAACTATCTTTTCGTCTCTAGATTTGCTATATAGATAACATTTTTGCACTTTCTGATGCCTCCCCAAGCTAAACCATGTCATCCAGCTAAGCAAGAAATGGCTTCTTTTCACTGTTATGTATTTTGCAACTCTTAAAGTTTGTTCCTTGGAATCTTTGCTTGCTAATGAACTTAAATACGTGAAATCAGTTGTCACTAGTGGATTTTTCTCCCACGCTCCATAATAATGCATTTAAAAAATTTTAATCTTGCCATCGAAGAAGACATTCCACTGTTAGGAAAAACATTTATAACTTTGTCGTTCTTCCATTTTATCTCATTCTCAATTACAAATCTGCACAGATTCTCCAGAAGTTCAATTTTCAATTAATTTTCTCACCTATGAATAAAATCTATGGTTTGATTCTTAAAGACTCCATTTCTGACTTTAATTTTTAGGGAATTTATAGCATATCTTGGCAGTAAGGCTTGAGATATATCAGGCAAACTAAAACAGTGTTAAAAGTTTCACATCAATGAATACAAATCTTATATAGAAAAAGAGGAAACTACTAAGTATTTCATAGTTAATTACACTTGAAAATTTAATTGCAATTTTGACTTTGGATCCCTAAAAATTATCAAAAAGGCTTCTTTAGTTGGTAAATGAGATTTCCTTGAAGCTTTTTGCATCTTTTGATTTATCTTGTTTGGTTAATGACTTTAATTTAAATCCAGACCTTCCCAACCCTTTTAAAAATCCAATAACTCAGTTGTTCAATTTTCATTGCTATTTCAGAAGACAGATGGCACTATCTTCTCATTTGCTTTACTCCTTTTGGGTATAAATACCCATGTTGCATACCCTTTATTGCAGAATTGTTTGCTCCTGATTTAAAGGGACCTGTACCTCTTTGGCCTCAAAATCTATGCCAAACACAAGATCACTGCTTTGCCTAATTTTAAGATGATAACAACTGAAGTTTAAAAAAATTCACATTCCATTATAGTGAGATGCAAAAATATGCAATGTAAAGAATGGACTTGTAAAGTTTACGAAGATTTGGAGGCAGGATTAAAAACTCACCCCTATGATTTGAAATCATCATAAAGCATATTAAATCTAATTTCTACTCAATAATTACATATATTTAAAAGATCTGAATAAAATTCAAATGACTGAATTGAATAAAAATTGCTATTACTTTCAAGAATAAACTTTTAAAATTGGTGTAAGTATTACAATGTTAAAAAAATTAAAACAGAGTACTTTAGAAATATTTAAAATTAGGAAAATTTAAATTGGACTGCTTTCATAAAACTGTAGATGTCACCAAAATAAGGTAAAAAGCTGCCATTCTGAAAACACCAAAACCATTTACAATGTGCTCTCATCCTAGTACAAATTTTGATTCTCTACACCATCTCACTTATTCAAGTTGATTTATATTTCGTCACATTTTCAAAAAATCTAAATTACCCTCACATGTTCAGTACAAACCTTCTGGTTCTGCTTCATTCTCTCATCATCATTTCACTCTCATACTTTTTTTAAATCAAGCATTTCTTTACATTTATTATTTGGCATATAAAATACAAAACAGTGTTTTTTATAAATATATTTTGTAGTTTTTCTCAATTTAATCAATGATGTCATCCCACAGTATTCTTCTACAATTTTTTTTAATGAGCTAAGAAATTTAAAAACATTTTCAGATAACTATCTACAACCTTGAGGAAATTTAAACTATTAAATCTAAATGCTTAAAAAATCAGTACATATGCACCACATTTTTTAATACGTATTTGAATTTTCTTGTTATTTTCATCAAAGCAGTTGGTAAATGACATACAGCTGATTCGCTAAGCATGATATTTTCTTTCTACGAAACTGAAGAAATTTCTATTCTCAAAAACTAATTAAGTGAATAAATAATGAAATTGAGAAGAATGTTTATAAACGTGGAAATTTCAGCAAAGTAGATATAACTAGATTATTTTTACGGTGGTCTGAAACTCAAGTTAAAACATGAAATTCTTTTCTAGCCAACAAATGGATTTCAATAATTAAATCATCCATTACAAATTTAAATTATACTGATTAAGGCAAATTAACTCAGTAGCCGTATATGGGGATGAATGCCCTTGTGCAGAACTTTTTTTAAAGAGAAACTGGCTCGAATCCACGTAAAAAACAAAGAAAATTTCCATGCCACCAGCTGTTTGCTGGGATTAGAACCCAGATCAAACTAAATAGCAGGGTGTAGCAACTTTAATGCTCTGTGACTAGTGGGTCATCACAGATTAACGATTCAGAATTAATGGCAAAAACTGCTCCGTGAAGGCATCAGCTAATGAAATAAAAGGCTGAGAACATGATAAATATTTTGCTTAATAGTTCAGTATTTACTGAAGTGCAGTGAAATCATGTAATAGTAAATCAAAGCCAAATTTTTGAATTTTTCTTAAACAGACATAAGGCATGTCACTACAAATAGAACTTTGAATACCTCTCGTCAAATTGTACTCTGCATCTGCAAGATGTTTTTCTGTTAGATTTTTTTTAATAAGTGCTTTAATCTGCTTTCAGTACTGTGTTCCTGCTGTATTTATGTGTCTTCGATCTCCTCAGGTGGCATGCTTTCCTAAGTACAGTTCTTATTTACATTCCTCTACTGCAAAGTTTGTAAATAAGTTTTGAGACACCCAGTAGATTGCAAAAGGTAATTAAACCATAGTGAAGAAACAAGGTCATTAAAAATTTAATGGACTACTGCCTTGAATGGTAATTTTATTAGCACAGTTTGTTCATTTTGCCTATCTTCAACACTTTTATTTTTTTCAGTATTTTTAAGGAAATGTTCCTATGATGCATGTATATTTCTTATACAGCTTCACTCTACCATGTAATTAACACAAAAAGCTCTGATTTAAAATATTGATTATTTCTTAAGGAATTATGTAGCTTTAATTACACAGGAGCTGAACTGCAGTGGAGGTTTTAAGTAATTCTAAACCAGAAAATAAGCAAAGCCCCCACTTCATATACTTCTTAATATAGATGAAATTAATTTCAGAGATTCTTGATATAGATTAAATTAATTTCAGGTTCATTTTAATTTAACTAAAGGATTACTAAAAATGGGAGAGAAGAAAGTTTGCAGGAAATGTCCTCACAGAAAACTAAAAAGATTTTTGTTGCATCATGTAAATCATTCAGACATAATGTTATAAAAGCAATATGCTTCCACACATCACTTCAGTTTAAACTATTTTTGAATTTTAGCAGTTTAACTGACCTTTTGTATTAATTTTGCATAGTACAATGATGAAATAATCATATTTAATATCTTATACATCCAAGTATGATCAGACTTGAACTAAGTCAAGTGATCAGATCCAAGTATGATATGACTTCTTTTGCTTTGGATCTTCCATATTAGGAAACACATCATTGAGATGGAAAACTACTATTCAGTTCATTTCAAATGTCTAGGCTTAGATGTTTCTCCAAAGATGTGAACTAAAATCACACCAAATCATTGGATGTTTTGAAGATCAGACACAGCATTATAGCCCTATATAAAATGTAACATAATTAAGAGTATTAAAGGCATAACCTGGAAAGAAAGGTATGAATAAACTATAAAATGCAGTCAACTACTTTACATTAAAAATAAACATGTAAAGCTTTGCATCTTAAAATCGTTTCGGCTTTATACCAGTAAATAAGCAAGAATTGTATTATTTGAATTACTGTAATATACACAAGCACTGTCTGCTGAAGAGGAGAGATACCTTTGTGACAGACTTTTAAAGGGATATTACACTGACACACATGAAAAACCACAAACACTCCCACAACACCAGCTTATTCACCAGGATCTGAACCTGGGTTGAACTAACAGCAGTATAGTAAAATGATTCAAAAATAGTAGTTCAATGGTCAAACTAACACCATGCTACCAGTGTTGAGTGATTTCACCACTATTGGGCAAATAGATGGGGGAGAAAAGAGAAACAGTATTTGATGTATTCATTTTTAGTGAAAATTCAGCTATATGACAAAGAATAAATGAAACGCAGAACTGAGAATAGGTTACTCCAATGTCAAATCGGAAGAATGATTAAAAGAACTTTGTACAAATCAAATAAAGAAACAGAACAAATTTTACTAAAAAATACATTTTTATGCGATATAAAACTAAAATTTGAACATGTAAGTTTGTTTCAAGTTTATGCATGTTTACAGTTTATCACCAAAACATTAGACTAAACAATTATAACAATCACTAAGAAGAATACTTCATTAAACAAAAACCTGTCTGATTTTAAAATACAGAAATAAGCTAAAAAAATTAAGATTTAAATGAATTTTACATATTACACTTTTGTAAAATACATAGAGCAATCTAAATTCAACCCTTTAATATAAATGCAAGAGCACAATATTAATAGTTTAAAGAACACTTTTACCTTGACAACATAACAAACAGCAAAAAAAAAAAATTTTTTTAAAGGGTAAGAACACAATGGTATAAGGTTAATTTTTACCAGCATGGTTTAACAAATAGCAAAAAAGAAAAGGTAAGAATACAATGATATAAAGTTTAATTTTACCTGGATGACATAACAAACAGCAAGTATGACCACAGTCTGGTTCTAGTTTTTTATCACACGAGTTTCCGCAAGAATGAGGGACATTCCATACATCATATGATGGATTTTCAATCTTCCCACAAAAACAAAAGCATTTTGTAGGCCTTTCTTCACTGGAATATTGACTTCTGCATTTTGGGCTGCAAATGTTAAACACAGTGCTGGGGTTAAAATTACTATTTAAAATATTTCTATGCCAAGTTATACTTGCAGTATGAAACACTTTTTATAATTTATGAAATGGAATGAAAAACACAATATACAGATTCAAAAGAATACAAAGGAAATTAAATGCAAAATTTAATAAATCACTTTAAGAATAGAAGATATCTATACCACAAGCTCTTAGCAATAATTAAAAATTCCAAAAGCCAAACTTTAAATTAGTGAAAGCAAAGGCACTTAAATTAAATTATTAAATAATTGCCTTTAAATTACAGAAACACAATTTGAAGAATATTAAAAATGGAATAAATAAAGTACAATCAGTTACAGCTACCAATAAGAATTCTTTTTGCTTCTGAAGAGGAGAGGCTTGCGTCTGATTGCCCTCAAAATTGATAATTTTACTCAAAATTAAAGTCAAATTATGTTTTCCTTTGCTTAATTTTAAATGTTAAAGCTGGTTTGAATGCTTGGAATTTTGCATTTAGCAAATTTCTTAAGGCACCTAGCCTGTAAGTGTTCACTTAATTATTCAAAACTTTAATATTGCAATGCAGACGTTAACAAAAACTTTAATGAAAATAATAATGGCTTTAGACCCTGGGAAAAAAAATCTCCACTTTTAGTATAATAGGAAAATGCAGTTTTACTTTTAGCATAATAAGAAACTTACTAATAGAATACACACTTTTAGTATAATAAGAAAATAGTTTTAGGACAAAATACATAGTTTATATTTCACAGTACTTTCTGCTCCTTGCAGCTTTTTCCATGTTTATGTTTCAGCAAATTGAGATATGTTTTAAAACTCAACTTTACATACTTACCAGCACCACTTCAAGTATTTTATATCTTGATCCCTTTCAGAGTTTGCTGATAAATTAAACAAGCTATCTTTAGCCCATTTTTGAATACAAGACAGGTGAAGCATACAAAAGCAATGTCGACATGACCATATCTATAAAAAAAAAAAAAAAAAAAAAAGTAAAAATAAAAAATCTGAAAGATTTCAGATTTTAAATTACATCCAAAGGGACTTTTTTTAACGTTTTGTGTGTTACCTTTATTTATTAAATACCATGTTCTTTGCAGTTAAACCATAAAATTCAGTTCAACAGCAATTTCTCAAAATAATTTTAAAATGAGCATATCTTTAAAATTTCCGATACACAGTTTCGTGCACTGGAGATAAAATGCCCCCCCCAATAGAGTGTTGCCATTGCTCGCTTTTAAATCATTGAGTTTGTTAATCAAAAATTCATTGAAGTTTTACAAAATATGAAATCGATAATAAAACAAATTCCAAATTTCAAATTTGGGCTTTCAGATGCCCATATTCACAGAAGGATTACGTCATTAAAAATTTGATGGATCTAGGTACCGTTGTTTTATCACAATGCGAGAAACATAGATACATTTATGCAGATTCTTGATTATTTAATTTCTTCAAATATAATACATGGCGACAGTATTTGGTGGCAACAATTTGAAAAGTGATACAGCCTTTTAAAGTTTTCAATGCAAAATCGCAAAATGAAAATGACAGTCCCTCAGGGAAAAAGCCTCTTTGGACTAACAATATTACAGAATGAAATATATATTTAAATTGCTCTAAATTAACTAGTATTTCCTTATTTTTATGGGCTTTGTTTTTTTTAACGTCACCATGGATAGTGTTAAATCATTATCAATGGCAGTCATAACAAGATTTATTTACCTAGTTCACTTATATGAGAACAGCTGTGTGTTGCTGCACGTTTATGTATTTCCTTCTTTCATAAATATGCTAACAATTTTTGATTTACTGATGACTGAGGAAGAATGGTATATTCTTCCAAGAATAAGGCATTTTACCCCACATTTGTCTGTATATGCAAAAACGGCCACAGAGTAAAACTATATATCAGCAGTGGCCAGCTTCATGCCAGTACGAATCGCATTTCGGAATTCAAGAAATTTTGAGAGCCACAATTTTTTATCGTATTTATGTATATAATATGATTACATATTTGCTCTACATTTAGCAAACTTTGTTCCAATGATATAGAAATTCAAACCTACTTAAGACAGAACTTAAAATTCTCTTTTTTCAGACAAAAACATAAGCATTTTATTCTGCAACCTCCAGATTTATAATTGTTGACTAGTTTTAGCAGAGATAAATGGAAATCAAAAGAAGAAATTATAATGGTTTTTGCAAGTATTATAATGTAAAAGGCTTTCACTGAAATGGAAAATAAAGCACTAATTTGGAAAACAGATCTAGAAGTTTTCCCATAATTCAAATACACCTCTTTGGAAAGAAAATAAATGAAACATGACAGTGCAGACTATGATGAAATTGCTAGTCCAGAAAAAGGTTAGTTTCTCTGTTTATCTGAATATGCAAACTTATGAAGGCTATAAGCTTAAGGGGATAGATGCCTTTGTTAAGAACTTTCTAAGCAAAATTACTTTGTACACGGGAAAGGAAAATTGCTTTAAAAATAAGCTAAGTGTTTTACTGGGGTTTCATGCAAAATAAATTTAATTTTTTCCACAAGTAACACCAGGGCAACACACTAACATCAAATTTTAAAAAGTGATTTAATTGTTTAAATACAGATTGGATATTCAGTTATAGTTCATTTCTTCTAAGCATAGGACAGATTCTCAGATCCTGTGGATTTCCAAAACTCAAATTTTAGTGCCCTTTTTATCATTTGAATCTTAACTTTAACACTGTTTTTTACTCAGAGCTTTGGAAAGATTAATTTTACTGATGCTTAGTAAAAGCATTTACTAAAAAAGGAGGATGAATCCTTAGAATCACTTTGTGACGAACCTGAGCACTACACTCTCCCAATATGTTATCCAACAAAATCTGCCATAATTCTCAAGAAACTAAGTTGTGCTTTCTTGAAAATTCTCAAAACTGTAGAATCCTTTCAATAATTCTGGATATAGGTAACTCACTATAAATAGATTTTAAGGTTTCTAACAACTCGTGACGTGGCATATAAATATTGCATCTTAAACATAATTCCATCTACCATTTCGAACTATTCAGCCATGGTTGCTCAATTTTGAATTCTTAATTAAAATCTGAGGTATTACTCAATCAGTTTGATAATTATGTTGAGAAAATGAACCTCAAGATTCAAGAGTTCAATTACTGTCTTCATTAATTGAATTTTATTTGCATCCTTTTTAATATGTGCCTTAAAAATGAATTATTAAATTTGCTTTCTGTTAAAAGTCAATTTTAAATTCAGCCTTAACTAACAATTAGTAATACGTAAAATGCTTTCTTTTTCCCCCCTTTTCCTTCTTATTATTTGAAAGGATTCAAGTTGCCCGAAACTGAAGATTTACGTGAAGATACTGCAATAGAATCAATCTTACAGTGCATTGTATGAAAATGTCACTTAACTACTTACTTTCAAAGAAAATCTGTCAGACATACAAGATAATCAAAAGCCAGGAAAACATGAGAAATATTGACTGACAATGACAGGTCTTTAGTGTGATAACACTTATAATGGGCTAGAAAGGTAGAGTATTATCCAGCAGCAAGCAAACAAATATTTCAATAATTTCCAGCATCAATAAACCATATTTGGAGAAAAGCTTAGTATAAAGGGAATGTTTGTGCCCCATGGGTTCTTACTTTTTCATGCAACTTTATTAAAACAATAATTTAACAATAAAAGAAAAAATATTTGTATTTAAAAAAATTAATAAAAGAAAAACTATATGTATTGAATAATCTGATAAAACATTGATTAGAAATCAACGAATCAGATGTGAAATCACCGTCAATCCAGTGGGGGGAAAAACCATCTTTCTCCCTACATGAAAAATTTTGATATGCACAGTCACAGATCAAGTAAATGATGACCTCTGCATAGGATTACCAAGGAATCATTACAAAAGATAGTGTTCTAGCTGAAAAAATGAGACAGCAAAATATGGTGCAAAAATTGTGCAGAATAATGTATGAAAAACACCCAACTTGCTTATACTTATGGATGGACATTTTCATTGCTAATCCACATCCATACATGGGCAAGTTGTGACAGATGTATTGACCAAATATGGTCTCATTCATCATAAAGTCTATTCAGGAGTCCCCAAACATCAAATACTTCCCCAATTTACAGAGCTGGAAGCATTATAAAGCACGTGCTTAGGGCCTCAAGAAAAGGGAGAACTACAACTAGGGACTCAAAGAAAGGGGACATCAAAAAAATTTCCCATTCCCAGTTTGACCATGGAATGTATGGTATAGCTAAACCAAGAACCAGAGAGAATGAAAGAGGGAAAACCCATGTAAATCTATATGGAGGCCCCAAAATCTTTCAAATGCTTAGGGCTTCTAAAGAGTTAATCTAGCCATGCCAGTCTGAAACATACCAAACAGTAAGCCATATCTTTCCTTCTTTTAAGAGGACCTCTAAGTCTTCTTGAAAGATTCAGCAATTGCCAAAGTCATTCGACGAACAAAAAAATCGAGTACCCTACATGGAATACCAAATCTTCCAAAACATAGAACTAAATAGAAAGACTGTAAGGAGAAAGAAACTGCTTGAAATAATATAAAACCTGTTAGAGTAAAGAAAAAAATTAAAAGTACATTATATTTAGATAACTTCCATTTGTGTCCTTTGTGCTGTCCCAATAGCTATTATTTGCTCTAAATATAAAATGGCCAATACATAAATTCACAGAAACAATGTTATTTGCCTTTCGTTCATAATATTTCTAATTACTGATATGTAAGCATTTTGAAATCAATTAAATTACTACCCACACAATATAATTGAAGAAATTAAATTACTAATTGATAAAGAGTTTCATTGCATAACTTTTGTTTCAAAAAAGTCAACAATATTTCAGACATAAGACTAGTATTTGCTGTAGGTGAATCTCATTTAAGAGGTCAAAGAACTTCATGTAGCTTGTAAGCTGCAGTTAAGGTGCACAGACAGCCAAATGTGGCTCATAAGCCCCAATTTAGAAGTGCAAGATAAAAAGGTGGAAGTGAAAAAAAAGTGCATGTTCTGACAACTGGTTCAGTGGCTATAGAATTGTGCTATCACAATACTATTTGTGATAGCACTGCAATTTATTTACTTTTAGGAAATGATGTTGAAGAAGAAATGATGTTGATTTAGTGGTGTGAGAAACAGTTCAACCTTTGCAAATATGACTTCTGACTCGAACAGTTTTAAAGGAACTTTTTTTCCTACATTTAATCCAAAAATCAAATAAGCAAACAGGTGGCCCTTGGGGTGAGGGAACCTGAAATGGACAAAAGTCTATTCATTCAGTGAAAAAGAAATGCCAGAAGGGTTCTCCCACAACAGTTGACATCTTGCAAGTTACGCAAAGAAACTGATAAGCATTTTCTTGTTCAAGTTCTGAATAGAGAGGTAGCCACGCTCACACAAAAATTATAGTTTACGTAATGAAGGACTGACAATTTATCCAGACTTTTAGTCAGCAAACAAAACACAGAAACTGAAAAAAAAGCAAGATAAGCACATTCCATTTTGTTCCATTTCCAGAAATGGCTGCTCATACACAAAATGCTGAAAGTGTGCAGCTCTACACTGTGTAGCCACATGAAATAAAAAGCAATGAGCTACACATTGAGTCCTAGCTTGCAGAATTCATATCCTTAAAAGGTAAAAACCTCAAAAGAAAAAATGCTTTTAGTACTATATTAAAAGCAATCACAGACACATGACACAGGATCTGCATGTGAGAAGTAAATATGAGTTTGCACTAATCTTGGTGCTATCATGATTGGGGCCATAAAGCTAAGAAAGTACCAATTAATTATGAAAATATTAATCTGGTTAATTTTGATATACTTTAAAATTTTTCAAAACACAAAGCTGTGAAACTTTACATATTTTGTTATTTATCACAAGAACTTAAAAAAAAACTTTTTTGTATATTACAGATAAAACTTCATTATTTCTGGATAAAAAAAAGGTTTTTCTTTTACATTAAAAATTTTTATAAAAATAAATGATCATTTTGGTACTTTTTTGCAAATGTTTCGTTTTAATTTTGATTAGATCTCATAGAAACCAGCACCAATCAAATAATTTTATGAAGACATACCAGTCTTCTAGAAACATTAGATTGCATAACGTCATCAAAATATAAGGTTATTATTTTACTTGTATAAATATGCATTTTTTAAATGTAGCAAGAATGCAACGTCAGTTCAAAGCAGTGTCTTTGTGAGTATATACAGATTTTCATAGAAAATAGTACTTTCTTTTACAGATTCTGCAAAACAACTGCTCCAAAATAACCAATATCCTAGATAACTGTTTTTAACATTAAATGAAACATTATAATTTATGAAGAACTGGATAAAACCGAAAGACTGATTAAAATTCGTCTCTGCTTACATATCTGAAATGCCAGTTCATGCCATATGAGGTTGTATTCAAAACATGTATCTACATAAACAGATGATACCTCATTTTTGTAGACATTTATGCAGAATGTTTCTCAAATCTCATTCGTTTCAAGTACAAAGTTAGGTGATATGTGTTCCTATAAGAAGTACCTATATCATTTCGATATATATTTTCAAAGGCATTGACTTATTTTGGGCTATTTGCAAATGTTGTAACAGTAGTGCAATCATTAATGGGTTAAAAACTGCAATGCAAAATAACTTACTCATTTTTTTTATTCTTGTAAGATTTAACTGCAGTTTCAGAACATAATTTTTAATTTATAATTTTTTTTGTTTTACAAAAAAGTTGCACAGATATAGTGTGATGCATTCTTTGATGTGTAATTTATTTTATAAGTTCATTTTATGTAAATAGGCACATAATTATGTAACTATGTATTTTATGATACAAAGATAATATTTTATTATCTTTCATGATAAAAAGATATTCACAATAAAAAGATATCATTTATATATTATATAAATTAAATTCTTAGAAATCATGCATAGAAAGTTAAGGTATGACATGCTGTTTTAATACATGACTATATTTTTAACTTCTAAATATTTCATAAAAAATATTAACATTTTACAGAAACTTTCTTATATGAAAAGGGTTTTATAATTTAATAATTTAATTTACCTTATCATTTCTTTTGACTGATTCAATGCATATCAGACAGACCACTGCTCCAGATGTTAATATATCTTGTAAAAATTCTCTTGTTTTTTTAAGATTAAGATTTTCATCCACTATCCAAAGAAGAGTACAAATTAAGATTGTTTCAAAACTAGAATTCTTCAAAAAGGTTTAAATAACTTAGATTAAAGATAGAAGATTTTAAGCAATTCAAAATTTTTCATTGTAAGACAAGTAAAAACATACATAATTTTTTTTTCAAAAAATTGCTTTTAACATACTGTAATTGTTATAGTGGAATTTCATGAGAACAAAAGGAGATAAAAATTGTGCATTTACCACTATAATGGGAGAAAGTATTTTCTATGATAGCTGAATCATCTAGTTCATCTTCAGAAGAGGAAGAATCCGAAAGTAAATTGCTGTCAAGAAACTTTGCAGCATTCTTTTTCATCATTTCACATGCTTCTTCAAAACGCAGACTTCGTTGAACTTCTTGAGAAAAAGTAAATTTAAATAAGTAAAATGAAAAATAAGCATTATAATAGCAAAGAGAATAAAGCATAACTCTTTAATTTTTACATTTCCTACTTCGAATAACAATTTTTTTTCCCTTAAGTTTTATTAAAGGAATATTTTTTCTTAATCGTGTATTATTTCTTTGTCCCTATTTAACAAAACATTTATTACACTTTAGCCTACCAAGAATATTGTTAAACATCTGGGCACATAACTAACATCAGAACATCTATTTCATAAAAAATTTTGGCACATTAGTCTAAAAGTAGAACACCTTAGCAACAAAATTATTAAAGAATTTTTTCTACAATTTATTAAATGTTAATCTAATAAAAGTACATTATTAGTAGCATTATAAGTTAGATCTTCTAAGGCACAAATCCACCTCTTACCAACTATTTTAGTTAGGAACATAATACTCGTATATGTAACTGACTACAATGCAGAGGTAAGAAATTTTTTAAATTTGCACAGACAATAAGTGGGAAAAAATGAAGAAAGAGAAAAAAAGAAGGAGAAAAAATTAATGGTTAGATTTGGAAAATATGAACTATTTTAGCTCAGCAGACAATTTTTTATTGGCTAATTGCAAGTAGTTTGCCATTGAATACATTTTAGGCAGAAAGTATTTGAAGTTCATGCGAGGACATTATCAAGCTATGATTTTAAATTGAGATTAAATCAAGAATAATGCTTTCAACATCTACAGTTAGCATTTGGAAATGAAGGTCCATCTCAAGCTACTGTATTCAGATGGTTTACAGAATTTCACAAAGGTTGCAGCTTTCTTAAAGATGAACATCAGGGAGGCCGCTGTCAGCAGTAATCCCTGAAAATGTGTCTGCCATATGGAAAATGTTAACTGATGATAATTGCTGCACCTATCAAATGATACAGAAGGACCTTAACACTGGATTTCCTACAATACGTAAAATTATTCATGAAAAATTCCATACGAAAAAACTAATTTGCCGTGGAGTTCCCCATAACTTACCTGAGCACCAAAAAGAGGTGTGTGTTGGAATAAGTAAAGAAACCCTTAAATTACTTAAAGATGCTGGCCACTACATTATTTCTAAAATTGTAACTTGTATTGGAAGAACAGAGGGCAGTCATAGCTAACTCGTACACCAGTAAGTGTTTTCCAAAAATTTTTCAAGAAATGAATGTTCAAGCTCCACCATGACAATGCATCATCTCCTTCAGCATGATTGACAGTTTAGTTTCTTGAACAAAAACACATCAAAATGAAAGAAAATCCATCCTATTCACCCAATCTAGCTATGTGTGACTTTTGGCTATTTTTTAATCTAAAAAAGAACTTATGCAGATGTGGTTTTCATTCCAAACATAAGATATATATAAATATAAATAAATTTTTTTCATCGATTCCAAGAAATGAATGGCTTGAGGCATTTAATCTTCGGAAAATTCACCTACAGAAGTGCACTGATGTCGGAGGAGACTACTTTGAACACTCCTAAACTTTCATAAATTTGAAAACCTATACGTATCTAAAAAATTCCACAACCCTTGCATTAAGCAAATACAAGCCATCAGCATTTGTTTAAAACAAAACAAAACTGATTTCTTTTTAGAACACAGCTGTGTTCACACATACCCAGGCTTGCAGGCATGTGAACACAGCTGTGTTCTTTCATGCCTGCAAGCCTGGGCATTTTCAGGAAAAACAAGATACAAATGGCCATTCTCATCAGTATTAAAAGTTTGATGCCCTCACATTGTGCTCACTTTTAAAGCTTAGTGAGAAAAAACTACATTTATTTCACATCAGATTTATGTAGCCAGCACATGCTCTTCTATTAAATGTCTGTATTAACAACGTACAGTATTTTTAATGCACCAATCATCTAGCCTATTTCTGAAATTTTTGGCTCAATATGCTTCATAAACCTTTTTTTCAACAGATTTTAACTTATTTAATAACAACACAGGATGTATGTACACTGTATGTTGAAGGAATATTATGACTTGTGCAGGGAAAGACACATATCACCTCTTCTAGCTGGCTAATCAACAAAATTTTATTTTGAATTTTTATGTCTCAAAGGGATTCTATAAAATATATTCCAAGCTGAATTTATTTCCAATATTGCACATGCCAGATTTATAACCAACAATATACTAATATGCCTTTTTTTAAAACAGGATGGTCTTTTTCTGAAATGACATCTATATTTTTCTTTTATTGATCAATTCTTTCAAATTTTATATGGATCATATCAATATCTTTGCAGTTATTTGTGTTTCAATTCTGCTGCTACGTTTTAGTAATGAAATTTAAGTTTTTAATCACTATAAAAAATTATACAAGCAATTTTTTTTTTAATTCTTTCTTATGTTAACACAAGCATTACATCAAACTGCACAAATTTAGTATTCAGGTGAATAAATGAATGATAAGAAATGGAACAAATTGCACAATATGAAATTAATGACATACTATATATATAAGCTCTTCAAATGTAGCAATAAATTATCTTTATAAAAAAAAAAAATCTAGGCAATATACCACCATCTCTTCCAGCATTTTCTTGGTTTCTTGATCTATTTGACTTGCTTGACTTCATGTTTGCAAGAACTTTCAAATCTAAATTTTTCTTATAAAGACTTTCTAGTGAGAACTGCAGATCCTTAAGTTCTATTAAAAAGAGAGTTTAAAATTTAAAAAGATACTTTATGACTGCATAAAATATAAACTATCTGAATATTTTTAAAAAGGATAATAAATTTCCTAAATTAAATATTAATCAAATAACAAACCCTAACTAGACGTATTTTAAATATTAATGCAAACAAAAAAATTCAGTAAAACCTATCTTCAACAGTCAGTTAGTATTTGCATTTATGAGTTCCACCTCATTAGTTTGCAGATATTAAAAATCATTTGCGCTAATGCAGTATACTTATAAGTAGGTCTAATATTAGTAACACTGTAGTGGACATGAGATATCCGAGTTAAAAATGCAATTAAATACATTTATAAGTATCACTAAGACAGAAACTTGGAATAAACTTAAAAATTTGCATAAAAAATTAAAAGTTCTATAAAGATAGAAAAATTCATGGTAGGGCATACATATACTGGCTTTAAATTTTCCAACAACTGTAAACAGTTTCTATTAAATGCTATCAAAATAAGGCTACACTGTCATAAGTTTAAACATGGAAAGAGAAAAAAATCAAGTTACCAAAATTTTTAACAAATAAAAATCTTTAGTATTCAACATAGATATGAGTAGATAGATACATATTTAACATAGGGACAAAAATTTATTACTGTAGCCAATCCATTAATATAAACTCTGCTGCTAATATAAAATGTTGGACTAACTGTAACAATGAGGGTGCCCTCTGGTGAGTAGCCAGAGAAATACTTCAGTAAAAGCAAGGCCAACTTATACTCAAGGCCTGCCAGACTGAACGAAACTCCGGTTCCCAGTTTTCAGTGGCTTTCGCAAAATTCATCACTAGATGGTGCTCGCATTCTCTAGACTTTTGCTATACGTTCACTATTTGTAACGTGACTCATTATTAATAAAAAGCGTATTTTATTAAAAAGTGTCGCAGTTTACTAATAGTAACATAGGATGGTATATTGTCGCGTGCCATACTGCAGTTCCGACCACAGGAAAACTAAAAATGTGTCTTTCCATGAATTTCCCTGTGAGGAAACTCTGAAAGAAAGATGGATCAAGAGCATATCTGGAAAACGTATATTTAACGCTTAGCAAATGCAACTAAATGAAAATTGAGTGTTGTTCAAAATATGTTATAATTATTGAAGTTTTATTTTAAATTTCATTTGTTAACAAAACCCACTGTGATAAGCTGAAAGTAATAATTTCATTGATTTATTTTGCACGGTTCTACCCATAGTCTGATACATGTAGAAAGAAATAAAATTATGAAAATGGCGGGCTTTTCGAATTATAATTGCTACATACATTAAAATTATCTGTAGTTTAAGATCTCATATTTCCACCGATTTATTAATCTCTTTCAGTGTTCTTATTTATTTCCTTGTAGCCTGCCCTTACATAATGACATACATTTAGGATTACTTAATTTTAAGAATGATAATTAAAAGTAATTGGATAAAACTGTCAAGTAAAACTGATTTATTGACATATATATATCGATAAATCAGTTTTAATCAGTTCAGAATATATATATATATACTTTTCCCGAAAAATTTATTAAAAGAGTAAAATTAATAAATAAATGTGCATGTTTCATTTACACATTATAAAATGACTGAAAATAAGTATTTTTAACATCAATTATGAAATGATTTAACGTATACATAAACACATCATTCTGATTATTGTGGTATGTGGGTTAAAATGCCTAGCTGCTGTATATTTAAGGACTATATTTAATAAGCTTGCTTTTTTGCCTAACTTTATATTCATATATGTTTAAATTGAGTATATACCTCATTGTACTTATTTAATTTTAAAATGTTTGTGCATCCGAATCTTTTATTTTCAAAACTTTGTGTGCAACTCTATTCTGATTAATAGGAATGCTATACATGGATTTCTGTCAACTAGCTGCATGTATTTAATGTACCAAGGATTTAGATAGCACTCATGTATAAATGTGTTTAATAATGCTAATACTGCTTTATGAAATTCAGTAATTTTATTTCATGTACACATTATTCTTAATAATGAACTACATCAGTATCTCAGAGCCATAAAATTTTGTACAAGTCATTCTGATTAATATGGTATATCATCAAGGATTTTATAGCATTCATCAAGGATTTAGAAAAATAAATGCGTTTAATAGTGCTAATACTGCTTTATAAAATTCAGTAATTTTATTTCATGTACACATTATTCTTGATAATGAACTACATCAGTATCTCAGAGCCATAAAATTTTGTACAAGTCATTCTGATTAATATGGTATATGGGTAAAAATGTTTACCTGCTGTATATTTAAGGGGTACATTTAATAAGCTTCCGTTTTTGCCTAACTTTTTATGCATCTATATCTAAAATTCTGTATATACCTCATTCTACTTAGTATTGTGGGCATGTGTGATGGATATATTATACATATTCAGCCATTGCAAGTTATAAAATTTTATCCTTGATATACAGAATTAAATGTTTTCGTAAGTATATATTGTGATGAGAGCTTTTATGTTGCTTTGTTGTGCTGTTAAAATATATTTAATGATGTCTATGTCTCTTTTCTTTATAACAAACTGAGATTGATTTGATGAATAACTTTATCAAAAATTTCATTATTTTCATTGGAAAAACTCAAGATTCTCTAACAGCGAAAATGTTAATTGCTGCAATATACTTAATTAAATTTCTAATTTTTGCATGTTAACCTCTTAACTTCCGTGGGCGTATACAGTCAAAAGTCGTTAATTCGGACACTCATAATCCGGAATGATCTAAAATCCGGACCTCAAAGCTAAAATCTTTCTGCGCATGCGCCGCATTGACGCATGCGCATAGGCGTTTACGCGTGCGCATAAGACCTTTACGACTGCGTATGTGCGTCTGCTCAAGCACAGAATACGTTTTCGCGTGCACGTTTAATGTATAACGGACAGTATGAGCTAACATTATCTAATTATCTATTTCAGTTAATGTTGATGATTGCGTTGTTCCTTAATCTTCGAATTGGATCCGGCTTATTATTTTTTGCAGACTGTAAGAGCAATTTTATAAAAGTAAGCTTGAACTTTCGATTATGTCAAATAGAATTTCCGATGCTGGAGCTCCCAAAGGATCTAGAAAACGAAAGCATGTTTCGATATCCATCAAACAAAAAACGAATTGCTACAAAAAATGGATAAAGGCATATCCTTTGTTTATCTAACCGTTCCGAAATCTGTTTATCAATTTCAAGCTGCTCTGCGCGGGGGGGGGACGCCGTGGTGCGCAATTAACTGGAAGTTGATCTGTCAGCACTATCGTTATCTTCAGGGCAGATGTTTTTATTTTATTCGGCTTATAATTCCTTACTAAATGTAGTATTTCATCTCGATGTACTCCGTCTTTGATATGATTTAAATCAAATTCCTCGTCATTATAAATATCACGAATACAAATCAAATAGTTTTCTGGTTGCAATTTTCTAATTTCGGCTATGCGTAAGGTATGCTTTACGCATGCGCGTGTTGAAAGAAATGTTTAATAAAGTAAACAAATAAATATTAAGCTTCTTTTTTTGTAAATTTTGATACCCTTTAGATCATAATTGCTCATTATTTTATAAATTACGGTTTCATATTTTTAATTTTATAATTTCTGCATGCCATCTTACCAGATTTAAACTGATGATCTATAATCCGGAAGAATCGCCGAAGTCCCGACGAGTCCGGATTAAAGACTTTTGACTGTATATACGCCTTGCTCAGCCAACGCGTTAACTGCCCTGGGCATATATATACGCCCTTCCAATCATTGTGTACTATCATTTGCTTTGCGCTGCTACCCGTAAAATTATTCGAAAAGCTTTGGAATGCAACACCACAATAACCTTGACAAATGCAAAGGAGGATACTATTTCAGAGAAGTGTGGGAAGAAATTGGAGAGGGGGATGTGCCTAAAGCGGTGAAAGTAATGACTGCGTGGGTATTGGCTGGTGTTAATTGAGTAAAACTTTTTTTTTTCTTAAATTCTGTGTCCTCTGTTTTCATCTACTTTTTGTAGTAGGTTCCAGGAATAAAAAAAGATATCACGGATGTTTCAAACCCATTTATCTTTTTTGAATTATTTTTTGATGAACTGCTCGTGCTTCATATTGTTACTGAAACTAACCGTTTTGTAGACGAGTATATGAACCAACACCTTGCAAACGAAAAATCAAGAACAAAATCGTGCCATTCAACCAGTTCAGAAGTAATATATGTTTTTTTAGGCATACTGATTTCACAAACCTGATATTACACTTTACTGGTCTAAAAATGAATTGATCGAAACTCCATTTTAGGGATCTTTTTATTATAAAAACATCCTTTTTATTATACTTACATCTTTTTATTATACTTTTACTCAAAACATTAAATTTTGTGCATTCATTTTTTTCTTTTAATCTTTATTTTGTGAAAGTAAACAGTTTTTAGAAAGTAAAACTTGCACTTATTTTCTCCTTAATAAATCGCATAACTACACCCGTGCCTGTGTAAAAAAACCGTGGCACTGGGAAATGAACCTTGTATGTTTTCCACGGCAATTAAGGGGTTAACACACAATAAATGAAATCTAAAATACAAATGAAATTGGAAGAGAAACACACTTGTGTAATATTAAAATTAGTCAAAAAAAGCAACTTGAATCCTGAGTTTTATTCAAAATTTATGCTAAAGTAGAATTGCTTTTTTTTAACTTAACAATTCTAGTCTTGCTTTGAATATCTGCAATGTTGCAAATACTACACAGATATCTAAACCTGCATTATTTAAACTTTTATTGTTTAAGATTTCCTAAAACAGTTATTTGATAATAATTTAAAAAAAATTTCTTTAGAACCTAAAATTTAATCTCTTTAAGTAATATTTTTCTCCTATGTCGTGGAAACAGATATACAAATTTTAGAGCATGGTGTATTAATATGTTAATTACATATGTAATAGGGGTTAATAAATTATTTTTTGGCCCACAATAACCGATAAAAATATTTTGAAAATTTTACATTGAAGTAGTATATGTTCTGAAGCTATCTGCTAACTTCTTACTACAGTCAAAAGTCGTTAATTCGGACACCCATAATCCATAATGATCTATAATCCGGACCTCAAAGCTAAAAACTTTCTGCGCATGTGCCGCGTTGACGCATGCGCATAGGCGTTTACACGTGCGCGCCCTTTACGACTGCGCATGTGCGTGTGCGCAAGCGCAGAATATGTTTTCGCGTGCACATTTAATGTATAACGGACAGTATAAGCTAACATTATCTAATTATCTATTTCAGTTAATGTTGATGATTGCGTTGTTCCTTAATCTTCGAATTGGATCCGGCTTATTATTTTTTGCAGACTGTAAGAGCAATTTTATAAAAGTAAGCTTGAACTTTCGATTATGTCAAATAGAATTTCCGATGCTGGAGCTTGTTGGAAAATATAGCTTTTTTTAAACCTTTTACTGCATCATCTCTCCTCCTTGAAATGTGTATTTAGTTTAGTCCTTATTTTAACGTAATATAGTAGTTACTTCTACTTCTTTTTCTTGCTGCCACTGTTTGCATTGAGAACGGACTGTTTCAACCTAATTGAGATGCAAAAACGAAACATGATTTACGTCATCTGAAAAGCCGATTCGTGCCGATAGCTGATTGGTTGCCGAGAGATGACATCATTCCTACTTCTGCTATAAGTATCTCGCGTCGCTCTGGCTCAATGCTTCTAGTTCCTGCTTTCCCGGCACTTGAGTGAGCGGTTTCCAGCCCCTTCAGAAGGATGCATGCAGTCCGGTGATTAAAGTGCCTTGGTTCCGGTTTGCGGGATGATTGTTCCAGATTCAAGTTCTTTGGTTCCAGAGGCTACCACGTGAGTGACTGCCGTGGGCAGCATCCATGTTCTTCAATAAAGGCGGCAATTAAAAATACGTGAGCGGCGACTCCTTGTGCAAACGGGGTTAGGCCTGTTTTAAGTGCTTTCAAGAACTTCTTTTAAATTTTCAGGTGTTTTTCTTGACCATTGATTATGGACTTATTGAATGGGTAGCCAGCTTTATTTTTAGGCTGCATAATTACTGTTTAGGACATTTTTGTTTGTATAGAATGCCAGTGTTTTGGAGACCAGGTAAAAATATTTGATGAATGATGGTTATATTATATTTTTCCTAAGACTCTAATATTGTTGACATTTATTTTCTGTGTTTGTATTCTTTATTATATTGTTAATAAATTGGTTAAGTTCAAAATCTTTTATTGTCTTCAATGTCTGCACAACATATCTCAGGGAGCTTTTATTGCTACTACTGCTAAATGTTTAATTTCTTTAGACTTTAAACTTTGCTTTAGCATCATTTTGGTTATGGGCCACCAGCTCCTGAGTTACTTTTAGTGCAGACTTTTGAAGTTTAAAGTTAATTTAGGACTTAAGAGATTGGGGGGCGGTTTCTGTTAAAATTCAAATATGGCTACTGTTAGTGTCATGCATAATATTGCTAAACTTGAGGCATGTAATTACTTTACATGGTCCAAAGATATGAAGTTTGTCTTGAATGAAAAAAATGCATGGCTTTTGGTCAAATGTATTGAAAAATGTCCTGATTTAGATGATGTTAAGGGTATTACAAAAGAAATTATTGCCGACTATCAAAATAGAAGTTGATTGGCATTATCGTTAATTTATATGAATGTAAGCCCTGAATATAGAAACTTGATATGTGAAATTGATGACCCGGTAGTGGCATGGAATACGCTTGCCAAATATTTCCAGCCAGATTATCGGTCAAGACATATGTCCCTGTTTCCAGAGTTCTTAAATTGCAAAATTAAGCCGAACGAAAGTATTAGTTTCCTTTCTTCTAGATTAAAACGCGTAACTGAACAGTTAGCTGATATTAATCAGGCTGTAAGAGACGTATATATATGTTTCCAGTTTCTTAGGTTCCTTCCAGATAAATTTGATCAAGTAGTTCAGAATATTTTGAGGTGGCCAGATGAAAAGTTCATTTTTAAAAATGTTGAACTTGAAATTCTAGCAGAGGAAACGAGTCT
The DNA here is from genome assembly GCF_044657685.1 of Stegodyphus dumicola. Taxonomy (NCBI): domain Eukaryota; kingdom Metazoa; phylum Arthropoda; class Arachnida; order Araneae; family Eresidae; genus Stegodyphus; species Stegodyphus dumicola. Next base: position 183,023,575 of record NC_140781.1, read on the forward strand.
TAATTTAAGAGAGATAGATAGGGAAAACTCCAATAAGACTATAGAAGTTCAAAGTACTCACTGTGAACCCAAATTTAAGCAGATTAAAGGGCTCAAGTGTTATAAATGTGGCCATCCAGGTCATATTCAAAAATACTGTAGAATGAGAGGTAACTTTTCTAGATCACCCTCACCTGCTTCTTCTGTTTCCTCAGCTGTATCTAGTAGTAATAAAACATCTTCTAAGTGTAAGAATAAACCCAAGTTGAGTAAAAGTAAAAATAATTCCCATGCACAGTCCCATTTTATAGCTCAAGCCAATGTTAACAATTTGGAAGAAAATGATGATAGTTGAATTTTTGATACGGCTGCATCTCATCATTTTTGTAAAAATCGTGAATTGTTTGATGCTTTTTCTCCTGTGAAAAATGAGAATATGCTAGTAGCTATTAATGGGGTAACTTTTCCAATTCATGGGAAGGGTACTGTTAAAATGAAATTTGGGGATACGGTTATTTTGCTTAAAGATGTGTTATATTCACCTGAACTGAGACGAAATTTAATATCTGGACCTAGGGTGGATATCAATGGAGCAAGATTTTATGGTAAAAATGGGCAAATTAAAGTTACTGATGATGAGAATTCAACTTTGTACAAGGCTAAGTTGATAGGAAGTAACTATCATGTATTCCCGAAAATAATCAAAAAGGGGGGCAAATCTGTGAAATTTGAGGCATCCACAGTTCAGCATAATAATAGTGAATTATGGCATGGTCGGTTTGGTCATATAAATTATGATACTATTGTCAGGACTAGTAAGAGACATTCAGTTCGAGGTCTTCCTGTGTTAAAGCACTCACCTAATTTGTTTTGTGAACATTGCCAAATCAATAAGCAAAGACGAATCTCCTATAGACCCTTAGAAGGTATTCAAGTAAAGAGACCGCTTAAAAGGGTTTTCTCAGATGTATGGGGACCTATTAACATTCCAGGTAGGAATGGTGAACGTTATTTCATTTCCTTTATTGACGAATATTCTCGTTACGTGGTAGTGTATCCCATTGTGGAGAAAAGTCAGGTGTTTGAAGTATTTGAAAGGCATATAGCACGTGCGGAAAGATCTTTGAACCTTAGATTGAAATACTTTAGGACTGACAATGGGCGAGAATATGAAAATGATCAATTCAGGTCATATTGTAATAAAAATGGTGTAAAGCACGAATTTACAGATGTCTACACTCCAGAACAGAATGGAGTTTGTGAGAGATTTAATCAGACAGCTCTCAATAATGTACGTGCAATCTTACACGATAGTGGAATGAGTTCCGAATTTTGGTCAGATGCAGTAATGTATTTTGCATATTCATTTAATAGAATTTGTCATAAGGGCCAAGACAGAACCCCATTTGAATTATACACTAAGCGGAAACCATCAGTACGTCATCTTAAGGCATTTGGAACGATTGCCTATGTGGGAATTCGAAAGGCTAAAAGAAATTCTAAACTTGATCCAAAGGCAACAAAGGGCCGATTGATTGGGTACAGTGTACGAACAAAAGGGTACAAGATTTGGTTGGAAAATGAGCAAAAGGTAGTAGAAACCCTAAATGCTACTTTTAAAGAGTCAATTGGAATGCAGAAAAGTGGCAGTGGAGCTGCACTGGGCACCCTTCCTGATTTGGAATCTGAAGAAAGGGTAGAGTTCCAATCTAATGATACTCCAGTTGGCTATTTTCCTGAAATAGAGGAAAGAACCGATACCAATGTACCTTCTTCTACAATTGGCACTGACACTCAATCTACATTGAGACAAGTAACTTGGCTTCGTAAACCTGTTCCAAGGCCAGACGGCACTCGTACGGATGTGTATCATTTTGAGAGGGGGTCTAATCAAAGACTACGATCACCAAATGATGTAGAAAGGTATTGCACTGAACATAATATTCAGTATGATCCTACCTTGTTTGATTTCAAGGGAAGCAATACTTATAGTGGTGAAATCGACCCAACTGGTACTCCTTCAACGTCGTATACCCGAGATAGCTGACTAGATGTTTCAATTCCAAACACTTATAACCAGGCAATGAAATCTGCAGAAAATCTTAAATGGATAGAGGCAATGGAAGAGGAAATGGCCAACATGCGAAAGCATAAGGTATGACATCTTGTTCCACTTCCTAAAGACAAGACTCCACTAGGTTGCAGGTGGATTTTCAACATTAAACGTGACGAATTTGGAAACATTGTTCGTTTTAAAGCTCGTTTAGTGGCTCAGGGTTATCGGCAAATTAAATACGATACCTATGAAGAAACCTACTCTCCTGTAGTCAACTTTTCAGTAATAAGGCTCTTTTTCTCCCTTTTAGTTGCACACCTTGGATGGGCAAATATACAATGTGACGTGAAAAGTGCCTATCTCTACGCTCCTTTATCAGAGGAAATTTACATGTCCCAACCTCAGGGTTTTGTAGAGCGAGATAAAGAAACTTTTGTGTGTCGCTTAGATAGAGCCTTGTATGGTTTGCATCAGAGTGGGCGATTATGGTACTACGAGTTGGATAGAACACATTGTAACCTAGGGTTTATCAAGTTTGAGTGGTGTAATTGTGTCTATCGTTTTAAAGATTTTGTCATTCTGTTGGTTTATGTTGACGATATAGTTGTGTTTGGGAAAAGTGAAGTTCAGGCCAAAAGGATATTAAAAGTCCTGAATTCACATTTTGATTTGAAAATTTTAGGTAAAACAAGAAAGCTTCTGGGTGTGGAGTTTGAATATGAGAACAATAGTGTTTTAATTTATCAGCAATTATATATAGAAGACATAGTTGATCGATTTAAGTCTTTTAAAATACAAATTACTTCCCTTCCAATAGTTAAAGGTGTGAAATATTCAAAGTCTCAAAGTCCCAGTACACAAGAAGAAACGACTGAAATGATGAATTATCCTTATAGAAATGTTTTGGGATGTCTCTCGTTTCTTTGCAATCGTACTCGTCCGGATATAGCTTATGCTGTTAATATATTTTCTCAGTTCCAAAGCAATCCTGGTAAGTTTCACTGGGAAGGATTACTTAAACTGTTAGGGTACGTTTCCAATACCAGACAGCACAAACTCAAACTGGTATGCAAGGAACTGAAGCTCAATATATATTCAGATTCGGATTTTGCTTCAAGCAGGGATGATATGGTGTCTATTGGTGGACAAATAGCTTTGTTGGGAGAATCACCTGTATCTTGGCGTACATTTAAAGAAAGGGGAGTGAGTTTATCTACTATGGAGGCTGAATTTATCTCCATGACTGAATCAGCAAAAGAATTAGTTTGGTTTAAAAACATTTTGGATGAATGCATTCAGTTTAAAATTGCAAGTCACTATGTTTCGAGGCCAATATTGTTTGCTGATAACATGGCTGCTATATGTTTTACAAAATCACCCATTGAAAACTCAAGGACAAAACATATAGATGTGAAACTATTTTTCATTCGTGATCTATTGAACAGGGAAATTTTTGATTTAAAATATGTTCCAAGTAAAGATAATCTGGCTGATCCCATGACAAAACCGCTGACTAAGCATAACCTGATAAGATTTTGTGGAACAATTTTCCTATGAAATTTGTTTTTGTGTGTATTTAAATTAAGAGTTTTGTTTATTTGAAACTAATATGTTATAAGTCATATTATGATGGATTTTAGGTAAATGTAAAATTGTATAGTGTAGAATGTTGTATGAGTGACCAGGGCCCTGGGTAAAAGTATTGAGTGTGTGATCATATATATGTCTTTGTATTGTTCTGTAACATGTTGGACTTTCTTGCTACAGTAAAATTTTTGAATAATGGGATAAGATTTTCCCAAAGAAAAATTTTCTTAAAAATTTCTGAATGAAATTGTGATATTTATTTATTCTTGTTTTGAATTTTGTAAAGATACTGGCATTCGGTTTTTATTTCAGGTCGGAGATGATGATGTGGGGGGCATTTGTTGGAAAATATAGCTTATTTTTAAACCTTTTACTGCATCATCTCTCCTCCTTGAAATGTTTATTTAGTTTAGTCCTTATTTTAACGTAATATAGTAGTTACTTCTACTTCTTTTTCTTGCTGCCACTGTTTGCATTGAGAACGGACTGTTTCAACCTAATTGAGATGCAAAAACGAAACATGATTTACGTCATCTGAAAAGCCGATTCGTGCCGATAGCTGATTGGTTGCCGAGAGATGACATCATTCCTACTTCTGCTATAAGTATCTCGCGTCGCTCTGGCTCAACGCTTCTAGTTCCTGCTTTCCCGGCACTTGAGTGAGCGGTTTCCAGCCCCTTCAGAAGGATGCATGCAGTCCGGTGATTAAAGTGCCTTGGTTCCGGTTTGCGGGATGATTGTTCCAGATTCAAGTTCTTTGGTTCCAGAGGCTACCATGTGAGTGACTGCCGTGGGCGGCATCCATGTTCTTCAATAAAGGCGGCAATTAAAAATACGTGAGCGGCGACTCCTTGTGCAAACGGGGTTAGGCCTGTTTTAAGTGCTTTCAAGAACTTCTTTTAAATTTTCAGGTGTTTTTCTTGACCATTGATTATGGACTTATTGAATGGGTAGCCAGCTTTATGTTTAGGCCGCATAATTACTGTTTAGGACATTTTTGTTTGTATAAATATTTGATGAATGATGGTTATATTATATTTTTCCTAAGACTCTAATATTGTTGACATTTATTTTCTGTGTTTTTATTCTTTATTATATTGTTTATAAATTGGTTAAGTTCAAAATCTTTTATTGTCTTCAATGTCTGCACAACACATCTCAGGGAGCTTTTATTGCTACTACTGCTAAATGCTTAATTTCTTTAAACTTTAAACTTTGCTTTAGCATCAGAGATCCCAAAGGATCTACAAAACAAAAGTATCTTTTGATGTCCATCAAACAAAAAGTGGAATTGCTGCAAAAAATGGATAAAGGCATATCTTTTGTTTATTAAACTTTTTTTATCTTTAATACCACGGCGCGCAATGAATTGGAAGTTGATCTGTCAGCACTATCCTTATTGATTTTTATCGATTTTTCCGGATTATAGATCATCAGTTTAAATCTGGTATAAGATGGCATGCAGAAATTATAAAATTAAACATATGAAACCGTAATTTATAAAATAATGAGCAATTATGATCTAAAGGGTATCAAAATTTGTAAGGATCTTAAGTTTTACTAACGTTTATTTTATTTTAAATCTTTACTATCACTTCTTATTTTCTACTTCCGGCCAGAATTATAAGCGTGAAGGAGTTTATGCAAAGTTGTCTGGCGAACGCCAAGTATTTAAGTGTGGCCTTTTTGCCAAGCAGAAGAGAGGAAGCCGTGAGTTCGAAGCAGGCCGCTTACCTTAGAAGTTACGCAGTTGCTACTTTGCCTTCCAGGCCAGAGGTTTTAATCCTCTTGATAAATTAAACGTATTGTAGTGTTCACAGTCTCTGTGCTACATACGCTTTCTGTTATTATAAGGCCAATCTTATTCTAAATTTAAATTAGAGTTTAGTTTTATTTTGATATCTTTTAAGTTAGACCCCGAGTGGAGGGTCATTGTATTCCGAAGTACGGAAGTCATTGTATATAAAGAAAAAATAAAGGGTTTTGTATACCCTTCGTCTGTATCCTGTCTACTTACTACAATTAGTGAACATAGCTTTAGTAAGCTCTCTGTTCTAGTCAGGTCATTGTATGTTTCTGAAGAAGGTTAGAAGAAACATTGAACCTGATAGTGGCGCCCGACGAAGAATAACCATGGCCGAGTTTCAAGAAGAACCTGTGCTGCCTGCAGAAACAGCTCAGAATCCAGAAATGCCAGCTGCCGCCCTGGAAGGATTTGGGTATATTGTCCAGACCATGCGCGCTTCGATGAAACCAGAAGCAACGTTTAATGGAAACTCACAGGTAACCAGTTTTTTGGAAAAATTGGATGACCACTTCATGCTCTACCCCGTGCACGAGTTTCAAAAAGTTACCTTAGCTACCAGCGCTTTGAGGGGCCAAGCGCTTAACTGGTTCAAATGTATCGGCAGAAGTCTCTTGGGTCAAGCAGGAAGTCCCACCTATACCTACGAAAATTTCAAGACTGCCCTACTAAAAGCCTTCCCTGTTGTAAGGGATCGTGCGAAATTAGAAACAGAACTTTTCAGTATATATCAACAAAGAATGGAAAACATCTCGAGTTTTATTTTAAGAAAAATTCACGTTTTCAAGCTCTTGTATGGAAACCGTCCGGATCCTGAAATAATTCAAGTGATTTTGCCGAGGTTACTACCCCAAGTGCAAGACTTTATTGAATTGAGAAATCCGACTACACTGGAAAAATTATTTGAGCTAGCAATCCAGTTTGAAAGTAGAAGAACGGCGGACGTCGAAAGAAGACGCCAATATCAACAGCGAAACCAATTTGGTACGCCAAGACTACAGCAAATTCAAGCACATGGCTACGGAGAAAAAGCGAATCAGTGGGCAAGGAAACCCGAGCATTCAAAAACAGCCGGCGAACGTCGACAGTTCAATAGCAACCCAGGAAAAAAGTCTCAAGGCCAGTGGAGAAAGAAGGAAAGCACCGAAAGGAAAAATAATTTAAACTAAAACGGATTTCTGCTGACGAGAGGGTGCGGAAATCCGAAGGCCACGAAAACCTATCTTCCTACAAGTTAAATACAGTAATGGTGAAAAATTTAACTCTTCCGAAGATTGAAGTCTTGGTAAATAATATCCCGGCCACCGCACTCCTGGATACCGGCGCGCAGTGTTCCTGTGTGGCAGAAGTCTTTTTTAGAAAGTATTTTCGCAAATACCGCATATATAATGCGGATAATACAACAGTATTAGCGGCGCAAGGAGAACAATGTAAGTGCGTAGGTAAAGTACCTTTGTACATCCGTATCAAGGACGAACAAGTAAAGGTGATGTTTTTTATAGTAAAGAATTTGCAAGCACACTTAATACTAGGAATAGACTTTCTTTCAGACGCACAAGCTACACTGGATTTTAATGAAGCGTCTCTTAAGCTGACGATGAAACCAGTGCGTGTAGAAAAGGTTGAACCGCCAAGGTTAAATCTCGACCACCTGCCTAATGACGAGCAAGATAGAATCCGACAAGTGGTAAGTGAATTTGCTTCCTTATTTAGTGATATTCCAGGATTTACCCAGGTTACTAACCATAGTATTGACACCGGAGATGCATTGCCGGTTCGTCAAAAACCATACCGGTATGATAAGAATAAGGAAAAAATTATAGAATGGCATATTACCGATATGCTACGTAAAAAGATCGTAACGCCTATCTCAAGTAGTTATGCTAGTCCGGTGGTTTTATGTAAGAAAAATAATGATTATCCTTTGGAGCATCCAAAAAGGTGGAGATTCGCTATTGATTACCGTAAATTAAATTCCATAACGAAATATCCGGTATATCCGTTACCGATTATAGAAGAAATTTTAAGGAACATAAAATCAACCAAATTTATGACGACTTTAGACTTAACGAATGGTTATTTTCAAATAGGGATCAGGCCTGAGGACGTGCCTAAGACTGCTTTTATAACCAAGTCTGGCACTTATGCATTTTTGCGAATGCCCTTTGGCCTTTCAGGCGCCCCAGCAACATTTCAGCGATGCATGGACATTGTGTTAAGACCTGTTCTCGGAAAGTCCACATTTATCTATTTAGACGATATCATTATTACTAGTGATAATCTAGACCAACATGTACAGGATTTAAGACAGGTGTTTTCTTTATTAAATGAGGCCGGTCTAAAAGTTAATGTCGAAAAATGCAAATTTGCAGCCCCTGAATTAAAATATTTAGGTTACAAAATATCGCAAAAAGGGATCGAGACAGATGAATCAAAAATAATCGCTGTACAAAAGTATCCGACTCCAAACACGGCAAAGAAGCTCTCTTCTTTTCTAGGACTTTGTTCATATTATAGGTCCTTTATAAAAGATTTTGCGGCTATCGCTGAGCCATTGTTAAAATTAAAAAGGAAAAAGGCAAGATTCTCGTGGACGGCCGAAGCCAATAGTGCTTTCGAAAAATTAAAACAAGCATTAACGCAAGCCCCTGTGTTGAAATTTCCTGAAAAGGATGAAAATTTAGAAATTTCAGCGGATGCTTCGGATTATGCGGTAGGAGCGGTACTTTCGCAAAATCAGCAGCCAGTAGCATTTTTTAGCCGAACTTTAAATCAAACACAAAGAAACTATTCCGCGACCGAGAGAGAGGCACTTGCAGTTCTGTTAGCAGTGCAAAAGTTCCGAGTCTATTTTGGAAAGGCGCCGATAACAGTATATTCTGATCATGCGGCGGTAACTAGATTGTACTCTGGGAAAAATTTATCCCCAAGGTTAATAAGATGGGCACTCAAGCTACAAGAATATAATCTGGTAATCAAGCATACCCCCGGAAAGGAAAATATCGTAGCAGATGCCCTATCCAGAATAAAAATAGATGAAGAAGGTAATACTGTAAAGGTGGCAATGCTCACAGCATGTACACTAAATTCCCGAGAAACTGTAATAACCGAACTGGGTAAGGATCCTGAGTTTGGGAAACATTTATGAGTATTTAAAGGATCCTGAAAATTTTAGCCACCAAGATATTGTGGCGATAAGAAATAGGGCGGCCCATTACGAACTAATAGATGGTCTATTATTTTATACAAAAACTACGAATTCCAACAACGAATTTCGACCTGTTATCCCAGCTAGTCTTAGATTAAATATCCTGCAAGAGCTCCATGACAGCCCTTTAGCTTCTCATGCTGGTATTCGAAAAACTACTCAACGCGTACGCGAGGCAGTCTACTTTCCTGAACTGCAAAAGTTAACAAGGGCGTATGTCCAGTCCTGCCCAACATGTCAAGCCGTTAATTATATTAATTTCCGCCCGGCCGGGTTTCTATATAGTATTAAATCCGAATTTCCAAATGAAATAATCGGCATCGATTTATTGGGCCCTTTCCCAAAAAGTCAGTTAAACAAAAGTCGCTATCTCCTTGTTATAGTTGATCATTTTAGTAAATGGACCGAAATTGTTCCCTTAAAACGAGCCTCCGCGAAATTAGTTACCGATTCTATTTTAAATAAATATATTTTAAAATACGGGGCGCCCCTAAAAGTCATATCGGATAATGGTCCTCAATTTGTAAGTAATATATTTGAAGACATGTGCCAAAAACTGGGCATACGTCATTTAAAAATGGTCCCGTATCGGCCGCAATCAAATATAGCGGAACGGGTCAACAGAAATATAGTGAAAATTATCCGTATTTATGTTAAAAATTTTCATAAAAGCTGGGATAACTATGTCAATGAATTTGCTTTCGCCCTTAGGACCGCAAAACATGATACAACGGGCAAAACTCCTGCTGAGTTATTTCTAGGCAGAAAGGTTATAACACCGTTAGATAAACTATTTTATGTGCAACAAAGAGCCCCAGAATTTAAAATGGGTGATATAGAAAAACTAATAAAAGAAGCAAAAAAGAATACGGAAGTAGCACAAAGAAAACAAAAATTGTATTATGACTTGAAACGACGGGGAGTAACTTATAAAGTAGGGGATGAAGTACTAAAAATTAAGCATTCACTTTCTTCAGCACCAGAAGATAAAACTGCCAAATTTTTTCCACGCTTTGAAGGACCATATGTTATAGAAAAAATAACTCACGCTGTTGTAGTGTTAAAGGCAAGAAATGGTGAAACCTGTTCCGCAAACATTGACCAGATAAAACCATTCTATGACCGTAATAAAATGCAAATCTTTTCAGATCTTTTGCAGGATCCGGTACGGCAGACACCGCAGGTACAAGTTCCAGAGGTGGGAAAACGACAAGTACAAGGGCAAGCCAATGAGAGACAGAAGCAAGTGAAAAGAAAATTGCCCCGCGGAAAAATTGAAGGTACAAAGAAAAAGAAGCCGTTCCACCGTCCAAAAAACAGAGTTCACGAACACCCCCAGAATGAAGAAGGGAGAAGGACGACGTATGTGGAAAAGACCGGGAGAGAGGACGGCAACTATAACCCGGCTGTGAAACGGAAGATTGACTCATCCGACAGAACTCTCCGCAGCAAAAGTCGCCGAACTGCGGAAGGGCCATCAGCGGCGGATGAAAAAGTACAAGAAAAATTTGAACGGCCAACAACGAGGTCCAAGCAGGATCACGACAGAAGTTTCCCGGTTCCACCAAGACCAGCTGCCTTCAAACGGCCAAGACCACAAGCAGAGGACAGAAGGAAGATGTTCAAGGGTGGCCGTAGTGGTGAAAAACGGAAGCTTCCAGACGAAAGCACTGAAGGGCGAGCCCGTACAAGAAGGAGGATCAACCAAGCTACGGTCTGCAGCACCTTTAAAGACTGGGCCCAGAAAAGGATGTCTGAATATTACAAAGATAAGTAAAATTTTATGTTACTTTACAAACTTAAGTTAATCTTTCATTCTTACTGCAAGTGGCAGATTTCAAGAAGTTTTACCTCATGCGAGGTCTACCTTTATCGCCAAAAGGGCGAGAAATGAGTTGTGACCGATTTTCTTATTATGTTTTTCAATTACTCGCGCGTAAAACTAAAGTTGATGTATAATAGCGTTGTATAAAGACTTAAATATTGTAAAAAGTTATTGTATAAATTTTATTTAAAACATTCTAACAAGAAAGAAGTTTTAGTCTGAAAGACTTTTTGAAATGTAGTATTATTTCAATGTAGAAAGAATTGGCACTTGCTTTGAAAAGAATAGAAGTTAACAATGTACTACTAATGTATGTTTTCAAATGTGTAAAATTAACGGCATCTTGATATGTTCTTGTATACATGTGAACTGTTATTTTGAATGTTTAGAAATAACGTGATATGGTAAAAGTGAAAGTAATGTTAAAAAATTTGTTATTCGTGTGACTGTAAAGATTAAATCATGGTGAATATGTGTTAAAGGTTGAATGATGTAGTTAGGCTCTCTGACGCTACACTTTAGAGTTAGCCACTTTCAGAATAGTACCTCAGGGTCTAGAGTTGAAATTAGGGTGTGTTAAGAGGTCTCGTATGTTGAATTTTAACACATTAGTGTTTTGATTGTAGCAGGAAGTGTTGAACACATAGACAGAAACACATTCGTGTTTGGTGTTTTTACAACACATGTCAGAGAGCACGGGGAGAGATAATTAAAATAGTCATGAATGAAATAAGAATGTTAAGAAAAGTATATTCTATATGTTATTTGCAATGTCATTCTGTAACATTTCATTAAACTAGTTTTCCTTCCAGATCTCTGGAAGGAACCAGAATTGAATAAAGCTCCTGTTTTGATGCAGTACAGATGAAAAAGAAAAAAGATTGTTGTATATTCCGGGAGCTGCTATTGTAACAAATTTCTTTCTTTTAAAATTTTCTAGTTTCTAGCTAAGTTACGATTGTAAAAGTTTGGCCTCGCGTTAGTTTCTAGAGCTAAAAGTTTTCAACAAGGTCGTTTTAGACCTCAGTTTCAAACTAATTAACTCTGGCGGGAAGTATGTAAGGATCTTAAGTTTTACTAACGTTTATTTTATTTTAAATCTTTACTATCACTTCTTATTTTCTACTTCCGGCCAGAATTATAAGCGTGAAGGAGTTTATGCAAAGTTGTCTGGCGAACGCCAAGTATTTAAGTGTGGCCTTTTTGCCAAGCAGAAGAGAGGAAGCCGTGAGTTCGAAGCAGGCCGCTTACCTTAGAAGTTACGCAGTTGCTACTTTGCCTTCCAGGCCAGAGGTTTTAATCCTCTTGATAAATTAAACGTATTGTAGTGTTCACAGTCTCTGTGCTACATACGCTTTCTGTTATTATAAGGCCAATCTTATTCTAAATTTAAATTAGAGTTTAGTTTTATTTTGATATCTTTTAAGTTAGACCCCGAGTGGAGGGTCATTGTATTCCGAAGTACGGAAGTCATTGTATATAAAGAAAAAATAAAGGGTTTTGTATACCCTTCGTCTGTATCCTGTCTACTTACTACAATTAGTGAACATAGCTTTAGTAAGCTCTCTGTTCTAGTCAGGTCATTGTATGTTTCCGAAGAAGGTTAGAAGAAACATTAAACCTGATAAATTTACAAAAAAAAAAAAAAAAAGCTTAATATTTATTTGTTTACTTTATTAAACATTTCTTTCAACACGTGCATGCGTAAAGCATACATTACGCATAGTCAAAATTAAAAAATTGCAACCAGAAATCTATTTGATGTGTGTTCGTGATATTTATAATGACGAGGAATTTGATTTAAATCATATCAAAGATGGAGTACATTGAGATGAAATACTACATTTAGTAAGGAATTATAAGCCGAATAAAATAAAAACATCTGCCCTGAAGATAAGGATAGTGCTGACAGATCAACTTCCAGTTCATTGCGCGCCACGACGTTTCACTCCCCCCCCCATTATGTGATTTTGAAACAATTATGAAATTCTTTTATTTTTGTTTACAGATAATGCATGTACAAGAACTGCATAATTATGACATTCATTTTTGTTTCAAAATAATAAACGTGGTAAAACACAAATATGTGTAATATATTCAAAGTAAGACATTTTAAAAGTAAAATTCTGTATTAGAAATTGTTATGTATAACATGCTGAATGCATTCAATCTTAGAAACTTAGTTTCGATATCACTGGCAGCAAATGCTCTTGACGAGCCAGTACTTCGATGACATGCTTCCGGTTACAATGCTGGAAAATTGTTTATGTTTGATTATTTAAAGTAATGATGTTATTTAAGCTGTGCCATTTCTGTTATATATATATATATATATATATATATATAGTAAACAAGAGTGGTTTTTTTTTTTCATATAATATTTTGACACTGTGTTATATTATTTTTTCATATTAACTAACTTTAGTCTTGTGGCATTCTGTGGTAAAATGACTGCAGATCTTTTCCGTGTAAGGTGACCTCATTACAGTCTCCTATTTAGTGCCATAGTAGTGTTTTTTTCATCAAAGAATTTATGTTAAGTGAAACACATCACCATGTTGTTTTTTGATAAAGGACACAAACAAGATATGTGTGTTCTAAGCATATAAGCATGCGAACTTGGTGTGAATGTTACTGAACCAATGACAATAGTTGATATTAAGGATGCCATTTTAATGCATAAGGGATATATTGAAGAGTTTACAAAAGATCTATTTTTTAGCACAATTGCGGAATGAAAAGAATGATAGGAATGCAAATTTAACAAGAGAAAAGAGAATGAGGAACGTGGATATAATGAAAGGAAAGAGCTAGAAGAACGCAAGCATGATCTTGAAAAATTGAAAATACAAATAGCTAGTTCAGGTGCTAGTCATGATTCCATACCTGCTTTGAAACTCACCGACAAGGATATCCATAAGTTACAACTACAGACTTTAATTCCTCACTTTAATCAAAAAACTGATGACATGAGCATTTGTCTCACTTTATTTAAAAGGCAACTAACAATTTTGAATGTACCTCAAGGGAAATGGGTAGTGTATCTCCTAGGTTTGTTACCTAATGACGTTGCAAAACTAATCGTAAAGGAATCTTCTGGTGATGCACAAGATTATGACAACATCAAACAAATTATCTTAAAGCATCTTAAATTAAGAGCTGAAAAGTTTCGACAGTTATTTTTGCAGCATCGCATTTGCAGCATCACAAAAGTCCTGATAATACATGACGAGATTTTTACTTCGATTTGAGAGATTTCTCTGATGGCTGGATTGGTGAATTACAAATCAATACTTTTGAGAAGTTAAAGGATTTGATGATATTGGGCCAAATTAAAAGATGGTCCCCTTCTGAATGTAGAGAATATTTTGTGGATCACTGGTCCGACTGGACTGATCCTCTTTAACTGGCTGATAACTTGGATTCATATGAAGAAGCTAAAACATCAGAAGTAGAAACATGAGTAAGGACACTACAAAACCTTCTCAAAGTAGCGGTCCCAAAAATTATAAAAATAACCCTCAAATTGTTAAAATCTCAGCAACAAGGAGTTCTGGCATGAGAGAAGACTGACCAACTGTTAGTTGTTATGGTTGTGGAAAATCAGGTGCCGTTAAGGCTAAGTGTCCAACCTGCTCTCCTTCCTTAAGTAAAGCATCAGCCGACTTCAAAGCTATAAACTTCCATACATTGTCTGCGGAGACACAACTCGGAATTAACGGATTTACAGGAATTGTCTGCACTGACACTGGCACTACCTGGACTATAATGGAAGAAACATTATATAATCACTTGGAAAGAACATGGAACAGCATTTAAGAAACTACTATAAAAGTCACTCTCGCCAACAGTATGCAAAGGGACAAAGAGGTCCACATGACTCAGGTAGACATTCACATTGAAGGAAGATCATTCTGCATAACTTTATGTATTCTCCCCTCAGCAAAGGGTAACAGGACACTTTAAGGATCGGATTTTCTTAAAAGTGCTGGAATTGTTTTAGACCTACAAAATCATTGGTGGTTTTACCATGATAATCTAAAACAGAAGTTTAAGTTTATTGATGATGATTTTAAAAACCAATGAGCAAACTGAATGTACATCGAAGTTCACACTGTATTGTTAAAAAAAGGTGACGGACAACATCTATCACCTCACTAAAGATTACAATTAAATAAATTATTGAGTCAATATTCAACTATCTTCCAACCAGCGGAGGAAGCAACACCTTTCATCGAATTAAACTGGAAACCATCTCCCAGTAGCTGTACCACCATACAGAATGAACCCTGCCAAGAAAGAAATCTTAAAGCAAGAAATTGACAAGCTCTTGAATGAAGGAACAATTGAAGCATGCGAATCACCTTATGCATCCTTCAGTTGTTTTAATACTGAAACCTAATGGAACTGTACACCTCTGCATAGATTACCACAAAATGAACGCAATTACAGTTCTGGATTCCTACTCACTTCCAAGAATGGATAACCTGTTACATAAGGCAAAAAAAGCTACTCCTGTCATGTCGACACTTGATCTTCATGCAGATTATCACGAAGTGAAGGTTCAAATTGATGATCAAGACAAGAAAGCATTTGTGTGTCCCTTCGGAACATATTGTTTCATACGAATGCCCTTTGGTCTTCAGAACGCCCCAGTATCATTCCAGTGATTGATAGACCATTTTCCCAAATGGGCTTGAGGACATCCTAACCCTCACCTATTTGGACGAAATAATCATTCTGTCAGAATCATTCGAGAAACACCTTTCCGATCTCAAAGCTATTTCTGAAAGGCTTTCGCTCTTCAAACTGCATGCAAACAGAGAGAAGTGGAAATATTTGGGATTTTGGATCACACAAAAAGGAATCGAAGTTGATCCAGAAAACATTTTTCTCTATCCAGAGAATTCCACCTCCAAAAAACGTCAAAGAACTGCAATCCTTCATTCAAACGTGTTCTTGGTTTAGACGATATGTACAAAATTTCGCGGAAATATCACAACCCTTTAGTGTTTAATGAAGAAGAAACTCTGATGGGAATGAGGTTTCAACCAGCAAAAAGCATTTTAAAACTCTAAAAAACTGCTTCATAACACCTCCTGTGTGTTGATACAAGCAAATGGAACTCATCCGTATATCTTTAAACAGATGCAAGCAAATATGCTCTTGAAGCTGTTTTACTTCAAAAGGAAGAGTCAAAAGAGTACCCTATTGAATATGCCAGCTGATTGCTTTTTCTGTCTGAACGAAACTATTCGACGACTGAACGAGAAGCCCTCGCTGTAGTCTGGGCCCTGAAGAAATTCTGTGGCTACGTCGAAGGATCAGAAGCAACTATAACATCTGATCATTAAAATTTAAAATGGCTTTTGAACCTCAAGTCTCCAACTGGATGACTTGCTGTATGGGCACTTGAAATTCAGTCTTTCAACTTGAAAGTACAAGACATCCCTGGAAAGGCAAACATCATCCCTGACATGTTGTCCCGACTAAGCTTCAAACATGAAGTTTCACCTTGCGAGATTTCAAATATGTCTGTAGTAAACATGCCCACAAGAAGTCCAAAATACATGCGTGAATCCCAACTTAAAGATAAAAATTTAAAAAAGATTATAGAAAGTTTCGAATCCACTCAGAAAACTGAAGAATGTGCCAACTGAACTGAACGGGGATTTTTAATGAATCAAGGTGTTTTCTACTGATACGTACCTGACTCTCATTCAGGAGAGGCACCGTTAATCATTCCAACTGCCGAGCATGAATCTATCATGCGAAAGCACCATGATGACCCAATGGCTGGACATGATGGAGAGGAAGGAACATTCTAAAGAATTGCCAGATGCTATTATTGGACTGGTATGAAACAGTATATACCCGACTACGTGAAAAGCTGTCCTGAATGCAACTGCTACAAGGCCACCAACCAAAGTCAGCTGGACTGCTAAGAACCTGTCTAATCTCAATGTTTTGAGATCATATCTACTGATTTGTTTGGACCCCTACCAAAAACTGGCACTGAAAAACAATGGATCTTCATTGCCAAAGACTGTGTTATGCGATGGGTTGAATTATTTCCTCTTGCTCAAGCTACAGCACGCGACTGCACTATAACCCTCATTGAAAAAGTATTCATGTGGCATAGCATACAACGAAGAATCATCAGCAATAACAGAACCCAGTTTATCAGTGCCGTCATGACACAAGCTTCCTGCACATTAAATATCAATCAAAACTTTATACCAGTTTACTTTCCTCAATCAAATCCTGTGGAACAGAAAAATAGAGACTTAAAACCTCATCTTGCAATCCTTGTAAGAGATGTGCATGACAAATAACATTTGAAACTCCCAATTATTCACTTCGCTATGAATAGAGCCATCCGTGACAATACAGGCCATACACCAGCATTCCTAATGTTTGGTAAAGAGCTGAAGACTGTCGATGACGTTGTCCGCGATTTCAAAGCTGTGGTCGAAATTGTAACTTCGTCCCTGAAATCACTCCTTATCTTATGCGATTCACAACTATTACAAAGGACATATGAGAGGGTATCAAATGAAGCAAGATCAATGTAAAAAGCAATATGACAAGTGTTTTATTCACCAGGTGATAAAGTGTGGGTCAATTTTGCATCCCATTAGTAATGCAAAAAACAAACACTTCAAAGTTTATACCAAAGCATGACAGTCCTAAAATTTCACAATTTTCTGATCAGTGGTTTCGCTTGTTAATTTTTTATTTTATTATTTTTTCATGAATTGCATAAAATGACACTGAAATCACCTACTTCCTATGTCATTTCAAGCCTTCATAAACTATCAAAACCCTTAAGGACATACCATACATCTGCACTAACACCTTTCATAGACACGTTCATTTCTCCTATTGTTTCACTCAGGAAGAGAGGTAGACAGCCAAAAGTTGCTTTGCATTCCCGAACTAATCAAGAACTTGAGTTTCCAGACAATGCTTCAAAGACAGGTCCCTTGTCCAGGAAACCGAAAAACCTGAGACTAGAGACAATATTACAAGAGCTCGCAAATCTTCCAGTTCAGTCTCCTTGCCAAGACAACAGTGAAGCCAGAGGGGGAGTTTGTAACCAATCCTTTAATATAAACTCTGCCGCTAATATAAACTGTTGGAAACTGTAACGAGGGTGCCCTCTGGTGAGTAGCCAGAGAAACACTTCAGTAAAAGCCACGTGAAAAACCTGATAGGTTGTATCAGACTCTTGTTCTGTAATTTTCTTAAAGTTAAATGCAATGTCCATGTGCAACTTAAACCTGTTAATAAATTATCATAACACTACAAAGGACTCTTATGAACCCCCCCCCCATATTACTTCAATACATAGAAAAAATTGAAACATAGTTAAAAAAAATCTATAAATCTAATCTTTGATCCTGTAGAATTACATTAAAGCTCTGTTTCTCTATAAATAATACTGAGATGATATTATATAGTTATCACAAAGAAGCAGATGATATACAACTTCTTAAAAATGACAGTTATAATTAATAAACAGTGACCAACGATCAATGGACAAAAGCATACACGACAAAAGCTCGAAAAAAAATCATTCTGATAATTACCCACCCCGATGAAAGCACACATTGAGAAAAGCCCAGTCACAAAAACCTACAGCGATGTATATGTTATATTGAAATTAATATTTTTTTCTATTTTTTCTCCAGTTATACAATTCATGAAAAAATAAAATTAAAAAAAATTACAAGCGAAACCACCGATCAGAAAATTGTGAAATTTTGTGGTGGACTTAAGAGAGATGAGAATTCCATTCAGCGAAAAAAATTAGTTACAAATAGTGTCACCAGACAGCATTTATTATATTAATAAATTATACATTTAGGCACACCTTTCCAATAGTTTTACAATTTCACAAATTTTTTTACAAAAAAACATGTTCCACTTGATGGCCACCATTTTCAGCTACCATCTGAAATCAGAAGATGACATGTTCCACAGTTCACCAAAGTGGGTGCTGGGAAATGTTCAGCACGTAGTGTGAAATGCTATCTTTAATGGACTGTCACAACGTACCAGATTTTTCAAATGTCTCCAAATCCAAAAATAGCATGAATCAAGGTCTGGGGATTGGGGAGCCTATACATTATTAAAGTCTGGTCAATGACATATTCTTCTGTAAAATGACATTTAAGAACATTCGCAACACACCGTGCAATATGCGGAGGTGTTCCAACTTGTATAAATATTGTGCACGCAAAGAACTGACGTGCTTGCAGAGACAGAACAATTTCGTTCTTTAACAACGATGCATATTGCTGCCCAGTGATCAAGCATGTCACTGAACCTGTGGAACTTAACTCCTCTCTATCAGAAAAGAATAAATGACGCAGAAAATCCAAATGTTACTGTCACTTTTGTTGAATGCTATGGAACCTCTAAGACAGGCAAGGATTTTCTGATTCCCAAATGTGCAGTTGTGAACATTCACTGCGCCGTTCAAATGAAAATGCACTTCGCCTGTCATGAGGATATTCCAGGGCCATTCTCAATCAATCTCAAAGCGAGCATGAAACTGAAGTGAGAAACAGAGTCGAGAGTCAAAAATTATGCTAAATCAGCTGTTGCACTAAGGAAAGTTTGTAAGAGTAACATCAGACGATACTCCACAAGATCATATGGACAGTTGAATGTGGTCTATCCAACACCTCTGCTATATGCCAGACACTAGTGCTACTCTGAAAGTTTGAAGCTGTGTCCTCTACGACCTGGAGCACAACCTATTGTACCGCTTTTCCAGAAACAAATTTTCTTCCTCTTTCAGGACGAAAAGAAAACGATCCTGTTTCTTCAAATCTCGTTATCATTTTCCGAAGGTTTTTAATATTCATCGGACTTCTTAGAATCCCCTTCAAAGTCCAAAATTTCCTTTGAGCAACTAACTGTTGATTTATTGTTTTGGTACACAATTTTACTAACAAACGGCAATCTTGTAAACTTATCATCATGGTGAACAGCATGCACATTGAGAACAAAGTCTCCGCAAATGTTTCTAGGTTTTATAACAGCTGCTGCATGATGTTGACAAAGATTTGCATTCTTACTACAGTTTTCAAAGTAAAATACCCTTTAGTGATGCTATTTGTAACTACTTTTTTTTTTTTCGCTCGAAGAAATTCTCATCCCTTCATTAAGTCTGCCACAAAATTTCACAATTTTCGTATCAATGGTTTCGCTTGTAAACAGCCTTGAAATGGGGTTCTTTAATTATAGACACCCGGTATATAGAAAAAAAGAGTCATGAAATTAATATAATTAAAAACATATATGTATGTGTAACTTTGTTGTTATATTTGCATGACAAAAGGAAGTGTCCCTCATATACGTCCAACAAAGGGAGGTGAAAGGGAATGCTGGACACATTGCTTCTTTTAATTCTATAAAATTATAAGGAATAAAAAATACATATAAGTTTTCTTCATGTACAGAGAATAGTTTATAAATTATCTAACAGTTCAGAAAATGTTCTATATAATGAATCTAATATGGAGAATAAAAGCCAAACTTTTATGTCAACGAAAGAAATTAAAAGTACCCCATTCTACACAGACTCCAACCTTCAGCAAACCTTGTCAGTAGTCAACGCGCGAACGACATTTTTACAACTTTGAAAATGTGCGCGTAGCGTATGTTGTAATTAACCATTCATTAATTTTAAATTAATAATTAATTGTAATCAATTTTATTACATTTAAAATCCATATACATATAAAACTGAATAATTAAAAATATACCTTGTAAATTATATGCACATTTAATTAGAAATTTTCTTTTAACTCCTCAAGCATTCACTAATAAAAAGTACTTCAAATCACTACTAATCATAGAAAAAATCAAAAGCTATAAATCATATCTTTATTCTGGATATGATTTCTACAGGGAAATAAAATTTAAATAACCAAGAATGATACATATAAGTATTAAACAAAATACGCATAATTTATGAATGCAAAGATTTATATGTAGCATGCTTAGCAAGCTTAAGTTCTGATTTTGAGAATGTTTTTTTATAACACAGTTCTTCTTTTGCCTGCATATTTATTTTTTCAATCAAAACTGCTTCAAGAGTTTTAAGACCTAAATTTGGTCGAAATTCCGTCTGATTTTTTTTAACAATAGAAAAAATTCTTTCGCAAGCTGCATTTGAATGAGGTATTATTAAGACAGCAAGCATTACAGAAGGCAATACTTTGTATTTAATACACCCATTCATATTTTTTAATTTGGCAATTTCTTCCCATGCTATATCAATACGCAAATCTACAATTTCTTTCAAATCATCTACTTGATACACGGAAAATTCAATTTCTACTTGATTAAGACATTTTTCATCAATAATGGATGGAAAAGTATTCATCAAGTAAAGAACAGATGAAAATGAGACTTCAGTTCTCAAGTTGATGTCAGCAACTTCAGCATGTTTTAGAAATGGATCACTCAGTGGAAATTTATCAATTATATATGAACATGCAGTTATAAAAAAAGCTCGCACAGAATTGAAAAATGATTTCACTTCACTTTCATTCAACTTGGCATTTTTTAAATATAGTCTTGTTTCCGCACCAATCACTAAATTTTCATTTTCTTTTTGTTTACTATACTTCTGAAATGGAATAGACGTTAGAGTAACATCTTCATTTTCTTTAGAAATTACTGATGGTTTTACGAATCTAACAAATAAATTCATTAAAAGTTCAAAAAGTTCTCTTCTCAATTTATGTATATAAGGAGCTTGTTGTTGCAAATTAATATTTACTGTTATAAACAAAGGCAAAGTATTTTTCAAAAATAACAAGTACAATTTGGTGGTCGGTGACTGTAAAATTTTTTTAATGTTTTGCAATCTCTTTCCTTCATTCTCACTGTTATCTGGTTTATCTCCAAAAAAATTTATCACAGCATCCCACTGTTCCAAAATCCTTGTTATAGATTCTAAAAGAGACAACCATCTCGTACTGCAATATTTCAAAATTTTATGAGATTTTGCATTCTGTCCCAAAATTTGTTGAGCAACTTTGAAGCTATGCTTCCGTTTCGAACTTTTCTCCAAGTAAAAATATATATCTATTATCAACATTTCAATTTCTGAGCCAATTAATTTTTCAGTAGCTTTTTTTGCAGCTATATGCAAGAGGTGGCACGGACAACCTCGGGTGATTATACTTGGTTGATGCATTTTGATAAATGATGCTACACCTTTAAACTTTCCAATCATATTACTAACATTATCTGAAGAAAATGATAAGCAATTTTTCCATTCTAAACCTTTGTTTTTAAAGTTTTCATTTATACAATTAAAAATACCTTCTCCTGTATTATTCGTGCATTCTAAAATAGAAATCAATGAAGTAATTATCACTCCTTTTTCTTTACTGTAGTATGTTATAACCAATGGGTACAGTTTGTTATCATTACTTCCATCAGTACTTAGAGAAAATGATGTACTGCACACTGATTTTATAATATCAGCAACAGTATTTTCTGCAAGCGTTTTCACAATAGCAGCAGTTTTGGTATGACCGCAGCTAAATTTTTTTGCTATGGCAGAATCCGGAAACATTGCTTTGAAAAGCTCTTTGGAATGATCCGAAACAGAAAGCGGTAGATTATGTTCAATTAAAAAACGAACAAAATAGCATTCGGCTTTTATAGGATCTGTTTCATCATCTTTTATTAAGAAATTTGTTATTTCTTTAGATTTTACGGTGCCAAGTTCTATATGCTTTTGAGAAAACACATGCCGTTTACAGTCATCTTTTCCGCCATGAGCAACTGAGAAGTCTTTGTTGCATACACTGCAGTGTGCGTGATTCACAGAAATTTCGGACGCTTTAATGCATGGAAATTCTGAAGAATATGAATCTTTAAACTTCTGCTTTGATAATTTTGGCTTCTTCGTTCGAGGCAGCATTATGATTAAAAATCTTTCACCTGATTCACAGTTCACAAGACACACGCTAAGCTCTCGCCGTAAACTACACAATGCAGCCGAATGCAGCCTAAACACGCATCAGCGAGGAACCTGGGAGACAGACAATTGGGTGGAACTATTGATAAGTCGTTAACGGTTGGAGTTACTGATCTACGATTGGCTAATTCTTCAAAACTAGGAACGCACTCAACACGTGATATATGATAACACGAGTATTCAG
This sequence comes from Stegodyphus dumicola, assembly GCF_044657685.1. Lineage (NCBI taxonomy): Eukaryota > Metazoa > Arthropoda > Arachnida > Araneae > Eresidae > Stegodyphus > Stegodyphus dumicola. Next base: position 183,046,231 of record NC_140781.1, read on the forward strand.
CCAATCATCGGATTAATGAATTAGCTGGTTCCGTTTTGCGTACTGGTTCTCCTGCTCTTGTTTCTGTAAAATCCGTAGTTTTTTCCATACTTTTTGTAGCTCGTAGTTTTTCATGAATTTCCGTAGAAACTACAGAGAATCCGTAGTAGTTGGAGTCTATGCATTCTATTATGATTAGAAAAACATTTCTGTGCACTATCAGAAATACTGTTTTAATAGTGAATTAAAAGCAAAGTTTCAAATAATTTAGTTAAATTTCGACTAATTACATTTTACATATATTCACTCCCACTTAAAATTTCATATTTAATCATAATAATTTTTATTTTGGAATTCCTGAAAATGTGTTCCTGAAATGTCTTATTCGTCTTGTGTGCTTTTCTTAGCTGGTCTCTGGCTATTCAAGCGGTGAATCATTTGCATTCCCCCTTTTTTTCGTTCCCAGTTGACTGAAAAAGCTGTTAAAGAAACAACAGCTTTGCTTAATTGCTTTATCACCTTTCGAACCTAGGGTGCCAAAGAATGGCCACAGAGGGGAGGTAGGGGACAAGGAAAGACATTAGAGGTTAGTGAGAAATAAATTAAAGAGGATTTTAGACATCTTTGTTATTTACTGGAAAACAACAATATCTGAAATTCTGCTTGTAATTGAAATTTAAAAAACATTTTCTTTAGTCTATTTCTTGAATTACTTTTATCTAAAGATTTGGCTATAATTTGAAATATTTTAAAAATTTGGAAAATGAAAGGTTTAGTTTATTAGATTATGGCAAAGCACTCGAAGGCTACCAGCCTTAAGGGACAGATGCCTTCGTGGAGGACTTTTTAAGGGAAACTGGCTCGTATACAAATTACACATGGGGAAAACCACGAAAACACCCATGCAGCCAGCCTGTTCGTGGGATTCAAACCTCAGACCGAACTACCAGTGTTCAGCGACGTTACCGCTCGGCCGCTGGCTCGGCTGACTGAAATACAGTCAAAAGTCGATAATTCGGGCACCCATAATCCGGAACAATCTATAATCCGGACCTCAAAGCTACAAACTTTCTGCGCATGCGTCGCATTGACGCATGCACGTAAGACCTTTACGGCTGAGAATATGCGCGTGCACATAATACGTTTACACATGCGCGTTTAATGTATAATGGACGGTATAAGCTAAGCTAAAATTATCTAATTCAGTTAATATTGCAGATTGCGTTGTTCCTTAATCTTCGAATTGGATCCGGCTTATTATTTTTTGCAGACTGTTAGAGCAATTTTATAAAAGTAAGCTTGAACTTTTGATTATGTCAAATAGAATTTCTGATATATATTTACTAATATGTAAAGGATCTACAAAGCGAAAGTATGAAGGGTATTTTTGGCGAAAATATTTAACGAAAGAATCGTCGTCTTTATGAGTGATCTATTTTTAGTCAACGTCACCGTTTATCAGAACATTACATCAATCAGATGTTTATATTTGTGTTGGGAAGGAAGGGAAAACAGGTGTTGCGCTGACGCAACGTCAGCAGGAAACGGGTAAGCTTCTTTTTTACTCTTTCCTTTCGATGTTCTGGTTCATATTCTGGCTGCTTTAAAAATGCCTATAACGAGGTATCTTACATTAGAAGAAGCCCTTCAAAGATTATTTTGATGAAGAAACAGATGATGATGATAATGTTAATAATGGTCAGAATGAAACTGATATAATTGTTGTTCCCCCAGAAATTTCAGAAGCTACTGATGAAGAAGAAGGGAATGGTAATTTTTTAAATAATGAAAATGGTATACCAAATGACATTGCTGGGAAGTTGAAATTCACGTAAGAAGTAAGTTTCAGCCTTCTAAAAGCAGTGGTAGTCAGAAGAAAAAGTTTAAAAAGCAGAAAACTGAAAACTTGAAATGGATAAGAAAGGAACCCTCAGTTATGTCTTAGGAAGAAAATAAAGAAAGAGATAGAAGAGAAACTATAAAAGACAAAATACAAGGTAAAACTACTGGAGAGGTATTCAATTTTCTCTTTCGTATAGACATTTACACTCTTCTCGTTGAACAGACAAATTTATACGCTCAGCAAAAAAATCTCCCAGAATTTATTGCATCTGAAGCCTATATGAGAAGATTTGTTGGAATATTATATATACGGGATATTATTCTTTACATCAAGAAGAAATGTATTGGTCACTTGATAAGGACATTTCTGTTCCTATTGTACGAGAATCAATATCACGTTTGTAGTACAGGAATACGAAGCAGAATTTGCATTTAGCTGGCAAAAGTCAAACTGACAATACTGATAAATTATATAAGGTGAGACCGTATCTAAACTTACAAAATATCACAACTTTCTACTACTGGAAATAAAAAGTGTCTTTTAGATTTCAGATGCGAGATTGCATTATTCCTTTTGCAAATTCCTATTGAGAGTGTAGAATTAGCCAGAAATAGATCAGCAACAGGAAGACCTAGTAAATTCAGCATTCAAAAACCATTGCATGGAGATGGTAGACATTTTATCGTAAAGTCTGATGATAACAAAAGCCTTTGTTGTAAAGAGCGCCATAGCCAGACTGTTAATAGATACAAAGCATGTAATGTAGCTTTACATCAAAACTGTAGTGAAGCTTTTCCTTCTGGAATCTTTCAAATGAAATAATCTGTCTTTGTAAAAGAAATATAATGCCTATTTTAATATTAAATTAATTAAAAGTAAAGTGATTTATAGTTTTATAAAACGCTATACAGCTAAAAAGTAATCCAGTGCTCCACTCAAAGGAAACAAAGAGAAAAATTTTGTGTGAGTAGGAGTCCAATTCTACTCACTCAACATCTGTAGTCTTATTCCGCTGACGTTGCGCGAACGCAACACTCGCTTTTCCCACAGGTAAGAGCACTTTTTTTGTATTTTCAATGTAAATTTATGTTATAAATGCTTAATTTAATATTTGCTATTATTTTCATGAGAAAAGAATCATTCCTTGTAGTTTTGGAGGTTAATGGGTTAAGACAAGAGAGGGCTGTGGAGCGGGCACTGCAAGGGTTCTGAGAAGGCCCGAGATATTTTTGCTATAAATAAGCACAATGTTAGCAAATTTAACGTTTCGCTCAGTTTTGTGAACATTTTTATTTTCTTTACTTTACGCTTGTAAAAAAAAAAAAAAAAAAAAAAAAAAAAACTTGGTGCGGCAGGCGCGGATAATCAGGAGTCTACTGTATTTGAATAGTACTGTGTAGAATGTGCGCTGCACAACCTACTCCAATAATTAGCTTTTCCACCAGAATATGCGTTAGTGTTATCCTCACAATAGGCAATAATATTATCGTTCAAATTATTATTTTTTAAAATAGTACTTATTGAATCAAAAATTATTTATGAAGTTTCACCCGGCAATGAAACAAAATCTAATATTCTAATTTTAATTCCTGTTTCTGGAATAAAAAGTCTAACAATTGTGGGAAATAGTTTTAAATCTTTATGGTTGGAAGCATCATAATATATGGGTATAAATGTACATTTAATCTAATACTTTCTGCAATTTTGAAAACGAATATGGTGAAAAAACATTACAAATAATTGCTTTGGTTTTTGTCCTTGCACATGTAAATTTTTTGTCATACATTGTTTTGATCATTTGCGACGTACAATCAATTGATCTCAAACTTTGACTGTGGTTTATGTTGTGGAAAGCAAATAGCCCTTCAGCTAATGTTAGCTGTTCCTCTGTTAATAATACATATTCCTTGACGAGACGTAACAACAATGGTTGAACATCACCGAGTAAATCTAACTCGTTACATCGCCTAACTTAGTTTACTCTGCATGCATTTTATGCGTTTTTTTTAATTTATGTATTTTTTATTTCTTTATATATACTATACTAATCATTAAATAATAGGTAATATATTTTTACAGTACATTTAAAATAAGAAATGCAGATATTTTCTAAAAAGCGGGACATTTTTAAAAATCGGAGGGACGTGGGACAGTCCTCCAAAAAACGGGACTTTCCCACCAAACGACGACGGCGATTGGGACGTGTGGTCACTTTATGTGAGGGGTTTCGTGGGCTTTTGTCAGGGACCTTAAATAAACATGTCTGCTTTACATTTGGCAGTATTTCTTTCAATAGCAGAAATATTACACAAAAACAGTAATGTAAATAGTTTAACATAATATGGGTAAAAGTATATTTATGGGACCCCCTTGGCGAAAATTGATGATTTTTGACGGTACAAGGATACTATTTTTGTGCAATTCTTTACCTTGTTATTTTGTCTTTGTGTAGCGCTGATTTATCACAAATTGGCGCTACACAAAGACAAAATAACAAGAATTGCACTCGGTATCCATGTACACATTGACCTATTTTCACTTTAAAAAAAAAATCACAGAATTGCACAAACTAGGCTTTGTACACTCCCTTGACTTTATCCATGTACATGTCGACCCATTTTCACTTAAAAAACCAAGAGAGAATTGCACAAACTTGGCATTGCGCTCTCCCTTGACTTTGTCCATTTACACATCGACATATTTTCACTTAAAAAGTCAAAGGAGCAGCCAATTCTTGGTACAAGTATATTTACGAAGTATTCAACTACTCAGGATATCATAAATGAAACAACAATTTGGCGATAAACACAACAACTTGGTGATAATACAAGGTCTACTCAAAATGCAATATGTTTAAAGATACAGTCAAAAGTCTTTAATCCGGACGTCCATACTCCGGAATGATCTATAATCCAGGCATCAAAGCTACAAACTGTCTACGCATGCACATATGTGTTTAAGGATGTGCATAATACGTTTACGCATGCGCGTTTAATGTATAACGAACGGTATAAGCTAAGCTAAAATTATCAAATTATCTATTTCAGTTAATGTTGCAGATTGCGTTGTTCTTTAATCTTCTAACTGGATTTGGCTTATTATTTTTTGCAGACTGTTAGAGCAATTTTATAAAAGTAAGCTTGAACTTTCGATTATCTCAAAAAGAATTTCCGATTCTGGAGCTGCCAAAGGATCTACAAAGCGAAAGCATGTTTTGATATCCATCAAACAAAAAGTGGAATTGCTTCAAAAAATGGATAAAGGCATATCCTTTGTTTCTCTAACCATTTCGAAATCTGTTTATCAATTTCACGCTGCTCTGCGGGAGGAGGGCGACGTTGCAACGCGCAATGAACTCGAAGTTGATCTGTCAGCACTATCCTTATCTTCAGGGCAAATGTTTTTATTTTATTCGGCTTATAATTCCTTACTAAATGTAGTATTTTATCTCGATGTACTCTGTCTTTGATATGATTTAAATCAAATTCCTCATCATTATAAATATCACGAATACACATCAAATAGTTTTCTGGTTGCAATTTTCTAATTTCGACTATGCATAATGTATGCTTTACGCATGTGCGTGTTGAAAGAAATATTTAATAAAGTAAACAAATAAATATTAAGCTTTTTTTGTAAATTTTGATACCCTTTAGATCATAATTGCTCTTTTATTTCATAAATTACGGTTTCATATTTTTAATTTTATAATTTCTGCATGCCATCTTACCAGATTTAAACTGATGATCTATAATCTGGAAAAACCAATAATCCGAAATCGCCGAAGTCCCGATGAGTCCGGATTAAAGACTTTTGACTGTATTACCTTTTGATTTATTCAAAATTAATTATATTTTTAAATGTTAAGCATTTTTGCTTTAATTCAAATAAAAATATCAGACTGCATTTTCAAAAGTAATAAAAATCTTCTTCAAAGTAAATTTATAAATACAGATGGAAGGAAAACTGCACCTCACTGTGAAATGACAAACTGACTCAAAAGACTACAGGAAGATGCACTGCATTTAATTTAAAGAATCTACACAAAAGGTTTAAGAACAATGTTCCAACTTCGGTTTATTGAAAAATGTAAAAAAAAAAAAAAAATTATTCAAAAATGCTCCACTCATCAAATATTTCAAATTAAGAAACTTCAACTTAAAAAAATGAAGTTATTATAAATTTTTAAATGAACTGCACATGAATAATATTAGACATGACTTATAAAAAATTTTTGGTTAGAGTTGACTTTAAAGTACCCCTTGTATTATCGCGAAGTTGTTGTTTCATTTATGGTAACCTGAGTAGTTGAATGTTATGGAAACCATATTGTGGCATAATTGTTTGCATTATTTCAGGAAATTTTGAATCATAGGATGTTTTGTAAGGGATTTTGTGGTGTGTGTATGTGTGTGGTTAGGAAACAAATTGCTTGTTTCATTGTTTAGATGGTAGAATGGCTGAATGAAATAAGATTAATTTGACGTTTCTGTACGATTTGGAACGAAAGGGGAAAAGTACATTAATTGACTGGTGTGTAAACGAATTTTTCCTTAGTCCATTTTTGGGACAGTCTGGAATTTGTAGGATAATTTTTACTCTTATTTTTGTGAATTTATGTGGTGACGCCGATATATGGATTCTAGTTCAGATAATTTTAGGAAGTTTTTTGGATGCCGTTAAAGAATTTTGTGTGCCACAGAGGTAAGTGGATATTTGCTTTGTGTAATGTTTAAACGCATAATGTTAATGCATAATCCTTTTTTATGTTATTTTACTGTCTGGTTTAAAATGTAGTTTATTGAGATTATGTATTTTTTGTTTGCCTCTACTGTAGAATTGGGTGCTCCTTTGACTTTTTAAGTGAAAATATATCGATGTGTACATGGACAAACTCAAGGGAGTGCGCAAAGCCTAGTTTGTGCAATTCTCTGATGTTTTTTTAAGTAAAAATAGGTCAATGTGTACATGGATAAAATCAAGGGAGTGTGTAATGCCATTTTTGTGCAATTCTGGGATTTTTTTTTAAAGTAAAAATAGATCGATGTGTACATGGATACCAAGTTTGTACAATTCTTTGTCTTGTTATTTTGGCTTTGTGTAGCGGCGATTTTTGGCGCAAGCAAAAATAACAAGTCAAAGATTCACACAAATTTGGTATCCATTTACCGCCAAAAATCGCCAAGTTTTGCCAAGGGGTATCCTAAAATATACTTTCAGCAAATTTTTTTAATTATCACAATATAATCAAAGTTCTATTATATTGCTCAAACCAACATGCCTAGAAATTTTAACAAACAGTTTGCCATTCTTAAACTTGCATCAAAATGCTATGTAGACCAAGAAGTAACAACAGATTTTAACTCCCAGAAGGGAATTTTTATTCGAAGAACGAAACAAAATGGCTTATGAAATATAAAAAGCTAGAATTTATTTAAATACCTGCTTTTCTATGATGAAACTGGATACATCATGATCATGCATACATTTTGTACTTTTAATTAATTAATAAAAATACAATAACTTTCAACCAATTAAAATGCAATAAATAATAATAAAAGGAAAATAAATAAGCATTTTGAAATGTATTTAACCCTTTAACTGTCAAGTTATTTTGATAATTTGGGTACATAAACTGTTCAATTTTTTTTATTGCAAAAATCAAATGTTTAGTACAAAATAGACTATACTTAGTAGTTAAAAACTGATAGTTTAAATTACATGCATAAAAATTTTTAGGTTTTGCAGCCAGTGCATATTTGCTTAAGACAGTTGCCACTCAGCATGGCAGTGGTAAAGTTCGCTTCTAGTGGAGCATTATTTTCTAAAAATTAAATGAAATTAATTTAATTATTTTCTAAAAAAATAAATAAATAAATAGAAATAAATAAAAATAAATACCTATTAGTAGTTCAATATTTAAGTTTTGTGTGGTATAACTGGAAACACTTTTCCAAGCACAAACCAACTCCACAATCAGTACACAAGAATCGTGTTTCCTTAATTTTCTTTTTCCCATTTTCATCCTTTTTTGAACAATAAACTTTGCATTATCTTGTAGGCTCACATTTTGCAGGAGGAGGAGGAATATGGGACATAAAGTGTCATTCAGTAAGACAGGCAGGGTTATCTATTGTAGGTGGTCTACCAAGATTCTTTTGTCCAGAAGCTGCATGATCATATTTATGTAAAAGCTGTTCTACAAAAACTTGGATTCGAAATTCTAAAAATGTAATATGTTTCCCAACTACATTTTTTATAGAGCAAAAATGAGTTCCAGAGCAAATAGTCTAATAAATGTAGAAATATATTTTTATAATATTTTTTCTGACACTTTTAGATTGTCGGATGAAAGGATAGTTCTTGATCACGGTGATCTACACCACCCATACTTAGATTGTAGTCAGAAACAATCTTTGGCTTGAGTATATCTTCCTTTTTTTCTTTTTTTTAAATTTTTGAGGCTGATCATAGAAGTATCATAAATACTGCTCATTAAACACACATCCTTCTTATCTTTTCACCTTATAGCTGAAATATTACCTCTTTGAAAAGCTATGATTTGACCTTTTTGGAACTTTCTTTTAGTGAATTCTGTAGGTAAATCTCGTCTATTTATCCTTACTGTGCCATAAATATCTGATTTTGGGGTATAAGTAAATCTGCAAGTTCGGGTAACATGTAATAGTTATCTACAGTCATGCAATAACCATTTCCAAGAAAGTGATTCAATAGGTGCATGATGACTTTTATGGAAAGGCCATAATTTGTATACAATTCATTGAAGACAGTACTATTTCCTGTATAGATAATGAAGTCACAAATATACCCTGTTTCAGCCTCACAAAGCATAAAAAATTTGATTCCAAATCATGCATGTTTGATTGGAATATATTGTTTCCAAGATAATCTTCCCGTATAAGGCATCAAGCTTTTATCTACAGATACATCTCTTTCCGGTATGTAAAAGTTACAAAATTTTTGCAGTAAAATTTTATATCACATTTATGCAGCTTCCAAAGTTTTGGATTTGTAAAATCTTCTTTTTCTTCAGCTTCATTTATTGCAAAAATGTAAATATCAAAAAAGCAAAATAAAATTATTAACGGGTATTACTTTTGAGTAACCTGGAGTATGCAAAACCTTTCAATGAGACCAGTACATAGCCTGATTTGGTTTCTGGACAATACCTTAAAGAATTATTAGCCCAAAGAATAGCTTCATTTTTCCGTCATTTGTAAGGATCCATTTTTTACTGCAGGAGCACCTTGATATTTTTGCTCCATTTGCTCTTTTTTCTTGTTCTGCACAGTTGTTCCTTTCTTTACCAATTATATCCATTAGAATTGAATCCAGAAACATTTCTAATATATCTGAAAGAGTGTAATTTATGTTTACAGGAAACGTTACACCTGGAGTACCTGTAAAAGGGAACCGAGGAGGCCCTGATAAGCCAGAAGCAGTTACTTCCCACCAGTCTCTTGCATTTCCTATATCATTATCACCACTATCGACTGATTCACTGCTACACTAAATGTCACTCTCATCAGTTTCCCGTGCGTCACTAGTATTGATGCATTCAAAATTTTCATCTTCGTTGAAGAATCTAAATAATCTATACAACGTTTAAATGAACTGGACGCCATTTTGCAACAACAAAATTATGCGAAACTTTGAACATAAACCTCTATCTTTTGAAACCTGCAGTAAAGTGCTGCCATCTATTGAATTGAAGCCGAAATAAACTTCTCACAATATATATTCGAACATAACAATACGATCCACTCAAAAAAAAAAAAAAAATTACCCTGAGAAATACTCGGGCATGACATTTTGGAGCATCGGTACTGTGCCCGAGATTATTTTGGGCATGACATTTAAAAGGTTAAGAAATAATTCCTAACTCTTCCCATCCTACTAACCATGTAGATCAAATCAATGAATATTTTAGCAGCATTTCAGGCTCCTTCCAGAAAGAACTGAAATCAGGGTTCATAGCCACATTTTAGTTAAAAAAATAAGCACCTATAAGCACATTTTAAGAAAAAAAATAAGCACCTGTCTAATTACATTATACACAACTGCATAACCTTAAAAATTAAGACTCGTAATTTAAAATATGAGAAATGCAGTATAAGAGAGAATAAGCATTACCTCAACCATGGAAAATAATTACTTTTTTTTTTTTTTTTTTTAATTTTAAATAACAGTTAAATTTACAGAACTAGTTTACAATGAGAGAAAAAAAAAACTATGCAGAACTAAACTATATTACACGATTTAATGATGAAATTTCAGTTCAAAATAGAGGAAATAAATAATAATAAGGCATATTTATTCTATTCGCTTGGAACTTAATAATAAATACAATTTATTTTCCCACTCATATTCATATTTAACTAATTTAAATCTAAATTCACAACATATATTAGGACAGTCCAGCGTAACTTGAAAAAGAGGAGCGGAGGGGGGATAGACTGTAGCCGTTCTTTAGATTTTTCCGCTAAATAAATGCTTTTGACACTTCGATATGTGCATCATATAAAAACAAACCAACGGAACAGAAAAATATTCTGTTTTGCAAGCACAGTAAAACTCTTTTAAGTGTTCATAAACAAATCTCGAACCGAACATCAAAATTAATTATTTCTGCAAAATATCGCAAACGTTATTGCGCAATACGTGCGCAGTAATTCTTCCCTACATGATATTACGCAATCGGATTCAACAGCTGCCAGTATTGGGAGAATAAAGGAAAAGAAAGAGACTTACCAATCTGCGGTGTTTTTTATTCTAATTTTCAACAGACGGAGTTAAATTTCCGGAATAGAATCATTCTTCGCTTGGGTTAATAGACCGCAAAACTTTTAGTCCTATTCAATCCAGATTGGAAAGTGACCAAAAAAAAAAAAAAAAAAAGAAAAAGAAAAAGAAAAGAAAAGATCCGTTGCTTGTTTTGCAGCAAACTGTAACAGTTTCAATATTCGAGATTTTGCGGAGAAGGGGAGAACCTCCCAATCTTCGTACTGTATAATGTATTGGCCAAAAAAATGAAATTATTTTGACTATTCGATTACTTTCCCTTTATTTAGACCATTCCGAATATTATTCCTTAGAAAGCTAATCTGTGTTAAAACACAACCATTTTTGGAAGTTCTTCAGCAGTTACTGCAACTATGTTATTATAAACATTTCATACATACACTCATAATATAAGCATAACGATCATAATAAACACGAATATGAACTGACCAAGCGGAATGAGAATGCAAATTATTAAGATCTTGATAGAAATTCAAACGTGTGTAGTATTTGGGTGGGAGGAAAAGAATGCCGAATGTACCGAAATTTTCTACTGCTTCTTTGACCAACAGAACGACGGGCACCTGTCTGTACTCTCCGGTTATGTTAATGCAGAGAAAGGGGAAAAAGCTATTTCTGGGAGTATGATTCACGATCTGACATTCCATATTAGCAAGAAAGGTTGTTTAATTAGTTTCGGCTTTGGTACGGGGAAAAATTGCGCGTTCATTTAAAAAAAAGCACTAAAAGCAAAAAATAAGCACTAAAAACAAAAAAAATAAGGGCTTTAAAGAAAAGTAAGCACCTATAAGGGCCTTTATATTTTATTTTCAAATATAAGGACTTATAAGCACTTATAAGGACTGCTACGAACCCTGGAAATGCTGTGCGTTTTCATGTTTCCTTCAAGTGTAACATACATACGAAAGATATCACCTCAAAAAGCCCTCCATAATGACATTTATTTCCTAGACACATGGCCATTAGATGCTTTAAAAGTTTATTTAACAGACTTTCCTTTAGAATGTAACAAATTTCAATTCCCTTCCCTATTTTCCTCCATACAATATTACTCTTAAAACATTTAACTTAGAGCCAAAAAGTTTTACCGGATTACATTGCTATTTGGATTAAGATACTTGAAAATGACAAAGCACATAACAGCTAAACTGCTTCGGGGGAGAGATATCTTCATGAAGGACTTTCTAAGGGAGACTGGTTCATATTCATAGGAAAAAAACAATGAAAATCAATCATGCAGCCAGCCCATTCACCTGAGTTAGAACCCATATCAAACTACCAGTATTCAGTGGTCCTTAACCATTTCACTCATTGGTGAAGTATTGTTATTCTAATTTCAATAATTACAGCAATAGTAAACATTTGCTCACATTCTCCTTTAAAAGTAAATTAAATCAATCGCATCTCATAGAAACATGTTTCAGGAAACATCAATAAGGTAGATATAATACATGAGATTTAACAACTGATTAAAGCAAAGCAAAAACTGGCCTCTAGTGGATGAATTTCTAAAAAAAAACTAAAATCACATCTGCATTGGAATACTGAAACCCACTAATCACAATCTCTTGTGCAGCTAGTCTGCTTTAATGGGAAAGATAAAAAATTTGCAATCACACAATAACCACATTTTCAAATGTCCTTACGGTCAAGTGATTACACTAATTAGTGATGAGAGACAGATGGGGCTAGCATCAAATTTACAAAGACACCAGCATCACGCCAAAAAAGGGCAATAAATCCAATGGAAAAAAGATTTAATGACAGATTTCCTTAAAAATTTAAAAGATAAACTTATGGTAAATATATTAAAATGACTGTCTTCACACTGCCATTTTTACTTCATAGAAAATTCTTGACTGTTTGATCAAATTCTTTACTCTTTATTCCATACCATAAAAGTGGAAAATTTTCATGTCTCATCATCCCAATGATTACAAATCATGTCAGCATTCTCATGCGAATCAGCAACTACTGTAAAATGAAGTCCTTCACATGGGTGTACTTACCAATTGCCTAGTGAGAAGAATGTGAAAGCAATCATAAAAAATATTCCGGAAACCGTAACCGAAGAAGCAATTTTGATGACTTAAAACGCAGGAAATTCCCAATTATCAAAGTCAAGCAATTTACTCGCACCAGACGTGGATTTACTGAAAGGCTGCCCATCTTTTTTGATGGAATTGCACAGAAATGAAGCTGGAAATGCTATTTTTAATCTCAACAACATGTTCAGTTTCAATGTTAAATTAGAGAAGTTTGGCCCAAGGAAGCGACTGACACAATGCTACCAATGTCAAGATTAAGGACATACTCAATATCTTTGTAAACACCTGGAACTTTGCTGTAAGTGTGGTGAAAACCATAGCACCAGGAGTTGCCCTAAAAAGCCAGAAGATACCCCCACCTGTTCATTTCGCGGCCAAGGACATGTCAGCAGTTATCGTGGATGTAAAGCTTACCAGGACAAGTTCGAAAGAAAAGCTAAGAACCCCCCCCCCCAATGAAGGAAGACTTCCCTAATTTGAAAAGCACAGAAGAAAGTACAGATAGCAAGGAAACTGACGCCACTGCTATACCCTAGGTATAGCGAAAAGGTCAAAGGGCGAAGATTTCAAATTCCGAAGGAAGCAAGTGCTGTAACTGACTGGATTCTGGATGATAAAGTGCAAGATTTCCTGAGAAATATTGTTATGCTCATTGAAAAAATTCGCAAGGCAAGGACTGTTGCTGACAAACTTTCTGCAGGCTTCAGAGCTGTCACGTACATGATGAAAATTGCAGATGAAAACTGATTCGTTCTCAGAATGTCAATTCTTCCTAAATTTCTTGAACAGCTTTCCCATCACTTAGTTCATCTTCGATGCTTTTTGTCAACATGTTAGTATCCTGCTCATCTAATTTATTTGAGTTCATCACCAGGTTAATTCTCATCAACTGTTCTGCATGGGGTAGAACCTTCAGCCCAGGTACCCGGGTGTCACGATGCACCGTTCCACTGGAGGAGGACATGGGTATCTTGATGCAGGTTGCATTCTCCATGGCATAAACTGAACTTCATAAGAATACCATGCACCCTTGTGTCCTGGTGAGCAACTGCCAGCTTGCACAAAGGTGCTGGCACCTTTGGCAATGTCAATCAGACTACCACAACCGCCGCCGTTTATAATACCCTAATTACATTATTCTTCAAAATACACTGAACTCTCAATTATATATGCTCAAATTATCCATGCTTTATCTCCCCAAACAGATAAAATTTTAAGTTTAATGCTAATCTATGAAAAATCTAATCCTTTACATCGTAAAATAAGCAGAATCTGCTAATAAAGAGAGAACAATAGGTGCTCTATTATCTGTATTCTTTTCCTAGAATCCAAGAAATTTAAAATACAAGTGAAAAATAATACATTGGAAAGGTAATCAGAATGTTGAAATCCAGATGACTTTATCATACCAAGATGTTTTTTATACAAATGAAAATATGTCAGTAAAAAAAAGCACAAACTGGGTAATGCATTTGAAACAACTATGGTGGAACCAAAAAATACATAAAGAAGCAATTTGATTACAGAAATAAGGACACAAAATTCAAATTTGATATTACAGCTTCACAACCTGAAATAATATCATTATGGCATTCAAGTGCAAAATGTAAGAGAATTCTTCCTGATTAAGAACTGAAAATCTTTATAAATTTTATTAATTTATTTAAACATAGTTTAAAGAGTCACTAGAATTACACCATATCCTCTACACCAGGGGTTCTCAACCGATGGTCCGCGTACCACTGGTGGTACGCAGAGGAGCAAAGTATTTTGGTTCATCTCTGAATTATGGTAACTTGGCGATTTTTTGGCGACCAACTCTGCTACAGCAACCCTCTATTTTTTTTTTTTCCTCCGCCATTTTGTCTTCACAAAGTAAAGACATGTTTCTTTTCTTTTTATTTACTCAACACTTTTTCCAACAATCTACTAGCCGAATTATACTTATACTAGAAATTTTATGTAACAAAACTGCTTAATCATTACAAATATTAACTGCAAAATTGGGGAAAAGTGCACAATCGCAAACTCCTTGCGCGTTTTTCAGAACAGCAAATACACATAAACCATTTACACGTCGACTTATTTTTACTTAAAAAAACATCCCAGAATTGCACAAAAATGGCATTGCACACACTCTTAACTTTATCCATCTACACTGCTATTTTCTCATAAATTACAAAAATTTGCACGAAAATGCAGGAAAATTTTCTTAATCTTTAAACTCGGTAAAAAGCACATATATGAAATTACCTGATCGCGAAAAAGTATATACCCTTTCCAAGAATGAACATTTCCACGTATAAAATAAATAAAATATCCAAAAGCTTTTACCTCTAAATTATTTTTTATATTATAAACTTCACCAACAAATCTATACGCAAACATTAAAAATAGTTACAAATACTTGTCAAATATTTAAATTATTTCCATACACGTTTACTTCAACTGAAACGTACACCAAATTCCTACAAACATAAAATTCACAAAATAACTATCATTTAATTAAAATATCACTAAACCTTGTACACGTCGACTTATTTTTACTTAAAAAAACATCCCAGAATTGCACAAAAATGGTATTGCGCACACTCTTCACTATATCCATGTACACTGCTTTTTCTCATAAATTAGAAAAATTTCACGAAAATGCATAACAGTTTTCTGAATCTTTAAACCCGGTAAAAAGAACATATATGAAATTACCTGATCGCGAAAAAGTATATACCCTTTCCAAATATGAACATTTCCCCGTATAAAATAAATAAAATATCCAAAAACTTTTACCTCTACATTATCTATTATATTACAAACGTCACTAACTAATTCATATCTTTACTTCATTACAAATGGTTACAAATACTTAGTGTCAAATATTTAAATTATTTCCATGCACGTTTACGCAAATTACTTTAATTCCACCTTACATTTAGAACAATGCATAAAAATAATATCCTCAAATAATTAAAAATACTAACTCACCTAATCTTCTTCAGAATCTTGATTACGTGTCCGATAAACTTTTCTTATTTCTGTTTCAGGATCTTTAAAATCATACTTATAGTTCACAGCAAGGTACCAGGTAAAATAAATTACTTAATAAAACATCTTTACTTCTATCTCACACAACATTAAAGAAACACTTATTACTACCCCTTTCAATCCCACTAAATACCCATTTCGAATTCACTTTAGTTAGGGCCATGGGATCCAAATATTAACGAACACTGTTTCACACAACACAGAATAAAGCCAAATACAAAATTTTCAGAATTTTTCCGGATTTCCCCCCTTTTCCGATTAAAGAACCGTAATTCGTCCATTAATATCACATGACATATCCCATGATCTCTCATTTTCCTCACACAAAATAATGCATAATTGGAACTGAGTACTGCTCACATTATTACCAAAGTCCCAGGTAGTAACCTTTATCGCCTCCAAAATGTCGCCAAACTACCAGTTACCATATTCTAAAGATCAGCCAAAAGCACATATATGAAATTACCTGATCGCGAAAAAGTATATACCCTTTCCAAGAATGAACATTTCCAAGTATAAAATAAATAAAATATCCAAAAACTTTTACCTCTAAATTATCTATTATATTATAAACGTCAACAACGAATTTATACGCAAACATTAAAAATAGTTACAAATACTTAAGTGTCAAATATTTAAATTATTTTCATACACGTTTACTCCAACTGAAACGTATACCAAATTCCTACAAACATAAAATTCACAAAATAACTATCATTTAATTAAAATATAACTAAACCATGTACACGTCTACCTATTTTTACTTAAAAAAAATCCCAGAATTGCACAAAAATGGCATTGCGCACACTCTTCACTATATCCATGTACACTGCTTTTTTCTCATAAATTAGAAAAATTTCACGAAAATGCATGAAAATACTCAACGTATACTACTCAAACGTATTCCAAAATACTACAAACATAATACTCACAAAATCACGATCATTAAATTAAAAAACACTACTTAAAATATAAATAAAGCACATACATTAAATTAATAAAAATTAGATTACAATCCTAATTACTTTAAACTAAATCATTGCTAATAACAATTTTCCAATAACACCATATTACTTTATTTACTCCTTACATTTAGAACAATGCATAAAAATAATATCCTCAAATGATTAAAAATACTAACCTAATCTTCTTTAGAATCCTCATTACGTGGCACGCACACTTCCCTACAGAAAGAGTTCCAATCGGCTGCAGTACTACTGCTAATTTCTAAATCCGAAATCCAGTAGTCAACTGGCAGTTTATTCACCAAGTAATAAGAAATTAAAATTTCACCCATACTCAAACTACTTTCAGCAAACCACGTACCCTTCCTTACACTCCGTTTCACAAAATGTCCATTTTCACCAGATTTCTTGCACCGCCATTCAAACTCATCTGTAATATCCTTCCTTTCACACAATCTCAACTTATTATTATTATCAAATAAACGCATTAAAAATTTAGAATTTACTTTACATAGCGCCATGCAATCCGAAAATTAATCAACACTATTTCACACAACACACAATGAAACTTAATACAAAATAATTTTACCACCCCCTTTTCCGATTAAAGAACTGTAATTCGCCCATTAATGTCACATGACATATCTCACGATCTTTCATTTCCCTCACACAAAATAATGTGTAATCGGAACTGAGTACTTCTCACATTATTATTAAAGTCCTAGGTAGTAACCTTTATCGCCTCCAAAATATCGCCAAACTACCTGTTACCATAATTCCAAAGATCAGCCAGTATGGTTAGCTAATAAATTCAAAAATTAAAACCTCAACATCCTGATTGGGTTTTTTTTTCTAACACTCGTAAATTTATGCGATCTCAGCTTTGTACAAGAGTGGTGGTGGTAATAGTACTTTGCAGTGGTGGTACTAAAGGTTTTCAGTTTTTGTTTAGATGGTACATGTTAGTCAAAAAGATTGAGAACTGCTGCTCTACACTATGTTATTTATTTAAAACCACTTCTCTTTTTACAATATCAATGTATTAACAACAACTTTACAAAGATCTTCTTGGTTTATTCTTGCATAAGATAAAAATAGTAATTATTCGAGCATATATTTATAAGTACGACTCTAATTTTGCAAATTTTATCAGCTACTATAATTCACTTTTAAAAAGCAACTGTTAAATGACCGCGAAACCCTTATTCGAGAAAAATTATTAATTATTATTTTTTGATATGCAGTTGCATATTTCTCACAATAAATAAGTAAATAATAATAAAACCAATCGACTACCTGTACTGCACTACTGATTACTTAAAATAATTGCGACAATTATAATGCTTCTTTAAATGATCGGGAAAAAAAATAAGTCATATTTATTTATTTCTTACATTGATGCCATTTATAACATCAATTTAATAAATAAATATTACTATATATACGTGACATCAATCGATGTCATCAATTTTATAACTAAATAAATATGACGCTCTGTTAACAAAATGAAAACAACAAAGAGAAAAACATTACATTTAGGTAAGCAGAACATCACACTCCACGTCAAATCTCGTAACTATTTCACACAAATTAAAGCCTTTAATTGCGCATCAGAAACACGCGGACAGTAAACAATTTTCACAATATCCTCCTGTTAAAAGTTTTTCTGCCCGCAAAGCGAAACATTGAAAGATACTAGCGTCTACGGAGAGAAGGCAACTTTTGGGATCGTGATCTGATCCTCCCGTGCGCATCTCAATTTGCGCATATGCTGCCGTGCACTTCGTGAAATTTTGTTTATTTACGTGAAGTACAATGTGGTTTTGAAATTTGCGTCATGTGTTGAGAATGGATGAAATTGTATTACATCTGTATTTGATCTACAGTGAAATACAGTTCAATTAATAAATCGGTGTTTGTTAAAAAAATTAATTTATGCTTGGAGATAAAAAAATAAAATTTTTGCTAATGAAAGTTATTAAGTAGTGCACTTTTCATTAAAAAATTTTATTTCTTTTTATACATTAAACATTAAATTAATTATATACATTAAATAATAATGAAATATTACCTATGATTGTTGTTAATTAAGCATGCCTATCTTCTGTAAATTATTGCTAAAACATGTGCAAATAATGAGGAAATATACGTTATGCTAGTTTATTTCTTAGCAGGTAATCACAGGACCATGATAGAGAGTGTCTATTGTTTGTTCCTGAAATTTCTTTATTGCCTATACTAAGCTTATGCGTTAAAGTGTATTAAAAAGCTTATTTACGACACATATGAGCACATTCTGTTGCATCAGCTATGTGATAAGTTGGTGTTACAACTGGCATTTCAACTGTGAATTAAACTATTGACATTTCATCATCTGTACAAGAGCAATGAAGTGCACTGTTTTTCGATATATCCTGACTGTACTGTATTTTAATTATATCATTAAGTCGTGCATGTGAGACAAATGCATTAAATTGTTATTACAATAGTGTGAAAACAAGAAAATTAAAGTCAATGTCTTTGAAAAAACTGTTACTTTTTGGAAAAAATAAATACTTTAGACATTCATATTCATCATGTTATTCTCAATATATTTACAATGTCAAGCTAATAATACCTAAGTATTATTTGTGATAATTTATCATTTTAAAAGAGGTATATTATATGTCAAGGACAAGGTTGACAAAGAAAGTATAAGAATTCTTTCTGTAACTAAACATGATTCACTACTCAGTACTAAAATAAAGAGGTTTATCAATCCATGAATAACGTGTTTTTATGTACATCATCTTACTGGATGGTTGCTGCCAATGAATTGACTGTCTGTGTAACAGCTGGAGAACAAGGTGCTCAGAATTATCATTGATGCTCTGTGTTTTGTCTTAAAAAACATACATCAACCTGGATTTTAAAATGAAATTAATAGACATGAAGCTTAAATAGAAGTATCTAATTTTAAAATAACTGTAAGAGCCATAGCCGCAGTTTACTTAATAATTCAGATATTTGTGATTTTATCATTGAGGAGCCTTTCAATGGCTAAGGATTATGTAACATAACAGTATAGTAGTAGACTACAGTTAGTAAATTTGCAACATTTTTATTGCTAGTTCATAGTTGAGATATTAGTAAAGACCATTTCAGGTTGAATGTTAGCTATAACATTCTACCTAAACTGCCTACAATACTTCGATCTTTCATGTATTTTCACTTACTGTCTCCAGAGGCAGTATTTTTTGTTTTTACATCCAGAGCTCTTTGATAGTGTTTTTTCTACACATGACAGTTCAACACAAATCGAAAAGGGGGACACTTCTACATAAAAGAAACATTCAATTGTTGGATGGATAATAGTACTTTGTACAGTTTGGTGGCATTTATGTAAAAATTATGTGTTGGTTATTTTTCAATAACTTGCAACAGTGATTTTGATTATAAATTTGTTTTAGGAAATTCTAAGCTACTGGATAACAAAAATATAGATTTTAGCAAAATGTTCATGTTATGCGTAAAGAATGAAAAATACCTTAAGATACATTTAAAATGTCAAAATTTCGGAAAAATATAACACTCTTTAAACCTCAGTTTCCTTACATCTAAATAGTATTAAGTGTGAAAATTTGTATAATTTATATATTTTTAATTACTTGTATAATGTATGCATTTGTGAATTCAGATCAATTAGTTGTTTTAACTGTTTTAAAAAATGAAGCAATATTATGCAGAATAAGGAAATCAAGATTGTGATCCGATGACAATGAGATTAATGTTTAAATGTGAAATGGAAAGTTGTTATTTATTATATTATCAGAGAATTATTAAACTGGGCATAATCGCCAAGGAAGGTATTGAATGCTACGCGAAAATATGTTTACTAAAAAATTTGAATTTCATAATGAATGTATCCAAACACATGTTTTGAGTCAAAAGTTTGAAACTTGATGGCTGAATGTAAATATAAAATTATGGATGTTTAAATACTTTGTAATTAGGCACATAGGTCAGGTTAATCTTTTTAAATAAGGTAAGGAATGCAAGAGCTATATGCCTAAAGGAAAATATGCCTTCATGGAGGAATTTCAAGGCAAAACTGACGTTTGAGTGCATATTAAAAAATAATACATCTAATTTTCATTCAATTTATACATATTTCATATGTAAAAAATTCTGATATATTCTACATTACTGTTAATTACTTTACTTGAAAAATATAGTAAATACACAGAAATTTAAGATTTGCACATTTCGAAAAATATTAAATATATGAGTATACATTATCCTTGTAAAAAGCATAAAATACATAAATATTTATTAAATTATTATAAATGTATTTGGAAATGAAGGATTTATTCTTTCATAAACTCCTGTTAACGTTATTGTGAAGAAATCTAGTTATTAAATATATCTGAATTTATAATGATTATAAACATTATTTAAATATATAATAACCTTAACATTTAATTGTAAACATAAATTGAAATTTTTTAGCAGGAATTTTTTATTTGCTATTTCAGCAAGAATTATTCATACTGGAAAGCAATCTGTTAAAAAGTGCTGTAAAGCACAGTCTACAAGATGTGTACTTAATTTTATCTATCAAATGCCTGGCTATTGACCATTAAAGTGCAGAGCACATGTCCAGATGAGCAGTGTCCATGACTTGTCCAGAAACACACAAAGTACATAAAAGTGAGGTAGACAGATGTGTACTTAAGGAATTAGTAAAAAATAAATTTTAGAATATGCATTGTTGAAATTAAGGATATAAAAAATATAATACAGTTAAAAGTCTTTAATCCGGACTCGTCGGAACTTCAGTGATTCCGGATTAGGGGTTTTTCCAGGTTATAGATCATAAATTTAAATCTGGTAAGATGGCATGCAGAAATTATACAATTAAAAATATGAAACCATAATTTCTGTGTTGGCGCATGCGCAGAAAGTTTGTAGCTTTGAGGTCCGGATTATGGACGTCCAGATTAAAGACTTTTGACTGTAAGTATCAAAAGAATTCTTTCCTTACATTTTGTAATAAATCAGTTACAAGTTTTTAACAATATTAAAAATAAACTTTTTTAATCCATTTCAAAAATACTCATAGAAAGTTAAGTACATGGAAATCAGTAGCAATATTTAACGTATTTTACTATGGAAATAACAACTGCTCTAATTTGAAATTAACCGAATTGAGCATTAATTATAAAGTAACTCTGATTTTTAAAGGATGCCTCAGAAGCTAAAAAATCATTCTGCATTTGAGAAGGTATTTCAGGAAGAAGCTCTGTAAATAGGAAAGAAATAATGCATAATTTTGATTTTAGTATTATAATAAACTTTGATCTTAATTTTTGTAATCATTAACCAAATAAAATCAAATTAACTTAAAATTTCTTTGTAATGTAATTAACAAGAACTTGTGAAAATATTTCATTCAAATTAAACTTTTCTGGGAAAGTATAGCATTTAATTCCGCTCAGAATAAAACATTGTTTTAAAATATTTTCTTTTTACATACTTATGACTTTGAAGTATTATGGAAAAAGAAAATATATATATTTATATGTATATTTACGATGTAATTACAAAATGTTTACCGCCAATTATGTTAAAACCTATTGATCTTAATGGATAGTCACTGAATAGTTTGGTTTCCACGAGAGGTGCACTACTGCTTCAGGGCAGTACACGAGGAAAACCAGTTAAGACCTCTCCTCTTATTTCTACTTCCATTATTTAAATTGAGGATTTTGGATCTTTAGAGAGTGTTTCTGGCATCTGTGTTGGATGGTCAGATTCTTCCAGCTCTAGTATAATTAAAAGTATCAGCTTTGTGTTCTCATGCCACCGATACTTTAATCTGATGTGCCAGTAAATTAGTGGCTAGCTTAATAATTAACTATGTAGTCTTAGACTACTGATCAACATTTTTCATTTATTTGATTGTTCGCATTTATTTGCATCGCCACTAGCCGTGGTTATGCTCTAAGTTCAGGCCATGCTCTGTTTTGTTAAAAGTTCAGTTTAAATAAAAAGGTTGTTTTAAAATCTTTCATAAAGCTTTTGTCATAATATCCTAAGTGATAATTATATTAGGGTTATAAGACTAAAATTCCATTATTAGACCAAGAATAACCTTATAACTTAATGGAAGTTTAAGATATTCATAATGACTAAATGTGTAAGTTTATTAAAAAGTTAATAGAGACAGAGCTTAAATTGCACCTGAGCCTGGCTCCGGTACTTCTTAGTTTTTGGAATAAATCATAAATATAGCCGGAGGCTTAAATAAAAAGGCTCCGGCACTTCTTTTATGCAACTGAACAAAAATTTGATCTCAAAAATTTTATTTTTTGCAGTAAAACTGTATTACAAATCGCTTATTAAATTTTAATTTATCTCTTTACATTTTACTTAATTTTAATTACTTTAATAATTTAGCTTTTTTAATAATAATTTATTTAATTAAATAACAATCATTAATTAAAAATAATTGATAATTATTAATATTAATTAAACGATAATGAATTAATTTGGTGTTAATTAACTATTTAATTTTTAAATTATTAATGATTGTAACAGTCATTTTATTTATTTATTTACTTTTCTTCCCCTTTGCTGACAGTTTAGCATAGGGTTCTGGCACTTCTAAGTTTAGAAATTAAGTCCTGAATAAGGATATTTATTAATTATAGGAACTTGATAAGTAACCTTCACCGGCAATTTAATAGCCAGTTGATTGTGTTGTTGCCAAAGTAATTTTGTCATGATTTGAACATGGTTATCTTCCACTGTCGGGGCCGTTCCTAGCGCGGTGCAGCTGTAAAATTATGCAACAGCTGAACACTCGCGATACCACGACTAAATATTTTTAATTCATTGTACTTGTCACATGTAAATACTTTTTATACAATTTGTCACATATAAGTACTTAGTGAGTATGAAATAAAAATTCAACTAATCATTAAGAATTTTTTTTTTTTTTTTAAATTCTTAGGAAATATTCTTAGGAAAGTACACAGGCAGCCAATGGCCTAGGGACGGCCCTGTCCACTGGTGTAAATCTGTGGTGTTAGTCCAGCTGACAAGTATTTCATATTTCTGGTGTATAACTCTCAAGCTACGTTCTGCAGTAGAATTGCTTAAAAGTAAGAATGAAACAGGGATAACACATATGTCATTCATTTGCTGCACAAACTCAAGATATTTGAAGTTAAAGCTCAGTTATATTCACTGCATTGCAACATGTCGAGAGAAAGGCAATTTTTATCTTTACCGTCCTACACCAGGGATGGCCAACACACGGCTTTTACTTTTTATGCAGCAACTACAGAAAAGTATATCATTTTTAATAAAATTCCCAGCAATTCTGTAAATTACTTCCAGAGAACAGGCTCTAAACAATAATGATATTGCGAATATGAGCTCTAAACAATCATGCATACTGCTTTATTTCAAGCCTTTCACATTAACTATTACAGACTTTGGTTTAATATTGAAGCAAATAGACATAGAAGATATGCAAATTCTAGTGATCTGTTTGCTCTAATGCGTACCAATGATGGTGATATGTTACTTAGGGTTATCATGTTTTAGGTTTGAAAATGCTAGACTGTAGGAATCTGCAGAAACGGGAAAATGAACACTTGCCCCTCCTCCAGAATTGAGTAAAAAATATATTTTTGCATCAATATAATATTGTATATTTCATAATCTGCTATAAAATCTTCAAAATGTGTGCGTGTGATTATGGCAAAGCCTCGAGGGCTATCTGCCTAAGAGGAGGGATGCCTTCGTGGAGGACTTTCTATGGAAAACTGGCTCCTATACACGTTACACATGGGGAAAACCACGAAAACGCCCATGCAGCCAGCCCGTTCACGGGATTCGAACTTCAGACCGAACTACTAGTGTTCAGCGACTTTATCGCTCGCTCAACCGCTGGTGGGCCCAAAAATCTTCAAATTAAGTAGTTAAATAACAATGTGTTGATTTGATTGTTGGAACTGGAATATGGCAAAGATCATGTGGGGGAAGAAATACCTTCATGGAAGACTTTTTAATCAAAACTAGTTTGTTGGTTTGGTTTATTTTATTATGGCAAAGCACTTGACGGCCATCTGCCTAAGGGGAGGGATGCCTTTGTGGAGGACATTCTAAGGGAAACTGGCTCGTATACACATTACACATGGGGAAAAACATGGAAATGCCCATGCAGACAGCCCGTTTGAGGGACTTGAACCTCGGACCAAACTACCAGCGTCCGTTCGGCCGCTGGTGAGCCAAAACTAGCTTGTATTCATATTCATAAATACTTCGGGTGTTAACTGACATACTTTATCTTTCAGATGTGCAAAGAAAACAGACAAAACTTCCTGCTCAGTTCTGTTTGTAATAATAAATGCACAGGGAAAGCCGTGAAGCAAAGCATCAAGTAAAAGCAGTGTGATTAATTCAATTCTGTAACCGTTCAACCTATGTGTACCATTTATACATATATAGTCTGATCCCAACTTCTGAAGAAAGTGCCTCTGGGAGTCATTCATTTTCATTAATGTGAAATCATCATTTTAAAATTCAGGATAACTTTTTAAAATATATTTTAAGGCTTATAAAATAAAATAGAGTTGTTATCCTCACTAGTAATTTCATTAACCCCATTTCATTAACATTTATACAATCATTTTTATGCCTTACAGCATTTGATTGTGGATTATAAGAATTTTCGGTACACTTCTGTTACTGGGACCAGATTCAGAAATGTATACATTCATATGTACACATATATATGCATACATGAACACATCCATCCAGCCATACATGCATACATTTCTGATTCTGGTTCTGATAACGGAAGAGTACCGAATTTTCAATATTCCATAAATCATTCTTTGTCAAAAGATGCAGTATCATATACAGAATCTTGAATTTTATCTAAAATTTCATCAAAAGATACTTTTCCAGCAATTTAAGTTACATAAATTAACATTAGAATGGTATAACTGCCGTTCTAATTTTGTAAGAGACAGATGCCCTATACCCTTTCTATGACTTACAATGGGTTTTTTTATATAAGCAGTACATTTTCCATTATTAAACTGGCTTACTGGGCAATAAGCATTAATTTTGTTACTCCCTTGTATTTTTAAATGTCCCATGCCTTGCACTTTAGATATAAAATAATGTCCTGAATGATGGCATACAAAATAAATATCTTTTACATGTAATGGGTCATGTTTCTTTGTAAATTAAAAAAATTTAGATTATGTTTCCATTTCAAAATTCTCCTTTCACAACATGAAATCATTAAACACAGAGAAATCTCTCTCTTCTTTTTCAATGACTATTTCATGTTCCATTTGCAAATGTAATGAAAAGTTTTCCTTTGGAAAACCTTCATTACATAATGTGCATTTATATAATTTTTTAATGATGAACACTCAAGGGCAGTAAATGCACTATCTGATTGTGAAAATAATAAATTTTTATTATTGTTGAACTGACGACTATATAAACTGCATTTAAATTGGAAAACTTTATTTTTACTTGCTTTGAGTAATGTTGTTTGTTGTGATATATGCAATTTCATGCAGTGACATTTTAGATTGCTGTTACTTGAGAAACATTTTTTTGGAATCAGGGCAGCTAAAACTTTTTTGAAGTTATACTGGATTTTGAAGCAAAAGTATATGAAATCGAATTACCATTGACGACTTTATAAAATGCATGATCTGAATTGGAATTAAATATTTCAGCAGTAGAAATATGCTTTTTATTGGAATGAATGTTCTTCAAATGATGCTATAAATTGCTGGCATTTAAAATACACTTTTTGCAAATAGAACAGTTGTAAGATTTTGAAATTACAGTTTTCTGAAAGATGTTACCAATCGTAATCAAAGCGGAAATGTGAATTTCAGATCTATTGTCTTGAATGATCATTGATATCACCAGCCAGCTCATTTAAATTGGTGCTATATATTCTAATATTCTGAAACAGAATCCTCACAATATTCCTAAGTATTTGGCAGTGAGAAGGGTCTTTTATTGAGAGATTCTTCAGTTCATTATAAATATGTGAAAGCAAAATTCACATACTAACGAAGCATAAAACGCACGAAGTCAAATGCAAAATGTAAACAGACACATTTTTGACGTATCTGTTAACGTCACATGATGCGCAAACTGAGATGCGCGTAAGACGGGAGGATCAGATTCATGATCTCAAAAGTTGCCTTCTCTCCGTAGACGCTTGTTTGAAAGATAGCAATAAAAAACGTCAAGCAGTCCTTCTCAAACGAATAAATGGCCACCTGGAAAAAGAAAATATCATCATCCCGCATTAGTCTGGTTTCCGACTACAACTTTCGACAGCAAATCAGCTCTACAGAGTTGTTGAGACCCTTTTCAGAGGACATGCAATATCGCAAAATAACTGGAAGTATCTTTAGTGATATAGCTAAGGCTTTTGACCGAGTATGGATGGATGCACTAGTATACAAATTACACAACTTGGGCTTACCAGGCTACATCATAAACATAATTAACATAAATCCTACTTGACCAGTAGACACTGTCGTTCACGTTTCAGGCCATTCCAACAGCCGCGCTATTTCAGCCAGTTTCCTACAAGGTTCCTTACTTGGTCTTACCCACTTCAATATTTATGTGAACGATATTCCGATAATGCCCAACTCTACTCTAGCCATGTATGCAGACGATACAGCGATCCTAGACCAAAGTGAATTTTGTTAGCCCAGTTATACAACGATTACAAGCACACATCCATGCATTTGAGACTTGACTCACTAAATGGAAAATTGTGATTAACGTGGATAAAACGCATGGCTGTCCTCTTCAATAGGAAAAGCAAAATTCTGGAAAATCTCAATTTATTTGGAACCTTAATCCACTAGTCCAAGAAATTCCCTTATCTTCGGGAGATCCTCAATAATTCGGTCACATGTATCCCACACATTTCATCTATTATTCAGAAGTTTGGAGTTCGTAAAGCTAAACTCTACAACTAAAACTTGCTCGAAACAGCTTTCTATCTATAGATAACAAGTTACTAATTTACAAATTCACATTGCGTCCCATGCTTTGCTATGCGTTTCCAGTCTGAGCGTATGCTTGAAAAAATAATAGAAAAAGGTAACGCCCTGTAGTACCTTTGTAATAATCGGATCCACGAGGAACTAAATAATGTTCAGCTCAGTAGTCACTACTATTTTCTTGCAAAAAGATTCCATGAGAGGCAGGGGTCTATAAAACAACCCGTTATTAAAATCTGTTCTTATGCAGTGATTTAGCAAATATCTATATCTCATTTGCTTTTATATCTCCCTTATGGTGTTTTGCTCCTCATCTCTCCCCTTTTTATGTTATTACTTAACGCGCTAATTGACTCGTAACTGCTTATGTTTCTAGTTTTATTTCTATGTTTATTTCTATGTTTCTAGCAAAATCGCCAGCTCGAACTTACTTTTCTGGTCTGCGAATGTAGGTTGCTGTCTCATGTTAAATTGTCCAATTATTATTACATCTCTGTCAATTCAGTCAGCTACACTCTCTTTTTACTTTTCTCTTGTAACAATTAGGAAAGTAAACTATTCTACATGCCGTAGGGACTTCGGCCCATTTACCCTAAGACTCCTATATTTAGAACTAGGTTTAGAGGAGCCTTAATTTACCCAGGTGCCAACACCAGTCCTAGAATCGGAAGTAGTAAAATTTCATACTAACTTATGTGCGCTGCCCAGACGGTATAGTGGTTAATCTCTTATCTTGAGGAGCCGACTGCGATGCCAAAGTTCCCGGGTGCGTATTTCCAAACCCTACCCCACTTTTCGAATTTTTGAAGTCACGGAAATATCGACTAGTTTCACCTGGCAAGATGCCTACCCCACTTTTGACTACTACGGCGCGCTTTCGAAAGAATTGTGCTGCTGAATAGTGTGTTTAGGTGCTAATTGTGAGATTTTCGCAATTTAAATTATTATGAGTGGGAATTTACGCAAAATCTTTAGTGAACGGTTATTGTTTATCGCCGTAGTGTATTTGAGGAAAGAGGAGAATAATTCACTGCTGATGTATACATTAACAGTATGAAAAATCTGGAAGGTGACACTCGGCAATAAATGTGCTGCATTTCATCGCAAAATTCAGCGACGCCAGTAAAACAAACGAAAGTGTTCGAAAAACTTATCCACATCTGAAGCCACTATACAAAAATTGTATGTGTGTCAATACAGCAATTTAAATATATATTAAAAAAAAAAAAAAAAAAAAAAAAACAATTGCAGAAAACTTTAGATCAAGGAATAAGAAAGAATTGCAGTGCCTCTATGTGCTTAAAAACTACGGAGCATTCTGCAGACTTTCGTGCCAAAATCAAGGTTGACAAATAGATTAATACATTTTATTGTTTCTTTTAGTGTATATATTTCAAAATTATTAAAATAACTTGAACAGTTGTTTAATTGCTTAAAACAGCAATAAAGTTCATTTATAAAGATATACAAGGAACTTCATAATTCATTGCTTTGGTGAACAACTGAAATTTACTAATTTACCAAACTTTATAACATTAAATATCTTCGTAACTGTGGTATTATGCTCTGTTTTATAAAAGCTTAACTACTTTATTCATTTGTTATACATTAAAATATTTTCTGATTTATTTACTAAATGCGTAATCAATTATCAGGATTACTAAATGTATTAAGAATTTCCATACATGCTTGTGCAGTGTGAATGCATGTTTGTGTAATGAACTTTGATTTTTATGAACGAAAAAGAAATACAATCTCCGAATAAGTACTTTTTTGTTTTCCAGTTCCTGTGTTTAGTTGTAAAAGTAAATTCACTTCAAGTATGTGTCTGTGCATTTGTGACGATGTAAATGCTGAAATGTATGTATAGTAAAAACTCAACAAAAAAAAATATCCGGAAAGCTCTTGAAGTTTTGGATAGCCGAGCATATAAAAAATGAAATATTGTAATAAGTGAATGGAAGAATAAACTACTAGTCTAAAACCATAAAAACAATTCATCTTATTTGTATCAACTTGACTATCAAAAGCCAATATTTAATATTATGCACGATTTTGAAATGAATGTATGCTGCTGATCTTTGGAATATGATAACGGGTGATTTTTACAATGGTTCTTATGTGGATTAAGACTGCAAGTTGAGACTTTAAATATGAATAATAGTAATCTGAAAATTTGAAGTAGTAATTTTATATCCAACAATCTCTGCCAAATAACTTCCATGTTTGAAGTAATTAAAAAAATATATTTTTAACCACTTATTATTAATTTTATAAAGTGCATTCTACAATTTAAATTTTATTTACTACTTTCATCTATTTTTAATGTTTGCCATTATAAATTTCATACTATGTACTTTTTTAAGATTTCATAGTTGCAAATTAAACTTCCTTTACAATTTATTTAGTTATTCTATACATACATTTATATTTTATGTAAGAAAGGGATTTATGTGCAACAGATATACAGTGAAAATCATTTAACACAAAACTGCGGGGACTGAAATATTTTTTCGTGTTAAAGAATATTGAAAGGAAAAAAAAATATATATTCAACAAAATTAAGCTTATTAGAGTACATTTTATTTACATAGATATGTATATATGCATGTATTTAATAAAAACCAATGAAACTAAAACATCCACAAGAACTTAATGGAATTTAATACAAAATTTTCAAGTTTTTGAAAAACAAAACATTTATTGAGTTTTGGGAAACTAATCTGATATTTTTCTTTGCATTGTCTTTTTTAGCATCAAATTGTTCAATGTCAAACATTTTGTTATTCATTTCACCATTGGAATGTGTGTCTGAATAACTG
This sequence comes from Stegodyphus dumicola, assembly GCF_044657685.1. NCBI lineage: Eukaryota > Metazoa > Arthropoda > Arachnida > Araneae > Eresidae > Stegodyphus > Stegodyphus dumicola. The sequence continues at coordinate 183,076,804 of NC_140781.1, forward strand.
TCCATACTTTTTATGATGTTCCTCATTTCGGATGAGGTGGGAACAGGAACTGCATTATTCATTTTATTTTCGTCATCAGAATCTGCATCAATGATAATTTTTTAGCTTTGAACAAACTCCAAAATAACTTTATCTGCCATAATTGAGGCTGTACACACATTATCATAAACTACTGCAACGAATTCTTCCGATAGTACAGTAGACAGTTCATTAATAAACTTTCTCAAACATTTCATTAAGTGTCAGCTCAGTTTCAATATACTACTTCTCCATTTCTTTCGGCACCGAAGAATCTGATACTTTTGAGAATTGTGTGTAATGAAAATAATTTTCATTCATCCTTGGAGTCGCTGAATTCTATGCAGTGCAACATATGAGCCAAACTCACTAATTTTTACTCACACTGCCATGTATTCATAACTGAATTCCAAAGCTAACTGATGAGAGATGAGATGTTTGTGTGGCGTTTGTAGACGTGGAAGGCGAAAGTACCATAGATAAACAAAACTGGCTCGTGTCACAGGCTATTCCGAGGGTATTTCAAAGCCAAATTAGCCTCTTTTCTACGAAACATGTGAAACCACCTCTTTTTCATTTCACACGCCGCTTAAATCTCGCCAGCGATGCCAGTGTTTTCTGTATTTTGTTCATTTCCAGAAAGAATATCTTTTCATGTTAAGCGATTTTTGTTTCGTGTTAAGAGAAAGAAATTGCATGAAAATACATAGTAGTTTGTTGGGACCGTTGAATTATTTCGTGTTAACCGATATTTCGCCTTAAGCGTTTTCACGTTAAACGTATTCCACTGTATACAGATGTGTTTGGACTATGTATATACAAATAATTTTTTAAAAGGAAAATTTATAATCCTTCCAAAAATTTTTGTGCATTATGCTGCTAAAAATTGATCAGTAAATATATAAAGAAAGAAATTTAGAACCAATTTTTCAGAAAGAATTCAAATTCAAATTAACTTGATAAAATCCTGTTTAGACTAGTAAAATCTTTTTAAATTGCAAGATATTTTTAATGATTTTACTCCCCCCCCCATTTTCCTTTGCTACTGCTGTTTGATAAGAGGTTCTAGTGAAGTTTTGTGTTGAAATTATTTTGAACTGTCAAAGATTTTCCACTGCAGGATTTTTAATTTTTTCTACATTTTTAAGGGCATGTTTTCTTTCTTTCTTTCTTTTTCGATTCTTTTTAGACTAGAAAAATATTTTTAAATCGGAAGATATTTTCAATGATTTTCTTTCGTTTTGAGGAGGACTAGAATATTTTGGTGAACTATTAAGATAAAAAATATATTGAAATGGTTCATCAGCTGATTCTGGATACAGAAAAGCAAGGATTTTGTTTTAGAAATGGAAATGTAATTAAATTCGACATACCTCCTCTTGACGATATTATGTTAAAGTTGGTTGGATTCCTCACCTTTCTTGTTCTTTTATACAGTCAAAAGTCGTTAATTCGGACACCCATAATCCGGACCTCAAAGCTACAAACATTCTGCGCATGCGTCGCGTTCACGCATGCGCTCGGGCATTTAAGAGTGCGCGCAAGACGTTTACGTCTGCGAATATGCAGACGTCTGCGAATATGCAGCGCCGTGGGTGCCACTGGCAACGCGATCAATAGTAAAATACATAATTAAAATAAATATTGATACTGATAAATTTTTAAATAGTACCATTGTTACTATAATGGTTTGAAGAATGATAAACCGTAAAAATTTAAATTATAAATCACAAAATGGTCTACAGATGTTTGGAGGTCGCTGGTGACCCCCAGCATGAAGCACAATTATATAACATTATGTTCTGTAGATAATATTTCAACATAATATATATCGCATAATAAAAATTTCAAGTTGGCGTCATGCGCAAATCACGTAAAATGCACGCGGCAGTCAACGTGTTAATTTTTACATTTTAAATTATTCTTGTTCCACATTTATAGGATTTTATGAAGATCATTTGAACTTCAATTTTTTAGTCTTTGTAAAACGTTGTTTCTAAATTTCTTTATATACTATATATAAGAACTACACTCCTAGAAAAAACTAATTTATATATTTATTTATCCCAAATTTTCATTTTGAAACATTTTAGTACATGCTTTTCCTCAATATTCTAAAAGTTGATTTTTTGTTGATCTGAAATATGTAATATGGAAAAATTCTATCAAAAAACATAACTCAGAAACAAAACAGGAGATAAATAGAGATAATAATAATGTGGGATATTTGATTCTCTTCCCCTAATAGTCATTTGAAACATTTTAGCGTGTTTTTCCATTCAGCTGAAACAGTAAAAATATAGAAAAATTCCCACAGAAACATTATTCGGCTGAGAAACAAAACAGGCACAAAAAGTGGGTTGGCGTTAGGAAACTGATTGGTCTAAAACAGGCCTTCTTTTCAGTCGTGACCCTTTTTTATCATAGATTTTTTCCACGACCCCAAAATATTTATGAAAATTTTGTGAGACCCCATAAGCATAGCAAAAATCTGACACGCGAGAGTGAAACTGTCAATTTTCCCACTTGTATTGTAAGATAGTATTGCAGTTTTAGGGCATTATCTTTAATTTCTCATTTTAAGACAGAACAATGTGAAAATTTTAATCAAGTAACAGACGAAATGACAGCGTCACGTGCAAAGCAAGTAAAATGAACATTTATATTATAAACAGAATGCGTTGAAACATTTTTGTTTTTCCCTTTGTCTGTATTGGCTTATCTTTATCTATTTTCAGATACATTGTGTAAAAGTATTGGGTAATTGTAAAATTATTATATTAAGTTTAAGAAATACCAAAACTACTAAAATTTTTTGCGACCCCCTGCTGTAGATGGGGGTTGCGATCTACAGTTTAAGAAAGTCTGGTCTAAAATAACGTTACAATATTTGAATTTGTTGGAACATTGGATAACTGAGGCCACAGCCAGTGCAGTTATGGCAGGTGTGCAAATTTTGGAATTTACAGAAATATCAAGTAACAAAATTTTTGGAATTGAGGAGTGAAACGTTTTTAGAATTTAGGACCCACAGAGATTGAATAGCATAACAAAATGTACCTGCTGAAGCTAGGACTCCAGTGCATGGTTATATTCTTATAATTAAAATTTATGCCCCAAGACCATTCACGGTAATTAAGACAATTAGACTGCAATCACACCACTCACCCGAAGGCAAAATGAAGGGTTAAATTCATCAATTCTAATGAGAATGCAGTAGTGAAGTAAAGCACTGCGGTTTTACATAATTTCTGAGTAAGCTATTTGTACGAATTGAAATATTTCTTGCCTTTAAACTTATATTCCAAATTAAGATTTAACTTGAAATTAATGTAGATAATTACTGAGAGAATTAGATTTTTGTAGCGTAGTTTACGTGAGATGAGATCACGTGGTGTTACGTGATACGAACCGGCGAATCAGGATGTTGAACCATGAAAACATAGTAAATTCTTAATGTCTTTTTACAAATTTATTATCTTTATTTATTGGCTTTTTATAAATTTTAAAAGATATTAAAATGTTTGTGCCTTCAAAATAAAAAATTCTTAGAACTAACGTTTGTTAACATTTTTTTATATGTATATTGTATGTTGTCGTCAACAAAGTCTGCTTGGCGAGATTTACGCCAGTGAAACTGAAAAGTACCTCAGAAACTAAACATAAAGATTAAGTAAATAAATCTGAAGAATTTTTTTAAGGAATGAGCTGAGAGCATGAAAAATTAAAATGTATTTTTGAAAAAATATACAATAGTTCCTGAGAAGGATTTACAGGCATCCTTAAAAGTTTCATATTTAATTGCAAAAAATTTAAAACCTCATACAATTGGAGAATCGCTCATTCTTCCTTCAACAATTAAAATGACATCATTTATGCACGCAGAAAAATATAGTAACGATTTAAAAACAATAGCATAAAAAAAAGATACTGTTTCTTACCAAATTTTTGTCATATCAGACACTATAGAATACAAAATCCAGTCTTTACTATAAAACTTGATGAAACTACCGACATTACTAAAATGTTTCATTTCATCATTTATGTGAGATATGTTTTTGAAAACGACGCAGTAAAATATTTTTTATGTTGTAATATTTGGGAAGGAAAAACAACTGGAGAGAAAATATTTGAAATTATTAACAAACAGTTTGAAACAAATAATCTTTCCTAGACACACTGTGTCGCAGTTTGTATTAATGTAAGCTTTTAAAACTAAGCCAATACTTTGGGAAGGAGAATTGACCAAAAAAAAAAAAAAAAAACAGAAACATGCTTTTTCACAATTTACTAAAGAAAATAATACAGATTTCTTGTTTAAAACAACATATGATAAAATTGACAGAAATTTTTTTGAAAAATTTCCAAATAAGGAATTAGGTTGGATCTGTGACCCATTTTGCCTTTGGTATTTTGAATTCTAATGTATCTCTAAATGAAAAAGAACAATTAATTGATATTTTTAAGGGACGGAATACTGTGTGTTAAGTCTCTAAATTGCCAAAAATTTTAGTTGATTGGAAATTAATATGCCGATTTAAAAGGAATGAAAGTAAATTATTACGTTTCTTACATAAAATTGTACAGTAAACCTTTAGCTTATATTTAAAACTTCTAAAATGCTTATCTTACATTTATCTGTTATTTAAGCATTGAAAGTGGATTTCTCACTGAAATAGAAATAATTTTGCTATTGAATTAACATGGAGAACTTTTTTATTGAAATATTTTTTCTCCGTGACATTAGTTGCATCTACTACAAAATAAAGATTAAAGAATGGTTTTTAAAACATTTGAATTCGTTGTCATATTGATGTATGAAGCACTAGATTAGTGAGTTTTTATTACATTATTGACAAGTATAGTTTTTAAACGATCAAAAAATTTTCAGCGGAGATAATTATTTGCCAAATATGAATATGTTTCCAAAGAGGAAATAAATAATAAGTGATAAAAAGAAAATTCAGTTAGAACATCACATCTCTAACAAAGTAATTTGCTTTGATTTAATCTTTATTATACAATATATTTTAAAATGATACGGCAAAATCCAATGTGAAAGGTTATGCGAAGATTACGATAGTACCTAGAGTATTCAGCATTTCGTATAATCCTATAACCAGATAATAATAATATTAAAATAAATTTTATCTGAATGAAGTTTTCTTATAACAGAAACAGTAAAATTATGCAATTACATAAACGAATACACTTTCAGACAATATACTTAATACTGTTTAGAAGCGCAAGCCAAAGTTCTGTTTATGTTACTTCTCGCCCTTCAGCGCATGCTCAAGAATTACCATCCAGGCGAATCTAGTCGATTTGTCCATGACGTCAAAAATTCGAAAAGTGGGGTAGGGTTTGGAAATACGCTTCCCGGGTTCATCCGAGAGAAGGGATTGTTGTAACCGTCCATCCCTTCCTAAAAGGCAAAGACGACCCACCTATTAGGTGCTTCAATAGCAAAGTGACAACAACTTCTGGCCTTAGTTGTGGCCGAAGTCGGCTGAGGACCCGTCATTGTAAAAAAAAAAAAAAACTTAAGCATGATCTGAAAAGAAAGTGGTAAATTTATAGCTTCTCTCTCTTTAAGATTTGTATGCTATCAATATCTCATTATCATCAATAAACTCAACATACAAGAGCTAAATTAACTCTCACAAATATGAAAGGAAAAATGTCAGACCTTACTGTAGCTTAGAAATAGTTTAGTTATTTAATATGATATACTACATATAGACACAGATATTACATATAGATGTATTACATATGATTTACAATTATATACTACAATATACAAGTATACATTACAATATGATATACTACACACTTATTTAATACCTTAACTATACATATTCCTAAAAATTTAAAACAAAAACGCTAGAAGCATTTATCATTATTTTTAGCAGATTTTGCTTACTATTTATTTTTCTTCCGCCATACGTTTTCCCCTTTCGATCATATTCCGTTCAAATTTGACGTCATACTGATCAGTTATTCTTTTTTACGGCGTTTTTAAACTTTAATTATAATCACCCTGCTTTTTACATCACAAACAGTGGACGGCAAAAAATTTTCAATTGAGATTTCCTTTTTCTCCTATTATAACTAAAAACTATAATTGTAAGTAAAAATACAAAACAAAAGTGTGTAGAATGTCTAAATTTTACACCGTTTTTATTTCGTATTCGAGAGCATGTACGTGTTTTAGGTAGAAAGTCATTATATTCAAAACTACGGACTAAACCATAGGTGTGCCCAGCAACCAGTGACTGGAGAAATTAAACTTTTATTTCATTGGAGGAATGACTTCGCAGAGGGCCTTCATAGAGAAAAAGGCTTATACGTGCATGGCAAAAAGACACCATAACTCATGGAGTCATTTATTTCACTAAAATTTCGGCCTAAGTCGAACTACTTGTGTTCAGCGGTCTTATTCACTCGGCCAATGACGAGATATTTTATTGGATGAGAAATTGTGTTGTACAAAAATTAGTTATAAGCAAGAACACCGTACGTATAGAAATTTCCTTACGAGTTGCGCAGAAATAATTTTTCATTGTGTCATGGATATGTCCTGGAATGCCACAGGCCCGGAATGATGCTGCATATTAGTTACATTTTTTTCCAAACTTCTCCAAAACTCCTACTATTGTAATTTCAAGTAAGACAATCAGAGGAAATATAAAACTCCAAAGTTTATCAGGTTCAGTGTTCCGCCTTACTTGCTTTGAGAACATTCAAGAACCTGACTCGGAACAGGGAGCTTACTAAAGCTATGTTCAATAAATGTGGGAAGTAGACAAGATACACAGGAAGGGTATACGAAACCCTTTATTTTTCACTCTTTACAATGATTTCCGTACTTCGGAACACAGAGACCAACCACTTGTGGTCTGAACGTAAGAATACAAAAATATTAACTAAACTCTAACTTAACTTTGGAGTAATAAACAAGGGCCTACGTGGAAGATTGGCCGTATATTAACAGGGAGCCGTATGTAGTACAGAGGACTGTTCATACTACAATACGTTTAAAAATTATTAAGAGGATTAAACCTCTGGCCTGGAAGGCAACCAGCAACCGAGTAAAAACTGCTAACGCAAGCGGCCTGCTTCTACTAACTCCTTCCTCTCTCTCGCTTGGCAAAAAGCCACAACTTAAGTACTTGGCGTTCGCCAGACAAATTTGCATAAAATAAGTTAAAGCTTTTAATTCTGGCCGGAAGTAGAAAATAAGAAGTGATAGTAAAGATTTAAAATAAAATAAACGTTAGTAAAACTTAAGATCCTTACATACTTCCCGCCAGAGTTAATTAGTTTGAAACTGAAGTCTAAAACTACCTTGTTGAAAAATTTAGCTCTAGAATCTAACGCGAGGCCAATCTTTTACAAACATTTCTCACTAGAAACTAGAAATTAAAAAAAAAATGTTTTTACATAATCAGCTCCATGGACAATTACTTTTCATCTGTACTGCATCTAAACAGGAGCTTTTAGTTGAAATCTGGTTCCTTCCAGAAATCTGGAAGGAAAACTAGTTTAATGAAATGTTACACAAATAAATGGAAAGTCACATGAATATTTATATTTCTCTTAACATTCTTATTTCATTCATGACTTTATTTTAATTATCTCTCCCCGTGCTCTCCGACATGTTTTGTAAAAGAAAACACCGAACACGAATGTGTTTATGTCTACGTGTTCAACACTACCTCCTACAATCAAAACACTAACGTGTTAAAATTCAACATAACATAATCTCGTAACACAGCTTATCTTCATATCTAAACCCTGAGGTACTATTCTGAAAGTGGCTAACTCTGAAGTGTAGCGTCATTGAGCCTAACTACATTCATTCAACCTTTAACACTATTCACAATACTTTTCTCTCTCTCTTTTTTTTTTTTTTCAGTCACACGAATAAGTTTAAAATTTTTGGCATTACTTTCACTTTTACCATATCACAGTATTTCTTAACATTTAAAATAACAGTTCACATTGTTTATAAGAACATATTAACATGCCGTTAATTTTACGCAATTTAAAACATACATTAGTAGTACATTGTTAACTTCTATTCTTTTCCAAGCAAGTGCCAATTCTTCTACATTGAAATACTACATTTCAAAAGTATTTCAGACTAAAACTTCTTTCTTGCCAGAATGTTTTAAATAAAATTTATACAATAACTTTTACAATATTCAAGTATTTACACATTCCTATTATACATCAACTTTAGTTTTACTCGCGAGTAATTGAAAAACATAATACCAAAATAGGTAACAACTCATTTCTCGCCTTTTTGGCGATAAAGGTAGACCTCACATGAGGTAAAACGTCTTGAAATCTGCCACTTGCAGTAAGAATGAAAGATTAACTTAAGTTTGCAAAGTAACATAAAATTTTACTTATCTTTGTGACATTCGGACATTCTTTTCTCTGCCCAGACCTGGAAGGTAGCTAAGATTCGTGTTTGATTTATCCTCCTTCTTGTGCGGGCTCGCCCTTCAGTTCCTTCCTCTAGGAACTTTCTTTTCCCTCCAGTTCGGTCACCCTTGAATACCTTCTTTTTCGCCTCTGCCTGTGGTCTTGGCCGTTTGATGGCAGCTGGTCTTGGCGGAACCGGGACACTTCTCTCTCGTTCCTGCTTGGACATCGTTGCTGGCCGTTCAAATTTTTCTTTTATCTTTTCCTCCGCCGCTGGTGGTCGTTCCGCAATTCGGCGACATTTGCTGCGTAGAGTCCTGTCCGATGAGTATATCTTCCGTTTGGGAGCCGGGTTATAGTTGCCGTTATTTCTCCTGGCTCTCTTTGCATTCGTCGTACTTCTCCCTTCTTCATTCTGGGGGTGGTCCTGCGCTCTTTTTTCTGGTCGGTGGAACGGCTTCTTTTTCTTGTTACCTTCAATTTTCCAACGGGGAAACTTTCTTTTCAATTGCTCCTGCCTCCTAATGGCTTGCCCTTGTACTTGTCGTTGTTCCACCTCTGGAGCTTGTGCCTGCAGTGCCTGCCGTGCCGGATCCTGCAAAAGATCTTTAAATATATGCATTTTATTACGGTCATAGTATGGTTTTATTTGGTCAATGTTTGCGGAGCATGTTTCACCATTCCTGGCTTTTAACACCACTACAGCCTGAGTTATTTTTTCTATGACATATGGTCCTTCAAATCGTGGAAAACATTTGGCGGTTTTATCTTCTGGTGCTGAAGAAAGTGAATGCTTAATTTTTAATACTTCATCTCCTACTTTATAAGTTACTCCCCGTCGTTTCATATCATAATAGAGCTTCTGTTTTCTTTGTGCTACTTCAGTGTTCTTTTTTGCTTCTTTAATTAATTTTTCTATATCACCCATTTTAAATTCTGGGGCTCTTTGTTGAACATAAAATAATTTATCTAACGGCGTTATAATCTTTCTGTCTAAAAATAACTCAGCAGGAGTTTTGCCCGTTGTATCATGTTTTGCGGTCCTAAGGGCGAAAGCAAATTCATTGGCATAGTTATCCCAGCTTTTATGAAAATTTTTAACATAACTACGGATGATTTTCACTCTATTTCTATTGACCCGTTCCGCTATATTTGATTGCGGCCGATACGGGACCATTTTTAAATGACGTATGCCCAGTTTTTGGCACATGTCTTCAAATATATTACTTACAAATTGAGGACCATTATCCGATATAACTTTTAGGGGCGCCCCGTATTTTAAAATATATTTATTTAAAATAGAATCGGTAACTAATTTCGCGGAGGCTCGTTTTAAGGGAACAATTTCGGTCCATTTACTAAAATGATCAACTATAACAAGGAGATAGCGACTTTTGTTTAACTGACTTTTTGGGAAAGGGCCCAATAAATCGATGCCGATTATTTCATTTGGAAATTCGGATTTAATACTTGTTAGAAACCCGGCCGGGCGGAAATTAATATAATTAACGACTTGACATGTTGGGCAGGACTGGACATACGCCCTTGTTAACTTTTGCAGTTCAGGAAAATAAACTGCCTCGCGTACGCGTTGGATAGTTTTCGAATACCAGCATGAGAAGCTAATGGGCTGTCGTGTAACTCCTGCAGGATATTTAATCTAAGACTAGCTGGGATGACAGGTCGAAATTCGTTGTTGGAATTTCTAGTTTTTGTATAAAATAATAGACCATCTATTAGTTCGTAATGGGCCGCCCTATTTCTTATCGCCACAATATCTTGGTGGCTAAAATTTTCAGGATCCTTTAAATACTCATAAATGTTTCCCAAACTCAGGATCCTTACCCAGTTCGGTTATTACAGTTTCTCGGGAATTTAGTGTACATGCTGTGAGCATTGCCACCTTTACAGTATTACCTTCTTCATCTATTTTTATTCTGGATAGGGCATCTGCTACGATATTTTCCTTTCCGGGGGTATGCTTGATTACCAGATTATATTCTTGTAGCTTGAGTGCCCATCTTATTAATCTTGGGGATAAGTTTTTCCCTGAGTACAATCTAGTTACCGCCGCATGATCAGAATACACTGTTATTGGCGCTCTTCCAAAATAGACTCGGAACTTTTGCACTGCTAACAGAACTGCAAGTGCCTCTCTCTCGGTCGCGGAATAATTTCTTTGTGTTTGATTTAAAGTTCGACTAAAAAAATGCCACGGGCTGTTGATTTAGCGAAAGTACCACTCCTACCGCATAATCCGAACCATCCTCTGAAATTTCTAAATTCTCATCCTTTTCAGGAAATTTCAACACAGGGGCTTGCGTTAAAGCTTGTTTTAATTTTTCGAAAGCACTATTGGCTTCGGCCGTCCACGAGAATCTTGCCTTTTCCCTTTTTAATTTTAACAATGGTTCAGCAATAGCTGCAAAATCTTTTATAAAGGACCTATAATATGAACAATGTCCTAGAAAAGAAGAGAGCTTCTTCGCCGTATTTGGCGGCGGATACTTTTGCACAGCGATTATTTTTGATTCGTCTGTCTCGATTCCTTTCTGAGATATTTTGTAACCTAAATATTTTAATTCAGGGGCTGCAAATTTGCACTTTTCGACATTAACTTTTAGACCGGCCTCATTTAATAATGAAAACACCTGTCTTAAATCCTGTACATGTTGGTCCAGATTATCACTAGTAATAATGATATCGTCTAAATAGATAAATGTGGACTTTCCAAGAACAGGCTTAACACAATGTCCATACATCGCTGAAATGTTGCCGGTGCCCCTGAAAGGCCAAACGGCATACGCAGGAATGCATAAGTGCCAGACTTGGTTATAAAAGCAGACTTAGGCACGTCCTCCGGTCTAACACCTATTTGAAAATAACCAGTCGTTAAGTCTAAAGTCGTCATATATTTGGTAGACGTTATGTTCCTTAGAATTTCTTCAATAATAGGTAACGGATATACCGGATATTTAGTTATGGAGTTTAATTTATGATAGTCAATCGCGAAACGCCACCTTTTTGGATGTGTTAATGGATAGTCATTGTTTTTCTTACATAAAACCACCGGGGTAGCATAACTACTTGAGATGGGCGTTATGATCTTTTTCCGTAACATATCTCTAATGTGCCATTCTATAATTTTTTCTTTATTCTTATCATACCGGTAAGCTTTGTGGCGAACTGGCATTGAATCTCCGGTGTCAATACTATGGTTAGTAACTTGAGTAAATCCTGGAATATCACTAAATAACGAAGCAAATTCACTTACCACATTTCGGATTCTTTGTTGCTCTTCCTTAGGCAGGTGGTTAAGGTTTAACATTGGTTTTTCTTCTCGAACTGGTTTCATCGTCAGCTTAAGGGACGCTTCTTTAAAATCCAGCGTTGCTTCTGCCTCTGAAAGAAAATCTATCCCTAAGATATTATGTGCTTGCAGATTCTTTACTATAAAAAACATAATTTTTACTTGTTCGTCCTTGATACGAACGTATAGAGGTAATTTACCTATGCACTTACATCTTTCTCCTTGCGCAGCTAACACTGTCGTATTATCCGAATTATATATGTGGTATTTCCGAAAATACTTCCTAAAAATTCTTCTGCCACACAGGAACACTGCGCGCCTGTATCCAGGAGTGCGGTGGCTGGGATGTTATTCACCAACACTTCAATCTTCGGAAGAGTCAAATTTTTCACCATTACTGTATTTAACTTGTAGGAAGAGGGGTTTTCTTGGCCTTCGGATTTCCGCACCCTCCTGTCAGCAGAAATCCGTTTTAGTTTAAATCCTTTTTTCTTCCCATGCTTTCCTTCTTTTTCCTCTGGAATTGAGACTTTTTCCCTGGATTGCTATTGAACTGTCGACGTTCGCCGGCTGTTTTTGGATGCTCGGGTTTCCTTGCCCACTGATTCGCTTTGCTTTCGTAGCCGTGTGCTTGACTTTGCTGTGGTCTTGGCTCACCAAATTTGTTTCGTTTTTGATATTGGCGTCTTCTTTCAATGTCCGCCGTTCTTCTACTTTCAAACTGGATTGCTAGCTCAAATAACTTTTCCAGTGTAGTCGGATTCCTTAATTCAATAAAGTCTTGTACTTGGGGAAGTAACCTCGGCAAAATCACTTGAATTATCTCAGGATCCGGACGGTTTTCATACAAGAGTTTGAAGACGTGAATTTTTCTTAAAATAAAGCTTGAGAGATTTTCAATTGGTTTCTGGTATATGCTGAAAAGTTCCGCTTCTAATTTCGCACGATCCCTTACGACAGGGAAGGCTTTTACTAAGGCAGTCTTGAAATTTTCGTAAGTATAGGTGGGACTTCCCGCTTGACCCAAGAGACTTCTGCCTATGCATTTGAACCAATTAAGCGCTTGGCCCCTCAAAGCGCTGGTAGCTAAGGTACTTTTTGGAACTCGTGCACGGGATACATCATGAAGTTGTCATCTAGTTTTTCCAAAAAACTGGTAACCGGTGAGTTTCCATTAAATGTTGCTTCTGGTTTCATCGCTGCGCGCATGGTCTGGACGATGTAACCAAATCCTTCCAGGCCGGGAGCTGGCATTTCTGGATTCTGAGCCGCTTCTGCAGGCAGCACAGGTTCTTCTTGAAACTCGGCCATGGTTATTCTTCTTCGTCGGGCGCCACTATCATGTTCAGTGTTCCGCCTTACTTGCTTTGGGAACATTCAAGAACCTGACTCGGAACAGGGAGCTTACTAAAGCTATGTTCAATAAATGTGGGAAGTAGACAAGATACACAGGAAGGGTATACGAAACCCTTTATTTTTCACTCTTTACAATGATTTCCGTACTTCGGAATACAGAGACCAACCACTTGTGGTCTGAACGTAAGTGGTTGGCAAAAAGCCACAACTTAAGTACTTGGCGTTCGCCAGACAAATTTGCATAAAATAAGTTAAAGCTTTTAATTCTGGCCGGAAGTAGAAAATAAGAAGTGATAGTAAAGATTTAAAATAAAATAAACGTTAGTAAAACTTAAGATCCTTACAAGTTTACCCCAAACCTAACTGGTATTATACTCTATAGATTCTGGAAATCAATATTTTATTACTGACACATATTTCTGTCCTTATGTACATGAATGGTAGCTATATGTTACAAACTGCTCATCAACATTAGGGAGTATTTTGTTTTGGTAAGCAAACTCGTAATACATTAACACAAAAATTAGATATCTATATATCCAAATGGTGATTGCACTAAGCTATCCTATACTTGCTTAAAATATGCTATAAAGTTGTTTATACTTGCGTACAGAAATGTAATCAGATTTTCCGTTTGGATTAAATCGTACTATAAATTTTTGATCCACTTTATTGAATTTATTGTTCTTCCTTTCTGAAAATTTGCCCACAGATATTTTTCTCATTTAAATATAATGCGTCAGAAATTTTTTTCAAAATGCGATATGCATACTTTTGTTATTTCATTCTGAAGAGATTTATACATTCTGCCTTAAAATTTTTTTCATCTCAGAATTTCGACCTTTTCATCTTTAGGCAGTCAGATAAGTAAATTTCCATATGAAATTTATTCCCAGTTTTTATCTTAAGTTAACGAATTTTATTGATTTTCCCCGAATCAATCGACAGTAATTAAATATTCAGTCATTATATGTATATATATATATATCTTTCTACGGTAAATCTCGCTTTTCATTTTAGAAAGAAAAGATGTTTTAGATTTCATTCAAAAGAAATCTAAAACATATCTCGTTAGAACTTCCCTTTCTGAGGTAAATTTATTAAATTTTATTAATCATCTGGTTCTTTTAACTGAAATTAAACAACAAACATAGATTCATGTACTTCCTGTCTTTATAACATGTTAATTATTTAGTTTTTCTGCTTATTTTTGACTCAGTAAAATTTTGAAATAAACTTTTGACTTGCTTTGCCTGTTTGAATCGCTTCGCACAGTATATTTTTGGGATAAGGTTCGGAGAACAGCCTTGGTTGCGCCAACTTGGCTCCTTTAAGGATATGGGCGACATTTCATTATGCCAACGGAAGTAAATATCATGTGGGGAATAGGTGCTAAGGAGAAAAGGAAAATACATGGGGTAAAACGGGATTAAGATGTGTTTATATTTGTTTGGTATCTGATTGCTAATTTTGTTCTGTTATGTTGCTAAATTAGCATTAACAGTCGAGTAATGTGCGTCTATTACGAAAACGCAATGCAATTACTTTTCGATTCGATTTTATATATGTATTTATATATCACATTCCTGCTCATATAATCTACATATGTATCAGATAACTAGCTACTTTTGACACTTAGTATTTCTGAATGTGTATTATTTTATAATTTTTTCTTCTTTGAAAACCCAAGTATTGAAACATTATGTGTATGTTTGTGAAAATATTATTTCAGATATTCTCGTATAGCTAACTATACTATAATCTCATATTATTCAGTTCTCATATAACTACGATAGAAATATGCTTCTATTATTTACTTTAAAAATGCAGTATTTGATAGCCTTCCACATAGTAGCCATTCTAGAATTAGTTCTGTAATGTTATACAATGTTAATTGTCTTATGCATTATTTTGTCTAAATATTCATTTTCATAAAGAATATATAATCAATGTAGAGAATGCGAGTTCAATATATTTTAAAGACAGAGGTAATAAACAAAAAATAAAAGGGAGACTACACATGCAACCAGATAAAAGTGACCATATTCTAAAGAAGTTAACAAACTCAAAATGATGTGAAAGGTATAGCCCATGCCACAAAATTCACTTGAAAGGTATCCGACCTCGTTCGGGTACCTTTTATTTTAAAATGGTTTTTATTTTAACTATAAACATATTAATTTAAAGATAAGCATATTAATGAGTGAAAACAATTTAAAACGTAATGCTAAGTAATTTTAGTTTTGAAAAATAATGAAAAAAAGGATAATTTTTGCTTAAATTTTGCCTTTACGGCAACAACCACGGTGAACAATGTATATATAAATATGCAGTTTTTTTAACTTGTATTTATGTTTACACTTGTTTTGTATGCAATGAAGCAAAATAATTAAGAAATATTCATATGTTCTTGAGATATGTCTAAATGTATAGTATTTATTGTATATTTTCCTATTATTGCATCCAAAATCTAAAAATAAAAACTAACAATTCAACTTTTAATTAATATTTCTAAAATTTTTCGCTTCAGAGCATGCATCAGATTATATGAAACATGTATAGAAAGTATCATTTAATTATATTTATAAAATTTTGAGTTATGGCTGTTACCATTGGCAATATGTACAGAAAAAAACATTTTTCAGAAAACAAGTTTAAAGTTTTCATAAAACAATTTCTTAGTGAAAAAAGCATCCCTAATAATTAAAATTCCCCTGCTTTGTAGCTGACACCTTTTTTTTTTTTTTCTTCCCACACTTTGCACTTTTTCTTTCCACACTTTGCACTTTTTCTTTCGAACAAAGCGTAATTTTTTCTTTGGGTTTTTGTAAAACTTGTGGAATGCCACCAAAAGTCATGATTTTGCACTTTATCAAGTTTTCGAATTCCCTGCTCAGTGTTAAATTCAGAGCACATACCTAACCTTGAAAATGCTTCAAGCAAACCTATAAATCCATCATTAAATAACACAACACTTACATTTGCTCCAAACATTAATATTCGCAAGTTTATGAATGTTTCTTTCGGAACAATTTGTAATAAAATGCAATTAAAACGTTCCTTGATATTTTGAGTTTTGCCATGTAGGCACTTTTTTAATAACTCTTGTTTATGTAGTCAACTCCATATATGTATGTTTAATTCAAAATATATATTGATATACCAGAGGTTTTTGCCTAATTTTTTTTCTTTCTGATTTTTTCCTGATTTCTGCAATCGCACATTCGTAGTTGCACCAACTCATTGATTGAGGAGGGCATTGGCTTCGAATAAGAGCTGCAATGGAACAAGCAGTTAGTACAACCTGCTGCAACTCAATTAAGTTTCCAAAATGACTTTAATTGCAATCCATAATTCTGCAGTTTATCAATAAAAGAATCAGTCAGTTTACCTTTTCCTTTCAATTCAGGAGCGGAGTTTTTTACTTTTCGTAGTCTACTACGGACCCTTTTCTGTACATGTTCAATGCATTCCAGTTTCTTGACCGAATCTTTACCATATATATCTTTCAAAATTAAAAACCCCTTAGAATCCCCATCCTAGTAATACTCCGCGTACTTCAGCTTTCGTAATGTAATAGATCGTTCAAACATTGGATAAGCACCAACTGCTACCATACCCGAAGCTGCTTCTTTATAATTTGCAGAGCAATTATATTACGCTTTACATATATGTCGTGCTGAATATTGCATGCCATTCTGTTTATTTTGTTGCAAATGATGCAAAAATGTGACATAGCTTTCAAATCAAGCACTTTATCAACGCTAATTGACAAAGCAGCAACACATCCATTCAACGTCGAACACCCTCTGCGCCAAACTAAATACGAAATTAAGGGAAAAAACTAACGCCAGATTCTTAAAATGTATTACAAAATATCTAAACTTAGTACGCAGGTTTATAATTTACAAAATCTTGATGATAAATAAAGTTTCTAAATAGGTATATCTATTTAAACGCTCACTTCCGGTCCAGAATATTGGAAATTCCGGTTTATTCGGTTACAGAAAAATGCTTATAACTTCAGTTCTAATTAACCTATCAACAAACAAAAACTTGTATTTGATAGCTAAAGATGTATTCTTTAAAATAATGTAATAAAGTAAAAATCGAAATTTTGACCGAAAATCGTCTTTTGTACGAAGTCGGATACCTTAAGTATTATTTCTGAGTGGTAAAGCAGAACATATATATCTGAGTGCATTTTTTATATCTAAAATAAAATCTGTTATTAGTTGCTGATGAAAAAGTAAGAAAACAATTTTTATGGATAGAAATTTATGTAGCTGAATATTGAAAGTCTGATACTTAATCTACACTGAAATAGCAATTTATATATTGTATGAAAGTGAAAAAAAAAGTGTTTTTTGAAAACTTCAAAAATCTGAATAATTTTAAGAACATATTCTTAAAACAAATTAAGAATATACTGTTTCTTAGAAGTTATTTTTTTATAATTATATGCCATATACTTTATGTACAGATTAAGCATGGCCAAACTGAGACTCGGAATTCATAATTTACTCACGTTGTATTCATAATTTACTCACGT
The DNA here is from genome assembly GCF_044657685.1 of Stegodyphus dumicola. NCBI lineage: Eukaryota > Metazoa > Arthropoda > Arachnida > Araneae > Eresidae > Stegodyphus > Stegodyphus dumicola. The sequence goes on from NC_140781.1 coordinate 183,094,473, forward strand.
TGTAATTTACTCATGTACAATATTTCATCAAATGAGTTTTCAAATTTTGTATTCTTATTCAGAATCACAATTCAGTGTGAGTTCACAAGAAAGAGGCTTAATGAGCATGTAGGGTTTCCTTTATTTTGCATAACAAATTATTTTAAGTTTGACACCTTTCCTGAACCTGTCATTTTCCCCTCTAATTCCCTCGCCGGGATGCAAATTTAAAGTTAAGTGAAGTGAGTATTTAAATGGGTGTATCTTATATTTTATTCAGGGAAGAGCAGAGACCTTGCGATTTTCTACCGAGACTGCTGATTAAGCTCAGTTGGTTATGTTTTCTTCTTGACGTCAGCAACACTAGAGTGCCTTATATTTAAACGTAAACATCGTCACTTGTTCTTGTGCTCGGCGGGAGAAGAAGGCGGAATTCATTCGAGGCGGCCAATGCTGCTGCTTACCTGGCTGCCAGCCTTGTAGCGCATGAGGTGGTTTGCCCTCATTTTCTGCTTCTGTACCATTTTGATTTTTGACATCATAGAAGGGTTCCTATGCTTTATCGAAGCTGACATCACTAACCTTGAACTACTTAATGAAGAACGATGCTACCTTACAGAAAATGAATCCCGTAATCTGATGTTTTTCTGGAGATTCAAAACGTTCCGAGCTAGGACAGCGTTCGAGCTAGGCATCTTATCGCTTCGCTCTCCGTGTCTTTGACGTTGTTACCACCCCGCTGCTGAACCGTGTTCATCGACCTCTCCTCACGGGCTTTTGTGTTGTTGTTCCTTTCGCCTCGCAGAAGCGTCGCCGTGCCTCCACTGCTGCATTCTTTTTTGCTGGATAAAACAAGTCGTATTTTATTCTTTCTTCTGATTCTCTTTATACACCGTGCTGATAAGAGTACCTTCGGGTATGGCCTCCAGTCAGGCCTTTTTTCCAACCTTTTTGCTTCACATGATCAATCAATATGACACAACAAACACAAATTTAACTAATAATAACACAAACATGGGAAATTCACCTCCAAACTCAAAAAATCCTCACACGAGACATCTTAATGATGAACCCAACGTTCTCCAAATATCAAGTCACAAAATTACTTTATCTAATGACGCTGAAACTACCAGATCCTTGTGGGAGATATCCAAGATATCCGTAACGACCCAAATGTGATTATGTCGGCTAGTGATCAAAAAGAACTAAATTTTCTCCTTGTAAAAACGGTATAGGGGTATCGGAAACCCCTATACCGACAATGTTAAATTGGCCATTTTCGATGTACCTTTTCTCAAAATCTGCTGTAGATACAAGCTTGAAATTTTTTCTGTAATTAAAGTATACCTATCTGATTATACTGAAATGAGCTTTTGAAGCATTTTGAATTTTAGAGTAAATTACAGAATATTTGGTTAGGCATAGTAAAATTTAGCACTTTTCTCACACAAAAAAAATTAAAAATTTTTTTCTTAAGTTTATTACAAAAAGCTCATTTCAGTAAATATTAGGGAACCTAATAAATAAACCATAAAAAGTTTAGACACATGTGAGCAGTAGTTCCCGAGAAAAGGTACATCGAGTATAAAAAAAATCATGTTTGGAGAAAAACGCGTTTTTATGTAAAAATCCTCATTGATCAAAGCAGTAGATGACAAATTAAAACTAGGTTTTTTTACAGTTCTAATTTTCATAGAGATTAAAGAATGGTATTTTTAGAAAGATAAAAGTGCAGAGAATTTGAAAATGCAAAAATCCGAAATCACAATTTTTTGAAGATTTTGGGGTTTCAACACCCCTTAATGAACTGCTTATGCAGAAAAACGAGATGGCCAATGCAAAAATAAACGAATTACGAGCCTCTAACGATAAACTCGCTAAACAGTTTGAAGAGATTAAAAACTTCTGTGACATACTTCAATCCACTAGTGGTTTCAAAGAACAGAGAAAAAGAAAATTGCGCCATAGACAAACGGATTCTGACTCCGATGAGGAGCCTTTCCTCAAAATCAGCGATCGATATAAACAATTAGAGAACCAAATAGACGACATGCATTTGGACAACGAAGATGAATCAGCCACTCAGCTCACTACCACCCCAAAAGTCCAACCAAACAAGAGTTAAACCATTCCCGCTAATAGAAAACCAAACTCCAACCCCAAAACGAACAGATTTGATAAAGTGCCTATTATTGTCGTAGATGACGTCCCAAAAGCGGATGAATTCTTAAAAAACTTAAACAAGCAAACAGGAAAAGAGATAACTGGCACCTTAAAAGGACGCCGCCTCAAAATACAGCCTACAGACTCTGACTCACATCGATTCATTCGTAAAATAGTAGAAGAAACAAAGCTTAAGGCCTACACCTACTTATTGCCAAAGAGAAGGTTTTAAAAAATATAATAAGAGGCTTACCCATCACCAAAGATCCCCAAACCATCACTCAAGAATTACTAGACAAAGGATTCAATGTTAACTATATTACATTATTAAGAAACAAAAGAGAAAATAAGCCAATGCCGCTATTCTTAGTACATATACCAAAATAAGAAGAAAATAAGGAAGTATTCAAAATCAAACGCATAGGTTATATGAACGTATCAATAGAATCATTACGCAAGAAACCCGGCCCTCCACAATGTTATAGATGCCAGCGATTTTTTTACAGTTCCTTGCTCTGCAACAGAGACTGGATATGCATCTGTTGCGGAGGCAATCATAAAACTATAGAATACACCCATATCCGCGACCAGCCAGCCATATGTTATCACTGCAAAGGTCCTCACCCAGCCAACTTCTCAAATTGTCCGGCCAGACCAAAAAACAAACAAGTTCAATTCGAACCCAGCCCTCCACCATCAATCAGTCATTGGACTAACAGAAGACAAGACTTTCCTCCGCTGACATCAAACAACAGTAACGAAAATCTCGCTCAAACCTCCATTCAAAAAGAAAATGCAACAGAAGAAATACCAGCACCGCAGAATCCTCCCTGTCAGACCTCTTTGATTTCTCTTCGCTAAAGACAATCTGGACAATAGTGATACAAGGACTCAAAAACATAAAAACCAAGAAATCATCTCTTGACAAAATAATCGCAGTAGTCGAAATCATTGAAAAAATGGGGAATCATCTTTAGTTCCAATAAATTCAAGAACAAGTGCAACATAAAAATCCTCTCTTGGAACGCAAACGGTCTTTACCATAAAAAGGATAAATTATCCAACCTCATTATTGAAATTGAACCTGACGTAATACTCATACAATAGACTCACCTTAGACCAGCACTCAAAGTACTATATGCTAATTATAAACCTACCGTACGGATCGGGAGACAGGAAGAGGCGGTGGCATTATCTCATTTGTTAAAAGGAGCATAAAACACTCTCAAATTCCAAATCCCAACCCCACTTTCGAAAGTAACACAATAGAAATTGCAATAAAACACAAAAAATTCGAAATTTCTAATATATACATCCCACCAAATAATAATCCGAGCGCACAAGAACAAGTTCATCTCCTTAATTCTAATACTTCTACCATTGTCGGAGGGAACTTTAAAGCCAAACACCCCTGCTGGAACCGGGGACCTGAAAACAAGAAAGGAAATGACATATTTAACCTCATTCAATCAAATAATTGTAACATTCATGCCCCAGACGAGCACACCCATTAAGGGTACAATAGCGCCACTACAATTGACTTTTTCGACTCAAATAACATTACTAACAGATGCAATACTTCTCTAATTCCAGCCCTCTCTTCCGGCCACAACCCCATTGTATTTGAAATCCCCATTAGTAAATACCTCCCCTCACTTAATAGAAGTATAGGAGTTACAAATTGGATCAGATGCTCAGAAATTCTGAATAAATCCATACAAGGAAGGTCGCCGCTTTTTCGGATGGCCCAGACTTTCCCCATTGATGACGAATAGCTGCACTTTGTAATCGATTACGAAGTCTCGATACTTTGTTTACGTTTTATGCGGAATTGTGGTAAGGTTGTATATGGAAAATCTTGCGGAATTGATAAGGGCCGCTCTTCATATTTAATTTTTTTTCTTGCTGTATACGAAACTGGACGCAATACGAATAAATCTCTATGCTACAGTCAATTATTTTCATTATTCGAATTAATTCATCGTGAGAACTTTAAAAGTCTTAATAAACAGAAACTTACTCATATTGCTGATACAAAAGTATTGATATGCTTTGTTCAGTTATCTTGTTAATAAAAAACATCAACTGTGCATGTAATGACAGTAAAAAATAGTGAAAATTTATATATGTCTTTATTGTTGCCTAAGCAGTAATAATGCATGATTATAAAATAAATATTAAAATCTACTGAAGTAATAATTACATATGTTATAACACAAGAAAAGAATCTGAATTTTTATTTATTTTAGTGACCTGTATTTTTTTTTAATTATATTCACAGAGTTCTTTTTTAAGTTTCCTCCAAACAGCAGAGATGCGTGTCCTAAATTTTGTACTGAACAACTCAAAATTATGTTCAAAGAAAAGAATTTCATAAATTCTGCATTGCCTACTATTGCTAGTTAAAAAAATCATGTTTTCCATTTCTCTACATCAAAAAATTATACTTGGGGGGGGGAGAGACCCCACTTCATTTGGCATTTGATGTTTTATATCAATAAAAATCCCATGGTTTAAACCATTGATTCTAATTTTAATTCCTCTTCATTGTTAGCTTTTAAGGAAATTTGCTTCTTATTTGCATTTTGGTCTCTTTCTGTCAATAGTGGTATTAAGGATTTGGTTCGCATCATTTAACCATTCCAGTTTCTTTCTGTTGCTTCTCTTTCCTTACACCCAGTGTGCATGCCGTGCTGAATGCATTATTTCAGATTCAAAATGTATAGACAGAGAACAGTACCAAGACGAAAAAAGTGGTAATTTAACAACATAAATAACATTGGCATCAATTATCCCCTCCCTAAGACAACCACTTTCATAGAAAAATTTTTATAGCAGCTGTGTCTGGCTGTCTTACAGACAGCTCACTGTATTTTGTGATTTAAAATTTATTAGCTCGTTATAATACTGATGCAATTTAAAGTTTTTTTCTTAGTTCAAACAACCCATGCTACTGATCAAAAAGTAGTATCTTATGATATTAATCATATTACTAAAAATTTCAAAATTTTCCTCCTTACACAAGGATTTGCAGTTTGGCAAAAAACATTTCACAAGTTGGTCTTACTATGGGCAAGTATTGAATTTTGTTTCGAAACGATAACCAGTAATTTTGTTTAGAGTTAAAAATCATTTCTATGGTATATGTACATCTTTTTAGTTTTTAAGATATTTCAGTAGTTCCTTTTCTTATGCCATAAGAAAATTCTTTGGTCTTTTCTTATGCCATATGTAAAATGAGCACATATGGCATAAGAAATGGCCATACATATGGCATAAGAAATGGCCATACATATGGCATAAAAAATGGCCATACATTTTACATATGGCATAAGAAAAGGCCATTACATATGGCCTTTTCTCTTACGCCATATGTAAAATAAGCTTATTTCCTTGTATTATTATTAAGCCATCCAGAAGAAGCCTTTCTGACAATTGATCACTGAAACTTACGCCGTACCTTTCTGTTAATTAGAAAATAATTTTGGATAATAAAATAAATATATTAGAAAAGTATTATATTATTAAAATTTTTTAAAAAATATATTAAATTAATGTATTAGAAATCTCTGTAATTTAGAGCAAGCTTTCGTTCTTCAACTACATGTCCATTTCCGATACCCAAAGGCTAATTCCATCATAATAACTTATCTTTTACCCGGTCATTATTCAGCGAAACCTTTCTATCTGAAAATTCTGTGACCATCCTTTGTAATAAAGGCCCAAGATACAACCTCCACCACCTGCGAAATGCATAGCTCTCTTTGTACAGGATCTCTGTGGCTGTTACTGGAAGGCACTAAATAGTATGTTCAAGCACTAAATAGGCTTCCTTATTCTCTGTTTGTTATTCAGTGTGTGATATATTTTTGTGTATGTGTATTTGATAGTGTGTACATATACATATATATACTTTTGTCTACCATTGGAAATAAAAATATATGCATTACAAATCTGAGTTATTAAGCACATTAAGGCTGTTTACACCTTTCGTTCCAGAATAGATATTCAAATTAAATACATTAGGCAATTTGTGTTTATCTACATTTGTTTCAATAATAATGTTTTTGTTGGCATTAATTTCTCTAAGTAATTTAAACATGAGGTTGTTTAAGGCCATTTTTTATCCATTCATTTATTGAAATATTTACATTTATTACTTCTTATATATTAATATTTACATTTATTACTTTTTTCCCATTAGATAATCCAACGATTTTATACATGTTACAGTTTATGGTATAGGCTTGTATATATGCAATATGAATTTTTTTTTTTTTTTAATTTTCCAGAAGAAAAAAATTATTATCTTCTATTTGTAATCTTATTATCGGATTGTGTTATAAGGTATTTCTCCTGCCTTCGTAGCATGCTTCGACACGTATTTGAGAGGTCCATGGTTCGAGTCGCGGGGAGGGCATTGCTCGTTTTTTCACGTCTCTTAGCTTCCAAAAAAATCCTAATGTCTCTACAGTGTCTTCTTCAAAATAAACAAATAATCTGATGGAATGAAAATATTTTGGTCATTAAAACTTTTTAATCACTGCTGTTTACATCTACATTTCTTTTTTTCATATAATTTGAAGTTTTCAAGTAGTTTGAAGGTTTTCAAACTATGTTTCAGAGAAATTTTAGATCTCATGCAACTCCTCTGGGGCATCTGCAAGTCAAAATCAAAATTTAAAACTGTTTTTAATATCACTTGACATACTTAAAATAAAGAAATATTCTTATTCTATTGTTATAGTTACAAAAAATAATATTAAGCAGATCTGTTTTTATGATTAAAATTATAATGAAATAATGATTTTCTTTTCCCTTTCTGCATAAAATGCACAAATTTGGTATTTCAATTCTTTTTTAACATTTATTTTTCTGAGGATGGAAATGCTTCTCTCTAAAAAATTACAATTTTAGAGTTTTTTTTTTTTTTTTTTTTTCTTCTGAATTCACAGATTTGAAGACAGTTGGATAGAAAAGCCACAATTTTTGAAATAGATGAATAAATACAGCCCTGGCTTTTGTTGTTTTATGCATTTAATAATATTCCGCCCGACTGTTTATTCTTTAATTCTACCTAACACAATTAATCGATACTTGTTTCTAATATGGAATTTTAGCATCAGTTCTACATAATAACTCGAATAATCTTTTTTAATGGAATTTTATCATTATTAACAAAATACTTTGGCACTATGAACTGAGAATTTTTTCCTTGACTTCTATCTTCCAATACTTTAGGAACTCGTCATTGATTTACATCTATAATAAAAGAAATAAATGCTTGTATGAGTTTTAATATATTGTTAAAAATGCAATAAACCTCAGCTTATTTGTTGCATGAATAATGTTAAACTCCCTGTTAAGTACTTTTTTAGCATCTTCTATGATTATTCCTTAAAATTGGAAGTATCAGAAATACGAGATGTAAATACGAGTATGTATTGTCTTCTGCATTAACTTACAAAAATAAAAGTGTGAATATCTGAATGGAATTATATAGAAAGAGCTACAGGATGCTATGTTTTCATGATGGTCATTCCACTATACTGGAAATATTAAATCAAACAATAAATGCAGGAAAAGATTCAGTAAGAGGATATACTCTCTTCTCAAACAATACATTTGACTGTAGTTGCTCCATATGATATTTCTAAACAACATCACAAAATCTTGGTAGATAACTTTCTAAACCAAGTTTACAATGTAAAAAAAGTAATTTGACTGTAGTTGCTCCATATGATATTTCTAAACAAAATCACAAAATATTGGTAGATAACTTTCTAAACCAAGTTTACAATGTAAAAAAAGTAGTGGAAAAATGTTGTAGTCATGTAACTGGGCTACCATACATAAAAATTAAGCAATTTTACAAGTGTTTTTATCTTAACTGCCTGTTACAACCAAATAGCTATATATGAGAAAGAACATGCAGTGTCAGTACAGCTGGATGATCCCTTTTACAGAGTTGCTAATTTGAAAACAAGTTAACCTGTAAAACTACCCTTCATACTGGTTTGCTTTAGATTCATTTGGTAACTAATATGCCATTAAAGTCTGTACAAATAAATCAATAAATCTTGTTACATGCAAGTTTTTGTTTGCAGGATACTGTTCATAATTGGTTTTCTTTTGGTGGTATAGCAACAGCGAAGGGAGAAAGATTCCGGGTAATTTAAATTCAACTAACATAGCAAAATCCATTCTTCTGTAACTTTATAATATGATACAGCTTTATTTTTTCAGAATTTTATTCATACTACTATTTCATCCATTGCAGACAAATTCCACAAGTGTATATTTTAAAATTAATTTCACATTTAAAAAAGTATGATTTGTTATAAAAATAAAAATGAGTTATAAAAGTCATTGTAACTTGGAGAAATACACACACACACACACACACACAAAAAAAAAAAAAAAAAAAAAAAAAAAAAGGTGATGCTGCTTATTAAAAACTGAAGAATTGTTATATGCACATACACATGGTTGACACACTTTGGTGCATCCTGCGAAATTTGTTGTGGTAATATGGTAGCAAAAAGATTTTTTTTATCATTTGGTATTAAAATTATTAAGGTGTTGATGGCTATGCTAAGTTACACAAAACAAGGTAACTTACAGTAAGAGCTATGTACCTTAGGTAAACGGATGCCTTTGAGAAGGTCTTTCTATGAGAAATTGACTTGTGTTCACATAATACATGAGGAGAAACAGGAAAATTCCCATGTAGCTATCCCATTCACCAGTATTTGTACCTGGATCAATCATCCAGTGTTCAGCTATCTTGTCTGCTAGTCTACTGGTGCCAGTCAAAATAGACAGTAATGTAATATTATACAAGCTAAGTAGCATTGACTTATACACCACTAACGAAATAAATACTCTTCAGAAAACTTTCCTGTTTTCCGAAAGTGTCAATATCTTCATTATTATAACTTCCTGATATTTCAATGCATGTAATTTTATGATGAACTATTAACTTAAAATAAAACAGAATATTTTTTTGAATTGGTTGTGTTTAATTATAAGATTATTTTGAAAAACATTGTTCGTGATAAAACTAAAGAATGAATTTTCTTTACACACGGGCTGTTAATTTATTATATTTCAAATCAACAGATTGCATTTATACAATAAGACAAAATGAAAAATACAGTAGTCATGAGGCAATTGTTGAGTTTCTGAAGAAACAGTAAAAATTTTCAAATCTAACACAGTATACCCTGTTTAAAGTTTAATATAGTGTGGAAGGTTTTGTAAAGCATCAGCTATTTAAAAAAAAAAGCATGCAATAGCTGAAAATGAAAGCAAATAAAAATCAAACAGAACTCTATTACACGTTATGCAACAAAATTAATGAATATGAACGTCTATAAACATTTTTTTTTTAAACTTGGACCAGATCTCGAAACATCAACTAGATCTTAGGCAATAAAATTAATAAAAATTTATGTTGATAAGTACTTAAGAACAAATAGAACAAAATGGCCAAACTTTCAACTAGATAACCAAATAAAGCGTTTGCGTTCTAGAGGATTTTATTTACTTCACATACATACATACATTATCTTTCATTTACTTTCATAACTTGTATTATACATAACATACTTCATAACATACTCTTATCATCGAATGATTATGATTTTCTATAATAGGAAGCAAATATTTTTAACAGTTTCTACTTCGTGTCTGCAAAGTATTCCTTTAAATTGCAAGGTTTCGCGATATTAGTTTTCCTTCTGACAAAGTTCATACACGAATCCAAAACATTAAAACCTTCGGAATCGATAAACATCGGCCATTTCATTATCGATGACAAAAGTCTGTCTATCGATAGTAAAAGGAAAGTCTGGGCCATCCGAAAAAGCTGCGACCTACAAGGAAACCCATGCATCAACAACAAAGAAGAATTAGAGCAAGAAGTCTCAAAATTTACCGACTGCATCAATTCTGCTTTAAGGGAAGCCACCAATACTTTTTACGTGAACAAGCCTTTCCTCCCCCTACCTGCCGATATAAGAAATAGTATTAAAGAGGAAAACCAGATCCGTAAAAGATGGCAAACCACCAGGGATCCACAACTCAAACTCTATGCAAAAAGAAATCAACAAAAGATTCAAAAATGGACTAATTTCCTAAATAACCTAGCTATAGAGGACAATTCCCTATTTGACATTTAACGCAAATTCAAGAAACCTCATAAACCTATCCCACCTATCCATGGACCTAGTGAAATTTCATATATAAGAAGAGGATAAAGCTAAATCTTTTGCGGACTATATGGAAGATACATTCACTCTTAATCCCACTCCGTACGACAATAATCATATTCAACGGGTCAGCCTTGTGGTTAATAACTTCCTTAATACCCCTGCTCAGTACGCATGTTTCACAAGTGCACATCAGCGTAGCCACTGAGGGAGGGGTTTCGAAAATGGACCAATGAGCTGCTATTGCTCTTGTGACGCTAAATCTTCGTGCATGTGAGCGTATGTTGTTTACGTTTTAATTTGCATTTGTTTCGCAGTTAAAGATATATGGCGTAATAGTAGAAATCTTGCAGTGCTTTCGTGTTCTGAGTTTACTTTATTGCTGACATTTCACTTTCGCGATTTTTATCACGCATTAATATTTAGATTGATGTTCACGGCATATTATGTGGATTAAGAGAAATTCAAGTGCATATTTTTTTAATTGAACTGAGAATGACTGAAAGTGTTACAATAAATCTAATGTTTTCTTATTTCAGTGCTTGCATTCTTTTGATTTTTAAAGTGTAAGTTTCAGAATACATATGATCTGATTATATCCATTGTTAACATTAAAAGTTATATGTGAATAAATTAAATATACTCTTTGTGAATATGATCAATTCATTCTGTTTCATGAGTATTTCTTGTGTAGACAGTACATTTAAGAGTGAGCAGTTATTAAATATGAAATTTAACGCACTAAATGTATACGAATGCAAATTAGTGAAGTTCACTTTGAATAAAATTGCATGGGTTATTATTATAGAGCATCTTTTTCATATAGACTGCAATAAAAATTGCTGACTTCTACTTACATATATAATTGGTATAAATATTTTTCTCATACGCATAGTTTTATGTAAAGATTGCACTTGGGCTCAGATGTTTATCACATATCTCTTTCTTCATCTTATTTATCACTTATTAAGTAGTATTTCACATCGATATTTTTGCGAAGTATCCAACATGTGTTTGTATTTATTTCAACCAGGTAGTGAAATCTTCATAATTGCCTATATTTGATCTAACTTCGCAATGAAATGTTTCAAAAGCAATTGACGATGCTTTAATTATTTTGTACAGAAAATTGCGTGGCAGAATACTTTCAACCATCTTGCTTAAATCTTAAAGCACGCGAAAGGTCATGTGACATGATATAAATATTACTGGATACTCATTGGTCCATCCTAGAAACCACTCCCTCGGTGGCTACACAGATGTGCACTTGTGAAATATGCGCTCCGTACAACTTTACTTTCCTGACCACCCCAACAACATCAGCTCCTTACAGACAAAGAAAGCTCCAGGACACGATGGCATCTCGACCAAAGCACTGAAACATCTTCCGATCAACGCTCTTACCTGCCTTACTAAGATAATCAACAACATTATCAAATTCGCTCATTTTCCTAGCCCATAGAAGCAAGCTATAATAATTGTTTTTTTTAACCGCAACAAAATCCCATCTTCCCACAGAACTATCGCCCTATCAGTTTACTAAGCCATCTATCTAAAGTTACTGAGAAAATTCTACTTTTACACATCCAGAGAATTCACCCTTCCAAGGATTTTCTTCTAGAAGAACAATTCGGTTTTCGCAATCATCATAGCACTTGCGACCATCTTCTTAGAGTTATCAACATTATCATTGAAGGCTACAATTGAAAGCTTCCGACCGGTGCCATATTCCTCGACATCGCAAATGCTTTTGACAGGGTAGGGCATCGCGGCCTTATTTACAGATCAATCACTCTCAATTTTCCAGATCATTTTATTCGCTTAATAGCCTCTTTTCTCAGCAACAGAACGTTCAGAATCAAAATTGGTACTGCTTAGTCAACCAGATGAGTAATAAAAGCTGGTGTCCCACAGGGGTCGGCACTTCCGCCGTATCTTTTAATATATATATTCAAGACATCCCTAAAGACCCTTCTGTTCATCTTGCACTCTTTGCCGATGACACCGCCATACTTACTAAAGCCTGCATAGCAATCACCGTAAAAAACCAACTCCAAAACTATCTCATAAAACTGGAAAATTGGCTCACGCTTTGGAGGATTAAAATTAACCCTGATAAAACCAAGGCAGTAATTTTCCGTAAGGGAAACATGAAATACTATCCTCCACCCCCTGAAATATTTGACGAAGAAATAGACTTGATTAATGAAGCCAAATACCTTGGAGTCACCCTAGATCAAAAACTTACCTTCAGAAGCCACTTCCGCTCGGTAGCACAAAATTTTAAAATCACCTCAGCTACTATGCGACCTCTTTTTGGTAGGAGAAGCAACTTATCTACTACAAATTAATTTTATATCGTTCCATAGTTCATCCAGCCCTCCTTTATGCAGCGCCGAACTGTGGACACGCAGCTAAAACCAATATTAAACAATAACAAATTCTGCGAAATAAAATTTTCGAGAAATTATCAATGCTCCTTGGTATATTCCAAACACCTACGTTCACGGAGACCTTCAAATCGAACCTATACAAGAGTATATTAAATGATTAAAGGTCAGCTTCTTTCATTCAGTACAAACTCACAGTAATAGTCTTATTAGCACTCTCAGACACTCCCCGCATCCCGGTGAGAAACATCGGTATCCATGTGACATCCTACCCCACATAAGAATTACAACCCTAATTGACTCATTTATGCTAAATTGACTCTGCGGTCTGTCACCAGTTGCTACATCTTGTAACGACACTGACTTCACCCCCCATTCGCCGCCGCTAACGCGGACCTGACTCTTTCCCCCTCCCACACCTCCTACTACGCTAATCTTCTTTCTTTTCCTTCAAGAGCCGAGTAATAAGATGTTTCTACATCTTGACACTCGAGAATAAATTACGACCTGTGAGATTCAAGGCGTTTAGTGACCAAGAGTTCCTAAAGATCAATGTTGAGCGGCCCTCCACTACGACTGCAGATACTGGCTCTTCGAAAGGAGATAATACCTCTTTAAAAGGAGATACTGCGTTTGAATTTCCTCATTGCCTCCCACTAAAGTTTAACCAGGAGTGCCGAAAGTCCCAGAAAGTCTGCTAATAATATAAAAAAGTATAAAGCCCTTGATGACTCTTCGGACTCAGACAGCGGTCCTAGAGGAGACTTTACATTCAGAAGCCGTAAGCCCCTTAAAAAACTTGTCACTCAACCAACCAAGGAATCTTCTGATTCGCCAGGGGTGGATCCGCCGGCAGCCAATCAAAGAGCAACTGAGAATATGGATCTTTCCCATGCTAATGACGCTGGGCAGTCTCCACCTGCAACCAATCGGAGCCAATCATCGTTAACGCTAAAAATTTGGAATTATATTTGCACATTGCTGTCACGTCATAATTTTATTTGGACTCATGATTACTAGGATCAACAAATTAAAGATGGCTTTAAAATTCAAACAAAACTGCCCTCCATCTATCAGCAAATCACTATGTTCAATGACGAAGACATCTACTACCATTGTTATGTACTTCCAGAGGCTAAATTTGTAAAGGCTGTTATGAGAGGCCTTCCTTCCTATATGATACCAGAGGATATCACTGAGTATTTGGCCTCACAAGGATACCATGTCAATTGTGTCTATCAACTCACCCGACGAAGAAATGGTGAAATAATACATTTGCCTCTATTCCTAGTCATGCTGGACCGTGCTGAATGAAGTAAAGATATATACCATGAATTGTCCATCTTAGGAATGAAGATTTAAGTTGAACGTTATAAAGGACGTGCAGGGTGTTAACGATGTTTTATGCTCACGCCAAACCGGTGCTAATTGGCGTCCTTAAGATGTCAAGCTGAGCCAAGCATATGTATAAGTACTTGCTGTTCATTCTGTCTGTGATTCCAGTATGTTCTGTGTGTTGTGCCTTCAAATAAATGTGTAGACTTGTCTGCCGCCTACTTATTTCTGGTTCTATGTAACATTTTTGGTGCCAGGAGTGGAATACTGCAGGTGTTTTCAAGCGAGATTTTGTGGTGAAAAGCTGTTATGAAGGAACGCGTTGTGAAGCTGTTGTGAGGGAAGAGGGAAAGTTCGAGGTGAAGGCGGTGGATTGTTTGAGGTGAGTTGGTTAGTTTCGTTTCAATTTGTCAATGTTGAAATGATTTATTGGTTGTTGAAATGATGTACTGTTTTGTAGAAATGTTTGAAGGGTTAGGGAGATGTTAGGATTTGAAGTAGTATGAAGAGTAGGTGTGTATTTGTAATAATAGAGCGAGCTAGAATATTGTTGTATGTGTTATGTATTTAAGTTGTTTGTTTAATGTATATGTTGTATATTGAATTAGAAGTGTTATTTTGAAGAGTAGCATTGTACGTAATAAATTAAGTAAGCATGGAGGGGTTAGACAGGTCAAAAATTAAGCGTAGGTCAGTTCGAACTGCTACTACAAAGTTATTGAACAGTATTGAAGAAATGTTTAAAGATCTAAGTAGTATTGACTTAGATACCCTAAATGAAAATATGCAGTTCATTATTGAAAAAGAGAGCACGCTAAATGATTTAAACTTAGGTATTGAAGTTTTGTTGCCTGTTGAGGAAAGCGAAAATGATGTATCAACTTCCATAGATCATTCAGAAAAGATTTCGATTTGGAAGTATAAAGTTAAAAATGAAATTGCGAGTTTGAAGAGTCCTGAAATGTCTGACGCATCATATTCTCCGCGTATTGTAAATGCAAGCAGTACAGTAAAACTTCCTAAACTACACATTAAGCGATTGTACGGGGATCCGTCATTGTGGTTAGAATTTTTTGGTCAGTTTGAGTCAGCTATTGATAAAAATTCTACTCTTTCTAAAATAGATAAATTTAATTATTTAAAATCATATTTAAGCGGTCAAGCTGCGAGTTTGATTGCTGGGTTGGCGATAACGGACAGAAATTACGAGGTAGCCCTTAATATACTCACCAGTAGGTTTGGTAATACTAATATCTTAATCCAAACTCATATGAATAATTTATTGAAAATTCCTTCTGATCATAATCCTCAAGACATAGTTAGTTTTAGAACATGTTTTGATAAAATTGAAGGACAAATCAGAAATTTAGAATGTTTAGGCATAAAAGCTGAAACATTTGGCAATTTGCTAATGCCGATAATTTTCGACAGAATGCCAATTTTCGACAGAATGAAATTCTCTTGGAATTTAATAGAAAATGGCCGAGTGACTTTACTTTCCAGTAATGACTTAAGTTTTTAGAAGGTGAAATTCAGTCTAGGGAAAGACCATATTTAGTTCGAATGAAACCTGATTCACGTAAAACTAAAACAGAGACTTTTAATAGCGAAGATAGAAATAATTTTAGAAAATATAATTATAATAAAAGATACGCTGATCATGTAAGGGGTAGGGTACGAACTGCGCCAAATTTGATCGAAAATCCCCGTCCCCCTCTTTTTTAATCCACGAACTGCGCGACGTTTCCTGTCCCCCATTTCTTTCCAAGAAGATTGGGTACTACAAAAAGTCGTTTATCGCCATTAATGGGACATTCTATTGAGATTGCAAGCCTTTATGTTCCTTTATCAATATTGTAAAAATTGTGCATGTAAAACAAATATTAATTTAAAGTCTGGCGTGTGCTAAAAAATAAATTTCTTTTACACTCATTTTAAAGTTTTATGATGCTTAAAAGAATGATAAGCCAGATCTTTTTTATTCTCTGTAAGAATTAAAAACTTTCCAAATTGTAGATTTTAGTCGCTGATCTCAAAAAAGTGATGGGACACTTGTGCTTTACAAAAGGAAACTGCAATAAAATAAATTTAAAAAACATGTAAAATTTTTTGTGGGTGTGTTTCATACTTAAATTTAGTAACAATTATTACATAACATACATTTTCTCAAAATATTAAAATATTAATTTAATAAAAATACAATTGTAGAACGGAGCAGAAAATGGCTCACTTAAGTGATGGGACACTTACTTTTCCATCATATATTTATCCAAAAATTTTACTTTTTAAAAGGTTTTAATATTTTGTTGGATTTCCTTTTACTTTTAAAACATGATTTAATCTTCTTGGGATGGATTCCACTAATTTTTTTTTTTTTTTTTTTTTTTTTTTTTTTTTTTTTTTGTGATTTCTGGAGTGATTTTACCCCATTCGTCTTGAAGCACCGATTTTAATTGTTGTTTTGAAGAAATGGTGTGTTTGCGAATTCTTGATTCCAATTCTTGCCAAATATTCTCTATGGGATTTAATTGTGGAGATTGTGGGGGTGTTTTTATTATTTCAGGACAGTTATACAGCAGCCAGAGTCTAACGTTCAAAGCACTGTGCTTGGGGTCATTGTCCTGGTAGAATTTAAAATCGTTATGAAGGTTCAATTTTCGTGCTGAAGATTTCAAATTTTGATTTAAAATGTCAATATACTTGTACTGATCCATTATACTGTCAATAAAAACAAGATTACCAACTCCAGCGGACGACATACACCCCCATACCATAACTCCTCCTCCACCATGTTTTACTGTTGGCACCAAGTTCTGTTTGCGAAATTCTTCCCTGGGTTTTCTCCACACCAAGATTCTACCGTCAGAACCAAATATATTAAATTTACTCTCATCAGCAAATATAACTTCATTCCAGTAATCAGAATTCTTATTTATGTCGGATTTTGCGAAAGCCAGTCTGAGTTTTCTATTCTTTTCACTTACGAAGAATTTTTTCCTGGCTGCTCTACCGTGATATCCAGTAGATCGAATTACTCTTCTAATAGTCTCAGAATTAACAATTACTCCATATAATGCTTGTAAATCAGCAGCAACTTTAGGAGCACTCATTCTTGGATTTTTTTTTTAATATTTCGAACGATAATTCGCTTTATTCCATTGGATAGCTTTGATGGTCGGCCAGGTCTTCTTTTATCCTGAATCATATGATTCTTTTTATATCGTTTAGTGATATTGAAAACTGTTGAATGACTGAAGTTAACTGTTTCAGTAGTTTCTCTAATAGATTTTCCACGTTCAATATGCAAATTAATAACTAATTTTCGAATTCCAGGCAAAGTTTTTTTTCGTTTAGCATTCATGGCTGCACAGAGCTAAAAAACACAAAAATTCCAAAACAAACTGGAGAGAAATACTGCAGACGATTTTATAAATTATTGGCAATTGCTTTTGAGTAAAAATAAATACCCCAAAAGATATTTTTATTGCTTACTTCAGACGATTTTTGTTGCATAGTACGTAGTGTCCCATCACTTAAGTGAGCCATTTTCTGCTCCGTTCTAAACAATTGTATTTTTATTAAATTAATGTTTTAATATTTTGAGAAAATGTATGTTATGTAATAATTGTTACTAAATTTAAATATGATACACACCTACAAAAAATTTTACATGTTTTTTAAATTTATTTTATTGCAGTTTCCTTTTGTAAAGCACAAGTGTCCCCATCACTTTTTTGAGACAAGTGTCCCCATCACTTTTTTGAGACACTGTATATTAGTTTTGAATAGTAAAATTGATAGATTAATGACATACACAAAACTGATACATAATCAGCGTATCAAATATCGGATTTGTAGCTCACCTTAAACAAGTTTCTTGTCTAGATAAATATTAACAAATCTTCTTAGATAGACAATCTTCTTAGATGCTAACCTGTTTTTAAATATTTTTCTGAGCAAATATTCAGAAGCAAATAGATTTTTCACCAGGATAGTCAAAGAATCGTTCGGAACTGATTGAAAATTTAGCTATTTAAGTAATATACACTGACTTCCGGTTGTAGGGGTGAAAAAGGTCAGAGCCAATAGTTGTGCTCATGAAGAATGCCTTGTAGCCCCACATGTTGTTACAAAGATGAATTTAATCCCTGCAAGAGTATTACGAAAGTCCTCTGAAAATTTCTTTTGTGTTACAGAGCAATTAACAAAAGTAAATCTAAAGTGATGTATAAAAGAAATTAAACAAACAAAAAAGAAACGATTTTTCACAGACAATTCAGTGTTTCTCATCAATTAATTCAGTTCTTACTTCACGACAAGGCAAAAATACATAAAAACTCAAAATATCTGTATTAATTACGAAGTAAATTTTAAACACTTATTTCTTGGAATAAATTCCCGAAAGGATTGACTTAATTCGCAATAATAATAAAAGAAGGCTTTATCTTTGTTGTTGCCGAAGCATAGTTTCTCTAGATTGGCAACAAATCCACTATTCATTTGTAAAAAATATATTTCTTTATTTTTATTTTGCTCTTGGCTACAGTTGGCTTCGAAAAATAAAATTGTAATCCTGTAGGCAACGGGGGAAAGAAATTTTGATCGGCGCAGTTGGACTATAGCAGAACGAGGGGGGGGGGATTTTCATCAGCGCAGTTGGAGTACACCCATGTAAGGCTAACGGGAAGTTATGCTACCACTATTAAATAGAGCTGTGTATTTTGTAAAAACCAAAAGCACGAATTTTGTGAATTTAAACAGCAGAAGATAGAACAAATAAATTGAAAGCTGAAAATATGCGTTTTAAATGTTTTTATAAAAATTATTTAAGTCGTAGGTGTAGATTAAAATTTGAATGCAAGTATTGTAAAAGTAAATTCCATAATTATTTGTAGTGTAATGAGAATGATCCAAGTAAAATTGAAAAGCAAAGTCCAGTTGATGCAAATGTAGGTGAGTCAGAAAACAACGCTGTCATTATGCAGTGTAATTCAACAGTATCAAAAACCAGTACATTGTTGTTGACATGCTCAGTTATCGCCAGTTCAGTAAATCAGTCAACCATTTCAAGTTTACCATAAACGTGGCAGAGGAATACGACCAATAAAGATGTATGCATACGTGCTTGTGTGCTTCATCACGAAAGCTGTTCATCTGGAAGCTGTCAGTGACTTGAGTTCCAAGAGGTTTATTGGTGCTCTAAAACGGTTTGTTGCACGTAGAGGAACACCACAAATAATCTATAGTGACTGTTGATCAAATTATATTGGGGCACGAAATGAAATGAAAATGTGGACTTCAAAAGGTCATTGGAAGTTTCTTAGCAGATGATAAGGTTGAGCGGAAACTTAATGCTCCTTTCACCCCTCATTTCGGAGGCCTCTGGGAGGTTGCGTTAAAAACCATGAAATTCCATATGAAAAGAGTGATTGGCTCACAAATATTAACCATCGAAGAGTTCAATACATACCTTGCCGAAATACAGGCAGTAATGTACTCTCGACCCCTCATTCCAGCATTAGACGATCCTGATGATCTCTGCGCACTCACTCCAGCACATTTTATTATTGGTACTGAAATAAAGCGAATTCCTGAACCTAGTGTTATAGATGAAAAAATTACAATGCGCGAGCGATGGAGAGCGACAAAGCTGAGCGATGGAGCGATGGAAGCGAAATCGCACAGCTTTCGCAAGCCTTTTGGAAAAAATGGTTTAAAGAATATTTAACGCCGAGAATATTTATTTGGAATTAATGGTCTAAAGAATATTTTTAAAAAAATGGTCTAAAGAATATTTATTAAAAACTCAATTGTAGTTGAGATTAATAATTCATTGTAGTTTAATTATTAATTTAAACTACAATTGAGAAATAAGTGGAGGAAATCCACGACTAACACGAAACCTAGAGATTTAGTGTTCATTAAAGAGGACAACCTACCTCTCTTAAAGTGGAGAATGGCTCGAATTATACAAGTTTGTGCCGGCAGTAATGAAAAGATTCAAGTTGTCAAATTAAAAACAGCCTGTGGTGAACCAATTAGACCAATACACAAACTGGTACTGTCAATGTTCGAGAACTGAACTATATATATATATATTACTTCATTTCTTTATTACGATTTTTAATTTCGTTTTGTTTTGTAGTTTAGATTATTTCTACATACATGCCTGAATTATGCGGAAAACGCTCACTAAGCTTCACTATGCTAAGTTTGTATAAGTGTTATGTTTAATGATTTGGTAAACTACATAGGTATGTATATTTTATTTCATGTAATTCTATAATGTTTGATGTTCTAAGGCTGCGTTCGTAAAGAGCATAAGTGGTTAAAGCCGAGCTCCGTTGCCAAGGCAACCACTACGTCACAAAATCTGGTTTAGGGCTCGCGGCGTAAGGTTCTAAGTTTTCAACTTTACGCCGAGTTTGGGATAAGCGTTGACCAATCAGAGCGAAGCTAAAACGAAGCGGCTTTCTACAGACGATTTCGCTGTTACATAGAAGGCGACTTAATTTTTTAATATGGAGCATATCGTATCCGAATGAGTTGTAATCGTATCCGAGCGAAATAATGAATTGATCTCGCAAGAAATCTACGATGATGACAGGCATTTTTTAATGAGTTTGTACAATAAATTGAAAAATCTGGATGAAACTCGTAAAGCGAAAATTAAGCTCAGGATCACACACGCTGTGTAACAATAAACACACTGTATGATTCATATGAAATCATACCATTGAGGTTTGAGAAAGATCTGGAAACGTGTTCAAAGATTTGTCTACCATGTGATAGATTTCCGTTTCCCATTCAAATCATACCGTTAAGGTGTTAGAAAGTTGACTCGAGAAGTTGACCGCGTGTGAAAATAGATTGCCGATATAGCGTTACGCATTTTCGCCAAAGAAGTTTTGTGTTCTCGAATCGCATTACCATAGTAAACAGTCAATTTGTGTATCAGTCAAGCGACCTTTCCCTCCAATAGATTTTCCATCTACACATTTAATACCTTTCAGTTTCAATTTTCTGAGCCGTGTTCCCATTCTCTTCTGAATATGACCGACACATTCGATTTTAAAAACGGACACATCAGAACCATAGGGCTGGGTCTCCGTTATAGATTGAAAAGTCTTGGAATCTCCATCGCCTATGTATCCAGCATACTTCACATCATGCTTCGTTTCTGACCGTTGGAAAATTCGAACCATACCGAAGGCACCTTGTACAGACATTAGGTAGTTTGGAAGCAGGAAAGATGAAAAATGAGCAACCGCCTTCGGGAATCGAACCGCAGATCTCTGGAATACCAGCCCATTGTGCAGACCACCACACCACGAAGGCACGCTAGAAAGGCCGGAGAAATACCTTATATACTCCCCCTGTTAAAGGGCGACTGGGGTTTTTAGGGGATCCAGTCGCCAAATCCTGGGTGAGGAGAATCATCATCCAACACCCTTTTAGTTCGGGCGTCACTGTAGAGACATTATGTCTTTTGGAAGCAGGAGATGTGAAAAATGAGTAGTGCCCTCGCCGGGACTCGAACCACGTACCTCTCGAATTCGCGTCGAGCGTGCTGATCACTACACCACGAAAGCATGCTAAGAAGGCAGGAGAAATACCTTATAATCTTACTTTGATTACATACTTTGGTTACTTGGTTACGTACTTACATCACATCAGTATTTGGGAAAAAGATTTTATTCGAAACTTTTAAAGACCAAACTGGTTTGTCCGGGAGCTTTGCTTTGGGAATAGACATAAAATGCCCTCGCCAACGTTTCACCTTCTCTATAAGAGTCGCCCTCAATTCATTTACTGCAATTTCTTTTACACGATCAGCCAACCTGACGGTAGTATGCAAAAGAGTGATGCTGCACTCTTTTTCTAAATTTGAAAATTGAGATTTTAAATGAAAATGAGATGGTCAAGTAAAGTTGTTAAAAATAGTTTTGTAATAATTAAACACATCGCAATGAGCATTGTTTCGGTAGACTTGCTTTCGAATGATGCGTGGCATTTTAAGCTCTACATCTCATGATCAAATATACTCTCAAAACTCTTTTCTACATCTTCACGCTCAGAAATATAAAAATTATTTCCTGGACCATGTTATACGTTTCCAAATAATAAACTGCTCCTCCCCGGAAGTTAAACTGCAATTCCTTCTAAATGAGATAGATAATAATATGCTGTTACGAATGTCACAATGAAAGCAGATGAAATGATTGAATTCAGCAGAACCATAGCGTCTCGCTTACATTGCGCACTCCATTGATTATGCACATAAGCATATGGCTGAGCACATAATTTGCTCTGGGGCATCAGTTATTTCGAAAAAGCTTTGATAAAAATGACGGTACGCCTTATACTACATGGCCCATCTTTTCCGGCAAAGGTCTAATAGTATTTTCTTCGACCTAAATCATATAGGGAGACTCGATTATATGGGTTTAATGTAGCCAAAAATGCAAATTTATTAGCCACCAAAACGTAAGATACTACAAGGTACTGTGTGTGTGGGATTATGGCAAAGCCTGGAGGGATATCTTCCTAAGGGGAGGGATGCCTTCGTGGAGGACTTTCTGAGGGAAACTGGCTCGTATACAATACTATAAGGTACAAATAGTCTTATATTTAATCTTAGATATTTAATAATGTTACACAGAAGAGCAGATATACAATTTTTATCTCGATATAAGTAATAATATTTTTAATTTAAAACAATAATTTGAATTCAAATAAAAATGGATTTTAAGCAATGCTTAATCTGCAAGATAATAGTTAACGACTGCTAAGATACAGAATGAGATTTTGCGCTTTTTATGTTCTGGTCAGTATCCTGAGGGATTTTCAATTTTTCTCTTAGTAATCTTCATTTAAACCATTTATTGGAATTTATTATTTGCATATAAAATTTAATTATTTTGTCTGTGTTATTCAATTATGTTATCTTTGTGAAATTTGGATGCATTAAATACTATGAGTCTTTTTTAAAACGACAATCATTATTGCAGACGATTTTAATCTGCTAAGTAAATAGTTGCCGTTCTCAGAACTACCGATCACTTTTATAGATGGTCTTCTAAGGAAAATGATCCCAATAAGAAAATCTCTTGTATTTAATTTGTTTATAAAACAGAAAATGGAACGTGTAATTTCCTCTTGATAAATAGTATTCGACTATGAGGATATATAGCTTGAAATAATAATGATATCTGACCAAAAAATTATTGTCTTCTATTATTTTTTATTAATTTACTTTTATGTCATTGGGATTATCATTTAAGTATAAAATTATTTTTAAACTTTTATTTTAATTCTGAGTTTATTAATTTATGGATTAGGATTTTATGAAAGCATCAATAACACTTTAGATATGCTCGATCACATTTAAACTTTGTCATAAACTTTTTCATATTTCAAATTACATATCGACTCGGTCTTTTTTAATTGATAGAAGCAGCACAGATTAACTAACTTACAGTTGATTCTTCAAATTAAAAAAAAAAAAAAAGTTAGAAAGAGGGGTTTGTACTTTTTCTCCCGTCACTAAATCAAACTCACACAAAATAAATGCTTCACACTTTCTTTTCTTACAAAATTCAACACAATAGTCGCCAACACACTGTTCTGAAATAAAACCCTGCGTCCCACAAGCTTGTAAATATTTAAAAATTGACGGAATTGATAGAACTGAACGCGGTTTGCGAAAAGGTTGCTCTCGTGAAGGCGGATTTTTTTTCTTTTTGTAAAGAAAAATAGTTAAAATTTCCGTCGATAGAGGGCGCCGCACAGACGAGTAACAAGAAATATGTTAATCGGAGTCCTATTAATTGCACCCTTTATTATTAACAGCTTATTTCTCATTTTTCCTCCTACTTGCTGGTACATAACATTTTAACTGTCATGCTCACTTTAGTGGATAAAGCATTAATAATGAATTTGTTTTGCCTCAGCCAAAAATAGCCGGCTGAAGCTTTAAGAATGTTTCGGATACAGAAGAAATGGAAGAAAGTTTCAGGTCCAATCACTAGGACGTATTGAAGGAATGGGAAATTTGTGATACGGCCTTCGTAGTGGTGCGCCAAGTTTATCATAGGTCCGTACTTCCGACGTGGCTTCATAGAAATGACACTCTAAGGGAACAATCAACAAATGCAGTAAGTAGCGTAAGACCGGTTAATAAATCCTGCGAACCTTGCGGTATATGCAGGGATTAATGGAACTACTCATTTCTTTAATATACCCACCATACTGTACTCGTCCTCTAACAAAAGACAAGTTGACACCGCCAACAAATATCTTTATTGAAAACAAATTTACAAAAACAAAATTTACAATCTTCTTGATTACTCTTAATACAATATAATTATTAAAACAAAACTTAAATACAATATAACATAAAAAATTTTTCATTATCTCAATGAACTTTAAATTACAACAATTTTTAACAATGTTACATAATATTTTTTTAAGAAGATTATATTATAATAATTTTAATACATTTTTAACAGAAGTCTTTTTCTTATTAATTAACTTTACTGAGAACTTGAAAATAAATCTTCTTCTGTTTCTGTAATATTTTTCATAACATCTTGTATTCCTTTTCTTGATTTTTCGTCCATATATATTTTGACAACATCCGATTCAAATCTCAATTTTGGTATAAATCTACACCATCTATCTTTTAACAAAGCACAATTAAGTACATGTTCCACATCTGCTTCTCTAGATCCACATTGACACATTATAGATTTAATATTAAATCTATTATAGTAATACGGAACATGAGCATGGTTAGTAAGGAATTGATTCAGATAACTATTTCCGTAAATTTTCTTTGTATTAACTTCTTTTAAGAACTTATAGGTAAATCTACCTTTCAATTCTTTGTCCCAATAGGATTGCCAAACTTGTATTATCTTAATTAATGAATTTTTAAACGAAACAATCGAAGTTGGAAGAAATTCATCTATAACCTCTTTTTTAGAGGCTTGCTTTGCATATAAATCTGCAAGTTCATTCCCTGAATGACCAATGTGTCCACGAATCCAATGAAAATAAATTTTTCTCTTCTTAGAAACTTCCAAATATAAATTAAATGTTTTGAGAACCAAATCCGTATAAATCTTAGAAGCGGCAATAGCTTGAATTGCACTTTGGCTGTCTGAATAAATATTAACTTCTTCTTGAGAGTTCTTTCTCAAGAGCCATTCCAAGGACTTTAATATAGCGTAAACTTCCGCTTAGAAAACTGAAGAATTATTACTTAAACGAAATTTTTGAACAGTACTTATTTCTCCACTTGAGAAAGCAACAAAAGAACATCCAATTTTTCCTGCAATTTTGGAACCATCAGTAATAATTTCAAAGCCTTCTCCTGAAGGAACTTTCTTATCCCAATCAAGATTTGAATATAATGCAGGATGCTTTACATTTTTCAAACTTAATATTTCAACATTATTTATTTCTTCAAGAAATTCAAAATCTATATCTATATCAATACTTTTACCATTCTTTAAATTAAAAAGAATACATTCTCTTTGTGCAATCAAATAAATGGGCTCGCAGCCATTTAAAGTAAATAAGCAAGCACTAGAGACCGTTCTAAAACATTTTGTAATGCTTAGCATAGCTAACCTTTGAATCTGAATCAACAGGTTATTAATTCTCACATTATTTCTGTACCAAGCAGGACAGGCATAAAGAATCTTTCTCTCAATACTTCTTTTATCCCAAATCAACAAATACAATCAACAAATGCAGTAAGTAGCGTAAGAGAAATGGCACGGAACACTAGTATACTGTACGCATTGGTATTCCGCATCCTTCTCAGTGTTTTAAAATTACACAACTGCAAGTTGCAATCAGTCCACCAGCTTTTATCAAACGACAAAGCTAAGCGATATGAATTCGCAAACTGGGCTTTGTAGAAAATTGATGACGATCCGTGATGGCATCTCAATATTTTGGGGACAGATGATGCTCATTTTTCATTGCATGAAATAATCAAGACTGCAACTGTAAAGTTTGAACAAAGATGAACCCACATGACTATACTAAGGAGCCCCTACATTCGACGCGTTTAACTGTTTGGTGTAGTTTTGCTACGTCCATTACTGTGGGCTCTTTTTTCTTTGATAAGCGCTTTACAAAAGCTGGCTGGAAGACGCAACGCAACTGCTTGGAGCATGGCAGGATCGTGGGAGGATGTGTCTCCAGATACCTTAAAAAAAGCTTTACATAATTTATAGCCAGCATGTTGATTCAAGGTAGCCGTGAATGTGAAGGTTTTCGGATATCGATTACCAAAGGTTAAATTTTCCAATTAATGGATTTTTTAAAGAAATGTGGAGAAGTGGTAACAAATTAAGATGATATTGTAGAGTCATTAGGATTTTTTAGAAGCAGAAAAGATGAAAAATAGCAAACCGCCTTCGCCGGGAATCGAACCACGGACCTCTGGAATACCGGACCAGCGTGCTACCGTTACAGCACGAAGGCACGCTAAGGAAGTGGGAGAAATACCTTATATACTCCCCTTTTTAAAGGGCGACTAGGGTTTTAGGGGACCTAGTCGCCAAATCCTGGGTGTGGAGATAATCATCATCCACAACCCTTTTATTTCGGGCGCCACTTGTAGAGTCATTAGGATTTTTTTGGAAGCAGACAAGATGAAAAATTAGCAACCGCCTTCGCCGGGAATCGCACCAAGGACCTCTGGATACCGGCCCAGCGTTCTACCGTTACACCACGAAGGCAAGCTAAGGAAGTGGGAGAAATACCTTATAATATAACAGAAATTTTTCATTGCGATGACAATGTTCCAATTAGCAATCAATTAATGGACGGCGAAATCTGTAGTATGGTTCTAGATCCAGAAAATATCGCAACCGATAGTGAAGAAAGTGACAGGGAGATTATTGAAAACGAAAAATTTCGATTGACAAGTTAACTTGAACAATGGAACTGTAATGACCTTACGGATGAGTAAGGCACCATAAAGAAAACGAAACAAACATTTATTAAAAATTAACGTTCAAAGAATAATAGTAAAAAATTAACGTTCAAAGAATAATGGTAAACTCGGAGCACTACCTCGCTCCTACAACATAGTTAATCTACCACCTGCCCTCCTCGGTGGCTAACATGCAACTGTCGTCTCTCTAACTTGCTGGGCTCTGCCAGGCAGCTGATTGGTTCACCGCAGCCAGATACATGACACCCCCCCGGTAAGATTGTGCTACGCCAAAGCGAAGCAGAATCTGAAAACTGAACCAACAAATACAAACTTAAATTGGATACTCCACATACCAAATTAATTCAAAATATATGAACATGTATACATGACGTAATAACATACTTTAAAATAAATTCAATAAACATTCATCTCACAACAGATGAACAGACGACTTGATACAATACCGGAGTTCTGTAATAAAACATATATGCAATACTACTTTAAAACACAATATTATAATGCAATATTAAATGAAAACCACTATTTTTTTTTTTTTTTTTTTCAAAACAGATGGAAAGTAGCTCTCGTACAATTCCGGAACAAAAGAAAGTAACTAATGCAAAGTTTTAAAACATATTAGTTCATACTTAGTTCACACCTACTTCATTCACCAACTAGTCTTGAAAGACCATCTGCATTTTTTAATTGTGCACCAGGGGAATGAGAAATATGAATATTATAACGCTGAAGTGCCATTGCCCATCTCTGTAATTTGGCAGAATGCGGTGCCGACTTATGCAAATATAATAATGGATTATGGTCTGTGATCAGCTCAATATTTGATCCAAACACCCAACACTCGAACTTTTTTAATGACCACACAACGGCATAAGCCTCGCGTTAAATAGTTGACCAGTTCTGCTGAGTCTTCGAAAGTTTTTGACTGGCAAAGCTGATAGGATGCAAACTGCCTTTGCTGTCTCGTTGTGAAAAGCAAGCACCAACACCATATGAACTAGCATCCCATTGTATGGTGTAAGGTTTTTCTGGTTCTGGAGTGTACAATTTTGGTGCTTCACACAGTCGACGTTTCAGTTCTTGAAATGCTGATTCCTCAACATCAGTCCGTGGAATTATCTCAGGAATTTTCTTTTTCGTAAGCTCCGTCAATGGACGAGCTATTTCTGTATAATTCTTTATGTAATCACGATAATAGTTGAATAAGCCTAATGCACTCTTTAGAGCAGTCTTTGTTTCAGGACATTTTATAATTTCAGTGGCTTGTAATTTTTCAGGATCAGGTTGATGTCTTCTAGCTCCTATTATATGTCCTAAATACTTTATCTCCGAACATGCAAAAACACATTTCTTTACGTTCACCATAAACCTGAGATCACTTAATGTAGTTAGCACAGCATCTAAATGTTTGAGATGAGAATTCCAATCTAGTGAAAAGATAGCAATATCATCAATATATGCTTTGCAAAAATCACTATGTTTTCTTAAGACATCATTCATCACTCGCTGAAAAGTAGAAGCTGCATTTTTCAATCCAAAAGGCATCACTTTCCAACGATATTGGGAACGATGTGTCTTGAATGATGTTAAATCACGACTTTCTTCTTCTAAAGATATTTCCCAGTAACCTTTCAAGACATCTAAACATGTGATAATATTCGCGTGTCCAATTTTATTGATTAGATCAGTCACATTCTCCATTGGAAAATCAACATGCTTGGTTACTTGGTTCAACAACCTGAAATCAATACATAAACGCATACTTCCGTCTTTCTTGGCAACACATACGACTGGGTATGCTATTTCAGCTTCACTTGTCTCAATAAGACCCAAGCTCTCTAATTCCTCGATCTGTTTATCTACTTCAGGTTTCAAAGATTCTGGGATCTTATAGATATATGGCTTTTTTCTTTCAGCTCCAGGTAACAACCGAATTCTATATTCACCAACGGATCTCACCAGAAAATAACGCAATGTGCTTGAGTAAGAGCTCGTGTAATTCCTTTTGTTTGCTACCCTCTAAATGACTAATATCCACCTCGATGTCCTTTCTAGTTGCTGCGCAATCTCTTTTATTTGGGGTTGCATGAATTTCCCCAAACTCAGAATCATCTTCAAATATCACTCCCACAGTTTGTGCTCGAACATAAAATTTTCTTATTTTGTTCACATGAACATGCCTCACACTCCCATCGGGTAATTTAACTTTATAAGAATGAGGATTTACTCTTTCAACAACTTCACCTGGACCTGTCCACATAGCATATAACTTGTTGCTAGAGTCTGGTATAAGTAAATATACTAGATCACCATTTTTAAATTCTTTCATACTTTTGCGACGGTTAAAATAATATGCATAAGCTTCTTGTTTTTCCGCGGCAGATAAAGAAGCCAGCTCAGATGCTTTCTCTAAATTTATCTTTAATTCTTGTAGATAATCAACTGCTGAATTACCCAGATTAAGAGGTAATGGTATTTCACCGGACCATGATGATTTTAACACAGCTAAGGGACCTCTAGCTTCACGACCGTACATAAGCATAAATGGAGATACACCTGTAGTGCAATTTGGAACTTCACGATACGCAAAAAGTAAATAAGGTATGTGCTTGTCCCAATTAACAGGATCTGTGCGAATTACATGATGTAACATTTGTTTAAATACCCGATTCCATTTTTCCACTGAGTCGTTTGATGCTGGGTAACCAGGCGTCGAAAAACGAGGATGAGTTCCTAACCTTTTTTCGAATTCTTGAGTTAATTGTGAGGTAAAATTAGTGCTTTGATCACTACAAATTATTTCTGGAATACCGGTTCTCATAAAAATATCTAAAAGAGCATCACGAGTAGCTTTAGCGGAAAGACTTTTTAAAGGTATGACTTCTGGCCATTTTGAATGATTATCTATCAAACACAAACAATATTTATGTTTCCTTCCTGAAGGAGGTGAAATTTCACCAATAATATCTATGTTTACTGTATGAAAGGGATATGGCGCGCGAACAATAGGAGTAATCGGAATTTTATCCGATTGTCTTTCCGGACTTTTTAATTGACATCTTTCCAATGCTCTACAATAATTTTCTACATCTTTGGATATGTTCGGCCAATAAAATGAAAGCTTAATTCTTTCTTTAGTTTTCCTCATACCTAAATGATTTCCGAATATGGAATCATGAGCTAATTGAAGGACTTTATTTCGATAATTCTGGGGAAAAATTAACTGTTTTATGTTTTCCCCACATATTTTTTCTTTATGAAATAATAATTCGTCCTGTAAAAAGAAATTATTCTTCCCTAATTCTGCGTCCTTAAAAGAATTTATTAATGTTTGGCAGTTTCTCTGATCGACCTTAAATTTATTCGATTCCGAATAACTGTTTAGTCTTTCATCATTCTGATTCGCAACTGAGCTATAAAAAAGATTTACATTTGACAGTTCAACGGCGCCAACCTTAGGTTGTTTTTGTTTATGAGTTTCCGGTTTCGTCTCGGGGTAGACTATTGATTCATTCTCGTCTTCAAATACGCGATCCTATACATCTGGTGTAATAAACATTGAACATTGAGCTTATCTGTCAACACGAAAAGAGCTTCTACGCGCGAATATAGACAACTATTTGGTTTTTTGTAATAAATGGGAATAGTTGCTAACGTTGCCTCTATGACGTCGCCAAATGCAGAACTTAAAATGATTTTACCCTTACTTTCTATTTTTAAATCAGGAATTAATGTAGTGTTCAAAATTGGTATTTCCGTACCTGAATCTTTTATAGCTTCTACTTGCTTCCCTGCAATGTAAATAGTAATCTTTTCCAAGGAATAAAAATTAAGTTTTCCGTCAGAACACTCGCGATTTTGTAAATGTTTAGAATTTACATTTGTAACAACCGCATTGTCCTTCGGTTTACTTGATGTGTTAACTTTCGGTTTGACCGGAAAATTATCGTTCTGTTTATTGGACTTCTCAAATTTATTTCGCCTGTTCGGGCAATCCTTATCCATATGTAAACTGCTACTACACACATAACATTCTTGCGGTTTAAACGAATGTTTCTGTTCATTTACCACTGAACCTTTTCTTATCGCTGGTGGAATATATTTAGAGTTTTTGTTAAATGAATAACGAACATTAATGCGTTTTTCACCTCTTATGTCATCAAAAGATTTACCTTTTGCGATGAAATAAGTGTCGCATTCCTTCGCTAGTTCTTCTGAACGTAGCCAACTTTCACCTTGTCGAACTGCAACATGGCACGCTAAATCACAATCCAACGTTTGAAAAAGTTTGTCAGAAATTATTAAGTTAATTAAAGACTCAAAACTATTGACGTTTCTACTTTTACAATAATGGATCCAACATGATCTTAAGGCCCATCTACACGTAGCGATTTTCTCGGCCGACTTATTTGGCCGACAATATCTGACATAGCTCGCCTGTCCACACGGAACGATTTTCTCGTTAGGGTAGAGGAATTCACTTAGCCAATCACTATGAAAGGTAGTGTTCCCGCCCTCTACAGCGTCACACTATCTACGATTTGTAAACAAAGCTTACGGTGTTGACAAATAGTCAAAATAATGGATGACTATTTTAAATTGCTACTATAGATACAGCTGCAATGTTGAACTTAGCTACTGCTACAGAAGGGGAAAAAAATGCGTTTGGACCAGAAATTGGGTCAAACGACAAGAAATTCATAGTGCCTTCGTAATTCCCTGCTCCGAGAGTTGCGTATTGAAGACACAGTACAATTCGGAAAAGTATTTAAGGACGGTGCCGCGTGATTTTGATTTTTTGCTAAATTTAGTTTGCAGGGGAAAAAAAAAAAAAAAAATGCTTTTCTTTTGTGTACTGAGTACACAGATTACTCCTTTTTTAGTTTATTTATTTATTTTTAAATTTCACTTTCTGGCACTCCTATTTGTGCATTTAAATCTTAAAATAATAAAATAACCATGTTTCAGAAAAATAAGTAACTACTGTGCTTTGAAACCTTTATTAATGAATAAATAGACAATAATATCATGAATATTAAACCAATATGAGTAAAAAGTATTAATAAAGAATAAAGATCACTACATTACAAAGCAATAGTGTAATTTCAGTGCAAAAATTTTAAATAAGAAATATCATAAAGGTGCAAAGTCTTAAGTAGTATATTTATTGAACATTTAAAAACTAATATCAGCATAATTACAGTCTGAATACTATGATTATATGACTCTATCAGTTAATCAGCGAATAAAATTTAGCAATATTGAATTAAATTGGGCTGTAATTTGCTTTCGCAAAATTCAATTAACACAAAACTGAGTTTGTGACTTTTGACTTTCTTTTGACCAGTAGATCTAAAACACGTGCCAACGGCCATTCGAAAAATAAAAAGAAAGACGTTAAAATTCAATAAACACCCCACCCGTAGGCGAAAAAATAAAACGTGACTTTTAAGTCATGCAGTTCGAATTTAGTGATGGAGAAACTAAATTAAAAAGTTCTTCCATGCGCAGAAAGTCCAAAATTAGAGTGGGGGATCGAACCCACAATCTCGACGTACGGAGAAAACCTAATCTGCTCCTTACCACTAGGCTACGATCGCTCGTGTAGGAGCTCTCGGAAAAGCTATGTACTTCTTCAGCTGATTAACTCCCATTTTCGGCGAAGTCAATTGAGTCTCTGCGCTGCTTTATTCTCGACTGGAGATTTTGCTTTTTGAATTTTTTCAATAAGTGCGACCACAGTTTCAAGTAGTTTCTGAATATTTTCACCTAGTACCCATGACATGGCATCATTAATACTTTTTGGAACTTTTTCTTCATTTTCACACGGAATTAGAAAATATTTGAATATATAAAGTAATGGGAAGACAAATCTTATCAAAATAAGAGAATCCCTTAATTTTTTTATTTTTTAAATTTACAGTACTCGTGTCCCACAACACAATAGCAGCCATGTTTATTATTCCAAATGAGGAGAAAAGCACGTGATCACTCAAAACAATCTTATTGGCTAGAGACCCCGATTTTATCGTACGCTAGTGAGCAGTGAACACCAGTTCTGAAATCGCGGCAGAGAACATGACCGATTTTTGTCGCATGTGCAGATCCTTAAAATTGTTGCTCTACGAGAAAGTCGGCCGAGAAAATCGCTTCGTGTAGACGGGCCTTTAAACGAGAGGCGAACTGCAAATGAGTTTCCCCCGTCAACCTTTGAGCTTGGCGAAACCTTTCTAAACATATAATTGGCGATGGTTCATATTCCTTAAGGATTAAAGATTTAATTTTTTCATAATCTTTCAAATCATTATCTTTAATATATACTAGAATATTAGAAGATTTATCTATCAGTTTAAGTAAAATTTCAGACTTAAGCTCATTTGGTACGTTCTTATGCTTAGAAGCCCTTTCTATGGAATCAAAAAATAAGTTCCATGCTTCACCCTTTTTAGGTACAGAAATCGATAATGCCTGTACAGCTTTCAAAAGCTTATTGAATGAAAGTGTATTTTCTACGTTGTTACTAGATTCGTTGCTACTTTCGATTTGCATCAAACGCAGTTTCACAATTTCTTCTGACTTTTTCCTTTCTTCAACAGTAGTATTAAGAAATTCAATAACAAAATCTTTATCTTTCAAATATTCTTTAGAACTTAAAAGCTTATCCTTTAATTCTACAACTTTTAAACTAGAATCGGCTTCTTCACCGAGTTCCTTCAACACCGAAATCAAATCACTTTTAACTACTCCTTTAAACATATTTAGAAGAAATTTTCCTTAAAATTACAACAAAAATTTCTCACCTTTTCTCAAAATCCAGTCGGCTTCGTTCGCTCTGGTTCTCGTAAGAGAGCGTGATGTAATGACCTTACGGGTGAATAAGGCACCATAAAGAAAACGAAACAAACATTTATTAAAAATTAACGTTCAGAGAATAATAGTAAAAAAATTAACGTTCCAAAGAATAATGGTAAACTCGGAGCATTACCTCGCTCCTACAACATAGTTAATCTACCACCTGCCCTCCTCGGTGGTTAACATGCAACTGTCGTCTCTCTAACTTGCTAAGCTCTGCCAGGCAAGTCCGTTACAATTATGCGACTACAAACGCTGACGGTTTACGGAAGTTAGCGGGTCTCACGTGACTGGTGGCAACAATACGTCACAAACTATTTGTCTGGGTTACTATAATTGGCTGTTTTCCACTTTTTTATGTGAATTTCGAGAGTAGTTTATAGAAAATCCTAAATATCATGATGTAAACAAACACCGATGGCAAAAAATTATTTGGTAACTACATCCATTACGTATTGATAAATGTTTCGACATGATTACATATAACTGCATTAATAACCAAATAAAACAAACATAGATTACAAATGCGTTATGTAATGGAGCATGTAACTAAAACTTCAGAATTGTAGAATCCGGAAGATTTTTTTTTCCGAGTTAGAAGTATAACAAAATACGAGCAGTGTTCTAATAATTTTTAAATCTTCATATTCTTTAATATTACTGCTGTTTTTGATAACATGATCATAACATAACTGATGATCATAACATCATTTAAAATAAAATCATTTAAAATAAAATCTAGTAATTCTGCTGAATACTGCATTTCATGAAAGCACGAGAATATTTTAATGGGATTATTAAAGTATCTGTAATAAAGAAAAAAAAAAAAAAGTAGGTTAGGAATAAACAGTAAGTAAAAGGAAGATTACTAATAATATATATTAACTATTGTATATATGTGTAATTTTGTGAATTGTGAAATAATGATATTTGTTCATTTTATAAGTTAATAAATAAAAATTGTGAAAAAATTATATTTGTTCATTTTATAATTTAATAAATATTATGAAAAAGCTACGTACTTTTTAAAAAATCATTTGCACTTGTTTTTCATATTGCATTTAAGTTTTATTCATTATTTGAATCAATATATATAAGAATATAAGAGAATCGTATACATTTTACAAGTAAAATATTATACGCAGTATGAATGGAGATATGTTACTGTAAGATCCTAAAGTCTGGTAAATCCTAGGTTTTACCAGTAAAACCTAGCTTTTACCAAAGTAGCTTGTTAAAAGCTCGAAGTATGCTTTAATATAATTCCACTTCAGCCTTTAAGGTAAAACCGAGGAGTTACCAATGCCTTCTGGTAAAATCCTGAAACAAGGGATTTAAATCAACCTTGAATAAGCCTCCGCACACAAATTCCGTCATGACACTTTTCTGTTCCTGCCTCTCCTTATTTGCACCATTCGCAGTCTAACTTGGACATAATTTAAACAAGTGTAAGCAGCTACGATCTAAAAAAGAAGAAGTTTGGGCGCAAGTGCAGAATCGCCCACTTATCGATGATCACATGGACAAAGTCAAGGGAGTGCGTAGTGCCAAGTTTGTGTAATTCTCTGATGTTATTTTAAGCAAAAATAGGTCGTTGTGTACATGGACACTGAGTTTGTGCAATTCTTAGACTTGTTATTTTCAAGTTGGCGATTTTGAGAAATGTGCTAAGCAGGGGTGATTCTGCACTTTCCCTGAAGTTTGTTTCCATTTTTACATATTTTGCTTTTTTTTTATTTTGCTGATGGGAAATGAGTGATGTTATGCGGAAAAAGATTATGACATTTTGTCCGAATTTGTAAAAAAAAAGCCTGATAACTGCTTTTATTTAACAAGTGAGAAATATGTGATGGAGAAACAAACAGTTCCATACAGAAGGTTGAAACGCTGTCGTATTCTAATTGGAGGAAAGGACGAACTTATAATATCACTATTTGCAAAAATCCTATATTATGTTACAACTGATGAAGTCTTCAACACAGCACTCATATTACAATTGGCCATGGTGAAAGAACTTGCATGATTAAAGAACTGAATCGTAAGTACAAGAATGTAACAGTAGAACCTATTTTCACATATTTAAGACTATGCGAACCATGTCAGAAGAAACAAAAAACTGTGAAAGATGGGATTGTAATTAAATCGGTTGTGCATAGTGAAATGAATTCTCGATGCCAAGTCAACCTAATAGATATGCAGTCCAATACTGATCATGATATGAAATTCATTTGAGTGCATCAAGATCATCTTACACAATTTGTCCTACTCCGAAGTTTACACAGTAAAAGAATTGTTGAAGTAGCATATCACTTTCTGGATATTTTCATAGCTTTTGAAGCCCTGAGCATTCTTCATTCTGATAATAGGAGGGAATTTTGCAACCAAATCAAATCATAAGCAGTTTATGTGAAATGTGGAGTGATATAAAAATAGCTCACTGAAAACCGAGACACAGTCAGTCACAAAGTTCTGTCGTCGAACCAAGATGTTGAGAACATGTTGGAAACAAATAAGATAGGAAATTGGTCAGAAGGATTAAAATTTGTTCAAAAATAAAAAAACAAAGCATATCAGGAGGGATTCAAATGTTCATCTTAATGAAGCTATCCTGTGATGTCCTGCAAAGTTGTCTTATGAAGCTAGGACTTGCTAACTCAGTTTTGCCACATAATTTGATTAGTAACATGACCACTGAATGGGATTTAGAAAAAACTTATAAGTATGTATTACTAATGAATGTGTGGTTAATACAGAAAATGGGAAAACTAATCTCAAATCAACAGTTGATTTAGAATTGCAAGATAATAATAATGCATATGAAAAATAATCAGACATAACAATGGAAGCAGATACTAAAGTTTGAATTGAAATGAAAGAACCAGATATATGCTCTGACACAACAGGTGCAATTATTAAGAAAACTCAAAATGTGAAAGTGTTTCGAGAGACAGTTAAGGAAGGACTTCAGAAGCAGGCAAAGAAGATGAAGACTGTGTCTACTAAAAACTTTCCGAAACCTACATTTGGACAAATACTTTTGGAAAAATGTTAAAATAAAAGTACCTGATATTGATAGATCAAAAATGGATCCAAAATCAATAATAGCCGTTATTAGAGATATTTAAGATGATAAGTTTTTATGTTTTTGATAGTAAGTTCGGTAAATTAAAATCGTTGTAAACAGGAAAGCAGTTTATTTTTTGTAAAGAAAAATTTTTTGAACATTGAAGAAGTTGGTATAGAAGAAGTAAGTGTATGTGAAATAGTAAAAAAAAAAAAAAAATTTCTTTAGTTGGGGGACAAGGACTTAGAAAATGCAGCTATTAAAAAAAGTGTACTACGAACATCTATTTGTGCAAATCAGCTGATCTACTTTGTAAATCCAAATGCCATAACAATCAAACTTGTTGTAACAGGTAATAAAATGTATTAAAGTAGTAGTACTAAAGAAAAACATGCTACAGATTTCTTATTTTTTTAGTTACGTGCTTATTTAACTCTACCTTATATGTTGTGGTATTTCAATTCCTAGGTTTTTAATCTTTTTTTTTTTTTTTTTTTTTTTCTCGTTTTTAATCTTAGAACTTTGTATTTATCAAGTAATAAAACAGAAGCTGCTTACAGTATCATCTGTATTCAGGCTTACAGTACTGGATATTAAGATCCTTTAAGATTCAGTGTTATTCAAGTTCGGCATGTTTGATAGTGAATACAAGTAAAATATGTTACGAATAAGAAATATTTGAATTTCAGTTATTATACTTGATATTCAAGTCATAAAAATGTTATTTATTCCTTGTTAGTTGAAATCATATTTTAGGATATTATGAGTTAAATTTCGTAAACTATATACTTAAAAAGAAAAACCTTTGAAAATTTGTCCTTAGGTGATAAAACAATATTAAAATATAGCATATAAGCATAAAATTAGAATTCAATAGCCAAGCCAGAATTTAAATTACTAAAGTTTAAAATGCTAAATTTAAATTACTAAAGTTTAAAATAGTGTGAAAAAGTCTCATGTTATTTCGAGCTTCTCAATTATGTTTAAGTAGAGAATTCTTTGTTAGAGCAGGACAAAGA
Source organism: Stegodyphus dumicola (assembly GCF_044657685.1). Classification (NCBI taxonomy): domain Eukaryota; kingdom Metazoa; phylum Arthropoda; class Arachnida; order Araneae; family Eresidae; genus Stegodyphus; species Stegodyphus dumicola. Next base: position 183,132,464 of record NC_140781.1, read on the forward strand.
AGGCAGTGATCACTATCCATAAAGCCAGAATGGCAGAGATAATCAAGACTATTAAAAATTCCAGTCTTACTCATGTGGACAGCCCAGCAATGATATTCCACTGCTAATCAAAACACAACTATTGTATCTTCACAAGGGCACCAGTCTAGTAAATCATCAAAATCCTTGTTTTTCCCTCAATGTAAATTAAACAAAACCCTGCTGAATTTTAAGCTTCGTGGCTCAAAGTTTATCTGAGACATCTATGAAAGTCTAAGAATGTTGTTGAAACTTGAGTTGGAAATTTGTATCTCATGAGACATGCACAGTTGTCCAGTTCAGTATAAAAGTAACTCTTAGGGTTGTCTTTTTCAATGCCAGTCTAGGCGAAGAATCTGATTTTGCATTTGTTCCAATTTGTTCTTCAAATCCTCAAAGGCAGTTATTAATTGAGTGCTGGAATATTTCATAACAGTAAGTAGGTTTGTAAGTTGTAAATAAAGTGGAAGTCGCATATCCCCACCTTACTCCTGTTGTTTAATTACAATGAAAAAATTATTTATCCTTAACGTTAATTCCTCCACCCTTTAATTCCAAGACCAATTCCTATTTAAGACAATTACCATGTAGTTAAAAGTTTAGAAACAATTATTTCAATCATAATTCCTCCAATCCATTAATTCCAAGACAAATTTCTATTTAGGACAATTCCCATTTAGTTAAAAGTTTAGTACTGAGGCACATGGATATTATTATATAAAACTCCAAGTCAAAAGGCTTGTGACACAATACAAAAGTTATACAGGCAGGCTTTTCTGCTTCTATGCATGTTATTTAATTGGCACCAAGTACTCAAGTCTTCATGACATCATTTAATTAACTATTTCTGTGTACCTTTTTTGAGGATGGAAGACCATGTCACCAAATTTTCAGCATACATCAATACATTTACATCCCTATTTTCTAACATAAATATAAGGTTGTTGACATGTATATTACAAAGAAACAGCTGAACATAGTATCCTAGGGAAGACGGGACTGAAGTTGCTTGTGATAAGATATGAGTAAAGTGTAATGCAATATGTTGTGTTATTCATAACACAGTGCATTTATTATAAGACAGATCATTTAAAAAAATCATTATTTGAGTTTTGCATTTCTATTTTTTATTTTATTTTCTATTACTTGATTCTCCCTTTAAAACAACTGTAATAATAGAGATACAAGACTGAAATAATGATTTTGTTTCTTACCTGCTTTAAAATGAACACACTGTATGTCAGTGTTAGACTAATATTATATGGAACTAGAAGCATATCTTCTGTCCTTCATTTCTTTCCAAATTCAGTACCAAGCATCATTTCATCATGTGGTGGAATATGCGAATTAAACTGTTGGTCATACAGGTATAATTCCACTGCGCTAATGCTGCAGCCATCCAAATTTTGATAGAGAACACCCCTGGGGATACATCTGAGTGTCTTCCATTCCTTCTTTCCAACAAGCTACTCTAATAATTTTGTGGTTGAAATGTTCGTTAAGTTCGTAAAAACATTATTGATGCTTCTTCTAGCTTTTCCACCAAAATTTGCATTAGTGTTATCCTCACAATAGGCAATGATTTTATAGTTCAAATTATTATTTTTTAAAATAGTACTTATTGAATCAAAAATTATTTCTGAAGTTTCACCCGGCAGTGAAATAAAATCTAATATTCTAATTTTAATTTCTGTTTCTAGATCAAAAAGTTTAACAATTGTGGAAAATAATTTAAAATTTTTGTGGTTGGAAGCATCATAATATATGGATATAAATGTGCATTTAAAATCTAATTGTTTCTGCAATTGTGAAAACGAATATAGTGAAAAAACATTACAAATAATTGCTTCAGTTTTTGTCGTTGCTTCTGCAAATTTTTTGTCGTACAATGTTTTGATCATTTACGATGTACAATCAATTGATCTGAAACTTTTATTGTGGTTTATAGTGTGGAAAGCAAATAGCCCTTGAGCTAATGCTAGCTGTTCCTCCATTAACAATAGATATTCCTTGACGAGACGTAACGACAATGATCGAACACCACCGAGTAAATCTAACTCGTTACATCACCTATTTTAGTGTACTCTGCATACATTTTATGTGTTTTTTTTTTATTTATGTATTTTTTATTTCTTTATATTTACTATAATAATTAATAAATAATAGGTAATATATTTTAACAGTACATTTAAAATAAGAAATGCAGATGTTTTCTAAAAAAGCGGGACATTTTTAAAAATCTGTGGGGCACGGGATAGTCCTCCAAAAAGCAGGACTGTCCCACCAAAATCAGGACGTGTTATCCTAGTAATTTTGACATTAGTAATAATGAAAGCAATAATTGCATTGCTTTAGCATTTTTCTCTTCATAAAAGAAATTGAGTAATGTACTTCAACATTGATGTGATACGATAGAATCCTTCTGTAAGTGATGCTAAAGAACTGAAAGATCTGCTAGAGAAAGGGGATAATTATTTTATTTTAGAAAATATTCACCAAATCATTGCATCAGGGACTTGAACAATGGAGATCATAATTAATTAATCATAGTGAAGTAAAAGACCATGCATTTTGCTTCTGTTTTAGCTGTTTTTCAGTAATAAAAAATCACTCTCTTATGATGCATATAAGGACTTGGAGCATTTACATCTGCCTCTGAAAGGAAATAAAAGACATCTAAAAACCACCTGAAACCTCATGAGAGCTGGCACTAGAATCTGTGCGGTCACACCAGATGACATTATTTAGAAATAGGGGCCCACCAGCGGCCGAGCGGTAAAGTCGCTGAACACTGGTAGTTCAGTCCAAGGTTTGAATCCCGCAAATCGGTTGGCTGCATGGCCTTTTTCGTGGTTTTACCCATGTGTAACGTGTATACGAGCCAGTTTCCCTTAGAAAGTCCTCCACAAAGGCATCTCTCCCCTTAGGCAGATAGCCCTCAAGGCTTTGCCATAGTTAAATAACCTAACCTAACATTTAGAAATAGTTGAGATTACAACTAGTGGAAAAAAAATCTAGTGTTGAAAAGGCCTAATCGTGAATCCCATAAGAAATGATTCACTTGTAATCTAAAATGAGAGACAGTAGATTCAATGCAATAAAATTATTAAATGTAGGCTTTAGTGTACAAAAGCATAGCAAAACATGTAATGGCCACTTCCCAAAGTTCAGCTGAACTTTTATATCCAAATTGTTACTGAAAATATCTAAAAGACTACTTTAAATTATTTCAGAAAAAAACATTAAAGTAAGTTGGTTTATTTTATTTCTGGGATTAAATAAAAGAAAATAATTTATGCAGAAAAGCATTAAAATATAATGATTTATTTTGTTTCTGAGAAAATAAAACAGAAGAAAAGTTATGCAGTCAGGAATGCTAAGTAATGCGACATATTTTTAGATAATAGTCATTAAATGATATAAGCAAAATACATTATAAGGTTTCTTAATGTGGATGAAGGTATGTTCCATGTATAAAAATTTCTGAAAATTTCACATATGAAAATATATTCTGAAAATTCAATTTAAACTGAATATTTATATTAACAAACATTTATCAGATGCAAATATTCTTGTCCCAAACATGTGTGCTCAAAGTCATGACAATAGGTACCACATGAAAAGAATACATTTAGGAGTTCCATAAATAATGCATTAGGGATTTGAAGCACAGAGCTGATTTTTATATTATCTCTTTACGTTCTCTGAATCATAAGAACTGATTGAATTGGAAATAATGCCTCAACATTTTCTGGTGAAAGGTCTAGAAATTATGTGTTTTTATAATTATAAATATCAATACATATTTTTGAGGTTACACTGAGGAATTTTTAAAACATATATTGCAATGCTGACTCTAACTAAGTAGAGCATTACGTAGATATTTTTTTGCCTTAAGCAGAGGCATACCCCTATGTTTATTGAAATTAATGATATTTATACGCTTTCATATTCATTGAAGATAAATATTTCAAAACACAACATTCTAACACTTATAATATGTTCAATCATAGCTTTATATATTCAGAAAAATTATGTTACAATTAATGATCTATATTTATAAACTGAGAAATGTTTAAAAAATAGCAAATATCAAAGAAACAGAACAGATAGCAATGTAAAAAATGCTGTACTAATTATGTAATTTTATATACAGTCAAAAGTCGTTAATTCGGACACCCATAATCCGGAATGATCTATAATCCGGACCTCAAATCTACAAACTTTCTGCGCATGCGTCGTTTTGACGCATGCGCGTAAGACCTTTACGGCTGCGAATATGCGTGTGCGCATGCGCATAATACGTTTACGCAAGCGCGTTTAATGTATAACGGACGGTATAAGCTAAGCTGAAATTATCTAATTCAGGTAATGTTGCAGATTGCGTTGTTCCTTAATCTTCGAATTGGATCCGGCTTATTATTTTTTGCAGACTGTTACAGCAATTTTATAAAAGTAAGCTTGAACTTTCGATTATGTCAAATAGAATTTCCGATATATATTTACTAATATGTAAAGGATCTACAAAGCGAAAGTATGTTTCGAAGTCCATTAAACCAAAAGTGGAATTGCTGCAAAAAATGGATAAAGGCATATCCTTTGATTATCTAATCATTCCGAAATATGTTTATCAATTTCACGCTGCTCTGCGGGGGAAGGGAAACGACACGGCGCGCAATGAATTAGAAGTTGATCTGTCAACACTATCCTTATCTTCAGGGCAGATGTTTTTATTTTATTTGTCTTATAATTCCTTACTAAATGTAGTATTTTATCTCGATGTACTCCGTCTTTGATATGATTTAAATCAAATTCCTCCTCATTATAATTCGCTTCCGATAGTGAATAAAGTGACACAGAGGTTATTGAAAACGAAAAAATTTCGATTGACAAATTAGTCGGTATTCTCGACACAGCAATTATAGGACTTGACCAGCGGAACTTTGTAACTGAAGAAGAAATTATGTCTGTTTATAGAATTAAAGATAAAGTATTATCACATAAAACAAAGCAACTTAAACAACTTACATTGAATGAAATGTTTAATAAAAAAAACAAATAATAAATATTAAGCTTTTTTTTTTTTTTTTTTTTTTTTTTTTTTTGTAAATTTTGATATCCTTTAGATCATAATTGTTCTTTATTTCATAAATTAAGGTTTCATATTTTTAATTTTATAACTTCTGCATGCCATCTTACCAGATTTAAACTGATGATCTATAATCTGGAAAAATCGATAATCCGGAATCGCCGAAGTCCCGACGAGTCCGGATTAAAGACTTTTGACTGTATATAATTTAATTCTCCTTACCTTTATAGAACAAAATCATCAATATTTTTTCCACAAGGAATTTGATAGCTTAATTCATATTCTATACAGAGAATAGATGAAGATGTTTCATAATTTTTTATTATTTTAAGATTATAGAAGCTTCTCTTACCATCAGCAACAGTAACTGGGAATATTAGCCTTATTTCAGCTTCAAATTTCATTATGATTGAACTAGGCTGTAATTAGAGAATTATCTTCAAAAGATTTAAAGCAGTCTTACTGTTCAAATAACTGGTTTTTAAAGCTAGAAAGTTGTGATGAAATTTTTATTTGTATATCATTTAGGTATTTAAATGCTAAATTATAAGCTTCCTCATTTGGATAGCTTAAATTTTATTAATGTTAATTTTTCTTTGATTAGAAAATGAAAGTCAAAAGATAACTCGTTAAATTTACATATCTCAGTTTTTTTTTTTTTTTTTTTTTTTTTTTTTCGTTGTTGTTGTTGTAAGATTAAAACGTATATTACTTCTTTCATTTCTACTACGAGAATTCCCCCCCCTACAAAATTAGTTCTTTTATCAATTTATTACATTTTCACCTTCTCTTCAGATTAGGTTACTTATATTTAAAGCTAAATAACAAATTTTTAAAAAATGTTTTCAGAAATAATTTTATGTCTTCATTCTAATCAATGACAATCCCTCTTTTTTATATTTATATAAATAATTCAATTCAGTTGTAGATTGTCAGGATTTCTTTGATATGTGAGATGTGAAAAATTAGCAATGCCTTCGCCGGGACTCGAACCTAGACCTCTGGAATACGCACCGAGTGTACTACCATTACACCACGAAAGCATGCAGAAAGGAGGGGGGAAAATACCTTAGGGAACCCATCATCATCATTTGAAGATGCGATGAGATCTGTTGCTCCAGAGCTTTTTGATGCTCAGCCTGATCTCTTACATCAGCTGGTCACCTTAGGGAACCCAATCGCCAAATCCTGATCGAAGAATCATTATCCACCATCTTTTAGGTCGGGGCCACTGTAGAGTCATTAGGTTATTTTCGAGCAAGAGGATATGGGAAATGAGAAATACCCTCGTCAGGACTCGAACCTCGTCCTTTCGAATACGAAACGAGTGTGCTAACCGTTACATCACGAAGGCATGCTGAAAGGAGGGAGAATAACAAAGCAAAATAAAGGAAATTTTCTCCTGGGAAATTCGAAATGAAATTTAGAATGCAAAAGTGGGCTATTGTGGTAATAATTGGCAATTAAGAAAGCATTTTTAGATTTGAATATAAGCTACCAGATTATAAATAAAGGTACAGCAGTGTAAATAAAAACTAAATAGTAGAGTAAAGCAGAAGAATTATTGCTGATTCCATGGACAGATCCCGACTTTTTAAGGGGAATCATAATAACATACATATATATTGGGTTTTAACGAAACTTTCCCGCCACCGCAAATATCGTCTTCGCAAACATAATACGCTGGCGTGTTTAATCATATTTTGTCAAATGGTTTTTGGCATTTGAAAAAAAGAGATTTGTTTTAGAACACTCATAGAGATATTAGGTATTTTTTGGAAGCAGAACAAGGGAAAAATTAGCAAGCACCTTGGCCGGGAATCAAACCACAGACCTCTAGAATACTCGCCGAGTGTGCTGACCACTACACTACGAAGGCAGGAGAAATTCTTTATATACTCTCCCTTTTAAAGGGCGTCTGGGGTTTTAGGGGACCCAATCGCCAAATCCTGGGTGTGGAGAATCATCATCAACCACCCTTTTAGTCCGGGCGCCACTGTAGAGATATTAGGTATGTTTTGGGAGCAAGAGAAGTTAAAAATGAGCAACACCTTCGCCGGTAATCGAACCACGGACCTATGGAATACGCGCCCAGCGTGCTGACCACTAAACTGCGAATGCATGCTAATAAGGCGGGAGAACTAGCTTATACACTGTGTTGTGAAATTTGTAAAAAATTATCGTTACTATTAAGTACAAGGTGTCTGAAATAGAACTATCACGCTACCAGATTAGAACCATCATTTACTTCCAATTCTGTTTCAAAAAATCAGCTACAAAATGTCACCAAATCATGTGCTACAGCTTTAGGTACTAATGTCGTAACATATGACACTGTGAAGGTTTGGAACCGAAAGTTCAAAAAAAAGGACTGGGCTCAAAAGCAGAGCGCTCTGGCAGGCCTACTGACGTTGATGAGGCCCGCTTGCGAGAACTTGCAGAAGAAAATCAGTATAGAACTCATCGACAGCTTGCTAAGGAGTTAGACGTTAGTCCCATATCCATTAGCCGCTCTATACGTCGCATAAACTTGACGTATAAGTTCAATCGCTGGGTGCCACATGAACTGTCTAAAAAAGATAAGGATATACGTGTTCGGGCCTGCACTAATCTGCTCGAATATCAACGCAAGGACAAAATTCTGGACCGGATCGTCACTTGTGATGAAAAGTGGATTTATTTCAATAACACAGGCCGAAAAGAGGGTTGTTCTGTGGCCTGTGAGCCCGTTGGCAGCGTCGCAAAGCGCAATTTGACTAACAAAAAGATACCTTCCAGAATACGTTGGCTCATGCGAGCAGTGTGTGATCGGGCGTTTTACTGCTGACAGAGGGCATTGGCCACTCCCTGAAGGTACAGAAGTGTCAGCAGCCGCAGCACATGATCCACGTATCATTGGGCCGTCATAGTGCCTTGAATACGAACTAGAGGTGACCTGGAATCGTAAGCAGTTGGCCCCCAAACCATGATGTCGCGCAGTGGAGCGTTCCACAATTGCTGCCGGGATTGAACCTGTCTCCACATCGACGCCACACTCGTACGCGGAGACTATCATTGGAGAAACAGAAGCTTCTCTCATCCTGAGAACACGACCTTTGTGCCATTCCGTCGTCCACATCGCTCGAGCACGGCACCGTTGCAGACGTTGGAGTGTATGATGTGGGGTCAATTGCAGTTTCTTAGCGGACGCCCCGAATGCAGGCCACTAGCCACCAATCGACGGCAAATAGCTCTGGTCGATATTGGAGCATGCAGGTTGTCTTGAACATGCTGCAGAATGGAGGTAGAAGTGACTTGCGAGTGCACCACCTCCTGTCGTCGAATGCGTCGGTCCATACGTGCTGACGTCACTCTGGCTGCACCGGCACCCGTCGAACTTGGCACATTTCCTTGTTCCAACCATCGTTGCCACAGCTGGTACTGTGGACGCATCAAGGTGTGTGTCAGCTGAGATTTGCCGTATGGACCAACCTGCCTTTCTCAGTCCGATCACCATGCCCCTCTTAAATTCTGCTGTAACTGCCTCCGTTGACGGCCTGGCATTCTCTGCTATTAGACGCGTCCTCTAAGATAAGAACAGATTTTGTACGATGATTTCCCTAGCAGAAATAACGGCACTAAAGTTGAACATTCTGCAGGTTCCTTCCCTTATATCTTTTTCAACGTGCGTTGGAGAGCTGCACATCTCACATCATTCGCATAATTCGGTGAGGTGCGTCTACCCTGAAATTTGCGTAATTTTTAGGCCTGTCCTGCTTGGTGCTGCATTTTCCAATGTTGGGTAATGTATTTTCTCTCATATCCTTGTTTTAAACAGTGCAGAATTTCGATTTTTGTACCGTTAGATAGGACGAAAAATAATATTCCAAATCAAGAGTTTTTGGAACTTCTAAAGTAATTTACCAAATTTGTACTTTAAAAAAAAAAATCATTCAGTTTTTTTTATTATGGCGTTATTCTTGATTGTGACGAATTTATGATTCGAAATATTTGATCCTTCGTTTTTAGCAACGTACAGTTTCAAGTGATGGGCATTTAATTTGCACACACATGTAGATTTCAGCAGGTAAATTAGGTACTAATTATGTTAACAGATGCGGGCTTGGAAGAGTTTGCGGCGTTTTAAAATATTTTGAATTTTTGGAGAGAGATTATGTTGCAATAAGACATTTTTAATCATCAAAGCGTTCCCTCAAAGCTATCGGCAAATAATGTTTACTTCTTAAATTTTATTTGAAATAAAACAGAGCCTGGTATATAACGCAATTCAAAAAGGAAGAATTTCCATATTAAAAATTAAAGGGCCTGAAATAAAAATAGAATTTTTATCTTATACAAACATACACATATACAAAGTGATTAAAAAATATCAGCCAAAAATGAAAGGCAGATAGAGGGGATGAAATAAAGAGATTTTGTAATGGAATATGTGTGCTTTGAGGGGATACAGGCCGTTGTTGAGTAGTAAGTAAAAGCGTTTAGCTGGCGAAAATCATCGTTACTCTTGCAGATTTGGAGCGACATGCATCCCTAAAAAAACACGAAATTCGGCGGTAAAGCTCAGAACCAAAGATACTGCCTTGCGGGATACTGGATCTTATAGGTCTTGGAGTTGACTTTTCATTTCCTTGTGCAACGAAGAATGTACAGTTTTGCAAAAAGGAGAAGATCAGAAGAATAAGTTCTCTAGGAAGTCCTAGTTTGATAAGCTTGAAGATGAGCCTCTCATGGCAGAGGCGGTCAAATGCTTTTGCCACGTCCAGCATAAGGAGCGCAACACTTATTGTGAAATGCAGATCCGACGAATTCAACAATTCTCACGAGTTGGCAAGTCATGCTAAGATTTTTTTTGAAGCCTTATTGATCGTTAGGTAAAAGATGAAAAATATGGCTCGATTCTTGTAAGTATAATTCGTTCCTAAATTTTTCCTAGGCTGGATAACAGACTGATAGGTCAATATCCGTCAGGTTTGGGGAGAAGAAAGGTCTTTGTTTGATAACAGAGATCAGGAAAGTAATTTAGTGTGAAACAGGCGTTAAGTATGCTGGCAAATTTACTGATAATATTTCTGGGCAAGTTACGAAGCATTTTGTTGGTATCTTATAATGTCGTGAAAGAAAGGAGTGGCACTTAAAAACAAAGGCCATAAATTATTGATGGGTAATTTCTTTTCATCCCCCAAACTTTTTTAAAACTTATTAAATGAAAATAAAACAAATGCATATTGAACTATTATTCTGTATAATAAGCATATCCAAAATAATATAAGGGAAAAAATATCTGAATAGAGGAGAAACGAACAGTGCGTTTCACAAATGGGATGACAATTCTACGCTGGAAAAATAAGCTTGATATTTTCATGTTGATTCATATGCATAATCTAGTGGTTATACACTGACTACCAATAAGTATTTGGACACCTATGCAAATGTCCTAAGGTCCTAAGGTACGTCACGGACTCCGCAGGTATATATCGTGTAGGAAACAGCATCGGCTTTAGTCGCGTGCAAGATGCCTCGCAGTTCGGAGCTCTCTGATTTCGAGAAAGGTATAATTATCGGGTATCACAAATGTGGCCGATCCTTAAGGGACATATCTAATGATCTGAAGTACATCGACAGTGGCCTATGTGATTAAGAAGTGCAAGGTGTGCGATGATTGTCGGAATGTGCCCCGAGTCGGCAGACCAACGAAACTGGAAGATAGAGACCGACGAGTGCTGTCCAGAGAAATTCGTAAGAACCACACCCAACCAATGTCCCTCATCCGCGAGGAGTTTCTACAGGCATCCGGGAGTATTGTTTCAATGAATACCATCCGTAAGGAAGCACATTTGCTTGGTTTTAATGGTCGTGATGCTGCCCATAAGCCTTTGATCACAAAGTCCAACTGCGCTGTTCGGTTAATGTGGTGCAAAGCACATCGAAATTGGACCGTAGATCAGTGGAAACGGGTTCTTTGGAGTGACGAATCAAGGTTCACCCTTTACCGTTCGGATGGCAGGGTCTGGCGTATACCTGGAGAACGTCTCCTGCCAGAATGCATTGTGCCAACAGTCAAGTTCGGCGGAGGTGGAATTATGGTCTGGGGGTGTTTCTCCTGGTATGGGCTGGGACCCTTGGTCCCCATTCATGGTAAGCTCAACTCCGATGCCTACTGCACTATTTTGGATGATAATGTGCTTCCTACGTTGTGGCAGTTTTACGGGTTGGACCCCTGTTACTTTCAGGACGACAATGCCAGTTGTCATGTTTCGACGTTAACCAAGGCTTGGTATGGTGCCAATGGAGTTCATCGAATGGACTGGCCTGCCAAGAGTCCAGACCTGAACCCTATCGAAAACCTCTGGGACGAGTTGCATCGCCGAATTCAGGGGTGCAATACCCGTGCAAAATTGGCGAAGGAACTTCTATGTCTTCTCCAAGCCGAGTGGAAGAATATACCCCTAGCTGTCATACAAAGACTTGTGAAAAGTATGCCCTGGAGGGTCCACGCTGTAATTACCTCTCGTGGAGGCTCTACCAATTATTGATTTTGAATAAAATTATTTTTTCTTTTCTATCACAGGTGTCCAAATACTTATTGGTAGTCAGTGTAACTGCTGGGAAGTCAAAACTCGAAATTGCAGCTTGTTGCTTTTCCCTCGTGTCTAACGTGATTTATAAGCCGCTGTCTCTCGAAGTCTTCGACGAACTTAAAAGTTAAATTAATTAATTAAAGAAATTCGAGGACTATCTGTGTGGGAAGAGATGCCATCGTAGAAGACTTCCTAAGGAAAGCAGGCACACATTCACGTTTTATATGAGGAAAGCCATGAAACCTTTCATGTTCGCCTGAATTTTAACGCAGGTTGACCTACCAGTATTCAGCGATCTTACCACTCTTTCGCTGGTGGGTTCCTCCACAAAAGTATCCATACTTTAGGCAACTAGCAATGAACTTCTGAAAACTAATGAGCAGATTTTAACGAAATTTGCTATGAATATACATTTATAACAGAGAAAGAGATTTATTATATTAATAATTATTATATAATTTATTATATAAATTATAACAGAGAAAGAACTTGACTGTTGGCACAATGCATTCTGGCAGGAGACGTTCTCCAGCCAGAATTATATTCAAAAATCATATCATATATGCGCGATTGTCAATAAAGTTCACGATGCAAGGATGTCGAAAATCCACGTTGTGATATCGAACTAAAAATAAGTGTAATATGGGCTATGTGTCCCTCTCACAGCCAGACAGGTCGCGCAAGGTGACGCCATACTGGACATGAGGCAGTTAAGGAATCCCTGTGTCAGGCGATCCCACTTCTACAGCAAGGCAGTTTTCAACTTCGCTTTAGTTCTTGGAGGGGGAAATGGCGAGATTAAACTGGACTACCAAAAGCGTCGTCGAAGACATGTTTTATAGGATTAAGGTGAGGACATCTAGCTGGCCAGTCTATGTTGACAAATATACTTACTTTACTTTACAAGTAATGGTTGACTAGCTGAGCCCTTTATAGACGACCGTTATCGTTTATTAACAGGAACCCACCACCAACTGCGCTCCTGGAAAGTCGAAAAGAGAGCTCTAATGTCTCTCTGTACCTTGTAATAGTCTGGAAGCATTTGTCAAACACATGCAGGATGTGTGGCTATTCAACATAATGCCTGTTCAAACCATTACACTTCCACAACCATAATGATCTTTTTTCTGATGAAGAGGGGGTGGTACCTTGTTGCATACTCTCTCCAGATAAAGATACGCTAAGAATCAGTGCCCGAGGATGAATCGCGGCTCACCTGTGAAAAAGCACGCTGCTCCGCTGAAATCTGGCTCAAGGCACGTGTCATCTATACTATGCTAAACATGCTCTCTTCCGTGCTGCAGTGAGCAGAACGCAACCAGAGATTTTCCTGGCATACAGCCCTATCTCACGAAGCTTTGAGGCAACTGTAGACCGTAAACCTCGAGTTACATTGACAGCACACATCTCACGTAACAGCTGTAGCGGTCCTGTGTCGCCACCCTGAATGTGCTAAATTATGATTCTTTCATTGTTTTAAATGTTTGTGGACCTTGTCCAGGTCTTCTTGATATAGATCCATTGTGTACTTCTCGGAAGTGCATATAAAATAGGAACGATATAGATCCATTATACTGAAACTACTTCCGGAAATTGCAAATGACACTGGACTTTACATTGCAGCCATCTGCGCTTTTGACTGTCCTATCTCCAATCTACTGATAATCCCCCCCCTTATTCCATCATCTATACATTCTTGGCTACTAATTTTACCTGATACGTCATAAAATTTACCCCCACTCTTGCGAGAAACACAGCAAATGTTGTGAAGAAATACAAGTACACAAATCGCCGAAAACCCTTCGTGCGGCCTAGGTACCCTCCGCAGATATGCGTAAGCTTTATATTCGACATGTTTCATCCTAATTCTTTAGAGCCATAATTAGTATCTTTGGTTCAATACTTTTTGTAAAAATAGACATAATTTGCAAATTTTCTTAATTTTGCACTTCAGTGTAGTTATGCCAAGGCCGTCTTAACGCATGTGTCCGCTGAGGAACACATGCGTAACCTCAAGTGCATACGCCCTATAGCCCCAAGTGCGTACGGGCCCTATGCTTATGCGTTTATATTTCACTTACATTTCATTTTTCTGAGCAGTGGCTAGCTACATATCTCTTCAGGTGTCAAACTGATGTTACGAAATTTTAGAATGTTTTTCATTCTGTAAATTTTACTACTTTCATGGGGAGGGCACAAATAACCACTATAATGGTTTGGTTTATTAGATTACGGCAAAGCACTCGAGGGCTATCTGCCTTAAGGGAGGGATGCCTTCATGGAGGACTTTTTATGGGAAACTAGCTCGTATACACGTTACACATGGGGAAAACCACGAAAACGCCCATGCAGCCAGCCCGTTCGCGGGATTCGAACCTCGGACCGAACTACCAGTGTTCAGCGGCGTTAGCGCTCGACCGCTGGTGGGCCCCTATAATGACTCTTCTCATTAGGGAACAGTAATAAAGGAGCGCAGAAAAGTGATTTGGATCATGCCTTTCTAAAGGGCTTTACAACCATTTTTTTCGCTGTTCTAAAGGATGTTTTCCACGAAAAAGCGCGAATTAGGGAACTCAACAACATGTTTCAGCTGTTTTTAGAATGATGTCTGTTTGTGTGTGAAAATTTTTTCATCAACAATAACGCTTGCTGGAACTTCCAAAAATTCCCATTTTCCATATTTAAGCTTTCTACATTCATACATAAAGAGTAGATTAGATTTTGGGCAAAATTGGACAACTAGAAGTGGTACTTTGCTTGAAGCTCATAAGGCCTGTTTACACTACTTATACTCCAACCAAGAGCAAAACTTGTCAGCAGTCAATGTGTGAATGACATTTTTACAAATTTGAAAATGTGCATATAAAGCATATTTTTATTACCCATTTATTAATTTTTAATTAAATCATTAATTGTAATCCATTTAATTAGATTAGCTTAAAATATCTCTCTATATAAAATTGAATAAATAAAAATCTTATAAATTATATGCATATTTTATTAGAAATTTTCCTTTTATTAAAGCAGAAATATCAAAATTTACTAAAACATTATTGATGCAAATATTTTAAATCACAAATAATCATAGAGAAAATTAGAATCCATAAATCATATATATTTAGGTTTCTGAATTCTGATTTCTACAGAAAAATAAAATTTAAAAAAAATTGAATTTTAGATACAGAAGAATAGTACATATAATGATCATAAAATTACTTATAATTTCTTTACAAATAATGAATATAAATATTTATAGGTAGTATGCTTAGTAAGATTAAGCTCTAAATTATGGAATTTTTTAAATAAAGTTTCTTTTCCCATTATATTTAACTTTTCAATTAGAACTGCTTCAAGAGTTTTATGCCTAAATATGGTTAAAATCTGGTCTTATCTTTTTTTTCTTTTAATGGAAAAAAAATTCTTTTGCAAGCTGTATTGGAACTTAGTATAAAAAAAGATATAAAGTAAAAAAAAAAAAGATATGAATGGGTGCATTAAATACAAAGTAATGCTTTTTGCTTTAATAATAAGCAAAAACCACTACTTTGTATTTAATGCACCCATTCATATCTTTTTTAATTTTACAGTTTTTCTCCATACTATATCAAATCTGCATTTTCTTACTTTCCAGTTTTGGCATTTAAGACTTTTATATCAATGGGAACAACTAGATTTTTCTTAATATTAATACACTGGAAGTGATACTTTTAACACTTGGAACAAGCTTTTGTAAAAAGACAAGAGAAACTTCTGAAATTTGGTATTTAAAATAAGTACGTGATTGAGAACAACATATTATATTTATAAGCGTTAAATGTATTTTGGAATTGTGCTAAATGCTATGAGAATAAATTCATTATGAAGCATTTAAATGTATTAGCCTTAGTCCATAATTTCATATTTATTTCACTTTTCCAATAAAAATGCTTCCACCAAATGTTACTGTTATGTGTTATTTTTAAGGATACAATTTAGCAACTATACAAAGAAATGGACTGACATAGTTGACACTATATTGAGAATTCTAAAGATTTAAAAAAATATATGATTAAGTCATTGATTTGTGAATCTGAAACCATATAAGACCACAGGATGACTTCATGTATTATTATTATTTTTTTTTTTTTATATTTGATGGGAAGAATGAATACTAAAAAATGACTAGTGTTTATAATTAAGACTGAGCCATAAAGTTAACAAATTAATTAGATTTCATTTATAAATGATCAACTAGATACTGATAGTTCACTTAAAGCTCGTTACTATTCTGTCAATTCCACGTCTCAAAATGGTTAGAGATGTGCTGGCCACATTTCTTAAATCTGAGGAATATTTAGTTGCAATATTTGAAAATAACAGAAATCTGGAATAAAAACAAGTGAAACATATCATCCATCTTCTGTAAAATATACCATCTGCTTTTTTAACAATTAACAAGAATTCAAATGTAACTTTACCAGATGTTCTTTAAATTCTATATGGGGAACATATTTTTATAGAACATATTTTTATATGTCCTAAAAGCAATTATTTTCTGAAAGCTTTACAAATATATTGCACAGTCAATCACAAAAACAATTGCCATTGGGACTTAATCTCTTCTTATACTGGCATGGCATCCATCCATATAAGAGATCATTCAGCTACCATGCAACTAAAAAAAAAATTATTTCAACAAAAAAGTGTTTTAAAGCATAAAAAAAATGTTACATAAAGACAATAAAACTTGAATTTATAATTTCACTTTTAATGTTACACAAAATTTAAATCCTTAATAACAGCACAGTCAAGATTAAATATCCTGTTACATTAAAAACTTCATTAATATCTAATTCATCAATCATCTGTATATTTTGTATGTAATCAGCCTTTATGAAACCAAATTAAAAACTTCATTAATATCTAATTCATTAATAATCTGTATATATTGTATGTAATCAGCCTTTATGAAACCAGTCATACAAGAAGAAATTCCCAATAAGTTACCGAAAAATAGAAATCTGGTTTTCATATAAAAAGCAGGAAATTATGCTTACTTCTTTTCAGTCATTTCCTAAAATATATTTGAAAATTCCAGAACAAGTTAAAATAGGTTCCCGGATAAAAGACCACTGGACAAATCCCATTGTGATACTTGCCCGTGCAACAAATACCTATGTTGATAGCAGCCAGTGACACACTTATGAATATAATTTACTTAAATAATTATTAAATACAGCAATATTATATATCCATAACATTTAAATGTTAAAATACAGTAAAAGCTGGACTATCAATTAACTGGAAAATTTTTAATTTCAGAAAATTTAAGTGACATATAAAAGCAGGGACAGGCCTCCAGAAACCCTGCTGATAACTTCTAAATTGTGAACAGATTTACATTTACACACCTTTCTTACATTCCCTCTTCCCCACTGTTATATCCATCATACTGTTCTAAGAATTCCTCCAGAGAATAGGCCTCACCCAAGGCTAACAGTAACTATAATAGTCCTTATTGTTGGCTCTGACCAGTGGCTTCTCACCAGTTGTGGGAAGTTACACAGTTCAGTTCCCATTAGAAGTCTTTTGTTACTACAAGAGGGGAACATAGATTTCTTGTGGTGAGCAAAAAGGACCAAGGTCACTGCATAGAATCAGGGGGGGCCCAAGAGCGATGCGCAGTGCAGGGAGAAAGTTATGCCACATACGCATGACGTCATGTGGGTGACAGCGTTAGTTCTTGGCATTTGTTTACTTTTGCATCAACAGTTTGATTTGATTTCTGTTGTTAATTTGCTATTATACCTAGGCGGAAGTGACAAATTGTGCTATAGCTTTGTGTCAGAATTATACACGTTAATACGTTACTTGGCGGAAAACACTCTTTACAACCAGATAAAATAACTATTTTTTTAATGAATTTATGTAGTTTTCATACATAACTGTGATGTAATTTTACATTTATTTTTCATTTTACTGCTATTTTACATTTAAATTGAAAAATTTCTCATTTTAAATCATTTTTTATCATAATCTTCATTTTGTGTATGAGACTTACATCGTAGTGAGATATTTAAACTCAATGTCATGTTTACCAATACTGAGTACCTGAATGATTAGTTAATAAATTCGCGTACCCAACTTCATTCACATGTTTTGGTTACTTTCTTTACATCCCAAACGTAATTCTATGTATTGAAGCAGCGTCTGGGTTAAGCTTTGCGAACTAAGTAAACTGATACATGCCTCACCGTGAGGAAAGAACAATTTCTCGACCACACTATGATGCAAACATCGAATGAGTGAGTGACATATTTCCTTCAGTGTTATTTAACTGATGCATACAGGTATGTGTGATGTAATTTAATTGATATAACTTACACATGCTTGAACCTGAAGGAAAACAAATCTGTGTATAATGCTAGAATACAAATAGCGAAAGAGTAAGATATTCTGTTTAGTGTTATTTAACTGCTGCATATGTTTTAATTTGGATTCCATATAACTTGTTTTTAATTATAAGAGAAAGAAAAATAATTCAATATTGAACACATATTTCGAGTATAACAAAAGTATTTTAAGAAACAACCTGATAAAAATACATTAGTAATTAAAAATATTTAATTTGTGTACAGGCTGAATTGAAATTAAGATGTGGTGGTGTATTTAATTATGGCAAAGCACACTAGGGTTATCTGCGTAATAGGTGTGATGTCTTCGTGGAGGACTTTCTCAGGGACTCTGGCTCATATACACGTTACGCATGAGGAAAACCACGAAAACACACATGCAGCCAGCCCGTTCGCGGGATTCGGACCAAACTACCAGTGTTCAGCGACTTTACCGCTCAGCCGCTGGTGGGCCGAAACTAAGATGTATGGCAAGTTTATTATTATTATTATTGTGCATATATGTGTAAGAAAATGTATTTTAATTGTTCCATTTTTAATGTATGGAAGGAAGAATAGGATGCCAATATCGAAGATTATTTACTATAGCAAATAATCACGTCAGGATAAATGTTATATAGAAATCTTGGCAGTGTAAGGGATTATAAGAGTACTTCTAGATTATACTGAAAATATACGCACTTCTGCTAAAATCTGAAGTGAATCAGTATGAAGTGACTTTTCACTTTTTAAAGAATGCGATAAGTATACTATTTAAATGTATAAATGACGGATATTAAGAAATTTGTAGAATTTTATGGTATTTAAATATGAATTTGTTAAGTCAAATCTTTTTATATATACTTTTGCTTGAGATATGTAATTTAAACTGAAAATCACGATCATATATTTCTCATGGAATGTCAAAGTTCATTTGTATTAAAAAAAGTGCATGAGCAATGAAAATAAATAGAATAATACTTTTTGATTATGTTTTTACCATGGTCTTAGCAGTTATGCCATCATGTGTTCTGTTCAACAAGATTTATTTAGTGCAAACAATACTACGAAAAAATATTGAAAAATACCTTGTTTTACAATATTTATTTCCCTTAATTAACTTAAATATCGTTTTTCATTTTCTAATGCTTTCCTTTACGAAAAGAATTTAATGTTTACAATTATTTTCAGCATTCGTACGAATTCTGTGCATAAAATAAACATTTTCTTTAACAAAATACTTAATCGGAAAGTATATACCGGTATTTCCGGAGTATCTACCACATATAAAATGATCATTTTGCTTTAGTTTACATTTTTTCCATTACCAAAATCATGTAGCAGACGCGTCGGCCGATGTTTCTTGTCTCCCGGGTGACGTCACTACCAGCAACCAATGGCACGCTTTTTCCGTTCCTGGCCTAACCTTAGTATATTAAAGAACCTTGGCATAGAGTGGAATTTGGAAGTGCACTTGAACACAGGTGTTCTATCAGAAATTGTTTTCTCCTGTTTTACTAACAGATTTTTCATTAAATTGGTCCTCAAGTTGAATAGGCTATAGGTAACAATTTCTAAACATCTTTTAGTGTGACAGGAAATTAATATTGTATCTATTTTGATTAATTATCCATCTACTGACTGAAAATCTTTGCCAGAACTTGACTGCAAAAATGGAAGATTCTTCAACATATAAAAAACAAAATAATTAAGTTTTGAAAAAGGTGAAAACAAGCAAAATTTAATGAAAGACTTTAGCATCGGATTAATTATAATTTATGACATTAAACTGGGAAAAAATGAATGAACAATGGTGATACAAAGTGCAAAATTATCATACAAAATTTAAGTTTTTGATATGCTATATCCTTAACTTGAATCATGATATTAAATAAAAATTGGCCATTTTCTTTAAGCTCCCACTGGAATGAACGGTGCAAATCTGGCAACATCTCCTTTAATTTTCATGATGACGTTTAATAAGAAGATATTTTAATTTCATATGCCAAAAGCATAGCAAATACATACAAATTTATGTGTGAAGTTTTTTTTAAACGTTACATAATTAATTGTAGGCTTTTGATTAGAAGCTGATAACAAATAAGACAGTTTTTATAGTATTAGACCTGAAATTTCTTTCTCCATTAACAGGACTTTTTGCCAATTGCATTTTATATATTATTATCCGGAAATTTTATTTACCAAGAATTTGCATATCCCAAGCATTTCATAGTCCATCTCTTAACATCAAGACGCATTAGAAAAAATACTACCCCCCCAAAAAAAAAACTACAGCTAAGCAGCGTCGCCTTGCATTTTCCCATTTACCGCTGCTTAGTAGTAGTTTTTGTTTTTCAACATTTTTTGTAGTATTTTTTCTAATATGTTTTGAGATAGCTTAAATTTTATTCTACATACATATAAACTTTAAACTTTGAATCAAGTTAAGCTTTCACCATTTTTTAATTTTCTTAATTAGTATTTCATATATTTTGAGTTTTTACTTTTTGAATTACAATTGGATCTTTACTTTGTGTTTATACTACTTTGCAAAGGAACCGAAGTATCACTTTAGATCATAGGCAATAGCTAGAAGAATTTACTTTTGTCGCATAGGCAATAACCACAGTGGGTTTATTTTTGGTGCTTTTATCCTCCTGTCACTGTTAAAAGGTTATAGTACTAGAAAAGCATAAAAACAGTATTTTAACACATATCACATTGTGAAAATCTAACTTAAGCATTAACTATAAAGAATACTTAAAATTTTTTTTTTTCAAATCCATTGAGACAATATAAAAATACACAGGTTTCCATGCCACCCAAGAGGTACTGTGCAAGCTCGTTACCATGCTGGTTCCCCTAAACTAACATTTTTACATAGCTGCTCTTTTGGTAATGTCAATTCTGAACATTCAAAGAAAATTATATCAGCTAGTTGAAAGAAAAATGATAATTTAAGGCCTATATAAAAACTATGTTACAAGGCTTTAAACAGCCAATTTTGAAGCTAAGTACCATCAAGTGTTACTAAAAATAACAAGACAAGACCAATTTAATACGGGAAATACATTTCGGAATTAAATTTTACAAACACTCAATTCAAGGTTTAAAGCAAGAAAAAAGAAAATTCATACTAAATGCAGTCTTTGAATTTACAAGTTACGACAGTAAAATATATAAAAAAGCTTAGGGCACAGGAAACACAAGATAAAATACTACCTACGTGAGTTTAATGCTATATCAATAGGTTAGAAAACAAAAATTAAATAATATTTAAAACAAATGAATTATATATTTAACATCTATATTTTCACAATCTCTCCACCTAATTGTGTAAAAATAAACTTCATAAATTCATATGAATTGAAAGCCTGTTTAACATCTAAATTTCTGCTAATCTGATAGGCATAATAACAAATGAATACTCCACAACTCATGCCATCATTCTGAATAGCATGATTGGGAAACGAACAATACCAATTATCACATATATCTAAAACATTATTAAGGATACTTTGCCACAAATGAATTAATGAATACACAGAATTTTGAACGGCATTAAAACCAAGTGGATCATAAAACTGAAACATTCTATCTTTAATCTTTGCAACAAGTAAAAGCCAATGATTATTATTGATAAGAGCTGGAATAAAAAAGAAATCAACAGATGCAAAATCAGCTTTTTTCCATACATTTTGAGTTTTATTACCTGACTAAAAAAATGGTGTTTGGTAACATTTGGCAGCTATGGAAGAAGTATTATGAAGAATGGTAAAAAAAAAGGCATCAATAATATTGTCACTAAGCCAGCCAAGCTGAAAATTATTATTTACAGCCTTCAGGGCTAAAATTTCTTCATTTGAAATATAAGGATCAAGAGATTTTATATCGAGAAATGTTAGAAGTGTTTCCCCAGCTCGCAGAACACATTTTGAAATATCGGATACATTAAGCTCAGAGGTAAAAGAATTATATTTAAGTAAATTGCTACCCTTAACCTTAATTGTGGTATCCTGTGATGATTTATGATTCACATTAATATTATTTGATAACCCTAACAAACCTTCCTTGACATTTTTTTTATTATAAGTATCCGGATAATCTAGAATTTTACGTTTTATACCTTTCACAGATGTTGTACGAAACAGAGTTTGATGTGATAATTTTAAATGGTTGATCTTTACATTATGGTAAATTGGCAATTTTTTGGCGACCAACTCTCCTACAGCAACCCTCTATTTTTTTTTTCCCGCCGCCATTTTGTCTTCACGAAGTAAAGACATGTTTCTTTTCTTTTTATCAACTGAACACTCCTTCCAACAATCTACTAGCCGAATTACACTTATGCTAGAAATTTTATCTAACAAAACTGCTTAATCATGACAAATATTCACTGCAAAATTGGGAAAAAGTGCACAATACCATACTCCTTACGCGTTTTTCAAAATAACACATACACATAAACCATGTACACGCCGACTTATTTTTACTTAAAAAAACATCCCAGAATTGCACAAAAATGGCATTGCGCACACTCTTCACTATATCCATGTACACTGCTTTTTTCTCATAAATTAGAAAAATTTCACGAAAATACATGACAATTTTCTCAATCTTTAAACCCGGTAAAAAGAACATATATGAAATTACCTGATCGCGAAAAAGTATTTACCCTTTCCAAATATGAACATTTCCACATATAAAATAAATAAAATATCCAAAAACTTTTACCTCTAAATCATCTATTACATTATAAACGTCACCAACGAATTCATACCGCAAACTTTACAAATACTTAGTGTCAAATATTTAAATTATTTCCATGCACGTTTACTTCAACTTAAACGTATACCAAATTCCTACAAACATAAAATTCACAAAATAACTATCATTTAATTAAAATATCACTAAACCATGTACACGCCGACTTATTTTTACTTAAAAATACATCCCAGAATTGCACAAAAATGGCATTGCGCACACTCTTCACTATATCCATGTACACTGCTTTTTTCTCATAA
Organism: Stegodyphus dumicola; assembly: GCF_044657685.1. NCBI lineage: Eukaryota > Metazoa > Arthropoda > Arachnida > Araneae > Eresidae > Stegodyphus > Stegodyphus dumicola. The sequence goes on from NC_140781.1 coordinate 183,155,544, forward strand.
ATTAGAAAAATTTCACAAAAATACATGACAATTTTCTCAATCTTTAAACCCGGTAAAAAGAACATACATGAAATTACCTGATCGCGAAAAAGTAATGAACATTTCCACATATAAAATAAATAAAATATCCAAAAACTTTTACCTCTAAATCATCTATTACATTATACACGTCACCAACGAATTCATACCGGAACCATTACAAATACTTATTGTCAGATATTTAAATTTCGTGCATATTTTTCATGCACGTTTACTTCAACTAAAACGTATACCAAATTCCTACAAACATAAAATTCACAAAATAGCTATCATTTAATTAAAATATAATTAAATTCAAAAACACTACTTAAAATATAAATGAGCACATACATTAAATTAATACATACATAAATACCCATTCCGAATTCACTTTAGTTACGGCCATGGGATCCAAAAATTCACGAACACTGTTTCACACAACACAGAATAAAGCCACATACAAAATTTCCAGATTTTTTCCCGATTTCCCCCCTTTTCCGATTAAAGAACCGTAATTCGTCCATTAATATCACATGACATATCCCATGATCTCTCATTTCCCTCACACAAAATAATGCGTAATCGGATCTGAGTACTGCTCAGATTATTATCAAAGTGCCAGGTAGTAACCTTTATCGCCTCCAAAATGTCGCCAAACTACCAGTTACCATATTGTAAAGATCAACCTTTTAAATTTGGAGCAACCTGAGTAAATGGCATTTTATCAGAAAAATCTTTCAAATGGTTTGATTTTATTGCACCTTTACAATTAGAAACTATATCTTTTAAATTCTTTGTTATACTAGGTATTAATATCTTTTGGATTGTCGGATGCGGCAACATAACTAATAATTCAGACATTAAAGTCTTACAAGTGTTAATTTTAGGTTCAGTGTTACACACAACAGTATCTGAAATAGCATTAAATTTTTTAATCAATTCTAGAGGGGAGGAGTTTTCTGCTTTAAGAATATCTGTTGCAATTACAGAAGGACTTGGTTGCCTGCATGTAATTGAGTGTATTTTATGTACGTGTTTACATAGTGTGCTGAAGTCTGGACAATTACAATTATATAAATGATGACACAGATTTAGACAGGAGAGGTTAATACACTTTGAATAACAATGATCTGTTTCTGAACATAGTTCATGCAACCGCTTAACTGTATATTGAATATTTTTACGTGTCTGTGATTTTATAGACCACAAACAAGGATGTGTTTCTGTTACATCACTATCAGATATTTTCATTCCAGATTCATGTCATTTATTATAAGTTGGCTGGTAGATGCTCTCTTTACAGTTAATTTCAACTTTATACTTATAAGCCATGTAAATATCTTCTTCAATTTTTAAAAGCACATTAATTAAATTATCGAGGCGTCTGTTAAATTTACGTTTTAAGTACATAGTTTTCAATTTATTGTGAAATGACTCACAATACATGTTAGTATCTGTGAATGCATGAGGGAAGTTTCTGTATGCCATTGACCACAGACTTGCTCGGCAATAATAATACTCCTCAAAATAATTTACAAACGATGGTGCAACAGCTCGAAACTTTTGAAGGAAATTATCCATCATAGAAATAAATAAAGAAGAATTAGTTTCTTCAAGCAATATAACTAAATTAAAATAAATTTCATCCCTAAGTTTTTGACTTGAAACCATTCGAAATAAACTACGTTGCCATGCACGATGTACATGCCATTTACATAGTATATGTTTAATATCTGGACCAAATGGTTTTTCAAATGCAGGATGTGTAGTTTTATCATAATCTGTCATTAAACAATTAATATTAAGCTCAGGTATTACACATTTGAAACTAAGAAATAAATTGTACATTGTATCCTGATCCAACTGATTTGAAATAAAATGTGCTACGGGGTAACCACTACCAAATTCATCTGGGACAATTAAATTTAGCAAATAAAAATCATACTGATTTGTTTTGTGAGTAGAATCTATACATAAAATCCTGCTACAACCTTTAATCATCATTTCTTTTTGCTCCTATGTCTGCAATCCTAGTGCAAAAGACAGAGTGTCAAGGCCTTTCGGACCATACAACGTTGGTTTTCCTTGAGGTTTGTAAATAAGAATAGGGTCATACGATTCCTGCCTAAGTTTCTCAACTATGGCAGCAACAGAAAGTGAATCATCACTAAGAGAAGAAATCATTACACGCTTTACATAGTAATTTATAGTCCTACATGTTACAAAATTATCTTTAATACTTAAGCTCTCTCTATTATCACGTGATCCACTTCCATCTCAGATAAATTCTTGAATTTGATTGGTGGAAACACCTAACTGAGCATAAGTTTTGATTTGATCACGACAATTCTGACTAAGCTGTTGAAATTTGGTATTTTCAAACGACAGCTCATGATCGTGACCTGAATAAAAAATAGCTGTCGCAAGATCTTGTTCCTCAGAAACTAAAATTCTGGATGGACATCTGAAGCCTAATGGTAAAGAACCTTTAAGATTTTTTCTACTTGAAATTGGCACTGGTTTTTTTTTGTGTTACAGTGAAGTGACAACAATAATAATGGTATGCTTTATTAACTTTATGTTTACTCCCAGAACACTTCTTAAAAGAACTGAATGTTTCCTTAGAATGACATTCTAACCACAGCTGAAACTCCACCATTGATGAAAATGTAAGCTCCTTCACATCCATCTCAGAATTGTGAAATTCAGCCAAATGTTTATTATGATCACTAATAAACTGGAAGGATGCCTTGCAATCAGGAAAAACACACGGTTTACGAATATTTAAATTATTTTTAGAACAGCAAAACTTCTTATGATGAAAAAGGTTACTGCGGGTTTTACAGTCTATTTCACAGTTGTCACAAATATATGATTTTGAATCAATTTCAGAAGACACAGACTTACACCTTTTTTTATGATTAAAAAATGACCGTCTTGAAGCATATGACTTCATGCATACCTCGCACGTTCTTGGATATTTATTTTCTATTTCATCATTCTTTATGGTAGTATATAAATTATCCTTATTTAAAATTTTACAGTTACGTTTGTGTCTTGATAAAGTTTCTTTACAAGAGAAATCTTTCTTACAACATGGACAAATTATAGTCTTTATATCTGGGTTAACAGAGGTAATAACTTCGCAGTTTTCTTCAACATACCCATTTTCAGATTTCTGTACATTACTTTCACCCTGATTAGAATCATTTGCACCCCCAAACTTAATGTTAGAACATTCTGAATAATTTTTAAGAATAGAAAACTTGTTAAAATGAAAATATGGATGGTAAGAATTAAAATTTGCACAAGAACCAACAACTGATGGGCAAGTATTGGAATTGGTGACAAGCTGAGTAGATGAAACAGAGCCTCAAAAGCCAGTAGGCTGAGAAGTGACTAACGACATAAAAGAAAATTTAGATACAGATATAGTAGCCTTCTGCAAATCTGAATCAGAGCAAACAAATGAACCCTTAAACACTAGAAAATTCGACATGGAAGTACAAGAATTGAAACTGATACCAAGATGAGATGATGATGAATTGGAATCCGAAGAGCCTGCAGGTTGAGATGATAATACTAGAAAATCCATGTTTTAAAACATATGAGTAAAGTGGCTTAGGAGGTGGATCCAAAAAATTTACACTAGTGCCAAGTGAATATTCAAGAAGTGGAAAATCTGATAAACTAGGAATACTGGGATTAGTATTCAAAACAGAGCTAGTAAAACAATCATGCTTTAAAACATCTGAATAAAGCGGTTTAGAAGAAGAAACATGGCACAAAAAATCTCTAGAATTACAAACCCGAACACTGGAAACTAAAGAACGTTTCACAACATCTGAAAAGAGTGGTTTGGAAACAGAAGCACCAAGATTACTACCCAAATGAGTACTCAGAACAGAAGGAATACTGGTTAATGCTGGAAAACTGCTAAGGGATGTAGAACAAAATGGTGCAGTTACCTCTGCAACAGTCAAACTTATCCTGATATCTTTTACAAAAATTTTCCCCAGCTGCTGATTACCTCTCCGATTTAGGTGTAAACCGTCTCTGGATAAACAAGTACTCCAAGAATAGTCAAAAGAGCTGCAAAAGAAAAAGCCATCTTTACCTTCGTATGTTGCGAGAAATCTTGAATTTATGTTTAGTATCTTCCTATTAAGTTCTTGTAGGTGATACGTGTTACAATCTCGATATAAATCCGGGCATCGTGGGAGAACACCTGAAAACAGAATGACCTTCGGGTTTAATCGTTCAATTCCCTTATATATTTACGATGAATTTCATCTGAATCGTCATTTGAATTATTGGTGCCAACGTGGACAAAAACTAAATGAAAATGGTTGTTCATAAAGGCAATCTCACGTGTCAACCTTTCAATCCTAGCTCCTGGAAAGCAACGAAAATCAACTTCGTAATCAGGTAAATTCGCAGACAAATATTCTTGTATATATTTAATCATAGAATCCCCGATTATGAGTATTTTCATCTTTTCAGATTGCTTAGACAAACACATAACTAAAATAAGATAATTAAAACACAAAATATCAGCGCTAATACTACGTACCTTGCTTCCCCCACAGCAGCACGTGCAAGCAAAATGACGAAAACGTGTATTGCTTACTTCGAAAAATTACATTTGGCTTCATTTTTCAATTTTGGCACAAATTACGGTAACCTCTTAGTGTTGCCATCGGTCACGTGAGACCCGCTAACTTCCATAAACTCTCAGCGTTTGTCGTCGCATATATCTGCAAACCTCCTGCCAGGCGGCTCACCGCAGCCAGACACATGACAGGAACTTTGTAACTGAATGAGAAATTATATCTGTCTTCAGAATTAAAGAGAAAATGTGAGCACAAAAAAGCAACTTGAATAACTCACATTGAAAAAATGTTTAATAAAGTAAGAAAATAAATATTAAGTTTTTTTTTGCCAATTTTGTTACCCTTTAGATCACAAATGCTTCATTACTTCATAAATCATGATTTCATATTTTTAATTTTATAATCTCTAGTTGCCATCTCACTAGATTTAAACTCATGATCTAATATCCAAAAAAATCCCAAATCCGGAATGGCCAAAGTCCCGACAAGTCTGGATCTCGGACTTTGTACTGTATATTATAATTTTGTGGCAGTCTGAGGTTCGGCTGCATGCATCACCAGGCGACTCCTGTTGTGTACCTTAAAAACTGCCAGCGCTGTGGTGAACTCGCACACTTCACCGTTAGCTCGATCGTACGATATACGAAACTTTGTGTAGAAGTTTTCTGTTATGTTACGATAGTTGTGTTAAAATATAGTGTGTGTGAATAAAGTTACGTTTAGTGAAGTGGAATCATGTCTTTGAAGGATATACACTGAGCCATAACAGCCACGCACCATAAATTGGCGACCCAGCTACTCACATGAAGCTGCATACTGGTTGTTCGTTCAGGAGCCTGGTTTTAGGACTTTCGTGTTTTCCCCTTCAGCCACTGACATGGAGGAGACATCTGCTGTTAAGATACCAATTTACAATCCTATTGAACCGGCATTGTGGTTTGCTATGTGAGAATCAACTTTTGCTTTAGCCACACCCAAGCCTGTTACGGTTCCAAAGACAAAATTCGACTACTGCGTCACTCATTTGCCGCCGGAGATTGCTTCGTTGGTTTGAAATATCACACTTCGGGAATGTACAGATTCTTCTTACGAAGACCTCAAACCTGCCATTACTGAACGATGTGGGGAAAGCCGTACTAAAATCCGGAAATCACTCACAGGTGAGAAATTTGGAGAATGGCTTTTTGTCTCCAAATTCATGGCAAGGCGTACTGAAAAATACAATGTGTCTGAATCATTGTTATTGATTATTCATGCAGCAAAAAAATGCCACTAAATGTCCAATCTATCCTAGTGTTGGTTGAGCCGCTCGATTCGTCAAAAGCTGCCAGCATTACGGATAGAATATTGGAAGTTACACCCACTCAGGTAAGCGCAGTTTCTTCACCAGTGTCTGTCAATGTATCTAATAAATTTTAAAATGGATTCCCTACTGAATGAGGTCTGCAAATTGCATGGTGACGTTTTGTCTCTACAACGATCACGCAGTGTTTTCAAAAATCGCTATAACAGTAAGCGAAGCCCTTCAACTAAAGCTGCTTCGAATTGTTCCTATTGCTGGTATCATCGCAAATTTAATGGGAAAGCTAAATGTGTGTTCCACCATGTACGTTCCAGGGAAACAAAGAAAATCAAATACAGTATTTCTGTGTGACATTGGCTCAGATGTCAGTCTTTCCGCAACCAAAAATGAAGCATGTCAAACACCTATTATGACGTTTTCTGCAGCCAACAATACTCCTATTCTGGTTTACGGACAAAAATCTCCAAGTATTGACCTTGAACTTTACCGCAATTTTAATTTTACTTTTTATGTGTTTAAACCGTCAACAAATGTTATTGGATTTGATTTTTTGGATTACTTTGGTTTATTACCTGATTTAAGGAACAAAAAATGTGTTGATTTAAAAATTAATTGCAGTGTAATTAACACACGTTTGTATTCTGTTAAAACAATTATTACAAATTGTGTTTATGATAAATTACTAACTATTCTTCACTGTTGAAGCTTACTGATCTTAATGAGACTGTTAAGCATAATACTATGCATTTTATTGGAGCTATTGGTCCTCCTGTTTCATGTAAGCCCAGGAGACTAACTCCAGATAGATTAAAAATTGTTAATCATGAAATTTAAAAAATGATCAATTTAGGTCACATGCAACCCTCCAAAAGTAATTACTACTCTCCTCTTTACATGGTGTCAAAGAAAGGCACAAACGAATATCAAACTGTGGGAGATTTCCGGAGGTTAAATGCTCAGACAGTGAAGGGCAAGTATCCTATTCCCATCATTTGTGATTTTGCAGCAGAGTTGCATGGAGCAAAGGTATTCTCTCGATTAGACTTGGTTAAAGCATATTATCAAACTCCAATTAATCATTCTGATACGCATAAAACGGCTATTGCCACTCCTTTCGGGATTTTTGAGGGCACAAGAATGCAGTTTGGGTTATGCAAGGCAGTTGCAACCTTTCAACATTTTATTGATGAACTAACTCCTGAGCTGCCAGAAGTATTTGCTTTTGTCGACAATATATTGATTGTGTCAAAGGACGAAAATTAGCATTTGATAAACTTAAGAACTCTTCTTGAGAGATTAAGTAATTATGGGTTAAGAATTAACGTATCTAAATGTTGTTTTGGTTTTACATCATTGTTTAGTATTTTTTGTTACCAAACGAATTACTAGTGTGTCTTTGCAACAATAGATGGTGTTGCTGCCTGATGATTCAATTCTGGTTGCTATGGTAACGAACTTTCAACTCATAATTTATGTGATTTGTATTCTATTCTTTTTTGTTTTATTAATTGCTACAGTGCTTGGAGTGATGTGAGCTGTGTCGTCACGTGGATGGCATTCCTTCAATTTCAAAGTGTTATGTAAAATAAAGGTGATATTACAGCCCGCTTTGTTTTTGTGAACTTATTCTTACCATTCCTGGTTCGTCGAGCCGGAGAGAAGAGTTAGCGATCTTTGTATATGATGTGATTTATTCAAATATTAGCAAGTTAAATCACCTTCGATTTGTGGATTAATAATCAGTGTACTTTCGATTCGATTTGTGGATTATGCATGTGGCATCTGTGGTGAAATCAGTTTCGATTTTTGGAATATTCCCGTGGCATGGTGTAGGGTAGAAATTTCAACATCGGGGTGAGTACGTTCCAATATTTCATCTTCTTTTGCTAGAGTTGCTAGTATAAGATTTATTGTTATTCATAATGGCTGATTTGAAACCAGTTTTAACTAAAAAGAAGGTTCTAAAAAGCAATATAACAACGTTTAAAGGCAAGGTAAATTCGAATTTAGAACAAGCAGAAATTTTAGAGGTAAAGTTGTTCGAAACGAAACTAAATGCTTTTAACAGTGAGCTTCGTTCTATTTATGAGAAAATATTTTTGTTGTGTCCTGAAAAAGATTATGATACATTCATTACTGAACAACAAACAATACAAGAAACTTTAGATGAATTATGGATAACTATAAATAAAAAGTTACAGAAACTTTCCAGTGACTCTGTTATCGAAACAAGTAGTGTAGCAAAAGTAAATTCGTCTGACGTTCGATTACCAAAATTAGAACTTTCTAACTTTACAGGGGAAAATATAGATGAGTGGATTAGTTTCTATGATCTTTTTAAGGCTAGTGTAGATAACAATCCGAATATTTCTAAATGTCAGAAGTTTCAATATTTAAAGGCTTCTTGTAAAACAAAAGCTCTGTCTATTATTGAGTCAATTCCTATTTCTGATGCTAATTATGATATAGCGTTGCAACTTTTACAGGAACGTTATTCTAATAAAAGAGAATTAACTAATGCATTAATCCGTAAAATGTTTAATTTGCCAAATGTTTCTGATTCAGCTCAAGCTATTTTACATTGTGTTCATGTAGTGAATGAATGTGTACGCTCTTTGAAATCTCTTAAGCTAGAAGTTTCTGATCTTTCTGATGTTCTTTTTGTTTATCTGATAACTGAGAAATTAGATAAAAACATAAAATTTTGGTGTGAAAGAACTTTGAAAAAAGATGAATTAGGTACTTTAGATAATTTACTCGAGTTTCTAAAAGACCACGCTAGAACCCTTCAGAATAGTAGAAACCAATCTAAAGATTTTAGGAAATTTTCTAATTCCAAATTAACTTCTTTAGTGTCGAGTAAAAACAGTTGTATAATGTGCAAGGAAGATCATTCTCTTCACAAATGTCGTAAGTTTTTAAACTTAAGTGTCCAAAAAAGAATCGAATTTGTTAAGAAACACAAACCTTGTTTTAATTGTTTATCTTCTCAGCCTCATTTAGTGAAAAACTGTCGTAGTTTACATAAATGTATGACGTGTAAGTTACCTCATCATACTGTTCTTCATTTTGATCGAAATATCAAAACTAGTGAAAATGAGAAACCAAAGCAAACGTCCTCACTCTCCCCCAAAGCCGAAGTGTTCTTACCAAAGAATGAAGTCATTACAAATGCCACAACATGTACAGGACAATTTAGTTATTCTAAAGGTGAATCAAAACGTGTATTGCTGTGTACTGCTCTCATTAAAGTTAGTGATTCCAATGGTAAAGCCATCCCTTGCAGGGCTTTACTAGACTGTGGCAGTGAAGCCAGCTTTATAAGTGAAGAGTCTGTCAGAAAACTAAAGTTAGGTAGATTTAACAAAAAAATTGAAGTGTCGTGCCTTGGTTCGTTCAACACTGTAACAAGTGGAGAAGTGGAATTAAATTTTACCCCGCACTTTGAGTCAAATTCCAAATTTCGAACATATGCATTCGTGATTCCAAGGATAACTTCAGATGTGCCTAACGTGTCGCTTCCTTCTAAAATTGCGAATCATTTTGACGATCTAGTCTTAGCTGATCCTAAGTTCTATGAAAGAAAACCTATAGATATTTTGTTAGGTGTAAATGTATTTTTATTATGCTTAAGGAAGACATCATAAAGAGAGGAGAATCATTACCCTTTGCAATTTGTTCTCAGTTGGGTTGGATCATTTCCGGGAACACTATTACTGATGATTCGAATCTAACTAACACTTTTACAGTGAATAATCTTCAGTTGAATACAAACGAATTAGTTGAAAGATTTTGGTCTTTAGACTCCATTCCGGAAGTCAAATGTATTTCAAGTGAAGATAAAAAATGTGAAGAGTTCTTTAAAACAACACACTTCCGTGATCAAAATGGTCGTTACGTAGTGAAACTTCCATTTAAAGATAACCCTTCAAGGTTGGGTAATTCTAAAGATCTTGCTATACAAAGATTTAAATCTTTAGAGAGAAATCTCTTAAGATCTCCTGATACATATGATATGTATAAACATTTCATGAAGGAATACTTGGATCTCGGGCACATGGAACCGGTCTGTAGTTCAGAGTCCCCAAGTCAGGCATACTACATGCCACATCATGCAGTAATTAAGGAATCTAGCTCTACGAGTAAAATACGTGTGGTATTTAATGCTACTAGTAAGTCTTCATCAGGACTATCTCTTAACGACATATTGATGACAGGTCCCAGATTACAACAAGAGCTGTTTCCAGTTTTGGTCAAATTCAGATGTTACCCAGTAGTTGTCACAGTTGATATCATGAAAATGTTTAGACAAATTCTAGTTAATGAAGAGGATAGAAACTTTCAAAGGATATTTTGGCGGGACAGTCCAAGTGATCCTATTCAAGAATTTCGACTTAATACTATCACATACGGCACTGCCTCGGCTCCATATTTGGCTACTCTTGCTTTATACCAACTTGCCTACGATGAGCAGAATGACTATCCTTTAGCTTCGAAGGCTGTACTTCAAAACTTTTTTGTAGATGATTGTTTGGTAGGTGCTCAAAACACTGAAGAGTGCAAAAATCGAGTAAATCAACTCTTGCAAATGTTAGAACGTGGAGGATTTCTTCTGCGTAAATGGTCATCCAATGACTTGTCAGTGTTAGAGAATATACCCCAGGAGTTGAGAAATGATTCTGAGGCTATGAAAATTCAAGACGATAGCTAAATCAAAGTTTTAGGAATTAATTGGAACCCCCGTGAAGACTACTTTAACTTTTCCGTATCCATTTCTGGTGAAAATTTTAAATACTCTAAAAGAGATATCCTTTCTGATTTAGCGAAAATATTTGACCCATTGGTTGGCTTGCTCCTTGTATTATTTATGTCAAAATCTTGATACAAGACATGTGGAAACTCCATTTATCGTGGGATGAACCTGTTAGTGATGAGATTGCTAACAAATGGAAGATTTTCCGAAATGATTTACATCTTATTCAACAATTAAAAATACTGAGATTTGTTTTGATTCCTGACGTGAACTATATTGATATCTGTGCTTTTTGTGATGCCTCCAAGAAAGGCTACTGTGCAGCAATTTATTTGCGTCAGTGTCACGTAATTTGGACATCAAAGTAACACTCTTAACATCAAAAACTAGAGTTGCCCCTCTGAAAGTGCAATCATTACCTCGATTAGAGTTATGCACTGCAGTTTTGTTAGTGAATTTCCTTAAATCAGTGTTAGAACATTTAGAGTTTCCTATACGTAAAGTTTTGGCCTGGACAGATTCAACTGTTGTATTGTCCTGGATTTCTGCAGAACCATACCGTTGGGTTCCCTTTGTTGCAAACCGCATTGCTAAAATACAGAATACAATTCCTAATGTAAGGTGGAACCGTATCAATGGAAAGCGGCACCCAGCTGATTCAGGTACAAGAGGAATGTTTCCAGCAGAATTTCTGAAGTGTGAGCGATGGTTCATTGGACCTACTTGGTTATATTCATGAGATTACGAACCATGTCCTGACAGTGAACATATTGCTGATGTAGATTATGAAGGAGTTCGTAGAGAAGAAAGAAAAACTTGCATTTCAGTATCTTGTGCGGTAAAGGAAAATGGCATTTTTAAACGGTATTTATCTTGGACAAAATTACGTCGTATAGTTGCATTATGCCTAAGATTTATTTACAACTGTCGAAACTTCTCCGAAAATCGTTTGAGAGGTTTTCTGACAACCGATGAGCTTCGATTAACTACAAAAACAGTGATAAAAATGTCCAAGAATCATATTTTCCTCAAGAGCTTTCTTATTTAAAAACATCGAGAGAATTAAAAGGTGTGAGCAGCCGAGTAATACAATTAACTCCCTTCCTTGATGAAGAAGGCGTCATTCGAGTAGGTGGTCGCTTAAAAAATGCACATTCCTGAAAATAGCAAACATCCTATTTTTCTTCCAAAGGAAGGACATGTCACTAATCTCATCGTAACTCATTACCATGTCAGTTACTTGCATGCTAGTCAAGAGTTATTAATAACCACTTTACGAATGCAGTTTTGGATTCTTGCGGTGAGAAGCGTAGTGAGAAACATTATTCACAGATGTATTCCTTGTATTAGAAATCGAGGCAAGACTGTGACCCAGATAATGGGTGATTTACCCTCGCCCAGAGTTCAACCATCAAGACCTTTTGCAGTCACCGGTGTTGATTATGCTGGTCCATATTCTATTAAGTCCCAAGCTGGGAGAACAAAAACTTTCAAGTGTTACGTATCCATTTTTGTGTGGTTCTCAACAAAAGCTGTACACTTGTAGTTAGCCAGTGATCTATCAACTTCAACGTTGTTAGCAGCTCTAAAAAGATTTATCGCCCGACGAGGCAAACCATCTAAAATTTCGAGTGACTGTGCTACTAACTTCAAAGTGCTAGTAAGGATCTGAAGGAGATTTATAAAAATGCAGCTCGCATTGAGAAAAGCAGTGAATTATGTGACTACATTACCTCAGAAGGTATAACTTGGTTATTTAATCCTCCGATATCTCCTCACTATGTTGGCTTGTGGGAATCTAATGTGAAATCCATGAAATTTCATCTTAAACGAGTATTAGGATCCACACTTCTAACTTACGAGGAATTTTTAACAGTGCTTACACAAGTGGAAGCTTGTATGAATTCCCGTCCTCTTTGTGCGATGTCTAGTGATCCAAACGACTTTAGCGCATTGACTCCAGGTCATTTTCTGATTGGAGCCCCTTTGCTTGCCATTGCGGAATCTGACTTGAGTGATGTGAAATCTTCACGACTTAAACGTTGGTCTCTAGTTCAACAGACTGTGCAACATTTCGGGAAACGATGGTGTGCAGAATATTTAACACTTCAACGTGCTAAGTGGTTTCGTGCGTCTCCAAATCTAAAATGGGGTGATTTAGATCTGATAAAAAACGAACAACTGCCTCCAAACCAATGGAAAATTGGAAGAATTGCCTTAATTCATCCAGGTAGTGATAAAAACGTTCGAGTGGCTACAATCCATACAGCCGCTGGTGATTTCAAACGAGCTGTTACTAAATTGTGTCTTATCCCCAATCATGACTAATATGAACTATGAACTATTGACTTTTTTCATATTATTGAACTTTAATTTTAGTTATATTTTCAATTAATTTTTTTGTTAATGTTATTATGTATGCTTTAACTATTTGTCTTTTTTGAACCCTTAGAAGGCTTCAAGGCCGGGGGCTATGTTTAGTATTTTTTGTTACCAAACGAATTACTAGTGTGTCTTTGCAACAATAGATGGCGTTGCTTCCTGATGATTCAATTCTGCTTGCTATGGTAACGAACTTTCAACTCATAATTTATGTGATTTGTATTCTATTCTTTTTTGTTTTATTAATTGCTACAGTGCTTGGAGTGATGTGAGCTGTGTCGTCACGTGGATGGCATTCCTTCTATTTCAAAGTGTTATGTAAAATAAAGGTGATATTACAGTCTGCTTTGTTTTTGTGAACTTATTCTTACCAATCATCTCTGGAGATTTGGGGTTTTCATGTATCGAAACAGGGTTTAAAACCTTTACCCGACAGGGTGGAAGACATTCAAAAATTTCTTAAACCAAACATCAAACCAAAATTTCTTGGCGTATTTAACTTTTAGAGACGTTTTGTCCCAACAGCTTCAGATGTTTTAGCTATCTTGAATAGGTTACTGGAAGGCCGCATTAATAAAAGGAAAACTTCACAACCAAGCAAAACAAAAGAATACCCTCTTGAATGGGACGACAAAGCTGAGAAAACATTTGAAAATGCAAAAAGGGCAGTTGTTGAAACAACCCCTCTCAGACACCCAATTCCTGGTGCAACCTTGAAACATTGTACTAATGCATCGAACATTGCGACTGGTAGCTCATTAATGCAACTGCGCAATTCAGTTTGGGAACCCATTACGTTTCTATCCGTGAAACTCAGCAAAAGTCAAAGGGAATGGTCAACTTAGGATCGAGAACTATTGGCTATTTAATTGTCTATCAGGAAGTTTCAGCACATGCTTGAAGGCAGGGGTTATATAATCTACACTGACCAAAAGCCCTTAATAAATGCTTTTTAGCAGAATCACGAAAAATGTTCTCCACGACAACTTCGTCATCTTGATTTCATAGGCCAATTTTCCACTGACATATGATATATCAAAGGTCATGACAACATCATTGCTGATGCCTTATCTAGAGTTGAAAAAGATGCAGTATCTGATAATCAACACATTATAAACAGTTATCCGAAGCACAAATTCAGGACTCTGAAATTCAAAATTCTTTATCTCAATTTTCACCAGTTTTTAAAGTAGAGAAACATAATTTTCCTTTAGAAGATGTTACTCTTTACTGTAATATGGACACAGGTATATCTTGCCCATTCATTCCTGAATGTATTCGCTCTCAAAATTTTCAGCAGATTCATTGTCTTTCTCATGCAGGTATTTCAGCTTCAACAAAACTAATTACTTAGCGCTATTTTTGGCCTAATATGAAGAAATTTATTAAAATTGCAGTTTAATCTTGTGTACAGTGCCAAGTTCTAAAATTCATATACATTCGAAATCACCGTTGGGTACCTTTTCTTTGCCTGATACTAGATTTGCACATATCCATTTTGATTTCATAGGTCCTCTTCCACTGTCTGAAGGTAACCGTTATTGCACAACAATCATTGACAGGTTTACCAGATGGCTGTAAGTTATACCTACTGCCGACATATCAGCTCAGATGACTTGCAAAGTGTTAGTGCATAACTGGATTGCTAGGTTCGGCTGCCCAGTATCTATAACAACTGATCAAGGCCGAAATTTTGAATCTCAATTATTTAAGGATTTAAGGAAGATTTTGGGTACACATCGCATTAGAAATACTGCTTATCATCCTCAGTCCAATGGGCTTATTGAGAGGTTTTATAGGCAATTTATTGCAGTTTAAAAGTGTAATAATGGCTGATAACAATCCAAAATGGTCTGAAATTCTGCCTATAAATCTCTTGGGTTCAGATCTGCCATTAAGGAAAGATATAAATGCTACTTATGTTGAACTTGTTTATGGTACCACACTTACATTACCCTCAGATATGCTGAATGCTACTAATTTCGTATCTCCTTCTGAATATTATGTGTAACAGCTTCGATCAGTCATGCATTTAATTAGATCGATTCCAACCTCTAGGCATGTTCAACCATCAATTTATGTACACCCGGCACTTCAAACCTATTTTTATGTATTTCAGCATACTGATTCTGTTAAACCTCCTTTAACTTTACCTTACACTGGTCCTCATGCCGTAGTTAAATAAATGGCCAAAAATTTTATTAGTGAAGTAAATGAGAAAAAGATTACAGTTTCAATCGATTGTTTAAAATCAGCATATACACTGACTACCGATAAGTATTTGGACACCTGTGATAGAAAAGAAAAACTAATTTTATTCAAAATCAATAGTTGGTAGAACCTCCACGAGAGGTAATTACAGCGTGAACCCTCCAGGGCATACTTTCCACAAGTCTTTGTATGGCAGCTAGTGGTATTTTCTTCCACTCGGCTTGGAGAAGACATAGAAGTTCCTTCGCCAATTTTGCACGGGTATTGCACCCCTGAATTCGGCGATGCAACTCGTCCCAGAGGTTCTCGATAGGGTTCAGGTCTGGACTCTGGGCAGGCCAGTCCATTCGATGGAACTCCATTCGCACCATACCAAGCATTGGTTAACGTCGAAACATGACAGCTGGCATTGTCGTCCTGAAAGTAACAGGGGTTCAACCCGTAAAACTGCCACAACGTAGGAAGCACATTGTCATCCAAAATAGTGCAGTAGGCATCGGAGTTGAGCTTACCATGAATGGGGACCAAGGGTCCCAGCCCATACCAGGAGAAACACCCCCAGACCATAATTGCACCTCCGCCGAACTTGACTGTTGGCACGCCAGGCACGTAGACGCCAGACCCAGTCCCTGCCATCCGAACGGTAAAGGTTGAACCTTGATTCGTCACTCCAAAGAACCCGTTTCCACTGATCTACGGTCCAATTTCGATGTGCTTTGCACCACATTAACCGAGGAGCTCGGTTGGACTTTATGATCAAAGGCTTATGGGCAGCAGCACGACCATGAAAACCAAGCAGATGTGCTTCCTTACGGATGGTATTCATTGAAACAATACTCCCGGATGCCTGTTGAAACTCCTCGCTGATGAGGGCCATCGGTTGGGTGCGGTTCCTCCGAATTTCTCTGGGCAGCACTCATCGGTCTCTATCTCCTAGTTTCGTTTGTCTGCCGACTCGGGGCACATTCCGACAATCACCCGTCACCTTCCACTTCTTAATCACATAGGCTACTGTCGATTTTGAGTACTTCAGATGGCTAGATATGTCCCTTAAGAATCGGCCACATTTGTTATACCCGATAATTATACCTTTCTCGAAATCAGAGCTCCGAACTGCGAGGCATCTTGCATGCGACTAAAGCCGATGCTGTTTCCTACACGATATATACCAGCGGAGTCCGTGACCTACCTTAGGACCGCAGATATCGTCATTTGCATAGGTGTCCAAATACTTATTGGTAGTCAGTGTATGTTGTCAGAATGTATAGATTCACCTGTAGTTCCTCAGTTTCCGCAGGAAGTCTGTGAAAACTCAAAAATTACTCCAAAACAAGTCGTTACCCATAGTGGACGTTGTGTTCATTTTCCTGAAAAACTAATCTTTGTAATGATTAAAGTTTTCTCTTGTGGCTTGCTGCAAAAGTCATAGTGTGTAATAATTTACTATTGCATACGTATTGGGAGTTACATAAAATTCTTATTAACTTTTCATTATTTGTGTTTTAGTTATGCATTGTATGGGTATACATTTTAATTAGAATTTAAGTGTATTATTATTATTATTATTATTATTGTACGTACATTTTTAAGTATAACTTTTATGTGAATGTGTATATTTTAAACTGGAGATTTGTAGCCAGCTATCCCCTTTAATGCCATAACTGTGTCACTGGGCTGGGGATACTCTGTGGCAGTCTGATGTTCGGCTGCGTGCGCCACCAGACCACATCATGTTGTGTATGTAAAAACTGCCAGCGCCACGGTGAACTAGCACACTTTTAGCTGGAGCGTAAGGATGCACGCAACTTTACGTAGAAGTTTTCTGTTATGTTATGATAGTTGTGTTAAAATATGGTGTGTGTAAATAAAGTTATGTTTAGCAAAGCGGAGTCATGTCTGAAGAACATACATCGAGACATAACACCCGCGCACCATAATTTCATTACACAAAAATTTTATACCTTAAAGAGTATATCTTTTATGGTAGATTTTCGTAATGCTTGAATTATGAGGGAAAAGGAAAGTCAAGATTCCTACAGATGAACAAATGTTTTTCACCCGTTCACTGCTGTTTCTCTTTACACCATAGGAGGGCTGTTTTTGCCCAAAAGTCTGGTCTTTGTGTGAACCATTAGGGCAAACTGGAAAAGCAAAACAGTAATTCTTCATTCATGAATCGACAATCTGCAAGAAGCATTGGTTCCTAGTGACCCCCTTCATGGATGCAACACATAATTCTAAGATAAAAGTATAAAAATTAGTAAAAGGGGGCGACGTAGGGTGATTTCCCTACTTCTGATTTTTACAGTAGGTCTCTAAACATATTACTGTCGGCCCGGTATTTAGATTTGTTAATTTTGCAATATCAATCTTTCAAGATAGAAATATTCCACTTCCGATGAACTTTCCAAGAAAAACTTACTCACATTTAGTTTATAAATACAGAAAAGTCATAAAAATTCCATGCAGCTGATGTATTCCATCGCTGAAAATAAAGGCCTACAAGAATTGTTAGTGTTCTGTGGCTTCAGCAACTAGATTTCTCACTTTGATTTTGGAACTAGAAATATAATTACAAAGATCTCTATTAGAGATCATAATTCATTATTTTTTCACACATGTAAAACCTGGTTATAGTCAAAGCTGTATGTAGAGTTAAGCGTCGTAACTTCAATGGGGTAACTTGCGCTGTGAAATGACCGCAGCGTATATGCTGTGGAAACACAATCAGTAAAATTGCACGTGCTCCTTTTCTTTTTAGTCATTGGATATTTAATCTGAATTTGTTTTACTCGTTTTCCTACCACAGCTTTGAATCAGCTTTGGCCAAAATGGTGTATTGATACTGCCACTTTAAAGGTTGCATGAGCAGGATTTTGTCAAAATCAGATTGAATACATGTCTACAGATTTGATTATTTTGCACTTTTGTTATTTGTAAGTGGATTAGAAGTGCAATTATTTTATATTCAAACGTGAGAAAATTTTATCCTGCATGGCATGGTTTATACATGACTGCATGTACATTAAATCTATCGGTTTACGATACACTGCAGAAAAATTTAATCTTACAGAGGTGACTTGCATAAAAGATAAGCATTTCAATGATGTTTTATTTAATTTATGTAGTAATTTTTTAATGAAAAATGTACTGGGTTTAAAAATGGTTTTAAATACTGAATCATTTAAAACTTTAATGCAGATTTTCCAGCTTTTACTAATATATTTGCTATAAAAAACGTGGAAGTATTGAGAAAGAAATTTTTTAAGAATGAAATTGCTCAAAAACTTATGCAAATTTTCCTGCACCTATGCTATATTTATCAAAAAATAAAATGATCAAAAATGTTTCTTTGAAATCCTCTAAAATAATAATTACAGTAGAATTTCAGAAATCCGCAAAGCTTGGGACCAGAGGTTGTGCGGATTTTAAGATTTTGCAGATTTCAGGACAGAAAAGATCAATCATAATATTCAGACTAAAAGTGCAAAATAAATAAGGCGTATTAAATACATTTAATTAAATTATTATAGACATTATTGTAATAACTTATTATATGCATTAAATTATTATTAACTTATTATATGCGTTAAATTATTATTACATATATAAATTGATTATATTATTCATTGTATTATATATACACAGCATCGAGGTTTGCCGATTTCGCCTCGTGCAAAGATTTCCGGTTTCGGAGATAGAATCACTGTTGCTGTAAAATTTCAACAGCTTTTCTTTATTTTTCCGTATATCATACACAATCGTATCGCAGTTCCATACGATTCTGCTATAAAAATGCACCTGTCTCCATCTTTTGCAGAATTTGCGCTTTTTGCGTTACCGTCAATGCAACGTGTTTACGTTTTTCAACGCTGCAAGCAGTAAAATCACGAGTGCATTATTATCTGTCATTGTATTAAAAAGGGTTAAAATTAAAAATATTCTTAATTTATCCACAAAATATCCGGATAAAATAAAGGCAGCACTAAACAATCTCGTGAAATGAAATAAGAAAGCTCAGAAAATAGTACAACGTGAATCGTGAAGTTGAACAAAGAGTTGAGTGAATCGTCTGCTTTTTTACCTCAATGCAGATTAGAGAGAAAAAAACTTATTTATTTTATATTATTTTTTAAAACTTTTTTATATCAATAATTTGGTATTTTCGTTTTGACTCATTATTATTCGGTAAGTATTTTTTTCTTCGATATTTCGTACTCAATGTTGCGGTTTCCGGAACCTATAAACTGAATGTTTATATTCTGAGAGGCAACACGGATTTCAGGAGTTGAATGAGGCAATGACATACTACTATTAAAATGATGATCACTCATCAGAGATTTATACTCATCACTTCCATCAAAATACATATGTTTGACAATTTCTTTTGCTATATTTATACCTAATATTTTCTTCTCGTATCACTCTGATGCAAGCATTATTATGTTTTTCTGTCAGTAATTCTAGGATCTACTACCCAAAATGAGCTTAGAGAATGGCATTAATTTTTTATAGCAAATAAATTAATAAAAGCTGGAAAATTAGCATTAAATTGTTACATGGTTCAGTATTCAAAACCATTTTTATACCCAGTACATTTTTCATTACAAAAATTACTATATAAATTAAATGAAAAAAAAAAAAAAAAAAAAAAAAAAAAAAAAAACTGGAATCCTTATTTTTAACGCAAGTCACCTCTGTAAGATTAAATACTGCTGATAAAATGCTTATTGTAAATAATATGAATTTTTCTGCAGTGTATGGTAAATCAATAGCTTTAATGGACACACAGTGATATAAAAGCCATATCATGCATGCCATATCACGTTTAAATATACAATAATCACATTTCTAATTCGCTTACAAATAACAAAAGTATAAAATAATCAAGTGCTAACCTTTGCTCTTCTATAGGAAATCTGTAGAAATGTATTCCCTCTGATTTTGAACTTTTTTCATAGGATATTTCAAACAAATACGCAGAAGTTACAACTAAAATTTTTTTGAGAGAGAAAATTTTTTTTCAAAAAATGTAAAGATACACTGTTCCTTCAGATATAAATGAATGTAATTAATTAACTCCTTTAGTTTCAGGTCACTGAATTGGGGAGGAGGAGGGGCGAGAGTTTTAGTTAGCAGCACAACTGCAGTCACCTATTTGGTGGCAGGTTGAAATATGAGCCGCTTCTCTTGAAGCAGCTTTGAAATACGTTTCCTCGTTTATAAATTACAGAAGTTTTTTTTCAATAATTCCTGTTATTTTAAGGGAAAATTTCCATGCATTTTTTCCTGTAGTAGATCTACATAACCGTTTATTAAAACCGCACTAATTTTAGCAATCTGAAAATGACACAAATGACGTGAACTCTTTTGTAATTATATTAATCATTAGCATTAAAAAAACTCGCGTTTAAGATTACCTCAGAGGTGATTTTTCTTGTTTCTTAATTTAGATGCCATACACTCTGGTAATAGTTATTTCCCCTATTATATTACGACCATATCAGTGGGCAATAAAACCACTACATACTGGTAGTTCGTTTTAGATGCAAACCCACACCAATAAATGCGATGGCTGCATGGTATTTTACCATGGTTTTCAGCATGTGTAACATGAATATGAGCCATTTCTTGTTAAACAGTCCTCTACGATGGCATCTCTCTCCTTAAAGGCAGATAGTCCTCATGTGCTTTGCTGCATTCAAATAATTCTAACCCTCAAACCATGGCACCCGACACACTAAATCAAGATGAAAGGTTTCTAAACCAGTTTTTAAATTGTATGCACCCCCTCCCCAGTGGCCAAGCACTAAAACCAATGAATCTTAGGGAAAAAATGTAAACATCAAATCGAGTGCCATTTTCAATATTTTAAAGTAGTTAACGTTTGGGTGGAAAAGCTCTTTTAATACGCCCATAAGCAGCTGAAAATTGGACCAAAAAAACTAAATTGGCATAAGACCTTGTCGATTTCTATAACAATCTACACTGACGAAAAAAAAAAAAAATCCCAAAACCAAAAAAAGAATTGTGCTAGATAAACAAAATCTGGTAAGCGTATTTATACATCTGAAAAATGACATAGATTCAAATTTTGTGCTTTGCACATAAGTGTGGCATTAGTAGTGCCACTCAGAACTTACAAATCAGCTTTGCTTTAAATGTGTGCTGTAAAGTTTGTGAGCATTATTTATTTTTGAAATTTGATGTATTGAGTTGATGTTGGCCAAGAATGCCTTTAAGAAGACGAAGAAGCCATTATCAACAGCTCACCGAGTTTGAACGAGGTCATGTAAGCAGCAAGCAGCAATAAGTGATCTTAATTTCAAAATGATTAGTCAGAATACAGAGCGAGAACATCATCGGATCAGCAGTATGTAGGACCACCGCGGAGAGCAATGCACGAAGAAATACGTCTAGGCATAGAGTCAATAAGAGTGTGGATGGTACCCTGAGGGATGGCTCTCCATTCCCTTTCAACCATTTGCCACAGTTCGTCAGGGGCAGAATCTTCAAACAGTGTCCAATCCCATCCCACTGCACCTTTAGGTAGCCAGAAAGCAAATCTAGCAACAAGTGTAACAAAATTTTCTTGATGAGACTGGCATCACTGTTTATGTTTGGAATTAGTTTTGTTTTAAAAGAAAGTACATTATAAAATTCTAAGGAAAAGGATTGGTAATCTATCCCTTCTCAACACATTCAATAAGTATTCTTAAATTATCAAGATGTCATTTGTAATCCCTTATAAATTGCTTACACAGTGATGCAAACTACAGTGCTTAAACTAATAGAAGTAATTTTATTAATTTATTGGCTTCCATGCCTTACTAAGCTTAAAGATCGCTTGTTAATTTCTTATTTATTTTTATAAAAAAGCAAATGGCAATTTTTTACAATTCTCAAAGGGAAATTTCAGTAATTTGTTTATACATCATTCTTCACTACTTCTACCCGTAAGTGTGATATGTATTTAATCTACAATTATTATATTGAGATTCTAATCCTTGAAGAGACTATCAGTATTATGTAACTGAATCATGATCAACTGTGATACTGCATTTTCCTTAGACTGTTACACCACATAAAACACACATTATATCCATCTTTTCGCACAAAAAAACAGATAAAAAAATAAAGATTTCTTTCCCCATTTTACTCTTCCGACCAGATCAACTTTGCTGCCCATTCTGATACAGTGGAGACTTCATAGCTATACTCATTCTGGTAACAATGACTTGCATATACCCAAAGCATTACTGTCATCACAATAACAGAAGTTGTTTTCCCCCACTAAGGCCTTAGATTAGAATCTTCCCAATCTGGATTAGAAAATGTTTTTTCTGCAGACACTTTGCAACTAAAGGAAACAAAGAAATCCATTTAATGATATTTTCACATAAATTCAGGTATTTTATATTTATTGAACAGAACACACAAGTAAAAAATATGTGCTTTAAGTTTCATGATGGAATGTCATCAAACTGTTAGAATTATTTTCACGAGTATGCCAGAGAAAACTACCTGAAATTTGAAAGTATTATTATCTAATAAATAAATTTAGAAGGAAGACGCAACATTAAATGATACGAATACATTAAAGTTAATTACTTAAAGATTAAAAACTAAATAATTGAAACTAATCAATGGTACTTTGGCAAATATAGATATACTAAATGATTTTTATTTTACTGCAAGATGACAAATAAGGAATTTATAAAAAAGAAAATAAAGGTTTAAAAGATTTTGTTTAATACTAGATTGGGGGGGATTTTCTTTTATTCATGCATTGCACATGTGCCTCTGGATTATCAGTTACTATAAACCAAAGATACTGGAAAATTGTTGAGCCCTTCTAAAAGACAATCTGATTGGTTCTATGCCAGCTGCATGAACGATGCTAACGCGACATAGAATTTTACAAGAAATTTATTCCTTCCAATGTTGGCGGGAAAATCACTTTTTTGAGGATCGTTGTATGAATTTCTCAACTTTTCCAAATTTTGATGAAAATATTTAAATTCTCTGCCTTCTCCCGGTTTTCCAGGTAGCGTGGCAACCTGGGATATAAGTACTGTACCCTCACATGTAAAAACCATACCCTCCAAGGTTCTTTAGCCCGTAAGTTTAATTTGGGGAACTGATACATTTAATAAACTGGAAAAATGTAAAAGAAAATTAAATGATCCTGAACTGTTCTTAGACATGTTGCGATCCTGCTTTTTCCCTGCTGTCCTAGCATATTACTGCTTACCTCTCCTTCTTCAATAGCTTTGGCATAATTGATGTAAAAGTGCACATACGATATACACAGCAAATCTGAGAAAGCACCCGTCAAAACTTTCCGGGGTTATAGAATGAAGCTATACGAACAATATTCCTCACAGAATATATGGTTGATGCACATTTGCAAAAATACCAGGCATTTCCCGAGTATTGCCAACAACAACAGCAATCTTGGCAACTTGATCCATATTGATTTCAAAGGGACACTTGTAGGGCTTTCAGGAAAAAGGCTTTTTATGTGGCCTTATAGAAAAATATCCGAAACCTGAGAGATCCGGTGATCTTGGTGGCTATAGGACAGACTTGACCAAGCCTTTGCCCTGGAAATTCCGTGGTTCATTTAACAAGCCACCCTCTCAGCAATCCATGATAGAAAATGCTGTTGGGAGCGAGGACTGACCCTTTTTGTAACATATACATCCCTCCCCTTAGGCAGATAGCCCTCGAGGCTTTGCCGTAATTAAATAACCTAACCTAATGAAACTAAAAATTCAAGTCTGTTTTACTAGTTTATTAAATACAGTGGTACCTTGACATATGAGTTTAATTCGTTCCGTAATTTTGCTCGTATGTCAAATTGCTTGTATCTCAAAGCAATTTTCCCCATTGAAATTAATTGAAATGCCATTAATCCGTTCCAGATCCCAAAGCACCACCTCAGTTGTTTAAGTGTTTTTGAATAAGAAAAATGTATTCACAAGAAAAAACATTTTATTTATAGATAAGAAATACATATTCTATAAAAACATAATTAAAAGAAAAAGTGAAGTGCTTCATTTTCAATACTGGTCTTCACTTTTTCGTCACGCTTTGCTCATTTTCACCTGCAGATCGTTTAAAAAAACTGTCCAAGGAGGTTTGTTTCTTCCTCCCTTGCAGGATATTGCGGAAATGAGCTAGGCAAGTTTCGTTGAACAACTCCGATGCACAACCAGTTGCAACTTTTTCGCGGTGATTTTATCCACGAAATCTGCAACTTTCTCCCACATTCCCAAGATCTCCTTTATATCTCTTGTAGGGATAACCTCCTCCATCTCTGGCTCCTCTTCAAAAATAATTTTTCATTGAACCACCGTAGGCTGCTGCGAATGTAGATCATGTAACTCCTCGGTTCTCAGCTCCTGAGACTGTTCCTCGACAAGTTTGTTCACATCTCTCTCATCCACCTCAAGACCCATAGATTTTCCCAGAGAAACAATCTCCTCCACCACTGACACTTCGGGTTCCAATCCTTCATAGGCCCTTTCAGCTACAGCCTCAGGCCACAGCTTCTTCCATGCAGAGGTTAAGGTCCTTGTTGTAACACCCAGCCAGAATTTAAACTCAATTTACTGTCAGTAGTCTTGTTGAAAACTATTTTTCTTTTTACTAAATTACAAATAGTAAATGGTATTGCCTCTCAAAATTAGAAAGATAATAAATAAATAAAAAAATAAACACAACAAAAATGAAACTACAAATAATTAGAAAACACATTGCTACAATTTTTAAATGATCCATTTTTATGAATTTTGAATTAAAATATATTATTTGCCTTTATTTTTTTAAACGCAAAATGTTTCATATTTAAACTGAATTCATGGAGCTTAACAGCACATTACAGCAATACTAACACACAGCATTAATTTATTGTTACATATATAGGTGTATTTAATTATGGCAAAGCACACTAGGGCTATCTGCCTAAGGGGAGGGATGCCTTTCGTGGAGGACTTTCTAAGGGAAACTGGCTCATATACACGTTACACATGGGGAAAACCACGAAAACGCCCATGCAGCCAGCCCGTTCGCGGGATTCGAACCTCGGACCGAACTACCAGTGTTCAGCGTCTTTACCGCTCGGCCGCTGGTGGGCCTGTTACATATATATATAGTGGACAAAAACAGTTACACATTTATTGAATCATTATCTCAAACTATTTCTCTCAAACTGTTTTGTGCGACATATTTCCAATACTAAGTTTACCATTCAATGCAGAGAAACAAAATTTGAGAAATGTCTCATTAGTTTTCCAGGAGATACTCCTGATTGAGGTAAATAGTGGGAGTCTTCTTTAAAAAATTCATGTTGGCATCCAAAGTATATCTGCAAGCAAACAAAAGCAAAAATATATCTATTTGCAAGCAGAATAAGAAGTACTTACCATAATTATTGAAAAAAATATTTGCAAATATTCAAACTATATCGAATTTTCTGAACTATTTCATTCTGTAAATGATTTAGTAACTTTAAGTCTTTATTATTGCTTAAAAAATGAATAGCTGAATTGTTAGCATTTGATATTTGAATTGTTAGCTTAGATTTAGTTTGCATATCATAGATATTGCAACGTGGGGCAGTATATTGCCTCCTACGCAGCAATATAAGTTATGTACAGTGCATTGTTTCTGCACAATTTCAGTTAGTTAAGATTCAAACTCCTAGTGTAGCGTACATGTTTTGATCCAGTATGGTCGGGAATTTATCATTTTCGATTTAGATTTTTACTTTTATTACAGTCCACGAAATAAAATTGGTTGTTGTTGTTGTTGTAAAGTTGTCTATAGTATACAGTCTAACCAGCGACCTCAAAACACATACTATGGAACGGACCAAATTTAATAAATTATTCTTTGATAGAAATTTATTCATGTGTTCAGTGTGTCTCATTTCTTAAAATTTATTCATGTGTTCAGTGTGTCTCATTTCTTAAAATTGCTAAAGTAAATTTTATGTACTTGCATTTAGGAATTTTGACTGTATCAGTGTAGTTTTGTTTCAGTTATTATAACATGCAAAGGAAAAAATTCATACATAGTCCTGTATTTAAAATTAGTTAAATTCCTTAATAAAGATGGACTTTTTGTTGTTTTCAAAGTCGATAGGGTTTAATTCAAAAATATGCCACATTAAGGGTTACTTTTTAACCTAATTTAAATTTTTCATTACCTTAACATGTCCAATAATTGTTATTTAGAATGTTATTTTAACTCAGATATTGTAATAATATCAAAATTCCTTACTTTTTGATAGGTAATCCAAATGTGAAAGAAAAAAAGAAAAAATTAAAATGTAGAAATATATTTATTTCATAGCTCTAAGAAATAAAAACAACACGAGCACTTTTTACTGTCTATCTGCATAGTGTGGCATGTCCCGTAAGACTGAGATTTGTATGGTCAAATCCATGTTTCAATTAAAGGAAATGCATGCACAGTCTTCTCATTTTCAATTTGATTAAGGATTCTGTATATACTAGCATAAGAAATATATTAGTTCATGCAGTGTTATACATCAATATTTATAGACAATTGTTGTGGCTATGTTTATTATAATCTTGTTCATCGTAATGGCTGGAGTGCCTAAACCATCACGCTGTGTAAACAAAACTCAAATCTTCATCTTCGCATACTGTTCCACTAGTGTTTAAACCACTGAAATGGTGATTACAGTAGAACATCTCTGGTAAAAATTTACTCTACTGTAAACCTTGGCGAATCGTTTCTTTTCATTATATCAAGATCGTCACCTGGGTGGATTAGCACCAATTTCAAGACGGCCGCCACACAAAACCAAAATAAGAAGTCAAAGATGTACACAAACTTGGTGTCCATGTACACATCGACCTATTTTAAATTCAAAAACAGAGAACTGCACAAACTAGACATTGTGCACTGCCTTAACTTTGTCCATGTACATATTAATCTATTTTCACTTTAAGAAAATCAGAAAGTTAAAACGATCATGTTAAAAAATTCGCTGCTGTCTTAACACACAGAGACAACCAAAAATACACAATCAGAGAGGAATAAGTTACCAAAAATACATATTTCCTAACATAAAAACATTAAACAACAAATCTTTTAACAAAAATTAACACACAGAGATGAATAAATAAATGAAACGTCATTTTTTTAACACCTTTTTTTTCACATGTATACGTTTAGGCTTCCTACCATCGTCTCCTCCATCTTCCAGGTAAGCAATTCAATTAAATTTTTCGTCTCTTAGTCACCTCAGACATACTCAAACCAAATTGGTACACACACCAAAATAATAGCAAGTTCAAAATACAAGATTATACCACTTATGTGCAACCAAACACAGCAATTGAAAAGAATGGTAAAAACCAAAAACCCGGGTCTGTACAAAAGGGTTACTATTACAAAAAATAGCCCAAAACTAAATTTATCACAGCACGTTGGCAATATTTGCAGAAATAAACCCTTTTTAGTGACAAAAATTTAATTTTTGTTCCCCAAAGGCTACTTTCGCCAACATTATCAACATTAGGGTTACCGAAAAAGTTATTTGATGCAGTGGGCTTCCAGATTTCACGAACAACCAATACCACTTTGCGATTTTTTTCAGACAGAAACCAAGGTATACCATACAGTAAAGATTAGCCACATCTTCATTTACTACTGTTACAACATAAAATATACTTCTTTGGTAGATTTCTGCAGTTAAATTCAAAAGTTTAAAATTGCATATTGCTCATCATGATCAGATTTAATTTTCTGCACATAGCTAACAATTACTTATGTGTTGTCAGACAAATGTTACCAGATGCAGTTAATTATTTTTTACTTGCCAATCTCATGAGTCAAGTTTTTTTCCTCCTGGATGACAACTTTATTTTGTGTTGCAAAATAAATTCAATCTCACTCTTTTTGGACTTGCCTACATATTAAATTTAAAATAGTTTTATTAGGTAAGATGTGTTTATCATAATTTTGTTTCTCTCTTTATCTGTTGATTCTGTTAAAAAATTAAGATATGGGTGCCAATCACAATATTTACTTAATGTTAATTGGCAACAGTAGTGTTGTTGTCGCGTTGTCCTTATCTGGTGTGCATTGCTGTGGTTGCTTGTTTTCATGTAACCAAAATATTCCCAATATATTCGACTATTCGACCTGGACTATGTCATTTCTTTGCTCACAAATAATTTAAATTCTAAAGGCCCGTCCACACGAGGACGCTCGCGACGTAGTTGACGCAACTTTTTTGACGCGGGCGTAAATTCGTGTGACGCAGAAGACGTAAAACTGAGTACGCTCCTGTTCAGCTTTTTCGCTCGCGACACGTACGTATAGCCAATAGCCATTCGAGTTCTTATCACGTGTCATAATCAGAAAACCTTCTTGCTCACACATTTCAATATGGCATCAGAACCACACAGAGATGAGTTTTTGCTTAGAAATATCATAACTGTATACAGCAATAAAATTATCAGCATTGTTCACGCCATCTTCAGATTTCTCAATATTGGTATAAATTTAAAATTCTTATTAAAGGGGAAAACTGTATATTTATAAAGCAATGATCCAACCAGTATATCCATATGCTTCGCCTATTTATAACACCGTAAGTAATAGGAACCTAAATAAATTACAGTTTCTACAAAATCAAAGTTTCTGCCTTACAAATTTCTCCTTAATTATTAAAAATATTGGCTACATCATGTGTAATAAAAAGCTCTATAAATATCCCAATATTAAATACACCAAAAACTAACTTCAGTAATATAACAACTTCTAAAATAAAGCAGTTGACTGTGAAAGAGTATTCAATAAAATACAATTACGAAATTTTGGAGGAAAGTTACAACTTGTGTCATACAGCAATCATTTATTGAAGTTTAATTAAATTACCTTTGCAGCAACTTCTACTTGTTACGTTATTTTTCACAAACACTGCTATAATAGATAGCTGAGTGGTCAGCGTGCTGCTTTGCAAATGGAAAGGTGGCAAATTCGAACCTCACCCGTAGACAGTATATAATTCAGTTAGCTTTTCTCATTTTGAAACGTGTTTCTTATATTTAATCATGAATCATTATATTCTTATTTTACATATTATTATTGTTTTCATTTCTTATTTTATTCATTATTATTATTGTTTTTAATTTAGTTTAAAAACATGCATTGCAAATAGAAATCCTTATGTAATAATATATCTGCATCTCTTTATCATATATCATCTATAAATTCTCTCTTTATTTTTACTTTATTGCATATTTTATAATGCACATAATTTCTCATAAACTGTACAAAGTTTGAACCTCATTCTAAATTCAAAAATAAATAAAAAGAAAAACAAAAGACCAAGGGAGGGGGAGTTAAAAAAATATGAAGTTGGTTTTATTATATGGTGGATGGTGTATATAAAGAGAATTAAGTAATTTAATTCTCTTTATATATTGTATTCCAAACAAATTTTATAAATCCTAATTTTCATATGATATAGAATCTGCAAGTCTGTCAAACTGGTCGATACTCATCCTGAAGTAATTAAAAACAAGTAATATACAAAAAAAATTAAGTCAATTTCTACTTAGGTACACAAAGAAAAATTTAAAAAAATACAAATAAATAAATAAATAAATAAAAATAAAAACAGAATTTTTTTAAATTGAAAATTTTAATATGTGAAAAAGCTGTATTAACATCAAGTGTCTTTCCCTACAAGTTTAAAAAATTGTATTTGAACTTGAGTGGATGAATAAAAAGCATTTTATGTACTGAAAATTTGAACAAGATATAGCGAGAGTGTGAGCTAATAGTAGGAATCTAATAATTCTGGATATTCATTTCACTAACGAAGCAGTAAAAATAATAATAATCATCATCATCTCTTTGAACAGGTCGCTCTAAATAAATCTTTCAGACCCATTCTTGCCATTTTTTGCGGTTTTGCCTCTGCTTAATAATTGCACTTAATAGTAAAGTTTCAGCTATAAAAAAAAAAATCATCTGATTCGGACAACTTGCCGCAAACATACAGAAGCACAACGAAGTAATAAGATACACTCTTGACGCTATATTACAGCGTCACGTTATGTTTGCGCAAAATAATTCTATTGGTTAAACGCACTCTTCGGAAGCGTACTCGTTTGGACGCTTTACGCTGGTAACGTAAAAGCATGTTCGTCAGCTACGTTTCGAGCGTACTCATGTGGATGGATGGGCCTTAACACGTTATCAGCACGAAGCTCAAAAGTAAATGCCATAAGGATCCAGGATTGTAGATTGCACCGAAGCTTAACCACGTTGTGAATCTGAAGTGAGCTGGTTAACCCATGGAGGTAGGAAAGGGAGGAGGGGCCAACCCGCGCTAAAAGTGAAGCACTGCTTTGAAGCTTGGGTCACCAGATGGGGTGTTCTTTGTTTACATTCAGAAGCTCGCTTGACAAGATTCTGATAGTATTTCGACACACAACAGTTCCAAAGAAATCGAAAAAGGGACACTTTTGCATGAAAGAAACGATGGATAACAGCAATTTGTATACTTTAGTGACATTTACGCAAAAATCACATCTTGGTTATTTTTCGATAACTAACAACAGCGATTTTGATTATGAATTTGTTTTATAACAAATAACTTTTTTACAACTTTTGGGTGTATGCTAAATTAGTGTAAATTACTTTACACGAAAAATATAGTGAATGCACAGAAATTAAAGATGCCAGAAATGAAAAATAGGAAATATGTATGGGTATTTATGCATGTGCCTGCAAAAAGCATGTATCTGCCTTTGACAAAATACTTAAATATTCATTAAATTATTTATAAATGTATTTGAAATGAAGAATTTATTCACTTATAAACAACTGTGAAAGTACTGTGAAGAAATCTAATTATTAAATGTATCTAATTTATAATGATTATAAATGTTATCTAAATATATAATAACCTTAATATTGAATTGTAAACATAAACTGAAATCCTATTGACAAATACATTATAAAACTATTTAAGCAAGAATTGTTCGTATTGGAAAGCAATCTGTTAAAAGGTATTGTAAAGCAAATGCTATGAGATGCGCACTTAAGAAAGTAATAAAGAGTTTTGGAATATGTATTGTTGAAATTAAGAGTAAAAAAAAGAATCTGATAAGTAAAATTAAAAGAATTATTCCCCTTACATTTTATAATAACTCAGTTACAAGTTTTAAATAATACTTAAAAAAAAAAAAAAAAAAAAAAAAAAAAAAAAAAAAAAAAAAAAGCTTATTTTATTCCCTTTCAGAAATGTTCAGAGAAATTCAAGTACTATTTAAAGTATTTCACTAATTCCTAATAATTCTCTAATTTAAAATAAACCGAATAGAGCATTAATTATAAATTGACTTACATTTTTTGATTTAAAAGATGCCTCAGAAGCCAAAAAATCATGTCATATTTAAGAAAGTATTTTAGGAAGAAGCTCTATAAATAGAAAAGAAATAATGCATAATTTTAATATTAATAATACAATAAACTTTGACCTTAATTTTTACCTTAACCGAGTAAAATCGAATTACCTTAATTTTTTTTCTAATGTAATTAATGAAAACTTGTGAAAATATTTCATTCAAATTAAACCATTCTGAAAAAACTGTCCTGTGAAAAGTATAGCATTTAATTTCGTTCAGAATGAAATGTTGTTTAAAAATATGTTATTTTCACATATTTAGGACTCTGATGTGTTGTAGAAAAAGAAAATATATACATTTATATGTATATTTATGACGTAATTACAAAATATTTACATCCGATCGTGTCAAATCCCATTGAACTCAATGGTAAATGACCCAATGTTTTGGTCACCACGTAGGGATCGCCTGTGCTTCAGAGCAGGTACGGGAGAAACTTGTTTAAAGCGACTCCATCTTACTTCCTACCTCCATGGGTTAACCATTGTGCTGCTACATTATCCATTTGATGAAGTAAATAATTTTTTTTATAGTGAATTTAGCTCGATATATTTACTTGAAGAATGACATCTGAAGATTATAAAATGGCAAAAAACTAAACGGCGACAATTATCACACATGGTGTATCTGTTCGCGTGCCGTGCTGATGCAGAAGAGATGTTGGGAAGCAGTGGAACCAGGATATGGAATTGAAATGAATGAAGCAGAGAGGAAAAAGAATGACGAAGCTTTTATCTTATTATTCCTCATAGTTGAAGATACATTTCTAGATGATATCGAAGATTGTGTTAGAGCCAGAGACGCCTGGAACTATTTAAAAGAAATGCACACAAAATTTGGTTTGCTTACTGCAACTTATGAGAGAATTCTTTAACATAAATATGAAGCCAAACGAGTCTGTCCAATCCTATCTACAAGTAATAGACATTTTGTACATTTTTATGCATTTGTTCTGTGCAATATGTGCAAGTTGTTCAGAAACATTCCTCATAAATTGCAAGCATTGTAAATTCATGTTATATTTCTTTTATATCGCTGCGAATAAATTTGTATCGCTGATAGAGGTTTCAAAATCAACCGTTTCACTGCCGCACCCTGTACTATAGGTGAGATAAACTTTCTAATCTCTACATAAAATTTAGCACAGATTCAATATCTCTGGATCATTTGTACTTTTTCAATCATAGTTTCTTAACCTTTTTGGGGGTCACTGCTCCTTTCCAAAGCTGGGAAAAAAAAAAAAAAAAAAAAAAAAAAAAATTATGTCCAAAAGAAAAATTTTACCCAACTATCTAGGATTTTCTAATATTCAGCTGCACTGCAGTCTCAGGTAAAATGAATATTTAAAATTTACTTATCGCACTTTGCAAAAATTTAAGAATTCAGTACTTTTCCATTAAAGAAAACCATGTGCTTTTTCAGCACCATATTGACACATTTAGGCTTCTTTCCTCATGGCTCAATGAATGACTAAAAACAGTGTTTGAGAAGAACAACAAAACATTCTCCAATTTCACGACAAAATCTTCCAAAACCTGTTGTGAACGGAAATTGTAGATTATGTTCCTCTTTTTATGCGAATAACTTAGCTGATTATGGCAAAGTTTATCTACAAGGCTTATCTAAGAGGAGGAATGCCTTCGTGGAAGACTTTCTAATGGAAACTGGATCATATCCATGTTTAAAATTGGGAAAACTATGTAAACCAAAGATACAGTTAGTCTGCTTACCTGGGTTCCAAACCAGAACCACCAGCATTCAAAAGTCTTTTAATTACTTAACCACTGGTGAGGCCCCATTTATGTGAATAAGTTTTAATCAATTACCATAGTTCTGTAGCATTCATTAATTGTAAGGATGTGATAAAGAATTTGTACATACTTCGGTCATGTAATTATTCTGATAAACCACAGTGTTACAATGAAGTTTCACTTGAAGAAAGCATTCATTTGTAAAACTCAACATACAGTAATTTCTGACATCCTAAGCAAATGAATAAGCAGTAAGAAACGAATGCCTGATCCAACAATGGTTTGAATTCGAACCTCTTTTTTTGCCCCATCAGAAAGGACGGCTGCGCAGCCACTTTAGCTTCATGTCACATTTTGATTTCCGGTTACTCAAACACTATCTTGCTTTGGAAAGAACATCTCTTTTTTACAAGAAACAGAATAGCTGCTATTTAAATTCTAGGCAAACCTTAAGTCCCTCAATCCGCAGCACACACACACACACACACAAAAAAAAAAAAAAAAAAAAAAAAAAAGAGTACATGAAATACGTGGCTTCAAAAGTGACGATCATAATGACAATTATCATTAGGAAAAAAGCTAGCTGACAACTGAGCACCAATGAACTATGCTACAACAAAAATATTACGAAGTGATGTACCTTTAATGGAAAAACACCCAAAATTCTTTCCCTGTTTTGCAAGGTGCTTTAGATACATTATAATTCATAATTAAAGAGCAAAACATTAACAAAATAAAAATTTTAAGGCATATCTACATTACTAAAACAATATGCATTTCTACTGAAACTTGACAATTCTTTTAAATAACATTACTTGGACTATCACACAATTAAATCATCATTAGAATCTATCAGAACTGATAAGCTTTGGATAGCATATACCTTTATTTTACCATCTTGTTGAGCAGGACCGTTGTCTACAATCCTCAAAACAAAAAGAGGCATGTTGTGAAATTCTTTGCCACCACAAATACCAAAACCAAAGCCTTTAGTACCACGCTGCAGAATAACAGCGTGATAATCTTCTTGTTCAACAGATGTGTCATCTTCCTAAAGAAATATATATATATATATAATTTAATGCATAAATGTGCTGGTATAAAAAACTGAGAAGAATAAAATTTCCAGTTTTAATACATTTTAAAACATGAAATGAATAGCTTATTACACAATTTGCTCCAATGAGTTTTAAACTTCTTCAAAAACTGTACTCGTAACACTAATTATCTTGCCCTTTAACCTTTGGGACTCATGTAAACAGAAAACCAGAAAGCTATATAGGCTTGATATAATGAACTGACTGGTATACCAAATTCAATAATTAATGATTATTTATTCGTAATTGGTAGTATGATAAATCACAGGGGTATTTTATAGAGAAGGGTTCCAAAAAAGACAGCAATTCCCTACCGAGGGAAGAATTTCATAGTTTCGGGGGGGGGGAAATGCAGTCCTTATTTATCAATTAAGCGTTTAGTTTTACTTAATATAAAAAACTACTTTTATTCAAAATTTGGTATTCATCAACATTTTCAATACCGTTTTTTGTTGAATTTATAAAATACATTTAAAAAATGCTCTAAATGTAGATAAACTGTATATATACATATATTGAGTTTAGAAGAAGGCTAGGATGATTGTCTAATTATTTTGAAAGGAGTTCACGTGGCCAAAAAAAAAGTTGAGAACTACAGATCTACAGTAATCTATTTGATTTACTAGATTACGGCAAAGCACTCGAGGGTTATCTGCCTGAAGCGAGGGATGCCTTCGTAGAGGACTTTTTAAGGGAAACTGGCTCGTATACACGTTACACATGAGGAAAACCCCCAAAACCCCCATGAAGCCAGCCTGTTCGCGGGATTCGAACCTCGGACTGAACGACCAATGTTCAGCGACGTTACCGCTCGGCTGCTGGTGGGCCTCTATAGTAATCTATATAATTACAAGTGAATTGTACAATAAAAAATTACAGGAAGATCCAAAATTATCTTTTTTTCACAATGAACAGCCATAAAGTAACGCATGTAGAGTTGTAAAAGAAAGTCAGATTTGTAATTCATAAGTTCACACTCGTGTTTGTAAAGTACTAAGTGACAAGCAGTTTACAGAAAGATGAAGTAGCTAAAGTAAAAACATAACAGAATAATTAATTAAAATGATTTGCAATAGAATATAAAACCATACTGTAACATACAACTCTATGTGCAACATACAGTACAAATTCAAAGATCCGGGCATCCAAAATTCAGACCTCAAAGCCACCACCTTTTCTTATTTATTTATTTACTTTATGTGTGTGCTTTACACATGCGCATTTGATTCCCTCCCACGCATAATAAGACATGTCGAGTGTCCCGATTCTTAATTTCTTCTTCAATGGCCAAACAACCCAGGATGTGCCCATGCCTTCCTCAGAATCGAATTCCAAGCTCTTCTATCCCTGATCAAGGACATCCAATTGGTTATTTTTAAATTTCTTAAGTCTGTTTCCAAACAGTCGAGCCACTTAAGTTTAGGTCTCCCTCTTTTACGGGTGCCCAATGGTCTGGCCGAGAACACTTTTTAGTAACTCAATTTTCATCCATTCTGCACAGGTGGCTTGGCTATTTAATTCCCTGAATCCTTATATATTTTACTATATCTATTTCTTTAAAGAATTTATAGAGTTCAGAGTTAGTTCTTCTTTTCCCGGTATTGTTACATTTTATGCCACCAAAAATACTTCTCAAAATTTTTCTTTCAAAGACGGAAATGATACTTTTAGCTTTTACTGTCATTGCCCAGGTCTCAGCAGAGTATGTAAGAATGGGTCTGATTAAGGTTTTATAAATTAAGATCTTCGTTTTTCTGCTAGTGAAGTTAGACTTCAAGTATTTTTTTAGACCAAAAAAACATCGGTTAGCATCTGTGACTCTACTATGGATCTCAGGCATTAAATCATCAAGAGTATTAACTTCTGATCCTAAATACTTAAATTTGTTAACAGTTTCAAATTTAAAATAGGGGCTGCTGTTATTACCACATGGCATTCATTTAGTTTTATTTTGGTTGATTGCTAGATGCATTTTGCTGGCTGCAGCTTCTAGACATGTAAAAGCCTCTTTAAGTGACTCGGGAGTGCATGCGACTATGTCAACATCATCAGCAAACGCAAAAATCTGAACAGACTTGTTAAAGATAGTTCCATGAGTATTAATGTTGGAGTATTTTATGATTTTTTGGAGGGCAAGGTTAAAAAGCAAGCAGGCCAGTGCATCACCCTGTCTGAGCCCATTTGAAACAACAATGGGCTTAGAAAGATTATTAAGGATTTTAACCCCTTAACTGCCACGGGCGTATATATACGCCTTGCTCAGCCGATGCGTTAACTGCCCCAGGCGTATATATACGTCCTTCCAAACTGCTATCATTTGCTTTGCGCTGCTACACCTAAAATTATTCGCAAAGTTAACGCATCGGCTGCGCATCTGGGGCAGTTAACGCATCGGCTGAGCAAGGCGTATATATACGCCCGCGGCAGTTAAGGGGTTAACCATAAGTTTTGTCTCAGTAAGAGTAATGGTGACCAAATTTATAAGTTTTTCAGGTATTACAAATTCTCTCATTAAAT
Source organism: Stegodyphus dumicola (assembly GCF_044657685.1). NCBI lineage: Eukaryota > Metazoa > Arthropoda > Arachnida > Araneae > Eresidae > Stegodyphus > Stegodyphus dumicola. The sequence goes on from NC_140781.1 coordinate 183,192,655, forward strand.
ATTTTCCATTTACTGAATCGTAGGCAATTTTAAAATCAACAAAAAGGTGGTGCACTGCAATGCCATATTTATTAGTTTTTCCAAAATTTGCCTAATGTTAAAGATTTGTTCTGCTGTAGATCTTCCTTTGTGGAAACCACATTGATAATCACCTACAATATTTTCTGTATAAGTTACTAGTCTAAAAGTATATTGGAAAATAGTTCATAGAAAACACAAAGGAAACTGATTCCCCTGTAGTTGGTACATTCCAAAATTGTCTTCTTTTTTGTGTATAAGACAGATGATGCTCATTTTCCAATCTTCAGGTAAAACTTCTTGGTTCCAAACTGATTCGATGAAGTGATGCATTTCCTCAATGTTTTGACCTGCAGCACTTTTAATAAGTTCTGAAGTAATCAAGTCAGGACCTGGCACCTTGTTATTTTTAGCTTTTTAATTCCTTCTCTAATTTCTGCCAAATATGGTGGCAGGATACTATCGGTGTTTACAGAGGTAGTTGGGTAGATTGAAGACCCATCCCACGTATGGTCATTCAACAAGTTACTAAAGTGCTCCTTCCACCTGTGGAGTACCTCTTTTCTATCATTTAGGATGATGTTGTTTTTGTCTCTACAGGCAGTAGTTCTAGGCTTAAAATTTTTGCGGCCACGATTAATTTCACGATAGAAAGCACGGCTTTCATTGGACCCCCTCAGATGTTCAACATCCTTAAATAAGTTGTCGTGAAAAAAAACTTTTCTTAAGCCGTTTTTTCTCACAGGCTTAATGCATGCATTACCCCTTCTCTGCTCATAATAAAACATCTGGAGAATCCTGATTCTTAATTTTACTTCGGCATTAAATAAAATACCTCATTATAGAAGAAACAATCCTTTTAGCATAAATCTGCATGATCAATAATTTGGCTCTGTACATGCGTATCTGCTTGGCATACATCTCAAATCAAAACATTCCTCATAGAAACATTCTGATTTTACATCTACTAATATTTTATATCCCTGACGCCAACCTGGCAAATCATTATTTATTATATTTTGCTTTCACCACCATATGTTTATCAAGACATGACAACTTGAGTAATGACTCGTGTAACGACACGCCTAAACAATTGTTTTTATTAGTAATTGAATAAAAAAGAGTATGGTACCCTTTTACGTTGACATTACGCTTGGCGATGATTACAGATTTAAGTTAAATGCATTAAGAAATGTTGACAGGAAAAAAATTTTTAAAAAATCTTTCCATATGCTAAAAATAGATTTTGTTAATGATACTCAAAGGTCAAAAGAATACATATAGTGCTATTTGAATTAAGAATAACTGCTTTGTTTTTCGCATAAACGAAGAGCCAGCGCCAGATCTCGTATGGCCGCACCGGGAATACCCTAGGCACTTAGTAGCAGAATTTGGGACCCACAGAGACTGCATCAGGCGGTAAGACTTCTATTGCCTGCCCTCATAAAGCCTTAAGCATGTGCAAGGAATAGGCATAAGTATAATAAATAACTAAACTAATACAATTCATGCTTAAATTGTCTCAGTGTGCAATAGAAGCTAGATAAAATTTAGCGAAACAATTTGACTTTAGTCCCCAATATCATATGATACACAGCCAAATATGTACAGTGAACAATAGCTAAATTTTATGTTGATAGCCGTTAATCTGAAGGCTTTTGAATGTCGCAAACCAAAGGTGAAATTTTCTAATTAACGGATTTTGTAAAGAAATGTGGAGATGCAGTAATAAATGAGGATGATATAAAAGAAGTTTTTCATTGTGATGACAATGCTCCTCAATCGTCAATTAATGGATAACAGAATCTGTAGTATGGTTCTAGATCCAGAAAATACCATTTCCGATAGTGAAGAAAGTGACAGAGTGGTTACTGAAAACGGAAAAATTTCGATTGACAAGTTAGTCGAAATCCTAGACACAGCAATTACAGGACTTCAACAATGGAACTTTGTAACTGAACAAGAAATTATGTCTGTATAGAATTAAAGAGAAAGTATTAGCACAAAAAAATGAAGCGACTTAAACAAGAAATGCTTAATAAAGAAGACAAATAAATATTCAGCTTTTTTTTCCTTCGTAAATTTAGATCATAAATGCTTCATTATTTCATAAATTATGATATCATATTTTTAATTTTATTATTTCTACATGCCATCTTCCTAGATTTAAACTGATGACCTAATATCCAGAAAAATCCGAAATCGCGGAAGTCCCGACGAGTCCAGATTTTGGACTTTGTACTGTATACATTCACAATAAAATTACCTAAAAAATAAGAAGTTTTTCAATTTATCAATAATTTCATCTCAAGTTTTATGTAGGAACAGTATCATTCAAAGATAAAAAAGTTTTTGTTTCATTGACAGGAACTGCTGATAAAATAGGGGTTGAGTGGTAAGCGCTGGATTAGATTGTGAATAAAGGATCCTTTTTGTCTTCTGTGTATGAGAAGACATTTTCTCTTTCCTTAATGAGAAGCAAGAAATGGGAAGCACACTTGAAAACAAAGGTGCCCTTGAAAATAAAAGGACCGTTGAAATTGTGAGAGAGTTTTTTGTAGAAGGTAAATGGATATGGCAACTTTCCCAACAAAAAAGAAAAAAAACTTCACTTGAAGCAATGGCACTATTTATTGTGTACTTGTTCCTTGAACTACAATGCAAACAGAACAGTACACAAATGTATTATTTTCATAATATACATTTTATTCAGGCGTGATATACCTTGAAGAATTTCCCATGGCAAATGAGAAGAGGAAAGTGCCCTACTCATCTTTCTTGGTGCAGTAGCCTTTAATTGCTGCATGGTTAGAAAAGGCTGTAGCAGATTGCGACTGACCAATTATACTCATGGCAGTTGCATCAGACAATGGCTTTTAATTAATAAATGGGTTAAATACAAAAGAAATTGCAAAAAAAAAAAAAAAAAAAAAAAGGAAAAGACTTTGTTTTCAGCTTAATTTCTTTGCTTGAATTAGATCAGAGAGTAGCAATATGAAGGGAAAAAGGGGCAAATGAGGATGATTAGTAGAAGTGTATAATAATAATAATAATAATAATAATAATAGAAACTGTGAATTTTTTGGAGGGGGGAGGGAGGTATTTAGCTTTGGACTTCCTTTGAGTTGGATGAAGAGTTAGCAAAAAAAAAAAAAAAAAAAAAAAGAAGAAGAAGAAAGAGAGAGAAAATATTGGTAATAACTAGTAGATAGGTGTGCAGATTTTTCCTGAGATGAGAAAGGACATTTTTTGGTGGAGATAACTTGAAAAGATAGAGCAATAAAGATACCTGCCCAACACTGATGAAAGGTTCTAGTTTACTGCCATTTAAGATAGATGATTAGCTGTAGTACTGATTTAGAATTGATAAAGGAGAAGAACAGGAACGAAACATCTCTAGAAGGAAATGTGATGATCTGTGGGGTGTTCTTGTCATGATGAGGGCATTGCAAAAACATACCGAAGCTCTGTCTTTGGGATTGTTCTCTGATTCCTGATTTAGAGATTTAGAATGCTGGCTTATGGCAGCATCTGATGAGGTGTGACATTCCTGACACGGTGTTCTCGTTTCCAGATTTTATAAAGTATTTATTCCGGATTGATAATCAGTTAGTGACTTAGAATAACACTTTCAAACTACTATGAAGAACAAGAATCCAGAGAAGTTTATGTTTACAAAACATAATAATGGGTTCTCTTAGAGTTCACCTTCTATGACAAAATGTGCGATGACCCTGTGTTACGTTCATGACTATGGCAGGAAATACAGATACTGTTTACCTAGCTCAGCGGTGAAAATTATTTTTGATTTATGAAATGCTAAAGCCTGCTCATGTATGTACTCTTCACTTCGTTCTTGCATGTAGTGAGGATTATGTACACTAAGTGATGTTTATGTAAACTAAGTGTTAAAATATGAATATTTATTGATTTATTTTATTATTATATTTATTACTTCTAAGATTAGGATAAGGTTTTTATTTGCATTTTTTTGTGTGTGACATTACATGTTAATAGGGTATTTAAGGACTTAAAATCTACAAAAAAAATCCTCAATACAATAGCTAGGAATGTTTTTTTACAGTTAAAAAATTGTTAACTGAATTATTTTAATCAAACTTTGGGTTGTTAATAATTTATGGCTGTACTTGAATGTCAATATGTTCTTTTTGAGACAAGATTAAATATTGTGTTTCACAATTCTAGAATTAATTATTCAACACTTATTTTCCTTTACACATTTCCCTGACAAAACATCTCTAAAATGGTCTACCAAGGAGATTCTAGTAAAAGAGTGAGCTATAGTCAATATGAATTCCAGACATGTTAATAAATACCATAATTTATTCATTTAATAAGTGGTATAGTTGTAAATTTATGCAATTTATATACTCTACATATCTTACTCATTTACTTCAAAATTCATGAAATTGCTGAAATTATTTGCAGAAACGTTTAAGCTAGGAAAGCTTACAATTCAAAATCACAACAAAAATTAAATATTCATGTATATACATCTATTGGAAAAATAGACAACTGCAATAACCAAAAATTGCACACTACTTTTTAAATAAACAGAATGCATATACAGCACGTTCATAAAAAAATTTACATTCCAAATTTCTTTTAAAAAATTTCTCAAATTGATGTTTGGACTTGGATGGAAGGATTTTTATTTAGTATTAAAAACTATGTTCGGAATTTTAATGCACCGATGAAAATTATGTTTTACTAAGTAAAAACCACATGATTAAAAAATTATGCAGCCAGAACTAAAAGTAACATTTAATTGCCATAAATGCTATATTTCTAAATGAAATAGCTAATTAACAGAATATACTGCTCTCTTTTTCTTAATTATCTTACCAAAAAAAGTTAACTAGCACAGAGTCATATAGTTGCACTTTCTACTTTCATGTCTATACGCAATTACAATAATAAAATTATTTTTTACAAATATATATAATATATATAACACACAAGAATAATTTTGTTTCAAAAATATGAATATTAATTCTTTTCTATTAAATCTTTAAAAAATAAAATGATTTCGAAACTTTTTTTCACTTCTAAAAGTCAATAAAAGATTATGAATTTTTAAACTTCTATATCCTTTTAAAATAAAATTTCTTGTTCAGTTACAAAGTTCCACTGTTCAAGTTCTGAAATTGCTGTGCCGAGAATACCGACTAACTTGTCAATCGAAATTTTTTTGTTTCACTAACCTATCTGTCACTTTCTTCATGCCTTTATCCATTTTTTGCAGCAATTTCACTTTTTGTTTGATGGACATCGAAACATGCTTTCGCTTTGTAGATCCTTTGGAAGCTCCAGAATCGAAAACTCTGTTTGACATAATCGAAAGTTAAAGCTTACTTTTTATAAAATTGCTCTAACAGTCTGCAAAAAATAATAAGCCAGATCCAATTAGAAGATTAAGCAACAATGCAATCTGCAACATTAACTGAAATAGATAATTTTAGCCTAGCTTATACCATCCGTTATACATTAAACGTGCATGCATAAACGTATTACAACGCGTAAAGGTATTATGCATTTACGCATGCACAGAAAGTTTGTAGCTTTGAGGTCCGGATTATAGATCATTCCGGATTATGGATGTCCGTATTAAAGACTTTGTACTGTACAGACATATGGAAGAGAAACATGCCAATATAAAATAAAAAATTAACGAGGGGACAGGGGAACATAAAATGACGCTTATCGGAAGGATTTTGTGGGCAGAGTTAGAAACACAGGTAACAATGTCAGAAAAATATTTCTTAAAGTCTATCCCTTAAGAAAAACTGGTTAATCTTCAGATTATGTTAACTTGGCGATTTTTTGGCGACCAATCCTGCTCCAGCAACCTGCTAGTTTTTTTTTTTTTTTTTTTTTGGACACCATTTTGTTTTCACGAAATAAAGGCTTTTTTTTTTTTTTTTACTCACCATTTTTTTCCAAAAATCTGCTAGCCGAATTAAGCTTATGCTAGAACTTTTATGGAACAAAAGTGCTTAATCATGATGAAGATTAGGTGCGAAATTGGGAGAAAGTGCAGAATCGCCCACTGCTTGCCACGTTTTTAAGAATTGCACATACACGGAATCATCCATATACACTTCGACCTATTTTCACTTAAAAACTCATCCCAGAATTGCACAAAAATAGCATTGCGCACACTCTTGACTTTATCCATGTACACTGCTAATGTCCTAGGTAGCAACCTTTATCGCCTTACCAAAATGTCGCCAAACTACCTGTTACCATATTCCAAAGATTAGCCGAAAAACTTAGCTGAATCAATACTGTTTTCATTCTTTATTTTTGAATTCATGCATTTCTTATTAAGATATTAGCAACTTTTGATTTCATTGTATTTTTATTTTTTATAAGTGTATTTATTGAAAAGATCTACAATAGGAAATAGACTAGTGTAATTCAGCTGATCTTTGGTATATGGTAACTGGTAGTTTGGCGACATTTTGGAGGCGATAAAGGTTACTACCTAGGACTTTGGTAATAATGTGATAAGTACTCAGTTCCGATTACGCATTATTTTGTGCGAGGGAAATGATAGATCATGAGATATGTCATGTGACATTAATGGACGAATTACAGTTCTTTAATTGGAAAAGGGGGGGAATTCTGAAAAAATATCTGCAGTACTTTATAGCATTTTGTATTTAGCTTCATTCTGTGTTGTGTGAAACAGTGTTTGTTAATTTTTGGATCCCATGGCCCTATCTAAAGTGAATTCGAAATGGGTATTTAGTGGGATTGAAAGGGGTAGTAATAAGTGTTTTTTTAAGGTTGTGCGAGAAGATTAGGTAAGTTAGTATTTTTAATTATTTGAGGATATTATTTTTATGCATTGTTCTAAATGTAAGGAGTAAATTAATTAATATGGTATTATTAGAAAATTTTTATTAACAATGATTTAGTTTAAAGTAATTAGGATTGTAAGCTAATTTTTATTAATTTAATGTATGTGCTTATTTATATTTTAAGTAGTGTTTTTGAATTTAATTATATTTTAATTAAATGATAGTTATTTTGTGAATTATATGTTTGTAGGAATTTGGTATACGTTTCAGTGGAAGTAAACGTAGATGGAAATAATTTAAATATTTGAAATAATTTAAATTTTTGAATTCATTCATTTCTTATTAAGATATTAGCAACTTTTGATTTCATTGTATTTTTATTTTTTATAAGTGTATTTATTGAAAAGATCTACAATAGGAAATAGACTAGTGTAATTCAGCTGATCTTTGGAATATGGTAACTGGTAGTTTGGCGACGATAAAGGTTACTACCTAGGACTTTGGTAATAATGTGAGAAGTACTCAGTTCCGATTACGCATTATTTTGTGCGAGGGAAATGATAGATCATGAGATATGTCATGTGACATTAATGGACGAATTACAGTTCTTTAATTGGAAAAGGGGGGAATTCTGAAAAAATATCTGCAGTACTTTATAGCATTTTGTATTTAGCTTCGTGTTTGTTAATTTTTGGATCCCATACCCTATCTAAAGTGAATTCGAAATGGGTATTTAGTGGGATTGAAAGGGGTAGTAATAAGTGTTTTTTTAAGGTTGTGCGAGAAGATTAGATAAGTTAGTATTTTTAATTATTTGAGGATATTATTTTTATGCATTGTTCTAAATGTAAGGAGTAAATTAATTAATATGGTATTATTGGAAAATTTGTATTAACAATGATTTAGTTTAAAGTAATTAGGATTGTAAGCTAATTTTTATTAATTTAATGTATGTGCTTATTTATATTTTAAGTAGTGTTTTTGAATTTAATTATATTTTAATCAAATGATAGTTATTTTGTGAATTATATGTTTGTAGGAATTTGGTATACGTTTCAGTGGAAGTAAATGTGGATGGAAATAATTTAAATATTTGACACTAAGTATTTGTAACCATTTGTAATGTTTGCGGTATGAATTCGTTGGTGACGTTTATAATATAATAGATAATTTAGAGGTAAAAGTTTTTGGATATTTTATACGTGGAAATGTTCATCTTTGGAAAGGGTATATACGTTTTCGCGATCAGGTAATTTCATATATGTTCTTTTTACCGGATTTAAAGATTCACAAAATTTTCATGCATTTTCGTGAAATTTTTCTAATTTATGAGAAAAAAAGCAGTGTACATGGATATAGTGAAGAGTGTGCGCAATGCCATTTTTGTGCAATTGTGGGATTTTTTTTAAGTAAAAATAAGTCGACGTGTACATGGTTTAGTGATATTTTAATGAAATGATAGTTATTTTGTGAATTTTATATTTGTAGGAATTTGGTATACGTTTCAGTTGATGTAAACGTGTATGGAAATAATTTAAATGTTTGACACTAAGTATTTGCAACCATTTGTAATGTTTGCAGTATGAATTCGTTGGTGACGTTTATAATACAATAGATAATTTAGAGGTAAAAGTTTTTGGATATTTTGTTTATTTTATATGTGGAAATGTTCATCTTTGGAAAGGGTATATACTTTTTCGCGATCAGGTAATTTCATATATGTTCTTTTTACTGGAATTAAAGATTCACAAAATTTTCATGCATTTTTGTGAAATTTTTCTAATTTATGAGAAAAAAGCAGTGTACATGGATAAAGTTACGAGTGTGTGCAATGCCATTTTTGTGCAATTCTGGGATTTTTTTAAGTAAAAATAAGTCGACGTGTAAATGGTTTATGTGTATGTGCTATTCGGAAAAACGCGCAAGGAGTTTGCGATTGTGCACTTTTTCCCAATTTTGCAGTTAATATTTGTCATGATTAAGCAGTTTTGTTACATAAAATTTCTAGCATAAGTGTAATTCGGCTAGTAGAGTGTTGGAAAAAGTGTTCAGTAAATAAAAAGAAAAGAAACATGTCTTTACTTCGTGAAGACGAAATGGCGGCGAAAAAAATATAGAGGGTTGCTGTAGCAGTGTTGGTCGCCAAATTTTCGCCAAAAAATCGCCAAGTTACCATAATCCAAAGATCAACCTGTAATTCTAATGCATATACTTAAGGCACATGTTATGGACTGACACAATGACTGATTTTTAAGGACTAAATATACATGCAAATTTAAAATTTAAACCCAAAACTCAGCAATTTCAAATGAAAATTTAGAATTAAATATAAATTCTTATAAAAGCATCATTTTATATTAAAATGTTTCAGTATTACTGATGTTTCTAATATTACAGCCGTTGGTATCCTTAATATCTTACAATGGAAGGTATTAAAAAAATTAACATTCCAATATTTATTAAAAATTGATTACAAAAGCTAAAATATTAAAACATTAAAACATAGCCTGATGAAATTGATAAAATTTTAGCAGCATAAAATATTCTATGACACTAATTAATATTAATGAGAGAAAATTGGCTTTACCCAGATGTTTCCCGAATTCTGCTATTTCAGTAATTTAGAACAACTATTCATGAACTATGAATATACTATTATTACACTTACATTTAAGAGTTTGGGAAACGTTATTCAAGGTCTTGGGAATAGTTTTCAATTAACTGATATACATTTAATATTCTTAATAAAAACATCATTAATACTAGTAAGTATCACGCATAAGAAAAATTTATAAATCTAACCTCGTTTTCTGCAGAAATTTGCACAGATGTTTCATAATTGATTGATTTCTTAATTTCGGCCTTAACACGACTTGTTATAAGTACCGTGATATCCGGCATAACTTTGAAACAAATATTGTTCACGTGTTTTTCCTTGAATAACAAAAGACCTTACTTGTTGACATCAAGAAAAGAGAATTCAGGAAAACTCAGATAAGCGGCGGCACAATTTTTTTCGCCATCTTCAATCGCGAAAAATCGCCATATCCTCGGGAGGAATTTTTTGACGCCAAGAGGAAAATGGCATCAAAAGAAGCTTTCCAGAATTTCCCCTCTTCAGACCACTCTGCTGGGCGAAAATCGCGTAAGGCAAAAGTGCAGAAAAATAAAGGGGCCCCTTTATTTTCCTTCTTTCTAGGTATTTCTTTCTCCTGATGAGGAGGGACCTTTAGCTGCCCTCGAAATCGATTGAGTGTTTCAATATACTTACGTTAAATACAAGGTTGTTTTTACGATTTTGATTGTCACATTAGCGTGTTTCTCTTCTAGTCTAGTTTGTGCTATTAAACCGGCATTTTCGAGAAGATTTTACTGTTTATTGTTTTAACTCTGATTAAAAATCCGATTATTACCACGTGCAGTGCTGATAAGGACCACGTGTTTCTGAGACTCCTTCCCCCTTTATTTTTCTTCTTTCTAGGTATTTTTTCTCCTGATGAGGAGGGACCTTTAGCTGCCCTCAAAATCGATTGAGTGTTTCATACGCTAAATACAAGATTGTTTTTACGATTTTGATTGCAGCGTTTGTGTTCAGATGGTTAATCATATACATAGAACAAATTGTAAACGATTAGGTATTGTTGTGATTAAGTCAAATCTACGTACTTTTTTCATCTTAGTATTTTATATTATGATATATATATATATAACTCCAGCATTATTAACTTTTATACTTCTCTTTTTTAATTCTTACAATTAATTTGAACAATTATCCGTAGTAATATTACTTCGGATATACTCAATATATGTATATATATACTCAATATATGTTTGAAAACATATACTTTATATAAATGCAGTAATGATCACGAAAATGCGATACATGCCACATAGTTAAAGATGAAAGTTAAAAAAAAAATATGCATGTACAAAGCGTATTCGGAAACTAAGTACAGTTTTGAAAAAAAAAAAAATAGTAAAACAATATTTTCGAATCCAATTTTATTTTTACATGAAAATACATGTCTTAAACTATTTTTAAACATAGTTTCCGCCAATGATCAAACACTTGTCATAGCGGGTGACCAGTTTTTGTATACCATCGTCAAAGAAACTTCCCGCCAGTTTCGATAACCACGACTCCACAGCATTTTTCGTGTCATCGTCAGATCCAAAGCGCTTGCCACCAAACTCGCGCTTCATGTGCAGGAACAAGTGATAGTCGGACGGCGTCATGTCCGGGCTGTACGGCGGGTGATCGAACTGCTCCCAATGAAACTGTCGAATTAACGATTGTGTGACACCAGCCGTATGGGGTCGAGCATTGTCATGGAGCAACATAATTCCTTTACTGAGCATTCCTCTTCGTTTGTTTTGAATGGCACGCCTTAGTTTTGTTAGTCTCACAATATCGTGCCGCATTATTGGTTTCACCTCTGGGAAGAAATTCAGTAAGCAAAACGCCTTTCCTATCCCAGAAGACAGTGCACATGATTTTTTGTGATGACATTGTCACTTTGAACTTTTGTTTTTTCGGAGAATGAGTGTGTCTCCACTCCATCGTTTGTTGTTTCGATTCTGGTGTGAAATGACACACCCAAGTTTCATCACCTGTCACAATTTGGTTTAAAATGTTTTCTCCCTCATCACTGTACCGCGTGAGAAATGTCAGGGCACTACCAAGTCGCTTTGTTCTGTGAACATCAGTGAGCATTTTTGGAACCCATCGGGAACACAGTTTGCGATAATTCAAGCGGGCAGACACAATTTCGAACAAAACAGTACGTGAAATTTGTGGAAATGCCTCTGAAAGAGTTGTCATTGTGAAGCGTCTGTTCTCATGAATTGCTTCAACAACTTTCCTTACCAAATCATGGGTGACAACAGAAGGCCGACCACTCCGAGCCTCGGCGTGGACATTTGTTCGACCTGCATTAAACATTCTTACCCACTTTCTCACCATTCCATCACTTATCGCGTATTCACCGTAAACTTCTGTCACTTGACGATAAATTTCGACCGGTTTAACATTCTTCGCGTTTGTAGTGGCCCAGTTATTGCATGAGAAATAATTATTTTTTATTTCATATATTTGTTCATGTGTTTAATTATTTTATAAAATTAACTTTAATATTTTGTTAATATTCATATTTATATTTCTTTTATGCTGAATGGCAATAAGTAGTTCATATTTATATTTAAATTTCTTTATGCTGAATGGCAATTAGTTCTAGTTCTGATTCTTGATTGCGAGGTTTTGGTTTCAAAACGTTGCTCGTAGCGTCGCATTTCGATAGCTGGAAAATAAAATGCAATAACTTAGCTATTTGTTTATAATTCATGCTGTTACTAGTCATAAATTAATTTTAAACATTAGTAGCCAAGGCTACATCGTGGTGACCCTGATTAGTTTTCGAAATGTCAACAAATGACTCTTCTGAAACTGCTATGAAAGATACGATGCAGTCACCGGAGCTTCAGAAGGTGAGTGTAAAAATACCTCCTTTTTGGATTGATAAACCAGAAATATGGTTTTTTCAAGTTGAAGCTCAGTTCAAAATTAGTAATATCGTTTCAGAAGAAACGAAATTTAATTATTTAGTTTCACAGCTTGAACCTAAGTTCGTCGAAAGTATTTGGGACATTGTAACGAACGATAGTGCCACAAAATATTCGGATGCTAAAATTAGGTTATTACATTTATTCAAAGAAAGTGAAAATGTACGGATTAAACGTTTGATTACTGGTATCGAACTTGGAGACATGAAACCAAGCCAACTTTTGCAGAAATTGAGATCAGTTGCTACTACAGATGTGTCTGAAAATCTAATCAAAACTTTATGGCTGGAGAAGCTACCTGACTCAATAAAAAATATATTATTAGTTAGTGATGAAGATGTAACCAAGTTAGCGTCTATGGCAGATAAAATTAGTGATATGAATCGGAAACCAGAAGTATTTAGTGCTAATGCTCCTTCCGTTCCCGCAAATGATTTGTTGCAAAGAATTACCTTTCTTGAACAAAAAACTGATCAAATAACCATTCGCTCAAGACGCAGGGACTCGGATTTACGTAATTCACGTTCACGATCTCGAAGCCGATCTCGTAAACGATATGACCCCACCGGCAAATTTTGTTTTTATCACTTTCGTTTTGGAGCAAAATGCATTCTAGAGAAATGCAAACCTCCGTGTGCTTGGGTAAAAAACGATTTCAAAAACCAGGAAAACTCGAATCTGCAGTAGGTTCAGCGGCAAACGCTGCTGCAGAAAATATGAAGGATTGTCGCAAATTTCGTTTATTCGTTCGTGACCGAAGATCAAATTTGCACTTTCTTATTGATAGCGGAGCTGACGTAAGCATAATTCCTGCTACTTCACAGAATAAATGTAAAACTGAATATAAACTGTTCGCAGCTAATGGCAGAGATATTTCCACTTATGGCATAAAAACGCTAACTCTTGATTTGGGATTACGTCGTGATTTTCAGTTTCCATTCATAATTGCTGATGTCACAAAAGGTATTTTAGGAGCTGACTTTCTTCACAAATATAAATTGCTTATCGATATAAATAAGAAAAAATTAATTGATGGCGTAACACAGCTTTGTGTCCAGTGTGCTGTCGCTGCTATTTCCAGTGATTACTCAGTAACCACATTAAATAAATCCATAAAAATTTTCTATTTACTGTCGAAATATCCCGAAATTTCTAAACCTAACTTTTTCCTACAGAAATTAAACATGGTGTTACACATTTTATTACGACTGATGGTCAACCCGTTTATTCAAAGGCACGACAGCTCGATCCAAAACGCTTAGCTATAGCTAAAGAGGAATTTAAATTTATGCTTGACAATGGAATAATTCGTCCATCAAACTCCCAGTGGTCAAGCCCCTTGCACCTTGTTACGAAAAAGGATGGTTCATATCGTCCTTGCGGAGACTACCGAAGATTGAATGCGCAGACGATACCTGATCGATACCCAATTCCTCGCATTGAAGATTTTCATCATATTTTAAGAGGTACAAATATTTTTTCTAAAATTGATTTATTCAAAGCTTATTTTCAAATTCCCATTGCAGAAGAAGACAAATGTAAAACGGCTATCATCACTCCTTTCGGTTTATACGAATTTAATGTAATGAGTTTCGGTTTAAAAAATGCTCCTGCAACGTCCCAAAGATTTATTCACGAAGTCTTTAGAGGATTAGAATTCGTTTTTCCCTATTTAGACGATATACTCATTGCATCCAGTACCCATGAAGAACACGAAAATCACCTTAAATTAGTTTTCGAAAGATTACATACATTTGGGTTAAGAATTAATGTTTCAAAATCTGTATTTGCTGTTCCACAAATCGAGTTTCTAGGCTACCTAATTACACCTAAGGGTTCCCGTCCTTTGCCAGAAAGAGTTCAAGCTATTACTAACTACAAACGAGCAGAAACAATTCATGAACTTAGAACCTTTCTTGGAATACTTAACTTTTATCGTCGTTATATAAAGGATGCAGCGAAGAATCAAGCATTGTTACATGCGTATCTCAAGGGAGCTAAAAAGAGGGACAAACGTAAAATCGAATGGACTGAAGAAGCTGAAAAACAGTTTGAAATGTGCAAGAATGACCTGGTGAACACGGTACTGTTGTCTTTTCCCAATTCTGAATTACCTCTGGCGTTATTTACAGCTGCTTCAGATACGGCGATTGGCTCAGTGTTGCAACAATATGAAAACTCCTCGTGGAAGCCAATAGCATTTTTTTTCTAAAAAATTAAGTGATACTCAGCAGAAATATAGCACCTATGATAGAGAACTATTAAGCATATATCTTTCAGTTAGACACTTTAAGCATTATCTAGAAGGAAGAGTATTTACAATTTATACAGATCACAAGCCCTTAATATTCGCCTTTCGTCAAAAACTTGACAAAGCAGCACCTAGACAGGCTCGCCAACTTCAATACATCTCCCAGTTTTCGACTGATATCAAATATGTAAAAGGTGAGAATAATATTGTGGCGGATACATTATCTAGAGTTAATGAAATTTCATCCATAGATTATGATGAAATAGCTGATGAACAAACTCAAGATGAAGAACTGAAGAGTTTGCAAACCACTACTTCCTTGAATTTCAAACAATGTTCTCTACCTTCGGGGAAATATTTGTGGTGTGATACATCAACTAAACATGTTCGGCCGTATATTCCTCAGGCTTTCAGAAAACACGTCTTTCAACGAATTCATGGTTTATCTCATCCAGGAATAAAATCGACTATGAAATTAATGACATCCAAATTCATTTGGCCTAACATAAAAAAAGATGTACAGTTGTGGACAAGAACCTGCATTCCTTGCCAAAAAGCTAAAATCAGTCGGCACACCAAAACAAAATTAGGTGAGTTTGAAGTACCACCAGGAAGATTTTCTGTCATCCATATCGATCTCATAGGACCACTTCCACCATCTAAAGGGAATATTTATTGTCTTACTTGCATAGATATATTTTCGAATTGGATGGAAGCAATTCCTTTAGAAAATATTTCCGCTGAGAACGTCGCAAGAGCCTTTTATAGCAACTGGATTGCGCGTTTCGGAACGCCAAGTAAACTCATTCGTGATCGTGGATCCCAATTTAAAAGTGATACATTACGAGCTTTGTCCAAAATCTGTGGCATCAATTTACAACACACTACTGCCTACCACCCCTCGTGTAATGGCAAAGTTGAGCGCCTTCATCGAACATTAAAAACAGCATTAAAAGCCCACAACAACATATCTTGGACGGCCACGTTACCAACAGTACTTTTGGGTTTGCGTACTGCTATTCAAGAAGATACCAATCATTCTATTGCGCAAGTAGTTTATGGCCAGAGTCTCAGACTTCCTGGAGAGTTTTTCAGCAAACCAAGTATCCAGACAGCATCGGAGACTTTTGCTAATAAACTCCAGAAACAGATGGAAGTTGTTGGACCGAGACTAATTCGTAAAAATTCATCTGAACAGATATTTGTCCATAAAGACTTAAAAACTTGTTCTCATGTGTTTCAGCGAATAGATCGGGTAAAAAAACCTTTGGAACCTCCTTATGAAGGACCATTTCCTGTTATTGATCGCAAGGACAAATATTTTACTATTAGCATAAAAGGAAAACATGTTAATGTATCCCTGGATCGCTTGAAACCAGCATATATTTTAGCTCAGGAAAATTCTCAGTTCATACAACCTGACTACACTAATTTGCAGAGACCGGACTCAAATTCGGATGTGAATCCAAAACATTCTCGCACAGGCAGAACTATACGTTTACCTATTAGATTCAAGGACTGACTAAATTATTTTGATAGCGGTTGACACTGCAATACTAGTTACTACCTATTTCTCCATATTCGTAACGTAACTTAGTTACTGGTGGGGGAGTAGTGTAGTGGCCCAGTTATTGCATGAGAAATAATTATTTTTTATTTCATATATTTGTTCATGTGTTTAATTATTTTATAAAATTAACTTTAATATTTTGTTAATATTCATATTTATATTTCTTTTATGCTGAATGGCAATAAGTAGTTCATATTTATATTTAAATTTCTTTATGCTGAATGGCAACTAGTTCTAGTTCTGATTCTTGATTGCGAGGTTTTGGTTTCAAAACGTTGCTCGTAGCGTCGCATTTCGATAGCTGGAAAATAAAATGCAATAACTTAGCTATTTGTTTATAATTCATGCTGTTACTAGTCATAAATTAATTTTAAACATTAGTAGCCAAGGCTACACGTTCAAAAATTTAATCACGGCACGAATCTCACAGTCATCGGGAGAACTAATTGTCTTAAACATTTTGAATGTGCACAGCAAACTGAAAACACAATATAGAGCAACCAAAATGGCGACAATTGAAAGTCAGTGAACAAGAAAGACTAGTGCGCATGCGCGGGACGCCTACCACAGCGCTGCGACGGCGCTAGAATGAAACAGTACTTAGTTTCCGAATACGCTACGTATTTCCACAATAATATTACATCCTCGAAATGTACTTTAGGCTATTCAGTCATCATCCAGTCAAGTTTATTTTTCCGGATTATCATTCCAGTCAAGTTTCTATATTATTCCGGATTCTTTTATGCACATAATTTTGATTAATAAGGTTAAGAGGGTTATTTTTATTCTTTTTGTCTTGTTTAAGTGCGAAAATAGTTTTCATAGGGGTACCCAAAGAAATGTAATTCTGAATTGCATAACTGCAGGGAAACAAGATGTGTAACAAGAGCTTCTACGGCTTTTTACTACGTTATGCAATTTTTTAAATTTCAAAAAGAGACCAATCGAATAGAATAGAATAAGGTTAATTGAATTTGACTGTAGTATTTATTCCATGAAAAGTTAAATCCTAAAATATTATTTTTGTGCAATTTGAACCATTGTCTATAACAGCGGTTTCAAACTGGCGGCCCCTGAATCAATTTTATGTGGTTGGCGAATGTATTTCCGTTATGCATTTGTTGCAAATACAGTCATGCAAAGATTTCTATGTTTTACTTATTTGAAGTTTCAGTTTATTTTACATTCATTACTATTAAACATGAGCATGAGAAACACTTCAGAAAAATCTATAAATATAAATCTTATACAAAGATTTGAAGATACAAATTTAATTAACTTTCATTCGTTTTTGTGAAAAAATAAAGAGATGCTCATGTTTTGGCTAATGGTTTAGACTTTTTATTGATATACTCAACTTTTAATCCACAAAATCCTCTATATATTGAAATCAGTGAAATATGTTTGATATAGGAAAAAAAGCAGCAGAATAATGTTTGTTTAATATGCTAATTATACTAACTTATTAGCATTTCAAAAGTCTGATTATCATTTTATTGCATTTTTAATAATTATATTTGAATATAAATTTGATTATGAGGGGTTAAAAAATGCTTTTATGATATAGGATGTCTTTCAGCGGCTGAAGGGTAAAACTGTTGCCCACTGGTAGTTCGTCACGGGGTCAAACCCCGGCTAACAGACTTCCCTCTCCTTAAGCAAATAGCCCGCGAGTGCTTTTGATATTCTAAATAATCTTAATCCTATTTATACATGGACATAATTAGAAAAAAGGCATTTGGTTAGATTAAAAAAATGACTTCCATAAATTAAAAAAAAATAGATAGATTCGTATTAGAATTACAATTAATTACTTAGAAAGTAATTCCTGTTTGTTATGACCAGACTCCCATATATTTAAATATTAAGTAGATAATTTTAAAAAAATTATTCTAATTAGAAATTATTTGGAAATACAAGCAATAAGTTAGAAAAAGAGCATACTTTATACTATAAAAATAAAATCATTTTATTCTGATTAGAAGTGTAATTAATCTATTTAAATCTATAATTAAATTTTTTTAATTAATTTATTTAGAAATTAATTATTTGTAAATACACATGGGATAATGTAAGCCATAAGTATGGAAAAGGGGCATATTTTGTAATTTTCTTGTATAAAAATAAAATTATCTTATTCTAATTACAAGTGTAATTAATTTATTTAAAAAATAATGAAACAGCGAATTCAAAACGTCTACTGACAAATTCATGTGAACATCGGCCCAAATATTTTTCTGCGTCACCCAACACAAAATATCAACCATATGAAGAAAGAAAATATCCCTTTCCTTTTCCGTATCTTAGTTAACATCTGGGCTAGCAACCAAGACACTCTTCCAACTGTTTGGCACCTATCGCCCAAGTTGGCGAACGCGATTTCAGGAACCTTGCCAAGTGCCGGTTATCTGAGTAACCCTTCCAAGGGAGCGTAATTTTTAATTTCTCGCAATAGCCATAAATTTCTTAATTCGAAAAATCAATTAATTTCAGCGGAATATCTGCTATCGATTCCATTGTAAACAAAGCACATGTGGATGTTGTTGTTAGAGCTGGAGCAAACCGCATGTATTCGTTACTGAGTAACGGGTACATCGGTTTACTCGAAGTATACCGATTCGGTACTCACAAATTCATTTCGTTACTCGCATCTGTCGTACGATGCGATTTATTCGAGTACGAATGACAGACAGACAGACAAAGTAGACAGATGTCTTTTGTTGCACCCGCTAAGTCTTTCTGCACCGATGGGCGAAAAATCAAGCATAGGTGCGAAGGAAAGGTATATAGAAAGGGGGCAATTTCGTATTTCAGAGGAGAGTAAAAAGGAACTTTATATTTTATACGAGTTCCAAAGGCCAGGAAGAAAAGATGGGACAAAATAAAGTAAAAAAATAAATGGCCCAAAAATAATGGAGAGGGAAAAAAATTATATTTATAATTTTTTTTTAAAAAAAGGGCCTATAGAAAGAAAAGGAAAGGAAGTAAGAGAATTTTGTTAAAAAAAAAAACCTCGATTGTGTCCATCATGAGTGTAGTCAAATTAAGTTGTTATCATTTACATTAAATAGTCTTCCAGGTGTGTGTAATGAGCGTTTTGTAAAGCTGAATAGATGTGAAGATGAGGGAAAATTAATAATAAAATATAAATATTGGGGGTCCAGTCACATAACAGTCTAGTTTAGAAGCTAACTTTTGCTATAACAGGGAAACTAAAATTTAAAAATTTTTAAATTAAACTTTTATTTTTTAACATGGGAAACAATATGTTAGCCTCTACCTTGAGACACAGTAACAGAAGACACGTAAGATCAAGATGCATATAATATCATGCAAAATTACACATTAACTTAAGTAACATCATCAACTGCGGTTTCCAACGTATTCATATACTCAGAAAACACCATCAGATAAAATCATAAATCTAAAACAACGCGAGAACACATCAGCAAAAATAAATAAGTAAATAAATTACAGAGTTTTTTTATTTTAATATTAATTAATTAGAAAAAATAAGCATTTTATTTATTTATTAAGTTAATGGTCATAATTTATTATATGTGTACTATTTTATCAATTTGAGGCACATTGTATTAATATATGCTTTTAATTTAAATAGATAGGAAATATAGATTAAAGGAGCAAAAATTACAAATCTATACATTCATTGAGGCCCAAGATCGTGTTTTTTGCCTCTCGAGAAATTCCTCATAGAGGCCCCAATGGGTAGCGCTAACAGACTACACTACTGATAAGAGCTACTGATAAGGATAGCGTCCCTACGAGATGGTAACCAAAAAACAAAAACAAAAAAAAAAGGAACCACATGATTTAAAGCAATTATTAAGTATTTAATGCCAGATCATAATAAAATGAGCATAATAATAATGATCATAATAAATAAATGAATTTAAAGGTACTTTAGTGACAGATATTTGATTTAGCTTAGAGAAAAGAAGTTCTACTTATCTGAATGTTCCGTCTTGGTGTTGTAAAAGATTGCAAGGAAGATAAGACCTTCAGGAGAACTTTCGGTTTTGAGAACGAGACAATGTAGAGGATATTCGCGAAAATTTTTCTTAAATAAAAAGATATTTTCTGAAAAACATCTTTGAAAATTTAGGAGCTCTTCTAAGATCCTGCCTCCATCATACGTGATCACAGCGCCATCAAAGGTTACAATCCATCGCTCAAAACAAAAGACAGACAGACCAAGGAGGTTAGAATAGAAGGAGGGAAGGTTCAACTCAAACGGTGAAGCTTGGCGGCCATGTTACTGTTATCGCTGTGACTTGTGCAAGGAAGTCTGTAATTGTAACATTTTTTTTCCATTTCTTTTTGAAGCATGTCAGCTTATATTGCATATGGATGCACAAATAAATTTTCGAAAAATATTCCTGGGATTACTGTTCACTCGTAAGTATTGATTTTCTTTTTTTTTTATGTAGTTTCATAAATATGTTAAAAAATATCACAATGTCATGTTGTTTTCTTTCCAGATGTGACAAAAAAGACTTAATAATAATCGAAACATGTTAAATACATTTTAATGTTTTTGCTTACAGTTGGTATCTTCGTTCCTTAACATACAATGATATATGCTAGGATTTAAACTGTATAATTTGAACGCTTAGATAATTCGTTTTATAATTTTCATGAAAAGTAAGAAATCAATTGTTACTATTTTTATGAATTGTAAAGGTGTTAAATAAAGCAACGCTTTTCTTTATGTATTAATTATTATTCATTCTTAAGTTTTGTGAACTGTTACGAATATAATTTGTGCATTTGATCAAGATAAACTGTTCTGTTGTTAAAATCTTTTTGCATAAGCTTACAAATTTCTGGGCAGTATAGCGATAAACGTAAGTAAAATATTTACACAAATGAACATGTGAAAAGATATATACAAAAATTTATATAGGTATATTTATGTAATTCAGCTTAATTCAAGGTAATTTCTTTGAGATTCATAAATATGAAACGCGCATAAACTGAATTCATTGAATTCACATAAATGTGTTTTATTTTATTAATATTTATTTTCTTGTTGATATAAGGCTGTTGGTTGTGAAAAGAATCTATTTAAAACTTTCATTTAAAAAACAGCAACATGTTACCACTTTTTTAGATAACTATCAGCTATTAATTTCAGGTAAAAATGATTCTTTAATAAATTATAATAATATTGCGAATAAATCAGAAATGTCACTTCAAGAAACAATTGGAAAGTATACCCGAGAAGTTGCTAATAAAAATTAAACAAATTCTTGAAATTATGCAGAAACATAATTTTTAAAGGCTTTAATGTTATGCACATGCATTTAGCTTTCGAAATATTTGTTAATGATTTTCTGTACTTAGTAAATTACAGATATCATCTTTATAACTTTAAAACATAAAACTAACAATAGCGAAGCATTTCATTATAAATTTAACATATTTTTACTGGAAAATTCATGCATAGAACAGCTTACAAACACGTACGTTTCACTACCGCATTGCAATGTTTTGAAGTAATAAACATGGACGCCGCTTGTTCCGTGGAGTTTCATTCCCCGATAGTGGAGGAAACTGCGAACCCTCCCTCCTTCTATTCTAACTTCCTTGAGACAGACAAAGTAGACAGATGTCTTGTTTTGCACCCGCTATGTCTTTCTGCACCGATGGGCGAAAAATCAAGCATAGGTGCGAAGGAAAGGTATATAGAAAGGGGACGAGTACGAATGATGCGGTTGCTATGCGAATACGAATGATACGGTTGCGTCACAATGCGCTCATATTTTTCATTGATAATTTTGAATTTTTTTTGGGCATCGGGCAAACTCTTGTTTACATTATGTGTTTTAGTTGAAATATTATTTAGTTGTTGATATTTAAGAAGATGAGCAATTTTGATAGCGTGAAGCGTTATTTTGTATTTGCTTTTTTTCATTACGATTTATAGTGCATATTTACGATTTATAGTGCATATTATGTTTCTAATTTGAAAATTTAGATGATTATTGAATTTTTTCCGTGAGCAAGCCATGGTGAGATTTTATTGATTTGAAATATTTATATACTGCACTTAGGTATTGTTTATGTAAGAATATGTAGGTTAATATAGGTTCTTTACTTCCTTGTACGAAATAAAATGTTAGTAAGTATTGTAATCGAGAAAACTTTTGGGTATCATATTTTAACGGAAATATCCATTTTTAACGATTACGGAATCCCTGTGAATTATTTTTTTTTTGGTGACGTCTGTACGTACGAACACAGTGAAGAACTCTTTTTTTTTTTTTTCCAAAAACGGATTGCTAAATGTAATCCCATTTACTCTAAGCTGATACTTATGACTAATGATTATGACTCTAAGTTAATACTTGAAAGATATTTTTTCGTAATGTGTAAGTACGTATGTATGCATTTCGCATAGCTCAAAAACGATTTTCTCGAACGTTGAAATTTTGTATATGGGTCCGTTATAATATCTAGATGTGCACCTCCCTTTTTATAGCAATCGGTAATACTACCAAACGTAAATATGTATACTAAATAAATATAATTAAATAAATATATTAAATAAATTATAATTAAATGTTAAGTACACACATATATATAAATATAAAATAAAAGCCAAGTAAGGCGAAAATAGAAGCCTTGGCTTTTATTTTATTTAATTATCACTAAGTAAGTTACTTGACTTTTATTTTCGCAATCGTTGGTTGTAGTCAGGATTTAATTTTTAAAATCAGAAGTGCTGGAGCTCTATGGAAAGCCATCAGGAAAGATGAATAACTAAATAAATAAATAAAAATAAAAAATAAATAAAATAACTATTACAATAATAAAATGATTAGCAACTAGAATATTAAATTATCATTATTATAATTCAATAAAAATTTAAAGACAAATGAAAATTTAATTAATTCTTAAATTAATGATGAATAACTAAGTAATGAAGTGTCTTGTTTTGGGGCTGTGGCTGAAACTGCAATTTAAGAACTAAGCCGAGCATTAGCTAAATTTAGGCTTTTGATGAGCAAATAATGTACTGTTTACCAAAGTATTGATAGAAATTTGGTTATGTAGCCCATTCTTCTAAAACGACGTTTCGTCGCTGCCTTCCACCACCAATCCCCCTTTTTTTTTTTTTTTTTTTTCGGTTTCGTTTTATTCGGTTACGGCAAAGCATACTAGGGGTATTGCCTACGGAGAGGGATGCCTTCGTGGAGTATTTTGTAAAGGGAACTGACTCATATGCAAGTTACACACGGGGAAAACCACGAAAACGCCCGTGCAGCCAGCCGTTAGCCGGGAATTGAACTCCGGACCGAACTATTAGTGTTCAGCGACTTTACTGCTCGATCTCTGTTGGGCTCTTTTTTCGTTTCATTCGCTGTTTGAAAAACAGGTATTCATTTTACGATAAAGCAAGCACCTGTTTACTTCAATTAAAATGGGTTAGACGATATGACTCTTACTACTTTAATCTCACTTAGCTTTTGATTTCTAATATTGATTCAATATTTTCTGTAGACAAAGTATTCTGATTAGAATAATGGATTTCAAACATGTTCAAAAGGTGTGTATCTGAATATAATTAGGTTTTTATAACATAGAGCCCATTTTATTAGTTTCACATATTTCTAAAGCAATTGAACCACAGTATCGCTGTTTTGAAAGAAAGTAAAAATGTGACAAACGTATAATAAACATTAATATATATGCTTCATTAAAAGTAGCCAGCCTTTTTAAACGTGAAAGTCTATGCTTTTAGAGGATTTTGGAGCTCTGTGCATTTGCTCTGGTATTTTAAAAAAGTGATGTTCAATATCAACGTATGTTTATGTTCTCAAAAATACAGGTTTCTTTCAGAAAGCGACCTCTTAGAAGTCGTCAATAAATGATTCAGTATAGTTATTTTCTAATAGACAATAGAAAAAATTTATTTTAACGTCAATTTAAAGATGGCTGCTTGTACTAAGAGTTAAGAACAATAAGACTCTAATTTTTCTTTCGCAATTAGCTGTTATGCCAGCTGAATTGTTTTCTGCATAATCTTTATTGTGTATAATTGAAATATTTAGCTAGGCATTCAACAAATATACAACAAATGTAAGACAAATCATTAAAAAAATTAAAATTCGAAACATTAATAATAATTTTTCTGTTATGCATAAAATATTATTAATGAATGATGAATTTATATCATATTATATATAAATCAAAATTTAAACTCCTATTCCTTTATTATAAATTGAAAAAAAAAGCTATAAAGTGAATTAATTTTTAAAAACAAAACGAAAATTTAAAAAAAAAAATTGTCATATACCTAGAATTTAAAAATGAAGAATACTGAATTTTACGACTCATATAATAATAAATGCATATTCATATTGTAACAGAAATTTTGTTAGAAGTCTGGCATATGTTTAGTTATTTGTAATCTTTTAAAACTGTCATAACATGATGCATATTTATCATTATCGTGAACCAAAACAGTATGCTTTACATCAAGGATGTCAAACTCGCGGGTCGCGGGCCGCATGCGGCCCACAACAAATATTTTTGCGGCCCGGCCAATATATCGGCAAATAATAATATATAATAATAAAATAACATATCGACGAAGAAAAAAATGAAATGTTTACTGCTAAGTAATTAACGATAATTTATTCAGTGTTGTTAGATTACTCACAGCTAGCTGACACACACACTACTTAAATTACAAATGCGTGTGAGTAGCTTGCGTTTAGCTACCTTCGGCTTTTGGGGGACATTTTGCTAAACGTTTGACATTTTGTGATAATGTTAGAATATTTCTGAAGAAATATTTCAGCATTTTGATTTATCTCTTGTGGAAAGAATAAATTTTTTTTAACTTTTCAACGTTAACCGTGTTTATTCCAGCCCTTTGTATTCAGTATGTCTATATCAAAACCAAGTGGTAGTAAAATTAAACGAAAAATCGCTGACGAACATAGAATATTCCAATTAAAATGGGAATTAGAATACTTTTGCTGTGAAATAAAAGATAAAATAATCTGCTTGATATGTAATAATACTACTAATGTACCAAAGTTATATAATATTAAACGTCATTACGAACAACACAAATCGAAATATAACAATTACGAAGGATTAATGAGAGAAGAAAAGTTGAAAGAGCTCAAGTTAGGAGTGAAAAAGCAACAGTCCATGTTTAGTAAAGTATTGCAAGAAAGTGAAGCGGCGGTACATGCAAGCTACGTCTTGTCCGAGTTGATAGCTAAATATTCGAAGCCTTTTACTGACGGTGATTTCATCAAGGAATGCTTAATGAAAGCTGGAGAAATTGTTTGTCCTGGAAATGTGAAGGCTTTTCAATCAATTTTTGTCTCGAAATACAGTTGCGGAAAGAGTTACTGATTTAGCCGCGAATTTAAGTGATCAGATCAAAGCAAAATCATCTAGTTTCGAAAGTTTCTCCATTGCCTGTGACGAGAGCACGGACATTAGTGGCAAAGCTCAATTGGCAGTGTTTCTTCGTTCTTGTGACAAGAATTTTAACATTTTTGAGGAATTACTGGAACTAATACCAATGCCTTATACTACCACAGGAAAAGATATATTTACTTGTGTTTTTGGACTTCTGCAGAAATACAATCTACCTTTGGCAAAATTAAATTCTGTAGCTACAGATGGCGCTCCATTAGTGACCGGGAAAACAAGGGCTTCGTAGCATTACTAAGAAAAAAACTTAGTGAAATTCACGGTTCAAACATTCATCATATGCATTGTATTATACATCAAGAAGTTCTATGCACGAAAGTAATAAATATGGAGAATGTTTTGTCATATATGAAAAAAGTTTTAATTTTATAAGATCTCGAGGTTTAAATCAGCGTCAATTCACTGCTTTCTTAAGTAAGTTTGTAAGGATCTTAAGTTTTACTAACGTTTATTTTATTTTAAATCTTTACTATCACTTCTTATTTTCTACTTCCGGCCAGAATTAAAAGCTTTAACTTATTTATGCAAATTTGTCTGGCGAACGCCAAGTACTTAAGTTGTGGCTTTTTGCCAAGCGAGAGAGAGGAAGGAGTTAGTCGAAGCAGGCCGCTTGCCTTAGCAGTTTTACTCGGTTGCTGGTTGCCTTCCAGGCCAGAGGTTTAATCCTCTTAATAATTTTAAACGTATTGTAGTGTTAACAGTTCTCTGTACTACATACGGCTTCCTGTTAATATACGGCCAATCTTCCACGTAGGCCCTTGTTTATTATTCCAAAGTTAAGTTAGAGTTTAGTTAATATTTTTATATTCTTACGTTCAGACCACAAGTGGTTGGTCTCTGTATTCCGAAGTCCGGAAATTATTGTAAAGAGTGAAAAATAAAGGGTTTCGTATACCCTTCCTGTGTACCTTGTCTACTTCCCACATTTATTGAACATAGCTTTAGTAAGCTCCCTGTTCCGAGTCAGGTCTTTGCATGTTCCCAAAGAAAGTAAGGCGGAACATTGAACCTGATAGTGGCGCCCAACGAAGAAGAATAACCATGGCCGAGTTTCAAGAAGAACCTGTGCTGCCTGCAGAAGCAGCTCAGAATCCAGAAATGCCAGCTGCCGCCCTGGAAGGATTTGGTTACATCGTCCAGACCATGCGCGCAGCGATGAAACCAGAAGCAACATTTAATGGAAACTCACCGGTTACCAGTTTTTTGGAAAAACTAGATGACCACTTCATGATGTATGCCGTGCATGAGTTCCAAAAAGTCACCTTAGCTACCAGCGCTTTGAGGGGCCAAGCGCTTAACTGGTTCAAATGCATAGGCAGAAGTCTCTTGGGTCAAGCGGGAAGTCCCACCTATACTTACAAAAATTTCAAGACTGCCTTAGTAAAAGTCTTCCCTGTCGTAAGGGATCGTGCGAAATTAGAAGCGGAACTTTTCAGCATATACCAGAAACGAATTGAAAATCTCTCAAGCTTTATTTTAAGAAAAATTCACGTCTTCAAACTCTTGTATGGAAACCGTCCGGATGCTGAGATAATTCAAGTGATTTTGCCGAGGTTACTTCCCCAAGTACAAGACTTTATTGAATTAAGGAATCCGACTACACTGGAAAAGTTATTTGAGCTAGCAATCCAGTTTGAAAGTAGAAGAACGGCGGACATTGAAAGAAGACGCCAATATCAACAACGAAACCAATTTGGTGAGCCAAGACCACAGCAAAGTCAAGCACACGGCTACGGAAGCAAAGCGAATCAGTGGGCAAGGAAACCCGAGCATCCAAAAACAGCCGGCGAACGTCGACAGTTCAATAGCAATCCAGGAAAAAAGTCTCAAGGCCAGTGGAAAAAGAAGGAAAGCATGGAAAGAAAAAAAAAGATTTAAACTAAAACGGATTTCTGCTGACGGGAGGGTGCGGAAATCCGAAGGCCAAGAAAACCCCTCTTCCTTCAAGTTAAATACAGTAATGGTGAAAAATTTGACTCTTCCGAAGATTGAAGTGTTGGTGAATAACATCCCAGCCACCGCACTCCTGGATACAGGCGCGCAGTGTTCCTGTGTGGCAGAAGATTTTTTTAGGAAGTATTTTCGGAAATACCGCATATATAATTCGGATAATACGACAGTGTTAGCTGCGCAAGGAGAAAGATGCAAGTGCATAGGTAAATTACCGCTATACGTTCGTATCAAGGACGAACAAGTAAAGGTTATGTTTTTTATAGTAAAGAATCTGCAAGCACATATCATCTTAGGAATAGATTTTCTTTCAGAGGCAGAAGCAACGCTGGATTTTAATGAAGCGTCCCTTAGGCTGACGATGAAACCAGTTCGAGAAGAAAAAACGGAACCGCCAATGTTAAACCTTGACCACCTGCCTAAGGAAGAGCAACAAAGAATCCGACAAGTGGTAAGTGAATTTGCTTCGTTATTTAGTGATATTCCAGGATTTACTCAAGTTACTAACCATAGTATCGACACCGGAGATTCATTGCCAGTTCGCTACGAAGCATACCGGTATGATAAGAATAAAGAAAAAATTATAGAATGGCACATTAGCGATATGTTACGTAAAAAGATCATAACGCCCATCTCAAGTAGTTATGCTAGCCCGGTGGTTTTATGTAAGAAAAACAATGACTATCCATTAACACATCCAAAAAGGTGGCGTTTCGCGATTGACTATCGTAAATTAAACTGCATAACTAAATATCCGGTATATCCGTTACCTATTATTGAAGAAATTCTAAGGAACATAACGTCCACCAAATATATGACGACTTTAGACTTAACGACTGGTTATTTTCAAATAGGGGTTAGACCGGAGGACGTGCCTAAGACTGCTTTTATAACCAAGTCTGGCACTTATGCATTCCTGCGTATGCCGTTTGGCCTTTCAGGGGCACCGGCAACATTTCAGCGATGTATGGACATTGTGTTAAGGCCTGTTCTTGGAAAGTCCACATTTATCTATTTAGACGATATCATTATTACTAGTGATAATCTAGACCAACATGTACAGGATTTAAGACAGGTGTTTTCATTATTAAATGAGGCCGGTTTAAAAGTTAATGTCGAAAAGTGCAAATTTGCAGCCCCTGACTTAAAATATTTAGGTTACAAAATATCTCAGAAAGGAATCGAGACAGACGAATCAAAAATAATCGCTGTGCAAAAGTATCCGCCGCCAAATACGGCGAAGAAGCTCTCTTCTTTTCTAGGACTTTGTTCATATTATAGGTCCTTTATAAAAGATTTTGCAGCTATTGCTGAACCATTGTTAAAATTAAAAAGGGAAAAGGCAAGATTCTCGTGGACGGCCGAAGCCAATAGTGCTTTCGAAAAATTAAAGCAAGCATTAACGCAAGCCCCTGTGTTGAAATTTCCTGAAAAGGATGAGAATTTAGAAATTTCAGCGGATGCTTCGGATTATGCGGTAGGAGTGGTACTTTCGCAAAATCAGCAGCCCGTGGCATTTTTAGTCGAACTTTAAATCAAACACAAAGAAACTATTCCGCGACCGAGAGAGAGGCACTTGCAGTTCTGTTAGCAGTGCAAAAGTTCCGAGTCTATTTTGCAAAGGCGCCGATAACAGTATATTCTGATCATGCGGCGGTAACTAGATTGTACTCAGGGAAAAACTTATCCCCAAGGTTAATAAGATGGACACTCAAGCTACAAGAATATAATCTGGTAATCAAGCATACCCCCGGAAAGGAAAATATCGTAGCAGATGCCCTATCCAGAATAAAAATAGATGAAGAAGGTAATACTGTAAAGGTGGCAATGCTCACAGCATGTACAATAAATTCCCGAGAAACTGTAATAACCGAACTGGGTAAGGATCCTGAGTTTGGAAACATTTATGAGTATTTAAAGGATCCTGAAAATTTTAGCCACCAAGATATTGTGGCGATAAGAAATAGGGCGGCCATTACGAACTAATAGATGGTCTATTATTTTATACAAAAACTAGAAATTCCAACAACGAATTTCGACCTGTTATCCCAGCTAGTCTTAGATTAAATATCCTGCAGGAGTTACACGACAGCCCATTAGCTTCTTATGCTGGTATTCGAAAAACTGTCCAACGCGTACGCGAGGCAGTCTACTTTCCTGAACTGCAAAAGTTAACAAGGGCGTATGTCCAGTCCTGCCCAACATGTCAAGCAGTTAATTATATTAATTTCCGCCCGGCTGGGTTTCTAAATAGTATTAAATCCGAATTTCCAAATGAAATAATTGGCATCGATTTATTGGGCCCTTTCCCAAAAAGTCAGTTAAATAAAAGTCGCTATCTCCTTGTTATGGTTGATCATTTTAGTAAATGGACCGAAATTGTTCCCTTAAAACGAGCCTCCGCGAAATTAGTTACTGATTCTATTTTAAATAAATATATTTTAAAATACGGGGCGCCCCTAAAAGTTATATCGGATAATGGTCCTAAATTTGTAAGTAATATATTTGAAGACATGTGCCAAAAACTGGGCATACGTCATTTAAAAATGGTCCCGTATCGGCCGCAATCAAATATAGCGGAACTGGTCAATAGAAATATAGTGAAAATTATCCGTAGTTATGTTAAAAATTTTCATAAAAGCTGGGATAACTATGTCAATGAATTTGCTTTCGCCCTTAGGACCGCAAAACATGATACAACGGGCAAAACTCCTGCTGAGTTATTTTTAGGCAGAAAGATTATAACGCCGTTAGATAAATTATTTTATGTTCAACAAAGAGCCATAGAATTTAAAATGGGTGATATAGGAAAATTAATTAAAGAGGCAAAAAAGAACACTGAAGTAGCGCAAAGAAAACAGAAGCTCTATTATGATATGAAACGACGGGGAGTAACTTATAAAGTAGGAGATGAAGTATTAAAAATTAAGCATTCACTTTCTTCAGCACCAGAAGATAAAACCGCCAAATTTTTTCCACGATTTGAAGGACCATATGTCATAGAAAAAATAACTCAGGCTGTAGTGTTGTTAAAAGCCAGGAATGGTGAAACATGCTCCGCAAACATTGACCAAATAAAACCATACTATGACCGTAATAAAATGCATATATTTAAAGATCTTTTGCAGGATCCGGCACGGCAGGCACTGCAGGCACAAGCTCCAGAGGTGGAACAACGACAAATACAAGGGCAAGCCATTAGGAGGCAGGAGCAATTGAAAAGAAAGTTTCCCCGTTGGAAAATTGAAGGTAACAAGAAAAAGAAGCCGTTCCACCGACCAGAAAAGAGAGAGCACGACCACCCCCAGAATGAAGAAGGGAGAAGTACGACGAATGCAAAGAGAGCCAGGAGAAATAACGGCAACTATAACCCGGCTCCCAAACGGAAGATCTGGACTCTACGCAGCAAATATCGCCGAATTGCGGAAGGACCACCAGCGGCGGAGGAAAAGATACAAGGAAAATTTGAACGGCCAGCAACGAGATCCAAGCAGGAACGAGAGAGAAGTGTCCCGGTTCCGCCAAGACCAACTGCCATCAAACGGCCAAGACCACAGGCAGAGGCGAAAAAGAAGGTATTCAAGGGTGACCGAACTGGAGGGAAAAGAAAGTTCCTAGAGGAAGGAACTGAAGGGCGAGCCCGCACAAGAAGGAGGATAAATCAAACACGAATCTTCGCTACCTTCCAGGACTGGGCAGAGAAAAGAATGTCCGAATATCGCAAAGATAAGTAAAATTTTATGTTACTTTGCAAACTTAATCTTTCATTCTTACTGCAAGTGGCAGATTTCAAGATGTTTTACCTCATGTGAGGTCTACCTTTATCGCCAAAAAGGCGAGAAATGAGTTGTTACCTATTTTGGTATTATGTTTTTCAATTACTCGCGAGTAAAACTAAAGTTGATGTATAATAGGAATGTGTAAATACTTGAATATTGTAAAAGTTATTCTATAAATTTTATTTAAAACATTCTGGAAAGAAAGAAGTTTTAGTCTGAAAGACTTTTGAAATGTAGTATTTCAATGTAGAAGAATTGGCACTTGCTTGGAAAAGAATAGAAGTTAACAATGTACTACTAATGTATGTTTTAGAATGCGTAAAATTAACGGCATGTTAATGTGTTCTTATATATAGAATGTGAAGTGTTATTTTAAATGTTAAGAAATACTGTGATATGGTAAAAGTGAAAGTAATGCCAAAAATTTTAAACTTATTCGTGTGACTGAAAAAAAAAAAAAAAAAAAAAAAAAAAAAAAGAGAGAAAAGTGTTGTGAATATGTGTTAAAGGTTGAATGAATGTAGTTAGGCTCTCTGACGCTACACTTCAGAGTTAGCCACTTTCAGAATAGTACCTCAGGGTTTAGAGATGAAGATAGGGTGTGTTACGAGGTCTTGTTATGTTGAATTTTAACACGTTAGTGTTTTGATTGTAGGCGGCAGTGTTGAACACTGGTACATAAACACATTCGTGTTCGGTGTTTTCTTTTACAACACATGTCAGAGAGCACGGGGAGAGATAATTAAATAAAAGTCATGAATGAAATAAGAATGTTAAGAGAAATATAAATATTCATGTTACTTGCCATTTAATTGTGTAACATTTCATTAAACTAGTTTTCCTTCCAGATCTCTGGAAGGAACCAGATTTCAACTAAAAGCTCCTGTTTAGATGCAATACAGATGACAAGTAATTGCCCATGGAGCTGATAATGTAAAAACAAATTTTTTTTTTCAAATTTCTAGTTTCTAGTGAGAAATGTTTGTAAAAGATTGGCCTCGCGTTAGATTCTAGAGCTAAAAGTTTTCAACAAGGTCGTTTTAGACCTCAGTTTCAAACTAATTAACTTTGGCGGGAAGTATGTAAGGATCTTAAGTTTTACTGACGTTTATTTATTTTAAATCTTTACTATCACTTCTTATTTTCTACTTCCGGCCAGAATTAAAAGCTTTAACTTATTTATGCAAATTTGTCTGGCGAACGCCAAGTACTTAAGTTGTGGCTTTTTGCCAAGCGAGAGAGAGGAAGGTGTTAGTCGAAGCAGGCCGCTTGCCTTAGCAGTTTTACTCGGTTGCTGGTTGCCTTCCAGGCCAGAGGTTTAATCCTCTTAATAATTTTAAACGTATTGTAGTGTTAACAGTTCTCTGTACTACATACGGCTTCCTGTTAATATACGGCCAATCTTCCACGTAGGCCCTTGTTTATTATTCCAAAGTTAAGTTAGAGTTTAGTTAATATTTTTATATTCTTACGTTCAGACCACAAGTGGTTGGTCTCTGCATTCCGAAGTCCGGAAATTATTGTAAAGAGTGAAAAATAAAGGGTTTCGTATACCCTTCCTGTGTACCTTGTCTACTTCCCACATTTATTGAACATAGCTTTAGTAAGCTCCCTGTTCCGAGTCAGGTTCTTGAATGTTCCCCAAGCAAGTACGGAGAAACGCAGAACCTGATAAGTTAGTGAATATTCGGGTTTGTCCTACTATACCGAGGTACGTTGGTTATCTTGCTCCAAACAATTCTGGGATTTGAAAGAAGAAATATGTCAGTTTTTAAAAACGAAAAATCAAGACGTAAGTTTGTTTTACGATCCAATATGGATACAAGATTTATCTTTCTTGGTTGATATAACCAAACACTTAACCGATTTAAATTTATCGTTAGAAGGAAAAGATCATATCATTACGAACATGTTTGACATAATTAAAACATTCAAATGTCAACTAGTTCTTTGGGAAAAACAACTTAAAAATGAAGATTTGATGCACTTCCCGACGTGCAGCATGAACAAATCAAGTTTAGATGATACTTGTTCGTATCAAAAATACGCAGAAAAAATTGCAAATTTAACAACTGAATTTGAAACGAGGTTTAATGATTTTAGTTCCGTCGAAGACAAATTTTTTTGTTTTCTTCGATTTTCTCAATAAGTATTTACTCAGTACCCAGCCAAATGCAAATGGAGGTGATCGAGATTCAATGCAACTCAAATTTGAAAGCAAAATTCATTGAAGTGGGCGTGCCTGAATTTTAAAAATATTTACCAGCCAGGTTTGAAAATACTCGAAAATTCGCATATGAAATTATTTCCATGTTTGGTAGCACTTATCGGTGCGAGCAGTTATTTTCAGTCATAAAAGGTAATAAGTCTCCTATTAGAAACCGTATTAATGATGCTCACCTTGGGTCAGCGTTGAAAGTTATCACTTTTTCCCGAAACAGGTACACATTTCTCCCGAAATAGGAAAGATAATAGCAGAGAAGAGATGTCAAGTATCAGGACGTAAACATTAAATTTTTCTTGTTCTTTTCTGTATATATGTTTATTATTGTATTATTCGAAATAAATCTACGTTTCTATGAATATTGATTTTTTTTTTGCGGCCCGCCTAAAGTTAAACCTTGTTTGTTTGGCCCAAGTGTACCTATGAGTTTGACATCCCTGCTTTACATCCTTACAAATATACGTGATAGATTTTAATATTTATTTCTGCATATACTTACGTTTCCCAAAGACACGAAAGCAAATTAAGCAGATTTTTGTTGTATTAAACAAACTTAAGTTCTCTGTTAGCTAGTGTAACATAATTTCGGATTTTATGAGCCTTCCAGAATTATTAGCAAAATAGTGGAAATGTCTTTACAAAGTGTTGTTGTAAGCAAACAGCAGATTTACACTGAGAAGTGATCAACTGATATATTTCTTAAATGATTTGGTTTAGTTGATTATGACAAAACACACTGGGACTATGTGCGTAAGAGGAAGAATGCCTTCGTAGAGCACTTTCTTAGGAAAGCTGGCTCGTATGGTACGTGGTAAGCTGACTTGTAAGCTGGTACGGGGGAAAACCACGAATACGCCCATGAAGCCAGCCCGTTCGCCTGAGATCGAACGCAAGTCGGAACTACCAGTGTTCAGCGATTTTACCGCTCGACCGCTGGTGGGCCATTTCTTAAATGAATAAAGCTATACTCATAGTATTGAAATAACACATTGAAATATTTAGTGCTTCACTATTATCTCTAATAAAGTAACATAAAAATTTCTTTACCTTTTATAGATTTTCTAAATTTCTTAATTCGTACTTAACCTATACATGTGCAAATATTTTTATCGATCATATTGTTAAGTGTAAAAGGTGACATTTAAATTATAGCATTCCTTGTCTCAACAAGGAGTTTTTGGAAAGGGAATGAATCGGGAAAAATTCACTCTTTCGTCATTAGCGGTTCTGATGAAGGGAATGGGGGAAGCAGCGAACGAAATAACGAATAACGGACAAATAACGAAAGCTAATCTTTAATGCGGTCTCCCAGTTTCTGTACTTGTATTTGGGAAAGTTTTATGGTCATTATGAAAAAGTGAAAATTTGATACAGATACTGCATGACTTCCTTCTACGACTATTTAAATTATGCTTATTTTTGCTGCACTTCATTTAAACTTATTTCCTCAAATTATTCTAACTTAATTAAGCGATACCCGAAGGCAAGTTACAAATGGCATCAAACATTGCAAATTTTGAAACTAAATTTCCCGGTCAATCTTTGTCCTGCTGGACTCAAACTTCTTTTATTTTTATTTTTTCATAACGAGTATAAAACTTTGCCAGATATAAATATAGAAACTAGAAGACGACATTAAAAGTTAGATTTCACAATTTGTCCAATTATTGTCCAAATTAATTATGTCCAAATTAATTCCATTATTTGTCCAAATTAATTCTTTTTAAAATTTGACATTGACAAAATATGAATATTTTCGTCATTTAAAATACTTCTGCATTTTTGTTGAACCGTAACCGTAAGTACATGTAAAATCCTCTAAAAGCATGAATGGTTGCATTTAAAGAGGACCCATTACTTTTAATAAAGAATGTAACATTAATCTTAATTATACATGTTTTTGATGTGTGTGCCAAAATAGTGATACCGTACTTCTGTTGCTTTAGAAATGTGTGAAATTAAAAAAATGGATACTATATAACAAAAATGTTATTATATTCAGATACACACTTTTTGAACACGTCTGAAATTTATTATTCTGCTCAACATAATTTGTCTGCATAAAATATTAAATAGTATTAAAAATCAAAAGCTAAGTCGAAGTAGAAACAGTCATCTCTTCTAAACCATTTTAATTGAAGTAAACAGACGTTCGCCTTATCGTAAAGTAAACACCTATTTTTCAAACAGCGGATGGAACGGAAAAGAGGGAATTGGTGGGGGAAGGCAGCGAACGAAATAACACTTTTTCGAGTTGGGGATGAAATGAGAAAGGACGAAACGATACTAAGCCAATAAGACAAGATCTGGTATTTTACTTTATTATTTAACTAGTCATCATAAATTTAAAAATTATTTAAATTTTTATTTGTTTTTACATTTTTATTAAATTTTACTCATAAGTATTTTATATTTCACTTGCTAATTATTATGTTACTTTAATTATTCATTATTTTAATCATTTTTTTTATTATTTTAATTATTAAGTTTTTTAATAAGTAATTTTTTATTATTTTAATTACTAATTAATTTATTATTGTAATATTTATTTCATTTCTTTATTTATTTTTTCCTATTTTCCTGACGGCCTTCCGTAGGCGCTTCTGACTTTAGAAACTAAGCCCTAACAGCAATAGAAAATTTAATAATGAATCATATCCAGTGCACTACAAAATAATAGCCAAAACAAAGTGACTTATTTCTACCCAAAAATGCGACGCAAAACTTTCTATCGCAGCACTACTCAGTTCCCTCGGGGTAGAATAGCTCACGTGATTCAATGCGATGCGACGTTTCAAGGCCTTTTTTAGGGCCGTAGACCGATAAAATAGGCTCAGGATACGGATACCGATCGATTTTACCGAAAGTTAGGAGTAACGATACGATAGTAATGAGTACTGGTTCACCGAGTAACGAATACATACGGGTACACAATTTCTCGTTTCTTCTACAGCACTAGTTGTTGCTTAACACGTGACCACATTTTTCCTCTTCTTCTCCTGCGGAATGTATCTCATATAGTATTTAAAGTGAGGAAAATAACCCAAAGGCTAAAGACTAAGGCGCCATGCCACTATTCCAAATCCAACTACAAAACATTTCAGTGGTAGAAAAAAATATATGGAATCAAATACTTGTTACTTTTCTGTGTAGAATTTGTCGAATATAAAGTGAATTGAAGTGTTGTGCAGTGTTATAACTGCCAGCACTTCCATCACAATTCGGATACTTGCAAACTCAGATCGCGTTGCGTCAAGTGCGCTGGCGATCATAACTTCTGAATGCATAGCTAAGAGACTTGATCAGTGCTTAAATTAAGTCGGAGCCCACCGGAGGCCGTCTCCGGTACTTCTCAATTTTAAAGATAAATTACAATTTTAGCCGGAGCGCTAAATAAGATGAGCTTCGGTACTTCTTT
Organism: Stegodyphus dumicola; assembly: GCF_044657685.1. NCBI lineage: Eukaryota > Metazoa > Arthropoda > Arachnida > Araneae > Eresidae > Stegodyphus > Stegodyphus dumicola. The sequence goes on from NC_140781.1 coordinate 183,229,731, forward strand.
TTATAAAATTGAACCGCAATTTAAAGGAAAAAAATTAGAATTCCTAACCTTTTAGTTTAACAATAAGCAGACCTTGCAATACTCTATTTCCCTAGAAATACGAACTTATGAGAACATGAGACGTTCAAGTAAAGTCCCCTCACTGACATGCGGAAACCTTTCCCTTTAAGAAGGGCAATAAATTTTGGGGAGTTTGTTTAGGAACGCGTAAATTTCTCGCCATGCCATCGTATCTAGTGTATTGTTATCGATGCTTACAGTTAGTTATTCTCGCAGGATAGACAAATTGTGTTCTTAAATGTGCGTTAAGTGACAGCGAGTACAACAAGAGTGAAATACTGAGACAAACTGCTCAAGCACGTCCTATACATCGTCTTTCGACAGTATCCACTAATGGGGGGAAGCGTAACCAGCAACTTTACATTCATCCTTAGGAGTCAGATTCAGGACTCATTTTACACCTGACACACATCTGCTTGATGGCTGTGATTATATCAGCAGAGAGCCGCGGTCAAAGAGAAAGTTCTCTCTCACCAAGGTTTCCCTCATTTTTTGTTTCCACCCACTCATACCCTCATTCTGTTTCGCCCTGGAATTTTCATCAGCTATGCTTTAAGTATATTTAATTTTAGTGATGATAAAAGAACTCCCCCCTTACGATCAAAGCTTAAATTGGGCCAGTGCTTCTTAGTTTTTGTAATAAATCATAATTCTAGCCGGAACGCACCGGAGCCCTGAATAAGAAGGCTGCGGCACTTCTTTTATGTAATTTAATAACAATTCAGTAGAAGTTTTATCTCGAAAATTTAATTTTAACAATCAATTAGATTAAAAATTGCTTATTAAACTTCAATTTATCTCTTCACATTTTATTTAATTGTAATTATTTAATTACTTCAATCTTTAATTATTTCAATAAATAATAATTAATTATAAATTAAATTATAATTAATTATTTAATAATTATTGATTAAATAACAATTTATAAACATTAATTAAATATCTATTAATTGATTTTATAATAATTAACTATTTAATTTTAAAATTATTAATGAGTTTAATAGTCATTTTATTCATTTATTTACTCTTGTTCCTTTTTGCTGACGGTCTTCCATAGTGCTCCGGCACATCTAATCTTAGAAATTAAGTCCTGGACTTGATGTAGTAAAGTGCTGCAATTGTTTGGAAGAGGGACATACCGCCAATTTCAGGGGTTGTTCCAAGATCCGTAAACCTAACAATAACAATACAATGCTAACAATAACAATGCTAATCTTCACTCGAATAATGACAAAAATGCAATTACGAAACCCACAGAAACTAAATATACTCAGGTTACTAATGGCATATATTATGCAAATGTTACTCAAAACGGCAGCAAGGCTAATAGACATTCATCAAAACCAAGTAATTCTGATGTAAACAAAAATAATAGCAACAACTTTAACCTGAGTTCTTTCGGTGAAGTTTTCAAACTTCTTAAAGAAATAAGTAATCTGTTCAAAGGACTCTCACTAACTAATTATGAAAATTTCTGCCAAAATGCCAGAGATTCAATCAACGGAAAAACCAATCGACAAATTTTTCCTTTTATTTAACTTATTTGAAGAAATATTTATGTAAAGTAATGCCAGCGTATAATATTTCTTATATATAAGCTTTTAAAAAATATTCTATATCTTGTTAGCATTATTATGTGTGTATCTTGACAAATAATCTACTAAACTCTCGGCTGGTTACTGGTTTTTCATTCTTGTATATTGCCATAGCTTATGCTTCTCACCCTTCTTATTTCAGTAAATTTATTTACCATCTTAAAAGTATAGTTATATTACCAGTGTTTTAATCTACAATATTTACTTAATTAATTTAATTCCCAATTTGTACCTCACCGAATGCTTCTGTACTGCCTTATCCCTCATGTATTAAGAAACTCTTACAGAATTTCAAGTCACCAGCTCCAACAATTTCCCAGATGCTTTAGCATTTTCACCTTTCGACTGGTTTCACGCACACTTAATGTTTATTCTAAATTTCTAGCAGCACCCCAACTTCAAAATTTTTATCATTGTTCACATTATACTTTTCACTTTATGGCTTGCAAAATTAATAAATACCCAAATTGTTCGATAAGGGGTAGAGCCTTCGGGCCAGGTACCCTGGTCCTAGCACCTTCTATCGTGAAACTAGCTTGATCTTTCGCCCATCGGTGCAGAAAGACTTAGCGGGTGCAAAACCAGACATCTGTCTACTTTGTCTGTCTGAGGCATATTCACAAAGCCTACAGACAGTTTCTGCTACTGTTTGCTCCGATTGGTTAAAACAGGAAACGTAGAGCTACAGAATTTTGTGCTTGGCGACTTTTGCTTCATCGCCTTTACTATTTGTATATAAGCATTGTGCACCAAAAAGTGTGGGGCAGCCGTCGTGAAACCGCAGCTCAGCGGTAACGAGCACGGAAGAAATCCTCGGACTTCTAGATCTCCGGCTCTATCCTGCTGGTGACTTTTATTAACTCTGCTCCGCACGGATTTATTTTTATCCTAACTTTACTGAATGACTTGATCATTATTTGTCTTTTCGCCGTCAGGTGCAGTGTTAAAAATTTAACACCTTTATTTTCTCTATTTATATATTAATGTTAATTTTTCTTATTTTTACTTACTAGTTTGTACTCTTTGTAGTAGGTACCAGTAAGAAGATTACAATCCAAGATCCCGAAAAGCGTTTCTATAGAAATAGCGCATAATGGAATAAAATATAATTTTAATTATACTTACTTATAATTTGGGTAAAAAGAATAGGTAACTGACGCCCTTAAATGTTTACTGAATGTTTTCATTTGGTTAAATTTTTAATATTCCTTTATTTGTACGAGGGCTATCCAGAAAGTAGATTACGTTTTGGAATAAAAAAATAAACAAAGTATAGGAAACAAATTTTATTATATGCAGATGAAAGCCACACTCAAATACTACTTTTCTACATAGTCACCATACAAATTAAGGCATTTATCGTAGCGATGTACGAGCTTGGAAATTCCTTCGTCGAAAAATTCGGCCGCCTGCGCCTTCAACCACTTCGTTACCTCTTCTTGCAGCTGTGCGTCGTCATCAAAACTTTTCGCTGATGATTTCGTGCAACAAACTTCGCGAAATTTGTGGAAAACTCAAAGAAAGTTCCGTTATTGTGAAATTTCGATTTTCACGGACTTTAGCATCGACTTTTTCGAGAAGTTCGGCGGTCACTATGCTGGGTCTCCCACTTCGATCTTCGTCGTGAACATTGGTTCGGCCATTTTGAAATCTTATGACCCACTGACGCACTCCACCTTCAGTGATAATGTTGTCCCCATACACTTCACGAAGCTGCCGATAGATTTCTATCGGTTTACAGTTTTTTTGCAGTCAGAAACCTTATTACTGAGCGCACCTCGCAGCTCGCGGGATTTTCAATTAACGCAGACATTTCAAACCGTCACAGTATCTGAACGGAGCACAGCACGAACCTCTCACTAGCACGGCTAGATGCAGACTGAGCTGCGCAACGCTCTGACCCCAAGATGGCCGCGCTAGCCCCGCTAGCCCCGCCCCTAGCGGACACAGACGGAAACGTAATCTACTTCCTGGATGGCCCTCGTATAAATTAATGCTCTATGAAAATTTACACAACAGACTCGTTCTAACAGAAATGACGAAAAAGTACATATGCTATTTCCATGTATACCCTTTTTCTTGCAAAACAATTATCGTACTTTTAAAAGTTTAAAGTGAAATACAAATAAACTATTAATAAGATCAGTAGGTTATTTAAAATATATTCCACACAATGCTTCTTAGCTTTCATTTATAAAACAAAAAATTATCGAATGAAATAAACGATGTTCTCGCTGTACTGAAATCCCACAAGGTTTGTTTGGCGTTAATTACTATGCCTCCAGGGCGATAACTCGCCATTCCAAATATGACCGCCAAGCAGATGTTTCATCCAATGAGAGCAGACCGTAATAGAAATGGTCTGTAGGCTTTGTGAATATGCCTGTCTGAGTGGTCTTAGACCAATTAAGGGAAATTTACCACTACCTCCCACATAACTCCTAAGGCATGAAAAAACTTGAAATCCACATTAGGACCGTTCTCACAGCCATTCCCCCCCAAAAAAAAATCGAAACCCAGCACAGCCGATTTGAGAACTCTACTTACACTTGGAAACCATAGGTGGATATCTAAACTCACGACACCCGAGTAGATCAAGGAAGGGTTCAATTTACGAGGCTCAAAGGCCGTATGTCTTTATCTCCACATCATTAAAGATTAAATAATTATCATCAAAAAGAGGTAAAATTTAGTGTCGAATTGTCAAAATAACAAAAGATAAACTGCCTTTCACAGTGAAAAAGGTAAAAACACTGAAGGACTTAATTTAATAATTCTGAGATGGAATAAAAGGCCAGAATCAATTTTGAAGGGTTACATCATGAATTTTGAAAAGATTCGCTATTTCCTGATCAATGATATTTTGGTGTTAATGCGATTTGTGGACAAATGTCTGCCTATTCTTTCAGCATAAGGAAATTTATCGGTATAATATCACAAAAAAATAAATGCAGTGAAGTACTGAAAAGTCTGCCGCGACATAGAATACATCCTAAAAATTCTGATGACTTAAAATGGTATACTTTATCATATTATTAACAAATACTTGCCTAATATCACTTTTGTTTTTTAGAGTGTTTTCGATTAGTATCAATATTGAAAAATAGAGGGCGTCACAACTCCATTTGGGCAGATAGCCAATTTTAATTTTGGGGGAACATTTAATTCTTTTGCGTTAAAATGGTTAATCTTTTACCTCAGGAAACGAAGTAGCATTTATAGATTCACCATGACACAATTCATTCATCAAAATGTTATTTCTAGAGCACAAAATGTGCATATACATGAATTATATTCAAGTACGTTGCAAACCTAAAGGTTTCAGTAACGTCATTGCATCTTTTGCCAAGTTTCCTACTTAACGAAATTTTTCACGTCTGTGTGTCGTCTGCAGAGTTGAACAGGTTTTGCATGTAGATACCCCCTGCCTCAAGCAATTTAGGGCAAAACGCTGAATAGTCCGTCACAATTATGTACAGATAAACGCCAAATGTGTACGGAAAAGTGAACCGTGACATCACAGGCTTAGGGCTGGGTTTCTATATTTGGCTTCTTATCATGTTTTGCGTTGAATTATGGCAAAGATTAGCATTTGATCATGCAATGTAAACAAACATCGAAGATTTCGTGTTGTTGTAGTCTTCGCTTATTAATAAATTTCTTCTGATGATAATTCAGTTAAACTCACTGATAAAAGTTTGATGGAACATGTGAGAACCTCCATTACAGTGGTCTTTGATTTAACATTTATTTCCTGCTAAAAATATTGTAAATAAAAGGGGGAAAGTGCAGAATCACCCACTGCTTGGCGCGTTTCTTAGAATTGCACAAACTCGGTATCTATGTACACATCGACCTAGTTTCACTTAAAAAAAAATAAGAGAATTGTACAAATTCGGCATTGCGCACTTTCTTGACTTTTTCCATGTACACCTCGATGTAGTTTCACTTAAAAAGTCAAAGGAAATTAAAAAGGAAATTGACAAAAATTCAATTCTTAAAGAACACAATAATCTAAATTTTTAATATATCTATTAGCACTTCATATAATTTTTAATGGTATGAAAAACTGTTGTGCATATTGATTTAAAACTATTAAAATAAGATACAAAACTTTTTTTTTTTTTTTTTTTTTACGAAAGCACTGAAACTGTTTAATTATGAAAATGCTTACATATTTAAAAATAATGTTTTAATGCTGAATTTTAAAAGCATTTTTTCTGTTGATAATTTAGTTAATCGTAAAATAACTGTGCTTTCGCATAATTTAACATAATTTGTGAAGTGACTGACACCAAATTTCAGATGTGATAATTTAAAAAATTTTTTCTGCTTCTGAAATCTAAATTAATTTTAATATTTTGCGAGTTTTTAAACGTATCGAAATGTCAAAGTTCTATCGATACTTTTACAAAAACATCGGAAATAGCCTAATCGTTTACTATAATTATTATGTCATTTAATGTGAGCAAAATGTTGCAATGTATTTGATTTTTCCTCTATGAATAGGAAATTGGGGAAAAATAATGTAAGGTGTAGATGATGACAGCAATTTTTAATGAATGAATTTAGAAACTGTAAGATGAAAAGAATTTTACCTTTCATCTGATTCACAACTGCATGTCACAAAACATACTCCATAAAGTGTCCTGAAGTTTTATTCCTTGCAGAAAACATGATATCTATTATTCAAGTTTGTGATCAAGGAATTATTACAGAGCAATGAAAGAATATGATCTTCGTGAGGTGAGCTGTATTCTTCATAATGAGGAACACTTGGATGAAAGTGCAAATGAATTAACAAGGACTAGCCCTTCTTGGTGCATTTTCTGCATCTACTAAATACATATCTGGAATCCATGTTTCAGAAAACACAATAATGAACTGTTTTAAGCAGAATAACTTTTACTGATGGCAAAATCAATTACTTCCTCAAACAGATACAAGTACAAAATATGAAAAAAAAAAAATGGCTTCGAATATGATGATGAGAAAAACTTTCTTACTTCTGCTTATTGTTCCCTCAAAACTGTCCCACCCAGTGCTCATAACTTGTCTCACCAATGCTCATAATCAGAGCTGTTTATGAATGAAATTTTTCATGACAACTGTATGTTGTCCATTATTATTGAATTTTTAGTTCTTATTTCTTAATGAAAGTTCTGTGGAACCATGCAATTCTAAATTTTTATTATACATCCATTTAATTAACTATATTGCAATTTCCTTGGGCGTATTTCTCATCATTTAATATTATGATTCAGTTTTTGCTATCAGCACAGATATGAACGAATGTAATGATATGAAAAATAGTGTGTGCTTTTTTGTAGAAAATGCAATCAAACTTCCCAAAGACAATAACCTCTTACTTAAATAGATTTGTTTTATGGGAGTGGTCATCTCAGAAAACATGCTATTTGTGATATTTTGTCATCAGCCATTGTATAGCCATTATTTCATTTTATATCAAGTATGCTAATTATTTGCAAAGGACCTCTCCACATAAATTTTCTCTCAATTATACATATATAAATCGACTGGTTGAATGCTTTGGCACAATCAGTAAAGCATTACTACTTGCACAGTGATGTTTTATGTAATTGCCTGCACTTGTGATGAAATGATACTGTAGTTTCTGCTCACAGTATTTTGTCAATAATTGTTTTCTTCTTTATTAAGAGCACGTATAGTCCTCTCTGTACTTTCATTTACCTCATCTTCAGCGTTGCTATGCTTAATTCAACATTTTTATATCTGCTCTCTATTTTAACTATTTTCCTTCCTCTTTTTTTTCCAACTCCTTAAAGGATGGGTCTTTGGGAGAAAAAATTAATATCTTCTAAAGTGTCATGTACTGTTCTCCAAAATGAGCTAAAATATGTAATATTTTCTTCCTGCGTTTCTATTTTCAGCTTGCAGATAATCGTTTTAGTCCAAAGGGGCTTTTTGCCCAGAAAGGCTATTAATTTTGTTTTGGCATTTTGCGTTGATTCACTATAAACGGCGAATCACTTTTTAAATTGTTGCAACAAATATTAGAGCCCTGTATTATATTTAAAGTAGTTAAATAATGATTAATCTGCGTAAATGTATGTATGTTTCTCGCACTGTGATAAAACAGCGGTTCCTAGAGCCATCAAATTTTGAAAAATGTACGTCTCCACCCGAATATGGGCATCTGGAAGCCTAAATTTGGGAAGTTGTTTTATTATCTATTTCATATTTTGTAAAGCATTTATGCGTTTTTGATTAGGAAACTCAAAGATTTCAAAGTGAGCAATGGGAACTCTGTACGAAAAAAAAAAAAAAAACATTTTTATCTCCAGTTTACGAGACTGTGTATCGGGAATTCGAAAGACATGCTCTTTTAAATATTTGGGATATTGCTATTGAATTGAATTTTATGGTTTAAGTGTGAAGAACATGATGTTTAATAAATAAAGGTAACACACAAAATGTTTAAAAAAAAGTCCCTTTGGGCATAATATAAAATCTGAAAGGTTTCAGATTATTTATTTATTTATTTATTTATTTTCAAAACGTACTAGTCAATGATTGATAATGTTCTTTAGAGGTTTCATGGTGAGGCAGGACACAAGTATAAAATATATAAAGTTTATTTAACACTTCAATAATGACATTCCGATGAGGAAAAGGAACTGCCGCTGCATGCACGACATTCTCTTTTTCATCCGCAGCTCATCAGAGGCGGGCATGCGCAGAGCTCACAAAACTTCGTATGGTGTTTCCATAGCACCAACACAGAGTATCCTCCCAATAGGGTAACCGAACGATACACACACACACACACACAAAAAAAAAAAAAAAAATACAGAATTTATATTATACAATGATAAATGTGAAGGTAAAAGGTACAATATAAAACATATAATAAATTAAACCGCATAATGAAGTACTGAATAAATAACAATATATATAAGTTATATATAGTAGGTGGTAGACAGATGTTGAGGGAATTTGACATGTCGTTCGGATTTTGTGATAGTTTTAGGAACATTTGACATGGTAGGTTTCAATGTGTCTGTCTTATTCGAAGGTTTAGTGTTAGGGACAAAGGTTTTTCACTAATGAAAAATGCAGGTTTGAGTCGATCAATTGAAACAGTTTGATTTTTACCGTGCACGGAGATGATAAAGGTTTTGTCAGATCGCTCAATGACTGGATGAGGACATGAGTATGGTTGTTGAAGAGGAGGCTTGACTGAGTCAATTCTCAAATAAACATGAGAACACGATTTTAAAGATGGATGAATGTGGATAGGCTCTGAACAGTGCTTTCATGTTGCGATGGGAATCGGAGATTGCATTATTGATCGTAAACGATTTACATATGTTGGTGTCGGGGATGGCGGAGAAAGCTGATCTGAGCGCAAAATATCCGAAGGCAGTCTTAAGGTAGTACCGTAGACTAAGTAAGAACAAGTTGCTTGGATGTGGTCTTTGACGGAAGATCTAATACCCAAAAGTATAGGAGGTAACGATTCTGACCAGCGAGGATTCTCTTGCGATTTTATGCTGTTTTTCAGTTGGCGATGGAAACGTTCAATGATTCCATTTGATTGAGGTCTATAGGCAGTGGTACGAATACGATGAGTGCCCAGCAGGTTCGTGAACTCCCTGAAAAGATGCGATTCAAAGTTCCGACTTTGGTCAATAGTGATAGCGGAAGAGCATCCAAAACGAGCTAACCATCCACTAATTAGAGCTTTACAAGTTGTTTCAGCCGACATATCAGATGTGGGAATTACTTCCGGCCATCGCGTGAAGCGATCGATTATGGTCAAGCAATACTGATAAGCTTCCGAAATTGATAATGAGCCAATAAAATCTATGTGAATATGAGAAAATCTGGCATCAGGAAGTAAAAATGTCGAAATGGGTGATTTCGTATGCTTGCGTATCTTGGAACGTTGACATTTCTCACAAGCCTTCACGGAGTTTTTGATAAAAGTGTGCATGTTAGGCCAAACGTAACGTCTGCGTATCAATTTTGAAGTGGCAGATATACCTGGATGCGAAAGGTTGTGAATACTTTGGAAGATGATAGGTCTAAATGAAAAGGGAATGAAAGGACCAGGGACATTGGTTGTGGCGTCACAATAGAGATAAATATCTTCAAGCGGAAAATACTATTTGGAGAGCTTCAAAGAAGAAGATTTAGAAGTTAGTAATTGTTGTCATTCATGGTCTGTGAGTTGTGCTGAGGCTAACTGTTTGAAATCCAGAATAGGTGAGGAGAAACAGAATCTACTTCTAATCGGGAGAATGTGTCAGCAATAACATTTCCCCTACCTTTGACATATTGTATATCAGTGGAAAATTGAGAGATATAGTCTAGGTGTCTCAGTTGTCGAGGAAAGCACTTTTCTGCTTTTTGTTCGAAAGCGAATGTTAGTGGTTTTTGGTCGGTAAATGTGATGAAGTTGCGACCTTCTAACATGTGCCAAAATTTCCTGAAAGACTCGTATATTTCCAGAAGTTAGGGAGAGTAATTTAAGATCTTTTGATAATAATCTTTAGAGAGGTAAATTTTAGCTTCTGGACTTTTCTAAGACAGTGATTTTCTAAGATAATTTTTCAGAAAGTATTATTATTAAAGCACTACAGCGCAATTTGCTACAAATTTAAATTTTCACTCAGGTAAATATCAGCTTCCGGACTTTTTTTTTCTCAGTATGAAATATCAATGCCCAAGTGTATTATTGAAAGTTTGCGAGCATCAATTGCCTTGGCAAGTCCATCGTAGCGACTTTAACCCTCTCTTGTACTCAAAATTCACGGGTATTAAACTCTTTTCTTTCTCTTCAAGTTCGTATTAAATTTAACTTCTTATTAAGTTGGGCAAGGTGATCGTTCTGATGGTGAACAGCATTAGCAATTTCCACATTTATGGGTTTGGATTCTAATCTCAAGTAAAGCACGCAAAGTTGCTCTGTGTCTGAGGTTTGGGAGGACTTAATATCGTATCGTAGAGTCTTTGCGAGAAATTAAAAGTTCAGGAAGAGGAATTCAAGACCCTCGGATTCAATTCTCATGGGATTCTCAATGAAGATTAGTACACATTTGGGTCAAAATCGCACTGCTTTCGGAGGGAGTCGCATGCTATATAGTCAACAGCAACTGCAAATGCAACCATTCATATTCATTCATGAGAACTGTCCATACTTGATAATTTAATTCCAGTGCGTTCTTTGAAGCAGTTGACTGAGTTTATTATGAGCATAAGCTTCTCATAATCGTTAAGCCTAATAATAATACTTCTCATCGATCCGATATGTGTAAAAATACAACCATATTTCATATATACTGCTTCCATTCTCTGATTTTTTATCTTTCACTTACCTCTAATTTGAATTTAATTTACTATGTATCCCCATTTATTCCATAAATATATATTACCCGTAGTCGCTCTTTAACTATCGACTGACAGAAAAATCTTTGCCAGTGTGTAATCTTTCTCCTACACGGGAGGGGGTAGAAGTAATTATAAATTTCACCTAAAAATATTGTAATTTTTAAAGGCGTTTGTGTAACGTATTTCTTGTAACTGTATTCATTTCTAGGGCAGTGTTCTTTTTTTCCTATACCGTCCCAGTAAATCTCTTTTAAGTGCAAAATAAAATTTTCTTTTGAGCAGTATACAGTACTTTGTTAATACTATTTTGCTACACATTTGGATGAAATCTCTGATATACAAGTTATATTACTGCACTTCTATTTTCACTTAACACCCTCAAAACTCACTTATCATAGTAAAAAAACCTAATTTTTCTAGTAATAACCCCTTTCTTAGCTGTATTCATCGATGCTAAATGTATTGCGGAAATCTGAAATTTCTCGCATTACTTTATCGATGAAAACCATTAGTTTGTTTTTATAATGTTTTCATTCCCCGCTTTATTTTTCTTTTCAGCATATGCTCGTTAACGCTCTTTTGTTAAAAAAAAATCGTGTGTGCATATATCAAATTATCTAACAGTGCTACGACATAAATTGCTTCAGGGTTCCGTAAACCAGTTAAATAAGACAAGCCTTATTTAGTAGTTAAATGTCTTTTCTATTTCAAGTCTTTTCTATTTCAAGTGGCCTTTAAGTATCTTGAGGTTACATTCGGTAGTAAGCAACTAATCTTGACCTACATTTTTCCTCACGCACAAATTAGGTCTTTTTTTTTTCTTTTTTTTTTCAGTGAAGTAAAACGTACCTGAATTGCGCAGACTGGCTCCTGGACTTGTTCTGGTCTCAAATCGCCACATTTATCGGTGTGCCGCTCGGGCAGTATAGTGGTTACGGGGAGCATACTGAGGTACCAAAGGGCCTGGGTTCGAATCCCGGCTAAGACATGGATGGTAAATTGTCTCTCACTTCATAGGAGATAACGGTGGCCGCCTATTAGGTGCTTCCATAATAAAATGGGCCCACCAGCGGCTGAGCGGTAAAGACGCTGAACACTGGTAGTTCGGTCCGAGGTTCGAATCCCGCGAACGGGCTGGCTGCATGGGAGTTTTCGTGGTTTTCCCCATGCGTAACGTAACGAGCAAGTTTCCCTTAGAAAGTCCTCCACGAAGGCATCCCTTCTTTAGGCAGATAGCCCTCGTGTGCTTTGCCATAATTGAATAATCCAGTCCATAATAAAATGACCACCGCTTCCACCTTTTAATTGGCTAGCGGCCCTAGTATTAAGGGGAGGGGGAAATATCCGTGTTCAGCAACGTTTGCGAAATAATTAACTACTGTGAAATTATCTTACTCTTAATTGTCAAATCCCAGTTGCCAAACTAAAATAAGTGGTGTAAGTTATAAATGTATAACATGTGAGCGTAATTTCAGAAAATGTAGTTTTTCTTCACTAAACGTTTTGGCTCGGCTTGATATTAATTTTATCTAAATAATCCTGACCTGTAATTAGTAATTTCATTTAACTGCTAATTTTGCTTCCTATTTATTATTATTATTATTATTTTACTTTTACATTGCAAATAAGAGGAAACATACAAGTTTTTCGTATTTTCTCTCAATTCCTCAGAAAGAGATTTCCCCTAATTTCATATTAATAATTAATCTCATCAAGTTCTACGTTATATCATAAACACCACCTAATGTTCAAGAATTTCGTTACAGACGGTTTAAAGATAAGATACAATATTCTAAGACACGTGAGTAAGTATTGAACTTTATATATATGGAAAATTAGATCAGAATATATATATTATGAGCCAGTGCTTGTGGTGTAATCAAAAGGGAATTAAGGAAAAATTATGCTTTTTACCTCTTTCCTATTTATATTTACTGTACCCAAAATGCAATACGGACCCAAAAAATTACATTTTGTTAGTGAAAATGACACATAGTTAAATTTGCCAGGTTTAGATTACATGAAAGCGTCAAAAATCAAAATCCAGAAATTATTTCCTTGTAAGGGTATGTGTTTAGTATGTGATGTGGTGCCTTCGTTTGCATTTTGGGTATAGTAAATATGAATAGGAAAGAGGTAAAAAGCTATGAGCCAGTGCTTGAGGTGTAATCAAAAGAGAATTAAGGAAAAATTATGCTTTTTACCTCTTTCCTCATATTTATTATTCATATTTACTATAAATATTATTCATATTTACTATACCCAAAATGCAAACGAAGGCACCACATCATATACTAAACATATACACTTACAAGGAAATAATTTCTGGATTTTGATTTTTGACGCTTTCATGAAACCTAAACCTGGCAAATTTAACTATGTGCCATTTTCACTTACAAAATGTAATTTTGGGGTCCGTATTGCAAGCTTGATATGCAAGCGAGCACAATATTTCACTTTAAAAAAGAAAATTATTTTACAATTGAAAGCTTCTTTTGAACTCAGAAGTCTTCTTCATTACATTCACTTCTCGAACATGCTATGCTGTTGTAAATAAAATCTTGCACGGTAAACGGAATGTGATCTAAAAAGTAATAAATTCTCGACATTGTTGACTACAGAAACAGGGAATCTACTAACGTCAGCATTAAAACAATTGGAAATGACCGAGCAAAACACAGAATGTAGGTCATCGCCTCGTTCGAGGAAATAAAGCTATCCGTGAAGATTCCATTGACTGCGGAGATGTTCGACACCCATGTGGAAGGTCAGGGTCACGGTAAGGGTGAGGCCTTGACATTAGTTGAACAAACTGAGCGCACAGTTTTGTTTTAACCTACGGTGGGGCGTTACTTTCAAAGTCTCTCCTACTAGAATGAATATTTTTCTACTGTTAGAAACTCCCAACGCTTCAATGTTTCAAATTATAGAAACAATTCTGCAGTCAAAAGTTGACTAAAGCTGACATACGCATATTCTTCCCAAGTTAATATAACGATTTCCTCCCATTAGTTAATTACTACTAATACAATATCAAAAAGCTTTCTTCTTTTTTCCCCTTCTTTTCTCTTGTTTCTTTCTTTTCATTTTTTTTTAAATCTTCACACAGTCATTATTTTACGATGTTAAATCTCTATAACGTGCCACCAAATGATGAGCGTTAAAGCCGCTGAACAATGGTAATTCGACCTGTCTTAAAATCTCGATGTTGAGGGCTAACTTCATGGAATTTTCATGATTTTACCAGTTACAACGTAAATAACGAGCCTGTTTCTCTAAAAAATTTATCCATTAAGATACTTCTTCCATTAGACAGATAGCCTTAGAGTGTTTCGCTAAATAATCCTAATAATAATTTTTATCTCTATGATAAAGATGGTTTTGAGAATTAATTAATCAAGAACTGAAGATCACATCCTTGAGTTATCTTCTCAGAGCATAATTACCGTTACGTTTATCTAAAATATCTTTTCTCAGAGTTATTACGAGCTTTGCCATAATTGATTAAAGTTAAGTAATTTCTTATCCAGCTATTTCCGTTACCATAAATATGCCGTCTGATTGGTAGGAAATTTAGCGGAGGCTGCTTCCAAGGCTAGGCCAGGATACAAGTCATGGTTGTTTGCAAATATGCATTTATAATCTATGCAGAAAAGAAACACCTGAAATGTCTTTGGACTTCCGTTCAAGTACATCGATTGGTGGAAGGAGAAGAAGAAAAGAAGTGTGAAATCCTCGCATTTCATCCTCCCGAGTAATTCTAGAATATAGAATGCTGTTACTTAAGCATTATATAAGTATATTTCTATATGCATGAATCGGTATGCACCAGCCAGCAATTATATCCGTACTTGTAAATATGTTAGTGTTCCTGCATTTGAATGCATCAGTGAATAGCAAATGTATCTAGTAATGAATTTATATATTTAGCTCTTGAATCTATATTTCTGTTTCTTCGGTTCTTAAGCACTCCTTCACAGACTTATCTCTCATTTGTACTTCCGACGAGGCTGCTGCAATTTAAGACAAAGCCTAGCTCCTTTCAAATTTTCTAACCGCACTAAGTTTTTCGTATTTATTTTATTTCCTGCACTGCCTTTTTAGTTTCAGCTTCTAATCGGTACTTCCCTCAGACACACGTTTTTAGCCGTAGGATCATCCGGCAGGAAGGCTGTCATGTGAGCACCTGTAGTATTCTGACCTAAAGTTTATAGGGAAAAGCCGTTCTGTTTACTACTAGCACCTAAAATCTATTACCTCGGCTAAGGCAAACACTGTTTGCAGGACAGGTACCCGCGCGTAAGCGCTATCCCAGTAGAACAAATTTGACGGTTTTGTATACATGTACAGTTCCAAAGAGTAGCAAATGGCATAAATTGGAAAACCAGATGAAGAGCAATTATACAGCAAGGCATATCTTGATCAGTATTCCAGGCATCTGAAGATATAATACTATTGACAGAAAGACAGGTGCTAGGCCGAACTACTACTACCCAGGTGGGGCGAGAATGAGACTGCGGGCAACAAGGAGTAGGTGCAGAGTGCATATAGTTAGTGTCAAATAGGGTTTACCGAAAGAAAAAAAAAATGTTAATATCATAAAAGTGCAACCTTATAATAAAGTATACATACAGTAGATACAGACAAAGATATACGTAGTACAGGTAGATAATTAGATACATAGAATAGATCATTAGATACGTAGAATAGATAATTAGATACACAGAATAAATCATTAGATACGTAGAATAGATAATTAGATACATAATAAGAATTAGATATATAGTATACGCAATAAAGCATTTGAACGTATATAAGGGTACGAGACATTTTGACAATATGTAAGATAAAAAATATGTAAATCAAAAGTATAATTTAAACTAACAATAAAACTTTAATTCTTCCTCTCTGTTCTAAAAATCGCAATAACTTCTCTGAATTGCGTCATTTCTAGATCATTCCATTTTGCATTTTTGGGTTATATAAATATATGTATTACATCTGGCAAGTAAATCAAGGAGGCAGGGAAGCATAATGTGAGGTACCTGAGGACCGCAAGCGGCCGCTCACGGTTAGCATGGTTGTCATAGATTAAAACAGTAATTGTGGAATTCTGGACACTAGGTATTGAGAAATATTATATATTAAAGGGTATGGGGCCGAGGAGCGACCCTTGTGGTACGCCAGCCTTTATGGGTCTACGAGTGAGTAGAGTAGCATTAACATGAATTTCAAAGTGTCTATCCGTAAGATAAGAGTAGATGATGTTAGTGCTGTAGCCTGGGAAGTCCAGGGTAATTAGTTTGTATATGAGACCCTCTAGCTAAGCACGGTCGAAGGCCTTGGCCACATCTAGAAATAATGCTTCGGTGATCAACTTGTTCTGCATTCCTTTGGGGATCATCTCAGTGACTCGGTACAGTTGGTGCATAGTAGAATGTTTCAATAAACTCCCGAGGTGGCCTCACGAGGCTCCAGGGATTTGCTGCCACCAGATAAGGGAGGGCGCGGGACATACGCCTGTTTACCTCTGTTAAACACCAGGCGTCCCCGTCCTCCGTCACCAGTCACCAGTAGAATGTTTCTTCCTTAACCCATGTTGCTCGTTAATCAGAATATTATTGCAGTTGATATGTTGGAGCAGTCTTTCTAAGATTACATGCTCAGCCACATTGCTGAACGAAGAGAATGAACTAATAGGTCTGTAGGAGACCTGGTCACTCGGTGGCATATCGGGCTTTAAGACTGGTAAGATAACTTCCGTCTTCCAGATGGATGGATAGTGGACAAGGTAGAGCATAGCACTTAAGATTTTGACAAGCTTGAGCATCATATAGAGACCCATGTTCTTTAACATCTTATTTGAGATCATGTCAAGCCCAGGGTTCTTTTTGGTCTTAAGCTTCTCAATGTACTCCTAGACCTCCAAGAGTTTGACTAGAGGAACGTTGTCAGTATATGGCCTTGTGAAGTTTGTAAGTGTATGTGAGATCATATCTTCTGTGTGCGAGTGGAATATGTTGTTAGTGTAGAACTGAATAGCATAGTGATAGCCTAGAGACTCAGCTTTCTCAGCCTCTCTGTATGCAATTCCATGTGGACCAGTTAAGAGTGGAATGTTGGTGTAGCATCTCTGAAGTTTGGAAGTGGCCTTACAAAGAAAGTTATCTTCTTGTGAGAGAGAGGATAAGTATGTAGCGCAGTCTTTGCTTGCGTTGTTGTTGTCAAGAGCCTGACTTGGTGGTTTAATTGATTGAGCAGAGCTTTGTCCGGGGAATAGCGTGAGCACTGCCATTGTCCGTGTGGAATTTCTCTTTCGTATCAGATTAGTGAGCTCTTTGTTGCACGTTTTTCTTCTATCATTGACAGGAGTGCCGTTTCTGAAAGGCAGTTAGTAGTTCTGTGGCGAAGGTCCTAATTAAGCCTTCTAACTCATCACCCATGTGTGGTGCTGGAATAAATAGTGTGGGGGATTGTTTAGAGATTTGGTATACCCAGTCCAGTTGGTAATAAATTCCTCATTGTGTAGTGGACCATGAACGGAGACATCAAGCTCAATCATAACTGGTTTATGATCCGAGGAGAGTTCACTCGGACTTTCTACGTGCTTAGGGGCACAACCCCTCAGCAGGAAGAAATCTAATGCTGACGCTGATGTACCGTCATAGTGTGTTGGATTTTGTGGAACTGTACGTAATTATAAAACCACACGTACCGGCAAAGCGGTAAATTACGTTTCCAAGACATGTATTATTAGTGCAGATCCACTCGCGGTGTTGTGCGTTAAACTCTCCACCTAAGATAATTCTATTGCTGAGTCGAGATAAAGCTTCAAAATCTTGCAAAATAATTCCTCGTGATCTTTTGTTGGGTGGAACATAAGTGGAGATAATTGTGATTGTTTGTGATGTTAGTGGAGGGATGGTGATAGCTAAGGCCTCAAGAGCTGAAAACTGTGGCAATGTGTTGTGATAATGTGTGATGAAGCGTTTGTTGTGCTGCTGTACAGTCGGTCACAAAAGTATTCGAACACCGGTACCCTATCAGAAAATGACAAGATGGCGTTTTTTTTTCTCTTTCTCTCTGTGTGTCGTGTTATTCCATCCTAGGTTTTCTTCTCCCCCCCATCTTGGAAAAAACTGGAAAAAATTGGTTACGATCTCTTTTTGAATGGGGAGATGCCATTTTGAGAAAAAGCTGACGACCCTATCTTGGAGAATGAACATGACCGCTCTACACACCCTTTTACTCTCTCTCTCTCTCTTTTTTTGAATTGGGAAGCCATTTTGGGAAAAAGCAGACGACCCTATCTTGGAGAATGGAAATGAACGCCTCTCCCTCTCTCTTTGAAATGGGAAGCCATTTTGGGACCCTCTATTCTTGGGGAGGGAGAAAAACTGAAGTCTGCATTTCGCTGTCTCTGAATACGGAAAGCACTTTTGGGAAAAGCGGACCCTCTTCTTTTGATCTTGGAGAACTGGAAATGAACGCTCTACACGATCTCTCTTTGAATTCAGAAGGTATTTTCGGACCTTCTAATGTTGGAAAACTGAAATGAACGCTCTACACCTTCTCTCTCTCTCTTTCTCTGAAATGGGTAGCCATTTGAAAACTCCCTAACTTTGGAAAAAAACAGAAATGAACGCTCTACACCATCTCTCTTTGAAAATGGGGGGGTGTCATTTTGAGACCTCCCTCCCCTAAACTTGGAAAAAAAACTGAAATGAACGCTCTACACTTTCTCTCTTTGGACATGGGTAGCCCTTTGGGGACCCTCTCCTCTTGGTAGAAAAAAAACAGAACTGAAGTGAAGGCTCTACACAATCTCTCTTGGAATGGGATCCATATTTCGGGAAACGTGGATCACCTCATGCTGGAAAACTGAAGTGAACCACCAAGATTGGACTCTATATAATATTTTTTTTCAAATTGACATCATGACCCTCCTCCCATTTGTTATTAAAAAAATTGTTTTTTTTGTTTTGGTTTTTATCCCATTTCCGATGTGATTTCAGAAATGCAATTCCATAACAGTTCAATTTCATTCGAGGTTAAATGATCTAAACAGTCTTTGACCCACCCATCCGTATGATTATTTTCTTCTCCTTCCTGTTGCACCAAATTTTGTAAGTCCATAAAATCATTCCATACGGGAAGGGCTGGATCCTCACAAGGCTGTCTTGAAACACTTGGAGTCTCTTTGGGATGAGTGGAGGGATCTAGGATGTCTGGACCCGGCTGCAATTCTACCTCCATGATTTCTGGACCCGTTGGAACTTGTTTACCCGGCTGAAATTCTACCTCCATGATTTCTGGACCCGTTGGAACTTGTGAACCCGGCTGTGATTCTGCCTCCATGATTTCTGGACCTGTTGGAACTTGTGGACCCGGCTGACATTCTACCTCTACGATGTCGGGACTTTTTGAAGCTTGTGGACCCGTCTGACATTCTACCTCTACGATGTCGGGACAGGTTGGAGAAGAAGAAGAAGAAGAAGAGGATACTGGAAGAGGTTCTGTCTGTGAGGAGTCCGAAAGAGGTTGCCTGTTTGAACAAGTCGGGGAAGAAGAAGAAGAAGAAGAAGAAGAAGCTTCTGGGTTCTGAAGCGGATCTTGCACGCCAGGTAGGTTCCGGTAAGTCGACCGTTTTTTAAGAGGTAATTTTTTTTCTTCCTCCTCATCTTCAATTGTGATGACTTCAATTTCATTCCGTTGCCGGGTCGATTTTGTTTCGGGCCATGACGACGGTTTGGTCCAGCTCCTCTTATCATCTAAGGAAGGGATGGGTAAAGGTGGCGGAGGGTTTTCTTCTTCTTTTTCTTGAAACATCATCGGCGATTGGAAAGAAATCTCCTCTTTCAATTGTTTCCAAAGCGAGTACGAGCACCGATCGACGAGAAAGAGACTCTTCTGGGTTGTGACGATGAGATATTGCGTTTTCGGGGGAACGACATAGTTTTGAAAAGGTCTTAGAATATATTTCTTATATTTCATCCTGTCGCTGACTTTAAAACTTCTTTCCTTCAGATTGGGGGACGATGATTCGTAATAGGCGAGAGGAGCGGCTGTGGTTTGAACAATATGAACTTCGTCCTCAGCCGTCGTTCTCACTCCAAACGTAAAATATCGTTTCGTGAGAAAAATATTCTTCCACCGAAAACTCGTGCGCGGATCTGTATATCGCCGGTCTGTTTGAATGGCCGTCTCAAAGCTCGATCCATCCGATTCCAAGAGAAGGGAGATTCCTCTTTCGTTTGTTGCGATTCGAATAAATTTCTGTATATATTCTGAACGAGCAGGTTGGAGGATTCGACATCTTGGTTGAAAGAAACGATCGCTTGATGAGGTGGTAAATGCGGAATAAATGTCGCACAATGACACGCCAAAAAAATTTTCAAGTTGGAGATTTGCTTTAGCGTCTTCAAATCCTCCCCGTTCGAAATCCGTTGAGTTGGAAAAACGTCTAATAGCGACATGGCTCCCAATGGAAAAGAAATGATCTCGCCCAGTATTCTCGTCTTTTTATATATCTATATAGACACACACAGACACACATAGAGGCTCTATGACGTCCGTTTTATTTCTTTTTTTTTGTTTCTCTCTCTCTTCTTTCCAAGAAATCTTATCTCCATGACCTCTTTTTCTTTTCTTAAAAAGATGAATGTGTGTGGGAATGAGGAAGTGAAAGTAATAATTTAATAAACAAAAAATTATCCAACCATGACCTTCTTTTTTTTTTCAAAGTCAACCTTTCCAATCCAAGGACGTCCAGAGATAGAGGAAGCAGGGAGAGAGAAGGAGGAGGGAAGGGAAGGTCACACTCTCTTTCTCTATATAAATAAAAGGGGAGAGCCCCAAAGTCGTATTTTTGTCCAAGTGGATCATGAGGAGGCATCCCCAGCTCACTACGTGTATTCCTTTCAAATATAAATATGTTGATCTTTCCTTTTATATCATCCAAGGAGTCGTTTACCTGAAAGCCTCCGATTTTTCAAAATGTGCGGGTTATTATACCGTGGGGAGTTATCAAAAGATGCGGGACGAATTTTTGTCCGACGAAAACGTGTTGATGGCTCGTGACATTCCACCTTTGGATGCACAAATTTTGTTAATGAAACGAGCCAAATATTTTTACACGTCCCACTTTCTAACCGTCTCGCAAATGAATAGGATTATGGATCGTCTTGAGAAGACAAAAGGGATTCTCGTGCATTTTAGTGAATGGTTGCACAAATGTTTGCACGAACCTCTCTCGATCGAGAAGACTGGGAAGAATACCTATTATATTCTTCTCGAGGACTCTCCTCGTTCGTCTCATCATAGAGAGGCCACGACTTTTGAAAAAATCTTCGAGCAAGAAAAAATAGAATTATGGAACAACTACCCCATCCCTCTCCCCGAGCATCAAGAGGAGCCTGTTCAGAAGAAAAAGAAAAAACCTTTCCAAAAGCCTATCCTCATCCTCCTCGATAATGATGGGGATGAGGAGAAGCCTGTTCAGATTCCTCTCCGTTTGTCAAAACCCGTCGAGGATGAAAAACCTCTCCCTTCCTCAAAACCCCTTGAGGAAGAGAGACCCCTCGAGAAGGAGAGATCTCTCCCATTGTCAAACCTCCTCGAAGATGAAAAACCTCTCCCTTTCTCAAGACCCATCGAAGATGAAAAACCTCTACATTTATCAAGACCCCTCGAAAATGAGAGACCTCTCGATTTGTCAAAACCCCTCGAGGATAAGGGAACCAAAACTTCTCTCTCTTTCGAAGAGGAGGGACCTCTCAATTTGTCAAGACCCCTCGAGAATAAGGGAACCGAAAATCCTCTCCCTTTCTCAAGACTCCTCGAGGAGGAGGAGGAGGAGAGACCGCTTCATGTCTCAAGACAGGACCCCCCTCTATCTCTTGAGAATCCGAGGGAAACAATTCCTATTGAAAAACCATCTATCGACGATCCCCAGAAAAGGTCTTCGGAGGAGATTAGACTTCCATGTAGAAAACGAATCTGCCACAATCATCATCATCATCATGATAATAATAATAATAATAATAATATACCCCCTTCTCAACAACAGAATCCTACAACATTTGCAGATAAATGCATTCAAACTAATCCCTTTATAGTAACCCTTTTGATTGGAGAACCCGTGCATTAGCCTCGAAAAATAAAATGAGATTCTAGACTGTTTCTATGACCAGAATGTTAAGCCAATAGATAGGTCTAGCTCAGAATTTTTCTTTTAAAAAAAATAAATAAATAATCCAAAGACTATTCGTAAATATAAATGGTAAAGTCTTGAGTCGGCTGGAAAAAAATTTTCAGAGCTGAGAAAAATTCTACAACTGAAAAAAAAAAAAAAACTTTTTGTTAATTTTTATCATGTCTTAGACATGATAAAAATTAACGACCCCCTTCCCTTTTCGTCTGGGAATGTTGTCTCACTCTTTTGAAAAACAAATCGTGATTCATTCATGGAATGATTGCCATTAGAGAAAGGATGAGTCATGGTCTATTTTTAGAAAGGGTGAGACATCCTTCCCAGACAAAAAGGGAGGGTCATTAATTTTTATCATGTCTAAAGACATGATAAAAATTAACCAAAAGTTTTTTTTTTTTTTTCAGCTCTGAGAAATTTTTTTTCTCCCAGCCGATTCGAGACTTTACCATTTTTTTTAAGAATGATTTCTCTCTGATCTATCGTATTTCAAAATTCCAAGTTTCGCTTCAGAACCATCTATGCTGTTGAAGAAGTAACGTGATATATGTATTTTTTTTTTAATGAGTTCTGTCAAGATTGAATTGTGCAGGATCGACCTTGCGAATTTCTTCTCTGTGTCTTTAAATAATAATGATACCGAACTGCTTTTTGTAGAGCGCAATGGAAAAAACCTTTTGTATGGTTAGGACAATTCATGTGTTCGATCCCATTGTATTTGAGAATCTCTTGCGTCGATCCCGAAATGTAATAAATGGATCTTTGCAACCATTTCTCTAAAAACCGCCGTTTCATTTCTCCTCGCACCCAAATCATGGAAAAAGGTTCCGTCAACATCGTTAACACCCATGGAAAATAACTGTACGGAATTTCTCCTTCGTACCACGACAAGCCGTGATAATAATCACTTGCCCACACAGCGGTTCGTTTTTCTTTCTCGGTGAGCATTTGCCATGGAAACGGGGGTTTAAAAACAAATACCCCTCGAGAAGTACCGTCCAATGTGACGTAAGCCAATTCTTTCACAATAAAGGCTCCTTGAGAATCGTAGAAACCTTCAAAGTCGAGCACGAGTTCCATGTTTTTTATTTCTTTTTCTTTCCAAGGTGACCTTTATTATTATTATTATGATGGATGTGTATTGAGATACGCACGATATTATTCAAAAAACAAATATATATACGAATGTGACCTTTCCCAGAATTCATACGACCTGTCACGTGCAACCTTCTCTCTCTCTCTCTATAAAAGAGGAGACGGCGAGAGAACGCTATCCATTTTTTCCTTCAGGACACACAGCGAGAGAGAGACCGAATTTTGTTTTCTTTTTTTCCTCAATTGAAGAAAATGGACATTTTGAGTACCAAACCTCTCAAAGATTCCTACATTGTTCTGGACATGGAATACTTTCACTGTTATGATCCAAAGACGGGAGATATATGTTTCATCTTGAAAGAACTGGGCTACATCACTTGCGATTTAACCTTATGCGGATCCATGATTTTTCTCCCTCCTGTCCATTACGATGACTTATCGTCCCGCAATCAAGCTGTGGTCAACCAGACTACAAATAATCGACACGGCCTGCAATGGACCGAGGGTCGTCTTTCCTACGAGCATCTTCCTACGATCCTGAAAATACTGACCGAAAATGTGGAGGTGATCTACGTCAATGGATACGATAAAGCCGAATTTTTCAGCAAGCTCTGCCAGCGATCCGTTTATGAGTTTTACATCCCAGGGAAAACCGAGTGGCGGAACAAGTCGAAATGCACGCGACACCAATATTTCCAAAAGATGATTCATTGTGCCGAGAACAAGGTGAGAAATTTTCGATACCATTTGATGGAGGGTAGTTACGTTTTCCGGAAATTATATTGTTACCCCTCCGAAAGCAAAGCTGTCGAAGAGGAGGCGGAAGAATCTCCCCAGGAGAACTCGTGCGACGATGAGGAGGAGGAGGAGGATGAACTTTCTAATAATAATAATAAATGTCTAAGTTGGGATGCTTTAGAGACCCAAGAATATTGGTCTCAACCCTTATCTCACCTAGACCTGAAAGAGGATCCTCAAGTGTACTCTTTGTGGTCCTCTTCTAAAATTTGGTCTTGGAGAGAACCCTTGAATGTTCATGAATGAAATGGTATGTAAATCCCTAGAGAAAAAAAAATAGAAAAAAAAAGGTCCTTTTTTTGTAATATGTTGATTTCTTTCCAATCCCATTTCTTTTCTATAACTCCAGCCCAATCGACGAGAAGAAGAAGAATTTTCCAAGTTACACAAGACGTAGAAATATTTCATAAGGATTTATAAATTACACGCTCCCACATGATATATGTATAGAGAGAAAAAAACCCTCTGTTCTCTAGCCAATACGTCAAGACTTCCCTAAACTAAGAGAGACCATGAGTACCGAGGAAACCTTAGCAGAGCAAGTGGAAAGACTTTCAAAGAGATTAGAAGAGTTAAGACGGGATAGATTTACAGTTCCGCCGACTAAAGAGGAAACTATCATCGATTTCAACAAACCGCTGTACTTTCATCCCCTACCCCAAAGAATGAGACGAATGGACTCGCCGTTGAACAGTCCCAATGAGAAACAAAATGTCACTTATTTGAATAGCCAATTTCAACACATGAATATTTCATAAGTATTTTTTTTCCTAAAGCGTAGGGAGATCGGATCAGTAGTTTTTATCATGTCTTAGACATGATAAAAATTAACTCTACCCCCCCTTTTGTCTGGGAATGTTGTCTCACACTTTCTAAAAATAGACCATCACTCCTCCTTTCCTAAAGAATAGAATTCCAAGAATGGGATCTGGTCTATTTTTAGAAACGGTGAGACCCTATTTCCAGACAAAAGGCGGGTAGAGTTCATTTTTATCATGTCTAAAGTTCAGGGTCCATCCATCTTCTTATGTGAAACGGTGACCCTGACAAGATCGAGATAAACAAGTCCTGTGAGTTGTTTTGTAATCTTGACGCGATCCAAGAAAGACTTTTTATTATTTTTTTTTGAAATAGGCGGGGGGTGGGGAGAGAAAATGTTCTCACGACCCTCAGATATCTTTTCATAAATATATTTTTTATCAAAGTGTTTCTTTCATTCCGATCCTTTTAAGAGGTTGGAATGACCCTGACATTTAGATGGGGTCGCGATCCCGACAGATGTCGCGCGAGTATAAAAGTGTGTGTCCTCCGCGAGATTTCTTCATAGAACAGAAGAAGACGTGAACTGAGCTGGTAAGTCCCTTTGGTCCTATGAATATGGTTATCTATAAACTCGATTTGATTCTTAGTTTTTTTTAATAATGATAATAATCATAACTTCATTTAAAAAGACCTTTGAAACTTCTTAACCCTTTGAAAAGAAAAATGTCTCTTTCAAGACGACGACTCTAAAACGTTTTAATGTTTTCCCCCCCTTTCTAGATCTTCCCTGTTATACATATATACCTTTTCGATTCTCTTTTTTGCTCCTGTTTGTGGAAGACATCACCGTATTCATCGCCATGGCGTGTTCAGAAAACTTTATCGTGCTCGATCTAGAGGGTTTCCAGTCCTACAACCACAAGAAGGGTGAATTTACCTACGTTTTAAAAGAATTGGGCTATGCGACAAAAGATTTTTTGACCGTGGGATCGTTGACGTTTACTCCTCCTCACCCCTTCCACCAACTGAGTGAAAAAAACCAAAAGACAAATGCCTGGCTGACAAGAAACCGGCACGGACTTCGTTGGAACGAGGGTCATATTCCCTACAACCATTTAGGACGCATTCTCCAATCGCTCACTCACAGCTTCTCCACGATTTATGTGGTGGGATGCCAGAAAGCTAAATTCTTTGCTAAAGCCTTGGATTATCAAAAACCCGTGACGGAAATTTATGTGCCAGATGGAATCATTTGGAAGTATCGGGAAAAATGTGCCCGACATCATCAAAGGATGAAATATTTCCATTGTGCCGAAAACAAAGTGCGCAACTATCGATGGCATATTACGGAAGGAGATTTTCATATCAATCACGTCTATCCAGACGGAACGGAGAAAGAGGAGAGGATTCAGGAGGAAGCAGACAATCCTCTGCAAGCTTTTGATAAGGCCTACGATCAGTTAGAGAAGGATCCGTCCCCAAAAGCGTACGATAACCTCATCCAGAAATGGGATAATCTGTCCTGTTTCCAAGTGATGGAACATCCGGATGAGCATACGCCTTTAAACTTGATGGGCTCTTCTACTTCTTCTTCTTCTTTGTCTTTCTTTCCAGCAACTTCCTCCAATAACTCGAGGAAGACGGAGGGTTGGGGAGACATACCTGAAAATATTCCCCATTACGATCCAGCAGCCTGTTGGGACGAACCTTCCAAAGAATCTCATGAGACCCCCAAAATATCTTCAGAGGATCCAAAGACAAAATCCACTGAGTGTTGGGACGATGAACGGACGACTCATGATCCAAAATCCACTAAGACTATATCCACTGAGTGTTGGGACAATGAACAGACGACCCATGCTCCAAAATCCACTGAGACTATGTCCACTGAGTGTTGGGACGATGAAACCGAAAAGACGACAGAGAATTGGGATGACCGTTCTCAAAAGTATTTGAATTGATATATACATAAACTCAGGAGAAAAAAAAATAAAGAAAAGATTTTTAGAAATAAGTAGGGAAAGGTTCTCCGCTTTCCCTATATTTATGGAAATGGACTGAGAATAGAGAGAGAGAGAGAGAGACGAATCAGGAGACCAAAAAAAATGGGTCTTGGAAGGAATGAGTGCAAATGCATTCGATTCCTTCCAAAACCCATTTTTTTGGGTCCCTCTCTCATCCAATCTTGGAAAAGAACTTTGTCCTATTTTTCTAGGTCCATTCAAAAAGAAATGAATCTATCCATAAATTTTCTTAAAAGAAAAAAACAAAAAGATCCATTACCTCTTGACGGTCCAAAGTCGAGAATCTTGGAAAAAGTCATCCACTCTCTCCATCCAGTCAAGCTTCTCTGTAGAAAATCTAGTAGGTGCATCTGCATTCTTAAACGCGAACTAACTTGAACGCGAACATTATTGGACGCGAAACGTCGAATGCTGAAATAGTTAACAGTGATCCCATTCTTAAAGAAACGGGGATGTTTTATTCATCCAGTCGAGTGCGGAAAAATTTCTGAGAGCCGGAGAAAAATTTCTCTGGCTGAAAAAAAAAAAAAAAAAAAAAAAAAAAAAAAAAAATACCCCCCTTTTAGTCTGAAAATTTTCAGACTAAAAGGGGGGTAATTTTTTTTTTTTTTTCTTTTTTTTAATATCTAACTTTGAACCACAGAAATTTTTTCCGGCTCTCAGAAACTTTTCCCAACCGACTCGATGTGAATAAAACTTTACTGTTTGTTAAGAATGTTATTTAATGGATCGATTTCAACCTATCGAGTTTCGCTTGAGTTCCGGCCGTGCTGTGGGCCCACCTGGATACAAGTTTTCCCCTTTTGGAATAGAATAAAACTTTACTGTTTTTTTAAGAATGTTATTTAATGGATCGATTTCAACCTATCGAGTTTCGCTTGAGTTCCGGCCGTGCTGTGGGCAAACCTGGATACAAGTTTTTCCCCTTTTGGAATAGAATTTCCGTCAAGGTAGGCTACTTTCCCTCTTTTTGCATTTTTCATGTCATTTCATTTGTATTACAATATACAGAAAACGGGCGTTCGAACTGATTTCTAGGCTATTTCTATACAAATGGAGCTCGATCCAAGAAAGAAATGATGTCTTTTTTTTATTCTGTGGACAGCCAATTTGTATTGGAATATACTGAAAACGGGTGTTTGAGTCGATTTTCAGTATATTTCAATACAAATAGAGCTCGGTCCAAGAAAGAAATGATGTCTTTTTTTTTATTTTGTGAACTGCCAATTTGTATTGGAATATACTGAAAACGGGTGTTTGAGTCGGTCTTCAGTATATTTCAATACAAATAGAGCTCGATCCAAGAAAGAAATGATGTCTTTTTTTTATTTTGTGGACTGCCAATTTGTATTGGAATATACTGAAAACGGGTGTTTGAGTCGGTTTTCAGTATATTTCAATACAAATAGAGCTCGGACCAAGAAAAAAATGATGTCTTTTTTTTTTATTTTGAGGACTGCCAATTTGTATTGGAATATACTGAAAACGGGTGTTTGAGTCGGTATTCAGTATATTTCAATACAAATAGAGCTCGGTCCAAGAAAGAAATGATGTCTTTTTTTTATTTTGTGGACTGCCAATTTGTATTGGAATATACTGAAAACGGGTGCTTGAGTCGGTTTTCAGTATATTTCAATACAAATGGAGCTGGATCCAAGAAAAAAATGATGTCTTTTTTTATGTTGTGAACTGCCAATTTTGTATTGGAATATACTGAAAACGGGCGTTCACGTCGGTTTTCAGTATATTTCAATACAAATGGAGCTGGATCCAAGAAAAAAATGATGTCTTTTTTTATGTTGTGGACAGCCAATTTTGTATTGGAATATACTGAAAACGGCCGTTCACGTTGGTTTTCAGTATATTTCAATACAAATGGAGCTGGATCCAAGAAAGAAATGATGTCTTTTTTTTATTTTGTGGACTGCCAATTTGTATTGGAATATACTGAAAACGGGTGTTTGAGTCGGTTTTCAATATATTTCAATACAAATAGAGCTCGGTCCAAGAAAAAAATGATGTCTTTTTTTTTTATTTTGAGGACTGCCAATTTGTATTGGAATATACTGAAAACGGGTGTTTGAGTCGGTATTCAGTATATTTCAATACAAATAGAGCTCGGTCCAAGAAAGAAATGATGTCTTTTTTTTATTTTGTGGACTGCCAATTTGTATTGGAATATACTGAAAACGGGTGCTTGAGTCGGTTTTCAGTATATTTCAATACAAATGGAGCTGGATCCAAGAAAAAAATGATGTCTTTTTTTATGTTGTGAACTGCCAATTTTGTATTGGAATATACTGAAAACGGGCGTTCACGTCGGTTTTCAGTATATTTCAATACAAATGGAGCTGGATCCAAGAAAAAAATGATGTCTTTTTTTATGTTGTGGACAGCCAATTTTGTATTGGAATATACTGAAAACGGCCGTTCACGTTGGTTTTCAGTATATTTCAATACAAATGGAGCTGGATCCAAGAAAAAAATGATGTCTTTTTTTATGTTGTGGACAGCCAATTTTGTATTGGAATATACTGAAAACGGGCGTTCGAGTCCTTTTTCCGACTATTTCTATACACATTCCACTATATTAAAATGACGTCATGGTTGAGTCCAAACAGAGTCGTCCCCGGATAGAGTCGTCTCCGGACAAAGTCGTCCCCGGACAATTTTATACCGAATTTGTATAGAAATATACTTAAAATGGGCTTGGAGGGGGGCGGAGTCCAAACAAAGTCGTCCCCGGACCATCTTGATGACCAGACATATTGCCTTTTCAACAGCCCGTATTATTCTGAACAAAAACGTGGAATACGTTTATAGAAAAGAGAAGAATTGAAAGTGAAAGTCAAAAAGCAAAATGGGATCGGCTGGGAAAAATTTCTGAGAGCCGAGAAAAAATTCTGAGTCAGAAAAAAAAAAGAAAAAATATATAATATATATATTATATAATATATATATTATATAATATATATATTATATAATATATATTATAATATATATATTATATAATATATATTATAAATACTTTTTGTTAATTTTTATCATGTCTTCTAGACATGATAAAAATTAACTCATCCCCCTTTTGTCTGGGTATGTTGTCTCACCGTTTCTAAAAATAGACCAGAACCCAGTCTTTTCTTGGAATTTAAAAGGATGAGTCATGGTCTATTTTTAGAAAGTGGGAGACAACATTCCCAGACAAAAGGGGGGTGATTTAATTTTTATCATGTCTAGAAGACATGATAAAAATTAACAAAAAGTTTTTTTTTTTTTTTTTTTTTTTTTTTTTTTACATCTCAGAATTTTTTTCTGAGCTCTGAGAAATTTTTCCTAGCCGATCCCATTTCGTTTTTCGACTTTCACTTTCAACTCTTCACTTTTCCTATCCACTGTCGTTGGAATTGTGTTCACTGGAGGCTATTTCTTTTTTTGAAATCTCGCTTTTAGTTTTCTCTGAGATTCTTTAGAAATGGCTATACAAATTTCACCATCTATATAGAAATGATTTCGAAACAAAGTCGTCCCCGGACCATCTTGATGACCGAATATGTATAGAAGTAGTCTGAAAATGGGCTTGAGGGCCGGTTTCTGGACGATTCATCTACAAATTCGGCCGCATCCAGAAAAACAAAAATACATAGTTTCTTTTTGGGTGGACAGGAGATGATAAATTTCTTTTCTCTCTCTCTCTCTCTCTCCCAATATTGGAGGAGAGAGTGGCCCAAAAAAATGGGTCTTGGAAGGAATCGAATGCATTTTGAAATGCACTCATTCCTTCCAAGACCCATTTTTTTGGTCTCCTGATTCAACTCTCCAGTCTATGGAATAGGCAAAGCGGAGAACGTTTCCCCTTCCTTAAGCGACTGGAGACCATATCGCATCATCATCATCATCATCATCACCATCATCCTCTTTCTGATACTTTTCAACGAAGGCTTGATGTCTCTGGATTATTTTGGGGAGATGATGGATCCCGAATTGAGTGATGAAAAAGAGAGGACTCTTTTTCCTTTCTTGTTCGTCTTGCACAGTCTCTCGGAGGGTGATATACGTTTCCCCGTCCTCCTCAATTTTCGTCAGAGGTCTCATGAATATTTTACACATCCAAGGGAAGAGCGACTTGTTATGCAGGGATTTCGAAGCGACGAAAGCCGCTTCATTCGAAGTGAGGACAATCTGGTTCGGTTGACCCCATTCTTTGGAGTAGTTGTCCAAATCGCCTAGTCGAAGAAAATGGTGTCGATTAGGAAAAAAGACTTGGAGAACACTCGTCGTATGCGAGACGTTCGTAGGTAAGAGAGTCAAGATATCTTTGGCATTCCAGTACAGGAATCCTAGATCCACATACGCGTGCACGTAATAGTCATCGTTATATTCCAGTTTGAGCAGCATGGCTTTTGTATTTTTTTTTCCGTTCTCAAGGCGAAACACTCGTCTGATATGAACAAGAGCTCGCTGGCGATCCGTTTATATAGACTCCTCAGAGAGAGAGATAGAGAGGGAGAGGGGAGGAGGAGGAACAAGGTTGATGAATTCTAAAATAAAAAAAAAATGATAACGAAATGAGTGTTTGTGAAGGTCATAGAGAGATGATTATAGAGTTGTTTTATTTTTTATTTTCTCAAAAGAAAAAACCAAAAGGGTCCCATTCCATACGACATGGCCTTTGAGAAGGTGACGGGGTCATGTGTCTACAAAGTTGATAAACTCTAGAATAAAAAAAAAGCTTTCATCACGTAGCTCTCGAGAAGAAAATGACAGGGGTCTGTCTCTAGGAGAAGGTCATAGGTAGTATACAAAGGATGGTTGATTTTTTTTTCTTTCGTTCCTCTCAATCCCATGACCTTTGAAAAGGTGACGGGGTGTTCTTTAGGAAAAAAATAGAAGGTCATAGAGAGAGAGAGATAGACAAAGTTGATTTTTTTTTCTAGAAGTCAACCGTCACGTCGCCCATCACGTGGTCTTCTCGTATATATAGAGAGGCGAGTGGAAGACAGACTCTATTTCCCAGAGAGAGAGACTGCTGTGCATATCCATATTTCTACTCAAGATGATGATCCGCGTCTTATATAATGAGTTTGTGAGCATTCGCTGTTATGTGGATGACGGAAGATTGTTTTGGAACGCTACGGACATTTTGCCTCTGATTTATACTTCCAGTAAAAGAACCTGGGACATTCTCTCGGTGTTTTTCGACGAACACCACGTCTTCAGGAAAATAAAAGATCTTGAGAGTCTCGGCAGTTCTCAAGAGGGATATGTCCTCTCCAGCGAAGAAATGTTACATCTGGCCGAAAATAATCCTAAAAATAATCAGCTTCTGGCCTGGGTGTATAGCATTTTAACTCAGCCGCTGGTTCGAGTTGTACCCAATCAACCCGTTTACCGACTGCTCTATCCGGGGGAGAAATTTCCCTTCATTACCCTCTTTAATCTGGGTGTGCGCTACATACCGCCTCATCCAGGCATGACGGATTCTTCTACTTACCCTAAACAATATGCCAGCGCTTATTGCCAGACAGACCCCCGTCAAGAAAAGGTCGTCGAGACTCAAACGGATCCTCTGGTGGTCTCTTTAAATGTCACTAAAGTTATCACCTTCTAAAAAAAACAACCACCACCACCCAAAAAAAAATTTGCTCCTCCTCCAAATTTTTTTTTATCTTCTCGAAAGAAAAAAAAAAGAAACTTTTCCATCTAGCCTCTTTCTTTCAATCCCTCTTAAGAGAGAGAGGGAGGAGAAAAGAAAGAGAGTTCTGAGGAGGCAAAAGAAATGGGTCTGGAAGGAAACGGGTGCATTGCGAGAAAAAGAGGGTCCTCTTTTCTTTTCTCGAAATGCACCCTTTTCCTTCCAGACCCATTTTTTTTATCACTTCTTCAAACCAATCTTGGAAAGGTGGGGATACAATAAATTGTGCGTAAAGTCCATTTCGATCAAGACTGGATTTTTTTTTTGAAAAGAAAACATAATGTTATATATAGATAGCTAAATCTTTATCATGATATTCTTTAAGAATTTCTTAGCCATTTGTCAAAGAAGGGGACTATAATTGAAGAATTTATGAATTTGGGAACATGTCACCCATGACAAATCTAAAATCTTGGAAGTGGATACTGGAAAGCCCCGCTCTGATTATAATTCTGAGTTCTAGCATGGGACATTTTTTAGATCAATAAGCTAAACTATTTTTCTAGTCTCATATTCTCTCGTGACTAGGGTTTCAGATTTGGGTAGAGAGAGACACTGTTCTGAACAGAAACGTGGAATGCTTTTATAGAAAAGTGAAGAGTTGAAAGTGAAAGTCGAAAAACGAAATGAGATCGGCTGTCAAAATATTTTCAGAGCTCAGGAAAAAATTCTGAGATGTAAAAAAAAAAACTTTTTGTTAATTTTTATCATGTCTTCTAGACATGATAAAAATTAACTCACCCCCTTTTTGTCTGGGAATGTTGTCTCCCACTTTCTAAAAATAGACCATGACTCATCCTTTTAAAGAATAGAATCCAAGAAAAGACTGGGTTCTGGTCTATTTTTAGAAACGGTGAGACAACATACCCAGACAAAAGGGGGATGAGTTAATTTTTATCATGTCTAGAAGACATGATAAAAATTAACAAAAAGTTTTTTTTTTTTTTTTTTTACATCTCAGAATTTTTTTCTGAGCTCTGAAAATATTTTGCCAGCCGATCTCATTTCGTTATCATTTTTTTTTATTTTAGAATTCATCAACCTTGTTCCTCCTCCTCCCCTCTCCCTCTCTCTGAGGAGTCTATATAAACGGATCGCCAGCGAGCTCTTGTTCATATCAGACGAGTGTTTCGCCTTGAGAACGGAAAGAAAATACAAAAGCCATGCTGCTCAAACTGGAATATAACGATGACTATTACGTGCACGCGTATGTGGATCTAGGATTCCTGTACTGGAATGCCAAAGATATCTTGACTCTCTTACCTACGAACGTCTCGCATACGAAGAGTGTTCTCCAAGTCTTTTTTCCTAATCGACACCATTTTCTTCGACTAGGCGATTTGGACAACTACTCCAAAGAATGGGGTCAACCGAACCAGATTGTCCTCACTTCGAATGAAGCGGCTTTCGTCGCTTCGAAATCCCTGCATAACAAGTCGCTCTTCCCTTGGATGTGTAAAATATTCATGAGACCTCTGACGAAAATTGAGGAGGACGGGGAAACGTATATCACCCTCCGAGAGACTGTGCAAGACGAACAAGAAAGGAAAAAGAGTCCTCTCTTTTTCATCACTCAATTCGGGATCCATCATCTCCCCAAAATAATCCAGAGACATCAAGCCTTCGTTGAAAAGTATCAGAAAGAGGATGATGGTGATGATGATGATGATGATGATGCGATATGGTCTCCAGTCGCTTAAGGAAGGGGAAACGTTCTCCGCTTTCCCTATTCCATAGACTGGAGAGTTGAATCAGGAGACCAAAAAAATGGGTCTTGGAAGGAATGAGTGCATTTCAAAATGCATTCGATTCCTTCCAAGACCCATTTTTTTGGGCCACTCTCTCCTCCAATATTGGGAGAGAGAGAGAGAGAGAGAAAAGAAATTTATCATCTCCTGTCCACCCAAAAAGAAACTATGTATTTTTGTTTTTCTGGATGCGGCCGAATTTGTAGATGAATCGTCCAGAAACCGGCCCTCAAGCCCATTTTCAGACTACTTCTATACATATTCGGTCATCAAGATGGTCCGGGGACGACTTTGTTTGGAAATCATTTCTATATAGATGGTGAAATTTGTATAGCCATTTCTAAAGAATCTCAGAGAAAACTAAAAGCGAGATTGCAAAAAAAGAAATAGCCTCCAGTGAACACAATTCCAACGACAGTGGATAGGAAAAGTGAAGAGTTGAAAGTGAAAGTCGAAAAACGAAATGGGATCGGCTAGGAAAAATTTCTCAGAGCTCAGAAAAAAATTCTGAGATGTAAAAAAAAAAAAAAAAAAAAAACTTTTTGTTAATTTTTATCATGTCTTCTAGACATGATAAAAATTAACTCACCCCCCTTTTGTCTGGGAATGTTGTCTCCCACTTTCTAAAAATAGACCATGACTCATCCTTTTAAATTCCAAGAAAAGACTGGGTTCTGGTCTATTTTTAGAAACGGTGAGACAACATACCCAGACAAAAGGGGGATGAGTTAATTTTTATCATGTCTAGAAGACATGATAAAAATTAACAAAAAGTATTTATAACATATATTATATAATATATATTATATAATATATATATTATATAATATATATATTATATAATATATATATTATATATTTTTTCTTTTTTTTTTCTGACTCAGAATTTTTTCTCGGCTCTCAGAAATTTTTCCCAGCCGATCCCATTTTGCTTTTTGACTTTCACTTTCAATTCTTCTCTTTTCTATAAATGTATTCCACGTTTTTGTTCAGAATAATACGGGCTTTTGAAAAGGCAATATGTCTGGTCATCAAGATGGTCCGGGGACGACTTTGTTTGGACTCCGCCCCCCCCTCCAAGCCCATTTTAAGTATATTTCTATACAAATTCGGTATAAAATTGTCCGGGGACGACTTTGTCCGGAGACGACTCTATCCGGGGAAGACTCTGTTTGGACTCAACCATGACATCATTTTAATATAGTGGAATGTGTATAGAAATAGTCGGAAAAAGGACTCGAACGCCCGTTTTCAGTATATTCCAATACAAAATTGGCTGTCCACAACATAAAAAAAGACATCATTTTTTTTCTTGGATGGAGCTCCACTTGTATTGAAATATACTGAAAACAACGTGAATGCCCGTTTTCAGTATATTCCAATACAAAATTGGCTGTCCACAAAAAATAAAAAAAAGACATCATTTTTTTCTTGGATCCAGCTCCATTTGTATTGGAATATACTGAAATCCAACGTGAACGCCCGTTTTCAGTATATTCCAATACAAAATTAGCTGTCCACAAAATAAAAAAAAGACATCATTTTTTTCTTGGATCCAGCTCCACTTGTATTGTAATATACTGAAAACCGACGTGAACGCCCGTTTTCAGTATATTCCAATACAAAATTGGCTGTCCACAAAATAAAAAAAAAGACATCATTTTTTTCTTGGATGGAGCTCCATTTGTATTGAAATATACTGAAAACCAACGTGAACGCCCGTTTTCAGTATATTCCAATACAAAATTGGCTGTCCACAAAATAAAAAAAAAGACATCATTTTTTTCTCTGATCCAGCTCCATTTGTAATGAAATATACCGAAAACCGGCTCAAGCACCCGTTTTCAGTATATTCCAATAGAAATTGGCAGTCCACAAAATAAAAAAAAGACATCATTTCTTTCTTGGACCGAGCTCTATTTGTATTGAAATATACTGAAAACCGACTCAAACACCCGTTTTCAGTATATTCCAATACAAATTGGCAGTCCTCAAAATAAAAAAAAAAGACATCATTTTTTTCTTGGACCGAGCTCTATTTGTATTGAAATATACTGAAAACCGACTCAAACACCCGTTTTCAGTATATTCCAATACAAATTGGCAGTCCACAAAATAAAAAAAAGACATCATTTCTTTCTTGGATCGAGCTCTATTTGTATTGAAATGTACTGAAGACCGACTCAAAGACCCGTTTTCAGTATATTCCAATACAAATTGGCAGTTCACAAAATAAAAAAAAAGACATCATTTTTTTCTTGGACCGAGCTCTATTTGCATTGAAATATACTGAAAACCGACTCAAACACCCGTTTTCAGTATATTCCAATACAAATTGGCAGTCCACAAAATAAAAAAAAGACATCATTTCTTTCTTGGATCGAGCTCTATTTGTATTGAAATATACTGAAAACCGATTCAAACACCCGTTTTCAGTATATTCCAATACAAATTGGCAGTTCACAAAATAAAAAAAAAGACATCATTTCTTTCTTGGACCGAGCTCTATTTGTATTGAAATATACTGAAAATCGACTCAAACACCCGTTTTCAGTATATTCCAATACAAATTGGCTGTCCACAAAATAAAAAAAAGACATCATTTCTTTCTTGGATCGAGCTCCATTTGTATAGAAATAGCCTAGAAATCAGTTCGAACGCCCGTTTTCAGTATATTGTAATACAAATGAAATGACATGAAAAATGCAAAAAGAGGAAAAGTAGCCTACCTTGACGGAAATTCTATTCCAAAAGGGGAAAACTTGTATCCAGGTTTGCCCACAGCACGGCCGGAACTCAAGCGAAACTCGATAGGTTGAAATCGATCCATTAAATAACATTCTTAAAAAAACAGTAAAGTTTTATTCTATTCCAAAAGGGGAAAACTTGTATCCAGGTAAGCCCACAGCACGGCCGGAACTCAAGCGAAACTCGATAGGTTGAAATCGATCCATTAAATAACATTCTTAACAAACAGTAAAGTTTTATTCACATCGAGTCGGTTGGGAAAAGTTTCTGAGAGCCGGAAAAAATTTCTGTGGTTCAAAGTTAGATATTAAAAAAAAAAAAAGAAAAGAAAAAAGAAAAAAAAAATACCCCCCTTTTAGTCTGAAAATTTGAAAATTGATGTCTTCAATTTTTGAAAAATTGAAGACATCAATTTTCAGACTAAAAGGGTTTTTTTTTTTTTTTTTTTTTTTTTTTTTTTTTTTTTTTCAGCCAGAGAAATTTTTCTCTGGCTCTCAGAAATTTTTCCGCACTCGACTGGGTGAATAAAACATCCCCGTTTCTTTAAGAATGGGATCACTGTTAACTATTTCAGCATTCGACGTTTCGCGTCCAATAATAACTGCCGGGTGTTCAAGAATGCAGATGCACCTACTAGATTTTCTACAGAGAAGCTTGACTGGATGGAGAGAGTGGATGACTTTTTCCAAGATTCTCGACTTTGGACCGTCAAGAGGTAATGGATCTTTTTGTTTTTTTCTTTTAAGAAAATTTATGGATAGATTCATTCCTTTTTGAATGGACCTAGAAAAATAGGACAAAGTTCTTTTCCAAGATTGGATGAGAGAGGGACCCAAAAAAATGGGTCTTGGAAGGAATCGAATGCATTTGCACTCATTCCTTCCAAGACCCATTTTTTTTGGTCTCCTGATTCGTCTCTCTCTCTCTCTTCTCAGTCCATTTCCATAAATATAGGGAAAGCGGAGAACCTTTCCCTACTTATTTCTAAAAATCTTTTCTTTATTTTTTTTTCTCCTGAGTTT
This sequence comes from Stegodyphus dumicola, assembly GCF_044657685.1. Taxonomy (NCBI): domain Eukaryota; kingdom Metazoa; phylum Arthropoda; class Arachnida; order Araneae; family Eresidae; genus Stegodyphus; species Stegodyphus dumicola. Next base: position 183,267,859 of record NC_140781.1, read on the forward strand.
ATGTATATATCAATTCAAATACTTTTGAGAACGGTCATCCCAATTCTCTGTCGTCTTTTCGGTTTCATCGTCCCAACACTCAGTGGACATAGTCTCAGTGGATTTTGGAGCATGGGTCGTCTGTTCATTGTCCCAACACTCAGTGGATATAGTCTTAGTGGATTTTGGATCATGAGTCGTCCGTTCATCGTCCCAACACTCAGTGGATTTTGTTTTTGGATCCTCTGAAGATATTTTGGGGGTCTCATGAGATTCTTTGGAAGGTTCGTCCCAACAGGCTGCTGGATCGTAATGGGGAATATTTTCAGGTATGTCTCCCCAACCCTCCGTCTTCCTCGAGTTATTGGAGGAAGTTGACGACAAAGAAGAAGAAGAAGTAGAAGAGCCCATCAAGTTTAAAGGCGTATGCTCATCCGGATGTTCCATCACTTGGAAACAGGACAGATTATCCCATTTCTGGATGAGGTTATCGTACGCTTTTGGGGACGGATCCTTCTCTAACTGATCGTAGGCCTTATCAAAAGCTTGCAGAGGATTGTCTGCTTCCTCCTGAATCCTCTCCTCTTTCTCCGTTCCATTTTTATCATGTCTTTAGACATGATAAAAATTAACTAACTTCCGCTTTTGTCTGGGAATGTTATCTCACCGTTTCTAAAAATAGACCATCACTCATCCTTTCTAAAAAGAATAAAATTCCAAGAATGGGTTCTGGTCTATTTTTAGAAACGGAGAGACAACATTCCCAGACAAAAGGAGGGTAGAGTTAATTTTTATCATGTCTACAAGACATGATAAAAATTAACCAAAAGTTTTTTTTTTTTTAGTCCAAAGGGGCATTGTCCCCGAAGGACTATTAGTTTCGTTTGGGCGTTTTGCGTTGACAACTGTAGACGGCGAATCACTTTTCAAAATAACGCACTTACCCTGATCCACTCTCACCTCCTCCTCGCTCTCTTATCCTTATCCACTCTCTCCTCCTCCTCTCTCTCTTATCCTCCTCCTCTCTCTTATCCTCCTCGCTCTCCCATCCTCCTCCACTCTCTCATCCTCCTCGCTCTCCCATCCTACTCGCTTTACCATCCTCCTCCACTCTCTAATACTCCACTCTTGTCCTCCATTTCCATATAGTTAAAATTTCCCGTTGTATGAAACAATAGAATAGTAATCATTCTCAATAAAACGGTAGTCAAGCAACCGCAGTAAGAAGAAACCATTGAAATAGACCTTAGTAAAAAAAACTATTGTAAAAATCATTTGCATTGAAAAACAAATATCATATCATTAATCACAATCAAAGTCCTTCGGGGACAATGCCCCTTTGGACGTAATCTAAAATCTGAATCCTTTCAGAATTTTTTTTTTTTTTTTTTTAGAGTTAGAGAATTTTTTTTTCCCGGCTCTCAAAATTTTTTCGCAGCCGACTCGATTCTCCATTGACAAGACAGCGCCATTTTTTTTAAGAATAAACTCTCGCTTATCTATTTAAGCATTCCCAGTTTTGCTTTAGATGAGTGTCAGCCGTTGAAGAAGAAGCATCCTGTCACTTGGGAGAGACATATTTTGAGGAGTCAACATGTTGTGTGGACCGTTGAGATCGATTTTTCTCTTCCCGTTGTGTGGACATTGTTGAGCGTTTTGTGAAGCTTTGAAAGAATGGAGGGGTTTTGATGGAGAATATTTCTTTTTATTGAATTTTTAAAAAAAGATTTAAGATTCACATTTTATAACAGGTTTTACATGGAAAGAAGGTTTTTCTTCTAGTTTGACGACTTCTTTTTCTTGGGAGATGTTTCTATTGGAAAGATGGAAGGAAAGACGATTCCCACATTGAAGAAGGTTCATGAGAAACTCGTACGGATCTTGGTTCTCTTCTCGAGCCGATATATCATACGGAATCCGGGACATGTTTTGCAATCGCTCCAGTTCCTCCTCGTATTTTTGCTTGCTCGCCAATTTCATGCGGGGACGAAACTGGTCCAGAATATACAATCCCTGGGGTTGAGTCACTCGAGAAAAAGCGACATATTGCTGAAATCGATTAAAAGGTCCGTGCATGTAAATTGCGATCGACGGAAAGGTGGCTCCTTGGGCTTTATGAGCCGTAATCGCTTCGGCTAACATCAAAGGAAACTGTTCGCGATAAATTGCGAGTGTTTTTGTCGAACAGGTGTCAATACGAATGGAGACGCGATCGATAGGAGCTAGACTATTCGAAAATTGCAGCCAGACACGCGTCACAACTCCGTCTTCATCCTGGTCTATTTGGTGTAGTGTTCCAATTGCTCCATTCATCCATCCTTTGGATCTGTCGAGCGTTTTAGTCAATTGATATCGCGCTCCTCTTTGTAAATGGAGGACGGATTCGAGATTCGCCATCTGAGATCGATGTAAATGTTGACTCCGTTTCGTCATCCTCTTCCGCGATTTTTCGCTCTCGGAATAAATCACGTCTCGAGCCAGACACGAACAGTACGTCCCTCGGGATTGGAGACGTTTCATATTATATTTCTCTGCATCCTTGCTCGAAAAACAGAGAATAATAGCTTCGCGAGGAATTTCGTCGAAACTGCGAACGCGGGACTGGAAAAATGCCACATCGTCCGGTTCTAAAAAGTGATTTCTCGTTAAACGATCGAGTCTCTCCTCGTAATCCAGAGAGAATCGCATACATTCGACTAGTTCATAGTAGAGCGTGGATTGAGGCGTCCACCACCCTTCAGAATAAAAAATGGGCATGTCGCGAATCGGTTGGAGCTGCTGCAAATCTCCGAATTTAATCATATGCACATTCCCAAACGGTTTATCCGGCACATGACACAATTGTCGAAGTTGCTGGTCGAGGCGCGAAAATAAATTGGATCCGATCGTGGAAACGTCATCCAAAATCACCATCCGTAAAGGAGCATACAGGGGTCTGTAATAGTCTAAAGTCTTTTGGGTCAGAGGTCGAACAAAAGTCCCGTTCATTTGAAGACGCAGGGCATGATGCAAAGTATCTCCCGTAATGTAAACCGCTCCTTGAGCACTAAGTGCGAGTTTGAGAACCGAGCACGCTTCGCTAAAAAGAGGCGTTCGAATCAGAGTTTGGTATAAAGCTTGGATCAGGAAAGATTTACCCGTTCCGGCAGATCCTTGCACAATAATATCCAGAGGAGGGGGACGTTTCGATTCAGGTAACGCGTAATAGGTGTACAAACGGACGAGAACGTAGATCAGGAAATTGTATTGCTCTTTATTACATTGTCGAATACATTTTTGATAGGCTTCTTCGGACCACATATCCTTATACTGCAAATTCGTATAGCTTTCCCACTGCTTGGGAGGAAGATGTTTCTTTCGCGGTCGGGAGTTCTTTTTAAGAACAGCATAACGTTCCCTTTGAAGTATTCGTTCTCGCTCTCGATTAGCTGAATTGCTTCGCCAGCGTCGTTTCTGTTCACGCATTCTTTCCCTAAGACGTTCTCTACTGGATAGGCTCATCGTGACACCACTCAAAAAAGGTGAAGTGTGTGTATAGAAAATCACTTCCTTTAATTTATATACATATACTTTTTGAGGAGGGGGGATGTGAAATGACCTCGTCTCGAAACGAACCAATAGCACTTCGAGAAGACTTGGAACGAGATAGGTTTCTTAGAGAGAGAGGGACACAAAAAAAATGTATAAAAAATAAGAATGATTTATCCGTCGACCTCTGGGCTAAAAGTAAACAAACAAAATTTGAAAAGGTCAAGGTGAACTCACTGAATTCATCTTAGAAATCAGATAGGAAAAAAAAAATGAGGGTACCCATGTTTCCTCTTCAACAACATAGACTCATCTAAAACGAAACTCGGAATGCTTACACAAATAAACAAGAATCCATTCTTAAATAAAAAATGGGGACGTCTTGTCGATCGAGTGGGCTAGAAAAAATTTCTGTAACTCTGAAAAAAAAAAAAAAACTTTTTGTTAATTTTTATCATGTCTTTAGACATGATAAAAATTAACTACCTTCCCCTTTTGTCTGGGAATGTTGTCTCACCGTTTCTAAAAATAGACCATCACTCATCCTTTCTAAAAAGAATAAAATTCCAAGAATGGGTTCTGGTCTATTTTTAGAAACGGAGAGACAACATTCCCAGACAAAAAGAGGGGACAGTTAATTTTTATCATGCCTATAAGACATGATAAAAATTAACCAAAAGTTTTTTTTTTTTTTTTTTTTTTTAACTGAGAAATTTTTTTCCCAGTCAACTTGGCTGGACAAGACATCTCCGGATTCTTTCTGGAATGGACTCTATGATCTATATAAACATTTCGAGTTCCGAGTTTCGCTTCAGTTGAGTGTGAGCCGTTCTAGAAGAAGAAACCATCCTGTGACTGGATAGAGAGAACTATTCCTTTTTTCCATTCACCCGTCGTGTTGAACCGTTCAGATATTTGCTTTTATTAATATTTTTTTTTCCTAACCCACGCGTCTTTAAACAATGGAATAGTTTGAAAGGATCAACCCATTTTATAGATATCAACCTCATACCTTCATCTCAACGGGTCTCGAGTGGGAGGAAGGAAGGAGCAGGCGACGAGAACTAAGCATGTCTGTTTATCGAGTAGACGTATCGGGGAAAGAACGATACCCGACCGACCCCCAACATCCTCATTACGAATTATACGTTACGGATCCTGAAGGAAATCCTATTTTGGCTCGAGACGAAAATGGTCATGAGTATTACGCGGTAGATTTAAACGGAAACCAATACATTTTAGCTCCTCGACGGTATGCCCGAACGGCTTTTGGACGAGAATACTACCCGAAATTTCAAAATGGGGACGAGTATTCGCTTTATACGTCTGTTTTATTCCCTTATGCCAAAGACGAATCGGGGCATGAAATGTATCCTAAAAAGGCGGATGGAGTCGGATATTGTTTAACGGCCGGCGATCGAATTCGTTATGCTCGCGATGCTTGGGGAAACGAGTTTTATCCTCGAAGAGCGGATCAGCAAATGGAATACCTCTGTGAAGAAGTGGGGTATGCGAAAAGAGCGGACGGATCCGAAACGTATCCTAAATTTTATATCTACACTTCTGGTTAAGATCTCTCTCTCTCTCTCTCAAAAGAGAAGAAAATAATAAAGAGTGTGTTACTGCAATGGAGCATTCTGACGCGGAACCTGTTTCGTATTCCATTTGGTGTGTGAAATGCCGAACCAAGACCGATACGGTCGACGTCCACTATCGCATGTCGAAAAATCGACGGCCGATGGTCACGGGAAAATGTCAGGCGTGTGGAACCAAGAAACAACAGTTTATTACAAATGCTTCCGTTCCACCTGGAATTCAGTTCCTGGATGAGGAGGAAGAAAAACGAAAATGTTCCGAGTAAGAAGAAACAAGTATATTCAAATCAAAAATTGGAAAAAGATGGATCTTACTATTATCTGCTCTCCTAAAGCGGGTGGTTCACCTTTACAGTTTGGCACACAGACGGATTCGCATAATCCGGTTCCAAGACTCGTGAATTTTCCTCAACCGGCAACTCCACCCTTAGATACTTCTTCTTTGAATGAGTTTTCTAGCATTCTGAAAGAATATCTAAACGTCGTGAGAGAATTGATTCTTCCCCTGCATCGAAATGTTGAAGAAAAGAGCTCTGAATGTGGAAGCAAGGACACGGATCCAAAGCCAAATTCGGAGGGTTGAAAGGGATAGGTGAAAGTCCATTATTAAAAAAAAAGAAACAATGGTCATGTCATGTCTTGTCGATCGAGTCGGCTAGGAAAAATTCTCTAGATGAGATTGAAAAAAAAAAACTTTTGGTTAATTTTTATCATGTCTTAAGACATGATAAAAATTAACTCTCTCTTCTTTTTTGTCTGGGAAGGATGTCTCACCCTTTCTAAAAATAGACCATCACTCACCCTTTTTCAAGGCAATTATTCCAAGAATGAGTCATGATCTATTTTTAGAAACGGTGAGACAACCTTCCTAGACAAAAAGGAGGGACAGTTAATTTTTATCATGTCTAGAAGACATGATAAAAATTAACCAAAAGTTTTTTTTTTTTTTTCATCACTTAAAAAATATTTTCCAGAGCTCTGAGAATTTTTTTTCCCAGTCGACTCGATGATCTAAACAACAAGACATCCAAAATTGTTTCTAGAAGAAACTCTCGCTTCTCTATTTAAACCCCTCGCGTTTCCAACTTCAGATCCGTGTGTGCTGTGCACTCAACCTAGAATTGCGCTTCTCCTCCCTCCTGGAAAGAGCCTTTTTTTCCTGAGCTCTTAGCATTTTTTCTCAGCTTCATTTCCATTCTCCAGGTTTCTGTCTCTACCTTTCCGTTAACACTGCAAAATTTCTAAATTTCTCATCACTCGGAGCTTGGAAATCTGTCATAAAAAAAAAACATGACATAGCTCTGTTTTCAAGGAGTCGGTTTAGATTCGTTAGGATCATGGCTGATTTTCCATGACGGCTCTCCAACCTGAATATTAGAGTTTGAAAGGAATAAGGTAAAAATGTTCGTCCTAGATATGCAACGAAACGTAAAAAGAGCGACGAGGATCTAAAAAAGCTACGACCCTTTCCAGAAGGGGGAGGGAGCAATGGATATTCAGGTGAGTCCACAGCATGGACTGCACGAAAATGAAACGGCTTCCGCAGATAACAGAATGTTCGAGATGTCTGTCGTCGATCAAGTCAGCTGGTAAAATTTTCTAAGACTGAGAAAAATGTTCGCATACCTTCACAGAAATTCTTTCCAAGAAGCAGAAGTGTGTATCCAGGTCGAATTCACAGCACAGACTGAACTGAAGTTGGAAACACGAGTGGTTTAAATAGAGAAGGGAGAGTTCCTTCTAGAAACAATTTGGATCTGTCTTGTTTGGATCATCGAGTCGGCTGGGAAAAAATTCTCAGAGCTTTGGAAAAAATTTCTGAGTGATAAAAAAAAAAAAAAAAAAAACTTTTGGTTAATTTTTATCATGTCTTCTAGACATGATAAAAATTAACTCTCTCTTCTTTTTGTCTGGGAAGGATGTCTCACCGTTTCGAAAAACAAACCGTGACTCATTCTTGGAATAATTGCCATGAGAAGGATGAGTTTTGGTTTCGTTTTCGAAACGATGAGACATCCTTCCTTGACAAAAAGAGGGGACAGTTAATTTTTATCATGTCTATAAGACATAATAAAAATTAACAAAAAGTTTTTTTTTTATTACTCAGAAAATTTTTCCCCCCCAACCAACTCAATGGACTAGACGATGAGTTTTTAAGAATGGTCGTTTTGTTATTTATGCAGATATTCCGAGTTTCGCGTCAGGTAAATGCGCGCTCACCTTAGATTGGATTCCCTTCAGACAGGTCTAGAGATTGGATAACCCATCAAGAATTCTTCAACAGGTTTTTGGAAAAAAGAAATCGTCAAGAAGTGAGTATTGATTTTGATATTTTCTTTTCAACCTTGGGTCAGTTTCTAGTACATTCCTATACTAATTCCATTGTATTTAAAAAAAAATAATGTCAGCACGGTCTGATCTGACCCGAAACGCTTGCCCATCCAGTTGGCTGCTGGAGAGAGGGAAAAAAAAAGAAATTTGTTGTGAAGGATATGTCAATTCTTTTCTAAAAATAGATTTCTAAGAAAAGAATGAACCTTTGTTGGAAATCTATTTTTAGAAACATGTCTAGACAACATGTTGACAAGAAAAAAAAATTCTTTTTTGTTCCTGAGAGTGAAATGATTTTTTTCTTTCCACCCACTTTTCTTATTCTTTGGGAGGAAGGAAGAACTTCCCTTCCCCCCCCCGCCTTTTTTCCTCTAGTATTTATATAGATCCGAGTTTTTCTGCTTACAGGGTTCATTCTCGTTCTTCCTTCTCAACCGAGCAAAACTAAAATGTCGACCGATGCTGTTGCAGTTCTACCTACCCTGGTGGAAATCACGCCCGTCTGTCATCTCGATGTAGCTGATCAATGGGAACCTCTCTCCCGTTTCGAAGAATGGTTTCGGGACCCGGAGCGTATGGAACAAATCGTCCAAGAAACCATGTGCTATTTATCCTGTTACGATGGAAAATCCTGCATTATTTTTCGTCCATCGAAGTTTTCAAGCACTTTGCTTTCCAATCGATGATGGAGGCAGGAACCTTTCGCTTACACGCTTATCTGCGATGGGAAAATGTGATCGCCGTCGATGCTGGAACCTTTTTAAAACTGTTTTACGTTTCACCCGAGTGGGTTCATATTCTTCAAACCGGAGAAGCTTCTATCCGTCTTTATGGATGGGAAATGGAATCAGAAGCCGACGGGTATCGTATGATTCCCTATCGACTGCGAGCTCGCTCCGTGTACATTATTCACGGACCTCTTTACTACCAACTCCAATTTCATGACAAGACGGTGTTTGCCGTAGACGCCCTCTCCAGGAAGAAAATGGAGTCTTTACGAGCGTTGCATCCTGAACAGCATTTCCAATTCCCTGCTAGCGAGGAAGAGAGGAGAAAGAAAAGATCCAGAAGGAGGAGACACCTAAAGAGGTACTAAAAAGAAGTCGGAAGATAGAAGCATATTTGTTTTTTCATTAACGGAAAAAAAAACTGTGGATCATTCTTTGTATATTTCTTGGAAAAAAAAAGAAGAAAAGACTAATAGTCATAATAGAGGGAGTTAGGAGGGACCCCATCTATATATAACTCTCTATGTAAATCGGAAGCGTCAACAGGACGGTCCACCCAAAACAATCTACCTTATCTTTCTCAGAGCAGAGTGGAAGAAAGGCCAAGATGCGTGGACTCATTGGAAGCAAAAAAATTCGAGTGGTTTAAATAGATAAGTGAGAAAAGATTTTGAGAGGTGTTGTTTTATGGATGTAGCTGGCTGGGAAAAAAAATTGGCAAAGCTCAGAGAAAAATTTCCTAAATTGAAAAAAAAAAAAAAAAAAAAAAAAAATTGTTAATTTTTAGCATGTCTTATAGACATGATAAAAATTAACTCTCTCTTCTTTTTGTCTGGGAATGATGTCTCACCGTTTCGAAAAATAGACCATCACTCATCATCCTTTCTAAAATAATAGAATTTCAAGAATGGGATATGTTCTATTTTTCGAAACGGTGAGACATCATTCCCAGACAAAAAGAAGAGAGAGTTAATTTTTATCATGTCTATAAGACATGATAAAAATTAACCAAAAGTTTTTTTTTTTTTTTTTTTAACTCAAATTTTTTTCCACAGCGCTGAGAAATTTTTCCCAGTCAACTCACTCATCCAAAGAAGACATCTAAAATTGTTTCTAGAAGGAGCTCTTATTTTTTTCTATTTAAGGAACTCGAGTTTCGGCTTCCCATCAGTTTGTACTGTGCATTCAACCTGGATACCCATTTTTTGGAGATAGGGGGGAACTTTCGCAGTTTTTTTTTCCTGAAACTCTCTATGGATCAGAGAATCTCACACATATCCTCCTCCGTGGATCGAAATGGACTGACCGCCACATCTGTTTTAGATAATAGTTTTGAATTTTCCACCTCCTCCCCAAGATTGGACTATCTCAATATTTTTTTTAAGGAAAAACAAAATTATTTTTTATGATTATTCTACAATTTTTAGTTTTTCTTTCCCCCCCACTCTTTAAGAAGAATAAAAACATAAAGCACATTGAAACAGTTCCGATAAATTTTGAAACTGAAAATCCATCACCTTGTTCTCCACGGGACTAAAATAAGTTTCCCCGGTCTGAAAATCTTCTTGGATTTGAAGAGGTTCTCTCATCACACTCTGAAGCCAGGTCGAAAAGAGGAGAGCGTCTGGACCCAAATCGTTGAGCAGTCTTTCCAGGGAATCGAAGGTGATAAAAGGGGTATAGCGGAGAATCCGGCTGGGGCGGTCCGACGTATCGATCCAGAGATCCGTCGTTAAGGATCGGTAAGGGCGAAAAGGGGCTCGAGAGATCCATTGCTGAATAGTCCGTTGACTTTTCGGACTCATCCAAGTCCCTTGCTGGGAAAGGCAAGTCACGAGTTCCGATCCTCGAAAATAGAGCGTGCCCGACCCCAAATAAAACGTGAGGGGAATTGTCTTGGCGAAACGGAAACGAATCGCAAGGGAAAAAGACTCTCGCCGTAACCACTCCATGGCATTTGGTTTTCTCTCTCTTTCTCCTGAGGATGAGATGGAAAAAAAAAAGAAAAGACAACTTTTCTCTCGGTTTCTTTTATATATAGGAAGAGAGAGGGGAAGGAGTGTTCTCGAAAAGACTCATGGGAAATTTCCTCTTCTTCTTCTTCTTTTTGGGGTAGGTGGGAGGAACTTGTTTTTTTTTGGCGGAGAGAATGCGCCGGATGACATCCCGAGACATTCAAAAAAAGGAATAGATAGGATGGATTCTTCAAGTGGGAAATGCGGGGTGGTTAAGGGATCTTATTTTAAAGAAATATATTACCATTCTTCGAGGGTGAGTCGTCTTACCATTAAGTCAGGTAATCCGAGATGATGAGCATTCCTTTTGACATGCCTCATATGTTTTCTAATAGTTATGTAACATAAATTTTCCAGGCTAAGAATACGTGGTTCAACAGCATAATTGAGTAACCGCATATTTTCCTCTTCCAATTTTCCATTTTTTCGCCAGCGTTCTAAAATGGTTTTGGGATCGCAACACCGGACATTTGCACCAGCAAGCAACAACATATCCACGATGAGTTTGCATCGTAATTGACAGGCATAGTGTAAAGGGGTAAAACCAAAAATATCATGTTTGTTCATGTCGCATCCAAGAAGAATCAGTTGCCGAACGATATCATCCATTGAGAACAAAATAGCGAAATGTAAAGCATTTCTTTTCGTTAATCTGTGTTCATAAAAAACGGGTGGTTCCGCGTTTATTATTAATTTTGTGAATATCCATTGATGAAAAATGTTAGAAAAACTCATATTGAATTTAACTCTATTAAATTTACGCGTAGCTTTTTTGATAGATAGGTAGGAGATATCCTTAAATTCTTCACTGGACGGGGTTCTTGAGAAGAGAGGGTAGAACCATGTTGGAGAGCACACACTCATTCTAAAAGGAAACACGGATTGAACTAAAGCGAAACTCGGAATGCTTAAATAGATGAGCGATAGTCCGTTCTTAAAAAATTGGATAGTTTTGTCCATCGAGTTCGCTGGGAAAAATTTCTGAAAGCCAAAAAAAAAAAAAAAAAAAAAAACTTTTGGTTAATTTTTATCATGTCTTAAGACATGATAAAAATTAACTGTCTCTTCTTTTTGTCTGAGAATGATGTCTCATCCTTTCGAATATGTTTCTAAAAATAAATTTCCAAGAAAGAAATGAGTCATGTTCTATTTTTAGAAGCATATTGAGACAACAGGTTAACATCATTTGAAAAAGAGGGTATAGTTAATTTTTATCATGTCTAAAGACATGATAAAAATTAACAAAAAGTTTTTTTTTTTTTTTTTTTTTTTTTTTTTTTTTTTTTTTTTAAGGTTAAAAATTTTTCTGAGAGAAATATTTTTCCCAACGACTTATCTTTTTTACTCCTACCTACTTTCATTTCCCCCCTCTCACTCTTTCTCTATATAAACGATTGTAGAAGGAATCGCGGCTCATTTTCTTGAGCAGATAGGTCGAAAACAGATGGCTACGAGAGACTTAATCATGACGTGTGAAGACGATAATGAACCCTGTTTGGACTTGCAACCTTCTTCGCCTTTATATGAATGTGTTTCTTCGGAGAATGAGTATATCACGTCGTGGTCTGATATATCGCCAACTCCTTCTCCTCCACCTGTCCGCCGTAGGATCAAAAAGAAGAAACCTAATCCAATTCGTCATACTCCTTCTCTGAATTTCAATCCACCGTTATCGCCCATTTCGTCTTCTTCCTCTCATTATTCAGAAATAATGGACCAATCCTCTCCACCACACATGCGTTCTACAATCGAAGAAGATCTTCCCTCCTCATCTCATTCTACTTCTACTAAAAAAAAGAAATATCGAACTGAAATTCATCCGAGTGTCATAGGTGTGCTGGCCATCACGTCTGATGGATACACTCTGACAAACAGTGTCCGGTTTGCCTCTAGAGACATGAAAACGTATCGACCGCATACCAAATGGATTCAGCAATTGAATGAGGATCTGCGAAAACTTCATATTCAAAGACTGTATGTCGCGAATGAACATTGTCGAAAAAAAATTTATCAATTGCTCCGTGTTGAATCTGTATGGACAGTAAGCTATAAACCTTCTCGTCGTCCACAGCAATGTGGGTATTTTGGAACGAAATATTGTCATCGATTTATGGCTATGATTGCCCTGCAACAAATAGTGAAATATGGTCTCAATAAATATATTCATTGAAGAACCAAATGAAGTGTCTTTTTTTATAGATGATGATTAGTATTTTGTCCAACCTCCTCTGTGTTCTATGACAGATGCAATTCGTCGAGGCATGGACGCGATTAATGTTTCAAAATAAGTTTCTTCCAAACTATAAAAAGCATCGCGGACCAAGTCCCATAATTCCAATCGGTTTCGAGCTACCCGATTCGCTAATCGACGTTCTAATTCCGCCCAAACATTTTCGACGGGATTCAAATCAGCTCCTTTAGGAGGCCAGTCTTCGACCATAGGAATTTCATGTTCTTGAATCCATTGTGTGACGCGTAAACTCGTATGGATCGGAGAGAGATCGTGCATGAACAAGAGACGGTGTTCGGTGATCAAAGGGTTTAAAGAAACATCGGGAGGTTGACTATGATCGAGAAGCACCGGCTCTAAAATATTAGAGAGGTAATAGTCGGCATTTAAATGCTGGATCCCGATTCGACGGATTTGGTTGGGAAATTTTCCGCTCATGCACATCCAGACACTGAGATTAAAACGACCGGAACGTTGACGGCCTTCTAACGCAGAAGAAAAATAACGTTCGTCTTGATAACGCAGGACCTGTCGAGGCCGCCATACGCGAATAGGACCGTACCCGATCGAACTGAATACTTTCTCATCGGAAAATATAATCCGGGACCAATCGTCAACCGTTCATTCCGCACGTTGAGAAGCAAAGTCGTAGCGTTGTTGACGATGAATCTCCCGCAAATAATCTTTTCGGACGGGGATGCGCGACACTAATCCTTTTTCTTTTAATCTTCGACGAACCGTTTGAGCGGTGCAAGGCACTTGTAATCGACGACCAATATCCGTCGCGGGTAAAAAAGGATCACCCGTCGACATTTCAAAAATACGTTGATCCATTTCTTGGGTCGTGGCTCGAGGTCGGCCGGATTTGTGTTTGGTTTGATAGTTCTCCTCATTTTCCGAGGAGTGGGAGATCCAATATTGAACTGTGGAAGGAGCGACATTCAAGTGTCGAGCAATTTGACGAACCGTTTGCCCTCGTTCATAATACGAACGACGAATTTCCCGTCTTATTTCAATAGGTATATACGGCATGATAAGAATAAGAATAATACAAGTAGGATCTTGGTTACCATGTTCCTTGATTTCATTTCAACGTGTCACGGTCCCGATAAAATCGTAGCAGGTGTCAATGGTCAATTGCAGTGCACGGAATGTGATCAAATTCAAGATGCGTATGCTTTTGTTTTACAAGCATCCTTTCCTGATGACAGTGATCCGTTCTTATCGGCTCGTCTAGCTCGAGAATATGCGAATTGGACGGGAGATTTGAACGTACCCTGCACATTTCCTCTCATAGGGATTCCTGGTATTTTACCGATCCGTAATGTTTCCGTCACGTTACGTATTTTATTAAACGGGATTCGATTATTACAATGCGTGAATGCCCCTTTTCGATCCCAGGCCGAACCTTTTGAATCGTATGAATCGCTCGAACGGTTCATGATCGAATACATGGACGAATACGCACAGCATATTGAAAAAATCGCCAATGAAGAGAATCACTCCCAAGTCGATAAAGCGGCTCTGCACGCTCTTTTCACCAACATGAAATCGCTCATGGAAAATTTCCATCAAGACGAGGACCAACCTTTCAATTTCTTAAGTTATTATCACAAAGTCCTAGCTCCCTATGTAAAAATATGTGACGGCGACGATGCTTCGTTCCTTCTACCTCCTACTTCCAAGGATGTTGAAAAGGATCCCGCTTATCAATTATGTTTGGAAATGAAAGCCTCGAATCAAATTCGGGCTCGTTATTCTCCTTACACGACCCTATTTGATCTTGTGCACGTCATGATTTATTGCAATTTATGCCGGAACGAACTCAACGTGGTGGCGAATTTCGTGTTTGAGTTTGGAGTTCGCATTTGTCGTCGCCCCTTCTTCTTCAAAGAATCGTTCTTGACCCAGCAATTGCGAAAACTGGTCACTTCTCAAATTACGTACCATCGGAATACAGAATTCTACTACCTCCTTCGAGAGATTCAACAAGGCGGCACGTGCGATGCCTTATCACTAGAATTTATTGAAAAAATGAGTCGAATCGAAACCTTTTTAGCGAAAGTGTTCCTAGGAAAAGCGGATGATCGAATAAAGCAGTTTGCGTTCAAACAAAATTTTCCCTACGTCCTGTTTGTTCCGAAAGAAGACGAAGAGACGACGAAAAAAGCCACCCAAATTGATGAGTACCTCGGATATCTTTTCGGGACCGGGTTTATTATTTCCAAGCTCAAAGGTAAAGGATTAGTGAAAGGTTCGATCGCGACGGGTAAGAAATTTTACCGTCTTGTACAGAAAGTGGCCTTGAAAATACGCGAATTTGAAAAATCCGACGAAGAAATTTTCTGGACGATGGAAATGGTGAAACTGTTCTTATGTTCTGACGGGTATATGGAAAAAGAATTGAGAATGTTACTGAATGTAGCGACGAAGGAATCTCAAGTTCCCTCTCGTCAAGAAATATGTCAAGGAGGAGGAAGAAGAAGAAACGAAGATGGCGAAGAGATGGATATGTCATAATCAAGTAAATTATTGGAAAAAATGGCAGACGCAGAGGAAGAAATCTGTGGAATTTGCTTGAAGGCCTTCAAAGAAACGAAACGCCATAAAGTCTACAATATCGATTGTGAGCATTCCTTTCATATTAAATGTATAAAGAAATGGATTCGAGAGTATGGTAAAAAGATATGCCCGACCTGTCGGACTCGTATCAGCCAGGATGATATGCTGTATTTTACCAGCGGAACATTGCAAATGGAACATTTAAGAATAGATTCGGATGAAGAGGAGGAGGAGGAAGAACCAGAGGTGGAAGAACCGCCAAGGCAACGACGAAGACGAAGACCCGAAGAAGAATTAGTCGATCTGGGAGGCCATGGTCTCATTTTTTCAGGGCCTAGTACCAGTCAAATGAGACCCAGAAGACAGAGAAGAGAAGATTTAGTGGGAGATTATGCTTATATGGATACACCTAGACAAAGTTCACCTACCTCAGATGATGAAGAACGGGAAGTCAACCCTTATTTTGGTCGACCGAATGCATTTTGGAGAGAAATGAGACGACAAAGACGAAGTAGAAGGAATTAGATGATTCTTAAAATAAAAATGAATACAGTACGCAAAAATGGAAAAGTAAGACTCACGACTGGTGTATAATATTTCGTTATCAACAGATCCATCTCCTATACATTGTTATATCAACAGATCTATTTCCAAATGGAAAAGTAAAACCGACCGACTGTTGAAAAATATTTCTCAAAAAAATTTGATAGTAAAAAAAAAAAAAAAAAAAAAAAAAACTTTTTGTTAATTTTTATCATGTCTTTTAGACATGATAAAAATTAACTGTACCTTCTTTTTTATTTTGAATGATGTCACCTTTTCTAAAAATAGATTTCTAAGAATGAATCATGCTTTTCTTGGAAATTTATACTTAGAAACATGTCTAGACAACATGTTGACATCATTCCAAACAAAAAGGAGGGTAGAGTTAATTTTTATCATGTCTAAGACATGATAAAAATTAACAAAAAGTTTTTTTTTTTTTTTTTTTTTTTTTTTTTTAATACCACATTAGATTTTTTTTTGAGAAATATTTTCCACCAGTCGGTCGGTTTTACTTTCTTTTTTTGGAGATGTTGATAACGATATATAAGTCGATATATAAGTTTCACTCACTGGGTTCTGATTCATTCGTTTTCGCCTTTGCTTTCACGAGATATCGAGACCGCTTCAGCATTTCGAAGGAAGCTCCTTTGATGTTATACTGTTTCTTCAATCGTCGCTTTAGATTAAATAAATACTGGTAATGAGTTTTTCCAAATAGTTTGGATGGAGGAGCATTAAAAAGAAACTGGAATAACTTTATCTGATTTGGATCCTTATAGACTTCTAAAGATTTAGACGCAAACGCTTTTCGTTTCTCTGGATCATCGTTTAGATAGCCCAAGATGTGAATCATCCTCAATTCCGTTTCTAAAAGTAATAAGACTATCAGCGACAGTTCATCTGTTTCATAATTGGAGAGACAGTGATTACGGATTTGATTCATCTGCTCTGCTGTAAAAAGTTGGAGTTTTCGACGACGAGGTTTCTTGACCACCACCTCATCTGCAGAAGGTAAGAACCATTTTCGTCGAATAGCATTTAAAGCATTTGAAATATATTTCGCGGAACGTTGTTTTTGATCGATAAGATATTGGTGATATTCTTGAAGTGTTTCGGTATGATTTAGATCTTTATGCATTTGTAAACACCAAGTTTCATATTGATTTTCATAAATAGAGTAGACTAATTTACTAGTTTTTGAGGGAGACATGATGCTTCTTTTATTTTTGGTATAATGAAGAACTCTTACTTATTTATAATTTTTTTAATAGGTTTTTGAATCAAAAAAAATATTTATAATAAGAAGAAGAAAGAGTAGAAACAAAATGGCCGAATGTTGTCCAATTTGCTTAGACGAACTCATTGCCGAAGATGTAGAAACCATTTCTACTTTAACGTGTCAACATCAGTTCCACACGAAATGTATTGACATTTGGAGAGAAAAAGCATTGACGTGTCCTGTCTGCCGAGAACCGTTTGAAGATGTCCTGCAAAAATTAACTTCTATGTTTCTCCCTTTGCGACGTTCTTTTTTATACGAGTATGATGTAATTTACGATTATGAAAACCGCATCAGGTTTTCAGACGATGAGGCTGATTTAGATGATTTACTCATGTATGAATTATTGGGACCTTGGGAAACTTCTGAGGAGGAAGAGGAGGAGGAAACAGAATCAATCGAACCTGAGGAAGAAAACCAGAGTGAGGAAACTAATTGAGACTGGAAAAAGGAATCGAGACCATAGATGGGTTTGAGTAAATTAGCCGATGACGGATGTAAGGATCGGACTCGAACCGATGGAATGGATTGGGACTGATATTCATCCCATTTCTTTAATCCCATCCGAAGATTTAAAGCCAATGACTTTTTCATATATTCGGAAAGAAGGAATCGCCAGGTTTTGGGACGATACTTTCCAACAATCTCGAGAGCGTTTAACATGCTGAGATAGCATTCTTGAGCTGTCCGACACAGTTTCAAATGAAAGACAACATCCATTTCATTCTCGACTTGCTTCCACCATCTCCCAGTTTGATATTTCCTTGGGTACAGCACTTCATTGTGTGGATATATTTCAGCCTCATCTTCGATCCACGGTTTCATGGTACTGGAAGGAAGGTCGTAGGGATCGCCTAAATGATAATTCAGTAACTGACAATTAGATAAATTGAGATGAAGATGGCTCGTGAAAACAATGAGACGATCGGCATAGGCTGGTTTGACCACCGAGTCTCCAAAATTCGGTTCGATCCAGATGAGAAGATCGCAATGCGTGCCGTCGCATTCGTAAGACGGATCTAACCCGCTGACGAACCAATCGTTGGAATCGTCGAGAAGAATATGGACCGTTTTATGATGTCGAACAAAAAGGGTTTCCAAATGATAGGATAAGAGGGAAGGATGCCTTCCTAAATTACCTAATACAACGGTCACGGGTGCATCTTGACATTTCTTGAAAAGATCTTGAATGGAACCCATGCTGGTTGTTCCGCATACTTGATTCCCGAGACGAGTCAGAAAAGATCCCATGCTTCTTTATTTTTTTAACGCAGCTCGCATATATTCTTGATCTTTCTGGAATTCCGATTCAGGATAAGGTGGCTTTTGAAGACTGGCATTCACTTCATTATGAAATTGAAACCAGACGTGGGCAAAGTGTTCGCCTAAAAACCGTTCTTTATACGTTTTGAGTTTGGATAAGTAATGATACACACAAATCCCGCATCGGAGAGTTCGATATAAAGATTCTGTCACAAAGTCTCTCCAAAGAGTTTTCGCGAGACGAATATCCTCGTCCTGCTCGTCCTGAACTGAAAACGCTTCGGCCATCCAATGTAAAAGCCGCCAGTAATAAGGACCAAAGACCAACGTGTTGTGGTAATTGATGTGATGAAAATAATCTTCGGCTGAAAAAGGTTGTGGGGATACGGAAATGCCGATCCGAGTCATCAAGTCTCGAATCGCCTGACTTTTCCCCTGGAGTAATTCAATCACCGCTTCGTCTAAAAAGAAAAAGTATTCGCTCTTCCATCGAATACGGTACAGGAGCGTTAAGACGCAGTACGTAGTCAATTTAAAGAGTTGAATCCAACTGTATTCGCCTACCCAAGCTCCAGGTCGTAGAAATGTCCGTCCCCATTTATCTTGGTTCATTAAATTGGCCATGAATAATAAATAGGTGACGACAACTTCATCTAATCGTTGTTGGGGCTCTTCTTCTCGGAAAGCGGTCGTAAAGTGGGTGACGTCGATACCCGGAGGAGGAGGTGGAGAAGAAGGGGTTTTGAAGTGTAAAAGTTCATGAATTTTATGAGCCACGAACGGTGAAACACGAGCCTGGCTTTCTTGGAGTTCGTTCGAAACGATCGGTTCATCTTCTAAATAAGTTCGTTTTAAACGTTTAAAGGTTTGAGCATCCATTCTCTTTACTTAAACCACCATTGACGAAAACGGCAATGCCAATCTCCCACGTCTTTATTTTGCACCAAACTACCGAGCAATTCCCCGAAAGTTGTAAAAATCGTCAGCTTGCGAATGTATCCAAAAGCCAGAAAGAGAAAAATGAGTCCGTTGATGAGGAGGAAAAGGAGAAAGAACCAGCTTTGTGTTAAAATGAGACAAAACAGGATCACGAAGGACGTATACGCTCCAGCGACTAAAAGCGTTCCTAATGTTAAGGAATCCATTTGTTTTGTTTTCTTCTTCTTCTCTATTCTTGACCTAATGTCTCGTAATAAAGGGTCCGATACGTAATATTCTGGTAAGCATTATAAACGGGATGGTGGATAAAGAGAAATAATAAAATCCATAAGAGGATCGATACCATATTTTTGTTTTCTTTGTTCTGAGTCAGAAGAGAAGAGATAATAATAAAGTAACTCATATTAATTAAAAAAATGGTTCGAAGGGATAAATCCAAATCTGATAAAGCGGAACGAAAATTGCTTCGAATGGAAGCAGCTCCTCCTAATCATGTAGGAGACCCAGTCGTTGACAACCCCCTTAACAATCACCCTCCAAGCAATCCATCTAACCATCCTCCTCCAATCCATGACAATCCTCCTAATAATGATAATGTAGGCAATATTCCCATGGACGTGGATGAGGAAATAATTCGTCGGCATAGGCGAGATCTCCTGAATTACGAAGAATACTACCCCGATCGAATGAAATCAGATAAGCGCTATGCCAAATTGGCTGACGGAAATGAGATTTATGCTAAGAATCGACAAGGAGATGAATTTTACATGCTGGATCCCGATGGAAATATTGTGTTTGCAAAACAAATCTCTCCCATCACCGGTAAAATAACCCCTGTCTATGCCGTCGATCATCTGAACCGTTCTATTTTACCCGTCGACGCTCAAAACCGTCCCGTGTATGGATTTGATAGTGATGGGGAACCCATGTTTCCCATGGAAAACGGAAAAATGGTGTATCTGTTCTACGGAGGAAAAGAATGGTATCCGGAAAATCCTCAGACCAAAGAACAAATCTATGCTTTAGACGAGCACCATCGACCCTATTTTGCCAAAGACGAGCATCAAAAGCCTTACTATGCTCGAAAACTCGATGTCAATCAATTCCCTATCGAATATGCCCCTCTCGATTCCAACGGTCAACGGATCTATATTCCCTTAGAGAACAATAAATTCCAATACCCGTTTAATCTCGTCACAAAACGACCGCTGTTTGAACTCTCTCCGGATCAGGACGAAATGTGTTTCCGAAACAATACGCTAGGCGAATATTATCCCGTCAACGAATTCAACGATGAAATTTACGCTCGAGATCGTTTGCACAATGAAATGCCGGCTAGGAACATCGATGGAACCCCTTATTACGCTAAGAGAGCGAGTGGGGACGAATACTATCCCAAGCAACTCAACGGTCTCGAAACGTATATTCGAATTGGAAATAGGGACGAACCGGCCTTAGATGCTTTAGGAGGAGGCATTTATGCGAAAGATGAAAACTTGGACGAATATTATCCGAGAATTTACCACAACGACAATGACGAATAAAGCAAAACGATTACCAAAGGATCTTCGATGGCAAAAGATGAGTATTATGCAGTCGACAATCTTGGAAATCAACGATATAGAAAGGATCGAAGGGAATTTGAAACATATATTACCACTGACGATCCCAGTCTACTGTATGCCCTAGACAAATATAAAGTTCCCCATTATGCTAAAAAACCCGTGTATATCGGTGGAGAAAAAAAATTTGAGGAGTATTATGGAAAAATCAATAACTTGCCCGTCTTTCTAAAGTACCAGGATCGAGAAATTTATGCCAAAGAGCATTCCGGGGCCGAAATGTATCCCAAAGATTTGTTTGGGAACGACATGATTGCTCGAGATGCCGACGGGCGGTATTATTATGCTAAAGATGAGACAGGAAATGAAAAATATCCCTTGTTGGCCGACGATACGGAACACAAGCCCGAATACATGTCTTACGCCCTCGATAAAAACGGTAGTCCGTTTTATCCTATCAATTCTCAGGGTAAACCCATCTATCCTAAAAATGCTACAGGCGATGAATTTTATCAAATCCTTCACCCTTTCACTCAGCAAGTCATCTTTGGAAGAGATACCGATCAGAACCAAGTGTATGCGCGGAAAGCGGATGGAGGCGAAATTTACCCGGATAGCGGTCAATTCGCCATGACGAGGCTGAAAGAATTCTTTTATGCTCATGATAAGAACGGGGTCATTATTTACCCGGTCGATCAACACGGCAACGAACGATATTTAGTGACGGACAAAGGATCGTACGATCAATTGATGAAAGATCCGGCCGTGAAACGATACGCCAAAGATGCAGACAATAATGAAATCTATCCGGAAATTATTCATGCCGATAAGCGCATTACCCAAAAACCTTTAGGAAACCGGTACGCTCAAAATAAATTGGGTGAATATTACTACCCGGTCGATCGATATAATAACGAGTACATTGTCCAGTTCAAGAAAGTGAGTGAAGAACAAATCTTTGCGAGTGGATACCCCATCACGTGTGATCAAATCATCATTGTTCCCAATTTAAATGACAAGCCCTGGACGCCTGCGTTTATACGAGACCCTAGAATTAAACCCGAAAATTTGATAGGCTACTTGTACCGATCGCATTCGAAACCGATGGATTATTTGACCAATTTGAGATCTAAACGCGCTTCTCGACACGGGTTCCAACCCTATAAAGTTATATATAATAACTCGGAGGGTAAAGTGGTCGAGAAAGTGGAAAGCGGTCTTCCAGGACAAGAAGATCCAGTGGAAGAGGAAGAGAAAAAGAAGAAAAGAAAGAAGAAAATATATGCCAACCCGATACAGTCTGACGAAAATAATCATCAATCCACCACCAACTGGACAAAAATCATTCTTTCTATGATAGGTATCTTGGTCATACTTGCGTTCCTAATCTGCATTAATATACTGTTTAAAAACTAAAGTCGTGAGAGAAAGAAAAATATCTGAAACAATCCATTCTTAAAAAGATTGGGATGTCTTTTCAATCCAGTCGGTTGGAAAAAAATTTTCAAAGCTGAAAAAAAAAACAAAAAAAAAAAAACAAAAAAAAAAACTTTTTGTTAATTTTTATCATGTCTTCTAGACATGATAAAAATTAACAAAAAGTTTTTTTTTTCTTTTTTTTCATTACAGAATTTTTTCTTAGCTCTGAGAAATTTTTTCCAGCCGACTGGATTCACAAGTCATCACCATTTTTTTTAGGAATGAACTCTTATTTATCTATTTAAGCATTTCGAGTTTCGCTTCAAATGTGTACGTGCTGTTGAAGAGGGACCCACCTAGATCCTAGTTGACTCATTCATGGGGAAGGAAAAAAAAAGTATTCTATAACGTGTTGGATAATGTTGGAGGTAAGTCTCTTTCTTTTTCATTTTTTTCTAAAGATTTATGAATGACAAACGGAAAGGTTTCTTTCTTGTACTCTTGAAGGCGATGAAAATAAAACAAAGCTTCTTGGAAAGCACAATATTTGGTCCGACCTATATGTTTCGGACAAAACGATGAATATTCATAGTTCATTGGTATGGGCGCGGTATGAAACGCCTCCTTGTTCTTGAAGACGAAATTGAAATAAATAGGACGGGCCAGTATCTGGTACAAAACATTAATTTTCCAATAATGAGGGCAGTAAATGTTTTTATATCCTGCCGTTAGAGCTACGAGAAACGGTTTTAATTGATCGTACGGCAAATGACCCTCATTCCATGAAAAGCCGTGCGTTATATCCGCTAACGGTAAATGAACACTCGATACACTTTGTTTGGCGGAATAGGATAATTCAGACCACGGTATGGGTGGTTCCACGTAGATAATGCCTTGGGAACGATCATGGGTGATATAAGCCACTTCTTTAATAATATAGTCGGAAAAGTTATCATTATAAGAAAGATTAAGTTCTTTGGCGAGAGGATCACCATTCAATTCGAAACCTTCGAAATTGAGAACGATATAGGATTCCATGTTTTATTTTTATCGGTCATCTTGTTTCAGGAGAACATTGAATCTAAAATCCTCTACGGTTATCACATGAAAATCTCTCAATTTGCCTTTTAGATAGGTGGCTCCAACTAAGTGGATGGACTGAGTTCCATATTTTTTCTTTAATTGTTGGAAACAAATCCGCTCTGATACTTGTACTGCAATAGGTCCTAGACGTATCTTATCCTTGCGAGTGAACAGAGTTATATATTCTATACCCACTCGATGTTGACGAAACTTTTGTAGAAATTGTATTAAGGACCAAGATTGAAGACCCAAGGTCGATTTTAAATCTCTTTCCAAATTAAACGTGGCAGTATGGGAAATAAGAACAATATATCGAAAGGAGGGACCTATTTGTCGATTGAACCGTTCGGTGATTCGCCATGGAAGAAAGGTTGAATGATTCATTTTTTTTTTCAATTTAATTTAATTTTTTTTCTTCTTCTTCGGTTCGAAGGATTAAACAAGCATGGCAGAGTATTACGATATTTCTGTTTTGAAAACTATTCAATTACCGATTGATCGACTCATCCGATTCGTGATTGGGCAAAATCCTCAACTTGAAAACTATCAAGCGACGTACCAGTTTCTGAATTTATTTTTTGAGATTACGCCTCGACTCGTTCGAGATTTTCAATCACAAGCCGTTGCTCATATCCGTCATGTGTTAGATAATATGTCGCAATATGGACACCTATATCTTTTAATCGATCAGCAGCCCCTGTTTAATGCCCTGGAATGGAATGATGAAGAATTTATTTTATCGAATGAAGAAATCTTAGACCCTATTCGCAAAATGGCCAGTCAGTTTTTTCCTAAAGATTCTGCTCATTACCATATCACTTGCATCTATCTCTTATATTTTTACGCACTACTCGCGAATCCGAAATATACTTGGATCACAATGGATTATTTAATGCACGGCAATAAATATCATCAATATTTATTAGCTAAACATGCTCATGAAGAAAAGTAAAAATAAAATCATTAGACGAGAAATTTATTTTTGAAAAGATAAAGCAATATAATGGAATTTTATCCGAATCGATATGGTAGCGAATATTACAAATATCGAAAAAAAGATCCAGTCTTTGTGAAAAGTGAATATGGTCATGAAAGGTATGCCATTCACTCCCAAAAGGAAGAAATCTATCCCGACAAAGGTGATCCTTTCGCTAAAACTCGAGACGGCCTTCCATATTATGCCAAAGATCGGAAAGGAAATGAAAAATATCCTCTACAACGTAAAAAATCCCTCGTTATTCAAATTCAAAACGAATTCGTTCTGGCCAAATACGCGGACGGAAAAGAACGATACCCGGTGGATTTCCGAGGGAACGAATATTATTTAGTGAAAAATGAAGAACCTTACGTCCTGAAAGATGCCCAAGGTGAAATCTACTTTGCTAAAACATGTAGTGGAAAAGTCCTCATTCCCTGGAATTATTTTGAACAGTACAAGTATCTTCTCTCAGAACATTATAAACGCACATGCGATGCTGCAGGAAACTGCGTTTATCAATCCACGGTACCCGTTGAAGAAATTCTTAAAAAGTTGTTTCCATGCCTCTGTTTGTGCTTAGCTGAAATACCTACAATGGCTTTTATTCTAGCAGCTACGTTAATGTCAATACCAGGACTGTAAGAACAACGTTCTTATATATAGTCAGTGAGAAGAGAAAGAATGATTCGAAGCTGGCTGAGAAAAAATTCTACTTTAAAAAAAAAAAAAAAAAAAAAAAAAAAAAAAAAAAAAAAACCTTTTTGTTAATTTTTATCATGTCTTTAGACATAATAAAAATTAACTCTACCCCCTTTTTTCTTTTTGTTGTGAATGATGTCTCACCCTTTCTAAAACTAGATTTCTAAACAAAAGAATGAGTCATATCGTTCTTGGAAATTTATTTTAGAAACATGTTGACACCTGATTCAAACCAAAATAGGGGTGAGGGGTGGTAAAGTTAATTTTTATCATGTCTTTAGACATGATAAAAATTAACAAAAAGTTTTTTTTTTTTTTTTTTTTTTTTTTTTTTTTTTTTTTTTCAGCTGTTAAGAAATTTTTCCAACCCGACTCGATCGACCGGACATCACCATGTTTTAAGAATGGACTCTCACTTATATATTTCAGCATTGCGAGTTTCACTTCACATGATTCTGTGTTTTTGAAGAAGAAACATCTTGAAATCTGGCTTTCTGCAGTCAACTTTTGTTTTTTCCAAGTCATTACACAATGAAATGTTGGGAACCTACCTCATGCATATGTAAAAAGGTTAGTAATTCTTGTCTTTTTTCAGATTTTTGATGATAACATTATCGTAATAAATAACTTGTCTTTTATGCTGAGGCAGATCAATGGGTTCATCGTCCACTTTTAAATGTTTCGTGGTTGAGTGTTCTCCCTCTTCGTCGTCATGCTTTCGTTTGAGAGACGAATTCAATTCGGCATTTTCAAACTGAAGGGGTTCTACTATATCCAAAGACGAGGAAATATTATTTTCGGCTGAAAAGGAACTGAAATCCATTTCGGTCCGTTTCAAATGTCCAAATTCATCATTGAAACGCATAATGAGTTCCGTTTCGTGGATGGAGGTGTCGCGCATCGTTTTCAAAAATTGTCGAATGGCCGATTTCAGTTCGTTAAAGGTTGTAACAGAACCGGGAATGATTTGTACATCGGCATACTGTTTGAATTGTGTAAAAATATCGGTCGAAGATAGAAATTCTTTTTTGAATTCTACTAATATTTCAGGTTCGGAACGGTAACGGATCATGCCGTCCTCCATGTTAATATTGTGGGCCAGATGCAGATAAATCATTAAAAAGAAACCTTTATAGGAATCTTCGACGATAGAATCTTTGGTTTCGAGTAAATATTGATCCTGCATCACTTGTTCTGAGGTGAGGGATGGAGCATTTTTCGTAAACACGGCGTCAAAAGGAATTGCTACCACGCGATCATTAAACGCCTCTGTGGCCGTACACACTGGGAACGTATTGGTAGAAGCCATGAGTTTGGCACTGGGAATCGCTCCTACATTTTGCTCGTACAAATTCCGAAAACTGGTGGTCGAATTACCCGTGATTTCTTTCACGAGGTTTTCGTTTAATTTTCCCGACATTTCTTCAACAGTCACTACCCGACAACAAAATAACGAAGAGGCCAGTTCGGGTTGGGCTGATAGTCCTTGACCACTCGTCGTTTGTAAATTGACGGCTCGAATACCATGACTATAGCCTCCAAAGACCTTCGAAATCATTTGAAAGAATTTACTTTTTCCATTGCGCGTGTTGCCTTTCAAAATAAAAAAATTGCGACCGTAATTGGTCGCGATGAGAAGACTGGCCAGGACATCTAAAAGGTACATGAACAGATCGTATTCGAAACACGTATTTACACATGTGCACATAAAAATGAAGCATGCTTTGAATGAGCGGGTTGGTTTCTAGTTTGTCATGAAACTCGCGCACTTTTTCCCGCAGCGTATCCAGTAAATCGTCCGTGAGGTCGAGAAAACAGCTTTTCAGGTATTGTAGAAAAAATTTCCGGTCGGTTAATAAACGATAGATGGCTATCAAATCCGGATCGTGACGAAATTGCATCAACTCGTGTCGACTAAAATTGATGCCCAGACGTCGATCCGATAGGTAAAATTCCGGAACCGTCCCTCCTACATGACCCGTCAAGAGATTCAGAACCCCATCGTGGGTTCGAATATGCCATTTATGTCGATCCATTTGAATGATTTTACGATCAATGTTGGTTCGACTCAGAATGGACGAGACCACATAATTAATGTTGACCTGTTTCATAATGTCTGTGAAAGGACACATGTTTTTAGTTTTATCGGCAAACTGATTCCGAGCATAGGCCTGAATGGAGGACCAGATGGCATTCATCAGGTTTAGAATTTCTATCTGGTGGGGCACTTCTTGCCAGTACTCGTGGATATTATTCCACATATAGCGTTGAGGTTTCTTGCAGGAATTGTGCATGGTAATGACGAGAATCGGAAAATATCGCTCTTGAATTCGATGAATTTGTTCCACGAGCTGATCTCCAGACACCGAATATAAAATAACGCCTTTCATGGTTTTGATAATAGCTTCCAGTTTATCTTTAAATTTGTAAATTTTAGGATTGAGATTTGAACCACAAAAGAGGATCGTGTCGAGAGTAAAATCTTGGGAAATGATATCTATAACTTTACTGTTGATTTTTTCTACAGAATCTATGAGTTCGTGAGATTCTAATATCGTACGCAAATGGGATGCGAGTGTATGGGAGGACATTCGTAAATGTTGACACAAGGCACAAAAGACAGGTAAAAAATAGTAACCTTGATTGTACTGCATAATCGTACGAAGGGGATTGGGATCGGAATGCAAACTAGGATTGTCTAACTTGAGAGCTTGATTCACCGTCTGGAATACATCGTTTTCGATGACGATAGAATTTTGACTTTCCCGGTACCATCGTTTTAGAGCCCGGTTATTCGATTCAAAGTCTGAAATCACAAACCCGTTAAACTTGATAAAGTAAAACGTTTTTAACCAATGATGACCTTCGGTTCCAAAATCCTTCCCTTTGTAAATATACATCGGGGTTTTCAGTTTATACACAAACGTAGCCACTTTTTCATCGTCGGGTCCAGCTTCCTCATCTTTGCTAATAAGCGTGGGATACGATACTCGATACAAAGGATCGTACAGTGTCACCACAGGCATCATATATTCATAAAGTTGTTTTTGAATATCCATTGGCTGGAGGTGGAGCAGTTTACGAAAAAAGGAATTGGTATTATCCTTGCGACGTTTAAATTTTGATTGAATGCCTAACAATCGCATGCTGAAAGCATTGGGATTGGTCAAATCTAAACGCCAGGTGGTTTGTTCGTCTACATAAATAATCAGCATGGGTTCGTATTTATTCGTATAGGGCTTGGAGGAATTCACAAGCGTCGCATTCGCTAAAACGTCCAACTGGAAAATAAATTCAGATGTTTCGTGATAGAACCGGGGTTGAAGTTGGCTGCAGAATTGAATATAATCATCATGAGCGATCGAGATTTCCGGCAAATGGACATGAATACCACCTCCTGGACGAACAGCCACAATAAAAGTAAAATGCTTAAGGGATAAAAAGTAAAATTTTAAGGTTGAGAGAATAACAGAATCTACATAATCGTAGAGCATAGATGAAGGAAGGGATGCATCGCATTCGGTTTTAATATCAATATCTAGGATAAGGGAATGATGGGTCGTCGAGCAAAGATCCATCGTTAAAAAAAGATTTTCGGCAGACGTTCGAGTATAAAATCGAGAAAATTGTGCGTAGTCTTTTCGGTTACAGTAAAAGATTCCTCCCGACATCTGGTAGAAAATGTAAGCATCGTTGGGCGCATCTCCAACCGAATTAATCCTTGTTAAATAATGGAGGCTCTGCGACATGATTATATATCTTTAACTTGATTAATATTTCTTAAAAAAATACAAGCAATGCTTTGTAAGTAAATATCCTATAAAATCTCCACGTGCTCCTCTAAATAATAAATAAACTGAGCACTTTTACCTTCATAAAGTCTGTTCCTATATACTGTTGAATTCACGGCACAGAATGATTTAGAGTGAAATTCGTTTCGCACATCTTAAATAGATAAACCAGAGTTCTTTCTAGCCAGAACTCAGAAAAAAATTCTAAAGTAAATATTTAAAAAAAAAAAAAAAAACTTTTTGTTAATTTTTATCATGTCTTTAGACATGATAAAAATTAACTACCTTCCCCTTTTGTCTGGGAATGTTGTCTCACACTTTCGGAAAATAGAACATGACTCATTCTTTCTAAAAATAGAACTCCAATAAAAGAATGGGTCAAGGTATATTTTTTAGAGAGTGAGACATCCTTCCCTGACAAAAAGAGGGGACAGTTAATTTTTATCATGTCTAAAAGACATAATAAAAATTAACAAAAAGGTTTTTTTTTTTTTTTTTTTTTGTTTTTGTTTTTTTTTTTTTTAATATACATTTCAGATTATCTGAGAAATTTTTCCCAGCCAGCTTTTACTTTTCTAGACATAAACGTCCTTGTTTATGTCCTTGAATGACGTCATCTCTCATGTATATATAAAGCGTGTAAGTTGGCTCTGTAGACTTATTCCTTTCGAGGAAGAAGGCGAGATAAAGTAAGCTCTGTCATGGATAATGAAAAGTACTACAATGTTTCGGATTATGTGGAAGCGTATGGAAATGTTTATAGACAATATTATTTTATAGCTGTTCGTTTCAAACTACCCATCTTCCATGTCGATACTTTGAAACATTTTAGCCCGGGTCTCGTTCGAGCACCTTGCATTCTCGTGGTCAGTGAAAATCGACTCATTTTCCAAGGAGAAAATTTAGACAAAGACTATCCGTTTCCTCGTGGGTCTTTAGTCTTTTGCGTGCATGGAACAAAAGAGGATCCTCGTTGGATTAACGTCTCTAGAGATACGACCGATCAGTTTTTACAAAGTTTATTTCCCTCTCGAGATTTTATCAAGGTCTCCTATGAAAATAATACCTTATTTGTTTGTTCGACCATCAATCCGTTTTCCTTGTTCTGGAAAGTACTTCCTCGCAATATGGCTTTTCGCGCCTTAAGCGATCTGACGATGACCTACATAAAAAGAGAACCTTTCCAGTTAGAGCATTGCATGCGCCTCCGATTTTTCAAACGAAATACGCACGTCTGGGAATCGTGGTCCAACTGGTATCACTATTTACATCCCATGCTCATCCTCCACTTCATACATTTAACGGGACAAGCTGCGAGTGCTCAATTGGCTGCCAAACTTCATAAATTGTTTAAACGCTCCCTTCCACCTTACCTGCATACGGATTCTATTCCATCGGACTTTTATACTTGTGAAATTACTTTTGACGACACGAAATTAACCGGTGTTTGGTTTGTCGTTTTGAATATGTCTTTAGTGATGTATGTTTCGCCCATGATTGCGTCATTCCATCATGAAACGTTCCTCGACGTGAATCGTGAACAATGTAATTATTGGCTACCGTTTTACCGAAATAATGAATTATGGACCCGAGAAGGATTTAAAATATACGTTTCCCACTTTAGAAAGAATCGTCGCTACTTGAAAGAAGTCATGATTTGGTTATCGTCCCGCTCCGAAGAAAAATATCAATATATGTTGCTCGATTTGAACAAAGTAGCCTACCTTTTAATGATTTAAAAAAAAGCAAAAAGAAAAGAATGTTACGAGAACTGGTTCGATGTCTTATTCAATACCAGTCCGACCCCACTTTTATATCTTTAAATGTCGTTGATGGTCTCAAACAAAATCTTCGAGACGACGTGATCGATGCTTTTCTCCTGAGTCGACCTTTACTCCATCTCTATCCTCAACTGTATAAAAAGAGTTCGAGCATCATCGATTTCTTGTTTCGCATTTCGGGCTTGCATTTGGAAGAGATTGTTCCGATGGAATCGCAGGACCTGGAAAACAAAATCGCTTCTTTGGAAACTCAATTGGAGGCAGATCGGAAAGCTTTTGAGAAACAAATCGAGACGCTCCAACAAGAGCACAGGAACGAAATGCGTTATTTTCTAGCGGAAAAAGAACAATATGTGAATACCGCTCGATTCGGAAAAGAGCATTCAGTCGTGGATTTGCAACGACAATTGGAACGTCTTACATGGGAGAAAGAAACCCTGCAGACTGAGTTGGAGCAGCTGAAACGGAATCACGAAACCTTACAAACTCAGTGGGAGCAATTGAAACGAGATCACGAAACCTTACAGACACAAATTCGAACGCATGAGTCTGAAAAAATACAATGGCAGAGGCAAATAGTAGAACAACAACAACAACAACAACAACAATTGAATAATAATAATAATAATAATAATAATAATAATAATATCGAGTTTCCAAACCGTTTGATGAACGAATGGCAAATGCTCCACCAACGCTACGAAACGGGACTTGAAGAATGGATGCAACGAACGGAAAGTTTAATCCGCCCTTTGCAAATGGCTTTACAAGAAACGATCGAGCAACTGAAACTTCCTCCTTCTTTTACGACTACGGTCATTGAAACTTTACCGCTCGAATCGCCTCCTTCTCAGCAGCTCATGATCGAGTCGTCGCGATCTAAATTAGAGCAATTACAAGAAACCCTCGACCAGTTTTTAACATCATATCAATCGGAACAAAAACAGCACGTCCAGCAATTGAACGAGGAACTGAAAGGACAATTGACCCTTTGTCAAAACGTAAAACGGATATTGGAAAAGCAGTTGGAGCAGGGTCAGAAAGAACGAACCGACCCCCTGCAAAAATGGAAAATCGAGTCCGAAACACATTTCCAGGAAGGTATTCAACGCGTTCTTGACACGCTGCAAAAGAAAAATCCTCATATCGAGACGATTCTTCGAGACGAAATGGCTAAACAAATGAAGGAGTTCCACGAAACGCAGTTTATGACGTTTTTACAGACGATCCTTCCCCCCTCATTTTGGAAACCTTTAGGTGCGAACCAAGATTGGAAAACGTTTTTCTTCCAGCAAATTCAAACGTATATCCAGTATTTACAAAATTGGCAAACCCAGCTTTTGAACCAATTAACACTTCTCGGGAATGCTTTAAATCAATCGCTAACGCCCGACAGTTTAGCTCATTCCGTTCTTCACAGTCTCCCTTCTTCCTCTAAAAGCATGATGGAAGACACGACCCTCTTGCAACGATTGCACGATCTTCAACAATCGATTGAGAACCAGAACGAAGCGAAGGAGGTCCTACAACAAATCCAAGCTCAACTCCATCGGGATCGTAGCCAAGAACATAAAAAATTACAGCAGAGTCTAGAACATGAAAAACGGCAACGCGTCGCTTTGGAAAAGAAACTGGAGGTCCTGAAAACGAATTTGGTAACTTTGATACGGACTAAATGGAATGTGTATTTTGGGGCCACGGATTACGATCAGATTCTCGCGGAACTCGAAAAAGTATTCCATTTCAAAGAAAATCTAGAGAGGACCCTCGAAACGCAATTGGCGCAACTGAAAGGTCATTTTCCCGAAATACCGGTCGTTCAATTCGATAATTTGGCGTCGAGCATGATCGAATGGGCTCGACAGGTCGAGAATCACAACGATTGTGAAGTCGAGCTCCGTAAAACCAAAGAACAACTTTTCGAATTGAAACAGAAACTCGATCAAGTCGAAAGTAATTATACGAAATGTAATGACTACCTCCTCTACGCCAAAACGAAATTAACCACGTTCCTAAAAACGATCCTTCAGAATGACCCTAGTGATCAGAGGGAAGATTGGCCGCAAGCCGTTGTCCATCAACTCCAAAACGTGATTCACGAGCATCGACAATTTCAAGATCTCGTTTATAAACAAATTGTCACGCTTCGAGCCCAGTTTCCGAACATACCGGATCCCATTGAAGAATTGGCGAATTCGGTGATTTTATATTTCGAGCAGGAACGAGACCTATATCGACGGCAGTTGGAGGAACGTCCTCATATTACCGAAGTGAAAGAACCCACTACTGTACCGGCCATTACGTATCCTACGGATCAAGTGGAGGAATTACAGAGGGAAGTGAAAGATTTACAAAACCAACTGGAAGTGTCTCGGTCTCGAAACCAAACTTTAGAAAACCAACTGGCTAAAGCTCTCGTAGCTCCGCAGGATGTAGAAATGTCCGATACTTCGAAATATAAACGAAAGCACGTATCGACGGTCGACGAAGACTATGTAAGAGGTCTGTCATTGGATTTACAAGAGGCCAAACACGCTTTAGATCGATGTCTGGACGAAAAAGCCCACTTGCAAAAGGAATTGGAACACATTAAAACCGAACCAACCCCTTCTCCCTCCGTATCGTCCGATTTCAAAATGCTCAGCGACCTGTTTTATCAATTATACGTGTCCTATTTTCGATTACGATTTGATGTCGTGTACGGAAAAACCGTTTTTTCGTCGGAGGAATATATTAGATCCGTGCTGAATAAATTGGATTTCGTGGATCGAAGCATTCGATCCAATATGACTGTGAAAGAATGGACCGATGTTTTATTGCAATACATCAAATGGGACGTACACACTCTGACAGGAGGGTTAGATTGGCAGGGGTCGCATACAGCCTACATTAAAGATGAATTCTTAACCTATTGCATGAATCAAACGATTGAAATCATTGACCGGTACGCGAAAGAATTGAGGAAACAGACCGAGATGTTTAGAAGTCCATAAAATAATAATAAAGGGAAACTATGGAATATTCAGAGTTAATCGATCGTATTCTTGCGCACCCGATTTTAAAAGCGGGCATTGACGAAATCGTTGAAAATAACCCGAGAACGTTAAACCTCGTGAGCCGAGAATGGAAAAATATATTAGCCAACAATCCTCAGTTTCAAAATTTTCAAGCTAAAGCGATCCCGTTCCAGCATCCCGTAGAAAAAGGTTATATTCAGATTGAAAATATTAAAGATTTCAATCATCATTATAATATTCTCGTAGCGGGGTATTGGGTTCTCTGCGCTACTAATTATAAGAGGAATCTGAATGCCCATTCTTTCATATGTAAACTCTGTCCTCCTCTGGTGGACATTACCAAAGCCGTGGCTGCCGATCATTCCCAAATGCTGATTTCAGAACAATGTCGGTTCTTCATTGAAAAATGTAGACCTTCTCTCTGTAAAGCGTGTCGGCAAATGAGTCAACGAAATGATCTGAATTCTCAGATGTCTCAAAATCAATGGTGTTTACGCAAAACCAAAGTGTTTGATGGAACGACCCTTTTAAACGTGTTTCAAGAAACCCTGGACCAAGAATTTGTGAATAACGATATGTTTATTGGTATTTTAAATATTAAAATTAATTCGCGGTACTTTTACGAAACGGACGCTTTGTATTGTAGAGTAGGAGGCATTTGTAGAGATATGATTCTCTTTCAAGAAGATGCTCTGTTTATGATCGAAAAACCCGTGTTTCAGTTAAATATTTTAGAACCTTCTTCGAGAAATATTATTAACGAAACCATTTCCACTACCTTCGATAAAGAGAAAATCAAAACTGAAAAGGTGGATCCAGACCAGGTTCCCATCAAAAGCAAGATCAATCCAGATCTGTGCAAACCATTCAAGAAAGAGAAGCCTAAGAAGGAGGCTGAGGATGTAAAAGGCAATGAGGATCCAGTCTATTTAGGTGAGCTTTCTGCCAGTTCTATAAAGAACAAGTTTAGTAAATTTGCGTATAAACCGTACGCTCTCAGGTCTCGTCGTGATCTGGATGATCAGGATTAAAAAAAAAAAAAAAAAACTTTTTGTTAATTTTTATCATGTCTTTAGACATGATAAAAATTAACTGGGAATGTTACTTACTCTGGGAATGTTGTCTCACTCTTTCGAAAAACAAACCGTGACTCATTCTTGGAATGATTGCCATTAGAAAGGATGAGTTATGGTCTATTTTTAGAAAGTGTGAGACAACATTCCCAGACAAAAAGGGAAGGGGATTGTTAATTTTTATCATGTCTAAAGACATGATAAAAATTAACAAAAAGGTTTTTTTTTTTTTTTTTTTTTTTTTTTTTTTTTTAGATCTCAAAAATTTTTTCCAGCCGACTCGATCAACATACCATCATTTTTTTTCAAGAATGTGTTCTCACTTATCTATTTAAGCCATTCAAGTTTCATTTCAGATCGTTTGATGCTGTGGCCTGTGTACAAGCTTCTACATGATGAAAACAGATTCTGTGTCAAGGTATATTACCATTTTGTTTTTTTTTTCCTTTTTACATAATAGAAATTTTTCTGTACTGACTTTTTAACCCCCCCCCCCCAACCAAATCAATTTATTTCTCCAAACCTTTTCGCATTTAGCAAGTTAGGAACCGCGTATCAGAAAACTGCATGGCATTTTTCATAATGAGATTATCGGGCAAATCCTTTCTCGTCAATTGTTTATTTAAAGCCGTTTCTTTGGGATACGTGATGCATTTGGATTGATAGAGATACGAAGATCCTGTTTCTTCTCCCATCACAACAATCGGTTCAGGGTGACAAATATCTTCTAACGTATAAAACCCAACCCCTTTCTTGTACGCGACATTCGAAATGACGGTTTCGGGAACGAGGTCTAAATTGGGTAGTTTATGAAAATCGAATAAACAATGCGCCAGCAGGAAATTGTAAAAAGGAGAGAATTCCGTTTTAGGGTCGACAAAGAGACCTCCATTCGCCATGTCGCATACCTTTATCTTGTCGAAAAGCGTCGCTACACTTGAATTATTAATATAGTGATATAAACCGCAAAGACGTTGCTGAAGCGTGCTCTTGAAATGAACCATCATTTCTTCTTGCATCTTCGTGGTATTGTTCACGCCTAAACCAATTTCGTTCGTGTTGCCAACACTTAAATTCCGTAGCAGTTCGTAATGGAAACGCCGATCAAACACATCCATGGCGTTATTGCGTTTCAAGTCGGTCGGGTCTTGAGAATACAGGTGGTTGATATAGTGCTCGATGCACGGGTTGAGTTTAAATGTGAGATCGTCCAACTGGACGTCGTGTAAATCGGGTCGGAAATGTTTATCCAGGAACTCGCGCGTCGGTAAAATGACAGTATTTTTCGGAAACGAGAAATTTTCCATCACAATCAGGAAAGGTCCAACGACCTTGGTATGCGATTCCGATTCCATTCGATGATAATAAATTTGCAATCCATAAGGATTTCGAAGATGGTTCAGGCAGAGAATATTCCGAAACGCCGAAATATTGTCCGACCCACAAGGAATTTTTCGATTACTAAAAATACAATTGGATTCGTTCATTGTCTTGGTTTCTGAAAATCCGGCAAGGGTCAAGAGACATGCGATTTTTTAACAAGTCTGGAGGCAAAGTCGCTAAACAATTTAAACAATTCGACATTCCTGTCAAACGAGCAGGGGAGGTCGCTAAAGTCGTCGCGAAGAATAAACCCCTTCAAAAAGCTTTTGATAAAGTGTTTAGTAAGAAAGCTCTTCTGACCGCAGGAGGGGTGACGGCCGTCGCGCTCGGTTCTCAATATGTCAACCAATACATTCGGGACAATTCGGGCTGTTTTCTCTACAACGGAGGGGACATGGTTTGTAAACTTAAAGAATTGAGTTGTTGTCAACCCGAACCTGTTCACGGGATCGAATCGTGCACGGGATTTCCTATTCAGCAATGGAATGCGTGTGAAGGGTACGACAACGAGAAAGAGGATACGTGTTGTCGATTATGTGATTGTCAATATCACGATTGTACACCGACGCAAGAATTGAAATGCCGTCGACCCACGATCGGAGAAGCTTTAACGCATTTCAGTCAAGACGTGACGGGTTCCATCACGAGTGGTATTTTAGATGTTTTGGGTAATATACCGTACCTAAAACCAATCTTGTTGGGAATCGTTCTTGTCATCATCGGCCTTATTATTTGGAAATTCGTATAAGAAAAGATGGATATCGTTACACTTCAATCCTTAAAGACTCCTATCGATCACCTTCTTCATCATAAATATCGTCCTCGACTGAATACCGTGGTACCTCAATATATCAAATTTCATAAATTTCCGCCCTTCACGAGCCTCGTCACGCTCGAACTGGTGCGCGATCCAGAAGTACGGGAAGCGGTGCGAGACTATATTCAAACGCTGTTTCGAGAAAAAGAGAAATACGGCTATTTGTATTTTTTGAGTGAACAAAACCTCGTACTTCCATTTACAATTCAATGGAATACAGAATTGGTCGTGGATCCACTGAACTTTTTTACTATCATTACGGAAATAGATCAGATAGCCGACCAGTTCGCTCAACGGGGAGATATGACGTACGAAATAACTCGCGTTGAAATACTCTATTTTTTAGTGTTGATTGTGAATATTCAACTCAATTGGATCACGGTCGATTATTTGCTACGATGTAATCAGATGTATGATTACTTGATTGCTGCTCCTAATCGAATCTTGACCAATTCCGAAATGGAAAAGAATACAATATGATCTCCAAGTGACGAAATGCTTCTTCTTCAACCCTCCTGAGCGATCTGAAGTAAAACTTGAAATGTTTAAATAGATAAGCGAGAGCCCATTCTAGAACTTTTTGTTAATTTTTATCATGTCTTAAGACATGATAAAAATTAACTCTCTCTTCTTTTTGTCTGGGAAAGATGTCTCACCGTTTGGAAAAAACAAATCATAACTCATCCTTTCTCATGGCAATCATTGCAAGAATGAGTCACGGTTTGTTTTTCGAAACGGTGAGACATCCTTCCCAGCCAAAAAGAAGAGAGAGTTAATTTTTATCATGTCTTAAAGACATGATAAAAATTAACAAAAAGTTTTTTTTTTTTTTTTTTTTTTTTTTTTTTTTTTTTTTTTTTAAGCTCTTAGAAATTTTTTCCAGCCGACTCGATTCACAAGACATTTCAAGATGACGTCATCGTTTCAAGAATTGTGTATATCAGTGGATAACTTTCGCACTTCTTGTGAGTTGATTTCCTAGCTGAGCTAAGGGAATCACCATTTCTCAATCTACAGATATTTGTTTCGTTTTTTTTTCTCTTTACAACAGAACACAAGGAGAGGAAACTGGTCGTTCCATAAATTCAATTCTTAACCGGACAATATCGAGAAATTTTCGAGCTTCCCGACTTAGGCGAATGACGATCGGGGACGATGAATTTCTTGGTACAATGATACCTTCTTCTTCTTCGATTTCGACCGTTTCGGCCGAAAAGCATATTTTATGTCGAGCCAAAGTTAGAGCCAATTGAAAGAGTTTCAGATTGCCGTACCTGATTTCTGGATCCGTGGAACGATTCTGATGATAAAACTCCAGCCATGATTGAACCAGGTAAGGTAGATGAGCATAGGGTTTAGCAAGTGGAACTGGTTTTTCTTCTTCGATTTTGGTCAGACACCATAAATCATGAGGAATGGAAGCATATCGAACTCGGTGAAGCGCATGCTGACAATCGTATTCGTAACTCTCGAGAAACGTCAATTCGCTCACATCTGTGACGGGATGGAACAGACACGCTGTGTTTCTATTAGCAGGTTGTTTCGGATGAGATTCGAGCATGACATAACTTAAACATAAGAAAGCCTTTTTGTATTCAAACCCGATGATCGTCGAACAGAGTACGACCGGTTGAAGTGGATACGTGGTTTCTGGTTCGTAAAGAATAGGAATCCAGTGCACGGTCGTGGGGATGGCTTGATATTCCATGTACCGCTGATACGGTGATCGAACATATAAAATCGTTTCCGGTTCAGAACCGTTGACGACGAGTCCAATGCATTTCCCGTTAGGATTCGATCGAGTAGCATTTTCGAACCCGATTTGAAACGGGTATTCGATCAAGAGTCCGACCTTCTCAAGCGAATTTCTCTGATCGTACGTATTCAAAATATCTTGGACAATATATTGAGGATGGTGCTGATACGTCCATTGTTTTTGAATGAGCGCCGTACTCTTATTGTACTCAATGGGAAACGGGATGGGTTTCTCAGGATTCACGGACGGTAAAAATTCAATAAAGGAAGACGGAAAAGCCGTTCGCGTTTTCAGAGGATGGTAATAAACGTCCGGTCGATCTTTCCATTCGTTGATGAAATTATGGACGAGGTCATTCTCATGATGGACCTGGTTGGACAAAAAACAAAGACGATACCTTTTCCCTCCGTCATCTTCTGGTAAATGTAATCTGGGCCCGTTATCATCATCAAAGTAATGTCCACCTGGATACGGTATATCCCATTCGTCTAAATATAGAATTGTATGATTATTTTGGGAGCGGTACACGTTTTCGAACACGGGATTTTGTAAATACCGTTCGATCGTTTTAGGATCTTTCACAAAAAATGGTGTGGCGAAAAGTTTGAAAAGATTGTGGGAGGATTCCGATGAATTCGGGATCGTGGGGAAAATGACCCGTTCGTTTTCTAAAAGAAGGATCCATGATGCATTGCGTTGAAGAAAAACGGTACACGACAAGTCCGACATTTTACAATAGGCGGCTAGGGCGAGAACGAGTGGTTTCTGACTCGGGACGACTTTATCGAAATGAGCGAGTTTTCGAATCACAGAAGGTTGAAGCCGCATATGGGCTAAGGGAAAAAAATCGTATCTTGAATCACATTGAATCCTCCTAAATGCAAGCCATGAAATTGGCTGTAAAGTGTAGCGTATTTATGAATATTCATTATCCTTTGTTTTTGAGAGGGTCGGATTAAAAAAAGAAGAAAATAGACATCTGAGAAAGTATCCGCAAGTGGAAAAGCTTACGATGAGCCGATTTTATAGTTGGCGTAGTATCCGAACTGACATTCGTTAAGGGGTCTAATAAAATCTAAAATCCATGGCTAGAGAATAGATGGGGAAAATCTTTTATGCTTCTGATAAAAACCGCTCGTTGTAAATCCAGAATCCATTGGTTAGAACAATGTATTTGGAATTCTAATAAACAGACCAAACTGCCTTGAGTATCTGCAAGTAAAAAATCTTACGATGAGTCAATTTTATAGTTGAAGTAGAATCTTGGATCCATTAAGGATATTGATAGAACTTGTATGTAAATAGAGAGAAAGGAATGAACAAGATAAAATGAGTTATGAATCATTTCTCCGATCAGTTTTTGGATCTAATTATAAGACATTTATGCCTTTTATTCATACTATTCAGCTTTACTGTTTATTTGTCATTACATTAGTAATTTGTCTGACCATCTACATGATTTATGAAACACAGCAAGATAAACATTAGGAAAACTATGTTCCCCCTTCATGGTATTTGTTTTTCAGACATATATATTATGGATTAAGTTATTTCTTTATCAATAGCGTCAGATCCTGGCACCCATTCAAAAAAATCATTAATAATAATTTAATATCATTAATAAAATTTTGAAACCTTCTAGTATAAACCTTTTTATCAAATTTTTAGTAAAATAACAAAGATCCTAAAATACTTACCTTTTAAATCTAGTGTGTCCCATAGGACAAACCGGTTTGTCCTATGGGACACACTACATTTAAAAGGTAAGGATTTTAGGATCTTTGTTATTTTACCGTCAAGGAAAATTTAAAAGTTTTATGGAATCCTTATATTTTTTTAATCAATTTACTTTTTAGGTACCAAAAAAGGATTAGATTAAAAAATATAAGACGAAGTGAAAAATAATAGATAATAATTAATAATGAAGGGTAGGAATCAAGATGGATACTGAGGAACCTACAACTTTATCTGAAAGGAAAAGAAAAAGAAAAGCATATTTGAAACATTATTGGTCACTGGAACGAGTAAAAGAAGCAAATCGATGGAGAAAACGAGAAAGGCGAAAAGATCCAAACGTTCGATTCAAAGAAAAAGAATACCAACGAATGAGACGATGGAAATGTTGGGATAACGCTCTTCCTAAACATAGACATAAGCCTGACAATACAGTATTCAAACAATGTCCGTCGATGGAGGAATGTCAAAATATTATTAAACGTATGAATATTTCGGAAGGAACACGAGCTAAGTATGAATTTTATTTTAATGAATTCTATGATTGGTATCAAAAACATGGTGACGGTATAAAATATCATTATAAAAGAGCACTAGAGATATATGAAAAGTATCTGACTGAGGAAAAGAGGAAATCGTA
Organism: Stegodyphus dumicola; assembly: GCF_044657685.1. Taxonomy (NCBI): domain Eukaryota; kingdom Metazoa; phylum Arthropoda; class Arachnida; order Araneae; family Eresidae; genus Stegodyphus; species Stegodyphus dumicola. Next base: position 183,308,588 of record NC_140781.1, read on the forward strand.
TAATAAAATAAAAAATAAAATCGTGTTTTTATACCGTTTGCTCGGTGAAAAAAGGGAGCGCTCGAAACAAATTCATATTAAAAGATGTCAAGGTCCTCTTCTTACATTAAATGATCTCAAAAAACTTAGAAAAATAGTTATAGATCGCTATGAATATGAAGAGATGGCTTTATTTATTCTGGTCATTCTTGAAACTGACTTAAAAGCAAACGAAATTTTAAAACTTCTGAACGAAACAGATCTTCGACGACATTATGCAGAAAAGAAATTGGCATCGTCCAATATATGGGATCAACGTAATCGGTTTTTGTATGAATTTTTGGCTTGGGTTATTGCCGGCCCACTTTTCCCTCGATCATTAGATGGTTGCTTAAGAAAATTAAAACGATTTTTTCGAAAGTATTTTCCGTATCGACCCTTTAATCCTTCCTATACTATCATTAAACGTTCCATGAAAATTGCAAAATATCGTAAATATATACGAGAAGAAGCTAAAAAAGAGATGGAATCAGTAACACAAGAGTCTATTCTTTAAAAAACTTTCAAAAAATATAGGGATCATTGCTTTTATGGATTGAAAAAGATAACCAGATTGGATCTTCAAAAGCACTTCGTAATCTGAAGTAGAACTCAAAACACTTAGATAGGTTCAAAAAAAATAGGATAATCATTTCTTTCTAGTAAAACGAAAAATAATTAAGAAGGAAAAATCTCTTACCTTTATTGAAGCATTTGTCGTAACGTAGAAGCTGCGTTGAAAGATGTTACCTCTTCAGCAGTACAGACTGATCTGTAGGGAATGTCGGATTGTTTAAATAGATAAGTGAGAGTCTGGATAATTAAAAAACCATAAGGATCAAATCGATTGAATTGGTAAAAAAAAAAAAAAAAAAAAAATCTCTCTTTTTCGTCCGAAATTGATGTCTTCAATTTTTCGAAATTGTGAGACATCATTTTCGGACGAAAAGAGGGGTAATTTCTAATTGCACCCAATGTAAGATAGAGTCACGGTTTTTTTTTTTTTTTTTTTTTTTTTTTAAATTTGAGACATTTTCAGACGTACATTTTTTAATGATCCAGTTCATTACGGATCCCGATAAAACCGAGCTATATTCCTATGCACACACTGAGGTTTTCCTTGAATCATAGCCTTTACTTGTGGAAATTGACACATGCATTCATGCTGATTGAACCCCCTATAGATAAATGTACCATTTTGACAAACGTCTTTCGCCAATTCTCCACAATCCGGTCCATTGTAAAAAGCTGGATCCGTACAGTAACACGACCACTGATAGAATCCATTTTTTTCGGTAAGAATAATCATACCCCCTTTTTCAGTTTGACACGGGTAAGGATTCAGTTTGGGCATACAGAGTCCTCGAACACATTGCATTTCTTCCCCGTTTGTGCAAAGAAAATCACATGTATCCACACACCAGACTTTTTCTCGTCGACAATCTTTAAGCGGTATAGATTCGTTCATGGGGATGGAATCCGATTCTATGACAGAAGTAGGAAAGAAAAATAGAAAGAGACCAAACATCATCAAGAATATATACATTTCAGCCATCTTTTTTTTTCTTTGGAAAAAAAACAAAGGATAAGGATATGGAAAGACGAGTTGATCAACACGAAGAACGTCGATCTTGTCGTCAAACGGCTCTTCAGTCTAAAATTAATACTTGGCGAGATGCTTGTACGGCATGCTTTAAAATCATGGATGATTGGGCCACGATCGATTTTAAAAAATTCCATTTCATATTTGAACGATGGGTCTCGATTCTCAATCGTATCTTGGAAAATCCAATTCGTCGATTGGACCGTTACGAAATGTCCATGTATTATTGTGAAGAGCCAGGAGGACCCAAAGAGGTTATTCAGTTATATATTAATGAAACCGAAACCGAGGAAGGAAAAATTCCCGTCTACGTTATTTTTAATCTTTTCGAGTTTATTAAAATTCATCGCAATTACTGCTTAAACTATTCCACTTCGAACAAGATGCTGGTAGATCAAAACAGGGGCACGATCAATATGAACACCTATTATGCTAATCAGGTCAATGTAGATCAAACTCGATTTTATCGTAATGAAACGACATGGCAATTATTATTCATTTTTACTTTACATGCCTTGGCTCATTTAGATGTGTTTGATTTATACGATCACGCTTACTATTATACACACCAGCACGTTCGAGATTCAGTTTTCTTCCGATTATATTTCTATGGACAAGTCATTTGGGGAATATAAAGCAAAAAAAAAAATGTCTTATCCTTCCAAAGTTCCTATTGAGTATGTTCAAAAAGTGTTAGAAGAGAAATTAAATCGAAACGTGCGTCGTTCTGAATTGACAGGGACATGTTCGTTGGGGCACGTTTTATTCGACTTGTCTCATTTACAAAAATTTTTTCCCCGCTATAGTCCAGAAGAGTTTATAAAGTTTCGAGACGATAAATTTATAATCATTCCGGGAAATTACTGGTATGACGCTATGAGTGAAGAACCTCGTGTCCAAGACTATGTAAAACGTTTCTTAAACCGTAATAAAGTAGAAATAAATCCAAATATGCGGCGTCGATCTCAACGTCAACGTTCTAGAAGTCGATCTCAAAGTCCAACGAGAGTCCGAACACGATCTCAAAGTCCAACAAGAGTCCGAAGTCGATCTCCAAGTCTAACAAGAGTCCGAAATCGATCCCGAAGTCGCTCTTCGAGTATAGATATACCCATTCGGCATTACTTGGCTCCTCTACCCAAAAAAAGAGGGAGAAAGAGAAAGTCCAAACTCAAAGCTCGTGTTGGCTACGATCAAAAGTTTATAAAAGCCCTCGAGACAAACGAATCGGGTCTGATTCTAAAATCGACTCGAGGAATGGATCGAGATTTAAATTTGCCGGGATCTATTTGTCGGGGTATTCGCCAAGTCTGTCGCTACAAGGATCCTCAAACGAAACGTTACATCAATTTTGTTCGTGACGGGAGTGAAGACGATGAGTACGTGCTGCAACTGGAATATTAACAAATGATGGGATTTTCTAACGGATTAAAAGCCAGCGATCCAGAGCGAGAACAAGAGCCTTCCAGTGATCCGAATAATATAAATTATAAGGATCGTAATCATATACATAAGACGGTAAAATGGCTTTATCGGTATGATTCTTCCAAGCATAATCATCTCGAAGGGACAATAATACTGATTTAGAAGTGCACGGTGATAATAAACCTTGAATCATGCGTGTTTCCAGTAAAAGAGATGAACGAGGTCCAAAATATTCGGGTTCCATAATTTGATGAGTGATCTTGGCCGTTTTATAGTTATACACCCATAGTCGTATGGACTGGGGTAAATATCGAGTACTTTCGTCGTGAGTTAAGTTCAAAAATTCTCGAATGGCAGGAATGTTACTATTCAGATACATTATGAAATTATAAATTTGTTCTTCGAACATCTTGTATTTAAACATATCAAATTCAGCAAGATGGTGACTGGACAGTTTAACACGAAAACATTTTTCCGGATATTGATTTATATTAAAATCTTTAGGATCGATTTGTCGTCGAATAACCAATTTACTACTCTCGTCCGAAGTGATAAATTCCAGTTTATATGGATTGGGTTCTTCTAAACATCTTTGATTCAACTCGAAACATGGGGAGTCAAATCGTTTTACTTTCCCGTCTGATTTATAAACCTCTTTGTAATAAATATCCATGACCACATAACCCAATAAAATGGGATATTTTTTCTGTTTCAATAAATCGAGGACGAGTTGTTTATAATCCATCTTCTTGTTTATCTCACAGAAAGCCACGTTCGAATGAGTTGACGAATAGGCTCATGGGGCATGAGTTCTTGAAAAGTATCTAAAACCTCGGCCAGACTGCGTTGTCGACTTTTACAAATCAGTTGATGCTTTACATCGTTGAAGACAACTTTCTCGGAGAGAATGCGTTGACCACGACATTTCTTCTTAAAATAATCCGGATGCATGAGTTTCACGTACCGAATAATGTCTCGAGTCGTTCGTCGTTTCAAGAACCGATGCCATTTCTTCTCGTTTAAAAATTCTCGATGACCGATGCGTTCTCTCTTTTCCACATTCAGAGCTCCAATATCCACGAGCACGGGATGATGGTCCGTGTACACAAAAGAACATAATTTTAAAACGGGAGCCGTTCCTCCGAGTCGATAACAAATACTACACAAGAAAACAATGAACGTGTAAAACGTTTCTGCTAAATATTCCGGTTGAAGAATGCGAGCACTATAAAGTCCAGGATTCATTTCAAAGAGACCTATTGTATATCCCGAACGTTCTCGGAAATGCGTCGCAAAAGGCAACACATACTCCGAACTCAATTGTCGATGAAGAAGGATCAAATCGAAAAAATGTTCGGGCAAGTCACAAGAGCTGCTGGCACTGTAAGATCTCCACTGCATCGAGTGGGAAGTAAACAGGCAGTGGAATCGTCTTTGATTGAAATTATTTAAAATGAGAAAACAGGCATAATCAAAATGCCAAGGACATTTGGAAGGAGCATAATAAACAATTTCTTTCACGTGTTCAATAATAGTATGAGTGGTGGATCGACTCATCTTCTTCTTTCTTTAAAAAAGAAAGATGGTGGTGGTCTGTGTCTTAGATATGGATGAGACGCTTGGATACTTTGAAGGAGAAACATTTCAAATTCGACCCAAAACCAATTTCCTGATCCAGTTTTTACGTCTTTGCAATATCGATATCATTTTGTGGAGTAAAGGTTCGGATGATTATGTCGAGCGAGTGATCAATAGTTCATTGCACGATATTGCACGATATGCGTATCGGATATTTGGCCGCACGCAATGTGAAAAGTCGTGCCGAAAGTATAATATTTCAAAATGTTCGGAACATATCAGAGTCTTGTACGATTACGACATTCTTTTAATTGGGGTCGATGATAACGTCAATGAAAATATGGACGAGCGCTATGATTTAAGAATTCACGTGAAGCCGTACAAGCAAATAGATCCCCGTGATCAAGAACTGTATAAAGTCGTGGAAAAAATTACCCAATTTTGTATAGATCATCAACGAGAGTTGTAGATGAAGCGAGATAGGGTTTTTGCTATGTCAGCTGGGAACCCCATTCCGTATAGAGAAGTGAGTACGAGAAAGTTATGTGTATATAGTTCTTGAAGCAATGACGTCATTTTTAAACAAACCAATAGTAAGCCAGTTTTAAAAAATGATGATTGGGAAAAGGTCGGTTGAAAATCTGGCTGGAAAAAAATCTGTCAGGAAAAATTTCCAACTTAAAAAAAAAAAAAAAAAAAAAAAAAAAAAAAAAACTTTTTGTTAATTTTTATCATGTCTTCTAGACATGATAAAAATTAATGACCCCCTTTTTTGTTTTCAATGATGTCTCAGCACCATGTTTCTAAAATACACCATGACTCACCATTTCTAAAAATAAAATTCCAAGAAAAGAATGAGTCATAGTTTATTTTTAGAAATGGTAAGACATCATAAGACATGATAAAAATTAACAAAAAGTTTTTTTTTTTTTTTTTTTACTCTCCAGATATTTTTCTTCCAGCTCTCACAAAATTTTTTTTTCCACTCGACTTCATCAACCAAACAAGACATTGCAAAATTCTTTCTAGAATGAATTCTCGCTTATCTATTTAAGTCATCCCATTTTCGCTTCAAATCAGTTTGTGCTGCTGAAGAGGTAACATCTCCTAAGGCCAGTAGTCTAATAACCAAGATACTACATTCTACTTTGTTCGAAAAAAAGAAATCTATTGAGTAAGAATGGATTATTCGTTGATTATCAAGAATATTCTTTCTTCTCCCATCCTTGAGAAAGCTATCGACGAATTAAAAGAACGTCAAGGTGCTCTCAACTTAATATGTCCCGACTGGGAAGATGTTTTAAATCACGATCCGCTGTACGAGACACATTGTCAACAAAAAGTTCAATTTTCCAAAGGAACTCGAAAAGATACTGTTCACATCCGAAACATTATTCGTTTACAAAATTGCTATAATGTTCTCGTGGCTGGTTATTGGTATTTGAAACCGGGGGAGAATAATAAAACAGGAACTTCGTTCATGACTCGACTGTGTGCTCCTTTAACTAAAATTGGCGAAAGCATAAAAGAGAATCCGCAACACAAATTTGCGGAGAATTGTCGTTTTTTCATGGACCGGTGCGATCCCGCGTTTTGCTCTGCTTGTAAAGGCGCCCAAGATAAATTTCAAATTCATAGAAATATGTGGTGTATACGAAAGAGTCGGATCTTTAATGGAGAGGGTTTAAAAAATACTTTTCAGTGTTCGATTGAAAATATGTTTGGTACGACGACTTCTTTTCTAGGTATTCTAAACCTTCAAATTTCTAACCGGTACACGTTCGGAGAAAATTCGTACAAGGTAGGAGGTTTAGTTCGCGAATTTATCTTATTTAAAGAATCTGTTCTGTTCTCGACCGATCTGGATATTGAAACTCCTCTTTCCCTCCCTGTAGTCGAAGAGATGGAAGAAGGGGAAGAGAAGTGTCCCGAAATTATCGGCATTCCCAATTACTTCAAACCCGTTACTCATTTTTAAATAAGAAGAAAGCATTTAGAAATGGATTTATGGAAAATCCATCGTCGACATTTATTATCCAAACGACGTTACCGATTTTTTCCCAAGATGGCTCAAAAAGAAATGGATCAACTTCCCTATCTCACCCCTCATAATATGTTTATTCATCGAGGTTTATCGGAATCGCTGTTGAGTAACAGTTTTGTGATTACCGATCATATGCTTTCCAGCATTATACACCGAAAAGATAATATTGATCCTCAGTACAGTCAATATTTGAACAAAATCGTTCCTTGCCGCAATTTTAATCAACCTCTCCTCCTTCAGTTAATAGCCACCTCGATCGCGGAAAAGGTGAAAACGGAACAGAAAGAATTACCGATGGACACAAGAGGACTTCCTAAAGACCCAATAGAGGATCCAAATGCTAGGAAAGTAAGTGTTATTAAGGGGGGTCCAGGAACCTCCACGGAGGATGCACTGAATCAAATGTTTGGCGTAAACAAGTAATTTAAAAAATAATGGACGACCCTGTCAAAATGGTGAAGGTTCAACGAAACGATATGGTCTACAGTGTTCGAAAGTATTTATTATCAATCCAGAATCTACAAACCAAATATAAACTTTTGCAATATTTTGAACAAATAGGGGCCCAACGAGATAATGCCGGTCTGGTGCATGAAGATCGAGGCGATAAAATAAAAGTTGTGAACCTCTATTGAAAAAAAGAAGATGACGCTTTGGATATTTCTTCTCGTCTTTTATCTTTACCTGATCATGATCTACCTGTTTCGAAACGAGTCACAAACGACTACAACCCCTCCTTGGCAATCCATTTCTTACCACCCTCCTCAGCGGACGACGCTTTATTCAACTTGCATTCACGCAACCGATTGTGACGACGATCAAATATGTTTTCGGGGTGAATGTCTTCCCAAACTCCTTCCCCATGCTACTTGTTCTTCAGCTACGGGAGAGTGGGTTCTAGTGAATCAAAAAGGATTGAAATTCGCGACCTGTTTTTGTAAATACCCTCATCTCGTCACGCAAAAAGAACGCGGGGGGATTTGTGACGTGGACATTGCTTGCGGACCTCACGGCCGATTAGAAAGTTTAGACAAAGATCCTTTGAAAGAAGGTAAATGTGTTTGCGATTTTGGATACAAACCGCTTTTGCAAGGTTTCGGGTGTGAAGAAATGACCGCTCACGAACGATTAGCGTTTTCGAAGGAAGAAGAAAAAAACAACGTAAACTACAACGTATGGGATCCGACCGTATTTTCCGAAAAGTATCTCGCGTCTTTCCAAAAACCCGGTTACTTCCAGCAGCCCTGTTCCTTCGATGCTTTTACAGGTCAGCCTTTAAAACATACTTTTTATCATGCAGAATTTGGAAGTTGTGTGTGTGATCCGAGGTATGGGAATATCGGGGGGCGACTCGATCATCCCTATTATTTGAAAAATAATGATAAGGGCTATAATGCTTGCGCGAATATTTTTAAAAGCGAACCCGATTCCCCGATCCATCATGTGAAACTGTTTGCCTATTTCTACATGTTTGATTATTCGCCGGTCGCGTTCATCGAATTTGAAAATTTAGACCCGACTCAATTATCCTATCCTTTCAATTATTACGTGGTCCAATCCAAGAAACACCATCTACAAATCGAAGAAACGTGGCCTTTTGACTACATGCAATATGTTTTTAAGTACCTTCCCTTTACGGTGCATACGCGTCACTGCCACGAAGATCCTATTTTTCATGTCAAAACGTGCTACGAAACCATTATTCGACAAAACCAGCTCACGCGTTGCCAGTTGATCGAGCAAGAACTGGATGGAAAATTAAGTCAACACGCGAACGCCTACACGCTCCTGTATCGATATCCCGTATGTCTTTTTTCAGAGGAGGATCGACGCGTTCCCGAAATTTATCAAGGCCATGTCGTTCTCAATCCTTTCCATTTACTGTTGAAAACCCTCCCAAACCTTCTTCGATCGAACGGTATTCAGATGAAACCGAATGAGGAAGGCTTGTGGCATGTTACGTTCGCTCGAGCTCCTTATGTAGAAACATATGCGGCGACGTTAGATCCAGCCGTCTTTCCCGATATTAAAGGAGAACCCACGAAAGCGTTGGAAAAAGGTCATTTCTTTTAAAGAGAAAGAGAGAGAAAATCAAAATAAAAGAAAGGGAGACATATAATCAAAATAAAAATGAAACGCGCTCATGAAGAATCCGAAAAGGAAATGGACCATGAAGAGGGGGAGAAGGAGGAAGAAGAACCTACCCATAAACGAATTAAAGAGTCGGACGTGTCTCTATTATTAGAGCTTCAAAATAAACACACAGATCCCGGTCAGCAAATGAATCGAGAATTGGAAACGGCTCGCGAAAAATATCTCGTTTCTTATCTACGGAAAGTCATTGAAAAACTGCCCATGAGTAAACACGTTCTAGATTCAACGACCGAAATTCCAGAAGGCTACGAAGGATTTTTAAAAATGTACAGTATCGCTAAAACATGCGTCCATTCGGAAATTCAGTTAAAAAAATTGATGGCGTTTAATTCCATCTTTGACATGTTGAATGGCGTGATCGGGAAAGTCATTCACGATAAATATATCGCTCCATATTTAACGAAACTCGTCACCGATCATGATTTGAATCGGGCTTTTGCCGTATTCCAAGAAACTCTGCAAGCAGACGATACGAACGTATCCACGGAACTTCATTGCGTTTCGTTTTTGATTCAAGACGAATTGTCAAAGAAGGAACCTCTCAAAGTCCCCAACCCTTTGTATAATCGTTTCACGCAGCAAATGTATGCCGTCAGTAAATACGTGACAAGTATATTAATGGCGATCGCAGCGAATCATGCAACTGCATCTACGCCTGACTTTGAAATAATCGGAACACCTAGAAAAGGAAAAAAATAACCAATGAAAAAAAGAGCTTAGGAATACGAAAGTCCATTAGTAGCAAAACATGACAATGTCAGTTGGAAAAATTTTCTAAGAGTAAAAAAAAAAAAAAAAAAAAAAAAAAAAAACTTTTTGTCAATTTTTATCATGTCTTTAGACATGATAAAAATTAACTCTACCCCCTTTTTCTTTTTTGTTGTGAATGATGTCTCACACTTTCTAAAACTAGATTTCTAAGCAAAGAATGAGTCATATCGTTCTTGGAAATTTATTTTAGAAACATGTTGACACCTGATTCAAACCAAAATAAGGGGTGAGGGGTGGTAAAGTTAATTTTTATCATGTCTAAAGACATGATAAAAATTAAAAAAAGTTTTTTTTTTTTTTTTTTTTTTTTTTTTTTTTTTTTTTTTAATGGCCAGTTTGATGTGGACAAGAAGTTACCCTTTTTTAACCAGAATAAACTTTCACTTAACTATTTAAATCGTCAGTCAGTGCTGTGGACTGGATCCAAGCTTATACTCCATCATAGGAAAAAACCTTCTTATTTGGGTCCATATTCTTAAAAGAATTTCTTTTTTTGAATGTCTATTCTCCATTCGATAAACCACGCAACTAACACCAGAAACACGATCCATCGAAACTGAAATATATAGAAGAGTTTAGGAAAGAAATGAAATCCATGAAATATAGTTTCGGCCGCTTCATGATACCGTAAACGCCGATCAAGGTTGACGAGCTGTTTAACCGGTTCAGGAGCGATTAATAATTGTCTGTCTTGATTCACCAGAATCACGGAATGAGTCCAATCCACCTCATTTAAAGAATCCACGTTGAATTTTTCTGCCGAGGGGTAATTGGGATAAACATGTTCCGTTACATATCGTAAATGCGCGTCTAAGAGTTGAGCTGTAAAAATAATATTTTTGGGATACGTCAATAACAATTGACTTCTTAGAAATTCTTCCTGATAAGGAATCCAAGCTGATGAACGATCAAGAATCGTTTCCATCATGATATTATTTCATCTACTCTGTTTTTTCCTTCTTTACCTATTCCAATGCTTCATGTACCGAAATTTACTCGTCTATTATTCGGGACAATCGATCCCTTTACATTTCAATCTTCTTCAATGGTATCGACAAGTCCATCAAGAAATCACATAATAAAGGAATCATTAGTGGATAAAACAATGTTTGGTTTTAATCTTCGTTCGACTCTCGCCATAACCATTTTAATATGTCTGGTGACAACACTGGTCATCATGGCCCTCATCGTATATCGTCTCTCTTACGGCAGTGTGGCTTTCGTTTACGATGCTGCCGATCCGAATAAAGTCACGACCAAAGGAACGACAGCGAGCGATTTCTGGGCCAACAATAAAATGTTGCTCATTGCTCCAACGGTTGTCAATGTGATCAATATACTAATGGTCGGTTTATTACTTTACGTGTAACCGAAAAGAGAATAAAGACTAGATTCAAAAATACATCACGATGGAGACAAAGGCTATCATGGTAATTATCTTATTAGGAATTGTATTTGTCTCGTTACTCAATTTCGGCTACCTGGCAACAGCTATTTACAGTGATGCGACACCCAAAACAGGAGCCGAACATTTTAATCAACGCAACTGGATGTTTTACGGAAATATAATGCTACATATTATTGCTCTGATGCTAGGTGGAGGCATTTTTATGAAAAAGTAATGATTTAATTCAAAAAAATATGACAAGACCTACCCAAGATGAATCCAAAATCTTTCAGAGAAATACTTTCATAGATAACGATGAGTCACTCGTATTCATAAACACGTTTAAGGTGATGGACGGGCGTAACTTCAATCCAAGAAGAAATATACCAACAACTGCTTTTATTGACATCTTGCCCACTCAAGAAGGAAGAACAAGAATGATCAGAGTCAGCTAGAAAAATTTATTTTCTAAAAGCTAAAAAAAAAAAAAAAAAAAAAAAAAAAAAACTTTTTGTTAATTTTTATCATGTCTTCTAGACATGATAAAAATTTACTCTACCTTCCTTTTCGTTTTGAATGATGTCAACATGTTTCTAAAAATAGATCTCTAAGAATGAATCATACTTTTCTTGGAAGTTAATAGAGTTAATTTTTATCATGTCTAGAAGACATGATAAAAATTAACAAAGAGTTTTTTTTTTTTTTTTTTTTTTCACTACTAGAAAATATTTTTCTCAGCTCTCAGAAATTTTCCCAGCCAACTCGATTGACCAGACATCACCATTTTCTTACAATAATGAACTTTCACTTATTTATTTAAACCATCCCAGTTTCACTTCAAATCAGTTTGTGCTTGAATACAAGCTTCTGTTCAGGTATGTTAATAATATATTTTTTGTTTCTTTGGCTTTTCGCGTTTAGTTTATGTGATTCGTCTTTCGCTATAGAGATCCAATATTTTATAATGGCAATTTTGATTTAAGATGGTCACCATTTTCGCCATTTTCCGTAGCGCTTGATCTGCTCGAGTGTCCATATTGCGTCTATCTTCATAAGACATATCTAAATACAGCTCATTGGCGTTCGGTTCAATATTTAGGTGATACACTTCATGATTGCGTTCTTTGTCCATGAGAAACTTGAACACATCAAATTCATTTGGCCGGCGATCGGATTTGAACGGTTTCAGGACTCTCGGACTGTAAAGTCGTTTCCCCTTCGGATCAAAGACGAAACCCGGACAAGGTCCACCTTTTTGAGAACGAACTTCGAAATATTCATAGGGATCCTAAAAGCGACTGGGCAACTCTCAAGTTAGTAAATACTTTATTCCAAAATTCTTCGTGAATAGCGAGCGAATTTTCTAAAGAGGCCTGGAACGTTTCGTACTGAGGCAGAGTTTGAGCAAACGATAAAATACAGTCTTTGGGATTCTGCATCGGCGTATGAACTAACCATTCGCGTAACCGGTTCCACGTCTCGGGCCAACATTGAATTTCTTGGTTGAACCGATCGGCAATCGAGGGACCGAACGTTTCATTCAAAAACCAAGAAATGCAAGCTACAGTTTGTTTCATAATCGTTTCTGAATTCATGGTTCCTTATTTTAAAATATTTTTTTTTTCATTTATTTCAGAAAAAGAAAAAGAAGAGCAAAGAATGAATCATTTAGACGAATTGTTTCAGTACCTTCTCCAACACAAGAAAACAATTGTGTTTGGGAACCTGAGTCGATTACCTTATGTGATCAACGATTACATTTCCAAACATTTATCCCACCTCACCATTTTTGTCATTTGTCCCTTTTATACGTACCCGTCTTCCCCTCATGTGCGTGTAATTAAACCGGAAGAATTGAGCACGAACACGTGCGATTTATTATTCTACATTGAACCTTTTCCGCATGCCGTTTTACACCACGACATTAAAACGGCTCAACACCTCGTCATTTTAACGAGCCACATGATTTTTATCGATCGATACCATACGTGTTCCTATTTATCCTATTTTCATTTCCCGGGAAGTTTAGAAAGGTATATGGAAAAAACCAAACAGCTGATGGATTTGGAACAGACGTTCCTTTACAAAACGGATCTACCCGAAGTTAAAGAGTCCAAGAAAGCTCTTTCGATCGGTCCTAGTCCTACCCTGGATCGATGGATCAGTCCCGAGAATCCCGATCCGACTCCCTTAGAAAACATTTCATGGATTTTAATCGATCTCACGTCCTTCCGGAATACGTCGTCACTGTTATTTCATTTTTGGACAGCTTTTGATTACATGCTGAATCATATCGATCGCATTGAAGGCTGGCAATTGTGTTTTAAAACGTCCGCGGAAGCTCGTGCTTATAAGAAACTCGTTCAGAAATGGATCGATTATCTCTGTTGTAGGGAATTCCAGCACGGGAACGTGTTACAATTGAATGAAATTCTCTCCCTCACGCCTTTTTATTGAGCAGGGACGGTCGATCTTCCCATTATTTTAGAAAAGAAACGATTCGGACCTTTGGAATATATTCTTTGCACATCGGTTCAAGATGCGTATCGAGCTTCTATGCGATATAACTTAGATCCTGTCGTCGGATCCGTGTTTCGATTGAAATAAAGTCAGAATGAATGATCCTAACGAGGATGATGTTTCGAAGGAAATTCCACCTCTTGGAACACCCGAAGTTATTTATTATGACGATATTCTACCTTCACAAATTCAAAACCAAGTCGACCTTCCCGACGATTTCGAACTTCAATTTCCTCTCCACACGTATGCCAAATCCGATGTAACCACTAGCCCTTACATTATTCGACCGTCCGTTTCTCCTTCTTCTCGAAGTTCGAGTCCAAGTTCAAAAAGAAGTCCAAGAAAACGCAGTCCGAGTCCAAGAAGGAGCAGAAGTCCAAGTCTAAGCAGGAGCAGAAGTCCAAGTCCAAGAAGAAGAAAAAGTCAGAGAAATCGTAGTCGTAGTTTAGAAATACGTCATACTAGAAGAAGAAGTCCTGTAAGAAGAAGTCGTTCGGCTTCCTTTTCATCGTCTGCATCTTCTTCTTCCTCTCCTTCCAATATGAATCGTAGAGGAACACAAAGACCCATTCGTAGAACACCTATGAGAAAACGTCGAGGATACGTTCTTGGATCTCGAACCGTTCGTGTGGGTCCTAATCGATTGCTTCATAAATATGGTAACCATTCCATTACGTTTGTGACCGAAGGTGGGGCCCACATACGAAATAAGAAAATTCCCAATAAAGCTTGTCGATATCTATTAAGTCATTGCTCACGACGGCATCCAACAGCTCGAGATCGATTGCCACGACAAGCTCGTATTGGTTTGAGAAAGAAAAGAGCTTAAACAGAACGAGTTGAAAAAGAAACAATATCCAAGCAATTCACAAAAGCCAAAAAACAATTCAACAAAATAATAAAGTTCACTTACCAAAATGTGTATATAATAGACTTTAACTGAAGATCTTTCGAGGCTGGTATCCAAAGCACAAACTGATCTGAAACCGAAACTCGAGTAATTTAAATAGTTAAGTGGAAATCCTTTTTCTGGTTTTATCGATCGAACCAACTGGGAAAAATTTCCAAAGCTGTATTAAAAAAAAAAAAAAAAAAAAAAAAACAAACACTTTTTGTTAATTTTAATCATGTCTTCAGACATGATTAAAATTAACTATCCCCCTTTTGTTCAAATGATGTTAATCTGTTGTCTCAATATGTTTCTAAAAATAGAACATGACTCATTTCTTTCTTGGAAATTTATTTTTAGAAATATGTTCGAAAAGATGAGACATCATTCCCAGACAAAAAGAAGAGAGAGTCTAAAGACATGATAAAAATTAACAAAAAGTTTTTTTTTTTTTTTCGAAGCTAAATTTTTTCCTACTACCCAACTTTTGCTTCTCCTTTCTACCTCCCCCCCTTTCGTTTCACAGTATATAAACAGCTGGAGCTGAGACGATTTTCTCATTTCATACTGAGGACAAGATGGATCAGGAAAACACTGTAACCCTGGAGCCTTTGACATTACCCTTGAAGGATCGTCTCAAGTACGTATTGGATGAAGTCGTGCTGGAAGAATTTAATCAATCTAATTTGTTTACGACTAAAACCACCGTTCAGTTGAGAGTTTTAAAAAGAATAGCTAATATGATGATGTTTCTGTGGACCTTGATTCAAGATTTGAAACCTCTTGTACCCGTCCATCGATACTGTTTAAATAATATTTGGCGTTTATGGATGGATGTGCAACAGCAGTTGGTACAAAATAAAACCATCTCCACGCCAGATGAATGGAATATGATCGAGAAACTTTTATCTAAAGACTATTCTAGATCGACCGATCTAATAAGACTTTCCAACATCTTATTCAAACGACAGGAAATACCTAAGATAGAAGTGTATAAATTATTTGCCGTAGACGGATTGCTGGGCGAGGATCTGCAAAAGTATGTTTTTAATCTACAGTACGGAGGAGATGAAAAAACACCTTTAAACGAACAAGAAGCTCTAGATTTTAAAGCAGTTCATGCTCGAATCGTCCGTTGTTTATATCACGAAGTTTCCAAACGATCGGAATCTCTTCTCTACGTGGATGTGATTCGACGTACTATAGAAGAAATAATAAACACTACACCTTCTACCATTGATGAAGTAAGCGAATGTGGTGCATTGTATTTAAAGTATCTTGGAGAGGATCTATTTTCAAATATATTTTACGAAATTAAGGTCTGGAAGACGAAAGAATTGGAACAATACCAGGCGAAAAAGAATCAACAAGAAAATAATTCTCAAAAGAGAAAGAATGTGAGAGAGGATCCTAGAATCAAGAAGAAAAACAGAAATAATATGTCGGACCCTACTTTAGCTTCGAGTGATTATTTCGACCCTTCGATTGTCGATTTACAACCTGTTCGTTATCCTTCTCCCAAGAGTCCACCTCCATCGGAAAAGGGGGAAGAAGATCCTATTTCTCCCGAGAGTCCACCTCCATCGGAAAGGGGAGGAGAAGATCCTGTAGAAGCTTCCTTCGAAAGACTAGAGTGTGAAGACGAAAATGTAGAAACTACAAGTAGTGAACAAGGCAAAATGAACCCCTAGAGACTCGGAACATTTTTTCCATGGCTCTTTAATGGAATATAAAGAGTGGACAGTCCAATAATACATTGAAGGTATGTGGGAGACTATATATATATTTTTTGGAATAGATTTAAATACTTTAGATGCACAAATATTAGACGAAATAAACTTGTTTTTGTCCTTTACAAGAAGAACTACTAACCATGATAAAATGTTTTTCGAATAGCATCCTTTCCAAAATATTTTTTCATCAGGTTCCATCCTCAACTGTAAAATCTGATTTTGACAAGATTTTATAGATAAGATAGTTCATTAAAAAAATTTTTGAGAACTGGTTTTTATCGCTATTCCATACGCAACTGTAAAAACTAAAATTTATAGGATTTTATAGTTGAGACAATTTATTTTTTAATTAAAAAAAATTTTTTTTGGAACTGGTTTTTGTATATGTTCCATACGCAACTGTAAATACTGAATTGAATCTCATTTTATACTTGTTACTATATAAAAAAATGAATCCTTTTATTTTTGTTGTTAAAAAAGCAACAACATCGAACTTTTTTTCGATATATAGGAACAAAGCCCTCCTTCAAGATGAAATGGGATTCGTTTCAAAATAGAAATGAATATACTGTCACTTCTTACGATCTCGATCACGCTATTCGGTATGCTCAAGAAGCGACTCAACTCTATATTTACGAACAAGCTCTTCAAAGTCGGTACGCTTTTATTTTTAAACATACCACCTTCCAAATAAGAAAAGCCGACTCCAAACGGGATTACTACATACCTAAAACCCTCGATCCGGAACAATGTCACGTCGTCGAAAAATTTGTTTTTACGCAAACGGGATGTGACATGATTGCCTGCTTCCCTTTCCGAGAAAATTTAGAATCGTGTTCCCCGGAAGATGAACCGCGATGGATTCGACTCGGAACGGGTTTCAGTTTAGCTTGCCAACCCGCCTGCGATCGTTTATATTCCAACACGCAGCAGAGTATGGACACGGAATATCGAAATGGAAAATGTGTAGCCGTAAATCTCGCCAAGAAATTATTAGCTCTCTTGCCCGAACAAGTTTTCTTTCAATCGAATCATCCTTCTCTTCCTCGTCATCATGCCGGCCTCAATCTCGTCGAGGGTCATTTACGACTCAACCAGCCTTATTGTGAAGCGTACGGTCTTGTTTTCAACGGGTCTGATTGTGTGACGACGACGGGGCAAGATATTGGCGAATTTTTCTTGGGAAGCAGTATCTATCGATCTATTTCCACTCTGCAAAAAAATCATACGTTACCACCATATCCTCCTCATCTTCCCGACTTTGTACAAAATTGGCCCAAGAAACATGTGAAACGGTCCTTGGTTCATGAATTGGCGATTGATGTAGGGATCGATATTGGATTAGAAGCCGCGCAAAAAATCCTTGAAAAACGAATGCCTAAACTCTTAACCAAATTGAGTATGCAGTCTCTTCCCATTCAATCGGCCATCCTTCAAGCCGTCGTTCGGACCCAATTAAGTACGCTCGCAACACTTTCCAGAATCGCCGCGACAGGATTCTCGGTTACTTCCAATGTGCTGACGGGTATAAGTATTCTGTCCGCCGTACTCGATATATTGGATCCGTTTCATTTCAATAAAGTGCTGACCGCTCGAACTCTTTACGATATCGACTGGCGATTAGACGTTCAGTTTTATCAATCGGAAACGGACCATGTTCTAGAAATCACACCCGATCTTCTATGGGACGTGTTAGAAGAAGATGCGAGCGATCGATACCTCTTCTTTGCCGAGAAAGTGCAAGAATATTTAGATGCTATCCATAAAGTGCCCATGACCGATCGACCCCAAACGCGAATGTCATTTCTCCAAAAATCACGAACAGACGAAAGAACCCCGAAAAATTGGATTTATTTCACGATAATTGTTTATTTGTTAACAGGATTCACCTTCCTATTTCAACCCTACATGCATTACTTATGCGTGACCATCTTTTTCCTATTTTTGTTTTATTTTTATCGTCATTCTAAATGAAAGCTGAAGATTTTTGGAGAGAAAAAAAACGAATGACTTGGAGGGGGAGTAAGTAACCAGTGAATAAACTAAAAATCAGTTAGTACTTACAAATTATAAGAAGATGTTTCTTCTTTCACAGCACAGAGTGATCTGAAGTGAAACTTGGAGTTTAAATAGATAAGCAAGAATCCCTTCCAAAAACAATTTTGACATGTCTGGTTTTGTGGATCAAGTCGGCTGGGGAAAAACTGTAATAGCTGAAAAAAATTTCTAGATGATTAAAAAAAAAAAAAAAAAACTTTTTGTTAATTTTTATCATGTCTTTAGACATGATAAAAATTAACTACCTCCCCCTTTTGTCTGGGAATGTTATCTCACACTTTCTAAAAATAGACCATCACTCCTTTCTAAAGAATAGAATTCCAAGAATGAGTCATGGTTTGTTTTTTTGAATGGGTGAGACATCCTTCCCAGACAAAAAGAGGGGACAGTTAATTTTTATCATGTCTATAAGACATGATAAAAATTAACCAAAAGTTTTTTTTTTTTTTTTTTTTTTTTTTTTCAGCTGTGAGAAATTTTTTCCCAGCCGACTCGATGGACAAGATACCATTTTTTAAGAATGGACTCTCGTTTACCTATTTAAGCTTTCCAAGTTTCGTTTCAGATGAGTCCATGCTGCGGATACTGTTCTCCTGAAGATCTTTCAATAATACCACTTTCTCGGATAAAATTCATCACCATTCGCTTTTTTAGCATAACTTAGATAGATATAGAGAAATTCCTCATTTTTATGATCTTTCGGGTAATACTCATTTCCATTTTCGTCTCGTGCATATCGGATGTAATTCGTCTCTGGTTTTTCCCGAATTCTATCCTGTATATAATATTCTTTTCCAATGCTGGATTTAGGATAAATCTCTCCTCCCCTCGCATTGACAGCATACGTTTTTACATTTACATCCAATGAATTTAACGGATATTCTCCTCCATTGTTTAATTTAGGATAAAATTCGTCTCCGGAATTGGATTTGGCGTACCGACGAGGAAGCGCTGTATATTCATGACCCCGATATTCCACAGAGTAATATTCATTTCCATGCTCGTCTTTGGCAAAAATAGGTCGATTGTCATTATCGAAATAATATAGCTCCTGTTTAGGTTTTTTAGGATCTTTTGGATATCGTTCTTTTCCAAATTCATCTATGGTGTAAACCGAAACCATGTTTTTTTCCTTTACCGATCTTGATATTTACATGAGTCACCTCCGATTATCCAGTTATCTTTTGATACATCTTTCGAATCCAGTCTTCAATCGATTGGCCCGTCGTTTTGAGATGTTCGGAATTATGAACGGTCAAATAAGCCATGTAAGCAGCTAGACCAAACGTGAGGACTAATAAAAATAAAAAGATGAGCCGGTTCGTTAAGAGGGTGACTGCGACTAGGATGATGCTGATATAAACCGTAGAGTAAAACAATATGCCTTGACCTAAATAACGATCCATTTTTTTTTCTACTTTATTCCATTTGAATCAACGAGTCAGCCGAGACCGGATAGTCATCGGTCGTGACGGGCTTTTCGGTCATTTCACCCGTGTACAACAACGTAGTGTCAGGATCGGGAAGGGCTTTTAATTTGCGGTCTTCCCAGTAAGCTGAACGAGGATGCGTGACGAGAATTCTAAAAAACAATTTCATGTCGCGCTCGGTCCAAATTTCATAGACTGAGGTAAGGAGGGGAATACCTTCGGGATGCTGCGTCGCATCAAAAACAGCTTCTCGTCCATCTATTTTATATCGCGCTCCATGTTCCGGTACAATACGACTCAGCTCTTGAACTTCAAGTCGAAGGGTTAATCCAGCCGGTAAAATCCCTTCATAGGCTTCTTCTTTGGGTACGCATACGTGATACCCGTACAGAGTGGCTCGAATTCCTTCTGTGGAGGAAGAAGGACAAAAGACAAAAGGTTGACGCCAATTACAAGTGGCGTATAATACGGAATCGGGAATAAATCGTCCCGATCGTATGCGATGGCCTTCACGACACGTTTCGGCAACGCTATAAGTCGAAGCCTGTTTCACGAATCGCTGCGACCAAAATTTTAAACCTTGCCGTCGAACGCGTTTTTTTCGAATTTTTCCCTTTTCGAAAAGACACATGTGAGGAGAAGTGGGTAAATAAATAGCTGTTTTCAATTGTTTGAGGAATGGGTACGGATGAGAACAGTCGGGATGAGAACAAATATTATAGCCGGGAATATAAACTTCTTCGTTGGTTTCGTCACAAGAGGTACGAGGTTCATGATCAAGAGTCGTCCAGGGCCGAATCCAATTCGCAACGATCGATAAATGATCGAATTTAAACACATCGAGATGCCGATACTGAAACGCGCCGGGGATGCGCGGTCGACATTCATTTCCGTCAAAAAATGTTTGAGGAGGACACGTTTGAATTTCCCTCCGAGCGCAATCAAAATATTGATCGCTCGTATCGCCTATCGCGAGTTTCGACGACGACGACTTATCCTCACAAGCCCATTCAACCGTATATAGATCCGACACTCGATAGCCTGGTTCTAGAACCATACGTTTTCGGGTTGGATCACACGTGTAAGCTACAGCTCGATCCAAAGATGTTGAAAATTGATAGGACGGGAGATGTTTCGTATACTCGTGAGCGGGAACGACAGTTTCTTTTGAGCTCGGTTGAACATTTTCACAGAAAAGAGGCGGTTGACATGTTTGGGACGTTTCGTCGTACACCATCGGTAAATGGAATAAGGCATCGCCGATCCATGTATCCCAGGAAAGAGGACAGGATATAGTGTCGCGAACCATTCCGTTTTCACAAATCGCGTAACCCGGAGAGTACAGAAAAGATCCTTTTTGGACGATGGGGAGAGGTCGTTGCGTATTATCCGGAAATCCGTCGCAGAGATTAGACACGCATCGCCGATAATGTGTCGAATATTTTTCTCCGGGCGAACATCGAATCATTTTCGGTCGATGGCCACGACACTCGATATACGTCACCTCGTCAATCGGAAAATGTTGACCGTCTTCACAGTAAGATACGAAATGTTTTCGCGAAGTGCAAGCGTCGTAGTAGAAAAATGTCTTGGGCGGACAGGCGATTCGAATCGGTTGTTCGTTCTGGCATTCGTAATAAAAACGTCGATTGGTTGGATCAGGTAAAACCGATCCGTCATGCTGATCGATGCAGGGATTGACAGGAATGCAGGTAGAAGGAGAATGTTCTTCTTGACACATGAGCACGTCTAGAACACGACCGTGCCGACATCGATAATAATAATACATCATGGACTTTTCGCGGGGTACAAAACTCTGCGATCGTAATAAAAACAGGTAGAGGTTTTTCCCCGTTGCGGGGAGCTGAGTATCATCGGGCTGTCCAAAACATTCATCTTTTTTCCAAATCCGTCCTTCCGCGAAATAATATTCGGGTGGGAGAGGAAACGTCCATGTTTTTCCCGTGGAGGTGTGAAATGAAACCTCGTTGTCGTTTGAGGTCTCGATCTGATATTGGAAACGCGTCGTTGTCGTCGGAGGAGAAGAAGGAACTTTCGGGGACGGGACCGAAAAATTATAGAAATACAAGTAGCAGTAGTATAAACCCAAAACGAATAAAAGTATGGCGAGCATCCAGCCTTTATTCATAAACGAGATGTGCCAATTATGGAAAGAGCAAAAAATTCCGAAAAAGGACGCAGCAGCGTGTTGTTCCAAACCGAATTATCGACATTTTTTAAAACAAGATCGCGCGTTGGATGAAATGCCGGCTCTGTATCGTGAATGTTTATCCTGTCAACAAAAAAGAAAAATCTTGGCGCGATAAAAAAGTAAGTCAGAATGGATTCGTATCGTCTTACCCGACGTTATTTTCGTCAATTGCAACGGCTTCACTTCCTCTCGCAAATGCGGCAACGCGATTGGTATCATCATATCGTCATCCAATACGTGATGGATCCCCAAAAAGGACGCCATTTCACACTTTTTCATCCGGCTATGGATACCCATACAGAAGAGTCGCTGGTTTTCTTTGGAAAACGTCGCTTGTTTCTTACGTTTATGTTGAAACGGATCGTTCACCAAGGTTTGAATGCCGAACAACGGTTACAACCGAACGCGTTATTACCTCTCAAATCGCTCGACGATCCCGTCTATGAAACACAACGCAAGGCTATTCAAAATATTTGGGAGGTCGATGCTCATTGGTATACTACGGAGAATAAAAACGATATTGCCGTGAAGAATACGGCTCCTTTCATCAAAACCGAACCTTAAGCTCTGTAATTTAAAATATCCATCGGAAGGGTGAGATGATTCGGATACGACACGATTTCAATCGTATGAGGCCATTTTAGCATGTATTTATAATGTAAAAGATCGTGCCGCTTCAGCGTATCGAGCCGGATAGCTGAAATATAGGTTTTTTCTTCGTTGGTTTTCTCGTACAAATAACAAATACCTTGATCGACGAACACGTAAACGTCTTGAGGAAACAGTTGCAGAAGCGACTTGTCCTTGGAAAAGTGTCGAATCACAGTATAATGAGAACTCGTAGGGATCGGAACCGGTTCTAATTTATAAAGGAGGAAAGAAAGAAAAATGATACACCCGAGCGCGATCATTCTATGCATTGTATTTCTAGTGACTCTCTTGAATCTTTTTTATAAACCCGATCTCCGGATGCCTTCTATTCCTCCCTCATCATCATTAGCCTTACCAGAAATTTCAACCGAGACGTATTGCCCTTTCCAAATCTTTCAGTGTCCTGATAGCCATTGCGATTGTTCTCAGCTCTGTGAAACAAATCCCACGTTTTACGAAAAACTCACTCTTTCTGATAAAACATGGAATCATCTCGAACCGGGTACTTATTGTATTCCCCAAGGAATCCGGACCGCTTGTCTTTCTTCCTCGGAAATTCCTATTTTTTCGGCCTCGGGATGGCTCTGTGCTCCTCGTTCCTCTTTCACCCATCCCTGTCAACATCCAGAAGCCCGTGATCCTTCTCTCAATGTTTTAATAGATCATCGAACCCAACAACCCGCTCAAGAAGTAGCCGATTATTACGAAACGTTAGAAGATGGATCGTTCCGATACCAGTGTCAATGCCATTCTTTAGATCGACGAGGTAATCGAATGATTCAAACATCTCCGTGGGTCTGTTCTGTCGATTACTGCGTTCGAGATTTTTGGAACGTGCCCGGACTAGGATGGGACGCCGAACGACACGTCTGTGAATGTGGACCCTACGTGCATCGAGTTCTGGGCGATCTATCTTCCCCCTGTGTTTTGGAATATACACACATAGACGAAAAGCATAGGTTAACGGGAAAACGAGAATGTATGACCGACCAATCTGTTGAATTCCGACCGATTTATTGTCCAGAGAATCAGTCGGTTTTACGGTTCACAAAACGGGTCTTGCGAGGCAACACAGCGTACGATTATGTCATTGTACATGGAACAAGTGTTCCTAAAATTTCGAGAGGTCAAGAATGACATCTCATTTCAAACGAATCGAGAAAAATTTTCAAACGGACCAAGAATTGAGTCGGTTTGAAAAGGAAGACGAAAGCCCCAAAGAGGAAGGATGGTCGAAGAGACAAACGTTCGCCATTCATTTACTACTGGTAACGGCGGGTCCTACGATTCTTTTCGCTTTACTGGGCAACGTATTGAAGATTCATTATTATGTCGTCTGTTTAATTCTATTATTTTACTTTGGAGCTCTGGCCTACTTGATACGATACCGATTTCAGTGGCTATTGCAAGCTTTTAAAGAAAGCCAGAAATATATTCGTTGAATATGGGACTTGAAGAGTGGATTATATAAAAAAAAACTTTGAAAAAAAATGAAGAGGGAGAAGAGTAATAAAAAAGGAAGAAGCAATAATTTAACCATGGCGATGGATCCTGTACTTATTCATCTATCTCCCAAAAATTCTAAAGGTAAAGAGTTAGATTTGGAAATATGGATAAACCCCGATAATACGGATGACAAGATTATAGAAATACATCGTCATAATCGCAAAGACAAAACGAAAGAATTTGAACCCTGTTGTCAAAATCCTTTTTTAACTCCCGCTATCCTCCAACGTAGAGAAAATGAAAAGAATAAAACGATAGATAAAACATTAGAATTGACCAAAGAAGCCATTCACATGTTGAAAGAAGTCTTTTCGGGAAATGGAGAATTCAGTACAATGGAATTTGATGCATCGTCCACTGAGGTAAGAGCTGATTTTAGACAGCCGACCAAAGAACCTGAAGTTGAGAAAGCAACAAATTGTCAAGGTCGTAAACATAAGAAAAGAGTTAATAAAAAGAAATAGTACATTTAAAAAGACCTCCCCATCTTTCCATGAATTTCTTGAACAATGAACTGTTTTCACGAGACTCAGTCCACATCTTTGCTGGATCTAAAGAGAATCTTGATAGAAGACAAGGCTTAAACTGTTTCCAGGAGAGTTGAAGTGCAGGCTTTTTCAACAGCACAGAGGGATCTGAATCAAAAATTGAAATGCTGAAATATATAGAAGAGAAATTCCATTCTGAAACAAAAAACTGGGATTTCTTGTCAATCGAATCGGGTAGAAAAAATTCTTGGCTGAAAAAAAAAAAAAAAAAAAAACTTTTTGTTAATTTTTATCATGTCTTTAGACATGATAAAAATTAACTCTACCCTCCTTTTTGTTTTGAATGATGTCTCACCTTTCCTAAAAATAGATTTCTAAGAATGATCATGTTTTTCTTGGAAGTCTATTGTTTACAAACATGTCTAGACAACATATTGACATCATTCAAAACGAAAAGGAGGGTAGAGTTAATTTTTATCATGTCTAAAAGACATGATAAAAATTAACAAAAAGTTTTTTTTTTTTTTTTTTTTTTTTTTAAGGCTAAAGAATTTTTTCTCCCAGCTCTCAAAAATATTTACGATGTCTCGATACCTCTACCTACTTTTATTTCCCCCCCTCTCCCTCTTTTAGTATATAAATGGTTGAAAAAGAAATCGGGGTTCATTCTGTTTCGTAAAAAGATAGCGAACACATGGCAACGGATAACTTAGTCATTTCATGTGAAGAAGATCCCTTTGAGGATATTCCAGATACGGAACCCACTTTTTATGGACCATTTTCACCCGTTTTTAGAGTACCGAAAAAGTCTTCTCCTTCTCCAACTCATTCTTTGGAAATACTGTCTTCTCCTTCCTCGTCATCCACTCATCAGCGCTCTAGAAAGAAGAAGTCCTCACAGACCAAGCTCCACCAAAAAATTGTTGGTGTGTTGGCTGTCACCTCTGATGGATATACTCTTACGAACTGCGTCCGGTTTATAGCCAGAGACCTGAAAACACATACGAAGGAATTTATTCAGCAATTGAATGCGGATCTGGAACGACTTCATATTGAAAAACTGTACGTGGCGAATGAACCCACTCGAGAAAAAATTCATCAAAAGGTACATCTCAAGTTTTTATGGACTGTTATTTACAAACCTCAACATCGTCAGCCACAGCAATGTCCATCTTGTCGATCGAAATCTTGTCATCGATTTATGGCTATGCTAGCGCTCCAACAATTAGTGAAATTTGCTGTTCATAAATGTATTCATTGAGTGGATAGATAATCAAGGAATTTTTCCCTCTTTTTCCTTTTTTCAGATGATCCAGAGAAACAAATACTCTACTTCATATGGTTTAGTGGTAAAGACCTCATCAGGACAGGTGGTGATGATTCATCGAAAAATGCCATACTGTTTTCAAAATTATTTAATTCAGCTTTTAAAAAATAAACGTATCGAACCACCCTTCGATTTGGAAAAAATATCGGTGCTTCAAGATGAATTTGAAAACCATATTTATCCGACTCTCCATCCCAATTTACAAGACGATTATGATCGGTACAAAGCTAAATTAGCTTATGAAGATGAATGGGATTTCCCGCATGGACAAATGGATAAAAGACGCTTCAAGAAAGACGACGACCCTCGATTCAAATGGTTCAGAGTCGCGTATCAGGAATTTGAAGAAGAGTCCGGCTACCGATTCGCCTACCAACCCTCGGACGTGGCTCAGTATCCCTTAATCAAACTAGAATTTACGGGATTAGATCAATGCATATATACACAATATTTTTTTATAGTCGAACATCCTAAACATTTACGCCGTAATACCTACTTTGATAATTATTCTCCTTTCCAATCTCAAGCTGCTTATAGAATGGCTCTCGAACGCAATATCGGGAGTATTGATGATCGGATGGTCTATCGGGGTTACTTAATTAAAATCGAAGAGGCTCTAAAGTATCTAACACGTCAACAGGAAATGAAAAAGGACGGAAAGGATCAAGTGTTGCTATATTTTTTAGAAGGAGATAAATGGAATCCACCCGATTCTATTTGTTATTTAGAAAAGTAAAAAAAATGGAATAAGATCCCTTAACCACCCCGCATTTCCCACTTGAAGAATCCATCCTATCTATTCTTTTTTTAAATGTCTCGGGATGTCATCCGACGCATTCTCTCCACAAAAAAAAAACAAGTTCCTCCCACCTACCCCAAAAAGAAGAAGAAGAAGAGGAAATTTCCCATGAGTCTTTTCGAGAACCCTTTCCCCCTCTCTCTTCCTATATATAAAAGAAACCGAGAGAAAAGTTGTCTTTTCTTTTTTTTTCCATCTCATCCTCAGGAGAAAGAGAGAGAGAGAGAGAAAAACCAAATGCCATGGAGTGGTTACGGCGAGAGTCTTTTTCCCTTGCGATTCGTTTCCGTTTCGCCAAGACAATTCCCCTCACGTTTTACTTGGGGTCGGGCACGCTCTATTTTCGAGGATCGGATCTCGTGACTTGCCTTTCCCAGCAAGGGACTTGGATGAGTCCGAAAAGTCAACGGACTATTCAGCAATGGATCTCTCGAGCCCCTTTTCGCCCTTACCGATCCTTAACGACGGATCTCTGGATCGATACGTCGGACCGCCCCAGCCGGATTCTCCGCTATACCCCTTTTATCACCTTCGATTCCCTGGAAAGACTGCTCAACGATTTGGGTCCAGACGCTCTCCTCTTTTCGACCTGGTTTCAGAGTGTGATGAGAGAACCTCTTCAAATCCAAGAAGATTTTCAGACCGGGGAAACTTATTTTAGTCCCGTGGAGAACAAGGTGATGGATTTTCAGTTTCAAAATTTATCGGAACTGTTTCAATGTGCTTTATGTTTTTATTCTTCTTAAAGAGTGGGGGGGAAAGAAAAACTAAAAATTGTAGAATAATCATAAAAATAATTTTGTTTCTCTTTAAAAAAAAAATATTGAGATAGTCCAATCTTGGGGAGGAGGTGGAAAATTCAAAACTATTATCTAAAACAGATGTGGCGGTCAGTCCATTTCGATCCACGGAGGAGGATATGTGTGAGATTCTCTGATCCATAGAGAGTTTCAGGAAAAAAAAAACTGCGAAAGTTCCCCCCTATCTCCAAAAAATGGGTATCCAGGTTGAATGCACAGTACAAACTGATGGGAAGCCGAAACTCGAGTTCCTTAAATAGAAAAAAATAAGAGCTCCTTCTAGAAACAATTTTAGATGTCTTCTTTGGATGAGTGAGTCGACTGGGAAAAATTTCTCAGCGCTGTGGAAAAAAATTTGAGTTAAAAAAAAAAAAAAAAAACTTTTGGTTAATTTTTATCATGTCTTATAGACATGATAAAAATTAACTCTCTCTTCTTTTTGTCTGGGAATGATGTCTCACCGTTTCGAAAAATAGAACATATCCCATTCTTGAAATTCTATTATTTTAGAAAGGATGATGAGTGATGGTCTATTTTTCGAAACGGTGAGACATCATTCCCAGACAAAAAGAAGAGAGAGTTAATTTTTATCATGTCTATAAGACATGATAAAAATTAACAAAAAGTTTTTTTTTTTTTTTTTTTTTTCAATTTAGGAAATTTTTCTCTGAGCTTTGCCAATTTTTTTTCCCAGCCAGCTCCATCCATAAAACAACACCTCTCAAAATCTTTTCTCACTTATCTATTTAAACCACTCGAATTTTTTTGCTTCCAATGAGTCCACGCATCTTGGCCTTTCTTCCACTCTGCTCTGAGAAAGATAAGGTAGATTGTTTTGGGTGGACCGTCCTGTTGACGCTTCCGATTTACATAGAGAGTTATATATAGATGGGGTCCCTCCTAACTCCCTCTATTATGACTATTAGTCTTTTCTTCTTTTTTTTTCCAAGAAATATACAAAGAATGATCCACAGTTTTTTTTTTCCGTTAATGAAAAAACAAATATGCTTCTATCTTCCGACTTCTTTTTAGTACCTCTTTAGGTGTCTCCTCCTTCTGGATCTTTTCTTTCTCCTCTCTTCCTCGCTAGCAGGGAATTGGAAATGCTGTTCAGGATGCAACGCTCGTAAAGACTCCATTTTCTTCCTGGAGAGGGCGCCTACGGCAAACACCGTCTTGTCATGAAATTGGAGTTGGTAGTAAAGAGGTCCGTGAATAATGTACACGGAGCGAGCTCGCAGTCGATAGGGAATCATACGATACCCGTCGGCTTCTGATTCCATTTCCCATCCATAAAGACGGATAGAAGCTTCTCCGGTTTGAAGAATATGAACCCACTCGGGTGAAACGTAAAACAGTTTTAAAAAGGTTCCAGCATCGACGGCGATCACATTTTCCCATCGCAGATAAGCGTGTAAGCGAAAGGTTCCTGCCTCCATCATCGATTGGAAAGCAAAGTGCTTGAAAACTTCGATGGACGAAAAATAATGCAGGATTTTTCCATCGTAACAGGATAAATAGCACATGGTTTCTTGGACGATTTGTTCCATACGCTCCGGGTCCCGAAACCATTCTTCGAAACGGGAGAGAGGTTCCCATTGATCAGCTACATCGAGATGACAGACGGGCGTGATTTCCACCAGGGTAGGTAGAACTGCAACAGCATCGGTCGACATTTTAGTTTTGCTCGGTTGAGAAGGAAGAACGAGAATGAACCCTGTAAGCAGAAAAACTCGGATCTATATAAATACTAGAGGAAAAAAGGCGGGGGGGGGGAAGGGAAGTTCTTCCTTCCTCCCAAAGAATAAGAAAAGTGGGTGGAAAGAAAAAAATCATTTCACTCTCAGGAACAAAAAAGAATTTTTTTTTCTTGTCAACATGTTGTCTAGACATGTTTCTAAAAATAGATTTCCAACAAAGGTTCATTCTTTTCTTAGAAATCTATTTTTAGAAAAGAATTGACATATCCTTCACAACAAATTTCTTTTTTTTTCCCTCTCTCCAGCAGCCAACTGGATGGGCAAGCGTTTCGGGTCAGATCAGATCGTGCTGACATTATTTTTTTTTTAAATACAATGGAATTAGTATAGGAATGTACTAGAAACTGACCCAAGGTTGAAAAGAAAATATCAAAATCAATACTCACTTCTTGACGATTTCTTTTTTCCAAAAACCTGTTGAAGAATTCTTGATGGGTTATCCAATCTCTAGACCTGTCTGAAGGGAATCCAATCTAAGGTGAGCGCGCATTTACCTGACGCGAAACTCGGAATATCTGCATAAATAACAAAACGACCATTCTTAAAAACTCATCGTCTAGTCCATTGAGTTGGTTGGGGGGGAAACATTTTCTGAGTAATAAAAAAAAAAACTTTTTGTTAATTTTTATTATGTCTTATAGACATGATAAAAATTAACTGTCCCCTCTTTTTGTCAAGGAAGGATGTCTCATCGTTTCGAAAACGAAACCAAAACTCATCCTTCTCATGGCAATTATTCCAAGAATGAGTCACGGTTTGTTTTTCGAAACGGTGAGACATCCTTCCCAGACAAAAAGAAGAGAGAGTTAATTTTTATCATGTCTAGAAGACATGATAAAAATTAACCAAAAGTTGTTTTTTTTTTTTTTTTTATCACTCAGAAATTTTTTCCAAAGCTCTGAGAATTTTTTCCCAGCCGACTCGATGATCCAAACAAGACAGATCCAAATTGTTTCTAGAAGGAACTCTCCCTTCTCTATTTAAACCACTCGTGTTTCCAACTTCAGTTCAGTCTGTGCTGTGAATTCGAGCTGGATACACACTTCTCCTTCTTGGAAAGAATTTCTGTGAAGGTATGCGAACATTTTTCTCAGTCTTAGAAAATTTTACCAGCTGACTTGATCGACGACAGACATCTCGAACATTCTGTTATCTGCGGAAGCCGTTTCATTTTCGTGCAGTCCATGCTGTGGACTCACCTGAATATCCATTGCTCCCTCCCCCTTCTGGAAAGGGTCGTAGCTTTTTTAGATCCTCGTCGCTCTTTTTACGTTTCGTTGCATATCTAGGACGAACATTTTTACCTTATTCCTTTCAAACTCTAATATTCAGGTTGGAGAGCCGTCATGGAAAATCAGCCATGATCCTAACGAATCTAAACCGACTCCTTGAAAACAGAGCTATGTCATGTTTTTTTTTTGATGACAGATTTCCAAGCTCCGAGTGATGAGAAATTTAGAAATTTTGCAGTGTTAACGGAAAGGAGGAGACAGAAACCTGGAGAATGGAAATGAAGCTGAGAAAAAATGCTAAGAGCTCAGGAAAAAAAGGCTCTTTCCAGGAGGGAGGAGAAGCGCAATTCTAGGTTGAGTGCACAGCACACACGGATCTGAAGTTGGAAACGCGAGGGGTTTAAATAGAGAAGCGAGAGTTTCTTCTAGAAACAATTTTGGATGTCTTGTTGTTTAGATCATCGAGTCGACTGGGAAAAAAAATTCTCAGAGCTCTGGAAAATATTTTTTAAGTGATGAAAAAAAAAAAAAAACTTTTGGTTAATTTTTATCATGTCTTCTAGACATGATAAAAATTAACTGTCCCTCCTTTTTGTCTAGGAAGGTTGTCTCACCGTTTCTAAAAATAGATCATGACTCATTCTTGGAATAATTGCCTTGAAAAAGGGTGAGTGATGGTCTATTTTTAGAAAGGGTGAGACATCCTTCCCAGACAAAAAAGAAGAGAGAGTTAATTTTTATCATGTCTTAAGACATGATAAAAATTAACCAAAAGTTTTTTTTTTCAATCTCATCTAGAGAATTTTTCCTAGCCGACTCGATCGACAAGACATGACATGACCATTGTTTCTTTTTTTTTAATAATGGACTTTCACCTATCCCTTTCAACCCTCCGAATTTGGCTTTGGATCCGTGTCCTTGCTTCCACATTCAGAGCTCTTTTCTTCAACATTTCGATGCTGGGGAAGAATCAATTCTCTCACGACGTTTAGATATTCTTTCAGAATGCTAGAAAACTCATTCAAAGAAGAAGTATCTAAGGGTGGAGTTGCCGGTTGAGGAAAATTCACGAGTCTTGGAACCGGATTATGCGAATCTGTCTGTATGCCAAACTGTAAAGGTGAACCACCCGCTTTAGGAGAGCAGATAATAGTAAGATCCATCTTTTTCCAATTTTTGATTTGAATATACTTGTTTCTTCTTACTCGGAACATTTTCCTTTTTCTTCCTCCTCATCCAGGAACTGAATTCCAGGTGGAACGGAAGCATTTGTAATAAACTGTTGTTTCTTGGTTCCACACGCCTGACATTTTCCCGTGACCATCGGCCGTCGATTTTTCGACATGCGATAGTGGACGTCGACCGTATCGGTCTTGGTTCGCCATTTCACACACCAAATGGAATACGAAACAGGTTCCGCGTCAGAATGCTCCATTGCAGTAACACACTCTTTATTATTTTCTTCTCTTTTGAGAGAGAGAGAGATCTTAACCAGAAGTGTAGATATAAAATTTAGGATACGTTTCGGATCCGTCCGCTCTTTTCGCATACCCCACTTCTTCACAGAGGTATTCCGTTTGCTGATCCGCTCTTCGAGGATAAAACTCGTTTCCCCAAGCATCGCGAGCATAACGAATTCGATCGCCGGCCGTTAAACAATACTCGACTCCATCCGCCTTTTTAGGATACATTTCATGCCCCGATTCGTCTTTGGCATAAGGGAATAAAACAGACGTATAAAGCGAATACTCGTCCCCATTTTGAAATTTCGGGTAGTATTCTCGTCCAAAAGCCGTTCGGGCATACCGTCGAGGAGCTAAAATGTATTGGTTTCCGTTTAAATCTACCGCGTAATACTCATGACCATTTTCGTCTCGAGCCAAAATAGGATTTCCTTCAGGATCCGTAACGTATAATTCGTAATGAGGATGTTGGGGGTCGGTCGGGTATCGTTCTTTCCCCGATACGTCTACTCCATAAACAGACATGCTTAGTTCTCGTCGCCTGCTCCTTCCTTCCTCCCACTCGAGACCCGTTGAGATGAAGGTATGAGGTTGATATCTATAAAATGGGTTGATCCTTTCAAACTATTCCATTGTTTAAAGACGCGTGGGTTAGGAAAAAAAATATTAATAAAAGCAAATATCTGAACGGTTCAACACAACGGGTGAATGGAAAAAAGGAATAGTTCTCTCTATCCAGTCACAGGATGGTTTCTTCTAGAACGGCTCACACTCAACTAAAGCGAAACTCGGAACTCGAAATGTTTAAATAGATCATAGAGTCCATTCCAGAAAGAATCCGGAGATGTCTTGTCCAGCCAAGTTGACTGGGAAAAAAATTTCTGAGTTAAAAAAAAAAAAAAACTTTTGGTTAATTTTTATCATGTCTTATAGACATGATAAAAATTAACTCTCCCCTCTTTTTGTCTGGGAATGTTGTCTCTCCGTTTCTAAAAATAGACCAGAACCCATTCTTGGAATTTTATTCTTTTTAGAAAGGATGAGTGATGGTCTATTTTTAGAAACGGTGAGACAACATTCCCAGACAAAAGGGGAAGGTAGTTAATTTTTATCATGTCTAGAAGACATAATAAAAATTAACAAAAAGTTTTTTTTTTTTTTTTTTTTTTTTTTCAGAGTTACAGAAATTTTTTCTAGCCCACTCGATCGACAAGACGTCCCCATTTTTTATTTAAGAATGGATTCTTGTTTATTTGTGTAAGCATTCCGAGTTTCGTTTTAGATGAGTCTATGTTGTTGAAGAGGAAACATGGGTACCCTCATTTTTTTTTCCTATCTGATTTCTAAGATGAATTCAGTGAGTTCACCTTGACATTTTCAAATTTTGTTTGTTTACTTTTAGCCCAGAGGTCGACGGATAAATCATTCTGATTTTTTATACATTTTTTTTTGTGTCCCTCTCTCTCTTTCTAAGAAACCTATCTCGTTCCAAGTCTTCTCGAAGTGCTATTGGTTCGTTTCGAGACGAGGTCATTTCACATCCCCCCTCCTCAAAAAGTATATGTATATAAATTAAAGGAAGTGATTTTCTATACACACACTTCACCTTTTTTGAGTGGTGTCACGATGAGCCTATCCAGTAGAGAGCGTCTTAGGGAAAGAATGCGTGAACAGAAACGACGCTGGCGAAGCAATTCAGCTAATCGAGAGCGAGAACGAATACTTCAAAGGGAACGTTATGCTGTTCTTAAAAAGAACTCCCGACCGCGAAAGAAACATCTTCCTCCCAAGCAGTGGGAAAGCTATACGAATTTGCAGTATAAGGATATGTGGTCCGAAGAAGCCTATCAAAAATGTATTCGACAATGTAATAAAGAGCAATACAATTTCCTGATCTACGTTCTCGTCCGTTTGTACACCTATTACGCGTTACCTGAATCGAAACGTCCCCCTCCTCTGGATATTATTGTGCAAGGATCTGCCGGAACGGGTAAATCTTTCCTGATCCAAGCTTTATACCAAACTCTGATTCGAACGCCTCTTTTTAGCGAAGCGTGCTCGGTTCTCAAACTCGCACTTAGTGCTCAAGGAGCGGTTTACATTACGGGAGATACTTTGCATCATGCCCTGCGTCTTCAAATGAACGGGACTTTTGTTCGACCTCTGACCCAAAAGACTTTAGACTATTACAGACCCCTGTATGCTCCTTTACGGATGGTGATTTTGGATGACGTTTCCACGATCGGATCCAATTTATTTTCGCGCCTCGACCAGCAACTTCGACAATTGTGTCATGTGCCGGATAAACCGTTTGGGAATGTGCATATGATTAAATTCGGAGATTTGCAGCAGCTCCAACCGATTCGCGACATGCCCATTTTTTATTCTGAAGGGTGGTGGACGCCTCAATCCACGCTCTACTATGAACTAGTCGAATGTATGCGATTCTCTCTGGATTACGAGGAGAGACTCGATCGTTTAACGAGAAATCACTTTTTAGAACCGGACGATGTGGCATTTTTCCAGTCCCGCGTTCGCAGTTTCGACGAAATTCCTCGCGAAGCTATTATTCTCTGTTTTTCGAGCAAGGATGCAGAGAAATATAATATGAAACGTCTCCAATCCCGAGGGACGTACTGTTCGTGTCTGGCTCGAGACGTGATTTATTCCGAGAGCGAAAAATCGCGGAAGAGGATGACGAAACGGAGTCAACATTTACATCGATCTCAGATGGCGAATCTCGAATCCGTCCTCCATTTACAAAGAGGAGCGCGATATCAATTGACTAAAACGCTCGACAGATCCAAAGGATGGATGAATGGAGCAATTGGAACACTACACCAAATAGACCAGGATGAAGACGGAGTTGTGACGCGTGTCTGGCTGCAATTTTCGAATAGTCTAGCTCCTATCGATCGCGTCTCTATTCGTATTGACACCTGTTCGACAAAAACACTCGCATTTTATTGCGAACAGTTTCCTTTGATGTTAGCCGAAGCGATTACGGCTCATAAAGCCCAAGGAGCCACCTTTCCGTCGATCGCAATTTACATGCACGGACCTTTTAATCGATTTCAGCAATATGTCGCTTTTTCTCGAGTGACTCAACCCCAGGGATTGTATATTCTGGATCAGTTTCGTCCCCGCATGAAATTGGCGAGCAAGCAAAAATACGAGGAGGAACTGGAGCGATTGCAAAACATATCCCGGATTCCGTATGATATATCGGCTCGAGAAGAGAACCAAGATCCGTACGAGTTTCTCATGAACCTTCTTCAATGTGGGAATCGTCTTTCCTTCCATCTTTCCAATAGAAACATCTCCCAAGAAAAAGAAGTCGTCAAACTAGAAGAAAAACCTTCTTTCCATGTAAAACCTGTTATAAAATGTGAATCTTAAATCTTTTTTAAAAATTCAATAAAAAGAAATATTCTCCATCAAAACCCCTCCATTCTTTCAAAGCTTCACAAAACGCTCAACAATGTCCACACAACGGGAAGAGAAAAATCGATCTCAACGGTACACACAACATGTTGACTCCTCAAAATATGTCTCTCCCAAGTGACAGGATGCTTCTTCTTCAACGGCTGACACTCATCTAAAGCAAAACTGGGAATGCTTAAATAGATAAGCGAGAGTTTATTCTTAAAAAAAAAAAGGCGCTGTCTTGTCAATGGAGAATCGAGTCGGCTGGGAAAAAATTTTGAGAGCCGGGAAAAAAAAATTCTCTAACTCTAAAAAAAAAAAAAATTCTGAAAGGATTCAGATTTTAGATTACGTCCAAAGGGGCATTGTCCCCGAAGGACTTTGATTGTGATTAATGATATGATATTTGTTTTTCAATGCAAATGATTTTTACAATAGTTTTTTTTACTAAGGTCTATTTCAATGGTTTCTTCTTACTGCGGTTGCTTGACTACCGTTTTATTGAGAATGATTACTATTCTATTGTTTCATACAACGGGAAATGGTAACTATATGGAAATGGAGGACAAGAGTGGAGGAGGATGGGAAAGCGAGTAGGATGGGAGAGCGAGGAGGATGAGAGAGTGGAGGAGGATGGGAGAGCGAGGAGGATAAGAGAGAGGAGGAGGATAAGAGAGAGAGGAGGAGGAGAGAGTGGATAAGGATAAGAGAGCGAGGAGGAGGTGAGAGTGGATCAGGGTAAGTGCGTTATTTTGAAAAGTGATTCGCCGTCTACAGTTGTCAACGCAAAACGCCCAAACGAAACTAATAGTCCTTCGGGGACAATGCCCCTTTGGACTAAAAAAAAAAAAAACTTTTGGTTAATTTTTATCATGTCTTGTAGACATGATAAAAATTAACTCTACCCTCCTTTTTTCTGGGAATGTTGTCTCTCCGTTTCTAAAAATAGACCAGAACCCATTCTTGGAATTTTATTCTTTTTAGAAAGGATGAGTGATGGTCTATTTTTAGAAACGGTGAGACAACATTCCCAGACAAAAGCGGAAGTTAGTTAATTTTTATCATGTCTAAAGACATGATAAAAATTAACAATTTTTTTTTTTTTTTTTTTTTTTTTTTTTTTTTTTTTTTTAGTTAGAAAATTTTTTTTCCTGGCTCTCAAAAATATTTTCCCAGCCGACTCGATTCTCCAATAGACGACACAGCGTCATTTTTTTAAGAATGGATTCTCGTTTATCTATTTAAGCATTTCGAGTGTCACTTCAGATGAATGTCAGCCGTTGAGGAAGAAAAACATAGATTCCCATTTTCTCATTTCCTTCAGAGAGAGAGAGGCCTAGATTTTCGAGACTCGATGACATTTCAAGCATTTTTTGTTTAAGATATTCGACTTCATATTTGTCTGACGTTCAAGAGTATGATCTCTCGTGGATGGATCTCTTCCACCTCATTCTCTTTCCAGTCGATTTAGAAGGGGAAGGGGAGATTTTTTTTCCCTCATGGAGGATGTCTCCTGAATACCGTTCAAAGAGTCTATGGAAAAATTATATGGTCAGAGTTACGGATTTCCAGGGCAATCTGCTTCTCAGCTAAAAAAAAGGATCTCTCTTTCCCAGTCTGTCTTCGATTGCCTCGTTAACTGTGAAACCCATCGCTTTTCCGATTTTATGGTTCTCCCAGTATAATCAGACAGTCGGTCACAAAAGTATTCGAACACCGGTACCCTATGAGAAAATGACAAGATGGCGTTTTTTTTTCTCTTTCTCTCTGTGTGTCGAGTTATTCCATCCTAGGTTTTCTTCTCCCCCCCATCTTGGAAAAAACTGGAAAAAATTGGTTACGATCTCTTTTTGAATGGGGAGATGCCATTTTGAGAAAAAGCTGACGACCCTATCTTGGAGAATGAACATGACCGCTCTACACACCCTTTTACTCTCTCTCTCTCTTTTTTGAATTGGGAAGCCATTTTGGGAAAAAGCAGACGACCCTATCTTGGAGAATGGAAATGAACGCCTCTCCCTCTCTCTTTGAAATGGGAAGCCATTTTGGGACCCTCTATTCTTGGGGAGGGAGAAAAACTGAAGTCTGCATTTCGCTGTCTCTGAATACGGAAAGCCCTTTTGGGAAAAGCGGACCCTCTTCTTTTGATCTTGGAGAACTGGAAATGAACGCTCTACACGATCTCTCTTTGAATTCAGAAGGTATTTTGGGACCTTCTAATGTTGGAAAACTGAAATGAACGCTCTACACCTTCTCTCTCTCTCTTTCTCTGAAATGGGTAGCCATTTGAAAACTCCCTAACTTTGGAAAAAAACAGAAATGAACGCTCTACACCATCTCTCTTTGAAAATGGGGGGGGTGTCATTTTGAGACCTCCCTCCCCTAAACTTGGAAAAAAAACTGAAATGAACGCTCTACACTTTCTCTCTTTGGACATGGGTAGCCCTTTGGTGACCCTCTCCTCTTGGTAGAAAAAAAAACAGAACTGAAGTGAAGGCTCTACACAATCTCTCTTGGAATGGGATCCATATTTCGGGAAACGTGGATCACCTCATGCTGGAAAACTGAAGTGAACCACCAAGATTGGACTCTATATAATATTTTTTTTCAAATTGACATCATGACCCTCCTCCCATTTGTTATTAAAAAAAATTGTTTTTTTTTGTTTTGGTTTTTATCCCATTTCCGATGTGATTTCAGAAATGCAATTCCATAACAGTTCAATTTCATTCGAGGTTAAATGATCTAAACAGTCTTTGACCCACCCATCCGTATGATTATTTTCTTCTCCTTCCTGTTGCACCAAATTTTGTAAGTCCATATAATCATTCCATACGGGAAGGGCTGGATCCTCACAAGGCTGTCTTGAAACACTTGGAGTCTCTTTGGGATGAGTGGAGGGATCTAGGATGTCTGGACCCGGCTGCAATTCTACCTCCATGATTTCTGGACCCGTTGGAACTTGTTTACCCGGCTGAAATTCTACCTCCATGATTTCTGGACCCGTTGGAACTTGTGAACCCGGCTGTGATTCTGCCTCCATGATTTCTGGACCTGTTGGAACTTGTGGACCCGGCTGACATTCTACCTCTACGATGTCGGGACTTTTTGAAGCTTGTGGACCCGTCTGACATTCTACCTCTACGATGTCGGGACAGGTTGGAGAAGAAGAAGAAGAAGAGGATACTGGAAGAGGTTCTGTCTGTGAGGAGTCCGAAAGAGGTTGCTTGTTTGAACATGTCGGGGAAGAAGAAGAAGAAGAAGAAGAAGCTTCTGGGTTCTGAAGCGGATCTTGCACGCCAGGTAGGTTCCGGTAAGTCGACCGTTTTTTAAGAGGTAATTTTTTTCTTCCTCCTCATCTTCAATTGTGATGACTTCAATTTCATTCCGTTGCCGGGTCGATTTTGTTTCGGGCCATGACGACGGTTTGGTCCAGCTCCTCTTATCATCTAAGGAAGGGATGGGTAAAGGTGGCGGAGGGTTTTCTTCTTCTTTTTCTTGAAACATCATCGGCGATTGGAAAGAAATCTCCTCTTTCAATTGTTTCCAAAGCGAGTACGAGCACCGATCGACGAGAAAGAGACTCTTCTGGGTTGTGACGATGAGATATTGCGTTTTCGGGGGAACGACATAGTTTTGAAAAGGTCTTAGAATATATTTCTTATATTTCATCCTGTCGCTGACTTTAAAACTTCTTTCCTTCAGATTGGGGGACGATGATTCGTAATAGGCGAGAGGAGCGGCTGTGGTTTGAACAATATGAACTTCGTCCTCAGCCGTCGTTCTCACTCCAAACGTAAAATATCGTTTCGTGAGAAAAATATTCTTCCACCGAAAACTCGTGCGCGGATCTGTATATCGCCGGTCTGTTTGAATGGGCCATCTCAAAGCTCGATCCATCCGATTCCAAGAGAAGGGAGATTCCTCTTTCGTTTGTTGGGATTCGAATAAATTTCTGTATATATTCTGAACGAGCAGGTTGGAGGATTCGACATCTTGGTTGAAAGAAACGATCGCTTGATGAGGTGGTAAATGCGGAATAAATGTCGCACAATGACACGCCAAAAAAATTTTCAAGTTGGAGATTTGCTTTAGCGTCTTCAAATCCTCCCCGTTCGAAATCCGTTGAGTTGGAAAAACGTCTAATAGCGACATGGCTCCCAATGGAAAAGAAATGATCTCGCCCAGTACTCTCGTCTTTTTATATATCTATATAGACACACACAGACACACATAGAGGCTCTATGACGTCCGTTTTATTTGTTTTTTTTTTGTTTGTCTCTCTCTTCTTTCCAAGAAATCTTATCTCCATGACCTCTTTTTCTTTTCTTAAAAAGATGAATGTGTGTGGGAATGAGGAAGTGAAAGTAATAATTTAATAAACAAAAAATTATCCAACCATGACCTTCTTTTTTTTTTCAAAGTCAACCTTTCCAATCCAAGGACGTCCAGAGATAGAGGAAGCAGGGAGAGAGGAGGAGGAGGGAAGGGAAGGTCACACTCTCTTTCTCTCTATAAATAAAAGGGGAGAGCCCCAAAGTCGTATTTTTGTCCAAGTGGATCATGAGGAGGCATCCCCAGCTCACTACGTGTATTCCTTTCAAATATAAATATGTTGATCTTTCCTTTTATATCATCCAAGGAGTCGTTTACCTGAAAGCCTCCGATTTTTCAAAATGTGCGGGTTATTATACCGTGGGGAGTTATCAAAAGATGCGGGACGAATTTTTGTCCGACGAAAACGTGTTGATGGCTCGTGACATTCCACCTTTGGATGCACAAATTTTGTTAATGAAACGAGCCAAATATTTTTACACGTCCCACTTTCTAACCGTCTCGCAAATGAATAGGATTATGGATCGTCTTGAGAAGACAAAAGGGATTCTCGTGCATTTTAGTGAATGGTTGCACAAATGTTTGCACGAACCTCTCTCGATCGAGAAGACTGGGAAGAATACCTATTATATTCTTCTCGAGGACTCTCCTCGTTCGTCTCATCATAGAGAGGCCACGACTTTTGAAAAAATCCTCGAGCAAGAAAAAATAGAATGGTGGAACAACTACCCCATCCCTCTCCCCGAGCATCAAGAGGAGCCTGTTCAGAAGAAAAAGAAAAAACCTTTCCAAAAGCCTATCCTCATCCTCCTCGATAGTGATGGGGATGAGGAGAAGCCTGTTCAGATTCCTCTCCGTTTGTCAAAACCCGTCGAGGATGAAAAACCTCTCCCTTCCTCAAAACCCCTTGAGGAAGAGAGACCCCTCGAGAAGGAGAGATCTCTCCCTTTGTCAAACCTCCTCGAAGATGAGAAACCTCTCCCTTTCTCAAGACCCATCGAAGATGAAAAACTTCTCCATTTATCAAGACCCCTCGAAAATGAGGGACCTCTCGATTTGTCAAAACCCCTCGAGGATAAGGGAACCAAAACTTCTCTCTCTTTCGAAGAGGAGGGACCTCTCAATTTGTCAAGACCCCTCGAGAATAAGGGAACCGAAAATCCTCTCCCTTTCTCAAGACTCCTCGAGGAGGAGGAGGAGGAGAGACCGCTTCATGTCTCAAGACAGGACCCCCCTCTATCTCTTGAGGATCCGAGGGAAACGATTCCTATTGAAAAACCATCTATCGACGATCCCCAGAAAAGGTCTTCGGAGGAGATTAGACTTCCATGTAGAAAACGAATCTGCCACAATCATCATCATCATCATCATCATCATCATAATAATAATAATAATAATAATAATATACCCCCTTCTCAACAACAGAATCCTACAACATTTGCAGATAAATGCATTCAAACTAATCCCTTTATAGTAACCCTTTTGATTGGAGAACCCGTGCATTAGCCTCGAAAAATAAAATGAGATTCTAGACTGTTTCTATGACCAGAATGTTAAGCCAATAGATAGGTCTAGCTCAGAATTTTTCTTTTAAAAGAAAATAAATAAATAATCCAAAGACTATTCGTAAATATAAATGGTAAAGTCTTGAGTCGGCTGGAAAAAAATTTTCAGAGCTGAGAAAAATTCTACAACTGAAAAAAAAAAAAAAAAACTTTTTGTTAATTTTTATCATGTCTTAGACATGATAAAAATTAACGACCCCCTTCCCTTTTCGTCTGGGAATGTTGTCTCACTCTTTTGAAAAACAAATCGTGATTCATTCATGGAATGATTGCCATTACAGAAAGGATGAGTCATGGTCTATTTTTAGAAAGGGTGAGAAATCCTTCCCAGACAAAAAGGGGGGGTCATTAATTTTTATCATGTCTAAAGACATGATAAAAATTAACCAAAAGTTTTTTTTTTTTTTTTTTTTTCAGCTCTGAGAAATTTTTTTTCTCCCAGCCGATTCGAGACTTTACCATTTTTTTTAAGAATGATTTCTCTCTGATCTATCGTATTTCAAAATTCCAAGTTTCGCTTCAGAACCATCTATGCTGTTGACGAAGTAACGTGATATATGTATTTTTTTTAATGAGTTCTGTCAAGATTGAATTGTGCAGGATCGACCTTGCGAATTTCTTCTCTGTGTCTTTAAATAATAATGATACCGAACTGCTTTTTGTAGAGCGCAATGGAAAAAACCTTTTGTATGTTTAGGACAATTCATGTGTTCGATCCCATTGTATTTGAGAATCTCTTGCGTCGATCCCGAAATGTAATAAATGGATCTTTGCAACCATTTCTCTAAAAACCGCCGTTTCATTTCTCCTCGCACCCAAATCATGGAAAAAGGTTCCGTCAACATCGTTAACACCCATGGAAAATAACTGTACGGAATTTCTCCTTCGTACCACGACAAGCCGTGATAATAATCACTTGCCCACACAGCGGTTCGTTTTTCTTTCTCGGTGAGCATTTGCCATGGAAACGGGGGTTTAAAAACAAATACCCCTCGAGAAGTACCGTCCAATGTGACGTAAGCCAATTCTTTCACAATAAAGGCTCCTTGAGAATCGTAGAAACCTTCAAAGTCGAGCACGAGTTCCATGTTTTTTATTTCTTTTTCTTTCCAAGGTGACCTTTATTATTATTATTATGATGGATGTGTATTGAGATACGCACGATATTATTCAAAAAACAAATATATATACGAATGTGACCTTTCCCAGAATTCATACGACCTGTCACGTGCAACCTTCTCTCTCTCTCTCTATAAAAGAGGAGACGGCGAGAGAACGCTATCCATTTTTTCCTTCAGGACACACAGCGAGAGAGAGACCGAATTTTGTTTTCTTTTTTTCCTCAATTGAAGAAAATGGACATTTTGAGTACCAAACCTCTCAAAGATTCCTACATTGTTCTGGACATGGAATACTTTCACTGTTATGATCCAAAGACGGGAGATATATGTTTCATCTTGAAAGAACTGGGCTACATCACTTGCGATTTAACCTTATGCGGATCCATGATTTTTCTCCCTCCTGTCCATTACGATGACTTATCGTCCCGCAATCAAGCTGTGGTCAACCAGACTACAAATAATCGACACGGCCTGCAATGGACCGAGGGTCGTCTTTCCTACGAGCATCTTCCTACGATCCT
The DNA here is from genome assembly GCF_044657685.1 of Stegodyphus dumicola. Lineage (NCBI taxonomy): Eukaryota > Metazoa > Arthropoda > Arachnida > Araneae > Eresidae > Stegodyphus > Stegodyphus dumicola. Next base: position 183,351,404 of record NC_140781.1, read on the forward strand.
GAAAATACTGACCGAAAATGTGGAGGTGATCTACGTCAATGGATACGATAAAGCCGAATTTTTCAGCAAGCTCTGCCAGCGATCCGTTTATGAGTTTTACATCCCAGGGAAAACCGAGTGGCGGAACAAGTCGAAATGCACGTGACACCAATATTTCCAAAAGATGATTCATTGTGCCGAGAACAAGGTGAGAAATTTTCGATACCATTTGATGGAGGGTAGTTACGTTTTCCGGAAATTACATTGTTACCCCTCCGAAAGCAAAGCTGTCGAAGAGGAGGCGGAAGAATCTCCCCAGGAGAACTCGTGCGACGATGAGGAGGAGGAGGAGGATGAACTTTCTAATAATAATAATAAATGTCTAAGTTGGGATGCTTTAGAGACCCAAGAATATTGGTCTCAACCCTTATCTCACCTAGACCTGAAAGAGGATCCTCAAGTGTACTCTTTGTGGTCCTCTTCTAAAATTTGGTCTTGGAGAGAACCCTTGAATGTTCATGAATGAAATGGTATGTAAATCCCTAGAGAAAAAAAAATAGAAAAAAAAGGTCCTTTTTTTGTAATATGTTGATTTCTTTCCAATCCCATTTCTTTTCTATAACTCCAGCCCAATCGACGAGAAGAAGAAGAATTTTCCAAGTTACACAAGACGTAGAAATATTTCATAAGGATTTATAAATTACACGCTCCCACATGATATATGTATAGAGAGAAAAAAACCCTCTGTTCTCTAGCCAATACGTCAAGACTTCCCTAAACTAAGAGAGACCATGAGTACCGAGGAAACCTTAGCAGAGCAAGTGGAAAGACTTTCAAAGAGATTAGAAGAGTTAAGACGGGATAGATTTACAGTTCCGCCGACTAAAGAGGAAACTATCATCGATTTCAACAAACCGCTGTACTTTCATCCCCTACCCCAAAGAATGAGACGAATGGACTCGCCGTTGAACAGTTCCAATGAGAAACAAAATGTCACTTATTTGAATAGCCAATTTCAACACATGAATATTTCATAAGTATTTTTTCCCTAAAGCGTAGGGAGATCGGATCAGTAGTTTTTCCCTTTTCATCGTCGAAAAAGATTGGGAGGAAAAATCTTTCTCAGCTCTCTCAGAAAAATTTTTCAGCCTAAAAAAAAAAAAAAAAAAAAAAAAAAAAACTTTTTGTTAATTTTTATCATGTCTTAGACATGATAAAAATTAACTCTACCCCCCCTTTTGTCTGGGAATGTTGTCTCACACTTTCTAAAAATAGACCATCACTCCTCCTTTCCTAAAGAATAGAATTCCAAGAATGGGATCTGGTCTATTTTTAGAAACGGTGAGACCCTATTTCCAGACAAAAGGCGGGTAGAGTTAATTTTTATCATGTCTAAAGTTCAGGGTCCATCCATCTTCTTATGTGAAACGGTGACCCTGACAAGATCGAGATAAACAAGTCCTGTGAGTTGTTTTGTAATCTTGACGCGATCCAAAAAAGACTTTTTATTATTTTTTTTTTGAAATAGGCGGGGGGTGGGGAGAGAAAATGTTCTCACGACCCTCAGATATCTTTTCATAAATATATTTTTTATCAAAGTGTTTCTTTCATTCCGATCCTTTTAAGAGGTTGGAATGACCCTGACATTTAGATGGGGTCGCGATCCCGACAGATGTCGCGCGAGTATAAAAGTGTGTGTCCTCCGCGAGATTTCTTCATAGAACAGAAGAAGACGTGAACTGAGCTGGTAAGTCCCTTTGGTCCTATGAATATGGTTATCTATAAACTCGATTTGATTCTTAGTTTTTTTTAATAATGATAATAATCATAACTTCATTTAAAAAGTCCTTTGAAACTTCTTAACCCTTTGAAAAGAAAAATGTCTCTTTCAAGACGACGACTCTAAAACGTTTTATTGTTTCCCCCCCTTTCTAGATCTTCCCTGTTATACATATATACCTTTTCGATTCTCTTTTTTGCTCCTGTTTGTGGAAGACATCACCGTATTCATCGCCATGGCGTGTTCAGAAAACTTTATCGTGCTCGATCTAGAGGGTTTCCAGTCCTACAACCACAAGAAGGGTGAATTTACCTACGTTTTAAAAGAATTGGGCTATGCGACAAAAGATTTTTTGACCGTGGGATCGTTGACGTTTGCTCCTCCTCACCCCTTCCACCAACTGAGTGAAAAAAACCAAAAGACAAATGCCTGGCTGACAAGAAACCGGCACGGACTTCGTTGGAACGAGGGTCATATTCCCTACAACCATTTAGGACGCATTCTCCAATCGCTCACTCACAGCTTCTCCACGATTTATGTGGTGGGATGCCAGAAAGCTAAATTCTTTGCTAAAGCCTTGGATTATCAAAAACCCGTGACGGAAATTTATGTGCCAGATGGAATCATTTGGAAGTATCGGGAAAAATGTGCCCGACATCATCAAAGGATGAAATATTTCTATTGTGCCGAAAACAAAGTGCGCAACTATCGATGGCATATTACGGAAGGAGATTTTCATATCAATCACGTCTATCCAGACGGAACGGAGAAAGAGGAGAGGATTCAGGAGGAAGCAGACAATCCTCTGCAAGCTTTTGATAAGGCCTACGATCAGTTAGAGAAGGATCCGTCCCCAAAAGCGTACGATAACCTCATCCAGAAATGGGATAATCTGTCCTGTTTCCAAGTGATGGAACATCCGGATGAGCATACGCCTTTAAACTTGATGGGCTCTTCTACTTCTTCTTCTTCTTCTTTGTCGTCAACTTCCTCCAATAACTCGAGGAAGACGGAGGGTTGGGGAGACATACCTGAAAATATTCCCCATTACGATCCAGCAGCCTGTTGGGACGAACCTTCCAAAGAATCTCATGAGACCCCCAAAATATCTTCAGAGGATCCAAAAACAAAATCCACTGAGTGTTGGGACGATGAACGGACGACTCATGATCCAAAATCCACTAAGACTATATCCACTGAGTGTTGGGACAATGAACAGACGACCCATGCTCCAAAATCCACTGAGACTATGTCCACTGAGTGTTGGGACGATGAAACCGAAAAGACGACAGAGAATTGGGATGACCGTTCTCAAAAGTATTTGAATTGATATATACATAAACTCAGGAGAAAAAAAAATAAAGAAAAGATTTTTAGAAATAAGTAGGGAAAGGTTCTCCGCTTTCCCTATATTTATGGAAATGGACTGAGAAGAGAGAGAGAGAGAAAGACGAATCAGGAGACCAAAAAAAATGGGTCTTGGAAGGAATGAGTGCAAATGCATTCGATTCCTTCCAAGACCCATTTTTTTGGGTCCCTCTCTCATCCAATCTTGGAAAAGAACTTTGTCCTATTTTTCTAGGTCCATTCAAAAAGAAATGAATCTATCCATAAATTTTCTTAAAAGAAAAAAACAAAAAGATCCATTACCTCTTGACGGTCCAAAGTCGAGAATCTTGGAAAAAGTCATCCACTCTCTCCATTCAGTCAAGCTTCTCTGTAGAAAATCTAGTAGGTGCATCTGCATTCTTGAACACCCGGCAGTTATTATTGGACGTGAAACGTCGAATGCTGAAATAGTTAACAGTGATCCCATTCTTAAAGAAACGGGGATGTTTTATTCATCCAGTCGAGTGCGGAAAAATTTCTGAGAGCCGGAGAAAAATTTCTCTGGCTGAAAAAAAAAAAAAAAAAAAAAAAAAAACCCTTTTAGTCTGAAAATTGATGTCTTCAATTTTTCAAAAATTGAAAACATCAATTTTCAAATTTTCAGACTAAAAGGGGGGTATTTTTTTTTTTTTTTTTTTTAATATCTAACTTTGAACCACAGAAATTTTTTCCGGCTCTCAGAAACTTTTCCCAACCGACTCGATGTGAATAAAACTTTACTGTTTGTTAAGAATGTTATTTAATGGATCGATTTCAACCTATCGAGTTTCGCTTGAGTTCCGGCCGTGCTGTGGGCAAACCTGGATACAAGTTTTCCCCTTTTGGAATAGAATTTCCGTCAAGGTAGGCTACTTTTCCTCTTTTTGCATTTTTCATGTCATTTCATTTGTATTACAATATACTGAAAACGGGCGTTCGAACTGATTTCTAGGCTATTTCTATACAAATGGAGCTCGATCCAAGAAAGAAATGATGTCTTTTTTTTATTCTGTGGACAGCCAATTTGTATTGGAATATACTGAAAACGGGTGTTTGAGTCGATTTTCAGTATATTTCAATACAAATAGAGCTCGGTCCAAGAAAGAAATGATGTCTTTTTTTTTATTTTGTGAACTGCCAATTTGTATTGGAATATACTGAAAACGGGTGTTTGAGTCGGTTTTCAGTATATTTCAATACAAATAGAGCTCGATCCAAGAAAGAAATGATGTCTTTTTTTTTATTTTGTGGACTGCCAATTTGTATTGGAATATACTGAAAACGGGTGTTTGAGTCGGTTTTCAGTATATTTCAATACAAATAGAGCTCGGTCCAAGAAAGAAATGATGTCTTTTTTTTATTTTGTGGACTGCCAATTTGTATTGGAATATACTGAAAACGGGTGCTTGAGTCGGTTTTCAGTATATTTCAATACAAATGGAGCTGGATCCAAGAAAAAAATGATGTCTTTTTTTATGTTGTGGACTGCCAATTTTGTATTGGAATATACTGAAAACGGGCGTTCACGTCGGTTTTCAGTATATTTCAATACAAATGGAGCTGGATCCAAGAAAAAAATGATGTCTTTTTTTTATGTTGTGGACAGCCAATTTTGTATTGGAATATACTGAAAACGGCCGTTCACGTTGGTTTTCAGTATATTTCAATACAAATGGAGCTGGATCCAAGAAAAAAAATTATGTCTTTTTTTATGTTGTGGACAGCCAATTTTGTATTGGAATATACTGAAAACGGGCGTTCACGTCGGTTTTCAGTATATTACAATACAAGTGGAGCTGGATCCAAGAAAAAAAATGATGTCTTTTTTTTATTTTGTGGACAGCTAATTTTGTATTGGAATATACTGAAAACGGGCGTTCACGTTGGTTTTCAGTATATTCCAATACAAATCGAGCTGGATCAAAGAAAAAAATGATGTCTTTTTTTTATTTTTTGTGGACAGCGAATTTTGTATTGGAATATACTGAAAACGGGCATTCACGTTGTTTTCAGTATATTTCAATACAAGTGGAGCTCGATCCAAGAAAAAAATGATGTCTTTTTTTTTATTTTGTGGACAGCCAATTTTGTATTGGAATATACTGAAAACGGGCGTTCACGTTGGTTTTCAGTATATTTCAATACAAATGGAGCTCCATCCAAGAAAAAAATTATGTCTTTTTTTTTATTTTGTGGACAGCCAATTTTGTATTGGAATATACTGAAAACGGGCGTTCACGTTGGTTTTCAGTATATTCCAATACAAATGGAGCTCCATCCAAGAAAAAAAATGATGTCTTTTTTTTATGTTGTGGACAGCCAATTTTGTATTGGAATATACTGAAAACGGGCGTTCGAGTCGGTTTTCAGTATATTCTAATACAAATGGAGCTCCATCCAAGAAAAAAAATGATGTCTTTTTTATGTTGTGGACAGCCAATTTTGTATTGGAATATACTGAAAACGGGCGTTCGAGTCCTTTTTCCGACTATTTCTATACACATTCCACTATATTAAAATGACGTCATGGTTGAGTCCAAACAGAGTCGTCCCCGGATAGAGTCGTCTCAGGACAATGTCGTCCCCGGACAATTTTATACCGAATTTGTATAGAAATATACTTAAAATGGGCTTGGAGGGGGGGCGGAGTCCAAACAAAGTCGTCCCCGGACCATCTTGATGACCAGACATATTGCCTTTTCAACAGCCCGTATTATTCTGAACAAAAACGTGGAATACTTTTATACAAAAGAGAAGAATTGAAAGTGAAAGTCAAAAAGCAAAATGGGATCGGCTGGGAAAAATTTCTGAGAGCCGAGAAAAAATTCTGAGTCAGAAAAAAAAAAGAAAAAATATATAATATATATATTATATAATATATATATTATATAATATATATATTATATAATATATATATTATATAATATATATTATATAATATATATTATAAATACTTTTTGTTAATTTTTATCATGTCTTCTAGACATGATAAAAATTAACTCATCCCCCTTTTGTCTGGGTATGTTGTCTCACCGTTTCTAAAAATAGACCAGAACCCAGTCTTTTCTTGGAATTTAAAAGGATGAGTCATGGTCTATTTTTAGAAAGTGGGAGACAACATTCCCAGACAAAAGGGGGGTGAGTTAATTTTTATCATGTCTAGAAAACACGATAAAAATTAACAAAAAGTTTTTTTTTTTTTTTTTTTTTTTTTTTTTCTTTTTTACATCTCAGAATTTTTTTCTGAGCTCTGAGAAATTTTTCCTAGCCGATCCCATTTCGTTTTTCGACTTTCACTTTCAACTCTTCACTTTTCCTATCCACTGTCGTTGGAATTGTGTTCACTGGAGGCTATTTCTTTTTTTGCAATCTCGCTTTTAGTTTTCTCTGAGATTCTTTAGAAATGGCTATACAAATTTCACCATCTATATAGAAATGATTTCCAAACAAAGTCGTCCCCGGACCATCTTGATGACCGAATATGTATAGAAGTAGTCTGAAAATGGGCTTGAGGGCCGGTTTCTGGACGATTCATCTACAAATTCGGCCGCATCCAGAAAAACAAAAATACATAGTTTCTTTTTGGGTGGACAGGAGATGATAAATTTCTTTTCTCTCTCTCTCTCTCTCACCCAATATTGGAGGAGAGAGTGGCCCAAAAAAATGGGTCTTGGAAGGAATCGAATGCATTTTGAAATGCACTCATTCCTTCCAAGACCGATTTTTTTGGTCTCCTGATTCAACTCTCCAGTCTATGGAATAGGGAAAGCGGAGAACGTTTCCCCTTCCTTAAGCGACTGGAGACCATATCGCATCATCATCATCATCATCATCACCATCATCCTCTTTCTGATACTTTTCAACGAAGGCTTGATGTCTCTGGATGATTTTGGAGAGATGATGGACCCCGAATTGAGTGATGAAAAAGAGAGGACTCTTTTTCCTTTCTTGTTCGTCTTGCACAGTCTCTCGGAGGGTGATATACGTTTCCCCGTCCTCCTCAATTTTCGTCAGAGGTCTCATGAATATTTTACACATCCAAGGGAAGAGCGACTTGTTATGCAGGGATTTCGAAGCGACGAAAGCCGCTTCATTCGAAGTGAGGACAATCTGGTTCTGTCCACTACATAAAAAAAAAGACATCATTTTTTTCTTGGATCCAGCTCCATTTGTATTGAAATATACTGAAAACCAACGTGAACGGCCGTTTTCAGTATATTCCAATACAAAATTGGCTGTCCACAACATAAAAAAAAGACATCAATTTTTTCTTGGATCCAGCTCCATTTGTATTGAAATATACTGAAAACCGACGTGAACGCCTGTTTTCAGTATATTCCAATACAAAATTGGCAGTCCACAACATAAAAAAAAGACATCATTTTTTTCTTGGGTCCAGCTCCATTTGTATTGAAATATACTGAAAACCGACTCAAGCACCCGTTTTCAGTATATTCCAATACAAATTGGCAGTCCACAAAATAAAAAAAAGACATCATTTCTTTCTTGGACCGAGCTCTATTTGTATTGAAATATACTGAAAACCGACTCAAACACCCGTTTTCAGTATATTCCAATACAAATTGGCAGTCCACAAAATAAAAAAAAAGACATCATTTCTTTCTTGGATCGAGCTCTATTTGTATTGAAATATACTGAAAACCGACTCAAACACCCGTTTTCAGTATATTCCAATACAAATTGGCAGTTCACAAAATAAAAAAAAAGACATCATTTCTTTCTTGGACCGAGCTCTATTTGTATTGAAATATATTGAAAATCGACTCAAACACCCGTTTTCAGTATATTCCAATACAAATTGGCTGTCCACAGAATAAAAAAAAGACATCATTTCTTTCTTGGATCGAGCTCCATTTGTATAGAAATAGCCTAGAAATCAGTTCGAACGCCCGTTTTCAGTATATTGTAATACAAATGAAATGACATGAAAAATGCAAAAAGAGGAAAAGTAGCCTACCTTGACGGAAATTCTATTCCAAAAGGGGAAAACTTGTATCCAGGTTTGCCCACAGCACGGCCGGAACTCAAGCGAAACTCGATAGGTTGAAATCGATCCATTAAATAACATTCTTAAAAAAACAGTAAAGTTTTATTCTATTCCAAAAGGGGAAAACTTGTATCCAGGTGGGCCCACAGCACGGCCGGAACTCAAGCGAAACTCGATAGGTTGAAATCGATCCATTAAATAACATTCTTAACAAACAGTAAAGTTTTATTCACATCCAGTCGGTTGGGAAAAGTTTCTGAGAGCCGGAAAATATTTCTGTGGTTCAAAGTTACATATTAAAAAAAAAAAAAAAATACCCCCCTTTTAGTCTGAAAATTTGAAAATTGATGTCTTCAATTTTTGAAAAATTGAAGACATCAATTTTCAGACTAAAAGGGTTTTTTTTTTTTTTTTTTTTTTTTTTTTTTTTTTTTTTTTTCAGCCAGAGAAATTTTTCTCTGGCTCTCAGAAATTTTTCCGCACTCGACTGGGTGAATAAAACATCCCCGTTTCTTTAAGAATGGGATCACTGTTAACTATTTCAGCATTCGACGTTTCGCGTCCAATAATAACTGCCGGGTGTTCAAGAATGCAGATGCACCTACTAGATTTTCTACAGAGAAGCTTGACTGGATGGAGAGAGTGGATGACTTTTTCCAAGATTCTCGACTTTGGACCGTCAAGAGGTAATGGATCTTTTTGTTTTTTTCTTTTAAGAAAATTTATGGATAGATTCATTTCTTTTTGAATGGACCTAGAAAAATAGGACAAAGTTCTTTTCCAAGATTGGATGAGAGAGGGACCCAAAAAATGGGTCTTGGAAGGAATCGAATGCATTTGCACTCATTCCTTCCAAGACCCATTTTTTTTGGTCTCCTCATTCGTCTCTCGCTCTCTCTCTTCTCAGTCCATTTCCATAAATATAGGGAAAGCGGAGAACCTTTCCCTACTTATTTCTAAAAATCTTTTCTTTATTTTTTTTTCTCCTGAGTTTATGTATATATCAATTCAAATACTTTTGAGAACGGTCATCCCAATTCTCTGTCGTCTTTTCGGTTTCATCGTCCCAACACTCAGTGGACATAGTCTCAGTGGATTTTGTAGCATGGGTCGTCTGTTCATTGTCCCAACACTCAGTGGATATAGTCTTAGTGGATTTTGGATCATGAGTCGTCCGTTCATCGTCCCAACACTCAGTGGATTTTGTCTTTGGATCCTCTGAAGATATTTTGGGGGTCTCATGAGATTCTTTGGAAGGTTCGTCCCAACAGGCTGCTGGATCGTAATGGGGAATATTTTCAGGTATGTCTCCCCAACCCTCCGTCTTCCTCGAGTTATTGGAGGAAGTTGACGACAAAGAAGAAGAAGAAGTAGAAGAGCCCATCAAGTTTAAAGGCGTATGCTCATCCGGATGTTCCATCACTTGGAAACAGGACAGATTATCCCATTTCTGGATGAGGTTATCGTACGCTTTTGTGGACGGATCCTTCTCTAACTGATCGTAGGCCTTATCAAAAGCTTGCAGAGGATTGTCTGCTTCCTCCTGAATCCTCTCCTCTTTCTCCGTTCCGTCTGGATAGACGTGATTGATATGAAAATCTCCTTCCGTAATATGCCATCGATAGTTGCGCACTTTGTTTTCGGCACAATGGAAATATTTCATCCTTTGATGATGTCGGGCACATTTTTCCCGATACTTCCAAATGATTCCATCTGGCACATAAATTTCCGTCACGGGTTTTTGATAATCCAAGGCTTTAGCAAAGAATTTAGCTTTCTGGCATCCCACCACATAAATCGTGGAGAAGCTGTGAGTGAGCGATTGGAGAATGCGTCCTAAATGGTTGTAGGGAATATGACCCTCGTTCCAACGAAGTCCGTGCCGGTTTCTTGTCAGCCAGGCATTTGTCTTTTGGTTTTTTTCACTCAGTTGGTGGAAGGGGTGAGGAGGAGTAAACGTCAACGATCCCACGGTCAAAAAATCTTTTGTCGCATAGCCCAATTCTTTTAAAACGTAGGTAAATTCACCCTTCTTCTGGTTGTAGGACTGGAAACCCTCTAGATCGAGCACGATAAAGTTTTCTGAACACGCCATGGCGATGAATACGGTGATGTCTTCCACAAACAGGAGCAAAAAAGAGAATCGAAAAGGTATATATGTATAACAGGGAAGATCTAGAAAGGGGGGGGAAACAATAAAACGTTTTAGAGTCGTCGTCTTGAAAGAGACATTTTTCTTTTCAAAGGGTTAACAAGTTTCAAAGGTCTTTTTAAATGAAGTTATGATTATTATCATTATTAAAAAAAAAACTAAGAATCAAATCGAGTTTATAGATAACCATATTCATAGGACCAAAGGGACTTACCAGCTCAGTTCACGTCTTCTTCTGTTCTATGAAGAAATCTCGCGGAGGACACACACTTTTATACTCGCGCGACATCTGTCGGGATCGCGACCCCATCTAAATGTCAGGGTCATTCCAACCTCTTAAAAGGATCGGAATGAAAGAAACACTTTGATAAAAAATATATTTATGAAAAGATATCTGAGCGTCGTGAGAACATTTTCTCTCCCCACCCCCCGCCTATTTCAAAAAAAAATAATAAAAAGTCTTTCTTGGATCGCGTCAAGATTACAAAACAACTCACAGGACTTGTTTATCTCGATCTTGTCAGGGTCACCGTTTCACATAAGAAGATGGATGGACCCTGAACTTTAGACATGATAAAAATTAACTCTACCCGCCTTTTGTCTGGAAATAGGGTCTCACCGTTTCTAAAAATAGACCAGATCCCATTCTTGGAATTCTATTCTTTAGGAAAGGAGGAGTGATGGTCTATTTTTAGAAAGTGTGAGACAACATTCCCAGACAAAAGGGGGGGTAGAGTTAATTTTTATCATGTCTAAGACATGATAAAAATTAACAAAAAGTTTTTTTTTTTTTTTTTTTTTTTTTTTTTTTAGGCTGAAAAATTTTTCTGAGAGAGCTGAGAAAGATTTTTCCTCCCAATCTTTTTCGACGATGAAAAGGGAAAAACTACTGATCCGATCTCCCTACGCTTTAGGGAAAAAAATACTTATGAAATATTCATGTGTTGAAATTGGCTATTCAAATAAGTGACATTTTGTTTCTCATTGGAACTGTTCAACGGCGAGTCCATTCGTCTCATTCTTTGGGGTAGGGGATGAAAGTACAGCGGTTTGTTGAAATCGATGATAGTTTCCTCTTTAGTCGGCGGAACTGTAAATCTATCCCGTCTTAACTCTTCTAATCTCTTTGAAAGTCTTTCCACTTGCTCTGCTAAGGTTTCCTCGGTACTCATGGTCTCTCTTAGTTTAGAGAAGTCTTGACGTATTGGCTAGAGAACAGAGGGTTTTTTTCTCTCTATACATATATCATGTGGGAGCGTGTAATTTATAAATCCTTATGAAATATTTCTACGTCTTGTGTAACTTGGAAAATTCTTCTTCTTCTCGTCGATTGGGCTGGAGTTATAGAAAAGAAATGGGATTGGAAAGAAATCAACATATTACAAAAAAAAGGACCTTTTTTTTCTATTTTTTTTCTCTAGGGATTTACATACCATTTCATTCATGAACATTCAAGGGTTCTCTCCAAGACCAAATTTTAGAAGAGGACCACAAAGAGTACACTTGAGGATCCTCTTTCAGGTCTAGGTGAGATAAGGGTTGAGACCAATATTCTTGGGTCTCTAAAGCATCCCAACTTAGACATTTATTATTATTATTAGAAAGTTCATCCTCCTCCTCCTCCTCATCGTCGCACGAGTTTTCCTGGGGAGATTCTTCCGCCTCCTCTTCGACAGCTTTGCTTTCGGAGGGGTAACAATGTAATTTCCGGAAAACGTAACTACCCTCCATCAAATGGTATCGAAAATTTCTCACCTTGTTCTCGGCACAATGAATCATCTTTTGGAAATATTGGTGTCGCGTGCATTTCGACTTGTTCCGCCACTCGGTTTTCCCTGGGATGTAAAACTCATAAACGGATCGCTGGCAGAGCTTGCTGAAAAATTCGGCTTTATCGTATCCATTGACGTAGATCACCTCCACATTTTCGGTCAGTATTTTCAGGATCGTAGGAAGATGCTCGTAGGAAAGACGACCCTCGGTCCATTGCAGGCCGTGTCGATTATTTGTAGTCTGGTTGACCACAGCTTGATTGCGGGACGATAAGTCATCGTAATGGACAGGAGGGAGAAAAATCATGGATCCGCATAAGGTTAAATCGCAAGTGATGTAGCCCAGTTCTTTCAAGATGAAACATATATCTCCCGTCTTTGGATCATAACAGTGAAATTATTCCATGTCCAGAACAATGTAGGAATCTTTGAGAGGTTTGGTACTCAAAATGTCCATTTTCTTCAATTGAGGAAAAAAAGAAAACAAAATTCGGTCTCTCTCTCGCTGTGTGTCCTGAAGGAAAAAATGGATAGCGTTCTCTCGCCGTCTCCTCTTTTATAGAGAGAGAGAGAGAAGGTTGCACGTGACAGGTCGTATGAATTCTGGGAAAGGTCACATTCGTATATATATTTGTTTTTTGAATAATATCGTGCGTATCTCAATACACATCCATCATAATAATAATAATAAAGGTCACCTTGGAAAGAAAAAGAAATAAAAAACATGGAACTCGTGCTCGACTTTGAAGGTTTCTACGATTCTCAAGGAGCCTTTATTGTGAAAGAATTGGCTTACGTCACATTGGACGGTACTTCTCGAGGGGTATTTGTTTTTAAACCCCCGTTTCCATGGCAAATGCTCACCGAGAAAGAAAAACGAACCGCTGTGTGGGCAAGTGATTATTATCACGGCTTGTCGTGGTACGAAGGAGAAATTCCGTACAGTTATTTTCCATGGGTGTTAACGATGTTGACGGAACCTTTTTCCATGATTTGGGTGCGAGGAGAAATGTAACGGCGGTTTTTAGAGAAATGGTTGCAAAGATCCATTTATTACATTTCGGGATCGACGCAAGAGATTCTCAAATACAATGGGATCGAACACATGAATTGTCCTAAACATACAAAAGTTTTTTCCATTGCGCTCTACAAAAAGCAGTTCGGTATCATTATTATTTAAAGACACAGAGAAGAAATTCGCAAGGTCGATCCTGCACAATTCAATCTTGACAGAACTCATTAAAAAAAATACATATATCACGTTACTTCGTCAACAGCATAGATGGTTCTGAAGCGAAACTTGGAATTTTGAAATACGATAGATCAGAGAGAAATCATTCTTAAAAAAAATGGTAAAGTCTCGAATCGGCTGGGAGAAAAAAAATTTCTCAGAGCTGAAAAAAAAAAAAAAAAAAACTTTTGGTTAATTTTTATCATGTCTTTAGACATGATAAAAATTAATGACCCCCCCTTTTTGTCTGGGAAGGATGTCTCACCCTTTCTAAAAATAGACCATGACTCATCCTTTCTCTAATGGCAATCATTCCATGAATGAATCACGATTTGTTTTTCAAAAGAGTGAGACAACATTCCCAGACGAAAAGGGAAGGGGGTCGTTAATTTTTATCATGTCTAAGACATGATAAAAATTAACAAAAAGTTTTTTTTTTTTTTTTCAGTTGTAGAATTTTTCTCAGCTCTGAAAATTTTTTTCCAGCCGACTCAAGACTTTACCATTTATATTTACGAATAGTCTTTGGATTATTTATTTATTTTCTTTTAAAAGAAAAATTCTGAGCTAGACCTATCTATTGGCTTAACATTCTGGTCATAGAAACAGTCTAGAATCTCATTTTATTTTTCGAGGCTAATGCACGGGTTCTCCAATCAAAAGGGTTACTATAAAGGGATTAGTTTGAATGCATTTATCTGCAAATGTTGTAGGATTCTGTTGTTGAGAAGGGGGTATATTATTATTATTATTATTATTATTATTATTATGATGATGATGATGATGATTGTGGCAGATTCGTTTTCTACATGGAAGTCTAATCTCCTCCGAAGACCTTTTCTGGGGATCGTCGATAGATGGTTTTTCAATAGGAATCGTTTCCCTCGGATCCTCAAGAGATAGAGGGGGGTCCTGTCTTGAGACATGAAGCGGTCTCTCCTCCTCCTCCTCCTCGAGAAGTCTTGAGAAAGGGAGAGGATTTTCGGTTCCCTTATTCTCGAGGGGTCTTGACAAATTGAGAGGTCCCTCCTCTTCGAAAGAGAGAGAAGTTTTGGTTCCCTTATCCTCGAGGGGTTTTGACAAATCGAGAGGTCCCTCATTTTCGAGGGGTCTTGATAAATGGAGAGGTTTTTCATCTTCGATGGGTTTTGAGGAAGGGAGAGGTTTTTCATCCTCGACGGGTTTTGACAAACGGAGAGGAATCTGAACAGGCTTCTCCTCATCCCCATCATTATCGAGGAGGATGAGGATAGGCTTTTGGAAAGGTTTTTTCTTTTTCTTCTGAACAGGCTCCTCTTGATGCTCGGGGAGAGGGATGGGGTAGTTGTTCCACCATTCTATTTTTTCTTGCTCGAGGATTTTTTCAAAAGTCGTGGCCTCTCTATGATGAGACGAACGAGGAGAGTCCTCGAGAAGAATATAATAGGTATTCTTCCCAGTCTTCTCGATCGAGAGAGGTTCGTGCAAACATTTGTGCAACCATTCACTAAAATGAACGAGAATCCCTTTTGTCTTCTCAAGACGATCCATAATCCTATTCATTTGCGAGACGGTTAGAAAGTGGGACGTGTAAAAATATTTGGTTCGTTTCATTAACAAAATTTGTGCATCCAAAGGTGGAATGTCACGAGCCATCAACACGTTTTCGTCGGACAAAAATTCGTCCCGCATCTTTTGATAACTCCCCACGGTATAATAACCCGCACATTTTGAAAAATCGGAGGCTTTCAGGTAAACGACTCCTTGGATGATATAAAAGGAAAGATCAACATATTTATATTTGAAAGGAATACACGTAGTGAGCTGGGGATGCCTCCTCATGATCCACTTGGACAAAAATACGACTTTGGGGCTCTTCCCTTTTATTTATAGAGAGAAAGAGAGTGTGACCTTCCCTTCCCTCCTCCTCCTCTCTCCCTGCTTCCTCTATCTCTGGACGTCCTTGGATTGGAAAGGTTGACTTTGAAAAAAAAAAGAAGGTCATGGTTGGATAATTTTTTGTTTATTAAATTATTACTTTCACTTCCTCATTCCCACACACATTCATCTTTTTAAGAAAAGAAAAAGAGGTCATGGAGATAAGATTTCTTGGAAAGAAGAGAGAGAGAAACAAAAAAAAAACAAATAAAACGGACGTCATAGAGCCTCTATGTGTGTCTGTGTGTGTCTATATAGATATATAAAAAGACGAGAGTACTGGGCGAGATCATTTCTTTTCCATTGGGAGCCATGTCGCTATTAGACGTTTTTCCAACTCAACGGATTTCGAACGGGGAGGATTTGAAGACGCTAAAGCAAATCTCCAACTTGAAAATTTTTTTGGCGTGTCATTGTGCGACATTTATTCCGCATTTACCACCTCATCAAGCGATCGTTTCTTTCAACCAAGATGTCGAATCCTCCAACCTGCTCGTTCAGAATATATACAGAAATTTATTCGAATCGCAACAAACGAAAGAGGAATCTCCCTTCTCTTGGAATCGGATGGATCGAGCTTTGAGATGGCCCATTCAAACAGACCGGCGATATACAGATCCGCGCACGAGTTTTCGGTGGAAGAATATTTTTCTCACGAAACGATATTTTACGTTTGGAGTGAGAACGACGGCTGAGGACGAAGTTCATATTGTTCAAACCACAGCCGCTCCTCTCGCCTATTACGAATCATCGTCCCCCAATCTGAAGGAAAGAAGTTTTAAAGTCAGCGACAGGATGAAATATAAGAAATATATTCTAAGACCTTTTCAAAACTATGTCGTTCCCCCGAAAACGCAATATCTCATCGTCACAACCCAGAAGAGTCTCTTTCTCGTCGATCGGTGCTCGTACTCGCTTTGGAAACAATTGAAAGAGGAGATTTCTTTCCAATCGCCGATGATGTTTCAAGAAAAAGAAGAAGAAAACCCTCCGCCACCTTTACCCATCCCTTCCTTAGATGATAAGAGGAGCTGGACCAAACCGTCGTCATGGCCCGAAACAAAATCGACCCGGCAACGGAATGAAATTGAAGTCATCACAATTGAAGATGAGGAGGAAGAAAAAAAATTACCTCTTAAAAAACGGTCGACTTACCGGAACCTACCTGGCGTGCAAGATCCGCTTCAGAACCCAGAAGCTTCTTCTTCTTCTTCTTCTTCTTCTTCCCCGACTTGTTCAAACAGGCAACCTCTTTCGGACTCCTCACAGACAGAACCTCTTCCAGTATCCTCTTCTTCTTCTTCTTCTTCTCCAACCTGTCCCGACATCGTAGAGGTAGAATGTCAGACGGGTCCACAAGCTTCAAAAAGTCCCGACATCGTAGAGGTAGAATGTCAGCCGGGTCCACAAGTTCCAACAGGTCCAGAAATCATGGAGGCAGAATCACAGCCGGGTTCACAAGTTCCAACGGGTCCAGAAATCATGGAGGTAGAATTTCAGCCGGGTAAACAAGTTCCAACGGGTCCAGAAATCATGGAGGTAGAATTGCAGCCGGGTCCAGACAT
This sequence comes from Stegodyphus dumicola, assembly GCF_044657685.1. Taxonomy (NCBI): domain Eukaryota; kingdom Metazoa; phylum Arthropoda; class Arachnida; order Araneae; family Eresidae; genus Stegodyphus; species Stegodyphus dumicola. The sequence goes on from NC_140781.1 coordinate 183,368,176, forward strand.
CCTAGATCCCTCCACTCATCCCAAAGAGACTCCAAGTGTTTCAAGACAGCCTTGTGAGGATCCAGCCCTTCCCGTATGGAATGATTATATGGACTTACAAAATTTGGTGCAACAGGAAGGAGAAGAAAATAATCATACGGATGGGTGGGTCAAAGACTGTTTAGATCATTTAACCTCGAATGAAATTGAACTGTTATGGAATTGCATTTCTGAAATCACATCGGAAATGGGATAAAAACCAAAACAAAAAAAACAATTTTTTTAATAACAAATGGGAGGAGGGTCATGATGTCAATTTAAAAAAAAATATTATATAGAGTCCAATCTTGGTGGTTCACTTCAGTTTTCCAGCATGAGGTGATCCACGTTTCCCGAAATATGGATCCCATTCCAAGAGAGATTGTGTAGAGCCTTCACTTCAGTTCTGTTTTTTTTTCTACCAAGAGGAGAGGGTCCCCAAAGGGCTACCCATGTCCAAAGAGAGAAAGTGTAGAGCGTTCATTTCAGTTTTTTTTTCCAAGTTTAGGGGAGGGAGGTCTCAAAATGACACCCCCCCCCATTTTCAAAGAGAGATGGTGTAGAGCGTTCATTTCTGTTTTTTTCCAAAGTTAGGGAGTTTTCAAATGGCTACCCATTTCAGAGAAAGAGAGAGAGAGAAGGTGTAGAGCGTTCATTTCAGTTTTCCAACATTGGAAGGTCCCAAAATACCTTCTGAATTCAAAGAGAGATCGTGTAGAGCGTTCATTTCCAGTTCTCCAAGATCAAAAGAAGAGGGTCCGCTTTTCCCAAAAGGGCTTTCCGTATTCAGAGACAGCGAAATGCAGACTTCAGTTTTTCTCCCTCCCCAAGAATAGAGGGTCCCAAAATGGCTTCCCATTTCAAAGAGAGAGGGAGAGGCGTTCATTTCCATTCTCCAAGATAGGGTCGTCTGCTTTTTCCCAAAATGGCTTCCCAATTCAAAAAAAGAGAGAGAGAGAGAGAGTAAAAGGGTGTGTAGAGCGGTCATGTTCATTCTCCAAGATAGGGTCGTCAGCTTTTTCTCAAAATGGCATCTCCCCATTCAAAAAGAGATCGTAACCAATTTTTTCCAGTTTTTTCCAAGATGGGGGGGGAGAAGAAAACCTAGGATGGAATAACACGACACACAGAGAGAAAGAGAAAAAAAAAGCCATCTTGTCATTTTCTGATAGGGTACCGGTGTTCGAATACTTTTGTGACCGACTGTACCTTCTACGAGGTATGTTGTGCTGCTGTACCTTCTACGAGGTATGTTGTGCTGCTGTACCTTCTACGAGGTATGTTGTGCTGCTGTACCTCGTAGAAGGTACAGCAGTAGCAGTATTAGGTATATTAGAGGTAACATCAGTACCCATTTCCTGGGGTGGCACATTTACAACATGAGGTGGTTTTAATACCGGAGCATAACTGTCTCCAGACTACAGCAGAGCTTTTGTTGGGATTAACATTGGTTTTCTTTCTACTGGAAGGAAATTTTGGACAACGCCTATAGGAGGCTACATGGATGGCAGAGCAATTTTCACATTTTGGGTTTTTTAAGTGACCCTGATGGCCGCAATGGCCAGTAAATTGCAATCCAGCACATTTCACGCAGCGTGAGGCCACGTGACAATTTGCGGATGAATGTTGCCATTTCTGGCAATTGTGACACTGGGATACTTGGTCCTTAGAGACGTACTTTTCGACTTTAATATGGAAATATATAAGATGAATAATACTGTAAATTTTATCAAATCCCTCATCAGGGTAGATTTGTGCCTGGAAGAGGGGCATAGATGCTCTAGTTTTGTACTTCGAGAGTTCTACAACCTTGTGTATATTGTACCTTAACTATTTAAGAGAGTCTTTAATAATGTTCACATCAGAATTAGAGGGGAGCCCCGTAACAGAACCTTAAGAGGTTTTTTTTTCTGTCTGAGATTGACTACATAATGTTCTACTCAATGTCCAAGAAAAAGCTCTTCAGCACACGATGATAGTCAACAGAGTCAAATCTAAAATCTCAGACCGATACAACTTGTGCCTAACTCATGATCATTCCTTCTTCTCCCCGTATTTAAGAATTTGATATAAGAAACAACAATAATAATAGTGTAAGATTTTCACTGCTGTAATTATCAGTTACTGTAGAAAGTGACAAATCTTAAGAACTAGTTAGCGAATAATCGCTTAAGTTCGTGTGACAAGAAACAACAAGAGGGAAGGGTAACTAAACCTTTATTATTCCAATAAGATTTAACAAAACTCCGTCTTGGTTTGTACAATCAAAGCCAATACTTGGGCTTGAACTTAAGAGACTAAGAATTAAACTAAAACTAAAATTAACTAAAGAAATATAGCCGAAGCTATCAAGATTCAAATCGAGTTGGCCCCTTAACTTATTTGACTACGAAGCTTAGCAAGGGCTTAAGTATGGCCGAGCGTAATAACAGCTTTGAGAGAGAGAATGGCCAAAAGACAGACGCGCGTAAATCAGAAACTCTGATTCTCTCTCGCTAAGAAAAAAGAACTTCGCGGTTAAATACCGCTCTTCCTCATTATGTATTCAGACGTGATTCTAAAACTACGTTCTGGCCGGAAGTAGTAAGTTGAAGTTAAGAATTTGACAGGAAAGGAATTTAAAATTTAACTGTTAATAAAATTAACATAATTCTTACAATAGATACAAATGTTCTTTTAAATTATCTAAGTTGTAAATGAATAACGGCATTTATTTTCCCTGCCAACTGTATGAAGATCTTCAACCTGTATAATATGTAATTTTCGACTCTGAAAGGTGCACTTGGTGCTTTAGTCATGAAATGAATGTTTCAAAAGAGTAGTTAAGTTCCAAAATTTCGGATATTTTTAACAATAATGTAAACGCTTAAGTGACAAAATGCATTTGTAACTGCGTTTATATCTTTATTTACTGAAATGAAAAAAATAAAAAAAGATTCTACAGATGTATTGAAATGACTTTTACTAAAATGTTTATTCAATTCACTATGTGTTATAGTACCGAATATTACATATGAATTATTTATTTGACTGAAATAACCTAAATACAATGTTTTTAAGAGTAGCTTCTGTTCAGGCTAAGGAAGGGTGGTTCAGTTTTAGCAAGTTTGGGAAAGCTGCAGTGTTTCAGAAGAGACATAATAGAGGCACACAATTCAGTAGTGTTGGCGAAGTGCTGTTTTAAATTCAATGGAATGTATCCATTACCATTAAAGAATAATGTATTATAAGGTATTTCTCCTGCCTTCTTAGCGTGCCTTTGTGGTGTAGTGATCTGCACGCTAGGCGCGTAATCCAGAGGTTCGCGTTTCAATTTCCGGCGAAGGCTTTGCTCATTTTTCATCTTGCCTGCTTCCAAAAATACCTAATGTCTCTACAATATATCTACAGATATAAATTAATCTTCACTTATATTTAAATGCACATGAATAGAATGAGTTAAGTCATTTCCAGATAAGTCAACAAGAATATGGATTTCAACAAAATTCATTATGCAACTGTACCTAGGGTTCAAATATGTATCATCACTGTTAATGGATCTAGATATCTATGCGAGATGCTTTTTATAAGCTACAATATCCATATCAAAGCCAGACACAGAAATAATTAAATACGGATATAATACTTTTGGATTTTTTTATAAAGTGTCCGAGCGAAATATCTGAACTAAAAAAAGTATTCAGCTATATTTTTCGTATCAAGAACGTATTTTCATTTTCAGTCCTTATATAGCAAGGGATCCTAACTAGGTGAGAATTCCCCCCCTGTGGACGACTTTCATAGCTTCAGGGGGAATGCAGATAGCTTTTTATTTACCTATTAAATATTTAATTTTAGTTTATGACTATTTTATTCAAATTCTGGCATTTTCAGAAGTTCTTGTTTAAATTTAAAACACATTAAAAATAATCTAAATTATATAAATGTATATGTATGTAAAATATGAAAAAAAGTAAAATATAAAAAATACGATGACTTTGCTCTACGCGAACAGCAACCTCTAATTAACTTTCCGCAATTTCAGGATCTTCCCCCTAGACCAGTACTTTCGAGAACATTCTGACATGTTATGTAACCGCTACTGTAGATGCAGAGTTCACGCCATTTTTAGTCAGACTGCTTTCTCCTTCTACTGCTATAAGACCTTTGTTGCCGCTCTTCCCATATGTCTTCCTTTGTTTGAACAATATAACGTAGTAAATTTAAATTTCCTATTTAGTTTAAATTTCTATCGCATATGTAATCTTGGAGAATCTAAAAGACTAATGATTTGCCATTTGAATTGAATAAAGATGTGGAACCAACACAGCTAACTTCTCTATCGTCATTTGGATACCGCCTTACACTCCCAGCCACGATGACTGCAAGCTGATTACTCTTCTATGTTCCCTGAAATATTACATATATATTTTGAGTTTGGGAAAGGAGGGAGGAGGGATGATCTTCTAGGTATTCTGAAAGGGGTGGATGGGGCAGAAAAAGTTGAGAACCACTGTTATGTAACTTCTTTCTATTATGTTATGGCGGCAAACTGATTAATGCGGGCAAGATTTCTTTGAAGTTGGAAATCTGGAGCAGAAAGATACAGGCTTTCTTTTGGTTTTCAACGGCCCTGACAAGATACTGTAATTGTTTTATTGTGGAAGATTATTGCAATTGAATGGTTTTATACAGGTATGTCTATAAAATCAATAAATGACAGATGCATGAAATTAAAGGCTTTTATTATTAAGAGGAGCATGTTATTTTATCCTTTTTCCTTAAAGCTAATCAATAATAAAAAAAAAAAATGAGTATGAATGAGCTTGAGTATTTACTTCATAGAATCTGTTTACATAATAGTTAAGTTCTTACATTTTAGATTTAGAGTTCACCTCTTTTTTTTTTTTTTTTTTTTTTTTTCCATTTTTATGAGTTTGTCCATACTTATCTTTATTTTGATTTATTTCATACAGCAATATTATGAAATAAAAAACTTTTGCAGCTAAGTTGACACAAAAGAATTCCCTTGTTCGCTCAATCTATTCAAAAGTATAGCCAGATTTAGGCTTCTCTGGTCATTTTAACTGAATAAACACTGTTACAATATAAATGAGCTCGGCTAAGAACTTGTACTTTTCGTTTTCATTTTGCTCATATCCTCCCCTCCATTTTGGAAAGCCGAAGTGTTCTTGACCGTGCCACTTAATTAGGTTACAAAGTTTTTCTCTTCCATTTAGTTCGAAACGAATGACCATCGAATTAATTACACTCTTTCATGCAATATATGAAAAGAAAGTGCGTTCAACTTGAACCCACAGGTGCAACACGCTCATTTGCCGCTTGCCTTAGTGCATGTCTGCTACCGAGGTTACCTCTCCGAAGAAATCCATGCTTTCTTTTTACATTCTTGTTTCATTTATGCCAGCTTGAATAAATATAATGTTACCCTTCAATGAACGTCTGCGGTAACGCTTCGATTCGCGGATGAGGTCTGCGTCTTTAGTTCTTCCTCTTCTTTCTTCCCCCCTCCCCTTTTTTCTGTGTTATCGCACCTTCAGAGTTAAATGAACTGGAGAAGTTTCAGAATGTGGAGAAATTAGAACTGAATTAAATTACAAAATTCGATGGGAATTTCTATGCGGTTGGAAAATAATAATATTCTGAATTGCTGAGATATGTTTGCGGTTGATCATTAGCGTTGATATTTTATTTAAAAAGTAATAGACACTTTTTCAAGCATTTCAGCTTAATTTAGTAAAATTTTCCAAAAGCATTATTTATACAATTTTGTATGAAATGTTTGCTATTAGCTGAAAAATCAGAGGGCAGTTACAGTACATATGACAACCAGTTTAAGTCTCACGATTCGAATATTTGTTATGTAAATGGAGATTTTGTTACGTTGCTGTTTGTTATATTACGAGGAGATTTTGTTGCTTTGCTGTTTGTCATATTACAAGTAATTGCCAATATTGCTGCTTGTTACCTGAAAGCAAAATGCTGTCTTAAGCTTCCTGTAAAATTGAAATCTTTGTGAAGTGAAATAGATTGTACTTTTTCCTCACATATAAGACTGAGCATTCCATCCCATTGTATAATATCTGTCAATGATATAAATGTACCAAACTAAAATTTAGAAAGACGCGTTTAATCATTATCATTATTGCTGAGAAGATGATGAATAAATTGAATCTGAAATCAATTAAAATTTATGTAATTAATGTAAAAAATAAAACGCATTATTCGATACCTCAGTTCTGTCTGTAATGCCTATCTTGGATTCTGTTTGTGTTGCCACGTCAAAACGGATCTGCTTTTTTTTAACATATTACTCGTATCATAAAAAAGTAATTACATATAGGTATCGAAGAGACATAATATGATATCAAAATTGGTTAGAATTAGTTTTTGATGAATTTATGAAAAAAAGGGCAGTAAGACTTGATATCTGAACACCAACCTGGGATATCTAAACATTGGAACGTAAGTCCAAGACCTACATCAGGATCATACAAAGATGTCTGGAAATTTAAAATAATTTCTAAGCAATGAAATTAATTAAAATAGGCTTTACGAAACACTTAACTATATAAAAAATTCTCGCCTTCTTTTTTGGGTGTTTTTTGCGGTGTAATTGGTAGCATGTTCGTCTAGCAGTCAGAATATCCGTGGTTCGAATTCTGGTGACAGCATAGCTTATTTTTCACGGTTATATTCTGAATTTATTATCACTACAGTAGCTCTTGGCCATATTGTAGTGGACAACGATTCGTCACCATCTGAATTTGGCAGACTGGGTCTCGTTCCTTTCTCCTAAGGCAGTTTTTAAGTCGGGGGGGGAATATAAGGAATTATCACTCTCTCCATGCATGCTCTCGTACTGCAAGTGGCAGCAAGTTTAATTAGAAATCGGAAGAAGGTTCGCGGTTCGAATGCCGGGGAAGGAATAGCTGATTTTTTTAAAAATTTTTGCGGGGGGGGGGAACTATCTCTAGAATTTTATTTGTTATTCATTCATTTAGATCATACAATATTTAGACTGATAATATTTTTAGAATTATTATAAGATTTAAAAAATAAAAAGAAAATATATACTGCATTTCCGCAAAACAAAATTAAATGCATTTAGAGAAAATTACTTTAAATGCGAATATTTACTACAAAATAGATTTCTGAAGTTTTTATTTTCATTACATGTATAATCTAATCATGTTATGTTGCATGGGCTTATTTTAGTGTATTTATTAAGTTTCAGAAAGTCATATAGGAAAGTGAAGGCATCATATTACCTTTACTTATGTTAAAAGGAAAAAACCTGAGACTGATGCGCAAGCATTAGATTTGAGAAGATTATTATTATTATTATTATTGATAGCAGAGCTGCGAAATTAGCATAAATGTTGATGCACCCAACTTCATATATAGGATGTTTCAAAGATAATGAAAAAAGCTGAAAAAGTAATAGAACACACTGAAACAAATAGTTTTCGTAATAGAATGCATATGATTGCAAGTTGAAGGGTTAGGCGCTGGAATAGCTTTCCATCACTTCATACAAGCCGTTTTACTCAATACAAAGACAGAAGGTATTCAACTTCTCCACATTCCTTTACTAATCCAGTCCAGGGCGCTAGTGACGGTGCATGGAACATGAACCTGACGATTTAGCCTCGATATCGCTGCAAGCACCGCATGTCCTGCTCAGTTAAAACAAGGCCAGGGAAGACACATGATGCAATTACGTTTGGAGTGAGGATCCTTCTAAGTTAACCTTAAGTAAAAAGAGGGTAAGACATAAGACCAGAGCGTTTTATATGGTTTGAAAGAACTCGAAAGCCGCTATGAATTATTAACATAGAACATAAATTTCACCAACTGAGAAGCAAAGCCATGCTGTAGCTAGGGATCATATACAAACAAAGTACATGAAAAAATACAAAATACAAACACAAGATTAAAACGAATGAATGTAAGAAAATAATGACAGTGTATCCAGAAACCACTTCTTTTACACGCTAGACAGAACGCGTTTATGTCTCTGTTCCTATCTGTCTAACTAGATACGCCGATAGAAAAAGAAATCCCAACATCAAGAAGGAGTTGTGCTAGATAAACGAAATGTGGAAGGCCTGTCTGTACATCTGAAACATGACATCTGTTGAAATTTCTCGCTAGACAAATATGTGTGCCACAAGTAGTGCCATTATACACACGCAAATCACATTTGCTTTTCCGGTGTTATTACTAAAACATAGTCTTATCATTAAATACCATTAAAATAAAAATACTTCCTTCACTCATCCCAGATACCGAGCAATCCAGAAAAACTAAAGACAAAACTTGCTCACTTACCTGGGTAGTGTGATGTTGAATCTGTAATAAAAACTCTAATATGTTGATTTAATTATATTCTCTCTATACTACAAAATATATACATTTTTTAACAATTGTCTGGAAATTTTTCTGGCCCCGAAAGTTATTACACACTTCATCAGTTCACGTCACGAGATCGAAAGGGAAAAACCCTTTTTTTCTTCCTACTTCAATGACAGCCAACGCCATCTGTGTCTCGTACGTCAAAATGAAGAGATTTGTTTTTAATATTTGTTAGATACAGCTAATCAGTTTCACAACACTCCCACCTTTTTGATTTTCAGAAGGAAAATCAAAAATCAAATAATGGTATCCTTAGTACAGGAACACACTTCTAGAGGGTACAGTTTACGTACAGGACGAATCAGTATGCCATTTCCAGTTTTTACTTTTACAACTCTTACACGTCCATCTCTGCTTGTACAAAGTTCTTGGACACGAGCAATTGGCCAGTTCACTCTTTTAAGGTTCTCACAACCTATTAGCACGATGTCTCCAACTTTTAATTCACAGTCCGTCTGTCCATGCTTTTGTACTAACTGTCCAAGGTACTCCTTGCGGAAACGGCTACGAAATTGTTCTCGAAGTTCCTGGCAGAAACGCTGACGAGCCAAGAGTTTATTTCGATCTAAAGCATCCAAATCTGCTGTACCTGAAACCTTAATGTCCTGTAAGAACATGGAAGGCGTTAATGGTAGAAGGTCCTCAGAGTCATTTGACACGTAAGTTAGTGGTCGACAGTTTATTACGGCTTCCACATCACAGATGACGGTGAGTAACTCTTCGTAATTGACTGCAGCTTGTCCTAAGACTCTCACAATCAAATTCTTGGCTGTGCGGATTAGACGCTCCCACCATCCGCCCCACCAAGCAGCAGTGGGCGGAATGAACTTCCAAGTGATGGGATGCAAAGTTTCCTGAGCAATTACCTTTACCCAGTCAACCTTTTTCAGCAATGCAGATGTACCGACGAAATTTGTGCCGTTGTCTGAATAAACTGTAGATGGCCGACCTCTTCTGGCTATGAACCGACGAAACGCTTGAATGAAGCATTCGGTACTTACGGATGTCACTAGTTCCAAATGTACACATCTATATACAGCACACGTAAACAGTACTACCCAGGTTTTGTTTTTATTTTTGAGAATCAGAGGGCCACATAAATCTATGCCGGTAACTTCAAATGCGAACGCATCTCGAACTCTGTCTAATGGTAATTGAATGGGTGCAGTAGTTGGAGGTTTTGCTGAAAATCGTTTACAACGGACGCACTGTTTCACCACCGATCTAATTCGGCGTCTTGCACCAATGATCCAGAATTCTTCTCTAATTATAACAGTTAATGCTTGTACGCCGGCATGAGAATGCTTTAAATGGTAATCTCTAATTAAACAGTCAACAATATAATGCTTAGAAGGTAATAAAATCGGGTACCGGAATGCATAAGAATCATCTCGTTCGGTGATTTTTGTTTTTACTCTTCTTAAGCCACTCTGATCTCGTACGGTCAAAAGACCATTGATGGAGTCTCCAGTCTCTGGAAAACTCTCCCCCTGAACAAGTGAAAGAAGTATAATTTTAGATTCCTTTATCTCGGAAGCAGACAGAAAAGGCTCTTTATTTACAATTTTCTTTTGACAATTTTTGATAAATCTCTTTATCCAACCTAAAACTCTTAACATTTTTGAAAATTTAGAGAACTTCTCACACCACTTAACTTTATCCGCTTTTGTAGTTATACTAAGATTTACATTTAAATTTATGCCTTTCCTGCGCTCTGAAAAAACTAAAGTTTCATTTGGCTTAACCTCTAATTTTGGCCAGCTATCTCTAGGGTCTTTGAGCCAAACAGGCCCTCTCCACCAATTTAATTCGAAAAACTGAAGAGGGGAACAACCACGAGAAGGTAAATCAGCTGGGTTAGAATGACCCTGTACATATGACCACTGATTTGCTTTAGTTAAAGCGCAAATTTCCTTCACGCGATTGCCCACAAAAGTCCCCCACGCATCATTTCTTTGAATCCAAGATATGGCCGTGGTGGAATCGGTCCAAAAATATTTCGGGATGTCATCCAATGTAAGAGCTTCTGTCACATATTTGGAAAGACGCACGCCCAAAAGACAGGCCATAAGTTCTAGACGGGGAATAGTAAGTTCTTTTAAGGGTGCGACTCTTGACTTAGCCATTACAAAACTGACTAATGTTTCTTCTTTAGTTTCGCATCTCAAAAATATTACCGTGGCATAAGCATGCTGGCTAGCATCACAAAATACATGAAGTGTCCAGGAACTTCTATCTCCAAAACCTATACGTCGCGGTATTCTCAACTTATTCAAAATTTGTAATTTATTATACCACCTCGAAAATTTACTTTTGATACTATCTGGTAATGGAGTATCCCAGTCTGCTTTTATCGCCCAAATTTCCTGTAGCAGTAACTTTGCAGGCAATAAAACAGGTGTCAAGAAACCCAAAGGATCAAACATTGTCTGCGTTACTGACAAAACCTCTCTTTTAGACAAATTATCCGAAACCAATACAGTCTTAATTTCAATATAAAGGTTATCTTCTATTCTGTCCCACATAATTCCTAAAACTGGTACAGAATTCTCCATTGTGGACTCAGTGCACAAAGTACTTTGGGTTAGTTCCACATCTTCTTCTACTGGGCCATAGGTCCACATACGTAAGTCCATTTTTGCTTCAGCTAATATTTCAGTAGAAGATTTCACAAAATTCACAAGCTCCTTTTCGTTATCAACAGAAGTCACACAATTATCAATATAAAAGGATTTATTTAATTTCTGAGCAATAGAACTTTGTTCCTTTGGTACTTGTGCCAAATGAACTGAAATAACCGCTCCTAATAGAAAAGGGCTAGACTTTACTCCAAAAACTACCCTCGTATGGCGGAAAACCTTCAGTACATTATCTTTCTCCCACCATAAAAATCTTAAAAAGTCCATATCTTCTTTCCGTAATTCAATCTGTAAAAATGCACGCCGGATATCAGAGGTTACGCCAATGCATTTTTCTCTAAATCTTAACAAAATTGAAGGGATTTCTTCTATTAAATTTGGTCCTTTTACTAAGTAATCATTAAGGGAGGGCGATCTATTAACTTTACATGATGCGTCAAAAACAGGTCTTATCTTAGTTGAGACACTGTCTGGTTTAAATACTGGGTGATGCGGTAAGTAGTGCCCTTTATAATTCAGTTCATTGTCTGGTACTATTTCAATTACACCCTCCTCCATCCATTCATTAAAAATTCTATCATATTCTTCATATTTATGTAAAGACTTGAGTTTTCGGGTGACACTGAACAATCTTTTTTCTGCTACATGACGATTTGATGTCAATTCTGCGTTATATACTAACCAAGGTAATCCGACACAATAACGACCATCTTCGTTTCTGGAAAGAGAGTTTAAAAATTGTTCGTGGGCAATTTCTTCCTCAGCAGCGTTAGTTGAATTCTGGTGAGCATCTAATATTCCGATCGTTTCTAAACTCCAAAGATCGGAGATTTTAAAGTCGTGACCCACTAAACTTGCACACAAAATGGAAGCATCTTTATCTTTGTGATTAACAAATTCCTCCGATACACCACAAACTGTCCAACCAAGTTTCGTACAAACTGCTGTTAGTCCTCCTTTTAATTGTTTTACTGATCCCGTGAGAATTTTTCCATAAATATCACTACCGATGAGCACTTCTATTTTTGGACAATCTGCTCCCAGATCCGACAACCAAATGTTGTTTCGTTTTAATTCTTTTAATATTGGACCCTTGGGTACCCGAGGTATATCCCCACATATTATGTCTTGATCTAAAAATTCAAATTCTAGATCTGAATACTTACGCGGACTGGCTGAACATAATTTTACCAAATATTTGTTATGCATCTTTGCCTCTGTTCTGGCACCTCCAAATAAAGTAAGAGCAACATTTTCTTTGGAAATAATTGGTAACCCCAATTCAGTGGCTAATGACTTCAAAATATACGATTTCTGGGAACCACAATCTAAGAGTACTCTAACATCTTTATGCTTTTTGACACCAGCTACTCTTACGCGTAAAGTCATTAAAGCTACGTCAGCGGTACAAGTTTGCCTGGCTGTAGCCGTATGTATGTTGTCTATTTCTGATTTTTCTGTAGGAAGTTCAGTTTCATTATTAATGTCCGGACACAAAATAACTGAGTGTGATTTACCACAAGCAAAACACCTAACAAACTGTTTACAGAACTTTGCCATATGATTTGGTTCCAAGCATTTTAAACAGCATTTTTTCTCCTTAACTTTAGAAATCCTTTCATTAAGAGATAATGAACGCGCATCGTAACAATTTTTACTATCATGCATTTTACCACAAAAAATACATGCATGTTCTCTGGTTGTAAGAAAACCTGTGGCAGTGGGAACATTTCCCTGTTTCTTAAATTTAAATTTACCTTTTGTTTCCCTCTTTGCTTTATCATGATATCCTTCTTTACGACTAACACCATCGAGTCCATTACGCGCCAATTTTAATCTCTCCTCACCCTCCACTTCAGACTTTAAAAATTTCATTAAGTTGGTAAGGCGAGAAAGATCAGTTCCTTCAGGCTGGTTAAAGAGCGAACTCCTTTGCCACGCCTTTAAAACATCCTCTGCGAGACACGATTCCACCATCGGAAATAACCACGATGTGTTTTCGCTCGATTTAAGACCTAAAGACTCTAAGGCTCTCAACTGAGCTTCAATTTTATCATACAGTTTATCAAGAGGTAATTTATCCTTTTGATCTGCCTTCACATTAGAAACAATTAATTTAATTAGTTCCCTAACATACACTTCTACTAATAATTCAGGTTTCCCAAAACGTTCCTTCAAAGCTAAAACAGCTTTATCATAATTTTCTGAAGTCACCGGATAGCTTTCAATGAATTCTTTAGCACGTGATCCGGGCTTCATACACTGAATCAAATAGGAAAATTTGTCACTTTCATATAAATCAGGGCCAGTGTGAATTTTCTCAAACTGCGACCAAAACGGTAACCAATTTATCAATTCCCCATCAAACTTCTCAAGTTCGATTTTCGGAAGTCTATACTGTTTAATCTTACTACAACAAATACCAGCACCATCATTTGGTCTTGTTTCTAAATTGATTTTATCTGAAAATTGCAATTTTTCATTAATTTGCCGAGTTAGTGTTATGAAATCATCAGAATACATCTCGCGACTTTCGATTTCTTTAGTAACATCATCCTCTAAAGTTTTCCCGTCTTCAGCTAACAAATCAAGAATTTTATCATCTACATTTTTTATATCTGAATATACATTTTGTAGTTTAGTAAGTTTATCTCGTACTAAATCTACAGAAAAATCTTCTTTTACTAATTCCGTTTTTAAAATATTAGCAGTTTTTGCAAAAGAAGTGCGTAAACCTGCCCGTTTAAGTTTCAGAGCCTTTAAAGCTTCCATAGTTAACTTTCAAAATAAAACAAACTGCTTTACAAAAAATAGTTTCGAATTTAAACTTAATTATACTTTAATACATCAAAAACTATCTATAACCATTAAAATAATTTTTTTTAAGTTTATTTCTTAGAGTCCTGTCACGGGACGCCACTTTTTGTTATTACTAAAACATAGTCTTATCATTAAATATCATTAAAATAAAAATACTTCCTTCACTCATCCCAGATACCCAGCAATCCAGAAAAACTAAAGACAAAACTTGCTCACTTACCTGGGTAGTGTGATGTTGAATCTGTAATAAAAACTCTAATATGTTGATTTATTTAATTATATTCTCTCTATACTACAAAATATATACATTTTTTAACAATTGTCTGGAAATTTTTCTGGCCCCGAAAGTTATTACACACTTCATCAGTTCACGTCACGAGATCGAAAGGGAAAAACCCTTTTTTTCTTCCTACTTCAATGACAGCCAACGCCATCTGTGTCTCGTACATCAAAATGAAGAGATTTGTTTTTAATATTTGTTAGATACAGCTAATCAGTTTCACAACATCCGGATTGGGCGTTGTGAGCAAGATTTGAGTCGAGAATGCTTTTAGGGAGACGAAGAAGGCAATATCAGCAGTTTACTGAGTTTGAGCGAGGATATGTAATAGGAATACCGAGAGAGTGGATTTTATTTCCGGGATACTGAAGAAAAACGTAGCCTGGATGTATCCACTGGATATGCGCGTTGGCAGCAGTGTTACGGGAAGATACTGTGTCAAGAAGGTTGAGGTCCGGTCGCACATGTGCCACCAACTCAAAGGAAAGACCGCCATAATCGCCACATGTCTACGGCGCATTGCATTTTTCTTTGTGCAGCAGACATCCCAGTTTTTATTGGCACCAGAGTGACACAGCGAACTGTAGCAAATCGATTACTTGAGCGACAGCTCCCAGCCAGATGCACTGTAGCGGCTGTACCACTAACTCCAAATCACCGCTTCTATCGTGCCAAGTTAGAGCTCACCTGAAGGGCGAAGTGGAGAAATGTGGTGTTCTCAAATGAGAGCGTTTTTTTTTTTTTTTTTTTGTTGTTGTTGTTGTTGGTGGTGGTGGTGGTGGTGGTGATGCCAGTGATAGTCGTATGTTGGTTAGAAGCAGGCCAGTTGGGTACTTGTAACCAAGCTGTAACTCGTTGAAAACTTGTGATTTATTCTTTTTATTGACAACTTTCTTAATACATTTCCTCAAAACAATTTTCTTACCACAACTTTCTTAATGCACTATAGACACAGCCGATCGGTAAGGTCGCTGAACACTGGTAGTTCGGTTCGAGATTTGAATCCCGGCGAACGGGCTGCATGGGCGCTTTCTTGGTTTGCCCCAGGTGTAACGTGTACACGAGATAGTTCCCTTAGAAAGTCCTCCGCGAAGCCCTTCCTTCCCTCAGGCAGATAGCCCTCGAGTACTTTGCCTTAACTAAGTAAACAAAACCAAACCACAGGTTATTTTTTCACATATTCACAGAATTATATATGGTGATAGAAGCGAAGCATCAGCCGACATTTCAGCAGCACAACAAGCAAGAGAAGAAACACTCAGATTCCAGTATAACACAAAATTAGGAATACTGAAGTTGTGGTTTGATGTTATGCCTACTGGTAAATTAAAGTTTTGATTAGCAAATTATAATATTATGATTAGCTGAAGAGCTACGCAAGTGCATACATCATTGGCGTTACGTAGAATCATATAAGAAGGATTCATTTTGAAACTAAGTTGTTCAGATAAGTTCATTATAAATATGTTACTGTTTTCAGGCTAAAAAAGCAAGAAAAGTCATTATAAGTTAGACTCAAGCGGCTCTGAAAATTAATGTTAGAATTTTATTTTACACAACGTACACACACGCATATGAGAATAACTATTGCTACCTTTTCAACTGCAATTTCCTTCTAAATTAAACATTATTAATTAATATAACACTGCAAAAAGTTTACATGTAATTAATGAGCCATAATTTTCAAAGCAGAGAACTGAACTAAAAGTAAAAATTGTAACATAATTTTGCTGCGAAGATAAATATAAATGAGGAATTATTCTGATATAGGCAATGGCGAAAAAAAATTCTAATGCTGTTCAGCATATAACAGAAAAAATAATGTTACTAAAACTAACAAAAATGAAAACGACTGTGAAAGTTAATTAACTCGAAAATCTATGAAATGAAACATGCAGTTAAGTAAACGTGAAATTCAAAGTAAACGAATATTTTTTAAAAGTTCGCTCGACTTAATTTCTAAAATTAGAAGGGCCAGGACTCTACAGAAGACCGAACAGAAGTAAGTAAATTTTGATAAATAAAACAACAAATAATGCCTGATTAAAACTAAACATAAATGTGGAGAGATAAATACAAATATTAATGAACCAAGTTAAATTAATAATAATATGGTAAAAATGAATTAAAAATATCATAAAAACTGAAATATAAGGTATTTCTTTTGTCTTCTTAACATGCCTTCGTGGTGTAGTGGTCAGCACGCTCGACACGAGCTCGAGAGGTCTGCGGTTCGAGTTCTGGCAAAGTGTTGCTAATTTTTCCTGTCTTAGGCTTTCAAAAATTATCTAATGTCTTTACAAACTAACAAAATGAACAAAAAGTGAGAAGTTTATTAATAAATTTTGAAATGTATCATCAAAATCAAATGAAATGAAAAACATCATATGTGAGTAAGTTAATAGAATTAAATATGTATGAAGGATTAAAAAAAAGGAGGCAAGTATTTTAAAGAGTGTTCTTCGTAGTAGAGATATAGTTGCTTCTTTATTTTGGCTTCTAATCCATTTAAAGACTTCTTAGCCAGATGAGTACAGCTCCAATATTCCATGGAACCTATAAAATAGTTTTTACAGGCTGTACTCCAGATGGGTACAACTAGGATTTTATGGTACAACCTATAAATTCTTACTTTCTGAAGGGATCCCATTTGACATGAGGATTTTCTTAGTTGCTGAGGTTTTCGTGAGTATTTTGCTGTTTACAAGAACAGAAGACACTCATGCAATATCTAGCGTAAATATCAATTTTATTGACAGCTAAAAAAATCGCAATAATAGAAAAACTTTCCACTAGTATTGTGATTTAGTTATACCGGAGTATCGGAGTTCATCTTACTTCGGGCGCCGGCGTACTTTACCTGAACTAATAATTTCTACTAAAAGACTGACTAAAAGTCTAAAGTAAATTTCTACTAAAAGTCCTTGAGATCTACTCCGGTGACTTTCGTCTGAATTTAAGCCCTGGTAAAGTCTCATTAATAACTGATAATTCATAACTCTCTGCATTAAATAAGCATGCTTTATACAGCTAGAAAGTTTTAAAAACTTTCCGTGTAGCCTTAAAAATAATTCATTATATTTATATATAATGAATATGCAAATTCAATATACTGAAATGCATTTAGTCCGCGCTCTGAAGACCACCTTCGACCTCTATTTTTTCATTTTTTATCAGCAACCGGAAATTAAATTGTATGTGATTTTTTTAATATAATTTTTAAATTTCAAAAGTCATAAAGGGAAAACTGCTAAAAATATTCCCTTATCTTAACATCATTTCCTTCTCTAAAGATTATTTATTTTCAGCATTTTATTCTAAAAGATTTAGTTAGCAATACAAAATTTAAGTGCTAAATTATTTAACATCAAGGTTCACTTTGTAAATTCTAAAATTTTACGCTCTAAAAGAAAATGATATTTTCCGACTTTAAAATTCATATTTCTGTAAAACAAGCAACTGAAGAATGCATACAAAAAGCTAAAACTCTAGAGTATAAAAGAGATACTTTACCGAAAGTTCTTATTTGTATTAAATATATTGATAATACACGGTTTATAGACGAAAATTATGAAAAACAGTAACCGCTTTCTAAGAAACCACTCATATTTCCAGACGTTTTCTGTTTTCTGTGGAGACGTTCTGCTTAAAGGGGTGATGTATAATCCCGATGCTTATTTATGTTTAAGAAATACTGGTTGAAATGATAGTCTAAGGGAGGTAACCAACCTGAGAGATTCCACTGTATTGGGTTTTGAAAAAATTGATTTACGCAAACTATGGAGCATCTGCATTTGAAGAAAATATAATTGTAGAACCAAGACATTGTGGTTTATAAATTGCTATCACTAAGAAATGAACTCGGTTCTTAACTATTACAACTTGATAACACAATCATTATATTAGCATAATTGAGCGAACTTGAAGTTTTTGCTGGTCACTGTTAGGGTTGTCACATGCCCGTATTTATTACGGATAATATAAAATTTAAATGTACACTTCATATTCCTATCATGCTACAGCAATAAAAACAAAATCTTCGTAGGTGCCGTTCATAACATAATTGTGGATTTTATAATAAATATGTATTACAAAATAAATTAAATAGCGGCAATTTTGTTATTAAATCTTTAGTTGTTAACGGACTAGATCCGAGATCTATGCTCGTTCTAACTATAGGATGAGTCAGAAATATGGGTACACTTTTAAAGCAAATGTAGTGTGGTCTGGATATACTATAGAGTGAAATGGTGAATAGTATATGAAACTTGAAACTTCATTTTTTTTCGTTTTCAAGAGTCCCATGTCTGAGCTTATGTCATTAACCAATATGAAGATGAATATGCAGCAGCAAGTTATACTTGCGTACTAGAACGATAGTGAGACAGTGAGAGTGGATTGATATGAATTTAATGCAGCACTGCTACCGTCGACTAACAGTCAAAAGGAATAAACCATAATTAAATACAGTCAGTCATACTAGTAATCATAATCAATTGCAAGTGGAGAAAACGGGTGCCTAGCAATGAGAAATGCAGAGATAAGAAAAATTTCTTGAAAGGATTCACAGTAACAACGAAGCAGCAACATTAGTAAGAATTGGAAGTGTTCTAAAGGATGAGTAGGCAGAGTCAGTAAAGTCAATCTGGTTGGTGTAATTGGGTGTCTTGACTTTCCGGTGCAGCTGGTGTAATTGGGTGTCTTGACTTTCCAGTGCAGTATATTCCTTCCCCTAGCCAACGTATTGTTATCAGACGATGCTGTTAAACGTACAGCTGTAGTCCTGATTAATCTTAATAATTATTTCCACGTTTTGGAGTTAAATGTGCGACTAAAAAAGCTGAATGATTTAACAGAGTAGACACCAAGCATTTTAACTCAACATGATATTCAAATTAAGAAGTAGAGAAGAGGAAACTAAATTGCATCTTTATAGATCAAGGAACTTAAATTTCGGATGGTTGGAAAGACAGAACAAAGCTGGAATTCAAAGTTTGAAGAAGAAAAGTTCGGAAACCTTTTAAGAAACAGACGCTGCATTCATATTATTCACTGTGTGTATAACACTGAATGAATTATTTCCTTCTCTTTATCTTCTCGCAGAGAGAATTGTAATTAAAGTATAAAAGCATTTTTCTGGTTTTACAGTAACAGTGGAAAAACTAAACGAAATTTGCCAGTTTTCATCCACTGAATACAAAAAAGGATTGCTTATAAGATTTTTAAGTCAATCATGTGAACTGCCAATTTGTTTTTTTCCATTTATACAGAATTAAATATTATTTTCCTTTCACTTTCATTGCCTACAATCGTTCGGAAACTTTAAAAAACATTATTTGTCTTCTTTTTCCTGTCAACCTTTAAATGTTTCTAGAAACAGAAAATTTTTGTGAAATATTAAACTCCGTTAAAGAAGAAGCTTTGAAGTACAAATAGTGACTAATTGTATAAAATAGTAAAAAATTATGCAGTTCTTTTCAAAAACGTTTATTCTTTTGAAAAATACGAATGATACAGTTAAAGAATGAAACAATTTTTAATTGAATTTTTTAATTTAAAAGTTTTTTTATTTGGCAATAAACGTCCTTTCCATTTTTATTTTTTATTCTACTTCTGTGTTAATTTATTAATATTTTAATTTTTAATTGACTTCCTTTTATTAGTTTATTTACCTTTTGTCAACAAATTTGTCACTATTTTGTTTTCAGGAGCTATGTATTAAAGTCTCAGCATTATTAGAAATTTCATTATTAGAAATTGTAACTTTTATATAACTTAACATTTTTATGTCTCTTACAAATTTTGGCATAATGAATGGGGGATTTTATAAATAGCTTATTAAATCTGCATATACACAAGCACAGAAATCTGGAAAAATTAGAGTTATTTGTCTCTTTGATACATAAATATAGCACTTTACACGTCAGCATGCTTTCAAACGTATCAAAATGCATTTAGACATATTAACCTGCAATATAATGAAAAATAACGACTCATAGCGGATCCAGTGAGAATACTTAAAATGAAAGAAGACGAAATTCCCACACATGTTAAAAAAGTCTCTAGAGAACATCTAGATGACTTTTGGAGTTATTCACCGTATATCATTTTACCTCTTCTCAAGGCAGTTTTGTTCTCGACTTCAAACTTCCTGCTCTGAAATTCATTAAGATGAGATGAATTATTATATTTAACTGAGCGTATTAATCACCCTGAGAAATTCTGAAACAAAGTAACGGTGTAACAAGGGTGACTGTTTCCAAAACACTGAATGAGAGAGGGTTGTTTGCCAGAAGACCAGCTGTTTGCGTCCCGCTCAGGAGAGTCTACGGACAGGAGAGTCCGATTAGCATGGTGCAGTCAGCATAGTGATTGGAGTACGGAGCAATGGGCGACCGTTCTGTTTCCCGACGGGTCCCGTATTAGCCTAAACACTGATTCTCGCCGTACTTTGGGCAGGCATCAGGTTGGATGGCCGCACATCTCTCCACGTCTTTGACAGAGGCTCTGTGACTGGTTTTAGATATAGGGATGAGGTCTTAGAGGCCTAAGTTCGCCTTTTCCGGGCTGCAGTGGGCCCCGAGTTCATCTTACAGGACGATAACACGAGGTCACATAGAGCTCTTCTGGTCGACGAATTTCTCGAGAGTGAGGATATTCGCCGGATGGATTGGCCAGTCAGGTCTCTAGACCTCAACCCTATACAGCATGTCTGGGACGCTCTGGGTAGGGCAAATGCAACTCGCAACCCCCCCTCTGAGAACCATCCGGGAACTAAAAACAGCGTTGCTGAATGAGTGGGACCAATTGCCACAGGCACTGATAAACTGCTTTATTTCTAGTATGACATCACGCTGCGAGGCCTTTATGGCTGTAAGAGGGGACCATACCCCCTATTAACCCATTTCTTTTGTGTCTTCTGCAACCGCTGTTTCAGACCTTCACACTCCCATGAGTGTTACACACGAATGTGTGTCTATTATAACTGTTGAATGTTTATTTTGTTAGTATTATATCAACCTATGTTCACACCAAATTTTATTAAAAGCTGTCCAGTAGTTCTGGAGATCGTAGATCAAATATAAAAATTCTCTTAATTTCTTACACCAGTGTAGCATATATATATACAGAATATATAATGACACAGTAAATAGATATCGCGCACTGAAAAGTCAGGTCTCCAGTCTGAAGAACAAGTACATGAAATTACACCAACCAGATTCGCTTCACTGCCTCTGTTTGCTCATCATTTATTACACACACACACACACACACACATATATATGTGATAATAAATTGGAGAGACTGCTGCATAATTAGAAAGATGATACTCGAAGGAGGGACAAAGATACGAGATGTAGCCGAACTGAGTATAATCCTTATTGCCGGACACGAACTAATCATCGAAACAGTATTTTTCATTACTTATGATTATGAACACATTACTTACACCACAATTTTATGTAAAGTATCACATTTTAAACGTGTGTGTGTAATAAAGCAGACTGCTGTAGGAAATTTGATTGCGTAGATATTGACCCATAGGGAAGATCAACCTGGAGAGCCGAGGTAAATTAAATATTCATTCTTGCCTCTTTCCAAAAGCTTGTAAATTTTTTTAAATTGTTTTGCAGTAAGACGAGAGCAGCAAGCAGTAGCCCAGCTAGGCAAATAAGTTATGCAAATAAGTTGTGTTCAGGATGAAATCTTAATTCAGAATGCGTTAGTTTAGGTTCTCAATGCATTTGATTGGATAACTAATACTGCTGTAAAATTATTATTTGCTCCTTGAGTTTTAGAAAAGTATATGACATGGGTTAGTTTCGAAATGACACAGAGTAGAAAAAGATTATTATTTTTAGAACAGAGAAAGGAAATACCAAATTAAAACTACGCATTAAGGAGCTATTGTTAATTAATATTAAAATTTATATTTACTTAATTTATCTTCCATATTCCCCTTCAAAGAGATGTAGGGTTTATATTTATTTTAACTAACATTTATTTTAAGTTTAAACTATCTTTCCTGTCAAGCCTTACTTTCCCCTGGAACTGCCAATGCCAGAGTATGTAAATTTTAGTAGAACGCGCAAGGATTCAAATTATCAGCGGAAGGATTCTGAGTTAATTAGAAAGGAAACGAGTTCGAGATGTGCTGTTCTTACTTCACGAGCGCGGAGGTAGTTAGCCAGAAATTGAAGAACCCTGCGTTTCGGCCTGTGTGCTTGCCTCGGAGAATTGTTAATTGTTCAAAGTGATATTCAAAGTTTGCTGAATTAGCAGCGGTATTGTAAAACGCGGCGAGGTTAGTTACTTTTAGAGAGCCTCGTAGTTAGAGTCTTGTTATTATTTCTTTTCAGGTTCTTATTTTTATTTTACCGCCGGGTCGGCGTAGTGTGAGCGTCAAGAGCACGCAATTGTAATTTCTTAAGTTGAATAAAAAGGGACTTAAACCCTTAGCAAGACTCTGTCTATTTTCCAGTTTCAACAGTCACCTCTTGGTTGCGTGCAGGTTGGAGGCGCGCAACTCTACAGAGAAAAAGGCTTAGCGACTGAGAAGCCTTTTTAGAGAAGCGTTAAAGCAGTAGCAAACGAACAGAAATGTAAATCATAACATTTTGACCAACATAATCAATTAAATAATTGTACAGTATAATATTTGAATATAAGATGTTAAAAAAAGTATCATTTTTAGAGTTCTATTAAATTTTTCAGTGTTTCAGTCCAAAAGCTTTTCTGTTTTAAAGTACATATAATCATAATTCTTCAGGAATGGTTTTTGTTCTCACAGAGTATCACAAATAAAAACTTTTACGTAACTATTACCTATCCTAATTAACAGTAACAGATACTAAAATTTATGACACTAATTTTCATATTGATAAATCATATTTTAACATCATAAATATAGTAGGAGTAATATTTTAGAAATTATGGTTTGACTGTTATTATCTTTCATTTGCAGTTCCTCATTTTACCCAACTGGAAGCACATCAGTACTTCTAAATAAACATTGCGATCATAGGGCATATCCGCTTGAGCTAACTAGTGTGTTTGTTCTGCAGGAATGGACAAGGGTCCTTACGCTGCTGAAAAGACCTCCGTTCCTTGCATAAGGTAACTGTCCTTTGTGAACTACACTAATATATTCCATAATAAAAAATGCAAAATAATAATAATATATAAAAAAGTTACACTCAGTCATAAAATGACAGCCTTCAACATTATCTTGCATAAAGAGGGCAACAGGAGCACTTGTACAGAGGTAATAATAAGCCTCTGGTTCTGAACCAGTACTCCGTTAACATACAGCTTACGTTCAATTATTTATAACATACTAACCATCCACCATAACTTGAGATTATTTTTTATTATCCATTTCACATTTTAATTACATCACACATATTCAATTTCGTTATGATTATTCAATTTTTAAATTACTAATGTTTTTAATATTTATTACGATAATGCTGAAAGTTACATTTTTTATATTTTCCTCTTTATTATTACTCAAAACGCATTTCATTAGCATTTTCTGTCATTTGCATTCTATCTTTACTTCATTCTCGGAATAATTATAAAATATTCAAATACACTCCGAGCGTGCTGACCACCACACTATGAAGGCGGGAGAAATACCTTATATGCTTCCCCTTTAAAGGACGACTGCGGATTAGGGGAACCAATTGCGCCACTGTAGAGACAATAGCTATATCTCTTTTTAAGCAAAAGAGATGAAAGTGGGCAACGCCTTCGCCGAGACTCGAACTACGGGCCTCTCGAATTCTCATCGAGCGTGCTGACCACTACACTACGAAGGCATGCTAAAAAGGCGGGAGAAATACTTTATAGATTAATCACATTACAATTTATTAATCTTCCCTAAAATATTCAAATTCTTTACTTAATTAATTCAAAAATAGTTATTTAAATTTACATTTCTAACACCATAAAATTTTTAATTTCCGTTTTCATAAAAGCGCTATCTATTTTAAATTCAATGCAATCAAAAAATTATCAATTTACAATTCAATTAAAGAACAAAATATTTTTAACTGCTCTACTAAATGAATAAATTACTTCAAAGATATGAAACACATTTAGCATATAATATTAAAGATAACAACATTAAATGTACTCACACATTTTGTAGCTGCAAAATCATTTAAAGAAAAGGAAATCTTGCTACATTTTATTTACTTTTAAACAACAATTAATATGCTTTTCCGAAATTTTTAAATCAAAGCTTTAAAATTTTAATTTAAAGCGCATTCTTCATGCTTAGCTGAAAACTCATAGCAGTTTTATCAATTTCCGATTACTGAAAAGAAGCGCAGTTTATTCCTTCTATGTTATGTTTGCTAATTTATATCTAAAACTGAAGTAGATGAAAAACATCTGGTCTGATCCTTGAAATCACTTTATAAGGTATTTCTCCCGCTTTATTGGCATGCCTTCGTGGTGGGGTGGTCTGCACGCTGGGCGCGTATTCCAGAGGTCCGCGGTTCGATTCCCGGCGAAGGCGTTGCTAATTTTTCAATTCTCCTGCTTCCAAAAAAGTACCTAATGTCTCTACACAGGTGCCCGAACTAAAAGGGTGTTGGATGATGATTCTCCTCACCCAGGATTTGGCGATTGGGCCCCTTAAAAAACCCCAGTCGCCCTTTAAAAGGGGGAGTATATAAAGTATTTCTCCCGCCTTCTTGGCATGCTTTCGTGGTGTGGTGGTCTGCACGCTGGGCGCGTATTCCAAAGGTCCGCGGTTCGATTCCATTGCTAATTTTTCAATCTCTCTTGCTTCCAAAAAATACCTACTGTCTCTACACCTTTATTATAAATATTCGGACCGTATTTTTAAGCACTAGTATACCGCAGTAAAACGATGATAGAATATTTTTTTGTTAATTTTTATTTTTAGATATTGCCATTGAGCATCTTAGGTAAGCGAGAATTGGAATAAATAGTCAAAATACTATGCAATCAGAAAATAAATGTTTAGCACTGCGAAAAGCAAAAAAGAATGGCTTGAATGTAGAATTTACTGATTATGTACGTATAATATTTATTGCTCAGATATCGAAATATGTACGTATACCGACGCATAACGATTATGTAAGTTGTTAAACGGCTCTTTAAATGTTCAGTTGCGCTACAAAAAGTTCGTTAAAATTAGATTTTGATAGCAATAAAAATAGTTTATCATTATTAATTTTATTATTTGTTGGAAAATGCGCATAGATTACAGTTGCGGATGAAGCTTTGACTCGGGGTTTCGTTAGCAGGTTCTGTTTCGTTAGCTTTGCAATAGTGTCACCAACTACTTTGTTCTTACAAGGGGGATAAGCTAAAATCTTATCACTTAGCGCATTCCTGAAAAAGACAAAAATGCCTCGACCGTAACGGCTATTTACTTCAGGCTATTCCTCAGAATGATGAGCAACGGATAAGAAAGATCTGTTTCTCTGCAAAAACAGGCTTACTGAAATCATAAATTCTTAATTTGGAAAGGATAAACAAGTTGTATTACAGTCACTTTGCTTCGATTTCTGTTCTTACGTTATTATTCAGTTACAAATTGAAATCACAGCAGCTAAGAATTGCAAATAAGATAAGGAAAAGAATTATCATGGAAAGGACAAGCAGTATATTAGCACGATATGAAAATATTCATAAGCACAACTTAATAATAATCATAATTAATTAATAATGGACAACTGTTTCAGTATATATAAGAAACAGGTAGGTGTTGCATTGATAGTGTAAAAACGTAAATATGTTTAAACAGTGAAGAATTTCTTTCTGTGCTTTGGGGAAAACGGGTAGAATTCGTTTCTAATTAACCTGTAAAAATTACCTGTAGTTAAAATATAAACTATAAAAATATCACCGAAACTATAAAATGCATGACCACAGAAAATGTATCACAAATAAATATATTGGCTGAATAGCTTCAATTGCTCATGATATACTTATGGAAATAATTGTGTCTTTAAAAAAAGTAACTATTTTTATATGTTTTCTTTCGTTAGTAGTGAATTTTAACAGATTAAATGACGGGGGGGGAAAGCACACTGAATTACATATTTGCTCCTTCAATTGATAGCAGATGCTGCAAGAAGGACACTGAATTATGTATTACCTCCTGCATTGATAGAAGATGTTGCAATATCTTCTGATGTGAAATGAAAGAGAAGACTGTGATCACGGAGTAAAATATTAAAAAAATTAATTTGTTTTGCATTAGAATAGTTATGCATTATACCTATGAAGTACGCAAAAATATTTTTAAAAAATCATTAAATAAGAAAGCATTAGGAACTTTCAGCGTAGCAAGCTTATTATACCAGATAGATTCAGTTTACTAAAAGATTTATTGCTTTTAAAAATTCTACGCTTAAGAGGATTAAATCACGCTTTAAATCACAACAAAAGTGTTTGAAATATGTAAGCAACTACTTGCTTATTTTTCGGCTTCAAGGTTTATGAAAATCCTGATATTAATTATTTTTATAATTTCAAGACTATTCCGAAGAACTAGACTAATAGCAAAAAAACTAAGAAATCCTTCGCAATAACTCCTTAACAAGGACAGAGAAGCATTGCTCTCTCTGGAAAGATTCGCTCAAGTACTTGCTAGAGTGCAATGCTCAAATTCGTACTTACTCGAATATTTGTCGTCTTCTTCAAGACATTTGTATTTACTAACTGCCTTGACATGTATTTGTGTTATTCTGGAGAAGACATCGGCAACGAGTTGAGGCCACTGTAGCGAAAAGTGAATTCAGAGGGGGGGGGGGGTTAGAAAATTAGTAAAATCTTTCATATATGCTTATTATTTTTTTTTATTTTAATTTCTTCTACGGCTAAAAAATTTTTACTTTAATGTTATTATTTTCAGGTTACATCATAAATTCGTTATTAGAAACGGTTACATTAGAATTGAAAAAGCGTTTACTATAGCACTATCTTTGCATCAAACATGCAATTTTACTCTGTCAACAGTTAAATGCATATATTTATACATTAGTTCAGAAGTCCGTTTTTGTGTCTGCTCATTTTTCATCTTGCCTGCTTCCAAATTACCTAATGTCTCTACAAACTAACCAGCTAGCTTACAGATTTTTTTTTTTTTTTTTTTTTTTTTTTTTACAAAATACGGTTTCGCACTCGAAAATCCTCCCAACAGCTGATAATTTTCTCTAGTCTGCTTTAATAGGCAAGTTTAATACAAATTTCTTATATGAAGTTAATTATATATATTTAGTCGGTCACTACTAAGTGTGTACTTAGTAGTTCCGCGGACCACACAAAATAAAACATGTGTGCGGCCTACACAGATCACAGTGTTCGAGCTGTTACGAGGTTCTGACACTGCAGAAGCAATAATCTAACAGTTATGGCTCCACTTGACAGAACAAGAATCATAACTTCACGGCCAGTGTCAAGGGACTTTTAGCAATCTGCATTGTGTCTGTCACCAAAGCCTCTAGGAACCAATGATCCTGTTGCTCCTCTCTGATATCGTTTCAACTATAACGAATCAGAGGACTTGAAATGCAACCGAAAAGTTAAGAGGGCTTGATTAATTGAGTCTGCAAGCTGTTTTAGACAAGGCGAGAACTCAGAATGCACTTGAACTCTGGACTAGTGAGACTGTTGTCGCTGGCAATCCTCACATAACGAGGTCAATAGCATACAATAATTGTTCATATATCTTCAATGTTGTTATGCATTGTTAATAAATGTATTTTTATTCTATATGTAGTAAGTAATATTAAAGCCTTAACAAACGCAGCCACACCAGTCATCAGATGGAGTCGCTCCGTCAGGGCACGGTCAGTCATCACCCCAGTAGCTTTGATATAATTTAAGTAAAACAGATGGAGTCGCTCCGTCAGGGCACGGTCAGTCATCACCCCAGTAGCTTTGATATAATTTAAGTAAAACAGATGGAGTCGCTCCGTCAGGGCACGGTCAGTCATCACCCCAGTAGCTTTGATATAATTTAAGTAAAACAGATGGAGTCGCTCCGTCAGGGCACGGTCAGTCATCACCCCAGTAGCTTTGATATAATTTAAGTAAAACAGATGGAGTCGCTCCGTCAGGGCACGGTCAGTCATCACCCCAGTAGCTTTGATATAATTTAAGTAAAACAAATACGCCAAAATTCTGTTAATGAGCATTATTGTTAATCATTTGATGAAATAATAATAATAAATAAAGCCCTTGTTTGTGGATTCGAGGGCGAACGATTCATATGTAATCCACACTGATGGAAAGATTTCATAATTTAAACCAAATGCTTTTTTATTAAATGAAAGTGTTTATTGCTTTGATTTATTTAATCTAAGTTTTATATTTCTAACAGTTACAAGTTAAAATTTTATTTATATATATTTTTTAACGAATAAGAGTTACTCTACATTACACAAAGCATGCGTCAATCATTTTTATATAAAACACAACGTATTGTTATTAATTAGAAATTATACGTGAAATGTACTGATCGACTACTATTGAATCAGCAAATGAAACTTTCTAGCTTTGAAACAATTATACCCCTCTCAGAGAAAATACTTCGACTACTTCAGTTACAAAAATGTATTTGATATAAATTTCCATCCAAAATAAACGAGAAATGTTTTATATCAAATATGGAACTATACATGAAAGATAATGTCTTGTAAACCCCTAATGAAGCGCACTTCTTCACAAACGGCATAGATTACTTTATGAAAACTAGTTTTTGTTATTCGTTCAAAGACAGCATTTGCATGGATACGACATAATAACCAATTAAATAAGCTTAAATCTTTTGCCTATATATTTTTTCTTGAACGCAATTACTTTCATTTCTACAAGACTTTCCGCTTAATGAATTCGAAAAGATGCTTCACAGCTAGAACTTTTAGATCTTTTTGAAAAAGAATACAGTTTTTTTTTTATTGAGGGACTATATCTTTGCTATTGAAGTAAGTGTTATTTTTCATTAGTATAGCGAATGGTTTAAAATATCTATTGCTCAACGCCTTACAATGTAAGCGTAATTCAAACATTCATCTTTATTCCTGTACTTTGAAGTGCCAAGAGCCAAATGTATCCATCCAAGTGATCTGAGAAAATCAAATTATGCAGGCAAACGATGTCTGAAATATGTGTCAAAAACTCGATCGGAACTCCACATTTACGTACAAAATTATTTATTACATTAGTTTAATCCCCGGATTGTAGAAATTTAATGAATCATACCTTTTTATTCAAAAGTTTGTTTCATTTTCTTCGGTTGGCAAATCAAAATAATAGTTTTTTTATTGAAACAGTAGAAATTATTGCGAAGTTCATTGGTAGATTTCTTCCCATGAGATGCGCTAAGCAGCTTTGCTGCCCCCACCTGTCTCTTTCCTTCCCCTTACCGGTGCGTTCACCTAGTTTTCAGTCTCTTCCGGCAGGGTTGCCACTCTGTCACAGTTTCCACTGCTAGCATTACGCAATCGACGCGTAAGACCTTGAAGTAATATTTTGAAGATAATCATCAAAGATGAGAGGTAGTTCTAGAAGTTCCGTACTACTTCTGGGATTTCTCTTTCGGAATATCTGCAGAACGATAGATTTTCTAACGATAGGTCTTGTGAACCTGAAACTGAAAAATGCGATTTGCGATTCTGTATACCTGGGCATTAAAGGTTCCTTAATTTAGTGAAAATCCTTGTAATCGATTTTAAGGTAATCGATTACAAGGATTTTTACTAAATTAAGGAAATCGATTACAAGGATTTTCACTAAATTAAGGAATTCCTTGTACCAAATTCATTGTTTAAAATCCTGAAAATTTTCCATAAAGTACTTGTACAAAGGACTTAAAGATTTCGTTTAAAATCTAAGCATTTCAATGCAGGTTATATGCTCTGCGTATGAAATAATTAAAACAATATATCTAGAAGTAATCTTTATAGAATGTTATGAAATCTTACTCAGTATGTGAAAAACTAAACGTAAAAGTGATTGCGCTTTCTATCTTTCTTTACTCTTGATTTTGTATGCAAACAATATCGAACCCGTCGGCAGTTTCCTAAATATTTGTTTTCAAATAAATAAAATATTTAATTGAATTTATGAAAGTTTTAAATCAGTTATCCCCTAAGGAAGTTATTGATGAAAGTTAAAGGTAGAGACGTATCCTAGCGATGTGCAGCCAGGTTATTGAAACGATAGCACTCTTTATTGCGCTCGGAATTTTGCTTTTAATTTAAAGGAACTTTTCTCAACTAAGAACAATAGTGTTTTTACGTAAAAAAAAAAAAAAAAGAAAAGGCCGGGGGGAAGCATGCTTAAAATAAGTGAAGTTCCTTGAAGGGAAAAAAATCGCTAACTTTGAGGTTAGATTATAAGATCTGGATTAACTTGTTTCCCTTATACTGTAGAGACTTAGGTTATTTCGAAGCAGGAGAGATGAAAAATGAGCAACGCCTTCGCCTGGACTCGAACCACGACCTCTCGAGTACGCGCCGAGTACGTGTGACCACTAAACCACGAAGGCATGCTAAGAAGGCGGGAGAAATACCTTATAATACTACTTCACTTATCTTGCTCAAGAAGATTATCATGCTAATAATGTACGCAGAATGAATATTAAGCCACACTTAGCACACGAAGACGAAAACGCAACTAAATATTTCGTTCTCCTATTTGTCAGCTTGCAGATAAACTCAAAATTAATAAATGAAGTTCTCCACTACTTGCTGGGTTTTTCATTAAGGTAGAGTAATGTAATGTAATACACGAGTGTGCTGCAACCTTCCTGGCCGATAATAATTAGCTTCATGGTTAACGCAGCATACCCATCATTAACGCAGTACAACTATCATTAAGGTAGAGTATTTAAAGTTCCAAGCATACCGCACCTTTATGCAGATCGGCCACTGTTCGAAAAGACGGAATCTTTAGCTTTTCGAAAGGTACTTCGGCAGGAAATAAATTAAAAAAATAAATAAGCTCAGATTTCAGGCAAATAAAGGACATTTCATTTAATTGTACTTCAATTCCAGAAGCTAAAATAGAGTCACTGCAGTGACGAAGACAGAATAAGGACAGATAGAAGTCAGAATAAGAATGTAAAAGAGATAGAAGTATAATATTAAAACTCAAATCAAGTTTACAAAACAAGGTTGAATTTCCTTACCATATGAAAGGGTTTTCCTTTATGACGGCTCCTCCATCTTTAAATCCTGGACGCTATATATTAAAGAATCAACAATTTCAGCAATTCCCTAAATGCTTCTTTTCTAGCAACTAGAACTTTTTTTTTTTTTTTTTGAACCAGCAGTAATTATCAGAATTTTCTCAGATTCGCTCTTAGTAACGAGTAGCAGAAAGTTGGAGAGCAAAAAATTATGCGTTTTGAATTAATTTTTTAATTGTTTATAAGCTGCATCTATAATAACATAACTCGCATTTCCTCAAGACAGCATGAAGCAGCGAGATGAAAGTTTAAATTAAAACAAAAAGTCAGGTTGACATAAATGAAAAAACTTTGAAACTGTTTAGCTGCTCAAGTAATGTTTAGAAAGGAAGCATTTAGCAGCATATGGGCAAGCCTTCTGTAAAAGTGTAGTTAGTGGAGCTTTACATGGTGATCTTGCATAGCGAAAATCTGATGTTCTGTAAATCAGAAGACTGAGCTGTTTATGTAACAAAGAGTATAGTTCCTTATATAAATCAGAATCATAATAAATCCAAAATCCGCTCTGTTTGAATTTTACTGCACATAAAACCTTAAAAAATACTTTTAGTAGCTTTTAATCTGCATTTATTTTCACGTAACGGAAATACTAAAATTTCTTATAAATTCCTGTCAGATTTTTGTGAATTAGTTTTATAAAATACCGGTGCTGTGCGGGGGTTATAAAACTTCTATTAAGCCTTGTTCAGAAGCATGGAAGTTCACTTGCAAAAATCACATAACAGCTATTAATTTTGAAATGGCGCCATGTAGAGATGTTTGTTATAGACAATTATTACTTTTAGGACGTAAAGCGGATATAGCTAAATTAAAATAGAGACTTAAGGGACTATTGCAAATTTAAGTTATCTTACGTATGATACGATAAAACATACATTAATCAAATTTCTAACCTTAATACATAAAGCATCATCCTCAGCTTCTTTTTAACCTCGACTCTGTTTTTGTTTCTGTGGGTTACATTTAAGCATGTCGTTTTGAGCTGAATATTTATGCTTTAAACTCAGCACTTTTATTTTCAGTTCAGATTCCGCTACTCTAATTTCTATAGCATTTTAACCAATACATGTGTAAATGAGTTCTGTGCCATAAATAAATTTGCCAAGAGTTTTAATATATATTAGCAATGAAGGCATTTCTGATATCTGAGCCTAGTAATTACTAAGAGCATAAAACAGCTGCAGGTAAAATATCAGCTGTTTTTATCACCGGGATTAGAAACCGTGGATCTTCCAGTGCTAGTTGGACATGCTAACCACTTACATCCCGATAATATCCACTGAGAGAATGCTATAATTCATTATACTTCCTTCCTCTTAAAAGCCAACTGGGGAGAGGATTCGGCCAAATCCAAGTGATGGAGATTATTAGTTCGGTTGCCACTGTAGACGAACTAATAGCAGTTTTTATATTTTTTTCGTAGCCAGAACACTCGATAAATCAGCTTCGTCCTTACCAAAGCATGAATCTTCCATTTGCTTGTCGACATGCTAACTAATTATAATGCTAGAGCACGTAAGGAAAAATACGCCACTTCTTTAGAACTCTATAAGGTGTTTTATTTACGATACGATGAAGGAATGTCTTCATCGACATTCTGTGGTTTTTCACATCATCATTATAAAATTTAGGATCTAATTTTCTTCGGGAGAACAATTCAGAAAGGCAGAAGTCACAAAGCAAATAACATTTATATTTTAGGCCTCACAGTATATTCTAAATTAACAATGTAATATGTTTCTTGAATCCTCTAAAAGTATGTTCGAGCGTATTTGCAATACTATAAGCATACTTACTCAATATAGTATAATTCCCAAAATATGCGGTTTTATCACTTAGTATTTGAAGCTACAGAACACTTGCTATTATCCGTGTTAACTGTAAATTATATTTAAGTTAAACAAAAGAAATTTATTTCTATCCATACATACATAATTAAATTTCCAGATTTGGATTGGGTATTAAGCATAATCATGCTTTGAAGTTATAATATACTGCAGGTCATTAAAACTGTTACACTGTGAATGAAGTGCAAAGTAAATCTGATATTTGCATGAAAGGTAGAACATACTAAGATATGCAAATGACTAGCATTTCAAAGCATGCGCACATTACAAGCAAGAATGATAAAGCCTCGAAACAGCATAAAAAGGCAGGCTGATTTTTCTTTCGGAAACCACGTTTTCTCGTTGTTTATGTTGAAGACAGTGATATGCCCCACCAATGCCCGAGATGGCAAACATCATGTCCGCATCGCTGTTGAGGACCGTACAGCCATACCACATACTCTGGGTCAGGAAACTACGTTTGTCGCACAATACAGAGCGTCCACATGTGCGATAAAACGGCGCCTGCAGCGCCATTGACTTGTCTCCGGCCATTGCTTCGGCTTCCTGTAACGCCACAGCGCAGAAATCAGCATCTACAATGGTGCGTTCACTTGGACGCATCATGTGATGTCGTCTTTTCAGATGAATCTCGCTTTTTCTTATAGCGTCATGGTGACCGCAGCCTTATGTAGAAACACTAAAAGCAAGCAAAATTGAAAGCTAACATTCTTCAACGTCATGCTGGCCCTAGTACACACATTCATTGTTCAACCCGTTCACCTCTATCGCATATCTGGTACCTTGACCAGCCACTATCATAATACTGAAGTTTTGATACCTGTAGCAATACCATATCTTCTCATCAGGACAATGGGAAACCGCATGCTGTTCTCACTTTCCTACGTTTACTCAATATACAAGTAAAGGTGGAAGTGGGCAGGACATCAAAAATTTATCATTGGTAGTACAGGTATAGTCTCAGCGAACTGATTGTGAAGCTACATCCCAAGTTTTGAAGAATAACACCCCCGAGGACTACCCGAGGATCTTATATCTTTCTTTCTTTGCCGCAAAATCACCTCGAAAGAACTTTCGACTTTCCAGCATTTTAAGTGCCCACTTGGCGCTCAGACAGCAAACACTGGCTTCTCCGTGGTTTGAACCCTGGCCCATAGATACGGCAGCCAAATCGCTAGCCACTACACCGATTAGAGGGACTTAATATAGTTCATTTCTTCAATATCCAGGATGTTTGGTTTGGCGGACTCGTTCTCCAAATTTTTTCCCAGTTGAAAACGTCCGGCCAATGGTTGCAGCGAGACTAGCATGAAATCCTGTCAGCCAGTATGACAGATGAAACTTGGTACAGAACTGAAGCGTATGGACTACAATACCTCTAACTACTATCGGAAATATGCTCGACTTTAGTTCCAGCCGTACAACAACTGCTATTTCTTCCAGAGATGGATACTCGGGTACTGATTTCTTCATGTTATGTTGTACAATATTACTTGAAATTTTAACCCTTTTATCCTTCTATTGTAATGTATTTGGAAGCAAAGAGGATTCTGTTAACAGTTTTTCTTCGTGGAGAAGCAATTTTATTGGGCCGGCAGTGTATTTAAATTAGCAGATTAGCAATAATTTTTGTGAGTTTTTTCCTTTATTTAAAGTCTCATACCAAATTAACACAGACAAAAAAAAAAAAAAAAAAAAAAAAAAAAAAAAAAAAAAAAGCAGTTTGTATATATATTGAACGTAAATTTTCTTTTTGCATTGTTTATATATTGTTACTACATTGTAGATTAGTTAAGAATTATTTCCTTCAATATTGTTGCATGATATTTGTTTGCCCTTTTGAACTTGAATTGTTATTATTTCATCGGTTATAAAGATTGAAGACTTGTCATTTTAACTGGTATCGATGTTAAAATTCAAAGAGAAAATTTTCCATGACTGTTTTCTGATACATTTTCCTTAAGCGTTTATTTTGAGTTAAGTTTCGAGCTTAATCTGCAATCACCCCACTGGAATTATTATATTGTATTATACTATTATACAAAAGCCATAATAACTTGACAGACTCAACTTTTGGGGTAAAATTAAGAATCTTCACAGTGACTAGAACCATAGTTTGTTCGGTGGTAGGTTCAAGCTCGGCAGGGACCTTACTATTACTGTCTTTGCCTGTCCCTTGGTTGTGGGGACGCTACATGGTTAGATTTCGAAGGGGGTCCTTGGGTGGGGGTTGGCTCCCCTTGGTCAACACTGGGAGACGATCGATGGCTAACATGCATTCTATTTTTTTCGGTGGATTCGTTGCAGTCCACCATTGTTCTAAGAGTTACAAAACCCAAACTTTGTGAAATTGAAGTTGCTCCCTCGGGTTGACCGGAAGGTTATGCCTCCTTGGATAGCCCTACGGGTTGGGGTGATTAAACGTGTAAGGACGCGTCGAGTTTGTCAGGTCTGGGTGCCCCTTCTTCTTAGTGCGTTGTTGTACAAAGGCTGTAATTGTTTACGATTACAAAAATATTTATATTTAGAAATTATTCTTTATTAAAGGATATAACTGTAAGTTACTCCTTAAGTGCTATACCTGGACTATTAATTAGACTTGAGGAAACTTGAGGAACAATAAATTTTCATCTACAGTTGTTGTGTAGTCTGCACGTGGAAAAAACATAGTTATGCTGTTTTAAATGAAACAAATTTTTTTTTGGGGGGAAACACCGTAAATATAACAGTTACAGAATCTACAAAGCCACTTCACTCAGCCATAGTTACATTCCATTTGTTTCAATGATACAGAAGAATCAGTTTAAAGGATTAAATAAAGACAAAACAGCCTCTTTCGTAAAAAAATTGGTCTTTTCGAGTGGCGATTCTAATGATACTGCTGACAAGTTCCTGTGTTAAAGACAGTTGCTCAGAGAATGCCAAGACACAGGTAACAAGCAGTTTACTCCGTTCGAACAATAATCTCACTTTGCAATAGCATATTGAAAGCCACAGAGTAATGGAATATTGTACCAAATAAATACAAAATCGAGACCAATGGCGCCTTGGAGCAGACTCTTATTGAGGCAATATTATCTCCCTGCGATATTCATTGGTTACAGTACCAATTTTTAAGTACCTGTAGCTATATGGATGGCGCCTTTCCAGACGAGAATATCTTGACAGCCAAATCGCTCTGTTTCAGTAACGTTTGCGGAGTAATATTACGTGCCTTCCTGCAACATTAACTGCACTTTAGAATCACTACTGAAGCTGAATCTACTATAACAGTAAACAGTACTTCGTCCAGTTGCGTTGTTACTCAATCCTTGTGCTCTGACTCACATTCTTAAACAAACACCTCACGTTCAAATTGAAATATTGTTTGTCACATTTGGCAAAGGACAACCTGGGGGACTTGAACCAGGACCAAGTAATGAAGATGGATCCAACGACGGTCTCAAGAACCTTTTTCTTTGGTGCCTAGGGCCAGGTGTTCAAAGGCCACAGCGTTCTTAGTCATCTGATAAGCAGTCTACTCTACAACCGATTCTTCAGAGTAAACCTCGATACCTATGCATTTGGTTTCCAGTGGAACCTGTTGCCCAGTATAGTGGCTCTTAGGCTTACAAGACTATATAGTAGTTATCACTGGGCCTGGTTGCTCGTGAGCGAGCATCACGTAGCTTTCTAATAGATGTACCTGTCGTTCTTAAAGCCTCCTACCCCCGCAATATGATGTCAGGGGCGAAATCGAACTCAGTAGCAGCATTCTCCAGGCTGCACCTTTCCCTCGTACACGTACCAAATTTCTGGTGTAGATTTAAAGACCATCCAGACAGTATAGTGATTAGTGACGCTGACTGCCGTACCCCGGTTTTAATCCTGTAGAAGTTATGGACGTTTGTAAGCCTATAGTGTCTGTGCGGCAAAGGGGCACTCAAAATAAACGATGAACTGAAAATCCTCTCGAGTAGTTGGTGGTGGGGAAAGAGGGGTTGTAGAGTCTCTAAGCGCCTTCGGGGTGTCCTTCCTTAAACCTGGGATGGAGCTACCCTGTTAGTGTAGTTGAAGTATACATGTACAACCTATGGTGAAATTCTGCTGTGCAGCCGACCTATACGTATGTAAATATATATATATATATATATATATATATATATATATATATATACCCTAAAGTTATGCATATCGCCATAAGCTTTTCCATTTATTTTTGATCTTATCAGCATCATGGGATAGGGAATGCTTAAAGAAACTTAGAGGTTACAAAATTTTTCCCAGTGATGTAACTAATGAGAATTCTTGTTTATTTGAAAAACACCCTAACGAAATACACGTGCTTGTAGGAGCAGATTATGTCAGAAAACTCTTTACAGGGGAAGTAAAACACGTAACGGAAAGTTTAGTAGCGATGAATACACACCTTGGCTGGACTATATTAGGGAGAACGAAGGTAAAGGGAAAGAATTTTAATGAAATTCTTTTATCACTACACATTAGTGACAGAAAAATTTGTGACTTGTGGTCTCTTGATTCTATCGGAATAACTGAACCAGCTCTTTCGCAAACAAAACAAGAAATAGAAAAGGCTACAGAAAATTATTTCATCCGTACTTTAGAAAGAGATGACTCTGGAAGATATCAGGTATCACTTCCATGGCTTCAAATTCATCCTGAGTTGCCAGATAATAGAATCCTTGCAGAAAAGAGTCTGAAGTCTTGCGTGAAAACCCTTCAGACAAAGAATTCCTTAGAAGCCTACGAAACGGTTTTAAAGGATTGGGTAGAAGAGGGAATAATTGAACCTATCAATATTTCGGAGGCAGAAAAGATCAAAGGGCATTATCTGCCACATAGAGCAGTGTTTCGGGAAAATTCGACTACCAAAATTCGACCAGTGTTCGACGCATCTGCAAAGGAGAAAAATTCGGTATCTCTGAACGACTGTCTGGAAAAGGGTCCTAATTATCTTGAATTGATCCCCAAAATTTTGACAAAATTTCGAGAGGGGAAGTATGGAGTAATTTCGGATATAAAAAGAGCATTTCTTCAGATAGGTGTGAACCCAGCGGATCGAGATTTTCTCCGGTTCCTATGGTGGGAGAAAGGACAGCCTGAAAAACTGACTATATATCGGCACCGAAGGGTTGTATTCGGCGTAAACGCCAGCCCCTTTTTACTCGCTGCCACAATTAACTACCATTTGGAAAATGTACCAAAACATCATCAGGAAATAGCTTCAAAGCTAAAGAAAGCCATGTATGTGGATAACTGCGTAGCGAGCGTGGAATCAATTGAAGAATTAAACTCATTTATCAAAGGATCTAGAGAAATAATGGCTACTGCAAAATTTGACCTAAGAGGTTGGAAACATAATAGACTTAAAAATGAAACTTCAATTCTAAACCTTTCTGATGAAGATTATGAAGATGTTGTGTCAGTATTGGGATTGAAATGGGACTTGTTTGACGATACTTTGTCTTGTCACGTAAAACATGAAGAAAACCCTGTATCGAGCAAAAGATCTGTTCTTTCCGAATTGAGTAAAATCTTTGACCCAATTGGGTTTACTAGTCCAGTTACTCTCATGCCTAAACTGATTCTGCAAGAGTGCTGGAAACAGAAAATTAACTGGGATACTAATCTGCCGAATGATCTAGCAAGGAAATTTTTCACATGGTCATCTCAGTTAAAATGTTTGAAAGACATCAAAATTCCTAGATTGCTTCCCAAAATAGACGAAAGTACCACTCTGCATGTATTTTCGGACACAAGCAAGGACGCGTATGCGACCTGCATTTTCCTTAGACACAGCGGTGAGAGTGGAGTCACTTGTCAATTGATACAATCTAAAGCGAGATTTGCTCCCCTAAAAGCACTCACCATACCTCGACTAGAGATACTCGCTTGCACTATTGGAGCCAGGCTCTCTCATACAATAAGAGAAGACTTGAAACTAAAAGAGGTTCCAGTATTTTACTGGACGGATTCCACAAATGCTCTCTTTTGGATAAAACAGAAAGAAAATTGGTCCACTTTTGTAGCCAATCGAGTAAATGAGATTCGAAAATTGAGTAACCTAGATCACTGGCATCACATTCCCGGAAAGTTTAATCCTTCGGATTTGCCATCACGCGGTTGCTCTGCAAAAGAATTGAGGAAATCCGAATGGTGGAAAGGACCAGATTGGATTTATCGACCTCCAGAAGAGTGGCCTATTGCAGATGGAGAACATCCTGACTTCGATATAGTAAATGGAGAGAGAAAACGAACTGTGGTTTCAGCCAGCAATAACACGAATACAGATAAATTTAACCTTTTTGACAATATTTCAAAATTCGAAAAGATCATAAAGGTCGTATCTTGGATCTTTAGATTCATTAAAAATGCTACAACACCACCATCTGAAAGAACTCATGGGAGAATTTCAGTCGAAGAACTAAAAGGAGCTGAAACAGTGGTTTTCCGACTCATCCAACGAGAATCTTTCGAAGGATTGAAAGATAAAAGAATACGTGCTCTAGAACCTATCATGGACTCCAATGGCCTTATAAAAGTGAAAACACGTATCTTTCAGAGAGACGATGATGCTGACTTTCGTTACCCAGTTTTACTTCCCTCAGGACATCCATTAGTCTTAAAACTGATCAAATCTGAACATGAAAGGCTAAGTCACGCTGGAGTACAATTTGTTATGTGCGCTTTGCGTGAAAAATATTGGAACATAAAGAGTAGGAAGACAGTACGCAAGGTTATCCAAAACTGTGTACGATGTCGAAGGTTCCACTCTGATTCATATAAGATTCCTCAAGCGCCACTACCTGAAGACAGAATAAGAGATGCTTTAATTTTTGAGATTATTGGTGTTCATCTGACGGGTCCCTTAATTTTAAAAGGAGGCCAAAAAACATGGATCGTCATTTTTACTTGCGCAATATATAGAGCAGTTCACTTAGAGCTAGTCTCATCTCTATCAACTGAAAGTTTCCTGCACGCGTTCAGGCGATTCATCGCTCGAAGGGGTAGACCTGTCACTGTATACTCCGACAATGGAACCAATTTTGTTGGATCAAATAATTTGTTTAAGACCATAGATTGGAATTCTATCTTAGAAAATGCAACAGTTAAGAAAATTGAATGGAAATTTATTCCCCCTTCCTCGCCATGGTGGGGAGGGTGGTGGGAAAGATTAATTGGAGTACTAAAGAGAATTCTTCGAAAGGTACTAGGAAAATCTTCTCTGAACTACGAAGAATTGTTGACAATCATTTGTGACTGCGAGAGCATTATGAACAACCGTCCTCTCACGTATTTGTCAGAAGACGTAAAGGATTTAAGAGCTCTCACCCCAGCAATGTTTCTAACAGAAATTCCAGAGACTGGAGTTCCTGAATTAGATCTTTTGGATTCTAAATCCATCAATAAAAGATACCTTTACAGAGCCAAATTGAGAAAAGATTTACGAAAAAGATTTCGATCAGAATATTTAGGGCAACTAAAACAAAGCTCAAAATTCATCCGCAAACCATCTTCTGTGAAAGTTGGTGATCTTGTAATTGTGTCCAACAACGAAAAAAGGATAAACAGGCCCTTAGCTAGAATCGTGGAAATTTTTCCATCCCACGACGGACACATTAGATTAGTGAAACTGAAAACTGCACAAGGGGAGATTATAAGACCTACTAAGAACCTCATACCTCTTGAACTCAACTTTACACCTGAGTCGGATATGCTAGTGAGGTACAGAACTCGACGTATGACGAAAACTCAAAAGACTTGAACTACAGGTCAGTTGAGGTCCATCCTCTGTTGATACTGGACCTCAAGGTGGGAGTGTCGCGTTTGCTTACTAGAACTTTACTTCCACGAACGCCCTCTGGCGAAAGAGACTAAAAGTAGTCAGTTGAACGGCTGACGCGTCTAACAGATGTATAACGATAGACCGTCTCCGTATAAATGATGCTTGTAATCATTATAACTTGTAAATATTTTGTAGATATCTTTCATACGAATTAAAATTTCTTAAAAAGTTTATAGCTGTGTTTCGAAGTGAATCGAAGTTCATCATAGAGACGGATACCTACAAGAAGGAAAAGCAGGCAGTTCAGGGCAGCCCTATTTAGAAGGTAAGTGAACTTTCACTTATCTATTTAATGATCAAAAAATTTTAATAGTACAAAGTTGATAAAATTTTTTAACAACTGTCATGCATCAGTATAAATGTATAAATGTTATGCTTGGCACATTTGCTGTGTAATAACATAAGCAATGATGTAAATTATTTATAACTTTATTATTATTTATAGTGTTATTGTGGCGATATAAATGTGCACTATATTCGCATAAATGTGAATACAGTATAGCTTATGCGCTTGCATGGAAATATGATACGAGAGATGAAAGTGAAACTCGGGTCAAACTGAGCGGAGTAACTCAAGCAGACGGATTTGTCCAAAATGTGACTGTAAGCTATGTTATATGTAACAGAAAGTATGTATTATATGATATGTTCGTGTAATAAAATGTCCTGTCTATTAATCCGCCATATTTTCTTCAACCGAGTAGAGTCAGAAAACCGTTATTGATGTAATACGAGCAACATCCTACTAGTTAGACGTAAAACCCGGATTCTTGAGACAGTGGTGTCTTTATGTACTACGTGTTATTATATATGAGAACTTACAGACAAGGAGGACGAACTTACAGACGATCACCACATTACATGTCGGTGAAGTTGCAGCTTACCACCAAATCCGTCTCAGATTTTTAATTACTAGCAGAATGGGACGTGTACATAATTTTTTTGTCGTTATCCCTGATAGTAAAATAACATGCAACTTCCACGAAAATTTCTTTTCCGTACTAAATAGACATAGCTTAACTGTAAGAAAATAACTATAAATTTATGAGACCTAGATAAGCAGAAGATAAAGAGTATAGACAATGATCGTGAGTAAAACTTTTATAATTTATTGCTAAACTGTAAGATATGAATCGAAATATTTCACGGATCAAACAAAATAAGCACTTTTTCCCTCAAAGAAAAAAAGTAAAAAAATATCAAGAATTATTTCTAATGACGGTTGAGAATTAATATCACTCACGATATTATATTTTGGTGTATGTATTAGTCATCTGGACAAAATGAAATACCTTTTTTTAATTAAAATTAATCTTAAAAACATGTGAAAGCGAAATATTTGTGCGAAATTTAATACATTGAATGCTTTTTCTCCCCTTCGATCTTTTCAGCATAACGATAGTTAACGGTGTATATTCAAGTACAATGTTTTTCGTAAAATGAAGCCAAATTAGCGATTTCACGCCAAGCCTAGTCCGGTCAATAACCGTGAATTTGAAGATCGTGGAAGCTGTCATTGGTCTCAAGTTCAAGTGACGTCACGAACATTCGTCTCTTAAAACTCATTGCTGCTATAAGCGAAGGTTTCAAACATAGCGGAGTTAATGTACTTCAAAGTGAGTGACGTAACGCTTTTTGATGTTGTGAGCGTAGACCTTACCTTGAAGTTTTGGTTTTAAACGCGGAAGCATGTTTTCTATTAGAATGGACTTGCTCTTCTATTACATAATATCAGCTGCACTAGTAATTTCATCAGGTGAGATATTATGCGTTAATTTTTTTTTTTTTTTAAATTTTAGAATATGATTTGCTTTCTGCAAAATGGAAAAAAATTGAGTAATTGTTATATATTTTTAATACATTGAGACAGTAAACATTGGTTCAGGACAATATGTATATTATGTTCAGGACAAAATGTATATTAAAAATTTTTATGGAATTCTGTGTATAAATAATTATTGTTTTCTTCGTTGAAATTTTATACTGAAAAATGTAAACTTCTTTATTCACGTTATTTCAGATTTGTTGTCATTGCGGTACATAGCTTTATTAGATATAATTTTTCATTTTTCTGTTAGAAGCAAAACATTTGCTAGTGACTGACCAAAATAAAAATAAAAAAGTTGTTAAATAATCTGTTCTTTAGTAACATAGAGTTCAGGTTGGATATTTTCATCTTGTGAAGTATAAACTAGGTATTTTTTAATTACATTATTGTTAATATTCATGTTATCAATAAGTTCTGTCTAAGCATATATAAGGCAGCAAAGCGTGTGCTTTCATCTACTGTCCTCATGCATTAATACTATATCAGCAAAATTACTATTTAGAACTAATAATATATGTGTTTATAATTTTCCGTTGTTCATGCAATTTATATCCATCTACTGAATTATAACTAACCGATATAATGAAAGGCAGGACAAATTATTTTACCATGTATTTATTACTAGTAAGCATCTAGTTTTTTGAGGTGAACGTGGAATGCAATATCATAGCTGCCGATTGTTCTGGTTTCATCGTGAGGCATCCGGTTTTTCCTCGCATCTTCCAGTAGATCACCCAGTCGCGCGGTTTTTAATTTTTGCGCTTTACCAAGGAAAGTTTTTTTCAGCAATAAATGAAATTTATCAAATTAGTGAAACTTAAATTGTATAAATTTCATTCCTCCATCCCTAGTGACTTTCCGCAAAATATTTCTTATTAAATATTACTTGATCAAAGGTTTCTTAATCTGGAGACCTTTATAGTTTTATATGAAGCTTCAACTAAAGTTTACTCAGTAAATATTTGTATTTAATTTTGTTTTACTCCAAGATATGGTAAATTACAGGGTTTATCCGCACAATAGTATGTACCTTAAAGCTTTCCTTCCCTACTTGGGATTTTCTAAATATAAAAGTTCAAGAAAGTTACAAAATGAAACAAATCAAAGGATATAAAATTTAGAATATGTACTTAAATATTTAAGTATCAATTTTTTTAAACTTAAAATTATCCCAGCATTTTGCTGAAAAATACATCAATTATAGGTAAGAAATTAAACATTAGAACCCTATCCGCAAAGACACAAAAAAAAAAAAAAAAAAAAAAAATGAAATACAATTCCAATAAAATTCAAAATTCTTTATAAAAAATACAACCAATAGTCACTAAATCAGAAGAATTATTCATATGGGAAATACAAATTTACTAAAAATGTAAACCTCCTCTTGATAACGTTGAATCCGATTTTGATTGCATTCCTCTCCCTGTTTATATTTTTAGTAAATTTCTATTTCCTATATCAATAATTATTCAGGTTTCGTGACTATTGGTTGTTTATTACATATTTATAGGGAATTTTGAATTTTACTGGCATTGTATTTAATTTCTTTTGTGTCTTTCTGGA
Source organism: Stegodyphus dumicola (assembly GCF_044657685.1). Classification (NCBI taxonomy): domain Eukaryota; kingdom Metazoa; phylum Arthropoda; class Arachnida; order Araneae; family Eresidae; genus Stegodyphus; species Stegodyphus dumicola. The sequence goes on from NC_140781.1 coordinate 183,412,674, forward strand.
TTTGGTTCTGAATTTCTTATTTCTTTTCTATAATTAATAAAATATTAATATACTTTACATCAGACTCATATTATAAATAATTGAATAACCCGATTCATGCGTTGTAAAGCGATTTTAAGTCAATTTGGAATTCTTTTGAAATGATATTGTCGTGCAGCTCAACCCCCTATCCCTGAAAATTTCCGGTCTTTGGCGCTAGTGCCTCTCGGTTTCTCTTGTTTCATGTCAGTATGTTACATAGCTATGGAAGAAAAACAATGCTAATAAACTTCGACTATTAATATTTCTAACCAGGGATGAAAAGTTGGAGTTCATTTTGTCCGAATATTAAGGTTTTTGAGTTTAACAGAACCCGACTACGATGCTGGTGTATTAGGCATGGTGTATTGGCTACAAACTTGCTAGGTAATAAGGCAATGATAACCCATCCTGATGCATATATTTCTATCTGGAGAATCGCTAGAATATTATTAGATTGAAAATCTGAAAAGTTTGAATCTGCTAGATTCTTCAAGGAGGAAAGAATCTTTTTGCTGAGTATTTGAAAAGAATTGGCCAAGAAAGCCTGAGGTTGATTGTCTGTTTTAACAAGGATATACAGTTTTATTAAAATCCTAATTTATACATTGATCTTTTTGTCACGTTCTTTAATGGAATTCTTTGAAAGAGTAAAGGCGTACTGAGTGTTCTGCCTAATAAAAACAATAAAATAACCTGAAAGTAATTTCCTAAGACTTTCATGCAGTTAAACGCAGCTTACATTAACTAAATAAAGCTAGTTTCTCGAAAGAAGTCTTAAGACTGATATAATTCTTATTAATACAAATTGGGTCGACGGATATGAATTTTTAAAAAATTACAAAATTTACTGTGGGAAAACAAATGAACAGTATACGTGAGATCATTACAAATATAAATATCTGCGACTTATAAGGTTTCTAAACTTTCTTAAAAAATAAATACCTAGTTTTGAATGCTAAAATATAACTGTCTAATTTTGAGTAGGTAGTTGCTGATTTGTTTTAGGCATTGGCATGTTTTCGATTACTGGCTGATAGATCAAAATTTGAAGAATAAAAGTTAAAATAAATTATTTTGATATCAGCAACACCGTCTTTCGAAGAGATATTTTGAGGATTCAGAATCAGATTATCATCCACCTAACTATGTTAAGAAAAATCCGCTGTTTTAAGACTTCTTTTAGCTGTTTTAAAGCTTTATTTACTTATTTTAGCATTGAAACTTTCGTTGTTAGAAAGGCGGCAGATTAGAGGTAACATCAAACCGTGCTGTAAACTCATCAAACCGTGCTGTGCCGTTATGCTTGACGAATGAATAGACGTTGTACTGAGAGGCCACGATGAGGTTACATCGTGCTTTTACCCGTTTTATAAAATAAAAAATAAAAAAAGAATGGTATATGAAAAGGAAGAAAAGGTAAAAACGTTGCGGGAGAAATATAAAATATGCGAGTTGTAGCATTATTATGATTTCATTTTTTATTTTCTGACACTTCGAATGAATTTGTCACATTTTCTTCAAATATTCTAGAGATTGAAACTTTTGGTTAACTTTTTTTTATTAATATTTAAATATATTAAATGGAAAAGAAAACAGTTCATAAGGATAAAATACACTATTATCTTTTTTCATATTTAATGCATTCATCTTGAATCTCAATTCGGATTTTTGCCGTAAAATCGTGCGTTGAAGGATTTTGATAAGTGTGAAATGTGGTATGAAGCAAAATAAAAAGAAAAGGGCATTTAATGAGATTGTTATTAAAAAATTATAATGGATTATTAGTGTGAAAGTAGAATTAAAAGTATGGTCATATTTTTCTATGAACTTTATCAAATCTGCTGTGGTTCAAAGAAGTGTTGCGAAGTAATAAAAAAAGAGGAAAGAAAAGAAACATACAACGCACGTATTAAATATCAGTGTGTAACAAGTAAAACTGCGTATCTAGGAAAACCCGAATGGTGTAATGAATATTATATAACATACAGTAAGGATGTCACTTGTCCATCCAAAGACTAATGATTTAGACTAAGGAAAAGTTTTACTAAAGTAGTCATTTTTCATTGCAACTGGTGGATTTAAAGCAGTATGAAGGTAACTGAGCACTCATCTTATAACTCAGCCCACCAGCGGCCGAGCGGTAAAGTCGCTGAACACTGGTAGTTCGGTCCGAGGTTCGAATCCCGCGAACGGGCTGGCTGCATGGGCGTTTTCGTGGTTTTCCCCATGTGTAACGTGTATACGAGCCAGTTTCCCTTAGAAAGTCCTCCACAAAGGCATCCCTCCTCTTAGGCAGATAGCCCTAGTGTGCTTTGCCGTAATTAAATACACACACACATCTTATAACTCAGGATCATTACTTTTTTATTACTATTGCTATTATGACTATCATGTTAAGACTCATTTATGGATGTAAAGTCTATGCACACTGCCACAGGGTTTGTCAGTGTGAGGCTTTTATGATCGACAAACCAATAAGCAAATCATCTTCAGTGTGCCTTTCCCTTTTATATGTCTCTGTTTTTATTTCATAAAACGCTGATTTTTCACAAGTGTAATGTTGCAAACGGAAACAAATTTTTATCACCCTGTTTGCATTTGTTTGACATTGACACCATGCATAAACAGGATTGTACTGCCGGTATCTAGAAGTTTTTTTCATTCTCCCCCCCCCCATGAGAGAATAGGTTAACAAGTTGAATACTAATTTTCTCAATGAATGTTAGCTGAGTGATACTTTGTATGTTATTTCTAGTAGATATACCCAAACTAAAAATTATCCTTGCATTAATAGCTTTATGTTACATTGGAACAGTCTTTTGTTAGACTCTTCCTGAATGGCATATATATTTAATTTTTTGAAAATTCCCTGACAGACTTCGTGAGCCGTCGCGTATATTTATGTTGCGACACACCAACTGGGAAACATTGGCTTAGACATGAATAATGTTCTTCAGTATGGTTACAAATGCTTAGGCTTAAGCATCATTTCAAGAGTTCACTTGTGAGCAATGCGTCAAATCAAGCTGTAGAGTCATTAGTTTTGTCGAAACAGAAAACATGAAAAATGCGCATTGCGTTCAGCTGTTACTGAAAAAAACTCATTTCAAGAGTTCACTTGTGAGTAATGCGTCAAATCAAGTTGTAGAGTCATTAGTTTTGTCGAAGCGGGAAACATGAAAAATGCGCATTGCCCTAGCTGAGATTCGAACTCCAAACGTTCGGATTGTCAGCCTGACGTGTCTCAATTACACCACGAAGGCACTCGATAGGGGAGGGAGGAAACACCTTACATTCTTCTCCACTTAAAGGGCAATTAGGGAGGCAGGGATCCAGTTGCCAAATCCTGTTGGTGACGAATTATCGTCTACCACATCTGAGTTCGAGCGGCACTGTAGACAGATTAGGTTTATTTCAGAGAAGGGAATATGAAAAAAATCATCACTCTTCTTGCCTGGATTCGAATTTCAAGCCAGCCGGACGGAATTTCAGTTACACCACGAAGGCACGAGATTAAGGAGTGAAAAAGTAACTTATACTGTTTAAAAGTAATAATAGTAAGATCATAAGCATTTCTAGCTGCTTTCGTATTGACGTTGGCATTATTTCAGTAGAAACTCTTACTAATTTTCAACTATGCAGAACTCTCATTACTGTGATTTTTTTCCGCTTATAAGGTATTTCTCTCACCTTCTTAGCATGCCTTCCTAGTGTAGTTGTCAGCAGGCTGAGCGCGTATTCGAGAGGTCCGTGGTTCAATTCCCGGCGAAGGCGTTGTTCTTTTTCATCTCTCTTGCTTTCAAAAATCCTTATGTCTCCACAAGTTTATAGGAATTGTTTAAAAAAGTCTTTTATTCGTAAATATATTTCGATTTGGTTAAAAACCAGAAAAGAGATCATATATATATTCTTAGAAGGAACTAACTGAAAACTGGAAAGAAGTCGAAGTGCAGGCATACAACTATATATTTTTAATAAGCAATGTTTAGAATCAGAAAACAAATAATGTTTTCCGTTCTGTTGTTGCGACAATGTTTACATTTTTGGATATATCAGGATATCACATATTTTTTAGATCGTTTAAAGCTTCTTGAAGGGAAGCAAAATTCAAGGAGCTTTATTCTCATAGAAATTGGATTGACCTGCATTAAGATAACGATGATCAAGGAGAGGAGGAGATTAGTATAAAAGTAATATATTCATAAAAGGATTGCATCTACTTTAGCTAATCCGATCTAGAGAAAAGATCTCAAAATGGGTAACGGCACTATTTTATAATGGACTATAAAGCAGCAAAATATTGCATAGTAACATGTAAATTTACTCCATTAAATAGATATTATTGTTCTTTTTCTTCAAGGGTCATTACATTTGACTATCAAATTTAGGTCATGGATTAGAAAAATGTCCTTCTTCAATCTGCATATCCGTCCGATAAAAACTGGCAAATATTTGTGCTAATTTTCAGTTATGTGGAATTTGTATTACTGAAAATATGTATAAATAAAAACATTAGTATTAAATTTCTTATAACTTAAAATTAGAAACAGATTCCTCTCTTCCCATTTCAGTATCTTTTTACAGTATTTTGCTCTTCCTTTTTTAAACTTTATTTACGAGGTTTGATTTCTTCAGTTCTGAAACTGCTAAAAATGCGGATTAATTAGCTATCTCTAAAATAATATAAATCATAATTTTTAAAAACGTGAGACGAAAAATGCGTTCATAACTGAGCTTCGATTCTCTTTAAATCGATATATTTTTTTTTTGAGGCAAATAGACTGTAAATAGTATTTTGTAATTAACCTATTTCTTGTCTATGACCTATATCAAGTGGTATAAGGTAGAAGTTATAATGGATTCAGGCCGAGAAGGATTGCTATTTGTTTATTGTCATGTGTTTTTAACTTGTCATGGGTTTTGCATTAGAAATGAAAATGGATCGGGCTGTTTAACGATTTGGTAGTAGTTCGTAACATTTCAGTTTGCTGTAAAGCCCACTCGCATATTTTCAACATTGATTTCAATTTAAAAAAAGGACAGAAAATATTTTTAAATTTGAATGTTTTGCTGAGTATATGGAGGATGAAAACCCATTTAAATCAATGTTTTTCATTCGTGAAGTTTTTTTCCTGTGGTAGACAAACTATTATAAAAATCTTAAGGGAAAATAAAATGATACATTTCTAGATAAAAGAAGCACATTTTTATTTTTCCTTCGAAGTGAAATGCATATAAGTAATGATCTTAAGTGATACGTTTTTTGCAAACAAATTTGCCTGAATCATACAAAAAGCGTAATTTGATAACTAGCATGACTAGGAACATATTTCAATAAATTATAGAATTAATACTAAGGTATGGAGTTTTAATATATAACATTAATGGGGATTGAAATAAGTATTATTTATAATCCTATTGTTACAGGATAGTATTAAAAAGCAAAGAGTTAAAAACGAGGATTTAAAGCGTTTTAACTAAGACGTCATTTCGATTTCCTATATTGCACCACAAGAGTTCACGTGGGGAAAATATCTGACGTTAAAACTTTGCCCTTTATTATTTTTACTATAAAAATTGTTCTTCATAAAATAAAAAAATCGAAATCATTAACTTAAAATATAGCGCAAACTTACTTCAGTTTACTTCTTTTATTTCATGTAACCGTATAGAGTTTATTAGGCTTTTCGTAGCGAAACTTTTGAAAAATCAATTTGCATTTTACCATGACTTACTTACCATAGACCCCATAGACCTTCTGTTGGTTGCCTGGATGTATAACCCATTTACACCAGAAAAGCGAGAACGGGAGAATGCGATAATTCCTTCAAACCATATGATTGAGATCATTGTTAGTTGCATTTAAAATTAAAACATCGTCGATTAATTAACGTTTACATAATTTTCCATGTCGAATCTCCTATTGCAAACTTCTTGTAATTTATTTGATAAATACATTAACTCAGAGGTTCTCAACCGGTGGTACGCGTACCGCTGGTGGTGCACGCAAGAGAAAAATAGGTGGTACGCAAAGAAGCAAAGTGTTTTTAACTATTAAATTCAAAAATTAAAACCTCTACTGATTTTGAGTTTTTCTCTAACACTCGTAAATTTATGCGATCTGAGCTTTGTTCAAGAGTGGTGGTGGTAGTAGTACTTTGTAGTTGTGGTACTAAAGGTTTCCAATTTTTATTTAGATGGTACGCGTTAGTCAAAAGGTTGAGAACCGCCGCATTAACTCATAAGAAACACCTACATGACTTTCCTGTTTTAATAAGAAATACTATGCGTCTTGCTTACTGATGCCTTCCCGAAGCAGGGTACCCAAATTTTTCTAGCAACTTAAATTAATTGTAGCAAAAATAATAAAAATGTTAACCAATTTATGTTACAACTGTAAGTACTCACGCTTCTTATTGAAAGACTGTTTTGAGAAGTAATGTAAATGCATGCATTAGATAATAGGGAGTATAGTAATATAGCTGCGTAAGTAATATTTTCAGCAAATTGAACTTCCTGTAACCGGTCTTTCGGTAGTCGTACTGTAACAAATAAATTGCCATTAAATATCAAACAGTTAAAATATCAGGTGAAAACATATTAAATATCAGGTTAAAACAAAAATGTTGCAAGAGAAATCCTATGCATAACATAACTCGAGCAGAATCATTTAACGGTAGTCATACTGGTTATATTCCTTTATCAAGGTAAATGATGGTACGAAACGTAAATCAAGTAATAGAATTTATATTTTATTATTATGTAAGTGCAAAATTGCCCTTTTAAAATTTATAAATATATTTTCAATTTTTAAATCACGGTCATTCGATGCTAATAGCTTAATATTTTTTTCATGTATAAAGTGCGTAGTATTCTAAGCTCAGCAAAATAAGTTTATCTTCAATACACTGCAAATTTGTTTAAAGTCCGCTATTAAGTGATGACCATAACTTTGACAATAGTGTATACACAACGCTATAGTCACAATCTAAAGCATGGGACAAGATAAACTTGATGATAGTATTAGGTTATGGCATAAGGTTATCTTTGAGCCATGTTGCCTTAAAGAAAACCTGTCGGTTTTTGTCAGTTATAAATTTTGAAACTTGTCATATATATTCGTAATTTAACGGTTTTAAATATTTTCCTATATTTTGAGAGATAGTAAATGCTGCACATGTTCGATACATAAAATTATAAAGTGTTTTCCCGCCTTCTTGGCATGCCTTGGTGGTGTGGTGGTCTGCACACTGGGCGCGTGTTCCAGAGGTCCGTGGTTCGATTCCCGGCGAAGGTTTTGCTCATCTTTCCTGCTTCTAAAATACCTAATGTCTCTATAGTGACACCCGAACTAAAAGGGTGGTGGATGATGATTCTCCACACCCAAGATTTGGCGATTTAGTCCCTAAAACTGCAGTCACCCTTTAAAAGGGGGAGTATATGAAGTGTTTCTCCTGCCTTCTTGGCATGCCTTGGTAGTGTGGTGGTCTGCACACTGGGCGCGTGTTCCAGAGGTCCGTGGTTCGATTCCAGGCGAAGGTGTTGCTCATCTTTCCTACTTCCAAAATACCCAATGGCTCTACAAAATTATGTTTACTGTTGCCCGTAAAATCAGAGGAAGCAAATAAATAAATAAAATTGCCGTAAAATTTTTGGTACTTTAGTACTGAAAAATAACATATAGACTACCTTTCTTCAATAGTCTTAGCTTTCTTTTTGGTCTTATTAATTTTGAAATTTATCACACTTCAGAGACTTGTCCCTGTTACCGCGCAGTAGGTGAGCTGAAACGTGAAATAAATACCCTCATCACCCTTATCTCATACCAAGCTCCATTAAGTAAGAAAAGTCGTGGAATATCTGACTCAAGCCATCTTTTCTCACATCATGCTTTACTCGATAAAACAGCTTCGTAAAATAAATAATACAGTCTAGTGGAAGAGTTCAACGTATTGCCTGAAGGTGCTACTAAAATATTTGCGAGAGCCTTGAGGCAAAACAAGTTGTTTGTAAATAATTGCCTGCTGATTTTCTGAGTAAGGTCGGAGTAAATGCTGGAAGCCCAAGGAGATGGATTCTCATTATAAAAGTTATGAAAATAAATATTTCGTTCTATATTGTATTATTATAACAAATATTTATGACAGTACGAACGAAATGTTTAGCGATGATATAGGTATCAGCATTTGTTTAAAACAATTTTAATTTTCTGAAAATGTCGACTGTTGTTTCTGAAATACATTTGTCAATGGTCGGCGGATAAAAAAATTATCATGAAAATTTATTTGTGTAGGTTGTTAAAAATAACGAAAAGGTTGGGGAAGGTAGAAAAAACTTATTTTATTTTTTAATGAAATGTAATTATTAATTATTAATTAAAAATATTTTGCCCCAGTGAATTCCCAGTGATTTTTGACTCTAATTAATTAAAAAAATAAATAGATGCCCATTGGAAATCAGTTGTATGTGTTACTTAATACGTTGTGATAATTCTAACGATCGCTGTATGTAAACGATTATACGTAAAGTTTTAATGTTAATAATAGCTGCAGGAGTATCGTATCAGTTTGAAAATTATTAATTGGCAAAAATGTACCTTTGTTTCGAGTATGTACTAATTAAAAGCTCAACGTATTTCGAGAAATAGAAGATCGATGTCTTCTCTTCAAAAGTAGGTAATTCCACTAGAAGTAAAAAAAAAACTTACGGTAGACACGCAATTGAAAGCTTTGATTTAACGTATCTCAACATTAATTTCTTGAATTTAACTCTAATTGCTATTATTTTCAGTCGTCTTTGAGCTAAAGTGCTTTAATTTAGCTTCATTTAATTGTTACATTAGATTATTGTTTAAAAGAAATCAGTAAACATAAAAATTTTAAATACGAGTAAAGCCTTTATTAGAAGAAAAGTAGAGCAGAACAAGTTCTAAAAAACGTGCAGTATAAAACTTATAGCATAACTTAAATTTTCGAAATCATACGCTAGTGTCAGTGAATTATTAAAGTACATAATTTATTTAAATAATGTTTCTGAAGATAGTTATTGAAATTGATATTACTCCAGGCTTTAATTAATTATCTTCAAACATGAAAATTCAATGAAAAGATTACCTCTGCACGTCTGAAATAAGTAACGATAAAAATTAAAATTAAGCAACTCGTGACGTATACATACCGTAAATTCAATTCAAAAGCTAGAGTATACGGGAGCATAAAGGATTTCGATGAACTATTCTTCCCTTACCCACGCAAAAGTTAATGTAAAATAGTTTCCATTGTGAAGTACTCCATAAAAGTGTCTCTTTTCGTGGCAGACTGTTCTCCAAGCTTTAATAAGTAAGCATAAAAATAACTTTTTCGAGTTAAATCATTGAAATTGTTATTTAAAAATTAATATAAAAGTTCTTCAGAATTTCACTATACAAAATAATGTTTGTAAACACGATTCAAGTTTTAGCGTTTAAAAAATGTGTAAATAACAACTCAAGCAGCTTCCGTCTATTTCTACTTTTTATTTTCTCGTATAGTATTATTGTTATTAACAGTTAGGCATTCTCTTTTACAGACAAGAAATATCTTGCGTTTAAACACGGAAGGCGAAATGCCTGTCTGAGTGAGACTGCTCCAAAACAGATATACATCCCATTTTTGCATAAGGGTTATCAAAAGTAGCCAGACAGAACGAAAACTGAGTAGCGTGATTTCATGTAAATAAATTAGATAATAAAGTTATTTATTTTCTGTTAATGTTTTCGAAAAATTAAAATTGTGTTAATGCCAAAGGATGTAAGATTTCGCTTTATGACTTTTTAATTTGATAGCACAAGTGTGCTAATAATATTCCTACGTCCTTAATTTTTTTTTTTTCAATCCCTATTGAACATTTTTAAGCACATTTTCAAAAAGCAGGGGAAATCTCAAGTTATTAAACGTAATAACATTATTGATAAAACAGAGTGTAATAAATACGAGAGATTTAATTAAAAAATCTGGACAATTTATCGGACAATTACGTACGGTGAATGTGAAAGTTTCTGGAATATTTTTATGCCTTCAAAATTTTATGTATAAATTAGGTAAGCGCTATTAGTATATATTTATCAGACAAATAATTTTTCTTTATATTGAACATCAAATTCAATAAGTATGTCTCTAACAAACGCTTTTTTTTTTTTTTTTTCTTTCCCGCCTTCATCGTCTTCCTTCATTCCTGACCTAGTGCGTGCCTGCGGCTATCCTGGATCTCCGGCTCATGCCAGCATTGCATTCTCCTCCGAGGTCATCGGCCCTGGTACAGTGGCAACATATACCTGCGATAGTGGATTTGAACTATTAGGACCTGCTCGTCGAGTGTGTGCCGCCAACGGCACTTGGATACCGCTAGGCATTCCTTTCTGTGGTGAGTTGCAATTGCACTTTTTTTTTTTTTTTTTTTTCTTTAGTTTCCTATTCCCCGCCTTATGACGTCATTGCCAATTGAGGTTACATGAACGGAAGCTAAACTGACTCCGGCAATGTATGTTAAAGGGATAAACATATGCGATTTTGTTTCATGACGCAATAGTAATCTTCGTTAAGTTCCTTTGAAAATCCTGCATAATATGGACAAATGTAAATTGAGTTCCGGCCCATAGTTTATATTTAGCGCATCATGCGTAATACAATAGAGGGTGCGCTAAATGGTGTTTGTAGAACCACCGCAAGTATACGGCATTTTATGGTGTATTATACAAATGGTACCTTGTAATCAACATCTTCCCAGATTTTTTTTTTTTTTTTTTTTTTTTTTTTTTTTAAGATAATATATCATCATTTCAATAGAGGGATGTGCTGAATATTTTTCTGCGTAATTAGCATGACCGAAAAACATTTTTAAGCATCCCAAAGAAATAGCATCCTGTAATAAGCATCTTCCTAGAAAATAAGTAATTAAATACATTATTTGCAAATAATTAATATTGTTTTGAGGAAATAAATTATTTGCTTTATAGATATCCTCCTAAAATGCATTTCAAAAGTGCATTGGCTGAAACAACATATTATTATATAAATTTAACAAACATTCTCTATTCGTAAAAAGCAAATTTAAAGTTAATAAATTTAAATGAAATTTAATGCAAACAAATAAATGATTAATTATTGTTGCGAACTAATCTACAATATCATTTAAATTCTGAGAGCATATGTAAAGGGGTCGAGAACATATGTATTAGGTTTGGAGGCAACTTCCCCTTGATAAGTCTGTTTCCTGCCTGCTCAACAATCATTCACTTATGCATTTTTATAAATAAAATTTTTTAGGATTAAATAATCTTTGGAATTTTAATTTTATATTTATATTTATTCATGGATTTTGATACTTGCACTTGATTTACATATGCTGTCAGAATTTAAATGATATTGTAGATTAGTTCGAAACAATAATTAATCATTTATTTGCTTGCATTAAATGTTATTTAAATTTATTAACTTTAAATTTGCTTTTTACGAATAGAGAATGTTTGTTAAATTCAAATTTCATTCCTTGAAGCAATGGCGCAAGAGAATTATTTAAAATTAAATTTAACTTTACTTTATTCTTTAGAAGCAGTATTATTATATAAAGTTACATTCTGAACTGCAGTTTTAAAATAATCATATTGTAATAACTTACAATGCAGTACGTACCTGCAAAAATTAATAGAATGTTCATTATTAATCTCATAAAATTAGATTTTAGGAGTAGTTTATTTTACATTCCTATATAATATCAAATCGTTTTAATAATTTAACCACTCAATAATTTAACTTTTATCTGTTTTAATTAACTTATGACTATTTCAGTGCAGTGAATTAGATACAATTAGGTAGTTTGAGCATTTGTTGAAAAATCACAATATTATACAGAAGGAAACAAAATTCATGATTTTGGAGCCACTGTGTGTACAAGACATAAAAGTATTGTTTAATTTGTTATAAAAATTGTCTAATTATCACATGTCAGAATTCTTTAAGATGCTATCCATATTGAACTCTCAGACATATGTTAACAAATGTTAATAAATGAATGCTAAATTTTTAAATATTTAATTGTGAATTATATTTTAATATATTATTAACACAACTGAAATTTAATTTCTTTCTTAACGGCTTAAATTTTTAAGTTACAGTACAAAGAAAAATTTGTTAACAGCGACTAAGTCGTATAAAGAATTTTGTTAAAATATGCGTAATACTATTTTAAGAACCAAAATTATTGCCAAATTATTTTCCAATAATTATTAAATTATTTGATGTTCAGGTACTCCTTTATAACTATTTTGTGCAATTATTTTCACAATAGCATACGTGTAGTATTTTACACCATCCTAAGTAATATTTCTTACATACAATGTTTCACACCGGTTATTCTGTTCCGATACCTATCCCCCTTCAAAAAAAAAAAAAAAAAAAAAAAAAAAGTGTGTACTGATAAGAATTTCATTTTAACGTCGGGAATGAGTTGCAATTGTTTTCACTATGCGAAGAAAATTACATTTAATCTAAGCCGGAGTTGGTGCCAGCTCACGCCATAAAATAGGTGAGAGCTTTTAGTTGATCCAATTATTTCAGCATATAACAGTTTTCAACCTACATATATGTAATTCCTCCCCCCCCCCAGTTTCGAGTAAATATTTTTCACTATTATAAAGAAAAAAAAAAAAAAAAAAAAAAATTTTTTTTAGAACTCAGTCCTACGTGTTTTCGCCCCTTCCCCTTCTATAAACAAGAGAACGTCAAGTCACTGCTTTCAACGGCATAACACTTTTTTTGTGATTTATTTATCTTGTTGGGATTTGATTTAATCTGGAAACAATACTGCATAACTATTTTGGTTTTCGTTTTATTTTGTATTGTTTTATTGGAAGCTTTTAACATTATTTTATACATTTTCATCATTTGCATTTTTATTACGTGTATTTTCGGAATGGCTCTTAATTCTTCCGGACATCTTATAGGGTTACACTTGATCCGGTAATGCTATTTTAGTCCTATAGCCCTAACAGACGTGAAACGAATTATCTCTGTGTGTGTGAGCATTGACAAAGTATTGAGAAGGTTAAAATAACCTTTTTATTTAATCAGAATTTAGAACATAAGTGCACGATCTTATAGGGTTACACTTGATATTATTTTAGTTCTATAGCCCTAAAAAACGTGAAACGAATTATCTCTGTGTGTGAGAGCCTTGACAATGTATTGAGAAGCTTAAAATAACCTTTTTATTTAATCAGAAATTAGAACATAAGTGTACGATCTTGTGCTACAATGACCACAACTCGTGGTGATGCAAAATAAGTAGAACAGTCCATTTTAACTTAAACTTTGAAGTGTAATCAAAGATTACACAATTAAATAGTATACTAGAAGCAGTCTGTCTAACTCTACCGGAGCGTCAGAATTAAGGTATCGGCAGCGAGAGAACACTAAGCCGAATAATTACAACTATTAGAGCTGATCTAAACACCTAGTGCCCACGCGATGCCAGAAACTCTCTCAGATCCAACAATCTCAATTTAAATACTCGATAATTTGCATTTGGGGGAGGAAAATGCTTAAAGGAGAAGTTATAGTAAAGGCTGAAATCGAAATAACTAATTAATTACCATAAAATTCCTTACAATCTTCTAAAACGAATTATTTTATGTTTTTATACTTAGTTTTTCTTCATCTTTTGGGAGTACGTGACTTTTCTAATCAATAGCTTTATTGTCCGTACTTATGAGAAAAATTTCATTGCAATGTTAAATCTTCAAATCTAATGCCTCTTTTCACTTTTGTATATATGTTTCAAGCTAAATGACATGCCACCATAAACTAGGGCTTGAGTTGCAGTATATTCCATTCTTTCTAAAATCTTGTTTAAAGAACTCCTTAGGCTTACTGGTGCCGTGCGACAAGCCAAAAAAAAAAAAAAAAAAAAAAAAAAAAAAGTGAGGTTGGAGGATTAAAGCTGCTACTAGAAATTTATAAATTGGTTTCTAAGAAAGGTCAATGGTGAAAATAAGCTAACACGAATCAGGTCATTGTTTTAGTATAACGAACGGAAAGTACAGTGTCATAAGCACACCCTCTTTTACGTTTATACGAGTGAATAGGAAACGAAGGCTAATATAAGAATGATGGTCAAAAGCTATTTCAGTTTCGGGCGAAATCGGAAATAAAATCCTCCAGGCTCTTTTGGGACAAAACCATCTAACTAGATTTGTTAGAGTGAACTTTGAAAATTTAGATTATAAGTTTCTCTTTTTTAATGCTTTATTTATTCGTTATTTAACCTATCTTTAATTACCACCATATATATCTGAGAGTTGTTAGCGTACATAAATAAGCATTATTATTACGAAACCTACCGTATATTTTTAAGTTATGAGGTATTTCTCCTGCCTTCTTAGCATGCCTTCGCAGTGTAGTGGTCAGCATACTAAGCGCGTATTCGAGAGGTCCGCGGTTCGAGTCCTGGCGAGAGCATTGCTCATTTCTTCGATTTCCTTGTTTCGAAAAAATTTATAATGTCTCTACAGTGGCGCCCGAACTAAAAAGGGTGGTGGATGATGATTCTCGATTTGGCGATTGGGTCCTCTAATCTCCAGTCGCCCTTTAAAAGGGGAGTATATAAGGTATTTCTCTCGCCTTCTTAGCATGCTTTCGTGGTGTAGTGGTCAGCACACTCGGCGCGTATTCGAGAGGTCCGTAGTTCGAGTCCCGGCGAGGGCATTTCTCATTTCTTCGATTTGATTTCCTTGTTTCGAAAAATTCTATAATGTCTCTACAAAGTTATCCTCCCCCCCCCCCCCGCGCCGAGTTCTTCGAAACTAAAACCGTTTCTTTGAATTCCATCTGAAATGCGTCTTACGTAGTTATCGATTGATCGACTGTCAGTCTCTAGACATTAGATCTGTTTTTTATAAAATTTAATTAAATAATTATCAAATAAAGAATTTAGGTGAAAGCGTGGTATAATTCAAAATTTTTATTATCTTTTATAATAAAATTATTATAAAAGCTGATATTATGCGGATTTCACTTTGTGTATAGATTACGTTAATAAAAGTTATAACATAACAGCAAATACAACATCTATATCAGAGTTAATGAAAGTTCACTATAAGAAGCCGGAAGATAATTTCAAGAGATTATTGACTGTCTTTTCGTGGAAACTGCTTGCACCTTTTTTTTTTTTTTTTTTTTTCTTTTCTTTTAATAACGAGTAGCTGTATAACCTGTTTTGAAGAGCGAGAGGGGAGTTTATCCCCAAATTTACCCCCCTAGGTGCACTTCTGACCCAGCTTTCAAAAGTGGATCTATATTAAAGCAAGTGTAAAAAGTTGAACGTCAAGTCAAGGTCATTTTCAAACAGTTAAATGTCCGGTTACCCATAACAAATAATTTAACATTAAAACATTAGTTCTTATTTTCATTCGCATCGGTATATAAGTATTTCATTTTGTCTGTAAACCTTATGGATGGGAACCATGATGGACGATCGATGATTTCATAGATTTATGAATCCCCTTCTCAGGTGATCTTTCGCTACAATCAGATATTGCGATGTTTACGGATGTTTCACAAAGAATTGCATTGCTAGGAAATTTCTGAAAACTTTCCTAGCTTAAATAGCTTTTGCTTTTTTGTCTGTCAAGTATTTAAGTTTTGAAGTTTGTTCGTCAAAAAACATTGCAAAAAGTGTTAACTTCAAAACATACCTTTAAAATTGTTGCTGGATAAGTAAATTGTTTCCATAGTATTATTTAAGGTGTAAATTTTCTGGGTATCTCAGTGACAGTATTAAACGAAGGACAACTTTTACTATATTAAATTTAACTGCAAATTAGATATGAACTTATTATGGTATTCATTGTTTGGAAGATATACTGACAAAAAAAAAGTGGCAAATATGACTTATAAATTTGAAGTGGCATCGGTTAAGTTCAAACTGAGAAATCTACTATTAGTGAAAAAGTTAAAAAATGCTATTATGAAAACGAAAGTAAACCAACTGTATAACATATTGATTAAAAGATCTAGAATGAAAGTATGACTGTTTAGTTGTATAGAACATTTCTTTCTTTCATGTCTCAAAGATATACAGGAATCACATTTTGAAGCTCTTTATAGAATATCCTTTAAAATATAAAAGTGCATTCAGAAATTATTCAAGAACTAGATATTTAGGTAAAACTGCAGGCAAGCATAGCAACAGTTTTTCGAAAAATTATTGATGCCTGTAGAAATAGCTGAGAAAAATTAACGCCTGTACCAGCCTGTAAGCCAGCATTAACGCCTGTAAGCCAGCATACCAGGCGCAGTGACGACAAGTAAAAGCCAAACGGCCAAGAAGGGATAAATCAGAAATTTGTCCTTTGTTGAAAAATGTATTGACTCTCAACCTGAAAACAAATCTGAATTTTGCCACGTAGAATATGTAATGCCCCTAGCTACTGTGATAAAATGTCGAGGAACCTAATGAACTAAAAAGCAACTTATCGCTGAATTCAAGTACTTAACACGCAGACTCGAGAAGAGTTAAAATACCCTTTTATTCAACCAAAGAAATAATAACATATAGTCCCTTCTCGGGCTTACAGAAAAGTTTCCACTCGGGCTTTTAAATCAGGATAAGAAAATAAGAAACTAATCTAATACTAAACTAAGTAGGCTTATCCGAAGCTAGACACAAATATCTAACTTAATTTAAACTAGCCCGCAATTATCAACAGGCACGTACAATACGGCCGAGCGTAATAGATTCAAGAACGAAGTAGCCAGAAGGCAACACGTGCCACTAAGGACTCCTAAGCACTCTCTCTCAAAGTAAGTTGAACTTCCTTTAAATACTTCTTCTAACTCATTTGCATTCAACGCGATTCTAAAAACTCATTCTGGTAGGGAGTTGTAAGTGGGAAACAAGAATTGAAAGGAAAGGATTTCAAAATTAAAAATAACTGTTATAAAATTAACATACATCTTACAAATCTAATAATGTTTTCAATAAAATTTACAATCATAAAACTACGTAACATCAACAAAAATAAAATACAATAAAATATAATCATAAAAGCGCATCGCATTTGCAAATCATGCTTTATAAGAATGATCTTGTTCAAAGCATATGTTAGTGTAGCTTAAAAGGTTTAGTAGTAAAAAGGAAAGCAAAAAATAATATTAGAAATCTTTAATGAAATCGTTGCAATATGCACTTTAAGCCAAGTAAATGAAAAAAATCGCAAAAAACACTTTACTATCTGACATCGTTTACTATTAATTCGTATGTTGCTGTACTTAGATATGCGACACTTTGCTTTCTCATATGGCACTTATGAGTAAGATTTTAGCACTTCAACACTTTTGAGAGAATATACGATTGATGTCGACTTAGTTAATTTATAGCTTATTTTTTTTTTCTTTTAAAAGTAAACAGTTTCTTAGAAATTTTATCATGTGGAACAATATATACGTAAGTTTACGCAGACAAATCTGAAAACCATCTTGGAAAATATTTCGTAGTTTTATAGGAAAAAATTGCTAGAGAATCATGATTCAGTTTTCATAGCCATTTTTAGCTGTCGCATTGAATGAAATTTTACAAATCTTGTTAAGTAAATTGCAAAGAATTATTGCAGACATTCACTGGGCACTCGTAAAGCAAAGATATTCATAGTGAAATTCATAATGTATTTACATTTTAATGCAACAAGACGAATCTCGAAAATATGCTAAAGCTTTTTTTCAGATTTCCTTATTATGTTGATAATATTCACATCTTTTGCAGAGCAATTCCAGAATAAAATATTTTTTCCAAAATTCACCTTAAGAAAGCGGATCTTATATTAATTGTATTCTAAAACTTTTTATAGCAAAATTTTACCTTTGATCGTTAGAATCGATATCATAAAACGAGGCTACTTTGTTTAAAAGTTGCTTCTTTGAAAAAAATCATGCTGTAAATTACGGCATGAATAAATGTACCGTAACGCCAACGAATGTAGGGAATATGCATCGCTGAAAATTGTCTTTCCTAGATGTAGCGCAGCTGTTGAGACGACAGTTTCTTTCAAATGTATGAGAGAAAATCTTTTTTTAGGATGCAGCAGAGGATAAAATCACGCAAAATATATTATATTAATAGTTAAAGTGATGTAAACAAACATGAAACTTTTTATGGCAGAAGTTATCCTAATTTTCTACTTTTTTCTCCCTCCACAAGGAAATAGAACAGTATCTTCAGAAAATGAAGATATGAAGTTTCGTGGATTATCGCAAGATCTTCTGGACACCTGTCACGCAGAAACGTAATTCTGAGAAATTCAGAAATTGAACTAGAAAAAAAAATCTATTAGCATATGATATAACAAAATAATCTACGTTTATTACAAATGCAAAACTTATTAAATCCAATCCTCGAAACAGGTAAATACTAACAATTTCACCGAATGTTAAGGATGCACTGAGTGTTGCTCTAAATTCTGTGTTAAACTAGTTCGAAGAGTATTAATTTTTAATTTTTAAAATCATTTGAGGAATTATGTTGTATTTAATTGATTGATTAATTTATTTTGTCAAAGGATGCGAGTTCTGCGCGTTAAGAAGGATATCTTCGGAGACGATTTTCTGAAGGAAACTTCCGTATTCACGGCTATGCATGAAGGGAAACCACGAAAATCCATGTAATCAGCTCGTTCACTAGAACTCGAACACCTCGTGTGAACTACTTGGAATATATTTAGTTCAAATAGAAAGAAAGGTATTTTAAACTGTATTATAATAGATAAATCAGCGCGAAACCGTGCTTCTGATATGAGGAGTTGTTAGCTAATGAGATATCATCAGTCTGACTAATCCTTCTCTGTAATATATCCCGACATTATGGATAAGACTACTTTTTCTTAACCATCTTTGGGCACATTCGTTGGACTGTCGTGCTGCCCAGGCCGATATGTTCTTATAATTGACCCCCGAATTTCAGAAAGCCAGTCAGAGTCCTTTTGAAATCCATCAGACGGTTATGAATTCTTTCAAGCTCTGAAAAGCATTTTGAGCAACGTTCTTCTCGAGTTCAGATTAGGTAAATTTTAGTTTTGTATGCATAAATCTTCGATTTTACATGCAATAACTATCTAAAAAGTGAACTACCACGATTTTCCTTATATCAGCTACAGTTTTAAGGGGGAGTATTATTCAACTTTAATGGTTTTCAGATGTCTCTGTGACATTCTTGTATAAACATTTTTCAAACGTCACACCAACGATTCTACGTGCTGTAATTACATTTTGACTCGTTGTATTTTGATACCAATAAGTAAGTATATATTATTTAAAATGAAACAAGAACCTTTTTTTAGCCATTGATACATTTGCATAAAAGTCCAACGCAATTGTTAACAAACGAGCATCAAAGTTACGTAATAGTGGCTTTCCGAAAACCAGTTGAACCTCTCGCAACTGCTAAATCGTCAGTAGTTTAAAAGTATAAAATTTTCGTTTTGTACTAAATTCTCTGTAACTCGTTTTTTAATTAAATAATATTGATTATTTTCCATAATGGTAGTAAACTGACAATTTAAAATGAAAAATGTCTAAAAGAGCTCTGAAGAATTTTTTATAGGTGAGCTAGAATTTCTTCTATGAGATTCTACTCCAAATCTTAAAAATATGCTGGTACTGAAAGTTCTACAAATTTTATGAAAGAAACCTGAAGTAATATTGTTTAGTATATATTCATCACAGTTTAGATCTTCACAGGGCCGATACTAAGATTTTTGCCGCCCAGTGTAACATCTGCCGCATCTAGTGGTTCCACCGGATTCTTCGCAACGTGTGTGCCTCTGTTTTCCGCCAGATTTATTTGTCGCGACATAAATCAGCTGTAGGCGACTAACTACTCAAAATATGAGGTGTAGTATTTTGGAAATCAAATTATCATACTGATTTTCTGAGAAAAAGTAACATTTTACTTCTAAGTTCTGCGTCCATTTATAGGTCTTTCCCATGCCAACATTTTAGATGTATGTCAGAATGACGAATAAAGTTAAGGCCGAACTTACTGCCCAAAACGAATGACCCAAATAATCTAATTACTCTAAAAACAAAAATTTCTAACGAACTTAAAAAAGACTAGAGGGGAAAAAAATATATTGATGAAACTGTCGACCTTGAACAGTAGACAACGAGATTCTTTTGTTCTTAACGGAGTTATTGTCGCGTGAAGAGAAGAGCAGAATTGCCGGAAGTTGTCCATACTGATATGCTTCCCTGGCGAAATGCGGTCCTTTTGAGGTCAGTCGGCTGGACTACTAGGGAAATAATTTCATTTATCTGATGGGGAAATTACTTGTTATGGCAAGTGAATGGTTGTGCAGAAATCGCTGAATCTTCAAATGCGCGATCAAAATGTGTGCTTCAGTATATCATATAATAATGGGAAATTCCTTTTAAGGGCACTGTGGGACACTAGTGACATACTGGGAACTTAGCACCATTGTGAAGTATCTGGAGCAGAAACACCTACACGAGCTAATAATAGAGTGAAGATTTGGATTGAATTGCTGCTTTGAGGAATGTCCTCTGTATAATTTGGACATCACGTGTCTTTCTCAGAACCTCAATGTATATTTTTAGTTTGTTTGTTTATTTAAATTTGGAAAACAGTCTTTTCTTAGTTACAATTTATTGGGCTCACTCGAATATAAATTCATTTCCACCATAAATAGTTCCAAAAAGAAAAAGTTCAATGTACATGTTCTCTGTTGCAGCAATAGCCATGTACACATTAAAAACGTTAAACCTTTCTTTGTTAACATACAAAATTTGTTTAATGTACAATTGTAATACCATTTTTGATAGAGATATTTTACAAAAAACAAAAAGTGTTTAGCTTTTTGGAACTTCTTTAAGATAAACTGTTTTGGAACTTTGAGAAACAGAAAAAAATTTTAAACACAATAGTGTGGTAATATATTGAATATTATTTTAAGCCAGTTCACATATTCAATGGAATTGTCCAATATCTTGAAGCACTTTAATATTTTTATCGAAATTCGTCGTCGTTGTTTGCCGCAACTTAAGTTTGTTTCATTCATCCTTCTTTTCCGTCATTTTATCTGAGTTGTGTTAAGAGAGAAAATTCTTAAAAGTTCCTGTTGGACTTTTCAGTTCAGGTGTGACAACATTTATTCAGTACACAAGGTTTAAACCTAAATACTAAATGAAATGAACAAAGTTGAGGCTTCAACACTAGCTGAGATCTGATAATGATTAGTAATAGTAATAATAATAACATCTAGAAGAATCAAAATGAAAGTAATAACAAAAGTTTAATTAAAAACCATCTGAGGTACAATGTAAAATTAACGAATAGGCATATTACAATAATTAAAAATAGTAAGAACGGATATGAAAATAACGGTAATACCAAACAGTGTTGACAGCAAGGAACTCCTAATTAAATTATTTGAATTACTTTAACGTAATCCTTAAATGTTCAGTGTAAACCCTCGCTCACTGCTAGCACTTGCTATACAGAATTTTAGGTTTTCCATTAATTAGATTAAAATAGTACACGCGAGGAAACAAATTTGTGCCATCAGTCCTACCATTTTCAAGATTAAAACATATACTTAATTTTTCTCTTTTAACATTAAGTTTTCTTCCGTAGCAGCGTTTGTTGTATCAAAATAAACAAAATAGCAGAAAACTCAAACTAAAATAAACAGAACTAATTGTTCGTAAATAATAGTAATAAGCCAATGATAGTACTTACAGCTCTTATTTTTTTCTGAATTGCTTAAGAATGCAGTTAAATATCTACCTAGTTTTTTTATCACTTCTGATTGTGACTTGGTTTCGAAGATAAAATAATTAATGTTCTGATTGATTCTTGTACTATGGTTGCATATGGATGATGATTCTAAACCTACATTGACTTTCAAGCATTTGGAGTGACCCAGTTAAAGGGGGAAAAGATCAACAAAGATTTTTAGCGCAGTAAAACTTTGTAAGTTTTAGCCTAAGTTTTTAACAGTTATTTTTGAGTTAAAGCTCCTTTCTTATCTATCCTAATTTCAGTTTACAATTTCCTACCAGAATGTGTTTTTAGAATCGCGTTTAATGCAAATGAGTAGGAGTAGTATTTAAGTCGAAGTTCCACTGACTTCCAGAGAGAGAATCAGAGTTTCTGACTAACGCACGTTTGCCTTTTGGCCATGTCTCTCTAAGCTGTACTACGCTCGGCCGTATTACAGGCCCTTGATAGCTTCGCTAGCTAATTCCATATTTAGGGGCCAACTAGTTAGTGTGTTAGCTTCGGATACATCTCTTTAGTTAAGCATTAGTTCTTATTTCTTACGCTTTTCAGTTTAAGCCCAAGGCTTGAAGGCTCTGCTATACGTCCTGAGAAAGGGGCCGACTGTATATCTTTATTTTGAGCAATAAAAGGTAATTCAGAAGTCAAACAACAAAAAATCAGCGTTATAGTTACAAAATTTTCACAGACAAATTTTCTACACATTTTTTCCACAAAATGTTTTACAAAATTTTCTGTGAAAATTTTGTAAATATAACGCTGATTTTTGTTGTTTGACTTCTGAATCAATAAAAGGTAATTAACCCTTCTTGAGCTTTACGTTTCTGTTACTGAACTTATTATTCGCTTGGCTGTTAGTGTTTTTTTTTTTTTTTTTTTTTTGTGTGTGTATATCATAATATTATTACGCATATAGTCCAAGAAAGAAGGTAAAAGAAATTTTCATAGAAATGCAGCAGTACATCTTCCTGCATGGAAAAATAAAGAGCTGTGAGAGAAGTAGTAGACCACGTTTATTTTTATATTCTGATTGATTCCAATACAGGGACAGAAATTATACTATAGGTTTTTTTACAACAGGCCGCAAAATTTTAATACAGTGCACGTTTCCACTTTTTAATCTGTAATGCAGAGTGGATATAAATATGAACAGTGGAATTCCATTTATGAACCATAATGTGTTTCAGATTTATTTGGCATGTAAAAAAAGATTAAATATATTATAGAGATATGCTGCAGTCTGAAACATTTAGTCCTTGGAATTTTCTTGATTGCTATTTAGAAGAAAAAATAACATTTTCCCCGGCAATTGAATCTGAAGTATAAAATATAATATATATATATATAAATGCAACTAAGCAGGATGACACCAGAAATTTTACAGGAGAAGTGAAGTGTTTCCATATAAGAAACGCCACGTGTTTTTAGAGCATAAGTAAAATTTCATATCCCGTAATATTAATTTATCTGAATATAAGACAATGTTTCTCACCCTTAAAATGCACTTTCGCAAACCATACTCGTCTTATGCATGCTGCCTGAGTTTAAAATTATGGTCATATAATTTATTCATTTGCCCCTTATATTATGTTAAAAAAATATATTTACATAGTTTTACCTCAGATGATTCAGTTGCTTTTTTTGTTGAATACCACCAGTAGGTCAAGCTGACTGTGAAACAATCTTGCATGTAAAATTCAAGGCAGTCTTATATGCGAAGTGTTTTCGTATTCAGATTAATAAAGGATATATATTTGCATAAAAAATACTGATTTTATAACTAAAATCAGATAAAGGAAAATATATTGCTAAGTTTTTTGTTGCTTTGCAAACCTCCCCACTTCATATAAATCATGACAGTAGTTAATAACGACATAATTCGAGTAAAGATGTTATTATTTCGCAGAAATCTCTACGTTTATATTTACGAATAAATTTTATGAGGCTTATTACAAT
Organism: Stegodyphus dumicola; assembly: GCF_044657685.1. Taxonomy (NCBI): domain Eukaryota; kingdom Metazoa; phylum Arthropoda; class Arachnida; order Araneae; family Eresidae; genus Stegodyphus; species Stegodyphus dumicola. The sequence continues at coordinate 183,436,473 of NC_140781.1, forward strand.
AATAGAAAACAGATATATTTTTGCGAATAAATTCTAAACGAAAATTAAATTCGTTACAAAAAATTACTAAATAACATTTAAACATTTTACTACATGTAATTGCCATATATGAAAACATGTATGATATTATGTATAAAGTTATAATTTTCAAATTATTCGTAAAAATGTTGAATTTTGAAATAATTCTGCCCTCTTCCCAACTGTCTTAATTTAAGCCTGAGAAGCCCCATCTTGGACCATAGTTTTAGGGCCTTCCTGAATTTCGGAAATTAGCCAATAATAATTATATGAATGCGTGGTAGCTCTCATATAGCCACAAAATAACTTAAGCACGAACTAACACAAGTATGGTTTGCTTGCAAGGAACCTAATAAATAAATTGCAGAATTCATGCATATTTGGTTACTTTGCTTGCAGTTTTGAATGGATTGTGCAAGTAGAATCAATGACTGGTCCCAGAATCTGTTAATTTGGGAGAATGATAAGAGAAGCAAAGTTGAAAATAAACTTATTTTGTACTTTAAACCTTAAGTCTGTGCAAGACAATATTAAATTTATCACTGCTTTTAAAAGAGTTTTTTTTTTTTTTTTCGACAATGTGAAACATATTTCAATTGTCAATAGTGATCCGACATTTAATTTTCTATTTTTAGTTTCTTTCTTATTTATTGAGTTTTAAATTAACATATTACACTTTAATCAGTATGTTTGCTATTGCAGCAACATTCCGATGCATTTTGAAAGATCAAATTTTAGTTTGCGATCATGTGCTTGGGTCTCATTTACTTTTCATTTTATCGATTCATTAAAATAAAGGTTTCGCATAGTATATTACTGGGGAAAGTAAAGCTAGTTTATTTTGCTTCGTTTGAAATGATGGATCATTCAGCATTCTGCAGCCATAAATGTTTTGCATAGTATACTACTGTGGCAAGCAAAGCTAGCTTATTTTGCTTCCTTTGAAATGATGGATTATTCAGCATTCTGCAGCCATGAATTTTCATATTTCGCTAACACAATCAAAAAGTGTAAATGATGTTAAAATGATCTCTACCGTACAAGCTGCATTTAGTTTGAAATTTTCGCAGAACGAAGCTTTTCCATGGGAGTTCATTTCTTGTATGTGCAATGAAGAGGAAATTCAAAAAGCGAACTCGAATCCTTTGTGTTCATAGTGAGTAAGAATTAAAATTGCAGTTACTATGCTTTCAATAAGTTCTATTAGCTTAGCAACGATGCACTTCAGTGACTGTTTTAAGTTCTTGAATGGTAAACCACTTTTATATCATTCGAGCGTTGCACTTAAAACAAGCAGACTGCAAGGAAATGGAATGTTACAAATGCTTCAAGGAAGGAAACCTTTTAAGTTTTGGTTGTGTTTTATGATGGAAGGCATCCAGCAGGTTGTTCATGGAGTAGAACGCTGCTGATAAATGTTGACAAACGTAAATTATTCGGAAACTATGATTTATTATGTCTAAGTAGTTTGAGAACTGAACTGAGAAGTTTGTGGCTCTTTGAAGAATTTTTTGTACAAATGCTCGCCCTGCTTACTTCGGTAGTTGATTCTTAAGCTAGCATTATTACACTGAAGTGTATAATGCTTGAAGCGAAATGTATCTTGAAAGTGTTTAAAAACCTAAAATAATAGTTATCAAAAGTTTTTTTTTTAATTTCATCCATTTTGATTAATTGTTTTATTTTATGAAAAATTAGAAACACTGCGTAAAATAAAAATTTAACTTTTCTTCCGAGTTGACATATTACTAAAACATTTAATACTTTGAGAATCGTTAAATTAAGTTGCTTAAATAGATTTAATAAGAATAGAAAAATAAAATTTACTTACGTAATGAAATAAATCATGCATTCGTCAGTTTGAAATTATTACCGAACTGGAGAGCAAATAAATTTATTAAATTCGAATTAAAGATATCTCATTTTCATATATGCTTGCTCTATTACTTGAATCTGTATTTCGTGGTAGTCAACTCAGCTTCTTTAAGGACATAGTAATTCAATTTATTCTTCTTTGCGAAATGCCGTAAAAATTGCCATAAATACAATTCATATAAAGGAACTAATGGACTGTAAATAACTTCCCGAGGAATTAAGATGATATTATTGTTTTCATAACTTCAGGAATCCACTCGCACATGTGGCAAGCAAAGCTATTTTACATTAAACATTATAAAATTGACAGTCCATTAGGACAAACTTATTCTGTGATAATACTTAAGTAATATCGTTTAGATTAGAACTATATCTGCATTTTGCTACTTCCGCGGCACAGGTTTTGCAAGTTTTTCTCCAGAATCTGAATATCAGTCTCTCCGATTCTTCTCAACTCCTCTGTTCTTTGATCAACTGGGAACTCACTAAGTCTTTGCAAAATTAACATTTGGTTCAGCGGTATTATAACGACTGTTCCCTCAGTCTGCGCTCATACGCATTCGCAGACTGTTTTTGCGAAGTTGCACAAGTGCTTTTACTTCCCACAATCATATCGACCGCTGGTTATTAACATACAAAGCAAGCAAGGTAATTTAAGTAACGCATAGGGAAAAAATTAGAAGGAACACTATTGTAAGCATAAGTTAAAGCAAAATATGCTCCTCCCCCCTTTTTTTTTACTGTGTGTTCTAAGATTCTTTCATCTCTTTCGTTATGAGATTTTGTGATTCAAAAGTAGTTTTTGCTTAATTTAAAAGGGAAAGAAACGGCTCATTCAAACTGCTTTGCCAGTTAAAAGCTATAAAAATTGTTTATTATAGTTCTTCTCAAAAATATGTTGTTAACGTTTTGCCATCTCCAGCTTTTCTATTGTGTGTATTCACAATACCGTACCTTCAGTGACCTTTGAGAATTAATTGTAGCCTTTTTTTTTTTTTCCGACGCCAGACAACTTGTTCTTAAAATTAACAAAGCTTCACTCATGTATCCTCACATTTTTCTTGTATATAAAAATGGTTCCTTAGTCACTTTTTAAAGCATATGAAGCAGTGAACTGTTAAATATTACACATCTCTTTTAACTTAGCTCTAAATTAGCTATCTGATATACGCCTTTAGTAACTGCATTCAGAGCTTAGTTTCTTAAACTCAAAAGTGACGAAGCTCCCTGTGAAAACTCTCAAATATCAAGCAAAAATAAAGAAAATAATTAATAATGAGGAGTTAAAATATTGAGATATGTAGGTTTATGTAATGTTAAATTAATAATGGTAAATAATGGCAAGTGTATAAATAGTAAAATAAATTCATTAAAATAAACATAACATGAAAATAAAATAACGTAACAAATTCATGTTATATAAGTTAATGATAGTGAAATATGGTTCCTAGGATATAAACAAAAATACGTATTTTGAATACCATTTCAGTTTGTTTAAAATTGTGAAATGTATATTTTTTAACTTACTTTGGGAAAAATGCATCTGTATTTAAATGAAAAAAATTACCATGAATAATATTGATATAGACACATCAAATCACGCGCTGAAATTTTCAAATATAAAATATGTTGATAAGTTACCAAGCTTTGTGTTAGTTACATATTGATGGTTAAAGTATGATTGGAAAATCTTCCTTAAATTTGAATTCTATAGCAACTTATAAAAGGAAATTGAACTACGAATTGAACGGAAATTGAACTGATAGTATTCGTTAGCGACAATTTATCATATAATGAATATTTATGTCTCTGATTTTACAAACCTTACGTCTCATACGCCAAAATGCATTCCTCCATTAAATCACCACTAATATATATCTATTCCTGAAACAACCTGATCAAATTCTGCTTAAAAAATATAAACACATGGCTTAAATTTTCTTTGTCTTGGCCTTTCTTACGTTCTTTACGCTCAGGGTTTTGCTCTAGTAAAGATGCCTTTTCATTTCCCAGAGAAACGAGGCAAGCATTCAGCCACTAGTCTCATTAAATGTTAGCAGAAATATTACACGAACTATTACAATAAGCTGAGAGTGTGATTTAATCTGACAACAGAATGACTGAGTTCAGCTTATATGGAGTTTTAGTGTGCTTCGACAGGAATTACTGATTGCTCTCAAAAACTTAGTAGTATCGGAGCTGAACTTCAGTTGAATTTAAGCACTGACTGTATTTCTACAAATTATTTACTTTTGGGGCATATCTAGCTTCTTTTCCATTAGCAATAAAGCTGGAATTCCGCTGAATGTCAAGACGGAGGAGTTTACTCTGTGACACGGTTCAAAGTCCCCGCTGTGCATGCAGTAGGGAGGGAAACAACATCAACTTGAAACCGCTTGAAAAGTAGGTCATCTTAAAGGAGCCCGCCGTGTTGAAGTTAGGGTGAGCCTCGAACTTGACCTTCTGAAACGAGGAAAAAGAATTCAGCCGCGCAGTATGAAAAATAAATAAAAAAAAAAGACTCGATTGAATCATTGATAGTTAAAACTGATCTAACATATTCGTGCACTGTACTGTTTACTTCAAGGAAGTTTTACCATCTGTAAAAGACATATTTCATTTAAAGTAATGTAATGGCTTCAGGGTAAGACGTATAAAAGACATGATTATGGTAACATGATTCAGAGACTTTTTTTTTTTTTAAATTTTTATTACGTTGTGCTGATATTTAGTTTCCAGAGATGGGTAAATCACGAATACATTTAAAAATTCTCTTACTGTTATGAGCCGTCGTAGTTAACTTTATTATCATCAATATACTGAAAGACAGGCAGATAGCCCTTGCATGGTTTGCCTTCAAATAACCTAACGTATTACTGAAAGAAATACATTATTCGTCACTTTAAGTTCATCTGTAAGAATGGTGACGAGGGATAAAAATTCGAACCGTTTCTACGTATTACATTCGTTGCATAATCATTTATAATTTGTTCGTGTAACTGTTTTACTTTAAGATTGATATAACGTTTAATACAGGAAGAAACTGCTATTATACCTTCCCCCTCTCACACACATTCAAAAATAAATAAACAAAAGTAAGGGAAAAATACAAAGAGACAGGAAACTGTTTTGCACTTGATATAAAGTAGCTATATTTATACAAACGGCAAAGAATAAATTGAAAAAATGGGCTGAAGAAGCAATCGACCGGGAGAAAATGTCCTCGATCGCATTATCTTATCTGCCGTTGGACTGATTAGCCTCGCTACTTGGTATTTTGCAAGTAGTCACAAAGATTACCTGAGATTATAGAGTATATTCCCTTGATATAGAGACATGTGAAAGAAAGTATAAGTCCACCCCAACCTCAAGATCTTAGAGTTATGATGGCGTATGTAGACAGCCGCTGAAACCATCGACGTAAACTTGTTGCTACGGGATGATGGCGTATGTAGACAGCCGCTGAAACCATCGACGTAAACTTGTTGCTACGTGATGATGGCGTATGTAGACAGCCGCTGAAACCATCGACGTAAACTTGTTGCTACGTGACTAGCAGGAAATCGTATGTCATCTGAATAGGTGGTTCATACATGGAAAATCTGCATATCATTATGATGTATATAAAATTTTGATATTTTTCTTTTCCGTATATGCGTACCTGTATCCTAAATGATGGTTACTTTATATCAAATGTGCAAAATAGTTTCATTTATTTTGAATTACCATGTGTAATGACAATCTTACAAGGGAATGGGACATTGTGAATTGAAGACGAATGATCCTTTCTTCATTTTCTTTGCCTTATATAATCTCTAATTGGACTCATTTGCTTGTTTGCAGAATCCGGTAAATCACCAAAGCCATATAGCACGTAACATAAATTTTAAGCACTTTTGACTGTTTGTCCTGTTAGTCACAATTTATATAAATAATGCATAAATCATTTCAAGAGGAAAAGCACGATTGGACTGCAGGTACATTATAGAATTTCCAAAGATGGTATCAAAGGTCTTGCATTTAAATATTATGCTACCATACAGCAGATCTAATGCTGTGATCCCCATATAATACGTTGGATGTTTGTAATAATGCTACAGATTTTATTTCTAACATCGATCCCAGATATGTACTTCCAGCTACAAAGTTTCGCAAAATAAGGTAGACAATTTTTATGAAAACAGGTTCAAGACTGTAAGAGGGTGCTGTAGATATAAAATAACTTTATGTTTTTCTTGGTGAGCAAAAACTCCAATTAATAAAATGTTCATTAGCATTAAACAAGTTAATGCAAAAGGTTCCATACTTTAACGTGAAAATTTCGCAAAAGTAATGCAGAAAAATGTAACGATTTAGACCACTCTTCAATCATCACTGAAGAACTGTCACTTGGATTTAGAAAGAAGCTAAAATAAATAACTAAATAACTAATATAATATTTGTTTTCGTGATTAACGGTTTTCTGTTGGGGAAAATAATAACACTCATTATTTAAATTGTAGCTGGCCTCATAAAAACATTATTTGGTGATATGTCTACGAATTTAGCAAATAAAGGTATGGAACATTTTTTCTGAGCTGCTTCTTGCATCAAATAGTACGTCGAATTAGTAATATCACTCAGCTTTGGTAGTACGTCCCGAGATGGGTTCCGGAGGCGAATGCATGGGTTTTCCTCCTTAAGTAACGAGAATATAAGGCATTTAGAAAGTCCTCCGCGAAGACATAAGGCATCTTTTCTGAAATCTTGTTTTACAAATACCGATCTGTTGCATGTCTAAAATGCTTACGCCACAATTTCACGTATAGCAGTGCCACCATATCTTTTGATTCGAATCCATAGTTTCAGTTATTAGCTCCCGATTCACAGCAGAAGATGGAAGGTATTAAAATATTAGTATTTTAGTATTAAAATATACGCCAAGTTAGAAAAAAGTATAATAGAGTAAAGTAAGGAGATCAAATGTGCACAGAATTTATCCCACCCGGATATCCTTATTTTATCCATGAAAACTGTATTTGGCGTTTCGATGATATATGTAAATATAATTGCAGGAAGTCGCGGTTATCTCTGGCCAGATAGCATTTGATTCAGCTTTCTTTGCTTTCGTACCCTTTGGGAAATTAATCAATAGACAAATAAGATAATGGTCTAGGGACCATCACTTGGAGGTCTTGGGTTCAAAACAGGGAATAATAATAATAATTAAATAAGCAAAATAATGATAATAATAAACTGTAAAACGGAAAATAATTTAAGTAAATCTTTACTAGTATTTATATTAGTATTTAATAATTTTATATTATTTTTAAATCATACAAATAAATGCCACTGCAATAATCGATGAAGCACTAAAATCGGATTCGGTGCCATAATACACTATCAATGTACAGTGTGCGTGAGTAATACAGTACCAATGCAATTGGTAATTCGAAATGTCTATACTCTTTAGGTATGTTCACTTTTTGTCCGTTTGCATCTACATTTGCTATTGTAAAAAGTGAGCTGACACAATTTGTTTTGATGCGCGAAAGCAAAATTTTCGAAGCCTAAACGATCTGAAAAGCTTCATGAAAAATAACGACATTTCATTTTCTTTTCCCTAATATCTAAATATTGATAACAATTTACGTAACTATGCCTGTAAGTTCTGTAACTGGAGAGAGATCTTTCTTTCTTTTAAAACGAGTTTTAAATTATTTAAGAAATTCAGTAGGCTAGGAAAGACTGAGGTATTTAGCGATAGTTGCTATATAAAGCTAAAAATAAATTACGAAGCTGTTACAGAAAATACGTTTTTCAAATGAAAATCCGAAAAAAAATTTTGTTTACTTTGAAAGGGTGATTAATGATTATATTTATAATTTTTTTTTAAATTTTCCATTATGCCAAAACTACTTTATTTTACTGTTATTATTGTATTCGTGTTTATATTTTCTGTTATTAAGGAAAAAATTTTAACTACAATTATTTAAGATTTCATTAAAATCAACTTATATAAATGAGGCTCTGATTAAAATTTTGTTCGGGGCTTAATCCGGCACTGTCCATACCTACAAATGATGGCAAAAGAGTGATTCTTGTTTCTAGTATTCCTAGAAACACTGTGTCAAGGAATGCATTGCATTGAACAGCAATGCTTCTTAAAAAGTTCAGGCACCCTTTCCTTTTGTCGGATAACTAAGCATTAACTCGCATAATATTTTATTATATTTTTCAAAATGAAATTTAATAAGAGTTTAAATTTTAGTACGAAATACCACTCTTAAACTCGTGCTCCAGTTTACGAGTCGCTATTCTACAAAACAGGCAGTGTATTTATTTTGCTGTTCTGCCATCTTCTGAGAATTAGGATTATTTAGATTATCACAAAACACTCAAGGGTTATCTACCTATGGGAAAGGATGCCTTCGTGGAAGTCTTTTAAGGGAAACTGACATTCACATTACATATGGGGAAAATTAAGAAACCTCCCATGCAGTCAGCCCAATTCTTCAGAATCTGAACCCGCGTTGAACGACTAGTGTTAAGTCTTTTTACTGCTTTTTGGTTGGTGCTTTATTTTTTAACATTAGAGAAAAATATGAGGTCTTTCAGAGCAAAAGGTAATGAGTACAATGGTTATAATATAGTGTTTATCACGCTTTGCATTGCTTTATCTAGTAACATACTATGTAATGTAAAGTTTATGATTATTTTATTTAATGTTCGTAATATCTTTTAGAGAATAATTTATCAATCAAACGAAACTGTATTTATGTATATCGCATTTAACATAACGTTCGCCGATGTTCCCGATTAAAGTCTCAAAATGTTTCACTCCTTCAGGAGGGAAATATTGTTATATATAGTTTTCATTTTAAATCACTAGAAAATTGTTAATTTCTTCATTTGTTTCTTTCTTTCAGTACTACATATTAGTCTGGCGCAATTTCATAGAATTTAAGTAGAAGTTTGAATAATTCTAACTAGGTGTCTCATTTCTGCTAGAAAGAGAACTTCAGATATTCTTTTCTCTTCTAAAATTTTGGTTTTTGAGGCATGTACTTCTTTTCAACCGATCTTTAATTTATGAACTCAATCATTTCCCGCAGTAAAATTACAAAAAGACGAAACAACAGAATAAATCCTAAGGTAAAAAGACAGGAAAACCTCAAAATGATTTAAAACTAAATGCCGAACATATCATTTCAAATTGCTAACATAATTTTAAGCCAAATATTTAAAGTAATCACTGAATTTGTTTAATATTTTTGGAGATATATTTCGTGTGTTAAGACTGTCGTTTTAAAGGACAAATTGTGTAACAGACGCCACCAGTCAGCAGCTAAATCATGAAAAACTCATAGTTCATCACGGGTTCAGTTATGAGTGAAAGCATGGCTATTTGAGATTTTAGTGTTTTCCCCCATGTGTAATGCAAATACGGACTATTTGCTATCCCTACGTAAGTGAATCACCCTTCGGATATCTGTTGCTTACTTTGTTGCAATTAACTAATAACTAATCTAATTGTGCCCAGTAAACCACTTGCAATACCTAAAATTATGTAACCGTAATGGTGTTTTGGCAATATCCGTAATGGTGTTTTGGCAATTGCAAGTTTTATACCATGTAACATTACTTTAAGAAATCGTTTTTAAAAATTTGTAAGAAAAGGAACTTAAACAGGAAACTAAATCTGTTTTTGCGATAGTCTGAGAACATTTAATTTGCATCAGTACTTTGATTAAGAATGTCTTCTATAAGTACTTTTGCAAAGCGTCTGAGGAGTTAAGAAACTTGTCAACCTGATAAGCCTGTCCATAATAAGTCAACATAACCCTGTCCCCGGGGTGGTGTATCTAATTTACTTCAACAAAGAGTCTTTAATTGCCGTTAGCGTTCTTAGAACAAAATAATCGTTTTCAAATGTATTTCATAGCAATTGTTCTTTTGAGAAACTTAACATTGTAATCTTCAAAGTCTTATCGCTTCTGGATTGGGACAAAAAAGCTTCCTGTCGTCTTTTGCTTGGCTTGACCTGAATCTATCGGTCAGCGGGGAAGAGTCGGTTTGAGTTTCTTTTGTCAAGCAGGCGTAACATTAACTTAGAACTCGGTTACAAGAAAAAGATTTTTCCCTCCCTTCCCCATTTAGAAAGGTTGAAAGGACGCGCTTTTAGTTGCGCAATTTTGCTTGGCTTGCCAACCAATGCAGGACTCGAATGGCAGTAATCCGTTACACCGCAGATAATGCGTTGGTTTTAATGCGTTTTGTAACAGGGAAGGCATGACGGTATTTAAACTGTTAATTCAGTTTTTCACTTGTTACCTCTGTTGGCTCCTGGAAAGAGCATAAAGCTGTACAGGCTTGTACAGGATAAGTAACTGCAAGACTGCATTATTAAATCTACGTGTGATTTGTACTATAGATTTATATTTGTTCTAAATATTGTATTTTCTGAATATTTTTATTGAAAAGAACCTTTCGAATAAAGCATTTATAAATTTCTAATATTCCTTTGAATTTTCTTCTGTGTTAAAAGCAATTTAGAACAAAATTTAAAATGTTTTCTTTAAGCTTTAGTTAACACAAAATTGATTTGTCTTTCTCTGCTGTTGTTATTTAACAAAGTTCATTAAGCTTAATATACCGCTACCGAATGCGGATCTGTTAGTGGATATTCTAGACTTAAACGAAAGGAGATGAGAACTGAAAACTTTATAATCTTTTTAAACTAAGGTAAACACACTAGTACACACACTTATAAAGACGTGATAGCTTAGAATGCTGCAGATTCTCATTTTTCATAATGTAAATACTACATATCCACAATTAAACAATGATTTAAATTAAAGTGTTAGTTAAATTAACGCGTTCAAATTTTAAAAAAAGTGAATGCAAGAACAATAAAATAACATTGGTCTTTAAATAAAAACGACAAAAGGAAATGATAACTTTAAAGAACATTTTTATGGTAGCAGGTAATTAATTGCTCAAATTAACTGTGCAACATCTTAATTAGTAAACCTCTATGTTTCTGGCAACTGCAGTAAGAGAAGACGCATTAGTATTTGCTTTTATGCGGGTGAATTGATATAGTTTAGCGAAGGACTCTCATCAGAAGTCAATGGACTTCATAGAATGCTTTAATCTAAGTAAACGGGAATGTCGTTATCGTATTATTGGGAAAATGTTAAAAAGTACTTTTCAGGTCATTTGGAATAAGACTTTCAAAATTATCCGAAAAAAATTATTTTGATATTCTTCTCACATGTATAAATCTGATAGTTATGGCATTAAATTCTGCTGCCGAGTGAATTCATATTTTAAGGCATAGCATTTTTGCTTATGACTTGGCGAAAATCAAAGAAGGGGGAAATTATGCTCAAAGAAATAGGGTAAGAATTTGTCTTTTTCAGTAGACAGCTAATTCGTTTCATTACAGTATTAAAGCCGTTTTTAAATTACTTTGATATTTTCCTCTAAGTACGATTGAGTACTACAGTTGACTCAACGATTTAAATGGACCTCAAAGGGTAATTAAAACATACAGTTCTAGAATGAAAGATTTTAGGTATAGCAAAGATAATAAATTTTGTAACTTATATATATCCATTAAGCGTTAAATGAAAACAATGCAGAGAGCACGCATGTAAATCTAATATCGAATAATAATCCTGAAATAGTTCTTTGATGAAAGAGGCATACATAAATGTTACATTTTATCAAAAAGTGTATTAAAATTTTTTTTCCAAAGTTTTGTGCGGCTACATAACATAACTTGCTTGCATGTTAAACAATCTAGGAAGCGTTGCTATTACTTGAGGGCGTTGCAAACAGCCAGTTCTCAGAGTTTGACCGCTTAACATTCCGTAAGATTTTATCTTTTAAATTATAACTGCGATTGTTTATTTAATTATTTATTAATGTATTGAGAGATTTAAAAGCAACAAAATTACTTTTCAATAATTTGCATTTTTTGTTTTATTTTTAATAATATAACTAATTGATGTAAACTAAAATACATTTAATTCATATTATTTGTAACTGATAATGTTATGAACATTTGCAGCATTATTTTAGATAGTAAAAGATGCTTTTAATGCTATACATGACGTACTTCGGTACAGAATAATCGCCTAAGATTTTAATTTTAAAATATCTCATTACTATACGATTAACGGTTAGTATTTTCAGGCCTCTGTAACTATAACCATCCCATATTTTATAGATAAGCAGGTTATTTTCTTTGTCTGATCAATCAGTAGTCGAGTTCCTGCAGCAGCGAATCTCGGGCAGTTCTCTGTCGATTTATCTTCCGGCAGCTAAACGTGTTAGTTGCATGGGGTTTCCGTGACCACATATAAAAAAGATAGAAGGTAATTTTTCGTAGGAAGTTCTTCCTTGAAGGTGTACCTTCCTTTAAATAAATGGGTTTCAAGTGTTTTGTCTCAAAAACTAATTAATTAACTATCTCTCTGTCACCATACTTCATGGATGTAATAGCTTTAACGCCAGTGATTTGTAAGCGCTCCCGTTTTTAGCATTTGGAATATAACATATCTTTGTTTAAAGGCTGCTCAGTAACGTAGAAATAAAATTTTTTGCGACTAACTGCTCATCCTATTCAGGAAGTCTTTGTGCTCTCAAGAAGTCTTTGCGTTTACAAGATTTAGTGTTAATAAGGCTCGTAAATTATAGAATTAACTTTTCTTGTTGTTGTTGTTCTAGTTTTGTCAAAAGCTAGTGTGGAAAGGTCAAATAGGGCCAAAAGTATCTGATGCAGGCCCTATTGATGTCGGCGATCGTCGAAGAACACAGGAGCTGGAAGAAAATCAATACTGAAGAGTCTGGCCAGTATGGCAAAGAGTCAAAGATATGTATTGGAGAAAGTTGTGTACTAGGAGAATTGAGGGCAGCAATTATAAATTCGCTGATAATCAGCGATATTTTCATTCTTTCAAATTGTTATGTTCCCTATTTGGCCAAGGTAGATGAAATAATTCGGTTGCAGTTTAGCTCGGGAATAGATATTTAGATGTATATTATCTAAAATATATATTATATAAATTTTGTTGTCGACACATTTCATTTTCTCTCTATCCTTTTTCTCTTTTCTCGTTAACAAGTAAAGTCTTATAAATGCACGTCTTCAAAATCATAACATATTTTCCCACCACCCGATATTTGAATACAATAAAAATTGTAAAATTTTTGCCCCTTATGTATTGCTATAACTAAATTAATTAAGAATATAATGAATCATTATAAATAAACAATGCTATTTAAAGTAAAATATATATAATATGTTTCATGTGAATGAAATTAACATATAAAATATTTTATGAATGCAGCTCTGGTGACTTTTGGAATTAGTATCAATTATGAAATTCGTATATTTCATTTTACTGTCTCAAACATAAGACATTTTAAACACTTTCATATGCAGGCTGTTCGCTAAAGTGGCTATTATACTCTTAAATATCGATTTTACACATGTACTTACAGTTACAAATTTCCACAGCATAAAATTGTGTTTTCTTTGGAAACAGTTTTAGCAAGAAAATTCAAATTTAAGTTCTTGTATTGTTCTTATACAGGGAAAATATTCTTGGGATCAGCTACAAATTTAAAAGTAAAGCTGCTTTTCCCGAAATGGAACTTATAATCACCGAAATTATGACAACTTGTTTTCTGTTTGCTCCCTAAATTTCAGTGAATGCTTAATTTCGATCGAAAATATGCATTGAAACATGATTTAAACAGGTGAATTTTTTCATTAATATAACTGCGTATTTAAGAAACGTTAGAAGAAGAGTTATTTCTACTTAAAAATATGAAAATTCTTTTTGCCAGCTTATTAAAGCATAATAAATATTTTATTAATTGAAACTTTTGTGCTTACGTTAGTCCATATAAAATGAATAGATTCTGCATTTATAGAAACTTTCGTCTCCCACGGAGTCAATACTGTTTTCATGAAAATCACTGCCTTATTTTAAGAAACTTTTGCCTTTGAAAGTTTATGGCTAGGATGAGTACTTATAGAAAGAAAGAAATTTTCGAACATCCTGCATCAAAACTTCAGCCACTTAATCTTTAATTATTTATAAGAAAAATAACAGAAATAAATCTGAAAATGAATAATAATTAAAAAATAAATTGTAGCTGAATTGATCCTGTGTCATTCTCATACTTTTCCAATATCTGTTTAGCTGTCGAAATGTTTGTCTTTTCTTTTTTATTGCTTCATTTTGCACCTCGGAGCTCAGATATCTTCCTGATTTCTATTTTTCTGGGTAAACCTTTCTAATCGTTCAAGGCAGTGGTTGAATTTTCATGCTGAGTTGAATAGCAGGTATATTCAAACATTATGGAAGACGATATTTTCAAGGTTCCATTTAAGCCATCTTGACAAATCTTAATAGATGACAAACAGAAATATTTTATAAGAAACAACTGTGAGTATTTGGGTAGATTAAACTCAGAAAATGGCTGCGATTACTGTCTTGCTTTTCATGTGTGAAGGGTATCTCCATTAGAAACCAAAATTTTATGAGGTCTCGAAAAGTAACTGAGCTTGCTCACAGTATGATTCACTTCCAGTTCTATTTGAAAATGATGTATGCTTTACCTTAATGAAATTTTTTCGTTATAAATTTTATAATTTCGAACTTAAATTTAATGAAGTTTAAAAAATTTCTGAAGATTATGGAAATAAAATAAATGTCACCATGTCAAGATGCTGATTCCTTATGTAAAATAAACTTAATATATGGGTGAATTTTTATATTCATTTCTTTCATATTAATTTTACCTGATCAACTAAATGTGTGCAAACTCGACGGGAGGGGAGAGGAATGAAAGCGTAACATTTTGGTGGCTGTAAGAATTTATTTTATACTTCTACTATAGGACGAATAAAAAGCAGAGGCAAAAATATTTACACTTTAGTATAATTATTAAGGCTCTATAGATCTATGGATTGATAAAAATTAGAAGAAAATCTATAAACATCATCTGCTTTACTTAGTTTTTTGTGTATGCGTACGTATGTTTAAATATTAGTAAAGCTGTATGAATTAAATTTACTCTGCTCTTAATAATTAAACAGTGAAACACATACGCTTCAGAATTAACAATTTATCGGAACGAAGTCCATGTAACTATACAATAGCTTACCATGCTTGGAAGTTTTTTTTTTTTTTTTTAACTTGTTAATGGTTTTATCATTGCGTTAATTATTTCTAGAAGTTTTCATTTGTGATAACTATTATATTAGATATCAAGAACGTATTACCAACAATTTTTAAGCAGTCTGAATCGTCTATTTGCCTAGAAAATACTTAAAAAATTTTTGCGATTACTTAAGCTAAAAATGTTTCTTCACCATTATTGAATGTTATTTAAATAAAAACTTTGAATTTATGTTCTTTAAATGACCAAGAAATTATTCTAGACATCAGTGATACCTTGGCGACACCTTCAGGAATTATTCGAAAAAAATGTTTTTAACTTTGTTTCGGCTGCAGTTTTCTTATTGCCTTATCGTTTCCTTTAAAATTAATTTATTCAGTATTCCGTACGAATTTTATTTTACCTTTAGAGCTATTACATTCATTTTAAAGCAAATATTTTTATTCAAGCTTTTTATTTTATTTTTGTAGGTCACCAATATTCTTATCCAATATTTTTTCTGTAGTTAAGAATAATTACATCCACGAGGGTATTCGATGAAGCTTCACAAATTGCTTCGCTATTCGTGACAATTATTCTCTAAACGCTTGACTGCATGGCAGAGCAAGTTTAATGACCCTGTACATCATGTTCGAGAGACCGTTTATGTTAGCAGACCATACACATGCTGGCAGATGCGCTTATCATTCCATTCGTGGCTTATTCTGTTTCAATAAGAGGAAGAATATTATTTTTCTGATTCAGGGATTGTGTTATCTTAATTCAGAGAATAAAAAATTAAAGTTAGCAGTACAAAGCACATAAATTAATCCTAGATTTATGAAAAGAAGTTTAGGTCAAAAAGCTAATCTTTGTCTGTCTGCTGGGCTTACTCCAGTTTTTTACTGGTTCTCTTCTTCAGGATTTTAAATGCGTTGTATACTAATTCTATTCTAAACTTGAAGAATGCAGCCTTATTCCTCCTTATGTAATTAAAAATAAAGTAAACTAAAAAGTGAGCATGTATTTATGAATCATTTGTTATTAGCTGACTGTCCTGTTTTGAATGAGCCTGTTTGCAATGAAATATGCTGTTTACTATATGTTATTATACATTATGTATTTACATCTCTGCATGTATATAAAAAAGGAAATAAACTGTGAAACGGACATGCACTAGGAATTGACTGGGATTAACCAGCTATTCAGTTTTAAGTGTATTCCTTACACTTAGCTTACTTAACTTTACAGTAACTTTATCTACTTATTATTATGGAGAGGTGTGTTGCATTCCGTTTTCTATGCTTACATCTGTGTAAAAATATAAAAATGAAGTAACCCTGAGACAGGCATGAACTTAGAAGTTGACTGGCACTAGCAAATTGCCCAATTTTAAATGATCTTATTTACAGAGGAGTCTGCTACATTATTTTGCTTACATGTCTTTAGGAATGTTCTTATCAACAGTTGTATTTGTTTTAAGAAGGTTAACAAGTCTAATGTTATCATCCTCGAGATTTTTATGAAAATAAGTACAGAAGCTAAAACATTTCTTTTCATATTAGTAGTAGTAGTAGATTTAATAGAATTTTTATTATTGCAGAGGTTTTTAAAAATAAAGTTACGTATCTAAATTCGGCGGAAAGACGTCTAAATGTACTTGATCAAAATCACGAATAGTTCAGAATAAAGTAATAAACTACTAACCCACTGCAGTCTTTAAAAATTCAATTTGTCAACATATATGCCCTGTTATAAAGTTAAGAGATGTTTTTACTATATTTACGGATTTGCGCTTAAAGCCATTAGATGCATGTTTTCTATAAAAGCAGTGCGGCATCAAAATATTTATGCTAATAAGTGTATGATAATTTGTCCTCGCATTTTATTTTTTAATTAGAAAAAAGAAAAATTTGGGGAACTGCAACATGAAAGCAGATTGGAGTTTCATTCTCTACTTAGAAGCTACAAATTTTATTTCTTTATAAATTCTAGTTATTACAAAATATAAAAGGTTCGTGCTTACAGCTGGAGCTAGAAGTGTTTTGTCTTAAAGAAACAGTGAAACATGGGTTCAGAGACTTGCATTATGAATAAACATTCACGATTTTCAATATGAATGCATGCGAAAATTTATTTAATAAATATTTAACATCTTATTTCATTCATATAATGTATAATCATCCTGTGTATTTCGAAGGTGATGTAAATAATCCCTTAAAAATGTATTCAGCCATATGTAAAAATTTATATTCGAAATAGGTTTCAAAGATTTGGTGAAAAATACTATTAAACAATATAAACATAGCAAAATAACTGTTTCTAATAATCCAAACTTAGCCCACTAGTAACCAGAAGGAAAATATAAGACTGTTGAACAGTGATAGTTCGCCGCGTATTCAGTTTCCAGTGAAAAAAAAAAGACTGGCCGCATGAGATTTTCGTAGTTTTCCTAACCCGGATTTGAACCCGCATTTCAAGGTTTTCTATATGGTGAACGTGAATGTAAATCAGTTTTCCTTAGAAAGCTCTCCAAGAAGACATCCCTTCCCTTAGCCAAATACTCCCTAAGTCACGTGTTCTTTGCCATATTCGAATAACCTAAGCTGCCGTCGAGAAAAAGTTCGCTTCTTTATCTATAGAATCGCAAATACCTTTTCTTTGAATCAGTAATTTTCAGCATAAATTTAAAAAAGACAGGGAAATAAAATCTATAAAACAGTAGTTAAAACACAGCAGTTTAAAAAAGGAAATTTAAAATTAAAATCAATGACACGAAAAAAAGTAAATGATTGAAATGTGATATCGAATCTGAAAATAATAAAAAATAATTTTGTTACATAACCGCACACTTTTGTTTGAGTATTTTAACATAAAGACCTTCTCAGGTGTACAGAATATTAAGAATATTAAATCTAGCATCAGTTTTAATACACGATATAAAATCGGGTAACGAAATCTCTGATTGTAGTTATGAGCTTGTTGTTATGAAATTAAAACTTCTTTTTCAGTTGTATCCTTAGTAGTAGTAACTATTATACGTGACCAGATTTCTTAGCTACTTTTGGAATTTCTTGATAATATTTTACTGAAACCTTCTTTGAACCTGCAGATATTGCTTACAGAAATATATAAATGGCGATAGCCCTGAAGAAAATATTGGATAATAGTTACGAGTATTAGATAAAAGTTTATGTAACGTACTATATTGATAAATCAATGATATTTACTTCAAGGTAATTCCGATTTTATTGTGGTAATTATGTAGCAACTAATCCAAACTACACTTTGAAAGGACAATAAAAGGACATAATATATGACCATAGGAAATGCTTCTATTAATTATATTAGCGGTATAAACGTTCATTATATTATCAGTAAATACGTAAGTTGTTTTTAAACCACCTAGTTTGCCATAAACAGTGGACAAATTTTAAATATTACTTAAAAATTTTATACCGAAATGGTTTGCTAGCCCATAGGAATAACTTCATGTGTGAACTGCTGTCTAGTTGAGTAAAACGACGCGAAAGATAAAAAGCTGGGCTATAGAGCAGTGGTCCTCAACCTTTTTAGCAACCTGTGCAAACCCTTTTACCATTGCTAAAAGATCATTCCCCCTCCTTCTCAAAAATACATATATACTCGGAAACTGCATATATAAATTCATTTTAATTTGCTTTGTAAATTAATTTGTTTTATAAATTAAAAACTAAAAGCTTCAAAACTTTGATAAACACCAAAATTTGAGTAAAAGTTGTAGTTTGTGATTATAAATACTTAACAGATAAATAAAAGATTGAACGTATTCCCCCCTAAAGCTACGAAATTCTTCCCTGGTTGAAAATCCCTGTATAAACGTCTCTAATGTCAGTAATATAAGACGCTTCTAATATCAATAATCTTTATGAATTATCTTCTAATGGCATTTATCTTTATCAATTTGAAACGGGATAATCGGCATGATTATGACCTTTCAGAATTTTATGTAATATAATTTCGTCTCATGTTAAATGATTTCCTAGAATGAAGTTGTCAAACACTGGCACTGCATTCTGTGGCCTAAAAGCATAAAATAAGCTACGATTTATAGTGCAAAAAACATTACGGGTTACGAGACATCGAAGATTAATAAAAAAGCTGATACAAAGTCTATTCGTCCGGTATTGCGATACAAAGTCTAAAGTCCGGTACTGCGGTCTTAGTATTGAGGACCTTTAAGACATTGCCCTCAATATGGTGTCAGGATTCGTGTAAAGAGAATCTGGGCGTAAGAAATACCCGATATTCCTCACAGGATTTTATTCAGTGACAAAAGGATGGAAACGAGCATGGATATTCAATACCTCGTAATTCGTAAAATTGGGCCATTCCCCGCAACATTCACTGTACATTTTTTGTTTATCGTCGACAGTAAAAAGCACTCCCGACGTTTGGCGACTTTATTCTGGGGCATCATGTATAAAATGAATATTACTAGAGCTTATCTAAAAAAACATATATATATAACCTTTACTTGGCAAAAATAATGACTTTTGTCGAAAAAAATAATATGTAAAAGAGCAAGGATCCGGCTGAAACTGAGCACGTTGTTGCATCTCGTTACGTTAAATGAGATACCAGAAAATTTGAAGTTGTGAGAGGAATTGCATTGCAGTTATTATTATTTTTTAATGCTTAAAATTACGCTAAATTTTTCAAGTGCAATCTGTCTTTAAGTTAATACACTAATTCACACATTATTTTCCGAAATAATGTTGAAAAAGTCAAAAGAATTATTTCTTAGTAATTTATATTATAAAACGAAATAAATTTTCAAAATTTGTTCTGTCAGAAAAGCAAGTGGTATGTTTTATCTCTAGTCAGTTAATTATGTTAAGAAATTGTTGCACTGTAAAGACAAGAAAAAGCAAACACCTACCTGATCTTTTTTCAGCTTCAATCGCATGATTCACTAGTTTAAATGATAATATTACATTACCAGAAGCGCTTGCAGGGCATTGCCTAATAAAATATAGCACTCCTAGTATTTTAATGAATTTTCCTTCAATTTTAAGTCATAGACATTATAGTGTGTTGCAGTATAGACATTATAGTATTCTTCACAATTCAATAATCTGATAAATTGCTTGAAGATGAACAACTGAATAGATACTACCATAGCAATCGAAGTAAAATATTATGAAAAATCTTTGTTTCAAAGAAGCGGTGATATACTTCATTCAGTTTTTAATAATTCTAGAACTTATGTATATTAAACATAAACATTATTAAACTATATACGTCAAAAAACATTTTAAAGAGCAAGAAATATTTACAAACAAGCAAAACAACAACAAAAAAATCGCATTTATAAATAATCAGAGAGCATGTAATCACAGCCCGACTTAGCCTAATTGGTGCCCTGGACAAAAACTTCTTTGGGGGGTCTCCCTCTACTTCAGTAATGAAGAACCGAACTTCATGGAGGTATTTAAATTTTTCACCTCATTATAGATATATAACAAGAAAATTGACTAGAACCTGAAATAGCTATACAGTCCCTCCCCCAATGGTCAGATGAAATATCATTCTGTCCATTTTATTGATTTTCTGACAATTCTATATCCCTCATTAAAAGAATATAGCACATCCGAAGAGCCAAAATTTGACAAAAATGCTATTTAAATATATAATTAGAAAATGTGAAGACATTTTTAACAATTTGAATTAATGAACAAAAAATGCCATAGACAAGTCCTATGCACTAAGACAATAGAACGCGATGCAACTGAATTTTTCGCAATTACGATTAGGATGACCTTGTTAGCAATCATATCACTGTAGTTTGTAGCTTTTCACAAGTTTCCGAAATGCAGTTTTCTGACTGTTAACTTTGTCATCCAGCTGCGAAAAATTCATATCCTTGCTGACATCAAGGCGGAATTCAGCTAAATTTTCGCAGTTACGATGATTCAATTAAGCCAATCAGAAGCCCGTATTTTTGTAAACATATCGCATTTGGCGATATGTAAAAATACAGTATCTGAATAGCCAAACTTGTCCATTGTAATTGTGAAAATTTAGCTGAATTCATAGAAAGCCATGGATTTACGAAATTTAGACATTTTGTTTTCATACGATAGATTAATGAAGAAGCTAACATAAAACTGACGGATTTTACATTGTACTGATATTATGTTTAAGAAAAGTTCATTAAAGAAGGAAACGTAAAATAAATTATCTATTCGATTTGGGGCTCCCCTTCTGACGTGGGGGCCCAGGGCAACTGCCTCGTATGCCCCTGCCTCAGTCAGGTTCTGCATGTAATGCAAGTGATACTTTTTCCATCTTCAAAATACTATTAAAACTATTCTGAAGGCTATCATATTTCATCACTCAAGAATATCTGATAGCAGTTTCTAGCTAACAAGAATACTTATATCAAACATATTTTTTTGATGTCTCAGAGATAAACTTCAAAATATTTCGCACTATTTTTGAAAAATACAAGTCAAAACATGCGGCACTGGGAAAGAATTTGAAGCATTTTAAATTTGATAATATAAATAAGAAATGGCTATGTAACTGTGATTGTAACTGAGTTAGATAATGCTAAAGCTCAATCTAGATGAGCGCGCAGACGGGACGTTAACGATGATGAATGCAGACGTGTGAAAATGTTGTGATGATTATCCTTTTTACTTTTCTTTTCATTTTAATTTATGTAATTAAATCGTAATTAAGTAATAATTCGATGAGTTTTAATGATCATTATCAGTGATCTTTATAAGTGATGTTTTCCCGACATAACTTTTAGTCTCAGAAGTGTCTGCCCGTAGTTCTTTTCGATTTCGTGCAGCCGAATTATGTAGGAAGTGGCCATGCAACTGTGACTTTAACTGAGTTAAATAATGCTAAAGCGCCGCGCAGACGAGACGTTAACCAAGACCAGTTGTAGAGGTGTTAAAATGATTATTCTTTTTACTTTTCTCTTCATTTTAATTTATGTAAATAAATCGTAGTTTAGTAATGATTCAATGAGTTTTGCTGATGATTATTAGTGATGTTTTCCCTATATATACCTGTTATTTCGAAATCATGAATAATCAATGCAGTTTCGAGTACCTAGCAATATTCTGTTCTTGTCAAAATCTTAATCTTAAACTATTGCGTCATATGAAGATCATTTCGGTTTTTACTTGAATTTTGTTACAATAATAATAATAAACACATGGCCTGCTGCGAAAATTTGTGGAAAGCAACACTTCCATGAATATTCCTAATTTCTCACAAAAACTAGATTTATCTCTTACTATGGCAACAATGACTCTGCATTATATTTTGATTAAACCAAAAGTCGTTTGCTAAATTAAGATTTAATTATTTGTCCAAATTCAGTATTTATTTAGTGCAAATTTCTGTTAATAATTAATTGTTATTGATTTAGTTTTGTCGAGTCTCATTGAAACTAAAGACAAATAAAAATTGAATTTTGATAATCAATTAATGTATATTGATTATATAGTTCTTCCCATGGTTCTAAAGATATGAGTCTGTGATAAACAGATGTTGTTTCAAATCGACGATGCATAATATGTTTAATTTGTTTTCAATATTATAAAAATGCGTTGCTTAACACAGTTAAGTTAAGCATTTAACATATAATTTTAGATGGAATTCTTTACTATATTTTACAGCAAATGTCGTTTTATATCATAAATAAAATAGGTTTCTAATACTCTATAATTATTCTATTGCAAAATCCTGCAAACCTTTATATTTCTGTTTTTAATTTTGTTCCAATGGTAATATATTTTTATATTATTTTGATATTTTCTGTTTTTACTTCTATATGTTTTAAAAAGACATGCAGAAACAAAAGAAGATTTTAAAACTGAAATTCCTTTTTAATAGAGTTTCAATTTTATTAAGATTTTTATGAACTGGCAGCAGTAGATGCTACTTTTATTCATGAAAAAATGCGAAAGAAGCTTATGGTTTTTCATACTTTTTAATTTTTTATAATTTAAAAAATTAATTTCTTATGTTAAAGTTCTTTGAAGCATTAAAACGCAGTCTGGGTTTTTTTTAAATTGATATTGTTTTATCAAAAAATAAAACTAAGATTTAAAACTGGATTTTTCTTACAATTTTAGTTCTTATTTTTAAGGGATCTTGAAACTCATATCTTTAAGCAGTATTATTTTGCACTGAAACAAGAATATCAGAATTCGCACTAAAACTTTCCTGTGTTAAAATGTGTAGATGACACTGCAATAATTTATAATTTTATTTACGAAAAACATCAAAATATTTTTTACAGTGGAAATTTAATTATTGTAGTCCGCAGTATTCCAAACAGAAATTAATTGCAGTATTCAATAAACATTCTTCCAACACCAAACCTGAGTAACATGCACCCATAATAAATTTAATGCCAATAAAAATTTTGCATTGAAATTAATACCAATCGTACACTGAATAGTGTAATTTATTGAAATTAGATCTTCCATTAGCGATTTTATTTCAGTAGCTCTGATTATTATTAATCGCTAATTTATAATTTACTCGTTTGTTTTCAGCTTATGGTCTGTAATTTTTATAGTTGAAATGTGATAATGTTATAAAAAATCAACCGCGTACATTTTAAATTAAGTGCAGAACAGCATTTATTTCTTGGAATAGTGACAGATATCTTTTAAACCATGCGAAGAAATATGTAATCGATATACATTAAATAATTTTCAAAATGCAATTTTTATTTGTCTTTAGTTTCAATAAGATAAGATTCGACAAAACTAAGTTAATAAAAATTAATTATTAATATAAATTTACACTAAGTAACTACTGAATTTTGACACATAATTAAATCTTAATTTAGCAAAAGTCTTGTGATTTGTTAATCAAAATATATAATGCACAGTCATTGTTGCCGCAGTAAGAGATGAATCTAGTTTTTGTGATAAATTCGGAATATTTACAGGAGTATTGCTTTTCACAAATTTTCTCTGCAGGTCATGTATTTATTATTATTATTGTAATAAAATTTAACATTTCAAAGAAATATTTTTGTTTTTAGTTTGCGACAAAAATAGTTTTTTTATGTTGTTTAAAAAAAATTAATGGACAATTAAAATATTCATATAATATATATGGTTTCTTTACTATTTACATTTACTCGCTGAAAAAACAGAAGATTTTCATAATACTAGTAATTATGAATACATATCATGAACACAAATCAGTAGCCGAGAGGATAATACCGCTGAACACTGGTGATTCGGTCTTCTGCCCATGTGTAACATGAATACGAACTAGTTTCTCTTAGAAAGTCCTGCACGAAGGCACCCCTCGCATCGAGCTGATAGTCTTAGTGGGCTTTCCATTGTCAAAATGATCGTAATTAATGCATATTTTATACTCTAGAAAACGAATGCATGAACATCAAAATCACTTATAACGATATCATCTGCTCTTATTAAGCCTGAACTATTAAAAACGCAAGTAAATATAATTATTTTATATGTCGAAATGTCCTAATAATCTGTTTGCATTTCTTTCTCATAACTGTTAATTTGTGTAGTTTGTTCACCTCTCTCGTGAAACGAATATTGTGATGTACGTTTTATAGCATTTTTAAAACGGGTTTGCCGTTGCGTATAAATGCGCCATTAATACAACGAAAACAGCGAAGGACTATATAAAACAAGTAGAGCGTCTCGGTGTCCGTTTTGGACCTGAACAGACGTTTGCTTGCGCGGAAACTTTTGATGAGAACTGAATCCTTTTATGAATTTGTTAGGTACCTTTTTCACTACTTGATAAGTTAGTTTTTATAAATCCGCATATGGATCTGTTTAAGTGCCTTTTTCGTTATTTGGTTAGTTTTTATATAAGTTCTTTTCCTTACTTCTTTCTTCCACTCACACTTACATGCTCCTTTTTGGCGGTTTTGAGACCTTTTGTTCTTGGCGGACTGGAGCGTTGCATGTTATCTGATGATGTTTTTCCAAGCTATAAGGCTAGTTGTGAAGGAACATTGTGAAGAATCATTAAGAAAAAATGTTTTTCGTGATTCTTTTGCCCAACATTTGTATGAAATCAGAATTTATCTACAACAGTTTTATTTGACTAAGCGAACTCTACTCTTCCGAGAGCTGATTAAAAATGTATCATATTCAGCAGATTTTCAAATTATTCTTGTTTGTTGTAATCTGAAGCCTGTAAATTTTAGCTTAAAAGAGTCAATAAATTTTCACTTAGCATATTTTAGGTTCTATCACATTAATCTTTTATCTATATTCAGGAAAAATTACTCATTCCGTAAACTGATTTTTAATATTTTATTATTCCTAAAATTGGGCCAGTTACCATTATAAATATTGGATCATAGTTTGCATTTACTTTTATTTGTACTTTACGTATTTTCTCGCGCATTTATCACATCCTTACCTTCGGGGTTATTTTTGGGAAAAAATGATACTGGAGTATTTTTCGCATGAAAAATATAAGACTAGATACATTAGATGGAGACATCTAAATGGAAGATGGTGGATATTCTTGGAGGCTTAATTTCAGTAACATAATCACTTGATATGCCAGTTGATAAACTTATCAAAATGGAACTTCAAAGTTTTATGCGAAGTGTATAACTGGGAGCAATAACATTTTGATACCTAAAGATTAAATGCTAGACCGAGTTTGAAAAAGATGTTTGAATGAATCTTGGGGGCAAGGAAATTAACTTCACCAATAATAAGGAGCGTTTGAAGAAAAGAAGGAATTCCAATGTCATGGATAGTTTTGATAAGGAGTGGCAAAATACTGAAAATGATTTTATCTATGAATTTGTAGCAAGAATATGTAAATGGGATGCAAAGAAAGACAATGGGCAAGAAATGCAATGCAAAAGACCCAAGAGAATGAAAAATTTATAAATATTTTGACCGAATAATGCTAAGTTCTAGAGGACTGTCTGATTAAACAGAAGGATGTTTTCGCAGATGAAGGGATGCTTTTCTGAGGGAAACTAGTTCCTATTCATGTTAAACGTGGGGAAAATAAAAATTTCCATGCACAAAACTCGTTCACCAGACTTCTAAACCGACCGAAATACCAGTTTTCGGTGGTCTTACCTACTTTGTCATTGGTAGGCCTTCGCAATTCTGTATTAACTGTTTCATTTCAAAACATTCATGAATTCACAAAAATACCCGTTTGTAGGACGAAGCTTGTAGGAAGTTTGTAGGAAACAGAAGCCTTACGTGCTATATAAAAGTTTCTTATATAAACAGTTTAAAACACTAAACCAGATGCAAATATTAGAAATGATAGTTTGAACGAGATGAGATCAACTATAGTATTGATGCTAGTTTTTCTTGATGTTTATACACATCTACAATTAAATTATCATTATTGACGGGTGGAAATAGTTGTAACTAGTAGATTAGATAATGTTAGTGTAAGGTTAATTTTATTAATAGTTAAATTTTGAGTTAAAGTCCCTTTCCTATCGATTCTTAACTTCAACTTACCACTTCCGACTAGAACGTAGTTTTAGAATCAAGTCTGAATACATAATGAGGAAGAGCGGTATTTAACCGCGAAGTTCTTCGATCTTAGAGAGAGAGGTACCAGGTATTCCGTCTGCACGCGTTCGCCTTTTTTACTTGCTTTTTTACTTACTTTTTTCTTACTTTATTACTATTAATACTTGCTTCTATAAATGTCATGCTATTTTAATAAACTGTGATGTATTATGTGGAGGATAAAACTAAAACGCGTCTATACTAAGCTAAGCTAAGTCTAGACGCCACAGTTTACAAAGTTTCTGGTGATTCTCTTAACTTAATGACTATGTTAACTTTATTAACAGTTAAATTTTAAGTTAAAGTTCCTTTCTTATCGATTCTTAACTTCAACTTACTACTTCCGTTCAGAACGTAGTTTTAGAATCACGTCTGAATACATAAAGAGCGGTATTTAATCGCGAAGTTCTTCGGTCTTACGAAGAGAGATACCAGGTACTCTGGCTGCACGCGTCCGCCTTTTTAGGCTACTCTCTCGTAAGCTATTATTACGCTCGGCCGTACTTTAGACCCTTGATAGCTTCGCAGTCTATTAACGTTAAGGGACCAACTCTGTTAGAATTTTGATAGCTTCGGCTATACCTCTTTAGTTTAAATTAGTTTAGGTTAATTCTTAGTATCTTAAGTTCAAGCCGAAGTGTCGGCTTTATTGTACACTCCAAGACGGAGTTTTGTTAAAACTTTAGTTGGAATAATAAAGGGCTAGTTTACCCTTCTATCTTGTTGTTTTCTGTCACACGAACTCAACCAATTATTCGCTTATCAATTCTTAAGATTCTTCACTTCCAACACTAACTTAGAATTACAAAGTGAGGAACTCTACAGTAGTTTTGTCTTCCGTGAGAAAAAAGTGTTGGAACTCAACAATATATCTTGAGTTACTCATATATCGTCTATCAGGTAGAGATAAGAAGACAATGAAGATGTATATGCATATATGCACACCGTGCCCACAAAAATCCTTACTTAGTCTTTATTTTCGCAACCATTTGCCATAGACGTAAACTTTCAATTGTAACAATATTACAGTTAGAACAAATGCTGCTAATATTTATATTTTGATATTTTTAAATTAAAAAACATTTTTTTTATTGCAAACTCTAACTTCCGATGGCCTTCCGATTCCTGCGTTTATATGTAGAAAAAATTTATTTTAAAAATAAAGTGTTAGACCAGAACCTGATGGTGGTATCAATTCTGTGTGTATCAACATAAAAGACTTTATGTGGGTTCTTTGAAAAATTATTTTTAGCTCAGTATCTTATAGTTATCTCAGCATCTTTATTTTATCGAGACTTAAATCTAACGTTGTTCGCTGACCCCTAGACTGAGAAATAGTGTGTATTCCCCTATTTGTACCTGAGTATTTGTTTAGTTTTGTAAGTCGAGTAATTAGAAGCAAAATAATTTCCATTTGAATCATTGAATTCAGACGCTATATCTGTCAAGTAAAAGCAATTCAATATTGATTCTAAGTATGCTGTGGATACAATCAAAGTTCTATCAGTGAAAGTGAACCTTTAAAATGCAGCTTTCCTTCTCTGGACTTCCCTCTTCTGACGTACTTTTAATCGCAATGTATGAGCTTAAGAAATCCGTTTTCTCGGAGTTACATGCGAGTTTTTCATGTTTCAATCCGAAATGTTAGGTTACTCAAATAACTTTCAGCTGTCATAAAATGTTTCTTGCCTCATGACGTCACTTTTTAGTCCCACGTCAAGTCCTAAACTGTCTTATTTGCTAGCACATGTGACTGGATCCTTTTTCTTCCGTTGTTTATTCAAGCGAAACCTATTTTTATCATTATTGCTTTTCCATATCAAGGCATGGATTGCCTCATCTGTAAAGCATAAACGGATAAGACATCGCACCTATCATTTGCCATAACTTTTGAGAACCAATGAGACTTTTCGAAGTTCTACCCCAGTTTTGAATCGAGAACACCTCGATAGAAAGCAGATATCATGTACCGCTCTTATCCTATTATTAATCTCTTGACAGGATTTCCAGGCAGGCAAAGGTACAGGTTGAAGCAAGGCCAGCACCTGAGCATCAGAGTAGTTATTAGGTATTGCCGGGCCTTGCTAAGTACTACATTTCGGCCTCATAGAATTCCGAGGGCAGGATTGTCATCCCAAATCCATTGTCAATCCCTCTTCTCCTACCAGCAACCTCTTCAGAGGATTTAGACTTGCTGTGTATTTTGAGTCCTTCCTTGCCGCACAGATACTATACGCTTACGAACATCCATGCTTTATCTGAGATTTAAATCCGGCACCTTCGGTATGGTAGTGAGAGTCGCTAATCACTAGTCTTTCTAAGTGGCAGGATTTTCAGACAGATGAATTTCTAGTCTTCCATTCCAAAGCCAGTGTAGTCATAAACATTATTACATTATCTGACATTTAAACCGAAGTAGATCGGTGTGATAATCAGCCTCCTCTAACCACCACTCCGATTGGGGTGACAGATATATGTCAATAAAAAGCTAGAACATACCAATTTATAAATTAAGGTAATCAAAATGTAGCAATCATTTTCAAAACATTTATGGCGTACGAAGCAAGCGCAATTTTTCATCGTCATCTTACTGTAAATTTAAAAAAAAAAAAAAAAAAAAAAAAAAAAAAAAAAAAAAGAGCTTGCTTATACTTATTTTTGAAAGAGCAAACCTTCACTCATAATTTACTCTTTAAATGTTTGATAAATTATGTTGCACTAGTAAAATGCAAGTGTATTTGAAAGAGCACTAGTATAATTTCAGCGAATTAGATTGAAAAGTGTAACTAATTTCTGTGCTCAGTTGTCTAAATGAGTTGTCTCAGTTCTCTCAAAGAATTAATCTGCATTTAAATTTGACGTTTCGGAATAATTACCTATAGAAGAGTTGTTAAGTTAGAGAAAGAAACAAATTTTATCCTGATAGCATCTTCAGTTAGTGAATTAGATTCCTTAAAACCTTTCACAGTCGTTAAAATATATGAATTTTAGTTCAAGATTTTAACTCCAAAAGTGTTTAAAAGACTAATCTTATAATTCTCGTCTCACTTTTCGCTCCTTAACTTTCAGTCGCCTGGACTGACTCAATGACTGACTGTGTTCAATACAATGGAATTATGATAAATTCGGAAAATATTGTACTTTGAATAAGAGAGATCCCCTTTGGACAGTCCCTAGAAATTTTAATAGAAGCCTTAATCTGAAACTGAGTTTATTTAATTTTAAAATAGGGTAATTTGTATAATTTCATCTGAAATTCTTTTAGAATTTTGACATGCTTATCATTAACTTCGTGTAAAACTTTCGCTATTTTCCACTAATTGCTTTTTAATGCTATTTTCTTTAGAGGAACGGGCTTCTCCCACAATTATATACTAATTATATATATATATATCGCACTAAATGGATTTAAGATCATACAACATTATATATATATATATATATATATATATATATATATATATATATATATATATATAATTTTATAATATTACGTATACTAATTTATCTCTCTCTCTCTAGCTATCTATATCTATCTATTTATCTATCTATCTATATTATCTATCTATATAGATAGATAGATAAATAGATATTTCTGATGAAATTTTTATCATAGAAAAGCAAAGTGTTTTTATCGGAAGGGGGAGAGGAAAAAAAAAGACATTGCTGAAATCAGTTTTTGCGTGCTACTTTTCTCTATTCTTTTTTATTATTTTTTTATTCACTGCTAAAGTATTTTGTTCTATACGTAAGTTAAGTATGGCATTAAAAATTTGTCGCATGATTGTTCGGTATCAGACTCATCTCTCACGTTTCAGATGATATTCCAGATAAAGTCGATCCAGCCTTTACACGAACGGTTGTAAGCGGATGCATTTGGAATAGCTGCAGACAAGTCACTTAAACAAAAGTAATAGCGTGAGCAAAAGAAAATTCGAAGCAATTTTTATTTTTCTTTCAGTTATATATTTTCTTGATACTACACTGCTGACCATTAAAATTGCAACACCAGGAAGGAATGATCTGACGAACGTCAAAAATCACGTGAAAGGAAGAAGATGTTGGGATATGCAGATGATTAGTTGTTTCAGCGCATAAGACCATGCAGGAGATAGAAACGATATCTGAAGCACTGCATAAAGACAAATTGTGTAGTGGATTTCTCATTCGGAAAGTGCCTTTTAAGGTTGGAGTTTGCTCAAAATATCATATCATGCCTCGAATAGGAAGAGGAAATGCTTAACAGCAAGTTTCGAAGTTGGATAGAGGCAGGATCGTTGCCTATCGTACATTATCGTTCCGTGGCATCGCCGGTCGCACTGGTCGACATCCAACCACTGTCATGCGAATATGGAATCAATGGATTGCTGAGGGTCATACTGAACGGCATGCAGGATCTCAACGCCCTCTCATCACTAACGCCAGAGAGGACAGACATATTGTGATGTTAGCTCTGCAAAACCGTACGACCACATCACGGACCATTAGTCAGGAAATGGGCATGTTTGCAGCACGCCCAGTATCAGCTCGTAAGGTGCGTCGACGTTTGCAGAACCGTGGGCTGTCAGCAGGGTGACCATTACTTCGGCTGACAATGCAGCATAGAGAGAGATGGAAACTCTGGTGCGCCAGACGAAAAAGCTGGGTACAGGAGTGGCACAATATCGCCTTTTCAAACGAGTCCAGGCTCTACGTGCAGTATTCTGAAGGCCGTATTCTGGAGTGTCCGAGGAGACCGCACGTCGCCTGCTTGCATTCGATATCGGCATAGGGGCCTTGCACCTGGTATGATGGTTTGGGCAGCCATTGGGTACACGACACGCACATCTCTAGTTCGGATCGACGGTAATTTTAGCGCAGATAAGTGCATTTTTGACATCTTATGTCCGGTGGTTGAGCCCCAAATGCCATGTTCCAACAAAATAATGCAAGACCACTTGTTGTCCGCCGTGTTTCCTTCCTCAATACACAGGGTATTCGACTGCTGCCCTGTCCTGCAAGGTCTCCAGATCTGTCACCCATTGAAAACATCTGGTCATGGGTTGCTGAGAGAGTGGCCTGCCAACCCTCTCCAGCTAATATGGTTGATGAAGTGTGGCATAGACTTAAAAGCAGCATGGAATGAGTTGCCTATTTCTGTCATCCAAGCTCAGTTTGTCTCCATGCCTAATGGGGTAAGGGCTGTTTTAGATGCCAAGGGTGGCAGCTGTTTCTACTAATTTCACACCCCTATAAACCTCCAAAATGCTTATAAATTTAATCATTTTTTCTTCATGCCTTACTGTTTACTTGCAATAAATATCTTTTTGTATTTGCTTTCCTTCATGGTGTTGCAGTTTTAATGGCCAGCAGTGTATTTGAGCAACATGAGAATGCCAGAACGTGTTCGAATATAGATACCTGGCACACATTTTCCCATAAGTACACCTAATTGTTTTTCTTCGCCCGCCTCAGATGTCCTGAAATTTAATGATATCTAATACAGCATTTGATTTAGCTAATACCATTATTAACCACATTTTTAATACCTTGTAGGATAGTTTTCACTTTTTAGTCATATATTATCTGAGAATTACTACTTGAAAGGAACATAAGACAAAACCATGCCAAATCTCGAATTCAGTTATAAAAACGGTTGAATGACTTATACGTTGGTGTTCAATTTCTTTGAAGTTACCTAGTTAAGATGGAAAAAAAACTGTTGACAGCAGAAATGAATATAAAATTGTAATATTTTTATCCCATCGATTTTGAAAATGAGATTATATAAGAAAAAACATTAAGTAAGGCATATCGGCTCTTTGTTTATTTCGACTCTGATGTATGAAATAGGTAAGAAGTTTTTCTTGATCTTATAAATCACAATATTACTTAGTTCCCTGAATACACAAACAACTAGCTTTTGTGTTTTTTATTTGTCACTGTTGAACACTTTACGTACAATAGGGAATTTTAAAAGTATTTTAGTACTTTTATAAGTGACTATTACACTATTTTTTCAAGATGTACCACAATTTAACTAATTTTCTATTTGATAATTTTAATACTGATGCATAATTATTCTTTTATAGTTTTGAATGTTGCCGTGGGAAAGGCGCCAATGCAGTCAAGCCTTGCTGGTAGCGGAATTCCTCAGAAGGCTATTGATGGAAGTACAAGTACATTCTTCAATCCAGATACTTGCAGTATGACACAAACTGAACGTTCACCGTGGTGGTATGTTAATTTGTTGGAGCCATACATGGTTCAACTGGTTAGGCTCGACTTTGGAACTGCCTGCTGTTGTAAGTACAATACTGAGATGTAATGTTTCTTGCTTATCAAAATGTGTCTCACATTGTTCCTTTTATTTTTAATCAAATTATTTCTTTTATTTTTTTCAGCCAATAACAGACCAGCAACTATTGTTGTTCGAGTTGGCAATAACAGACCTGATTTAGGCGTGAATCCCATATGCAACAAATACACTGGTTACATAGGTAATAACTAATTCCAAATTTCTACGACTGATTATTATTATGTTTAGGTAAGATGTAGATAAATTAATAGAGTTAGTGTAACGCTACTTATTCTTATTTTAAAGAGGAAGGACGTCCGCTGTTTCTGCCATGCACTACTGCAATGCCAGGCGCATTCGTCAGCGTGTACCTGGAAGATCCTCCTTCTAACCCATTATCAATTTGTGAAGCTTTTGTCTACACGGACCAAGGTAATTTAAGCATGTTCCTTATCGGAAATTCTACACGAACTATTAAACTATTAACGTAGCATTAATAGGAATTAAGTCGTCTGTTTCTGAAATCTGGAACGTAAATGATATGAAACTGTATTTCAGGAAGCATTTGTTAAAAGCACAGACTTTCATAAACATATAAAGCATAAACTTTTAAACAAAGAATAAACCTGTCTGCCGTAATAAAATCCTAAAGTCACGTGTAGTGTCCCCTAATTTAAGCTGAATTCGATCCCTGACTGGAACAACAATAAAGTAATAAGAACTGAATAATATATGAAATAAAATTAGCAGCATGGAAATATTACAGTGCAAACAATCGTAAATATCCCGAATCTTTGGGAGTCTCAGTTGTTGAATGTAAAGCTTTAAAGATATGCTAATTTTGCTAAACACTGCAGCTTAATTAATTTTTTTATTGATATTTCCCCCAGTAGTGTGGAAGTTATAGTCACTTTTGTTTGTTCTTTTTTAGTTAGAGGTTTTTCTCTCTTTCTCATTCCCACTCTTTCAACAAATTTCGTCTTAACTAGTGCATTTCAATTCTATCCCATTTTCAGATTTTTCTACTCACGAATACCTCTTTCAGATTTCGTTTTGGACCTAATTAGTTCAAATCTTGGCGAACGAGCTGGCTTCGAGGGAATTTTCTTGGTTTTCCCCATGTGTAACGAGCCAGCTTACCTAAAACGTCATTTCTAAAATGTCTTCCCTCTTCTTAGGCAGATAGCCATTGCATACTTTGCTATAATCCATTTCAACCAATGAATCTTTGTGGTATAGTGGTCAGCACATCCAATGTAGGAAAATGAAAAGTCTCAGGTTCGATTCCCGTCCAGGCTTACTGTTGATTTTTTCTCCTCACAAAAACATATTGACTATGCAACGTTGTACTTTATTTTATGTAAATCTTAGTTTCATCTACAATAATAATATATATATATATATAAATTACTGGAGATGAAATATATATACTAGTAAGCCCCTGATTCTGTAACGAATGGAACAAGCGAACGCATGTAACTCGCTGCGGAATGAGAATGGGATGCTATAAACGCAGCGCATGCAGATAAGGAAAAATTTGACCACTCTTTCACGTTGCGGAAATGTAGCAAGGGGAGACATGTGACCTTGTAAGATCAGCTGAGTGCATCCACTCCACACATTTTTTTCCCCTCCTCGCCGTTTCTAATATAAGATATTCCTATATTTATAATCAAGTAAGAGGGATAAATCCATCGACTGGAAAAAGATTATATTTATATATGTATAAAGAGAAAATGACACAGAATTTCGTACTAGGGGCAATACAAGAGTTTAAACATTTATTATTATTCTTTGGCTCACAAAATTCAGCTAAATGCCTAGACACCAAGACCTAGCAATTAAGCTGCTAATAAATACTAAAAAAGTCATTCGAATGCATAGATATGATTCAAACCGCATTTAAAAGCTGAAAAATAAAATCTCCCTGAGTTGAAACAGGCAATTCCTGTACATTTCAAAACTTTTATAAAACATTTTTAAATGTTGACACTTATTCCCCAAATACTGTTATAGATAATTTGTGATTTAACTGCATTTGTTTGAATATAAAATACATTTCATTGATTTCATGTGACATACGTTATTATTATTTAATTTATATATTTATCTTTTTTTTTTTTTTTTTTTTTTAAATTAGCTTTGCCCATTGAACGGTGCCCATCATTCCGAGATCAGCCTCTTGGTAGTACTGCCACGTATAATGGAAAGTGTTATATCTTCTACAATAATCAGCCACGAAATTTGCTGTCTGCAAGACGATTTTGTGAAATTCGCGGCGGAAATTTGATTGATGAAACTAGTCCAGCACTCCAAGGATTTTTGAGTTGGGAACTTTTCCGAAGACATCGCAATGATCCTAACGGACAGTACTGGCTGGGAGCTGTAAGAGATCCCAGAGATCCGAATAACTGGAAATGGATTAATGGTGAGAGAGAAAGAATAAAATTATTTTCACGGACGTGCGAAATATTAGTAAATTATTATGTCCAGCCCATGAAAATTTGATTTCAGGACCATTAAAATAAAACGGAAATAACTGCTGGGTGTAGTTTGAGATCTCAACATAAAATATCAGCAAACATACTCATTCTTTTCATTTCAGACTTTTATTTTTATTTTTTTAATACTCGATCCAAGGTTCAAACATTTTGAGATAAAATGTTATGGTAAGATAAAAAATTAAATTATTAAATTTCATATGTATGTTCTTGAACGTAAGAATTATGGATAATGACGGTAGGAACTAGTGTGCTTTCTAGAAATGCCTCTCTTTATTTCATATTATACAGGATGGCTCAGAAGAAAATGCGACATTGCTTTGTGGCGTATTCAGGAAGTTTAGACGAAATAAAATGCCATTATATTGGTTACAATACACTGCTTCATTCTGGAGATATGTGACATCAAAATCTCGAGGTTTCTGTTCTGGCTAGACGAATAAATGGACTCCGTGAAAATCACAGGCCTGCAGTGTCTCGCGTGAAGTAACTCGCAATGATTGCTCAAATTGCATTACTGGATTATGGATTGATTGACACATTCAAAAATTTCTGCATTGAACGCTAGTTGAATGCACGCAGTAAGCTTCTTTTAGAAAGCAGCCGGTTTCACATGGCCATACTCGACAAAGTCGATGGATTTCAAGTCTAGAACTCTATATATAGAGAGAGAAAATCACCAAGAATAAATTACCTACCTTTGACCAGCCGGAATTAAAGCCAAGGATTCTAAAATCACTTATCTTCAAAAGGAAATGGTATGCCGAAACCGTTCCATCAGCCTTTTGTTTCTTTTAATCTCTCGAATAGATCATGTGTCGCATTTTTTTTTCTGAAATATCCTAGATATAAATTATTTTCGAAGGGCTAAAAACATTAGTGTCAATAAGGGTAAAAAAATAGCGTTTCTATCATTTCAAAAGAAGTACGAGTCGTAAAACATTACCACTCACACCATTTAAAAACAATATAATTTTAAAAGCAATGTTTTTTTCACCTTGACAGATCCGATGTAAGCAGCTTTAGTTTCTATATTAAGTTTCCTATTTGTAATATACATTGCGCTGCCTCAGAAACACTTATTTTTTAAAAATGTTGCCAAGTTAACCGACTCTTCGGTAGACTTTCCTTAGCACATTACTGATTATGAACTATGCATGCAGTATGAAAATTGCCACTTATTTTTAAATCTTTTTAAATCTGCCTGCATATGTACATATATAAATGTACAGAAAGAGCGAAAAACAGAGAGTAGATAAGTGTTTTCTATTTCAACTAATGTTAACATAATTTATTTCAGATTTAAGCTACGTATGATGTAATTCAAATTTAAAATGTCATAAAACAGATGACGATCGCATTTCTTTTTTGTGGAGGTTCTCATATAAAATTTAAAAACCATAAATTTTAACAACGCTATCCATCTGCTTTGCTACTTAAAACTGAATGGGTTTTCTCAAAAGTATGCTATAAATAAATGAACTTGCACATTTTTCTGTAAATGTTAAATAATATATATGTGCTTTTGTAAGAAGGTAAATTTATTCCTATTGTGACTGGTAAATCAAATGATTTCGCAAAAGTTTATATATATATATATATTCATTTTATGGAAAAGCATGTGATTTTGCAATCATAATTGCGTTGTAATATTTGCATAAGTTTTGTATAATAAATTTCAATTTCATGCATTTAAATCGTAACTTAACATGCTAGTCTCGTACAGCAATGGTGGCGGGAATGAAAAATCTGTCTTTTTCATATGGGGTAAGTACTTTAATTCTAAACTAATCGTATACATCTTACGATATGAGGAACAGAATAAAGGTAAGTTTGAAAAATGTATCATATAGCAAGGCTTGAGGTCTAAAGCAGGTAAATGCTTTGAACATTTACTCAGTTTGGCCCGCGAAGAAAATAAATTGTTTATCTAATCTTTTTCCTTACAGTGCTGCTTGTAACACTGAATGGTATATTGGAAATTGATATCTCATGAAAAGCAAAAATTAAATATTAACAGACTAAACATTCCTAATTTTTTATTCGTGCTTTTGATTCAAATCAAAAGCCGCTATTAACGATTTTGTTTTGTATCAACATTAGAGAATTTTTTACATGGAATTTCCTTTGCTTAAAATAGGACAAGATGTGACTGTGTCCTTTTGGAATGTTCCTGGAACAAAAGAAAATTGCTCGAGATTTGATGGCTCCAAAGGATGGCTATGGTCTGAAACAAACTGCAATTTAAATTTGAATTTCATATGCCAGCATAGTAAGTTTCTAGATGCGTTTATACATATTTCGTAGTGAAGTTACATGTATGTAACTTTTGTATATGATATCAAATTGTTTCCGTTAACATTCTCTGAAGATATTTAGAAACTGCTTAACATGTTTCAATAGGATTAACATCTGTTACTTAACCTGTTGTTTTTCTTTTGTAATGAAATATATCAGTCAAATCTTGCATATCCGTTTAGTGAAGTCGTTAGCATATCCATTTGGCATTAGATCTGTAGCTCGATTCTCTGCGAAACATTGTTAATTTTCCATGTTTTAATTTAATTTTTATTTTATTTATTTCAATTTATTTATTTATTTATTTTTGCAACTGAAAAACCTAATTGTCTCTACATCCTGTGCAAAGGAAAAAAAAGTGTCTGTATCTATTTGCACTTCCAAAAGTTAAATTTTTTTATCTGATGTACATAGTTAGTATACGAATTATGTCATTTAAATAAAATATGAAAAAACCAATGCAGTAAAAAGTGCCCCGTAGATATACGAGAATCTTACAATTTTGGTAGCCTACATTGAAACGACTTTCGATGACGATACCGACTTTTGACCGACCGATTAGAATGAGTGTTATCTGAAATTTCATTAATTATTTTCTTCTAATTTGCGATTGCGTTTATTCATTTCTTATAGTAAAGACGTGAGAAAAAAGTAATGTTTTTACAAATAGGAGTACATATACAGTTTTTCAGTAATTCACTACTATATGCCTCTTTCCCTGTAAAAAGCTCACCTAAACAGAGATATTTCTCTTCAGGGTAGACATTACGTCTGCTTTTCCCGAAAATTGTTATTTCTAATAATATTTCTTCTCGTGAAGACTGCTGTCTTTAGTAATATTTCTCTATTAACATATATTACCACATTCATTTATGGAAGTTTGTTGGAAAAACAAAATTGAGATAAAGAGCTGCATTACAAAAACCTTTCTCCTCTTCTTCTTTAAAGTACCAAGTTTTCTCGAACAAACGAAACTTAATTGAATTAAAAAGTTTTTTAAAGATCTTAATTATATTAAAATGAGTGCGTGGCGAGTACAGTCATGCATAACTGCTTTGAATTCTCGCATGACTGACATCTATAACTACTTTCTTGCTCTTCTAAAATTGGTGTATGTATTAATAATATTTAAATGTTATATATGCGTACACAAGAACGTAAACAATCTTACACGTAATTTAAAAAAGCGAGTAGCTTCACTATTCATGTGTAGATAGTTTCAGGAGATGATTAAATAATTTCTGATGTCCATATTATAAAACTCTCACCTACTTTCTGCGTAATGTTTTATTTTAAACTTGCAATTTGAATGGTATAGAGCAGAAATTTTTCCAGTCGTAATCCCCTTTTAACACTGAGATTTTTTCGCGAACCCCAGAACCCCATAATATTTACAAAAATTTTGTGGGACCCCATAAGTATTGTGCAAATCCGACACATGCGTGAGTGAAACTGTCAATTTTTTCACTTGTACTGTAATATACTATTGCACTTTTAGGTCTTTTAAGACATAGAACGATGGGAAAATTTTAAATAAGTAACAGACGAAATGATAGCTTCACATGTAAAGAAAGGAAAATGAACGTTTATATTATATACACTCATGTCCATAAATTAAGGATAATTCGGAGTCACGCGGAAATCGAATTTTAAAATAAATATATCACCTGTAAAATCACTACACACATCTTCAAGAATCATATGCAAATTTTAGGAAGTAACCAGATGACACCGATGGTATGTCACAATGACGAGAGTGTAAGAGAGTGATATATAAGGAATACAGGCAAAGAAGTAAAATTGTTCGCAAGCCCTTTATAAGCATTTCAGTGCAATAACCGAATAGTTATGACACAAAGGACGTATTTGGATGATTGATTACGTGGTAGAATTATCGGCCGTCTGGAATGTGGGCGTACCCAACTAGAAGTATCAGACGAACTTTTAATTGCCCAGAGTGTCATCTCCAGGCTTTGGCAACGATTCCAAGATTATGGTAATGTGAGTAGACGTTACAGCACAGGTCGCCCCAGAGTTACAACGCCGAATGAGGACTGGTATTTGGCAGTTACTGCCAAAAGAAACAGGCGGAGCACAGCCTCAAACCTGTCTCGTCAGCTCTCTTCAGCCACTGGTACGACAATTTCAAGGCAGACCGTGTACAGACGCTTAGGGCAGATTGGTCTATATGCTCGTAGACCTGTCAGATGCGTTCCACTTACTGCAACTCACTGTCTCCTGCGGTTAGCCTGGAGTAGAGAGCCTGCATTGTGGGCACCGCAACAGTGGGCTTGTGTGATGTTTTCCGACGAGTCCAGGTTTAGCTTGCAG
This sequence comes from Stegodyphus dumicola, assembly GCF_044657685.1. Taxonomy (NCBI): domain Eukaryota; kingdom Metazoa; phylum Arthropoda; class Arachnida; order Araneae; family Eresidae; genus Stegodyphus; species Stegodyphus dumicola. The sequence continues at coordinate 183,476,504 of NC_140781.1, forward strand.
TCTGTTTCTCGCCGGATTTTCATATGGAGAGCTCCAGGTACCCGCTACCACCCAGAAAACATCATTGAACGACACCGTTACGGTGGTGCAGGAGTGCTCGCGTGAGATGGAATTATTCTGGGTTCCAGAACTGACCTGCATGTTCAAATTGGAATCATGACAAGCCAAATCTATCGGGACGTCATTCTGGAACAACATGTACGTTTGTTTCGGGGCGCCATGGGCGCACAATTTGTGTTTATGGATGACAACGCCCGTCCTCACCGTACAAACATCGTAAGCGAATGCCTTCAATCGGAGTATATCACCCGTATGGACTGGCCAGCATTCTCACCGGACTTGAATCCAGTAGAGCACGTGTGGGACATGCTTGGCCGACGAGTTGCAGCCCGTCAACCTCCTCCTACATGTCTACCGGAACTTCGGAGAGCATTGCTTTTTGAGTGGTGTAATATCCCCCAAGATCAGATGGATAATTTGATACTCAGCATGCCTAGGCGTTGCACGAACTGTATTGCATCGTCTGGGAGACATACAATGTATTAACAATCATACCAACCATGTAATATTAGTTTTTTGTAAATAGGTGTTTTTTGTAATTTGCTCCAGGGAGGAAAAATCGCTAATTTTTTTAATAATATCAAACATATAGCACCTTTTCTTTGCTCTTTACCTTTTGTTTAATAAATAAGCTTTACAAATAAGTCAAATTTGTTTTGCTTCTAACTCTTCCTTTGCCTGATTTTGCATTATCCTTAATTTATGAACATGAGTGTATTATAAAAAGAATGCGCCGAAACGTTTTCTTTTTTTTCTTTTTTTTTTTCTTTGTCTGATTTGTCTTATCTTCATCTATTTTCAGATACATTGTGTAAAAATATTTTGTAATTGTAAAATATCAAAACTGCTAAACGCGACCCACAGTTTAAGAAACCCTGGTATAGAGTATTGAAGAAAATATTTGATAAAACATTGAATTTTTGTTTTTTGTAACTAGCTCTTGTTGTTCTCTAGTTAATTAATTATTTAATTATTTGTTTTAAGTCATTTCATGGAGGAGCAGTTTGTTTATAAAATTAATTACTGACAGCTAATATTATTTAGAATCGTTTATACATTTTCCTCACAACCACTAATCGAAATTATTGTAAAATTAATTTTTCAGCAGCAAAAATAAAAAGTAAAGCTAAAATGTGTCTTTGAAGGTGTTTTCATTATAGTTTCAATGAATAAAAGGGACACTAATAAAAGAGTGAGTCGATTTATATTTTCTTCAATAGAAGGCCGATTTCTGGACATTTCGAAATCAATGTAAGACAGTTGAGATTGGTCAAATTCGCAGTTTGAGAGGGCAACAACAAATTTTATACGTGCTCATGCAACTACACATGTAGGAGTCCGAGGTAAAATCCCCCATATCAGGCAAAGGGTCCAACCGAAAATTACCTAAGATATAAATCCACATGCCTAGCCCTTGAGTTCCACACCGGGTTCATACGCTCTTTTTAATTTCTCCCTTACCGCAATTTTGAGCCGGGCCCAGGGAATACCACCGTAGCCTTCGAGAAAAACGAAGGCCACGTTAACACTTCCTCTTCTCGGCGCTACATGTGAGGCATGACTTATTCGCCTGGAAATCTGACTGGTCGTCAATAATGCGCCTTCCAATATTACGCGGGCAGTCCGTCACCTAAGACATTACCCAGCACAGACGCCCTACCAAGCTACTGGTGCCATTGACTCTAGGACTTACGCCAATCTCCAGGATCTGACCGTAATGAAACGATCTTCCTCAGGCTCGTATTTTTGTTCCCCCAGAAGGCTACTGCCAAACTTAAGTACTAAGTCAGTATGTACACCCCAGGGAATATTTGAGAGGGAAGAAAATATTTATCCTTGTTGTCTTAGTCCCCTTTGTCAATTGTCTGGAGATCCGTTGTCTCTTTGTTAAGTTTAGATATTTAGCATTGTCATAGACCTAAATGAAAAATGTATTTTAAGGATAATGGATGCCTTTTGCTGTTTTAAATTTGTTGAGGCCTTAAGTTTCATCGATTTAGGAACTGAAGAATGTGCAGTGATCTTGCCGAGATTCGAATTTTAGACCTCCCGAATATGCTGCAGACGTGCTATCCAGTTACACCACGAAGGCAAGCGGAAAGGAGGGAAAAAGTACCTTATATGCGCCCCTCTTTTAAAGGGTAACTAGGGATGAAGGGACCCAGTCGCCAAATTCTGGTGGACGTCACTTGTAGTCATTTTAGAATTTTTCGAAGCAAGGAAATCGAAGAAATCCGCAATGCCCTGGCTGGAATTCGAACCCCGCACCTCCCGACTGCGCATCGGACTTGCTACCCAGTCACACTTCGAAGGCACGCGGAAGGATGGAGAAAATACATTATAAATTGATTAGACAAATATCGCTATTAAAATAAATAGTTTTCTCTTTCAAACTGAGGAAAAGAGTAAAACATAAAATTTTAAATACAATAATTCTTTATTTTAGAGCCTGCTACATGTGGTAAACCAGAAAGGCCAGCCAACTCTACGATAATTGCAAGGAATTTTGATATAAGCTCTGTTATCGAGTATAGATGCAACCCAGGACATTTACTAGTTGGACCCAACATTAGAACTTGCTTAGCATCTGGCATATTTAGCGAATTTCCACCGAAGTGCCGATGTAAGTATTATGTTTTGGTATGTTTCCTCGAGGAAACATTTCAGTAAGTGAATTGAATGACATTTTATCTGTAGATACTGGTAATTTATGAATAACACGAGAACTAAGTTTCATGTAAACTGCTGCATAACCACTTAGTATTTGCCGTTGTTGTTTTATAGACGTTTCAAAATTTTACCGAAATACTTGTAAGTGAAGTGAAACAATGTAAGTGAAGTATATTTGGTACAATTTCCATTTTCATCACTCTTCGTGGTTTTATTTTTAACAATAAAAGTTTTCTTTTAAACCAAATAACCCTTTTCCCTAGCAATTCTTTCCGACGACTTAACAACGAAACCTTGACGGGATGATTTGCATAAACCATAAGTAACCTTTAACTTTCTGACATGATGTATCCAAATCATTTGTGCATCAGACTTCTTTCTTAACAAGTAATACTAAAATTCTTTTTGAAATTTACATAAAAACTTGAATTTTGAATGATATCGAATGTACTTAACAGTTATGAATTTATTTTTCTTCACTTAACTCATTTTGTAGAATTCGACAAAAAAAAGTACCTATCGGGATTTATGCCTAATAGATGAATTATGAATAATTCAGTTACTGGATTGTCTCGAAGTTTTAGTAGTTTTGACAGTATTTGATATTATCATTTAGTATTAGTAATCCTTCTAAATTAGGAGACAGTTTACTCAAAAATTGTCGCAACATAAAATGCGCCTGTTCTTCGAAACTGTTATCACGTGCATATTTCTGTTTGCTGTTTTATACCTGAAAAGAACCCATTCAGTTTCCTGATATTTTAACACTGTGTGTAATGCTTTTAGTATCATAAATTATTGTCCAAAAATATTAACTTTTACTATAAAGAAACAGGCCTTGCGGAGTTTTTACAAGTTACATTCTAGTCGTGCATTTGAATCACTTCTCGGCTGTTTGGCTAATATCAAAATGTAAACTCTAATGCGATGCTTTTTCACTGAAAATATTTTGAAATAATCCGAATTATTAGATTTTTGGTATTTCAGATTGGTATTTTAATCCAAATGTCAAAACTCTATAGGAAAAAGATCTACATTATACCTGTAGCTAGAGTGTAAAGGAATTGAGACAAATATTTCTGAAGAATGAGGATTCTGTATTAATTTTTTTTCCACGACACATATTCTTCATTAATGTGTTTCCTAAAATTTTAGATTTGGAATGTGGCTCACCTGCACAAATAGCTCATGGTAGCTACAAACTGCTCAACGGTACACGACATTATCTTAGCACCGTACAATATACCTGTGACGAAGGCCATGTTCTGGTTGGACGAGGTACACTTGTATGCGATGTCGACGAGAAGTGGAACGGACCTCCCCCGCGATGTGATCGTAAGTTTTCTAATAAATAAACTATACTTTGTTTTTGCCAGTTATGACGTTGTGATAAATAGGAAAATGAGGATATCAGTTTCATTTTCCATCGGAATTAATTACGATAAATAATTTTCTGTGTTTTCTTGTCTTTCAAAAAGAAGAAAAAAAAAAAAAATTAAAGCGTCAGTAGCAAATTTGCAATATTTTTTATGTTAGGTGCTAACTGAGCATGATGATGGAATTTTTTCAGCTCCCGAGAACAAACAGATTTTCACAGAAAAAAAGTGATTCGATATAGCTAATTAACACTTTTTCACTGAAAGACTAAAATTTTCATTTTATGGTAAAAGATGTATTAAATTACTAAACTTAGAATAATATTTCATTTTATGCTTTTTGACACTCATTCAAGGTTTCTTACAATATAAAAAGATTTCAAGCTAAAATGGCAGTGTTTTTATGGATTCAGTCTAAAGCAAAAATTAAATATGGTAACTATTAAGACGCGTATCAGAGTAAATATTATAAAATCAATTCATAAACGCAGTTTAAGTTTGAACAGGAAGAAATTAATGTGGTTACAAAATGTGAAGTGTAGAATTTGGCGTATTGTCAATTTTTGTAGACTTATTATTATACTTAACATAGTTAACATTTCTTCTCTTCATAAAGTAACATGGTACGTAACATATTAATTCCTAGCAAAGATAAATACCCATACGTAATAGACATATAGGATGTTTGGAAAATGTGGTTATAGGTTTTGTTTCCTTAAACATGCATCTTATATACTTGTATTTTAAAGTGCAAAGTTTATCAAACTAATGCAGAGAATTTTATGAAAACAGTTTCAAAGCTGTTTGTCGGTGAGAAAGATCTGCAAGTATTAAAAATCTAACTTCTTGCATAGCTTTCGTAAAATAAAAATTTCAATTAGAAAAATATTCATCATTTTGTAATTAATTAAAAATAAAATGTTTCATACCTTTAGATACAAAATTTACTTAGATATTTGTAATTATTATTTTCATGGTGCCCTTTCCAATTTAATAATGAGCGCTATTTTACCGAATACGGAAGTATTAATCGCCAAAACAGGCACTTTTAGTTTTGTTGTTGCCTGTAACCTCATTTTGACTTTTTTTTTTTTATATATATATGTGTAAAAAAAGGTCAGAAGCATTGAAAATGATTAAAGTGTTTAAACTTGTTCTAGAATATTTCCACAAATTCTGCAAACATGGAGTTTTTTGTATTTAACTTAATATTTTAATAACTGCAATTCCTTATCTTCAAAGAAGATGTTAGGATTATAACGAAACCTTCCCAACTATCAGTGATAAAATAATTCTTATAAAATTCTTCATCGTATTCTGTTGTTTAAATTCTAAAAATGTTTTATGTGGAAGTACATATATTAATTATATATATAAATAAAAGCTAAATTAAAGATAATTAACAATGCTATCTAGTGAATGTCTGATAGCTACATGTAATAATCATCATGCAAGGATTAAATAAAAAAAGATTAAGTTATATTAGGTTTCTTGAATACAAACAAATACTACATCTCTGGATAGCTGCTTGCAAGCGAATAGATGAGTTTAAAACTGAAAATACGACCATTTGGTGTTATATATTTTAAAGATGAGGATTATTGGAATACCACATCGCAAAATTTTAAAAGATGCAGTACCATATCTAAATTTACTGAAAACTAAAAAGAGGGAATGACAAGTAAAACGTCAAAGAAAAAGAAAAATGAAGTCTTTATTAGACAAATACCCGGCATTTATTGACACTGATGAGGATGGTAACAGTAACCGATAAGGACTGGTAAGAATCGGTAACCGGGTTCCGATGCAAATTACTAAGGCTGAGCTTCTTTTTTAATAAAATCTCAAGGAGCTTGACTCGGGCGCCAGTTCTTTTTTGATATGCAAAGTACATAACAAATAAAAAAATATACCCAAGTTAAAATACTTAATAAGTAGAAAAATTATTCTCGCAAAAATTCAGAACTTTTTTACAATATAAATTTTGCTTTGATATCGGACATTTTTAAAATTTTGAACAAATATGCATATAAAGTTATCAAATCGATTTTCTTATATCATATTTAAGGGTTCACACCAAAATCACTGTCAGTGTCCTCAGATTCTTTCTACGGTACTACTTTCCGCAAAACTATTTTCATGTGTATATGATTTAAAAAGAATAGTATTCGTTCTCAGCGAGGGAAAAAAAGTATAACTATAGATGCGAATAATTCGACAATATTTCACAATTCAGTATCTTAGCAAGCACTGCGCTGTGTTGTTGGACACATTACATATTAAAAAAATTATTTGACCTTCCCTTCTCTTGATCGAAAAGAAAATAACGAACTTCTGAATCTGTCTATCAGTAAATAAAGCACTACCATTTGCATAACGATGGTGAGCAAAGAAGGTCCTGTGAAAAGGAGATCTTGTGCATTATGAAATTGTTCCCTTAAATTTTAAATTATCCTCGGTATTTTTGTTACTTTGTAGAGTCATTAGGTTAATTGGAAGCAGAAAAGATGAAAAATATGCAACCGCCTTCGCCGGGAATCGAACCACGGACCTCTGGAATACCGACCCAGCGTGCTACCGTTACACCACGAAGGCACGCTAGGGAAGTGGGAGAAATACCTTATAACTTAATTCAAGTTTAATGTTGAAATACTTGTAGCTTGTCTGAATATAAAGAATTTAAGTTTTGATCAACACTTTTTTAAATACTTTTACAATTTCCGCTTCCGTTAGTTAAAAGAATAGGGAATAGCTGGTTTGGAGCAGACTGACTAAGTCAAGTGAGGTCCCAAACTCAGGGGTTCACCTTGAAGAGAAATTTGTGGTCGGAAAAAGTAAACTCTGCAATACAGTGACCTTGGTAAATCTGAAGTTTCTGCATAAAGAATTGAGCTGCATGCTTCAAGAATGCGCAATTTCTTTTGCATTAAATTTGCAGTGAGAAAATCAAGTCTAGAGTTAAAAGTATAATATTTATGTATGAGCTAAAAAAAAGTTTATACAGCTGAGATTCAATTTTTCTGATTTTAATTTTAATCATAATTCCATTTTCTAACACACTGACTTTATTGTTTTTGAAAATATTTTCAACTACACAAACAGGAATTAAAATTTATTTTTATCCTTACAGCGTTTTATTGCCGTCAACCTCCTGCGATTGCAAATGGCCACTTCGTAATGTCGTCCAATACAACAGTGTTTGGAACTGTGACAAGATATTATTGTGACGAGGATTTTGTTATGAAGGGAAAAGATACTATAACATGTGTAGCTAGTGGATACTGGGATGGTGAGCCACCTGTATGCATAGGTATGTAGTCATTCATTAATAGCTAGTTGCTGGGAAAGTTCTGGCTACTCATGTGTATACCAGTCGATAACTTCAAAAATCTAAGCATCCCTCACTTTGTCAACCATGAGTAGTTAAAAAGCGGGACTGTCCTGTTAAATTGTTTGTAGAACAAAACATTAGATGAGATATTACAAGAAACACTTTGTTTCACCTTTGCTTTTTTTCCCCTTTGATTTGTCTTTTATTTACAATTCATTGTTAAATTCTTCTTGTTCCGAAAATATATTCATTTTTTCATTTTTATGATATCAATATCGATACATCAATATTCACTACAACTCAGTTATTGTTAAACTAGGCTTTATTTATTTACATTAAAATGAAAAGAATTAATCGTCAAAACATTTTGCACGTGTCTGTGGCTCACTATCGTTCAGCTCTCGTCTAATTGCAGGTAAGCATCACTAAAACTCACGAAGTTATTGTTAAACTAGGCTTTATTTATTTACATTAACATGAAAAGAAAACTAATAAGAATTAATTGTCAAAACATTTTGCACGCCTCTTTTTGCTCACTATCGTTTAGCTCTCGTCTAACCGCGCGCTCATCTAGATGGCGCTTACTCAGTTAAGGTTATAGTTCCCTATATACACCTCTTTATTGATATTGATGTTGAATTACTCCAAATTTGAACATTAAAAGTTCAAACAGGAAGTTATGATTGACTTTAGACGAATAACTGGAAAACACATACCTGGATATATGCTGTTTGAATGTACCCGTTTTTAAAGAATGGGTAGTCATATTTCCAAACGCATCATATTTCCCTCGAAAGTAATAGACCTTGTACCAGACAGTGAAAAGATTTTAAAGTAACGCATATTCAAACTACTGTTTGTCCCCTAAGTTTATTAGATGGTCAATGCAAAACACATACGCAATGAGACTACACATCTTAGTTATTTTTGAACCTATAAGAACCAAAATCTTTCCATACTGGCACCAGCATTAGTACAACCTTCCATCTTTTTCTGGCGACATAAGCAACTGGCTTGCAGAGGATCGATTCGAATCGGAGATTTGTCCTCTACTTCTGCCTGTAAACGTCAACATTAAAATGTAGCGTTTTTGGGAACTACGACACGTCTATAACTATCGTCTATGAAGAGCAATGATGTATAACATATTTTCAATAGGCTGAAGAAACATATTAATCCTTATTTATAACTATAATTATGTGCAGTTATTTAGTGGTTTTTGCTATTTTACTTTTTCACTGAATAATAGTTGAGGACGATGAATTATTTAACGCACACGTTATGGATAAAACACTTCACTCAAAATACATCTGTTTCTCTAAAACGCACATTTATTATTATGCTGTGCATAAAAAATGTATAAATTGATTAAAGATGAATAAGAAGAAAAGTTGGGGAATTTATTTAAAAATTTTTCTTAACGTCTGAGTTCAAAAATAATCTACAATCTTCTGCTTGTGTGATACAAGTATTAAGAACATTTTATTCATAATTTTGAAATGACTCACGATTCTGTAGTTTTGTAAAAGTTTCGCAGAATCTGCAGTTTTAGCAGAATTGCTGTTTTTATAGAATCTGCAGTTTTCACAGAATCGATCACACTCGATTCTGCTGTTTTCGTGGTTAAAAAATTAATCAATAACGTGCATCGCTGTTTTAGCCTCCGCAGTAACTTTCCATGTATCCTATTTCTTCAACTTGTTCATTAATATCAGTCTAAGAATCTTGAACATTAACATTTTCCCATTTAATTTCTGTTGCAATAACTACGCTACTAGAATTTTTATGTGCAATAATATCGTCATAACATGTCTGGAAAAGCTGTTAGCTACATTCTGGAATTGTTGAGATGTCATTTTTATCTAGCCATCGTGATAGATAAATCATCGTTTTTATTACTCTCCTCTTTAAAACCCAAGGGAAGAGTTAAATAAAAATAAGAGGCTTTTGACATCTGAAAATATTGGAAAGGAAGATCATTTCATCACCGACTTGTTCTGCCTAGCGTGCCATGAAAACGCATTCCTACTTCACACTATATGCTTATTGTGTGTCATAGTCTTCTAAGAACTGGGTGTTGCAACAAAATGCAGACTTGTTCAAAACATAAAAAAAGATGAGGGAGATAGAATAATAGTTAAAATATTTATAACTATTCACAACAGCCTAAAGTCGGATGATTTTAAAAGAAGCTGGTTAATTGTGAAGACAGAGCTTGCAGAACTTCAAAAAATAAATAAAGGAAAAAAAAGAGACGAAGTCATCGATAAAATTCGTTCTATCCAATTTTCACACATTTGAAGGCTCGTCATAACCTTGTAATGTAATAATATAAGAATAGGAAAATAAACAGGGCAAAATTTTTTTTCACTATACCATGAATTATTATAACTCAATTCACTGTGGAGATAAGAGCTGTGTTACCAATTTTCATGTATTTTAAGCATCTCTGTAGCTGAATAAAATAACATTCTATTGTCAGCCTGATGTGCTAATCACTTCATCAATATTACATTTGTAAGCAACATTACACATGTAGGAAATTGGGGACCCAAAACTTCGCTTACTATATTTGCAAATGCATTATAAGTGTGTTCGCTATGCAGACCATATATATATATATACCAAGAGAGAGAGGTTTGAGTATATAAAATAACATTTATATTTATATTTATTAGGCAATTGCATTTCAAAATGCATCTATCTGTAAGTATGCGACTTTAAAACTAACAGTAGTATTCCTTAAACTGGATTTTCAACTGTGTATAAATACGGTTGAGATGCGATTCTGATGATGAAACTTAGCGCAACGATTTAACTTCATATCTCCTTATTACACTTTTGCTTTTCCATAAGACGTTAAATCTCAGAAAACAAAGCAATCAGGATAAACACTCCTTTGCTGATTATTACTTTTGTGTTCTTGTTCTTATTACCAAATTTATGAGTGTACTTTGTTATCAGTTTCATACTACTGAGAAGATTTGTCAATGATTTTAGAAATAACGAATTATTTTATTCATTTGTTTTAATATAAATATCAATTTATAAAAATTTCTTTCCAGCAAAAACAGATAGTAAAACTTCAACATTCTATACTAATACAGAAGAAAATGTGCCTGTATCTGATGTACGACAAGTTTTCCCATCGTTCGCATCTCCTTCTTCCTCATACAGCAGTACCCCTGAACCATCACAAATAGTAGATTTTAAGCCATCTGCTACACCTTCTGTGGTAACATATATTCCAGGCAGCGGTTATCCATCATATACAGAAGATACACTCTATGGCACGAAGATTTCAAACGAAACACTTCAACCTTCTCGAGTTATACCTTCCATTCACACTTTAAGCACCAGTACATGGCCAATCAATAATGCCTCAGATAAGTTTCGACCTGCATGGACACCTCCTCCACTGGAAATAATACCTGCAGATGATTTAGAAGACTCGTTTAATTATCTTGAAGAATCTCCCAGCAACAGAATACAAAATTATGAAGAAGCACCAAACAGAATACCTCCACATTTATATCCGACTCAACGACAGTCCTCTGAAATTGTGCCATCATCTTCATCATCAGTATCTCGGTACACACCAATTACTACAGCCTCTGTAAGTACGCAGAAGACAACACAAGACACCCCAATTATTACAGCAAACGATAATCAAGGAAATGATAACAGCATCTTCCAGAGGAATGACAAAAATGTTAAATATGGCCATAAGCACGATGGAAAATCTTTGAATAGTGCTCAGGCGAAGTTGAACATGGGTATGATATTTTCTTTATAAATCTGAGTTTTTTAAACTGAAAAGTACTTTTCATAACTGCAGTTTTTTATTTGTTATAATGAATGTTCCGTAATTTACTTTTATTTACATTTACATCTTAGGTGGTATAATTGCATTAGGAGTGTTTGGAGGCTTTATCTTGCTGGCAATAACAGTAACGCTTATCCTCATCTTTGTCCGACGGTAAGTTGTTTTAACAATTGTAGAAGAATATGTATTCTGATGAAGAAAGTAAAATAAACATGTGCTGTGATATAACACCAAGAGAGGCAAATATGCGTATTACAAGCGCTTAAATTATTAATTCTAAAAATGCGTACTATATTCTAAGTTTACCAAATCTTGACTTTTTGTTCAATTCAGTATTATTTTCTCTAACTTTACTTCTTTATTAATGCTAACCTATAACTAACTTTTATACCTGCAGTCATCATTAATACTTTTATAAAGTAATTTTAAGTTGCATTAATTTAAAAATTGATTAAGCATGAACTAAACGTGCTTTTATTTCTGAATGAACGTCTTTCTTAGGATACGGAGTAAGAATAAAATCTTGAGTTTTAATTATTTCATCCACATTATTTATGCTTCTAACAAGTTCTGTGTCCCTTGTATTCCCCGCCGCCATTGAATAAAGTATAATTAAATGAAGACGTAGATTTCAGCTTCGTTTTATTATCAAACAGTTTATATGGAATTAGTTGGTGACAATATTGTTGTGGAGACGGCGTTGGCTTTCATGGCTTGAATGTAAAGCTACACGAAAACATAAGCGAGGAATGACTTTAACAGTCAACAAAATACTTAGATATTGTTTTAATTTATAATGTATACCTGAAATATAATATTTAAAATATATTTTTCATTCGGTTTAATAACTTAGGATAATAATGTGCCATGTAATAAATTTACGTACCAGTTCTTCTGTTGAAATGCTGAATCCAATAAACCTAATGAAACGTTACTTCCCATGACTTAAAAAATGCAGAAATCATGATAAAAGTCCTTTAAATTCCAAAAAAACCGTAATATTTAGTTATTTTCATTGCATTTAATCATATTTGTGCATAACAACTTTATATATTCAGCTTTTAACTGTAGCACTCATATGTACCAAGCAAATGGTTGTGCACTTTTTATTTGAATATGTTTAACTTAATGAACAGGTTATGTTCTTAATGTAACTTAATGAACAGGTTAACTTAGGTTCTTATGCATAGGCAGTTAATATTATTCCATAAACTCTTCAGTCTAAAAGCCTCAATTTTATAGTCCCTTATGCATTGAGAAAACATTTCTAGGCTCTATTTCCGCTCTATTTGTAAGTTTTTGTGATTTGATCCAACTCCTTTACCGCAGAGGCACTGCTTTTAGCTTATCCTAACCACCAGCGCCTCTGTTAACAGAACACTAAATTATTTTCTTTTGGTGGCGGATTCGCTGTTATCGAGAACCCCAGCGCCTCTGCCCCTCTTAATACCACGCGTTCACTAACATTTCAGGGTTCACTAGGCCTAACCACTCACTCCAGGATGCTTCTCTTCAGGACTCGAAGCCAGAGAACATCTCGCCGGTCTCTGGACACTACAACCATTACTACTTACGATAGCAGTGGCAGTGGAGAACATGGACTTCATAAGTTTTACAAGAGGGCTTGGGAAAATTTGCGCTATGATGGCAAAAGTTCAGGATTCCCCTGCGGCTTCGAGCGACCACATTCACCTGTAACTCGCCAGGAAACACTGGACCATCCAGCCATCCGTGGTAACGGCAGAGGGACCATTGAAGGTTTCAGGGAAGCAAGTGAAATTACTGTTAATGATGTTGCTGCGCTATATGCTCGTCCTGCTAAGCGGGATAAGCATGGCGGTATGTCTCGTAGTCATTCTCATGAACATTTACGGGATGATAGTCCCTCCAGCGATAAAAAAGCTATACGAGAATGGTACAGTCAGCAGTTGGGTCATCATTCTAGAAGAGGAATCTTTTAATGTTGTATATGTATAATTTATTATGAAATGTAATTAAGAAAAATACCATACTCACACACAAAAAATGTGCTCCTAATACATTCAAAAGATTTCCTTTCTTACTATAAGAAATATGCCCTTTCATGCAAATATTATATTTCATGTAATTATGTCTTTATTTAATATTGCAAAACTACACAAAAAATCACCAATCATCATCGGCCAGAAAGAAATGCAAAATGAAAATTATATTTTCTGCTATTAGATGTTACGAGACTATTATCCATAATCTGTAAGGTTAAAAAATGGCTCAAAATTAACATAAAAAATGTTAGTACTGAATACTTTTATATAAGTTGCGTATTTAAACTTAAAATAGTTAGAACCTCACTTTTATTTCTAAAACTTGTGTTACGTTATGAAAATCGACCTTGCGTGACCCAAAGTTTTCATGCTGTGGTTAATAATTACTTGACTACATGCATATTATCACAAACATGAACTACTCATTAATTTCGAATGTAGGACGAATTTCATTCTAGACCTGAAGCCTTAAATGTAGAATGAGAAAAAGTTCAAAGTTGCACTGAAATCTTAATTTATTTACTGAATCTGATGTCTTACCTTTGTTCAGTGTTTCCACTTGTTAATCATTCCTTCATTGTTGCGAAATTTCGCGCGTTTTTGTTATTGTGTCTGTTAGTTGTGAAACTTTTAAGTGACTGTAGATGAATGTAATTTTTTGTGAATATTATACGATTGACCAAATAGATATGTTAAAAAAAGCTTTTAAATATGTAAGAACGTTTTATTAACTTATGCTATAGTTACACATACATTACAAATTGTTTTCCTCATAAGAGTTCATTATTTATTGCACCATTTTGAGCAGATTTATATTTCGATGTGAATAAATGCCTTTACTGAATGAAGTCATTTTTTATGTATTCGATCAAAACTAATATACTGTAATAAACTATTCGTGCCATCATGTGAGAAACGCTTACAGTTTATATGACTGTGAATAAATATTTATATAAATAAATTACATTCGTGTAAATTAATTTATTAGGCATTAAAATGAAATTTCATTTCATTAAAGGCATTTATATTTTAAATGTTTGGTTCAATTTACAGTGATCATTCTTGCTTATTTAAAACATTTTAATAAATAAAGTATTTATGAATTTATTTGTGTTTTGTTTTTAACATAGAATAATTTTTAATACATTCATGTTTTTAATGTAAACAAATAATACTTCTTTCAAAGACAGTAGTTCTCCTATAATAGATTCCAAAAACTATTGCAGTTATGCGAAACTAAGGGTAACACCAAACACTGTTAATGCTCTCAACCTTAAGGCTGCATATGCTGAGCGGATGTCTGATCAATTTCGGCACAGGATTTTTTAAAATTATCTCCCCGCAATTTTCTTTATTGAACGGGGCGGGAGTTCAAAATATAGATAGAACACTGTTCATATAAATAGATAGAAATATGTGATATTCATGTAATACATATAAATCTGGTAGAGTTTAATCGATAAATTATTCACAGTAAGTCCAAAAACATTTAACAAAATAATACTGAACTCTACTTTATTCTGTACATTGTACATTTACAGTGGATGGACAAAAATATGGAAACACCTTGTGAAATGCATGTTTGAAAAGAAAGATTGATTTTAATGAAATATGTAGGCGGCGCTGGCGGTTTTGACTACTGATGCCACCTATACAACTTTGTAAATGTGCTAAACAGTTCAGTTGTTGTCGGAGTACTGTTATGTGAAGTTGTCATTGCATTATGTCAGAGTTAACAGACTTCGAACGTGGGCAAATTGTTGGAGCACGTATGGTAGGTGCTTCCGTAAGCAAGGTAGCCGAGGTGTTTAGTGTTTCAAGAGGTATTGTATCGAAGATTTATTCCGCATATTTGAAAAGCGGAAAAACATCATCTGCTAAATCACAGCGCGGACGAAAGTGTGTCCTGAGTGATCGTGACAGACGATCATTAAGGGCAATTGTGACGAAAAATAAGAAGACCACAGCTGCAAAAGTTACTGCTGAAATGAATGTTGTGTTACCGAACCCTGTGAGTACCAAAACAATTAGAAGGGAGCTTCATAAACAGGAAATTGCTGGCCGTGCTGCAATTGAGAAGCCACTCATCAGTGATGCTAATGCCCGTAACAGGAAAAGGTGGTGTTTAAGTCATAAAGCCTGGACTATAGAGCAGTGGAAGTGAGTAATATGGTCTGACGAGTCTTCTTTCACATTGTTTCCCACTTCTGGCCGAGTTTACGTCTGGAGAACGCCATCTCAAGCCTATAATACAGACTGTTGTTGCCAAGAGTGAAACATGGCGGGGGGTCTGTTATGGTTTGGGCAGCCATATCGTGGTTCTCTGCCAGCCCCATGATAACTGTGTCAGGGCACATGACTGCCAAGACTTATGTGAACATTCTGGCCGATCAAGTTCATCCCATGGTACAAACTTTGTTCCCCGATGGTGATGGTGTCCTCCTAGACGACAAAGCCCCTGTTCACACAGCTCACATTGTCCAGGACTGGTTTTCTGAGCACGAGGATGAGTTGTCCCATCTCCCCTGGCCACCACAGTCACCAGACCTGAATATTATCGAACCTTTGTGGTCTACATTGGAACGGAAAGTGCGTTCTCGTTATCCACCGCCAACATCGTTATCTGAACTTGCCACCGTTTTGCAGGAAGAATGGTATAATATTCCCTTGGCAAACATACAGGAACTGTATTTATCCATTCCGAGAAGACTGCAAGCTGTTTTGGATGCCAACGGGTTTCCTACACCATATTAAGCAAAGAAACATGTTTTTTTTAAAGGTGTTTCCATATTTTTGTCCAACCCCTGTACAAGGTACTTTGCTTCGGTCGCGCGTATAGATATAACAGATTTTGATAGCTTAAACTAATTCTCAAGATATGATACAGCAATTCAAAAATAATGCACTTCTGTAGTTTACTATGTACAGTGTTAAGCGAAGTATTAATGTGAACAGAACAATAAAAATCGTGCCTTTTATTAAATGGTTATACTACAATGAAGGGTATTTTTGCGCATGTTCAGAATTTCCGAAGGAAAACAATACTAATAACACATAACATGATTGAGCAGCTGTATTTCATCAAGCTATGGCTCGCTTCCATTCAATGTGTATTTTATAGCTTATAAACAATGGTGTTATATACATAGTTATTTTATTATTTAGAGAAGATAAGTGTGATGGTGTGGGAGTGCCAAAGGTCGAGCAGCGCGTTATTGAGTAGGTGATCATAATGTTTTGGCTCTTCAGAGTATGTGCGGGATCTTTCTCCGTGCGAATTAGTCGCTCAATATCGTAATCGAAGCCCTAGCATGCTTTCATTTCTGTATACTAAGAACATATAGTGAATTTAAGTTTCAGAAAGCAGCGCCTCCTTTTGCGCTGTATCACGTAAAGAACATCAGTAAAACAAAAAGACGAAAGTAAAAGTCAGGTGGCCGCCATCAGTCGACGAAAAAGGTGAGTGTCTGGTCGAAGGTCCAAATCAGTGAACCAAAGAATCTAGTATAAGTAAAAAATGTTAAGGATGGAGAATGTGGAGATGGATATTTGCGCTTTTCTCTGGGAAATGGAGAACATCTAAGAGAGTTGATGCAGTTGTTATGATGAGTGAGAACTGAATAGAAGAAATTTCTGGCAAGTTTTTGAATATAATCTTGAATTGTATCTACTTTGAGATCACGGTGGATATATGAATTTGGAATGAACCGTGGCGCGTTGATGATCTCTCTGAGTGCTTTGTTTTGAAGAACTTGGATGTGTTGAAGGTGAGTTTGGGCTGCGTGTCCCCAGACAGGACTAGCATAGAGTAATGCTGGTCGAAGTATAGATTTATATAAAAGGAGTTTGTTAGAAACGGACATATGACTTCTTCTGCCAAGAAGCGGGACCACAGTTGCAAGCGTGATATTGATTTTTTTTTTCACAGTTTCCCTGAGATGTTTCTAAAAAGTCAATTTTTTATGAAGAATGACTCCTATATATTTAACCTCGTCAACCCATTCGATTTCTTCATCAAACAGAAGAGGTCTAGGTGGAGTGAAATTTGTTTGGCCTTTGCGAAAAATTATTGCTTTTGATTTTTCGTTATTAACTGCAATCCTCCAAAGAGTAAGCCAATTTTTTAGATGATTGAGGTAATGCTGAAGAAGGAGCTAGACATCAGTAACAGTAGAAGCTTGGGTCATAATTGCAGTATCATCAACGAAAAGAGCAATGGTAATTTGTGGGTCCTTAGGAATATCGTAAATGTAAATGTTATATAAATATGGAGAAAGTACAGATCCTTGAGGCACTCCAGCGAAAATTTTTTTCGTGGAAGAAACAGAACTGCCAATTTTCACTGCAAAGATACTGTCTTGGAGATGAAGCAATAAGTCTAATACAATGATCGGGGAAGTTTAACTTGATAAGTTTGTATATAAGTCCCCGGTCCCATACCCTATCAAAAGCTTTCGCAATATCAAGGAAAATGGCTCCGGTAGGGAACTTACAATTAAAACCGTCAGTAATATAGTTGATGACACGAAGCAGCTGGTGATTAGTACTGTGAAGATGACGGAAGCCAACCTGTTCTTCTGGAATGTAGGAGTTCTGTGGAATAATTTGATTAAAATGATAAAGAATAACTTTTTCAGCTATTTTAGAAAGTTGACTGAGAAGGCTGATTGGGCGGTAGTTCTGGGGAAACGTTAAAGTTTGATGCGGTTTTGGGAAGACGACGATGATGGCATGTTTCCATATATTAGGAAAGTAAGAGAATTTGATGATAGAGTTGATTATCTTAGTAAGACAAGTGATGGCATTGATAGGAAGATGTTTCAACGCTTTGGTAGAAATACCATCAACACCAGGAGCTTTTCTGGGTTATAAGGAGCCAATATAATCGGCAACCAGCTTAAGCGTGGCAAGGAATGTAAAGTTCAAAAGACATGGGATTTTTAAGAAGGTATTAACTGTATCATTAACTTTAGAGACATGATTGTTGTCATAGAAGATAGTAACTAATACTAAATCAGAAGTCAAACAACAAAAATCAGCGTTATATTTACCAAATTTTCACAGGACTAGTTTCGATGGTTTTACCGAACCACCATCCTCAGCTGCAAAACCGCAAATGAACCAAATAGGAAATAATGATTAGATAAGATAAGAAAGCCTGGACAAGAATAAGCAAGTGGCGCCATCTGTTGGTAAAACCAGAACTAAAACATAATTTCTTTAAAGGCCGAAGGCAAATTTGGATTGGAATTAGGATCGTTAACTAGAACAGAAAGATTTTTATGAATGTGAAATGCCTCTAGAAAATCCAGTTCTCCAATGGAAGATGTTTTTTGAATAATTTTGGCAGCAGAAAAACTGAAAGTGTGGTTTTCGGACCAACAATGTTGAGCAACAGAAGACTTCTGTGTTTCCTTTTTTCTAACATATGCCTCATGTTCCTTGACGCGAAATTTTAAGGCTCTCTTAGTTTGGCCAATGTAAATTAAACCACACTGGCAAGGAATCCTATAAATACCCCAGGAATTCATATCCGGAATGGGGTCCTTGAGTATGGAACTCGGAATTTTATTGATGGGAGAATAAACAACCCGAAAGTTAAATTTCTGCAAAATATGTGCAACTTTATAGCTAATTGATGGAAAGAAGGGAATGACAACAGAATTTTTATAATCTCCTAAAACAAGAGTGTGCCTTTTAGTGTGTTGAGATGAGAATTTTTTAACTGCTTGATTAATAATGTTGGGTGGAAAGCCCCTGTGAATAGCTATTGCTTTTAAATAATTTAGTTCTTCATCAAGGGCTAGTTTGGAGGAGCAAACTTGAAGAGCACGGAAAACATAGGAATAAAATGAAGCTAACTTTTGTTTAGTCGGATGACATGATTTAAAGTGTGGTGGAAGGCAAACCGATGAAGGTTTACGGTAAACCGTAGTACTGAAGTTGGATGTGTTACGTGTGACCAGAATGTCGAGAAACGGAAGAGAATTGCAAGTCTCAAGTTCAAAAGTGAACTGAATAGCAGGATCAATAGAATTCATTGTTGAAAGAACTTTATTTAAATCATCTTTATTACCTTCAAACAGAGTAAAAGTATCGTCTACGTAGCGGAACCATGCCGGGAAGTTTAAAGTTTCAAACAATTTTGATTCATAATAATGCATGTAGATATCAGCCAGGATGGGACTGAGGGGGCTTCCCATGTCTAATCCCTCAGTTTGCTTGTAATATTTATTTTGGAAAACAAAATGTGTTTGTTTCAAACAGAGTTGAGTGAGAGAAATTAGCTCATCAATTTCGATGCAAGAGAAATGAAATTCGCGAAGTCTGGTTTCTAGACATCTTAATGCACCCTCCACTGGGACATTGGTGAATAATGATTTTACATCAAAAGAAACCATGAGTAAATTACTAGGAGAAATGTTTTTAACTTTTTTTACAAACTCTATTGAATTTTTTATGGTGTAAATGTTATTGTCTAATAGAGTTGAAAATCTAGAAACTAAATATTTAGCTAATGGATACGAGGCAGTACCTAAATTTGATACAATAGGACGGAAAGGAATACCACTTTTATGAATTTTGGGAAGAGCATATAATCTGGCACAATTCGCAACAGATGGGATAAGTGAATGTTTTAAGTTGCCTGAAATGATTTGCGAAGATTTGATCGCAGTTTTTAGTTTTGACAAGTCCGAAGGTGAAGGATCTTTAGGGATCGGATTATATGGTCCTTCGTTTAAGAGTTTAGTGACACCATCGATGTAAGTGTTCCTATCCATGACGACTATCTGGCCACCTTTGTCGGCCTTTGAAATAATAATATCCGGGTTAGAATGAATTTCACGCAATGTAGCTCTTTCTCTCGCAGTTAGATTTGGTTTCAAAGGTTTATTATTGAATTTCACATTATGAGCGATAAGATGCCTAATCATTTCTTTCTGTGAATCTGAAACTTTACTGAACTTGAAAGCTTTTTCGATAGGAGCCAAAATCTTTGGAATCGAGGGTTTACAGGTTTGTGAGAAGTTAAAATTATATTTTAGAATTCTCTCTTGTTCTTCTGAAAGACTAACATTAGAAATATTAACTATTGGCTTGATGTTTACAATGGGAAGATTTTTTGAACTACTTGAACTGGAAGATTGTAAAAGAAGTTTTTCGAATTTAACTGCAAGGGTGTTTTTATGACGGTTAACTGCATTCTCCGTTCTAGACCAAGACTTTTGTTCAAGGGCAGTGAATTTTGGATAGGATTTAGCGAGTTCCAGATGAAGCTTATAGAGTTCACGTTCAATTTTGGACAATTGTTGACGTGTATCCCTTATGACGGACCGAAGTAAGGCAAGCTTGCAATTTAACAGAATTCTTGAAACGCGACTCGAAGGTTTTTGATTAGATTTGATTTGAATAAAATTTGGGATCAATTTTTTACATTTACATTTAAGTAAAAAGTCAAGATGATTCAGGAATTTTTGCCGTTTCAGGCGTAATTTAGTGAAACGATTAACGGATGAAGGCATGATAAACAATACCGAAAATCAAACTAAATTAACTAAACAATAATAAAGCACACACAAAACAGCAGAAAAATCCCTCACTGAAATTAATAGAAAACAAAACGTAAGCCAAATGCATGAAATCAGACAAGCAAAGCACAATATCCAAATATACAAAATATAAACATAACTTGAAAATTGCAAAAAAGTACTTACCGAAAGTCATGCAATCACAAAATGCCGGCCACACCACGTGCAAAAAAGAAAGCAAAAAATAAGCCTGTTTGGGGCTTCTATAATTAAGACACAATAACACGCCGAATAAATACTAAATAATAATACTGGTTTTACCAACAGATGGCGCCACTTGCTTATTCTTGTCCAGGCTTTCTTATCTTATCTAATCATTATTTCCTATCTGGTTCATTTGCGGTTTTGCAGCTGAAGATGGTGGTTCGGTAAAACCATCGAAACTAGTCCTGTGAAAATTTGGTAAATATAACGCTGATTTTTGTTGTTTGACTTCTGGATTAGTATTTATTCGGCGTGTTACTGTGTCTTAATTATAGAAGATAGTATTGGGAGTAAACGTTTCTTCTAGTATATCTGCAAAGGTGTTAGCTTTACATTCGTCTGAATAAATCATTCCGTTGGTACCATGAAGTGGCAGAAGTTGGTTGAAGGGTTTCTTAAATTTCTTTGCTATGCCAAAAAGAGAATTATCTTCAGTTGCGAGAGAGTTGAGGAAGTTTCGTCAGCGTTGCGTCTTGAAGTTACTAATGTCCTTTCTGATGTCACGTTGAAGAGCGTTCAGTTGCGTTTTGAGCCTTGGGTCTCTTGTATTTCGCCAGTTTTTCCTAATACGATTTTTGAATTTGATTTTTTGTCTTATGCTGGCTGGAAGAGGAAGAAAAGAATGGGAACTGATGAATTTATTGGTTGAAAAATTGATAGCATGTTGAATAAAGGTGGTAAACTTCTTGATTTCAGACTCAATATCGTCTTCATTCGTAATTTTAGGATTTCCAGGAATGGTATCTGAAATGATTTTTGAGAATTTTTTCCAGTCTGTAACGCCAATACTCTTGCCCAGTGAAGGTAAGTAACTATTTATGCTGATTTCAAGAAGAATGGGATTATGGTCAGATGAGAGAGCTGGAATAACAGAAATTTAGCAATTATAGTCCAGGCTGTTAGATAGAAAAAAAGTCAGTAATAAAAGAACTATTATAGCCGTAATGCGTAGGTTCATCAGAGGCATGAATGGTATAATTTTTATTTTGAATCATGCAAAAAATTTCTCGTCCTTTTCTATTGCTAGCTCCTTGATTCCAGCATTGATGCTTAGCGTTAAAATCTCCTCCAATTAAAGCAGGGGAGTTAAAATCCAGTAGCTGTTCAATTTCAGAAATGATTGGACTATTATTAGGAGGTATGTAGATATTAGAGATAATGAATTTTTTGTGCTCAATTTGAATTTCGATAGTATTGCTTTCAAAAGAGGTAGAAAAATTTTGTTTGAGTTGATGTTGGATGTTCCTTTTAACAAAAGTTATAATTCCACCTCCGCGTCCGCTTTCTCGATCCGTACGGTAAATAGAATAATTTGCGTAAAGCACTTTTAGCGCAGGTTTCAAATGCGTTTTCTGTATAAGAATTACATCAGGTTCCAGTTCCAGAAGAAGATTGCCAAATTCATCTTTTTACTTAAAAAGGCCATTAGCATTCCATGAAAGAATTTTGATGTTTCTCAGATTAATACTG
This sequence comes from Stegodyphus dumicola, assembly GCF_044657685.1. NCBI lineage: Eukaryota > Metazoa > Arthropoda > Arachnida > Araneae > Eresidae > Stegodyphus > Stegodyphus dumicola. The sequence continues at coordinate 183,499,054 of NC_140781.1, forward strand.
CGTGGCATGTTAAAGGCAATTACTAATTTTGTCAAGAATGTCCACAATTGCACTTATTTTGTCTATAGGCGAAGTTTGCTTCTTCATAGCAACTTAATATGAAAATAAAAATTATCCTTCTTTCCATCTTGCGCTCACAAATCGTTATGGGAATATCCATTTACAGTTATAAAAGTCTGAAAAAAGCATGTCTGCGATGTTATCGTCATGCGATGATTTGTAGATACTTTATTTTTTACCACGATATTTTCGACGACGATGTTTTTAAACTGCGAAGTTTTCTAACCGCTTTATTTTCGACGACGATGTTTTAGGACTGCGATGTTTTGTAGCACGACGTTTTCGTCCGCGATGTTTTCGGCTGTAACCAAACTTTGTAGGTCGCAGACGTCGTTATCTTCCATAAATTTCATTTCCTCGTCCATAGCTCTTTTCCATAGTTCTTGTTCTACTTGTGGTAGATTTACAATATCTTCAAATGTCAGAGTGTCTTGTTGTGCAAACATTACTTGGTAAATCTCAGGATTAGGATACCTAACTGGCTGTTTCTTTTCTCGAAGATTATCTTTGTTCCTCCTTCTTATTTGCAGCATTTAATTCGCCGTTATCAGTGTCTGGAATTGATTTGTCTTCATTTTTAATGTCATCATTGTCATTTTCACTCAAATCAGAACTATCGGAAATATATTTTTGATTTTCTACTTTCTTCTTTTCTTCATTAAATTTAACATTTCTGGAAACAGTGATGCGTCTTGTTTCTGGAATCATTAAACGATATCCCATTGTGGAACAACCTACAAATATCCTTCTGACAGATTTTTCATCTAGTTTCTTTCTTTGCGATAGTGGCACAAGAGTATAAACATCACAGCCAAATACACGAATGTTTGTTAAATCAGGATTTTCGCCATACTTCAGAAAATAAGGAACACGATTGCCAGTCGAATTATTTGGGAGTCGATTATTTATGTAAGCAGCCCTACGTACTGCTTCACCCCAAAGGAATTTTGGTAATTTTGCCTCAAGTATCATTGCTCTAGCTTTTTCCAGTACAGTTCTATTTGCTCGTTCAGCAACACCATTTAGAAATGGTGTATAGGGAAGTGCAGGATCTATTTTTACACCTGCTCTTTTAGCAACATCATGCAATTCTCCACTGACATATTCTTTGGCATTGTCACAGCGCAGTTTTGTAACAGTTGGATTCAAGTTAAAGAATAGCTTGAGTTCATCAGCAATGTCACTTTTTCTTTTGAGCAGTCTCATTTCCATAAATCGCGAGTAGTCATCAATTATAGTCATGAAATACTTTTCCCCATGGAATGTTTGAGGTTCTATTGGATCACACATATCAGTGTGTATAGTTATATCAATTTAAAGAATAGCTTGAGTTCATCAGCAAGAACGGCGAGAACGGAGCCGACGCCGTTCTCGCTGTGTATTCTGATTATCATTTTGAAATAAAGATCACTTATTGCTGCCTCTGTCTTTTTCCAAATTTCATCACTTTCTGACCACTCTTTCTTGGTGTTGCATTTTCAATATCGAGCAGTGTATGTTTATTTCCCAAGAGGCCGTTGTTATGGAAAGGAGGTGCCTCGAAATTACTGTTCTACTCACCTTTTGAATATCCCCCACTACCGCACCTCCACTGACAAGGTTAGACTAATCTTGTCATTGATGCCTGGAGTTTTTCTATAGTACTGTCTGTGATCTTATCTTTACAGTCACAATCGGTTGTACTTAACATTCTTTTAACTCTTTGTTCCCTTAAAAGTGTTCTAATATTTAATTATAAATCTTTTCCGAAGAGCTTTTAAAGCTGGTCTTAAAACTACTAATGTTGTAGTAAAATTAGACAGCATTCCAAATACTATCCAGTACAAAACTTGAATTTACCGCCCGGGGCAGGAACCCTGGCTTGCCCCCCTCTAGATTCGGAACTGCCTTTATTGCATGCCACCTTCATGCTGTACAATTGTGATGGCAAGTAACGCAACTTCCACATTTGCGGAATTTAATATATTGAAGCCCCTTAAGTAGTCTGTCGAGACGTGACAAAAGCAAAGCATGAAGCTTCTTTAAATTTTATTAATTCGAAAAATCATGCTTATATTGCAATGATATGATGAGAATGAGAACCTATAACAATACTGCCTGACAGATGACGTATTTTTCATCTTCAAGTTACTCGTACCTGACATACGAAATTCTACTTAAAAGCTCAAATAAGCCTTTTTTGCACTAAATCTTAATTTTACTGATAAAAGGTATATATTAACTACTTATTTGTTGTTCAATCATTTATAATGAAAGCCTGCTGCAGGAGAGGAGATAGTATATTCTAAATTAACTGTCTCGGATTCATATTACACATGGGAACTACCTGAAAACTACTGTGCAGCTAACCCATTTGCGTAGAACTGTAATAAGAGAAGCTTCCAGTATTACCCACCCAGCCAGGGAGTAATCTGGAAAGGAGCAACCATTAAAGGGAAAACCATGATATTAGAATTCATTACTTAATACTTGCCAAGAATTTTTGCTGTCAGGAATATCCCTTGGAATGAAAGTTACAAGTTTTACTTAACATATTGAAAGAGATTATTTGTTGACCTACATTAAATATCTATACATATCACCTAAAAGAATGATGAGTAAATTAAAATTTCTTGCAATCTAATATTGTTAGTTAATAGCATGCTTAAAGTGGCTATGGAAACAAGAGAAAACTACATTGCTGGCTATTAAAATTACTACACGAGGAAGGAAAGAGAATACAGAAATCTTATTTATTATACCTATGTACTATAGTAGAAGAAAGACATAATTAAATTTGCAGATGATTTTGGATATACAGCGTACAAAATTCAGTATGCAGAACTGCAACCTCTGGCAGCAAAACATTTAAAATCCAGCTGGAGTCAAACTGAGCTTGAATGACAGATAAGGTACTTCATTCCAAACAGCTTCAAGTCTAAGCCGAAAAAAAAAAATCAATCGTAGTGGCGTTCCAGTCTCTAAACAACTCATCATAGATGTTCTCAATGGATGACAAATCTGAAGAATGTTCTGGTCAGGCAATAGTCAAACACCCTCTGTATCCAGGAAGGTCCGGACACCATGGCAACATGCGCTAATGCATTATGTTGTTAAATGATGGTGTCATGATGGGAGACACTATCAAAGATGGGACACAGCCACAGTCTACCACATCAGAAATGAAAGACTTCAAATTATCCGTTAAACTAACAAAAGGTGACTAGGATGTATACCCAATTGCATCCCATATTTAGCTGCCAAGTTCTGGACCTGTATGACGATGACTAATGCAAACTAGCAACGTTCGTTCGTTCTCAGTTCTTCCACATCTATCACCATGCTGTATGCAGAACCAGGATTAATTAGGAAAGACAATGTGATGCCACTCCCGTGTCCAGTGTCATTGTTTATCGTACCACTGTAGGCATGCCTGTTTCTGCTGCAGCTTCAAGAGAAGCCCAAAAAATGGTCACCATACTGACCGTTCTTGTTTCTGCATGTCATTCTGCACACTATGCTATGTTCTTAACTCAGGGAATGTGACATGGCAGTGCCAAGAGGACAACGTGTCTGTCCTCTCTGGTGTTAGTTGCCGCTGAGATCCTGCATGGCGCTTAGTATGTATGTCTCTCATGGACCTATCCATTCCGTAGTTGCCTGACCATCATGGGTCCCAACCAACATAAGTAGGAATGTCACTGATGATAAACTGCAGTCCGACAGTCCATGGTCCTGCTGTAGTTGAATTCTGACACATGCCGATAAGTTTCTTCTTCTCACATAGTGTGTAACACCACCTTCAAACAAACAACCAATGATGAAATGCGATTTTCAAATGACAAACCCAGGTCTTCCCATTTATGCACAGTGTAGACAGTGTTATTTATGTCTGCTTGTGTACATAGGCTGGAATTCTGACCATTTTGCATATCTCAGCATATACTTTTCATGCAAATCTAATGTTTGTTGCATACTGCCTTCATGGTACAGCAAAGGTTAATAGCCAGGTATGCACAGAACTAATTTTTCATCAGTTAGACACTAGAAATCAGCAGATTATCGCATTTAACTTTTCAAGCCTCCATTTTAATTGAGATTCTTTCATGTCTGCTGTGAAAATTAATTTCTTTTAAAATTATGCATCAATGCCTGCTGCAGCAATCTTTCTTTTTGCTTCTTTACAAATTCTGTTGATATATTCATCTTAAAATTAAACGTTCACATTTCTCAATAATTTTTGTGAAAAAAAGAGAAAATCCTTCTACAGTAAAATCACTTGTAACTGCCAATATCAGAATAACAGAACTTTTAAGCGTCTGAACTTAAATCCAAAATTTAGGGCTACAAGATAAATATATAATGGGCTAATAATTTGGAGATTTAAATGTGGTAAACATTTTATGTTTCTGATACACAGTATAACCAGCCTTATCCAATCAATGGACACAGAAATGATCTAGAAAATGAACATGAACTTGCCCCGATGTATGATCTACATAGTATCTGATTTTCAGAAGCAATCTACATTCAGATGACAAATTTACTTAGTCTCTTGCTTGCAAAAATGTACAGGATATTAATTTATGTTGCTGCTCATGTAAATTGGGGGCCTATGATCACGTTCGTAGATGACAAGTTCATTGACAATGATTCTCTTGGTTTTAAAACACATTTGGTGTCGGTGACTGATATCTTGTATTTAATTACATGTTTGGAATAGTTTAATGTTAGTCAATATGAGCTGCAGGTATGGATGGATGTACAGAATTCTGTTTTCGTCAGTCTCTCAAGACGATTACATACTAATCGGAATAAGTACTGACAAGTAAACTTTCTCTCTTTTGGTACTGGTTAACCAGAAACCCATGTATTTTCTGAAAGCTTATATCACAAGTAGAAAAACTGTGAAGACTTACAGGCAGAGAGAAAAGCATTTAGGAGCTTGTATAGACAGACATATTTCCGTAATGGAGTGTCTATTTCTTGTATGTTCATGCAGTGTCTGCTTCCGAAGTACGCGATGATAATGTCCTACAAAAAGAACTGGTACCTGAAGATTGTACCAGAAAGATCCAACCTCTGGATATTCATTTTTTCAGATTCAAATCTTTTCTTCATTACATAACGGGCACAATCATTATTGAGACAGAGGAGCACATTTGACATTATGATAGTTTTCTGGCCCTGTAGTCCTTTTCACTACATCAATTCAGCACTAATCGTTTTAAGAATTTGATTAAGTATGCTTTAGATAAGGGCAGATACTTGGACGATGAACCTGGAATGTGGATTGCGTCAATAGATTACTGCTTCGATTCAGTGACAAATAATGAGTGTGCAAAGTGTGAGGCTATCGGTTTTGTAAAATGTGCCCATTGTGAACTGTCTTTCTGCCTGTTTACAAGTTTATTTGATGAATTGCACATTGATTGTCTCTTGTAATAGATTTTGTTTGAAGTCAATAACAAGTCACATTTTCAACATCCCAAGGTATATAATGTTTCTTTTCAATGAGTTGTTTAATTCAGAAGTCAAACAACAAAAATCAGCGTAATGTTTTCAAAATTTTTACAGGACTAGTTTCGATGGTTTTACCGAACCACCATCCTCAGCTGCAAAACCGCAAATGAACAAGATAGGAAATAATGATTAGATAATATAAGAAAGATTGGACAAGAATAAGCAAGTGGCGCCATCTGTTTGTGAAACCAAAACTAAAACATAATTTCTTTAAAGGCCGAAGGCAATGATGGATTGGAATTAGGATCGTTAACTAGAACAGAAAGATTTTTTTGAATGTGAAATGCCTCTAGAAAATCCAATTCTCCAATGGAAGATGTTTTTTGGATAATTTTGGCAGCAGAAAAATTGAAAGTGTGGTTTTCGGACCAACAATGTTGAGCAACAGAAGACTTCTGTGTTTCCTTTTTTCTAACATATGCCTCATGTTCCTTGACGCGAAATTTTAAGGCTCTTCTAGTTTGGCCAATGTAAATCAAACCACACTGGCAAGGAATCCTATAAATACCCCGAGAATTCATATCCGGAATGGGGTCCTTGAGTATGGAACTCGGAATTTTATTGATGGGAGAATAAACAACCCGAAAGTTAAATTTCTGCAAAATATGTGCAACTTTATAGCTAATTGATGGAAAGAAAGGAATGACAACAGAATTTTTATAATCTTCTAAAACAAGAGTGTGCCTTTTACTGTGTTGAGATGATGTAAACAAAAGTTAGCTTCATTTTATTCCTATGTTTTCCATGCACTTCAAGTTTGCTCCTCCAAACTAGCCCTTGATGAAGAACTAAATTATTTAAAAGCAATAGCTATTGACTGGGGCTTTTCACCCAACATCATTAATCAAGCAGTTAAAAAATTGTTCATCTCAATGGAAATGAAGGATTGCAGAGTCAGTTGCCGAGAAATGTTCATCCACATAAGTATATAATTTTATGAAGCTTTCTTGTATAAACATTGCATTTTTGAAACTGCGAAAACAAAACTTCAATCAGGCAGACATTGAACTTACATACTATTACACTAAGAAATTAGTAACTTTTGTGTGATAAACATAATTTTAAAATGTTTAATTTTGTTTTCTGAAATATAAAATCACATGTTTTAAATGTAGAATTTTCGATATTATTTACTTAATTGTGGCAGACAGATCTATGAATGGGACCGACAAACTTTGAAAGAAAAAATTTCTAAAGATGATATTTCAAAACATGCACAGAGATAAGTTCTAGAAATATATACTGAAATATTCCAAAAGGCGAGGTCCCACTGCTGATGGTTGAAAGGAATTCTACCATATTTTGTTTATTTAATTAAATTTAATATCACAAAGTATATGAGGAATGTTTCACATTGTTCTGCTACAAGCTTTCACTTGCCAAAAAATATCTATAGAATATATATCGCACTTTATATATACTACATAGAATTATTCATTTTTTAATTCTATAAAATAGTAATTATTTTATGTAAAAATGCAGAGAATGTTCAGTAAAACATGCACATAAATCCTACTTTAATCTGAGGTTAAATCTTTCACAGACTGGACTGCGTAACCATTTTTTGTAGCAAACAGAGGATAGTTTATTTGGTAATAACAAAGTAAATGAAGGGTACCTGACTACGAGAAGGGGTACATTTGTAGAGAACTTTCTATAGGAAATTGGCTCATATCCACATTACACATGGGGAAAACTGTGCAGCCATGCAGCCAGCCTGTTCACCTGGAATGAAACCCAGATCAAACAAACAGTGTTCAGGAACTTTACTGCTTGTGTGTCCTAGCAAACAGAGCAGTTGCAGCTTCAAATGTCTGACTATGCACATTACACTTTTTAGTCCTTTTTATTCTGCTCTCCACAATAGACCCAAATCGCCTGGAAGTTGTCTTATGAACATTTCTGCAGGCTGTCTACAGATATTTCCCTATACTTTTATTTGCCACAGTAAGAACAAGATTTCATCAATTACATGTGAAGTTCTTGTTGGATTCTATTTTGAAAGGTCCAAGAAACAGTTCCATTAAGATAGTTGCTTTTTTAATTTAGATACTAAAAACATTTTGTAATTAAAATCGCAATAACAACCTTGTATTTAGCATACATATGTTAAAACACTCAATCGATTTTGAGGGCAGCTAAAGGTCCCTCCTCATCAGGAGAACGGAATTACTAGAAAGGAGAAAAAGAATAAAAATAAAGCATTGGCAAAGGAGTCTCAGAAATACGTGGTTGTTATCAGCACACATGTTGTCGTAACCGGATTTTGAATCAGATTTACACTGGCCGCCTACTTTTAATGAGCCAGGCTATCCGATCAAGCATATAACACAAAGATTAACATGCAAACAAATCAAGGAAGTCAAAAAATAGGGAGCGAGGGGCAACTGCACCTTCACACACCAAGACTGAATATCGAATAAAGGTGAAGGTGCAGTTGCCCCTCGCTCCCTATTTTTTGACTTCCTTGATTTGTTTGCATTTTAGTCTTTGTGTTATATGTTTGATCAGATAGCCTGGCTCAGTAAAAGTAGGTGGCCAGTGTAAATCTGATTCAAAATCCAGTTAGGATCACATGTGTGCTGATAACGACCACCTGTTTCTTAGACTCCTTTGCCAATGCTTTATTTTTCATCTTTTTCCCCTTTCTAGTAATTTTGTTCTACTGATGAGGAGGGACCTTTAGCTGCCCTCGAAATTGATTGAGTGTTTCAACATATGTGCGCTAAATACAAGGTTGTTATTGCAATTTTAATTGTCACATTGGCGTGTTTCTCTTCTATTCACATTTTGTAATGTTCAAATAGAAAACATGTTACTATAATAATGAAGAAATTTTATAAAGTTGCAATCCTAGAACCAGTAGAATGTAATGAAATTTTAAAACATATTGACAAGGTATGTACAATGAATCCAGAAGTGTTGTACTCAAAATTTCACAAGCAAGGTAATACACTAAAAACAAGTAAAAAATCACATTTATTAAAATTTATAATTACAAAATATAATTGCAATATATCAAAATATTCTACTATGTACAATAAATATATATATATTTAATGTATACATATATATGATATAATCATCTAAAGGAATTTAAAACTGAAAACATTTCAGAATATCTAATGCTGATCTTTCATTTGAATTCAGTTAATTTCATATAATTATGAGCAAATACAGACAGCTTGGCCAGTTCTTCATATAAATAATGAGAATACTGTTATATAACTAGAGATCTAAATTTTTTAGTTCTCTAATTACGGAATGAATGGAAGCATGAAAGAAACACATGAAATGGCTCTGGACCTGTGAATTCAAGATAAGTACGTAACATAATTTGCAGGAATAAGACCTGTTTTGCCTTTTAATGTTCCTCGTATCCATCCTGGCTCTTGAGATGGTGTCACTAGCATAGAGAAGAAAAACTGATTAAAAAATATTAAACAAAATGAAACACATAAAAAGAACACCACATACATAGATTATGATGATTGGACGTTAATGTACATAGTATAACAAGATAGATAAACAAAAGTATTTACAAAATTAAACTACGATAACTTCAGAATAAAAAATGTATTTACTTTTAATTGAATTAATAAATTATGAGTGGAATGTACTGATATTGATTCAAAACAGCATGATATTCAAACAACAGTGAACTATATCCACACAAGTAAATATGAGGGGAATCCAGAAAGTAAGTTTCATTTAACAATACCAAAGTAAGGCAAAGATCATTTGGAGCTAACCTTTACTAAATAAAGAACTACAATGATCATACTATTTTTCAACATAGGTAGCACCATTATTTAGGCATTCATCACAAAGGTGGTGTGTTGGTGGTGTATTTAATTATGGCAAAGCGCACGAGGGCTATCTGCCTAAAGGGAGGGGTGCCTTTCGTGGAGGACTTTCTAAGGGAAACTGGCTCGTATACACGTTACACATGGGGAAAACCACGAAAACGCGCATGCAGCCAGCCCGTTCGCGGGATTCGAACCTCAGACCGAACTACCAGTGTTCAGCGTCTTTACCGCTCGGCCGCTGGTGGGCTCATCACAAAGGAGCATAAGTGTTTGGATGCCCTTGTCACAGAATGATGCCACGTGATATTGCAGCCATTAAGTAACTACAAATATGACCTTGTCATCGTCTTGGAACTGCTCGCCAGCAAAAAAGGACTTCAGGTGCTTGAAAAGATGAATGTCACTCGGTGCAAGATCAGAGCTTTAGGGAATGGTCAAAAATTTCTCACAGGTACTGTGTAAGGCATCACTGTGTATCACGTGCAGTGTGTAATTGTGAATTGTCATGAATAAGAAAAATTCTGTTCCAAAAACATGCCATGAAACTTATTCTGTAATGTGCAATACATTTTTCTAAGCACCACAAGCAGTTTTCTAAGCATCTCCCAATAACATGCTACACTGACTGTTTGTCTACATGCCATTGATCCCAAAACACTGTACACAGCAATTTGCGACACGTGATTAGTGGTTTGGCTTTCATCTGTTTGGTGATGATGTCTCCATTCCATCGATTGGAGTTTATATTCTGAGGTTATGTGACACATCCAGGTTTCATCACCAGTCACAATCCAGCTTAACCCTTTAACTGTCAAGTTATTTTGATGATTTGGGTACACAAATTGTCAAATTTTTTGTATTGGAAAAACCAAATGTAGTCGAAATAAACATCTCCCAATATATATTCGGGTATGACAATACGATGCACTCAAAAAAAAAAAAAAAAAAAAAAAAAAAAATTGGCGTGACATTTTCGAACACCAGTGCTGTGCCCGAGATAATCTCGGGCATGACAGTTAAAAGGTTAAGAAGGCATCACCCTCTTCACTGTACTATGTCAGGAAGTCTAGAGCACTGCCCTGAACGTTTCGATTTCTGCTGCTCTGTTAAGACTGTGAAATACCCACCAAGCAATTTCAGGAATTACAGTTTTTTTGGACATAATCTCATGCAGCCAACCAGTGGGCGAGCGGTAAAAATTCTGAATATTGGTAGCTTGGTCCGAGGTTCGAATCCTGTGAACAGGCTGGCTGCATGGGTGTTTTCATGGGTTTCCCCATGTGTTACACATTAATACAAGCTATAAAGACATCGCTCCCTTCCATGTAGTCTCTTAGGCAGGAACACGTAAATAACAATCTCTTGCAGAAGTGATGTGGAAATCTGAGGAAATTCGAGGGAAAATGTCACTGTCTGTTCTCTATAATCTTCACATTAACTGCTGCAATCAAATAACATCATCAATCACAAATGGTCACCCACTTCGTTCATTATTGCGAACATTTCCACACCCTTCACTGCATTCCCACACCCATCTTCTGACCTTAGAATCACTCATCACACTGGGTCCACACATTTCTCAAATTTGTTTGTGAATTTCACAGGCTTTGGAGTTTCTCGCATTGAGAAATCGGATGACTGATCATATCTCGCACATGGCGGGATGATCGATTGTTTTAAACATTTTAAACTCTCATGAAACAAGTGCTGCAAAAATTAGCAATTTGAAAATGACTTAGCAGAAAGAATGTGATTGCTTGAGCTAATGAACACAGCTATTCTATGGCAAAAGTGGGAAATGGAAATTACTTTCTAGATTACCTACATATATTTCAAGATAACTACTGATAATATTGTAGGCTAGCTAAATATTACATGGTATTTTACAGATAAACATGCCATATAATTTAGTTTATAATTATACCTAATGATAAACTACCAGCATTAAATAGGGTCATAGTGAAATGGACCGTTAAGTTGCACAGTGCACTTTCTTCAATACTTTCGGAAGCAATGCATTTTAAGATTTTATTATAATTATAAAATTGGACTTCAGTTAGAGAACTAAAGGGCTATGAAACATGCTATACCTGTCAGCACTATCTTTCTTGTATATTTTAAAGGGATAACAGAACAGCACAAACTACCATTTATCAGCATACTGCATAAGCAATGAAACAATAGAATAAATCAAGCATGTGCACTGGCCACTTGCCCATAGCAGACAAAGCTGGTGAATCTTATATACTTAGCTCTAATCCAATTTTGACTGACATAACTATAAAGGATAAAAAGAGTACTGAAAATGGATGTGTTTGGGCCACTGTTATTTTGTATTGTCTCAACTGATGCTCAGACACATAGTCGGAGAATGTTCCCAGCACAAGCCCCACATCACCACCTTCTGATGTTTCAAAAAGAGGAAAATTTCTAAATTATTTTGAGTAGAAAAGACTTAGAACGTTAAAACATTGCTTTTCAGCTTCCTAACTATTCATGTGATTAACAAAGCCTGAACAGAAAAATTATGGTTTTCCATTTGAAAGTAAGATAATAGCAAATCAGGAAGAATCCTCCTCCCCTCCCCCCCAAAAGGAGGCAATTTAACACCAAGTCATAAAAATGTTTGTCCTTTTAAAACTCTGAATAGTCTTCCATATTCAGTTCCACTCTGCACTCTGTAGTTGTCAAGCTTAGTAGTGCATTCTCTGACAGGGAGAAACCAAAAGCCCTTTCATTTTAGACTAGAAATCTGAAAGCACAATGAATAATGAAATCAAGTATTCCAAAAATATCCAGTTGGGGTATTTAATTCAATTTTTGCTAATTTTGCCAATATTACTCAAGAGAAGAGGAGAACACTATCTGTAGAATTTTGTTTGACTGCTTTTTAACACTGAATTTCAGTTAATTCAATAAATATCGCAAAAATATTGTTTTTTTGAATAAAGGAAGCATGCCAGCTGCAGTGTTTTCAATCGCTAACCACTAATGGAAGGAGATTTATTCTTTAGTAATTCTCATTAATTTTGCCATTCAAAGGCAGCTTTTTAATTGTCACATACTAGAATCAAGTGCAACTGCATATGCATTAGTGATGCAAGAAGTGTAGGATCATGCGATTGGTTAAACAAAGTGCTAGTGCATGTTACTTATTTAGCTATTTATTTTATGTTACTTTACTACTATTCTATTGGTACTTTATTTGGTTTTGTTACACATTTTGTAATTCTTCTATAGATTTTTAACAGTTAAAATGTGGTGATACTTGAAGATAAACAATCTGTATAATTCTGAAGACTAGTGATCAATCTTTAGAATGTAATACAAAATTTCAAAAACTGATAAAGAAAGATGTTCAAAAAAGGTTTGTTGTTACAATAAAAGCTATTTACAAATGAGCTTTACATGGACTTTTGATCCTTAATGTCCTCTTCCATTGTGTCTCTTTTGCAATAAAAAACTTTTGAACACAGCAATGGGTCCAACAAAATTGAACACACATTTTATGATAAATCATACCAATATGAAAATTAAAATTTGACTATTTTAAAACTCTATTAAAATCCCAATATTAATATAGTACAGCTTTTGAAAATGCATTCACAGACCATGAAAGAGCTCAGGAAGCAAGTTATTCAGTAGCAGAGATTATTGCACAGAAAAGGAAAAATCCCACAGGCAGTAAATCATTCCATAAAAGGGAGCCTTGATACGTTTGAACAACTAGTGGAATTAAAAAGCGAAAATTGATATAAACAAATTTCAAGTATTATTGCATTCCACGTAGAAAAGCTGTTAAAGAGAACTGATTATTTTCCATCCCTATCAACAAAACTATGCAACTATGTGAGGAACCCATTTTCTAGCACTTCCATTCATTCTTGGAACCTAACTTTAAAAGAACTTTGTGACTTACAGCCGGACGGTTGTAACAATCAGATGATTGAAAATGAGATTTAATGACATGGTTTTCGACAAATTCTGGATTTTCGTTGAAACTAAGTATCTAACAATTCACAGGAAAGTTATTATATATTGCTGCAGTTTTCAACATAATACAAGTGTGAACAAGCTTTTTTTTTTTTTTTTTTGTTTTGTTTAAATAGTGAGAATGAGGACAGAAACAGTCTCTTTTCTGTTGAAGATGAAATTCTCATATATATTTCGAAATCATATCCCTAGTCCAATATTTATATTCCAAATAGGCACAGAATTTACATTAATATTTGTTAGAAACTCTAAAAAATAAATTTATTATTTATCTATACGTAATTTATAATTACATGAATTCCATGTAACTTCATTTTTTAGAACAAAGGGGCTTTGTCCCTGAAGGACCATTATTTTTGTTTTGCGATTTTGTGTTGAATCACTATAAATATCCGTTTCACTTTTCAAACTGTTGTCACCAAATGTTAAGAGTCTTGCATTATGTTTGAAGAAATTAAATAATGAAAAATCTGCATAAATGTTGCTATTTCTTGCATTGTGATAAAATAACGGCACATACAGCCATCAAATTTTAAATCCTCCTACGAATATGGGCATGTCGAAGACCAAATTTGAAATTTGGAATTTGTTTTATTATAGATTCAATATTTTGCAAAACTTTAACGAAGTTTTGAGTAACAAACTCAGCGATTTAAAAGCGAGCAATGGCAACATTCTACAGCAGGGAAAGAACCCTTTTTATCTCCAGCAGGCACAAAACTGTGTATCAGAAATTCTAAAGATATGCTCATTTTAAAATTATTTTGCGACATTGCTACTGAACTGAATTTTATGATTTAAATGCAAAGAACATTACATTTAATAAATAAAGGTAACACACAAAATGTTAAAAAAATCCACATTTGGACGTAATTTAAAATCTGAAACCTTTCAGATTTTTTTGTTTTGTTTTGAAAAGACTAAAATGACAGTCATTTTTTGTTTTCTGTTAATGTTCGCTAATAAAAATATTATTGGATGCTGGGATTTTCTAGAACTTGGATATTGTCATAAGGGTTTGTCTAAGAGTGAAAAGTTTGGGAAAGGCTGCTGTAAGAGGTAGATCAATATAACCATACCAGTCATAACAGACAATCCTCCATACTTTGAGCTGGTTATGTCCATGGAGTACATTTTATAATTTTTGAACTGTTTCATTACAAAAATATATTTAATGGGCTGCAGATACCACATCAGCTGAAATATACGTAGTTAAACTATGTATCCATAATTTTAAGTAAGAAGTGATTAAACATGTTGCAACACAAATTCACTAATGTGTAATCAAATAAAAGAAAACTCAGCATTCCTTAAACTATCAGCTTGTCTGGTTTCCACATAAAAAACTTAAGACACTTAAAGAAAAAAAATTTGTTGGACTAAAATCTTACAAATGATGGACTGACTAAAACTGCCAGTTCAGTTTCCACAAAAAATAGTTAGAATTTCCTTAATTTAATAGTCACTGTCAAACTGGCTAAAATTATTTTCTATAATTTTGATAAATTCAGCTAATTATAAAATTGCATTTGCAAAGTACACAAGTAAGCTAACTGTTCAAAAGAAACATTTAAACTGGAAAAATTATCTGTAAAAGCAATTTGACATGCTAGGTTTAAAGGAATGCCATATTGATTTAGTAAGAAACTTTGCAATGAATTTTCATCCTTTTTCATTAGATAGTCTATTATTTCATGGTGTGTTTGGCAATTACTTTAAGACAGTAATAACATATAAAATGGAATGAAAAGACAAAGCATATACACTGCATGACAGAGAAAAATGTTTGTAATGACACAGTGAGGATATTAACGGGATGGTTTGTTCAGCCAGATTTCTAGACCTAAATCCTGTTAAAGATCTAACCCTGAAATGCTGTAGGAGAGGGAATTGCAACTCGCCTTCTTCCTCCTAGGAAATGCATTCATAATGGTTGCTGCACCCTTATTAAAGTCGACAGCTGTTCGAAAAGACACAAAGCTTCATAGTGGTGCCATGGCATAAGAGAGCATGCACAAACTAAAGATAATTTCCTGCTTTAAACTAATTGTCGGCACCCTTAGACCAATCCGGCTATTTTCACATAGGTGTGTTTTGGAAGTCTAATTTTCATCCCAGTTACTGATTAATTAATTAATCAGAAGGTTAAATAAATCTTCCACACTTTTTTGAAAAATACAGACTTTGTGTAAAGGTATCAGCACCATTATGGAAAATACTGGATTAGCATTAAGATGCTGCACATTTATGAAAAATGATGTATTGGCATAAATATGTCTGCACCTTTAGGAAAATGCCAGACTGGCATCAGGGTGCCAAAATGATTGTCAATCAAAACAATTTTTTAAGCTGTGCTTCTTGGAAGAGAAGTCAAGTTTTACTTGCACTGAAATGATAAACTGCTACACACATAAGAGGTAAAAAGGATGTACAGTTTTTTAAAACCTAAATATTCAATTATTCATATCTTCTATAACAATTTAAATAACCTATCTGATTTGTTTCATGTACACAGAACTGCAGATCCATGTATGTTTCAATCCACATCCAAATTTCAAATATAAAAATTAATAAAAAAAGCATTTTTACCACTACTCGTGGAAAGTCTCAAATCTCCCCTTATTTACTATTTTTTTTTAAGTGTTTAAATTTTTTAGCATCATGACCAACGAGCTCTCTCTAAAAAAAGTTGCTTTCTAGAAATTTGATTAATCAGTCATTGAAATTAAAATTGGGCTTGCATAAGGATGTGCACTTTGCAAAAAACAGTGAATTAGCAAAAGAGTACTGACAATCAATTTCAACTGAGAAACTGATTTTCATCTTGTGTATGTTCTCTTATGCCATGGCACCATTATGAAGAGTTCCGTCTCCAAACAGCGGTTGACTTATAGAAGGTGTGACACAGTTATGTTGGGGTACAGTTTTGAAGCGGTCCTACTCCCAGAACCTGAAAACAGTGCTGCTCCAGAACTGAAACTATTGGGTTAACCAGAAAGTTCATCCCAATTTTTGGTAGGTGGCAAAAGGACAGGTCTGAACATATCAGAATGACTGAAAAACAAAAAACATGTGTACGTAGCATAGAAGATGGTACTTTAGGCATATCTGGGAAAAAAATCTGGTTACAGTATGCTAACATTTTTGTCAGTTTGCATATAGAAGAATGCAAAGTATATTTTAACATTTAATGCTTTTTTTTCACAGAAATACAAAAATGACACATAAGCAGCAAACACGATATGCATTGTTTATAATGAAAGTGCTGTAGCTGAAAGAACTCTATGGAAGTAGTTTGCTAAGATTAAAACTGATGATTTCAACCTTAAAGATAAAAAAAATGCTTGGGTGGGCCCTTCACCACAGATGAAGATAAGATTAAAACACCTTGTCAAAAATCCACCATACTCAAGCATTTTGTGAAGCTAGGCTACATAAATCATTTTGATGTATGAGTTGCCCATTAAATAATTTAGCAGAGAAAAATCTGATGATTTGCATTTCCATTTGTGACTCACTCTATAAACACAATGACGAGATACCATTTTTGAAGCACGTAATGATGGAGGATGAAAAATGGATTATTTATAACAATGTTAAATGAAAAAGATCCTGGGGAAAATGGAATGAACCACATTCAGCCACCCCAAAACACGGTCTTCATCCGAAGGTGTTTGGTAGAGACAAAACTCTTTACCAGACACCTTCGGATGAAGATCCTTCGGAGACACCTTCGGAGGTTGCTCTGTGTCTGGTAGAGATTCAAAAGGGATCCCATATTATGACCTTTTACCTAACAACGTGATGATAAATTTAGAGAAGTATTGCTCCCAATTGGACGAAAGAAGACAGCAACTGATCAAAAGCATCCAGAAATAGCAATCGGAAGAGCATCATGTTTCATCAGGAAAATGCGCGGCTTTAATTTATTTCATAACTTGAGAAAAGCTGTTGGAGCTCAGTTGGAAGATTCTACGATTTCCACCAAATTCTCCAAACCTCGTGCCCTCTGACTTCTACCTATTTCAACCTGAACAAAAATCTCCTAATGGGAAAACTTTTTGGCTGAGATGAAAAATCAAGTAGAAAAATTTTTCACTGATAAACCTGAGCGATTCTGGAAAAATGGAATTTTCATGTTCCCTGAAAAATGGAAAAAGTGTTGTAGAACAGAATGGCACCTATAATTTAATAAATTTATGCTAAAAGTTAAATCTCCCAAATTTTCCGCCAAAATCATCATGAATTTTCTGGACAACCCAATATCTGTCACCAGAAACTGCCTCGATGCCAGCACGAAATCACACTATTAGAATAGTAACACTGTCAATGGGGATCATAGCCTGATTTTTGTTCGATCTTTCAAATTCTGATTTAGATATTCTTGAGCCAATAAGCCTTACATACAATCATGCATGTTTAACGTACTGTTGTATGGGATATTTTATGTATTACAGCAACCTGCATCCATGCCAAATTGCAGGATAATCTGCCCATTTTTGGAGCTAATTGAACAAATGGGAAAATTCCCTTAATTTTTAACATCAGTGTAGATATCCAATATTTTAACTTTGAAATTAAAACAAAATCATATATAAAATTTATACAATAGTGTTGAATTTTGGCAATAGGCTATACTATATAATTTAAATCTGGAAAATCCAAAATTCATTAAGTATAAAATAAGTATAGCCAAAAAGTTAAAAAACTGTTAATATTACATGATATAAAGAATAAAAACAATGGAAAAAACAATTACCATTGTAAATAATTTCATTTGGTTCAAATGACAATTCCATTTCATTTTCTCCTCGACAAGCAAACAGTGTCCTTACTTTCCTGAAACAGAAACTTTAATGATATAGACAGTCTGGGCCCAAAAATAGGAATGCTAATTTTTCAAAAGTGCACATATATATTCCAGTATACATCATACAACGGTATTCAATATATTATAAATTTTTTAAGAACTGTAATTTTTAAGATTTAATTCTAAGAAGAATCCTAACACAATTTAAAATAATGATATATTTTTAACACATACACAGTTTACAGCAGTTTAGAACTACATACACATACAAGTTCTGAATTAATATAGAAAATCATTAGAAGAATTACACTTTTTATTTAATTTTATTTTCCACTTGTTTCACAGTGCAGAATGTGTGCTCGTCAATGGACATTTAAGTTAAAACAGTAGTTCTGAAGAGTTTTCTTAAAGATTATATCCCTTCATCAAAACTAAAAGTCTAATATCTAAATTCAGTTATGATAATTACTTTAGCAAAAGAATTTTTTAGTCCTCAATTCTTTTACAGCAGTCTCTCATATCATCTTCCATTTCGGCAATCAGCGAAGGTACACTTTTGACATGACTTGAGCATAGAGGGATCAGAACTGCTACATATTAACATGATGCACTGCTACCTCTTGTGTAAATGCACTGGAATATTTAATCTGGTAACTGATACCCAGAATAGCCAAATGTTGTCCTATGAAATCTATTGCTAGATAAACTACATCTATTCAGCAAGATGGCTCTAATCAGCATCCTATGTCACATACTCACTGGAATGAGAAAGTTTTGGAGACTTGGCACCAGGCCACCTGTAACATTATATAGACATTTTCTTGGAAGTTGTCTCAGAGCCAAGAAAAACAGTTTTGCTGAAAGTTGGCTCCCACAGATGCAACATAATGAATGGGTTGCAGGATTTAAATAATCTGTGAAAATTGCTGCAAAGACTTATCAACATGCTATAGCTCCAAATACAAAATCTTAAGCTTTGAGGCCACAAGATCGAAGCAAATGCTGTTTTCTTGAAATTAAAATTTAAAGACAAAGGAATATTAAGGCTTTTTTAATGTAATTTTCTTTCACTAAAAAGAGGCTTGTTAAACTGACCTAGGATTCACAGTCAAGTCCTGATTTACTGGGCTATTATTATTTACCAGGGTCCACAGTTAACTCAAAGCTATGTTTAATCTAAAAGCAGTCTAAAAAAGACAGACAGAGAAAGAGAGAGAGCAAAGAAGGGTAAGGACTTTAAACCCAATTATAATTAACTGATGTATAAATTCAGGCTTTTTAATCTGGAGAATATGATACTTTTCTTATGGACATTAAATTTATTTTTATCACATGATTTAACATTTTCTGCAGACAGGTTTGTTGTATGCTTATGGTTTGTGATAACGATTTTTTCATTGTTCTGCAATGAACAAACTCAGCTTTTTTTAGAAGCGTTCAGTTGCTCAACAATTCAGTCAACAGAGAAGAGACTCTAAATGACAGTCTTCAATCAAACCCTGATAATCTCTTTCTATATCAATGACAACAGAATTATTAAGCTCAAGTTCATTTTCTGATGGAAAAATACCCAATAGTGTTGAGCACTTGCCCTGCACTCTTTCCTCAACTAATTTAATCGCTGAAAAGTCAGCCTAAGCAGCCTCTATTAATCTGTCAACAAACATTCAAATGTTATTACCGGGGGGGGGGGGTCTCAATTCATACAAAAGAGAGAGACAGTTTTCCTTCTTTTGAAGTAGAAGAGACATTTCAAGTTCTTTCTCCGTTTCAGACTTATTCTAGAATTCTTTGCTTGCAGTTTTTCAAAGCCTTCACTTTCCATATAATTTACAGATCTCCTGGAAACTATGGCTTTGTTTTATGGTAGAGCAAGCCACGCTTGCCAATCACAACAGGGATTGTCAGTGGAGATGCTAGCAACCCTCTTCTCATTTTAGAGGTCTTTGCAGAATAAAATGTCTTTTGTAATAACAAAAATGAAATTACTACATCTAGCAAATGCTTTGAGCTATCACTGACACTAGTAACAATCTTGTTTAGCCATTATATGGAGTATTGTTCAGTGTACTGATGCTTTGCTTTTCTGAATTATTATCAGCCATATTTGAGATTTTGTGAGACAAGTCATACAGTATCAAACGGCATGATCCCATTATCTGTTTGCCTTTAACAATAACACATAACATTCTGATGGAATGAGACAATGAATATGGTTGGATATTAGTAAAGGTTTTTCTGGGTGCTCCATTTCCAATAATTAAAAGAATGCATTTTCCATTTTAAAAATTTTTACTCCAGCCTTCTTTTACTTGAAAATTACCTTGTTTTGCACACAAATGCCTTCCCGAAAAGACAGTTTCATTCAGTTTTTAAAAGTAACCTCAATCTATCTGAAACAATGAAGGGGGAAGATTATCCATTTGCCTATTGCACAGAAAAAAAAGGGGGGGCAGAGATATGAAACTTACCACACATATTCTTCAAAAGAACCTATGTAAATCTAAGCAATTTTTAAAAACTGATTAATCCTCAAGTGTCTTTTCATATACACATTTTGCCCATATCATTTCATAATGTTCAAAGTAATCATTACTGAATTTCAGTCTGCACCATCAGACACAATACAAAGTAATCTCACAAATTAAATTTAATCTAAATCACTTAACATCTGATCCCGTGAATTTTTACACATCTTTCAGCTTTCCTAAAACTTGAATGAAATATATTAATATCCTACCTTTTACTACAATTTCAAGTGCTGCAATGTGAGGTTTCTTTCCTCCACTGATCGTGAGACTTCTTGGGAAGAGGCATAGTCTTACCCAAATCATAGCTAAGTTATGAATACGGAATTTGCTCAGATGCAATGGTTTTTCTACCTTATTATAGATATATTACTCATTATTAAGTTCTTTCACAACTCAGTTTTTGTCTTCCTACACAAAAAATAATGCGAAGGGGGGATTTGGATGGCGAAAAATAGCACGCAATGTTAAGTTCTGATTGTACCTACAGAAATCATTAAAACAATCCTAATAACCTCTTTTTTTTGCATTTTAAGTTCAGATTTCTGCTGCTAATCATGATTAAATATGATTAAGCAAAGAATAGTGTGGCTTTGTAGGCTCAGTTGTAGAGTCATTAGAATTTTTTGAAGCAGGAGATGTGAAAAATGTGCAATGTCCTTGCTGGCACTCAAACCTGGACCTCTCAAATACGTGCTGAGCATGCAAAATGTTACACCATGAAGGCATGCTGAAAGGAGGTAGAAAATTTCCCCTTTTAAAGGATGACTGGGAATTAGGGGACCAATCGCCAAATTCTGGTGGTGAAGAATCATCATCCATCACCTTTTAGTTCGGCTGCCAACTGTAGAGTCATTTGGAATTTTGAAGCAGGAGACATGAAAAATGAGTAATGCCCTCACCAGGGCTCAAACCTGGACCTCTTGAATACGGGTCGAGTGTGCTAACAGTTACACCACGAAGGCATGATGAAAGGAGGAAGGAAATACCTTATACAGTGATTTCACAATTTCCAGTTTAAGCTTTTTTTTTAAAAAATTGGATATTTATTCTTCTTGATTGGAATACAGAAAAAAGGAAATTTAATAAGAATATCCTTAACGAAGTCTGATATAAACTAACATATGCACTTGATAAAAGTGCTGCATGTATATCTGTCAGAAAATAAAAATATATCCTGATTATACATTCAGATAGTTTTTAAAAATAGATTTTACATTTATCATCCCATACTGTAACAGTATCGAAATATCAAAGACAATAGCCTCATTTGAATGGAAAAATAATTCGGCAATAAAGGTAAATCAAACACAGGCAACCAAAAGTGCATATAGTCAACAAAAAAATTCTCCACATTTGATTTTTTTAACTGACTATTAATTATTTTTTTGAAAGCTCCTCATGTACTTCCTAGAAGTTTAAAGTACCTTATGTAGTTTTATGTATGTACTGCTTTGATAATCTCCAATTTAAAACAATACTTAAAGACCTAACATCATATACAATACTGATAATACACATAAATTTATATTCTGTGAATTTTTCCTACCTTCCAGTACAGGATACAGAACTTGAGTGAGGTGGACACCTAAGTATAAAAGAAACATGCATCAGAGAAGCCTGATTATATTACCTAAGAATCTGTTCCTTCTTAAGGACATAAAATTCATTTTTATGTACATTAAAGCTCTAGTGCATTTAAAGGAAACTTATATTTTCTATACATATCAACTTTATTTTTCGTAAGTGATATATTGGAGTTCAAAATTCTTTTTACACTGCCAAAACTAATTACTTCTCAAAAACTGTTAAATAAAACAGAATGAATTTATTTGGGGTGTTTTACACAAACAATGAAAAATGAAATATGAATGCCTATAGCATGAAACTATTATGAAATAAAAACAAAATGGTGCCATTAGCACAAATTTTAGGGGAATGAATAAAACAGAAACATTTGCAAATTTCTGCGGCTAGCAGCAAACATATTCTAATTTGCACACAAGCATAATAATTTCATGCTTGTAAAGTGGTCGATAAATTTAGGGGAGCTGATTGTACCCTTCAATAAAGTATGCAAAGCATTGAGATCCCCAGAAGGAAAATTTTGCCATTTAACTGCTCATTCAAGGATATTTCCCATGGGATTTAAGTTATGAGATTTGGGTAACTGATTCATTTGCACAGTTCAAGAAATTCATCAACTAGATTTGTTCAATGTGAACACATGCTGTCATTCATATATAAAGAGACATATACATGTCCCTCTAAAAATACTGGCGTATTAGTTGAAGGGGTTTATGTTCATATATCTGGGCAGATACAGAACCTCTGTTAAATATGTATCATGCACATCCACTGATCTTCTTTCCCCATATCTTCAAATCTGCATTGTTATAATAGTCATATTTTCTGATATTAAGAGTCTCTAATGTTACATAGCCCTAGATCCCTAATGCAAATCTATTTAGAATCAGATGATAAATTGATTATCAATTCATCACTGAACAGAATACAAGTCCACTGCTGTAGATTCCAGCTCTGCTTTCTTTGACCTAATTCTCATAGATATAATTTGTTCAGAGGTCATTGAAACAGAAATCTCTGTCTTTCTCATTTTAATATGCAATTATACAAAAGTTTTAACAGTGGCTACAGGGCTTCAACTTGAATGATTAGCAGTTCAATTCCTATTGTAATGGGCAGCTACAGGTAAAAAAAAAATATATTAACATATGGTTACTTTCCTTTTCCGATCTTAACCTGGTTGCCCAGCATGAGAACATACTTTTATTTGTAGCTTAAGACAGACAGATCAAACTGGAGATAGAATAAAAAAAATTAAATAGTCTTGTATCTTCCCTCTTCAATAAAACAAATTAAATTGATTGGATCACAGTATATTTGTGAATGAAACAGCGAAATTATTAATACACACTATCCGATATCAAAATTAGAAATGCACTTAAGGAGCTAATTTTTTTTAATGAGTAGACAAAGCAAATACAAGGAAGGGTTAGGTAAGGATCTGCAAGATTTGTCGAAAAGTAACACAAAACAATGGATGTATGTACAGTAGTTATACCTAGTAGATGTTAAATCTGGTTGATAATGGAGCATTATGTAATTTTGCTATCCTTAGCTGAACATCACAAACTCATTTTGGTTTGTTCAAGAAGATAATGCATGATCTGTTTGTTCACAATGCATCTTTTACATAGGTCAGTTTTTGCTGGATTGCAAGCAGGCAATATAATAAATCCACTGCTCCTCAAACTGTAAAAGTCACTTGAAAACATTTTGCTTGAAACAGGCACAAAAAGATTAGGCGATCAGAATGGAGAAATTTATTCAAAACATACCAGTCTTAATTTAATAAAATATGCAAAGTACAGTTTTGAAACTTAAAATGCTTCTGAATATCTTAAAATGCAAATCTGAGTAGCATACGTCAGAATGAGACTGATTGTAGATGAATATAGCAGCATTAAGCTTTGAGTAACATTGTCCTGTTTCCTGAATTTAGCTTCATGAATTGAAAGCATACAGTTTCAAGTTTGAAAGAGCATAACTTAATATTGCACACATAACAACTTGACATAAAATCTCCAAAATATTTGTGTGCATCAATCAAAGTGACAGTTTTATTGAAGAATTTCCATTGTAAGAGTTGAAAGTAGGTATTTCTTGTTGATGCATTTAGCAATCGCTGTTTAATTTTTCCGTCAATAACCCACGCCTCTTAAATCGGCAATGTACTATTAGAGACAGAATAAGATAACATGTAATGACAAATGCAATGATTTACTTCATGAAATATTTCTGGGCATCAGTGTAATTTACACAATATGTAGTCACAAAAACAAAGTTTCCTTTAAATGGTCAAGTTAATTTATATTAACAAAATTATGATAAAACACAGTACACTTAAAAAAATTCACAAATGGGGCATGGACAAAACAAATAACCACAAATTAACTTACACATTATTAGAAGAAACTTCATCTTGGGGAAAGTACTCCTGAGAAGCTGTGAAATATAAGCAAATTTTGTTAAATGAGTACAAAATTCTGAAAATGCAAATCAGTTTGAAATTACCCTTCCGAGTGGCACATGTTTTTGGACCTATCATAAAGACCTGTATATAAACAGTATTTATTAGCTGAATTTGTGTAATTACTTTAGTCTTTATTGTCATAAACTTACATTCATTAAGATGATACTTGCATTGATAAATATAGTAAGAAAGCAAAATATCTTAAATTATAAGCTAATAAACACCAAGTAACAAAAAATCTGATGACCGCATAAATCCAGTCATGGCACTCAGAGGGTTAAAGGTTAAAGAAATACAGAAAAAACCTACTTAATGAGCTTACTGAATCCATCGCTTAATTCAAGCTAAGTATATTTGCATCATATAAATATATTACGTAAATAAAATAATTTACCACAATAATTTATGTTAATTTGGAGGAAAGAAACTATATGGATAAAACCATCAAAGTTAATGAAAATCAACATTTGACTGTGCTACCTTTTTACAAGAAAATTAAGTAAAAATGTGCAAATGATGCACGTGATTTTTGAGCATCATCAATGCTAAACAGACAACAGTTTTGTTCTTATGATGAAGTGAAAAATGTTACAGAGTACTAAGGATTTTACAAAACAATCTATTTTGTTTACTTGACTCATTTGTAATATATTGTAAAAGTGTTTTCAATGGGAAGGACATTGTTTTGGTTGGGAAGGAGAAATGAAGGAATTTGAATAATCATCAGATTCAGAATAAAAGAATCATCCTTCAATATGCATATTTCACACCTAACAAAATATTAGTATTTTAATATTCCTGGTGCATGGTCTCTTGTTAGAGTATATTTTGCATGCACGTTATTTAAAAATTTCATTTGGGAAATCAGACACTATTCCACCTGTGCAGAAATAATTTTAACATTACCTCAATGTAATATATGAATTTCATAAATAAGACTTTCTTCCTTAATTAAGGTACAAAAACTGATTTAATGTATAAAAAATAAACTAACACATATTAATGCACACTTGTACTGAAAATTGTTTCAGCATATGTTATATTTTAGTCCAGAAAAAAATAATCACTCAATTCATAATTATTTTTATTAGATTCACATCCATTTTTGTTGAGCAGCAAATTGCTATTCATCTGGATATATATATATATCAGGGTTGCCACTCAAACAGGAGAATGGAATTCCCTGACTTTTCCAGGTATGTTTTAAGAAAATTCCAGTCTATTCGTGTAACGCACGTTGGCTGTGCTAAGAGGTAAAATAATTATGGTATTACTCGAAACCACAAAAATTTGCCAATTACATATGACTTATATCCCCAAAGCATTACTATTATATAATAAGAGTTGTTTTCTCCACTGAAGATTGAGATTAGAATCTGAACAATCTGGAATAAAAGAAGGCAGACATTTTGCAGCTAAATGAATGAAAGAAATCTATTTAATGATATTTTTAAAATAAATTTAGGTATTTTATATTTATTTTGCAGCACACATAAGCAAAAACTATGTGCATTAAATTTTGTGATGTTACGTCATCATAATGCTAGAATTAATTTCAGAATTATGACAGAGAAAATTTTCTGAAATTTGGAAGTATTATTTACTAATAATAAATAAATTTAGAGGGAAGAAGCAACATTAAATGATACAAATAACATAAAAATAATTACTTAAAAATTGAATTACAATAATCAACGATATTTTAGCAAATATAGTTATATTACATGGTTAGCCTAGATGACTGATTACTATTTTTTTAAAATTTTACAATGGCAAATAAGGCATTTATTAAAAAGAAAAAAAAAAAAAAAAAAAAAAAAAGGTTTAAAAGATTTTGCGGTAAAATCCTAGTATACAGTAAGGCCTTGGCACGATTTTGAAAATTGTTGCCAACACCAAAATGACCTGTTTACTGCTCATGTCGCCAAATCCCGTGTGTACTGTACATGGAGGTTATTCTAACCAAAGAACATCTATATAAAGAAGAAAAGGTTCCATAAACTTAATGCTATTTACGCCGCTAGAAAGCGGAGGGAAACTTTGCCAAGGGATTTGGCGACGGAACCTGGCACCCAGAACTTCCCTCTCCGCGATGTACACAGGAAATTGAGGAACATGTGCTAAGAAGAAACGTTCTTTGACAAAACGTTTCTACTTTGATTTTTTGCAATAATTTAAAAACGGGTTTTCACAGTTTTTTTGGAAGGCTCAAAGTAATTAATCCATTAATTAATTCACTTGCACCAAAAAATATTTTCTTTTCCTTTAAAGTTTAAAGTAAACGATATTCATTTTATGAACTTTTGATAACGTGACCTTCGAACTTCGACACCGGCTTCGAGCTTTGGCGACAGACATTCTGCGCAAAGGGAGCCACTCCGGTTACGGAGTTTTCCTTCTTAACAATATGTATTCTTTAATTCTAACCTCCATGGTACCATATATTAGGATTAAACTGATTTTGTTTTATACGAGAGTAAGTATTTTGTTTAGTTCAACATGCACTGCATATGCGCATGCGATTCTCAAGTTCACATGAAAGTTCTCATTCTCAAGTTCTCATTTCGAATTCTACTGGAAATCAAAGTTGCTGGAAACTTGCTTTGCCTTTCTAAATGACAATCTAATTGGAGCTGGGAAAATTGGCTCCATGTCAGCTGCCCGAATGACGCTCAGGCGATACACAATTCGCCAAGAAAGTGATTGCTTCCAATGTCAGCGCAAAACTCGCTTTTTTTGGCGGGATCGCTGTATGAAATTCCCGGACTTTTCCTGAATGTTTTAGTCTATTTTCGAATTCCCCGACTTTTTCCAGTTTTCCAGATACTGTGGCAACTCTGATATATATATATATACATACATACGTATATACATTTTTAAAAAAATCAGAAGAAAGATTCCTGTTTAGGAAGTACTTGAGAAAATTGCAAATATTTGAATTTAGTGCATTTAGAAGCAGCTTCTTTTACCTTATTTGTACTTACCCAAATATTTTCCAAAGCTTTCTTTTAAATTTAAACACGCAGAAAAAAGGGGGTCTAGTACATGTTTATTTTGGAAGGATGGAAAATGAAAAATACTTCAGATTTAAAAAAACTGATATCTTATATAAAATGAAACACTACTTTACATGGCATCAAATAAAAACTTAAGTTCAAATATCTGTACTTTAAAAACTTAATGGGAGTTACAAAGAATTTCACCCAAAATAACTTATCAAATTAATGTTTACATCTTAGTTAATTAAAAATTAAATAATTAACAAAATAAAAGTATTTTTCTAATACCATCCCCCTGTTACATTAACATAAGATTTTTAGAACTTTATATTCATTACTTATTTTTACACAAAAAGCACAAAAAGTGATACAAAGATGCATTGTCATAGAAGACTATATACTTGCCAAAATCAGACGTATTTGTTGCAGAGGCACGATGGGTACCAAGTTCACTCCTCCAAGAACTAGGATAAGGATAATTTTTTTGTTCTGGAAGTGGGGGCCTTGGTGGAGGCACAGAATGAGATGCGAGGGATTCTGAACTGCTGCTATTAACAGGTAAACCATCTGCATTAAAAATGGGTACAAACGCCATTAAATCCGAACTGTGGCTATGGCACTAAACAATCATGATGATAAAGCAGAATACAAACAAAACAGAAAACTGTATAAATATTTAACTGTCTTTCAAGTCAGAATCAGCAGAATACAGATGCCATTCAAAAGTTAGGAAATTGATATATATTTAAAATTATTCTGAATCAGAAATACAATTAAAAAATTTAGACATAGTTCTGAAAATCATGAAAAGAGAATTTCTTCAGCCCATATTGGAAGCATTAAAAGAAAGGTGGGGGGGGGGATTTAATGGAGTGAAATTTTCTTATAACAACCATAACATTATGCTGTGCTTTCTTTCTATAATTAAACCGGGAAACTTTTTTTTAATAAAAGGTGAGAATTACCTAAATTTCAAAATAAAACTTTTGAATAAAGGCATAGGAAAGATGACCCCATAGAGGTTTTTTTAGGACAAAACAGCTTGCATTTACCCTACACATGAAGGAAGCCATGGAAGCATCCATAAAAAAAGCCTGAAATATTTTCACATCACTTGCTTCGCACTCACGTTTCCTTTCCCCATGTATTTTTCTGCCTAGTGTTTTTGGCATATGATTCAGGAACTCCTGATTTATTGCAGCAATGTAAAATGTTAGCACAAACAGAAAATTATTTTGTGTAGGTAAAAAGAATATAATCAAAATTGATAAGTCCTTTGAAATATACAATATAATAATAGTACACTTTTTAATGTGCTATTTTTATCATTTAATACTTCCACTCAGAAATAGTATTTCCCCTCAGGGTTTTCAAGTAGCAAAATTAGTCAGGAAAGGGGAACATATCCAAGTAAATATGGTATATTATACAATCTGTCCATAGAGGTCATTACGGTAATTTTATTTCTTGCAACCATTGACTGTAGACACGAATTTTCAGTTTTAAAACTTGTCTAAATTCTTAAAATATTCATGTTTTGGGATTTTAAATTTCAAGTTAGTTTTGAAAAATTACAAAATTTATATGGTCATCAGTGCATAAAAGTTATATTCAGCATAAGTTTATTCTCATTCTAAAAAATAACTCAAACATTTTAACTCCCATATGACAAAAACTGAATAAGATATTTAATAGAAAAGTTTGGAATTTTTGAAAATTTTTCATTCCCACTTTTGATTTCTCTTTGTGGGCTCATTCAAAATACAAGTTAGAATACAGTAAACCCTTACCGAGCATGGATACACATTATCAATATCTTCCATTTAATTTGTACAACACTAGAATTTTATTCAGCTGTTCAATGTTCATCAAACCGAACGCTTGTTGGCATCAGCTCTGACCAGAAATTATCCACCATTTTAAAGGATTTCTATCGACTGAAAATGAATTTGAGGCAAAGTATTTTCAGATATAGAAGAAGCAGACATCAAAGAACTGATCGTGAAATTATGACTGAAAAATGAAATTACATTGGTAGACAATTGCTAAGGATGGATGACAGTAGCAGTGTGACGGCAACCATAAAATGGAAGGCAGGAAAAGGTGGAAATTAACATAAGTGCAGGATACAGTAAGCTGTTGTGCATATGCAAATTTTGGATTACTGAAGTTATTTGTCACATGACAGTGGTGATAAGAGATATAAGGGATTTGATGTGTATTGACCATTGTTGTTCAAAAGTAAAATTTAATGGGAAAGAATCAATTGATAAATTAGCAATTTTTGGTATGACATCATTTAGATGATTTTATGCGTGGCCATATTATTAGCAAGACTGAAGAAGGGCGAAATATAACAGATGTTTCTATAGAATTTGATGTCAGCCGCAGTGTTGTTTCAAGGCTTTGGAAATAATTTCAAACAAAAGGAATGTGTAGCAAACATCATGCGTTAGGTCATGTTCATAGTACAACTAAAATGACCATACGTCCCAAAGTTTCAGTCCCTGCCCTGATTTTTTACAGAGATTTATAGCATTTGTCCCAAATTGTCCTGAAAAACAGTAGCATGAAAACGTTTAAGTTGAAATGAATATATTTATTTAAGTAGCGTAGATTGCAAACTGAGAATACAACTGTAAATTAAGAGACGTGTGCCATACTGGCTGCATAAATAGGGCATTTACCTTAAAAAAACTGCAATGAGAGAACTCTATTTCTCATTCTTGTTCTTCTCTCTCCAGCCATCTAACATATATGGAAGTTTTACTCACAGTTGCAGTTCAAACTTCCACTTACAGACAGTACTGCAATTTTTAATTGATATCTAATTCGATTATGATTTGAATTTGTAACATATAAATATATTTTTAATTATCAATGGTGCATTACATACATTACTATATATCATCCCCTCAACACATTTATTACACGGCATCTAAAAATAATTCTTTTGACATTTGCTGAAATTTTATTGTAGATATATCTAAAATAACCTTTCATCACATTTATATCAGAAATTTTTCACTCCATTATTATTTTGATTTTGCATAAGGGTTAAGAAAATTCTAAAAAATCTGCTGAAACATCATCAAGTGTAATGACATTTCTCATTTGGCAACAACATAGGTTTTTTTATTCATTTATTAATGGTGTATTATATATGTGCTAAGGATATATTTTACTGCAATTTAATTTAATTTGTTTATTTTCACCACTGATTTTTTTTTAGTAATGGGTTAAAAAAAAAGAAAATGTACATTTAACGAAGACCTACAGAAGGAAATGAAAAAAACTAAATGATTCCAATGCACAGTGCAACACATGTCTTCAAAATTTTCAATAAGCCATGGTGGACGCAGTGATATTAAACTTCTCATAAATCGTAATAATCATTAAATGCCAAAGTTTGCTGCTGCATCTAGCTTATTGTTAAAGAATTTCTTCAAACAGGAAAAAATGGTGATAAGGAAGAATTTAGCTGCAGCAGAAAGTACTTTTGCATATATTTGCCATAACCATAGGTTTAGGTCTATGGATTGTATGTCTAAGATGCTTCAAGCGGCATTTGAGCTTAAATTTACAAAGCTGAAGCAATAATACTAAATGTTCATTTGTTTTAATCTTAGCTGACACATCCAATCACAAGTTTTCCAACACTTGTTAGATTAATAAATTGGAGTTATGGAGTAGCATTAATAATTTAGAATTTAAATCCTTTGATGGTGAAGCATCCAATATTATCAGTAACAATTTAATTATCTGTTTTGAGGAAAATAATTTTAAAAAAAAGTTATAAGCCTTTGTGCCTAGAACATAAGTTTTAACTCTGGAGGAGTCGACAGAAATGGAGAAAATGTTTTTGTTAAAATGAAACAAAACCTTAACCGTGGTTTAATTGGAGTGAGATATGCAGCACGTGTTATCCATTACACTGTTTCATCAGCTGATGTTTTGCCAGTTTATATAGAAATGATTATTTCTAAGATATACTTTAAATCTTATACTGTTAGAATAGAAACATTGGAAAAATTACTGCAACTTCGCAGAAACCGATTTTTCAATAATACTAGGGTACTCACAAACAAGATGGTTAGCATTACTTCTTGCCATTGAAAGGGTACCCCTTCATCACTGAAGGCCTATTTTCAATCTGAAGAAAAGGGCTTATTTTAAAACTCTTCAGCGGCAGAAGCTTGGCTACATTTTAATAACACTCAGGTTTCAATATTTCATAAAATTATTACAACTGAAAATCAAACTGTGTTTGTATTTGATGTAATTACTTCATGGATGCTCTGATTATACTTCAATACAGTATAAAGCCTGAGATCCGGATGTCCAATGTCCAGAATAATCTAAAATCCGGATCTCAAAGGCACAAACAACTCTTTTTTGCATGCTTTATGCATGCACATTTTATCCCCCCTGCTCATAATAAAACATGTGGAGAGTCCCGATTCTTAATTTCACTTCTGCACTAAATAAAATACCTTGTTATTGAAGAAACAATAATTTTAGCATAAATTTGTACCATTGGTAACTTGCCTCTGTAGCTACCAAATTGCCTACTTGGCTTACATCTGAAACCGAAACATTTTACATAGATACATTGTTGAATTTACACCTACTAATATTTTATATTCCTGACGCCAATCTGCTGAATCATTATTTATTATATTTTGCTTTCATCACTGTATGCTTATCAACACATGATAACATAGTAATGAATCATACAGCAATGCGTAAACAATTTTCTTATGTTAGTAATTGAATAACGAAGAGTATTGTAACCTTTTATGTTGACATTATGCTTGGCGATGATTACAGATTTAAATTAAATGTGTTAAAATTTCTTCTTTCTCCAACTGAAATTTTGTTACTCAAAATTTACTTTAAGTCCCCGTAAAACATTTTTAACAATTTACATTCATGTTACTTTAAAACAATTTTCGGAATTAAACTTCCTACCGATGGGTTCACTCTTTTTAGATACTTCTACTAAAATTAATATTAGGAGATAATATAATCTATATTTCTTTAGTGAATATATATATATATATCAAATATATATACCACCTGCACCACAATAATAA
Source organism: Stegodyphus dumicola (assembly GCF_044657685.1). Taxonomy (NCBI): domain Eukaryota; kingdom Metazoa; phylum Arthropoda; class Arachnida; order Araneae; family Eresidae; genus Stegodyphus; species Stegodyphus dumicola. The sequence continues at coordinate 183,531,908 of NC_140781.1, forward strand.
TTTATTAGTAAAAAATATTAAAAAATTATACACATAAAATCCTTATTTTAGAACTTCAGAATCTGGTCACCTTAGTACAATGTCTGCAGAAGATAAGCACATACTGTTATCAGCAAAAAAGAACAATTTCAGCACAGCTACTGAGGTAGAAAATCAGTTACTTGTTACTACTGGCAAGCGAATCTCCCAAAAAATTGCTGTCAGACATTTGCATCAAGAAGGACTGAACGCCTGCCGTCCTGTTGTATGCATTTCAGTTTTCAGACGTCACCATTCTGCTTATTTGCAATGGTGTAATCAGCATCACAACTGCAGAAAAGATGAACGAGGTTGTAGATAAGAGTAGGTTCAGTTCGTCATAGGATTGTAGAATGCCAATTGATTTGGCATGAGAGTGGTACTGCATCTGATTTGGCAAACATACATGAAAGGAACGGATATCCTTCAAGTAGTGTCATGGTATGGACTAGGATCATAATCAACAGCTGTATATCATTCTATGTGTTTCGAGCTGGGACTAGCCAACAATATATAAATGATGTTCTGCTGCCTCATGTTCCCTGTATGTGCAATGTACTAGTTATGTAATCCCCACGATCAGCAAAGGTTTACTGCACTACAAGGTTGATATTTTTAACATCAACAGGGTTAGTAGCCACATTTTACTTAAAAATATAAGCACCTATTACATTGTACACAACTGAAAAACCTTAAAAGAAAAATTAGACTTGTAATTTAAAATATGAGAAATTCAGTATTTATTAAGAGAGAAAGAGCGTTACTCAACCATGCAAAACAATAACTTCTTTAAAATTTTAAATAACAGTTCAATTTACAGAACTAGTTTACAATGAGAGGGAAAACAATTATGCAGAACTAACTACAATACAAGATTTAATGATGAAATTTCAGTTCAAAATAGAGAAAATAAATAATAATAAGCCATACTTATTATATCCACTTGGCACCTAATAATAAATAAATTTATTTTTCCACTCATATTGATGTTTAAATAATTTAACTTAAATCAAAATTCTGAAAGTTTTCTAAATTTTCATCATATAACAGTCTTCCCTTAACAGATATTGCAAGCAAAGTAATTAAAGTAAAAAGAGGAACATTTTTTTAAATCAGAAGATGGGCAATTGCTTCATGCAGTCATCCTTTAACAGTAAAAGCTTAACTAACCCACATACTCGGAAATTGCCAAATATCTGAAAATTCCGGATAATCGAGCGTAACCGGAAAAAGAGGAGTGGGGGGATAGATTGTAGCCGTTCTTTAGATTTTTTGGCTAAGTTATGCTTTTGACATTTCGATATGTGCATCATATAAAAATGGCACAACAGAACTGAAAAATATTCTGCTTAGCAAGTACAGTAAAACTCTTTTAAATGCTCATAAACAAATCTTGGACTGAACATGAAAATTAATTATCTCTGCAAAATAGTGCAAATATTATAGCACAACACATGCGCCATATTTCTTCTGTACCTGATATTATGCAATCGGAATCAACAGCTGCCGGTATTCAGAGAATAAAGAACTAAATAAAGAAAAAGAAAGAGACTTATCAACCTGGGTTATTTTCCATTTTAATTTTGAACAGACTGCGTTAAATTTCCGCAATAGAACTTTTAGTCCTATTCAATTCAGATTGGAAAGTGAACCCCCCCAAAAAAGGTATTTTGCTGCAAACTGTAACAGTTTCAATATCCACGATTTGTTTTAGAAAGGGCATTACTTTCACTTTATTTAAGCCATTCTGAATATTACTACTTAGAAAGCTAATCTGTGTTAAAACTCACTTACCCATTTTTGAAGTTTATCTATACTTCAGCAGTTACTGCAACCATATTGTTATAAATAATCATACATATGCTTATAATATAAGGATAACGATCATAATAAATGGGAATATGAACTGATCACATGGAACAAGAATGCAAATTATTAAAATCTTGTTAAATTCAAATGTGTGTAGTCTTGGGTGGGAGGAATAGAATACAGAATGTACTGGAATTTTCTACCGCTTTTGCAATTCTTTGACCAATAGAATGACGTGCACCTGTCTGTACTCGCATGCACCAAAGGTTATGTTAATGCACAGAAACGGAGGAAAGCTACTTCCGGGAGTATGATTCACTATCTGACGTACTATTTAAGGAAGAAAAGATAAGTTGTGTTATTTAGTTTTGGCTTTGGTATGGGGGAAAAATGCACGTCCATTAAAAAAAAAAAAAAAAAAAAAAAAAAAAAGCACTAAAAGCAAAACAAAACCAAAAAAAAAGTTCTTTAGAGAAAAAGTAGGCACCTATAAGAGCATTTATAGTTTATTTTCAAATATAAGGACTTATAAGCACTTGTAAGGACCGCTACGAAACCTGATCAATGAGTGATAGTCCTTTATGATTTCCCAGTGGGTAACATATTTAAAATTCATAATTTTATTACATCTGGATCTGCAAAGCATTCTCATTCAAGTAATTTAGCCTACAAGTACTGAAATTCATTAACATTACTCGTAGTAATTTTATTTTGTTTGGATCACACTTAAAAAAAGAAAATCTTTTAATTAGAAATACCTTTCACTTTCAGTTTATGTGAATAGTATTATAAGGTGCCTATACACTAATACTAAAGCCTATTACTGTTTTCTAGAACACAAAATGTGTACAATTCTGTGAATACTACCTTTTTTTTTAAAAAGAAATACTGTTAAACTCCATTCAGGAAAATCTGCATAGCAATGCTCATTATATCTAACCTTTCACTAAACTGTTATTTCAATTATGCACAAATTTAACCCTTTCTGGCACGCTACTCCCTAAATTTGGAATTTTACCAAAAAAATTTGTAGGCAGTCTATTTAGGCCTAGGAAAGTATGCAGGTACATTGCTGTGAAGCATGTATTACAGCAAAATACTTTGTCTAGGAATTAAAAACAGTAGAATCTGATCTCTGTAGCAGATTTAGCATAACTCAGGGTGCACCTGGGCTAACCCCCCCAAAAAGTAACTCTCATTGCTTCGGCAATGCTGAGACCTCTCCGAGCCATTTACACAATTTTAAAATTTATAAGAAAAATAATTAAAATACTATAATATTTACAATTAATTATTGACTAGGAAAAATAATTATTAAATATATATACAAATAAAAAACTACAGAAATCAAAACTAAGCAAACTACGTATGATGAAAGCAAGAGAAAAAAAGGGTCTGCTCTCGCTGAAAATCAAATAGCTAAGTGAAAACAAAGCATCAGGATCTTCAAAACCCAAAACAGAAAAGAATAAAAACAAATATAAATAAATCTGAGCTCTCAGCCTTCCCCGTGTTTGAGGCACGAAACCAGATTCTGTGACTCACTCCCACGTGACAGGCACTATCAGTGCAGTGTTTTCAGTCCGAACACACCATACACTGAAGACTTCACTATACGCAATATTTCAAAGAAAAAAATTAAAATACAGAATAGGCAGATTAGCATATGAACAACAAAATTATATAAAGATTTTTTCATTAATATTCTTTATATTTAAAAAAAAAAAAAAATGTGAAACATTTCTTTGAAAAAAATCAGTGTTTTTAAAAGCAGAATATATCTCAACATTAATGATTTGCTTGTGTGGTGCTACCATCTATTATTCATAAAAGAGATTAAAAGTAACCATTAGTGTAGTTTTCGTGATATTTATCGATTATTTTCAGTGTCTAAAAGAGGGAATATTCTTGGTGTGTTCACACCGAACACACTGCGTTAGAAAGGGTCAAACAGTTAATTTTTTATTTGTGTATGACCCCTGAATTTTCAGGGAACATAATGGCAAACTTTTAAATTACCCTGATCAATTTATTTCACAATTATAAAAAATAAAACAGTTTCAGCTTTATTTTTTAGAATGAGTATATTATGTATGCATATATGGATTAAATAAACAGGGTTAGGTTTCATAATTTTTAGAAAATTAATTAAAAATTTTATAAACATTTTCCTGATTTAAAACACTTTTTTGTAAATAGAAGTAAATGTGTACAACTATTGACAAAAAAAGGGGAGCACATTAAAGACTTCTATGGGCACACTATATGTAATATATACATAGGCTTATCACATTTTTTTGCTCAAATCGGAAATTTTTTGTTTTTTGGCTAAAACTGGCATCTGAAAATGCTGACAACAGAAAATAAAAATCTCCTAGGATAACTCCCTATGATTGAAAATGCAAATAAAGTTGTTAACAAAAAACAAGTTAAAAGAAATGTTTAATAAGTCAACTGAGCATACCTTATTATTATGAAGTTACTAGTACTTATCACCAATGTAAACTTTCTTTAAAAAATCCTTTGTTATTTTTAATGGCATTGAAAAATTCACTGCATTTTAGTTCATGATTAATTTTGCAGCTTAATAAAATGCTTAGGGTTAATTCAATTTTATCTCTTTCTTCAAATTATATGATATTCATTACTGAGAATATTCTTCCAACTGGTGCCGGTATGCCTTGCATGTTGAAAAATGTATTCTATCAGTTGAACAAGATATGGCAACAAAACGTTTCTATGACTGAAAAAGTGGTATACATTTTTCTTCAGAACTTTTATTTTTTCAAATTTCATAATTAGCTGAGCAGAAAACTTTTGCAATCATTATTTCATCAAAAAGGTTGATGCATGTTTATCATATTACCTGTGAAGCTTTATTAATTTTTTCCCCTGAAGCTTCAATTTCAGACCATGCTAATTCACTGTTGTTTATACAAATAAAAGATTCTGTTCTACCAAAGCTGTTTTCCCATAGCTCAATGTAAGAAAGACATTTGTCATAAAATGCTGTAACCTCTTGTAGGATTATATTGATATTAATTGTGTATATGTGGCATTTTTAAAATTTTACCTAACAGGGACAAAATGACCAGCTGGCTGGGATCATCAAGCCAAAATAGTTCTTTTCAAAGCAGACATCTGTTAAGCATATATATATATATATATATATATATATATTAAAACTTCTCATTAAATTCTAAAACAAATATTTTAATTTTGCATGAATGCAGTAACTGTTAACTTCAATATAAATATTTTGAATGTTCTTTTAATACTTTTAATATCTCTTTTTTGCATCAAGAAATACTTCTTTAATATACCAAGTAAACAAATAAACAGTTAATCAAATGAAATTAACTGAAATTTTTTAAAATACAGTAGCAAAAATGCTAATTCTAGAAATAAAGGAATACTGTTAGGGAAGATTGAGCTCAGCTCTTTACTGAGGAGAAACTTAGTAACTAAAATAAAAAGAATTTTATTCATTTTAGAACATTTTTCAATTTTTAACTATAAACGGAAAAGTCACTTTGTGAAAGCATTTTAACAGATGAATTAAATAAAGAAATAATTTTAATTTGACTATGGTGATATTATTATGATTATCAGATGATTCATCATGAATATTATTACATACTATTAATTTTACTCAATTACTTTTAAAACTCATCTGCTGAAATGTCAGAAAAATGGCCCCTAAGCTTAAATTCAGTAAAGACGAGCTTCACCAAATCAATCTTATGTTCTTCATTCATTTAATTATGCTTTGCGTTTAATTACAAGCAACTTTTGCTTTTGCTGTTCAATATAAAAATTTTATATACAGCTAATTTTATTTGCTAATATTTACTCAGGCACTTTATTGCTATTTCCTTATTATGGCTAATTATGGCTTATTTAGCAGGAAATCAGTTATTTAATTCTTTGGATTCAACTGCTTTCTGAAAAGGCTTCCCATAAAGAAATGGGTTACATGCATATTACATAGAGATCACCAGCTTTCTCTCATAAAAGCCCACGTGCAAGTAAACCTGTTACGAATTACTAGCATTCTAATTTTGGGGCATTATGAACCCAGGTATTGATATGATATGAGAAACTGAAAGGAATTAAAGATTTTTCACATTTATTTTAGAACCATATTATAATGTTATCCAATCCATTTCCTACAACTATAAAGGTATTACTGATACTCCTGCTGGCTTTAGCTGATGTTCTCTGGCTCACAATCTTGGTTGCGATAAATAGATAAAGATTTACTTTTCCCATTCTTCTCAAAGCATGCAAATAAGTGACTCATAATAGCTGATCAAGCATATGTAACATTATGTCAATGTTTCAGCTATTTCCAATAACATCACTGAGACAATCAAAACTAAATATTCATAACCGTTAAACTCTCCCAGTTGCATATTTTAAAACTAGAAAGTTGTACTAGGGCCAGATTTAACCTGAAAGCACAGCAAGTGGTAGAAGCAGTGCACATCCTTTAAGTAACATACGAGGGTGGATAAAAAAAAGGTTACAAGTGTAATAAAACATTATATATTAACAAAAGACAGAAAATACAAAAGGCAATTAAGAGGCTTAATAGCCTATCATTTTTCCACATAATCACCAAATACATTTAGGCATTTATCTGAGTGCGGGACTGACTTGTTTAACCCGACTTTGTAGAAATCATATCCTTGCTCACTGAGCCAGTTCTTGGTATTTGTTTCCATATCACTCTCTGAAGACAGCCTCATTCCATATAAATGTTCTTCAGTTTTGGAAAGAGAAAATAATCACTGGATGCTAAATCATGGTTATATTGGGCATGACTACAGATTTCTCACTTTCAAATTTTGCAGCAATTCTTGAATTTGGAAAGCAGTATGGAGGCAGGCATTGCCACGCAGGAGGATGACACCATCACTCAACATGCTAGGATGCTTGCATTGTATAGCTTCACTTAACCTTGTCAAAGCGGTGCTATAACAATCATAGTAATGATATGGTAACACTCCAGGTATTCAATGAGAGCAAATGATGACTCGCACCTCCAAACTAGACCACTTTTCTTAACGTCTTGCAATTTCTTGGGCACGTCTGTGAACTTACTCTGCCTACTTGCAGAACTGCTACCAGACAACTAATGCAATTTGTCTACACTTTGAGGGAAAAAAGCATTTCCTCCAAAATAATTACTTTTCAAATGCTGATGCTTTTAACCTTTTTTTCTGGGGGGATTCACCTACGTATTTCATAAATATATTGTTTCAGAAATGTTTGTACTTAAAATATCATTAAAAAATTTATCAGACAAAAGCAATACATAAGTAGGTCACAAAATTTTTAATTTATCCGATTTTATACAATTTTTTTAGTAACTGTTATTTTAACATCAGAACAGTCAAAGAGTGAACTTATTTCCTTTTTACTGATTAAAGTGGTGGCTAATTTGTTAGAGCAACACTAAAAAAGTACTTTTTTGGTTTGAATCTGAATCCTAATTTTTGGAACCTTTTACTGATAAATTGTACTTTGAATAATTAATTGCCTACCTAATATTACATACATTTTTAAAACTCCTTGAAGCTGAACAAAAATACAACAATTAAAATTTAATAAGACATGTCTGTCTTCAATCAACAATATGCCTGGAAAAAAGCGAGTTTTTAAAGCAACAGGCAAAGTAAACCAAAAGTTTAAAGCTGAAGTGACTGAAATGGCAATCAATATATATTCAAATGCGATACATGGATTTTTTAAGCAATGCTGAATACACAGAAATAAAAGGTGAGAAGTCATTTCAGTTTTCCTTAGATCTGTCCAAATTCTTGAGACTTTACGTTATGAATACGCATGTTACAGCGAATCAAGAACAGTGCCAAATTTCGGTTGCACAATTAGAAGCACCTTATTGTTCAAAAAAGTCCAGGTAGATCTCATTGTTCCATAGAAGCAACTTCATTTGAGGCTTGATTCACAGTGCTTTTTTTCACCATTTGAAATGACCTCTAAGGAGCAATTAAGTAACTTGGTGTCAGAAATCTATGCAGTGCAAGAAGACTAGTGCTATAAATAAAATCTAAGCAACGAAATATTCCAGTGGATAGGTTCTGTTGCTTTTAACTTAATCTAAAAGTCACATAGATATTTTCTAATAGAATCTGACAATTTCATTTGTCAACATACTTCAAAGAACTGTCCCAGAACCTAGCCTATCTGGGAACTAGTCATTTGGCTTGGTGATTCCAAGATTCTCATTTCTGCTATCACTAATCAATTTAGGTCAACCTTGTTTACTTGCACAAAAATCTCTGAATGACCAAACACGTGAGCTTTAAAATCACATCCTACTTTATTCACATAAATGCAAGGAAAAGCAGTTCCACAGCATTACTGCATTTGTATCTCCATTTTTACATATGAGACATATTACATATTTTTACATTTCTAACCAAGGTAAAAAAAAAATGGATGAGTCGAAGTGATGACAAATTTTTGGCTACACACAGTATACTAGCATTACAGTCATTCAAAAAGATAAGAAATGTAAAAATTACAAAGAACTATGCATAGTATGCATTCTGTAGCACCTCGTAAAACTCTAAAAAATATGTGATCATCAGCAGCACTGCAATTAAAATGAACAGAAGGATTAAAATAATAATCTATAATATAATCTGCAATTAAAATGAACAGAAGGATTGTTTTTAAATGGCTAGATGCTTTATTTAAGAGCCATTAGCCTTGTGCTCTACGAGGGCCAGGAGTGGTGGCCATTTCATTATGGAAACACTTAATAGGCAGCCACTGTTGCCTCCTATAAAGGGACCAACAGTTACAACCATGACTTCGCTGGGCTTCAAACCCGAGCTCATCCGTGACCTTTGAGAGGGAGAAGGCCATGACACTTCATAAACACGGCGGAGCTTTCCGTCCGATGTTATAGTTGGAAAGTCACCTGGATTTTTAAATTTTCATCGGAAATATAACTTTATCATGTTGCTTAGTTAATTCAAACAGCTGAAAGAAAGGAGGCTTTATATGCATTATTTTTCCTTTTTAGGCATTTTTACAGATATTTTAATTAACTTTGTGCATAAACATAATTGAAAGGACTGAAGAACAAATGAACCTTTTACAAAAATTTAAACGCTGATTGAAAATTGCCACTGTCATGATAAATTGGGAAGGGGTTCTTAAGATAATAATTAATATTTTACCTAGGCTCAGGTATTAATTTATTCATGTTTCAGAGTAAAATATGTAATCATCAACTTCTATATCTCCAACATATGTAAATGAAATACTATATAAATTAGCTAATAAAAGTGATAAAAAATGTTTCATACAAGAAACATACCTAAATCTTATAATAAGTAAACCAATGGTTGATGCACATACACAATACCTATTTAGTTGTCTAAAATAACTCCATCAAATTCAGCAAATCAGGCCATTTTTAAACTTTCACCTGTCAGGTGCAATCTTGAAAACTGGAATATTTAAGTAAGGTGAACAGACAGACAAAAGTTAAGACTCCTTCAAGGCCAAACCTTTCTTCTTCTAACAGTCAAGACAATTACATATCTACCTGCTCAGTGATGTCACTTTACTCACAGAAGTGGGAGAAAACTTGCTCTTGGTCAAGAATAGCAAACCTTGCATTTTAGCATGCACTGAAATTTCACCTTTTCAATTAAAAAGAAAATATACCTTTCATGGCAACCTATAAAATGTAGAAATCTATGTTTGCATATGACCTGGAATATTCCTGTTGAATTTAAAGAGTGAAAAAAAGTTTATTACATAAGTAAAGTAAACTGATTATATATACTAACTGTTCCACATTGGGTTATACAGCATGATTCCAGATCTATTTTTTTGATCGGGTGGAGAATTAGGATACAATACAGGATAAGTTGGAGAACAAATGCTATGAGGAAAATTAGAAATATTCTGAACACTACTTCTCCCAAAGTTTTCTATTGTAGAAGTTCTTCCTTGTAGTAAATGCCCGAGTGGTGGAGATGTATGACCATCCTTACGTGCAGGCTGAGGGGGAGGCACATAAGGTGGGGGTTGGCGACGTATTGCATCTGTTTCAGGCACACTATTAAAAACCTAAGTGTGAAGAAATGGTATATTTACTTTAGATGTTAATAGTAACTAATGCACACACAGTTAAAGTAAAATTGCTTACTTATAAAAGATAAAACAAATTGTAAAAAGAGAAAAAATGTAAAGGTCACTGAATGGAATTTTACATATGAATACGAAACATATATTTTTAACAACCATCAAATGTGAATTATTCAATTATATAAAACAAAAAAATAACATCACATAGCAGAATGAGTAGCTCTGAGGTAACAGGTGGTAGCTAAGCGGAGACTTATCATAAAGTTAAACTTAATATTATTATTGTTATTGATATCTGACTTCCTGACTACACAGAGTACAAAGTCTGAGATCCGGATGTCCAATATCCCAAATGATCTAAAATTCGGTCCTCAAAGTCACCAACAATTTTTTTTAAGGATTCTTTTTGTATCCTTTATGCATCTGCATTTGACTTTGCCCATCACCATAATAAAATGCGAAGAGTTCTGATTCTTAATTTCACTTCGGCACCAAATAAAATATCTTGTTTTTGAAGAAACAATCCTTTTAGCATAAATTTGTGTGATCAATAATTTGGCTCTGCAGCTGTGTATCTGCTTGGCATAGATCTCAAACTGAAATATTCTACATAGAAACATCATTGATTTTACACTTACTAATACTTTATATCCCTGACACCAATCTGGAGAATCATTATTTATTATATTTTGCTTTCATCACTGTATATTTATCAACACATGACAATTTGAGTAATGACTCATGCAGAGATGCCTAAACACATTTCTTAAATATCAGTAATTGAATAACAAAGAATATGGTAAACTTGGTAACCTTTGATATTATGCTTGACGATGATTAGAGATTTCAGTTACATGCACTAAGAAATGATGAGGAAAAATTTTACAAAAATTTCTTTCCATATGCTTAAAAATCGATTTTTTTAATGATATCTATAGGCTGAAAGATTACATTCAGTGCTATTTGAATTAAGAATAACCGAAAAATTTTATCTTCTTATTTTCAGGTGGCATTATAATTCACAAACTTAAAACACTTACAAAATGCACAAGCTACATCTTCTCACTGTAATGATCCTGTCTTTTTTAAAGGCTCTTTGGTGCAGGGTACTTGACTGAAAAAAATTAATGAAGGCATTTGCAGATTTCTGACTGGCAACTTTTCAAAATAAGCAATTATCATCACATATGACGTAAAGATAATTTTGCCATTTATCAGATGAAAAACCGAGCTCCATTTTCCATACCATTTTCCTTACTTTCTTCTTTTTAAAATCCATAATTCTTTAAATATTTTCTAGCTTGCAATTTTCAATTAATTTCCACAGAAACTATTAAGAACAGTAATTAGAGTGTATGTACGAGGCATATTTGTAAACTAAGTACCATTTTGAAAAAAAAAAAAAAAAAAAAAAAAAAGTAAAACAATTTTTTCAAATCCAATTTTATTTTTACATGAAAATACATGTCTTAAACTATTTTTCAACATAGTTTCCCCCAATGATCAAATACTTGTCATAGCGGGTGACCAGTTTTTGTATACCATTGTCAAAGAAACTTCCCGCCAGTTTCGATAACCACAACTCCACAGCATTTTTCGTGTCGTCAGACACCCAAGACACCTGGTGTGAAATGACACACCCAAGTTTCATCACCTGTCACAATTTTGTTTAAAAAGTTTTCTCCCTCATCACTGTACCGCGTGAGAAATGTCAGGGCACTACCAAGTCGCTTTCTTTTGTGAACATCAGTGAGCATTTTTGGAACCCATCGGGAACACAGTTTGCGATAATTCAAGCGGTCAGACACAATTTCAAACAAAACAGTACGTGAAATTTGTGGAAATGCCTCTGAAAGAGTTGTCATTTTCTGTTCTGAATGATTTTCTGTTCTTCTGTCTGAAGCGTCTGTTCTCATGAATTGCTTCATCAACTTTCCTTACCAAATCATCGGTGACAACAGAAGGCCGACCACTCCGAGCCTCGGCGTGGACATTCGTTTGACCTGCATTGTATGACCAAATTTTGTCAGCTATGTACAGGCCCAAAGAAATCTTATTTATAGAGTGACTATTTTTGTTTGAAATTTTTTCACACTAAAAGGGACTAATGTTTAACTGAAGACAAATTAGACAAAACTTTTTTAGCCTTGTGAACAAAGACCTGCTAAAATATTCAGGGCAGTTTAGTGCCTTTAAAACAGGACAAACCATTGCCAAGGACATTACATGCATTAACTCGCAAGTTTGAAGAAGTAGGTCCACTGATGTATGACAAAGGGGGCATGCAGAATAAACAAAAGATACAAAAGAGGTTCATATGCATCACTGCTGCTGAAATATTAAATAATGTAGTCATCATCTGGACATTTGGCTCAAAAACAACATTAATTAATTCATGGAGAATATTGTGCAAAGATCTTGACAGTTTATCTCTTAAAATTCAATTAAGGCAACCTCTCGAACTGGATTCAAATACTGGATTTCGGCAACACTATGTACCAAATGACCGACACTTGACTTAGTTTAACTTTGATTATACTATCTTTCCCACTGAGGTATAGTTCTAGCTAATCTACTTGATGTGTGTCGGTTGACCACCAGATAGATGAGATAGAAATATATCTTATCATACCTTCTATTTAATGGGTTAATACATTTGGTACAGAGAGAAGCTTTAAATGGTTGTTGTCAAGTCTCTTCATGTACTAAAGATCAATGTGTGCTTCATTTGTGCACTGATGGCATCTTCGGTCCACAATTTTTTGACCAGACAAATAATTCAGAATGTTACCTAAAGTTTTTGAGAATAAGGTTCATTTCTGGTGCCTACTACTATGGCTGCTGGATGAAAGACACAAGGTTTTAAGCATGAAGGAGCTTCTCTACATTCAAAAAGCAGTGTTCTGGTCTTGATCAAAAGTGATTATGACAACTGTGTCTTAATAAGAAGCTGAAAATGGACATTACAGATTTGCTTTGGCAAAAGACATGCTTGGTATCTTTATAGCCTTGACTTATGATCACTTGACTTTTTACCATGGAGCAATGTTAAAGCCCCAAAACTATGCAACCCAAACTATGCAACAGTTCAACCCAAAACTATATAACAGTTGAAAAGAATGACAGGTTTGGTTTTAAAGTCTCAAAACGATTATTGAGAATTTCAAACTGAGACTGAGTCCACAATCTTCTAAAGTGGCAAATGCTTGAAAAACTCATCTTTTAACTACCTTTACTCTGTGTAAATCTTGAAAATTTGATACAAAACTTTTTTCTTGTTCAAAAGTTATCCAAATATTTCTTTGTTCAAACACTGTAAAGTATCATATTATTTATAGCATAGTAATAATTAGTTTCTATACATGTTGAATGCTTAAGTGCAATTTACACTCCTATAATTTTCTAAAGCTAAGGGGAAGTAGTGAGGTCAACATCCTTGTGTCCTTCCATTGTCAGAATTAATCATAATAAAAGCCTGTTGAAACTAGAAAACAAATACGTTATGTATATATATGTTTTGAAATGAATGGAATATGAATCTACTTTGTATAGACTGGAAAAAATGGGAAAATCATTTTCTCATGCATGACACATAGCTCCATATGGGGTTTCAGCTGCGTGGGAAGTTTTGTTGCCAATTATCACTGTGAAATTTAATCTAATCAAGTTGGCCACTGATCACATATACCATACCTGAAGCATATAATTTTAAGAATGATTTTCCTCCTTTTGACACTGCTTGAATAAACATACTGGCAAAGGAAGAAAATAAAGAGCTAATATTTTATAATTCAGAATAATGCTTGTTTGGATTTACTGCTAAAATAAACACAAGTACTATGGAATAGCAGAGACTTAAATTAGCGATAATTAATTATGGTAATAAAATGCAATAAAATGAAAAAAAAAAAGAAAAATTAAACATGGATGACCCATTCATTCTTTTGGATTAAAATTTTTTTCACAAACTACAATGGCTTATTTACACTTGTATAAGAATTATTAATATTAGTCCCTGTGGTTGCATTTAATTTGACAGCCAAATATTTTGAAAATTTAACACATTAAACAATACATTATACAAAATATTACTTACAGACAGACTAATAGTTCGAAAATGTTAGTTTCTCCAAAATAAGAAAACACGTTATCAACATATGTCAATTATAATGTTTTAAGTTCGAAAATTTAATACATTATGTGTAATTTAATATAACAAGGCAATAAAAAATATTGCCTATTGAAAATCAGTAAAGTAAGAGTTCTAAAATGAATAAGCAAAGTGCAACACAATTTGGAGTCAGCAAGTGACTAAGAAATTGAAGAAAAATACAAATTTACAATAATCTAATGACAGCAATTAGCTTAAAAATTAAAGTGAAAATTAAATTTTAATAGTTTCAACTATTTACCTTCTCATAATTTTCAATAAGAATTTCAACTACAATATTTCCAAATTTAATATCCATAATTGCAGCAACTGTTTCTTCTTCAGGACGGAGTAATGTTGGACCGAAACATATACCCAAATTTGAAACTGTCATTAAGTTTTTATTTGACAATTTTGCAATCCTAAATAAACATATAATGAAAGATAAATGAAAAATTTAGCATGAAATAAACAAAAATATATAAAGAATTACTATGAAATCTGTTTAAATAAAGCAACCATATCACATCCTACTTAACATTTACTTCAGTGGCTGTGAAACAAAGGTAGTGCTAACCATACACAATATAATGAGTGATTTGCATTACTTAATTTATTTATTATTACCAAAGAGATTATTTTATTTATTTTTTTAATCCCTTATTTTTATCAAGGGAAAAAATTTTTAATACATTAAACAAAACACTTTAACACTGCAAGGAATAAATAAAATTTTTGCGAAAGCTTTCATAACTACTATTAATAATTGTTTTATAAATTGCTTAAGACCCCTTTGATTGTTTTACAGCATGCCTATTTTCCCACTTAACGGTAAATATATCATTCACTTTAAATAACATAAACAAATATATACAATAAATCATCATGTTTACATCAATGTAAATCATCATGAATGATCTGATCAATAAATTCTGTAGTATTACCGTAATTTCCCGAAGAAACGCCACAGCGTTTGTGTTTAAAACTTTCAGCGGGTGCGGCGTTTAGGTGCACTAAAAATAAAATATTTCCTATGATGGTCATTGTACATAGTTTGGATGGCCTTGTCATTGTGCATAGACTGGTGCTGTTCCCACACAAAAGACCACTCAGTTGCTTTTTGCGAACGTTATTTTGTTTACATTCTTTCCCTTGAACGGACCTACATGCCTTATTCACCCTAAACGAGATCTCAGAACAATAACATTCTTCCCCCTTTCAAATCAACATTCTCATCAGTTTGAATAGTCTCTCTCCTCTGCCATTCAATGAATCTTCCAGGACTCATCCTCTCCCCACCCCTGCCTTTTCTGCAATTTTTTTCAAAGGCGGACACGACTCCACCTGCCTCGCAATAACAAACTTTGATGTATTTCCCCTTCAGCATGAATGGATTTTTCTTGGCATTCTGCCAGATACAGATCCCATCAATTTGGGTATAAGTACTTGTTGGATAGTTTTTAAGTAAGAAGGGAGCGGAAAATTTTTGAAAATGTCCCTAAACGGCACAGAAGCTATACTGCTGGTTTTAAGCTTAATGTAATTTCACGTGCTGAACAAATTGGAAATCGAGCAGCACCTCGAGAGTTTGAAGTGGACGACAGATGTATTCGACGTTGGAGAACTGAAAAAGAACTTCTTAAAAATATGCCACAACAGTAACGAGCCAAAAGAAGTGATACTGTAAGGTGGCCAAATCTAGAGGACGGCCTTGAAAACTGGATAAAGGAGCAACGAGGAAAGGGAATGGTAATTTCGACTGTAAAAATTCGCTTACGAGCAAAATTTATAGCAAAACGAATGAAAATAAATGATTTCAAAGGAGGTGTAGCAGATTTATGAAAAGAAAAAATATTTCTGTGCATACTAGAACAACAGTCGGGCAACAATTACCAACGGACTGGCAGGATAAAAAGTCATCTTTTCTAAAATATGTGACAGCTATTATTGACAAAAAAAACTTCGTTGGTCACAGATAATAAATATGGATGAAACGCCGTTAGCTTTCGACTCTCCTGCAAACAGAACTGTTGATGAAACATGCAAAAACTGTATCTGTGTTTATGACAGGGCATGAAAGAACGTCATTTACATGTGTGTTAGCTTGGGCCACAAACGGTGACAAGATAAAGCCGATGATCATTTTTAAACGAAAGACTATTCCGAAGGGAGATTTTCCTAATGACGTAATTATTTGTGCAAACGAGAACGGCTAGATGTGCCGAACAATTATGCATGAGTGCCTACAAAAAGTTTGGCAGTGCCTTATGGGATCTTTTTTCCAACCAAAGGGGTTATTGATAATGGATTCCATGCGTGCTCATTTCTTTGAGTCAGTGAAAACCAGATGTCAAAAATTGTCTACGACCGAAGCAATAATTCCTGGTGGTATGACAAAAATCTTACAACCATTAGATTTGTCAGGTAATAAATCCTTCAAAGCTGAAGTCTGAAAGCGGTGGGAGTGTTGGATGAGTGAAGGATTGCATACATAAACCAAAAGCGGTAAAGTGCGTAGAGCATCTTATGAAGAAATTGCAAAGTGGGCAGGAAGTGCGTGGAAATTGGTAGAAACATCGTCAATAATAGCAGGGTTCAAAGAAGCTGAAATTATATCCTTAGATAAAGAGACTGTAAACCAAGAGGATGAATGTGACGATCTGGAAGACTTAGATCAGGATTTACTAAATCTTTTTAATTCAGATAGTGAAGAATCAGATTTTGATGGCTTCATATGATGTATAGTTTGCTGTAATCCCTTTTGTAAGTAAAATTTAAAATTTCCTTTTGTCATCCAAATTTAATATTTCGTTGTTGCAACATTTTTTATAATATAGTCTGAGTATTACAAATATGGACTTCTTTAGTGGGTAAATATAAGTATATACGTGAAGGTAAATACATTTTCCACATTTCTTACCTTTAATTTATTTTTGAGTTATGGTTTCATTTCATGCATTTTTCTTAACTGGTATGTCATATATGAGGACTTAGGTTGAGTTTTTGCATTTATACGGCCTACGACGATGTCATGCGCAATTTAATCTATTGCGGCGTTTACGCTGATGCGGCCTTTATTCCGGAAATTACGGTACTTACTTTATTATAGGATGCATTAGCAAGCATTTTAAATTACTTCTTGCATTCTCTAAGCTTTTCAATGGTATTACATTACAATTTCAGTTGACACAATGAATATTTTTGGTCAATTAATACCATTCATTACTTTATGTGGGACATGATTTATTTTTGAATAAATATTTCATTAAAATATATCAGTATTTGGAATTCTCTGAAGTTCCATACACATGCGGGCAGGGAGGGGATAAGAATAAGGACAACATTTTCTACAACTATAATAATAATCTAGGAATCAAACGGTCATTATTCAATACAAGCATTAGCAACATAGCCTTCTTGTAATAATGACTTCTTGATCTTAAGCAAAACGCTTCTTCAGATAATATACTTTTTTTGCTGTCACTGATTGTAACTTAAGAATAATTTTTGATTTTATAACTTCAGCTTTCTCATAAAGACCAAAATGTTCAACACTGAGGGAAAGTTAATGAGCTGAAAACTTTGAATTAGCAGTTTTTAGAAATTGTGTTCTTCAAAACTGCCTTTCAAATATGCTTTAAGAAAGTGGAAAATTATGATCCTACAAGAAGTATCACAGGGTAATGCCCCATATAATTCAATTCCATTCATAAAAAAGATATTCTATAAAAGGATCTGTTTTATTATTTCATAGAAAATACAACGCATGTGCCTGGCATTGGTCAACAGAAAGATGCCACTTCTTCACGACATTGCTCGGCCGCACAACATGCAAGTGACCCTACAGAAATTGAACGAATTGGGATACAATACTCTCCCTCTCCCCCCATATTTGTATGACCTCTCGCCGACCGATTACCACTTTTTCAAACATCTGGATAACATTCTGCAGAAGAAATGTTTCAGAAACCAAGATGAGGCAAAAATGCCTTGAACAACTTTATCGCGTCCAGAACTCCAGAATTTTATTTTAGTGGCATAAAAAAACTTATATCTTGTTCGCAAAAATGCATTGATTCGGCTAGTGCTTATTTTGATTAATAAAATTGTTTTTGAATTGAGTTATGATACTTTAAAGATATAGGTAAAAAACCTGCATTATTTTCTGGACAACCTAATAATATTTTCAAGGACTTTCTTTAGTTTTGCTAAAACTGACCTGCATGCATCAAAAAGGGGTATACAGCAGCTCATTTTGAATCTTGAGAGTGATAATATTGATGTTGGCCTTGTTCATGAGGCATACTGTTTCGACAGCAAGCTTCTCAGTTTTGAAATTCTTATAGACATTCTTTTGATTGAAAATCTGAAGTTCTCAAAGCAGCAATTGTTATACAAATAAGTGCAGTTATTACCTTTTCAGATTTATAGAACTGTGATTATAATGCTGCCACTGTTTGACACTTCCTTTAAAAGATGTGAATTCACTCTTTTATGTCACTATTTACAGCCTTTTGATAATACTGTAGCTGATCTGTGCAAAAAAGATCATAGTTTTTCAATAAAGTCTTAAAGTGCTTTATTTGGCACATCAATGTTAACAGTAAATCTGATGTTTCGTTTAGTCCTGCGACTGACTCCAGGGGTATTAAATTGAGAGAATTCTTCAGTACATGACAGTGTTTCAGGATTAATGATGACTATGGATCTACCTTCTTCACAACTCAACAGTTATATTGATGCGATTGTTTTTGGTCAGGAACTTCTGCAGAGTGTTGTAAGAAGCTATATACCTGATTAGGATTCTCTATCTGATCACATAATAATTTTTTAAATGAAAATTCATAATATGAAAAGAGCAAATTGGAAGTATTTTCATAATGTTTACGCAATCAATCAGGCAGGAATATTTTAAGTTCAACTGAAAATTGTACTCAACCTGATATGTCAGAGTTGCATGTTTCAACAGTTGCAAAACCTGATTATTTTCAAAGGTTACCTTTACCTTTGCAAAGATGATTTTTCATAAAGTTACCTGGCAGTTGGCAGAAATATCCTTCATATGAAAGCAATTAAATACTACTAGAAGACTGTATCAAAAGATAAGAAATCCTTTTTTTAAGAGAAATTTATAAAAAATTTACATTCAGATTAGGCTGAAGTACAATTTCAAACTTAAAGAGAGCAAATTGAAATCAGAGAAAAATTTTCTTGTCAATATAACTGTTTAGAAAGTTTGCAAAGATATACACTTCTGCAGTTAAGACCAACTTTGTTAGAAAGCTTGAAATTTCAGTGATTTGAATTTCTCCCAGTCAGTTTAATTCTTTTAAAGATACAATTCACTCTATCATAGAGAAGTTGTTGTTTCGCGATTATTTAGTAATATTCATCGATCTTTGCAGAATGAAGCCGATCTAGCATTTGACACTGATAATGAAGTCTCTTTGTCTACCAAAGAAGCTGATTGTATGATTGACAGCTTAGGGTTGAAAAAGTCACTGGGATATGATAAGATAACTAAAGAAATAATTAAAAATTTTCATATTGGCTGTCTCTCTATTTTGCATGCATTGTTGAATGTGTGCCTCATTCTCGGCATTTTCTGATGAAGTTGAAAGTGATTCTTCTTAAAAATACTGAGACATCAAAGATACATATTGACAACATTCATTGTATTAGTTTATTTACAAGTTTGGACAAGTGTCTAAAGTAGCTATGCATAGATAGACTTAATTATCATCTCATGGTCTTTCTCTGGCCTTTTGATTGAGAATCAGTTTGGATTTACTTCCCAAAGGTCTGCCGTAGACACTTTGTTTCCATTATGCAATACAACTGTCCAGAGAAAGCATAGAAATTACATAAGCTTTCTCATGTTCTTTGATTTAACAGGTACATTCAATAATGCATGCTGGCTTGGCATTCTTCATTTACTTAGGGATCTTTCAGTCCCTAAGAATATTTTTTATTTAATGAAGAGTTTCTTGCAGTTTTGCTTTATTGAACTTACTTTGGGTAGTGTCACAAAAAATTTGATTTCAAGAAAGAATATCTTCAATGTCACATTTCTGATGTTTTGTTTGGAATCTTATTATGAATGATTTGCCTTGTTATTTGAGAAAATTTCAGAACAGTTATCAGATCACTTTTGCAGATGATTTACTTGCCATTGTACAGTGTAACCAAAGTTCACTCCCAAAATATGCTAAACTATATATATGAATGGTCAAAATTAAAAGCTTGAATTTAATCCTTAAAAATTGAAAATTATTATGATACATTTGAAATCAATGTCTTCTCATACTACTGATTGAACTCGCAGAAGTCAAACTATGAAGAAATGAAATGGATCAATTAATTAGGAATCACTGTGGACAATAAACTACAATGGAAACAACATATTTTTCATATACGCAGCAAAAGCAAAAAATTTCAAAGAAATAAAGAAAAAAAAAAGATGAAAAAAAAATTATCCTTGAATTATTCTAATTTATTTACTAACTTACCCCTCAAATAAGTTGGAAATGAGACCAAAAAATGGGGGAATTTTGAAATGAAATACCTCAGTCAATCTTTGTCATATGGGAATCAAATGTTTAGTCTTTTATTTTTGGTAACAAATATAAAACTTTCCTAAATATACATACACGAACTGGGGGAATGAATTAAAAGTTAGATTTTGTATATTTTACAAAACTGCTTCTTAAATGACAAAGATACTGAAATATGAATATCTACAATATTTAAAACATTTGCATGATTGGAAAGATACACGCACGAACAAATAGTTGCAAAAATAAAGGCTGGGTAAGGTTTTTTGTGGACAAGGTGTGTAATGCATCAAAAAGCATCGAGAAACAAACAACTTTCAACAACTTAGAGTGATGTGATTCCAAAAATTATTTTTGGATTAGTTAGTGGAATAGAATTTTAAGAAATGTAGCAGCCAAGTATTTAAAACTGTTGCAGTTTAGAGCAGCACATTTCACTACTGTAGAAGGCATGAGCGGTAGAGGAAAAAACTACAGCTATTTTTGTACTCATCTTCAATATTTTATAAACTATGAACTGACAGAGTAAAAATTTAAATCTGAATTTTCTTCAGATCTAATTTTAAAAACTACTATATATCCATTAACAAATATAATAAATATATACACAACTATAAAACTGTAAAAATTTATTACTGCTATGCTACATTCATTTCTAGGTACACATAAATTACAAAATGGTATTTTCAATGCAGATGTCAATCTTTCTAAAAACTAATTTGCCACACAACAAACAGAATGACTAAAAAAAGGTTCTTTGAATAATTTATATTTGATCAACAACAGATTGGCAGTTGAATCATAATGGTATGAAACAAAATCTAAATCACAGAAGCGAGACAAGTAAGTGCTGCATATTATTAAGTTGCGATAGGTAACATAGATTATAAGTGAAGATACACGGACCAGAAAATTTTTAACAATTTAATTGCATTCTTTGGGCAGTAGGGGCTTTACAAAAAGAATAATTCAATGAAATATATTAAGAGAATGTCCATATCATGACACAAACAAAATTTTAATCAAACCATTACTTCAGTAGAACTGAAAACAAATAAATGAGATAAATGATATTTTTCCATATGAGCAACAGCCAAATCCTAAGAGAAAAATATAAATACAGAGCTATTTATCACAATGGCATAGATATCATTAGCAGACGTAACAACGGCATGATAGTGCTTACTGATAAACTACTAAGGAAGAACTTGTTCAGTCTGAAAGGGCATTTATTAATAATTTAAAGTTTCATTAACTTTTATTTCATGATAAGATTTTTAAAGTACAATACATTTAGCAAGATAAAAAATAACAAGGATAGCAACCAACTACAAATCACAGATGAGTGAGTAATGAAGAGTTTCTTGCAGTTTTGCTTTATTGAACCTACTTTGGGTAGTGTCACAAAAAATTTGATTTCAAGAAAGAATATCTTCAATGTCACATTTCTGATCTTTTGTTTGGAATCTTATTATGAATGATTTGCCTTGTTATTTGAGAAAATTTCAGAACAGTTATCAGATCACTTTTGCAGATGATTTACTTGCCATTGTACAGTGTAACCAAAGTTCACTCCCAAAATATGCTAAACTATATATATGAATGGTCAAAATTAAAAGCTTGAATTTAATCCTTAAAAATTGAAAATTATTATGATACATTTGAAATCAATGTCTTCTCATACTACTGATTGAACTCGCAGAAGTCAAACTATGAAGAAATGAAATGGATCAATTAATTAGGAATCACTGTGGACAATAAACTACAATGGAAACAACATATTTTTCATATACCCAGCAAAAGCAAAAAATTTCAAAGAAATAAAGAAAAAAAAAGATGAAAAAAAAATTATCCTTGAATTATTCTAATTTATTTACTAACTTACCCCTCAAATAAGTTGGAAATGAGACCAAAAAATGGGGGAATTTTGAAATGAAATACCTCAGTCAATCTTTGTCATATGGGAATCAAATGTTTAGTCTTTTATTTTTGGTAACAAATATAAAACTTTCCTAAATATACATACACGAACTGGGGGAATGAATTAAAAGTTAGATTTTGTATATTTTACAAAACTGCTTCTTAAATGACAAAGATACTGAAATATGAATATCTACAATATTTAAAACATTTGCATGATTGGAAAGATACACGCACGAACAAATAGTTGCAAAAATAAAGGCTGGGTAAGGTTTTTTGTGGACAAGGTGTGTAATGCATCAAAAAGCATCGAGAAACAAACAACTTTCAACAACTTAGAGTGATGTGATTCCAAAAATTATTTTTGGATTAGTTAGTGGAATAGAATTTTAAGAAATGTAGCAGCCAAGTATTTAAAACTGTTGCAGTTTAGAGCAGCACATTTCACTACTGTAGAAGGCATGAGCGGTAGAGGAAAAAACTACAGCTATTTTTGTACTCATCTTCAATATTTTATAAACTATGAACTGACAGAGTAAAAATTTAAATCTGAATTTTCTTCAGATCTAATTTTAAAAACTACTATATATCCATTAACAAATATAATAAATATATACACAACTATAAAACTGTAAAAATTTATTACTGCTATGCTACATTCATTTCTAGGTACACATAAATTACAAAATGGTATTTTCAATGCAGATGTCAATCTTTCTAAAAACTAATTTGCCACACAACAAACAGAATGACTAAAAAAAGGTTCTTTGAATAATTTATATTTGATCAACAGCTGATTGGCAGTTGAATCATAATGGTATGAAACAAAATCTAAATCACAGAAGCGAGACAAGTAAGTGCTGCATATTATTAAGTTGCGATAGGTAACATAGATTATAAGTGAAGATACACGGACCAGAAAATTTTTAACAATTTAATTGCATTCTTTGGGCAGTAGGGGCTTTACAAAAAGAATAATTCAATGAAATATATTAAGAGAATGTCCATATCATGACACAAACAAAATTTTAATCAAACCATTACTTCAGTAGAACTGAAAACAAATAAATGAGATAAATGATATTTTTCCATATGAGCAACAGCCAAATCCTAAGAGAAAAATATAAATACAGAGCTATTTATCACAATGGCATAGATATCATTAGCAGACATAACAACGGCATGATAGTGCTTACTGATAAACTACTAAGGAAGAACTTGTTCAGTCTGAAAGGGCATTTATTAATAATTTAAAGTTTCATTAACTTTTATTTCATGATAAGATTTTTAAAGTACAATACATTTAGCAAGATAAAAAATAACAAGGATAGCAACCAACTACAAATCACAGATAGTAACTAACAAAAAAAGACAGCAATTTAAGCTTTGCCCTGACAATTGCTACTCCTCAGGGATTTTATTTTATAATTGGTAATTGCAACAAGTTTAAAAGGTTGGTTTTTCAATGTACTTTTTCATTTAGATATTTTTTCAAATTTCATCACTATTTTGTAGAAGACAGCAACTCAGTTGAGAACTATTTGCCCATGATATTTCAAATAGGTTACCCAAGATGTTTCATTCAACATGAACAGACATAGATGGAAAGAAATATTTTCATAACTTGAAAACTAGTGCAGTGAAACTGATTTGTTGTGACTTATCTCATTTGTCTGACAGCAACATCAGAACAAGTCCACAAAATTCGTCATGGCAAGGGGTGCAAGACCGCGCCTGTTGTTGGCAACAGCCTTGAGCACCGTACAAGTGACAGTATGACTTTGCACAGCTCCGCCCTCCATTTCGATAGACAGCAAGCCTGGGCGATGGTTCCATGGATCTCCCACCCCTCTTCGCTTACCACCAACCTTTCGAGAGAACTTTCGGCTCGCCGCATATTTAGAATGTCCCCCACACAGACACTATACATTTACAAACGTTCATGCCTTCTCTGGGATTCAGAACTGGGCCCTTTGGTACGACAGTCAGAATTACTAACCACTATCCTGGTTGGGTGGCAAAGCTGATTTCAGAAGCAAAATGCAAATTTAAAAAAGTCTTCTCATGGTGAAAACATGACAGGCATGCAAAAAAAAAAACAACAACTGGGAATAAAATCGCAACCACATGAAGTGAAGGACTAGGTTGTAATTTGTTAAGAGCTACATTAATCTATCTCAAGAATTCCGCAATTGAGTTAAAGAATTTAAATTCAGTATTTCTGGTTGTGATAGAAAGTAGATGTGTGGTAGAGGTTCAATGCTGAGTCTGAACTGATAAATCTTACTCCCACAGTAAAATGTGGTAATTCTACAAGTACCCATCACATAAATCGACTAATTGAAAATAATAACAGTTAAACAATTAGATTATTTGAATATGGTAAGGCATATGAGGCCTATCTGCCTAAGGGGAAGAAACTGTTAGAGAAACTGGCTGGTATTCATGTTACATGGAAAAAAAAAAGCATCCTGTTTGCTAGCGTTGAAACTTGGGTCAATTATTCAATTGTTTTAACACCAGTTTGCCACATGAAGACTGCATCAGGATAACGTACTGAAGAACAATAACCATAATTATAAGCCTATGGAGTGCATACCATTATCTAGAAATCATCAGAACTCCTGCATAAAGTCCACATTTTAATCCTATGAAGAATATAAGATACATCTGCAAAATTCATACAAGCAACTAAAAGTCCCAGTAAACATATAAGAGCAAAATTCATCCTCAAATGCTCAAAAATAGAATAAATGTTCTGTGAAAAAGCATTAAAATCGAAACTGAAGAGATAGTAAAGTCTTCAAAGGTAAACCAACTATAAGTATTGTGGTTAAATTTAATTTTTTTTAAACAACTTATTTATATCCTAAAACTTTTTTGGCTCTACTCTTTTTGAGTAGAAGACATGGAATAGTTCATGATCTTAAAACAAACTGTGTTATTTTTTAGCTTTGTATGTTTTGCTCAGCCTCAAGATAATTTTATATTATTTTCTCTTCAAAAGTTGCTTATAAAATTATCTATTTTCGAATAAATGGCTCAGAGTTTGGATATCAATTTTCTTTAATTAGTCATATTACACTTCTCAGATATTATACTGAAAGCTGCAACAGATAAAACCCTTTATCTTCTTTTTGTCATGCATTTATAATAATTACATGATTCTTCATATTGCTGGTAATAATTTTTAAGTTCCAGTTTTTTGTTACTTATGAGTTCTCTTTAAAAAAAAATCTTTTTACCATTCACTAAACATCCAATTAATATATGATGCTCACCCAAACAGAATTACTCGATGCAAAGATTGAATGGCTTATAATTTTTACATGGCAAAATGAAAAAGTACACATGTGGATTGATTTATAATAAGTTCCAAATTACTCCTACTATTGTTATTAAACTATAAATTATAACCGACTTTACCATGGCTAATACAGCGTATGAAAATTCAATTTTATCTAGAACTGAATCGGGATATTACTTATTACACAAGAATTCTGGAAAAAGTATCCAACTTTTAGAAAATGTCAAAAACCTTAACATATTTAAAAAATTTTGAATTTTAAAATTATTAAATTTTGTGACCTTCAACAATACATAATTTTTCAGTTTGAAAGCATATTTTTGGATATAATTTGTTTCAATAACTATGGATTAAATTAATTTTAAGATATCTGGAATACATTAATTTGACATCAAATGTAACTCACATTAATTATATATATATTGAATTTAGCAGCACTATTTCAAAATTAGCACAAATATTTTATGTTGAATGCTGGATTTGAAATAAGAACAATTATTTCCAGTTCTCATTAAAAAATACATCTAATTATTTTCCTTAATTAAAAAACCTGAACTAAATCCAGCAGTGGAAATGCCCTAAAGTGATACTATAAACAACTTGCAACAATACTGATAATGAGGAAGGCAATTGGAAGAAATCTGCCAGTTTGGATAGACATGGTGAGAATATGAAATTAGAGAAAATAATGTGTTAATTTAGATATTTCTTTCAAATAAGGAGAATTTTCAGAATATCACAAGAGCAAAGGAATAATATCACAATGGAACAGAACTAATCCTAATCACCATTAAGCATTAATTTTCAGTACTTTAATTCTGAAATTCTTTAATAATTTACATTTGTACTCAAACTTTCATGGGAAAGGAAAAAGAAATAACTTTTAACATGTTTCTACCTTACTTCAAACACTAAAATGAGCTGAAAGTTGATCAGAAATTAAAAATGAATCACACAAAGTAGAAAAGTACTTACTTGCAGAGATGTCGAATAAGCAACTCGAGCATTTGAAAATTAGGCTTAGGTAATGAATGGACTAAGGAATGAATGTTATTTACACGTAGAGTTTTGTTCTCTTGCTCTATTAAAAAGGAAAAAATAATTACTGAAAGTAATGTTATTAAAAATAAAATAATTCCAGTGCTATGTTATTCAAATAAAGCGTACTTCTAATAAGAAATAATTTTATTAACTTGCATATATATATATATATATATATATATTCGGTTCTCTCTCTCTGTATATAAATACCACACAGATATAAATATGTATAAAAACACTGAAAAGACATTCCGTCTGGATACATACACAGAGAAAAATTATTATGCATGCTTATGCAGCTATGTAAATGAGCATAATGAGAACCAAAGACCTGCAAGCTGCTGGGTTTCAGTTTTACAAGAGCATAACTATCAGAATTCCGATAGGCATGAAAGGCATTTTTATCGTGGGTAAAGGTTAGTGAGTTTGGTCGTGAACAAACTGTAAGCGCCTCAGCATCAGCAATCACTGAACTGCTGGGCATGTGATGCAGTACTGTGGCACTGGTACTCAATACTTCATGAATAAGAAAACTGGTGTGAATCATCAAAATGTGGCTATAAATCAGCAACTCATGTGTGAGGTGTTTGGAGACTCAGTCATATTGCACTGTTGGCAAGAAGTGCAATATTACGTCAGATCATGGCAGGTTTTAAAGCAGGCATTTCATTCAGTGCCAGTACAAGTACAGTTCACTTGCAATTCCTGCAACTGGGTTATAACAGTTGATGACCATCTTGGGTTCTACTGCTAATGGCAAGCCATGTACTGCTGTCATGTAACGTGGTTCAATGAATCAAGATCCTGGCTTCTACAACAGCTATGTGCGGTGAGAACTGCATGAAGCAATGCATCCATAGTATCACGATCAGTGTTGTAACCATTTGGGCCATCTTTATGTGGTCCTCATTGGGTTTCTTATCACAATGGTTGGAACTCTGTGAGCTTGGGCTAGAATGAACTGCTGGCTGATCAGCATTATCCCTTCATACACTTGTTCCCATTAGAATGATACATTCTTTCAAGTATACAATGTGCCATCCAAGTTGCACAAGAGTGGCCCAATGAGCATGGCAGTGACACTGGTATATTTACCTGGCCTCCAAGGACCCTGGACGTCTTGAGTACCTGTGGAACAAGATGCAACAGCTTTTCTCTGGACTCACTACCATGCTCCATGATGGATTTATGGCATAAACTACCAGATTGTTGGGCAACAATACCACTATCTCACTTTTAACATCTCACTTAATCCTTCTCAAGTATATTACTGCTATTATCCATACACAAGGTGATGTACAGAATTGAAGAGTGTGTACAAAAATTTGTCCAAGTCACATGCCCAAACTCACAAATGACAAGAAAATCCAAAACCTTTTCAAAAACAGGATTTTTAATTCATAAATAATTCCTAAATATTTTAAGCACTACGTTTCGTGTTGTACTTAAAAAATTCATGAAAATAACACACTCAATTCTTTAACACTTTTTGTAACAAAAGTACTAAGAATTCATTTCCATTATAAAAATAATGGAGAAAAAATGTAAATTCAGCAGCTAGGAATTCTTATGAATTATTAGTTATAATAGATGTTAAAGCAGTTTGTACTGCTCATGAAAATTTCTTTGTTAATTATTACCTTTCCTTTAACAGTGATACACTGCAGTCATTCTAAATGATGAACTTTAATATTTATAAACAGCTGTTGATTTTTGTGCCGCAAAACCGAAACAAGTCATCACGTACATATCAAGAATTAAAATTATTACCCATTCAGCCGAACAGTCTTTTAAAAGGGATAATATGATATATATATGAACAAAATATTTAAAGTTCAGTATGATTTACTTTTTGTTAAAATGATGTTTAATTACATGAAATGAAAGGGAAAAAAAAGGTTTTTAAACACATCACGTTAAGTTATTTGAATATGGCAAAGCACACGAGAGCTAGCTACCTGAACATACGTGTGGATTTATTATCATACATACATATACAAAAATAAAACACAGACATATGAAAAAGAAGCATACACTTTACAGACAAAACTCAGCCTAAACTGAAATTTGCTTTCAAGAGAAGCTCTATATATTTCAAGGGAATCCGACAAAAAGCAAAAATACTTTGCTGTGACGTAGACAGTACTTGCTTAACCCAGATTAGCAAGACCACCAATATTCGGTCATGCGATTTTTTTTGTCATTTGGTATATATTACAATATAATCCAAAATAATTTAAAAAAAAATTTTCTTAAATAATGAAAATTGCTCTGTTAAAAATAATAAATGGAAGTTTATAAAAACGGACTAAAACAAGCAATTATAAAAATTTAGCTAATAGAAGCTGTTTAAATACAGGTTTTCATGAGCAGATCCAAAAAGCTGTGTTACTCAGAGGGTTAAAATAACAGCAATCAATATAGTTCAGCATGGTTTATTTTATAACGACAAAGCACTTGAGGGCTATTTGCCAAAGGGATGGGATGCCTTCGTGGAGAACTTTCAATGGGAAACTGGCTCGTAAACATTATGCATGGGGAAAACCACAAGAGAAGCCATGCAGCCATCCCATTCTGCAGGATTCAAACCCAGGTCTAAACTACCAAGGTTCAGTGATGTTACCACTTGGCCGATGGTAACCACAATCAACACATAATAAAGATTTTAAAAGTACTTTTACAGCCATAACTTAGGAAGAAAATATACCTAACATATTCTATGAAACTGTCAAACACATATTATGATACAGTTAGCAAATACAGATGGTGTAAAGTTTATTAGCTTTGATTTTTCCCTCCTCTTGTACCTGCACTATACATTTGATCTATTATCAATATATGACTATCAGATGCAAATGTTTATTGTTTGTATTGCATAACTACGAATGTAATATAATGCATCTTTTTACAAAATGGTAGTTCCTAAATAACTTTGAATTTTTCCCCCATTTTCCTGCAACTGAATCATTTTAACGCATTATATACTGTGAATAACACCGTGCATCATTTTAGATGAACTTCTGTAAAAGAGTGAGCAAACAGTAACTGAAAAAAAGTATAGCAAAAAAGACTAATCTAGCAAATAAAGGGACTACTGTGAATTTTCATATTCATTTCTATATGCTTGTAATTTAGGCTTTTAAATGTTTTTGTAGTGTTACGTATTTTTCTTATTTATTTAGCACACGTTACGAAATCATTTTACTATACATTTTTTGTTTAACTGAATTTGTGGCCTTTTTGTGTTTGTCAGTGATTAAATTTTGGGTACTTTGCTGTAAATCCTTTACTTTTGTATTGACACACATTTAAACTGTAAAGATAGTTCAATTAGAACCAGAAATAGGGTAATAAACCCTCTTATCAAGGATTCGTGACAATTTTGAAATTTGCTAAATATGTATTTTTAAAAGCTTTAAGAGTTACTTTTTTTCAAAGCTTCCAGAACTGCTTGGGCAACCTTATAAGTATCATCTGCAGTGAAACACAGATTACTCAGTTCGGTTATTCAAATCTGAGTCATGTGACTAGGATTACTGCTTAATTTTGCCCTATGAATGATTTTGGTGATCAGTAATATTGCTTGTATGTTAAGGAAGCCTTATCTGTTTTTTTTAGCTACTTATGTTTGTAATTTGCTGTAAGAACTGTTATTTACTTCAACAAATTCTTTTTGTTCATCCAGCACAATTATTAAGAAAACAAGCAGGACACTGCACAAACATCCAAATTAAGATTTCACATGTATCCACACATTTATTATTTTATATTTTGATCACAGGAATTGAAATTTGGGGCCCATGAGGTAGGACTTTGCTATTTTCAGAAGTTGTAAAATACTGCAGCATTGTTAAGCATCATTACTTAAAGAAATTTAATGGTGCATTTATAGCGTTTCAGCAGATAATATTTTATCATTAGTGTTTCAAAGTGCATAAGCTTATATGCATTTCCCCTTCCACAGAAAGACTGAACAATCAAAGACCCTCCAAGTTCATTTAATTGTAAAGAAAAATTGTAACTTACTAGCAGCTGCAATAAATGCACCATGCAGACGAAATGTTAACAATGGTTCAGGTAGATTCCTATGAAAGAGAAAAATTTAATGAATTTATGAAATTTATTCATTTTAATGAATTTAAAAATTCAGCATTCAATTCACACATACAAACAAAATTATATAAGATTTTAAGTACACAGCCTGTAAAAAATACAATCATTCATACTCATCACTTCTTAAGAATATCACTGCAGGGAAATAATAATAAATGAGACAGCTCTGTAGGATACCTAAACTCAGAATTGAGACTAATTTTAACCATTAGAATTTAATTAATAATTTTGTTTACAGAACAAAAATATAACAATGATGACAGATTTAAACGTCTAAGGTATATTTCAAAATTGCATCCCCTTAATAATTGTCATCACTGCATTTCATATTTAACCCTCCAAGTGTTACAGGTTTAGCCCTAAAATTTTAAAGTTCCTCAAAATGTCACGAATAAGTGATATTTTTAAAATTTTAATTAAAGGACTACTCTCTCACTTTGTACCTTAATTCCTTTTCTTTCAATATACATAAAAACCGAAATTGGATACATTAAAAGCTAGTAGAAATTTTCATGTGTAATGAATAAAGAAGCCAGCCTTCAATACAGAATTTTCTGGCCGTAATGCTGAGTGGTTTAATAAATTTTTATTTAGTGAATCCTTTCTGTTTTACTGACTTGGATCGTGATATTACTGATAATAGCTTTACAATTTTCAGTGATTTATTTTAATATCATACTTAAATTCTTTTAACAAACAGTTGAGTGAATCACATTACTTTTATATTCAATTCATGAGGTGGGATGTGTATCCACATTCTAGCGGTACCTAGAAATAAAGCTAAGTGATCTACAAACTCGGCATGTGTCGCCTGCAGAGTTCTTCTCTATGAATTATCTAGTGGAATGCATGTTGTTTTTGTTTCTCTCAGGCTTAGAGGACTGAGCTTATGCAAAATTTAAATTGTTATAATACTGATGTTTTTGCAGTTATGGACACAAATTTAACTCCTGAGAAATTGAAATTTTTTTTCCTTGAAAGGTTTTTCTTCATACATTTTACCAAAAATCTAGGCAAGTTACGAGTGGAATTCTTACGGCAATCAAAGATAACGTAATTTTTGACTTCAGAGTCATAAAGGTCATGAACAATACAAGAGAGAAAAGAAAAATTGTGAATTTTGATATAAGGAACATAGCATCCAGTTTAAAATTATTGCTATATACAATCTTCCTAATCACAAATCCGATTTCACCTTGCTCAGTATTTCAACAAAAACTATTTAACTTAAAATGATGAAAGATAAATAATATAAGCTAAAAAGAAAAGAAGAATTAATGTGATGCTCAAACTTGACGTAAACAAGTTGCTTTGTTTAAGACTGTTCTCTCAGAGAAAAGAACATAATTTGATAACTATATATCTAAGATAAGCTTTCAAAAGGATTGGGAAAAGAACATCTAAATTTCTTGCAAAAATTAAAAAGGAAAATTCTAAACCATTTAAAAAATCCTTCTTAGTAAATGGAATGTTTGTTACTTCAACTAAAATAATAGCAGATGCATTTGTGAAACATTTCTCTAACAGACAACACAAATCTGATTACTGTAAAAAGCAAACACAATTAGTTAAGCAAGTACTACATCCATTCAAAATATTCTTCACAAGAGCAAAATTCCCTTTCCTTTCTTAGTACATCAGTTATCATGGATGCACTCTCTATAGCATTATGCCATTTAAGTCTAATAAATCTCCAGGTAAAGATGCAGTTCAGACTGAATTTCTTACGAATTTAAGTACAAATGCTACTCATACCATTCTGAGGTTTTTCAATAGTGTGTGGGATACTGCCTGTATCCCCTCAACATGGTGTAAATTCATAATAATCCTGATCCCCCAGAAGGGAAAGGAGCATGACATAAAATGATACAGATTGATCTCATTCATGAGCATTTTAATGTAAAACTATGGAGAAGATAATTCAAAAAAGGCTAAATTGTTAGGTAGAGAATTTTCAATTTCTAGTTAATGAACAGATTGGTTTCAGACTATACAGGTCAATTACTGAGCACGTTACATTATTTAGCCAATCAGGAGAGGATGCACTAGAGGGGAAAAACTATTCTTTCTGCAGTTTTCGTTGACCTCAGATCTGCTCATGACTTAATTTGTAGGGAAATGCACTGCTGAAGCTTTCCAATATTGGAGTTCAGTCAGACATTACGTTGGGTTCAAGAGTTTTCATAGCCAGCGAATTTATAGAGTCTCTTATGAACATGGTTTTTCATTATATAAAGTTTTCAGGACTGCCTCCCACAGGAATTTGTTACTAGTTATCTTCTGTTTAAAACATACATGAAGAATCTCATAACTGAAACTGAAAAATACAGTGTTACATGTTTACTGTAGGCTGTTGATTTGGTCTTCTGGATTGAGACTCCCAAATGTTATGCAAATGAACAATTACAGTTAATTCTAAATCAGGCCCTAGAGATTTTAGAAGACTGGTGCTATACTCATAATATGGAAGTTTATTTAAAGAAGACAGTGTATCAAACTTTTTCAATTAGTCCTTTAATACCAGA
The DNA here is from genome assembly GCF_044657685.1 of Stegodyphus dumicola. Lineage (NCBI taxonomy): Eukaryota > Metazoa > Arthropoda > Arachnida > Araneae > Eresidae > Stegodyphus > Stegodyphus dumicola. The sequence goes on from NC_140781.1 coordinate 183,565,481, forward strand.
GTTCACTGCTACAGATAACCAAGAGCTTTTGATCCTTGGATGTTGTTTGACAAAAAATGGACTTGGATGATTTTAGAACCAGCTACTGAGTCTAAATTTAATGAAGAGAATTGCTGGATCTACATGAGGATGTTCTAGAACCACTTTTGATTTGACATACAGCTTCCATATTCCACCTCCTACCATTTACTATTGCGAGCCCTGTCATGGCAGCATCTAACCACGTGATCGATACATTGAAAAGTTTCACAACTAAGCTGACTTATCACTAGTGCAATTAAAACTATCAAAGTTGAAGAACTTTTACTAACTACACACAATATATGCATTAAATCAATTGAGGAAGAGAGAGCAGTAATCCTAGGGGAAAAAATTTTAAGGGAACCAGACTGCTTTTCCCTACAGAATTATTACCTTCTAATGATGGAAAGAAATCTTAAAACTCGGAATGGTTTTCTTCAGGCAGCATTTTCTGTCAGAGATCAATTAAGCCTTAAATGGGTAGCTGAAAATTTAGTGAAACTACAATGTCCAACTAATAAAAGAAAATATGTAGTCAGAATTAATCTGCTATACAAAATCCTTAAAAATGAAACCAATGACGAAATTTTAAAATCTATGTCTTTGAAGACCATTAATGCTTTATAGTCTGAGAGCAAACATCTACATGTGTTTACAGATGGCCCTCTGTTGGCTGACAGTATTAATGCAGGCGCTGGCATCTTTAGCAAGCTTTTCTCATTTTACAATCCTGTTGAAAGGAATAGGACTGCTTTTGATGCTGAGAATACGCCCATATGCATAGCCTTATCCCAACTCCAATGTCACCTTGAACATTTATCAAAGGTTGTCACAAACTCTGATTATAAAGCTGCTCTTCTAGTCATTTATCTTTTGAATCACCAATGCCTGTTGATGTTTTAAAATGTCAGCAGTTACTAAACAACTTAGATGAGGATGGCAAACAAGTTGGCATGCAATGGATACCGTCACATTGGCATCAGGCACTGGCATCTTTAGCAAACTTTTCTCATTTTACAATCTTGTTGAAAGGAATAGGACTGCTTTTGATGCTGAGAATATGCCCATATGCATAGCCTTATCCCTACTACAATGTCACCTTGAACATTTATCAAAGGTTGTCACAAACTCTGATTATAAAGCTGCTCTTCTAGTCATTTTTCTTTTGAATCACCAATGCCTGTTGATGTTTTAAAATGTCAGCAGTTATTAAACAACTTATATGAGGATGGCAAAAAAGTTGCCATGCAATGGATACCGTCACATTGTGGACTTCATGGAAATTATAAGGCAGATTTGTTAGCAAAGAAAAGGGCCAATATTCTCCAAATAACTGATAACCATATCCTTTCTTACACTGGGAAAAGAGTAATGAAAAATTACAACAAAGAAGCTCTTTAGAAAGACATTACTGAAAGGAATAGTCATAAAGTACATATTAATGGAATTTTTGACATTCCTTTATGGTCCAGGGAAAAAAAATCTGTTGCTATCTTTTGTTTCGTTACTTCTCATGATTGAGTTTTGAAACACCTGCATCACATGAACATTATTCACATTGTAGCGATCTCGAGAACAACTCAACGTTCACAAATTTGAAAAGAGTTGAAATTCTTGAACCTAGCACAATCTAGCTCTTTTGGGCTAGCGGTAAATAATTTAACTCGTAATAAACCGACACAGGTTCGGCTCCTGCTCATCAGATGGTGGTTGGTTCTCAATGGTGTTAACAGATGGTAACATGAGCAAGCAACTACCGAGGCTTCATGAATCACATGATCGCTCCATTGGTGACCCAGTGAACCACAGACTCCTCCCTCCGCTGAGGACAAATGATGAACTACATCACATGATCCATCCCAGAACCTAACAGCGACACACATGCCAACAAAACGGAGTCTCCTCGTATCGCATCATAGATGCTTGGGCAGGGAGTGTGTAGAGATCTTGAGAACAACTCAACGCTCGCAAATTTGAAAAGAGTTGAAATTTATAAACCTAGTACAACGTTGCTCTTATTGGCTAGCAGTAAAGAATTTAACTTGTAATAAACCGATCCAGGTTTGGGTCTTGCTCATGCAATGTAGCACTTCTCACTGGTGTTAATAGATGGTGACACGAGCAAGCAACTACCAAGGCTTTACAAACCATGTGATTGCTACACCATTATTATTTGTAAAATATGCAACTTCCATGAGGCAATGGATGCCTCAGATCTGAGTTGTTGCTCTGCACTTAATGCTGGATCAGTCTGGGAGAGATATTGGGAGACGAGACACAAAATAGATTTATAGATTATATTGTGGACACTTTTAGTTTTGTTGTTCTCTTTCATCTTTGCTTGTTCACTCTACAGCTTTCTTTGTGATCTGTCATTACAAATTAAAAAAAAAAAAAAAAATTCAATTCGCACAGTATTTTACAGAGATTAACGGTATTAAACAATGGATTTTAGAAGAATGGTTATAGAAGCAACAGAGGAGAAAAAGTACTGTAAAATTTAATTATAAGGCCGAATCATATTCAGTGTCTACAGTAGCAAGAAAACATACCCTGTTCCTCTAGCTTTGACTATGCTAAATTTGATACTGTGTTTTTAAAAACAAAGCTCTGTTTTAATCGTACATTTCTATATTTCATTTCTGTATGATGACTATAAGACAATTTCAGCATTTATCAAATATTCTTATATTCAGACAGACTCTTTCAGCAAAAACTGTAGAACTAAGAATATGCTCATTTTGGAACATATCAATTTCAAAATGAGAACTTTGACAGAACCTTCTGCTTTTAAATTTGCCATTTTATAGAGAGCTATTTATCACAAAAATGCATCTGCTCTATTTTAGAGTAAATGTAAAGATGCAGATTAATTACAGAAAAACGCCAAACAATTCAAATTATGAATTGTGAGACTTTGTGACAGCGATACTTACTTAGGCCAGATGCAAATAAATATAGCTAGTCAAGAGGTTTTAAAGACCACGAGATATAAAAACAAACAAACAAAATTTCTGCCTCTGCCCCCTCCCAAAACCTAATAAGTGGAACATTTTTTGAAACTATTCTTTGGAAACCCAAGCTGGCATAAAATAGCACACATACCTGAAAAAATTCTTTAATGCACTTGTGACAGTTTTTAATTCACACTCTTCTTCATCTAGTGATAAGAGAGAACCTTTATTTTCTGAAATAAAGGAAAGCCAAGTTTAAAGGAAAGTTAAGTTTAATTCCAGGTAAAATATACATATATAATTAAAATAATCAAACATATTTTACCTAATGCAAGCTGTGTTAACTTTGCCACTTTAGAATTTACACCAACAAGTCTATAAAGACCTTGATCGACAAGCCCTTTTGATTCAATATAATTTATGCACCACTGAACAAATGCAAAGCCAGCATCATCAAGAGAAACTAAAAAACAAATTCTGATATGTTATTTATGAAAGATAACTGAATAGCTTAACATAAAGAAAGATCGAAGTATAGAGTAAAATATGATTCTGTCACATGATCACACTTAAACGTTTACAACAGGAAAATGATTTACCATGATAGAGACAACACATGCTTGACAATATATATATATATATATATATATATATATATACATGGGAGAGATATAAAATATGAAAGAAAACTACTAGATTTACTCCTTCCAATTCCTCATTTTAATTTGGCTACATTCCCTTGCTGTCTTAAAACTACTAATACATGAATTGAAGGTGCATCGCCTGAGAATTAATCTATATTATGACACTACGTAAGAGAAACATTGTGGATACTTTTTATCCAATTACAGTTTAAAATTTAAACAAAGAAATTGACTCAAAAAATGCAACTTAGCTTATATGAGTTCACATTCCTGCCTTCTCCTCTCTCTGCTTGCATGTGTCACACTGCTGTCTACATGTCCATTGTCTTGAGACGCGATCAGTTAAAAAAAATTTTGGGGTGCTTATAACATCCATAATGATGATGCATAAAGAAGAATGTGTTCAAAAGAATTAGTTCCAAGAAATAAAACTATGTGTTGGAAGTATGCCACATCTGCAAGTTTTTCACCTTTGGAGTGTCATCTTGTGTGTCTGCATAGTTGTTTTCTAATCTCAAGATATTTATAGAATTTATATTAGAGTAAAAGTAGTCAGACCGGATTTTTAACCTGTCTTGAATACAACGGAAATGCATTTGCAAGTTCAAAAGTCTAATTAGGAGAATAAAATGTTGCATTACTATTGAAAGTCAATACTTCAGAACTCACAACTTTGATTAGGAAAAAATACAGGTCAAGGTCAAATAATGAAGTATGCTGCAAAATTATTTGCTTTGAATTTTAAACATCATCATTGTGTTCATCAATCAAATATGATGAAGAAGATCATCAAATTTGTTTCTGTCATCAAAAATGAAAATTATAGTATGAATTCCTTACATCTGACTTCTAAAATGAGTTGTTTAAAGGAGTGAAAAGCATTATTATTACAATTTGAAGGTGTAGCAATGTAGCATTTTTGTAATAATTCTGGTAGACATGGCATAGATTCAATACTTTTATTTCCTGATAACTAATTCTTTAGGACAGATATTCTACTTTACACATCGTTATTATGGATGCAAAAAACACCACAATTTTATATAACTGATCACAACTTGATATAATGGATGACATAGATAGCAGAATGACAAGTGTAAACAGAGGAAGAAAAGGGTAGGAAAGTGGGTGCATATTTCGGCAAAGGGGTATTTATAGATTCGGTTTCTTTAAATTTTAAACTGTGATTGGATAAAAAGTATCTGCATTGCTACTCTTATGTAATGGCATATTGGGACTTATGTAATTGGGAATGATTTTCAGATGTAGCACTTTAGATTCATATATTTGTAGCATAAGTACTACTTGTTTAGTTATTTGGTATATTTTTTTAGGTAATTTTGTATGATCTTTAATTTGGGACACTAACGGTACCCGTATGTGGATAGTTTATTTATAGTCAGTAGTATGTATAATTGTCAATAAAACAACCCTGGAATAGTAACAGTAGCTTAAAGGCAACTATGAAGACAAAAATGCTCATAGTGCATTAATGACATTTGGTGATTTCTCATGATTTTGGCAACATTCTGAATACTTTCTGAAAACAGTTTTTGAGAGCCTAGGGGTGATTCTTTTAAAGAAGTTTTGATATGCTCCCCTTGGGATTTGATTAAATAAGAGGACTGAAAAGCTATTAGTTCAATGGAGTGTTGGAACTAAATTTGTAGCAGAATGATCTGTTTTAAATTTTCTCGCTCACAGACTTTGGTATCTGTTTTGTGAGTGATTTCTTGAGTTGTTGAAATTTGAATTAAGAAGAATTTTAACTTACTTCTCTGCTTTCTTGAAAATATTATTAGTTACTTATATTTTCTGCGAAAGCTGTTGGCACTTCAAGCCAAAATGAAGTTAGAAATTCTCTTCATCATGCCTACTTAATTAAGATTTTGACAATCCCACAATTTGAAATTACAAATCGGATTACAGTATAGGAATTACAAAACAGGTTTTTTTTAAAAGGTACACCATGCTTGCACTGGATGTAATGTATTTGTTAGTATAAAAGTAATTTTTCTTATATTTATGAGATACTGACTGTAATAGTGATTCTAAATATTATATTGTATGAATATGGGAACCAAACTACTGCAAAAAAATATCTATGGCTGTGATGTAGGCCGATTTATGGGAGGTGTACATACTAAATGCTTGATTTAGCAAACTTTTTATCTTTATCCTGAGTTTATTTTGCATACTTAGCTATAAAAACCTCTGCTAGCAGGCAACTGTTAATATTTTTACAATGCTCTGTTTATTAACATAGCATTAGCAAATGCATTAACCTATTTTGCATATAGACCAGTAATTGATCAGCTAAAATACCATGACCACCTGCACATTATAACAGTGTATTTGTCAGAATGACAGACAATATCAGACAAGGTGGTAATATTACTTATCGGCTGGTAGAGATACTAAGGCATGAATCTGTCAACTATGTGTGAATGTAATAGGAAAGACTGCTGATTTAAGTAACTTTGATTAAGGCTAGATTGCAATATTCCAGAGGCTGGGGACTAATATTTCTGAAGCAACACCCCTCGTTGAGTATTCATGAACTATCATTGTTAGTATCTATGAAAAATGGAAGAAAGTAAAATTGGTAACAGATGCTGAGACAGTCCATGCCTGACCAATTAATGCAGGAAAGCGAACTATCCCAATTGGCATGGCAAGCCGTCAGCAGTGCACAGTTCACTGGACTCATCTGGTTGGGGGACTGAAGCAGATGCTTGTTTCATGTTTCTGTTAACTCAGCATCATCCACGTTTAAGGCCACATGGCATCAACATCATGACTGGTCTGGCACTAATGGAAAAAAAATATGGTCAGATAAATAATTTATTTTGTAACAAGCTAATGGCAATACGATACTCATGGTATATTATCTTCCCGGCAAGCAGACATCCTTTGACACATAATGCCAAGGATAAAGACTAATGGAAGTACTAAGCTTTGGAAGACTTTCTCAGGGGGATGGTCCCTGGGTCAGGTGGTAGAACACACAGATGCAGACTGTGTGAGCATTAATGTTGACCAGTTACAGTCATCCATGATTTCTTTTCTCCACCAGGAATAGACTTCAAGATTCTTAGGAAAAGACTACTCCATCATTCTTAGGAAGGATTATGACGAAGCATATGAAGACAGTTTCACTCATTAACTCTCTATGTACGGATAATTTTTCATACTTTCTGCCTCTGAAATACAGGATAATTTTTTTTCTATGTCTATATTTATTACTATTCACATCTTTAACAGTTTTTAAATCATATAAGAATTTTAATTCCTTTTTGTAATTTTAAATTGTAAATAATACGGTGCATGCGATTTCAGTGAGTAGGTATAATTTGCAAGTTAAAAAATGCATATAAATTTTTTAGTTTTAGATGAATTCAATTATTAACCAATTTCTTGCAACACATTTTACAAAAATTTTGCAATAAAACAGAAAATATAAAAATTGTAAAAAAAAAAAAAGTCTTTTTTTTATATTACATACATAGAAAAAAAAAGAAATATTTAAAATGACAAAAAGTTTTAGCTTATAAATATTAAAATTGTTTATACTGACCTTAGAAATAAAGTTAGCATTATTATTTTTACTCATTATTATTATGCAAAGTTTCCCCACTTATGACAAACTTTGGAGCATGGCCCCCAAAATCTAATCTAATTTGACACTTTTCAAATCAAATGCATGTCTCTTTACAGGTTTTCTTTCTTGGAACAACACACAACACTGCCTTCTACATTCCCTTTTTATAGAATTTGGTCGTATATACCTGGCAAAATGTCTTTCTACAAGGTGAGTACTGGCAAGCTGGCATCATTGGGACATTCTGATAAATTTACAGCTTTTATGCTCTGCAGGGTCCGTTTCGTTGCACAGACAGTGAAATGGACCCTGTAGAGCCATCTATCATTGAAATAATGACTACTTACCATGCACAGAAAAAGTGCAGGATTCTTATTGAAATCAAGGGGGAAAAAATCTTTGCTTGTGATTTTTCACATGATGTATAGAAGCGGACAAACTTGATGACCCCACTCAAATTGGAGGAGCCATATGTGGAAAGTTTAAAAAAAAAAAAAAAAAAAATACTACTGCTAAGTTAAAAAATTGACCTTGAGAAAAATTTCACTTTTAAAAATTCATAAATATTTGTTTCTGCATTTCTTTTCTGAATGTCACAAAATATAAATCAGAAAAGTATATTATAATTTCAATACAATTAAAGAAAGAAATATATGTAGAGGAATGCAACATTATTTAAGGTTTTCATCACCACTATTCAATTTCATTTTGGATGTAAATGACACTATATAACGACAGAATTTCACAATAAAAGACATTGTGAACTGCTAATTTATAACTTTTAGCATTTTTTACCTTTCTTTATAAAGGTCAGGCATTTATTGCTAACTTAGTTTCTCCTTGATGTGTTAATAAGCTGATAAATGAAAATAAAATTTTACTTTAACATATACTAAAAACACAGATAAAAACCTGCAAAACAGAAAACATATACATACATCCTTCCTGCTTTAAATTCTTTCCTGCAGCACTGCTCACCTGTAATTGAAAAGGTAAAAGAAATAAAAAAAAATAATACACAAGAGCATAGACACACACACAAACAACAAAAAAAAAAAAAAAAAAAAAAAAAAACACTTCTATTTCCCTGGCATACAACACAATTCTGCACTCTCCAATTTTTTTTTAGAACAGTGTGCATTTCACACATTTTTCGCATGAAGTCTTTGAATGAATTTTGAATGAAGTCTAGTCTTTTACCAATCCAAAAACAGCAAGTTGAGCACAAAGAATTTTTCCTAAAATCAATCTTAAATTCACATATGCAATTTTACACACCAGCTGCATGTAATTTACAGTACTTAAGTTATTTGGTAAAGACGATTAGAAATGTACCCATTTTCCTTAAAAAATAGGCTGCATTTTATAAACTGACAAATACAGTACATTTTACAGATATATAAATAAATTCCAGTATCAGCTTATGAGCTTTAACTAAATACTACATAAACAGGACAGGGAGGCATTTTAACCGAATTAATAAAACTAAATTTTGTAAAATACAATTTCTAACAATTTGAAATTTCTTAGATTGTGGGGGGGAGGGCATATTTTGATGAAAAAATTTATGCCTTGTCTGTGTCTGTGATAAGCATATATATATTGTAATAAATAAAAAAAATACTATATACAAGAAATAGTTCTAAAAACAAATATTCAATTATGTGCTGCAAGATGCGACAAATGGGGCTAATATTGTAAACATAGAAAGTCTTTAAAACCAATACATGTTCACACTGGCACATGCTAATATAAAAAACAAACAAAAAATGCATGCTTAAGCTATAAACCACTGTCAGGTTGCAACAAGAACAGCATTTGTTCAGTTTTCCACAAAACCAAAATCTGTTAAGATCCAAATAACAGCATAAAACAACTATATAACCTTTCATTGAGTTAAATGCATAACATGTGGCGCGAACTAATTCTGAAACCAGACGCAAATAACACATAAAATTATAAACATAATAGAATGAATCTAATGTAGCCTGTAACAAATTACTCTAAATAAGGAAATAATTATTGTGTCCGATATTAAAAATAAAATCATAAAAATCAATCCAGAAATACTGTAAATATTAAATCCATGTTTGATCAAAGTCTGCATATACTACATACATGCGTCTATGTATTATATATATGTAAGAAAAATAAAGAATATGCAAAAGGTTAAATTAGCGGTGCAAAATTAATTTCCCTTCTCTATTCTAAAAATAGGAACATCTATTTGCACTGCATCATTTCGAGAAAAATCTATGCCATATGACTCTTATGTAATTCTGGTGATGTAAATTGAACTAAAGGGAAATTGAACTTAAGAGGTCAGCCTATTGATGGATGTGTTTGTTTAGAAGTATTTGAGGCCTTCCAGTTTGGTAAAATCAGGAATTGTAAATGAAAGATAATAACGGTGAAATCATAATTTCTGAAACTGTTACTCATATTATATTTATGGTATTAAAATATAATTTATCAGTATGTAAATTAGTATCATAAATATTTATGTGCATTACATTTAATTATAAGTAATGATTATGTAAAAGTTTTATTTTGTGATATTCTGTGATAACAAGAACCTTGCCCGAAGAATTATGATTCTGTGAACTCTCAAGCAAAAAGACTTTTGGAACGAAATGCTGAAAAATTCAATAGGACTCTAAAAATTAAAAAATTATTTTAAAAAATTGATATTTATAAATTATACTTTGCAGGATCAAAATTTTATGATTTATGTTTTTTTCATTTTCTAGTGCTTTAATGCCTTTTCTTTAAAAAGGCCTCTCTGTCGCTATGCCATTTTCTTTTTGAAGGGGGGGGAATATGTAAGAAAAATAAAGAATATGTAAAAGATTAAATTAGCAGCGTAAATTAATTTTCCATCTCTATTCTAAAAATAGCAACATCTATTTGCACTGTATCATTTTGAGAAAAATCTATGTCATATGACTCTTATGTAATTCTGGTGATGTAAATTGAACTAAAACTCAAGCAGCCAATAATAATTTTACAACAATATTAACTATCCAATCAAAATGCTTTGAGAACCAAAACTAACTCAATTTGACTTAAGATTTCATCCTGAACTATACGCACTTTCTACGCTTTGGCCTAGCTAGACTGCTGTCTGTCTGCTGCTGTTTTCTTGCTACAAAGTTATAAAAAATGTCAGCCTTTTGGAACAGGCACATGTAATGTGCCGACTTGTGTGTAGCTGCCACATGTTGCTGAAAATAAAATTGAAGATTTAATCGGCCTTCGCCTCCAATTTCCTAGTCATTATGGATCAACACTTCTACACTATCAAAATTCCTGCTCCTGAATATATTACATATATATATAAGAAGTTAATTTAGAACATAGACACAATTTGCCAGTTATAAATGTATTTTCCATACTTAAAATTAAGTTTATTAGAGTTTGCATACCGTTTTAGAAGGTATATTTATGATTTTTAACACTCACTCAAAATGTATTTGAAATAACTCTTTTTTATACATTCTAAATTTCTGTAAGTTAAGCAGAAAACAGTACTTCCATTAAATTTATATATATATATATATATATATACACATTGTAATACAACAGACAATTATTTGAAACATCAAGAAATAAGTGCAGTTCTCAGCCTTTTAGCTAAACCAACATCAAGTTTTAAACACTTTGAAATTTTACACATCAATACATAAAATACATTTCTGTTACATCTAACATATATAGTAAAAATACATAATATGACAGCTTTTGAACTATTAGTAGTATGAATACTGCTGACTAAATTACTCATTCAATTACATTACTGTGATGAACAAGAGCATTTGGATTTATTTCTTCTCATTAAGTACAGTCAAGTCTTTAATCCGGACTCATTGGGACTTCGGGGATTCCAGATTATAGATCATCAGTTTAAATCTGCTAAGATGGCATGCAGAAATTATAAAATTAATAATATGAAACCATAATTTATGAAATAAACAGCAATTATGATCTAAAGGGTATCAAAATTTACAAAAAAAAAAAAAGTTTAATATTTATTTGTTTATTTTATTAAACATTTCTTTCAACGCGCGCATGCGTAAAGCATACATTACTCATAGTCGAAATTAGAAAATTGCAACCAGAAAACTATTTGATGTGTATTCGTGATATTTATAATGACGAGGAATTTGATTTAAATCATATCAAAGACGGAGTACATCGAGATGAAATACTGCATTTAGTAAGGAATTATAAGCCGAATAAAATAAAAACATCTGCCCTGAAGATAAGGATAGTGCTGACAGATCACATTTCAGTTCATTGCGTGCCGCGGCGTTCCCCCCCTCCCCGCAGAGCAGCATGAAATTGATAAACCGATTTCGGAATGGTTAGAGAAACAAAGGATATGGCCTTATCCATTTTTTGCAGCAATTCCACTTTTTGTTTGATGGACATCGAAACATGCTTTTGCTTTGTAGATCCTTTGGCAGCTCCAGAATCGGAAATTCTTTTTGACATAATTGAAAGTTCAAGCTTACTTTTATGAAATTGCTCTAAGAGTCTGCAAAAAATAATAAGCCAGATCCAATTAGAAGATTAAGGAACAATGCAATCTGCAACATTAACTGAAATAGATAATTAGATAATTTTAGCTTAGTGTTGGAAAATATAGCTTATTTTAAATTTTTTACTGCATCATCTCTCCTTCTTGAAATGTTTATTTAGTTTAGTTCTTATTTTAATGTGATATAGTAGTTACTTCTACTTCTTTTTCTTGCTGCCACTGTTTGCGTTGTGAACGGACTGTTTCAACCTAATTGAGATGCAAAAACGAAACGTGATGATACGTCATCTGAAAAGCCGATTCGTGCCGATAGCTGATTAGTTGCCGTGAGATGACGTCATTCCTACTTCTACTATAAGTATCTTGCGTCACTCTGGCTCAACCCCTTCTAGTTCCTGCTTTCCTGGCACTTGAGTGAGTGGTTTCCAGCCCCTTCAGAAGGATGCATGCAGTCCAGTGAATAAAGTGCCTTGGTTCCGATTTGCGGGATGGCTGTTCCTGAATAAAGTTCCTTGGTGCCTGTCCGCGGGATGGTTGTTCCGGAATGAGTTCCTTGGTTCATATCCATAAGATGGTTCCAGAATAAATTTCTTTGGTTCCAGAGGCTACCATATGAGTGACTGCTGTGGGCGGCACCCATGTTCTTCAATGAAGGCAGCATTTAAAACACGTGAGCGGCAATTCCTCGTGCAAACGGAGTTAGGCCGGTTTTAAGTGTTTTCAAGAACTTGATTTAAATTTCAGGTGTTTTTCTCAACCATTGATCATGGACGTTTTGAATGTGTAGCCAACTTCATTTTTAGGACGCATAATTAATGTTTAGGACATTTTTATTTGTATTGAATGCCAGTGTTTTAGAGACCAGGTAAAAATATTATTTGATGAATGATGGTTATATTATATTTTTCCTAAGACTCTGATATTGTTGAAATTTATTTTCTGTGTTTTTATTCTTTATTATATTGTTAATAAATTGGTTAAGTTCAAAATCTTTTATTGTCTTCAATGTCTGCACAACATGATATCTCAGGGAGCTTTTATTGCTACTACTGCTAAATGTTTAATTTCTTTAAACTTTAAACTTTGCTTTAGCATCACTTAGCTTATACTGTCCGTTATACATTAAACGCACATGCGCAGAAAGTTTGTACCTTTAAGGTCCGGATCATAGATCATTCTGGATTATGGACGTCCGAATTAAAGACTTTTGACTGTACTACATTTTGACAAAGGCCTGCAAGACAGACATCTCATTCCTGCACTAGAATGAAGTCTACATACGGCTTGAGTGATTGCCCCTACAAGTTATTAGACATCAACAGGAAAGCTTTGTCTTCTCTACACCACTGGGACACACTTAGGACAGAGTACACTTTTGTGGATTGCTCAGCCATGCTTTCAAAGGCCAGCCTATGCTACAGGTCCATGTTAAATATAGTTCCCAATGTAAAAATGTATATTCTGTAGTTCATCACTGCAATGTAGTTGTAATAGGAAAGTAGATGTAATAGAAATATATGTTAAAGATAAATGGTATAAAATTTTAGGAAAATTAAAGTAAAAACTGAAACAAATTTAAAAGTATATAAAATCTGATGCTAGCTTAGCTGAAAGGCTGAGAACTACAGTTATTTCTTGTTTTTCAAATACTTGGTTTGGTTTATTTAATTATAGCAAAACACTCAAGGGCTATCTGCTTAAGGGGAGGGATGCCTTCATGGAGGACTTTCTAAAGAAAACTGGATCCAATAGACATTTACACATATGGAAAACCACTAAAACGCCTATGCAACATTTTCACCAAAATTCAAACCCCAGAGTGAACTACCAGTGTTCAATACTCTTACCGCTCGGCTGCTGGTGGGCCTTTAAATAACTGTTACTTTAAATAAATACATAAATTTTAATGCAAGCACTTTTTGTTTAACATAGAAATCTAAAGCACGCGTAAAAAAACTTTTAAATGCATCATAAATAAGCCTTAAAAATCTTCCTGAACACACCTTCGAAATGCATCAAAATGTATTTGTTTAAGAGGATATATAAATTTAAAGAAGCTTAATTTCAAAATTAAGCACTAAATATATATATACATGCAACACTCAAATTTGATCATAAAATGATATTATAAAGTCCATCTGAGCACTGACAGAAAGATAAGAACATTACTTATTATTTTACTATATTCAACTTCGAATTTCATACAGAACAAACATTTAACAGTAGGCTCCAAAGCTGATCAGAACTTAACCAGCGAAAAAACATAATTTTATATTTTATATGTAGTTAAAATATTTTCAAAAAAAAAAAAAAAGCATTCCAGTATCTTAACATGGCATATAGGGAGACTAAAGGTGGAGGAGGAAAAATGCTGGTTTCAGGATATTGCTTTGTTCAGGAGATATGCAATTATAATGTCCTGGCACCACCTTCAAACTGGGCAAATTGAGAGACACTTGAAACTAATTCTAAGCATTGTTCTGGCTGCATCCAGGATTCATTACACAATTATCTCTTTCTACAAGGCCATGCAATATCAGATATTTGTAAACTGAATCTCTTTTAATGATGGTTTTCTACTGGAGATGACTGACACAAGAGCATACTGCATTAAGATTTTCTAGTTTGCTTTCTTACTCCATACATAATTCATCTTTAATTACATTAATAAAGCTTAATTTTGTATGAATCCATTATGAATTTCATAGAGAAAATTTTAAATTATTCTGCACTTACAGGTTCTTTGCCATCCATAGCATCTAACCATAAATTTTTATCTTCTTCTGACAAAGCTTGAAAAGTATATGGTGCAGGTTTATCTTCTGCGATTAAGTCAAAACAAAATCGCTTGTCAATAGAGTCACACTGCCTCCTGAATAAGACAAATTAAAGGATTAGATAAATTTACATGTCAAGAGTGACATGCTTTACAGAACTGAGAATACACTTTTAGAAATTATGATACTTTAACCTGCCTGATTTTTATACAATTAAATAGTAAAACAGCTCATAAAAAACTAGATGATGAAAGAAAGCAAAAGATGAAAAGTTAATGATATAAAGGTAATTAAGTATATGTAAATAACATAGTTATGCAAAAACTCAAATTCTTTGGACTACTGTAATTCATATATACATCAAAGAGACATTATATTATGACCCCCCTCCATCTATAAGATTGGGACAAAACCACTGTGCATGCACGGCTGATGTTAGAGTACATAAAGTGGCTATGCATTCTTTTTCCAAACAAAGTGCGATCATTGACATAATGGGAAAAGCAGTCGATTTATTAGACTCCGATAAAGGTCAAATTGTTATGGGCTCAGCGACTGGGGACATCAATATCACAAATGACGTGTTTAGTGGGCTGTTCATGTGCAGTTGTTGTGAGCACATAACGGAAGTGGTGTATGGATGTTGAAAGGACAAGTCGCTGGCCAGCAGTGTGTCGTCGACGATGCATTGATTCCAGAGGAAAGCAGATTGCTATGCATTATTTGCCGTGACCAAAGATCTACAACAGCCAAAATTATTACCAGCTACAACAGTGGTGACCCAGAGGCGAGGGTTCATCATCTTTTACCTGCAGCATACATATATTTTGAGCACAGCATTTATATCCACTACAGTAATGAATGGAAAATGCAAGAAAGCTTATTATGTTCTTTGAATACAGTAATAAGCACAAAATAAGTCATACATGAAAGCATACATGACACGTCATACTGTTGTATTAAAAAGTATCATTAACGCCCAAGGGATTCATTAACTCTTATTTTTTAAACATTATTTATTAGTCTAATGCCCATCCAAGAGAGGTGTGAAAATGGGGGGGGGATAATTCGTAAACTGCATTATAAGCATAAAATACACGAGTAGCGTAAAGCATTGTAAACATAAAACACACATCACTTTTAAAATGCATGTAAATAAATTACAAAGGCACATTACCCAATGCATTCTTTCACTGTCACAGTTTCACCATTCATCTGCAAAAGAATGAAGCAGTACTATGAAAAATGATTGACCCTAACATGCATTCAAATTAAAAAAAATTGGTACTTTGTCCTCATTTTATACAAAAGTCAAATTTCAGTTACAACTAAAAAATTTAAATAATGTTGCTGTATTTTGTATGCATAACAATATTATGCCTGAAGATAATACAGTAAATTCCAAGTATCCGATTCATGACTACCCGGCCCTTGTACTATCTAGTCTAGTTTTCCTTTATTGTAATTAAATGAGGAGCAAATTACATGGCCAAGGTGTTGAAGGCAGGTGCCTGCTACGATCCTCCTACGTATTGTGTGTAAAATACAAGTTGTGACAGGAAAAGCGTAGCATTCTGCTCTTTGTTAATTGCTTCATCAGTAAGTGGCAGACCTCAATACAGTATGCCTGCCTCTGTTCCTGATTACTTTATAACTGTATTGTAAATTGTTCTTGATTACTTTATAACTGTATTTATAACAGTATTTGTAAATTGTTCTTGGGGGTGTGTTTAATGTTTTTTAAGTGTACTACAATATAATACTAAGTATTACTGATACTTTCAAAATGGGTGATAAATGAAAAAAAGTTGTAGCGACAACAGAGGAGAAATTACACACTATACAGCTACTAGATACTGGTGTAAAAGCAAACAATATAGCTTCAGAGTTACGAGTTGGGAAAAGTACAGTGTGGGACTGGAAAAAAAATCGAGCAGAAAATTGAAGGTGGCATGCTGCATAAGCTAGTGGAAGAGAATAAAATTAAGAACTTAAAAATATTAATTTTTTAATATTTTTAATTAAAAGGTAAGCATAAAGAAATTGACAGAGCTTTAGTTTTGTGGCATGAACACTTAAGAGGAAAAGGTGTACTTGTAACTGGACCAATAAAAAATTGCACGAAAAAACTTTGGAATTTAAGTGACAAATAGAAGGGCAAGATTCAGAGATTACTGCTAGTGATGGATGGTTAGATCAATGGAAAAATTATTCAGCATTCGCCAGATTACTGTAAGTGCAGAATCATCATCTGCTGATAAAGAGGCTGTACCTGTGTTCAAAGATCAAAGATCAAAGAGCACCTTTAAAAGTTTATAGACAAAGAGAAAATTTCTTGGAAGCAGTTATACAACTGCGACGAGACAGGTTTAAATTATAAGATGCTCTCTGCAAAAACACTTGCATCAAAAAAAGAAGCCACTGCACCAGGATACAAGAAAAGCAAGGAATGAGTCACCATTTTGGCTTGGAGCCATGCAACTCGAAATCACAAGCTTAGGTTGATATTAATAGGAAAATCCAAGAACTTTTAAAACCTAGAATTTTTAAAAAATTAAAAAATCAGGAATAAATATTACACACACATTAAAAAAAAAGCTCTGTCAATTTCTTTATGCTTACCTTTTAGCATGATTCTTAATTTTATTCTCTTCCACTAGCTTATGCAGCACACCACCTTCAATTTTCTGCTCGATTTTTTCAAAAACTCAAAATTTTCAAAAACTTTTAAAAACCTATTTCCAAAATAAATTCTTTCCAACTGTAGAAAAACAATAGTTTGCCAAGAAAAAGCTCTCTTAATTCTTGACAACCAACCTTTGTATCCAGCCATGGATGAGCTCACATATGGGGACATCAAAGCTTTATTTTTACTACCCAATGTAACAGCAGTTTGTCAGCCCATGGACTAAGGAATCCTTGAACAGCTACAGAAAAAATATTGCTGGTGTCTTCTCAATTCAATTGATATCAGTGATTGATAATAATGAAGACTATGTAACCACTTTGAAAAGGATTGACATGCTAGATATCATAAGGTGGTTGATGGAAGCATGGGAAGAGATTCCGAAGATATCACTTATTAGGTCTTCAAAAATTCTTTTGAACCATGAAGGTGGACATGCCAACCATGAACCAATATGCAAAACTGAAGTGGAAGATCGAAATGCTGAACTTGTTTCATTGCTTGAAAAAGGTGCCGGGCTGTGAGCATATCACCGCAGAGGGCATTACAGAATGGATGGCAAAAGACGAAGTTCATGAAATAACTGACAACAATATTATAGAAATGGTGACATAAGGAGATATAATAGAAGAAGGGGAGCAGGAACCCTTAGATGACGAGAAATCTCATCCCACATTCGAAAGGGCTCAAGACAACTGAGGCAGCGTCTCAGTAGTCAGCAGAAGGAAGAAATGCCAGCTGACATCATCTGTTTGCATAAGTGGAGGGACTTTGCATCACAGAAGAGAGCTAAAATGCAGAAGTCATCTATTAAGGACTTTTTTAAATACTAAAAACTGTAAGTTTTGACTCTCATCTTAGAGCTGCCTTTTCATATATGTATAATCATTTATCAGTGAAAAATGAGTTTGAATCAATTTTCTTAAGAATTAGGTCTATAAATTATGTTAATGTTCTGATCATGTTTCCTACTTTTAAGTAAGCATTACAGAATTCATGTTAAAAATGTGAATAGTTTATATTCTTTATATTTTTATTATTTATTTTCTTTTATGTTTTCTCTGATAAATGCTTGAACCATGCAGTGCAGTACATAAACATTTATAAACTACCAGTACAGAGCCTTCTATTTTAACTTGATACATTACTGGCAACTGCTTCTATGATTCACCAGGCTGTGTTCACATTCTACATGGCTTGAGATAAATGAAGGGCTTTATACTAAATAAAAAGTGAGAAAATGAGCATTACAACAGTGAGGTTTGGTATAAAAACTTTGTCTTCTGTTATTGGTGGGGCAAAGAAATGAGTTCATAGAACTCCAGTCTATCCAACTTTTTTGTTATCCCACCTGCCCTTTCGCCGCATTAGGTTGGATACTTGGGAGTCTACTGTATTACAGATTTGAACCAGACTAACTACAGACTAAAAGATCTATTCAAAATTGGGTCTTATTAAATTTTTGCCCAGAGCAGTATTTTACTGGGTGTGGTGCTGATAAACTTATCAACATTTCTAAAATAAGTATATCATTTTATTAGCAATCCCATATTAAACGATCTTTGCTACACAGCATACTTTTGTGTATTTGAAGTTCAATTCATCCATCCCTCTGATATTAGTCTACTTAAATTTAAATTTCAAAGGTCTAAGCTTAAGATCTGAAATTTTACAATTCTGAAGAAATTCTTCCAGAAATAGTTTATATTTACTTAATAATAAACAATATCAGAAACTTTTCTCCATATTTACTGATGCCATAATTTAGAATACAAATAAAAACATTAACTCCAATGGAAATATTAAGTCTTAGCTGCATGAATACTCACTTCTAAACAATTTAGCATATGCTATTTTAAGGTTTTGGAAAATTACTAAAATTTTAAGACGGTGTTCTCCTGCCTTCAGATTAAATTTTCAAGCAAAGTCAGGCAAGTCTCTTAAATTCTTAAGTTATGCATTTTCTTGAATAAACCGAATAAGGGAACTATTCCAAGGATGTTTCATTGAATTACAAAAAATAAAACGATTACCATATCAACACCAAATATAATTTTATTCACCAACTCACAAGTAGTCAAAACTCATCTAGCTATTTTTAAAAACAAATTGGATTCCAAAGATAAGAACTATTGCCAAAAGCAATAATATGCAAAGTAAACATTTGCAATTATTAAAATATTTGTGAGTTACTTTCAAACTAATTATTTACATCACCAGATTTCTACCCATAATTAAATTTACTCATTATTTTATGCCATTTTTGTGATATTTTGCGATTTTCTTAAAAAAAAATAAAATTAAAATGTTTTCTTATTAATGCACTGCATTTCTATTTTGGTAAAAAGCAATACACTTAGTTAAAATTTGCTATTTTGTTTTCAGAAGATAAAGTGCAAGCCCTTAGTTGAATTTTTTATCGATCACCACTTATTATAATTAATACATATTACTATGTAACTCCCTAACACAGTGACAATGCATTTGAAATCACATGATAACTAGTTATGAATGTAAATAGTTGCAAACAAGTATTTAAACCATAATTTTCTTATTATTTGAAAGCCTTTATGCATAAATATACAAATAGCCTGTTATAACGCAATTCAAACACAAAACTGTTCTGTGTAATACACGATTAATTACACAGATGATTAAATTTCCAAGTAAACTCTTCTTATGAAATGAAAAAATAAATAAATAAATAAATAAAATGCTATTTCCTTTTAAATCAGAAAATAATTTTACATTAAGCAATGTCAGAAAGAGTGTACAACTTATATTAGAATGACTACATTTCCAAGACTTGTCAAATTAAATATGAAATACTATGGTGACAACAGCTCATTCGGAATGCAGCAGAATAGTAGAAAATAAATAAATAAAAAAAATGTGAAATAAAAATGGGAAAAATACTTGTCTATGTGTGAAATAGTAACCTATTACCCATTGTTACCATTATTGCTCTCTTGAACTTTTATCTACAAATTATTAACATTTAAAATACGAGACTTCATTTCAAATGAAATGTTAAGAATGTTATAAATCAATTTTAAAATTTTGAAGCACAAAATAATCTAAACAACTAAATGGACATTAATAAAAAATGTAACTTACAATTTTCCCAACAGTCTGAGAATATGGCATCATGGAAAATTTTTTCTGATATTTTTGGTACTGACAAAAATGCTTTGTCCAGGTTGTTCCTAAAGCCTCTGTAAAAAAAAAAAAAAAAAAAAAAAAAAAAAAAAAAAAAAAAAAAATGTGATATTCAATATACCAAGTATCAAAAAAGGGAAAAAGTTTTAAAAAAATGCAAGAATAAATATATTATAGGACCATAAACAGAATACAAATTTTGAAAATGCACTAACTTTAACAATTGCTTTAAAATTAAAGCTTAAAACATCCTTAAGGCCATAACAACACATGCTTATTTTTATTGCAAAAGCATGCATAGAGTAATTTTTATTCCATATTTATGACAGCAGTGGTCATTACTATGTTAAAATTTAATGAAATTCTTTATGGCAAATTTTAAACTTACTACTTTTTAATGCTCAGAAATATATGTTACTTTTTTTTTAAACTGAAGAAAAACAATTTTCACATTTGTGAATATTAAACTTTAATTGAGCATATGCACTGATCGATTAACCATCACAAAATCCATGCACAAACCATATCATTGATCTTACTTCCTAGAAACTTCAGTTAATGAATGCAATGCATGATTTTAAACTAAAAGTATTATTGCATCACAGAGCAATCTAATTTCGATAAATAAAGAAAAAGTATTGCAAATGAAAATATATTTTGAAACTACCCTTCTTTAAAAAAAGTAGCAACATAGTGGATATATGGAATAGAGGAGAGCATAAGCTATGTTGACAATTACATAGAAAAACTGAATGCTGAAATCACCACAGACTAACTAATCATGAAGAAATCACTTCCATTATCAAAAACCTGAATGTTAAGACAGTTCATGGATTTGACCTCATTACCAACAAGGCTATCAAACTGCTACCACATCACTATATCCTTGCACTCATCAAAATCTTCAATAACTGCATTACTATTAATTATTACCCCAGTTTCTGTAAGCTTGCAATTATTATCCTTTTCAAAAAACCTGGCAAAGGTCACTCACTATCTTAGTGAAAACTAGAGATCCATCAATTAACTTTCCTCACTTAAAAATATATTTGAAAAAGTTACCTACAATAGACTGATCTCCTTCTTAAATACCAATAACATCCTCTCTGACACAGAATTTGGTTTTCACCAAGGCCACTGCACCGTGCACCAAAGCACCAATATTGTCGACAACCCGCTAAACGCCTTCAACAAAAAAGAAACTGCTGCTGCATGCTTTATTATGATGTTCAAAAAGCATTTGATAAAGTTTGGCATAACGCTATCCTCTACAAACACCACTACTATAGATGCCCCTCTTCTTTTAATTAAAATTCTTCAAAGCTACATTACCAACAGATGCTTCAAGATCAAAATCAACATTCTTTCCTCCACCAAATCAATCTTCAGTGGAATTCCACAAGGGTCAATTTTAGGCCCCTGAGCATTTAATATTTATATATATGACATGTCTACACCACTGGAACCTAACATCTTGAAGTATGCTGATGATACTGCAATCTTAACCAATTCTATTAACCCTGCACATGCAGCTGACAAGCTTCAAATTGCATTTAACATTCTCATCAAATGGCTTGAAAACTGGAAAATTAAAGTAAATCCTGAAAAATGTCACACCATCATCTTTAGAAGGCATAAAACTAACATCAAAATAAATCAGCAGTTCAGAATCAACAACACCCTTATTCCAATAGTAAATGAAGTCAAATACCTGGGTGTTATCCTTGACAGTAAGCTTAAATTCAATGTACATATCAATTATGTCTCAAAAAAGGCGAACGCTGCATTCATGAGTATTTTCCTTAAATTAAAAGGAGCTCTACCCTCTCAGTAGAAAATAAAAGAAAGCTCTACCTTACTATGATTAGACTCATCTCAACCTATGCTAATTCCTGCTTGGAACATTATCTACAGAAATTAAATCAACTTTAAGTCATACAGAATAAAATTCTCCGACGTGTGCTTTCAGCCCCCATCTATCTTAGAAATGATCAAATTCACTATAACTTTAAAATAGACACAATTGAATCTTACATCTTGTCAACAACCTATAAGTTCTTCGCCAGTGTTGAAAATTCATTCCACCAAAACATCAAAGCTCTCTCCAATTATGATCCTTTGCTCATACAAGACTGCATTAGGTCGAAAAATATATTTCATACCCCAAATTAGTATATATATAAAAAAAAAAATTGCTATATTCATTATGTGCTGCAACATATTATTTACTCTTCAGTTCTTCATTTTACTCATTTTTCATAATTACAAAGCTTGGACTTTTACAAAGCATTCATAGACTTTGCTTCATTTCATCATCATTCATTATATTTACTCAAGTGTTATTAGCACCCAAATTTTCATCTTCTACTAAGTGTTTTTCTGCATAACGCACAAACTCTTATTTTTGTGAATGTTTCTACTACTGCAAATGCTCTTTTTACTACATATGTACAACTTCAAATATTTCTGCCATTATTATAAAGATTCTACTTTGCCTTTTACAAAGCATATATGGACTTTATTTACTCAAGCATTTTTAGTACTATTTACCCAAGTTTTTCTGCATCTTGTATATACATATGTACAACTTCAAATGCTTCTGCCGTTATTATAAAGATTCTACTTTGCCTTTTACAAAGCGTATATAGTCTTTATTTACTCAAGTGTTTTTAGTACAATTTACCCAAGTTTTTCTGCATCTTGTATATACATTTATATTTGTGAACGTTTCTACCATTCCAAAAAGGCTTCATATTTACAACTTCAAATGTTTCAACAGCTGCAAAAGCATTCAAAAAACTGTTTAAAAACTGTTAAGAAAAATTACTGCAAAACAACTGTTTTAAAAAAATTACTTTTCACATTATTTGCTGCAACATGTTATTTTCTCATTAATCCCACATTTTACTCATTTCCAAAATCTTTGAATGTTTCTACTATTGCAAAAGAGTTTATTACTTCCTATTTGCAACTTTAAATGATTCAACAGCTGCAAAACAAGTGATATTTTTATGTGTAATTGCTACCCAACAAGTGCTATTTTGTGTGTGTATGTTACTAAAGTGGCTTTAGTACCATTCACCCAAATTTTTCTCCACCTACCAAGTGTTTTTCTGCATAACACTTATATCTGTGAATGTTTCTACTATTGCAAAAGTGTTTATTACGTCAAATTTACAATTTCAAATGTCTTTACAGCTGCAATTGCATTCATTACATTCAAATTACTGTTTAAAAATTTCTGCAAAACAAGTGTTAAAAATTAGCTATTCTCATTTTGTGCTGCAACATGCTATATTGTAACAATTATAGCTAAATGGCTCTAGCTGAAATCCTATCTCCTATACGAGTTTTTGAGCCTAATTCTACTTATTTGATTGCATCTACGTACATAAGAAACTTTATTTTTTCCCAAATTTAAGCAATTATGACCAAATTTGCTTTCCTGTTTATATAAAAAGCTCACTCGGTGCAGAATGTAAACAAACGCTGCTTTCACGTTTGTGCTAAAACCTCACCTCTTCAAATGCTTGAAACTGACAGAACTTTATTTATTCATTAATACTTATCTACTAACTTGCAACTAACTTCCTGTTTTGCAAATTCGCAATATTTTTCATAATCTGGAACTGCCATTTAATTGCCTATTCATAATAATTTGCTATCATCTACCTCACCCTTCATCTACTACCAAATATCGTGGAATGCCAGATTCTAATGTTTATTGCCTATATTGGCGGTGCTCTGCACACTACTTCATCACTACAAATGCTCAACCTAAATTACTACAAGCAAAGGGCCATATGGCTAGGTACTTGTTTCTAATGAAATGATTCGATTCAATAGGCTATGTTTGTGGGTCCTGATACATAGAAGGGAAGCCAGATATACAAGGTGGAGAGAAGCAGAAGCAGACAGGCAAATAACAGCATCAATCATGATAGAATTTGTTTCCCTTTTATGTACAGATTTTTTATGACTGAGTGAAAAAGATGATTTAGTCTATCTTATTGTACATTATGATGAGTGATATGTTTGTATTTATAAAGCAACTACAAATGGAAAACTGTTTAGAAAAAGGTTTGTTGTTAGCTAATTATACGATGAATGTTCCCAAGCAGATTATCATGAAAATTACTGTTCAGTATAAATTTTTCAAAGAGGATCTTATTCATGCAATCATATAGATTTGTATTCAAGAACACAATGACAAACTTCAGTATTGGCACATATACAATTCTTCACACTACTTCTATATATATATATATATATATATATATATATATATATATATATATATATATAAGAAAAAGAAAAAAGGAAACTTCTAGTTTAATGAATTTCTTGTATGATTACTAGATTATGGTTCTAAAGTACCATATCTGCCGGCGTATAAGACGCACCTCCTTTTTTATACAACATTTTTGAAGGATAAAACTTTATTACTGATCATTATAATGAATTTCCAATATTTTAAATTTAAATACAAATACAAAGTAATACTTTCTGCATATACCCATTGTATCTGTGAAAGAACATCTTTTAATCTTCTTCATCAAAACCCAGACACTCATCTCCAGAAATAAATGAAGAGTCACTTGAAACCTCTTCTAAATCAGCATCTGAGTCCTCATACAACAAATTGTATTCTGTACCATCCAGTGCATTACTAATACTACACTTCTTAAATGATTTAACCAATGTCTCTGTTTTCACAGCTTCCCAGAAAGTTTTGACCCATTCAGAAACTTGTGAAATGCTAGGCCTCTTCTTTCTTCCTGATGCTGTAACCTCAAAATCTGAAAACTGCATCCAGCTGTTCCACTTTTCCTTCATAAATGTTACGTAACTGTAATATTCCTACGCTCCGCAACGAAACAAGAAAAAAATCCCATAACTCGAAATAGAGGAAATTTCCAGAAATAAATTTAATCAAAAAGTTTAGTATCGACGTACAAGGCACCCTGTTTTTCAGACCTATTTTCAAAGAAAAAAGTGTCTCTTATGCACCGGCAAATACGGTAATAAAACTACAGAAATATAACATTTTCGGCATGTTGAAAAATGGAAATTATTTGTGTGTCAAAATCCTTTCAGGACATATACCAAAATTATTAATTAAAGAATGCTGCACATTGATAAATCACAGAAGATGACATTACAAGGAAAAAATTCAACTTCAAATTATTCTAATTTATTGTTTGCATGACTCCTTATGACCAAGTCAAAATGGATAGCAAAAATCCCAATGTTTGAAATTATATATCTGAATGAATTTTATTGATTTGATGTCAAACATTTTTTGTTCTATTTTTTACAATGAATATATATTTCAACTAGATATAAATATGGAATGGAGACACTGTAGAAAATAAAAGCTCCATTTTTACAAAAATCATTTTGTAAAATAAAAAATAGTACAACAAGAATATTAATTAATAATTAAATAATGCATCAAGTAAAATATTTTTGTAATTGGAAGTCTGTCTACAACCAATATACAAATGCTGCATAAGGACTTTTATGAACATGATATAATATGAAAGTTATAGAGTCACAAAGTTATAGAGATTAGAAATCCATATCATCCGTCATGGCAAGACATGACTGCAGATCTTTTTATTTATTTTAAAGCCATTATTTGTGGTCAAGTGTCATATTTCATCATGATGCCACAAATTTAAAAGTTTTCAAATGGCAGAAGCAAAAGGTGAAATTTTCCAATTCATGGAATTCATGAGAAAACATGAAGTGATAATAACTGAAGATGATATAACAGAAGTTTTCCATTATGATGACACTGCCCCTCTCATAGATCAACTACTAGATGACTCACTACTGATAGTGACAAAGAAGTTGTTGAGAAATAAAAGATTTAGACTGACAGTTTATTAAAAATCCTTGACATGGTAATTACAGGACTTGAACAAGAGAACTCTAAAATTGAACAAGAAATTAAATCTATCTATAAAATTAAGGAAATATCAGCACAAAAAACAAAGCAGCCTAAATTTGAAAGAAACTTACGACAAGCAAGTTTTTTTTTTAAAGCAAATTTTGATTCGTTTACAATTTTGATTTTCTCTCTTAATGCTTTAAAATTAGAGTAGCAACAAAATGTTTGATTAGGCTATGTGCTAAAGTACACACTTCTGTATGTTTGGACTGCCATTCTTAAGAATAAAATGTCCAGCTGTAGACAAGACTCCACACATAGTAACTACAGCTGCAATTTAAACACAGATGAAACTAACATTAATGCTGAAGGGAGAAGAATGCGAATGAGAAAAGAGAAAGAAAAGGACAAAACAAGACACAACTTACAATCTAGGCTGACAAAGTAGGCAGGCAGTCCATGAAAGCTACAATAAAATTATACACATATTAAAGCAGATTGAAATGCTCAATTTTAATTCAGTTTGGCATTTATACTATGCTAATTAAATTTGATTTAATTGCACAACCTCATACAAAGAAAAACTAAATTGCAACATAAACACAATGTTTTCACAACTTGAAAAGACCAACAGCTGATGAAGTGAATACTGCTTGATACAGTGAACATTTTTATTGATATGCAGTGTGTTCAAACAAAGAATATAGCATCCTGGGTATTCCTCACATACTGAGTCAGACCATACATAGCCAAACTCAATCTGGTGAAATTCCAACCTGCACTCGTTTACAATTTACCTGACAAAAGCTGATGTGGAAAAAATTACTAAAAGCTATTGATGGAGAAAGAAGGAAGATTTAAGAATGAAATCAAAATTTAATAAGATTGCTCTGGCAGCTTTATATAAATTATATTTTACTAGCAGAAGCACCTGATGCCAGTTAAGTTAGATTGAGAGTAAATGCATCTAACAATAGAGAGAAAGATAGCGCTGTAATTCTTCTCTAATAACAATGCAAAAAATACGATTCATAGTCATACATTTGTCGGTCTGATGCGATATGGAACCCATACAAAAAATTTTGATAGAAAAGTAAATATTTGATAGAAAATTTATGCTTATTCTTTCTCAAGATATAAGCAACAATGGCACAGAGTTTTTAATGATTTTTGTCTTTCTAATCAAATGGTCGTAAAAGCTTAAGTTCCATCCAATATTTCACCTATATTCAATTTTAGTCGATTAAATGCAGCAAAAAATTTATAATTTATCAAAAATCAATAATGCAAACAAACACACACACAAATTCTTTTTTATATGTATAGATTTTGTATAAGTTACAAATATTTTATTAACAAACTCTACAGTTTGAGAGCGAGCAGTAGCAACACTTTTCGAAATAAAGCATTTTTATCTCCAATCGCGGGACTGTTGCCACTCAGAAAAATGAGTGTGAAAATTAGTGCTTTCACGGTTTTAATAAATATTTCGGCTGATTAAAGTCGTACAAAGATGAGTATAGTTGAAATGGTTTGACACAAGTTTTTGGAATCGGGAATAATGTATTTAATGTTTGGAATTGCTATTTTTATTTCATCATAAAACTTAGAAATTTTTTATTAACAAAAATTTATTATTTAATTGATAGCGAGTAGTGGCAACAACTTTCGAAATGAAGCAGATTTTTATCTCCAGCTTGCGAGACTGTTGCCACTCAAAAAACGAGGGCGAAAATTATTGTTTTTCTGAGTTTTAATTAATATCTCTGATTTTAGCTACTATTTTGGGGGGAGTAGACATTGACCTTTTCAGGATGCAGAAAAGAATTGTAGAAAGTTTGGTGATGATAGCTATAGTAGTGACTGAGATATTAGTGAACAAACACACACACGACTTTATATATACAGATTGAGTAATACCTGAATTTACATACCAATGCAAGAAAATTAATTAATCTTTTTGGTAGTCCATGCACAAAGATGACCTAAGTAAAAATAAATATTTCTCTCAGACAGTGTGCCAGCACATATCAGTTCTCACATTAAATACCTTATGATCCCCGCACAAGATAAATATTCTAGTTAGTTATTCAGTTGTTATATTTCCAATTTTAAATCAATATAATTTTATTGTTACTTCCCTTTCTAAATGTGTTACATGCAGTTTAAGCCCATCATTCAACAAGAGATTCAAAATTTAGCTTCTTTCACAATGAAAAATGTCATGATGACCTTGCACGCAAATGTTGGGAAGATGGCAGAGCACCTGATTAGATTTTGTATACAATGCCCAATTTTCCCTCATATTAATGCACACTTCATTGGTGTGAGGAGTTGTTGAGTATGTTGTCAGTTATTCAGTTATAGCTGCTTCAGTAGCAAACTGACATGGATGGTTCTTTCTCTGTTTTATTTTCTTGACTTCTTTTATCTCTTCGAGTGTATACGTCTTACGGTTACTTCAAAATGTATAGATGACATAGCATTTTAATCAAAGTAAAAATAACTGCTGTACTACTTGATGAATTTTACACAAATCTGAATTGAATCTGATGAAAGTGATGGAAATGTAAAGCAAGAATTAATTAAAAATCAAAATTAATCCAAACATAAGTTATCCTTCTGAACACTGTAAAGCTTGGAACTTTATTATTAAAATCATACCTTTCTTTTGAAATATGAGTGTTTTTTTAAAGTATTTATATACTAGGATAATTACCTTGGTGCAGCCAGGTAATATTTTACTCCCCCAAAGAGTAATGCTGACTTACAATTATAAAAAAAAGTATTTGTTACATACCTATATGTTACGTTTTAATTGGACATTTATTCTGAAAATCTCACAAGAAAACTACTTACCAAAAGTAATTTTCTTGTTCTTTACTTAAAAATAAATTAATAAATAAAGAAGAAAAACAGTTTAATTCTAGTTCTCCTGGATGACTGGGAAATTTTCAGATAAATATATATTATGCCAATAAATATACATTTTCCAATACTGTGACAATAGACATGCCGTAAACATGCTGTATGTGAATAAGTAAAACTATTCCAAAGTTTAAATAAGAACAAAACCACATTCACTGCATTCTTCTACAAATGTGCATATACAAAACTTACTTATACAAAACTTACTAAAATTTAGGTGAAAAAAAAATCTTCATTTTCTCAAGATAAAAAGCTTTCATTGACTAAAAAATGGTTATTTTAGAAATGTAAGCTGATAATTGTAAATGCTTCATCGAAATTTGGAGAGTTATTGACATATACTGCTGTGATTTGGGGTAAAGGTGGACACTTAAACTAGTTTGGGTTGTTCAGATATTGTAAAACACGACAGCTATTTGTCTGGGATGAAACTGAAAAGGGGCAGAATAATGCATCAAAGAAAAAGTAATCTCTAGGCTATTGTTAACATACTAGCACTTAACTTCTTTGGAGGACCATAGCAATTTCTTTCGGACAGAAACTCAGCCTAACAACTGAGCCAAGGTGGTTAAGACGAACGTATTAGAAATATGCAAGGACGGACGGTGGTTAGTAGCCTCACACAATGAAACATTGAATGTGCTAATTTCAGGGGAACACAGCTTCCAACTAAAGTGAAAAATGACGAATATTACCTTTTCACCAGTGAAGTACAGTCATAGAATTTCCAATATTAAGAGAAGCTCTGTTTTGTAAAAAAAATTCTCCATGCTATATGTTACAGTGCTGTAGTTCTGAAATGACCTATTAGAATGGATTACTAAAATATGACAAAGCAAACTAAGCTATCTTCCTGTAAGAAGAGATACCTTTAATGAGAAATTGGCCTGTATTTTCTTTCTGGGTCTTCTTAAAAACACTTTCTTAATAATGATGGCAAATAGTGTTTCACAGAACAAGTAACAGCTCCAGCATTTATTAAATTACAGTGAAGTTTTAAATTAAAGTAAATAATTCCCTCTATTATCGAAAAAAAACTTCATTTATTTCACCAGTGCATAATTTCCATATTCATCCGATGGCACAAGTAAAAGCTAATACGAAAGTCGGATTTAAATGTAAATGCTTTTAAAGAAAGCAACAAGAAAATATAGAATATGCCTTTAAAGGGACTGAAATAAGGTATGAATGAATGAAATTAGGGATAGTCAGCCGTAAATCTGTCTCAAAAAAGAGAAAGAGATAGTAAAGTATATGAAATTACATCGATTAAATACATCAATCATTACTTCCATGTAAAGTACATGCCACTACACACAAAAATAATTTGTGGAAATTTATTGGACATAAGAAAACACCACAGTTATGTCCTCCACCCAAAAAACGGGCATAAGCCATTTGCTTATATAAATGGTACAGGCGTATAAAAATCTATTACCCTTTCTAGATTCAAGAAATATATGTATATATATATACACAGTGGTGGCCAAAATTGTGGACACTTTTGGAAATTTTTATGTTTTTGAACTTTGTATGCTTATAGAAAATGTTATGTTTCGCAAAATGCACTTGTATATATCATTTTAAAGAGAATTTATTACTGAATTCAATACAAAACACAAAATTTAATTATTTGCAATACAAAAAAGTTATATGTACTTTAATATAAATAAAAAACACAGTTATGAAGTGGTTTGTAATGTCTAGCTTTGCTGGCCAGTCACTGTTCTTGTTCTGAGAACCAATCAAATGTTAGTAACTGCCAGTAGAAGCTGACATCATGTTTACACTTGAAACAATTCATTATTTTGCTTTGTTCTGTAGAAGGAGGACCTGTCTCTTATACACTACAATTATAAGTAGGAGTTTTTATAAAAATTTTTAATATTTAGTCAAGAAGCAATGACATCAAATAAAAGAGTAAATTGGACACCTAGAAAGAGATGTAATATTATTGTGTTACGAGAAAGTGGTCTTTCCTATGCTAAAATTGCAAGACAGGTGGGTGGTTCAGTGACTACATCTGGAGTTCGAAAGTTTTGTTTATGATATCAGGACACAAATTCAATAAAAAACAAAGAAGGAAAAGGCCGAAAAAGGTGCACCACATCTATTGATGACAGAAGAATAAAAAGACTGTCTCCAAGATAGAAAAATGTCATCAGCGGCCATCAGAAGTGATCTGAATGATGCTGGAGTTTCTGTCAGTTCAAGAACAATCAGGAGAAGATTAACAGATGTTGGGCTGAGAGGTAGAATTCCACGAAAAAAGCCTTATCTTAATTGTAAGCAACGAAAAAAAAGACTACAGAGGGCAAAGGAACACATTAATTGGACAGATGATCAGTGGTCACAAGTTATATGGAGTGATGAAACTAAGATATCGTTATTCGGTAGTGATGGGTGAAAATATGTAAACGTAGAATAGAAGAGCTACATCCTGACTGCATTCAAGCAACTGTGAAGAACCCAGTTAGTGTTATGATTTGGTCATGCATGTCAGCAGATGGTATTGGTCGCCTTCATGTCATCGATGGGACACTGAATGCCAGAAAATACATTGACACTATTCTAGAACCAAAACTTCTACCTTCCGTCAGAGATATCTTTCCCAACAATGCTTCGTTTATTTTTCAGCAGGATTCTGCTCCTTGCCACACGGCCAAAATATCAAAAGAGTGGTTTCGTACAAAGAGCATTAAATTGTTGTCATGGCCAGGAAACAGTCCTGACCTCAATCCTATCGAAAATTTGTGGCACCGTTTGAAAACTCTTGTCCGAATGAGGCGCCCATCAAATAAAAGGGAACTAATTGAGGCTATAATTGTTTCCTGGCATCATGTAATAATGAAAGAGGAGCTTAAAACTTTTGTCAGCTCAATGAAACGTCGATGTGAAGCTGTAATAAAAAATAAAGGGTACCCTACTAAGTACTGATAACTCACTGCAATCATCACTATCTAATGTATATTGATAACTATTATCGTTTAACTTTTTTTTGCATTTCAAATAATTGAATTTTGTGTTTTGTATTGAATTCAGTAATAAATTCTCTTTAAAATGATATATAAAAGTTTGCATTTTGTGAAACGTAACATTTTCTATAAGCATACGAAGTTCAAAAACATAAAAATTTCCAAAAGTGTCCACAGTTTTGGCCACCACTGTATATACACACAAATATAACCATATAAAAACTAACTTTTATTGCTTTAATTTTCAAATTGCCTGCTTCCTCTATCCTCCAGTTTCATGGTAATTGAATGTATATTGTATCTCACACATATTTTTAAATGCTTATTATTACAGTTGTTAAATTTTATAATGATAACTGCAGACACAATATTTAATAAATGAAATAAATCAGAAGAATAACACTAACACTTCACTTAATACGTTTTAACTGTCTATCCATATGTGCATATTATGAATGCTAAAGTAAAAATACATATCTAATGAAAAAGGAAAAATTACACTCACTCTTTTCCATTAAGAACAGATAGCCCTGTCTGGTATACATTTTATTTAATGTACCTGGATCTTGTGCTTTCTAAGATTAATAATTAAAGCATAGTGAAACTTCAGGTAAAAATTAAATTAAAAAGCAAAGCATTAAGCACAAAATATAGTTAAATTAAAAATAACAAGCATTTAAATTAAGCAATCTTTCACCAGGGAAGGATCCGTCTAAAGCAACATGAAATGTCATATTACAGCATTTACACATAATAATGCACCACACGTCAGTAAAAGAAAAAAGGCAATTTTTTTTATGGCTTCATCTCCAAGTATTCTTCAAGTTAGATATCTTGCATCAAACAATGTTAAAATACAATTTTAATCATGTTATTATTTAGTTCATATTATTAAAATATATGAATTTTTTCTCTTACCAAGAATTTTAAACTAGGAAATACTACTAAGAACTAATCACTCAAAAGGAGGAAGCAAATATCAAATTAACTGAATGCATTTCATAAAAATTTTATTAATAAAATAAAACATTATAAGATAATAAAGCATTTGTTGTAAGTGCTTGTAATTTAAGCCACAGGAATAAGTAAAATCAAAGTTGCAGTTAAAATATGATGTTAATAAAATCATAAATATTGCATGTGAAATTAAAAAAAAACATTATCAGATACAGAGAAAACTGAATCAAGCAATAAAACAAACTATGTCAGTTTGTTTCATGCAGTTAAAAAAATTAATGTTTAAATACAAAACAAAGACTATCTGCAGGTACCTACTGTCATATATATTACCATTTTTGCCCCCCTCTACACCATTTAATTTCTAAAGACTGGCTATGCAACTACAAAAATTTTCATTTAAAAAAAACATGAATCCTCGCAGATGGCAAAAGACTGCTTCACACAAGAGAGAACAAATAAATTAAGCATACAAATTGATGTTGGGTCAAAAATGCAGTTAAGACATGCAAAATAAATAAAAACAAAGCATTCATAATAAAATAATGCAGAAAATAAAAGCTTCTAGAAAATTAATAATTGCTATTTATGATGAATAGTGTTGAAAATAAGATATAAGTAAAATTCAGATTAAAAGTTCACTTTTTACTGTGAGGGGATGTACAGTAATACACAATTCAATACTGTAGAGTTTTGTGCTATCCATGGTAATACAAGGCAATAATGCCAAATACAGTCATGTCTGTTTAACAAATTTAAGAAAAAGCTATACTGATTAGTTAGTATCACAGAATAATACTGGCAGTTCTATAGATTTAACACCTATCCATAAATATTCTTTTTTAAAACTTCTTTGATTTATAATACTAGTTAAAATGAAACAAACCTAGGTGGCAAATGATGGCATTACAGCAACCTTTCACTTAACACAAATGTAGCATGTAAATCACTTAATTGCTTTGACTTCTTGCATATCAATAAGATTAAAATAAATGCAAATAGATAGCTTCAAGGAGGTATGAAAAGACACCATCCAGTTTCTGACATAAAAAGGTAGCAGACAAATTTCCTGAGATATGCAGATGATTTACAGAAATTTCTGCCTTATATGTGCCTTAAAATTTCTCGTAAAAGGATCTGTATGAATCTTTATATGGTTAAGCTATTAATAAGAAAGTAAACAGTAATACAGTAAACAGTATTATATTTTAAAGCGGCGTGGAAGCGACAAATTCTACCAATACCTTGGCAAAAACAAAACTTTCATTATTAACACTACACAACTGCTGCAGTGAGAAAAATTGATAAAAGTTAACTAAAGAATAAATATTAATCAGCAGCAATTAATGGCATCAGCAGAGGCTTCAACAGCACTCTCATCCATGCACATCTGATGCAAATGAAATGTATGTACAATAAATTCTAGTGCATTTAGCAGATGACTGGATATGACTATAAATAGATTTGTCATTATATAACTCATACACTAGTTAATGCTTACACTGAACAATCATAATGACAAGACACAGTCTGCTGGCCCTGGAACTCATTTATAATATTTTCCTCCTATCAGGAAGAGAGACCCCATTTCTGTCCAATACTGCTACCAGTGATGAGACAAGATGTCATTATTTTAGCAAAGTGTATGAGAAAAGAATACAGGCACTCACCATCGTCACAGTAAATAAAGCTTACTTGCTTTCAAATACTCGAAAAGTATTTGAATTTGAATTGAAAAATATCTGACTATTTCCCCCCCCTTCAATAAGCAATGATCCTGACAACTGAGCAGCTGGAAACTACTTGGCAGACTATGCTAAGTTTACAGCAATGTTTAAACTAAGTTCCAGAGAGCTATCAAAATAACAATGTCAAAGGATGTTGAACTATAAGAATCGTACTGTTGCATGCTCCCAACAGTGTGTTGTGCATTAAACTGTGCTTCTCTTACACTGTCATATAACACATGCAATCCAACTGCATACTTATGCTTCATTTGTGCTTGGTCACCTAGAAAGTTCTACAGGCTTTTTATGATAATACAAATGAGACGGTAGAAAATGATAAAATTTCATTGAATCACATAGGTCTCTACTTGTTCTATGACTTTATGCCATCTTACTGGCAGCTGGGGAAATTTTTTTTTTCAAAGGGTCATAAGGTTTATTCATAAGAAAGTTATCAAGTTCCCATTTAACTGCTCCCAAAGAAGTAAATTCCAGACTGTTCAGAGAATTTTGAAGTGACCTGAAGAGATGAAAATCTGATGGGACAAGATCATGAAAACATGAGCGGTGATACATTCATTGAAATATGGGACCATGCATTATTATGATGGAAGTCAACCGCTTGACAATTGGCCATTTTTAGGGAGCTTTGTTTTGATTTCTGCTTTTAAAACTGACAATTGGGAACAGTATTTTAATGCATTTATCGCAAAATTTGATTACTACATTTCATAATATACAATTTCTTTGCAGGCCCATTGTATGCAAACCATCTTTTTTTTTTTAATGCTTTATGTACACTTCGGCCCCTCTCGATGTTACTAAAGGAAGTTCACTTGGCTTATTCCACGATCCTTTTGTAGCATTATTGTATAGTATCCACTTCTAAATTTCAGTAATCAGCCATTTAAGAAAACAAGTTTCTTTATTTTGTTTCAGCAAAGAATCGTATCTTGAAATTCTGAGAAAGCATATTCTGCTCTGTTGAAGTATGGGGTACCATACATCATCGCATGACCAGTATTCTTCAAATGATCATTTACTGTACTTTTCAGAATAGTCTCTTTGTCCAAAAGTCCCTGAACTGTATGACACATATTTTCAGAGACAGCTCTTTTAATAGGTCCTTGTTTTGAGAGGATGGTGACCCAGAGTGGGCATCATCTTTGCGGCCGAAATTTGCATGCTTACACCTCTCAAATCCTTTTCAAAATGTGTCTTCAGAAACAGCACTTTAACAATAAAGACGAAATTTAGTAGGAATCAAAGCAGTAATTTACCCTCTTTTAAAATAAAACAGCATAAGTTGCTAATTTCTCCATTCTTAGCACTGCATTGAAAAATAATTATGTTGCAACACATACTAGAATTATGCAACAAGAACAGAAAAGAACACATTTACATATCTGCTTCAATCAAGATCACTCCTTATCAACAGTAAAGAAAAATTAGAAAGCACTTTGATTTTTAAAACTGCACAATTTTCCGGATGACCCAATATAGCTTTTACGTGCTGGACTACACTGGAATGGAAACATGCATGGTCAGCAACAGGTTTCTCTGCATAAGTGTGATAAAAGTGTATAAAATAACATGTTATATTAAGTTGTCTTTTAAACAGTATTAAAACTTCTAGACCACCCCCAGAACAATATGATTTGAGAAGAGAATCATATTTTTGGAGAATATTAAAAATTTGCACCAGATAATCAAAACATTTGAGCTCTCATTAAATAAATATGTTACAGGCGAGTTTTTTTTTTTTTTTGGCAATATAGAAAAATGGCATTCTTGAACTTTTATACTTTTAA
This sequence comes from Stegodyphus dumicola, assembly GCF_044657685.1. Lineage (NCBI taxonomy): Eukaryota > Metazoa > Arthropoda > Arachnida > Araneae > Eresidae > Stegodyphus > Stegodyphus dumicola. Next base: position 183,602,157 of record NC_140781.1, read on the forward strand.
AAGAGTAAAAATGCATAACATTACACCAGTACAGAATATAAAATAAGATGAAGAATAAAATCATTTAGTTACTATATCCATGCACACAAAGTAAGACTTTCAGGACAGTTAGTTCCTCACACATGCAAAAAATATTTTTTTACATATTAAATGGGTTATTAAATGAAAGCAAAGTGCAGAAGGACTATTTGCCTAACAATTTTTTTAATATAGTTATAATATTATTATAACCATATTAAAAACATTTATATATATTTTAATACAGAATATAGTTTTGCTTTCTCGATATATAAGCTGTGTGGGTGAGTAGTGCAAAAATTTAAAAAAATCTGCCATTGACTTAATGACGATCTTTTCCATTCTTAATATTTCTGGTTTCTATGAATATCTCCAGATGATGAAAACATGAGACAATATTAACAGTATAGCAATTCTACGGCCATCCTAACTCAACATACCAACATCACCACGGTAATCTCTACATTACAGTGTTACCTTTCAGCCTTAGAACTCTGGATCGGACTGTATAAAATCAAAATTAATGTCGCTAAATGAGCTGCCACTTTATTCATCTGAAGAAACATCCCTCCTTTAGATAATCTAATTTTCTTTGGTGAACCTATTCCCTGGGTTACACTACTTGCAAATACCGTGATGTTTTACTAGACTCAAAATTAACTTGGCAACTTCACATTCAAAAAATTATTGCGAATGCGGAAGCTGTCAAAGCCAACCTGCGCCCCTTTTTCGCTAAATATAGCGACCTGTCACTTGATCACAAGATCTTGCTTTATAAATCTATCATAAGGCCTATTCTCACTTATAAGAGTCCCATCTGGGGCTCAGCTGCTCTGACTAACCGTAAACACTTCCAAATTTTTCAATCAAAATTTTTACGGCAGATATTAAACGCTCCATGGTTCATAAGGAACGATGACATTCATAACGACCTCAAAATTATGCCCATTAATCGCTTTACACAGTGACTTTCGGAAAGATTTTTCAAAAACATCCATCTTGTTGGAAATCCAGTATTACATACCCTGCCGGTATACGATCCTGCGGTTGTCTCTTCTAAAAAGCGACCCAGAGCAATCTTACAACCTGATTATGCTCAACTACCTTTTAAACAGCGCCGGTATTGGAATACAGACGCCCAAGTGGATGCTTACCTCTCGTTCCTAAACCCCAACCACCCCCGCGTTAACAATACATAAGGGCATTGACCGGAGGAACCCTGTTCTTTAACTCTTTAAGAAGAGTCTTCTAACGTTTCTTTAACAAGGGACAACTTATCTCCGCAGCCGCACGCGACTGCACTTAATTTCTCAATAGCTTCTTAAAAGCTTCTTTCCACCCGCTAAATGGGTTGCTTTCGACCCCCCCTAAGCGGGCCTATAGACGTCGCACTAAATAGTGACCAAAAATTTTCTTCTCCTCCATCAGCTGTATCACACTGAACTGCTACTAGAACCCGCCTAACGGGTTTCCCCCCAGCCCTTTTTGCCCAACTCTCCGGATTGCTTGTCCTAAGGATTTTATTTTGCTGTTGATATCAAGAATCAAGGAAATGTATTACACCTTCTTATTCTTTTCAAAAAAAAAATTTTTTTTTTTGAATGTTGACTCCTTTCTCAAAATTTATTCCTGGCCCTTTTTAGATACAAAACTTAATTTAAAGACTTTCTAAGAGTTTTCCTTTTTTCTCATGTGAAAGGCATTATCTGAAAAGCTTTTATTTTTATAATTAGGCTTCAAAATTTTCCCTTATTAGATGAACCCCTCTTTTGATGTAATTATTTTATCTCTGATGATGTGGAGTTAAAGGCCTAGCCTAGCGCACTCCGTAAATTAACTTCCTTGATCTTTGATGCAGTGCAAGTGGCATTCTTAAACTTTAGGAAAGAGTAAAAGGAAAGACCAAATCAAAATGCATAACAGTACAGAATATAAAATAATAAAATTAGATGAAGAATAAAATCATTTAGTTAATATATCCACAGTTCCTCACACATGCAAAAAATATTTTTTTACAAGACTGTATTATTAAATGAAAGCAAAGCACAGAAGGACTATTTGCCTAACAATTTTTAAGAGTATGGTTTTGCTTTCTCGATATATAAGCTGGGTAGCTGAGTAGTGCAACAATTTTTAAAAAACATCTGTCATTGACTTGAGATGACCCTCTCCATTCTTAATATTTCTGGTTTCTATGAATATCTCCAGATGATGAAAACATGACACAATATTAACAGTATAGCAGTGCAAGATACTTACAAATTTAAAGAAAACTAAATGAAAAGGTTTCTGAGAAGCATTTCTATGGAACAAACAAAAACTCCATTTACATCTTTAATACCACATTTTTAACCCAAAACTTACATTATAAATATGCACTTGGTAAGATGGCAAACTATTCAGATTAGTAACTGAAAGCAAGCATATAAAATAATTTCATTAATCATATCAGATAACTGTTTAAATCAATCAATTTCTTCCCTCTCAGTTGAAGGATCAGTGAGAAATAGATAATATTTTATATAAAATAATATTTTCCAGCAGTAAATTAATGTAACAATCAAACTTTGAAACAATATAATTCTTAGAGTGAAATTAAAGTTGTAAATTTGAGCAAACTTGAATAACAAATATGGGAGCACAAAAGAAATTTGTCTGCTTAAGATTATGCCTATACATTTTAAATCATATGCTCTAAACATGTTTCAGTTATGTACTTCATTCAAATCTAGCACACAGATTATTTAATTTTTTTAAAAAAAAGAATTAAATCACTTTTTGCAAACTGCAATGCAAGCATTTTATTAGTAGCTTTAAGTCTCGGATTGGATAGTTTTTATTATTCCAAGGAGTGTATGATCATAATTTTTAAGGTCATAAAGACTATTTATTAGTAGTTTGTATGTCTCACATTCAAATGGTTTTTATTATTACAAGGAGTGGATGATCATAGTACCATACTATAATCAAAACAAAAAAAATGCCAACTATCGTTTAATTCCTTTTCTCAATTTTCAGCCATCGGAAAACACACAAATAGTAATTCACTATTTCAAGATGAAAATAATCAGACACTTAACTGGATACATATAACAGCACTACAATGAAAAATGAATATATTTTGTTCAGGATATTATGTAGTAAAACTAGGCATGTCTTTTCAAACAGTTGTTCTTACTAATTCTATTCACAATGTAAACATATATATACTGCTGTTAGTACCTTTTAAGCCTTTTCCTGAGATTTACTGAAAATCACTCAGATCTGAGAGGGTTACATATGGCTATGATAAACGTTTATAAAACATGCTATTGTTCTTCACACATTTAGCATCTTTTCACTGATAATCTCAGATTTAAGAAACCAGCACGAAAATTCAAAATTAGACTTCTGAATTATTCCAAACTTTATAATGATTCTAAAGTACAAAATTCTCACTAAATTATATTTTTGCTTATGTCCACGGATAAAAGATAACAGCAAAGAAAATCACACACTTAAAAGTTTAGGGGAGAGGAAAGTGATAAAAAGCAAATATTTTTCAAAACTATAAAAATACTGCCAAACATTTAGATGTGGTTATTAAACTAATAAAAATCTTATCTTTTTTTTATAATTCAAGAAAGCTCTTATTAATAGTATATGACCAATTTTGACATTTAACACAATTAGATTTCAATTAAAACAAAAATTATATGGGTTATGGCATTATTTTTCATGGAGCACACAAACAAGCTTCTAGACAGATGCTCATGGTAGATACTGACAACTAAAATAGCCAAGAACAGTCAATAATATCCAAACTGGGGTACTATGAAAGACCAAATAAGACTTTTAACTTCATCTTTACACTCTTCACATCACAAATGCACAGGTTTAACTGCAGGAATAAAAACATTGAAAGAGAAAACAAAAGAAACACAGCACTGAAAATTTAAAAAAAGTAACATATAAACACAATGGACATTAAATTTTAGTCTTCTACAGGTATGGCAATCTCATCCTCTCAAGGCAGAAAAATACATCCTTAATTAAAAAGGTATTTTTGTGCAAAAGTTCAGGTACTTTCAATGCTAGCCTATAAGTATTCAAATTTTAATTCTGATGAAAATTCCACATTTAGATGACTGCAAACTAGTGATTAAAAGAGGAGACTGAGGCAAATCTTTTAATATTTACATATGCATTACATCTAGAACCAAGGGGGGACTTGAAAACTTAATAATTGTACCTGAATAATAAGAGATAGACATTTACATACTTCTAATGTTTTTTTCTTAAGTTCTTCAGCTTCATTATAAGTAGCTTCAAAATTTTCTCTCGTCTGTAAGGTTAAAAACACAAGTATATATTATTATGCACACATACATATTTATAGACTACATCATAAATACATATGAAATATTCTTTGCATGTTTCCCATTACTAATTAAAAACTTGTAACAATAAATATGACTTCTAAGAGAACATGATATTCTAAGCAACTAAATGGATAAGCAAGCATGTATTTGCATTTGCAACTTTTTACCAGAACCACACATTAGCTATCCAGTTATAAATTCTTAAATTCAAGGAAAAGTCATATAAACATGGTCCTGTTATTTTATTAACAAAAGGGTAAGTAACATGAACAAAACATGGTTAATATATGAATACTTTATCAAAATATGACTAAATATTAGCTGCAAATTACACAAATTTTCTTAAGATTTCCTAACTTAAGGCTAACTTGAGATAATTAAAAATTGTTCAAAATAAATATAGCAGATCATTATAAATTTAAGCTAAAAAATTTCTATCATAAATTATTTTCCTCTCTCACTAGTAAACTAAATATTAAATTACTTAATTTTAATCAGGTATATAGTACAGCAAAATCCAGAAATCTGCAATGCTTTGGACTAGGGGTTGTGTGGACTTTAGGATTTTGTGGATTTCAGGACAGAAACGATAAATCATAATATTCAGACTAAAAGTGCAAAATACATAAAGCATATTAGATACATTTAATTAAATTATTATGGACGTTATTTATACATATACATTAATTTATTATATGCATTAAATTATTATATATATATATTTATTTTATTATATTATTCCTTTATATTAGTGATTACAGAGACATTTAAAAGCATTAAGGACATATAAAAATAAGGGATATTAATAAGCATAAAATATTTAATTTTTTTTACATGTTCCTAACATTTTTCTGATAGAGGTTTGTTTTAAAATTTTAGGGTGTTCTAGAGTATTTTTGCACTGTGACACTCTGCTGTTCTAAAAATTTTAGGTATTTTTCACCATGTTCTAAACTATCATTAAAAGATATTTTTTCATTACTATCAAATTTACTATCTGTGTCAGTGTCTGAATCATTTTCTTGCTGTGGCGAGTATAAAAACAGTAACAATGATTTCATCATTGATCATCTGATATGCCACTGTTGGCTCATCTGAACACTTCATCCATTCAATGATATCTCCGTCTTGCAAGCCTCCTCATTTATTCTTTCGAATATAAAAGCAATTCTCTTCCTTTAACCCTTGCTGCACTGATTCTAAAATTCACTGTCATCACTCTCAGTTTCAATAAACAGAGAAGATGGGCATACATTACGCTGGGCATTTACTAATGTTGTTTGGGAAAAATAATTTCATGATTCCGCACACAAATAAATGCAGTCTTTGATGGAGAATTTTTTTTGTTTTTTGTAATCGCAAAGTGAAATAGAATGGTCACTTGAAAGAATGTTTTCCAGAAACTCTGATTTATAGTGGCATTTAATACTGTGTATTATGCCTTGGTCCATTGATTGGATCAATGATGTAGAATTTAAGGGCAGAAAAAGGGCCATGACGTTATCACATGTTAAAATGGTTGAATCTGGATGTGCAGAGCAGTTGTCTAAAAATAGTAAAATCTTGCAATTTGATGATATGCCCACACTATTACAATGCCCTCTAGTCTCTTTAACAAAATGCTCCATGAACCATTTGGTCATCAGTTGTTTTGTGAACCAGGAATTTTTATTATTCCTATAAATCGGATAAAGATTTTACTCCTTTCAGAACTCTGGGATTGGTGCTCTTAACTTGCTACCACTGGTTTACATTTGTAAGTTCCAGATGCATTGATGCAAACTAAAATACTAACTCTTTCTTTAGCTTCTTTCACCCCTGACGGTGCACTTTCTTTACTTGTCACATGTCTTTCTTGGCAAACATTGGCAAAAAAGTCCAGTCTCGTCCATATTAAAAACCTGTTCTGGGCTAAGATTTTCTTCTGCCACTATCACAAAAAATTCATTAATAAATTCCTCTGCAGCACCTTTATCTGCTCAAAGTATTTCCACACATGCTTTCAGATGTCTCTGCTTAAATCTGTTCAGCCAACTGCTGCTGAAATTGCACGGCTCCTCTATTTTTAAATCATCATGAATACGTTTACCGTTTTCTCTCAAGAGAAGTCATGAAATTGGTACCCCATCACTCCGCCGCTGCCGGAACCACTCACATAAGACAGCATCAAGGTTTGCCAATTTTGCCTCCTGCAGATTTCCAGCTTCAGATTCCGGTGTTAGAATCACTGTTGCCGTAAAATTTCAACAAGTTTTCTTTATTTTTCTGTATCTCATACATGGTCCATGTCGCAACTCCATATAATTCTGGTATTAACCGAGGAGGAATACCTGCCATTATCTTATAAATTTCCACTTTTGCATTACTGTCACTGCAATGTGTTTACGTTTCTCAATGTTGCAAGCAGCAAATTCATGAACGTGTTTATTATCTGCCATTGTATTAAAAAGCGCTGAAATTTAAAATACTTTTAATTGATCCACAGAATATATGGATTAAAAAAATGGTTGCATTAAACAGATTCGTGGAATAACAAAGCTCAGAAAATAGAACAACGTGAATCGTAAATTGAAAGAAAAGTTGAGTGAATTGTCTGCTTTTTTACCTTGATGCAGATTGGAGGGGGAAAAAACTTTTACCATGATGTCAATAATTTGGTATTTCCGGCTGCGGTATATCCGTTATGACTCATTCTTATTGTGTAAGAATTTTTTTTTCTTTGGTATTTCATTTCCCATGTTGCAGTTTCCGGAACCTATAAAGTGAATGTTTATATATTGAAAGGCAACGCAGATTTTAGGAGTTGGTGGATTTCAGGTCGGAAGATTTTGGGTATTTGGCTGTACTTGTATCTGATAATTCCATCCCAACATTAGCAAAAGAACTTCAAAGGACAGAACCAAGGTCGTCATGCTTATATAACCATGACAGTATGTATAGTTCCCCAGTGAACATTTTTATTTACTGTAAAGCCCCGTTCACATGCAACGCTCTTTCGCGCAGCCACCGTTTGTATTAGGGAGAAACGGGGATATGAAACAGTTTCGCCTTCAGGATTGGTTCAGATGCACATCGTCTTCCATCCCTCAACCCGTAAGCCACTGCGAGCAATGAATGATGTCACAAACATGGATCGGATTAGCGGATTTCTAATGTTTGCTCACATCATTTTTGGCATTGCTTACTATTGCTATTGAAAGCCATCGGAGTTTAACTCTTTAATTAACTAAAATACACCTAAATTAATTTAAAATGCAATTTATATATGAGACCAAATGGTTAAAAGAAGAAAAGAAATCACGTATATTGCTGAACAGTTTTAAATAAAATGTTTTCTGGCTGTTAAATTTTCAAACTTTGCTTTCTGAAAAAGTGAATAAAATGACAAATTAATATTATTTACAATAATTATAAACATTTTAATATTCATTATAAACATTTAGAAAATATGTTATAATTAATTCATGCATTAAAATTGTTTTGAACCTGTTTTACGAAGATTTTAAATAAAAGCTTGTAATTTATGTTTATATTAACCAATTGAATAGCACTAGGTTTTATATATATATAGATATTACGAAATTTAGTAATAACATTTTAAAGAAATTTGATATGATTTAATGATGATTTAGGCCGTTTATATTTTTTAAAGTGCTTTTTCTCAATTTGCATTTTTTCGACAAATCCTTTTATTTAATATCCTAAAACTTATATGGCCTAAATTATATAATATTTTTACCGCTTATTTAAAATTATATACCTTATAGAAACAATGGTGGGTTTTGCAAAATACTGAAAAGAAAATTTATTTGAAATGAAAATGTGAATGAGATATTTGTTTCAAAGTTTTTACACAAAAATATATTTTTATTTTTTTAGAAACTAATTTATTATTTGCAAAATCAATCATTAATGTTATTAAAAACTCTCTAATAAATACAATAAGAAAATTTGGGAAAAAACATTGAAAACTGTGGGAGAAGAATGACATTTTAATTGTTAAACCTTTCTTCAAAAAATTTTAATTAAAAAAAAATTACTGGTCAAAAAAGTATTAAAAAAATTTGAAAGGTTTTTCAGATTTTAAGTTACACCCAAAGAGGCGCTTTTTTTTTTTTAATGTTTTGTATGTTACCTTTATTTATTAAATATCATGTTCTGCATACTCAAACCATAAAATTAAGTTCAACAGCAGTATCGCAAAATAATTTTAAAATGAGCATTATCTTTAGAATTTCCAATACAGAGTCGCACGCGCAGGAGATACAGAAGTTTTTTTCCCCCCATGAAGTTTTGCCATTTCTCGCTTTGAAATCATTGAGTTCGTTAATAAAAAAAATTCTGAAAGTTTTACACATGCAAGAAACATACATACATTTATGCAGATTCTTCATTATTTAATTATAATTTAAATATAATACAGGGCGATAATATTTGGTGGCAAGAATTTGAAAAATGATTCGCCGTTTAGTTTTCAACACAAAATGCCAAAACGAAATAAATAGTCTTTCAGGGCAAATTGTCCCTTTGGACTACAAATTTTCTTTCAGGTTAAAATTATCTTGTCTTACAAAACTATTTAATAATATTAAAAGAAAAGTAGATGAAAGATCTTAAATTTAAAAAAAATCATTCAAAAGGTACCGAATCCCTTTGCCTCATTGAAGACGATACGCGCGTCTTTAGTTTTAATTTGAACGGTATTTCTGGAATACCTAGCATCAGATAATCTTGTCTATAATAGTTTACAAATTTCCGTATTTCGTACGATTCCATTTAATTTTTTTGGACGATATCGCATCCCTAGGTACAATTATTTCACTGACAGCCCAGCGAGCAGTCAGTTGCACGTCAGCCATGTTGTTTGTTAAAATTAGAGAACGGCGCAATTGCGCAGTGCAGTATGGGAAATCTCCCCATTTGCCCTACTCCAGAGAGGTACGAACATTCAACCAAGTTCTGCCTCCAATTCGGCAAGGTAGTTAATACTTGTTCGCCATGTGAATGGGACACATTGGAAGAGCCGGTTTTCGCTACCGGTCAAATCTGCTCTTGTGAACAGAGGTTAAGTGCCAAGGGAAGGAGACATGACTAACACTCAGTGCAAGTGGATTGTGACTTTCAGACCTAGTAGAAGTATCAGCAGAAATTTCTTGTGACATTCAAAATTTTTCAGAAGTAATTCAAGATGAAAACCTGCAATTGGATTTGTTTTCCTTGTCATACATTTATTCAAACAATAAGGTATCCCTAATCAAAATACAAACACAAGAAAGCATTATTATACTATTTAACCATTTTGGGGGGGTGTTGTTTGAATGTAGCAAAAAACATCAGAATTACAAGGACACCTAAGGAGAGGAACACCTATATGAGAATTCTCTGAGGATAATTTACTTGCAACTGCAATATGTGGGGAAAACCACAAAAACACCAATACAGCCAGACCATTCACTGAGACATAAACCCTGACTGAACCTGCCATCCTGACAGAAATATTCAGAAATACACAGGTGAAATAAATTAAGAGAATTTACATATTTTATTGAATTGCATGGAAAAAACTGAACTGAAGGAAACACTACGGCTTCTACATAAAAATGCAAATCTTGCATTTCAAATACATAAGCGCACACATCTGTGTAGGCGGAACCAGCAGAAAAACACGCTTTATAAGCAAGCGTGTGGAGGGTAAGATAGATTGCATTTGCTAGCACACCATGGCGAATTTCTTGGTGTTATCTTGCAGCAATAGGTAGCAAAAGAAAGCCTGGGCAAAGTCGTCCAAAAGTTACGATGGCCAGAGAAGATCGCTATTTGTCCATTTTAGTGAGGCATAACAGAGGGGTTACAGCTTCTCAGCTCATTCGGGACATGTATGCAGCTACAGGAGCCTGAGTAACAAGGGTGACTGTTTGCAAAAGACTGAATGAGAGAGGGTTGTTTGCCAGAAGACCGGCTGTTTGCATCCCACTCACATCTACGAACAGAAGAGTACGATTAGCATAGTGATTGGAGTATGGACTAAAATGGTCGACCGTTCTGTACACTGACAGGTCCTGTTTTAGCCTAAACACTGATTCTCGCCGTACTTTCATATGGAAAGAGCCAGGGACCCGCTACCTAGCCTTCAATGTCCGCAAAATCAACAATTATGGCGGTGGTGGTGTAATGGTCTGGGCAAGCATCATGTTGGATGGCCGCACACCTCTCCACGTCTTTGACAGAGGCTCTGTGACTGGTGTGAGGCATAGGGATGAGGTCTTAGAGCCCTATGTTTGCCTTTTCCGTTTCTCGAGAGTGAGGATATTCGCCGGATGGATTGGCCAGCCAGGTCTCTACACCTCAACCCTATACAGCATGTCTGGGACGCTCTGGGGAGGGCAATTGAAACTCGCAACCCTCCTCCGAGAACCATCCTGGACCTGAAAACAGTGTTGCTGAATGAGTGGGACCAATTGCCACAGGCACTGATAAACTCCCTTATTTCCAGTATGACATCATGCTGCGAGGCCTGTATGGCTGTAAGAGAGGACCATACCCCCTATTAACCCATTTCTTTTGTGTCTTCTGACACTGCTGTTTCAGACCTTCAGACTCCCATGAGTGTTACACACAAACATGTGTGTCTATTATAAATGTTCAATGTTTATTTTCTTTGTATTAAATCAACCTATGTTCACAACAAATTTTATTAAAATCTGTAGAGTAGTTCTGGAGATCCTAGATCAAATATGCAAATTCTCTTAATCTATTTTGCCACTGTATGACACGCTGATAGTTTCTTGATTAACAGTCATCTTATTATACATGTCACTTTATTGCTTACTTCCTTAACTTTCATCGATTCCAAGATTTTGGAAATTTATGAGGGAAGATTACAGTTGCCAGAAACATCAAGCACTCAAAAATAAGTGATTATTGTTTCTTTTAGTACACAGCTAGCATTAACTCTGGGTGAGTAAAATTTTTTTCATGAGGAAAAGATATAAGCAGATAAATTCATTCCCTTTTGTTTAGATGATGGATGATTATTCTGAAAGAATTTGAATTCTTGTTCTGAACTTATATTAAGTTATGTGTTAGAAACAGAAAGTTGTGAATGACTGTATTTATATTAAAATTTTTATATCTGATATTACTGTACATCATTTTTGTTTATATGTAAAATTCTAAAATTTAATAAAATTCATATAAGTTTGATAAAAATTTGACAATTTATACAAGTTCCTAAATACAGCAAAAACACTTAAATAGCTTTATGACCCACTTTGATAGCTTTATGCTTTTAATGGCATTATTTTTGCACACTCAAACTGAACAAACGTTTTTTACATAATCTATGAAAAAGGCAAAATCATTCATATTAAAAGCATGAATAATAACTGCACTGCCTTCGGAAAAATTTGATACAAATTAGAAATGATTGCATGAAACAAGCCTAAAAGCTGCTTCTAACTTCTATTAATTATGCCTTTAAATTTTGTTTCAACTATCATGGTACAGTAAAATATCTTTGTATTATAGTTCTTAAAAATTAAATTTGCATTAATTTTAACAGGGACGAAAGCAACTTTTACATACTCTCTGAAGTCGCCGTTGTAAATCATTCATAAATGTTTTGAATTCATTAGCCACTTCATAACCTAAAAGAGAAAACAAATTTACAAAATTCAAATTCCAACTTAAATCAAGCTTTTATGGAAACTAGAACTATTGATTTAAAAAGTAACAAAGATACAGATCATTCAAATTCATACAACCAACCACATATTTTACCTACAGCATATATAAAATACAATTCATATAAACATGGTTATACATATATATTAATCCCTTGACATACAATGACGTCTGGGAGATGTCATTCACTTCATGTGTCATTGTAGACTTCGACATCTCAAGACTGCAAGAACTTTCTTCAGTGAATGCCGTGCCATATATCATTAGGTTCTTTAACTGCTGCAGTCGTGCCTTGATCCTGTTTTATATGTTTTCCCTCTCTCAACAGAAAAATACAGTTGATTCCGGTTAATCAGACCACATCGGGAAATGATCGTTTTGGTCCTAATAACTGGCTGGTCCGATTACACGAACATGTCTTATGTTGTAACACAGGACATGCTATATGTAGGAAACAGTAAATATACATGTAAATCAGGTATTAAAATGTAATTATGAACTTTATGGTGCAGTACACACGTATGGTGAACATACATGTACAAACAAGAAATACAGTCCAACTTTTTTTCATTGAGAAAATTAATTTAGAAACAAATTCTAAGAAACAAAACGATACTCAACACGTGAAGCACAATAAAAACAATTTCTTACCAAGTTCCAGTCAACATTTGAAGAACTTGTCAAATGTGATCTGACACGTTCTCGTGACATATTGCATGTGAACGAAATCGCCACAAACATCTAACGCAGCAACGGGAGTGCCTTCATTTCCCTCCTGCACGAAATACTGACACAAAGTTTCAATGCATTTCTTTGCATCCTGTGTTGTCACTTGCACCAACTTATTAGCGGAATCATCATCATCACTTTCTTGGTCTTCTGATGTTGTCGTGTGTTTTGCTGCAACTCGAGCAATGATTGCAGCATCGTAATCTTCATTTTCATTGTAGCATTGAAGCTCATTGTCAATGGATAAAAATTCTTCGCAATTTTGTATCTGTTGAAGTTCCACATGTAAATCATTATTTTCACTTTCAATGAGCATGTCCACATTGATCTCTGAAAACCAAGTGCTTAAAGCCACAGTGAGAAAAACAGTTCTGAATTGTCACACTGCTCACTTTTTGCCAGCTGTCGGCCACAAATATAACTGCTTGTGAGATGTTGACCTTTGTACTGACTTCGTTGGCTTTCGACGATAAGGTCAGCAAACTTTCTTCAATTGCTTCAAGGATGTAATTAACCAACCTTGCATGATAAAGGGTCTTCAAATTTTTTATGATGCCCATGTCCATTGGCTGGATCAAAGCTGTGGTCCTGGGAGGTAGAAATTCCAGTTGGACGTTCATCAAGCAATCTAAATGAGGATGTGCTGCACAATTGTCAAGAAGAAGCAACACTTTTCTCGACTGGCATTGTAGCTCTGTCCCAATCCTTCAGCCATTCTTTAAAAAGTTCAGAGGTCATCCACGCATTTCTTTTCGCATGATACAAAACTAGTAAACTCTCCATCCTAAGTCCTTTAAAGCAGCGAGGCTTAGTGCTTTTTCCTATAACCAACATCTTCCTCTTGTCCATTCCTAACATGTTTGAGCAGCACAAGACAGTTATGCAATCCATCACTTTTTTGGAGCCAGAGAGTGCAACATGTTTGTAACTTAACGTGCCGTCCGGTGTAGCACGATAATACAGCTCTCTCATCAGCATTGTAGATGTAATCTGCTAAAAAATTTTCAAGAAGCTCGGGCAGTTTTGTTGATTTCCCAGCATTTGCACTATCAGCACTTTCTTTCTTGCCATGTGCTTTCTTGAATTTTATGTCATGTCTAGATTTTCATCGAGACAACCAACCGTCCATAACTTTAAAGTCATTGTGGCCCAGCTTTTTAGCGAGTTCTGCTTTGCATTGAACATTGGGCCGCTTACTCGCACAGATCGTCCAGTAACAATGGCGAACCATTTCATTTTATTTTAAGGGCCTCATTGACATCTGCGTCCTTGCCTTCACGCTTCCGTTTTTTGGAAGTTCCTCCTTGTCCTTCACATTGTGCCCATTCTTCTCGCAGCTCATTCTCTTATTTTATCAAACGTGAAATTGTAGTATTTGCCAATCCGGTTATTTCCACCAACCGACGCTGACTAGTGTTTCGTGGCTGTTGCTTGATCTTATCCAGGAAACCAATTTTTTCAGCTAACGTCAAGTCCCATCGTGGCATTTTGGCAGGGGAGACAAGACATGCGCACAGTTCACTGACTAAAGTGGTCTGAAGAAACCTTGGTGTTTCGGGTTCAAGATGTTGAGGTCAAGAGGGAGATAAAATGCTTGCCATTCAAAGCTTTGGCACTAAAATCATCCCAAAATAATGATGAAATGATAGCTTTCTCATGTAAACTTTAATCATGATTGACAGGCGGGAATTCCTTTCAGGTGGAGTCAGACACTCTATTGTTCATTTCCTCGAAACTCAAAGGTGCAGGTCAAAGAAAATGGTGTGCATGTTCACATCCCACCAGTTTCGATTTTGCCATGCACTTAAAGGAATTCCTGACCTTTGATAGAGCATTTTCCTGAGGGGCCACAACTACAGATCCTCCCATATGTCGCAGACCACTTGTACATCCGCTGAACGCGGCCGACTTGTGGCTTCTGTTTCTTATTCACTCTCATGTTTTTGGTCCGATTAAACAGAATTTTGGTCCAAATAAGCGAATAATATTAGGCTTATTGTTGGAAAATATAGCTTATTTTTAAACCTTTTACTGCATCATCTCTCCTCCTTGAAATGTTTATTTAGGTTAGTCCTTATTTTAATATAATATAGTAGTTACTTCTACTTCTTTTCTTGCTGCCACTGTTTGCATTGAAAACGGACTGTTTCAACCTAATTGAGATGCAAAAACGAAACATGATTTACGTCATCTGAAAAGCCGATTCGTGCCGATAGCTGATTGGTTGCCGTGAGATGACGTCATTCCTACTTCTGCTATAAGTATCTCGCGTCGCTCTGGCTCAGCCCTTCTAGTTCCTGGTTTCCCGACTAGTCAGTGAGTGGTTTCCAGCCCCTTCAAGGGATGCATGCAGTCCGGTGAAAAAATGCCTTGATTCCGGTTTGCGAGATGATGGTTCCAGATTGAAGTTCTTCGGTTCCGGGGGCTATCCTGTGAGTGACTGCCGTCGGCGTCGTCCATGTTTCTTCAATGAGGGCGGAATTAAAAATACGTGAGCGGAGACGATTCCTTGTGCAAACAGAGTTAGGCCGGTTTTAGGTGTTTTCCCATTTAAATTTTTCAGGTGTTTTCTTGACCATTGATTATGGACATATTGAATGAGTAGCCAGCTTTATTTTTAGGCTGCATAGTCACTATTTAGGACATTTTCATTTTTTTGTTTTTGTTTGTATAGAATGCCAGTGTTTTGGAGTACAGGTAAAAATATTTGATGAATGATGATTATGTTGTGTTTTTCCTAATACTCTAATATTGTTGACATTTATTTTTTGTGTTTTTATTTTTATTATATTGTTAATAAATTGGTTAAGTTCAAAATCTTTTATTGTCTTCAATGTCTGCACAGCATAACTCAGGGAGCTTTCATTGCTACCACTGCTAAATGTTTAATTTCTTTAAACTTTAAACTTTGCTTTAGCATCATTTTGGTTATGGGCCCAGTAGCTCCTGAGTTATTTTTAGTGCAGACTTTTGAAGTTTAAAGTTAATTTAGGACTTAAGAGATTGGGGGGCGATTTTTGTTAAAATTCAAATATGGCTACTGTTAGTGTCATGCACAATATTGCTAAACTTGATGCATGTAATTATTTTACATGGTCCAAAGATATGAAGTTTGTCTTGAATGAAAAAAATGCATGGCTTTTGGTCAAAGCTATTGAGAAATGTCCTGATTTAGATGATGTTAAGGGTATTGCAAAAGAAATTATTGCCGACTATCAAAATAGAAGTCGATTGGCATTATCGTTAATTTATATGAATGTAAGCCCTGAATATAGAAATTTGATATGTAAAATTGATGACCCGGTAGTGGCATGGAATACTCTTGCCAAATAGTTCCAGCCAGATTATCGGTCAAGACTTATGTCCCTGTTTTCAGAGTTCTTAAATTGTAAAATTAAGCCAAATGAAAGTATTAGTTTCTTTTCTTCTAGATTAAAATGTGTAACTGAACAGTTAGCTGATATTAATCAGGCTGTAAGAGACGTATATATATGTTTCCAGTTTCTTAGGTTCCTTCCAAATAAATTTGATCAAGTAGTTCAGAATATTTTGAGGTGGCCAGATGAAAAGTTCATTTTTAAAAATGTTGAACTTGAAATTCTAGCAGAGGAAACGCGTCTTAATTTAAGAGAGATAGATAGGGAAAACTCCAATAAGACTATAGAAGTACAAAGTACTCACTGTGAACCCAAATTTAAGCAGATTAAAGGGCTCAAGTGTTATAAATGTGGCCGTCCAGGTCATATTCAAAAATACTGTAGAATGAGAGGTAATTTTTCCAGATCACCCTCACCTGCTTCTTCTGTTTCCTCAGCTGTATCTAGTAGTAATAAAACATCTTCTAAGTGTAAGAATAAACCCAAGTTAAGTAAAAGTAATAATTCCCATGCATAGTCCCATTTTATAGCTCAAGCCAATGTTAACAATTTGGAAGAAAATGATGATAGTTGGATCTTTGATACGGCTGCATCTCATCATTTCTGTAAAAATCGTGAATTGTTTGATACCTTTTCTCCTGTGAAAAATGAGAATATGCTAGTAGCTATTAATGGGGTAACTTTTCCAATTCATGGGAAGGGTACTGTTAAAATGAAATTCGGGGATACGGTTATTTTGCTTAAAGATGTGTTATATTCACCTGAACTGAGATGAAATTTAATATCTGGACCTAGGGTGGATATCAATGGAGCGAGATTTTATGGTAAAAATGGGCAAATTAAAGTTACTGATGATGAGAATTCAACTTTGTACAAGGCTAAGTTGATAGGAAGTAACTATCATGTGTTCCCGAAAATAATCAAAAAGGGGGGCAAATCTGTAAAATTTGAGGCATCCACAGTTCAGCATAATAATAGTGAATTATGGCATGGTCGGTTTGGTCATATAAATTATGATACTATTGTCAGGACTAGTAAGAGACATTCAGTTCGAGGTCTTCCTGTGTTAAAGCACTCACCTAATTTGTTTTATGAACATTGCCAAATCAATAAGCAAAGACGAATCTCCTATAGACCTTTAGAAGGTATTCAAGTAAAGAGACCGCTTGAAAGGGTTTTCTATGATGTATGGGGACCTATTAACATTCCAGGTAGGAATGGTGAACGTTATTTCGCTTCCTTTATTGACGAATATTCTCGTTATGTGGTAGTGTACCCCATTGTGGAGAAAAGTCAGGTGTTTGAAGTATTTGAAAGGCATATAGCACGTGCGGAAAGATCTTTAAACCTTAGATTGAAATACTTTAAGACTGACAATGGGCGAGAATATGATAATGATCAATTCAGGTCATATTGTAATAAAAATGGTGTAAAGCACGAATTTACAGATGTCTATACTCCAGAACAGAATGGAGTTTGTGAGAGATTTAATCAGACAGCTCTAAATAATGTACGTGCAATCTTACACGATAGTGGAATGAGTTCCGAATTTTGGTCAGATGCAGTAATGTATTTTGCATATTCATTTAATAGAATCTGTCATAAGGGCTAAGATAGAACCCCATTCGAATTATACACTAAGCGGAAACCATCAGTACGTCATCTTAAGGCATTTGGAACGATTGCCTATGTGGGAATTCCAAAGGCTAAAAGAAATTCTAAACTTGATCCAAAGGCAACAAAGGGCCGATTGATTGGGTACAGCGTACGAACAAAAGGGTACAAGATTTGGTTGGAAAATGAGCAAAAGGTAGTAGAAACCCTAAATGCTACTTTTAAAGAGTCGATTGGAATTCAGAAAAGTGGCAGTGGAGCTGCACTGGGCACCCTTCCTGATTTGGAATCTGAAGAAAGGGTAGAGTTCCAATCTACCGACACTCCAGTTGGCTATTTTCCTGAAATAGAGGAAAGAACCGATACCAATGTACCTTCTTCTACAATTGGCACTGATATTCAATCTACATTGAGACAGGTAACTTGGCTTCGTAAACCTGTTCCAAGGCCAGACGGCACTCGTACAGATGTGTATTATTTTGAGAGGGGGTCTAATCAAAGACTACGATCACCAAATGATGTAGAAAGGTATTGCACTGAACATAATATTCAGTATGATCCTACCTTGTTTGATTTCAAGGGAAGCAATACTTATAGTGGTGAAATCGACCCAACTGGTACTCCTTCAACGTCGTATACCCGAGATAGCTGACTAGATGTTTCAATTCCAAACACTTATAACCAGGCAACGAAATCCACAGAAAAGCTTAAATGGATAGAGGCAATGGAAGAGGAAATGGCCAACATGCGAAACCATAAGGTATGGCATCTTGTTCCACTTCCTAAAGACAAGACTCCACTAGGTTGCAGGTGGATTTTCAACATTAAACGTGACGAATTTGGAAACATTGTTCGTTTTAAAGCTCGTTTAGTGGCTCAGGGTTTTCGGCAAATTAAATACGATACCTATGATGAAACCTACTCTCCTGTAGTCAACTTTTCAGTAATAAGGCTCTTTTTCTCCCTTTTAGTTGCACACCTTGGATGGGCAAATATACAATGTGACGTGAAAAGTGCCTATCTCTACGCTCCTTTATCAGAGGAAATTTACATGTCCCAACCTCAGGGTTTTGTGGAGCGAGATAAAGAAACTTTTGTGTGTCGTTTAGATAGAGCCTTGTATGGTTTGCATCAGAGTGGCCGATTATGGTACTACGAGTTGGATAGAACACTATGTAACCTAGGGTTCATCAAGTTTGAGTGGTGTAATTGTGTCTATCGTATTAAAGATTTTGTCATTCTGTTGGTTTATGTTGATGATATAGTTGTGTTTGGGAAAAGTGAAGTTCAGGCCAAAAGGATATTAAAAGTCCTGAGTTCACATTTTGATTTGAAAATTTTAGGTAAAACAAGAAAGCTTCTGGGTGTGGAGTTTGAATATGAGAACAATAGTGTTTTAATTCATCAGCAATTATATATAGAACACATAGTTGATCGATTTAAGTCTTTTAAAATACAAATTACTTCCCTTCCAATAGTTAAAGGTGTGAAATACTCAAAGTCTCAAAGTCCCAGTACACAAGAAGAAACGACTGAAATGATGAATTATCCTTATAGAAATGTTTTGGGATGTCTATCGTTTGTTTGCAATCGTACTCGTCCGGATATAGTTTATGCAGTTAATATATTTTCTCAGTTCCAAAGCAATCCTGGTAAGTTTCACTGGGAAGGATTACTTAAACTTTTAGGGTACGTTTCCAATACCAGACAGCACAAACTCAAGCTGGTATGCAAGGAACTGAAGCTTGGATAGATAAATTGGTTAAGTTCAAAATCTTTTATTGTCTTCAATGTCTGCACAACATAACTCAGGGAGCTTTCATTGCTACTACTGCTAAATGTTTAATTTCTTTAAACTTTGCTTTAGCATCAAAAATGACAGAGAGGTGATTTGTTTCTCTAACCATTCCGAAATCTGTTTATCAATTTCAAGCTGCTCTGCCGGGGCGGGGGACGTCGCGCCGCGCAGTGAACTGGAAGTTGATCTGTCAGCACTATCCTCATCTTCAGGGCAGATGTTTTTATTTTATTCAGCTTATAATTCCTTACTAAATGTAGCGTTTCATCTTGATGTACTCCGATATGATTTAAATCAATTTCCTCGTCATTATAAATATCACAAATACACATAAAATAGTTTTCTGGTTACAATTTTAAAATTTCGACTACGCATAATGTATGCTTTACGCATGCGCTCATTGAAAGAAATGTTTAATAAAGTAAACAAATAAATATTAAGCTTTTTTTTTTTCTTGTAAATTTTCATACCCTTTAGATCACAATTGCTCTTTATTTCATAAATTACGATTTCATATTTTTAATTGTATAAATTTCTGCTTGCCATCTTACCAGATTTAAACTGATGATCTATAATCCAGAATCTCCGAAGTCCCGACAAGTCCGGATTAAAGACTTTTGACTGTATACGAAAATGTCTACAATCTGGACTCGTTGGGACTTCGGTGATTCCAGATTATCGGTTTTATAAAATAAAAACACCTACCCTGAAGATAAGGATAGTGCTGACAGATCAACTTTCAGTTCATTGCGAGCCGCGACGGCCCTCCCCCCGCAGTGCAGTGTGAAATTGATAAACAGATTTTGGAATGGTTAGAGAAACAAAGGATATGCCTTTATCCATTTTTTGCAGCAATTCCACTTTTTGTTTGATGGACATTGAAACATGCTTTCGCTTTGTAGATCCTTTGGCAGCTCCAAAACCGGAAATTCGTTTTGACATAATCGAAAGTTCAAGCTTACTTTTATTAAATTGCTCTAACAGTCTGCAAAAATAATAAGCCGGATCAATTAGAAGATTAAGGAACAAAGCAATCTGCAACATTAACTGAAATAGATAATTAGATAATTTTAGCTTAGCTTATACCGTCCGTTATACATTAAACGCGCATACATAAAGGTATTATGCGCATGCGTTAATTTGTAGCTTTGAGGTCCGGATTATAGATCATTCCGGATTATGGACGTCCGGATTAAAGACTTTTGACTGTATACACATTAACATGTTGACTGCCACGGCACTTTTCGGATTCCGGTCCGAGAAGCCAAATCGATTTAATCATATTATATTATTAAAAATACGAATTATGATTATTAACAATGATTTAAAAGTTTACAGGAATTTTTTTTTTTTTTTTTTAAGAAAAAGGGGTCCTACAAATTATCTCGTAGTCGGCTTTTGTTAGACAAAGCTCTTCGCAGAAGCCCACTATGAGTTAATTTTTAGACATCCTTCGACTTGCCACCTCGGTACAGCTAAAACAAGCGCTAAGTGAGTAACTAAATTGTAGCGGTGCAAAAGTGCCAAGTCAAGAAACTATGAGATAACTCATATTGGGCATCCCGAAGAAGAGCACTAACACGTGTTATCTCGTGTTGGGCAGTCAACGTGTTAAGCAACATGCCAGTTAACGGTGACTCAACTATGCTTTCCTTTTCGCCTGCATCAGCCACAGGCAATTGACAGTATTACTTTTCCATTCAAGCCACATTAATCACTGTTGACTGACAATAAGTGGTTTACAAAATTACCATTTTATCAAATTCTAGAGAGATCTCTGGCTGCCAAAATATTGGTGAAATTGGACATTTCAAGCTAAACGGGAAGGAAGACAAAGCAATGTCGGTGCTTAATATATTAATGACTGAGCTAGACTGGCTCATGTGAATGGACAATTTTCAGCCAGTCACTCAGAGAGTAGGCACCACTGAAAACTAGTCACCTTAAGCAAACAGCTAAACAATAACCACATGAGAAAGAAAAATATACTAAATCCATATCTGTTGCCAATATGAAAACACGTTAGTATTACACAGCAGTCTCCTAGTTTTCCAAATGTGTTATTAACTTTATCTAAATATATACAATTATCATATATATATAAAATTGTAACATACCATTTGAAAAGAAAATATGAAAGAAAAAATAATGCATAATAAGCAGTGAGGTTTAGACAGAAATCTGATTCATGTTCGGACTTGAACTTATACAGAAATTTTACATAAAAGTTAATATCGTTTTGGAACGGCAACGAAAAGATTATTCGGTTTTGTTGTTCTAAAAAATATTGTTTATGGTTGCTAAGAGCTTTAATAAAGATTATTTTTGAATAAAAAAATATGGATTAAAGTAATTTAAAGAAACAAACAACAAAACTGAATGAGTTCTAACCATAAAGATTAATTTGGAGTCAGGAGCCAATAATTCATACAAAGTTTAAAACATTCAAAAGAGCAATTACCAGAAGCACAAAAATTTAGAGCTAAGAAAAATTTGTAAAGCTACTTTAGAAAAAATTTAAACATTAAAAGTTCCACTTTTCTTTTTAAAAACTAAATCATGATTGAAACAATTACATTAAATTTACTTTTACATTTCATAGAAATTCTGCTCTAAAATAGATTGGCGCATTTAGTATATACACACATTGGCCAATTAATTAGATTGATTTGAGATTTTTATTTGAATACATGCTAGGCATGAAGTATGCAAAATTTTTTTATGATGTGGGTTAAATGTGGTTAGAATGTTAGTATAAGTAAGGTGTAAGAGTGTTTCTCACGATGAACGAAATAAAATGGGTAAAATGACAGCTCTTTCATCATCTGAATTATTGTTGGTGCCCGTTTAGCAAGAGCCTCGATTTCAAATACAGCAAATCTCACTGGGTTCTCAAAAGCAGCAGTATCAAAGATTTTCAAAAGTTAGAATCAGAACCCACAGTCCTTCTCTAGAAGATGTCACTGGGTTTAACCACAGTTTTCCATGAGAGCAATTGGTGTGTCTATGACGAATTATACAGCAGAACAGGGACTTTATTGTGCTTCAACTGACACAGGTCATCAACCAAAGCTCTTCCCAACAGACTTTATCTTAAACCATGCACAGAGAATTGCAGGACAGGAATGAACAGTCGGGCGCCTGTGAGTAAACCATTCATTTCTGCCCGACATGCAAGAATTCGTTTGCAGTGGTGTCAGGAAAGAAGACACTGGACTTCTGAGGATTGAAATGGGTAATGTGGTTAGATGAATCCCGTTACACCATATTTTGCACTGATGGAAGATGTAGAATTTGGTGAGAACCCCATGAAGGCATTAATCCATCTTGCCTTGCTAGCACTTGGTGCCTTGCTAGCAAGGGTCTGGTGGGAGTATCATGATATGAGGTACGTAAGTGGTGCCCTTATATTCCTCGAGGGTAAAAAAACAGCTATGAGATACCTAGATATACTGGCAGATCAAGTGCACCCTGCAATGCTGCATTTTTACCCTGATGGTGACAGATACTTCATGGATGATAAAGCAACTATATATCATGCCACAAGTGTTCAAAATTGGTTTACTGAACATCAGTCTGATTTCCAACAACTTCCTAGGCCACCGCATAGCCTGGATCTTAACCCTGTAGAAAATATATGGGATATGGTGGAAAGAACATCAGACAGCGCTCTCCTCTTCCATCTAATTTACAAGGTCTACAATACCATGCATAGCCAATGCATGGTATTCTTGGGACACAAATGCACTCCAGAAGCATGTAGACTTTATGCCCAAATGAAACATAGCAGTTATCCATGCAAAAGGTAGTCCAATAAAATATTTATCTTCGGTTTTTAGTTCATTGGCCAGTGTGTGTATATAACACCTTTGAATTAATAGTAAGCTAACCAACATAGGTTTCAATAAATTATAAATTAAATCTCTCAGTTCAACTACAAATTTGAAAAAGAAAAATAAACATGGAAGCACGAAAAATACAGAAGCTTTAACTTGTATTTTAAAACTGTTATTTTTAGAGGTACAGAAATTGTTGAATTTGCTTTTTGATAGGAATTTAAAATTAGTTTAGCAGGTTCCTCGAAAGTTTTTAAATACATCATGTTTCTCAGACAAAATGTTTTAAATTGATGATACAAAATTATATTTTGTTTTCTTATCAAACTAAATACTTCTCACATTAACTTTGTTATGATCAGAATTCCTATAACTACACCATAAAATAAGCTGTGATTTTGAAGAGTCAAACACAGTGATCTCCAAACTGTTTTGAATGCATACTTTTAAGATGAAAATAATTATAAGTTATACCCCATGTAATATAATACACGTGAAAATACACTTGCAAATGATCATGAGCTTACTACTTTTGGCATACTCCCCAGTATCATTTTGCACACCAGCTGGTATCCACTTTGGAGATTCACTGGTCTAATATTTGAGTGAGATTTCATTACTACTGCTGTCTTCAGCATTTTGTCATTATCAATATTTTTTATGCTAAACAAAATAATACTTAAAAATGTTTGTAGCAAAATCAATAATTTAAATAAATTTGCATTTCTTTAAATTAAGACAAATTTTAAATATTTTCAGATTCGTAAGATAAACTTTCATTTATTTACAGTATTTTAAATGCACTTTAGGACAAGCAGCAATGACGGTATAATTTACATCAGTTAAGTATTTCAAATTAGTATACAAAAAAACTTTCCAAAATAAACATTAACAACCTAAGATGCTATACCAAAAGGAAATCATATATTTTTTCTAGAGATGAGTTGTTGTAATATATAAAATTTTTACCATATGCTCATATTTTTTAAACAAAACAGAGAATTTAAAAGTTTTCATAATTAATAATAAAGATATTAACTGAGCTTACAATTTTAAATGGGAAAAATTCTCTTTTGAGAAAAATTTACATAAAGAGCTCATACACATAATCTGACACATTTGATTCCTTTACATTTCCTTCCTCCACACAAGATTGATTAATTCAAAAATTGACACCTATGATTGAAAATAGTTTAACAACTTAATTTTGATACAATATAATTAGACAAATAAAACCAATAAAATTTACTCTTATAAACCTAACTTTCTATTTAGAAAACCTAATTAATAGAGTCATGATGCTCAGTCATACAATACAAGCATTTACTCATTTAAAATTAATAAGAATACATGCTTTGAATTTCATATAATTTTTGAAAAACATTTAAAACTTTTTCCTCTAGGAGGCTCTTTCTTTACAAAATTTACCCATTAATATATGCAGGAGTGATAAGACTTGCTCACAGTCCAGTTACTAAATTTATGAAATTATATGAAAATCTCTTAACTATTAATCTTTTTCCTAAAGATATAAAACCATACTGAAACTATTTAATAGTTTAATAGCATAATAAGACAACAGTTTGTTAAAAAGCTAACTGCTACTTAACTCATTTCATTATACAAACTTAAAAAAAAAAAAAAAAAAAAAAAAAAAAAGAATGAACATAATGTTTATAAATTTTAATTTCATTGAAAATATTATAATGAATTTTCCATATATGTAAGTAAGTTTAGTGAAATTACATGTAAATTGTAGTATCTCCTACATTAAATAGTATAAAAACCCTCAGAATGCACAGCATTGCCAGAAAATAAAAGGTACACAAGTCCATTAATTGAGGTAAATGGCTATTTGCCAAATTGGCAATACACACCACCAAGCTGGCAATGGTTTTGGCAACTAATTTTGTTACCAAATATGGTGAGAAACTGCCAAAAGTCCCCAAATTTGGCAACATTTGGGTCTGAACCAATGAAACTGATCCAGTTCCTGTTTAACTGTAACTGTATTGGCTCTACGTAATGAACTGTGTGTGCCTTCCAGAAGTTTTGAGAAATTAAGTTACTGGAAATTTCTCTTGCAAACAAGGAAAAACTGATAACATTGGAGAGAGATTAGATCAGAGTATTGAGAGATCACCTTGCGAGCTTTCAATTTTTGATGCACTTTGCATTAGCATAGTGTTGAACATTCTTAGTAGTTTGAAGGGGTAGCTAGTGATTCTGCTGTCATACTAAGAAGAGCATGAAAAAGTTCCAGAACTGTGAAGTGTTTTTGGAAAATAAATTTCATCACACTTTCATCAGTTCACTGTGCATTCAATCCATTACGAACCCATACATAAGCAACATTTATTAACACTGTTAGGATGAAAGAATACCTTTGGCCAGATTTCAAACTACAAAGCCTGTAATCAAAATAAAGCAAACAAAAGTATAACTAAATGCTATGCTGACGATGAAGTAAAAATTTGGTATGAATGTGACCTTTTTGTTTCATTAAGTGAATACTGAGTATGTGATCTGATTATGCACATGATTCCTCCCCCAGAAGACTAGTAACTCAAATTAGATTCTTTATTAATAGCTGAATTACTGTATAAGTGTGAAAGCAAAGCTAAAAAAAAAAAAAAAACCTGTCTATGAAATTGAACACTATAACAAAGTTAAAAAATACTATTTTTCAGAAAGAAGACGAAAAGTTCAAAATTTTTTTTTTTACTTAAATAATAATTAGTAAAGTATATTTTTTATGAATTTGAATACAAGTATCAGTTAATAAATTATATCCAGTTTTCTGAATTTTATGGAATATAATCACGACCCTGGCTCTTTGTGACTTATATTAGCTTCACAGATCAAATGTCATTTTCAAGGTATATAGTAGCATGTTTTATTCTCTCTGAAGCAAACTAAGAGCATTTTATAACCTTGAATTTGCTTTTTCAGTTTGTTGACAGTCTTGAATTCCTATAACTGCTTGTATTTTGTTATATTTATTTTTATTACTAGCTATTCACAACATTCAGCATATAACATGAGCAGAATTCCTCCTTTATAATAAAGTATTCTATAAATTAATCTAATAATTTAGAGTGATAGACATATGTAAAAAAACAAAGTTCATAACAGCAAGATGTTTTATATAAAAATAATACAAAGAAGCCAACATATATAATAGTTACCTTGATGATAGAAAGTCATGAGACCAAACATGAAACTGAGGATCTGGGAAAAAAAAAAAAAAAAAGTTGACAATAAATAATTCTTCATTAACTAACTACTAATTTATTTGTAATATCACACATAATTAAATCACAGTCTAAGCTGAAAATACAATGATCTGTTTCCTTTTCATCTCATCTTTAATTTCTGCATGTTTTAATTTTTCGTAAAGTGGCAACACGAAAAGACTGTTCGAAAGATAAACATTCACTGGAATTTTGTTTTCAAAAGGCCACTTGATATTTGTTCCTATCCTGTTTTCTCATTAATAAAATTATTTAAAGAAGTTTGTTCTTACTTCAGATCTTATACAATTCACTTCACTAATGACTACTGGACACGTTACTCAAGAATTGAAAATGAAAAATGAAGGCAAGAGTTAAGTAACTTAAAGAAGTGTTAAATGTTTTGAACTTGTAACTGAAATGTAGATATGAAAAAAATTGAGTAAAATATGTGAAAATTTTCAAAGTTATGTTAGTTATTTCAAAGTTAGATATTAGACTTCTGATGTTCTTTAAAGAACAATATTTAACTCACTATATCAGATAATTTTAATCGTAGACAGATGTTCATAATATGTGCGACACATTTTTTAATTGCATCTAATGACCGATGTATTCATCTCTTTATTCTGATTAATTCTCTGCAATTTTTATAAGTTTCTACTAGTTCTTAAAAAGAAATGTAATGAGATATGATACTTGTGTTACAGTTGTTTTGCTTGTGTTAAAAGTAAATATACTCTACAAATGTGGCTTTCTTGATTAAAAAAAAAAAAAAAAAAAAAAAAAAAAAAAGGCAAACGAAGCTGAAAACAAAAGTGACACTTCAACACTGAACGCTAGAGTTAGCGTTAAAGTCCCAGCGTTTTGGAAACTGGATCCAAAGATAAGGTTTCTCCAATTAAGCTCCATTTCAAAATGCTGCAATTATGACAAATCAAACGAAATACAATTATGTCATGAGTTTCATTGATGCTGAAATAGTATCACAAGTGTCAGACATTCTGATCAATCCCCCAAGGGACGACAAGTATGTGGCTATTAAAGACAGATTAATTTCTATCTTTGCCGAAGCCGAAATGCAAAAGACCCCCAAATTATTAAACAAGGTGGAATTGTGTGATAGAAAACCTTTACAGTTGTTATGGGAAAAGAAGAATTTAGCTTCAGATAAGGTAGGTCAAGCTTTCCTTAAAACTTTCTGGCTTCGAAGATTACCCATGGCAATATCAAGCATTTTATCCATTAGAGGCGATGATTTAGCCAAACTGGTGACAATGGCCAGTAGAATGTGGGAAATAAAATCCCCCATCACATCAGAATGCCACTGTAGCTTTCTTTAGAGATGACAATGTTTTAGTTAAATTACAGGAGCAGATTTCAGAGTTATCCCTACAGGTTAGCGAACTGAATAGAAGACATTATTCTAGACATTAATGGAAGAATAAACATTATTCTATTGTTCTGTTAATAGGCATACTAGCAGAAACGAAGGTTTATGTTATTATCACCCAAGGTTTGGGGATAAGGCTTTCAAATGCAATAATCCTTGCAATTGGCTTAAAAAAAACAACGTTCATCTGCAGGAAAATCTGCAGTCCCCAAGTGTCGCAGACGACAGAGAGCCAAGGGGTAGAGATTCATGACAAATGGCACTTCAAAACTTAATTATTTGGAGTACAAAATCACACCTGAAGGAATAAGACCTTTTCCGACGAAAGTTCAGGCTATACAAAACATCCCCGAACCCACATCAGCTACCAGCTTGTGCAGGTTTTTATTCATGACAAGTAGCGTGCCACCCAATTTTTAATCGATACTGGCACCAAAAGTTTCGTGACTCTACTATTATCAAAAGAAAAGATCTGTTGCAAAGCTGAAACTCTTCGCTGCAAATGGAACCAAAATTAAGACTTATGGGCAAAATTTGCTAAAATTGGATTTGGGACTGAGAAAAGCATTTCATTGGCCTTTTGTCATAGCTGATGTTAATAAACTAATAATAGGTATTGGTGACTATTTATCTCCCTTTTACTTTTTGGTTGACAGCAAAATTCATATGTTAATTGATGGCACCACTTCATTATCTTCTATTCTTCATTATCTTCTTGACCCCTCCTATGATGTCATTTCACCAATGGTTCATGCAGTACAAAATCAGTACAAAGTAATCCTCAAATAATTTCCAGATCTTTTGCTGCCAACACTCGTCAATAATAAAATCAAAAGTCACACTATTGACCATTTTATTGAAACTAATGGGGCTCCTAGGGTCAGAAGACTCTCAGCGTAAAATTAAAAGCAGGAAAAGCCGAATTTGAATTTATGTTCCAACAAGGTTTTTGCCAGGCCTTCAAAAAGTTGGGCTAGTCCTCTAGATCTCACCCTAAAAAAAAAAAAACAGGTGATTGGAGGGCATGTGGAGATTACAGGGCTCTTAATAATATCACCACTCACTGATTGATATCCTCTACGGTTCTACACAGAAAGAATATTTTTTTTTAAATCCACTGACTTAAAGCTTATCAACAAATTCCAGTGCATAAAAGTGACATCCCAAAACGGCCATTTAACTCCTTTTGGGCTGGTTGAATTCCCATTCATGACATTTGGTTTACACAATGTGGCACAGACACCTTTTTTTAAATATGGATTAGACTTTACATTCTGCTATTTAGATGCCATACTAATAGCCCTCCAGACGAAGAGTCACACCGTAAGCACTTATGCACAGTTTTTCAAAGGTTAAACAACTATGGTTTACGCATCAATGTTGCAAAACGTATTTTTGGCACTTCAAAACTTAATTATTTGGAGTATAAAATCACACCTGAAGGAATAAGACCTTTTCCGACGAAAGTTCAGGCTATACAAAACATCCCCGAACCCACATCAGCTACCAGCTTGCGCAGGTTTTTATGGATGACCAATTTTTATCACCGCTTCATACCAAAGTGTGCCAAGCTTTAACAACCTCTAAACTCACTACTCAGTGGAAGATGTAAAAATAGTAAAATACCGCTAACATGGATCGAAAATTCTTGCAATGCATTCAAAAACCTCAAAAATGCATTTTGTCACACTACTATGCTGGTTCATCCCTCAACTGACGGTACAGTATCTCTCATATGTGATGCTTCAGATACAGCTATTGGAGCCGTCATTCATCAAATTGACCAGGGAGAGATGCATCCATTAAGTTTCTTCTCACGCTCCTTAACTGGCACACAGAGAAAGTACAGCACATATGATTGAGAGCTCTTGTCCATCTACACTACAATAAAGCATTTTAGGTACATATTAGAAAGAAGGTCTTTTAACATTTACACGGACCACATACCTCTCACCTTTGCTTTTCAACAAAATTTAGAAAGCCTCTCCCAGACAAGCAAGACAGTTGAGTTACATTGCTCAGCTTTCAATGAATATTCGCTTTGTCAAGGGAGAATAAAACATTATTGTAGATGCTTTTTCCAGAATTAGTACCATCTCCAATCGATTATGCAACTACTGTAGTGTTTCAAAATGGTGAAGATTTAACAATTTAAAAAAACAACCCAAGGCTGAGAATGGTTCAGATTCCCCGACAAATCAATTTATTGTGATGTCTCCACCAACAACAACCGTCCACACATCCTCTTAAAACTTTTGCCGACAGATATTTTCTTCTATTCATACCCAGTCCCACCCAGGGATTAGAAGCACAAGAAAATTAATCACAAAAAGTTTCATATGGCCAAATATCAATAAAGCTCGTCAGTGCGATGGTGTAGGGAATGCATGGAATGCCAAGGATATAAGGTTCAAAATCACACAAAGTCATCTCTTATGGACTTCAAGGTTCCACTTGAACGTTTCCAAAATGTTCACATTGATACTGTTGGACCCTTGCCTTCATGCCACGGTTTCAACAATGATTGATCGTTTTTCAAGATGGGTTGAAGCTCTTCCTATGGCAGATGAATCAGCAGAAACAGTTGCAAAGGGGATAATCGCAGCCTGGATTTCTCATTTCAGAATGCCACAGCATATTATGCCTGATCAAGGAAGTCAGTTTGAAAGTCAACTATTTTCATCTCTGAGCAAATACTTTGGTTTTCAAAAATCCAGAACAGCAGCTTACCATCCAAAATTGAATGGATTTATTGAGCAACAGCACTGGATTATAAAAGCAAGCTTAAAATGTTATTTACAACAAAGCAAATCTTGGGTAGATGCTTTACCTTTGGTTCTTCTATAATTACGCTCTGCACTGAAAGAAGATATAGGATACTCTTCAGCTGAGCTCCTTTACGGAAGTCCCTTCTGTTTATTCGGAGAATTCGTCACTGCGATCCCTGTCACACACTCAAAGTTTGTGAG
This sequence comes from Stegodyphus dumicola, assembly GCF_044657685.1. Lineage (NCBI taxonomy): Eukaryota > Metazoa > Arthropoda > Arachnida > Araneae > Eresidae > Stegodyphus > Stegodyphus dumicola. The sequence continues at coordinate 183,633,168 of NC_140781.1, forward strand.
AAGGCTACAAAGTGTTATTCATAACATGAAACCTGTAACGACAACCAATGGCAATACAATCGTATTCGTTTCCAAAGACCTTCTGAATCGCTCACATGTTTTCGTCTACAATAACGCAAACACTCCATCTTTGTAACCAGTTTATCTTGGGCCTTATGTTGTCAAACACCGAGGACCAAAGTATTTTGAAATTGAAATTAATGAACTGTCAAAAGAATTTCAATTGATAGACTGAAACCATGTTTTACCGTAAAAGACAATGATGAGCAGCCTCTTGAAACCCACAAGCACATGGGTTATCCAGATCTGCCCACACAGTGCGAACCTCAGGAGAAATTTTCTCCGCCAGTCAATCACAACCATACCACACGCTGTGGAAGGACCGTCAGGTTTCCATCCCATTTAAAGGATCATGTCTCTTAATTGTTTTCACTGGGAAGGAAGTGTGTAGCATCCTCTATGTTTCATCTTCATCTTATCTGACAGAAGCTTGACTACTGCCACCGCTGCTGCTTGCCTAGCGAGAGACCTGAATGCCTGATGCTAGCATGGTTGGTAGGTGTTGAAAGTTATATGCTTTGTGTGTCTTACACAAGCTTTCAACAGAGTTCCTGAGTTGTAATCCAGTTAATATACTTTAATGTTCCAATACGCTACTAAAGCGCAAGAGATGATAAGCTGCTTTGTTTATTTTAAGTCTTACTAGCCATAAGGACTAAATTTTATTTAACATTTTAGTACTGTATTTTGTGACCACAATAAGGATTGATGAAATGCAATAACTGGCTCTAACACCCAGAGATAACTTTTAAGGGTGAGCAACTAGTTAAAAATAATTAAATTAGGCACTCTTAATCATTACAGATTTACATGGCCACTATTGAAATTTATTTTTTGAAAAGTATTTGTTAAAAAGCATTGAATACAACTTCCCCTTAATCCTTTCAGTTCTGGTTTCTTTTGCTCGTAGGTCATAACGACCCTCAAAAGACCCCTTACCCAAGGCTCTTAGCAAAACCGCAAATTTATGTGATACTTTACCTTTGCCTAAGACCGACTTTGCTCACTCTTCATTTTCTACAGCTTCTGCTTCCATAGTAACTTTGCACACAGAATGTGCTTTTGTCACCCCCCGCTTGACTCTCGACTACTGCTCATGCGCCTCACCATAGAAGATAATTGACTCTTTAGTGCAAGCTCACTTCAAGTTGTCATCACCCTTGGGCACAAAACATTTCTTATCTAACTCTCTGTTTAACCCAGTTTGCCCTTCTCCCTCTAAGCCAATGCTGCAGTCTTATTTATTTCATTTTTCCTTTTGATGATGTAGAGGTTATTGTAATTTGATTACAAAGGTATTCAGTAAATAAATTTGATTTTTTTTTGTAATTTTATTAAAAAGGTACCCTGGTCACTGGTCTAAGCCACAAAAATTATGGATGGCAAAATTTTTAGAATTTGGGTGTGTGTGTGTGTTGTGATAATGGCAAAGCCTCGAGGGCTATCTGCCTAAGGGGAGGGATGCCTTCGTGGAGGACTTTCTAAGGGAAACTGGCTCGTATACACGTTACACATGGGGAAAACCACGAAAATGGCCATGCAGCCAGCCCGTTCGCGGGATTCGAACCTCGGACCGAACTACCAGTGTTCAGCGACTTTACCGCTCAGCCACTGGTGGGCCCATTTTTTAGAATTTGGGAGCAGCAGAATTTTTAGAATTTAGGAAGGTAAATAGGCAACAGAATTTAAGACCCTCACAGATTGCAAGAAGCAGGGAAGTAAAATGTATAGCACTGGCCAGTCCCCCTCATGCAATTATTTAAGTGCTGAAAATCCTGGCCTTACACCAAAACAATACCAATCAACACACTGTTATTGGTTATGGTACATCTGCCTAGGCAGAGGGTACTTGAAAGTGATATACAGGAATCTGTCTGCAGGGGGGTGACCCCACAATTACGACACACGCTTTTTTTTGTTGAGTATTATATTCTCGATTCCTAGATTTTGTAAGGTTTGTTTTTTAGTTATTTTTTGCTGATGGTCTGGATAATAGATTGTTCTTGATATTGGACATCCGGATTTGAGACTGTGTACTGTATATAGAATTACACATAACAAATTAAAAGAATTCTGATGCTACACATATTTTTAAGTACTTTCTGATTATTCTGCCTCATGAATACGTATATATAGTGGGATGCGAATAATAAAAAAGAAATTATTTTTAATTATTTTACAAGTTCAGACTAACTCCATTAATTTATTCTACATATTACTTGCCTTCCTTTTAGCACTTTAGAAAACAATATAAATACATTTGCTACTTTCAACTCAATTTTTAACTCATATATAACTCAGTTAAGTCAAGAAAAAATTCACTTACAGTTTCAACGAATTCAAACTTTTTTTTTTCCTGAATTTTAGTCAGCAAACAGGCATAATCTAAAGATGCATTGAAAAAGTGTCTCTGCTCCATTTCAAGAGATGCATCAGCCTATTTAAGTAACAGAAGAATGAAACATTTTAATACACAGAGCTTTGAATTAAGTATATAAAAACAGCAGTTAAAGAAAATTATTATTACTTCAAAATACAGATATCCCACCTACAACAGGGTAGACAGGTTTTTAGAAAATACTGTATTGTGTGAAACCATGTAATATGAGACTAATGACAAATATGAAGTAGGGGGGATGCATTCTGAAAACGGTACTTTTCCGTTTCGCCGGCGCAAATCTCGCCAAGCAGACTTTATTGGCGACAACACACACACACATAAAAAGTGTTAACAAATGTTAGTTCTAAGAAGTTTTTATTTTGAAGGTATGAACATTTTAATATGGCTTAAAATTTTGTAAAAAGACATTAATTTAAGAATTTGCTACGCTTTCACGGTACAACAAAAATCTAATTCTCTCAGTAATTATCTACATTAATTTCAAGTTATATCTTAATTTGGAATACAAGTTTAAATGCAAGAATTATTTCAATTCGTATGAATAGCTTACTCCGAAATTATGTAAAACCGCAGTGCTTTACTTCGCTAGTGCATTCTCATTAGAATTGATGAATTTAACCCTTGACTTTGCCTTTTCTATATTTTCGCCTTCGGGTGAGTGGTGTGATTACATCCTAATTGACTTAATTGCCGCGAATGGCCTTAGGGTATAAATTTGAACTATCTGGGTCAAAATTCTATGTAATTGTATACCAGTATTGAAAGAAACAATCAATCGATAAGAAATGGCTGCGAATTGTTTTGAAAATGAGGCATAAAAGATTACCAGCGAGGATATTTCGTTTGATATTGGTTGTATCATTTTTGGCGACTTTATCGCTTGCGCCGGCAAAATGGAAAAGTACCCTGAAAACTTTTTAAATATAAAATATTTTTTTAATGTTTCAAATTTAGATATTTTATGCTGCCTTTTCTCCTTTTAATTCAAAATCTGTATTTTAATCTCCAAAGAAATAAATTTTGCAATAATTAGTTCTACAAATAATAAAGGTAAATTAGTAACCCCCCCCAATTTTTGTTTTTTAAATATTCTTCCAAAATCACTATTACATAATTTTTACAATCTACCAAATGAACGCTTGAAACACAAGCTACTTTCTGTGTAAATGATGGGCATGATTCAATTACAAAGGAATTTTGATGAAAATGTGAACATTCTTGGAATTAACTTTTGTATCTATAAATAAATAGGTTGTTATTATGTACTCCACACAATGGCATAGTATGTAACTTTTGTAAATGTTTGGAATAAAAATCAAGTTACTAAAATGCATGCATAAGATGGCTTACACATATTCATTAATGTGTTAGAAACTACGCTGCCCTGCCACTGGGTTTCTCAATTTTTTCTTATTCTATAAGAGTGAAACTGTGTTGTAGGAAATCATGTTATAACAGGGATACCTGCAAATAAATAAATGCAGTTTTTCAAAGTATTTTTTAATGTTACATTAACAACTGGCATTTAGCATATATCTTTTCACATAAAACACATCTTATCTGGATAAGTTAGCAATATTCAATTGTAAGAATTTATGAAATAACCCATAACACTAGTCTATAACAATTTATGAAAATACGGCAGGATATTTCATAAATCAAAATATAGCCTACTATGGCAAGTTTCTATTTACAGGCTGGAAGAAAGCAATTGGCAATAACATAATATTATAAGATTTTACAGAGTCAATACAGAATGTTATGGAGAGAATAAAGCCCTTAATTTTCCATTAACTTCACAGAATGCAACAGTATCATGGAGCTAGATGAGATCTGAATTATCAACAGTTAGCAAATAAGCTGATATTTGAAAGGGTATTTGTTACATAAAATAACAGAACAGATGTGCTGTAATGTAAATTAATGTATAAACTGCTCATTGGATAACCGAAGACACATTTTTTAGAAGTTTCTCATTTTAAATAATCAGTTTAATCTATGATCAGAAAACAACATGCATTACACCACTGTCATACAGAGACTAGCAAAGTTTATTCATTTGTTATCTAAGCACAATCCAGGAACCTCAATCTAAGAAAAGCATCATCACTGATAGTTTCATTATCTTAACAACTGTAAGAGCTTGAAATTCAAAGGAACAAGCTTAACGGAACAAGTTGTTTAAAGCTGTTTGTTTAGTATCTGCAGAAAAAATTTCTGGAGCCATCCTTCACAAAATGAATACTATAAAAAAAAGAGACAACCCAACACTGACTACATATTAAAGAATATCAAAAAAAACACATCTTGATCCTGATCAACTTGTATGTCAATGAAGTAAAGGTCATGTGAAATGATTTCCGAGAACATTAAGCATTTCTAAATGCTACAAAATGCAGTATGGATATTTCACATGAAATGATAAAATATATTCTACAAAAGCACTTTCTAGGCATTGGCCAATCCAAGTTTTTTAATAGTTTTGCAGTCTAGCTGGGATGAGTGGATTAACTTAAAAAAAAAATTACTCAATGTAGAACAATTATACTAAATGTTGTATTAAAGCTCGCAGTGAACTGGAAAGGAAAAGTATTTATCAATCAATAAATAAATACTAGTCCAAAGTGCAGAAAAGCATAAATAAAACGCAAGATGAAATGTATACTGTTTCTGCATGTACAAAATATTATCAGACACCACAAAGATGCAGAATAGAAAGGCAACTGAAAATATTTTGCATTTACAATTTGTTACAATGCAATAACTCTTTCCCCCCTCTAGTTCTCAAATACCTGAAATATATAAAATACCTCCTTAAAACAAAAAGGGACTTTAATATTTTATAATTTCTTGTTTCGAACAAATGTATTCTTTGACTGACCTGAAAGAGAGTTGCCATATATTGAAAACATAATTTAGACATTTTGTAAAATAGACATAAAAATGCAGTTCAATAAGTATGACAAACATATACTAGAAATCCAAACACTTTTACTTAGATAATTAAAAGCATACTTCTGAGTAAGCCACTGTTACACGTGGTACTTTAATTTTGAAGACTTGTTTTCCTTGCCCTTTTTATACTAACTTCAAAGTTTTCGGTCATTTACAACAATTATATTTTGTAAAGTTTATTAATTTAGTTCAGGTATGTTATTTAAAAATACGCATATATGCACACATTTGGACATCAAATAAACAACTGTTAATTATTTTACAACTTGAAAATAATTTATAAAAGTGTGTTAATTACTGAGCATTTTTATACTTTGTAGCTTCTTAAGGTAGAATTTTGCTCTTCGGATAATAAACATTTTGATATGGCTATCAAAACAATCCTGTCGCAGTTCCTAGTATTAATAGCCTACTATTCAATTTTAGCTAATCAAAGAAGCCATCCCGATATTAGTTTTGAAGCAAATGTTATATCCCCATTTTATAATAATTACAACTACCAACAATGGTTAGTAGTCACTGATATCTTAAGAGCAGTAACTGATATCTTCAGTGTTTAATACCAGAAAAGAGAGAACTTCAATTCATAACTCCAATGGAGTATGTGAAAGAAATGCTATGATTTTAATTAAACTGAAGTGAACAAACTAAAACTTTGTAATTACATGAAAAATATTCAGTTAGTTCAGTAAATATTTGTTAGTTATTAAATTTACAAAAATAAAACTGAACATTGTAGATCAAAGCACATTAATGACAAGATTAAATTCATCTAAAATATTAGCATTTCTTTCCCCACTTGATGGTGCCTGGGATTCCATTAGTGAGAGAGAATTTAAACCTTGCTTCTTTTTTGGCATATATTAGCCACAGTAATTTATGGCTTGGGTTCATTCCATTACAGGCATGTAAGAAAAGTGCATATTTAGAACCTCTGGCCCCTCAATTAAATTTACAGCCACAAATGTTTTATGTAATGTGTGAATCAAATACGAAGTGTCGGAATAATAAATTGTGTTTCTGTGGAGATCCTATTTTCAACTGAGACATCAACATGAGTTATGTCTACAGTTCTTGCAAACAAGAAAAGGTAATGAAGTTTTTTCCTTATTTTCAAACCCAATTAATAACTGAACCAAATGAATAATTAGAACTTGCATATGTCAGTGGATGCTGACAACTTTGATCAGCAATAGTTAATTGATTACATAGTTTTTATTGCCATCCACGACTAGGATGGAACTAGTTATTTATGATTTTCAAAATGGAATTCCTTGAAATTTGTTGATTTTCAGAAGATGCATAATGTAGAATGAAAGCATGCTAATATTTAAGTTAAATAGAAATAGATATTTAATATTTCCAGCCTGAATAAAGATATTATTAGAAGTTTTATATTCTTGGATAAAGTGTGTATTTTAATTTTGTGAAAGAATGTTATTGAATTTAACATTTCGAGTGTTCTTAAGGTATTGGAACAAATATTTTATTAATTAGCATTCAGTTACAGTTAGTCATAGTATATTAAAACTGAGTAATAATAGAACAGGATAAATTAGAAAAGAAACGTCCTTCTTTATGTGTGTCATTTACAAAAATGTGCAATATTCGGAAATCTAAAGTACAGAAAGGTCCTTCCAATAAAGGCAAAATTTTTTATTTGTATGCTAAGCTAATCAATTATTTGCCATTTTGGGCACAGGTTAACATGATACATGAAGTTAAAAGAATAGGATGATTGTGACAAGTTGCAACATTCGCTACAACCTGTAGAACCTGGAACTTGAACTTGAGCTAGGCATTTATTAGAAAGTTATCAAATAATTTCAGAAAATTACTCAAAAGCTTTATAAGCTTTCCAAGAACGTTATGAAGACAAAGATGTTCTTATCAATGTTTATGTCAGAAATGTTTTTAAATTAATTACAGCAACTGTTCAAGCTAGGGATAAAGACAGGTTATCATTGCGTGATTTGCTTAACAAAGCATATTTAAGACCTCTAGAATCCATGGTGTTTGCTGTAGAGAGCAATTCAGCCTGGCTGTACCCCATGATAGAATCCTGCTTACCTGATGATATTTTAAGAGCATGGTAGAGATAAAATGTTGGGGTCAAAGATTCTGATAGCTAAGCAAGCTTACAGAAGTCGAGTTTAACACTGTTAATGAACTTTTTGAAGACTGAGGTTATGGGTGAAGAAAGATTACAGTTAGCCAGGTCAGGCTTTGAAAGCATTATTCCCAAGAGATAAAGTAAAAGAGAAAATACATAAAAGGGATAACAAGTGCCCTATTAGAGCTGGTTTGTTTACTGCTAAAGAAATGTCATATTTATTCTGTAGTAAGTCACATAAAAGTAAAGACTGCATAAGTGCCAGATCGTTTTCTCTGGAAGAAAAAAATAAAAAATAGGTTAGGGAAAAGCACAGTTGTCTGAAATGTTTACACTTCCAGCCACCATGTGTAAAGTTGTAAATGTGTAAAGTTTTTGTATGTTGCCATATACCTGTTAAAAACTATTCTGCCCTGAAATAGGCAAAGCGAAAGAAACTAGTGATAAAAGCAACCCCCCCAGCAAATGTCTAGAATTGCGTGCAAATCAGCAATGTTTAAAAGATGTAGTCCTCATGACACTTAGAAATATTAATTAAGAGTAACAAGAAAATTAGCAGGATCCAGGACTTACTGCACAGTGGGTCCCAAAGCAGTTACATTTTGAAGGGCACTGTGATGGAACGTGATCTTAAGTGTCTCGCTGCGACAACTATTCACATAGCATTTAAAGGTGCACAAACACAAGCTAGTAAGCAAAATTAAATTAAGTGCACTAGATAATATTCACAAATCAGTTTATACAGGAGTTCCTTGACCAAGAAAAGATACATGGGGAAATTCCTTGTATTCTAAAGGGGTTTCTACTGGAACAGTGTAAGAAAAACAGACTGCGGATATCAGATATTAGGACTGAGACTACAGAAATAGAAATTCCAATTAGCAGTAAGACTCACAGCCAGGTAAATAACAGATCGAATGAAGCAGCTGAACAATGGTCTAATGGCAATTCAAACAAAGCTTGGATGGATAATTTTCATGATTTAGAGCAGGGTTTCTTAAACTGTGGGTCTTGGGACCTGCAGCAGGGCATCAATAATTTTACAATTATCATATATTTTTACACAATGTATTTGAAAATAGATAAAGATAAGACAATACAGACAAAGTAAAAAAAGTTTTGATGCATTCTTTTTATAATATAAACGTTCATTTTCCTTGCTTTGCATGTGACGCTGTCATTTCGTCTGTTACTCATTTAATATTTTCACATTGTTCTATGTCTTAAAATTAGAAATTAAAGTTAATGACCTAAAAGTGCAATAGTATATTACAGTACAAGTGAAAAAATTGACAGTTTCACTCACACGTGTATTGGATTTGCACAATACTTATGGGGTATTAAAATTTTTGTAAATATTACAGGTTCCTGGGGGTCGCGAAAAAATCTCAGAGATAAAAAGGAATTGCGACTGAGAAAAATTAAAAAAACCTTGATTTAGAGAATCCACCCCAAGGTTATGCGAGTAGTGGTACAGCTATGTTGATGATTAATTTATCTCTGCAAGAACTGAGTACTCCAGATTTGCAGCAGCTAGAAACAATAGGAATTAATGATCCCACTCAAACTAGATCACTGTCTAGGAAGAAAGGAAGAAGAGCTAGCCTATGATATGTTCCTTAGAGAACTTATTAGAACTGAAGATGGGCGTTACTGTGTTTGTCTTCTATGGACTTGTATTAACTCAAATACTCTCTCAAATAGAAATGTTGCAGAAAGAAGGTTGCACTACCAACAGACTAACGAAGCTAAAAAAGTTTGGAAATTATGACCTAATCTTTACAGAATGGCAGAAGAAGAATGACATACAGGAAGTCTAAAAAAAAGTAATTAGAAGTAGGACACTACTTGTGTCACCATCCAATTATTAAGTAAGAGAATTTCACTATTTCTATCAGACTAGTTTTTGATGCCTTGTGGAAAGTTGGAACATCATTCTTAAATACTCTTGTCAAAGGGCCTAAACTGATAGAAGAAATTCCAGCATATTATTGAGATTTTAAGAAAAGGCTATTGCTGTTGTATGCAACATTAGAAGAGCCTTCCTCCAAACTGAAGTTAACGGAGAAGATTGGTGATTTTTGAGCTTTTTATGGTAGGAGACGGCAGATAAAATTAAAATCTATCAGTATAACAGAGTGGTTATTGGAACTACTAGTAGCCCATTTTTACTCAGCTTGGTCATATGGTACCATTTGAACAAGTATCAATAACTCAAAATGATTACCGACAAACTCCTGAGGTCCTATATTGATAACTGTGTAATACTTGACAACATAGATAGTGCATCTAAATTAGAAGAATTTATCTCAAAGTCAACACAAATTATGGCTGAAGCTAAAATGGATTTGAGATTATGGCAATTTGGTATTCATGAAAGAAAAAATAGAAAAATTGTTATTTGAGAACAGAAGTTGTTTAAAGGAGATCTTAGAACTCCACTTTCGGTTTTTAAGATTAGATGATATAGAAGGGAGGAATGTTTAAAGATTTGCAATAAATATGATGCTGAAATAGAAAATCTTACTAAATAGCAGATCTTACCTATAACTCAAGGTATTTATGATCTCATTGGTTTTCTCGTCTCAGCACTGTTGCCAGCCAAGCTAATGATTTAGGGGCCTAGTGAGCTAAGTCAGAATGGGATTTTTTACTTCAAGAGAAAATGCAAAAGGACTTTTGGAAATGGTACAGTGAATTGAAACAATTGTCTAACTTAAAGATAAACAGATGTATAGGTTACGGAAGTAAAGAAAAATGGTCCATGCATGTTTTTTGCAACGTGAGCCAAAAAGCACACACAGCAGTAGTTTTCCTATGCCATGAAAATAACAGAATTTCAGTACAGCTTCTAGGAGAAAAATGATTTATTGTTCCAAAAATGACATAACTGCAATTTTGAGGCTCTGGATGCCCCTACAGTATCAGTTTATTATTGACTCTTCACCAATTATAACATGGATACAAAGAAATGACCATTGGGTTATTTTTGTGGATAACAGAATCAGAGAAATATGCAGAGTCACACCAATGGTATCTCGTCCCAGATAGTCTAAATCTGGTGGGCCTGCCATCTTGTGGTTATAGTCCTAAACAGCTTATCAAGACAGGATGGCCAAAAGGACCAAAATGGTTACAGGACGAAGAAAATAATTGACCCCAGTTGGATAAAATTCCTAACAAAGATTTAGTTATGTCAGAAAAAATGAAAATTGTAGCAACATTATTCACCTGTACAAAAGTAGATCAAGTCATGAATTATCAAAGAATTTTGAAATTTTGCAAGTTTGTAAAGATTATTTGTTGGATGAAAAGATTCATATCAACATGTAGGAATTAAAGCATGTTTTTCCATTTGAACTTTCTGTCAAAGAAAAGAAAGAGACAGAGAGAGATGTTTCTTTGGTCAAGAATTCAGAAAGTTTTGGTGGTGTCCCAGATACTGTCAAATAACTCACTGTTGTGAAAGAATAAAATAACAAAATACAAGTGAAAACAAAGTTGTCAGAATGTGATCATGAATTTTCTTTCAAATATCCAAATTTGTCGCCATCAAAACATCATGTTCTAAATTAGTTAATATGAGACTGTCTTTTAAAGAACTGTATGAACATTATTAAAACTCAATTTTAGAAGTTTTAGTTTTTTTTAATGTTTGAAATTTTAAGATATCAGTTTTCCATTTTATTATTATCGTTGTTGCTGTTTATTTTTGAATAATGATGTCAATTTATATTGGTATTTTAATTTCAGGCTTCCACCATATATTAATGGTGGGAATATATTATGCATTCATTTTAAGCTATTACTTTCCCTCACTAGACGGCACCAGGCATATCCCTCGCGAGAGAAAATTTAAATCTTGTTTCTTTTTTACTTACTAGCTACAGTGAGTTATGGTTCAGATTCATTCCGGTACGGGCATGTAAGAAAAATGCAGAGTTATGCCCTGAAAAAGAAATAAAGGATGTAACACTTAAAAATACCAGTTTGTTTTTCCTTTTTGAATGTTTTATGTGATTTGTTTTTCCTTTTTGAATGTTTTATGTGATGTGTATTAAATTGTGTTTCCATGGAGAAGTTAATGTTGTCAAGTCAGATATCAACACAAGTTAGGTCCTTGCAAATAAGAAAAGGTAATGAAGTTTTTTTTAAAATTTTGAAGCCAAATTAATAATTGAACCTGCACACATGAGTGGATGCTGACAACTTTGATCAACAGTAGTTAATTGATTAGTTATTATTACGAATTTTGTATATATGTAAGTTATTTTAGGGAAATTATACATGCCCTGAAATGCAAAATTTTTTTATATGTAACATGAAATGCTTGAAAGAGATGAAGCTCTGCCAGAAAAATAATACAGAAGCAAGTCAATTTAACATTGATGTAAATGGCTATCTCACTGAGTTGGCAAGATATTGCCATGCTGGCAATGGTCTTGACAACTAATTTAGAAATCACCAAACTTAGTAACCATTTGGGTCCAGTCCCTGCATAACTCTGTAATTGATATTGCGATTGAATAACTGAAATTGATCTCTATAAGTAACTGTAACCGTATCCGACCCTTGTATGTAACTTTAACCGTATAAGTTTTCCAATAATATCCAGCAATGGAAGATACTCGAGATTTCTTGGCAGTTGAGGGAAAACTATATAAGACCGGAGAGAGAGCATCAGCTTTCAGTTCTCCCCGTTCAGAATCAACTATGCAGTATTGAGATATCGCCATGTGAGCTTCACTGTTTATATGCATTATGATTAACAATCTTGGTAGTTTGAAACGTAACTATTCATTGACCTCTGTGATACTGAAAAGAGCTGTACAAATACTTTGTGTAAAGTTCCAAAACTGTAAAGTGCTTGTTTAGGTAAAATAAATTTTATCAAGCTATCATCAGTTCTGTGCACATTTAATCTATTACAAACCTATACACATGCAACAATTTTCGGTATCAGAAGTAGGCTTGAATGTTGATGATGAGAGCAATGGAAGAACATGTAACAGGCCAGGAATTCCTTTAAAGAATGTCGCTGATCAAGAGCAGAGGCAACATCAAAGCAGATCAAGAGGCAATGAAAACAGAAATTACTGCGATGACAGAATACAAATTTGAGGCTATGAAGACAGAATTGTCATGATTGAAGGTAACATTGCAGAAATTCAAGAAAGAGTTCCTTCTCTCGAACAACAAATCAAAGAAAGAGTTTTTGCTGTCCAACAACAAATCGAAGAAAAAGTTTCTACAGTTTGACAAAATATTGATGTAATTTTCTGCTGCTGTCACCAAAGAAGTTGACAGTTTAAAGAAATCCATAATGATAACTGGTCACAATTCTGAGGACTTAAAATTCATATACATATACCATTCCAACCCTCTCTAAAGCTATCCACATATCATGGAAAAACATCCTGGCAAATGTGTAAGACTCACTTCTCTAGAATGGCAAATGTAAATGGACAGGATTGCAAAGCTAAAGCCTGCCATCTTGCCACTTCTCCAAGAGCAGACACAGTGCATATGTAGCGGTTGCTACATCACAAAAAAGTTATTTATGAGCTTAAGAATAACTTTTCAATACTATATTGTAACAAAAATTATTAATTACTTAAAAGATATCAATCTTCTAAAACAACATTATTATTCTGAAACTTTTTTTTACCATTGCAATTCCAGTCTGCAGATATATTTTAAACTCTTCCCGAGAACTAGAAGAAACTTTGAGGTTGTATTTGGTGCACTACAGTTGCCCTCTGGCAAGAAGTGTTTAAAAATTTATAGCAGGCTTCAGTTAAAATCTCGCCAACAGAAGAAATGATTTGCTTCAATGTATGGTTTGCATTTAATATTATCAGCAGGACTCATACCCACAAGACCATATACTGGCAAGTTGCAGTATGTAAAATTCGTAGCTTCTTATTTGATTGATTATGAGATGGAACTGCATTTTTTTCATGTTCTTTGGGGCTGAATATGTAATAAACTTAATTGTTTTGTTATGTTTGCTGGTCTTATTTATTAACTGATTACATGTTGAGTAATATAAAATGTTTCATACTACAATTCTCAACTCCTGATATTTTTATTTAATAATGAAAATGATGAATGCTGTAATATTTTCGGTCTTATAGTTAAAGAAATGTGCCAACATTATTAGTTGATATACAGCAACCACACTAGTAAAAGTAGTATTGTGAAGTTCATGGAATGAATACACATCTGAAACACTCTTATTTGCACAGCAGTTAGATGACACTAATATAACTAATTCATAATTTGAATGAAGTTGCTATAATTACAACTGATTGATCATTCCTCACATGTCACAAATACATATTTTAGTAGGAAATTCTAATAATACCGCATAGTATCTCCTTCATAAAATTATAAATTCAATATACTACAGGAAGTATACATAGGTATTCAATACATCAGTTAATTTATGAATTGAAGTTCAGTATATTCTGAGACAAAATACAAATACGTTTTCTTTTTGCCAATTTTGGAAAACTTGAAATCATTATATCTATACATAGCTCATACCTCTTGAAGCTGATTCTCATTTTTTTTTGTTGAAAGATTTAAATGTCGCTCAAGAGACTGGCAAAATCTAGCAGTTTCCTTCTCAAACTTTTTCCTGCCTTCCTGAAAAAGTTATTGGCAAAATGATTACAGTAATACATAAATGGGATACATTTGTGTTATTTTTCACATATCAATGTACCACATATATTATAAATACAGAAAAGACAATAATACAAATCAAACTATAAATAGTTCCTTACAAAACTGAACTATTAATATCATTTTGTAATTAACTTAATTTCTGTAAAGCGCTTGAGGGCTAAAACGTTCAAAAGGGATATTTTTCTTAAAGAAGTCATAAAAGTAAATTAATTTTTACATATGTAAGCTGTGTAGAGAGGCCTAATTTACCAATCTGTTTCATTTGGAATGAAACTAAAGATAAAACTGACAGTTTTCAGTAGTTTTATTGATATAGACAAGCAAAGCCAAACAGGCAAAGAAATATTGAGTACATGCACAAATTTTAATGATGCACGATAATTTACATGAATGTTGATTTGTTAAAAGGACTAAGAGTTATTCCACAATTGAAAGGCCGGACTTTGATAACATTTATTTTAGTGCAAATTTTTATAAAATTTATTTAAGTGCATAGAATTAACTCTTGTGCCTTCTTATGGATAAAAAACATTCACATAATGAAATCAACATGTTTCAAAACTCATTTTGGGATGAAGTTAGCCACTAATGGCAATTAGATTTTTTTTTTTTTCACACAAATGTATGACCACAAGGAACGAATATTTTTTGCAGTGTCAGATACTACAGTACAAAGTCCGTAATCCGGACGTCCATTATCCGGAATGATCTATAATCCGGACTTCAAAGGCACAAACTTTTTTTTTTGAATGCTTTATGCATGCGCGTAATGTATAACAGACAGTATAAGCTAGGCTAAAATTATCTTTACTGATTCTAAGGCATTTCAGTTAATGTTGTAGATTGCGCTGTTCCTTAATCTTCTAATTGGATCCGGCTTATTATTTTTTGCAGACTGTTAGAGCAATTTTATAAAAATTAAGTGTGAACTTTCGATTATGTCAAAAAGAGTTTCCAATTCTGGAGCTGCCAAAGGATCTACAAAGCGAAAGCGTGTTTTGATGTCCATCAAACAAAAAGACTATTCAAGAGTTTTTGAAATTTTTTAGCATAAAATCTGCTGTGTGGAGAATCGCAAGATTGTGGGAGCATGTATCTCCAGATACGTTAAAAAATGCTTGGCATAATTTATGGCCAGCTACCATATTTCACGGTGAGTACGATGAAGATGAAGCCACTAATTTGAAGGTTTTTGGACATCACAAACTAAAGGTTAAATTTTCCAGTTATTGGATTTTGTAAAGAAATGTGGAGAAGCGGTAATAAATGAAGATGATATAACAGAAGTTTTTCATTGCGACGACAATGCCCTGATCATCAATAAATTTACGGACGGCGAAATCTGTAGTATGGTTCTAGATCCAGAAAATAACACTTTTGATAGTGAAGAAAGTGATAGAGAGGTGATTGAAAATGAAAAAATTTCGATTGACAAGTTAATTGGTATTCTCGACACAGCAATTACAGGACTTCAACAGTGGAACTTTGTAACTGAACAAGAAATTATGTCTGTTTATAGAATTAAAGAGAAAGTATTAGCAAAAAAAAAAAAAAAAAAAAAGCAACTTAAAAACTTACATTGAAAGAAATGTTTAATAAAGTAAACAAATAAATAGTAAGCATTTTTTTTTTTTTTTTTTTTTTTTTTTTTTTTTTTTTTTTTTTTTGTAAATTTTGATACCTGATCATAATTGCTCTGTATTTCATAAATTACGGTTTCATAGTTTTAATTGTATAATTTCTACATGCCATCTTACCAGATTTAAATTGATGATCTATAATCCGGAAAAAAACCCCAATCCGGAATTGCCGAAGTCCCAACGAGTCCGGATTACGGACTTTGTACTGCACAGTCAAAAGTCTTTAATCCGGACTCGTTGGGACTTCGGAGATTCTGGATTATCGATTTTTCCGGATTATAGATCATCAGTTTAAATCTGGTAAGATGGCATGCAGAAATTTATACAATTAAAAATATGAAATCGTAATTTATGAAATAAAGAGCAATTGTGATCTAAAGGGTATCAAAATTTACAAAAAAAAAAGCTTAATATTTATTTGTTTACTTTATTAAACATTTCTTTCAATGAGCGCATGCGTAAAGCATACATTATGCGTAGTCGAAATTTTAAAATTGTAACCAGAAAACTATTTTATGTGTATTTGTGATATTTATAATGACGAGGAAATTGATTTAAATCATATCGAAGTACATCAAGATGAAACGCTACATTTAGTAAGGAATTATAAGCTGAATAAAATAAAAACATCTGCCCTGAAGATAAGGATAGTGATGACAGATCAACTTCCAGTTCATTGCGCGCCCCGACGTTCCCCCCCTCCACAAAGCAGCACGAAATTCATAAACAGATTTTGGAATGGTTAGAAAAATAAAGGATATGCCTTTATCCATTTTTCGCAGCAATTCCATTTTTTGTTTGATGGACATCGAAACATACTTTCGCTTTGTAGATCCTTTGGCAGCTCCAGCATCGGAAATTCTATTTGACATAATCGAAAGTTCAAGCTTACTTTTATAAAATTGCTCTAACAGTCTGTAAAAAATAATAAGCTGGATCCAATTCAAAGATTAAGGAACAACGCAATCTGCAACATTAACTGAAATAGATAATTTTAGCTTAGCTTATACCGTCCGTTACACATCAAACGTCCATGAGTAAACGTACATATTATGCGCATGCGTAAAAGTATTACGGGCATGCGTAAACGCCTATGCGCATGCGCGAACGCATTATGCGTTGACGCATGCGCAGAAAGTTTGTAGCTTTGAGGTCCGGATTATAGATCATTCTGGATTATGGGTGTCCGGATTAACGACTTTTGACTGCATTTATGTTTTTCTGGAAATAACAGATAATTCATGAATGAGAACTATTTCAAATCCCATATTTGTAAGTGAAAATTTTGAGGAAAAGTACTTTCACAATAATTTAAATGTGGGTAATCTCCTTTAACAAGTTCCATCACTATGCTGAAAAGCTACAACTCTTAAGTAATACATATATCAATATTCTGCATTCAAAGAAATAATGGGATATTTTACATTAAGGATGACACGAACCAATGAATTTTCTTTACAAACATATATGTACCAAACTGATATTTCCAGAAAGGAAACAATTTGATAATTGGCTCCTTTCCACTATGGTAAAAAATTTTCAAAACATGATATACAGCTTTCTGATTACTTACACCCTCAAAAAGTATTCACAAGGCAATGCGCTCTGTCGCCCAAATGTATTTATGTGGCACTTCAGGTATGTGCACATTCACAGCTTGACAGCTGATTTCTGTCTTCAAATTCAACAGTAATTTAATTAGCATTTCCTGTCACATGTGAGTATATATAGATATATATATAAACAGGGTGTACGGTAAATGTTGCGACAAACTTCTAGGGATGGTAGGGCACATCACAAGGATTAAGAATTGCATAGGAACCCATGCCCAGAAACGTCACTGTATGGTGCCAGGGGGCTGCTCTACAGGAGAGTGCTAGAAGAAAGTGAGGATGGCCTCATTCGAGCGGTAGACACCATACGAAGAGCATGGAATGCTATATGAACAGAGAGCTTTCAGACATGCACTTAGTGTATGGAATAGCTGTGGGTAACGGACGAGCCGCTGCACTCATTTATCGAGAATGCTTTCCCGACCAACATCAACCACACCACAGTTTGTTCGCATGTCTGCATCAAAATTTGTGTGACTACGGGTCATTAAGAAGTGCAGGACAAGTGAGGTCAGGCCACGATCGACTCGGTTGGTCATTAAGGAAGAAAATGTGTTGGATACGAAGGATAGTAATCCAAGGACCAGCATACATTGCATCTCAATTAACCAATTAACTGCGGTGCTCTCATTTAAGAGTGCGCACCATTTTGTGTCGCCAGAATTAAGTCATGGCGAGTATATTCGTCAATCACAGAGTAAGTTGCGCTGGTAAGATATTGGATGAAAAAGATGGATTTATTTTATAAAATTGAAAATTTTATTACTTATATTTACTTATTTGGTTAACATAAGCATATATTACATATATATTAACTAAAAATGCAATAAATTAAATATTATACATATAAAAGTAAGAATTTAAATTCCTGCTGTGGAGTGATATTCAGCAAAACAAGGTACTATACACAATGGGACTTTGCAAATCGAACACCAGTAACGAGATTCCTTCCTGATCTTGCGTTTGTAGCAATGTGAACACCTTTGCGTAGGATTGTTGTTTTTTCAATGTTTTGAGTATATAATCCGGAACATGATTCCTGCCTAATTGGCTTATATTAGGTCTAAATGGCCGAGTTTGTGCAGATTTATTTCTTTCCCTTGAATATCTCGCAAAAGTGTCTTCAATAAATTTGAGCAAAAAAGTTTATACGCGATAATGTTCCATTATTTTTTTATATAATATGAATGCAATCAGACACATAATGTCTAAGAAATGGAGAAATATCTTTTTGTAGTACTTTTTGAGTTGTTTTCTTGCTGCGGAGTATGCTATGATAATTCCATCGCTCATATCCAATCCACCCATTTTTTTATTACAATCAGTCATTAGCTCCGGTTTTGTTGATATTATTTTTCTTTTCTCTGTTTCTATTATCTTGTCATTATGTATGGTACTTACTAAATAAACCTCCCTCTTATCTTTCTATTTCATTTTATGCATGATGAGTATACTCGTCAATGCACGAAACCGTGCTGCTTCTCCATGACAAGTATACTCATCAATCACAGTTAACTGGTTAAGAATGTCTCATACCAGTGTCCAGCGTGTCTTGCACGGCGAGGCATTCCTCGCCTTTCGTCTCTGAAGGGTTCAGTTACTGCTCCCCGATGACTAGCCTGAACGTGTGCATTTTGCACAGTGGTTTTCTGCAAGAAAGTGCCTGTGATGTTAATTTCCCAGCTTATGTGCTATTCATGGATGAGGCTACGTTCAATAGGGATGGCGTGTTCAATCACCACAATCAGCATTTGTGGACTCAAGAAAACTCCCACGGTGTGCGGCACCACGATGCACAATAACGCTTCAAAGTCAATGTGTGGGTGGGTTTTGTTGGTGACTGCTTAATTGGGCAATACCTTTTACCTTCCAGGTTGAATGCCGTGAATTATCTGATCTTTCTGGAGTAAATTCTTCCTGGCTTGCTTGACGATGTTCCACCAAATGCGAGGTGCAATATGTGGTTCCACCATGATAGGGCAATTGCTCATTTTGGACTGGATATTCGTAGCTATATGAACAGGTCATTCCAGCATCGATGGATTCCCCGGTCCACCATGCTCATTGGAATTTATCGAGCCTTGATTTCTTTTTGTGGGTAGCCATCAAAAGTGTCATGTATCACTATCCCATTGTGTCTGAAATTGATGTTGTGGCAAGACTCGCCTGCACAGCTGCTACAATCAAAGAAACTCCAGGTGTGTTTGAACATGTTCAGCAATCAATGGTCCGTCAATGTCAGGCATGTTTGGCGTCTGATGGTGCAAACTTCGAGCATCTGTTGTAACATTCAAGCTGTCGAAACACCATTTGTATTCATGTCCAATAAATGTTTAAAACTAATCACTTTCTTGTTTTCTTTCCCATCTTGTACCTCTGCTACCACTTACCCCTGACACTTCCGGGTATAGGTTCCTATGCAATTCTTAATCCTTATGATGTGACCTACCTCCCCCAGAAAATTATCGTAAAATTTACAGTACACCCTGTATATGAATTTAACAAATACAGCATAATTATCGCATTTATATAACGTAAATTAAAATTTTAAATTATGTAATTCAATTTCAAACAAAATAGACATTTTACTGATGTTGTGGCTGCAATCACTGATGGGACCATTGCTGGTAGTAACAGTGCTTGGGGAATAGTGAAGCAATTGGATACGAATCTTTCAATGCACTAAGGTGGATCTTTCAGAAAGTTCTTTACTTCTACTCATACAAAAGCCACATGCAGAAATTAACAGTTATGATAAATGGGTGGAATTTGCTCTGACATTTCTTGCCACGATGGAGGTCGACAATGCGTGACTG
The DNA here is from genome assembly GCF_044657685.1 of Stegodyphus dumicola. Lineage (NCBI taxonomy): Eukaryota > Metazoa > Arthropoda > Arachnida > Araneae > Eresidae > Stegodyphus > Stegodyphus dumicola. The sequence continues at coordinate 183,653,459 of NC_140781.1, forward strand.
GGGAGAGGGTAATCAGACACATTTTACCCTAAATGGGACTTTGCACACTCACAGTTCTCAAATTTGGGCATCCAAACAATTCTATGTAGTTCAGAAAATCCTACCGCATTCACCAAAAGTCACTGTTTGATGTGGGTATTTAAATGTTTTGTAAAAAAAAGAGAAATCCATATAACCTCTTTGCTTAAAATCACAACCTGTATGTCTGCAGACAGTCAAAGCTAGCTGCAAGAAAAAAATGCCAGGAGAGAAAACAGGTATTCTTAACCTACTAACAAGATTTCCTATTTTTTAAAGAATTTCAGTATTAGATAAGATTTTATGTATTTACTCACTTTCTAAATATATCATTAAACATGAAAAGGCTCTTCTTCCATTGCCTGCAATATCTGTATACTGACGATTTGGCCCACTTGGGGTAATGAGTTTGATTATGCCAATTGTAGGGTTACAAATGTTGCAAGAATTATTGCCAGGTGATATCTTTCACAATGCATTTCCAGGTACTATCTCATATACCTTTACATTGATAAGACAAAACAATATGATTACCCTCCTAATATTGTATTGCTCTACTTTTGGCAAGCTAAACAGCTGCAGATCATCATGGCAAGGCTTCCTCAAGAGTGCGGATGATGATCACAGGTGTAAAATTTCCATATATTACGAGGTGGTGGTTGGTCACCTCTGAGCTGGTGTTCCATAGCATCTCAGATGTGGTCAACAGGATTAATATCTGTGTGTTAGATAGCCAGGCTATCATTTGGAATTCACCAGAATGTTCTTGAAATAACTATAGTACAATTCTAGCCTCATGACAAGAATTACCTTGCTGGAAGAATCCATTTCCGTGGGAAAGCTAGAAGAAAAAGTCTAACTAGTCAGCATTGTGTTTACATACTGCACAACAGCCACAGTGTATTCTACAATAACCATCAGTCTCAAGGACATACAGGAGACAATTCCCTAAAGTATAATAGCTCCACCACCAGCCTGCTTAATGAGTGACAGCATACACGTTAGTTAATTGGTCACCTGGAAGATAGCATTCCTTCAAGCCATTCTAAGTGATGTAAAAGATATTGTAATTCATTCACCAGAGCACAAGCAGCTAATTCTTTTTCATTGCTGCACAGTCCACCACAAAGTTCAAGGGCACAGAACACTGTGGTTGCAAATGTTAATATTGGGTTAACACAGCCACAAGAGAGAGGTGCCCCACATCCAATAAAGTCTAACAAACATATTTACTAACTGTGCATTCAAAATATACTTTTATCATTTTCATCTGTCAATTGAGACATTAACCACTGTTTGTTTGCCTTCATGAAATGGGACAGTCTTTGATATTATCTTTCTTGACTAGACCCAGACATCCAATGCTATGATGTGTACCAGCAGCTATTTATGATTCCCTGATGAGAAGTGCTGAAGATGCTTGTTCCTAACCTCCAGGCTGTTTTAATCTAGCCTTTATCACTTAACAGCAGATTTTCATATGTATGCGCATTTGCGAGGCTTTTTTTTTTTAAAAATAAATACCATTTGGAAATGAAAAAGAAAATGGAATTTTCTTACAAATTTTATTTTTATATGAAAACCTGCATCTCAATCTATTTTTCTGCATAATTTCTGCCAATATTAAGACACTTATCATATCGTACAACCAGTTTAATATTTCTGTAATGGCACCTGTGGCTAGACAGCAAAAGTAAGTAACCAAAATTACCAAAAGGAGTACCAAAATTACTTTGAAAACATGTCTCATAATTGATAAAATGACCCTTTACCGCCTCTCACAGCCATGAAATAACACTTCTATCTCGTCACGTATCACTAACATCATATCAGCAAATACACTCTCATGTTGTAGATGTGGCCATAGTGTTTTGGTTGATATCAGTATATCAAACAGGTACTGTTTTTACAAAAGCTCTGATTTCCTCAGAAAATGTTTCCATTATTTATCCCTTGCATGGGTATTTTTTCTATGCATGCATACAATTGAATTAGTCATAAAGGCATAAGCCTGTTTTGGTTAGTTATTTCTGTGCAAACAATTTCTTGGTTAGTTATTTTTGTGCCATGTAAATTAAATGCAAAAAACTATGGAAAAATATAAATGAAGTGCAAAAAATATGACATATATTTCATAAAATTCTTTGGTGTGCAAAGCCCTTGAGCTCAAGGTGTGCGAATTTTTGGAATTCTAAAGCACATTCACAGCAAACTGTCAGCATGACTTGTACTCAGTATCTACTTCATGAAAGAAAAAATATTTGATACTTTTAAAAGCATCATTCCTATACTGCTAAATATAAGTACAAACTGTAAGTACTTTATTAAAAAATATACCTTTGCAGATCCTATATTTTCTTTCCTGAAATTTTCAATTGGCTCGATAAGTGTTGCCTGAGCTCGATCCAACTAAAGAAGAAAAAAAAAAAAAAAAAAAATGCAAACCTGATACGCAACAAAATATAAAGAGAAAATATATCTACACAAAATTCTGGGGAAATATGGCAAATTTAGTCAATTTATGTAAATATTAAGAGTTAAAGAATACATATTAAAAACTATGTTAACTATAGAAATATAAGAAACATTATAAAGACAATTTTATATACCCATAAACTTAAAAGAATTAAAATTTACAATTATTTAATGTTTTGTAAATTGTTTTATGGATAAAAAATTTTTGTAGTAGAAAAATAATCTTACCATTCTATCACGTTCATCTTCAATAACACAAAGAAGACGGCCAAATTCTTTCAAAGACCCAGCTGCGGGAAAAGTTAATTGATAAGTACAAACAAAACACTCTTTCATCATAATATTTGAAAAGAAACATTAGTAAAAAAATTTCAAAATTTTAAAATTCAAGAAATTCTTGCATCCAAGTAGCAGAGGGGGAAAAAACTGTGCAAATAAGCAACTTTTCAATTGAGTAATGAGATTTAAATTTTATTTAGAAATTGGTACTCAGGTTAATTCATTTACAGTAAACCTCTGAGCTATTCGGTTGTTTGGAAAGTAATTTAGTTTCTTCCATGAAAACAAAAGATTTTATATAGTGAATAAATATTTTATTGAATTATATATTGTCCATTCTGGTCCAATACCTTTTGGCATCTTTCTGGCAACAGCATGATTCCACGCGTATAAAAATTTTTTCTTTGATGGAAAAAAATGATCCAGGTGAATTTTGATCTCATTTGAAGTAAAGGTTTTACTGTCTAAAAACTTTTGTAGATACCAGAACAAATAATGATCAGAGGGGGCCATATCTGGACAATATGCTGGATATGGCAGTATATCTCATTCAAGCTGTAAAAGCTTTTGGCAAATTACAAAACTTGTATGAGGTTTAGCATTATCTTGGTGAAACACTACACCTTTTCTATTGCTCAATTCTGGCCTTTTCTGTTTAAAGGAATCATTCAATTTGTTCATCTGATGACAGTACACTTCAAAATTGATCATTGTGTTGTCCAGTAGAAGTTAAAAAAAAAAATGATTCTTTTGAAATCCCACCAAACAAATAGCATCACTTTTTTTTTAATGAATATCGGCTTTTGAAGTGCTTCGAGGCGGTTTATCTTTTTTGCTCCAATCATCTCTTGCATTTAAACATAGTTGTAGACAACCCATTTCTCATCCCCAGTTATGACATGCTTCAAAAATGTATTATTTTCTTGATGTTTGAGAAGCAAATCACGAATGTCAATACAACGGCACAAATTTCTTTCCATAAGAGAATATGAGGAACCAATATATCAAGCTTTGAGACTAAACATAGGCATTTCAAATGATCATGAATGGTTGAATTCGATAAATTTAATCTTTTAGTGATCTCGCGAGCTGTTATTCGTCAGTTTTCATCAATTAACGCTTTTATGGTATCTTCATCAGCTTTACCTAGCCATCTAGAATGCAGTGCATCTTCAAGGTCAAAACTGGCGAATAGAAATTTTGCAAACCAGTTTTGGCACTCACATTCTGTCAAGACATTTTCTCCACACACCATCGGGGAATTTTTTTCCAAGTTGGAACAGCATTTTTACCTTTTCAATAGTAAAAAGCAAAATATGCCAAAAATGCTGCTTTCCACTTTCCATATTTGAAGGAGCACCTACTAGTACTACTGCACAGAATCAATCATACATTTTTGCAAGCAAGTCTTGCTATATTAGCTGAAAAAATTTATAATGATTATGCGGTTTAAATGTAAAGTTTCTGTGAAAAGTAAACTTAAGTTGTCCATTGGAAAAAAACAAAATTACTTTCCGAACAACCCAATATGTAAGTAATGTACTCAGTAAATCTTTATGCTGCTTGAATTTTACACAAGTCAAATTTGTAAACTGTTTAAGTGTAGCTTTGTATGGAACTGCAATATTTACTATTTTTATATGCATGTATATGCATTACTTACACAGCATTTCTTTATAAATGTAACTTTATGCAACAGTAGATATCCAGGTACAAACTGTAAAAACAAATTGAAATGACCATTTTCAAATAAAAAAATGTCTTGCGACATGTAATCTGGCTTTACGTTGAAAAAAGAAAATAGTTGTGAAGAGAAAATACAAATATTCTTCTTGACGTTGAAGACAAAGGGCAGTAGGGTAGTTTGGATTATGATCTTGACATAGTTCTGAACTGAATGTCAGAAACATGTCTAGAGTAGACAATGTGGTCATATGCTTTTTATTATCATACATGGCCTTGTAGCTAAATATATTAGAGAGAATATCACCACAAACATTCTCAAACCACTTGGTGTTCAAGAACTATCAATTCTAATTTTTTTAGCTTTGGTTCTATCAAGTTAAAAGATCCTATCTAATCCCTTGTTGCAAATTTCTTAATCACTAGAGTTGGTGGTTTCAGCAGCACAGTATTTTTAGTATCTTAAAGATAAATAAATACCGATTTTATATCGTGCACGCTTATACTTTTCAGAATTAGGCCCTCCAAATAAAGAGTGTATAAGACTTTTCTCACTATATTATACCCTATTTTTCCCATCACATTTTTTAAAATATGTTTTTTAGGACTCTGAATATACGGCATCCTTAACAATATGATACTAGCTTTATTTTCATGGTTTGAAGGAACACTTTTGGGCCATAAGTGATGTTAGACAGGTTGATTTCAGAACTTGTAGATTTTCCATCACTCTTACTGTATTCCCCATTCTGAGCATCTACAGTTTCACAGTAGTGCATATTTTTTACCACCACATACTATACATTTCAGAAACACTTATAAAGGGTGTCCCAAAATTAACACAATATTTGAATTCAATATAAAAGAGAGTTTTTAGACTATAACTATTTATTTTTAAGTGAATCATAAAGTGCATTGGATAGGGTTATTTATCGAATAACACATTGGGCAAATGGCCTCCATGGCTTTGCTAGCACATACGCACCCTTTTGTCAAAATTTTTCATGACCTTTCTGCATAATTGTGGCTGAATTTCATTGATGCAGCGTTTAATTTCCTCTTGTAACGCACGTGTGGTTGTGTAATTGTTGACATAGACCTTTGACTTCAAATAGCCCCCATAAGAAGAAATCTAATAGTGTTAAATCACATGATCTAGGGGGCCAATTCTGATCACAGAAACAAGAGATTACATGATAAGGAAATGTCTCATGCAGTAACTGAATTGTTTCATGGGCTGTATAGCATGTGGCACAGTCTTGTTGAAACCACATATTGGCCACATCAATATCATCCAATTTCAGCAGAAAGAACAGTGTTATCATGTCGCGATATTGAGCACCATTAACAGTTGCTGCTTGACCAGCCTCATTCTCAAAAAAGTATGGTCCGATGATTCTGCATGCCCAAAATCTGCACCGAAAAGTGACACGTTGTGGGTGCATTTGTTTTTCGCTAATCACATGTGGGTTTGGGGATTAACAAAGCCATCGAGGTGAAAATGTGCTTCATCGCTTAGGATCATTTCGCTCGAAAAACCAGCATCCACTTTTTGATGCTTCAGTTATTGCACTAATCGAATTTTGTAAGCATGAAGACACAGATCATTTATGAGTATACGCTGTAGAGAGCTTCTTGGAATTTGCAATTCTTGTCCACGACGCTGAATCGATGTTCCTGGGTTTTCACCAACACTCTCACGCACTGCTTCAATATTGACATTTGAACGGCTTGTTTTTGGACGACCAGTGTGTTTAGGATCACCAACTGATCCAGTCTCCACGAATTTTTCAATTAATCTCTTCAAAATTGACGAGGTTAAAACACTATTTTTACTATATTTTGTATAAAATTTTCGAACTGCAGCTGCCAAGCTTTCAGTATTATAAAAATATTGTTCAATAATAAAGACACATTGTTGTATCGTATAACGCTCCACTTTCACTAACCCTAAACTCTCGGCTTTCAAACTGTTCTTCTTTCAGGGTTGCTCACAACTTGATGCAAAACTGGCACCAAATTCAAATCTTGCTTTTATTTTGGAACACTCTTTATTACGAACTTGTCCGTATATTGTGAACTGGATGTCCAGCTGTCAGGCATGTGAAGTAACACTGTTCATATCTTAAAATACTCTGCTTTTCAGCTAAACTCATCTTTTGAGCAGAAAAACAATCTGAGCTTTGAGTGCTTCCCGGAACAAAAAACACAGGCTTTCTTCACATCCCTTGAAGCTGTAGTGAGTAAACTGGCAGCTGCATGCACTCTTCCTGTTGTGAAATGCCCTCATTTCTTCTTAAAAGATTGGCAACTTTTACTTAAACACGAAACAAAAGCAGCCATGGCTAAATTTATTCTTTCCTTCCCTTCAGTTTTGGCTTTAAGGAAAGACATCAAATTAGTCAACCATTCTTTAACATCAGTTGAGGTTGTGGAAGAAGCATTTACGCCCCATGCTTTCAGGAACTCTTCTTGAAAATAAGATTAACATTTATCAGTAGCATTTCAGCATCAACAGCACATTTATCAGTAGTCACTCTTAGTGTTTCTGATGCTCTAAGATACAAGTTTATCACACAGAGATGTCAGCGAGATTTTCTCATGTTTTTTAACAAAAATTATCATTTTTAACAACTCTTTAGACTATTGAGTGCTTTTGTATAGTTGGCTTCTGTTGGCGTAAAGCTTTCTACAACTTTTAGTACTCTGGATTCACTTACAGTATAGCTTGATCAACGTACTAAAATTTAATTTCAGGTGTAATGTCTTCATCATTATAAATATGTTGGAATTGACTCCAAAACTGTAGCCAATCCTTAACATCACCACTGAACTCTAATTTCGGTAGATTAAATTTCTTTTTAAATTTGGTGAAAGTAACAGAGTTTGGAGACTCACCTGCTGTTAGTGATGTTGCATGAATTGACACCAATTGCAGTTTCTGTTATCTTATCTTTTCCCATTCTTCGTATTCTATTTGTCTTAGCTTTACTTGTTTTTCATATTCTATTTGTTTTCATCTCTCCTCTTCTTTTTTTTTTTTTTTTTTCACTGACAATTAAAAAAAAAAAAAACTGTAACAAACTGTGAATCTTTCACATACGCTTTACTCTGCAAAATAATTTCTTTCAGTTCTGCTTTTGTGACCTTTTGAGGTAACGTCACACTGATTTCTTTGGCGACACACAACATGTCCTCTGTCTTAAATCCTTTTGCTGCTTGAAATATTTTTTTGAATTACAGTCCTATCACTTGACAGCAGTAATATTTAAATAACACTAAATGTAGCTTAAAATTAGCAGTGCTAGTGAAAAACAACAGATAAGTGTAGCACTACACTCCATTATTATTAAAAACCAGCAACCAACATTACCATAATAATAAGGAAAAAGTCAAACAAAAACATAAGCTGAAAATCATTGGTGAAGTAGTGAAGTTTAAATATTGATATTAATTATTTTACAATCTGTCACATACTGCATGCCCATTTGATCACAAATGTCAATTCATTCAGTGACTGAAAAACTGTGCATGCATTGTATTAATGAAAACATAGCATATAACACTTTTACTTTTGCACTGTCTGATGAGATTTCAAAGTACAATAATAACTTTATTTTCATCAGATTTATAAAACAGACAAGTTCATTAACACTCACAGACAGCACACATATGAAATACTTTTATAATGCAGATGAGTACTGCTGACCCTATCGATATAAAATTTTCCTCACAGCATTATTGTCCTCCTTGCAGAAGCAATCTAATGCTGCAGCACCCCCTCCACAGGAGGGCAGGCAGAACTGAAAAATAAATTCACAAGGCTATTTACAGCGATGTGTAAGCCCTTAACAGGCTACACAGTCAAACATCACTGACTACGTGAGATCACTGATGGTCCTGTGTTCAGATAGAGATTACTGGCTGTAAGTTATAGGACTTAACAAGTATTACAATCTAAGATACAAGAGACTGCATTACAGAAATATGATTTAACATTTAGAATACTTATCATATATTATACCACTTTCAGACTAACTTCACAAAACACTATTGAACAATGCATTGAAGGTGCTATTAATATTACTTGCTCTTTTGAATGAAGAAATTATGATGATAGAATTGAACAAGGTAATAATTATAATACAACTGATAAGAAGACTGAATTCCGTTGTAACAATGAGCATAAAAACGAAACAAGGGTTATAAATAGATGCAGAGTGTATATAAATGCAATTACAATTGAAAGAAGGAAAAAAACGTATGCAGGTACAATTGAAGCAGGTAGTTATACCACTAATGACACTTCGCGTAAATGAGGCTTACTGCTGTGCTTCTGTTTCGCAGAGTGTCATTACCATAGTCTTACAAATCATACAGACTTATGATGTTCTGCGAGAAAGGTGTGCCTAACTACTTGGTTAATTTCTGATCGAGCAAGATGCCAAGTGCTAGGTGTTGCCCTGTTGTGCCCACTTAAAACCGAGTATTTTTTGTTGCACAGTACATAAGAAGTTTCTCAGCTTTACTCTGGCTAATGTTGTTTTTAATCAAATTTTCTGCTCATTAGGACCAAAATCATTGACTTAGTTTGTTTTTATGAAGATGAGTAATGGCTAGGGCAAGAGAAGAGATTATAGTCATCCGGGTCATCCACTTGATGGGAAGTTTCACTGGATGTTCAAGTAGGCCCACATCATTTGCTGCTGACTTCACTGCCCTGGTTGCTTCTTCATTGCCTTTGATCGCAACATGTGCTGGGACCCAATGAAAACTGGAACGGATTGCTTGTAGCTGCTGAAGGAGCAGACAGTGAATTTCCTGTACTTGTCGACTCCGATGTTTATGTCCTATTTTGTCCTCTAGGCTGGAGGCAGAGTCACTAAAAATGGCTATTTTCCTGCTTGACTTATTTCTCACATATACTAAGGCCGTCTTTAGTATCACTAATTCAGCCTGATACACTGAGTTGGATTCATTCAGTCGTCTTCTCCACTCATGCAAGATCAGTCCATCCTCTATAGCACAGAAGGCACTTCTTGTACCTTTTGCAGTCTTGGATCCATCTGTGTACATTGAGAGTGCCGCCATACATGAAACCAAGTACTTAAGAAAGATATTAGCATTCCAATCTATATCCGCAGGGTGACCTAATAAGTCCGGCCTGTATTTTTCATAATCCCTAGCAAAGTAGGCTCTCAAAATTAATGACTTTCTGAAATAGGTCTAGCGGTGGGAATCCTGCAAGAACCTAGTGCAGGGGTTGAACTTATGAAACACTGATGGATTAGCAGGAATGCAAATCACTGGATGTTAGATTATCAGATTTTTGCAACAGATTAGAGAGATAAACAAAACTGACCCACAGATGAATTCATTGAATTACTAATAACCTTTGCTAACACATGAATATGCAAGATATCCCCCCCCGAAAAAAAGGATCTACAGTCAAAAGTCGTTAATTCGGACACCCATAATCCGGAATGATCTATAATCCGGACCTCAAAGCTAAAAACTTTCTGCGCATGCGCCGCGTTGACACATGCGCATAGGCGTTTACGCGTGCGCATAAGACCTTTACGCGCAAGCGCATATGCGTGTGCGCGTAAATTTTATAAAAGTAAACTTGTAAGAGCAATTTTATAAAAGCAAACTTTAACTTTCGATTATGTCAATTTCCGATTCTGGAGCTACCAAAGGATCTACAAAACGAAAGTATGTCTCGATGTCCGTCAAACAAAAAGTGGAATTGCTGCAAAAAATGGATAAAGACATGAAGAAGGTGACTGAGAGGTTAGTGAAAACGAAAAAATTTCGATTGACAAGTTAGTCGGTATTCTCGGCACAGCAATTACGGGACTTGAACAGCGGAGCTTTTTAACTGAACAAGAAATTATGTCTGTTTATAGAATTAAAGAGAAAGTATTATCACATAAAATGAAACAACTTACATTGAAAGAAATGTTTAATAAAGTAAACAAATAAATATTATGCTTCTTTTTTTTTGTAAATTTTGATACCCTTTAGATCATAATTGTTCTTTATTTCCTAAAATACGGTTATATTTTTAATTTTAGAATTTGTGCATGCCATCTTACGAGATTTAAACTGATGATCTATAATCCGGAAAAATCGATAATCCGGAATCGCCGAAGTCCCGACGAGTCCGGATTAACGACTTTTGACTGTATTATAAAAATGACAATTCAGGCTTGGATATCATAAAAGCAAGCAAACTCTTGAAGAAATTTCAAGTAGAGTTAATACAAATAATAAAATGCTTTTCAGCCCTTATATTCTTGTCGCTAAGAGCCCGCCTCACACCTTCAGACAATTTAGCAAATGCTGAGTAAAGTTAAGCTGCCAGGCGATTCACATGCATTTATTCATTCATATAACATTTAGATGTATTTAAATGCCACATTTTGGCCAATTTTCCTAAACTTTCATTACCATTAGTCTTTCAAACCTAATTCCCAAATCTCCACATCTGAGTTAACTTTTTTCAAATCCTGACCTCTATATTGACCTTATAACTCCTCTCTATTTTTTGTTACAGTGCAAAGCCTAATTATTTAAAATACGTTTAGATATCATCTAATATTAATATTCAAAATTTAGTGCACATTAAACTGTGATATAGAATTATACACTCATAGTAATAAAATACCTAATTCATTATATAATAATCATAATTGATGTTTCTTGCATCTTCTGATATAGATTTTGTGGTGGTGTCTGATTATCCACACTCCCACTGAACTCATTGCTGACTTACTGACTTTGATTATCCAGACTCCCACCCAACTTATTCAAGAGCATTTAAGAACTAATCGGTGACAATTTTTTCACCACACTAAAGTACAAAAGTCAATAACAATTTTCAAAATGGTGGCCCACTAAGAATATCATACAAGAACAATAAATCAATGAAATTTAAGAAGTAAGAAACATCAGTAATGAAACTTTTTTTTTTTTTGCACAAACCTAGCATTACACATCAGGCAACACACTATGTACTAAGCATAACACCTGGGGTTGCTTTACAAATATTTTTTGGTCACATTATGGGCTGTCACAAACTATTTTGGTGATAGACTGCTTTGCCTCACAAATACTTCAATTTTTCAGTGCGAGTATGCATAAACAGAAAGAAGCAATTTTGCTTTTACTAACATTCAGTGCACATTCATTTTGGCACTTCATCTTTTTAATGACTAGCAGTGAAACAACAGCAATATAAAAATGTCACCAAAGAAGAAAGCCAAACTATTTTTTAAGCAAATGAGAAGAATATTCATAATTAAAATCTGTACCTTCCTTGTGTTCACAAAGTTTTACTGAGCAAGTTGTACCTGGGAGTTCAACATTCCTTAAGGGTTAATGAATACTGCAACAACATGCTTACAAATGTTGTCCTATTCACATAGTGGCAGGACAGCTGACTGTGATAACCTTGAGTCTAGGTTATCCAGGAGAAGAAATAGATGCTTTTGTAAGTGTATTCTGTTTCTGTGGCATGGGGATACTTAAAATACAGCCAAGAGGTTTCTGAAAAGGCCAGCAAGACAGAAGATTTGGATCTGATCCCTAGGGGAATTTTCCCTCAAAACAGCATAGATTTGTAGTGTTACCTAAAAGATGCATAGGCCTCAACCAACAACGGCTGCAAACCTTGCCTATTCACCTTATATTAATTCACAAATTTGACCTGATGCTACTGTCAGACAAGTGGATTAAGTCACTACATTTATGCTTATACCAAATGGCATAAATATCCACAGAGATGGGTGAAAATATTTTTTCATTCAGACATCTTTTTGGTAATACCAAAAAGGATTTAATTAACATCATCACATATGAGATACTAATAATTGTCACCACACAGCATCAACTACAGAGGCATGACCTGCTTCCATAAGGTTAATTATGTGTAACTCTACTTTAACCAAAATATGTAAGAAATGAACAATGACAAAAGCTACTGTGAGAAATATCCTAAAACTAAGAATTGGACAAAACTTCAATGATAAATTGAAATATACTTTTAACTCTACCAAGTTCTACTGTACTCCAAACAACAATTGTTTACAAGAAAGAGAAAATAGTTCAAATGCCCTTCTTCCCCTTCATTTGGTTGGAAATTATTTCTTCAACCAAACAAGGAACATCTTCAAATTACCAACACAAAATCTTTTCTGAGGAATAATACCCAGATTAGTTCATATAATGGATCATCTGATGCTCAGTCTACCTAATTACATCATATTATTTAGAAACAGAACAAGCTAGGTACAGCCTTAAAAAATATAATGTATTTTAATATTATATATCAAAACTTACCAATGAGTATTTCATCATCAGTTTGACTGGAACCAATGCAATCAAATTTAAAATTCATCAAAGTTGTGGCTAGACTACGCTGAGCCTTTGATAAAACTGTAAAATTAATTAAAAAAAAGCACATTACACAAAATTAATATGATCAATAATTAAATATATTAAATACAGTTTTCATTTACATACAAGATGAAGGCAATGAACCAATATTAACCAATTGGAGTCATCTACAACTGGCTAAAATTATCCTAGACCTATAATTCAAAGTTCTAACATTTCTTAAGCACAATTTTAAGAGAATTTTATGAAAACATTTCCAACACTATGAGTAAAAGGGTTTTGCATAAGTAAAATTTAATTTTTATATGGTGCACGTACAACAAAAATTAAAGCTATTGAAATACTCATTATTCCTTACATTAGTTATGTAAAGGAAGTTTCAACCTATAGTTGACAAATATTTTCAAGGAGCCAGCTACAAATTTATAAGTGAATGCTATATTAACACACAATAAAAACAATACAATCTAATGATAAATAATCCTGTTTTACAGCTTCTTCCTAAATTTTCTGCCAGGTCTTTGATTTATGTTGCTGGTAGCCAGTGTTGAAAAATTATCTAAACCATCAAACTAGTTCCTTAATACAGAAATTCAGGTAGAATCAGTACATTATTTTATTAATATTTTTTTTGAAAATATTTCATGTTACACATTATATAAAAATTGTCTGCTATTTGATGATGATTTGGTAATTAGGACCAAGGCTCTAAAACATGGTGCAAAAACCTTAGTGAAAGCTGCTTAAATAAGGTCCAGCAGGTGCTCTCAAATTGGTGTGAAGAAAATAATATGTCTGTAATTCTGAAAAAGACAGCTTCACAGTCTTTTCCTCTAATCCATGAAATTTTTTGCCCAGAGCTAAAGTACCAAGATAACTTTGATTACTAACACAAACAAATTTACTTATCTGGGAATGACTTTTGATAAGAACTAAAGTTGGAAGCTTCATGTTGAGCAGCTTACCAAACATGCTTCAAATAGATTTAGTATTCTTAAGTATCTAACAGGACATGGTCCACTCTTAACATTACATTTAATACTTATACCCTGCCTTTAATGTCATATTGCTGTGAAGCTCTCACCACTGCCCCACAATCAGTGGTTAATAAACTTGGAAGTGATGCAAAACCAAGTGATTCACTTGATTACAGGAGCTGTGAAATCCACACCTATCAATGAGATGTTATTGTTGACAGAAAATAAACGCTTCCAGGATATTATGAAAATGAGGGCCTTGGTTCTCTATGTAAAGCTACTGCGGATGGAGGATCTCTACTTGAGGGACTACATAGCCAAACCTAGTAAATTAAAAAACCAATATGGATTTATTCAAAAAATCATGGATCTGGTCCAAAACATCTTAAGATTCCAGGTAATATGTAACCACACTTGACAACCAGAAGCCCTTTGGAGGTGATTAATGTCAAAGTAAGACTACAACTAGTAAAAACCATCCATAGAAAAGAAGAGATGTTGAGCCAAGTGTTTTGAAATGTCTCACTTTGGAGACCATTGTAGCTAGATACCCACCTACTCAGTGGCTGCACATTTTAACTGATGGTTCTCAGTTTGTTATTTTAAAGTTGGGGCTGGTATGTTTTCAAATCTCTTTTCTTTTTACTCCCCTGCAGGATACATTGGTACCACCTTTGATGGTGAAGTAGTAGCCATCTGTATAGCTCTAAAGCAGTTATTAGCTATTCATTCTTTAAGTTTGAAAAGAGTCTTTTTTTTTTTTTTTTTAATGTTCATGCAGACATTCAATTAACTAGCTCTATTGAACACCCAGTAACACCTGAAATTTTGCAATGTTAAGAATTCCTGAGAACTCTCACTTTAAAGGGGAAACAAATTGTCTTCCAGTGGGTGTCTGGTCATTGTGGCCTTTGCAGCAACGAACAAGCAGACTTCCTTGCAAAAAGAGGTGCCACCTTACAACAACATCCTAATGCAGCCATTTCTTATTGGAGGATTAAACTGTTTTACAAAAGTTTATTTACGTCTAATATCTTATGAGACCTTCAGGCCCATACAGCCTTAAAAAGTTCGAGAATGATAAGTTCTTCTCTTATTCCCAATAGTCCAAGATGCAATGTAGTTGCGGCTTTCTGTCTACAGAACATGATTGCCTTGCCACCCACCTGCACCCCATAGGCATTTCAAGTAATCATATTTGCCCATTTTGTAATTCTGGAGAAGAAATGGGCCAGAACCACCTGCTCTGATGCAAGTCCTTTTGTGGTCTTACAGAGGAGTCGAGATACTGGGAGGCTTGAGAGCTCCTTAGGCAATGACTTCAATCTTTTTGTTCTCAGTTCTAGTGTTTGTAACCTCTGTTTATAAGATTTTAGTTCTTTGTAACTTTTTGCCTAGCCATTGCAGATTTAAGAAAAAAAAATTATATAAAAATCTGAACTCTATCAGTAACGTTATAAAATGACACTATATGCACTGCAGGCCATTAAAACTGCAACACCAGAAAGGAATGATCTGACGAACGTCAAAGTCACATGAAAGGAAGAAGAGGTTGGCATATGCAAATAATTAATAATAGGGGGACCGGAAAGTAATGTTGTTTTCTTACATTAAATTCAAATGAATAAATTTGTAAGAAGTTTTTATTTTTAATCAATAATATAATCACCCTTGTTATCAGCAACATTTTGCCATCTAGTATGCCAATTTCAATCCCAGACTGATAAAAATCTATTGGTTTTTGAGTAAAATATCTCAAGATGGCATTTTGAACATCATCCAAATTTTCAAATTTTTTGTCACTAAGAAAATGTTGTAGGGATCGGAATAAATGGAAATCCGAGCGTGAGATATCGGACGAATATGGTGGGTGAGGCAGTACCTCCCACCCCAATTAATTATATTTTTCCAGTGTTTGTCTTGCACAGTGCGGTCTTGCATTGCCGTGTTGCAGAATGACGCCTTTTCCGTTGACAATTGCCAGATAATTTTCGATTAAAGATTGGTTCACTAGATGCAATTGTTCACAATAAAGGTCTACATTAACAGTTTTTCCAGGTTTCAGCAATTCAAAATGAACAATTCTGTGAATACTCCATTCAAACACCCAGAAGCGACTTTTCGGGATGTAAACCCTTTGTAACCCCTATTAAAACTGCCTTTTGAGTTTTGGATTATCATATAGGACTTATTTTTTTTTTCCACTAATCAAACGATCAAAAAATGGTTCTGTATGGTGTCGTTGAAGCAATACGTTGCACGTGATGGATAGGTTGACTTTGTTCTTTTCAGACAGATGATAGAGGACTCAAACACCTGCTTTGCTTATTTTTTCATTCTGCTTTAAATGTTCTTGGATGGTCAACCAAGGTTGGTTAAGAGTGTTTGGCATGGATTTGCTGCCCCTTCTGCCATTAGCATGTTGTTGTCGACATGCGCAGAAATGACATTACTTTCCGGACCCCCTATTATTTCAGAACATTTAGACGACACAGGAGAGAGAAACGACATCTGTATCACTGAATAAAAGAAAAATTGCACAGTGGATTTCTCATTTGGAAAATGCTTTGTAAGGTTGGAGTTTGCTCATAATATCGTGCTATGCCTCGAATAAGAAGAGGAAATGCTTACTACGAAGTTCTGAAATTCAATAGAGGCAGGAACTTTGCCAATCGAAAGTGTAGATTATCATTCCGTGATAACGCTGGTCGTACTGGTCGACATCCAACCACTGTCATGAGAATATGGAATCAATGGGTTGTTGAGGGTCATATTGAACGGCATGCAGGATCTCAACGTTCTCCCGTGACTAACGCCAGAGAAGACAGACATATTATGAGGTCAGCTCTGCAAAACCGTACGACCACATCACGGAGCATTAGTCAGGAAATGGGCATGCTTGCAGCACGCCCAGTATAAGCTCACAAGGTGCGTCAATGTTTGCAGCAGCATGGACTATCAACAGGGTGACCATTACTTCGGCTTCCCTTGACAATGCAGCAAAGAGAAAGACAGCAACTCTGATGCGCCAGATGACAAAGCTGGGTACAGGAGTGGCACAATGTCGCCTTTTCAAACGAATCCTGGTTCTAAGTGCATATTTCGATGGACGTGTGTGGAGTGTCTGAGAACGCATGTAGCCTGCTTGCATTTGATATCGGCATAGGGGGCCCTGCACCTTTTGTGATGGTTTGGGCAGCTATTGGGTACATGACATGCACGTCTCTAGTTCGGATCGACGGTAATTTGAACGCAGATGGGTACATTTCTGACATGTTACGTCCAATGGTTGTGCCTTATCTTCAACACTCCTAAACGCCACGTCCCAACAAACTAATGCAACACCACATGTTCTGATCTTCATAGAGACACACAGCATTTGATCACCGCCCTGGCATGCACGGTTTCCAGATCTGTCACACACTGAAAACATCTGGTTATGGGTCGCTGAGAGACTAGCCCACCACCCCTCTCCAGTTAGTAGGGTTGATGAAGTGTGGCATGGACTTGAAGTAGCATGGAATGAGTTGCCCATTTCTGTCATCCATTTCCAGTTTGATTTTATGGCTAATGGCGTAAGGGCCGTTTTAGCTGCCAGGGGTAGCAGCTGTTTCTACTAATTTTGCACCCCTGTAGACCACCAAAATGCTTACAAATTTAATCAAGTTGTCTTCATGCCATACTATTTACGTGCAATAAATAGCTTTTTTGCATTTCCTTTACTTCATGGTGTTGCAATTTTAATGGCCAGCAGTGTATCTTATCAAATTCCTGATTTTCTTCTGAATCACAGCCCTACACCACAGAGAAAATCGACATAAAAACTTACCAAGACAAAAGACTCAAGAAGTTTTAGAGCTCACTAGTGGCTGAGCGGTAAAGTCAAAGAATACTGGCAGTTCTGACCTGGGTTCGATTCCAGGTGAATGTGTTGGCTGCATGGCTGTATCCATGGTTTTCTCCATGTGTAATATGTATACAAGTCAGTCTCCCTGAGAAAGTCCTCCACCCTGAGCATCCCTCCCCTTAAGCAGATAGTCCTAGTGTGCTTTGCTGCATTCTCAATAAACCAACCAAACCAAGAAAGTTAGAAATTTCAGAGCTTCCAAAATTTCAGAATGAAAAGGGTACTACTACTTTTAAAAACCTTTAAATTTTTCTTTAAGACTAACATTATACACTCATGTCCATAAATTAAGGATAATTCGGAGTAAATCGAACTCTAAAATAAATATATCACCTGTAAAATCACTACACACATCTTCAAGAATCATATGCAAATTTCAGGAAGTAACCAGATGACACCGATGGTACGTCACAATGACGAGAGTGTAAGAGAGTGATATATAAGGAATACAGGCAAAGAAGTAAAATTGTTCGCAGGAACTTTATAAGCATTTCAGTGCAATAACCGAATAGTTATGACACAAAGGAAGCATTTGGATGGTTTTTGATGTGGTAGAATTATTGATCGTCTGGAATGTGGGCATACCGAACTGGAAGTATCAGACGAACTTGGAATTGTCCAGAGTGTCATCTCCAGGCTTTGGCAACGATTCCAAGATGATGGTAATGTGAGCAGACGTTACAGCACAGGTCGCCCCAGAGTTACAACACCGCATGAGGACCGGTATTTGACAGTTACTGCCAAAAGAAACAGGTGGAGCATAGCCTCAGGCCTGTCTCGTCAGCCACTGGTACGACAATTTCAACGCAGGTCGTGTACAGACGCTTAGGGCAGATTGGTCTATATGGTCGTAGACCTGTCAGATGCGTTCCACTTACTGCAACTCACTGTCACCTGCGGTTAGCATGGAGTAGAGAGCATGCATTGTGGACACCGCAACAGTTGGCTTGTGCGATGTTTTCCGATGAGTCCAAGTTTAGCTTGCAGTCTGATTCTCGCCGGACTTTCATATGGAGAGCTCCAGGTACCCGTTACCACCAAGAAAACATCATTGAACGACAGTCCCGGGGTGGTGCAGGAGTGCTCGTTTGGGGTGGAATTATTCTGGGTTTCAGAACTGACCTGCATATTCAAATTGGAACCATGACAAGCCAAATCTATCTGGGACGTCATTCTGGAACAACATGTACGTTTGTTTCGGGGCGCCATGGGTGCACAATTTGTGTTTATGGATGACAACGCCCGTCCTCACCGTGCAAACATCGTAAGTGAATGCCTTCAATCGGAGGATATCACCCGTATGGACTGGCCAGCATTCTCATCGGACTTGAATCCAGTAGAGCACGTGTGGGATATGCTTGGCCGACGAGTTGCAGCCCGTCAACCTCCTCCTACATGTCTACCGGAACTTCGAAGAGCATTGCTTTTTGAGTGGTGTAATATCCCCCAAGATCAGATCGATAATTTGATACTCAGCACGCCTAGGCGTTGTACGGACTGTATTGCATCGTCTGGGAGACATACAATGTATTAACAATCATACTAACTATGTAATATTGGTTTTTTGTAAATAGGGTTTTTTTTTTTTTTTTTTTTTTTTTTTTTTTTGTAATTTGCTCCAGGGAGAAAAAATTGCTAATTTTTGTAATAATATCAAACACATAACACTTTTTTTTGCTCTTTACCTTTAGCTTAATAAATAAGCTTTACAAATAAGTAAAATTTGTTTTGCTTCTAACTCTTCCTTTGCCTGATTTTGCATTATCCTTAATTTATGGACATGAGTGTAGTTTTCTGCGTGATCACAAGTGTTTGATTTGCACAAATAGCCACGAGCACAAGGAAGCAATTATTCACAACAATTATCATACAGATAGACATACAGGAGTATGATGAGCCTTTTCATAGATAGATGATATCAAATGAAGTAGGATATCAAATACATTAAAGGATTTATCAAATGGAAAACAAAAAGTTCCATTTGCAGCATGCTGTGTTCTATAAGTTCCTAAAAAAAATGAGTAATTGAACTGCAAACATGATGAGAAAATCACAATCAACAAATACTGTGAGCAAGCAAATCCCCACACTCAGTACAAAAATTCAAGAAAAATCACTAGTTTTGGCCACCGTAAAAGGTGTCATCACTCATTGTGATAGCACCAAACTATGTACAACCCAAGCAATACTATGCACATTGAATGAGTTAAAATGAAAAAAATCCTCTAGCAACCACCATTTTCTCAAAAGCTTGCTCTTTCAAATTTCCATCAGTTCCTGCCACACTGAATAAGTTGAATAACTTGAATTATTTAAAAAAATCAGAAAATGCCCACTTTTGTGGTAAAATATGTATGTGGGAACAACATTACATATAAATTGAATATACAGTGCATCCATAAAGTCATGGTTCACCTTTGTTTGGTCTAAGGAAAGCAACAAAACAAGATAAAAATGTGAAATCTTCACCAAACAAAAGGAAAACTCTCCCAAGTTTCCGTAGTATTATGTGCAAGCATGTGCACACACAGGTGATGACGCAGCACCCCGAAATGCGAAGGAGCAGATCAGCCCATCCACGCCAGCCAAGATGTGGACCATACAGAGGAAAGTTTAGTGTGTTCTGTGGCTTGCCAAATTCGAATCTATGACCAAAGTGCAATGTATATATTGTTGTGTGTACAATGAACCGCCACCACATAGAAATAACATTAATCAGTGGGATAAGCAGTTGAAGGATACCGGCAGTTTGTTGACTAAACCCCGTTTTGGCAGGCCATCGGTCAGTGACGAGTCTATATGGAAGAGTTATCTAAGAACCTCTTACAAATTGCAGCTGTTGCACGCTATCAAACCAACAGATAGACCCAAATGATTTGCGTTTGCTACAGATATGCTTCATGAGGTCGACAATGATAACCGATTTCTGCAGAAGATTGCATTTAGCGATGAGGTAACATTCCCTGATAGTGGACATGTTCATCGCAATAACATCCGAATATGGGTTGCTGAAAATCCTCCTGCCTACACAGAGTACGAACGTAACAGCCCTAAAGTGAATGTGTGGTGTTGCTTGATGCTTGATAAAGTGATAGGATCATTTTTCTTTGCAGAGTAGACTGTGACGGCATGTCTGGAGCCCACATCAAACTGCACTGAATAGGTATGAAACTTTAAGAGGTTTTCTTTTGTTTGGTGAAGATTTCACATTTCTATCTTGTTTGGTTGCTTTTTTGTGACTGATCAAAAGTGCACCATGACTTTACGGATGCACTGTATATATAGCCTAACGGCCCGTCCACACGAGTACGTTTGTGACGTAGTTGACGAAATTTTTTTCCACCGGCATACATTTGCTTTATGCAAAAGACGCAAAACTGAGTTTGCTTCTGTTCAGCTTTTATGTCCATAACGTGAACGAATAGCCAATAGCCGAACGAGTTCTTATCACGTGTCATAATCGGAAAATCTTCTTGCTTATTTCAATATGGCGTCAGAACCACACAGAGTTAAGTTTTTGCTTAGAAATAAATAACTGTTTACAGCAATAAAATAATTAGCATTGTTCACGGCATCCTCAGATTTCTCAAACCATATATATTGGTATAAATTTCAAATTCTCATTAAAGGGGAAAAACTGTATATATATAAAGCAATGATCCGACCAGTATATCCATATGCTTCACCTGTTTATAACACCGTAAGTAATAGGAACCTAAATAAATTACAGTTTCTACCAGTGGCGTAACTAGAACTCTTGGACCCCTATGCAAAAATTTTTCCTGGGCCCCCCCCTCAATAAATTTAATGTGCTTAAAAATTAAAATTAAAATTTTTAAAAAGTTAAAAAAAATCAAGGATTTCACGAGCCAGTGTTTTTATGATGAATTTTATTACATCTGGATTATTTTTTAAAAAATAAAAGCACATCCTTAGGGAACCAGTTGAAAGGTAAGTAACATCAAGAAAGACTAAAAAGGAAAATATTTTCCCTTGATCAACTGTGAAATTTGCTTTAGTCTGGGTATTTGATATCAGATGATTTTAATCAGTTATTTAAGACTTTTCGTGTGCGTGCGAGAGACAGACTTTTCTCTCCTTTCACTGAGATACATACTGATAATAAATGAATAAGTCTACATAAAAAAAGGAACATGTCACGTAAAGTATAGCATTAAGAAAAGTATGAAAGCTTAGTTTTACGGAGATTTTTATATAAAATCCAAGAGGTTTTACATACAAATATGTTTTGAATTTTTATATAAAGTCTGCACCAATCTAAGGTTTTTTGCTTAATTTAGCAAACCTAAATAAATTACAGTTTCTACCAGTGGCTTAATAACTGGTTAAATTATAAAACTTAAATAACTGGTTATATTATAAAACATTGAAAACAATATATTCTGTGAAAATAGAAGAGAAACACGCCGAGCAAAACAAAATTAGTAACACAATAACCTTAAATTTGGTGTAGATTTATGTTAAGATCTTAAACAATTTCTAGGGCAAGCAGGTTTAAGACCCTCTTCGTCAGACGTAAAGAAATCTACAAGACTGAAGAATAGTCATATTTTTCAATTGCGCCAAAATATGTGTAAATATTTATTTTTGAATGATTTTTTTTACCAGGGTAACAACTTTTATTTTATAATATTAGCTATAATTTTATAAAAGCTCCTTGCCTTCATTTCCGAAAACTCTCGAACATAGTCAGAAAGATCAATTTCCTTAAGTGTATCTTACTCTATAGAAATTAGAGCAAGATTTGTCAGACTAGTCTCCGTCATAGAAGATCTTAAACAAGTTTGTATGTATTTTAATTTTGGAAAATATCTCTCTCCACTTGCAACTGTTATAGAAAAGGACAGAAAAATTCGAAGTTCCACTCCAGTATATTTGCAAAATATTCAAGATTTTATACATATTCTAAAATGACAAGGGGCTCCGCTCCAGGAACAATGTATTTTGACAGATCTTCCAGTTCATCACAAAATTCCAAAGCGTTCAGATTACTGGAATGTTTATTTGTGAGTTTCCATTTCTAGTCTTTGCGTCTACTCAAAAGTTCTCTGAAAGATGTTTGAGGGTTCCTACGTCGTACAGGAAACTGTACCGTAGTATGCTCCGTATTCCCAAATAAGTTAAAATCTTTCTTCTACAGAACGAATAGCAATGTCTAATGTGTAGAAATACAGTTCTACTTTAAATTCCTCTTCCAACACTTTGTAGGTTTTCATATGAAGCCTCGTACCCAAAAAACCTACGTCGCCTTAGGGTATGATGGACTGGCTAAAGGAAGGGTAAGATTTCTAACGTTTCTGCCATTTACTTTTCTTCGGAGATGAAGTCTATTAAATTATTAAATTATTATTATCACTTCTACAACTTTCTAAAAATGTTTTCTCATTCTGCAGAGCTCCGACAGCTGACTGTAGATTCGTTTTTATACTTTGCAGAATTTACTCGTGTGGTTTACACGAATGAGTATATCATGCCAAATAGCAACTGAGACGAGAAATTTTAAATTTTGTCTGCCAAGCTATAATAGTACAGAATAAATTTCCTCCACAAATAAAAAAAAAAAAAAAAAAATGAAAATATAAACAATGATTTGTGTTAATTTTTATTTACTTTTTGTTTAAATCTTTAAAAAATTTTGCAAAATTTGTAAAAAAATAGCTCTTTCTTTAACGTTATTTTATTGGCAATAAAACACTGAATAAGATGAAAATAAAAGAATAAGAGCAATTAACTTAAAAAATTTCCACTTAATTAACCAAACAGACAAAATATTCTGCTTCTGTGCTATGTTTCGGGGGAGGGAGCGCCATATAAGTTATCCATGAAATAAATATATAATGAAAAGGAAATGGATAATCAAGCCAGAAACGAGACAAGGTTAAAGCCAGTGAGAAACTTACTGCAAGTAAATGGCTAGAGGGGCAAAATTAGTTCATACGAAATTTACAAAAATATCTGAAAGCTTTCAGGTTTTACGTAACGCCCAAAGGGGCATTTTTTTAAAGTTTCGTGTGCTACTTTTATTTATTAAATATCATGTTCTTCCCGCTTAAACCATTAAATTAAATTCAACAGCAATATCGCATGAGCATATCTTTAGAATTTCCGATACACAGTCTCGCGCACTAGCGATACTTTTTTTTTTCGTAAAAAATTTCCATTGCTCGCTTTGAAATCGTTGAGTTTCTTAATCAAAAACATGTTAAAGAGTTATAAAATATGAAATCGATAATAAAACAAATTTCAAATTCCAAATTCAGGCTTCCAGATGCCCATATTTGGTGCAAGATTACATGATTCAAAATTGGATGGCTCTAGGTACTGTTGTTTTACCCCAATGCGAGAAATATAGATATGTTTATGCAGATTTTTCATTATTTAATTTCTTTAAATATAACACAGGGCTGTAATATTTAGTGGCAACAATTTGAAAAGTGAAACGATACTTATAGTGAACCAACGTAAAATGCCAAAATGAAATTAATAGCCTTTTGGTGCTAAAAATTTAGAACTTTTAGTGTGAAAAATCTAGCGCAAATGTAGCTAAGATTGATCAAATTTAAATTTTTAAAATTTATTGTTTATACTATCAGGAGAGAGTAATATGCTTGTGAAAAAGATTATTGCAACCAGTATAAATATTTAACGAATAAAAATTAAGCAAAATAAATTGATTTTTTAGTCCAAAAAAGGTGCAATTAGCTCTGTTGGACTATTATTTTCCTTTTGGCATTTTGCGTTGGTTCACTATAAATGTCCGATTCACTAGTCAAATTGTTGCCACCCAATATTATCATCCTGTGTTATATTTAATGAAATTAAATAAGGAAGAATATGCATAAACGTATCTATATTTCTTGCATTGGGATAAAACAACGGTACCTAGAGCCATTCAATTTTGAATAACGTATGTTTCCACCCGAATATGGGCATTTGGAAGCCCAAATTTGGAATTTGCTTTATTATCAATTTCATATTGTGTAAAACTTTAACAAATTTTTGATTAACAAACTCACCGATTTAAAAGTGAGCAGTGACAACACCCTACGAAGAAAAATAATCGCACGGAACTGTGTATCGGAAATTCTAAAGATATGCTGATTTTAAAATTATTTTGCGACATTGCTGTTAAACTGAATTTTATGGTTTAAGTGTAAAAAACATGATATTTAATAAATAAAGGTAACACACAGAACATTAAAAAAACACCCCTTTAAACGTAATTTAAAATCTGAAACCTTTCAGATTTTTTTCTGAATTAATGCTATATTAAATTTTCAACTCATTTTATTTTTTAAATGTTTTTATTATATTAATTTCCTGAACTAAAATCTGGAAGGATTAATGTAAAAATTTATTACAAGAAGTTTCTGATTAACTAGCTTCTGTAATGTATGTAGTTTCTGTGTGATTAATCTTTGCCAGGATAATCCGAAAAAGCATACAAGTCTTTAGAGGTTAAAATTGTGCACATTGATATTTATTAAACCTGGGCTTAATTTAGGAACTAAAGGTCCTACTGTAAGCCATCAAGAACAGTGAATGAAAAATGATTATAAATTAAACAAATAAAACAAGGAATAATTAAAATCAAATAAAATGTAAAGTTAAAAGGTATGTTTTAATTTTAAAACTAATGGTATATAAAGAAGTAATAAGCAAATCGTAAAACTTATATGAATATTGAAACAAATGAAAAGTAAGAAAATTAGTAAGACAGGATACGAAAGACAAAAGAAAGGAAGATATTGAATACACACATATACAAGCAAAAACATATCTCGGGCAATTTGGAATTTATATTTTGTTGACTTTTATGCCTGTTATCAAATTTAATATTGCTTTAGTTTAGTTTTTCGCATCATTTTAAAAATCAAGGATAATGCAAATTTAGAGTATTTAGAATTAAACACTTTAATTTAATGATAAAAGAATGGATTGGATTGGACTATTTAACTATGGCAAAGCACACGAGGGCTATCTGCCTAAAGGGAGGGGTGCCTTCACGGAGAACTTTTTAAGGGAAACTGGCTCGTATACACATTACACATGGGGAAAACCACGAAAACGCCCATGCAGCCAGCCCGTTTGTCCGAGGATTCGAACCTCGGACTGAACTACCAGTGTTCGGCGTCTTTACCGCTCGGCCGTTGGTGGGCAATAAAAGAATGAAAGGACATAAGAAAAATTTGTATTTTAGTCAGAATTACAGCTATAAAAAACGAAGATAAGGGAATTACAGATATTTAAACATACATAAGCACAAAAATTGACAATTAAAACTTTTATATAATAATCTCAATATTAATGTATTGCATTACTTTCCTGTCAATTACAATTTAAGCTGCAGTATAGTTTTCATTGTTTCTAAGCCATATAATTAAATTCTCAAATAAGAATGTTTCAAAAATATTTTAAATGTATGTAATAAAACACGAAAAGCATTAATATAAAAAAAGTTTTCAATAATTTCAGACACTTATTTCGTTTGTTAAACGAATTGTTTATGTTTTGAATTATTGGAATTCAGATTTGCCGATGAATTTGCAGTTCGAAGACATTACACATTAGAATTACATATCAAGAACTTTAAAAAAAAAAAATCATGTTTGCATCATCTTTTAGACAAAACGCTCAGAATATGTGACCTATTTCGGGGATCACCCAATTTTTTAGTGTTGTTTAAATGACAATTTGGTTTAAAGTACATTTGCTTTGCTCTTTATTTGTAATTGCTTTTGAATTTCGGATTTGCATATGATGGCTTTAAACCAATTTGTTTTTTTTTGAAAGGTCAATTTGCATAATGAAAAGTTTAATGATTTTTTTGAGTAGTCAATTTGGCACAATGTTATGTTTTATTTTTTTTCCCAAGTGTTTCGAAAGCGTGTAGAGAAAATTCTCATACATTTCAGATTCGATTTTTTGGTTTTATATCAATTTTAATGTCTTAAATGAAAATTTAACTGATTCTTTTTACGGTTTTAGATCTCAAATGAACTAGGACAATGAAATATGTTTTCAAAACATATTAATCGACTATTATGAAGCTTTAATTCATTTTCTCCTGATGAGTTCTGAATTGGAGTTTCAGTAAAAGGAGAATAATTTTTATAATTCTGTATGTTTTCCCTTTTGCATTTTTATTTTTCGAGTTTGTGCTACTATGAATTCTTATTTTAAATTTGTTTAGATATTGTGTTAAACCTCTTATACATGGTGCAGTTATTTATAGCGTCAAGGAATTGCCTTCCTTTGATTCCAATTTAATTTTAACTTTAGATGCTTTAAGTTTATTTTACTTCAATCCTGCAGCTATAGCGCAGGACAAGTTAAAAAAAATTTGTTTTTTTATTTTTGGCCTGTCATTATGTTTCTTAATGTATGGAAACATATATTTATATTTCATATTTATTATAAAAATATTTCATGTTAATATAACAATACGTTATTAATATTAGAAGACATTTGCATTGTTAATGGTGATAAGTTTGGATTTTAGGTAAATGGATTAAAAGTTTAGTTAAATTGAGTTTTTAGTAAGTTTGAAATTATAAGAATTTAGTTTATGTAATATTACAAATCAATAACTTACCTTTATAATGAAGAATTATATTTGAGATCCCTTCCAAATTTAATTTTAAAGAAAAACTTCTGTATGCTCTCGATGTAGTGATGTAGACTAGAGAAATGTCATTAGAATACAAGCAAGTTCAGTTTACTGTTCTGAGTCATCAGCCAATTACAAGTATACTGAAGATAGCATTTCACACTTCAACGCAGCTGTTTAGCAAAGAAAGGGACACCGCCTCCACCATAAATTTCCAGTGTCTTTTCAAGTTGAGTCACAGTAAAACTGTCATCTAAGATTTTACTGTAAAGATGTCCACTTTCCTTTCTAAAAAGCTGAAACATCTGTTTTTTTTTTTTTTTTTTTTCCAAGTCAAATTCTACTATTATTATTGTCATATTCCAAAGACACATAATACATGACCTGCAATATTTTTTAGCATTTCCTTTGTACTATAAATGTATTTCAGTTAATGTATAATTATTAAATATTTAACAGTAAAAATTATGGATATTCGAATAATTTTAGGAAATTCTTCCACAAGTTTAGGATGAAATAATAAACAAATTTTATTGACCTGTATCCAAAGAGCTTTGAAGGTGACTGTGTAATATGTGAAATGGAAATTTTAAAATTAAACCTTCCAAGTTTCAAGTTTCCAGAAATGTTTAATAATTTGTAATTAAACTTATTAACACTAACGTATTTGAAGATGAGTACTCTGTCGCATAGATTCTAAAATTAGCATAAATAAATACTTGTTTAGGAAACAAGTATAAAGTTTCTTCATAATTACTAAAAATAAAGTTGTATGAAACAAGTTTTGTGCACTTTTTAGAGAAATGTGAAAAAAATCATTTAATGAAAATAGTTTTTTTTTTTTATCCCCAGGTGGATCAAAAAGCAAAAATCAGTTAGGAAAACAAAAATCACGATATATTTTAGGAGCATTAATATTTTTGATTATTATTATATTTTTTATTTACGTCTGAAAACAACTATTTCTGGCTCAGAAATTTATTACGTCAGATTTCCAGTTTTTACATTGCTTATAAATTAAGACGTATCATTTTTATCTTAAACATTAATTTATTAATGACAAAAATATAAAAAATACATATAATGTATGGGAACATATATTAACGAAACCCATTTATGTCTTAGAAAAGCTACACAGTGGTGCCAAAATGAAAGAGAATAATGCGAAAAGGGATTTTATGAGTGAAAATCGCATCATTTTCCACTAAAACGTTTTAACTAATTTTTTTTTAACTGCGAAAATTATTGAAATATTGCGCTAAAAGTGGGAGAATTCTTTTCCATTCGTCTGTGTAGTGAACATTGTATTGTAATTCGTGTTCTTTCAGATGTTGATATGCAACTTAAAACTATTAGGTCCAACGCTGCCATTGATATGCTTAATATTTTCAGTAATTAATTTATCGAAATTTACGAAGTAGTATATACTTTTAGTCGTATGATGTCATTTTATTATCATTATTATATTATTATTGATGATTTCACGTACTGAATGCTCTGCGCAAAGTAAAAGTAAAATAAAAATTAAAATAAATTAAAAGCAAAAGTGTAAATTTTAAAGTTCCATTTCAAATAACGGCCCACTAGCGGCCGAGCGGTAAAGTCACTGAACACTGGTAGTTCGGTCCGAGGTTCGAATCCCACGAACGGATTGGCTGCATGAGCGTTTTCGTGGTTTTCCCCATGTGTTATGTGTATATGAGCCAGTTTACTTTAGAAAGTCCTCCACGAAGGCATTCCTTCCCTTAGGCAGATAGCCCTCGAGACTTTGCTACAATCAGACACACACACACTTTTTCATTTCAAATAACGATTAGAAAGTACTCCATGAAGGCGTTCTTCCCCTTGGGCAAATATTCCTCGAATGCTTTATTATTATATAATAATTCAATTCAGTTCCGTTTAAATAACATACAAATTATTGCACATTACTGAATTCTAAGCTTAAATGTTTCACGTTGTTAAAATGAATTGTAATTTATTATATTTTTTCAAACGAAGGGAAATTAAAATATTTCTTTCAAAACAAATTTAATATATTCAGAATTATCTTTTACAGATTAGTGTGAATTTTTGGTAGATGAGTAATTTACAGACTAAGAAACACCACAGCTGTTCTCTTTCCTAAAGCAAATCAATTTACGAGTTCTATGCCTTCAGATTTAATTCTCGTTTAGGAATTTTAAAGAATTCTTAACCTGCACTTTATCTGCAATGTGAGAATATTTTGTAAATTTTGATATGAAAAATACGATAAATATTGATTTACTCATTATTTCAAGTAAAAATATTCATCCATTCCATTTCCCCTCCATAAGTGAAGAAGAAGTCATGAATTTCGATAAATTTAAGGAAAAAAATTAACTGGAATATTTGCCGCTTAATGTTTAAGCAACCAGAATGAAACTTTGTGTTCTTTGTTGAAACACAACAAAACCCGTTGAATTGGGATTGCAAAGGGAGTTAGCTTTGTCGCATAAAACATGGCCCTTTTTTCTTTGACCTTGAATTCATTCAAAGATCCCTAAGAAACGGGAAATCTCTCTTTTCTAAATGTGGTGTCATAAATTCTTTGCATTTCCTGGACGAGGACACCATTTCGACATGTGGGTGGGGCAAAGTCCTTTCATGCCATGACTGCTCAACTTACGTCAATGATTTTGTGTCTTTAAGAAAGGAAAGCATACATTCTGGAGTTAGCAATTGATACTTAGGAATGATTTTCCCCTCCAGATTATTAGTCTAAAAAAGAGAGGGAAAAAAAATCAATCCGCCTTTAACTTTGCCATTTTGGAATGTTTCATACTTCTAAAACCAAAAATTTCCCGTCCCTATACCCCGCTTTCTGGTGCGACCTCACCGTCGTTTTTTACATTGTGAGAACCATACATTCAAGCATTCTAGGTAACGTTGTTTCGTCATAGTGCGAGAAACATACATACATTTATGCAGATTCTTCCTTATTTAATTTTTTAAAAAATAGTACAGGGTGAAATTATTTGGTGTCAACAATTTGAAAAGTGATACGCCGTTTATAGTGAACCAATGCAATACATGTTATATTAAATTGTAAAAATCATTCACATTAATAAATTCAATTTCAAGCTTAATATTAGTCCTGATTTTTGGACTTGGGTTTAATGGAAGTGCTAGTAACAGATTCAATATATGAACAAAATTAAACGCTTCGGAATGGCATATTATGAAAATTTCGAACTGCAAATAATATACCACGTTTCCTCTTAATTTGCAAAGGTCATTCAAAATATTAAGTACCAGAATCCTGTTTAGTTACTTCTTTATTCATACTTAGAAAATGTGTCTATTAATTATTCGATCATAATAACAAAGTATATAGAAACAAATTAATATACAAAATAATTACATTATAATAAATAGTTACAATTAATTTTCACCCCCCTGTTGAATTGGGATTGCAAAGGGAGAAACCTTTCCTTCAGGGGGTCGCCTTTAAAAATTTTCCGGTAAGAAACTAAGAAATACAAAGGAACTTTTCCTATTTTCTGCTGACTCCTATGCCTGAACTGAGATAGGTCACGAAGTTACTATTTGATAGTCGAATGATGGAATATTAACTTTTGCAAACACTGAATTTAACTGTTTCATGTGCTTCCAAGGGCCCCTTTTCTGCGTCTTATACGGAACTGCGTCACTGCACCATATAGGAAGAAGGCCCTGAAAAACTTAAAAGAAGACGAATTCTATTATATTAAAATAAGAATTCATAGTAGTACAAACTCTAAAAATAAAAATGAAAAGCGAAAGGGAAAAGGATACTTTTAAGTTTAAACATGTAAATGTAGTTCAGCAGGACATTTAAGGGCCCCCTAAACCTTCAGGCCCCTATGCGACGGCATTCCTTGCATACCCTTATTTACGCCACTGGTTTCTACGAAAGCAAAGTTTCTGCCTTACAAAATTTTCCTTAATTTTCATAAATATTCGCTATATCATGTGTAATAAAAAGCTCTATAAATATCCCAATATTAAATACACCAAAAACTAACTTCAGCAATATAACAACTTCTAAAATAAAGCAGTTGACTGTGAAAGAGTATTCAATAAAATACAATTATGAAATTTTGGAGGAAAGTTACAACTTGAGTCATACCGCAATCAATTATTGAATATTAATTAAATTACCTTTGCAGTGACTTCTACTTGTTACATTATTTTTCATAAACATTGCTGTCAGCTGAGTGGTCAGCGAGCTGGATTGCAAATGGAAAGGTGGCGAGTTCGAACCTTACCCGCAGACAGTGTAATTAAGTTAGCTTTTCTCATTTTTAATGTGTTTCTTATATTTAATCATGAATCATAATATTCTATATTCTTATTTCACCAATTATTATTACTGTTTTCATTTCTTATTTTATTCATTACTATTACTGTTTTTAATTTAGTTTAAAAATGTGCACTGCAAATAGAAACCCTTATGTAATGATATATCTGCATCTCTTGTATAAATTATCTCTTTATTTTTACTTTATTGCATATTTTATCCTGCACATAATTTCTCCTAAACTGTCCAAAGTTTGTACCTCATTCTAAATTCAAAAATAAATAAAAAGAAAAACAAAAGCAAAAAAAGCTGAAAGCTTTCAGATTTTACATTACACTTTTTTTCTTTTTTTTTTTCATTCACAGGCACATACACATTTCGGGAGCATTTGGGCTAGCGTCACATTGTGCTAAAAATATTTAAAAAAGCAGCATACCTTTAGAAATTTAATTGGATGAACATTTTCTTCTAATTTATTTGTGCGATAATATATAGAAAATAATCAAATTATAGAAAGCTTTACTTATTACACAGATTACTTTACATATACTCACGTATCACACATAAAAAAGCAGACCTAGGGAAGGGGGCAGTTTAAAAAATATGAAGTTAATTTTATTATATGGTGGATAGTGTATATAAGAAGAATTAAGTAATTTAATTCTCTTCATATACTGTATTCCAAACCAATTTTATAAATCCTAATTTTCATACAATATAGAATCTGCAAGTCTGTCAAACTGGTCGATACTCATCCTGAAGTAATAAAATAAAAAAAATAAAAAAAATAAAAAAATAAAAAAAAAAACAAGTAATATAAAAAAATGTAAAGTCAATTCCTACTTAGGTCAACAAAGAAAAATTTTAAAATACAAACAGAACTTTTTTAAATTAAAAAATTACAATTTTTTTAATATGTGAAAAAAGCTGTATTAGCATCAAGTGTCATCCACAAGTTTAAAAAATTGTATTTGAGCTTGAGTGGATGAATAAAAAGTATTTTATTAACGACTGAAAATTTGAACAAGATATAGGGAGAGTGTGAGCTAATAGTAAATAATTCCAGATATTCATTTCGCAAACGAGACAGTAAAGAAAAAAAAAAAAAAAAAAAAAAAAATCTCTTTGAACAGGTCGCTCTAAATAAATCTTTTGGGCCCATTCTTGCCATTTTTTGTGGTTTTGCCTCTGCTTAATGATTGTACTTAATAGTAAAGTTTCAGCTATCAAAAAAATTATCTGATTCGGACAACTTGCCGCAAACATATAGAAGCACAGGGAAGTAACAAGATACAGCTCCGTTGATGCTATATTACAGCACCACGTGTATTTTTGTGCAAAATAATTCTATTGGTTAAACGCACTCTTCGCAAGCGTACTCGTCTGGACGCTATTTTGCTGGTAACGTAAAAGCATGTTCATCAGATATGTTTCGAGCATACTCGTGTGGACAGGCCTTAAATCATGTTTTCAAGACATAAAAAATGCACTTCGAGTTTTATCAGTTAGCCAACAAGAACAGTGTAGACATAAGTGCTTCCCCTCCCCTTATTTGGCCCATGGCTGTAGCAGTTTGTCAGATATTTATCTGTAAGTTATTGCAAATGGAAATATAAGGACATGTTCATGAAACTTTTAGAGATCAAGTAACACATAAACACCATTATATCAAAATATGGAGTTAGTCTATATTTTAGGGTACCCCTTGGAATTTATTGCTAAGTTGTTGTTTCATTTATGGCAACCTGAATAGCTGAATGTTATGGAAACCCCGTTATGATGTGATTGGTTATAATGTCTGATTGGGGAGATTTTGACTGATGGGAAAATATTTATAAGGGCTTACTTAGGTATGGATGTTGGTTAGAAAGCATGTTGCTTATTTTGCGCTTTACACCATAAAATGCCTGTTGGTGGTAAGATTAACCTGAAGTTTCTGACCATTTTAGAAAAATTGGAAAAGAAAACATCGATTGACTGGTGTGTAAATGGAAATTTAAATGGCTTCATTCACCTCTCTGTAAATTACTCAGCGAGATTTAAGGATTTCGAAACTGGAGCTCATACCAACTCTATGGAAGGTATGTGGGGTGTAATAAGAAGGTGGTGTATTTAATTATGGCAATGCACGCTAGGCCTATCTGCCTAAGGGGAGGGATGCCTTCGTGGAGAACTTTCTAAGGGGAACTGGCTCGTATATACGTTACACATGGGGAAAACCACGAAAATGGCCATGCAGCCAGCCCGTTCGCAGGATTCGAACCTCGGACCGAACTACCAGTGTTCAGCGACTTTACCGCTCGGCCGCTGGTGGGCGTAATAAGAAGGGATTTCCGAAAGAAATGCTACCAGCAGTACGGAGGATACTTTTCATTTTTACTTTTATGAATTAATGTTGCAATGACAGTATGTAGATTCTATTTTAGATAATTTTAAATAGTTTTTACACGCTGTTAAGGAATTTCATGTGTCACACATATCGAAGAAACATAAATTTTTAAATAAGGTAAGTCTATATTTCCTTTTTGTACTGCTTAGATTAGGTAACATGTATTTCCATTCTTATGTTATTTCCTTGTTTGATTTAAGGTGCAGTTTATTGAGTTTATATATTTTTTGTTTTAGTTATGTTATGTTTTGGATGCCATTTTACTGGGGATGGCAATAGATGCAAACAGTAATGGTGCCAAAAAATCACCATGAATATATTTTTACCAAATATGGAAAGCTTTTTTTTAAAATATACACACATTGCAAAGGTCTAACAATCATCAGGATTTC
Source organism: Stegodyphus dumicola (assembly GCF_044657685.1). Lineage (NCBI taxonomy): Eukaryota > Metazoa > Arthropoda > Arachnida > Araneae > Eresidae > Stegodyphus > Stegodyphus dumicola. The sequence goes on from NC_140781.1 coordinate 183,687,913, forward strand.
AGCAACTCCAGATCTGAAAATTTTCTGGATTTTAGATTATCAGTTTAAACCTAATAAGATAACATGCAGAATTTATAAAATTAAAAATATTAAATAGTTGTTTATGAAATAATAACCTTGCCAGCTTAAGAAATGGCTCACACAACAATGTTTAAAACAATTTTTTTCTTTTAAATATTAATAACTGAATACCAAACAATGTGGTAACCTTCTACACTGACATTAATTACATTTAGTGATTATTACAGACTTCTGCTGGATGCACAGCGAAGTGTTGAATGTGTTGATGAGAAATTTAACAGAAATTTCTTTCTTATGCAAAATATATATTTTGTAAATTAGGTAACATATATATTTTGTAAATTATAACCATATGCCAAAATATTAAATTGAGTGCTGTTTGAATTCAGAATAACTGATTGATAGCCTAGGGCTGGCACAGCATTTGACCTAAAGGGTGTCAAAATATATTTAAAAAATGTACTTTTCCGTTTTGCTGGTGCAGGCGATAAAGTCGCCAATAATGGTACATCTGATGCCAAACGGAATATCCTTGCTGGTAACCTTGTACACCTCATTTTAAAAACAATTTGCAGCTATTTCTTATCAGATTGATTGTTTCTTTCAATACTGGCATACTATTACATAGAATTTTTATCAGATAGTTACAATTTTATGCCCTAAGGCCATTCGTGGTATGAAATAGTCAAATAGAATGCAATCACACCACTCACCCTAAGGCAAAAATATAGAAAAGGCAAAGTCAAGGGCTAAATTCATCAATTCTAATAAGAATATAGTCAAAAGTCGTTAATCCGGACTCGTCGGGACTTCGCCGATTCCGGATTATCGATTTTTCCGGATTATAGATCATCAGTTTAAATCTCGTAAGATGGCATGCAGAAATTCTAAAATTAAAAATATGAAACCGTAATTTATGAAATAAAGAACAATTATGATCTAAAGGGTATCAAAATTTACAAAAAAAAAAAAGCTTAATATTTATTTGTTTACTTTATTAAACATTTCTTTCAATGTAAGTTGTTTAAGTTGCTTCATTTTATGTGATAATACTTTCTCTTTAATTCTATAAACAGACATAATTTCTTGTTCAGTTACAAAGTCCCGCTGTTCAAGTCCCGTTAATTGCTGTGCCGAGAATACCGACTAACTTGTCAATCGAAATTTTTTCGTTTTCACTAACCTCTCTGTCATATTCTTCATGCCTTTATCCATTTTTTGCAGCAATTCCACTTTTTGTTTGTTGGACATCGAAACATACGCTCGTTTTGTAGATCCTTTAAGTTCCAGCATCGGAAATTCTATTTGACATAATCGAAAGTTCAAGTTTACTTTTATAAAATTGCTCTTACAGTCTGCAAAAAATAATAAGCGGGCTCCAATTCGAAGATTAAGGAACAACGCAATTATTAACATTAACTGAAATAGATAATTTTAGCTTACACCGTCCGTTATACATTAAACGCGCAGGCGAAAACGTATTCTGCACTTGCGCACACGCATATGCGCAGTAGTCAAGGTCTTACGCGCATGCGTAAAACGCCTGTGCGCATGTGCCAACGCGGCGCATGCGCAGAAAATTTTTAGCTTTGAGGTCCAGATTATGGGTGTCCGAATTAACGACTTTTGACTGTACTAGCGAAGTAAAGCACTGCGGTTTTACATAATTTCTGAGTAAGCTATTTGCACGAAATGAAATAATTCTTTCATTTAAACTTGTATTCCAAATTAAGATTTAACTTGAAATTAATGTAGATAATTAGAGAGAATTAGATTTTTGTAGCATAGTTTACGTAAGATGAGATCACTTGGAGTCCCGGGATATGAACCGGCGAATCAGGTTGTTCAACCATGAAAGCATAGTAAATTCTTAAATTAATGTCTTTTTACAAATTTATTGTATTTATTTACTGACGTTTTACAAAATTTTAAATGATATTAAAATGTTTATGCCTTCAATATAAAAAATTCTTAGAACTAACATTTGTTAACATTTTTTATGTCTATACTGTATGTTGTCGGCAATAAAGTCTGATTGGCAAGATTTGTGCCGGCGAAACGGAAAAGTACCAAAAAAAAAAGCTCAATTTTCATTTTGATTGCTTTATTAAACACTTCTTTCAAATACTGTTTCATTTTTCCATGTTAATGCTTTCTCTTTATTTTTACTGTCCGGCATAATTTCCTGTTCATTTACAAAGCTTTATCAATCAAGTCTATAACTACCGTGTTGAGGATTTCCACTAATAATTTATCACTTTCTTCAGTATTTGTAGAGATATTTGCTGGATTTAGAAACAAACTACAGATTTTGTCGACTGTTAGTTAATTGATTATTGAAGCACTATCATCGCAATGGAAAACTTTTGTTGTATCACCTTCAATTATTACTACTTCTCCATATTTTTTCTCAAATTTTGTTAATCCCCAAAATTTTACATTTTGTTTGCCACATCAAGAAATCTACTAATTTGCAGCTACCATTATAAAGCTTAGCTAGCATCTGCTGTACACTACTGGAGATGTATCAGGACACTAGCGACTAAAGCCCTGTTGTTTCACTATATATTATCTGGTGAGGAAGTTAAGCTTTAATTATATAACTTTAGTTGTTTATTGTACTTACATCTATCCACTGCACATGCTTAAAGTTTATCCGAGTTCCTTATAAATAAACTCCATGCATTTGCTTAAGGCTTACCAAGAATCAGTCCAACATATTTTGCCGTTTGGTGCCCATCTCTGAGCGTCCTAAATTCTAAAAATTTTGCATCCTAGCACCTTCCCAATATTCTAAACATTTTGTGATCCCTTAATTTTATTGCTTGGTGCTTCTCCAAATTCTGCATATTTTGCTGCCCGGTGTAATCGCACCAGCCCTGGGCTTATCTGAATAATAAACCAGTTATTATTAATTCAAACAGCATTAAATTTATAAAAATAAATAAATAAAATATACAATCTAGCCAAAAGTAATACAGAACTGTAATAATAGGTAATAAAAGCTAAAGTAAAAATCAAGTAAATAACATTTTACGATCTATAAATGTCACTGACAATATGGTACAGTCTGAAACATGGTAACACATAGCAGCACAACACAGTCTGGACAATAATACTGCCATTACTGCTTGACGGTAATTACTTTGAGCGGGTAATTACAAAAGCTGCGTGGAGCCCTTTTACAGCTAAGAAAACATGTACACAGCAAAGTGTCGATTGTCAAGCGATATTACGGGCGATGGCATTCGTAATATTTTACGAATCGCCATCGCCCATAATATTGGTGATAGCGATCCGTAAAATCTTCAACCTCCAAGTTAACTCGTTTATGGGAAAATCGAAATAGCATCTATTTCTGAGGGTTCAACTCTGATATACGCCCTAATTTCACCAAATGTGGCGATATGTGTTATGCGCTGGTTTTTGGCGCGATTGCGTGTTGTATGGCAACCCTATTGACGTTGAAAAATCTTTCGCTGGAGTTCGTTGGTTCCCGTCATGCTTTGTGTCTGAGAAGCTAGGGGGAGGGAAAGATTTAATGGTGAAAATTGTTGAATTGAAGTTCGGCATAAGGAAATATTGTCGTGGCCATCCTGTTGAGAGGCAACGGGTATTTGGAGGTGTGGAAAGAAGGCATGGGAGATTATTTTTAGTGGCTGCGCGTGACAGAAGTAGGGATTTGTGATTATTTGTTATTTTTATTTGTGAACCATACTATGAATTTTTTGGATAGTGTGTCTGGCTGTCATATAAATATGATAGTGATTATGTGGCGGTATGAAATTGGTATTTCTGTTGTTCAAAAAAACATTAATGGTAAGTGCATTTTATTTTATTCTTGTTCTTATTTTGTAGAATGTTATGTTCATTGTTTTTTTAGTGCGAATTTCTGTCATTATTGTTGTGTTTTTGAATTGTTTAAAATTAATTTTAGTTATTTTGTTGGTTAGTGCGTAGCGTCTAAATTGTGCAATTCGTAGATGTTTTTTAAAGTTGAAACAGAACGCTGCGTACATGGTATTTTTTTAAATTTATTGTTATGTTAATTTATTAAAGCGAGGTGTGCGTAGTTTGTAAATTCGTTCGTTTCCTAGATGGTGCCATTCGTAGATTTTTTTTAAGTTAAAACATATCGCTGTGTACATGGACTCTTGTCAAATAATTTTGGTTAGAAACTTTACGGTTTTGCTATCTAAATTTTTTTGTTTTTGTTTCGGATTTTTAGCTTAAATTGTGTGTTCAAAACGTGGTTTTTGCATTCGCGAAAACCGTGTTTTTGGAGACATTTTAGGCTTAAAATTCGAAATGTAGACAAAAACTTTAGATAGCAATATGGCAGCGTAGAGTTTCTCGCCAAAAATATTTGGCACCTTGAGGGCGCATATCAGAGTAGTTCCTTTCTGAGATATCTCGGGAACAGTCATTAAGCAGTTAAATTTCTCTTCGTCAACACACTCAACACTTTGCAGTGCAGTTGGCAGAACTCTGTAATTATCAGCAAATGTAATGTCAAAATGGAAGATTTCCCCACTGTTTAGTATTCAATTACTAATATTTAAAAGAAAAAATTATTTTAGACATTGCTGCATGAATTAGTTCTCAAGCTGCCATGTGCTGATTGTCATGCAGGGGTAGCTAAAGGGGGGCATCTATCCTCAGGCGCAGAATCCAAGGCGCGCCAAACTGATGTTACGACATTTTAGAATTAAATGTTTTCCATCCTTGGCAACCAGTAGGGGGCACGAAATCTTCAGTTGACCCTGGGCGCTGAAAACCCTAGCTACGACTCTGTTGTCATGTCGCGATAAAAACAAAAGAGTAATAAATAACGATTTGCCAGGTTGACGTCAGGGATATAAGTTATTCAGTAAGTTGAAATCAGCAATGCTTAGATGTATAATGTTTCGGTTTGAGATATATGCCAAGCAAAAACACCGCTGCAAAGCCAATTGATCATATAGATTTACATTAACAAATAATTGTTTTCAACATGAAGTTCTTTTATTTAGTGGCAAAGTGAAATTAAGAATCAGGAGTCTATGTGTTTTATTACAAAAAAATATCAAATGAGCATACATAAAGCATTAAACACATTTTTTTTTTTTTTAAGGTTGCTTTGGAAGGTCCAGATTTTATATCTTTAAAATATATATATATATAAATTTATATATATAGTAAATTTGAGTAAAATTGTAACTATAAAGCATGCTTAAAGATAAATTCAACAGATGAACAATAGGAACACATTCTTCAACTTGCTAGATTATATACACATAGAGAGCCAAAACTTAGTGATCAGACATCTGACATGAATTTATGATTGACAGTCATTTAATCATTCTATGACTCAAACTGCTATTCGGGATGCGTCACGGAGAGCAATCAATACTATAAATAAATAAGGGAGAATTAACAAGCCTCACAAAAGAACTTAAGCTATGTTCTTAATTTCAGAAAGATAATCAGCATATATAAGTTCGCATATCATCTCGGGTGACAGTAGATGAAATGCATATTTTGACTATAAAAAGGATTGTGCATATAATTAGATCAATATTTCTATTTTTTGGTTTGGTTATCTAGACAGTTGAAAGGAAGCATACCACAGGTTTTATAATAATATGTAGGATTAAATATTTTGTTAATGCCACACCTTCCAAAAATTATTTTGTCAGCATAGGAGAAAAAAACATTAATAATTTTAATAGACAACTGATTTAAAAAAAGGATGTTAACTCTTTGTTTATACTTAAAATATAATTTTTTTGGAAGCATTCAGACAACAGAATTTGGTAATGTTTAATAAATTCAGAAAAATTCTTCCTGAAATCTTTTCATGTCGAAAATTCAAACTGATGCTTTAACTGCTATAAAAATTAAAGCACATAATTATTATAAAAACAAAACATAACTGTTAGTAAACATTTTTACAGTTAAGGAAATCTATTATTTTAAATTAAATTCCAAGCATCAGTTGCAGGTAATTTTATAAATCCTTGAGTTTCTTTTCATTACATCTCAAAAGTTTTTATTCCAACAAAAAGTGACCAAAGAATAAAGTAATTTCATGATGAATAAGTATCGATGTACATGCACATACGCTGTAAAATAAAATCATATTCAGTTATTCTACAACAAGATGCATTCACAAATATTTTTTCTCTCATAATTCGTAAAAGTACTAAATCTAAGCTTATGCTGGATTTAAAAAATTAGAAGGAAAAAAAAATCTAATCACACTGATTTTTAAGTACTGAATTTATTATACTGATAAATATTATGTTAAGTAATTAATGTAAAAGATTTATTTACAAGTTATGCAGATAAACAGAATAAATTAATTACTGCATACATATTCATATTATCAGATTCTGAACTTATTGCATGAAATTTTAAGATATCTAAATAGCAAATTTCTATTTTCCATTTGACAGACAATACACACATTTTTACCATCTAAACATTACACTACTTTATCCGATGATAGACATATTTTTACAACCGAAACATTTATTACACTACTGTATACTAATTTATACAAGATGCATTCACAAAAATATTAGCGAATGCATCTTGTTCTAGAACACCTAAATATACTTTAATTTTACTATTGATTTTACTATGCTGTTCATGTCATGATACTTATTTAACTGTCATATGTAGAGTACAGAAATACAACACATCAATATATGCAATTCACACCTAAAATTACACTTCTCCAAATACAATGCGTCTTCATTAGACATATAAACTACGCAATCTATCTAAATACAACAGCCAGTATTTCATATTCTGTTTAGCGGTTATACGTACAAACTACAGCCAGTAAGTACTAAAACAAATCGTTTAAACAATGCCAAATATAAATTTTATAGAAAGCGGTTCAAAAGAAAGCTGAACTGTCAAACTTCGACTACAATAAACTAATGTTACTACAAGGTTTATATGTTACTTTATCATAAGCGTTGTCTGAAAAATTAAACATGATAAAATTTCTAAGTTTTTATTATTTAACTAACTTTTTGCAGCTGCCAAAAGATCTTTGACCTCTTTGATTAAACCTTTGATGGCTTGACTTGTTCTTTCTAGCTCTTTTTCATGGGCGCGCAGATTTTCTCTATAATGAGGTGTATCTGTTAAACAGTCTGTATATTCTAAAGGCAACAAACCCATATTGAATATAATTTATAATAATAATCAGTCTGAAAGAAATACACGCAATGACACATGAATCATGCGTTATCACAGCAGGAAACTGACCGCCCCAAAGCAACGTACTACTTGCCGTTCCTTAAAATTTGTCAACAATTTAGCATGCTATTGCCAGATTGTATTTGCAAGATTTCTATCAAAGAAAGTCAATACATATTCTTTGATTTCTATATGGCAACACGACTTTTGAAGATTAATTCGCAAACTGATAAATTTCATGAATGAATAAATTTTCTGATATCCCTTAAGTATAATTTGAAAAATATGTATTATGTGAAATAATATGCCGATAAATATTATTGCATTTATTTGCACTTATATAATTTGTTTTATTATATAATTTCATTTATTTGTATTTTTTTGTCAACAAATATAAACTGACCGTACGTACCGTTAATATAAAGTGACCATACGTACCCTTTAACGGAACAGTCTGTTTCTTACAAGGAGGTTAGAATAGAAGGCGGGAAGGTTCAACTTAAACGGTGAAGCGTGGCGGCCATCTTCCCGTTATCACCGTGACTTGTGCAAGGAAGTCTGTCATTACAACATTTTTTTCTTTTCTTTTTGAAGCATGTCAGCTTGTGTTGCATATGGATGCACAAATAGATTCTCGAAAAAAATTCAGGGCATTACTTTTCACACGTAAGTATTGATTTTCTTTTTTTATGTAATATGACAAGTATGTTAAAAAATATCACAATGTCATGTTGTTTTCTTTCCAGATGTGAAGAAAAAGGATTTAAATAATCAAAACATGTTATGTAATATAACTATAATCAAAAAACGTTAAATACATTTTAATGTTTCTGTTTATAGCTGGTATCTTCGTTCCTTAAGATACAATGATATATGGTAGGATTTAAATTGTATAATTTGAACGTTTTAGGTAATTCGTTTCATAACTTTCATGAGAAGCAAGAAATCAATTTTTGCTATTTTTATTAATTGTAAAGGTGTTAAATAAAGCAATGCTTTTCTTTATATATTAATTATTATTCATTTTTTAAGACAAACTGTTCTGTTGTTAAAATATTTTTGCATAAACTTACAAATTTCTGGGCAGTATAGTGATAAAATTAAGTAAAATATTTACACAATTGAACATGTGGAAAGATGTATCCAAAAACTTATATAGGTGTATTTCTGTAATTCAGCTTAATTAAAGGCAGTTTCTTTGAGATTAATAAATATGAAATGGGCATAAACTGAAATCATTGAATTCACATAAATCTGTTTTATTTTATTAAGATTTATTTTCTTGTTGTTATAAGGTTGTTGGTTGTGAAAAGGATCTTCTATTTAAAACTTTCATTTAAAAAAATGCAACCTGTGACTATTTTTTTAGATAATTATCTGCTATTAATTTCAGGTTTCCTAAAAATGCAGAACGAAGAGCAGCTTGGATATGAGCTGTTCGAAGAGAGAATTGAATGCCAACTTCCTATTCACAACTTTGTTCGGATGATTTTTCTGAGGATCAGATTGACAGAACTTCATTATACTGTGTAAGACTGGGAGAAAATGCTGTGCCTAATATCTTCAAAGCATTTCCACTTCACCTGCAGAAGGTACATTATTCTGTTATTATTACATAGAATAAGGAATTAAATAAGAATTTGTGTATATGTTTATCTCTGAAATGATATTTGTAAAAAATCAAATACTTCTAGTAGCCTGATTTCAGTAAAAACTAGTAAAATGATATTGGTCTAATGAAACTTGCAGTGGCATAACATGCAAACTTATCATATGTGGTTATATGTGTCATTGTGGTAATGATTTCCAAAATATCTTTCATTCAGACTTAATGAAAAGATAATGTTACTTTAATTTAAAGAATATGTCAGTAAATTTAGAAAGAATTATTTCAAAACAAAAATAAATTGACATTAAATCATTGTTTGGAAAATGAATTATCTTATTTTTAATTAGTGTTAATTTTCGAAATTTTTAAACATAATATCATTTTGCATGTTAATTAGACTATATAAATATTAAAAGACACTTATATATAAAATGTTTATTAGAAGTAAATCAGCATTTGTCATGCTTTAATAAATATCTTTTTTTTTTTTTTTTTTTTCCTAGACCCAAAAAACACGAAAAACTCCTGCAGAACGTCTTCTTGAGGATAAAAAGAAAGAGGTAAGTTAGTTTTGAATTTAATGTTACCAGCAGTTCTTTTGTTTTCTTGATAAAATGTATTTGCATTCAAAGTAAGTAAAATATTTTGTATTCAAAGAGAATAAAGCAACTTTTTTGCATGAGAATTATCATAATAAGAAATGTTTAGAATCCACATTAACATGTCCCTTAACCAGCAGAAATTTTTTCTTTTTGATTTGCTACTTTTGGATATAACGTTGTGCTTTATGCAAGAATTTCACTTCTAAAGCTTGAATAAAGTTAAAAGCTTAATGCAAATAATTGCTGGAAAAATTGGTCATGACTATTTTAGAGGAGGACAGTTTTTTAATAAGAAGAATGAAAGAATTAACGCTTTCTGGGGAGTTGCCCATTTGTCTGAAGATTAAAAAAGACAAATAACAGATTTCTTCTTGACAAAAAACTGAAAATGTTCTATAAATTTTGTTATTTTACCAATTGAAACAGTGCCATTCCTGAAATGAAGCTTTGGCAACAATCGCCAATTATTACTGAGGAATTCTAAAGAACACAGTCATCTGTAATGGGCACTGAATCATACTGTTTTACCAGTCATTTGAATAATATTCAAATACAAAATAATAATAAAAATCTGACATTCATTCAGAACACATACAGTCATACAGATTCTTTAGTATTTAATTTCTTTAAATATAATACGGGGCGATAATATTTGGTGGCAACTATTTGAAAGTTCAGTTTTCAACGCAAAATGGCAAAATGAAATTAATAGTCCTTTAGGGCAAATTGACCCTTTGGACTAATAAAGAATGAATGATACTATTAAAATGAAAGCAGGAATATCTTTTGTTATTTTTATGTAATTTTTTATTTGCCATACATCTGATTGATTTGCTTTGTCTTTTTTTTTTTTTTTTCCCAAGGAGCCTGTATTATGTGAACCACAAACTAGTGCAACGTCTGTTGAATATTCTCCATGCAAGCAACAGCTGAAGCGAAAGCTGCATAAAGCTGAAGATTTAAATAGTGTCTACAAAAAGAAAATTAAGCTATTGCAACAAACTGCACGTAGACAGAAAAGGACTATCTGCAATTTGAAAGCTGTATTAAAAGATTTAAAAATGAGCAGGATAATAAATAATGATTATCTGGGCATTTTAAGGAAATCAATTCCTGTTAATGAAGAACTTCTTTTACGGGAATTAGCAACGTGTGGGAAAGGTCAGTTACCAAAACATTACAGTAAAGAATTAAAGGCTTTTGCTTTAACTCTTCATTTTTATTCACCTAAAGCATACAAAGCATACAAATATGTTAGAAAAACATTCAATTCATGTTTGCCACATACCAAGACTCTAGCAAACTGGTACAAATCTATAAATGCAGCACCTGGTTTTACAACTGAATCTTTGAATGCATTAGATAATAAACTTAAGAGTACTTCATACCAATTGCTTTTTTCATTGATCATTGATGAAATGGCCATACGTAAACATGTTGAATTTGATGGCCAAATTTATCATGGATACGTTAATACAGGTATACAGAATGATGATGATTCCCTTCCACTAGCTAGAGAGGCATTAGTGTTTATGCTAGTGTGTATCAATGGTAACTTTAAAATCTCAGTTGGATATTTTTTAATTGATGGCATTAGTAGTAAAACTAAAGCAAATTTTGTGCTTCAGTGTTTAACTGTATTACACAATGTTAACGTAAAAGTTGTATCATTAACATGTCATGGTTTATCTTCGAATTTGAATATGCTAAAACATTTAGGTTGCAGATTTGACAGTTCAGATTTCAATACTATATTTAAGCATCCTGTCAACGGGGATGATATTGTAGCTTTTTTAGATCTTTGCCATATGCTCAAATTAGTCCGCAATACCTTGGGAGATAAAAAAATGCATTGTTGATGCAAATGAAGGCCTTATTGACTGGAAATATATTACAGCATTACAAGAATTACAAGAGACAGAAGGACTTCATATAGGTAACAAACTGAAAAAGCAACATGTCAGATTCTTTCGGCAAAAAATGAAAGTTTCTCTTGCAGCGCAGCTTTTTAGCAAATCTGTTGCTGATGCCATTCAGTTTTGTGCTGAGGTTTTAGATTTAGATACATTGAAAAATTCAACAGCAACAGATGAATTCTTAAGAAAAATTAATGATGTATTTGACATTCTCAATTCAAGAAATTTAAAGCAGACAGGATTTAAAAAAGCTGTGAGTATAAATAACAGCAGTTTTATTCTCAAAGCTCTTAATGACTTGCAAAGGTATTTAAGCAACTTGAAAATTAGTGTAAATGGTGTTGGTGTATTTAATTATGGCAAAGCACACTAGGGCTATCTGCCTAAGGGGAGGAATGCCTTCGTGGAGGACTTTCTAAGGGAAAGTGGCTCGTATACACGTTACACATGGGGAAAACCACGAAAACACCCATGCAGCCAGCCCTAGTGTAAATGGAATGAAAGTTACTGAATCTAATAGAAAAACTGGCTTTCTAGGTTTTTCCGTATGTATTAAGAGTTATAAAATATTAATACAAAAGCTGGTAACTTCAAATCAACCCTTACTAATATACTTACCATCATATAAATTCAGCCAAGATCACACTGAAATATTTTTCCAAATGATTCGTATGCAGGGAGGATGCAATAATAACCCTACTTCATATCAGTTTAAAACTGCATATAAAAGACTACTCGCACAAACTCAAATAAGTAATTTTATCAATGGCAATTGCAGTCCACAAGAAAATATAAGCATTCTGACTGCAACCAGTATGACTGCATCTGAGAAAATAATAAATATGACAACTGACAGGTTAAGAGCTATGGATGAAACAACAAATGTGTCTTGGGATACTGTCAATTCAGATCATGATTACGTGTTTAATCCAGGAATATTAACCAGGTGTTCAGAGCATATTGTTTATTACATAGCTGGTTGTTGTTAGGAAATTATCTTTAAATATTAAATGTGAAATGTGTTTAAATACACTTACATCAAAAAAACCTGTTTTACAGGATTCGCTTGTATCATTTAAAAGCAGGGCAAATTAATTCATGCATCCCATGATGTGTACTTAATATGTAAAAAAAAATCTGTTTTTCGTTCCTTTAATAGTATTTTCAGTAAGCATGATTCAATAAAAACACCTACAATTTTGACCGCGACGATTCAAGTTTTGAATGCCCTAAAGGGTAATGATTTATTTCCTGTACTAAATGGCCATATGCACGATATGTCTCCACTCGACAATCATGTAGTCCATTTAGTAAAGGCAATAATAGAAAATTATTTGCGTGTTAGGTATATATATTAGGCGAAAAATGAAATAAATGCTGCCGAATATGTTTGACAGATGTACACAAAAGCTGTTTTATTCAAAGGGCAGTAGAAAAAATAATTACATGTGATATACACATTTTTGCAAAAACATCTTGATCGAACATGCAAATGGTCAAAGTTTCAAGGCAAATAAACAAGAATTGTGATCATAGCGTGCATTTCTAGTGCTCAATTTGCAAAGTATAAAACCAGTAACAGAGGCGGAAAATTTATCTTTTTCTGTTGTTACCATTGCAATTTTTGCCATTTTTTTGTTGCTGCCAAATGCATACCTCCTGTGGTACCTGTCTGAGGGAGGGGGGTTACGCTTACAGAGGTTAAGACATTTGCCTTTGACGCCCACAACATCGGTGGAGTCATCTGGAGTGGTGTCGCATGCATTGCCACCAGGCGCGGTTCGACCAACTACTAATTTGAACACTCAATGGGTGATTTTTGCCTTGGGTGACCTTGATTTTTTAATTACTTTATTATCTGTGTATGAGCTATACACATACTCAATTTCATCAAAAACAACCACTTCCTTCATGGTGCTTCACTTTTTTTTTTTGCAAAAGAGTATAATTTATGGAAACAATTTTGCCTCTTTTTTGGGATATATATGCTGAAATACCTCCCATTGGATATAAAAGCAGAAAGGTATGTAAATTTATATCTTTTCATAGTTATTTATTTCTGAGTACAGTGTACATCTCAAAATATGTTGAAATACTTGTCAATGTTGTATGTCATACATAACCATTTGCTTATTACATTTAGAAATTAAATTTGGTACTTTTCCGTTTTGCCGGCGCAAATCTCGCCAAGCAGACTTTATTGGCGACAACATACAATGTACACAAATTTAAAAAAAAATAACGAATGTTAGTTCTAAGAATTTTTATTTTGAAGGCATAAACATTTTAATAATATCGTTTAAAATTTTGTAAAAAGCCAATAAATAAAGGCAATAAATTTGTAAAAAGACATTAATTTAAGAATTTACTATGCTTTCATGGTTCAACATCCTGATTCGCCGGTTCATATCATTTGACCCCAAGTGATCTTATCTCACGTAAACTATGTTACAAAATTCTAATTCTCTCAGTAAATATCTACATTAATTTCAGGTTGAATCTTCATTTGGAATATAAGTTTAAATGCAAGAATTATTTCAATTCGTATGGATAGCTCACTTGGAAATTATGTAAAACCGCAGTGCTTTACTTAGCTAGTGCATTCTCATTAGAATTAATGAATTTAACCCTTGACTTTGCCTTTTCTATATTTTCCCCTTCGGGTGAGTAGTGTGATTGCATCCTAATTGACTTAATTACCACGAATGGCCTTAGGGCATAAAATTGAACTATCTGGTAAAAATTCTATGTAGTTGTATGCTAGTATTGAAAGAAACAATAAATCTGATAAGAAATGGCTGCGACTTGTTTTGAAAATTGAGGCGTAAAAGGTTACCAGCGAATATATTAAGTTTGGCATCGGTTGTACCATTTTTGGCAAATTATTGCCTGTGCCAGCAAAATGAAAAAGTACCTTAAATTTTGTATGTATGTAAGGTTTAGTAAATAACCCGAAGTTAAAAAAATACTTGGTTGCATGTTTCTAGAAATGATTAATATATATATAATGAATATTTTATTATACTTATCTACTGTTTTATGAAGAAGAAAGTGTTGTAAATTAATAAAAGAAATTTGCTTGTAATTTTGTATGTAAACTTCTCAATTATCTTTAAAACATCATTTTCTCACTTAATTACCAAGGATAGAATTGAATATAATTTATTTTTTACAAACATCTTTAGAACAGCTGTACTGTGGTATTGTGATGATTTTAATAAATATTGGAAACACTTTTTTCACTGCTGAATTTTTTTATTCAATATCAGACAAAGATATTTTCCCATTATGCGTAGAAATTTTCTGATCAGGAAAGTTAATTTAAATAAGCTTGTAATTTTTTTAACTTGGAGATGCACTGAGCTGAGCAACCATGTTAATCCATCGTCCCTTAATGAGCTGTCACTTTCATGTATTATGCAAATCTATTTGCTGTTTGTTTTTATCTCTATTTGTTCAGCATTTTAGATTTTCTGATTCCATGAAGTTATTTTCTTTACCGTAGCTTAATCAAAATTAACACTTTTCTCAGGTTTCCACAAAAACAATCTTCCCTTCCTCTAAAATATTTCTAAAAATTGATAAAAGGATAAAAGTCACAATGTGTTTTCTAAGTGAAATTAAGAATTATTTAAATTTTTAAAGTATGCCAATAAGTGCTTGAAAAAAATAAAATACTATTTGCATCAAGTACCAGTCTCCTGAAATTAGCTATTACAACTGCTGTAGCCAATAAATAATATGTGAATTTCTGTTTTAGTGTATTACTAATAAAAGCTGAAGTATTTAAGCATAGTAAAATAAAGTAACTTTCTTTCCTATACCTTAAACTTTGTATATGAATTGATTCTTTCATAAATTATGATAATATTGTGAATAAATCAAAAATATCACTTTTTAAAGGAAAAATTGGGAAGCACACCCAACAGGTTGCTAATGAAACCTAAGCAAATCCGTGAAATATTCAGAAACATCATTTTTTAAAGGCTTTAATGTTATGCGCATGCATTTAGATTTCGAACTATTTCTTAATAATTTGCAGTACATAGTAAATTATGGATATCATCTTTATTACTTTAAAACAAAAATTCAACAATAGCGAGGCATTTCATTATAAATGTAACATATTTTTACTGGAAAATACATGCACGGAACAGCTTAGAAACACGTACATGTCACTAACGTAATGCAATGTTTTACAAAAGTCAAAAACATGCACGACGCTTGTTCGGCGGAGGTTTCATTCCCCATTATGCGTAGAAATTTTCTGATTAGGAGAGGGGGCGGAAACGGCGAACCCCCCTCTCCGTCTATTCTAACCGCCTTGACTTAGACGTCTCTAAGTGCTTAAAAAGCCCTCTTCTGATCGCCGCAATGGTGTGAGTTATGCTCAGACTTTAAAGTCAGGTAGTGAAGAACAAAATGCCAATTCCTCTTCGGAACCTGCTGCTATGAACTTAAATTTTTCTACAAATCTCTTCAACGATAGAAACAGCAAGAACTCCAGTAGTTTGCGAAACGGTAGTAATCTGATGGAATTATTGGAAATAATGAAAATTCTATTTGAATTTCAAAGAGCATTTGGAACTAACCTACACAAGGTCACGCAAATTTTTGAAAGTAAACTGCCTGTTATGCAGGCTACAGATGATTTAGGTACTAAATCTAACATCCTCTACTCTGTTATGGAGGAAATAAACGCTTTAAATTAACTTAACTTCCTATGTCGCTTATTTTGTGCTAATGTTTAGTAGGTCTCTGAAATATTAATTCTTTAATACATTTATAAAAATATGTAATTTTCTGTATTTAAATGTTTATATTTAACTGTTTAACTTTTGGTACCATCTGTTGCTTTGGTTAAGACTGCTGGGTATTTTTGCATTCCTTAATTTTTGCTTCCTCCTAAGTTAAAGTACCCGTCATCTTACTTGTATTTCCCAGCCTAATTTGAGCGTTGCCACTGGTGTAGCCCTGAAACATTTAATTGAGGACTTTTTCCACTTCCTACGCTGTTCCTGATCGACGTGATATCTACTTCGAAAACTCTGTAATTGCTTTTCCCTACGAGTTTTTCAACCTAATGTTCTCCCTCTTCTATGCTCGGACACATTACAGATCGAAAATCGTCAACATAGTTAGCCCGGTATAGCGCTGCCACGTGGGTGGGTGCCTGATGTTTGCGAACTGCGTTCGCCTGAGTCGACACTCTCCTGGGTCCGGAATTCATTAATATTGACTATAATTAATTATCCATTGTCTATATTGTATGTAAATCGAACGCATTGCTTCTATCACGGAAAATTCGTTGCCGACGCAGAGAAATTCGACAGATTTCATCCAAATACGCTTCAGCTAAAACTGACGCAAAATCTTCCGCCATGTTTATTGCTGGAAGCATTTGTTTATTTAACACAAAGGGTCAGACCTGTCCTTACTTTAACAGCCATCTCGTCAATTTAGCGGTCAAATTTAACGCTAGCTTTGATGAGAATACCAATACTTGAGATTTAACTAATTATGACGTCAGAGTAAGTGAGATTTACGGAATCACGTGGTAACGCTGTGGCTAAAAATGTCATGAATAGGGCCCTATGCCCATTAGTTAGATTGTAGTAAACAAAACTGTTAAAGTCCAATAGTGCGGCAAGAAAAGAAAAATAATGCAGAGTGCTTTTGAAAGACTACACGAATTAAATTTGAAGAAAATTCATTTAGAGGCAGTTTATGAAAATGATGATAGGAATAATAAATCAGATATGAATAATTTTAAAGTAGAACTCACAAATGACAGTGTAAATATTGCTGAATGCCCTAACTGTAAAAGTAAACAAGAATAAATTGATAACTTGTAAAAATAAAGCCAGCTCAGCATTTTAGGCAATTTAAAATCATATAAAACGTCAGAATAATTTCACACAGAAACGATCTTCCTCCTTTGCTCCTCTTTTGAAAGCTTAAGTAATTCTGTTTAGCTACTGTGAGCAAAGTTGTTTTGCCAAACTTAAACAACGATCTTGTATTTATTTAAATGTAATGCATGTGTATAAATGTTGCAAATTAATCAGGCATGACTCACTTTTGGTAACCTTAGAAATGCCAAGGCGCATGCGCGCCAATCTCGTCAAAAATTGGACCAGAAAGCGATTGAAGGAATTTTCTTGGTTAGGATCAACGATCAAAGAGGGTACAGAATCTACACAGGTGAAAACCGTATAGTTTTCAGTAGAAGCGTAAAATTTGTCGAAGAATAATCAGCGAATGAAAATATTGAAATTTCTCTCCATCCAGAGGTTAAAGACATTGAAAACGACGAAGAAACTGAAGAAAAACACAAATTTGTATCCGAAGAAGAGCTAAGACGATCAGAAAAGAAAACGAAGGGGAAACCACCAGAACTTCTCGGATTCTTAACAAACACAATTAAAACTATACCTAAGAATTTTAAAGACTTAGATAAATTGAATTCCGAAGAGAAAAAAAGTGGTTAGTCGCAGTTGACGAAGAAATTAAATCCTTATCCCGAAATAAATAAAGCTTGGGAACTAGTTGATCTTCCTGTAGGAAAGAAACCTATTGGCTGTAGATGGGTTTTTTAATCTGAAGGAAAACGAAGATGTAGCAGCCATTCGTTACAAGGCGCGACTAATCGCAAAAGGTTATAGTCAAAAATTTGGAACTGACTACGATCATACTTTTGGCACGAGTAGTTCGACATATTTTCTTGCCTAGTCAGAACTTTTCTTGCTATCGCAGCATATGGTAAAATGCACGTGAGGCATGTAGACGTCACTACAGCATTTCTACACTGAAATTTAGAAGAAAAAATATACATGGAACAGCTGGCAGGCCCAATTTAACTAAGACAAGAGGAAAAGGTCTGCAAACTGAAAAAAGCTATTTTTGGATTAAAGCAAGTTGCTAGAGCATGGGATAAAATTGTTGAAGAAGCATCTAAGAACAGTAATGTCATGACGTGATGACCACGCATGCTCAGTTTAGTCAAACGGCCTGCAACGCCTCTCTGTCACGTCACTTATATCAGAAGAGAAGAGACTGTTGGTAGCGAAGTAATGCAGGTAACCCGCTGTATGCCAAGCGTAATGATAAACATGGTTCTCTTTTTGTGTTAGTTGTTTGTTCCTGTTTTGTTTGTGTGTTAATAAAGTATTCGTCTGTTAAAAGTCTGTTTTATGCAATGCCCGCATTACGAGTACGTCTACATTAAGAAGTAAATATATATATCCAGAACCCAAACGCCCACGCAGAAGAAACATATGACAAGAAACTTTTCGCAGAGTACGGCAGACCAATGTTTGTTTCTAAAGAAAGATGGAAATGACACGGTAATGATTATTGTCTACGTCGACGTAGACAATAACCATAGCATGCAAAAGCGAAGAAAAAATGAAAAGGCTAATCAAATCTCTTAACGAATTCTTCGAAGGAAAAGACTTAAAAGAAATCAGAAACTACTTAGGAATAATCCTCAAAAGAGATGAAAACAAGTTCCTATTGAGCCAAAAATAAAAAATAGAAAAATTGAAGAAAATATTTTGTCCAGATAACCACAAGCCGTCTTACACAACAATGGATACTTCTTATCCAAAGGAAGAGGACTCCTCTCCACCTGTGGACAATACCACGTACAGGCAAGCCATCGGAGCCTTAATATACATAGCCACTGTAACCCGATCGGACATTACCCCCTAGCAGTGAATTTCCAAATGAGAAGGACTGGAAAGCAGTTACAAGAGTGATTCAATACCTGAACTCTACAAAGGACATGTACTTGAAAATTGACTCTGAACATCTGATTTCACCACTAGACGATCAACCGGTGAAAATTTACTTTTCTTACGAAACAGCTCAATATTTTGGTCCACAAAGAGACAAAATAGTGTTTCCTTATCATCTACCGAATCCGAGCTTATTTCTGCAGCTACTGCTGCTCAAGAGCTCAAATGGATATTAGATCTGCTTAAAGATTTTGGACTACTTCAAAAACTACCCATTAAGATATCTGAGGACAATAAGTCTACAATAGCTCTTATAAAACAGAGAAAAATGAATACCAGACTAAAGCATATTAGTGTTAAATATTTCTTTATAAGAGAAATGGAAGAGAATAAAATAATCGAGATAACATACTGCAATACAAATTCCTTGATTGCAAATATTTTTGCTAAACCATTGCCCAAACCAAAATTTCTGAAACTAAGAAGTAATCTAAATCTGATTCCCAACATTTCCCAAATGCATGATTAAAGGAGGGATTGTTGTAAATTAATCAGGCATTTGAGAAGAAAAAAAAAATTTTTCCGCCAACTAATTTCTGGTAACCCTAGGAATGCCAAGGCGTGCGCACGCCAATCACTCCCCATTATTATATCCCATGATCCTCTTTTTTATTATTAAGCTTTCGTGTGAGCTTGTATGCAACATTAATGTATCTGTCGCTATATATTATTTTAGTTACAGCTGAATAAATGTAATTTCGTTTAAATACGCATCCTATTATTAATGGATATATCCCTCATAACAAGTTTTATTTTGGAGACTTAACAGCGCTCCCAGATGCATGAATGGTAAGCTAAGTTTGCTATCTTATCTTCAATAAATGTGAGTTAAATGTGAGTATAAGTTAGACAATTATTTAAAAAAATATATCTGTTACTGTAGAAATCGGAAGAGACACACGTCAATGCAAAATTTATTATTAAGTCAAAAAAAAGAAATCTTTTTTGAAGACTAAATTTTGAATAAAACTATCGATTTCAATTGCAGTCAGACATAAGTTCCTCTTCTTTAGCTGGAAAAAAAAACTGACACATATATTCAAAACTGCAATTAACTAAGGTGTTTTTCTTCCTGCCTAACTTAAAAAAAATATTATTATATTTATCTTAGAAAGAGTAATAGAATCCTCCTCCTTAGTATGGAGATGTAAAAATGAATGCCGTAGTTTTAAAGGTAATGAATGCCGTAGTTTTTTCCTTCTGGATTTAATAATAAATGCACAGGGGGAAAAAACCTGCAACTTTTAAGAAAACGTAACGTATTTTATCTATTATTTTAAAATTAATAAATAAGTATTGTTAACTTTTTAAACATTATAAATGCTTACAGTAATAACATTTTCTCTTCTAAATTAAAGCTATATTTTCATGTACAGTTTTTTAAGGCTTTTTTTTTTTTTTTTTTTTTTTTTGTTCAAATTCAAAACATTTATTTCTTTGCTGCGAATTGTGTCTTTGCAGTCAGTGTCAACATGACTACGCCGTCACGCCTTACTTCCAATTTCAGGGGAATAGCTCTATGAACTACCCTTTTCTCTTCTAAGACCAGGTTGGTATGCGCTTTAAAGGTAATTAAACTGCTGCCCGAAAAATAAATTACTGATTTTTTTCCCATCATTTTTAAGCCAACCAGATAAGACAACAAAACGCTATCTTCTCGTAGGTTAAACAGATCAGACTTTTTTGGTTACCGCCACGTGTAATGAAAACATGAGATAGTTCTTTTGGAAACTGTTTCATAAAGGCCGATGCTCCCGTTAACAGTGGCACGATAAATAAATTACTCACTCAATGAGTTAAAGTGCACCCATTTTTTTATCGTTAATTTTCTATGCAACTTTTTCAATCCCCAAAAGTTTTATAATTGATTTTTAAATTTCGTAATTTTTATGTAATTCTGATGCGCAGTTTTATGCAGTTGTATAATATGATCCAGAAATTAATAATTCAAAGAAATTTTCGTAATCATAACATGTTATAAATGCAAACAAAATACAATAGACGAATTAAAGATTTTTGGAGTTTTCGCAATTAACAAAGTTTTTCAACTTAAGCTAAGAATTCTGGTTCTAAACCAGATATTCAATAATAGTTACTAATTTCATCTCATGAATTTATTTTATCTCTAATATCTGCTATAGATCTCACTATAAGTGTTTATTGTAGTATATTTATGATGATGAATCAATGCACTTGAACAACTGTCTTTTTTTCCTAAAGAATGGAAAGAAAATCACTTGACGCTTTAAAGGCATTTAGCCAGTTTCTTTTAGAATTGTCTTCAAAATCAAATTTAATTTTTCAAACCCTTCCCTCACAAAAAAAAAAAAAAAAAAAAAAAAAAAAAAAAAAAAAAAAAAAGGGAGGGGTACCAAAAAATCTGAAAGATTTCGATTTTAAATTACGGACAAAGGGGCGTTTTTTTAACGTTTTGTGTGCTACCTTTATTAATATCATGTTTTACGTCCTCAAACTATAAAATTCAGTTCAACAGCAATATCGCAAATTAATTTTAAAATGAGTATATCTTTAGAATTTTCGATACAGAGTCTCGCGCGCTGGAGATAAAAAATGTATTTATTTATTATTTTTTTTTTTGTACAGTGGTGTCATTGTTCGCTTTGGAATCGTTGATTCTTTAATAAAAAATTCGTTAAAGTTTTACAGAATAGGAAATAGATAATAAAACAAATTTCAAATTTGGGCTTCTAGATGCCCATATTCGGGTCTAGACGTACGTTATTCAAAATTTGATGGCTCTAGGTACCGTCGTTTTATCACAATGCGAGAAACATACATACATTTCAGCAAATTCTTGATTATTTAATTTCTTTAAATATAACACAGGGCTGTAATATTTTGTGGCAACAGTTTTAAAAGTGAACCGGCATTTAAAGTTTTCAACGCAAAATGCTAAAACGAAGTTAATATCCCTCCTGGGCTAACGCCCTTTGGGCTAAAAAAAAAAAAAAAAAAAAAAAAAAATTCTGAAACATTTCAGGTTTTACATTACGCCCAAAGGGGCGTTTTTATAACGTTTCGTGGGTTACCTTTATTTATTAAATATCATGTTCTTCGCACTTTAACCATCAAATTCAGTTCAACAGAATATCGCAAAATAATTTTAAAATGAGCATATCTTCAGAATTTTCGATACAGAGTCTCACGCGCTAGAGATAATTTTTTTTTTTTTTTCTTTTTGTACAGTGGTGTCCTTGTTCGCTTTGGAATCGTTGATTCTGTTAATCAAAAATTCGTTAAAGTTTTACAAGATATGAAATAGATAATAAAACAAATTCCAAATTTGGGCTTCCAGATGCCCATATTCGGGTGGTAACGTAAGTTGTTCAAAATGTGATGGCTCTAGGTACCGTCACTTTATCATAATGCGATACACATACATACATTTATTCAGATTCTTCATTATTTAATTTTTTGAAAGGTAATACAGGGCTGTAATATTTGGTGGTAGCAGTTTGAAAAGTGAATCGGCATTTAAAGTTTTCAACTCAAATTGCCAAAACGAAATTAATAGCCCTTCTGGGCTAATGCCCTTTGAGCTAAAAAAATACTTATGCCGAAAAATAACATATTTTATCAGCTTCAAAACAGCTCATCCAAAAGGCGCTGCATAGCAGACTGACTCGGTGTAGTTTTGATTATTAAAAAAGTACTGCGTAGTTAAATTTTGAAAATGTATTATCAAAGCTAATAAGTAACATAGCTGGCTTCAAGGATGAGCTGAATTAAAAGCACTTACGCAGTTTCTCAGTCGAAGGACTTTTAGTTCAACTGATCCCCAAACTAATACAATGCCATTTTCAGCTGCTTTTGTTTTACTTAGCTTGTCATTTTCTAGCCAATGCTGAAAATGTATCAATGGATTCTGAAAAGGTATACATTTTCAGAATTATACTAGCAAATAAAACATCGTCAAAGTTCCAAGCATCCCAATGATCGGTTAATCAAATTTAACGTTTCTAAACATACTGATCTCGTGAATTTAATTGTATATCAAATATTGCTACAGCTTGGAAGAAAGAAGACATATCATTTAGAGCTAAGTGTTTTGTATGGATCATCAAAATTTGAGTTCATAGATATTTCTCATCAAAAATAATCTTTCCTACGGGGAACGGGAAGGAATTTTTTTCCCATGTTAAAAGTTTCATTAAATAAGAAACTTCAGAGTAAAAGAAAGATAAGCTTAATTAATTATTTCATAGGAGATTACTACTTCAGAATTACAAGAAGTTATTTTTACCAGCTCTGAGGGACTTGAATTAATGGAAAGAATACGCAATCTCAAAGATGACAAGGAACCTCTTTGCAGAAAGATAAAATAAAAATACGCAACAAATCCGTTGAATGCAAGCGCATTTATAGAAGACAAGTGGGCTTAGCTGCCCTAAAGTTTTATTCTTCTTGGAAAACAAATTAATTGAAACCAACTTATCATTTAATATCGTTAGCTTTCAACATCTCATGTTAGAGTATTACACAGAGAGTTTTTTCCTTTTTCGCTTCCCCCTTTTTTTTAGTAAAGCGAAAAATAATAAAGTAAAAACCAAGAGAAACTTATTAATATCTAGATATAAAACTTAGAGGAAGTTTTAAATTCAGAATATATTAAGTTAAAGGTAGAAAGAGAAACTGAAAAATTCATAATATAGTTGATTGTGTTCATGCTTTGAACGTATTGTTTTTCATCTCTCTCTTGTCAGTCTCTTCTCATCATTTTAGAAACAA
The DNA here is from genome assembly GCF_044657685.1 of Stegodyphus dumicola. Taxonomy (NCBI): domain Eukaryota; kingdom Metazoa; phylum Arthropoda; class Arachnida; order Araneae; family Eresidae; genus Stegodyphus; species Stegodyphus dumicola. Next base: position 183,711,803 of record NC_140781.1, read on the forward strand.
ACAGAAATAGTTGAGGAGTTTGTGACAAATAACAAACAGTGAGAGAGAGAGAAAGAGAACGCAGCTCTTCAAATTCTCTGAGGACTAAAAAGCGAACGTGCCTTATCATAATTATTACTCTCAGTCGGAAAAAAAAATCGACTATTGCTTTAAAAAATTGAACTATTTTCTGCCTATCTGGTTATTTCTTATACATTTCAGTACAACCATTGGCTGTACCATAAAAGATTAAAGTTTGTAGAGTTCCTCACTTTGTAATTCTAAGTTACTGTTGGAAGTGAAGAATCGTAAGAACTGATAAGCGAATAATCGCTTGAGTTCGTGTGACAGGAAACAACAAGATAGGAAAGATAGGAGGGTAAACTAGCCCTTTATTATTCCAACTAAAGTTTAACAAAACTCCGTCATGGAGTGTACAATAAAGCCGACACTTTGGCTTGAACTTAAGAGACTAAGAATAATACTAACTTAAGAGATAATGCTAACTAAAGAGATATAGCCGAAGCTATCAAGATTCTAACAGAGTTGGCCCCTTAACGTTAATAGACTGCGAAGCTATCAAGGGCCTAAAGTACGGCCGAGCGTAATAATAGCTTACGAGAGAGTACCCTAAAAAGGCGAACGCGTGCAGCCAGAGTACCTGGTATCTCTCTCCATAAGACAGAAGAACTTCGCGGTTAAATACCGCTCTTTATGTATTCAGACGTGATTCCAAAACTACGTTCTGGTCGGAAGTAGTAAGTTGAAGTTAAGAATCGATAGAAAAGGAACTTTAACTTAAAATTTAACTGTTAATAAAATTAACATAATCGTTAAGTTAAGAGAATCACCAGAAACTTTGTAAGTTGTGGCCGCGTCTTAGTTTTATCCTCGACATAATACATCACAGTTTATTAAAATAGCATGAAATTAATAGAAGCAAGTATTAATATTTCACAAATTAAGTTCCCGAATAGAAACAGAATAATCATGACTTCATTGGAATGTTATGCCCGCTAGCAGCCGAGTATAAGGCCATTGAATACTCGAAACTCGTATTGGATTCGATTGAAGCTCTCGCACTGTTTAGCATGCGTAAATGTGACCAAGATTTCTTAAAAATATTGCCCATGAAAGTTTTTCTTCTTACATATTGCCTTAAACTACTGCAATTTTGTTTGACCTCGAATTGGTTATGCAGTCTTTCCTTTCAAGTACTTAAATGGTGATAGAGCCTTCACTGATTAATGTAAAAAAATAATCATGATCAATTTAGATAATACTATAACTATAAAAAAGAAGACTTCAAAATGCTCTTGGCTTTTAATCATATAATTTTTCAATCTGCTACTGAAAATCATTTTCAGTGGTCCATTTGAAGATACTTTTGGAAAGCGGATCTAATTTTATATTTATTTCTTCTCAGGTTTCTTATTTTACCTTAAATTATTTTTTAAATTTTTGTACCAAATATCAAGACTTAGTTAAAGAATGCTAACAATATAGAAGAGTATAACTGTTGTCGCGGAATATTAAAGAAGATTGCGCTATGAAGTCGTTCGAGCCAATTTGGAGCGTAAATTAGCGAAGACATTAGGTTGTATCGAGCAGGAAACATAAGAAAGTAACTATGCCCTCACTGGGATTCGAACCACGCATTTTCCTCATGCTAGATGAATATGTTACCGCTTACACTACTAAGGAACGCAAAGGGAAATGCTATAATAACTTGTAAATTTCGGAAGTTATGTTTCAGCGAGGGCAATATTCGGATAATTGTTAATACTAAATTTCAGACAACAGGCAGGCGTAGCGCGGGAAAAGCATTCAGGCAGACCCGTAATATCTTTAATTATTTTGTGATGAAAAAAAAAACCAAAAAACTGAATTTAACCTGACTGAGTCTATTTGCCATCTCTATAAAGAAGCAGATTTAACTTACTAGCCGCTACGCGGCCAGCCTTCGTCTGGCTTTTAAATGTACCAGAAAAATACTTAAAGGGAACCCCAAACAATAAATTTAAAAACTTCAACAGAATTTTACTCTGCAGAGCAATTTTATCCAAACAAACAAACAAGCAACAACAACAAAAATTCAATGAAAGGTATTACATATAAAAAACAGTTACAATGAAATAAGCAATATCCCTTAATACAAATATTGATTATACGTAATAATAAATAAATTAACCAACTTCCCTTTGCCTTCTCTCGACAAACGTCCAGTATCCAAGAGAAACATTAAATTTAAAAACTAAATAAAATTATCTCCCTCCTTTTTCCGAGTGGTAACAGCGTTGATATCAGCAACGATGGCAACAATGATATATCAGCAACAAAGGCTGCGTGCCATTGTTGCTGATATAATGAGAGAGAATTATGGATTTGATGCGATTTCATCAAAAACTCATTCGAGTTTTGCAAAAATCGCTTCGAGATGCACTGGCTCTTGTCTAGATGCACCTATGTACCAAATTTCGTAGCCCTTGGGTCCATTAGCTTACTCGCAGCACGAACGAAAGGAACACACAGACAAACAGACTCTTCCTTTTATACATATAGATGAAATTGAACACGATTGAATTAAATTATTTATGGATAAGACTGGATTACTGAATTCAAACAAAGCATTCAGGACAAGCCCTGTTTAGGAGCTTCAGACAATTTCGTACATTTACCGCATATCTGCTCGATACCGATTACAGCAGGGCCGTTTATGGACCTCGGAACGTCTGCATTTGCAGGAAGCCTCAAACTTTAGAGTGGTCCTTCAAGTTGTTTTCGCACTAGATAGTGTTTCGCTCATTAACTGCAGATCTGCACAATACCTGTAATAAAATAGATTGTGATTTTGTGGGGAAATGAAAGGTGATCAACAATGGACTATGACTATTATATGACAAGCATTTAAGAATTAATAAAAATAAGTGTTATTTCTTATTGTAACATACTTTTAATTATCGAAATCAAAATTGTTATAAGTCAGCCAGCAGACAAGTCCTGTTGAGTAGACGTCCAATAACAACTGCTGTTCTTTTCTCTGCGGCTGGAATACCTTAATTAATACGTAATTGTCTTTCTTTGGAACAGTAGGCGACAGTTTGGAGTTACTGCCAGTGGCGTAAATAGGGGTATTAAACGTATACCGATGCATAGGAACCCGAAGCCTTAGGAAACCTCAGGTGTCCTGTAGTCCTATGGAATACATGTCCTTCTTGATGAGGAATCCATTATGAAAAGGGGGAACTGTTTTCAGTGTTCTGACTGTCAACCAAATAAGGGGTTCCAGTTTTAGATATAACTGATTCTACATATGTGTTCTATTTTCGCAGAAGCGATTAAAAAAAAGGAAGACGTCCCTCTTGAATTCTGTTTTCAAGTTAGTATCATGATCGGCTAAGTGAGTAAGTTGTAATATTATAACTTTGCGAATTTTGCACTTAAGGAATTTTATAGTTAACTAATTACAGTATAATGAATTTTTCATTAATTAGAAATTCTGCTTAGATAGGGGACATATGTAAAGTTATAGAGTATTATTCACACAGTCCATCGAACTCACTTCGCCAAAATAGTTTTCCTAAAATAGTAGTATGACTTTTTCTGAAAAGAAAAAAAAAAAAAAAAAAAGAAAAAAAAAAAAAAAAAATTATTTGATGCATCTTGCTTCTAGAGTTAATATTTAAGGAAACAAGCCGTAGATTTCTTTTTCGAGGATACTTCTTGCCCTTTTCAAATCTTATTGACGAAACTCTCCAAAGAAATAAAAACTGATACTCAGTCTGCTTTCAAGATTCTGAGCTTTCAAAAGAGAAGTCTGTGAAAAACGTTTTTCGAAAAAATTGACTATATATGAAGAAAACAAACTTCTGTGTATTCAGGTACGTTTTTCATGAAATCCAACCCAGGATGTTACTGGGAATTTTTAGAAGTGTCGATTAATTGATCAGCCATCAGATGTTTCATTAGTCTTGGCTTATGAATTAAACGAATTGAACAAGAAATGCGTATTAATTAGAGTTTTCTGTACATTTAATTTTATTCAATTTTATCTCTTAATTCTGCATATTACATGACATATTTCTTTTCCGTGTAGACTTGTTTATTTAATTATTTTGTCGCCAATACAAAGCCCGGTGAGATAATGAATTATTGCATTACTTCTCTACTAGCGCTTCCAACTAGCATTGGAAGATTCTTGGTTTGAATCCTGCATAATTGATTTGTCCCGTTTTTGGCTCGAAAATAGATAATGCCTCTGCAAACTGATCCCCTTCTCCCCCCCCCCCAACAAAAGGAAAAGGAAAGCTTGGCTATGACAAACTGGTGCTTTATTTCAGACCAAAATGGATGACCCAATTTTTCTTTTTTTTTTTTAATTTTGTTGATTTAAAAGTAGAGAAAAAGAAAGAGGAGTAAATTCTCACTTCTCCAGTTTTTCTAGGGTAAAATTTCTGTTGTTGCCTTTCACCTTGGAATCCTATAAGCATGCGTTTGTATTGTTTAATGTTTAATCCAGCCTGGCAAAATATATCATTATTCGAAAAATCATTTTCGCTTGTTAATTTCTTTCTTTGTGTGTTGTAAATCAGAGTATACTGAAAGCCTAGAATTTTCTTTTTTCATTAGCAACCTGTGTTGGTCATGGTGTCCAAAAGCTCTGTTTGCGCCACTGGTTATTGCAATTTTCAGGTTCTCCCAATATGTCGAAAACAGAATTTCTTTCCTTCGTCACTAAAATACGAGTATTAACAGGTTTATTGTTAGTTTCGAATATAAATTTAGAAATCAGATTGTCTTTAATCTCGCTTTTCTGTAGTTTTTTTTCTTCGACAATATTCATGTTTCACTGCGGAATTTACAAAATATCAGAAGCAAGAACAATGGAATTTTATTCTTCGGCAGACTTTCCAGTACACCCATTGTTCTCACGTAGGTTGATTGCAAATGGTTTAGGTCTGTCTTGCTCAGGCAGATTTTACATATGTATTAATGTGTATGCTGTATATACAAACAAATATAGTTTTGTATGTAGAATGTTTTTGCAATATATGAGCTGGATTCTCAACAGAAACAATCCAATATCATTCTTTATGTGAACATATAAATATATTTGGTTCACGTAGTGTCTTTGTTGAATGTACATTGTGTCCATGTTATCATTCAAAACGCAAAGAGAGATTATAAAATGAATTTATTGAAGAGGATATCATGCATTTTAAATAAATGTGTGAAAAAAACTGAAGATGAGAATATGACTGCGAGTAAAAAATGCAGCGCAACGAGAAATAAACTCCAAATACGAAAACTGGCAACTAAACTCCGAATACCGAACATAACAAAGAAAATTGAATTTTAAAGAACAAAGAAAGTGCAGAAATAACACAGCAGAGCTTGTAATTAAAACATGATTTTTTAGGTTTCATTCGTTCATAAACTCATTAAATGAAAAATTCATTAAGTAATTCATTCTAAAAGTAGAAAAAAAAAGATGAATAAAAAAAGATGATGAATTTAATCGCGTATAACATGTGAAATATATTATTTAACTGCTGATACTCTCTTTTTGAAAAGAAATGTTTAGTGGTAACAGATTACGTAACAATACATTGAAACCTTCTCTAGAAAATACAGTGTTGAAGGGAATCTCTTTGGGGGATTGGGGTACCCCCAAATCCTCACATGCGGTGGCTGGTGCTCCAAAGCTACTTAAACCAGACTTGGATTGCATCAGTGCGACTTTGTGAGAGAAATGAAAAGTGAAAAACATCGGTAAAGAACAGCTATATAATAAGAATACGAAAATATTAATAAAGGTAGTTTAAGCTTCTCAGTGAAGCTGTACTTTTCTTTACTGTTTAATTGCGTTTCTGTGAAAAAACGCTAGAAGTTTGATGTTTATGTAATTTTCGGATTTCCAAATGTGCCACAAATGGAATCCCTTCCAGTCGGGCGTCAAATGATTCTCATGTAACTATTACATTCTTAAAGATAAATTTAGAATTGAAACTAGGCAAAATGCAGTTTTAATTTTTAATGGATTTAGAATAAAAATCTATTGATATTGAGGACAATCAGACACAGGTCCGTCTTCTTCAGAAACAACGCCCTCGAAATCAATAGAGTTTTATTCAAAATATATTGCAAACTAAGTTTGCTTTTTGCCTAATTTTAAATTTCACGTTCGCGTGTTTCTCTTCAATTGGAAACTTAGAAATTAAATTTGTAAAGATAATTTGAATTTTAGAATTGGTTATTTACGTTAATTCACTTTCCTATCAAGACTCATTTCATTTCCCTGCCAGAATGTAAATTTCCAGCTCGCGCGATATTAAAATTAGATAGCAAGAAGGAAGTACTCAAAGAAAGGTTTTGGAGGGGGAAATCAGAGCGTGTTCTGCCTGCTTGAAGGCCACGTTGCTAACTTTGACCCTGTAGCAATTAGAATTCTGCGTCTTTGAGTTATTCTTACCTATAGGATTATTTAAGCCGACTTCGGTCAGAGCCAACTTTCGCGCTAGTTAAACTATGAAGCCGTTAGGCTAGACTTAAATTTAATTAACTTTAGTTTATCCATTATTTTTTATTTAACGCCAGATATACTGCCTTGTGTAAGTACGAGTTGGTGCCATCTGTTAAACTTATTATTTGGATTAATATAAGGGTCCTTCACACTCTTTCCCTGTTTCTGCGGTATTTATGAGACAGAGCGAAAAATCACTACTATCACTTTGAGGGGCTGGTCTAGTTTTATGCCCCCTAAGAAGACTAGATCCTATAGTGACGGCCGAAATTTGAAACCAACCATGTCTCGGGAAACTGCAAGATTTACTTTTGACCTCTCAACGTCGCAAGTTCCGAGTTCCGTCGACTGTAGTTAATACCATGGACGGATTTGGATTTATTATTGATATAATAAGAACGCCTATGAAACCAGCAGTCAGTTTTGGTGGGAAATCTTCTGTGACGAACTTTATTGAACAATTAAATTCTCACTTCTTACTATATACAGTGCCAGAGGCTTAAGATGATATTATAATGATGACGGAAACAACCGGCCATTTCAGTTGGTCGTAAACTGAAATGGCCGGTTGTTGGTAAAAACTGAAATAGCTTAAAAAGAAATTTTAGAGGGTGGGAGATATATGTCTTTTAAAGTTTATGTGTAATACGTTTATTTACTTGCAGCTTGATCAAACTGAGACATATATACCGTATTATACATTTATTTTCCCTCAAAACTTAAATTACATGAACTTGTAATTGTTCTATATGTAAAAATGAAGAATGGTTTAGAAATGCTTTTGAGAAATTATATTTCTAAAGACAAAACATTTTGAATAATGTTTTCTAAAAGAATGGTATTAAACTCTGTAATATAATCATTAAATATAACAACATTAATCATTTTACATCAATACACACGATTTGGAATTTTTGTACAAAATTAAGTTGAGAATAAATTTAGATACATGGTCCATTAAGCACATAAAATCTCTAGTGCAGGGAAATTACTTTTGTTATACAAAAGAAAGAGCTCTTAGAAAAGCATTGAGAGTTCCCCTTGTGAAAATGAATCTGCAGCAATCTTTAATTGGTTGAATGCACTGCTTATGCTTGATATTACGTGCTGAAAGGAAATTAATTCTCTAATTCATCTTTGTTTCGTTAAATTAGCTCTTTTGAATCTTAACAATAAGTAGGGAAAAAATCATTTCCGCACATTTTAACAGGAGAAACTATCTGCGCATTTTAATATATTTTTGCTGAAGGTGCAATTTTGTTAAATTTTTTCAAGTGGAAAAGGAAAATTTTTGATTTTGAAATAACAATGTAGCCTCAGTTTGAGATGCTGGCAATAAACATCCGGACACTCTTTTTCAAAATACAGACTGAGCCACATTCAAATAAAATAAATTTCAATGAAAGAACCAGCAGAGTATGTTTTAAAGTTATTAGCTCCATGAAGAATTTCAGATTTAATTAAATTTTAATAAGCGAAGTAAAATGTTATTTTATTAAATTAAGTCAAAGAATACGTCATGCTAATGGAAATTGCATTTTTTCATTCTAAATGAGCGCAAAATTTGAGCCTCGTGTTTGATACTTCCTCCGTTTTATTTATTATTTTTTTAATTTACTCATGACTAATTGCTTTTTTTATTGTTTCTTAAGAGAAATGTATTTAACGAGAAATAACAGAATTTTCAGCTATAAAAGAAGTTAAAATATGTATCAGATTCTTTCCCCTAACGTACATTTTAGCAATGAAAACTTGCATTTATTATAAGCTCGTGACAATAACGTAACTCATTTATCGAAGTCGCATAAATAAAACGGCCATAACTAGAACTTTGCTCAATGCCTTCTAATATATCTGTTTTAGAAGTACCGAAAGTAAAGTTTAAGATCAACTACTCCAGCTTCTTAGAAAGTCACTGCTTAATTATCACTCTAGCTTCACTGATTGATTATTATGCCCTCTGCAGGGCGGCACAATTATCTTTTCTTCTTTATCCTAACGACTGGTAGTCTGACTGGCTTGCGAATTCTGATGCGTTTTCTGATTCTTTAATTGTCTAGGATTCTACATGAAGCAATATTTGCGCCAACAGTTTGTACTTCATTCCGTACGATTTCGGATGTTTTTAAACAGGGAAAAAATCGAACCATTTACCATTTAAATCATACTATCAGTAGACATAATCTTTTGTCCTTCCTTTTTATCCCTTTTTATTATTTCTTTTACAAAGTATATATACACACACACATATGTATATATACACATTCAAAATAGAACGAAATGAATTTTTTTTAAAAAAAATTGAACTTTAAAAAAGCAAAGAGACGAATCTGCGCTTGTGCTGCTAGATTGAAAATTTTAAAAATCGGAAAAGGAAAGGTCGGAACTAAATTGAAAATTTGTTTGTACCTTCTATATGAAGGCTTAACCATTTCTTCTCCAGGTAAGGAATTACCAAATGGAGTATAGGTAAATTTAATGAATCTTCAAGTACGTTATCTTAATTGAAAATCGTACAAAAGAAAACAAAATAATATTTTATGAATCTTCTCTGCTTGACGCTTCAAACAGAACTTGCCAAGGGAAAAGTGTTTTGAAGCCTTAAACCAAATTGATTAATGAGTTCCGAATACATGTTTCGTTCTTCTGAATCATTTGAGACTCATATGGATATAATATATATATATAAAACGGATATTAACTAATTATGTAAGATTCTAGGGATTTCTACTTTTCACTGAAATGCGTTTCGGTATTTAGAATGTTTGATTCAGGTAAGTGAGGCTGTTAATATGAAAGATATTAAGGTCAGTTGATAAAGTTATAATACAGGAGCGCATATCATATGAACAAAAAATATATTAGGAAATACACTAAATAACTAATTTTATGCCGAAAAAAAGGGAAACATCTTTCTATTTAAGATATTTGCCAGTGCAATTCGTAAGTGAGATATCCATGCAGTTTCAGATACTTTTTACAAAAGAATATCTTTCAACAACACAATATTTCCTGCTTCGGAAGACCACCACGAAGCTCTATATACCCCATACAACTTTAAAAAGGAGCAAAAACGTGTCATGAATCATAAAAACTTCAACCATGAGACTATGTATTCCTCAGAATAGACTGGTTCGTACTGCTTGTCATACTAATGGGTGGATACAAGTATGGTTAAGAAAACTGAAATTGAAATTACAATGAAAGGAAGTAAAAGACGCAATAGGATCACAAGACATATTTACTCATCCTAAATATCCGAAATAAGACATTTTCTTGAGGAGTCTGGTCAAATAACAAAAGTTTATAAATGTTTTATTATTTTACATACCACCTACAACATTTTATATACCATCCACATTTATTTCTCTTTCGTTAAGAATTTCAGTTTTTAAAATGCATCTAATTTATATAAAACTCATAACTGCATTGTTCTGAAAATTACCCGCGTTTTAATATTTTTTGTATAGCTTATGCCTTTTTTAAATGCAGGTATGTGTTCAAGTTATCAAGCCCTGAGCATGTACATGGTGAAAATCAGTTTTTTTCCCTTAGAAACTTCTCCATGAAGGCATCCGTTCTAAAAAAAATGGTGCTTGGATAGTTTGCCAGAATAATCCAAACTAAAAAAAGTACTTGGCTATATTTTTTCTCTTAAAATATCATTAAGGTACACAAGCAGTACTTATAAATTAGGGTGGAAATTTTTTCACTTTTGTAATATTAAATTTTTATTACCACTGTTTACTCTTCTTAGAAATGTTTGCCGCAAAATATTTTTACAGGAATATCATTATTTCTTTGAGAATAAGATTTATAGTCCTTTTCAATGTCATTTTTCTGCATAAATCTTAAATTTCTACTGGTCTACTTATTTGCTCAGTCTACACTTGATGAATATTTATGAGAATCTCTCATTGTGAGTTAAATTATTCATTTCACTTTATTGGATATCACATATTACACTATTGTCTAGAAGCATGACACGTGATCTTAACCTATCGTATATGTAAATGACTCGCAACATCGGAAACCTGAAGGAGGATTTGAGTCTAATGCTTCATTTCCTTACCGCGACAAATAAGAATTTTCATTAATCAGACGAAGGATACGGAACTTCCCCCCCCCTTCGCTACTAAGATTTTTTCTTGAGTTTTAGCAAAGTGTTTGCGACGTTACACATTTTTTAGTATTCATAATTTAAGGTATAGGTAAAAAATTATTCCTACGGAGAACATTTTAATAGTTAACTTCCTGTTTTCTTATCCAATTAGGAAAGTCGTATTTTAAAACTCCCGTCGCAAAATTTCCCGCGTTTTATACTTTTTGTATAGCTTATGCCTTTTTTAAATAAATAATTTTGTTTTATAATACAGCTAAAGAAATACTCTATCAACGTATTCTGCAGATAATTTTTTCTTCTCTTTGAAATATTTTTAAATTGCTATTAAACCCAGATATAAAGTCAAAAATTTGTTACTACGTTATTTTTAGTAAAATTTAGGCTTCTTGGTTTTTTTTTAGTGTCAGTGACAATCAATAATCATTTATTTCCTCAAGAGATTCTTATTAATTTTTTCCTTCTCTTCCAATATGAATTAAGTAATTTTTTGATGATATTTGGTTTTAAACGAATTCTCCATCTACTATCGTTTAAAGTTAATCATTTAACTCCGAAGTCATTTTTTCAGTAGACCATTCAGTTTTAAGAAACTGCTATATTTAAATTTAAATTAAAATATTTGAAATCTTTAATGCCTTTCATGAAATTATTACTCGATTTTTTATGGTTGGTTATAGGAAATAATCTTTTGAATTTTGCTGCAGATATTTATGTATAATAGTTAGTAATTTATTGATTTTCGTTACGTTCTTTTAAGAGTTCTAATGAACTTTAGGTTTAAAAAAATGTATTTCTTCAGATATACGGTGAAATTTTAATTATTATGTTGAAATGAAAATTTTATCTCTGCAGAAATGGCTGATACAATGGAGTAAAAAAATTACATCGCTGATTATTGCATTGAATGATTCGATTATGTCAAAACACGCTATAGCTAAAAGCCTAAAGAGGAGGGATGCCTTTGTAGCAAACTTCCTGAGGTAACTTCGTTTTATTCACTTTACACATGGGAAAACCACGAAAGCACCTACGCAACCAGCTATTTCTGCGGGATTCAAACCTGAGTCGAACTACTAGTTATTCGGCGATCTTGTCTGTTCGCCCAGTGGTGGGCAAAATGACTGGCGGTCTCTTCTTCACAAATGTAATGCAATACCTAACGATAACCATGATAAATTAGTTGCTCAGAGTCATTTATAATTATTACCACCACATGACATTAAGTCTGATCATCAACGGATACTGTGGAAAATAAATACTAATTTTAACCACTTAAAATAACTTACATGCGCAGTTCTCTTCATGGCATGTTAATAGGAAAAAAATCAAGTAATTAATTAAAGCGAGAAGAAATTTACTCTTTTCAAGAAGTGAAAACACTTACAAAAAGAAACTGATGACTTTGCTTTCACGAGTAATCAAGAACTTTTCTAAATTTTATTGATTATCCATTAGCTCTGTGTAAAATTATTTTTCCGAGATTGTCGCTCTTCTGAAGTAATAAAAGTAGTTAATCCCAGACGAATAAGTTTGAAGGGGCTGAAAGTTTTCAAAAGAATTAATTAGAACTACTTCGAATTATTTCTTCTTAATTGATGCTGATTCCAAACCAAACACTGACTACTCTTTGTATATTTGGAAAAACATTACAGGAAATAAATCAAAAGGATAATCAAATACCAGATCACTAAAGAAATTATGAGTTACGTAACATACCTTTATAATTAAAACAATAGATTAGGATTTTATAATGCATTTCTATTGGATTTACACCTATGAAATGCAATATCCTTATCGACTCTAACGTCTTTATTTTTTAATATTTTCTAAGAGCCTTATATTTAATAATTCTAGTATTTTCCTTTTAATAATAAAAAGTGTTATAAATGTCTCCTAAAGTGTTTTTCAGCCAAAAGTTTGAATAAAACTCAACGGAAAATAGTTGAGTCAATTTTGCCGACAGCCTTTGTTCTACGAATAAGATCTGGTTTCTGTTACCTGATTGGGATTCTAAGTTTTGTGAAAATAGACTAAAAAAGAACTAAAATTGATTGCTTAAGCTCACTTAAGACACTGATTTTTTTTAACACTATTGATAAGCTGATTTCAACACTGATGATAAGTTTAAGACACTGATGATAAACTGACTTAGACACTGATTTTTACAGAAATTTCCAAGTTTTAAAAATTTCAATCCGAATACAATAATTTTATAAACTATATACTATTTTCTACTATAATAATTTCTTCGCGACGTATGAGAAATATAGTTTTGTATAATATAGGGTTCGACAGAGAAAGCGCAAAATCCTAGGAAATATAAATAATCTTTATTTTTGATGGTATGTATAAAATAAATAGGTATAGGAAAAAGATGAAGAGACAAAAATTAGCACATGATATGATTATATCTATATCAGTAGTACCTGTGAAGAACTAATGATAATAACGTGAAACAACTACGAGTACAGGCCCAAGGCCTTCATTAATCAAAATAAGTCATTGTGGCACTTATGCTTGAAATGATCCCGTCCCAGATTTAATTATTCTTAACGATGGACTTAAATTAAAAAAAAAATCTTAATATCTATTATGTCCACAGTGGCGTTTGCGTGAGATATCCCCGGTAAAATGTAATAAACATACTGCCAAAAGAAAAAGGAACCAAATGTTCATTTTCTTATTTTATTGAGCCTATTGTCAGATATATTTTGGAATTTTGGATTTTGGTTTCAAAAATACACCCATTTGTAAAACTCAGTTTTGGAAATATAGCACAATGTTTTTAAATACTAATGTGTGTATATAATTCCAAACCATTGACTGGCATGGGACTAGGGAGACTAGGTTAGACATTTAATATCTTGGGTAATAAAAGTTTCGAGACGTTGTTAACTCTAATGTTTAACTAATCTAATATAAGCTGAGTGTTTTCAGCTATGCAGGTAATAATGGAATAAACATAAAGTAAAAATTTTGAAATAAAAAATGTTCTTCAGATTTAGGAAAGTAAGGTTATTCAGTAGGATGTGCAAATATTCTTCAATTTCGGAGCTTATTTTAGAATGACATAGCATATAAGAGGTAAATTTACAGGCAGAGAAATAGTGAAGGTCAACTATTTTGCATAATCTAGATGGTAATTATTAAAAAAACTAATTAAATTGCAATTCTCCAGAAAGGATGATTCAAGCAAAGGAAATATCCCGGAAGTCTCTTGGAACAGTTACAGGGGAATTAGATCTTTGCTGTTACGTAGAAGTTACAATTCTACTAAAATTTTGTTCTAAAATTTCTGTTATGCATCTACGTTTTGACTGCTTATTTCAGAAGCAAAAATGAATTACATTTTCATGCTTTGAAGAAGATGAATAAAAAAAAAGTGAGAAACAATCTGAAATAGAATTAAAGTCATCGACAGCTTCAAAATGATACGGCGCTAACTCTAAAAATGGACTAATGTAATATTAGCAGAGTGTGTTTAACTAGCTTTAAAAATATCACATGAAACTAAGCAGTTATAAGGTATTTCTCCCGTCTTCTTAGCATGTCTTCGTAGTGTAGTGGTAATCACACTGGGCGCGGATTCCAGAGGTGCGTGGTTAGATTCCCGGCGAGGGGGTTGGTCATTTTTCAAGTCTCCTGCTACCAAAAATTCCTAATGTCTCTACAGTAGCGCCTGAACTAAAAGGTGGTGAATGATGATTCTTCACCACCAGGATTTGGGCGATTAAGTCCCCTAAAAACCCGGTCGCCCTTTTAAAGGGGGAGTATATAAGGCATTTCTCCCACCTTCTTAGCGTGCCTTCGTGGTGTAGTGGTCAGCACGCTCAATGCGCATTCGAGAGGTCCGTGGTTCGAGTCCTGGCGAGGGCACTGCTCATTTTTCATCTCTCCTGTTTCGAAATAATCTAATGTCTCTACACAGTTATAAATGCTACATTTTTAAAAATAGTTTACGAATGATGTAGCTAGTTCTTCTAAATTGTATTAATCCTGTTCAATAGTTTTTAATTGAATTGACTCTTTTCGGTAGAAGTATGAAGATATGGCCCTTTTATATTTTCTTACACATGATATAGATGGGTTCTTAACATTTCCATTCATTAACTCTCTCATCATAAATAAGAGTATTAAGTTTAGAATAATTTTTCTTTCTAAACACCTTGTATACATTTCATAAACTTGCCCATCTGAACATCTTTCGAAGATTTATTTCCATATTTTTTTTCATTAGTAGAAAACTCTGCTTGAGATGTAAGTAATACTTCGAATATTCAAGTAATTATGTAATACAGTCAGTCACCTTAATAGTTTATCAGCTCACGATCATGAATTTTATGCTAACCGAATGAAATCAGTAAATAATAATATAACGCAATTTATTATAATAATAAGATGCACTATACATTATAATAATATAACGCACCAAAGAATAATAAAATATACATATCTACAGTCCGCAGTTATCTACATAATAATCTGATGCCGCAAATAATAAGCTTTTTATACTACTGTTTCTTCAATCTCATTGCGAATACTGCACTAGATCTAGATTTCGAAGGAAACACACAAATCCAGGTCTACGCCGACGACTTTATTCTAATCATTCAATCAGGTAATCGCACCAAAATAGAAAACAAAGCGAAAAAGGAATTAGATCTTATCATTGGCTGGAGCCTCAAACTCAAGCTTAAATTCAGCATCGATAAGACAAAAATGATCACTCTTCCAAAGGGTAATATACTTATAAACAGCCCACCCCGTATAAAACGGCAGAGCAGAGCACTAAAAAATGAAGAGACTTTAAAATACCTAGGTACCTAGATAATTAAAATACCTAGGTTAGAAAACTCACCTGGGTACCGCACTTAACGATGATACAAGATAAAACCTGCAATCTTATTAATGGCTTAAATCTCATCGTCACAAGCAAATGGAACCTAAAAGGAAAACTTTTGAAAAATCTTTATCTGAGGGGTACTGAAAGGACGGCTTCCCCATCTGGATGACTGTCACGGTAAGGGTTCGTCAGAAGCTACTCCAAATTCAGCGCATCACCCTTCTCAAGACCATTAAGTGTTTTGCTATCACATCCACAGCAGCTGTTCAAATCCTAACAGGGGTTCTCCGCTTAGATCTCAAAGCAGAAATTTGAATGTGGTGCTTACAGGTTAGTTCATTTTAAGGACTCCTTCCAGCTCGATGACCCCTCATTCATAGACCAGGGCTCCTTAGAACCCCAATGCCACTATACTCCCGTCCACCCAGCTCTCACGAAAGATCTAAAATTGCTTAAACATCTATCAAAAGGACAGGACTTAGAAATCTTTCTGATGTCTCTGAAGTTTCAGAGCAAGTAGGTTGTCGCTTTTCACAACAATACAGAAATTCACTCAGCACGGTTCAGCGACCACGCCTAGCGACCACGCCTCAGTTTTCCAAGCTGAGTCCTTTGCTTTAAAGAATGCAGCTCTCTGGGAAGGCAAAACCAATTTTCCATCCATCAGCTTCTACATAGACAGCATGAGCGTCCTACAGGCACTGAACAAGAACGGCACTCAAGTCTTCCACATCTCCTCATTAAAAGGAAGTGCTTATTAACCTGTCTTCTTCCAGACAAGTGTCTCTATGCTGGGTACGTAGTCATCAAGGCACCCAAGGTAACGAAAGGGCCGGCTATTTAGCTAAAGAAGCCACAAGTCACCCTTCCATCGACTCAGAGATCCCACTCTCCATAGTCTCTGCCAAGCACAAGATTTTCTGCACCTTCATGTCCATCTGGCAAGCTCGCTGGGACGACTCAGGGAAAAAAAACACCGGTCGACACACCTACTCCACCTTTCCTGTGGTCTCCACCAGGAGGCTCAAAACAGACTTCTATCTACAACAAGCTCTCACAAATCACGAATGATTTCCAGACGTCTCACATTACATCCACGACTGTGTGCTCACTTCTCCCATCAGAGCCGCCATTCCTCAGCTCCAGGGATCACATAGCCTCAAAGACTTTCTTCAGGATTATTACGGACAGCGGGGCGTCAGAACCATCATAGAGTATGTCTAATCTAAGAGAAACATAATCATAGCAGATAACCAGGTCTAGGCACTTGACGAAATGTAAAGGCAGAGAGCCTCTATTCATGTATATATGTAAATATATCTAAACTAACTAACCCTTTTTGCTAATTTTATACTAACATACCCAAAATATTGTAAGTTGTAGCACCCAACAAAAGCAATACTCTAATGTTAAATCTGTTTTTCAATAATAAGGTTGAAAAGATGAAAAAGGTTGCTGGTGCAACGATCAGGATAACATGACTGACCTTTAGTGCCCATTAAGAGGTGAAACAGGCAGAATAATAAATAAATATATAAATAAATGCTGTTTCTGAAAGTACTTCGTAAAGGCTCACAGAAAAACATCATTATTGTCATACTTCTTCAGACTTGGCAACTTGATATTTTGCATAATGTAATGATTATATTCATGAAAATGTAATATAACATCCTGAGAGAGTAAATAACAGCGCGGACCTATTTTATGTAGAATGAGGTACTGCGTTAATGATCTATTCAAAATTCATATTTCTATGTATTATTATTAATGCATACATTTATATACATGTCTATATATAGATTTTGTTTTCAATATATATGTAATAGTTTAGGAAATTTGACATCGCGTAGATATTTTGTAGTCCCACGAAAATTTATAGACGCAGGCGGATTAAAACATTCCTCTTATTTCTAACTGACATTTGCAGTTACAAATAACTTGGCATACGCACCTGTTCTCGAAGAACTACATATATACCGTTTATAAATTTGAAATATGCTTGAAGCAGCAGCTATTAGTGGGTCTGTCTAGCAAGAGAAGCAGTAAGCGAAATGCGACGTATTCTAAGATGAAAGACGAGAAAGTTATGGTTTGCAATTTTATCATTAGCTATTAAAAGAAAAGTTTCGATATTGTGTGTTTGAATTTTAATTTGCAAATTATTTTGTTAACCAGCGTTATATAAAGGACGGAAAGGCGGAACATCCGTATTAAATTAGAGAGCTAAGAGACTATTGCAGAATATCTATATTTGTCTATCTGTATACTCATATAATGGAGAGATTGTCATCCTGGAAAAAGTAATGTAAAAGTGTATTGTAATGACAAAACTATTGCTACACATTGAAGATACTGGCCAGTTAAAGATGCAATATAAAATATTAAATTAATTATTGCTGATTCCTTGAAAAAAAGGCTGACTTTTCAAGAAGTATTAACCCCTTTGATACAACGATCAAAAGTTAAGGAAATCTGAATCGTGTTTCGTCTTCCCAGAATATTTGAGTGAAAATTCAATTTTATAGATATACAAATTAAATTCAGTTCATGTCTCAAGTGGACTAGAAAAATATCTCGACAAAATTCTGACTTCTACGAAAACATTTTGTAAAAATGTTAGAAAAACACTTGAATTATACTGAAATAATATTTGAAATAAATCAAAAACACTTAAAAATGAAACATATTTACAAAAATTGTTTTACTATAAAAGAAAATTTTAAGTTTAGAATTTCGTCCTGTAAAACATAAAAGATATACAATAACATAAAGATATATCAAAAGTTCAAATAAATGCTACATTACTTAGCTAACTCGTAATAAAAAAACATGACTACCATTTTGTGAAAAAAACTTTCAGAAGGATAGTGGCCCATAACTGTTGCAAGAGTTGCAGCTTTGAAGTTGCTGTATTAATATACTATACGATGATATGTTAAATTTTAAGCTAATGTGTTTTGCATAAATTTTGCTTTACTATCTATATGTATATATAGAAGCATCGAAAATAAAACCTGTGTCATCGTTAATTACTTTATTATTAAGTATTTATACATAACCAAGTGTTGACTAATACCTCACCTTATTTATCATCCGAGGAATAATGCAGTTTTTGATTAGAAATAAATGTGACGTCGTTTATGAGATGCTTAGTAATTTATTCTTCCGAAGAAACTTTTACTCTTTATTGTACATATCAGCGAGTATGTGAACACATTAAAATGAAATTATCGCTCCCGGCACTAATGCTGGATCAAATTATTTATCATTTATTGCAATTCTTCCTACTGTTATGTTTTTGTCTGTTTCATGGGAAAAGTTAACGGCAAAAAATTCTCTTAGGTATCTTATGTTCGAACGCCCTCCGGCTAAGCATTGACATAAATTCAAAAATCTTTTATGATAAAATCGTACCTCTTTACTCTTACAAAATAAAATTACAGTATATAACGTTATATGAATAAACTGCATTTCAAGTGCATTTTCATTTACTATTTAGTACAATGTAAATTCAAACAGAAAAAACAAATACGCTCTATAACGAAAAAAAATGACTCACCAAGAAGAAACCATCCGATTGCTTTGAAATTTATATGCATAAACGTTTTGACCAATTATGAAAGTGCTTAAAATTTGGTGTTCAATGAATAGTGCGATCTCCATCATATCGGAACTGCGCATCGAGCAGATGTATATAAGGAACTATCCTTGAACTGTTGTTAAAAATTTCTGTCGCATTCCGATTTAGGATACCTTAAAGCGACTGAAAAAAATGTCTCGCCGCAGGATTGGAGCTCATTATGAGCAACTGTCAGATTTTTGAAAGAAGTCGTATCATTGGATTGAAAGAGGCAGGTTGGGCAAATCGGAAAATCGCTCGTCATATGAAGCGAAGCGATGCGGCGATTAGAAGATGCTGGCAAAAATGGGTGGACAATGGCAGATTTCAGCATTATGATGGTAGCGATCGACCTAGAGCCACAACAGAGTAGGAGGACAGATTGATTGTCAGATCAGCTGTCACAGCGCCTGATTTATCGCTATCAACCCTCACACGTGCGACCCGCACTCGATCGTCCACCATGACCATTCACAGTCGGCTTATAGAGCGAAATTTACATTCGTACCGACCATTACGCCATCTACCACTTACACCTGCACACTGTCGAGCCAGATTACAGTGGTACTTGGCTCGATAAGGTTAGAATGATGCTGACTGGGGACGTATAGTCTTTAGCTAGGAATTCCGCTTCTAACTGTGTCGTGACGATCATCGAAGACGTGTCTGGAGACTCCCAGATCAACGTGCCGATCCTGCTTTCACTATTGCACCGCACACAGGTCCTGAACCAGGAGTTATGGTCTGGGGTGCCATTTAACTTGATAGCCGGATCCCTTTGGTGGTCAATAGAGGCACAGTTACAGCACAGCGGTACATTCTGAGACCTGTTTTGCTACCTTTGCTATTGCAGTACTGTGACCTTATTTTTCAGCAAGATAATGTCAGTCCACTTATGGCACTTTGTGATCAGGTGGGTAGGGGCTCTCCAGCAATCTTACCACTTACAGCACGTGTTGCTATGAGCTGTCTTACAGCTTGTCAAATACTTTCTTGTTCAGCCAAATCGCCAGTTCTCTCTCCCATCGAACATGTTGTTTGGCATATGATGGGGAGGCGATTGCATCTACCAGAGAATGTTGGTGACCAAGCCCGACAATTGGAGCAAATTTTGTAAGAAATACCGCAGGAGACCACCCGGAAGCTTTATCAGTCTATGCGCTGCAGTGTTGCAGCTTGTATCTAGGCTAGAGGTGATTAACTCCTTATTGAGCTAGTTACTTTACAACTATGTAACTCTGAAATAAATTATTCAATTGTTCTGAAAGTTTAATAATTTTCTATTCTGTACATAATCTTCCAATCCACCAATTTTGGTCTCCATCGGACAACTCCTTCTTTATGAGTCGATTTGTTTTGTTATAGAGTGTATTGACAGGGCAATGATTAATAGAAAACAAAGAAACAAATGTACAGTTATCAGATGAAAATACTAAGCAACTACCTAACATTCTGACAACTTTTATTCATCAATCAACTCCTGGAAGTTCTAACTGGTTCTAAACCTACATCTGAATGGGTCATTTTATTGCACTTGAAGATGTTTTGCAACTCTTCTCGTCTTTTGATCCCAACTTCTGTGAAGTTCCATTGGTGAGTTTCAATCCGTAATTAACTTGATTTCTTACTCCATGCTAATAGAGCCGGGAGGGTCTATCTAAATAAGTGAGTCCGAAGAAAGTTTAAACAACCAATTTATTGAAAACTTTAAACTGAACAGAATGTCTACGCAGTATCAGGGATATCAGTTAACAAACACGTGAATTTAAAATTTAAATTAATTAGATGTTGAAATCTACAATTGAAAGAGCCTAACATGCTCTAGCTCGAATTTACTAAATGCGAGAATGACTTTGGATAGAAATATGGCAAACGCCGAAGAGCTTATAAGGATTTTAAGTTTTACTAACGTTTATTTTACTTTAAAACTTTGCTATCCTCTCTTATTTTCAATTTTCGACCAGAATAAGTGCGAGTGCGATTTTTATACGTTAATGAGTCTGCAAACTATATATGTATTTAAGAAGTGGCATCTAGCCAAAAGAGCCTTCCTGCTGCCAGAATACGCGCGTGATTTTCAGTCAGTTCATGTCTTCCTTAAAGGCCAGAACTTAGTTCTGCTGAAAAATAGAAGACGTATTGTAGTATTTGCATTTCGCTCACTACAGACAGTGTCAAAAGGCCAATCTTCGTGTTAATAGTCTCTGTACAGAATTTAAGTTGAATTCTTATTAAGTTAGTTATTTTTTGAATATTTTTTATTTTCTGCGTTTTAGAGATAACTGGCGACCACGTTTCCGGCACAAGATCTTCAAATGTTGCTTTTATTTCGTCTGCACCGCACACAATGTCCCGGAGTTGGGAAACTTATTATGAAATCAAGCTGAAATATTGATTTAGCTAATTTTTTTTAATTAATAAAAGGATGCATGTCTTTAGTAAAACGATTCATGTCTTCTTTTTCTAAATAAGAAAAAATTAACAGAAATTTATTTCACACGAGAAGAGTCACAAAAGAATGGGCTTTAAATTCTACAAATAGAAGAAAAACAGGTGTTAAATCTTTTTTTTATATATTTATATAAACTTTCAATTAAAAAAAAAAATAGAGATACAACACAAGAAAATTCGCCTCACATTTTCTAAATCTGACGTGTTAGCTAAATTTGCAAGTATTAGGAAATGCAAAGTCAATAAACACAGAGAGCAGTTCTAAAATGCACTAAAAATGCGCTCCAAAAAAAGATACAAAATAATTGATCGACCGCTCTCTCAGGTCGTGCTCTTTAGTAGTGTTGTTTACATCAGTAAATAAAAATACCACGAAGATCCCTCCATGATGATGCAACCAATTGAACAAGCTAGAAACAAAAACATCGCATCTTCGATTTTAGGCTAGGGAGGTGGCTATTCCGTCAGAATATTCGACAACAGCGACAAGGCGATGATGTAATCAGAGCACGCTGTTTCCGAAGATTCAATAGGGTACTATGTCATTGTACCCTATTGAATCTAACTCAAGTTTCTTCAATCATGGGACAATTATGGGAATTGGAGATTTAAAGGATAGCGCAATAGTAATGCTGTGATGCGTAAAAGGGTAATTCTGTCATCTGGTATTCAGAATCACTTAGCAATGTCTCTTGGATGCATCATGAAGTATCGTGACGAAAATGAAGGGAAAGTCTGGGCTACAATGTTGACGTCTGTTATAACATCTGACATTCGCTGTTTCTGGGCATCTATAACAACACTGAGTTTGCTCCAATTATATACATCGCTTTTAGTTTTGTTCTGTGTTAAGTAACATTAAAATGTTTGTTAATTTAAGTTATGTATATTTTCATTTTTTTAAAAATTTAAACATTTTAAAGCAATATTACATACTTAGTTAAAATTTATATTTAATGTAATTAATAAAAATAGTATGATTTAATAAAATAATTTAGAAAATGTTAAATTAATTATTTTTGAGCATAAAGAAGAAGTGTATTTTATGAAATAAAAAACAAATCCTTTAGTTTAGTGCAATAAAACCACGAAAACACCCTTGCAGCCAGCCCGTTCGTGGGATTCGAACCTCGGACCGAACTACCACTGTTCAGCGACGTTACCGCTCGGCCGCCGGTGGCCTCAGTTTTCCTTAAGACCGCTGTAGTTCGAAATGAGTTTGAGCTTAGACTGACGAGCTGCCCCTCGAAGGCATTGCTCTTCTCAGGCACGCATAGTGGCATGTGCAGCTTCCGGAACAGGCAACTTCTCATAAGCGTTATCTGATCAAACAGCCAGCATTTCGTATCAAAATATGCAAGATAATGCAGAAACTGGAGGAATTGGGAACAGATTTGTGCAGTGGGGAGTAGTTCCCTGTCAATCTCTCTTCTCTCTCTCTTCTATATTTTTTTTATTATTTTATTTATTTATTTTTTAATTTTTATTGTATATATTATGAAACATGTATGTATTACGGCCCACTGTATATATTATGAAACATGTATGTACTATGGCCAATGAAAATTATTATAAACTATGTATGTATTATGTAACAGGCTCAATATATCATGAAACATGTATGTACTATGGCCAATGAAAATTATTATGAACTATGTATGTATTATGTATTTATGATTGTGATTATAATAAATGTTCAATAAAACTTTTAGTGCAATAATAAACGAATTTTATCGTTTAATTCTAGTGCAAACGGGTGTGCGTTACGACGAGTAAAATGTTTCTCTGCTTGTTTTTTCGAAAACGTATGTATTTTCTTTTACGGAAATAAAACTATTTTATTTCTTATTTGTATTGAAACAAAATACGCTAAACAATTTATGGTTGGAAATACGATGAAAGAAAATATATGATATTCTGGCTTACATTACATTGCATACCTATTTGGCCTACAAGAAAAGAAATCCAATTATTTGAAATTTTGAAATACATGTAGGGTGTGGTTTCAGTTAGTTTGGAGAAATTGGAGCTGAATTTAGTTTTCTTAATGAAAATGCATCTTATTTAATTCTCAGACACTCATTTTTGTTACTAAAAAATCATTTGCAAATGCCTTGGATAAATAGAAGTTTTTAGTTCAGACTTTGAAGTAGTCTCGCTTTCAGTTAATGAAATAACAATTACTTAAACAATCACAAGTTTGCTGACAACTGAAAAGGGATAAGTTGCATCTTCAGTATATTAATGGATCTCTGAGGTATTTATTTAACGTTCGAGAGAAAATCCACCAACTTGACAAATATCACTTTACGTTCAGAAAATCTCCTTTTAACTAAGCGTTAAGTGAAATTGTAATTTACATTCCCTTTCATGGAAATAAATTGCTTTCGCGTCTGGAATTTCGTAGGCTGCACAGGGGCAACTTATATCTGTTTCTATGAATAGCCGAAAAGCTGTCATTTCCCGTGTCACTCACCGTATCAGTAAAGAACTATTTAAGGACAAATGAACTTCGTACTAAAAAGGAACACCCAAAAAGTTTCTAAGAAATTTGAGATGAAATTATAGAATTGTGACATGAAAAATCAAAAATATTTTATATTTTCCATCTATAATTCAACTTCATAAAACACGCATATATCTTGATTATCCCAGGTGTAATATTGTGTTTCCTGATAAAAATCTCACTGACGGAAGTGCGCGCTACAAAAGCTCAACTAAATAATCCCACTGTGACAAATGCCCACTCCACAAATACCTGCACTGATGAAAGCGTACATAAATAAAAGCCCACATTGGCATAAGATCACTCAGGACCACATTAAGTAAAATCCCACATGCATAAAAAGTTACATGGCTGACTTTTATCAGCATAAAATGTATTTATGATTGTGATTATAATAAATGGAATATTTGAGTCTGAAGTTTTACGTCTAAAAAATATGTCTGTTTGTATATTTTATGAGTATTTTGTATGTATATTTTATTAAGTTTAAAACAAGCTTTTTCGCTTTCTGTTTTTAGCAATTATGTTTTGATGATAAAATTGAAAATTTTATTTATTTATTATTTTTTCGTTTTCAATTATTTATTTATTTTGCGTGTGTGTGTAAAAAAGAAAAATATCATTACGAAGTTCTTCAGAAGCTATTTTTAATGTTTTATGGCTAAGACTTGTTATGTGTATGTTTTAATGTTAACAATAGGGTAGATGTTATTTAGTCAAAAAACAGAATAAATTATTTTTACAATTATAAAAATAATTCATTCTATAAATCTATTTTATTAATTATTTATAGTTTAATTTTATAGACCTTTTTAATTCTTGAACTACGAGTATAATATCAAGTAGTACCTTCGAGGATAAAAATCTTAAAAAAGAACTCTTAGAAGTGATAAAGCTTGTTTCCGAACTTTAACAAAATGTTCCATCGTAAATTAAATTCATGCACTCATCTTCGTTTATAATTAATAAACACATCTAGTGTTTCCAAGATGATAATTTATAACCTGTGGTACTAAATTTTAAATTCAGATTCTAATTTTTAAACTTGCAGCAAATTTTCTAAATGTGAATATTTCTGTTCTTTTAAAGAATACAATTCTATCTAACTTTAGGAGTGTATAATTTACAGTTTTCCTTAAGTTGGTTTGGTTTATTAGATTACGGCAAAGCACTCGAGGGCTATCTGCCTTAAGGGAGGGATGCCTTCGTGGAGGACTTTTTAAGGGAAACTCTCTCGTATACACGTTACACATGGGGAAAACCACGAAAACACCCACGCAGTCAGCCCGTTCGTGGGATTCGAACCTCGGACCGAACTACCAGTGTTCAGCGACGTTACCGCTCGGCCGCCGGTGGGCTCAGTTTTCCTTAAGACCGCTGTAGTTTGAAATGAGTTTGAGCTTAGACGGACGAGCCGCCCCTCGAAGGCATTGCTTTTCTCAGGCACGCACAGTGGCATGTGCTGCTTCCGGAACAGGCAACTTTTCATAAGCGTTATCTGATCAAACAGCCAGCATTTCGCATCAAAATATGCAAGATAATGCAGAAACTGGAGGAATTGGGAACAGATTTGTGCAGTGGGGAGTAGTTCCCTGTCAATCTCTCTTCACTCTCTCTTCTATCTTTTTTTTATTATTTTATTTATTTATTTTTTAATTTTTATTGTATATATTATGAAACATGTATGTATTACGGCCCACTGTATATATTATGAAACATATATGTACTATGGCCAATGAAAATTATTATAAACTATGTATGTATTATGTAACAACCCACCCCCATTTTTTTAATATTGAAACATACGAATAATTAATCTTAGCCGTATAACGTTAAACATAGCTTTTGAGGAACTTCAATATATCATGAAACATGTATGTACTATGGCCAATGAAAATTATTATGAACTATGTATGTATTATGTAACAGGCTCAATATATTATGAACTATGTAGGCAAGTATGAACTATGTAAGCCACTATGTACTATGTAAGCATGTATATGTATGAACTATGTAAGCAGGTATTATGAAAGATCTATGTATTATGAACTACTTGTATATAAGCATGTACCATGACCTATGTAACTATGTAAGCATATATTATGAACTATGTAACTATAAGCATATGTTATGAACTATGTAAGCATGTATACAGGACCAATGTATGCCCTTATAGGCCCCATGAGGTGTTGTCCCGGATAGTTGCGGAACTTGGACTAGACCCGAATAGTCTTAGTAAGCCGCACGGGTGTCCAGATTCTGCTCTCAACTCAACTCAACTCAACTCAACTCTTCTCAGGCAGATAACCCTCGTACGCTTTGCCGAAATTATAATAACCTAACCTAAGCTTTATAACTGTAATCGTGATTACACATGCATATTTTTTCTGATATACCTTTTTTAAAGTATGATTTTTAGTTTAATATATACTTATCACTACAGTTTCTGTTCATGTATGAGTAGCTGCTAATTTGAATAAATATAAAAATAAAATAAACATTGTAATGAAATATTTATAATTCTGATTCATGTTATGCTTTTCACTTTAAAGCGGAGAAATGTTCTTTTTTAGGAAATTTACTGCAAATTAAAAAAAAAATTAGAATTTTAATTTAACATTTAGTACCACGAGATATAAATTATCATCCTGAAATTACTAGATGTGTTTATTAGGTATAAACAAAAATGAGTGCAAAACAGCTTTAATTTAGGATGGGACATTTGTAAAAGCAATATTCGTGAACTTCAGAAGCGAAACTTTGTCATTGCTAAAAATCTCTTTTCAGGGTTTTTATCCTCGATGATACTGCTTTACATTATAGTTTAAGAACGAAAACTTTATTAATAAATTAAGCTATAAAAATAATTTAATTTGCAGAATAAGTTATTTTTATAACTGTAAAAGTAATTCAGTCTATTCTTTGATTAAATAACAACCCACCCCCATTTTTTTAATATTGAAACATACGAATAATTAATCTTAGCCGTATAACGTTAAACATAGCTTTTGAGGAACTTCACAATGATATGTTTCGTTTTCACATACACTCAAAGTAAATAAATAAATAAGTAAAATTCAGATTTATTATCGAAGCATAATAGCTAGCTAACCACTTAACCAGAAGCAAAAAAGCTTGGCTTAATCAAATATACAAATAAAATAGTGACAAAATATATAAACAAACATATTTTTGAGATATCAAAAATCAGACTAAAATACTCCATTTATTATAATTATAATCAGAAATACATTTTATATTGCATTTTATATTTTATGAAACCACGTGACTTTTATTCATATGGACTTTTGTCAGTGTGTGCTTATATCGACGTGTGCTTTTATCTGTGTGCGCTTTCACCTGTGGATTAAACTGAATAATTATCACAGTGGGGTTATTATGGTGGGCTTTTGTCATGTGTGCTTTCGTACAGTAGGCTTTTATTCGATCACCGTAAAAATGGAGATAAAAGTTCAACTCCAACACAACATGTCTTTTTATTTTAGGTTAAAATGAGGAATAAAGTAAATTTGAATTGTAATAAAGAGAAAGGAGAAGTAAAGATAATGAGATAGAAATTTTGTTACATCGTTACTGAAAGTTTTATTGCTCAAATCGGAAAACATGGTATTTAAATCCGAAAAGAAGTTATGATGTTGCCTAACTCTGTTTTCCTTTTCATCTTCTCTCGAGGTAAGCCTTTTGACTTAACATCGCTCACGTATCAGGCCGTTTCAATAACATCCCTGTGTGCTCACCTATCAGGCCGTTTCAATAACTCCAGTTTAAATTTAAATTCATTCCACCCGGGTTCAAAACCGAGCATACGTACTGAATGCAGGAGAGGTTTCAAGGCTTTTTTGCCCTGAATGACGTGAATACGAGCCAGTTTCCATTAAAAAGACCTCTAGGAAGTCACTACTTCCCCTAGCCAGATAGCTCTTGCAGCTTTTTTGTATAATGTAGTCCAGTCCAATTAAAATTTACAATTCTTAGTCTAGACGCATTTACCACAATTGCTAACCAAAATCTGTATTCCTAATTTTTATTTTTCAATAGAGCGGCACTATACACTCTAAAAAATATTCTTTCTTTTCCATCACTTAAAACAATAGCTTCCCTCATTTCTAAGGGCATCTAACAATTACATGTTATTCCTGGCTATAATGCCAGACCGAAGAGATTGCTGTATGAGTATTTCCGCTATAACTGTAAACCAATTTTCTTCCGAACATCTTTAACGAAAGACTATGTTTCAAAAGAGTAGACTCTTGTTTATACTGTAAAAAACTATATAACTGAATATAATTGCGTGTTCTGCAAAGTTTTCTTTAAGAATTTATTGAAACAGTAAACAGTAAGCAATTGTCTTGGGATTTTGGGCTATGAAAATGCGTTTACTTGTCTTTTATTTTGTATCTTATGTACAAGAAACGAATAACTTCTCCATAGCTTTGTATCCACAATAAAACAAGGACCAATTCTTTACAGAAATCATAATTTTCCTACGTAATGCTCAATAGAAAGTTTTCTTCAAAAACGTAAAATTTGTAAGAAAATACACAATGAATATTTTATGTAGAGCGCTTGTTTCATGCCAGCAAATAAAAGTTGCCCTAATTTTCTGTAGAAATCTGCTGTTCTATTCTTAAACAAACCTCGCAAAATTAGTCTGATTTACGTGTTTCATTCTTCTCATCAACATGAATGCAAAACCCTGAAATGGAATTTTAAAAACATTTCTAATATTTTTTAATTAAAATTAATTAATATAAATGTTAAAAATATTAAGCTGTGTCATGGGTTTGGTTTTTTTACAGACATATATATAATTCTGACATTAAATAATATTCATAAACGGAGAGGGGTAAGAAGCCAAATAGCTTACAGTAAATCATGTTTCCATTGATATATTCAGATGCTAATATAAAGATTTTCAAAAACTGTCAGATAGATCTTTTTTAGACAGTGTGAAATAAAACTGCACTTTGCTACTTCATTCAAACGTGCAGATTTCAAGCAAAATATGTAGAGTATCAGCTTATAGCTGCGGTTGTGTAACTATGTCCACTCATCTGAACTGCCCTTAGCCCACCAGCGGCCGAGCGGTAAAATCGCTGAACACTGGTAGTTCGGTCCGAGGTTCGAATCCCGCGAACGGGCTGGCTGCATGGGTGTTTTCGTGGTTTTCCCCATGCGTAACGTGTATACGAGCCAGTTTCCCTTAGAAAGTCCTCCACGAAGGCATCCTCCCTTAGGCAGATAGCTCTAGTGTGCTTTGCCGTAATTAAATACACCACTGAACTACCCTTACTTTAAAAAAATGTTCTAAAATTACTAATTTAAGAATTTTCCTATGTGTGTTTTCTTGTCTGTGAATTATGTACAATGCAAAATGAGCAAAATAGGCAAAAATGAACAATGTCCTCGCCGGGACTCAAACATTTACTTTTCGAATAAGCGCCGAGTGTGCTACCGCTGCACCACGAAGGCATGCTGAAAGTGCAGGGGGCAAAAAGTAACTTATAGAGTAACTTATGATATCCTAGAAAATCGCTTGGTCCCTCGTTTCTGGATAAAGACGCCCTCTTTATGTCGAAGCCACTCTGAACAGCAGAACATCAGTGTGTGAGCGAGGAAATGACGACTCCGAAGAAACTTTGGCTCCAGATCCATTTCTAACTCGTCAGAAACTGACAACATTGTCATCGAAACCTGATTCCATAAATGCGAAACTGCACAAAATTACAGGATGCAACAAAGTTTGTTGGGTACATTTTGGAAGAGATGGTCTAAAAGAATATCTTCTGGAACTACACAGTTATCATAAATTACGCAATATGTACAAATTAGTTCACTAGGAAAGGAGATCTGGTACTTCTGCAGGAGGATGTAAGGCATCGGAATATGGGGAAAAGGATCCTTGTTGAAAGGGTAATCGAAGGCCGCGATGGAAAATGAAGATCATGCGTACTGCGTGCTGATCGCAAAGAAATGCATTTACGGGTGCAGCTAGTTATACCTCTAGAATTTGACCCGGGTGGGGAGGATGTTCCGACCTCTCGTTAGACAGATTTTAATACGCTTGGAGTTGGATTTAATTTTTGAACGTGGCAACCCCAAAATTGTAAAAATGAAATGTTTATATTTATTTAGAAAAGTTTCAAGTATAATAAGGAAAATAAAATGTTCATGTAAATGCATTACTTCCTAAAATACAGCGGAAATTTCTGTACCGCCAGAACTGCCAGTAGCTTAATTTCTTTAAGTTGTGTATCTTGTTATGATATCTAGCTGGCCGTCTGTATTGCATAAGCACGACTCCTACCGCAAAATCCGATGCATCTGCGAAGATTTCTATTTTGGAGACTGCTTCAGGAAATTTCAAGACGGAAGCTTCAATTATTACCGTTTAAGTCTTCCGAAAGCCGTATTCGCTTCTGCCGACCAGGAAAATTTGGTGTTTTTCTTTTAAAGTTAAATAGTGTTTCTACTATATGAGCAAAATCTTTGATGAGAGTCCTATAATAGAAGGAGAAGAGGCCAAATTTTTTGTTGTATTAGGTGGCGGGTAATTTATTTAGTGCTAGATTTTAGAATTTTCTGTTTCGAGTCCCTTTTGAGTTATAGCCAAGGCAAAGAAGATCTTTCCAAAATTTACATTAGGTCACCTAGTCACATTTGCCTTTAAAGCTGCTTCTTTTAGAAACAAAAACACTTCGTATAAATCCCGAATATGTTTATAAATTGTCTCGCTAGTAACTATTAAATCGTCTAAGTAAATAAACGTAGATTTTCCGAGCACAGATTGTAGAATAATATTAGATGTGAAGCAAATTATCGCTAGGTCTGGAGCAACTACAAGTCATGAGAAGGTTAAATAAACTTTTTATTTTAATGCAATCTAGAACATAAATGAACTTTCTTGTGCTGACAATATCAGCCAAAGCTCGTGGTGATGCATCTAAAAGAACAGTCAAATTCAAGTCAAAGGTGAAACAGAAGTAAAAAACTACACAATTAAATTTACTCTAAGCTTCCTCAGTAATTGTAGGTGTGGGCAGGGATATAACAAAAAGTCGAATAATTACAACTATCAGAGTTAGTAGGAATAAAACGAAAAGTGCACGTGCAGGCCAGAAACTTGCTGTGTCTTAAAATCTAAAACTCTCAGTTCAGATACTGGCTATCTCATTTACATTCTGGTGAGAAATAAGTAAAGGAGAATTTAAAGTACAGATCCAAATCATAATAACTGTTTAGTTTTAAATAATAACCTTACAATTTATATACAGAACCAAGGAATGACTAATATCACATCTTATTTATCGTATGAAAAATAACGCAATTTTGATTAGAAACATAAAAAGCAGGAAAAACTGCAAACAAATAGCAGTTTCATTCTGTAAATCCCAGTTTATTGATTTTTATTTTTAAACGTTTTGCTGCTATTTTTTATAATTTTGAAGTTTTCTTGATTGTTTAAAGTTTTATTTTTGTTATTGTCATCTTTTTATATTTGCTTCTGATAAAATGAAACCAAACAAGTGATTGAGGTTGAGCAGAAATATTCCATCTACTGTTTTAGCATCACAAACTAGTAAAAATTCTACTTTTAATTAGAAATTAAAGATTAGTTCAAACAAAAACTTCACAAAAGTATAGAAAAGAGCATTATTAGTGAAATGAAAGTAAATTCTACTTTTAATAATGAGCAATCCCTGCTCACTCGGGAGTAATTCAGATCTCTCAGATAAACAAAATTATTTGGGTACAATTCCGGTACACTCTTTGTTTCGTAGCTTCGAAAATTTACGAGAGATCAACTAATTTATAACGTCCTCCTTACCGATGCAAATCCCCAAAAGTAATTTTCATTTTTAAGAAACTAGAAAAATCTCAGGAAAGGGAAGTAAATTATGATTTGTTGAAGTACTTTCTCTGTTCAGTTAATTAAACGGATCACGCAAGTTATTTCACCTCTAGGGACACCAGAAAAGCCCTGAATTCATCTTCGTGCGAAGTTGTGGCGCGTTTAAATTTATGCTTTTTAAAACTGACAATATCAAAGGATTAAGCTGAATTAAACATGTTTATTTTATCCGGTGTCTAAGAAAAATTTATTAAATACTAGATTTATAAATTTCTGAAATGCTTGCAAAGTTCTGGAAGCTTAAAGATGGAAGGATTAAATATGTACGTTTTGCTAAGTGCAGTTCACACTTTAGCAAAACTCTCAGACAGTTTTATGTTTCATTTAGCTTATTAGGAATGCTATCCGATATTTCGTAAATAAATAGTATAAGCAAAAAATTTATTTTCTTGTAGCCTTGGATCTGGAACAAATAGATGCAATTCATATCGGGGGAACTTTAGAATGTAGCTCAATTTTCTGTTACTATCAAGGATTCATCTTTGCGTTTAAGTATTCTACAAGTTCATCTTTGCATTTAAGTATTCTAAAAGTTCATCTTTGCATTTTGGTGTTCTATGAGTACCTTATTTCTGTAAGGCCAAGGCAGGACAGAAATAAGGATATAGTATTCCAGAACATTATCATTTGGTCGACAGGTACGCTTTAATTGTATTATTAAAACCTACCATATGAAATTTCAAAATGCTATCAAAAGTAAATTCTTCCTGCATAGTGACAAAAGAGTGCAGAAATGCTTACGGCCTTCCAGGCAAATCTTTGTCTAAGTTTTCAGTTACAGGAGTAGAAGTGTAGAGCGTATTCTATCTAGAACTTTAAGCAAGCATTAAGGCAGAGCAGCAAATGGTATCTACAGCACAGATAATGCACTCTTTGGCAAATAAAAATTCTTGATTCCAATTTATAGTCGAAATGAAAGCTAAATTTAGCTTTGAGCTTGAGTAGAATTCATAGTAGGGTATGCAAGACTCGTTGTAGACATTAATGCATAGGATGCTTCTGGCCGTAAACTGCAGGTGATGATTATAAAGGGGCTCACGGGACGCTAAGCTTTACATTTTAGAAAAGACAATAATGCATTTTTAGGATGAAAGAACTAAGACTTATTTTGAAATATTTGTAAAATATTAAAAAATATATACATAAAGTATACATAATAAATATCTTTAATAAGATTTACTTTAAAACGAAAGTATATTTTTCTCTTAACTTTTCAGACTTTTAGTAAGACTATAGAGACATTAGGTTATTTCAAAGCAGGAGCGATGAAAAATGAGTCAGGAATCGAACCACAGACGTCTGGAATACGCGCCCAGTGTGCTGAGCACTACACTACGAAGGCATGCTAAGAAGACTGGAGAAATACCGTATAAGACAAGCTGACGCCTAGCGCATATGATACCCACATTGGATGTGTGCTGAAAGATGTATTTTATTTTTTTTAAAGTATACTAGGGTGTTACTATGTTAGAAATAAATAAATATAGAGATAAAACCCCAAAAATATATATCCAGTTATTTTATATTTTTGCGTGTAAATTGAGCAGTTATTAAAAAAGCTTACTGTAATTTTGCAGTGTGATAGAAATGTTTTTAATAGACTTGCAATGCAAAATTAAAACACTTGTTCCTTTCATGATAGTCCTAAATTCATAATTTCCTTAATTTATTTAACTATCAGAATGAAACTTTGGCGAAAATTTAAAATGTATACAAGTAGTTTTGCACACAAATACAAAGCATTTTGGGTAAAAATAAAGGTAAAATATATAAGGTAGCTTCATTCCAATTTTGACCGCCAGCATTATTAAAAAAAAAAAAAAATAAAACATGATTTTGCAAATTAGTTTTAAATTAAAAAAATTAAACGATTCATTTTTATGATTAATCTGTAACAGGCGATATATTCATTTTTCCTATAAACACTTTATTTTAAATAACACATTTAATAACTATTTTAAATGCATTAATTTTTAAATTAGTACATTTATTGTCGTCTGAATCCATTTTGACTAATTCTTTCAGAAAGATCCATTACCTCACAGATCAGCTTCTTATTGTGACTTATCTCACATGCATGACAGTAACATTAGATTAACTGTACCAAATACTAGGAGCTCAAAATTGTATTTGTTGACAAAGAGCTATGGCCCCTTTAGGTGACAAATACAAATTTCCTACTTCCGTGTCAGTTTTCAAGGAGAATCCCTTGGGACACAGAACCGTGTGTCTCTCCTTTTCTCCATTTAGCACTAAA
Organism: Stegodyphus dumicola; assembly: GCF_044657685.1. Lineage (NCBI taxonomy): Eukaryota > Metazoa > Arthropoda > Arachnida > Araneae > Eresidae > Stegodyphus > Stegodyphus dumicola. The sequence continues at coordinate 183,746,037 of NC_140781.1, forward strand.
TATTTCGAGAGAACCTACTGTTCGCCGGTATTTTAAGTGCCGCAAAGACAGAACACACTTCCAAATATTAAAGCCTCCTAATGGATTCGAACGTGGTCGCAAGGATACGTCAGTCAGCATCATAAACCACTATGCCGATCAGTGCCACACAGACCACCAGATTATGCAATAACGCTTAGTAAACTAAGCATTATTGCATAATCTCCCATTGCCTAAACTTCAGCTTTGATGTGTATGTGCCGCATTATATCATGATTTCAACTACATAAACTTGTGAACTACAAAAACTACATAAACTACTAAACATTACATCGTGAGGCCTTTTGTTAGGATTATAAAATGATATTAAACATTTCCTGTATGGCCCTATAAAAATCCATGAAATAAAGCTCCGTTTTTGAAAACATAACCGATATTTCAAATGGAATAAATTTTATTTTTGTTGAGAAAAATAGTTGAACTAATGAAATGACTAAATTAATTTTTTAAATGAAAATTGAAATTTAAAGTCAGGAATCTGCACTACTATCAAAAATAAATTTGGTAAAATTGGAACAAAATCAGAAATTTATCAGAATGTACATAAATTATTTCTATAAAATGCAAATTTGTTTCCTGATACTTTTAAAATGATAAACTACGTATACTAATAAGAGACTTTTTTTTCGTGTTTCATGTTCATAAAAACATAAAAATATAGAGTGAGCTCAGGAGTAGCGTGCTTTAATAGAAGCTATTAAAAGGTATGGTGACCTCTAACTGATATGCTAGTTTCACAATAAACCTCACTCACATAAGTTAAAGGCTAGGCTAAGACAATGGCTAGGATTTAAGAGCAGCAAATTCGAAGCGTCCATAAAGCGTTTCTAAATCCCTGTAAAGGTTTCTTTTCCTGAGCTTCCGGTACATCAACTACGGAATTCAAGTTCAGAGACCTGCTTACACTTTTAAGATATTCAGCTATTAACCCAAATCTATTTTAACTGATATGCTGGTTTCACAATAACCCTCACATAAGTTAAAGGAGAGACAATGGCTAGGATTTAAGAGCAGCAAATTCCAAGCGTCCATAAAGCGTTTCTAAATCCCCGTAAAGGTTTCTTTTCCTGAGCTTCCGGTACATCAACTACGGAATTCAAGTTCAGAGACCTGCTTACACTTTTAAGATATTCAGCTATTAACCCAAATCTATTTTAAACCAATATATTCTATAAAAAGGAAATAATGTCTGATAGCTTTTCTGAAAAGGTTATTAAAGAAATCAGAAAATTTTATAGAAATAAATAACGTGATGTACACCTTCCACACGAAAAAATGGGACAGTTCTATGTCTCCCGTTCTACTTGGACGATTGACGAAATTTATTTTGCATTTTTCATAGCTTGAAAGCGCGACTAGTATGTACGTAGACCACTCTGAAACTTTTGAGATACACGCATACTGTAAGTGGCGGAAAAAAATTAACTGTTAGATTTGAAAATATGAACTATTATATCATAGTAGACTGTTTTTTATTAGACAAGCGCAAGTAGTTTAGCGTAGAATAACTTTTAGGCAGAAGGAAAAATAAAATTGACGCGAGAACATTATCGTGCTATAATTTTCTATGATTTTAACGTGAGATTAAATAACGAAGAATGCATTAAATGTCTACAATTAGCATTTGGAAATGATGGTCCATCTCGTCCTACTATATTCATATGGTTTACAAAATTTCACAGAGATCGCAACTCTCTATATGGAGAACACACAGGAAGGCTGTTCTCAGCAGTAATCCCGGATAATGTGTCTGCCATACGGAAATTGTCAATCGATAATAATTGCTATACCTATCAAATGATACCGAAGGAATTTAACATTGGATCTGCCGTCTTGCATAAAATTATTCATGAAGAATTTTATAGGAAAAACTAGTTTGCCTTTGGGTTTCCTACCATTTAACTGAGCAAAATCAGCAAAGAAACCCTTAAATTACTCAAAGATGGTGGCCACTGTATTATTTCTAAAATTGTAACTTATAAAACTATTTTTTTACTATTTTTACTATTTTTTTGACTTTTTAACATGTCAAGAGAGTAAAGTATGGGTCTTTGAAAACTATTCCACGGCCACAGTGGTGAAAAGAAAACGTGCCATGAAATAAAGTAATGTACACCGTTTTCCTCGCAAGCTCAGAACTGGTCAAAGCCATCGATCGAGCTGGAAGGACACAAGACAGTTACAGCTAACTGGTGCACCACTAAGTGTCTTTTAGAAATTTTTCAAGAAATGAATATTAGAGGACTCATGCTTCACTATGACAATGCATCTCATTAAGCAAAATTGACAGTAGAGTTTCTTGAAAGAAAAACACATCAAAGTGAGAAAACATCCACCCTATTCCTCCGATTTAGCTTTGTGTGACTATTGGCTATTTTTTAATCTAAAAAAATACGTGGACATCGTTTTCATTCCGAAGATGAGATTGATGAGGTTATAAATGCATTTTTTAATCGATTCCATGAAATGAATGGCTTGAGGCATTTAATCTTTCGAAGCTTCGCCTAAAAGAAGAGCGTTAGTACTGGAGAAGACTACTTTGAACACTCCTAAAATTTCGTCAGTATAACTTTAAAAACCAGCCGCCCAGACTGTATAGTGGTTAGTGAAGCCTCACTGCGAGACCGAAGGGCCTGGGCTCGAATCCCGGAGAAGGCATGGTTATAACTGCCCGTCCCTTCATAGGAGACGATGGTGGCCCACCTATTTGTTGCCTCCATAATAAAGAGACCACCACATCTGGCCTTGTATAGATTAATGAACTGTGTTACACTGTAACTGTTCACAATCTGCCATTAGGAAAAAAAAATCTGAAATGTTTCAGATTTTAAATTACTTCCAAAGGGGCGTTTTTTAACATTTTGTGTGTTACCTTTCTTTATTAAATATCATGTTCCTCGCACTTAAACCATAAGATCCAGTGCAACAGCAATATCGCAAAATAGTTTTAAAACGAGCATATCTTTAAAATTTCCGATACAGAGACTCACGCGCTGGAGATAAAAATGTTTTTTCTGCACAACGTTGCCATTGCTCGCTTTGAAATCCTTGAGTTTGTTAATCAAATATTCGTCAAAGTTTTAAAAAATAGGAAATCGATCATAAAACAAATTTCAAATTTCAAATTTGGTCTTCCACATGCTCATATTCGTTGGAGGATTACGTTATTCAAAATTCGATGACTCTATGTACCGTTGTTTTATCACAATACGAGAAATATACATACATTTATGCAGATTTTTCATTATTTAATTTCTTCAAATATAATGCAGGACTCTAACATTTTGTGGCAACAGTTTGAAAAGTGAACCGACATTTATGAGTCCGACGCAAAATGCCAAAACGAAACTAATAGTCCTTCGGGATTCAAATCCCTTTGGACTAAAAACCTATGTGTTTCTCAAAACGTTCAGAGGGACCCTCGTATATTAGATTTATATATAGCATTGTACTAAAATAGGTATTTTGACACAAAAACGGACTTTTTCTGAAATGACATAACGATTTTTTAACATATTTCGATTCTATGACTCAAATTATGCCCTAATATAAAATGTTATAAAATTTGGTGAAAAACTTATCCATAAATTAAAAAATTTATCATGGCGAACTTTTTTCAGTTTGCGCCAAGAATAATTCACTTGGCGAAATTTTTAATTCATAATAACTTATTTTTCCTTTTCCTTTTTCCATTGTGCACGAACAGAAAAAAAAAGGTGCTTCTTTCATACTTTCAAATAATGTTAACAAAGTGCGTAAAGCGCATTTGAAATTATTATATCTTATAACAAAAATGCCAAATTTCAGTACTCGGCAATACATAAATTCACGTATATCTGTGGAAATTTTGAACAAAAAACTCTAATTTTTTTGCAGATATGCCTGGAAATACGTCTACTTTAAGGTGATGGCAAAACTTTTATAGGTTATAATACAAAAATTTTCGAAAAATTTATAAAAATTACTAGAAAATACAAATTTTAGAATTAAATCAGAAAATAGCTGCGAATTTTATTTGGATTGAACCTAAATTTCGAATTATGAAAGAAGGAATCAAGTAAGTTTAATAAAAAAAGATATATTAATAATTATATACCAAAATCAATAAACGTTGGAGAGCTACAATTTTAAGAGCTAATTAAAAAAAATTCACAAGATAAAAAATTTCAGATTGATTTCAGAAAAAGTCCGAACTTGTATCAAAACATCTGTGTTAGAACAATGCCATATATGAATCTAATATATATCCTAAACTGCGCATCGCGCTTTCAAGATATGAAAGACGCAAGTTAAATTTCGTCAATCGGCCGAGTAGAACGGGAGATATAGAACTGCTCCTTATTTATTTATTTATTTATTTATTTTTTTTTGAAAGGTGTTTCCTTTCAACTCTTTGGCAGTATTTACTTTGGGAGCAAGTAAACTCGTCATTCCTGTAAAACAAACTTTGCCCTTTTGCACCTACCTCGTGGTTTGATGAAGTAGTATATCTATGTGTAGCTACTGAATATCTCGGCGGAAATGCTATCTTTCAGTATGGAATTTTGCAAGTCATATGATGGAGGAAACTGATTGGGCACTGTTTTGAGGAATACGGCAAGAAGTTTTTTTTCCAAACCCTCAGATGCTATATCTCTAAACTCAAGGGCCTTTGACCGAGCATTTGTGTTTGAGCCGGAGAAAAGGATATGAGAGCACACTTGATCCATATAATTTAAAATCGTTTGTTTCCAAACAGCAAGAGACACTTACTAGTATCCTTCTAAATTTAAATTTCGTAAGATGAGGGATCTTTTAGCTATGAGAGAAAGAACTACTTCATTTAAGGCAAGTGGTTTTACTGCTTTAGCCAGTGCATGCATCACATTTCTGAGAGCCCAAGTTTAAGCTAACATTTAACATGTATTCGTTACAAAAAATTTGTGTGAAAAGAGGAAATGGTAATTAAAATAAATAAAAAAGAGGGTTTTAAAATTCACATACTTTGTTCAGTTATATTAAAAATCACAATTTATTGACATCTGTAACAAATTTGGTTTATATAGATTATTATAAAGAAAGAAACGTGAAGAACTCCATACATTACAGCCCACCAGCGGCCGAGCGGTAAAGTCGCTGAACACTGGTAGTTCGGTCTGAGGTTCGAATCCCGCGAACGGGCTGGCTGCATGGGTGTTTTCGTGGTTTTCCCCACGTGTAACGTGTATACGAGTCAGTTTCCCTTAGAAAGTCCTCCACGAAGGCATCCCTCCCCTTAGGCAGATAGCCCTAGTGTGCTTTGCCATAATTAAATACACACACCATACATTACAATGTATGAAATAAGTATTTCGATGGTAACTTAAAAATATTTAAACCACAATAAAGAGTTCTTATTGTGTTCTTCCGCAATGAATTTTGAAAAGGTTCATAATTTGAAATGTATTCTTATAAAATAATTTCTTGATAATTTAATGTAAGATAAAAGATATAAAAAAACAGCTTTTACTTTCCTGAAGAGCTCTTAAAAGCCCCATTTTGGTGAATCGATTTCCTTTCCTATCTTGAAAGTATAGAATATGCATTAAAATAGGGCTTCAGTTTTAAAATTATTGGTATTTGTTTAGAAGAATATTTGACAACATTTTTCGTCTAGTTGTTCATCTTTGTCACCTGCAATTTCAGATCTTTCCTTAAAACTCAGGAAATGGAAATTTATTGAATGTAATAATCTTTAACATTGCAGCGGCTTTTGTTTAAGAAAGCCCTTTATTTAATCCACCGCTTTTAAGGTTGGTAATCAAATAAAGTTATAAGAGCTGTTTCATACTTTTCTTTCAAAGTGCATTAATATCGATTAAAGTTCCATAAAAATAAATATGCTGCGATAATATCGTATTTAGTAAATCTTGTAAAAGAGTTAGTTTCTAACACGGGAATAATTTCGCATGGTATATTGTATGAACCTTAAATCTAATATCTGATACATGAGGTTATAATTACAATCCAATCCCGATTTGACTATTAATCAACGGAGTACTGAAAATTAATGCTAAATCATAATTGTCATTTAAGGAATCAGATTAAAAATTATGTATAGCATTAAAGTCTATCCTGTTTGTTTGTACTTACCAATTTCCCAAATAATTCATATTTTAAGCAAAATATCCTTTATTGAGAAAAAAAAAAAAAAAAAAAAAAAAACCATTTTAACCATTTTTTGCTACCGTAGTGCCATTTAGCTCCAATACAAAAGCTGGCGCAGAAATCTAACTAGATTGCAGCAACTCTAATGGTATGTCAGGCTTCATGAAAAAAAAAAAAAAAAAAAAAAAAAAAGAATCTGCAGAACCTGTTATGTATTATATAACATAATATATATATATAATATTTAATATGAGCAATGCCGAATTTATATGGAATTTTTTTAAGCAAAAAATTAGAGAATCGCGCAAATTCAGCATCCCATAGAGACTTGGCATTACGTATACTAAACATCGCATAGTTATTCATGACGCGATATAAACAGGAAACCACATTTGGCGTTTTGACGAACACTTGGCGACTGGGTCCCTTTAAAGTCCCAATCACATTATGTTTCGGCTACGCGGGAATTGACGTCGAAAGGGACAATTCTCAGAACCCGCACAATTCCAGGAAACCCACTTAGCTAGGTTACCATTTTCACTTACTACAAAGACTTGAACGCCAAACACTAATCGATTTTCGCTCAGATTGGGATCACGTGAGGCTTCAGAAGCAGATCTTTCGTCTGATTGGTTGTGTCTACCCGGGACTGAGGTCCAGCCGAGATATATTCTGTGAGGTTTGAAAAAATCCCGCGTAGCCGCAACATTGTTTCCGTAGCTAGGCGGGACTTCGCTTCAGGCGGGCTCCTTTTTCTAGGAATCCTCCCGTTTAAACCAGTGCTACCAGAATCTCGTTTCTCAGAAAAGTCCCGTCAGGCAGGGACTGTAGCTATGTGTGATAACCTCTTAACAGAAAAGTGCAAAAGTGGGAGAAATTTTGTTAATCAGACTAACAAAAACAATTTTTGATCAGGAATGTTGTTAAACTGAGGATATCTTAAACTGTATATCGTTACTCTAGGTTCATGGGCCTTTTGATTTATAGTGCGTGGTAAAAAAAAAGAAAAGCAAAGAATGCCTTTATATTTTCTGAAGGGTTATTAATAGACACTTCACTTCTTTTAATGTATATATCGATAATGGTTGAAATGTGTCGCATATAAATATATAGTGCTTTAATATTAACAAAGACCAAATTTTTCTGCCACTAGAATCCTTCAATCGAAAGAGTAATCATGAACCCTGAAAGCGTATCAGTATATAACAAGAATTCGAAAATAGTGTACAGGTTTTATTTTGCAGTACAACCTTTATTTTGAATTTATTTACATATAAATGTATACAGGTTATATATGGTATTTATTCGTAACTGGAGTTATGCAAATACAGTGAGAAAGTTTCTCAAAATAAACTAGACAATTTTATGAAAGCAGTTTCAAAGCAAGAGTTGGAGGATTTTGTTAAAAATAAAACTGTGTTTTTATAATCTACTTTTTATATGTTCCAAGCAAATTAAAAGCTATAATTAGTAAAAAATTAATGAAATTTATATAATTTAAATGCAAAAGTTTTATGCTTTTGTTGCAAAATTCGCGAAAATGTTCGAGAACAAATTTAGTGACTGAGATAATGTTTCATTGCTTATGGAAAATTGCAAGTAAAATTAGGGATTAATTTTATAAAATTTAGCAAAAGCTTAAAATATTAAAATTCTTTGTTTTTGTGTTTTTTTATTCTATGTTGGATAAAAAGCAATTTTTATTAAATTTGCAGCTGAAAGAGATATTTGTAATTGTTGGATGCATATTTAATATTTGCATTTCTTTTTTTTTTTTGTATATTTTATTTTCTCACTGTTTAATTTTATGTTATGATTTACAATAATCTTGTTACTGGCAACGTGCTTTATTTTACTATTAAGTTTGTGTGAATGGCAACAGTTGTTCATGTTTATGTTTCAGTAGAATAGTATTCTTAGCCGCACTGCGCAGGCAATTTTTCCCTTAAATATTTCATGTTTTAGAATAGCAATAAGTTTTTATACAAAGCTGATGCTTTTTAGTTCAAGGCAACTAGTAATAGTATTTGGTCCTATGAAAATATTAATTACAAATATCTCAGAGAAACTTGCACGTAAATGTTTGGAATATTTTGTATTCAATTCTGTTAAATTTTTTATAAAAGGAGTTATATTCACAGAATCTTGCATTCACACTACTGAAATTGTTTTAATAAAATTCTTGCTCAATATTTCAGAAATTTTGTAATTAGAAGTGTACGTCTAAGATAAATACTGAAGAAAATAAACCTCTTATCCACATTTTGTAAACAATTTGTGTCCGTAGTATATGAACATAAGTTTTTGCAAGAAACTAAATAGATCTTACATAGCGTTCCATATTAATCTACGAGGAGGAGAAATGTTAACTATATTGAGCAAAAGAAAAATTCAAAAATATTTTCAATACAAACTTTAAACAAAATTTGACAATAATTTCAGATGTTTCGATTTTAAAGATGATCGAAATTTTTCCAGTTTAATTAATATACTTGTTTCAATGAGTTCGTGCACTGGGTTTTTAAAGAACGATCTTTTTAAAAAATATTTGTGCAGATACTAATACCTTAATATTTCAGAAGTTTAATTTTTTTTTAAATTTTGAATACAGAAAGTAATTGGTTTCTAAAAAAATACCAGGTTCTAATTTCAGCAAGAGGGATGGTTGCATGAATGTTTTCATGGTTTTCTGTATGTGTAACGCGATGGAAAACCAGATCTTCGAGAAGATATCAGTTTTCTCGCATTCCTTGTCTTATTTAACGAAACAAACCTTAAAAATATGCAGCATTTAGAATAAATGTCGAAATGCTTGCCCTGAAATATAAACCTTGATTAATGCACCGTTTAACAGTAACTGAAAATGGTAGTTTTTTAAGAAAAAGGTAAATCCTTATTAGCGATAGAAATGTGTTTGACTTAAAAGAACTTTCAATGTTCAATAATTGACAGATTTACTGTTTAAGGTGTAGAGACATTGGGTTATTTTGAAGCTAGAGATGGGAAAAATGTGCAATGCCCTCGCTGGAACTCGAACCTGAAACTCTCGAATACGCGCCGAGTATAACGATTAAGTTACACCACGAAGGCATGCTGGAAGGAGGGAGAAAATGCCTGTTATGAACATAAGACTAACTACTTTGATTAGGTGGGTCGGGCTGTGCCCGCTTTTGGTACCTTACTATGTACTTCCCCTTTTAAAGGGCGACTGGGGATTAGGGGACCCATTCGCCAAATCATGGTGGTGAAGAATCTTCATCCACCGCCTTTTCAGTTTGTGCGCCACTGTAGAGTCATTAGGTTATTTTGAAGCCAGAGGTGCGAAAAATTTCAGTGCCCTCGGCGGGACTCGAACCTGGACCTCTTGAATACGCGCCGAATGTGCTAACTAATGAAAAAGTAATAGTGTAATACATAAGATCAATAACTTCTTATTTACTAGAATTAATTTTACTGTTAATTAATACATTTGTCGATTTCATTTATTCAAAGCTCTCGAGTTTCAGCTAAACGAATTAATTTTGATATTCATATCTTTAACCATGTTTATAAAAGATATGAATTTAAGAGTTTATAAAGTTTGGTGTTCTTTGGTAGCACAAAGTAAGTCTAGACTCATAACAGACTTAGAGCGAAGTATCACTGTGTCTGAAAAGAACTGCAAGGTTTTAACAAGATTTAACAAATCTTTTTATAAAATCTGAACTTGAACATAAAACGCACTTCGCGTGCTTGACAAGCTCAACCACTACTTACAGTGAGACAACTTAAAGTAACAGTCAAATTCAAATTAAAACTAATTCTAGTAATCAAGGACTGCACAACTGATTTAACGCGAAGTTGGCTGAAAACTTCTTACCGGCGAAACAATTTAAATGCCGGCAGCAATAAAGCGAAACCGAAAGATTACTATCCTATCAGAGCTAGCGAAACCTAGTAACGGTGGACTCGAGAGGCAGAAACACGCTTATTCTTACCATCCCAAACCCTCAACTTAAATGCTCTTAACCCGATTTGCATTCTGGTGAGGAAACGGAAAGGAGAAGTCGTACTACCGTCGTAAATTTATAGTATTTATAAATATTATAAATATAATATATATATATAAATTTATAAATAGTCGTATATATAAATTTATAAATAGTCGTAAATTTTAAATCACTAATTAAATAAAATAATAACCCTATAAATTTAAAATACATTTAATATGATGGCCGTGCAGTGTGAGAAATGAACAAGTGAAGAATTTTAAGAAAAAATCTTTCAAATCCAGTTATCAGGCAGAAATTACTCGAAATTGACTACAGTGTTTGGTAGCGTAGCAGTACACTATTCGAATTTTAAAGAGAAGTTATGGGTTCAAAACCCTCTAGAACCCAAGAGATGGTAATAAAGCAGAGATTCCGAATAATCGAAACAAAATGTATCATGTTTCATTTGTGTTTTTCTCATTTAAATATCACTGTAACAGTTTCTTACTGACATAGTATGCAATTAGTTTCCCACGTCTAAATAAATGTCTTTAGTAAGATTTTTTTTTTTTTTTTTTTTTTTTTTTTTTTTTTGTGTGTAAAAACTAAAAGTGAAATTCTAATTGGAATTGGAGGCTTAGACACCTCTCATGGCAATTAGAAAGCAAAGTGTGAAAGAAGCAAAGGGTTAGCTCAAATGCAAGCTCAGTCGTGTAACACACACGGAAAGAATGACTTCAAATAAAAATTATCAGTAGCTGTCGTCGGCTTTCAGTAGCTTGCTCATGCACAAAAGGGAAAAAAAAAAGAATTTATGTTCCAGCCGAAGTGCAGTCTATGCAAATATCGCTGCATATATAAATTAAATATTAAAATATTCTAAAAAACTCTTAATAATTATGCTCAATAATCCATGCGAAAATTCTAGAAAATCTCTTTTATTTTTTTACAAAAAATTGCTGCTGCTTAAAATTTTTTTTAACTATTAAAAAAAATTAAATCAAATTCTATTTAAATAAATTAATATCTAGTTTGGATTTCCCCGAAGACTTACAAATCGTACAAATATAAGTATAGTCATTCAAACCTTTCCAATAAACAAATGACTTATTTCATATGAGTTTGCTGAAAACTGTAAAACGCCAACTCATCAATAAGAATTGACGTTTCGAAGAAATTTCATTACGAGCAGCCATGTAATGGATTTAATTTAGTGAAGCCTGAGAAGCTGTTTATTGTAAATGCACTTACTGCAGACAGCCTTTACAAATCTTTTAGGGCTTCTTGAACTTTACTTGAAGTTCTAAATTAAAATTAAACGAGGTTTGCATTAATGGTTTAATTATGTTAAAGCGCACATTTTCAAAACAGGAAAAGCAATAACAGCTTCAGTTTCGCTTCAAGACCACTAAAATATCTATAGTATTTAAGTAGAGAAATTCAAGTTGAGAGAATAACAGCTGAGCACCGTAAACAACAGTTTGCCCTTTTTTATCTGTGATAACACCACCTCAGATATGTATATTTCAAAATATATTCTAAAAATATTCAATGCGCTAGCTGCGAATTCCATTTACAAATATTTGTGGTTAGATAAGATTAACCTGCATAATAGCCAAATTCTTTTCGAATTCGACCCTACTAGTGGCCGAGTGTTTAAGACTGCTGAATGCTGGTAGTATGTGTTCGAACCCAGGCGAACGAGCTGGTTTAATGATTCGTTTTCGTGGCTATCCCCAAGTGTAACGTGAACACGAGCCAGTTACTTTTAAAAAGTACTTCACGAAACCATACCTTTCCTTAGGTAGATATTCCTCGTATGCTTTGCCGTATTAAAACAACCTTGCTTCTCGAATTTCAATGAGCAATCATTTTGTTAAGTATTAGATATCAAGACATCGTATTTTAACCAATGGTTAGGTTAAGTTATTCGAGTATAGGAGAGCCCTCGAAGGCTGTATACCTAAGGGAAGGAATATCTTTGTGGAGGACTTTCTAAGGAAAACTGGCTCATATTAACATCACAGTTTGGGGAACAATGAAAACCGACTATGCAGCCAGTCTACCTGCCTGGGGTCGAACCCAGGTTGAATTACAAGCATTGAGTGGTTTACAGTCGGCCGAATCTAAAGTAACTAATGGTTATCTCACTAAACTTTTAATGCTCATACAAGTTCATCAATTTGATCACTGCATAAGTAAAGTATTTTTAGTGTAAGTTTAAAATATATAAAGTTTAAACTAAGATATATTTTGCACTATTGTTTTGAACTTATTTCCTTTAATTTTAAGGAAAACAAACACATTACTTATGGTCGGATAACTTTTACATAAGAATTATGCGTCAGTCCCTCAGTCATGTAATGTATACATTTTAAAAGTGAAATAGTGCTCAAATATTTCGTATTTCGAAAGCCTCGCATACGTTTTAGCCTTTTTTTACTAGGAAAATGTTTTATCTCATTCCTAGGGATAAAGGATTTTCTTATGCTCACTACTAAAATCTTATAGCACTCTTCCTGAACTAAGCCTTCACTTTCACATTTAACTGCTAGATCAAATAACAGCTACAGGAGCTAGGGTTTCCTAATTTTTGCCCAATTTTGTGTTTTTGCAAACACAATGATATATTGCCAATGATTATCTTTTCTGGACATTTTTCGTACAATAACTTAAAATTAATTTTTTCCTAACATAAACATTGTCAGATGCCGTGCCACTCAGTTTCTAGCTTCACGATTTTCAACAAATTGGAAAACTTCTATTCAATGAATTTAAAAGCAAATGAAAATTCTAGTTGAATTGGTTTCTAAAAATTGACTCATTTATTTCTAACAATTGGTTTCTAACAATTTAACACTCCATTGACTATAAAACATGACGCAACTGTAGTTTTAAACCTTTGGTTGCAGTAAGAACTCCCCGGCATTCGAAAATACTGAACAAAATAAACGAATTTTCAAAGTTTTGCAGCAAATCCGGAACCGACTGCGACCCGTCAAACACGCAGTTTGTTTTAACGGATGGTTTAAGCAATTTATCAAAATGCCGAATTCCTCCAAAGGATTTGGCGTTCTCGAATTCTGCTCTTTTCTAACCAGCTTAAATCTTTCAAATGCTGCAGACAATCCAGCTGCCGGTTTTTTTTTGTTCTAGATATTCATTTTATACATTGCTGTATACATTTTTTTTATTTCCTAAACATTCAGTTACATTGTGATCATAGTTGTTTTCAGAACGTGTCAAATGTTTAAATCGGGGGGTTAAATGCAAATCACTTGATATGTTACATTACTCTTACATTCTAATTCGGTATCTCTAACTTAAAATATTTAATATCTTATTAATGTCGAGTTGTCATTTTGGACCAAAAGCAACTCATTAACAATAAAAATATACATGAAAACAAAATTTAACTTATTACGCACAAGCACATATATATATATATACGCTTTTCTGGCGCAGTAATGATGACACAAAACACAAGAAAGTAAAGATACGAACAGGGTGAGGATAATGTTTATTATGCTTACTGCAGCGGAAACCAAAAAATAAGAACAAAAACAGACGATCGTATGAAAGAGGGTGTTCGAAATTACGACCCGGACCGTGATGCAGGAACTGTCATGCATCTTCCATGCGTGATGAAAATTTTTCATGCGCCGGAGATGTGAGGCCTGCATCACGGTTCAGGGGTCGTAATTTCGAATACCTTCTTTAATAACGATCGTTGTCTTTTTTTGTTCTCATTTTTTGTTTCTGCTGTACTAAACAAAATAAAACATTTTTTGTCACACTGTTCGTGTCCTTCCTTTTTTGTGTTTTATGTCGTCACTACTGTGCCAAGAAAGCGCTTCCGGCCATACATTGCTATGTGATTTTCCATTGTCCAGGTGTCTCTTCTGAATGTCTCTTCATGTCTCTCCTCAAAGTTTGTAACCGATTTACTGAAACACCCTGCATTTATACCGTATATTTTCACACAACTAAGTTAAAAGTTTTCAAAAGTTAAATTTACGTTATTATATTCCCATGCAGTTTTATTATTTTACAATAATAATTTAATATTCGCACAGAAAAGTTCATTAAACTAGAAGTATCTTAAATTTATGCAAATAACTTACGAAATCACTATGCGGACAGTACTGAAGTTTGCCAATGTCCTCCGGAATGCTAACTTTTTAAGATTCCCGTGAGTAAGATTTTCCTTTTGAAAAGCATTGTATTGATCAGCAGGATAAACTGCACAGAAATACCCTTCGTGTATTCGCGTAATTTATTAACATCAGAAAACATTTTCTAAACTGATACTTCATTTTTAGTTGCATACAAATGTAAGTATTTCGCTTTTCAACATACGGCTCTTGAATATGATGTCTTACAATGCATTATCTCACTCAGTTTTTGTCCAACGAAGTAACACTTTGCTATTTGATTTTTATAATGAGTATAACATATTCGTAAATTCAAGTAAAGGAAGGTATCAAAAGTTAGATTTTGCAATTAAAAAAGTTATCTTTTTTTTTAAATTAAAAAATTTAAAAACTTAAGTATTTTCAACATAAAAAATATTTCTGTAATTGGATTTATATTTCTACGATCAAGGGCTGTGAAAAATCAAGGCCGAGTAGGGACTTCAGTGGGCACGAAGTATTTATTATATATATTCATGTATATGTAATGTAAACGAAAAAAATCTGAAGTTTAAGGGGATAGAGGATTTCTAATTGTGTCTTAGTTATAATTCATTACAAATAGTCCTAATTAAACAGACTTGATTCCGAACGAGTCAGAATAAACCTGTGGCCATCTATATCCAGTAATTTACTCCTGCTCGTGTTCCTAATCTAACCATGCAATACATCATGCAGGTGTCTATCGAAATCATCACGGAGAAAGTTTGAAAGTAACTCGAGACTTGAAAAGCATGGCGGCAGAAAAAATTATTAGGGGCCAAATCTCGCGGCGTATTTTTCCCTAACGTTGTTTTCTCTGAGATGCTTTGCAGTGAATCTTCACGCGATGCCTCGAAATGGGGAGGAAGGAAAGAACAGCTCGTTCGATTTTCTTTTTTCTATATAGATAGAAATTACAGCTGATAACTGACATCTTCTTTTTCAAAGTTCGTAACTCAGTTACATATTGTCTTTATTCTTGGAGATGACGCACGCGAGTGAGACAAGCGATATGAAAATTTAAATATAAAATATTTGGTTACAAATTTCAGGTTTACAACACTGCATAATTACTGCTCATATTAATTGAAAATAGTTTTGAGGAAGAATTTAGCATACCTGATTAAGCTAAACGCTAAGATAAATTAAAAATGTTATTTAGTTATTATTCGTTAAAGAGGTATAATAATTAAAAGAAAGTTAAAACTTGTAACATTTTATAAAATATAATTTACAACCTTTGAAATTAATAAAATGATAATAATGGATTTTTTTCTTTTGTTGTATTCTGTAATCTAAATCGTATTTATGTATGTAAATTGATTTTGCTTTCTGTAGTTGCCATAAAGATCACCAGTGGTAGAGCAGATAAGACAGCTGAAGACTGACAATTCTTCTCCCGTTGAAATCTCGAAGAACGGGTTGGCTATATGGCGTTTTTGTGGCGTTTAAATCTCTCTCAGAAATTCCTCTACGATAGATATTTCCTCACGTAAGCATATAACCTTAATGCGTTTTTTTATAATCTAATGAATCAGAAAAAAAATCTTTGTTACCTTTAACTGAATCTTTGGTAAAAATAGAAATAAGAAAAAAAAAAAAAAAAAAAAAAAAAAAAAAAAAAAAAAACAGGATAGGAGAAATATTTTTCTGAAATAATGTAGAAGGAAAGCAACTGTTCCTTTTAAAAAGAAAACTAACATAAGCAACTAACATATGTGACTAAATATGGGTTAAGATTTTCACAGAAGTTTAGCATAAATGTTGTTTCTTAATAGCACAAGAGTAAACTAAAGATACCCTGGTATTTCGATATAAACATATCTATTAATGGAAATTAATATACTTGAGGGCTGAGGTAGAAAACATTTTCCTAACACTTAATATAAATATAAGCAATTTTAAAAGGAAAAATAAAAGAATGTGGCGCTTTTAATAGCTATATGCTTCAATGGTTATGAGTAAGTATCCAAAATAGGAAACTGGAGAAGATTATTTACAGAATTATTAGCCCACATCTTAGGCAACTGATATGTTTTTCTGCATGACAGTTTTATAACGAAGCAATAATGCGAAGAATTTAAATGGGATTTTAAATTTTATTTTGTTTACTTAATATTTTATGTTACAAATTTTGTTTTATCATAAAAAATTCTAAAGTAACTGAGTAGATAGAAGTTATAATTTATCTGAATCTTCTTTATTTTGTTTACTATTAAATTGCACATTGCACATCATATTGAACAAAAGCAGTTCGAATCTTCAGATAAAATTCAATTTATTGATACATAATAATATCGTGGTAAAGGAAGTACCTGTTCAAAACGCAGTCGGATCAAACCATCAAGATTAAATCCATTGAATTTGCTTGTCTAATCGAAAGTATCAGAAATTTTTCAGTAGCGTAATTTAGTTGGAGATCGCTCTTGTTCTCTAAGAGGTTAGGGATTATTTGAATACGTCAGAGCACACAACGGCTAGTGCCTAAGAGGAGAGCTGCTTTCTTGCAGAACTTTCTAAAGGAATGTCTCATCATATTCACGTTACACGCGGGGAAAACTATTTATGCAACCAACTTATTCACTTGGATTCGAATCTGGGTTTAACTGCGAGTATTCAACAGTTTGACCACTGGTATTCGTTGAGAGGAAGTGCTACATTTGAGTTACGGGAACGTCCAAAGAAAAGGGAAACATTTAGATAATTACAGGCTATCCTCATTGCACTTGTCTGCGATACATTTATTTAGCTTCACAATAAAAAAGCATGCGAAGTGTGAACCCGTGACAACACGCCACATAATCAGTCGAGATCAAAGCAGTCAGACAAAATCAAAACCATTTTAATCAGCGTTATTAAGCAGAAGTTGTAATAAGCAGTTTGCGTTGCTTGGTAGGAGCCCGTGTCTACACAGGTTACGGCCGAAAACATCGCTGCAAAAACATCGCATGAATTCTTAGCTGTGATTCGTTGCGATCCCTTTCGATTAGCAGCGAAATAGATTATGACTGATTTAAAAAATACATTGGTGTCCTGTTTATTTATCGTGGAGCATTTAGTTATATTCTATTCAAACATTTAAATGTTGGAATGGGAAAAATTGTTCTAAATAAATTGAAATATATGTGACAAGAAAGTACTAAACTTGACCACTATTCAGCTGAGAAACACAGTTTTCTCGGAAATTAATAAGGCCGTAAAAATTTTCTTTATTTGCTTTTTTTAAATTTCTTTTCCTTTTAAAATTTCCTATCTTATATTCTGAATATATTTCCAAGAATAGAACTTTTGGGAGCAAAGAATCTTCAGAAATTGTTCGTTTTCTCATCGGAGATCAAATCTGAGTCTTCAGATTATTAGGCTGATATGCTGACAACAAGACCATCAGGATGCATAAAAGGCATGCCTTTAATCTTTTAAATTCCATTATTTATTCCTAATACCTCTAATAATAGCATCCAAAATGGAAAACATAGCAAGCATGATTATCATACACCCGTTTTTGTTCGGGCACCAGTGTTGAGACATTGGAAATTTTTGCAAATTCTTGGAAAATTCACTTTTTTATAATCGAGAATGGAATCTTTGGATCGAATCTTTAGATACTCGACTGATATGCTGACCACCATAGAAGAAAGGAAGGACTATCTTAAATTCCTTACATTTCCCATCCAAAGAGTAACAAAAGAATGAGGCAGTACTTACTAGACCAATCCAAGCTGTCTACGAATTATCATCTGCCAATTTTTTGGGAGTTTTGGTAGCCACATTAAGGTTTTCAAAGCGAAGCAGCTTTTACAAATAATTTATTTTGCCTTTACCGAGAAATGAACACCTTTAGATTACATACATTTTCAATATATATAATCTCAATATATATAATATATATATTCAATATATATCATTTCAATATATATATAATATATATATTCAATATATATCATTTCAATACATATATAATCTATATCATATATATATATAATCTATATCATATATATATATATATATATCATATATATATACTGCTTATTACATCATTAAGTTCGTATGAAAGGAACACCTTCTTCCTTGCAAATTTGTTTGCACAAATATTAGTGCCAGTCAGCGTATTAGTTAGGTCATCTATAAAGGTCACTTCAAAATCAACTTTATGTTGTAACATCTGAGCAATTTACATCCCCGCTCGTCGTTAAGTACAATTTAATAAGTTTTCACTATGCCAAAGTTAAATACTCAGTCACTTTTCACTTAGTATTAACTGTAGTTGCGCATCATTGAAGAAAAGAACAGTAATTTTCTGGAAATGCGTAAGTATGGGGTATTATAAACCCCGACGATTATTCTTCAAACACTGGTACTCACCCTGGAGCTAACAGCTTATGTTAAGTATTGTTAAGTTAGTTTTTGGTTTAAAACTATTCTCCTCTTTTAAACGATTCTCAGTTTCTAAATTCAAATTTTATACGCCTTACGGACACTACAAGTTTTACTTTTTTATACTTGAATAATCTGCACTTAGAACTTTACTCTTTTCATAATATGTAAATTTATGTACTTCATTTTGTACACAGTTACCAAACTTTCGTTATATAAGATAAAAAGAAATAAAGAATACAATAAAACTTCGTTGTTTATATATTATCAACTTTATAACTAGAAGGAATTTTAATTTTTGAACATTGCTAAAATACATATGTATGTAGAGCTTTCAGACATATATAAAATAATTACTTTTAAATGTGTTGAGGTTTCATACAACTATTTATATCAAAGAACTATTTTTAAAATTTTTGTAGTGAAATTAGTAATAAACTAGCAATATAAAACAAACATTTTAAATAAAATATGGATTAAAAATTCCATCGGCCGGGACTGAAGCCACAAATCATTCAGCTGCTATTTCGACTTAAGATTAGTTAGTCCACGAGAGTATAGACAGGAAAAAATGCAACAATTTCTTATATTCTCCTCCACGTAATGAATAACTGTGAAGAGAATGAGATCCATTAGATCAAAATAAATTCCATATTGTGATGAATTATAGTTCACCACATTTAATTGGGGCCTCCACTGTAGACAAATTAGGTTTTTTGGGGAGGGAATCATGAAAACTCAGCTATGCTTTTGTCGACATTCGAACCATACACTAGCCAATTGCCAGGTAAACTTGCTCATAATTGCACCATGAGAGTTCGCATAACGGATGCCATAATTTCTCATAAATTATTGTCAAAAGGAATTTAAATATGAATTATTTTGAAATAGTAAGTAGCGCATTGCTTGAATAGCGCATAAGTAGCGAATTGGTTCACAGAAGACAGTGCCAAAACTTCACCATGATAAGCCGTATGTCTTCATTTTAAATAAAATCTAGATACTTTTCAAATTATTTTAAGACATTTTTTCTCGAGCATAAAATAGTTTGCTTCTAGTAAAATAAAACTCTAACTTCAGTGGTTAATTAGTAAAACCTCTGCATTAGCTAAAATAGTAAATTTGATAAGATTACAAGTAGTGAAAAACTGCGTTTGTGTATCAAACGAAATCACGAACGAAATTTGTACTAAATCAATTTACGAATCAAGTAATAGAAAACCTGTTTAACTGTGAAGCAGATGTGCTTGGATGGTGAAGACCTTTTCTTCAGAGTAAGATTCACCAAAAAAGAGAGTTCAAAAGAAACTAACCCTGAAAATGCAGAACTCTTCATTCGTGAAGCAATAAATGCAGTTTCAATTTTTTCTTGAATAATTTTGATGCTGATAGTAAATAAGCGAGGATATTCGGAAAAAAGTATAAAAAATGTGAAATTTAATTGCTGACTATTGTTTCACTAGAATTCAGTACAGCTTGGTTAAAACGCTGCTGCTATAGTTCTGCGCTACTGTAAACTCAGTTCCGAAGAAATTATAGTCAAGTATGTATTTCATGTTTACTTGGGCTGATTTTACAAAATATTTCCTCATTTGTGTGCTATTTATTCTCCCAATGTTATTTCTGATAAGTCTTATAGTCTAGATGCTGCTTGCATTTTTTTAAGCACAGTGATTCTAAGTTCTAGGTTTTCGTATGTAACAATCTTTCCGTGCGGAAATTTAGTAACTCTTTTACATAAGCAGGCAATTCGCATAGAAATACGAAAAACAGTGAAACAAATTTTAAATTCAATGGTAAGTAAAAATATAACCTAGTTACGGAATAAAATACAGAACGTGTGAAACTTATCAATAAACGCGCATTGCAAAAACTTTCTTGATTTCGAACATTTTCGGAAACATAATTTTCAATGCAATTTACATGACGACCGGAAGAATAGACGACATTTTTTTGTAGTGGTATCATTTCGTTAAATGCGAATATGAACTAATTCCGCTAAATGTATGACAGCTGTGATTTATCACATTTTATGCTCAGTAATGTTTCTCGTTCAGTAAATATGCATTAAATTTTTTCAAATGGAGGATCGACTTGTTCTACATTAAGAATCAAATTAGCAGTTATGTGGAATATTGTACGGCATGATTAGATACATGTTCTGACATAAATCACATTTTGAACGCATAAAAATCTATGGTGATTTGCTTCTTTTAAATTTTAAACTTGAACGGTAGGGATTCCAGGGTTCTAAATACCGATTTCATCTAATAATAAATTTTATTTTCCTGAAATATACCACCTGTATTTCGGTATGTTCATTATTTGCTACGAGTTAATCAAATTTTATCCTTAAACGAAATCCTTAAAAATTCTTACGAAGGAAGGACTGTACAATTTAAGAATGCTCGAAAAATGTGCAGTTTTGTTTATGGTTCAGAAGTGCGAACAAAGTTTTTATCAAGTTGAAAATCAGTTAAAGTTCAGTTTTCTAGATATATGAAATTTGCTCGTACAAATAATAAATTATTATTTCTAAATTATCCAATAAGAGTTTTCCTATTTTACGACTTGTTCCTGTAAAGTGTTAAAGGCTAAAAATTTGATCAATTTTTATAAACTCGTTTTGCGCTGCGAAACACATAAATCCCAACACATAAAAAACATTTGGCATACATATAAGTTATATTACACGCCATATGCTTTCAAAAGTATGTATGTTAAAGCTCAATTAAAATTTAAATATGAGTAAAAGTCTTTAAATTATTTAATTTACTTATTTGCTTGTGGGAGGATATATATATGTATATATATATATATATATATAACCTTAATATAGTGATATATATATATATATAATTACATTTAATTGTTATTGAAATTAAAATCACGAAAAATCGAGGAAAGGAAATTATCAGTAAACCTGTAAAAGCACACAAAAAAAAAAAAAAAAAAAAAAAAAAGAATATTTAGGCCTAAAGATTCTTTTTAGCCCATGAAAAGAGAATAACAGGCTATATAACAATATGAAAGAAATCATTTAACGTACATTCATATGAAAGATTAATATGAAAGAGTTGTTAATGATCTAAGTTGAAAAACAGCTCATTAGCAGCACAATAATTTTTAAGATTGCACCAAGCGAATCACTGAAGAGAGGATACTGTTTTCGGTCTAAATATTTTTCAGCGCTGAATTTTGATGCAACAGTGTACCAAATAAGAAATGCTTTAGAAAGAAAAATTAAGGCAATTAAATAAACATGGAAGATTTTGAAGAGAAAACTGTAATGTACGAATTTATTAAATTAGTTGAAAACGTTAAACAAATAAATATATACCAGACAAATCATTTACCAGTGTCTCCTTTTGTTGAATGAAAACAAAAAATCCGTAAATTATAAATCATTTGAAGGTACTTGAAAAGATGTTCTGAAGGCATCGTAATTTCCATCTTTTATGCTATGAAAGTCCAGGTTCATTTATATTAAGTAAAAGAAAAAATGGTCTTCTCTTTGGCTTTGAAAAAAAAGGGCAGGCTCATTCGCGACATGAAAAAGAAAAAAAGTGCTTTTCTTCTTAATTTACTCAGGTTTTAGACGTTATATATAATATGCGGATATCATGAAAATAGTTATATGTCTTCGAATAAAATCAAGTAACATAAATGCATTTAGTAAGAGTTATGATAAATATATAAAATTTATAGCATAATTGGAGTAAATATAACTCTGTAAAAATTTAAGCACTATTAATTAATCATGTCTCTAACTTCTTTCTAAGATAACGAAATTTTTTTGAAAAAAGGCGATTCTCTGAAATACAGGTGTGACATTGATAAATGAACTTACTTTGTAAGTACAGTTTTTTAATTTACACATTTTAATTATAACAAAAGTATGCTAATTTTTTAAGGTATATTCTACTTCTTTACTGTGGATCTTCATGGTGACGCTCGCTTCAGAAGCACTTTCGGTTGGGAGTCGGAAGGTTCAGAGTTCAAATTCCAGTGAGGGTATATTTCCTCTTCGAAATAAAACTAATGACTTCACAAATGACGCCCCATTTAAAAGTGGGTTATGATCATTTGTCACCACCTTAATATAGTGATTTGGTCCCCTTCTCCTAGTAATCAAAATGGCATTATGTATTAAAAATACTCTTCATTTTTTGATTATATCTGTTTATGTATAATAATTACTTTGTAAAACTATTTCTGAAACACTTTAATACTATAGATTTGGGCATTTTGTGATTAGGTAAACGCTAATACAGCTTTAAAGCTGCTGTGGGGCACCATTACCAAGTAAAAATTCTGATACGATTGAATTCAGCTTCCTTTAAAATTTGAGTTTACTCAAAGATATTTTAATCAATTATTAAAATTAAATTATGCCGTATTGTCCTGCTGTGAATATTTGTCTCTAATTTCTCAGTTATATGAGTGAATTAAAGCTATTGTCTATCAGACATAAATACGTGTTGATTCGTAAACCGCAAAGTTTACTTTACTCCTTCGAATGAAATATATTCAATGGCTAATTGAGTTACGTTTAAGAATTCCTTTCAGAACCAGCTATTGTCTTTTGGAGTCGCTAAATGTAAATAGGGAAAGAAAAACATTTTTTTTTTAAATTTCCCGCAAAAGTTTATTTTTCTTAAGAACAATCTTCATTTTAGTCATTAATTCATATAATTGTTTGAAGTAAGCAAGCTTAATGAATTTTGGAAGGAAAAGATGCGCCACTTTTTCTGGATCCCAGAAGGAGAGGGTTGTTTTTCTCGAACAAGGATCGATTGAAGGGATGCTGCAGCAGTACTTGAAGGCGCAGAGAGAAAATGAGTTATCCGTGCAACGCTCGTATGCTGTGAAGATGTTAAAAGCAAATTCTTATGTTTTAATACCCAGCTTTTTATGGCATCTTCTAACTTCAAATGTGTATTTAACTTTATGGCTAAGTTGCTGACCCTGAGTTTGAAACACAAAAGTCATTTGTCCCATTGGTAAATTTTTTTCTGATCTAATTATGAATTTTCGCTTCTTGTTTGAATTGAAACATCCCAGGAAACTTTCGAATTCTTCTGTTTTTCTTTGTGGGACAAAGGCCCTTCTAAGAAAAGGGAATGCGGAACTAAAGCAAATAGTAAATAACGATATCAAATTGAATATCCTTAATAAAAAATGAGATATTGTTCACCAAGGGAATCACAGCAAAAAGTTATATATTTTTAATTTAATTTTTTTTTTAAATTTTCGTGTTATTTATTGTAAGAGTATATTTGTACATACATATATATTGTTAATTTACTGTTTGTTTCGATATTTGATAGTTGTAACTGAACTTTTAGATGTAGCATACGTCTGCGTTCACGACTGTAGCAGAAAAAACTACTGCAGATGTTGTTATTTTATATTCGCATAAAGCGATATGTAATCCAACTAAAGTAAATTTTATAAATAAAGTGTTATTAATATTCAAAGAAATATACGTATATCTGAAAACTAAATAGTACTTAAAATACAATTAGAATGAGAAAACATGCATTCATATCTTAAATGCAGATATAATGAATTATTAAACTTATTAAACAGAAATGGAAATTTTTACAGCTTTTTACCATTATTAAAAGCGAGTGGTAATCATGAAAGATCGATTCTTTCACTCTTACTTAACAATATGTCTGGCAATTAATAATTAAAAAATAATGATGATTATTTAAATATTCGCATAACAATTTGACGCTTCCGAATAAGCTGTCCAAACTAACGGATGGAAACATTTCTGTAAAAGAGATTTAAAAAAAATGCATATAGTATATATATTTGTACAGTAAAATGTGATGGCACTTAAACTGTTATGATGATTGTACTGTCTGTCTGACAGCAATTTTCTCAAAGCTATGCACAATTCATTTCTAAACTCTTCCATAACTTTCAGAGATTTCAAGATGATTGCAAACATATTAAGGGAACTAAGATGATGGTATTATGTAAATTGCATCAACGAGAAGATATACCTTTATATAAACCCAAAAGCGTCTTGACGCAGAAATTAATATTTAGACTAATAACAATAAATTAGCTAAAATCAGCTATACACAGGCACTAGTTTTGCGTTTTACACAATGAGCATAAGGATATTTTAGAGAGAAACAGTTTATCTTAGAAACTTGTTGCGTTAAACGTTGCTTCACCTCTAACGGCACGCTCCTGTTGGATCATTTAGAACTTTCACCATGAAATCAGTTTCAAACGACTATAACCTAATTTTCTTTGTCAAGAACTTCCATAGTTGTCAGTGTAAATTATCTAGGTTTGGATTGGAATTCTCATCCAGGACATAGTTTACACCCGGCTCATAGAATTCACTCCAACTCATATATAGCAGTGATATTGGGAGACAAATAAGCTCCTTTAGCAGGTAAATATTAAGAGAACCGTACCAACTGCTTTCATGGTATACACTTGAATGCGTGTAGACGGTGTGAACAAGGTATATTTCTTTTCCCGAAATGCTTTTTTATTAAGTCTGATAATGAGTTTCGTGAAAGTCATAAACTCTCAGCAGTGATAATCTAGTCTGGCTGTCAAAAAAGTTCTCAGAAAACAATAGAGTTGTGATGTTTTGTAAAAAGAGTGATCAGGGATTAACGGGTATTCATATCAAGTGGGATAATTAAGAAAGAAAGATTTTCATAATTTTCAGTCAAATTAAGAAGTATTGAACACAACTTTAGGAAAATGAAAAATTAGAATTTTTGCATCTTGTTTCATACTTATCATTAAATTAAGGGTTTAACTCTATGATAGTCAACAGTTAGAAGCCGTAGGTGAAATAAATGCTTGGCGAACGTTTAATATAATTTATTTTTGGATTAAAAATTATCAGTATTTTAGCATTTAAAAATATAAATTTACTTTAGAAATTAATTTTAAAAGACGAAGTATTTTTATAAGTCATTTATTTTCAAAATCGAATTACAAATCTAAATGAATTTAAGAATTTGACTTATCGAAGACATCTTTAAATCAGTTATAATACAATTATTTTCTAGGTTTCAAGCAAGCTGATCGATTTGTAAATAAAATCATAAAACGTTAAGTACCACAAATTTTTCTTGGAGAATAGAGCTTAATAGCTAATAGTCTGTAATTATTTTATAATTTCAAGTTGCACGTTTTTCTTTTATAAAGTCAAGAATAAATTTAGTAAAGCATTCTAAATTAAATGAGACGCCAAGTACATTAGATGCTTCGTATTGTCATTGACCATAATTATTCTCAGTTTTAGATATGAAACCACATCAAGCAATTAATCTCTAATGAGGAAATTTCTTTCACTTTCATTCAAAGAATTCGTCACATGCTTTTCATTTTCGGTAGCAAACGCATCTACAAAAGCGAAACCGTCCCTTTTATTAACTCAGAGTTAAGTATTAATGATAATTCAGTATCAGATCACGTTCTGATTTATGAATTGGATAACGAATTTCAAAGACTAAGCTTGTCTTGAAATAGCAGCAAACTTGAAATCGAATAGCAAATGATTGTCAAAACTTTAAATAATTTCATTACTTTTCTAACTTATATCAAAATTTTTGATGACGGTACTCACGAAATAAGTCTTTTTGCAGGGTATTTTGATTTTCTTGCTTTCCAATGTTAAATTTATGTCATGTGAATTTAAAATATGCCTTTATATTGCATAAATATGTAAATCTTAAATTTAAATACATCACGCTTTGAGACTCAAATAAGGTTCGAAAAATTAATATTAAGTATGTTATCTTCTGCGTTTTCTGTGAAATATCGTTTTAATTTCAGAAGCAACTCCTTAATTGCTGTGTTAACTTTCAGATAGAAGAAATTACGAAACAAATAAAAGTAAAATTAGAATTAAATCTGCAAAACAGGTTGTTTTCTTATGCATAATCAAAAATGGTCAAATCTTCCCTTACTGGCTGAGTATTTGTTTTTTGGATCGCAGCCAATAGAAACGATTCCTTCTATCACGTAAGAGCGCAGAACGCCCTCTAGGATTTCCACGTGCGTTCGATAACTAAAGCGCTCCACATTCTCATTCGAGCTGCAAGGCGTTCGAGACATTTCTCTTTACAGCTGTTCTAGTCACTTTGACTATGTTTGATGTAACGTGAAATAACAAAGCAACTCATGCTGTAAGTTATGTTTTAGCGCATATTTTGAGTGAAATAGCTTCTTTTGAATTATTGTAATGCACTTTTCAGATTTAAATATTTCCAGTTAAACTATTTAAAATACTTCATACTTATGATTTATTATTCACCTTTAATTAATTTTTTTTCTATTCTGTCAATGTTTGGTATTGAACTTTTGTTTGAGTAAACTGACAAGTTCACTTTTTTATTAAAACTAAACTGACAAGTTCACTTATTTTTAATGAAAATACACTAGCTCCGAATCAGAAAGATTTAAAATAGTTTAGATTGCCGAATGATGTTTTCATTGAAGTTTTATTAGAAGAGCTTAAATATATTTCGCAAATAAATTTTAAATAAGTTTAAATTCTTAAAAGTTAATTAAGATTTAATTTCCTTTATTAATTTTATCTATTGTTGACGCCATGAAGTTTGTAATAATAGAAAAAACTGCAGTTAGGTGTTGAAAGCAAGGCCTTTTTCATAAAAACTTCTTTGTTCCTCTTGATTTCCTTAATGAGCACTGGAATGTAGAAAATGCAGTGGTATAAGCAATCCGAGATATACTGCATTTTTTATTTTTTAGAAAAGGAAAAATTCAACTTTAGTAATATTATACTTATATTAAGCAATATATTGATATTATAGAAACTGTCTACACATTACGGGGGGCAGTTTTGATCAGCCATAAGTTTTATTGTTTTCTATTTTTAGTGCATGTACTAAAACATTTTACAAGATATATTAGATTTCAATCATTTTTCTTTGGTGTCTACTTAGAGAACTGAATTTGTTTTCCTATATTTAGCGGAAAAATGCTTAAAAATGTACTTATAATTAATAAAAAGTAATTATAGGTTTTTCATATCAGACAAAAATATCGCAATATCCTTAACCACATAAAAGCTAATATTATAGGAGAAATCGGGAACTATTTTTTATTTCTCTTACTTTACAGTAGAATGTTTGTCGTATACTCAAGAAATTTTACTGGTCGAACTGGTTTTCATTCTGATGAAAAGAAAATACTGAAAGGAAGCAGATTTTTTAGAGATGAATAAAATAGCAAGGATAATTTAAGTTCGTTCTATGAATAAATAAATACGTCGTAATCGAAAGACCAGTAGGTCCTCGGAATCTGAATCGAATTAAAAAAATTGAAAATTTTATAGAGGAACGGAGAATGATTTGGATAAAATGAGTGTCGGAAGTCTAACGTAGCGGAATGTCTGAATGGGTGGCTTCTTTGCTTTGCAAGAAACTTGAACAATGTAAAAGGTTTTGCTTGCCGACAACAACAATGATACAACAGAAGATTTAGAAAGGAACACAAAAAAGCACAAAACTGATTTTTTTAAAAGGAATGCTATCCTATGTATGATACACAACTAAAGTCATTCCCAACTGCGATTTATAGAAAAAAAGAAGAAAGAAAAGCATTGATTATACAAACATGCTGATTTTATTTTTAAACATTACAAGCTCTTTTTTGTTTCTTTATAGAAGTCTGATGGAATTTGTAACTGCATCAGACTCATAATGAAAACTAAACAGTAAGAAACGTTTTCATTTATGCTGTCAAATAGAATTATGCCTGTAAATTTCATGATAAAAATGCTTTTTTTTTATTCATTTGATATCCGAATTACAATTTATGTGTTACTTCATGAAGAAATAATTAAAAGTAACTGACTGGGTATTGCTTATTGCTTTGAAAGCAATATGTCACTGAAATAATTGATATTGTAATCCTTGACTTGTAAATTGTAATCCATTTTGTTACTTATTTTGACAACTGGAAAAAGAATTCTTCTTCATATTGAGTAATAATGCAAAATTTGACGGCTGCGTCAGTAGCAAATTAGAGCATTGATTCCAACATTGTTAGATCTGACATTTGAATAACGTATATAAAATTCACAGGAAATTTTGTTGCAAATGCCTTCAACCACTTGAAAATATATTCCATAATAATTTAAAAAATTTTTGAATGCACAGAATATACGAATTTAGGTAACGTTTCTTGAAGGAATCGAAGTTAAAATACGAAAAATGTTTACTTTGCCAAGTTTATGGAGTTAAGCTATTTAATTTCCGGCTACATTTCACGTCTTCCGTTTTATTCTGAAAATATCCTGTAAAATGTTTTCTGAGTTAACAATTACTAATGTTTCATAATATTTTTGATTTTAAATGTCTAAATGTTTTAAAGCTGCAAATTTGTTTCAGTGCGTCTTTTAAACAACTTCAATTCTAATACGCTGTAAAATGTTTTTCTATAGTCTGTTCATTTAAGATAGATTTAGAAAAGCTTTAAATAAATTTCAATTTCTTTTTTTCATATTTATGCAAGACTTTTAGATTTACAAATATTTGAGAACAACCTGAAAATTTTATCAAAAGATTTTGTTTCACAAGGCATACCATAAATTCACTAAAACTAGCAAACTAACATAAAATTATGAAAGAATTGCAAGCTCAAACATTTTAAATTTTGAACAGTTTGGAAGGTAACCAGTCGCCTGTCACTCTTCTTCAAGGGGGAAAAATATGTTCGCTCCTGAAGAAAAGGGGTTATGCCTAATCGCCCTTGAAATCGATGGAGGTTTGTTCAAAATCTACTCTAATCTATGAGCGCTTTTTTGCCTAATTTAAAATCTACATTGAAGTATTTCTCTTCCAGTAAGTGAAACAACTGTTATTTCCTCTATTCACTTCGTTGTATAGTATAGCTGTTAACTTTATTTCAGACGCAAATTGCCATAGCATTGTTAGGGAAATATAAAACACAGCGATTGAACTTCTAATGGAAATATTAATGCATAATTTTGCAATAAACCTCGCTACCATTCTCCTTATCTGAAGAAAATGAGCAATAATATGAAAAACTAAAAATATTTAATGGTAAAAATTTAATTAAGTGATTTTATAAGGTATTTCTCCCACTTCATTAGCGTGCCTTCGTGGTGTAACGGTAGCACGCTGGGCCGGTACTCCAGAGGTCCGTGGTTCGATTCTCGGCGAAGGCAGTTGCATATTTTTCATCTCTCAGGCTTTTCTAATTTACCTAATGAGTCTACAAGTGGCGTCCGAGCTAAAAGGGTTGTGGATGATGATTCTGCGCACCCAGGATTTGGCGACTAGGTCCCCTAAAACCCTAGTCGCCCTTTTAAAAGAGGAGTATTTAAGGTATTTCTCCTACTTCCCTAGCGTGCCTTCGTGGTGTAACGGTAGCACGCTGGGCCGGTATTCCAGAGGTCCGTGGTTCGATTCCCGGTGAAGGCGATTGCTAATTTTTCATCTCGTCTGCCTCCAAATAATCTTAATGACTCTACAATTTAATATAAAATTTTATTCAATATCTTTTCAAAGAAACTGTTTTTGACAATATTTAATAGTGCATATCTTTGTAAAGGTACAAAAACTCCACTATACAGGCAGTAACAATAATTCACTACAGGCAGTAACAGTAATTCATTAAAACTAGTGAACTAGTAAACTAATAAATAAAATTAGTAAACTGATAAATATAGTAAATCATGATATATTTCTCGATAAAACCATTTTTATGGCTAAGAAGATTAAAATGTTTTGACAGCTTCTGTAAAATATGATAATGTTTTTGTACTTAAACTACGAGAGTGACTGGAAAAGAAAACTGTTAGTTTTATTGTTGAATATAGACCTCCCATATGCATGTAAAAGTGATACTAATGTTTGAAAGATAATATTTATTTAGGAAACATGCACATAATTTGACGCATCTTACATTATCTTTACGATAAAAGATTTTAACATATGCCATACAATTGAATAAAGCGCGTCTTTTGCCAGGATCAAAATCAACCGTCACATTCACTTTAACATCTTGCTTCCAAAAGCATACCTAGTTCTCGTAAATTCACTTCTATACCTTTTATTGCAATCAGCAGAAACCTATCCATTTTAGCTGAACAATAACTGGCAAGAGCATCTAGTTATCTTCAGTTCACAGCTCTAGCGCCGTGCCATTTCGCATCATGTTATAATAGCTTGCAGAATACTGATAATAATACGCACTTTACCTGTCGCGTGTTTATTCTGCATTTGCGTAATGTTCGGGTTTGGACGTACGAGGACGGGTTTGGACGTATGGTTTATGAGTAATCACTTAAGTCGCGTACATGATAAAGGGTTAATTATTGGAATATGTACCTTGGTTTAAATTGGAAAACAGTTTATTATATATACAATTTATTATATTGCTGTTGAAATTTAATATTTTTTCATTAAATTTAGGCATATTTTTTTTTCAGTCCTTTCGGGTTTTCTTTTTATGTCTTTATAGTATTGCAGCAGCTTTAAATGTAAGAATTAAGGATTATTTCAGAGATGTGTTTAAGAAGTACATTCTTAATACAGTTATAAATACTTTTTTTCTTCTTTTAAAACTGATGTTGAGTTCCTTTACGGAATATAAGTAAAGCGATGTGAGAAATATAAATAAAATATTGCAAGTTTCTAGAAATACGTTTAATTAATTTATAAAACATCAAATTAGAACTGGAACTCAAACTCAGCCTTTCTATGCCCAGAACGGCATTGTACTTCTATGCCACAGCAGCCGAAGTTTGACTTTCTTATTAGCCCTTATATACAAATAAGTATTTCTCTTGCTGAGCAAAATATTGGAAATTATACGTCAGTCTACTTTATCTGTCTTAACCCTTAATTTTTTAAAAATATATTCATAAAAGTGCTGATCTGATAACGCATTATCAAACAAATGTTTTAGATGCCTACTTATAAAATTTGAGATAGATAAGATACAGCGATGCTTTACACGAGGAAAGCAGTGTGTTGGAGTGTTGTGTTTGTTTTGCGAATTCTTCATTATTCAGGACATCATTTATCTTAGATTCCTGTGGGAATAACTTTAATTCATTCTCGAGTCGGGCCTAAAATTGAGAAAACGCGTAAAGAAAATCAAAGAATAATAAATAGTTTCACCATGGTTGGAAACGTTAAGAATTTAATTATTAATCCAGAAGTCAAACAACAAAAATCAGCGTTATATTTGCAAAATTTTCACTGTGAAAATTTTGTAAATATAACGCTGATTTTTGTTGTTTGACTTCTGGATTAGTATTTATTCGGCGTGTTATTGTGTCTTAATTATTTAATTATTATTTATAAAATACATTTACGAGCACCATTTATATTACACAGTCTTACAAGCTTTTCAGTTCAGATTAGCCACCTTTTCCTACTTTTCTATTAGATTTGGAAGACCGAACTGTCTTAAAACTTCTTGCACACTTAATTTTGCTTCTATGAGAGGTCTCGGCTTCAAGGAATAACCCACAAAAGTTAATTTCTTGATCTTCCTCAATGTATCTTAAAGAAATGCAAAATACTGTCATGGGAAAAAAAATCTGCCATTTTCTTTACTTCAGCTTGTAAAGTTTTATGTTTAGTAATCCGTTATTTTATTAGCCTATAGGTGCAATTTTACCAGAAGGGCTATTAATTTCGTTTTGGCGTTTTTTGTTGATTCACTATAAACGGCGAAACACTTTTTAAATAGTTACCACCAAATATTAGAGCCCTGTATTATATTTAAAGAAATTAAATAATGAAGAATCTGCATAAATATATGCATGTTTCTCGCAATGTGATAAAACAAGGTTCCTAAAACCATCAAATTTTGATAAACGTACATCTCCACCCGAATATGGGCATCTGAAAGCACAAATTTGGAATTTGTTTTGTTGTCTATTTTATGTTTTGTAAAGCATTTATGAGTTTTTGATTAAGAAACTCAACGATTTCAAAGCGAGAAATGACAACATTGTACGAGAAAAAAAAAAAAAAAAAAAAAAAAAATTATCCTCTGCGCGCCAGACTGTGTATCGGAGATTTTAAAGATATGATCATTTAAATATTTTGTAATATTGCTGTTGAATTGAATTTTATGGTTTAAGTGCGAAGAATATAATATTTAATAAATAAATGCAACGCGCAAAACGTTAAAAAACGCCCCTTTGGGCGTAATATAAAATCTGAAGGCTTTGAAATTTTTTCTTTATTTTTAATCTTTACTGTCATTTCTACTTTCGTTGACTTCCAACAGGGTGCAGATTAGTTAAGATATAAAATAGGTGTGGCCAAGCTGCGGCTCGCGAGCCGCCTGAGGCTCTTTGTGTGACTTAAGTGTGACTCACTTGCAACAAACAGTCATTTCATTCTTAAATTACATTTGCAGTTGGAAACAGAAATCGTGCAATGACACACAGCGTGCCCTCGTGGTGTGGTGGTCTGCATTCTGGGCGCGTATTCCAGAGGTCTGTGGTTCGATTCCTGGTGAAGGCGTTGCTTATTTTTCATCACACCTGCTTCCAAAATACCTAATGTCTCTACAGTGGGGCCCGAACTAAAAAGGGTGGTGGATGTGGGTCTCCACACCCAAGATTTGGCGATTGGTTTCCCTAAAAACCGCAATCGCCATTTAAAAGAGGGAGTATATAAGATATTTCTGACACCTTCGTGGTGTAGTGGTCTGCACGCTGGGCTCATATTCCAGAAGTCCGGGATTCGATTCCCGGCGAAGGCGTTGCTCATTTTCCATTTATCCTACTTCCAAAAAGTACCTGATGCCTCTACAAGGTCTTCCATGCGCATTGAAACTGAGTGGATTTCAGAAAAATCGGTATCAGATCTGCAACAAAAAATATGCAATATTATATTAAATCTTTCATAATATATCGGAAAATGCCCGTCATTTGTAAAACGTTTTGACAGGAATATTAGTGTGAATCTTCCTTTGCATAGCTGATTATCCTATCTATTTTGCCTTTCAAATAGGCTTAGGCTTAGTTTAAGAAGCTTCCTTTTTATTGTTCTAATTGGAGTTTTCATGATGAAGTCGATGCTGGAGGAGGGGGATTTTACTCGATTGCATCTCTCATATGTCAATGTTGCTGCTTTGTGCAATATCTTTTATGAAGCTACATTCATTGGCATTGCGGTGATGCATTTCAAATTTTGCAAAGAAATGTTACTATTATATATAATTTTTAATATAGATTGAAACAAGCTAAAAGCGAGTCGAATCCTGAACTTCTTCAAATTTCAATCCGAATCCTGAAAATTTGGAATTTTGCAAATTACGCAAAATAAATGTATAAGGTATTCCTCCCACTTCCCTAGCGTGCCTTCGTGGTGTAGTGGTTCTGCACGCTGGGCCGGTATTCCAGAGGTCCGTGGTTCGATTCCCGGTGAAGGCGGTTGCATATTTTTCATCTTTTCTGCTTCCAATTAACCTAATGACTCTACAAGCGGCGCCCGAACTAAAAGGGTTGTGGATGATGATTCTCCGCACCCAGGGTTTTTCGACTAGGTCCGCTAAAACCCTAGTCGCCCTTTAAAAAGGGGAGTATATAAAGTATTTCTCCCACTTCCCTACCGTGCCTTCGTGGTGTAGTGTTTCTGCACGCTGGGCCGGTATTCCAGAGGTCTGTGGTTCGATTCCCGGCGAAGGCGGTTGCATATTTTTCATCTTTTCTGCTTCCAATTAACCTAATGGCTCTACAAATGGATATCAGATTTCCCAATATTTCAAATAAAAATAAGAAGCAAAAAAAAAAAAAAAAAAAAAAAAAAAAAAAAAAAAAAAGCTTTTATTAAATACTAAATGCTATTAAATAAAGTAAAGTTTATAAGAATTTATATAATATGAGAATGTACTTTTAAAAATACAGTTATATGTTTATGCGAATAAAATGTAAATGCGATATAATGAATAAAATTTTGTAATTTATTTAGAGTCTTGAATCTTGAGGTTCAATTTCTCAATATAATTTGATAAACATATTTCAGCAGCAGCTTAAATTTCATTTAACAGTTCAAAATTCAGCAACCATAGATGAAGAGCGTAACAGGTAGACAACAGGAATAAGATTCGTGTCGACGTTTCTCTATACCAAGCTCATAAGCTCTTAGAAACATCCAGGAGCTATTTGTTGTAAGTTGTCTACGTTCAGAATTATAGAGATGATACGAAAGTTTGATTTCGAGATTTTTTGAGAAAGCTCAGTGCACTGATTACTTGCATGAGAATTCTGAATTTTGATTTTCGGGGTGTCATACTGAAACAGTGTGAAACTCAGGGCCATCATAGGTAATATTTAATAAAAATGTCCTTAATATCTCAAGAATTCATTTTTAGTGTATAAATAAAACTGGTATTTTCAGAATTTTTCAGTTAAGACAATTGGTCTTTTCGTCAGATACGAATTTTTCAAATTCAAATATACGTATATGAAGATTTGCGAGATCTGAGAATTTGAATGTTTCATCCTTATAAAAAATGTAACTAACAATCCAGTTTGCATCAATTATATAGGGCTAGAATGTTTTAGTATGTCTGCCGTCTTGTTAATTGTACGGGAAAAATTATTATCATTGTACAAAATCCTTAAAACGCTTACAGTTTACTTCAAAACAATATTTCTTACAGTTTACTTCAAAACAATATTTCTTACAGTTTACTTCAAAACAATATTTCGTACAGTTTACTTCAAAGCAATATTTCTATTTCGAGGAGCGTATATATGAGCTAGTTTCACATAGAAAGTCTTTATTAGAAGGTATCTTTCACCTTTGGCATATAGCCCTCATCTGCCTTAGCAGATTCAAGCAAAGCTTTTCGTAATAGCACTATCCGGTTTCACGCATTTTACTCTCTCCAGAAGAATGTGTATGAGTTACAGAAAAGTCACTGGACCTGTTTTAAAGTTATTATTTTATTCTTCACTCAAATGAAATTCTGTTGTTGTACTCGCAAAGACCATTGCACTTCCGTCTTCTGATTTTAGTATACTTCTACTAAAATCATTCAACAATCATAAACAGGGAAAGCAAAAAGGAAACAAGAACTTGGCTTTCTACCTGAGATGTCCAGTTGTTACGATAGTTTCAAATCTTTATATGGTAGAAAATTGTTTCCAGAATGTACAGCGAGAGAAAGAAAATATTTTATTTATATTTATATGCAACCATATTAATTGGACAAAAGTGCAAAATTCTCAGTAATTTACTTAAAAAATTTCTTTTCATGAAAATCTGTTTCAATTTTTTAAAAACGATTTAAGTAAGGAAATCTAATTGCGGCGGTCGAAGTTTTCTGAATCTTAACATGAGGCTCCTACAGTCCCGAACTTTAATCACCCGTGATATTAGAGCAGAGTTCTTGAAGTTAGAAGAAAGCCATAGGCATCGATCACTAAACTTCTCCAAACCAATTTCACCCAGTTAATAGATTATCTAAATTGGCTTTATCATTTTGCTAGTCATGTTTGCTCGCGTGATTAGAGGGCCTAAGTTTATAATAGGACTTTGCCATGTAAATTTTAATGTCAGATGCAACATGTTTGCAAAGAATAATCGGCTCACATTGATATTAAAAATATAACATTATATTGGATAAAAAAGAAAACAGGTAACAGACACACAAGTAATAGAACGCAGTTATAAAATCTTCCTCTGTAAATTATTTGAATGGGCAGAAATATAATTTTATCCTGATATTTCTTCGAAACTCTTTCAGTCAACATGAAGTAAATAGATTGAAGTATGATTTTTCAAATATCCTCTTATTTCAGCCCTCGAAAATATACAGATCCTCAGAAATTATGTTATGCCTAATAAGCCAAAAAAAATGCCATTTGTTTAAGTGAAAAGTTATTGCAGAGTATGTAAAAGCAAAGCAAATCATATACTATTTAATATACTTACGTAGATCTTTCGTTAAATTTTTATAATTAAAAAATGACTATTTTTGTTGAAATATGCTATTAGTCATCTGTGACTCCCTGGGTTCAGTTTTGGTAGATTTATTTTCCATGAGAGGATTATTGCAGTACTGAAAGAGTTTATTATTTTGAGAGAGTTGTTACAGTTTCAGTTTTCTGGCTTACTACAGATTGAATTTATTTTCGAAATCCCAGTAGTAATTTCCTTTTCGTTGACCATTTGTTTGTTTGATTTTGGTTTAGTTAAAAATAGTAACTACTCTTACAAAAAGCAGATTTTACTTTTAAACCTGATAATCAATAGAAGCACGCTTTATGGCTGAAAAGCATTAATGTATTTACAATCGGTTTAACGGCTGCGTTTAACGCATTACACATTAAAATTTGATTTTTAAAGTTCTTTGACATTTTTCTCATTAATGTTTAATTCCCTTTCTATTGCGTGTTATAACGGAGTGTATGGAATTTCTTTTCCATTTCTACTAATAATTACTTACTGTGTTTCGGTTCTTTCAATTTTACTTTCATTTATTCTCCCTCAAAACGCGCAGACAGTACACGGGACAAAAAACTCCTACACAGTTATGCCAGCTAAAATTTCAATAAATTATTAATAATCTATCATTAACTTTGCTTCCAAGATAAAAAATCGTTTCTACTGAGTTTAGTGAATTTTATTTATAAGCAGCAAACTAAGAGAGCGGTTTTCTCAATAATTTGTAAGGTATTTTTAGTTAACTAACTAATTTTTATGATTTAAGCCTTTACAGCAACTTCTCCTTTCTGTAGTCCTCACTAAAATGCAAATTAGCTGTTTTGTGTATTTTGGCTGAGGGTTTTGAATGTTAGGCGAAACCTTTTGGCAACCGCGTCTTGCTGTTACATACTATCGCCAGCTCTGCCTAAGCTCTATTCCGGCTTTAGTAACTTTCTAGCCGATGTTTTAAAACACACGCTGTTAAGTATCTGAACCAGCTTGAGTAGCCTATTTTATGTGTAGTCTCAGACTACATTTCCATATTTGAAACTTAACTTTCTATTATGTTAATTTTAATCCCCAGAAGTAGAGGAAGTTCATTTGTCAAGCAACTGTGCTGTTCTGTTAATTTAAAAATAACTAATTTAACGTTCTTTGGACTCCGTGATTTGTTTCATACGAAGCAATAACTCGCTAGTAGGATCTGCAGAACTTTCAACCAAATTTTTAGATGCAATAAAATCCTACAATTTTATTATGTTTATATATACCACTTTTACAGTACGTCTTCTGAATTAGGAGCATTGTAGGATTCTCCACTGTGTACTTTCAAGTTACAGTTGAATGTGAAGAATCTTAAGAACTAGTAAGCGAATAATCGCTTGAGTTCGTGAGGTAGAAAACAAAAAGTGAGAAGGATGAAATAACCTTTTATTATTCCAACTAAAGTTTAACAAAACTCCGTCTTGGAGTTGTACAATAAAGCCGACACTCGGGCTTCAACTTATGAAACTAAGAATTAAAACTTAACTAATCTTAACTAAAAGATATAGCCGAAGCTATCAAAAATTCTAACAGAGTTGGCCCCGTAATGCTAATTGACTGCGAAGCTATCAAGGGCCTAAAGTACGGCCAAGCGTAATAATAGCTTAAGAGAGAGTAGCTTAAAAAGGCGGACGCGTGCTCACCAGAATCTCTGGTTCTCTCTCCCAAAGACAGTAGAACTTCGCGGTTATATACCGCTCTTCCTCATTAGCATTCAAACGTGATCCTAAAACTACGTTCTGGCCGGAAGTGGTAAGTTGAAATTAAGAAGCGATAGGAAAGAAGCTTTAACTCAAAATTTAACTGTTAATAAAATTAACATAATCCTTACAGCATGTTCATAATTATCTGAAAGTCTGCAAAGTGCCATCATCTAAATATGTTATGTAGAGAAATTATCTGATAGCGTTATAAAAAAAATTTAGGTGAATGATTTTATGATTTATGGAAATTTAAATTTTATTTTGATTCTGAATTATTTAATTTAAGGCTTTAATTTTTGGGGAAAGACAGATGCTTCTGGGAATATTATTTAGTTTAAAAGAGTATTATTTATTTTCCTCTATTTGTAAATCTTGTACAAACTTTTATTCATTGTGAAAGAAGCAGGGAAAGGGAGGCAATTTTCGCCAAGTCATGATTTCGCGCGCTTTAGAATGTTCGAGAAAGAATTTTCATTGTTAGTTGACCTTAAGAGAGGAAAGTACGTGACGGAAAGGTCAAAGGTTGCTACTTGTCTTTCAATGTAAGTCATTCAGGTTTTTGGCGATTGAGGGTCCGGTTGTTGGCTAAGTGAAGAAGGGCGCGCATGCGCGATCACCCTTATTTCCGCATTCTGGAGTTGAAAACGAAGATTTTGCCATAATTAAGGGGGCGATAAGTGAAGCCATAGTGGGAGCCCGTTTTGGGAAGGAGACGAAGGAAATTCGAGTTGGAGACACACTTATTTTTGGCTGACTCTCGGACTGACTCGCTGATTTTTGGGCTTGCTGGACAAAATGTAAGTGACTCCGAGAGGTGTTTTCCGGCGGGGAGCGGCAAATATGCTCCCCGGCCGCGTTTTGGTTAAGAGGCGAGACTCTCTTACACACTTACTCTGGACACTCTTACTTTTGGACTCGCGCTCTTACTGGTTGGCTGGACTTGTGGATGTTATTCTGGAACTTACTTGGGACGTTACCCGTGAAGCTTGCTCTTGGGATGAGTAAGAACAGGCGAGCCGTAATTTCCTAGCAACAACGTTTCTGACCGGCGAAATTTGAACGAGTTAACTGCGTGTTGACATAGGACTTTCAGGACCAAGCGGATAGCCGTCCTGGGCAGCAGTGCTCCTGTTTCTGTTCTACAGTAGTGAAGTGGGTCTACATTTTTAGAACCAGTGTCAAGATGAGCCCGGCCGACATCTACGCGGGATAAGATAAGAGTCCTCCGCTTCAAGATGTCCCTTCAAGATAAGTTTATATTTTTTTTTGTTTGAACTTTAAATCCTCTCACGGCAAAATATAACATTGGTGCCGTGACCTCTGCTTAGTGGGGGATCGGATCGAGAATTGAATTTGGATTTTGAATTTACCTATTTTGTGTAATTTACTTTTTAAGGAAGGAGTTAAATTTTATGTGCTAGGATTAATTTAGAGTTTTTGATTTGGGTTTGCTTATTTGTTAATACGAGAGTGATAAAGTTTGAAAATGTGTGTGAATTTCAGGAATTTTGGACTTTAACGTTAGGCAAACAGAATTGAACTTTAAAATTAAAAAAAAATATATTTTAATGTAGCAGAATAGGTACTGTACATTTTTACTGTTGAAAATCCTTGAGTGTTTTCTGGATGTATACTTTTGATTTCTGATTTCTGATACAAGATGGAAAATGAATTATTTCACAATCCTATGCTATTTGTATATCCTTGTAACAAGTTTCGAGTGCTTGTCTTTAAAAACTGGACTCATTTTTTGAGCACTTCTAAGAGAAAGAGATTAAAGACTCTAATTATTTTACTGAATGAGACAAGCCATAGCTATGCGTAGCTAGAAATTTTTTTTGTGTTTTTGCTACTTATTTAACCTAGAATCTTGTGAAATGTGTAATTGTGAGGGGTAACGTTAGAGAAATTTTGATTTTTTTGAATTAATTGAATAATATTTTGTGAAATGTATGTAATGTTTTCATGATTATCTAGTTTACCAAGTATCTTATTATTTTTTTGATTACATTGTTTTGATATGATTCCAGTATATTGTGTAATGTGTTAGAAAATTTAATTTAGTATTGAGCAATGAATTTTATAAGTTCTGAAGGCATAATGATACAAATGAATGAGTAAAAATTGTAGATTGTTTTTCAATTGCCAAATTCTGTTTTAAGGTTAACATGGGTTAGATTTGAATTTTTGCCTGAGATCAGCAATAGTGATGTTTGCATATTTAATTTTTTTTTGGATTGAATTCTTCAGCTTGAGTGAAGTTCTAATTAGTTAATGAGTCAGAGTAATTGAGATTAGTTATCTTCTGAGTTTAAGTTTGTGAAGAGTTGTCATGTGAGAATTGTTTAAACAGTAGAAATAGAGTTAGTCTTGTGAATTGTAGAAAGTGAATTTTAATGAGAATTTTGTGACAACGGGAATTTGTTTTGTGAAAATGTTTGAAATAAGTTTGAGAAGATTAGTTACTTATGCTCTGTACTCATGTGTGGGAATTTTCTGTTGATTACAAGTAGTTTGTCTTGAATTTGCTAGTGAATCGTAATAGATTTGATCTGAGTTATTGAATTTTCTTTCTTGGTTGGACTTGTTGCTGAATTTGGGGTTAATTCTTGTTTTGGCTTAAGCTTTGTATTTGAATTGGTAGTATCAAGATAGTTGTATCAGGTTTTTGTTTTGTTTTGGTGGTTTCTGCCAAGGTCCGTAAAATGTAAGTTCTCTGATGTTTGGTTTCTGTGGAAGAATTGAGATTTCTGTGGTCATAGGAAAATAGTAGAATTTGAGTTATGGATTTCATTTGTGTGATTTTTAGGGATTTTGAGTTACGAGTTATGAGTATTTTTTTTAGTTTAGCACTTTTGAGAACTTTGCATTTGTTGCTTGCAGTTAGGTCTTGCGTGAAGTTGTAATGTCTTGAAAACTCGTTTTCTTGTAAATACTTGCACTTCATGGTGGCACTTGACCTCTTACACCGGGAGAAACAGGAACTTGTTATCTGAGAAAACTATTGTTGTATCTTTTTCATTGTGTTGGTTCAGGATTGTAACGTTTCAGTCAGCGCACTTTTCTTTCCGAGATAGGAGATCTTATGTTCTCTTTCAACGTGTCTGGGGGTTTGCTTGATACGTAAAGTTTGGGTCTGTCATTCATAATACAGCGCTTTTCTCAGCTTACATGGACGCGGTAAAGAGTTACTTTGTTTCTTTTGTTTGGGGTGGAGGTGTTGTTGAAAGCTGCTACTTAGGTTACTATACAACGTTTTGGAAGTCTGATGCAGAATAGATCTCAGTTTTTGCCTAAAATTGGGGGGTTTGTTTTGAACACTTTTTGATTTTTGATATTTTATTTAGTGTTCTAGTAACGTGCTTCAGTCCAGCTTTGATTGATTTCTTTGACTAGGTTGAATTTTTTTTCTCGTGGACTTAAGGGATTTTTACTTAAGGGAAAGACAGTAGAACTTCGCGGTTATATACCGCTCTTCCTCATTAGCATTCAAACGTGATCCTAAAACTACGTTCTGGCCGGAAGTGGTAAGTTGAAATTAAGAAGCGATAGGAAAGAAGCTTTAACTCAAAATTTAACTGTTAATAAAATTAACATAATCCTTACAGCATGTTCATAATTATCTGAAAGTCTGCAAAGTGCCATCATCTAAACATGTTATGTAGAGAAATTATCTGATAGCGTTATAAAAAAAATTTAGGTGAATGATTTTATGATTTATGGAAATTTAAATTTTATTTTGATTCTGAATTATTTAATTTAGGGCTTTAATTTTTGGGGAAAGACAGATGCTTCTGGGAATATTATTTAGTTTAAAAGAGTATTATTTATTTTC
Source organism: Stegodyphus dumicola (assembly GCF_044657685.1). Taxonomy (NCBI): domain Eukaryota; kingdom Metazoa; phylum Arthropoda; class Arachnida; order Araneae; family Eresidae; genus Stegodyphus; species Stegodyphus dumicola. The sequence continues at coordinate 183,788,250 of NC_140781.1, forward strand.
CTCTATTTGTAAATCTTGTACAAACTTTTATTCATTGTGAAAGAAGCAGGGAAAGGGAGGCAATTTTCGCCAAGTCATGATTTCGCGCGCTTTAGAATGTTCGAGAAAGAATTTTCATTGTTAGTTGACCTTAAGAGAGGAAAGTACGTGACGGAAAGGTCAAAGGTTGCTACTTGTCTTTCAATGTAAGTCATTCAGGTTTTTGGCGATTGAGGGTCCGGTTGTTGGCTAAGTGAAGAAGGGCGCGCATGCGCGATCACCCTTATTTCCGCATTCTGGAGTTGAAAACGAAGATTTTGCCATAATTAAGGGGGCGATAAGTGAAGCCATAGTGGGAGCCCGTTTTGGGAAGGAGACGAAGGAAATTCGAGTTGGAGACACACTTATTTTTGGCTGACTCTCGGACTGACTCGCTGATTTTTGGGCTTGCTGGACAAAATGTAAGTGACTCCGAGAGGTGTTTTCCGGCGGGGAGCGGCAAATATGCTCCCCGGCCGCGTTTTGGTTAAGAGGCGAGACTCTCTTACACACTTACTCTGGACACTCTTACTTTTGGACTCGCGCACTTACTGGTTGGCTGGACTTGTGGATGTTACTCTGGAACTTACTTGGGACGTTACCCGTGAAGCTTGCTCTTGGGATGAGTAAGAACAGGCGAGCCGTAATTTCCTAGCAACAACGTTTCTGACCGGCGAAATTTGAACGAGTTACCTGCGTGTTGACACAGGACTTTCAGGACCAAGCGGATAGCCGTCCTGGGCAGCAGTGCTCCTGTTTCTGTTCTACAGTAGTGAAGTGGGTCTACATTTTTAGAACCAGTGTCAAGATGAGCCCGGCCGACATCTACGCGGGATAAGATAAGAGTCCTCCGCTTCAAGATGTCCCTTCAAGATAAGTTTTATTTTTTTTGGTGTGTTTGAACTTTAGGCAAGCTTTTCAAAAACGTCCTTAGCAGAAAAAAAACAACGTCAAATCTAAAATTTAACTCTCAGGCCTTAAATTGTTTCCCTTTCCTTTCTTTTAAATCACCAGACAAACCTTAAGTTTTTTTATGAATTTAAATGAACAGACTCTCAGATGAGGTTAAGATTTTTCTTATTGTGTTGTAATTGAATAAACTGATATTTAATCTGGAACCTCTTACAGTATGTTTTCTTTATATATTTAATATGAAATTTTCCTTTATATCTTGTATATGTTTTATGTTTTCGATCCTCTCACGGCGCGGTCCCGGAATGCATTTTTTTCACAACGCAAAAATGCTGTACACGTTTCATTATACGATCACTTCCTTTAACGGCAAGTAGTTTCATATTTAACATTTAAAAATATAGGAATTTCAGATATAACTGGTATAAGTAAACTTTAAACTATTTAATCTTGGTGGCGAAACTTTCTTCTATATAACATTGGTGCCGTGAAGTAAGATTCATAACATTATTTCCCGGCGTGAACTTAAGTAAATTTAACAAATACCCTTGTGTCGTCCATACTAAACCAATACTATTCTGTTTAAATTAACAACAAATTATTGAAAAAACACAGAGAGGATTATTATTTTACTACAGAATAATCTGTGTTTTATATAATTGACACATATTTATGCATGCTATGTATGGATGTTGTACTTACACCAACTGTCTTAACCTTTCTGCGCTAAAACATTCAGTACTGGACTTTTCTAAAGAAGCTGTTAGCTGACGCATACGTTTCTCCATAAGCATGAAATCTTGATTAAAGCTACATTTATTATGCTGCTAAGGCTTATACTTCAAGTCTTCACTATAAATATGTATTTAGAATGATCAGAATTTTGCATCTTTACTTTGCAGATGAATCTAATTAAATTATGCAATTCAGATTAAATTATTGAGGGATTCAGTTTCTATTCCTTCAGTTCTATAAATTGATTATTTTATGCCCTGCTTATCTTCGTCATAATAATTTTTTGTTAAAATTTTAAAAAATAACATTTTGTTTTGTCCTGCTATTGGAATTTAGGAGCTTTCTATCCTTACTAAAATGCTTAGTTTCTAGAATTTCTGTATTACTTTATTACTTATAATTAGGCTTTTGATAGGTAAATAGTAATTAATGTATTCCCAGCAAAACACTTATTTTAAGTAAACTTTAAAATATTTCTCTTCGCAATTCATTCAGTCCCTTTTGATGATAAATCGCTACGTACTATCGATATATTTAAAAAATGAGTAGAATACTCTGGTATCAGACTTGAAGACTTACGTTTTTCCTACAGAAAAATTAGTTTTTCTTACTAAAAATTATGTACTTAAATCTTATTTCCTAAAGTTATTTTTATCACCAAATAGAATGATTGTTTCTAGCAAAGTCCCTATCAGTTCTACTTTTGCTAATATTTACTGTCACTCTTTTGAGAAAAAATTGTTTTAAAAAACTGTTCTTTTTGTTTTTAACTCATTTATCAGTACTACTTTAATATTTATTGATGGTGAGGGAACTAATTATCATGTATCTTATTAACTGTGAATTCCATTAATCCAGTTTATTCTTTATAGCTTTGAACATTCCTTCTTTACTCGCTGTTCTCACAGTAGGGACTAAATTTCATTTCCACACTACAAATTATTGAAAACTTTCTGTGTTTAACTTTCTATCTATATTTTATCACTCTGCTAAATGAAATAGTATGACTTCTTTTTTTTAACGCTGTATGTACCTTTAATTCTTGCTTTACAGATTATAATTTTGAACAGAAACTCACAAAAAATTAACATCACGCATTGTTGAATTTTTTTTTTTCATTCATGAAACGTCTTGAAATTTTTTAGTTTTCTTACCAAAATTGGTAACTGAACAACTTTCTACCGTTGAGAAAAACCGCAATTAGAGTCTTGTCACCTTATTTTTCTTTTTAATTAGTAATAAAATATGTGGAAACCTTAATTAAATTCATTTTCCAAGTCATTTTCATTTGTTGTTGTTGTCGACTAACGCTCATTTGTTTGTCAGCCCAAGCCCAAGAAATTCCTGTCGTTAGCCACAGCCTTGAACACCTTACAGGGAACAGTGCGATTTAGCTCAGTTTCGCCCCCAGTTTTGATGGAGAGCACCTCTCCCACCCCTCTTCCTCTACCACCAATCTCTAGAAAAGACTTTCGGCTCGCCGGATATTTAGAGTGCACCATGCCGCTCAGACACTATACATTTACAAACATCCATGCCTTCTCCGTTATTCGAACCCGAGCCCTTCGGCACGGCAGTTTAGCGACGCTAACGAATATAACAATTGAGCGACATTTTCATTTCTAAGATTCGGGGTTAAGTTCTTAGAGATTATCCAAATTTCGAATTCTAGAGCAATTTATAACATTTCCTATGAGTGTGCTTTGCATACATCGACTAAATAAGACAGCTGTGTTACTTTGCATTAGAAACACATATATTATGGAGAGAACGCAAGTTTAATAACCGTTTCATTGCTAATAAATTTCGGATATTTAAAAGTTCTTCTAATTGCTATTGTGTTAAAAGAATGCAAATATATTCTTTATTTCATCCTTTCGATTTCTTTTAAGATTTCCGCATTCAGTAAAAAGCTATCATTTTTAGTTAATGACTATAATCATTATCCCGTCTATTAAGAAGTATTTAATATTCGCATGTCGTATATTTTGTGCTTTATTCCTTATGCTTGTTCTGCATTTAAGCTATGAGATTATGAATGCGTTGAAAAATAATTATCATAATAACAAGAGATTCTCGGAATGCACATGGAATTTCTTTAATATATAAAAATTTAGTGCTGAATTTCGTCTAATATTAAATAAAAAAATACGGTTATTAACATATGGCATTTGTGCAGCTACATAAAAATAAACATGAGTTTTTGCTCCTTCTTGTAAAGTCTAGAATATGGATTAATAATTTTTCCTTTGTTTTCTGACGCTTGCCTTTTTTTATATAATATACAAAATCTCAGACGTCCTTAAAAACCGCCTGGTTGAAAGGTTAATGCCGGTAAACATTGGTAATTTGAACTCGGTTCGAATTCTGGCTGCATTCAAGTTTCTTTTCTTCTCCTACATTTAACACAAATGCAGTACTGTTTCCTTCGAAAATCTTTAAATGAAGGCATCGCTCTCTCTAAGCAGATTACCCTCGCGTGCTTTGTCTTAATTTCATCCCCCTTCCCTTTACTCTGTGATATTAAATTTTAAACTCTGAATAAATCAATGTGTCAGGACTTGCATATGTAAGCGTAAGAATTTTACTACTCCCCTTATCTTTCGTTCTTTCTTGGTATGCATCCTCGAAGTTATAGCAAATAATAAAATTTTTGAAACGTACTGAGCTATTTGAATGCAATTTAGGAGTTCTCTTTATGTCGACATCAAATATATTAAGGGGGCGTGAATTAGCTGTATTTAATTAACCAATTATTGCGTAAATCATATCAGCAGTTTTCACGTTACTTTCTTCAATAATTTCTGTTTTCAGCAAATTTCTCTGCCATGAATTTGACTCAGCTTTGATTGCAGTTCAAACTACGAATAAATATTCCTCTCTCTGTCCCGTTATATTATTTTGGTTACATAATTTTAATTCGTTCATTTTTGTTTATTTATTTTGCTGGCTCATCTACTTTCTCTTAAATATAAAACTCAAAAAGTAGAAAACGTGCGAAAATCATCTCATTACACCACTCAACAGATCCCTTTCTGCTACACTCAAAATTAGACTAACTTTTAACATAATGCAAATGAAAGCAAACGCTTTGCTAGGTGGCGATAAAATATTTATTTCGCAAAATAATACATAATACACGGCGTCAGAAATGGGTTTTAATACATAAAGGAAGTATGAGTTTATAAAAATTATATACATTAGATATACTGTAATCTAACTTAAATAGTTTTATATTCAAATCAAAGGCAAAAACATTTAAAAGTACATAAATATCCCTTTTACATTTTATTTTAATTAAACCGCTTTTACCTTTTTGTTTGCTTCTGTAATAATACAGTGAACTGCTAAAGTTTGAAAGATAAACCAAATATCTTCTTTTGTAAATCAGGCAGCACTAGAAGGTTTGGAAATTTGTACTTTCCTCGCACGACTGCAACAGTTGTTATAATTGCCGGTTTTGCAGTCTGTATGGTGTAGTAAAGCAACAGGATATAATGTAAGATGACGCAAGGAATGGAAAGACTAGGCTATAGACATAAAGGGATTCAACATATAGGAATAACTACGCTTTTTAATTACTTAACAGTTGATTGATAATTTAATGTTTATTTTCGGAGAATTATTTTGTAAATTTTACGCTTTTAATCTAGATAACCTGACTAGCCTTCAGCCAGAGAATGCAAATTATTATTATCATATCTAATTAAAAGAGTAATTTTTTCAAATGAACTTAAGGTTATAAAATGGGTGATTACATGAAATGTTTACTACTATTTTAGTTAAAACCCAAAATAAATTTCCCTCGGAAAGAAAACATTAACCTATGTATTGATCGAAATAACAATAACTTCAATTAACTTTCATTTGAAAGACTAAAACTCTTTATTTACTCTCGATGAGTTTGGTTTGCGAAAAGAGTTATCAAAACTTTGCTATCACTACTTTTATAGCCAGAGGCAAGCTCGCAATGGAGCCACTTGCAGTCTCACAGCATGACAAGTTTTAATAAGGCAAGCTAACTGCCATCTTGATTATAACCACGGTGTGATTTGTTTATTTTTACTGAATTTGAAGCTTTCTGGTGAGTAAAATGAATGAGAAAATTTCGAATGAACAGGATCCAGTAACTCAAAAATAATGGTTTATTTGAGATGCAAAGTAATCCTTATAACTTATTAATTTTTCAGATTTAAATTTATATGATTATTGGATTATAAATATTCGATTCACCAAAACCATCGTGAAAGAAAAAATTTACGGAGAATACAGTACAAAGGAAGATGTCCCCGTACGTAATATCTTGGAAGAAGAGTAACAAACGTAAAACATCGCAACGCTAAAAAACCGTGATAGAAAAAAAGTGGTGCAAAGCCACAATTTAAAACATCATTCTTCAAAATATCGCGGCAAAAAAATAAAGCCCCCCCCAAAAAAAACAGTCATTGCATGATGATAACATCGCAACTATTAAAATTAATATTTTTTATGATGACGCATTAATAGATTTTCATGACACAATATTGCATAAAAATGATTAGAGATAGGAAGATACGTAAGTTTTAAATTCTACTAACTGCTAATTCATTATTTTCTATTATTTTACAGATTTTAAATGCTTAAGTTTATCTCTTGCTTTTTCAGTAAAATTTATCAGTTATTGTAAAAAAGGAATCATAGAGATAAAATATTACTTATTTCTTCTTGCACTCGCAAATCATTACGCAAAAATTCGCTTAAAAGTTTTAACGTTAGAAAACGCCTGCCTGCGATATTATCATTACGCGATGATTTGAAGATGCTTTATTATTTTACCATAATGTTTTGAACGATGATGTTTTAAAATTACGAATTTTTTGCAGCTGTTTATTTTCTACCTCTTTTCTTTCTTTTCGCCCACTATGTTTTTGACTACTACGTTTTCCTCTTCTTGCACTGGTTTCTTTGCGACGTTATCATATGAGTACACCTGTACAATCAGAAAACATTACAAAACTGTTCCTAAAACTAACAAAAAAATCTTTATTAACAGCAAGAAGAACAATAAATATTTCCTTCGTGTTGGTTGTAATTTAATTTAACTTAACGCCCGACATCATTCTTTTATGATTTTTTATGATAGCCTATTTTAGATATTTCATCCTATATTAAACACTGTCTCCTACTGCATTTGCGATGAACTAATCTGAGTATTATATTGATGTAAAAAAATCTGATGTGTACACCACATGACTTCCTTGTACGGAATATTTAATCATACGCATTTTTTCTTGCATTTCATTTAAACTTATTTTGAATTAAATCTACTTCGCCGACAGCACATAAACCACAATAGAATAAATGCATTCTTTAAAATTCACTCTAGTATTTGTTTACCATAGCGACACTCTGGCGCTAGATTCACTTAACAGTATTAATAATTATATAACAGTTAACTTATATAATACTTATATAACGGAAACTAAGTTAACTGTTTAACTTAGTTTCCGTTATATGCTTTATAATCCAATAATTATATAACAGTTAACTTATATATTTCGTTCATATTATAACTCATAATGCACAAAATTTATATCATTTAAAGAGTAGAATTATCTAATCGTTGCCGCATGTTCTATTCAAATACTATAATAAAGCTAGAATGATGTATAAAAGAAATTGAGCAAACAAAACAAAAAAGAAACAGTTTTTCACAGACGATTGAGTATTTCTCATTTAATTAATTCAGTTCTCACTTCGCGAGAAGGCAAAAATACATAAAAACTCAAAATATCTATATTAAAAATTACGATCTTAAACACTTATTTCCTCGAAAAAATTCCAGAAAGAATTAAGCATGATTTAATTGGCAATAATAAATGAATGCGTTATCTTCGTTGTTGCGAAGCTAAGTTTCTCTAGATTGGTAACAAATCCACTAGTCTCCTGTTTCAAATGTAAACATCAATGGCCGCCATAAAAAAAGGCTTAGCGGCACTTAGACAACTTTAAAATTGTTGATAATTCTAAAAATATTGCATACAGATTTACTAAAGGCATAAAAACCTTAACCGGAAGATAAAAACAACATAATACAATCATTTTTAAAGCAAAAAATGTACAATTTACAAACATATAAGAGTAAAGAACCTGAGATCACTGAGCCGGGTAACAGAGTGGATATATATATAAATATATTTATATACGTTTGGTGCAGCCGATTGCAACCAAAATACGAGGTGCACATCTACATGTTATAGTAGTCATATACAAAATTTCAACGTTCTGAGGCTACTCGTTTTTGAGTTATGCGAGATACGTACGTACGTACGCACGTACATACATACGTTCGTACAGACGCCACGAAAAATTCTCTTCAGAATTAATTTTAAAGCAGTTTTATAATTTTTTTGAAGGAAAAGAGTATTTTATTCTGTCCTTACGTACAGATATCACGCAAAAACATCGTTAAATTGCATTCGATAGCGGTCAAAATGTATTTTTTCGTTGAAATATGCTGCCTGAAAGTTTTCGCGATTACAATCGAGCTTCCTTTTTACTTCTTACAAGGAAGTAAAAATTAAAGATTAATTTAGAAATGAAATAGATGAAAATATTCTTTCTATGCGATCTTGTGATATTTAGTCCTCATTTAGTGATTAGCATATCAGTTCGGCAATACGAAGACATAGTTTAAATTTCAAACGAGAAAAAAGTAAATATTTTGAAGAAATTCCGCACTAAAATGCTAATGTGCTTACTGAGGTACCTCAGCTGAAAAACGGTAAACATTATGTCGTCACCAAGGGCTGGGATTTCTTCTCAGTCACCATTCAAGTACAGGGAGAAAGTAAGGAATTAAAACCTTTTCTTGCTTGCAGTTTTGTGATTTACGAGACATATATGAGTCTGTTAATCTGAAGACCCGGATCTGATTTCCCGCTTAGAGCACGATGGATTTTTCAAGAAATCGCACTCAATATACTGCATCACTATATACTTAAGTAATGGTTTATGGTTGCGAATGCAGTTAAAGTAGCTGAAGACCTATACTTATGCGGATCTGAGTATAGCGAAGAATGAATCGTTTGAGCATGAGTATTTTCACTTATAGCTCGAAATATGCAAAATAAAGGCACTTATTTGCATTGAGACTTACCCCACATTTTTGTCTCACATGTTATTGAAAGTACTGAGGTATTATTGAAAATATTTATAAGGAAGCATTTAGATGTGGTGTATGATAGTCTGTGGAAAAAAGATCAGTCTGAATCAGAAGCCTGCACAGAATTTAATATTTCCTAAAACGTCATTTCAAGAATATTGAGATAAATGAAGCAATATATGGTTTGTGCACGGAGAGTGAATAAGAAATTACGTTCCTTTCTAAGTAACTTGGGGAACAGGGAACATAGTGTTTGGCTTTAATGAAAGAATCATACTGCATAAGATGAGACTTGTTAAAGCGTTCCCTACTGGAGAAATTTAGAACTTTGACATTCAGAATTCATTCTCAAAAACTATGAGCGATATAGAAAAAAAATCAGTTACGAAGTTGTATCATCAGTTTAGCATGAAAAGACATATTGTGCATTGCGAATAAAATGAATAGTTGCCTGTATAGTCTAGAATGCCTGAAAGCGATGCTCAACGTTTTGCTGGAAAGATAAAAAAAAGACTCGACAATGAGCACAAAATTATAATTTAACCAACAAATATCATTATGTCAATAACGCCTTGAGGAGATCAGGCAATAAAGCAAAGTATGTAAATAGTCTCATACTGCTTATAAGTTATTGGTGAAGCATGTTTAGAGAGGTTACCAGCGAGTATTGCAGTAACGGTAACTTCTAGTGGGGCCCATAGTAACCTCCGATGGTTAACAATAATGGTTTTGGATTTAAAACGATTGCCTTTGCATATATTTAAAGAGAAAAAAAAATTCCATTTTGCGTTCTGAGAAAATACTCATTTTGGATAAATAAAACTTCCTGCATATGTTTAGGATATTTTAGGCTGTATAGGCGACAATTTAACTCATCCTTGTGCAAGATATATCTTTTCGTACTTAATCGATGGTGCTGTACAACAGTGCAGCAAATATTACTCCCGCATCTCTCATACTTTCCGATATAGGATCATGAAGTTTAGAATTTCATCATAGTGGGTGTTGCAACTGGTGTTATTTTGTAGGGCATGGTTCCTTTAATTATAACATTCTTAGCTATAGCTAGCTCTATTTGTCAGTTACTTTAGAGATGAAAGGAATTCCTTATTCTCTCCCAGTAAAGCGTATTTAAATGGAATCTGCAGCATTTTCTGTGAAGCCCATATAGCAGGACAAATACTCTGTTCATGGAGGAGTCACAGAACAGTTTGAGTTGTGATTCTTGAGAGCCTTTCAGCTAATAAAAACCTGCAATAAAGCATGTTCCCGCTAATAAATAACAACATAAAACTTTATGGTGTTCATTTCACTAAGAAAATTCTGGTAACTGGATGTGTATTAAAATTCGGCAAGAAAGCAACCTCAGATTAAAGTAGATTTTGAATAAAACTTTATCGATCTGACGATGGTAACTTTTCTTCAATGGGAAAGGATTTTCGCCAAACCAATATATTTTTTTCTTTCGAAAAAGAGAGTCTTACGTCAGATCGCCCTTGAAATCGATAAAGATTTTTTCAAAACCTACGACTACTTAGAAGACCAGCAAACACGAAAATATTCAAAAATATTTCTTCCTTACGTAGCTTCCGCCTTAATTGGTATGTGATTAGCGACGCTGCCCGCCGCATCGTTGAGCCTAGGTTCGAATCCTGGAGAAGGCATTGATGTTTATAAGCGTATAGTGCCTGTGCCGCATGGGCTTACTTAAAACACTGACGAACCGAAAGTTCAGTCGAGTGATTTAGTGGTAAAGTAAAAGGACAGACTCGTATACCTGGGATGCTTTCTGTCAGCTGCACAGTTAGGGCGGGGACATTGCATCTGTGCAAACACTATTGAAATTCAGATATTCTCCTTACATTCATCTGCCTTATATAGCTGCGCATAGTTCAGAAGAATAAAAATACATTTTTTAATGAACATCACACAAAGATTTTAATTTCTTTTATTGTAACAAATGTCGAAACAGACGTTCATTTAAATAATTATTCATAGTGCATCTAACTTTTAGTTGTTTTTAATATTTTTCGGTTACGCAGCTTATTTGTGAACGTTTTCAAAATATCGTAAGTTATTAAACGTATCCCAATATATTTATTAAAACATTTCACCATATATGTGAACCTGTTTATTCCAAACCCTAGTTTTCCAGAGGTTTACTGTATTTTGTTTAAAACTAGTCATTTTTTCTGATATAACTAGCCTTTTATGTCATATTTATCATAAGTCTATTATTTTTTAGGAAGTAAAGTCTTTGAAAGTATGCAAGATGGCTTTACTCAAATCTTGTTGTTGCTGGAAATCGGTGAGAAGTGGAAGTTTTGCAAGCGGCATTTACACCATGGTAAGATATTTGTATACGCTTGTTTAAGAACGTCCTACTTTAGTTCGTTATGAAATATTTACTTAAAAATATGTTCTATAGGATGCAGAAAAGCGGAATTTTTATGATATTCCCTTATGAAAGAAGCTTTCTTAATAATTTTACCAATAGAAATTCATTCGTGAAAGCTTAAATCTTTTAACCAGTTAAACTTTTAAATCACCATGAGGAGATCTGTGTACATCTGTTTCAGAAAACATTTCTCTGCAGAACGGTGTCAAATACCTGCATAAAAATAGTTTTATAGAAGGCAGAAAGCTTAAATTTCCATGATAGTCCTTTATGAAAGAACGTTTCCTAATCATTTCACTCGAAATAGCTTAAATTTTTAATGAGTTTACTTGTCAAACTACCTAAGCCCTATAATTTAAGGAAACACAGAATAGATGAAATTAAAATAACAAGTATGTCAAACTAGAGGATGGAAAACATGTTGCAAAATAGCGGTAAAATATTTAACTGCATTCTTAAGGTAAAAAACTTATTTATGGTATAAATATTCTTTTACACACTCATGCATTACAGTCTAATGATTAAATATTCTTAACTAAATTTATTCCAAAATCTTTTAAGAAGCGCAGAAGGTAATCATATTAAACTTTCCTCGGTGAAATTGAAATTTCTAATCAGTTAGACATTTTGGTTTTCCAGAAACCGAGAAGAGAGGAATTTATTAATTAAAATTCAATGACATTTTTCTTATTTAAGGCGCTATATCATTATTCCTTCACGCAATCCTCAAACGCGTAGAAGTGGAAAATGAAGAATATCACCACCGTAAATGTTTCCGAATAAATGCATTTCTTCGAGATTTATAGAAGGCGACAAAATATTTGCAGTCTGGTGAAAATCCTCTGATCTAATCGGATCACGTATAAGCTCTTGCAAAATAAAATGACAGTAATATTTTCAGACATATGCTCAGGGAGAAGGCGGAAAATAGAATGCTTACTCCTCTTGGATGAGCCTGATGTTAAGAATGCTTAACAAGTCATGCTATACATAGGCATTGTTTCACGCAAGCTGCTCGGATTATATATTATTAATTTTTCCACTCATCTTCCTTCAATAATCTCTTATTTAATTAATAAGGGTAAGTAATAACGCTTTCTGTAGTTGAAGTTTGTTTTATACATCTGTTTTATTTAAATTCTTTGCTTCAGGGTTTAAGGCTTTATTTGCGGATGCCACACATAAAACGAAAACGCAATTCTTGATTTTCCAAAGTGATATGATTCTACGAATTTGGACATTTTATTTTAAATTTACAGTCTTCTCTGTTTAAACATATTCTTCCAATATAATCTTCGTTATTTCACCAACTTATGTCATAATTTGGGTATTCATTGTGATCAGTTTCAAAGAAGCTAAGATTCGGCCAAATTATGTATATGATGAAGAAGGCTAAATTGACTCTACCTGGCTTTCAGAATAATTCTCAATGCGATTCCTAATACGGAAAGACTTTACGAACTAGAATGTCTATGTGTAATAAATGAAAAAGAAACTGTATATCACTTTGATAGATGATACTCAAAGAAGTGAAGAACATACTAGATCACGTAAAGAAAAAAATAAAGTCAAGGAAGAGGCTTTTGATTATTATAAAGATTCCTTGAAAAAACACGAGTTCATTTCTTGACAACTAAGTTTTCGTAATTTGCGAAATCTACGATTTCGAGTTAAAAGGAAGATTACAAACACTTTAGGAGAGATAAGATACAGGTATTAAACACTGCGGCCTTAACTACAAGAACAGTATTATAATAACAAACCGAAACCTTATCTTTTTAACTTAATTTACCTGTATATGACGCTAACTGATTTGCGAAGGTAAGGAAATCAGATGAACAGTTTTGAATGTTTAGTGATTCGTTGGTTATGACGATTAGCAACAAATCAGGAAATGATAATTCAAATGCGCTGTGATATTAAGTTATACTTCTCATAGCTCTCGCAATATTAATATATGTCAAAAACGTGTTGTGCAGCTTTGTTACTTTAATTATTTAAGTATCTCAATTAAATTTCTCTGATAGTAGAAAATAAGGAAATGCTGATCTAAATGCGCTGTTATATTAGTTTATTCTTATCATAGCTCTCGGAATATTAAAATATGTCAAAACAAGTTATACGGCCTCATTACTTCAATTACTTAAGAACCCAATTGAAATTTTATATTAAACGTGCTTGCTTTAACTACGAGGGCTATCCAGAAAGTAGATTACGTTTTGGAATAAAAAAATAAACAAAGTATAGGAAACAAATTTTATTATATACAGATGAAAGCCACACTCAAATACTACTTTTCTACATAGTCACCATACAAATTAAGGCATTTATCGTAGCGATGTACGAGCTTGGAAATTCCTTCGTCGAAAAATTCGGCCGCCTGCGCCTTCAACCACTTCGTTACCTCTTCTTGCAGCTGTGCGTCGTCATCAAAACGCTGCATAGCCAGCCACTTCTTCATTGCTGGGAATAGGTGGAAGTCGCTCGGTGCCAGGTCGGGACTGTACGGCGGATGAGGAAACAACTCCCACTTAAAAGATTCAAGAACTTTACGAGTGACATTTGCCGTGTGGGGCCGGGCGTTGTCGTGAATCAACAAGATCTTAGAGCTCAACATTCCTCTGCGCTTGTTTTGAATTGCTCTTCTGAGTTTTTGGAGAGTTTGGCAATACCTTTGAGAGTTTATTGTAGTGCCTCTTTCCAGGAAGTCCACCAAAATTACACCTTTTCTGTCCCAAAAAACAGTCGCCATCATCTTCCTTGCCGACATTGTTTGCATGCATTTCTTGGGTTTTTGGGGAGAACTTGTGTGCCCCCACTGCATTGATTGCAATTTCGTTTCACAGTTCACATGTTTCACCCATGTTTCGTCACCAGTAACGATGCGATCGAGTAAAGAGTCACCATCCTTATGGTAAGCGTCCAAAAAGTTCAACGCTGCAGCCATTCACTGATTTTTGTGGTCCTCTGTCAAGATTTTTGGAATCCATCTTGCACAAAACTTGTGGTAACCAAGCTTTTCGCTGATGATTTCGTGCAACAAACTTCGCGAAATTTGTGGAAAACTCAAAGAAAGTTCCGTTATTGTGAAATTTTGATTTTCACGGACTTTAGCATCGACTTTTTCGAGAAGTTCGGCGGTCACTATGCTGGGTCTCCCACTTCGATCTTCGTCGTGAACATTGGTTCGGCCATTTTGAAATCTTATGACCCACTGACGCACTCCACCTTCAGTGATAATGTTGTCCCCATACACTTCACGAAGCTGCCGATAGATTTCTATCGGTTTACAGTTTTTTGCAGTCAGAAACCTTATTACTGAGCGCACCTCGCAGCTCGCGGGATTTTCAATTAACGCAGACATTTCAAACCGTCACAGTATCTGAACGGAGCACAGCACGAACCTCTCACTAGCACGGCTAGATGCAGACTGAGCTGCGCAACGCTCTGACCCCAAGATGACCGCGCTAGCCCCGCCCCTAGCGGACACAGACGGAAACGTAATCTACTTCCTGGATGGCCCTCGTAGAATTATAACTGTCGAGAGAAATTTCAGTCTTTCACTGCGAAACCAGATCTATTCTAAAACCAGTTATTATAATGAATTGATACAAGATTCGTAGTACCTCTTTGTTCTAGTGCACGTTTGAGAATTTCCAGCTCCAGCTGAATATTGATGCAGCTAACGCCTGTTTGATATATATTCTTCAATTTTACTATCTAATATAGTAGCGGTAAATTTCTATACCATCCAAAGGCAATTTAAGTTGCGTCTTGGTACCATGGTCAGCACAAAATGTTATGTATAGCATGTATTTAGGAACATGTCCTGGAACCAAAGGTTTCACAGGTAGAATGACATCGAGACCGAAGGTAAGACCACAGAAAGAAATGCAAAATGTCATTTGGAGTAAACGTTTCGGGAAAAATATTTATGACCTTAAAATTTTAAGACCAAAAACATAATGAAAGTTAACGAGATCACTTTAGGCGCTCATGGGAAAAATAAATTCACCAAAATCAGTTTCTAGTGATGTTATTCAAATACGTCCTAAAGTTAGTTTTATGGTGGTTAAATGTATGTAAAAATCCGCGGTTAGTAACATTAAATTTTACTTGCTTAACCACGCAGCCTTTGAGACAACATTTAGTAATAACTAGTCTAAGCAAATAATACTAAGGTTTAACATACTCTTTTCAGACAAGGACGCTTTCACTAGGGAATAAAAGTGTTATATGTGTACATATAATAAGTATTACATTCACTTGTTTAGTTCAACAAAAATATATCATTTTGTGAATACTAATGCTTATAGACTCATATTATTAGCTTCTCTTGTGAACTTAACTATATCTTCGAATGTTAATTTTCTTAAAATTTTATCCCTTGTGATCTTTGCGAGGATTTTGGTTCATCTTGTCAGAATACAAATGTCACCATCAGTTTTCAATTAATTGTAAACATTACTACCCTTAATTGCTCTCTCAATCTAAGTATGGAAATTTTATTATGTAATGTAAGCCGTAACTGTCAGCTAGCTTTGTTCGAGAAATATTTGCTTTACTGTTGGCTAAATTCGAAAGAACGAAGTTTTTTTTTTTTTTACTCGAGGACAAATAAAACAACTTTTACAAAGTAAAAGCTGTATATGATATTTTAAATGGTTCTTTCTAATCAATAGTGCCATCTGAACTGTAGCATCTTCTAATGGTTATTTCATAGAATTTGAATGTAATTTTTAATAATCATTAAATTCTCGGCGGAATAGATAGTGACTGTCTTCAAGTCACCATTTGTTCCTTTTCAGTACTTTATACGTAAATAAAGAAAACACATAATTTCCTTATTATGCATAAAAAATTAATACCAGATAATTACCATAATAATTAACTATACCAGAGTCGTAAACCAATCATTAAATTAATACCATAATAATTAACTATACCAGAGTCGTTCTTTTAAACTCCAGTTCTCATTCCTTAACATTTCAAATTACGTAAGATGTTTATCTAACGTGAAGTTACCAACATATGCTTTTGCATCAATCAAAATTAACTTTCTTCTTTCGCATTGCGTTTTTAAAGAACAAGAAGACAGTATTTCACCTTGCTGGAAAAACCACAATTTAAGAAAACCCTCACTTGGTTTTGCTTGTAGAATAAAATAACAGAGTAGGGATAGGAAGGTGTTCTGTACAGGGAGATACCATAAATCTTTACCTTCCTTCTAGCTCCGGAAGGAAAAAGGAACACTTCGCAAGAAAAATGTGATGTAATTCTTCCGTAGGGAAATAAGATCAGAAGCTGCATCAAGACTTATAACAAAATCATAACATGATGCTTTGTCGTTTCCTTATATTCCTCTTTTTTTGTTACTCATTGGTTACACGAGGTATCAAAAATTAATATTCACAGCGATCTTACATTTTTATAATATATTACGATATCGGAATCAAGTAATTTATTAACTCAAGTACAAATAAGGTTAAAACACATTCGGAAACTAAAGCACGAGTTGAATAAAGGGTAACATATGTAAATTTTAACCAGAAAATAAGTGATGAGGATGCTGTATAAATAACGTTACATCCATAAACGTCTGCTGTATAGGCGTAGTATATGAATGGAATTAGTTCAACTGACACAGCATGATCTCATCTGGCATTTATTATTTCTTTATGTGGCCTTAAACTTCTCAACCGTTGATCGTAGAATTACAAACGCAGTTTAAATGAAGCAAATATTTATGATTCATGTTTCGGTATTTTTAAATTAAATCTGACAAAAGTTACGAAAATCTGACTCCCTGTCTTTATCATTTATATCTTGAACAATCGTTTCAAGTTATATCTTTTAAGACTAGAATAAAGCTAAGCTGTGAGTTTTTATCATAAATGTATTGCTAGTCAAACAGATTATCATCTGTATTTTTATGTCAATTCTAAAGAAGAGACTCATTAAAGTTTATGTTAAATGTTACTTATTTCTTGTCTGCATGAATCCGAAGATATGACTTCCGACAAGATAAGTCGTGTAATAAAATCATTGGCACCTTATAATTAGAACGTACAGGGAACTTTAGAGGTTACAATAACTCAAACACTCTCGAATCTAACAGTAGGTGCTGTAAGTTACGTACGAACGCAAACATTTCGCAATTCAGTTCTGTAAGGTAAGCTATTCAGCTGTAATGTTCGCAATTCAGCTGTAAGGTAGACTATTAAACATAATGTCAAATTTTAAAATTAAATGTATTGGTTCAATATTCAAACGTTTTGCGTCTTTTATTTAGCATCAGAAAAAACGTTTTAAACTTTTGCTAAATATAACGATATTAACAGGGACGCCGTTCAGAAAGTTAGATTTTGTAACATTTTCGAAATTATCTTTTGAAATTACATTTTCATAGCATAAATAATTTACTTATTTAATGACTTTTGTGAACACGATGTATAATTAGAATAAACCAACTAAGGTATTAATATTTTCTATACTATTGTTACTTTATTTTATTTTCTGCAAGCAAGTACTGTTGACACGCTGTCATAAGAAATTAAACATGTATAGAGATTAAACATTATGTGCTATCTATATGAAAACGAATGATTTTATTATCTATCAGTTTAGTAAAAAAAGTTCCTTTTTATTTTGTGTATTTGAGACGCTGTTTCTCGGCAATATAAAATATTGTTTTCTGTTTAGGACAATCGTAAGCTAATTTTCTGTTTAGGACAATCGTAATCACTGCATCATTACAATTTATGAATATTCTAAGATGGTAAATTCTCTTGTCAGATTTACCAAACTCATCTTCTTCCACTGAATATTCAACATTTTCATTTACAGAAAAGCCATAAAAATAAACTTTAACTTTCTTTGGGGAGAAGGGCAGCGCTAATGGTAGCTGCTTAGCGTTAAAGACGACAAAGGTATAACTAACCCAAAATGTAATAAATTCATACAAAAAAAAAAAGAAATAATTAAATTTCATCACATACATTAAAATAATGCCATAAATTTTTATAAGCTTACCGACTGTTGAATAAGTAGTTGAAAGAGTAATTGGGTTAATATAAATATGACTGACCATACAAAATGATCCAAAGGAAAATAGAAAAAGGTGAATTTTCTAGAGAAACAAAACGAAATGTTTTCTTTATAAGCCATTTGAAGCGAAACTAAAGGACATATCGGCTTTGGAAAAAAAAAGTGGATTAAATTGCTCTGTTGTTTGTATCACTTTCTAAGCATATAGCAAGGGTGCCGAAGGGGAATTTCATAGTTTCGAGGGGAGGATGTTGTCAAACATTTACTTAGCTGTTCAGTACATAGTTTTAGTTTATGAATATAAAAAAATATTTAAATTATGGTATTTATCAGCATTTTCTATACTTTTTGTTACTTAATTAATGTAACACTTTAAAAAGTAATCTAAATCTAAATAAGTGTAATGTATTTTTCAAGTTTTGGAAAAGAGGGGGAAATGAGCTTCTAGCAGTTGTGAAAGTGGTGAATGGGTTCCCAAAAAGATACGGATTGGTTAATGTATTTAAATTCAAAGTTCTTCAGTTCGAGAGAGAAGCTTTCGGCAGCTACTGCTGACAGTCACAATATTACTACTACCTGTTACTGGATAACTTAATTCGGTTTTAAATCTGCTAGCCATAACTGCTCGTGAAAGTTTCAGAGTATAAGGCAAAGCTTGTAAGGGCGCTTTACCCTACATTTAATATTTTAATTTTAGCTTAGCATCTGTTTCAGACTTTCTACCGAGCAGCGGAAATTCATTACCTGCTGTTACTTAGTTTGTGTAATCGCCAGGTTGACGACTAAATAGAAGGTTTAGTTTAAACCTTCATATGGAGTTTTTCTCTTCTTGTACTATATTTAGGCATCGAACTGTTTTTACAGTTCCAGGAATTAACATTTGAAGTAGCCTGGATCCATACAAGCAGTTTCATAAAGTACTTTATTTATTGAATATTAAAAGAAAAATTTCGTGTAAATGCATGTTTTATGTCCTAATCGACATGTTTGTATTTAATATATTTATTAATATTTTATATTTGTATATGTATTAATATTTTGATTTTACATACAATTTTTTCATATTGCAATAAGCCTTCACTTATATGCTTTGAAAATAATCTTATATAAATGAATGAAGGCAGTTTATACTTATTGGTACTTTTTTGAAGTACAGGCACCAGCCTGAATTCTGTATATTAATATTGAAACTTTGAATTATTAATTTTATGAAATCGACACCACTGAATAATTTTTGAAAGCTGCGTAAGCTATGTTGAGCAGCATATTAAGCTATACAATTTTAAATGTTATAATTATCAGGCAAATATTTCTTTGTTGATCACTCAGCTCATGTATAGAGCTGGGTTGCTGTAGATAAGTAGTAAATAAGGTGTCTAATTAATACGATAGTTTTGGTTCGGTTTATTTCATTATGGCAAAGCACTCGAGGGCTATCTGCCTAAGAAGAGGGATGCTTTCGTGGAGGAATTTCTAAGGGAAACTTGCTTGTATACAAGTTGAACGAGGGGAAATCCACGAAAACGCCCATGTAGCCAGCCCGTTCGCGGGGTTCGAACCTCGGACCGAACTATCGGTGTTCAGCGACTTTACCGCGGGCGCTGGTGAACCAATTAATAAGATATGTCACTCAGATTATTTATACAAACAGTTATAAGATAATACTGTATTAATCTGTGTTTTGAATTTAGAATCGAATGTTAAAAGTCTGTCCAATATGACTGCACGTGAATTTCTTATTTGTCCAGCCAAAATTTTAAAAGCTTTGCTTCTTATTTCTTGACTTGTGTCGAATGGAAAGAGAGTGACAGCGCGCTTTTACTCTGCATCAGATAAAAGAATGTCTGGAACAACAAAAGGAAAATATGAAGAGTCAGGATGGTAGAATGGGATATTTCACTTAGCCGCCATCATTCGGCGAAGAAAGATGAAATGAATGAAAATAGACCAGCAATGTGAAAAATAGTTGGATCAGTAAGGTAGTAGTAATAATTAACAAAATGTTAGGTTAGAATATCCGAAGGATATTTGTGTTTTGCTCTAGGAAAAAGTGAGCATCGCAAAGAGCTGATACAGCTGTTTGGATGTAATAGTACAGAAAGGAAAAAAGTTGTTGCAAGTTTTTTGATATAATTTTGTATAGTGTCAATTTGAAGATCGCTGTGAATATATGAATTTGGGATGAACCAATGTGCATTAATAATTTCACGAAGGGTTTAATTTGAATAACTTGGATCTTTTTTATGTGGATTTTAGCGGCGTGTCCCCATACCGGACTGGCGTAAAGTAAAGTAGGTCTAAGGATGGACTTGTATAAAATAACCTTATTGTTGATAGTCAGATTGCTATGTCGAGTAGAGGACGCATAGTAGCTATTGAGATATTGAATTTCCTGACAGTTTCGTGTAAATGTTGCCGAAAAGTGAGTTTTTTGTCAAGTGTGACTCCGAGATACTTTACATTATCCGACCACTGAATTTCGTCGTCAAAGAAGATGGGATTAGGCGGAAGGAAGTTTGTTTGTCCTTTTCTGAAAATAATGGCTTTGGTTTTGTCAGTGTTAACGGCAATTCTCCACAGCGTAATCCAGTTTTCAAGAAGCTCCAAATAGTTTTGTAGAAAAATTTGTATAGTATTGATGGTTGAAGCTTGAGATAGGATAGCGGTATCTTTGGCAAATATGGCGATAGTAATATGAGATTCTTTTAGAATGTCTTGAGTATAAATATTGTAAAGAAAAGGAGAGAGAACGGAGCCTTGAGGGACACCTGCAGTAATATTTCTAGTAGTTGAGAGGGTGTTTATCTTATGTCTATGCGCAAGACTGTAAAGATCCGCTCTTCAAATCGAGCACGACCTCCTTTTAGTGCGCTCATGCTCTCGATCATCGAGCTACTGAAGCCGATAATCAGCTTTTAATAATTTGTATCTGAAGTAAGGATTAAATCCGAGATATTTCTAAATAAAACTACTGACGAGTGAATATATTCTGATGGAGTGTCTTTCTTATGCTGATTTGTAAACCATATCACTTAAAAGAACTTCTTTGAAACTGTATAAAATTTCCTATCTCAAAAAGAGGCTTATTAGTTTCGTGTAAATAAAACGTAGCGTAGAGCTATTGTAACTGAACTTGAAAAATCCATGGTTGAGAAACGAACAGATTTCTCAATGTGTATTTATAAGAATTTCCTTTCATATAATCACACATGAGAACAATGATAACAATGTAGTGATAAAGTTAGTAAAGTTAGAATAAAAAGGAGAAAAAGATCAAATTATGACCCAAAAACATAGAGCGTAGCATGAAACTGTAAAGATAGTCTACAAATTTGTGAGAAAAGTCTGTAATACTAAGAAATTTTCATCAGAGGTTTCAGATATTTTAAAAAATAGTCTTAGAATTATTTATGAGAGAAGAAGGCAGCAAATAAGTAGATGTAATTATAAGATATATAATTAAGTTTCCTTGATCATACGCATTTTGATATATACAGAGGGTTATAATAAAAAAAAAACACAAAATTGCATATGTTAATCAACAGACGCATAGTTTTTAATAAAAATTCCATTAAATTAGAACAAAAACTATTTTATGAGGCAAAAATTAAAATACTGAGATTTAATATAACGAATAACTGGCACAGAAAGTCATAATTTATAGAGAAAAAACATATTTTATCAATACGTTCGAAATATATTCTGCACGATCATTTTTCAAGTGATATGCAGATAGAATTTCCATGCATTATTCATCACAGATGAAGGCTTACGTTTCTTTTGATAATAAAGAATAATCGAATTTATTCTAATATTTTTGAACCTTTGCGAGTAAAAATATTTATTTTATGATTGAGAAAAGTGACTCAAATACTTCAGTATCGTATTCTCCTAAATGTAAACTCAATGGGGGAAAACGAGTCCGTTTGTGAAATCATAAATGCTTTAGTCTATGATAATGAAATTATTGTATTACGAATTGAATTCTTGTAATATAATAACTTGGAAACATACCATTATAAACATTTTCAATTATCCAATAATTTAGGTAAAACGATTAAATAAATCTAATTCAGTTAAAATTGCTCAATGTAGTCTAACCGATGTCTGGAAAATTTTAAGTTTACTGGTACGTAATATGAGTTTGTGTGAACTAACAGCATTTACATCTAATGCTGGTAACGCTTCGATGCATGTATACGTATTGCTTTTTACGTACATTATTATTCAAATGCTTTTCAAATATGCTAAAAGCAGGTGACATAAAATAATTTGAGTACGCATTTTAGGTAAATTTATTTTGATAAATTCAATTGTAAGCAAAACAAATGCGCAAACCTGCTTAATTCTATATCCTAGAAAATTGCAAAATATTGGATATTATGCCCAATTTATAAAATAATTAAGCATATCCTATGTTTCTAATAAAAATGAATTAAAAAATTATTATGAAAACTCTAGTTCTTAACTTCTCCTAAATGTGTTAATAAACATAATAGTAGCCTGCCAAGTTTAATTTTGTATTGTTGAAAGAAATAATTACTCTTGCAAGTTCGCAAGTAAAACTTAATTTTTAAATTAGAAAACATTCAAAAAAAGTAACTAAGGTTGTAACTAGAGAGCAAACGGAAATTAGAGAAAAGTTGTGAGCTATAATCCAGCCATATTAAGAGATGTAAGTCATTTTAAGAGATAAGAGTTGAATTGTTTTTATCTTTGTTGAAAGAGCTATAAGACAGTGTGAAAGGTGAAGAGTTGTAAATGAAACCTCATTTAAATACAAATAGGAATTCCAACCTAATCTGTGCAACTATCTGAGATTAAACGGGATTTTGTTTATGTTTCTGTGGAAGTTTTGGATTTTAATCGAAGAAGAGAGTTGTATTTTGCTGAAGTTAAACTATTTACAGCGATCTACTAAGGTTTCATTACACTTAATGATTAACATCCTTCAGAGCACTGAACATATTGGCAATTTAAAAGTGCTATTCCTCCTAAAAGAGAGGGGTTTCGTGCTTAGTGCTTCATTTTTAGTTTAATGTTACTTATTTCTTATATAAATATTACTTATTTACCAGATTTAATACTTATTATTTTCTCAATATGCTTTAAATATTTTTTTACAAGTGAGATTAAATTACTTCCCCACATTTCACTAAATGATTTCTTACTGCCGCTAAGCATGATGCATAAAAAGTCACTTTTTTATACAAATTTCTAGGAAAAAGGATGACACCTTTAATATTTATTCTTTTTAAATGCGCAAGATAAATGAATCTCATTTCTTTCTGAATACATTTGCTGCAATCGTATAAAAACACGAACTATATTTATTCGTTTCTATTATTATTTAGCAAGTTATGGTAGTCAAATTAATTGGTGTTTCGAATGTTAAAGCGCAGACACAGAAAAAAGTATTCCAAACAAATGAAATTCTGTGTATCCGGAAAACTGAAAAATTATTTTTTTGCAATTAAATTTTAATTGCATGAAATTAATGTTAGCTGTCTCAAATATTCTGCAATATGAGAATAAAAACATGGAAAGAAATGTGAATAAGCATGAAGTTGACTTGATTTTTTTTAAAAACTAAGTTTTGTTCTATTTTCCTGTTTTTAAAGCACACTTTCGTCCCTGTATAAAATGTCACTTAGGTTCGCCTTAGTGTCTGTGCTGCTTTAGAATTGCAGATGTTTCAAAATTGTTAATTATTTCGAAGTAATTAATTTTTTTCGAAAAAACTAATTTAAACATACACTCTGTTACTTTTCATAAACCGAAGTCGGTAATTAAAATGTATTTGAACGTTTCCGCTTTTCTTATTTTCTTCGCTTAGAATCAACGTTTTTTTATGTTGGCGATTCTGAAACTAAGAACTGTGACTTAGAAATATGGTAATAACAAATTGAAAATTAGAAAATTATTTTACATCAATATAGAGTTTTTGAATGCGATATTCATGCTTCTTTTTTGTGTTCTTATTTCTTTTTATTCAGTAGGTGAAACAACATTTTGACATCTTTGCATTTTCGCAAGCTTATAATCATGTCATTAACTGAAGAGTCATAATTAAGACACAATAACACGCCGAACAAATACTAATTCAAAAGTCAAACAACAAAAATCAGCGTTATATTTTCAAAATTTTCACAGGACTAGTTTCGATGCTTTTACCGAACCACCATCCTCAGCTGTAAAACCGCAAATGAACAAGATAGGAAATAATGATTAGATAAGATAAGAAAGCCTGGACAAGAATAAGCAAGTGGCGCCATCTGTTGATGAAACCAGAACTAAAGCATAATTTCTTTAAAGGCCGAAGGCAAAGATGGATTGGAATTAGGATCGTTAACTAGAACAGAAAGATTTTTTTGAATGTGTGTGAAATGCCTCTAGAGAATCCAGTTCTCCAATGGAAGATGTTTTTTGAATAACTTTGGCAGCAGAAAAATTGAAAGTGTGATTTTCGGACCAACAATATTGAGCAACAGAAGACTTCTGTGTGTGTGTGAATTAGTATTGAAGAGTCATAGTTACTAACATTGAAACAGCCATAGTTAACGAAACTGAAAGACAATTTTCAATTTAAATAAAGCTCATCATTGGCCTACTGGTAAAGTCGCTGAACACTGGTAGTTAGGTCCGAGGTTCAAATCCCGCAAAAGGGCTGGCTGCATGGGCGTTTTTGTGGTCTTCCCCATGTGTAACGTGTATACGAGCCAGTTTCCCTTAGAAAGTCCCTTCACGAAGGCTACCCTTAGCCCTGGTGGCGTTTTAGTACTTAAATAAACTAAACTATTCCAGTTTAAATGAATCCGACTTCGTTAACTATGACTTCTTTTCAATTTTTTCAATCATACTCAATGTCCTATGACTATTAATCACACCCTTACACGCCTACGATAGTAAATTAATTACAAGATTTTATTAACTGATAATGAAGAAACAACAACATTTTAAGGATGCCTCTATAGACAGCTTTGTAAAGATGTGAAAGGCAAACCTACTCATTTAACGTGAAATTCAAGTTCATGGAGAATCAATTGATTCTAACTTATCTTGATCGGAAGTTGGGTAATGGCTTTGGTAGAGCACGAGTTCTTCATGCAATGTAGAGGTTCTGAGCTTGAATTCTAATCGAAGCTCAGACCATACAAGCAAACTGGCCTTATTCACGTTTTGTGCGTTATGCAATGAAAGAGAATTAGAAAATCTTGCAATCGTTACATTCCGCCTAGATGGAACGCCTGCCGTTCAGCAATTTTGTTCCGAGTGGTCCGTGGTTCACCTTCTTTCAGCTCTTGACGCTAAAATTTCTAATAATAATCATCATGTGATTTTCATGAAAACATTTAAAGTGATTGTTTTACAAAAAATATTTTATTGAAAAATATCATGTTTTTAACTTTTATACGTTTACTCAATGTCACTTTAACATTAGAATTACACGTATTAGTTATATTTGCAGGTTTTTCACAATTAAAATCCGTCATTCTTAATTTGATAGTTTTAGTATTAAGGTATTATTATTTATAAATGATGTTAACTTTTTAAATACACAGTACACGTGCTATGTTTTTGGGTTGGAGATATTGAATTTTTATTGGAGTCGTCTTTGGTATAATTTTCTCGAAATTTCTCTGCTATTCGTTTACTATCAGTGGCTAAGTAGATGCGATCGTCAGATACTGACAGTTTGTTACGGATTTGATTTTATCGCTGTCTGCTTGAGGGTTTCACAGTTTCCTCTTTGAATAATGTGAATACGATCTATTTGCCTTAGAAAATCATCCAGGAAAGCGCCTCTGCCCTAGCTAGATAGCACCTTGCATGCTTTGCCATTATCAATTAGTTAACAAACCCTCCACCTGGTCTACTTTCGGAAGTTAAGAGCAATTTGAAAGCCTTTTTTTTTGTTGTTGTTGCTCCTAATTGTCCATAGCTCGTTATCTCGGAAGCGTTTGCACTGATACGATGAACTGAGATTATATGAGAGTTACTTGAAAATTTGTTGAATGCTGTTTGGAGCAGAATAGTCAGTAAAAATTTCAGCCTTTAAAACACAATACAAGGCGTTGTTTTCCTTACAGAATTCTCTTAATATAGCATAAGCTTAAAGTACACACCTAGTATTTATTCCGTAAAATGCTTTTCTGTATGTGAGAAAAGTTATCGTTAAAAACATTCAGACTATAAGATTAATTCGCAAAGCGTTGTTACGTTGCTCCTCCCAAACACAATATTTCTTCTTATTCAAAATTCGTATAGTGAATATAACTATATGAACATGCAATTTATGCAGGTTTCTTCGTTTTATCAAGTCAAATCAACTTCTTTTATAAAGTTGATTTGATTTTTTGGAAAACTAATTTGCGTTCATGATGTAAGTGGTAACAAGCACAGCTAGCACTGAGAGATCCACGGTCCGAATCCGGCGAGGTCATAGCTACTCTTCACCCTTTCTTGCTTTAAAAAGTAAATAACTAAAAAATAAAATTAATGTTCTCCATGCAATTTAACTAAAAGTTAATAAATGATAATTCGCCACACCATAGTCGAGTGGGCCTTGGTATGTAATTTTGGAAAAATGCAAGTAAATGAGTCGTACCCCGTTGAGTGCTTTTGTTAGTGTTAGTGGTAGGGCGTCCAGCTAGAAACTAAGCGAATCATGTTTCGAATAGTGGCAAGGGCACCTGTACCCTTGCCACTATTCGAAACATGATTGCACAGGTGCCCTTGCCACTATTCGAAACATGATTCGCTTAGTTTCTAGCTGGACGCCCTACGACTAACACTAACAAAAGCACTCAGCCACTATTCGAAACATGATTGCACAGGTGCCCATGCCACTATTCGAAACATGATTCGCTTAGTTTCTAGCTGGACGCCCTACCACTAACACTAACAAAAGCACTCAAGGGGATACGACTCATTTACTTGCATTTTTATGTTTCTTGAGCGGAAAAAATTATTATCGCAGTGAACTAAAATATGGCGGATGATAATCTGGATTTGTCAGACTAGGTCTTTTGCCTTTTAAAGTGGGGGAGAATGTAAGTAATTATCGCTTTTTCCCCATGCGTGCTCCCGTGATGTAAAGTGATAGCACGTCTAACTAGCTTTGGAAAATCCATTGCTTGAAACTCTGTAAGGATATACTTGAATTCTCAAATTTCTTGTAATTTTTTGCTTAAAGAAAATGAAAAACTTATGTCTGTAAAAAGTGACAAGGAAAATGTTTGAGTAGTAGTAACTACTACTAGTAGTAGTAATTACTATTCAAACATTCAAACTTTCGGCACCTGGCTGGCGGATACACACTCCGCCAGTCAGGTGCCGAAAGGAAAAGAGTAGTAGTAGTAAGACAATTTAGAATATTTAAAAATGCTTTTATATTCTTGTGAATGTACCAGTCATGTTTTTCAAGCAGATAGACACTTGATTTCAGCAATCAGTGACAAATTAAAAAGAAAAAAAAACTTTTATTCCTTTTTTGGTGTACTAAATGAATGAGAAAGTTCAGCGTGTTTTGCATTTTTTCCCTTACAGAAATAAAAATCTTAATTTTTGTATCAATATATAATTCCATAAAATTAAAATGCAATGGCAATATAAATAAAATTATGCTCTTTCGATTTTAGTGAATATATATATTTGATATACAAGGAAAAATGTCTGATTATCCGTATTCATATATCCTGATGGGCTATGACCTCAATTAGTCCGAGTATGTGGAGTTCTGTGTTATTTGTATTTTGATAATGTAAATAATGTGACATAAAAAATTCAAATAAAAGTAACTGATGTTTACCTATGCTATTGACTTGCTCTAGAATATGTAAGTTTTAAAAATTCTAATCGAAATAGGATATTATATAAAATTATTAGGGTATACAGATGTAAGAAAAGTAACTGATTAGAAAAATAAAAAGGCGTTTAAAAAGACGTTGACAGAATGAGCTATAAATATAAGACATTTTATTCGGGATTTTCTGAAATCTGAAAAGTATTTCAAGAATTCCGTTAGCCTAAAAAATTGAGAAAGATTAGACTCGGGGTTAGCAAAAGCCTCTTAAGCCGGAAGCAAACAAAATAAGAAAACGAATTTAGACACTTGATGAAAGAAACCGTAGAAGAAACTGGCAAGCACTTTCTGCTTGAGTGGATTAAATATAAATTAGAAATCTTCGATACTTACTGTGAGAAAGAAACACGATTTATCACATTTACTTACTATAATAGCCTAATTCGTCCCATTCTCCAATTTCTCAAGAGGAAGTGAATTAAGACTGCATTTATTGGATATGGTATAACGGTTTTCTCTGCTTGTGAATTTTATCTCTACTGTCACTTCTAATTTCGTCAGTTCCCACCAGGATGCGAATTTAATTAATGGATATAACATCCGAGTTCTTGGAAATTAAGAGAGAGCTTTAGCACAGACCGCTGACCTCCGTATTATACGGTATCCCAGCAAAAGCCCCGGTTTTAATATGCCCACAATAGTACTTTATTTTTAGAAAATGGAAAATATTTTTACATACTTACTACAGGTAAATGTTCTGATTAAGGAATGGGGAGTTTATTTGACCTGGCAAGGATGACATTTTATACCAGTCAGTTCATTTCGCAGCTTAGTCTACTTAGAGCGCTACACAAACACAAAAGAATAGCGAATTTAGGTTGCGAAAATTCATTACAAGAATGGTGAGTGTCACGCGCACACTGTTAGGAAGCTTCATGCAACCATTTGACGTAAGAGGGCGACCATTGGAAATAACAAATCGCAAACAGATAATGAAATTTGAGGACATAGATTCAGAAACAGATTTTAAACCAGCAGGCTCTCGACTAGCCACTTTGTTGAAAGCATTGCTATTGTGCATGACAGTGTTATTACAAATCCCAAACAGTCAAAACTTAAAGAGAAAAAATAAAAAAAGAACTTAAAGAGGAAAATGGATGTGTTATTAATCACCTGGATAGCGACATGCATGAGAAAGTGATTACGAACTACATCAAGAGAACACGATGCTGCAGAACACGTCGTGGATCTGCTGTAAATACGTAAAAATATTATCCATTTTCTAATAATAAATTATTTTATTGGGCATAATGAATTCCGTTTACTGCGACATCCTTTATTTACGTCCAGCTCCTAAAGCTACCAGAATCGGCTTTAACATTCGTGAGCCTTTGGTTTGCTCTCACTTGCTTGGTAGAACACTCTGCGCGTATTCGGAGGTTCAGGTTCGAGTACCGGCCAGAGTATTGCTCATTTTTTATGTTTCCTGCTTCAAAAATACTAACGACACTACAGTTGCTCCCGAACTAAGAAGGTGGTGAACAATAATTCGTTACCTTGGATTTGGCGACTGGGTTCCTTAATCCCCTGTCATTCTTTAAAAGGAAGAGTACGAGTATATAAGGTTTCTACCTCCTTTCCGCATTCTTTCGTGGTGTAACGGTAACATACTCAACGCGTGTTCGAGAGTCCAATCTCGGCGAGGGAACTGCTCATTTTTCATATTACTTGTTTCAAAAATCCTAATGACTCTACACAATTATTAACACATTTGTTTCTAATTTCATTTAAACTAAATTTGGTTACTGACTTCTGGGCGACTCTTCTTCTTGCCTTCTCTTACAGTGCTACGACACAAGATAACAGCAAAACGTATAAAATCAACACTATTTATTACTACTTCACATTTAAGTTACAAAATAAACAGAATAATAACCTAAACTTACTCTGTAGGGTTTATATTTATTTTAACTAACATTTATTTTAAGTTTAAGCTATCTTTCCTGTCAAGCCTTTACTTTCCCCTAGAATTGCCAATGCCAGAGTATGTAAATTGTAGTAGAACGCGCAGAGTATTCAAATTTTAGCAGAAGTAAGTTGAGTTAAATAGAAGGGAAACGAGATTGTAAGTGTGCTTCTTGAATCACGAGCGTGAAGGTTGCTTGGTAGACAATTTAAGAACCGCGCGTTTCGGCCTGTGTGCCTATTTCGACAGTTCATTGAATCTTTTAAACTCTTAATCAGAAAGTTTGCTGAATCTCAGCTGTATCTTAGAACGCGGTTACGTTAGTTACGATCATAGATCCTCGTAGGTAGTGATTTCGTTATTTATTCATCCTGTCATTTATTTTTAGTTGCATTTTTGTCTATTTTGTTCAACCGCCGGGTCGGCGTAGTTTGTGAGCGTCAAGTGAACGCAACTGTGATTTCTAAAGTAAAATAAAAAGGGAGTTAAACCCTTCTTAAGAGTTTGTGTAATTTCCAGTTCATAGCAGTCACTACTACTGTCGCTGACAAGTTGGGGCCTCCCAACATCATAACTCTGCTGAGGGCCTAGTTCGATATTTAAAAGTCATAATATTTAAACATAGGAACCTGGCTTCTGCTGCTAACGCTCCTATTCAAGTAATTAGCAGTTACATAATTCCCTCATAAAACAATCAACACGCTCGCAGGAAGGAACAGGATCATCGTGCGCCACGTTGAGGTTGTCAACGCACTCTTTCTAAACTTATCTAGATTCCCGCTCTTTACTTAAACTGACTTCATTTATATTTTCTGATAGAGTACGCGGCCATAGTAGAAATGCGGGAAGGATTCAACATAAGAAATAACTTGTTAATTAAAATAAACTTCGCCTGTGTACTTTACTAAAATGCTTATTAAAATGATATTGCTCTAATTGTTCTCTTTATTTGTTAGGCTCTGAAAAGTTTAAGTGCAAACTAAGATGTGAAATTCAATAGATTTATTTTAATAATTATAAGTAATATCATATTTACGAAGGAACAAACTAAATCCCTTTATATGTAATCGGAATTTATTAACAATGAATCCTATTTTTAATAGCACTTCCTTGAATTTAAACTTGCGTTTTGTTATCTCAAGCATAAATTTGTTCTTGATGGGTATGCGTGTTTCTGGTGGGTACGTGAGCTCTCAGTTTTAAACCCGCTTTATGTTTTAAAGCACTCAAAAAATTATTTATCAGTTCTTCATTTCCATTTATCCACAGGGATTTATCTACAGTCTTCCACAGTGATTTCTAGTCACTTACAGAATGGAGTATTGGCTTCCTGAGATGTTCTTAAATTGATTAGGCTTCACATGAGATAGAATATATAAATAAATATTATATAACTAAATACAAGTATCTTCGGCTTAACTAGAGCTAGTTTACACCATTTTTTTTACAAAAAACCTTCAATAATATGTTTTTCAATTTACGAAAGAAATCTGAAGATGAATTTCTTTTTTATGAAGCAAGGCTAAAAACGAAAATGTGGTTCCCTGTTGTTTTATGCAAAGGAGAAAGCTACGGTTTCCATAATCTAAATGCGAAGCGTTTAGGGCAGTTTTTCAGTATGTTTTGATTGCTTACTGAAAAAAGTGCCAGTTTGAATCTAGTATTTCCAGCCTGAGAAAGCTGACGGCGAACTTCGGCTTTCGCTGCTGAGGAGATCAGACAAACGCATTGCAAACGTAGTGACCTGAGGGATATAAAATGCTGCAGTAATTAATTATTCTAGTCTCCTATATCTCTTATTGTCCGATGACTCATCTTAAAATTTTGTCTTTACTGCCTAACACTGCGTTCGCTGTATTCACGATGTGAAATGTGAAACTAGTATGTTAACAGTTCTTATCCAGTCGTTCTTATTTTACATTATCTTATCACTATATCTTATCTCGTTCATTTGCACTTTGGCAGCTGAGGAGGTTGGTTTTATCGAAGCTAGTCCTGTGAAAATCTGCAAATATAACGCTGATTTTTTATGTTTAACTTCTAAATTGGTATTTGTTCGGCCTATTATTTTGCTTTCATTACGCTAACAATGTTACATCTAATTAAGGCACAATAGCACGCCGAACAAATACTAATTCAGAAATCAAACAACAAAAATCAGCGTTATATTTTCAAATTTTCACAGGACTAGTTTCGATTGTTTTACTGAACCACCATCCTTAGCTGCAAAAGCGCAAATGAACGAGATAGGATATAATGATTAGATAAGAAAGCCTGGACAGAAAATAAGCTAGTGGCGCCATCTGTTGATGAAACCAGAACTAAAACATAATTTCTTTAAAGATGGATTGGAATTAGGGTCGTTAACTAGAAGAGAAAGATTTTTTTGAATGTGAAATGCCTCTAGGAAATCCAGTTTTTGAATAATTTTGGCAGCAGAAAAATTCCTAATTAACGATCCTAATTCCAATCCATTAATTCAGTATAACTCTTTTTGCTTTCTTATTGTTCGTAAGCCTGTGCTTTAAATATTTGACTTTAAATTTTCATGGGGTACTGTCTGTCCACCCTTTCAATTTTCTATATAATTTTAACAGAGGATTCTTTATTTAAATGAAGATTTATTCTGCAAAATATCTGTTATTATGAATATAATTTTAAATTAATTTAATGCTTGCTGTTAAATCTTTAGTGATTCGTATTCCTTAAATATGCACTTCTTAAAGGAAATATGTTGTTCATTATCCACTTTATGGAGCACAGAACGATTCCACGGATTTCTCTAAATCGAGTTGTCTCTTACTGATAACAAGTTACCTTCATTTGCTGAAGCAAACACTGCAGTATGTTCATTTCTTGCTTCATTAAATGATAAATTCCTTTCAAGGTCAGTCTTTAGTATTAATTAAATGAATATATGAGCAAATGAGTATTGGAATCAAACATTAAAAGAATAGTTTGTTAGTAAAATACTCGTACATTGAATAAATGTCTTACTGAATTCTTACCAAATATCCTTTTATTGCCCATAAAAGCACATTTAACGGGGGCTAATTACTTGTAAGATGCTTTCTGGAATGTAGATTAAAAATGCATGTATTTATTAGAACTCTTTCTATATTAATTAAGAAAAGTAAGTAAAAGTAAAGTAAACAAATTAGAGTAGTGAGGTATAGCGTTGTATGGTGTTATAAGGTATTCTTCTTAGCGAGCTTTCGTGGTGTAGCGGTCTGCACGCTCAGCGCGTAATTGAGATGTCCGCGGTTCGATTCCCGGCGAAGGCGTTGCTAATTCTTCATCTTGCCTGCTTCCAAAAATACCTAATGTACAGTAGCGCCCGAACTAAAAGGGTGTTGGATGATGATTCTCCTCACCCAGGATTTAGCGATTGGGTTCCCTAAAAACCCCAGTCGCCCATTAAAAGGGGAGTATGTAAGGTATTTCTCCCGCCTTCTTAGCGAGCCTTCGTGGTGTAGTGGTCTGCACGCTCATCGCGTAATTGAGAGGTCCGCGGTTCGATTCCTTTCAAAATCGTTGGTAATTTTTATCTTGCCTGCTTCCAAAAAATACCTAATGTCTCTACAGTGTCTATATGTGCATATACATGTAAACTATATTTTTTATGTATCATTTTTTGTGTGAGCTAATATTTGTCAGTAGACTTGTTTAGATGCGAAATACATACATACGTACATACTTACTTATATTACCTACACATATATCTATACCTATTGCTTTGCATATATACAATAACGTGCATAGCCTTTGTCTGGACCTGCTTTCTCTGCATAGAATCATTATTAATTATAAAGAGCTTCAAGAAAACATCCGCGAACTCATTATTTTTTCACATCCCTCACGATAAATCGCTATAATTAAGATTCGAATGCTTAAATCAAATATAGGAATTTTAAATGATAAATGAGGAACTTATTCTTTATTCTCTTTTTATTAAAGTAAAACCAAACAAAACTCCACTAAATTCTCATTCAGAAGCTCAGAAAATACCTTCGATTGAACACTAGCCGGTCTAAAGGCAAAAACATGTTTTAAATGCTTTTTGTCAGCTTGTTAGGAATTAATTTTACTTTAGTAGCTAGATCAAATAATTAAAATGGTATTTGTGACGAACAGGAAAAAAAATAATAAAACCTATACATATGGTACGATTAAGCCAAACTGAAGTGAAAAAAAGAGTTCTATTCGTAGCGATGACCTTTAATTTGAGCTTTATTGTCCTTCTGGTAATTGTTATTAGTCTCTCAGGTTGTCTCTTTTTATTGTGAGTCTTGGATTATACCAGTCTTACCATTTTATTTTCTCTATTTCTTGAGATCTATTTTTTGACTCGATATTAAATACAATAGAAGTTGTCGAATGCTGCAGTATTTAACCTTTGAAAATAATATATCTACTAGTTGAAAATATATATATGAGATAACAATGACTTTCAAAAAGCATCAACTAATCATCCATTCACTAACTGTAATCTCATTTGACGCAATATCGTGCATATATGAAATCTGCTGCTTAAAATCATACTTTCACATTGATTGTATCAAAGATCTCTGAGAAAAACGAGTTTTGGGTAAAATAATTACGTAAATCGAAAATTCGTTGTTATTTTACCGCGCTTAAATGCCTACATTAGTATTTCTGTAAAAGTATTGCATTTATCCTTTATGGAAATTTATGTTTGTCATATCCATATATTGATACATTCAACTTTCATATTTAATGTTGCCATTTCAAGATACAAATTTTAAACTTTCACGTAACTGCATGACGTTACTTAAAAGACTGCTTTCTTTTTAATTTTCATAGAGCTGAATGATACATAAGGTTTTCTTTCCCAAATCTGGAAATGGCGTAACGACCCTATTCTTGGGTCTTTTATATTTGTTTATGTTAATAATCGTAGATCTAATTTCAGTTTTTTAAATGTTAAAGCATAAGTTATTAGAAATTGAAAAAAAAAATATTTAAAAATTACAGCGCAAGAAACAAAAGATAAGCACTAATGTTTACCCTTGAAATTCAAATTAATTGCTCTTGTTAGTATTTCGTGTGCAAGCTTGTCGCTGCCTTTTTTTTGTAAAAATAAATAAATGAGATGTTTATTAAACTGAACCTTTGCAGATTGGAAAACAAAGATCCTTTCTTTTATTAAAACAAAAAACAAGTAATACCATGAAAAAAGTTTTTAATTTAGAATTATTAAAAATATATTGGAAGGTTTTGGAAGAAAAATTTCCACAACGATAGCCACGTTGAATTCCTTCAAAATATTACTTTCGGTACTAGTCACTACCTGTCATCAAGACGGAGACGGGATGAAAATCCTCTTTTCATTTCTCTTTTATTCCTCTGACGGCCAACGACGCAGAAATTATTGTCCTTTGAAATACTAGACCTTTGTTTTCGCAAACTTTACTATTTGTGCTTCAGAAAATGTGACCTAAAAGTCATATTTTCCTGTCTGCTTTTTCAAGTTTGGAGAGAAATAATGATTTTGGCATTTTCCTTGCATCAAAATCTTGTCTTCCATTGGATTCGATTTCTTGATGAAAGACGCTTTGTGACATTTATTTTCTGAGAGTGCGGTAGCTAACGCTACCTATTTCACTCTCGAGTGGAAGTAAGCTTTTGTTTCATGAGAAGCGAAAGAAATAGGAATAACAAATCTGACCTAACCCATCAATCGAAAATTTTCACCTTTAAAAGTAATGTTGGAAAGCCTAAGACAATATTAATATTGCCTTTTTATTAACATTTATCTTCCAGTGGCTGGAGACCCAAAGTAATATCTCACGACGAAAGCTTTGCCTTTTTATTGTTGTCCTAGATGAATGAATGCTACAGAATAAAAGATATCTTGTTATTCCTATTCCTATTCAACAATCTATACTGTAGATATAATGCAGTTTCTAGCTGTTGACACATTAACTAATAAACTGCTATAATATCCTTTCTGCAAATAATTCACTTGAACGATTTACCTTTTATAAAAATTTATTCTAGTTGTCACACTCAGTTGAGTCGGTAGTCCTAGTATATAAATTAGTTCATAATTAAACGTTTAGTTAATCATTAAGTTTATCAGGTTCAATGTTCCGTCTTACTTTCTTTGGGAACATGCAAGGACCTGACTCGGAACAGAGAGCTTACTAAAGCTATGTTCAACAACCGTGGGAAGTAGACAGGATACACAAGAAGGGTATACAAAAGCCTTTATTTTTCTCTATTTACAATAATTTCCGTACTTCGGAATACAAAGACCCACTACTTGTGGTCTCAACGTAAGAATATAAAAATAGAACTAAACTCTAACTTAACTTTGAAATAATAAACGTGGAAGATTGACCTTATATTAACAGGAAGCCGTATGTAGTACAGAGAACTTAACACTACAATACGTTTAAAATTATCAAGAGGATTAAACCTCTGGCCTGGAAGGCAACCAGCAACTGAGTAAAACTTCTAAGGTAAGCGGCCTGCTTCGACTAACTCCTTCCTCTCTCTCGCTTGGCGAAAAGCCACAACTTAAGTACTTGGCGTTCGCCAGACAAATTTTGCATAAATAAGTTAACGCTTATAATTCTGGCCGGAAGTAGAAAATAAGAAGTGATAGTAAAGATTTAAAATAAAATAAACGTTAGTAAAACTTAAGATCCTTACAAGTTTTGTAACTCAGGTCTCAAATTTCAAATCGAAAAAAAAAATGTTATTTGCTTCATTAATGCAGCAAACCCATTTCATTCGACATTAAGGGAAATAAATGTTTTTAAGATAAAAAATGATATAACTTCAGAACTTTGCAAAATGAATTTAAGCAAAATTTATTCAAGAGGACAGAAAATCACCGAAATTTTGTCAGACCAGGCATTCGATTATCTTAAAGTAAGATGAGGCTGAAAATACAGTTCATATGAGTTTCGTACTTTTCATTTAGATGCAGCTACTTTTATTGGAGAGTTACGAATACTGAACCTGAATTCTGTTTAGTAATTAACATGCTTCACATGTCAGTGAGTTTAAGAAGTAATGCAGTGATTCTGTAGCATCACCATGAATCTTGGATTTAAGATTTTTATTGCAAATTCCAACCATGTAATTAGCATTAAAATAGTAAATAGTTGATAAACATCCTTTTTTGCAAATGAGGCTCCATCAATTTTATTCGCTGCTTTTTCAGAAATTTCCTTTTGAGATATTTCTGAAGTCTAAAATGTGCTCTGACAGTATACTGAAACACACTGAGTAACCGTTTTAATAATTCAGTAGTAAGTTTCACTAGTTCAGTTTTCATAACTGTAATTTTTAGTAATTGAATTTCAAGTAATCGTTTCATTTTGAATGACTCACAGACCATTTTTTGTTTAAATTCAGCAATTTAAAATATTGCGTATGGGAATTAAAATGAATTTTGGATTGTACCATTATTATGCTTCTGCAATGTGAAAAATCAGCTTTCGTCGTCATCGGGATTCGAACTGTGTACCTTCTAATTAATAGCTAGATACGCTCACCATTTGTAACCTAAAAGTGCTGTAGATTGGGTGGGAGTAAACCATATTTTTTAACAAAAAAAATTACTTATTATTGTTATTTCTGTCAGATTTATGTGCATTCATTTGGTTAAAATAACAAGGGATTTATTTATAGTTCTTATAATATATTCTTGTAATGCATTATTTAAACTTACGCAACTATCCACAGATTTAATTTACTCATATTTGCGCTTCTGTGAGGAATGTATGCTTTTTAGCAGAAAGACTATGTGTAAAAGAATTTTTTCAGCGTTTGGATAACTGTGTCTGGATGATTTTACGTATGATAGCAGTATCTAAATTTCTACACTACGATACCTGGATGTGTATAATTTTTGGTTAAAATGTTAGTTAATACAAATAACAGTCATAATAAATAATAGAGAACTAGTTCAGTTTAAAAAGTGGAATAAAGATAAGATTGAGAGTGGAATAAAGTGGAATAAAGATAAAAGAATTTTATTGAGTATGTTGCCTATACGTACATAAATATCCATATATATAGTCTGAAATCTAGAATTAATAAAATACTTAATAATGTGAATTGTAATAAAACGAGACAACTTTCTTAGAATAATGTTCCAGCTCTAAAAAGTATTCTGCACAGATATAGTCTTAATCAAGTGTTAATTGAAAAACTCCCAAAAGAAACTTCATTGTATTGCCAATCCACTAAAACATTTTCCAAAACAAATATTTAAGAGAAAAAAAGCAAAAAAAAAAAATAGTGTTAGACTAACAAAAAACGTTGGTGTTCATCAAAAATCTTCGACTTGCACTTTAATAAAGAGTTACGCAACTTTCTACAGGACGTAAAATATTATGGAAGTTCTGTATTTGTTCTAACAGCAGATCCATTCCCTGCCGCTTAATCTACTACCTAAAAACTCATTTCCGTGAAGGGTTTTTTGAATACTTTTAAATTGAACTTTCTTTCAAGTTTAACTTTGCAAAAGGGTATTTCTTGAAATTTTTAAGTGAATATCTTTAAAGAATATTTGTTGCAAGTAGAAACTATTATTTTTTGAGTACATCCCTTAGATGGTCGAATTTGATTTACATAAAGTTGATAGAACCAAACTAAGTACTTCTGAATCACCTTTCATTTTGTACGTTCATAAATAAATTTTCAATTATACTTTTTAAGTACATGGTCTAACAAATTTTGTTCATATTTAAAATCTATTTTCGAAGTGTCATTTTGTAATTTTTGTGATATTTGCTAAGTTATCACTCCCAAAGTACGTTCATAAATTTATCCTTTAGTTAAATGCACTATGAGATGTGAACTTGACTTTTTCAAAGATGTGGCATTAGTACTTACGTCAGAGCAGATATCTTGGAGCAGTTCAGCGATTTTTTATAGAAGAAAACGAATGATAACTTATAATTTTAAAGAAATGTCTATTCCATACACATGTTATTATTGCATATGTATTTTACATTATAATCAGGTATTTATCTCGAAAATAAATCAATGAACAGTTTTTTTTCTAATTTTTCTTCTCCTTTTCTTCTTTTAATGTTCTGCAAGATATTTCGTGGATCTTAGTTTATGAATTGATTTAAAATAATTGTTCATTTTTATCGTTTCTGCGGCAACTGTATTCCTGTAGAACTTTTACTGCAGTTTCCTCTATTGCAGGAAAATTTAATTTAAGATTAAAATTGAATTTAAGCTAAAAATTACGACGATTCATACACAAAATCATTGGAACTTGAAACTTAATGAAAAGAACACATACCAAAATGACTACATTGCTTGTTAACACTAATGAATTGTTTGGTTGCTGCAGTCTGGAGCATTGTGAAAATTTTGGCAACTTCTATGAGGTAGTTGCGCTAATTCATAAGTATCATAATCTTTTTGAAGAAGTAATAGTAAAACAAGAAAAAAATCCTGACGTTGCATGAATTGCTTTTTGTCTTAAGTAAACGAAATTATAAGTTAAAATATTTATTTGAAGTTTCGAAGGAATGATAGTTTGCCATATATTCACAAATAAAGTTTTTCGGAAACCCAGATTTAATTAAAATCTTACTTTCGTTACAAAAACGGAGGGATAACTTAAACAAAATGAGTAGATTTATGTAAAGAATTAACAGATTAACTACTTTTACCCTTTAATTAAAGTTTGTTCTAGATTTCTTATTCTCTATTTCTTATTCTTATCTATAAATTTATTGAAATACTCCGAATTTTCATGTAAATTAAAAATGTAATTCAGGATACTTAAAGAAACAGTAAAAAATCGGGACCCGAAACAAAAATATGAAATAAAAGGTTTTAATGATAAATTTTTATAGGTTTTTTATTTATATAATCTTGTTTCTTTATATGTGTTAAGACAATTAAACTGTGCGTCACAACAAAAGATAATTACGCTTTCATAAATTACTTGTAATTTGCGGCAATGAGCATGATTTTCTTACTGTTATGTCGTGACATTTTAGCACATCACATCCTCAATAATGGCGAACGCATCGCAATACGCAATATAATCATAGTATTTTAATCCTTTTATTTAATTTTAATTTTTCTAATCTATTCTTTCTGAATGCAAATGAAATAGATTTTAAATATAGTTTGAATGCATGAAAGGTGTAAAAACCAACACTTTGTTTATGGTAAATATTTAATCAGTGTTATGATTAGAAATCTGCTCTTAAAAATACTATATTTTTGACAGGGAAAGGAACATCGAGCAATAAATTAGTTAGAAAGAGGCAATTTGTCCTTTTGCTGGAGAAAACTGCTTGCATTATCCTACTGTTTGGAAATAAGAAACTAGATAATGTGTATTGCTTTAAAAAATAATCATATATTCTGATATTTTAGCTGCTATCATTGTCTCATGAAAGTAACTTTCGTATGAATAAAGAAATTATCTTGGAGAAAATGCCGAAATGAAAAATGAATAAAAATTGTTAATATAGGTTCGCTGTCACATCGAATTAAACCTTTATTAGAAAAAAGAAAATTATCATTTATCTCTGAGGGGAGCATAGTTTAAAGAGCAACTAAATGTGGCTAGCTTTTCATCAAAAGCTGTTATGCATAAAATGAACAATACAGATAAATGTTTTTCTTATCATTATTATTCAAGACAAAGTTTTCATAGTTTTGATGAATATAATACATAAATATCTTTACAAATTTCTTTATAAGTTCTGGAAGTTAATTTTTAAAATAACTGAAGGATATTAACTAATAATTTGGTAAACGTGCTAGAATTAAAGTAGTGTCATTTCGGTAACTGTCTATATTTCCGTAAATAAACGTAAATTCCTAAGGAGGCGAACTAAACAATTAACAGAGTAGACTTAAATATATTTTCAATGTTTTGTCGATTAATATTTGATAGAAATCTGAGACTAAAATATACTAATAGTAAACTAATCCGCAGGATTACTTTCAAAATTTAGAATACAGCTTCATGCAGACATTAGCACATGTTACATATACGCCGGACTAGTAAATGTTTCAGCAAAGACATTTAACAGCAAACAACAATTCGATAAGCATATTTATATAACACAGATTGAGTAATAATTTGATGAATGTTTACATTTTTATATGCTACAGAAAGATATTACACCATACACTTAAGAAATTTCCAGACGTTTAAGAACGCATTATCACGCAATTTGTGTTATTCATAAATTCTTTTTCTGTTGCTTAATTTCAAACTTTCAGAAGAAACATCTCCTGATTTATAACAGCTCTTTGTTAAATTTATAATAAACATTTTACGAGGCCTGAAATTTCACAGTTAACTCCGAATTAGTTTGATAAACAATATTGGACAATTTATAATAAACATTTTACGAGCCATAAAATTTCACAGTTAACTCCGAATTAATAAATTTGACAAACAATATTTGAAACATTTCCATTTATTACTTTTTCCAAAATTTTTGCAGAGTAAGATCAAAGAAACTATTTTTCAGTTTAGACAACTTTTACGTACGTAAGAAATTATTACCAATTATAGCCATACTTTAAAAAAACCTTTTACCAAATGGTTTTGAGCAGAAATCAGATAATGTTCCATCGACTAATGCGAAGAGAAATGAAAAATTTATTTTAATTCTATAACTAGATGATTATATTAGTAAAAGTAAAGAAACATTTTGGGAATAGCGTTGTTTATTTTTCAGAGTTGGCCCTCTTTTTTTCCTAGAACACATGTGATAGATGAGGCTTCATGAAAGAGATTTTCTAATTGAATGAAGTTGGTTATTGTATTTTAAAGCGTGAATAGTTTTTAACAAGATTAAAACAAAAGGAGTGCTTCTGATATAGAGCCTGAAATTGAAAAAAAGTAAAGGGAAATTAAGCAGTTAAAGTAGTGTTTACGTTATATGATTTATGCTATTCATGTCTCGGTAATTCTAAAGACGCAGTAAAGAATGAAGGAAAACCAACTTTAAAGACGTTTCAAACATTTTCGAAACGATGTCTCTGTCAGATTGCGGTTCTTGTTCATCTCTAAGAATATTATGAAGTTAGTAGAGGTTTTTTTAAAGTCTTAAGATAACATCGTTAAAGCTCTAGTCTTAGAATTGATTTTAATTCGTGACAAAATGATATATTTAAATAACTTTCGTTAAGAAACAAATTTAATAATTGATATGACTATAAATCTTAGATAAGAAGCTCTTCTAGAGGTTAAGAAAAAGAGAAACATTGCTACAAAAGCTGGGGATTTCTCATGCTAAGTTTCCTGCCTTCTTTACATATACATATTACACAGACATGTATGAGCAAATAGCAATTTCATTAAATCAATGATTTTATAGGATTTTTGAAAGCAAGGATAGTCAAGATGCGTGAGCATAGTCATAATAACCATAGATTATTATGACTATGATATTCTGTATAGTGTTCATTATTATGACTAACCAACTGACATTCTGTATAGTTTTTATGAAATCTTCACATTTGAAGTAAGTAGCAATGTGAAGTCTTGTATTGTTTTTTTCCTGACTGATACTTAAGATACTCTCACTATTTTCCATCCAAGGTAGATCTGTTGTTGTTGTTGTGACTTATCTCACTTGTCTGACAATAACATCAGAACAAGCCCACGAAATTCAACGTCGCAAGGAGTACAAGATTGCTCCTGTTGTTCTCAAGTGCCTTGAGCACCATACAGGTGACAATACGACTTTGCTCAGTTCCTCCCCCAATTTCTATGGTAAGCAACTCGGGCGGGGACCCGGTCAAGGGTCTCCCACTCCTATTCCTCTACCATCCAACCTCATGAGAGGACTCTCGGCTTGCCGCATATTTAGAGTGCCTGTATGCCGCATAGGCATTAAGATATTATGCATTTACACACACCCATGCCTTCTCGGGGACTCGAACCCGGCGCCTTCGGTATGGCACTCACAAACCAAAGTCATTGTAAAATTCAGCATTTTAAATTTTAAATTAATTAATTTTAATTAAAATTATATTAGAAATGTTTTAAAATTTCATTTAAGAAATTTACATTCTAAGATGATGCGAAGCATGAAACGTGTAAATCAGACTGATTGTGCGAGGTTCGTTTAAGTACAGAATATCAAATTTCTATAGATGATTAGAGCAAATTTTATTTGTCCGCTTAAAATAAGCGCTCTCTCTTAAATATGCATTCTACATTATCTGACAAATCATATGTTTTTGAAGAAAAAATTCGATTGGATATTACGTACAGAAACTACGATTTTTACAAAAGGAAATACTCCTTATTTTATCTTGCATAAAATGCTTAGAAGAAGTTATTCATTTCTTGTACATAAGACACAAAATAACAGATGTATAAATGCTTTTTCAAACACAAAACTCCAAGACATTTCCTTACAGCTTACTATTTCAATACAACCTTCGAGAAAACTTTACAGAGTACGCTAAACAACAGGCTAAACATTTAAAACATATTATTTCATTAAAGTTACATAAGGCATGCCTGAAAAAAACCATGCAGCCCACTCTTCTGCCTGGCATTATACTATTATGGAATCCATCATTTTTCGATGTCTGTAAATTATTGCTCCAAGTTAAAAACA
This sequence comes from Stegodyphus dumicola, assembly GCF_044657685.1. Lineage (NCBI taxonomy): Eukaryota > Metazoa > Arthropoda > Arachnida > Araneae > Eresidae > Stegodyphus > Stegodyphus dumicola. Next base: position 183,831,882 of record NC_140781.1, read on the forward strand.
GTAAGCTGAAATGAGTTTGGAAAGTAATAGAATTTTTTTTTTGAGTTTTTAGTGCAATGCTGTAGCAAAAAGAAAATTAGGAATACAGATTTTGCTTAGTAATAGTAGTAACTGTATCCTGACTGATAATTATAAATTTTAATTTAACTGGATTGGATTCCTGCAAAACACGCAAGGAAGACGCTAGGTGAAAGTAAGGACGATGTCCAGTCCACCTGGCAAGTGAACTTGTCCTATGACCAGGGCTATCTAGGTATGAGAATGGATGTCTTTGTAAAGATCTTTTTTAAGGAAAACTGGCTCGTTCAAGCTATACAGGGGAAAAAACACAAAGGCTCCCACACAGTCACAGTCAGTTTGTTTGCTGGATTTTGAACACTGGTTGAAGAACGGGCTGATACATGAACGATAAAAAATTCGAAAAGCTCATACTGATAGGAATTATAAAAGGGTAAAGGGAAATACGCAACGTTTAAACTTCTTTTCAGATTTAAATCCCATGATATATTTTATGAGGAAGATTAACTTTTAGCAGCGATATAATAAAAAATTTCGATTCCGTTGTCTTTTTCTTTTCTTCACTCACATTTTTCCATTTTAGATTTATGTTTCTTCCTCATTTTAACCTAAGAAAAGTCATGCTTCTTCGCTTTCTGCCTTTATCTTCAATATTTCGCCTGTGATAATAATTATGTGCGTGTTTGCTGAAGTTGAATTTTTAGATTAAATACTTAAAATAGTCTTAGAGTCTTCGTGTTACAGTTTTATAGTTTCATATTAAATTTTTAACAGATTATTTGTATGTTCCTTTCTGTTTTCAAAGTTCATTTGCCCTTAAATAGCTTCTTACTGATACTAGTAAATGATACGGGAAAATGAAAGCCTTGTGAGTGTTCACAGAACTGTTGCCCCTCTGCGACCTACGAATTCTTTACGCGAATGCAATTTATTTCCATAAAAGCAGTTGTAAAAGGCCATTTCACTTAACTCTTTGCCAAAAAGAGATTTTCTATACGGAAACTAATATTTGCTAGGTGGGTGGAGTTTCTCTCGAACATTGAATAAATACCTCAGAGACCCATTAAGATATTGAAGACGCAAATTATATCTTTCCAATTGTCAGCAAACTAGTGATCGCTTAAGTAATTGGCATTTCATTTAATTGAAGGAGAGAATACTTCAAAGTCTGAGCAAACGCTCCTATTTATCTATGCTGTTTCCAAATGATTTTTTAAATACAAAAATGACACTCTGAGAATTGAAAAAGATGCATATTATATTAAAGTAATTAAATTGAACTCCATATTTCCAGACTAACTGAAGCCACATACTAACAGGTATTTCAAAACTCTGAATAACTGGATTGCTTCTTTTCTTGTAGGCCAAATATGTATGCAATGTAAGCAAGCCGGGAAATCAGATATTTTCTTTTGTCGTATTTTTTTACGCAGAGTGTTTATCGTATTTTGTTTCAACACAATTAAAATATAAAGTTTAATTTTCCGTAAAAGGTAACACAGACGTTTTCGGAAAAAAACAAGCATGAAAACTAAATATAGTTTTCATAATACACAATTTATTTCGATTAAAATTAAACAATAAAATTGGTTTTATATACGCAGATCTAAATTCAAACACATAACGTTATTATACTTTCACTGTGTCAAAATGAAGAAATTGTATTTAATTTCCTAAAAAAGCGCTGTGCCTTTACACCCAAAATTATTATTTTTAATAAAATAATAATTTTTATTGAAATATATATTCATTAATTACATCTATTATAAATTAACTGAGTATGTAGTATTGTTTTATAATATCTAAATAAAACGATAAAAGATACTCGTAAATAGATAAAAAAATAAGTTGAATTTTACTTCAGAATCAGAATCGTAATTTAGCTATTCTGGTGACTATTACAATGAGTATTTGCCAGGTCGTTAAATTAATGCCAGTGGCCTTTAACGTTGTTTTTAAAGAAAATGGTGCTTCTTTGCACCAACCACCCTCCGGCGAGAGAAAAGTTCATGACCAAAGTCAGTAGTTAGGAGATGGAGAAAAGGTGAGTTAAGCGGTCTAACACGAGCAGGAGTTTTGAAGAGAAAGTTCATGCATGAGCTGTAATTTAGTAAAGTTCGGTCGGGGTTCAAACCTGCGATGTTGAGTATTCATGTTAATCTTCACACTCTGCTATTTTCATTAAAAACATTACAGCATTAAACCCAGCTAACAACTTCTCAGCTGTCTTTTTTGCTGTTCGTATCTTTTAGATTTGGGTAATAATTGTTCTGAACAGATGATTGATGTTCTAGTCTTTTAGCCGTGCTAAAGCATCATTAATTTCATCTGGAGGGAGGTCTTGATCTTTTTCTTGAGTTTTTCTCTATAGAGCAGGCTTGGGACACTTTTCTGGTTTTTTCCGTCATTTCTTGCAAGTTGAGGGAAATCTATTGTCGGTGGAGGTATCCCAGATTTTGGCGGAATAGATTTCTACTCGAATTTGTTTCCTGTACTCTTTACAACCGCGGTAGCTGCTGACATGGACTTCATTGCAGAACATGCATGTAAGTTTTTCTTCTGAAGTTAGGGAGCACTGGAATGCTTCGGTGATTTTTCCCGCACTTACAACACCTCTTTGGGTTACAATTTTTAACAAATTATCCCATGCTGTTCGAATACAATAGGTGGGGGCTTATTTCCTGCTAGATCGCTCCTCCTTCGGTTGACTCCTCGTTCACATTTTTTAGAGACTGAAATCTGTTTCCTTTCGTGATCTCCATGGGTTCAGAATTTGTTGGCTTTTTCTCTGTATTCTTGGGGTAATCCAATTTTCATCTTCTTTTTCATTTTCCTTGGGCTCCGGTCTAATTTTCTTTTTGGCTTGCTCTTCTGCTGTAACTTTGCTACTACTTGCTTCGGCAGTGCGGCTAGGCCTCGTCTGCTTCAGTGTTGAGATTACGCTGTCTACTCCACTATCTTTGATACTACTTTTGGTGTATCCAATCTTACCGTTTCGTCTCGCTCCTGATTTTACTTGATGTAGAAAAATGAAAAAGAGATCTAGATAACTGGAGTTCTACTTGTGCAGATAATTAAAGTTATACTTACGAATAATTAAAGTTATACTATTTACGAAAATATGTTTAGTTTGATTTTTCCGTCTGATTGCTATGACGAACGAGGAAACAAAAGAAGTGATTGATACTGCACAAAGAAATGCTGAATCCATTTATTGAACAAATATTTATTGAGTGAAAACATTACATATATTCTGTTGTCCAACTGTCTTTGTCGGTAATGCATGAGGATAATCCTTTTGACATGCATTTTCTCAGGCCCCAAGTTGTTTAAAAAAAGGTTGTAACAGTATTCCGATTCCAAAGGGACTCTACCGGAATATGAAAGGGCATTACCGCTTGAATGACGGCTTCCGACAAATGCGTTAGCACTGGCATTGCAACGTGTTACTGGATGTGGTCAATGTATCATCGAAATGATAAAATACTGCGAATTACCGGTACCATAGGCAGTCACTTCCCAAAAGTAATACCAGGTACGATAAACGTATGTCTCTCCATGATGTCAGGTGAAAAGAATCAACCAGGCCTTTTCCAATCTCGAATTCTTTGCCCATCCAAGCCAAGTGATAACTATCACTCATCACTGAAAATGATATACTCCATTCAGATACGTTCCAAATTTCGCATTCACAGCAACAGTTTAAGTGTTATTGCTGATGTCCTGGAGTTAACGGCAAACGTCAGAGGTCATAAAAGACGTTTACTTTGTAGTCCGGACTTTGTCAAATGTTTTCTCACGGTGTTTCATGACGCATCCAGGAGATATAGGAAAGTGATTCTGAATACCAGATAGCGGAAGTATCTTGAACGCGTCACAGCACTAACTGTTGTATTATTTCTTAAGTTTTCTGCTGTCATGATGGAAGCCATGTTAAATCTTTGGTAACGGCATCATCGGACTACACAATCGCTTAGTCCTTCTTGTCAAGCAGTCTGCCGGTGCAACCAGTCGGCTTCCCTGAAGGTGATGATGTGGTTTTTTTTTTGCTGATTGTTCAACTGGTTGTACCCTCAACGAGTGGTTTTCAGGATGTTATAGATGTTATATTTCTGGTGTAAATAGTATTACTGATTAAATAGCTCGAATTGGCACAGTGGACGATCAATATATTTTGTATCTGTCTTTGAAGCGCGTTTCTGGTGCGTTTTAGAACTGCTTGGTATGTTTAATGACTAGAATTTTCTAATATTTGCCCGTCTAGCTAAAAGATGTTTATATATTACATTTAGAGATTGTGAGACGAATCTTCTAGAACGCTTTAGTTAATACAGAATCTTTATTAATTTACGAAACGATTTAACGGCTTTTCTCATACATCTGATTAATTTAACTTTAATAAAGTAGCTGAATAATTAACTTTTTTCTTTTGTTCTTTCTCATCCGAAAAAAAGTGTTTTCTTCTTTTAACAAAAATTTCCTTATTGGAAAAAAAAAAAAAAAAAAAAAAAAAAAAAAAAAAAAAAAACATGTATTCTTTCATTAAAAAATCGGTAATTAAAATTAACGTTTCGGCTTAGTTGCAGAAATGTTTCGAATACTGTAAAGTCCGATAAGATATATTTAAGTCATTCAGTCTTCGTGGAAAAGACATCTAATCTTTGATAAGAAATATTTTTCGAAAGGAAGGATGATCTTATGGGAAATTTAATGCATTAGATTAAATTTTCAAATCAACAGAATTTGCCAAATTTAAAAAAATGATTTTAAAACAAACCTTCACCATGCAGGACAGCTTACATGCCACTATCTCCTAAGTTGCCTTTTACTCATATCACTTTCTTTTTTCCTCCAATTGTTGTAAGGTATGGAGCTACGCGTGTTGCAGTCATTAGGCAAGAGAAACCAATGTGCCTTGGTAGGATAATTTTGTTCCTGTACTAGCATAGACTGTCTTTCAGGATGCAATGGGCATTTTCAGTTAGCACTGACGCCAAACAAAGGTTGTAGTTTTCCAATTATTGACACATATTTTGGATGAAGTAAATTTTTATACATGATTTTAACTATAGAGAGGGGTGTAAGGATTTTAAATTTTGCTAACGTTTATTTTATTTTAAAACTTTGCTATTCTCTCTTATTTTGAATTTCCGGCCAGAATAAGCTTGAGTAAAATTGTTTATGCTAATGAGGTTGCAAACTGTATAGGTATTTAAGAGATGGCTTTTAGCCAAGAAAAAGGGATAGTTCTTGCTGCCTTAGTGCTTTTCAGTTAGTTCATGGTCTGGCTTTGAGGCCAGAACTTAGTTCTGGCTGATATTTGAAGACGTATTGTAGTCTTTTGCATTTCGCTCACTACATACGTAGTGTCAAAAGGCCAATCTTCGCGTTACTAGTCTCTGTAAAACATCTTAGTTCTTATTTAGTAGACTGTTAGAAAAGTTAGTTTATTTCTTATTTTCTACGTTTTAGACCATAAGTGGTGGTCTCAGTATCCCGAAGTGCGGGAATGGCTGTACGCTGTGAGAAATAAAGAGTAAATTTAACCCTTCTTATCTTTGTTGTATCTTCTACACACTAGTTTTGAGTAAGCTCCCTGTTCCTACTCAGGACTCCAGTTACGTTTCCAAAGGCAATTAGAAGGAACAGAAGTCCTGACACGGGAACTTTATCTAATTAATGACATTCTTAATTTTATTAGGAAATTTCTTGAAGTCGTTTCGTAGAACAACGAACCAAATTATTTGAGCAATTGGGCAGTTTTGACGCATTCGAATTGTTTCTTTGTGACGAAAACGTTTTATCTTAATAGGATTGATTTCCCAAAACTACCGATAGTGTACTAATATTATTTCCTTTACACCTATACATATTTGTTCATTCTGCGAATGGAATTCATAGAGAGGAATTGGATGGCACAGATTAAAACATTTGGAACTCGTATTTCAAAATTGATTTATTTGCATGAAAACATAATTCTTTTACAAGACATTCTCCGGGTAAAATAGTCTTTTTAAAAATTTTAAGAATAACATTCTTTCGAAATCCATGCTTCAAATTAGGCTTAATGAATCAGAGCTGAAACTTCCTTTCGTAAGAGTTTTTATAATATTTTTTGGACGTATAATCTCTATAAACTTGAATTATTAATCATTTATGTCTTAGGTTGGTATTTCACAGAAGCATCCACTAAAATAATGTGATTATGAAAACTGAAAGCATCCTTAATTTAACAACATTTTCAGAAATCTAGAAATAGAATAATTATGGGCAACCCTGATAATGCAATTAAGGCAACAGGAGTCAATGTTGCAACTACATTAGTTTACGTTTGGAAAGAAACGTTTTTTACGAGTTTAGAACATGTTTACAAATCATTGCTTTTGGAACATGGGACAATCTTGCGACATCAGTCTGCATCTAAATTTAAAAAAATACAGAGAGAGATAAGAGTAATTTGAATCGAATTCTTATTTAAAGCATCAATCCATCTTATCAACTAACGGATCGATATTTCTCGTTTACGTTTCCTTGATGCTAAATGGGGTTTCACAATCATTCTTAGGAAGCAATGAACAAAGGAAATATTTATAAACAGAAATGTTTTAAGTCCTGAGTAATCAAACGAACGCTGTTTTGATAGAAATGTTTAACCAAGTCTTAGAGGGAGAAACGTGTTTCCATAGATGGGGATATTGTTTTTCTATTTTCGTATTTATTTAACCCCTTCAGCTGCGTTTCTAGTCGGATACGAATAAAACTTTCTGGGCTTTAAATAATCAAGAACATGACACTTGCCATTTTAACTAAAGTTTCCAGCTTTATTTTAGAAAGAATGATTTGCTTCATAAGCTCAAAACCATAATCGATTTTCTTTGCACATTTATCTTACAACAGTTGACAACGAAATGAAACGAATACTTTTGTATTTATTTATAATATTCAGAAATTCAAGATACATATATGTGTTTTTAAGCTTTGTGTTGTACAATAAACACAAAAGCAAAGTTTCTAGTAATCAGACGTTGCTATTTTAAGAGTGCAGTTAAACCCTGAAAAACATTGAATTTACAGAAGCTATAGGATACGTATCCTCTTGCTGTTGTTTTTCAAAGCACTGTTATTGTAAACATTTCTATTATTTTGTCATAAACCAATTTATGCATGTAGCAACATGCGTAATTATAAATAAAATAAATAATTTCCTTCATTTGTGAAATTATGTTGTAAGGTATTTTCTCTTTCTTTACTTTATAACTGGAAAGCACTTTCGACTAGCAATCGCAAAGTCTCGAGCCCGATTCTCGGGGAAGGCACTGCAGATTTCTTACGTCTTTTGCTTCAAAATAATAGTCTCTATAATGTGGTGTAATGATAAATATATCATAAGAGAGTACAGAAAATTACATCTTTAGTTGCGGGTAAAATCACAGCTTATTTTCAGGGATTTCTCATTTCTAAAAATCTTTACTGTCTTTATGTCTAGTATACAAATTAAAACGTATGGAATAAATTGTTATCGAACTACGTCTCACTAAGTGAGAATCTTCCGAGAATTAAGGTAATCGTTTTAGGTATTTTTTTCATGCAACTGTTAGGTGATAGCATAGACATCCGACTCACAGTAGATCCCACGTTCAAATCCGTGCAGTGGCACAATTTTTTCAGGTACCAATTAGAGAGTAAAATTCAGACTTCAGTGTACTATGAACTAAGTATGTAGAACTATTTGTTGACATATTTTTCTTATAAATTATCCGTATGGGAAAAAAGAGATGCTAATTTCTGACGATTTGTTTCACAGTCAAAAGTTAAATAATTTTTATATGACTATATATGTTTATAAGTGTTGTAATAGTTTATATATGTTTATAAGTGTCGTAATAATCTAGATACCATTGATTACAAAAAAAGTCATTTATAAAATTAATAATTAATCGTTTACTGTTTAAGGTATTTTCTCCTTCCTTTCTGCATGCCTTTGTGGTGTAACTGAAAGCACACTGGACACGTATTCGGGAGGTCCGGAGACAAAGACATTGCACATTTTTTTACATCCTCATCCTCAAGACACCTAATGACTCTATAATCGATAATAAAGTTATATCATGTAGTAAGCTTTACTCAAGTTAGTAATTTTCTACGGAAAATATGAAACAGATTTAATATTGTCGAACGAGGTGATTAAAGAGATAAGTAACTTTATGTCAAATATTAAAAAAATTCAATCAAAACATTAAACGCAGCCATCGCATTAATTAAATGTGAATTGTGCAATGTTCATCTGTGATTTCGTTTTTGAAAACTTGTTTATATTTGTAAAATTAGTAATTCTAAAACATATAAGGTATTTCTCCCACTTCCCTAGCGTGCCTTCGTGGTGTAACGGTAGCACGCTAGGCCGGTATTCCAGAGGTCCGTGGTTCGATTCCTGGCGAAGGCGATTGCTCATTTTTCATCTCTCCGGCTTTTCCAATCAATCTAATATCTCTACATTTTTAAAACAGCTGATAATAGGCAGCAGAGGGTAAGCGAGCAAAATAAGCGTTTTAACTGGAAGAGAGCTAGAAGCAAAAGTTTCGCAGTTATCCAATATCGAAGATCACCAAGAGAAAGTTCTAATTTTGCATCTCTCCGGCCTCCAAAAAATACCTAATGACTCTACAAACATAAGTCTAATAAACCACTTTTTTAAATTCGCATTCATATTATCGCTCTAATTGTTACATGTAATTATTTATGTACACTTTATTGCATCTGGATTATGTTGTATGTTCTATATTATAGAGAACAAAGTAAGCGGTCGATGAAGAGAATCGCTTAAATGGGTTCGATGCAAGGAAAAGCGTGGGAAACCTTGCACTAGGGTATTATAAAATACATACTGATTTCCACACATATGTCAGTCAAGCCTAGCGTTTAAAAGCATTCAGTGCTTATAATAGTTGAATTTACCGATGTTGTGAATATGCAAACGGAAACGAATCGCCTCGTTTACTTTTACCCAAGTGTGTAATCTTGCAAATAAGAAGCATTCTAGAATTTTTGCGAAGTACATCTTAGAAAATTAAATATTTTCTCCTAACGTTAAGCGTTAAATCTTAAGTTTTGTTACAGATCGGCCATTTAATCCCCATTTTACATTTCGATGTCAGTTTTATCTCATAGCATAGCTTGACTGTAAATATTTAATTAGTTTAACTCCTTTAGAATGTTAGATAATTATGATGAAAGAATGCTTGACTATTTTCAGCAATCAGTTACAAAAATATTAAACGTAATCTCTTTAAATAAATAAATCAGGACGTTTATTGCTTTTACTTCTTGTGTACATATCAGTAAATCTTTTATTTAAAGTATAAGAGAAGCACATAAATATAAAATCTAAAATTCGGAGAAATACTTATATTGACCCAGATTTTGAATAAAAATCTGTGGACTTTGAGGACGATTAGATGTAGGCCTCTTTTTAACAGAGAAAACCATTTTTTTTGCTTTTTTAAGAAACGAGACCTGTGTTTGATCACCCTTTTCGAAATCAAAAGAGTTTTATTTAAAATTTGTTCCAAAATAAGATCGCATTTTTTGCTTAAACTTTTATTTATTTTTCAACATAAAGGGTATTTGAAAATATTAATTTTGTAATCAGGTTTTTCAATAGTCGCACAGAATTCCTCAGTGTTATTTTATCTTTATAATAAAATATGCAGGTTTAATACAGTTAAAAAGTCTAAAGATTTTGTGAGTCTCCGAGCTTTTAGACCCAACCAATATTAAAATTGCAGAAGCTCATGATTCATTCATTCTCCTTTCTCATTCATCACTTCATTTCTTTCTTTTTCTTACATCAGCTCTTTTCGTCTCCTAAGAAAGGATAACTCATTTATTATTATTTTTTTTACTTAGATTTGAAAAAAAAAACTTTCTTCTTTATATATATATATATATATATAAGACTCTTTTCTCAACGGCAATTTCAAAAAAAGCATTTTGCCTTTCTAGACTTTAAATTCGCCTTTTATGGCTTCGAGAACTTTCACGAGTGTTTTAAATGTGATTTGTCTGGCGTAAAAGTTTTTTGAAAAATCAGGGAATAATTCTGTTTCGGAAGTGTATACTTTCCTGCACTTGAATTTTATGAATTCATTATTAAATATCTCATGGGCATACACGCATATTTATTCTTAGCTTTTGATACGGTCTGATTAATTTCAAAAATTCAATTCTAACTGATGAACAACGCTTAAGGTCACTTCTTTTATAAAGAACATGTTTTAATTTAACAGCATATAAGGGAAATAATTACTTACATCACGCACAATGCTGGAAAATTGTAGCTTACGAGCAGAGGCATTCCAACAGATTTTTAACGTTACAGGCAGATCTCAAAATTGCTTCCCTGAAATGCTTGTCATCATTTACACATTATCATTTATTTTGTTTTATTTTAATTTTGAAGTGCCATATCTTTTTTTTTTACCTGAGGCAGGTGCTTCATTCTTTAAAACCTCGGCAGGCTTCCGTTTGGAAATATTTAACAAACTGAATGCGAGGAAACCCAATAATCCAAAATAAATGGAAAGTAAGCTGAATTATATTTAGTTCGGAAGTTTAACTTCACGCCGCACGAAATGTTTGGCATATAAAATTTAAATGTTTGATTGCGATGTCAAAGATCATATATTTCAGGTGTAGCTAGTTTGTAAAAATTCTGCTGTATAAATATTATTATCTTCAGCTCCTATTTCTTCAGAAGTAAAGAGTTAAGAAGTCTATATAATTCTTTTATTGACTGTTTGAAAAATGTATTAATTATTGCATTCAAATATATTAAAAATATTTACTTCCCAAGAGTAAATTTGCATTGAGAAAACCTCTATGAAATCGGTAGAAATCGTTGACGTTTTACGTATGAAATAATTATTTCGGTAGCTCTGCACAGTGAGCTGATTTAATGTATTAGATAGTCTGCAAAGTCGCATATGATTAGATTCAAGTAATTAAATAGAAATATATTCAGTTTGTGTAAATCAAAATACATTTTTTTAAAGTTTTCAGTAAAAGTTGGTGGTAAGTTTAAGTACATTGACACAGAATTATGTTGGCTTTAATAAGTATCATTATTATATCAATTATCAATAAGAATTTCTATTCATTCTCAATGTGCATTTCTATTATTTGGAGAAAACTAGACTAGAGAAAGCGTCTTTAATTTTATTAGAGCTTGCTTTTATTCACATTACAGTATGCTTAAAGCGCTTGCAAAAATAAGGACTTTTTATGGAGAAGTAAGACACTTCTGTTGCTCCTATTGAAAAGTACTTTCGTTAAATTTCTTTTCATTTTCCTATTGTAGTTTATCAGTGTGTAGTTAAGGATTGGATACAAGCTTTCGTAAATTCAGCAACTAATAAAACATCGCCGGCTGAAACTTCCATGCGGAATATGTGGTATATTCAAACAGAAATGCTTTGCATTCTGAAGGGATGCTCAAGAATATGTAAAACGGGAATTATAGCTTCAGCAAGAGATGGTCATAAAACGTGCTATAAATTTCATTAGTAAAACTGTTAAATTATATTTAAAATTTTAATCAATTACATTTAACATTTAGCCAATTTCTATCTTCCTCTTAGTTAAATGCCACTATCTTAAAAATTCTATGAATATGTATGCAAAAAATAACAGTTAATGAGCATTACTCAGCATATGCGTCATTTTGAACTTTTCTTAACAGGAGATATTGCTTTGTATCGCTGATTTACGTGGGTTCTGTCTGCTAACCGACCAATGAATAACATTTACTGCAACTACAAATTAATAGCTTCTTTGGCCGAATATCAGAGGGTAAGTTAGAGGAGAAATTTCTGCTCGATTAAACCAAATCACTATTAATAACAGCAGATACTTTACTGGTTTCCTTTGGTCCGTTTAACAGCATTCAGTTCTTTTAAAGTTATTTTGCAACGTTCCAATATTTTTTGTTGAAATGAGGCATGATTCTTTGTCTTGTAAATAAAAATATGGTTTAAACGTGCAATGTTATTGATTACAGCCCATGGTTAAAAATCACTATAAGATTCAGGTAAGAGTTTGTTTTTAGTTAAGCACACTTTGAAGGTACACTTTAAAGATATTAGTTGAACAAATATTCGTAGGGTAAGTTTCTTTAATTCTTTAAAACTGTAAGAATCTTTTAAATCGTTAATCATCTTTGTAAATAGGTATTTAATAACGAATTCGCAAATCCAGAAAATGCTTTTGTTACTTTCTTAAGAATCCAGCCGTACTTTAATATTATAGTATAATGAGTGCTCTTTGCAACGTTTGATGCATGTCAAATGCGTTAGGAATCGGCACATACCATTATAATGTTTTATTACGGTTTTTCTTCTTTAAGTTAATTGTACTTGATAATGTCCCTTACAACTGACCTTACACCGAAGACAAAGTAAGTCGTGGCGCTATCAGATTAAATTAGTGTCACTAGCCCTCCGATTTGATAGTGTTTTATTAAAAATCCCCAAAAGAGGAGAGATATGTGCCTGTTAAACTTCAAAATTGATAGCGTTTTATTCAAAGTATATGTCAGATTAATATTATTCTTTTGGCTTAATTTTTAATTTTAAGTTCTTTTCCATTTGCCGTTGTTCAAAATCTTAATTACTTTTATTGTACATAATTTCAGAGTGAAATATCGGGCATTGCTTGACTAGAGATTTAGTTTTTTATTCATTAGACCATTGACCATAAAGACTGTGTTCTGTAATATTTGAAAAACCATGTTTAGAAAAATAGCTTTCATGGTATAACATCTTTAAGAAAACGACAACATTCGGTTTATAGATGAAATTAACTCATCTCTGCTATGACGTATGAAAACACGTATATATCGCCCTGTGGGTATTTTCCCATCCATAACACACAGATTAATTATAGCACCTTTGATAGGTTAACATTTTGTATTCAAGTCGCAGTAAAGTACATGAAAGTACAAATAAAATCGTGTTCATATAAAACGGGAAAATTTCTAATTTACAGCTGGAAAAAAATCATGACCATCCTTTATCTTGCAAAGCAATTTATTCTAAAATTAACCGCTGTCTAGTCGCAAGATGTTTAAATTTATGAGAGCTAAATCCTGGCAACGTCCAAAAAGTTGCATAGAACGTTAAACCGCGAGATTTGAAAGCATAAGCTAGTGTTCAAATTAAATTGTTTAATAAAATGCTTCAATCATAACATCCACTTCTAGCTTAAAACGGCATCGAAACCAATAGTTACTCGTGTTGCGCTTAAATGTGCAATAGGGAATCGAATTAATTTCGCATTCGATTTGCTAGCAACGAACATAATATATGAGATGTCACCTAAACTGCCTCAGTTGACATCGAAGAGGGTGAAGATAATTTCATTGTAGTAAAGCCAGAGTGGAAGACAGTATACAGATCTGATGGATCAATAATGTAATTTACATTTAAAATGATATAGTCATGTTCACTTAACTGATATTTAATTGACACAATATGCTTGTGCTAAGGATCATTACAGTCAGCCTATACGGGGTGATCCAAATAATATGAGAGAAAAAGAAATATTGTAATTTAAATGTTATGAAAGTTTATTGAGGTAGGTTTTAATTAATTCAAAAAGAAATGAATTTCGACATATAAAATAATTACTAGTACTACTATCACAAGTTAGTTTGATTTTCAGACATATCTAAAGTCTACTTTGGCTGTGTTTGTTTTAAACGGATAAGGATGTATAATAATGAAATTGTATCATATTTTTTTTGCTTTACGCCAAGAAGGGAAAATTCATAGTTAATGAGTTGAAAAGCAACGCATATCTTTCATATTAGAGCAACAATAACAGAATAAGTTAAAGTTATTTCGATAAAATTAGATGTAAATTCTATCATTACTGTTAAAATGCACTATTTACATTTCCACACTGTCATTCTTTTGTTACTAAACACAAATAGTACTTCAATAAATTTGAGAAACGAACTTTTCCTTTTGATAGAAAAGATGCTTTTCAAAGTTAAAAAATAATTAAATTGAGTGCATAAACAAAACTTCGGTAACAAATACTTATGTACAGCCGAAGTGTTATATATCAACAGACTGCGTACTATTTTAAATTCTGTAAAGTTCTAAAAATAAATTTAATGTTGCTACGATCTAGAAGCACAGAATATACAGCAATTCTCTCATCGATTAGCATTTTCACTCTGTATGATAACTGAGGAGTAGAAATGGAGAATGGATTTTAGTTTAGCGACAATAATGACTTAGCATAAATTAAATACTGCGACAGCGAATTAGACAGTTTTGTGGTAAAAGCAAACAGGGATATTGGTCTAACAGGAATTCATGAATTCATATCACAAGTTAAATCTCTTCCCAATAAATTCATATGAAAAAGCGTTTCGAAGAAAATGAGCTGCTCTAAAATAAGAAATAATACGGCAAGTTTTAATAAGCATAAAATACAAAAAACTTTGCTATCTGTCACTCATAAATTTGCTAAGAGCTATTGAGCAATGGATTAGAGAAAAAATCAAGAAAGTAGGGGGCATAATAAAAGTTCCTGTACTTGAGTTAAATATTATGATTGCATGGAGAATAGTAAAAAGGAAAACAGGGAACTTTCGTAATTTTACTAAAATTAAAGAACGGACTAATGTAATTAAGTATAAGTTTTTCTATAATATATAATACCACTGCATTAATGGAGGCGTATTTTGCGTAGAAATCTTATACATATATTTGTTGCCGTTTTGCAGATTGCATTTTTTTTTTGTCACATAGAAACCTACAAAGAAAAGAGAAGTTAGGAACAAGATATATTGAAAAATTCATTCATTTCTCGTGTAGAGTCCGGTATGTTAACGTTTGTACCATAAACAGCACATGGAAGAAATTTCTGAACTCCTTACACTGCGCCACCTGCAAGTAAGAGAGACAAGTCGGACGATCACAACACATCAGTTCTAACTTGTAATGAACCAACCTTCAGATTTTTGGGTTTCAGATATAAAAACAGAAAGAGTTAGGTGCACAAAGTCTTGAAATATTCCTCTATGCTTTTACATAGAGTCGAATACCATGTCCTCTATGTGCCGGACCGGTATTCTAACAAAACAACCACAGTAGAAAATGACTGTATTTTCTTACAAATTTAAATCTGCATTTTTTATTGCTTCGAACTGTCATTAATATTGCCTATAGTGTAGGCATGTCGTGAAATGCTAATAGTTTGCATAGTCTAGTATATTCATGCAAATTTAGGGCTTGTTTTGTTCTTCCTTCGGAGGATAATATTTTTAACGTTAAACAGTCTATTGTAAAAATCAGCGTAGAAACACTGCACCGTTTGGTTTTTAGCAAGTGTCATAAGCTAAAATTAAAACCTTTAAGAAACCATTGGGCACTTCAACCATTTCTTCGACCTACTATGCAAAAAAAAATATTTATGCCTTTTGATGGATAGTGTTCACTGTTATAATGCCAGCATATTAAGTCTTCTTGTATTTAACTAGCACTGCCATCAAGAATATAATTACAGGACTATTTTAGCTTGCGAGTTAAAAAAAATCTGAATTATATAGTAACGAATAAAATAGCTGCATAGAAAGTGTACTCTCAATTAGTATACATTTAGTGATAAACGCAATTAATCTTAAAATGTGGTCAACAAAGTAGACATATGGCAATATTTAATTTTTATTTCGGGGATAGACAAACATCCTTACCCCGCATTGATTTATCTGTTTATATGCAGCATGCGAAATTTACGAATTATCGGTTTCAAATTTCGACCCAAGTGTAACTGAATTTATCGATCGATCAAGCGTATACGTTGAAGTATCATTAATCTCTATACTTCTATTGGACATTTCAAAATACATTACATTTAAAAGCTGAATAAATTACCAACAATTTTAAAAGTTACTTTAACTAAAGATTAACATGAACAAATGCAGATTAATGATTTCAGTGACTTATTAACATGTAAAAAAATGCTGCATTTAAATTACCTTTTTCTACAAATTGCAAGGACCCAATTTCTGTGTTTGTATTTAAGCTTAAATTTTTTTTTTCAAATTTATCAACTGAAATTAAGCGTAGTATATACAGCATAAAGACTAACGTTACCTATATTTCTGTAGCTTATGAAATTAGAAAACTATCCACGGTTTTTCGATAATAAGATTTCATTTAAGTTGTCATAAGAATACAGAAATAACTCTCATAGTTACTCACACGCTATGTTTACACACGAATGCTTAGAGACATAATAAAATATGAAAAGCATTTTAACTCTTATCTGAAAACATTATGGCAAGCGCAAGGAAAGAAAACTATGTGCACGCTAAACCATAGCACGACGGAACAGTGGATAATGGCAAAATGTAATTAAAATTAGCCAAAAGTATGCTTTGGGATCAATGAGTCTGCAAATGTATAATATTTAAGATATAATTACTGTTCTAATTTATTTTTTAAATTTATGTATTACGTTAAGATACAGTACGCTTCAATCTGTAGTGCAATTTAATTTGCCTTTTCGACAAAACTCGAAAGACCTAAGACTATTTGATTAAATTTATAGTACTTTCTGAGTTTGTTTAGACTCAAGTTTGCGTTTTTTTAATAGTCAAGGAATTATTCAGTTTTTGGAATTGCCACAATATTTAGAAACGGGAAACATTAAAATGTGGTGCCTGTTTAAGGAAAAGTCATTTTAGCTTCTTATAATTAAATGTATAAGAACAATTTCTATTGATAACACTATAGGGTATTTCTCCCGCCTTCTCAGCATGCCTTCGTAGTGTAGTGGTCAGCACACTGGGGGTATATTCCAGAGGTCCGTGGTTCGATTCCCGGCGAAGGCGTTGCTCATTTTTCATTTTTCCTGATTCGAAATAACCTAATGTCTCTACAACACTATGGCTTTTTACAGCGCTTCTGAAGTTGAGTTAACAGTGCACTGCTGCAAAATTTTTACAGCACTGATGTTGCTGAAGTTAAGCGTGAGTCTCAGTGATGCTATCGATGCCGAGAATCACCCATGGCTCCTTGTAATGAGTAGATATATTGCTACAGTAAAAAACTATGCATCGTTTATCCTCTATTTATGGTCCACCAGAGATAAAATGTATAAGATTGCAAGGACTTTGGTGTTGTGGAATCCAGGCTTATACCTAGCGAACATACTGGCTGCATGGACGTTTCCGTATTTTTCTTTACCTGTAGCATGAATACGAACCAATTTACCTTCGAAAGATCTTACACAAAGATATCTCTACCCATATACATATAGCATTGGTATACTTTGCCATAATCCAATAAATTTAGACACTTCCTTTTTTTCTCCGAATCTTTCAAATCCAAAGCCTTTCACATGTATACTAATGAGGTATAAAACATAAAGTGTTTTATCAATAAATCACATTAGTTAGGAGGAAGTTTATCATTAATTTTGTTAAAGATGAGATTGAATTATTTTCAGGCCTTTGTATTTTAGTTAAATAAATTGATTGATTTGATTTTGTTTTACGATTTTAAAAATTCGTCTTTAAACAATCTATCGAGTCACTGATCTTAGGTCAATTATGTCAACGGCTAACGCGGTGGTCAAATTCCTGCTTTGATGTGAACTTCTCCTTCCATATTTTATGGTTAGGATCACATTCAATCGAGATAGAAATGACAGAACCATCTGCAGAAATTTACATAAAGATTGGCTATTATTCACACCCACATTTAGCTCGCTTTTAACTGCGAATAAATTCTCTTTACGTTTGATGAATAATGGAGGAGAGCAAGACAATGACTAAGGTTTAACGCAAGGAATAAGTAAAAGTAGCTTAACATGTTTTCTTCCAAAGAAGAAAAACTCATTCTTATCTTTAAAGCAATGAATCGATTCTATAAAAAAAAAAAAAAAAAAAAAAAAAAAAAAATTCATGGCATGAAAGGGAATTTTGTTAGATATATTGAAACAATGAATTTGAGTTTTTGCATGCTCATATATGTAGAAAAAAGGACTTAAAACAGTTTCATTTCTTTTCTCTTTTGGGGAAGGAGGAAGCCGCATCTGTAAGCTGTCTAATGGCTAAATGGATTAGATCACTGAATAATAATAGTTCGGCCGGAGTTCGAAATTCGGCAGAGAGACCGGCTGCATTTGTATTTTCGTGGTACACTCTGTGTAACATAAATACAAGCCTGTTCCTTTATCCTCCACGAAAATATTCCTTTCATTAGGAAAGTGGGCTTAGTGTGTTTTACCCGAAACAAATAATCCATTCCAATTCACATTTATTAAACTATACTATGCTTTGCATTCAGGCTAAAGTTTAAATTTCTTTCGCTAGCTGCATTAATTAAAATTTTTTTTGACGGCAAAATTTGACTAGTGTATCTGCTCTTAAGAACTCATAGCTTCACTTTCGTGATATAACATATTTTAGAGATGGGCGGGAGTGGGATCTGTCAAATCTAATTTAGCTTATGTGATGACTTTGAAAAAAACTGTTTGTTGTTTATTTTTAAAACCCGTATTTTGATTCCAGTTTAAAGTTATTTACTGCTGAAAAGTTAATTAAATAATTAACATTCTCATTAATTTATTTGTTTAATCAATCCTAAGTCCTAAGTACTTAGAGTATATTTGTATCGTTGGTTTTTATAATCCGTTTACGGGATATAGGGCACGTAATAAGGAAGAGAAACAATTTTATGGCAGTAAAGCTAAACACCCTGATCCTTCAAATACGTAAAAGTTAACTTTTATTTCTTTCCTTTCACTGTTTAAAACAGTATCAGTTGGCACCGTGATACGATATATTCGTATGTTTTATTACGCGTGTAAGTCACGTTTTAATAATATTCTTAATTTACATTTTAATTATTATATTTTATGTTGTATGATTAATATCGTTTTCTGTGTCGAAATAAAGTAACTATTAGTTTATGCAAAGATTCTAAAGTTTTTGTGTGATATGCGTTTGTCATTTTATATATTCTGTACACGCACCATGAATACGCAGGCAGTTGTTGAACTCTATCTACAGTTTAAGGCCAGTAAATTTAGTTCATTTTTTAGTAGCTTAATATATGGGATTTAATAACATTAAAAAATATTATAATGTTATGCGTTTCAATTAGAAATACAAAATATGTATTTGTTGAATTCCAGTCTAGTTCCTTACGTAAAAGTATATTTAAAATTTCAAAAGCAAAAAATAAAATACATGACTCTGAAAATTCTATGGTTGAAATGGCTGAAAAAAATGCTAAAATTATAAAAAAAAACTATCAAAATGTTTTAGAAATATAAAGTAAATTTTTACGTTGAGAAAATTTTGTGTATTCCTATGAAAATTGTTTTGTAGTAAATTGTGTAATTTCAGGGAGTAAAAACACTAATAACTAAAATATATTTGCTTTGCATTAAAAATATTAAATATGAACTCAATTTTAATAAATTAACAACGGAATTTAAAAAAGAAATATCAGTCGCGAAACAAACACTTTTAGAATTTTTATGGTAAAGTATTTCGAAAGTATTTTTACTTTCGAACTGAACTGTTTCTTTCTTGCTATTCACCTTTTTCATTTTAAAATGTATGTAAACTACTTAATATGTGTCCTTTTTCAGACATTTTTATGGCATGCTGCACGGCATGCAGGTTTTTTTTTCAGTTTACGAAATATTTTAAATCTAACATCTTTAGTCTAGATGGGGCTTACGATATCTTCTTACATTTTCTGCATGTGAAAGTCATTGTGTCACTCTTTTTTTCTTGTTTGCATGACATTCATTCAAATGTTTTTAGCAACAGTTGTTTCAGGCAAAATATCAAGAATTATTTTCAAGGAATCAATAAGTTTTTCGGAATGCACGAAGTCTCCAGAATAAATACAAAAAATAAAAAATACAAAAAAAATGGAATCTAGCTTTATTGCTTTACAACCTAATTGTCTTGACCCAAAGGCTATTTCTATGTCTTCCTTTTAGTCTGAATTTTATGAGGATTTTTTGACTGGGTAGGAGTGCAAAAATAGTTATCTCAAACACATTTATATTCTTGTCGCTAAAATCTTTTCTTCTTTGAATTTGATTTACATGCCGTATATATGTGTGAAACAGAAAGGTGAATTAAGTAAAAGAATATAATATAGTCGTGCAACAAATGTACTGACTATACGATAAGCTGTAACCCAAAACGAAAATTAGTAAGTGAGTCAAAAACTGGTCGTTAAATTTTATCATTCCTCTTAGTTTTGTTTGCACTTGGATGATACGTGTAACGTTCAGAATAATTTCATTTTTTTCTAACAATCAAACTTCCATACAATGTCAGGAATATTAGTTATATAAATATATATATGTATGATAGGTATGGGAGCCGGTTGCCATAACCTTAGACTCGGGTTGGAATCTCGGAGAAAGCACGGATGTTTGTAAGTGTATAGTGTCCTAGTGGCATACAGGACACAAAATACTGTCTAGCCGAAAGCTTTTTCGAGAGACTAGTGTTAGGGAAAGAGAGGTGTCAAACCTTCAGAAGTGTTCTCCATCAAATATGAGACAATGTTTTGTTTGCCCTTTCATGCAGATGTAATTCAGTCTTCCTTCTCTGATGATGCCTGGGCGATGTTCCCGGTAACGAGACAGGTACGCAATCAGTGCTTGCACATTTCTGATGACTGTTTAGCTAGCCCGTGTCGCGCTGTTGGAAAAAAATTCAATACAACATCGCAGGATGCTTCTTTAACAGCTTTGTAATTAAATTTAGTGGAGAGAAAGCAATTGCCACAAATTTAATAATAAATTACTATTATGTAAGCGTCCATAATACGAACATTATTATCGCATTTATACATCATTAATAATTTTTGGTAAGTAATTCATCATATCTTGCCGTACGATTTTTGAATAATGTAAAATATTGTATTATCTTACATTTAAGACAAGTAATACGAATAAGTCAAACTTTCGCTTTTTGCAGGTTTTAAAATGAAACTCATGCAGTGAAAAATGTTTTTTGGAGCAAGATTACATATTTATTTGCTACTTCGTAGAGATTTGCTTCAAGCGATAATCGAAAACAGAACCTTTCCGTCTCTAGACCAATGTTTTATCAAACCCACTAGCTGCTCCATCCTATTTTCTATTTCAAAAGTCGTCTGCTTTTACAATTTCTAAAAGCCTTATTGTATTTCATACAATTCAGAAAATGTTTTAAAGCATTTATACTTCGCAAAGAACAATTTGATCCAAAGTGCTTGGGATACTTTCGAATCTATGTTTCAGATATAAAGAATTTATCCAAGTTGTTTGATGTATTAGGGTGAAAAAGGACGGATTACAGCTCATGTTCCAAAGCTATAAATCAGTTTACATAAATCAGTTTCCATAAATCAATGAATAATTTATAGTTTCCTCTGAAAACAAGGCAAAAATGTTTTGCAGATAGTTTAATTTAACATTATGCAAACGCACTGTCAAAGAACAATTTTCTTGCTTTCCAGAAACGTTTGAGATACTGCATTTTCATAAGAGGAATTTGCATGTAAAACATATTTTGCAAACTTAGCAATATACTTTACGAAAGTACGTGAAGGATTTAAGCTATTCTATTATTATTTTTAAATTAGTATCAAATGTTTGAGAAACATAAATTTATAAAAAATAATTGAGGTTTACTTTGTCACATCTTAAATTGCTACGGTAGCAGTTTTCTGTATTAAATTTAATGCATACATTGAACGCATTATTTCACTTCTTTGGAAAGTTCAGATTTGGTGCTCAAAACTGAGAGACTCTTCACTTTGCCACCATAACTGATGGGCAAATTTCAATGAAATTTGACATGCACATAGGTCGATATAACATAAAAAGTATATTACATAACAGCCCTTGGTACCCCCTCATGATCATGCATAAGACTCATCGGCATAAAAAAGAGGTTGCAAGATCACTCCTGTGGCAATTACTTCCATTCCATAGCAACGATGTTCTCAGATCCTGGAGGGTTGTGGAAGCCATAAATCGTGTTACAATAGCTCTTTCAAGAGATCTGGTTGGCCAATCTGTCGGGTTAATATCCTTACTTCCCAGAAAATCTCCCATCCGATTAAACCTTTATCGATAAGAGTTGTCGAAAGAACCTGAGTGCCAACTGCACCCTCGAAAATGCAAACATAGGGCTTGAAGATATCTTCCCTGTATCTCGTAGCAGTAACCTGGACATGACAGGTTACTCCTACGAGATGCCAATATGATGCCTGCCTAGACCATCAAACTTGGTCGCTTTCTCGGATCTTGGAGGAGAGGTAGCGGGTCTCTGATTTTCTTCAGATGAAGGTATGTCAAGAATCAGTGATTGACTGAATCGGGACTCATCTGTGAAGAGAACTGTCTCTAAGATCTTAATCAGTCGATATTCTGTGAACCATGCTAAACGTGTATACGTATTTTCGAAAATTTTATCCTTATTCACTTCAAATGGTCTTAAAATACCCCACTATCTATTATGTTTTAAGATTTGGTTATTTTTTTTATGGGAAATGACATTTTTAAGCGAAAGTTAGTTTCTGAAATAAACTTTCCCCCTATAGTTAAAACTTTATTACTGCTGTTAGCTTATAAAGTATTTCTCCCACTTCCCTAGTGTGCCTTCGTGGTGTAACGATAGCACGCTGGGCCGGTATTCCAGAGGTCCGTGGTTCGATTCCCGGCGAAGGCGGTTGCATATTTTTCATCTTTTCTGCTTCCAATTAACCTAATGACTCTACAAGTGGCGCCCGAACTAAAAAAGGGTTGTGGACGATGATTCTCCGCACCCAGGATTTGGCGACTACGTCCCTTAAAACCCTAGTCGTCCTTTAAAAAGGGGAGTATATAAGGTATTTCTCCCACTTCCCTGGCGTGCCTTCGTGGTGTAACGGTAGCACGCTGGGCCGGTATTCCAGAGGTCCGTGGTTCGATTCTCGGCGAAGGCGGTTGCCATATTTTTCATCTTTTCTGCTTCCAATTAATATAATGACTCTACAAGCTCTTTAAATTATAATATTTATGTCAAAAATATGAACGATGTTTTTGCAATAAAAGTAAAACACTATTTTTTTAATGGTCGGACATTATGACAATACTTAATTTGTCATAAAGCTATAAAATTGGAAGCTTTTCATTCTTCCAAAATCATGCATTCCAAGACAGCTTTACTTCACAATCTGAATGAATTTCCTTCTATTGCTGTAGCTTATACCCTAGACATGGAAAACGACTAATCACAAGATTCCAGCCTTACTTCAAAGCACACACTATAAATACCATCAGTGGAATCTGTATGCTTATCTGAAGGTTTTTAGCATTAATGTTAAGCTGCAAGTAGACTCGACCAGAAGCTAATGGACTAATCCAGCTCAAGATAACTACAATTCATTAAAGTAAGGATTTTATATAAAAATATTTTATGATGTGAGAAATACATGGCATGAAAAGCTCTATGAAGATTTATTTATGTCAGCTTCATGCAAAACCCGATCTAACTGAATTAGTAATTAAAATTATCAATTAAGTGGGAAATATATATCTTATTTAAAAAAGAAATTTCCAGGAACAAGTGAGTCTAATATGAAGGGAGGAACGTTTATTCGACTGTAAAATATAAAACTTTCTAAAACTGTAACTATAAGGAATTTTAAATCAAACAAAGAAAGGAAACTGAAATGAAGTCCAAAACTTTTGGAAAAACCTATTTTTCTGAGAAACAGAAAAACTGAAAACTATGAGGATTATGAGAAGAAAGTGATTTTTTATCTTATCTCTGTAAGATAAAAAAATGGATTACGGTATCGCTCTGAAGCTGCGTTTTATTCACTCTCAAACTGCGTTTTCTATTTGAATTTTGTCACAGAACTCTGATGCTGTATCAATTGAATACGGAAATTTTATATAGTCTGCCTCTGCTTTCTCTAATAATTATATATTCAGCATAATAGTTGCCCTGCTTCCTTCATTGATCGTTTAATTGCTACAAATTTTCTTCTCTTTACTAACAACCGTAATTTCTTGTAGCAGTGGAGAATGACTAGATCAGAAAACGGAAAAGCATCATTCTACGAGAAATAGAAATGTGCTGCTTCTAGAGGAGGGAACTGTATGCTGAATTCTGAAGAGAATTAAAGCTAATTACCACCGAGATTCTCGGATCTCCTGCCGCTTTAGGAAAAGCACAGACAACACAATATAATATTCTCAAGCGTATGGCTGGCTTTAGTACTAAGGAAATTAACCTGAGGATTACAATTGAGAAGATTAATGAGAAGTTTGATATTGACAGTTAGTCTGAATTTAACTGTTTGTAAAATCTTAGATTCATATCTAAGCTCGATAAATGGGTAACACATTGTTAAAGGAACAGAATAAACTGGATCTTGTATCTGTAGTTATTCCTTTGTTTGGATGTTAACCAAAAATTATTTACCCATCTAGATGAAGAAAAATAAGACCTC
Source organism: Stegodyphus dumicola (assembly GCF_044657685.1). Classification (NCBI taxonomy): domain Eukaryota; kingdom Metazoa; phylum Arthropoda; class Arachnida; order Araneae; family Eresidae; genus Stegodyphus; species Stegodyphus dumicola. Next base: position 183,856,439 of record NC_140781.1, read on the forward strand.
TAAAAAAGCATATGATAAAAGATAAGTGAAAAAGAGCAAATGAAATAGAAGAAGCCATGGGAGTTATGTTTCATTTAATGCAGGTGTAGCTGTCTGTTTGGTGGGATTACAAGGGGAGCATGCTTTCCAAGTTTCCCAGTTTAACGAAAGAATCACAGTGAATACGTACTGTGAGCAACTCACTAAAATCAATATGGGAATCCATGAAATACATCCTATTTTGACTTCTCAAAAAACCATTATCATCCATCCTGAGAATTTCAGACCCCATATTCCCCAAGTGATGCTGGAAAAATTAAGAGAATTAAAACGGAATCTTCCAGAAACTACTATCTTTAGAAGTAAAATTTTCAAATTTTATCCAAAACTGCCTCAAAATTGTCTTTACAGAAAGCCACTGTGCAATTTCTGCAGAGAAAGGAATATGCAGGTTATAAGATAAATAAAAAGAATCACATAAAGTTATGGTTATTGTATCATGTCAAAAGCCATTTGGTTTCGTTAAGATATTATTATTTGGTTTTTACTCTCAACTAGGGCACGAAATTTTACGTCACGTAATAATCCTACAATTTCTGATAATTCCGCCATATCAGCCCTACTTAAAATGGCGCCAGACAGTGACTGAGTTGAATGTACAATTGTAGGATAAAAATAATACTTCGGAAATTGAATTGCAGATATTGTTCATAATAATTAATTCGTGTTCCTTCATTCAGAGATTTAATATTGCTTATTTCCTTTTGAATAGTAAAGTACTGGTGGACGTTCATTAATTTTTCTTATACTGCTGGACGACCATCTTTACTAAACAAGGAATTACTCTCTGAATTTTCTAAGAAAGTGCCCAGTCGACTTTTCACTAAAGACGAAACTTTTTAGTAGCCTGATATTTATTTAATTAAAAAATGAAGGTAATCAAAAATTATGCAACTCGCGTGTAATAACATTGAAAAGCAATTTAAGGTATCCGACTACGTTCGATACCCTAATTTTGAAAAAGTGTACAAATAAACTCATTTTTGGTGTTAATTAGCAGAATGCTACCTAAAATGATAAAAACAATTTATAAACATATTATTAAAATGTAATTTTTACTTTTTTGTCACATTTTGGATAAAAAATTTATTCAAATTTCAGTATCACGAGATTAATTCCCTCAAAATATTTATCAATGTTTTACTTTTATTTTTTTCACTTATACTTATTAAAGCATAAGGTATAAAATGGACTAAAATCTAAGTCATAAAGCAAAATGTCTATTAAATGTACCTGTTTGAGTACATACACTAGCTATTTTTCGAGAAAGTTTTCTCTCTTCATTTACAAAATTGTCTGCAAAAATCTTAAATATGTATATAAACCTAAACTTTTAGTCCATTTAATTCCCAATATTCTATAGAATATTTGTGGGAAGTATCATAAAATTGCTATTGTAATATTTTAGGTTACGGTGATTTTCGTATTAGAAATGTTGACAAAAACAAGTTTTTCAAAAAACATTTCTAAAGTTTTATCTTTAGAAAATATATTAGAAATTGATATATTACAGTGCTAAAACTGCCCTGTTTTGTATATTACACCTTCTATTAACTCTATTTTAGAAGGTTTTTTCTTTAAAGAAGCTCTTAATTCTTTTCTTGTGATTTTTGCGGAATGTAAAGAATGCCGTTTTGAATTGACAATCCGAGTTTTATCAATACAGTTATATCCCTTGACAGTATATTGTCCATGTTTCATATTAAGTTTTGCCAATATTTTTAACATACCCAAAAATCCATTATTAAACTGTATTACTCCTATATAGGAACCAAGACACAATGTTGCTAACTCAAGAAACACTTGTTTTGGTATGATACGTTATTAAAACTCTCATTGTTTTGAGTTTCGAAACACACTGGACAGGATAATGCAGAAAATATAGATTTTAGAATTTCAACATCGAATATTCTATTACCAGCTTCATTACCAGCAGCATTATTAGCTTCATTATAATATTCAGAAAATGCTTTATTGTTTCCTAGTTTCAATTCACTGGCAGAATCTTTCACAGTATATCTGTTTCCAGCAGATCGTCGTTTTTTAGAACGAAAAGTTCCACGCCGACACATTACGACGTTTACAATAATAAAGTGAAAATATTTTTATCACAATGTTAAAATAACAAAGAAGAATGAGATAAAAAAATAATACTGAATAACAGCAAGCACGCGAAATCAGAGTGTAATCAAATCAGAATGTAAAGACAAACGGAAATTTTGCCAAATATGATACTGAAATTTCGAAAGTAATCTTGCTTCCAAGCACATAATAATAATACATATATTTCAAAATCATCTTTTGAATATCGCCAACAGTATTCAAATAAAATATTCTTGTTTAGAGCAGTCTGTGTCCCTTAAATGTCAACTTCCGGCCTTTTAAACAGCAACTTCCGGTTCATGGTGTAGAACAAAAAAAGCAATAACTCTACTTCTAATCACCGGAGAGACAAAACAAAAATAGTTTTTAGAAGCTTTAAATTAAAGTAATAAAATTTTTTTGAAAAATTTCTTCAAAATTGACGATCAGAACGTAGTCGGATACCTTAAAAACGGTAAGTCAAAGACCCAGCATGTATCAGAAGCACTGTTTAGCCATGGTTCTAGGAGAACAAAATTTCAGTTATCTGAGGCCATTGTGACCTAGCTTCTAACATTACGCGTTTGGTAGATTCTTTAAAAACTAGGGGCCACCAATGAAGTAGAAAGTGCCTTTTCTTCTATCTGGTTATTGCATAGTGAGAAAATATCTTAGGGTCAAAAGCAGTGTAGCTTTGAATTATAAATATGCCATTGCCGAAATTCATGAAAAGCCCTTTTGATTACAAGTGCTGAATCCTCTCTTGGCAAAGAAAAAAATGGATATCTGGTAATGTTTAGTAGGTGACTGTTAAGCTGCTCCTTTACTAATTAAAATTCGGCCAAGGCAAGATTTTTTGAAGCTTGTAGAATTTTCCAGTAAGGGAAGTTAAAGTTAACTCTCTTTAAGATAGCTTTTGATAGGAGTTAAAGACAATTATCCCATGGATTAGGAAGTTTGGAAGCTTTGCTGCTTATGAATACTTACTGGCCTTGCAAACGAATTGTGGGCTGTTTATAAAATCTATAGAGACGTAGGGTTGTTGAAACGTCAAAACTATAGAAATTGCAGAATGGATATTAATTCAACTTCTTTCAATAGATAACACCCCTATACTATTACAAATAATATAGCATTTAAAATTTATGTTTCAGTTTGTGCTGGTAGCTTTAAAAATTGTTTATTTGATTTAAGATGGAGACGAGTTTTTCCTAGACAGGAGGAATTTTTATGACTAAGTGCATAAATGAGATTAACATGCCATCATTTTGATTGCAACATCTAATTTCTGATTTCGTAGATTTTGTCCCAACTAAGAAGAGACGGGCGGCCCTTCCTTTATCGTGTCCGCCCGATAACATCGCGGCAAAATTATCGCGGACGAAAACGTCGCGGAGAAAACAACGCAAGGCGAAAACGTCGTGCTACAAAACATCGTGGGAGAAAACATCGCAAAGAGAAAATATCGCAGTTCTAAAACATCGTGGTACAAAATATCGTCGTCGAAAATAAAGCGGTTCAAAAACTTCGCAGTTTAAAAACATCGTCGACGAAAATATCGCGGTAAAAAATAAAGTATCGACAAATCATCACAGGACGATAACATCGCAGACCTGCTTTTTTCAGGCTTTAATAATTGTAAATGGATATTCCCATAATAATTTGTGAGCGCGAGATGGAAAGAAGGATAATTTTTACTTTCATATTTTTTATTAACTAATAAATTTTTGCTGAAAAAGTAAGAAGGAAACTTAATACTTAAGAATAAACTGAAGCAGAACAAGAAATAATTTTCATTATAAGAGTATTAGATTGACAAAAGTGAAGAAAATAATATCATAATTAGCAATTTTTTATAGATAAGGTCATGCAGTTACGTAGCTTCCTTTTACTAAATATTTTTAGATTATACTTTTAATGAAAAATTACCAGTAAAAACTTTATAAAAAATGATTTATTAATGACCTTTGTTAGTTAACTATGTCAGTTTAAAATTCTATTAAGTGCTATAAGTTGCCTTAATTTTCTATGCTTAAATTTCCTTCTTACTTTTTCAGAAAAAAATTATTAGTTAATAAAAAATATGAAAGTAAAGATTATCCTTCTTTCCATCTTGCGCTCACAAATATTTATGGAAATATCCCTTTATAATTATTAAAGCCTGAAAAAAGCATGTCTGCGATGTTATCGTGATGCGATGATTTGTAGATGCTTTTACCACGATAATTTCGCCACGATATTGTAGATACTTTTACCACGATATTGTAGATACTTTTACCACGATATTGTAGATACTTTTACCACGATATTGTAGATACTTTTACCACGATTTATCACGATATATTTGTAGATACGTTTACCACGATTTTTTACCACGATATTTTCGACGACGATATTTTTAAACTGCGAAATTTTTGAACCGCTTTATTTTGGGCGACGATGTTTTAGAACTGCGATGTTTTCTCTCACGAATTTTTGTATCACGACCTTTTCGCCCTGCGTTGTTTTCTCCGCGACGTTTTCGTCCGCGATGGTTTTGCCGCGATGTTTTCGGCTGTAACCCCTTTATCGTAGGACGAAAAATTCCATGTTCTTGAAATTAAGTTACCAAAGGAAAAACCATTATCTTGTTAGGTTCGCGAACATTTAAAAAGGTTTTCTTAAATATGTCAATAACATTGTCATAAAAATGCGTTGCAAAGTAATACTCATTCATAAAAATTCGTTCAGCTTAGGATAAACTCATATCCACCTTGCGTGAAACATACGGTTTTTAACGCTAACAGCATAAAACCCAGTTGAAATTTAATCGTTGTATTACTCGTCATAGAAAAGGAGTGTCATGTATTGAAATAGTTTTCTATTATTATCCATTTTGGAATTTCCTTATTTTGCTCACTCCTAAGTCACAGAATTTTAAAGAAATTTATATTGGTTAAAACCTTAAAATCTGTTCGTTTAACAGCAGCATGTTCGTTTTTCAGCATGATGCGATAAACTCAACGAAATATCTGTTTTTTCAAATGTTATCCCTAAAGCATCCTCTGTGGAAATAAAGTTGTGCGTAGCATCACATTAATTCATAGAATGAAAACGGAGTTTTCCCATCTGAATCCTACTAAGTAAAGCATTTATCAGAAAAAGTTTCAACTCCCTACGAGGTAGGTTTCAGGGATACAGTTGCAAATAAATTGTAGTCAGGGTATAAGGAAATGGCGTAGAAAACCAAGAGAGAATTATTTGCTCTTCCTACATCTAAAAGTTGAAAACATTACAAGGATACTTTTTTTTGTATTCCTGGGAGACCATATTGATCGAAAATTGATCTTTTTCTGAAGATATGAAATTTATTTCCTTTCTTTCTGAAGCAAGAATATATAAGTTACAATAATGTACGTCTCGTGAAATAAATATATTAGCAAAAATAAACATGAACCGAGCATATCCCAAGTATTAACTCTAGCAATAAATGCATTTTTGAAGCAGTTTCGTTTCGCTTCTTGTTGATTATGGTTTTTTTACCTTCCGTTTACTTTTCCGTTGCATAAATGCATTAATTGTTTAAAAATGCAAAATAATTTGGTTTGGTTTATTTGATTATGACAAACAATGCGAGAACTATCTGCTTAAGAGGGGGAATACCTTCGTGGAGGACTTTCTAAGGGAAACTAGCTCGTATATATGTTACACATGGGGCAAACCACGAAAATACTCATGCAGCCATCCCATTCCCCGGAATTCGAACCTTGTACCGAAACTATCAGTGGTGTGGCCTAAAAATATGAAAAAAAAAAAAAAAAAGTAGTAGTGATTTCGGGCGTTTGGTTGCACTAAACGACTATATCTTTTTGGTACAAAATACCTTTTTATTAGCTTTTCTATATTTGCTTGTAAACATGTAAATTGAAATTGCTATGCATTTCCCACTTTTTAGTTGTTATCTATTGTCATGTTTAGTTTTGTTATGCTTGATTGTCTGCATTGCCGCGAAAAGTCGACTCAGAAGAGAAATATTTGAGCTTTAATTTCATTGTGTTTTATTCATATTTTCATTGTGTGTAGATTCATTCGAATGTGAGCTTTTAGAAGCACTTTTACCTTCACCAGTGACTGAGCGTTCAAGACACTGATTACAGGTAGTTCGACCCGTGTTCAAACCCAGGTGAACGGACTGGCTACATGATTGGTTTTCGAGATTTTCCCCATGTGTAACGTGGATATGATACAATTTTACTAAGTTTTTCACGAAGATATTCCGCCCGTTAGGCGGTATCACTCGTATGTTTTCCCGTGATCAAATAACTTAACCAAAAGGTATTGTATTATTTTATTTAATTACCTTTTATTCATTTCTTCAAGTTCTTTGTGTATTTATTTACTTGTGGCTCCAAAATTACTTTATAATTTCCATCCAGAATAATTGTAATAAACGTAAACGATTCAAGCAAAATCTAAGATTTTAAAAAGTTTTTTTATTTCCATCTTAATATGAGCGTAAACCTTGTTGAATAAAGTGCGCTTATACTTTAATTAAACTGTTAATTTAGGTGCTAAGCTGTTTTGTGAGTAACTGCATCGTATGAGCAATTATTAGAGAGTGATCCACTAAGCTTTTAGTGCGCTAATAGGATTGAAGTAATTTCCATTAAGTGATAAAAGGTTCTAGTAGATTGTTGTCATGAAGTAGTTAAGAACATTATTGAGCCCTTTGATAATCTCCTTAAGTATTTACACTTATTAGTTCTGAGTTTATATAAATATATTTTTAAATTTTAAACTAACTTGGATTTGAATGTTATTTAAAAACAATCTCATTATGATTTTCATGGCTTAAATCTCGATAGATATTTTGTAGTCGTTTAGGCTATAGAATGTTGCTGATGTATTATGTGAATATTCTGTGCGCAATTAAGATATTTTGTACTATCGATGTCCAACTTTTGCACACGAGGGCGTAAATTTAAGGTATGAAACGATTTTAGAAGCAATTTTATAAGGTATTTCTCCCTTCTTCGTATGGCTTCGTAGTGTAGTGGTTTGGACACTGGGCGCGTATTTCAGAGGTCCGTGGTTCGATTCCCGGCGAAGGTGTTGCTAAATTTTCATCTTGCCTGCTTCCAAAAATATCTAATGTCTCTACAGTGGCTCCCGAACTAAAAGGGTGGCGGATAATGATTCTCCACCCTCAGGATCTGGTGATTGGGTTCCCTAAAAACCCCAGTCGCCCTTTAAAAGGGGAGAATACATAAGGTATTTCTTCCGCCTTCTTCGCATGCCTTCGTGGTGTGGTAGTCTGCACGCTGAGAGCGTATTCCAGAGGTCCTTGGTTCGATTCCCGGCGAAGGCGTTGCTAATTTTTCAAGTCTCCTGCCTTCAAAAAATCCTAATGTCTCTACAATTTTTGTTAAAATAAATATTTTAGTTACTATTATTTGTGATATTAAAGTCGGTTTTTGTTCTGTAAGTGTTCTGCTCACTTTAAGCAGAAAACGAACATGGTTTGCTAATCAGGTTTTAGGTCCCTTTGTTGAATTTAACCAGTCGTTTTGAGCCTACAGACCGTAATTTTGGCTTTTGCATAAATTATAGGATCATTGTATCCGAACTTTCTGTATTGATTTCTGTAAAACTGTTCATAAGACTAAATCAAAATTATTACCAAAACTTGCGATATCTCTCGAAAACGCATTGACAATGATAATGAAAGAAATTAAATGATATTGAAGAAATTGTATCAACATCATGCCTTGCTTCAAATGTGTTTTTTTTTTTTTTTTTTTTTTTTTTTTTTTTTTTTTGGTGACGTGGTATGAGTTTCCCACTAAACAAGAAAATTATTAACTTTCTAACTAGTTAAAATTAAATCATTTTGGAAATGTTTGGTAACCCTCGAATTATTACAGGCAAAGAATAGCTGAATTTAGAGTTTTTACCATTTTTTTTAAACCTTTTTTCCGCTTTTGTAGCTGTATGATGGTTCGGTAAAACCATCGAAACTAATCCTGTAAAAATTTGAAAATATAACGCTGATTTTTGTTGTTTGACTTCTAAAGTAATACTTGTTCAGCGTGTTATTGTATCTTAGTTAAAGAGTAGCTTATTCATTAATTCTCTGATCGCTTTTAAAGATTAGACTTTAGAAGTATCGATCTATTCAGCTTCTCGCTTTTCGACTTTGGAAATAGTTCTGAGACCAACAATTACAGAAGGTAAAATAACGCAAGAGAGGAGGTTGAATTAAATTGTATTATTTTCTAAAAAAAAGTATTTTCAGACGATAATGCAACGGAAATCACAATAAGAATTTGCAAACAGTAAATTTCGAGATTAGAAAATTAATTTCTCGACTTGGATGAAACGTTTTATCTTGAGAAAATTAAATCAGGTTTCCCGTTATATTGCATTTTCAGTTTCACTATAAAACCACAAGCATATTATATTATCTGTGATCTGTATAAATAAATATGTTTAGGTCATATGAAATTAAGATTATGTTAAACGCTGCGAAAGAAAATCTTTACATACGAGAATGGTTATTTGCGTGACTTCCTTGCTGTGCAAAGTAGAATAAGAGAAAATCAGCTTATTAAGCACTCTCTATCAAATATTTTATTGATTACACAAGCTTTCAGATTTGCACTTCGTTTGAAGACTGCAATATTAAATTCCTTTCAGATACACAAGCATGTTGGTGGCTTTCAATATTTTAATTAGTAAATATGGAATAACTCTTGAAGTAACGTCTGTTGATGGTTCCAGATCTGTAAATCTAAGACTGAAAATTGAGTCGAAATCAAAGATTTTAAATAGCAGTTTTAAGTAAAGAAACTTCTTTCTAAATGATATAATGTATGAAACGACTTCGGTTTGGTTGAAATGAAGAAGGTAAAGAAAAGACTGACATGAGATGCGAATTGTGGATTCAAATTTTAATAACCTCGTATGTCATTTTGTGAATAGAAACATGAAAGTACTTTAGTAATTAAATTATTTACTGCACATCTCTGGAAATTTAGTTACATTTTACGTTTTTATCACAATCCAGTGATTTAATATAGATTTTAAACATCTTACTTTAGAACATCTTAGTCAATCAAATTTTAATCGATAACTAATTTGAGTTTTTTATTTTGTGAACATATTAATTAATTCTAAGCGCACTTTTCTTCGGGCTTAATTCCTTAATATCTGAAGAAAGCTGCGATTATCATTAATTTAGTTCTTTCATGCGACAGCTGTATATATTGAATAATACTTATTTTTTATTGCAGCCACGGAAATTTTTTTTGTACAAATAGGATTATTTCCCATTTTTATATTACGCTTTTTTAGTATGCTAATCATTTCAATTTCGCTCGAACAATACGGAAACTTTCGAACGGTGAATAATTCCTGTGATAAAAAAATAATTCGCATTAGCATTCAATCCTGTAAACAAGTTCTTTGGAGCGTATTGCCTTCAAAGTAATAAAGAAGTTTAATAAAGAAGTAATAAAGAAGAAGCTCTTTATACCGCTTGATAACATATTACAGAGGATTATTTTTCAATTATAATTTCAGATCGTGAAAAGAAGTATAAAAAAGTCACTAAAATAGTCGATAGAAACACTTTTTCTCGGTTTTCCAACATTTTCTAAAAATCTATGCAGATTTAATATAACGGGAAACGTTGGTCTTTAATTAAAGAAACTAATGAGAATGAGGAAAAAATGTTTTTGGCTTTTGAATTGAGTATATTAATTCGAATTTAGAGAAAAATATTTTCAAAGGTGGAAATTTTTATTTCTTTTCACAATGTTTGATATCTTGAGAACAATTCAAAATAAATAGCAAAATAAAAAACGTCTAGCAAACTCGTTGCTAGGCGACGCTGAAACATTTTCTAACCTATGGCGCTAGAAAAGCTCTCTAATTTTAATTAATTAAAGAGCATTTTAAAGCCATCGTCATTTTAATTTTAAATAATGAAATATTTTTAAAAACATTACTCTCATAGTGCGAATATGCATAAACGTTATTGATTACATGCAAAGCAAATCATTTTAAATAAATAATATATTAAACAAAAACAGAGATACAAATTTTTGAGAAATACATACATTATTTTTAGGTCTCTGTATCTGGTATAATGATATGCTATGTATTTTTAGGATTTGAGAGATAAAGATTTTCGGATTGGTATAGTTTTATTAAAAGGTGTCACGTTGTCAAAATTAAAGGTGATCTAAAAACCTATTTTCTTTTTTCATTTTTAAACTGGAATTATGGGGCTATTACGATCTACTGTTCTAAATTTATTTAGTCATACCATGATTCTGATGAAAAACGCTGTCTTTGCACATACATAGAGAGGAAGAGTTTTAAGCTTACTTATGAAAAATATCTCCTATAGTTGTTTTGTGCTTTGTTTTCTTTCTGTGTGTATGTATATAAAGTAATGCAATTAACAAGAAATTTACAAATAAATGTTTCAGGAGAATCTTGTAACTGTTGGCCCGAGAAATCAACTCCAAAGCTGTAACCAGCAGAGCAAAATTGATTAGAGAAAAATGCAATAAGCATAATATGTACAGATATACAGCAAAGCTCAGAGCTTTCCAAGAGGCACAAATAAAAAACTTCTTAAACAAGTACTTCGTTTTTTAAAATTACAGTTATTCATACAACATTTTGCTGTAAATGTAGTTCTAAATTAAAAATTTTCTTGATTATTTTCAAATTAAATCTATTTTATTTTATTTTAAAGCTTAGTTTGAATAATTAACAATGAACTTCGTTTTCAATTAAATGAATAGATTATTTGAATATGGGCTAAGCACACTGAGGCTATCTGGTTAATGGAAGACATTCCTTCGTGGAGGAGTTTGTAGAGACTTTAGGTTTTCTTTTTTTTGGAAGCAAGAGAGATGGAAAGTTACCAACCGCCTCCGCCAGGAATCGAACCGCGGACCTCTCAATTACACGCTGAGCATGTGCAGACTACTACACCTCGAAGGCTCGCTAAGAAGATGGGAGAAATACCTTATAAGTTTTTTAAAGAAAACTGGCTCATATGCTTAATTAAATAAACATTTTAAAATTTAATTCTTTTATTTTCTGTTTCAACTAAGTTATTTTAGAACTTATTTCGTTATAAAATTACCTATATTTTTACAGATTTCATTGAATTTTTCTTCAAATCTTTCATTGATTTAAACTTTTATTCCTTAATTAAAAACTTTTATTGATTAATTTTCTTAAAAGCTAAATCTAGCCTTGTCTGAAAACAGAAATAGAATTTGCTAGAATTAGCAAGAATATTATTTTTACGACTTCAAAATCATCGTCATTTTTCGAATATTTTGCTCAATTATCTACAAAGAGTAAACGTTTTCTGCGTTTTTTTCCTTCAATTTAGTTGAATATTTTTATAAAATTATATTGCCATCTATGTGCTTTTACTGCTTTTATAACTGCATTGGTAATGTTTTAATGCTTTACTATTTTTATAATTGTATGGTAATGTTTTAACGTTTTTTGGAACACCAAGATTTGACGGCGAAAATTTTCTGCGTCATTCGTATAGCTTCCTAGCGAAATTATTAAGCGAACCCTATTCATTTTTTGCTATGGCATTTCCATCGTTATCGGTATATATATTACTAAAACGCGTGTTGATACACAGTCTGTATTCATCCGTGTCAAAAATATCTTTTGCCTCATACAATTTGTAAAACAACGTTGAAACAATATTGTAAAAGTTGAATTTTAAATTCATTTATTTTGTTGCTCCTGTATTTGTACATTCACTATATAGACTAAGCCGTAGCCTATCCATTAGATTGAATAAATTAGATGTATTAAATAAATTAGATGGAATAAATTAGGTGGATTAAATCAGAGGGAATAAATTCGGTTCGGTTTTCTTTGAAATTTCCTCAGAATTTTCAATCAGAATACATTTGTTAATCAGAATGTTCACCGATCTTGCTTGATTAAACCGTATGAGAAATGTTTCTTTGATCTGTACACATTTTAGTTTCCTAAATATCTTTGATCTTAATGTTGTTGCACTACAAAGAGCATCTTGGTTTGCAACTATGCCATTTAGAGTAGCGGCTGATATCAATATACATGTTACATGTTAATTTTCATCCAATTCCTTTTAAATTTTCAGCGTTTGTCCTGAATGCTGAAAACTTTTCTTTTAATTCTTCGAAACAAACTTTATGAGCAGAAATCTGATATTTCGGCAATGGAAGCAAATGCTTTGTGGAAAAGTGCCTTCCGTTTTCTGAGGAATGGAGCATACCATTTTAAAAGAGAAGGAATGGTTGGGCTACCCATCTTTCTTTTTCTATTCTAAATGGTCCTCTTTCCCGTATAGTAAGCTGTAAATGCACAATGAAAGAAAATGAACAGTAATTATAATACCCGGAAAACTTCTACTATAAAATAACCGAAAATTCAAAAAAATAAAAATAATTTCAATTTTTAAGTTAAAGTTGAAAAGTTATTTAGTTATACAATCTTCTTCAAAGTGACAAATTCAAACTGTGGGCCAGTTCAAATAGCAAGTACAGATATAAAAGCAAAACTGAACCCGAAATATAAATGGCAACTGATCATTATTGAAGAGGAGAATAAAGTGTTTAACATAGCAAACAACGCTAATTTCAATGTTGTGGTTATTATACGATATTTCGTCTTTAGAAGCATATATACATATATATACACACGAACTAACGTTGCGTTTAAAAAAGAAAATGGACATATTGAAGAAACCACCTTTATTACTAGTGAAATAATTTCATTGAAATTATTGAAAATAAAATAAGGTAATTTAATAAAATAAAGGAGATTTAAAACTAATGAAATATATAATTTATGTGAATGTAGAAACAAAATGTTCGAAAAGAATTTAACTAAACATTAGATATTTAATTTACCAGTCAGGTATAAGAGTGCATAAATTAGTGTGCTCAGAGTGTATGCCTAATATCATTTCCCCCCTTTCCTCACAATATAAACAAAGAATAAACATTTATGTAGGCTATCGTTTATAAAATATACAAATTATAGAAAGAATAAAATTTAATTAATTAACATATGTAAAGAGAGATTATTTTGCAAAATAAAGTGCAGTAAAACGGTGTCTCAGGTAGAATAGAATGATACGTATTTTTGACAAAAGTACTAAAGTGGCAGCATATCATAGGACATGAACTCGTAATTCTTCATATAAAAGAATCCTATTGCTTCAACAATCATAAATGGGTATTCAACATCATGTACAAAAGAGAAAAACAGCGAAAACAAAATTTTAAATGCGAGTGAATAGTACAGGTAGTCCATCAGCAGATTGAAAAGTTAAATACAAACAGTCAGTCTCTTTAAGTAAACTATGAAATTTTAATTTATTTAATGTGTAAATACGCTATATAATGCTCCTAGTTACTACATTTCGCACGTTCATACTTACATACATAACAAAACATCTGCTGCAAAATCACAAAAAAGAACAAAAAGTAAACTTTATATCTAATTTTTATAAAATAATCAAATAAATTAAATTGAAGTTTAAGGTTCTTGCTGAGAAAGAAACAATTCAACTAGAGAGAAAAGAAAACGTCCAGGTTTGACAAAACATTATTCTGAACATAACCCAAGTATTGCTGTCGAATAAAAAATAAATATTTCATTATCCCATAACTAGTTTGTAAGCTGCATTGTTCCTTTTTTTATTTTTTGAGCAGAGCTCATTCATCACGCCATTGATCAAATATTGAAGCATTGAAGCTCCTTTATTTACAAAAGATTTAGATTGTCTTTAAGGATAAAATACAGAAATTATATAGTAGCATTGATTCTATTTGCTTGATATCGAAACTAAACAATTTATAAGAAAGATGCATAAAATTGAGGAAATGTGCATTCCTATCTACGAAAAACAGATAAATGTTTAAATAGATGTTTATAATTTAAAACAAAAGTTATTTTACTAATTAAATTTCTGTGATAATATTTATTACATTGCAGTTCACGGGTTTGTAGAGGTAACTATGCCAGAAGACTATAAAGAAACTGGTGCTTTATTGAAATAAATAAAAGCTCATAGAGTAACATAAACAGTTATATATAGCTGAAGGAGGAGAAAAAAAGATAAGAAAATACTTTGCATGCGATAACATGCAAGGAGCATCGTAGATATGTGTTTTTACACATATCTACGATGCTCCTTGCTTTAGCTTCTGCTCAGATATTACTGCTTTTTAGCAGTAATATCTGAGCAGAAGCTAAAGCAGGTTAGATACACTAAGTGTCTTGATCCAAAATAGTTCTCGGCTAGGATAAGATAAGAAAATACTTTGCATGCGATAATGTGCAAGGAGCATCGCAGATCACTGACATCGCTCGTAGATCTGTGTAAAAAGCAGTAATAGCTGAGCAGAAGCTAAAAGCAGGTTAGATACATTAAGTGTTTTGATCCAAAATAGTTCTCGGCTAGGATATAGCCTATATAATTCTCATTGCGGTAAGCACTTCTTGAAGTTTCCAGAAAAATCGCTCCCAGGGCTTTGAAAATGTGATTTTCAGAAACTTCCAAGGAGTTGGAAAGTTGGCGACGAAACTTGTAACCAAAACTGGAGACGTGGGCTTCAAGAAGCGGTATACTCGAGCTATTTTGATGATTTAAATGTTTGTCGATTATGAATTAATAGTTGTATAACATAATACACGAAATAAACATTTAGGAATGCAATAAGAGGCCACAAATTCGGTCAAACAAAAGTACGCGATATTTTTTTTTAATAAAATACGCTAAATAAATAAATAAACAAGAATACGTAACACTATAAAAAGATATAAAAACCTCTAAGTTACAAACACAAATATTTATAAAAATTTACGACACTATACTGGTACGAGCTAATATGATGGCGAGAAAAATCAGTTTTTTAAACAATACGTAAAGTTTTAATTTGAAAGAGAAATAAAAGATCTTATATCCCGCTAAATGGTATCATTTTATAAACTATCGTTTTGAGAGTCCGCGTAGAAAACAGATGCGTTAAGTCTCGAGCAATAGAAACAATAGGTTTCATAGATGATAAATAGTACAGTAACATTAAAGAAAGAACGTAATATAACAGCTTTAATAATTTAGAAAGGTATCGCTGAAGATGTTTATAATGTCAAACTATTTCTACGTATTCTTCTATTGTAGTCATTACGTTATATTCTGAGAGAAAGGATTAGTAACTAAATGTAGCGTGTAAAACACGAATTGCAGAAGTAGGACAAAGACAACGTCGCGCTGCAGAGTAGCATGTTTCTTGCTGTCACTTTGAGGCGCACAATAGATATACCAGCTTTTCTATGGCAAAAATAAGGGTTTTGTAACTTATCCAATGCGGTACATGGTATTTTTAGTATGCATTGGTATATGTCTTTCTCCAGTTTTCGAAACACATGAAACCGAAGAATAGTATTTACGTAATATTTAAGCTACTATAAGAAAATAAATAACAAGAGAAATTTCCTATGCTTTTTCGAGGCATTTCTATTTCAAATCAATAAGGTATGCTATGTATTTTATGTTTTTTAATGTTGTTATAGTATCATACTGCTGATTCAGAAGTCAAACAACAAAAATCAGCGTTAATTCACAAAATTTTCACAGGACTAGTTTCGATGGTTTTACCGAACCATCATCTTCAGCTGCAAAACCGCAAATGAACAAGATAGGAAATAATGTTTAGATAAGATAAGAAAGCCTGGACAAGAATAAGCAAGTGGCGCCATCTGTTGGCGAAACCAGAACTAAAACATAATTTCTCTAAAAGCTGAAGGCAAATTTGGATTGGAATTAGGATCGTTAACTAGAACAGAAAGATTTTTATGAATGTGAAATGCCTCTAGAAAATCCAGTTCTCCAATGGAAGATGTTTTTTGAATAATTTTGGCAGCAGAAAAATTGAAAGTGTGATTTTCGGACCAACAATGTTGAGCAACAGAAGACTTCTGTGTTTCCTTTTTTCTAACATATGCCTCATGTTCTTTGACGCGAAATTTTAAGGCTCTCTTAGTTTGGCCAATGTAAATTAAACCGCACTGGCAAGAAATCCTATAAATACCCCAGGAATTCATATCCGGAATGGGGTCCTTGAGTATAGATGTTGGAATTTTATTGATGGGAGAGTAAACAACCCGAAAGTTAAATTTCTGCAAAATATGTGCAACTTTATAGCTAATTGATGGAAAGAAGGGAATGACAACAGAATTTTTATAATCTCCTAAAATAAGAGTGTGGCTTTTAGTGTGTTGAGATGAGAATTTTTTAACTGCTTGATTAATAATGTTGGGTGAAAAGCCCCTGTCAATAGCTATTGCTTTTAAATAATTTAGTTCTTCATCAAGGGCTAGTTTGGAGGAGCAAACTTGAAGAGCACGGAAAACATAGGAATATTTTTCCAAAATAAATATTACAAGCAAACTGAGGGATTAACCATGGGAAGCCCCCTCAGTCCCATCCTGGCTGATATCTACATGCATTATTATGAATCAAAATTGTTTGAAACTTTAAACTTCCCGGCATGGTTCCGCTACGTAGACGATACTTTTACCCTGTTTGAAGGTAATAAAGATGATTTAAATAGAGTTCTTTCAACAATGAATTCTATTGATCCTGCTATTCAGTTCACTTTTGAACTTGAGACTTGCAATTCTCTTCCGTTTCTCGACATTCTGGTCACACGTAACACATCCAACTTCAGTACTACAGTTTACCGTAAACCTTCATCGGTTTGCCTTCCACCACACTTTAAATCATGTCATCCGACTAAACAAAAGTTAGCTTCATTTTATTCCTATGTTTTCCGTGCTCTTCAAGTTTGCTCCTCCAAACTAGCCCTTGATGAAGAACTAAATTATTTAAAAGCAATAGCTATTGACAGGGGCTTTTCACCCAACATTATTAATCAAGCAGTTAAAAAATTCTCATCTCAACACACTAAAAGCCACACTCTTATTTTAGGAGATTATAAAAATTCTGTTGTCATTCCCTTCTTTCCATCAATTAGCTATAAAGTTGCACATATTTTGCAGAAATTTAACTTTCGGGTTGTTTACTCTCCCATCAATAAAATTCCAACATCTATACTCAAGGACCCCATTCCGGATATGAATTCCTGGGGTATTTATAGGATTCCTTGCCAGTGCGGTTTAATTTACATTGGCCAAACTAAGAGAGCCTTAAAATTTCGCGTCAAAGAACATGAGGCATATGTTAGAAAAAAGGAAACACAGAAGTCTTCTGTTGCTCAACATTGTTGGTCCGAAAATCACACTTTCAATTTTTCTGCTGCCAAAATTATTCAAAAAACATCTTCCATTGGAGAACTGGATTTTCTAGAGGCATTTCACATTCATAAAAATCTTTCTGTTCTAGTTAACGATCCTAATTCCAATCCAAATTTGCCTTCGGCTTTTAGAGAAATTATGTTTTAGTTCTGGTTTCGCCAACAGATGCCGCCACTTTCTTATTCTTGTCCAGGCTTTCTTATCTTATCTAAACATTATTTCCTATCTTGTTCATTTGCGGTTTTGCAGCTGAAGATGATGGTTCGGTAAAACCATCGAAACTAGTCCTGTGAAAATTTTGTGAATTAACGCTGATTTTTGTTGTTTGACTTCTGAATCAGTATTTATTCGGCGTGTTATTGTGTCTTAATCATACTGCTATTAACATAAAGCATCCTAAGGATTTCTAGTTTGAATTTCTGAAAAGTTTTACTTCATTTCTGCTTAGCTTAATGCCTTGCCAGATCGCAATGATAATAATTAAAAGAATAAATAATAATAATAGCAACAACAACAATAATAAATAAATAAATAAGAAACAAAGGGTCATAAAAATAAATGCGAAAAAAGATAATAATATCTTTCTTGTTCAATGTTAATTTTCTCTTTTGTTTAATGCATCAGAGAGTTCATTTTAAAAGAAGTAAAATTATGATAAAATTCAGGGTACGGTTTAAGCTAATGTCAGAATTCTCTGCCTATCAGATTAGATTACGCCTTCAAGTAATGGCTTTCAGCGCTGCAATAAATGCTCCAGCGTGTTAGGTAAGTCATTTAGAATTAGTGTCCTTATGTAGAGACGTAATTTAAAAATTTGATCCCTTGAAACTGGTGAGAAGCTAACTAACGTTATTATGATATTTTTTCGCGTTATACGCCAAAAAATGTACTTGTTTCACTGTGAAAGTATTAATAAGCAAAAATTGTTCCTTAGTGATGGATTTCACAGAATTTTGTTATTCGTTTTCTGCAGATTTCAAAGAAATTAAATTTCTTTCGGAGAACAGGGCTTAAGCTTTTGTAGAGAGCACTTTATAATATTTAAAATTATGGAGATGTTAGCAAAAAGAAACTGAAGATAGAATTATCCTTAGGCTCTAAAAAATGTTATGAGCAATCTAAAAAAAATGGTTTACTCTCTGATGTAGGTGGAAAAAACAGCTGTTTCTCATATTTCTATATAAAGGCTTTTAAACTGAAAACGTTTTGGTTTACTTTATTCAGTATTTTCTGACTAAAAGTATTTCTGTCTCATTCTCAGAATTTAATTCTTTAAAAGGAATTTCATTTACTGATGCATTAAGAGATTTTCTTTTAAGGTTTCCTTTACTTCAATATTCTTTTGTTGAAAGCTATTTATTTTAAATCTGAACAAAATTTTTTGTTTAAGCAGTTTGATTAATTAAAAGGGCTGCAATGTTAGATATTTAAGTGGTAGAGAAATTACTCGATCATTAATAGCATTTATAAAAGTGTTTATTTGCAGATAACTTTTTAAACTGAAGATAATAGCTTCTGGGCTCAGAATGGTGTTCTATCATAATTTATAAACTTGTTTGATATACTAGATCTGCTCATAAATGTTTTAGAAGTAGATTTAGGATTATTAAAAATTATGGAAAAGCATTCTCGAGAGCTGTTTTCCTTAGGGAAAGAGAGGACTTCGTGGAGGACTCTTTTAGAGAAACTAGCTTGTATTCATGTTGCACATGGGTAAAACTATGAAAAGTTAGCCGTCGTTCGACCCGGTATGTGAAATCCGGTCGAATCACCAAATTTCAGCGACTTTATCGTTCGGTTTTGGGTGGGCGTTAGATTAGGCAAGCGTTTAAAACTGTTAAATAATCATTGGTTCCTGGACTGAAATGAACTTGCTGAGTCGAACGTTTCAGTTTTTCTGTAAGCGTAATTTAAATGCGAAGATTACTATATGAGACGTTTCATAAAACGCAACTCTATATACGTCAGATATTCTTGTTCTTTTAGTGGCAAATAGCTTAAAATAATGTAGGTTTTGCATGTTTGAAATAAGTGTGTTTGGTGAAAAAAACCAAACTGTGTCATATCTGGTAGTATGCAGATAGTTTTTTCTTATACCACATTGTATTCATGGCAAAATAAAAAAAAATAAGGAAATTACAAGTCTTTGTGTCCGTCGCCTAATAACGGAAAGAGACATCGAATAAACCAAATTATCATAATGTTTCATTTCCTTCCTTCTCTAGTTAAATAACAGGTGAATGGATACAGTCTATTCAAAGACTGTAACTGCATTCTTAATTCGGCTCTTGACATAGCGAAAGTATTACAAAAGGAAATTTTTATCTTTGATTTCTTTACATGCAGCGTAAAAATAAGCTAACATCCTATAAATGTTACTAATGAAGCATGTTAAGCGAAGAGTCATTTTTATCTTGCACAAATATTTAAACCAGTTATCGACAGAGCAACTAATACTTACGTTCTCTTGGTATTAAAAATCTAGTTCTATGAATCTGACATTATTTTTGTTGCCGAATCTAAAATATAATCGAGAGTTTCCTGCAATTTAATGCAGCAAACAACTAGTTTATAGCATTTGAAATACTAGAAACTTTTTGAAACAACTAGTTTATACGAGTTTACATAAATTCATATATAGATGTGGGAAGTAAATAATTTATAAGCATAAGTATAATCATTTATAAATATTAGTATACTCATTTATAAGTACAATCAGTATATAAAGGAAGGAAGGAGTTATTTCAGCTTTCTTAATGGCCAGCAGAAGACAAGGGGCATATGAGGACATATGACTTTTGATATTTTACCCTCAGTATCCAGTAACTTCCTTGTAGAAACACTGTCCATGCTCATCGTTCGCCGCCCTGAGATTAGCAAGAAATCTACACGAAAACGCATGTTTTAAGACATCTTGCGTCTCATGGCTGCATGAGCTTATGGGATCTTTCACACTTTCCTCCCAATCCTCTGACCTAATCTGCATTAGAATATTTTCATACTTCAGCATAGGCATGCAGCTGCATGTCGTCGAATTTCGGATACATTAACAACACAGCTTTTAACTTTACAAATACGACACCTTTGATTTTACCATCACCTTCCCTGAAATTTGCTTCTTTGTTACCTTATTTATTCGATTTGTATTTACCGTTTTAAACCGAGAACGTATAGATGTAATTTATCCACCATTTCATAGGGAAAACAACGGTAGCCCACCTGTTAGGTGCCTCAATAATAAACAGACAACCGTTAGTAGTGGCCAACGACTATAAAAGGCTAGAATCCATCATCGGGGAGGGGATATGATCTGCATTATTTACACTCAAATCATAAGTGATTGCGAATGTATCAGGGGAATTTAAAAAAAATTAGAGAACTCTTGAATTAATTCAGAATTAAATTGTGAAAAAAATTAATAGAATTAATTGAATTAGATGTTATACCTTACTTAAAATACTATTAAGCAATTAATCAGCAACTTTTAGCTTAACATACGTATGGAGCGGTATTATTTTTCGAGAGCCATAAATGCTCTGTTGATGATATTAAGCCTTGCGAAGAATAGCGACGCTCGTTTTGGTCAAAGCTTTTATATGCAACAGTTTTTCCCTTCTCTGTTGTACTTTTCACAAAGACAAGAGCATACTATGAGTTGACATTTATAGAGAATAGCAATTATTTTCAAACTAAAACGACTTAAGTGTATTGACAAAAGTTTCAGGAGGGCAGATTTTCATAGATTACTTTCATAGTAACTGCATATTTGCCGCCCAGACGGAAAAGTGGTTAGTGATTCTGAATGCCATACCGAACGGCCCGGGTTTGAATCCCGGAGAACGTATAGATGTAATTTATCCACCATTTCATAGGGAAAACAACGGTAGCCCACCTGTTAGGTGCCTCAATAACAAACAGACAACCGTTAGTAGTGGCCAACGACTATAAAAGGCTAGAATCCATCATCGGGGAGGGGATATGATCTGCATTATTTACACTCAAATCATAAGTGATTGCGAATGTATCAGGGGAATTTAAAAAAAATTAGAGAACTCTTGAATTAATTCAGAATTAAATTGTGAAAAAAATTAATAGAATTAATTGAATTAGATGTTATACCTTACTTAAAATTCGAAGAACTTTGCACTTTGCACCACTGAGAGGGCTTCCGACCTAAGGTGATAGATACCTAATGGAAATAGCCCACCTAGTGGAAATAATTTATTGAATAGAAAATTTTTACAGAGTCTTTACAACGAATATTTTTGAATGACAGTGATATTTTTCATTACTTTTACATGACAGTGAAAATTATTTACAGTCGTTTTTGCATTTGCATGCTACGGTAGTTCAATGTTTCAGATGATCAATGTGACAAAAATTCAAAGAACTGCTGCTTTGGACATCAGGCAGGTGATATGATGACAAAAAGTGTAAGTGTCTCTTTGTTCATACTTTCGTTTGATACTGCAAGTCCAGTTTATAATTACAGTTCATTAAAAAGTGGAAATAGAGTATAAAGGTGGAAATAAGAATGAGAAGAGATCCTTTACGCGTTTTTGCATTTAAAAAAGAAAGCTTTAAGTTGGTATTTTTCTTGACTAACGAAAACGCCAAAGAGGATTTTCGCTTCGTTAAAATTACAGTACAGGAAAAGATAAAATATTGTTAGTGTTTGTTTATACAATGATTCTTGAAAGTGTATATATTTGATTAATAAAGAAAGAAAAAAGGTATGAAAGGCAACCATACAGAATCTCTCGATTGTCTGCGGAAACGTTACGAGAAAAAACAATATGTATCAATATTAGCAATCCAGCGTAGTCTTAACTGAGCTTTTCATATTACTATCAACAGCTGACAGCATGGCAAAATTCGACTTTCGATATTGAGGCAGGGAAGCAAAGTAATCATGCACACAATGATCTTATGGATATAAATGACGATAAGATATCAATAGATGATCTTAATTTCCCTTTCTCACACCCAGAAGCACCTGTATCAATCATTGCCGGATATCCGGCTTCTCAATGCATCACTGTAATTGGTGCCGCCCGGTAAATCTTCCTATCTTTCTAGGTTTGGAAGAAGAAACTACTCTGCAGATATGTTTTTTCTATTTCTCTATACAAACTTTGTATTTATTGTTTATTTCTATTTATATGAAATGTGTATTCATCACAGCATTCTTTGATTTAATCTGGTTTTATATTTTAATACTTGTTTAGTTTGATTTAATATTTGATGACATAGGAATATTTAAAATCTTTTTCCATATAAATTGTTTTTGTTATTTCAAATGGTCAGACACTCGAAAGTTAATGTATTCGTCGGGGATGGCCAATACACGTCGGTCATTTAGCCTTGCCATTCTCGAGAACGTTTCCCAAGGTGCAGTACAGGGGTAATCGATTTTACACGAGCAAGTACAGGAAAGTTTTGTTCCAATTTTGATGGAGAGCATCGAGGAGGGGACGGATCCGACAGTCTCCCACACCTTTTTCCTACCACCAAATCTTTCGAAAGGACTTTCAGCTCGCCACTGTTTTAACTAACCCTATGCTGCACAGACATCATATACTTGTAACATCTAAGCTGTTTCCGGGTTTCGAACCCAAGCCCAAGACTACAGCAGCCAAGAACGCTAACAGCCATACCGATAAGGTTGGTTCATGTTAAGTTAATGGTTATTGTTACTTTGATTATTTTAATGATAGTTTGACTTATGAAGATTGTTGAGTAGTGTAACGTCTTCTGTTTTGTCACGAACCGTTACATAAAAGTTGACCTTACTCTACATATTTATCATTAGTATCAGGTCACCTGTTTATTACTCATCATCAGACAACAATTGTTTTCAAGATTTAACTGAACTGCTTCAGTTATGAATATGACATGTTTTTCAATTGACCCGAAACACAACAATTCTAATCATGTCGTTAGAGTTTTCTAACACTGTTGTTTTCCGTATTGCGGATTAATCTTACGAATATCGTCATTTCAGAGATTTTCGCCATATCAAATGCATTACAAACGTTTTTAGCTTTTTCATATAATCTGTGGAGTGTTTTTGTATATGTATGCATGTAAAATAATTTCCTAACTTTTGCAGGCAACTTAAGAAGCATAATGCTCTTTTAATATTTCTAAAGTATTTGAGGTCAGATATTGCTTTTTGTTACACAGTTATAAAGGTTGTAGGGTCTTACTTTATTTTTCTACTAGTTATATTTATTCTAGAAATAGCTTTCCTTTACTTCCTCATATTACTACCTATGTTTTCCTGCCAGAATGAGTTTTCAGATTTACACTTTATGCAAATAGGTTAGAAAATCCTATTTAAGCTGAAGTCTGAGCTACTTTAGTTAGAGAGAGAGAGTGTGTTCTGCCTTTTGGCCACCGAGTTAGGCTGCCGAGTTAGAGCTTGCTAGTTTAAGGCTCTGCTTATAACGTGCCTGCTAGTCTACACCGGTGACTTTAGTCAACAGCCAACTACGTAGTAAATAACCCTGTATAGATTAGGCTGTTTATTCTACTTAGCATTAGTTTAATTTTCTATTTTCTATTTTAAGTTCAAACCAAAGGTTCCGGCTTCCTGTACGCCCAAGTGAGGCCGTCTGTGACTATATTTGAGTTAAAATGAAAGGGTATTTTAATTCTTCTTCGGAGTTGTTATTTACGTACCAGAATTTAGCAAACAATCGATACACAATTCTATTAGGTTCTAGTAGTTGAATAACTTTAGCTAGAACACTACAAACTGTTTGTTAGTTTCAACATTTAAATTGAGCACAGCGTTCTCCTTATACTGTTACGATATGTACTAGGATTAAAACATATGTATTTTACTCTTTAAAATAAATTCTAATTTAACATCCACGGCTTCTTCCTCAGAACAAAGTACGAATATACATATGAGCAGAAAATATGCTAGTTATGTCCTTGATAACTGAAAGACAAGAGACAAAAGAAGACAAAAGAAAGTTATTCAAAATGATTTTAGCAATAATATTTTGATGGAATTATTTAGTTCTTGATTATTTGCTAATGGTTGTTTGGTTTATTTAATTATAGCAAAGCACACTAGGGCTATCTGCCTAAGGGGAGGGATGCTTTCATGGAGGACTTTCTAAGGGAAACTGGCTCGTATGCACGTTACAAATGGGGAAAACCACGAAAACGCCCATTCAGCCAGCCCGTTCGCGGAATTCGAACCTCGGACCGAACTACCAGGGTTCAGCGACTTTACCGCTTGGCCGCTTGTGGGCTCTATTTGCTAATGGAAGAGAAAACAGATATTCATTAATTATTTCTTCACTTTCTACAACTAAGAAATAAAATTGCATTTCTGTGTCTATTAAGTTATTAGTAATATGCTTGTTTAGAAATACTTAAATTTCAAATCTTCCTTGAAGCTATTTCCATTAAAAAAATGGATCAAAGGAAGATTTCTTTTGTGTATTTTATTACCATCTCCAAAATAATCTTTTACGAAATACGTTCTTAGACGGAATCATTTTCTAATTAAGAAAAAAAAAAAAAAAAAAACTTCTCAGCTAATATCAGAAGTTTCATCTAGAATAAAGTAGGATATCTGAAAGGAAATTTAATTAATTTAATAATTAAATATGTCTATTCTTGCCTATTATCTAATTCTTTGCATTTCTCTTTTCAGACATTCTACATCGTGGTGGTAACTGCCGGTTCATTTCATCTCCACACCCTATTTAATATACCAGGTAAGTTTAAACAAAGTAATTAGTAGTAGCTAATAAAATTCTAGCTAAATTTTATGCTTGATCAGAACTTAGTTTGCTGATGTATATATCTCTGAGGTTTTCCATTTAATTAATAGTCAGATAAAAATACAGGAAGCCCACAGGGTGTTTCCTCTCCATGTTTATTTAAACATGTTTTATTTTAAGCTGAGAATAATTTTGATATATGAATTGAATTCAAATATTAGTGTAAATTATTAACAGAGGAAATATGATAAAAATTTTGCACTTCTATATTTGACGTCCTTTTCTTTATTTCAGAAAATACCCTTTCCTTTATACTTCCTTGTAAGAAGTAAAGGAAGTAGTAATTTCGAAAAATATAAGGAATCATATTTCAAAGGAAATACCCATTTTTATCATTTCCGTGTCGATCTGGACGAATTGATTTTCATGACGACTAGATATCCAAAACAGATTGTAACATGGATTTAAAATGGATTCAAAAGAGACTTTTAGACTTTTTCGTGTATTTCGTATATAAACATTCTGAAACGTATGTATACATGTCACGAAGCGTATGTATATACGTATGTATCTTGTATTACTCAAAAACGATTAACCATAGAACGTTGACATTTTGTATATGGGACTGCTAAATCATATAGTTCTGCTCCTTTCTTGTTTATATTTTTATTGAATTTGGCAGTAACAAATATATATATTTTAATTTTACATAGTAAATATTTTGTACGAGGAAGAGATTATACTATCTTGGAAAAAAAATCTATTGTAAAAGAAAATTTTTTTAGCGAAAAATCAAGAATGAGTCTAAGCCTTTAAAATAAAATTAAAAATAAGCTTTAATATTTTTAAAAAATTAAAATCTTAGACGAAAATCAATCAGTAACGTAATTATCCACTGTTTAATGTTCCGATTAGACTCACCAGGGGCTGATTAATTAAACATTAAACAACAACTGTTAAGGAGTTCTGAATACCTGTTTCATAATTTTTTCATAATTTGAGTGAAAAATTAAACTAACAAACAGGCATTTTTAAAAATAAATAAAACCACATACCCGCCCCCTTACCCGACTTTTAGAAGTACTTACCATGACTTTACTTTCGCAGTCGATGGTCGTAATCATATGCTTCCATTTACAGAAGTGTTTCAAATGACGAAAATATTCGTTTTGGCAATAGCAAATTAAATATATATATATATACAGGGTGATTATAATTAAAGTTTAAGTTTCAAAACGCTATAAAAAAAGAACCACTGATGAAAATGATGTGAAATTTGAAAGGAATGTTATTGAAAAAGGCGGAAAGCATATGGCAGAAGAAAAATTTTAGTTTCAAAAGTTAGCAACAGATGGCGCTGTAAGCGGCAGAATCACGACGAGAAACGAGAAATGATTCGTAAAACAATGGCTAAGGTGGAAGTTACACATTAAAACGCATTGAGAAATTAGAATTGTTGAATAATTTTATTTGCATGACTCTACATATCACATCGAAAGGGACAAATCGGTTTCAAGAGTTTTGCGGCGACATACCGCATAAGAACCATTCATCAAAGAAGTTCGGAACTGTCGCGAGACTGGCGCAAAACATGTTCAATATGGTGTCCACCGTTGTGTGCAACAAGTTGAAAGTGACAAACAGCATGTTCCACAACGGATCGCAGTGTCTCCGGGGTGATGTTCAGAATGCGTTGCGAAATGCGTGCCTTTAATTCCGCTAAATTTGCAATTGGAGCACGGAACACATCATCCTTCAGATACTCCCACAGCCAGAAATCACACGGAGTAAGATCAGGCGATCGGGATGGCCAGGATGTAGGGAAATGACGGCTGATAATTCGAGCATTTCCGAAATGGCGCCTCAGCAGCTGTTTCACGGGATGTGCAATGTGCGGAGGAGCGCCATCTTGCATAAAAATGATTTCATCCACACATCCATGCTGTTGCAGACCTGGAATCACGTGGTTGCACAAAAGAGACGCATACCTCTGACCAGTGACGGTTGCGGGAACAGGACCGGAAGCACCCGCTTGCTCGAAAAAATATGGTTGTAGGATGAATGATGCCGTAAAGCCACACCATACCGTGACCCTTTCAGGATGAAGTGGTACGGGGTGCGTTGCCAGTGGATTTTCTGTTGCCCATATTCGACAATTCTGGGTATTCACGTATCCTGTCAGATGGAAATGGGCTTCATCTGTCCACAAAATTTTCCACGGCCATTCATTATCCACTTCCATGCGAGCCAGGAATTCTAACGCAAACGTCTCCCTAGCTGTCAGGTCAGACGGAAGCAACTCCTGCACATGGCCAATTTTGTACGGATAGCATTGCAGAATGTTTCGCACAATTTTCAGCACTGTGCTCATAGGCCTGTCCAATGTTCGGACAATTCCTCGTACACTGCACGGTTGCACACCACCGGCCGACCCCTCCTGTAATGCTGTGGCCACTTCTTCAACTACCGTCGAATGCACTCGTTTTCTCCCTCTACCAGATTGCACATCAAACGAACTTGTCGTTTCGAATTTTTGCATCATTTTCTTTAGACCTACGACACTCATTGGACCAACGCCTTCTTTTATACCCTTCAGTGTCCTGAATTTTTGCAGAGCTACTCTAGACAATCATCATTCTTGTAATACAGCTTTACCAGCAGAGCGCGGTCCTGCAGTGAAACACCCATGGCGAACGTCTGAGACGCGAAATGAGGAACAGCCTGGTACCTGGTGGCTTTATAACACTGAAATTTAACTAACATTTTAATTTAAGTCTTATTTCGCTTGCAGCGCCATCTGTTGCTAACTTTTGAAACTAAATTTTTTCTTCTGCCATACGCTTTCCGCCTTCTTCAATAACATTCCTTTCAAATTTGACGTCATTTTCATGAGTGGTTCTTTTTTTATAGCGGTTTGAAACTTAAACTTTAATTATAATCACCCTGTATATTCGACAAATAGGGAAATCTAACTTTTAATGCGGTTATTATGTTTAGGAATTTTATGTTTATGCGGATATTTATGTTTAGGAAGGTTTTCATACTCGTTAGAAAATTTAAAGTGATAAGAAGTGCGACTTCCGTACGACAAAATTTGACCGGTATATTTCATTTCAGAAATTTTAGATATAATTTTCAACTTTCCTTAGGGGATCTGTTAATATGTTCGAATAAGTTTAAACGAAGTGCAGCTAAACATGTGTATAATTTAATAGCACGTACGAGGAAGTTATGTGGTGTTCACATCTAATTTTTTGGTATTGTGAGCCAAGTCTAAAAAAGTGAAACTTGTAAACCTGATTTTTTAGAAAGTTGAATGCATCTACGTATAAAAGAAAATATCTGCTATTTAAATCTATTGATGAAAATTTCTAAATATATTTGTATTGCATCTGATGTGACGCCAAATTACCAAAATATAATACTAAGATGAAGACGAATTGATTTTAATGTACATATTTTGCTATTACTTATGCTGTTCCTGATAAGTTATTGCAGGTCAGGATTTGCAACGTTAAATTTAAAATCTGAGCAATATTCTTAATGACGAAATGGTACTGCAAGCAATATTTATAATAAATTAGATACCGTACAACTTCGTTATCGAAACGAAAAAAATACTGTATTTCTACTCCATTATCCAAAAGCTTGTTAACTTCTTAAAATGATGAAGAATCAAATTTATAAATGGACATGGATTTCCGTAAGTATGTATATATGGGATTTAATGCTGTTAACAGTCATAAAATAATAGTGATCTTTATTAAATATGAGGAGAATTCTTTTGTCTGTGCAAAATGAGAATTTTCAACGGCAAACGGGTTGGCTGCATTGGCGGTTTTGTGGTTTTCCCCATGTGTAACGTGTATACGAGCCGATTTCCATTAGAAAGTCCTCCACGAAGACATACCTTACCTTAGGTAGATAGCCCTCGAGTGCTTTGCCATAATTAAATAAATCAACCACGGGTTTTAAACGGGATTTAGCAAAAGTATGAAAACAACTCTTTTATGCATTTTCTTCAAAGAAACGGAGTTCTTTAAAGTCAGAATTTTTAGATGGAAAAGTTTTAAAAGTATTGCAGTTAAGATGGTTGCGGGATCATTTGATGTGTTCTTTTATGCGACTGTTAGATTGAACATCAGATGAAACAATATTTTATTTTACTTTTTTCTCGTAAAACATACTTTGATAAAAAGTTATATTTATACATAATAATTATATGTTACTGAATAGTATTATTATAGTATATTATTGAACTTTAACACACGAATGTATCTTTGCATTATAGCGTAACGCAAATGTTATATTACTATTACATTTTTAACTCTCCTTCCTTTGTGAGCTAACATTTTATCCTATTGTATACCTGAAAATTTCTTTGGCAACAGAATAATCACTAAGCTGCATTCAAACA
Organism: Stegodyphus dumicola; assembly: GCF_044657685.1. Taxonomy (NCBI): domain Eukaryota; kingdom Metazoa; phylum Arthropoda; class Arachnida; order Araneae; family Eresidae; genus Stegodyphus; species Stegodyphus dumicola. The sequence goes on from NC_140781.1 coordinate 183,886,064, forward strand.
GATAAGCAACAAAGGCCAATTAGTAAATCTTCATCATTTTCCAATCCATATCCAACGATGCTTTTATCCTTTTTAATTAAATAATTAGCTGATCATTGCTATTTCTAAATTGTTGTGTTTCTTATCAGGCTACTATAACGTACGCTGGATGTATTTAGATCTACGCTTCTTCGTTTATTGTGTCGTGATGATTTGAAGTCAGGGTTTTTAAAATAACTTTCTTAGTTTTAAAATAGAATTTACGCTAATTTATCGAAATAATATCTCTTAATATTTCACTCTGATATGTTCTAACACTTTAAGCAACGCAATAAAAATATTATACTTGTTCGTTATTTAAAAATGACGAGTTTAGTTTGTTATTTAAAAATTTATTAAAGCTACAATTGTCACGAACTGGAAAAAGAAACAGCTTGTTCTATCGAAAAACGTGGCTTAAAAAGATAAGGTTACACTTACTATACATTACTATATGTGGTGACGCTTTGGAAAATGTGTGTTTTTAAGATTTGATTGCGCATAACTTGGTTTCTTTTTAAGTCAATCCTTTGATGTTCCACATCACTGGAAATATTCTGCATAACCAAATGTGGTTCCCCATCACAGTTTTATCCAAAATATAATAGCGTTTTTCACAGTGAAGAATTTTTATTTCATGAAAAGTTATAGATACACAAATATAGGTAGGCTTTATTACCTTACGTAGACAGAGCTCCGAAAACATAAAATGGAGAACCAGTCGGGTTTTAAGATGATCCAAAATCGATCCAGTGCGTGTTGAGACGAGCTGGTGTCGTTTGTTATCAGAAATGATAGTAAAACATTTTATTTAGCTGTGATCACATTTTTAAGTAAGTTGTTTGACTGATGTAAACAACAAACTCTGTGCGATTAGGATAATAAGCAAAATAAAAAATGATTTGCCCGACCACCTAGAAGGAGGTCACAAATATCCATGCTTTACTTGGGTTTTGATCCTGAGCTCAGTAATCTAGAAGATGCACTAGACTAGGGGTTCTGAACCGGTGGTACCCGTACCGCAAGAGAAAAATAGGTGGTACGCAAAGAAGCAAAGTATTTTTAACTATTAAATTCAAAAATTAAAACCCCATCATCCTGATTGAGTTTTCTCTCTAACACTCGTAAACTTATGCGATCTGAGCTTTGTTCAAGAGTGGTGGTGGTAGTAGTACTTTGTAGTGATAGTACTAAAGGTTTTCAGTTTTTGTTTAGATGGAACGCGTTAGTCTAAAGTTTGAGAACCGCTGCACTAGATTGTTAAACTGTCAAAGCGATATTAAATGTTGCATTGATGCAAAAAGAGCCTACTTTGAATCGAAACTGAAATTACAATGAAGCAAGGTCTTATTACTGCCTAAACTGATTCAGGACTAACGTCAGCCCAAACGTTTGAGGGTTTAGAGAGCGGAAAGCCTTCCTATAACTCTTCATCACTTTAAGCTTCTTCAGTAAAAAGAAAACGAGCACTGATGGCCCCTGAAAGAGTTATGTATCTAAGGCCTTAGATTCTTTCAACTGATATTGGTGTTGGTGTATTTAATTATGGCAAAGCACACTAGGGCTATCTGCCTAAGGGGAGGGATGCCTTCGTGGAGGACTTTCTAAGGGAAACTGGCTCGTATACACGTTACACATGGGGAAAACCACGAAAACGCCCATGCAGCCAGCCCGTTCGCGGGATTCGAACCTCAGACCGAACTACCAGTGTTCAGCGACTTTACCGCTCGGCCGCTGGTGGGCTCTCTTTCAACTGGACTCTGCGCTCTGCAACAAAGTCGTATACTTTCTCAGTAATTAACTCAATTACAGGAATGTTATTGATCCTGGTGATATGGGTGTATATATATAATGTATATATATGTTTATATAATGTATAAAAAATTTACATTTTAAAATTTAGCTTTCATATCCTATATAACATCAGAAATTTTCTTAGAAAATGTAAACCTCAAAGAAAAGCTGATAAAGAATTTATGTCGCGAAAATAATATAAATGAATGATATTTGCATGAAAACTTCTCCTCTGTGCTTATATTATAAACGATTAAAAAATTAGAACGATTCAAAAAATTTAAAAGAAGAATAAATTCATTAATGAGCATTTTTTAAAAATTTTATTTCGCTTTTATTTTAAAAGCTTCGTACATTTTACTTTTGGCTAACACGAAATCATAATACAGATTAGGTAAAGTAATGCTACTTAAACTAATAATAAAAATGTAATGGTAAAAGATTATATGAACTTTTTACTGCAATATTATTATTCGCAATAAAAAGTTCTATGTACAAAGCATCAGTACTTCGGAACATAAAAATGACAAACGAAAAAAACTTTTTAATTAGATCTGCTCAGTAAAGCTTAAACAAAAACGAAATGCGACTTTTTTGATTTTATTCGAGTTGTCTAATGATTATATATGTTTATTATGGCTAATTGGAAAACTGTAAATACGCAAAAAATAGAAAAAAGTTCAAAAAGAGGGAAAACGCCCTTTATGTCTAGATCTCAAACCGCTTTTGTTTTTGCCATGCATTAAACAAAAATAAGGGCTGCTGCTTTACATTTAAGAATAAAAAATAATAAGTTTTAACTTCAAGTAGGAACTGAAGCATAACAACAATTCTTTTTTGGAATTATTTCATTTACCCTTCTGATTGATAAGGTTTCAAAACTTCTTTGTCTTTCATCCGCTGTCAACTCCATATACTTAACCATCTCTTTGTCTCTGCTGACCTTTTATACAAAGATGTTTTGTTGAAATTAAAGGTCAAGATAATTCAAGCAAGTTGTTGAAATTTATGATTTAATGAAGACCATTCAAAAGATAAAGTATTTAAACTAAAAGAGCGTCCTTTAAATTCTCTTTCTCATTTAGAAGAAAATTAATTTAACTTCAAAATAGCCTTTAAAATATCTCCAGAGAAAGAAAATTTCATTTGTTTTAGTAAGATGCCTGTGTTCTGGAATATTACCAAGGAGAAAAATTGAAAAAAAAAAAGCGCAGTTCTTTAAGAAGCGAAACAGAAATTGAATGGGATGTAATTGAATCAATGTGGAAATAATTAAAGTTTGAGGTAATAGTTTATCAAGAAAACTGACTGTATAATTTAGTTAATGAAGAAAATAGGACAAAATATATATTCTTTAAAGAGATTTCATGCTTTCAGAAGGTTATTTTCGAGTACAAAAGTTTCCTTGTGTAACTGAAACTAAAGCATTCTCAAAGAAATAACTTCTTAGGTTTGATTTTCTTTTGATTTTAGCCTATAGGACAACTATATTTAAAATGACTGTCCTGAGATATATATAGTTATTTCGGTGAATGTTGGTAGATACATTATATCACTCTTACTGAATGTTGGTAGATACATTAAAAAAGAAATCTTCTGTAAAAATAGCAGTTTAAATATCGACCACTAGGTGATAATGCGGCACATAAATGACATAGAACGCAATTTGAACGTGAAATTTTATTAAATATCAGCACGTTTTTTAATTTGCGCTCATGTGCGTCATTCATATGCTCAAAACGCATTATAGTACATTCAAAAGTAGTGAGAAAACATGAACTTTTATTGAATCACAGCACATTTTTCAATTTGGGTAGCATGTGCGTCAATCATATGTTCAGAGCGCGTTATCATATATTCAACAGTAGTGCGAAGAGATACTTTGAACAGCTGCAAACACGTAGCTTGTTATAATTACTTTCAATTCAGGCAGAATCATTATGTTTCCTCCATAGACACAATATATCAAAAACCCTCACAGCTAGAAGTCATAGGGATTCAAGTTTGGAGAATGAGAAGGCAAGACATTGAAAAACTTCTCAAAATCACCCGATCATAGTGAGTTCAAAGAGTTCCTTCAGTTGTCAACCATGACTTGTCGGTCATTCGTCGGTGTTGCAGCATTTTGCATTAAGACAATAATCTCCAATTATTCTTGTTTATGTAAAGCAGAAATCACTTGCTGCAACAGAAGTTCGCATTCATGATTTTATACCATTTAAGGCCTTGATTATTCTTAAAGAAAAATGGACCACTCCGCCAGAGTTTCATTTGAAACCGATTTCGTCTTCTTACTGATGGCGCATCGAACCGCCTTTTAAAATTTAGTAATCGCCTTTTTCAAAGCATTCATCGAAATCGTCCTTTTTTGCGAGTTTTTAAACGTCGATATTTTCGTAGTGCAATTAAAGTATTACTCTAATTTTGATTCATCAACTTAACGAGTAAAACTCAGTCTTCTTTATATTCACTGGAAAGAGTTTCTAATTTGCATAACGTCATTTTATATATTACATGTAAAGGAAAATCTAATTTTGGAAATTTAAACTAATATTTTTTTTGCAGATTTTTTTTCTCCGTGGTCCATGCAACCTGCGTACTAAGTTTTAACGAAATACGTAAAAGAGAGAGGGCTCTGTATAGGTCTCAGTAGGGTCCTTTTTAACATAACCACTTTGTACGTTTGTTAACAATAATCTAGGGTAACACTTTTCATTAACAAAATTTTTCTGTCCGAAGAGAAAATGGAATAAATTCAAATTTTGAGTGCTGATTGAAGAATTCTTTCGTTTCTGCCAACCTTTTTATTTGTTGGCAAACTTCTTCTTTAAAAAACAAATTATTTGCACTTAATTATATCATATATTTAATGACCTGGCTTAATTTAATAAAGACTGAAATTACTGATGACCTTAATGACGGAAGTAAGTCTCAGTTTTGGGATTGGTAGTTTGAAAATGACAAGTGATCCACCAAGTGAGGTCGAGTAGTATGCAGTGATTCTTATGAGTTGCCATATTGTTCTAGATTCGTTAAAAAAAGAGTGCATCTTTGAACTATATAGTATAGTTGAAGGAAAACTCAACAGACGCTCAATGAAATCGCAGAAACATCAAACATATCCAGAGCAACTATTTTTTATTACTTACCTGTTGGTGGAAAGACAAATGAACCAAGAAAATGGATTCCTCGTTCTGTTAAACCGAAGTACAGAAAGTGCAGCTTATTGCCATTCGTTCTTCATTTCCGTCTAGATTTTACGATAAATATAATCAAAGAAAACTGAATGTCCGAAAATACCGCTTTTAAGCTAAATTAATTATGAAACGCTGACGCCCTTAAGCCCTTTGACGCTTCTCAAGGAAAAAAAAAAAAAAAAAAAAACAAATTCTGATATTCATCGGCAAAAAGACTTATTATACATTTGAAGCAGAAAAAGATGCGTAATTTGTTATAAGTTCCTAAAATTTGGAAAAAATATAAATTCAGAAGTCCACTTTGCTCAGTCCACCCATCTCTGTTAAAACGTTTGTTCCACCCTTTTATCTAACAGCTAAATGTATAAGAACCTTGCGAGTGAAGTGAATAATCACTTTAGTTCAGGAACAGAAACGTAAACTCAAGAAGGGTTAATTACCCTTTATTTCTCAAAATAAGAACTATAACAATCGGCCTTTTCTCAGGGCGTACAGCAAAGCCTCCATTTGGGCTTGAACTTCAAGCAATCTGAAATAAAACTTAACTAATGCTTAACTAAAAGATATAGCCAAAGCTATCAAATTTCTAAGTAGTTGGCCACTTAGTATCGAATAAGCTAGCGAAACTATCAAGGTCCTGTAGTACGGCCGAGCGTAGTAACAGCTTAGGGAGTCGGTAGCCAAACGGCAAACGCGCGCTAGTCAGAAACTCTGAAGATCTCTCGCAAAGTCTGTAGAACTTAGACTTAAATACTATTCTTACTCATTTACATTAAAACGCTATTCTGAAAACACATTCTGGTGCGAAATTGTAAGCTGAAATTAGGATGGACAGGAAAGTAGGTTTAACTAAAGGTAACTGTTAAAACATTTGGATGAAACTTACACATTAATAGAATAACTTCACCATGAGTTAATAATTGTAAGAAAAGCATGTAGGAATTTTATGAATTTTCGAACATTCTTTGCCTTCCTAGTTTTGCTTTTCTACATATAATTTTTTTTATACTACAATGCACTTATTATCGATTTGTATAAAAAAAGCTAAATGAAAAATAAACTAAGATGGGGAGAAGTTACATTGATTAAGTTATTGCTTGAGCCGTCTAGATGGGAATTTATTAGATGCTCTTTTTTCAAAGTAAGTACAGTTTAAGCAAGTAAAAATTTTTAGAAATTATCGTTCAATTTTGTTCCTCGTTTATTGAAATAACGAGTATAAGAAATACAGTTTTTATGTTTAGAAAACTTTTACGACAATGGCAAAGTCTGGCGAGGACTTTGCTCATTTTACATGTCTCTTGCTTATAGTATATAAAGTATTTTCTAGTATATAAAGTATTTTCCCTGCCTTCTTAGCATGCCTTCGTGGTGTAATGGCCAGCACACTCGGCGCGTATTCGAGAGGTCCGAGGTTCGAGTCCCGGCGGGGATACTACTAATTTTTCACGTCTTCTGCATAAAAATAACCTAATGTGTCTACAAAGGTATGAAGTTGGTGTAAAACATCTTTCCAGAAAAGTGTTTGGTGTGTGAGCTGTGCAATACGTCTTAATGTATGAACTAGAAGCCAGGAATTTCCTTCTGCAGTAAGCATACTACAGCTGCCAGCTGCTTTAGAGAAGCTGCTAAATAGCTTCTTCTCAAACTTCGACGTTCCTGAAAGTACATAGGAACAGCTTGTTTTTTTTTTTTTTTCGAACTAAAGAAGAATCTCAGGAAATTTGAGTCATAACGAATGCACATAAAAATTCTAGGAAAAGCAATATAAAAAATCTAACATCGTAAAGAAGGGATCTTCCAAAAATAAGCGAAGTGGTCTCTCTGGGTACAGCACTAGAAAGCTAAGAAAAAGCTGAAATGATTGCTTAATGGGTCCCATCTATTGCAGCTTCTTTAAACCGCGAACTGTGAAAAATAATCAGAAATTTTCTGAATTTCTCATGTGGATCTTTTAGATACAGGGAAAAACGTGCCAAATAATTTTATGCAGGAGGATATATGCACTAATGGTACTCATTAGCCACCGTTAAATTGAGTATATATTTCTAATCTTATACTAAAGTCATCTTTTTCCGAAGTAGGCATTATCAATAAAAAGTTTTAAAGGGAATCCTTCTGTTTCATTCTTTCTTGTTTAAGAAGAAAATATTTGGTTACGTAAAAAAAAAAAAAAAAAAAAAAAAAAAAAAAAAAAAAAAAATGCTCCCTCCTTTTTTAGTAATGAAATAGCTAACCTAAGAGTAATATTTTTGTTTAAAAAACTTTTACTAGGATCAAAATGAGGCGATGCCAAAAGCAAATTTTATCACTAGAAGTATCAAACTGGCGCATGTATTGATTTACATAAAATTGTTTGGCGCATGTTGCCATATAACGGTAAAGGATCCATTGATATTTCAAATATGAGTCCAAAGTGTGAATACTTCATTTTACTTAAAGCTGTGTGATAGGTCCAAAAAATAACACAAACGTATTCATTTTCCAGCAGTTTCGAAGAATGATGAGTTTAAAATGGAAGACATGGTAATGGAAAATTACTTATGACATCTTATTAATCATCGAATATAAACTTCTTCTAATAAGCTATTGTTCTTTTCTTCAGTTTTTGTTTAATTTGCCAGTTAATGTCTTCCATCTTTTGCCCTTTGAAGGTCATTTGAAAGCAAAGCAAACTTCTAGAAATTATATCTCAAAGTTTGCTTTTATTACATCTTTAATTTTTTTAAATAGTAATTATTACTTTCTTTGCAATTTGTAACATTTTAATTAACCAAGGTATTATAAGCATTTTACTTTTAACCTAAAAGCAATCTATTTTGGCGGCTGGATGTTAGAAATGTATAGATGACCAAGATGACCTGTGCGACTAACACTAGTTATCAGGTGGCTAAGCTCGATTTGTGTTTTGTTGTCTGGGCAACAAAATTGAATGGGCAAGCTGAACGAAGCTTTCAAAGTTTTTTTTTTTTTTACGTAAAATATGTCAGTAGGATCTAGGTTTCTTTATCTCAACGAAAGCATCCCTCTTACAACCAGATAACCCTTGTATGCTTTGTATAATTAAGTCATCTGATCCAATCCAAAAGAAATTATATCTAGTATTCTGCTTTAAAAGAAGTCTATTTACATTTAGGAAGAAGGGCAAAAGTTCCAACGTATCCGTGTAGTGAATTCGGATTAATTTACCTTTAAAATAAATTTAAGCAAACGAGCAAAGATTTTAAAAATAAATGAATAAAATCTTTATTAAGTACCTCAATCAAATGAGATTTATGCCAAATGGGCTTTGAAATAAGTCTATTACTAATAATATAACTTTTTCCGACTGATGTTTAACGTGCAGGCTAATTGTAAAGTTATATGTAAGAGATTTAACAGATTTAATAAAGTTTTCCACAAAGGCATCTCTTTTCTTAGGAAGACAGCTCTGGTCTGCTTTGCGAAAATATAGTTAATCCGGTTCATGCAATTGTATACGTGCGAGAAGAGTTTTTATTTATTTTAAAATTTACATGCAGTTTAATCTGAAATACTGCTAAAACTATTTCATTAACGTGTTTCCTAGCTTTGAGGTCATCTTCTGGGCATTTGAGCAACTACATGCGATAATTGTTTCGTAAAAATAACATTGTTTGCTTAGTTCGTTATACTGAAGCATAAAAGTGCTATCCGTCTAAAGTAAGTGTGCGTTCATGGAAGACTTTCTGAGAAAAACGAGTTTGTATTAGAGTAGCTCATGGACGAATCCATATAACCGCGTTCACTGGAATTTGAACTCTTCAAAATGTCAGCAATCAGTGGTCCTATCCATACAATTTTTTAAAGTTAAGACCAATAATCACACCCCTTTCCCCAGATCTTGCAGTTTCTTTTAGTTTACATATTTAATGCAGTACAAGATCTGGCATTTTACAGAAGGAATATAAAAATGTAACCCATATTTTTTTTCTAAATTGCAAGCAGGGTGCTTATCCATAACTATTCTGACTATCGCCATACAAAACGATTTACCTGGGTTAACTATACCTGTGGCGAAAGAAACGTGAATCACAGCATTTAAGTCTCGCATTTGCGTGGTCTATAACTGAAAAGCAAGGATCTCTAACTCGGTATAAATTTTTGTTTCTTTTTTCTGTAGCCGGAGATATGAATTTGACTCAAAGTCAGAATCAGACGGTGCAAGTGTATGGTAGTGATTTCTTGGACCGCAAGGACATTTACGTATAATCCATTTTTCGGTTCGCCAGAAGAAATCTAATCTAACACACGCCAGATGGCTATAGTATATATTGAAAAGAGATGCTTATGAATAAGGTATGCTGAAACTGCTGCTACAAGGGAATAAATGGATCGACAGTTTCTGTTCATTGTAAAAATATGCGAGAGAAATACAGCTTTGCTTTCTTTTTTCAATCTATAAAGCTTTGGAAAAAATTAGTGTACGTTATATTTTGATACTTTTCGCGTTTGTTCTTATTTGCTGCAGTTTGTTTAGACATCTCAGTGCCACAAATAAACTAATAAACTAATTCTTAGAATTTCTTTTGCATTGTAATGCATTATTATTTGTTGAAAGATGCTTCATGATATATGGAAGAGAAGCATACTTGTTTAAAATTATAATTCATTCTGCGGTAAGGAAAATTTATTGTGAGATTTTACGTATGCTTTATTAAAAAACTTTATTATAATTTTATGTTATCAGGTTCAGTGTTTCTCCTTATCCTTGCCTTTTGAGCATTAAATGACCTGACTCGGAACAGGGAGCTTACTAAAGCTATGTTCAATAAATGTGGGAAGTAGACAAGATACACAGGAAGGGTATACGAAACCCTTTATTTTTCTCTCTTTACAATGATTTCCGGACTTCGGAATACAGAGACCAACCACTTGTGGTCTGAACGTAAGAATATAAAAATATTAACTAAATTCTAACTAAACTAACTTTGGATTAATAAACAAGTGTCTACTTGAAGATTGGCCGTATATTAACAGAAAGGCCGTATGTAGTACAGAGAACTGTTAACACTACGATACGTTTAAAATTATCAAGAGGATTAAACCTCTGGCCTTGAAGGCAACCAGCAACCGAGTAAAACTGCTATGGCAAGCGGCCTGCTCCTAATCACTCCTTCCTCTCTCTTGTTTCGCAAAAAGCCACAACTTAAGTACTTGGCGTTCGCAAGACAAATTTGCATAAATAAGTTAAAACTTTTAATTCTGGCCGGAAGTAGAAAATAAGAAGTGATAGTAAAGATTTAAAATAAAATAAACGTTAGTAAAACTTAAGATCCTTACAATGTAAGATGTTATTTATGTGAGGATTGAGTGCAGGAGGTTCCGTTTCTTCAAGACACAAAAATAATTGCTATATGACAGAATATTTTTGCGGTTTTAAGAGTCACTAATCCAGCCTTCCTCAGACTGCAAGAGTTTTATTAAGGCAGAATTTTGCTTAATTTTAAATAAAGATGAATCTACATAGCTCCATTAACATCACAATAAAGATGATTTCTACGTAAGCCTAGAATGGATATCACTATAGGGACATACCATATTTTTAGAATAAGACATTTATTTGGCAAAAAAGAAAATTTTCTGATTGCGAATAATTTTACTACTTTTTAAATATTTTTTAAATTTTTGTAATTTTTAAATGTAATTGTAAAACTAATGAGAAGATCACTTTTTGTTACAAAAAATTATTTTTTAAAACGTGTTTTGGAAATTTCATAATCGGCTTAATTTAGTCGCAGACGAAAATAAAAAACCGTACCCAATTTATTTACAACAAAAATTTCGGGTAGAAAAGAAGAAGAAAAAAAACTTGGGGATGGGTGAGAACTGCACGGAATTAGGAAGCATCAACAGTAGGCTCATTAATAAGATTTAACTTCAATGTTTGAAGTCGTCATTCGTTAAATGAAGGCATTCCATTTTATCGATTTTAAGTAACTATCGTCGCTTTTTTCTTGTAAGCCCTCGTGTCATGTATTTCACATCTCAAATTCTCTTTCGATCTGTTTTCTTTAGCATACAGGTATTTTGCTCTGGAACCAGCCACTTTTATAACACTCTATACCATACGATTTTCAAATAAGATTTACGCGCAAATTCCGCATTCTGCATTCAAGATTCATGTTTTCTGCTCCGCATAGGTTAGTGAGATTTTCGATATTAAATTGTGAAAGAAAGAAGTGTGTCAGAATATTGATTCTTCCATTTTAGCATTTTTGTGTGTGAGTGCGATAGGAAGAGCAAAACCAAGAAATTTATAAAAGCGCGTTTATAAATTTATTTTAAATTGTAATTTTTTCATGCTGTTGAATATATATTATTACTAGTCTTTATCTGTTTCACACCTTATGAATAATCTTACATGGATTAGTGGGATTTGTCGTTGGTGAAAAGCCTCAGACACTTGTGATAACAACGAATTTTCTCAGTTGCATTCCGGTTTTATCAAGGACATTCGTGGGGATATATTCCTAGGGTCTGGTATCGCTGTTTTTCTACAAGGAACGTATCAAGCAGACTTTCAGATCGGCATATTTTACGTTTCTCTATTCTGTAAAGAATTTCTTACTTTCACTTCTGGATTGGCAATCAGAACATATATGCCTTTTTCCAGGTTTCGAATACGCGCCCAACAGCGTGGTAACTGGCCTTCGCTACAGAAGGAACTGGTCCGTAACTTAAAATCTCTTAATAGTATTTTGCGTTAAGTGAACATACTCTTTATTATGCATCATCTATCAGCAGGTGTTAGATGGAGAGATACACAATGATCTACTGACAAATCGATAAATCTTTCTTGTGCTCTCAACACAATCTTAAATAGTTACTTGTAAAAAATATAATTGCTGATAAAAGATTTACTAGCGTGAAAGAGGAGTTTTGAAAAAAAAAAGAGTTAATTAAGCTTCCGCTTTCATAGGATCATAAGTTTGATTGAGAAAAACTATTGCATATACACTGATGAAACGAAAAATTATGACCATCCTCACATTTTTCAGTGAACACGTCTGGAGGACGTGGTGGGCACGTGATTTAGTGGGAATGGTATTTAGTTGTTGCTGGAGAAGGTAAGGAATCATTCTTGCACTTCCTTTTGTGAGTGATGGGAAAGGCTGCTGATCAAAACGAATTTGGTAAAGCGCAGATTGTAATGGTGAGAAGACTTGGAATGATTATCTCCGAAACTGCGCGACTGGTAGGTTGTTAACGATCTGCCATTGTTATTACTTATGCAAAGTGAATAAATGACGAGGAAACCAGCAGTCCACGCGTGATCAAAGAAAACGGATGTCGTAGAATGTTTCGCTTGGTACAGAAAAATCAGCCCCAAGCAATGGCTCAGCTGACAACCCAATACAACCCAGGACCAAATGCAAGTGTTCCGAATATACACGTTTAAGCGGACACTATTGGGTATGGGAATGCCCTGCAGATGTCCCACTTGTGTGTGTCTGTTAAACAAACGTCATTGCGAACTATGCCTAATTTGGACCCGGTAACATTGAAACTGGACCATGGATAAGTGGAAAACAATTGCCTCATCAAATGAATCACGATTTCGGATTCATCACGTTGACGTCCGCGTTAGCAGACGCCGTCTTCCAAGCGAATAGTTTCTCCCCTGTACAACAGGTCATACACAGGCTGGTGGTGGCGGTATTATGCTTTGGGGAACGTTCTCATGGGCGGCTCTGGCATCCTTAGTTGTGATAGAAGATTCTAAGATCATGAAAGCTGCGGACTATCTGAACATAACTGCGGATCAGTTGCGCCCTTACATTGGGTCTGTCTTCCCAACTGGAAATGGGATCTTTTAGCATCACAACGCCCCGTGTCACAGGGCTCGAACTGTGTTGGAGTGGTTTGAGGAGCATAATCATGAATTCCAGTTAATGTCCTGGCAACTTAACTCTCCGGATTGTAAACCCATAGTGCACATATGGGATGTCATGGAGCGACAGCTCAGAGCTCATACACCACCATTTCGGAGTATCTGGACCTTGCGTAACCGCTCCTTAGACATTTAGTAAAAGCTGTCGCCAGTCAACTACAAAGAAATTGTGGTGTCCATTCCAAGGCGAGTTTCAGCTGTTTTGCAAGCCAAAGGTCGCGCAAAGCGTTGCTGAGTAGTAATAACGTTTTGGTTCTTCAGTGTATATGATAATGCTATACAAGCTGTCATTATCGATTGGAAATCTCCGCCTTTTTCTTATTTTAATTCAAGTTTTAATGCATCTGCTAATAATCAACCAGTTATTATGATTTTGAACTTTACCGTAACTTCTCTTTTCCTTATTCCTCACCAGAGTGCAAATTATCAAAATAAAATACTTTGGGCCAGCTCATTTATTATTCTGTTGAATATGTAGTCTTAGAATACGTTATCAATGTTTGAATTAAATTGTCTGTTATTGCGTAATTCGCTACAAGTCTGTTTTCTCTGTAGCACAAATCGTGCTTTCATATATTTATGTTCAATTCAGACGAAAATAAAAAAAAGGTTATTTCAAGCCTTCTTCGGTGCTTTGTGAGTGTTTGAGACGTAGCGATATTTCGCTTCTTGTCTAGAAGTATCTGCAAGCTTTTAGTCTCTTTTTGCAATAATAAGCCTAGAAAGTGAAGGAGGTCTCCTTCTAAAAACCTCATAAGACATATTTCGACTATGCAACTTCGACTAGTGGACAAACGTACGCAATTCCAGAGGATTTAGTTAATTAGTGGCTATCTAAAATCACTTCGTCAAGCCAAAATTAAACTAGATTTATATCCCTTGTTGCTTGGTTAAGATTTTTTACTTGTCTTCTACATTATATACGATAGATGAGTACGAACTTGTGAAATATTAAAAGGGACTTTCTGACCCTATTAGATTCTCAAGCGAGTTATAGCACCACCTTAAAATGTACGAAAGACTTATGAAAGTTTTAAATAAACCCTTAGCTTAAAAAACTTAGATTTAGCAGAAGCCACAGTTTGTGTGTACAATCAAAACTGCGGTATCTGTGCGTATTAAAATAACATAAAGTTGAATTTACAATTTAAAAAGAGATCATAGCCAGAGACTGCACAAATCTGGCCTAACTAAGTTGGCTGAAACTTTAATGAAGCGTCTTAAATTCGGCTAGAAAATGGCTAATGCCAGAAGAACTGTGCGACAGAAAGTAAAGCTGCAAGCGTCTGTAGATAAGAGTTTCCAAATAAGTGGCTCAAATTCGCATACTGTAAGAAAATACCACAAAAAAATCCATTTATTTATCCAATTTCAACGTGAATCGAATCTCAGACGGAAGTGACTTTATGAACACTGCTGATAGTGTGTAAGAAGCCTTCAGCTAGATGACTCCTCTGCTAATGGAGTTAAAGAAGCCTTACTCTTTTTGTCACGATCTTCTCATCCATGGTGAATCAGTTACCTTTATAAAACACCTAATGCTTATCGCTTATCACAACGCTATTGACACAATTGTTGGTAACTGTAATTTATCAACATATGTAGTAATTTTTCAATCTACTGGATACGTTTTTGCGGATCGGATACAAATTTGAGCTCTGGTGAAATAAATCATATCTGAATTAAAAAAATGGAAATATCAATATCCTGTCTAGTATGCTTTGCTTAGATAGCTTATGCTTAGATAGTCGCATCAGATCACATTTTTAATATTCACTGTGTTAATTTAATTATTTCTATTCTCAGCTTCTCAGGTTCTGATGCAATTTACTATTTATAACTACTGAATATCTTAAGTTAATGCGTTCTGTAATAAAACAAAGACAAAATATTTCATAATAACTTGTGTTGAGTATTTACCAAAGCATACCTAAGAATGACTTTACTTCCCTATTAAAAAATATCACTTCTCTACATATTTGAAATAAGCTTTCTTATCAGTACATTAAAAGACATCATACTGAACTCATCTAAAAGAAAAGTAATTCCAGTGGGAGAAGAATCTGTTTACGTCTTATCTTTTCTTTCGCTGAAAAGCTTTTTAGGATGTCTTTCATTGTATCACTTAGCTTTTCTCTTATTTTTAGACGGAAACTCACGGTGAGTGGATCACTTATTTTCGATCATGGTTGTAAAAGAAAAAGGCGAACACTTTCACTTCAGCTTTCAGAGAAGTAATCATTTTCCTAACCATTATTCTTACTCCAGAGGAATTTTCGGCTGTGCAGTAGGTTGTAATTGTGTTTTATTGGAGTCTTTTATTGCAGTCTTACTAGTCTAAGCAGAAAATAATGAAATATTGTCGGCTGGAATGCAGTGCTTGCTGGCATCCCCAACTTATTGCGGGATTGTGATCTTAATTGATAAATATGACCTTGACTTGACAACAGTGATGCGAGAAATGAAATTTCTTATAGTAACATTATTCTGCAGTTTGGTTTATGTAAAGATAAATTTACACGGAATGTTTGCTTTTACTTTAGCTGATATTTTTTAAATTCATATACGGGAGAAACCAGTGTTTGCTGAAAATATTTTACATATTCTTCTGTACAATGTTTTCATTATCTCTAGCACAAAGCATACAGGAAAAGTATTATACTTTCGTAGATTGTGAAAATATCCAGTAAGAACATTTTATTCATGAGAGGGATGGATTTTCTAGGAAAGGGAAGAGTATCTTTTGCAATTCCTTTTACATACGTACTTTCCGCGTTGTCAATATGTGATTAAGGTTTTTTTCCCACGTGAATCCTCTATTTCTACCTTCAGCTTTTCCGTAAAATTTGAAATCTACAGAGAGATGGAAGTTTTCTGTTCTTCATATCTCAGATACCCATGTAAATATGTTTCTGCATAAGCAAAAGGGTGTGCCTAAGTGGAAAGCTTTGGAAGTCGCAGTTTTTCCTTCATTTCCGTCAAGAAAAGGGAAAATATAAAATATTTTATACATGCACACGTATGTGTATTCACATAAATGCATTGTGACTTAGAATTTACTTTACCAGTTCCAAGAAGTTGACAGGAAAGCCTTATGAAAACATGTCTGTAAAGATTTATTTCTCCAAAACATTCGTTGGAATGAAAGTGTGCATTCACTAAGAAATTCTAGAAATAGAAGTTGTTTTATTTTTTTCTACTGCTTAAAAAGTCTTATTCTGAAATGCGTATGCTGTTCATTTATTTATATAAAGTACAATGACAAGTTTCTTTTTAGATACATAAAATTCAAATTCTAATATTACAATTCTCAAGTTTCATTGACGTTTACGTTGTATTCATTTAACGAGTCTATATCTTCATCATTATTAAAAGACACATGCAGGGAAAAGCTCGAATTAAAAAGCAGAACAAAAGCATTAAACTGAATGATTATATATTAACATTAATAGAAATGATGTA
Source organism: Stegodyphus dumicola (assembly GCF_044657685.1). Lineage (NCBI taxonomy): Eukaryota > Metazoa > Arthropoda > Arachnida > Araneae > Eresidae > Stegodyphus > Stegodyphus dumicola. The sequence continues at coordinate 183,902,447 of NC_140781.1, forward strand.
AAGCAAGGCCAGTGAGCTTTAAATCCAGTGATTTCAAATATTCATAATTTGAGATTTAATCTTAAAAAATCAATTTTATTAAAGTTCAGAAATCTAACTTTTTGTACTCCCTGTACTTACATTTAGAAAAATTTTATTTCCATTATTAAAAAATACAAAACAAAACTTTTGACCGGAAAAAATGACCGAAATGTTTAATTTCAAAATTTGAGACATTTGGCATAATTTACTGTGCTTTATTATTAAATAATATACGCGCTTTATTATTAAATATTAAAATAATTGGAGGCTAATTTTCCCCCTTAAATGCTATTTAATGATATTCTTTTATGATTTCCTAGTGTGCAGAAATCTTTAGTTTATAATTTTGTTGGAAATGGTATATCGAATGAATTTTCACAAAAGTGATTGATAAGTTTTCAAAAGTTATAAATGCATTACTAGTAATATTCCCATAAGTTCTATTATTTTAGAAACGGAATCTAAGAATCATACAAAAAAATTCACGAAACTAGAAAAGTTTTTATTTATGCATACGATTTTACGAGTTGGTTAATGCGACACTCAAAATTGCCAGTACTTTTTAGAACATGAGTTCTATAAGGTTCTGTGAATAAGATGTTCCTTTAAAAACCTTCATGTTGATCACTACGTTTTATGACAATCTGCACAGGAATTTTCTTCATATAATCAATTAAAATCAGAAGCATTTTCTCTCGATAGATATTTAAATTTGAGTTCTGGCTCTTAAATTTGTGTACATTTTCTGAATATGATCTCCAACTTTAAAATAAAATATCTTGGTCAGTTTTTAGAGACATTAGGTATTTTTGGAAGCAGGAGAGATTGAAAAATTAGCAATGCCTTCGCCGAGAATCGAACCGCGGACCACTGGAATACAGGCCCAGCGTGCAGACCACCACACCACGAAAGCACGCTAAGAAGGCGGCAGAAGTAATACCTTATATACTCCCCCCTTTTAAAGGGCGAGTGGGGTTTTTAGCGGACCCAGTCACCAAATCCTGGGTGAGGAGAGTCCTCATCCAACACCCTTTTAGTTCGGGCGCCAATGTAGAGCCATTAAGTATTTTTTGGAAGCAAGAGAGATTGAAAAATTAGCAACGCCTTCACCGGGAATCGAACCGCGGACTTCTAGAATACCGGTCTAGCGTGCAGACCACTCCACCACGAAGGCACGCTAAGAAGACGGGAGAAATACTTTGCGACAAAGCAAGTTTTGTCGCCCGTGAGTCACACTTTTTATATTTTATTTTTTTATAATGAGGGAAAAACATTTCTAAATGTGGAACCGGAGGAACAAATACAAGTAATTTTTACAAAACTAATAATTTTAAATCTTGAGATGTCAAAATAGAAATACTTGCATCATTTAAAACATCCTTATAATTGGATGTATATATAGCTGAGATCAAAGGCTGGGAAAATAAAAGCATTTGCAAATTGAAATCTTTTATTTTCTTTTGTTAACTGAAAGCTGTTAAAATGGAATATTATTTTCGTGTAAAATTAATTAAAAGTATATATAACATTATATAGTATTAACAATTTAACTTTATATATACCTTAGCTTAAGTAATTACAAATATAGGACCACGATCTAAAAATAGGAGGGAATGCAATTTAATATTATAAGAGAGAACTGAATTCTTTTTTTTTTTTTTTTTTTTTTTTTTTTTTAAGAGTTTGTCTACTGACGCTTTCGTTCCATACCATGCTTTTGTCATTTATACAGTAGGGTAAATTTGCGGCAATTAGAGGAAGAATGATGAGAAAAGACAACAAATGTAATAGAAATTATAATAAATTTTGAATACTTAAAAAATCAGGTGTTATTGCTTTAGTAAGCCTACATCGCATCTGAAAGAATTTACACTTCATTTGCGAGAAATATTTTTAAAAGTCTCTCACGCAAGCTACCTAGAGAAAAACATGCACAGTTAGGTTTTGAATATTTTTATTTATTAAGCAAGTTAAAAAAAATCATACGGCGTTAACAGATATTAAAATAACATTGCAAGATGTATTTTTCCGTACCATTTGGCATTACTATTGAAAACAGTACTTTAAAATATTCTTTTTTTATGTTTTGTATGATCAATTTCTAGGAATTAATTTTCAGATTATTAGGCCTATCACTAATTTTTAACGCTTAAAACATAATAAAGGTAAACAGAACTGTGAATATGAAGATCATATTACAGTTTTGAAGATGCTTTAACACGTAATTTTTCATGATTGCCTCAAATGACAGGCTTTCTTTAGAAATTAAGTTCTAGTTCTTAGTTATTGATAAGATACATGGCTCTAAGTATAAAATTTTATTTATAAATGGATGAAACTTAATTTAAAAAGAAAGCGATTTTTTTATATAAGAAGCACTTTTTATGACGTTGTAGGGACATTAGGTTAATTGCAAAAGCCGGAGAGGTGAAAAATAGCAGCCGCCTTCGCCGGGAATCGAACCACGGACCTCTAAAATATAGGTCCAGCGTGCAGAACCACTACACCACGAAGGCACGCTAGGAAAGTGGGAGACATACCTTATATACTCCCTTTTTAAAGGGGGGATTTAGGGGACACAATCGCCAAATCCTGGGTGCGGAGAATCCTCATCCAACACCCTTTTAGTTCGGGCGCCACTGTAAAGACATTAGGAATTCTTTTTTGAAGCAGGAAAGATGAAAAATTATCAATCGCCTTCTCCGGGAATCGAACCATGGACCTCTGAAATACCGGCTCAGTGTGCTGACCACTACACCACGAAGGCACCCTAGGAAAGTGGGAGACATACCTTATAACGTTTTAATATGTTTAAGATGTTCAGATGCAACAAATTCAGTATTATTTCAAATAACAAAAATAAAATTCAAAGCAATTTTCACAAAAAGGAAAGTTTTCATTTTATTTAAGAGTATCACGGAATATATGCCCTCTTGATCGCTGTGATGCGTAATGTCTTTTCACTGACACTGCTGCACATATATTTTTTTCGCTTCTAAATCCTTAATGTACACTCAGACATGTTCAGTTTTGAATGTGACTGGAGGTTAAAGTAGGCTTTTATGATGTTTGTTGCATTAAGAGAGCGACATCATTGAATTTCCATGCATTTGTTGGTTATGTATATATGCGTTTTTATACTAACGTTTTAGAGAATAGCTTCCTCCAATGTAATATAAAATTGTTTTGAAATGTATGCATAAGTTACTAGTAACGAAGTATCAAGAAATTTTGGAAAATTCTTATACATATCGCTAAGTTTTAAATGAATTATACAAGGGGAACTATAGAACCCGCGTTTACACTTTGACAAGGAAAATGTTGAAGAAAGTCATTAAAATCTGCTAAAACACCTTGCAATCATGTGCAGTTTATTCATGCCTGAACTCTTGTTCTGACTTATTGAACGAAACTTTAATTTTCCATTTTAATCATCTTTAAGCTATTTAACGGCTAACCGTAATTATTTCTAATTCAAAAGTGCCATGAAGGCAACGAAACACAGAGAGATTATCAAAATATGAGGAAGCTAAAAAACAAAAATGCATAATTTCTCCACGACGTTTTGAACAAACGTGAACGTGTTTTAAACAAACAATATATGAGATTTAAGCATCATGTAGCGGGTAAAAAATGTTTTGAAAATTAAATTATCAAATACTTAAGAGTAAGTAAACACGGCAGACGTCGAATAAAATATTCGTGCTAAGAAAATAGAAATCATTCAGTATCAGTTCTAGATAATTGAATATTTCCTGAACAAATATTTATCTATCATTACATTAACCAATGCTTTTCCACTCATGATTTAAGCTATAGTTTCTTGAATATTTCTTTCATTGTATTTCTTTCCAGTACCGCTGCCAGTTCTAATAACCTTCAGTATTTTAATGGTGGCTTTCGCAGCATTGTCTGTGTTATCTTCGATACTGCTTATTATTGGACTCTGCACGGTGAGTACAGAAATGCTTCATAATCTTATACTGCTATGCTTTATAATATAGAAATAATTAATGCATTTTAATATGAGACACTAGCCATTTATTTCCTAAATCATCATTTATGCTATGCATTATAGAGGCGAGACCTGCTTAATGGTATATTTTCGTCTTCCATTAAGCTGATGTCATAAAAGCTCCTGATCACAATTCAGCCATATTTTATTTTATATCATTATTTTGCATTATTACTGTATTAATTACTATTGTTGGAAAAATGCTTCACATTATTTTCTTGTATTTAATGCAAATGCCATGGGACAGTAATGTAATTAAACATAAAGAAGGGAGAATCTTTAAGAAAGGGGAAAAATAAATTGCTAAAATAATGCTTAAAGAAATAAACTGCTTTCGACTACAAAATTAAATTCTTTTCTTGTTTTAACACTTTTTTAAAAACTTTAGTAATTTCTTTTACAAACTGCATTAATCTTTCTCCATAAGAAAATCTGAATTTTTTATTACCACAGTATTTTAAAGTTGAGTATTTATCTGGATTTTGAATATTTTAAGTCTTTTTATCTTCTTCAAATAAAAAAAAAGAGATAAAATATCTCAAGTCTTATAATCAACTAATAAGGTCATAATATAAAATATAAATTGGATGCTAGATAAAATAAATTTGTAATTACGCAAAATACATTTTTTTATAAAATGAAACCATGCAAAGTGTAAACCGATTTCATTTGATGAAAACGCTTTCTTCGTTCAGCAAGTAAATTAATTTAAAAAGAAAGGTTAAGAATCTTCCTTCTAGCAAAAAATTGTGTTTATGGCTGACGAAAACACTCATAGGTAGACCTAAACAATCAATTTCATTAACTGAGCCATGAAATAAATTTAGTACAGTATAAGGGTCTTATTTTAAAATAACCAGTTATTATGATTTGGATCCGTACTTTAAATTCTTTCCGTTTTCCTCACCAGAATACAAATTAGTTGCTTGGGTATTTAAGCTGAAGGTTTTGGATCATGAGAGTGGTAGTAGCGGATTTCCTGGCACAAACCCTTTATGATTATATACGCATTCAAAAACATTCAAAACATTCAAAAACATACCAAATTAAATAGGCCACAAGTACAAGATACAAACAAGCACAAATTTAAAACCAAAGCACACTTATAAAATCGAAATGTTGTGAAAAAATAATGCATCCTGAAATAAACTAATATATAAACCTCGCATGGTTTTAAATACGAAACATAACTAAACATTTAAAAACATGAGATGCATTAAAATGTATAGTATTAAAATATCAAAAAACAACATTTAAAAATCAAATTAAATAATAAAAAAACTGTCTCTTCCAGGTAATGAAACAAATTGTCATTTATATCTTTCCCGGTAATACGGTCAAGAGGCAAGTCATAGTCGCTGAAATACTTTAATCGAAATCGGTTAAAATGAGGACATTGAATAAAAAAGTGACGCACGGACAGAACACTATTACAATTTGAACAAACATGTTCAATCTGTGTGTTTTTGGCATTGAGCGTTACGTCGTTAGATACCTTAGATACCTCAGTTTAATTATTTCGGTTTTGCGCTCTCTCGCCGCCAATATTTTAAATCTGACTTGCTAGTAAATTATTGAACCAGCTTAAGTTGGTTATTTAACTGTGTGGTCTTAGACTATTGATCAAAGTTTAATTTGAATTGACCGCTCTTATTTCAGTTCCGTTGCCACGAGCTTGGTTACTAGTAGCTCAAAGCCGTGCCTTTATATTCAAAGTTCTGTCTAAATCAAAAGGTAGTTTTCTTGTCTTATCTTAGACATAGCGACAACTTGCTACACGTCTGTTAGGGTTACTGGATTGAAGTAGCAGACTAGACTAAGTATAACCTTATAACAGCTTGTTTCTTGAGAATTTCAATTCTAAAAATAATGGACATCTTAATTATCTTTTTATAATATAATTATGTCTCACCTTTTTTATAATAGATGATATAGTTACCATTTTGCTTTTCATATTATGAATATTAAATTGATTTTAATACTTTTAATTTCAAAATGTTCGTTTTTGACTAATGTTTAAAAATAATTTCCGAAGTCTTTACTATATTTTATTTCATTACATAGTACACACTTTGATTTTATAGCTATAAAACATTCTGCATGCATTCTATTAGCTGAAGAAATATACATTTTTGTTGCTAGTAATATTATTGTAATTATTATTAGCTAAAATATACTTGCTACTACAAGATAGGTCACAAGAAGCCAAGATTATGAAACGTAATTCAAGAAGTTATTGATTTTACCATATAATAAGGTTTACAATATTTTTAATATAACAATGTCATTCCTTTCTTAATGTTTACGCAAAATATTTTTCAAATGTTCTTTCCACAATCTGGTGATTTTTCAAGGTGAGTAATACCACAGATCTCAGGAGGCAGTACTGCTGATCCATAAATAAGGGAAACCACGCATTCCGTTATAGAAGTAATATCTGTGCTTTACCAACTACTTCCTTGTCGTCTGATTTATAAAGGAATAAAGGAGAACAGCTTCACTATTGGCCATATTGAACCGTTAAATGCTAGTAATTGAGCCCAGTTTCGATCCCAGGCAAACGGTTTAGTTGCATGGGAAGTTTTGTGGTTTTCGCCATGCGTAACGTGAATACAATTCTTTTCCCTTAGAAAACGATGATATCCATCCCTTTAAGCAGGTAGCCGTCCTGTGGTTTGCCACATTCAAGTAACCGGGAGCCGCCCAGACGGCACAGTGGTTAGTGGAGCCTGACTGCAATACCAAAGGGCACAGGTTCGAATACCGGAGAAAGTATGGATGTAAAATTGTCTGTCTCTTCATAGGAGGTGAAGGTGGCAGCCTATTAGGTGCCTCCACAATAAAATGGTCACCACTTCTGGCCTCGGCAGTGACGAGTGCCGTTATAGGCAGGTGCCCGCCATTGGGGAAAAAAGTAACCACAATGGAGTACATGTTTCTAGAGTTTCAGTAAACGAGCAATTTCTCTGGGCCTATCTAAAGGCTCAGTTATGAGCTAAAGAAATCTAGGAATACTAACGAACACAAAGTAACGGTGTATTAAACATTTATAGTTAAGCGAATAAACACAGTACAAGGATGTTACAAATAACGGAGAACATTTGAAAACTATGTCGATAAAATATGAGAGGCTGAAAATAAGAATGGCATTGTATATCGTGTTGTTTTGCAAAATAAGTAAATATTTGAGTTGCATTTTACCGTGTTGGTTTTAATTTCAAAATCTTCAGATCCTTGTAACGCATTATATACTCACCAAGTTTTTATGTTTTAACTAATTGTCATTAATATAACGGATTTTTCCTCACTCTTCATGTAAACGAACAGTATTGTGTAGTGTTAGTATACTTCTCACAAATTAATATTTGAAAAAAAAATAAGACAGACTTCATGCTTATATTATCACACAGTTCTACAAATAAATAATACTGTAAATTATTATTTGAAATAGTTCCTTCCTCTGAATTCTAAAATTAATCAATAAGTATTTGAGGAAGTAAAGGTTAATGCATTATTTTCAGTTATCTAGTATCAGAAATAAAATTTATTGTCATCTGGAGATTTAACTATTAATTTAAGAGCTAAGGTCTGATGTAGTATCTACCAATTTACTGATGACATTTTTTAAAAATGTGCACCAAAATGAAACTGGTATTATAAAAATATATCAATTGTTTGGAGAACAAATAAAGAATCGACTTCATCCATCTGTGTAAATTTTTAATAAAAGTAATCTAAATTGCTTTTAATACTTACATCAATGAGATAACTTTCCATCCAAGCTTTATTATTTCTCTCTATTAAACGTAAAATCCTTTTATGAATTATGGATAATTTATTCTATATCATACAATTGACATTTGTTATCAAAAATTGTCTTTGGTATATTAATGCTGCGCATTACTATTCGCAAATAATCCTAGTAGCTTGCCTTAAGCCAAAAATATTCGATGTTTTTTAAACTAGAGACCATTATTATTTTTGGTGTGAATGTGTGGAAAAAACATTTGCTGTAAAATTATCTTTAATACATTAATGCTGCGCATTGGCATTTGCAAATAATCCTAGTAGCTTGCCTCAAGCAAAAAATATTCGACGTTTTTTAAACTAAGCACAATTATTGTTTTTGGTGTGCATGTGTGGAAAAACAGTTTCTAATATAAAATAACATCAAGGATGCACCAAACTGAAAGAAAATTCTCCTTCAAAAGCTTTCTTTGACATAAAATGTTCATAAATATTTTACGGGGAGTTTTTAAAGTGTACGAGGTAAGTAAATTTCAAACCCTTTTTTTCTCTTTACAGAATAACAAGATACTTTTAATACCATGGATTCTCAGTATCCCCATGACAACAATTCTTGACATCATACTGTCGCTTTATCTTATCACTGATACGGTGAGTAACAAAAAGGTTTTAATCTTTTGTTCTTCATTTTAAACTGTCCTTAATTTATATAGAGATTTAAGTATATATTTAAAAAATTTTACAATGAAAACTGAAACTTCCAGGCTCTAGATGGTAATTAATTGTTAATTAAAATGCTAGCACCTTTCTGATGAAAAACTGTAGATTGCTGCGTAAAAATAAATACAAAAATTTAGTGTACTTCGTATTAACTATTTTTCCAGTGTAAGAATTTTGGAGTTAATGGATGAGTGCTAAAAATATAAGAAACAATTGTTAGTAAGAAAAATTCCTGACGGACTTAAAATGTTTTATGAGGAATTTATAGCTAAGTGCGTTTTTTTATAAATCAGTCTGAAAATCTACAACGTTTGTAAGTTCTTCAGTCTAATTTAAAATTCGATACCAGACAAAACTATGATTAGATTGCTTTCTCACTCTGAAGGATTATGTTTACAATATAATTAAAAATTAATTAATGCAATTATTTGGAACATAATATGTATTGCATGTGTTAAAAATCTGACAGATCACGTAAGAAGTCATTACATTGCAGAAAAAAGAATATAAGACACCTACTCACGTACAACATGATTGCGCTTTTAAAGGAATGTTACAAAAAAAAAAAATAAATTGGTGTTACAGATATAAAAACTTACATGTACTGTGCTAAAACAGTTAACAGATATTGGGAGTTCGGTATGAAATAGCTACATAATCGGCAAGAGATTTTGAGATAAGAAAAGGAAAGAGATTAAATAGAAAATGTATCGCTTTTGCCAGGTGAAAATTAAGCGTTTTTATTAAGCAGTAAACAGTACCTTGTAGAATTTATAATGTTAGAGGACATTAGAAACAATCGGCATGTCCTGAATGCTTCCTAGCCATAAATTGGATGCCAACAACAAGAGTTAACTGAATTGGTATTCTGGAGTGCCATTAGTCGTCCAGAAATGGATCGAACCCAACCCCGTGTTGCAGAAGCCCTTGAGTGTTCCAAAATGTTATTTACAGACTATGAAATTGGTTTTTGAAAACTGGAAATGTTAAGCAAAGACCAGGTAGAGATAGTCAGTTAGCAATAGCACAAAATGAAAGAGATTTTAACATTGACAGCCAAAAGAAACCGCATTATAAAAGCTGCTCTTTTGCAACAGCACTTGTTAGAAAATTTCGTGATGCCCATCAAAACATTGATGCCAGTTGCCCTCCAGGGCTACTGATATCAGTGTTCCAAATCAAATTGTTAGAAACCAACTTCATGGTGTTAGTCGGATAACTTACAGATACATTTTTTGGGTGGGTTTCTTTAATTGAGGTCCAGTGTGCCGTCCGCAGACCGTGGCTAAGGAGCATCTAACATCTCAGATAGAACAAAATGAATGGAGCATTGTTCTCTTATCATTAGTGTGCAACCCGTTAACAGGCATTCAATTATTTGGAGAGAATATAGCACTTACAATACGGTATTTATGAATGAATGTAGTCCGATTTGAAGGAAGCAGAGCGATATTTTAGAGCGGATTCTCTAATAATAGCAGTCCAGATTTCTACACCGTCAGAAATATAGCACTAAGAACTGCGCGGATATAAGGATGAGATCTTCTGAACCTTTGTGTCCTCTTACGCTGCAGTAGCAGAGGATACTTTTAATAGCTTTCTAATAACGATTACAAAAGATAATGATTGAATGATACATTAAGTTCCTGAGTCATGGGAGTACACCATTCTGAAAGGCTGAAAAAACATGTAAATTTAATAAGAAATTAATAAAATATTCATAGTTTTTCGCGCGTGCGTATTTTCAAAAATTACATAACAGCGGAAATTTGTATCTTTTTGTGTGTACTGATGATTGGAAGAATCTTGATGTCTGTCTTAGTGTCTAAAAAGGTGGTGCACAAAATAAAACGTGGCTTAGATATAATGATAAATATATTCTAAATAACATACAGTTTTGAATAATCTTGAAAACAAAGACAATTACTGCTTTTTAAAAGACGGGAAGCTCTTGGTAAAAATCAACGTTGTTATTCGCAGAAATATGAAGGAGAACGTACAATACTATTTAGGTTTCTTATGAAGCTGCTACTATCTTAACACCACGATGCTACTATCTTATGCCAGAACACCCCGTAAACCTTACATTCATCTTCAGATCACATTCACTTCATCTGTACTCTTTTTATACATTCTATTTGTTTTTTAAATAATGGCCATATTGTTGCGTAGGTACGAATTCGTAATGGATTGAATGCCCACAGAATCGATGATAGATTGATAAAATTTATTTTGCCGAAAGAAATACGTTACAGTTCTGTAATTTTCCACAAAAATACTCGTACAGCTCTTCTCTGTATCACACAGAACAATCAGTAGTTATATTTCAAACTACTAAGAACTTTAAACACAACGCAAAGCAAAGCGCATCTAAAGACTGAAGCTCACACGGAGATATCTCAATACTCCGAAGTCGACTTTGGACTAAAAATCTCAGAAAATGGTGCTCCCTTCGTTCTTATATAGTTTTCTAGCACCGATAAATCTTTAATACCTTCCGTTACTCGAAATTATTGGAAGGCAGATACGTTTGAAGTTATATGTAAGGGCCAGATACATATAAGGACCAATTACAGCTATACAGAGACTGGAACCAAATCGCTTCACACGGTTGCCAAGTTTTACGAATTTCTCGCCAAATTTGGCGACAAAAATTAGTCTCTAAGACCATCATTGGCTTGGCGATATCTCGCCATTTTAAAGAGATAGTCATTTACTTCACTTTTGAATAGACTTGATCCTGTAATCTTATTTTTCCGGCAGGGCTTCATTTTTTCGGGGCACTTCCTGTTATATTACACAAGACATACTATAATTTCAAGTATAATTTCACTAAAATTACTTACATGTATACAAAATTCGTAACACTTAAATAACACACATAAACAGATTAAAAAATAAACAATCTACATGATATGTGTATTTCTATGAATTTTAGGAAAAGTAATATTTGTTATGTTTATTGTTCATTAATGTTGTAAGAGTGTAGAATGCAGGCAAATAAAGTACCCGGATATAAAATCCCAATAAAATCATGCAAATGATCTAAACAAACGAATATTTAAAATTAAGAAAAACACTAGCCTCATTTTGGCGTAGATTTAAAATTAATTCCACTTAATTATAAATATATATCAAGCGCGATCAGAACGCAGGTTCCTCTTCTTCTGGAGCAAAAATGTTCGGCAACGAAGGGAGGATCAATGGGCGCATTTATGTAAAAAATAATATGCGGAGCAAAGGGCACTTTATTCCGCCCATTTGCTTATTCATTTTAAATGCTTTACTTGTTCAGAATTTAAAAAGTTTTCAGCAAATTTTCAGTGTTGTTATCATTTATATTTTGCAGGTTTGTGTAATTGATGTAATCTTTAAATAATAATTAATATTTTAATACATTAATTTTCTATAATGAATGTTGTTGAAGTTGATAGAAACTTCAAACTTATGTTCTCCCTTTTATTATTCAAATCTTCTGTTCTCATATTTATTAAAAATGACAAAATATTAATGATTGAATTTTCATTTACAGGAAGCTGATCCCTTCTTTTGCGTTCTTATAGCAACGGATATCATTATTTCTGCTCTGAATGTAAGTGTAGTAAATGTTATTGTAGCAATTATGATAACGAAAAATTAGGCGGTCTTTTAATCATAGCATTAGTAATTTTTAATTTAATGGTACCATCTGAGTGTACGTGGAATTTCCTAAATCACGCATTAACACAGTGAACTAAATTTAAAAAAAATTCTATTTAATAGAAGAGAGATATTATCTTAAACAAAAAGGATCTTTGTTTTTTATTCGGTCTTCTGTGCTTAATGTCACTCAGATTTTCAAGCTTTTCCTAATCACTACGCAAATAAGTAGAGCATTTATCATCTATCTTTTTGTATTAGTCCCGTGCGTATTACTTGTTGCCACTACCATTAAAATAAATTTCAGGTCCATTGTTTTAAGAAGATGGAAAATTAAATCTGGCTTTTATATCTAGCTAACCAGCACATCCGTGAAATGGAGAAATTGTATATGGTACCAAGATGCAGTTATTCACAGCTTTACTAAAATCTGCTTTGTAAATTTTACTTTCATTAGCATTAAGACAGATTATGTTAGTTACATCAGTGAAATTTTAGACTTGATTTAATTTTTCTAATCTGTATTATGTATAAAATTTCGTTTAAAAAACCGTTGTATAGCTGTTAAATGTATGGAAAACTATTAAATACATTGCTATAGAATATATTAAATGCAGTTAAATCGAAGCTTTATGAATTTAGCTGCAAATATCTCTACAGGGTGGTTCAAAATTATATGTAAAAAATGTGAAAGCAGGTAGAGGGAACCTAAATAAGCAAATTTCGTACAGGAACGTGTGTGTGGTAATGCAGCATTAAAGCGCTAGAACGTAAAGCAGTATGAATATCAGGAAACCGAAAAGACAAGTAAAGAAAAAGAAAAAAAAATCTGAAATGTTTCAGATTTTAAATTACGTCCAAAGGGGTGTTTTTTTAGCGTTTTATGTGTTACTTTTCTTATTAAATATCGTATTCTTTGCACTTAAACCGTAAAATTTAGTTCAACAGCAATGTCGCAAAATAATTTTAAAATGAGGATATCTTTAGGATTTCCGATACACAGTTCCGCGTGCTGGAGATAAAAAGTCCCCCCGCGGTAGAGTGTTGCCATTGCTCGCTTTTAAATCGTTAAGTTTGTTAATCAGAAATTCGTTAAAGTTTTACAAAATATTAAATCGATAATTCCAAATTTCAAATTTGGGCTTTCAGATGCCCATATTCGCAGTATGATTACGTCATTCAAAAGTGGATGGTTCTAGGTACCTTTGTTTTATCACAATGCGAGAAACATACATACATTTATGCTGACTCTTCATTATTTAATTTCTTCAAATATAATACAGGGCTCTAATATTTGGTGGCATTAATTTGAAAAGTGATACTCCGTTTATAGTGATTCGACGCAAAGTGCCAAAACGAATACAATAGTTCTTCAGGCACCCTTTGGACTAAAAATATTTTCAATTTACAATAGATGCTTGAAACAGTGGTCACCAACAGCGATACAAGATTCACAGCTGCGGCGCATAGATCGGCGTATATTAGAAAAGACGTCAGGCATGTCGAGCCTATGTCCTGCAGCAACAGACAACCGGGCAACAAGATCTGCATATGTGACGGGACTCTGGTACACGAGGCCTTTAATAAAGAAGAAATTTAAATAGGTTAAATCAGGAGAACAAGGTGGCCAGGAAACTTGGCCCTCCCCGTCCTATCCAGATGATTCCTGACGTTCCGGCTGAAGTGAGCTGTGGCTCCATCGTGCTGGAACCACATTCGTCTGCGAGCAGCTGGAAGAACATCGACCAAAATTTCAGGTACGACCTCCCTGTAGAATCGCTCCCTATACATTCTTACCTGCTGAACGCGGCATTACCGCACGCACATTCCTATACGAATCTGTTTGGTCTCCTATACCTGCTTTTAAAATTTTGACATATAGTTTTGAACCACCCTGTGTAGAAATCACTTTATAACTCACTTTATTCTAGTAAAACGGTTATGAGATATTACTTCATAACCATTTAACTTAACGAATTTTCTCTTGGTACATTTTCCATTATGAATACCAAGTATTGTAAACAAGTTCTTATATTTATTTAGGTATATTGCGTTCTTTGCGTGACTTCTCAATACCAAGAGTATTCAACTGCCCAAGGAAGACCCAGGCAAATCATGGTGGAAGATGTAAGTTGCAAAAATTTTCGAAGTATTTTTATCTTTTAAATTTGCAAAGATTTCCTAAAAACTTCTTCGGACATTTTTATTTCTGAAAGATAATTGGTTCATTCAATAAATTTTGCACAAGGAAATTTATCTCTAATAATATTAAAAAGGGCATTCTCACGTCAGAGAAATTTCTAACTTGAGAAACATGTCACTTCAAAAATAATTTCTAGTAAATAAATGTTTTTGTGTAAAGTCGAAGCTTCAAACTTACGCAAATAGGCATCTATAAGCAGAGGTGATATTAAACTTCAGTAGAACAGAAATCGTTACTAAACTTTTCTAAGTTTACAGGACCGAATGTTAAAGGCATCTTTAAATTTTCAATAGAATCTAATTAGTCACGTAAAGAACTAAAAAAAGATTAAGAAGGTGCAAGCATATTCAAATTTTTAGAGGAAAATGTGTAGAGACATTTGGTTATTTTAAGCAGGGGACGTGAAAAATGAGCAGTGCCCTCACTGGGACTCGAACCTGGACCTCTCGACTACGCGCCTAATGTGCTACCATTACACCACGAAGGCATGTAGAAAGGAGGGAGAAAATACCTTATAAATGCACCGAGTACATCAAAGTCCTACTTGCTGATGCATTTACAATAAGCATTTGTTCACAAGTAATGAGTTACGCGTGGGATTGCATTCGGCCGTGCTTTATATTAAATGCTTACACTTTTAAATTTCTACCATCAAATGTTGATACGTTCATGTAAGCCCTGAACTGACATCTCCATCGGACATTGTCAACCTTGTTTAGTTTCCGACAGATATCTTTAAATGTTCCAGTCGTTCAGAATTAAAAAAAAAAATCAACAAGTTTCCGAGGTCATTATCATTTACATTTCCTTAGATTTGTATACTGAATATTATCTTTAATAAACATTATTTTAGTATATTAATTTTTTGGTAACGAGTATTATTATTGGTGCTAAAAACTTCTCTATTAGAAGATAAACTTTTTATGAGTTGGCTGCAAATAAAGAATCATTGTCATTAAATGGAGACATCATCATTCTCCATTTAATAACAGTTACTGTTACGGAGAAATGTGAGCTCTTTACGTTAAATTCTGATTGAGATAAAGCTATCATCTGGCAATCAGCAGATGATTAAAAGAAAAGGACCCCATATTCCTTACCAAAACCAAAGAAGTATATGGAAGTTGTCAAAAGTTTAATAGCTAATTCCTTATTAACGTAACCATTTTAAAGGTTCATCAGCGGCCAGGCATTAAAATGGCACTCAATACTTGTAGTTTAACCTGGATTCGGTTCCAGGCGAACGGGCTGGCTGTATGGGCGTTTCGTACTTTTCCCCATGTCTAACATGTATACGAGCCGTTGCTCTTAAAATCACATCCACAAAGGCATCCCTTCCCTTAGGCAGGTAGCCCTAGCGTGCTTTGCCATAAACAAATAAACCAAACCAGCCACCTTAGAGAAAAATCACCAAACTTTCAAAATACGTTAAGGTCTGACAGCCATACACGTAACAATAGTTCAGATTTAGCAAGCAACGTAGATCTTTTCAATTTGCCTGCCTTTATCTTATATTCCAACGACTTAAATATAAAAGTAAAAATATTCCTCATTCTTTCTTGCGTTCTCAAATAATTATGCGAATATTTATTTACAACATTTAAAAACCTGAAAAACGCATGTCTGAGACGTTATCGACATGCGATGATTTGCAGGTGCTTTGTTTTTCACCACGATGTTTTTGACGAAAATGTTTTAAAACTGAGATATTTTTAAGAGTTTTATTTTCGACGACAATGTTTTGTACTACGATGCTTTTGAACTGCAATGTTTTCTTGCTTTCTTTTCTCCCAAGACGTTTTGTATGACGACGTTTTCGCCTTGCGTTGTTTTTTCCGCAGCGTTTCCATGCGCGATGATTTCACCAATAACCCATTCGGATATAACTCAAAATCACGGTTAATTCAGGCGCAATTATAAAAGCAAAGGAAAAAGTCATAACCAATATTGAAATTAATAAAAATGTATTATTATTGGCAATTTATTCGTATTTTCAAGCATTTTAATCTAGAGAAAATGTTTATTAAGTAAATTAAACAAATACTAAAACAAAAACCTATTCAGTACAGAAATAGTACACTGTAAATAATGGAGAATAAACATAATTAAGAAAAAAAGGTAAGTTAAAAACTGCATTAAAGAGAAAAACTTGCAAGAGAAATTTGGCTATGCATTGAGTTTAAACTTGTGAAAAAATGTCCGTTAACATACCTGGATTATTGATAAAAAGGTTTTTCTGCAATAATCCAAATATTCTAACAGATTTTTTTTATGCACGAATTTTTTCACGATCTATTTTTCTAGAATCAATGATATATTCCGCATCACACATAATTAAATTAGGTGCTCCTAAATTACAGCTCCAAATACTATATTTTTGGCTATTAGTGCTGTTATTCCGCACAGTTTTCTTTCCCTCTCCGTATTTTCTATAGGCAATTTTGTTTTACGCTGATGGTTTCTGAATTAATATTTCCATCATTCCACAGCAAACCAACTTTTATTTTAGCAGTTTCCGGTAAATCAGTAGTTGAATGTATATCTTATTCTTTGCACATTTTCATTGCAACAGTTGTTTGATTTATTAATTAAATACAACATAGAACTCCAAAGCTGCCTGCCTAAAGGAAGAATGTCTTCTAGAAAGAAAGAACGGCTCATGTTTTAAGGTAGATGTTGCAGTGTATGTATACTGAGAATTTTTATACTACGATATATTTGTTGCAAGTGGATAAAACCACTTAGAGCTTAAAGCTAACCCTATCAGCATTACTATCGAGAATTAAGATAACAATAACCTACTGATATTCTCGCGATTTAATTAGTTAGATCTATTTATGTTACAGAATTTAGAGGAGAGTAACTTTTATTACGCATTGCTCATTTTATGATATTAATCTTTGTAATTACATTTACCGAGAGTTTACTTACTATATATTTGCTTAAAAAACTTCCTCTTTTTGAAATGCATTAACAATATGGCTTTGTTTTTATTTAAAGAAGAGGATATTTTACGGTCTTCAGCTGCTTTATGACTGCTCGAGTTGATATTCATCTTCGATTCTTACAAAAATAGAGGCGAACCTATTTATCGATTACCTCAAACTTTTATATCAAAATATACCCCTAATTGACGATCTACTGTATAATAAAATATAAAATAGAGGTTCCATTTCAGGCATTTTACTGCTTCTTTGGTAACTAAAATATTATCTACTGAAAATTTTCAGTCATACTTGGGAATTCAGATTTAGAAACTAATACAAACAATTACATGGAAGGAAGAATAAATGCCGCTACGTATTTCCAAATTACACTTCTAGTTGGCAGACATTAAATGCCAGGTAACTAAGATAAGTCTTTAGGCATTTTAAAGTAGGAAAACTGAAAGTAGTACAAAATGTTTTTCTTTCCCTAATAGTACTATTCTACAGTCTAATAGAAGAAATTAAAAACTTTGTACTGTAACATAAATGTTACTAAGCAAAGCTTAATAAAAGAGGGAAGTCTGCACGTTCAAAAATCTCAAATATTATTTTAAGACATGTTCTTACATTAAATGTTTGAAAGTGCGTTCTTTTTTTAACTCGACTTAACGAAACGCAAATTGTAGTTATCTATCATACGTTCGTTTCCTTTGTCAAAGACTTTGTAGACTTTGTCTACTCCAGTTATTGAAGGAGTAGACAAATAATTGTCACAACGAGTCTCTGGACTCAAACATTTAATAATGACAAGCGTGATACTCTGCCTTTATTAATAACAAGAGTGGTATGGCTGTTTGAGCGTATATGATATTTGAGATTAAACTGTTTAATTAAAATTTGGCAAAAATAGCCTTAATTCGACATAAATTTGAAACTAAACTCTATCGTGCTTGAGAGTGATCACAGAAAAGTCCTCTTTCTTCAGGAGCAAGAGATTTAAAAGATTCGTTTAGCCGAAAAAATGTTATTACACAGAGATTAACTGTAAATAATCAGAACAAATTGCAAGGCAAAAATAGGCAAAATATTATCAAATAAAACTCAAAATCTCTGGGCTTACCTAAGTGTGAACATTTTAATAGCGTGAATAAATGCAAGAATACACTGGAATCTCAGTATCTCAACTCTCGGGTCGACATTACGGAATGCCTCTATTTGTACTAAGGTTTTGCTCGGTATAGCGTATTGTATTATAAAGAAAAACCTTTTTACTTTGACACTGCAAAATGAATACCCATTTAGTCAACATAAATTTTTCTCAATGAAGTCTTTCTATCCAGTACTTCCCAACAACAGTTCGAAGTTGCCTTTAATTTCGGAAAGAAAACTTCGGAATATTTGCTGCATCTAATAACTGATAATGATTAAGACACAATAACACGCCGAACAAATACTAATTCAGAAGTCAAACAACAAGAATCGGCGTTATATTTTCAAAATTTTCACAGGATTAGTTTCGATGGTTTTACCGAACCACCATCCTCAGCCACCACCACCATGCATTTTGCGCATTTTTGCGGTTTTGCAGCTGAGGATGGTGGTTCGGTAAAACCATCGAAACTAATCCTGTGAAAATTTTGAAAATATAACGCCGATTTTTGTTGTTTGACTTCTGAATTGATAATGGTTTTACTCCTACGTAAATTATAAATGATAAAGAAATTTTAGCATAAGGCATGCACATGCTCTGAGAAAGCTGGAGTTTATGGTCTCACGCAAAGGACAAGAATGCTGTTCCGAAAGTTCTAAGCTGTAACAGATACCAAAGGCACCTCATTTAGGCCAGCATTCAAGTAAGTGTTCCTAAACAGGTTCCTTCTCAAATGAGGAAAATTCCGAATCAGCAAGCATCCCGCTCAACAGTATTCGATTGGCTGCCTTATATTCCTTGCGCCTTCTATATCATAAAATACCATTAAATGTAGAGAATATCTCGACGCCAGTGTGAAGAGAGTCTTTCTCTCGGCTTCACGTGACGTGCGTTCTCACTCTTTTCAGCCACTATGAAGTGGAATGGAGTGGAGTGGATGAAAAAGCAGTAGGTTTCCTGGCAAGCAGGTCCCTGCATGTGCAGTATTCTTGTCACATTAAGCAGATATCCTTTTGAGATTCCCAAACTAACCGGTAACAAACTGAGGCGCCTTTGTACATCGCCGTTTTCTAACTGAAATTGGTAGAAATTAGTCCTCAGCAGGAATTGTTACATACCTTAGTTATTCTGGAACTCATCGCCACGACACTGTGCATTCCAAAGAAACTACTTCCTTATTTTATATAACAATTGCATAAGACAAACTTCTAACTTTAACTTGCAGTAGTCCCTTAATTTGCAAGCTCCCTTAACTACGTCATTTTCAAATTATTCCATGTCATATGATTCTTACATAAAAATAAAAACTGTAAAGATTTAATCTTGACGGGTAAAGAAGATGCTTGAAGTCATGCCAGAATTTAATATTTATTTTTATTCTAGTTGACAAACAATTTCATAACTAACAAAGATCAAGTGCCACAGTAGGCGCCATCGATGCCGTCTACGATTTTGAAATGATTTAAAAAAAAAAAAAAAAAGACGAAGCAACAGGCAAGCTAGCAAGGGGAAGCAGAAAGCGAACTGCGAGGTGTTCAAGATGAACATTAAATTCAAAGCAATATGAGTTTTATTTTGCAGTGTTCCAATTGACTGCTTAAGTTCGTTTGCAAAATTGTCTGCTTTATTAGTGTTATGTAAGGATTTAATTAACTTGGAAATAAAGAAGTTTAGAGAGATTTAGTATAAGTCGACTTAACATTAGGTTAGGTAATTGGGATACTGCAAAGCATACGAGGACTACTTTCCTAAAGGTTGGAATGTCTTCTCGGGAAGCGTTTTAAGGAAACTGGCCCATATTGACGTTAAACATGAGAAAACTACGAAAATTAAAAATTCAGCTAAGCCCGTTCGTCCAGATTCGAGCCCTGGCCAAACTACCAGTATTCTGATGTCTAAACCACACGGCGACTGGTAGGGTCTATTGAAGGTTAAAAATTTTATTTATATTATTTGTGTCTTACATACATATATGTGGGTATGAGAGAGAGACAGATTATGCACAAAAAGCACACACACACAAAGTACAAAAAATGAGAGATAAACAAGCTTGTAAATATTTTACTGGGCAATCAGTGATTAGTTTGATTAAATATTGAATAATGCAGAAGGTCATTACATCTCTTCTGCATGAACATGAAATTGAATTCTTCAAAAATTATGACTGTAAAACTTATTTTATTGAAAATTCATCCTTATAAACTACTTTGCCATTTTTAGCTTTTCGCAGTTTTTAACACATTAAATGCGAATCGAAATTTAAGCTGTCTGAGAACAGTCATTAAGTTATATGACTGATGAATTATCGGCAGTGTTGATTCCGTGATAATCCGGCAACTGTGTAGGTTGTAATTTGTTGTTGTGATGTGCACGTTACATTTCGGAATTTCTCTTCAGTTATTAAACAGTTGTTTAAAATTCAACGGATGCGTATAGAAAAATAACCCTGGATTTATAAATATCATATTTGTTTTGAAATGATAAATAGTTTGAGAAACGTAGCTGTTTATATTTAAATTGGACCGGATTATTTCATTAGGAGAAAGCCCGCTAAGACTATACTCACTTATGCGTATATTTAAGTTGTAAATTAAAGTAACTAACTATGAACTGAAGTTAATAAACTATTGACTTCATTTATTAATGTAAACTAGAAAAGTATTCCTTCTCCTTTATCACACCAAGTCAATACGTAAAATTGCAGTATGCAAATTAATTTGATTTTTCAAGCTACTTTACGATGTGATAAGCTGCAGTAACTAAGTTTACAGTATAAAGAAATTATTTCCTTTGTTGTAGTATTTAAGCTATAAGCTCTGTTATGTTTTAAGTTATAAGCTACAACTATAAAGACGTTTACGTACATGTTTTTGACATAACTGTCATGAAAAATTTCTTAAACAATGGAACGCGCCTTGGAGAAGCTTGTTTGGTGAGCAATTTTTATTTGGTTTTGGCATATGTTATCAGCTATGCTATCAATCTTAATCTGCTTGATTAAATTATAAGAAGCTTAAAATTTTTCTTTTTAAATTCAGTTAACTATAGTCACAAAATAAAAAAAATCTTGAGATTTTATCGTAACAGCAGATTTACTTTTTAGCCCTTTTTCAAAGACATCTAAAATATTCACATATACATAACAATTTAATTAATAATTTACCGTTTGTTATAAAATGCAAACTGTAAAACAGCTAACATCGATTATTATGAAACGATACTTGAAGAAAATTTATACTGATGACGAAAATGGTGTAAGGCAAAGTGATTCTCCTTTTGATAAGAAATCTGACTACTTGAATTATTTTCTTGATGTTTCTGAAAAGGTAATTACTTGTAACAAAATGTTGATATTGATTATAAGTCGATACTTTTACTAAGTTCAGGGAAGTTTTCTTTATTTTATCTTATCAGATCTGTCTAAGTTTGGAGCATCCTTATATTAAAAGAATTAAAATTCTCTTAATATTCTCATCTTATGTTACAAAGCCAATAATCTAAAAAATTGGTTAGCTTAGAACTGAGCTTAACTAAATTATTGTAAAAAATTTGGCACTGATAGAAAAAATGTACTTTAACAAGAACTATTAAACTATTAAAAGTTTAAAATTAAAAAACAAAGACCTTGTTTGCATAATACTAAATTTTATTAATTTTTTGAAATTAAGGCATTATTTCCATAATCTATTACCACAATTAATCAGCGTTGCTATATTGTTAGGTATATAAATTTTAAAATTTAATTTCGATTACGTTTCACTCTTTTTCTACTTCGTACCGTCCTGTAAAACAATATTTCATTTCAATGTCCTAAATAATTTCTCAGAATATTTGATTTTAATATCAATGAAAACTGGTTTTAAAAGAAAACTATACAAATTAGACAATTTAATGCATTAATCATATGAATTAAGTTTATTTGTAAATCATAAAATCTGGTTAAACGTTAATTCCTTTAAAAGCCCTTAATATATTTCAAAATATATTTCAAAATTCTACTTTCTTTTGTATGCGTTTTAATAGAGGAATCCTGATTTTCCTATTCTAGAAATTACTGCTCGCCATAGAAATATCATCGGGAACATTTGCACGAGCTGGAAGCGGAACGTATTCCGGCACTAACTTAAAAACAGTATAAATTTATTATTTCGGTTTCCCACTGAATTTGAAAGCTCGCTAATATTCGCTAAATTTGCAAGTATTTTACCCATTAAACTATTCGTGTAACTTGTGATTGTTCTTTATCCTTTATATTGCTAAACTATGGAATGAATTCGACACTTTGAAGGTAGCAGCACCCAGTTAGTTAAACTGTAAAAGATTTTGTTCGACAGAAATTAGAACTCGCTCTATAACCTTACTATGCATTTACCAGTTAAGCTTAAGTATTAAAACCTGAACTTGCTTTACTATGTATTGAATCCTTATACACTTACATTAAAAAAATCTTAGAAAATACTTGCGTGGCAGTTCTACTTAAAACGCAAGTCTCGCTTTCGAAGTAACAGCAGTAGGAACACATACGCTAGTTCCACTTCTGACATTCCTGGTAGCATTAGGGGAATACCTTTTTAGTATATATCGTAGACTGGTAGATACATCGTTTTGGATAGCTTGAATTATTTAAAAGTGTTCTCTCTGTAGAATAATATAGATAAGAGAGAGAGAGCAGCAGGATCAGACGTTGAGAAATATGGATAAGGCGCTTGTAATGTAACAAACTTCTATTTCTGATCAAATAAAAACTGATTTTTTTTTGCTTGAATGTCTTCTGTCAAGATACAGCATCGTGATTAATAATCGACATAAGCTTTAACTCTGTTTGCTCTAAAACACGAACTACGCTGTACCGGATGTCGTCTCTTCGTAACATGTCTTGCGTACAGAGTATGGTAACTCCTTTTGAGAGCAAAATTAAACAACTGGAAATTTCGTACACATGACGTTTCCGAAAATTATTTAATAGAAGAATATTTCTCATTAAGTAATTGTAAGAAGAGCTGTTCCTCCCTGTATACCTATCGCAGAATATGAAATTTCTGTTTTGCTCTAAATTTGGAAAGTAAGAGGCATATTACAACACAATATAAGAGCGCATACTTTTTGGAGATAATGGCTAATGTAAAACGGGATTTATATGCCACAGTAGAGAAAGGTTTAAACATATTTTTGATATTTTTTAAAAAAGTGAATAAAATGGAATTGTATTACATATTGTGCGTGTCTGTGTTAATGGCATTGTGCAACTCAAGCACGGTGCATTGTGCCAGTGTCGTTTGTAGCGTTTAATTTCTCATTTTGCTGGACCTTCTGCAAAATTAAGCATTAGTTGAAGAGAAATCTGCACATCTGAATGTCGGAAGCTTCCAAGATGCAAATTAAGGAGGCTACTAAACCTTTTTTTATTTCCAATGGCGGGCACTAGCCATTATAGGCGTAGGCCACTACTGACGCCGGAGCCGCTGGTCACTTTATTATATAGGCCACAGTTAGCTCCTATGAAGGGCCATCCATGCCTTCTCCCGAATTCGAACCCGGGCCCTTCGGTACCATATTCCCATCTGGGCGTCAGAAGCTACTAAATTATAGTTAACTTGTAGAGACATTAGGTATTTGTTTGGAAGCAGGAGTCATGAAAAATGAGCAACGTCCTCGCCGGGAATAGAACCACGGACTTCTGGAATACGCGGCCAGCGTGCAGACCACTACACTACGAAGGCATGCTAAGAAGGCGGGAGAAATGCCTTATAAACTATCGTTTAGTAGTATGCTATAGTATAGTTATATATATGCTATAGTATAGTTATATATATGCTATAGTATAGTTAGGCTAGCAAACTATATCTAACTATTGAAGACATTAGTCACTAACTATGGATCCAACTTCAAAAGTCTGTTTCGAACTCTAATTTCAGACATGGGTATATATTAGAATATTCTCGGAGATAAAAGGCGCAAATTTTCTAATCAGTTTTATTTTAACTGTAATTTTGACTTAACACATAATCTTAAGTATTTTTGAAGTACGTGCAAATTCCAGTTTACTGTATGACTATTTATGATGAGCAATGAAGTATTTTTGAGTCACTTGAAACTGTGCTTTCGAACTTAGCGAGAAGATTAAACGTAGAAACTAAAGTAATTATGCTATCATTACTGTGCTAACAACAGTTAAGTCTTGCAATTAACTAACAAAGTTGCATGTGCCATTATATAATCTCCTACTGACGCAATTTCCGCAGAGTTCTTAACAGGAAATGAAATGTACAGGGTGTTAACGTCAGCTTCTTAGCATATTTAATTATACTCCAAGAAATCCAAATCTAATATGGTTAAGGCAACTCTAAGCACTTAATTCAAGATAAAGGGCAGGATATCAAAAGAATTAGTGTAATATAAAGTTATTAGAACAAGGTAATGTCCTTTAACGTATTTTGCTACTTACAATTTTCAGTTATCATTACTTATATTATTAAGCAAACGTAATCTCCATAGCAGAAAAATAGTATTAAAATATTTCAAATTATAGAACTAACTTGAAAAAATCTGAAAGGTTTCAGATTTTAAATTACGTTCAAAGCGGCGTTTTTTAAACGTTCTATGTGTTGCCTTTATTTATTAAATATCCTGTTCTTTGCATTTAAAGCATAAAATTCAATTCAGTAGCAATGTCGCAAAGTAATTTTTAAAATGTATATCTTTAGAATTTCCGATACACAGTTCCGCGTGCTGGAGATAAAAAGTCCCCCCGCGGTAGAGTGTTGCCATTGCTCGCTTTGAAATCCTTGAGTTTGTTAATAAAAAATTCGTTAAAGTTTTACAAAATATTAAATCGATAATAAAACAAATTCCAAATTTCAAATTTGGTCTTCCACATGCCCATATTCGTAGGAGGATTACGTCATTCAAAAATTGATGGCTTTATGTACCGTTGTTTTATCACAATGCGAGAAATATACATTCATTTATGCAGATTTTTCATTATTTAATTTCTTCAAATATAAGGCAGGACTCTAACATTTGGTGGCAACAGTTTGAAAAATGATACGCCGTTTATAGTGATTCGACGCAAAATGCCAAAACGAAAACAATAGTCCTTAAGGGACAAATCCCCTTTGGACTAATAATTCATAATTCAGAGGCTCAAAATTAATAATTTTATATCAATATCTAATCATGAAAACTATTAAGCACTATAGTGGAAAGAGGGATCATTTAAATGCCATAATATAGTACACTTGCGGTGCATAATAAAGGATTCGCTAATTAGTAATCCTGGAAATCCTATAATTGTCCTTAACTAGACACAGCCATAATAGAAAGCACTATGACTAACTCTTAACTAAATGAGGAGAATGCTGTGTCTATTCGATCCCCAAAACTCGCTTAGAAACTTAGCAAATGAAATGAACATGTTTTTCTCTCATTATTACCTATTTAAATACACAAGTAGTCCTTGCAGTCATATTCCTCATGCGTTAAAAGGCACAGTTTAGAACAAATGCGCAATAATAGTAATGATAATAATATACAAGTAAACGCCTGAATTCATTACATATTTCCATTTATATATAAATTTTATGCAATAATATAAAACTTATGCCATAAAATGCGCTATCAAATTGATTTATGTCTATGCCAGTTGATAGATATGTTTATACCAAATTTTCAGCACATTAGGATGCCAACGTAATTAATCGTATTCGAGAACGGTGATAAAACTAGACGTTATGAATTATTCAACTTTGCTTTCGGAACGTTATCAGTTTCAAATGAGAGATTTAGGATAATAGTGGGCATTAAAGTGATCTAATATTTCTGAAGTTCGAATGTTAATAGCAGAAATTTTCGGAAAAGCAAGAAGCTGCACTGTCGTGCAAAAGAAAAATCTTGTAAGCTGAACAGTAATATATTTGTGACTATTTCTCAGTTATTAGATATGCATATTATGTAAAATTTGATATGTATTTTAAATAAGCTCATTAAAATAAGAATTGCTCTTGAGATGTGCAAAAAAAATCAGATTATTTTATTTAGGAAATGAGAGGGTTATACTGAACCTCAAAACCTCAAGAGACCAAAACTAAATTTCATCAACTCCCTTATTTATTAGTCCAAAGGGGCTTTGTCCCTGAAGAACTATTGTTTTCGTTTTGGCATTTTGCGTCGAATCACTATAAACGGCATATCATTTTTCAAACTGTTGCCACCAAATGTTAGAGTCCTGCCTTATATTTGAAGAAATTAAATAATGAAAAATCTGCATAAATGAATGTATATTCCTCGCATTGTGATAAAACAACGGTACATAAAGCCATCAAATTTTGAATGACGTAATCCTCCTACGAATATGGGCATGTGGAAGACCAAAATTGAAGTGGTTTATCACCCAGTATTAACCTTTCAATACAGCAACTACAGTACAGAAGAAGGTTTAAGTAACTACAGTACAGAAGAAGGTTTAAGTAACTACAGTACAGAAGAAGGTTTAAGTAACTACAGTACAGAAGAAGGTTTAAGTAACTACAGTACAGAAGAAGGTTTAAGTAACTACAGTACAGAAGAAGGTTTAAGTAACTACAGTACAGAAGATGGTTTAAAGTAAACTTCTTTTACTAGCCGTCAGCCTAACAGTACACAATAACCTATGCAATAACGGAACTTAAATTTCTCAACTTGCGGGAATAACAAAAAACAAAACTTAAAGTAAAATTTAAATATTCAAATAATGAGGCTTACAAGGCAAAGCGCGCTTACAAATTTTGACTCAGGCTCTCAGTTTACGCAAACAAGTAAGAGCTAACGAGGTTCAAGCCGATGCATGTAATCAAAAGCTGTGAGAAACAGTAGTGAGACGGTCGTAGTTGCCACAAGTTATCTCAAGAACTCAAGAATTCTAGGCTTAAAGACATTAAACAAATTTGCATCCTGGTGGGAGCCGTCGAAAGTAGAAGCAACAGTAAGGAGAAATTTAATAAGATAACTGATTAATAAATATTAAACCCTACACTGTGTTTATATCGTTTTATATTTTTAAGGCGAAAAGTGTTAAGCAATTAAAGAACTATTTGGAATATTTTATCGATTCTTCTGGAAACAAAGCAATGTACTTTGTTTCATTGCTTTGTTTCCAGAAGTGAGAACAGAAGAAAGAGATGTGAAACTATGTTCGTTTTGTGATTAAGCCTATAAACGAATCCATAATGACATAAAAAATAAAGTATAGTCTTACTCTGAGTTCCAGTTTTCTCCACTGAAAATATATACTTTGAAATAGTAGAAAATGAACCTTAGTACGAAATGCTGAAATTTGATACTTAGAATGAAATCTAAGGTATAAGTGGGCTTTCATAAAAAATAAAAAATTGTGATTTTCAATTCATTTAATTAATTTCAAAATCAAGATATTATGTTCTTGAAAAGGAATAATGTTTGTTTCTAGCGCACTGATCTAGGTTCATTTCTTACCTGAAAATGAAAATGCATAAAATAAAATGCGAAAAGGAAAGAATAAAACATAAGCAAAACAGATATGCAAGCTAGATTACCAAAGAAAATACCATTAGAATACCAACTAGTACCTTTCTGTGATTTTTTAATATTCTTAGTTATAATGCATTTCGCAGGCTGTTGGAAAAGAAACTGATATATTTTTCTGGATTTTCTAACTTTTAGGGTCTACCAGCTATCCAGTTTGAACCAGCTTCATCAAATAAACAAGGAGCTGCTAATCTACTTCCAACTCCGAAAGTTTCTGTCAGTGTCATTCAAAATGTCGAGTCTCCGGATAGCCAACGCCCTCTCTTAACTTCGGAAGGATCATCCACCGGTCGGGCATTTGGATCTGCTAATTTGAATACTTCGTCACCAACTGCCCTTATGCTTAGTCGTTCCAGTTTTTCATCCACAAGCGAAATATCATTCTGCTCTTCTGATACACTGCCTGGTAGCAGGAGGGGATCTGTTCTACCACTTCAAGATATTCCAAGGGGAGGGCTTTCACCAGTGGGAGAAGTTAGCACTTTGCCCTCTCTACCGGATGAATCATCAGGAGAAGCTAAAGACGATTCTGACTGCCTGGATGTGAATTCCACTGTAATCGAAATACATACTGCAACTCCTCCATTAGCACACGCTACACCAGGTAAATTATTTTATTCCATTTAAAAATTTTAACTGCATAAAATTTAACAAAATAGACGATTCACTAAATTAATTCTAATATAGATGAAAATCCAATTTTGCTTATCCAATCCCTCAGTTTTATTTACAATCTCAGAGATGGTCATTTGTTTATTTAGAATCATATGTTGGCTTGAACATACGGTGTAACAACGTAGTCATGTGTAGCAGACGCACTGTGTTTTTAGGCTAAGTTATGGTATTATCCTCCTGTAATGGGAAGCGGTTTTATCAAATTACCTCAGGTGATTTCTGTGATATACTTGGGTATTCTGAAGCAGGTGCATTGTAATTGGGATTGTTAAACAGCACTTGCACATTAAATTGAAGGTGCATTTCGGCAAGAAAGAAAAAGTGACTCGAGGTAATGGGACATAAAAATATAGTTACTGTTACAAAACTTAATATTTGTATAGTATTCCATGTCTAAATATCATGCTAAATACAGGGTGATTATAATTAAAGTTTAAGTTTCAAAACGCTATAAAAAAAGAACCACTCATGAAAATGACGTCAAATTTGAAAGGAATGTTATTGAAGAAGGCGGAAAGCGTATGGCAGAAGAAAAAATTTAGTTTCAAAAGTTAGCAACAGATGGCGCTGCAAGCGGAAGAAGACGTAAATTAAAATGTTAGTTAAATTTCAGTGTTATAAAGCCGCCAGGTACCAGGCTGTTCCTCATTTCGCGTCTCAGACGTTCGCCATGGGTGTTTCACTGCAGGACCGCGCTCTGCTGGTAAAGCTGTATTACAAGAATGATGATTGTGCAAGAGTAGCTCTGCAAAAATTCAGTACACTGAAGGGTATAAAAGAAAGCGTTGGTCCAATAAGTGTCTTAGGTCTAAAGAAAATGATGCAAAAATTCGAAACGACAGGTTCGTTTGATGTGCAATCTGGTAGAGGGAGAAAACGAGTGCATTCGACGGTAGTTGAAGAAGTGGCCACAGCATTACAGTAGGGGTCGGCCGGTGGTGTGCAACCGTGCAGTGCACAAGGAATTGCCCGAACATTGGACAGGCCTACGAGCACGGTGCTGAAAATTATACGAAACATCCTGCAATGCTATCCGTACAAAATTGGCCATGTGCAGGAGTTGCTTCCGCCTGACCTGACAGCTAGGGAGACGTTTGCGTTAGAATCCCTGGCTCGCAGGGAAGTGGATAATGAATGGCCGTGGAAAATTTTGTGGACAGATGAAGCCCATTTCCATCTGACAGGGTACGTGAATACCCAGAATTGTCGAATATGGGCAACAGAAAATCCACTGGCAACGCACCCCGTACCACTTCATCCTGAAAAGGTCACGGTATGGTGTGGCTTTACGGCATCATTCATCCTAAAACCATATTTTTTCGAGCAGACGGCTGCTTCCGGTCCTGTTACCGCAACCGTCACTGGTCAGAGGTATGCGTCTCTTTTGCGCAACCACGTGATTCCAGCTCTGCAACAGCGTGGATGTGTGGATGAAATCATTTTTATGCAAGATGGCGTTCCTCTGCACATTGCACATCCCGTGAAGTAGCTGCTGAGGCGCCATTTTGGAAATGCTCGAATTATCAGCCGTCATTTCCCTACAGCCTGGCTGTCCCGATCGCCTGATCTTACTCCGTGTGATTTCTGGCTGTGGGGATATCTGAAGGATGTTGTGTTCCGTGCTCCAATTGCAAATTTAGCGGAATTAAAGGCACGCATTTCGCAACACATTCTGAACATCACCCCGGAGACACTGCAATCCGTTGCGGAACATGCTGTTTGTCGCTTTCAACTTGTTGCACACAATGGTGGATACCATATTGAACATGTTTTGTGCCAGTCTCGCGACAGTTCCGAACTTCTTTGATGAATGGTTCTTATGCGGTATGTCGCCGCAAAACTCTTGAAACCGATTTGTCCCTTTCGATGTGATATGTACAGTCATGCAAATAAAATTATTCAACAATTCTAATTTCTCAATGCGTTTTAATGTGTAACTTCTACCTTAGCCATTGTTTTACGAATCGTTTATCGTTTCTCGTCGTGATTCTGCCGCTTACAGCGCCATCTGTTGCTAACTTTTGAAACTACATTTTTTCTTCTGCCATACGCTTTCCGCCTTCTTCAATAACATTCCTTTCAAATTTCACATCATTTTCATCAGTGGTTCTTTTTTTATAGCGTTTTGAAACTTAAACTTTAATTATAATCACCCTGTATATTATGATAAATAAAATTAGATAGCAATGAGAAATAAATGAGTTATTTTGAATATTTTGCCTTTAAGTATGAAATTAATGTTAAAATAAACAGTATAACATTACTGCAAAAGCGAAATAAAGAGCTAAATTTGGTAGACCCTTTTGTAAAATGCCTGGAAAAAGGATTTTAAATTCGGAAAAGATAAAATTTAAGTTCAGGAGCAAATCTGTTAATATGTGTTGAAAAAATTCTAAGATTTCTTTTGATGTGAGAAAATGAATAATTTTTCATTGAAATTTTGAAAATCTTCGAGTAAGATATGCGAGCTATTGAATGTAAGTAAATCTATTGTTCATAATGTAATATCCTAATACATGGAAACAAACTACAAACAGGGCGTCTAGGGCATTTCATTGAAAGCAAAGAAAGGTGGATTATTAGAATTTTATTTGTAATACTAAAATGAGTGCATTTACGTTGACTTTAGGAGTCCAATGAATGTTTTCCAAGGTTGCTAATGAGTAAATGATTAAGAATAGTTTAAGGAAATATAACATTCATGGACAAATGGATAGAAGAAAAGCGAACTGAAAGTCACGGTAACAAGTTACTGCATTAAAAGGCCTTATGAGTTTTGGAATTTGGTAATGTTTTGGGGAATGATAGAAAGCAAAACATATGGCGAAAACTCCGTACTGAAGCTCAAATGGAAAACATTACTCCTTCAATGAAACATGGTGAGGATACACAGATGTTCTGGACTAAGCATTTCAAACTCAGTACTTCAAGTGGGTTATCAGCTCAAAATAGTGCTAGCAGCAGGGGAAAAACAAGGAATTCTCAAATCTATGATATATTTAAAAAGTGTATAGTGTATAAATTCTTACTTAATATCGTAGTTCTTTAAAAAAATAGAAAGAACATAAAATTCTTGCAGTAGGTAATGGATAACTATTGTTCCTTTACCGATACCTGGCATCTTTTTCCCTCAGTCAGGTTTGAAGATATACTGCACGCTCTAGCGATTTTCAGAACGCGGGTTACATGAATGTCAGCTTAAGATGAATTCGCTGGGACTTCTCATAAGCGGGAAAAGTTGTTCACACTGCTACTTTTTACCGAACATGGAAATGCTGCAAATTAGCAGCTTTTTGGGAACCGCGTAGATAAGTAATTGTAAAATTCGGGGAAGTACACTTCAGTAAATTTTTGCTTTAGACTTCAGTGGTATTGAAATTTTATTAATTCCATTTGTAAGTGGTCTAGCACTTTCCGAAAGTCGAATGCCAGGCTATTAACAGATGGACAAATGGACAAAGATATTTTCTCAATGAGAAAATGCGTTTATCGATTTAAAGTGTTCTTTTTAGCACACGATGTTTTATATACTCCCCAATTTTAGGAGAAATGCCAATTTTCCATAACCTATTATAACTATAGACTTTTTGTTATTTTTCGGGGTGATCCAAGAGCTGGAGAAAAGGGAGTCAAGGCCATATGCGCCCGCTAGTTGACATGTTTAGTTTGGATTGTATCAGTTTTTGCGAGGATAGAAATGTACATTTTGCTGATCTCAAGATAAACACATTTTATTTAAATATTTTAATACAAAACGGTTTAGCTTAACAAAACATAGCTCTTAAAAATGCGCATAGTGTCGCTGTACTATCTTCATCAGGACAAATTATCCCAAGTAAAATTTTTTGGAAATTGCGAATTCCAATAGAATTGCCCACATGTTGTTAAAACGCCTACGCGGAGACCAGCTCTTAATCGTTCTGATCATATTTGATATTAATAAATAAATAAATAAATTTATTAATTAATAAATAAAAATTTCAGCAGAGATGAATTTAACGACAAACTCGTCATGGAAGAAAAAATCAGAAGCAAATCTCAGTCAGCATTATGTGAAATCCATGATGAGTATAATCAGTGAGGTTATAAAAAGGAAAGGATATTAGAAAACTCAGATTTCAGAAACACATTTTTAAAGTTATCTAAAAATATGTTTGCTTGTCTCAATAATTTTTTTACCATTACTTTCTGGTTTGTACAGACGAAATACATAATTTAATACTTATTTAACATTATTTTTGTTTACTTTTAATAATTTTCGATTTTGTTTATCCCTAAAATAAGGCTCATGAGAAAAATATTTCTCTTAAGCTAAATATTTAATTGTTCTTTCAATATGTGTTTACAAATCATCTTGTGTCGCAGTATCTTTTTGACTCACTGTATATAACATTGCATTAAGTACTACTTGTTTCCTAAGCCAGTATACGTAATTTAAGTGTCGTTGATTTCGGAAGAACGCCACACTGATTTGAACCGAAAAATATTCCAAAGACTAAGCGTTTTTAACTGTTTCAGTTACCGCTAACAGAAGAGCATTAGTGCGAAAAGGTCAAACTCTAAAAACGTATGTGTTGCTTCATTCTTTTTTACGAAACCTAAGGATGGGATGACAGAAACTTTAAATTATATGCATATATACAACGATTACATCCTCTTCTTTGGAAGTTCAGACTAGTTTTGGCCATATAATTTACCATATACTAGAAGGATGATTAAAAATAATTTCCGTTCAATTATTCCCAGACTTCTTGGTTTCGGGAGTATGAATTTCCGGACTTAACGTTGTCAGACTTCATTCCTTACAGGTATATCAATTACAAAATGTATGCGACAGTATTCGGAGTTTTAAATGACAAAATGTGTCAGAAATCCATCAAGTTATAGCTATCATTCTATTGCGCTTGTGAAATTTTCATATACTATTGGATACTTCCATTAGATACTATATTTCTATTGTAATTTTTAAGACCATGAGTATGTTAATGCAATTTCAATACACTCTCTTCCTATTTCTAATAGTTCTTGCACATGTTTCTGTGCTGTTGTCATGTTTGTCATGCAAACCAAGTGAAGAAATTATATTTTTTTGTTTATCGTAGTTTATTTCAACAACAACAATGTTGTGAATTGCACAGCCTTAAACCTTTATAATTTTAATAACAAATTAATTAGAACGAAAATGAAACACATTTTTGAGATAAACGTTTGGAAGAAAATTTGTTTTCGCGTCCTAAATATGCAACACTTTTTATTTTAATTAAAATAAAGCAATGATATTAATATTTACTAAAATCTAATCATATAATCTTATTTTTATTTCAGTTTCACTAAGATTAAGCATATATATATATATATATATATATATATATATATATATGTAATGATAGCACATTTTAAGTACACCATATTTACTCTATGATATCTAATTTTTATAGAAAAATGAATTTGCAGATACTATTTTGCAGAAATCCAACTGAGAAATAAATGTTCCAGTTAGGTTAGCACCTAATCCAATCCCACAAGACTAATAATGTAATAACAACACACATTTTGGAAGCACTGATGTAAGAACACTGAGATGTAGATGTGCAGAAATACTGATGCAGTACATTCTTGATGCTTAGAGCGACCATCCGTT
The DNA here is from genome assembly GCF_044657685.1 of Stegodyphus dumicola. NCBI lineage: Eukaryota > Metazoa > Arthropoda > Arachnida > Araneae > Eresidae > Stegodyphus > Stegodyphus dumicola. Next base: position 183,936,725 of record NC_140781.1, read on the forward strand.
TTGATGAAGAAAACAGTCGAGCCGGATTAAATTCCATATTTATTTAAATTCAGATTTGTGGCCACAATTCACTTGGCACTCCAACCGTGCTTGTTTCCAGAGCAATTTTGATCCAGAACAATTTTGATACTATTGTGATATAAGCGATCATTCCAGCACATAGATGATTGCAGCAAAGCGTCTGGTCACGAAGAAATCACGAGCGAAAAGGGGAGAGTGTCGCAGTAGTAATACAAAGGAAAAGGGAAGGGAGTCGAAACGTTTCAGTTGGAGTTAGTTACGGTTTACAATTATTTTGATTGGTTAAGAGACATCCGCACCAAGCACCACGCAAGATCGCATGATGACTTTGAATCACGCAGTTTTGACTCATGGCGCTGTTTTTAAGACAGAGAGATGAAGTCATCAAATTGAATATAAAATAAAAGAGGTTAGACTCAGTTAAAATTAGAAGTTTGCTTTCATATTTTTTATCTTACACTCACATATATATATATACACATATATATGTAATAGGATGACTTGGAGAAAGCTGCAACGGATTGCCGATTTTTCTTTGCGCTGTAATACCTTGGAGAGGCTTTACTGCGTAGTTAGAAAGATGACACTCGAAGAAGACGTAGCCCTAAATTCCACACCTAATTGTATTGCTTGATAACTAATTCTTAGGCACATATTCGTTTCCATTGCACAGCATCATTGTGAGTGCGTTATGTACCTCACAACTTTATGCTGATTATATTTATATAAGGTATTTTTCCCACTTTCCTAACGTGCCTTCGTGGTGTAGTGGTTCTGCACGCTGGGCCGGCGTTTCAGAGGTCTGTGGTTCAATTCCCGGCGAAGGCAATTGCTCATTTTTCATCTCTGCGGCTTTTTCAATCAGCCTAATGTCTCTACAGTGGCGCCCGAACTAAAAGAGTGTTGGATGAGGATTCTCCACACCCAGGATTTGGCGGTTGGGTCCCCTAAAACCCCAGTCGCCCTTTAAAAAGGGGAGTATTTTTCCCACTTTCCTAGCGTGCCTTCGTGGTGTAGTGGTACTGCACGCTGGGCCGGTATTCCAGAGATCTGTGGTTTGATTCCCGGCGAAGGCGATTGCTCATTTTTCATCTCTCCGGCTTTTCCAATCAACCTAATATCTCTACATTTTTAAAACAGCTGATAATAGGCAGCAGAGGGTAAGCGAACGAAATAAGCGTCTTAACTGGAAGAGAGCTAGAAGCAAAAGTTGCGCAGTTATCCAATATCGAAGCTCACCAAGAGAAAGTTGGGCTAAGTTGCGCATTAAGAGAAAGTTTCAGTTCTCGAAATTTTAAGTTCCAAATTAGCTACGCCACGAGCATTATGCAGTGCAGAAAAAGGTCTTACTAGTTTTAGAATAGAGAGGGAGAATTAAGAGGCTACTGCTAATTTAAATTACAATTTTGGTTTTAATGTTTTAATATTTATCTACACTATTTTAATCAGCTTTTTAAAAATGTACACTACTGTATTAAGTTTTTGTAATACCTCGGATCCTGCGATACGTCACTCGGGTGTTCTTCATCAAAACTGGGACGAGCTTTTCCTTTCTCACGACTGTAATTCGGTGATTGCCCCCTGGGCGGTGTTCCATGGAGATAGTTAAATGACCGAAGTTTAGTGGCCATTCCCGACGAATATATTACGGTGCTATTGTTCGGCCATTTAAAATATGAAAATTGCATTATTTAAAGAAAGGAGGAAAAAATTATATTATTATACGTTTCTTGCATTTAATTATAAATCAAGGAAACAAGTAAATGTAACTATGTGTTAACAAGTAACTATGTGTATTACTCTATAATATACGAATGTGCTCACCTTAAATAACTATTACAGCAATGCGCTTGTTTTCTAACCGACTACCCTTCTGCATACATTAGCATTCAATCTCTAATGAAGACAGACAAAACGTCACAGCCCTTAATTCTCCTCCAGGAGTTGAAACGGGTGGTACGTGAAGTCTTGTATTGTTGATGGTGATGCTCCAGCGTAGTGATTGCGGAATACCTTGGCGCGTAGACGTAAATTTAATATTATCTGTTTAATGAGTTATTTAAGTTATCTAGCGCAACAGCGAATGCAATTAGTAGAGCTCATAAAGTATAATTAAAGGCTAGATTTTACAACCTTTCGCATAAAACATTTAGAGGCATTTTTAACGTAATAAATTACAAATCTTCAACATCGTAGGAGAGAAAAAGCGATGAATTGCAAATTAGTATGCTTTAATTCACTGCACATAAGTTACTCACTGAAATTACTCTTTAAATAATTGAATCAAGTAAAACTGCATTTGTTAAGTAGCATTTCAAAAGATACTTAGATAGGAAAATAGTACACTAAAGTGGTTCTTGTGATGTTATACGGGATTTATATATAGCCTTACATTGCCACATTCGAGGCTTATAGTTATATGACCTTACAACGGACTTTATGTGGCAATTATATAATACCGTATCTAAAAAAGTCCTTATCCGGCATATAGTTTTGCATTCGTTGAGCCTAGACATGTACTATCAATTAGAAAAATGTTTTAAATGACGCGAATGTTCGTATTTTTTCATTTTTAAATTTAAGGAAAACGGTTTTTTAAAAATCAAGAAATCTAACTTTTTATACAGTCCTCTAGTTCTTATATTTGCTTACCACTTTTCGTTTTCTTCAGATTTCGGCTAAAAATTAAGAATTTCGGCTTAGAATTTTACAGAAAAAAATTACGTGTAATTATAGAATAAGATGTCTTAAAGCAGAAAGAAGTTTCCATAAGTAAGATGGTATGTATATTTTGCAGAAAGTTCCCGTAAATAAGATCGTCCTTATAATTTGCTGAATAAATGAAATTTCTTAAAAATAAAATTAATATTTTAAATTTTAACAACCATTCCAAGCTTATAATCTTCAAAAAATGTAAAAAAATGTATAAAATGAATCAACAGTAAGAAAATTCCTAATAACACAATCGAAAGGAAGGACGGTATCGGTGGAAATAGAAGAAAACGCTTCGAGTGATGTTGTCCGGAAATCCTGTCAGTGACACAAGGTACAATGAAAGCTCTGAAAATAAATCTGTTGTGAGCTTCTCCAAAGCATTGATGGAGAGCATGCCTATAAGGAATGATGGAGTGGTATGATGTGCATAGTGAGTGTGAATACAGAAATGTTCAGAAAGGACAGAATGCTGAAGTGAGACGAAGAATGCAATTAAAGTTAATGTAATTTATATAGAAATAAATGATTTGGAAATAATATTCTGCATCTGCACATAGCTGAGCCTCTAATACCGAAAAGAAAATTCTCGTGTTGAAAGAACTTCCTAAAATAAGATTGCAAGTGTCAGAATATATGAAATTATAGTTTATGTTACAGTAAATATCAGGGCATCATTAACGAGCAGATGTATTAGATTTAGTTTGAAAATTTGAGATATTTTCGATTTGAAACTCTTTTCAAGATGCAAATTTGCAATAGAACAGAATTCACTGAACTTCCTTAAAGGTCTATTTAATTTCGTATGTTTATTTATAACCTAAAAAATATTGACATGAAATAATATATGAATAGGGTCTTTAGCATTTTACTACTAAAAAGTACTTTTGTCATTTCTTGTTGCAAATGGAGAATATTAGACTTTTTCCTCATTATTCAATTTAAATTTCAGTTCTTTTATTCGAAAGCAGTTCTCCTTTAACTGAGTTAACTGTTAATGAGTTAGTTAAATACTCATCTCCAAGATCTGGGAAAATGCAATGAAGTTTCGATTTTTTTAAAATAATGTCTTATGTCTTGAATAAAATTTTTTTCTTTTCCAAAATTTCCATACTTGCAAGAAAATAAAATAACACTTTTGTTTATTTTAGACTTTGCAAGATATTTTAACTTTAACCAAGTTTCATTTGAATTGGAATTTTACTAATTAATGATGAATAACTTAATAAAATAATGTTTTCTTATCAAACTAAGTTGTCGCGGCACTTAATATTGTAAACCGCTAATTTTAAAGAAGCAAACATGTGTTTATGTTAACAGTCGATAGTCATTTATATACAGGAAGATCTGGCTTGATGCGATTATTTAATCCATTAGTAAAAGTGTGCTATATGAAATCGCGCTAAGTGAACGTAAAAGGCAGTACGAACAATTAAACTTTATCTTTCAGTTAGCGATAAATGATAAGCAAATAAAGGATAAAGATGTAAAAGTTAATACAAATCAATTGTTTATGTTTTTATTTAGTGTCTTAACATTTTATAGATCTAGGGTTTGCACAATGTAAAAAGGTAAATTAATAATTAAATAGTATTCGAAGTTTTCATTTTATCATGCAAAATACGATAGCTGACAATCGCCTTATGAAGTGGATTTTGAAGCTTCATTTCATAACAGAATGAGCAATGAACAGAATTTCCTTAGGAAGTTATATGCGACAGAAAATATAGTTCAGCTTCTTTTGCCATTAGCAGTTAGTGTTCGCCGCTATAATTTCAGGTTTGAAACTATGCTAAGAAGAGGGTAAATCAAAGAATATAGAAATGAAAAATGTTTTAATACTTTATAAAAGGAATTTTGATTTTAAAATACAAACGTTGACACTGTAGAGACATTAGGTATACTTTTAGAAGCAGGAAAGATGAAAAACAACAAACCCCTTCGCCGGGAATCGAACCACGGACCTCTGGAATACCGGCCCAGCGTGCAGAACCACTACACCACGAAGGCTCGCTAGGAAGGTGGGAGAAATTATGCAAACACATGTAAACTTTTAAATTACTGCCATAAAACAGGATCGCTCAGTTGATTTAACTGCTTAACATTAACAATGTATCCGCTTTCAGCGTTATGCTGTGATTGAATGTTTTAGGGCAAAAAAATTTTGCCTTTCAAATAAAATAAGTCTTCCTTTTATTCTATATCCTACTGAAAAAAAAAGATACTAATCTGAATGACATAATGCACTTAAAGATTTGGTATTAATTCTGCTGTATAAAATTTAAATAGTTTTGTTCAACGTAGTGTAAGTATAATTTTATTATCAATATTAATTTGCTTCCCTTTTAGAATTTAGGAAAGAAATAGTGGATATTGTCATGAAGCCATCAAAGAAGAAATTGATGTGATATAAACACAGCATTTCTGTCAAATTACGATATAAATTCTTGCTTAAAATAAGCCCATTCATATTTTATTTAAAAAATATAGAAGATAATAAAGTTACATGTTAAAACTCACTTAAATGATTGACACATAAAGAAAAGAATGTACGATAACATTTATTTTAAATGAAATTACATCAGCATTTTTCACGTAAAAGGAGCTAATAATATATTTTCCGAATTAAAAGAATGCATCTCAAGGCTGAATGGAATGCGAAAAGATGCATCCTTTTAATTGAATGAGTTTACATTTTAATTCAAGTATAACAAATACCGAATAAGAGGAAAAGCCAGAATATATTAAAAACCTTTATTTGCTTTTCAAAAGAATTTTTCAATACTTCCTACTCCTGAGGCATAATATACGTCAAGTACTTTTAACAGTCGAACAGGTGTGAATTTTAATGAAGCTCATTTTCCAATATATAATACTTCTTATTTCAAAATCTTCTATTCCAGCAGTTATCCTCGACAAACTTGCAATTAATTTGTTCCTTACTGTGGCATGGAATGCTTGATAGAAGCTTAAATCCAGACTAAATCTGTTACAGGAAGACGCTATTCATATTCATGAAATGTATCTAATGGAAATTAGAAAGGCAGTTTTAGGAAGTATTTTTTTAAATGATATTTACGGTAAATTAAGTTCCAGATTATTAAGATAAAATAAGTTCAGACATCGAAGTACTTGTCTGAAAGTCGTGAATTACTTTTTTTTTTTTTTCAGCAAATAAGTTTTTTAATAAAAGTATAACACATTTGAAATATGCAACACGCCTTTTAAAAATATTTCTTTTACCATAGAACGCATAAATCAACCGTTTTCAGCATTTATTTTCCAACAAGCTTTTTTTGTCGATAAATATGTAAATTCACATTCCAAATATAACAGCTTCTTAGTTTAAACTGCACGCTTTTTTCCCTTCATGAGTAGTATTTTCGTTGTAATTAGTTTCATTATATCGCAGGGACTCGTAGAAATACATGCAAAAAAGGTAATGTTGAACATTCAAGAATTACAGATAAAGCCAATTAGACGAACGTCTTTTAAATTGAAGTTGAGCTGATTGCGGGTTTCTGGCGCGCTGTGCGATTTATGTTGAGCGCTCCTTAATCTTTTTCTTTAAGGGTAATTAAATTGAAAAATTAGTATCTGATAACATATATATTTTCTCTTTGAGGTTTAACAGGACAGCAAAAACGATAAATAAAATGCATATAAAATAGTTATAGACTAGAACTACTGATATATGTAGCTATTTACTTTGTGTAAGCTACTATAGGTAAGGATGTTTTCCAAATGCAGATACTTGTTAATTAAGCATTAATTGAGAATGTCCGAACCCATAGGCCATTTAGACATTTAGCCATCAAGGGCGTCGCACAGGTCATCATAGGAAGCGGCTGATGCTGCACCCGCAAGAAGAGGAAAAGACAAATATCCGTGATATCTCTGGGTTTCGAACCCGGGACAGTTGCTATCGCATTATTACCATAGAAATCAGAACTGCTTACTATGGATACCCAAACTCAAAAGGCTCCATATTGACAATATTCATTTAATGGTCAGAAGATAAAGATATGCGTGAAAAACGTTTGTGAATTAAAGCTTATTTATCTTGATTTTATAGAAACAAATTGTTTCCAAGTTTTATGATTCTGTTTCAACTCGGCCATTGACGGGCGTGATGACAGCTATTGTATTCCCGTCCGCCAGTGGCCGAGCAGCCGAAGCTCTGAACCAATAGTAGTTTCTAGTTTCCCTGGGGCTTATTTCCACAGTTGAACAGGTCAGCTAGCAGCCGAACGGTAAAATCGTTAACTACTGGTAGTTCGACTTGAGAGTCGAATCGCGGTAAAAGGGCTGACCGCATAAGCGCTTTTGTGGTCTTTCACATGTTTAAAGCGTATAGGAGCCAGTTTCTCTTGGGTAATCCTCCACGAAGGCATCTCTCCCTTTAAGCAGATACCTTCGAGTGATTTTCCATTATCAAATAAACCCAAAATCAGGCTGGCTGCGTAAGATATCTTTACGTGTAGCATAAAATACGGACCGATTTCGTTTAGAAATTCCTCTATAAACGCACTTCTTTCTGTAGGCAAATATTTATAGTATACTGTGCTATAATTATGCAGTCTTATCTAAACCTATTGCTATTCTTCAACTGTCCAACTACTTATACTACAAACTACACTTTCTAAAATCAGTATTTTATTCTCATTAAGAAGTAATCTCTGAGAAACTATGCAGTAAAACAGAAGGAAATTAAACTAGATCATAAATTATGTTTAAATATGTAATTTAATCATTTCGATAGAGATTAAAAATTATTAATGAGGACCAGAGTACTCAGTAAAAAAACTGTGCATGTTTCTAGCCTATTTTCATTTCCTTCTTCCCGTACCTTTTTTTTTTTCTTCTTTTTGATTACCAATCAGAAAATATTCCCCCTCTTCTGAATTAAGATCTTTTGGTGTATCTATGTTTAACATATAATTTCATAATCGTCCACTAGTGGCTGAGTGATTGTAGGGTTTCTTTTAGTTCAACTAATGTATTATTCAAATTTTTGTTATCGTTCCTGGGGTCCTCAACTTCCCCTCGCATTTCCTTGCCAGGATGTAAATTTAAATTTAAGTGAAGTGAGTATTTGAACGGGTGAACCTTGAAGTTTATTCATTGCCTGTATTGGCTAGCCAGCGCACGTTTCATTTCTGATCTTGCTGTTACGCTAATATGCCCCTTGACCATTTCGAATTTAGGTTTGTTGAGTCAACCTAAGCTAGCCGTAATTTAACCGGCTAATCCAGCACTATTCTATTTAGACTTTAATGGATTTACGTAAAAACGTTTAAGTTCCACCGCAAGTTGTCGATGTTATTGTAAATCACAAAGTACGTGGCTTTCTGTTAATAGTTGGAAATAATAAAGTATTATTTTCACCCTTCTTCTGTGCTGGTGAATTGATTGGTAATAAAAAAAAAAGAACGGGTGAACTTCACGCCTATGCGAGAATTCGCCAGGCTCATTTGTAAGATCTGGTTTAGTTTATGTGTCCTAAAAGAGCTAGATCTTATATGGTAAGGTCGCTGAAAACTAGTAGTTCAACCAACCAGGTCCAAAAGCTGCGTGGAAGGTTTCGTGACCCCCATGTGTAAGGCTGATACAAAATACAGGGGTTGGACAAAAATATGGAAACACCTTTAAAAAAACATGTTTCTTTGCTTAATATGGTGTAGGAAACCCGTTGGCATCCAAAACAGCTTGCAGTCTTCTCGGAATGGATAAATACAGTTCTGTATGTTTGCCAAGGGAATATTATACCATTCTTCCTGCAAAACGGTGGCAAATTCAGATAACGATGTTGGCGGTGAATAACGAGAACGCACTTTCCGTTCCAATGTAGACCACAAAGGTTCGATAATATTCAGGTCTGGTGACTGTGGTGGCCAGGGGAGATGGGACAACTCATCCTCGTGCTCAGAAAACCAGTCCTGGACAATGTGAGCTGTGTGAAAAGGGGCTTTATCGTCTTGGAAGACACCATCACCATCGGGGAACAAAGTTTGTACCATGGGATGAACTTGATCGGCCAAAATGTTCACTTAAGTCTTGGCAGTCATGTGCCCTGACACAGTTATCATGGGGCTAGCAGAGAACCACGATATGGCTGCCCAAACCATAACAGAACCCCCGCCATGTTTCACTCTTGGCAACAAGCAGTCTGTATTATAGGCTTGAGATGGCGTTCTCCAGACGTAAACTCGGCCAGAAGTGGGAAACAATGTGAAAGAAGACTCGTTAGACCATATTACTCACTTCCACTGCTCTATAGTCCAGGCTTTATGACTTAAACACCACCTTTTCCTGTTACGGGCATTAGCATCACTGATGAGTGGCTTCTCAAATGCAACACGGCCAGCAATTCCCTGTTTATGAAGCTCCCTTCTAATTGTTTTGGTACTCACAGGGTTCGGTAACACAACATTCATTTCAGCAGTAACTTTTGCAGCTGTGGTCTTCTTATTTTTCGTCACAATTGGCCTTAATGATCGTCTGTCACGATCACTCAGGACACACTTTCGTCCGCGCTGTGATTTAGCAGATGATGTTTTTCCGCTTTTCAAATATGCGGAATAAATTTTCGATACAGTACCTCTTTGAAACACTAAACACCTCGGCTACCTTGCTTACGGAAGCACCTACCATACGTGCTCCAACAATTTTCCCACGTTCGAAGTCTGTTAACTCTGACATAATGCAATGACAACCTCACATAACAGTACTCCGACAACAACTGAACTGTTTAGCACATTTACGAAGTTGTATAGGTGGCATCAGTAGTCAAAAACGCCAGCGCCACCTACATATTTCATTAAAATCAATCTTTAATTTCAAACATGCATTTCACAAGGTGTTTCCATATTTTTGTCCATCCTTTGTAATTTCCCTTAAGACATCCTCCACAAAGGCATTTCTTTCCATAGACCTCGAGTTGATTTGCTTTCATCAATTAACCACACCAGTTTCATAATCAGGAATTAGTTGCACGCGTAAATGAGAAATTTAGAGTAACATTCATAATTTTATTTAAGAAATGAGAAAATCCTCGCTCTTCCCTCGCTTTCTCAAAATTTAATTTATAGATTGTCTGCACCCCAAATTGTTCCAGTTATTAAGTTAATCCTTATAAGATTATCCTAGCTCCCCTCCGAGAAAGGCTATTTTTTTGTTTTGCATGCAGAAAAATTCCACTCAATGCAATTTATTAATTTGTAAGGTTGTAATTAAGCTGATACTTAAATTTAAGTCCTGCAACCTTATTAGGCAAGCAGCGAGTTATCATTACGGTCTGAAATAATATGACAAAGACTTGCGAAGGTTTTTTAACAACCTTTTTAATAAACTGAACTTTCAACAGAAAAGGCACGACTTGTGCTACAAATAAACCACTACTTGTGGCGATGTAATTTAATCGATAACCCATATTTAAATTTAAATGTTGATAAAAGTAGTACACTAATAAATAACAGACAATAAACTAAGTTATAAGCTGGGACTCAGTTTACTTTACCAGCCGCGCTAGTTTTAAAGCAATCGGCTGCGAGAGAATGGTGAGCCAAGATAATTATGTTTAGATGGAATTGACAAATTCTAGTGAGGAGCATTCTGTCGAGGGGTATGGGAAGAAAAAATAAAAAATGAAAATCATAATAACTCCTCACAATCATCATTAATTAATATTAACTGGCCTTACAAATTCATTCATCAAATTCTGTGCCTAGCAAAATCGCTTTAAGCGAAAGAATTGAACAAAAGGAATACTTATAATCATTCTTAACAAGAATTTTGTTAAAAAAAATCGTTATATGCTATATATTTGCGAGGTAAAATCAAAGTTATACCCACTGTAACCAAAAAGACAAAACCGTTGAACGCTGGTCTTTCAAACAGAACTGAAATCTTGGCGAACGGGCTGCCTGAATGGGTGTTTTCATTTTTCTTAACATCTATGATATATCATCTATGATATTCTTAACATCTATGATCTATGATATAAATACGGGAATCTTCTCTTACGAAGTCTTCCACGAAGGTATCCCTCCGATTAAGCAGATGGTCCTCGAAGTTTTTTAAGCAGAAAACAGGAAAAACCAACTTTACCTTCATCGAGTTCATGCCACTTATATTCTGTTTGTTAGCGGGACGTGTTTATCACGTATACCAGCAGCAGGAATTATTTTCAATCTTCTCTAATTAAAGGGCGGCTAGGGAGAAGTACGAGACCCAATCGGCGAAATCCTAATGATGATGAATTATTGTCCATTATATTTTATTCGGGAGGGGGGCCTTGTAAAGATTTCGGTTTCTCGAAGCAGGTACAGTACATTCCTTGTGATTCTAACCACATATCTAGAATTTAGCTGAACGTATTAATCAATACACCACGAGAGTTTGCGCAGCAGAAGGCGATAATTTCTTGCAAAATTAATAGAAGCAAATAGCTTACACTTTTATATATTATCTGGACACTGATTAAGATATTATTTACTATACAGTAAAATAAAGCAAGAATGCTCGAACATTGCTTTGCATTTTCATGCAATTTGCGATACTTGACGATGAACTATAAGACAATGTCAGAGGATTTCGGAACATCATTCTGCATCTGGATAGCTCAAGTTGTTCTACAATGAAATCTTTGATTTTATTGAATAATACAAAAGAGAGGTTTTAAGATTTATTAACATTTGATGTAACAATCAAAATCGAAAAAACAACCTTGTATTTAGAGTAAGTATATTGAAACACTCAATCGATTTCGAGGGCAGCTAAAGGTCCCTCCTCATCAGAAGAAAGAAATACCTAGAAAGAAGAAAAATAAAGGGAAAGGAGTCTCAGAAACACGTGGTTCTTATTAGCACTGCACGTGGTTATAACCGGATTTTTAATCAGAGTTACACTGGCCGCCTACTTTTACTGAGCCAGGCTATTTGATCAAACATGTAACACAAAGGACAAGAAAAATTAGCGAAGTTAAAAATAGGGAGCGAGGGGCAACTGCACCTTCACGCTCAAAATCTGAACTTCGAATAATGGAAAGCAACCACTGAACGGAATTTTTATACCCTCAGGTAGTACCAAACGGAGGAGGTGCAGTTGCCCCTAGCTCCCTATTTTTAACTTCGCTAATTTTCTTGTCCTTTGTGTTACATGTTTGATCAGATAGCCTGGCTCAGTAAAAGTAGGCGGCCAGTGTAAATCTGATTAAAAATCCGGTTATAACCACGTGCAGTGCTGATAAGGACCACGTGTTTCTGAGACTCCTTCCCCTTTATTTTTCTTCTTTCTAGGTATTTCTTTCTCCTGATGAGGAGGGACTTTTAGCTTCCCTCGAAATCGATTGAATGTTTCAATATACTTACGCTAAATACAAGGTTGTTTTTACGATTTTGATTGTCACATTAGCGTGTTTCTCTTCTAGTCTAATTATCTTGTAAGGATCTTAAGTTTTACTAACGTTTATTTTATTTTAAATCTTTACTATCACTTCTTATTTTCTACTTCCGGCCAGAATTATAAGCGTTAAAGTATTTATGCAAAGTTTGTCTGGCGAACGCCAAGTATTTAAGTTGTGGCTTTTTGCCAAGCGAGAGAGAGGAAGCAGTTAGTCGAAGCAGGCCGCTTACCTTAGAAGTTTACTCAGTTGCTGGTTGCCTTCCAGGCTAGAGGTTTTAATCCTCTTGATAATTTTAAACGTATTGTAGTGTTCTCAGTTATCTGTACTACATACGCCTTCCTGTTAATATAAGGCCAATCTTCCACGTTTATTATTTTAAAGTTAAATTAGAGTTTAGTTGTATTTTTATACTTTTACGTTTTGCCCCCAAGTAGCGGGTCTGTGTATTTCCGAAGTACGGAAGTTATTGTAAATAGAGAAAAATAAAGGGTTTTGTATACCCTTCTTGTGTATTCTGTCTATCTTCCCACAGTCATTGAACAGAGCTTTAGTAAGCTCTCTGTTCCGAGTCAGGTCCTTGCATGTTCCCGAAGAAGGTTAGACGGAACATTGAACCTGATAATCTGATGTAAAGTTTAACAAATGATTCTATTAGATACATGAATATTTAAAACATAACTATTCTTCAAAATGAGTTGTGTTTTAATACGTTATTGGACAATCTCTACTACATATGCTATGAATGTTGACATTTAAACTCTGCTTCAATGCAAAGGGGATCCAGCAGCGGAGCGGCGAGATCGCTGAGCACTGGTATTTCCATCTGGCTTCAAATCCTGGCTAACGGGTTTGCTAAATCAAAGTTTTTGGGGTTTCTCCCATATGTTACATAATTAAAAAAAGTCTTCTTTAAAAGTTCTCAATGACGGCCCCACTTCGCTTAAACAGATATTCCTCGAATGCTTTTCTCCAATCTAAAATAATAAAGATAATAACAAAAAATATGTCAGTGCATTAACTGAATAAGAGGCAGTTTCCTTTAGAAAGTACTTTACGAAAGTATTCTTCTGTTAGAAATGTAATCCTGGAGTGTTTCGTTACAATCGATTATAAAACTAACACAGACACTACAATAACTACCTCTATTAATCTTTCTAACCTATTTTAACAATACTATAGATTTAAAATAAATCTGTCCCTGCCGTTTGCCGATAAAAAAAAAATTCACGTAGCGTAAGAAATCGCAAACACTAATTAATCTCTTGCTTAAGCGGGAAGCAGTATCATTTTCGCTCTTTTGGGTTAACTGATTATAACTATACTGAATTCACGTTAAAAGAATTTTTCATGTAAAACTATATCCATTTTGATAACGACTGTCATAGATCCCTGTTCTTCAAGGCTTGGAATATTTTACTTTTTGAAGAGGAGAGACCTGTATCAGTCGTCCTCAAAATCAAGAGTGGTTTTCTAAGACACCTATGACAGAGCTAAATATCTAAGGTTGTTTTTTGTCTTATTTGGCATTCTGCAGTAAAGACATCTTTTCCATATGAGTAATACATTAATCTGCCCAAAATGAGGAAAAAACGACTTTTTAATTTACGGAACTGACCTTAAAATTCTTTTATAATGTGACTTAAATAACTTCCAGTCATAAAAATAAAGTTCGAAATCTTTTCAGAAATGGATGCTTTTAATTCTATTCTGCAAATCCACAAATTTAATCACTTGCTTCTGAAATCATACTTGTCTCCCATTTAGCTATTTTTTAGAAATTTATATCGAAATATCAGAGTACCTTTCTTTAGCGTTTTTTATACTATATCCAAAAATTTTAATTAATAATGTATTGGCATTTATTTTTTTTAGCTAGACCGGCTTTGGAAGGCACGTTGATATTATTTAAGTTGGCTCATATAAAATGTTAAAGATTTGTACATTTTTTAAAGACATCACTTGAATATTTTCATATTCTAAAAGTCTTCCTTATTTGATATGGTTTTGAAACTGTATTATGACTGTATGATCTGCTGTTCAAAAGGCATTTAATCATGCAGTCAGTTTTTGAAACATCTGTACGTCATAATCAGCGTAAAGATTACTTTCTCATTTGATAAAAACATATCTAATTTCTAGCTATGTCCAGATGGAGACAGGCTGATAACCGCTGTTTAAATTGAATCGTACTCGATTATTAATTAGCTCTTTGCTGTTCCTTAAAACTCTTACTTTTTCCACCCTGTTTCAGATGTGCTCGATGCAAAGGAACTCTTGATGAGGGTTCCCTGATATGATGAATCACTGTTAAGCAGGCACAGGCTAAAATGGCCGAAACCTACAATCATTGATTTTTAAAGAAGAATGATAAAAATTTCTTATACGTGAACTAGCCTTCAACATATTCTTACCCCTTGGCAACGAGAGCGTGTCGTGAAGGAAGCAGTCCAAAATAGATATTTACTACAGAACACACTATAAGATTCTCTTTTCTTCTGATAAAAAATACTGTCTGGCAGACACTATGGATCATAAAAATATATTACTTGAATCATATTTGAAGTGAAGTCTTCTCTTACTCATATTTTCTATTACTCATATTATCCATGCCCTAGTATATGAATGAATATGTAGATTCATTCATATACTAGGGCACTTACTAAAAGTTTGTATATTCATTCATATACTAGGTCACGGTGTCTCCTTGACGATGTAAACTGAGGAGACTAGTGGGCAGAAATTGCATCTATCATTGAAAAGAAATTTAATCTTTGTACATGGCTCATTACATTACTGGTACGATTTAGTACGGGGTGGAAAAGGCAATCAAGACGTCATCTCATTGGAAGTTTATTAATGATTTATAGAATGCCATCGATTTTAACAGCTTTATAAATACGAAATTAAATTCACAGAAATATCGAGAAATATTTCAGAAATGTGTTTTAGAAAGAAGACCAAGCTACCATATGCAAAACAACTTGAATTATTTAAAATTAATACCTTTCTCCTTACGTCTTCTGCTATCAGTATCCAAAGTTCATGTGATGACATGGCCTTTACGAAACCGAAGTCTGAATCAGTTTTCATTATTAAATTAATTATTAAATTTATGGAGAATGATTA
This sequence comes from Stegodyphus dumicola, assembly GCF_044657685.1. Classification (NCBI taxonomy): domain Eukaryota; kingdom Metazoa; phylum Arthropoda; class Arachnida; order Araneae; family Eresidae; genus Stegodyphus; species Stegodyphus dumicola. The sequence goes on from NC_140781.1 coordinate 183,951,990, forward strand.
TTAGAATGTACATGCTCAAGGAAAGCAGCATATTTCTGTAAAATGTATGCAGCTAATATCTTAGATTATTTTGTGCAAATTAGACCATACACTTTTACAAAACTGCATTCAATACACAGATGTTTGATGTGACTTGTCTTAATACACTATTTACAAGTCGTTGGAATGAAATAAATGCATTAGAATAAATGTGAAACTAAAAATATATCGCAGAAATCAATTTTTGAGGATTATTTCAGAAAGAAATTTGAATCCCTGGATTTTCGTTTTTTAGACATTGTTTTTATGCCACTAGTTATTTTCATGTAAGTCTTTTCCCATAGGTAAACGAAATTAAATTTTGAAAATTGACAGAAAAGATAATGAAATGCATATTAAGTTTTATTAGGTAATTCTCATGTTATGTTTGTTCAAGACGTGATTTCTTGAAAAATATTTATCTATGTTTAAGAAAGCTTAAAATAAACCTTTTATTAAAACTTACACTTAACAATTTACACGGCTAATGGAATTAATATGGCAAATTCACAGCGTCTTGCGCGATTTCACTGGAATATAAAAGTTAAAGCAAAACTTAAGTAATTAAGGTAGAACATTTACAAAGCAATATTTTATTGTAAGCTTTAACTCAGCTCCTGTAATCACGTAACTCAGCTCCTGTAATCAATCAAGCACGACTAGCAAAAGGCTGAAGCTAATTCTGGTGGATCTAAAAGCTGGTGTGAAAATGGTCCGGAGAAGGTCAGGGGTCGCTGCCAAAACGTCTTGTAACTTATATACCTGTCTAATTTGCTTCCTGGTACGAGCTGAAAAATGTAGAAATGGCATTAAAGATAATGAGATAATCGATCTTTAATAAAGACAAGATTATGTTGTAACGTCTTACAAGATTATGTTGTAAAGTGCGAACACAGAGAATTTATTGCACTCTATGTTTGTTTTGCGTTGTAACTTTTGAATCAGATTTCTTTGCGTTTAGTGTGTTGTTCTATATTTTAAACAACAGGTATAATGTTTAAAAATCCTGGTAATCCTATTCATATTTTTTGCTACATTTCGGATTAGTTCACATAATTTCGTTCACACATTTTGGATTAGATCACAGCTGACAGAAAAACATACTTCCCTTCGCATCATATCAAGCTGGGATTCGTGAAGAACTTTGACATTCATAATACGCCATTTCACGTATTTCAGCTCCATAAAAGCTAATGAATCTCTACAGTGGTACTCGTACTAAAATAAGGAGGATTATGATTCGTCTCCACCTGGACTTTGCCGACTGGCTATCGTGCTTCTTCCTAGACCCATTTCAAATTGGGGAGAAAGTAAGGAATTATTCTCTATAAGTAATTTTGTGGTGCAAATGGTTAGCTCATCTAGCTAGTAATTAAAAGATTCACGGTTTCAATCCCGCCAAGGATGTAACTGATTCCTCACTTTTCTCACGTCCAAAGAAGCTAATAATCTCTAAAATATAATGAATGTTTATATAATATGAAATAATGCATTTTTGAAAGAATGTAGTTTAGGATATTATTAGTTTAGCAGAAATTCGGACAGCAGCTGAATCCAGTTAAGACAATTTTTAAAGAATTCTGGCAAACATTTTCTGGAAAGATTCATCAAGATATAAAGGATCGTCGTTTTCATGTCAAAAAAGCTATGTTTTGCAACAGATTCTTAAATTTAATTTCTTTACCTTCATATCTGTTGAAATTTCTTCCCTGCCACTTTTGAAACAACGAATGTTAAGCACGGTGAATATTTTCTCTAAGAAATTTCTCATCTTGGGAAAAGATATAAACATACTGCATGCAGCTTTTGTCTTCTGCCAGACGCTTAAATCAGAAATTCACAGACCAGATACCCACAGGAAGCCATATACTTTCATTCGTTTTTCTTCAGTGCCGATGCAAATTTTGCTAGGATCATTTTTTAACAATGCAGCACAAAAATTTCTTGCGTGATAAAAAAATTTCGATTACATATTGAAATTCAGTAACGAATATATTGTCAAAACATCTATGTGATGTTTTCTGTGCACTGATACTCATGTTGTTGTAAATTGGCTTCTTTCTGACTCTTTTTCTGTTTTCAGCATCCTGACTGATTAGCATAATTCCAAGCGTTAATCGACTGCAACTAAATTTATTTTATCCACAAGGTTATCTATATCGCGTAGGCTTTCTTTAAGAAGCATATATAAAAAAATTTAGTAGCCAGTGAAATACTGAAAACTTAAATGCCATAGAACTTAAAAATTCCTATTATCATGTAATTATTGCTTTTTAAAACTGACACCGTTTTATGAAAGTGTGGGTGTACCAAAAAAAAAAAAAAAAAATCTTACTGTCTGTAAAATTCCTAACGTTTAACTACAAATTTTAGCTTTGAAAAGACTAACAACATCCACCTTCTATATATCACAGTTTTTAATGTGTTTAATAAGAAGCAAACTTTACACTTTGGTTTAATAAGAAATAACTTTACATAATTTATCGCATTTTAACAGTCTTTACATTCTGGTTCTTAATCACCGTAGTGTATTCTTCCATTAAACAGTGTACAATGATAATGACCTATTTTTTATTTGAAGTTATTTATATCCAAATATATATTCGCTTATCTTTAGTTTAGCATATTTCATTAGGACAACCCCCCCCCTTAGGACTATCTGTCTTTGGTAAGGAATGGGGAACGTCATCGTATAAGACATTTTAAGGAAACTTGGCCCGTATTTACTTTACGCATGAGGAAAACTGCAAGCATCCAGCTTTTTCAAGCATCTTATTTGTACTATCAGGGTCAATGTTCCTTCTAACCTTCTTCGGGAACATGCAAGGACCTGACTCGGAACAGAGAGCTTACTAAAGCTATGTTCAAAACTGTGGGAAGTAAACAGGATACACAAGAAGGGTATACAAAACCCTTTATTTTTCTCTATTTACAATGACTTCCGTACTTCGGAATACACCGACCCGCTACTTGGGGTCAAAACGTAAAAGTATAAAAATAAAACTAAACTCTAATTTAACTTTAGAATAATAAACGTGGAAGATTGGCCTTATAATAACAGGAAGCGTATGTAGTACAGAGAACTGTGAACACTACAATACGTTTAAATTTATCAAGAGGATTAAAACCTCTGGCCTGGAAGCCAAACAGCAACTGCGTAACTTCCAAGGTAAGCGGCCTGCTTCGACTCACTGCTTCCTCTCTCTCGCTTGGCAAAAAGCCACAACTTAAATACTTGGCGTTCGCCAGACAAACTTTGCATAAAAACCTTAACGCTTATAATTCTGGCCGGAAGTAGAAAATAAGAAGTGATAGTAAAGATTTTAAATAAAATAAACGTTAGTAAAACTTAAGATCCTTACATACTTCCCGCCAGAGTTAATTAGTTTGAAACTGAGGTCTAAAACGACCTTGTTGAAAAATTTAGCTCTAGAATCTAACGCGAGGCCAAATCTTTTACAAACATACTTCGCTAGAACTAGAAATTTAAAAGAAAGAAATTTGTTTTTACAATAGAAGCTCCCAGGATACACAATTTTTTTCCTCTGTACTGCATCTAAACAGGAGCTTTTATTCAATTCTGGTTCCTTCCAGAGATCTGGAAGGAAAACTAGTTTAATGAAATGTTACACAATGAAATGGCAAGTAACATGTATAATTATATTTCTCTTAACATTCTTATTTCATTCATGACTATTTTAATTATCTCTCCCCGTGCTCTCTGACATGTGTTGTAAAAGAACACCAAACACGAATGTGTTTCTGTCTACGTGTGCCGCACTTCCTCCTACAATCAAAACACTAACGTGTTAAAATTCAACATAACGAGACCTCTTAACACACCCTACTTTCAACTCTAAACCCTGAGGCTAAAAGTGGCTAACTCTAAAGTGTAGCGTCAGAGAGCCTAACTACATCATTCAACCTTTACCACATATTCGCCATGATTTAATCTTTACAGTCACACGATATTTTCCTTTCCGGGGGTATGCTTGATTACCAGATTATATTCTTGCAGCTTGAGTGCCCATCTTATTAACCTTGGGGATAAATTTTTCCCTGAGTACAATCTAGTTACCGCCACATGATCAGAGTACACTGTTATCGGCGCCTTTCCAAATTAGACTCGGAACTTTTGCACTGCTAACAGAACTGCAAGTGCCTCTCTCTCGGTCGCGGAATAGTTTCTTTGTGTTTGATTTAAAGTTCGGCTAAAAAATGCCACGGGCTGCTGATTTTGCGAAAGTACCGCTCCTACCGCATAATCCGAAGCATCCGCTAAAATTTCTAAATTCTCATCCTTTTCAGGAAATTTCAACACAGGGGCTTGCGTTAATGCTTGTTTTAATTTTTCGAAAGCACTATTGGCTTCGGCCGTCCACGAGAATCTTGCCTTTTTCCTTTTTAATTTTAACAATGGCTCAGCGATAGCCGCAAAATCTTTTATAAAGGACCTATAATATGAACAAAGTCCTAGAAAAGAAGAGAGCTTCTTTGCCGTGTTTGGAGTACAGCGATTATTTTTGATTCGTCTGTCTCTATTCCTTTCTGAGATATCTTGTAACCTAAATATTTTAATTCAGGGGCTGCAAATTTGCACTTTTCGACATTAACTTTTAGACCGGCCTCATTTAATAAAGAAAACACCTGTCTTAAATCCTGTACATGTTGGTCGAGATTATCACTAGTAATAATGATATCGTCGAAATAGATAAATGTGGACTTTCCAAGAACAGGTCTTAACACAATGTCCATGCATCGCTGAAATGTTGCCGGGGCCCCTGAAAGGCCAAACGGCATACGCAAAAATTCATAAGTGCCAGACTTGGTTATAAAAGCAGTCTTAGGCACGTCCTCAGGCCTAAGCCCTATTTGAAAATAACCAGTCGTTAAGTCTAAAGTCGTCATAAATTTGGTTGATTTTATGTTCCTTAGAATTTCTTCAATGATCGGTAACGGATATACCAGATATTTAGTTATGGAGTTTAATTTACGGTAATCAATAGCGAATCTCCACCTTTTTGGATGCGTCAAAGGATAGTCATTATTTTTCTTACATAAAACCACCGGGCTAGCATAATTACTTGAAATGGGCGTTATGAGCTTTTTACGTAGCATATCGGTAATATGCCATTCTATAATTTTTTCCTTATTCTTATCATACCGGTATGGTTTTGACGAACTGGCATTGAATCTCCGGTGTCAATACTATGGTTAGTAACCTGAGTAAATCCTGGAATATCACTAAATAACGAAGCAAATTCACTTACCACTTGTTGGATTCTTCCTTGCTCGTCATTAGGGAGGTGGTCAAGTTTTAACATCGGCGGTTCAGCCTTTTCTGCAAGAACTAGTTTCATTGTCAGCTTAAGGGACGCTTCATTAAAATCCAGTGTTGCTTGTGCGTCTGAAAGAAAATCTATTCCTAAGATTAAATGTGCTTGCAGATTCTTTACTATAAAAAACATCACCTTTACTTGTTCGTCCTTGATACGGATATACAAAGGTACTTTACCTATGCACTTACATTTTTCTCCTTGTGCAGCTAACACTGTCGTATTATCCGAATTATATATGCGATATTTACGAAAATACTTCCTAAAAAAATCTTCTGCCACACAGGAACACTGCGCGCCTGTATCCAGGAGTGCGGTGGCTGGGATATTATTCACCAACACTTCGATCTTCGGAAGAGTCAAATTTTTCACCATTACTGTATTTAACTTGTAGGAAGAGGGGTTTTCTTGGCTTTCGGATTTCCGCACCCTCCCGTCAGCAGAAATCCGTTTTAGTTTAAATTATTTTTCATTTCCGTGCTTTCCTTCTTTTTCCCCTGGCCTTGAGACTTTTTTCCTGGGTTGCTATTGAACTGTCGACGTTCGCCGGCTGTTTTTGAATGCTCGGGTTTCCTTGCCCACTGATTCGCTTTGCCTCCGTAGCCGTGTGCTTGAGTTTGCTGTAGTCTTGGCGTACCAAATTGGTTTCGCTGTTGATATTGGCGTCTTCTTTCGACGTCCGCCGTTCTTCTACTTTCAAACTGGATTGCTAGCTCAAATAATTTTTCCAGTGTAGTCGGATTTCTTAATTCAATAAAGTCTTGCACTTGGGGCAGTAACATCGGCAAAATCACTTGAATTATTTCAGGATCCGGACGGTTTCCATACAAGAGTTTGAAGACGTGAAGTTTTCTTAAAATAAAGCTTGAGAGGTTTTCGATTCTTTGTTGATATATACTAAAAAGTTCCGTTTCTAATTTCGTACGATCCCTTACAACAGGGAAGGCTTTTAGTAGGGCAGTCTTGAAATTCTCGTAAGTATAGGTGGGACTTCCTGCTTGACCCAAGAGACTTCTGCCTATACATTTGAACCAGTTAAGCGCTTGGCGCCTCAAAGCGCTGGTAGCTAAGGTAACGTTTTGAAACTTGTGCACGGGGTAGAGCATGAAGTGGTCATCCAATTTTTCCAAAAAACTGGTTACCGGTGAGTTTCCATTAAATGTTGCTTCTGGTTTCATCGAAGCGCGCATGGTCTGGACGATGTAACCAAATCCTTCCAGGGCGGCAGCTGGCATTTCTGAATTCTGAGCCGTTTCTGCAGGCAGCACAGGTTCTTCTTGAAACTCGGCCATGGTTATTCTTCTTCGTTGGGCGCCACTATCAGGGTCAATGTTCCTTCTAACCTTCTTCGGGAACATGCAAGGACCTGACTCGGAACAGAGAGCTTACTAAAGCTATGTTCAAAACTGTGGGAAGTAAACGGGATACACAAGAAGGGTATACAAAACCCTTTATTTTTCTCTATTTACAACGACTTCCGTACTTCGGAATACACCGACCCGCTACTTGGGGTCAAAACGTAAAAGTATAAAAATAAAACTAAACTCTAATTTAACTTTAGAATAATAAACGTGGAAGATTGGCCTTATAATAACAGGAAGCGTATGTAGTACAGAGAACTGTGAACACTACAATACGTTTAAATTTATCAAGAGGATTAAAACCTCTGGCCTGGAAGCCAAACAGCAACTGCGTAACTTCTAAGGTAAGCGGCCTGCTTCGACTCACTGCTTCCTCTCTCTCGCTTGGCAAAAAGCCACAACTTAAATACTTGGCGTTCGCCAGACAAACTTTGCATAAAAACCTTAACGCTTATAATTCTGGCCGGAAGTAGAAAATAAGAAGTGATATTAAAGATTTAAAATAAAATAAACGTTAGTAAAACTTAAGATCCTTACAGTACAAAATACAGTTTTAATCAGTGTTAATGCAGTAAATTGCATTTAGAAATAAAATGTCACGAAGCGTCAAGTACTACGTACGAATAGGTATTTTCTTGTTTCTTATGCCTCAAACCTAAATTCATGCAAAAATATTTAAACATTCCAGATAGGCAAGTCATCAAACATTATTCATTAAGTGAACTTTTCTGCATTTTGGATGAAGTACCCATATTATAGTCATAAAATTAATAAAAATATATATTCCTCACCCTACTATGAAAGCAGTAGTTTCAAAAGTAGAAAGAGGAAGATGTAAAATATACTGTAAAATACCTTACAATTTAGTCATAAGAATTGTAATGAGATTAATGAATATGATTGTAAACTTAACGTACACGAATTCAAATAATGCGTTTTAATCTAAATAAATTCGAATTTTGTGGTATTAAGATTCTTTATTAATACTGAAGAGGCTGAGGATTTTTAGTTTTCTTATTTTCGATGCACTGAAAAAATTCCAACTCTGTCAGATACCTTCTCCTATGGTGCAGCGTAAAATATTTGAATAAAATGGAAAAACGTAATTTTTTTTTTTTATCGGAGTAAGTGAAACTTTAATCTCTGTCTCAAAATTTTCGATTCGAGTTACACAATTTCTCTCTTCTAACATTTACTTTACTATGATTCTTATAGCATTTTTCCTTTTCTTCTTAGGTCTTTCAAGATTTCGTGTTCCTGGATTTCTTCCTTCGATTATTTTGCGACAAATACCGGCTAAGATTGGCAAGATAGAAACAACTGACCCAGAGGTGAAGCCAATAAAATCCGAAGATGGTGTTCCCCAGACCGAAGATCCAGTATACACTGTATGATGGATGTATTTTGTGGAAATTATGTTTGCTTTTTACCCCATTCCAGGATTTGTATACAATGAGCTATTTGTATTCTTTGTATCCCCCAAGTGTTCGTGTTTTGTATACGATATTTGACTTGTTCGCACTGCATCTCAGTGTCAGCACAACTGTTTTGTGTGTATCAGTATATGCATCTATGTTGGTCTACATACATATATACATATATAGATAGTATAAAGAAGACGAAAAAGCTCTCTTAGCATTTTTGAAGCTTCGGTTTAGATAAATATGAATTTATATCCATGTTATTCTATATTCGATACTTGTGTGTAAAATGTGATAAAAACAATGCACTCTTCCTGTTTAGAATTTCATAGTAACTTGTTCGTGTAGTAGTATTAAGTAGAAAATTTGAAAGGCTTTGCCTTGAACACGAAATATCTCAGATTGTTATGCTAGTCTTATCAAGGTATACTGACGTGTACTACTGGTTACCTTATAGGTAATCAGATTATATTCATTACAAATGAAGGAATGGAATATATCGGGTTACACTGAGAACTCAAGCAATGGTGTTTGGTAAGAATTACCTTGAGAGTTATTAAACGCATTAAGGGAATAGAGCATTCGTATTTATTTCAAGCGATTTCATTGAATTACAACCATTTATTTCCTGTATTTAATCATTGCACTTCACTTCTCTTATTTATTCTCATAATCATGTAGTATTACAGTTGTTCACATTGCTTTCAAATGCTGTGAACGTTTTATGAAAATATCTCCACAATATGTGATTATGAAATTTTGATGAAGGATGTTTAAAGTGAACCTCTAATGTCAGCTATTTTAGTTAATAGGCAACGTTATTATTTGTTTACCTGCATTCATTGACCATGTCAAAGACAGAGTAATAAAACGGTACTGTTTAGAATATAAATGGAACCCCCAGAATCAATTTTCTAAATTACTGGTATGTGAATGAACGCAGCCAGTTATTGAGAAAGGAGATGCATCGGGTAATTAGAATTCCTATGAAAAGCTCGATATTGAAATACAACATACGCTTACCAAAGTGAAGTAGCAAAACAGCCATTAGTGAGAAGAATCTATAATACATTTGGAGCCTCTGATTCTATTTCACAATGTCAGAACTGTTAAGTTAATTGTTCTAAAGCTGCAGCTGGATATAATACTGCATAAAATTTAGAACTTTTATAATGCATCCATTCAATTATTTATTTTTTCCTTCTACTATGAAAGAATATAAGAATATTTTCTAGTGCATTTACACATGCATGAAAAATTGTCTAGTTAAAACAAAGTTTTGTTTAACACAAATTAAAATTTATGAGATAAATTACTGATTTGAATTATTCACTTATCAAAAGTGCTCTAATTTTTTTTCACAGAGTTTATCGAAGTTTAAAAACATTTTTAGGTTTGTATACAGTTTTAAAACAAAATTATCATTAATATGGGATAATCATATGAAAGGATAAGCTTACCAAATCTGTGTAATTTAAGCTATATTAAAAGGAAGCTTTTGAATTTTGCTATTAAGCCGATATATCTAAAGCTACTAAACTTTTATGACCTAAAACAATAATAATCAACATGTCCAATTATTGTAAACTTACATCATTTGAATGAATTTCTCTTTCTTGAATTCGCATACAGGTAATATTCATGGTTAATTTTTACTATAAGTAATATTCATTATTTCTTTCTCATTGATGTGATTTCTTGCACTGCTTATTTACGAATAAAAGCCTTCACTAAAAGGGAAGAATATAATTTATTTAGATTTCTAAATTCTATCGGGACTAGCGACACATTGTACGCTGAAGTTATTAGTTCATTTCTATCTACAATTAAAAATGTTAATGGTATTTATAGTTTAAAGGTATTATACGACGTTTTGTGAATTCTAAAATTGTTAATTAATTGAACTTGCATAAGCTTCTGAACAGTATTTAGATTAAAAGACAAAATATTTGTTGAACAGATCGATAAATTATGTGTCAAAGAAGTATTTCTTCGATTCTGCCTTTCTCTAAGCTCTTTAATCATCATACATTGATATCTTTTCTTTAAGAAGGATTAACTAGCAAGTAATGATGATACATTTGCAAATAAACCACATTTAATGAATTCCTAATACATCAACATATATATACCACTGATAATGAAGGTGAATTTATCTTATCGTTTAGAAAATTAAGCAGTTTGTATGCTATGCAAGCTTGACAATTTTTCTGGAAATTTTACGTTTCCTTACAAACGTCATTAATGAATCATTAGAGGTAGTTTGATTTTCAAGCAAATCATCCTTAACGAATTCCTATTAAATTAATGTACATATCACTCATAAAGATGAATAGTTTAGGTTAGAATTTAGAATTACGTGTATTATGTATGCGTTATTGCATTTTTATTTCATGTATAATATCCTTTATCAGTGAGAGTAAGTATGGTATAAAGAGTTAAATTTACTCAAAGTACACGAAAAGAGATTCTGGTACAAGGGCAGTCAAAAAGCTAAAATAATTTTAGTATAAAAATTGAAAAGATTGAACCTGTGCGAGTAACTTTTGGCATAAGGCAAGTTTTTCAAATAAAATATAATTTTTTAAATAAAAGTGATATATTATAAGAGTATTATTTTTAAATTATGTAAAATTGTTAAGTTTATGGCTTCAGCAAGATTTTATCTTTTAGTAGGATTTATGTACATGTAATTCGATTATTAAAGCTAGGGTAGTTTTTAAAACTTTTAATTAATTAGATGAAAATTTGAAGATTTCGTGCACCTTTTTTTGCATGAAAGTACTGATGAAGAGTAAAATTCGAATTCTTGAAATTTTAGCAAATTAAGAAACTTTTACGAAATTAATTTTGAAATTTTAATAATAATAAAATATTAATAGATTTAATTCACGCGTAATGAATACATAAATTTAATCCTGAGCATTTACTTGATAGCAAGTTTCTTATTTACTTAGGCTGCGATAAACACATATTGGCTTATTTTCATTTAATAGATCTGTTTTCAAAACGAATATTTCATATTTATATTTTTCAGTTGATCTAGGAAAGCCGAGCTAAAAATAGAATCATTTTAAAATTTTGTTAATTATTGAGACAAAAATATTTATTACGTATGATTAGTATTTGGCGTGAAACTAAACAAATAACAGAACAAATATTGGTTATAATATTTAATTAACATGCATACATAAGCAAATTTATGGGAAATACTTAAGATTAATTTGCATCTTCTTTAGCGTTTGGTGTTACGCTTTTAAATTCGCAATGAAATATGTGTAAGATCTGTAAAATTTATGTGAATACGCAAGGCAGAAAGAGATATGCCAGTATTCAATTCTTGGACCTGAAATTTAGATTTATCACATTAAAAATCTTGGAAGAAATATTAATGGTATGCATGTTTTTGACTATGTTAAGGCAATGTATTTGGCATAGCTTTGAGCTATGCCAAATACATTGCCTTAACATAATCACACATATGCAGAGCATTGTAAAACCACGTATAGCAATGAAAAAACTGCACTGGAATATTTACCGTAATGAATAAAATGAAAGAGAAGGAAATATTTAGAACTCAAATATGTGACCATTTTGTTGGCTATGAACTGATTTCAACCAAGTCAAACACTAAATTTAACAAAATGACTAAAGTCTTTAGATAGTTCATTTTTATTATAACGAGGCTAAAAGAATGAATGTGTGAAATATGTTTCTAAAACCAAATATAGTGTAACGAACACGCGAAAGTTTCGCAATATAGTTTCGTTTTAAGTTTTAGCTATTTCCTCAGAGTGTTCTGTTAATTATAGGTAAGTTCTAGAACGCATAAATTAATTCAGTAGTAAAACCTTCTAATAGCAGTTAAAATAAATTTAGGAGTCACCTTTCATTTTAGCTAAAAAGAGATCAAACATATTAATTGCATTGACTTGACTATTTAATCATAACCTCGAATCATGATTATTTAAAAGAGATTTGTAACTACTGAAATTTGTCTCTAGTTCTCCAGGTTGAAGTCTAATTTTGTAAAATTTCCTGATTTGAAGATATGCAGTTTTAGTGGCAAAAACTTAATTTTGACAATATTCAGTTTACATTTTTTCTAATAATTTTCTTACAGTACGAGACATTTTTAGTATCTACCTAATTGTACGGTTATAACTTCAGAATTATTGTACCACACACATTCTTATATAAATATAAGCGGAGAGTTCAAACAAACAGTTACATCGACACTGAAGAAAGACTGCATTCCATAAAAGTTGGCTTCGTAATTCTAATGTTATTATACAAAAGGATGATTACAACGAGATCAAGAGAGAAAATGGTTATACGATTAATTAGTTTTGTTCTAGCAGTGATTATGTTGTTAGAAGTATTATCTAAAATGATGAGAAAACTGTAAATACATTTGCACTGTTTGCACTATCTATGCAAGTTAACTTTGCACCATGAAAAGTATTTTTGTCTAATTTGATGCAGTTGCTTTGTAAATCAGCAAATGTCTAGAAGTTTCGCATTTCATATGTTAATGTTACTATTTGAATTACCAGAATATGGTATACCTTCTTAAGAGCATATTGTTTAATAGCAGTACGTTTGCCTGCTGTCACATTAAGATTTTTCGAAATCTTAACCAATTAACAGAGTTAGCCTAGCGGAAGTACAATTATTTGTATAGTTGTAAAAAGTATTTGTTAATATATTGATTGTTTAATGTTACATGTATAAGTTTAATGTTACAAGTTCTTAATACCAACGTGAGTAATGTGTTTCGTAGTGAACCATCCTGTTATATTGTAATTGTTATAAATCCAAGATAGCATTCTTCAATTTAAAGTTTTCCGTGAAAGCATTTCGTGAATATATCGATGTTTCTATTTTTTATGTTCGTAGATCGCAATTAATTATTATCTTCTTTTTTTGCTAATAATTGGAAATTCTCAACACATAGAAAAGTTGAAGTCAGTAATACAAACTTTATAAAAATTCTATTTTTAATAAAAACGGGATCAAAATGTGATTTTTATGTAGAATAAAGTCATATCATATATTGGTAAAATTTTGTGCTTTTTAAGCTATTTGTCTCTTGTAAAATGTTGTGAAAATAAAGTGATGCATCATATCTAGTAAGCACTGTTTTAATATTTTAATTATAAACACCACACAGCAAATTTATGTTAATTAAAAAAGGATAAAAATGCAAGTAATCCTTTTGTGGCTCATGCATGAAGTGATTGAAAATTCAGCAAAATTTTAAAAACTTCTTGTTCCATTGAAATTGCAATGCATGATAACGTTATTAGCATAGAAATGCATGTGATTAAGCGTTTTATTTTATGAAACTTGATAATGTACATTTTTTATTTGCGCCTATGTCAACCAGATGCTGCTATACATTGGAATCCCCACTAAATGGAGATGATTTTGAATTATCATAGTAAAAAGTTAACATTCTTTCTGTGAAACAGCTATATTTTTAACCTGAAACAGACGAAAATTAGGTTCTGTGATACTCCTTCAAGATGGAGCATTACTCCATGTCCCTTCCATCTTACTCTCAAAACTTAGCTGAAATGTAGTATTGAGTCATACAATTATAATTAATGGTCAAAAAGATCTTCTGTACTAAAAATCGTGCGATTTTTTTATTTTGAAGCTTCCTGAAGTCATGAGTACATTGCGATCACGATGAACTTCAGGCCAATAAAAGAACACCCTATGCAATGTCACCAGACAATGAGTTTTATAAAAATGCCACTTTCGCAGTCCTTTGCAGCTCAGTAATGCTTTATTCAGATTTAGAAATTATTATAAGTCATTTTATGTTATATCAAGGATGAAGAACCATTTGGCGAATATATATGTAAGCAAATAATTTGCATAATAAAATCTGTTAAGAAAGACGCCAGCGTTTTTATGAAGTTCTTTGCTAATTACATTAATGTGCATTGAAAATTCGTTTAGAAATTAAAGTTAAAAAAGAAGGAAAATTATTAAAGTCAAATCAAACTTAAATTACGGGAAAAAAAGCAATTTTGTACATACACATTTTTTATGACTTAGTATTTTCTCATTTAGTAGATGAATGATGCTAAAATATTGCGGATAATGTCAGTTATGCATAAAAATCTATATTATTAATGCAATGACATTTTAAACGCTTGCCCTCTAGTAGATGCGAAAAGCGGTAAATAACGCGGTGGTCTTGCGGTGCAAAAATGAAGTCTTCGATAAGCAATAGAAGTACCAGAGACTGCAGATAAATATCAAGTCACCTATCTGGTTATTACTTAACGATTACGTCTTGCCAATATAACGATCTTTAGATGGGGCAGTTGGCCTCAGACGACCTTCATCTGCAAGACCACAAATTATTCTCATAATTAAAAACGTTTTGAGGTAACGCTTTATTAAATATTCAGCTCTCTGGAAATGTCCAACTTGATCTGCCAGTTATCATTTCTGTCTTTTATTTGAATACAGACGTAACTAACGACATCTGACTACTTTCAGACTTAAACATATGTGTGACGTCGAAGACGTTTCCATCTATGATTTACTCGCGATTACGTAATTTGCATATGTTATGTTCAAATACTTGTGAAGCAGAAGGTTTTTCTTGCTCATTTGCATATCATTATCATAAACTATTATAATTATCACTCAGAGGAATTTGGACTGGGCGTGCAGTTTTTTAAATTCATTTTCACATATATTACATTACAGAAGGGCACTGAATATTACTTGACTAAAGACTAGTGCATTATGATTTCTTTTCCTCTTGCATATGGTTCTAAATTTTTACTATAGAAACATGCATGGAAAATGTTCAATGAAATTTCTTCCTGCTGAGAAAAATGACACTAATATTTATCTTAAACTTCAGAATTATTCAACCCTTTTTCCCTTCCCCTTACCACCAAATACAGGCCATACAAATTTTAAATACAAAATCCTGCATTAGTCATCTACAAACTGGTAATGGTGTATTTAATTATGGCAAAGAACAACACTAGGGCTATCTGCCTAAGGGGAGGGATACCTTCGTGGAGGACTTTCTAAGGGAAACTGGCTCGTATACACGATACACATGGGAAAAACCACGAAACACCCATGCAGCCAGCCCGTTCGCACAAACTGGTAATATTTACTTAAATTACATCGTATATTCTAATAAATAAAGTACGTAAAATAAAAGTGGAGTTCATATAATTCAATAAAATTATTAAGTAAGCATTTATTGGTATGTCTCCTACTTATAAACTGAGTTACAAAATATTAAGCATTATGCCTGAACAGTTTTTCAGACGAAACTTTTTAGGGTTAACTTAGAATTTGTTAAAGCAACAGAACCACAGTCTCATTCATCAATACTTTTAATAAAAAGTTAATTAATATATGATGGCTTTAATAAATTCGAATTAAGATT
This sequence comes from Stegodyphus dumicola, assembly GCF_044657685.1. Taxonomy (NCBI): domain Eukaryota; kingdom Metazoa; phylum Arthropoda; class Arachnida; order Araneae; family Eresidae; genus Stegodyphus; species Stegodyphus dumicola. The sequence continues at coordinate 183,967,561 of NC_140781.1, forward strand.
TGCCAAAACAGCTTAAATTACTATAACAACATTTTATGCAATAAAATGTACAATTTATCTATCTGATAAAGTAAGAAATATTTTAAGTACACTAACTAATGAAAATTAACTTGAACCAAGGAGGTTACGTTTTACGTAAGTAAGTATTTGCAAAAATTTCGAATTGACGGAAGGGTTTATTTTTGAAGATAGCTTTAATGTCTTCTAATGGGTTTCAAAGTTAAAAGAATTTAAGACGTAATTATTAGCTATTTAACCACATACAACCTAATGTAAATGTGTATATATTCAATAAAAAATCTTAATTTTGCTTAAAGTTGCATAGACGGACGGTGAGAATTATATATAAATAAACCAATTTAACTTTCAATCAACACTCTGTTTCCTAAAATTCCAAATCTTCATTTTAAATACTCGCCACTCGTTTGCATGCTGGTGAGGAATACGGAAAGAAGAATTTATAGCAAAGACTGGAATTTACAGCAAATTTATTTTACCCGCCCTCTCTTTCCATACCAACAACCTCTCGAGAGGACTTTAGCATATTTAGAGTGCTCCCATGTCGCACAGACATTATGCTTTTACAAACATCCATGTTTTCTTCGAGATTCGAACCCGGGCTCTTCGGTACGGCAGTCAGAGTCACAAACCGCTATCCCGGTTGGATGGCAGATTTAAAATCTTAAAAAAATTATTTAAAATATGATGACCCCAGAACATCAAAGGCGAAAGCTATTAAAACAATATTTTTGTGTATTTCAAGTACTTTTATATATTTTGTATATTATTTTTACAATAAATAAATAAATAAAATAATAATTTAGACATATAAAATGTTTCATTGTAAATTATATTAGTTATTTAGCTCGAAGCACATATCAAGAAATTGGTAAAGAAAATTAATGCAATTTTATACATAATTTGCTTTTGCTTTATTTTATGCTGAATTAGTGCTTTACTTGAAATTCTTTAAAAAAAATCGCTTACAAAGCAATGTTTCTTGAAATTTAAAATTTTTCTCAGCTTTGATAAAAAATGAATACTACAAATCCTTGATTTAATGCTACAAAATATTTAGCAAAATTTAAATATACCAATTTGAGTTTTAAAAACTAGTACAAATGCAAGCTTAGAATGGTATAGGTTTATGAAAAAGTTATTTCAAGCAATTCTGATACAGATTCTTGAAATTCCACTATGCGTTTTCTATGAAGTGGGAATTTAGGGATACACTTTCCCTAAATTTAGAATATATATTACTTGGATCAGAACATTTGTATATAATTACAATAAAATGTTGCCATACCCTCTTTTATTAAAATTGTGGGAAAGCAAACTGAATACCAGGCTGAATATTTAAAACAAACGAAAAATGTGAATACTTTTGTTAAATCAGAGATGTAAAAATAGTGCAGCTTCATATTTCTGATTCGTATTTTCATCATATTTCTTCATATTATTCATACAAAATCAATATTAATGGAATGCGTTTTAAATTGAGGAAATATTACTCTAAGTACGACGTTCTACATTCCACATTCGTATGTTTAAGCTGTATCAGTCTCAGATGTTTCCTCGAAAGTATTATAATAGAAGTTTACAGAATAATACACAGCAAAAAAATTAAAATGTGAAAATTTATTTTAAAAGTGACAAAAATACAAATACAACCAAAGTATCAAGTGACAAAAATACAACCTTTCGATCTCATCTGATATTATTATTACATCACATTCGTCTGCTTGCTTCTTTGTTTGTACATTGCAAAACACACAATGGATATCTGTCTAAGGGAAGAAAGGCCAACGTGATCAACTTTTACAAAATTTGGCCCGTATTTACTTTATATATAGAAAAAACACTAAGCAAGCTACTACAACCAATACACTAAGCAGCTAAGTCCGTTCGTTTAAACTTGAACGCGAGTTGAATAATCGGTGTTCATCGGTCATATACACTCGGTCACCTGCAAGCTTACATTATTAGAGGCTAAATTGTTAAATCTTTGTGAATAATTTCTTTTAGGGTTTTAGCGCCTCTATCGTGCTGCAGCAAGGCGCCATCGCTTTTAGCGCGCAATCATATGTGACTCTGAGACGTTCACTTACGATATTAACTATTTCTCTTATAGCTTCATTTTCATTTTAGGGAAGAAATCGAAATCACAACTAAATTTAGAGCAAAATGAGAGAGAAAGAGAACCAAAATGGTATTAGGATGTCACCAACTGTTGTGTTTTAAATATAGTCAAGGCACAATCCTAACAGATATTTTTACGTTCACAAAAAAAAAAAAAAAAAAAAAAAAAAAAAAAAAATTCTTCGACATGTTCCGCAAGATAATCCGGTAAACGTGCATACACTGAGCTTAGAATTTTTTAAGGATGATTTAAACAATTTTGGAAATCTCTCCGGCTTTCTTCAAGTCGAGTAAAGTTAATGCGAAAGTCAGTTTGAACTGGCATTCTGTTTAATTTTTAAATAAATAGATCCGTGGTCAAGTTAACATCTGGCCAAATGCTTTTACGCCGAAATTTGCAGACATACTTTTGATAGTCTCACGTTTACCAAGTTTGAAATAAAATCAATTGCATACGCTTTGTTTTTTCCTTTCATCAGTTTTTAGGCGAGATATATACCAAACACTGTTGTTACAGAAAGACTGCTGAAAGAAAATATTTGTCAGTTGAGCAATGGTATGAAACATTTTGATGAGAAGTTCTTGTAGCTGGATTCATTGCTCATAATTTACCATCTCGATGTGCTACTGCGTCTATTTAAAACATCTGTTCTATGCTGGTTAATGATGCATATTTCTGGATTTGATTGAGTTTGGTAAAGCGGGAGAAAATATAGCAAAACTTAAAACAAACTAGTTATTTAAATCGAAATGTTGCAGAATGAATAATGCAATATAATGTTTCAAATATGTCTTTCGTAAAATGCACAAAAGTAAAAGATTTTATTTTTTTCTGATTTGTTATTTTTTCACTCTTCACATATTACTATAGTGCCAAAGGAATTAGATCCATCCGGTGACTAAAGTGAACAGTTAAGTCTTCAGTACAGAAGTAGAAGTATAATGTAACCGGGGAAAGCCTGGCAAAAACGGAATAGGCTATGACCTAACATAGTTATACACAATTTCTAAGTAGCTAGTAGCAGCTGTTCTAAGTTCTACTAATCTTATCCTACTGGGAGATTATGATAGGAATTGCTTGAATCCGTGTCTCTGGGAATTTCAGCAACACCGCACCGGATGGTGCGGTGTTGCTGAAATTTACTGAATATTCTGGGAACAATCGAATCCGCGACTCCTGCCTAACATGGAGAGTTTAAAGGGCAATGTTTATCCTAGAAGACACGTGAAACACGTACGCATAAAATTATTATTAATATTTCTTTATACTGCCATACCCCCATGAAAAGAAAGAAAAAATTGTTTTTAAGCAAGCGCTGGAAAATTATGCAAAAATCCGCTTAAAAGAATGTACATGAACATTAATTTTATACTTTCGCGCCACATAGATTAAAACAATATAACTAAAAAACAAGAGTGTATATTGATAAAACCCAAGCAACAAACGCGTGACTCACAATCTGCTTTTAGTGTCATAAAGGTTTTGTATATGAAAGAGATTTGTTAAATTCTCCGGAGAAATCAACATTCTTTCTCTAACTCTGAAGTGCTAAACATTAAGAAGCTATAGGATTTTAACTAGGCGTATTTGACATCTTCATAATACAATTTTCTCCCCCCTTTTCGAAGAGTTACTAGCACTTTTCTCAGATTATCGAATTTACCAGAAAAGATGCATGGTTGCTCCTCTTCCATAAGCACTTATGAATTATAATAATAACCTGAGACTTCTAATTTTTGTCATCTTCCATTTTCATCATTTGCACCGTAATAGAAATCGAATGTCTTCCTTACAAGATGTAACTTCCGTAAGGTAAGATAAAATATTTTCTGTTAAAATATACTTGTACATTAGAAGACACACCTTTGTATGACCAATGCAAATTTAGCTAAAGAATATTAAAGGAGGGATGTCATTAAAGTCTGATAAAATTGATTTCACTTGAAATAACATTGAAAATATTTAAGATAATAAAGTAAACTTATTGAAATAAAATACTGTTAAAGTTGCGAAACCAGACTTAACCCAAGAGGGAAAAATTGTACGAAACTTTCAGATATTAAGGGAGATTGCAGGTAAAAGTAAATAAAAATATTCGCATCATGTCAGGTAGAAGTAAATGAAACTATTATTTTCATTTGGTAAATGAACAAAATTTCTGAGGCGAACAAAATATAGACATATGTGGCATTAAACTAACAAACAAAATGTCCTTTTCGAGAGAAAAAATGAGAAAAATCGTGCATTCTAATTCAATAATCAACAAAATATAATATTTCTTTATGTAAATTCAGTATCTTCCTGTTAGTTTGTTGGAGATTTATGCATTTTATCTGGTCATTTTCATAATGAATTTTCTCTCTGAAAATCAAATTTTGTGGCGTTATTGATTCTTAACGCTGTTATAAAGGCTTATGCAGGAATGAAGTAGTTCGTGCATGTAGTTTAGTATAATTTTGTTAACTTTAAAAGAAAAACAATCCTTTTGTAATTTTTTATAATAAATATTACACTTGCGAGTCTAGCTGGCAAATTTTTCATGTTTCATTTAAAGTTTATTTTGTATATAGAAGCTAAATTTAAAAATGACATGAAATACAATAGGAGCTTTTAAAAATAATCTAATACGTATGAAATCTAGAATCAATTAGAACAGAAATAATAATAAAAGGAGTTCATTAAAAATGCACTTTTTGCCGCTGCAGATGTTAAAAAAGAACGTATTTCATTAAATTAATCTCTTTTAAAAACCTCATTATCAAAGAAATTCAATCCAGTTTTGGAATCAAAAATGCCGTTTGATATTTGAATGCTTTTTATTAGTTCTCGTATGACGACTGATAAAGTATATGAAAATCTCATTCAATTACCCTTTTTTTCACTCTTTATTTGAATTTTAAATTATTTTTTCTTGCTGTTGTTGGCAAATGGAAAATTACTTCTACTCACTGTCCATGAAGAAGTGAATCTTATTTAACAACATAGTCTCTTATGTCTATATGTATTCGTAATGTATACATAATTCATGAATTCTTAAATTTAAAACGATGCAACTTCTTCATAAATTAAGGCCTAATGAATTACAAAAGATTCCTAAGTCATCGAATTTTTATTAGAATATATAGCATAAAAATTTCATACCCCTTAACATAGAGTTTTGTAAAGACATTTTAATAAAACTTAAACTGGAGCCCATGAAGAATTGCCTAATATAATTTGTGTAACGTTATCTTGAACATGTCAACTGCATTTTTTGTTTCATTATATTTTATGATGGGTCAAACATCTCTAAATTCACGCATGTTTAAACCGAAACAGTAAACCTCTGTCTACAGAATACATTTAAAATAATAAAAATCATTGTTGTATTAAAAGTTTAATATTCATAATTCATCCTAAGTATAAATTTATGTTTGTTATCGTCATAAAATACTAAACTGCAATGAAAGCTAAGACATAATATTCTTACATTTTGTAAAAAAATACAATTTAAATATCATTAGTTATCAAACCTGTAAACAAATAAACCATTTTATGGCGATAAATTAAAAAAAAAGGGAATGAATTTATATATTATTCCTTTATATGAAATTTTTTAACATAGTAAAGACTCAATTCTAAATTCAGAATTCACGCGAGAAATGTTAAAGTTTAACACTTAAAGAGCAAAAAGTGTTTATTGCTTAGAGCTGAGTTTTCAGAATCTTTATTCAGTTAGAATACACCTGAGGAGGTTAATATTTTTTCCTTTAGAATAAGAAAGGCCGATTTATTAACAATGAGAGGTACTACAATTTGCAATACTTATCTTGTGAGATATTTTATTTTACAAATAAGTTTCCATTAACTGAGAGATATATTATTTTATGGAATTGCCCTCAACTTGATTGTCGCACTGAGTATATTACTTGCTGTACGAATGTAGCTTAACTTTTTAAGCTATCAGTTTTCCGAATTTATCCTTTCATCTTTTGCATCCTTTCCTGTTTCATACTTTTATTTCGATTATTTCTAGTATTTCATAGTACCATAAAAATTTAATGATGAAGTTTTTGCTACTTTAACTGAAGTGTTCGATTACGTGAGGGATCATATCTAGCAACCAATGTTCATCACTCTTCTTTATTTTTACCATTGCTATTCATCATTACTAGAAAATTAGTTTAACGATGATATCACAATACTAGACAGACTACATTAGACAAACTGAAAAGTTTTCATACGAACGATTCCCTCGTTTCGGCTGCTAAGAATCTAATGATATTATGACAGTGATCTAGTATAAGCTTTTTTCTGCAGTTTTATTTGGACAGTACAGTTATAACCTATGTCTTTATAGCACTCATAACTTACATTTTTACTAATACCGATATTCGAATGGGACTTAAGTCATACCAATTCTTAATTATGTATTTTGCTCATTTATGAGTTGCTTTAAATACATGTGTATTAAATAGGGTAGTTATAATTAAATATCATGTGCGATCAGCACAATGAAGTTAGGTTGTGAAGTCACTAGTTAATCTAGCTGCGTAACATGAAGTAAAAATGTAACTGCTGTTATATTTCATTTGACATTTTGTAGAGACATTAGTTATTTTGGAAGCAAGAGAGATGAAAAATGAGCAACGCCTTCGCCGAGAATCGAACCGCGGACCTCTGGAATATACGCCCAGCATGCAGACCACCACACCACGAAGGGAAGATAGGAAGGCGGGAGAAATACCTTATAATTTAGGAATGCAAATTCTTGTTTTAGCGGCGAAAATTTTTTTAAAAGCTTTCTAGAAATCAACGTATTTCAGTGACGACCTTTATAACAAATATTGATTCAAATTTAAAGTTAAATTGATTTAAATTTAAAGTATTTGATTTTCCACATTTTATTTCTAAAAGAAGAATCATTGATGAAGATTGGATCTTATTTTAAAACGTAGACAGTACAGCTGGAAACTCTAATGGCATAGAGAAACATATTCATTAATTTAGTTTCTTAAAAAGCAAAACGTGAAAGATGATTCACGAGCAATTATTAGAAAACTTAAGAATATTTTTATTTTAGTTAATGAAAGGAAATTATTTTTATTCCTACACTGCTACACTAATGATGGGTTAAGAACATAGAACTTGAGCTATAAATGCTCTTTAAAAGTATGAAAAGAAATTTTAAAGATGCAGACAATGTATCCTAGCAACGAAGCAGAAAATTTACGATCACGTCTATATTGTATTAAGGTGTCAAAAAATATCGAAGTAAGTGAACGGATTTCGAATTAACACCTGGAGAAGAAGAGATGGATGCGATAAAGAAAAGAAGTGCAACCGAAGTTTCTGTATTAAGTAAATATATATATCATTTTTGCTCCACTGCCCCAGAGCCTGGTAAATGCCTAGAACTACAAAGCCTAAGCATACGGTCCCAGGTATTATGCAGCTCTCAAATCGTCTATTCTTCGGTACATTTTTGTAATTTGCCTTTCAAAAGCAAAAATTGATTTTAAGGTACCCAGAAAGAGATCTGTACGTAAAGCCCAAGACTGGTTTAATCGAACATTGTATTCAAGAAAAATATATATTAAAAAATTACTAGATATACTATAACATAAAAAAATTATTATTTCAGAATTCTTAATATTGTGAGAGTTTTGAACTGCAGAAAAAAAGCTTCAGTAATTTTGTATTTTAAAGGAATGGGCTATATCACTTCATATATTTATTTGGTTTCCTATTTTTTAATGTCTTTCAAAAAATAATGCTGCATTACTAGTGCCTTCATGTACGCAGATTCAAAAGAAATAAAGGACTGTTTTAAAAATTCCTAATTTTACTCAGATGATTGGCAAAATTCAACTTGCGTTTTTTATGCTTCGAAAGAAAGCGACCTATGGTATGTATTACACTTATTTATAACATTGTTCTAACATACAATTTAGCACAAAACCCAACTTTTTCTGAAATGACATGAAATTCTTTTTTTCCCCATATTTTGATTTTACGGCTCAAATTATGCTTCAAAAGCAAATTTCCTAACATGTTGGGTGCAATATAAAGATTAAATACAAAATCTACCCTCGGAACACTTTTTTTTACTTTGTGCCAAGAATAATTAACTTGGCGAACTCAGTTTACTTGAAATTTCACTTTTCTGCACATATTTTTACGTTATATTTTTTAATCATAGTTGTTATTTGTAGGTATATTTTTTATAAATTCATTTTAATTATTTCAGTTGCATGGTTGAGAGTTCTTTGAATAATCATTAAACAATTTCTATTTATTCATACGCATTGTATACTTTATATGTTTATAGATATAAATGTTTTCTTTATTTTATTTTATTTATTTAAATAGTATTTCTTGCGAAAAAATACTTTGTGACTCAGTATTCGTCACAATGATTTTGAAAACTGCAGTCTGCATTAAAAAACAAAATACCATAAAGCATTCTTAATATGCCTTTCAGAAAAGATGCATAAATGAAAAAAAGCATATAATCCAGATTTTAATTTAGAATGATAGGCACAACAAACAATTTTCCACAAAGCTTTACACAATTTTATCATCTACATTTATTTTGCTTAAATATTGTGCATATTTCCGCATAAGTTCATGCTTTTAATTTCTTAAATCACAAAAACCAAGTAGCATAACATAAAAAGACTAAATTTTATGAAAATAAATATAAAAATACATAAATAAATATTTTATCTTTTTATGCCTTGAATTTTTCTCTTTAGTGGCTTATTGTCTCAAAAAAAAAAAAAAAAAAAAAAAAAAAAAAAAAAAAAAACCGTTTATGCCTTAACAATTTTCTGGAAGTATTCGGCAGATATATTTGATATCACCGTCCCTTTTTCATTTGCTATAACCATAATCGCTTTCGAAACAGCTTATTTTCTGCGACATTCTTATGAGTAGAGGCGTCGCTTTCCGTTTCATCAGTAATTCGTTAGATTAAAATAGAGAAGCAATTTTGTCCACGATATTGAGCGCCTTTAGATGCCAGGTATTTTAAAGGAAACGAAAAGACTGGTTTTATCAACACTTAAAACATTGTTAGCTGTCAGGCGTGCACTTATTTAGATACATTCTGATACAGGTTTGAATTCTCTATTTATGTTATGATAAAACATTCTATGGCGTAATTTAAATTTATACAGCCCTTCAATGAAAAAACCTGTCACCCTTCGCGATATTATATTATCTTTTGTCTTTTTCCCTGGTTTAGGCTTATCCGCTGGGATATTTGAAGCACTGCACTGAGTGAGAAATCTCAGAAAAATATGATTTTATTCTCTGGATATTTCGCCTTGGATACGTAATTTCTTTGAAGAAGTTCCCCGCAAACTAATTCTTTTCCCAATTTCCTCTTTTCAGAAATATTTGTTTTCACTGTTGATACAAGAATCTTACATTCAGTTACAGATCCTTCGACAATTTACTTCCATAAATTTTATACTCTTATCAAATTCTTTTAAAACCTTAGGAAGGAGACATTCAAGGAGACATTTCAAGCTGATTTTTTCATTTTTTAGACACTTTAACTGCAAATTAAGCTTAAAGTAAACCCCGAAAGACGAATAGTTGAGTTAAAGCGTGCGTACCATATAAGTTAATATATAGTTGAGTTATATCCTGTCGAATGGATGGCAGACCAGATTTTTAGACTTAAACAATGTGAACATTTTTCAGAAAGACTTGCTGTTCACTTCGAAAGGCCCTCTCCAATCCTTCCCCTATGATCTGCAAATACCTCTGCTGCAGGAGTTTGATCCTCTGCCATAGGAACTCGCAACCTTCTTCATTTACAGTATGAAGTCATGTTGTGAGAGATATATGAATTAGAAGGGGATACCTTAACTTCTGTTAGCCCCCCATTTTGGTTTTCGGTCTTTACCAAAACCGTACTCTCACTTTTAGACCTTCCTGAGCTGATGAGACTTACGCATGATTATGCCTGTGTACCATGACTGTAGTATGTACATTTTTGTTATATCAGTCTACGTTTATATCAAATTTCATTAAATCTTTCCAACAGATATAGAGAAATTCGACCAAATGAGATCATGCTCTTAATTTAAACAGCATTTGTAATGCTAATTCAGAGATCAAACAACAAAAATCAGCGTTAATTTACAAAATTTTCACAGGACTAGTTTCGATGGTTTTACCGAACCATCATCTTCAGCTGCAAAACCGCAAATGAACAAGATAGGAAATAATGTTTAGATAAGATAAGAAAGCCTGGACAAGAATAAGCAAGTGCCGCCATCTGTTGGCGAAACCAGAACTAAAACATAATTTCTCTAAAAGCCGAAGGCAGATTTGGATTGGAATTAGGATCGTTAACTAGAACAGAAAGATTTCTATGAATGTGAAATGCCTCTAGAAAATCCAGTTCTCCAATGGAAGATGTTTTTTGAATAATTTTGGCAGCAGAAAAATTGAAAGTGTGATTTTCGGACCAACAATGTTGAGCAACAGAAGACTTCTGTGTTTCCTTTTTTGCTAATATATGCCTCATGTTCTTTGACGCGAAATTTTAAGGCTCTCTTAGTTTGGCCAATGTAAATTAAACCGCACTGGCAAGGAATCCTATAAATACCCCAGGAATTCATATCCGGAATGGGGTCCTTGAGTATAGATGTTGGAATTTTATTGATGGGAGAGTAAACAACCCGAAAGTTAAATTTCTGCAAAATATGTGCAACTTTATAGCTAATTGATGGAAAGAAGGGAATGACAACAGAATTTTTATAATCTCCTAAAATAAGAGTGTGGCTTTTAGTGTGTTGAGATGAGAATTTTTTAACTGCTTGATTAATAATGTTGGGTGAAAAGCCCCTGTCAATAGCTATTGCTTTTAAATAATTTAGTTCTTCATCAAGGGCTAGTTTGGAGGAGCAAACTTGAAGAGCACGGAAAACATAGGAATAAAATGAAGCTAACTTTTGTTTAGTCGGATGACATGATTTAAAGTGTGGTGGAAGGCAAACCGATGAAGGTTTACGGTAAACTGTAGTACTGAAGTTGGATGTGTTACGTGTGACCAGAATGTCGAGAAACGGAAGAGAATTGCAAGTCTCAAGTTCAAAAGTGAACTGAATAGCAGGATCAATAGAATTCATTGTTGAAAGAACTCTATTTAAATCATCTTTATTACCTTCAAACAGGGTAAAAGTATCGTCTACGTAGCGGAACCATGCCGGGAAGTTTAAAGTTTCAAACAATTTTGATTCATAATAATGCATGTAGATATCAGCCAGGATGGGACTGAGGGGGCTTCCCATGGCTAATCCCTCAGTTTGCTTGTAATATTTATTTTGGAAAACAAAATGTGTTTGTTTCAAACAGAGTTGAGTGAGAGAAATTAGCTCATCAATTTCGATGCAAGAGAAATGAAATTCGCGAAGTCTGGTTTCTAGACATCTTAATGCACCCTCCACTGGGACATTGGTGAATAATGATTTTACATCAAAAGAAACCATGAGTAAATTACGAGGAGAAATTTTTTTAACCTTTTTTACAAACTCTATTGAATTTTTTATGGTGTAAATGTTATTGTCTAATAGAGTGGAAAATCTAGAAACTAAATATTTAGCTAATGGATACGAGGCAGTACCTAAATTTGATACAATAGGGCGGAAAGGAATACCACTTTTATGAATTTTGGGAAGAGCATATAATCTGGCACAATTCGCAACAGATGGGATAAGCGAATGTTTTAAGTTGCTTGAAATGATTTGCGAAGATTTGATCGCAGTTTTTATTTTGGATAAGTCCGAAGGTGAAGGGTCTTTAGGGATCGGATTATATGGTCCTTCGTTTAAGAGTTTAGTGACACCATCGATGTAAGTGTTCTTATCCATGACGACTATCTGGCCACCTTTGTCGGCCTTTGAAATGACAATATCCGGGTTAGAATGAATCTCGCGCATTGTAGCTCTTTCTCTCGCAGTTAGATTTGGTTTCAAAGGTTTATTATTGAATTTCACATTATGAGCGATAAGATGCCTAATCATTTCTTTCTGTGAATCTGAAACTTTACTGAACTTGAAAGCTTTTTCGATAGGAGCCAAAATCTTTGGAATCGAGGGTTTACAGGTTTGTGAGAAGTTAAAATTATATTTTAGAATTCTCTCTTGTTCTTCTGAAAGACTAACATTAGAAATATTAACTATTGGTTTGATGTTTACAATGGGAAGATTTTTTGAACTACTTGAACTGGAAGACTGTAAAAGAAGTTTTTCGAATTTAACTGCAAGGGTGTTTTCATGACGGTTAACTGCATTCTCCGTTCTAGACCAAGACTTTTGTTCAAGGGCAGTGAATTTTGGATATGTTTTAGCGAGTTCCAGATGAAGCTTATAGAGTTCATGTTCAATTTTGGACGATTGTTGACGTGTATCCCTTATCACGGACCGAAGTAAGGCAAGTTTGCAATTTAACAGAATTCTTGAAACGCGACTCGAAGGTTTTTGATTAGATTTGATTTGAATAAAATTGGGGATCAATTTTTTACATTTACATTTAAGTAAAAAGTCAAGATGATTCAGGAATTTTTGCCGTTTCAGGCGTAATTTCGTGAAACGATTAACGGATGAAGGCATGATAAACAATGCAGAAAATCAAACTAAATTAACTGAGCAATAATAAAGTACACACAAAATAGCAGAAAAATCCCTCACTGAAATGAATAGAAAACAAAATGTTTGTAAGCAAAATGCATGAAATCAGACAAGCAAAGCACAATATCCAAATGTACAAAACATAAACATAACTTGAAAATTGCAAAAATGTACTCACCGAAACTCCTACAATCACAAAATGGCGGCCACACCACGTGCAAAAAAGAAAGCAAAATGTAAGCCTGTTTGGGGCTTCTATAATTAAGACACAATAACACGCCGAATAAATACTAATTCAGAAGTCAAACAACAAAAATCAGCGTTAATTTACAAAATTTTCACAGGACTAGTTTCGATGGTTTTACCGAACCATCATCTTCAGCTGCAAAACCGCAAATGAACAAGATAGGAAATAATGTTTAGATAAGATAAGAAAGCCTGGACAAGAATAAGCAAGTGGCGCCATCTGTTGGCGAAACCAGAACTAAAACATAATTTCTCTAAAAGCCGAAGGCAGATTTGGATTGGAATTAGGATCGTTAACTAGAACAGAAAGATTTTTATGAATGTGAAATGCCTCTAGAAAATCCAGTTCTTCAATGGAAGATGTTTTTTGAATAATTTTGGCAGCAGAAAAATTGAAAGTGTGATTTTCGGACCAACAATGTTGAGCAACAGAAGACTTCTGTGTTTCCTTTTTTCTAACATATGCCTCATGTTCTTTGACGCGAAATTTTAAGGCTCTCTTAGTTTGGCCAATGTAAATTAAACCGCACTGGCAAGGAATCCTATAAATACCCCAGGAATTCATATCCGGAATGTATTTGTAATCTTAACTCATTTTGCATTTGTAATCTTAACTCATTTGAACAACATTTGTAATCCTAACTCCGATGCAGTTCAAGAGCTGTTGATCCTGATAAAGTATTGTAAGAAGACAGCAACTTTCGAAAATAGTACGTTTTTATTATTGTATTTCGCTAATATCTGTTCTTTTATTAGGTATTAAATAAGATATATACGCGTTGCAACTAAAAATCGAATGCAATTTTAGTTTTATTATTTGTTTACTTATTAACGTGTGAACTCTGAGCGCATAGACATATCAACGTTTGCTTGTACAGCAGTGAACATAGAACAGAATTCATCACCAAAAAATTACTTTGAAAAGCAAACAGCTTTTAATAGTAAATAAGCATTCTCAATTTTGTTGCATGAAATTTATATTTTATTAAGTTGTACTGATTTTATATAATTAATGTTTTTCCGTCATGCTCATTTTCAAGCGCTGTACATTCAAATTAGCTATGTGTTCGTATCACTGGATTTGGGTTAACACACTGTATGCGGGCTTGACACCCGCAGGTTTAAGTAAAGAGGAAATCATTGCATTACACACCCCTGGTCGAATTGTTAAGCAAACATTCTTAATGCAGTCGATTAATACCGATATGGGCTCAACATTCGTATAACATTCGAGTAGAAGAAAGGTTATTATTAGAAAAAAGTACAGCTTTATTGTTAGACGTTGAACTTTTGGTAGAATTAGCTGTGAATCAGGAAATTATCTTAACTTAAGACATTTAAATACAAAGTTTTCTAGTGAGTACTTTGAGATCGATATATTATGAATATTTCCAAAAATGTTTATTAAAGGCAAATTTCACTCTGCACGTAGAGAAAAAAATTTGGAAATAAATTAATGTTCGATATTACGCACTAGTAGAATAAATGTGAAAACACTCTTGGATTTTAACGAAGATTCTGCTGATGTCCACTTAACTGCATGTGAATTAAATAAATTTGTGACTTTTGCTTCTTCAATATATTTCTTTTAATTTCAACTGCTGACAACCAAATTCTGGGAGATGGCTCCAGTCCCCTGTAAAATAACTTTGGTTATTCTCCAGATTCAGTGCAATTCATCTATGGTTAATTACATATGTATAATATATATATATATATATATATACAGACTTAATGATTCTAAAGTTAAAAGTACATTGGAGTTAAAGCAGGGTTATTCGTCAACAATATAACATTAGAAATCGTGTCGAGAGGTTTAACATAAAATCCAAACATATCAAAATTAGAATAAGAATTCATGGTAGTATAAACTCTAAAAATAAAAATTAAAATGCAAAAGGGGTAAAATACAAGATAAACAATATAAAAAATAATTAAGTTCATTTTACTTCAATCCTGCAGCTATAGCGCAGGAAGGGCACAAAAATTCGCTTTTAATTTTAGCCTCTCGTTATATTTCTTTTTGCGTATATATATATTCAATGCATTTTACATGCCATTGCCTCACTTATACACAAATTTGAAAAACAATTTTACTGTTTGAAACTCTAAAACTCTAAACTCTGAATAATACGTTTAACGGCATCGCGCGTTTTACGTTCATAGAATAAAATAGTGATTGATAAGTCATAACAGAAGCATTAGACTGAAAATATTCTTTTCAGTTAAGCTTCATAGCATTCTGTTACTTTCTGTTTGCTTTTCTAATTTTAAATGAAAAAGTCTATTTCAGCATCTTAAATAGGATGGGATGGGCGGTCAGTGACACTTACCTCCTTTATCGCGTTTGCCACGGTAGCTATACACAAAGATAAGTAAACTGTTATATATAATATAAAGGGCACGAAGATGTTAATAAGTTGAATGCTAATGTAATAGTAATAATAACAGTAATAGTAATAATACAGACAGTTAGACGCCGCTAAATGTAATCGTAGTTAATGTTATACAAAGGGAACGAAGATGTTAATAAGTTGAATGCTAATGTAATAGTAATAATAACAGTAATAGTAATAATACAGACAGTTAGACGCCGCTAAATGTAATCGTAGTTAATGTTATCATTCGGAATATTGTTTTCGAATTGCTGAAGTCCTGCCCGTTTGTATACAAAAACATGGAAAATACCTCTTTTATTACAATCAACAATTGTATTAATATGATCAAAATACTAGATAATATTTTTTACCTTGCAAAGAGCTTCCAAATAAAAGATAAAGTCGTCAAATTGTCTTCTTTGCTTTATATTTTGATGAATTTTCTGTTTTTGAAAGCTCACTTCAATTGTTCTATTTAATAATTTTTATTTCTTTTATTATTTATGCTCACTTCACTCCTTTTTAATCATTTTAAAATTACGGATGTAGCCCGCGAACAGCCGAGCGGTAAAATCGCGGAATACGGGTAGTTCCAACCTGGATTCAAAACCAGGCAATGGGGCTGGCTGCGTGAGTGTTTTTGTGGTTTCTCGAAAATGTAACGTGTATACGAGCCAGTTTCCCGTAGAAATTTCTCCACGAAGGCATCTCTCTCCTTAGGCAGATGGCCCTAGAGTACTCTCAATTCCTCTTATGTAATATTTTAAAATTCGGGAAGATATTGTTTGCAAATAAAAGCAAGATCGAAATGAAAGCATAAAACTCATTTGTAGAGGGAAAAGTCAGAATTTTGAAGAAAGCACTGAAGTTTTGATTAAAAAATGATTTCCTGATCTGATTTTTGATTTCATGAAAAAGATGTAACAATTATTGATATATTGATGCGGCAGGAAGCTGAAGACTTAATAATAAAAATGGAGAAAGGTGATTTTGTAGCAATGTATGGCTGGTTTACTAGATGGAAGAAAATATTTTTTACAGGAGCATTTACAATGAAGGAAAGGCTGCTGATATGCCTGCTGTTGGAACATGGTTTGTCAAATGAATGGTCTAAAGTATCTAATAAAGTGCTAGCCTAAAAATATTTATAATGCAGATGAAACAAACCTATAGTATCACTCATTGTTCAAAATACATATTTACTTAAAGCTGGAAGTTCAAAAGATTGTTGTTAGCTCTCAAAGAATAATAACATCTGAGTAGACTCTACACTCTTATTAAAAACACAATATCTCAACTCGAAAATGTAAATTAATAACTCATAGCTTTTAATGAGCCGAATACACACTCTTTCTCGTGTTCGCCGCCAACAGCCACACTTGTCATGTCACCACTCACGTGACGACAGTGCGCCGGCGTGAGCAGTTGGCGAATATCGAAAATTCGTGTAAGTGTTTATGCTGCGCCAATGTGTGCGGTAAAAAAGCTGTTAGTAATGGGGATGGAATTAACAGTGCTTGAAATGAGAAAGAGTGTACCAATTGCCTATAGATATAGATAATGCCAATAAGTTTTAATGAATGGCTTTTAAAACACAATAACTAACTTGAGGCTGATACCTTTCTTCTTACTGACATCTTCACACAGCTTAATGTAAATGCCGCTCTTAAGCATGTAGAAATTTTATACTTACCAGTAATTACCACAACACTAATTAAACCATGTGATTAAAGCGATGGTTTATTAAAACGACGAAAGATATAATTAATGTCAGTAAGTTTTAATGAAGGGCTTTTGAAATAAGTAACTGAAGAATGTCTTTCTTCTTATCAACTACTGCACAGTTCACAACGTAATTGCCTCTTTTAAGCATACTTAAATTGTACATGAACCACCAGATACCACAGCCCTAGTTCCACTATGTGATTAACAGTTTATTAGAGCCACAAAAGACTATTATTGCGGTAAGAGGAGTATTAGAGTCCTTTATAGACATGGATGAATCGTTTTGATGAGCTGCATTTTCTGAACATGGCTTGAAATTACGTCTCAGAAAAGACCATAAAGAACTGCTTTAAATAGCCTAACTTTTTAATAAATTATGAAAGTTAAAGAAGAGAAAACGATGTCTGTAACAGATTTAAATAATATTAAAATCTTGTAGTTTAAATAATTTAAATAGATGAACATTAAAGTATTTGTGAATGGCAATATTTGAAACCAGACTCGAGTGCCTCGTGCGACTCTCGCACGAAGAATGTAATTTATTTTTAAATGATAGAATATGTTTTCTCTTCTTGTTTGTATGTCGCCTTTTTGAGTGCTAAATAAAGTTTTTTTTCTGTGTTCCATCATTGGAGTTGCTTCATATTGCCAAAGAAGTATCACATGTCTCAAGCTAACATGAGTTATGAGGAATTTAACGTATGTGTGGGTATTGACGAAACATTTCAAGTTGTAGCATTACTGACAGAAGAAGGTCTCTAGTCGCTTTCTGAAACAAATCCTAGTATATCATGTAATGAACTTTCTAAATACAATTATGAAGAAATCACTGAATTCCATGTAAATGCTGAAATAGGCATCCCATCTTAAGTATTACGGATACAGCATCAGTTTAGAACATTATATTTTGCATCAATTTAGAACATTACATTTAACATCAGTTTAGAACCTTATTTTTAGAAACATTATAAAAAAATTTGATTTATAATGTTCAGAAATGAATTTTTAAGTAACACCTTGCAGACATTTCACTAGTAATGGCAGTTTTCTCAATTAAAATGCTATAAAAGCTCGCATTTCGCTTTTACTTATATTGATATTAAATCACTTAAATTTGCTGTATTGAAGGACATGTTTTCCCACCGTTTAATGCTATTATTTAGTCTATGTTCTAAAAATAGCTGCGGATAAACGTGATCACTTAAGTGGAACTTGGTGGAATAATAAAAACATTTCAAAATCCAATTCACTATATCATAATAGCATAGGTATTTGATTAAACGTGTCGTCGTCGGTTAACAGTACAGAAACATCGGTTTAACATATGCTTTAGTCTTCAAAATTAATTTGTCATTTATGTTGAATTTTTGAAAAATTAATGGACGTATTTTAATGGTATTTGGTATGAATATACAATTATAACAGAGAAGATGTACCATTCAAAAGTCATATTGTGTACGCATGATTATCAGTAAAGCTCGCAGTTCAGGGATGTTCAAAATCCACGTTGTGATATCGAACTGAAAACTAGTCTAAGTCTAAAACGAGTCTGGAGTATTGTCCCCTCTCACGGTCAGGCAGGTCGCTGAGCCTGAGGGCATACTGAACAGGACGCAGCTGTGGAATTCCTGTGGCATTCGATCCCACTTCTGCAGTAAGGCAGTTTTCAACTCCGAGATGGTTATATGAAATTTGTTAAACTTAAGAAAGGTTTATGTTATTCAGACATTGACGTTAACCAAATCATTATAGGTCATGGCCGTTTTCCTTTCTACTATTTTAAAAGGTTTAAAGTACAAGAGTCTGACCTCTGTGATATCTGTAAAAAAACCGGGTACTGCGGAGCATTATGTGGAAACTTGTAAATATTTTATTGATATCAGGAACGAGTTTAAGAAAAATGATATTTTTAATATATATGATATTTTAAATGATTTTAAAAGACTGAAAAAATTTACCAGGAAAATGATGGAGAAGATTAATCATGATAAGCTTGCAGTAGGGATTTTAATTTCAATTTTGGTTTTTAGCTATAGTCTTTACGTCTGTTTGTTGAAGGTGTTGTTTCTAGCTTGCTCTGGCGTAGCCCGCAAAAGGGCCATAGGGCGACGTAAAGTCTGTCATGAGGGTCGGGCTGCATCCCGCATCTCATCCGAGATGGTTCTCAAAGGAGGATAGCAAGATGAAATTGTCTTTCCAAGAGCATCCCTCATATGTTCTACAAGTCAGAAGATCTAGTTGGCAAATCTATGCGGCGAATATCCTCACTTTCTAAGTAATCGTCAATCAGCTGAGCCCTATGTGGACGAACGTTGTCGTTCGTTAACAGGAACCCCCAGACCAACTGCTCCTCTAAAAATTGTAATATAAGGCTATAAGATCTCCTCTCTATTACTCATAGCAGTCAGGAAGCCTTTGTCAAACACATGCAAGGGGTGCGGCCGTCCAACATAGTGCCTGACGATACCATTACACCTCCACCACCGTAATGATCCTTTTCCCTGATGATGGAGCAATGGTATCGTGTTCGGGCTCCCTCCAGATGCAAATACGCCAAGAATCAGTATCCGGCCTAAATCTGGATTCATCTGTAAACTCTATGGTGCTCCGCTGAAGTCCTGTGCAAGGCACATGTTTTTTGCACCATGCTAAACGCTCTATTTTGTGTGCTACAGTGGGCGGGACGCAAACGGCGGACCTTCTAGCACACACCTCTATCTCACAAAATCTTTGCACGACTGTAGACCGTGAAACTCGTATTCCAGTGGTAGCATATAGCTCAGAGTGCTGTAAAGCTGTAGCAGTTCTGTGCCACCGCTTTCAAAGTTTCAAATAATGATCCTCATTCGTCTTTGTAAATCTTGGACGAAATTGTCCAGGTGTTCTAGATACGAACGCACTGTCTTGAAACTGTTTCCACAAATTGCAGACGGCATTGGACGTTATATTGAGCTCTGTAACCACCTGCGCTTGTGATTGGTCTGCCTCCAATCTACCGACGATTCTCCATCTCATTCCATCATCCATATAGTCCTGGTTACTCATTTTTTTTACTTGATACCCTTGATACCTTATAAATTTTAACTAACTCTTGTGAGAAACACGGCGCATGTCGTGAAGGAATGCGAGCAAACAAATCGCAGAAAACCATTCGTGCTCTTATATCCCATCCACAATCACAGCTTCGCAGACTTAAGTATGCGACTTTGAATATTCGCAAAGCGCTTCGGCAGCTTAATTAATACTTTTGGTTCAATACTTTACTTAAAAATAAAACTTTTACTCGTGTGAAAATTCTCTTAATTTTGCACACTTATGTAGAGATCATTCTATCATTTTTCCAAAAGCCACTGCATTCAGCTGAGCCGTCTTGTTAGTTATATTGGTTAGCGACGTTGGCTGTCATGCTGATGGGCCCGGGTTCGTATTATGGAGAATGCATGGAATTTAAGTGTACAATATCTGTGTGGCATGGGAGCACGTATACTGGCGAGCCGAATGTACTCTTGAGAGATTTGGTGGTTGAAGAAGTGGGGTAGGATGCCCTTGGAACCGTCCTTCGAAGTATTCTCCATCAAAGTTGAAACGGAGCTATACATTTAGTGCACTGTACCATCAAAGGTTAAATTTTGATAACCCGCTCACTTTTAGCTGTGCCTATCTGTGCATTCAGCTAGCCTTTAAGTAGTCTCTAAAGTATTTTACTTAACCATTACTCTCGTTTGGGCGTAGCTTACAAATTTTTTGAAAGGTGTTTTATACTATAATTGATGTCATAGATTCAGAAACTGAGGTACTAAGTTAATAGAAAGAAGTAACAGTTTATACACAAATTATGGAACTTACATCTGTAAGCAAAGAAGTACGAAAAAATCCATTTTTTTATTATTAAAATTATTCCTTTTAATCCCATTTACCATAAAAAAGTGGTATATTTAGCCTTCCATAAACATCCTTATGGCTGAAAGGGTTTATAGTAATTCAGATTTCCTTAAAATACAGCTATGTTCACACTTTTTTCAAATCTAACCAAGATCAATTTAAATATGTACTTTACTCTTGTTTATCTAGATTTGAAGATAAAATCGAAAAACCTCTTTTCTGTTTTCATCTTGCTTCCGTGCGGCAAATTGAAGTTTACTCTGCGCAAAGTGCTTCGCTTTGAATCATCGGAAAACTGCTATTTCCTAACACTTTTCTACAGACCTACAAAAAACGCCTGCGGCAGCGTTTGTGTCATGCAAGTCATTATATTCGAGACAGTTCACAAGCGGAATTTCTTGGGGATAGATTTTTTTCCAAGCTATACTTCTAACGGTGTGAGAATAAGGTTCAAAAAGAGCTCAAACAATTCAGATTTACATTAGCATCTA
Organism: Stegodyphus dumicola; assembly: GCF_044657685.1. Taxonomy (NCBI): domain Eukaryota; kingdom Metazoa; phylum Arthropoda; class Arachnida; order Araneae; family Eresidae; genus Stegodyphus; species Stegodyphus dumicola. The sequence goes on from NC_140781.1 coordinate 183,989,051, forward strand.
AAGAAATAACCAATTATAATGCTTTTACGTTAGACAAAAGATTTATTTATTTCTTTGCATAAGAAAAGACAGCTTGATCCGTAATGAAATTACAAAGAACCCCACTTTGTGGTAGGAATTTAATCGAATAACAAAATGCGCGGTATATCACTTTATGGTTAAAGACATCGACAAAAGGATAAATGCAATTAAGTATTAATAATTAATTTATAAATTTCCGTGCACAGTTGATTTAACAATTAACTCCCATTCACCTTTCAAATTACAACGAAGCCACGGAATATCAAAATCATTGCATTTATCTCAAAATTTGGCAATTGTGCATTTTTGAGGTTACCTTTCAGAGTTTATGTAATATTGCCTTGTTCTAGAGATAATGCATATCGCTTTTAGACCTGTCTTAGGTAAATTTGGTGTTTATTTATATTTTGATACCGTAATCGCAGGAGGAGCTTTTTCGTTAACACTTTAAAGACAATCAGTTTTTGTCGCTGTTAGGAAAAACAAGTTTAAAATTAAATTTTGAGAAATGCTTCAGAGGACATATTTATCGGCTCTTTACATTTAATAACAGCATTTTAGTTACATTTGCATAGTTTTCTCCTTCTTCCATCTACTATCACAAAGGATTAATGTCAACGTAAAATAACAGGCCTAATATTTGAACGACACCTGTTATCTTTAGACGGGTTTCTGGGTCCCCTTCAACACCTCCAAGGATTTCGCAAGTCAAAATAAAGATTTTAAAACGTTTTTGAATACCATGTAGTAATCAAAGCTAAATATCTAAAAGAATGACTTCAATAAATCAGTTTTATCTAAAATATAATGAAGTAGACCTGTTATTATAGGTCGAACTCCATTCATTCAAATGCAAATGAACCAGCTTTGGGGGCAGCAAAGTAGAATAATTTCTTCGGTTTGCTTGTATGCGTCCATTATTTATAATGTTCCCAAAGAAATATACAGATAAGTAATTTTCAGGGGGGATGTTTGATATTACTTTTTGTCTAAAATATGAACGCCAAGTGACAAGCTGTATCTTAATGAAACAGGTTTAATGTGCAGCACTGATTTCTCATATTTATAAATCACCTACGGAAGAACAGAAAATTAATTTAGCTGGAACCTTTCCTGAATTTTTTTTTTTTTTTTTTTTTTGTATACCTAGGTCTTCAGTCAATAACTCATATCGCTTTTATCTCTTATTCTGCCGGCTGCTAGAGGCCTAAGAAGAGAACTAATTAGGATTGAATTGAATTTGCGCATTCCTTTCATTTGAGATTGTTACCTGCAACAGAGGGTATTCTCCTTAAGAACATTTGTGCTTGTACGCCGTGGGGGAATAATTTATTGCAAGAATTAGAGATCATATGGTTTGGTTATTGATTCGTATTTCTGTGCATTCAGAAATAATTACATTATAGAAAAATAAAATTATTATACTTAAGTAATGTAGTAGAGATTAAGAAATTAATAACTACATTTATAAAACAATTGTTCAGCAAAATATGTATTGGAATAGTGATTTTCTTTTAATTTTTTACTTAAAATGTTCGCAACACTTATTATTTTTAATGGTGTTTTAGCTGATATTTTAGGAAAAGGGTATGTATTATAAGGTATTTCTCCCACTTGCCTAGCGTGCCTTCGTGGTGTAACGGTAACACGCTGGGTCGGTATTCCAGAGGTCTGTGGTTCGTTTCCCGGCAAAGGCGGTTGCTAATTTTTCATCTCTCCGGCCTCAAAAAATCCTAATGTCTCTACAGTATAACCACTAAAAATTGTTTTTATGTGCAATGTTTGAAGATTTCCGAACAGTGTGGAAACTGCTGAGCTCTGAAAGAGCTTTTCTTTCGATAGTGAGAATGATTAAATTACATTCATCGTGATATTCCATTTAACAATGACTCAAGTAATTGAGAACATTGATTCAGGCTACAAGACAGACAACATAGCAGATTCCTGCCATTTTAGCTCCACCGCATACTATTTTTGCTTCCAGTGATCAATGTATTAATTAAAAAAATAATTAAAAACTATTTTAAATCTGTAAGATATCCAGAAAAGTACGGACTACCTTGCATTAATCTTTTAGAAATCAGGAATCTCTCTTTACCCATCATCTGTTACCATATTATCATCTATCACAGAAGTTTACCGTATTTTTAGTGTACGGTATGCGGTGCTAATGTAGTATGCGCAAGTATAAATATGAAAAGTTATTCCTTAATACTTAATACGAAGATATAAATGTAGCTGAAGATGAACGTATAATGAAAGAATAGATTTGACTGAATATTTATATAAAATGGTTTCAACTAATGTCATTGAGCTTTAAAATGCTCAAACATGCGTATGAATGGAGATAAATTTATTGAAGCACATAGGTGTGATGCATGAAGGTTGGCACATATTTGTTTATAATAGGCTTATCTTTTCTAACACTTTTGAAATTTTTGAGCAAATTGTTGTTGCATGCCTCTAAATGCTATTATATTCGTACACAGGAATTATAATTTATGTTCTGCTGATAAAGGGCAACTGTTCAAGCAATATTTATGGCTATCTGTTCACCTCATAAACTGATAGCAGAAATAGTAAAGAAGCAGACATGTTTCACAATATACTTATTTACGTGAAAGACTGAAATTCTTTTAGTGTTCACATTAGACAGAAATTCGTACTTTAACCTTCTTTGTTCACGGTTTGACCATTCTGCTTGTCATCTGTCTGGCGCATGTTTGAGAAAAGTATGCGAAAGTCAGGATTTAGACCACTAAATATCTACAAGGGTTGGATAAAAAGTAGTGGCAACACGTCGATATTTCTGAAAAAAATTTATTATCATAAGTTACAACACTTAGACTCTTTTAATTTAATCGCCCGCCATGCCTACTAACTTCTGCCAAATTATTGGAAAGCAGCATACGCCATCAGCAACTGCACTTCTGTTGATGCTCAAAAGCGAACCCGCAGAGAATAGGTCACCTCTCAGATGTTATAACCCATCTCTCTCATTGTTTCTTTCGTTTTAGCGATGAGATTATAGTCACACAACCTTATATTAGGTGAGTATGGCAGGGGTTCCAGCATCTTTCATAACCACCATCACAGGAGATCCATGGCAGCGATTGTATTATGATACTGCGACTTCCAATGAAGAATGATGGGATTTGCCAACTGAGATATCATCCGTCTCCGACATCCATAAGAAAAAGATGGCATTTGTTGGTGATGGATTGCATCCGGCTCCATGAAATTCGAACGCTCTCACGGATCTTCTCCAACGGCGGCTACAGAAAGTACTGGGATACCACACTAACAACTGCTGCCTTCGCCTCTGATGTCCCAGAGGAGTCGAATCCCATAATCGTAATGTTGCATAACAACTCACAGTATCAAAATGCGAGAGCTAACGCGGATTTCGTGCAACGGTGGTGGACTCCTGAGATTTAGAAGTATTGATACTCCCTCCACACTTAACCAATATGAGCCCGTGTGATTATGATTTCTTCACCAAAAGGAAAGACCCACTGAAAGGGATCCATTACAACAGTAGAGAGTAGGTTATCTGTCCTTTAAGGCAGTTGCAACGGAGCATTAACAGAAGTAGATGTGTTTAAAGTGTGTTAAAACATGCAGTAATTTTGCCGAAGGTGCTAGACATGGCTGGCGATTATATTAAAGGAGTACAAGTGCATCTACGGGAATAAAGTCAACTTAATCTATTGACGAGGTTCCATTGAATTTTGTACAACGCTTTCGGTATTATTATCAGTTTCTCATTATTATCGAGGCGTTTTGTTTGCTTCCCAGTTTATCAGCTTTTCGTTTCTTTTTATTTCAATGGGAGTTTGGGCTTTGATGCATATTGCTGGTGCTTTGATCGCTGAAGTTTCTGATTGTCTATATAATCTTTTTATTATTTTTGGAAATTTCTTGAAATCCAAAACTCTTAGCTTCTTTAAGAATTGCAATTAGCTTTACTTGAGAAATGCTACTTTAATTGTCTAATTTGTCTTTCCAAAAGTGAATTATTTTAGATCCTTCTAAAATAGCTATCCAAAAATCCTTAATATTTATTCTACTACTTTAACTGACCCGATGACTGGATTTTTAATTTATGAATTATCAAGATGTATTATTTGTATTCCCTTTGAATAATGCAAGCTCTATCTATTGAGTCTGGTGGTTTTCATTTAAAGGTTTCTTCAGCTGAAATACTGTACTTTCAGTAGCTTCAGTTTCATGCATTGTGTGAAAAGGAAGAATACCAGTTAATATTCTGATGATGATTCAAAACATTGATTCCGTTGCTTGCATATTACATTGTTATATTGAATGCAAACATAAGTTAGACAACATAGATTTTCTTTGCTTTCAGTTTACCTTAAGTGAGAGGTTTCGCACATTATTATTTTTTTCTATTATTCAAATATAGATAATTAAGAAATCTGTGCTACTAAGCCCCACTGATAGTTCGTCATATGAGAAAACAAAGAATCGATACCCGAAAAATTAAAACGCTCTTACAATCGCACATTTATCTTTGCTAGAAATTTTTTCTTTGCTTTGCATAGGTTTTGACAAATTCTTCTTTCAATCTGTCTATTAATCTGCGTCTAGTATTTCCGTATGTCTGGGAAGGGCCTACTCATCAGTCCAAATTAGCTACTGCCATTCATTTTCTGTCCTGATTAAGTGATCCTTACCTCACGCAAAATGCTTGTTTTCGTGTTCCCAATATAGGCTTTTGATTGTGCATGTATTAAAAGTAGCCCAGATTGTGAAAACTGTCATTAATTAAACGTCGAAAGAATTCACTTATGCATTTTTTGCAGCTGCCGAGAATGCTCCAGTTCGATATCTTATAACGAAATGACCCAAAATGCGATCTTCGAGTCTTTTGTATCTAGGTGAATCTGAGAAGTTGCATTTGAGAAGCTATATGGGCGCACAATGACTCACATTCAATACCCAGTAATATCTCGTAGAGTTATTTCATTTCTTCGTTTTTGAAAATGTTCTTGCATTCTGGATTGCATTTCTTATTTCCGTCCTACCATACTTCTACTTATTAAGGAAGCAGATATTGCATTCGATTTTGCGTAAAACTACAAATATTTACTACTATATGTTAGATAAAGCACCAAAAATTTACATGTATAGAAGAATAGAAGTTAATCAAATACTGGGTGTACGTATATTAATTGCCTGGAGGCACTGAGTAGAATTAATGTTTCTTTGGGCATTATGAGATGACTGTCCTACCATACTTATTAACAAAGCAGATACTTAAATAGTATCTGCTTTGTTAATAAGTTTTTGTTTATGTTGTAGTTCAAGCAAAGTACTTTGTTCATAAAGCAGGTTTTAGTGCACTTCTTAGCGGTTGTAATAATCCTGCCTAGGATGCGCTTTAATTTATTGCTATTAATATAGTTGATAATACTGTGTAAAATAAACAAGTTATTAATTTATTTAATATCAATAAATTATTAATTTATTTAATATAAATCTACTTGAAATGTATTTTTAATAATTCCTTACAATATTTATTTCAGATTTGAATGGCTTTCAAACTTAACAGAATGTTGTTGCTGCGTCTAATCTGGTTTGTCTGATATCAGAGCAATCCCACGAAATTCATCGTGTCAAGGAGGCAAGATTGCGTCTGTCGTTACCAAAGAGCCTTTGGCACTATACAAGTGACAGTTCGACTTTGCTCAATTCCGCCCCAAATTTTGAAGGAGAGCACCCTGGAAGAACGGGTCCGAGGGTCTCCCCCCTCCTCTTCCCCTATCACCAACCTCTCGAGAGGACTTTTGCATATTTAGAGTGCTCCCCATGTGGCACAGACACTATACATTTATAAGCATCCACGCAATTTCCGGGATTTGAAACCGAGCCTTCGGTACGGCAGTCCGCATCGCTAACCACTACCCAGGCTGTGGTACTAACAGAGTATTTTTCTGGAAACTAAAATATTTTTCAATGGATGTTTTTCTTTATTTTTCTGTCTTTAATTGGAAATATGGATTTTTAGTTGGCTTAATATGAAAAGTAACATTCATACAAATATTCAGGATGCAACTTCGACTCATCTGTACCAAAGGATTACAGTAACCCATTTTCGGTGCCTTTAATCTTTGGTACTATGCTGTGAGTTTAAACGTAATGACGTGATTCGTGTTTAATACCCATTTTCATTATGCCAAGGTCCCACATCAGCAATTCAGAACTATGCGGTAATCTGATTCTAATTATCTCTTAACGCTAGCTAGACATCCTTTTGAATATCATTAGGGAACACAGATGTGAAAGGCAACTCAACCAAGCTACAGGTATGAGAGTTAAATTCTGAGTAAATCAAGAGCTAAATTCCAAGATCTTCACTTTTTAAAAAACATTTAGAGGTATTTTACAAAGTGGTAACAAAAGAAAAAGTGTTTTATGTGACGGATTATGACGAACAATTGTTAGCAATTTTTGTAGAATTTATATGCTTGTATTTCATGCTTCTCGAGCTACACTATTCTATAAAATTTCACTTTTCCCTGTTGCAGAGATGAAATAATATCTCTTTTACTAAATTACATCTGCCGAACATTAATATTCACATTATTTGTAAGTCCTTTAGTTAGGAAACCTTTTGGATTCGGAAATTATGATAAGGAATCATTAAATTTCATATTATGAAAAAACTCATAAAATTACAGCACGATTTGTATAAAATCAGAAAATTACTTAATTAAAAATGTAACCTTTTATTTACATAAAATAGAATGTTAAGTATCATCTAACAGGCCACAGTATTTCCTCTTAAAATGTATTAAGAGAAAATACTGTGGCCGTATCATACTTAAAACTTTCTCCTACGTTGATGATTATATACAATTTATGCTGCTGCTCTTATTATCATTTATGTGTAGCGTGAGTTCGAGCCAATTTTACGATGTCCTCTACCAAAGCTTTTGTCCCTAGCCAGCTCTCTTTTGCTTTACATTAATTACCTAACCAAACTAAAGTTGTTATTATTTATATAAAAATAACTCCACTTTGAATAAATTACCTAACATTTTAGACTAACCGATTTTAATTCTTTATTTTCTCACTTCACATAAAATCGAGAAATGGAGCCACAGTCAGTTTATCTGGAGATACGCTATTAAACATTATTTTATATTATACACATTAACATTAAACATTATTTTATATTAATACGTGACGTATTGCATGCGTATTGAACGTATGCACTTTATAGATATAAAATGTAGCAAACTATCAGCAGAGAAACAAATGTAGTAGATTTAACAATTTCAGATGGATTGCATCCGTCTTCTATTATTTCGTGAGGAGGATGGTAAAAGATAGGCTGATCTTTCTTTTTAACTGGTATTTCCCTCTGGATTTTATCCTGCTCGAGTTTTAAAATTGATTTCTTGGATGTGGTATATCAAAATTCCTGTTCGGCTCCAGTTTGGTAGATTATTGTTTTGCAGTTGAATGCCAACAAATGAAAGAAAATTCAAAGTTTCCTAAGAAACGGAAAACCTGAAACATAGTTTTACCGATTTCATAAATACAAAAAATAGTAAATAGCGATCTCTAAATATATATTGCTTTTTTCAGCTACGAATTGGAAATATCTGGGTATTTGAGATCTTAACTCTGTTTTTATTTAGTCTCGTTCTATCAAGAAATTTTAACATTATGTTTATTTAATTGCTTTTCGGAAATACGTAGTAGGGATAAAAATTTTTATTGTGTGTTTATCTTTTTGCATGTTTGTCAAGTATTTATATTTAGATTCAAAGTAAATGTTTAAAACATTCTGTTTTACGATTCACTTGTGTTTATATCCTATCTCATTAATTGTTCAAGATGCCTCGTTTGAACATGGATTTTGTATTTTGTGAATTACATTGTTCTATAAGCTTTCACTTTTTTTTTCCTGTTACAGAGATCAGGTAAGCTTTTTCTTACTGAATTTCATCTCCTGAACCTGAATTTGCACTTTACGCTCTTGTGTAAAAGTTACAGAAAAACTCATGTTGTATTTTATCACTTATTAGCAATGTTTTGCTCGTAATTTGAGGATTCAACATACGAGTAATTAAAATAAAGAAATGAAATATGCTTTTTCCTACTATATTCCCCCTCCTGAACAGGAACTGCATTTGATTTTTTATGACTGACCTTTTTTATAGTTGGAATAAAATTTTAAAATCCACTCTTTTCTCAATAAAGAATTTCGCTTGTTCAAGAAAACACAATATCGAAACACTAATGAACGCTTTGAAAAAAATACACTATGATTAAGGTTTTGAAGTTGCCTGCGATTTATAACTTGTTCGTAGCTAAACTGTGCCCCATCATCCCCAGTGCTCAAACAGAAATAGGCTGCCCATCTCTGTACTCGTCTTCCCATTCTATCTTTCTTTATTAGTATAATTTGCTGGTAAAAGCGATCTTTACGCTTATCGCTGACATTATCGCAAATGTCAGTAAAGAAATTCAATATAATGAATGACATGAATTTTCAGACATATTCGTCATACAGGATTTTCATACAGTGTCGCAAGGCTCTCCACTATCTTTCCGTAATTCTCTGCTCTCCTGTTCCCCACCAAACCCTGATATGCTTATTAAAAGACGTCACATGCTGCTTATTCCAAGTTGATATCCAAATTGAGATCCATGTAACAAATAACATACCTGAGGTTCATACAGTATATACAGGATGAGGTCATACAGGATTTTCATGCAATGTCGCAAGGCTCTCCACTATCTTTCCGTAATTCTCTGCTCTCCTGTTCCCCACCAAACCCTGATATGCTTATTAAAAGACGTCACATGCTGCTTATTCGAAGTTGATATCCAAATTGAGATCCATGTAACAAATAACATACCTGAGGTTCAACAACTATTCCCTCTTTTATTTTGTCCAAACTCTGGGTGGAAATTTGCTGCATAGATATGCAAAAGCTGGTCTGTTTTTCTTATTGCTTACGCAAAGCTCTTTGTCAACCCCATTTTTGGAAATGAGGCGGGAAAAGCAGCACCATCGCTGGCTTTGGAAGACAGAATAGGAATAAGCCTACGGACACTAGATCTTTGCCTCATGGTGATACAGGTAAAGTACTGTGATGCTACTGATCCAGAGAAGTAGCCTGCAGAAGCTCTGCAAAAACTTGCCAAAACATTTTCATACAGTTACTACTTAAAAGGATTTGTATACTAATGTAAATACTTTTTCGTAACCGTTATTATTAAGAGATTTTAACGTAACTCTTTTCATAAAAGACGTGCATAGTTGCCTGTCCTTTTTATTATGTAAATAATTAGCACAACTGTCCTAGTAACACATGAAACACCAGTGTTTTGTATAACCCATTTAGAGACCAAGAAAATTACAATAATCTTAAAGTCACAGCAAATTTACCATCGAAATATATCACATTCCGGTTGCTGAAGAATTTTCTGTCCTTACAAGTTCCTTAAGATCAGCTGCAGAGATAATAGGTATTCAAGAAAGAACTTTATTGTTAGACTATAAAGTTTTTTCTCCCTCTTTCCAGCATGTCTTCATGGTGTAACGGTTAGCACACTGGGCTCGTATTCGAGAGGTCCGAGAGAAGACATATTCGAGAGAAGTTAACTTCACTGATATGGTATTTTTCCTGGTTGTAAAGAATCATCCTCCACCACCTTTTTAATTCGGGCTCCAATGTAGAGACATTAGGTTATTTCGAAGCAAGCGTGAGAGATGAAAAATGAGCAATGCCCTCGCCGGGACTCGAACCATGGACATCTCGAATACGCGTCGAGCGTGCTGACCACTACACTACGAAGGCATGCTAAGAAGGGGGGGGGAGAAATACCTTATAAATCAACTTGCTGATGATTCTTGAAGATTCTTAAGATGTTGAAACTTTATATCCGTGCAAGATAGCTGCTTTTAAATTCTACGTGAGTGTGAAATATGCATGGAAGTTAGCTTCACTGATAAGATGTTTTTGTTCGACCTCGTGGTACAAGATACAAGTGTTCGCAACAAGGCTTTTCTTCTATCTTTTGAAAAAATAAGGAATGTTCTACAAAAATGTTTCGCGGCTTCGCCTATGCAGTATCTTTTTCCTGAAAGGATGAACAATGATTTACATGTGATGATGTGTTCTGCAGTATTAGAATAATATTCGTTATGTCACGTGTAGCACCCTATTCCCATAGATCTGGTGTGAAATATGTATAAGAATCAGCGTGCTCCATTCCGTTCTCCATTCAACACGCACTAGAAAGATTTTCATGCTTTCTTTTACATGAAGCATGTTAAAATATTGAACACGCACTGGGCAAGCATATGCCTATTTTTTAAGTATTATTATTTGAAGAAAAGTATGGAATTAGATCATAACTTTCCAGTTCGTTCATAACTACTGTACAGTCGTTAGGTTTTTTTAGGGGCGGGAAACATGAAAAATGTGCAGTGCCCTCGCCGGGACTTGAACCCCGGACCTCTTGAATACGCGTCGAATATACATCCAACTACACCATATAGGCATGCGGAAAGGAGAGAGAAAACACCTTATATACTTCCCCTTTTAAAGGGCGACTGGGAATTAGGGAACCCAGTTTCCAATTCCTGGTGGCGACGAATTATCGTCCATTACCATTCGTTGGGTCGCCACTTGTCATTAGGGTTTTTTTTTTTTTTTTTTTTTTTTTTTTTTTTTCCCAGTTGGAGACGGGGAAAAATATGCAGTGTCAACCCTGGACAGCTCGAATCCGCGTCGAGTATGCTTCCAATTACACCACCTAGGCATGCGGAAAGGAGAGCGAAAATACTTAATGCTACTTTTAACATCTTTCCACCAACACATAGTGGACTTTATGCTACCGCCAGGTATTTTTGCAGCTAATTTGGGTTCTTGGTACATTTTAAATTTAATTTCAAGCTACTTTCAAATCACAAGTATATCTTCTTCTTTAGAATTTACTTTCAGAATAATCTTACCAATTAAAAATCAGTATGATAATGCCCTTTTTTTATTATTACGACAATCTGCTTGTTTATTCTGCCTTCATGATAAAATATCCATAAATTCAATTTTAAAAACTTTTTGGCAAACAATACACGCTACTTCTTGTAGATTAATAGCTGCCGTTAATAATTCAAAACCATTTCTTAATTTTTTATTACACGAAACTGGTTCCTTGGTCTTTTTTCTTGTCACTTTCATTATTTATTTATGGGGACAACAGCTCTTAATATAATGAGATGCAATGAACACAAAAAAATATGTGCAAAACAGTTTAACAGAAATTTGCCAAGTTAAAGGATTAAATATTATATATAGCCAATCCCATTAAATATTTTAGAACGGACGAAACAAATGCATATGAAGCACAATCTAGACGGAAACTTAGAAAACACATTAGTGACTATTAAGAAATGCTGCCAACTTATGAGTTATAGCCGATTTCCAGTTTAGCCAATCACAGCGCTTTCTGGCACTTGATGATCATGATGATAGACGGCAGAGAAACGAAAATGAACGAAAAATTCGACAGCCTTTATTTGTGTTACTGTGCTGGAAGAACTAACGTCGTTGACAGGAAACCGCAGAAATTCGGAATCCCTTGTGCTAACTGTGCTGTTGTTGTGACTTATCTCACGTGTTTGACAATAACATCAGAACAAGCCCACGAAATTCATCGTGGCAAGAAGTTCCAGATTGCTCCTGTTGTCGGCAAAACAGCCTTGAAGATCGTAGAGGTAACAGTATTGCTCAGTTCCGCCTCGAATTTTGAAGGAGGGACCCTTGAGAGACGAGTCCGAAGGACTGCCATCTTCTTCCCCGACCAGCAACCACTCGAGGAAGCTTTCAGCTCGCAGCATATTTTGAGTGCCTCCATGCCGCACAGACACTATATATTTACAGCATCCATGCCTTCTCCGAGATTCGAACCCCGGCCCTTCGGTATGACCGTCAGGATCGCTAACCACTATCCCGGTCGAACTGTTCAAATTACTAAGTATCATCGTTCAGCCACAAGAGACTTTTTATTTCGAAAGAAAAAAAAAACTTGGCATCTTTTCTTAACGCAAACAAGTAGCAAGGGCAAGAAAGCTGATTAAAGAGATGTTCTTTCCAGAAAAGGACGATATACAACCTTAGCATAAGTAAGCTCACTACACGATTTATTATAATAAGTAGGTTTGCTGCGTAACTACGTTTTGCGGTAATATAGTCAACACAGGGAAAATGAACAGATAACTTCTACATATCACTCTTTATTACAACGGCTGGGATTACTGAATTAATGATTTTTTTGGATTTAGATGACTCGCGTCATACGGAGAGGTTTAAGAAAATATTCAGAACACCTGAGCTTGGCTGAGCATTACAACGTGGCTGCGGAAATGTTTCAGTAGTGCAGTACTATTAAATTTATGGCTTAAGTTTGCCACAAATATAATATTTCATTCTGTGTTAAATATTACATTCTGTACCAATGGCATCATGTGGCAATATGTTAGCAAATTTTCAGGCATTGTGTAAGATTTATGTTTATTTTACGATAATAATGATAAAGCAGGCTATTAATGTTATACATTCTATGCACTCACGAGTTTCATTTTATTTATTTATTTACGTCTATAGACTAATTAATACGTATGCTAGATTTTTCAAATTACTTTAAGCGTTCCAAAATTTTCTCAACTTATTTATTGAAAAATATAAACAAATTTAGCAAGTTAAAACCGCAAAATTTAATAGTCAATTGTGATTGTCTGAAACTTACAAAAAGCATTTTGAAATATTGAGAACATAGAGCTGATTGAGAAACGCTGTTCATATTATACTACTGCTGCCGCCATCTATCGTAAATAATACGAATATTGTTATATACGTCACATTTCTTCACATAATTATTGAATTGTAAACCAGTTTATCTCAAAGCATTAGCCGTTTGGCGATGTTTGAATAATCAAGGACTTTAAATACTCGGTAGGGGGGGTAGGTTTTCAGTATCTTGGCAGAAGGTTTATGAGCATATTACTATAAGTACTGTAGTCTTGGCAGAAGGTTTATGAACATATTACTATAAGGTTAGATGTAATTTATACACCAACTCCAAAATACATACATAACAACCTTATGCTTTGCAGTTTTCTCCCAAAATAATACCATTTTTTTAGTATAAACATCATGTTTAGTGCACCAAGATTGCACTACACTAAACACCATCTTCTAATGAACCGAAGAAACCGCTTATAAATTATTGAATGTGGTAATCAATATCTTCTGTTAATGATTCTTTAATGAATCAAGCTCATTCACGGAACTGATTAAATATTCAAACATTCTATCTATTTAGGTAACATTAGTACAATTTTGAGCATACAGGCACATATAATTTTTTATGACAGAGGAATTAAAATATATTACTTATCATCTACACTGGAAAAACTTCCGAAGAAATAATGTCTGTTTAATAAATGGATTTTTGACATACTCATAAACTAAATAATTATTTAATAAAATTATATGCTAATTAAATGGAATTATTAAAGATTAAATAGATTACACAAATTTATACATATCTCTATATAAAGAGAAAGTGAAAATGCAGAGAAATAAAAAGGAAGGCTAAAGCCCCTTACAAAAGTAGGTTAAACAAGGCGGGTGTTGATCCAGATGTGTTTGACGAAGACTGGTCAGTGTCATGTATCTGTTTCAGACTTGTCATATGCTGTGAATAACATATTTTTACCCCTACGCGCAGACACTTCAAGTATTGGTCGAAAATGGCCATCAGGCTTCTCATCACTGAGAGCGCTGCCTCAAGAGGTTGACAGATAGTGCACCCGTGCACCCGCGGGTTGGGGTCCGAAAGCCAGATACAATCATCCATGCCTTCTCTGAGATCGGAGCTTGGACCCAAGGCTTTAGCAGCCAGCTCCGCTGTCATCATGTAAACAGGACAGCTAAATGATATAAGCAGTAGTTTTAATTATTCACCGCATTTCTTTATCTAACCCTCTATTATTGTGAGGTTTATCTGCTTCAGTTTATATGCATTTTCACAGAAAAACGTTTATAGCGCATGTCTGCTCATAGTGTTTAAATCTTATGAATTGCAGATTTATTTAAACAGTTCCTTGTAATTCTAATAACGCAAATAGATTAATATATTTTTATTATCGAGACAATCTCGATATTAAAAATATAAAAATCATTTAGCTTTCTACCCATTTTCTGAAATAGTTTATCAATATTTAGAAATAAATTGAGCCTAAGCCTGTTCTGTTTTGCACTTCCTAAAATGTTTTCAAGAAAATTTTCTTATTTTATTGTCAGAATATTTTAATTAAAATTTTATTTATAACATATTATTATTATTATCCTTAACAGTTTTTCTTCAAGGCGTATGATTGTTTTCAGTAAAAGATAAAAGTATGCTCATGGTAAATAGACGTTGTTGCTAGTTGCCGATGCATTTTTATTTCTTTCCTAAGTGCATTATTCATCGTTATTATAAGAAAGTGAATTATTTAAATAGGTATTTTATCTGTATTTCTTAATAGCTTTTTGGATCGAGTATCATTTTATATGACAAGTTTAGTGAATAAAATACTTCTCAAGCACTCTTTAATATATGGTTAGCAAAATTTCTAACTGTACTTCTTCTGCACACTATCTATCAACTGCATCCAAAATAAAATTAAACAACAATTATTAAATATTTTTATTAACATATAGCTTATATTAGCAGTTCTCAACCCTTTTTTGCCCTTTCACCAGTGCTAGATGATTATCTTCCCTCCTCCTGACTAAAACTCGTAAAATTCATATACCTTTATTTAAATTTAGATTTTTTAAAATAAGTTTCATAAATAAAGCAACAAAAAAAACATAGAAACAAATATTCATGAACTAAAACTAAATACTTAATTGGTAAATAATACTGACTGCATTCCCTCCCCCTCAAATTATGTTCCCTCTGGTTGAGAACCCGTGCATTTATTTTTCTGAAATTTATTCAAGCCGCTAACATAAAGTTGTGATATTTTTCATGTATACCATTTTATGTTTGAAAGAAAAATGTGTAAACAAATTGCCTAGTATGAAACCGAAATTCAATTTGAGTTAAGTTTTAATTTTAATTTAATAAATTAATAATTATTTTTAATTTAATAAAAAAAATAATTTAATAATGTTTTTATAAAGATTTATTTTTATGAGTTTTGCTTAGGAATATATGTACAATTTTTAATATTTTTAAATTTTTGAGCTAAAATGATCATCTACATTGAAAATATGAATTTTTCGGTGTTAAAGGCTTTATTATTGATTACGAATCTGCTTAATTACAGTTTTTCTTACATTTTTGTCGATAGATGGCAGTACAGATTAAAATTTCCAACTTGAACTCGTGGTAGCAAATGTGAGTTTTCTTGCGAAAAGTGAAAGCACTGAATGTATGTTTATTGTTAATACATTGATATACTGCCAAATTTATTTATTGATTTATTTTTCTCTATAATAGTTTTTTATATTATTTTTCTATTCGTGGTTTCATAGAGTATAAATGGATCGTACATCATAAATAACAGGACTGAATTCTTTAATATTATATATACGTACTCGTAAATAACTGATTCGTAAATTTAAAAAATTGTATCTTGCTAAAAAAAACTGCGAATACTCATTACATTGCAACCATATATTTTGATGGAAAGCTACTTCATTTTCTACAGGTTTTTGAGTCATACGTATAGAATGTAAAGTAATATTTGTCCTTTTTTATCTTTTTCCTTTGTATTTGGAATGACATATACAATACTATTGCACGTGTTATTAAAATGTTATCACAGCAGTATTTTTCATTCAAATCATAGTGATTTCTTCAGAATAATTTAATTCATAATAATTAATATGATTTTGATGTCATCAAAAAACAAAAATATAAAATACGAATATTTTTGACATTGGCCAAGTTCTGCATGAAACTAGCGCTTCAGTTTTAAATTAAAAGTGACGGAGCCCTGAGGAAAGCCGTCTAGAAAAGTAAACAACATTTATTAGCTAAAGTAATAAATAATGAATAACTAAAGTAAAATATAGATATAAATTTAAAAAATACTAAAATGTATTAAATTAATGACAAATAGTTAAATGTTCAATTTAAATGCCGAAGCTCATCTTATTTGGAGCGCTATCTGGAATTACGATCTTGCTCAAATACTGAGAAATAACGGAGATTGGTTTCGATGGTCTCTGGCTAGTCCGCAAGATTCAGATACACAGAAATTTGTAGATAGTTTGTATACGTCAAGAAACAGAAAATCAGCTTATAACTTCAATAAATGTTAAATTATTACATGATATAAATATGCTCGAATTTTTTATATCATTAAAAATAGGATATATCACTATATAGAATTTTGCTTAATTTTCCTATGCTACTTTTTATGTACATTTAAAACTATTGCCTATGAATAGTAGTAATAGTATCAAAATGAAATAATTTGAGAAATAATAAATGCTTTTTGTAAACACAGAGATGATACATTAGACATGATTGGGAGAAAGACTGCTAGGTAAAAGCTGTTTAGGTAAAGCTTCCCGTATCCTTGTCGTTTCATCCCTCCAGTTATGAGTTGCTTTCTTAAATTCCTTGCAGCACGCTCATGTTGTCTGGATAGAATATGCACTCCTCTGCAATGCTGTCTTTAAATGCTGCTCGTACGTGATTTTCTGACTTCGAGGAGTCAGTAAAGATTTCGTTTTGTCTTTCCTGAAAGGAGCTTGGACCAGGGTAATTCCGTCTCTTGCGCCGGGTGTAGGTGTGTTTGCCTGTATAAGCGCTCGATACATTCACTATGTAATACTGCATTTTACTGTACTTTATTTGCACTTTGCGCCTTCCTGATAGTGAAAGAGCCTGTAGATTGTGTGTTCCATCTGCCCTTTTAGGTCCAGAGTCATTGTCCCTGCAAGAACCTACAGTGCTGTTGCTTATGTTGTTCGTTTTGTCTTTCCTGGAAGGAGCTTGGACCAGGGTAATTCCGTCTCTTGCGCCGGGTGTAGGTGTGTTTGCCTGTATAAGCGCTCGATACATTCACTATGTAATACTGCATTTTACTGTACTTTCTTTGCACTTTGCGCCTTCCTGATAGTGAAAGAGCCTGTAGATTGTGTGTTCCATCTGCCCTTTTAGGTCCAGAGTCATTGTCCCTGCAAGAACCTACAGTGCTGTTGCTTATGTTGTTCTAAAAGCTGAGGTGATTTTGAGCAACATTGTTTGCTGGATTTATGGTAGTTACTGGCTGACTCTTGTTGTTTTGTTCATCCGCACTGGGCTGCAGTACAAAATTATTCATTCTATGGCTCTTAAGTACTGTTCTTTAATCAGTCTTTCCCTAAGATTCCATGTGATGTTCACTATTCTGTTTAGTTTATTTATTTGTTTTTTCCCTGATTGACGTTAAGGGGGGGAACCCCTGTTAATTTCTTATCTAGTACAAAGCCCAAGTAGATCACAACATCTTGTGTTCTTAAGGAGCTCCCTCGCCATTTTATGTTCAGAGAAATAGTTGCTAAATTAAGCCCTTTCTGGAATAGGATCTGCTGGGCGTTTTCTGCTTTAAATTTAAGTTTATATGTTCCACTCCAGCGAGCTAGATATTTCCGAATGTTATTAACTGAATGAATTTCAGAATGTTATTAATTATACTTCAGAACGTTTCTTTATGTTGTATTTCAGAACAAAAGTTTTCAGACCCATAACAGTTTTATTACATAAATTCAACTTTATCTGAAGTTTAGAGCTTGTTAATTTAGTGTCAAATTCTTTTATATTTTTCATGGTTAAACTTTACTTTATAAAATGCTTTACAACTGCAGTGATATATTTTCATTTATTTAAAACAGCTTTCTTTATTTATAAAATTATGAAAAGACCATTTGTGAGCAAACCATGAATGCTAATCATAAGTAGCCCTTTCGTTCTAGTGGTACTGAATTGGTATACTGGGTGTACAAGGAAGTAGCTACAGACTTTATTTCCTTAAATATTAGTTCTAGACATGTGCTTCCAGTTACAAAATTTCTTAAAATAAATCAAGAATTCTACTGAAAGTAGTTTAAACTGCGAAAGAACTGATCAAGAATTCTACTGAAAGTAGTTTAAACCGAAAGTAGCTTAAACTGAAAATAGTTTAAACTGAAATCTTGAAAAATAAAATGTAACATTTTATAAAGTCTACGTACAGTAAAGTTTCTAAATCGAAGTTTTACTATATTACTCTGTTCAGTTAAAAATATTAATATTGCATTAATTCATTGAAGAACAAGTCTTATCTTTATGACAAAAACGTGCAGAGATATCTCAAAAATTACTTTTATGGGACTACCTAAAAGTTTAGCAATGAAATCTATTTTTCAGTTATTAAATATTAAGCTAATTATAGATTTTCGGTAGCTCACAAGTTAGCTAATGTTCATAATTAAAAGAAAGTTTTATCCATCGACTTACTCTCACTCAAAACTAGGATAATATATTATTTAATTATTGATTTTTCACTTATCGACAGTTAACGCTACGCGTCACTGGACACGAACGTAGATTTAGTTATGCGAAGTAATTGAATCTTAGTTTCTCTGCCAACATCTTGATTTCTTCGAAATCTAGCCAAGAGTTACTTTGACCAAGTCTTTTCTTATTTATAGTTTGCAATTGCATAAACTCTTACATTTATAGAGCAGGTTAAAAATTTTATTTTTCCTATAAAAATCCCAGATTTGTGAAACAGGTTACTTAATTTTGTAACGAAAGAAGAATTTTTTGGGAAAAAAAAATTATATTTTTTTAATAAATTATAAAAAAAACTATGTAAAAAGAGAAGTTCTGCCTTTAAATGTTTTTATTGTAGGGGGGTGGGGAATTATATTTTTCCCCGTTCATATTAGATGAAACTACAGAGTGAAAAGAAAAAACGAACCAGCAATATAGTTACTACTGTTATTATTAATATTAAACTTTTAACGAAGATACAAAAAAGAGGGGGTATTCTCCAAATGCTGGGATATATTTCCTTGCTACTGACATTGCCCCAGATGTGAATGAAGAGATTTCTCATTCGGAGCTCTGAAGCAAATTTTTGTATCCGTTCATCTCTGCAAGATTCTTCTATGGACATTGTTACATGAACATGCTCATCATCATCTTCATAGAGATGAGTTGCGCCACGGATTTGTTGCCTGGCAGTTTCGATGACAGAACTCCTTAGAATGGCATTATAACCCACAACATTGAAATATCTCACTCAATAACTATCTTTATAAAATGTTTTGAATATATTTCAGAGTTGTGACGGGGCAAGCTTTAACAGATTTATAACACCAGTATCTACTATTTCCTTATCAGTTATGATGTGACTGTTTTACTAAGGGTATAATTTAAAATTATATATGTGATGGCATAATTTAGTTCTTTGCAGTAATTTGATTTGAGATGAGTGCTTGATTAGGGGGGACATTATTTTGCAGTCTCAAGTGGATCAAGGTTAGAAGGTTACAGAAAATATCATTTTACGTAATAGAAGATGCGGAGAACTTTTGAAGAATCACAAAATTTTCCGATAATTCAAATATATCTATTTATTACTTGTTGATTGTCCTATGGCATGGCACATCACATTGGGGCCAAGTTGCACCCCCAGTTTTGATGATGACGCATTGCATTTATAACAGATAGCAGCCAAGCAAGAGGCGTACTTTAGCTAGCAAACGTAGGCAGAGAAATAGGGAGGGTAGTCAGAGAGCAACGGTATTTATAGTAAAATATTTCGTTAATCTCATTGGCTAAAACTTGTATGCAAGCATAAGTTTAAAATGACAAAATGCGGAATTAGTTTTCAGATGTGACGCAGTTTCGAGAAAGTTATTACTAGAGAGGAAAGTAACCAAATTAAAATGAGCAATTCAGAAATTATTAATAAATTAAATTATAAAACTGATTTACGTATTTTTTATCTTACATATAGAATAATGATTACTTAGAATGCTAATCCATAATGAATAAGAATACTGGCAGTCGAGTCAGATTAAATTCCATTTTTATTAAAATTCGCATTTGAGGCAACAATTCTCTTGACACTCTAATAGTGCCTATTTTCAGAACCTTTACATTTCTGAACACTATTGCGATAGGAAAAAAACACAGCGAAATGTAATAGCATCCAAGCAGCAACAGAGCTACAAGCAAAGTACGTATTTGTTCAAAACTGCAGCTCACCAAAGAGGAAGGTTTTGGGTTTACGTTAGAAAGGTTTCAGTTTTCAGAGCTTAGGTTACGAAATAACTACGTCATCAGCGTTACGCAAGCTTTGTGGCATAGATTAATCTAGAAATGTAATTTTAGAATAAAGATAAATAACCAAATTAAAAAAGAGGAATTAAGAAGCTATTACTAAATTAAATAATGAAGCACACTTACGTATTTTTTAACTTACACACTCACATATATATATAAGAAAAATTATCTTCAATTGAGGGAAAGAAATAAAATCTGGATGTGTATATGTGTGTGTGTGAAAGGTAAAACAAAATTAAATGAAAATTCTAATTTTGATTTTTCTGCAGCCCTTTAAGTCTGCCTATCTCCTCTTTCCATCTTAAAAATAGTAAATACTTATATTAGTTCTTTCGTAAATGTGTCATTTCAATCATTATCCGTGTAATATGATTTTATATAAAGCCAATGACGAAGAGACTTGCATAACACTTCAAACAAATAATAAATTTGAAATTCAGGAAAGAAAGCATTTAACAACCAGTTGCGGAAAGTGACTAAATCACTCCGAATCAAACTTACAGCTTGGGCACTTTGCATTTCTCTCTCTGCTTGTCTTACTACCTCGATTGCTGTCTCTGCTTTCAAAATCGTTGTCCTCAAAAATGTAAAAGGTTCTTTAAGGACAGGCGCCCTTTTTGCCCATTTTATCTGTATTGACTTAAAAAATGTTTGCAAGGTGAATCTGTCATTACTACTGTAATCACTTCTTTACGCATCTACACGTCACCTCCGTCCAAATTGTTTCATTCAAAAGCACACACACACACACACACACACATAACACACACACACATATATATATATATATATACATATACTTTTCTTTAGACAAAATTACGCACGTTGCTTCGACATCTCTTTTTCAACAAATTCGTGTTATTAGCCGTTTCCGCATATATATTAATTTTCTTTTGAACTTAACAGGAGATCATCAGAGACACTTTTAAATAAATGTTTTCTGTCGTTCAACATTCAAAATTCAACGTCATAAAGATACGTCATCACATCTGAAAAAAAGAAGAAGCTTATCAATTAATTTCTCATGTAACTGCATGTAACTGCATCTCATGTAACAAGTCATGTAACTGCATCAGTTGAAAGACCTAGGAATGAGTAACAAATAATGTGAAAAGGCAAAGCCCATAATGAACCGTAATGGTACTTCATGCAGTTTTTTTTATCAATTAATTTTAAATTCGAGAATGAAAGGTGCAAAAACGCATCAGCTGATAAAGTTTCAAAGGAAATTTCATGACAGCTGACATTTATAAATTCGCTCGCAGAGTATGCGAAATTAAATAACACCCTGGTTGTGTAGATCTTAGGGTGCATGTCCTTCGGTAGCTAAAACAAATGAATATTGACCCAACATACTAAAACATATTCTTCCTCTTTCACCATTTCATGCATCCTTGCTTTTTCGGAAGTCTTAAACAATAGTGACTTGATGGTAAAAGAAGGAAGTATGAGGAAATGTGGATTAACTAGTAGAAACCGCACCCATGAGGCAAATGTAATAACTACTTTGCATCATATTTTTTGTCACGCAATGAAATATACTGTTCGTTACGAAATGCAATTTCTTTTAAGTACTTTAATTATTTTTCAATCCTTTTGTGATCGTAAAATTATTCCTTCATTTAAGCTGTATGTTTTCGGAAAATACAAATTTTTTCATTTTACTTTTCTGACATAAAATTCAACGGTCATAGATATATTTTTTCTTTTCGTTTTATCTTCCTATATTCGTGTCTTTCATTCATATCAATTTAGTAATTAGCCTGGTTTTATCATTCGTTTTATTTATTCTTTTACTTTTCTTTTCTTTAAATACATGTAATTCTTGGATAATTATATGAAATGTTGAATTATACAAAAAAAAAAAAAAAAAAAAAAAAAAAAGCTAAACTGCAAGAAAAAGAAAGTCAAACATATTAAAAAATTTTAATAAATTGGAAAAAGGTTTCTTTAAAAATTCGACAATGCATTTCAAGTCTGGTTATTATTTGAAGGACTTCGACTGTGTCAAACTAATATTGACTTTACTTCAGAAGAAGATTTCTGGTGGCAATTTATAAGGCATTATCTGTTTTTTTTTTTTTTTTTTTTTTTTACTTTAGAAAAACTTTTGCGGAGATCATGCGGCTTAAAATGTGTTGCCATGCAACGAAGTTTAAGATTTTTAACTTATCTTCTATGTGGTTTATCAAATAGTCAGTTATTAAAGTGCAGACGTTAACATGGCAAAAGATCTTTCATTTGCGTTTCAAATTATAATTTTATTATGACATATAGGCAAGAAATTTAGTTATTAATTATTTAAATGTATATTGTATTTCTGAAATTGTATATAATTGTAAAATATATTCATATTGCAACACATCCATTTGAAATTTTTTATGACTGCTTAAAGCTATTATTAATGCCGTACGTTAAGTGCTTTGGCACAAAATCAAGCTTTTTTAATTGCATGTCTGTAAGTTTTTTATTATTTTTTAATTTGTAAACACTTATAATTTATTGCATCATTATTTTTTTCGCCTTTACTAATTTTATCCATGTAATATGAATACATTAGATGAAAAGTGACAAATAAAACTAAAAAATTTAACGATAATTGATTTATCCAGCATGTTCCTCAATTTGATTTAATAAAAATAAATTATTTAAAATCAAAATTCTGAATTTTATTTTATGCAAAGGGCTTTAAACGTAATATAATTGCCAAAAATGATATGTTTAAAAATTAGCTACTTCAAGTGCTTAAGAAGCCCACTAGCGTCAAGCGGTCGATGAATGTTGGTAGCTGGATCCGGGCACAAGTTCCGTCAAACTGGTTTGGCTGAATGGAAATTTTCATTGTTTCTAACATTTTAACGTGAATGCGAGTCAGATTCTCTTAAAACGTCCTTCCCGAAGGCATCGTTTCCTTAGGCAGATAGGGCTCACGTGCTTTGATTGAATCTATTTCTTATAAAAAACGAATTGGGGGAGAGGAGAATTGTTTATTAAAAGAGTAATATTTTCTTTTCGATGGAGACAGAATCTTAAGTAGCTAATCTTCTTTTAGTCTAGATGGAGGAAGGAGATGACTGATACGTATCCTTTGCGCATTTTGTAAAATTTATTCTAATGGAAAAGTTTGGGTTTCGGACTCACTTATTCCTTTAAAATAAAGAAGCAGGGTTGACTTAAAAATGTACTTATGAAGTAGTATAGAAACACTGAAAGGGGAATTTGAAATCCCAAATTCTACAATAGTCATGTTCTAATATTATACAAATATTATCCCGATGAATTAAACGGCAGAATACTTCACAGAATACATTGTATACAAATTTAGGTTTCTTTCATTGTTTCTAACATTTTAACGTGAATGCGAGTCAGATTCTTTAAAAACGTCCTTCTCGAAGGCATTGTTTCCTCAGGCAGATAGGGATCAGGTGCTTTGATTGAATCCATTTCTTATGAAAAACGAATTGGGGGAGAGGAGAATTGTTTATTAAAAGAGTAATATTTTCTTTTCGATGGAGACAGAATCTTAAGTAGCTAATCTTCTTTTAGTCTAGATGGAGGAAGGAGATGACTGATACGTATCGCTTTGCGCATTTTGTAAAACTTATTCTTATAGAAAAGTTTGGGTTTCGGACTCACTTATTCCTTTAAAATAAAGAAGCAAGGTTGACTTAAAAAAAGTACTTATGAAGTAGTATAGAAATACTGAAAGGGAAATTTGAAATCCCAAATTCGACAATAGTCATGTTCTAATATTATACAAATATTATCCCGATGAATTAAACGGCAGAATACTTCACAGAATACATTGTATACAAATTTAGGTTTCTCAGAATGAAGAATAGAAAATAATATTTGCCCTCAAATATCACCGATTTCAGATTAAATCAAGAGTTATCTAAACCATTATAATCAATGATTCAGAAGATACAATGGTCGATGCTTTAAAATAACATTACTGAGCTATAATTATATACAAATACAGGGCATCTATTAAGCTGTTACTTTCTAACGTAATGTAGATTCCAATAAATCATTAAAACATATTAATCTATTTATAAACAGATGGACTCTAATACAAAGTATGGAAAGGTATGAATTAGATAATCCAACAATCAGTGTCAACATTGACATGATGGATATGATAAGACGCATTTACTTTTTCTTTCGCTAACGCTGCGGTGGAGTGAAGCTATGAAGCTATTTTTCCTGAAGCAATTTCATGTTTAATTGACCGTGGCATCGCAACCAAATATCATTTCTCTTGAGGAAGCTTGAAAGACATCATAGAAATTATTGACTGAGATGAAATCGAGTCGCTTTCTATGTCGCTATAAGAATGAAACTTGGTTTTTCAACGAAGGCTTAGACTTTTTATATTTGTCATCTCTGGTAAAGAAGATTTCAGATGTTTCTTTCATAAAAATCAGAAAATGAACTTCTGGGATTTTTGATGAAAACATCCTATGCCCATATTGTACACCACATTTTAGAATTTCACCAGTAAATCCTAACATTAATCCAATATCATGTGGTAAAAGTCGGAAATATTAAGTAAAAAGTTTAAACTTTGGGGCTTTTACCTGTAGATAACCGCGATTATCGAGCTTTATCAAGCTAAGTTGGAAAAGCTATTTCATAGCAATTTCAGGCTAGATAATAAGAATAAGTTTTGCCTGAGGTAACTTCTTAATGTGCGCGTCAGCTTCGCTATTAATGTTCCCAGATAACGCTAGTTTGTAGGGTTTCACTTACAAACAAAATTACAATCAAAGTTAATTAGTCTAGTAACCCTAACAGACGGGAAGAGAATTATCGCTTCTTGTCTGTAACAACGACGAAGTCTATCTCTGAAGGTGGTGGTGTATTTAATTACGGCAAAGCACACTAGGGCTATCTGCCTAAGGGGAGGGATGCCTTCGTGAAGGACTTTATAAGGGAAACTGGCTCCTATACACCTTACACATGGGGAAAACCCCGAAAACACCCATGCAGCCAGCCCGTTCGCGGGATTCGAACCTCGGACCGAACTACTACCAGTGTTCAGCGATTTTACCGCTCAGCCGCTGGTGGGCGTCTACGTCTGAAACAGCGACAAAGACTTGAGAAGCTTAAAAACAACCTTTTATTTAAACAGAATTTAGAACATAAAAGGCCCTCTCTTGTGCTACACTATAAGCCACAACTCGCGTGGATAGTCAAATTTACGTTAAATGTGAAACAGTAGTCAAAGACTGCACATTTAATTACTATAATAAAAGCTGGCTCACTACTCTACCGGATAGTCAGAATTTTAAGTCTCAGCAGCGATCGAACAAAAGGCCGAATAATTACAATTATCAGAGCTGGCAGGAAACTAACAAGTAGCGTGCATGTGATGCCAGACACAGGTTCTATCTTAAAATCCCAAATCCTCAGTTTAAATATTAGCTACTCATTTAGATTCTGGTGATGAAATCATAGTAAAGACTGAAATTATAAATAATTGGTTAATTAATATAAAATCCTACAAGGTGAGCGCATTTATAAGCGAACAGGAAGTCCCGTGCTCGACTCCCAGCTGACTCATAAGTTCTTTAAATCCTGAAAATGCAAAATATTCAATCTTTTCTCTAGTCTTTAAATTTCTTTAGAACTCCCAAAATTTGTGGTGAAGAGAAATTCACAGGATTCTAAAAAAAAAAAAAAAAAAAAAAAAAAATTCTTTATTGAAACAATACCGTAACAAATGTCAGAGTAAGAACAACCTTGAGCTTTCTGCTATCCTTTGGCTAGACAGGGGAGAAAGGAGAAAGATTTGTCATTTATACCAAAGAAATCTTAACTCGGTGCATTAAAAATTCTGTAACTATTGCATGGGTTCTCCATATAAATTACTTTTCTCTCACGGCTCAAAATTTAAATCAATGTTCAGATGCATCAAACTGTATTTGGCTTCAAGTGGAAAAATCCAAGCTTAAATGATATACTCGCACGCACACAAACATTATTAAAAATGGCATCTGACGTTTATTTAGATAAAATGATCATATTTTCAGAAAAATAGATATAACTATACCAACTCTTTATAATGTGACATACATAAAATTAAAAAAAAACATGTTTGCTCTTCTCATTGTAAAACTCATCAGAATATAAAAATCGGATAAGAATAACAATATATTAAGCTTAAAATATTTATAAATTAATAAAAAAAGTATTCTATATTATAGAAATTTTTTAAATATTTTAAGCTTTTGGTATTTTTATTGTAATGATAAATGCCACTTATTTTAATGATGCCATTACCATATTTTGAACTGTGCGAAGCTGCTCACATATGATCTGTGACTGATGATTGGTATTCGATCATATAACACTAAAATGAGATTAATATTTATGGAGAACTTTTATTGAGCTTTAGCAAGGGATGTTTCTACAAAACGAATAATATAATTTTGAAAAAAAAAAAAAAATGCGCGGACGAATGAAGATCACTATACAAAAAGAAAACATTATATAACACGCTTTTTAATATTTGGATAAATAACATTTTAAGATATGGACTTAAGCTATTTTTTCGCGCACGATACCTATAAAAAAGATATACACTAAGGATTAATGTCTTATCTTGTAGGCTATGTTTATTTTTATTTTTTGCCGAAGCGAAATTGTGTCTGTTCCGCTCTGTTGGTAATTTTTCTTAAACGTTTTTCTTCCAAGGCCAAGGTAGGGTACGAAGTCTGTTCTAATTTTGGAAATTGAATGCTTGCCTTGCAATATCACTTTATAATTGTTTTTGCCTTTAATATTCGTTTCTGTTCTGCTATAGTCTGTAAATATTTTCACAAGTTGAACCATTTTTATGCTTCGGTCTTTTCGCTCATGATGTTTTAGGGAATAATGGAATGAGTAGAAATATATAGCTGTATATCTATATCTAGCTATGTACCTTTCTTTCTGTCTCTCTCTCTATATATTAATGTTTGGAAACTGATTTAAAAAAAAGTATAAAAACCTGAAAATTTTAATGATTTTCTTTAAGAAAAAACATATTTTTGCTTAAATTTTTGATGTGCTTTCGGTGCGCATTTCTAACAGAACAATAAAAGAAACAAGTAAATACATGCGCGGGCGAAAAAATACAAAAAAAATCTGGAAGGTTTCAGATTTTAAATTACTTCCAAAGGGGCTGTTTTATTAACATTTTATGTGTTACCTTTATTTATTAAATATCATGTGCTTCGCACTTAAGCCATAAAACTCAGTTCAAGAACAATGTCGCAAAATAATTTTAAAATGAGCATATCTTTTGAATTTCCGATGCACAGTCTCGCGAACTGGAGATAAATGTTTTTTTCTGTACAACGTTGTATTGCTCGCTTTGAAATCCTTGAATTTGTTAATCAAAAGTTCGTTAAAGTGTTACAAAATAAGAAATCGATAATAAAACAAATTCCAAATTTCAAATTTGTGCTTCCAGATGCCTATATTCGCATGAGGATTACCTTATTCAAAATTTGATGGCTCTGGGTACCGTTGTTTTATCACAGTGCGAGAAACATACATATACATTTATGCAGATTATTCATTAAGAAATTAGCTTAAGAAATATGATGAACTTTTATGCTGTTAAAACTAAAGTTTAATCTGAACAGTTTAAAAAATGTATAATTCTTCTTGTGCTATTGCATAAAAAATAAGATATTATTATCAAAGCAACTTCCAGAACAATTTAACTGTACAAGATAAATGAAGGCAAAGCTTCAAAATAGCATTTTGTGGTAATATGAAATACAAAGTTTAAAAGATGTTTGCTTAGTACTTGTAATATAAATTATTTTACTGAATAATAAAAAGTAAGTCTCTTGCATTGCAGTTTTCCGCTCCTTCTTGATCAGAGTAGTATTTATGTGAAATCTTGGTTATGTCATTCTGTAAACAAAAGGAAAGCTAATACAAAATGCCTTGAAAATTGCCTAACTGAGATTCCTTCTGACTTCAGATAGCATTTCACAACTGGCGCTGCGCGGAAGGCTAGGCATACCTCCCTGAACAATCCTAATCAGTGCAGACAATAGGACAAGAAGCAATAGCACAAGAAGAATTATACATTTTTTAAACTGTTCAGATTAAACTTTAGTTTTAACAGCATAAAAGTTCATCATATTTCTTAAGCTAATTTCTTAATGAATAATCTGCATAAATGTATATGTATGTTTCTCGCACTGTGATAAAACAACGGTACCCAGAGCCATCAAATTTTGAATAAGGTAATTTTTTAATTAAAATTTGGGTTACGATAGTCGACCTCTTGGACGTTTAAACACGTGGCCTGCATGATTACTGTTACACAATTCTAAGGACTTTGTTCGTTATATTGGCGAAATTTTTCTCTGTTATCAAGAGAGACGTTTGAACGAATAACGATGCTTTTGCGATAAATAGCGCAGAATTTATTTGCTTTTAAATTTGTCAAAATAAAATTCAACCAGCCTGCTTTTAGACATGAGGAAATTCTCTGCAATCTTTAGGTCTTGAGGCTTCTCGGGTACCTGTAGAAATAAAATACCTGCATACCTACTGTTAGTTACCAGAGTTGAAGATTCTCTACATGGAAACATTATTTTCATAGAATAGTCATTATTGTCAGATCATTTCTTCTGAATGCTTATTGCGATATTATTTAATTCTCGATAACTATCAGCCTTTCCTTCCAGAAATAGCTTCAGATTTCTTCTTGTTTCTCTTTCAGTACCTCTTCCTTTTCTTCTTGCTCATCTAAAGCAATGATTCACCTCTGAAGAATATAGATTGGTTTGCATATAAAGATTCATAATATTAGTATTTTTCGAGCATTTATTTTCACTACGAACCTCATTTAGCGAACTATAAATTTTTTAACTCCTTTTTTTTATCTATCACATACTATCACAAGTATTAAATCTACAGTCTTTTCGTTATCCTTGAAATGTTCTACCAGGAGCACAAAATGTAAAGAAATTTCTTCTAAGAGTTCATAAGCATACGTTTTCTGAAAAGAAGCGTTGGCTTGAACATCACACGAACTGATTATTACATAAGTTGTACACACTTCAGGGAAGTGTGTACAACTTATGTAATACCTTTTACTTTACTTTACCACATTTTCATTAAAAGGTTAAATTTTTTTGGATACAAATTTAATATCCATATTTATAAGCAAAACAATAACCCTCTAAAAGGTCTTAAAGTAAGTAAAACCATCGTAATCTAATTAACGCAACTGAGAGGTTCTTTCTGTACTAAAGCCTTCCACACACATTTAAGAACTTATTTAATTGCAACAGATAAATGACACTACATACAGGCTAGCTGTGTAAATAACTTCAGTTAATATCAACATATATATTTTTATGCATATACTTATGCCTCTATTGCTTATGTACACAGCCTGCTTCAGAGAGATAGCTATAGGTTGCTTCCTTATGCATTTACAATAGACGAGTTGTTTTATTTACAAAGCTTCTCAAAATAAAGTAGAGGATTTTATGAAAACAATGTCAGTGCTGCGGTTGAAAGAGCTGTATATACAAAATAGAATTTTTAGATGACCCCGGGTAGTAAAAAATTTATTATGCTTAATTGAGCCAAATACAAAAAGTTACTTACTTATAATTGCAACATTCACGAAGATACGCATAATTATTTGTTTCATGAGAGCAGTTACGAATTTTGTAACTAGCACTGTTTTACTCAAGACAGAAATATTAGTCGTCAAAATAAGTAACGATTCTTGTAATTACTTTCTAAATTTTATAGTAAGTGATAAACCAGTAAACTCGTTCTGAAATATCTCCACCAGTTTTGCTCGCAAGGTTTGAGGTATTTTCTTCCTCCTCCCAGCATGCCTCCGTGGTAGCACACCCGGCGCGTCTTTGAGAGGTCCAGGTTCGAGTCTCGGCAAGGGCTTTGTTCACTTTACAAGTTTCCTGCTTCAAAATAACATAATGACTTTTACGGTGGCACCCGAACAAAAAGGTGATGGGCCACCAGGATATGTCCATTGGGTGCCCTCTTCCTCAGTCTCCCTTTAAAAGGGGGAGAAATAAGGTATTATCTTCCTGCTTCCAGCATACACTCGTGGTGTAACTGCAGCACCTTCGGCGCGTATTGTAGAAGTCCAGGTTTGAGTCCTGGCGAGAGCACTACACATTTTTCACGACTTGTACATAAAAAAAACCTGATAACTCTACAAAATTATAAAACATTTTGTATTGCAATTATTAAAGCATGATGCTTATTTTGCTTTCTGGAATTTTTGGTTTCGAGGGATCATATAAAATTTCATGTGCGACTTTTAAAGGAAAATTTTTGCCCATATTGATGAAATTGTTTTCATAAAATTCTGTACCATATTTTGAGAAATGATGAGCTTGTAAAATGAGGAAATGATGAGAAATCAAATACTTGTGTAGGATCAATATTGAAGGCAAAAAAACCTGTGGTTCTTTTTAATCTTTTTGTATGCAGAAGTAATAATAATAATAATAATAATAATAATAATAATAATAATAATAATAATAATAATAATAATAGTAATAATAATAATAATAGCAATAGCAATAAGAATAATCATAGTAATAATAATAAAAAATACTTAAATGACACTTGTATTCTATTTTTATTCTCTAATGCTTTTGCCATATACACCTGCATAAGTTTAAAAAGTGCGCAGATAATATGAGTTAAATGTTTCTTTGTACAAGTGATTTTTATTATGTTCTGTCAGAAATACTTTGCGTCTTATTCGTTAAGAACAATCTTCCAACATTTTAAAGCTATTATAAAAGTAAAGAGCATTAGACCACTAATTTATGCTAATTCAGAAGTCAAACAACAAAAATCAGCGTTATATTTACAAAATTTTTTTCACAGGACTAGTTTCGATGGTTTTACCGAACCACCATCTTCAGCTGCAAAACCGCAAACGAACCAGATAGGAAATAATGATTAGATAAGATAAGAAAGCCTGGACAAGAATAAGCAAGTGGCGCTATCTGTTGGTGAAACCAGAACTAAAACATAATTTCTTTAAAGGCCGAAGGCAAATTTGGATTGGAATTAGGATCGTTAACTAGAACAGAAAGATTTTTATGAATGTGAAAAGCCTCTAGAAAATCCAGTTCTCCAATGGAAGATGTTTTTTGAATAATTTTGGCAGCAGAAAAATTGAAAGTGTGATTTTCGGACCAACAATGTTGAGCAACAGAAGACTTCTGTGTTTCCTTTTTTCTAACATATGCCTCATGTTCTTTGACGCGAAATTTTAAGGCTCTCTTAGTTTGGCCAATGTAAATTAAACCACACTGGCAAGGAATCCTATAAATACCCCAGGAATTCATATCCGGAATGGGGTCCTTGAGTATGGAACTCGGAATTTTATTGATGGGAGAATAAACAACCCGAAAGTTAAATTTCTGCAAAATTTGTGCAAATTTATAGCTAATTGATGGAAAGAAGGGAATGACAACAGAATTTTTATAATCTCCTAAAACAAGAGTGTGCCTTTTAGTGTGTTGAGATGAGAATTTTTTAATTGCTTGATTAATAATGTTGGGTGGAAAGCCCCTGTCAATAGCTATTGCTTTTAAATAATTTAGTTCTTCATCAAGGGCTAGTTTGGAGGAGCAAACTTGAAGAGCACGGAGAACATAGGAATAAAATGAAGCTAACTTTTGTTTAGTCGGATGACATGATTTAAAGTGTGGTGGAAGGCAAACCGATGAAGGTTTACGGTAAACCGTAGTACTGAAGTTGGATGTGTTACGTGTGACCAGAATGTCGAGAAACGGAAGAGAATTGCAAGTCTCAAGTTCCTTGCTCTTCAAGTTTTTCAGTGCTCTTCAAGTTTGTTCCTCCAAACTAGCCCTTGATGAAGAACTAAATTATTTAAAAGCAATAGCTATTGACAGGGGCTTTCCACCCAACATTATTAATCAAGCAATTAAAAAATTCTCATCTCAACACACTAAAAGGCACACTCTTGTTTTAGGAGATTATAAAAATTCTGTTGTCATTCCCTTCTTTCCATCAATTAGCTATAAATTTGCACAAATTTTGCAGAAATTTAACTTTCGGGTTGTTTATTCTCCCATCAATAAAATTCCGAGTTCCATACTCAAGGACCCCATTCCGGATATGAATTCCTGGGGTATTTATAGGATTCCTTGCCAGTGTGGTTTAATTTACATTGGCCAAACTAAGAGAGCCTTAAAATTTCGCGTCAAGGAACATGAGGCATATGTTAGAAAAAAGGAAACACAGAAGTCTTCTGTTGCTCAACATTGTTGGTCCGAAAACCACACTTTCAGTTTTTCTGCTGCCAAAATTATTCAAAAAACATCTTCCATTGGAGAACTGGATTTTCTAGAGGCTTTTCACATTCATAAAAATCTTTCTGTTCTAGTTAACGATCCTAATTCCAATCCAAATTTGCCTTCGGCCTTTAAAGAAATTATGTTTTAGTTCTGGTTTCACCAACAGATAGCGCCACTTGCTTATTCTTGTCCAGGCTTTCTTATCTTATCTAAACATTATTTCCTATCTTGTTCATTTGCGGTTTTGCAGCTGAAGATGGTGGTTCGGTAAAACCATCGAAACTAGTCCTGTGAAAAAATTTTTCTAAATATAACGCTGATTTTTATTGTTTGACTTCTGAATTAGTATTTAATCGGCGTGTTATTGTGTCTTAATCACTAATTTATGTTTTTTGAATATTTTAGTCTGTCATATTATAAGGTATTTCTTCCACCTTCCTTGCGTGCCTTCGTGGTGTAGTGGTTCTCCACGCTGCGCCGGTAATCCTGAGGTTCGTGATTCGATTCTCGGTGAAGGCTGTTGCTAATTTTTCATCTCTCTTGCTTTCAAAAAACCTAATATCTCTAATATAAAGCGAACTAATCGAAACTGTATAAAGATAAATTTTTTACCACACCAAATATAAAACATAATACGATATTACGTACGTATGAGAATTTATAGACATATTTATCTGTAGATAGATATACAGGCAGATATTTATATAGCATGCGTACTATCAGATATTAATACAGTTCTGCACACACTTAGCCGATCTCTAAAAATAAGAAAAGCGATAACCTTCCTGGTGCACGCTACGTCTTTTATCAACTTCGGGAGAGGGGGAATAGTTCTGTATTCCAATGGTTGAATGACTTTTTTCCCATGAGAGATCGACATTTACACGAAGACAGTCATTGCTCTGGAAAGAAATAACAGAATTATTTGCTTGATTGATCGTTACATCCTTTCTCCACTGCTCGAGAATAAGAGGAAAAAAAAATTCCCCACTTGCATTTGAAGAAAGGTGTCGCTTTTTCTTTTCAGTTTCTAATAACGATTCCCATGCATTAGATTTTAAAATAGCTGTAATAAAAAAGACCGATGCTTCTTTAATTTTTATAACTTATTAGTGGGCCTTTCTGTAACCTGATTTTGAATTTTGTCATAGAAGAAGGATTATCTTTATTTAGTTTTGCTATAGCCTATTCATCAAATAATTTCTCCGTTCGAGCCAAAAGAAATAGTAATTTGTTTGAAAGTGATTAAAGACAAATAAAATCGCAACAAATTTGTATTTATTTATAACGTTTTTAACAGTATTGTACAGTATAATTCATAATATACATTTCTTTAATTAAATTCCACGACATGACATGAAACTAAAATTATATCTAACAGTTTCACAGTGTGCTCATTCGAATTCTAGCAATATCGCTTTTCGAACTCTGCCACTTTCAGATTCCTGATTATGGACAAGTATTATTACAAATAACTTTTTAAGTTAGCAAATTTCAACTGTAATTTTAATTTAATTTTTTAAGCATAAAGAAGTCAGTAAAAATTCTTACATTGTACATTTTAGTTAGTTGCTTGTTACCTGCAGGAATAATTTGGTGTTCAGATGTAATAAAATTTTGTGGACAGTATGCGGCTGACTGTATCGTTTCCGTCAATGCACACGTTTTGCTCAAGAGTAATAAATTTAGACTTGCGTTTGAGAAAAAATTAAACAAATATGTGGAACACCTTATAAATTTTGTAAACTAACTGTTTTTCTTAAAAATACAAATACCTGCACAAGTATTGGCTAAAATTGGTATGAAGGTTATAAAATACTAATAGGTTTGGCTATTAAAAATTTCTAACTTTTATTTTCTCAACCAATCACATTTACGTTACATATAAGAGAAAACACAAAATTTTCCTACAACCAAGGCAACTGACTGTCAAGAATCTAGGCCGCGGAACATAGGATGAGCTTCCAGTGTTTCACTGCTTTTATCCGTTCGATTGTAAGGAGTGTCAAATTGAGAAGTTAATAAATGCTAATCGAATATAATATGAATCCAAACAAAAAAGCAATTTTTATAGAAATATAAGATGATTTTTTATTATAAATGCTTCAGGCTAAAGTATTTCTCCATTTTTAAAGGATATCATGCAAAGGGATCACTATTCTATATTGACAGAGAGATATATAATTGTATTATTGATATAAGATACAGAATCAGTAATAGTTCATATGATAACCTGAGGCTACTGAAAACAATTTTCTCGCAAAATTGTTTTCAGGCATCCGGTTATGAAAGCCTGTACTGCAAGCAAATATTTGATCGGGTTATACAATACAGTTCAGATTTATAATTTTGCAATGGAAGAATTTATACAAAAATAAAAAAAATATGCAATTGGTAAGAATTATTCTCTAGAATTCAAATTTTTAACTTTACTACTATAAAAAATTGAAAAAACGTATATATATCTGGTGCGGCTAAACAACGCTCTCACACTTACTTTAACAGTCAAAAGACAATTTATTTGCTCATAATCGAAATTGAAAACATGTTCTATTGTTTAACGTTGCTAGCAATAATAAAGACCGTTGTGTAGTCATAGTAAAACCTGTTTTCGACTTTTCTGGCAAGTTTCAGAAACAATGAGCTCTACTTACTCAAGCCAGTTCATTTAAAAACATTCTGCAGATGAAAATTCCTTTCGTTTCATCTAATCGAAGAACTATCATTCACTATTCATTTTGTAACACTGAATGAAGGAAATATCGAAATAACATAGACTAAGGAAAAACAAAAATATCCCCAAAATTCTCTATTTGCTTTCACCAGCTTCCTTTTCTTGGCTTAGATCACGTATGAGCTAACATCAGATATACTATAACTTAACAGATAGAGGTGCTCGTGTGATTTCCTTTAACATGAAAGTATGCATATAAAGGACGTGTTTCGGCAAAAGATTTTATTCATTGAATGATTGATTTGATTTAATCCATTAAGCGGAAATGGCTAATCTTGTAGCACTGTAATTTTTATGCAAAACTCGACTCTGACGTGTGATGGCTGCCGCACATTCAAATGTTTAAAAAAACCATATAAATAATTTATTAAAATATTATGATATTTACACATTCTATTGCCTTCTTTTTCATTTAAACAGATAAAAAATAATCGTCAGATAAAAGGTTAATATACAAAAGTCATTACTAGGCCATTATTTTTGAAATCTTTAGTAGAAGACACAAACTTCCAACTACAAAAATGTTTTGAATGAGGCTAATATTTATTTTAGGCTTTTGTATTTTTAAATAAAAAAATCATGTAGAATACAAAGTCTAACTTTTTACACATTCCTCAGGTATATTTAGATTGTTACATATGGCTTTATTGGAAGGATCAATTCAAACATATAAAACTCAAGTACGACACAAGAATAATAATATAAAACAAACATTTAAAGAAAGAACCAGAACAAATTAACATAGGAACAAAAGTAAAAGCTTTAAAATTTAAACAACAAAGAAAGGAACATGAGAGATATAGTCTTTACAAGTAGTTCATGAAGATTCTAGGATTCCAGTATAGTTTGCTTAACTCACCACGTTTCTGATACTCATTATCTAGTTCTGAGCACATAAAAAGGTACTCTGCATTCATAATGCCCGAATTAATAATTTGGCACCAGATATACCAAATGGAAGGTTGCCTATTTTATTAAGATAATGTGCCATGCAATCATGGCCTGTTTGCCACAGCCCCTTTACGGGGTTTTTGACAAAACTTTCCCCAAGTGTCTTGGATGTTAGCCCAGGATTTGCCTGCTGATTTTTCCGCCTAGTCAGATTTAAAATTTCTCCAAACGTATGCTTTTTAAGTGACTCTGGAGGAAGTGCTTTGTTGTCTTGTGGCTCAAGTGTTCCTTTCTTGGCTACTGAGTCTGCCTTTTCGTTAGCGTCGATACCCAACGTATGAAGGGATCCGTTGAAAAACGACTGTTTTGTTGTATTAATAAAAAACGTTCAAGGTTTGTCTTATTTCTGAGATAATCTAGGTATCTGTGTCATGATTTACAACTACAGCCTGGATGGATGCTTTGGAATCGACTAGAATAACTGCTTTAGAGAAACAATCAATCTTTATCTTAAGGTTTTCCATAGCTAGTGAGATAGTAAGGATCTCTGCACCAAAAAATTTCCACAGGAGCATATTGGGAAAAGAGTTTACTGTGTACACTAGCCCCAGTGCTGTCTTGTCTTTTAGAGCCATCAGTGTATACTATAGTGTATTCAAGGTTAGGGCATTGTTTATGTAACATACATAATGTGTTTGCTTTTAATATTGTATCAGGGATGTTTTTCTTTCCAACGTTTGGGAATGTTACTCGCGTCCGTGATATTCTTAATTCACACCTGCCTCCTGGTGGGTGCTAAATGAATAACAGCTATGGCTAAGGAGGCTTTGAATAAAGCAAACACAGCAAAGAGGTTTTGCATTTCTAGCCCTATATTTATATTTAGGGAAATTGTACACTACTTATTAAAAATAAAATACAAAAGTTTGACTGCCTTACGATAAAAATTGACCGAGCTCTTTAATTTATAAATATGCGATATTTGATGTCATTTTCAACTTGTATTGTGGGGGTCGGTTAATAAATAAATTACGATTAATGGAGGTTGACTTTTTTCCCTTAAATGCCCTTCATTGATATTCTTTTGCAACTGAATTGTGTCTTAATTTTTAATTTTGTTACATTTGCTATGTCGAAAGAATTTTCCCACAAGTAACTGCTAAATTTTATGAAGTTTAAAATTACTGTATTAATGTTCTGGTAGGAGTCTCTTGAAGGTTTTTAGAATCATAATCTGGTAATCTTAAAAATATTAAAGTACAAACATTTTTAAATTTTAATTCAAAGTAATATCACGAGTTGACTACCTGCTAATACGGAAGTCTCCCAGTGTTTTCTAGAACACACATTCTGTAAGATCCTGTGAAAGAAATCTCTTTTTTTGAAAAAAAAAAAAAAATATATTGATCAATATCTCTTACTCTAGGAAATTGGGAGAAATACCTTATATATTAACATCAAAACCTTTTTCCAAACGATATTTTATTAAGTACAGTGCAAACGTTTCTCTCTTCAATTTGTGTACCGCCCCTGAATATGATTCCAAATTCCTATATCAAATACTTCGGCCAAATTTTATCGCACGGGAGTCAAACATTTTGTGTTTTATTTTTTGAAACGAGCAAAAAATTTTACTAGTCATAAGTATAGGGACAAGAGGAACAAATAAAGATTTATTAATTTTTATAAAAGTGATTGATGTCTTTAAATTTAAAAATGTCAAAGTATGAATCTTTGCCTCATTTAAAGCTCTTTTGTAACTTGAAGTACATATTTACGACCAACGACTGCGAAAATAAAATCCGGATCAAGTCACTTGTGGACACGGTACAGTATATGTTTACGTTAGTTTTTAAGATTTATCATTTAGTCAATTATTTTAACCTTTTGTTGCATTATGTCCACTCTAGTAGACAAAAGTTTAAATTTATTTATTCTTCTGTAAATGCCTTAACAGATTCCATTCTTGTGTTTATTCATTCTATATTATTATAACTTTCAACTGTCGACAACATTGCTATTTGAAAAATGGTTGCTACTTCTCTTTCCAAGTTAGTACAATTTCTCATAGTAAACATTATATAATATTGCTTACATTTTCTTATACTGCCACTTTTTATTCATAATTAGTAATTTTAGACATTTTATTTTAAATGCCAGGTTGAGAAAATTGTGGAGTGGGTAGATAAAGATCTACCGAAAAGAGTGAATTGAGACCCAAATGTACTGCTTGCCAAAGCACCACTGGATATGTTTATGTTTGGCAAGGAATTTCTAGAACATTTGACATTTGAATCCAATAGGTACAGGTTACAAAATCGTGCAAAATGAATTCAATCACAATCGACGAAATGAAGGTATTTTGGGGAATCTGTATGTACATGTCAGTTGTAGATTTACCATTTAGAAGATGGTAAGGATCACTACAAACGAGGCAGGAAATGATTTCAAATGCAATGACGTAAATCGTTGGGAAGAGATTTGTATGCGTGTACGTATATGCATGCTGCCCAATGTAGTGAACAAACTGTAGCAAATATTTAAAACGAAATTTTAATAAAATTAATTTTTTTAATTATTACTAAGGTTATTTTAAGTAGAAAAATAAAGCATTTTCGTTTAACTTCTATAGATTATTTGTATGCAACAAAGGGCTGATGATTAACTAAATATTCAGTATGAAACACAAGTGCGTCGAAACTTTGGGATTTTAATTGAAAAAATGTCATCGCATTTTGACACTAGTAACATGTACCAAACTTTA
Organism: Stegodyphus dumicola; assembly: GCF_044657685.1. NCBI lineage: Eukaryota > Metazoa > Arthropoda > Arachnida > Araneae > Eresidae > Stegodyphus > Stegodyphus dumicola. Next base: position 184,028,166 of record NC_140781.1, read on the forward strand.
ATATTTTCTTCAGTTGCTTAAACGTTTTGTGCAGGGCAAACTTTCAACAAGAACATAGTTAATGAATATATTTTAGAATATTTAAAAAATTAATTTATTCTTATAATGCTATTTGCTTTGCTTAGCATTACGTTTTCTTGAATAAAAGTAATCTTTCATTCTTTCTAATAACATTTATGATAACTTTACTAAGTAAGAGGATTTAAAAAAAAAAAAAAAAAAGAAAGAAAGAAAGGTTACATGCATTAGCATTTGAAAAGTTGAAAAGGAATTATTGTGGAGGAAATACTTTATAAAAAAAGAAAGGTTACATGCATTAGCATTTGAAAAGTTGAAAAGGAATTATTGTGGAGGAAATACTTTATTCCCAGAGTGTAGGTAGATGGCACTAGTTGTCTAGCAGTGGTTGTGCAGGTGTGCAGGTAGGTAGAGTAAGCTTGCGGATGCGACAGAGAGATTGAATGAATTTGAAATAGAAATATATTTGAAAAGTGGTCTCGCTTTGCTCGAGCCGTATTCGCCGCAATTATCGAATATCTAGAATGTGGCCATACCGATACTACCGATCGTTATTGTGCCACTTAGACAAGCTTACGTGAAGTCATAGGCAAGAGCCCTGTCATATTGAGTGATGATGTCATCCTCCTCAAATTAAAGTGAGAAATCTGGAGTCACCCCGTTATGTAGCCAAGGTTTAGCACCAAGTGACTATTTTCTTTTTCCGAAATTGAGAACATTTATCTGGAATGAGGTTCTTTTAAGACAGTGATGTGAAAACAGCTACCAAGAACTGGCTCAACAGGCAAGGACGTGATTTCCACAAAGCAGCGTTAAACAAGTTGGTCCGGCATTCAGATAAATGCCTAAATAAGTTTGGAGATTATGTGGAAAAATGATGGGCTAAGTATGCCTCTTAATTTCCTTTTGTATTTTCTGCCTATTGTTAATAAATAATTTTTTATTACTCTTGTAACCTATTTTTGGGGGGGGGTCCACTCTCGTAGAATGCTACAAATTGTGTTTCCAAGCAGATATCGTATAAGAAAATTTGGAATAAAATTATTTATATTTTACAGATATAAAGAAGGTATAATAATCTGCTACTTTTTCATAGAAGACACAAATGAAGTACGTATTTTACATGAAATAGAAATAGAAAAAGGAAAAAAGGAAAGAACGATATTTTAAAAGCAAAGAACCATACTTTTTGCAAACACTATATAGCAATATGTTACCTAAAATTCAGTATCCTATTGTTTATGTGAGTATCGTTTGCTTCATTTTATTGTTGCAAACAGCGTAAATTCCTTTTGTTTTTCTTCTTTTAGTTTTGAACTTTATGTGTGGCAACAAGATAATTTATTGATTGATAGAATTGTGTTTGTGACAGCCATGTAGAATGGCTCGCTTATTTTGTATAAATTATTTCGCATCGCTGACAAGTGTAATTTAATAAAAGTGTAGGAATACAGTCCATTTGTTGATTGATTATTGTTTGTGAAACATATTAAGTTTAAGACCACCTATATTTTTATAAGAACTCTAAAATTTCTAAATTAAAATAATTTATTACACATGTAGTAAAATGTGACCTATTTTGTAACATTTCTAAATTAAAATAACTTATTTACAAATTTAGTAAGGCATGACCTACTTTCTTGACGCACAGCTTGGGCATACTTCTTAACTACAATAAAATTTCTAACTACTAAACTACTTTTCCATATATAAACGCAAAAATTTATTTTGTATTTATGTTTGCAAGGAAGTCATTGTCCCTAGCGAAACACGTTATTTCCATCTAGGATCTAGATGATGTAATTAGAAAATAGCATTGTAAAGGTTTTTGCGTGCAACTTATTCTATCGTGACTTCTGGCTTCACAAATTACATGTTGTTATGGATCCTTAATGCTACCACATAAGGCTTTTAAATTTTAGAAGCACAGAAAATAATAATGGACAATCATATACCGAGAAACAGTTATACATTCCCAAGTAATGAGGTTGCTATTTGCGTACTTGCAAGATTACTAGTAAACATGCAAATAAAAACAATCAAGTCAGAGACAGCCTGTAACAAGTGGGATTCTAAAAGTATATGCATACATTTTACTGTCTATAAATAAAAAGTACTTGCTAAAATACCAGTTTTGTTACTAATTATCACCTTTATCAATTTATGATAAAAATCGTATGTTAACTGAAGAGTAATTTTATCTTGCATGAATTAAATGCAATAATTAAAAGAAAAGATTTTATAAATCGGCTTTTTCAGTACTTTCTAAGATATACAAGATATATGTAACGGATAATATTATTCAGTATTATCCGTTACATATATCTTGTGAATTAGAAAGTTTTATGAAGGATAAAAAACATGAATTATTAGCTCAATTTATTGGGCTAATAGTTTATGTTTTTTTATCCTTCACTACATTGTACGTAAACAATTATCAGTAAACAAAGTGAGAGTAACTAAATACGATTGTCTAAGTAAGAACATCCGGCCAAAATAATAGTTTCTTAATTCAATAATTGTAGTTCTATCATTTGTTTCATAATATAATTTGAATAAGGATACGCACCTAGATCAAAAGTTGCAACTGGGATCATTAAAATACCGGTAGTATTCGCACAATCAAGTAAGCTCATAAACGTCCCTTGTTTCGCAACATCTAACATATTGCTTGTGCTGTTTAGGTACAAGACTCGGAGAAGTTTTATTCTTTTTTTCATAAACTTCTATTAACACGCTATCCATTAATTATGTTCTTTATTAATTATTTGAAGCGTTTTTAAGGACTTTTCCCCTTCATCACTTTAGTTTAAGTGTTTTACTTTTATCTGATAATTTAGATAATCTCACTGTGATATTTACACTTTTAACTTTTGATTTGCATTCAAGGTTTATTTTAATTTGACGCTAGTTTCCTTTCATAATGTTTAATATTAAATTATATGTTAATTAATCTTATAAGGTATTTCTACCGCCCTCTCAGCGATCCTTCGTGGTGTAGTGGTCTGCACTCTCAGCGCGTAATTGAGAGGTACACGGTTCAATTCCCGGCGAAGGCGTTGCACATTTTTCACCTCTCCGGCCTCGAAAAATCCTAATATCTCTACAATCTCACTAAATTAAATAATTTTGAAATTAGGAAAATTAAGTAATTTAAAATTGAGCGAACTCTTGAACAAACTATTGAATTTAACTAGCAGTTTTCGTTTTAGGGTAGTAGAGATATATTGTTTTCAAACTTTAGCTTTATATGAAAGTTTGCAATCGTAATGTTCCAGCTGATGTTTTAGAATGTGATGTAGCGTGGAAACAGCTATGTAGGTACAAAATCTAATTGTATATTTGAAAGAATGTAAGCGAAGCCTTGAAGGTGTTTATGATAAAAATAGTAACGAGAAATAGGATCACGGTCAAGAGATGAGAAAGAAGAATTGATACGTTTGCCATAGCTAAGCGAAAAATAATTCGTCACACAAAACAAAGCTCAAAATGTTGGTACGAAAAAGCTGAAGAGTGAAATAATGAGTAGTAATTATAGTTACATTATATGAAACGCTCCACAATCTTATTAAAAGCAGTTAATAATGGTCCTGCACCTCGTAGAACGTTTCCAACCGGCAACTCGCGGTATTTGATGGAACGATGACACAAGATTTCTTAAACTAAGTTGTTTTTACCTGTGACAGTAAATTTAACATTTTGCGTGTGATAAACTCTGTTATTATGGGGGGAGGGAAGTCTAATCCTGAAAAATACACTACACCGACACTAACTAAACTAAACACTATAGTAACAGTAAAACCGAAAGAGAACTAAACTACACCAAAAGTTAAGAATGAACAGAAAACCATATGAAAGTGGTATTGCACTTTTCCTTGGTTGTATATCGGCAAAATAGATTGAAAATTGGGTGCTTGTTGATGAAGTCATTAAATAAAAAAAAGTACCTTAATATGCTCACACAAAACTCCAAAAAATAAATAAATAGAAGACGCAAGCATAATAAATTTCAGCTAAAATTTCGTTTCCTAGAACAGAAAATCAAAATCCTCTGTAACAGTGGGGTTATCGTCTTCCGGAGATTTTATTGGTGCATGGTCAATATTAGAAGTAGAAGTGAAGAACCATCATATTATGACTATACCAGACTTGGAAAAAATATTACGATTAAAATGGGAAAAAGTATCATAGAAAACATTCAAGCCCTTATGGAATACGTAGCAAACCTATCAGTTTTTATCGCTGTTATGCAGTCCAAAAGCCTAAATGTAAGACATTTCGTGTGAATTTCCTCATAATTAAAGAAGGTTATACACAGTTATTGTTCAAACGTTGTCACTCGATTTACTCAATTATTCGAATTAAATATTCCCTTTAAATGGATCCACTTCATCTGGATTACAAATTTTGATCCTTCAGAATTAAATTTAATGCGCGTAAGTGAAATATAAGACGCGTGTTAAAAATTAAATCGTGTAAGTATTGAATTAAAAAATACGAGAGTTATTCTTTCTATTTTGTGATTCATTCTATATTATTTATATTCAATTACAAGTTTGCGTATATTATAATTGCAATTGCATTTTTAATTTCTTTATTTAGAGACTAAGGTTTTAAATGCAAGTTTTTCTGATTTTAGCGAAATCTCAGTGGAAGATATATATAGACTAGAACTTAAAGTTAAGTTCGGAAACCAAGAATTTAGTCTGAAGATATTCTGTTACATTCTGTTAGACGACTTCATAGCGATTTTCTTAGCAATAGAGGAATACCTCTGCACAATTATTAAATGTTAAATAGATAGCCTGTGGTTTTATGTATTATGCGACTTAAATATTAATAATGCTTCAGCAATACGCTTAAAATTTGTGATAAAAACCCTTAACAGACTACGCTTTCAAAATAAATTACGTATTTAAAGCTGGGTGACTAGTGTAATATCCTAAGATATTTATTCAAAAATTATTTTAAACAAATATCTCAAAAGTGAAAGATTATTTTCTAACTGTATATGAAAAGAGGTATATAAATATCCTCATGAATATGTTATAAATGCTTTTCATTTTCAGCATGCTATCTATTTATTGCTGTATTACAGTCTGAAATCTGGCAGATATTCTTTAACATGCAAATCTGTTTCTTTGGCTAATGTTAAAATCTGGAATCTGAGAACTGGAAAATTTTTTAAACTAGTAAAACAATTAGTATTTATTTATGTTTTAATTTTAAACAAAGACGCGATTTAAACGAAGACCTTTTACCTTTCATTTTCAAAAAACTTTTCGAATTTTTCCAATCTTATAACTATGACTAAAATCGTCATTTAGACAGCATTTCTTGGTTTCGATCCTTGCCTAAAAAGTTATATTGTGTAATTTTACGTAACTATACGAAGGCTAAAGATAGGTGTCTTTGTAAGAAATAGGTTGCTAAACAAAGAGAATGTGCAAGACTAAATTTCATCTACTGTTTCTGCCAAACTCATAACATTTCATTTTTTTCGAATTCATAATAAAAAGCAGTTATGAAAGGTAAGGCAAGCATGCCTTGTATAACGCATAACAGCCAGATATTTTTATTTTAAGGTATAAATCTTGTGAGGTCATAAAGAAGAAGTATGAGGAATGTGAGAAAAAAGATTAAACTGAAATTAGAAATACTTGGATGAAATGCTTGTTTATATAAAATTAAAAATTCAGAATTCACTATCAGACAGCATAGACTGATACTGGGCTATAGAAAACACAATGCATTTCGAGGAAGATTACTATGGAATTTCTTGCCATCGATGAAGAAGATTAAAATTATTCTGTTCTGTAAGTCTAAAATACGTAGCTTGATTGAAAAATGTTTCGAGATTTGATTCGCCTGTTCAGAATCATATAGTCCCTGTTCATCTCTACAAGACGTAGTTTTTTCAAAATTTAGTTCTTTATATTGAACATTTCTTTCATTTCACAGCATTTTATAAATGATTCAAAAACGGGAAATAAAACTGTTTGCTATCAGCCTGTTTAGCTGTAGCGTTATAGCGTTTTTCACTTACTTATCCGAGGATAATCTGTTATCTTACTCATCCGAGGATATCTGTTATTGTAATGGTGAGAAAACCCAAAATCCACCTGTATCTAAATCTAGGCTATACGAGGATATTCCACTCTTGATAGATAGATTTCAGACAGTGCTACAAATGACAATTCAGCGACATTCAGCCCAAGATTGACATAAAAAAAGAAAGAAACGCATTGTTTCGTGCGCAAATCCTGTCTTTTCTTCCTCAAGGTTCCACTCAAATGTTTTCAAGACGTTTACATAATAACAGTTTACATAATAACATACGTTTTACTGTTCTCTGTGTGCCTGTGGGTGCGCAATATTGATCCCCGTAACCCCAACTGACAACCAGCCACGCGAGTGTTTTGTCGATTACTCGCGTGCTACCACTTTGAAGTGCCTCTGCCAATGAAACAAAGAAGCACGAACTAACTATTTTAAGATCAGATGCATACAATGACATTTCACGTGTTTTGTTATGGATCTTTGCAAATCTGACATAAAACTCAGTTGCATCTCAGCCGTCTAGTGATAGAGACATTTCCCTAACTTGTCACGTTGAAACATACTAGGTATTTCACTCTCTGTAGTCAAATACTGAAGGCCATGGTTGTCCATCTGTAGGTTAAAACACCGCAACGTTGACGAAACCCTGTGCAAGGCTACCATGTCTAATGTCGGAAAAAAAGAGAGAGAGAGAGAGAGATTCTTGAATCATTTTAATCAGACTTTGTGAGCCATTTCTTCTGTTAAAGTTTTTGGAATTTAAGGCCTTGTCAGTGTTACTTAATATGCAACGGCAAAGTAAGATTGCATTAAAGAACATTAAACTTATGGCCGAAAAGAAATAATAAAAAGATTCAGAATTGATTATTATTAGTAGCTTTTAACATGAAATCTCTTGACGAATTAGATTTCCTTGACGCTTTCTATATTCAATAAAATTTATGAACTTCTGTTAAAAATTTTAATTTCAACCAATATTTTCCCAAAGCATTAAAAGCCTCCTTCCTGTTTTTGATACATCACGATATTATTATTTTCTTTAATTTACTCCTCATATTTAAATCGTGTATTTTTCCCTAAGGTATAGGTGACATGTGAGAGCGGGTTTGGACAACCGGGTGGCTTACTAGGACTATTCGGGGTAGCGTCCGAAATCCATATCGTAGTACAATAACTGTACAACGCAAGAACTCTTTGGCGCCTTCAGAAGCGCAACATCAGAAGCTTAGCATAAACTTTTGTTGGTGCTAACCGAAGCGGGACTCTTCCTAGTTCAATACTTTTCCTAAGGTACAGAAGGTCTTTACATTTTTGAAGAATTCTATATCTTTAACCCTTAAATTATGTAAATTGATCTATAAAACGAAGCCCGCGGCCTAATTTTCAGGAGCAATTAAAATTTAACTTGAGAATGTGTTTTCATGCGCATTTTGAGCGTAAACAAATTTATTCTAAAAAATGATATTAAATAAATAGCGAAATAGAAATTATATTTCATTTTTGTCATATATTTATACCTTAAACGACTAGAGATGTACACTGTATGAATCTAAGTTCGTATCACCAATTCAACAACGTTTCAGAAATTATCATTTATCGTTTCTAAACTGAATTGCAACGTTAAGAAATGTAACGGAAATTGCATAAATTAAGAAAATGATTATTGAAACGATTTTTACGGAGCGGTTTCATTTGAAAATTTCTAAAAGAAAAGAAGCTAGTAAATAAATACGCTTGATTTATCTTCTTAAGAAAATACATTGCTCAACGTTGGCCCTCACCACCGGACGCATTGACAATATATTCATCGGAAGACATTAATAAAATAACTGGCAGTTTAAGTATTTTTCTTTTGGGGGGCTAGGAAATATAGAGTTTAAATCAAGATCGCGTGACTAAGCATTTACTTCATTAGTCATTGACAAGTGCTAAGTGCTTAAAACATACAACCTATTGAAAGTGAAAACAAGGGGAGCCAACCGTAAATTATCAAAAGGAAAGAGAAAAGAAGAATTGCATGTGCTTTTCAGGTTGGCAGTTTGCGACCTCGTTACTACGCGCGTCACGATTTAATTCTTATCATGACCTAGTATTTATAGCAAATCGTTAACGCAGTTAATAATCTTAACGGCATGAGTCTTTTCTTTTCACTGTACATGACTAGAAATTATTTTCTATCTAATTAATTTTTAGATAGAGAGTTATATTACGTTTCCTGCCTAGCCGGAGCTCTATAAAAATTAGTAATAAATGTTTTACGAAATATATTTCTGATAGTAAAAATTGTGTAACGGTTGGGTCACCTACGTCTAAAGCACAATATTATGTAGTATACTTATTTGGAGGTCAAAAACGCAACGGTTCGTTTGGAAATGACTAATATTAGTCTTGTCAAGTTATTAAAGGTATTTTTTATCTAATCCTACTGCAAAACAATAGCTATTTCACATGGTTGAGGAGTCAAATGGTTCTATGTTCTCTGGTATACTTTCTTATTTTATTAGCTTTGGGATCATGGGATTGTACATCAAGAGTAGAATGTTAATGCTCACTTTCAAATTTTTCAAACCATTTTATCACGGGTTTTGTGGTGGGAACTAGTGTGTTGTCACCATCACTCAAAACATACATTTTCTGAGATACAGCGTTTGAATAACTGGGTGAAATTTCCTCTGGAATACATGGATAGGCCAGGGAGTGTAATAATCGTAAAAAAATCAGTTTTTCTCAGAGACCTCGCAAAAAAACTGCGGCTTTAAAGGCCATCTACCCAAGTCTCCCTTTGTGAACCAAAGCAATCCATATTATGCATCACTGAAGAAGCTCTCTGGGTATAAATTCTGCCAGAAGAGGGAAATAGAAGAAGATGGCTTCTTATTGAACAATATAGGATTTATTTAATACATTGACAAGGGTAAGGAACCACTGGCATGCCAGATTCTTTATTCCAGTGCCCAATCTAGAATTATTTCAAAAGTAGTTAATTAAATAAATATCTAACTTCTTCGAAGAATTGCCTATTTTAATTTAATGGAATAAGAATTTAATTAAATACAACAATACCAAGCAAACGTACAATAATAATAACAATAAACAAAATGTTTTATTAAAAATAAATAATTAGAAACTAAGCAAGCATAGAATTTCCAAGCCATTTATTTCTGTTTGATCACGAGAAATACAAGATACAATGCTACAAAATTGCATGATTTGAAACAGATGAGAATGAGACAAAGCTTTCCAAATTTTATTGGATTTATGATGTTTTGCTAAAGAGATGCTTCTACTGGTTTTTCTGTGCTTACGCATGCTTGTGCTGAATTTTTAGCCATATTGATTCACGTAATTTCAAATGCATTGAGATTACAATCAATTAATATTTTTATTCATTAAATATATATTTTAGGTTTCGCACAGTGCTATAAATGTATGCTAATGTTAAAGCTTCGTATAATATACCATCAGGGTTATAGAGTCCTACAACAGAGATTTAGAGTACCATTCAGGGATATTGTGTAGTGATATATCATGCGTGATACATGACATTTTCTTTCATTGTTTACGTTATTGGCTTGCTTAAGTAATTTAAATATTTTTATATACTAACTCTCAAGAAAATAAAAGTTAATAAAAGTATATCTTTAATTTTCTCCTCTTATATTTAGTCAATGGAAACGGTTATGAAATTAAACGCTGTATTATGTTAGGAAAATATGAAAAACCTTATACATGGTTGATTATTGTATTATAAAACAAAATGAAAAAAAATAATGCTTATATTCTTGCTAAGTAGGCAACAAAGCAACTTTAGATATGTCGATCTGTGATAGCTTTACTGTCCAATTTAAAATTGAACTCTCGCATTTGTCTTTCACTTAGATCTTTTTTTGATGTTGAAACTGCTTTTAAACGCAGTGAGACTGTATGGTATATACAGCAGCTTGAATTACTTTTAAAATCATATAAAATTATTTCAGAATATCAGTAGGGTAGAAAGACCTTTAAGGAAATATTTTATCATTATGTTTCATATTCTTTCAGTTTTAATAATTTAAAAACCACGTAAACGGTATTATCTGATTTTATCGATTTATTATAATTTATGATTATTTGAAAATATTCTGTCAGTGGCACAACTGCTTCAAATAATAATATATTCTTCATACTTTCAGTTACCCCATGAGAAAATATGAAACATTTGGAAACTTTGATGCGTATACTTAAGAAGTATGTCCTTCCATGATTTACATCCCTCAAGCAGATAGCTTATTTGATTGGGATAATACCCTAGCGCAACTGGTTACCTTCGCAAAGATATGACTTGAGGAGCACTCAGCTAAGTTTTATATCATCTAAGCGGTCACCAGGATTACCGGATTTTACTTATACTGTAGCTGTTAGTAAGATAAGTAAGTAAGATTTTGGCTTCCCTGCCTAGCGAGACTGAAACGCACTACAGGTCTACTCTCCCTTCAGAACAAGGCCCGGAGGTTCAACCTCCCCTCTTGCCCCTCGAAGAGAGTGGAGCACCCAACGACTTCATATTATACAAAATGTGTTCAAAATGAGCTTGAAACTGCACAATAATGAATGAATGGCTTTAAGGACTTGCATAGCTTGTAGAGACATTAGGTTAAATGGAAGCAGGAGTGATGACAAATAAGCAACGCCCTCGCCGAGAATCGAACCACGGACCTCTGGAATACACGTCCAACTTGCAGACCACTACACTATGAAGGCATGCTAAGAAGGCGGAAGAAATACTTATAAGCTACCCAGTGTTTTTTCAAAAGTAAAGAAACTGACATTGTCTTTACCAAGCAATTCCATAACTGTTTTAGAAGCACCTGAAAAAAAATATTCTATGCTCAACAAGGTGAAAAAGTGATATTTCTGGTAATTATTCACTGAAAATAAATTACATCGAAATTTTGAGATATTTTAAAAATTCTCGTCAGAAAAATTAGTTTCAGTTTATAAAAGATAACATAAAATCCCACTTAAAAGGTTCCTAATTTCGTTCAAGCACTACTTTCCTAAACGAAGGACAACTAGGTTTCAGATCCTACCAATGAAAATTTTATAGTATTAAAATTAATTAATTTTATAGTATTAAAATAAAAGCAATATGAGATATATTGCGAAAGTACCAAAGGAGGGCCAAAGGGGTCATAGGTTTTTAAAGGGAATGTTAGGAGTACTTTGTAATTACGGTCTGCTTCAATATGAGGTACACGAAATAATTAAGTTTCAATGGGTACACGAAAGGACAAATAGTTGAGAAACGCTGAGGAATTTCATCATTTAATCGGTTAAAAAAATAATTTAGATTTGGTTTTGTAGTTTTGTATCAGGAATATTGTTTCTCATGTAATTCACTTTTAAATTAAAATTGAAAAGATATCACTAATAATTTAAACAGTAATAAAAGGCGCAACGAAATTAGTTTTGGTTCCATTTAATTTCAGAAAAATAAGCTTATTCTCTCTTCAGAAATAAGAGTGTTCTATAATGAATATAAGATGCAATACAAGAATATCGAAACAGAGTAAGACTCATTTTTCTAAATCAGTTTCTGTAGAGTGACGTTAATTAAATTCTTAATTTCTAGACCGACAAAGATTCTATCAGATAAAGGGTTGATTCTACTTGTTCATTTTGATAACACTGAAAAGTAATCCATGAAGTTACTCATGTGAATCGTAACAAACGTAACCTATACATGGATTCGGATTTTCGCATTCTAATCTAGAGCGCAATTTAAGCACATTTTATCTCATCTGAGCTACTGTATTTGAGCAAGTCTTCGAAATTGGTATGATGAAGAGCAGTTGTATTCAGTGAACCGAAGAATATTTTCAGAAATTGAAAGCTGGCGGCTAAAGAAAAAAAGGTAACACTGACCTTGAGAGTCCAGTGATGTCACCGGAGCGTTTTCTAGAGCTATCTGATAAAAAATATGAATAAAAGTAATGTTTTCAATAGAAATCATTCATGGAAAAAATTACGCACAGAAAATAACTTCCATGTTACCTGTATTTCGGTTCTAGCTATGGTCATGCCCCACTTGATTTATGAAATCTGTTCTTATGGCCATCTTGAGCTTATCAGACATACTTGCACCTTAATAAAGAGTTAATAAATTGGACTATATGTCTTCAGTCTTAGGAAATTACCCAGTTCCATCCAGATACTACCATGCAGCTCGATATTTTTCAAGATTTAATCAATATCCACATTTTAGCTAAAAATGAGAGCATATGAAGTCATACCTACAGAACTGGAGATTATACCCTTATAGACAATACCTTGTTTAAGAAATCAAATATGCTAAAAATTAGCAGTTTTCCAATTTTTACCTTTTCTTCATTATAAATGCAATTATGATCTATACAAGTTTGTTGTAGTTTCTGGGGAATGATGTACAGCTGTACTCATGCAATGCCCCTTCAAAAATAGAATAATATTATTTTCTATAATATTTTCTTTTACCTTTTCATTTTTTGTTAATTATGTTGGGGCAAAACGGCCTAAGGCAAGAGAGAGGAAGCCATCTTTTTGTGCACAAACCGTAGTAACATAAGTGATATTTATTCTACCCACTTAATATAAATTAGTTTTAAAAATAAGATATCAGAATCAGGATATTCGCTTCTGAAATTCGTCTATTGTTATATTCTGAAACTGCACTTTCTTGTTCAAACGAAAGCTCCGACATATATTGTACATCATTTCAAAATATCGGAATTTCAAAGATGGCGCACAATGTTAACTTGAAAGCAAATTTGACGTTTGCCAAATAATATAATTCTTAGAAACTTAATAATAAGAAGAGCAATTACTATTACAAGTAAATTTAAATAAAAGTAAATGAAAACGAATTAATATGAAAATCAATTCGTCAAAGATAAGTTAAAAAATATAAATTTTTAGGAATAATTATTCATCAATTACATTAGAATGGATTAACATGCAGTTGATGAATACGTCGGGGCAAAAATTTACATTTCTTAAATTTAGGCTTAAGCTTTAATTTTTAACTCCAGTCTTATCTCCGCAGATTAAAATTGCTGAAGAGTTGGTAGTGCAACCCAAATTCGATTTCCAGCGAATATGTTGCCTTCGTGGTTATTTTTGTAGTTATCCTCGTGTGTAACATGAGTAAGAACAAGTTTCTCTCAGAACTTCCTCCATGAGGGAATTTCTCTCGCTAGGCAGACAACTCTTGTATAATTTGGAATCAAATAATAATTTTTTTTTTTTTTGAAAAAAAGGTATTTGAAATTACTTCATTCTGCAATTAGTTTTATTTGAGTAGCCTCGTAAAATATTTTTACCAAGTTCTTTCGTGATGTAACTTAAAGCATATCCGGTGAGCAACTGAGAAGTGTAGAGTTCGAATCTCGGCAAGGTTGCTAGTTTTTCTTGTTTTTTGCTTCGATAAATACCTAATTACTCTGTAGCGGTGGTCCGACTAAAATGTGTTGGATGATAACTCATCATCACAAGGATTTGAAGATCAGGTCCCCACATCCCCAGCCGCCCTTTAAGTGGAGGAGAATGTAAGACATTTTGTCCCTCCTTTCCGCATTGTTTTTGTGGTGTGGTGTAATTGGTAACATGTCCAGCTAGCAATCGGAAGTTCTGGAGTTCGAATCCCCTGAAAGGCACTACAGTTTTTCATCTTTCCCTTTTCAAAAACTTAGTGATTCTACAGCCTTGCAAATAATATTAGGTTTCATTTATTTGTTGATTTTTTTAAGTATGAAACATGAAAATTCATTTATGTCCTGATTCGAAGTAGAATCACGGATCTTTCAGTTATTATTTAGAAGCATTAAGGGCTTATCCTTTCACAGCACATGAGAGAATGCGATAGTTCCCTACATTCTCACCTTTTTAAAAGCAACCCGGGACAGACACGAGACCCAGTCGGCGAATTCAGACAGGGGAGTGGTATCGTTTACCACATTTTCAGTTCAGGTGCCTCAGTCAAGATAAAAAATCCGACTGCGCTCTATGGGATCGATCTGCGGATCTTGGTGTTGCTAAATGGATATTGCTAGTTAGATGAGTACTCCATAATCCCATGAGACGAATATCTTATTATCTGTAAATGAGTAACATACATTTATACTGGATGGTCTTGTTAATTACGAAGACTGTCTAACACATATAGTACAGACGGTCTAACATATATAGTGGGTGTCGCGTATATATGTATGTATGCAATGTAATTATTGTTTGTACAAAAATGAGAGCTCGCACTTCACCAGGATTTCACAGCGGTTAAATTAATGTATCAGTGACGGGATGTAAGATGCAAATTATCCGCACCTGTGCTTGAGTTAGTTAACTTTTTCTTATGTCTTTAATTATTTTTTACCTCTTACTCTTGGAAATATGTTAAGTTACTAGAAGCGACTTTAGAATTAGGGAATCTAAAGTTATAGGAATTATTTTTAGGTCTTTAACTGTACGAAGTACACGTGTCCTGGTTGATCATAATATTGCTCGGCTTGTTTCCGCAGTTTTGTTATTCATACAAAGAAATCGTAGTTTTAATGATAGAACGGGAGAAGCAGCAGTCTGAAAAGGCAAGCAGAATGTGGTAAAAAAAAAAAAGATAGATACTTTATCTCGAAAGTTGGAATCCGTAGTGATTATGATCTTTCAGGAACAGGAAGTAATTCAATGGACTCAAAAGATCTATCTGTTCAATAAGTTGTTTTGTTTGAAGAGCTAAATGAATAAGTAAATAAATAAATCTTACATGTAAAGGAAAGTGTGAAGCTGATATCTTAGTGTTAAGCAGCCTGTAGTAGATTTCTCGAGAAGATAACATATTATAAAACTCCTTTTAATTGTTGATATTCGGAAAAAAAACTTAAGAATTTTGACAAAACTTAAATGTTGGTAAGCACTTCAAAAATTTAATAAGTGCAGGATCTGACAGAGAGTGCACGAATAAATTCATTAAGAAGCCGTCCTCTGATTTGTATTACGAACTACAAGTCAGTGCATAAAACTTCAGAAAATGACTTAGATAGCTGAATAATGTTATAGCATATAATTTCTAGAAATTGCAGTTTGTAAATCGAAAGAAAGAGAGAGCAATCCGAGAAAAGGTATAACATGAATATTACATGACCGTGTCCATTAAATGTTAGATAAAACTTTAAAGATGCACAATTTTGTAAGAAATGACTTGATACAGGTCATTTAAAATAATTGAGAGATTTAGTCGAATATCCTAAACTTCTAGAGCTTTAAGAGGCACCAACTTCGTGGGAATAAACAGAAAATAAGGTAAAAGGTAGAGAGACTTTGTTAGTTTTAAAAAAATAAACTAGATAACGATAGCTAACTAGCTACACTACACTTGATTTTTCAGTCAAACGAATTTTCGACTATCATAACGAATTCAAATAGGAACTTTATTCGGATAAATTAGACCTTCATTGACATTAATACAAATTATAGCATCTCTTGCTCATTATTACAAGAGGAAGATATGTAACAGCATTCCTCTTGCTAAGAGTGAATGAAAGGCAGGTAGCTCCAGTTGCAAAGCACTCAGTGACATCGGAAAGTAGAATATCCCCAGGGCTCGATTAAGACAGTTTGAGGATTGAGGCGCAGTGTTCTTTAGTAACCTTTAACACTCACTTTCCTTGCTTTAATGCGAGGAAAACAAAGTTATGGAAAATTAGAGCACGATTTTGGAACAGTCCGAAACACTGAGTCCTAAGCCTAGCCTTTTCAGGTATTTTATTCCTGAATATTATTCCTGTTTCGACTCCTGATCCAGTTGAAATTACTAAATGCAAAATTTTATTGTTTCGCCCTTTACTTTTTTAATCTTTTGAGTATATTTCTTATGTTGTGCTAATGACAATAATTACAATCATTTAGGCTTGGGAAGATATGAAAAAATGCTTCTGTTATTACAAAAACTCAATAAAATAATTATATCGTTAAGTCTTCCCCTTAGAAAGTCAGTTTTTTTTCCCGAGTAAAATTTCCCTTTCAAATGTATATGCATAATTAATTATTATTATAAATACTTTGAAACAGCAAGACTTTTTAAACTCTACAGTTTTCTCGTACATATAGTTACACTTAACATACTGCTGGAGATAATTTTGTTAGGCATTTGAATTTAAAGAAAAATTTTAAATGTCTAGAAATCGTGCACTCTGGGAGCACATACACACCTAGAACTATTAAAAAAGTAGCCTGCAGCGGAAGTTTCTGAAAACGTTAAAAATGGTAGCCAGCAGTTTATCATTTTAATGTACAGCTGTCATTAGAACCTGATTGATAAAATAGAAATAAGCAATAACAGGTTTCGGATGATGTATATTAATTGTTGTGTCGCATTTATGTTTTTATTGTCATCGTTTAAATTACGGGCGCCCTAATTACTGTATTGTTTGAATGTGAGATGCTCTTAATTTTAATCACTTCCTCTGAATCAAACACATTTATGTCCGCATATTCTGATTAAATCGTTTTATCACTGCATGATTAAGTGTAATGGTATATAACTTGATTTGCATCTTGCTGTCTTCTGAAAAAAATTTTTAAATTATATTGTTAGCTATTTAAACGGAAATGATTGCACTTATTAATAAGATTGATGATGTACGTTTATAGTTTTTAGAGAATAATTTTATTAGTCTCCAATCGTTGATTTGTAAACAGTGATACTCAGTAGATTTGCTTCCGGTTAAATAGAATATTTTTCTCTAAAATCCCATTTTCTTCAATGATATTGTAATGTCTACTTGTTTATCTTCTGATGTGACAGCTGAAGTACGTGTAAGAACGAAACAGGAGAAGAATAAAAGAACCCTATATTAAAACTCATAAAAATTCACAATGCTTCGACTTGATGCTAACAAACTTAGCCTCATTTGGGCGATAACTCAAATAACAAAAACTAAACTAAAAATTTGAAGATATTAACAAGCAGCAGAATTACTCTACGGGGCTCAAATAATCCTGTTACTTAAAACCGCGTCGAAGTGTAGTGACAGTAAAGTACGCCCTGTTACGCCCTTTCACCAGCAATAAAAACAGAACCAGAAGCTCACGCTACAAAGGTACAGCGCTTCCTCAAACTCTCTCTAACTTTCCCTTCTACAATTCAGTATTTAAACATTTTCTTCTCTCCGTTTTATCACTGTATCATTAAGTGTAATGGTATATAACTTGATTTGAATCTTGCTGTCTTCTGAAAAAAATTTTAAAATTATATTGTTTTAAATTATAATTTTAAAACAATATAATTTTGTTGTTATTAGCTATTTAAACGGAGTAGAATTTGCCTTTCTTCACATGCGCTACCAAATTTAAATATTATGGCACTGACAATTATTGGAATGAAGGCCTTTAGGAAATAAAGTAAACTTAAACTTTAAGTGGTTATTTAAAATAAATATCAATCCCTACAACAAAATTTTGCATTTTGATCAAGTGCGTTTAAGATAAGTAACTGTAATGAAAAGTGGAAGTCTGCTTTCGTAAGTTCGTAATAAATATGTAATTCGTCTAAATAAATGTTTTCGTATTCGTTTCATTTGCTTATTCGACTTACGATGTAAAACAGTCAAATAAAATACTCCCTAAAATTCAAGAAATAGGTAATACCAAAACTAAAAAGATTAATAAACATTTGGTACGAAAATGAGCATGTATTCCGCATTACTTCTAATTCAATGATTTTGAGTTATATAAACTAAAATTTGCACTTTAAGAAACTTTATGCTTTCCTTTCAAGGACTGCTATATATAATCTCAAAAATTAACGTATAATAAAGAAAAAGTTATAGGCACTTTAATTCAGGAGCAGGAGACGTGAAAAATGTGCAATGTCATAGCCAAGACCCAAATAGTTCCGGACCTTCCGTTTGCTAGCCGGTTGTGGTTAAAAGTCACACCACGAAGGCACACGGTATGAAGGCAGAAACTATAAAATTAAAAGTCTACGGGAAAGGCCAGAAGCCATTCGCAAAAGCCTGGTAGTTACGAATTGTTATCCACCAACTTTTAGATCGGGGGCCACTTGAAAAGTCAATGAGGCATTTTGATTTTGGAGCAAGATACGTAAAAAATGTGCAATGCCCTGGCCGGAACTCAAATTCTTGACTTTCCGACAGCTCACCAGACGTGCGTTTCAGTTACGTTACAATGTCATGCACTAAATAGGAAGAAAAATCTTAACCACCTAACTAAATAATTTATCTTCCTTTCTCATTTTATCAATTTTGGACGAATACACACTTCATGTAGTTTATGAGAATGATGTCATGAAATTTCTAATTACAAGCCTATATTATTCTTTATTTGACGTTCAAGCTGAATATTGAAAAAACAAAAACTGTTTACATTGAATCCTAAGATCTCCATATAAACTGCCAGCTTCAGCAGGAGCTTTAGATTGATAAAAAGGTCTATGACTACTGGGAAATTCCTATTCCTTTTCTTAAGTTTAAAATAGTTGCTTCTATCTTTTAATTACTCCAAACTTTTCTTTAATAATAAATTTAATTATTTTTTGAGTTCCTGCCAGATTTTGTTTCTTTATTAGGTTTTATTTATTTATTACGTTAGTATTACAACATACTTTTGCAAGCTTAGTGGTATACTTTGTAGAGCTGTAGGAAACATAAGTAATTAAAAAGCTTACTGAGAAAGAAATTATTTATGAACAATTTAAAAATTTATGAACAGACACAAAGCAATCATTTCAAGGGACAAACGTTAACCTTAATGAGATATTCACCGCAAAGGAAAAGGGTTTTGATTTCAGATTGGGAAGTTGCTATTCTTATACATTCCACACCTCGTTAGTATCTCGTTATAGAAATTTATGATATGTCCTTTTAGCTTAATTTACCGGAGCAAAAATAGCTATAAGAAATTTATCAATTATCTGAAATTTTTCCTTCTTGCAGTCGATATATTTCGTAAGAAGAAGGAGGCACACCGAAAACGTAATGAAAATTTAGGTAAAATTATAGAAAAAAGTTTTTTTAATTAAAAAATCGCTAATAATTATATTTGTAAAATAAACAAATTTTGCAATCAATAACTTGTCCTGCATTTCATCCACGTAATGTTGAAAATATTGCAATTAAACAATCTTATTGACAATAAAGACGGAAAATGCAATAAATTATGCGCATTTATGGTTTCTATAAGGTTGCAAAAAAAAAAAAACAAATTTATTGACGATATGCGTAAAACATAACAAGTGAATACCATGTTTCCCAGCTACAAACCCAAACCCTATAATCTGTAACACGGAGGGAAGTGCCATTATAAATTTATTTGATGTCATTATTACATGCAAATCAATGATAACTTAAAGTAGTTTACTATTATAGAATTTTTAATTCTGAAAATAGATCTGGGTGCATTAAAGTTTACCGTACATTTCGGGTACGGTAAACATACATTCCGATCTTGCAGTTGTATTAATGCTTCATTTAAATAAAAATTTTGCTAAATGCAGCTGCAGAGTGTATAAACAAATCATTTTTCGTTTAATTTCTTGCATTTTAAAATGTTATTTTCGCTACTAGTAACTGACCAGTTACTGTGCTATAGATTTAGTTCTAGAATACATAATACAGGATGAGATATTAGCATATACTCGAGGAACAAAACCGTTTTTATACAAGATTGAGCGCTCATTGTAACTAATTACTACGAATAGATAATTAAAATACACTAACGTGCACTAATTACCAGTTATAGTACTTTCGAAAGCAAGTCAATTTACCAATGTATTGCTTTGAGTAAGTAAATTCTTTGTGTTTTGTGTGATAAACGTTAGCCGTATTTAAATTTTCTGTACCCTTTGAAAGAGGAGAAAGGAGCACGCTCTATGAGTTTATAAGCCATAACAATTAAAATTAAATTAAGTAAATGTCTTCCATTTGGGAATCCAGTAGAATCAATCCTGATCAAGCAAACAGAAAACTGAAAATATATAAAGTACAATAAATACATGTCGCCGAAGACAACTAAACACGCTAGCTTTTAGGATCCGCCAAACCTAAACAGCTTATTTTACATGTTTTAAATTTTTTGTAATAATAATAATTTTGTAATAAATAAAAACTTCTATATCAAAAACTTTAAAATTTATTTTATCGCCTTTATAACTTGTACTTCTTATGACAAATAATTCAGTGCGATATATATTCCAAAATGTTTCCTTTCTTTACAAATAGAACAGGACATCCTTTGTACACTTTAAAGATATATCTTTTGTATGATAAACCCCTTAACGATTAAAACCCTTGAACATTTGAAGAAGTAATCGCAACTGAGTTTATAAAAACAGAGCTCGTAGAATTAAATTCAAATAATCCATAACACATAAGCAGGTCTCTGGGGTCTTAACAAAGCATGACTTTTTTCAGAGACAAAGACGCTTGCAGCAAAATCCCTTTCACTGAAAGATCAACAGAGATTTGCATGGGCATCGAATTCCCTAACCTAGATACCACTTACAAGAGCCAGTAATAATCCTACCAATCGCTGAGAGAAACGGCCGGTTTCGAGGCCGCTATAAAACAACTTCATTTGCACTCATGCGGCTCATTCATCCGTAGGACTGTGGAAAAGAATTCGTCATATTTTGAAGGTATGACTTTCTAATCAATTTCTTCTGATACATTTCTGTAACGCTGTTGTGCGGGATACATTTTTGGAAAGGATACTGAGAAGAAAGATACTTTTCATACGGTGACCACTTCATATCTTCGAGAGTTTCACAGATCTTTGCTAGTCGGGTTAATTGTGAGTAAAGAAAAAATTTCTGTATCACGTATTAATATTTTTACTGGTTTTAAAAGATTATAGGTCATATTTCCCTTTTAAAATTAGTTTTAAATGAAAAAGATAAAAAAAAAATTGGGAATATGAATAACTTTAATCCCCTGAGGGAAATTTTACCTTCGTTGCTTAATTCTTTTTATGGCTTTCTTTGTTTGAGTTCCTTTTTATTAAATGCCTTAATTTTACACGATGCCTTAATTTTACATTGATGCACTTACGTATAGGAAAGTAATTATTGATAGATTAGGTATATCAGGTATACATGTGTTGCGTATTAGAAGCTCAGTGCTTTCTTCTTCACCGTAATCGACCATGACAGCTTTGGATAAGGAAGTTACTTGTACTAATTCAGTATTTATTTTAAGTTATAGGCTTTGGTTTAGATTTAGTTTTACGTTACAATTCTACAGTTTCTGATTTAGATTTATGTTTACTGAATAAAAATAACTGCAGGGCCGCAAACCAAATTATAAGATGTAAAAGATTTAAATTTGAAAAGATAATCATTCAAAAACTGTTTTCACTGCTAATGATATTGAATTAGCAAGATTTAATAGAATGTGCCGAATACGTATCGCGAAAGAAAATCGTAAATTTGCTATCAAATTCTTATTATTTCATATTATTCCTAAATCTCATAATTTTATGATTAAGTAATTAATGCGTTATTGCAAAATTGGGTTTACATCATCTAACACATTTAAAGGGCTTTCTTACAGATGTTCACCCCGGATTGTAATGTTACTCATTTATTTAAGGTCATAGAAAAGAATTTTTTTAATTTAATTTTCAAGAAGGGATTTTTATGATTTAAATGTGTAATTACTATTTAACTATGGTTTCACAATACTGAAGCTATCGAGCTATCGACTTGACTTTAGTAAGTTTTTACATGAGAATGACAACTACGAATATGGAGCAAGTGAAGAGACAGTTATGTAGTACAGCTTAAAGAGTAGGCGTCTCTTTTCTTCAGAAACTGAGACTACTCGATCTTGATGAGTGTAGAGATATTATCCGGCGTTTCTAGATTGGCAGTAGCACATTTTAACAACAGATGTGAATAGTTTATAACTTCATGTAAGAATAAAACCCACGTATCCCAGTCTACAGATTAGTACTCTAAATATAGAGCTACGGAAGCAACTGACCTTACTTTCTTCAAATTTACTTTTCGTCACAGATGATCAGATATATGTACTGTCCTCTTAACTGAAATGCAAAGCAAGCGCTACCTCAATACCAGATTGACAGCCCTACCTTTAAAAAGTTTTACTTTGTTTGAGCATAATTAAAGGATGAACCTTGGACAAAACGGAACTCGAGTCCTCTTAACCCGGAAACAAAAGTTCTGACCATTGAATGTAGAATTTATTTTATTCTTATTTGATTTGCTTTTAAGAGTAGTTGTTGGTGGATTGTGAGTGAGCTACAAATGCACTCGTGAAATATTTTGGAAAACGGCACCTTACTGAGAAATTAGAAAATCAGGTACAAAGTATGACAAGTGATTGGATACCTTTTTAATGTGAAACTGAATATATCCTTATAAAGTGATAATCTAAAATTAAAATAATTATTTGTTTATTTTTTTGAAGCAATGGACTGAGGTACTGTAATAGAGATTTAAATAAAATTTCTCATTACAAGTGTGCATTTAAAGCACAATTGTTGCAAACAGATGTCATCATGCTGTTTTCTGATGAGGCTTTATAGCATGAAAATCACAATGTCTAAACTGGACTTAAGTAAGATCTCCATTTTAGTTGTTGTCTTTTCGCAGAATAGTAGTCGTAAAAAGTTCCCATCCATAAAAGGAGTGTGTTCGTAACTCTAAATGTAGCATATTTCTCGATCTTTAAGCAATACTCCATCATGTTAATTAAATTCTCTTCACTGGTTCCCCAAAGCTGGAGAAGCGCGAGGAAAGGATTTATAAATCTGCATCCTTGAGTTACATATATACGGTCCGTATTACCGCGTCCTTGAATAAAAAAGTATATATATACTTGTTCCTCTATCCTTAAGTTATATATGAAATGTAATTTCTCATACATTATTTGTTTTGTGCAGCCGGGGCAACAGGAATGAGACAAATTTTGGAATATAAAGTGGTAGGTTTATTTTAGCATCCATCTCGTAAGCGTTCTCCTCGTACCTTGAGCAGAAGCCATACTTATACATATGTGTACGTCACGAGGCTCCTCCAATCAGCGATATTAATTGAAATCACGAGGTGACGCTATCTTCTCATCAGGAGTGTTCTTAAGTACTTTATGTAATATGACAGATTTATGAGTTTGGCGATTTGGCGGGCGCCAACAGGTTAATATATTTTATACTAAAGAAAGGATTTCGCCAAAATTTAGGAACAGGGATGCAATTTAGGTAGAGAATCGGCAACACATTATTAAGCAATATTAATAGAATTTAATTTAATCAATTGCTTTAAAAATATCATTAGATATATATTAAGATGTTTTATGTATATATATATAACCTCTTTAATATTTGGTTGTCCTAATATTAGACCAGGTGACTTTAATTAAACGAGATCAAAGTGTTTATAAATAGGATTCTAAATTAAATTTTAAGTGGAATTTGAAAGAGAAATACGATTGGATTAAACTTGAAACTAATAAATAAAATTCCATTCTATCAGAAATTTTTAAAGTATTTTGAAGTATTATCACCTCATTTAAAAATGTACTAAGAAATTCATATTTATATATTATTATGGCCTTTTTGCAATGCTGCATAATCAGTATCTCGTAAGTATGGGAACATTTCAAATTTGCATTCCACTGTTGACACATATAAAATCGGGTTGTTTTTCCTTACTGCAATTTATAAACTTCTTAATTATCTTAAAATACTGAAGCGTTTTAATAAGCATGTTATCTTTGTAAAGTATCATTTAAGTTTCTAACCAATTACTTTATGTTAATATCATTTTCTATCGATCTCGTTGTTCCTATCGATCCTAACTGTTGGCTTTTACAAGCACGAATTGGTGCCGTTTGTTAAACTTTATTTGAATTAATAAAAGGGGCCTTACACCCTTTCCCTGTCTTTGTAGTTTTTACAAGACATAGTGATAATTCCCAGATGCCTAATTTTATGCAGCCTAAAAAGACTGGACTGTATATCTTTACTAACAAGAAAAGTTCGATGAAAAAATAGAAGAAATTATTATTTAATTTACCGGCTTTTTTTACTAGCTTTATTACTTTACCAGTTGACTGACATTTTATTTATAGAAGCGCTGCGATGAGACAGTGATCTACTTAATGTAAACTGCGTGTGCAAGTAATCTTGAAAATGCATATTCTTAATATACGTTATCAGCCACTATGCCCTTCCATGTTTTAATGGAATTTATATACGCAATTTTGAAGAGCAATACGAAGTGTTAATTGTTGCGTTGGGGTAATAAGTGTCGAAAAGATGGTTCTCTGTAATTACTTTTGCAGAACGAAAACATGTTGCAAAAGTGACAAAAAATATGCTATCAGCAGAATAATTAAGAATAGAGAATGAAAACAGGATTCAGTTCTATCAGTTTTTTAACTGCTAGATTATGTTATTCAAAGTACATAGACTGTGAGATAAAACTTTGGTCATCATGGTCTGATAACTGCCGAAAGAAAAATATTTCTTCCGAACTCGTGTAATTAATCTACTGAGAACGTAATTAAAAACCACTTACTTTTAGACCCACGAGACCTAAACCAGAAAAAGAATATACTTATGTGATGAGAAAAAAAAATAAATAATATATTCGTTGTAAATAGAACTGTAGCTTTACTGCTAATTTTAATTTTCCGTTTTCAATTTTGTACATATACAAATTAAAAGGATAAAATGCTATTAATTCTTAAGACGGATTTGTAATCTATTATAATATCTATTTTTTCCTAACAGGATATGCGAGAGTCTGAGACATATAAAAGCCAATGCACACACACACACACACACACACAAAAAAAAAAAAAAAAAAAAAATCAAAGAACAATAAACGAAATGTGCATCTATATCCAACCAATAAATTCATTCGATACAGTTGAAAGGCTATTGTGCTATCAATTGTAATTGTAGTTAGCGTTTACAATTACTGAATATAAGTTCTTTTTAGTCGCTAAGCACTGTACCATGCATAGTTTAAAACCAGTGATGGGCGAATGAAAACACCTAAGCTTAAGATAAAACGTGTATTTGCAAGGTTACCTAATATTATTTCATAAATAAAGGCTAATGTTTAGTAATTATTATATGATTCTAGTCAGCACTTTTTCTGTTAATCGCGTTTTGTACTTAATTTTTAAGTCTTTGACCATTAGGATTTTATCGTGCTATATTATTATTTATTAAAGTTTTTGATTAAAAATAGGCAAATGTAAAAAACTGCCAGGCGGTCCAAATATAACCAACAAATGCTCATGTTTTACCAAGCGTATAATTAAAAAAATATACTGCTATATCATTATTGTGAAAATATCACCATTTGAACTCCAGTTGAGGAAAAGACCCTATAAAGAACGCCCAATGCTATAGGTACATATCATTTATTTAAAATACTGTCCTGCTTACGTTATGAAAATTCTAGAAAAAAAATGCACATCTTACTTTCTAAGTGAAGAAATTACAGAAGATAATTTCGATTATTTTGTTAAGAATCTTTCCTTTTGCCAAATTCAAAGTTTCCGTGTTTCTGTCGTTAATGGACTTGTTTCCGCGCGGCTCATGTGCAACTTGAGAATAAGCCAGTTTTTTCCAAATGGTCTTTTACAATATCAGAGCTGTCAAATACAATAAGCTTAAAATGCTTTTCCTTGACAAATGTCTATTTTAAGATTCACTCTCACGTTTTGAATTACATATTTTATGTTTTTCCTTGATTTAAGATTCATTTAAACTCTGTACTGCTATCAATTAAAAAGCAGAAAAAAAAAGAACTTTTAAAAATTTTTTGAAAAAGAAACTCTGAAGTTTAGAACACTTAATGGTAAAGTACCAATAAGCAATCTAAACTACTTGTATTAGTAATCGACAAATTTTCAATATGGGCAACCATATTTACATAACTTAATTCGAGCGAATTTAGGCTTACGTGTGGAAAAAATCGTAAATAAATGTCTAATTAAGACTGCACGTACTTCGTTTTAGCCATCATTAATTTAACTAAAATGCTATTGATATTCGTAAGCGACTGTTGACGACAAGTTTCTTATATTTAGCTTGAATTCAAGAACAGGTTTTCTTTATTAATATTTCAATACTACGAAGCACTTAATGGCTACCTTTCAAAGAGAATAGAGGCCTTCTTGAAGGATTTATATTGGATGTAAACTGGCTCGTATTCTCGTATGAGAGAAATTATTAAAACATCCATAGAACCAAGGCGTGTTCCAAATCCTGGTCGAATTACGTTGTTACGTATGTTTGTATTATTCACTTAATCACTGGTGTGCCAATTTAAGGATAGGAGAAGTTTCGTTTTTTTGGGGGCATGTATATTGTTTGTGTTAATAATGATATGCAAGCACATTCATCAATGACAGCGCATAGCAGCCATTGATACTTTGAAGAATTTTTGTAGGGGCATGTATATTGTTTGTGTCAATAATGATATTTAAGCGCATTCATCAATGAGAGCGCATAACACCCATTGACACTTTGAAGAAGGGAACTGTAAATTTATAATAAACAATCTGAAAATTCAGTATCATTTGATTAAAATGACGCAAATACTGTATTAATGTGCAAACTTGTTTATATATAATGTAATCGACCGAACGCAACTCGATCAATAAAATTTAAGGATAATTTACACTTAGACCAATGTTGGTTTTATTTTATATGAAGATATTTTCGCACCTTGTAGAAAAACTCTTCTTTAAATAACAAACATCTAAATTATGAAACGCCATTCATGTTTTTATTTATTTACTTTCTATTCCGGTCTTGTGTTTAATGTTTCGTGTAATTCAGTTTTAGCTATTCAATCTTTAGCATATTTTAAAGCAAATTGCGCCAATTGTATATATCAGAATATAATTCCCATGAAACTGTATCATTAAGCTAAGGACCATTGATCGGGAGATGCATCAAGTGACTTGAACAGTTAGCTCTTAGTCAAAATGTTTTACACTTAATATGATCAATATTATTTTATAGTTTTAAGAATATTGAGAAATTTATGTGTTTTAAGTGTGCCACAGTGTAAACGTTTTATGCTATAATGTTGGAGCTATAAAGATAAATATGCTTCCATGCTCTTTGCCTTACTAGGGCCTTTGTTACCAGAAGGAACTTTAAAAAGCATAGGAATGAGCTACAAAACGTAGGTCGCGTGCAGCTAACGCAGAAAAGGAACAAACTCCTAAGTAGCAGAAAGAACTGAATGAAATTTTATTTCAGAATTTCTCCAAGTTGAAGCTGCGGCAGAAGACAGAATAAATCTCTCACAGCAAAACTTCAATTTTTCTAGAACAAAGCTGAATTTTATAGGTGATGACAAGTGTAACTCTAATAAAATGTTTACGAGTAAGAACTCATATATGGAACATTGCGCTGGTTTCCGGTGTAGCTGATTTTTAACGTCTCTTACAAGACATATACAATGTATATTTGTTCAAACTTTCACAATTCTGAAGACTGTATTAAAGATAGAAAGATGACATTGAAAGACAAAGAGAAATCTCACTTTCCTTTCTTAAGTTTTAAAACTAGATTATCACGTTTGACAGCGTAATTCGAAAGGAAGGTGCTTATGTTGCGGTAAGAAACATCACATTTTGTTATGTTAAAGTATCTGTCAAAAACCATCTGCTCTTCCTAAAAACGAGACACAGGCGCCAGAGATCAACTCTCAAAAATGTCAAACACTTGTCAATGTGTCGCAGTCTCCAAATGTAATGTTGCAAATGTTGGTGGTAATAATGCCAAAAGGCGCAAGGCAAGAACAATAATTCATTCTACGTATCAACGTTCGCATTTACTGAAAGTCACTGTTAAAGAGGTAGGATATGAAGCTCAAAGTTATGAATAACTTCAATAGTCACGTTTTGGCTGGAAATAGCAAAGGGGTTAGTTAACACGATGTAATCCATTGTTTTTAACCATGGAACTTATAATTGTAATTTTAAATTCTTTAATCAGCTTCACCTTCGACTGTGCCACCTTTAGCCCATAAAATTTACGCGAAAGAAATTTTAGATAATGATATTTCTATTGCTGATAGCAATCGAAGTCCGACTGAGGTACTTATTGGTGCCGACGTAGCAGGTAAACTCATGACAGGTTGGTTATGAGAGGCTATCGTGAATTCTTAGCTATTGAGACTAAAATGGGATGGATCTTAATAAGACAAACGGCGAAGGACAAATGGTTTATGGATATTAAATACTCTTGGTATTACTGATGCTTCTGTGCAACAAAAGCAACAGCTGAGCTTCATGAGACTACCAAAAGCATTTTTTAGAAACTATTAGTGTATATAATAGTATTTTTTGCCTTTACCCGGAAGAGATCATTATCTTTTGAAGAGTAATTATAATTTAACTCTAAAGAGGCTCAATACTATAGTAAAACGTCGGAAATCACAATCTCGGTGTGAAGAATACGAGGACGTGCTCAAACGTTTTCTGAAGGAAGAAATTGCAGATGAAGTTTGAGACAAGCAAAATGTTCTCGTTCATTATTTGACACATCGTCCAATCGTCAAAGAAACCAGAAAGATTAAAATTAGATCAGTCTTTGATGCTTGAGCTAAGGTGAAAGGATCATATAGCCTTAATGATTGTCTAGAGAAAACAGATCTTTCTGAGTAGATTCCACGCATTTTGACACGTTTTCGGGCTGAAAGGAAAGCGGTTATTGTTGATATGCGCAGAAGTAAATGTAATGTTGCAAATGTTGGTGGTAATAATGCCAAAAGGCGCAAGGCAAGAACAATAATTGATTCCACGTCTCAACGTTCGCATTTACTGAAAGTCACTGTTAAAGAGGTAGGATATGAAGCTCAAAGTTATGAATAACTTCAATAGTCACGTTTTGGCTGGAAATAGCAAAGGGGTTAGTTAACACGATGTAATCCATTGTTTTTAACCATGGAACTTATAATTGTAATTTTAAATTCTTTAATCAGCCTCACCTTCGAGACTGTGCCACCTTTAGCCCATAAAACGCGAAAGAAATTTTAGATAATGATATTTCTATTGCTGATAGCAATCGAAGTCCGACTGAGGTACTTATTGGTGCCGACGTAGCAGGTAAACTCATGACAGGTTGGTTATGAGAGGCTATCGTGAATTCTTAGTTATTGAGACTAAAATGGGATGGATCTTAATAAGACAAACGGCGAATGACAAAAGGTTTATGGATATTAAATACTCTTGGTATTACTGATGCTTACAAATAAGCATTTTACCTGCTGATAGAGATTATAAAGGATTTTATAGCATCACAGTATTGGAGATATAACTGAGTACAGACATTGTCGAGCGGTGTTTTGAGTATTATGCAGTTCCATTCCTTTTAGGTTCTGTTATTCGCTACCATCTGCAAACCTCCTAAAAGAAATACGATCTGGTAATTCACCATATCCTGAAATATTATTCAAAAGTTTCTTAAGAGTTTTTAAACTGACAATTGTGTTACTATTGCGCGAGTCAGATATGAATGCTTTCATGAAAGTTTCAGTTGAAGTAATGGCAGAGAGAAAATTTGAACTTAAAGCATGAGAGCTTATAGACCCTAAAGCTCTTTACGCAGGTGAGACAAACGTATTACGTAATGGGTTTGGTTTGGAATAAAAAATCTGTCAATCTACCTATAAATAGCAGTAACTTGAAAGAGCTGGGCCTAAAGAAATTACAAAAAACAACAATTCTTTCTGCTGCGTCATAAACTATTTGACACATATGTCCTGTGTCTTTGATTATACCTGTAAAATTGCTTCAGAAAATTTGTTGCCAAGTTGTTGCTTCAGAAGATTTTGAAAATGAAGTTAACTCGGGACGATGAATTAAATTCTGAAACAAAAATCTACTTTTTAAAATGAATGAAAGATTTTATTCATTTGAGGAATATTAACATTTGCCAAAGATGAAGGAAGACGTAGTAGGAAGGAAGAACTGAAGGAAGACGTAGAAGGAAGACTGAGTATTTTTCTGCATATTTTTTCTGTGCATTATTTCTACATATTTTATTAGCAAAGATGCATATGCTGCTATAGTATTTCTACGAACAGAGCAAATGTTTATGTTAAAGCTCGATTTTTGCAAGCCAAAAACAGAGCTACCGCTGTAGGAAAAGAAATTAGCATTGCTCTACTTGAATTACTCGTTGCAACTATTGCGTGTCGTCTGCTTCTGTACTAGCTGAATCGAAGTATGATGAAGTTTGCTTTTTGTGCAGAATCTTCTACTGTTATGGCATGGATCATAGGAAAATATGCGTGAGGAAGTTTCGTATACAATATAGCTGAAGAAATTAGAGAATTAACAAATAAATAGACGTGGAAACACATACTCTTATAAAACATCCAGCCGGTTTGTCTAGTAGAGGATGTTCTGCATAGTATTTCCTAAAATCGAAATAGTGGAAATAGGCAGCACTGGTTATATTTCCGTCGTCAAGAATGCCAAATGTTAACTTCGATACGGATGAAGAAAAAATTACTAGACATGGGAAAATGTCAGTGATTTCATCAGTTACAAAATATATGGTGACAGCAGGTTTTGACAGTAACGCTTTTGACTGGTATTACAAATATTTTTAAAAATATAGCAAAACTGTTAATCTCATTGCCTGGATTATTAGATTTTTGAAACACATATCCTAAAGAACTGCCACTCGAATCAAGAGAAATATTAAAAGCTAAAAGCGAATTTATGAAGTTGATTGAAACTGAAGGCTTTCTAAGTGATTGGGATAAGAGATTCAAAGATTTATGAGTTATTAAGAATGAAAATGGTTGTATCAGTCTAAACAACAAATTGAGAAAAATACTTAGTGAAGACTTTCAAATGCCAGAAGTTCTATCACATCATGAGGTCGTTAAAAGATTAATATTTTATCATCATATGAAACATTCTCATGCAGGAATACAGATTCTTCTAAAGACACTAAGAGATAGATTCTGGATTCTTGATGGTAGAACAACACTACAAGATATTTTCTCCTACTTCCAGCATGCCTTCGTGATCTAACTGTAGCACACTTGGCCAGGGAATTGCACATTTTTCACGTCTCCTGCTTCAAAATAACCTAATGACTCTATCCATTGTTTCGAAGTGTGTGATATGTAAAAGGCATCCTTCTATGAAATTGGACACTGACATTGCACTTTTGACAGAGAATAGAAAACGTGAAGCTTCTATTTTCGAAGTTTGTGGAATAGACCTTGCTCTCCCAATACACTTGAAAGAAAATTAGAAATCGTGGATTTGCCTGTTTACTTGTGTGTTTCCACGCTAACACCTTCTATCTTCTATTTAGTATTTTCTATCTCCACAGAAGCCTTCTTATTATATTGAAGATAGAAAGGAAAAATTATCTAATGTGATAATGACACAAACTTTGCTGGAGCTTCTAACTTGTTTCAATGCTCAGATTAGAATCGTACCTCTACTGATACATGTATTCACCAAACAGAGTGGATACTTAATCCACTTACTGCCTCATGGTGGGGTTGGTGGTGGGAGAGATTAATAGGAATAATTAAAAAAAATATTTTTTGTTATTCTTATCAATCTCTACGTTATGCTTTCTTGATGTACGGGGAAATGACAACAACGTCCTGTGACTGTGAGTCAGTTATCTGTTCACTTATGTCACTGAGAATGATGAACTTGTTCCTTTGAATCCTGAAACCTGAAACGATTTTGTAAGAATTCCAGACATATGGAACTCCAGATTGTGATGCGGTGGATTATAAAAGCTTACGCAGAAGGGCAAGATATAGGCAGCGTTTGCAAAACAAGAGCTAAAAAAGCTCTTGTTCAAAAATCAGAGACTAAACATGATCTCAAATAAATATTACGGATATTGTTTTAAATGAAACGACAGCTCTAAACGGATCAGTTGGGCCCTTGGAAAAATTATCCAGATCATGCCAAGAAAAGGTGAAGAGACTGGTTAGATTTACAAACTACACATGGACAGATAATTAGACCGATTCATTGTGTGTATCCATTAACAATATCTATCTCTAGTCCATCTTCTCAAAACGAGATCCGACTTCGGTTGGAGATAAGTCTAGAATATCGGACTATAAAACTGGAAATCCCGCACCAACGATAACCAGAATGGGATGAGTAATTAAGATACCCAAAAGACTGAATTTGTAACTTTAATATTAATACCCAGTTTTACATATTGTGTAAACTTTTGTTTGAGTTATTCTACCTATGTAAAGCGTATGCTTCATATTCGATGTAAGTATTACCAGTAATTTAACTTCATCATGTAAGTTAAGCTTTTGAGGTTAAATGTTAACTTAGATGGGAGGATGTCCGAAAAAGCCTGCACTTAATCCTGAGTAAGTAAAGAACATGGAGCGCAAACGAGAATATACATATTCCATGGTTAAATGATGAGTATATTGAAATCGTCTTGACAACTTCGATTGGCAACTTCGGTTGACTTCTTTTTTGTATTCTAAAATTAGTAGTAAGAGTCTGCATTCTGAGCTGAGTAAAACAGGGATATATTTACGAAAACGTGAGTGTGAATTTTACGCCGAATCCCTATTAATATGAGAATCATTTTAGTTTTGAGAATTTTGAGAATCGTTTATATTTTTGAACAAAATAAGTGCTCGAAGAGTGCCACTATAAATTCATTATTTAGTTATAAAAATTATCTTCTGACTCAAAATTCATTATTTAAGTGGATTATTTTTACCGTGACAGCTGACGTCTGCAATAAATTGTTTAATTATAATAAAATATACAACCTTTTAGATGTCATTAGAGATTCATTTGGTTTTTCGGAACCGGAAACGTGAAAAGTGAACATTGTCCATTTGGGAATTCAAAGCACGAGTCTCCTATTTGCGACCCGGACGTGCTAACCACTTTGCACAAGAAGAGTGGTAATTTCTACCAGTTTAAAATTTACTAAAACACGTAATCTTTTCAAGAAAAACATGTTATGGAAATTGTTATGTATTATTTTGTTGTGTACAATTATTACGTATCATTTTACTGTGCATAGGGAATTCTTAGTGTTTATCATAAGAGAACACTTAATTTTTTTTTTTTTTGTCATGGCACGGAGTAAGAAGTCAGTTAAAGGTTTAATGTAAAAGTAATTTTAATAATATTTATTTTTTTTCTACGTAACAAACATAAAACTGTCAAATTTGTATGTTTAAACACGAGTGAAAACAAGAACTATGAAACAGTTTATATTTGAAGTTACAATAAAAATTAACCCTCTTTTTTGAGAAAAATACTTCGTTTTACATTGCATTTCACTGATTTTGAAGTGATTATGAAATATGTAGATCTTTTTTGTTACGAATTAACTTTATAGAATAGATTTATACTTTGATTTCAAGGTATTTTTCGACAAAATGAAACAAAACAAGATGTTACAATATTTGCCTATTTTTTTATCATAAAAAAGCATTTAAAAGATAAAGTTTATTTAAATGCGCATAATTACTTAAAATATCCCACCTAGCTATTTTTAAAGTATTTGTAAAGTAAGAAAATAATTTTTAAAGAAAGACATTTTGTCCAGATGGAGAAGAGCTTACAATTTTAGTTAAAGTCTACTTTAGTTAAAAAGTACCTGTATTATTGATATAATTTATACTTATTCTTTTACACAAATAAAAACCCATTTCTTTTTTCTTTTAAGAAGAAAAAGGTTTTCTCTCTTTAGTTTTAAGCGGAATATAAAGTTAAATAATGTTAAAACGGTGCTAATAAAATGATTAATGCTTTCTAATAGCAGAATGCTTATATTATACCAATTCTTGCTTATGAAAAATGAACTTCGTAATAAGTTTTTGCGCATTATGTTTTATGTATGTTTTATTTAATTACTACGTCAAAAGATAAATAATCACAAAAGTTTCTCAATATTTCTTGATTGCATAGTGGTTTCCAAGATTTACCTTTTTGTGCAAAGCAAATAAGAGTTAAATTTCTTTTAGAAAATTCTTTACGAAGTTACCTTTTCCCTTAGTAGGTAGTTATGGTTTACATTCCCATGCTCATATAACCTAACTTTATCAGTGGAATTTCAATAGTGAATTCTTTTTTTAGCGAATGCTTCTTTCGAACAGCAATAATTATAATCTTTCCAAACATATGAGTTAAAAAATTAAATGCATAGAACTCAAAAGATTCGAATGGCAAAAAACACTAGACGTTTCGAGTTTTCAGCAAGATTGGTGCAAGATTGGTGAAATTCAAGGTTTCGAATGTCATGTCCTAATTAATTCCTTCTGAAATGAAAACAGTGGAAACATTGTCAAATGAATTGAGTTTGTTGTTTCCTTTCACAAAGAGGGTTCAAAACTCATGAGATTAATAATAGAAGTCAAAGTTAGGGCCCTTCCATCTGGTTTCCATGTTATGAAGAGTAAAAGCATTGGAAATCTGCTTAAGGTTTTCTATGACATATCAAAATATTAACCCTAGATTTTTATCTACAGTTATTTCAGTTTATTTTCTTGAAGCCATATATTAAAATAATAAGGGTAGTTATTATTGATACAGCATATATATGTAAGATATGCGTTCCTGCTGAAAGATATGCAACTATGACTTACTTCAAAGCTTTATAGAAATAAAAACAGCTTTCGTAGCTTCTAAAATTATAAACTAACGATATTTAACTAAAGGAGTATTAAACTGAATTCTTTATTGCAATACAATGAAACAGAAATTTTTTGAACCAGCACAAAAAAATTTCTTAATTTTTCATGAGTATCAGAAATTTTGTACATTGTTGATAATAAAAATGAAACCCAAAGGTAGCATTTTATATAAAATATCAGTTTTAGGCATATTTTTAAGTTTAAAAAATTCTTAATAAAGGAAAGTGTACCTGAGCTGAATAAATATCATAGACTTTTGTATGTTATTGTTTTCTAGGTCAGTTTTATCAAACTGTATTAATTATAAGGACATTGAATAGTTCTTTAACGTGAACTTTTTGGCACTATTTAAAAATGACATGGTTGTTAAATCTCAGAAAATCATACAATACTGCAACGATATTAAGCTGTTGAGAGTAAAAGCGAATGTAATATGACTTTTGCAGTTTCATCGTAATAAAATGTCTAAGAAAAGTTTATCTTCCTTCTTTCTCACATTTACTCTAGTTACTTTGGCATTTTCCTCGTTTCTTTGCAACTGTGTGCCTCCTGTCTTATCCATAAAATCTCTCTATTTAATTGCATTTGATTTGTCTTACGCTTTTCCAAAAACAATTCAAATATTTATCAGCATTACTGCAATATTACTTACCTCTAGAAAGCAATCATTTTATTCAAAATTTGCAATTCAGACTTCTGAATCTCAAAATTTTATTGCTACTGCAGATTTTATATTTGATTCATTCAATCATTTAATCAAAGCAGCTAAAAGTGTTTTATATTGGCACTTTGCATATTTCAAAGAAAATATATAACCTTATTCACAGACACAATC
The DNA here is from genome assembly GCF_044657685.1 of Stegodyphus dumicola. Classification (NCBI taxonomy): domain Eukaryota; kingdom Metazoa; phylum Arthropoda; class Arachnida; order Araneae; family Eresidae; genus Stegodyphus; species Stegodyphus dumicola. The sequence goes on from NC_140781.1 coordinate 184,063,775, forward strand.
TGAACTTTTTCCTCGTGTCAAATGATTTCTACATAGATTTTAAACTTCCTCGAGTAAGAATAAATTTCCATAGATTACACTCTATTGTGAAAAGAAAAAAAATTAATAGTAGGTTTATTTTGCGGTTCAGTAGGTGTAATCTTGAATTCTTTCCGAAAAAGGGTGAAAAATAACATTTTTCTGGGGTGCAGATCTTGAAGTTCACTACCCTGAACAAAGATTTTGGTGTTCGGCAACAAGTCAATTAAAGTAGACAATAGTAAGAGAGAAATATCCATTAAACCTCTAGCTTTACCTGCTTCAATAAAGGAAAAAAGAAGTGTCTCTGCACATCTATTCACTCAAAGTAGGACGCTTCAATTATCACTCCTATTTCAGAAAAATCGGTGAAGCATTTCAGAAGAAAGTTTTTGAAATGTTAATCTGCTTCGTGTACTGGTCTCACGCAGCATATTTCTCCGTGAGACACTGAATTAAAAATGAGGAATTTTTCTCTTCTTCACTATCAAATGTTATCTACCAAGCAGACACGATTGTTTTTATTTTCTTCATTACACCAAGAAATCTGGTACATGAGTAGCATATTTTAAAAGCAGATCTATATAAATAACAAAATGTAAACTCATCAGTCATATTGTTTATATTCTAGTTTAGGAGGATTAATCGCTTTGACTTTGCAGAATTAAAAAAGACAATTAATTTTTAACATGCTATTTAATGCCTTAATGCCGCTTATCGTCATGCTAACTCCCTGAAAGTTAAAATACGGTATTATCCCCCTCCTTTCCGCATGCCTTCATGGTGTCATTGGAAGCATATTCGACGCGTATTCGAGAGGTTCAGGGCTCGAGTCCTGGATAAGAAGTGTAGAAGGCTCTGCACATTCTTCACGTCTCCTGCTTCAAAGTAACATAATGACTCTTCAAAATCTTAAAAACAAATTATTTTGCCTGTTTGCCTCAGTTCCGCAATCCCGATAGACAATGAATCCATATGCTCATCTTAGCGAACCCGTGTTCTTACCAAATCAGTAATCTAAATTCCTAAGCTTGACCCGGGTAAATTACATTTAATGATGAACGATTGATTAATTAATACGAAAGTAATGTGAGTAGATTCTCCAATTACAAGCGTTTCTGAATTTATTCTACCACTTTTCATTTCTTTTTGTTATGGTTTTTGGCGTCGTTTTGAAAGCTATGTAAGTTTTCGGGGTATATTCTTCCTCCTTCCGGCTTGCCTTCGTGGTGTAACGGTTAGCACACTCGGTGCGTATTCGAGATGTCCAGGTTCGAGTCCCGGCAAGGGCACTGCAGATTTTTCATGCCTTCTGTATAAAAATAACCTGGTAATTTTACAGTGGCACTAGAACTAAAAAGGTGGTGGATGACGATTCTTCAACACCAGGATTTGGCGATTGGGGCCCCTAATCCCCAGTCATCTTTTAAAAGGGGGAGTATATAAGGTATTTTCTCCCTTCTTTCTTCATACCTTCGTGGTGTAACGGTACCACACCAGAGAACCCTTGCGTATTTATTAGCATTATAAGGTATGTTTCCCGCCTTCTTAGCATGCCTTCGCCAGCACACTCGGCGCGTATACGAGAGGTCCAAATTCGAGTCCCGGCGAGGGCTTTGCTCATTTCCATGTCTCTTGATTCAAAATAAACCTAATGACTCTACAGTGGCGCCCGAACTAAAAGATGGTGGATGATGATTCTTCACCACCAGGATTTGGCGATTGGATCCCCTACTCCCCAGCCGCCCTTATTTTCTCCCTCCTTCCGACAAGCCTTCGTGATAAAACGGTAGCACACTCAGCGCGTATTCGAGAGGTCTCGGTTCCAGTCCCGCCGAGAGCGTTGCTCATTTTTCATGTTCCCACTTAAAAAATTCTAATTCCTCTACATTGGCTCCCGAACTAAAAATGGTGGTGGATGATGATTCTTCACTACCAGGATTAGACGATCGGTTCCCCTAATCCTCAGTCGCCCTTTAAAAGGGGGAGTATTTTCTCCCTCTTTCCAGCATGCCTTTGAGGTGTAATGGTTAACAAACTCGGCGAGTATTCGAGAAGTCCTGGTTCGAGTCTCGGCGAGAGCATTGCTCATTTTTCATGTCTCCTCGTTTGGAATAACCTAATGTCTCTACAAAATTATTCTCGCCGATCGTGGCTATCACTATTTTATTCTCTCTTATTTCCTTTAATATTTAACTTTCAGTAAATAATAAAAAATACATATTTCTTACTATTTTATAGTTTAATGAGCTGAATAAATTAACTAAGAAGATTATAATTTAAGTAAAAATAACATAGTGAACAAAATTAAATTAATAAAAAGCCTATATTTTTAGCATGCGCTTAAATATATAATAAACCCTTACTTCCCTGAAATGTCAAAAGTATCATTAGATTGATTTTTAATTCTTATGTACTCAAAGAGCTTAAGTTTCGCAATACTACTTCAGTCAGAGGTTGTATTTAAATCCAAAAGTAATTCAAACTTCTTAAGTAAGTTAGTACATTTTGTAATGACAATAATTAACGCTTATTAATCCAGGCGTATGGAAATTGAAAGTTATTGTGTTAGTTTACATAAGTCCTAAAATTTTCAGTCATTTTAGAATAAGATAATTTTTTTAATAAATATCTTTCAGCTAGTTTGGTTAAGTTAGAATGGTGAATATGTTTTTTTTTATTCGAATATGGCAAAGTATAGGAGGTTTATCTGTTTAAGGGTTGTAATCTGTTGAAAAAAATCCTAATTCCTCTATATTGGCGCCCGAACTAAATGGTGGATGATCATTTTTCGCCACCAGAATAAACCACGAAACTTATCCATGCAACCACTCAGTCGAAGTACCAGTATTCAAGATCTTAACCACTCTGCGATTGGTGGAATTGAATCTTCTACAACCGATAGCAGGATTGGTCATTTGTTAAGGTGAGCATTAGCTCTCAAATGCATTGTAAGAAGGAAGAATCCTAGATTAGGCTGCAGGAGCGCAGGACTACGAAGCGTCATTTTATCGGCAGCACTACAACATGGATATGCATCGAAGCCAATATGTATTACTCACAAGTCCCAGTTTTCGTTTCATCACTTCTCATCTGTTTTCCCACAAGCATCTGAATTCTTGCGAAAAAGACTATATTCTTTATTTTTCCTTTCCTTAGATTTCATTAAGCCTAAACTTTGTAGAAGCATAATTTAATTGAAATCTGATTTTATAGCTCATACAGAAGGACTGAAAAATCAAGCTAAATACGAGCAGTAAAAAAAAAATTATTGATCAAAGAAGGATGATAATGAATCGTGGTTAAGTGCCGCTTCAATCCAAGCGTATCTTATGCGAAGAAGGATTTAAAATCTATCAGCTAGCTTCATTCTCTTGCAAAAAGGAAAAGCAGAAGGTAAAGCAGGAAAAAATGCAGAAATAAGTTCAAATGTTACGCTTTCACTTTAAATGCAGTATGTTTATTTCCTTCTGCTTTTTCTGAATTAGAAAATTAAAAATAAAAGTACTAATTACGTACCGCATTAATCTGGAAACCACTAGTGCTTAAATGACTGTGTGCGAAGAGCTAAAAGTGGATTATCGGTCATAATCTTCAGGAGAAAGCAAAATAATATATGAAGTGCTGTATAATTCTCACGCCTTGTTCATTTGAAAACTCGATTTTATCCGTGCAGCGTGACAAGTTTTAATGCATTGCAAATTAATTAACTCTATACGTAAACGAATAAACACCACGATGTTGAGGCAGAACCACAACAGGCAGTGGCATAGCTAGAGTGGGGAGCAAGGGGGGACATCTGTTCCCCCGTGCAGTATCCATGGGGACTAAACTGATGTTACAAAATTTTAGAGTGACCATTCTTGGCATACAGAAGGAGGCGCAAAAGCTTCAGTTGTCCCCGAGCGCTGAAAACCTTAGCTACGGCTCTGCACACAGGTGGTAAAAGTTGTCAACATGGCTAATCAATGCTGCAGTGAATAATATATAATTACATTTGTTTTGATTAGTAATTATTATTAAGAAAAATGGATATCTGATTCTTAGAAATATTGTCACTGTGTGTTGAAAGTCTTAGGTGTAGAAGGCAGATATAAATGCAGGCAAATGCATTGCTGTTATTGTCTCTTTTGGATTTCCAAAACATCTGCCTATTCAATATTAAAAGAGAATCTGTTGGATTTTAGGGATACGTAGTTACAGGAACAGTATTTACTCCCGCAGAATGAATGGCTAGCACCATCAGATTCGGGAACGATGCGATATGTTATTGTTGTACATATTACTTTGTAAAGACCTTATTTTGTTCTAATTCTTATTTTATTTGTTCTTATTTTGTTTATTTGTTCTTATTTTGTTCTAATTTTTAGCTTAAGAAACTTTCCTTTCCCTTCTGATTTCACTTTCCTACCGGAATGTAAATTTAATGACGTGTATGCAAATGTAAGTGAGTTGGAAACAGTATTTAAGCAGCAGTTTTAAGAGTTAGTGGTAGAAGAGTTAGCTCTGAATTTATGTTGCTTGGTTGATTTAATAATCTTATAGTTGAGTAGTTGATTCTAGCCACTTTCGTTAGATTATATTGATATTCTAGGGTTCCGCTTTGCTGTATGCAACCGATTTAGTCGTTTAGATAAAGAAGGAGCCAGTCGCGTAGCTAATCTTAAATTTATTGTGATTGTACATCTTATTTTCTGTTCAAATTACTTAGCCACAAGTGTGGTTAATTGTGAGAGCCAAGTGAGTGCAATTTATTCAGTTCAGTTAAAATAAAAAAAAGGATATTAAAACCTTCGGTTACAGCCGAAATCATCACGGCAAAAACATCGCGGACGAAAACGTCGCGGAGAAAACAACGCAAGGCGAAAACGTCGTGCTACAAAACATCGTGGGAGACAACATCGCAAAGAGAAAACATCGCAGTTCTAAAACATCGTGGTACAAAACATCGTCGTCGAAAATAAAGCGGTTCAAAAACCTCGCAGTTTAAAAACATCGCCGTCGAAAATATCGTGGTAAAAAATAAAGTATCTACAAATCATCACATGACGATAACATCGCAGACATGCTTTTTTCAGGCTTTAATAACTGTAAACGGATATTCCCATAATGATTTGTGAGCGCAAGTGATGTAAGGAAGGATAATTTTTACTTTCACATTTTTTTATTAACTAATAAATTTTTGCTGAAAATATAAGAAGGAAACTTAAGCATAGAAAATTAAATGCAACTTAATAGATTATACTTTTTATGAAAAATTACCTGTAAAAACTTTATAAAAATGAGTTATTAATGGTCTTTGTTAGTTAACTATGTCGGTTTACAATTCTATAAGTTGCATTAATTTTCTATGCTTAAGTTTCCTTCTTATATTTTCAGCAAAAATTTATTAGTTAATAAAAAAATGTGAAAGTAAAAATTATCCTTCCTTACATCACTTGCGCTCACAAATCATTATGGGAATATCCATTTACAGTTATTAAAGCCTGAAAAAAAGCATGTCTGCGATGTTATCGTCATGCGATGATTTGTAGATACTTTATTTTTACCACGATATTTTCGACGACGATGTTTTTAAACTGCGAAGTTTTTGAACCGCTTTATTTTCGACGACGATGTTTTATACCACGATGTTTTAGAACTGTGATGTTTTCTCTTTCCGATGTTTTCTCCCACGATGTTTTTTAGCACGACGTTTTCGCCTTGCGTTGTTTTCTCCGCGACGTTTTCGTCCGCGATATTTTTGCCGCGATGTTATCGGCGGACACCAAACCTTCTTCTGCTGTCATCTGCTCTTTCAAGACCTAGCGACAATTCGCTAGAAGCGACCTAGCGAGACACACTAGAAGACTACAACTTCATTGCTTAACATATTTAAATATATCCATAAAATTGCTTAACATATTTAAATTATCCATTACATAGCTAGGCATACGCTATACTTTCACATCAAGTAAAATATTATGAAAATAAGTTAATACGTTTGCTTTCCCATATTAAATGAGCAATCAATAATGTTTCCATGCTTGTGTTTAGATACAGAACGCGATATTTACATGCAATATTTTAGATCAAAATTTTCGATCAAAAAACGTAAATTGCTAAATAATTTTGTCAAATTCACATTTGTGGATTTTTAGCAGCACGTTGTGCTTTAATTCTGTTGGCTGCAGTTTCTTTCAGATATACTATGTTTTGTGTATAATACAGTATTCTTCGTTTGTGTGGCATACTGGTTTGCATGTAATTCTCAAGAAGTACTCTCTTCACCTCTATTAGAAATATGAAATCTTTTCGTTCTATTCTTCCTTTTTGCCTGTATATATATCATCATGCATAACACAATGAAGATAATTTATTCCCTGCTAACAAAGCAAAATATTTATTTATAAATCGTTCCTTAATGAATACTAACTTGATAACAGCTATTTAAAGCTTAAAGTAATCTTATTTGACGAAAGTCGGGTCATCCAACGAAAAAAATAATGAGAACTCTTCAGTTGCAGTATTTAATATTGTCATTCTCTAAACGTCGAACGAAATACAAGAAACTGTATTAATCATTTCACTCACGCCGTGATACAAAATAACAATTATAATCAGTATTCAAACACATGGCAATTCAAAATTCCACGTCTTGTATAAGCGTTATTTGACAAAACAATTTGTTAATTTTAACAATTTTCAGTAGAGCAGTAATCAATAGTTTTTTTTAGCCTAGACCTTCTAGCCTCTATGCTTAGACATTAGTTACTTGTCAAGTGAAATATTATTGATATAGGATATTTCTGAAAGGAGGAGCGAAATTTACATGTTTTCCAGAGTATTATTTCTTACAATATAAACTCATATTATATGTCATATAAAAGGGAAAAAGTGAAGGTCTGTGACGTTAAAAAGGTAAGGGATTTCTTTTTCCGTAAGTCATTTTACAGCAAAATAATAACCACTTTCGTGCCACTCGGTTGCAATTATAGCTGCGAAACAGTCAAGGAATATAGGGTTACAATGATAGGCTGCTGAAAGTTTTGAGATACCAGGGGTGGCATATACTGGTAATCTTTGATGAACTTCTTAATATGAAGAAGAAAAGAAACGAAAAGAAAAGAAAAAAAAGACAGAAGTCACATCTAAAGATCTAGAACGACAACAGTGTAACACCTAACTCGTATCATTAGATTTGGATTTATTTGATTATGACAAAACACATTATGACAGTCTTCCTAAATGTCTCCAAGAAGGGCTTTCTTAGAGACGCTTTTAAGTGTTTACGTTGCACCATGAAAAAAAATCACGATAACTCCCATGACACTAGTTTATTCACAGGGATTCACACTTGCATCTGACTACAATCTTTCAACAGTTTTATCCACTTAATTTCTAGTGAACGCTGTTTCGTCCGACATGTTAAAAAACGTTTATTTTTGCTTATCATATTGAATGTAACCTAACACTATAAAATAACATTTCTTCTCTTTTCTTTCATGACATATATACACATATTTTAGCACAACATAAGAGTTTAAAGGAATAACATCTGCTATAGCGTCTCGAAACTCCTTATATTTCTCAAAGTTTGAAAGAAACCTTTCATATTATGATAGTAAATTTAATATTTGTAATGTTTTTGAATTCTTTAGTAATTATTATTGCTTACCTGTTAAAAACCGCTTTTATTGTTAATACAAAAGTTCCCAAGAAAGCGCTTGTGAAATATGACATCACCGGATATTTGTTTCCCGTGGAAAGTAGTTAGTGTGTTGTAGAACGTCGTGTATCTACATCTAGATCAAAACATGAACTATCTCGATATCCGAAAGTTTAAACTGTTATGTACTCTTAATTATTACCAAACAGCACCAAGGATACCCCCGTGAAGCTCCACGTTACACATAGTAAATTAATTTATATGTCTTATCAAATATGCTAATGTACACATATTTGCAAAGAAAAAGGATTTCTGTGTGACGTCTAAACTAGTTGTAGACTAAAATATTTGTAATGAAACAAGTAAATTAAGCAACCTAGGATGCAACTTTTTGAAAGCAAATAGCAACCTTTGCTTGAAATCACAATGGTCTACTACAGATTTGACATAGTTATCAAAACATCTGGATTTCATTTTTTTTCTAAACGGCGCATTTTATGCATAAACTTTTAAAATCTGTTTTGATAGATAAGGCGAATGTGCTTTGCATCTCAAAGGAAAACAAGGCAAATTCAATATATGAATAACTTTTGTCTGATTAATAAAATCGTAAAATAATTTTATGAAATTATTCTAGCTGGACTCATTAAAATCATTATTTTTTTAATTATAACTACCTTTCTGGTACAAGCAGCTAGTATTAAGAAATAAAGAATTTGAATGTGAATGTATCGCAGTGTGGAAAAATGGTGGTACCTAGAAACATGAAATTTTGAAAATGTGTAGTTCTGTACCCGGACTTGTGCACCTCAAACCCTGAAATTTGAATTTCAAATTTGTTTTTAATTTAGTTTACGTTCCGTGTGAACTTAATAAATATTTGGCTAACAAACTTGGGAATAATTTAAAAGCAATATGTTGCCACAGCTAGAAATGGAATGCTTTCCAGGATGTTGTCATTCCAAGGTGTTCGGCAGAGAGCGAGATATTTATCTTTCAAATCTTGTTCAACAAACTCACTGGCTCAAAGGTATTATATTTCCACTGCCTGAAATAATATACTTTTACCTTCCTTGCATCAATGTTTTGCCATTCGACAAATTATAAGATATTTAGCGTGTCTTTTATTCTACCTGTTGCTGATTAACAAACTAAGCTATATAAGGCGATAAATAAAGATTTTATTGCAATTTTTTACTTTCTTAATAATGCATCTGATTGACTTAAATAAAAATACATTTTATTTATCGATATAACTAATTAACAGTTGTAGTTGATAACTACTTTAATTAAAATTTGTATTCGAAATTTGTAAAAGAGCTTTTAACGACGTAAAATACTACTTGATATAGAATATATTTTAATTTTTATCGTCTTTTTCGCGACAAATCCTTCTTCGAGGATTCTTGTTACACTGTAACTGAGGACTGAGATGTAATTGTCGTGCCCAGCTTGATCCGTGTTAATGATTCGTATAGGAAATCTTCAATACCCATTTTGTATCTGCTATTGTATCTGATAGTATTGTCGTTAAGGTCTTTTATTGGAATTTTGTATATTTTTTGTGATGGTTCGTTGCATAGGTAGAGAAAAAATGAAATTTACAACAAAAATGTTATATATGATAGCTACAGAACTACCATTGTAACCTTTATCATCGAATACTTCAGTAAAATCAAACAAAAAAATTGGTATTTGACCTAATATCAATACTGAAAATATGCATTAAAAAATAAAATATACCATACCAAAACTAATACAGATACAGTTAAGAAGATTTGAAGTAAAGAAATGAGCGGATCCATATTTCATTCTCCGCATTTAATTGTTAGTCAATAAGATGCTTTTAGGCACTGAAAAATAAAATGCTTCAAAACTCCTTTTTATCTGTTCCAGTCCCTTTTTGAGTGTAATTAAAAGTAATTGTCATTACGAAATTTCATTGTATAACTTTTACGTCATTTAAAATTTAAAATCTCTGGAATCAAACTATTAATCAAATTAGTATTATAAAAACGTAACGCTGTTTATTCATTATTAAAATCATTAAATATTGTTATGAAATTACACTAATTAGACCACGTAAAATTACATTAGTAGAACTCATAAAATCACAGTATACTTTTTCTTTTATAATAGTTATTTAAAAGGCTGATGCTTAAGCTTTTATTAGCGTTATAAGCATTAACTAACCCTCAAACATTTGAAACTTGCATGGTTTATCGACAAAATTAAGGATAGTGGTTGAGAAAATGTTTTAATTTACTTAAAGAAACAGTTTCTTATCGTTTACGTGACGTACGCAGAGATGAGTTTTGACCTCTAATGATGCATTTTCATTTACCTTCTTAGTTGTTTACCAGATCATATTGAAAACTATGGGCAGCTTCTGAAAACATGCGCCGTTTCTATTTGCTCACCATTAGCTAAAATTTTGTATTTTCTGAATTAAACTTCCTTCCTCCGGAACTTCTGAATTAAACTTCCTTTCTTTCTTCAGAGTATTGATTTCTTGACATGTTTCAAAAGGTCACACACTGAAATGATATTTTGATATGTCGTGAGATATTGTAAACCTATTTCGTGAGATATTGTAAACCTATCACGAGGTTGGATTCGAAAATCCAACCTCGTGAATGTTACAATTAAATCCAACACGACTACAATCTTCAACAGACGACCACCTCTGAATGTGATCAATATTTCTGACAACACCATTAAATAATAGTACAAAATATCACTGATAGTCTTCTGCGAAGTAACCATCTTCATAAAAAACCGAAATTATCTGGAGATACTTATAGGGAAGTTCCAAGTCTTATGCTTATTATTTCCATAGTAATTATATGCTGACAACCTATTGCACTGTATCTAGTTATCAACCACAAGCGAAAAAAAATATTCCATTTTATTCCCCAGAATCTTAAATATTTAAATTGCGCAATGCTTTCTTGTCCTTTTCTGTTGTGAATTATCTCGCATAATCCGATCCTAATAGTGCTAAACTTTTTGAATACCTACTACTTCTCTATAGGACTGATATCAATCTCTGGGAACTCCGGTTCTTATCTCTACGGTACCTGATTTACTGTTATTGTACGTTAAGAAGCTCCTTTGATAAATTTCACATGAAACAGATAGTACAAAAGACATTCTTTTTTAAAGACAATGGTCTATTTTATCGATCAGAAATGCGGTTGAGAAATATGTCTTCGCCTTTTCTGAACTCGCAATAAGAACGAGAAGAGAAAAATGGAAATGAGTGCTTTCATCCGCTCTTTTACATTGCCTTTATCTTAGCAAACAGGTTAAATCTGCAGCTGAAAGCGTGAGAAAATCCGATGCTCTCAATGTATGTTTTTAAAGCTTTGAAAAGGAAAATATTCACATTATTACTACAAAAATGCATTATTAATTTATGCTTTCCTATTAAAAAAGGATTGTATGCAAAATTACAAAAGGAAATTACAACCTACTGATAAAAATTTGTCAAAATTTCAAAATTCTCGCTTCTAAAGAATGCTTATTGATTAACCAATCAGGCGTCCATAATTAATAAGAAAAGAGTTTTTCAAACCATATTCAGTGCAGTCTGTTTAAATTGTAAGTATTGCTTCAATAAATAGCACCATTATAAGGAATTATTTATAAATACAAACGAAATTTAAACAAAAATTTCACATGCAAGTGTTGGAAAAATGAGTAAAAATAGGTTTTGAAATAAAATTAAGAGACTCAATTTTTATAGCTTACTAGGTTATGTTATCATCCCCCTCTCCAGCACAGCTGTTACGAAGGATTTCACACTAGAATTTAAAACATTAATTAAACTTGAGGGAATTACTTCTGCTCCTACGTTAACTTAGATTTTAAGTCTTGAAAATTTCTAGAAGTTTTTCATGCTTGGCAGTAACTCATTTCGTAGGCCAGAGGAGGTTTCTGTAAAATTTATATCTGAAGATTTATCTAGCTACTTTATTCGGTGAATGTGCAAAATATGCAACCATTTCATAAATTCAGTATATTTTTCTGATGATAGATTTTTATCTTGAATTTAAGAAAAATCAAGTCAAATGCACTCTTGAAATATTTTAAGACTTCATCTCGCTGTGGCTTGGTTGTTATTGTGGATTCCGAGCAGGGATGCGTTATAATTTATCATACTACCTTCCCAAGTCATGACAAGTTCATAGACCTCCTAAGAAACCGATTCTGAATTTCTCGTTTTAATAGATAATACAGCACTAGGAACTAGTGTTTAAAGTGAAGCTTATCTGGTCTGTATACATGACACCACTCCACAGTTATAAAATATGAAATTAAAGAGACACAAATTATAGGTTTTTCTTTTTGAAAAGGTCTTTCTTATGAACCTTTCGGCATAACGTTTTTTTTATACAGAGGTTTAAATAGCAGATACAATTCTTGCCAATCGACTGCACATTGCGACATGGCCGGAATAGATAAATATCAGTCATCGGTAGAAGCATTCATTTTCTTCGCCATCAACTAACTCTTCTAACAAAAGTTCCAATGCTCGTAAATTATTTACGCACATTTAACGGCTTGTATTAAACTACTCATACATTTCTCCAATAAGTCTTGAATGCTTTGCCTCTAAACGGTTTTCCAGCGATGGTTTGGATTGAATGGATGACATGTATCCATTTAACAAACTTTTAATTGTTTAATCCGTAATATGAAGTGTCCTCTTTTAAAAACAACTTTTAATTAGTCGAAACAGCAACCTTATTTTGGCGTAAATTTTAAACAAAACTAAATAATTTTAGAAAAAAACTTTTAGTTATATTTCAAATGTATGTCTAAATAAGGTTCCTGTTAGCCTAATTTTAAGTTTTCCATTTGCGCCTTTCTCTTCCTATTTTACAACAGCTTTATTAATAAACCGAGTCTTCGGCAGTAAACTGAAATTTTCGTAGGTCAAAATTTGTATATTTACACAGATAGATTTCTTTGAAGTATTTTCACATCCATAAGTATCTCCTCAATTCGCTTACAATTTTAGTAAACCCCTTTTCACAATCATTTTTCAAACAGCTTAATTTACGATTCATTTTAATTTTGGGGGGTCCAATAAAGACTTTAGACGTTTTTTAGAATGTTAACGTAAATTGCGATTGTATAACACTTTCCAAATTTATCATGAATTTTAATTATCGTCTGCACAAGCTTTGTTCTTTTTTCTTTTACGGACTTCAAGAAAAGAGATAATAGTTTGACTCTTCTTTTCAAATTTTACTCTGATGTTTTCACGGTGTATTCGTTAAAAATAATATATTTGTTTTGATTATGTTTTCCAGCCTGTACAAATTTAGCTAAAACATCAGAATTTATATTTTTGATGGTTACTTGCCATTTAATCGAACTTGAATTTAATTAATCATAATAGTGATAGCATCTGTAGTTTCATAATTTAGACGTGTAGAGTAAACATTTGCAAGAAATTAAAATTCTACGCTCTAAAATATTTACATTATTGAATGCTGCATCAATCTTTAGGATTAAAGATTTTAAGCTTTTATGTTTAACGGTATATAAGAGTGTTTATTCAAAGTTTCAATAGTTCAGTTAGAAAATGATTCGATTATATCGATATGAGGAAGGATCGAAGTAATAAATATATAAGGTATTTGCTGAGATTTTTAAACTGTTATTAATAATATGCAATGACTAATGACTGAAGAAGTATAATACAGGAAAACCTACTTTAAGCAGAAGACAAAGAAAAAAATTATGGAACAATGCCTAGTTTTTTTTTTTTTTTTTTTTTTTTTTTTTTTTCCCAATCTAGCTTCAACATTTAGAATAAACTTTTGTAAACATTTAATGTTTCTTTAATGCATATAAAAATCTAAGGTTCTCGAAAAATGATCTCGCATATTTATCTTTTGATATGAAATACATGAAAATATCTAATTGAAGAGCTAGTGTTTTCTGTCCGAAAATTCAATAGTAAATTTACAGTGAATATGCACACATTAGGTCCACAACTGGTTTCACTGTTTTTAAAATGATATCTGTCTTTTTGTGTGTATGCAGGCGACAATGTTTCGTTGGCTATAATACTTAAATGGAACTTCTGAAAACCTCGATATTTAAGCTTTCTACATTTATATAAAGAGTTGCTTAAATTTTTGGTAAGCTAGACAACCAGAAGTGGTGCTTTACAGGAAGTCCATAACAGTCTTTTTTGGACAACTGGAAGTGATACTTTGCCTGAACCACATAACAGATTTTAATGAAAACCTACTTTAAGATACGATCCATAATTTTCCTATTTTTGAGTTTAAGATTTTTATATTCATAGAAACAACATGTTAGATTTGGGCTAAAATTGATAAACTGGAAGTAATATTCTATTAAAATTCTGAACAAACTTTCGTAAAAAATGTATAATGGAGTAATCCAAAATTTCTCAGACTTGGTATTTAAAATTGGCATGTGCTTGAGAACAATATATTACATTTATAAGCATTAAATGTATTCTCGGGATTATCTAAATGCAACGAAAATAAGCTTATTACCGAGAAAAGTTTTCCTTATGAGCAATTAAATGCATTATCCTCACACCTAAATTTTGTGTTCATTCCTCTTTTGTGGAACTTATTCATTTTTCATTTAACAGAATGCTGTCGTCAAATATTAACACTATGTATTATTTTTATTGAAATAATATAGAACTTATAGATTATATAGCGAATATAAAAATTAATGTATGGTAACACTGTACATCCTATCCGGGATTCTAATGATATGCTGTTTTTAAAAACACAGTCATTAATTGTTACATCATTAATTTGTAAATCCAAAATATTATACGACCAGAGAATATACCATGATCGATACGATATTTTCAAATCAGAACATAACAAAAATGAGTACATGAGCACGTATAGATATCATTGCTCATTGTGTGGGAGAAGAGGCTAATAAAATTAGTACTCTTTATAGTTAACATTGAGCTAAAAAATTCATAACAAATTAAATTTTAAACCGAAAGGGGTTGTTTACTTAAAACTTGTTGTTACTCCGCCAATTCCATGCTAAGGAATGGAATTAGCTTGATGTCATGTGCTGGCCCCCGAACCTATCTTATACAGAAGAAAATTCTGCGCGAAAATGTGGTTGAGAAATCTGTATGAAACCTCTGTAATGCTATATAATATTATGTTTATGTTAGTTCAAACAGTAAATCTATTCAAAATGTTTCCTGTTTCGGAAGATTTTAATTTTGAAATAACTCAAGATTTTAGTTTTGCCTCGTTTAATGTGTACGTACTAACATCACTTCATTAAAATGCTTACATTGTTTAACTGTAAATTTTAACAATTTATAATAATTTTGTAAAAATGGGACATTTTAGGCTTCTATGTGTACATACGTGCTAAAATGATATTACTTAATTTACTTCTCCATATTCTTTCGAAGAGTATATTTTATTGTACCCAAAGTATATGGTTTTAATGTTCAGAAATAGCTTTCCTCGTTTCAAAATTCAAAGATCACTGTGTCTTTTCAGGTATCCCATGACCAAACTAACAGATAGTTGAACCAATGATGTCGAGGCGGATGAATCTCCTAGTTTTATTTGGTAAGGGAAATTTTTATTCGTATTTTGAAGACTAGAAGCTTCTGTAAAAACTTGTTTACTGTTTTCTTCCATGATTCTCACAGAAGTTTATCTATTTTTAAGTGTAAGTGGATAGTATCCATTAACCATTAACATTTATTCCGCTTCTTTAAACATTTCCACATGCTTCATGGGAAATATTTTTCAAAATATCCTTCAAAGGTGTTAATAATTCTTTCTTCTACTCTTGTACTTGTTTTCTTCGATTCTTTCGATTTTCTTTCTTCGATTGATTCTCACAGAAGTTTATCTATTTTTAAGTGTAAGTGGATAGTATCCATTAACCATTAACATTTATTCCGCTTCTTTAAATATTTCCACATGCTTCATGGGAAATATTTTTCAAAATATCCTTCAAAGGTGATAATGATTCTTTCTTCTACTCTTGTATTTGTTTTCTTCGAATAAACAGCCCCATAGTCCTATCCTCAACAGGATATTAATCATTACCAAGTGAATAAACCAGATATTGTTATAATGAATCGAAGAGAGAAATTTCTTTCCTTCTTCGTGTACCTTACACATAAATAAATTTCTTCACTTTTGGATAACTGCTTTCTGGGTGCTTATTTTCCTTTTTTTGCTAAATATTGTATGATTTAATAGTTTAACGATGTTTATGATAAATGCCATGCCGAGCTACATTTTAAATATTCCACCATGAAACGAGTTAATAAATAGTCCGTTAAGAAAATTGCTTTGCCAAATCAAATAAATCTGTTTACTTAACATATTTCCACCCATAATCCATGAGTATGTGCAGTATATTTGCCTTTACTTTAATCTTTAAATTGATTTATTTATTATAATTACATTTGAATAATACATTTACTTCATTCACGAAATAAAATATATCAAACTAACAAAGTACTTAAATATACTGTGATCCAAAACTTTGTATGGCTTACAAGGAATCGCATGGATGAAACGTTGAAATACGCTTTGGCTACGATAATCGGGTATAGATTCTATTTCTTACTAATTGCATGGATGGGTTTCCCATCTGTAATTCAAACACAGTTTCTGTAGGAAATTCATGAAGGCATCTTTTATCTTAGGCATATAACCGTCGTTTGCTTTTCCCCAAGTAACGAATCCAAAATCTTTCGCAATATCTTTACTGAACTAATTATTAGAAACTCAAACTAAAATTTTTAAAAAAAATGTGAATGTTACTTAAGTACGTATTCACATCTAGATGTATAGCTTGAGTGACTAACTTACGAACGGACCTCGGCTGGTCTTAGTTATTCCCATACTCTCAGTCTACTGTTTCCACAGTCATAAATGAAGTCTCCAATACATTTACCACTTATGAGTGTCTAAGTCCAACATGTTTAGCCTCTATAATTTATCCTCGTTGGATGGACGTTGGATCGCGCTGTTTATTCATAATTACCATTAGTTCTAATTGGTCATCAGCAGCTCTCAATAGGTAAATCAGCTCGCCATATATTTTATTGATGTACGTGTTGAAGGTTCTATATGATAAAGAATAGTCAGCCAATTGATAATGCATGGAATTTTAAATTCATCTAACTTCAGCTAACTTTTCCTTTTGATATTTTATTACTTATTTTGAGAAATTAAATTCTGCTGAAATTGCAGGATTCTACTTTTAAATTTGCCTCATGAAACTGTGATATTATCCTGTATATTTTTAGTCTATTTTGCTGATTTTCAAAAGCACGTTAATTTTATATTTTTGAAATACACCTGCGAAATGTTGCACAGAAGTATCAATTAGAATTGATCATAGGTTGCTAAATACGATAGAAGGATGTTTCACTTAAAATATGCGAACACTTTCGGCAAAATATTTTTAACGCAAAGTTAATGCGCTTGAGATAGTTTGTGGATATTCACTTTTTCATAATGCACTATTTATAAGCATTCATCAAGAAATAAAAAACTTTATTTTCTTACAGAAGCCGATTTACATTCTATGGAAAATATAACTGCTTAAAAAATGGTCTGTAATAAAATACATTCTGTACATTTTCTTTCTTTTTGCAGCACTGGTAACAGCTGGGTTTTCAAAAGAGACCCCTAAAAAGGTAAGAGCACTATTTTTACTCTCGATCACTGCATTTAAATTTGAAATTTTAGAATTTTAATATTACTTACTTAATTATTATTACTTAATTAATTAATTTTAATATTTCATATTCATATATGGAAATTGGCAACAAGCAGTGTCTTAAGTTAATCTTATGTTACGCATTAAGTTAGTTCTACATTAAAGTGAATTCATTACAAATGCATTTAAGTTCGTAATGCCCCTTCGATATCTTAACCTTAAGAAACTTTCTCACGTGTTAGTGTCATCCACTGGAGGTACAAACGAATGTCTTACAGGTCAGTTATAAACCAATATTAAGACCAGTACTTCAAAGAAAATTTCGGCGAAGTTAATGGGAACATGTCCTTATCGCTTTAGGTACGTAAATGTGGCTGCATAAAATTATCGAAAATTTCCTTATTACTTCTCATTGAACCAAAAAAGAAGCGCAGGCTTACGTTGTTGCTTAAAAAAAGTATTTAATAAGCGATTATTGGAATTGAATTAAATATAATTAATTGGAATTGAATAATTATTGGAATTGAATTCGATTAAATATAATTTCTATTTATATAGCGTGTATTTGTTTGCGCAGGTTGTATGCATTGCAGGTAATTAAACAAATCCTCATTTAATTTCACTTCAGATGTTGTGATTCATCCTTTAAATTATAAATCATACTCGAAGTTTAAAAATATTAGTATCATAATTGAGGCCCGGTGGCGCAGTGGCTAGCGTAGCAGCACCACAGGTCCGGGGTTCGATCCCCGGGCTGGGAAAGGCTGACTCACCCTTTCAACCCTTTAAGTGGGTCGAAAAAATGAGTACCAAGTTCGCTTGGAAACTAAACACCGGGGGCCCGACGACAAGCTGACCACTTGACCAGGGCATATGCTCATGAACCGCGGAGCCCACGGTTTAGAAAGCAGATATCAGGGCACTGCCGACCATGACTCTCTAAGTCCTCTGAGTTTAGTTTTTTAGTTTAGTATTATAATTAAAATACTTCTATTACTACACGGAGCAGATATCCTATGAATTAATTTGCATATTACTTTTGTTAAGAGCCATAAGCTCATTTTACTTTTTCATTGATTTAGAACCCGGGTGTACAGAATTCGGATTGCGGGTTGTATATTGCCTTCAGAACCCACTGATATGGAATGTGACGTAAAACCAAAAAATGAATAAAGTGTGAATGCGCAAGTGACCTTAAAAATTTTTCTTGACAGATTTTTAATGAATGTGACTGCATATTAAATTGAACTGAATATGCGGACTTAAAGCTAGAACAATTGAAAATTATTATTTTAAAACATGACAGCGTTCGAAACAAAATTGAATAAAGTGATGTAACAATGATAGCAGGCAACAATGACAGCCATTCTTAACGAAACTTTTGGTATAAAGTTCACGATTTCCACAACCTGTAACTGAATTTTCGGATCGTTTGCTCTCTTATTATCAGTTGACTTCAAACTTAACTTATTAGCAAATGCAATGCACAAAATTCAAATCAAATACACAACATAAAAATGATTTAAGTGGACTTTTTAAATTTTTATTTGCATAAAAGAATTTATTACATGACAGAAAATTACTGGTAATTTAGGAACATGGTGTTCAAGCCTTCTGTCGCTGGAAGAATAAATATTTATGCAAAACGCTTTTTGGTTGAAATATATAAAAATGTAAAACAAGAACAAACGATTTTAGAACGATATTTTGAATACACTCTTTCTTAGTCGGTACCAAGTTTATCAGATGAAAAAAGTAGGTTTTAAAAAACAGACGTAATATTTTCAATAAGTATGCCACCATACGTTTTCTGTTAATAAATAACTTTTGCTTTTAAAGTAACAATATAGACAATATAACAGACAGACAATATAGTAATACAGATTATGTGTTAATAAATATGAAAATCTTTTTGCAGCTCTTGAGATATTTTTGTTAAGCCGTTCAATAATTTGTCTTTTTGTTGGAACCTGTATCCCATACGTTTTGAAAGATAATAACCTAAATTCACCCATGCCTTGTTTTAAGTTATTTAATGTTAATATGTTTGTGGGAGTCAAAAGAAGTATGTCGTAAATGCATTACCAGATTGAGAAATTTCCCATTCTGTCGTTCGAAAATTTATAAGTATAAAATTTATGTATATTAAAATGATTGATCATATTTCAAATGACTTTACGTCTGAAATTTGTAAACACAGAAAGGCAAGTAATCAATATGAAAGCGAAAATGCTGCTTTTTAATTTCATTTTTGTGTGATTATTTTTTTTATAACATGAGCAATGAAAAGACGATAAAATTATACAGGCTATGTTAAAATAATTGATCCGATCTGCAGCAATGAATTTATAGCAGTTACCCGATGACCCCATTTTTTTTTCTACACTACAGCCTCATGTGGACGACAGGCGAGCTATTATACTTAAGCTGCTATTGCATGTTCTCTGGAGGAAACAACTAATGTCTGTACGCCACGGCCAAGGTCCGGGAGGACATATTACATGGACATATAAGGCACTTGAAGGAAACATTGAAATACTTTGTTGCTTCAAGTGAACAGTATATCATAAGTTTAAAAGTTGCACTGCATGAATTTGAAGATTATTTAATCAATTTCATAGAATCACTTACTGAACCATATATTATAGAAACTTTTCATAGATCGTATGCAAGCATCAAAATAATAATTTACAAAAATATGTGCATACTATTTACAAATCAACGGTTTAGACAACGTGAAGAAAATATAGGAGCTTCAGGATTAAACGTTATGTGAGACTGTGCATCGCAATAGACAGTCCAGAATAATATGCTGTGCGAAAGGCCTAAATATTATCAGCATTAGCATTAATATATGCAGTTACGAGAGCTTTTCTTTTAACCTTTTTCACTTTCCACTTATAGAGCTCTCTAGGTCTGAAGATTATTTTCAGAGGGTTCTGAGAGATACTTGTCCTGCATTAAGATGCACTCATACAATTAATATCTCAAATTGCCTACTTTACCTGAGGAGCACTTGGTCCGAGTCTCTAAGGCCAAACATATGTAGATGCAGAGTACATCTATGCAAACATATGCAGTTGTAGAGCAGTGCTTAGTGTACAGTTGGGTCAGCATGGACCTTTCTAGCTTTAGGGTTAGACTAGTGGAAATAGTCATGTGTGATAGGCCCAGGTATCTCTGTATCCCACTGCCTTTGCCAGCTGTTGTCGCTTTAAGTTTTCTTTTCACTACTTTTTGGAATATGTTCAGTAACTGGGAATGTGCATGCTATTGCTACCTTTGCCAAATTCTCCGCCTTATCATTTTTTCTTTTCACACGCATAGCTCTTAGGTCACCGTCTCTTCTATAGTGCACTGTGTTACTTTAAAAACTTTACTTTCTATGTTACTTTAGAAATACCTTTGAGATGCGTTTTCTTGAATTGCCAAATGATTTCGAAATCTTTCCTGTTACTACAAAAACTATAAAAAAGGAAAGGCCAGACCAAGAATTTGATTATGATCTCTGCACTTTTCTGTGTAACTAAATGAAGTAAAATAAAACACTCACAGTAAAACTTGGGAAGTGTTTCGTTCATTTCATGTATTATGTCTGCTTACGTGAGATGGAAATTAAAAAAAAAATTAAAAAAAAACTTGAAGTAAGTCAATCGTTTCGAATCCCTCCTTCTATAAATGCCCTTTTTATATGGATACACAAATATGAAATGAAGTTAAATTAAAGTAATGTTTCATAAGTGGAAAGTGCTTTATATAATAATATGCTAGTTTTAATTTATACCTTAAATCGAATTTTTTTGCTTGTATCTTAATTCAGGTAAACTGCGAGATGTTTTATTTCAAGCCATATGCATATTTTAACAAAAAAATGTATAGTAGTCTCAGAATACTTTTAATGGATTTGGGCTTCCAATAGCATTATTATTTTTATTAATCATTTTGAATTCCATAATTTATAATAAAAATTACATTCTGGTAAACTAATTTTAGAACTAATAAGCCTGGAATTTAATTCTGGGAATTAACTTAAATTCTCTAATATTCTTATTACATTTATTAACGTGTGGGCATAGAAATGAGTGACTAACATGAAATTTTTAATTTAAACTCTATGAAATGTAACTTCGTAATTTTGCTATATAATCCAACAACAGTTCAAGCATTTTAACAATTGAAAAACTTTCAACCCTCATAATTATATTCAAAGTTTCTAAAATTTTTATACAAATTGCTGAATTCCAGTGCAGCGCAAATTATTAATTTCTTAAATGGGTTCGAAATGAATTTGAAAATCAGGTACAGATTAAAAATGTACTATATGTTTATTTACTCATTTCACATCAGATTCTATTTATATTCTGTTTTCATTCTACGTTGCAATACGACATGTTCTAAAAAGTCCTTATACCGCAGTTATTTTCGTAACGTTATTGGTAAAAATATATTTCCATTTGAATGATGCAAATGTTATTGTTTTAGCAAATTTGTATTATAAAACAAAATTGTAAAAATTACAAAATCTGATTTTTATCCGATTTCTAGATTTATATACTTATATTTCAGAAAATTTTATACTCATTACAAAAAATACGATACAAAATATTTGACTGGCATACGGCAAAACCTGACATATTTTGACATACAAAAAACATATTTTGTTTCAAAATTTTGCGCTTTTGGCCGTCATTTCAATTTTCATTGAAGAATCGGTTAATAATTAAATTCGAGTTTGATTAATTCCTTTAGAAAAGTGCAATATTTACATTTGTACACAGCAAAAAGTACTATATAACCTTATGAAAAGACTTCTAATTTTTGGAATGGTTGCCAGAGTTTCATCAAGTTGGACTTCTACTTCCACCCCAATTTTGAGAGAATGCACCTTGGCCGATGAACCGGGGGTCTCCCACCTCTCTCTCCTTCCATCAAACCACACGAGAGGACTTTCAGCTAGCCATATATTTGGAGTGTCTCCGTGCCGCAAAGACACTATGCATTAACATCTATGTCCTCATCGGGATTCGAGGCCGGGACCTTCGATATGGCAGCCGTTATCCCGTCTGAGGAGAAAAACTTCTGATGTTAATAGATTAAGTGACAAGCATAAAGTCAATCCATAGCATTATTTACATAAATTAAAAGTGAAAACTATTTCTTGTTAAAGGAACGTTTTAAATGACTTTTGGATTATGATTATAAAATAATAAAACTCACTGAGAATATTAATAACGTAGTTTTAGTATTTGAAACGTTCGAAATTGGATTCGTCTGAAAGTTTTTACGGCAAACCATGTGTAATTATAATATGAAATAATAATATTATATATTATAATTAGGTATTACCAATGGCGTAATATAATATTATAACATTGGTAAATCACAAAAGATTGTCACTAAATCATATTATAGGAAACGACATCAAACTCAAGTTAGTCTAATTTTATGTTTTAACAGACCCCTCAAGGCAAGCTTTAAATAGCCGCAAGTATTCTAAATTTTTAAGTTAATTATCTCGGTCAATTTTTGTCTTACGGAAGTCAAAAACTTTTGTATTATATTTTTCACAATAAGTGTAAACTCTTACTAAACAGAACTATAAGGACCTGAGGAATTTTTTAAAAGTTAAATTTCGTAATATTTACAGAATTAACTTTTTAAGAATCTGAACACACGAATGCGGGTGTAATTTAAAATATTTTTGGAATTGAAAGTTTATATCTACGGAAACAATGAGAAAATAAAGGCCGTGTAAGAAATTTTGTGGACACAATGGGAATTTTCAGTAAAGCAGTAAAGATCAGTCAGTTTTAATCATGTAAATTTTTAGTATGCGAACCCATTTTAAAAGAATGTTATTTTTTCAGGCATTAATCATAACTGTTGATGAATCAAAACCGGAAGAAAGTGATGTTATTATTTCAGACTTACAAGTCGAAGAACAGTCATCCTCGCCTACATATAGAACAAGTGTACGAGCATATTCGCCAAATATTTTTCATAAAGCGCCAGTTGATAAACAACTAGGATATATCCTTTTGAGCCCAGAAGATTTTAAAAATATCCAGACTGATAATGGGGTTACCGTAGAGAAACCAAAATACATCACATATCCAGTTTCTGCGGAAGTCTATGACAGTTCAAAAGGTGATTATTTACCCACTCGAGGTGCATATTCCTCGAATCCTGGATATCCAACACCAGTTCGAACTAAATATCCATCTCAGCCGGCTCCACCTCTGTCATCGTTTTCGGCACATAATGCTAGCCAGTATAATAACGGTGGTTCAAGAGTACCAGATATATCAAGCGAATATACAAATCCTGAATATAATCCATCAAGTAGGTACAATAAAGACACCGTTTCCGATGGCAGTTTAAGAAACTCTCCTCCAAATTACGATAATAAATATCGGTATGGGAGCTACAAACCATTTAATAGCTATCCTTCCTCTCAAACGTTTTCATATGGACAATCTCAAGAAGATAATGGGTATCATCAGAAGCCAAGAGACATCCCTACACCACATTCCTCTTATGTGGAAACTGGTGACTTCAAAAATTCTCCAAATCCTGAATATTACTCTAAATCTACTTCTTCTATCCCATATTCTAACGATCAGAAAGAATATAATCCGCCAAAATCCGTAACATACGGTCCAAGATATGAATCAAAATATAATTATGTTGACCAACCAAAGTCGCACTATAAAAGCGGACCGAAGTATCCCAGTTCATCTCCCTCATATGGAACTCTTCCTCACAGTTCATATGAAAGTTCAAGAGGTATTTATGATGATAAACCGGACACGTATAGTACGGCATACAGAGATCCTTATCCTAAAGATACCTATGCTCCAACATCTTCCTATAAGGAGAAAACGTACCCTGCTCATAGCGAATCCTACAGGGGTTCATCTAAGCCTTATACTTACGGAGCATTATCTGATCCTTATCTGACAAAACAAAATTCTTATAACTCCCGTCCCTCATACAACACTTATCCCAACACAGATTCACTAAATGATGGAAGCCTGAAATATAGAACCTCACCCAAACCGTATTTATATGATGCCCCCAAATCTTCCTATCATGAAGAAGGTGAACCTAATTCTTATGAAACACCTACATCACATAACAGTGAACCAAAATATCCTGTTTCGGCACACAGGAGCCGTTATATAACACCATCTTATGAAGGATATCCAACATCATACGATTCTCATGATCCTCATTATCATAGTAAGCCAGCTTCACATACTTCGTATGATGAGCCTACTAAGAATTTCCCTGATACTCCATTGCCTGAAACTTACGGCAGTCATTATCCCGATACTACGAACAAGCAACATTTACCAGATAGTGTAGAGAAATCATATCATTCGAATCCTGTTTCATCTAAATCTCCCACTTTTTACAGACAGTCAACTAGTCCAGAAGATTTGCCACAATATTATCAGTCTAGTAACAGATCTTCATACCCAACTTATTCTTCGGATCAATATGGTTCAACACCTACAGGACATTATAGCTACTCAGATCCTTCACAACCAGCATCATATAACGATGCAGAACATATTAAGCTAACTCCGGAAGATGCAACGCCTTCATCGTACTCAAACAAGAAATCTGCAAAAACAGCTTCCAAAAATTCACTAAGTTCTTCATCGCTCCCTTACAGTCATGCCCATAGGGATACTTTAGATTTACCTGATCACCATTCTGCCAAAAAAAATTATAAACCATCAAGACCAGCTCCTCTTTATGATGAATACGAACAGCCTAGATACCCACCGTTGCCACCATATACAAAAAGCAGTGCTGAAAAAACCACCTATAACGATGACTATGATGATCACAGTAAAGAACGTACTAATAGCTATACAAGTGGGGAAGATAGTTATCCACCGAAATCTCATTCCTCTGGTTACGTATCGGAGTCTTATAATCCTACCTACAATAAAGATCAACATCAATCTTACTATCCAGCATCTACTGAATCCAGTCATTATTACGATCATGATCATTCATCCGAAGAAGCTGGTGTTAATATTCCCAAAATTTATACAAAATCAGTAACAAAATCAAAATCATACGTTGTGTCCCCAGATGAATCGTCGAAAGAAAGTGGTTATGCAAAAGATTATTCTTCAGAAGCCCCATATAGTCCCAGAAGTTATTCATCAAAAGACTCATATAAGCCAACTAATAAGAAAACGCGAGTTTATACGACAGGTTCTTCCACTAACTCAAGCCCACACAGCTACGGTGAAGCACCAAGATCATCCGATACGTATGCACCTTCGAAACCTCCTCATGACATAAAAAATTTTAAGTACTACACTCGTAATGATAATCCTGGAGAACCAGCATCTCTTATAAGAGAAACGTTGCCACCAAAGAGAGTAGAAGGTGTAGTATACAGATCTCGTAAAAGGTATTATGATTTACCTAAAATCCAAAAGCCGGGAAGTTATTTATCCTACATTCCTAAGACAGCACCAGCCTTTGACTACAAGGCTTACGAAACCGCTCCTAAGAAAAACTTGACAAAGGTTATCCCACCAAAGACCGATTTCAAATTTAAGTATAGTCCTATGAATGCAGAAACCAGTTATAGAGAAGAAAACCTTTCAGACAGTTACGAAGATTACGAAGATTCTAATCTTGCTGCTATTCCCGGAGAAGCTGGTAAAGATTACCCAGTTTTGAAAGAAATACCACATATCCGGTTTTCCTGTGACAGTAAGGCGCCTGGATTTTATGCTGATGTTGAACACAGGTGCCAGGTGAGTAATAAATATCGTGCTATATCAAATACTATTTCTTTTACATTGAACATCTTTTTAAAATATTTTGACAAAAATACGCAAGTCTACTCTCGCAAAATATAAAGCATGTAGAAATTTTACTCATTCTTTAGATAATTTATCTAAAAAAGGATGTGTAAAAAATAAACATTGTAAAAAAACTATTTTTGACTTGCAAGGAAATCCTCCTTGTAAGTTCCTTGCCATATTAAGCTACTTTGTAAAATCCTCCGCATTAACCGATTAACCGCCCCGACGCATATAACTTACAGACCTTTTTCAACATTTAGACTTACGTTCTAAATCTTTATTGAAACTTTAGGCACAGCGTTCTTTCGTTCAGATTCTCTGCCACGTGGCTTCAAAATTTATGTTCATATATACTATCGGAATTGTAATCTGACTCACTTTTGTCTTCAGAACTATTGCCAAACAAAATTCCAAGGCACCATCAGAAGTTATCTGGTTCCTTCTTCCAATAGTTGTTTTGCGAAAAGTGAGCATCTCAGGGGAAAAGGAATATTTGTTCTTTCGAGGAACTAACCAGAAAAAAGCCCGAAAAAGCAGTGGCCTAAAACCGTAGTGAAATTAACCTGCTACTTGTCTTTAATGCAGACAACCAGAATAAAGCCCGAAGGAAACATTGGCCTAAAACTTCTGGAGAAACTAATCTGCTAGCTGCCTTTAACGCAGACAATACCATCACAATGCAGACAATACCATTCTATTGTCAAAAAATATTCCAGTGAATTGACGAGTATAGTCGTCCATGGCATGAAAACGCATAACTTTTAAGGTGAATATATTAGTTCACTGCAGTAAGCAGGTTAAATCTTTTCCTGCAATTAAATGTACAGAAATGCCTATTTTCTTCGAATAATTATAATTTTTTCTTTTATAAGCCAACAATTGTTTTTAGATCCTCCATGCTGCTTCTGCAGTACATAATATTCCATCTCGGAATTTTACAGATTTTTTTCCTACTGCTGTTGGACTTCTGTCCTCTTCATTTTGCAACTTGTAAGAGTTTTGCGATGTCTATAAGCTTGTTTTAATGTCATGCCGGAAATGAGTTGTCTCTTTAGTCTGAAACAAAGACAAGTCTTCAGAAGGTTAAAACAATCTTTTTATTTAATTTATTCTTAAATGAACAGAATGCATTACTTCCGCGACAGACGAACCTCCGCTACTTGCGAGTATTTAAATTAACACAGGATAAAGTTTAATTCAAGCGTTGATAACGTAATCTGAGGCTGTACATACATCATATTACTTAAACTGTCTCAAGTCTATCGGCGCATATATTAAACTCAAGCTCTAGCAAGATGCTAAAACCGGAATAATTTTGGCAGAGTTAACGATAATAAATAATAACAAGAAGAGGCTGTCAGACGCTCTAGCTCTAACCCTCGGCTTAAATACATAATAACTAATTTGCATTCTGCTGAGGACTACGGAAAGAAGTTATAGTAAAGGTTACTCATAATTAACATAAAATCTCAGAAACATCTAAAAATAGTATGAATTTTTCAAACAAAAATAGTTTTTAAATAGCAAGTTTTATTTAGTAAAGTCTTAGAATTCTATGAATAATTTTTTCTCAGAAATTATAAATGATAAATTAATATGATAAAGGGATTAAAATCTATTGTTGCCGCCTTTTCATTCAACAAACGCAGTTCAAAATCTGTATTTTTTAAATGAAAAACGAGAGCATTGATATTTTACAGATCTTTAATAAAGAACAAAAAAGTCTTCCTGATTTTAAATAATTAATGAGGCATATTTTCTTTGAAAAGAAGGGGTCACCCCCGAATAAATAGCATATCTATTCAATTTTTTTAATTTTGGCATTTACTTCCACCTAAGCACTGAGAACATCTAACACCGGTTAAGACATACGTGGTAACAAATTAGAATATAATAGCAGCATAAAAAATTACACTTATTTTTAAACCATAGCCAGTTTTAGATCAATCAGTTAGTTAAACAAAATTAATTTAACTCTTTGCATATGTAGAGGGAATACATTTTAAAGTTAATTTATTTTAAATTGTAAATTGCCTCATTAATTAATGCCTCATTGATTAATGACTTAATCTACTCTCAACTCAGTGTTCTATATTAGGCCTTTTTCGTAAAGGTTGAACTTTTTTCCCTTAATGATTTTGTTATTCCTAAAACATGTATCCATGCATAGTTCAAAAATTTCTTAAAAGTCGTTAAATTTTAAAACCTAATTCATGCACATTAATAAATTAATTTAGTAACATAATATGTCCTTTTTTCAGTGAAATTCGAACTGCTCTTTTTCATTTGAAAATTAATTTTAGAAATTAATTTATAATAAAAATGTATTATGAATCATCCCTATTTTTCTTTTACTTCACGAATTACGGAAATTATTGTTAGGCGTTGCGAAGAGTTGTTGCACAGGGAAAAATATGTAATTTCAGAGAATTTATTTTAGATGCGATTTATTAAATTTATGAATATTGTTCTTCATTCATCACTGAAAGCACGTAGAGGTAACTGAAAATTTTGTCATTCTTCAGGAAAATGAAACGTTTCCAAAGACTTACTTCAGTTGATTCTTTCAATCCACATTTGCTTCAGTCGGTTGCTTGTTGCATATATCAGTTGATTAATTGATGCATAATTTAGACGATTCATTACTTCATTAAGAAAGTTAATGCTTTATTTAGAGGAAGGCTCTAGTTCTATCGTTTCATTATTTAGAGTTAAGATATAAGCAATGAATAGTGTTGGTGTTTATTTAATGCTCGAAACATTTTAGTGAATTATTTCTGAATTTTATGAAACAAAGCAACATGTTTTGCTCTAAAGTCATTTCAAATGAACTGTCAGTGGCTTCTTATGTTGTAAAATATGTGCAATCTTAATAATTATTCATTTATTTGGAAATATCTGGTTTTTGATACTTAAGCGAATAGCAGCCGTGCTTTCCAATACTTTCGGGAGAATGAGTTAAAACTACATATTAAGTTTTCTGCACGTATTTAAATATTTTTTGTCCATAGGTTGTCCAAAGTCACAAACAGAACATACTGGGGAATGTCTGAGTATAATGTGAAGGAGATAGGCGATTGAGGCAATCATGTCCAGTCAAAAGACGGAATAATGCCAAAACTGCAGCATGAGGAGAATCAGAGATATTATATCCTTTGCCCACGGGATATTGCCAAAACCTTCTAGCTTTTACTCACAAATCTGAGTCATGAATCTTGCTAAATTCCATTTTTATCAATCTCCTTGTAAAATTTAAATTCATAAAACTTCTGGATTTTTGCGATTTCCTTTCTTTTTCAGTGTGGACTCACATTTCCCTATGCTTCACAATTAAATGGCGTGATAATTAACTCACTAAGACTTGATCACTAACCTATAACGAATAAAAATAAGTAAAATTAATATCGTTTATGAAAATTGCATTAAATATTTTGAAATGATTAATTGTTTTATAAATACTTATGCGAAAATTATAATTTCTGAAATACATTCTGACAGCTCTATACATTAAGAAACTTGGTTGCAGAATTACTTACCATCCGTAGTTGACTGCAACAATTTGCCTAACAAACGAAATTACATATAGAATATCAAATAGTAGTCATTCGCATACGCGAATAACTTTTTCGTTTTAAAATCACTATCGCAGAGCATTGATGACTTGTTCTGTGATACGTGTACAGTGAAAAGCATGGAGTTATAGTAACGCTAGTGCGAAGCAATTTCTTTGGCAAAATTCATTCATTAAGACATTTCTTCTTAGGGAGATATTGCTCATACACTTTGTCAGAATCAGTTAACCATCCAACCAATAAAAGAAGACAGGAGAAACAATAGACAAATCACTTGGATGCACAGAGTTCTGCTCAGTTTCTTACATTTAGGTTCTTAGTTCTTCTGTAAACTTTTTTTTATCTTTGAATCCCTTGAAATGCATGAAACACAGCCACCAAGGACCGGGGTAATCTGATTGTTACATGTAATTCCCTTGTATATGACTTTTACCTGAAATTTTATTTATAAATCTTTGCTATCTGTTACTTTACAACAGACACTTCGGGGTAATTTTTCCTCGTCCAGGCTTGCCTCATAACCATAGTACCTACAGCTGCGGCAAATGTCGAGACCCTGTTTTTTTCCTCCCCTTCATTTTGGTTTATTGCGTTTTGCTTCATAAAAAGGGCACGCATGAAGACTGACTTGAACAGTAGTCTCAAATGAGGTGAAGAAAAATAAGTGCTGCGTGGTAATCGAGACATACAATTGCGATAGTTATTGACAAAGAGTAAAAAGAACTTAAAGAATATATTTTAAAGTAATCATTATTGAAAGGACAGATAATTTTTATATAAGCTGTCATTATATTTCGTTTTACATTTTTGCAGGTTTATCACCAATGTAGCGACAAGGGACGTGTACAGAGTTTCCTTTGCCCGAATGGAACCATCTTCAATCAAGAAACATTTGTCTGCGAATGGTGGCACAATGTAGACTGCGAGAAATCCGAGAAGCATTATGGAAAGAACAAAGACTTGTATAAACCAAATGTGCCAGAGAAAGGGAAAGTGAAACAATCTTCGCGCCAAAAGAAGAAAATCCTCCGTAATCCACCTTATTATTCTGATGATCATCAAGGATACGAAAAAGGTAGAGATGATGATGACAGTACTACAAACAAAGAAGACGGACGAAAAAGGCGAAGCAAAATAACTTACGCCTGAACACAGAGATAACTATGCCATGCATGGTTTGTTATTTGATAAATGTCAGTTCTGGTAACAAACTCTACAGAGTGAAATTAAGGAATTGTTCCTGTGTTATTGGAACTACGCTGAAATCATTTCTCATGCTTTCTTAACGAGCTGAAGCAAATAGCTCTATTTAATAACAGTAACGCTTAACTAGTTACAGTTTTTGAAGAACTGTTTGTTATTGTGTGTTTAAATCACAGAGAAAGAGATTCAAAGGATTCGTATCTGGTGTTAGTTACGATGATTAATTCCTTTCAGGACGAATTACATCACCAGTTTTATTTGCCATGAAATTAGCTGCCAATGTAACCATTTTCTTGGATGCATTTAACAAAAGAAATTATTTTGTTGTATCCATTAGTGAAATTTTGTAAGATATTTCATTGGTAATAGTAGCTATATCATCCTTTGCAAAAGTGAGAAAATGATTGATTTCAAGTGTTTCAGATTTTGCACAGTACATTTAGAATGTAAAAAAGCAAAGGAAAGACTTTTATAAAGAGATACAAAATAATTGACTTACATTTAAAAAAAGTTAAATAACTTATCAACAGAAATTAATAGTTATAAAACAGATTAATCTAAAATATGAAACTATCTTAATTTATATAAACCTCGAATTTTATTTCTGCATGTCCAGCGAGATAACAATATTTAAAAAAGTTCCTCTTAGTGTAATAAGAATTTAATTTCCGTCAAACATTACATCATATAAATGATTTTTATCATCAGCATTAAGTCACCAATTTCTTGCTTGCATCTGGCATATGATAATCTGCAAAAGTGTT
The DNA here is from genome assembly GCF_044657685.1 of Stegodyphus dumicola. Lineage (NCBI taxonomy): Eukaryota > Metazoa > Arthropoda > Arachnida > Araneae > Eresidae > Stegodyphus > Stegodyphus dumicola. The sequence goes on from NC_140781.1 coordinate 184,095,552, forward strand.
TAACGGATTCTGTCCACTAAAGAACTTTTATTCATGATAAAATTGGAAATGGAGGAATTCCTACCTTGCCATATTCTTGTTCTGTGTAGATAAGATATTTTTATGCATTAAAATAAATATTTAAATGCACGTGTTTCAGGTCTTTTATTTTATACAGGAAGAGAAACATTTTTCGAGTGCTAAGCATTATAGCTAAGCGTTAAACTATATTTTTTATTTAACGATATTTAAGGGAAATTCTAACATAATATTCATAAAAATATCACTTGTTTTTTCCATGATACTTAAATAGCAATACATAACTGTCTCGCCCACTTGATTACAGAATCGAAACAGCAGTGCGTATTTTGTTTTACAAACAAAGGAATAACTCCATTCAGTAATCAAGCGTCAAAACATGTTTTTGAAATCCAGGGTTTTTTAGCAATTTTCTTAAAAAAAGGATGGTTACATAAAGTTGGTTTCAATTTGCAAGCATCGTTTAACTCATAAGAAAATTGATAAAATAAAATATTGAATTAAAAATGTTTCAATGTTAATATTTCGTAACGTAATGCTTAAAAATGTTAATTAAAAATGTTCTATACTCTGATAGATTCTTCAAAATAGTAAACAGATTCTAATGAAATCTAAAGAACCTGCACAATAATTATTTTTAATGATACAGTTTCACTTTATTACTTCTTAAGCAATAAATAAGTAAAGCATTAATTGTCTTAGGCATCCTAAAGTGTAAGCCATTATGTAAATAAATTCCTCCGATTTTATTTTAATACTTAAGAGTTCAAACTCAAATTCTGAAAGACAGATTTGGAGAATATCTAAAACGACAAAAACGGACTCTAGAAATTTCTGGTACATCAACACATATAATTGTAAATAAATAAACGTTTATTTGCAAAAAAGGTCTGTTTGAGTAGATGAGTTCATAACTTCATACTTTCCAGTTAATAATTTACATAAAGAGTAGACAAATTTTTAGTCCAAAGGGGCTTTGTCCCTGAAAGACTATTGTTTTCGTTTTGTGTTGAATCACTATAAATATCCGTTTCACTCTTCAAACTGTTGCTACCAAATGTTAGAGTCCTGCAATATATTTGAAGAGATTAAGTAATGAAAAATCTGCATAAATGTAGGTATATTTCTCCCATTGTGATAAAACAACGGTACCTAGAGCCATCGAATTTTGAATGACGTAATCCTCCTTCGAATATGGGCATGTGGAAGACCAAATTTGAAATTTGTAATTTGTTTTATTATCGATTTCATATTTGTAAAACTTTAACGAATTCTTGAGTAACAAACTCAACGATTTAAAAGCAAACAATGGCAACACTCTACGGAGGGGGGGGGGGGGGACCTTTTTATCTCCAGCGCGCGGAACTGTGTATTGGAAATACTAAAGATAAGCTCATTTTAAAATTATTTTGCAACATTGCTATTGAACTGAATTTCATGGTTTAAGTGCAAAGAACATGATATTTAATAAATAAAGGTAACTCACAAAACGTTAAAAAAACGCCTCTTTGGACGTAATTTAAAATCTGAAACCTTTCAGATTTTTTTCAAGGGTTATTTTGGATAGTTTTAAGAATTGAACCCTTTAACCGGGATAGAGGCTAGCGACGCTGACTGCCGTAACGAACCGCTGGGGTTCGAATCCCGTAAAAGGCATGGGTGTTTGTAAATGTGTAGCGTCTGTGCAGCATGGGAGCACTTTAAATACGCGTCAAGCTGAAAGTCCTCTGGAGAGTTAATGGTAGGGAAAGAGGGGTGGGAGACATTTGGACTTGTCCCCTCCCGGGTTACTCTCCATCGAAACTGGGGGCCGATCTGAGCCAAGTCGTACTGTCAATCAAATGTACTGATCTGAGCCAAGTCGTCTATATGGTGCTCAAAGTTCTTGCCAACGACAGCAGCAATCTTACACTTCTTCCCACGATGAATTTCGTGGGCTTGTTCTGATGTTACTGTCAGATGAGTGAGATAAATCACAGAAATAACAACAACAGCAGTTTTAAGCATTGTAGAGACGATTAAATTATAATTTTGAGTATTATTTTCATGTGACTCAATTTGAAAGTTTATATTCCTAGACGTCAAATCGGTTAAGGAACATTAATATTCTCTGCCAGTGCTGAACTGTAGAGAGATTTCTAAGTATTACATCTTTGGAAATAAATGTCTTCACACTGAATGGCACTGATAAATACTAAAATTAATTCATTCGCATACGGATCTGACTAAGCATACTCATTACTTGAAAGGCACTTAAAGGAAGTTTATAAATGTCAAGAGAAGAATCCAATTCTTCACTTGACATTTATTTTCGTTCATTACACTGCATATTGATAAATATGTATTGAAAGTAAAGTGGAAACTCCTCAACTGCACTAAAATTGAGAGTAGAATTTAAAATGTGGAAATCGTTCTTGTAATTACAAAAAATGTCTAAAATGCTCTTATGAAACTTTAATTTTATATTTTCTTTGGGAAAATATGTCCGCGTCAGATTCACATAGGAAATAAAATTTGCTTTCATTTTATAACTCTACATAGCAAGTATATAAACGTGCTTCGTCTAACAGAACTATACACTAAAAATGTTTCTGCATTTTGATTAAATCTTGGTATACTTGAAACGAACGGTACTTCATATTTCAGTTCTTAAATGTACTTATGGCAAAATGTATAAAATGTATATACTCTGTTATTAAAAGTATCTTTAATACATGGGCCACGTGAAGATAGATTTGGGCCAGAAGATTGCAGTTTGCTGGCTGATGACTTACACCATACGTATATTTAATTATTTCCTTCAGTACTAAGAAATCGCAACATCGAAATATGTTCATCACAGATATGTAAAACTTTGGTACAATGAACGTCATCCCTCTTGTATAACAGTTTACAACTCATAAAAGTTTTCGTAACTGGGCTACTGAGTTGTAACTCGTCTTCTCTGATTGTCCCCAAGCACTTTTAACAGGTATTAAGATTTTGCTTCAATTATCTTTTAAATATACTCACTTTACAACAACTCAGTAATAAATTGAGGCCTGCAAAATCAAGAACTCTCTTCAGCTGAAAAAATAAGAACTACTGCTCTTATCAATAATTATACATTTTCAGTTGCTTGATTTTCTTATTTTGATACAAGACTGTGAAAGCTCTCTCTGTTGCATAATATATATATATATTCCATTTTTCTAACATATGGAAACCTATGAAGGCGTTTAAGGTGAGATATCGTTTCCAGACTTGTAAACAACAGCCACTGTTCTCTCAAGAGAAAGCTTTAGCTCTTAAATTAAAAAAAAGAGTTAAATATTGAGACACTTTGATTCTTCCATTTGAAATAATGACTAGAGTCAGTATGTAAATAAAATCTTGAATAAATAAAAAGGGTATTCCTTTAACTCTAGAAACCATGTTCCTTTACAGAAGTCGGAACTGTGTTTGCAGCGATACAAGGTTAAGGAAATAATATCAAAGAGGTCAATATTAGGGTCAAATTAGAAAGCTTGTGTTATAGTCTAACCCAAAAGTTAGGCAGTAATAGAACTCGTCAATAAAATTCAAAGATAGTTTAACGTTGTAATAAATTAATTGAGAAAAAAATGTAAAACTTTAAAAAAATCTGAAAGCTTTCAGATTTTACATTACGCCCAAAGGGACGTTTTCTTAACCTTTCGTGTGTTACCTTTATTTATTAAATGTTTTTTTGCACTTAAAACGATAAAATTCAATTCAACAGCGATATCTCAAAATAATTTTAAAACCAGCATATCTTTAGAATTTCCGATACACGGTCTCGCGCGCTGGAGATAATTTTCTTCCCGTGCAGTTTTGCCATTGCTTGCTTTGGAATCGTTGCGTTTGTTAATCAAAAATTCGTTAACGTTTCACAAAATATGAAATAGGTAATAAAACAAATTCCAAATTTGGGCTTCCAGATGCCCATATTCGGGTGGAAACGTACCGTTATGCAAAATTTGATGCCTGTAGGTACCGTTATTTTATCACAATGCGAGAAACATACACACAGTTATGCAGATTCTTCATTATTTAATTTCTTTAAATATAATACAGGACTCTAATATTTGGTGGCAGCAATTTGAAAAGTGAACCGACATTTATAGTGAATCAAAGCAAACTGCCAAAACGAAATTAATAGCCCTTCTAGGCTAACACCCTTTGGGCTAATAATGGAAAAATTTCATTGCAAGAAACAAAGTTCCTAAAAACTACAGTTTAAAAGTATTTATTTATAAAATAGAGAAAAATGTAGTGTTTCAAAAGTTATATGTTCATGAATATTTATTCGAATTATGCTTTTTTCGTGAAGAACTCCATCCATCAGCAATATTTAGTGTTTACGATATCTGCAGGCATTTCTGACTAATAATATTTTGAAACCTCACAAAAACTGTCATCATCAACTGTCAGTTAACCAACTTGGATGTTTGCTAGCATTTAAGGGAAAAAAATGCATGCTTTTGCGCAGTGCACCATTTGCTCGTAACGGAGAGTAAATTTGTAAATGCATAAATAAACCCTCAGAGAGATAATCTTAACGATTACTTAACAGTGGCCTTTGTATTCGTTTCATACTTCGGGAAAATGACATACGTAATCTTTTCGCTTTATTATCCCATAAGAAGTACGATATCAGGCTTAGAACTCACGAACACTAATGTGTGCGTATATATATATATATATATATATATATATATATGCATACATACATATATGTAAACACAAGATATTTATAAAACGGTTTATACGTCTATAATACCTTTAAACATCTTGTGTTTAAATGTTGCTGAATTTGTTACTCAAAAATTCGTTAAAGCTTTACAAAATATGAAATCAATAAAAACAAATTCCAAATTTCAAATATGGGCTTCCACATGCCCATATTCGCAGTAGGATTACGTCATTCAAAATTCGATGGCTCTATGTACCGTTGTTTTATCACAATGTGAAAAATAGACATACATTTATGCAGATTTTTAATTATTTAATTTCTTTAAATATAATGTAGGACTCATTTGATGGCAACTGTTTGAAAAGTGAAACGGACATTTATAGTGATTCAACGCAAAATCGCAAAACGAAAACAATAGTCCTTTAGGGACAAAGCCCCTTTGGATTAATTATTTACAGATTAATTCATTTGCAATTTTTAATTGTTAATAACTCTGCATAGGTTTTGATTATTAATCCCTTATTGCATTATCTTCCTTCTAGGTTACTTTTTTTGTTTCTTAATTTTATTCAGAAGTTCAGAAGTTACGCACGGGTCTGGGTCATAATCCCGACAGCCGAAATCCCGACAAGCCAGAATCCCGACATTCCGACTGTCCAAAACCCCGACAGGGCCAAAATTCCGACAACCCAAAGTCCTGACACGGTCGAAATCCCGACAGGGTCAAAATCCCGACAAGCCAGAATCTCGACAGGGTCAGAATCTCGAGTGTCCAGAATCCCGACTGTCCAAAATCCCGACAAGTTAATATCTAAATACAAACACTCAATTTAGCTTAATAAAATACGATTTTTAACTAACTATTACATATTACTAATTAAAAGTTTAAATCAAAAAATCTTAAAAATTATGTCATTACTTAAAATAATTTTTAACAAATTGAAATGACCGTTAAAATTTGAAATGAAGATTTATAAAATTCTTTTTATTAAGAAAAAGAAAACATCACTTACAGCAAACGACATATTTACAGTGACACATTGTGAGCGATAGCACGAAGATATTCCATCACAGGTCGATTATCACGATCGTCCACAACAGTCATAATTCTTCTTTCTCTGTCATCATCTACCTTTCTACGTTTTCGTTGTTGTTCTCCGCGAAGAATGCATTCAACTTGGCATTCCACATGCTCCTGTTCTTTTTGAAATCCTTCTATTATGTTATAAACGCCAACATGGCCCGTCCATTTAAGGTCTCCCATCTTCTGTGCCAATCCTCGACAGCATTTTGAGTGCGCGGAGCATTTATAGCTGCCTTTTCTAGATCACTAATGATCCTTCTATTATGTTATAAACGCCAACATGGCCCGTCCATTTAAGGTCTCCCATCTTCTGTGCCAATCCTCGACAGCATTTTGAGTGCGCGGAGCATTTATAGCTGCCTTTTCTAGATCACTAATGATTCTAGATGGCCTCAGTGCAATATTATTTTCTTCAGCGAAATCAATTAAATCTTGGAATAATCTTTTGCAATTTTCTTCAGATTTGCTAATCATCAAAGCATATACTAGTTGCAGCTGTGGAAGTATGTTAAGGGGTCATTAGGCCTTATTGGGATTTCGCCCGTGTCGGTATTTTGACCCTGTCGGGATATTGGACAATCGGGATTTCGACCCTGTCGGGATTTCGACCCTGTCGGGATTTTGGTTTGTCGGGATTTTGACCCTGTCGGGATTTTGGCTTGTCGGGATTCCGTCTGTCGGGATTCCGTCTGTCGGGATTCTGGCTTGTCGGGATTTTGGCTGTCGGGATTATGTCCGGATACCGTTACGCACATGTGGTTCACTATTAGTCAAAAGGATACGAATGTAGGTCGCAAAGCCAAAATGTTTTAAGAAATACTGCTTCGAAATATTGATAACCGAAACTCAGCAGATCATTCAGCAGCAGCTAAATGACGCGTCGCTGTTTGGCGAAATTACTAGTCATAAAATAATGTTAGTCCTTCTAGACTTTGCTCTATTTACTGAACACAAAATCGGCATAAAATATACTTTGCAAATATAATATTTCATTTTATGCAAGCTATTTGCTTTTACCTTTGTTTTTCTGACTGCTGATGCAGGAAAACTGCAAAATATTTGGGAATGGAATTTGTTTTTCTATGTTTTCAGTATCAATTTATTCAGACACTAAGAGTTTACCATAAAATTCTCAGGCTATCGTGAAAGCATTATCCTCCATAAAGTATCCGCCTATGATAGGAAATTTAAATTCATAACAAAAGGATAAAACTTTTACTTAATTTATTTTTTGTTTTTAAATGGTTGGTTAATCAAACAGATCAACTGAAATACTTTCTATTAGTTTTATTTTCATTGGCGTTTCCACATATAAGCTTATAATAATACTTTAAATTCTTGTGATCCAAATCAATGCTGAATTTATTTCCTTGTGTCGCTTTAAAGGCCGTTGCTTCAAGAAAGGAACATCGCTAGTTTTTGAACAAAATTGTAGATGACAGTAACTGCAGTTATTTAGTGCAAAATTTGAGCCAGTTTAAGAGAGATCAATTTCTTTATGTCGGGTCTTATTTAATTTAGTTTTCACCGTAAATTAGGATCCACTTTTAATTTTGTTCTGTATTTATTTTTCAGATATAACATGGAAAAAAATCCTTGTTTATATAAATAAGTTGTGCAAAAAAGGCAATAGAAATAGCTTTATTTGACATGCCTTTTAAATTCTTTCTTTCGGTTCAGCCAAAAGTTAACAAATGTGTTATTTTTGAAATCTTCAATTTTTCTTCACGAGATAAAATTTCAGGTAAATTTGAACAAAATTAATTTCGAATCCAATTTTCGTTTTCATAATCCTCGGGAAAATACATGCTGAAATTATTTACCAATGAAAAACAATGGTTTTTAATGTCGCATGCTAATTCTTCTTTTCTTTTAAAATTTTTTTCGGTTAGAATACTTTCTGAGAATAGTAAAAAGCTTAAAATATTATCATCCAATTCTCTGATTATTAGCTCAAGTTTCTTTATCATTCCATTTCTTTTATCTCTAAAGCAAACAAATTAACACTTTGTCCTTGTAATCCTAAATTTAATTCATTTAATTTTGCATAAATATCTGCTAAATATGCTAAACACACCAACCATAATTCACTAACTAATCATTTTTGCAATTCAGATTTTGAATTACAGAGGAAAATTTGAATTTATGATCGAATTTCAAAAAGACGATTTAAATCTTTGCCTCTGGTACTTCGGAATGTAACAAAAGCGTTTCATGTTCAATGCTTATCTCTTGGCATAAATTCGTAAATATGCTTGAATTTAAAGCTCGACTTTTAATAAAATTAATTTTCACAGCTTGATTCAAAACTATTTTCAGGTAAATTTAGTTTCAGATGCGACTTTCTTTATTTGATAAATAACACCTGAATGTTGTCCTGTTAAAATCCGAGCTCCATCGCTGCATATGGCAATGCACTCATTCCAATGAATATCATTCTCAGACATAAAATTGTCAGTTACTTTGAAAATTTCATTTGCAGTGGCGTTAGCATGAAAAAATTCACAAAATAAATACTCTTCGGCAATCGTTCGTCTTCTTCGAAAGGTACGTAAATTAATAATTGAACAAAGTTCGTTGTATCAATTCTTTCACCCAGTTGGAATGCAAAATACTCACTGTGTCTGATCTTTTGAATAAGTGTCTCTTTTATAGAAGTTGACATTTCATGAATTCATAAACTTACTGTATAATAGCGGAATATTATTAAGTTCATTAGCCGCTTTTTCGTTGCATAACGTTAAAACGGTATCTTTAGCTGCTGGTAATATAAGGTTCTTTCCAATAATGTGAACCTGCCTAAGCTCGGCAGTTCTTAAGCTTAGTAGGTAACTAGCTTCCAAAGCTTTTTCAGTTGAAGTAACTAAACCTTTCATTACTTGTTTACTATTTTTTAAATCCGATAATTTCCTCTTAAAATATTCATAAAATTCATCCTTTAAATTGGCCTTCTTAGATTCAAGATGTCTTTTAAGAAACGATGGTTTCATACTTTAATTGAGTGTTAGTTCACCGCAAAAAAAAATATTGCGGTTGAGGGTCCATTTCATCTCCATTCCGAGTAAACCCAAATGATAAATAACTTTCATTACATTCTCTATAAACAATTTTTCTTTCCTTTTCAGTATTCTTAGCGCTATTAGATTGTCCTGTATCCATCACCTGTGAATCAGCACTTTTCTGCTTAATTAAACTTAGCCATTTTTCGTTTTTGAAAATCTAGGTTTGCTTGATTATATTTTCACAAATTTTTAAATGCACACTGAATTACGAGTTCTTCAAACGACGATATTCTCAAATCGCATAGAAACGTAAGGAATACAAAGCAACAAGAAGAGAAAATACCTGCTATTAAGATACATCAAATCGAGGTAAAAAAATTGATTCTAATTGAAAATAGAGCAATATGAGCCCGGAAATGGTGGCGAATAAAGTAGACATGCTAATAAATCGGTCAACTCTAACATAATTAATGAGACATTTTCTTTTCATAGGAACTTATTTTTATTTGCTACTAAATACGGAACCCACTTCTATTACTTCTTTTAAAAATATCACTGGTGATAAGTTTTGTTATGTCTATCCCTAAAATAATATTTGTCAGAGTAAACGCAGATTATTTTGTTAAAGTCTATGAGCGGCTATTGACCTTGAACAAAGCCCAGATTGCAAAACTTTACGAGGGTTAGCGAAAAAAACTTAAACAGGATTTTGGGGTATTTAATTTTTGAATTTAAGTAGTTAAAAATACTTTGTTTCTTTTCGTACCACCTAGTTTTTTCTTGCATACAACCGGTTGAGAATCGTTTCTCTAGAGAGATTAACTGGCAAAATCATGTAAATGGAAGATAAAAATCTTCCTTAAAATATTAATTTTATAATTTAGAGGGGAAAATGAGACATTATTTTACAGCTAGATCTGATATTATGTAACATAAACAAGAATAATTTACATTGCTGGGGAAATATAAGTTAATTGTCACACTTCGTCGATTATCTCCAGAGCTGACGGGCAGATCTCAATAAAATTTGGTATGGACATACAATTGATATAATACAAAACAATATACCGTGTAAAACACATGATGTACATAACTGATCGTGCGTAAGATATGTTCTATAGGGTTTTAGGTCTAGAGATCTGATTGGCCAATTCATCTGGTTAATAGCCTCAGTTTTCAGAAAACTATCTACAAGACCCAACCTGGATGAGCTTTGTAGTCCCTAAAAATGAACCGAGTGCCTAATGCACCTCTGAAAAAACGAATGTAGAGCTATAAGATCTTGTCTGTTTGCAACTACCTGTTGTTAGAGTCCCGCTTACTTCTATGCACAAAAAACTATGAGCTAGTAGAGTGCAGAAAACATCGACTTTGGGTCAAGTGAAGCCATTTGGGCCAAGTGAAACATTTCTCTTTACTGATGAGTTAGGATTATCACTGATTCTCGAAATTGCTTCTTTTGAAACGAATCATTATCCGCTACTTGTCTTCTAACATCCTAAAAAGCGACCAATAAAGCAGCGCAGGTTTGCTAATCACAGTAGGCATCATGTTGGAGGCCTATTGCTTTTAGAAAAAAACAAAAAACATGCCTATTCTTGTTTTGCAAATCTTTTCTTACCCGTAACCTTCTTGCAATTAACCAATGTCGCTTGACCTCAAAATTAACTTCGGCATTTAGCGAAACTAGAGAATAATTTGGTACTCTCCGTAATAAATTGTTCATGTTTTATAAGCATACATCTAAAACTTCTGTACTTAAGGTGGCAGATAATTTTGCGTTCAACCTAGTGAGTCATGCATAATTATGAGTTCTAAGCCTTATAATAGTCCCTCCAGTAATAATAAAATTTAATTAATACCTAAAATTAAATATCTTTCGGTTTCAGTCGCGCAATTCAAATCACCGCTTTTGTTTACAATAAAGCAATCTTTATAGGGAAAGTTTTTGACTCTTAGGGGAAGTAAAAAGTAAATTAAATACGCTCTGTGTCAGTCTCTGTCGAAATAGTAGCAGATAACAAGGATATAATGAGGTCTATAGTGCTGCCAGAAATGTTTCAACTAAAGTAGCAGGAGATGATTCGAAAGGTCGCAAAAAGTAGTATTTTAATTATTAATGCTTCTCAATGAATTTTCCATTCTGCTTGGTTGACTTTGTAAAGGATTATGTTAATTTTATTAACAGCTAAATTTTAAGTTTCTTTCCTGTCAAATTCTTAACTTCAACTTACTACTTCCGGTCAGAACGTAGTTTTGGAATCACTCTGAATACTTATGCGGAATGAGGAGGAGCGGTATTTAAACCGCGAAGTCTTCTTGCTGAGTTAGAGAGAATCAGAGTTTCTGATTTGCACGCGTCTGCCTTTTTGCTACTCTCTCTCAAAGCTGTTATTAAGCTCGGCCGTACTCAGGCCCTTGATAAGCTTCGTAGTCAGATAGAGTTACGGGGCAAACTCGATTAGAATCTTAATAGCTTCGGCTATATCTCTTTAGTTAATCTTAGTTTTAGTTTATTTCTTAGTCTCTTAAGTTCAAGCCCAAGTGTCGGCTTTTATTGTACACTCCAAGACAGAGTTTTGGTACATCTTATTGAAATAATAAGGGGTTAGTTACCCTTCCATCTTGTTGTTTCTTGTTACACGAACTTAAGCGATTATTCGCTAACTAGTTCTTAAGATTCGTCACTTTGTACAGTAACTGAGAAATACACTAGTGAGAATCTTACAACTTATTTAACTTCATCAGATTCTGATTTCTAAGAAAACCAAATTCGTTCATTATTAAGTTTCTGTTGTTGATTGGAAAACCATTTTGCTTTGATTTTTAGTCATATCGATTGTTTAGTTCTTAGCAATATTATAATCAGAAGAATAAATTTCAATTCTTTCACTGTTTGAGTACCCAACATATGGCGCTCAGGCTACAAATCGTTTCGTTACCATCATTGTAAAATTGGGAGATAAACTAACTAAGAAACGAAACTTATAAAAGAATAAAATCATCAATAGTAGTCAGGTGCATACTTCTGTTTTACACACTTTTGCAAAACTTTTCCTATTATTACGGTTGTTTTGACGGCATTGAATTTGCCTATCTATAACTGCAGTCTTTCCTCCATAAGTTCAAAGAAAAACTTTTAAATATCCTTTTCCCTTTCTTGGTCTGTTAACCTCATTTATTTTTTACTTTAAATATATGAGCTATATGTGTATGCATGGGTGGTGAGGGTACAAAGTAAACATTGCAGGTTTCTTTTTCGTCTAATGACATCTTCATTCGAAGATGTCATTAGGTCTAGGTGTTCGAAATACATTCTCTTTCGATGTCTGGTTTTGGTCTAGGTGTGCAATACTTATTGGTAAATTTTAAAGAATAAACAAGAAAGTCATCCAAATACGCAAAAATACCAGTGACTGGAGCTGAAAACTGTTTGCACCTGCTCCATGATTTCAGGATTTCCAGATGCCAACTTCTATTGAAGCTTCAATAAATTTTTATTTATGTATTTATTATAAAATAATTTTAGTAAATACATTACTTTAACATATAAACGCTTTACGGAGTATTACAATTTTTTGAAGTTGCAAAAAGTAGCACAAGGAAATGTTGGAGTAGCAAAAATTTCGCAAAATCGCATAAGTTTGTCAAAAGTAGCAAATTTGCGAAAGATTGTATGATCTGGCAACTTTGGGTGTATTAGTTATAAAAATAATTAACAGATGCTAATGCTATTAAGGCCTTTCAAGTATGAGACCCACAGCAGAAGCCGGATTCATCCGTGCATTAAAATACCTTTGAAGAGCAGTAAAATAAAAAGTTATTTTTCGATAAAAAACAAAAAACAGTTAGGAGTAAATTTCAGCCTTTTTCTAAACTGTTTTCTGTTTCAGCAAAACAAATGACTATCGAAGTTTCTTCTACAGTTTCCGAAATCTGAGATATGTGCGGGAAGTACCAGGAAGGAGAAAATTGCTTCATTTTTTTTAGAAGCATCAAATTTACCTGGAATTTTTACACGTCCATTCGTATTTTCATGGAATTAACCATTTCAGACAAACATGTGCTGCCATCTGTTAAGGAACAAACTCAAAATAAACGCTTGTCTCGCACACGTTTAATGATGTTCGTAAATAATTTTATCGTCAAAACGGAATTAAGATACATAACATAAATACATAAAGGAATTATAGCCATCTTTAAAAAAATTCTAATCATGCTTTAATATTTATTTAAAAACCAATATACTGAATTTAACGTTAGAACAGCTAAACGCTTCTCACATTTGAAAATTAAATGATCTAGAACAGCGGTTCTCAACCTTTTGACTAATGCGTACCATTTAAGCAAAATTTGAAAATCTTTAGTACCACCACTACACTTTACAATGATTATTTTTCAATTTCTCAATAGAATATTTTTAAAAAATTATGAAAGCTTTCAGATTTCATATTACGCCGAAGGGGGGCGTTTTTTTAACGTTTTGTGTGTCATCTTTATTTATTAAATATCATGTTCTTTTCACTTAAACCATAAAATTCAATTTAAAAGCAATATCCCAAAATATTAAAAAAGAGCATACCCTTAGTATTTGCGATAGACAGTCTCACGCATTGGAGATTAAAATGTTTTTTCCCCGCACAGTGTTGCCATTGCTCGCTTTGAAATCGTTGAGTTTGTTAATCAAAAAGTCGTTTAAAGTGTTACAAAATATGAAATATTGGGATGTTGGGGGTACTTAATGCAGGATGTTGGGGTATTTAATTTTTTAATTTAATATTTAAAAATATTTTAGTTCTTAGTTTAGTACCACCTACTTTTCTCTTGCGTACCACCGGTTGAGAACTCCTGATCTAGAATACAAGTATCACTCGATTTTCTCCTCGAACTGCTAAATTTTAATTTGCCAATATTATTTAGCATTCCTAGTAAAAATACGACTCCTTCCAATGTTACGGTCTTCTAGTTCACCAACCTTACCGAGAATTTTTTGGGAGCTTTTAAGCTGTGTTAAGACATCCTCATCACTACTAAACTTGATAAAACTCTGTAAATGCCATGTAATATCATAACTATACTTGAGGACGGGTAGGCATATAAGATCCTTTATTTTGCACAGAAGCATGAAATTTTGAGCTGTTTTAAAACAATAAATATTTTTATCAAATTACTAGTGTAAAAAAATTAGAGAAAGGAACTAAAAAAGAAACGAAAGGAAAAAACAGTGGGCAGTTAGAAAAACAAATATATGCATTCCCTCCCCCCCCCACTATCAGTAATTTAATACTTTTAAACAAATTTCTTGTTAGGTATATAAAAGAAACAGAAATAATTTTAAACAATGTTTAAAACAATAACAAACAAATTTTGTTTTGAAACCTTTATTTTATGCAAACTAATTTAGTAGCATTTCAGCGTTTTTCTTTTCAGCAAGCTCATTCTGTTGAAATAATTCCAAGATTAAAATCTTGGAATTATCTAGTCATTTCTCAATGTATAAAATTATACCAACGTTTTAATTAATTTTTTTGAGCTCATCCTGCTCTAATCTGATGAAATCATTAATATTGCATTGCGAATGGATGATCCATATTACAATAAAACCTCACTCAACTACCACCTTTCTAAAACCACCACTTCGGAATATGGCCAGTATTTCTAAGAACATAATTATTTTCTTATGGTGCAGCGTGACCATTTCTTCAAGGACCAAAAATCTAAAATTGTATCTGATAGTTTTATGGGGTTCCACTACGTCCTTGATACTACGTCCTTATAATTTAAAGTAACACTATCTTTGATCTGAAGTGAGAGGTTGACTTCCGAAAAGATTGTTGATGGCGTTTTATGGAGGATTCACTACATCCCAGATACTCTCAGTTTAAAGTAATGCATTCCTTAACGTGGCGTGGCGGAGGAGGAATAAGACATAAAGGCTGTCGAAAGAAAAATTTCAGTTTCAAGCACGAGGAAAATTAGTATGAAATAACTAGGAAAGAAATTTATTGTAATCTTAGAAGTGGGACTATTTATTCACGTAAAACAGTTACAAAAGGGGAGGTATATAACGAGATGTACTGCCAACATCCAGTGCGGGCTCACTCCTCTATTGGTCCTCTGTGTACAATCTACAGACAATAGTTTGATATGCAATCGCCAGCTGTAGACCAATTAGCCTCTAGTTCGCTATATTCAGGAGTGGAAATAAGCGCATCTTATAATATGCCAAACATAATTGATCAGAAAAATAGTGAATAGGTTAAATAAGGTGCCGACGTCACGGAGCTGACGGCTGAGAATTGTGTTGTTCAAAAATCGTCCGAGGATGCTGTAATTAAAATAATACTAAATTGGTATCAAAATATCATCATTGTGGTACCGCGAAGGGCTCTTCGAAGATACCTGGCTAGCGTAAGACATGGTTCCGTAATCAGTTCAGGTGAAGAAGGCGTTTAGCATTCCAAAGTAAAAGCAGATTCGAAGCGGCTTTGATTTCTCTAGAGAAGTGCACGTAAGTTACTGCTGATGTGAACTATTCCTTTCATTCAAGATCAAAAGACCAGATAGACAATATCTTACGTCTTTCAGAACAGATACTATTGCCAGTGGCACTAGCAATATTCGCTGGTTATTGGTAGGTAGCAGAGCAGACATCTTGGAGGCAGCAGTATTGTTTTCTTCAAAGTACTGTCGCAACTGCTCGAATGGACAACTGCAGAAAATGCAAGATAATAAAAATAAATTAAACCACATAATTAAAAAGGTTTCACTACCACTCTGATGTATAAAATTATACCAACTTTTTAAAAAGTTGGTATAATTTTATACATTACTTAACCAATACTTAACCACTCTAAAATTTATAAGAATGTAACTAATTTTATACATTACTTAACCACTCTAAAACAGAAACTTTTTGTTTCATTTCTTTCTAGGCCTAAACTTCTGTGGCAAAATTCCTGTGCTTAATTGGTCCAGTGGCATGAAAATGAGAATAAAGACCCTAGGAGCAAAATGAGAGCGGATAGGTTTAAATAAGCAACAAAGCTGTCCACTTGGATTTCGAAGAACTAGTAACCTGAATTTTTTCCGCACAAATCAAAATTAGATTTGCTGGGGAATAACTTACTTTTCGACTACACAAAGGAAGCATTTTTCTTTCTGAACTTATCTAACCGCAGCGAAATATTAGTCGTATCTTGTGATGATATGTTTTTCGTGTAGACATTCCTAATGAAGCTGTAAACGCCAAAGGGCACCAAGGAATGTTGTCAAAAAATTTATTTTTATTGCTTCAATAAGTAATACAAAGGCAATTAATTACTTCTTGTAATCATATCATCGCTTAGATTTCAAATTTCCCAAAAAAACTGATTATGCCTCCTTTCTTCTTCTTTCTCCCCTTGTGCAAGATAAAGTATGGTTTCAAAAACACTGTATAAAGGAATTCTCAACATCTGAAAAACTATCTGATTTTAACCATAAAGGGGGCTACCAACAACTGAGCGATACAGTTACTTAACACTGGTACCTTGACCCCGGCTCCAATCCTTACGTACCTACTGCCTGCATGGGCGCATTCGTGTTTTCTTCATTTGTAACGTGAGCACGAGCTAGTTCCCTTAAAAAGGCCCCCATAAAGTGAGCTTTCCCTTAGGCAGCCCTTACATGATTTACCGCCCTTACATGCTTTACCGGCCCTAAAATGCTATACCGCCGTCTAATCCAATCCTCAGAAGTTCTCCAATCATTCGTATAAGAATAAGAGTAGCAAGAAAAAAAAAGTTTTTTTAATGAAGTTTCAGATTTGCGTTAAATGGAATAAAGTAAGAATAGTATCTTTAAAAATACTTCTGTATTTATTAAGAATATACATATGAAATTTAGTAAATGAAGTACACAATTAAGCGTCTTGAATCTAGATACTAATTTTTTTCATTATAACTTGTCGGAAAATATTTAGCAATAGTCCAAATGTTTAACATTCTTCCACTTTTTAAATGAAAGGGAGTATAAGTTATCTTCTAATAATAAAGAGTGGTTTTCCCCATGTGTAACGTGTATACGAGCCAGTTTCCCTTAGAAAGTCCTCCACGAAGGCATCCCTCCCCTTAGACAGATAGCCCTAGTGTGCTTTGCCGTAATTAAATACACCACCTAATAATAAAGAGCAAATTGAGCTTCCATGAGGTGATATTGATGATCCACGAGAATCACAAATCACCGACGGTCGAGTGGTTAAGACCACCGAACTTTGGTAGTTTGACCCAGGTTTAAGTCCCGGTGAATGGGGCGGTTGGCCTTTATAAAATTCTTTACGAAGACCTCTATTTCCTCAGACTGATAGCTGCCGTGTAATTTGCCATGTTGAAGTTCGTTCACGTTTTTTAACGGAAGCTTTTGTTGAAATGTCACTTATATATAGATTATGAACGTCTTACGGTCATCATAATTTTATGTTTATTTAAATTAGCTTGCATTTTTTTCTAGTTCTGTATTCAATCATTTTACTCATTTTCTCCAAATTTCTTATTAACATTGATATCTGCAGGTAATTATTAGCTTACGGGTACAAACTCTTTTCCATACTACTTACTGTAATACTTAATAATAATTTCTGTAATACTGTGTAAGGATTATATTAATTTATCTAACAGTTAAATTTTGAGTTAAGCTTCCTTTCTTATCATTTTATGAATTTCAACTTACAACTTCCGGCCAGAACATAGTTTTAGAATCACGTTTGAATGCTAATGAGGAAGAGCGGTATTTAACCGCAAAGTTCTACTGTCTTTGTGAGAGAGAACCAGAGATTCTGGTGAGCACGCATCCGCCTTTTTAGGCTACTCTCTCTTAAGGTATTATTACGCTCGGCCGTACTTTAGGCCCTTGATAGCTTCGCAGTCAATTAGCATTAAGGGGCCAACTCTGTTAGAATTTTTGATAGCTTCGGCTATATCTTTTAGTTAAGATTAGTTAAGTTTTATTTCTTAGTTTCATAAGTTGAAGCCCAAGTGTCGGCTTTATTGTACAACTCCAAGACGGAGTTTTTTTAAACTTTAGTTGGAATAATAAAGGGTTATTTCCCCTTCTCACTTTTCGTTTTCTACCTCACGAACTCAAGCGAATATTCGCTTACTAGTTCTTAAAATTCTTCACATTCAACTGTAACTTGAAAGTACATAGTGGATAATCCTACAATGCTCCTAATTCAGAAGACGTACTGTAAAAGTGGTATATATAAACATAATAAAATTGTAGGATTTTATTGCATCTAAAAATTTGGTTGAAAGTTCTGCAGATCCTACTAGCGAGTTATTGCTTCGTATGAAACAAATCACGGAGTCTAAAGAACGTTAAATTAGTTGTTTTTAAATGAACAGAACAGCACAGTTGCTTGACAAATGAACTTCCTCTACTTCTGGGGATTAAAATTAACATAACAGAAAGTTAAATTTCAAATATGGGAATGTAGTCTGAGACTACACATAAAATAGGCTACTCAAGCTGGTTCAGATACTTAACAGCGTGCGTTTTAAAACATCGGCTAGAAAATTACTAAAGCCGGAATAGAGCTTAGACAGAGCTGGCGATAGTATGTAACAGCAAGACGCGGTTGCCAAAAGGTTTCGCCTAACATTCAAAATCCTCAGCCTAAATGCACAAAACAGCTAATTTGCACTTTGGTGAGGACTACAGAAAGGATAAGTTGCTGTAAAGGCTTAAATCATAACAATTAGTTAGTTAACTTAAAATACCTTACAAAAATTATTGAGAAAACCGCTCTCTTAGTTTGCTGCTTATAAATGAAATTGACTAAACTCAGTAGAAACGATTTTTTATCTTGGAATTAAAGCTAATGATAGATTTTTAATAATTTATTGAAATTTTAGCTGGCATAATTGTGTAACAGTTTATTATCCCGTGTACTGTCTGCGCGTTTTGAGGGAGAATAAATGAAAGTAAAATTGAAAGACCCGAAACACAGTAAGTAATTATTAATAGACATGGAAAAGAAATTCCATATACTCCGGTGTAACACGCTATAGAAAGGAAATTAAACATTAATGAGAAAAATGTCAAAGAACTTAAAAAAAAGTTCTATTGTCTTAATTAGAGAGAACCAGAGATTCTGGCTAGCACGCGTACGCCTTTTTAGGCTACTCTCTCTCAAGCTATTATTACGCTCGGCCGTACTTTAGGCCCTTGATAGCTTCACAGTTCAGCATTAAAAGGCCAACTTTGTTAGACTTTTGATAGCTTCGGCTATATATTTTTAGTTAAGATTGTTTAGTTCTTAGTCTCTTAAGTTCAAGCCCGAGTGTCGGTTTTATTGTACAACTCCAAGACGGAGTTCTGCTACACCTTATTGGAATAATTAAAGGGTTATTTCACCCTTCTTGCTTGTTGTTTCCTATCCCACGAACACAAGCGATTATTCGCTTACTAGTTCTTAAGATTCTTTACATTCAATTGTAACTTAAAAGTACGCAGTAAAGACTCTTACAACTGTAATAAATATAATAATTATGTAATATACAGTAATAACAATTTCATACTCATAATTTTACAAAATAATGTGATGCATAATTATGTCTTGAGCGTTTCTAATATAACGGTATTTGACGCCTTTTGTGTGCTCATACAGTTGGGAAAGAAAAGCAGAATTTCATGTTTTCTTCCTTTACGCCTCATTAGCCAACAGCAGTCATCACGGATAATTGTTTAATAATATAAAATCATGGCCGAGAAAATGCATCGTAAATTATGATGTTTAATAAAATTTTAAATGTCTGTGTATTGGCAAGTTACGGCGAATCTTATTTTAAAATGAAATGTATAACTGAAATAAATTTAGGCCAAAATTCATTCACCGTGTTTAATGCTAACCGAGTTCCATGATCGAGTCAATGTGACCAATGCTTGATAAAATTTTGTTTGTTTAGTTGAATACGACAAAACACAGGCGGGCTATCTGAATAAGGGCAGGGAATCATTGTGAAGGACATTCTAAGGGAAACTGGCTTGTATATACACTGATCATACGATGAATAACGAAAACATCGATTCAACTGATTCTGTTCGCTTATATTTGAACTCTGATCGAATTATCAGTGCTCGACATAATAAAATTTGGGATTCCATGCCGCGACAGCCTCCAGTTGGGAACATTTTGTGCAATTATTTTCAATAATTACCTCATAGTTCTTTTTAAGCCTGAAAAATCTTATTAGCAGAAACAATAAAGAGAGCTGGTACAAGATGATTCAAGTATGACCACGTCTGATTTCTTTTTTTTTCTTTCTAAATTCTTTAATACGAATGAAAGAGTTACTCACCCAAGGACAACGTTTTGCTTGGGGGTTGATTTGTAAGAGCAACAGTCTCTATCATATTTGAATACTTTTGTACACTTTGCAGTTAATGTGTTAATTTTCACCTTCTTATGCGAGGAGAAATTCGTCAGAACGCTTTGATTAGTATTTTTCTAAGGGGGGGGGAAGAATTTCTTCGTAGTATATGCAGTAGCAAATGTAATAACAGTTTAGGCTAAATAGATGAGATATTTTATTCTTTTGTATTTAGTCGGGATATGATGTTAGTCAAAAGACTGCGATATTACCAAAGAGGAAGATTTCTCTTGCGTGAGGCAGGCTGATGTTTGTACATACATTTAGGTAAATTAATTGGGGTTTAAACATGAATATTTTCATAATTTTAAGAAGATAAAGTTAACTTGTTTCTTTGACAACTGGTTAAATGTTTATTAACTGACACTTAGGAATAAAAAGTGGTTGGTAATAAAATAAAGTTTTAGTTTTTCTTGGAGTTGTTGTACTGGTTTCTGTTACTTCTTGACCATCAATTATAACAAATGGCAGGAAATTCTGTTATCTTAAATCAATATTCTTACTTGAAAGTCCCACGAATCTAAGCTTTACGTACCTTATTTGTATGAAGAAATTTGTTATCTTCTTCGTATGAAGTTTTATGACCATATATTTGTATGAAGTATGAGTTTTAAGTAATCAACATTAAGTATCAGCATGAATAACTGGTGTGTAACTAAAGAGAATCGTCATCCTACAAATTATAGGTTCGGTAATTATTCTTCAGCTTAGAATATACGTGAGTTAAACGAAAAGGAGAGAGAAACACACTTTTTTTATAAGAAAGAAAAAAGCAGGAAAAAAAAGCATTAAAAAAGGCTAAGTATATGATATGATTAAATTGTCGTTCGTATAAGTGAAAGTAATATTCTAAGTGTCATTCAAGGAGTTTTTAAGCAATTGTATTTTCCTTTGTCTCTATTTGAAATGCACAACAATGTAATAGATTTCGCACTTTGAAAAAGTAACAGCACATCAGAGATTTTGAATTGCCTTTGTACCTAAAGTTGTTTGACTGGATCAAGGCAGTTCAACAGCTTGAAAAAAGAGCTAAAAGAACTTTTCTCTCTTCACCCTGAAGCTACTTGCAACAAAGATTCTGTTTCCTTCAGAGCTTATCTGAAGCTTAAATAATATTGAAAGAAGGCTCGCGAAAATCTGTGAAAGCAAGAAGTGGCTTGAAATAAGTCGTCTGCTTACTTTTCATGTGAAAAATACGAAGAACTCAACAGTATGTTTTCTTTACGACTTCGGCGAGTGTTAAGAGATGTTATACAAGTTTTTATTTTATACTGTGAATAAGAATATCCCAGGAGAACTATCTATGAAGTGCGAACGCAAAATGTACTAATTTAAAGTGCCAAGAAGATAGCACTGTGAACACATTAAATTAGCAAATTTTGCATTAAAGCTTCATGTTAGGTACCTAAAATAGATTCCTATTCACAAAACAGCTGAAGTTTAAAATCGTGAGTTAATTAAAATCTCAAAAATGCTTTGATTTTTATAAAGAGAACATTCTTGCAATATAGATTTCACGTAGGAACGTACATGTGAAGTAAGTGAATATCCTGCTAAATTAAAAGTAAAACTTTTCTGAAGTTTGTGAACCAAACTTTTACAAATGCATTTTGTGTAAGCTTTTCCAAGTGAACAAAAGGAGAAAGAAACTATTTTTAAACTTTGGAGTACGTTGCCACCACAAATTTTCATTTTCTCTCTTAAACCTGCAGGATACCTTATGAAGCTTCCATTATTTCTACAAATAATGTATTGTTATTCTTGCATTCGAAAATTATAATTTTATCAAAAGCTATTATTTTGGTACATTGAAAACAAATTTCAAAAAAGATTAACTATCATAGTAAATTAAAAACTTTCTTAACTTAAGTCATTTAAATGAATCCTGTAAGCTAAAATCACTTTAAAAGATGCAACGTTTTTAGTTAAGGCGACGAGTTCATTAAGACGGAATGACGGAAAATCAAAATATAATTATGCCATTTGTTTATAATTGCGCTGTTCTTAGTATTGAACTTGTGCCGAAGTTAGCAAGAATTTTATCTCTTATTAGCTAGCAGAATTATCAGAACGGTTCTTGCGTGCAGAAAATGAATGAAAAATGTGAGCAGCGAGTAAAATTATTTTTGGTACGAAATATGAGTTTAAATTTTCAAAATAATTAACTGATGAGAATCAGTTCACCTGTTATTAAATTAGTTGTTACAATATTATATGTTTCAGTGTATTACTTCACTAGCATGCAACACATGTTTGACGACAGCGATAACGAATAAAAATTGCTTTGAATTTATGTAAGAACTAGTAGCATGTTCCGAGAACTGAAGAATTTATTTCGGAATTTTGTAGAATTTAGTAACTTACTCAGTAGAGAGGAAAAAAAATTCAAAAATATTGATAACAGCTTTCCCTGTGCAAATGCTGTCTTTCAGTTTTCTATCATAAAAAATGTGATTAATAAATTAAATACAATAAATTTTATTATGAAATATGTGTCATAAATATGTAAGATAAAAATGTATGAATCAGAATTATAATATAACTATAAACATTAATTCTTCTTCTCTATTCTAAAATCGTTATAACTTATCTGCATTGCGTCATTCAAATTAATCATGCGATCTTACGTAACCGTTAATACCAGATGCCTCTTGACGACCAATCACCGAATATTAAACCAAAACTTTTCTCTTCGCGTGCTTCCATCTTTCATAACTACGCACTTCAGCTTTTGCTCTCTACTGTGCTAAGATGTAATTTCGCTGGCTTGCTTTCTATCCCAACAATATCAAAAATGTAAATCTTCTGTGGAAAGGCACGACTAGAGCGCCAAGTGATTGTGGCCACAAATATCAATTGGAATTAAAATCGCTTCTACTCCCAAGTTTTATTTACGAAGTCAACACATTAGCTTACGACGCAATCAGATTACTTCCTCTTCAATATAGTATAACTACGCATCTGCAGTGCTCCGTCATGTCCTTTGCTTTTATTATGTCATATATATATATATATATTACGTCTTTTCGTGGAAAACTATTTCACTATCTTCAAATTGCTTTAAAATTTATAATAAAACTCTGCAAATGCACAATTTCCTCTAGTTTTCACAGTTCCTTTCATTGAAGTTCCTAGCTTACACAAGTAATCCATTTCAAATCCTTGTGCTACAACATTCTCAAATCAAAGGTCGAGTGCGTGCACTTCGGGCTGCGAAACTTCATAAAGCTGTGATATTAGAATAATAAAATATAACTATTCCTTAGAATATAAGACTACAATTTTGAAATTGACCTTAACAGTGATTGATCCGTGATTCTTCTGTACACAGTTACATAAACCTAACCAAAGATATATGCAAAAGCATTTTATCTTTAGGCTATTACAAAATCATATAATTTTTCAGATCTTCAAAATTCGTAAAAATTAGAGACTTCTTTCGTGTTTGGGGAGCATCAACACAGAGGCTTACTTTTATGACAGATATGAATCTTTTTGAAATTGAAGACAGTCCTTATATTTGTATGCGTTACTCTAAGCCTGGATGAAGAGGCTTATTTTGATCAAATTCTTAACGACTGCTCTAGTATTAATTTGAGTCGTACAAGAACTTATTGAGGGATATTTTGCTTTGTCTTTGAAGCAGAATATTTAACATTTGTATTATAAAAAATCAGAGTATTCTGTGAATGACTTCATTACAAAGGATATTTAGATCTTTAAAAGTGGTTGGGCAGAGTAAATGATAAGCAAGAGTGTTTTTTTTTCTGAGAAAGGACGGAATTACTCTGAAAAATGGCAGCTGAGAACTAACACGTTCAAATGTAATAAATAAAAAAATAATTAACCAAATTAATAGAAAATGCATATGAATATTTTATCAAATCTACAGCATATTCCTATTCAATAATCTAAATATAAGTATTTTAGGACACTCATCGAAGGGACACAGAAATAATTGACTAATACCTATTTCGCATTATTTTTAAAAAGCTCAAGCTTTGATCAATCACCAAATAGAGATAAAAATTACGCACAGCTAATTCTTTAAGAAGCATTTGAGAATAATAAGTAAAATTGCTTCAAATTTGTTATTTAGAGTAAACAAATCATAATTACAGATCAAAACAAAACAAAACAAAAAGTAAACAGGAGAAGAAACAAAAAGGCTCCTTTTAACACATTTAGGAATAATCAAGTGTTCAGAAACACTTATAAGTAATTAAAATTCTCAATACCGACAGGAAATTATATTTCTTTATAAGCAGAAACTTCAAAAATGTTTTTCGTAATCACAAAACTGCATTCTGCAATTCAGTAGAAGGATGCATATTCTCATCTATAAAACCTTTTGATAATTTGTTAATTTAATTCCTTCGTTTGACATCCTTGAGATGAACTGCACGAAGTATTCATTTGCATTATTCATCAGATTATAGTGTAAGGTTTATCCTAAGTTGTTAACAGTTATTTTTAGTTAAAGCCACTGTTCTATCTCTCTTAATTTCAGCTTACAATTTCCTGCCAGAACGGGATTTCAGAATCGCGGTTAAATGCAAATGAAGGAAAAGCAAGTATTTAAAGTTGAAGTTCTACTGACTTCGTTACAGAGCCTGAGATTTTGACCAGCTCGCGTCCGCCTTTTAGGCTACTGTCTCTCGAAAGCTATTTTTACGCTCGGCCGTACTTAGGCCCTTGATAGTTTCGCCGTTTAGTTAGCGCTAAAGGGCCAACTCCTGTAGAATATTGATAGCTTCGGCTATATCATTTTAGTTACGTTTAGTTAAGCTTTATTTCTTAGTATTCCTGAGTTTAAGCCCAAATGGAGGCTTTGCTGTATACTTCAAGAAGGAGTCAATTGTTAAATTCTTGTTTTGAGAAATAAAGGGAAATTAACCCTTCCTGAGTTCTGTTCTCTGTCTATTGAACTAAAGCGATTATTCGCTTACCAGTTCTCAATGTTCCCCACATTTAGTTGTAAGTTATAGGTTGGAACATTACAATAGTATTGGTAAATTACAATGCATTTTTCGGATTTTGGCCAGACTGGCCACTACTAGAAAATGTCCCAACATTACGGTTAAAACCTGTATGATATTAGTCAAAATATGTACCAACAAATTTGCAATGGTAAGTAATCAAAATCTTATTTTAGGTTACAGTGGAGGAATTATCTCTAAATATGTTTTCAGCCTACAAAAAATTTTCAGTTTAAATTAACATGACCAGATCTAATTATTCTTATCGATATTAGGCTACACATTCTATCGGCTGCATTCAGGTTCTGGATTACTCTTTTCAGTCTGCACCAATCTTTTCCATTATGCATGGGCGATCAGAATATGTACCGAAATTGTGATTAATGTTCACATTTTCAGCAACAAAATGTGTAAAAGTATGAAACAGATCTACTTTTTTTTCTTACCATTACAAAATTTGGGTTTGGCTTCACTCATTAAACTTTCTTAGGAAACCATGCAGGATTATAAGAATTCTGTTTCATATTTTGTGATCAAAATGATGTATAACATAATCTGTCTGACTATTAGAACAGTAAGTATTTCTTATAATTTGTGAATGGTCATGCGAATCAGAACCTTAAAATTAAAGTTTTAGACTTTTAAGGGAATGGGCAATTTTCCATTTATTCCTAAACTTTAAACTAGCATTTATGTACTTCAAATTGATGAATATGATTATCTGTATTGTCACAGTTTGTTAAATCTTCATCATACTTATAAACATTCGTATGAGTAATATTTATTCTATTTCGCAGGGTAGAACTACAAACAGTTACGTAAAACGAACAGAGACTGTTCTGAGTTTGGGCATTTATGCGTACAATGGATTCCAAATGTCATTTAACGTTTAATAGGAATATTTAATAGGCAAGAAAATACTTTAAAAACTTTTTGCTTTCTTACAGACTGAATTTAAAAATTGGCTTGTTTCAATATTTGGGAGTCAAAAAGTAGGCAATGGTTTTCCATGATAAAAATCCATGATAGTTCAGAGATAAAGAGATAAATAATTTTAATGTTCATTTATTTAGTTACTGCTATTACTTCATTGCTGATTTTATGTCAGCTGAAAATATTATAATTATTAAACATTCAGAGTTTTCATTTACCTAGAAAATCTTGTTATTTTCTATTCTGAATCTTTGAAAGTTTAAGAAAATACATTGAAACACGCTTCTCTAATATAGATTTAGGATTTGTTTTAGTTTCATCTGTTGAATAAGATCGAAGTTTTCACAGAATGTGAAATTAACGAAGGAGCAACTATTATAAGAGAATGGAGAACATATAAAGTCACTTTCTCTGGATTTAACTATGCCAGTCTTTTCTCATTCTTGTTTAAAAAAATTTTATATTATATTTGTATAGGCTTTTCAGCAGCCTTCATTAAATATTTGTTTAAACTATTTTGCATGAAATGCTCGTGAAATCTGAAACATAAAAATAACATTTCCCTTCTAAAATTAAATGCTCCATTAGTAGGGTTTTATTTCATTTAAATTAATTCATTATTTTATATTACGATTACTTTATCATCCTCATTTTCATTCACGGCATTGTCTGCAGATATATATGCAGAAGGATGTAGCATTTAAAGTCACGCGGGAAGGCAGAATCGGCCCCGTTTTCCCTAAGATTAACACGCAAAATTATCGTTTCCCAGAAATTGAGATTAGTGAGTTCCTAGCATGAGTTTAGCTTGGCCTGATAGTTTAGCATTAAGCTCAATGAACTGAAGACTAGTCTAAATGTTCTAACAATGTTTCATTTTATACAGACATTATCATCATTACTTTGTTTACTAATGTGGCTTTAATAAAAGTTTCAATATTTTATTCTTGTGTTTTTTTTCATTAATTTGACACAATAGGTATTGGAAATTAACTGCACTGCAATATTTCGCCATAACCAGATGCGTGAGTATTTTAAAAGAAAAATTCCAGTTATTCAGTTCTAAAACGTATTCACTTAATAATTCACTTCCACAAGAAATAGATTAAAGCACCCAGCAGTTGCTTTTTTTGTTGTGATGACCAAGTAAGAAACCTTCCACCTATTCACAGTTTTAGAAGTAACTACCCATTGTCCGTCTCCAGTCTTTTATAAGAGCTGGAGTAAGGCTTGTTTGTTCATTTGTAACATGGTAAAGTATATGATTGCTGTTTATTTAAAGTGAAATATGCCTTTGCGGGTTACTTTGAAAAGGTATTGTGGTGTATTCTTTGGGGAAACTGATTAGTACTGTATTTATGTTACATATCGGGAAAATGAGGAAAATGTCCATGTAGGCAGACCATTTTCCAAGATCTAAACCCGTGTGAACTATTAGCTGTCTTAAGCATTCGACCACTGGTGGGAATGGAAGAAGGTGTGAAGAGTATTTGGTGCTTCTTGCAAATTACGCTGATAAACAAAATTATATATTTATATTAGTCTCACAGAGAAATTTCTGCAATTGCACCTAAAATGCTTTCTTTCTTCAATTGCAAATTTTCAAAATTTATTACTCTTGTGAAAGAGATTTATGTAAAAATAACATGAACATTTATGTTATGAGAAAGTAACATGAACGTTTATATGAAAATAACATGAACATTTATATATATTTGGTACTGAGCAAGATGCTATGTTATGAGACAGTAACATGAACGTTTATGTGAAAATAACATGAATTTAATATCTTTTGCACAATCTAAAATGGAGAGATGATATTCAATAGTAAAGTTAGATATAAAATTAGGAACAATTAACTCAAAAAATGGTAATGTTATTGTATATTGCAGCTAACTGAATACTTTGAAGAGCAGTATTTTCATTAAGTAATTTGCCCGGTGCATGTATTGAACATTCATAATATGCAATATTTCCTTAACCTTTATTCAGAAAATGTTTTCGGAAAGCTTTCAGACTCTAGCGTAGCATTTATTTAGCAGCCGGCAATTTCTCAGTTCTATCTTTTAATTTTTAATTTCTCTTATGGTAGTGTTTATTTAAAACGTTGAGTAAACTTTAGGGACTCAACGAAGTCTCGTAAGCATACAGTATATCTTTCTTCATTTAAGTTCATTAACATCTTATTAAAAAATTATCCGAAAACTAGAATGCAGGTTAACATAAAAGCATGTAAATACATTTCCCACTAATAAAGAGAGATGCTAAATGTTTTTAAGTAATAAAGTTAAATCAGTAAATCCCATAGTCATTGTAAATTAAGGTTAAAATTTCCACTTTAAAGCATTTAAATCTAAACAAGCCTCTCGTCGTACATATACATTAGGTTAATTGGAAGCAGAAAAGATGAAAAATATGTAACCGCCTTCGCCGGGAATCGAACCACGGACTTCTGAAATACCGGCCCAGCGTGCTACCGTTACACCACGAAGGTACACTAGGGAAGTGGGAGAAATACCTTATAATACAACGGAATTAAATTAATTTTAAAGCTATTTAGAAAAGGATCCAAATTTTTGAAGATTCATTTGTGATTTATTTAAATAAGAATTTTTCTTGGAATATTATCCTTCAACTGCTCTGTGGTTTTTCTCTTTCCACTACAGTTGAAGAAAAACGTATATCCTTCTCCAATTATAATCAAATGACAAAACGATTCTGATGACAATAATCTTCTTATCTACAGTCCCAAATCTTTTTAATTAGCTCTTAATTACAACCGAAAAAAGCTTTCCTTAACAAATCTTTTATGAAACATCCAAAAAACGAAATTAAGAAAAGCTCTTAAAATAAGATTTTCTTCCGTACAAATTGGATTTTTAAACTCATTATTGAATGCTTTTATTTTTAATTCTTTTGGTTCTGGAAGAAAGGAGTTACAATCTATTGCACGTGTTGAAGACTTACTGGTAGCTACTGAGCAAGATACTACTACAAAAATAAAATTTAGCCTTGTTAAATTTATAATGTATCAATATAATGAAATCCGAAATAATCCGAGCGTT
The DNA here is from genome assembly GCF_044657685.1 of Stegodyphus dumicola. NCBI lineage: Eukaryota > Metazoa > Arthropoda > Arachnida > Araneae > Eresidae > Stegodyphus > Stegodyphus dumicola. The sequence goes on from NC_140781.1 coordinate 184,124,737, forward strand.
CAGTCTCTTTTTGTGTATTGTGCTAAGTTAAGAATTTTCAAACACCAAGTTTTTTTTTTTACACTTGTGACACTTATTTTACAAATAAGAAAGTAGAAGATAAACTGTTTCGCACTGCGATAAAAGATTTAGAAATTCTCGAGACAATAGGTTTTTTTAAAACCATTTTCGCTTACATTATTTTTTAAGCAATTAGCTGAAATCAAGGATTTGATTTATAATTGTCTTCTTTAAAAGAAAATATCACGCTCATATTTTGTGCAATCTGTTACTAGTTCCTGAAAATGCCGTATGTAGAGAATGCTGACTTTCAATCATTTTTAATCTTTGGACTCCAAAATTAGACTTACTTCTAATAATTAGCTCAAAGTTATGAACTCGACTTATTTTGTTTGCAACAATAATAGTACGTTCAAATATCAAAACTACGAATAGTGGTTGATCCACATATAGGATGCTTGTTGTTAATGAGATTCATGTATAAGAGAGTAGATGAAAAAAATAATGATTAAAAAATAAAGAGAAGAAGAGTCGAAAAGTAAACAAGCTACTTTAATTGATTTAAAGCATTATAAAAGGAGTCAAATGTTTCATATTCTACAATTCATAATGACACACAATTTAAATACCAGCATTATTTAAAATATTCACGATTTTGTATCAGATTTTTAAAAGCATTTGATGCACATTTATCCTCTTAAATTGTTTCAATACTTTGTGACCATAGTGCGTTAACATTCATGTTATTGACAGGTAAGCATTATTGGAAAATTACCCGCTGCTTAAAGCGTTCATTGACCTTTTGCAGAGGAGGTTGTGCTTAGTGTAATTTATCATGTTTTCCTCAAATGCTTCAAACTTGTCCTAGAACTGAACATAAAATTTAAATCTTTTATATACATGCTCAGTAAATGCTCTTAAATTGGGAAAACACAAATGTTTCTTCTTCATTCCCGCAATTTTATTCACTTGGCCTACTGTAGTTTCGTAATACCTGAAAAGTTTTTTTAATATACTTAGAATATCCTTATAATTTTGATGGTAACATAAAATTTTGATTTCCGTTACCTTTTTATACTTATGAATCTTTATTTAGTGATTAATCGCTTGTTTCTTCTTTAATTGCTTTTAAATGTCCAAATTTAAAAAAATAATTTCTATTCTATGAGTAATTTTTCAAAACAGATTTTAAGACCATCGAAGACCTTTGTGCACAACTTCTTAAGTAAATTCACAGGAACGTGGGAATATTATATAAAAAATTAATCTAAAAATGAAAATGCTAGTAAACGTTTAGAATTTATTCTAACGTTTATAATAAAATACGCAGTACTAAACTTAGAAATCCTTATTTTTATTGAGAAATGATCAGAAACATAGTAACAGTGCTACTTTAATTAAATAAAAAATAATAATCTGAAAGTTAAAACTATTAAATAAATTAATACTTATAATAAACGAAAAGTATGAAAAATATCCAGTGTCCAATTTTTCAATTAATTTTGTTATGAAGAATAAAAGGTTAGTAACACGTGAACTCGTGATGCATGCAAAGGAAAAATAACATTAAGGAGATATTTGACATTTTTTAAGTTTGGAAAATTTTCATAGTTGAAATTTTATGAGAAAAGAGATAACTTAAGCTCTGAACAAGCTGTCAGCAGTTACTGGAATTCTTATTTTTGATTTTGGAATATATTGTTGGCCTTTAATATTGTTATATCCTGAATGAAAACAATTAGTAGAATCAGAATGATATTTATTTTGCAAATACATTATAATGGAAAGGTAAAATATTTAAATATTCTTCTGGCAACAATAGCAATTGTTATACGTTTTGGCATGGAGTCGAGCAGACTTCAAACGCAATTTACGGGTATTACAGACCAAGCAAGGTCAATTTTCTACTAGAATCAATCTATGAAACTAACTAGCATGTGATTGTGGCACTTTCACTACAGTTGTCGGCCAGAAGTTTTCAGATAAGACAGCTCCAGAATGCACGGACCAAGTAAGAAGTCGAACATTCTGTCTATAGAGAAAACAGAGGATACAGTGCCAATATATGGCATCGGAAAGTTCTATTGAAACTGTTGAAAAGTAAGGTGGCAGAGGCCTAAAAATATAGCATGACCACGAGCTTTACGATTTGAATAATGTGACAATAGTAATCAAATTATCGGATATGTGGACTAGAGGTTACCTGAATGTGCAATCACTGATACTGTATCAGCAAACCAAATTCTGGGCCGGTGGAGCGAGGAAGAATGGAAGCTTCCAATAGTCATTTCCCTCGGTGTATCTACATGCGGGTACTGTAAAAGTAGAATAATTGATGCTGTAAATAAAAGTAGAATTTACTAGAAAAGACGTCATCATGCTACTGACATGTCTTTGGGCATTGTTGCATTCATCATTGTAGGCGATGATTCCTGTGCTGTAGCGTCAAAGGAAAATGAAACAATCTTGGTCTTCCTGACGTTCTGTAACGTTGCAAACATTGTCTTACTAATAAAATACTTTGTGACATTTATGTTACACAACAAAATGTTATATAATTTACAACTTTATTATATACTTCGTTTTGCTGTGAGGTTCTCTCTTTACAGAATTTATATAGATCTGAGTAGCAAGCAGTTTGACCATAAAGTTAGAAGAATTTCGCATGGCTGTGTGTATGCCTAATAAACGACGCTGCTTTGACGTATAATGTTTCACTCTCTCTTGGAGATACCCACTCTGGTTGAACGTTATCGCCCAGGATTGAGTTAGATTGTCAAGCTAAATGTTTGAATCTCTGTCGCGGGATAGACTACGTTTTTAGCCCTGATAGAAATAGATTAAAATGCTTAAATTTAGAGCAGTTTTAAAAAAGCTTGTGATTAAACCAGGTCCAAGTGAATGGTAACTTCTGTTGCATATTTTAATTTAGCTCTCGCCGCAGGTGAGATAAAATAAATTTAAAGTGAACGTAATTTTATGTCTTTACATCGCATAAGGGATTATATACCTTGTTGGTTGGTTGGTGTCATGTCCTTTGAGAAGTCAAATGGATCCATGCGCTGATATACCTATTATTTTAAACAAAAACTTACCTCTGAAAACTCGGCATGGGTATGCGGAAGATCAGATTGTTTCGGAAGTTCGCTGCTCAATGAAAACAATACCATACTGAAGAGGAATGAGTATTTGTATGCCCTGATATTGCTGAAAGGTGTTTCTAAAATGTACAATTGATCTGTGCAGGAAATGCACAGAATTAATACTTTTAATGAAAATTTAAACGGAGTCGTTTACCAAAGCCTTGGATTTCGGATTAAATTTCATAATACAAATGAGTTCATAACAGAGATGTCATGAACTGTGGTAAAACTCCATACTGTGGTAAATAGTATGGAGTTTTGAAGTCATCTCTCTACAGCTAAAGACATAAAGTTTTAAATTTCTCAGCTATGTCGAAAATAATATAAAATCTGATCTTTTCGAGTAGCTACGCGGCAAATTTCATTATTAGTAACAACTGAGATTCGGACAGTGTACTATTTGCAACGAATAACGGATTATAAACTCTAGAAAAAGCTAATATTGTTTTCACGGTAGAACTTCTAAATCTTCTTTCCCTTTTAAGGAAGTATATAGTATTTATACTGACTACAGAAGTACTTCTAATAAAACCGCAATCCTTCTATATATATTCTTTTGCTTGAAAAAAAAATAATATATAAAATTATGTTTTGGGCTTTACAGCGGTAACTTGTAAAATTGACTTTTAAGTTGCCATAATAAAAGTATTACGTTAATGTTACTAAATAATCTAACCAGAGATAGTAATTTCAATTTTAATGAATACTTATGGAGAGAAGTACAGCGCTGACTACTTAGCGTACACACAACGAAAGTATAAAAAGTCATACTCTTTTGCGTGCTTCCTTAATCCACTTAGTCCACAAACCATTTACGAAGGCTTCTAAATGTAAACATAGGAATAAAAAATGAGATTTTTACTAAGAATAAAGTGCTAAATGGATTATTATTAGTCGTTATAGCTCTGTCGTTGAAATTTCCAGAAATTCTTCAAGCTTACGTTATTGTCAATGAAATATTTTTACATTTCTTTCAAATTTGAGCTGCTCTGCATTGTTTAGAGTACTTAAGATATTAGTGTTACGGATTTGATATTTAAATAGCTAATGTTAGTTGCATTATAAATTAAATTGTTTTATTTCCCGTGCAGTGCAGCGCGTGACGAATATTAAAGGAAAGCTAAGCCGGGAAATTAAAAATACAAGAGCACGTGAATTTAACATTAAATAAATAAATATCTCTTTTTAATTTCGAGAAATTTCCAGAAAGTTCTCGCGCGCGATTTAAAATCTTATAAAAAGGAGTAAAACCTCTCAGTTCGTTGTGATTTTAGTTAGTTTGTTGTTTTAAGAGTTTGTTTAGAAAACTGCTCTTGTTGACTGTAGCGAATTCGCGGATTAGCTTTCTCTAGCTGTTTTGAATTAAGTTCTCTTGAATGTTTGAGTAGTTAAAAGATAACTACTGTGATATATTGTAATACTGAACGAATATCTGAGAAAATTTAGGTATTTTTGTTGTGATAATAATAAATTTTGTTCCTTTTTCATCGGACTTGTGTATTCATTTCAAACGAACGCTTACGCACGCAACATTATTTAATGATAGAATAAAGTGCTATTTAGGAACAAGTAACTTTAAGCATTCTACAGAAATTTTATTCAATGTAATGAAATACATATCTTATGATAAAAATGGAGGTCTAATATGCAATTAAGAGAATGGTATATAAATTTTTATACTGCTTACACATAAGTAGATAAATAATAAAGGTGCTATAGCTGTTTCAGATATGATGGCATTCCTAAGGAGGCCTTATAAGTTAAACTATGATGGATTTTCTAAAGGAAAATGTTTCTGAATTCATATTAGCAACCAAACTGCAATTTTTATATATAAATAATTCGTTCTAGATGCGACTTATTTAGATTTTGTCTGCAATTGAGTAATGAAAATAAGAAATAAATTGAGAACATTATGTAAGCAATCGCAAAAAATTCTATCACAGTTAGCTCTACTGTTGCTTAGATAAAGTGAACAACACGTTTTCCCTTTAAATTATATGCTTTTGAACATAACAAGACCCTTAATAGCAGTGATTAGCCTTTTACACATTGTAGGTTCATCATCATATTGTTATTACTTAATCAATCGCTATTTACATTACTTAATTAATCGCTATTTGACATAATAACCACTGTGAACAGTATCGTTCCAGTTAAACATTACTAAAATGTTACAAAAATTTTTACTCTATTTCTTTTGATCATCATTTGAAAACTGTAGCTAATTTTTACTTTATTTTAATTTATTATTTGAATATTAATGCATGTTTTAAAAAATGACTCATTGACACCCTTGTAACATATCTATATCTCTTTTATTAGAATAGTGAAACACCATTTGACAAATTATGTACTTCAGAGAGAAATTTATCAAAAGAGTTTTATAATAAAGATTTTTCAAAATTGATTGGCTAGTTTTACAAGGTTGCCAGTTTACAAGTTATATATCACTGCCATTAGACAGGCTATAAAATACAAAATTCATAGCAACAGCCATTATAAAATATTACTGGAAACAATATTTACACTGAAGTTTCAGCATTATGTTACTTTATGTTCTGATTGCAAATAATACAACTGAATATCATTATTAGGGACAGTCTAATATTTAGACTATTTTTAGTATTTAATTTCATAAATCTATATTTATAAAGCTAAAGAGTAAAGGGTAAATAATTTTGATGTGAACTGTTAAAAACAGATTTAAAATTTCATAACGAACAACGGAGTTACATTGTAATTGTACAATCTACCTAAAAGAACACCATATACTACATAGGTACGATCAGAAAATACTACACGAATTTATAATGTTGCAGAAGTAATATAAACAAAAGATTTCATAAGGAAGATATTTGACAACATTTAGTTCTCTAAGTACATCAAAATAGGATTCTCCATACAGCATGAGACATATATTCTGAAAACTTTGAAATCTACCATTAGCAACAACAAACTTTCAACATACAAAAACATTCGACTTTCATACTATAAAATGTGTCAATTTAAGCTATTTTCTTACATTTATATGAAGATATAGAATTTTCACATGAATATGTCATTAACAATATAAAATGGTAACAATCTAATATGTATTAGAAATGTGTCTGATTTGCCTATACAGATAATGAAACTCATGAAATTATTTTATGTATTCCTTCCCTTAAATTTGCGTTTAATTTTAAGAGAAACTGCAGTATTAAATATACGTTATTAAATACTATGTAAATATACGTTAAACCAGTATTAACATATGTTTTAGTTTTTTTTAAAGACAAAAGTAATTACGTTTAGCATATTTTCGAAATTCAACTCATCAAACGTTTGAGAGGGAGAAAAACAAGAAATTTATGAACAGTGTTTACAAAATTATTTCAAAAGGTTCATTCATTATATAGAAGAATTAAATTCGGGCATACATTATTAAAACAATAAATATCTTCCTTCCATTCACTCTTTTATAAAGAACCATCCTCAGGTGTTTGACATTTGTTCCCACTCATTCATAGAGGACGGTTGTATTTATAGAGCTCCTCATGACATAGTTGGGGAAATGACTGAATGAGAGATCATCATCTTTATTTCGTGGTTATAGCACTGTATCTAAAAGACTGAGTGATTTTGTGATGTTTTCGTCCTGTAAAGAAAAGGTTACAATGAGATAAAAATCTCAATAGAAAGTTAAATCTTTATTTAGTAAATTTAAATAAAAATATAAATCATTAAAAGATCCTTTATAATTCATTCAAAAATATGTACACAGTAGTTTCTCACAAGTCAGAAGCTAAGCATTATCTCCGTGAGAAAGAATGCTCTGGTAAAACGCATCTTAAAAAAACTGGCTTATGTTTGCATTCCCCTTGGGGATGAAATGAAGATAATCGCAGGTAGTGTCTTTCATCTTTTAAACTCGAGCATAGAACATCACGTTTTATTGCCTAAAATATTGACCCTAGACGTGTAATTATAAAGTCATTTACATTTTTCTTACATTTTTAACATCCTTTCTTACATTTTTATAAAGACATTTACATTTTTCTTACATTGACCCTATACATTTACATTTTTCCCAGAGTAAAGCAGAGAATTATATAAAAATGCTCCATTACTTAAAGTAGATGGATTTCTTAAATATAAAACTGCATTTTGTATAATCCTTACAGATAAAAAGTTCCAGATTGAAAAACTTTTATTAAGTTATAAAATGTTGCGTACAAAATATTCCATACCTTTTCACTCAAAACATGCGAATATATTACAGAACGAGTTAAATTACTTTTCAGTGTGCTTTAGTAATGCTCTCTAATAGATCTTGCCAGGATTTAAGGAGCATCTACGAAACAAATATTGCTTGATTTGGAAAGTAGTGCTTCCCTGATGGGTATGACGGTACTTGTTTTCAGCTTTGCGGCTGGTCAATAACATTTTTAATTTTCAATTTTTCCTCGAAATTTGGATTATTTTACTTATTAAACCATAACATGCATTTTAATAATTGGATCTTTTGCCTACAACTAGCATGAACCGGCTTCCCCCAAACTTTTTAACTTACTCTGAGGAGTTCTGCAAGTGGAAATAGATGTATAGGAGTATTAGTTTTGGAAATGAAGTCTGTTTTTTCTTGAAACATCCTGAGAAGTAAAAATGAGTTGGTGTCTTTTACAGATGGCCAAATTATTTCTAGGCGCATGACTTATAATAAATATTTCTAGCTTTCCATAAAGAATATTTATGCAACCATCCCATATTAGACGTTAGCAAAAATATATTTAAAGACTTAGTTTTACTTTTTATCATTAAAATGTATTAGCGACTTGGTTACTTTTCAACACTATTGTACCTCTGTAAGTACTTTGAAAACGTTAAGAATAAGACTGATACTCTTCGCAGTTTTACGCTGCACACTTTTTTAACTTCCAGTAACAACATAGTTCATGAAATATCTCATTACTGGCATTTCGTATTCGCTTCTATTCCTACGGAATAGTGATTGCAGTAACTTGATAGATTTTCACAGTTATTATGCGTATAATATAAATATGAGATATTTTTAATTAAATCACGAAAGAAAAACCCAGTAGCGTCTGTGATTCTAAAGGGTGATTTTATATGGATAGTTCGTTTCGGACTTAATTCTTGGCAGGTGATAGGATTGACAGGATAAGGCTTTCATGATACGTTTTCCCGTACACTGGAAATGGGATACAGGATACAGGTTGGGATACAGGAAGCTCTCCAAGAAGACATCTTTCCTTTTTAGGAAAAGCATAGTCTCGGTACGTGGTACCACAATTAATTAACAAAATTTTAAACCGCTTAAAAGAGAATTCAAATCATATCTTTTTTAAAACTTAGAATATAAGTGAGATACAACTTAAAATATTTAGTAAAATTTAAACCTTGAAGAACCTAAAAAATAATATAAATCAGATTTTTAACTTAACAGATGATATGGAGAATTGACCAAAAAAGTGGCAAAGCAGACTGCATTTTAAGTATCAAATACGGTGCGTGTAAAAACAATTAATACACTTTGGAGTTTGTTTGGAAAACTGTGATATTATATTAATACAAATTTAATTAGTGCTATAAAATATTAAACGTTTCAAAGTTTTATTCACTTTAAAAACACTCAATATTAGCTATTATTGTGCTGCAACAACAGTTAAATTTCTGACTTAACGGACATTTGTTATTCGACTGTCGTGACTCTCAATTTCATTAAACAATATCCAGAATAATGGATGTAACGAACATTGTTCTTCGCACAGCCCCACGAAAGGAATCAAGGGAAGTGAGATCTAGTGAGTGAGGCTATCATTTTTCGTACTATTTATTATCTTAAGCTACTAATTTTCCAGGCAAACTCCTTTGTACCTTATAATTCAAGAACCTGTGGGCACTGAGAAAGATAGAAAAGAAGAGAGGCTTCTTGTTAAAGGATGACTCTGTACGGTTTGTTTCCTGTGTATTGATTCTAAAGAAGTCTCAAGCATATCCAAATGATTTTATGTCCACTCGCAGTGTTTTCCGAAGAGAATAAAGGTACGTAGACGTAAAAAATAAAAAACATCAGTATCTTGAGTGAGAAAGCGTTTAGCTTGAGCAAATTCGTACCTTGCTGGAAAAACGAATATTTTCTGAACTGCATATCGATAGATGATGACGATTAACTTTGCAACTGGTATGGAACGGCGCTGATTTTGAAAACTGGCACGCATGGGAAGGATGGTGGTGGCGTAGCAATTCAGTCAGATTAATAATACCTTTATTATTTAAGCTTTTCAATTAATGGTTTACGCATGTATTTAACTGTTTTCTAATACTTAATCTCTAAAAGCATATCAATAATTTTGAGACAGGAAAAGTGAAAAATGCTAATACAAAATAAATAAATTAAAAAATTGTAATTAAATTTTAATTAATTAAAAATAAAAACTGATTGAGAATATTAGTGGTTTTTTTAAAAAAATAATTGGGTTTATCCATTATGTGTGGAAAATATTTAAGATGCATTTTACAGTAAATCATTATTTAAGCTCTAAAAGGATAATTAATGCTTGAAAATGAAGCAAATAAAAGTGAAGTCAAATAAATTTAACATTTCAAGCTTTAGTAACGAAATAAATAAACTTAATATTTGATTTCAAATTCATTGTTTATGATGCATGCATATGCAAAGTTATAAGAATAAGTGCAATTGCGTACGCATATTTTTTCTCAAAATAGTACCTATTTTTATTTCAATAAAATCATGCACTTATTAACTTTTTTACATTAAAATACTGATGTTAATATTTAAAAGAGGTAGAAAAGCAGTTATGAGTTCTAATCGATATTTGAATAATTTATAAACCAATGAGAAAGAGTGATAATCTTTAAAGACTAAGCAGCATGTGCGAGTATTAAAATATTTATTCCAATATTCTTCATCCACAAACATGCAGGAATGCGTCTAGGTGCGACCACGTTAATGTTAATGTTGTTCGAAATGCTATTCCCTCTTTTCTCTCTTAAATGCAATTGGGTGTAGAAGATAAGTACTCTCTGTAGGGGATAATTGCACAGAACTTGAGTAGACAAAAGTGTGAATGCAAACAAATCGATCGGGAGAAATATTTTCTGAAGCAAATGGGATCTTAGATTTGCATCGTCGTTTAAATAGCTGTTGATAATTGAAAATTATATTTCATTTTCAAAGCTTACACCTAATTTAATTTGAAAAATATTATGAATTCAAGGAATTCTTCGACATAAAATTAATTATTCGTAAGTGAATTTAAATTTGCAAATCCGTTGAGAAATATTTAAAACCAAACATAATTCAATTTGATTTGCATTAATCTTAGACACAGAATACTCTTCTTCAAGAAAATATATATAGATATTGGACGGAATATTTTCGCTTCTCGAAGACGACATCTATTGTGGTTTGTCTCGAAAAGCAATGTCAACATTTTAATATGCACTCGTCCTCGAAAATAACCAAGCTAAACTTTCATTTGCATAATGTGTTTAATTCAATTTAGCTCAATTTTACATTTGTATAATGTGTTTAATTCAATATTTACTGACACCTATTTCCGATATGCATTTATCATTGGCAGAAATTATTGCTCATTTTACTTACTCCTCTTATCACGTTGGACGCCTGTAAAATATTTCAACCACAATTTTGAACAAATAAGAAACAAGCATTGATAGTTTATTACTCATATTCTAATATTTTCGGGGTTTTGCTTGAAGTTTGCATTCCGAAACTTACATAATTCCTTCTACATAATAAATTACATAATAAAGTAACTGGATGTACTAGAGTTTGAGGCACAGTCCCGGGATTTAGTGCCGTCTCTCGCTTCAGGATATATCCGAGAAAATGAGCCAGGTTCTACAAATGGTCCCGAAATTTGTTAAAGAAGACATACATTTTTCTAGTGCCGCTCCATTACAGTCATGGGGATGTTTCTATATTATAGGGAACATGAAAAAATTAGCTTGTAAAAGAACAATAGCGTTTCTATTCCTGTTGCATTTCGTAGCTGGAAAAATGGAGAGTAAAATTAAATTATCTACTGTGTCTTAAATTAATCACGTTAACGATATTTTACAATTAAAAAATGGGAGGAAATCGTAACTCCTGCAAGAAAATATTTTTACTTAGGAGAATTATTTGATAAAAATTTACTGATGAAAATGCTGTAATTAGAAAAATGTAAAACAGCTGCAAAAATTACATACTTGTCCGAGAATAAAACTTAAAATGAGTAAAATGTACTCAGATTTTTGTCATAAATAACATGCTTTTTAATTTCTGAAAACATACATTTTAGAAAAGATTTTCAATTTTTTGAAGCATTTTCTCATAAAGAGACCTCTCACCTTTTCGTATTTGTAAACACAATGATTTAGAAATTTTAAATTGAAACAAACTTTATTTAACCAGCTTCTGTTAGTTCCTTTATTAACGAAATTTTTACCTGACAACAATTAATCATTCTTCGAAAATGATCACCAGTGGAAAACTTTAGCTTATATTCAAGCTATTATTGTGTCATTTTTTTAACATTTTACCTGTAATTCATGTACTACTTCTACCAGAAGTCTAGACTATTAAAGGGAGCAAAGAGCATCATGCCACGTTAGTTCATATTAAGTCTTTCCTATATTAAATGTAGTAGTCTCTTCCGACGAGCTTCTGTTCTAATAATAGCACAATATGAAACAAACCTCATCCTATAAATCTGAAGGACAGAGAAGTAATGATGCGAAATCTAAGCTGCTATTTAATGGTTTATATTCCATATGAATTGTTTGCTATAATATGAGCAGAACCTAGAACGATTTTGATATTTTGAAATTAATGTGTGCATTTCAAAATATCAAAATCACTAAAGTTTCTCTTCATACTAGAGTATATTGCAGAAGCAGATATATTGACTAGACATTTACCAGAAAATTACTTTGTTTAGAAACTCTGACATATCACATATCTTTGTTTAATTGCAAGAATGCATATTCTGGAAATGCTTCTTAGTTTTCTTTTGCTAATATTTAATGCTATATTTATTTATGTTAAATTTAAATCAATGATTTTATGCCAAAAGTTTTAACTGAAGAAAAGTAGTTAATTAATATAACAAAAAATCAAGTAAATTTGAAAAAATAATTAAGAATTTCTAATGAAATATATTTTTATGTTTTCGTAAAAACTGCTTAGTTTAAAATGCCTCCTTTTCTAGAAAGCTACAATTTACTGCTCAGTAAGATATTTGAAAACTAACTAGGATTCAAGCACACAATAAAATTTTGTTATAAATTTAAATCCGGCAGAACTTTTTTTCTATAGTAGATAGTTTCTACAATCTTCCTCAAATATTATTTTGAGCTTTCTTGGCGTGTTTTGTTTTTCCTAGCAGCTCGAATAAAACTGAGAACTTTGTGGTGATATTTAACACAATAAATACATCTTATCAAGTTTTATACCGTTACAATGTATGCAGTACTATCTCCATTCAAAGTAAAAAGGATCCATAGAAAAATAGTATGTCATAGACATTGCTCTGATATTATTAAATAATCGCATTTAACTTTCTGAAATGTCTGATTTAAATTATTAATACTGTGCAATTTTTAACGAATTTATAAAGATAGAAATTTATGAAACAGGCCACTTGCTAAAGATGTACTGTTATTTCAAAATGTATCCTTTCTGCTTCAAAATAGTTTTCAATTATCTAATTTAAAAGAACATTTGTTTCTCAGAAAAATCTATATTAATTGCCTGAAAGCTATCATATTCATAGAGATATGAGCAGAAAATTGTTTCGCAAGCAAAATATATTCTTAAAATAAACGCTTCTGAAATTTCCTTTCTGATATTTAATGCCAATCAGAAAAGTGTTCTAAATGCCATCATTATTAGAACGTCACAATGCATAGCAAATGTGTTACCGAAGAGAGATTTGGGATAGCATGCTAATATGCAGTCTGAAGTTAATAAAATACGTTTTAATTGTTTAATTTTTGCACTGAGTAAAATTTATGTGCATTGAATAAGAATGAATTGAATTATTTTGATTGATTGAGAATAACTCCTACTTTAGAAAGTGTTTTCAGAGCTTTTACAGCGTTTAAATTTTCTGCAAAATGTTATTAACCAGAGAAACTATTCGCGCTAATTAAAGCAGAAAGCTCAAGAAAACATATTTCTTTCAAAATGTGTTAAAACAATGGAAAATTTAAAAAAAAAACATAATTTCTTTAAAATGTTTAAAGGGTATAGTAAAAGTAGTAAAAGCAAAATATAAAATTAAACGTAAAAAGCAAAAATTGTAATTATCATAGTGGTAGCTATAGCCCATTTGGTCTAATTATGAAAATTAAAATGCAAAGAAAATCTTTCCATAAGACTATAAAATAATCATAAACGTAAGTTTCTTACGTGAAGACAAATTTCCAGAAATTCGTCAAAGTCAACGATACCATCTTTGTTTACATCCAGCTTCTGAAAAAAAAAATCACACGTTCTTTTATTATGGGAAAATTATTATGTTAATTCTGTGAAAAAGAAAATTTGATTACTGAAAGATAATAGCAAAATTTTTATTTGTCAAAAAACTTGGGTCAGCATTTATTAGTATTTCATCTCGACTATCCTTGTTAAGATTGTCATTTTCTAGATCATTGTTGTTTGTTGGCTCGTACAATCATAACAATCATATATGCGGACATTTCTCATTCTTTCACGTCACTAGCCAGTCGCTAGTTTTAATGTAGTTTTTTGGAATAGATAAAAATCTCGATGTCATTTCCGAAAAGATACAGTGTTATCGCCATAAAATTGCACGTTTCATTGATCATTTACCCAAACATGCATAGAAATGAATGTTCATGTGCTGCTCTATTAACGTCATTTTCCCCCCACTGCCAACAACAAAACACTTGGCTTAGTATACCTAGATACAATATCGGCGGGAACATTTATATAATCTGTAATTATCTTCTGTGCACTGAAAAAGTATTTTCAGTGCACAGAAGTTAGTGGAATCACATTTCTACAGAAGGCATCTTGGTATGCACACACATCGTTTCTAAACTTTTGGATATTACTATACGCACTGTTATAATTTAAAAATCCTCCATTGACCTTCATTGCAAAAACATGAATTTTTAACTTAAATATTACTGTGTTTTAAACTATAGACTACTTCGTAAAACAAATACGCTTGAAACTTCCCTTCAGTTGAGATAATTCTGTCATCTGAAGAAACATCAATATAAAGGATTAGCATCAACTTAATTGTGAAGTCAAATATTGCATTACTTAGGTGTAATGGAAGCAATAAATTAAAAGCAATTTAGAAAGTTTAATTGTCAAGTTCACAAACCCATCAAAGTCAATAGATTTCCAGCGGAGTTTGTTTGCACTAAGTAGAGAAAATATTAGAGGAACCCGTTTTTAAAATTTAAATCAGTTTGACAGCGACGTAAAAAACCAGAATTACATTTTAATGCACTTTAATGTCGAGAAAAATATTTATCACTGTTGTTAGAAAATTACTAAGAAAAAAACTTTGAGTGACTCTGAACAAGTGATCTTGATGATCGTGGACGCAGGAAGGCTCGATCCCACTGCCTCTGAAAATACTTACATTCTAGGATTTTTCTCATGCAATAATGTCTTGGGCGTTTGAAGAGAAACAGGCGGACAAAAACACCAGTCATTTAGGACAGTTCTGATAGGAAAGTGCTACTGGACGAAAGAGGCGAGAGATTGCTGGCATGAATTGTCCGCAACAATATAGCAAACTACATTTTAATCGACTTAGTGCATTACAAGCATATTCGAAATCATAACACAGCGGAATTAGCAAATTAAGGATTTTAAAAGTAGGAGACCTTCAGAAATGTTTATACCATCACTGAAAAATAGGAAATCACGGCAGCTGCGGGCCCAAGAGTACCAAATTTCTACCCGTGACGATTGAAAAAAAAAAAAAAAAAAAAAGGTTACTCGGAATCCAAATTGAATACTCGATTTCCATTTTGTAAACAAGTATACTCTTTACCCCTTTATTTAATTATTAGCTATTGTGGTATCTAGCTGTTTCTCTTTAAACGAACCTTAGATGCCGTGAAAATTGTGTTAATATGATGTCCTGTTGGTATATTTAAAAGGTATTTAAAATGATTACACAAATTTATGGTCTTACGAAAGGAACGTAAATTTATTTTATTTATACTCGCAAATGGTGAATTTAAAAGCTTCATTTTTTCAAATCAATTTTTTATTTACCAGTGGTTTAAATTTCAAAAACTGGGCTTTTAGGTTTAAAAATAGTTGAAGAGTAGATGTGATCATAAAATGAAATTGACAACATGATTAGAAAGTGTATTAAGTTTCGTTCTGAAGTATTTATGGTCGAACATGTACTCCACTTTTGCTTAGGTTGTGTTGTTTATTGCGGCAAACCACTTCATATGCTACATGAGTGACTGGGAAGAATTATAGTAGAACCTCTCTTAACCTGCAGCAATTGGACTTCACTGATACCGAATAAGAGATTTTTCCAGATAACTGAATACGTATTTCCAGAACTTACCCTCTTCATGTTTTTGATACCATTTGTGACAACAACGACCAACATGTAAAGTTGGTCGTACTTTTCGATCTGTCAAATAAACAATACTGAAAATCGTATATATAAAATTAAAATACATATACAAGATTTTATATTTCAGAAAGTAAAAACTAAATAACAATTTAAAATAACCAAAAATATATATTAGATGTGAAAGTACAAATTTTTAAGTGCGATGACAGATAAATTCGAATACCTGCCTGCTTGTGAGATTGTTCCCATAATTTTTAAAACTCACTTTGTATATAATGAAGCGACATAGATAAGCTTTGCGGTTTTTATGAAAGTATGCAATCCTTTATCAGCTTCTTTCCATGTAAATGTCTTACTCTGCGTGAGGGCTTCATCTTCATCTTTCCTTTCCTCTTGATTAATCTTTCTCCTTTTCCTAAACATATCCGATTATTTTGTCGTCAATATGAGAGTGTATGGTGGGAACTAAGTTGAACTGCCTAAATTTAAACAAGCTCTGATCTTCTTCTTCACTGAGAATAAGCTTCTCTGAACATGTAACTGAATCCAAGGTATTAGACTATGGCGCCGGATGTATTTTAAAACCAAGAGAAACTTCTTTATCTAGGAATATGATATTACGCCACAATTTACACGAATAGTGATATTAAGTAATGCTCTTTACATCCTTCCCGGCAAGAATCAAGGTAAATATACATCTTCCAATGGGAATTATTTCTGAATGTCATGAACACTACCTTAAACGGTCACGCTTCCACGCATAAAATGGGATCAGTAACTCATCTTGTTACTTTGGTCTACAAAACCATAACAAATGTTTCCCACATTTAAGTATTCAAATTGTTAGCTTGATGTATATTTTTTATCTCACAGGCCTAAATTATTGATTTAAATTTAGAGCTTTAAAAAGTTACGTTACATTGATATAGCCGACTAACTGGGTGCTCGTTAAGAGGGATTTTACTGCACATTCATGGATGGATTTCTAAAGGAAGTGGGCTTAAGGGAAACTTTAAAATTCTAAGAAAGCATTTATGCAAAATACTTATATAAAATGCGATGTCTTAAAAGTGTTTAGGTCCTTTTCAGTTTATGCAGCCATAAATTCGTGCATAATTTGTTGGTTAACATTATGTATGGCATTAGCTGCATGAAAGCAAAGAGACTGTTTATCCAGTGAGTGACTGAGCGAGATAAATTGCAAATAAAAGCTGCAATTCTCGAAGTAGAAATTTTGTAAAGTAATCAAGTTAAAATCGGAAGATAAAAGCAGTGCTAATAATGTCTTGACTCCGCTACTATCCAAACTTAGTATTAATTATATAATTAGTATATTAGTTAATGACGAAATTTCTAAACGAAAAAGATATGATATAGAAAGATACTTGTGACTAGAGGGATGACAAGTTTTCAGATTAGCATCAATTCTAAAGTGTTTAAATTAAGCACAAAATGGTTGTTGAAAACTTAACTGAAGGCACATTTCATCGATGCAGCAGAGAAAGAAGTTATATAATTTTATGAAAGAACTCAATTTATTAAAACTTAAACTTAAAGGACAAAAATTAAATTTGGCTTACAGGTTATGTGTTTCTTCTCAAAGAAACGAAATTAAATGATTAGAATGTTTGAACAAGATACTGGAATAAGTCCGAGAAAAAGACGAGGACGGGCATTAGCAGACACCGAGAAAGCAAATCATTAAATTTATAGAAGTGCATAATACTTCAAAAGCCAAACTACCCTATCAATTTAAAGTTTTGTTAATTTTTAACAAGAAAAACTCAGTTTATTTATCGAGAAACACGCAATTTGAATTTGTTGTCATTTGATAAGATTAACAGCTTCTTTGAAGCGACCGCTCCAAAGTACCTATAAAAGATACCTAGCTCACTTACAAATGAAACCAATTCTTGGGCTGGCATTTCACGTCTGCATTTACGAACAAAGTACGAAAGAAACCTTCTTTAGGATACTAAGAAAAGCAAACTAAAAGTGCAGCGAGATTCCAGACCCCAAAACTTCGACAACCCAGTCTTCAAAGACACCTATTTTCATATGCCGTGCTATTCGGTAGATTTCCAAATCAAGTAATAGATCAGATATTTAAGAAAGTATCTTTATTTACGGAAGCTTCAAAACTACCAGGGGGACAGGCAGCAGATTTTGCATGGCCTGAAATAAATTCATTCATTGAATCCATTTTCTGTCTCATGGATGCGGAAAATACCTCAGAATAAATCAGTCTATTAGATTGGTCTTGTAGCTTTTATTCTCATGTTATATTATTTGTGCATTATCCCATGGCTCAATGATTGATATGTTTTGTAAGAATGAAATACGAGTCCAGCCTTACAAGGCCATTACTACTTTGTGAAAGTTACAGCCTCTTTCTTCGTCTCTTTAACTATTACAAACACGTTTTTAGTCATTTAAGAATGATAAATAGTTTTTTTTTTTTTCATTCTTCCCTTCAGTTATGCTGATATGTGCTCAAAGCGAAGCAACAGTCCTGTCAACAGCAAACAAAGTAGCTTCTTTGAGGATTAAGGTGGGAATTTCAAAATACAACCGTCTTATTCCCTCATATCGATGAAACCATGATTTCAGTCATGTTTGGACACTCTGCATGAACAATTCAATCGGGAACCCGCAGAGAACGTATAGGGAATAAATTGTATACAATAATCTGAGGTGAAATTTTTTTTTGTTAAAGACTTCAGAAGGGCTACTGAGAAAAAAATGTGCTGCATATTGCTTGTGTTTTGATACATATTACATAAAATTTGTTTCTTTATTTAAGAAATCATAAATGCTTTTTGCAAATTTTACAGCCTCTTTATACTCTGGAAGTTTACCGCTGTGCCTAAGTTTATGAAATAGACGCAATGGGTTTGGCAATTTGCGACATTTTATGACTTTTTTGCTTGTTAAATCCCTTTTAGATTTTAAAATTTGACAGTATTATTTCATTACACTTCGAAGTTACGCTTTGCCTGAAAAAGATTTGTAACCTATTTTCTCCTCCCTATCGTGTGTCTTTGACATGTGAAACGAAAGCATATCCGGCTGGCAATCGGAGGGTCCGGAAATCGAATCCAGGCGAAGACACTGCTGACTTATCACTATTCATGATTTCAGAATCATCATCATGAATTGTCGAGTGGGTCTCGCTCTTTCTAGTCGCCATTTCGTTGGAAGAGAACGCAAGGTATTTTCTCCCTCCTTATCGCGTGCTTTCGTGGCGAAACTGGAAAGTACGTCCATTTGGCAATCGAAACTTTCGGAATTAAAATCACGGAGAAAGCACTGCTGTTTCGTCACGTTTCCTGACTTCAGAAAACTCTAAATAGAAGAAGACTGAATATAGTTTTATGATAATGACTACCCTTCGTTGTGACTATTAAATGTAGAATATTAAGAATTTCGTTAGGTAGCTGGATATTTACCTTATATGTGGTTAAGACATCAAAGACTTCTGATCGAAGCCTATAGGGAAAAATAATTTTGTGCTGTGCAAATGAATATAAACCAGATAGCATTTGTACAGCAAGCAGTAATAATTTCTACCTTTTTGTTTATCAGAGTTTCATTTCAGAGAAATGAGGTTCGATGCTGGGAGAGCAGGAAAGAAACACGAGGTTTATTGTAATAGAAGTGAAGGACAATTCAATCACAGAGGTTAAATGAAGTTATTTGTCAGAAGCAGCAAAGTTTCTCCACTGGCGAAAGAAATAATGGAAGTAATCTAACAGTAACTAATTCCTTTCGGTATGAAGGTGTTAGGAGTTAAGTAAGAGAGGCAGATGTCAGAACTGCGAAATGGTTCATATTTCTATTTCTACCGCAAAATCTTTGAAGATTTGAAAATTTCAATTTGATTACGTGATGGAATAACTTTTTTTAAAAGCTGATGATGAAAGTATCCAATCAGTAATTAATCCTAATTTTCTAATTATAAAATTTTATCTGTCTCTCTGAAGATGCATTCGAGCACATTTCGGTCAAATTTCGTTGATAATGTATAAGGTATTTCTCCCGCCTTCTAAGCATGCCTTCGTGGTGTAGTGGTCAGCACGCTCGAGGCGTATTCGAGAGATCCGTGGTTCAAATCCCGGCGAGGGCATTTCTCATTTTTATCTTTCCTGCTTCGAAATAACTTAATGTCTCTACAAATGAATTGATAACCCCTAGACTGGAAAGGAGATATATGTTTGAAAACATTTTTTAGGTTTAGATGATCAATTATATTTATTAAACAGTTACACATGAAAATCCTATTTTTCAAAGTAATCAATATCTGATTCTAACAATAAGATAACAATCTTAAATGTTATTATCTGTGCAGAATACATTTTAGTTCTCAAAATCATTATCAATGTAGAATATATTTTAGTTCACTACCTTATCTTCACTTTCAAACATTTTTTTTTGAATAATAATTCTATCTGATTCTTGGTGATTAAGTTTTCAACATTGACTTTTCAAGGCTTCCAGGAAAATTTTGTAAATCGGATTTTAAAATATTGCTCAGTTCTACAAGTTATCAGGTACGTTTCACAAATTCCGTGAAACCGTGTGCACAGAGAAACATAAATGCTTTCGTGTAATATTCGTATCCCATTTAGATACCCCATAAGATAAATTATTGAATTGTTAAAATATCGCTAAAATATAAATAATTATTATATTTATTTTTGTGCATAACTATTTTTAAATAAGTTATAAAGTATTTTATCCCTCCTTTTTGCATGCTTTCGTGGTGTAACGGTAGCACACTCGGTGCGTATTCGAGAAGTCCAGGATTGAGTCCTGGCAAGGACACTGCTCATTTTTCAAGACTCCTGATTTAAAACAACCTAATGTCTCTACAAAGTAAAGGCGACTTAGCATAAAACTGTATGCCAAAAGGTGAAAAGAGTTCATAAATGTACTACTACCATTTATTTTAATATTCAATACCTACTAAAAATTTTAAAACCTTCTAAGCTTTACATTAACGATCATTTTTGCTTTTCAAAAAATTCTAATGGATACATCACAAGTAGCTAAACCACAGTGTTTAGAAATGTGGATAAAATGCTACAGCTAAAGCATGCTGTAGCTAATGCATGCTGCTTTTATGTACTACAGCAGCTCAAGCATGCTGTGTACATTTCTGTCAAAAGCGACCGGCTCCTTAGATATTTGTGTGAATTCTCAAACTGGCAGAGTAATTATGAGACAGTTTCTGGAATAAAATACTCCAAGAGGTAACCTATCTTGGAAGACAGTTCTTCAATTTCTTTCATCATTCATAAACAACCAAATTATTAAGTACTCCCCTTGCAACAAGAATTAATTTAAACTTTTCAAGCCATGTCATTTGGAGTGGAAAGCTGATATTTGTTGCAGTGAGTTGCCAATTAAATGTTATTTACTTAGATTTATTTTATTTGTGTCTAACAGAGAGTAATATGAATGATAAACCTCTTCTTTCTCATCGAAATTAAAGTTTTTTTAAACTGTAATTCACAGTAAACATTAATAACTGTACACCGTTACTGCTTTATGACTAGGAATTCGTAATTGCATTTATTTTTAAACAGAGTGAAAAGTAACGTAGTTTTAATTACACCGAATCATTATATGAGAAGCTTAAAGAATGAGAACTAACATTTTGTTACAGTTGAAAAATATGATTAGGTAAGCGTTTTCATTTCGTCTTTCTGAGCTTTATCTTGATAATTCTCGTAAGACTTAGACTGAGCTGGGATTTTTTAACAATTAAAAATAATTAAACTCCCGATATACACAACACTGTAATTTGGAAAGAAATCATATGTACGTGTGGCAGAAATATATCATGTAATGGTTAGCAAAGTGCAACAAAAAAAAAAAAAGAATTTAATGCAGATGAATAGTATATTTTAAAATATAAAATTGCTTATATTCAAAAGAGAATTTTTTACCACCTCTTGGAGAACACTATTAATATTTTGATGTTTGAAAACATAATTTAACCTACTATATTTGCTCAGTCAATAAAATAAAAAAGCAACACTGGAAAACATTTTATTAAAAAGTTACATAAATTACCCACAGAAATGTTCATTTGAATTTCAAAAAAATAGCAAAGTACTAAAATATGAAATACGTTGATGAATATAAAAAATATCTGCTGAAATGTTTATTTAGAGTTCAGTACAGTTATTAAATTATCTATTGCATTATGTGCTTGAAACGTTAATATATTTAATAAGATTTTACTTATCACTATACACATTTTGAATTGGAATGCGTATGTATTGATTTTACCTTCCCTTGCAGATAGGCAGGAAGAGAAAAAGAGTTAGAACCAAGAGTTTTAACATAGGTGAGAAGGGTTGTGCGAGTAACAGATGCTAGGATAAAAATTCACTTTTTCATCGTAATCGTTTGGCAAAATACTTTTCTCTGACGAATTCCCCTAAAGCGCACTGTTTTATACGCTGCCAGACACAAATAGAGGAAACATTATTGAATTGCTCCAAACTGAATACGGTATGGATCTACAAGAGCTGAAAATTTTTGAAAAGTGAATTGCTTCTATTTTGTACTGTTTTATAAGAATACTAAATATATACTTGATAAGCCATGCTTCTTATTGATTCGCTTGATTGCATTCGAAAATATATTTAAATTAAAATCACATTAAAGTGATAAACTGAAGACTCTTTCATTATAAATTAGATTGTTCAACTTACTTGCGTTCAATCCGCGACAAGATCTCGCGACAAGAACAGATGTCGAATTTTTTATGGCCGAAAGAGAGTATAAAAACGGTAGAGATGAAATGTTATTAAAAATGAGTTTCAGATGTCCACACGTAAGTTTAATTAAGAAAAGATCTTCAGATAACAAATCCGAAATTTTCTTTAAAATTCAGATTTCTATTAGGCAGTTTACTAAGTTTTATGCAATAAGAGCGATACGCCGGTCTACATATTAGGGACAATTGAAATTTCATATGAGGCAGATAAGAACAAAATCAGAGTAAGCAAAACAGTCTGATTTCATAAAAAACAAGATATTTTTGATTCTGTATGATAATAATTAAGAGCCAAATGAAGACAGAATTGGTACTCTTTATTAGAACTGCCGGTTTTTTTGCCTACAAAAGACAAAATTTCACTCTGATAATTAGAATGGCCAATTATTTTTATGGCGTTTAGAATTTATCAGCGTTATAACCCTGACTCTACTTAATGAAAAATTTTAATCGTCAGAGAATAATAATTTAATTGCAATGAATATTGATCTCTATTAGATTGATTTCATCATCGTGTAAAGTATATTACTGCTCTATATGCAACGCTTCTAAAAAGGAGAACTAACTACCTACTTTCAAATTGTTAAAATGTTAATTAGCGTATGTTGATAATTGTGAATTTCTATTTCTGGAATTTCCAAAGAAAACTTTTAAACAAATGAATACTTCACATAAAATGTTTTAAATTAATTGATTTAAATCGTTTTATGTGAAGTTAAACGTTATTGATTTATACGTTTTATTTAAACGTAATGATTGTAAAGTTGTCTTTGTAGTATAGTGTCAGGTCACTGATATCGCAATTGCTTGGTAAATTCGCACCAAAAACGCAGCTGTTTTTCAGGACAAAAATCAAAATCCTCTTTTCTAAAGTGACATATACGATCGCGTAACAGTTTTCTTAAGCCATTCAAAATTTTATAGTTTTTAATATTGTAGAGTCATTACGGTTTTTGGAAGCAGGATACGTGAAAAAGGAGGATGCCCTCGCCAGAACTCGAACCCTGGACCTCTCGAATACAGAATGGAGGAAGAAAATACCTTATATGCTCCCTCCTTTTAAAGGGCGATTAGGAATTAGTAAACCCGCCAAAACGTAGTGGTGAAGAATCATCATCCACCACCGTTTATGATTCGGGCGCCACTGTACAGTCATTAGGACCTTTTTTTGATAAGGGAGATGTGAAAAATGAGCAATGCCTTCGGCGGGAATCGAACCTGGACCTCTCAATACGCGCCGAGTTTTACTGTTTCGCCATACCTTATAATGTTTAATTCTCAGAATTCACGAATCATTAAACATACGTTATTAGCTTTAATTTTAACTTTAATTATTACTATGTATTAATTTTTGTTATCACTAATATCATTTTAATCCTTTTGAGCAGAAAGTTTCCAATTGAGACTATTTTATCACAAAAAGTCAAAAATGTCTTTAACTTAAAATCATTTACTTCTACAATGCCTGTTTAGAGAAAATAACATTGTTTATTGAATATTTTGCTTATACTAAAGTAAGACGTATACTTTAAAAAATATGTAAAACATAGTAAGAAATATTTCATTGCGTTTTCTACTAAGTTAAGCAAAAGAACTAGACTTTGTCAATCACTCTTAAATGACTAATGGACTTCCGTTTTGCTTCGACTAGAGACCACTACTCCTCACAGAACATCAGCTTTATGAAATTTTGTTCCCAGAATATTATTATTTGTTGAATATTTTGAAAAAGTATTATTAAAAATGGAATTCCAAATATCTTCTTTAAATGTATATTTGCACAAATTGGAGAATTTAGGTTCAGTATATGCTTGAGATATACACTCTTTTGCAAAAAAATCGAAGCACTATGAAGAAAGTGGTTGTTTTTGATGAAATTGAATGTGTGTATAGCTCATACAGAGATAATAAAATGATTAAAAGATCAAGGTCTTAGTACTTGTTTACGGCTCAGTATCACCCATTGAGTGGTAAAATTAGCAGTTGGTCGAACCGCTCCTGGAAGCAATGCATGCTTGAATCTGATGTCATCCTGCGACACATTCTGACAGGCATTCATCAGTTGTCGCTCCAGATCTACGATATTTTGTGGTGCCTGAATCTGGCGGCCTACCATATCCCAGACATGTTCGATTGGTGAAAGGTCTGGTGACCTTGCTGGCCAAGGAATAGTATTAACCGCACGGAGATAGTCCAGAGATGTACGAGCGGTATGTGGCCCTGGAATTATCTTGGAAAATGGCCCCAGAGGATGACGTGCCATGAAGTGTAATGCAACCGGCCGCAGGATGGTATCAACATATCGTTGAGCTGTTAAATATGAACGGAGAATGACTAAAGATGACCTGCTATCATAAGAAATAGCGTCCTACACCATCACACCAGGGGTTATGGCTATATGTCTTTGTAAAACAAAGGGTGATTGAGACCGCTTGGCCCGCTCTCTAAAGACACGAATACGGTGGTCATCTGCCTCAAGAGTGAAGCGGAATTCATCGCTGAACACTATACGATGCCAGTCTGATGGCAGCCATGATAATCGGCTGCGACACTACTCCAGACAACCACGCCGATGTTGTGGGGTCAAAGGCAAACGTCTAGGCCTCTGTAAGCGTAACTTCGCCTAAGACAAGCGTCGTGAGATGGTGAATGGTACCACGGCTATGGTGATTCGGTGTGAATGATACCGGTTTCGGGTGATATGATACCGGTGTGAATGATACCAAATCGATTACTGGTTGTTACATAAGAAAGCATATGACTAAAGCTAAATTTAATAAATTAAGATAAGAAAAACAAAAACTTCATAACTAGAATTAAATTTAACAGTGTTGCAAAACACAATTAATATCATTAAATTACTGTTATCAGAAATGGATAACTTTTGCAACCAAAAAATAAGCCAATGTAATAAAAGCTAACCTTGTTACGTAAGCAGTTTATGTAAAATATACTGCAATGCCTTTAAAATTATTTATATAAATTAACGCTTTATGAAATTCTTACGTTTATCTTTTACTTAATTTACCCATAATGAAACTGCTGTTTTCTATCTTATGAAGGTTTTTAATTTTTTTAAAGTTTTAAACTTCATGCGCGGAAATTATATTAAGTTATTTTATCCACAGATTACTTTCAATGAATTTTTGATTAATCAGTTTGCCTTTCGCTTAATAAAATCTCTAATTTTATAATGTTAATACATATAAAAATATTCACACAAAGTTTTAATTATTCGTACTTTATAATGTAATAATATGTAATTGTATGTAATAATAAAATAATTTATTGTTACAAACGTATGAACCACAAAGTTGGAAAGAACTGATGAATAATGTTTGCACTACAAAGTCGCACAGACTACAGATAAAGCTACTGGTACAATAACCAAATGTATAACGCCTTAAGACAGAGTAGTCACCGTCATGTATATATTCCACTTTATAATAAGTAACATGCAAGCTTTGACAATAACACTATGCCTTATAATTATTATATAATAATTATGTTACTTATGATAATAAATTTACTCTTAATTACATTATTTTGAACTTATATTCTAACTAATAGCAGCTTTTAACGCTATTTTAGTAACAGCCTACTCTCTATGTATTACCTCCAAGACAAATTCCAGTTTTCTCGCCAATTTAGGCTAAACTTTCTTAAATAGAAAACTGTACTTTAACGATAACCCTTTTACTTCCATCATTTAATATTTGAATTTCCAACCATTAGGTTTTTAAAAATTTTGAAGGCAACTTAATTTTAACTTAGTAATTTGATCTTTAAATTTCTAAATACTTGTTTTTAACTTTAATTTTAATATCATTTTTATCTTCTTATGATTTTGAATTAACTTTTAATATTCTAATATGTTTATTTTTGTTTTTGAGTGAAAATGAGAGTATAGGGGATATGTCTTCTAAAGTAAACCTCTCATTCGGATTAATTGTGTTTATAATGAGAAACTTTAATTTAAAGATTATTTGCTATTTTGTTCAACAACGTTCTTTTGGCTTAAATAGACAATGTCTTTTTTTTTGTATTGAATATTAACTGTGAATTATAGTTTGGATCTAGCAAACAATTTGATGCTTACTTGGAAGTAAGATGATATTTTAGTTATTGTTAATTCATGGTAGATTGGTTTATCCCCTTGATAAGTCTGTTAATCTGCGATTAAGGACAATAGCTACTTTTTCAATATTTAAACTATTTACTTTTGGTTTTGGTATTTTTGCGACTAAAGGTTTTTTTTAGCAGATTTTTATATTTTTAAACTAGGAGACTGAAATTCCTATTTAAAATACTAATTTAAATTCCAACTGATTTTTTTTTCATTCATGGTTTTAAATTGAAATTGTGTTCCTTGGAGATGGTATATGGAAAGCTTTCTTTTCATAAATTATTATGAATTATTGGCTTATATATATGCATTCACACATGATAAATTAAATGTAATACTCGAGAATATATTTATTGACTAATATCACTTTTTAATGTCTATTACTAAGAAGGTTTGAGAAAGTGTTCACTAGAGTTCAGTCCAAATCAGCAGGCGCAGTGAAGCTATTCGTTGCTAATCTTACATTAAATACTTTTTGAAAGCAGGAGAGATGAAAAATGAGCAGTGCCCTCGCCGGGATTCGAACCACGGACCTCTCGAATACGCGTCGAGTGCGCTGACCACTACATCACGAAGGCATGCTAAGAAGGCGGGAGAAATACCTTATATACTCCACCTTTTAAAGGGCTACTGGGGACTCAATGGCCAAATCCTGGTGGAGGAGAATTATCATCTGCCACCTTTTTTACTTCGGGTGCCACTGTAGAGACATTAGGAATTTTTTGAGATGAAAAATGAGCAATGCCCTCGCCGGAACTTGAACCAACGAACTCGAAGTCGCTTTTCGAATACGCGCCGAGTGTGCTGACAACTACACCACGAAGGCGTGCTAAGAGGGCGGGAGAAATACCTTATAATCTCTCCCGAAATTTTATGCATAAATGTTTGGAATATTTTAGCTTATTATTTACTATATTTAATAATAATATATTTAGTACACTGCTGAGCACTAATATTGTTACACAATGGAGGAAAGCAATTAGAAATTCAAATTTACTTTATAAATACATTATAATGAAAGAATGAAAGGATCAAAACCTGATGCAGTTTTGAGGTACAGAGAGTACAGAAATCAATGTCCTCGATATTCGTATATGGCAGCAATAGCAGCTCTTACACTTTTTCTAGGCATGCAATTAAAATGGTAGTAACGGGTATTGCAGTCCATGCGGATTCAATTGCATGTCACCGTTAATTTGTCTCACTGGCCGGCGAGTATTTTCATGCCAAAATCTCTGTAGTCTGTGACCAGACGTTTTCAGATGATGAGAAATACAGAGAAAGCGCCGGCAAATGCAAAAGACTAACATCCTGTGTACTGAGGAAACGGATTATAGAATGGGTAATATGCAGACTCGCACTATTCTATGAAATGTTCGAGCCTCGGAAACCCGACATCCTCTATTTTAAAAGTATCAGTAACGTAGCCGTAGCTGGTCAAAGTATTGTATATGAGGACTAGAGATGAAAGGGATAAGTTTCTGATTGCACAACTCTTCATTAATACAGGTGCTAGATGGGAATGACAATTAAAGAATGAAAGCTGCCAACATTCGCTTCTTTCGCTTACTTCACCACTCTGAATACAGCAATCAGCATACTAGAAGCAAATGCGGTATCCTTCAGAAACGACCATGTCATGCCGTTAATGCATCAATGAGCCTCGTTGAATGCTGTACGGTCAAGGGTAGCCAAAGTGATGATCACCTTACAAGCGTGGTCATCGCTCAATCTGTTTCTTTGAAAACGCTTTATACGAGTGGTTATTTGTTGCTATGCAATTCATCTATCTTTCTGAACCAGAGTACGTGGTGGCGTTGAACAATCTCTCTAAGATATAGATGTCTCTTGTAAGTATAAGACTGCTGTTGTCTTTTAAGTACAAGACGTCTCTTGTCTCGAACATTCTTGAGTGGGAACCATAGGGATCTCTCACATCTCTCGGTGTGACCCTTCTTGACCTTCGTACATTGCTCGCTGTGGTCCTCCTGGACCCACTTATCGCAAATTATCGTAGCAAAGCTATGATCACCTTGCTGACAATCCACTGCATTGCAAACGCACCATATGCATAGTTATTTGTTGCTATGCAGCGCACACATTTTACAGACCCAGTGTACGTGGTGCCGTTGCACGGTAGCTAAAAGATGCATCTTGTCTCGAACATTTTTGAGTGAGAGCCGCAGAGATCTCGTACATCACTCGGTGGGGCCCTTCTGGGCCTATTAATTGAAAATTGTCGTAGCAGTGAACGGATCTCGATCAGCTCGAAGAGCACTTGTGCGTTATGATATATGATTCTAAGCTATTATTCTTCCTCGATCGAACTGTGAGACGTGCCGGTATGAGTTCCTTTTTCTTGCAATAGATATGACACGACAACCATCACAAAAAAATAACGATTTTAAAGACAATTCTTGAAAGAAAAGTAGTCGTTTTAGTCTGAATTTTAATGTTGCTTCGAAGTATCATTACCCTTGTCTGTACTGTGCGTGTACTGCCAAATGCTGATTATTTTAATTATAGTTGGAAGATCCGCTCCGTAACCGATCCAAAGAAAAAAATTCACTTAACGGTGCGAATTTACTCTGAATTATAAAACCCGAATTGTAGTTCTTTTACGGGTAACTCTTGTTGAAAGCGTGCCAGGAATAGAGATCTAAAGTTCGATTCACAAAATCAGCTGAACTCTTGTTAGAAGTTTTCCAGGAAAGTTATGTTCCCAGTTTAGAGCAGAAAAGAATGTTTATCCTTTCCTGTTAAAAGTCAGTTTAATTTTTGTTATTTCAGAACTATTTTTAAAATTTTTGTTCTGGAATTTTACTGTTAGTTCTATTTAGAAAAGAGGTTTTAGGGACTACAGTTAAAAGAAACTAAACAATTGCAACTACATCAGTTTAGGAAGTTAGCATTTGATTGAGTAGATTTTTCCGATCTCGAGGCTCGTTCGATTCTTTTTTCTCTTCGCTCCAAACTCTCTAAACGTTCTCCATCCTATTGCTCGTCCGATTCTTTCTGCTCATCACTCTATCCTTCCTAACCGCTAATTTATTCCCTCATCGGTTCGGATCTTGTTCGTAAAGGTTATTGTTAGTGTGCAGAGATTCGTGAAAAAGAACCTGTTCATTTCAGTGAGCAAACCGTTCTGATACGATCCCATAAAAGAGCGATATTTCCCCTCTAATTTACATACAACAGCGTGTCCTACTTTTCATGCAAATTTCCGTTTCATCGTGAATTTTCTTCATGCAGTATCAATTTTAATGTCCAGTAAGGAACAACTAGTTTAAGCGTAATGAAGATTTTATTAACTGTAATTTTTTACCTACGAGGGCTCTTAAAAACTACTAATTTGTTACTTGATAGCATTTGCAGAATCATTGCTTGAAAACGCTTTCTTGAAACTTCTAATTTGTTTTAAAAAGCTTGCAAATGGAAGGGCATGCTTAGAAACAATATTTGAAGAAATAAATCCTGCAACCTCTTTTTTAAATATATGTTGTATATATGCATATGCATATATGTACTGCTGAACAAATAATTTGGAGATTCGTTCTATTGAACAGTCCACTAGTATAATTAGTATAGCTTTATCGAAGAGTGAAAACATGTCGCTTGAGTCCTGGCAGGTAATTTAAATTCGACATTTATTTAGGCAACTTCAGTTTGCAGACATTTTATTCTAATCATCTCGATTATTACCAAGCCTTCATGTTCTACATTTTTGAACAAAGCACGTTTTCTTTCGTTTTGCCTCTAGAAAACAACTGTAGTAAGCAAAATTAACTTGTCCATCAGAATTGAATTCCCCTCCCCCGATGTCAAACTGTAAGTACATCTCATATGTTACTTTTCAAATTTAAGCCATGGCTTCTGATGCACTTTATTTGGTAAAGCGACATTTTAATTTTTTTTTAATTTTCAAAAGATTCCACTGTATTTTAAATAGGATATGAAGCATAAAAAAGAACATTTTTGCTTCGCTATGTTGCAGACAAATGCATTGCTTGTAACTGACTGAAAACAAAATCGCTTGCAACTCGCAGATTCTTCTTACATCGCATAGTTCTGCGGACATTTTGAATAATTTCAGAGAAGTTTGTTGCTGTTAAAAACAAGAATTCAAGCAATTTCACAACAGGGAACGTTCCTCTTTTTAAAAATATTATTTTGGTCGTTTGTTCAAATCAAACAGAATGAAACGGTTCACTGAAAAATCCTCATACGAAGATTTATCAACTGAAATTTAAATTTTCCGAAAGAATTTAAGCTATTTTGCTTTCTATTAAAACATAAAACATCGTACATAGTTTCTGTAATTTATTTAAGTTAGTATTTAGTTATATACTTATTTAACATGTTTATTTGATGAGCATAATTGCTTCCTGTATCTAAGATTTCAAAATTTGCATTTGAGATCTATAAAAAATAGATTTTAGGGAATTTTACATGCGATAGTTTAAATGCAAAATCTTCCAAATTTTCCCTTTCCTTAAAAATTTCAAAACAAGTTGTCGATTTTAGTCTTTTCACCTTAAACGTATTCTGCATATACTTTTGGTAGCGGCTAAACAATATTATGTGCGAAACCCCTGTCTGTCAATATTATGCACATGTTGCTTCACAACAAATGGTGGACAATTAAATAGAATAGAAAATTCTAATAAAAGATGCCGCAAATTAATGCACTGGGTGTATTTACAAACGCCACTACGAACGACCAGTGTCAAGTGGAAAGTCGCGGAAAACAAGTATTACTTCAGATTTAGGCGGTTGACTGGGTCAGCTGCAAAAGATATTTATACTTCACATATGTAACGTAAATGCAAGCCCATTTTCTTTAGGAAGCACTCTGTTAAGACAGCTCACATCCCTTGGCAAATAGCCCTCGAAGGCTTTGTTATGCTTAATGAATCAACATAAGAATAGTTTTAGAAGATCTTGCAGTAATCTGCAGCTGTAACTCGAAGATCTTGCAAGGCACAAATTTTAGAACACTCCATTTTATAGGCATAACGTTTTCTATATGCATAAAATATTCAAGTTTAAATGCTTGTCATGATCCCAGGGGCTCCAGTTTTTGCGGCTTGCATCAGAAATCAGAAAAAAATTACATAAAGGAAATTAAAACATAGAAGTACAAATACAGAACTATTGCTAAATATAATAGGCAATTAAATGGATATAAACGTGGTAGAAAATTAGATTATACCAACTACAAATTTTGTCAAAAATCTGATTTCTTAATGATAAAAAATTTAGTATTCATAGGTTATAAGTAAAAATGTGTTAAATTTTGAATTTTTCCACTAACAACTACTGGATGCTTGAAAAACGGGTATTACTCTGATGCAAGATATTGAATTTTTAACATGTTGCCAAGAATAAAAATGCTGTGGTAAAAGTAGATATTGAAAGGAACATTACATGCTTTGATTATTGATTTGATTTGAGACCACGTATGTTCCAATCAGAGATATGTTTACCATGTGTCTTTCCATTATATGAAAATGGTTCTATTTGTTACAAGAAACCGCCTTCTGGCTGAATATGAAACTATCTTCCTGGAAAGAGGACAACACATTAAGCCCAACGTTCATAACTGGGAAATAACAGAGTGGTAGAAAGTATAAAAACACAGCCTACGTGGCTGCAGAACCATTACAGCCTGCGTGGGTGCAAATCTTCATTAACTAAACTAATATATTTTTAAAAGTATACAAAGAAATCTTATATCTCGAGTAATGATAGTTTTTTTTTATATAACTTGGTTAGGATTATAGAAATTAATTCAAACAAGAATGAAAAAATATCGCTCAATGTCATGTTAAACTTTATGCGCTTTTCCAGAAAATTTTCACACTAGGAGATAATATGAGCTTTATGTCAAATGATTTTCAGTATTGTCAACCAGATTAGTGTATTAACTCACGTCGAACACCCTATCAGCATGATCCCTTGTAGCTTCTTCTGAAACAGAAGGTTCTGTAAAGCGACCCAGGAGGTTGTAAATGGAACTGATGATTTCCCTCATTTCTTCTCTAGTTATACATCCATCACCATTGATATCATAAAGGTTGAATGTCCATTGGAGTTTCTCTGTTGGTGAACCTCGAGAAATAGTAGACAGACCCAATACAAACTCCTAAAGGAAAAAAAATAATTTCAGATTCATAGGAATATAGACAAATATTTAAAAAAATTAACAAAAGCATTCAAGCCTGTCTTAAAAAGAAAAGCAAAATTCACTTGCTTATAAAATCATTTATTTTTTGCAATATAAAAACAGGTCACATCTCTTGTGTTAGAAAAAAGAACAAAATATTACATAAATACGTTTGCGTGTTCAGCTGCGCTCAGCCTATTATCTGTCTTTGTTCATTTCCTCATGGCTGCCCCTGGTCGTTGGCTGCCCCTGCACTTGCATTTGCTTTTTTTCAGAGGATTTATTAAATAAATCAAGTACGTAACTGATTATGATTTTGATGGATATATATATATTTAGGCTGCAGACATAAATACCTGCCGTAGCGAATTTTCATTGTTTATCTATCAGGAGAAATATTGCACACTTTCGAATGGTATTAAATAACGATTTTGCAAGCAACTTTTTTTTTTTTTTTTTTTTTTTTTTCTGAAACACCTTGTAGGTTGACTTCCAAAAGTTTATACCTACAGCATTTTAACACTGTATCAACTTATCTGACAGTAAATTTTGCATATGTTTCCAGAAATAAAAAAATGCTGGAGTAAAACGAAACAAATAGTACATATATACGGCTCATAGTTTAATCGAGTGTTAACTGAATTACGATCCTCGAGTTAATGATCAATGCCCTACTCTAGGGCTATTAAACTCTACATGTATTAGTCCCGTTATGTCAATCGGGAATATGTAGTCTGGAGTATAAATTGTCCTCATGTAACATAAAGATGGGACAGTTAGGTATCGGTAGAATTTGCTTCACACTGACGATGTTTTTAACAAAAAGACTTTTTCTCCTTGTAAGAGGTTGTACCCATTAAAATGCATTTCACGAAGATATTCTCTTTTTACACGTAGCGTTCTATTGTTTTGAATTAATAAATTAACCTAATCTGTCTTTTGTGCCGAACCTTATGGCAGCAAGACCAAATATGCTTGCTTCTTGGGTCTGAATCTGTCTCTCTGTAAAGATGATTCAGATCAACGGAGTTTACATTTCGGTAGTAAGCTTATAAATTGTTTTTAAACTTCACTTACTTAGTTTAGTTTATTTGATAATGGCAAAGTACGCGAGGGCTATCTGCATAAGAGGAGGAATGCTTCATGGATTACATTTTATGGGAAAATGTCTCGGATTGACGTTACACATGAGATAAACAACGAAAATGCTCATACAGGCAAGCCTTCCCCCTGGAATCGAAATTATTCAGTGACTTCACCGCTCGCCCGATAATGGGCATTTTTAATTATTTAAATTAATTATTAAAATATAATGCATTAAATATCAAAATTAATTTCATACTAAATATTTTTTTCTTATCAGATATGTTTAAATTAAAATTTTACACGGCAGCTCCAAGGAATACATGTCCATTTTTATTATACATTTAACTGAACTCAACATATCTTCTAATCCTCGCTGAACACACATTCATGTATATTTTTTATGCTTAAATGAACTTCCAACTGATAGAACTAGAGAAAAACAATATAAAGATAGAGCATCATTCAAGATTTAAGACTATTTGTTCCATTTTCGTGCTGCGTACTAAATTTAGCATGAGGCTGTGGAGACATTAGGTTCTTTTTGGTAGCAGGTGAGATAATAAATTAACAAACGCCTTCGCCGGGAATCGAACCACGGACCTCTGAAATACCGTCCCAGCGTGCGTAATCACTACACCACGAGGGCACATTAAGAAAGCCGGAGAAATACCTTATATACTCCCCTTTTTAAAGGGCAACTGGGGTTTTCAGGGTACCCAATCGCCAAATCCTGGGTGTGGAGAATTCTCATCCAACACCCTTTTAGTTCGGGCGACACTGTAAACACATTAAGTACTTTTTGGTAGCAGGCGAGATGAAAAATGAGCAAACGCCTTCGCCGGGAATCGAACCACGGACCTCTGGAATACCGGCCCAGCGTTCAGCGTGCACCCCGAGGGCACACTAAGAAAGCGGGAGAAATACATTATAAGGTAATATTTCATGCATTTTTCTTTTTAATAACTTGTTTAGGCATAAAGATAAAAGCTAAGATGCTTGTCTGAAGAAATAGGGAAATTATAACCAACAATATGCTAATGCAAAGAAATATGTTATATCCTAAAAATATATGTTTTCATTTATGAATAGCAGCAGTGATTAAATATCCATATCTTTAGAAACTTAACATCGGAAATGTGAAATTAGTTAACTGTAAATCTCCTGTTTATAGATTTTCACATAACCTTTGGAGTATTAACCTATTATTTTATTACATTATATAAAGCGAAATATGGTATGTAAGTTAATTAAATAATAATAATATTAATAAAGTACACCAGGTATGCCAAACTGAAGTTCATTAGTTCGTTAAACGGCCCTTCAGCATGTAATAAGCAGTAGCTTTTAATTTTATTTAAAATTTAATAATTTATAATGTAACTTAATTTATTTATTGTTTAAAATATATTCACAGTTTTAAGAAAATATCTTCCCACTACGAAGTGCATTTTTAACAATCAGTAATTAATTTTTTTAATTAAGTTTTGTTTTAAAATTAATTTCAAAATATGCGTTTTTTCTAATGCTCAAAATAATAAACAAATCCTAGTTTGAAAAGAAACACGCCCAAGTAAAATCAGACAAAAAAAAGCAATTTTAAATCTGCGTAGATTTTGAATAAAACTGTATCGATTTTGAAGGCAGTCAGACAGTCCTTCTTCTTCAGGAACAATAAATTTTTACAAAAGTGGTTTTTGTAAGGCCTCCATTTTTATAGAAAGATATGGGAGGAAATGGACTGA
The DNA here is from genome assembly GCF_044657685.1 of Stegodyphus dumicola. Taxonomy (NCBI): domain Eukaryota; kingdom Metazoa; phylum Arthropoda; class Arachnida; order Araneae; family Eresidae; genus Stegodyphus; species Stegodyphus dumicola. The sequence continues at coordinate 184,160,407 of NC_140781.1, forward strand.
AGACAGTGTCATTAACTAAAATAGTTTAAGTTTTGTGAATGTGAAAGATTTCAAGTAAATCCAGCGTAATAAAAACTCATGAAATTTTACAGATAATTTTCTCAGAACCAAAGTCTCCAGTTGCTTCTAAAAATACATAAAATTTCTTCAGTTGATGAACTTCACTTGGTGGGTTTCCATGATGCATTTCATATCCATAAAAAGTTTTCATTTCTGGTAATGACATTAATTTCAATCCCCTTCTTCCCAACGCTTTCAAACACTCGGAGCTACACTCGTGTTCTCTTGCATAGTAGTGTTATTAAATACAAGATACAGAGCTAGAAATAAAGGATATATGCATCCATTTAATGAAACGATAAGTAGGTTTAGTTGTAGCACAGCGTGGAGAAAAAAAAACAAAGCTTATTACTAAGAGTGAATTAACTAAAAATTTAATAACAAATTATTGTGTTTCTAAATGTTGGTCATCACATTTTATATGGACGAAAAACAAAACTCCCGTTTGTTAATGCAACAGGTTTTATTTTAAAATAACTTCCTTACAATGAATGCAATGTCTCCATAGTGTAGGATGCTATTCCACTTTTTCTTGTGTTGTTTTATTTCTGGTTCTTTACAAGAAAGTGCGGAGGAATTAAGACAAAAAAAACAACTATATTTGTTTTGTTTTTTAAATTACTATGATATTTCTTATCCAAATTAAAACTTTTCTTTACAACAAAGACTACTATGTTATGTTTCGATTCACTTTCTTGTCGCTTAACATACGCCGCTTAAAATCATATGCCGCTTATGAGTAACAAGGCAAAATCATAAGAATACGTTTGCTTTTCCATCTGCAAAACAACACTGTGCTTGGATTGCAAATAGAAAAAAATCACAAAAGTCTGCTCAACCTACAAAAACTGAAAATTTGAATTTGTAGAGATATACTTATCTGCATTCCGAGCAACAACTTTAGGCATACAGAACAAGAGCAGTTTATTTGTATCCATAAATAACCACATTAAACACAAATGAGAAGTCCTTGTTGAAGTGTTTCAATCTGTTCGCAAACTGTTTTACTATTTTTAGAACGATAGACATATCTTGTAATAATTCTTTTTCCTCCTCACTGCGGGCTATGGTGGTGATATCGAAGGCACGAATGGCACGAATCTAGATGTTCGGGAAAATCCTAACGAAGGCATCATTGATATTTCGTGTTTCAAAGTTCAAAAAAAGCCTAAATTTTCCTACGATGTTGCCGGACTAAATCCCCTAGGCTTGGCAACTGGGTCCCTGGATTTGGTAATGCATTTAGACTGAATGGAAGTTTTTGTTGGAGTTTAAGAGGTTGACACTTAACTTTCATGACTGAATAGCGAAAAGGTAGAACGTTTACTTGTCACAGTTCAGATTTTCACACAGTTTTCAGCAAAAGAAAAGTGTAACTATTCTTAATCATTTCGTTTATTCTTTAACTTTTGCACATTCATGTTACCAGCTGAATAATAAAGTAAAATCTCAACTCGAAGGACCCGATTTTGAAAGCATTCCAGAAGTTCAAAATGCTGCAAATATAGGGTAATGAAATTTTTCAAGAGTTGATTCCTACGAAACAGTCTAAAAGATCTGTAAGCATGCCAAAAGATGTATAACGTCAGAAAGAATAAATGAAAGCTTCTTAACAATGGAAGAGTGCTCTTTTCTTCAAATATCGGGGTTTTATCATTTCGCTCTTTGTAAACTCACTGTACAGAAGTAAATTCGATAAACAATCAACCTAGTTTTTGTTATTTTACAGCAAAATGCCCGAGGTCTGCTTGATTAAGGCAAGGGAAGCTTCTGAGCTAAGTTGGCTCGTACTTCAGTTACCCATCAGACAAGCCGATATAACATCTCATGCACCAGTATATCCATGCAACAGGAATTGAATTCGAGTAAAGCTCTCTTTTTTTGACTATATTAACAATTCAGCCACTAATGAAATCAAATATTAATTATAATAATGCATGTAATAATATTTTAATCAAGAAAAATTGAAAACAAAATTTGAATTGCGTAGTCAGATGTTACAGTTTAGTGTAAAAATGAATTTAAAACAACTTTGCATGAGTTCCGTAAAATCCTCTGAAATTATAATCGTTATTTTATAACAATTAACGAAAAGAAAACTGTGACACCTTTTTATCTCCCTAGAATTTTATTCTAAACAGAATTTAATAACTATTCATTCTATGGAAAACACATCTATATAGTACTATAACAGGAAGAGTATGTCTGTGTGTGTCTTTCGTTCGTGCTGAGCGTACGCTAATAGACCCAGGGTTACGAACTTTAGTACAAAGGCGCATTTAAACAAGAGCCAATGCATCTGGAAGGGATTTTGTTTTTCAAAATTCGAATGAGATTTTTTTTACGTTACGTTTTTTGATGAAATCGCCTCGAATCGATAATTCTCTCTCATTGTATCAGCACTGTTGCCATTTGGAAAAATGAGGGCAATAATTCTGTGCAGTTTTTAAATTTAATGTTTCGCCTGGATACTGGAAGTTTGTCGAGAGAAGCAACGGAAATTGGTTAAATTTATTTATTAGGATAATTGATATTTGTATTAGGGGATATTGCTTATTTCATTTCAATATTTTTATATGTAATAAATTTTTACTGAATTTGTTTTAGTCCAAAGGGGCAATTTGCCCAGAAGACCTATAAATTTCGTTTTCGCATTTTGCGTCGATTTACGATAAGCGTTGTTTCACTTTTCAAATTGTTGCCACCAAATGTTATCGCCCTGTATTATATTTAAAGAAATTAAACAATGAAGAATCTGCATAAATGTATGTATATTTCTCGCATTGGGATAAAACAATGGTACCTAGAGCCATCCAAATTTTGAATAACATAATCCTCCTGCGAATATGGGCATCTGGAAGCCCACATTTGAAATTTGGAGTTTGTTTTACTATCGAGTTCATATTTTTCAAAACTTTAACGAATTTGTGATTAACAGAGCCAAGAATTTCAAAGCGAGCAACAGCAATCTTGTACAGAAAAAACATTTTTATCTTCAGCGCACGAGGCTGTGTATCGGAAATTTTAAAGATATGCTCATTTACAAATTATTTTGCGATATTGCTCTTAAACTGAATTTTATGGTTTGAGTGCGAAGAATATGATATTTAGTAATACGCAAAATGTTTAAAAAACGCCCTATTGGACGGATCTGCAGAGTAAATTCCTGCGCAATTTTTAAATTTAATGTTTGGTGTTCCTTTTAGGCAATTTTCCGGTACATTTAAAAAGCAGATGAAAGCTGGCCGCATAGCGAATATTTTAAAATAAAAGTAAAATTTATACGTTCAGCAAACCGATCGTAAGTAAATTTGTTTTTTCATGCAACAGCAGAGGTTCTTTCCGGAAATAAGCGACAAGAAATTTAGTTTTAATGAAAGCATATGCAATAATATATTTGATTGCTTTTATATTTAGTAGCCAACAATACTGAAGATTCTTTTTCCTATTCAGAAGACGCTATACATAGCATCAAATTAACAAAGAAAATGCAAATCAATTTATCATTCTCGAAGTGGGAAACTACAAGGAATTAAAAGAAGAAGAAGGAGAACCCACTATCGCATTTCAGGAAACAGATGAATCGCTGAGAAAAATTAACGACGCTGAAGGCTTGGAAGCGTGACTTAAATCCAGATTGCTTTTTTGATTGCATTATCTATGGAAGCTGCTTGAAGTTTATAAAATTGTCTTTTACGAGATACCTTTCATGACTAAAATTTTCAGTTTGGCATACATTATCCTTTACTCTTTCAAAAACATGCATGATTTCTTTTCGCCGCTGGCTTTCGATAGCTATTCAAAATATAGATAAGAATTAATGTGTAGATGTGTTATGCTTTTGTGGTAAGCATACTTAATTTTCAAATTTTAAACCATCACGAGATTATTATGTTATGATCTGTTATGATTTTTTAAGTGCGACTAAAATAAATATTGGAATGTTCTCCCCTGATACAAAATTTGCAAAATACATTAAAATTTTCTGCGTTTTCATAAAATAACTGGATCAAAATAAATGTGTTACTCTATAGTAATACATGATGACTCTTTTTCTAAATAATTATTGCTTTCCTGCTTTCTTGTCCTAGATTAACAACATTCTAAATATTGCTTTTAATTTAAAGATGCTTTAATTTATGTATATCCAATTTACTGCAGCTCCTGGAATGAATAATTCAAGAAAGATGTGCTTAGAATCACCCTCCCAACAAAAAATGCCAAGAATTGCACATAAGTTTTAAAATTAATTAGTACACAAAACATGACCAACATAACTTAACATCTGATAAAACTACTCGTAATGTCGAAAGATATTCATAAAGGAAAAAGATACCCAATAATAATAAATAATAATATATAATATTCTTAATGTGAAATTTAATTCTCTTTTGAATGCACATGCAACTGCATCTGGTCTCAGAGTTTAATGACTGCAAACATATATTCAAGAATTTTCGTTTGAAATTTTTGTTCTTATTTTACATATACTTCATGCGGGGAAACAACTATTAACAAATATACATGCTTTCAAAAAGAGATGTCCTGAACAAAGAATATTCGTGAAGTACTGCAATGTTCTCTAGTTAGGTGCATTGCAATTTGCAAAAGTCTCAATATTCTGGTGAGATGACAATCAATGCAGCACATTTTCACTGCTTTTTTTTATCATGTAACCAGCAGGTAAGTGGATTCACGGGTTAAATATATCTCAAATTTTCAAAATTTCTTATTCGTATTTTGGTCTATAATTAAAATAAATGAATAGATAAAATTTAAAAGCAAGATTAACATATAAGAGCAGTTTGAATGCCCATATAAAATACGAGATTGAAGATTAGCAATATCTAAAGCAATAGTCCAGTGAATATTCATATGAATTTCATTTTCATGAGACTTTGAATAAAATGATTTATTTATTCACATAAAAATCTCTTTGGGTAAACCGCAATTGAATTAAATTGAATGCTATTTCCTTATCATTCATTCCGTTCCTAGCTCCACGGAGCTGCAACATTTTCATAGCCGCTACATTAAAGTTTGGTTTGTTAATTAATTATGACAAAAGATATGCCACCGTAGAGAATTTTGCTAGGCAAATTGTTTTATATTTACACTATGTAAGATGAAAATCACGGAAACCACTTGCGATTACACTCGGAGCCAACGCGCGAAACGAATTAGTTACGTTTTGCGGCTGTAGCCACTTTGTCACAATGGACCCTACTTTTAAGAAGCGATTATCAAGAAGAATAATCTTTAAGTTATGAATTACTTCATTAATTGCTATTTATCATGCTACATGTTTTCCTTCTAAAATGGTATGTGTTTCAGGATAGAAACATCTGCAGTCCTTCCTTGTTCCGCATGGTTACATAACATTCTACTTATGCAATGTTAACCATCCACGGAGCCTCGCATATAACTAGGCTGAAGATCTGTGGATAAACGTTGATCAAAACATCTTTACCGTTTCCAAAAAACAGCCTATACAGCCTAGCCTGCGAAATGTTACCGGTCTTGAGTTAGAATGACTTCATCTTTCAAACTATGAAAATACATTGCATATATTGCAACAAACTGAACCTTTTGTAATTAATAGAAATATGAAATAATGTAAATCAAAGCAACATCGTAAGTTATTTTTTATACCTCCTTACCGCGCGCGTTCGTGGAGTAATTGGAAGCACGTCCAGCTTAAATCATGGGGGTCTGAAGTTTGAATCCCGGAGATGGCGGTGCGCATTGATCATATTTCCTGCTCCGATAAAATTACCTATGCAATCTACAGGGGGGCTCGAATTAATATATGGTGCACAATAATTCGCCAACACAAGGATTTGGCAATCGGCCTCCCTCTTCCCTAGTCGCCTTTTAAGTCAGCGAATATAAGGTATTTTCTCCCTCCTTAACGCGTGCCTTCATGGTGCAATTGGAAACAAGTTTGGCTATCATTCGGGAGGTCTCGAGTTCGGATTCTGGCTAGGACATTTTATATATTTCACTTTTCTTGATCCGTTAAATACCTAGTCGCTCTATGTCGAATGTTAAAATCAAGAGAGAAACACGGAGGCAAGACTGGGAGTTCTGAAGTCTTTGCGAAAGAAAGAAAGGTTAAAAACACTTATAAGGTTCCTATTATTTTAAATAACCAGTTATTTTATGATTTAGATCTGTACTATCACTTCTTTCTTCCGTTTTCCTACCGGAATGTAATTTAGTTCAACAGTACTTAACTTGAGGTTTTCGGATTCTAAGACAGAGTGTTGAGCAGCTCTGATTCGTTGACGGTCTCTTCGAGTTGCTTGCTCGGCTGCCCCAAATTTCATGGCAAAGTAAAGTACTCAATCAAAATCGTAAAAACAACCTTGTATTTAGCGTAAGTATAATGTAACACTCAATACTTACTCTAAATACAAGGTTGTTTTTATGATTTTGATTGTCACATTAGCGTGTTTCTCTTCTAGTCTAAAGTAAAGTACTCTTTAAGCACTTGACATCTGCCGTTCACAATCTGTATTTAAAGTTCTGGAATGCCATCGATGAAGTAATACAGGGTCAGGATTTGCCTTGTTTCTGATGAGGATTCCGAAAAGGGAAGATTAGATAGCCTCTTAGCATCCTTTTCGAGATCCTGGACTGTTTCCTTGGCCTTCTGTTGGCAAGATTTAAATTGAAGCCTGCTTTAGATTTTTAAACATTTCTTGCGCAGCTTCAAAGCGCCGGATAGAACTTCAAAGCCTAGCATCTTCTTTTCGAGCAGACTTCGAAGTATATCCGCTGTGTCTGCTGTCAGAGAAGCAGAGAGATGACAGGCCTTAGCTTGGATATCCCATCCATTTGCGTCCTCCGCTACAGAAAATCGAGTCTTGTACACTTGCCAGGCGGTCTTACTATCAAACGTGTATAGCTTTAGAGAGAAGGTATGGATAAAAATTTTAAAACCACTAAATTGCTCCCTGCAGAAACTCTGCAATCGATTTGTTGTACAACGGTAGAAACTCTCTCTTTGATTTGTTCTTTGGCAGAAAAAAAACTTGTTCTTCAGTTTCTCCAACTTTATTTTCAACCGTGTCTATTCTGCGTTCCATAGCTCTAAGTTTGTTTTCTATTATGGCAGTAATTATTCTTTTCATTTCCTCCTGACCTGCTGTCATCTCTGCTTGGCCAGATTTCAGCTCTTCTTTAATAGATACTTGTCCAGATTTCATCACTTCTTTGACGAAGATGACGGCCCTTTCCATCTTTTCTTGGAATGCAGCAAAGGGAGTGACGAGTTGACTTAGTTGCTATTTCATCATACTTGTCACCGGCATTCCAGCCAGCTCCTCCCACCATAAATTGTTGCTTGCGTACGGGTTCATAATAGACCGAATGCTCACAGAACCGATGACAGTTAGATAAAATTCCTTTTACGAAACGAAACATTGACAGTTCACAGTTTTCCACAAAATTTGCCGTGCAGCTCTTCGCTGTATCATAGAGTACAATCAACAGCAAGTTTCTGTGAAAGAATTCACATTTCTGGTATTTTCCACATAATTGTCTTACAGCTCTTCGCAGTATCACAGAGTACAATTAGTAGCAACACTTCAAATTACTAAGAACGTTAAACACATAGTAGTGCGAAGCTAATCTAAACGGCGAAACTTTCAAATAATTATATATATTATTGATACTATATACACTTGTATATAGTCCACCAGGGTAAGTCTCCAAGCCATACTTCTAAATCTATTGCTCTAGTTTTTGAAAAATGAGAAATGAAACCGGAATTACAGCATCTTTTTAAATGCATCCAATTCATAATTGTATATAGTTTCAGATAATTGTATATAGTAATAACTGAAATTGATCCTCTGTGTAGCTGAAACCGTATTAAAACCTCATATGCATTCCAGTAATTCCAAGGTGTATTAGATATTTCTCAGCTGCCGGGGGAAAACTATATATACAAGACCGGAAAGAGCATCAGTTTCGGAGTTGTAGTTGTTAGTTCAGAGCTGAATTCGGAGTATTGAGATACGTATAGGAGTAATGAGATTCGGAGTAGTAAGATACACCATTTAGATACACTTTTCACTGCGTTGTGTTTAACGTTCTTAGTAGTTTGAAGTGTTACTACTTGATTGTGCTCTGCGGTAATATGAAGAACTATACGACTATTTTTGCGGGAAGCTCTAGATCTGGGAAGTTTTTCTTTTCGTAAAACACAAATTTTATCAAGCTATACTCGGTTCTGGGTGCATTCAGTCTATCACGAATCGAACACCCGCAGATTTCATTGAAGAACAAGTCAAGGTTAACTCTGCAGTACAAATATTCTCAACTGAGTAACTCAGTTTTGTCATTTTATAGGTTTACTATTCATAAATTCACTATAAAAAGAAAACATTGACTAACTTAAAATATAGATTTTATGCTTTTTAGTTTGTTTAATCATTTACGGCAAAGCATACGAGTTTTGTCTGCGTAGAGAAGGATGCCTTCATAAAGGACTTTCTAAGCAAAACTCGTTCACATTCATATTACACGTGAAAATAACCACAAAAATGCACATGCAACCAGTTAGAGATAGGATTGTATTACCACAATTCAAGGTATTTTTGCTCCCCGCCGCTGTTGGGCCCAGAGATTTTTACCCTTTTTCCGTCTTCAATTTCTCCGCAACAAATGTTTTGCTACTATAAATGTACTCCCCAGAAAATCAGACAATGTACGCTAGTTTTAACTTTTTTTAAAAACTGCCAGTCCCATAGCACATATAAATTTTAAGATGTCCATGCAGACAAAAACATTACGACCGGAAATTTGTCTAACCTGACATGGTACCTTTCCGCTGAAAATGGAGCTTAAGGCATCTAATGCGAAAGTTTCAGCAATTTGAAGAGTGCAAGGTTATCTGAGATTTCCGTTAGCGGATTAAAAAGTCACGTGACTCACATTTCTTTTCCTCCGACGGTTTTTCTTGTAGCCCGTCATTTTTCAGCTCGAACGGATGCAATTTTGAGTCAAAGTAATTTACTTTGATAGAAAAAGGCATCCGTTTTTTCTTTGTGAAAAATGAAGTGCGTTACCTAAGTACTGTTTGAGTGTCTTTCAACCATGCAACCTATTGAAATATTAAGGAAAGTGTAAAGAAACCTTAAATCAAATATTTACTTTCTAGTTAATTAATGGTTGAATTTTATCTTTTTCTTATTCTTCCTTAGTTAACTAAGCTTTTATTAGGCATTCTTTTAGAGCCTACATATTAAGCATGGAAAATTCCTTGAATTAGAAAGATGTGAAGCTGCACATTTCAATATTTTGTAAACGTATGAGTTATTTACTGTTGAAACGCTGCTGGGAATAGAATTTACTGAGAATATTCAGTCGTCCTTAAAATAAACATGAAAAAGGAACTTTATACGTTACCATACTTAGTTCTATGTACAAATTTCAATGAAAGAATTAATTTCGTAAGATATGACGTTTTTGTTTATAAAAAGGTATCAATTATTGATAATTAAAAGAATTAGAAGATATATAAATAGATTTTAGAATATTTCATTATCGATATTACATAGAATCGTTAGTTCAGTATTAAAATATATTAAGGCCTTTTCATGTTAAGTCCAATTATTGGAATAAAGTTATTTTGAAATTGGGTTATTTATTATGAAATTTGAAACTTCAAATTACAGCTTTACGTATTAGTTATAACTGCTATACAAAACTGTGTTAAGATTTGTTTCATAATTTTAAAGTCTATTAAGTAACCTGCATCATCAAATTTTTTCTTCAAAATATCTCGTATCCGAATATACTTTTAGTACTGCAACGGTTTCTTGTTACCTGTTGCATGCTGTTTTAATAATCTTTGCATAATAATACTGAATAAAAAGTGCACTGATATCTTCCGAAAAGCGATTAGACTGGATCGCGAGATGGTGTACTTTTTATGATGTTTGGAATTTTATGAACGGTAAGCCAAGCAGCTTATGCCGAGTAGGGAAGGTTTGGTTTGCTTTATATGATTACGGCAAAGCCTCGAGGGCTATCTGCTTAAGGGGAGCGATACCTTCGTGGAGAAGATTCTAAACGAAACTGGCTCGTACACACGTTACACATGGGGAATGTAATAGTCACATGCGCAAAGTACAATATCTTCTCGTAATTTCGACTGACTCTGGCACGCAAATAAACTTCAGGCATTCATCTTCACATCACATTTATTGTCTGTATAATAAACCTCTTTCAAACAGATCTCAGAGTGGGAAATGTTTGACAGAACGGAAAAAAAGGCCTTATTTCAGTTAAGCGTTTCTAACTTTAAATTTCTGAAAATGATTTTCGACAAGGTGAAACAAATGCAATACCCGCTTTACTTTTGGTTGTCTAGCGTTTCAAAGAAGTTACTGATTCTGCAAGTTAATAATTTTAATTTATTACCTTAAAATATTCTGTTGTTCATAGAAATAAGTTCTGAAGATTTCTTATGAAAGTGTTTTAAAATAAAATCATTTCAGTATATGAAGTTTGAAATAAAATCCTTTCACTCTTTTGCTACTCCTTTCTCTTCACTTATTCATTAAACATTAAACATATTCTAAACGAATTGACCACAAAAACTGCTTTTCCCTTTGATATAATTTTCGATACTGTGGTTAAAAGTTTATTCAAGTTTTGAATTCTTAGAGTTTAAATTTTAATCTCGAATAATCTTGTAACATTTTAAGTCGGATAGGTTAGGACAAAAAATCAATAACATTCTTGAAGTCAGTAATTTGAAAGGAAATTCCTGAAAAACGTGGAAGGAATTTTATATTAATTAACCAGTTATTTATAATATAAGCCTTTACCATAATTTTTCCTTTCCGTATATTCCTCACCAGAATGCAAATGAGTTAGCCAGTATTTAAACTGACTTTTTTTGTGTGTGTGTTTTGAATTTGAAAGTGTTTCTGGCTTCGCATGAAAGCTATGTGTTAGTTTCCTGCCGGCTGTGAGAGTTGTAATTATTCGGCTTGCGTTCTAGCGCTGCCGACACTTTGATTTTGACTCCCCGGTAGAGTAGTGAGTAGTAGCAATATTTAAAATTGTGATAGTTAATATTAGTAATGTTTCTAGTAATATTTAATTATGCAGTCCTTGACTACTGTTCAACGTTTGATTTGAATTTGAATGTTCTACTTACTAGCATTACCACGAGTTGTGGCTTTTATTGTAGCACAAGTGAGTGCCTGTACCTTATAAATTCTGTTTAAATAAAAACGTTACTTTAAGCTTTTCAAGAATTTATCATTGTTTCAGATACAGCGATACTTCGCTTTAGGTCTGTTAGGGATTTTCGACTACTTAGCGTTCCCAGAATAAAGTACAACCCTAGATGTAGACAATGAATGGTTTATTATATTTTGCGTTTACCTTTAACATTTTTCTTTAGATTAGCTTATACCTAGAATGTAGCAAATTTTCTACTCAATCGTTCATTGAATTCCTTCTGCTGAGCTGTTTAAAATACTTCTTCAAAATGTGAATTAGATTTACTTGAAGTATTTTCTAAACGTCGTGTTGAAATCTATCTTTAGTAAACATAATTGTGGTCGTCGTGTTCTTTATTCCTTAAATAGCTGATCGTCTGCTTAGACGATTAAAACATTGCGTAGTTCACTTAAAATAAGTTTATTCTTTAAAATTTAAGCTAAATTAAAAATTGTTTCACCAGTGCCTTAAATATTTCAATACATTTAAAGTTTACACCGCCATGCTTGTTTTCATTACACTAGTAAATACTTACATACATAAAGTGCTTCAACTTATTTGCAAACCAAAAAAATTATCTTCACTAAAATTTTTGCTCTAGAAGCCTTTTCCCCTATATCTCCATCCCTGTATTTTTGAGTGACCTTTTAAACATGATTTAGAAAACTGCTGAAATCAAAAGTGAGGAAGATAAAAGGAAAAGTGAATAACGTCTTTGAAGTCAGCAATTTAAAGGAAAATTCCTGAAAGGTGAAAAACAGGAAACAAAAATGTAGGAATACAATATATTTCTTGCCAAAGGCTTTTCTGCTATTTCAGGAAAATATTTAAACAATAATACATCCTGACGAATTCTTGTAATAAATATGGACATATACAGCAGTTGTTCCCAAAACATGTTTTAAGAGAATTGTCCTCGAAGCGCTTGACTAAAGCAGCCCTTCTTTTAACTATAACATTAAACGTAATTTTTTAATTAATTCATATTAAGCTGTTGAAAAATAATATCAGTTTCGCACTTGTCATTCTGAAAGAGGGGGGGGTTGTTCACGTTAATGAGTTAACCTTTTAAATTATGAGCAAATGTAGAACCTTTTAATTCTATCTGCGCAATCAAATTGTTTTCTATAAAAGTCGGATTGGGTCTATGTTTTACTTATTTTTTAAATAATTTACTTAACTGTTTAAAATATGATTAATAAGTTCAAGCTCATTGCCACATCTGTTTACTTTTCAACTGAGACTCTAGTTTAGAGCCTATCCAATTAAACTTCCACTTCCGATAATTACAGATGCAAACTTAATTTTATTTTTACTTTCATAAATTGACAAATTAGTTGAATCTTTCCAACCTCAGCACCTGGAAAATTTGTAATATTTAAAAGTGTGACAAAAATTAAATTTCAAACTTAGATAAAGGAAACTGCAGATTTATGTACACTCTTTGAGTAGAATGAAATAATTTTATTGATTTTTCAGTGTAGTTCACAGAAGTTAATGGCAGAAGAATTGTCAGAATCGCCCACGGGGACAGAATAAATAAAATTTTTGAGCAATAGTAATTCGAAAGGGCTCGAATCCCAGCAAACGCGCTCGCTTCATGGGCAGATTTATAGCCCAGTTTCGCTTAGACAATGCTGGAAGAATGTCATTCTTGTTAGACAGATAACCTTCGTGTTCGTTGCCGTAATCATCTTAACAAACAAACAGTCGTTTGAATATCTGTTATCTGATAACAGGAAATTTGTGTAAGTTCTTTATTTCGATAAATGGAAATCTTATGCGCTGGTAAACTTTTATTTATTTATTGCAGAAGTTTTATTTATTTAGACATTTCAAAAACTTTTCTGTAAGATTCTTCTTAAAGATACTAGTTTTTATAATGTCAGAAATAATTTTGTTTTCTTCAGCACTTAGCGCTTTCATTTCATTGTTAATTGTGTTATTAAACATGAAACTCAAAAGTGATGTGCTTTCTAGAAGCCGAAAAAAAGGGTTAATTTTTGAAATATTTTGGATACTAGAAAAAAAAAGGCATCCTAATGGCTGTTGATATAGACTTTTCACTTTCGTCAAAATGATATCATTAATCTGATGATCTTATCTGTTGGATGCCGACCAATATTAATATAATACGTCTTATCCAGTGCTTATTCCTTCTTGATTATGTTAAAGATTATAGTAAATAATTACTATTTTAAAACTAATTCCTTCTTACTTTTTTATTCAGTAATTCGCTGTAGGTATTTAAGATCTAATGAAGGTAAAGAAAATGATGAAAACAATCTGATGCAACATATTCACAGAGGCAGTTTGCAACAGCAAAGTAGAAAATCTCACAGGTTTTTAGGTTTACTTGATGATTAATGCTCAAATGAATCGTCAACAGTACTAAAAAAACTCTATAAGATATTTTCTACCTCCTTTCTGCATGCCTTCGTGGTGTAACGGTAGTACACTCGGCACGTATTCAAGAGGTCCAGTTTCGAGTCCCACCGAGGGCATTGCTCATTTCTCATGTCTCCTGCTTCAAAACTCCTAATGACTGTACAGCTCACATTCAAAGAATGTTTAAAAACATCCCCAGGAAATGATTTTAAGTGCAAAAGATAAACATGGTGAAAAATATCTAAATTTAGAGAAATATCTAAAAATTAGAAAAATACTTAAAAAATTCAAATCTAAAAAGAATTTCTAAATTTTTTTACATACTGTAATATTTTCTAGACTCATTAGGTTTCCAGAAGCAAGAAAATCGAAGGAAACCACAGTGCCCTCCCTAGGATTCGAATACCGTAGCTACCGAATGCGCGTCAAGCATGCTTCCAATTACATCACGAAGGCGTGTAGAAAGAAGAGAAAAATACCTTATATACTCCCCCTTGTAATGGGCGACTGGGATAATAAGAACGAATTGGTAAATCCTGGTGGTGACGAAATATGGTCTTCAAACCTTCTACTTCGAGCGTCACTTGTAAAGATGTTTTTGAATTTTCCGATGCTGGAAACTAAAGAAATTCGCAATGCCCTCGCCGGGATTTCGAACTTCGGACCTTCTGAATATGCTTCGAGGTTGTTTGCAGTTACACCACGAAGGCATGCGGAAAGGAGAGGGAAAACACCTTGTAACTTATTGGATTAACTACAAGCAAAAATTCATTCTTGTATCATAATACAAATGTTAAGCCTTAACGTTTACTCTAAAGAAATAGGTCAATTAAATGTAAATTACGGTCAGAGATTTAATAAAATATTTCTGTTTTCATTAACGGTAGCAAAGACAATCGACATAACTGCACGTTAGTCTCTACACATTGCGAGCATTTCGAATAAATATTTCGGAAATAAATAAGCATTGCTTTAGTCTTAACGACTAGGAATGTTGGGGAATACTTTTTTCTGTCGTTTTCAAAATGAACCTTGCCAAAAAAAGAATTTACAGTCTAGATTTATCCATAGAAAATTTCTTTAAGCCCTAACGGCAATGGGATTCTTCACATAACGATCTACAAAGCTTCCTGGCTATCTCACAGTTACGCAAATGAGCAGGGAAAAGGCGTTTCGGTTTTAGAAAAGTTCGATCGATGCGAACTACAAAAAAAAAGTGCTTAACAAAGCCGCTATAAAAATCGAAAACAAGACTCTTGCCTATTCTTTGAACTCTTGTTTTAACTTTAAATCAACTGAATTTATGGTAGAAAACAGATCTTGCGTATATGGAAATAATGAACTTTCGTCTCGAAGGATTTTACCAAAAACAAAAATGTTCAGCTCTTTATAGTTTTTGCAGTAAGTGTACTCTTCAAACAAATATTTTTTATCCCAGTAAATTTGAAAACTTTAGAAAAGGTTTGTTATAGGAAACCTCATGTCTGAAAAGCTGCTTAGATGCTTCTTAGGAATTAGGAATGAAATTCTAAAAAATTCGCATAACAAGATAATGCATTCAAATTGCTACAATTTTATAATATTTTCTGAAAAATCTAAACTTTTTATATATATTATATTCATGACAGCTGACAGTTCTAGTGGTAGTTAAAATGTACCTTTATAACTTCCAATAAAACTGTTTTGTGGTATTACCCTTAGTACGAATCTTTTACATAGAACCATTTTCTGCTTCCTTAATTTCCATCCAATATTTCTACAGGAATAAGCTTGTAAACATCTATGATTCTAAGTCTTTCTATGATGTTTTGGAGATTCCGTTATGTTTTGAGTGGCCAGGTATTTCTGCACTATCTCTTTTATTGCAAAACGTCATCATTATTATGAAACATGTCATGCGTCAATGTAGATGAAACTTCCGAAATGCTGCCATTCTCATTCTATTACATTATCTGGAAAAGGAATTTAGTTCTACCAAATCCTATAGTTTGCACACATTTTGATTGATTTGTTTTCCGTCTATAACCATTGCAGTATTCTAACTGGTTAATGTTTTCATGCGTTCTGAAAGAACTAATAACTGAAGATTATTTGTTTGTTTGTTTCCTAATAAATGAAATGACATAACTTCGTTTTGTATTAAAGTGTAGGTCTATTCAAAATTCTTTAATAATATTTAGAATTTGAAATTATAATAAAATTAATTAAAATGACCTTATTAAATAATAAATTATTAATTAAAATTATAATGAAATTAAATAAAGTGACATAAAATTAATTAAAATACATTATGGAGGTTTACGTTCCCATAACATTTTAAAGAATTGCTTATCTTGTGCTAATATGAAATGAATTTAAGCAAATTATCGTTTCATAGCCTAAATAACAATGTTGCACACTTTTATAATCATACTATAATGAGATAAGAAGAAGTTCCAAAAATTCGCTTATTATATATTGAATTGATTTAGTAGTGATAAAAATCATGATTATAACTAAAGATTCGTCTTCTGCTTTATCATACACAAAATTTGTTTTGTTAAATATTGCGGAAACAATTTCTGCATTTTATTTCTATGTATAGTGAGTTAACTATTGGATTAAAAACTCCTAGATGCTGCAAAGTTAAATACATACTTCTTTCAAATGTTACATTTTGGAAAAGTAAGATTTCGTTTTTTAGATTGCGACGTATTTAAGGTGATCATTAAAAAGAAAGAGAAAATTACATAATTTAGAATGCATAAAATATTAGGCCATGATAATTTTCAGCATGAAAATTTTGAAAAGATACTGATAACAGCTGTAAGTATAAAATTAAATTTCTAAGTGCTCAATAACATCAGCATACATACCTTTATTTTTAAAACAAAAATTAGTTGAATCTATAACTTGCATATTACACTTTAAGATGTTGCTATGAGAACAAAAAAAAATATGATATTATAAATCCTTACACTCATAAAACGAAAATGTGTTCTTTTACATAAACTAGGCCTATTTTACAATTTTACGCTTATTAAAGTCCGGTTTAAATTGATTGAGAAATACCAAACAAAGAGCACTTTAATCAAAATATTTTCAATAATTAATAATTTTTCAATCCAGTGGTGGGCCCTTGCCTATTCAGGCACCTGATAGGCTGTCACAGAATCTATGAAGGGGCGTAGAGTTACAACCATGCCCTCTTCGGAATTCGAGCCTGAGCCCTTCGGGACCGCAGTAAGCTCACCTATATACCGTCTGGAAGTCTATTTAATTTATTTGATTAATTTTTTAGTAATTAGTTATTTTAATTATCATAATTAATTATCGTACTTAATTAATAAAATCTACTAAACTAGAAGTTATCTGCATTTAGTATCATAAAACACTTTAAGCAAGCACCGAAAAAAATATTCACACGCAGAAAAATTATTTATTATATTTTCCTTTGTGTTTTAATTGCTCAAATTTCTACAAAAAGATTTATTCAAAAATTCATAAACTATCATGCAGCTACTTACCTGAAAATTTATAGTGCCACTTCCATCATGGTCAAAGGCTTTAAACACATAATGAGCGTACTGGCTGGCATCTGAAATTAAGTTTAAAGTCTGTATTATTATGCACAATGCATTTATTTTATGATATTAACATATGGTAATCTTGCCTTCACTTTAAGAGGTTTTTATCATATTGGAAAGTGTTTTAAAGAATGTTTCGAGCTAAATTTCCACTTTTTGTATACATAATTATAACCGAATACCCCATAGATTATAAGTTTTACATAATAGGATTTTAAAGTTACGAAGTTTTACGAATATTTTACACTTAGTATAGTAACACTTATACAACGTTATCATTGAAAATGTAAGGAAGATCTCACTTGTATTTCTTAAATATTGTATCATTGCATTAGTTATATAAAACGAATAATTTAACTATAATGCACATATATAGATGCATAAATGTAATGCATGTAAATTGTAATTACAATAGTTTACAATAATTAATTATTGTTCCCGACTTATATAAGTAATGTGTTGTGTGAACTTTCATGTAACTTAAATTTTATGTAAATCGCATTTATAAATTTCTCAACTACAATATCACACATATTAGTTTGTAAATAAAATACAATGTAGCAATATTTTCTGGGATATAAACTATAAAAGTATGAAAATATGAAAAACTGAAAACATACTTTTTTAACTTAAAAAATCGTCTTTTGACAGCTAATATAGCTCTGCAATGGGAACGTCGGCTCTGGAAGTTGGTAATCGTGAAAAGAAATGCAGTTCTCTGGCTGTGGTTTAAGCTTCAAGTCTCCTGAAGTATTGCCGCACAAAGTAACAGTCATCCGGTCTTTGCCATACTTGAATCCAGCCATAGAACAGTTTTTCTTGTGCAGTACATATCCGTGTTGGCATTTCTTTCAAAAACAGAGCCATTTCATCAACAATAAATATTCGTGCTCCACCTATGATTTGCTGTCTCACGGCTGACTTTGGTGCTGCTTAGATTTGCACGTTTTTTGAATCGTTCGAATCATCTAACTCTCGATTTAAAGCCATTTTTTGTCTAATAGATTACAACATTTTGCTGTAAATCTCCATACAAAAACGTAGTCTTCCCATGAATAATCAGAAAACCCAACAGTATCATCTTCTGTGTCAGATTTTAGATTCAGATGGACAAAAATTTCTCCATCTCCAAATTGAGCCCAAGTTCTTCTTGGTGACAACTGCGTTTTTCCAAATTACCGTAACTTTCAGTATTCAGAACTTTATATCTGAATACCGTATTCATTGCCGGAATAGACTGATTTATATTCCGGAATATTGATGATATAATTCTGCCGTTTTCACACATTCGAATTAGTTTCATCTTTTCGTCTACAGTAATCGCAGACCTTTCTAACTAAATCCTTCAGTTTCGTATTTCAAATCCATTTCCATGGAACATAAGCAATAAATTTTAATGGTAATGAGCAATAACAGTGCGAATATTATTTGAATCTAAGAAGTGCAGGTCGAGAAAGGAGGAATTGTTTACAGAGTAAATTATTTCTAATTGTTTGGTTTCAGTTTGAATGTTAGAGCTCTTTCGCAATTACGCAACTGCAAATATTGTCGCGAAACTAGTGCACTTAAATATCATGCACATTTAAATTCAAGATGCGAAGTTCAGCTACATATCTGGAAGCTTTTATATGCATTTGGTTAGTGCCCATTTTTATTAAGTGAATTATCGAATTCTATATGTCAAACTAATCAAAATAATTTCAATTTCTTGATCTTGGTGATAATGTAATTTAACCCTTGTTCCTTCGGGGCAAATCTTCAACAAACAAATCAGAGAAAAATAAAATGTTTTAATTTCTTTTAAAGTTTGTAAGGATATTGTAAAATTTCAGTCTTTTCAAATAAATTTTGAGCTTGAATTACTGAATAGAAAATTTAGTTCAAACTCATATTTAACATCTTAATGGATCATGTTTAAATAATCAATGAATCATTGAAAACAAAAATTACTTTAAGATTTTACAAGTACAAAAATGGGGAAATTACGATACTGGATATTCAGAAACCGAAATTTTCTGTTAGTTTTGTAAGAAAATATTCAAAATCAGAAATAAGAATGCCTC
This sequence comes from Stegodyphus dumicola, assembly GCF_044657685.1. Classification (NCBI taxonomy): domain Eukaryota; kingdom Metazoa; phylum Arthropoda; class Arachnida; order Araneae; family Eresidae; genus Stegodyphus; species Stegodyphus dumicola. Next base: position 184,179,731 of record NC_140781.1, read on the forward strand.
GCTTACGTGGGTAAAATTTGTGATTGAAATGTAGGCGATGTTGAAGCTTTACGTTTTCGCTCTAAACATTCTGATAGATATTGCAAGCTAGCAGTCTTCATTTATAATTATCTTAAGAAAATTACAGTATAATTTGTTCACATCTTGAATACACATTCTTTCTTGCTAAGAATTACTAATCTTTCTATACTTATGAGTGTGTAAGATGTTAACAATCACTGTAATATTGTTAATTAAAATGGATTAGGAAAATTGTTAACCCATATTTCAAATGTGATATATTAGAGCAAAATACATATTCTTTCAAAAAATTAAAAAATATGACAAATAAGTAATACATCCTAACAAGAAAAATTTCCTTTTCTGTTTTGACTGGGATAAGCTGTCGAATGTGAGGACAATGTATGCATGCCAAACGAAAGTTCAGCTAGGTTTCTACAGTCTTGAATATTCAACATTTATTCAGAATGAAAATATTTCGAAGAATGGTAATATGAAGAATCATACAAAGAAATTATTTGTAAAACATCAAATTAAAGGCAAAACGAAATCACTTTCATTCGCCGATAAAAGGCAACCCTTTAAAGCAACAAATGTAAGCCTGGAAGTATTACAAAAAGTTATGATCTTGGATTTCACTTTAATCAGCGGCTCTTATTAAAACAACGTTATTATCCTTGCAATTACAGTATCTTGTAACTTTCTCTTTAATTTAGTTAACAACTCTTAACCGTCGAATAAAATAATCTTAATGAGACTGTGAGGTAGAATTACTCTCATTAAATGTGAGAGTGTTCATCGAGTGCGTGCACTAATAAAGGCTTTCTCATCTTCCCGAAAGCCATTGGGTGATAAGTGTTTCTTACAAATCTCGTTACATAAATTATCTTCTGAAACAACGTAACATTAGTTTGCATTATTTATCGAAAAGTTACCTATGTATGCTAATTTTAAGCAATTTAAAAAAACAACGCATTTATTCATTGCTTGCGAATGTTGTCATTGTCGTAGCAATTGTGTTCTTACAGAAGCGCTAAGCAAAAAGTAATTTGAGAATGCGGACGTTAATGCAATTTTAATGAACATAAATTTCAACGCAATAGGATTTGCGGTTATAAATATGAAACTATCAGATTGCACCTCCAAATAATTAAAACGAAGTATGCAATGTCTTTTACAATTAAGGACCTCCAATGAATGCTATAATATTAGAAACATAGATTTCAATAGAGATATGTTATTGATGGTATTCCAAATCACTGGACATTTGCAATTAATTCCTTCTTCGAAAATTCCAATACCCATTCTTCAATTAATCATAACATCACCCAGAACGTTGCCCAGGATTCATCACATGTGAGAACCTATTTACACCGGTGAGAAAAGAGAACTCCCATCTCAGTTTTAAGGGGCAACTTCCCGGAGATTTATCAGAAGGATTCTCACCCCTCATTCCCTACTACCTAACCTGCTGAGAAGGCTTTCGACTTTCCAGTATTTTAAGGGACCCCATGTCACACAGACACTATGCACTTACAAACACCCAAGATGTCTAAGTAATGTGAACCAGGGTCACACGATTAGTGATTAGCGATTATGGTAGTCATAATCGCTAATCACTACACCAATCAAGGCAGCACAATCTAAATAATATTCCAGTTATAAATTTATAGTTTATACACCTAAATATTAGTTGCAATATTGTGGGTCTAGCGCTGAATGAAAATGATAAACATATTTTTTTCCTCACATTTAGCTGTTAAAAGTAATATAGATGTATTAAACACATCATCTGTTCTTCCTTTATCTACTTTGTGATGGATTTATTATAATAATGCACGTCTGAATTAATTCCACTTGTGGAAAAATAAGAAATTATTTATTTGGAAACATGACTTGAAATCTTTTGACGTACTCTTCAAATACTCTGTGAAACGTTCTGATTTTTATAACGAAATTCTACAGAACCATTTCTCTTCAATCTTCTTATTTTTATGAAAAAATCGAAAGAAAAGTCCATTTTTAAGTCAAGAAAGTTACAGATCTCTACATGTTTTTCAAAATTTTCAATTTTCAACATAGTGTTCCTAAAAACTTCACTTTTGAAAGATAGTCTTTGGACAGTACTAATATGCAGCCTTGAGATTCTTGTCTGCATGAGGAGGGGCCATCATTTATATTCAATCTCTTTTCCAAGAAAGTTTTAAGAATTTACTTATTATTTGTAACTACTTAAGGGTGTTTCCAGATTGTAGGAATTGAACTGTAGTTCAAATTCTAGAACTTATGGACAATGCTTTTGGCAAGAAGCAAGTCTTGGCATCTTTACGTAGCTATCCCGTATTGTTTTAAATATTGTTTGGCCCCATTCAACGATTTGACTGATACATACGTATTTTTGTAATAACGTTTTTGCAGCTATGGAAGATGCAAAGAGCAAATCACCTTTTTTTCCCGGGGGGGGGAGAGTGTGTGAAGACTTCAGAAAATTTCAACGTCTGCGAGGAGTATTCTTTTCTAACATTTTAATAAACCTTTACGGAGTGTTCGATTTGAGAGCTGAACTATTCCATAAATAAGTGGACTGAGAAGACACCTAAAAAGGTTATTTGAGGATGGCTTAACGAAATTGGTTTTTCGTTGGAATAAATGTATTAAAAAATAAGGATTACGCTGAATAATTGCTTTATAATATTAACTAAAACTGACGAAATAAAAAGAATATACTTAAATTGCTAAAACTTTGGAAACACCGTTCGCATATTCCGTATGTTTACTAGGAACTTCTCCGCTGTAAGATAATGTATATGAAAGTCAGAGTACATCCTTTTGGTATTAATAAATTTTAAGAATAATCATAAAACATTTAAATTGATTCTATATGTGCATGCAAATTTTCGTACCTAAATGTACCTAATGCACTGTAACATGATGCGAAAGCAATTAACGGAGTCATTAAATGTAACAGCACTCCCCCGGTTTTTAATCCGCTCTCTTCACTTTATTGTGAGTTACTCACATTTTGCAATTAATAGCTAGATCGCGCTAGGCCTTAGAGTATTGTAGTTTTTTCGATTTGCACGTCTTATATGCTTTTTATGTAATAAAATCAGAATATTTAATCAAATATTAAACATAAGGCATTTAGCTATTTACGATTTTAAAGCTTAATATACTAAAAAAGTGAATAACGCAAACAAAATTCGAAATTAAGCAACTTATTAATCCTATCATATCACACGTAACTTTCTGTGATCTTTCTCGAAACATCCCAGCTACCACCAAACTCCCTTCACTTAATGAAAAAAAAAAAAAAAAACTGCAATTGGCCTAAATGTCTGTTTTTCAGCTCTATACACATGCAGATTAATATATATATATATATATAAGTTTTAGAAGTATTTCCAGCGCATCAAAACGAAATAATACTAACAAATAGTATATTATTTTTATTCAAGCTTCGACTTTTTTTAAACGCGAAAATTGTAAGACATTTTTATTTTTCCTTTACCATATACACTTTTTAGAAGAGACAATTTTTGTAGCATGTGCGAAATCTAAAATATGTTTTTTCTATTGTAACTTAACTACGAACCGGTTTCCTTAAAACAAACAATATTAACCGGTTTCCTTCGGCGAAAGCATCCCTCCCCTTAAACACATAGCTCAAGTATGCTTTGCCATCTTAAAACAAACAAATGAAAGCTATATTGAGTAGTGTTTCGCACATAAGAAAGAATAAATTTTCCACTTATATAAAAGAGTTTGTAACGATTTTAATGAAACAGATAATTAAGTTGACTGTTAATCTGTGAAGACAGGATCTGAATTTGTGCAGCATTATTTGACAAACAGAAGCATATTTCTTTTTTATTTGACATACGTCGTTTATAGCTTTCTGTTATGTTGATAATTTCGGACATTGTATATATGAGTATACATCATAACAAAAAGTAAGTTACTGATTTAAGTTGGGTTATTTTTTAACCTTAGAAACCCCATTTTTGTATCTTAAAGACAGTGTGAAATATTTATTGTAAAAATATAAAAGTAAAAACATTTCTTACAACAGCACAAATAAGTACTTGATTTCTTTGAAGGGACACGCATTGCAACAAATGCAGTATGTATTTCTTTTGAAATTAAAGCAACCTTAAAGTTTGGATAACAAAGTTAAGATTAAAGTTTTCTTTTTCAAAATTTTAAATACTTGTCGTGTTTTGATACAACAAATCGTACTGAGTATTAAGTAAATTTTTCAGGAAACGAACCCATTTTTTACGTTGTATGTTCTTATTATAATAATCCTGTCTTCTTATAAACGCAACGCGTGCTTTAAATATAAGGCACAGCCATCTGCGGGACTCTTGGTTTGTATGATATGATCAGAAATTTGTTAGAAGTGTTTGAGGAACAGAACATTTTAAAATATATCTTGCAATAAAAGTAATTAGCTTTCTTGAATAGGTCACAGATTTTAATGTGCTTGAAAATCACTTATTTCTTTTTTGTTGTTTTGAAGTTTATTTCATACATTTTTCGAATCTATTTAACTTCAGGTAAAAAAAATTTTATAAACTTCCATGCAAATATATGTAATAAATCATAGAATAAAATGTTTCTCAATGAAGTAAGTTTTAGAAGCCAAAAAAAAAAAAGCCTTTTGCTTTTTCTGAGAGTTTTGAAAGTGTTAAATTATAGTTCATGTGAAGTGATAGTAAAATTGAAACGAAATCTTAGCATTTTAACTCAAGCGATTTTTAAAGGAATATTTTGTCTTTTAAAACAGAACTTTCCTCTTTCATATGTATATGAACAGTGGATGTATGCGTCATCACTAGATGTGGATGTTGAGGATGCCATTTCAAACTTGTTAAGAATAATGAACAAATGGCTAGTATTTTTCTTTGGTCACACAGATTAAAATACTTGAATCTGATAACATTTATGATGCCGAATTCAAATTAGTAGTTGACTTTTTACAATCGCCCAAGAAGCTTTGCGACACATGATTTAAATTTAGATGAGTTCATATAAATTTACATACAGGAATCGAGAAAGTGGAATTGACTTTTCACTTTATTTGGGATTTTATGAGTCTAACGGCAAAAGTTAAGCAGCACATTTATACCAAAGAACTTGATTTCCTTTCTAAGTGTCAGAACTTTTTTGATGAAAACCCTCTCAGTGCTTATCACTGACTCCTCCGAGACTTTCACTAAATAAATCTAGATGAGATGGCAAAATGTGAAAGTTCAAAGTCGTATTGTATCCCAAAGCTTCGTATGACTTCGAATGGTAATCAGTTATTTTTGAACAACACCGCTTCAGGAATGTTTTTAAACACATTTAAAAGTGCTATACATCTTCTCTTACTAGATTAAAGGATCGATAAAATTTATGATCCAGGTATAATTTCTTAAAGGTCTTTCATAAAAGTGCCAACTCTGATCTTACTATGTTACTATAAGCAAATCTGTTATAGGGAATTTTTCTCTCATGTATGTGAGTCTTATAATAATCATTTTAACAAACCTTTTAAACTACGGTTCTATGCGTAGCTGATGAAGGTTCATTTTTACAGGGTGCTCAAATGCTGTATTGGTGACAATAATTCTTTTTTACGCTAATGGCACTCGTTTTTGACAATTTTTGGGCGTTAAATGGTTTTTCACCTGTATTGTTTCATTTTCATAACGCGAGCAGGCCATCTGAAGTCGCAGGTCATAGCTACCAATCTCCATAAATTCTCCTATCATAGATTTCGTAGAAGAATTTTGAAAATTTCATATGCTTCTATAACCTCGGCAGCATTTCTGTTCTTAAATGTTAACTCACACCAAGTATAGCTAAAAGATTTAACACAGGTTAGTTCAGAGAAGTGTTGATGGGAAAAACTTGGTGATCACGCTTTCATTAATTACAATGAAAAACACCGAAGTCTCTTATTTTTACTAGACGCTTAACTTACTCGACGCTTTAAAGCTCCAGCATGGCTTATGATTACGGTTAATTGAAACCTGGAAGTGGCCCATAAAGTTAGGAATTAAAGAACAAAAAGCATTTGCGAAATAAAATCCTTTCTCATAATTTAACAGCATCTGTGTAACTATACATAATTTTTTTAAACTTCTTACATAATCACACTTTATTTTGAGGCATTTACATACTGTCAAAATGATAGCAAAATTTTGAATGCATATCTGAAATCCGCATGTATGAGGACCAAAATTTAGTAATTTTATGATAAAATCTCTATTAACCGTTGCAGTGTAAAACATTTTAGCTTTGAACTAGAATCGAACAAATTCAGCAACTTGATCTACACGGTTAAAGTTTTATTAATAAGGAAATATGGCAAATTACTGGTTATGAATAAAGTCCTGTACATCTTGTCTCAATTTATGACTTACACAGTTTATTGCGGTTCATACATTTCTTTACATGGTTCATAACAGTTCATGAATTTCATTAAAAAAGCGAATTATAACAGCAAAATTTCGAATTTGGTAGATTGATTTCTGGACATTTTAATAAAATAAGTGTTTTCCCTGAGTTTTTTAAAGCAATTTTGCTAGGCAGCAACTTAAAGTGTTAAATGCTTCATTTTATAATCCTTTGACCTTTTGCTGCCATTCTTAATGTCTGAACTAAATGGTATCAAGTATAAATTTGCACAATTACAGGCTGAACTAATTATAAGTTTTCTTAGGAGAGAAAAGCTAAACTCTATAGAAATTATTAAATCACCAATCAAATTTATTTAACAGCTGTTCATTTTACGATTAAATTCTTCCATCAGGAAATTACTGTGTGGAATCTTTCTTAATTTGCCTCTTCACAAACTTTATTGCTACAAGAACTTAGTTGGCTTTGAGAAATTATGAATTATATTTGCATTTAAAATAATAAAAAAAATTTGATTAAAATCTCTGTTTCAAAAAGAAAATAATGAAGTGTATTTAACTTCCCTATCGCGCAAACACTAAGCACTCCACCAGATTTAAACTTTAGTATATTGTTGCATTATGCTTATCTCAGAATTATTCACAGTAGATTTTAGTAGCTGCATATTTTCGCAGTAATTTTGTGGCAGAAGCAAAGTACAAATGAAACAGATTCAATGTGAGTAAGAGCTTAATATATATCGGTTATTGCTTCTTGAACTTATGATAGATAGGACACGACACCAAACAACTTATGATAGATGGATTGTTCAAATTTAATCATGTATAGGCCATTTAAAGTAGCAGCTTTTAAAATTACTCTTCGCGTTAAGCTGTTAATGTTCACAAGCTCCATATATTATGTCGATATTTCATTTTAAATATCTTATTCTCATCAAGTTTACTTTCCAAGTATAAAGTTAATCATCAGGGATAAATGGAACACTACATTACTCGAGTTAACTTTCTGAGCGCCTCATGGGATATTAATTTTCATATTTCCTTTCTTCAGTGAAGTTCATATCTCTCAGAAAACTTTAGCTTATCAGAATGTATGATGCATATACAGATGACATGTATTGTACTGAATGTAACTTTAATGTACCGTAAGAAACCATCAAAATAATATTTAATATTAAAAATGCAGTTCTCACGAAATGAAGATTCTTTAAATCAAATAAAGTCATTCTAATAAATAATTTTAACAATATATTTTACTAACAATATTTTGATTCCCATTCTTCATTATTTACTGCTTTAAAATACTCCTTAATTGTTGCACATTTTAATTTTCGAAATAGGATCATGAACATGTGTTATCTAAAATTTATTATAAAATATAAATTTCTAAAATTTAATCTAAAATTCTAAAATTTATTATAAATATCATTTATTATAAAATTGTACGTATTTATATCTTAAAAAAAAATTAATATTTTCTATGAGAAATATTTTCTGTTCTATGAGATCTACTTTTTAATCCTGAAGCAGCAAACTATTTTGATGAAAGAGTTAAAGTATTTTGATAAAAAGTTTGTTAAAAAATCACACAGTTTAAGGGAAGGCTGTTAAAATAACCATTTTCCTGTCAATGATAGCCTAAATTTTTAATCTAATAAAGTTATTTAGTAATAAACCACGAAAATTAGCGGAACTTCGCACTGAAACTTACCTTATTCATACAGTAAGTAATTAACATTTACATTTGAAAGATATCTTCATTTTTTTTGTATTTATAATCCTCAATCATATCCACGAAATATTGAAAAAGTGTCCTAAATTTTGAAATTTACCTTTTTGATGGAAAGTTTAACCACTGAACCGAGGAGATATAGCTTGTACGTAGAAAAAAATGACGTTGCACATTTTCTATGTTCTAAAAGTTTCAGGAAAGAAAGTAACGCTCGACTGGAAATAATGTGTTCGGCTTTTCTGCAAGGAATTCTATCAGCCCGATTTAAATGCCCTATATATAGAACAGTATATTTTTTATTTCATATTTTGAGTATAAATTCATATAGTTCTATGTCTTGATGATAATAAGCGCCAAATTTCTTTTTCTGATGGTAAGCGTTTATATGTTTTAATAATCCCCCCAAAAAGGAGCCGAATTACCTACAGAAGTAATAGTTTTGAGATTAAGGTTTATGTCTGTGAAAGTTATTCACAGAAATAATGACCTAAGTGACAGTTTTGTGTCTTAAGAATTAATTCTATAAATTTGTATTTCAGTAATTGTGTTCATCGTAATGAAGTGTTGAAGTTACGCCTTTAATACTCACTTCCAAAATATCAATTCTGTTGTGAAGTGGGAAACACAAATGCTGTGAGATATTTCTAATGCGTTTTAAATAAATTTACCCTCTTCTCCTAATTTATGTCTTAAGTCAACCCTACAGTTGAAGTGGTATCTTGCTGAAATCATATTTCATTCGTACTCGGTAAGGCTAAGGGAAACTTTTCTTCACCTTGAGCCTTACTGCACAGTCCAGTCCTCCACTGAAATCCTACCTCGATTACCTAGACGAGATGGGAGGAGAACGAGTTTACAGACACCTCGCTTTCCTGTCTGCTTCCCTTCATTTTTCTCATTAGTCTCTATTGCTTATCTTTATTTTTAAACCACTGTGACATGCCGATGTCCTATTTTTTTATAAAAAATTATTCACTTTATGCATTATCGATTTAAACTCATGAGTGCCTAAGATTTTAGCTATAGCATTTAAAAATTATTATTATTTTGCAATAACTTGCCAATTTGTATTCATTATGATTAGGTGTATCATAAGGTATGAGAGTTTTGTCATAACCCCTAATATTCTTCGCATTATTTAGCAACAGTTTACAATTTTTTTTCAACATTTGAAAGGTTTCGTCTGCAACCAGATGATAAAATGCTTAGTAATACTTCAAATTTTCTCTATAAATAAAATATTTCAAATCCAATAAATTACAAACAAAATTCAATTTTTGAGAGGAAGGAATTAGGTTCCTAGAATCATGCTAGCGCCGAGGGATGCTACTTTGATTAATCAGATAATCCACTGTAATTGCTTTCTGCATGTTGGAGAAATCCACTAGCTATATTGATTTAACATGGCTGAAATCAGCTGTGATGAATCAATATAGGTAATGGAATTTATGTAATACTAAGTACCTTTTATGCATTATAGTAAATTTTATTTCTCTTATTCTTGCTTATTTTATTTCTTTTAGTTCATTTAGTCTATTTATTTTGCGTTGCAGATATAAAAAACATATATTTCTTGACAACTTCCTTAAAATTGATATTACGTACGAAATCGGTTTCGTACGAAAACATTTTTTTATAAAAATAGTTTTCATTCAGAAATGAAGATGAAAATATAAGCGCTTATTCCTTTTGAAGAAACTTGTAGAATAAATATATATATGCAAAGAATTTCTAGGAAAATTAATATATTTTATACGATATAAAGTACATTTTAATGGCCATAATGCTTTTCACTTTGCCAGAGTGACATGTTTAGCGCGCGTAAGGGAAAAACAGTATGAAAATTACATTTTCACTCGAATTAAAATCTCTGTAGGATAACAAAATTTGTTAAAAGAAAATATTTCGTTTACGTAATTTTGATGCTTTATTTAATACATTTCTATGAACGATCTAAAATAAGTTTATGAACGAACTAAAATACTTGTATTTGAGGAAATTTTAGAAGACGATTCAAATCTGAAATACTAAAATAACTCGTAACTTGGTTTTTCAGTTGCAGATTTCTTTGTTCCTGATGAAGAGGGACTTTATTCGCCCTTGAAATCAATAGAGTTTCTAGGCTAAAACTCTACGCCTAACACAGGTTGTTGCTTTACTTTTATGATTAAAATTGCGTTGCTTAGCAATTTTCACATCTATAGAATCTAGAATATCTGAAAACTCCAGAGTGTTTTCGCAGTTGCATTGTTTAAATCGTTCATTACATGCTAAAATTATTTACGGAAAGAAATGGCATTTCACTGAATAATAAAATTAATGACTAAAACGTGGTACGTTATTATAGCGATTCTATTACGGAATAAGCTGATTGTGCGAATAATAATCAGTAATGTTAAATAAGTATATTTATCTGCAGTTAGGAAATTTACTGGGACAACCGCAACTTAGAACTGCAGCATTTTAAGTCAGAAATATAATTTGAAGACGTGGCTGATAAAAACATTAAATGACTAAAATTTTTTTAGAATTCTAAATGAGAAAATCTGACGCATCGTAGGTCAAAATACTCTAAAACTTGACCTTTAATCGTAAAATAAAATTCAATAAATTATTTGTTTTTTAGAACACTGGGTAGTAAATACTTTGCAAAAGAAAACATACGCTTGAGATCGCATATTATGATCCTTCTCCTCCCACCTCAAAGATAAACGACTTTCTTGAGACTGAATTCCTAGTCGAGGCTTTTACGAGGTAACTTCTTAACTTGTTTATAATTCTTTCATTTTGACTTAACTTTATTCTTCATCACGATGCTGTTAAGTCACGCATGTCTTAGAACATAATTAATATTTTACAAAATGTAATAAAACGCTTTAATAATATTTTTCAGAGTTTCAGGTTTAAAATATTCTTCATAAATACTGAGAGGAAGAAACGGGAAAATTAGTTCCGTGTGCGACCGGACACTAGTTTGCATGTTGATAATCTACATTTATTAAAAGAATATAATAAATTTGAATTCTTTACGATTTTGGACAAAATGGTACTTTTCTCCAGAAATGCGAAGTTCAAGAAACGAATGTAAGTTTATCATTATGTGTATCTTAATTGCTATGTGTTTATCAGATTCCAATAGCCCATATGTGACATGGAAAGAATTTTTCAATATTCTTAGAAAACCCAGTCAGAAAACATGGTGAATGTTGAAACTAGTTACTATTTTTAAGGAAATACATTACAAAATTAATTGGTGGCTCTGACATACAAAAAAAAAAAAAAAAAGGATAACTACCCCAAATGATCCTTTTTCTAGTCTGATTTCAAATCTAGACAGTATATTTAGGATGATGAGAAGATTGAATTCTGAAGAAATATAACACGAAAACTTCAGTTTCATTAAGCCCTGTGTGTCTTTAAAATGGAAACAATATATATGCCTTAGAAATAGTTTTTGGAGAGAACAGTGAAAGCACCAAGCCTCCCACCAAAAACAAACAAGTAGGGGATTTCCAGAAATCTACTCCTCTTGAAAAATACGTTATGATAATCAGATGAATTTAAGAAAATCTGCAGAAACTGAGAAATCAAAGTTATTTATAGAAGTTACTCTTCTCCAAGATGGGGCTAGCAGATAGAGACAACTTATCAGGAGGATAGCTCCTTTGCCTTTGGTGGTTAGCAATTTATTTAAGTATTAATATAAGCTCAATACAGTGAACACACTGACAGTCACAATGTTTCGCTACTAGAAAAAAACGCTACTTTAAAAGAGATAAAATGAAAATATCTTCCATCTCCTCAATGTTCACTTACAAATTTCTCTGAATTACATTTTAAATGTTCAATTATTGTACTTGGAAGCGATGTAACTTCCTTTAACGAAGAACTGGAAAATATTTGCTTAATGTGTATAATTATGTTTCCGTTTCACTAACAAATATTTATTTAATTTACATCTTTCCCATTTCCTCCTTCGCCACGAGGTTTGCTCGTTCCAGAAGTTACGTAATTTTGAGTGGCTAGAAATTTTAATATAAATTTAGGGGTATAGCGCGTAACTGTGAGAGAGTTTTAGCATTTAAATCGACTGCTCGCAGTTTAAATTGCTTGTTGGCGATTCACCGCTGGATTCACGTCGCATTGAATTTGGTTAGTAAGCTGAGGATTTTTAGTCACTGTTAGCAGTCATTGGTGAAATTTGTAGTCTCAGTTAAAAGAAATACTATTTTTGTAATTAGAAGGAGTGGTAAAGAGAACTTGTGTTTGCATCTACGTCTAGGCGTAGGTAATATTGTGTTTCATTGCTTTTATTTCAACAATAAAAAAAGTTCAAAGAGAATAAATTAACAGCGGTAAAGTCGCTGAACACTGGTAGTTCGGTCCGAGGTTCGAATCCCGCGAACGGGCTGGCTGCATGGGCGTTTTCGTGGTTTTCCCCATGTGTAACGTGTATACGAGCCAGTTTACCTTAGAAAGTCCTCCACGAAGGCATCCCTCCTCTTAGACAGATAGCCCTCGAGGCTTTGCCATAATCACACGCAATATTGTAAAAATAAATGTTGTAGAAAACTTTGGCATGTAGTAATGTCAAATGCAAAAGAACCAACTAGGTAAAATAAAATAAAATTGTGAAAAAACTTAAAATTATCAAGCCATAAAACAATTATTAATTACATTAGAGATTATTAATTAACAAATAATTATTATTCACGTTTACTTACAGTGATTATATTATAAACTAAATCAATAAAAACACGTCTTAAAAACCCACGTGCCATTTTGTTTTTTGGAAAGAAAAAACATGTCTCCTGTTAACTTTCCACCATTGTATAATGCTGCTATTAGAACGTGAGCTTTGGGGGCAAACCTTCATGTTCTAAATATGTTGGCTACTTTAAACTGTTGTAACTAGTACAGGTAAAAACTATCAAAGTGGTGAAAAGCTTTTTGCGCCTAAAATTTTAGCTGCGAATTACGTTATTAATTTTTGGAAAAAATTTTTCAAATGGCCAAGCCCAATGTGTATTAAAAATTAGCAATTTTTAAAATTTATTTGGCTGTAAAATTATGGAAAAAGAAAATAGAAAATAACAGCTGAAAAACTTCGTCTACAACTGCGGCTGTAGCGACTTTTAGAAAAGAAGTGGTCCTGGTTAGTAAGAGTAGGAAAGCCAGGTAAATATATGCCGAAAATATAATTACAAAATGTACAATACATTTGCTGAAGAACAACTATTTTCAGAATCAGTAATAACTATGTGATGCGTTCATTCTTCGTACTATATTTTAATTCAACTTTTAATGTCGATAGAATTCTTCTCCAGTTCTTTGATTGAAACTATGAGCGGATTATCCAGAGAATAACGTATAATATTTTCTTCTTGTGTGCTATTATGATTTTAGTAACAAAGGTAGGTTAACAAAATACATTTGGGTTTTTTTTCTGAGTTACGTTTTCTGTTTTAAAAGGAATTAAGCAAAATATCACGAACTTTCTGTATAAAAATTCATTATCGTACATTACATCTTATTCTTTCGTATCACCTTCGAGACATTCTCCATTAGATTGCAAACATTGTTCCAAAGCTTTTTTCTCACTAGTAGAGACACTTCACAATTTAATTTTTGGTAAGAGCACTCAGTATTTCCTACCTTTTTTTAACTTCATTGATGGTGCTACATCATTTTACTTTAGTTTTATTTTCATTTTGGGTAAGAGAAAAAATGAAGCTTGAAGCTACACTGTCTAGTATGGAGATGAGGATGAACTGACCTTTATCGGACACGAAAAATTTATGGCATGGCAAACTAAATGCGAACAGACGCAGATTATGATGCGGAACCGAACATTTCGACGACATTTTTTACGGGTTAAATTATTTTAGGTTAATATCTGGGCAAATGTAGTTTTGCCAAAAATTTACCTAAGCATTTGATCCGCTCCAGCAGCATTTTTTCCAAGTTTGTAACAAAGTTAAATGCACATGCGTTGTGCTTTTACATCATCCATTTTCACTATCGATTAAATCACAAAACACAACAACCGTGTTGTTAGGAAAGCATGCAAATCAAAAGAACGCTTGGTCTGAACTGAAAGGGAAGCAGCAATCTGTTTGAGTGTGACGAACTTTATCTGCCAGCACAGAAAAATATTTTAGCAGTTATTTTATAAATTCCATTTTCATGAACTTCCAGATAGCCTTTCGTATGTTCTTCATAGCATTACCTCGATTCCTTCTTTTTCATTTAATACACGCAATAATTTGAACACCGAATGAACGCTACATATTGGTATATACGCTTAAAAGCAGGAACTGACAAAAATATATTCCTGGGCTGCACTTTTTATTTATTCCAGTTTTAATTTATGTACTTTTAAGTACATAAGTATTAAGTTAAATGCTCACTTGAGCAAAACAGGCCAACAAAAAAATAATTATTAACAACAGAGAGCAGCGTTATTCACATTACAAATAAGAAATGCAGCCACCAATTACAAGTCTATATAACTGCTCATAACGTGGTATTTAAAGTATTCCATTACTGACTTTTGAAATGAAATTCCTGAGTGCAAAGATGACGAAATTATAGCATATAATGCGCAACGAAAAATACCAACTAGCAGTTAAATTCAGTGTACTGTTCCAATGTAAGATAGAGTTTAATTTTTCTGTGAGCTAAGCCAAACAATGCTGCATCCTCATGCTTTCTCCACCTCTCTCTTATATAATCACTGTCATTTACTCTTTCTCCCATCTCTTTTGTTTATTAGCATCCATTTTCCCTTCGCTCTTGTTCCAACGATCAATCTCCTTTCTCCCTTTTAGAGGACATGTAACAATACCACTCAATAATCCTATTTTTTGAATTTTTATAAGCTTATGGTAAAATTAATTTCTTAATAGAAATCAGTTATTTGATAAATACGTTAATCAGAATGTATTCCAAAAATATTTATTTAGTATTAAATAGTATTTTTCTATAATTAAATTCGGAAGGATATCGAAATTTCTGAATTCTTTTTTTATAAGTAATGCTCCCCTACTTTGACATTCTTAAACTTTCTCTTATTCTTCGATTTGTTCATTAAGCAACCAACTTTCATAGTAGATCAGTCAAACACAACCAGTGGCACTGCTAACACTTCTATGAGTGTCTGGAGTAAATAAAAAGTTATTAGTACTTTGCACCTGCAGATTACTTTAGAAATAAAAATAAATTAGAGAAAGTCATTTATACAGTAAATTAATTTGGTTTCATTTTTATTATTACATATTATTACATTGATATATATAATGTAAAATAATATAAGAGTACTTTAAAAATTCATCACATATTCATTTCGGATTAGGTTTTGAACTGCGGTTTGCTGTGCATTTGTTCATTACCATCTATATTAAAACAGCGTTTTTCGCAAATTCAAACTTAAACAAAACTTTCACTTCCGTATGACTGCATGAGTGATACCTTCAATTTTTGTTTAACAAAGATATCAACCGATTTTCTTTAGAGATTCTCCATGGATACTTTTCCATAAAGTAAGTAAAGCATAAATTAGTTTGCTACTGTTTTTCTCTCCAGACTAAATGTTTTTTGGAAATCCTAAACTTAAACAAAACTTTCACTTAGCTGTTTGTTCCAGCATGAAGCATAAAAATATTAATCATTTGTTATTATTGAAGCTTCAGCTCAAGTTCAAATTTAGGTAAACTGTAAACATACCTTTTTTGATAATTAATGCATATTAGTTAGCGAAAGATACAGTTAGAAATGAAACATAATTTAAAATACTGTATTTATTCGAGTATTTCATCCTTATTCTACTAAATTTACTCTTTAAAAATCTAGAGGGGAAGATTACCCTGATCACCATATACCAATTTTGAAGTGAGGATTTAAGGAAAGAACTTAGCATATTAAAATGTAAATAAAACAGGTATACTAATATTATTGTATGTTATACTCCAAAGAGATAATTTAGAGTTATTATTTTTGGTAGCACTACTTTTGTTTTCACTTTCAAAGTGTACTTTGCCATACAAAGTACATTGCCACCGTAAATCGAATGTTGCACATTGCTGAAAACGCCAGGGGGAAAAATTTGTGAGTAAATACTGAACTTCCTTTCAGATACAGATTTTATATATAATCAGGATTCTTGATTTTTGCTATTTAAATAATAAATTTACCTAGATATATACTTGCAGCTGTATGATTTTGCCTCGAACGAATATGAGGCAAATTTGAAGTTATGATTTGATATAACAATTGGAGAATTTATTTAGTACTCAGGTTTTAACTCTATCTTTGTCGATTAGAAACGGAAAATTTTTTCATTATTTTTTTATAACTTTGAATGAATTTTCCCCCGTTTTAAAAAAGGTATTTTAAAGCGATATCTTTTCTATTCGGAAAGGAAGCAAATTTAGGAGAAGCCTCAGTGCGTTGAAATTTTTCTAACAATGTTGATAAATGCTAGAACGATAATTTAAATGACACATGTCTCCAAAACAGTAATTTTGAAATTTATATTGAAACTTTACATAACATTAACAAAAAGGGTTTAAGGAGTAAAAACTGAATATTTTAAAAAGAAAGATTATTCTAAAATAATATTTTAAATTAATATTTCGTAAGTAATTTAGTGTTCATAATTTAACAATTTTTATGGAAACATGTTTCAAGACAATAATTATGCATTTATTTCCTTTGCCTGCGACAGCACAAATATTTCTTACAATCTATGATTTTTGATAAAGAATATTAACAATGAGCTTAAAGAGTCATATAAGTGGATAATTGTTATAAATTTTTATTTCTGCAGTCAATATTAATAATTATTTACACAAGAAACCAGTTAAATCGCTCGACATATGTGGTGTGGTTTAGGCTGTATAAAGTTTTCCTTTTTCCTAAAAACAGTACATAAATTAGTGTGTTTATTTCTCATGTTTTCTTTGTTATGTTACTGTAAGCTATCAGGTCATCTATAATACTCGTGGCTTAGCAAACGTTGCCGTTACATGAAGCGTAAGCTCTCATTTGCCATCCTTGCGGTTCAATACATTGACAGTCTCAATGGTGTTGTCATTCGTCCAGCATTATTTACTTTCGAAATAAAACTATGTATTTCTAGCTAACTGAACAATTTTAAAGCAATTTATATATTTCTGTTGTAGCTTTATTTTATTTTAGTAATATTTAAGTGATGTCACATCCAACTCATGAAATATTAACGTTATTAAATTGATAATTTTATAAAATTTGCACCTTTATTATAATTAATAAAAGAAGGTTTTAAAATAATTCTAAAAGAAAGCCTTAAATATACTAACAAGGATAAGGTTTCTAAATTTTGTTGTTCAAAGCCTAAGCACACTGCCATGAATAATGGAAAATATCCATTGGAATATCTGTTGCAACACATATTTCATAATTAAGATAAAATATTAATTTTAAAAACTCTTTGAAGCTTTTATGTTTAAATACTTAAGTTCTTTGATTTTACTCTTCCTTCTCTTTTTTTCCCAACAGCCAATCTGCATTAAACTCATCTTGGATTTCACTACCGAAGGCAATACCGTATGATTGCATGGGTGATTTCTTGTATTTTTCGATGTTTAGCACAGATAGCAACCAATTTTCTTTAGAGATTCTCCATGGACACATTTCCTTGAGGCAAATAAGCATCAATTACTTTGCCACGGTTATCCTCTCCAATTAACAGAACTATCAATTCAAATCTTTATCAAGGCATGAGTGAGAGTATATTTACCTATGTAATTAATCCTTGCGTAGTAAAACCATCACTCCTAAAAAGCATACCAAACCAATTAAACTGTTTTTTTTTTTTTTTTTTAGATTTAAAGAATAAATTTATTTCTCCTCCCCTTTTTTTTATTTTTTTTTTTTTTTCAAAATTTATACAGGCATATAATTCGCAATATGACAGTGTTGCCCAAATTCATGCAGTTAAATAATTTTTCCTTCACAGAAAAATTCAAGTGAGCTATTTGGCTTTAATTTATACAAGGCCTTTTTTCTTGCAACTCGATATTGAAAAGATGATAAAATATGTAATTTACATTAGCTTGAGTTCTCGAAGACTTTCCTAGAATTATATTCTACAAAGTAAAATTCTAAGATAAATTAAATGTTAAATCTTTACTAAATAAAAATTATAAATAGTTATTAAATAACAATTATGGCATTTGTTGAATGTATTGAGCAGAAACGGAGCAAGATCGCTTTGTTAATTTTGCACGCTATCACAGATATTCTAATTTGAGTATTATTTTGAAAATATTAAATCAAATGGAATCGTAACAAGTAATTCTGAATATTGTATTGTATTATTTATTTATAAATTCGAAGAATGCTATATACTAGAAGTTTAGTACAAACAAAATTTATTTTAATAGTTTCTTTCTTTCTATACAAAGGCTTTCGTTAAAAAATCTCAATTATGAATGAAATATATGAAATAATCAAGAAATTAAACAATGCGTGTTTGTGTATGTTGAAGTTAAGATTCAAGGATCTGTTTTGTCCTTCGTGTACTAACTCTTTCGATAAGAACATACAGTTGATTTATTTATTCTACGCACAAGCAGATATAACTGCATATGTTCTGAGAACCAAAGTAAGAAACCCGTGTACATGTATTATCATTATGGTGATTTTCATATTTTAGTAATATCATTATTAAAGCCTACACTTAATTTCTAGGGCAGGTATTTGTTTTTCTTTATAAAAAAGCAGATTTAGTATCTCATTTCAAATGTAAGTTGCGTAAAATATTTTCGACGCGAATCTGAAAACCTCTTGAGCGAAAGTATGTATTATGCATATCACTAATACCATGTGAAGAAAATGGAATGAAATTTAAAAAAATTAAAATATTTCAGAAATCGAAATTGCATTAGTCCAAAAAAAATAAATATAAGTAAATTATGGCAGAAGCACGTTTTTATTTGTATAAGTTAAACCCATACACATAATTTTATGATGTATATAAAAATGTTATTTAACATGTATCAGTAGTGTATTTTATTTGGTCAATAAAATATTTGAAATAATTGAATTTTGTACTTAATATTTTGAATTCCATGTTTTAAACACAAAACATGTTTTTTTTAATACTTGGAATTCGTTGTTACTTAAACTCATCTCTGATAATCATTTGCTCCAAGAAGTAATTTGTGGTAAATATGTAAAAGTCGAAGAAAACTAAAAAAAATTAATTTAGAATGATTAATTACACGGCTTTAACTTCCTTAATATACAGCCGAGGAGTTCAAATTTACGCTGAGATAGCATTGCCTTTGAAAAGATCCCCCTGATTCAGTATTTGAATTTTATTCAGTTGTTGCTAAGTAGCTGGATACATAAATGACATTTCAGATAAATTAAGTTTCTGCCCATTCAGTTTACAAGAAACACATATCTATCTATTATACCTCATTTTAGTTTAAGATCATGAAGTTTGTTTTCACCTACAAGTCGCAACCGTATGTAATCCAGTTCACGCTAATAAATTATCAAGTATATTGTTGGAACATAATATAAGTTTAAGAAAACTTTCTACCCAGTTGTAATAAAGGACATCGGAAGTAGTTCGTAGTTATTGAAATACGAAGAAAAGTAAAATTTCCTGGATAGCTTTAAAACCATTTTACTAATTCCCGTATATTAAAGTAACTATTCTTTGGAACTTAAGTTCTTTTATATATATATATATATATATATATATATATATGTATATGTATATCACATGCATATCACACATCATATTATATATATATATATATATATATATATGGCACATCATAAGGATTAAGAACTGCATAGGAACCCATACCCGGAAATGTCAGGGGTAAATGGTAGCAGAGGTAGAAGATGAGAAAGGAAACAACACAGTGATTAATTTTAAACATTGATTGTACATGAATACAAATGGTGTACGGCAGCTTTAATGATGCAATAGATGCTCGAAGTTTGCACCATCAGACGCTAAACATGCCTGACACCGACGGATCATTGATAGCCGGACATGTTCAAACACACCAGGAGTTTCTTTGACTGTAGCACCTGGGCAGGCGACTCTTGCCACGAGATCCATTTCAGACACAACAGGTTTGTGATACATGACACTTTTCATGGCGCCCCACAAAAAGAAATCAAGGTTCAATAAATCCGCTGAGGGTGAGGGCCAGGGAACCGGTGCACCACGCCCAATCTATCGATGCGGGAATGATCTGTTCATATGGCTACGAACATACGGTCCATCATGTTGGAACCACATGTCCACAAGATCTTCGTTCGTATAGCGTTCCATTCTCTTCGTATGGTGCCTACCTCTCGAATAAGGCAGTCCTCACTTTCCACTAGCGTTATCCTATACAACACCCCCTGGCGGCGTATAATGACGTTTCTGGGCAGAGATTCGTAAGCAATTCCTTATGATGTGCCCTATCTGCCCCAAAAGTTTGCTGCAACATATACCGAACACCCTGTGTTTGGCTGGGTTTACATGGACAATTTAACCTTTACCTTTTGGATTTATTTATTTGACTAAACACGCTTTGAAGGCTTTTGACCTTTCAGAAGACGAAGAATTGAGCGCTTACTTAAAGTACATAAATATTAAAAAATTTAACCTTTTTCGGTCAAACCTTTCGAGAACGTTTTATAACTAACTATTCTTCAGAATAAATATATTATAATTTGTTGAGGTAATTTTTTATCAATTAAAACACTGAATAGAATCTAAATAATTGGATAGTTTACTTTGAACTTCTCTGATAATCATTTAATTAAACTAGCATTCTAATATTATTTCCAAGCTTCTATGGCATCAAATTACAGATTTATTTCTTTCACATTGGTTAAATTTATGGTATTCAAAAATTGATCTTATTTAAAAACCATATAAATTTATTATTAATAGAAAATTTGAGTCATTTTGTTTCTTTCTAATTATAATTAAATGGATTAAAGTAAGTAAATTTTAACAGTCATTGTAAAAATGGCATATAACAGCATTATTTATCAAAGACGTACGTATAAATATAATTATGTAATTTTATTTATATTTTATAAATTAATAATATTTATAACGAGGAAAATATTTGACGGAATGTACAATAAAATAAGAACTGAAATATTTTCAATTTCAGGATTAGATCCGTATTGAGCTATTTATTTAGGATTGCTCTCAATTCATTCAGTTTTCGGAAATGAGTTATCATTTTGTCCCAAAAATTAATCTGATAAAATTTAATATTAAACGAAACCTAAGATTAAAGTATAATTCTCAGTCTGTGAACATAAAGCTGCAGAATATTTTCTTCCTTTATATTAGCATAGTTTTATTTTGGACTTTGATAAATACTTCAACGGTTTTTGAGGAGAAATGTTTGGTATACAGAAACTGATAAAAACGACCTCTATATACGTGACAAAAGATGTAATTAACAAACCTTTTTTTACATTATCAGCGTAGATATGTTCATACCCTCTCTACAGGAAAAGAAGTCTGTTTTCGAGAGTTTTAAGTTATGTGATCTGTTTGTACAGATTCGGTCCGTTAAATGCCCTCTAACGAAATATTCTGCAGATAAGTGATATACGGATATAGAAAGTTAGAGAGTTACTTTTCAGACTTAAAGCTTTCAAAATGAAGGTTCATAGTGAAGCATTTAAATGTCTGTAAAACGATTAAAATTTGATGCATTCAATAAGACTGGCATTCATTTCTGGCATCCATCCAAAATATTTCACTCGTAACCTAACCGTATGGTATGACAAACTCTTGAATCAATTTACCAGACATGTTTGTAAGCCGTTTGATAGTAGCATGTACAGTATGGCATTAAATTCACAGTTCGGTAACTCAATAATTAATCTGTTACATAATCTCACTTGATGTAAAAATTATGCATTTTTTAAAATTTTATATTTTCTTTTGAGCCTTAATTATAGCACGAGATAATTTGGTTACAGTGGATGAAAATTGTAAATTTACTATACTTCGTTCTTTTTACAGAAATTTGTATTAAAATGCTAAACTTAACCACTATCCCATCTCTAAATCTTCCGCTTTTTCGTAATCTTCTAAGTAATGCTTCACTGTAAGATATTTTTACACTTAATTGCACACATAAATGGAGAACAGCTTTTAGAAAACATTATCCATTACCAGAATAAACGAATTCAAAGTAGCTATTAGCTTCAACGATTTCGACAAAAACATTAGCTACACTCTCAAAATATTTTATTGACTCGCAGAGAGTATTTCTTACCTTCTGAAATGATAAAAATCCGTCTTTAAATTTTTCTTTTTTCTAGTTTACATTCTGGCGTCTGAACTTTCTTTTTTTGCTATTTAAGTCAAAATTATACATTAAAAGTGACTTTGTTAATGCTCAGAGTTTGAAAAAGGAGTTAAAATCATTTGCTCTAGCATGCGTTTATTATTGTCCACGGATGGTTTATTATGTGAATAAATTGGATGTGATTTTTTTCATTGATGGTGAAGCGATATTATGGCCCTAGCGTAGAAATTATCATATCCCGGAAGATAGTTTTTTTTATCATAAACATCTTAGCCTTTCTCCTATTAAAATAAAAAGAAAGATCTTTTTGGTGCATTCTATATATGCTGTACATGCTTAATTTCTTTTTAAATATCAGTTGTTATAGATTTAATCGCCGCTTAAGTACTACTCAGAATTCATTTTTGTCTGTGTGTGTATACATACAGGGTAGATATAAAAAATCTTTTCCGATATACGAACACCTAGCAACCTATCTGCTCAACCAATCGAAATGAAACCTCAGATACTATTTGTTATCTGAAGAGATTCGCTCTAGATTGTAATGATTTAAAATAATAGAACTCTCAAATTGTGATGATTTAAAATAATAGAACTCTCAAATTGTGATGATTTAAAATAATAGAACTCTTACGGTTACGGTGACAGTGAAAAGATTTTAAAATTTTCGAATGGTAGCACATTTTTTCCCTGCACAAATTGATTACTATAAATTATTGAAGAGTTAACGGAATGATAAAATATACTTGTATGAGGCATTATTTATGTTTTCGGGTTTTTTCTTTTATCCCTTTTCGTATTTTTACTTACTGTTTTCAGTTTATAACTTCAGACTGAGGAAAAAGTATTTTTTTTTACATTTCTTTTGTAATAGTAACTCGTTTAATACGAACTGCTGCAAGAGCTCATGTAGATTTTAATTTGATAAAGAAGAACAATCTCCAAAAGAATTTTTCAGCTTTCTTCAGAGTGACTTAAAATCTCTATACATAAGCTCACAGCGTAAATAGCCTTCTCATACTCTGCAGTAAACGAGTACCTAATCTTACCAAACACAAAACATTCTAAGAATTTCCATGCTCAGTTATTTAAACATTTATGCATCAAAGGAAATGTCTGCATTTCACTTCCCTCTCGTCAAAAAGGAGAAGAGAACTTAACAGTAAGCCTGTTGTTGACGAATGTGAGTTCTTTACAATTTCAAGAATTTCATAAGCTTCAAACGAAATCATATTTTCGAAACTAAATATATCTCTAGATCTCCAAACTGAAAGTCCAAACTGAAAATACTATTATACTCTTTGTCTCCCATTTCTCGTAAGATTCTAATCCGTTTAGATTCCAAGATTCCATTTATCTTAAGCTCTCAGTAAGTGCTTTCGCTTCTCGTACAATAACAATTTTTTCTTTTCAAATCAAGCGACCAGTTTTGCATGAATTAAAGAAATAGCACATATTTATTGATTTTCGGTTATTAAAGCCTAACGTTTGAAATATACGATGCATTACAGAATGTTTTGGCACATGTTTTTCATGAAAAATGGAAATAATATATTTTGAAAATATATTTTCTAAAGTTCTATTTCATTTTAAAGTATGTGTGACCAGACTTTTTAAAACAAATTGGGATCTTATTGCATAGTGTCATCGAATATTCTTTTTTTCATTAATTTGAAAGTCATTTTTTATCTTTGAAGAAAATGTATCTGAGAAAGTAAACATGTTAAAGTTAAATTGAATTTAAAAAAGGAATAAAATATGTTATAAAACTCTTCCCACAAGGTTAAATGATGGGGAGGTGAGTTAATGTTTCTTCTATACAGTCAATGAAAATTATACTGCAGCAAATTTCACAGACAATACAAATTTTTGTTAAGACAATAATAAGAAAATTTAAAAAAATCTGTAGCTCAAGTAAGCACTTAGCTTAAAACTGAAACTAAAGCTCATAACTCGTTTATTAGAGTCTAAGTGCGAACCTTTCATAAAACTATTCTTACACAGAATTAAGCTGAGATGATAACTATAATATACCGTGTGGCCATAATTAAACTGACAGTGCTCACAGTGTTCTGTAGCGCGATCTGTTTGCGAGAATGACGCCATATTTTGTAGGAAGATTAAACAAGACGGCGGACGAAGGATTCCGCGAAAAAAGAAAAAATTAGTTCCAAAATTCACCACTAGGAGAATATTTGGCGCTGTGTAATAGAAAATAGAGTGTTAACAAATGCAAATTAATACGGAATAAAATTACCTTTTATTATGCATATGCCTTATGGAATATGGATATGCCTTACAGTACGGTATGGAAAATCTTACGAAAGATTATCAACTTCTATCCGTACAAGATCAGCCTTGTACAGGAGTTACTGTACCCCGACCATGATAAGCGATTGACTTTTGCTCTCACCTTTCTTGCCAGAATGGAGGTGGATGATGCTTGGCCGTGGAAAATCTTATGGGGAGACGAGGCCCACTTTTAACTGAATGGAACTGTGAATACCCAGAACTGCCGAATTTGGGATGACAAATCACCACATGCAGTCACAGCAATTCCCTTACATTCACCAAAGGTAACTGTTTGGTCTAAATTCACAGCGGAATTTATTGTAGGTTCATTCTTCTATGAGAACTTTACTCCGACAGAACCGGAAACCTGTTCTGTTACCGGAGAGAAATATCTCCACATGTTGACCAGCTTTGTCATTCCGGCACTTTAGCAAAGACAGTGCCTGGGGGAAATCATTTTCATGCACTCCACACGTTGCTGTACGGGTGCAACAGATGCTACGACAGAAATTCACAACAGAAAGAGTCTAGCCGCTACTTTCCAACTGCATGGCCACCTCGGTCGCCTGATCTTACTCCATGCGACTTCTGGCTATGGGGTTACCTTAAGTCCAAAGTCTATCAAGGAGTGATCCAGGACCTGAGGATAACATATCACGGACTGTACGGGAGATTCCTGCAGACATGTTACTTTCTGCTGTTGTGCATGCTGTGCACAGAATGCAATATGTGGTCCACAACAACGGCAGCTACATTGAACCTCATTTGAATGCAAAATAAAAGGTAATTTCAGTATTGATTTGCATTTGTTAACACTCTATTTTCTATTACACAGCGCCAAATATTCCCCTAACGATGACTTTTGGAACTAATTTTTTTTTTCGCGGAATCCTTCGTCCCCCATCTTGTTTAATCTTCCTACAAAATGTGGCGTCATTCTCGCAAATAGATCGTGCTACAGAACACTCTGAGCACTGTCAGTTTAATTATGGCCACGCGTTATATCTTGGCAGTAACGTGGAAATCTGCTGCCACGTTACATTAAGTGACAAAATAATGATGACTTTTAAACTTTGGATTTCAAATGATAATGTCATGTACTACTTTAAGATAATGAATTTTATTGCCAATCACATACACACATAAGGCCTCTAGGCATATCCTACCACTTTAAGTTATTTTATGTATCACAATTATGAACATTCATTAAATAATTATTCTTTTAATGAATGATTACTTAAAAATCATTCTCTGTACTTTTATAAGATTCAAAAATATTTTTACTCGTATTCTTTTAAAATAAATTTACATTTTACCCCATATATCCACTTTTAAATAAAATTAATTTGCATTTATATTTCTCGAAACATTACTTGGCTTAAGTCGAACCTAAATACAGTCAGTCTCTTGTTTACGAGCGAGTTGACCAATAACGTTCTACACCTATCAAATTCTTCTCCATACTGCAAAATTACTGAAACATAATGCTGAACTGGGAATGCTAGTAAAGTTGAAGATACCTATTTACACATTTTAATACATTTCGTCGCCTTATACATATGTTTCTCAGCCATACAACATCTGATCCTCTTTGCTTATCATACTTGATCTTTTCTCAAAGACGTCTGGTTTGACGATAGATAAATGTATGCAACCTACATATCAGATTAGTTCGCAGCTTTAATAATTTCCATCAAAATCGAAAGTTATAATTGAGACTTTAGAGCACAGAAAGATTTTTAATTATGTCCCTAGAGACCTTTCTCAAGAACCCGCTTCAGTGAGAAATTTCTCCCTCTTCATGAACAGAATCAAATCTTAATTCTCCAGCAGTTACTTGGTCCTTTCTATCATAATTGCAATCATCCTTCAATTAGTGTTAGCTTATTTCCTTGTCTCAAAATACTCCTTCCAGTTAGCAAGATATTGATGCTACATTAAGTTAATTTTAATCTCTTTATTTGTTAAATATCTCCTCCCTAAACTTGCTTTTATATTCTGTTCGTGTAAACTGAAAGATAAGTTAAAAAATAAATAGTTATACGTAACTTATTTTTTTTGCATATATATTTTTATTATTGTAATTCTTATCATTGCTGATATTATCATTATTTTCAAATAATCAGACACTAGCTTCTCAAGCATTTGTCAAGCATGGTCAAACCCATCAATCATTCAGCCATCTCATCGCCTAAAGCTTTGGCGATGGTGCGCCATCGGGAGTAGATTGATATTTACATCCGCAGAGAGAAGACAGAAAATCCAGTATACACAGAAACACTCAAGCCCTGAGCGAGATTTGAAGTGTTACACCTATCTGTCTGATACACCTATCTGAAGTTGTCTGATAAGAACATTATTATTATTTTTGTCATTACCTTGTTATTACAGAATTATATTTTACTATTATTATAACATGCAAGCAATTATAGGATTATTATTATTATTACTATTATGTAGCAATAATAAAAATGCAACAACAATAATGTTGCTGCAATTTATCATTACTACATATGAACCTTTTACTCAGAGATCCAAGTTATGGACAAATCCAAATTTTTAGCATTCTCGAGAATGCATATGCTTTCTAACTTACAGACATTCTGCATAGGCAGTTTGGAGTATTAAACATAAGTTTGAGAAAAAGATATTAGGAAAATGAATGTTTGATATGCGTTCGATATAAAACTACTGTTTTGTATGGTTTTGCTAAAAGTTGCAGTTGTTAAAATGCGAGTCACTGTTTCCGCATCTTGATTAAACATTAAAAACTCTTAAAACTTTTTTCAGAAACTCTTCTCCTCAAAATCAAGATTACTCATGTTCCATGTAGATCATGTTCCATGTAGAATTCAAAGGGCAAGATTCAAAATTTATCTGTACAGAAAATTTATTAGTCTGAAAAAAATAAAAAATCGATCGGTGAGAAAAGTTGCAGCGTTAAAAATGTCCTCCACTTTAAAGTTGCGAATTTGCATAATGTGTTTAATCTGAAATATTTCCTAACTGAAGTGGAAATTCATAGCCGGAGAAAATCGGATGGTATTGACTTTCAACGGATGTAAAGCAGTATATCGGAAGAGATGATTTTAATAAATCAGAAAGAAGAAATAAGTGTCTTAACAGAGGACCAGGAATTTTATGTACTCCTGTTTGACAATGATTTGTATGCACACTTGCGCTTGTGTAAAAGAAAGAAAAAAAGTGGTCTTCTACTGAATGCTTTTACAGTGTGGTAAAATTCTGAAGTTTTATTTCATGCAAACAATGCACAGTTAGTAACATACTTAATGTTCTCCTCTAAAGCTGTATATTTACTCCCTTCAAATGTTTAGAGAGAACAATTTAGCAAAACACACTGTGGTGTAGTGGCCGAAACCGCTATGCAAACCCTGGGTTGTGACACAAGGTTGAAAACAAAACACAGCATAAAAAATTTTATTGAATGAAAAACAAAATGACTACATACAATTCTGAAGAGAAAAAAACTTATCTTCTTTTTTAAAAATCAAATTATATACATCAATCGTGCGAGGGAAATACGTGGCTCTCGAGCCTGCGTTTTTAACATTACCAGCAATTATATTATTTTAATAACAACTATTTTTTACAACTTAATCTTGTTTTAATAACAATTAAATAATTATATTTAGTCCCGTGATTTCATCACGTATATTGCACTCTGAAATTTGCAATTTGAAATCATTCGTCGTAGATTTATGCGACCTTATCACAACTCCTCCCCTCATAAAGGAATTTTTCTTGACTATGGAAGGAAAAATTCTAAATACTTTTCACTGCTTTCAAAACACAAGTGGTAACCATTTAAGTGATAATAGAGAAGCCAGTTAAATTACCCTGCACTTATTTCTAGATAACAAAAATGCAAAAATACAACAAAAAGATTTAAATTTTGAATCTACACAAAGTACCTTTTCAGTTTACAAAATGCTAATATTTAAACATTTGACTCTAACCATTTTGAAAATGAAACACACTATGCAAACAAATTTAAATCTACAAAAATATAATTCTAAAACGCTACAAAAATCATTTTCAAACAACAGTTTACAGAACAAAAAGGATTGGCTCCTCCATATACTTCATATGCTAAAGTTCCTGCTGTCCGTAGATCTGATTTCGAACAACCAATCACTGAGATAGGACACTCTTCAACATTTACAACTATATTTGGATGAGGTCCCAATTTCTTTTTCCTGACTTTATGATTTGTCAGTTCATCCAAAGAAAACTCGCCAATGGCTGGTAATGTCTCCTTATACATTGCACGCCATATAGCATATGCATTTGATTCAGCATTATAATTGAACATCATTTTTACAGCAAGGTTATTTGGAAGCAATTTCTCAGAAGAAAACGTCTTGATAGAAGTGGGTTTTTCAAATATCGAATTCTGCAGATCTTGTGTTCCTTCAGTATGCGATATAATAAATTTTGTTTGGTGTTGAACATTATCATGAGTTTCTGTTGCTTGTACTTCCGAGAATTCTGCTGGCGAAACATCCGCAAGGATAGACCTTTCTTCTAAACTGATGTCTGCAATTTTAATTGCCTCCTCCGTATTACTGGTTAACTTTCTTTCTTCCGAATGCTCATTATTGACGGCCCTTTGACTTTCTATCTCTTTCTTTTCTTCCGATCTGGAATCTAAGTCTTTTGCACTCGCTCTCTCTAAACTCTGCGCGCATGCGCCTGACTAAGAGTCTCCACAGCATTCAAGAGAACCGGTCGTTCCTTAATTTCCTCAATCAACTGTGCAGTTTTATTCCCTAACAAATAGTACTCTTTATCTAACTCTACCGGAGTAATCGCTGCCTTTGTGGTGACCACACCAAAATCACCTTCAATGGTGACTTTCGCCAAAGGTAAACATTTACATTCTGTGTCCAAAGGCTGTTTCACCCCTACAGTTTCCCCTAATAAGTCACTAGTATTAATCCAAGTACTATTACACAGATCTATACCAGCTCCAGTATCTCTCAGATATTCTCTCTCTATCCCATTAATTACTGCTTTCTTGAAATACGGCTCAAAAGATTTTCCTAAACTCCCCGTTCCTAGATTATTCACCAGATTAGCTTTATTCTTTTCCAGCGATGGACAGTTAAGTCGGATATGTCCGTCCTTTCCACATTGGTAACACCTTATTTTCCGCTGTTTCTCGAAATCTGCTTCATTGAAAACTTGCTTTTTTTTAGGAGCCTCCACTTTTCTATGCTCCTCTGATTTAATTCTTTGATGACCACTACTTTTCTGATTATAACTACAGTTAGAATTTATATACCTCTCTCTATCTTTCTCAAATGGTTTCTTTAACCCCGCTCTCTGTTCTAACTTCCTCGTTTCTCTTCGCAAAGCCTCATACTTGTCACATTTCTCTGCTAAAATGAAAGCTGTTTGAAATTCTTCCCAATTGTTTAAGTAGTGCTCTCTTATTTCTAGAGGGACTCACCGCTTAATTTGCTCAGTGAGCATAATTCCTTAAGACTTTCAAAATCTTGAACTTCTCCTGAATCCAACCAATTCTCTAAATACACTCTCAATTCATACACTAAATCCACCCATAACATTCCGTTTTTTCTAGAACGTTCTTCAAATTTTGTTTTTAGTGCCCAAGAACTAAGCTTGAATCTCTGCATGAGTAATTTCTTAACATGCTGATAATCATCCCCTTTATCCGCTGGTTCTTTCAATATTAACTCTGCTACATCGTGAGGTAATAAAGGAATTAATTGCGAGACCCAATCAATCTCATTAACGTTCTCTTCTTGAGCTTGTTACTCAAATAGCATAAAGAATAATGAAATATCTATATTACTCGGTTCTAAACGCGGTACTAGATTTTTCAAATTAACCTTTTTTCCTCTAGATTGTTCATTTTTCGAAACCGTGGAAGCTAGGCTATTAGTCTGAACCACATTCATCAGTTTTAACCTTTCCAATTCAAAAACTCGCTTTCGCTCCCGCTCCCGTTCCGCTCTCTCTTTTCACGTTCCCGCTCTGCTCTCTCTTGTTCCTGTTCTGCTCTCTCTATTTCACGTTCCCGTTCTGCTCTCTCTTGTTCGACTATTTCTTCTGCTTTTCTCTGCTCAGCCGCAGCCCAAATTCTTGCCGCGTATTCTTTCGCAGCTTCTTCTTCATAGTCCTCGGCATTTAGAATAGCCTGCCTAATTTCTCTTACTCTATTTGCCTGAGACACATTTGTTTCAAACTCCTCCTCTAACTCCAATAGCAGAGCTTTAGTAAATTTCCTCATAAACTCACCCATTATGGAAAATTAAAGAAAAATAACCTACCCCGAAATACAATAACACAAAAACAACAACAAGTCTATTTCTCCAAAACTGAATAATTCCCTAACAATTCTGAACCCAAATTGCCTTACAACACTTAATGATAATACCTATGCCTACAAACAAACCGTATATAAAAAATGCTAATTAAGAGGCAACCTTTTCCTGTTTTATACCCAAAATAAGCCTAGTCTCGAATAACTGGCATAACTTCTCCAAAATCACAAAAATGGTACTCACCAATTTTGAAGACGCCTTCGATTGACTCTCCTGGCACTACTTGGATATTCTTCCGGGAAATTTCACTATTTTGCGGCACTAGATCACGCTTCCTCCGGCGTTCTCTTCTGACACACTGTCACTTGTCACTGAAGAGGCTTCACCACGCGAACTGCCCTTGCACACAAAATTAGGTCGTTCTTGAAGAGAAGAAAGTCTTGACTGTTCACATAAAACTCAAGTTCACATGCAAAAAACTCCGTTCCTAAATTTACTCTCAGGAATAATCCCTAAAAGCTGCAACCAACTTTTAATATTTACTGCTGTGGTGTAGTGGCCGAAACCGCTATGCAAACCCTGGGTTGTGACGCCAGGTTGAAAACAAAACACAGCATAAAAAATTTTATTGAATGAAAAACAAAATGGCTACATACAATTCTGAAGAGAAAAAAACTTATCTTCTTTTTTAAAAATCAAATTTTATACATCAATCGTGCGAGGGCCATATGTGGCTCTCGAGCCTGCGTTTTTAACATTGCAGCAATTATATTATTTTAATAACAACTATTTTTTACAACTTAATATTATTTTAATAACAATTAAATAATTATATTTAGTCCCGTGATTTCATCACGTATATTGCACTCTGAAATTTTCAATTTGAAATCATTCTTCGTAGATTTATGCGACCTTATCACAACACATTATTACTTTTCAGGATTTATATTTCTTGGAGTTAAACCGAGGAGACATTTTCCTTACGTATTATATATATTGTTCTAGTTATCATACGAAATTAACTGTACCTTTGTAAAGCTTGTTTCGGCTTTCGTTGAATTACTTAATAAAAGGAAGTAAGGTACCAATGTATTTATATAGATTAACTGATAAATCGTTTTTATAGATAATTTATCCTTTTTTAAACTTAAGTTGGGTACATTTCAAATGGTCAAGTACCGACTTGCAAGAAGAATAACTCTAACGCACAGGTAGCTTCTACAAAGCATTCTTTTCCTTTGTACACTCACCAAAGTTAAAAAAAAGGATTATGAAAATAATAATTATTATGCTTCTAATTAACAGGGAATCTCCTGATTTACTTAAATTTTTATATGTTACCTCAAGACCATCTTCAAGATTATGCTTAAAATATTAGCAGAAATGAAAATTGACTTCGATGAGCTTATTGTTTGCAAAAGCCAGCCCTATTTTACCAAATTGTGTTACATTTTAAACGGAAATACTTTATTAGGAAATAATTCAGAATCGTATATTTAATTCTTAATGTGCGTAATTTTATATTTATTCTCGGGGATTTGTCCTCAAACATATTTACTGAATTAGTTAGAAATAGATATAGCTATGATCCTGAGATACCCCATAGTCCGCTTAATTATTTCGGGACATATTTTAAAATTTTGAAAAATTTAAAAGCATTCTGCAACACATAGCAACAATACATTTTTGAAAGTCATCTACCTATGTTCTTTAGTTAGCTAAATTATCGAAAATCTTATTTCATCTAAATCGGTGATATTCTCATTTCTCAATGTTGTTTAGTTATTGTAAGTTGCAAGAAACTGCGAAAAAATCGATAGAAATAATAAACATACTAAAATATTAAAATGATTAATTACTTCTAGAAAATTCTGGAGTACAGATTGAATAGTTTAAAATCGTTTTTGTTCGTTACTTGAAAAATTGCAGTCTTCTTAGGATTAAAATCTTTATTAAGTATCCTACTTTTATGAATAAATCCTTCCTTCGTAAATGCGTATTATTTCATTTCAATCAAAAGTATTATTTTAAAAAGAAAATTTTTATTACCTATCTGAAATTTTCATAAAAGAATAAAATCGTGTAAAGTAAAGAAAACGAAAAAGCTGCTTATACTCATATAGTTAATAGTTCCATGACTTTACAACATTTCAATCTTCGGAGATAGATTATTTTGTAAAAGACATTAATACAAGCAAAAATAGGAAAATAATTAAAAGGAATTCCTTAACTGCTTACTTATTTGGATATCGTTCTTCAAGAACTAACTTATTCATATTAGAAGCAAAATTTTAAAATTGTGAATTTCGAATAAATTTGGACAGCGCACCAGAGAGAATATAAGGGATTGACCACAAATTAATTCACTCACGGAAACTCAGTTTTGAAATACTTTGCGCGTTTACGAATTTAAGTTGTAAATATGGATAGAATGTACAACGTTAATTTTCAAACAGGCGGTGTTATTTGAGCTTGTGAATTTAAATCAGGCTAAGCTTTAATGAAGTATTAGTACAGATGGAATGTGATGCATAATTTTCAAACTGGTAAGTTGACTGAATTTGAATGTCTAATCAGCGTTGTGCACGAAAATTTTGCAAAACTCAACGAATATTATATTAAGAAACCTTAATAAATCAATACAATTTTTATGACTGTTGTGCTCCTAAATATTTGGTTGTCTGTCCAGAAACTCTTATAGAGTTTGAAGGGATGACCATATTTAATTTGATATTTTCGATATCAAGTATGAAACACGAAAAATACTTCACTGGTGAATTAAACCTTAATTTTGAATCAGCTATGTATATTAAACTTTAATTGGGATTAATTTTATCAATAAATTAAAAAGTAAAATTAAAAATTTCGCAGAAAAAGGATACAGCTGTTTCGAATTAGACGTTCTTGCATGTAATAGAAAGAAAACTGAAACTCTGTCAAATCTTCATCACGAACAGCGACTAATAACTGAAGATCGTAATCAGTTTACTGCGGCGTAATATGTGATTCCAGCATGATGCGACCCCAGCCCATTTCAGCGATGCCGTTTGGGAGGACTTAAATGTGACATTTGGAAAACAATGCATTGTGTCATGTGGTCACATTCATTGACCTGCACATTTTCTGGACCTATCCTCTTTAGATAGTTTTTTTTTTGCTGTCACATAAAATGTTTGGTGGTATAGGACACACCAGTGGAGAGTGAGTGGGGTCCTACTGCATGCTTCTACGTATCTGCCGCCGTAGTCCGAGAGATGACATATATATACAAATTGGAATATACTATATATAAATCGAAATAATATGTATATATATATATATATATATATATATATATTATATCGCTAATAATATATATATAATAATCGAGAAATATATATATGTATGTAAGATATAAGAAAATAGCTGCTTTAAAAGTACATAATTGGCGACCTCAAAATTAACTATTCTAGATTTAGTGTTCTCCCCTAAATTCGAGATCCTTCTATGTTATGTAACAACCTAAGATTAACCAATCATAGCTTGTCTCTACATTTGCACCTTACCTTTTGTTATAAATACCGCTGACGAATTAATTAACGTCATTCCGTTCCTTAGCTTCCGCCACTCCAACATCCACGCTGCTTTGCTTCTCTGTCTCAAATGCCTACGTCATTTCCTTAAAAAAACAATGTACATAGCAATTTATCCTATTTAATTGTGATTGAATAAGTGCCAACCAAACTAACTGGATATGTGTGAAAATAAAGATTGGTGATTTATCGAAATCCAATTCGTTATCTTCATCTATATGCCTTAACCATAAGCCATGACGACTACAAGCTGATTCATCCTACGCAGTAAATTAAGATATATATATAAGTATATATACAAGATAAAAAATACGTAAATGAGCTTTATTATTTAATTTAGTGATAGTTTCTTAATTCCTCATTTTTAATTTAAGCATTTCCCCTCTGTATCCTAAAAGTAGTAATGACTTTTCTGGACTGCGCCATTTCTAGATTAATCTATGTCACATAGCTTGCGTAACGCTGATGACGTAGCTATTTCGAAACTCGTAAGCAAAAGTTTCCGAACTGTAACCTTTCTAACATAAACGAAAACCTTCTCCATATTGGATAATCGCTTACTTTAGCGTCTGCCTTTTTTCCGATTAAGACGATATTTCCCTCGCATATTTCTCTCTTTTTATCGCAGGAGTATTAAAAAATGTATAAGCTCTTGAGTAGGCACTATTAGAGTTCTATGTAAATTGTGGCCATAAATGTCAATTGAAATAAAAATGTAAATTTAATCTGTCTCGACTGCCGAGTTTGCTGTTCATTACGGATTCAACATTTCAGCATTTTACGCAAACAAAATTCTTCCTTATCAATATGGATCTACCTGCTGCGTAATCGGTATTTCTGCGTCTCTACGTCTCAGTGTTCTTACATCAATAATTCTAAATTTGTTTTATTACATATATATATAATCTGGAAATTATATATATATAATACCTTTGCTTTTATACATTAACGAATTATTTTTAATTGATTCTTTTCTTGGTATTTACCATTATTTTTTAAAAAATTCTTTTTGTAAATATGTCTCATATGATTCTGTAGGATAATTTCCTGTTTGAAAACTAATCATTTAAATCCAAATATTACATTTTTGCAAGTCTAATGACTTCATTCAAATAGTAGATGACGGGGACGAAATACGATCATTCTCAGTTTTTGCACATTTTAAGTAACAAGATAATTCCCTTTGATAAGTCAGCCTTCATTCACGAGATCAACAACAATTACTTTTCTTTTAATTTTATTGAGATTTATAATATTTTGAATTTGCATATTTTTTTGTACTTTGAATTTCCGATGATTTACATTACAGTTTTAAACTTCTTCTAAGTCCATTACATGTTTTTAATAATTTTATCCAAATCTTCTTAAGAAATTAATTTAATTTTAATAATTTCAATTTACAATAATTTTTACTGTTTATTCCTAAGAGATAATTATAAATGAAATAAATTACCAGTCTAGTTTAAATAGAGAACAATATTTATATGTATATGTTACATAAAATAGGGACATTAGAAACATTTTAATCCGATATATATTCAGTCTGGAGCAAGCAGATGACAAATACACTCATGTCCATAAATTAAGGATAATGCAAAATCAGGCAAAGGAAGAGTTAGAAGTAAAACAAATTTGACTTATTTGTAAAGCTTATTTATTAGACAAAAGGTAAAGAGCAAAAAAAGATGCTATATGTTTGATATTATTAAAAAATAGCGATTTTTTCTCCCTGGAGCAAATTACAAAAAAAAAACCTATTTACAAAAAACCAATATTACATGGTTGGTATGATTGTAAATACATTGTATGTCCCCCAGACGATGCAATACAGTCCGTACAACGCCTAGGCATGCTGAGTATCAAATTATCGATCTGATCTTGGGGGATATTACACCACTCAAAAAGCAATGCACTCTCCCACACGTTGAGAATGCTGTCCAGTCCATGCGGGTGATATCCTCCGATTGAAGGCATTCGCTTACGATGTTTGCACGGTGAGGACGGGCGTTGTCATCCATAAACACAAATTGTGCGCCCATGGCGCCCCGAGACAAACGTACATGTTGTTCCAGAATGACGTCCTGATAGATTTGGCTTGTCATGGTTCCAATTTGAACATGCAGGTCAGTACTGGAACCCATAATAATTCCACCCCGAACGAGCACTCCTGCACCACCGGAACGGTGTCGTTCAATGATGTTTTCTTGGTGGTAACGGGTACCTGGAGCTCTCCATATGAAAGTCCGGCGAGAATCATACTGCAAGCTAAACCTGGACTCGTCGGAAAACATCACACAAGTCCACTGTTGCGGTGTCCACAATGCATGCTCTCTACTCCAGGCTAACCGCAGGCGACAGTGAGTTGCAGTAAGTGGAACGCATCTGACAGGTCTACGAGCATATAGACCAATCTGCCCTAAGCGTCTGTACACGGTCTGCCTTGAAATTGTCGTATCAGTGGCTGAAGAGAGCGGACGAGACAGGTCTGAGGCTGTGCTCCGCCTGTTTCTTTTGGCAGTAACTGCCAAATACCGGTCCTCATTCGACGTTGTAACTCTGGGGCGACCTGTGCTGTAACGTCTACTCACATTACCATCATCTTGGAATCGTTGCCAAAGCCTGAAGATGACACTCTGGTCAATTCCAAGTTCGTCTGATACTTCCAGTTGGGTACGCCCACATTCCAGAGGGCCGATAATTCTACCACGTCATCCAAGTGCGTCCTTTATGTCATAACTATTCGGTTATTGCACTGAAATGCTTATAAAGCGTCTGCGAACATTTTTACTTCTTTGCCTGTATTCCTTATATATCACTCTCTTACACTCTCGTCATTGTGACGTACCATCGGTGTCATCTGGTTACTTTCTGAAACTTGCATATGATTCTTGAAGATGTGTGTAGTGATTTTACAGGTGATATATTTATTTTAGAGTTCGATTTCCGCGTGACTCCGAATTATCCTTAATTTATGGACATGGGTGTATAAGAAATTATTTGCAAATGCAACCAACCAGTGCAAATAAAATATATCCAGTCTTGAGATCAAAGTGCACAAAATCTTGCAAAAAATAGTTTAAAAAAATGAAAAAAAAAAACAAAGAATTAAAAAGGTAGTGTAAAAAATACGGAATTTGCATCTCTCGGCATACCGTCATTAAGGGATTGGTTTACAGAGAGAAGAAACTAAAATTTAAAACTTCAATACACTAAAAATCAATTTGTGTCTTTATTAAACTAATCCCTACAGGCTGGAATAAGAACAGCATTTCACCCGATATCGTGCAAAACTAAAATATTTCAAGATTACACTTTTTCTTTCAGCCTATTTCTTTATTAAGCAAAAGATGTTCTCCATTTAAAAAGAACTAAAATTGTAAAAGAAAGATATTAAAAAATTCGTTTCAAGAACACAAAAAATTTTCAATTTAAAAACTCGGCTCATTTATTTCTTTTTTTTAAAACCTCAGTGCACATCTACCAAGAAAAAAATACTCATATTTAAGCCAACCATCTGACAAAAACACCTTAAGTTTGCACTGATAAAATGAATTATGTTTTATTTCTTTGGGTGTTTAATGATAATATACGAAAGGTTTAACCGAAAAGCCCAGCACATATAATACAGCAAGAAAAATTCTATTTTTTATAGCATTATAGTTCATTTGCTGACATAAGACGAAATAACATTTCTTCACTTACGCAGAGTTAATTACCGCTTCATTAAAAGTATAAGGTTTTATACATACCCACAAGACAGATATTTTTTATAGAAAATCAAAGCTTTCAAACGCTTTCAAAAACAGTTGGCGGCATTTCATTTCAATCACTTGCCAAATTAAAAAGGTAGAAGAGGTTATTTAATTATCGTTAGCCATTCTGTTAATTGCGTACTTTGTAAGAGAATTATAAGAAATATTTTTTAAAAAATTCTTATTTGCAAACATGTGCAATGCTTTAAAATCTTGTCGAAAAATAAGCGTTGAATCCCATCTTGTTTTGAATCGTAAGGTGTTATGAATATTTTTGTTTCTTACAAATTTGATTAGAAATTTTATATCAGGTCGCATATTTTCATGTCATTAAAAACTAATATTTTTCATACCTACTTTGGCATTGACAAATGCTTAAAGGTTTTCCTTTTCCTAATTATCCCAAACATGTTATTTTAATGCGAAATTATTTTGGGGAAATTATTTTAATGAAATAACAATTTTTGTTTAGGGTAGTTAAACATGGCATGCATAAAATCATGCTACTTTTTGTGTATATTTTTACTTAGTATATATTCTTAATTTATTAAGCACAGAGAATAACTAATTTAAAAACATAACACGAATCTTACGGAGCTTCCAAAATGTAATCCGTATGCACTTTCTTACTCTGCAATAAACGTTTCTAGACTACAAACTTTATATGCAAAGCCAGTAAAGTAAGCATACTAAATTGAATGAAAACAATTTCACCTCCCTCTAACGGAAAATCAGGGAACTTATCAAATCTAAATCCGCTACGATGCAATATAGAAGAAAATAGCCATGTGCAGCATTGTACAGAATTATCCAATTATTATGCATTGATATTCAGAAATGCATTATTTCGCGATAATTATCAGATATATAGTACTGAATATAACTATACGCTCTGGCTTAAACTGATTGTAGATCGATTTCCGTTATATCTGATGACATTGCTATGTCGTGGAACGAAACGCTTCCTCGAAATTTCTCACATGTCTGAAATTTCTCACATCTGTGACACATGCTTCTATCATCACCTTCGAGCTCAGGATTCGGATAACAAAGACATATTTCTGGACACAGCTACCAAAGTCCCTCAAATACTAGATCGTCCAGAACTGCCAAATCGTGCTCATTATTCCGATCAATATCGTGCAATGATAATTTATGGCCAGTGTAATCAAAGTGCCAGAGGTGTTTTATGAGGTGCGTGTTTTTACCCAGATTATACCCATTTGAAAACAAATTCTATCTCAGTTTGCCGGTTTACATTGACAAATAGCTTAGCATCTCCATCGATTCAGTAGGCTTAGACGTCGGGCTATGAATGATTCCGAAGGCTCTGTCTTGGGTCATGTCTTAACCATTTTAAGCCTGAGTATGACAAAGAGAAGCAATGGGTGTTGAGTATCACTTTACAGCATCTGAAAATTTTTAAGTAAGCATACGGATATATCATCAGATATATCATCAAATATGAACGAAATTTTTCATTACTACTGTTTTTTTTAAAGGGAGAGATCTTGTTATCGATTTAAATCCAATGATATATAACTGGTAGCTATGGCGCATTAATGAAATTCTAGATCTACATTTAGAGCAATTCACTGTGCAGCTTAGTTGAGTAGCCGTATCCTTTTTTTCTTTCCCGCAGAGTTAGGTTTGAAAATGTTTCTAAAACTCAGATAAGATAGCTATAATCGCTTTCATCCCATAAGGCATAATCAATTTGGCTAGAGAAAAGATCTTGCATTTTCAGTTAGAAACTGCTCTTTTGGAAATTAAAAGGGTGCCCGGATTAGTTTTTTTTTAATTTTCATATACATTTTATACCAATTAAGTTATCTATATATACAACATACTTAACAACCGGCAGGTATTCCGATTGTGCTATAATCTTAGATAAGTTTTCAAATAAGTATGTAACTATACATTTAAATCGCAAATATGTAGCTTATCAGTCTCAGTATTAGAAGTGCGCGATTCTTTGCTTTCCCGCCCCTGTCGCTAATGATAAGTTGCATTTATAATCTTTTCCTTAAAACCTAAAACTATGGGGGCCCTTTGCAATATAGTTAGGCTAACGATACATTGGTATATCGTCTGAATCAAATAATGCTACTATTGATGTAATTGGTTAAGCTAAGCTATGTTATTTATTAGGGTAAAGAATTCGAAAGTTATTTTTCTCAGAAGAAATATGTCAGTGGAAAATGTTGTAAGGAAAATTAGCTGCCATTCAAGCTACACATTCTTGTGCTTGAACATACACAAATAAAACACCTTCTTTCTATTCAATTAAGCCCAAAAGTATCTTAATGGATAAGACTACTGGTAACCCAATCCCAGTTCGAATCTTGGTAAAAGGGCTGGCTGTCCGTTAGCTAGGCTTCTACCAGGTGTAATGTGTATACGAGTCAGTTTATCCTTAAACGTTTCTTACTGAAGGCATTCATTTCCTTTGGGAGATAGCCCTCGAACATTTTGCTGTAACAAGCACGAGTTCTGTCCAGTTAATGAACAGTGCCAGATAGCTGTGAATCATGAAACCGTGATATCTATTTAAAATCTTAATAATTTTCTCCGTTATTTAAAGAAATAGTTAAATTATTGGTATAATTGGATGCCGTATTTTAATTATTCTTTTAGCGTGCTTTATAAATGTCTAAACAATATCAGTTACTCTGCTGATTATGAGCAGGAAACTTGTTATATTCAACAATGAACTTTACTTAATGTCTAAACATGCTGCTTAGAAATGACTTGAATCATGCAGTGTGTTTGCTACTCAGCTGAAATGATTATACGACTCAAAGTTTATGCAGCAATATTTTTGTTAGATACATTTTGGAAGAGATGGTCTTAAGAATATCTTCTGGAAATACGCAGTTTTCATCAAGTACGTAATATCCACAAATTAGGAAAAGAGATCTGGACTACAAGAGGACGTAAGGCCTCGGCTATGTGTAAAAGGGCCGTTGTTAAAAGGGTAATCGAAAGCCGCGGTGGAAAATGCAGATCATGCCTACTGCGTGTTAATCGCAAAGAAGTGACTTGAACGGTGCAGCTGGTTATACCTCTTGAGGTTGACTAGGGTGCAGAGGATGTTCCCGCCGCGATTTTCTTACGCGGGGAGTTTGATTTAAATTTTGAATCTGGCAACACACAAAATTGTAAGATGCATGTATAGTAACGAAAATAAAACGTGTATATAAACGCAATAATCTATCTTCTATCAGAAAAATCCAAAAGCTGTGTTAGTGCTTTCCCTCTTGTTTAGCATCACAGGGATCGTAAACAGTCAGTAATTTCTGTCCTAATATGCTTTCCCATTCCATATTATTCTGTTTTTTGAGCAAATCAAGTTATAAGTTAGATATATTTGTAAAATAATATAAATCTGTGTATATCAAAGCTATGAATGCCAAACAAGAGTATTCGCAAAAATATAGTAATTTAAGGATCAATATTTTAAACACACACACAAATATCTGACATAACAACAAAAATATAACTAAATAAAATTTCTAAATAATAGTTAGATATTTCCAAATGGTTTAATTCTTGTAGTTCCATTAATGGAACTTTGTTCAAGAGTGAAAATTATTTATTTCGTGAAGGCTCTTGATAGAGTGAAATCGGATGA
Organism: Stegodyphus dumicola; assembly: GCF_044657685.1. NCBI lineage: Eukaryota > Metazoa > Arthropoda > Arachnida > Araneae > Eresidae > Stegodyphus > Stegodyphus dumicola. The sequence goes on from NC_140781.1 coordinate 184,221,770, forward strand.
AAGTTATTATTGTCAATGTACCATCCAAAGCAAAACACATTGGTAAGTTTTAATTACAGTTTGTTTATCGGTAAAGGTTGCTAAAATAAGGATTTTGCTTTTCATTAAGCATTATTATAAACCATCACTTCAAATTATCAGCGATAGCTATCATCAACTATCTATGCAGATAGCATACGAAATAAATACCCACCTTACATTCGTTTTAAATCCCTCCTATAAAAAATGTGTTTTAGAAGTTTCTAATAATATGCGCTTCTAAATGCCCATACCAAATTCTGCGTTTATTTTAAATGACAGCTATTTATGTCCATTAGCATAAATCTGCTAGATTACTGCCTTTGAATTCTACCTTCAATATAAACAGTTAACTGTTTTTCTTTGCACCGTAACTACATGAAAAGACATTCTTACCAATTTATTATAAATCTTTAGCATTTATGAGAGCATCATATCGGGGATTAGGTCTGATGAAATACTTCTCGTTTCCGATTACCTTCTTCAACATTCTTATACGAGGTTTAAACTTAAGCATCGACAGGGGCATTTTTTTTTTAAATTTGGAGAACTATACGATAATGTTAAACGATTTGTCATCTAACGTCTTGGTTTGCCTACTTAAAGGAGATAAAAGGAATTTTTCTTACTGGATAAACGATTGACGTTTCGTAAAATTTCATTTTGTATTTTCGTTCAGGTTTTGCAAATGGTTATCATAAACGGCTATGCAAAGTGTAACTGGGTCTTAAATTATCTTTATAAATGAAGAGGACTATGCTCCACTATGCGAAGAGGCATAAGAAACAGTATTTTCTTCTTTCATGATACAAAATACACAGCTTTGCCTGATTGTGGATATCTTTTCTTGAGTAATTTGTTGAAATTTTTTAATTTGTTGCTGATATTTACATTTATTCATTATTTCTAAACCACAAAAGAATTACCACATGTATAGTTTTATTTATGTTTACTGATAAGTTATTTTATGTTAATTAACTTTTCTGTGTTTCTCGCTTACCATTTTCCTCCCAGAATATTAATTCTAGTTCGCATGTATTCAAATGAGGTAGAAAAGAGATAGCATTTAAAGGAAGATTTTAGATGGTAGAATCAGAGCATGTTCTGCTTGCTGAAGACCACTCGCCAGTTGATTCTCTGGAAAGCCGTTTATCTGCGGTGTTGGGTTATTCTCGCCATTAGGTTCTCGCCTTTAGGCCGACGCCGACATTAGATGTCTGAGCCAATTTGTGCGTATTTTGTCTGTGAAGCATTTTCGGCTAACTTATCATTTACTTAGCTAAATTTGTTACTTTTGGTTTATGCCATAAATGTTAGCTGGTTCTCTAAGCACAAGACGTGCCTTCTGTTAAGTATTTTCTGAGTTTAATAAAAGATCTTTTACACCCTTCCTACGTCTTTGTTGTAATTTCCAATACATAGCGATAAGTCGCTTACGTCTTTGTAGAGTTCTCATAGTTTATGTTACCAAAGCGAGTGAGACTCTATATACATTTGAAAAAAAATTCACTCATTTACGTATTAGTTTATTCACCCAATAAGAAACCTGTGCCGCCCAACTGAGGTAGTAGTTAGTGACTCTGACTGCTGTTTAGAAAGACCCGGGTTCGAATCTCGGAGAAGGCATGGATGTTTGCAAATGTATAGTGTCTGTGCTGCATGGGGTCACTTTAAATACTCGGGGAACTGAAGTACTCTCAAGAGGTTGTTGGTAGGGGAAGAGGGATGGACACCCTTGGACTCGTCCCCTGTATCAAAATTGTTGGCGGAACTGAGCGAAGACGTTCTGTCACCTGTATGGTGCTCAAGGCTTTTGACAACGACAGGCGCAGTCTTACACTGCTTGAAACGATGAATTGTGAGGGTTTGTTTTGATGTTACTATCAGACCAGTGAGATAAGTGACAACACAACAGAAACATGTTTTTGAAAATACAGCCGGTGTCTGCAGCCAAATGTGCAACAAAATCCGTTGTATTAATTGAACATAAAGCGAAAGTAACCAGTTTTCCCTTTTGACGCAATGAACACTGATAGTGCATATTTTTTATCAACGAAGTTATAGATTATATCTAATGATATGGAAATCGGAGAAACAATTCCTATAATTGATTAAACAAGTAAAAACGAATAAAGGTATGGGTAAAATAAAAATTTATTCTTATTTTAACAGTTATAATTTATAGCTTTAAAATAAATTGCAAATTCTGAATGAAACTTGACATAAAAGCTTTTGGCCTTGGAGTCAACATGTGAGCAAATTTCCTCACACTGTAAAGTTGCTTTGAGTTTATAGAGAAGTTGCCTAATGCCTCAGCATTAAGAAACTGACGAAAAACTGAAAGTGACTAGACACATACCTCATATTCTATAAACTGGATTATAGAGAAGCCCATTATATTGATTGCTTAAGAGAAGAGCTCCTTTTGCAGAGACTTTCAAATAAATATTGACTCATATCTGCGTTGCATATGAAGGAAACCACGAAACCACACAGTCAGCATGTTTGCCGGGATCATTCCTGCCTCTGAAAATTTAATTGAGCAAAGCAAGAACACAAAGGCCTCAGTAATCTATTAATACCTTATTTCAATAATAATGAGTGGTAGTTTCTGTTAAAATTTTAATTATATCCATTTGATTTATTAAAATTTCCTTCAAAATTTTTAATTTAGAAATAAAATTTCAAAACAATATGCTCAGAACTTAAATGAACAAAATGTAATTTTAGTATTTGTTCTTATTTATATTAAAACAATGAATAGCCAGCAAAGAATAGAGTAGCTGTTATTCAACTATGCTAATATAACACGAAGATCATGTATGTCAATGGCTATTATGCTTAAAAACATGATGAGCTTAAACTGGCACAATGAGTGATTTGAGATACTACTTTGGTACAGCACGACCCCTGTAGTAAAATATCCTCTTTGCACTAAAATTTACTTAAACTAACAGCATCTGTTGTCAATGTTATTCACTTTGGAGAAGAGATTCAAACTTTCAAACCTTCGGTTTTCAGCCGAAACATTTCGTCAAAACCTTAATTTTAGACAAAAGGTTTTGGCTCTTTTAGTTCTACCGAAAGTTTTTGTAGCATTTTTTCCGGCAATCTTACAGACGCCAGTCTTTCCGCCAGTCTTACAGACGGAAAAAAGCTATGCTATTTCAGCTATAGGGATGAAATAAAACTGTTAAGAAGCATTCTGTCTCATGTTCCAGCTCATAACAGCAATTAAATAAACGTGATTATGCGAAATAATTGATGAGGAAACATTTAATAACGATGACTTGTATTCGAAAGAGGAATCCTTTATTGCAAAAACATGGATGTTGTGCTATACGATGAATTTGTTATCGATAAGATGCTCTACAGAGCAAAATATGATGGTTTTACACAGCATAACATCGTAAACAAAATAGGAAACTTTTATAAACAACATGATAAAGAAATTGCCAAGAAGCTTTGAAAAAACGAAAGTAATGTTGATTTCTCGCAACTCCTTGTTGAAGACTCTGCGTTGTTAATTGCATGAACTTTTGCACTGATCCTATTGTTTTCAAAGAAACATCATTTTTCTAATCACAGGCACATTTTTGTCTTTTTTTTTTTTTTTTTTTTTTTTTGACACCGGCCACTCCTAAGACTGAAGGTGGTGGGCATTTTAATGTGTCAGCACATAATAGACGGCCAACTTTACCTCCTGTGAAGGGAAGGACAGTTGCAACCATGCCTGTTTCAGGATTCGAGCCCGGGCCGCATATTTCACAAGTGCACATCAGCGTAGCCACTGAAGGAAGGGTTTCGAAAATGGACCAACGAGCTTCTATTGCTCTTGTGGCGCTGAATCTTCCTGCATGTCAAAGTATGTCCTTACGTTTTAATTTGCATTTGTTTCGCAGTTGTAAATGTATTGCGTAATAGTAGAAAATCGCGTACTGCTTTCGTTTTATGAGTTTAATTAATCGATATATATTTGATCTAACTTCACAATGAAAATTTTTAGAAGAAATAGACGATGTACAGAAATTTTTACAGACAGAACTTTGCGTGGCAAAATATTTTCAGACATCTTGCTTAAATCTTAAAGCGTGCGAAAGGCCATGTGACATGATAGAAATATTACTGGATGCTCATTGGTCCATCCTAGAAGCCCCTCCCTCGGTGGCTATACAGATGTGCACTTGTTAAAATTGCGCCCGGACCCTTCCGTAGTTGGCTCCGCTAATATCTGAGAGGCGTTTTCAGAGACACTGAATTGGTTGCCGTAAGAGTGTATCAGACTTAAATGTCTACATTAATTTTCTCTAATTCTGTGTTTTAACTTTGTGTTTTAGAACAAACGAATAAATGCTTTTATTATGCTAACATGGCATATTCTCCATACTTAGGGAGCCAGCAGGTTACTTGAAGTCCTCTCATGTATAATACTGATTCAAAACACTTTTACAAAGCGTTCTATAAAAGCTTCCTTGTTAAGCATACAGCTCTCAGCTGTTTTATCGTGGTATATAAATTAAACACGAAATTGGCATCTTTATCTATTGTGAAACAGTTACTTACTTGTACATTTTAATCTACTTTTAACAAAGTACTGTAATTTGCATAATTTACAACATTTTGTATTTTTATAAGTTTTATATTATAGCATTTATAACTTATTTTAAAAAAGGTTAGGTTCTTAGAAATCTATTCATATGAAAGACTGCCTTCAGAGAAGCTCGGTACCGATTTCAGAGTTCTGAATAATTTAAAAAAAAGAAAAAGCAAAATAAAATCCTATCTCGATGTCGAGCAATTTTATTTCATGTGCAACAACGAAGATTGTTGTATTAAATTGCAAAATAGTTATACTGTCTAAGGAAATGCATACGAATTTCTCCATCTTAAAGTAATCCTTCTGCCACATGAATTTAAAAATAAAATTACTTTTTCTTTAGGTTATATTTTTAGTAAGCGGAAAATGTAGGAAAGAATTCTCAGCATAAATAACGTCTCACAAGCAAAACCAGTTTTGCAAATAAAATTAAAGACCTGCATTTATGTTTGTGGACAAGACAGTCCATTTTATAAGTGCATAGTAACATTTTGTTTTTGTTTTCTTTTGATTTATACAGCAAAAATACGGTAGTATGCACATTTCTTTTATTTATTAGAATTTCTCCTTCTACTGTAAATGTAAGGTTAAATGTAAATAAATACGTTAGTATCTGCATAAGCAGAGACCACAATGTCGACTAAATAAATTATCTTATATTCGTATTTTGCTATAAGCAGAAACGATAGAAATTTTGCCTCTTTGTAATGACCATTACTTAAAATATTTTCCTGTTATGCAGGTAGTACTGGTCTTTTGAATTCAGTCTTTTCAAAATCGATTAGAAAAAGTACATTCCCATGTTTTAGTACGAGCAATTAGAGTGTTTATAAAAGCATTTAGGTGTTTACAACATTAAACAGTTTCTTAAACTTAATTATTCATAATCAAAGGTTCACTTATACACTCATAATAATTTAAATTTCTAATTCATTGGGGATTACCTTTAACTAAAAATTAAACGTTCATTCTTATTTAAATAGAAATTCAGCGTATGAGAAGTGATAAAATTAACAAGTTAACAAAAGATTAAAAAGATTTGTTAACAAAGTTAAGAAAATTTAAGTTGAGAAGCTAACAGATTTATAAATTAATAACAAAAATAACCAAATTCGTAGGGAGGCGTTTGAACTCCTAGTATACTAAGCAAGAAATTAATACATCATACAGCAACTTTAATTTATTGAAATCTTACTCATGCGCGAATCGAAAACAAAATATTTTAAATTAGTAATTGTGGCATTTGATGCTTTTCATTTGGTTTATGGGTGACATCAAATTCCCTTACCACAAACATGATTTGGATCTGTACTTTAACTTCTCCTTTCCGCACTCCTTATCACAATGTTAGTAAGACAGCTAGTATTTCAATTGAGGCTTTTGAAGCTTTGAGATAGGACGCCATGGTTCGTTTGTATTCCGGAAAGAATTTATCACCGAAACTCGTATGATGGGTCTTTATATTGCAAGAATATAACTTAATATTTAAACTTACTCCCGGGAAAGAAAATGTTGTAGCTGATACTCTGTCAAAGGATTAAATTAGATGACGAAGGAAACAAGGTGAAATGTGCAATGCTAATTAAAAAAATTTTAGATTCTCGAGAAACAATAGTTGCAGAATTACAAATAGACCCGGAGTTTACATACATGTCTGAAATGAGACAGTTAGTATTTAATCTAAGGCTTTTTGAGTTTTAAGACAGAGCAAGTTTTTGGCTTCGCTTGTGGACTACGTGCTAATTCTTGCCAGCTCAAGTAGTTGTAATTAGTCGACTTTGCGTTATTTCGCTGCTGGCAATTTGCATTTGATGTGCCGATAGGAGTACTGAGCCAGTTCCAGTATTATTAAATTGTAAAGTTTTTGACTAGTGTTACACGTTTAACTTACTCTTCTGTTGCATAACCACGAGTTGTGGCTGATATTACTAGAATAAGAAAGTGCTTTTGTGTTCTAAATCTGTTTAAATAAAAAGGTTATTTAAAGCCTTATCATGACTTGTAGGTATTTAAGACCTAGCGAAAATTATCTTCATGTCTGATGCGGTTATTAGCTGCAGATCTAGTAAAGCCCTACACAAGATTTCGGACTTTTTCAGAGTTTTAAATTTATTATTGTATTTATGGTATGTATTTCAAGAAAGAATATTATAAGTCTTTCATCTAACCATATGCTTGAAAAACCTTTTTCAGCAAATTAAAAATTGATTTAAGTTCACCATTAAAGTATGAGTGAACTTCCGGTTTGCTTTTACCAGCGTGTTTAAGCGAGAAATATTGGCAGCTTTTCTGATTTTACCATAAATCTTCGAAACTCCAACTGGGAGACATGCAATTCATACTACAGAGGCACAATGTAGTACTTAATGGATGAATAAAGTATACTAGCAAAATAATGAATAGTATGTTTATAATAGGAACGAACAGAAAAAGGCTTTATTAACAGAAGGGCGTTGGTACAAAAAATTGTCTAACTAAAAGGAAGAACAAAAAACCAAAGAGCTTTACTAAGGCATATGATCTCCTCTTACTGCAATGGTTTCGTTGCACCGTCTGTCGATACTCAACACCAGCCTATTTTACAGTACTTGGGGTAAATATTTCCATTCTTCAAACAGTATCTTTCATTTATCTGGTGTTCTTCGGAGGATAAATTCGTACCGCCGGGCTTCTTCCTAAAGCCTATGTTCCGAAATAATACTTCACTTTTAGCAGACACCAACACCAATGAATATTATAAAACCATTATACAAACACAGAATCAGAGTCAACGAAAGTCACGTTCTCGAAGGCGACCACTTAAACAGAATACCTAAATCGCCTGGAACCGTGAGTGACGGTCTTCGGGAGCTATAATATGCCGCTCTGCTAGAAGCAAATAACCAATTCTATACATGTTTCGAAATTTAATCGCCTCATTTCTGACGTTCCTCACAATAAATAAAAAATCAGATAAGAGTTTCAAGATAGCGCAGCTTTGGCCTGCTTAATCAATACATACTTGTTTATGTTTTGTTGACGTGTTAACAGAATCTTGTTTCAAAAAGCACTTCACCTATTATCTACTATTCGGAAGCTGGAATAATTTATTATTTGGAAAAAATCGTACGACTTGTTTTGAGAAAAGTGAGAAACAAATTATGTCCTTATGGAGATGTTTGTCACCTCTAGGACTTATCGTTACCAACACCTTTCATTTTCCATCAAATATCAGTGAAAGATGTATGAAATACTCAAGTTAAATTATTTCGTATCAGACAAGGAAATAAAACTTTTGATTTAGAAATCGGTATTTAAGATCGATTTTCATTTTATACGCAAAATACTCAAGAAGTCTTGTTAGCTTTGCATGCAGTTTAATTTCTATTAACAGATAAATTATGTGTAACCTAGCCCAGTGCCCATGCGTATACTTTCATTTTCTTATTTCAAGCAAAGCTGTTTTATCTTATAATAATGCAATAATCGCTTCGTTAATTCTAAAGGATTACCAGAAATATGACTAAAACCACTGCAGCTTCAAACACTTCACTTTCTGCGCACATGAATACACACATCAATGATTGTTTGTTCATAAAGTTAGTAAAAGTTAATGATCTAATAAATTGCTTGCTTCCTTCCCTTTCGTGATCTCCTTACCTTCCAGGCAAATCAAAGTCTTCTAGGGAGGCCTAATTAATTATCAGCCTCTGGGGTCAGTTGTTTAAGCCTCAAAGTAATCACTTAATGAACTTTACTCAATTGATTGCAGTAGTTTGCGAGAAAGAGTTGGAGTTAATATTATAAAGGTAAAGCTCAGTAATAATTACTTATTCTATTTCGCATGCCAAGCAATTTATACGAAAAAAATTCAAACAAACTGTATATAACTGTTCATGTATGAAACATTGAAAGACACTAATATGAAATACTACATTCTCATAGAAATGTTGAGTTTAAGAAATTTAATCAATTTATTATAAAATATCGAACAGTTACCTCCTTGTGGAAAGAACTGTGCGTAAACATCTTTGAATGTAGATTCATTGACAATCCCTGTAGGACATGCCTGAAATAAAAAAAATGCATGAATTGTAAAAGCAGTAGGACCTAACCAATTGTACATTAAAGAAAATTATGCACGTATATATAATCATTCGAACAAATATACATACTGGTTACCTTGAAATGGAAAAATCGCGCTTTGGTGATAGCTGTGGCTGTCCCATTTTGGTGATACCCAAACAATAACTGTATCTAAAACGCCACAGCTACTGTTTCCCAGTAATATTGTATACGTATGTGAAACAAAAAGTTGTAATCCAAGTTTTATCCCATCACCATATAAACACGAGTTAAACAGGATGTACTATATTGATGTAAAAAACCAAAATATGTACTTTTACGTTATTATTACAGTGTGATGAATTTGATACTTCACTCAAGTGCTTTAATTATTTTAAAGTTAAACAACCTTAAGGGTCAAAACAACAAGATACAAAAACCAAAAATCTTAAGTCCCTAAACTCAAAATAAATTAAACAACTTCAACTCAAGAAAACTTTTAAAGCAACCAAAGCTAAATTTAAAGTTTACAAAAGTTACAGTTTAAACTTACAACCAACTTTAAACAACAAAAGCTAAAAAGAAATTAGAACTTCAATTACAGATCAAAACTGAAATAATAAGCAAAACTTAAGCTTGAAAATAAAAACGATTAGTTCACAACACAAGGTACTGAGGAATATTACAGCCTCTTCGTGCTGTAATGTTCAGAATGTGCTGTTGATTTCAGACTCAAGCAATGATGTCATATTTATATGTTAATTCGTTACTTAACTATAGATAGATTGCAGAGTAATGAGAACGACTTAAGTGTTGTTATTTTGCATTATAGATATAATTATATAATGATGCATGTAAGACTTTTCTTAGTATATTTCGTAAGTACATGAAACATATTTTGTAAGTAAAATTTTATTTGCCAAATGGGAAAACTACAAGCTCTTACAAACCCGTTTACACAAAAATTCTCGATTCTTTTAAGAAAACTTTTGACGCCGCAACAAATTTAACAGTTTTAAAACTGTTTTGCTTTAACATTATTTCGTTCCCCATAAATAAATTGAGCATTATTAATTATGTACATTAGGATTAAAAGAAAAGGGGTGTCTTATCTGAAATCGGAAATTTTCAGTTTGGCCTGTCAATCAATAAACACATTTAACAAAAAAATTTCAAGTGCCATAGAACTGTATGAAGAAAATGTAATTAAAATAGCATCCATTGGCCAAAAAAAACAGAAGTATTGAGATGTATCTAAAATGACTAAACTTTACGAAAGCCAATGCGGAACACGCCAAATTAAACGAGGGCGGAGAAGAAAGGAACAAAAAAACACTTTGTTTGAAGCATAATATTTATTTTTCAAACAATTAATACATTAGTTTTTTTATTCAGTTGTTTACATGTTACAGAGTAGGCCCTCAAGTAAACACCACTGTCCCAAAATATTTCAGCTATTAAGAAAATGAGTCGGCTTAGAGAATGTATAGAATCTTAGAATATGATCGGTGATGTTTAACAATGATGCGTATTTATGTTTTCAGAAATGTTCATTTTCAGGGGCGGTCTTCATTTTATTTATTATCAAAATATAAACTATACTGCTGCAAATATTTCCAGTAAGCGAAGTCGGTTCAACTTTATACTCAGACAACTGCTTGATTTTTTTTCAGGTATTTGACATCTTTCTGAACACAATGTTTTAATGAATCAACTGTTATCAAAACATTATCCTTCATCAAAATGTTTTTTAGACAATTGGATGTCCTCGTTGTGATACAATGTTTTCAAAAGGTGATCTATTTAAAATTCTTGAGATAACTTAATTTCATTACCCATTCAGAGTACGAAACGCAACTAGAAAACAAAAATCCAAAAATTCTTTCAGAAATTAGACTTTTCGTAGACTTCAAAAATTCCCCATAACCTACGTATAGAAAGCACGATTATTTTATTATTAAGTATATTTCTGACCTTCCCTACCATAGTTAACTCCATTAGTAAAACTACATGTCGACTATACTTAAGGAATATTCGCAAAATATGGTAAATTTTCTGGGATGTATCCTGACCTACCACGTGGAATAGTTTACTGAAATACTGATAAGTTCCTCGCAAAATGGAGGATCTGATCCCTTTAAGTTAATAAAAAATAGTTTATTTTCTGTATAGAGCTCTAAAATGAAGCTTACTGACAAACATTTGAGGTGTTACTATCAATAAATTTAACATGTTATTAACGATTTACATATGTTGCTTTATTTCCAACATCAGTACTTAATGAATTCTAACTCTTTTAAGACGTTATTATGGCATTATATCAGTTTTGCAACACTGATTTATAGAAGTGATGCTTCTTGTAAAATTTATCAAATGATAAAAAAACCACCGTTACCATTGGTTTAAACTACCGTTAAAGTTTCGATTGTTTAAACTACCGTTAAAGCACAGTTTGAAATTATTTTTAGTTATTGCAAGCCATCGCTTGTCTACTGTAAGAGTTTGAAACACCAAGTGGAGCATAAGCCGGTACTTAGTACCTGAGAAACTTTAACAGATAGAAACATCTAAGGATACCGTAAATTGATCATAACTTGCCTAAATCTGAGGAAACACACATTTTTCTGAAAAGATTCTTCACGAATTTACCATAAGAAAGCACACTGTGTTGAACTAAAATGCGTTTCTTAATAGAAGCTGCAGATTTTCAGTTATCTAGTCACTTATTATGATGCGTAGGTTTACTTGCAAAATCCAGACAATTAAGGAAAATGAGTGGATAGTGGATAATAGCTTGCATTTTGTGTAAAATAAGAAAAAGTGGTTACGCGAAGTTTGTTTACTAATTTTCCAAGCAAGTAATCCATTTTAAAACATAACAACTGATCTATCAATCCAGACCTTTACTAGAAACATCACCTTTATTAATAACACTGAAACATTAACCAAATCTTTGCTCAAGACGACACAGTCTTCAATATGACCATATTCCACTTCTCACTTCTAGGACAGTCTATCAAAAAATAAAGGTTATTGAAATTCTAATCTTGCTCATTTCACCATAAAGTTCGGATTTTGTTTATTCCGAATCTATACGAAGAACGTTCGTACATTAAAATCAAAGAACGGTTTTTTTCAAAGAAAACGGAAAAAGTGACACAAAGTGGAAAGAAAATACTCTAATATAACGACATATAGCTTATGTTTAGAGGTTTTTTTTTTTTGGTTTTATAAAATGATAATAAACACTGAATTGGAAGTTAAACTACTTTTGATGCCTTGCATTTACTCTCATGGTGCTTTAATTATGCATTTATTTTTACATATTTCTTGTTTCATATATGCAGTAGTTATTCAACAATAACTTTACATCATCTCTTAAGTCTAAAAGACCCCGTTTTAACTCTTGGAGCCATTATCGTATTTGAAATAACGTCAAAGGAACGGCTTTTACTTCCATTTATTCCTAGAGAAATATGTATTTTAAAGTGGTCTTCTAATTTCTAAACTGTTACATGCTATGAATACTTGAAAACTTATACTAGAAACTGAAAGCTAGTAACAAATGCAGAAGATGGCATTAAGAAAATAAAAAACAGAAAACTTATGTAAGTAAAATATCCTACAATAATTTGGCAGAAATTTTTCATATAACACCGTTTTCGAAGATTTATAAAGCATTTACACCAATCTAAGATTATTTTAGACCTGTTAAATATATTGATTAATTAAAATATCATAGTGACTAGTTTAATTATTTTATTGGTCACTTAAATACTCTAAGCATATCGTGGCTCAGTGGGTGAGACGTCGGATTCAGAAAGTGAAGGTCCCCAGTTAGAAACGAATCAAAGGCAAATCACCTAATTTTTGTTTAAATAAAATAAAATTTAAACAAAATCACAAAACAAAAAAATTTATTTCCTTTATGTTTAATTTGTATGAAAATGTTCTCCCTTTTCTTGATCCTTCTAAGTTTAGAATGTTCCAGCTAGTTCATCAAGTGTATATAAGTTGTATAAGACTTTATTACTCAGTTCGAGTCTTATCGAGTTATTAAGCCGTGCCTTGAGTACTTTCCTCTTCATTTGTCTTAATACGATAATTTTATCTATGCGAAAATATATTGACTAGTTACACTGTGTTAATCCTTACCCTTTAACATTTTATGAATTTATTAACAATCTTTTACTAAAACGCCAGAAATAAAAAATGGTCATTGAAACCCGCGTTGTAAAATACGCAACTAAATGTGCATTGGTCGTATCATCGTTCTTTCTTATGGTAGATTAATCTAGGATAGTTACAAGCCGCATCGAATTTTGCTTCTTTGCTTTCCTTCACATTGTTTTTCCCTTTCCTTTTGTTCAAAATTAAACATTGCTTATAAATGTTTAATTAAAAATTTCTGTTTTACACAAGCTGATATTTCTATTCACACAAAAGAACTAACAGATTACTATATTTGGATATAGTGCTTAATAAATTAAAAATTTTTCTAAGGGATAGATTTGAATAAAAACACCAACTGCTGTATTTCAAGTTTTGTTTTCATTAGCGTTTTAAAAATGGTAACACATTATCGTTCATTTACCTGCATTCCTTTTTTAATAATCGAGATATGCGTCAACATTTTACATTATTCAATAAACTTAAGAATCATAGTATATTAATTTCTTCTCATGAATTTTGCTTCCAAAAATATAACCCAGTATTTTTTTTTCATCTTAGCGTCCGAGTTTTTAAATCTAAGAAGTGAGTTTCTCAAGTATCTTGTTTTTTCAGGATATCGTAAAACATGAAAATTTCTTCTGGAACGTTACACACATTATTAGTTTATAAAGGTATGAAATGTACAGTTTTTATGGCATACACATAGTTTTCAGTTTAAAGAAAAACGTACCCAGAATGCAATATGGAAAATTTGCGATGATTGATTTCACCCCAAGAATTCAAAATAAATAAGTAAAAATGAAAAATTTTATAATAGTTATTTCTTTTTCAAAATAGGATCTTGAAAGCTTCTGCACACGCTTTGGGAATATAAAAGAAACAGAATACCTTCATCAATATTTTATTTTTTAATGTATTGGAACTTTAATTATTAGTTTACTCAGCTATTAATTCCCTTAATGTATCGCAAATTTTAAGCAGCTAATATTCCATGCATTAATTAGAATAAGAAATCAAAATTCTTCAGTCATTTTTTAAAACTTGTTTCAATGGCATCTTTTTTTAATGAGATGTTTCTCCCGAATATCTTTGTAATAGAAATAGTGTTGTTGTGTAGTGTCTGAGAGTTTATATGAAACGGCAATATGTTTGTGGCACATTAACGATGAACATTGCTCAAAGAAATTAAATTGCATAATCTACAACAGAGATCTTATGTTTCCTTTATTAAAAAGAAATGCTGCAAATTTGGAAGCAGAATTAATAAGATAAAGCAAAATGAAATCCTATAGAGCATTATGAGGGAATTACAGAAATTGCAACTTTACATGGGAAAGGTTTACATCGACAAGTAGTTTAGGAGGTAGTATTAATCCTTCTAACTCTAAAACACATTCTATGCATGTTCTCCACAAAATAGTTCAGAAGCGCTGTCAGAGCACTTTGACTACTGTCTGCTCCTGGCCACCAGAGGACGAACGGTAAAGTTCCTGAACCTTGGTAGTTTGATCTCCAACCGCCCAGGTAGTATAGCGGTTAGGGAAGCCTACTGCGATACCGAAGGTCCAGGTTCGAATTCCGGAGACGGCATGGATTGTTGCAAATGTATAGTGTCTTTGCGGCACTGATCACCATCTGATCTGAAGCTCACCATTGGTCTAACACAGGGCTAACACCACACTCCCAGACTGGACCAACGGACTTCACTCTTGCCGTAAGTCTCAGCGTAGACTCGAGAATTGCCAGGATCAATGTTTTTCTTCCAATGTTTGGATGATTAATATTTGGATGTGACTTCGTATTTTGTTGTATACTGGAGCTATCAGTGATGTATTCCTCTTACTCGATGATAATGTCTGATATCACAAAGCTCTTTTTTTTCCGAATATCGGCTTTTGGAATAGGGGATCGAACATGTGGAATAGCCGGTACGCTCATCAGACCTGAATTCAGTAAAGTATGCCAAAGACGCTCTAGTGCCACGCAGATGTTCGGCCATTTTAGAAACTCGGGGAAGACCCCACGTCATATTAATATCGCATAAAATTTTCAGAAAACAGTTTGTTTAAGATTTTTAATTCTGAGTACTAAAATATTTTTAAACTGACAAAAGTTTAAGATCTTCTTTTCATCTTAAATTGAATAAAATTGATTTTGTGCGTCAAATTTTCTAGCATTATGCGTTTGTAGATCTACGTAGACATGTCCACTGCAACTTTTCCTCAAAACGATGACATGAGCATATCTATTTGTTCACCAAAAATGGCTGATTCTTTAATTTTTTTACAATTATAGATATTATGATTTGTTTAATGCACTACAGACATTCTTTTTATAAATTATTAGGTACATGAGTTATGATGTGCTATATCCAAAACAATAATTCTAAGCGTTTTTATTTCGAGTGTCGTCTATATAAGAATTGTGCTCTTGTACCTGTTCATAAGATCCTTGATTGCTGATAGATGCGATTGATGATACTTCGAGTCCTGTTGGCAGAAAAAGTTGTTGCTCGTGGTTTTCATTGCATTGCCTATAGACACCAAATGCCTGTCAGAAAATTTTCTCAGAAGGTAACTTTTTTTCGGGCAGGCAGCCTTGAGGACTAATAATACGATAGTCAACTTCTTCAAGGAAGCATTTTGTTTAGTTTGTGTGACAGAAAGACATAATTTAAATGTTTCATGTCATGGTATATATGCCAACAAGCCCATAACCAACTTAAACTTTCTCCCCTTCCTCTCTAAAGGAAAAGAATTCTAAGCGAATTGCAGCTCGGTTTACACTTAAGTTCATTCCTTACGATGTATGTCCTAGTTTTAAATAAACCATAATCAAAAGGTTCTTGAATCTAAACCTTCCCCCTTTTTCATCATCAACGAAATATAATTGTAAATTGTGTTATTTCTTTTTAAACTAATGGATTTAATTTTTCAATATTCAAGCTGATATTTGAAACATATTAAATAATAATTACTTACCTAAATAATTAAAATGATATTTTTTATAATTTATAATATGGGTATGGCACTGTCTGATTTTCTGTGGTAAGATTTGATCTCGACTTCCAGTTCTGCTCGTCGCTTCAAGAGTTCATGTCTGTTTCGTGATGATTAGACCGACATTTGCTTGCGAGGCTTTCACTTATAGCTTCTTAACTCGCACTGTAGACCGAGCTTCACTTTTAGCCATATCTTTTACAGCAGTTGTTTGTTTATAAAAAATCATCTTCGTTAAAAATGCGTAATGCATTTTCTCCTTCCTTACTACATGCCTTGGTGGTGTAATTGGAAGCCCGTCTGTCTAGCAGATTCCGAGTTCGAATCCCGAATAGAGCATTGCACATTTTTCATGCGTTCTGCAGCGAAATAAAATGCTCATTTGTCTCTACGGCTATTCACAATTAATTCATGTTAAACTTTGAGCCGTCTAATCTTTTATTCCCTTTTCTTCTGTGTAACAAGGATCGCACAAATTCAGAATACAGACAGGTCCTCTAGATTAACTGCAAACACGTATAACTAGTAGTATTTAGAAAAATGAAAGAAGTATGTTGTTAATTGTGAAAGAAAATGTAATGCGAGGAATTTTGCATTTAGTTAGATATTGTTAGTAGAACTTTTTTTTGTTTCCCGTGCAATGCAGCGAGTGACAAATATTAAGAGAAAGCTACGTCGGAAAAGTAAAAGTACAAGAGCACGTGCATTTAACATTGATTAAAAGTTTATCTCGGTAATTTATATTTAATTTGAATAAATATAATTGATTACTACATTAGCTGTAACCGTAATCCTACTCATTTTGCTTTCCAGAAGCTGCAAGAACTTCCTCGCGCAGCCGATTTAAAAAGCTATAAAAAACCGAAGAGAGAACATCTCAGCTTGCTAGTTTACTTGGTTGCTGATGTTGATTGTAGTGAATTTTCGCGGTGAGATCGGATTAGCTTTCTCTGCGCTTTGGATTGCGTTCTATTTAACGTTTTAATAGTTTAAAATGTAACTACTGTGTGATATTGTACGAATACCTTTGAGGACAAATCCAGCGTTTTGTTATATTTCTTGTGATAAGGATCAATTTCATTAACTTTTTATCGAACTTGTGCATTTAATCTATTACGAACCCGTACGCACGCAACAATAAGGAGTTCTCAAAATTAAAATAGGATGATTATGCCTTAAACGTTCAGAAGTACTGGCTTACACATATATCAGTTTCTTACCTCGTAGTTAATGTGACCTTTGTACCATTTTATATTTTATATTTTGCTGAGCTACTTAAATTTTAACCCAATTTAGTCCTTTGATATGCATTTTATTACATGCTAAGTTTAATTGTAAGTAGGATTTTTTATGCTTATCAAATTAATGGCGTGTCTTCTCTAAACCTGATATTTCTGAGATGCAAAAGTAAAGATGCATTTGAATATTTTAATAAGTTGGCATATTTGGCCGCGTCTTAAACCGTATCCATTCAAACACCCATCGAAATTCTTTACCTTTGCCATTATACTATTTCTCTAGTAACTCGAAATTATGTGAAGATTGGAAATCTAAGATCCTTTCGTAATTGCTAAATCTGTTTGCAGTGAAATTGATTAGCCAAAGCGTAAAATGTTTGAATTCGTTTTAAATGTGGTAAAGTACCTGCAGAATTCTACGGATTTTATGCGTTCTTTACATTTATGAACCTATCAACGTATTAAGTCCATCTTGATGTATAATGCATAATGATCTTTTCTGAAAGTCATGACCTAACATTTTCAAGTACTTATCTACTTGGAATAAACACAACTTGCATTTGCTGAGATCCAGACAGCTTCAGAATTTAACATGGCATGTAAATTTACATTCTTGGTCCTTTGCTAAATGTCTATAATTACAGCCTGGTATCTTAAGAAATTCTAAATTACAAGGTGTTATTAACTTACAAAGCACATATTAATTAAGATGCAAAATTTCTTAATGCAGTATATATTTTTAGTAAACATAGTTTAGAAATCTTATTTCTTTTACTGGAAAATCTTAATTAAGACTTAGGCTCTGCGATTTACTGTATCATTTTACGGCTCAGAATCAATAAGAAAAACATATTTTTAATCCACTTCTACACTTCAGCATAATCTAAACGCACGAAGCATGAAGCATATTATTATAACGCATTATAAACAATATTTAAAGCAAGCACGTAGAATCTTCTTTAGTATAAATATGTTTAACATATCCTCATTTATCTATTTTTGATGATAGACGTAAATTTTTTGAAATTTAATATTTTATCGGAAAGGAATGTTTTTACGTTCTGGCCATTTCATTATATTTTTGATTCTTATTCTTGCTGCATACTTCCCTTTTATTCATTTTTTAATATAAACAAAGATAATTAAATCATCAGATTTGCTTTTACTTTGCACAAAATTCTAAATCATACGTTTAGTTTTCTTTTTTCATATAAATGTGGTTATGCAAAAACAAAGCAGAACGTTAGAGAACTTTCACTTTAAAGAGAATAAACAAAACAAATGAATCGAAATATAGAAATAAAATTGACAATGCTAAAAGCACTTCAAAAACTGACCTCCTCACTAGAGTAAAATCAATCTGAGGTTTTGGAAAGGCTATTTCCGTAAAAAGAAAAACTGAGGGTTTTGTTTACATGAGATTTTTAAGAGAAACTAGTTTATAAACTACAGGGTGCGGCAGGGGAACTTCCTTATTTGAAACGCGAACCATCTAGCCCCATTTATTCCGAGAAGGCGCTCATTGAAAAGAGCGGTGGTTAAAGTTTTTTGCTATGTAGTATTAGTATCGATCATGCAGTAGACGAGACAGGAGCGCGCGTTCGACGTGGAGTCGTACTTCTAAACGTACTGCATTTTCGTCCATATAAATTGGCAGTGGTGCAAAAACTTAATCCACACGATTTTCTTTCACGAACAAAAATGCATGGGGAACCGTTCTTGACAATATGCCTCATGATGTCCTTGTGTTCTTTAGCGATGAGGTTCATTTTCATCTTTCCGGTTGCCTGAATAAACAAAGCATATAAGATACTGGAGTGGCACGAATCCCTGAGAACTTCATGAGTACCCCGTCCATACAGAACGTGTGACTGTTTGGTGTGTATTATCCAGAATAGGCATCATTGGACCATGATTTTTGAAGAGCATTTTCCTGGACGCCTTATCCCCTTATGGGACGATCTTCAGTGGCCAGCGCACTTCCCTGAGTTAGCCCCGTATGATTTCTTTTTGTGGGGCTCTTATTGTCACTGTTAGACTGTAGTCATTGTTAAGACTTTGGCTCAACTGAAGAACAATATTCAAGCTGCTATGGACAACAAACCCGTTGATATGCTGGTAAAAGTGAAAAGAAACTTCAAAATTCGACTATCTCAGTGCATTGACTAGAACGGAGACCACGTTAATGATATTATTTTTACATCATAATAAAAAAAACTATAAGTGTCTCTCTATAACTTGGAAAATTATTAAACTTATATCGCTTATACTATTTGTGTTATTCACTTTTAAAATAAGGTAATTTCCCTGCCGCACCCTGTATTAAATACATATATGCTTCAGTTGTAAAAAGGGAAAAAAACACTTCAATATAGTTCAAATGTTTACGATATATACATGGAGAACTTACGAAAAAAAAGTGCAAGTAGCCCTTTTACGGGGAATCGATACTCGAACGAAAACATCTGCTGTTGAGAGATCTTTTTCCATTATTTACTGCTCGTAGCATCACTTCATGCAGTGAGGGAAAAAAAAGTAGGCCACCAAAAGAAGAAAACCTTATTCACCTTAACTGCGTGAAGAAAACGAACATGTTTTGATACGGTACATTAGCGGACACACGGCATTAATTATGCATCTCAGTTAAATGTCTAAAACGGGGATCTGGTATTTAAGTATTTGTGAGTTAAATTGATAAAAAATTGTATTTAATTTAATTACCTTGCTTCATTCAGAACAGAAGAATAAAATTTATAACACAAAGGGCAACTAGAGAAATGCAGAAAGACGTTTTTTTCAATGTAAACAAATTCAAAAAGGAAAATCATACGGCCTTTTCAATATAGGCTCCATTGGGTGTGTGCACGTTATGTATACGCTATAAGAATATAAATTTCACATAGGATGGAACACAGTGATTTTTCTAGGGTAATAATTCAGTTTGTTGGTAAAACTATTGTAAAGATCTTAAGTTTTACTAACGTTTATTTTATTTTAAAACAGTACTGTCCTCTCTTATTTTCCACTTCCAGAATAAACGGGTGAATATGTTTATGCAAATTGTACTTGCTAACGCTTAAGTATTTAAGTTGTGGATTTTTGATAAGAGCAGAGTTACATGGGGAGAGAGTGAGCCTGCTTGCCACTATACTTCACGCGAGCTTGCAATCAGCTGCTGTCCGCCTTTAAGGCCAGAGGTTTTAGTCCTCTCGAAAGCTAAAGACGTATTGTAGTTTTCCTCAGTTTGCATACAACATACGTAATAATTTAAAAGACCAGTCTTAGTCTTAGTCGTTTGTATAAAGTATTCAAAGTTAACTCTTATTTTAAATTTAGTTAGTTAGTATTTTTTTATACTTCAGCCCATAAGTAGTTGGTCTTTGTATCCCGAAGTGCGGAAGCGCCTGTAATACCGTGGAAAATAAAGGGTAATTAAGCCCTTCTCATCTTGCCGTCTCTTCTACACCCCAAAGGAAATAGTTTGTAGTCGAACTCACTGTCTAATCAGGACACGTCATGTTCGCCAAGCAGATAAGGAGAAATACAATCCTGATACCAGAAAAGTATTTTATCCCTCCTTCTAGTATGATTTCGTGGTGTAATCGTAACACACTGGGCGTGTAATCGTGAAGTCCCGGTTTGAGGGCCGGCAAAGGCACTGATATTTCTCATGTCTCCTGCTTCAAATAAACCTAATGACTCTACAGTGGTGACCGAATTAAAAAGTGGTGGACGATAATGGCGATTGGATCCCAATACCTCAGTCGCCTTTATAAGGGGGAGGGTATAAGGTATTTTCTCCCTCCTTCTAGCATACCTTAGTGGTGTACGGGTAGCACATTCGGTGCGAATTCGAGAGATCCAGGTTTGAGTCTGGGAGTGAGTGTTGCTCATTTTTCACGTTTTCTGCTTCAACAAAAACCTAATGACCCTACAAAACTCCCCAAGGAAAACAAAACTCGTTAGGCACAGTTTTGTTTTTATTCATAGCTTTTATACTTAAAAATCACTTATATCATAGTGGATTTCACGACGGTCTTATTCAAGTAATTAAAGGCACCATTTACGGAAACATATGTAAATAGTAATTTCACGTCGGAAAAAACGGCAGCAGAGCCAATAGGAAGTTTAGTAGTAAAATCAGAATTTCTTACCTCTGCAAGTATTGAGAGCGAGGAGCTGTTGAATATTCTTAAAAGATATTTTGTTAAGCAATAGAATGCCGTACCATTACAGAAAAAATATACTATTTAATAAAAGTAATTTTGCAATTTTTGGAAATGCACTGCAATATTTGAAAACAAAGGAGGAATAAACTGCTTCTTCACAGAACTGCCTAGCAGTGGACGTGATACGATGATAGATTTTATCTTTCTTCTTTTTTATTTCTGAAAAGTCTTGATTGTATGGATCTTTTTTTAGAATCTTCTCATAACATTTTTATGTTGTTCAGTATTTAAGGCGATAACCCAGAATCTATCTCAGCCTTAATAATGCCAATACTTTTGGTGATGTGATATATAAGTGTATGTTCTTTTGGTACATTTCAACTTTCTAAGGGAGTTCTTTGGCTTAGATTCATTCTTCACTACTAACAATTCTGAATCATCTCTTGCGAGTCATTCTATCAAAGTACTATCACAGAACCGAATATTTGCGAAAAATAATTATGTACATTCTAAAATACGCAAAAAATATTTCAACGTAAAAATTAGGACAAAGAGATATGATACTTTTGCTGAATGCAGTTTTGTTGGAAATCGTCCAAACCTACAATCAACAATGTTTTCATCTTCTAGCGTAAAAATTAGAGCAAATAAAGACGTATTTTCATGTATATCTATGTTAATTTTTAGGTTGAAATACTTTTGGTTTATTAAAGAATTATTATTACATTCCGGAATATACCTAAAACACAGCGGAATATCCAAGACTTTATTTTTATCGATGATAATTTTAGCATAATAAGCTACATTGTAGATAAAAGGAAAGCTAAGAAATTATTTGCTATCAATTTGTAGGGATTTTTAATAAGATTATTGTATGTTTGGATAAGTTATTTTTGGATATCTGCTGCTAAAATTAAAATGCTGTACGACAGATATTTTAGCGTACTTTTTCCTTTTTATGTTTATTTCGTTTACAAACTCCATCAGAATTACATCGTTTTTTTAACATACTTTGGGTCCACTTTTTGATAGGAAATATTTATGTATTTATTTATTAAAGAGCTTAAATATCTTTAATAGCAAGCTTCAAATTTAGAAAAACAGGAGTCTGAGCAGCTTGTTCTCTTCTTGCAAAGTCTAAAATATGATTGGTTAGCTGGCTATCTTAATACGGCAATGCTCACAAAGGATATTTTACTGGGAAGAGGATGCTTTTATTTCTAGGGGAACTTGCTGTAATACAAGTTACATATAAGGAAAACAATGAAAACCAAGTATGCAGCCAGGTCTTTTGTCTGGACTCAAACACATGAGGAACTAGTAGCATTCATCAGCCTTTAACCGCTTGGCGACAGGTGGGGCAGTTTAAAACGTGAAACAATTTATTTCTTCCACAGAGCTGATTTACTCAGAGTTTATTAAAATTTATTATCGAACGATTTTCAAGAAGTAAACGGAATGTCTGAGTAAAGATCGGACGCCCTCGTTTCATAAAAGCCGATTCATATACTCATCCATTTGTTGACAGTTAAAGTAGTCATTTAAATTTAAAATTAATTTTTGATTAAGACTGAAAGCTAACAAGGAGTAACTTTTACAAAATATAAAGAAATATATTTCTGCAGTAAATTCTATCAAATTTAAGTGGGAATTTCTGGCTTAGAGTACTTATATGACACAAAAAATAATTTATATGAGGAAACTGCGATCTAAAATTATGAAATTTTCTTACATGCGAAGAAAATATCTAATTACTGACTTAACAACACACACTTTTACGTAGGCTAACAAAAATCCATATTATTATCAGTAATTTTTCACCACCATCTTTCTTTCTGATGCGCAAAATATGGAGATCAAATGACGATATCATTTATCATAAAGCTACGTCATATTTATATAATAAGCCATGCAAATATAAATGCTGTGAGTCTTTTCATACAGTTAAGATGCTATCTGAAGTTTTTATGTATCTTTCTTCAAGCCTGATTGAGCAAGAAAAGGTAAAAAATGAAATTGAAACTTGTTATAGATTTTAAATTTCTTCAAAGCATAAAAGTTTCAAACATCGTATGCTGCAAGCAGCCTAGTAGTTTTCAATAAAGCTAGCAGAACTCTTTAATTAAAGATTAGTTTACTCTTCATCGTAGCAGTAAATGCTTCGTAACTGAAAGCGATGATGCCGCTTGAGCAGTTTACTACATCAAACTTCTTGTTGCGAGGAAAAGTACTAAGATCTAGTAGAATGGAAAGTGATAAAATTATTATAAAATTTACATTTTCTTCTGAGATATTCTTGGACATTTTAATTGCTATTCAATCGCATGCCTGTGTAATATACTATATGTATATTTACACATTTCGGATTGCTAAGTAGCAGTTTTATTATCTTCAGATTTACAATTTCTTCCCCGTTTTCAAAATCTCGTTTTAAAGTTTATTTTTGATGAGAGTTAATTTTTAAACACAGAATGTGCAAATTCCACATCCGCTTAAGGATGGTGATGTTAATCTCACCTTTGCCTACACCGCAGTGTTTTGTTTCATCACATATGAACAGAAAATTCAAATTTCTGTTCTTTTAAAGAATAAAACTATCTAAATATATTGCTGAATTCTGGAATATGAATCTGAATTTTGACCATATCATGGCTTCAAGGTATTATTGTAAAATGTACTACTGCAATTCAAGATATTTCTCACATGTTCTTGCAATGTAATGGTTAGCATTATCGGTCCAACCAACTAAAGTCACAGATTAAATTTCGAGTGAAGGCTTAATTTATTTTCTAGTTTTCATAAGCAATTTTCACATCAGAAAGTATCGGACGCGAAATTTTCTGTTTAGAAAACTTGAGTTATAAATTTTCGGGATTTACAAATATTATATTAAAAATCTAAATGATTTACATCCAGAAACAAGCTTTATACTTTTTTCCTGCTGAAGAACAGGGTTTGTGTCTACTCACCGTCGATATCAATAGATTTTATTTAAAATCTAAGCCAAATTGCTTTTTCGCCTAATTGTAAATTATCCATAATGCACGAAGATAAGTTTTATTCATTAAGAATATTTTATGCGTACTGTATCTATTTTAGTCTTAGACTTTTAATTTCCTGAAATGAATTTATAATTTCCTTCCTTTTTCACATAGAAATGTTAGTTTTGTTTCGATTATTAAATTTATAGTTGGCTTAGAAACAGAGCATTAGGATAACATTTACATTTTCGATATACATAGTGCATACATTACACCTGTCTGAACTCTAAAGTCACACAGAAAAAGTTCATTTCATACTTATTATTATTATTATTTAAAATGTCCTCTTGCATATTTTTCTCGTTTGTATTTTTTTAACATTTGACAGCTCCTACTGCAGAATTTTAATTACAATTATCTCTCGAAGACTGTATAAAAATCAAATCAGAAGCATGTTTGTTATCCTGATACTGCCCACACACTAAGCAATATCAGTTATATTAAAGAACGACATTAATGCTCTAGGCATTCCTGAGTTTAATTAAAGCATCTTAATTACAATTTTTAAATTGGAAGAGAATATAAGAGGTTTATAAATTTTAATAAGATAAAGACAAGTACATTTTACCGACTTCACAAAACACAAGCTATAGGTTTAAACTATTTTTCGCATTCACTACGAGAGCAATATTGTTTCGCATTTGCATTACGGGGAAGGAAAGCTACTTAACATATAGTCAACCAATTTGCTGGCAACCGAGATCCAAATGAATTCTGCAGCGCTATCTATTCGACACAGATGTGACACTAAAATGAGAATGGGAGTTCTAAATCACTCTAGAAAGATTCCTATTGAATTTTACTTCTGTGAAAGATTCTCTTTGAATTATATCACTAAACCGGCTTTGAATATGTATTATTTGTATAGATATCATATTGGATTAGCTTGAAAGGTCTTGTATTGCCTTAAAACGATTCAATGTAGAAAACTCATCAGAGATGGAGCTAGAATTCTGGAATCTAATGCACGAGCTGAATTCAATATCTTCCCCACGGCTGAAACTTAGTTCAAACTCTTTGAAATTCGTTCAAAACTTATGCAGTAAAAGCAGAGTTTTGGTACTAGAAATCAATTACAAATCCCCCTCTCATCTGAAATTGTGTGTTACGGAAATCATAGCCACATGGAGAAAGTGGAGCTGACCGGAGGAAGAGAACTATAAATGAATCAAGCATTTATATTCATGTTTCCACTATTCTGCGAAAAGAAAGCCTTCTTATAAAAAATTTCGCAAGTCGAAATGGAGTAATGCGGAGAAGCAGTTACATACATAGGAATTTACAATTTTTAATTAGGATAATTTACATAGGAATATTCTTCAGTATTTACCATTTCAAAAAATAACATGGCAAATGATGCAATAAAGCGGAAATTATATAATAAAAATACAGTGCTTTATGAAATAAAAATAACACGTGCATATGCAATTTCTCTTTTAGTGCTGGAAAGCAGTAAACACACTGAAATTTCAAAAGTGGTGGTTATGTCTGTGATGTTGTAGGTTGAGTTGAACTATGCTATGATGCACTTGAACTTTGGTATAGTGATGCTGCGATTTCGTTCTTGCTTAAAAGCATCAGGGCAGATAATGCCTATAAATATTATGCCTGCCTCAGAGCTTAAAGTCGAATTTTCATCTCCTGTGGGTATTGCCGAAGGCTTAATTCCGTCAGCATACTTGACAACTTATTCATTTTTTATCACAACTCTCTTCGTAAGTACTCAAAACAACTCAAACGTGTGGTTTAAACTTATAACTTACTTGAAAATTAATTTTACAGAACAGGCACTGGACGCAATTTTCGCCTTTCTCACCGCCTTTTATTTCCTTTGCTGAAAAGTGAAAAATCTACTTTGAATTTCTCTTTGTAAGCGCAAACAAACGGGAACGTAGACTTTCGCAAAAATAAATAAAAATCGTTCAGGTTATAGAGACATTGGGTATTTTTTTGGAAACAGCAGTCATGAAAAATGAGCAACGTCGAACCACGGACCTCTGGAATACGCGCTCAGCGTGCAGACCACTACACCACAAAGGCAAGCGAAGAAGGAGGGAGAAATACTTTATATAGTCCCCCTTTTAAAGCCTGACTGGGGTTTTAGGGGACCCAATCGCCAAATCCTGGGTGTGGAGAATCATCATCCAACACCCTTTTATTTCGGGCGCCACTGTAGAGACATTAGATATTTTTTGGAAGCAGGAGTCATGAAAAACGAGCAACGCCTTCGCCGGGAATCGAACCATGGACCTCTGGAATACGCGCCCAGCCTGCAGACCACCACACCACGAACGCATTCGAAGAAGGCGGGAGAAATACCTCATAAGATTACTCGAATTATAATTACGAAGCTCATTAAAAACATAATCTTAAAGTTTCCGCTTGAAGCCTTATTTCACATGTTTCATGTATCAAATATATACTACATCGCAGAAGGCAACCTGTAGATCTATTAAATTATACGTTCTACAGCTGTATGAAACACAAGTTTGTGGTAACAACTTAGAAATTACGAAAGATGCTTTTGTGTCTACTGGGGCCTTCAATATTTTCTCACACCTAGAGGCAAATGAAAATTTCTTTAACTATCTTTCTTTAACTACAGTCGTTTAAATGAACTACTTTTAGTCTGACTACTCACCTAATGGCAGAAAAGCTGGGACAGGTATTAGGTCCAGAATTTATAAGATCGCTAAATCTGGTTGTTCAGGCCTGGTCCCAGTTCCAAGAAAAAGGCTGGCTGCAAGGCTGTTTTCTCCGTTTCCTTCATGTATAATGTAAATACGAGCCCTTTTTCCTTAGAAAGTACTTCCTTAAATTATTTCTATCTGCGTAGTAAAAAAGTTGGTATTCCCCCTCCACCGGGAAAAAAAGCACCTTGCTGTGAACGTAAACATTCACATTTGTACTTCGGTTATTTAATCCTTTTCGATGTTTCTCAGCGAGTACATAAATTCTCGTATAACGATTTTCCCCTTTCTTGGATGACGAGTAGCATAAGAGAAAAGAGGTCTCGCTGCCATTTTCCTCGCGACCTATGTTTGATCACGTACCGAGATTTTCTTCAAGCTTGTAATTTTTCATGGGAGAATGAAGCAGTAATTTGCTTCAAGAAACAATGAGCATAATTAATTTCGAATACCTTTATATACTAATAAAAAACATTATTTCTGTGAGAATTGATGTATTCTGAAAAAAAAAAAAAAGAAAAAAAAAAAAAAAAAAGAAAAAAGGTCAGCACATATTATGCATTTCTTTCGCCATGTGCCAAATTCTAAGATCCAGTCATTTGAGCTGAAGAACTTTCCTCCTGTGAAAAATAAAAAGCGAGATTTCAATGAAATTATCTCTTCGTCTATATTTCCATATTCAAGATTTAATAATAATAGTATTTATGCATAATAGTCAAGACAGCGACGTGGCTTCATAATCTTCAGCGCATCGCTCCAATGTTACAGCAATGTCAAATATTGTTAAAATGCTCTTGGTATTTGCGCTTTCACTTTAGCAGCCTTTTTACACACCCATAACGAATACTTTTAAGTAGCTAAACTAGCAAATAATGAATCACTTGTCAAACGTAATTATTTCTTTTACTGACACTTATACAGTGTAAAGATCGACTACAGTTATTATCCTATTTTCTAAGCATCTGTTTAAGACAATTCATTCTCACCGTTCTTTTATTTTCGGTTATTGCGTCAGTAAAAAGCAGTGTGTATATTTATATATAAAACTAATTATTTATTAGACGCATAACATTTATAACAACCCCATTGACACCTTTCTTATAACATTAGCTCCCTCTGACGGATTAAAAATGGATTAGAACTGCTTGAGATAGATGATTTAAAAATCACGTTTGCTGAGGAACTCGGTAACTGCGTGACAAATGCGTACGTGCATTTACCAACCAATTGGTAAATGTATAATGTCATTTCTCCACCTTTTAAGTCTGTGAAATGTAAGTAAGTGCACTTCCGTTTTATAGATACAATCACAATTCGAAGTTTATTTTATGACAATTATGCATAGTATTTTAATGATTGCTATGTCAGAATAAATTTAATACTTGGAAACTGCCTCTTTTTTTCTTGAATTAGAGAAAACTCGAAACAACAAAAGAAGAGGAATCATGACAGCTTATGACAGGATTGCAATCACCAAAAGAAGGCAGGTCAGTTTAATTCTTTTAGATTACTATTTTGTCCTCATTTGTTGCATGAAAAATGTGTTTTCTGTAAAACTAATATAGAAAGAAGATTTAAAAATTGTTTCAGAAGGATAAAAGCAGACTGTTTCGATTATTCGACAGCAATTGATCAGAGTGAACTTATTTTATAAAATTCAGGTTCTGAGAATGATTCATTGGCAGATAGCCCTAGTGTGCCATTATCTCAATTAATCAAACCAAACCTGAGATTGATTTAAATTTCCCTAAATAAATTTAAAGAAGCACAGTTTCGGAGACCTTGGAAGGCGTAAAACGGAAGCAGAATGGAACAAGAATTTTTTTTTTAATTAGAAAAAACACGATTTACGAAAACCAATCAGAAATTACTCATATTCAAAACGCAGGCAATTCAAATAATACCCTCTCACAGAAAAAGTAAAATCACTCGAAGAGATAACTAAAAGGGTTCGGGCATTAACAGTTCCATCACCTAAACGGCAGTGTGATAGTTAATGAACAGGTTAAGATAGAAAATCACCTACCTTATTATGTTTTCTATAGTACGGAAATTCCATGGAAATGTGATATTGTGCTTGGATTTCTTGAAACAGGTAGGTGCGCGAAGTAACTTTTAGGCAGAAGCGATGCAGGTGGAAATTTTTGGACTTCAAAAGAAAGATTCGCTCCCAGCCCGAATTACAAAACATGTCACTAGAAGATAAAAAAAAGTCCTAGGAGTTGGTAAGTATTTTTCCCATGTCCTTCTTTGTTTTATGAGACCTCTGGGTTGACCCATGTATTTACACATGAAATATATACAGGTAATAATCCCCCTTGTACAGCAAAATCCTGTAGACATGGAAAGGTTCAAGAAGCAGTTATCGAGAGTCATAAAGGAGATGTTTAAAACTGAAACTATAATTCCCTTTCCCTATGTTAGTCCAGCGGTTTTGTGTCAGAGGAATGATAATTTACTCCCTGTGTTAGAAAAAGAATAACTTACCAACTCCTCCAACGATCATAAATCGAGGCGTTACGTCGTTGATTATAGGAAGCTTATTAGCATAACTAAACATCCAGTTCACTTCTTACCAATAGTAGAGAACATAATTAAGAAAATTAGATCGACTAAGTATGTAGAGTCATTATTTTATTCTGAAGCAGGAGACATGAAAAATGTGCAATGCCCTGGCCGGAACTCGAAGCTGGACTTCTCGTATACCCGCCGACTGTGCTGCTGTTAGACCACGAAGGCATACTAGAAGGAAGGATAAAATAACTTATATACTCCCCCTTTTAAAGGGCGATTGGGGATTAGGGAACCCAATTGCCAAATCCTGGTGGTGACGAATTACTGTCCAGCGCCACCGTAGAGTCATTAGTTTTTTTTTTTTTTTTTTTTTTTTTTTTTTTTTTTTAAGCAGAGGACATGAAAAATGTGCAATGCCATCGACAAGACTCCAACCTGGACATCTCCAATACGCGCCGAGTGTGCTATTTTACACCGCGTAGGCATATTGGAAGGAGGGAGAAAATACCTTATAAGTGCATGGTCAAAATTGAATTTAACATCTGGTTATTATCAGACAGGCATCATCCGTACGGATATACCAAAGACAGCGTTCATCAGAATTTAGTGTGTCTATACATTTTAAGACTGCTGTTTGGGTTATGCGGAATTCTTGCTACTTTCCAGGGGGTAATGGACAAACTTTAGAGACTCGTAATAGGCATATCAACTTTTGTTTGCCTAAATGATATCATTTCAAGCATTAACATAACACATGAGAGTTCTGAAGATCTGGGAGCTGTTTCTGCACTATTACAAAAAGGGAGTCTAAATGTAAATTCTTCATAGCATGTCCTGAAATAATTAGTCCTGAATAAAAAGTCCCGAAAGAAAGACATTGAGTTTTCTGTTAGCTGCTTAGAAATTCAGAATGTATTCTGTATTTCTTAAAGAGGCAAGAGTCGGTAGCAGTGCGGGATCTCTTCCCTCTATTCAGGAAAGAATTTATTGTAACGATTGAAAAGATGAGCACTGAAGATGCAGGAGTATAATTTCAGGCCACAATGCATGCCAGGGAAGTAAAATATCCTGTCGAGAATTAAACTGGACAAATAGGGAAAAGAAATAAGATGCGACATGCTAAAATAGAAAATTTTGAATTTATAAGAGATATGAATTGAAGGAGGACTCTGTATTTGAACAATGTTTGTGTTTATTTAAAGTTTCCCAATAATTTTGAACACACCAATATTGCATTGATTAGAAACCGGACGAGTATCTATGGAGTAATCGTTGACCTTTTGTAATGTACAAAAGCCACAAATAAAAACATAAAATTAGATCGGTAATGCCAGCAGATTTTGATGGAATATTTTAAATAAATTCTATGACGTGCCATTATCAGGCGCCTAGGCATCAAGAAGAAGGCGCAAAAGGTTAGAGAATCAGTTTTATTTCTCTCATTTGCAAACGTCTGTAACAAATTATATCAATTCCTATAGCACATGCCAACTAATTACTTGTGCTAATCAGCATCGGTCAGGTATTTAAGCAGAATAAAAGTAAGGTTCCCCACTGGAATAGATATTATCGATTTATTGGGACCATACCTTTAATTATTGTGAATTTCCTGTTATTATGACCAGTTTTATCTAACGGTAAGGCTGATGCGTCAATGAACTGTTTTATTTTAAACTTTCATCTGCATTACTCTGTTGATTTCCTGACTTACCTGACAATAGTATGAAAACAAGACCACGGATTGTTGACGAAGAGCGCATATTTGGGTCTGCCATTCATATGGGCCTTAGTAATCTTTTAGGTGATAGAAAGACTGTCACATTTTGAGAAAGAATTATTAAATACAATTTGCTACGATGTTTTGATACATTTGTTGTTGCAAACGCTTCGTAGAACTGGGCGCCAGTTTAAATAAATTAAAGTCAATTCATGAAAGAAGATGATGTTAATTTGCGGTGTGTTTTATATTCTTAGCTAACTAAATCAAAACATAAGTTATCTTTAAATCGACTAAATTCTGTCTAATCTTAAATAAACTCCCTTAAAATTTTAACTGAAGTCAAGATTATCATATTGCTCAGAAAATGTTACACAAATTATTATTTACAACAGAACATTAAAATAGTGTTATGGCTGAATGCTATTAAGAAGAATTAAACTGAAATTATAACCTAGCAAATAGTCAGTGAATTTTCAACTTTATTTTATTTATTGAAAATTATTTCTTACAAGGTACATTAATGACAGAGTCGTAAAATATTATTTACATAAAAACATATCTGGATTCGTTCAAAAATGATAAAGGATGGGAATTTAGTTACGACGTGATCACGCAGTAATCTGACTTAAGGAAAATTTCACATCCACATATTTTTCTCATAATGTTCTTAGAAAAATAGCGTTCTTTATCGGTAGCCTCCCAGAAGGAAGACAATGACAGCAACTTTATCTACAAGTAGAGCCGGATATATTTAATTGACGAACACAAGCAGATAATTCACAATAGTCACCGAATATCGATGCTTCAAGGCAAGCGACGAACACATTGATTGAATCATGTTACTGTCCACTATAGTTAATTTTAGTAGGCCAAAAACTTCTGCGATTGACAAAACGCAACCAGAGGCCTTGAGTAGCTTGGAACTCATTAACTAATTTTTTGCATCTGGAGCCCACTATGGAATCAGCAAACTTCAAACGCTTAAAAGCACCAGCTGTTGACAGAACGTTTGGTATCTAGCCCGATGGAAAAGCGATGATTAGGTCTTTTTGTCAGTATCTCACATATCTTAGGAAAGTCACTCACCTCTCTATTGCTCAGTTAAAAAAAAGCAAGGAAGAATTCCTAACTTTTCTCTAACCAAGGGTAGTGCCCCTGGCGCTCTAACCAAGAAGTGTACTCCCGCCCCACCTCTTCGGTTCAGGCAAGGCTGTTGGGCTTGCAAGTCGGGTTCCTACGCAGGTGCGTTACCCCGTGAATAATGAGGTGTCCGATTTTCTAATATGTGGAGAGATAAGCAAAGTATCATAACAGTCCATTGATACCGTGATAAAAATCGTAAATTGGCATAATGGCATATGAGTTGTCGGACGCCTGAGGAACCGAGGAGAAACATTGCTACCCCAGGGGGCAGTACGCATGTAGTGCGAGAGAAGTAGGAGCAAGTGCACAGAATGATATCGAATCAAGATCATCAGTAGAAATGTGTTTTAAGTATGCAATAAGCAAAAGAGGTTTACCAAAATAAATGTGAGGTATGATGCAATGAATCAGTAAAAATATAAGATTTGAAAGTGTTATATATATAAAGGTGTTTTTTTTTTTTTTTTTTTTTTTTTTTATTTTTTTTTTTTATATTTTATTTTGGATCAAACTACGCAAAAGGGGACGGCCTAGAGAAGGTGCCGAAGCACCGCTCGAGGTCTCTTTTTATTGACATTGCTGGTGGGATCATAATATAGGATTGGTATGGTGGGGTTATTAACTTGGTTTATGTTTTCAAAAAATTTTTTTGCTATTTCAGCAAAGTAGGTTTGTATTTCTGGAATATTTGTTTCTTCATGAATAGCTTTGTTTCGTATGAACCAACGGCTCTTAGTTAATTCTCGTAGGATGACATTTTGCGTAGTTTGAATCCTTTTTATTGCAGTGGGGCTTGCATATCCCCAAACTGGGCACGCATAGGTGAGCACGGGACGCAAAATAGCCTTATATATCAGTAACTTGCATTCTAGAGACAATGCTGAGCTCCGAGCAATTAGGGGGGTAAGTGTAATTTTACGCGCTCGGAACTTTGATAGTATATGGGTAATGTGAGGGGCCCATGTGAGTTGGTCGTCTAAGGTGACGCCTAGGTAAAGGGTTTGCTTAGTCCAAGGGATTGGTTCTCCATACATATGGAGCGTGACATTTCTGTCGATGTCCTTGCGTAGTCTGGTGAATAGGATGGCATCAGATTTCTGGACATTAATTTGTATTTTCCATGCGACAAGCCATGATTCCAGTGCTTGTATGTGGTTTTGTAATGTTGTGACGGCTGAGCTAAAAGATGCACTTTGAGAAAGAATCGCTGTATCGTCTGCGTATAGTGCCAGTGTGGTGTTGGGTGTTTGTGGGATGTCGTTCGTGTAAAGGTTGAATAATAGGGGGCCGAGAAGGGACCCTTGGGGGACCCCAGCCCTAATGGGCCTGGGGGTGGAGATTATGTTATTAACACGAACGACAAATTTTCTGTCTTCTAGGTAGGAGTGAAGGATGTGTGAGATGTACCCTGGTATGCCCAGGTTAATGAGTTTGTAGAGTAGGCCCCTGTGCCAGACACGATCAAAGGCCTTGGCTACATCGAGAAACAGTGCCGCCGTAGTAGTTTTGTCACACAGACCTTTGGATATAAGCTCAGTTACCCGATACAACTGATGGATAGTTGAGTGCTTCCGGCGGAACCCATGTTGCTCGTTAATTAGCAGGTTGTGTTCATCCACGTATGCGAGCAGCCTGTTCATGATGACATGCTCAGCCACCTTGCTGAGTGCCGGAAGAAGGCTGATAGGCCTGTCTTCGGCCATGGAGGTAGGAAGTTCCTACCTCCATGTCTTCGGCCGCCACTACATCTGTCTATCTCTTCTCTCGGTCCACCTGTCCTTGTCAAAAGAAAACTGTCAATATTTCTAACCTTGCAGCTTGATAAAGGGAACGCACTTCTTCCTGACACCTTTGGACCTCACAAGTTTTTTTTTCGTTTCTTGAATGATGTCCGTTTTCCTTCAATGGAAACGAAATTCAGGAACACTTTGGAGATTTCCAAAGGAAGAAGCCTTCCAACAGAATTGCTCATTCGTTTTCGCATTCTCGATGCCCTCCTTCTTTCACTAACTGAGAAGTTTAAAAAAAAAAAAAAAGGAACACAGACTGGTAGAAACGTCAGTAGCAGAAAGGAGATCTATTTCCCGAAGGTTCTTGAATCTTCTATGCATTATTTCATACGAACTTATCCCATCCCAAAGGACTAGGAGAATGTTAGAATGTTCTCTAATATTCGATGTATTATTTGGATTAAGATATTAGTATTATTTGGGTAAACATTATTAAAATATTAGTATTATTTTCTTAAATGTTTAACAATTCAGATTTCAATTTACAATTCATTCGAATGAGAACTTTGGGTACTAATATTATTTTTTCTATTTCATACTTAAATGCTCACTTCGAAACGTTTCTTCAAAATTTAAGAATCCCAGATAGTAAAATTAATTTATTTTTAATTGAGGTTGTACTTTGAGATTGCACCTCAAAATACTTTAATAAATAAAATTTAAATATGGCACATGGTCTAAAAGATTTTATACAGAATCTTACACAGATTAATTGATTAAATAATAAGTACACTGAATTATTGTTACTAGCACAAATACTCGTATCTTTGACAGTAAAGTGAATTTACTAAAATTTAAAGAAATTTGATTTTTAATTTAAATAAGAGACTAGTTTTATGCTAAAATGACACATCAGAAGCCCCCAGAAAACGGGTCTAACATTCCACAGCCTCTCTTTACCCTGCCATCAAACACTTGACAGGACTTTCGTATTGCCGTGTATTGTAAGTGAACTCTACTTAACTCTATTCATTGTTTCTCACACATAAGCACTAGCGAACCTGTAACAGTGTATAAGCCTGTAACAGTGCCATTAGAAACCTTTTCTCACAATTTGAAACTGTTAGTTTGTGGTGTAATGCTTTCATTATATTATTTTACAAAGTTTTAATGAGGGCACATGGTGTTATCAGTTAAAGTTTAAATTTATTTTTTTTCTTGTTATTTTTTTTTTTTGGCCAAATTCATCAAACAATTGAAGTCTGCTTTAGATTTTAGATATCAGGACCTGAATGATAACATTTTATAAAGACTTGTTTCTTTATAATTTTAGTTTAAAAAAGTTACCTTGTGTTCTAAATTTGTATAGCAGTTTCCCTAGGCAGAGCTTAATTTGTTTTGATACAAATCCACATCATAATTATTTTTGTTTTTACAAGTTATCTCAAAATTAATTACATATATTGTTGACGTTAAATGTATTTTCCAAAACCGTTATACATGCACAAAGGTATAGGCTTGAGATCCATATTTATTTACTTAAAAAAATAGGTTTTTTTCTGACTTTGTACGAGTTATAAATTTTATAACGCAAACCTGTATTACCAACAGTAAAATTAAAATAAGGAGATAATGTCATCAAATATATCAAGGTGCCGTTATATTTACGGAGTGTACCGGTGGAAGTACCAACAATCAGCAACGTAGAAGGACTCAAAACCGAATTAACAATACAGCTCAGAAATTAAAATCTCAAATGCTGGAAAAAGTGGCCTGGAAAGCAATTTTAACGCTCTGAGATTAGAAGAGACTCTCATAGTATCGATATGATGAAAGATAAATTGTAGAGTCATTAGATTATATTGAAGCAGGAGACACGAAAAATGTGCAACGGCCTTTCCGAGACTCGAACCCTGGACCTCTCGAATGCGCGTCGAGTATGCTTCCAAATACACCACGAAGGTATGCGGAAGGAAGGATGCTTCTTTTTTAAAGGACGACTGGGGATTAGGGGACCCAGCTGCCTAATCTTGATGGTGACGAATTATCGTCCCCAAGCTTTTAATTCGGGCGCCACTAGTAGAGTGATCAGGTTATTGTAAAGCAGGAGACGTGAAAAAAGTGCAATGTTCTCGCCGAGACTCGAACCCAGAACCTCTTACATCACGAAGACACACGACAAGACGGAAGAAAATTAAAATAAATAACACAAACTGAGGCATTTATTTAAAAATAATTGTATTTTTCTTGGCTTAAATCCGTTTTAATTAATTGCCAGTATTTTGAAAATAAATCGTGACTTTTGAAACATTTTGTATTTTAAAATATTCGTCCTATAAATTTTTAAAGAAGTTGTATGCGGTGTAAAAATGCCGTATGTGATGTATATACCCCGTAGCACAAATCCCCCTGATGCTACCGGAGGTGCCCATTTTGAATTTGTTTCTATTACTTGCAGACATGAGCAATTCGTTCCCCAGGAACAGGAGGTATTTGAATCTAAATAGAATTAATAGCGTGATAATTCTTTTGAAATCGGCTTCTAAATGGACCATTTATTTACGTGAAGTGGATGTTTGAATACAAAAGGGAAAGTGGGTGGTCATTCCTCGGCTATTTGTGGAGAGGAATGCGGAATTGATAATTCTCCTCGCAGAGGAATGCATTTACTGTCACTCAATTTTTTTAACCAAGAGACCTAGGCAGAAAGCATTTTCCATTTACTTCGCATAGGTTCTCATAGAAACCTAGCGCAGAGAAAAATATACA
Source organism: Stegodyphus dumicola (assembly GCF_044657685.1). Classification (NCBI taxonomy): domain Eukaryota; kingdom Metazoa; phylum Arthropoda; class Arachnida; order Araneae; family Eresidae; genus Stegodyphus; species Stegodyphus dumicola. The sequence continues at coordinate 184,258,615 of NC_140781.1, forward strand.
TGCATTTACCTCCTTGATTTCATATGTATATTCCGTCTTTAAAAATTTCTTTTGCATTGTCCTGAAAGCATTTTCTGCTGTAGAATTTAAAATATTAAATACTTTTACATTAAAACTACTTGAAAAAGTTGCAAGGAACTTAACTGAAATGCAGGAAAGTGAATTGCATGCGTACACAAAAAGAATAAACATAAAGAAAAAGAGAAAAAAATTGCAAGGTTTTAAAACCTAACTCATGTTAACTACAAAGATTGTCGAGATCATGGAGGTAGGAAGTAAGATGGAGTCGCCCTAAACAAGTTTCTCCGTACCTTGCTCTGAAGCACCGGCGATCCCTACGTGGTGACCAAAACATTGGGTCATTTACCATTGAGTTCTATGGGATTTGACGCGTTCGGGTGTAAATATTTTGTAATTACGTCGCAAATATACACATAAATGTATATATTTTCTTTTTCTACAACACTTCAGAGTCCTAAGTATGTGAAAACAACATATTTTTAAACAACATTTCATTCTGAACGGAATTAAATGCTATACTTTTCACAGGACAGTTTTCTCAAAATGGTTTAATTTGAATGAAATATTTTCAAGTAAGTATAAGTTTTCGTTAATTACATTAGAAAAAAAAAATTAAGGTAATTCGATTTTATTCGGTTAAGGTACAAAAATTAAGATCAAAGTTTATTGTATTATTAATATTAAAATTATGCATTATTTCTTTTCTATTTATAGAGCTTCTTCCTAAAATACTTTCTTAAATATGACATGATTTTTTGGCTTCTTTTAAATCGAAAAATGTAAGTCAATTTATAATTAATGCTCTATTCGGTTCATTTTAAATTAGAGAATTATTAGGAATTAGCGAAATACTTTAAATAAGTATTTCGCTAATTCCTAATAATTAAATAGGTATTAAATAGTATTTGACATTCTCTGAACATTTCTGAAAGGAAATAAAATAAGTTTTTTTTAAGTATTATTTAAAACTTGTAACTGAGTTATTATAAAATGTAAAGGGGAATAATTCTTTTAATTATACTTATCAGATTTTTTTTTACCCTTTATTTCAACAATACATCTTCCAAAATCCTTTATTACGTTCTTAAGTGCGCATCTCATAGCATTTGCTTTACAATAACTTTTAACAGATTGCTTTCCAATACGAACAATTCTTGCTTAAATAGTTTTATAACGTATTTGTCAACAGGATTTCAATTTTTGTTTAAAATTCAATATTAAGGTTATTATATATTTAGATAACATTTATAATCATTCTAAATTAGATACATTTAATCATTAGATTTCTTCACAGTACTTTCACAGTTGTTTATATGTGAATAAATTCTTCATTTCAAATACATTTATAAATAATTTAATGAATATTTAAGTATTTTGTCAAAGACAGATACATGCTTTTTGCAAGCACATGCATAAATACCCATACATATTTCCTATTTATCATTTCCGGCATGTGCAAATCTTTAATTTCTGTGCATTCACTATATTTTTCGTGTAAAGTAATTTACACTAATTTAGCATACACCCGAAAATTTTACATAAAAAATATATATGAATATAATTTGAATGAAAATTATAAGTATTATTTTTAATACCCACTCAAAGGTCAGTTTTTCTTCAAAATTCCTCCACGATAGTATCTCTCTCTTTAGGCAGATAGCCCTTGCATGCGTTACTCTATTTAATAAAAACTTAATCTGACCTATGTGCCTAATTACAAATATTTTAACATACATAATTTTATATTTACATTTAGCCATCAAGTTTCAAACTTTTCAAATCTTCTAGAAAATAAATTTTGGCAGATCTCTTTTAGCAATTTTCTTAAAATCTGTATTTTTGTAGTGCAACAGCTTAGAATTTTATAAAACAAATTCATAATCAAAATCGCTGTTGTTAGTTATCGAAAAATAACCAAGATGTGATTTTTGCGTAAATGTCAGTAAACTATACAAATTGCTATTATCCATTACACTATGAATGTTTCTTTCATGCGAGAGTGTCCCTTTTTCGATTTCTATGGAACTGTCGTGTGTCGAAATACTATCAGAATCTTGTCAAGCGAGCTTCTGAATGTAAACAAAGAACACCCCGTCAGGTGACCCAAGCTTCAAAGCAGTGCTTCACTTCTAGCGCGGAATGGCCCCTCCTCCCTTTCCTACCTCCACGGTCGAGATGACAGTAAGAAATATCTGAAATTATTCCGCATATTACATTAGTAAACATTTGTCTAATGCGGATTAGATTTCAAAACAAAAAACATTTTCGGTTGCTAGGTTTGAGTTTATCCAATAACACTGACGAAGCATGTCTTCTACAATATGGTAATCTGAGAACACAGATTTCGCTGTAGCAAGTTAAATGATATGGCATATAACTGTCTTAAATGTTAACATACATACGTCACATAACATGGCTAATAAACAATCCTGCCATGAAACCAGTGCTTTATCTTTTTACTTCGCAGGATTATGAAACACGGTAAATTAATTTCGTAGATTCTAATTTAAATAACAAATAACTCAATATTAATTCTAGGAAGTTAAATAATTAAAATGCGTTGATTTCGTTTAGTAATACTAAAACAAGAAATACTATCAGCTAGTTTTTGAGTATCTAAAATTAGAATTTCTCATAAGCAGTCTAGTTTGTGTTACTTCAAACTTTTGCTCAAACCGATTTCGGTATAATACTCTTCGAAATATATAACAATTTTAAATTGTATAATTTGTAGTCTTGCATTATTTCTCCAAGCGTAACAGAGTTCCAGCATACGAGAACAGACTAAAATAACTTTAAAATATTTGAATTGTTAAAAACTATCCCCCAAAATATTCGATATTAGTTATATATAAGCAGATAAAATACTCAAGAATCGCTTAGCTTTCATCGAATCCGTAGCAAAGGTATCCGTTTTTGTTGAAGGAATTTAGCAGTAATTTATTGTACCTAAATGAAATATGAGATAAAAATCACAAAAAAGCTAGTAGAATTATCTAGATATCTTAATCAATTTTAAATCATCAGGAGTTGATTTAAAACTATTAGGAACTTTACGTCATTTAAAATTTATCAGGAATCAGTTGGCCAAGAAGCACATTCAGAGTTTGTATAGTATGCATCATTTCGAAGGTTTCTGCTTTGCAGTCTCGTGAACACAAAAATGAAGCGCAATACTTTACCTGCTATATTGACTTACACGAGCAGAAACAGACTTAACTCCAAGTATGAATCGTTTTTAAAATTCTGTATATCGATTTGAGTAATTTTTGCCCCCGAAATGAGCGGAAGTTCTTATTATTGGAAGAGATCCAAATTTGGAGTTAAGCGGGAAAAATTGCAAACATCTCTCAGATTCACAGTTTCTTTTGTAATTTTATTGCTGAAAGTACTGCTTTCTCTTGAGTTTAAATTCTAAAAAAAATCACGTTTTTAATTTATAAAAATGTTAAAAGCCTTTTACGTTAAGAGCAAGGTCTACTTCTCCTGGTGATCAATCACTCCATAATTTAAATACGTCAAGCATTCTGCTACAACTCAAAATGCAGAAGAAATTGTTCTGCATTATTCTCGATTAGAAATCAACTTAATTATATTTCTAATTTGACTTAAATGTTTTGAAATTCATTTCACGAAGTTAATTTATCTTTCATTTCCTAATTTCCTTCTTATTAGTAGATAAAGTTAAAAATATTTTACAGTATTGGTATGACTTTTCTCAAGATTTCCAATGTAGCAAAGATAGATGACGTTTTAAATAATCCCCGTTTTGTACCATGTTATATAAATAACGCATATACTTACATGAATGATGACCCTGTAGAACAAATATTTCTAGCAATTAAACTATCTTGTGCTTAAATAAGTGAAAATTTCACATACAAAGAAATTGCAGTTAAAAATAACAAAACAATTCATCTCGGAGCATAAAAATGAATTCAAATAATAATGAAAGTTATTGGAAATACAGAGTAATTAAGAAGGAAGCAATTAAAATTTCTTATAATAATATTTTGTATCGAAACTTGTTAGAAAGCGTCCAAATGCTATCGAAAATATAAATCGGAAGAGAATAATATGTTGAAAATAGAGAATATTTTATCTCCCAATTTCATTTTGTACTTTTTCAGAAAATTAAAAGAAATTTTAAAAATAGAGCTAACGTAGATACACATTGAAACATAAATTAAAGTAAAAACAATGAATAAATTATTTATTTGAAACGTTTTTAACTCCTGATCAATTCTATTAAATTTGACTATGCATTTTTGATTTTGAAGATACAGATAACTGTGCAAAACAAACAGCAAGAAAACGTTTCGTTGCAAGTAGATATAAAATAACGTCTTCATTTTAATCAGACACCTTTAATTTAATTGTCTGGTACTGACTGAAATCCAGCTTCAGGGCTTTTGTGTTTACGTATCCCTTCCTATCGCAATTCGTGTTTACTGTAAACCTTAGAGAGTTCGGAAAAGGGCTGTGTTAATTACATTATGATAAATTGTAATCGATGAGCGTAATTATATGGATGCTATTCTTAGCGTTCCTAGCTGAGGAAGAAGTCATTGCGTTGCACTTCCGAAAGATTTAGACTTACTATTGCACTGAAGTTTAAATTTTCATTTGAACGGCAAGTTGCAATGGAGTAAATTGTACACGATTTAATCTAAATTTGACACTATTCAATTTTATAAACTAGCGGATAAGTAATTTATCTTCAATAACTCGTCAACATTGGCATTCAAATCAGTTTCTGGTAAGCACAAAGAAGTTCATCTAAAGTTTTAAGCGAGCAGAAGTTAACAAATTTAGATAAAAGTTAATGATCAGGAAATGCTTGGTGTAGAGATCTTCTGAATTCCTCCCATAACTATTACTCCTTGAACTATAGCCCACCAACGGCCGAGAGGTAAAGTCGCTGAACACTGGTAGTTCGGTCCGAGGTTCGAATCCCGCGAACGGGCAGTCTGCATGGGTGTTTTCGTGGTTTTCCCCATGTGTAACGTGTATGCGAGCCAGTTTCCCTTAGAAAGTCCTCCACGAAGGCATCCCTCTCCTTAGGCAGATAGCCCTAGTGAGCTTTGCCATAATTAAATACACCACCACACCACACCTTGAACTGCAATTTTTGATTTCCAATTTTGCTAAATTTAATATTGATTTTCTTAGTATTTTTCTATTAATCACGTCACTTAAATGATATATGAAAACGTGTGTGTGGGTAGTATTCTCATACTTCCCAGCTCCGTACTTATTACTCGACGTTAAATTTAGATATTGTTAAATTTAGATAAACACTAAGATTTTTTCGAACCCTAAATTGCTTTATGCAAGAATTTAAATGCAGTTTCTGACTTTGCAATAAAGCTGGTAGACTGAGTAATGAAACAGACTGCTTATAGCATTTACAATAACTTTTAATCGTTTATATAAACTTAATATTGTTATTTTTTGTTTTGATGGCTTCTTAATATAAGACTATTGAAATAACTTACTCTAAGATTAATCATTTAAAAGTTATGAAATTTAAAACAAAAAATGCACGTATGATTGCCCAGAATGGTCAAATCCGAAATAAAATAACTGATTTTATTAAAGTATATAATATGAATGAATTGGTTTGGCGAACCTTAAATGTCAATTTGTGTACGCTACTGTGCAGACAGGAAATGAGAAAAAATATTGTAAACTAGTTTATGCTTGTGATAAATTATTTAAAGACAGGAGTATCATAATAGCTGAATTAAGTCTTGTGTCGTAAATTACACTAAACTAAGAAAAAAGGACGTTAATAATAATTCATGAATGATTGACTACTGAGTCTATAATATTTTTTCTGTTTCAGCAGAATGTTTTCTATTCCATTTGTTTATTATATAAGTTTTAATTTCTTTCTTTCTTTGTGATAGTGAAATTAGACACTTTGAAGAATGCCTTTAGTAAAGTGTTAGTCATCATAATGAATAATATTGTTGCGTTCTACGGGTTCGTGGATTTGGAGTGATTGACGACAACACTTGGAGAAGAATGAAAACAAAATTTATTCGTCAGTATTACACAGGACAGTTTCAAAGACGCGTTTATAGTGAACAAGAAACTACAATAAAACACGCTGCAATAATCAGCAGCACAGCCTTCAGGTTATCAGGCTAACGGTGAAGAGAGTTTCACGGCAAAGCACTAAATTACAGTTCCCGACTCAGTCGATTGCTCTCGGAACTGAAGACAGTAGTACTGAACTCAGCATACTCTCGATACTCTTCGCGATACATTCCTACTCCGCGTACAGGCATGGTATTTATATAGCTTTTGCTCTGCCTTCAAAAAAATTCTCGGAAAAACCGGTAAGAATTCGTTATAGAATTTTCTCGCTACCTCTATAGCATATCGCGAATTTTGTCACCAAATCGGCAGTTTCGCGCCAAATCTGGAAACCCTGCCTTTCCTTGCCACTTTCTGCCAACCCTATACCCGCTTTGTGGAGAAGCTATCTTACCGCAGCTGGGCCCTTCATAACAATCTCATAACTATCAGTACCTATATTTCTTTTAATTATCAGAAGTACTGAAAGGTGGTCATCTACAGAAGGCGATTTTCATAAAATTACTCACTGTAAATGTAAAAAAATTAAGCTAGTTGGTATTTTTAACTGTGTTTATTTTCATTATTAGATAAATTTATTGAAATGTGTGATTTAAAGGTGATGTTATAAATGTTTGAAATTTTTGTATTGTATGAATAATTGCTGTATTATGATATAGTGAAGAAACGTTTATCTATATAACCATTTCCGCTTGTAATTAGTTTTACGATTTTTTAGTCCAAAGGGGCGTTTTTTTAAAGTTTTGTGTGTTACCTTTATTTATTAAATATCATATTCTTTGCACTTAAACCATAAAATTTAGTTTAATAGCAATGCCGCAAAATAATTTTAAAACGAGCATATCTTTAGAATTTCCGATACACAGTTCGACGCGCTGGAGATAAAAAAGGTTTCCCCCCCGTAAACATTGGTTTCCCCCCGTTTTGGAATTTTACGTCGGACTCCTATAAATGTCGGTTTACTTTTCAAACTGTTGCCACAGAATGTTAGAGTCCTGCATTATATTTGAAGAAATTAAATAGTGCAAAATCTGCAAAAATGTATGTATATTTCTCGCATTATGATAAAACAACGGTGCATAGAGCTATAGAATTTTGAATCACGTAATCCTCCTACGAATGTGGAATATCAAATTCGAAGTTTGGAATTTGTTTTATTACCTATTTCATATTTTGTAAAACTTTGAAACGAATTTTTGACTAACAACTCAAGGTTTTAAAAGCGAACAATGGCAACCCTCTACGGGGGGGGGCACCTTTTTATCTCCAGCGCGTCGAACTGTGTATCAGAAATTCTAAAGATATGTCCATTTTAAAGTTATTTTGCGACATTGCCATTGAACTAAATTTTATGGTTTAAGTGCAAAGAACGTGATATTTAATGAATAAAGAATAACACAAAACTTTAAAAAAGCGCCCATTTGGACGTAATTTAAAATCTGAAAAAATTTCAGTTTTTTTTTTTTTTTTTTTTTTTTTTTTTTTAATTTTTTTATATGTACAGTAGGAAAAGAGAGCTAGAATTGTGTAGCTCTTCAACGTTACCCCGAATAAAAAATACGGGATAAAGTTAGATCTCAAATTTAATTGAAAGCCTTAGCCAGTAAATCAGTTCAGTCCGTGATTTTTAAGGTGCAGAAGTGAGTACTTACGTTTGGGTATTGTAACGTAAGTACTCACTTACACTTCTCGAAACAATACATGTTCAATACAACGTATACTTACGCTGTATTGAACATGCATTGTTAGTGTAAGTTTATATTGCATTAGCTTTATGAATTCCCGATAACATTGTGTGTTTTGTAATGAAAGTATTTTTTTTCTTTCGCTATCGGTATGTTAAAGACACTTTTCTGCATTATGCTTGTAATTCCGACTTTAATTATATTGCACAATTTGTCAGAGTTATTTTAAGAAGTAATAATTTTCAGTTCTGTTGGAAGTGTTTATTTAGATGACCATTCTTAAAAAACGAGATATCAGTAATGCTTTTGGCTTTAAAGAATCAATCCTTTGTTTGCTGTGTTTCTCCCTTAATATCTGCTTCTGTTTCAAAATTTCTCCGAAATGCTGTTGGTTTTCATACTTTCAAGCTTGAGTAGCTGAAATACTTTTAATTATTCTTTACTGAGTGGTACGGTAGTTTATATCTAGTTAAGAAGTCTCACTCCAATGTCTTACCTTCCCCTGTAAAATTTGAAAAATGTTAGAATGTGAATAATTGAAAACAAATTTGACTTCGCAATTACACACAGTAAGCTTTTAAGAAAATGCCATTGAATCTAGCATCTATTTTAAAGCTTTTATAATTTTTGAAATTGAAGTTATGCGATGATTTTCTCACAGCTCAATACAATTTTTACTAGGCAAAGCAATGTGAGTGCACAGAAGTCCAGAAATATAAATTTTACTTACGAACATATATTTAATGCATGGACGAATAGAAGTTTTATAAGTTCTTAACCATTTTAATAATAATATAACTAGTGCTAAATAACAAATCGTTTTCTTTTACAAACCAGAAAATTTCAAATAATGAGAATTAAGGCTAAAATTACAGATATAAAAAATAAAACGTTGTTAAATATTTAAAAAATAATTTGAATAATTGTTGCCCTTTGTAATATAGAAAGGTTCCAGTGCATTTCCGCTCACTGACTTGCTTTTAAATGGCTGATTTGATTATGGCATTGAATACTCGAATGCCATCTGTATTCTATTTGATTTTGTAGAAAGTAGTGCTCATAATGCTTGACAAATGAGTTTATATCGTCTTTGTAAAGAGTATTAAAATTGCGAGCCATCTTTTTGAGAGAAGACTTTGTAATGGCTTTCACGTAAGGCGCTCTACATTCTGAGTTTTAGAATTAAGAATAAAGGCTTTCCATTTTAATTTTCAGTGTAAAAAGGGACATTAGATGATATGAAATGCTCGAAAAAAAAGCAACACAAAATATTATTTTGCATTATCTTTTATATTACATTTAACTAGTGATAAAAAATGTCGTTTCCTTTTTAATGGTTATAATTTTTAATAGCTATAATTTCAATAATAAAGAGATCTTTTAAATACATTCGGTATATTTTTTTGGAAGCAGGAGATATGAAAAATGAGCAACGTCTTGGCCGGGAATTGAAACAAGGACCTCTAGAATACGCGTCCAGCATGCAGATCACTACATCACGATCGCACGCTAAGAAGGCGGGAGAAATATCTTATATACTCCCCCTTTTAAAGGGCGACTGCAGTTTTTAGGGGAACCAATCGCCAAATTTTGGGTGTGGAGAATCATCATCCACCACCCTTTTAGTTCGGGAGCCATTGTAGAGACAACATTAGGTTTTTTTGGGGGACGCAGGAGGTATGAAAAATGAGCAACGCCTTCGCCAGGAATCGAACCACTGCCTCTGGAATAAGCGCCCAGCATGCAGACCACTACACTACAAAGGCACGCTATGAAGGCGGGAGAAATACCTTATAATCTTGAATAATTTATGCCAAATTTTGATGTGTATATAACTTGAAGTTTATATCTGTGAGCTGTATGTTCTGAATGAAAACATTTACTTACTAAAGACAACAAAGAATTTGCTGAAAGGCAACAATGAAAATAACTGATTACTTATGGTCATTTAGTAATACGTTTCAGCAAAACTAAGTTCCTGTTCTAGACGATGATATATTATATTTCAATTTGAAAGACAGGCTTGTGATAAACACGGAATATTAACTTTACATTAACATCATTTCATTAATTCCTCGTCATTATTCATTCCTCGGTTGATATTCAGGTTACGTTCCTAGAACTCTAAACGTTAAATGGAAACATTTCAACGCATAGTAAACAGGAATAACGGGATACGCGACTAAGCGAGCTTTACTGTAATTCTGTGATGCCAGAAGCTAGATTCACATGAGAGCTGAACGCTGACAGCCCGGACGGCTCGTTAATCTCGGCGAACGGCTGGTTACATGTTGTTTTCGTGGGTCAAATGTAAATATGAGCCGCATCTCTTAAGAAGTCCTCCTCGAAGGCATCTCAGTTCTTAAGCAGATAACCATAATATGGTTTGCTGCAATTAAAATAACTCAATTCATTCCGGTAGTTCTGCTTTGTTTCTTGTACTGTGGATAACGAAATACAATTGTAAAGATTATTTATCAGTAAATTTGATAAAATTCAGAATTTTATTCATTCTGAAGTTTATCAAATATATTCTTTAGTATTCATAGATTAATTGCCCTTGAACTGACTCAAAGGCAGTAATGAAAATTATTGACCACCTACTTTAAAATTCAAATCCCAAAACTTCTAAATATTACTGATTCTGAAATTTATCAGTAAAATTCTGAAGTTTTGGATTCGAATTTGTATTGAACAATTACAAAAAACTGTCATCGGTTTAGCCTTCAGGTCGGTTACTTAAAACAAAATAAGTTAAGTGGGTTATCAACTGGGTTGGTGAGTTGTAATGTCAAAAGCTGAGTTAAAGAAATTCTCTGAAATTAAACAAATACAAATTTTAATGCTCATTTTTTTCATCGTTTTCAATTATCGATAGTTTTTTAAAAGACTTTCATTGCATAAAGCTGTTTGGTTAAAATATTTTTAAGGAATATACAATTTGCCGAATGCACATCTCTTCTACTTTTTTCCGCATTCACTTTAGATTTGTACCGAAAATAATGATACGGATCATAGAGCAGATTTGCCTCCCAGCTTGATAGGTAGAAAATATTTAGTAGTCCAATAAAAAAAATTAAGTTGTAAGTTGGTTACTTCTTATGGTTCGGTTAATTGAATACGGCAAAATGCAGTAGATTTATCTGCTTGAGGGGAGGAATGATTTAATTGAGCACTTCCTAAAGGTTAAGTTAGGATAGGTTATTCAATTACACAAAGCCTGGAGGGCTATCTGCCTAAGAGGATGGATGCCTTCGTGGAGGACTTTTTAAGAAAAGCTGGTTCGTATACACGTTACACATGGAGAAAACCACGAAAACACCCATGAAGCCAGCCCGTTCTCGGGATTCGAACCTCAGACCGAACTACCTGTGTTCAGCGACTTTACCTCTCGGCCGCTGGTGGGCCACTTCTTAAAGGAAACTGGCTCTTATTTATGTACACATAGGGAAAACCACGAGAAACCAGCATGCAGACAGCTCGCTCGCTTGGCTTTTTACTGAGACCGAACTTCCAATACTCAGCAGTCTTAAACACTCGGCCACTGATGAGGCCTTTTTATGAATACCTGAAATTGTACGATCATGTTGATTGCAACTAATTTGTTTGTTGGGCCCACCAGCGGCCGAGCGGTAAAGTCGCTAAGCACTGGTAGTTCGGTCCGAGGTTCGAATCCCGCGAACGGGCTGGCTGCATGGCCGTTTTCGTGGTTTTTCCCATGTGTAACGTGTATACGGGTCAGTTTCCCTTAGAAAGTCCTCCACGAAGGCATTCCTCATCTTAGGCAGATAGCCCTCGAGGCTTTGCCATAATCACACACACACACAATAGTTCTCAATAGCAACTAATTTGTTAGATAGTCCTACATAAGCGTGACTTTGATGTTTTTTACGCTTCTAGTGCAAGAGCATTATAATGAACCATCGTAAATTTATTCTTTTTTTTAAAGACCGGTAAAAACCGCATAAAATCGAAGAAGCGTTAGGCGGGATATAGTAAAGCGTAGGTTTAATGTATAACAATGTAAAGAAATGTTAATTTAAACAAGACTATTTACATTTTAAGTATAAAAACCATAACGTGAGGACTTTGCTTTCATTGAATAGTATTAATTATCAATATTTGAAGCTAGGTACATAAAGAAATGTTACTATAGCTCTAAAACGTTTCATAGTTTATCATTATTGCTGTTATTCTTAAACATGCATTGTTTAAATATGCGTCTCTGAGTACAACCATTTAAACTGTATGTTATAAGCTATGAATGAATCTGTGTGTTGTAAGGAATAGGAGTAGCAACCTTTCTCTCTCCTCTGAACAGGTCAAGTAGCAAATTATCTGGATAATTCAGATGCCTCTGAGACTATGGAACAAGTATGAATTGAGCTACATTAAGTCTCTAACCCCGCATCGAGTCTAAGTATCTGATAAAAGATTTGTACAACCCGAATCCAAGTACTTCGATTCAGTTCAGGAAATCTATAAATTCCTTTCTTTTAAACTCTTTCTAAGGAGAATCTAAAATAGTTTTGTTTTTAAAAGAACTGTTTTTGACTTCTCTCTCTCTTGATTCTATAGAAAAAAGAAAAAAACATTTTTTGCTGTATGTTGTGCCTTTTTTTAGTGAAGATATTATTTTATTGCAGAAAATTATTAGAACACCAAACTTTATAATCAATTCAGGGCTAGTTGACACTTGTTTTGATAACTTATGCGGCATTTTGTCAGCCATAAGAAGCCAACAATTTAGGCTACAAAGCCTAAATTTAGCCTAAGTTTTGGCCTAAATCCCGGACTAAACTTTAAGCTGGGAAAATTACATAGATACCTATTAGGCTAATGGATTTAAATCATTGTCCTAAGACTAAACTAGACAATTCGCATATGTTACTCTAACGTTGATTTATTAAGGTAAGAGCTGAGCTATTTATATGAGAATTTATTATGGTTAGTATAACACGCGTGAGACTTGGTTTATGTAAATCAGCAGCAACAGAGGGTTGTCAGTTGTCTGAAAGGTGCTAAGTAAATAAATGTAAGCGAATCAAGCTTCATTGCTGCTGGTAGCAAATAAACACCATATTTGACTTGAACAAATAGATCTATTGAAACACCCAATATCGATCTTAGGGAGTGTGGATAGGAATAGTTCCAACCAATAGCTACTATAGAGTAAAGAGGAAAATTAGAATTATTAATTTTGATCAAGCAAACTGATGGAGTATTTAATTATGGATTTACGAGTAGACTTGTCTTAATCTATTCAGCCACATATTCTCGAATATTCCATTAAGATGCCAAACTGCTTTTGCTATAGAGTATCAGACATTAAATCTGCATGCATGAATGCTCTGCAACTTGGCTGGTCTGAATTTTGTAGATGTTTAACTCAACAGAAATACTTCCAAAGCTCCGTTTTTTTATTTGTGAGCATCATATCAGCCTTTGCAATTCCCCAGTTTTAATTCCAAACGTAGATTTACCTTACTTTAGTTTTCTGAAGACCTACAAATTAATGTTAACGATGTATAATAATATCTTTGCAAATAAATAACATCATTATTTTGCGAAATAGCACTATTATCTTAATGAACAGCCAAAAAGAAAAAGTTTCTTTTAATCCTCATTTAATGAGACAGTAGACACGGATTTAGCGCTTAATTTCCAATTATGGTATTAATAATTTATTAAAATCCTCACATTATAAAAGAATTGAAACAATTTACTGACTTAAATCTCGAAATGATATTGTTGGGTAATATATAGAGGAATAGCTACTTTCCATAATGCGACAGAAAGAAGCTGGCACACCCAAAATTAGCCGAGCTATTTCCCTCCTTTTCATGTGGTGTACAGATAATTAGTATAGCTTGGGAACTGCTAATAGATGAGGAAAGACATCATTAGAGCTTTTATCAGAGAGTATTGAAGATTTTGGTATCATTCCATCTCATTCCTGAAGTGACGTATTTATTAAACTTGCATTACGTTGCCAATCTGAAATATGTGTGAGTCAAATATGTGCGTATTAAGTCAATCTCACTATTTATTTGACCACTAAGTATCTAGGAAATATGCGTTGCTTTTAGAAGCTAAGTTCTCTTTGGTACTATAATCCACGATGTGTCGAATATGATGCATCTTGTTGATATTAAAGTTAACCCGTCAGGGTATAGCGATAATATTTTCATAGAATGTTAATAAATAATTAAAGCATGGTAGATGATCGTTTAAGCTGTTTAAAACGAAAATTCTGTCCAAGGACAGAGGAAAATATTTTGAAAATAATGACACTGATTGAAATTTGTGTCTAATGAAAATAGCGGTTGGTAATAGGAAACAATATTTCGTTTCAATCACCAATTCCGAAAGGCACAATTTTAACATCTTCTTATAAATTAAATGAACATGAATTTCATTACAAAAATGAATAACTAATGAAAATAACGGTTGGAAATAGGAAAAAATATTTCGTTTCAATCACCAATTCCGAAAGGCACAATTTTAACATCTTCTTATAAATTATATGAACATGAATTTCATTACAAAAATAAAATAAATATTTTACGTGATAAAACTTCTTCCACGTACATTTCAGTTTTCAGAACTCCATAAAACAAATTTTATTGTCTTTAATACAAGAACCACAATCCGTCAAAATGACGGATTTCTCCCCTTAGGTTAAAAATAAATGTACGTTAATCATAGGTAGTTTTAGTGTTAAAGAAGTTATAGTGAAGTATTTCTACTAAAAAATGCATCACCCTGAAATTTCTAAGATAATGCTCTCATTCTCTCTACTGAAAAATTCAGACCCTTAAGCTTTGAGTAGCTTTTCCAAATGCTACTACGGTGATCAATAAAAAATGACTGATTTAAACAATATAATAGCAACCACTTTTATTATGTTTTTTTCATAAAAACTTTTTTTCGCCATAGAACTTAAAGTAGCTTTCTTTAATTTCGGTATTTAGTTTTGCAGAACTTGAAATAATGTAATAAACGTAGAAACTAAACAAATAAAAAGTCTTGATAGAATAATCTACTCTGTAAAACGTCAGTCTCAGGATTTATTGAAAAATGCAATTATATTCTTTAGTAATGAGAATATCTCATATTGAGTAAAACTGAAATTATATTTTTTTTAATTATTGGGAAACTGAAACTAACTTTAATTCCAAAATTTAGGCGAACGTGATATTAACATTTCAGAAATGAGTGACAATATTTTAATCGGGAAATGCTGAGAAAATAATGTTTGAAAAGTATTACAATATTTAGAAAAGCGCTCAAATGTTATAAATATTCTTGTACTGAGGCACAGACTTTTTTGAGGAGCTGGACTCAGGGTTATGGTTGAAAAGATTGCAAATCCACTACCTATTAAGATGAAAAGCCAAGCGGTGCAGCAAAGTTTGGAGAGTATAGTAAAATCTTTTCTAGTTCAAAGGACGGATTTCCTTATATCCACACTCCGCAGTTAAGCATATTAACATTTTGAAAAAAAAAAAAAACTTGAGCTTCATTTGCTGTTGATGAAAATTCGTTTTGTTCGTCCTCTCGAATGCAAGAAGGAAGCCGCAGTACGAAAGCTTCGTTTTTAAATGGAACCAGTGAAGAGTAGTTGATGTACATGGGATAACTTGCTCAGTAAGCTGCTGTTGCTTCGTAATTTACGATAGACAATTGCAGAGTCGATATACTTATTTTAACATTCCGTGTAATCTTTATATGCAATTATATATTTTTTATATCTTTACGAATCTCAAAATTTCATGGGAATCAACTTTGATGATGATAAGTGCCGTTATTTCATAACAAATTATGTTTAACTTACCTTACTACCGGTGCAGCCTGGTAACGTAGAAATGCGGCTAAGTGATCTACAAACTCGGCAACGTTCTTTTCTGCGGGTTCTTCAGTGTAATGCGGGTGAGTTTTTTTTCAGGCCAAGTGGACTGAGCTTATGCGGAATTTCAATTATTATGATACTGATGGTTTTACAATTCCGAAAGCAAATTTACCTCCTGAAAAATTGAAATATTTCTCCTTCAAAGGTTTATACATTTTGCCAAATCTAGGCAAGCTGTGAGTGGAATTCTTCCAAGAGTCAAAGAAAACCACACATTGTGGTCTTTATGGAAATGATAAGGCAGATTTGATGGCAAAGAAAGGGCCAGGATTCTCCAAATAACTGATCTAACTGATAATCCCTCTTTGCACTGCCAAAAGAGTAATAAAAAATTACTAAGCAGAAGCCTTTTGAGAAGACGTTACTGAAAGGAACAATCATTAAATATGGATTAACAGAATGTTTGACATTCCTTTATGGACCAGAAAGAAATCTGGTGCTATTTTTCGTCTTTTAACGGCCATGATTACCTTTTGAAACATCTGCATCGAGTGAACATTATCCATGTACAATGGTCACTCGTTCCAATTTGTAAATTGTACAACATTCATGAGGAAAAGAATGCCTTACATCTGAGTTGTTGTTCTGCGTTTACGCTTAATGCTGGGTCACTCTGGGAGAGATACTGGGAAGCGAAACACAAAATATATTTATAGATTATACTGTAAACGCTTTTGTAAATTTATTTCTCTCTTTCATCTTTACTTGTTCTGCCTAGAGTTGCCTTTCTTGTTTTACTTGTTCTGCCTACAGTTGCCTTTCATCTTTACTTGTTCTGCCACAGGTAATCTGTTTGTTTGTAAGCTATTAAAATACTTAACATTAAAAATAAAAAAATTTAAGTATTTTAATAGCTGAAAATATATAGCAATATTCCATCATAAATATCCTGCACGAAAAAGAAAAGCCATGAATGTTTTGCATTCTAGGTAATTTTTAATTCTTCCTACAGTTCAGTTACTGGCTTTCTTTTCCCTGTTCAAACCAGACATTATTCTTTATTCAATTATGTTTCATACTAAATTGTGATTTCAATACTTATCAGAAATAAAAACAAATGTGAAACAATATTTTATTCCAAACAGTTACACCAAAGGATATAGTATGACGTGCATTCTTGTTTCTGAAAAAACATATATTCGGAAAAATTATTTTGAGGGCATAAAATCCATAAGCTGCATAAATTTATAAAATACATTATCAGCATAGAATTTATTCCAAAAGCTTAATTAAATCTTTAATTGATATAACACTTGTTCAAAATATTCTAATATGTTATTTAAAATATTTTGATTTCGTTAAATGATTTTCATTGTGAAGTTTTATGTACCATAGATTAATATGCCACATAAAAATGTGATCAGGAATTATTCTTTAGGTACAAGTGCTATCCGCCAGCTAATGTTGATTTGTTCTGTAGTAAGAGAACAAAACACAAGAAAAATCTGCTTCTTGATCAAATACCTAGGCTCAGAAAATATGGAATTTTATGAAAGTACCAGACAGAAGACAAAACTCCTTCATGGCCACAAAAGAATAGGAATCCCGTTATCCAAGACAGCTGCGATTGATCAAGAAATTTTCTCTTCTCTGCTTTCTAGATTATTGGAACACAGAAATGTGAACACTACTAAGCTTTATTCCGGTGGCATGATATTCACTCTTAACATATGGATCAATCCAATCCATATGTTAAGAGTGATACTGACAGAAATTTAATTATGATAGATCTTTTCAACTCTTTAAATTCTTTGTGAAGAATTATTTGCCTTTAATTTATTGATATGTCACTGGAACACCTCGTTAAAAAATTTCTAGAACTAATATATGAATAATTAAATACAAATTTCCCTTACAGACACTATTTTTATTTCATTGTATTTTAAATTCTCTTTAAAAAAGATGGAGGGATTGTGAGTTAAGGGGAGACATGTATAAAAATCTCAAAACACAGAATTAGCTATCAAAAATCTATTTCTATTTCTACCCTAATTTTTATTAGAGAAATAACATACGGTAATTCTATTGTTAGATAATTTTCCTATACAGGTAGCAATGAGAGAAATTCCATAATTTGATAGGCTGTAACTGAGTCACCATAAAAAAGCTATAATGCTTACTGTCGTGATAAATCATACAGTATAATTTGCATAGCATCTCCTCAGCAAAATCATAATTCAAGAATTGGAAGTATTACAAGTCTTATCTGCAAAACCATACTAATCATCCTTTATTTTTATTGTTTTAAAATATCGCATTTTAATCCTTCAGAAAATTAACATTTTTGATTCATTTCTCCTACAGATTCAAGTTTAAAGCTCTCCTTACTTATCAACAATGCCATTAGATATATATTTCAGTAAATCTTAAGTATTCTTTTTTTAATTATCGACCTTCTTTGTCAGAGTATTAATTATAGGTTATTAAGATTTATTTACAGCTTTGAATTAGTTAACAATTTTTATCGCCTTAACTATTTAGGCTATGTACTTGCTTTGCTTTTGACTTAATCTGCTATTATGTGTACTAGAGATAGGATATAGTCTAATTTTTTTTAATCTGAATATTAATTTACAAGGTTCTCGAAACTTTGCAGTTTGTAACCCTTTATGTAAGAATAATGAGGAAAAAGAAAAGTAACTTTAACTTACTATTAAAAATGTTTAATTAAAGTAAGATATAAAAATTAAAGTAAGATTTAATAAAAAAAACACATTTAAGAATACATATTTTACAAATACATTTACATGTATTCAGCAGATATTAATATTTTTGTCGATAAGGTACATAATTAAAACTCTTTGAATCTTTAGATTCATTTTCTATGCATAATTTGATAAAATATGCACACGTGATCCAAAAGTCGAGCACATCAAACTTTCAAAATTGTAGAAATTCTCAAATGGTATTGATGGCAAATTGTTTCAATAAATAACAACTTTATGTTTTTATAAGTAAAATACCACTTAAAAATTGAAATGCAGTTTATAGTGTTATCTTTAAAAACCATTTGCTTGGTGCCAGATGGAAATAAATTTTTTACAAAAAAAATTTTATGACTCAGAATTACTTTGCAACGCATTCTTATGGAAAATTTGTTGAAGCTTTGAAAGAAACTTACCGAACTGTTTGTCAACTAAAACGATAATGATTTTTGTTTGCTAATCTGATTTCGGAAATTAGAAACGGTCATCTTATGAAACAAAGTGGCCATTACCTGTTCCGAGTTTGCATAGAATGGACGAAGTCGGGAGTAAAATGTTGATATCACCAACCATTAGTATGAGGAAGATGCCATCGCAATCAAATTTATACGTTGCTAAGCAATGCTTAATTGCAAAAATTCATTCAGTTTTCGAAATCTCATTTTCCATCTTTCACCCAAATTGTTTTTAAAGCTAACAGAATAAATTGTAACTAAACTTTCAAGTGCTATATTACTTGAACGAGACTAAGGGTTAAAATAATTTGTTATTAATACCTATTTCGGGTCATTTACAGTTTTTTTAAGCTGCATGCAAGTCATTTTGGGCTCATTTTGTATATCTGAACAACCTTCTAGATATTTTACGCTTCTCCAGAATATTTTTAAATCAAATTAAGTACAGATAGGTACAGCATTACTTATACGAGTTAAAATGCATTAAATAAAGAGCGCTTAATTCCCCCTAGAAAATTACAGATACGACATTCAGAGCCACCACAAGATGACGCTAGTGGTGTAGGTCAATTAAAATTGCAGCACTTGAGACACTTTTTATGAATTCTTTCCATTGAATTTCAATAAAACTAATATTTCAGAAGTTTTGTGCTAAACTGTTTAAGGGTATTTTAAATCAGAAATCGAAAGATTAGAGTGCTGAAAGAAACGCGAAGGTTCGAGTTTTCCAATATCAAATCCTTTTCAAGATTTGTTGGATTCGAATGTTCTAGTCCTACTTTTTGCTAAATTACTTTGAACGTTTCGGTCTTTCTCTTTCGGAATTCCTTAGAATTTTCGTGAATTTTAATGTGTTATAAAGGCTTTAGTAGCCTTAGTTGAAGAGATTATTATTGGTTTTACAATTTGTCATCTCATATGATTTCGATTTATCTTTCAAAAGATTTTTAAGTATTTCACAGTTCAAAATCGTAAATAGATGGATAGGACAGTTATAAAACAAACTATCGCAGTATAGAAAGATAAATAGGTCTACAAGGTTTACATTACAAACAAACATTATACTATTTAATTCTTATATTTTTAGAATTACATCCAATCGCTGAATATTTAGATTATATCTAGTCTACCGGGGGGGTTCAATGCGTTTTTTCGCCTCATTTCCATCAGTATTTTCCATCAGATTCCCCGTCACTCTTCGTTTTGGCCAACCTCAGGTAATAGTTTTCAAATAAATAATAGGGAAGAAAATCGCAGGTTCTTTCAGAGAAATGGAAGAAAATGCTCACTATATTACTCCTAGAAAATTACATTTTGTCTAAGAAAATTTTGAAAAATATCTTAGTTTTTGCTTTAGAATGTTTTCGAAAACATATTCGCGAAACATAAGCGAAAAAAGCATTCTAAACTTCTTTAGATTGAAGTTAATTTATTTTAAAATTTCGTACTTGAGTGTTAATATTCATAATTGTTTCTTCCTCAAAAGTGTTGCTTACAATGAGCGGTTAAACAAAGTTGTTTTTAGTAACAGTTAGGCCTGGTCCCATTTTCATGTTAAATTATTATCACATAAATTTCATTTAAAGAATTCATTTTAATCGATCTAGAATTAAAAAATTCCTACAAATCAATTCAAAGAGTAAAAACTTTCTCACCTGCTTGAATCCTTGATATATAAGTTTAAGTTCATTTTTTGTGAATTTTGTGATCTTACAAAGAGCTTCTATCCTCTGAGGTTTCGATCTTACAAAAGTCATCTCAATATCGTCACTGCAGTCATCTAAAGGAAAAGAAAAGTTAAGGATCAGGGATAAGCTATAAATTACAAAGATATACTAATACATCATAGGCATTATTAACTTCATACCAGAGAATAATCTAAAATAAATTTTATTGGTGTTCTAAGTTTTGATTCCTCCGAACACACCTTAAAACGTATACGAATTTCTTAAAATCAGTAAACTATTCTTTTCGGTAGAGTTTGTCTCAGAAAATAAAATTTAAGTCATGATTGAGAGTTTCAAAGACATCGCTTTCTTTTACGCAGTGCATGTCAAAAGACTGATACTTTTAAAATCAATGTGTAGAGTTATTAGGATTTTTGGAAGCCGTAGAGATGAAAAATTAGCAACCGCCTTCGCCGGGAATCGAACCACGGACCTCTGGAATACCGTCCCAGCGTGCTACCGTTACAACACGAAGGCACGCTAGGGAAGTGGGAGAAATACCTTATAAATGCTCTAAATTAACTCTTTCATCACTTAGACCTTCATTAGGATTGTGACACTTGTAATTTGTTTTCTTTATTTTATCGGAACATGAAAAACAAGTACTATGCATAATAAATACAACTAAAGAGGTCGGTTAATGATTCATTCATTTATCCTATTAAACATAATTATTAGGCTAATAATTTACAATTATTACGGATGAAATGAATTTTGAGAATTCATGCAAATGTTAAGGTTCGATGTATGCGTTTATATACATACAAATGAATACAATACTAAAATGTTAAGATGTATGCGCTTATGTGCAATATTTTAGCTAGTTAATTTATAAGGTATTTCTCGCGTCTTCCTAGCGTGCCTTCGTGGTGGTGCAGTGGTTCTGCACGCTAGGCCGGTATTCCAGAGGTCCGTGGTTCGATTCTCGGCGAAGGCGTTCTTTTCATCTCTCCGGCTTTTCCAATTAACCTAATGTCTCTACAGTAGCGCCCGAACTAAAAGGGTGGTGGATGATGATTTCTCCCCACCCAGAAGGGCGACTGGGGTTTTTAGGGAACCCAATCGCCCTTTAAAAGGAGGAGTATATAAGGTTATTTCTCCTGCCTTCCTAGCGTGCCTTCGTCGTGTAGTGGGTTTTGTACGCTGGGCTAGTATTCCAGAGGTCCGTGGTTCGATTTACGGCAAAGGCGATTGTTCATTTTTCATCTCTCTGTCTTCTAAAAAAAAACCTAATGTCTCTACAGTGGCGCCCGAACTAAAAGGGTGTTGGATGAAGATTCTCCACACCCAGGATTTGGCGATTGGGTCCCTTAAAAACCCCAGTTGCCCTTTAAAAAGGGAAATATATAAGGTATTTCTCCCGCCTTCCTAGCGTGCCTTCATGGTGTAGTGGTTCTGCACGCTGGGCGGGTATTCCAGAGGTCCGTGGTTCGATTCCCGGCGAAGGCATTGTTCATCTTACCTGCTTCCAAAAAATACCTAATGTTTCTACAACTTTTTTAAGTCAAATGATTTACTTAAAAATAATATATGCTTTTTTTAAACTATATGCTTTTATTGAATTATTTAATGAATAATATGCACAGATCTTTAATTTTTCCCTTTCTGGTGACACGTTCCTTAAATAATGGCAAGACCATTTTCTTTTCAATGAACAGCATGAATAGAGATAATTATTGTTTTCAGATTGTTAAAATATACAAATTTTAAAATTGATGAAAATTAAAAGTTTGGAAAGCTTTGCTCATATCTCTGAATGCAAAAATAACTAATTTTTTAAACCATTCGCAATAATTGACTTAATTGAAGGTATATCAACAACAGAGTTAAAAGTTGACTAACAGAAGAAATAAACATTAATGAAATTTCACTGTTCCCTATTGCGTGCTGATATTAACTAAATGCTTTCGTTGTACTTTACGTCGAATCGTCTTATTTGCAATATACATTCCTCGGTTACTATCTATAGAAGCACGCTGCAGTAAATGTCATTTCTCTTCCTGCTACAAATATGAAATGTGGTTTTCAGAGATTTATGGCACTAAACTATCTTGGAAGATTTGTTCTGAGTAATAACACTAAGTCCAAAAACGAACATATATTACAGGATAAATAAATCATACACCTCAAAGATATAATGTTGTTCTACATGCATGACATAGGAATAAACCAATACCTGCATTACATAAATATGTCTATTACTGATTGAATGTATTAAAATTCTTTAGATTCTAATTCTTTAGATTTCTGAAACATTCATTATGTAGAGTTGTGTTCTGACATTTGCTGCTGCAACAGATATGGTTTCTGTTATCCTACTTTTACAGATTCTGTTATCCTAGTCCGCCATTTTTTAACTAAGGAAACAAGCGGTTTAAAAGTTAAAAAATGTGTTCCAGGTGAGACTCAGGTAATATGGTTGAAAGCGAGCAACTTTGAAAAGTCTTCTACTATTTTCCCATAATTACCTCGACCATGATACATAGTTCAATTTCCATTATTCATACAATAATTATTGGAAAGAAAAATTCTAATCTTCCTTCACCGTTTGAAATTACGTATGATACTATAAAGTACCAAACACAACAAATTTTCATTCCTCTGTTAACAGGGGAAAAAGTAGGCTATAAATGTAAAATGAAGCTCTTAATCATTGTATTTGTATTTTATTTATGTTGAAGATGCATCACTACGCGTAGTTTAGGAAATAAACTTTACTGTACTTACATATCTTACATGAGTATAATGTTATACGAAGTCTAAAAGAAATTCTTAAGGAAACATTTCATTTCTGCATATATGCTCACATTAGGGCTATCTCTAGAGATCTAGATATATTCGATCTAATTAAGGAAGTATACCTAAGTATACCTAGGAAGAAAAGGAAGTCACCAAATTTAACTTTATAATAAAACCAGACTTGACAAAAAAGAAGTCACCAAATTTAACTCTATAATAAAACCAGGTTTGACAACTATAAAGTTATAAAGTTATCTGATTTCTTTGAATCGGTATAAAAAATTCAGTAAAACACAATAATTACCCTTTACGTATCCTTTAAGTACAAATCAATTATACACTCATATCCAAATTTACCTTTCTGCACACAAAAATACCGTTACTCCATAAATCACCAAATTGATATAATACATTTTTGCAGTGAATGAGTGAAAAACAAGCCTAATTAGCATTATTTAATCAAAAGTGATCAAATAGAATAATAATTTATTAATTATTATTATTATTATTATTATTATTTTATTTATTAATTTTTAATTTATTTATTAATTTTTAATTTATTTATTAATTTTTAATTTATTTATTAATTTTTAATTTATTTATTAATTTTTAATAATAATGAATTTTAGGTGCAATTTTGGCCGTTTAAGGGGGAAAACAGGTGACAGGTTGTATGTTTAAGAGCAATTTATTAGTAATGTATTGTTTTAAATAACGGTGAGATAAATTCTTAGTTTACTCAGATCTGAGTCCGAATTTTGAAAGGTTTTTCGAATTTTCCGAATTTCGAAACTCACGTAAGAATAATAATGGGAAGGAAAAAAGAGAGCCAAGAAAATGATACTAAAAGTTTCCAATTGGAAAAAAAAAATTGAAATTTGCATTTGATGAAAAATATATTTAAGTATACAGCTTTTGGCTAACTTTACTGAGAACATGAAAATTAAATTAAATAAATTCAGCATGCAATAAAATCCCTTAAGACTCATTTTCTCGGCATAATTTAGCAAAAAATATTTGAATAACAGCTCAAATATATTTTTAGAGTCTTTTTAAATCAAAGTAAGTGTAGAGAAGAGCGGCCTATTTTAAGAATAAGGATAGATTGTAGAGACATTAGGTAGTTTTGAAGGAGGCGAGATATGGTCACTTTACTTAACCTGTTCCGCCAAACTGAGTTAATGGCACTACAGGGTTAGGAAGTCATCCTAGTCATTGCTAGCAATCTGACGGTTAGGCCGCCTTTCTACATTTTACTTTAATCTGTAGTTTCTTGGATATAATTATTTTCATTCACTTCCTTCATTATCTTTAAGATGCCCTTGTTGCAGTAATAGTCCGTGAACAGTCTATTCACAGGATATGTGATGTAGTCGGAAGGAAAGAATTGCTGTCGAAGGTGCTCTGTCAGAGGGCAGGAGAGCAGGTAATGAAGTGCGTCCGCGTCTTCCCCGCGAAAACCGCAAGAACAGTTGACGTCCCGTCTGAGGAAACGTCTGTAATACGCTGGGAATTTCCCGTGGTTGGTACAGGCTTGGAGGAAGAGTCGGTTGCATTTCAGCCTCTTGAGAGAAGATATTGGGAAGATGTTGTAAGTAAATCTTCCTGTCTCTTCTTCCTGCCATCGTGATGACCATGTCTCTTGAAATGCTGTCTTGAGGAGCCTTTTTGCAACTTCTGCGGAAAGCGGAACTTCCTTGTCAATTTCTGGTTTGAGAGCTGCAGTCTTAGCTAGTTCATCCGCTCGTTCGTTGCCTTTCTGCCCGGTATGTCCTTTTATCCAGTTGATCTTTAAAGGTATGGAAGAGCCTAACGTCAAGAAGATCTCTCTAAGTGCTGCCGTGTGCGGATGTTTTGGAGGAAAGGAATTCAGCGCATTCAAAATGCTCATGCTATCTGTGAAGAATGAAGTGTGAACTGCTGGTTGCGTACCTAACCATAGTGCTGCTTCTTTGAGTGCTAGGGACTCGGCTTGGAAGACTGAAGCATGATCGCTTAGACGGAATTGTGCTTGATAAATTTCTTCATTGTTCGAAAAGACCGTGAACGCTGCCCCTACTCGTCCTGAAATTTTTGAACCGTCAGAAAAAAAAAAAATATCTCTTTGTTGTCCTGAGGGTGGCGATTTGCACCAGGAAAGGATGGGTAGATCTCCTGGGTGTAAGTCAGGGGGATCTTGGAAGCTTTCTATGCTGGCATAGGATAGATGTAAATCTTTTTTAGTGTGAAGGTCCTCTTTGTAATGTAGAAGTCGATAGATTGATCTTTCTAATTCTGCTTGAGCAACGCCTTTGCCGGAACTCGAACCACGGGCCTCTCGAATACGCGTCGAGCGTGCTGACCACTATTCGACGAAGTCACACTAAGAAGGTCCGAGAAATACCTTATAAGATAAGCACCAGCACTGATGGATCCTAAATTATTTTCTTCAATTCAAATCTAAATATCAAAAGGTTAAGCAATCTCTCGAATCCTTCTAATGATAGAAATAACAACTTTTACTGAAAAGTTTTAAGTAAAGTAAAATTTGAAATCTACATTTAAGAAAAAACAGATTAAGAACACTGTTTATAAAAATGCAGTTATGTTTATTAAGAAGACACAATTTTATTAAGAAGACACAATTGGACGAATGAAAACGGGTATTAAGGTGAGCTTTTTCGGCATAATTTGACCAAACCTATTTCAGTAACAGATCAATAGTTTTAACATTTTTCCAACCAAAGCAAATGCAGGAATTAACACATAAATACTAAGTATTAAACGCTACATTGTCTCAAGGAAATTAAGAGCTTTGTTTATTTTAAAAATTCATCTAAGAACCAGACACCAGACGCTTTTGGGATAACTTGAAAAAGAAGAAACCTTTAATACAGGTAACATAAAAATTGCAACAATAGCTTCGTTATTTAAGGAACACTTCCGTTAGACGACAATGAAATTCGGTTCATTAAGATAGAATTCTAAAGATTTCGAATGAGGAAAAAAAGCGAGGTTTTGAACGTCGAACTGCTTTCAAAATTCGCACAATTACAAGATTAGAATGTTCCATTTGGTAAGACCCGCCTAACGCTAGAGTTCGCTGAGAGCGCTATTGAGTGTGTGCAGTTACTCGATTGAAGGTGTGACGCAGTTGTGAGATTCTGAGATTGAGATATTATTATATTTAATTAAATAAATTTATAATTTATTGATTGGTGATTATTGATTTGATTTACTGATATGAAAACGGATATGTTTTGCTGCACCACCACACTTTCGACAAACTTGGATTACCGCTGAACCTCAAAGCCACCGATGCGCACCATTCATAATTTTAAATGTTAAAACATTATATAGAAGACAAAGACATCATCAGTAAGAAATATGAAATAAGGCAAACCTCTATCTTATATTAACGTTGATTTTATAGCAAATTCTGGTATAAGTTCTGTCTTCTTCAATGCAGAAACACTTGTTTCATGAAGAAGGTGTATAATGTTGGTCAGCGTGAGCGATTGGTGCAAATGAAATAACTTAAGTTTCTTCATCCGTGCCAATAATGGCTTGTTACTTTTTGACGTAGGACAAATATTGAGAAAATTCCTCATTCGCTGTTCATATCATGAAGTAAACATTAATCTCATCCATGCAGCGTAACAATTCTGTTTACACTACTATTTTATATTTAGCTCAAGATGACAACTGCTTTGACAGTTTTCTGAATTTTTTAAAATTCCGATTGTAATGATTTGAGGTATTTCAAGCAAATTAACGTCACCAAACCCATGTAGGTTCCTTACACAAACCAAGACTGGACCCATTCCGATGCATAACATATTTCCTTGTTTACTTCACATGTCGTCACAAAATTACCAATGATCCAAAGTAAGTAATAAACTGGAGTTCACTGTAATCGTTCAAACAATGTTTTAAGGGCAAAAGGTATATAAGAGTGACTCTTTGGCAAATTAAGGGTACGGGGTATATCTGAAGGGATCTAAATTATGATACTCACTTGTAATATACTTTATACCATTCTTGAAAGCAGTCAGTAGGTGCGACACCTGAAATCTCGCCCAAACTTTAAATTTCATTTTAATATAAGTACTTATCAAATTCAGACCTTATTAAACACTTTCATAATCTTAGATAACTGAAGTCTTTTATATACCAGTGTCTTTGCTGAAGGAAACTTGCAGCAAATAGAGCTTATTACTTTTACTAGGTTCATTTTATAGCAATGAGAACAAACGTTAATTGTAATGAGTGTGATTTAAATGGAAATGCACTGTATGTTGCATTATTTTGCCTGCAGTGCTAATTCTATGATTAATTACCGGTTTATGGTCTTTAGAAATTCAAGAACTTAAACTGGACGAAATCGAATTGAATGTTTCTTGGAAATGAAATTTATTAAAAATTAATGTTTTCTTTTCTCAATCAGAGCAACTTTTAATTATTTTTCCCTGAATGAAGATGAAATTATTTTCATACTATTTCTTTCTCGATGTACCTGTTATCTGCAAATCTAGAAATCAAGCTTCCAGTCTCTTTTGCATAATCTTTAAAGGGGAAGTAATTTTCACTCCTCTGATCTTCTGGGGCATTTAGTCATTTCCATTAGATTTAGCGTTCTCATTCTTGTGACTGTTAAAAAAGTTATAGAAAACTAATTTAATTATAAATGCAACCCATACCTTTCGCTTGGGATAGAAAAACACTGATATGTTTGCCACTCTACATTTTGTTCCCGCATTTTAAACAATTTAAAGCTTTTTCTTTCAGAAATCAAAGCACAATGATTTCAAAGAATTGTTTTTATTACATCATTCACGTTAACGTTTTGCGTAATGTTTCTGCTGTTGAATAAAAACTAAATATTATTACCAGATGCCAAGAAAAAAAACCATTTCATTAACTTCCATTATAATTTTCGAGGGTACTTAAGCTCTCTTTGGTACTAAAAGCACATTATAATCGTAAAAGGGGTACTAAACAGAGCTCTATGAATTTATACCATTACCTTTAGAAGATTTATGATGTAAACAGGCTATTAAAACTTGAAGCTTTTATTTTAATTATGCCTTGACGTTTCTTAAGGAAAGAAATACTTTTCATCATTAATGTAAAAATTGATTTATGTTTTGCTTTATTAAATGTATTCTTATATTGAAAACGCTCTTGATAAACATTTGTGAGACAGTATGTAAGACAGACTGTTTGAAATGCAAAACGTTATCACCTATTCGGCATCTAAGTAACATCTGTTACGTCGAAAAAAAAATAAATTTATCTTTTACAACGTAACAAATGGTGCCGTGACCTCGCGACTGGTAGACCACTGTATGTAAAATGTGTATTTTGATTTATGTGTTGAATTTCTATTTTATGTATGCTTATAGGAATATTGTGTTTTGAGTAGAGCTGAATTTTTATGTTTGCGTGCACCTGGCTCTTTGACACACCTTTTAGTTAATTTAAAATACTATGTGTTAATGGAATTTTTCTGAATTGCTTGTGCTAACTGCATTTTTAATTGTTTGATTTGGTTAGTTCCTTTTTTAGTGAATTATTTTTAATGTAAGAACAATTGTTTGTTTTAATTTAACAGTGAAGTTTTTTTAAGTTCGAAAAATGTGTTATTGGATTTTGAGAATTTGTACAACAGATTTGGATTTTATTTTGAGTAATTGAGTTGTTTTCTTAACTTTAATGCGCGTTAGATTTGTAAAGTTGTAAGGGACAAGTGATAGTCTGTTTAGAAATTTGACTGATTTTTTTTTTTTTTTTTTTTTTTTTTAGATTTTAGGGAAGTTGATTTTGTTGAGATAAAATGCTGCTTGACGGAGGTTACTGATGGAACTGTGAAAAAGTCCGGTTCCTGAAAACAACGAAGAAGATTTGGCTATTATGTTTTCGACGTTTCGTGACTGGATCCGGGCATCTCCCTGAGTCTCTAAAATGTGGTACGCGGATTTCGTGACTTTATATTTTCATTAGTGTTTTATTTTGATAGTTAATCTTTTAAAATTTGGAAATGTTTAATACTAAAGCAAGAGCTGTCATGTTTAAGTAGATGAAAATTGAATATTTTTACTAAATTTCTAGCTGAGAAGGTAATTTTTTTTTTATTAATGTTTAATAGTCAGAAGTTAATTGAACCAATTTAGAGGAAGTGAATCTTTGTTTTAATGTTTAAGTGCTATATTCAATATGATTTATTCTAAATTTGTTCTTTTTTAAATGAGTTTAATCTTCTTGAGTTCCTGTTTAAAATGATTAAGAACGGTGACGTGTTTCCCTATGATTTATGTATTAATGGATTAATGTTAAAAATGAGATTGATATGAAAAAAAAACTATGAGTAACTTTTAAAGAGATAAAAGTTAAATGAGAAAAGAAAACTATTTTTTTCTACGTAACACATCCATTGAAGCACACATACTTGATTTAATGGCATTGACAATCATGGAAACACTAATAAAATGATTTCCTTGGTATGTATCATAGACTGACCATTGCGTCGTTTTGGACAAGCAGGTATAGGAGGACAATAATCTGTTCCTGATCAAGGAAAACTCCCATTTGCTTACATACGCTTTGCTTGAAACGCGACGTTGGACCGAAGGATGCTTTAATTCCGTTTGCCTTAGTAAACGATTACACTTTCCCTATGATATACATTCATAAACTTCCTCCCTAAAAAGCACGGTTATGTCCTTTAATAACCAATTCAATTATTAAAAAAATTCACGAATTATTGCAAAATTTATTTAATGCGACATGACTTTTCTGCACACGTTTCGAGCATAAGAAGATTCAGTAATATAAAGTTCGACAATATGTATATAATTAACTAAAGCCATAAGATGTACAGAATTTGTTTCATTTATAAGAAGTATTTGTTACACTTTACTTCAAACCTAAAAACAAACAAAAAAAAACATAAAATGCGAAAACGCTATAGCTATATCTAGTACCCAATATTTTATTCAATAATTCTGACGAGTATGATGAGATTAAAAACGCTCTGGAAAGTGTAACGCTTTTGAACTTTCTATGTCTTCAGCGCAATTTTTTTTTCTTTCATCTTTTTGTGAAAATACTTTCCATCTTTTACACAGGACATTTAATTCGTCTGCGGTGTATATCTTGTAAAATGTATCTAATTTAATTTTTTGCATGCAATCTACACAGTGAAACCTAAGAGGACAATGATTTTTTTAAGGTGCAATCAAAGTAACTATACCTTCTATAGCAAAGTTTCTGAAAAAGCTAAGAGAAAAACTGCATAATACACTTTTTCTTTATTGTTCAATTTAATGCATAGAACATATTAAAAATACCATGTCAATCCCACATGGAAATATTTTTATTATATTTCAAAGTATTTATCATTTTGTACGAGGAAAGCGGATAAAATATTGATCTTGGAGACTACCGCAACTATTTCTGTATTATATTCTTATGCATCAATCAGCATATAAACTTTAGCTTTATAATTTTTATATCAAAGTGTCTTTACCGATAAAAAATTAATAGCCTTTTTCAATCTCATCATCTTGAAGCCAGCATGCCACACAGAATCA
Source organism: Stegodyphus dumicola (assembly GCF_044657685.1). NCBI lineage: Eukaryota > Metazoa > Arthropoda > Arachnida > Araneae > Eresidae > Stegodyphus > Stegodyphus dumicola. The sequence continues at coordinate 184,289,535 of NC_140781.1, forward strand.
GTGTTTTCAATTTACCTTCCCGTACCGTTTTTTGCAGAGCCAAATCTTCATGCATTTTTTACTATTTTAACAGTATTCGTCTTTCTGTTACATAGACTTAAGCACAAATTTTGTAACAGCAACGAATAAAAGAAAGTAAAGAATGCTTTCTCTTTTAAAATGCTTGATGTAATTATATTATTGTCATTTTCTTTGTTGTGCACTTCGATTTGCAATGCTTCTCGTTCTGCGTCATTTTAAATGTCAAATGAGATTATGTATACGACGTCATTTTAAATGTCAAATGAGATTATGCTTATAGATTTTTGTCTCGAACCTGAAATTTTTCCCTGAAGATTTCTCATTTTTTCAATTTATTTTTATTATATCCTTTTTTCCGTCTGCAAAACATAAAAAATGAAATTAAGTAAAAATTTCTAATACTGTCTTATTTCTGAAAAACAGGGATTAATATAAATTTCCTCTTGTTCCAACCTATGTGAAATGACTTACTAATGTACCCCATAGAATATACAAACTTAAATATGCTATATTTTCGAAACCCATTAACGAGAAGACCTTTTCGCTTGATTTTGTATTTTCAACGATTTTCTTCAGTTGCTTGTGTAACAATGAAATTATTATTTTCTCTGTCAAAATTTCATTGCAAGTATTTAAAATGATAAGATTAATGCCTAATTTTCAAAATACTGATGTATCAAATATATCACGTTTTGGAAAATCAGTGTGTAATCATATGTTTTTGATCTTCCTTTTTTATTCTTTACATTTCCTTTTTTCCAATACAATATTGTTCCCTTCTTTACCATTCGAATATTAATGCACCGAAGTTTACTCTTCTCAGAGAGATCTATCTCAATGCCTTTACTATTAAAACTGTGCAAATTCAAATTCTTCATTTGTTTTACTAGTGGTATCTTTAAACACGTGTTCTAGTATTTGGAAATTTTTACGATTGATTTATTAGGTTTAAAAATTTATTTATTAGGTCAAAATTATAATCAGCTATAAACAAGCTATGTTTATAATAACTGTATATGGATATATGTGTGCATATATATATATATATATATATATATATATTGTACAAAGGAAATGTCTCTTTTTGTCTTAAAACATTTTCTTTGTCTTCTGCCCATTTATTTCTTATCTAGGAAACGTTTATGTCATATACCACTAAAATGTATACTCGGCCATTTTTGGCTGGAATAAAACCTCATTGAGCAGAAAGTTTCAGTGCACTGAAAGAGGTTAAAACCCAAAAATAAAATAAATATTTTGTAGTAGGAAACAGACTTTTATATGTATTACAAAGAAGTGCTCTAAATTTGATTTGCAATCACATCAGTCAATTAGGACTACCTTACTCAAGGTAAAATAGCAATCAATATTTATTGCTTCATACAGAAGTATGGTAACTCTTAGAACGCGAAGTTTATATAGATTATTACAATTTAAAATTAAAGTTGCTACATTTTTAACTCAGAGTAAATCTGATTTTGCTAATTTTCGCAATAAATTATGGTTTTTAAAATTTTATTATTTATCAGATAATTTTTCAAAAAGGGAATCATTTAAACTTATCGCTTGAAATACACAACTGTAACATATTACTGTTAAAATATAAAATAAAAATTTTCTTATAAAGTGAACATAAAAATGTAAAGAGTAAAAGTGATCTTTACAAATGTTTACAGCCACAAATGCTTTTTACAACTTAAAACAACCTTTACGAAAATTTCATTCCAAAAGCTACAAATTGGTCACATAAAGTATTTGTAAGCATAATTTCTAAAGTACCTTCCTTGTAGTTTTGATGTTGACGATGAAGGAAATTGGGGTCATAAGCCGTACTGAACTTAAATAATTGATATCGGGCATTTACCATTAAATGCTTCAGAAGAATTTACCGAGGTATTGAACAACACAGGTTTAATACTTGAGACTTCCAAAAAATTGTTAAATGAATTTTAGCTAGAGCTTAGAACAGAATTCCTAACACATTCTGAAATGTTCTTAAAATCACTTCTAACATTTTGTACTACGTATTTATGCGAAATGCTGTTTCCAACTTTGAAATTTATAAAATAAAAAAACTATATCTCCTGCAGTATAAAATATTCATCCAAGAGTTGAATCTTTTAATACAAGTAAACAAGTAACACTCAGCTCATTGATATGAATATTTATCTTTAACTCATGTTAAAATTATATTCGTGTGTATACAAAAGATCTGTTTCAGATAAATTTTTTATGATTATTTAATAACAAATATTTCAGCTCTTATTCCTGTTTTGTGTGCTGTTATTTCTACCCAGGGTTCCGAAACTATTTCCTCAAGTAAAAGGGGTCGCCAAGTGGAAATGTTTGGAAACATTATGTTTATTTGCATGTAAAATAATGTCGCTTCAGATTTGTTTAACTGACGCACTCTTTTTTCCTTGAAATTTCCTAATCAGAATTTACTACATTAATATTTCACTGTTGTTGTTGTCTTGTCAATGAATTTCATGGAAGAATGTTTGCAAGAGCTTCAAGGAGGTTGGACTTATATATTCACCCCAATTTTGAGGAAGCGCAACCCGCGGAGCGGTCTAAATGTCTCCTAGCCCTTTCTCCTCCCACCAATCAACACAAGAGTACTTTCGGTTCGCCGTATATTTAGAGTGCCCCATGCTGCAAAGCCACTTTACATTTACAAACATCCATACCTTATCCGGGACTCGAATTGCGACCTTCGGCACCGCAGTAGACTCCCCTAACCACTATACCGTCTGATCGGCTAGTATTTAAATACATTTTACGAAAATCCCGCATGACTGAAAATATAAAATATGGTTATTAAATAACAGGGCAGTTACGTTTTAAAAATCCTTGTATAGATAATGAGTTAAAATTGTATTGTATTTTCAGAAGCCAGTCAAGCAGATATTGCTGCAAACTGAATTAGCCAGTGGAAGACCATTGCTTCAAAATCCTTGTACTTCAAGACAATATACCTTCAGATCGTTCAATTAAATAAACTTCTAGAGCTAGACCAAATTAATGTTCTCAACCACCTACTCAAATTCTTGCGACTATTTTCTCTACTCAAAACTAAAACTCCCTTTCAATCAAATTAAAACAAATTTGATATCCATATGATAAGGAGATGCCAGAGATTTATGACACCCACTCCTAAAACCTATATGTATATAAAATAAGACCTTACAGACCTTTCCTTTTCTTATTTTGATCTTTCCTTTTGCTGGATTAGAATGCCAGTCGAACTACCAATATTCAGCGGGTAACCACTCAGCCACTGGTGAGATACCTTTCCAAGGACAGGGTTGAGGTCGGAAGCTTCCGGCCAGAGTTCTAAGCCTCGCAATACAGCATCCCTGTTCGAACTCCAAGTTTCCTCTTAATATATAGGTCAACAATGAGTTTTTTTTTCAATACTTCACTTAATTGCCAAGATGGGACCTAATGTTATCAGTGTTTTTATCATCCTATCTTTTCAGCTATCAGACCTTTTATACCTTTTATAGTTACCTATCAGACCTAATGTTAATCAGTGCTTTTATAGTTACCTTGACAAAAAAAAAAGCATGAATTCAAAAAGTTTAAACGAAAAGTTTTGATAACATAGAACATATTTCCTTCAGTTGTAAATATGTGTTAAGTAATCAAAACCCCTTGAAAAATTAACTTTTGCATAATTAACGGAATTTTGTTACACTTTTCCAGCGCATTTTCTTGTCAACCAAGTTCAAAGTTGAATGTAATTTTGAAAATCTTCAAATAAAAAAAAAGCAAGAGTAATTTTTATTTCATTTCTAAAAAATTAGTTGTAGCTGAAATATAATCTCGAATAACCTTTTTTATTTAAATCTCAGATAACAAAAACACGGCTTAAGGTTATTAGGATTTTGCTATCTGTTAGACACTAAGTAGATATAAGAAAAAAATAAATAATCCTTTATAGTCATCTTTAGATGTCTGCCAGGACGTAGCGATTATCATTCGGGATTCATATTACGGAAGCTGACTCTTCGTTTCCTAGGCAACGTAACAAAAGGATGAAGAGGAATTGCCGTCTTTTTTTGTTATTTTCTTTTACCGGTTCCGATGGGTTTGAATTCAACAGTAATGCTTAGGCTTAAAATGCGTCTAACTTTCGTTTCGGAAAATATTTATCCAATGGCTTAGCCTGATGAAGCTTTAAGAAATGTTAAGGAGCTTATCGTTTTTGAAGCTGAAAATATTGGCCTTACTTTATAACAGCAAGCTCCACAAGCACAATAATTAAGACCGATTGTTGCAATGGTATAGCTGAAAGTAAAAGACATTTTTAGTTACGTTAAACAATCCTGCATTAAGCTGTATGCGAAAAGTAAAGGTTTAAGAAAGGAATCTGGGAGGAATTTTTAGTATATTAGTGTACATAAAGTTCTTTAGAAGTTGCTGTGAAAAAAGACATATTTTTCATATATTGTTACATAATTGATGAGACTTTCTCCATCAAAGAGATATATAAAAATTCTCAGAAGATTCAGTGAGGTCCAAACTAATTGTAAATGTATCGGAAAATTTAATACTCAGCTCATATTTCTTGTTACAAATTAAATAACTCAGTTTAGCTATTTGAAACAAAATCTAATTCCGCTAGTACTGGTTCCCTATAATGTAAAGTAAAGCAAAATCGTCTGACCGAGTCGTTCTCCATACCTTTGAAACTAATTGAATATACACGAAATTACAATTACATATTAAAGCAGCATTTTTTTAAATGGGTATTAGAATTCTTACGTTACTCAGAGAATAGCAGTTACATTTTTATTAACGTAAGAATACTAATCTAATACATAATCTTTATAGTGATAAAAAAAGTTTGTTTTTTAAAATACTCGAATAAATTAACTTCAGATAACACTGAGCTATTATCTAGCCAATTGTATCTCTCGTAGAGTAAAAATGAAATGTTTGAGCAAAAAATGAGACTTACAAATTCTATATAAGACACAGGTTGGAGGAAACGGGGCTAATGAAAAAATTCTGTTTCCTGATTTGTGACTATTTAAACGTGTTTCCATCACATTTTGTTAAATCCTCCAAATAACTGGTAAAACGTGTTGAAGTGTAACTAAAACTGGACGACTTTTATAGATACGTGCTATTCCGGGAGGCCGCAATTCCCCTCGAATCACAACTAAGTGACTACTTGACGTCAGGTTACTATGGTAACTGTGTCTTGTTTCCCTCCAAAGTTAAAAGTAGTTATTCCCAAGTAGTTGATCGTTATGTCTCAACTCTCCAATGATTTTCTGGTATTACATATATAAGGATGTTAATGTAACACCCGTCAAAACTGAGTACCTATTGTTTCTCAGTCATTACGTAAAGTTAATTCAAGGCTTCAGATATTTTTAAAGACTGAGCTCGGTTAACAGTTCGAAAGTGAACTAAATTTAAATATGTGTTCGGAAATAAAAACTATCCAGTCGTGCAATTAACGCTTTTTTAAAGTACTATAAATTGGTGATAAATTGTCAGCTTCAGTGCATCAACTGTTTGACGTTAGCTATATGAAAAAATGCTTACACTTTAGAGCGTAACAGGTATAATCACTGAAGTTAAAAAGCATTGCATTTCTCGGATTAATAGTCATCACATTATTATTTAAATACTGTAAGAACTACATATATGGTTTAAAAAATAACCGCAGTTTATGTTTAGTTGTTATAAGTTACACAAAGCGAATATGAAAACGAATGTATGCAGTGTAAAACAAAATTCTACAGACAGAGGAAAATTTCTAAATGATCCTTTTCAATTAAATAAAAAAATGTTTTACTCATGTACAATAATTGCATAAATGTAAGCCTAAAGTTTTACGCATGTGATATAAAGCCTGGTATTGCATAGTAATTTCTTGTTGCAGAGTTATTAGACTTAATTTGTCAGCCTAATTACCATGTAATTACAAAAGGTTACTCGAAAGAAATTTCCTAGTAGGAGGATGCTTTCAAAGAAGAGTTTGGATTTAAACTTTTCTCTCTCTTTCTCTTTTGAAAATATATGGAAAACTCAAAAACTATGAAAACATCCATATAACCAATAGTTTTGCCATCGGTGCAAGAAGGGTGGAAACTGCTCATTTTCAACGGCGTTCCAATAATTCGCAAAAAGCAAAATTAAATTCGATGAATGAGAGCAGTGAAATAAATTGTTTACTACGAAATCTAACTTTACTCCATTAATTTATATGGATTCAATACTAAATTATAACTAACTAAAAGAAACTTAGTCGAAGCTAACATAAGTACCTAACGCAGTTGGCCCTTAATCTATCAAAAGGCACGTAATATACGGCTGAACATAACAGCTTCAAGAGGGATTTAGGCCGAAGGCAAACACGCGTTACTCAGGATTTCTAGCTCTCACTCACGAAGTAAGTTGAACCTTCATTAAATACTACTTCTAACTCATTTGCATTCAACGCGATTCTAAAACCTCATTCTGGTAGGAGGTTGTAAATGGAAACAAGAATAGATAAGAAAGCACTTTGAAATCAAAATAATTGTTATAAAATTAAAATATATCTTACAGTATGAGATCTTTAACGGTATCGAAGTCAATTATTTTCCTTGTTCAGAATTACTCATTAATTAAACAAATTATATCTCACTAAAATTAGACGTTATTTAATTTGTTGTCTTTTTACCTACTAAAGGTTTTCCATTTGATGTATTTAAAATCCTGGAAAATTACAGTTCATGTTAAATAATAGCGTAAATATTGTACCACTCTAATATTGTCTGATGTTTCAGGAAAATTGAACCATAGTAAGAGGATAAAATCAATAAATCCAATCCTTTGTATTTCGTTTAGGCTTCAATTACCTACTCAGAATAAGCTTATTCTGCGGAGTTCTGTAATTAAATTTCCTTAGCAAATAAATCAATCTCCCACAGCCTTTAATCTTCGTTGAAAGAGATCATGAGATTATACTTAATTTGAATAACGTAGTTACAATAAATGTTAAAAGAGTGGCCGTAGTATTATATTTTGCTATTTAGGTTTAGAAAATAACTCATGACAAATTATTCTTATTACATATGTTTGAATGAAATGGTAACTTATGTATTTTTAAACAAACTGCTTAGTTTCAATGTTTGCATTTAATTATAGCATCTCTTTTCTTTCGGTAAATTGCCGGAGAATAATGCAGTGATAATAATCTTAAGCTATTGTTCAGAAAGGAAACTGATATCATTAGGAGACGAACATTTGCATTCTAAAGAAAATATACTAAATATCAATTGAATAAGTTTTCCCACAATAACCGGGATATTAGAATCAGAACAAAAAGTTTAAATTAAGTATTAAAATTTTTATCCAAGTAAGCGGCCTATTATCAGTGCCGCTTAAACCAGCAACCTTTCTCCTTACAGACACATGTTGTAGGAACCCTAACTATCTTGGACGTTAAATTCTGGCTCCATAAAGGTCTACCAGGCGACTTATCGCCTTGTTCTAAATCTTTCGGTAAAGTAACACAAACTCGGTAGAAGGTTTAAATAGTTCTTGTTGGGTTTCCAGAAACAAATTACGCAGATCATGTAATAACAGATACGTCACCGCTACCAGCGGGATTAACAGAAATCAAATGTTAAAGCGAAACTGAATCTTTAAGATATGACATGCGCGAAGTAAAGTACGTTCGAAGCCGCTTGTATAATACTTTCTGGCCCAGGCCTTCGATTCATGCTAGCAAACACAGCCATTAAATGTTAAACATAATTCAAGTCAATCTAGCAGCTGGGTGAAAATAATTGCGAGATGATCAGCGGTTGCTGCTTAATCATACGAACTATTTTATCATATATACATTATTAATTTGCATCATGGTGGGAGCCGACAAAATAGAATACTGGCAAAATAATAATATAATTGATTAATAAACATGCAAGTAATGTAACCAACAAAATAGCGATATAAGTGATGTAATCGACCTTCAGTATGATTGTTAAAATGATGCTTTAGAGGCAGCAGTCAAATAATATATCTGCTTTCGCAACCTACGCCCTTCCGCAGAGTATAATCTCAGAGTGTAGATTGACTATAATGTTTTGCTTTATCAATGTAACTATTACTTAAATGTATTATTTTTCGTCAGTAGTGCTTTCTAAAATTATCACTTTATTGCTGTATCTGACTGCTCATAAATATGAACGTAGTTGAATAAGCCTTTCAATTGATAAAAAATGAAATACATCAATTCCAGATTTTCAGCGTTAAAATGGCCGTAACTAAATACACTTTTACGCAGCAAATAATGATAAATATCATCACTAAAATTTGAATCATTTTATAAAAATTTTAGATCTTCTGAATTTGTACAATCGGATATTTTGAGTGAGAATCTTACTTGCTATATTTTTCATAATGACAGCAAAACTGAAAAGAGTCTGGCGATTCTTTCTCTCATTATGCTTTATGAAAAGTGTTTACAGTTTGATCATTGAATCGGTCTTAAGGAGACCTTGAAGAATCACAGAACTATTACTAGTTTGAGTAAATACAGGCACGTAACACATATGATTTCCTTTTTTAAAACAGGTTTTTAAAGAGGAACTGTAAAGGCTATATTAAGACTATGATAAAGCATGCTGTGTGTCACAGTGTCTCATGAACCATGTGGTCATACTTCGATTATTTGTCAGAGTAAATCTTTACAAAATTAGTAAGTGATTCAGTGTTAAAAAATGTTAACAAATTACAATTTCAAATTTCATGTAATGCAGTTTTATAACAGACGGCTTTATTAACCACTATCATTAATGCCAGCCTCTAATAGTCTGCATAACACCTGGGTATTTCTAACGAAATAGCGTTACAGCGAAGGATTGATTTTAGTTAAAAGAATGTTAATGAAAATGATATTAATAATAAAAAAATTAATAATACTTACGTTGTCTACGAGACCATGCCCTTCGTACGAATTTAACAAATCTTTGATAGATGCCGTAAATTGAGACACCTGCACCCATCGGATCGTCCTCAAAAATGCTTGAAAAATTTTCCTCTGTCAAGTCATCCGATAAATTTGAGATCTGATCTTCATGAACTGAATCGTCCTTTTGCATTTATGAGCCAGGTGTTAACTTTCTGCTTCTAAGAAAATCTTATTTTTCTCAGCTATTTTCTTTGACACACTATGTAAAATTTAATAAAGGGAAATTCTACAGGTTACATGCTATGCCCATTTCAGTTCCCTAAAGTGAATAAACAACTCTCTTCATGACTACTGCTTCTTAAGATCATATATTTCAAAGCTTCTTCATGTAATGGAAGAAAATCAATATATAAATATTAAATGGAAATCTTTTGGTTATAGTATACGTATATAAATGCCATATATTCTAATTATTAAGCTCATCTTGTAACAAATACATTTCTGTGCGAAGCATTTCATGAAAAAATTCTAATACACCAATCAAAAATGTTTTAAATCTTTCGAAATGCATTCATCATTTAATATTTTGGTGATAAGTACTGCGTAGGCACTCTGACTTCGATGATACAGGCTCAGTTTGCCGGCTTTTACTCCACATGTTTATAAGCATGACGACTTAATTATTTCTATTATAGTGGCACATAAAATGTCTGTAAAAATGTTCAGATTTGTTGATACTTAATAAGCACCTATAAAACTTGTTCCTTCTTAGAGATAATTATATAACTTTTTCTAGCTCACTTTTTGTCTTATTTTTTGCGAATGAAATCAAGAAAGTTTTTCTCGTGTTCCCAAGAGTCTTGTTTCACCTGAAAATAAAATAAAAATGAATTAATGAAGATAATAATATTACTAAAAACGAATTCAAATCTAAATAAAATGCTTCTTAAACCCGTACATCTTAACTAGAAGTTAAACATATCACCGTTCAATTTTGAATTTTTATTTCATGACTCTTGATATGACAGTTGTTAATGATGACCGCATTAAGCCAAAATAAAGAAAGCCTTTTTAAGGAATCCGTATTGTCCTTTTAGCTGAAAAATGAATTTATTCACAGTTTAAATGAAAAGCGTTCAAATTTACCAAATGATTTTTGTATTCTAATGACAGTAGTAAAGATAAGATGAAAACTCTCACATTGTATTTTAGGTTTCGGATTGTAGTCATCATGAATTATTTTTTATATCATTTTATGGAATCATTGCATGTTTACTAGGTTGATTATGAGAAACAAAAAACCAAACACGGTCAAAACAATTTTAAACTTTGCCTGAATTAAATCTATTTTACATCCTCTTGAAAATATGCATCAATGTATGCATTGTCATCACGTTCCCCGAAAAACCCTTTAATTAAAATTTGTCTAATGTCATCTGCGGATCTAACTAAATGATTTCTGCAAAGTAAAGTGGCCACTCTTGACTTCTGATATTTATCTTGAAACTAAATAAGGTCTCGGGATGCCATATCTGATCACCAAGATTTGAGCGAGTTTTGTTTTGGTCAGAAACATTTAAGTCGCTGTGTCGTAGTGAGTTATCGCGGTCAAGCAATTCTCATTTTTGGAAAGCTTGAATCCTTTGCGACAAATATTCTTTCTCAGAATGTCAAAAGGATGTCTTATTGAATTTGATGTGGCGACGAATTATCATGCACAGTCTCCTTCACATTGAAAAACGCATCATTAACACTGTCAATATCACTTTTATAGCTTTCTTTGGTCTCAGAGGGACTTAGAATATTTCCCTTTGAAGCCTATTTCTTCCTGTCAGATTTTCAGCTATTAAGTCACGCTCCTTGATACGGCATTGACTGCAAAAGAAGGGTATTCAAGCCAATCGCAGAGGCTACAGATACGTTTGAAATAAATGACAAAGAACAAATCACGGGGAGCAGTGCATAAATCAGAATGTGATTTTTTTTTAAGGGGGCAAAGATCAGATTTAATTCAGATGCGTTTTTAAAATTTGATTGGCTTCGTTTTCTTTCTTTGTATCTATTCTGCATTTTAGAGAACTCAGATTTTATTAATCTTTGGCAACGCTGTCATTCAAAATTAAGGTAGAGTTAAGCAGATAACCCTATCATTCTTTGTCGTAATTAAGTACTCTAAATCAATCCATTTCAATTTGATCAAAGATTTGTTTAAAGCTGCTCTTGGACCACACACATCACTTAGAACTGCACAATTCATCACTTAGAACCTCTAATCGATTATTGAACGCAAAAAGCATTTTCTTTGGTTTTTAATTATTAGAAATGGTAAATTAAATATGAACGTTTGGTGACACTGTCTTCGAAAAATTCCTTTCAGGATATATCTCTTTATTCTAAATACTTACACTATATAGCTTTAATTATAACAGGAACAGAATGGCGAGTCTGAAAAGATAAAGGCCCAACAATGAATATGCGGATAAAACAACTGAACGCTTGCAATTTAACACGTGTTCTAATCTCATCTCATGTCTGCGTATGCGTTTTCATGTATTTTTCCATGTTCAACGTGAGTACGAGCCAGCTTCTCGTTTAAAATGCTTCACAAAGGCAACCATTCCTTAGACACATGATCCTCGAGTGCTTTTACCCCAATCAACTGTGTAGAGTCCCTAGGTTTCTCGAAGCAGGAAATACGGAAAACGAGCGGTGCCCTCACCAGATTTGAACACAGAACTTTTCTATTGCTAGCTGTACTTGCTTCCATTTACACCAAGAAGGCACGGCACGTGGTAAGCAAGGAGAAAAGTCTTTGCTATCCCTTGAGGCTGGGAGGCGAGTCACCAAATGGACAGGGAGGCGAGACCTAATTACCAAATCCATATATTGAAAAATTATCGTTCATCACGTTTTAGTTCAGACGCCATTTCTTAGAATTCTTTTGAGGACGGGAAACACTGAAGATTTAGTTACTGCTCTCGCCGAAGTTCGAGCTCTAGACCTTCGGATTGCCGTTCGATAAGCAGATAATTAAATTTTTTCTCACTGTATACGATATTTTTCCCGCCTTCTTCGTATGCCTTCGTGGTGTGGTGTTCTGCTCACTGGGCGCGTATTCCAGAGGTCCGTGGTTCGGTTCCCGGTTAATTCTCGATGCTAATTTTTCATCTCTCCGGTCTCAAAATTACCTAATGTCTCTACAACTGAACTATTAAATTTATCATGTAATCCAATTTCATCTTATATTTAACTTCATTTTTAGTTTTATACTTTATGTCCGACTTTATGAGTAAGCTCGTGTTTAACAACCAAGGGATTCATTCTCATCTAACGAAAGCTGACCAAATACCTAACTCTTTCTCTTATTTTTTCAAAAGATTGCTCTAGTTTTATTGGTTGCAATTCCTCTCGAAAAATAGACTATTTTAAGATTTAATAATTTTTATTTTTCTGTTAGCTGATTATTATTTTCTATTCTATGGATTTTATGCTTATTTCCGATACTCTGTTATAGTACTACAATTTTTGTGTGCGATCCCGAAGCACAGGATAGCTAGAATTTTCTTTTGATTTCACTCTGAAAGGTTCTAGCAACTTCACTGAAAAACTTTTTATGAAGTTATTTGGATACCACAGTCGCCAGAGGATAAAAGGACATAAAAATATTACTTTTTAAAATTTTTATTACTCTTTTAACACTTTTCTTAGAAAACCTTAATCCAAATACACTTTAGAAATTGAAAAAAACTGACTAAAAAGGAAATTCTGTAATAACTGACTAAGACAGAAATGCTATAATAAGGATAATTCCAAAAATTAAATTAAAAATGTTATTCTCTTTCCCTAGTTCTTTTGCACTTCGCTTAATGAAGCTTAATTCAATTATGCTAATAAGTGTCATTTTATTCAATGTATTTCTTTATATTTCTGGATAAGTGACTTAAGTCTGTTAAAGTATGAGAGCTTTTGCAACACAGTTGTTTCCTTTTCCTGTTTCCTATATTGATCTAAATAATCATGACTCAGCAACGCATTGCGCAAATAGTTAGGCCGTTACAAGAGATCTGCACTTTTTTCCCCTCCAGTTACAAGAACTCTGCGTTTTTATTTTTTATGTTAATCGCTTCACTGGAAGTTATGTCTATGCGAGCTGTAAAACAGTAATCTTGACTTGCGGAAAATATTCTTAAATTAATTAGCAAAAATTACTTTTTATATCTAGAGTGTAGAGAAATGGGGTTTGAATAATTAGACATATAGAAATGAAATTACAGTTTGAATAGAAAAACTATGCCATATGGCGTTTATAATTCGCAGATATTTTGCTGTAAATATGTAATCAAATAGAATTGAAAAATATTTTATCCTTTTGCTGTGGGCTGGGATGAATATATGCCCCATACCTTTCCTATATTAGATGAGAATTAAATTTAGTTCACGATGGAAATTTAAAATTTGCTTCTTAATGCAAAGCAGGAAATGGTAGACTCCATATTTTTTTTCCTTGTTGTAATAGTTGACTAAATGGCTTCAAACATAAAAAGGTAGTCTTTATTACCTACGTGGAAAGTTTATGGATTCACAATTATTCCTAATCTAGAGACATTGTTAAAAATTTCCAAATAGTCCCCATAGCAAACCGTAAATAATATATGCTCATTTGAAGGAACAAAAAATTTAGCTAATGAAATCTTAGGATCTCAAGCCTATTATCAACGCAATATTTAGTTCATATTCCATTACAAGTTGAAAAAGCAGAAACATCCTATGTTAATGAATGCCCAACATTGGGTTACTGGTGTTTGAGATTCTTGACTTGCCAGTGATAAACATGTTTAATTCAAGGTAAGTAACGATTTTTTAACTTGCAAAAGCAAGAAAACATATTTTAATAACTCCTTTTAGTTAAATAAATTCAGATATTCCGTCGATAACTGAAAACATTTATTACAAGGTAAATTGCTCGTTTCTTGCATATGGAGATGTCTCACGCAGCCATGACGGTGTTCAATTTTACATAGGAATTGGAGATAATTGATACATTAAGACAAGCACCATGTTTGGATATGATTGCTTTAGATATCTCGTAATTGATCATCGCACGTCATTTAGAAAGTACCTGTGTATGATATATGATTATCCAATTCAATTCATATCTCTACTGAGAATTTACTTGGGCAATGCACCCATTCATATGCCTAGATCGATCTAACATTTATTTAATGACTGATGAACTGATAATGGGATTGACCATCCTGAAGCTTAGGCTTGAACTAAGTATAAAATGTATCATGACAAGTTGCCGTGCATGTCTATGAAAATAAGGAGCTGTGTTCTCAAGAAAGAATGAAAAATAGCAATTTATGCATTAAGAGGGCTAAATAATAGAAAAAATTTTAAAAATCAATAAATACCATGACAAACAGAATTTAATTCGTAAACATCAAAATAGTTAATAATACGAACTCGATCAGTTTCATTTTGGTGCTAAACCTATAGGTGTATTTGTAATTTACTTGAGGCCAAATATGATAGTACCTTAAATTAGATTCAAAATAATATATAAATCGTTTTAAATACTGACAAAAACTGTTTTAAATACTTCTAAAAATTACTCCAGAAACTATGGATGCATATAATATCTTTACAGACTTTTAAGTGACATTTTGTACTTGTGTTAAAAGCGTTCTGAGCATAATTGAAATAAAATGGAACCGGGTCTAAGAATTTCATTAATGCATAAAGTCATGCAAGTAAATACTAATACAAGAATAGGTTGTAGAGACATTAGGTATTTTTTGGGGGAGCAAACGAGATGAAAAATTATCAGTCGCCTTCGTCGGGAATGGAACCACGGACCTCTGAAATACCGACTCAGTGTGCTCACCACTTCACCACGAAGGCACGCTAGGAAGGCGGGAGAAGAACCTTATATACTCCCCCTTTTAAAGGGCGACTGTTGTTTTTATGCGACCCAATCACCAAATCCTGGGGTAGGAGAAACATCATACAACACCATTTTAGCTCGGGCGCCACTGTAGAGGCATTAGGTATTTTCTTGGTAGCAGGAAAGATGAAAATTTAGCAAACGCTTTCGCCGGGAATCGAACCACGGACCTCTGGAATACCGGGCCAGCGTGCAGAACCACTACACCACGAAGGCACGCTAGGAAGGCTGGAGAAATACCTTATAAGTTTATTACGAGAAAAATCATATCAGGGCTATCTGCGTAAGGGGAGGGATGCCTTCGTGGAGGATTTTCTGAGGGAAACTAGAGTCACACGTTACACAATGGAAAATATTTATAAAACTTTATAAATAAAGAAATATAAGTTAGGTTTACTCAATAATTACTTACAAGAATTGTTCATTATAGGACTATGCTTTTACTTGCAAAGCTGTTGCACTTTGGTTTACTCATCTAGTATTTTATCATCTCATTTTACTATTCTGTTTACATGAAATAACGGGGTTTCACTACTGCAAAACTTAAAAGTTACTATTCTGTTTACATTTAAAAATCACATTTTAGTGGTTTTATTTAGTGCGCCTAAAAAATTCGCCAAATTTTGAAGGCCAAAATAGTTGGGCGCCAACTAACGCCGCTTATAGAATTTTAGCCAAAGCTTTCCTAAAAAACTAATTCCAGTCGTAAACTACACTCATGTCCATAAATTAAGGATAATGCAAAATTAGGCAAAGGAAGAGTTAGAAGCAAAACAAATTTGACTTATTTGTAAAGCTTACTTATTAAACAAAAGGTAAAGAGCAAAAAAAACATGCTATATTTTTGATATTATTAAAAAAATTAGCGATTTTTTTCTCCCTGGAGCAAATTACAAAGAAAACCTATTTACAAAAAACCAATATTACATGGTTGGTATGATTATTAATACATTGTATGTCTCCGAAGTTCCGGTAGACATGTAGGAGGAGGAGGCTCGTCGGCCAAGGATGTCCCACACGTGCTCTCCTGGATTCAAGTCCGGTGAGAATGCTGGCCAGTCCGTACGGGTGATATCCTCCGATTGAAGGCATTCGCTTACAATGTTTGCACGGTGAGGACGGGCGTTGTCATATATAAACACAAACTGTGCGCCCATGGCGCTCCGAAACAAACGTACATGTTGTTCCAGAATGACGTCCTGATAGATTTGGCTTGTCATGGTTCCAATTTGAACATGCAGATCAGTTCTGGAACCCAGAATAATTCTACCCCAAACGAGCCGTCCTGCACCACCGTAACGGTATCGTTCAATGATGTTTTCTTGGTGGTAACGGGTACCTGGGGCTCTCCATATGAAAGTCCGGCGAGAATCAGACTGCAAGCTAAACCTGAACTCGTCGGAAAACATCACACAAGCCCACTGTTGCGGTGTCCACAATGCATGCTCTCTACTCCAGACTATCCGCAGGCGACAGTGAGTTGCAGTAAGTGGAACGCATCTGACAGGTCTACGAGCATATAGACCAATCTGTCCTAAGCGTCTGTACACGGTCTGCCTTGAAATTGTTATACCAGTGGCTGAAGAGAGCGGACGAGACAGGTCTGAGGCTGTGCTCCGCCTATTTCTTTTGGCAGTAACTGCCAAATACCGGTCCTCATTCGACGTTGTAACTCTGGGGCGACCTGTGCTGTAACGTCTACTCACCATCATCTTGGAATCGTTGCCAAAGCCTGAAGATGACACTCTGGGCAATTCCAAGTTCGTCTGATACTTCCAGTTGGGTACGCTCAAATTCCAGACGGCCGATATTTCTACCATGTAAAAAATCATCCAAATGCGTCCTTTGTGTCATAACTATTCGGTTATTGCACTGAAATGCTTATAAAGCGCCTGCGAACAATTTTACTTCTTTGTCTGTATTCCTTATATATTACTCTCTTACACTCTTGTCATTGTGATGTACCATCGGTGTCATCTGGTTACTTCCTGAAATTTGCATATGATTCTTGAAGATGTGTGTAGTGATTTTACAGGTGATATATTTATTTTAGAGTTCGATTTCCACGTGACTTCGAATTATCTTTAATTTATGGACATGAGTGTAAATTCTGCCTAAAAGAATAAGTTGTTTATGCATCAAGTAAATTTATTTTCTTATTTTTACTTCATTGTACGAGGTAAAAATGAAGTACTGTAATAGCGAAAAGTTTCAGGCATCAAACTTCAAAGCAAATATGCATTTTCACCGCTATCGAATGCAATTTAACGATGTTTTTGCTTGACATCTATACGTAATAATAAAAGACTCTTTTCCCCAAAAAAATTGTAAAACTAAATTAAAATGAATTCTAAAGAGAATTTTTCGTGGCGTCTGTGCGAACGTATGTACGTATGTATCTCGCATAACTCAAAAACGATTAGCCTCAGAACGTTGAAATTATGTATACAGGACTACTATAACATGTAGATGTGCACCTCGTATTTTGGTTGCAATCGGCAGCACCAAAAATATATAAATATTATGTGTATATATATCCACTTTGTTATTCGGCTAAGGGATTTCAGTTTCTTTATTCTTATATGTTTGTAAATTGTGCATTTTTTGCTTTAAAAATGACTGAATTATGCTGTTCTTTACTTCCGGTTAAGGTTTTTACGCCTTAACACAGGAAATCTGTATGCAATATGTTTAGAATTATCAACAATTTAAAAGTTTTTTAAGTGCCGCTAAGCCTAATACTTTTTGCCATGTCGGCCATTGCTTGTTTACATTTGAAATAACAAAATAGTGGATTTGTTGCCAATCTAGAGAAAGTAAATTTCGCAATAACAAAGATAACGCCTTCTTTTATTATTGCGAAATAAATCATGCTTAATCCATTCTGGAATTTCTTCGATGAAATAAGTGTTTAAGATTTACTTCCTAATTTGCAATTCAGACATTTTGAGATTTTATGTATTTTTGCCTTGTCGCAAAGTGAGAACTGAATAAATTGAATGAGAAATACTGAATCGTCTGTGAAAAAACTGTTTATTTATTTTTGTTTTTTTGTTGTTGTTCTTTGCTTAATTTCTTTTATACATCGTTTTGGATTTATTATGGTATTTGAATAGAACATGTGGCAACGATTAGATAATTCTTAAGATGATTTTGTGCATTCTGAGTTAAAAAATGTCTTATCGTGGTTGGAATGTATACAGAATAAGATTCAATCATTTAGAGAAGATACAAAAACCACAAGAAATTCCCACTGAAGAGGACTTCCCCGAATTCATTCAAGCTTCCTCCCAAACTAATCAAGAAATGCCTAAAAAACTTTACAGTGACAAAATTAAGCAGGAAAACCCACAGGAAAATTTATCAGAAATCATTAACATTTTCAAAGATCAGAAAACCCTTTATTTCATGAAATCAATAACCACAATAGCTCAGAGAATTAAATCAGCTAAATCAAATATGCAGAAACTTTGTCTAGCTTTCAAGCCATCGAGATTATTTTGAACTCTGCAGATCAAGATCAATTCGTAATTTCTTTCAAGACGAGCACAGCCGAGCGGCAGAAATCCTGAAGATGTAGATCTTCACATCGTAGGTTCGGTCCTCAGCCCCGCTCACGCTCACTACAGGTTTTGCCAAAAGATGGCGCCACGTTTACTTCTCTTCTAGAGACTCTGCATTAAGTGCAAAAAGAACGTTCCATTTTTACTAGATTCAACTCATCATCAAAGATACCCTATTTATAATACTCGTATATTGGTAAAGGCCGCACTAGGCCGATTGCTTCTAAATTGCGTTACGACATAGACATACATAGAGATAGTTAAAAAATGATTGAATGTAGCGCTGTTAAGTGAACCTAAGGCCAGAGTGTCGCTGTGGTAAACAAATATAGTGATTTTTAAAGAGAGCATTTATTCTATTGTGGTTTATGCGCTATCGACGAAGTAGATTTAATTCAATCCAATAAATTTAAATGAAATGCAAGAAAAATGCGTATAATTTAATATTCCGTACAAGGAAGTCATGTGGTGCACACATCAGATTTTTTATATTAACAGCACAGTTTGACTTTCTTGAAGTTGGCTACTTTATCATGTCAAACGGAAAGCAATTTTATTTAGTGTTGGTTTAAGAAATCAGTTTGGTTCCGCCTTAACATTAAATTGAAGACCAGACAGGAAATGTGGATGAGAAATTTTAGCTTAAAACTTATACCATTATTTACTGTTAAGTAAATATGAATACGCATATTCTCTTAAAGTATTTAACTATTCCTCATAATTACACTCCAAAATACAAAAAAGCTGTGACGTGAATCTTTGTTAGAAATCGTCAACATTTTAATGAAATTTATCTCTTCTTAAAAATTCGCTGAAATGTGAAACACTGTTCCATTAATTAAAAAAATTTCTGAGAAGGCGGTATATGGAAAGGGACATCCACTTTATTTACACAGAATCTGAGTTCAGATTTAGTGTAAATAATTGCGCAGATATTGTGAAATGGGTGATGCTGCATTCAAATTGTTCTAGTTTTTAGTTATCTTAAATTGAAAATTATTCTGAACTCTGATATTTCCAAGAGACTTGTTTCTTTCTAATTTCCCATATACCAGGTATTGAAGAGTAGGAATTTTAAGCTCAAAGTAAATCCCAATTTAATGCTTTCATTGTTTAATAAATGGAGGTTTAGTGTGTTCTAGCATCAATCTTAACCATTCTGTTTATTTTACTAGCTTTCTTACTCCAATTTATTTACAACAAAAAATTTCTTTAGGATTGAAAAGAAACCCAATCCGTGAAAACTAAAATCTGAGCGAGCTTGAAGATGTAAAATAAAACTTCTTTTTAGTCAAATCAGTCAAAAACTGATGACATCACCAAAGCTAATTTAAAATATTCAATAATTGTCGGTTTTCTGAAAATGCACTGGAACCTTCTTAGAACTTATATTATAACATAAGGTATCAGGATTAGTATTCCTCTTTACTTGCTTTGGAAACATTAACTGTCCTGACTTGGAACAGGGAGCTTACTAGAGCTATGTTCAATAAATTTGGGAAGTAGACAATACACACAGGAAGGGTATAAGCAACCCTTTATTTTTCTCTCTTTACAATGATTTCCGGAACTTCGGAATACAGAGACCAACCACTTGTGGTCTGAACGTAAGAATATAAAAATATTAACTAAAACTCTAACTAAACTAACTTTGGATTAATATACAAGTGCCTACTTTAAGATTGGCCGTGAATTAGCAAAAAGCCGTATGTAGTACAGAGAGCTGCTAAAACTACGATACGTTTGTTACGAATTTGGTATTTAAAAAGCTAATGTTAGTTCAGTTATAAATTAAATGGTTTTATTTCTCGCGCAGTGCAGCGCGTGACGAATATTAAAAGAAAGCTAAGCCGGAAAATTGAAAATACAAGAGCGCGTGCATTAAATAAATAAATATCTCTTTTTGATTTCGAGAAAGTACTGGAAAATTCTAGCGCGTGATTTTAAAATCTTATAAAAGGAGGAAAACATCTCAGTTTGTAGGAGTTGCTTAGTTTGTTGTTGTTTAGAAAACTGCCGTTGTTGATTATAGCGAATTCGCGGATTAGCGTTCTTTAGCTGTTTTGAATTACGTTCTATTGTACATTTGAGTAGTTAAAAGATAACTACTGTGAGATATTGTGATACTGCATGATAATTTGAGAAAATTTAAGCATTTCTGTTGTGATAATAATAAATTTTTGTTCATTTTTCATCGGACTTGTGCATTCATTTCATAACGAACCCGTACGCACGCAACAATTTTTGGTGTCAGAAGTGGGATTTGGATGCCAATAACAAGAGCGATGGAAGAGCAATTAAGGCAGTTAATATCAGCCTTTGCCTCATTTAAAGAAGAAATTAAAGAGGAAATGAAATTGGGCCAGGAATCCGTTAAGGACGAAATGAAAGCCGTTCAAGCTGGTCAAGAAGAAATGAAAAGAGAAATTACTTGCATAATAGAAAATAAATTTGAAGCTATGGAAGGCAGAATTGACGCAGTTGAAAATAAAGTTGGACATATTGAAGAAAAAGTTTCTTCCGTAAAAGATCATATTGAAGAAAGAGTTTCTTCTGTAAAAGAACATATAGAAGGGAGAGTTTCTGCTGTGGAGGAACGAATTGAAGGAAGAGTTTGTGCCGTCCAACACCAAATCGAACAACAAATTGATGAGAGAGTTTCTGAAGTTGCCAAAGAAATGGATACTTTAAAGAAATTCGTAGCGTCGGCAGGGAGCAGGAGTGATGATTTTAAATTCTTACCAATGCCTGCTCGTCCACCTCTGAAGCTATCCACATATGATGGGAAGACCTCCTGGCAGGTGTATAAGACACAATTTTCTATCGTTGCGGATGCGAATGGATGGGATTCCCAAGCTAAGTCCTGTCATCTCGCCGCTTCTCTAAGAGCCGACGCAGCGGATATCCTTTAGACTCTTCCTGAAAACAAAAGGTTAGATTTCGAAGCTCTGTCCGGCGCCTTGGAGTTGCACTTTGGGGAGAAGTGTTTAAAAGACTACAGCAGGCTCCAATTAAAATCTCGTCAACAGAAGCCTACCGAAACACTTCAGGAGCTCGCCGCGGATGTTGAAAGGCTGTCCCATCTCGCCTTTTCGGAATGCCCGACAGAAACAAGGGAAATCCTGTCCTTGCAATACTTTATCGACGGCATCCGAGATACTGAAATACAGAAAGCTCTACGAATGGCGGATGTAAAAGATTTAAAAAGTGCTCTAGTGTACGCCATGAAATTTGAGGCAGCCCAGCAAGCCACTCGTCGAGACCGCCACCCAGTCAGATCTGCTCAAGTCCAGGAGCCAGGGGATCAAGTCACCGCTCGTCTAGACGATTTAACTAGACAACTGAACGCCTTGAGACGGAATATTGGTGAGAAGAAACCGACCGTTGAGTGCTGGAACTGCGGTGCTGAAGGACACATACGTAGAAACTGCAGAACTCCCCAGAGCACGGAAAATAAGGCATACGATTTAAACAGACAATCAAATGCCACGGAAAGGAAAAGGACTGACAAGAAACCAAAGTGCTGGAACTGTGGAGCTGAAGGCCACGTACGAAAGAATTGCAGAACACCCCAGGGTACGAAAATTGAGACAATTTCTGAGCAACGACGCAGGAAACAAATTAATGACCATATCAAGGAACGGAGGTTGCCAGATAATGAAAAACCCTGTTTTAAAGCGCTTAAGATCTCTACGGTGAGTGGCAACAATAACGGACTGTCCATCAATGGGAATATCGATGGAGTTCCTTACAATATGATCATTGACACAGGAGCTAATGTTACCCTCATTAGGAAAGATTTAGCTGAACAGTTTAAAGATAAACTTATTTGGACGCCATCCTGTGTTACCCTTCAGACTGCGTCTGGTGACAAGATCGACATAACTGGGAAGTTAAACGTAAACATCACGTTTGGAAGTGCCGCCTACCATCACACGGCATATGTGGCGGATATTACAGATCCATGCATACTCGGATTGGACTTTTTAAGGAAATACAATTTTTCCTTAGATTTCAAAAACAATAAGCTGCTTTCAGCAACTGATGGCATGACTATCCATCCTCAAAAGGGATCCTCGCCTGGAAATGTCGACGCCTTGTCCGAAAGATCGAGCTCGGGAAGCTGCCGAAATCATACCAGGGTCGAAAAGAAACGCAAGACTACCAGCTATTCTCCATCCCAGAAGCTCTTCGGTCGAGACCTTCGTCTGCCTTGTGACCGCCTGTTTAGTCGCCCTACGGATGCGCCTTCAACGCCTGAGGAACACATCCAAGATGCCCAGGCCCGGTTTGAGGGGATGCACCGTTCTGCACGAAAGCGAGTCAACTTGGCGACGGAGAAAATGAAGACCAGATGCCACACAAGAGCTACTAGACATAGATCCAACAAAGGAGACAAGGTGTGGTTCTGGAACCCGATTCAACGAAAAGGACTGAGTCCTAAATTACAGTCACCTTCGGATGGTCCATATACAGTGCTGAACACGAATGACGTCGTGGTTCGGATCCGTGAGTCTTCGAACTCTTACGACAGGTTAGCTCATTACTATGGCCATAGTACATAATGTAAATAATTGTAAATAGTATAAGACCATGGTCCATTTTGTTTTTAAATGTGTATTTGATTTGTATTTGATAGCATTTGATTTGTTTTTTGTATTGCATTTATTGTTCATGTTGTTTATTATTGTAATGAAATGCTTATTAATGCATTTATGCCACAGTTGTAAGTTTAGCTTCCTGTCCAGGGATTGTACTGCCCGGGACGTGCAGTCCTTGGGAAGGGGGCAGTGTTACGAATTTGGTATTTAAAAAGCTAATGTTAGTTTAATTATAAATTAAATGGTTTTATTTCTCGCGCAGTGCAGCGCGTGACGAATATTAAAAGAAAGCTAAGCCGGAAAATTGAAAATACAAGAGCGCGTGCATTAAGTAAATAAATATCTCTTTTTGATTTCGAGAAAGTACTAGAAAATTCTAGCGCGTGATTTTAAAATCTTATAAAAGGAGGAAAACATCTCAGTTTGTAGGAGTTGCTTAGTTTGTTGTTGTTTAGAAAACTGGCGTTGTTGATTATAGCGAATTCGCGGATTAGCGTTCTTTAGCTGTTTTGAATTACGTTCTATTGTACATTTGAGTAGTTAAAAGATAACTACTGTGAGATATTGTGATACTGCATGGTAATTTGAGAAAATTTAAGCATTTCTGTTGTGATAATAATAAATTTTTGTTCATTTTTCATCGGACTTGTGCATTCATTTCATAACGAACCCGTACGCACGCAACACGTTTAAAATTATCAAGAGGATTAAACCTCTGGCCTTGAAGGCAACCAGCAACCGAGTAAAACTACTATGGCAAGCGGCCTGCTTCTAATAACTCCTTCCTCTCTCTTGCTTGGCAAAAAGCCACAACTTAAGTACTTAGCAAGACAAATTTGCATAAATAAGTTAAAGCTTTTAATTCTGGCCGGAAGTAGAAAATAAGAAGTGATAGTAAAGATTTAAAATAAAATAAACGTTAGTTAAACTTAGGATCCTTACAAAGGAAGAGATTTATTTTGTTTAGATCTTCTATTACAATATATTATTTCATACTGCTGTAATTTCTTCTTGGTAACACCATAATGCCGAAAACTTGCAGTATACATTGCTCAATGAAACAAAATGCATCTTATGATATTAATCCGTTTTTAGATAATTGGTAATTACAGGTTACTTGGAAAATTATGCAGAATGTAAAGGCTCATGCATATTATAAAAAATTATAAAAAATTGCAAAATTATAAAAAATTATAAAGGTGATTTCATCTTGTGATAATCACAAATGTGTTTCTGAGCATGATTAATGGAAGAAAAACTCCTTTTTCAAAAACAAAAAAGAAAAAAGTATTATATCTTAAGATATACGAAAGTTTTCTTGTTAATCATGGTGTTTATATTAACTTTAATTGAAAAATTTAAATATGCCCATATTATAACCAGATAAAATCAAAATATAGCCATTTTATGTAAAAATGATTTTAAACCCGAAGACAAAATTAAATATCTCTTGTATGATTTTAAGATAAAAACGAACTAGCATAACTTAAACACTATAGTCTAATTAAAAAGGTTTGGAGTTAAAATGAAAAACTAAAGTAAATACTTTCTCTAGATATCTCAAGGTGAGCAGAAATGCAGTGTATAGTTTCATTCGTGTCCTCGAATAAGATTCTGTTAACTTACGTAATATTCTAACTGCAAATTACATTCAGAAGATAATTCTTAGTTAGAAAAGTATATCCTTTTGAATTATTTAACAAGCAGTCTTTATTTAGATAAAAAATATTTACAGTAGGAATATAATAATAACAGTAATAATAATTCTCGCTATTTAAGCTTTTAATATCAAATTCAGCTGGTATTAAAAATATAATTTGCACTCAAATGCGCAGATACAGGATAATTCACCGCCTTCACAACTTCGATAATAGCTCTGATGACACAAATTGCAGTGTCTTCATCTCCTTTATAATTGCATTTCAAGTAAAAAGTATCCTGCCCGCATCGTGTTTAACCGTAGGTGGCCTTAATCTTTAAAGGAAATCGATAAGAAAGATTTGCATAGAATCCCTTTTCCCCATTCAACCAACATTGATTGTAACTAGCTCTTGAGACAAAGATTATTATTAAAAGAAAATCTATCCTGACATGGAACATTATCTCCTTCCGCTGTTGTCTCCAGAAGGCAATCAGGATGAATGTATCAATTTCCCCAGAGTTATCAAAATGTAATTTTGTTTGTGCATGCTTCACACGTTATATTCAATATTTAATGCAAGGGAAGAGAGTATTTTACATTCAATAGATTGCTGCTGAAATGAATTTTTGAGATAAAGAATAAAATCCAACTTTCCCCAAATAGGATTTCTTTTAGCTGGAGGCATTTCTAAATAAAATAATAAAATTCCACCTTTCATCAGTGTGCGCAAAATGGCTCAAAAGGTAATAATCAACTTTCCATGCTTCTGAGGTGATTTCATCTTGTGATAATCACAAATGTGTTTCTGAGCATGATTAATGGAAGAAAAACTCCTTTTTCAAAAACAAAAAAGAAAAAAGTATTATATCTTAAGATATACGAAAGTTTTATTGTTAATCATGGTGTTTATATTAACTTTAATTGAAAATTTTAAATATGCCCATATTATAACCAGATAAAATCAAAATATAGCCATTTTATGTAAAAATGATTTTAAACCCGAAGACAAAATTAAATATCTCTTGTATGATTTTAAGATACTCTGTCTCAGAATGCAATCAACAGCAGTGTTGAGCGATTTCTTGATTTCGTGAGCATGTAAATTCTTTGAATATAAAAATCTGTGAAAATAATTCTCATTCAAAAGATACCTTAAACGAAATCGTTATGAAATATAAATTTTGGGTGCAAAAATTAATTATGAAATAGTTTTTCATATTTTTGAAGCTTCTTCATAACTATAGCTCTAAAGCTGCATAATGAGTTTTTGGTCTTGCGTATCAAAAAACATTCTGGTTCTTCATTTGCGGTTTTTGCAGCTGAAGATGGTGGTTCGGTAAAACCATCGAAACTAGTCCTGTGAAAATTTTGTAAATATAACGTTGATTTTTGTTGTTTGACTTCTGAATTAGTATTCTGGTAGGTTTAAAAATTCAAAATTTTCGTTTGTCTAATACAAGGTGTTTTAAATAAATATAGTATATCCAAAACTAACCGAAGCCCATATTATTTGAGTTCCGTTAATATAGCTACTGGCGCTCTGTTTTTTGTAATAGTACTGCACGTGTTTTTTGTAGCAGTGTTAGATTTTCGCATAAATTTCCAGTGTACTATGCACAAACACCTTTAACATATTTTAAAACCCTGTACTGTACACAAACAAATTTAACTAATGACTAACTAATCTTTGTAAAGTCTATATCACTATTTATTAGGTAATCGTGCCTTTGGTATTAATTTGAAGCGAGATATTTTTTTGACATCTACTGAAAGGTTAACATGAATTCCATTATTTTATCTTCCCCGCATTCATCCTAATCACTTTAAATTAATTAATCAGTATTTTGTCTAATTACTTATTATTTTATATATCAATTTTGCTATTTAAATTGTTATTATAATTTAGTAATATTTCAATTTAAAACAATAATTATAAGTGCTAAGTGTTTTTAAAAGGTTTTTTCCTGTTTCAAAATGAATTCATAACCCAAATCTTTAAAAAATATAATGTAAATATATAACGCTTTATAATATATAACGTATCATAATATATTCGCTGAAATGATACTTACCTTAACTCACTTTCAAGTTTTCTGAAAGGTACTTTGTGGGCGTCACATAAATGAAAGTTATTATCGGGAAATTCTCTATGACTGCCTTTTACTTCTAAAAAAATAACCTCATAAAAGCATAAATTGCATTCGAAATGAAAGATTAGCCGTTTTTCAGATTTTCCCGAAAGCTGCAATTTGTTTTGCGCTCCCTTTCACAAACTGGCAATTTATAAAACTCGATGAAGTTTCTATTACCGTCAAAAACATAGTTAAAAAAATGGGAGTTGGCTTCAGTTTTCTACTAATGTAATCTTCAAGGCAAACTTCAGTGCGTGGTTTAAAGCGTCATTAAAAGTTTATACTTGTGAATTGACTTTTTGAGACTGATGGATAGCATCTTTAGATTTCATAACAAAAGTGTAAAAAAACTAGAGGACAGAAGAACCTAAGCAAGCCGGATATAACTGAGTTTTCATATTCTCGTTTTTATATAACCTTTCATTTACATGAGTATTTCTGAGGCAAAGTGGAATGATTTATAAATACACTCCTACATAAAAAATAAGCAACAAAGGCAAAACACGGAATAAAAAAACTATTTAATGGATACGTGTGAAACTGATCCAAGAGTTTGCTGTGGCATTACTAGACCACATAGCAAATAAGAAAGTAAAGACTAGCAAATAAGAAAGTAAAGACATGCAAAAACACGTCCTACGACCATCACATCTCGAAAGACCAAATGGGTCGGAAGAATGTGTAATGGAAACTTCAAGCTAATAATAGGTATGATACCCTCTGGTTGAAATGAATACTTGACAAAGGCGAGGAAAGCTGACAATAGTGTGGTTGTTCGCTTGTTGTAGCAGCAGCGCCCATTACTGTACTAATACATGTTGGAGCTCGTGGATGTTGGCTGGCGGCACACTGCGACCTGCTATCCATCATCCCAACATGGCATACACATGTTCTATGGGATTCAGGTCCGGTGATCTAGCAAGCCACAGCAGCTGTGGAATGATTTCACTCTCCAAATAACTCCGCACCGCTCGTGTTCTATGCGGGCGAGCGTTATTGTCCATAAATGACATGTCGGTACCCACTGTAGCGATAAAAGAACTCACAAGAGAGTCTAGAATTCCGTCGCGATATGGATGGCTATGACGGAACCACCAAGAATCACTTAGAAATTGGTATTGCCGTTTGTTGCTATCCCAGCCCTTACAAGCATCATCCACTGTAATGGGCTCTTTCGAACGATATCTGGCACCCGATAGCGTGTCCCTGGATCTTTTCATATGATTGTTCATCGTGAATGTTTCTGGATATTAAATCGAGAATTATCCGTAAAGAGTACATGGCCCCAATGCTCTAATGCCCAACTGCGATGTTCATAAGTCCAATTCAACCGCGCTCTGAATTACAATGGGGAGAAAGGAGTACTCAGCACAGGTCATCGAGCGCATAGTCCATCTTCATGCTGTCGGTGAGATGCAGTTTCGTGGGAAATAACGCCGTCCGTTCCTCTGCAGCAAAGAAATGCGATGCCAGCTGTCGTGCTGTTAGTGATCTACGGCGTCTTTCACATGCATAAGGAAGCGACCGTCTGCGGTTGTGGAAATCCTCCGGCGTTCATATCCATGTCTTCTACATGGGTTTTGATCCATTTTGGTGACAATTCTCCAACCTATAGATGACATTACGATGCACATTCAGCTCTCTCGCAACAGCTCTCTTGCACTAGCTTGTAAAATTCCGATACCCTCCAAAGCATTTCATCTTGCAAATGGTGTCTTGGGCTCATGCTTTCCGCTTCTTTCCCGGATTATACGGAACTATCGCTGCTTGCGAACTGATGCAGTTTCGGCATGCCCCTTTTAGAGGCGTTGTGGTGTGATTTCAGGGTTGTTATGCTAATTTTGATTACCTATTTGCATTTGGTGGTGCAACCTCTACCTCATATGTAAATTCTATGTTTTATTCCCTATTTTGACACTTGTACATTTTTTGGTGTTTGTTGCTAATTTTCTTAGCATGAGTGTAATATTCGATGAAAAGCATAATTAAAATATTAAGATATTGTAAACTATGATATTGATTTTCAAATGAACAAAAGCAGTTTCAAACTATCGGTATTTAAATCCTATCAATGTTCTGATATTAATATTTTTGTGGCTGTAGGTAAGAATTGCGTGCAATAAAATCAGGTGGTTCTTTATTTTAAAATTTTATATTAAATTCCTCATCTTTTTGTACCCAAAAGGTACATTGATTTTAGCTATAATAACTTATAGAAAATAAAAAATATAAGTAAATTATAATCATTTAAATAAATCATATTTTGTTTAGGTAGTTCAGTTTATTATTGTTCCTTAAGTTCTTTAGCATATGACAGAGTAAACTAACGGAATGAATTTAATAAGCCACAGAAAAGCGAATCTTCTGCGTAGGAACTAATAATTCACTAATCTAGAATAGGGTAGTATCATAGTGAACTCAGGCTGTGGCTATTTGAATACATCTACTGTATTACGTAAAGTATCTTTGCTTTACCATTGAATGGTGGATAAAATTTTGCACCTTCAGGAATGTTGAACCGGATCGAGCAGTTGTTAATTTAATTAAAAAAGATGTACCAAAAGACAAAATATGAAGGTAAATAAATTAGAATTTCCTTTCCAATGTAAATGTCAATTACAGTGAAACATCAAAATCCTTTTTAAAATTCATCTTTCCCCCGAAAGGTCTTTTTTCTTCATTCATTTATCAGATGCATTAAAAAGATATATAAGTTATAACTTATGAAACTGATATAGCTTTTTCTGTCACTGATAACTATAAATCGAAAGTTTGTCCTTTTGAATTCATAGTAAAGCATATCTGCTAGAATTATAGTCCCTCACATCACGCTAATTATCTTGCCCTGACAGTCTCATATTTCTTGAATTAAAAATAATTAAAGGCTGAAACATTAAAAAGTTATAAACTTCTCGCTATTCATTAATGTTTTTCAAACAAATTACTTCGGGTGATACTAACACAGAAAATTTAGATCCACATAGAACTGTTAATAACAACAACCAAGTTTTACCAACAAAAACGGATATCGCGAATTATTTTTCATTATCAGAAACCTGAAAAATACTTTTGGTGACTTACCTCTTAACTCTACGATTGATAAAGTCAAAGAAAATTTAACCTCATAAGAGAAACTAATAGCATAGTTAGTAAAATATTTCATGTATTCAATAGACATGAATATGTTTTTGTAATTTTTAAGAGGAATCATACACATTAAAACCCATAAAAACTTCGAATATGTGACTGTTGCAAGTATTGGGATAACTTATTTATTTTAAAAGCATTTACTCCGAACATTTTACTGCTGACTACATAATATAGTTGATTTCTGAAATAGTAATCAGAAAGTTTGTGTTGACACAGATATTTTTATAATTTAATTCGCTTTGTGACAAAAGTTTTCGTCATGTTTCCACCTTGCGCGTATAATATTTTAAAAATGGCTAATGGTACGTACTTGAAAGTTGATGGAATTCTTTATATGGGCACTATCTTCTACCTGAACCAAAAAGTTGATGAAAATTTTAATATTAAAAAATTTTATGCGCATAAACATTACAGATTTTTTTAATAAAATACATTTTATAAACTCAACTTCAAATAAAATAAAAATTTAACATGAAATTCTTAGAATTTTTGGTTCACTATAGTTAGCAAATGTTATGAAAGCTACATATTAAATATGAAATCAAATTATGCAAAAGAGTGTTTTAAACTGTGCGCGCAAGGTTGCATGCAAGGAAGCATGGCGAAAACTTTTGTCACAAAGCGGATTAAATTATAAAAATATTTGTGGCAA
Source organism: Stegodyphus dumicola (assembly GCF_044657685.1). Classification (NCBI taxonomy): domain Eukaryota; kingdom Metazoa; phylum Arthropoda; class Arachnida; order Araneae; family Eresidae; genus Stegodyphus; species Stegodyphus dumicola. The sequence continues at coordinate 184,320,163 of NC_140781.1, forward strand.
CACAAACTTTCTGATTACTATTTCAGAAAGCAGCTATATTATGTAGTCAGCTGTAAAAAGTTGGAAGTAATTGCTTTTAAAATAACTAAGTTATCCCAATTCTTGCAACCGTCAAACGTTCGAAGATCTTACGAGTTTTAAGGTGTAGGAGTCTCCTTAAAACGTTTACATTACTATTGCCATAATTCCTTTGTCATCCTTTCATGTTTTCGTGCTCGGAAAATAAATATTCATACCATCTAAATTCATACTGTTAAATTTTCATTCACTTCAGAAACGACAACCTTGCTTTGAGGAGCTCAAGGTAATTTTACTTATCTTGCATACTTCTTTCTCATTGATAATGAGATTATTTGTTTCCAACTTATTTTACATTCATGGTTTTTATTCGTTCATGAAAGATGCTTAAACGACACCAGATCGACATTAGCCAGATTTATTAATTTGTTCATTCATCGCTGCAAATTAGTGTTTAATATGTGTTCTGTTCTCACCAGAGACACAAATAAACAATCAGAGAAATACTTTATAAAAATCCAGGAAAAGATTATCTGATGAATTTAAAAGTATCGTTTAAGAGTGAAGTCATTTTAAATGTATTATTATCAAGATTTCCGCCCTTCTCTTGCTCTTTATTAAGTTTTTGCATTTGCTCTCTGCAAGTCTGACTTTTTGATTTTTCCTTCACTTTCGCCGGTACACTTCCAACCGCTTCTTTGTAACCTAATAATCCTTGAGTGTAATAATTTATTAATGTTCGCACCGCGCATCTTGTATTATACTGTTCCTCCCTTGAGTTCGCTTTTCCTTTAGCATGACTAATTTAACACACAGAGACTGATTCTCAGCCCTTCAAAACCTAATTGTGCCTCCAACTCACTCCTTCAGTTTATACGAAATGCATGTCAAGAGTTTATCGAATTGGATAAACCTCTGTTATTACTTAATTTACGCATCATAACTTAGTTACCGAAATTGCCAAGCAGTTAAAATGAACAGTGACACTTTGCAAACATTACGTTTATTACGTTTGTTGAATGATGTGTGAAAGAAAACTTTTAGAACTTCACTCCATAAGCAGTTTCTACTTCAGTAAATAAGGCAGCAATATTATTTATAGGAAATAAGGCAGCAAATATATAACTTTGTTAAGAGTTATCTATATATAACTATATATATATATATATATATATATATAATGTTGTATGAACTTAAATCCATTTAGTGCGAATACAAGTTATTATTACTTGCGCAATTGCTGCAAAGTTAGTTAATAATAATTTATTTCCTAAACAGTATTGATTAATTGATTATATTATCTCCTAAGTTTAATTAAAGTAGAATTATTTTAAAAGTGTGCATCCATACTGGTAAGTTATATTTTGAAAGATGTTTTGAAGTAATTTGAAAGCAAAATGTTAATAATGTTTTAACGGGGACTGGAGTTAAATCATCACGAAGAATAATATTACAATTGTAAAAGTAAAAATTAAAACATGTAATTATTGTCATTGATCGGAAATTAGTTGACTTTTCAAGGGGAACAAACCAACTCCCGTTCAATGATCAATAATTGATAAAAATACGTAAATATGAAAGTGTTTCGTCTTTACTCGAGTTATAAGTTAAAGCCAAACCGGCAATTCTAGTCAGGCCAAATATTACCGCGAATAGTTGTTACTCAAAGAACTTATTCTCATGAAGCATTTTAGTCAATTCAATTTGGAGTAAAAATCAATTACTGTAGAGAAATCCTGTAAAATTTTGATTTGTTTTTACAAAGTTGGCATTATTTATCTTTTTTAAATCTTCTATGTTTATTTCAACTTTACTTTGATTTCGATTTCATAATGACAATTTCCAATGTTTAATTTCTACAAATAATATAGTACTCAAATACATAAAGATGATAGTGTCGGGGACGGTTACTCGAGTTTTACAGGATTTCTCTACAGTAATTGATTTTTACTCCAAATTGAATTGACTAAAATGCTTCATGAGAATAAGTTCTTTAAGTAACAACTATTCGCGGAAATATTTGGCCTGACTAGAATTGCCGGTTAAGCTTTAACTTATAACTCGAGTAAAGACGAAACACTTTCATATTTACGTATTTTTATCAATTATTGATCATTGAACGGGAGTTGGTTTGTTCCCCTTGAAAAGTCAACTAATTTCCGATCAATGACAATAATTACATGTTTTAATTTTTACTTTTACAATTGTAATATTATTCTTCGTGATGATTTAACTCCAGTCCCCGTTAAAACATTATTAACATTTTGCTTTCAAATTACTTCAAAACATCTTTCAAAATATAACTTACCAGTATGGATGCACACTTTTAAAATAATTCTACTTTAATTAAACTTAGGAGATAATATAATCAATTAATCAATACTGTTTAGGAAATAAATTATATATATATATATTTACATCCACAAAGAATTCTTAAAATTAAGTCTTTTTTTTTTTAAAAAAAAAAAGCAAATAAATGATACAGACCCTGCAATAATTTATATTTGGAGCAAACGTCGATTTTCAAGAGGATTTCGAATTTATCTTCAATTGTGTTTCTTTGTGTCGTATATTAGTGAATATTATCGAAATATATCTCATGTTTCTAATATGAGATAAAATGAAACTATGCTATTCGCCAAATTTAAAACGTATTGCGTAAAACACGTGAGGGCAGTTTTCTTGACCGTGGGCCCCGGGGTGCGTAAGCATATGGCCTGAACAAGTGGTTAGCTTGGTCGCAGGACCCCCCCCAGTGTTTAGTCATTTATTAATATCGGAGGTGCTTAATCTCAAACCTCACCTTTTTTGTCCGTATAACTTTTCAAATGTTTCAGCTAAATGTTATTACCATGTATTATGTTTAAAGAAATAATGTAGTGAATATAAAAAATATATGACAACACCAATAAAAGGAAGTTGCCACCAAATATTATAGCCATGTATTATTTCTAAAGATATAATATAGCAAATATAAAAAAATATGTGGCAACACAAGGTTTTTTCCATCAAATGTTCTCTCTATGTATTAATTTTGAAGAAATATTATAGCGAATGTAAAAGAATGCAAAGCAACATTTAACACTTAAAGGAATTCTAAAGATATCGATCTAAAATATTTTTTAATTTCCACTATCGAATATGTTGACATTTGGCGAAGCTTAAGACATTTAATTTTCCTTTTAAAATTAATCTGCCTGTTATTGATTGACAAATTAAGTGATTTAAAAGCAGAAAAGGCAGTTCCTTATCTTTATGTTTATTATTTTATTTATGGGGCGTAAGTACGAAGGAATTAAAATTTTAATAAAAAAGTTACAAGGGGGGGAACATAGTATCAGCAGGAGTGAGTCCTAGACCTCATAGATAAACTGCGAGCTCAATTACAGCATAAAAGTCCTTAACAAACCTCTAATGCGACATTAAAATCTGAATCCTGTCATAATGTTTTTAATATATTTTCTTTGTAACATTGTTTTTACTTTTGTTCATTACTTCCCGCCATCCTATGTATACGGGTAAGGGAGGTAATGTTTTCAGTTTAAAAATTCGATAGCGAGATTTCAGCGAATAAGCACGAATTAGTGTTCACACAACCTTTTTTATTATTTTTACAATGATGTTTGTATGTCTGTCTATATGCGTGTAACGATTTTTTCATCCACGATAACTCTTATATCAAATTTCCAAAAAATTCCATTTCCCGTATTCAAGTTTCTGCATTTATATAAAGAGTTCATTAAAGTTTACGTAAAATTGAACAACCGGAAGTGATACTTTACTTGAAGCCTATAAGTTTGTAGGGTTTATATTTATTTTAACTAACATTTATTTTAAGTTTAAACTATCTTTCCTGTCAAGCCTTCACTTTCCCCTAGAATTGCCAATGCCAGAGTATGTAAATTGTAGTACGCGCAGTCTATTCAAATTTTAGCAGAAGTAAGTTGAGTTTAAATAGAAGGGAAACGAGATTTTATGTGTGCTTCTTGAATCGCGAGCGTGAAGGTTGCTAGGTAGAAATTTAAGAATCGCGCGTTTCGGCCTGTGTGCCTATTTCGGCAGTTCGTTGAATCTTCAACTGCTTAATCAGTAAGCTTGCTGAATATCAGCTCTATCTTAGAACGCGGTTAAGTTAGTTACGGTTTTAGAGCCTTGTAGGTAGTGATCTCGTTATTTATTCATCCTGTCATTAATTTTTTTTAGTTTCACATTTCTGTTTTGTTAAACCGCCGGGTCGGCGTAGTTTGTGAGCGTCAAGTGAACGCAGCTGTTATTTCTAAAGTGGAATAAAAAGGGATTTAAACCCTTCTTACGAGTTTGTGTAATTTACAGTTCATAGCAGTCACTACCACTGTTGCTGACAAGTTGGGGCCTCGCAACATTATAAGTTTTTAATGAAAAACCTATATTAAGGTGAATTCCAGAAACTCCTTCAAGTTTAGTATTTAAAACTTTCACATCGATGAAAATAGTATATTATATTCTGGCTAAGACTGATAAAACGGAAGTGATACTTGACTTGAAACTCTGAACAAACTTTCGTAAAAACATTTTATTATGATATAAACCAAAATTTCTCATATTTAGCATTTAAATTAGGTATGTGATTAGAGAACAGTGTAGTACATTATAATAAGCTCATTTCAGAGGCGAGCTCTCTTTATGAAGCAATTCAGTGTATTATCCTCACTCCTCAATATTGTGTTCGTGCCATTTTTGTGTCAAATCACTTTCCAAACAACAGGATACTGTCATCAAATATTAAAGTTATGCATCATTTTTAAAGAAATAATATAGCGAATATACAAAAAAATGTACAGCAATACTTAATGCTCTATCAGGAACTCTAAATATACACTGCTTCTAAAAATGTAATTATTAAGTCATTGATTTGGGAATTCTAAACATTTTGTGACCAGAGCATATGCTACGATCGATGTGATATTTTTCAATCAAAGCATAAGAATGGATGTGTACTTGTGCAAACACAGTTAGAAATAAAAAATGAATAGGGTTTATAATTAATATTGAGTCAAAAATTCTTTAAGAAAATTAGATTTTATTTAAAAACGATCGACCAGAAGTTAGTAGTGTAAACGGTTTTTTTTAAATGTATTTTTCCCATTGCCAACAACAGTTTTTTTTTTTTTTTTTTTTTTTTTTTTTCTTTTTTTAAAGAATGGTAATGTACGCTAATGTTTGACGGCAATGTTTCGGAATAAAGCAAGTATCTAACAATTAGTGTTTGAACGGTATTGTTTGACGGAAATGTTTTTGAATAAAGGAAGTAAAGCTAACATTTCAGAAGTGGGATTAACTAGAATTATTACCTAGGATTTAACAACATATTGCCTTAATGTACGTTAAGCCTAAACTAAATCCGAAAGCTCGTCAAAACTGAAGGTAGAAAGGTACCGAGCATATTAACTGTTTATGCTATGTTTAAGCATTAAACGGAATAAACTTAAGTATAATTATTGTATTATTATTTGAAAATTGAAGATGGTCTATTTGGCAAGGGGCAAGAAATGTGACTTGAAAGAAATTGATGTAGATGTCCCTTCTGATATTAAAATTGTAAGCTTAAGGAATGTGATTTTGAATAGTAAGAACTATAACGGAGACTTTACTAAATAAATGCTAGATAGAATTATAAATGATCGTTTAGACAGGGAAAAGTTAGAAATTTTAGAAAAAGATAAGCAAAGAACATTTGAACTCGAAAAATTGAAAATAGAAGCGGAAGTCAGAAGTAGTAATGTAAATGATTCTGTTTCTTCTAATGTTAGTAGAAGTAATATTTGTGATATGAGTAAATTAATACATAAGTATGATTTGAATGAAGGTGATATTATAAGATTTTATTTAGTCTTATTTGGGAGACAGGCACGACGTATTGGGTTAGAAGAACAAAATTAGGTTTCTCAGCTGTTGGGTATATTGCCATATGAAATAACTCAATTAATTGCCCGTAAAACAGAAAAAAAAAGCTAACGAACTATAAGCACGTTAAACAACTGCTATTGAGAAAATTTAAATTAAGCCCTGAAGAGTTTCGGCAAAAGCTCTTTTAACATATCAAAACGTTACGTCGTGGAAAAATTTCACGTTTGAATTAAAATATTATTTTAAGAATGGCTTGCTGGATTAAATGTAACAGATTTTGACTCTTTAAAATAGCTTATTATTACGGATCAATTAAAGAAAAGAGTCCCCGCTGCTATACGAGATCATTTCATTGATGATTGGTCTAAATTCGTTAATGCTGAAGAGTTGGCTGGAAAACTTATAAGGTATTTCTCCCGCCTTCCTAGCGCGCCTTCGTGGTGTAGTGGTTCTGCACGCTGGGCCGGTATTCTAGAGATCCGTGGTTCGATTCCCGACGAAGGCGATTGCTTATTTTTCATCTTGCCTGCTTCCAAAAATACCTAATGTCTCTACAAACTACGTAGATGAATATGAAAATATTTCGGGCAGGAATATAAGTACTTCAAGTAGAAAAGAAAACTTTTAGGCATAATCCTAAGCCTAAATTTGGTTCTAAATTTTCTGAGGGATCCTATAATCAGTATTCAAAATCCAGAAATGTTAACCATTCTATACAGACAGATGGCAATTTCAAAGTGGGTTTTAAAAACAGTTTTGATAATAAATACAATTAGAGAGATAAATTTTGTAAAATAGACGATAGGAAAAAGGAATATAATTCTGGTATCCGTAATGAAATGGGTGAGCCGAAATGTTTTCAATTTTTATGATTATGGACATATAGCGATGGATTGTCCTCAACCTAAAAACGAAATTATTTGCAGGAAATGTAATGAAAAGAGCCCTACTTTTAAAAAGTGTAAGTCTAAGAGTTCAGACTTGACAAATGTTAAAAATAATTTATCCGTGAACCAGAATTCAGGTGCTCCACCAACTGTATATTTAAAGTATGCTCGCATCAATAATAGAAAAGAAATTACTGCAATCATAGATACGGGTTCTAGTTCGTGTTCATTGAAACAGTCTGTGGCTAAGAAACTGAATCTTATTATAAAACCTGATGTGGATGAATTGTTTGGCTTTGGGAACCAGAGTAAACCAGCCGCTAGAACATTGGGAAAAGTAATTGTTAATTTATAGATTGATAATGTGGAAGGAAAGGACATTACACTTCTAATTGTAAGAGATGAAACGCAACCATGCGACTTATTAGTTGGTCGAACATGGATTGATTTACCACATATTGCATACGCCAAGATAGGTAATACCTATGCACGTACGCTATGCTAATGATTGTCCATTTTCAGAGTTGCAAAATGTTATCAAAACTCCGCGAACTAAACTAAAGGCTTCCCAAGAAACTGAAATCGAAAGTAATACGGTTAATTTCGTGAAACTTAAAACTGATGAAGTAAATAACGGTTATGTTTTAATAAGTGGATCGGAAGATGAGTTGAGCTCATTATTGGAAGTAATACAAGGAGAAACAGTGATACCAGTCACTAACTACAACGATCGAAAATTAATTTTGAAAGAGAATCAATGTATCGGTAGAGCGGAAGTAGCAGAATTAGTTGAAGCTGAAGATGAAGATTCCTGTCCATAATCAGCAGCAACTCTGGACTAGGATGGAAAGTTTGAAAATCTAAATACTGTAAAAGTCACTAATGCCAAAGGTAAAATGTCACTGAAAAAGAAAAGGACTTCAAAGAAAATCGTTAAACAGAATACAAGTGAAGAAAATAAATATCCTAAAGAAGAAACTAGAAGTTATGATATCAATGGCATTAAAGAATGTAAGTCTATTTTAATGAAAAAATTATAATCAAAAGCGTAAGAAATATAGTAAGAATTGTAAAATTACAGCACTTGAGAAAGAGATTAATACAGGAAAAGAAAAACGTTTACAAAAAGAAACTGTAATATAGAATTTTGCTGTGAAGAAACAAAATTAAAAGAAGTTTGTTGAGAAACAAAATAAAAGACAACCGGAGAAAGATATTACAAAAAGAAATAAACCTCAGGAAGATGTAAATCCATCTGTAAAGCAATCTAAGGTAAATGAAGAAATAGACAGATCTCCTAAGAAAGCAATTGCTGGTAAAATAGAGTATCTAAAAGGGAAGAAGTTAAAGAAGAGAATGGAAGATATGCAGATGAAAATGAAAGCAAATTGTGACAAAAAGAAAAGCAATTCTTTAACATTCGAACAAAGAGAAATAGTAGTTATGAGAAGAGAACCTAAATCAACTGGAGAATCAACCAAAACACAGCAAAAGTATCAAGGACTTTTGGTAGTTACAGAAGTTTTACCAAGTTTTACCTATAGAGTTACTCAATTAGACGAGAAGGTGAAAGGACGTTTCTTTAGTACGACAGCTCATGTGAGCCAATTAAAGTCATGGCAATGTCAAGCTGAATCAGAGGAGGACGATGATGATGGTGATGACATTAGTGTTGCTGGGGGTAACGATAATAACACGTCTCATATTACTAAAACTAGGACACGTAAAAAGAATAGAAAACGATGGTGAATCTATATGACATTTAAAGACTTTCGAACTATAAATTTTAATATTACAGATTTAATTTTTTAAGTATAAGTTCTTGGTGTTCTGAGGTCGGAACAAAGTCAGGATGCCCGAATGTAAACGGTTTTTTTTTAGTATTTTCCCGATTGGCAACGACAGGTTTTTTTTTTTTTTTTTTTTTTTTTTTCTTTTTTTTTTTTTTTTTTTAAGATTGGTAATGTTTGGCGGCAATTTTTCGGAACAAAGCAAGTATCTAACAACTAATGTTTAAACGGTAATGTTTGACGAAAATGTTTTTGAATAAAGGAAATAAACATATGTATGAAAATGTTTTTGAATAAAGGAAATAACATAATAGTAGTTTACTTAAAGCTCATTGCTATTCCGCAAATTCCATGCTAAGATATGAAATCGGCAGAGTTCATGTGCTGACTGCAACAGAAGTTTTTTTTAAACTATTTTTTAAGTTTTGTTTTCATTCTACTCAAGAAGCGTAAAACTTATTTCAAATGTATTTATTTGGCTTTCTGAAATTTGTATCGGATAAATACTGATGAGATCAAAAGTTCAATTAAGAACGGCACTTTTCAAACTATCGAATTCCTCTAATTTCAGTTCTAGATATTGTCATGAACAATCTTTACAATTTAGACATGTGTGCATTAAAAATAAATAAATTAATAAAATCTTCGCAAATAATTACATTTCAGATTAATGTACTTTTAATCTAAGTTAGTTATTATTAATTAAAATTAATGAAATGAGTTCTATAAAGATAGTGTTATAATATAATAAAACAGTTCCCCAAGTTCTGAATTCCTCCTAACTGAATTGGGAAGTACATTTAATGTCATACAGTGTGAACATAAATATTATTAGGTGTGTTTCGGAACAAGAAGAACGGAATTTCAGTTATGCCCTCCCCGGGTTTCGAATTCCAGATTTTCCGAATGCCGTCCAAACGTGTTACTGCTTACACGAAGAAAGTATGAAGTGGCACAAAAGCATGAAATTACTTACATTCTTCCCCACTTAAAGGGCAATTAGGGAAGGAGGATACTCAGTCGCCATATCCAGATGGCGTAGAATGATCATTCACCGTATTTTTAAATCGCTCACGTAATTTAGAGCTATTTATGATTTTTAGAAGACAGGAAACTGGAGAAATCACATATGCATTCGTCGGGATTCGAACTCCGGATCTGCTGGTGTTAGCCGGAAAGCATGCAGTACAGCAGGCGAAACTCCTATGCGCATTCACTTGAAAAGGAATTTCCAAGAACTATTCATATATTTACTTTGTCTTTACTTCATAAAAGCACTAAAATTTTATGCCGTTTTAATACTTTTATGCAAGTTATTGGATAAAATTATCAAAAATAATTGCTTTCAAAGAAAATCTTTGCTTGAAAAAATTCTCACGCAGCTTTTATTATTCAATAAAATGCGACTAAAAATACATTTAGAGCAGTTTCAGTGATGCATTAGTACTGCAGGAAAATCGAATATTTTATAATAAGTAACATCGTGAACATTTTGAAAAGATGAACTTCTTTCAATACATTTTATTAAATACGTAACTTTTTATTTTTAACTCTCAATCTCATTCTGAAATTCTTATTATATCGATCATTTCTCCTATGATTTTCTATTTTCTTTTTCTGCTTGAGTATTTTATCCTAGAAAGAAACCTTTTATGAAATGCTTTTGATAAGAAGCAATTGAGAGTCGTATACGTGTCTCAAATTTAAGTGAATAATGATATATCAATCTTTTCAGCTTCCTTTAAGTTATTAAACTTGGAAATAAAATCACCCATTTCACATCGAAAAAACTGTGTAATACAAAACGGAGGTGGCAAGTAGTTCTTATTTTTCTATTATATTTACTTTTTTAAATGATATATATATATAAATCTCATACTTAAAAGTAAACATATATATATATATATATATGTAACGATTTTTTTCTTTTAAACTGTCCTTCATAATTTTTTATATTTGCGTTTCATTGTTTATATAAATAAACAGTATGGTCAAGTAAACTGTTTCGTCACTTCGTAATATTTTATAAATATTAAATAGTATATTTGTGATAATTCTAGTCCTTATCTTATTTGTATTCCACACTGCTTTGACCTACAGGCATATGTATGCCTTTTGCAAGTCTTCTGCCCAAATGATACTTTAAACTTTTCTTCTGTGGCCATAAATCATTTTTTCCCTTCAGTTCCAACGCAGCTGCAGATTTGCAGTAAATAAATCCCTTCTTAACTCACCAGGGATGAACAAAAATCGATACAAAATCTTTCTTTGAGTTGATCTAAACCACAATGTGGAGTTCGGCTTCCCTTGCCTGAAATTTGAATTGGAGTAAATTTCTAGTTGGTAAATCAAGTTAAAGATCATTCCGGAAACTATCAGGAAGCGTTTAGTATCATTTTGTGTAAAACGTGTCAACGTAAGCGTCGAATGGGAAATGAAATACAATAACTTAAGTTAGATTTTGAGTGCACTTTTGTGTTCCAATTGCTTAAAAATGTTTGCATAGTTTTGGTCAATAAAATAATTTAGTAACAAATGTTATGGTTTTGACGCCTGCTGAATCTCTGCCATAAAGCTCAACATTCTTAGATTATTAATTGAAAGCATCATTTTCATTACAAACTATTCGATTTAGGTTTGAAATAAGGCCATTATTATCAGTGCAGAAAAATATATGAATTGGCCGATGTGGGCTTTTCTCACTGTTATATATTAAAGTTTGAAATTATCTGGCTTGCAAAATTTAATTCTGCAACTGCAAAATCAAAAAGAAAATTTAAGTAAAACTGCGTTTAATATCCAACTGCATATGAAAATAGCAGATGCATTTATGCACAAAGGAAAACAAGTAGACCAAAATAATATTTAATTTTTCTTAAATTATATGACAACGGCACTTTTGGGTTATTAACAGATTCGTGTTTAATGTTAAAAACAAATAAAACTTATATTACGGACTATGTGACTATCCTGGATGGTCATACAAATTTACAGCGATTGTCCATGCTTTAAATGTTCGCAGATGCTAGCAATATTCATTCCTCTATTAGGGCAGTTTCTAACTGTCTGAACATGTAGAGACAATCCTACCGACAGTATTCCAAACATTTTCATTGGCATTACGGAGATTTCATTGGCATTCAGGATATTAAGAAGGCCACTTTATGCGAGAAATGTTCTCACTTTCCAAGTGCGCGTTAACGACATTCGTTCCAAGTGGACGAGCATCGTCATTCATAAAGAGGAAATCAGGACCGCGTGCTGCAGCGTAGTATCTAACTAAAGGTTGTAGGTCTTCATCCCGATAACGTGAAGACGTCACAGAGCACTGTTTAAAGATGAGCAACTGGGAGCATTATCAGTTTGAAACTCCAGCCCACGCAATAGTGGTGGTATCTCTAAACGTATTATGCTCGTGGATGGGATCCTGTGGGCCTGATTACGGGTACTTTCAGATTTTTACCCAAGTAGCTTCTGATTCACAGAAAATCTGGATTCGTCCGTGAACAGGACGTTATTCCAATCTGAAATAGTCCAACTGAGTTGTTGGCAGCACCACTTTAATCTTGCCCCTCTGGATCGGGCAGTTAGTGGAACACAAACACTTGGTACTTGGTGTACAGTTCCTTCATGTGAAGCCTTCGATACACAGTACTGGCAGATATTGTCTTACAAGTGACGCTGAAGTCATGGATGTAATCGTCATTTTTGTTTTTTTACTATAGCAATATGTCGATCAGTAACACTTGGTCAATTGGGAATAAGTTTGTTGTTTGACTTCTGAATTAAGTGTTTGACTTGTTTTGAACTGTTTCCACATTCGAGAAATGATCGAACAACTGAAAGAAAAGAGCGACTGTCCTGCTCCAACGCGTCCGACAGTAAGCCACCGCTCACTAAATGTCATGCGTCTTCTTTCTGCCGTATAAATACGAATACCACCAAAACTTACCTTGCGAAAGTTATAAACACTTCGTATCAGCATTAAATTGAACCTTTAGAACACTGGCGTCTTCAAAAACTGACTGATCAGCATATGTTCGAACAGTCAGTCGTGATTTATTAATTGATACAATATTGGCATTATTGCCAATGGTGATTTTTAGAAACTCAAATTCAACTACGTTTTCGAAAATTACTAACTTGCGTTGCATGCTTACCTTCTGAAAGCCAGAGCAAATGAACATTTAAGGTTTTAGTTAAAGAGTCTTAACTGGAGATATATTTAATTAAATGCATTTTTCATTATTAAATCCGAGTACGCCTTGAATGTAATGCAAAAACAGAAAAATGTATGTTTCAACCTTCTCACCCCGATTATATTTTACATTTAAGAGTTTCGAATATAATTAGTATCTTTTGATAGATACTATGAACACAACTTAAATGAGTGCATAGTATTTTATTTATTATAAGTACTTTTGAGCAAAAAAAAAAAAAAAAAAAAAAAAAAAAAAAAAAAAAAAAGGTATCACTCTATGGCAGATTTATTTAATTTTAAAAATGGAACTGAAGTGCACTACATAACGCTTTCACACTGTACAGTCATTAGGCACTTTTGGAAGCAGGAGTCATAAAAAATTAGCAACGCCCCCGCCGGGAATCGAACCACGGACCTCTGGAATACGCGCCCAGTGTGCACACCACTACACTACGAAGACATGCTAAGAAGGGGAAGAAATACCTTATAACACTATCAGTTCTATCAAGAACTGTGACTTCATTGAGCTCACATATAAAAGACCAACCGTATATAATTTAACGAGCATTCGCCATTATATTAACAAAATAAGTTCAAGTTTGCCAAAACATGCGATAGCCACGCTTTCTATGTCCCAAATTAATCGTTGCTTTTTCTTCCAGCGGAAATTATATTCATATCTTATGCTTGTAGAGACATTATGTATACTTTTGGAAGCAGGAAAGAGGAAACATAGCTACCGCCTTCGCTGGGAATCGAACCACGGTCCTCTGGAATATCGGCCCAGCGTGCAGAACCACTACACCACGAAGGCACGCTAGGAAAGTGAGAGAAATACCTTATATGCTACTTAATTAGAATATTGACATCTGTAAGACCAGAAAAAATTGCTAATGTATACTATTCTAATTAGGAATAATGCATAAATATGTTTGCTTGTTTTTGTTCTCAGACGAAAAATATAATTACTGAAAAAAGTAATTTATTTCAGTTCTTGCCGCTAAACGTACGGCTTCTTAATATCTCTGTAGTTCTTAATATCTTTTTTAAATTATAAATTGTAATGAATTGTTATAGTTTTTAAAGAAAAATTAAGAAAATTACAAACACTACTAGTAAGATTTTTAGAAAGAAAACAACTCTACTAAAAGTGAGCTGAAACTTATATGTATAATACTTTGTATACGTAAAAGGAATAACAACTTTTAGTCTGTATTTTAAAAAGTGATGTAAAAATATCTCAAAATTGTGAGATCACTAGCTAACGAAAACTTTAAATATCTATTAAAACGAAATACAAACCCATATTCAAAAGGAGACAAAAGCGAAACGCAGTTCCGTAGTCAACAAATCTAATCAAATTTATTCTTTCGACTTTAACACTCAAAATGTCGCTCAACTTTTATGACCGAGCAATATATTTTTGGTTAACGGCAATCGAAAGAAAACGGGTCACATTAAAAACGAAACATTGCACTTGGACCAATATGGTAAAAATGAAAAAAGAGCCATGAAAGTAGGTATCGGAAGGGAAAAAATGGAGGCAAAGAAAAAAAAATTTGGGCAGTGGAAATTCGATAATACGTTTGTTCAATTTCTTTATTCTTCCGGAGTCTCAAGCACGATTCGGAGAAAAAGAAAAGCATCTTACTTTTCCAGTCCTTTATTTGGTCAAACGCCTGGAGGCGGTCTAATCTGCAGAGGGCGTTTTGATTTGTTGCTGAATCAAAGAGCCAGAGGTATCGAAATCCCCTTATATGAACCGACTCTCTCCATTTGTCGCATCTTCAACCATTTCATGAGGTTTCTCGAAGCTTCATTTTGAGAGGTGGTTTTTTTTTTTTTTTTTTTTTTTTTTTTTTTTTTTTTTCCTTTCTGGTATGTGTGTTTCCTCTTCCTTAACTAAGAAGAGAATGTTAGCCGCAAAAGAGGCATGAAAAGGTTAAGACAATAGACAGATCAAATATTGATGAAAGCTTCTTAAATAGCGTAGTGGAAGACTTAAGCAATTTAAGATTTAAACATTTTCACGTTAATTATTTAAACGTTGTTTTTTAAGAAAATCTTATCCTTATTTTACCAAATACTTATACTACGAAAGATGCGTGTTAACATTCTAAATTTAACTTAGATTATACTTTGATTGAATTCCCAGTGTTACTGCTTTTGCAAGCATGTTTTCCCCAAGTGTAACACGAATAACAGACAAACCCCCTTCTAAAATTCTCTCAATTAGAATGTCCTAGTGTAATTTCACACAAGCCAGTACATTCAATTTGAATTCATTTCCATTAATAGAGTTCGCACCATTGACTTTCCTTGCCCTCTTCCTTTTAATCCTTTTAGATAAAATAATCTAATGAATTATTTTATCTAAGCATTTTAATTCAATACTTTGATTGGAATCGTAAATGGAAGTTCTAGATATAATGATTAAGCCATGACTACAAATAAAGATAACAACAAAAGTTAGACAAACATTATAACCAAACTCTTAATACTCTTAAATTAAGAGAACTATAACTGTTATGATAATCATTGGTTTCTCTGAGACAAGATAATTTTCTAATGAAATACACTGTGCTTACGCATCATCCCTTGTAAATAGATATTTTAACAGTTACAGTTTGCAGTGAACCCTCTCAGTATCTTTCCTAAAGTGAAACATTTTTCTTTTAGAGCATGAGAGTAACTTGAATTTCACAAAGAGCATGCTGCCTGAGAATAATTTTTTTAAAATATGTTAATGTGTGGGAGTCTGCATTATACGTGGTATTTCAAAGTTGGTTCTATAGTTTGTTTATTAACTCTCTTCAATAACGCATAGCATATAAACTAATGAGCTACATGTGATAAAATTATTAAAATCCCCACTTCCTTCAAGTGGAAGTCTTTGTAAAATTTTAAAATTAGTTAAGATTGTTAAACGGTTTACATCGTAGTCTCAGCTCAGTTTTGTTCGGTTTACAAAGACGGCATTATAGTATACATCAGGATATAATTAATTAGGCAATCATATTAATCAGTTCTCATTTTTAATTATGACAAAATTCATTCCACTGCCGTAGTTGATACTGATATTGGCAAAATTAGTGCCGCAGAAGTTTAACTCATAATAATATTTTGGTAATTATACATTATTTATACGTGGTTCATGCATAGATTAATTTTCTACCTGTATGAAAATAAAAAATATCTATTTAGTTCTAACTGTTGTTACGTTTATTTAATAATTGGTCAAAGTCTAAGTTTCTCTAAATTTTATCTACTTCTCCTTTTATTTAAGCTTAGTAATCCTCTGTAATTTTATCCATTTGTGGCTTCAGATGACTAATCAAAATCTAGGAATTTATCAGTAGATTTAAAATTCCATTACTATCATCGCAGCACTTTCACAAAATTTTACAAGCATATTTATTTGATTATTCTAATGAAGAATTCTTCTAGATTGCTAGTGTGTGAAAAACTCTAATTTTGCTCTAAAATAACAGCCATAGTTTTAGTGTTTAAAATAGGTAGTAGTGCTAGTACAATGAATTTATCAAATTTATTCTTGGTTAAATATTTATTCTGTCACTATGAAGCAATTGAAAATACAAAAATTCTTTCTTTAACATCATAAACTACTACACGGTTAATTATTTTTCATTATATAAATTAGTAATATCTTATTTTTTCCCACATAGAAATTTCAAAAGCTAAATATCTCTTGACATATCCTTTGAAAGCATTTCAATTTCATTTTCAGCTGCGTTTCGAATTTCTAGATATGATACTTAGTCCTAGAGATAATATATTCTGTCACATGGAAAGTTGAAAGAAGTTCAGAAATTAGAATTACTCAGTTTTAAATTAAAATATAGTACAATGTAAATTTCAACGCAGAAAAACTGCCTCTGGCGTACTAAAAATAATAATAAATTACTCTTGCTCTTCTTGGTAGCTGTAACGCAATAGCATGCAATTCATCCACTCTGTCGCTTAGTGGGAGGAAAGGAGAGGAATGGAAAAGTCCTTTGCCCGTGTTTCGTCGACTGTGTATGGTACTTTCTTCAGGATGCACTTATAGTATCCTCTCGTAGTAGGGAATGGACAGAAAGAAATGGGAAAAGGGAAAGCCCAACTCATTTTCTTTTGACTTTCTGATTCTAAAATCGATTATTCATTACAAATGCAAATGAAACGCAGTTAATAAGGATTTTACTGTAAGAATGAGTTGAAAAAGAATAATTATTTTTCCAATAACATCTTTTTTAATTTTATAGACGTGCGGCACATGCATCACATGCCTCTGTTTTAATCATGTATTAAAGTCGTTCTAAATGCAACTGGCGAATAAAAGTTTTGAGTATTTCTAATATTGCGCGTAACTCAAAATACTGATATTTTCTATTATGTAGTTAAAGTTCCTTCCCTGAAAACTAGAAAAAGGAACTGCCTGTTAATGCAGCGACTATTGTGTAGCAGATATATCCACTTGAAACCAAAAGGAAAACGAAGAAAGCCGAAAATGTTGAAAGAGGAAAGAAAGGACCCAAGCGCAACGAATCAAATGAAAGCTAATTGTTTGACACAGAGGTCCTAAACAGCCGAAAAGAAAAGATTCCAGGAAAGGAAGATCACAGGATGCAGCAGATGCACAAGCATCCAGCAGGATAACAAGGATCCAGCAGATGCAGCGAGCTATCGAGTAGCCATCAACGACTAATGGAAAGTGAACGCAAGAAGAACTAAGTGCGAAAAGAGAGTTGCAGTGACAGGAAGAGGTACGGAATGCTAAGGAAAAGTTGATGCGGAAGACGCCCGATGGAGGATGAACACCCGAGCAGTAGATAAAGTTCCAAAAGAGCCACAGATAATTTCCAGCAGCGCATCAACAGACAGGCCAGCCTATGGAACCCTAAGAATACCAAAGCAGGTTTTCAACAGCGAAGTCAGGAGCACCAAAGTAGCAAGTATCTTCAGAATTTCCCCAGCCAGACATGAAGTCAATGCGCATACGGTATAAAGCCCAGAAGTGGAAAACTCCAGTGCATACGGAAGGCGAAGGCGGCCTAGGTAAAATTAAGAGTTCGGCATACTTCGATATACCTTTGCTGGAATAAGTTTGTGGGGAAGTGGATGAAGAACTACTACAGAAGCAATAGATAAATTAAATTTATTTTCATTTAGCTATTGCTTCTTTAAATATTCAGTTTTAGATTATATCTAAATGCAACATTTGCTGGATATTTTCTGTTTTGCCTCAAGAGAGAATATCTTAGATTTCCATTCAGTTTTTAATTTAATTATGCTTTTATCGGAAAGATTTTAAGTTTTGGTGCAGAAATGATACCGTGACCTTGGTGCAAGAGACTGTATTAAGACATTTTTTGAATGTTTGTAGAAAACCTTTAAGCAAGTTCAGTACCTTGTGATGTAAAATGCAAACTGAGCGATCTTTTCAATATCAATGAATTGTAAATATTTCACGAAGTATGCTTGATAACCATTTTAAATGTAAAAATGTTCTGTTAACGATTTTGTAAAAGTAAAATTGTTAATGTAAATCTGAGATAATCAAGTGCAAACTAGCAATTTCTGATAAAGTAAGTTAAGTAAAAGCTAGCGTTGAGAATGTATTTAGTTAAACGTTATGCTCTCCAGCCAACACTATAATGTAGTAAATTTCAAGCTTAGCATATTAGCAATAGTTTTACAATTAAGGTATTCGTTGAGGTCTAGTGTGTATAAGTTATTAAAGTGTAGAATTTTGATCAGAAGACAGAAGTTGAATACTTATACAATGGCAGACGCTCTTATATAGCAGTACGTTGTTGAAGAGGAAAAAGAGAAAAGTAAAACTGTACAGAGAATAAAAATGTAAAATCCTTATTAAGTGGAAATGCCAAGTAAATATTAGGAAATATTTCAAAATTTGTTGCTAAAATGCTTTTCCTTCCAGATGCCTGGAAGTAAATGAGAACCTATGAGAAAATCAATGCGCTAAAACTATGTCTTTTGGGGATGAATCGTCTGTAAAACTTAAAATTAGTTTTAGTCTTAAATTTCTTTAAAGAATTAAAAATCTTACGAAGATCGTTAGAGACTTTTGTTTAAATTTTCTTGAAGAACATTGTACCATTACCATTATTCTGCATCAACCAGTTATTTATAATTTCAGCCCTTACTATCACTTCTTCTATCTCTTTTCTCACCAGAATGCAAATCAGTTAAAGAATACTTAAACTGAGGTTTCTGTAATGTAAGAAAGAGCGCGTTTCTGCGTCTCTAGTCCACGTTACTAGGTTTTAGCCAGCTCAGATAAAATTGTAATTATTCGGCTTTGCGTTATAGCTTCAGGAATTTAAATTGTTACCCCAATGAGAAGTTCTGAGCCAACTTAGTTTAAAATTAAATTGCGAAGCCTTTGACTACTAGGTTAACCCTTTCGCCACCTTCTCCTGACCGCGAAAATTTCCCCCCAGCTGCAGCCGTCTGTTTTTACGTAGCGTGTAATGTTGTTTCCTCTGTACATCATAACTTTCCATACATGACTTTCATAGTAGATGAATGTCAATGAATATTAAGTAAAACTATAAGGAAATACAGCATAATGGAAAAATAATAATATCTCTGCTTATTTCTAACAGCAGGACAATTTGATAACATCTGGTCCAGGCGGTCCACTCCTCCCATTTTGTTGTTGTAATCTTTTACAATTATTGTTTTTTTAACAGTTCTTTTCCGTGTTCCAACATCAGTCATCGAGTTATTATGGACTGTATTCATCAAACGTATATCCTTCTTGTCTTTCCAATTCACAATATAATTTTTTCTCTTTTTCTGCTGAGTAGAATCCATCGCTGAGTAGAATCGTTGACGCCATCTCTCACTATAGATGAACGCTTGAGGCGCGTGACGGCCGCCCTGCGAAAGTTTCACTTGAACGCGCTAGATGCGTTACGGATGACGAAGAGGTTAAGTTTTAGTAACTACTAGGTTAGTTTTTTGACTACTAGGTTTAATTTGAATTTGACTGTTACTTTAATTACATCTTCACAACTGGTGAGTGATCTTGTCAAACACGAGAACTGCGCTTTATGTTAAAACTCTGATTTAACAAAAAAGTTGGTTTTAAATCTTTTCGAGACTCTGTAGTTCTTTTCAGACACAATAAAAATTCGCTTAATGGGTGTTAGGAGTTTGATGCTAGTTTATGTTCGTAAAGAATGTCAAACTCTATAAGTTCATATTGTTTCCATTACGGTTTTTTAAAAACAAACTTATGGGAATATACACTGAGTGCTGTTACATCTAACAAGCTAGTGTCTTATGAATTACTGTATTATTTCCTTATAAAAATTAGTAGAAACTACTGTGCATGTGCAATTTACTCGTAAATACTGCAGATATCCTCCGTCAGAACTGAGTTTGTTTCAGTAAATTCAAACAAGTCTAACAGCTGGGTCTTTGCCCTCAAGAAACTAATAAATTATTATTTTTAATATACGAACTTGTTTCCGAGACGTTTTCAGTACATATAAAATGATCCTAAACGTTCTACCCTAAATTTCAGTATTTTTTTATTTTTTAGTTTATATATAACTTGAGATGTCTGAAGTATTGTTCACTTGGCATATTTCTTTTTCCCAAAAGAGGAGTGAATGCAGAAGTAACTATAGCAGAAAAGCATTTTCGATAATACAACATTTTTCATACCTTAGCATCCATAATGTAGCTCATCATTAACGCCCAGTGGTTAAAGTTATGGAACACCGATAATTTCTTAAGAGATTTAATTTCCCTAGCAGTGAAACTGAATGGCTTGAAACAGCTTTAGTGATTTTCTTCATACTTAAATGGCATTTGATTGTTAGGTCTTTCAATATAATGTAAATATATTAAAACCATAATATTTAAAAATAATTGTATGTCAGTAGATCCCTCAGAATAATATGTTTAAAACACATTATTGTTACGTGTGCTTGAGGCATCTGCAAGACATTAATTTAACAGTTAGTATGAAAGTCTGTAGGTGAGATTTTTTTTCATTTATTTTGTGTCTCAGATATAGTTTTAGACTTCATTATTGCTCGTTATTTCTCTAACATTGCTTTAAAATTAAATGTTTAATGAACCTGAGAGTAGCTTTTTGTTTCATAACTTTATCAAGTTTGTTTCATAACTTATAAATTGAAAATTTACATTTGAAATTCTATCTACAATTTATTTATCCGCCTATATGTATTTAAAAATTAAGTTACCCTTTTCATTGTTTTAGTATTTGTAAATTATAAAAATATAGAGGGAGGAAAAGTTTAAGAATTTACTTTTATATCAAAATTTTTAATTAACAATAGCATAATTTATTTTACCTTTGCAATGCGAGATTCAAAAATAAGAAGCAGTTGAAGATAATACTAAACTATTAATTGTCGTATTTTGACACTTGAAGCATGGTAAAACTGTTTTTGCTGAGCAAATTTTTACCTTGTTTGACAACCTGAAAGAATGATTATTTTGAATTTGATCATTTATAATTATTTTTTAATATTTGTTTGTATTTCATTATGAAACTGTAACTTACTATATATTCGTCAGCACTTAAACTGCTGCTTTGTCATGCTTCACATTACTTGATAGTGAATTGTATAGCTTAAAACTTAAGCTATCCACAACACGAGGTCACTAATCCTTACAGTTTCTTTCTATTGTAGTAAGAAGAAACCAGGTGCAGGAAATATCCTATCATGGTTATTTTTTAACGATTGGGTATTCTAGGTTTCGTGTGTGAAATTTCTTTTTTTCACTCACTGTTCCGGAACCAGTAGCAGAAATGCTCCCAAGCAGGGATAGCTGCTATCCTAATCAGTTCACGTTTTCGTGATGCACTGTATTAAAACTAAACCCAGACAATTTGTGCCAGCACATTAAGCGAGATCTCATCAAGCTTTCTGAAGAAACCACTTCAGAATGTATGCATTACCTCTCAGCGCAAGAATTGCTTCTTTGATAGCAAAACTTTCGGAAGTCAGTTGTATCATGAAATGCATACGTTTTCCACACGTCTTTTTAATACTGGCAGTTGATACCACATATATTTTGTACAGCAGACGGGGCCTTGATTTAAGTTGTAGAATTTACATACATGGTGATCCCAGAAACTCCATCTATGGAAAAAAGCTTTGTTCTAATCGCAGCGAAAGACTCACACGTAGCAATCCTCATAAACTTACGATGAGACAGCTAATTTCATCAAGAACCCTCATTTATTCAAAATATTGACTCCTACTCGAAAACATATGTAGAAATTGCATTTTTCGGAAATGAAACCCAGTGAACTTTTGCTATAGAACCCGTTCAACTAACTGCAATAAAATGTGACAGGTAAGTCTGTTTTCTTATATAACTGTAAATATTCCAAAAAATCATCTCTTGTTAGCAATTCCAAATACTTACACGATAGGAACGTTTAAGTACGTTAAAGTCATTTTAAACGCTACATTTTTGGTTAAGAATTTTTTTTATAATGATAAGCGCATAGAAATATGTCCGTTAAGTTTTCTATCAAAAAAATGCTCTGGTGTCATTTGAACTTCAAACTGTAAATGCAGTTCAGATACAATAACACGCCGAACAAGTATTCATTTAGAAGTCAAACAACAAAAATCAGCGTTATGTTTTCGCTGATTTTTGTTGTTTGACTAAATTAATGTAAATGCAGTCTCAAGACAAATTGGACACATATTATTATTAAACGGAAATACGAGATGATTTCAGTAGCATTTTGTAGATGTCTAAGATGACTAATAAGGCGTAATGTTATTGTATGTGTTCACTAATATGATGTATCTAAAATACTCCTCAACTATTGATTCATGCATGCCAATGGTTAAAAGACCTTTTTAACCTCAATTAACGGTAGAGATGGGATTAATGAACTCTGTTTTTCAACCTATTTCATTTTCTTACTACGCCACTTACGATTATTGTGCATCAAACCAAAAATATAAGCATTACTTAAAAAAGAAGATAGACTAATACCTAGTTTTTTGTTGATAGTTTATACATTTCATTTTAAAAATGAATGGTGATTAGAAATTCTGTTGATTAAACTGTCTATAAATGTCTGACTATTTGTGAAAGACAGACTAAAATTTGTCCTTGCGAAACTCCTTTTAAACATTCTGCAATTTAAAAAATGACTAAGGTATCGACAAAGTGTCATGTAACAGCGAATCGTCTCAGACGTGACATTAAGTCTAACGAATTCAGCATCATAGCAGATGTGAGAAAAGGACTTGATTCTGCAGAAATGCTGTATCGCCAGTTTTTGGAAAGCTGTAATATTTACCCTCCCCCCCCCCCATATTACAGCTTCTCTCTCCCAGGAAGCTTTTATTTCCATAATGATGTCAGTATGAGTTAGCATCACTTCTGTAATTCATTTTCTACTGCATCTAAACATTCTAAGTTGAAAATTACTGTAATTATCAGAGCATAGAATCAGAGCTTCATCCATTATTGGGAGAAAATATATAACTCAAAACTTTATTTTGATATGTAAAAGCATAGTATTTATTCCAAAACATAATAATTAAATATGCTTCTTGTGATTTGGTTCTTTTAATAGCTTTGCAGCCCAAAGGGCTTTTGGTCTCGAAACACGATTTTGAGTTGATTCATTTTTAATGTCATCCACTCTAAATGCACTGTTTCACTTTCCGTTCCAGTCGATTGCCAGTCATCAAAATGTAATATAGTTATCGTTCCCACTTAATCTGTCTGATATTGATTAAAAAAGTTATTTAAAAGCAATAGATGTAATTCTTAAGAATATTATATTTCTTACTTTTTCACACAAATGATTTCAATAAAAATGCATTTAATTCACGACATATCTAATTAAAAACATTAAATATTTTTGGATAACTAGTTATATATTTTTTCATTTTTCAAATATGAGGAAGATATGTAACATTCCCATCTTAGTCTAAATGCATATTCATCTAGTATACAATAAAATGCTTCGCTATTTCCATGTTAGTCATTTCTATTGATAATCTCTACTGATAATCCATATTATTAAACCTTGAAAGAACTCTTTTGGAAAACCATTAAAACCTGAACCATTTCGGATTTTATCTATTTATTTTTATATATCTATTATTTTTTCATCTATTTATGTTTTCAAATTTTAGTAAATTTAAATTTTTCTGCTGTTATGCTATAGCAGTAACAAAATTATTACTGTAGCAAACGCTAATAGATTTTTAATAGGATTTCCCTTTCCCATTCGGTGTTAAAAATGGTTTTAAAGAACTAGAAAAAAATTTCTTTATGACTGCAAAATAGAAAACTAAGCAGACGTTGATTATACTTTCCGAGCAACAATACGTTCACAACTTGAACACTTTCCTTCATACATTAAAGATTGTATTTTATTTGTATTCTTTGTTTATGCATAACCTTTGTGTTTTCCTATTACTGGGAACTGTGTTCAATTATCTTCTAAGGAATTTTCTTTCAACTCGTTAATAAAATCTGAAGGTTTTCAACGATCTTATTTATCTCACCCACCTTTCTTTGTCTGGAGGTAAATAAAAAGAACTAATTATATAGTAACTTGAGAAAGAACAACAATGAATTCACTCTATTTTTTTTTTCTGGTTCAGGAATTCCATTTAATTCAAAATAATCGAAACGGCGGCTGTTTTAGTTACGCATTTAAACACAGTATGCATAAAGCATGGGAAGAGTATTGAAAGGCGCAATACTATATCAAAAGCATAAATGGATCTTAAGAAATAATCATTATTCTCTTATAATTCCACTACATAAAATTAGAATTCTATTTCTACAATTTTTTCTACTACTGCTATGAAATAGAAAGAATACCCTTCAACTGCTCCCTTTTATTCAGAATACGATAGCACTCCGAAACTCCATATGCAATGTGCTACAGCTCGAATATCTTCAGTTATAAGTGTTTTAGCTTTTACTGTTTAAGTTTTTCTCCACTACCTTATCGTACAGCAGTAAGCCTAGGCATTTTTTTCACTCCAAAGGCTCGGGTTTTATGTACCGCGTAAGACAGGAGCATCTGTGACTATGTTAATTAGGGGTGCATAAAATCTGCTGATCCGAAATCTGCTATTTAATCGTTAATGGAAAGTGAAAAGTACCACAGGGCCTTTGGTATCCAATTGGCACTACATGTTTTATTACAACTGAAATCCCAACTCCATCCCAACTTTCATCAAAGTTATAGTTTCACAATTCAGGGTAAGCCCTTATGGCCAGTGACAAATGCACCTATACACAGCTGTGATCATTCATCACACTTCTGCATTTAATGACTTTGTATAAACAAGAATAGTAATAGATTCTTTAAGTTGAAATTGAATTACTATGTTTAGCTTACAAAGGAGTATCATAAGGAATACACTATTAAGCTACTTCTTTGCCTGTGTTAATTTCTGTTAATTTACAACGTAAAGGAAGATGGAATGATTCTTCCAAATTTAATATCTTGAATGACTTCAGATGAAAATGTTTCGTAGACAGATCATAGTAGTGCTTTGTTGTATTAGGTTTTGATGTTTCTTTTCCCCCAAATGATCCTTGCATAAAAAATTATAGGAATCAGCTTCTCATGTAGCAGCATTTCGTCAGTAAAATCATTTATTACTGCCGAAAAGAGAACTTGATCATCTAAGCTCATTTTATAGAGAAGAAATAATAAACTATGCTTCTACTCTGCAGAGTTTATGTGCTTCGTTTCATGCGGAATTCCTCTGTAATAATGTAGTCGCTGAGAAACACTTCCCTCGATGCCTAAAATTCAGTACGCTATGTCTCCGGAATACACTTAAGTCAGCCTCCGGAACACACGATAGTTCCACTAGATTGAATCTTCTCCGGATGTTTGTGAAACTGAAATTTTCTCATTAAATACTGATATATTTAGGTTTTAGTTAAAATGAAAAAAAACTTTTATTCTTTTGTCTAACAAAGAAGCTCAGATGCAAAACAGTATATAATATTGCTATACACTGATAGCGAATTTCCATATCTTATTCACTTTTTAAATATTTGGAATTTTTCTGTTATTTTATCATTAACTGCAAAGCTAATGCTTCTAAAAATTATAATTTTAGTCAAACTATATTATACATATGATGCATATCATCCTGGTTATAGTGAAATTCAGCACAGATCGTGTTAAAAAGCAACACATTAAGTTTTAACAATGAGTGTGCCATAAACATAACAAAGCATCCTCAGGTAAACAATATTTTAAAAGACATAAAAGCTCCGTGTTTTGTGGTAAGTAATTAACTAATATCGCGTTTAATATTTACAGCAGAGTTTAGAGACAACTGCATTATTATTAATAGCCTAAGGAAAGAAGCAGGGCAGAAAACCATGCAATAAAAAATCTTAAAAGTTACTATCTATAGTTACAGCATATAACATTAAATATCAGACTAAGACTATTTACATTGCAGGAAAGAACTTGAAAGCTATTCATCTTAAAAGAAATGTTTCCGAAATAAATTTTCCAAGGAAAAATAGCTCGTACTTACATCAAATATCGCGTTATATATAATATTAGCATGCACTCATGCTACTCATTTATTGAGTTCCAACCTTCCAGGAACTATCAGACTTTAATGGACTTATCCACTCAGCTGCAGTAGGTCTAGTCGCTCTCTGTTTCGTTTGTAGCGAAACAATAAAACGTAACCTGCCTTATATTACATTTGCATTGTCTGTTCATCTAATAACAAAATTCCCCGTACAGCATATAACACAACATCTTCACTAAAATATATAAATCAGAAATACTTTAAGGAGAAACTTGTTACCTGTATAACATGTGTACAAAAACTGTGTTTTCGAAGATGGTCATATTTCTAAAGCAGAATAGGTATATGGCAATAGGTTGCATTACTATCTACCAAAGGTAAAGGACGCTTTTATAAGGGAAACTGGTTCGTATATGTCTTTCACATGGGAAAAATTAAGAAAACGCCCATGCATCCAGTCCGTTTGCCGGAATTCGAACCCGGACCAAATTAACAATGTGCAGCGACTTTACCACTTAGCCGCTCGTGGACTGGTAAATGGGAAACGCATTAATTTGACTCACTGTCTGAAAGGATAAATGTATACTTAATGTATAGCATCTGAAGTAAAATAGATATAAATGTGCTTAAATTGTTTCTTTTACAGGGCAAATAACATTGTAAGAAAACTGATTTAAGACCATTCTTCTGCTGAATTAACCTCTACATTTTTAACTTGTAAGCTCAATTTTGAATGATGTTGTATTAACTACATGAACTTTATTTTGAATAAAAACATGTGATAATAACAGAAATTTATCACTCACGAAACATTTATATTAAATATATATATTCAAGCAGTTTTACATAGCCAACATTAAATGAGGATCAGTTTAATAATAGAAGAGATAACAGTTTGTCGTTTCCTTTAGTAAGTAATAGTTTTGCGTTCCAATTAAAACGTTCTGCTTGTAATTGTTTGGTATCTATTATCTACTTTAAGCAGTAGTTTCCCACTCTAATTAACTCTTGGTATCTTTATTCAGTTTGATGCAAATCATATAGTAACTGGTAACCAAATAGTATTTAGGATTTACTTCATACATTTTAGAAAACTGACATACTTCCATTCAGTCAATTAAAAATGAGAGCCTATTAAAAGGTTCGAATAGTATCCGAGTTTCACCACAAAATTTATTATGAAATGAACAACATTATTTCTTCCATCACTCATACAGACATTATCACATAATGTAATGGAGAGCAGTGGAGCAGTTACATAACTAAAACGGATTACCATTGTCTCTCGAAAATAAAAGTTCGTACTTGAGTTATTTTATGATGTAATTAAATCTTATGTAAAGTCCTAAGTAATTCAAATAATTCTTAAATTTTGAGTATTCATATACTGATTCAAGTAAATAAAGACCCTTAACCAAAAGATCTTACATAAAAGGTTAGGAAATTTTTCTAATATTGTGAATATTTACTTAACAGAATTCTCTACTGATTGATTAACAACAAAACTTCCAAAAAGTACCGGATACTTATTAAATTATAAAGGAATTAAAATGGAAAATCATACAAAAAAAATATATTGCAAAATAGATCTAATAAGTGCGCAAAAACGGGCATAAAAATAAGATATCAACGATATTTGCCTTGCTGATATGGTAATATTATGACTGGTTATTGAATTAGGACAAAGCATACTGGGACATTCTGCCTATGAAAATCAATGACTTGTGGCATGAGTGGCAGGCGTTGTATCATGTTTGACGTTACAGCCGGAGAATTTGACGAAAACCTAAAGCAACCACACCTGCTAGACGAGAACTTTCGAGCATACCACAGCTGTAGCTTCTCGACTGCTGGCAGGCTTGTGAAACAGTTGAAAAAAAATTTAAATTATAAACATTTTGCTATCTTTAAATCAGTTATCTCAATATTTCATATAGGGGGCGAAGTCATAATGACCTGTCAGTATATTAAGAATATGTTAAAATATTCAGGAAAAGTTTTAAAAAAATAGATTTAAGGTGTTTGTAAAAATAATTTGCGTGTTTTCATACATCTAAAAAATTCCGGAAGTTAAATACATGTAGAAGTTTTGCTAGATTAAGACAGGGAAGTTTCCCTGTTTCTTTTCCGTGTTGCACTTTTAACATTTACAGCAGATTCGTATTTTTATGTAAATAAAAATTATTGTCAGGCGGCACATAAGCGGTTGTTTCGTATACCAGTGAATGTAATACGTCATATTAAAAATAACCTTCGTAAATTGCAACAATGATGTACGGATATATCATAACTTAAAGCAATTTAGCGTGGCTAAAAATTACTTCATTGAAGTTCATTATGAATTATAGCAGCCGTACTTATAGCAGAAATATAAAATAACTATAAAAATTAATTATAATCATGTTTATTTCTCTTTAAATGTTCAATTTAGCCAGAAAATAATGTTGTAATTTAAAATATAGATACTACGTCACAGCGAAAGACAATTAGGTATAGGCTGTTTGCCAAGCTATGGAAGATAAATTAAAAATCTTATGTCTCGTGTAGTGACATCATATGCCAGGCAGCGCAAAGTGGATGCCTCAGAATTTTGGAAGAACTACTGCAAATTTACAAACGAAATATTTTTTGGAATTTTATTTTAACAATTTTAGGCACCTAAATTTAAAGAATAAGCTGAAATTGAGAAGAAAACGAAGTGCTTATTTTAACATCGGTGTCAAATAATTCCTGTTTTGAGAGAACAAATCTATGCTTCTAGTGTTTGCTTTCTTCTGTTCATCTTTAAGTTATAGGTAACAAATAAAGCGTTTCTCTCTTCTTAGCTGCCGCCGTCTTGATTATGGAGCGTCGGAATGGGAAAAAATGGTGATGTATTTTCCAAAGAACTTTGCCGATGTTTTCTTTTTTCCCCTTCCCGCTATGTAGTCTTATTTTTTCCCTCTGTCAGAAGCAGAATAAATATTATTTCATCTGTTCCACCTCTGTATTTGTGATTGAACCCCCTGCGGAGAGTAGAAAGTATATACTAAAACTTCGATTTAACGTTTCTGTTGTGACTTTTTCAAGTGGGAGAGGTTGATTTACATTTTTAAAGCAAAGTAAAAATATGTTAAGCAAACATTATATCAGGCGTGAAATTAATAATTTACAATCTTAAAAAGTAGAAAATATTTTCTTTAGGAGCATTCATATTTCAGTGTCGCAGGCGCCGTTAACTTATTTAAATGAACAGTTCTTATGAAAGTTAATGTCTGCATTAAAATTTTACTTTTTATTCGTTTTATTAATTTTTATGCTGTTCATCTTTATCAAGCGGAACAAAAATCAAACATTGCTAGAAAATTAAATCACATAAAATTTCACAAATTTATTTTGAAATGTTTTTGCCTCACCAGAAAGTCGAGCACAATATCTCGCATTCTGTTTTTGAATGCTGATCATCAGAGTTGATTAATTTCATCTTCTTTTCAACTCCTCATTTTCGACTCTCTCTCTTTCTCTATTACTTTTCCGAAATAATCAAATTAATTAATGAAAGCAATGAGTGGTACAGGTTTTGGGTTTAAGCAACTTTTGCAGTTTGGGTTTTAGACGTTAACTTAATAGTAAATACAAATTACATACCTTGTCCACAGAAGTCCTTTGTCTTCTGTGCCATTGATTTTGACGTAAGTGATTTGCATGAGGAATTTGTTAATATTAATCAATTTCAAGAACAATTAATAGAAATTCAAACTGACCAAGCACTTCGATACAATTTTTACAAAAACACTCAATCTTTATGTGCTTTCTGGTTAAATCTAAAAACCGAAAAGCCAATAATTGTTAAAGAAGCCCTAAAAGTATTATTGCCCTTTTCAACAACATATATGTGTGAGGCTGGTTTTTCGGCTCTCTGTGTAATCAAAAACAACCACCGGAACAAGTTAAATCCAGAAATAGATTTAAGGTGCTCCTTGACAAGCATTCAACCCAGGTTTGCAGATGTTTCAAAATGTATTCAAGCACAAGGTTCTCATTAAAAGCGTATAAAATGTTATTATAAGATTAAATTTCAATTATTTTTAAAAAGTTTTAAATTTATTTAGTTTGGTCAATAAAAATATTAAAAACACTTGATTATTTATTAAATTTTTCTTGGATCAAAAGTACTTTTGTTTAACTTTATTATTATAAAAAAAATAAAAAATTTGTAAGTTAAATAAGTCATCATTGTAAGATTAAAGGTTTTTACAAATATGCTCTAAAATAAAGCAATGAAAAAATATTGACTTTTTTTGGGTCGCGACACAAACATTTTTCTCAAATTTGGGTCGCGGCTCAAAAAGGTTAAGAACCACTGGTCTAAAGGAATAAATATTTTAAACTTTAAAAAATTGATTTCTTTAAAAGTTAAAAATGCTGAAACATGAATATTTCCGTAAATTAAAATATTTCTGTAATTGGAAGTACATGTCTACGTCGAAGGGGTGAGAAACCAGAGGCTGGGTAAGGTGTTTTGTGGGCACGGTGTACGTTATTAACGTATGAACAGTATAAGATCAATATATACTAGTTTGCAAAACTTAAGCAACTTTTCTTATTTGGGCCGTAACTCCGCAAAATGTCAACTGGAGGGTATGAAAATCATTCTACAGAGGCACGATGAAGCACTTAAAGGATGAGAAAAGTATAGTAACAAAAAAAGTGACTATATTGCATACAGTAAGGAACGAATAGAAAAATTATTTGTTGACAGAATGGCGTTGGCACAAAAATCTGTCTGGAAAGAGAAGGTACAAGAAGGAGGAATAAAGAAGAGAGAAGAAGAAGAAAAACAAACTAAATGGTCTTAGTAAGGGGTTATGACCTCTTCTAAATGTCTGCGCCGTCTATCGATACTCAGCACCAGATTATCTTACAATTCTTGGAGTCAAAGTTCCCATTTTTAAAGGGCATCTGTTTTAGCTTCCTGATGCTCTTTAGGGGGTTAAGATTGTGTCCAAGGTATCCCACACATGTTCAGTGGGATTTAAATCAGAGGATCACGCTAGTCAATTAATTCTGTGAAAATCTTCACTTTCCAGGAGCTCCTCAATAACATGCTGTGCATTGTCATCTATAACAAAGGCAGGACCATCTGCACTCCGGAAACAACGCTTGCTATTGAGAATAACTTCGTCACAGATATGATTTGCGGTAAGTGAGCCTCTGCCAGAAATTGACTGAATGATGTGAAAATGACTTTAGTGATATGAACGCGTGTCCCTACTTCTCTCAAAATCAAATGGCGCTGAGAATCGCTTACTAGACTGAAACAACTCTCATCGTTAAAGAAGACGTGACTTCATTGATGAGATATCTAGGCATTGTTTTTTCTACACCACTGTAAGCGGTTCTGCCGATGGGCTGCTGTCAATGGTGTGCAGTGTGTTAAGGAACGCGAGCGAATAAGCTACCTCTATTAAGACGTTTAGCTACAGTAAACCAAGATACTTGTCGTGCTCTTGCAAACTAATCCAATTATTTATAATGCTCTTGCCGTACGCAACTGCTGAGCACTTCTGTCCTCCTCTGGTTTCAATTTCTTTTCACCTTCAGGGCGATATGTACGTCATAAGTCACCACTGGTTTCCTAAGCTGACTACCATCAATCTTTCTTACAGCTGTACTTGTCGTTTGGAAGACTATCCAAGCTCGTGAAGCAACGCTTTTTATCAGTTCCCAATTCTTTAGCGACTGATGTCAAACTACGCTCCTCCTCAAACTTGCCAATCATTCTGCCACGTCTAAAGGTATCCTGATGTTCTCTTCTAGCCATACTACACGTACAGTCTCATTTTCACTTGCGGAAAAATACCTGGAAATGCGCCTTAAAGTTGTCTTGCACTTGTCACGCTGACTTCTCGCTTTTTGAGTGCCCTTACGAACTCTCTGACTTCATGGTGCTGATATTCGCATATACAAGACCTTTCTATTTAGTTGGCTTTTCATTATACTTGTCGGAAAAGCCCTTTTCAACAATTTCGTAGACATACGCTGAAAAATGAATTTATTGCTTAAGTTTCGAACACTAGTGTATTTTTATTTCCATATAAGTATCGATAATGAAGCCTTAAATATGCTTTATTTTCGCAAAAGACGTTTCTAATTTTAATGTACCATATGTTCTGCTTGCATGCAAAAATTACTTAAAACATGGAAAGAAAAAGCAATTTTTCATTTAATCCTTAAACAATTCTCATTATCCTTTGGCAGAAAGTTCGGTCTGCAAGAATGAATACATTGAAGAGTGACTGAAAACGTTATTTATGTCTATCCTCCATAATTACCTAGAAGTAAACATCTCTCCTGGTAATTTATTTGCAGAGTCTCAGTTTCATTTATATGGCAGTAGGATTTCAGAGGATACAAATATTATAAACGTGCTATTATTAGCATATTGCTTCATTCCTATTTCGCATTTGTATGAATCACTCTTTATTCATTACTACCATATATAATGCTATATTCCTAGCTAAAATGGGAATAGTCAGCCGAGTGAAGGAAAATGCACTTGCTACCTCCTAAATGAAAGTAAATGCTACTCTTCGTTTTCTTTAATACTAAGCAACAGACGCTGAAAATAATATCTGCTTTTCTTTCCCTTTAAGATATTGCTTTACCTCTGCAGCAGAATACAGGACCCAGGAAAGTCATGTGATGAAACATGCATCATCAAAATATTAGGTGAGTAATGTAATAAGAAATTCTGGAGGTAAATCATCATAATCAAATAAAAGAAGGAGAAAAAACTCTGCGTTCTATTATCTACTGAGAAGGGATAATAAAGTTTTTATTTTCCAGTTTTTAATATTTAAAGTAGATTTTACCTAAAAATAATAGATGTGAGCTAAATCAGGACACGCATAATAAATATTTGACAATGTGCAATAGAAATTAAGGAATGCACATCATAAATGCATCTTAATTCTAATTTATTAATTTGTGCAATGTCGTAGCAGTATTCAAAACAGGATATCAAATTTCGTTCTTATGTTGGCCTAAAGATTTCTTTGAAGATCGTGCGTACTAAAAATGTATTTAAATATTTAAAGCCTTTGCGAAAGGTGCTTAATGCAAAAATTTATTACTTGGTCACCTTAGATGTAACATCCATTGCACTTGCTGAAACATTCCTGATATTCTTAGAATTAGTAAAATATCGCTTTTGGCATCCAATTAAATTATTTAACAACGTTGATCCAGTAGAACCATCTTGATATGAGGAACCAGCAGGATGAAAAAGGTGAGAAATCTGGCAGATAATGTAGTTGTAGCAAGACAGGGATCAAGAAGAAGCGTCTTTGTTTAAATAATATATTTGCTCAAAATGTGAAATCGCACTAAATGCTCGAAAGGTGCTTTAATTTCGTTTCCACTGCAACATGAACTATGCTGCCCCAGATGATGACACTTCATTCACTTTCTACAAAAAGTACGCTAATGTTTTCTGACATCAGATTCCAATCACAGAACACACCGCTTAGTAAAATCACTTCCGTTACAAACGTATTTATTATGTGGATGAGTTTAATGAACGGCTATTTGTGCATGGCCAACTGTGATTTTTAAACTTCTCAAGTAAAATAGCAAATAACTAATCCAATAATTTACCCTAAAATAATAATTAAGTTTAATACTAAAATTAAATTATTTACATATTTTTAAAATTTTTTTAAAAATGTTCTTTTAAAAAATTATTTTCATAATTACGTTTTTCATGAAAATTTATCCTTTACAAATAACCATTCTATCTATATTTCTTTCATATTTGTTGAACAACAGTTTTTCAATTGTATTCTCAATTTCATAACACTGCTCATAGTTTTTTTTTTTTTTTTTTAAATCTGCCCATCTAAGGATTTTTCTTAAAATTTGCAGTACTTTTCTAGATTCGATTGATGAAGACATGTCATCGCTTTCTCCTGTGTCACCTCCGCAGTCAGCTTCTCTAGTTTGTTTAGCACAGTGCTCAGTAGATAGTCGGTTTTTATGCTCATTTCGGCAACACTGAGGTAAGTTGACACGTATTCTAAAAACGAGCCCTCATAACTTCCCTCACTGTTGCCTGAAATATTATCTATAATTTGTGATTCTTTTGAGGCTTCTTCTAGATAAAAGCCACATTTTTAAAATAGTTTTTAACTTTTTTTAAGAGATTAACCCTTGCATATGTACAATTTCTATTGGAGATACTGACTTACTTATCTCCTACAAAGTGCTTACATTTTTACAAAATTAATTCCGTTCATCTTTTACTGAACCTCTTTCCTGTAATGACATTTGAAAACTTTTATAATAGACTAAAGTTAATGGTTAAAAATTAAAGGTTTGTATTAAAAGGCGCTAAGGAATTTTAGAAGCTCGCTTCTCCATTCAGAATAAAGTCAGTAAAAATATAGTGTCCTTAATGTCTCTGAACTTTGACAATTCGTTATTTGGGAATGGAACAACTTATATTTGAACACTAGTCAGACTATTGCCAAAACTTTAAGTTGAAACTTCGCTTGGACTTTTAGGGGGTCTTTGTATTAAAACAAGGGATATGTTTACTATTTTAAAAAATTATCTAATGTAAATTCTCACAAGCAAGGCTCAATGCTTTTGTGACAAGCTGAATATGTTAAAAAACCTCGACATGTAACAAATTGACCTCTGATTGACGGTCCTCCAACTGCAGGCAAATTTAATTAATCAATGCACCGAGGTAAACTCTTGTTGCATTGGTTGTTCATTGAAGAAAAATTATCCTACAATAAAACATTCTTTTTCGGGCTGTCTTGCTTCAGCTTTCTTGTGACATGTAGGTTTTCGGGTTCCCATAGAAGCATATTGAGAAAAGCTTTGGTATACGTGCAATAACATCACAAAAAAATGTGGAACATCTTTTTATAGTTGCTCTCATTAATAAGCTAAACCTCTTCAGGGACTTCTGAAAGTAACCTATACTGTTCGCCATCCATGAGTTCTTGCTACTACGGCGAGTTAAGCTAATTCTTGGATCATTTCAAACATCGAGGTTTTCTGCTTTTGTCACTAACCAGTGTTGTCTTCTTGATTGCTGGTTCCATATTTCGCATTAATAACACAGTAACTTACTCATTTAGTTTCTTAACCCAACTGCTGTTTTGCTTTTGAATATTAATTTCTGTTCTGGTTAATGTTATGTAACGCAGTTCAGCTTCATCTGTACTATAAAATTTGAATGGCTTGCATTCGCTTAGTAGCACAGGTAAAATGATTTTTATCCAGTTATTAGCTGTATGATGTTACGTTTATTACTCTTCTCCCTGCAATTTCTGATGAACAATGCGTGATTTCTCTTTCTCCATCTTGTGAGCCATAAATCAGTTCATACAAAATTCTATTCTAGCATTTAGCGAACTAGTGAAAAAAGCTCTAGAAAGAGACAATTTTTTAGCTTTATAGCTTGAACCGTTCTAGTCCTCCGAGAGTTACGGATGTAAAATTCCGTATCGAAGGATGGCTTTCCCATTCATTACAAATGAAAATTTCTGCCAGATCCTGATATATCCGATTTCAGATTGGATATACATCGGAAGAAAAGGAGTCAAGGTACAAACTGAGAGGGCAGTTTTCAGGGCCAAACCCCTAACGCTTAGAAAGCTTCAAAAGCAGTTTCAATGACTCTCGATTTTTCTGCTGGGGGAGGGAAGAGGAGGAAGGCCATACTGACCAATAACATCATCAATATCGTTTAAAAATTTTTCCTTTTCTTTTAGACTTAAATCTTTTTGATTAAGCATTTTCGCCACGTTATAGATTAAGCTTAGTAACCAATTAAAAAATTCTTCTTCCGGTGATTTATACAATTTGAAAACTCACGTTTATAGTCAGCAGAGACTCCATTTTTATCTTTTAAGTCGATCTGCCAAGCATAATCAAGCATATCAAGCATAATCAACATTTTCTTGCTTTTTCTTCAGTCTATAGATATCATTTCTTTTCCATTCAACGACTTTTAACGTGTGATAATGATTAGAAGCATATCATGACTTTTTGATTTACAAGTCTGTATAAACATAATATGTCTACCCCAAAAGGAAAGATTTTTAATGTGGAAACCTCAAAAGGTGGGATACAGAAGCTGAACTCCCACCTCTTATCAGCTGGTATTCAAGAAGGAACTCTCAGTCATTTGCAGTGCATCTATTCAAAAGTACCGCTTTTGTTAACGTCAGAATAAGAAAATTCTGCTTCTTTGACATCTAGGGCCGACAAAGAACTCTGAAAACAGTGTCTCGCAAGTACAGGTATCGGGGCTAGAAAATTTTGGTTAAATCCTTTATATAAGCTTATTTTATTAATATTACGTAATGCTCCTTGTTTATGAAGGAGCTATACGTTATGCACCTTATTTATGAAGGAGCTATACGTAATGCTCCTTATTTTATGAAGCATTACGTATTCCGAATGATAAAGTCACCGTCTACGATACGTTAAATGGAAGAACTACGAAAAGCTTTGATAGGTACAAGTCGGATAATCTGACATTAAAGAATTAATCTTTCGTATATCTGCGTTTAATAAGCGGCGGAGATGAGTTTAACAAACGGCGGGTTTTCCATTGATTAGTATACATTTGTTTCGGTTTCTGAAAAGTTAAACTTAATAAACGACTGAGTTTTTTAACCAGTGAGTTTAGTAAGCGGCGGTACTGCATGGCAAATTTAATTTTCGCGAACATTCTCAACAGAAGAATATTTTGTTTATTTAAACTCTAAGTTCTTTTACAAAGAAAAAACGTTTCAAGGAAATATAAGGCATATTAATCATAGTTTAATAAGCAGGTAAAAAATGCAAGATGAATATATTTAAATATTTACTTACAAACAAAAAATACGAGGTTTTCACTGTCAGTCAAAGTGACACGCCAAGGTTTTAAAAACATGTTACTAATATTGTTACAAATTTTGTATATATGTAAATAATTTCAGCGAAATTATGTGTGTCTTTTGTAGCATCTCTTGTACGTCATGAAAGGCATCAGAATGCAAAGCATCGGCGGAAAATAGGGTTACAGTTCTCTTGCTTAATCTCTTTTTTTCGTTTAATTAATTTTTATCAAAAGCATTTTTATAGTCTTAAATCAGCGAATATATATACATTAGAAACCTTTTCATGTATTTCTTCCAAAAAGTGTTTTGGATGTAGCTACAAGTAGAAACATTTCTTCCAACATTTTCCTTTTAACGCTTACAAAGGAATGTTCTGTTCGGTTTTACAAACGTGTAGCAAAGCCGATGCGATGATGTTGAGCACCTTTTCCTTTCTCTTGGGGAGATTAGCGGTAATCGCGAAATTTTTTCTTCTGATTTTCTTTATATCCATTACTGAATCATTCCTTTTTGCCCTACTTCTATTGATTCCATTCATTCTACTTCTATTCATTACTTCTATTTCTATTAGGCAAACGAAAAAAGACGGGAGATTAACAATGGTGGATTTGTCCACGTCGTCTGGACTTTTAGGGGATCTTTTATATTAAAACAAAGGATATGTTTAGTATTTTTAAAAAATTATCTAACCTAAATTCTCGCTCGAATTTAGGTTAGATAATTTGGAAAGCGGGGCTTTTCACAACTACGCGACTTCGTAATTCAGCCTCTGATGATCGGGTTTTTATCCATTATAACTGTCAATGAGGATAATATTAAGTGTTCAAAACGAAAGTGACAGCTTCGTTTCTAGCGTATTTATGCATACAGTAAATTCGCAAGTCCCATTTCTTTTGTTTCTCCACCCCCCTGCTTGCTCAGTTCTTTACCAAATGCCAAATACAATTTGGTTTTTGACATCCAAACTTTGTCCTTTTTAATGGTTATTAAGGGAAATTTTTCTTCATTCCCCTTCCAACAACACAATCCATTTCTATAAAATAATTCGCCTTTCTCTATTAGCAAAGCAGACATATTACTCCTCAAATGCCGCGAGAAACCGAAATTAATTATTCACGAACTTCGCTTTCTTTATCCCCATTTGAAATAAATAAGAGCTGGAAATAAGCCTCAGATTAAATTTATTGAAAACATATAAATTGTTTCATTCTTTCTTTTATGATTCTATCTAGAACAAATTTAATAAAAAAATCCAGTGATCAACTCATTATGTAAATAATGTTTTTTATTCATAAGTGTTTCTTCTTTTCTTCTTTTATTTATATCCGTGTAAAATGTTTTGAATATAACAGTACCAGTACAATAAAAGGAATTGCTTTACTCGTTGGCATTTTATATAAAGGAAATCCTTTACTGTACACAGACCTGTATGCTTAGATTTCTATCAATTTTTAATGCGAGTGTTTCCTTAAGTTTAAATCTCTTCATCAATATGCCAAGCATCTGTAACATCTGTATTTTAAACTTGATCAGGTATGATTTAATATGCAAATGGTATTTTGAAATACAGGCAGTAAAATGTTGTGAATCCAAATGTTGTGATAAATCATGGTGCAGCTATTATTCATCTTGAAAATTTGAAGCAATACTGTAACGACGAAAGCCTGTAACGATAAATGAAATTAAAATTTTTAAAAAAATGAAGAATCTGAAAACTTCCAGATTTTATATTACTCCCCTAACAGGTGACAGCCTAAGGGCTTTTTTGTTTCATTCACGCACACGTACAAGTTTCGAGAGCATTTGGGATAACGCCCCTTTGGGCTAGAAATATTTAAAAGAATTCTTTAGAATTTCCGATCGATAGTATAACGTGCAGGAGATAAAAATGTTTTATTCTGTGAAGTGTTTGTTGCCTTTGCTCGCTTTGAAATCGTTGTTTTTTTAAACAAAAATTCGTTAAACTTATAGAAAATATCAAATAGGTACTAAAATTCGAAACTCAAAATTCGGACTTCCTAGTGCCCGTATCTGGGGGGAAAACTAGGTTATTCGAAATTTGATGGCTCTAGATACCGTCGTTTTGTCCCAATGCGACAAACATACATTTATGCAGGTTCTTCATTATTTAATTTTTTTAAATATAATACAGGGCGATAATATTTAGTGGCAACAATTTGAAAAGTGATTCAACTTTTTAGGAATTCGACGAAAATGCCTTTTCGAGACTAATAGCCCTTCTGGGATAACGACCCTTTGGGCTAAAAATGCAATAATAACTAAAGTGAATGAAACAGTAAGGAAATTCTACTTCTTAGACTACCATTGCTACTATTAAATAAATCAAAATATAGAAAAAATATTTGCATCAAAATTATCTGAAAGCTTATAGGGAGTTACCTGATCAAGTTTAAAATAAAAATTTTAAAATTATCTAATAAGTAAACTTTACTGCCTCGTTAGAAATTCAACTACTAAACTTGGATGACTTAAAATGGAGTTCTTACCTCTTATAAGTAAACAAATTAAAAAGGATCAAAGATGAATTCGCGAACGAACACAGTATTTATAACTGCTTTCTTAAAATTACAGAACTATGGAAATAAATGCATTTAGTCAGATACAAAACACGTAATTTAATTTACAGTTATATCTCTGTTCGGTTACTATTAAGTAAGCGTAATATGCTAAAGACAAGGCTTAATTAATTAATAAATTAATTAATAGTAATTAAATTAATATAATTTCTAATAAATTCTGGGGACTAAACCAAACACTTCAGCCCACATGGTCTACATGTTTGACCCTAGCAGTTAAGAAGACATTCAAAGTTCATTTATAACAGTGTAAGGAAACCATACATGCGTTCTTTTACCTAATGTTTCTCATTCTTCCACAAAGGCATCCCTCGCCCTTCCCTTAGGTAGATAGTCCTAGTATACTTTGCCATAATCAACTAAAGAAAATGAAATTAAACCAATCTACCTAATGCTTAGACTATTAATTATGTCGAAGGACAAAATTTTTTCCCTGCCCCACCTTACAACGCTAGCCTTTATTTTTTTTTTTTTAAATATTGATACAACAATACTGATTGATCTGCTTTGCCTTCTTTAAATAAAGTAAAATGCTTCCGAAAATGAAGTAACCAGAGTCGTATTCCTACTTGACAGCTGGTTGCCGGTGACGTGATCTGAACTCAGTTCTGGCTACCACCAAGCACATTTTCCTCCGCGATATACTGAAAATGACCGATTTACACTTATGAAGGAAAAGTCACAAATTCTGAAACCTTTCTGCCTCATCATCATAATGCTTTGGTTATAAACTCGCGGCTATCGAATGCAATTTAGCGTTGTTTTTGCGTGACATTTGCCCGTAAGGACAGAATAAAGGACTCTTTTTCTCCCAAAAAATTATAAAACTGTTTTAAAATGAATTCTGAAGAGAATTTTTCGTGACGTCTGTGCATACGTACGTATCTCGCATGACTCAAAAACGAGTAGCCTCAGAACGTTGAAATTTTGTATGTAGGAATGCTGTAACATGTAGATGTATACCTCATATTTTGGTTACAACCGGCCGCACCAAAAGTATATATATATATATATATATATAATAATTTATTTATTAAAGTAATATTGATTATATTATCTTCTAATATTAATTTTAGTAGAAGTATCTAAAAAGAGTGAATCCATAGGTAGGAAGTTTAATTCCGAAAATTGTTACTTTGCAGCTATTGCGCAAGTATTAGAATAACTTGTTTTCGATCTAAGTGAATTTAAGATCATACAACTTTTGATATATATATATATATATATATATATATATATATATATATATATATCAACTCTGTGACTCGGCTCAGTGAGCTAGGTAAATTGTGCATTTCTTGCTTCAAACTTATTTAATTATGTTGTTCTTATCTTTCGGTTAAGGTTTTTATGCCTTTAGTAAATCTGCATGCAATATTTGTAGAATTATCAACAACTTAAAAGTTATTTAAGTACGGCTAAGCCTATGTATTTTTACCATGGCGGCCATGTTTGTTTAAATTTGAAACTTAGCAGAATAATGGATTTGTTGCCAATCTAGAGTAACTAAGCTTCGCAATAACAAAGATAACGCCTTCATTTATTATTACGAATTAAATCATGCTTAATCCATTCTGGAATTTATTCGAGGAAATAAGTGTTTAAGATTTACTTCGTAATTTTTAATATAGATATTTTGAGTTTTTATGTATTTTTGCCTTGTCGCGAAGTGAGAACTGAATTACTTGAATCGCCTGTGAAAAACTGTATCTTTTTTTGTTTGTTTAATTTCTTTTTTTTTTCTAAGACTGAAATTCTATACATCCCCCACACATAAAAGGCGACGGAGGAGGGAGGAGACCCAGTTGTGACGAATAGCCCATCAAATTTTCAATCGATCGTCACTTGTAGAGCTATTTTGAAATTTTTAAAGCCAAGAAACCTGAGAAATCACCTATGGTTTCCGAGGTTTTGAATTTCGAATCTCCGATGCTGGCCGGACGGGCTACCAGTTACACCACTATAGCACGCAGTGGGGAAGTCCAAATTGCTAATAGCATTAACAAGATTTATTTCGATGCATTAATAGAAAAACTAAATTATATAAATACTTATTTTACTTGCTTAATAAATTTCTTGAATACTCTTTACGCAAAAATGTGCCTTTAATCATTTTACACCATTTCGTGATAAGTCATAAATGTAGAGATCAGAAAACCAGTCTATTGCATCACTTCACATTTAATAATAACATATATTTTCGTAGGAATAATCGAATTTCATCTTCAGAATTAGAGGGTTTTTTTTAGAGGAGGCACAACATATTAGTACAATTACTTTATGATAAATTTTTACAATTTTGAAACTAACTGCATGTGTCTCATTATTCGTATAAGAGTTGTTCTAGTCTATATCTGCTTAGATTAGTATCTGGAAATTTTTCAGTGAGTCTACATACCTCTAAATATTTTTTTTCTTCGTAGTTATCGACACAAATTTTCGGTCCGAGAACTAAGGAATTGTCATTCTGGAAATACAGGAAAGTCCCTCTCCTAAATACCTTAGACAAACGCAGGCCGTATAATCTGATTATCTAGAATTACTGAAATGCGCACTTAGTTATTATGGAATAATTCCAACTACAGGAAACAGTTTAACACAGCTGTGAAAACACCCATTGGTGTATATTGACCTACTATCACCGGTTTACACCAACTTTTCTTTGTATTATTAGACTACTAGAAACCGTTTGATTGATAGGACCATTTCGTTTTTAGATTTAGCAAGTATCTGTGCTGTGTAGCTCAGAATGAAGTGCAGACTTTTATTCGTAGCTACTAGATCTTATTCTTTCGATTGTTTCTTGTATTCCCCAAATTTCTGTCACATTGTGTTCCCGGTTTTTTTTCTCTGAAGTTTATTTCATGTGGTGGATTTTGAAGTATTAATTGCTCTTTCGTTGTATTCATAATAATAGGCGGCTGTTGATCATATTTTATTAAGTTCTGCTGTTTTCTAACCCAGCTTAGGCAATTAACAATTTTTAAATATTCTTTGACCGAAAGATTACTAAAGTTTTCAAATTTAAAATTCCCCTTCACATGATCTGAGTTCTGTCATTTTTATGCCATGCATTTCTGCAACTTATTAAAATGGTGTGAGCGACAAACGCCTCCTGTTATAACAGCTGAGCATCAAAAGTGCTATATTATA
The DNA here is from genome assembly GCF_044657685.1 of Stegodyphus dumicola. Lineage (NCBI taxonomy): Eukaryota > Metazoa > Arthropoda > Arachnida > Araneae > Eresidae > Stegodyphus > Stegodyphus dumicola. The sequence goes on from NC_140781.1 coordinate 184,363,152, forward strand.
AGGTATTTCTCCCACTTCCCTAGCGTCCTTCGTGGTGTAACGGTAGCACGCTGGGCCGGTATTCCAGAAGTCCGTGGTTCGATTCCCGGCGAAGGCGGTTGCTAATTTTTCATCTCGCTGGCTTCCAAAAAATCCTAATGATTCTACAATATCATGAAGGAATGTAGTTACTATTAACATATTTACTTTAAAATAATTTAAAAGAAAAAACTGAGATAATGAAAACATCAGTTAAATTTTGGGGTAAAGAACGTGTAGAAATCAATATTCTGATCTATTCAATATTTATGTGAACGACATTGTACATTCACCATTAACTGCATTGACAAAATATGCTGATGACAGCGATTGTTTTCCCAAAATACATTTCCTCGTCCAATCATCCAATACGTACAAACTGTTGCAGTATTATTTGCTAAGAAGAAGAAAAATCAAAAGAAGCCTTACGTTCTACAGAAACATTCTATCTTAGTTTAAATGCGCAATTGCTCGAAACAGCTTCCTATCCTCGACAACAAATTACTCATTTATAAATCCATTTTATACATGAGCAACGCTTTGTTATGTTCGCCCTGCCTGGGTCTACTCATGTAGAACTAAGGGAAAGCGATTACAAACAGTGCAAAACTGTACTGCGGCAAATTTATAATGCGCCGTGTTATATAAGAAACAATCTCTTTCTGGAGGAGCCGTACGTTGTTCACATTCAAACCTTCTACTACCACTTATCTAATAAAGCTCACGTCTGTCAATCTTTAACAGACAATGAATGCGTCTGATAAAATGACTATGTTTTAAATAACGCAGATAATGTTAAAAGCCCCTAAGCAATTTTAAATATATTTCTTAAATGGATAACATTATGTAATTAACTTCTTTGTATATGTGTTTGCATGTAACCTAATCAGCTAAGTTCACTTGTTCATCAGCTCGACAACTTCTAAATATCTCTAAATCTCTCGGGGTCCACCAGCGGCCGAGCGGTAAACTCGCTGAACTCAAATAGTTCCGTCCTGGGTTCGATTTCAGGCGAACGAGCTGGTTGCATGGACGTTTTCGCGATTTTTTCTATGTATAACTTGTATACGAGCCAGTTTTCCTTAGAAAGTCCTCAACGAAGGCATCCTTTCCCTTAGGCAGATAGCCCTAGTGTGCTTTGCCATAATCAACTAAAAACAGCTTTAAATCTCTCTCTTTCTCTCAATGAATTTCTGCACATTCAAGACTGTCGATTGTTCAGGGTGTTATAGAGATTTAATGGACTTCAAAGCGATTTGTATTAACTTACACGATTTTCATAAACTTCGAAATGTGGTATTCTTCTATAAAGTTTGGACCTCATGTCCAAGCACTCGTTGCAATACGCCTCTTCAGAAGGTATACAAACCTTCCTTTTTATGGTTTGCTCCGATTCCTTGAGACGAAAAACCGAGGATTACAGAAACTTGCCCTTGACTGGAGACGTTTTCTACGTGACCTTCACTGTTTCTTAACACGGTATTGCATAAATACTAGTATATAACTAAAGCCCACCAGCGGTAACGTCCTTGAAACACTAGTAGTTCAGTCCGAGGTTCGAATCCCACGAACATGTTGGCTGCATGGGCACTTTCGTGTTTTTCCTCATGTGTAACGTGTTAATACAAGCCAGTTCCCCTTAGAAAGTCTTTCACGAAGGTATCTCCCTTTCCATGTAGTGCCATAGGGCGAAATACATAAGTAATAATAAGAAGATTAAAATATGCATTTAAATTTATAAACTTTGAGATATAAAAGCATTATTATACATTTCTATAAACCATAACTATGATGCTTTTCGGTGATAGGATTAACTATAGACAAAGACAGACAGAAAACAAAATTAGAAGGCCTCCTATTAGCAAAATTAATTTATTTCAGAACTGAAAAGCAAGAGCAGCTCTTATATTGTTTGCTTTTCATAAAATACAGCATATTATATTCCATTTATCAAATTCTCTTAAAAGCAGTCTGAAAGTAGTGCACTCTTGGGTTGCTTTCAACTTACTTATTGCTGATACACTTTATGTCCTTAGCCCACCAGCGGCCGAGCGGTAAAGTCGCTGAACACTGGTAGTTCGGTCCGAGGTTCGAATCCCGCGAACGGGCTGGCTGCATGGGTGTTTTCGTGGTTTTCCCCATGTGTAACGTGTATACGAGCTAGTTTCCCTTAGAAAGTCCTCCACGGAAGGCATCCCTCCTCTTAGGCAGATAGCCCTAGTGTGCTTTGCCATAATTAAATACACATACACACATACACTTTATGTCCTTAATATTTATTTACATTTCATACCCATATTTATTGACAGATTATGAATTTAGCATTCATGAAATTTTAATAAATATCAATGGAATAATTATGAAGGGGGACAGAAAATGCAATTTCGAACTAAATATAAAAACGCTAAGCAACTTAGACTGTAATGCAGTCGAACTGGGTTGTAATGGAGCTAAACGATTTCAAATAAAATTATATGCACTCGAAAAAGAATTATATAGGCATAATACTGCTTTATTCAATTCGAATAAACTTAAAATTTCTGCCAGCGATAATTTTTAGCATCGTAAAAAAAAGTTATATTTTATATTTGTTTACTATTTATTATTCTCAGCAAATATGTCTCAATCATGCACTTAATTACAGAATTAATATTTTCCCTTCAATATTGGAAAAATTGTTTCACAGTTTCTTAATTGGCAAATAATAATATTTTTATTGTTTTTTACATTTTATTATGTCAATCATTAGAAAATTTCCCGTTTCATTTTAAGAAGCCATTTACACTTTATTGTTCAATGTTTTCTCAAGAAAATGTACACTTCTCCTCATGTGATTCCCTATTTTTATTTTATGCACGAGCTATAATATCTTTAAATCCACATATAAATTGATTCCGCTGAAATCGCGTCAACTACCTAGACATAGCCTTAGAAACACTAGCAAGAAAAATTACATTCTCTTTTAAGAAACTCTTAGTTTTATTTCTGTATAGGTTTTGCCAGTTATAAGCCTGAGTGGTATCGATTTTGAAGATGTTTAGTTTTAGATACTTTCAACAATTTATTCATTTTCCCAACCACAGTCTAATATTTCAAGTGCCATTCTAACACAAGTTTCAGAGCATGTTCATTTTTTAGGCCAATTAAAATTTTGGAAACATAAATGTTCAGTAATGCATTTTCAAGTTTTCAACTGGGACACGGTTTTTAGTAGTCTCGTAGCTTGCTTTTCAGTGTGTTGCAGGAAGAAATCGATGGATTGTTACTGAAGTTAGAATTGCTGATTTGAATGAGATGCATAATTATATTAGAATGATTTTATTCTTGCGTTTGACAGTTATTGATTGCAATTTTAAGTCATTTTCTTAAGTCACAAGATTTTTCTCATTGACTTTAAAAAATTTACTGATAAATTTTTCTTCTTCAAAATGTATCTTGGGTATTTTGATTTACTCACGACAAGTATCTTGTTTATGTCTCACACATTCAATTTGTGCAAAACAGAGTGACAACAAGAAGATAATTGGTTCAGATTTTTTATTAACAGATTTCATGATTATTACTTCCAGTGGAACTTCCTTCTTTCGTAGCCAAGGTTTTGCTTAATAGTAATACACAAAAAATTAAAATATCATTAGAATCATAAAGATCGCAGGCAGCATTCTGTGATGCAGAATTTTAAGTTAATTTTTACTATTTCGTCATCATATCATCGTCTTTGCACTATCACTTCCTGACGCAGATTTTAATGCTAATCCATAACACTGTCTAAATCGTTATACAGATCGATCTTCCATTCTCAAACGTTTGAAACATACCTTGTAAGGATCTTAAGTTTTACTAACGTTTATTTTATTTTAAATCTTTACTATCACTTCTTATTTTCTACTTCCGGCCAGAATTATAAGCGTGAAGGAGTTTATGCAAAGTTGTCTGGCGAACGCCAAGTATTTAAGTGTGGCCTTTTTGCCAAGCAGAAGAGAGGAAGCCGTGAGTTCGAAGCAGGCCGCTTACCTTAGAAGTTACGCAGTTGCTACTTTGCCTTCCAGGCCAGAGGTTTTAATCCTCTTGATAAATTAAACGTATTGTAGTGTTCACAGTCTCTGTGCTACATACGCTTCCTGTTATTATAAGGCCAATCTTATTCTAAAGTTAAATTAGAGTTTAGTTTTATTTTGATATCTTTTAAGTTAGACCCCGAGTGGAGGGTCATTGTATTCCGAAGTACGGAAGTCATTGTATATAAAGAAAAAAATAAAGGGTTTTGTATACCCTTCGTCTGTATCCTGTCTACTTACTACAATTAGTGAACATAGTAAGCTCTCTGTTCTAGTCAGGTCATTGTATGTTTCCGAAGAAGGTTAGAAGAAACATTGAACCTGATAGTGGCGCCCGACGAAGAATAACCATGGCCGAGTTTCAATAAGAACCTGTGCTGCCTGCAGAAACAGCTCAGAATCCAGAAATGCCAGCTGCCGCCCTGGAAGGATTTGGGTATATTGTCCAGACCATGCGCGCTTCGATGAAACCAGAAGCAACGTTTAATGGAAACTCACAGGTAACCAGTTTTTTGGAAAAATTGGATGACCACTTCATGCTCTACCCCGTGCACGAGTTTCAAAAAGTTACCTTAGCTACCAGCGCTTTGAGGGGCCAAGCGCTTAACTGGTTCAAATGTATCGGCAGAAGTCTCTTGGGTCAAGCAGGAAGTCCCACCTATACCTACGAAAATTTCAAGACTGCCCTACTAAAAGCCTTCCCTGTTGTAAGGGATCGTGCGAAATTAGAAACAGAACTTTTCAGTATATATCAACAAAGAATGGAAAACCTCTCGAGTTTTATTTTAAGAAAAATTCACGTTTTCAAGCTCTTGTATGGAAACCGTCCGGATCCTGAAATAATTCAAGTGATTTTGCCGAGGTTACTACCCCAAGTGCAAGACTTTATTGAATTGAGAAATCCGACTACACTGGAAAATTTATTTGAGCTAGCAATCCAGTTTGAAAGTAGAAGAACGGCGGACGTCGAAAGAAGACGCCACTATCAACAGCGAAACCAATTTGGTACGCCAAGACTACAGCAAACTCAAGCACATGGCTACGGAGAAAAAGCGAATCAGTGGGCAAGGAAACCCGAGCATTCAAAAACAGCCGGCGAACGTCGACAGTTCAATAGCAACCCAGGAAAAAAGTCTCAAGGCCAGTGGAGAAAGAAGGAAAGCACCGAAAGAAAAAATAATTTAAACTAAAACGGATTTCTGCTGACGAGAGGGTGCGGAAATCCGAAGGCCACGAAAACCCCTCTTCCTACAAGTTAAATACAGTAATGGTGAAAAATTTAACTCTTCCGAAGATTGAAGTCTTGGTAAATAATATCCCGGCCACCGCACTCCTGGATACCGGCGCGCAGTGTTCCTGTGTGGCAGAAGTCTTTTTTAGAAAGTATTTTCGTAAATACCGCATATATAATGCGGATAATACAACAGTATTAGCGGCGCAAGGAGAACAATGTAAGTGCGTAGGTAAAGTACCTTTGTACATCCGTATCAAGGACGAACAAGTAAAGGTGATGTTTTTTATAGTAAAGAATTTGCAAGCACACTTAATACTAGGAATAGACTTTCTTTCAGACGCACAAGCTACACTGGATTTTAATGAAGCGTCTCTTAAGCTGACGATGAAACCAGTGCGTGTAGAAAAGGTTGAACCGCCAAGGTTAAATCTTGACCACCTGCCTAATGACGAGCAAGATAGAATCCGACAAGTGGTAAGTGAATTTGCTTCCTTATTTAGTGATATTCCAGGATTTACCCAGGTTACTAACCATAGTATTGACACCGGAGATGCATTGCCGGTTCGTCAAAAACCATACCGGTATGATAAGAATAAGGAAAAAATTATAGAATGGCATATTACCGATATGCTACGTAAAAAGATCGTAACGCCTATCTCAAGTAGTTATGCTAGTCCGGTGGTTTTATGTAAGAAAAATAATGATTATCCTTTGGAGCATCCAAAAAGGTGGAGATTCGCTATTGATTACCGTAAATTAAATTCCATAACGAAATATCCGGTATATCCGTTACCGATTATAGAAGAAATTTTAAGGAACATAAAATCAACCAAATTTATGACAACTTTAGACTTAACGAATGGTTATTTTCAAATAGGGATCAGGCCTGAGGACGTGCCTAAGACTGCTTTTATAACCAAGTCTGGCACTTATGCATTTTTGCGAATGCCGTTTGGCCTTTCAGGCGCCCCAGCAACATTTCAGCGATGCATGGACATTGTGTTAAGACCTGTTCTCGGAAAGTCCACATTTATCTATTTAGACGATATCATTATTACTAGTGATAATCTAGACCAACATGTACAGGATTTAAGACAGGTGTTTTCTTTATTAAATGAGGCCGGTCTAAAAGTTAATGTCGAAAAATGCAAATTTGCAGCCCCTGAATTAAAATATTTAGGTTACAAAATATCGCAAAAAGGGATCGAGACAGATGAATCAAAAATAATCGCTGTACAAAAGTATCCGACTCCAAACACGGCAAATAAGCTCTCTTCTTTTCTAGGACTTTGTTCATATTATAGGTCCTTTATAAAAGATTTTGCGGCTATCGCTGAGCCATTGTTAAAATTAAAAAGGAAAAAGGCAAGATTCTCGTGGACGGCCGAAGCCAATAGTGCTTTCGAAAAATTAAAACAAGCATTAACGCAAGCCCCTGTGTTGAAATTTCCTGAAAAGGATGAAAATTTAGAAATTTCAGCGGATGCTTCGGATTATGCGGTAGGAGCGGTACTTTCGCAAAATCAGCAGCCAGTGGCATTTTTTAGCCGAACTTTAAATCAAACACAAAGAAACTATTCCGCGACCGAGAGAGAGGCACTTGCAGTTCTGTTAGCAGTGCAAAAGTTCCGAGTCTATTTTGGAAAGGCGCCGATAACAGTATATTCTGATCATGCGGCGGTAACTAGATTGTACTCTGCAAAAAATTTATCCCCAAGGTTAATAAGATGGGCACTCAAGCTGCAAGAATATAATCTGGTAATCAAGCATACCCCCGGAAAGGAAAATATCGTAGCAGATGCCCTGTCACGAATTAAATTAGACGAACAGGGTAATACCGTAAAAGTTGCAATGCTGACAGCGTGTACAATAAATTCCCGAGAAACTGTAATAACCGAACTGGGTAAGGATCCTGAGTTTGGAAGTATTTATGAGTATCTGAAGGATCCTGAAAATTTTAGCCACCAAGATATTGTGGCGATAAGAAATAGGGCGGCCCATTACGAACTAATAGATGGTCTATTATTTTATACAAAAACTACGAATTCCAACAACGAATTTCGACCTGTTATCCGAGCTAGTCTTAGATTAAATATCCTGCAAGAGCTCCATGACAGCCCTTTAGCTTCTCATGCTGGTATTCGAAAAACTACTCAACGCGTACGCGAGGCAGTCTACTTTCCTGAACTGCAAAAGTTAACAAGGGCGTATGTCCAGTCCTGCCCAACATGTCAAGCCGTTAATTATATTAATTTCCGCCCGGCCGGGTTTCTAAATAGTATTAAATCCGAATTTCCAAATGAAATAATCGGCATCGATTTATTGGGCCCTTTCCCAAAAAGTCAGTTAAACAAAAGTCGCTATCTCCTTGTTATAGTTGATCATTTTAGTAAATGGACCGAAATTGTTCCCTTAAAACGAGCCTCCGCGAAATTAGTTACCGATTCTATTTTAAATAAATATATTTTAAAATACGGGGCGCCCCTAAAAGTTATATCGGATAATGGTCCTCAATTTGTAAGTAATATATTTGAAGACATGTGCCAAAAACTGGGCATACGTCATTTAAAAATGGTCCCGTATCGGCCGCAATCAAATATAGCGGAACGGGTCAACAGAAATATAGTGAAAATTATCCGTAGTTATGTTAAAAATTTTCATAAAAGCTGGGATAACTATGTCAATGAATTTGCTTTCGCCCTTAGGACCGCAAAACATGATACAACGGGCAAAACTCCTGCTGAGTTATTTCTAGGCAGAAAGGTTATAACACCGTTAGATAAACTATTTTATGTGCAACAAAGAGCCCCAGAATTTAAAATGGGTGATATAGAAAAACTAATAAAAGAAGCAAAAAAGAATACGGAAGTAGCACAAAGAAAACAAAAATTGTATTATGACTTGAAACGACGGGGAGTAACTTATAAAGTAGGGGATGAAGTACTAAAAATTAAGCATTCACTTTCTTCAGCACCAGAAGATAAAACTGCCGAATTTTTTCCACGCTTTGAAGGACCATATGTTATAGAAAAAATAACTCACGCTGTTGTAGTGTTAAAGGCAAGAAATGGTGAAACCTGTTCCGCAAACATTGATCAAATCAAGCCCTACTTCGATCGTAATAAAATGCAAATCTTTTCAGATCTTTTGCAGGATCCGGTACGGCAGACACCGCAGGTACAAGTTCCAGAGGTGGGAAAACGACAGGTACAAGGGCAAGCCAATGAGAGACAGAAGCAAGTGAAAAGAAAATTGCCCCGCGGAAAAACTGAAGGTAAAAAGAAAAAGAAGCCGTTCCACCGTCCAAAAAACAGAGTTCACGAACACCCCCAGAATGAAGAGGGAGAAGGACGACGTATGTGGAAAAGACCGGGAGAAAGGACGGCAACTATAACCCGGCTGTGAAACGGAAGATTGACTCATCCGACAGAACTCTCCGCAGCAAAAGTCGCCGAACTGCGGAAGGGCCATCAGCGGCGGAGGAAAAAGTACAAGAAAAATTTGAACGGCCAACAACGAGGTCCAAGCAGGATCACGACAGAAGTTTCCCGGTTCCACCAAGACCAGCTGCCTTCAAACGGCCAAGACCACAAGCAGAGCACAAAAGGAAGATGTTCAAGGGTGGCCGTAGTGGTGAAAAACGGAAGCTTCCAGAGGAAAGCACTGAAGGGCGAGCCCGTACAAGAAGGAGGATCAACCAAGCTACGGTCTGCAGCACCTTTAAAGACTGGGCCCAGAAAAGGATGTCTGAATATTACAAAGGTAAGTAAAATTTTATGTTACTTTACAAACATAAGTTAATCTTTCATTCTTACTGCAAGTGGCAGATTTCAAGAAGTTTTACCTCATGCGAGGTCTACCTTTATCGCCAAAAGGGCGAGAAATGAGTTGTGACCGATTTTCTTATTATGTTTTTCAATTACTCGCGCGTAAAACTAAAGTTGATGTATAATAGCGTTGTATAAAGACTTAAATATTGTAAAAAGTTATTGTATAAATTTTATTTAAAACATTCTAACAAGAAAGAAGTTTTAGTCTGAAAGACTTTTTGAAATGTAGTATTATTTCAATGTAGAAAGAATTGGCACTTGCTTTGAAAAGAATAGAAGTTAACAATGTACTACTAATGTATGTTTTCAAATGTGTAAAATTAACGGCATCTTGATATGTTCTTATATACATGTGAACTGTTATTTTGAATGTTTAGAAATACCGTGATATGGTAAAAGTGAAAGTAATGTTAAAAATTTGTTATTCGTGTGACTGTAAAGATTAAATCATGGTGAATATGTGTTAAAGGTTGAATGATGTAGTTAGGCTCTCTGACGCTACACTTTAGAGTTAGCCACTTTCAGAATAGTACCTCAGGGTCTAGAGTTGAAATTAGGGTGTGTTAAGAGGTCTCGTATGTTGAATTTTAACACGTTAGTGTTTTGATTGTAGGAGGAAGTGTTGAACACATAGACAGAAACACATTCGTGTTTGGTGTTTTTACAACACATGTCAGAGAGCACGGGGAGAGATAATTAAAATAGTCATGAATGAAATAAGAATGTTAAGAAAAGTATATTCTATATGTTATTTGCAATGTCATTCTGTAACATTTCATTAAACTAGTTTTCCTTCCAGATCTCTGGAAGGAACCAGAATTGAATAAAGCTCCTGTTTAGATGCAGTACAGATGAAAAAGAAAAAAGATTGTTGTATATTCCGGGAGCTGCTATTGTAACAAATTTCTTTCTTTTAAAATTTTCTAGTTTCTAGCTAAGTTATGATTGTAAAAGGTTGGCCTCGCGTTAGTTTCTAGAGCTAAAAGTTTTCAACAAGGTCGTTTTAGACCTCAGTTTCAAACTAATTAACTCTGGCGGGAAGTATGTAAGGATCTTAAGTTTTACTAACGTTTATTTTATTTTAAATCTTTACTATCACTTCTTATTTTCTACTTCCGGCCAGAATTATAAGCGTGAAGGAGTTTATGCAAAGTTGTCTGGCGAACGCCAAGTATTTAAGTGTGGCCTTTTTGCCAAGCAGAAGAGAGGAAGCCGTGAGTTCGAAGCAGGCCGCTTACCTTAGAAGTTACGCAGTTGCTACTTTGCCTTCCAGGCCAGAGGTTTTAATCCTCTTGATAAATTAAACGTATTGTAGTGTTCACAGTCTCTGTGCTACATACGCTTCCTGTTATTATAAGGCCAATCTTATTCTAAAGTTAAATTAGAGTTTAGTTTTATTTTGATATCTTTTAAGTTAGACCCCGAGTGGAGGGTCATTGTATTCCGAAGTACGGAAGTCATTGTATATAAAGAAAAAAATAAAGGGTTTTGTATACCCTTCGTCTGTATCCTGTCTACTTACTACAATTAGTGAACATAGCTTTAGTAAGCTCTCTGTTCTAGTCAGGTCATTGTATGTTTCCGAAGAAGGTTAGAAGAAACATTGAACCTGATAACCTAAGCTTCTTCTTTTAGCAAAGACAAACTGTCCATTCTCCGTCCGCAGTTTTCAAATGTTTTTTGACTGTGGTTCGCTGTTTCCCAGTAATTTAATTGTGTTGTTTCCTGTTTTCCAATGATTTTGGGGAGTTAACTCTCTGAAATGATTAGAAAACTGAGACTTCTTATGGCAGTGTTTGCTGAATAGTCTCTAAATTTTCATGCCTTCTTTATTTTTTTGACATTGGCAGAATAAATTCTGTGTAAAGCCAGTTATTTTTATGTAAAATTTATCTACTAAATCGATTGCTTCAATTTATTTCCTTAAAATTAAACGCTTTTACGTTTAGGCACGCCATTGAACTTTTGTATCATGCACTTGTGATAAATAAAACATCAGATTGATTTTAATATGTATTCTCAACTTAACAATGGAGAATGATATGGTTTTCAGATCCAATGGCCACTGAAAGACATTACTGAAACTCGCTGAGTTAGGAAACGGGAAACAGCATTCAAGTATCAAATTGGTATGTCAGGTGACAGGAGGAGGAGAGTCACAGAAAGCAAACCACCTTCTTGATCGTTGTTTAGGGTTAGGAGATTCTTAAAACTTTGAGAAAGTTTGAGACTGAAAATAGGTTTGAAGACGGCAAAAAATTTCTAGAATTTTTGGAAAACCTTTATACGAAATATGAATTACTAAACTGAGTCAGAGTAATTTAGTAAAAACTCTACACCCGATACTTTGCCATATGTGGAATTTTTATATCCAAGTTTAACTGTATTAAATTATTTAGGCACATCTTAATTTCAAACAAAAATTTAAACATTTCTTTAGGCGGACACTAGCCTTTTGGGGTTTTGGCCAGTACTAAGGTTAGAAGCTGTAGTCATTCTATCATGGGGACACCTAATAGGCGGCCATCGTTGCCTTCTGTAAAAGGACTTATAATTTACATCCATACCTTCTCCGAGATTCAAACTCGGGTTCTTCCGTATGGCAGTCAGAGTCATTAGCCACTTTCCCGTGTGGGCCGCACAAAACTGTAAACTAAAGACATGCCTGTGAGGAGAACCAAGCATATAACAGTCATAAAAAGAAGATTAGAAGAAAACTGATTAAGTCAAGGTTTCCTATCTTCATATGCAAATAAAATTTCATATTATTCATTGCTTTCTGAAAAGAGTGCGAACGTTTCCTTTTAGCATTATCTCCATACTTAGTTCATTTGATTCCATAGTTTATAAGGTATTTCTCTCGCCTTCTTTGGCACGCCTTTGTGGTTTGGTGGCCTGCACGCTGGGCGCGTATTCCAGAGATTCGCGGTTCGATTCCCGGCGAAGGTGTTGCTCATTTTTCATCTCTTCTGCTTCGAAATACCTAATGTCTCTACAAGCTAATGGCTAAGTTATGATGCAAAACAGAAAATAACTTTAAATTTATAATTTAGAATCGAAATTCAGTGTTTCTTGTGATGCCTCTTCTTGTGTCAAAAGTGTACTAACTTAAATTTAGAAATCTTTTCCTCATGCAAATTAATAAATTTAGCTCAATTCTAAGTGGGTACTAAACTCCTGCAATTATCTTCTTTGTACTTCAGATTTTATCACAAATAAGAAACTGATTTTTAGTGTAGGTTTATTTAATTTATACTTAGTTTACGTAAATACAGATATATATATATATATATATATATATATATATATACATATGCATATTCGGAAATCCTTGAGTAATACTGAATAATAAGTAAGTTAGTAAGATTAAAAGAACAATGCAACATTAAGTACTATGTGCAGATACTGTCCAACGTTTTAATGCTGTCACCAAAGAGGCGGTCTGAATTGTTCAAGATTATTCAAACAAAAATAATTAAGTTTCATATTTTATTCATATCTGAAGTGAACCCTCCCAAGCTCAAAATTCTTGACTTTTTTATTTTGAGACAGGCGTGGAAACAATTTCCGTTGCCTTAAGAGAACTACTGAACTACGAGTCTCAAGATTTTGTTCAAAACATTATCCTACAAATGCAATCCATACCGTCAAATTCTTTTTCCCCCTGAGATATATTACTCGAAACTTCGGTTTGTGCTTTCTGTTTTATGATCATATGTGTTACTGTGTAAAACGTCAGGTGCTTATTTTTTCTTTCAATATGAAATACCATTTTCCTGACAAGCAGAAGTGGAGAGATGTAACATTAAAGGCTGGAAGATGATAAAATTGTTCTTGTAATCTTGTCTCCGGGGAAAGCATGAAGGCTGTTAAAATGTTCCTAAAATATTTTCTTATTTTGGATGTTTTTACAACATGTTTTGGATCGAAGCTCGAGCAGCAAAGCAAACAAGAAAGAATGATCACTGTGTATTTCCTAGCATAGTTTTGTCTACTGTATAAAATATCTGGTTTTGCATTCTGTCAAAGCAAACCCTACTTCTCCATTTCCTTCAAAATGCAGGTTCAGTTATTTAAAGGCGCAAAGCTTTTCAAGAGGATGGAAGTTTCTGAATCCTGTATAAAATCTTTTTTTGAAAGTAAACTATTTCGATTGCACTTTACATCAGAAACTCCTTCGAATTTCTTTTCGTAATCTTTTTTGCAGGAAACTCTTTCGACTTCCTAGAGATGATATCCTCAGTTGAGTTAGTTCATAGTTCCATGATATTTTCCATTCTAAAAGCATTTTTTTGCTTCATAAAGAAGAAAGTGGCTTTCCTTAATATTAAAGGGATATTCTTTCCTATACAGTAGTTTAGGGAAGAACTATATATCTGCTGGCAAGCGGTTTTTTTTTTTTTTTTTTTTTTTTTTTTTTTGCTGTTGTTATTTTTTCAAGAACATTCAATTGCTTAAATTTTACTTAAATCTAATTCCTTGGCATATTATTACATATCCGTTAATTAGAGACTCTTTGCGTCTTCATGTGCTAGTTTTCTCTCATCAAAATATCTTAAAAACCGTGTCCATATATATGACAAATATTATCTAGATTTCCTTTTCCTGAAATACTTCATTTTGTTTATTTCATGTTCCTTTATTTTTGTATCATGCACCTGATGAATGTTTATAAAACGTTAAAGAAGTTTCAGATTAACTTGTTCCAGTTGCCTTAATGATTGATTCTTCATCCAAACGCCACTGAACCCAATTAAAAATGTTAAAATAAGGCAGAAAATTAGTTCGCTCAGCAATCCTGAAATATTTTATTGTATTCGAAGGGTTCAAATAAAACACTTTAAGCATGTTCGCAACATTAGCTCTCCCCGTGGTTATTTTAAAAATATATCACCACATCATCCATATTTTTTTACTTATTACTTGCTTCACTCTTAGGCACTACACAGAAAGGGAGGGATACCCCGTGGAGGTCTTTTTCAGGAAAACTGATTCGCATCCACGTTAGAATGGAAAAATCCACGAAAATGCCCATGCAGCCAGCCCGTTCGCCGGAAGGTATAGTGGTTAGAGAAGCCTATTGCTATACCGAAGGGCCCAGGTTCGAATCCTGGAGAAGGCATGGCTGTAATTGTCTGTCTTGTCATAGGAGGTAACGGCTCACCAGCGGCCGACGGGTAGAGCAGATGAACACCGGTAGTTCTGTCCGATATTTGAATTTTAGTTTCCTTCCCCCTTGAGGCTTTGCTGTAGTCAAATAAACCAAACTAAACCAATCGTAACAGGTAACTGCGGCCCACTTATTAAGTGCTTTCACAATAAAGTGGCCACCACTTCCGGCCTTAGTATTGGCCAAGCTTAAGTCGGCTAAGTGTCCGCCAATTAAAAAAGAAAAAAAAAATTGTTCGCCGCATTTACAAGCGCGAAACTGTTATTCAACTACATTTGTCTAGGACAATATCTTGTTCTATAAAATTATTTGAATTGTTCATAGAGGTTCAGCTACCTCTGACTTACCGGCTAATTATACTCAGATCATCAGATGAGATAGCTTGGCTTATTAGGATATTTTGAAATGCTTCTTTATTAGTTTAGGTAACAGCATTATGTTAGATCATATTTTAATAGTTTGTGGGGAAAGCGTGCAGGGAATCATCTGTTCAATTAAATATGTTTTCCACATATGTTAAATGATTCACATATCGAAAATTAAGAAATTCCTACGCAAATAAATCCAAATTCAATATTTTACAGCTAAAGAACTGAAACGTTCGAAAGCAAACATAATTTTTGAAATAGTATTCTAAAAACTATAGCTTTTAAAATAATGCCTTCATTAGAAGCTAATAATTATATCAAGAAAAGAGAAAAAATTTAAAAATTGACGCAGTTTGTCTTTGGGATACCACTGTGAGATATTATATTTCGGACGACGAGAACGGAAGAGACGGAAAGAACTAGATATGGATGCGTTAAATCTGCAACTTCGCAAACTGAGTCTTAAATTACATATGGCTAAAAAAAGCCGCTATTGATTTTTAAGTAATAGTGCAAGATTCAAGAAAAAAGTCATGTGAGACAAGACACCTGAAAAAATAAGGAATTTTTACTATGACGGTACATTTAGTATATTCCTTTAAAGACATTTAACAAAGAACACAAAATACTCTCAGTAAAATTTGCAGGCTCTATCTGTGCGACTTCAAAATCAAAGTAGGATCTTTATTGTGCACTAAGGAATCAATTCTGAAATTTCATAAATGATTTTGAAATTTCAATGCTATTTTGCATCGGAAAATCTGCCTAATTTTTACAGTTCTAACGGGCCTTTTGTTCTATTTTTAGGTCCACTATTACATGACACGAACAGAGATCATCTAAGTTCTTTGCCTCCAAATTTACAACATTAAAACATCCAGTGAGAATTTAGTGCATTAAAAATTATCTTCAAGAACGTGCCTTAAGATATAAAAATGTAGTTAGTTTTAGTCTTTAGGCCGTTTGGACATACAGTCACGTGCAAAAGTTTAAGACCACTAGCCGTTTTCCTGTATTTTAACAAATTGCACCATTTTTGCTCGTGATTGCATTATCTCATGCGTTAATTACATCAAACGCTTTCTACTGCTATAAATATAACGTGCTCTCGTTTATCAGTAGTTCTTTATTGGATTTTGCGTACACAGTATTGTTGTATAATTCTTGTAATGTGTAAAAAACCTTCACTTACTGTTGAAAACGGAGGAAAAATAGCGGCTCTGCATGAAATTGGCTTTTCTGAACTTAAAATAGGTTTGAAGGTAAATGTCAGCAAGACGGGCATGCTTCAATCTGTCAGTAAACTCAAAATTTCGGGAAATTATACGGATCTTAAGAGACGCGGTCGTCCAAAGAAAATCTTGTCACGTGATGATCGCGTGATAAGAAGGTTGATCACTCGATGTCCAATGATCTCCTGCAATAAAATTAGAGCTGCTGTGCCTGCAAAGGGTACAACGTCAGTTCGAGTACTATTTCAAGACGTTTGACTAAAGATTATGGTTTATTTCCTATAAACCTACAAGGAAACGTCGATTTACTCAAAGTATGAAAAAGGAAGGACTGACTTTCGCCAGACAATAACAGAATTGAACTGAACAACAGTCGAGTACAGTGTTATTTTCCGATGAGTCAAGAGTGCAGCAATTTTTTGCACGTGCTACATGTATTCGCCGATAATTTGGAAAACGATATGACGGCAGATATACGATTCCGACAGTGAAACACTCTCCAAGCCAGATGATATGGGATGCAATGTCTGCGTCTGGTACTGCTGCTGTGTATTTCCTGCCACCTAAAACCACGATGAACGGCAGTCGGTACCTTAATTTGTTACGTGTCAAGTTGAAACTTCACTTGGATGTTCACAGATGTTCAATTTTCGTGCATGATGGGGCTCCGCGTCACAGGGCAAGGAATGTTAAGAACTATCTGAGGGCTACTCTAATCCAAGTGCTTGATTCTCCAAGTAACAGCCCAGATTTGAATCTCATAGAGAATCTGTGGTGTATTGTGAAACATAAAGTTGCTGAGAAGCTACCATCCAGTGCTGCAGAACTTGTTGAAGCTATAAAGCATGTGTGGTGTACAGAGATTTCTCAAGCTTTTTACTGCCAGTCTCTTGTTTATAGCGGGCCTAAAAGGATTGCAGCAGTGATAAAAAATAAACGATATCCGACAAAATATTGACTATACTTCAATAACCTTGTAAGTCTATTTTTTCATTTATAACATATGTTTTTGTTGCGGAATTCCAATAAATCTGATTTTTCCATGCATGATCTTAAACTTTTGCACACGGCTGTACTTTAAAAAATTACTCTAATCAATTTGTTAAATATATCAACGATTTATATACCGTCATAAAAGTCAAGGAGGATACGTTAAACTACTGAAATTAAAACATTTTGAGTAAGTTTTCAACCTCTTGACTGAATTCTATTTTAGCTCGAGTAAGCTGTATATTTATGTATAAATTACTATTTTGATCTTCATTGAAAATTACTCTAAATTTTAAGATTTTCAAATAACAGTTTCTTTAATTTAGGAATTACTCTTATTGTGTGTGTTTTTCCAAGATTATGTAACTTGCAAAGAATGCAGATTTAGGTTATGTTAATTCTAATTCAGTATTTCTTTCATTATATCCAGCTAAAATTTTGAGATATTTCTTTCCAGCTGGTACGAATGACACTGTCGGAGATATTTTGCATGGCTTACTAGTTCACTAAATAACTTGAAAACCAAACCCACACATCTGCATATTTCTAAAATGCCTGTGTTAACCTTAAAGTAAAAATTAGCTACTATGTGCAATAAAATACTATGAAACTGTAATACAGAAATTGAGTTTTATCCTTTTTACATGGAACTCAAGTCGTAATTTACGTTCTTAGCTTGCGTATAGCCAAGCATAGTTTAGCCGAGTTTCCACTCATACTATTTGGATTACACTGAATAAAAATAAATCGATAAAACGCGTAATTAAATAATAATACGGAAATGTAGAGAAATCATACGAGATGTATTTATATAACTGTCGCTGTTCAGTGACTGATGAGGTGCAAATAGAAAGGTTAGTGACAGTCACCTGTGGTTGTTCTCACGGTTACATGCCAATTTGCAGAGTCTCTCGGACTATTCGAAGAAAGAAACATGACACATCAGCAATGCTGTAGTCAGTATTGAAATTCCGCACGTTCTAATAATTAGCCGGGCATGAAATTACGAATTACGGACGAAACAAATCAAATTAGTAATTACATTAAATTAAGGACTAATTACAAAGAAATGCAGGCGGACTGCAGTAAGGAAGTTTTTCTTCCTTCTAGTAAGGAAGGG
The DNA here is from genome assembly GCF_044657685.1 of Stegodyphus dumicola. Lineage (NCBI taxonomy): Eukaryota > Metazoa > Arthropoda > Arachnida > Araneae > Eresidae > Stegodyphus > Stegodyphus dumicola. The sequence continues at coordinate 184,381,172 of NC_140781.1, forward strand.
AACCATTTAAAAAACGATTGGGGAGAAAGGAAACCCTAACAGCTAAACCCTGGTAGTGACGAATTATTCTCCAACACATAATAACTGGGCGTTCCTTGTGGCGTCTATTACATTTTTTGATGCGGAAAATGTGAACAATCATCAGTGCATAACCAGGATTCGAAGTCGGACCTTCCAATTGCTACCAGGATGTGCCCCCCGATTACACCATGAAGGCATGCAGTGAGGAAGAAAAAAAATTCTTTGTAGATTATTATATTAATAGTTGAACTCACCATTTCAAAGGCTTCAGCTTCAAAGCTGCAATAGATTATTTTAAGAGACTATTATTTATTGGAAACTCTTCTCTAATGTTTCTTTGTTTTCTTTTCTTTTCAAGGAAACAAAATTTAACTAAATCGTGTAAATAGTCAATAACAGAATAAATCACTTTGCTTCACATTCATTAATGAGATATTAAGACCAGGGAAATTCAGGCTATTGCTATATGATGAACAAAACTGGTTATTTCAATTAAAATTAAGTGTAATTAAGAATCTCTCTTCTAATACATCACACTTTTACCATTTTCATTAAAATATTACGTTTATTACATCCCTCATATTGTTTCAATTACCATAGCTTACTACGTATCTTATCGTACCGAACAAAGGTGAGTAGTCATGTTCTTATTTCTAAACTTTCTTACGGCCCGAAATTGTATTATATCAACCCATGAAATAGAATCATTAGCAATTAGTTTAGCTTTCCATTTTAATCTCTAAAGTTAACTCTTTTTAATCTCCTAAGAAATATATATATATGCAATAATAAGTTGGTACGGTGGGAGAATTTAGTAGAACTTTTACCAACAATCACGGCTGGAGATTCGGGGACGATGATAGCAGTTAGCTAGAAGTTGCTGAATGGTAGACATACTGGTGGCGTCTAACTGCAAGTAATTTTGTAATTTTGGATGAATCACAAATCAATAATGCCACACATCTTTATTACTTGCAGATTACTCTATTCAGAGACATCTTATGGCGTGGCACTGCACAATTAGAGCAATCTGCATCCCATAATCTTAATTATGACTTATTACAGTTTTAATAATGAATGGAAGTAGCCAAGTGAAAAGACATCCAGCAAGCAAGCGTTGGCGGCAAAAGAGGATAAGCAGAAGGCAGCTGAAGTATTTATAATTCGTTCGGAATGCAGAGAAATGATGATGCAAAATGGTACAAAAGGGAGACTGAAGATTGGATGTACTTCATTAAAATTAAGAATTCAAATAGCTACTGTCAATTGAGTAAAACAATATGCAACTACAAATCATACTTTAAGTTAGCAATAGCCTATTAATTCCGTTTTATTTCCTTGTACGAAGAAAAGAAAGTATTGTAATTGCGAAACTTTTCAGGTGTCATCAACGAAAATATCCATTTTGACTGCTATCGAATGCAATTTAACTAAGTTTTTGCGTGACATCTGTACGTAAGGAGAGAATAAAGGACTTTATTTTTCCCAAAACCGGCTGCAAAAATTATCTAAAATGGGTTCAGGAGGGAGTTTTTCGTGACGTCTGTTCCTACGTACGTATGTATGTATGTGTCTTGCATAACCCACAAACGAATAGACTCAGAAAGTTGAAATTTTGCCAAAAGACTAATATAATATATAGTAGGGCACCTCCCTTTTTGGTTGCAATCGACTGCACCAAAGGTATATAAATATATGTATACCCATTCTACTAGTCGGCTACGTCAACTCAGTTTTTTTTATTCTTATAAGATGCTAAATTGTGCACTTTTTGCTTTACAAATGATTGAACAGCGTTGCTCTTATCTTCCGATTAAAGTTTTTATGCCTTTAGTTAATCTGCATGCAATAGTTGTAGAATTATCAACAATTTAAAAGTTGTTTAAGTGCGGCTAAGCCTTATTCCTTAGTGAATTAAGTCGCTTTTTGCACCTTCAGTATCTTTTTGCCGAATGAGACTAAAAGGAAACTTTTAGTTTTGTGCACCGAAAAATCTGCCTTCTTGTCTTCTGGCCGAATTGCTTGCTTTTGGGTAGAAACTAATTTTAATAGAAATTTTTTTTATTGTTTTAACTGTATTTGGTGTTTTATGTTCTTCTATATCTTTCAGTTTTAATGAACCTATTTTGAGTTTTACGAATTTTTCCGTTGCCGCCAACTGAGAAGTGAATTAATTAAATGAGAAATGATCTAATCTCTAATGAAAATTTAGGAAACAAGCTTAAATGAAATGCAGGAAAAAATGCGTATAATTTAGTATTCCGTACACAGAAGTCATGTGGCGTGCACATCACATTTTTTTTTTAATTTGGGAACTTTTACTCTCTATTTTAGAAACAGCAATTTTTTTTTTCGAAACTTCGTTAAGTATGAAAACTACCGAATTTGCCTGCGTATAAGACGCCCTTTTTTCTTTTAAAAATAGGCCTGAAAAACGGGGTTCGTCTAACACGCCCATAGTTCGTCTTATGCGTCGATACGTCATTTGTGAATGGGTCTAAAGCTTCATGGGGTGCTGTGAAAACAGAGACAGTGGTTAAATCATTTAAGAAGTGTGACATTAGTAATGTACTGAATGGTACAGAGGCCAACTGGTTGAACGAGGATTCAGATGCTGATTTAGAAGAGGTTTCAAGTGACTTTTCATGTAGAGCTGAGTGTCTGGGTTGTGACGAAGGAGATAAAAAGGTGTTCTTTCCCAGATAGATTGGGTATTTGCAGGAAGTGTTACTTTGTACTTGTATTATTTTATTTAAAATACTGTAAATTCATTATAATGATTAGTAATAAAGTTTTATCCTTCAAAAATGTGTACAAAAAAAGGGATGCGTCTTTATAAGCCGGCAAATACGGTAATTCCGTATTATATCATCTTAACTTTTTGCACTGTGAGTAGTTCTCAGGCAATCAGATTAAATAAACATTTACAATAAATACCACTGCAACCAAACACGCCTTCCCTATTCTGCTTCTCCTTGCTTCTGCTAGCCATGTATGGTTTTCCTTAGCCTAAAAAAGACGTAAGCTTTCAAAATTGTATGGATACTTAGAGCCATCATAACGTTGATATGTTTAAATTGCGAGAATAAAACTATGCATGGATCAACGCCCCTTAGCTAAAGTTTTTTCCTCTGTTGTTGTGTCACCTGATGTATCCTCTAATCCCCAAGCTACCTACAAGTTCTATCATTATACGTACGCAGTTGGTCCCCTCTTTTTGATACATTCTACTAAATTTAAATTAGGAGATAATATATTCAATATTTCTTTAGTAAATAAATTATTATATATATATGTGTGTGTGTGTGTGTGTGTGTGTGTGTGTGTGTGTGTGTGTGAATAAAAATGAGAAAATTAATCTGTTAATAATACGAGAAAACGCCTCAATCACTAGTTGTATTAGAGCAAAAATCGATTTTGTATTATGAATTTTGTATCATGAAATCGATTTTGTATTATGAATTTTTTTTCATTAATCTTTTAAAAAATTACCTTGTCTGTGATATTCGAAATTAATCCTTGAAAATATTGTGAAAGTTACATGACTTAAGTCATTTACATCCGATGGAAAAGAGTCAGTTTTAGGGGACAAAATTCCGGTTATTAGCATTTCTGCAAAAGGCAAGTTGAAACTGATATTTTTAAAGCAGTGCTTTTTAACGTTAATAACACCGCTTAAAAAACTACAGTCAAAACCTTCGCTTGCCATTCACGGGAAGGTTTCGACTGTAGTTTTCAGATTTTATTGTTTATAATATAATAGTCCCGATGTAGGTAGGTTACCTATTTGTAGCTTTATAATAAAACAGTCCGGACGAATAAAGAGTCCCTACTGTAGTTTTCAGATCATATTGCACTTTCCTGTGCCATGCATGGAAAGGCGCAATATAATTGTAATGTAATAATAATACATGTAAATTCATTTGAACAAAAACTATGGTAATGCATAATCACTGTTTGTTGAAAGTTCGGAATTTTCTCTTTTGGGGCAAATTATTAGCTTTATAATGCTTAATTAATTATATTACTAGTTATTATATTAATTTAATATAATAACTTAGTTAATTATATTATTATATAATGTAATAACTTTTATCTAATTTATAATAACTTAGCTAATTATATCATTAGTTAAAGGTATTATATAATTTATAATGCTAATTATTAGATTTATAATGCATGAATCATGCTAATTTTAATAACTGTTAAATAATGGTGTTACATGTACCCCAAATAATCATTCTGTGCATCCGACATGTGTCCATTTAAAAAACAGTTTTTCATTTTTTGAGAAGCTACTCGTACGAACTTTCGACCCATTTTTGAAATTCCCGTTACAATTTAATAGTGCCCAACACTGGGGTAGAGTAAAACACTTTCTAGCCTTAAAGTAGTTTTAAATGTATATATAAGAGAGAGGGACATAATACAAGTAACAGAAGTTGGCAACGCAAGCACGACTTGATACAGCGATAATGGCGGCTTCGACTTTCACAACTAACCCCAAGTTTGATGATGTCATGCGCTTTCACTGAGAGAATAGGATGGCCTGATATATTGTCGCTAGCCAAGGTTCAGCTTAAGTTATCTACCACGCTTTGGGCTTGGTTTCGAATCCTAGATAAGGTATTTGTGTCTGTAGTCCCTTTTCAGAATGAGGGAGCTGAAAAAATATCAATCCGAAAAACCTTTTGAGAGGTCGTTGATTGAAAAATGATCGGTTCAATATCCTTGTGTTGCAGCACCAGTGACACTCTCAATTAAAACTAGGATGAAGATGACCAGATATTCTACCTGTAATTTGCCTTAATTAAATAATCTAAAGTAATCCTGCTCCTTAATTGTAATTTTAATTAAAGGTCATAATTTTCAAATTGAAATTATAAGGAATAATATTTCATTATTGATTTGAGCCGTTTATACTTAGTAATACAATAACTTCGTAAGATTTCTCACTGTACACTATCACTTCCAGAAAATCCTTCTTTTCTTTAAGAATGTCTACTAGATCAAAACCGAATAAAAATTCAAATATCTTCTCTTTCCCTAATACTTTAACTTATTTCCAAGGCTTTTTCAAACCCTTCACCAGAATATGAAATAAAATTAATGCCAGAACGTATCATACTTTACCACCTTAGCTTTCATCTTAGAAATATAATAGAGCCAAACCTAGCAAATGGTGTTATTTATCGTATTTCCTGCAAAGAGTTTGGTCACATTAACCTAGGTAAATCATCGCATAATTCATCTAAACCCCAAATATATTATAAATACCTTCTCGCTTAATACAGAGAAGCTTCGAAACTCATTTTAAGTGCCACATTAATTCCGATATGAAACATATTTCTAATCAGAAAAGGAGTAAGTTATTGCATAAAGTTATAGTGAGGTTTTACATTCTTAAGCTCCTAGTCTTGAAAACTGATTTGTTAAATGACAAAAGAAAGGAATTCATTGGTTTTACTGTTTCCTATAAGTTACAACTTCGATAAACCTTTTAGTTTTTATCAGTACTTTATTTCTTTTCTAACATCGCCGCTGATTGATTTACTTTCCTTTTAAAACACCGGTTTTTCTTCAGTCCCTCTTCTGGAGACTTTTTCTTGTTAGATATGTTTCAGTATAGTTATATTGCATTGCCCGACCTTTCTTTTTTTTTTTCGTTTTTTTAGATGTTTGACTGCGATAAAGGATGACTTTTGTAAAACAAATCTTTACGTGCACAACACATATGTATTTTATATACTTTCAATTACTTTTTATTTTAACATCAGTGGCATCTAAAAAAACGTCAACCGTAACGTCCTTTCTTAAAAAGAAAAAAAAAACTTCGTTAATCCATTATAATAATTTCACTGTAATTCAATGAAAATAAAATATTTATATCCACCGAAATAATAAAGAATATTTAACTGTCAACGATTTAAGGTCATAAAATTGATATTACGAAAAGAAAAAAGTAAATACATTCAGAAAATTTAGTCACTCATGGACAAATTTTCACATTATATTATTTTATACTAAACATAGTTAAAGGAGTTTCATTAATATTCTAGTGTAATATGTTTTATCCTTGGAATCTACATATATATTATATGAGATTTATTGCTCTGCCACGTGCATAAAAATAGAAGTGAAAAGGAGTGTTTATGGAAAATTATATAATAATAAAATATTTGTAGATAAGCATGTATAACAATTAATAACTAATTGATAATTATACTATCATTCGTAATTACAAGCAAATATATCTAATTATACAATAACATAAAGTGTCTAACTGGAAAAGAAAAACACCAGTATAAAATAACGGAAACAGTTTTTGATGTAGACTTCGGAAAAATTGTATTAATTTCGAGGGCAATAAGACATAGATCCCTCTTCTTCAGAAGTAAAAGATTTTTGGCTTCATTTTTATAAAAATAAAATAAATAATATTAAACAAAAGAAGATGTTGTACAAATGGGTATTTTTCTAATTAATTTAATACCGAAGTAAACAAATGCAGGTTACCTATGTTTTCTTATTTTACAAATACAAAAGTGATCTGCATTACCTAGTTTCAATACTCCCTATTTTTAGTGAAATATTCAGTGCCAGTATATTATCTGAATCAATCTAGCTAGTTCGCATAGATTGAATCGAAAGGCCTCCGTGCAACACATGCTGGAAAAAATCAAAATCATAAGCAAATGATAACAGAGGGCAGCAAAGCATTTAAAACAGCAAAGCATTTTCCTCTTAAGCATTTAAAACAGCAAAGCATTTTCCTCTCTTTCTCTTTCTATCTCATAGTCACTAATTCTCATAGAAAAACTACAGGTCAATAAATTTCATTTTCAGTTCAGTTAAAACATCGGAACTGAGTAAACATGGGCAATTAAATAAATATTATTGTAGATTCATTAGGCTTTTGTCTGAGCAGGAAACGTGAAATATATTCCATGCCCTCACCGGGATTTGAACTCCGCATCTCTCGAAACTAGCCGGATGTGCTTCCAATTACACCATGAATACACGCGATAAGGGAGAAAGGAGAATACAGCATAAATTAAATAAGAAAGAAATTCTTATGCGCTTACTGAGAGGAATAATCACTGTGGTTATTTTCACTCTAACTATACGAATAATATAGGTTTTTGAACGGAATACAAAACTAAATATAATTAATTGGTGGTAGGATGAAAGTTTCAGTTTAATTGATGAATCAAACAAGGTAAGGTATTACGAAACTTTTAAGTAATCAATACTTTTCAGCAAAGACATACAAAACGAAATTTTAATTTTAATATGATATTAAAATTTAGGAAAGGAATGAAAATTAAGAAGACATTCCTCTTCTATCCATGCAAAGTGATTTGCATAACCGAATCAATCCTGAAGCTTCCAATTACACCACGAATACACGCGATAAGGGAGAAAGGAGAATACAGCATAAATTAAATAAGATAGAAATTCTTATGCGCTTACTGAGAGGAATAATCACTGTGGTTATTTTCACTCTAACTATACGAATAATATAGGTTTTTGAACGGAATACAAAACTAAATATAATTAATTGGTGGTAGGATGAAAGTTCCAGTTTAATTGATGAATCAAACAAGGCAAGGTATTACGAAACTTTTAAGTAATCAATACTTTTCAGCAAAAACATACAAAACGAAATTTTAATTTTAATATGATATTAAAATTTAGGAAAGGAATGAAAATTAAGAAGACATTCCTCTTCTATCCGTGCAAAGTGATTTGCATAACCGAATCAATCCTGAAGCTAACAATATCAAATCTTGTTCTGTAGTTCTCAGATGCCTTTTTTAAAAACTTAAATCTCGTGTGCTTTACTAACCTGTGTCATGTAATCTAAACTATCACAGTTTAAAAAGCTTACCGTATTTGATTATTTCTTAATAAGTGCTGCACTTGGACGTTCTAAATATACTTAGTTGAGAAATATCGTTTTGAAGCAATGTGTATAAGTAAGCTTGAATAAACTGAAATTCAATTTAGAAAAGCTACAAAACTGAACACACAAGAAAATGCGGTCACAAACTAATTAGCGCTTGGCTTACGTAACTAATAGAAGCGTACTTGTTTCTATTTGCATTCTATTTATTCTACACGAAATTTTCTTAATTTAAGTAATATGACTTTTATTAGCCGTCTTCCCTCGTGCATGCTATCTTGATGTAAGTGGTAGTTTCGAATTCTGGAGAGGTCATTTCAGTGGGTTTCGAAAGGAATTTCCCCTTTCTGGCTTCAAAGAAATTATCTTAATATTTCTAATTACTTGATGCATTTGCTTTGTTATCACTATTCATGTAATCTAATTTTAAGTTCTTTACTGACTACTTTTAAAGATCTCGAACAGAACGTCAGTTGTTTTCTTTCTTAGTTGCAGTATATGCTTTTCAGATAAAATTGTTTTACGCCATTCATATTCTTTCATACCTTCCCTTCACGTTTTAGTGTATTTAATTTTTATTGCATCCTTTAATGTATTTTGGAAGCTGCTTTCAGGAACTCTGAAGGACTAACTTCTTATTGGTGTACGTTCAGTTAAAGAAGTCTCAATTTTGGCATGAAGATATGCTGAACCTAATTACTTTAAACTTTTTAATAACGATCATTTAGCCATCTCCTCATCAAGAAACTTGTCCTAGAATACACCATAGAAGTGGGACTGATTGTACACCTAACACTACACAAATACAAGAACACAACACAAATGCAGCCCCACGTAAGAATCACGCGTAAGTCTCATACCTATAGTTTCTGACTAGCAATCAACCACTGCTGACTAACTGCACCGTCTAGATGTATTTCCTTTTCTTTCCTTGAAAAGCTAATAATATTCATCTATTACAAAGGCTAAATAATGCTCTTCAAAAGAATTGTTTTTATAAGAGTTAATCATGGTAATATCATAATTCCTGTAAATCAAGCTTCAAGAATGCTTTTATTTTTCTACTATCTGACCCGTGCAGCACTTATCAGGATCAAGGCTTCTGATTACGATATATACGAACCAATTTATCAGGATAAATGCTTCATCGATCATAAGAGGATGTACTTACCTTAGGTCATAGAGCAACACTTCATTCACTGCCTTTGTGCGTAGCATATAAATGTTGGCGAAATCAATGTATCTACTTACTAGTTGCAATTACGATGACATTCAGAATGCAATGCAGCCATTTTTTCGATAATAATGTTTTTAATTGCAATTTACGAAGCTTAAATATTTTCAAACTCTTTCTGTGTTTCCATAAATGTATTGGATTAATCATTTACGTAAGTAACTTTCGATTGTTCACCTATATTTCTTTTAAAATAGCTAATTTAAAAACGTAGATTATTTAGTAACATGTAATGATATAAATTATTCTTTGCAAAATTTTAATTAAATTCAGAACCAAGGCAAATGCGAATTTCTTTAAAATAATCAGTTAGGTATTTTAACTATACGAAACTATTGAATATCTAACTATTTAATGCTAACAATTTTGCACAGCAATGATAAGTTTATTAGAAGATATTCGAATCCGTATTACACCGAGACAGCCTTTCAGACAATGAGCGCTTCACGAGTCCATTAAATGTCTCCACAGGAATTAAACTGACGGCAATGAAATAAATACTTAAATAATCACTAGTGATTCAATGAAACAAACAGATTCAGCTGGAACAAGCCTAAAGCAACTTTTCTGAAAGCGATTATTTCGTTAAAATTGGTCTTCTATGAAAGAAAAATAAGTATAATAAATTGCTCTCATTTTATCGCAACGATTTCGATACTTATATTCTAAAGACAGATCGATATTTTAACTTAAAATTAACTTTTCAATTCATAATTTAATTGAAATGATGTCAGAATAATTCAAAACAATTGAAGCCTATTAAATGCCGACAAATCATTACCTCACAATTCCATCCTGAGCCCTTTATTTGAGTTAAAGCAGTAAGCTGAGTGGGTCCGTTTCAACTCATTCGTAGTGTAAATATAAAGAAGACTTCTGAAGAAAAGTTTTAACGAACGATGCGATGCAGTACCATTGCAAATTAACGAGAATGTGTAAAAGTGTTCATAATATAAAATAATATATAATATAAAAGAGTTGGGGTCATTTTCACAGCTGCATATGTCTCATTTATGCTACTGATGAAATGGAAAAGACTAGCAAAATAATAGATCTATCTAATCAATATTAGTGCCTTTTATGATTGGTTTGGTTTGGTTTATTGACTATGGTAAACCACTCGTGGGCTACCTGCCTAAGGAGAGGGATGACTTCGTGGAGGAATTTGTAAATGAAACTGGCTCGTATACACGTTACACATATAGAAAACTACGAAAACACCCATGCAGCCAGCCCGTTTGCGGGATTTGAACCTCAGAACGTATAGCAGTGTTTAGCGACCTTATCGCTCGGTAACTGGTTAGACTCTTTTACGAATGCGCTTCCGCATATGGGACCATTTCTTTTCTTGCATACAGTGTAAACATTTTTCTTTTGTTATCTTGCAATGTAATTTTTCCGTTCTCAATGCGTGCTTTTGCAGTGTAATTGGAATCACGGCCGGCCCAGAGTTCGAATTCCTCCAAAAAAATTATGCTCATTTTTCATGTTCCCTGTTCCTAAAAAAATCTAATGATTATTAAAGTTAGCAATAATTAAATTGTAGGAATCATATTGGTTTTTGGCTAATGTCAAATGCCAATCTTGCAAATTTTAGAGTATTTCTAACTGGAATTTCTGGATTATTGGGTGTTTCCAGAACTGCGGTGCCAAAATTCCTGATAGTAAGTAGGGGTTACGGTAAAACACCTTCTGCGAATTATAGTAAGGTGAAAAAATGAGAAAGCTGACTTAAAAGGTCTTTCAACTTTGATCACTCAGTTTTCGAGGCACAATATTTATGAATCTGCTCATACAGAAATACATCATTGTAAAAACAATAGCTGCTAATACTATAGATTGGCAGTTAAAAAAATTATGTAATAAGAAGATTAGGTAACAATAGCTGCTAATATTCTCTAGATTGGCAGTTAAACAAATTAGGTAATGAAAAGATTAGGTAACAAGCGACATATAAAGAATTCTAAAATTTTAAAAATGCAGGACTGAAAATTTAGGCAGTCGCCGATCTGATTGATTGACGCAGCGAAAGTATAAAATAACGAATGAAGAGATAAAAAACAAAAGCAACCACATTTTGACTGTCAAATGCGGATTCATTTAAAGCAGAAGTATTAAATAACAAGTATGCTGATTAACGGATCTTTTGTATTCGCTGTACATGACAAACTTTGGGTAGTGCTACTCCTCCCCTTCCCTAAGTTATCTGTTAAAACAACTGTTAACTTACTTTCAAATGTGTCATCTAATTCAACCGTAATTTTCCTTGGACTTCCATAATGATTCAAAATCTCCGAATGTTTTTCAGTTTGATATTCTGTTCGGTAAAATTTCTTAATTTCAAATCCCTGATGTGTAAATATGAAACAGAACACAGACACACGGTATATATTTACACCACCAAATAAACACATAATTTAGAATCATAAGGCTAATTTTTAGTTTACTGTCTGCCTATTTTTTAAACTTATATATATTCGCTTGATCTAATAAAGCTATAGAAAGGAATGAATTCTAAACCCTCTGTATGGCGCAATTCAAAAGTTACAAATTCAGTCGCAGTGCATCTACCAGTTTTGTATATAATATCGATTTATTTAAATTCAAGAAACGTGTAAACATGCTTTTATTTATTCCTAATAAAGGTTTACTTATAACAGAATGTATTTTTTTTTCAGAAATTAAATTTAAAACTCAACAAAACATTAACTCATAAAACTAAAACAAAATTTGTCAATAAATAAGCGCAATGGATCAGTCAAATTAAATGCAAAATAAAATTCCTAATTAATAAGTTTCAATAATAAAATTATTACTATGATTTATTTCTGCAATATCTGAAAAGATAGTATTATGCAGAAAAAACATTCTATTGAATAATGTCGCAACGAATCCTAGGAATACGTTTGAGAGAAACTAATTGACTAAAAACATTGTTTCTTCTTTGTCTTTTTATTTTAATTAAGCATTTATGATAAAGCACTGAAATGACTGGAAAATAGAGCAATACACAGAAACAAATTAATAAGAAGAAGAAGAAAGAAGGAAAGAAAATCTGAAAGGATTCAGATTTTAACCTCTCACCAGAGTATTCGTTAAGGCTTTTTGTGCGTTCTTGATCATCATTGAATGCTACCAATCTGCTATTGGACCCACTCCTGCTAGCATAATTTTTTCTCTCTTTAGCTTGTAGAGCTATTAGGATTTTTTGGCAGTAAGAAAGATGAAAAATGAGCAACGCCTTCGCCGGAAATCGAACCATGGACCTCTGGAATACGCACCCAGCATGCAGACCACTACACCACGAAGGCACGCTAAGAAGGCGGGAGAAATAGCTTATATATTCCAGCTTTAAAAGGGCGACTGGGGTTTTTTAGGGGACTCAGCCGCCAAATCCTGAATGTGGAGAATCATCATCCACCACCCTTTTAGTTCGGGCGCCACTGTAGAGAAATTAGGTTATTTCGAAACAGGAATGAGCAACGCCTTCGCCGGGAATCAAAACCACGAACTTCTGGCATAAGCGGCGTGGAAGCAGACCACTACACCACGAAGGCACGCTAATAAGGCGGGAGAAATACCTTATAAGCTTTATTTAAGTATCGGTTTCTTCGCATTTATGCCACAAAAAACTCAAAAGCAAAATAAAAAAATATTTAAAACCAGCATATCTTTAGAATTCCCGATACAATGCGACTAAATTTTTTTTATATTAGCTGTATTTTTTTTTTTTTTTTTTTTTTTTTTTTTTTTTTTTTTGTAAACTGGCGGCTGAAGGGAGAAACCGCCTAAAAATGTTATTATAAAAAAGAATAAAGTATATAGCGATTTTAAAGAGTCCAGCTAGTGTTATTTCATGAAAAATAGAAATATTAAATAATATTTCTCATTAGACATATCATGGTTTCAATGCGTTTTTATTTAAATCAATCAAATTAAAGAGTAGAAAAAATATTTTAAAAACTGCGTTTGTAAATTTTCAATCAGTCAGTTTGCAACTCAATAACAGAAAGATTAAATTTGAAAGCTAGTTAGTTATGTTACTCTTTACTGAATGGCAACAAGCTTGTACGTGGAGATAATAAGTATTCTATTTGAGGCAATGGTGACACATTGCCTTCAAATAACAGGATTTGAGGATAAAAATTCAAAAGATAATTATCTTACATTTTGTCGAATGGCAACAGTCTGGCGCGTTGAAGATAAAAATAATCTACTGCGAACATTGTTGCCTCATCTCGCTTTCAAATCGTTGAGTTTTTTTTTAATCAAAATTCGTTAAATTTATAATACAAAATAGGGAATAAATCCAAATAAAATTCAAAATTCGGGCTTCAATTTTCCCAAATTTAGATAGTATAGGGTTATGTTTATTAAAGCACATGTGGCTGCAGTCGCTTTTCTACAATGTTAGGAATATATATACTATGTTAGGAATATATGTTAGGAATATATATATTATAAAAAATAATACATCGCAATAACGTTTGGCGGTGGCAATAATTTGAAAACTGATGCGGATATAAAAAGAGACTAATAGCTCCTCTGGTACTAATCATAATAATAATAAATAAATAAATTGCATATTTAGACATACACGATATTCAAAAATGATCTTCTAAATCAATATTAATAAGAAAATATACAAATCTACTATATCTGGCGATGCAGCGTTAATTCGAAGATTTTTCGAAATTTTCAAGTTTCGTCAGAAGCTTCGCCATAGCTGATCAAATTCCTCAGAACTGTTCACCGCTGGTTCACCACCACCACCACAGTTCGACACAGGTGATCAAAAACTTAATAAATAAATTTTCCTAATTATGTATAGAATATTATCATCTAATTTTGATATTGCCTTAAAAGTTAATGTGAAGTAACTTCTTTTCAAGAGGTTGCAACTTTTCTATTGTTCTTTCATGATCAGCTTAAATGAAGAAGGTATGCAACTTTTGTGTTCTTTATACGCAACCCCCGAAAGTGTTTCAACATTTTAATACAGGAATACTCTAAAAAAGGATTACAGGATTCAGATCGTAACTGAACATGGGCTTAAGGGCTTCACATTATGCACAAACAAAGAGCTATTTCAGCAGCGATGCATTTTATATGGTTAACCTAAGGTAAATACTAGTAACTTTAAACTCCAGTAATCTAACCTTCATGCCTAAAAGGCAAAGTTTCGTTCTGGGCTACGATACGCGCCTGGAATACTGAATGAATTAAAGCAGAATAAAAGGAGCTAAAACATGTTTTAGACTTCAGCTAAGTGCAAACAACAATTTAACACCAATTTGCATTCATTTCTGGTGGGAACAACAGACAACGCGTAAATTCAAATTATGTAAAATTCGTAAGTCAATATCTATCCTGGCTTCTGGATTGGTAAATTACGAACTCTTACTCGGACCAGCTCGGAAAATACACTACACGTGTAGGGTACAGCACAGAGGAAACGTTTTAACGCCCGCTAACGATCCGAATTCTCGTCCCTTTATTCCTATCCTCACTTTATTTAAATTTCCGTTCATTTATGTATTCTGATAAAACAGATAAAACAAGAGCCGTGTAAGACAAATTTGCGTATAAATAAAAACGTGTTAAGTGAAATAATGGTTACAACTTCAGCAAGAAAGAAATTCATGCGAATTTTCTAATATTATGAGTCAATAAAGAAAGGTTTTCGTTAAATTGCATTGATAAGTATTCTTTACTCTAGATATAAAGAAGGAATATAAGAATTAAATGAGAAGTTTTGATTTAGAAGTCAAACAACAAACAGTTTTGATTGTTTAAATACTATGTTTTATCTTTAACACATGCATATTCAGAAAACGTTAACAAATGCTATTCTCGTTTACAAAGGTCTACATTAAAAATATATACAGATGATGATTGTAAAACCATTTTCGCAGTACTCTTGCAAATGTTTCCGCAAATATTAATCTAGTTTATTCTCGAGTCTCTAAAGAAATATATGTCTGAAAATAAATGCGAAACTCTGTATATAAATAACTATTTTGTAACTAGTTCCTCATTTTAAAAGATTAGCATGCAAATCTCTTGCGCTTTGATATATGTTAAATTTTACGAGCTATGTGACTCGAAGAGATACCTTGTATACATTAAACAATATATTTTCGCCTGAAATAATTTGTTTAGCATATAGAAGAGTTGAATTTAAATAATACTCCAGAGGACGATACTTTAGAGAAAATCTCTAAGGGAAGTTCAGAGAAAAGTGCACAAGATTTACTGCCTTTCAGATATTATTTTCTTAGTTTATATACTTTTGATCCTTTCATTTTTCTTAGTGAAACTAAATAATTACAGTTTAGAAAGATAATTGTTTTATGGCATAGGTAAAGATGTTCTACATTATAAGAAAACATAAATTTGGATTAT
Organism: Stegodyphus dumicola; assembly: GCF_044657685.1. Classification (NCBI taxonomy): domain Eukaryota; kingdom Metazoa; phylum Arthropoda; class Arachnida; order Araneae; family Eresidae; genus Stegodyphus; species Stegodyphus dumicola. Next base: position 184,396,738 of record NC_140781.1, read on the forward strand.
TTTGTGGATTCATTGTGTACTACATAAGTGTGTTTAAACAGTAAGAATGTTATGCTGCAAATTAAACACTAATTAGTTAAAATAAAATATCAGATTTGATTAATTGCGAATGCTTTCTAAAACGCTACAAAAATGTAACTATGAATATAACTCATAAGTGAGAATTTCACAGTTCTAAAAATTATAGAAGGGAAGAAAATAGTATGAGTAAATCATTAGGAAGAAAAGGAAATGTAGACATGTTTTGCATAATTTAGGGAAGAAATGGGACAGCTTTTGGTTTCTGCATATATTACCATCAAGAATCATTAGGTACAAATCCCAACAGAATTAATAATTCTTTGATGATAAAATATATTGAATAAGCCCACTAGACTGAGCAATTTTTGTTGTCTTTATGTGCACTACGCAAGAGTCAAATTCATTTTCTCTTGCAAAACCTACAAGTAACGTTACAATGGAATTCTTCATACAATTGCCAGTTTAAAGCAAAAGTGATAAAAGTGGAATGTCTTGACAAGAGTACGTCGTTTTTTTTGTTTGCTTTTAGTCTTCCTTCTTAATGAATGGAGTGTAAATGATAGCAGCTATGAGAAGGGATGCCTTCTTTGAGTCTCTAAGGAAAGCTGGTCCTTACGTATTTGTAAATTAATGAGGAAAATTACATGCAACCAATTTCGTCAATAGCTGAGTAAAACATGTTGAAAGAACTAACAGAATGTTGCGGCTTCTGACTAATAGTCGGCTTCCCTCATTAGGTATATTGTTTAAGCAGTAAAAGTAAATAATTAATGAGATAAATGTTTGCTTCTACTTCCTATACTGTATTGCAACAATAATCGCTGAATCTTAAAGCATGATCTCCTTTTCTTTAATTTTTTTTTCTTTCCCCGAATATTGAAACTCCCAAAAATCATTGATGATGAGAGCTCCTGTTTATTTTAACTGAACTTTTAACGTGATATCTAGGCACTTCGGATAGGCAAAAATTCAAAATGCCATTATTATAAGAGTATTTCTTTCTATACAAAAAAGTATTTTGCTTGTGATATTGATGGCGCTACTTGATAACTTAAAATTTCCAACTTTATAAGCATATATAATACTTTATACGTCTAATGAACGTATTTAGTGTAACTAAAATCCGACTTTTAACATTATTATGCTAGTAGTAATGATCTGAGTATTTTAGCTTGATGATTTGTTAATTAATTACAATGATAAAGAACTCAAGAAAACTATCGTTATAAGGAAAGGGATATCTTCATGAGGATAATTTTCAGGAAAAAATGTTATAATTTGGGATACACGTGTGAAAATTGAAATGAAATAAATTTAAGGAAACCCGTGCATATAGTTTCTTTAAATTATGGGAACTGAAGTCGAGATGAGCTAACAGCGTTCTACAACTTTGTAGCCACTTGGCTACAATAAACAGAACATTACACAAATTGTTAGTCCATTATGAAGCAGAATATATATTTACGTACAAAGATCAGTCAATGAATAAAGTAAGCGAATGCAAATAAAATTGGATTTATTTTCACAGTATCAAAATACTTTTGCTGTAGATCTAGAATGCAGTGTTTGAATAGGAAGTAGTACATTACAAAAGGATACTCCTTTCAGTTAAAGTTAGAAACAGATATTAGCCTAGGGAAAAAGGTAATAAACTGTGGATGTACAAATAAAAGAAAAAATACTTTCTTTTGATAACTTGCTGATTACTTTTTCTAAAAATAGGTGTTGCATAAAAGAAGTTGGAGAATCTAATTTCCTTTTTCAGTTAAGATGTAATTACTGACTTGAGGGAAAAAATTTATTTGATTGCTTGCAACTATTCATTAATCGTTAAATGTTTCTTCGGTACAGACGCATAACATGTTTAGTGGTTATTTTCTTCATTGCTGCTTATTTATGTGATTTCAATTTCTAAACTCCGGTTTTTCCCCGGGTATTAAAACTATTAAAATTACGGTAGGCGAATTTGTGTTTCCTTTTTCTTAGTGGATACATTTAATATTGAAATTCGGAAATCTGTCTAGACTAAGTTATAGTTTTAGATTTAGTTTCTGAAGCTGAAGTTAGTCACTTTTTTTTTCTCTGCGTTAAATTTTTATTTAAATATTCAATGTAAAATCTTGGAACTTAATTTTATCGTTTTATGTGAGTTTCTCTTTTTGTATTTTCAACTCTAAATATCTCTAATTTTTTAAGGATTTAGATTTTATTTAATATGCTAAATAACAAATGGAAATGTCGAATTACGTTTAAAAAGTAAAGGTAATATTTAATCAAAGGTACATAGACTGACGTTAAACTGAAACTTGAAGGCAATATAGAAGCTAAAATGAAAACTCTTTTCAAGGCTTACTGTTATTTCTTTCTCTCGTAGTACAGATCACTTCCTTTAACTAGAAATATGCGTCACATTAAGATCCCATCTACCTTGATATACCGGTTTTCTTTCCTGAATATCTTAATGGAGTCGCTCCCCTTATTCGCATCTCCTAGTTCTTAAGTGCTGAAGGGGGCAAAATGCGGGTGGGAATGCAGAAAATGAATTTTAAGGTCATTCTGCATTTTAATTTGGCATAAATGTGTAACAGTTCTTGAGAAAATTGTCGGTAATATTTTGCTTCCCAACAATCCAAATTGTTTTTCACCACAAGTCTTCCAGGCAGTTAGCTCATTTGTGGAGTCATTATGGTTTTTGATGCAAGAGACGTGAAAAATGTGCATGCCTCGCCGGGACTCGAATACGCATCGAGTATGCTTATAATTACGCCAAGAAAGGCATGCGGAAAGGAGGAAGAAAATACCTTATACATTATCATTTAAAGTTCCTCATAAGAGTTTTTCTTACAAGAATCTCCAAACATGAAGGCCAACAAATATACGATCTTTCATTTTCACATCAATATTCTTTGGAATTCCGTTTATGGTGTGCAAAACCTTCTTCATTGATTGACCAAGAACTTAACAAATTTTGAACTAGGCTTAATTTTATATGTAGAGGTGATAGCAGTGCCTTGTTCGAATTTACAAGTGGAATATATATGTAACAGTAAATCTTCCTTAAACAAAATTTTAACACCTAATGGTGCCTCATTACCCCTTATTTCTTTATATCGTTTCTTAATTTTAATTTTGGACGCAAGTACAGTGCAAAAGGTGCAAGTTAATAAAGCTAGTGAACTCAAACTTACGCAAAACAAACAACATTTTTTTCTGATAGCAGGGCAGCACTTGGCACCAAACATAAATGTTAACACGAAATCCAACTAGATGGTAACAACCCTAACGATACGTAAAGCTCCATTAAAAACAGAACTGAAATTCAGATAACTTCAGATTAAATCTTCAGGGGAAAAAAATAGATCGTTTCGTACTTGAGGAGAATTCTCATTAAACACACAACTCTCTGTTTTCGCTCAGGAAAAAAATTCAGAGCACGGCGCACAGTTTTAACATTGCACTCAGTAAACATTGCACAGCTATTATTGAAGATATATAAACAGGCTACTACACTAGCGCCCATTTGGTGACTGGCACTCCGTTACCAGAAAAAGCCAAACAAACTTATCACATTTGTTGATTCAGCGGCGTGCTGGAACTTCACAGTATGTTATCTGGGTAGCAAATGCAATAGCTCTACTCGAAGCTACTACACTAAGTGGGTCGAGCGCAACTAACTTTCAGAGCTTATCAGATGTGCCAGTCAGGCTTTCAGGTCTGTTCTGATCAGTGGCTCTCTCTCTAGCCAAGCAGCAGCACAGGCACTAGGCAAGTTTCTTCTGTGGATCATGGATGGTTGCGATTTTTCTTCTCATTTAACTTACGCTGCTTGCCATAAAATCTGGATAAACCTCTGAACTAAACGAATATGTGACGAAACGGGACATAAAGGAAATAATCAACAAAAAGAGAACTGCTGTTGAAATTTAAATAAAACGTCACGAACTATTCTCTTGGCAACTAGTCTGCTAGTCTTCTAGATCTTCTAGCATGGCCCAGTTTTCTTATTGTCTCAAAAAAGCAAATAAAGTAATAATGTTTTGTGAATTTGAATTGTAGTCTCAGTAATATGACAGTTATCTTCAAATTTCCCAAAATTTATCATCCGTATAACGAATCAAATCTTGTAACAAAGACAGATTTTTTATACAGCTCCTTTATTTCGAAGGAAAGCGCTAATGATACTGAAATCTCGCTCCCGCTGTTGTTAATACTGCTTTGAGGTTTAATTTGGAACTTTCTACAGGAATGTGTTGGTAAACTAGTTTTCTTATTAAACTTTCCACATTTTATTCCGACCCTTCCCCTTCTCTTCGATGAGCATGAAACTCTTTGCACTGATTGATGAGGAAAAAAAAAAGAGTTTTTGAACGTAATTTAAACTTCGTGCACAATAACAATGGAAAGCCAAATCCCAGAAAGAAGTACTCTGGAAAATATCACAAATCTCTTTTTATTTTAGCTACTGTATTGTTCACAGTTCTATGATTTACAAGTCATTTGAAGGTGCAATTAAAAAAAGCATAATTTATTGCAAATGAAACAAGGTATGACGTATTAAGAACGGAACAAAGTGGGATTTATTACAAATGAAACAATGCATGATTTGTTACCGTATCATATTTCTTCTGGATAATGCCGGCTATAACAATGCATTTAATTTCCGTTACCAGTGTCATAGAGTGAAAGGAATTTTAATGCTATATTATGAAATGGAGGATCATGTAATATTTTAATATTTATATTTCTCACCAGTACATAAATATTAACATCCACGAGTTATCACAACCACTTTAATAGCAGTCTCCAAATTTTCAGACTGTACCAAACTCTGGTAACTATGCTTAGAACTGTCTTCCGGCAACCATGCTATTTTTAGCAAAGCAACGTCGCCACTTTGGTATGTGTTTGTTTTATTGTTTTCCAACTTATAACAATAAACAAATCGTGCTATTTTTCGCCTTAAACTTTATTTTAAACTAGGCGCTTGTCGAATTCGTCAGGAATGGGAGAAAAATTTCTCAAAAAGTACAGAATTTTGCAACAAAATCTCTAAAGGGAACAATGGCGATGCATTTGATAGATATCTGGTGTTTCTGAAGTTTTCACTATGCCAAGACTCTGAGGTCTGTGATGGTATTTTAAGCGAAAATGCCGCCCAGGCGGAAAGCAGTTAGTGACTCTGATTGCCGTATTGAAGATCCCGGGTTGGAATTCCGGAGAAAGTATGGATGTAATTTGTTCGTCGCTTCACAGGACGCAACAGTCTCCCACCTGTTGGGTGCCACTGCCTCCGACCTTAGGAGTGGCGAACGCCTATAAATGGTTAAAGCCCGCCAGTAGGGAAAAACTAGATCGTTGCATACTTGGGGAGAAGAATGCGGCAAGCCAGTTACAGAAACATTTGGAACGGAATGTGTTTTAATTTTTTTAATGTATCACGTAATCCTTATTTGATAATTAAAATTCTTCTTTTAAATGTTAAAATGTTTTTTCGTTTCATACCTTGATAATTTTTGCCGACTTACGACAAATTTTTAAAGTATCGATAGTTTAGTAATCGTTTTTTAAAAAGTCTTGAAAACCACCAATTTGTATCCGTTAAGTAAGGTTTCCATTTTCAATTTTAAAAAGTCTTCAAATTGCACGAAAATGGTTGCGTTAATACGTAAGTACCTAAACATTGACTTAATATACCTATTTTACCACATATGGTAGTGTTGTCCATGATTTACAGCAGTTTGGGACAAATTACTTAAATTTTGAAATACACTCCAAGTGAGAAAGAGCCATAAAGTAGCAAACTAATTCAGCTCAAAGCCCCCTAGTACATTCCTGCAGGCTGTTATTGATCATAAGCAGCTGCAAGAGAGTTTGAGCCGGTGTAATTCAATTAGAATACTAAAATATAGAAACCTTGGTATACTCTCTAGTTACAGTTCATTACTCAGATGTGCGATTTTCTTAACTAGAACTGGATGAGTATTAGGGCGTTGTTGGATGAATTAAATACTTTAGCAATTCAGTTACTTGACTAATTTTTTCTTTTCAAACACGTGCATTTATATGGAAAAAGAATGGTCTTTATTTCCTTCGTTCTTGAAACAGGTGCATTATATTATATAGCAGGTACTGCATTTCAGTATTGCTCTATCATCTTTTCGGAATCGGGCTAATGTGTCAGGATGCCATATTTTCATACGTGCGAGAGATGGAATAATGTACTGCAGCATTCCGCATAATTTCCATTTCTTTATTTAGTAGAGCAATACACAATAACATATTTTATCATTATATTATTTATGCTGGCAATATCCTACTGTGAGTAACTTATCAAATAACCTAAATCATTTTTATGTTCATCACTAAAACAACATACTTATTTTCGGTAAATCTTCAAACAACTACAGTTTCTATGCCCCTCTAAAGAAAACTCCGTTTCCCATAACCATAGAAATCAATTAACTGTGTAGCCAGATACACGTAAACACTGATTCTAAGGGAGGGGGAGAGAAATTTATGAGTAAGTTACAAGAATTAATTTAGTTCCCATTCATTATCGCAGTTCCAATAATGAGATTTATTTTGCTTTTACTGGCTTCAGAGCTTTTTGAATAGCAGGTAGGATACTTTCCAAATACTTTTATCTCCTTCAGCTTTATAACACAGTTTTTCTGCAAAGCAAATGATGATGAGTCATTAAATTAATCAAATCTCGTTCGTATATATATCTTATTTTATTTCAACCTGTTTAGCTTACTTAAAAGTCAGTTAAACACGTTTAGTCAAGAATGGTAATGCTGTTAAGTAAACCTTATGTTGGTTTATTTAATTACGGCGAGGTACCGCTAGGGCTCTCTGCCTAAGGGAAGGGATGCGTTTGTGAAGGTTTTTCTATGGGAAACTGGCCACTATCCACATTATACATTTGGAAAAAAACTACGAAAATTTTCGCCCCACCCTTCTCTCCTTCCACCAAACCACAGGAAAGGACTTTCGGCTCGCCTCATATTTAGCGTGCCCCCAATGCCACTCGGACATGATACATTTACAAACATCCATGTCCTCTCCGGGATTCGAACCCAGACGCCTTCGGAACCGCAGAGAGGCTGCCTTAACCATTGTACCGTCTGGGCAACAGAATCACAGTTAATCGAGTAAATTCAACTCGCCAAGACTCTTTATTTCATTCAGAGGTTGCATAGCTCCGTTAGGTCTATCGAATAAATCTGGTTTGTTTTACTTTTGTTAATACGTAAGTACCTAAACATTGACATAATACACCTATTTTACCACATATGGTAGAGTTGCCCATGATTTACAGCAGTTTTGACCCAATTACTTATATTTTGAAATACACTCCAAGTGAGAAAGGGCCATAAAGTAGCAAACTATTTCAGCTCAAAGCCCACTAGTACATTCCTGCGCGCCGTTATTGATCATAAGCAGCTGCAAGAGAGTTTGAACCGGTGTAATTCAATTAGAATACTAAAATATAGAAACCTTGGTATATTCTCTGGTTGCAGTTCATCACTCAGATGTGCGATTTTCTTAACTCGAACTAGATGAGTATTAGGGCATTAAGATGTGCATTAAGATGTCTAGAAACCAGACTTCGCGAATTTCATTTCTCTTGCATCGAAATTGATGAGCTAATTTCTCTCACTCAACTCTGTTTGAAACAAACACATTTTGTTTTCCAAAATAAATATTACAAGCAAACTGAGGGATTAGCCATGGGAAGCCCCCTCAGTCCCATCCTGGCTGATATCTACATGCATTATTATGAATCAAAATTGTTTGAAACTTTAAACTTCCCGGCATGGTTCCGCTACGTAGACGATACTTTTACCCTGTTTGAAGGTAATAAAGATGATTTAAATAAAGTTCTTTCAACAATGAATTCTATTGATCTTGCTATTCAGTTCACTTTTGAACTTGAGACTTGCAATTCTCTTCCGTTTCTCGACATTCTGGTCACACGTAACACATCCAACTTCAGTACTACAGTTTACCGTAAACCTTCATCGGTTTGCCTTCCACCACACTTTAAATCATGTCATCCGACTAAACAAAATTTAGCTTCATTTTATTCCTATGTTTTCCGTGCTCTTCAAGTTTGCTCCTCCAAACTAGCCCTTGATGAAGAACTAAATTATTTAAAAGCAATAGCTATTGACAGGGGCTTTTCACCCAACATTATTAATCAAGCAGTTAAAAAATTCTCATCTCAACACACTAAAAGCCACACTCTTATTTTAGGAGATTATAAAAATTCTGTTGTCATTCCCTTCTTTCCATCAATTAGCTATAAAGTTGCACATATTTTGCAGAAATTTAACTTTCGGGTTGTTTACTCTCCCATCAATAAAATTCCAACTTCTATACTCAAGGACCCCATTCCGGATATGAATTCCTGGGGTATTTATAGGATTCCTTGCCAGTGCGGTTTAATTTACATTGGCCAAACTAAGAGAGCCTTAAAATTTCGCGTCAAAGAACATGAGGCATATGTTAGAAAAAAGGAAACACAGAAGTCTTCTGTTGCTCAACATTGTTGGTCCGAAAATCACACTTTCAATTTTTCTGCTGCCAAAATTTTTCAAAAAACATCTTCCATTGGAGAACTGGATTTTCTAGAGGCATTTCACATTCATAAAAATCTTTCTGTTCTAGTTAACGATCCTAATTCCAATCCAAATTTGCCTTCGGCTTTTAGAGAAATTATGTTTTAGTTCTGGTTCCGCCAACAGATGGCGCCACTTGCTTATTCTTGTCCAGGCTTTCTTATCTTATCTGAACATTATTTCCTATCTTGTTCATTTGCGGTTTTGCAGCTGAAGATGATGGTTCGGTAAAACCATCGAAACTAGTCCTGTGAAAATTTTGTAAATTAACGCTGATTTTTGTTGTTTCACTTCTGAATGAGTATTAGGGCGTTGTTGGATCAATTAAATACTTTAGCAATTCAGTTACTTGAGGCTCCCCAGCTGATTACAGAAATCATGCCTTGCGTTGTTGTCATGTTTTAAGAGGTGTGTTGCTACCATTGCAACTATTAGAAATACTATGTAATGCATTTTTGGCTGAGCGTAGCTACGTAGTCACTAATTTATCGTGAAATCAATTTATGGCTTGTATCTTTCGCATTAAGTTGCGTAACGTTCTCAACATTAAAAAACGCCCGGAATCGTAACATGTCACGGCAGCTATCTAAACTTTATCCGTTAAACGAAGAAGTGCTAGAAAAAGGCATTTGTCAAATCGATGTTCTAAGCGGAGTAGAAAATCATCTTTTCTTCACATCTGCGATAGATCAAAAATATTTTCCAATTCCATACAATACCTTCCTTATGTCAAAGGATCAGATACAAGCCTCGGAACAGATGGCTGACAGAAAATAGAAATCCTTACATTCCCTACTAAAGCCAGGAGCATTTCAGTCCAAATATAAAGAAGTGCCCAGTGGTGAACTGCAGTCTTCTGTCTTCTGCTAGTGACAGGAGAAAGAAAAAGTACTCCGAAAACAAATAAAAAAACAGTAAAAACATTGTGCTTGTAGAGACGAAATTTTCTCTTCATTTTGAGGAGCTATGCAGTTTTCTTCTTCCCTAACTGCACAATAATTTAAAAGTTGTGGGTAATTATTTGCAAATTATGTTAGAAATTTGAAACAATTATATTGTTCAATTTAATATTTTTTTAATTCTTTTGTAAGCTCCGAATAAATAGATTAATAAAATTATGAAAACTTAATAGATTTAGGAAGATGACTGCAGTGGTTAAATTTGAGATTCTGTTTAAGTGGATAAACTGGATCAATAATATCTTTATCCCTAACCAGTAATAAACCTCAACCCAGAGCGTAATTGTACACGTTGCTCAAAAAAAAGTGACAGTTCCGTATCTCTCGTTCTGTCAGACCGATTGACGAAATTTAACTTGCATTTTTCATGTCTCGAAAGCGCGACTTAGGGTATGTATTAGATTTATATGTAGCATTGCTCTAACAGGTATTGACAGATATTTTAACATAAAATAGGACTTTTCGGAAATAAATATACTGAATTTTTTCCATATTTCAATCGTACGACTCAAATTATGATCAAATATTAAATTTTGCAAAATTGGATGATAACTTAGTGAGAGATTTAAAAATTTATCTTGGCTCGCTTTTTTAAGTTTTCGCCAAGAATTCTCTCGGCGGAATTCTTAATGTAAGTAGTAACTGATTTTCCTTTCTCTTTTTTTCATTGTGCACTAGCGGAAAAAAAAGGTGCATTCTTTCAAATAAATTTAACACGTTGCGTAAAGCACGTTTGTTGTTATGGCGTTTATAACAAATATGTCAAATTTCAAAACGTGCCAGTGTGTATCATCACGTATATCTTCTGAAATTTTGAATAACCGTTTGGATCACAGCATTTTATTTCTCCAGTAATTAGAAATAAGATAATGAAGGTTATAGAATCATTAGATTATTTTGAAGCAGAAGACGTGAAATGTGTGCAATGCCCTTGCCGGGACTCGAACCCAGAACCTCTCGAACACGCGCTGAGTATGCTTCCAATTACACCACGATGGCCTGCAGAAAAGAGGGAGAAAATACCACATATATTCCCCCTTTTAAAGGACGACTGGGAATTAGGGGACCCAATCGTCAAATCTTGGTTGTGACGAATTATCATCCACCACCTTTTAGTTCGGGCACCAATTGTAGAGTCTTTTAGGTTATTTTGAAGCAGAATACATGAAAAAGTTGCAATGTCCTCGCTGGTAAAACCCAGAATCTCTCGAATACGCCCCGAGTAAGTTTCCATTTTAACTACGAAAACAAAGGAGTTTCGATATCTCTTTAAGGTTTTTTTTTTAAAAAAATACATGGAAAAAAAGGACATGCCTGCTTTATACTCACAAAGGCGAAAATTACAAATTCTTCAAAGTTTGAATATGGCTTTCCACACATGATTAAGCATTTGAGGTGTTTTGCATCATCATTGCTGAAGGAAGAGAAATAAATTTGTACGAACCTCATTTGTTTATCCAAAGAGTTTTCGCACTGTTTTTCAGTATTTTAGAAAATAACGATGTATAATTTCAATATTCGAACAATTACTGGAACATTCAATGGGCGGCCGGGTCCTTCACAAATGTACCAAGCATTCTATTTACCTGGAGAGCTAAAGAGATTGAAACCTACTTTGTTACTCCTCCAGCAGTGGCCGAGCCGTAAATTCGCTGAACACTGGTAGTTCGGTCCGAGGTTCGAATCCCACGAACGGCCTGGCTGTATGGGCGTTTTTATGATTTTTCTCATGTGTAAAGTATATACGAACCAGTTTCTCTTAGAAAGCCCTCCTCGAAAGCATCCCTTTCCTTAGGCAGATAGCTCTTAAGTGCTTTGCCTTAATCAAATAAACCAAACTCTACTTTGTTACATTTTACTTGTGATCCACAGAAACGCGTAAGAGGGCTATTTCTTCCTGACTTCTCACTGGAAAACGAATTTACCGATTTAGAATGCTCAAGTTGATCCGTACTACTTGAACATGTCATTCTCATATATCCAGAAGTAATGTCAAGGTATCAAAGGGAAACAATAAGCTGGTTGTGGAAAAGTCAGTTCCTTAAACAGCCAGATTAATGAAAGGTTTTTACGGGTGTCATACTAAGGTATCAAGATCAATCGTAGGCTAAATTTGATATGTTTCAAAAATTAAACCTAATCTAATAGTTAATTTTATTGCAGTATTAGCAAAATTAATTAAATAGGAAATAGCGTTTATATAAATAGTCCCAACTTAGCGAAAAAGGAGTAAAAAGAGTATAGTCTGAGGCAACTATAACGTGATCTGCACAAAACTATATATATAGTATATATGCACGTATGCGTGTGTCTATGTGCGTATATACATATATACATATGTTACTGTGAAAGACCGAAACCTTTAGAGTGTTGACATTCTCCGGTGAACATTCATTCATTCTCTTGGTGTATGTCCGAAATATTTTCTAAATATGTTTAGTTCTCGCGTACATCGGAAAATGTCGACATTCACCATGTACTGATGGTGAATATTGAATAAAAATATATTTGTTACGCTTTTAAATCATACTTTATTATTAAAACATATTATGATATATGGCAAAAAGGAGAAAGCTTAAGTAACAGCACATGTAAATAAACTGTTGAACTTCATAATGAACAAGACATCTAAATCAGAAAAGAAAATAACGCCAATAGTAAACGAACTTAGTTATGTGATTGACTTTACAAAATCTTATACTTTGCAACAACTTAGTCTGTTATGGCACTTTGAATTGCAGAAGAATCCCCTGCTTTTATACAACGCCTCTGTGTCACCTCGGCTTCTCGTTTCGACTTTTACCAGAGTATATGTATATATATATATATATATATATATATATATATATATATATATACCTGTCGCCATAAGCCAGTGATGTTCCGAATACATAAGAACATAACCAAATATCCCGATCTTTCACCGACGTATTTAGTATGCGTCGACATTCCCCGATTTTGGTCTTTCACTGTAATATATATACATGAGCTGCCTTTTAACGAATACAGATTAAACTAACTTCTTAATTTAACTAATTTTTTCTTGCTTCGTCAGCAAAATTTAAGCAAAAGCTTTAATTTATCGAATATTTCAAGTGACTTAGAAATACGTCTAATATTTTCCTAGTTTCCTATTTTTGATTTTTGTTTTAGAATTTTCATCTAAAAGTGAGTAGGTTTGCCTATAATCTTTAAACTATACATGAGACCTCCCCACATATAAGTTGCAATTATCCTTAGTTGAAACTTCGAAGTACTTCTTTCGATCCCTTTATCCAGTTTTGAATTGATGGCATGAACAGAGTTGGACAAATGTAATAAGTCGCAGGTCTGCTCTATCATGTAAACAAGTCTTGAAGATATCTAGGGGTCCTGTTTAAATGAGTACAGAAAGTGACTGTAAGTACATAAATTTTATTTTAAAGTTATTTGTCAAATGATTATTCAGCGGTTTGATAAAGGAATCACACATTATAATATTTAAAATCAATGTTCTCGAAGTTTTAAGTTTTATCCAATATTCATAGTATGAAGTAGCCTCAACTACACGACTAATTGTTTAAAAAATAGCGGATTTTTACTAAAAGTTGCAATCGAATGCAGTCTATTTATTGTAGTAAAGAAATGCAAAAAAATAATCTGTCAAAGGTTTGAATGAAATTTCATTGTTATAACAAATTTTTTATCATGCAGTTACGAAAGTTATTAAATTACTGTGTTAAAAGTACAGAGTAATGAAAACGAAGCAAACATTACATCTGATATTAATAGCGAAGAGAAATACAGCAAGCCATGTCTACGGCTGCTTTTAAATGTCAAAGCGCTTCAAAAAGTTCTCATTCAGTAAGAATAGATCTTCAAGCTTTATAGAAGTGAATAAATAATTCTGACGAGAAAACTTTCTAAATCTAAATCTTTAAACTAAATGAGGACTTCTATATAAAATTAAACTCTGAAATACAAATTAAACAAATTAACAAACCTAGGTATATCAAAGTTCTTTTAAAACAGTAATTTATTGCATTAATTAAATTTTAAAATTCAATCCTAGTATTTCGAGTGTCAGAAGTTCTTCCATTGATTCATTTTTTTAAATAAATGCATAACGTTTAATTTTTATTAAATGTATATGTAGATATACGTTAGTTATTCCTTATTTAATGAATGTTAATCTCTTTGATATTTTTTGCCTAATGGCGGGCACTTGCCTATGCCGGCATCGACCACTCCTAAGGCCATACCAGTGGTCTCTTTATTATGGAGACACCTAATAGGTGAGCCATCATTGCCTCTTATGAAAGGACAGACAATTTTTTACATCCACGCCTTCTCCGGGATTCGAACCCGGGCCCTTCGGTATCGCAGTCAGGCTTCCTAACCACTATACCGTCTGGGCCATAAATAAGTTTAATTTAATTTTTTCATGAACTTATATGGTAGTTATTATTATTATTTATGGTCTCTTTGATATAATACCATTACTAACTACCATATAACTGCATAAAACTTCGGCTGCGCTAACATTACACTCAGTATTTGCCTGCGATTCAATCCAGAATAAAACTTATACAGATTTTCTTTAAACTTCAACAACTATGATGGTGATATGTTCTGAAATGTGTGTCTTATTAGCATCTTTCATAAAGTTATTATTTCGTATGCCCCTCTTATTTCCTTTATTTATCTCAAAGGGGTTTTTGAAAACCTTCTACCACTTGCAATTCTAGAAAATTATCCTACAACTTATTCAAGCCCCCTATATGGTATAGTGGGTAGGGAAGCCAATTGCGATGCCATAAGGCCCGGGTTCGAATCTCGGAGAAGGCATGGCAGTAGTAGTTGTTCGTCCCTTCATAGGAGGCAAAGATGGCCTACTTACTACGCACCTCCATAATAAAGCGATCACCCCTTCTGGTCTAGTAGTGGCCAACGTCTACGATGACTTGTGCCCGCCATAGGAAAAAAAATTTCGTTCACATTGTTTTCGCATTTTCCTGAGCCATTCTTTAACAAACATCATTTTCAAACGTATTTGCATAAAATTTAGTTTCTACAACTAATAAAGCTCTCGAAACAAATGCCTGTTACGTTCAAAATGGTGATAACGTACCACTTTTAATGGATATGATGTAATAACTAATGTGTACTCAATATAATGCGTTAAATTCTCCAGACCCGTTAATTTTAGTGCGCTTTCTGTTACATCATAAAACTTAATGTAAAGAGCTCTGAAAAAAACAAGCGAAATCTGGTTCTTCTAGAGAATATTTCGATCCTCGATAAAAGTAAACAAATCTAATCATCAAGGAATTTTAATTAACGTTAAGTTTTTTCCTCGGCACTCTGTCACAGTTACATGAACTAGAGATGTATTTTAGAACATCCCTTGTTTGTAGCACTAACCCGCTAAATGGCATCTTATGATATCATAATTTTGTGCAATATTATCTGTCAGTTCTGACAAAACTCCAAAATAATACTCAAAAGATACATCCGAAATTGCACTTTGTGTTCTGGGTTGTTCAGGACAGTACACAGGCTCACGTGGTAAATGTTACAATGAAATATTTATCCAAAATTGAATTTGTTAATCATCCATCATATAACTCATATGTCATAACTCCTGAAATCCTTTGAAGGAAGATTTTTTTTTAAGTTATTGAAATTTATATATATTAAAAAGACAGTTCTCTGATTCTTCAGTTCTTAGGAAGAGTGCTGAGGAGGTCTCAAAGAAAATCACGAAAAATGACGCATGGTACGTATTTCGATGCTTGGAAAAAAAAAGGTTAGCAGAAGTACATTGCTGTGAAAGGTAACTGCTTAGAAAAAGATCACTGCACCAAAGATTATTCCCGAAACTCAAGCTTGTCTTTTTCTTTATTGAACAACCTATGTAGAATAAGCATTTTTAAGATGTTATAGGTATAAAATAATAGACTAATAAGAGTTTAACTGAAGCAATTTTAGCTCCACTTGTTATAATATGTCTCACATACAAATACAATTCCATAGTCATCATTAAACTTATATTTTTGGTAACAGCGTTAAATAAGTTAATCTTTAATTATATTTTGGTAATAACTCTTGCTATATCTGCAACACTGAAGCATTTGCCACCTAGATGATAAAACTTAGAATAAACAGGGATTAACAAAATCCTAGAATAAACATATGTTGGTGAGAATAAACTATTATACAGGCATGTCATTTTAAAGGAAGGGAAGCAACAAAATTTGTTTACGACAGGTTTAGTTAGTTGCTCTGTTTTTGCGTCTTTAGGTTTTACAAACCTGTGGCAGTTTTATATTTTTTAAATCGCTTAAGATTGAACAATATTTTTGATTGCAAATAAAAACTTCGCTGGTTTGAAAAATTTTATGCTTTATGTACCCTTAACGGTACTTTTATAGTGAAAACTGTGGATGAAGTTAATGTTCAGATTAAAAGGATATAGTGCAAAACTTTGTTTCCTAGTGGAATCCAATCTATACATATCTTTATCATAAACATAACGTCAGTACGTTAGTTCCAATAATAAATTTTAATGTTAGAAAACTTAGTATATAAAATTATGACACCGCAGCCCTTTTTAAAATAATTTCTTTAGCCTATTTCTTAAAATTAATGGAAACCATGCAATAAAACTGTACTTTAAAGAAAGCTAGAAGTCTGTGAAAAGATAATAAGATAAATCAACTAATTCCATCTGAACCGAAAGTTAATTAATGGAATTCATAGAAAAAGCCATAGCATGAGGCCGAGAATGAAAGCAGAGTAAGGAATGTAATATTTTTAAATTATCGTAAATAGAGTCAACAAATTTATGCTGCTTTAAATGTCATATTTCAAAACAAATGTTTTAAAAGCTTTTTGATCTGTTTCAGAATTGAAAGTTAACATTCATAATTTATTTTTAAGCTGAATTTCTAAATTTTCTTAGCTAATTTGACATCATTTCTATTTGTTTATCCGAGGCAAGTTTCTCACTTGGCTCACACTTGTGTTGCTAGGGTTATTAAATATGTGCGTTTAGGTTTAAAAAGGTCATTAGAATTCGCCATCCATATCATTATGTTTAAATTGACGAAAAAACGAAACCTACTGAACTATTACAGTTGCAAATATAAATAATACTTTATCTTTTCTTTGCATTATAAGAGTTAGTCCAGAAATTAAAGACGATAAAAGTATTACATTTTAACTGGTGGATTAACAGATTAATGTACTCGAGCGTTACTTGTCAACATTCTAAGATAAAAATTTGATCATAGTCATGCTACCCATGGGAGAAGTCATGAAAACCGCATACAGACATCTTCCTCCCCGTGAAATGGACCAAGAATTTACTACTTGTATTCAGCGCTTTTAGCCACTTGGATTTTAGTAGGTTAATAGACATACGAAATAAAACACAGACTTCAATTTGAAAAACAAAAAAAAATTTCTCAAAGTTCGTACTATCTGTGTTTAAAGTGAAGTTATTTTCAATCGCATATAATCCCAGAAACCAAACGTGCGACAGAAAACAACTTCACCAATAGATTATAACTGGAAACATATACTGCAGTAAACTTCCTTTTCGTAACTACAACTACTTCCTCTTTCAAAGATATATCTGCTTTTTTTACTCTAACAGTTTGCAAACTCCTCCTAACAGTTTGCAAATGTCGCCGGATTTAGCTTTCAAAGCCCTTCTGAGAGCATGGGTTTATTGACACAAATCACGACTCGTGTATCCTATTACTTATGAGGGGATTTACTGAATATTTTTCTTACATTTTGAATTTCTTTTATGGTGGAGTTTCCCAGTTGCTTTTTGGTTTTCTTACTTCCAAACTTAAGCAATTAAAATTCTAAATTGTTTATTTGGAAGAGAAACACACCAATTTAAAATTTAAAATTACACAAAAGAGCTATTTTTGAACGGTCCGATTTTGATTTAAATTATATTTATTTTGAAGGCGATCTGTTATATATCCCTCTTCTTTAGCAAAAAAAATGTTTGCTGAGTAGAGTTCTGAAAAAGTATTTATCGGACAATAAATATTCTTTCTGATAAGCCTAATTTTCATTTATTTGATGCAAAAATAATAATGAAAGGTCAAAAATATTATTGTAAATAATCAAAAAATATTTTTGTTTACTCGAATTTTATAGCCTGAAATGTACTTTTCGTTTTTTTATTCATATTCTTACAAGACCTTTATTTCAAGCTCATTTCACTTATCTTATGAAAATCAAACAACAGAAACAATTATCGAGTTGCCCATAAAATTTTACGCTTTTACTCTCTGAAAATAGCAATCAAAGAGCACAAAGTTTCTTAAGACAAGCTATAAGATAAATAATAAATACCTACAATGACACTATGAAATTTTCTTCATCTTCAAAATATTCAATCCTCCCCCAACCCGATTCCACGTACGCCTGAAAAATTATATGCAGCGCCAAAGGAATGAATGCAGTTATTTATCCTCAATCAGTTAATTTAAAGAAAAAAAACTTGTAATTATGTAGCGTTAGAAAATCATCAGAAACAGCATGAATATTTCAATTGGAGACGCTACCATCCATTAGCAAAATCATTTGAAGTTATAAAAGTAACATTTTTCTTAAAAATATCAAATAGAAGCTCATTATTGTATTCAAAGCACCTTAATAAATTATTCATGTCATATGAGACTTTTCATTTTAAATATATCTTAACTGAGATTCTTTCATTTCACTTTCATTCTGCTTTTTGAACGGAAACTAAGGTATACGGATAGTAACAATTATATTCCCGTTATTGTGAATAAACCAGATGTCAGTACTATTAAATGTCTGGCCTACAAAATGAATCTTTTTCGAATTTTAGTATATTAATTTCCATATAATAATTCTTGTTTACAAAATAAGCATTCAAAGTGTTAGAACAGGAGAAATAATATTTTTAGTCTTATTTATTATAATTTTGTAATTTTAATATGCCAGCCAACGAAAAGCATTTGCCTTCTGTTATCAACTATAAAAAATTTCAATACTCTTTAAGGTCCGTTATGGTGACTGTTTTCACTAGTTAAAATCAAAACATAGATATGTATAAGAATCAAATATACAATGTATCTTCCAGCGTCAGGATTGTATGACTAATGTTTACATCTATACTTGCAGGGCAGAGTAAATTTCAGGATGGTTATTTTCTGATCTCCATGCAGCATTCCAGAAATAAAACACGGATTTTACTAATATACGGTATTAAAGTCTTAAGCAAAGATCTATGATTGGTCGATATTGACTCTCAAGAGATCGTTAACACTGCCTAGGAAGTATATTTTTGAGTTCGCAATAGGCAACCGTAATGTAAAATGCATGATTTACCGTGTCTTCATCTATTATGTATGCAATATGTGTTAGTGATAAAAGCGAAGGCGTATTGAGCAGGACAGTAATTCAGTTTATTCAGTGTTCGAAAAGGAAATTATAAAGGCCAAATGTAGTTACTGAATCTCATGTAAATGACAATGCTTTGATGAACTTCGAAATCTTGATGATGCATTATTCAAAGTTCAATGGCTAACAAGCGGTCAAATAAAGTACTCTTACAAAATACGGAAACCATCAGTTTGAGAACGAATTCTTTTACAAATTTAATTTATAGAGGGTTGATATTGGCTTTAGCCTCATAAAAAGCATTTTTGGTTTATAAAAAAAAAAAAATAAAGCATCATAAAAAGCATCTTGGTTTTATAGATAAAACATCATGCTAGGGCCTTTTGAGTGGGTTATCGTAGTTTTCGTTATATGCCGCATTCAATGACTTCTTGGAGAATGATGGCCTAAATAATTCTTCGCTTACCTGGAGGTGTTTTTGCAGTGGTCAGGATGTTCGTTTATTTTAAATTCCGCTTACAGTTAAATCTGCATTAAACGCTGTTCTTTTCTTCCTTTTAGCTTACATCTCAAATATTCCCTCAGACCCAAAGGTTATATAAATGTAATGCATGAGCAAGAAGTTTAACTTTAAGTGATCGTTCAAGGTAAGTCGCATGATAATAAGATTTTTAGCATGACATACATCAGCTTTTAAACTATACATTTTAGCTTCAGTATAGTGCAACCACAAGAAGTGGCCCAATATAAATTTGGTCCGATTTTAGTTAGAGTGAAAACTCTCCGTAATCTTGACGTAATTCGCAGACCATTGGGTGAACAGATCCTTAGTAAAAGTCTAATACAGAGTTACAAGGAGATGTAAAAATACTCTTACCACAGACGTTTGGGTCTTGTTTTAAGTTTTCTTCGAACAAGAGAATTAGTTACCCATATACTTGTAGATGAGTTGGTCATTAACTCATTTACAAAATGTTCAGAGATCAGGTGTTCGAAACAATATATTGCATATTTTATGCTCATATTTTTCTTTGCGTATAAAAAATTACTGTCCTAGCTTACTCAACTTACAGTGTCCTGATCACTGTCCTAACTTAGCACTTTTGTGCTAGCTTTTGGAATAAAAGGATTTGAAAAACTTATTTTTTTCTTTTAGTACCTTTTTTTTCAACGTGACAGCGCGTGTATTCTTATCGGCAACAAACAATTAGTTTTTCTGTACGTAAAAAAATTAAATACTCAGTCATGTCACCATTTTGCTACTTCTTGGAATTTAATTTATTCGTTTTAGCAAGTAGTCTTTGAGTGCTTTGTTTTAATAACTAACCCAACCTAATTTGCTTTCAGTTGTTACTTTGATTTGAAGTTACATCTAGTAAGCAATTATTGATTGTTTATTTGAACTGCATGTTCAAATCTTAAGTTATTCAATTATTTTACCTTCCGACTTCATTTAATTTCATTTTATTATATATCAACAAGATAAATGATTTGGGAACTGGATTCAAAAATTTGCATTTCAACCAGTTTTATTTCGTTATATGGGTTACAGCCGCAAATATCGCAGACGAAAACGTCGCGGCGAAAACAATGCAAGGCGATAGCGACGTCGTACAAAACATCGTGGTAGAAAAGGAAGCAAAGAGAAACTGTCGCAGTTCTAAAACATCGTGGTAAAAAACATTGTCGCCAAAAATAAAGTGGTTCAAAAACTTCGTAGTTTTAAAACATCGCCGTCGAAAATATAGTGGTAAAAAATAAAGCACTTAACAAATCATCTCATAACAATAACATCGCGGACATGCGTTTTCCAGGCTTTACAAATTGTAAAGGCATATTCACATAATGGCTTGTGAGCGCAAGAAGGAAAAAGGAACATTTTTACTTTTTTATTTCATATTTTTGAATTAAGTAATATTTTTTTGATGAAACAGTAAGAAGGAAACTTAAGCATTTAAAAACTGAGAAATGCAACTTATAGCACTTAACTTTAAACTTACATAGTTAATTTACAAAGGTCATCAATAAATTAATCTTTTTTATAAAGTTTTACGGCTAATTTTTCATGAAAAAAATATAGTCGAAAAAAGGTTAGGAAAAGGAAGATCACAAGTCACTATGCAAATATGCATTTAAAACTTGTAAAGCCTGAAAAACGGATGTCTGCGATGTTATTGTCATGCGATGATTTGTAAGTGCCTTATTTTTACTACGATATTTTAGACGACGAGGTTATTAAACTGCGAAGTTTTTTAGCCGCTTCGTTTTCGGATACAATATTTCGTACCACGATGCTTTAGAACCGCGATGTTTTCTTTTTGCTTTCTTTTCTCCCACTATGTTTTGTACGACGATGTTTTCGCCTAGCGTTGTTTTGTCCACAACGTTTTCGTTCACGATGTTTTTGCCGCGATGTTTCCGGTGAACACCTCCCCGTATCCCTCATAAATAAAAACCAGTTTATTCTCAAATGCATTCGAATCATGTTTTTTAATCGTATAGTAATTTTAAAACAGAAATAAAATATTACAAGCATTTAAATATGGTTCTAACTAGATGAAGCAAAAATAAGGGCATTCAAAGATATTTACAAAGTGAAATTCTCATGTATATTAATGAAGCTTTAGTTTCCTTTCAAGTTATTTCCTAATAAGTCGATTAATTTACCGCAATTTGAATAATGCAATACCAGACTTTCAAAGAAAAGTACTGTAATGCATTAAATAAATGCGGCACGTAAAATGTAAAGGCAACAATTAGCATTTCCATTTTAGTGTCTTTAAACGACTTCGCTAAGTTGCATTCTTCCGAAAAATATTTTAAAAAAGCTTAGGATTAAGAAAGGTTGTGAACGATGTAGTTTGCAAATTTTCTCCTTAATATGAAAGCTTTAATATCTAAAATAAGTAATAAATAAACATTTGAGTCTTAAATTACACCTTAACTACGAAGCTTAATTATATGTTTTTCGATTATTTATATCCAACATCTCGAATTTGTGCGGCATCTAGAAAACTAATAGTGGAACGCCAAAAACTGTGCTTTTTTTGGGGGGGGGTGGATTTCTTCCACATTTTAAATAAGTTGTTTACTGACGATGGCAAAACATCTGATGATAAATATTATAAGATGAGATCATCTACTATTTGTAAAATAAATGGGAGAATAATCCGAAATGGAATTAGATCTTTTGTACAGAAAAGAGTTACAGAGCTACAATCTAGCACTGATGCATCTAAGCATGTATTACATTCATATCCTCGTATCTAGGTGCTAAAACGATACTTTTCTATTAATCGCGTTCCTATCTGCTTATGTCTGCCCTTCCTTGATCACTTGCAAATAACGTGTAAACGATATATACTACTTCTAACAAGAATTTACTGCAAATGGTAAATCGGAATAATGTAGCTTAATATGTGCAGTGAAACCAGTAAACTATGCGAAATAAAATCAAGAGCATTAAAATGTGTGTGTGATAATAACAAGTGCCTAAAATAAGTGTATTAAAACTGCTCCTACAGCAAAAAATATCGCACATGTAACATTTCTTTTGCAGAAAATAAATTCGTGGCTTGAACGGCAGGAGATCACATGTGTAGATGGAAGTACCAGGGACGTTTACTGCGAAACAATCTTCCGCTGTTCGATGGACGGACATTGACTTACTTCCTACGTTCCAAGTTTGGCGCTAGTGATTCAAAAACAGTTTTTTTTTCCTAAAAAAGGAGTACATGAGTACCACATCTGCTTATAATTGGTATATTCTAGGTACCACAAAGCTTGTATCTATGTATGCTTCTGTATCTGTACCAACTATTTAACTTAGTGTATCTGTACCAACTATTTACGCTTTATCAAATTATCCGACAACCATACCAGAACGCTTCCATTTCTGATCATTATTGTGGAATATCGAGATTATCCTTCAGAGAAACTAGGGCTCGTTTTGGTGGGAATGTAGCACAATGAAGACAATAATGAAATCGGTGGTTCTTGGAGAATGTGGAAAACCCCAATGATACAATTACACTACCAAACAAAGAAAAGATAGACATCGGATGTACAAAGGATCGTATTGCTGCACAAGACAAGCTCTAACTCAAAAAATGTGCTTTACGTAGCAACCAGTGTATTACACTGCCCATTGCTTCTTGTATGCTCCTCAGCTTAGTTCGTGTATACACTACAGATATCTGTGGTTGCATCAATGCCCAGAAGGAAACAGGATGCAGCATCTTATAATATGATACTCGTATTTTCAGGCGAACTTGCTTTTGCCTGCAGTATCGTAATGGAAGCGTCTGTATTTAACGATACTGCAATGACAGACTAAATGAATCTTACATTATGCGTCTCCACAATTGTCTGACATTAGGCGGTATGACATGGAGTGCCATAGGATTAGATGCTCGTAATAAGCGTGCGCAAAAGTAGCGCATTTAGTAGCTGGTGTCAATTTTCAGTACGTTAGTGGTAGTAATTTTCAGTAAGTTTCAGTTAAGTGGTGATAATTGCATTTCTGAGATGACCCTTATCTTCAGAACTTACCTGAGTCCATTTATCATTAAAATACTGCGTTGCTGTTTATGGCAAGTAATTGTTGGATGGCCATCATGGTGCGATTCTTGCTTAGTTAGCACATTCATCGGGCTTTTCGTCTACTGAACGTGGATGATTGCATAATGACTGGCATGATCACCCATGGCTGCAAGAGATAACCTCCATTGCCACACGCCAAACAAACATCCCCAAATGACATATTTTAAGCACATGTCCATTGTTTTTCCACTCTATCATGGAAGTAGTTCTTGCGACTCATCATGGTTACACGGAATACTGATTTCTTAACGCTTTGTAATATATAACAATCAATAACAAAATTATAACTAATTATTTCAGGCTTGCAAAGCAACTTATAGCTATTACGGCTTCGTAAATTGTTACTTTTGTTACCGTTGCATTAATGGAGACGCAAAAACTATGGGCTCAATTTCTTTTAGTTATTCCAAAACAAAATCGGTCAACATTCGAAATTTGCCCATATTTTCTTTTGATGAAACGAGAATGCTTCTTCCTCCTACTTCGAACAGATGTGCAAGAAGGGTCAATGTAAGGCATGGGGTAAGAATAATAGGCCTCATTGTTATTCTTCCTCCAAGGATGTTCAGAAAGATGCCGGAAGCAATAATAGTTAGTTATTTAAAATTATTATATAAGTTTTTCTAAGCTGAATAATTACGTTGTGTTCTTCTTTAATGCGGTTATATCTCAATACGTAGCTGCAATACTTTCCATACATGAAGTTCGGATATCTATTGGAAAGTTTACCGAATTTTCAAGTTTAGAATTTAGTCCAGTGAATAGCATCTAAAAATTGTCCACATGTCTTCATGCATTCAAATGTACATAGGTGTAAAACGTTTACTACGCCATGCATCACAAAGATACATGTTATTTCTCTTTTGCCAAGTTTTATAGTCATCAATAATTTTTAAGAACGTTTGACAATCTGAAAACAAATAAATAGCAATTAGTGTATGGTGTTGAGATATTATTTTATGCTGGAAAAATGTGGAAAACTTGCAAGCTAAAATGATATGAGCTCATAAATTAAAGCTACTTTAGGTGTGACATATTTGATTAATAAAACATCGGCATTCAGATTTTTGCTTATTTTACACATTCATACTAGGAACAAAATAAAACTAACGAAACGAGGAAAATATATTATTTGTGCTTTGTGAGATAAAAGTGCACAAGTTAACGTGTTAACAAATTTGCAATTTCAGTTAATAATTGAAATATACCTCATTCTTGGAAACTAGGAAGCGCGAAAAGCTTAAAACTGTAAAACTGAAATAGACATTGCTAGATATAGCAGTATTATTCTTCTTGCAGAAATATTAAGATCTCTTAATTGGTATAATTGAAATATATTTAACTGTTAATTATTATTAAGTACCTTAAGTTGTTTTTTAAAATTGCAGTGAATTAGTTGTTTTCATCCTTATTTGATTTCAAGTGTAGAAAGGAAACTTTTAATGGTTTTAAGTGCTAAGAAGTATTTTATCGAAGTACTCTCTTGCCTCTTAGACAGAAACCACTGCATACTGAAAAGGTGAGGCTTTTTCATTATATGAGTTATCATAGCTACAGCATAATTTACTCAAACCGTTTTCACTGCGATAGACTTTTTCATCATTTGTTCACTATGCGAACTTAGTAGTCTTTCTACTTCATAGTAATTATGCATGGTGAATTTGAGCAATAAATCTTAGATGATAATTTTTTCAGTCCTCCTACTGAACACTAAAAAGAGTATTTTTTACATAATTTTTTACTTCAAATTGCACTTTCCTTTTTGCAGTCAAAACTACCGTAATAAAGATCATAAGGCTCCGTTTTTAAATTCATCTTTATTTGCTCATGAATGAGTATCAAGCATCAACTCCTCTAAAATTCTATAAACAAGGAGCTCTGATATGATGATTAAATGTGTCTGAAATGTCCGACATATCATTTTTCTTCCACTTTGTACATCTCATTATATGCACCATCAGTATTATACCTCCTAGAACCCATAGCTCTTCATTTATTAATAACGTTCTCAAAACTACTTTACTGGGTAAAAAAGCGCATTCTGTCATGAAACATTTTTCTGCCTCTCTAAACCTTCCACTTGACTTTAAATGCTATTGGCAAATCATCACACGTTATTTATTTAAAAAAAAACTTTTCTAGCAAAACTTAGCAATCAGTTTTTTTTTTTTTTAATTTGACAGAGTTTGTCTTTCTTCATCTATTCAACAAATAAGGTTTGTTCCCATTTATTTTTACTTTTATTTGCTTTTTTTTATTTTCTTTTATCAAGATTTCAGATGCTTTATTTTTATTATTTCATTCTCCTTTCCATTAAGGAGTTTTATTTATTATTTTTTTACTGATGCAGCGGTGAAAAGAGTGTTTCAATGCAAGTGAAAAATTTCATTTATCGGTTGTTAGCCAGCGTGAATTCCGACTTAGGTGAATAATCAGTGAACTTTTCAAACAGAAATTTTCAGCTCTTCTGACTTTTTAAATTACTTGACGACACTGAAAGGCAAATCTTCTCCAAGTTCAAAAAAGCCATTGAAAATTATTACACAGAGAATTAGTTATCAAATATTAACAATTAAAACTGTGAAAGAATCAGTGTCATGCTCAAGGAAGCAACTTATTCTAGAACGGTTAAAATTGATGTGCTTTTTCCTCATAGCAGTTAACGAATATGCACAGCTCTGGAATGGGATAACTACCAATTCACGGCTATAAATGTACACTTGCCGCCAAAAGTCTGCTTACAGGCATTCATACTTACATCTTTATGCAACGAACACAAAGAAAACATCATCGATAAGAATCAATAAAGCTTTTATTGATTCTTGAAATCGACTAGATTTGAAAGGTAAAAAAAAATCACTAAAATGCAGCACAAATTCGTATCTTAAAAATAATAATAACTTTACAATGACTCAAATCCTGTGAGTCAAAAGTCTGCGTACATGATCAAAAACGTTTCCGAAAGTTGTTTTAATTAAAGCATTAATATCGTGTAGGTTATCCTCTTCATTTTATTACTTATTTTAACTTTTTTGTCATTGATTTAACTAGCTCAGTTGTTTCATCGGCGGTTGTTTTATTCCATTCTTATACTATTAACTCTTTGAGCATTTCTTTTGATGTTATATCATGTTTTCTGATTCTTCTTTCCAGAAAATCTCACAAATGTTCTATTGGGTGAAGGTATGGGACTGGGGCAATGTTTGCAGCTGCTTCGATGCATGGTAAAGCAGCCAGTTCTTAACACCGTACACAATATGTGTGGGGTCATTGTCCTGCTAAAAAAGAAAAGCTTCATTAACACCAAGCTTTTCTGCACTGGCTCGAATACTTCCTTTCAAAATGTTCAAGTAGTCAAATTTATTCATGGTTGACTCAATGAACTCCAGATTACAAACCCCAGAGCTCCCCATGTACCCCCAGACCATAACATCTCTACCTCCATGCTGTACAGTTGGATAAAGGTTTTCTTGCTCAAGTTCTTGACCTATTTCTTCTATTGTATTTTCTTGCTTTGATCCCCAAAAAGTGCAAAATTTACTCTCATCTGACCATATGACTTTCTTCCAGAAGTCACTTTGTTTATTGGTGTGCTCTTTAGCGAAGGTCATTCTCTCTGCTCGGTTTACTCTGGAGATGAATGGCTTTTTCCGAGCCACTCTCCTGCGGAAATTGTTCTTTTGCAGTACTCTTCGAATTGTTGTTAAACTTAAATTCTTCTTGAAACTTTCAGCGGCTGACTGCGCTATCTTTAAAGCCAATAGTCTGATTTTTTGTTTCGTTTTGTTTTTTTGTTTTACAGCACGGACCACCAAACGAGACTTGCGTTGCGTAAGTGTAGATGGACGTCCAGATCTGGGTCTAGATGTCAACAGTCCTGTTGATTTGAAGTTCTTGATCACTCTTTATATGGAAGAATGTGTCCTATTTACTAAATTACCAATTCCTCTCAGAGATTTTCCCCTTTTCCCGAGATCTACAATAATCCTTTTTCTTCGGCCACAGTAATCTCCTTTCCTCCTGCCATGGTTCAAACAACAAAGCACAGTATTTTAAATCTTGTACATAAAGGTCGAAAGATCACGATTGCACAAGAAAAAGGCTTGGTGAAGCTATCTTGTACTAAAAGCACGCTTTTGAAAGCGCACGCAGACTTTTAGCGGTGATGACTCCTTACTTATTTTAACCAGTCGCTTTTCTTTCTTGTTTTGTTTACTGTACAGGTACTGTAGTTTGTTTTCGCATAGATTGAATCAGGAGAGCTGTACGATTAACTGAACGGTGTCTCAATTAGTTCCGTTATGATTTGATAAGCGATTGAAGTAAAAAAAATAGAAGATTGATAGCATGTAAGCAGACTTATGGCAGCAAGTGTAAGCCAATTCACTTTATAAAACCTTCGCCGAAGGCATCTCTTCTGAAGCCTGTAGTTTCAATACTTTTCCTGATCATAAACAGAAGAGAAACACGCCAAGTGAAATATGAAATAAGCCTCGAAATCTCTTCGCTCCTGACAAAACTGTTTGTCCTCGATTGAGATCTTGACTAAATTTACACGAAACTCAAGGTTGTTGAGTTACTAATTTTAACTTTACCTAATTATTTAAATAACTAGACAAATTAAAATAATTATAATATATTTACAGTATTTTATATATTTAAAGTGCCAAAGACAAGAATGTAGAAAAGAGTATGTGGAGAGTAAAGGAATGTGGCAGTGAGTGACACAGAATCGCTGAAAAATTAGAAGTACTCTTTACCAGGATAGAAGTTAGATACTTCGAATTACTGTATCAGTAACAAGCGAACGTGAAAGAAATTCATTTAATACTTTACAAACGTCCATATACATATTTTGTAGCGGGGTGTAAAGACAGCCAATTTCGGTTCGAGAGAGTGCAGAGCAATTAAATTAGCCTTAATGTGGCGACTAATTGCCGTTAATTATTTTATCAAGTTGATGCAGAAATTTAGCTTACCAAAATTCTTGCCTATATCAAAATAATAATACAGAAAATTAGTTTGTCTATAATAAAATATATTAAAGTGCATTAGATTTGTATTAAAATAATGCTGCATGTATATTAAAACGCTACTGCAATCGAAAATTTTACAGACTGCCCCATTTCTGACACCAAAGTTTCTATCTTAAGACCACTGAATTGGCATTTCATTAAAATTGCATTCATAGGTGACTGGTATCATACGATAAGCTGCGTGGTCTCTATATTATATTTTATGATTTTTTCTTGCATGAAAATGCTGCAGAAGCCACTCAAAGATATTCTTCGAGAGCACCCATATGCTATGAGTGAATTTAAAAGCCAAGGGTAGTTTAAAAACTCCTAATGCAAACCTTTTATCTCGAGGACGATCCCAGAAGGGGTTGACCAGTGGAAGTGGATGATGATGAAATGAAGTATGCCGATTGAGTCAGATCCATGAATCACCGGTGACAGAATTTTTAAAGAAAAGAATTCACTGTACACCAGCCAGCGGCAACAGATCACTTGAAATGAATGGAAAAGTTTTCTGTTCACTTAAATTAATAGGATAGGGATGTTTTTGTTCCACATAAACTTATAATTAATCAAGCACCTCTGTACATATTATTAAGTTATTTATATGTGGAAAATCATGTATGCCTTCGTAGGGGGTTCGAATACAGATCTTCCAGTTGATGTGCTGACCAATTACATCCTGACAGCATGCACAAGAGAATGCAATAATTTTCTAAGTTTCGTTTAATTACACTGGTATTTTTACAAACTCTGTTCCGTATTCTTCATCAAGCATAGTATGTAAAATACTGCAATATCGCGGTAAAATTGCAGAATCTCCAGCTGTGTATGATTTTATTTTCTGACTAAAATTCCTACTATGCGTAAATTACTGCTTGAGGTTTTCACATACTGTTAGGAATTTAATCTATATTTTTGCTTCATTGGCTATAGCAGGTTACCTTTGTGTGTGACTTATTTCACTTGTCTGACAGTACCATCAGAACAAGCCCCCGAAATTCCTCGTGGCGAGGGGAACAAGATTGCGCCTGTCATTAGCTACACGCTTGAGCACCATACAGGTGAGAGTATGACTTCGCTCGGTTCTGCGATAATTTTGACGGAGAGCCCCCGGTAAACGGGTCCGAATGTCTCCCACTCCTCTTTCCGTACCACCAACCTCTCGAAAGGACTTTCTGTCTTGCCATCTATTTAGAGTGCCCCCATGCCGAATGGACACTATGCATTTACAAACATCCATGCCCTTTCCGGGATTCGAGCCCGGGACCATCAGTATCGCAGTAGGCTCCCCTAACCACTATACCATCTGGCGGTGCTATACCTTTTAAAATATTCAACTGCTTTTCACACAAGTGATAACCATGATAAATGATGTGTTTTTAATTTAGTTCTTAGTTTAACTATCGCCTAAGTTTTACCTCAAACTATGCACTTAGGCTCACCAGCGGCCAAGCAGTAAGTTCAACCCGGATTTGAAATCCCCCGCCGAAAAAGGGATTTCGTCGTTTTTCGATTGCGTAACATAGGTACGAACCAGTTTCCTTCAGTGGGTATAAATGCGAAGGATATATATTCACTGTTATAATGCCAAGCAATAGTTTTCCTTGACTTTGAAGAATCAGAACCATTCAAAGTACTAGCTCAACATTTGATTATTTAGGACAAAACACCCTCAACTTTGTTTTTGTGTTTTAGTTAGATGTTTGTGCATTTATGTAAAAAATAAAAAACAGTAATCGAAGCAAGGAACTAAAAGAGCTATTTTTGTCAATCAGAATCGATTATAACTATTACTTAATTATTTATCCCCACACTTATTAAAAAGCTCAGATATAAAGTTCGTTATAATTTGAAAAGAAACAATGTTTTCACATTTTAACGTTGGCTATTGTTGTATTTCTCTGCATGGGGTTTTCGAAAGTAGAACTCTCCATAAAGTCATTCTCGAAAGCATCATTTCCCTTTTGTTGAGATGGCCCTGGCGTTCTTTGCGTGAGTTAAATCAATCAGCCTAAAGCAGAAAGAGATTTTCTTTGTCTGAATTCTTTCTTATTGAAGTATTTTCTTAATCATATTTTCGTTATGTATCCGTTTAATATTTTCATGGATCTGTGTAAAGTCTTTTTTGGTTAAACTCAAACGTTTTGTAAGCCACCATTCACAGAAACAAATATTTATCTCATGTGTGAAATGTATCCAACAAATAACGTATTCGTATATATTTTTTCTATTGAAAGTACTTATGTTTCAAATTTTCATTTATTATTGCTTATATAGCTTTCTACTTTTATTTCTTTCTCATTCCTACTCATATTTATTATTTATCCTACCTAAATTTTAATTTGTGTCAAATGCTATTAAAAACATTATGAGGCTTAGCAGTTTATTGCGTTATATGGGTTGAAAATTTCTGCCTCGGTTTTTCTCAACAGCTTCGTCTTAAATAATATTTTTAACATGTACGCCCTTTCTGTTGCTGAACTAATAAACTGAATAAAAGGATGTGCAATTTGAAGTTAGTTACGAATGCTTCTTTGAATATGGAAATGATATTTTGTCCTTGACACTGAAGATACTTCGAAACGTTTTAAACAAATAAGATAATACCCTAAAAATTAACGAATTATTGGCAGGTGCGTGTAATTAACAGTTCTGAAAAGATCTTTATTAGCAACAAATTAATGCCAGAATTTTGAATTAGAATACTGAAGAAGAAACTAGTCTCCGAATAGTACGAAAAGATTAATTCGCTATGACATTCAAGATAAAAGGTAGAATCTCCTTCAAAGAGACTTTTGGAAATACAGAGAAATTCAATGAGAAAGAGGAAATGACAGAATTCTTCTTAAAAATTCAAATCTCAAAGAAAACTTCACTTTTCATAAATATATCTTTCTCGGAAGCATATTTTAATATTAATAAATAGGAATGTGCATCGTTTATCTCAATTTTTCTAGGTTAGATATGAAATCTTCGATTCTGAACATTCCTTGAGGGTAAGAAGTTTATTGATAGCGTAACACTTGGTATCAATTGCCTTTTGCATAAAAGTAAAATATTCGGAGGAAAAAAATCATACGTTTGAGTGAAGTTTCAATTCATCTTCTTTTCTCGATGTAAGGCGCACCTTAACGGGTACAAAATCACATATTGATACAATTTGCATGGATGAAATCTAGTTTTTATGAAAATAATTGTTGATACTTCATCATGTCTAATTGCCGATTAAAATGCTATTATCAGCCGTCCAATGGGACAGTGGTTAGGGATGCTGACTGCCGTACCGAAGGGCCCGGCATCGAATCCCGGAAAAGGCATGGACGTTTGTAAATGTATAGTGTCTGTGTGCCATAGGTGTCCTCTACATATGCGGCGGGCGGAAAGTCCTCTCAAGAAATTGTTAGTAGGAGAAGAAGTGAGGAGACCCTCGGACCCGTCCGCTCGGAACACTCTTTCTCAAAATTGAGGGGGGGAGGGAGAGGCGAAGGAAAGTCACGCTATCACCTAATAGTACTCCTCAGGCTCATTGCCAGCGACAAGCGCATTGCCCCAATGAATGTCGTGGACTTGTACTGACCTTTGTTAGACAAGTAAGATTGGAAATAACAAATGCTTTTATCTAATTCATCTCCAGCATGTATTTTAAAATTAAATAAAAATTCAACATTATGTTTAAATTTAGTTTTAGAAATACGCACTCTTATTTCAATAGAATATAATTCAAACTTCTTTTCCCAACAATATTCTGCAGAATGTCTAATTTATGAATTTATTATTTATGAAAACTAAGGTTGAATTTTGTCACCAAAAGACGCTTTAGCAAAACTATTGTCTGCTATTAAAGTGCTAAAATTAACAGTGCATATGTATTACTTATATTACCTTTCCAATCAAAACATACTTATTTTTTCAAAGAGCTGTCAAAACTTCCTGGAAATAATTTTCTGAAAAAGCTCATCCGAATTTTTGCTATTCTTATCTCATGTTTTTTATTTCATAATATTAACTAATATCTGCTTTTAGAGAGTTTCCCTATCTCCATTCACAATTTGATTTGAACCGTTCATTTCGCTTTGTTTTTATAAAGTCTAGAAAAGATACGTTTAAGTGAAACTTGAAGATGTACAAATTAGCAACACGTTTATGGCGCAGTTAATGAGATATGGGCCTCATAAATACGCTATAAACCTGTTGGTTACTGATAAGATTTCAGATTTTATAATATGCTTAATTTGCATGTTCTTATGTTACACAGTACAATTAATGTTCATCGAAAGCAGTTGAACAATGTTCTGAAGTAACATGTTGCAAATCTAGTAATTTGTTTTCCTTCAATAGTGTTATCTGTTACAAATAACTTGTTTTCATTTACAAATATAGCAGCAAAATCTCATAGTCTACATAATTCAGGTTTTAGTTATAAGAATTAGTAATGATAGCTACAGCAATACAATATTTGCTTCTGGGTTACTTAATGGTATTGCTGCTTTATTTAACAAAATCTTAATCACACTGATTAAGATATGATGCCGAGTTGTTTAGAATAGTCTTTAGTGTTATTAATTCCTGCAGCATATTACATGAATTATTCCTGCTGTTAGCAATTATTAAGGAAATAACCCAAAATAGGAATCAGTATCGGGGCGACTGCATGTAGTGTTGTCTGTTTATGAAGCTTGCATAACATTAGGATTGTGATCTATAAGTTTGGACATATTTATGCATTTGCTTCATGCATCTGGTATCTTTACTTGTATCACAAATGAATTATTTTGAGCTTTCGAGATCAATTCTACATTCTATACATTGAAAAATAATATTGACTTTATTTAGCAATCATTTATTTTTCACCGAGAGTGCAAAAACTTTCCTATAAATATTTAACGAAAAACTATAAGAATAAGCAATAAAGTAGTAATGAAGTTGCATTTCTGAATATATAAAATTGCATCAAAACTTTTCACTCTTAGTTCTGGTCAATATGTTCTCTTGCAGAATGTGCCTCTTCTAAATACCCTTCAAGCGTATATTTTAGTCTCACATTATCTATAGACAATAACTATATTTATACTATGCAATATACAAAAGGTGAAAAAGCAAAAACAGAATGAAAGTCTCATTTGCTTACAACATTGGATACATTGCTTACACCATACTTACACCATACTTACAACATTGGATAAAAAGATGTTGAGGCTAATGATCATATTTAAAATTCTCTTTGAACAGCTCTTGCACATGATTGAAGAAATACATCCGAGAACACAAACAACCTAATATTTTTATTTGGCTTTGAAAGCAGAATTTCATTGCTTAAAAAGCAGTAAAAAAGCAATTTATTATTGGTAAGATTTTTATTGGTAAATTACGGTACATTCCGGGAATATAAAACCATCTTGTTGATTACTTTTATTTGAAGCAATTCAAAGAGTAGTGGGCTGTTTGATGTTGGTTAGAAAAATTTTATTTTTCGTTAAAACTGAGAGGAATTTTGCAATTATTTATTGAAAAAATAATTAAAATAGAGCCCAAAAAGTATCATATAAATATAAGGACAGAATTATTATCACATCTACATGCAACGCCAGAAAATAATCCTAATTAATTTTGAATCGTCGCGATTCCACTTTAAACGATAATTTAAATTATTAAATGTAGTGCAGTACCTGGAAAATAGTTCTCAGTGAAAGGAAATAATATTTTTTTAAAAAGCGAAATTTACTCAGCAACATAAAATCTTTTGGATAAAGTTATCGATATTTTTAATTAAAACAAAAGTTAAGAGTTTAAAGTCCCGGAGTGGGTAGTGAGGTTTACCAATGTATCAAAAAGTCTTAATGTCAGAGATTTGTCTACGCCATTACATTTCCAATGAAATTGCCCTTAAAAAGGCAGATTTAAATTGACAAATGACGGAATAGTAATTTCGAGAACCAGCATACTACGACCCTTCGTCATAAACCTGATCGCTTGAAATGAGCTAAACGTAAAACTCCATAGCCTGATTCCTGAAAACTTACTGTTAAGGTAGCCGAGAAAAAGAATGCAATTTAGATGGATCATCTAGATGGTCTTAATACGAAAAATGAAAAACAAAAAGTGAAAGGTCTTTATTCTGAAGGAATTGGCAAAGAAAAACGCCAATATAAAATTTAAAATTAGGTAAAAAAGTAATCTTAGGTTGTCCTAGATTTTGAATAAAACGTTACCAATTTTGAGGAGATATCGACACAGATTTTTTCTAAGTCTACGTAAGTTTAAGATTACATTTTGGCGTAATTTTTAACAAAAATAAAGATTAGTTGGGATTTGTGCTTTCTTCATTTGATTAGAAACAATAATGATTATGGTAATCATTCACCCAATGAGCATTCAATTTAATCACGGTTTTTAAAGCCAGGAGGAGAAAGAGTGATGTTTTTCAGCAGAGCCATGCGGTAGTACATAAGGCAAAATGTATCTATTAATGACTTTTGAGCTTTTTGGATTTAAACTTTATATAAAATTTACTAGCACAATTAGCATAATCAGCATCGGTAGTCGATGCGGCATTGATAAGATTGCAAGGTTTTCTGTTACGAAGAATGGAAAGAAATTCTATTTAATGCTCTCCAACTGAATACAAACTTAGTAGATTTTGTTAAGTTTTAACTATAAAGATTGTATCTAATGAACATTATAATATTTCAATAACTAAAACATTCAAGTTTTGACTTGAATTTCTAACACACACTTATTTATATTTATGAGACAGGCTTCTTCAACATTCATTGAATACCAATTGTTTAAAATTATTTAAAACAAATAATCAAAACTTAACTTTTTATCGTGATGTGAAATGAAAAACTTAAAAGACAATTAATTACATCTTTCTTTCATTTAAGAGCTACACATAACTTTTTTGAGACAGATTATGCCAGTTTTCATTACATTTCTCCGGTCACAGTTGTTTTTACAGACTGCAAATTGTAATTTCCGTCCAATGTAAACTTTTTATTTTTATTCAAAAGTGCATAAATATCCGTATTTTATTACTTACTAACCTGTGGTATTATGCAGAGGTCTCTGTTCACCTATATTAATACATACTTACATTAATTTCTCCATATATTTATCTATCAAAAATAACTGTGTGCAAATATAGTATCAGATAATTCCATAAAATTTCATCAGTAATGATAAGAAAATTGCTTTATAAATCATGAGCAAACGTTTGGAATGGTGAATCATGAAAAATGTTAATGTTTCATTTTTCTCTTGGAAGATAGTTGTACCTTATCATCATTAGTCATATCCATTAAGTATTTCTTTTGTGTGTTGCTTGCAGAGCTAATAACTAAGCACATTTTTAAAACAATTTCGGTTTCTGAAAACTGGTGTACAGAAATATCCTAATTCCAGTTTCTTGAAGTACGGTGTAGCAATTTCTTAAACAAATAATTACATTTGAAATCGCCTCAGGATTAAGAACCTTTTTCAGATTCCATATACTGAATTGGTTAAATCGAAAGCGCATGTATGTCAGAGTATTATAACTTATTCAGTTAAATGGTTAAACGAGAATTTGAAACTTGGTATTTCAAAAAGCAAAAGACGCATAGTTTTTAACATTTGAGAGTGATGATGATTGTATGCGGTAGTGAAAAAAAAATAGTTTAATTTGCTCCTTTTGTTACTATTTTCAATAATTCTCTGAAGTTACGTATCCAAACGATGATTTTATATTGCTTCAAATACTATAATGATTTCTGGGTTTTTGCTGATAAATATTTTTCTGTGTTTAGAAACTGGTTTTTTGATTCAAATGTGCCGAAAAGTTTTGTAAGCTTTTCTATGGTGCGTAGACAGTATTGCACATTTAAGTTGTTTCGTTGAATACGATTTTGAATTTTTAACGGAAGACTGACATTGCATTTCTGCATATAGTTGAAGGTCGCAGCATTCTTGTTATATCTTTTTCAAATTAAATGAGTTAAAATTATTTACAAAGAACATAAATAGAATATTGTACTGCGTTATGTTGAGATGCGTTTGAACACAGCTGAAATCTTTCACGCTATGAGCTATTTCTTAGATAAGAGCGCTAAGATATTTTCGCTATGAGAAATTCTGAGATGAATTTCGGTTGTAAAATGTTATAGAGTTATGAGTTGTTATAGAGTTGTAAGTTATGTAAGATGTTATAGAGTTATGAGTTGTTATAGAGTTGTAAGTTATGTAAGATGTTATAGAGTTATGAGTTGTTATAGAGTTGTAAGTTATGTAAGATGTTATAGAGTTGATAGGTGATTAAATATATCTGTATTCCCAAAACCCACATTCTTAAAATAATTATCACTATACCAGGTTTCTTTCAAAAGCGTTAAATAAAAATATTCCAAACATAGTATATAAACATTGTTAACACAGCAAATATCGTAGAGTCAGAAAATAACACTTCAAAAAGGTAAATGGATAACTTTCTTCTTCTTGAAGTATATGAACTTAAAGATTGACGCAAGAAATAAAAAATACACAGTTTATCTAACAATAAGCAATAATTGAAATATTTTTTAAAACTTAAGAGTTATGGACATTGAAGTCAGACGTTTAAGACTACATTAATTACCATTAATGTAGCATTCAATTAAGTTTTTAGATGTGATGCAAAAGCTATTTTGTTTTTCAAATAAATAAAAAAAGGTTTCCTAAACTTTCCAGAATTCAGAAAGCCTCAAAATATTATTTCGCATGGAAGTTTACTTTCAGAAATAATAAACTGCACTGAAGGAATGAGATGTAATAACTAAAGACTTTCTTAATGAAGGATGTTGCAAATATTAAGGTAAAAATATTGAATTACCTTTAGTGTCCTTTCTTGTCTTAGGTTTTGATCTTTATCTTTTATATTCCTTTGAATGTCTGTCTATACTGTATAGTCTATACTGTCTGTCTATACTTCCAATATTCGTAAGCAAAGGAAAGAACTGGATTTGCTTTTAATATGAAAGCTTAATGCAAAAGGATCATCAGGTGTCCACAGTCGAAAACCTCTCGGCTGCAAAATTTCGCAGTGAGGGTCTCAACATTCCTCGCACGTTCGGTCTTCTCGCTTCTCTTTATTGGATGTCTTGCACATGGATCTCGAGCGTTCTGTTTGGGTAGCAAAAACCTCGGGATTTCTACATCGCCATGCCAACGGGAAGTTGACTACTCGTAGGAATGAGCGTCGTTCGAAGCTGCGTGTGTATCTTAAGTGGGGAACAGAGGGCGCTATGCTTCAAATTCTTCCTCCCCTGGTGGTTCAGGAATCAAGAGACGGGGGGCACAATATTCAAGCAGAAAAAATACGAAAATGTGAACTTAGCGGGAAGCTTTTGTTAATTAACGGAGTGAGACAGAAGTCCACTTCACTTTTCACTAAAGCGTACTCTTTTCTTCAAAATTAGATTACAAAAAGTTTTTAAAAAGCGGTATTAACATAAATGCAAAAAAGAACTGGACCTAATACATGATGTAAGGTAAGAAATATCTAAAATAAGTTAGTGGTTTGTCTTTTAAAAAGTATGCCTAGGATAGTAAGCTGCGCATAGTGAAAAAATTTGATTTTTATGGGGCACATGTTTTGTGTTTTGACATGTTGAGGAGTCTAGAAATTTACGTATTGATTTTTCCAGGCGTTCGGAATTGCGCAGAAATATTTTTTCTTCATACTTTCGGAATTCTGTCAATGTGACTGTATTAAATAAAGATGAATTTCGGTTTCCTCCCTAGGCGCTGCATGGTGCAAAATCTGTTCTTCATTTTCTAAAATCACGAATTTTAACTCGACAGCTGAAATTTTCATGAAACTTAAAAGCACTTTATAAAAGGGAACTCAAAAACTTTCTTTACCCGAAAAAAGTGGGCCCAAATTGGTATTATGGAAAAACTAGTAAAATAAAAATTTCGTTTATTTGCGTAAAGCATCTAGCACAGAGACTAAATTCGGAAACTAAATGATTATTGAAATGGAAATAAAAACTATAGTTGGCCCAACAGCAATAAGGGAACTTAAAAAAAAGAGAGCAAAAGAAAATGGTTAGCTGAAATTAGATTTAGTGGTAATTAATTTGTGAAAGAACCCATTTTATAATGAGAAGTAAACCTGAAGCGAAAATGTTCTATACCAAAAGAAGACAGCTTGTGGTTAACATAACATATCACATCTTGTGTTTAGTAATTAAAGTGTAAGCTATTTTCTCCCTCCTTAATAAGGTGTGTCTTGATAATGTAGTTGAAGCACTACCGGCTAGCATCTGGAAGTCCGCAGTTTAAATCTCAATGACGGCATTGCTCATTTTTAATGTTTTCATCTTCGATAAACCTAAAGCTATAAACATTCATCCAATCAAATTTTCATAGAATAATGTTCATGCAAAAGCATAACGTCATTTAAAAAATAACTTTTAAGCATTTTTAATGTAATTATGTAAATATGTTTTATAAAAGCGGAAAAGGTGAATTCTCATCTGCTTCTAGGAAACATAACTATGACTTAAAATTAGGCAAAAGAACAACCTAGTGTTTCTCGCAGATTTATTATTGAAACTCTGGTGATTTCGAAGTCGAACAGGTCAGGTTCCTCTTCATCAAAAGCAAAATTATTTTTTCAAAAATGAAGAGATCCAGCAACAATGTGAAAAAGCAATCCAAAAAGCAAAATGGCTCAAATGGGCAAACAAATGAAACTGGAAGAACTTTCTCGAAACCAGTTGGTAGCAAAACATCAAGATAGAAGCGAAACACGCCAAAATAAAATTTTATATTAGGCAAAACATCAACCTTGTGTTTGGCTTAGATTTTGATTGAAACTCTATCAATTCCGTGAGCGAACAAATACAGATTAGCAGAAAGCAATTTCTGCTTGTTCGCTTTCGAAATCAGTAGAGTTTCAATTAAAATATACGCCAAACTACAAGGTTGTTGTTTTGACTAATTTTAAGTTATACTTTGGCTTGGTTCTCTTTTCTCTTGACGCGATTCATAAAAGATTCAACATGAATAAAAAGAATATGTTCCTTTCTGCCCTTCCATCGAAAGATTTTTAGACGAATTGTACTGACATTACGATTAACTTTAAGTTATATTTCAGTTCTTCGAAAGTGGTATTCAATTTAAACCCTATGAGTACGGTTTAGTATCTTGCAACTATTCTTTGAGGCATGATATTTGATACGAAGATTACCATGCTTCAAATAAGGGGGAAAATACTGGCTAGTTCTGAAATGTCAAATTTTATACAAAATTTTCATTTAGTAAGAAGTTTTCAACCCTGCGGTGGTTCTCGGAGGAGGATGAATAGATGAAATTAACCTACCAAGAGAGTCCCAGACATGCTTCAGGAGATCTGGCTGGCCAATTCATGCGGAGAATAGCCTCATTTTTCGGATAATCGTAGACCATCTGACCCTATACTGTCTAGCGTTGTCGTCCACTAGTAGGAACCCAGGACCAATTGTACCCCTGAAAATTAGATCATAGAGAATCTAACATTTTTTTATATCTCACAGCAAGCATCCTTTGGCAAACGCATGCAGAGGTATGCAAACGTCTAACAAAATGCCTGTTCAAACGATTACGCCTCCCTGATGATACTTTTCTCTGATGAGAGAGGAATAATATCGTATTTCACTCTCTCTCCAGATACAGATACACCGAGAATCAGTGTCCAAGCTGAATCTCGACTCATCTGTAAAACACACAGTGCTCCACAAAGTCCGGTCCAAGATACTTGTTGTCTGCACCTGCTAAACTCGCTCTTTTATGTGTTGCAGTGAGCGGGGCGCAAACAGCGGGTCTTTTGGCATAAAGCCCTATCTCATGCAGCCTTCTAGAAACTGTAGACCATGAAACTCGCGTTTCAGTGGCAGCATACAATTGATTGACAATTGCGAGCAGGATTCGGACACCCAAGTGGTTTACACAGACTATTCGGGTATTATCCGGATCCCGCAACAGGAGCAGCATACATCTCAGCTGAGAACTGTGAAGTTGTAAAAGTTCTGTTTCGTCGCGATGCCAAAAGAGGATCGTCATTTGTCGTTGTGAACCTTGGCCGACTTTATTCAGGTCTTGTCGACATGAATTCAGTATCCTGAAACTGTTTCCACAAATTGCAGACGACACTGGGCATTACATTAAACTCTGTATCTGCCTGCGCTTGATTAGTCTGGCTCCACTCTGCGAACAATTCTCCATCTCATTTCGTCATCCACAGGTTCGTGGCTACTCACATTACCTGATACCTTATAAAATTTACCCAACTCTTGTAAGAAATACGGTGAATGTCGAGAAGGGGTACGAGCACAGCGAATCGCCGAAAACACGTTCTGTGCTCACATTACTCCACAATCACAGCTCCACAGGCACGCTCGTGTACGCTTACGTATTCGTCTCTGAATATTTTCACAATTCTTCGGCAAGAACTTCTGGTTCTTTTTGTAAAAACTCACATAATTTACAAGTTTCCTTAATTTTACACACGAATGTATTTGGCGAGTTCTTTCCGTACTGTATGAAATAATTTTAACATGGCTAACAATAAAAAAATAATAGATTTTTTTTTCAGTTGATAACTGCGGTAAACTTTATTATGATTTTAATTCGATACTAGTTTGAACTATGTACTGTATGTCTTTCGTTTGAAAGCTTCTAAAACATTCACTTTTTGCGATACTCTTGCATTAATTTCAGTTCTGCGAGGCAATGTTTTTGCTATCTGTGCGTAACTTTCATTAATTAGCCCGGATATTTTGAAATTCAGTGCATATCTTTACCAATAATAAATTATATTTGCATAATACATACTTAAAGAATAGAATCACTTTGCAGAAACGTAAATGTGATTTTCTGAATGTGCATTTCATAGGAAACAAATCATAATGTAGAAAAAAAGATATATTCTCGTTATTTAAAATTCCAGCCAAAATTTTAAATAAGATGAGTACTTTTCTTATCGATAAAAATACTGAATGCTAATCAGAAAAGCTTGGTCTCCGTATATTTGTCCATCTAAATACTTATTCTTAGAATCAGCAAAAAGTATCAACTTAAAAGTTAACAGTCTGCGATACAAAACGCATTTTATTGTTTTACTACCTCAGGTTATCCCAATCATCTTGGAACTAAAGTATGAAAATGCATAGCCCTCTAATACCTTTTCTGCTCTCAGAATGAAATCCTTCATATGAGTTCTATCTGCAACGGTTTATTGTAAGTTCATTGATTCTGATTTAGCTTCCTGCTTTCGGAAGTATTTTGTTAGTTGATTATTCTCTTACACAAGCGATCGACGTCATCATGGAAAGACATTACCTACCTCCAGTTTGAAAGAAAAAATTCATCCAATTATTATTAGAGGAAGATAATGATATCTAAATACATATTTTTCTTGAGGGCCAGTACAGTTACTTTAAAAACCTGAAATCACGTTTAGGTGGGAAACGATTTTACTTCATCTTTTATTTGCAGGTTTGCTCCATGTATCTATATACACTCTTCAAAAAAATTCAAAGTATATCACTAATATTTTAATTTGTTTATTAGCACCTAATATCAAATACCTAATACAAAAGTCACGAATCAACAAAAAATCATTAAATAATACTCTAATAAACAATAAACAGATATCATTTTATTTCTTTACATTTTAAAAATAAAACAACACAAATGTTAAAAACAATGTCACCCGCAAATTCTTGCTTACATCTTTATCTTGAATCGTTAGCTTCCTGTAAATGGAGTATTGCCTTTAAGTATCTAGGAATACAGAAAGAACAAGAAATTGCAGAAACATTCTTGGTAAAAGGAAAATAAATCTTATAAGTAAACTGCTAAATTAATCAAGCTGTACAAACTATAGAAAACCGAAAGACAATTTCTCAGAAAAAAGGATAGGAAGAGAATCAGCTATAAGAGAGAAGCATAAGAACAGCGTTTCATCTAGAATCGGCAAAAATATATTTCCTCGTGGCAAAATTCTCCTTCTGTGCCCATCCAAATATCAAGCACAACAACTGCTAATACTTTTAGGCTGAATGAACATAATAAATATTATTAAAATGATAGTACAATTTAAAAAAAAATCTGAAAGGTTAAAAAAGAAAATTCTATAACGACGAATTCAGCTAAAAGGAAAGCGGTTGTTTTCGCAGATGAAAACGAAAATTCAACATAACTGGTGCTAACGGTAACACATACTGCTGGCGTGATTTCTACCAGAAACACAAGACTTTTTAGAAGATGCGGAGGAGTTGCACTGCTCATATAATCGTGTCTTGAATAAGATTGAAAATCTGCCGTTGTCATAATCAATCAACGAATGGATCATATGATTACTATTCGATGCTCAACAGATATTTAATTCCATATGGGCCATTATAAC
Source organism: Stegodyphus dumicola (assembly GCF_044657685.1). Lineage (NCBI taxonomy): Eukaryota > Metazoa > Arthropoda > Arachnida > Araneae > Eresidae > Stegodyphus > Stegodyphus dumicola. The sequence continues at coordinate 184,439,744 of NC_140781.1, forward strand.
ACCTCAATAGTTGAGCCTTTCAGGAAAAAATGTCCCATATCATAGATCAGGTTGCACAAACAAGCTGTTTCAAAGAGGAAAAACTGATATTATATTTAATGATCATGAAAAGTGCAAACCTCAATCAGATTGAAAATATGTATTACAACATCTAACGAAAATTTATATTAAAAATAAAAAATAATCTTTTGTAGCAGAACTACAGTGAGAAATGTATTATTTTTGAATTAAAAATATATTAGATACCTATAAAACATTGTTAATAATATGAAAAATGAGATTTGTTCATTATCTGAATGATATACATTCAATTATTAAAATTGAACAGATGATACTGCGTGCATGGAGAAATGCAAATGTGTTTTTCAGTTTTGCTGTAACAGCTAAATGTGCTGAAAATGAATGTTTATGCTTATTGTATTGCAAAATAATAGCTTATTTATATGTAGTAATCAAACTATCTTTAATATAACAGCTAAAATATTTACATAATCGCTTAATTGTTTTTTTTCTCTTGTAATAGTAATCTTAAAAAACTACCAGCGTATTTATTTTTTTTTTTCAAATCTACAAGCTAATTCATTTTTCAGTATGAAGCAATTATTGTAATAACTAATTTTTGGCGTTTAATTTAATAGTATGTAGGATTTTCCACTGTGTAATTAATTCTAAGTTGCTGTTGGAAGTGAAGAATCTTAAGAACTGATTAGCAAATAATCGCTTGAGTTCGTGTGACAGGAAACAACAAGATAGAAGGATAAAATAACCCTTTATTATTCCAAATAAAGTTTAACAAAACTCCGTCTTGGAGTTGTACAATAAAGCCGACACTTGGGCTTGAACTTAAGAAACTAAGAATTAAACTAAACTAATCTTAGCTAAAGAGATATAGCCTAAGCTATCAAAATTCTAACAGAGTTGGCCCCTTAACGTTAATTGACTACGAAGCTATCAAGGGCCTAAAGTACGACCGAGTGTAATAATAGCTTACGAGAGAGTAGCCTAAAAAGGCGGACGCGTGCTAGCTAGAATCTCTGGTTCTCTCTAATTAAGACAGTAGAACTTCGCGGTTAAATACTGTTCTTCCTCAATTTGCATTCAACCGTGATTTTAAAACTACGTTCTGGCCGGAAGTTGTAAGTTGAAATTAAAAATTGATAAGAAAGGAAATTTAAATCAAAATTAAACTGTTAGATAAATTAATATAATCCTTACACAGTATTACAGAAATTATTATTATACAGACAGAATATCTGTTATCTCTCTCACTAAGACTGTATAATTTTGCAGTTAAATACCACTCTTCCTCATTAACATTCAGACGTGATTCTAAATCTTCGCTCTGGCAGGAAGTGGTAAGTTGAAGTAAGAATTGATAGGAAAGGAAGTTTAACTCAAAATTTAACTGTTAATAAAATCAACATAATCCTTACAACTATGTGATTTCTTAAGTTAGGAAATATTGTGTCTTTTACTGTCCATTTAATTAAAATCGAATTACTAGTATTTGCTTACTTGTAACAAAGCCAGACGATGTTATTATTAAAACTCAATTATTCTCACATTTCATTCAATAAAAAAACGAAGCAGAAGAGCAAAAGCGAAAGAAAAAATTTTTAGAATCCTGCACAATTTTGAACAGGTTAACTGAAGGAATGAGATGCAAGCTAACATATTGCTACAAATATAAATTCAAGAAAAGACATTACATTGTATAAGAACCAATGTAAAAGGGGTGAAATATTTTGCACTGCACACTCATGATCAATTACAAATTTGCTTGTCTAGTTGGAGGTAGAAATCTTATCAAGGATTGGAAAAGGAATAGATTTTATCGATTGAGCCAAATGCTTTTCCAGGAACAAATAACAGTTATTTGGTATCGAATTAAAGTAGTGAAATGGAGAGTGTAGAAGACAGTAAGAGGTGTTTTATCTCTCCTTCCACCATACCTTCCTGGTATAATAATGACACACTCGGCGCGTATTCGAGAGGTCCAGATTCGAGTCCCGGGAAGGGCACTACTTATTTTTCAGTAACCTAATGACGCTACAACTTTATTTAGCTTTTTGGTTAGAAAACACCATAAAATTCAAAATGGTTGGAGATTTGACTTGATTGGGCGACGAACATGTCCCGTGCTACTGCTACTTTATTCTTTTTTTGGGTGGAAGTATTTTTGCATTAGTTGCTTGTGAAAAGCTTGTACCAGGTTTGACATAATGACCTTTTGGTGCTTCAAGCTTAGGAAATTTGGGTCAACTTCGACAAATGGTTAGGTGGAAATAATAACGATTTCAGCAAATTAAGCTACCAAAATAAGTTTCTATGAACATTCAATCGATTCCTATTATCATGCTCATCTGCAAACTTCAATTTTAAAAACCAGTTGTCGGATAAGTGGTGAATGTCCTGGCAATTATGAAATTGGACAGTTTGTCTCAACGTTATTAAGTTTCTATAACAGTTTGTCTCTACTTTATTAAGTTTCTATAATAAAATGTAAAAGATCACAGATTTAGTATATTTATCAGTACTTTTAATTGGTATTAGTTGGATCTGAAAGACAAGTAGCAGAAATTCTGAGTAATTAAGTTAATTGTACTACTGTGTATACTTGATAGTTAAGAAAGAATTGGAAAAAATGATATCTAAAATAATATGGATGAAACAGGGTTGCTCTTCTGCAAGCTTCAATTTTAAAAACCAGTTGTCAGATAAGTGGTGAATGTCCTGAAAATTATGAAATTGGACAGTTTGTCTCAACGTTATTAAGTTTCTATAACAGTTTGTCTCTACTTTATTCAGTTTCTATAATAAAATTTAAAAGATCACAGATTTAGTATATTTATCAGTACTTTTAATTGGTATTAGTTGGATCTGAAAGACAAGTAGCAGAAATTCTGAGTAATTAAGTTAATTGTACTACTGTGTATACTTGTTAGTTAAGAAAGAATTGGAAAAATTGATATCTAAAATAATATGGATGAAACATGAAATTAAAAGCTGAAAATATGGTACAGACAATTTAATTTCGGGAAGTTATCGTTCAAATATTTATGATCGAAGGCCAGTAAAACAACTGAGGATATTTTGATACATTTCTGAACAATTCTTTGATTTATCTTTTCGAATGGACTCCATCTGGTAGAAAATTCAAACGAGTTCTTCTTGCATGATACCGAAACGTATTTAAAGTAATTAAGAAAACAAGCGTTTAAAATTAAAAGTTACTTTTTTAATACTGCGATTAAAAGAATATTTTAATGCTGCGATTAAAAGAAAGTACCTTACCTTTCAAGTATTTACGTCTATAAATAGAAAGCCCACGATACAAGACTTGCAAAGAAAATCTTCCAATTTTGAACTCTCAATTTTTGAATATATATATATTTATGAATCTGTTCACCCAGGAATATACTTTACTAAACCAAAATTACCTACTAATATTCAATCCATACGTAAGTTAAGAATTTGTAAAAACCTAGATCGTACGACAACTTTTTTAAAACTTTCAGTATTTTCAATATGCATTTTTGGAAATTTTGAAAAGAAGCCAAGTTGATCGGTTCTTGCAAGGCAAATATAAAATTATAAGTAAAGAGAAAAAAAGCGAAAGAAACGGATATTGGTTGTTAATATAGAGTAACTTAAAATGGAAGATTAAATAGAATTAATGGTAATTCAGTCTTTGAGGAATTAAGGCAGAATGCAAGAAAATCTGGAAGTCATTTTACTGCTGAAAAATATCTGCTACTGTAGTCAATTTAAAGCGGTACTAACAGTAACTTGATAATATATACGCTACGGGTTGATTTTGCAGCACAGATGACGTGCAGTAAAAAATTATCAACGTAGTAATCTGTTTTATGGCACTTGTTATTAGCGAACTGAATCCAGCAAGAAAAACCGCTGAACACAGATAGTTCGAGGTGGATTCAAATCATGGCAAACAGGCTGGCTACATGAAAGTTTCCCTGTCTTTCTCCATAGTTAAAACGAATAAAAGCCAGTTTTTCTTTTAAATTATTCCATTCTTTTTTCCCCTATTACTAGATGTTTTTGGTCTTTTTCCTAATAATAAAAATGATATAAATTTTCCAACTCTTTAAATGTTTTTTGGATACACTTCAATTTTTTTTAAATACTACGCTAGAATTTTACCGTGTTTTCTACATTAACCCAGTAACGTATCGTTGAGGCTTCGTGTTTTTCCCTCATTCTTTACTTTGTAGAGGCATTAGGTTATTTCGAAGCAGGAGGATCCCCGCCAGGGCCCTCGTCCGACAATGCCCTCACGGGGACTCGAATACGCGTCGAGCGTGCTGACAAGTACACCCCTAAGGCATGCTAAGAAGGCGGGAGAAATACCTTATAACTTGACAAAAAATATGTGGATTGATTTGAAAATTGTTACCTTGTAGGGTTTATATTTATTTTAACTAACATTTATTTTAAGTTTAAACTATCTTTCCTGTCAAGCCTTACTTTCCCCTGGAACTGCCAATGGCAGAGTATGTAAATTGTAGTAGAACGCGCAAGGATTCAAATTATCAGCGGAAGTATTCTGAGTTAAATAGAAAGGAAACGAGTTTGAGATGTGCTGTTCTTACTTCACGAGCGCGGAGGTAGTTAGCCAGAAATTGAAGAACCCCGCGTTTTGGCCTGTGTGCTTGCCTCGGAGAATTGTTAATCGTTCAACGTGATATTCAAAGTTTGCTGAATTAGCAGCGGTATTGTAAAACGCGGTGAGGTTAGTTACTTTTAGAGAGCCTCGTAGTTAGAGTCTTGTTATTATTTCTTTTCAGGTTCTTATTTTTATTTTTTTTTACCGCCGGGTCGGCGTAGTTTGTGAGCGTCAAGAGCACGCAATTGTAATTTCTTAAGTTGAATAAAAAGGGACTTAAACCCTTAGCAAGACTCTGTCTATTTTCCAGTTTCAACAGTCACCTCTTGGTTGCGTGCAGGTTGGAGGCGCGCAACTCTACAACCTGATTCATTCTCACAGTCAGTCTTTTCAGTTGCTGGGGTGTGGACTTCTTTTATTACTTCAGGAACCGTTATTTCCCTTGGAATTTTATATTCCTTTAGAGAATTCTTCTTCGTAACTAAGTTGTGAGGCTGCCTTTTGTTCTTTGTTGTCTATGCAGGAGTTCCGCCTCTTGATTTCTGAACTGAATATAAGGATAATATTTCTGAGGCACTGGCAACTGATCATTTGAAAGACTGCCTAGATGGAAATATTCCCTTCCCCGATATTCCTCATCCAGCTACTTTAAAGCCCATAAACTTTTGTGGTTATAAAGAGACTATTGAAAAATGTTTTCATATGGATTGCTTTAAAGATGGCAGAACACGAGGCGTTGAAATTAATAGTGGAACACGAAAAGTTGCCAAAAATAGTGACAGCAAATTGCACTTAAATAAACATATATAATGTAACATAAATAAAGCGCGCAGGCTTTTACGGGAAGTAACTTCAAGGATAGATTGCAGTGTTTTGCAAAACAAACCTTTATGTGAATATTTTCTTGAGTAAAAGAATTCTTGAAGCACAAAAACTCACGAGAGAAAACTTATCTAATGGGGACTAGAATCGTCATTTATTTTATTTATATATTTATCTGTTTGCTCCCCCCCACACACACACATACGCACTTCTACAGGAATTCCGAAGATGAGTTTGATTTAGTAGCTTTAAATTGTAGAATTCATTACATTCCCCCCATTAAACATTACATACTCCATTATAACCCCATCCATTCATTTAAAGTTTGAGTAAGCGCAAGAAAAACTTTATTGAAAACTAAGGAAGCGTTTTCGGTAAAAAATTGGAATTATTTGTTATAAAGCAATACATAAAAAATGTAAACGGTTTTGCTTATTTAGATGTCCTATTGCTGTTTCGATTCGCCGAATGCTTGTAATTTGTGTAATACCCATTGAATGGCCAATACCCATTGGTCATTTAGCCATCTCATCATCGAGATTGCTCACCAAGGTGTACTACAGGGGCCGAACGATTTAACATTCCCGAGAACATGGTGGTTCCGTCCTAGTTCCGATCGAGAAAAACCTGAGAAGACAGATCCGAAGGCCTACCTGCCAGCCATTGTATCGAGAGGATCTTTGGCTCACCACTACTTTAGGTACCCTTATGACACACAGATGCTATATACTTCAAGCAAGTATCCAAGCTTTCTCATGGATTCGATACGGGTCTAACGATACTGCAGCCATCAGCGTTAACATCTATACCGATCAGGGTGTCCTCCTTTAGAAGTACATGGCGTTAAAAATAATTTACTGGTAAAGCACTGCGAATAGATAATTAAAAATATACAAAATTAACTGTATTTGCTCACACTGCCTTGTTCTGGAGCTTTTACGAAATTTTTCGTCAAAAAGTTTGCTATTGCAATCAAATTCTTTTGAAATTTAACCATTGGCAACCGAAAGCTCCATATTTAACATTCTTACGGAAGGAGCTCGGATTGCCTATATAATATATCTGCTATTTTCTATAAGCTTTTATTTTTTTACTAGCTGATGTTTTACTTTTTAAATATAGCTGCTATTAAGTACTTCTGGATAAGAATATTCTTACATTTATCTTTTGAGAAACATTGTGAGATTAAGACTGGAGAATTTTCTTTGTTAGCGAATGATGTATTTTTCAGAATTAATAGCTGTGAGTTTAGCAGAAAATGCAACAGAATTTTATAAGCAGGCAATTAGGTGAATAGCTGTTTCAGATTTCACTTGATTGCTATCATGAAGTAAATATATTTTAATTTACTTCTATGTTATTTTCTGTCTATAAGCGACAATTTCTCACCTTTAATCATTCTAATGGCAGGCTCAAGCATCAAAGTCTTAACTTTTTTCTTGCAAAAATTTCTAACAGGAAGAAATAGCTATTCTTAATTATAATTTGTGTCAGAAGTAAACAGTATATTAGAAAAACAAAACAGTGGCTGAAAAAAGAAATTTTGGCTGCAAATCCCCAAATAAGTTAATTAATTAACTGACATATAAAAACAGAGTAATTTTTAAAAATTTTTTTCAGTGTACGAATCCTGATAGGAATTTTCTTGAATGTGCTGGGAAGTGAAAGAAGACAGTAAACTTTGACCTTTTTTTCCTTGCTATGCAGCAGTTTTCATAATCTTTCCGCTGCTGGAATCCATAAAATTGTTTTCACGCTACAGGTTTCCAACAAATTAGTTTCAGCTCTCGTTAAGTGAAAAACAATTGTAAAGAAAGAGACCTCGACAGGATTTAGCATAATTAGTTAAACTCGGGGTTTGATAATGCAAAAATAATTGTGAATTCTTTTCCGAGGGAAGTACATATTTTCTTTAGATACCTTCTTTTTGTTTAACTTGTAAGTCCTTTTTCCTTTTCTTGGTTTGTTGGTTGCTTTGTTTCACAGAAAACATTATTTAGTAATTTTGGTTTAGGCGATGATCTAAATCAACGCACTTTTTTTTTAACTTACTTTTTAATTTTTTTCAGTTTTCAAACTGGCCAAAAGATTGGATCTCTATAATTCCACATAAATTTGTATTATACTCTAAAAAGACCCAGAATGGATAAGAATGTGTTTTAATTTAAAATAAAAAATTGCTTCTTAGAGGACTTCTTAGGGAGACTTCTTAGAGCGCATATCTTGAACTTACCGATTCCGCACTAGGAGACTTTAGAGGCAAAGCAAGTTTAAAAGTCAATCAGGTGTCTCTCAGAAATAAGTAGAAAATCAAACCTATTCAAGATAAAATATTATTATTATCAACGTTCATAGAACTGCTGAAGCAACTGATGACTCAATGGTAACGTGCTTATACTGTAGACGACAAAACGTCGAAGATTCTGATCTCAGTGGGTACGACTCTTTCTGTTAGTATTATTATTTTTTTCAATTCTTGGGAATTGTTATTCGTAAGAAATAGTTTTAAAGGAATAAAATGGAAAAAGAAATTCTTCCCGAAGAATTTGTAGGAAACTGCGAAGGAAATAGTTTTATAGAAATAAAACGGAAAAAGAAACTTTCTTTATTTTATTTTGCTTTCATGCCAGCTTTATCATACATATTGCTATAGAAAAGAAATATATTTTTCATCTGCCAAACAAACATTTACGGGACTGTAATTTTAAGAAATCAAAATTTCACATACTTTTGATAAAAAGTGTCTCGTGGTTAAAACCTTCATTTTTTTAAAGCTTATTTATTTGATCCATTTATGTAGCCGAAACAGTGGTACTCATTGGTGCCATCGTTTTGAAAACCATCCTGAGCATGGGGAAGAATTTCCTTCGTTTACATCATTTGCAAGACAAGAAATGCAATGGAAACATCAATTATTTTAATTTTTAATTTAATAAAGAAGATAAAAGTATGCACTCATAAAATGAAGAATATCTCGAGAAGTTTAGCAAGGAAAAAAAAAAGAGCTTAAGAGCAAATGAGAAAACAGTTTAAAACTTAAAAGTATTAGAGTTTTCTATTTAACAGTAAGTCATCTAGCTTTCCGATCAAAGAAAGTAATCTTTCAAATTTATAACAATGTCAAGAACTACGCAGAAAATGTGAAATAGTAAAGTGAAAACAAATATTTTCCAGACATTTCTATAAATATTAAGGATGTCTGAATGTGATGTCTTCTTTCCTCCGTGACATAGGAGGCAACTTTGTCTCGAAGAAAAATTTATTAAAATCCATCCTTCCTTAAAAAAAGTGCTCGATGCATAATTTTAAGATATGTAAATGGAAAAAGGATGTGTCTGTGTAAATTAAAATAGTCAGTGTCGCTAAAATTTTATCTATCAATCCTATTTCTATAACTCTCTGCACTATTTTATATATTAGCAAGGTAATTTCTCTACTAATTTCTACTCAAATTAATTAATCAAATGTTGCCCAGAAATTATTCTATTCTTAAGGATAAAATCCAGACATGTGTATTATGCGCGACAAATTGGTAAAATTTTGCCAGATGATAATAGCTTTTTACAAAAATAAAACTCAATTTCTTATATGGAAAGTAAACTGATTTCCTTAAGTGAATAAATTTTATCGTTTTGCCTGTTCGATGAAATTGGAAACATTTGGGTCGGGTTAGTCCAAGCTACATATAAAAGAAGCATGTCAGGTCTAATAGTTTATGCTTACTTTTCTGGGCGTAGCTGTTTAATTCTACTACTCATATGTAAATTAATGCATATTTCCTCAAAATTATAAGTTTGTTTTTTACTTAAAAGAAAATTTTGAACCCGTCTTAACACTGACTTGCTAAATACATAAGAAATATATAAAAATAAAAAAATTAATAAATTCAATACGAGCGTCAGAAAGCTTTATATCCTGTACGGTGTATGATATCTTGCTCCTGAAGTTAATCGAAATTCGTAAATAAACATGTTTTGAATTATTTGATTATTTGTGGTTAAAACTAGATCACTTAACTAGATTATTGATTCAAAATTAAACTGAAAGTGACATTTTTTTATTTTAGTGACAATTATATCGTTCACATAGTCACAGAAACTGACTGCCAAAAGTGTCACAGGTTACCTTGTAAGGTATTTTCTCCCTCCTTATCGCCTTCATGGTGTAACTGAAAATCACCTCCGGTTAACAATCGAAAGATCCGAAGTTCGAGTCCCGATGAAGGCATTGTCCAATTTCATGTCTTCTGCTTCAAAAAATCTAATGACTCTGCAAGATAACAGCTATTTATGGTCAACAAACAGGTGCGGTATGTGGCAGTGCAGTAACGCAAGGCGAAAACGTCGTGCTACAAAACATCGTGGGAGAAAACATCGTGGGAGAAAACATCGCAAAGAGAAAACATCGCACTTCTAAAACATCGTGGTACAAAATATCGTCGTCAGAAATAAAGCGATTCAAAAACTTCGCAGTTTAAAAACATCGTCGTCGAAAATATCGTGGTAAAAAATAAAGTATCTACAAATGATCGCATGACGATAACATCGCAGACACGCTTTTTTCAGGCTTTAATAACTGTAAATGGATATTCCCATAATGATTTGTGAACGCAAGATAGAAAGAAAGATAATTTTACTTTCATATTTTTATTACCTAATAAATTTTTGCTAGATGTCTAGATTGTTGGAGAATAACTCACAGTACAACGAATTCAACATTAAAAACATAAAATCTAGGACTGAAGAGAGCAAAGAAAAAACGAAATATAAAATTCAGATATTATTATAATAAAAACACTAATATATACCATTAATAAGCAAACTATGTTAATATTGCTTAAAAGAAAATAAACGAACTTAAAATAATACAATAAATTAAATAATACTTAAAAATAATACTGATACAAACCAAATAATACATCAAAAGTATAAAACATCAATACATAACGTAATCATATATAGACAATACGCAAAATAAATCATATAAATAATAGTACTAAAAATTCAAAGAACAATTCGCGCAAGACTTTAAAGGTCTCGGAACTCCTAACAAGCTCATAGATCATAGACCGTAAATCTACAAGCTCAGGGATATTTAGGATCATCCCATAGGTCACGAGATTGTAGTGCTACAGTAATGTAATGTCGAATAGATTCTTAAAATAAAATTAAACAGAAGCACACCTATGCCGTCTAGACTTTTGTTCACCAATTTTTCTGTAGCTTCATCAGTGTGAGGCAGTGGAATAATTTATATAAACTTTTTAATTAAATTCAAATGAAGTATTCTGATGCCCCCTGAGTGCGTTCGTCATCGGTGACCTATCTCCTGATGTCATTTTCAGGTAACCATTGCCCTTAAAGGCTGTTGGTCACCAGAAACTTTTAGTAGAACTTTGCTTCATATCACTAATGTAGGACAAAGCAATAAATTAATTTAAATATTTAAAATAAAATTTAATCCAAGCATAAGCGTATCTGTCAATTCTGTTCGTCGGTGGTGACCTACTAATTAAGTGTCACATTGGTCAACCCCTGGATTACCGATTCGTTCTGTACAATACATTTGCGTATATTTAAAAATTAAAATTAAATGGAGGCATACCAATGCCTTTCAAGTTTGCCTGTCAACGGAGCCCTACAGGTTGTTAATTTATAGCTCACTATTATGAGGTAGTGTAGTAAATTTATATAGATATTTAAATCGAAATTAAGTCAAAGCACTCTGCTGCCCTTTCATGCTACTGGTCACAAGTACCCGTCATTGCTAACCTATTTTACAGTTTGGGAGTCACTAAGGATCATTAGTAAGTCTCCAGAGTGAGACAGTGTTGTTATATCTGACTTGCAAGTTGACGAACGCTGTCTAGTGTACTAAAGATTGACGGTTAGCGCCTCACACCGGTAAACAGACGCTAACCGTCAATCGTGAAAGGAAAATGAAGTGCAGCAGTACAGATCAAGGCTTTGGTAATTGGTGACTTACAAGCTTATCGTCAGTGTAGGTCAGCCCAGTTAGTTGCTAGAATAGAGCAGTGGATTAAATTTGAATACGACTAAAATTCGGGTTAAATCGTCGGACAATGATGATTTACATTTGCTAGTTAATAATACTAAGAGTCACTGGCACTGGATAGTGTAGTATAAACTTAATTAAATTGCAGTGATTTAATTTAAATGATAAAATTTAAGCACTGATTAAATGAAGTAGAATGGAAACAACCATAATCAAAAAACTGAAGTAACTGAAGCACAGACGTGAATGTCAATCCTGTGTCCTTCGGTGACTTCCAAATCCATTGGCTATTAGTGACCTGCAGATTTTCAGTAAACAGTTTTTTTGCAGTGGAAATACTTGCCTAAGTAAAATGATAAGTATTTAATAGCGCAACTCAGCTGAAACCGTAATGCTCCAAAAATGTTGGAAATTCTCCCCTAAAAACTCCACTAACGCCAAAACGCACAGTAGAGCTAGACACGGAATAACAGAGATAAAAAGTATTAAACCCATTGAAAGAATTGTGCTAGAATGCAAATTCCATACAAACCATTATATAATAAAATGGTAGCAAACAAAACCACAAATATTTGAATAAATTTTAAATTAAGTTAAATTTTTCAAAGCAGTTACTCCCACGAAGTTCAAATTTTGTTTCCATAATTTCCATAGTCTAATTTCTTTCAAATTTATTTCCAGTTATTTTACCCTGGTTGTTAAAACATTACACCTATTTTTCTTACGTGACTCATTAAATATTTCTCAATCTAAATCAGACAATTTATTTTTATCGTTTCTACTTCATATTCTCAGTTTTCTTATTGTCTTTTTTTCATCTATGTATCTGAATCAAAAAATATAAATACAGAGTAAGTTTTACAAAGGCGATATAAGCTCACTTGCATATAAATTTTTCAAAATCGAGTTATAAGTTTACATAAATATAATGGCGTTTGTTGCAAGTTTATGTATCCAAAATTCAAAGAGATTGTTTATGCGCTGCTCGCCAAAATTACAGGATAATCTAAAAAATTATTATCATGAGTAAAATGTTTTAATTAATGCCTAATTTTGTAGTTATTTATGTTAACTATCTGAGAATTAACGCAAAACTGGACTTCTGAAAATGCACTAATAGCACAAAATATTCAAGTTAGGGGACTGACAGAGTGTTGTGCAGTTAACACACATCGTAATTCTGGCGTGTAGTGTTGTTTAAAATTAACGTGGTTTCTGACAATGATAACTGTTCATTAATTGTGATTCAAAGACATCATTTAAGTGAAGGGCAAAAAAGTGTTGCTTTTAATTATATACTCAAGGAGGGCGAACACAAATAGAGGTCGCCCAAGATCCGAATATTCCTTAAAGAGTCATATCAAGAACTTAGAACCACGTTTTAAACATTGAATCACTTAGTAGGTAGCCTGGCCATGGGCGGTCAAGAGCAGCAATAGCATCCCACTCCTGTTTTCTGTCATTATCAGCTCAAAGAAATTATGAAACAATAATTAGGCCATATTGAGCATCATCTTGACTTAAGAACATAAGATATCGCTCAATGGATCGCCCGACTGAACCTGTACGGGATGCCTTAGGCAGAGCGGAACTCTAGCTTGTCAAATGTCTTTCTAGATCCTCCAGGATCTGAAAAAAAAGCACCTTCAAAGAATGGCTTGCAATTCCAGATGATTGATCAACAGTTTGGTAAATTCTCTGAAATCAAGATTTGGGAGTTGTATTTCTGTCATAGGCCAAATCAAAAAAAGATTTGATAAAAAAACAATAATTTTCCCATCATTTTTAAATTTCCGCAAATTTGACTTCGCTATTTTGATATTAATTTGTATAGACCATTAGGCATTTAACTTGAGCAGAAGACGTACAAAATGTTCACTGTCCTGGCCGGAAATCGAACACATGACCTCCCGATTCCTAACCGGATGTGATTCCAGTTATCCCACAAAAACGCACTGTAACTAGGAAGAAAACACCTTACATTTTTCTCCACTTAAAAGGCGATTGAGATGGAGGTAAAAGCCAGATCTTAATGATGACGAATTATCGTCCACCATATTTTAGTTCAGAAGCCACTGTAGAGTCATTACTTTCGAAGAAGCAGGAAACATGCAACATTATGGTAGTGACGAATTACCATTTACCACATTTTCATTTGGGTATCACTAACTCCGTTCGCAAGAACAGGTTCTTCCAATGCGACTCATTCACATAGCGCGGAAATTTTAACTGCTTGTCGAATTGGAGAGAGAAGTTTTTGGCTCTCGGAATAAGAGCAAATGGGGAGCATTTCGCATTCTTCTCTGAGCGCTTTACTTAATCTAGTAAGCAATGTGCCTAACATACAGTTGATCGCTTACTGGTCAGTGAAATTATTGCATTAAATAAATATCTAGGAATGCGATGCCGTTCAAAAAAAAAAAAAACTTAAGTGGTTCCGTGCGTGACACGGATATATATATATATATATATAAACAGGTGTGTACAAGTTTAGCTGTGGCTGGATATATATAAGAAACAAAATGAAAATCGAAGTGAAAAATCACGATGAAAATCAAAGTGCTTGAATATTGCCTGCAGCACAATAAACTAAGGATACCATCACTCTGGCTAAGCCAGTTTTAGAGATTTTAATGTTGTATTTATAAAGGCACACATAAATTTCCTTCAGGGAATCCACCGTATTTGGTGAGGAATAGGAATATGTCCTTTAAACAGTTCTTATTTATTGTAGGTTTCAAAATAATTCCCCCAAAATAAGTAAACTAATAAAGTTTTTACAAAGTAAGCTATTTAAGGCTCACAAAGTAATTAATAAACTAAAAGAAGAAAAATAGTTTATCATATAGTTTGCCATGTAGAGACAGAGAGTAAATAATTCCGTTCATAAATTACAGATAAATTTTTTTCTCGCAAGTAATAAAATATTGGACAGGGACATATCCAGCAGTGAATTTGGTAGCAGGATTGCCCGTTTGGTTGAAACGGAATTTCTTCAAAGCTGGCTAATATTTTACCTAACAGAATAGATTCAAATTCATACTTTTGCAAACATTCAAACTAAATGTAAGTAACTAAATGCAATTTTAATTAAATGTAATTTAATTAATTTTTTTTTAATTTCATGTTTTAATGCCTTGTAATATATAAAAATACTGTCTTTTTATACGTGTTTCCGTTTTATGTACATCCTTAGAAATAATATCCTAATGTTCGTATTCTGAGGGCAGGTTATAAGTACTGCATATGTAAATATATTTTCTGATTTTATTGCCGTATAAATTTATTTTGAGTTAAATGCTTTGAGAATGTAGAAAGAAAGGCTGAATTAAATTTATATTATTAATTAGAGATTATTTTATTTTTATAATTAAAAACTAAGTTTTTATTATCATAACGGTTTGTTAAAAGTGTTCCTTGAATGAAAATAAACATTAGTTCATATTCTTTGGAAATTAAATTTTTCTGGTATTTATGACCTTTAAATAACATTATAATGTTCGAAGAAAATGTGAGAAACAGCATGGTAATGTGAGGCAAAACATTTTGAGAAGTACTACTTTGTTATAATTGGCTTCTTCTATGTTTTAATAATTCAGAATTAGGACGCTTTTCTTCCTAATATGAAGTAATGGAATTAAAATTTTTTTAAGTTTTCTGGTGGAAAGCATTAAAAATAGGAATAAAATTTCATGTAACTGTTATAAATTATTAAGATAATTGCATTTTTTAGTTTCATAAGCTTGAAAAAATATAAATTACTCTACATTCACTACGTTAAGAAACATTAAATGTAACTTGATGGGAAGGGGGTATTAAAAATTCATCCTCTGCAGTTACAGTCATTGTTATACTTATAATAATCATATTCATTAAGAAGACTATCAAGTAAATTTTAGTTTTTTTACTCAGTAATATGTGTTAAGTAATGATCAGAACAGTACAATTTTTTCTTGAGTAAGGCTGTGAGAGATAAATGGAAATTTAATACTTTATACATTGCTGGCCACCTTAAATGCAACACCCTGAAGGAAGTATTCAAATAACATTAAATTTACAACATACATTAGCGGAGGTGAGATATGCAAATGATTAGAATTTCAGCGCAGACGCACATCACGCGCGCCTGTGGTGCCACTTCATAGCTCTATTTCATGTGAGGACAAAAACATTGTGCGCATGGCAATGACGGATCGCTCAGTCACTTTACGAACCATAGCACAGCACATTCAGTCTGTAAATCATCATCCAGTGTCTGCGCGTACCATTCGACGCCGTTTACAGCAGAGTGGTTATCCGCAAGACGTCCATTGCTTCGTCTACCCTTGACGCAGAACCACAAACGTCTCCGCCGCCAATGGTGCGATGAAAGAAGGATGATGACGGCAGAACGGAATGAAATTGTCTTTACTGATGAGTCACGCTTCTGCCTGCAACACCGCGATGGTCGGATTGGAGTCTGGAGACACCATGGAGAGAGGATGCTGAAGAGCTGCGTTATGCACCGTCACACTGGTCCTGCACCGGGTATTATGGTATGGGGTGGTATTGGATATCACTCTCGCACTTCTCTAGTATGCATTGCCGGTTCTTTAAACAGCCAGCGCTACTTCTCCGAGGAGTTGGAGCCAGTTGTCCTTCCTTACCTTCAGGGCTTGCTCACGGCCATATTTCAACAGGATAATGCGCGACCACATGTGGAACGCATTGTCCAAGGGTTCTTCGTCAATCGCCAGATTGAATTGCTTCCCTGCCGGCTCGCTCTCCGGATCTTTCGCCGATAGAAAACATGTGGTCCATGGTTGCTGAACGATTGACCCAGATTACATCCCAAGTTTCCACACCAGATCAACTTTGGCAACGTGGGGAAGCTGCTTGGTCTGCTGTACCCCAAGAATACATCCAAAGTCTCTTTGAATCAATGCCGAAGCATGTGGCAGCGGTGATCTCCAACAATGGCGGCTACTCTGACTACTGATTCTGGAAGGAACCACACTTAGCAGAAGTCTATAAATTTAATCATTTGATACTTGGTCAACATGTTATCTACTAAATACATTTTGTTGTGATATCTCTTGTCTTTCTTGTTGTTGCAATTTGGGTGCCCAGCAGTCTATAATTATTAACGAATTTTAGCTCTATGAGATCACTTTTCTAATACACGAAATGTTTAAAAAATAAAAACACTGTCACATAGAGCTGTATACCTATGTGAATTCATATAGGTGTTTAATTCTGAAAGAAAGCGAAACCAAAGACAGTATTTTCTAAACTGCCTTTTAAAGATTCTAAAAATTTAATATTCCTGACAGAAATGCTATTTAGATAAAGAGTTAGGATGATGTATTTCAAATAGAAAGACTGTATGAAAAGACTTCTCGGTCTGTACATCATTAACAGCAGCACAGCTTCCTCACAACTATCACTGACGAACAGTTTCATATTTATTATTTCTAATTGCTAAAGTGTTCACAGTTAAGCTCGTAAAACAAGCCTAAGCTTTTTGTTAGCATTTTAATTTTTTTGTTTCAAAGAAAAATAATTCTCCAATATCACAACAGGAACAATTAAAATTATCATTGTGTAATATTAGAGAATCATGTAAGCTGTTGTCTTGCGAAACGAACAAGTCAAGTAACTGATTTTTCCTTTAAAATCACAAAAGGAAACTTAATTTCCAGCGTGAAGACTAGAACTTAGAAGTTTATGCACAATTTTCTGAAAGTGCGAGTCTGCCAGACCCTCACGAATAATGATCCAAACTTTCCAATATTCAGAGTTATTAGGAAGAGAAAACGCAAAGAATATGTTTCCATCTTAATAGAAATGGGAATGAACAATTAACAGAAAGTAGACAGAGTTTGGTTTGCTTTGGGATCATAAACTACTTCCAAACTCCTGAAAGACGTAAAGCAAATTATCGCTGTGTCTGAAGTAACTACAGAGACTTGAAAAGGTTTAAACAACATTTTTATTAAAACATAACTTTGAACATAAGCGAGCTTCTTGCGCTAACAGAATCAACTACCACTTGTGGCGATGTAACCAAACATAGACCAGTAATCAAAGACCACAGCTAAACTTAAATCTAAGCCGGCTCAAAAAAGCTAACCCTAACCTGCGAATCGAATTTAAATATCGGCAGCAACAACGCCAAGCCGAATAATTACGAACTAATCAGAGCTGGTAGCACTAACGTAACGTGTCCATGAGAAGCAAAAGCACGCTTTGTCTTACAATCCAAAAACTCTCTAAATCAAAAGAAATTATAGTAAAAGCTGAAATTATAAATAACTGGTTAATTTAAATAAGAAATTTTACACGTATTTTGATTACCACGGCAAATGATAATATATCTCTAATTAATTAGAAAGAGAACTTTTCGCCTGTAACTTCATGTGTAACTCAAATCCGATGCCTACATTTGAAATTAAGCAAAAGAACTACTATATACATATAAGTTGCACATGAAAGAAAATCTTGAAAAACTCACACAGCGAGAAATTTCAGTCACAGAGAATGGAACTGGAGCTGAACTAAGAAGAAGGTAAAGAGAAGAAAGATTAATGTCTTAAAAATTGATTATAAAACCAAATTTAGAATACTAATATAGAAACTTACATTGCTTACTTAGTCGAAACGCAACTTTTTATAAATGGGTCATGTTTATAGTATAATTGAAACTGAGAGAAGATTTAACGCAACCAAAAGTAATTAACCGGAGCTTATGCCAAATAGGATTCCTATCTCGCTTCTAAAATATCTCTTTAACCGTTGAAATGATAAAAACCAAATTTCTAATGCAACAAAGAGGAAAAAGAGAGTTTCGTGATCCGAAGAATTATAAAAGTGATTATACTTTCAACGACCCTAAGCATTATGGGCTTTTAAAAAAAAGGAGGGTTTTCAAATCTCCCTCCCTTGTTCAGATTTTCTGGCCGCGTAGGATTTATGCCTTGTTTGCCCTTAGTTCTCATTTCAAATTTTATAACTAAGGATAAGATATTGATATTTATATGAAATTCTTGCTAATCAGTTTAAATTGCTCCAAACTGAAATATTTTCTATGTTTTATGCCAAAGTTAAAAAACTATTTTTGGTAACAGTAATATATATTTTGTGTGTCAGAATTTTTCAAAATGACCATATTTTTTTTTACATAATTCGGCGACTGGGATACACATACGGAGGCTTAGGGCATTTCTCTGGTTAAGCATCTGTGGGGCACAGTCTGTGGGGTAAGTTTGTACAGATAATGGTTTACACTTTTGACAATATAATTCATTTATTAAACTCTGTCTGAAACTGTAGATGAATTTTGTAAAGGGAGTTATTTAATCTCTTTTTCCCATTAAACTGTCTGAAGAAATATTTTTTCCTTTTAGTTCATTAATTACTATGAGTTTAAAAAAAAATTTTTTTAATTTTTTTTCACTTTTTTATTTTTAGTCTCGATGACAGGTTATCAATCAAATTATTCAACTAAACAATCGATTTTTAAAAATCAGTAAAGTATAGTATAATAATGACTATTTACCTGCCTTAGCAATTTGCTAGCGACTGGATATCTTCCCTCTTAAGGTCATATCAACCCATTTAAAACATTTAGGAGAAATAACTCCTTAGAACAATTAGCCAATCACCGTGGATCGTTTGGGGTTACCATGTAAAAGGAAAACTAGTTCTCCATTACAAATTATTGTTGATGACAGGGCATCCGGTGTTGTTAGCTGACTGATCGCTGAAAATGAACAACATACAATTTTTTGCGAAAAAAAAGGAAAAGTCGTGCGTTTTTTTAAGCGGTAAAGCAGGTAGTAACATTAATTCAAACAGGTTTTAGTCTGAAATAAATGGATATGTGAAACCAAACTTATACTGTCAGTACCTGGAAATAAACTGCCCTCCAGAAGTTAAGGAACAGCAAGCTTTTCGAAGCTCACCATTACAAAAATGTCAGTAACGTTTAAACTCACACTTCATATGCATGACACAAACGAAGTTTAAGAAAATATATGAAAAAATAATAGCTACCACTTTTATTTTGTAGAAATTAATACTTACATAGGTGTTGGAGAAAAAATGCAAAAATTGTAATTTTTGTTCACGAGTGTTGATCTTCATTTGTCATTACAGTTCCGTGGACAATATTCAGGAGAGGCTATCGACGTCCAGGAGAACTCGTTTGCCCGATTTGTTGAGGTGGTGGGAGATTGGATGGATGGAAATGGGGATGTCACAAGCTGATGCTTCTAGACGTCTCGATGTCTCTAGAAGTGTGGCCCACCGACTATAGAATCAGTTTGAATCCGAGGATTCTGTGTCTAGAAGACATGTTTCAGGCAGATATAGAGTTACAACACCTGGGGGAGACCGTTATTTAGTTCTTTCGGCCTGAAGGAGGAGTAATATTACTGTGCCTCAGCTCATAGCAAATCATTTAGGGGCAACAGGAACAAGAATCTCAGCTACTACAGCGCGTAGACACCTGCGCAATACAGGTCTGTGTGCAAGACGACCAGTTGTTTCTGTCCCCTTGACCTGAGAAAGCAGAGAGGCCCGTTTATGTTGGGCAAGAGAGCACGTCTCCTGGACCAGTCAACAATGGGCGCCTGTTCTCTTCACAGACGAGTCCAAGTTCACACTGGAGAGGGATTCAGGTCATCAGCTGATCTGGAGGGAACAACACTCTCTCGCTGGTCACACTGACCTGCATGCGTTCCATGGAGGAACTTTGACGGTATGAGATATAATTTATATATTCTAATAAGTATATATTTCTAATAACAGACGAGATTCTTGATATGTCCACCCATATACCGCTGCTATTGCTTCTGGATTTCTTCTGATGGACGACAATGCGCGACCGCTCCGAGCTCGGGTTGATGAAGATTTTAGACAAAACTGTATAGATTTCGAGATGCTTCTTTGTTAGGTGGAAAAAATTTGCAAGGTTGAGAAGAGCAACAAATATTTTATGGAAAGCAATGGGTGGAGCAAAGTAAAACCGAATGTCATCTATCCAATAAAATAGCAATGAAGGGGGAAAGCTAATTTATTATAAATTTGAAAATGCTGAGAAGAACAGAACTGTAAAATATATCATTAGCTAAATAAGATTGCAATAAATTTTTGTAAACATGATAGGGTTCAAAGAAATCCAGCTCATCAAAAAAATTTTTTTAGGTTTTATGCAGAAACAAATTCAGAACTGTGGTTAAACTCAAGCTATTATTAGTTATGGAAGATTTATGTTTCCTTATCAAACGTAGCGTTCGTGTTCCTTGATGCTAAGTGTTAGCCCTCTTTTGAATTGTCCAATATACGTCAAATGACATGGACAAATATGCTATGAATTTCTTTAGAATTAAAATCACAGATAGGATTTTTAGGAATCGATCAACGATTATTATTGATGGGTGAAAAATGTTGAACTTCTAGAAAATCCGAAACATTTTATAACTAATATAAAGGGGAAATGGAATGACTACAAGGAGGTAGTTGTCATTTCTAATAACAGAATTTCTTTTATATTTGTCAAGAAGAAACCTTTTAAGGCTTTATCAAAGACCTTGGACGAAAATTCTTTATCAGTGACAATTGATTTCAAATAGGAAAGTTCTTGAGGAAAAAAACCGTCTAAAGAACAAACCGTGAGAACTCAATGTAAGTAAGAACAAAAAGAAGCTCTTTTGTTATTTTATCATTTTGCATGGGGAGGCAAGCAAACACAGAACGTTTTATGTCAAGTAGGCTGAAATCAGATTCATTGCGGACAATTAGGGTGTCAAGAAAAAGAAAAGAGTTACGTAATTCAATTTTAAAATCAATCAAATTCGTAAGAGATAAAATTTTTATCAAGTCTTCCCTATTACTAACAAAAAGCTCGAAAGTGTTATCAGCATAGCGAATCCATAACAAAAACAACTTTTCATGTGATTTGGCCTCAAAATGTTTGTACTTTCTTCCACCTTTGCAAAACTTTCTTTATTTCTGACAAAAAAGGAACTTCGATCTCTTTCGAAATGGATGGAATTTCATTCAAAATCTATGCCAGTCTACAGTTGTTCTTTTTCCTAATTTTAGTTTGGCATTGTGGTGTTTCTTTTCCAGTCAACTACTACGTATATTAACTTTGATTGAACGTTGAGCAAGAAATCAGCAACAATCATTAAAACATTTGCTGAAACTTTATTTGAATTCTTGAAATCACAAAAATATTTTCGCTACTTTTGCAACAATAAATCGGTTTTCTAATACAATTCCTTAGCAAAATTCATACACCATTTAAAGTTTCAACGCACTTCCATCTGTCTTTAATTAGTAAGTTTGAACAAAAAGTTCTTCAAAATGTTTGGCTCTTGCTCATATGCCAAGCCAAAATGCGAGCAACAGGCCTTTTCTAAAACTGAAACTTCTTTTATTATTTTATTTATTATTGACACAGTTATTTAAGGACATTACTATTATTCTTAAAGTTTACAGGATTTTCATTCAAAAGTTGGTATTTAAAATAGTTTCAAAATTATGTACACATTCCACTATATAAAGCAGGGGTGGTCAAGCTCCTTGATAGTCCGAGCCATTTTTCAAAATTTGAAATTTTTTGCGAGCCGCAATTAAACACGTATTTAAAAGGTATGCAAAAAAGGTATTAAAAAAATATTTTTACAGAAATTATATTTATTGAAAACATATAACTAAAAGTACAAAATATGTGTATTGAATTTAAATATTAAAAATTAAACATATTTATTTTACTTCTCTTGATACTTTAAAATTTCGTGAGTAATTGGTGACAGCACTTCTCATTAATTTAGTTAATACTAATCGGTGTTTGGATTTCACGAATTTTAAAGTGGAATAATATGATTCACATAAGTACGTTGTTCCGAATATTGAAATAATTCGACAAGCAGCCTTCTTTTATTCAGAATACTTCGATTCTGGTACAAATTTCCAAAATTCAGTAATCGGCGTCGATTTATATTTTAATGTAGAGCTTGATCTTCTTGCATCTCTATTACTTCTAATTCTCCAGATGCTTTTGGGTCATAATTATATTGGAAATGAAAAACTCACCTTGAATTATGTTAATTTCAAATGGATTCAGAAAAAAAAATCAAGAGACCATGGACGGAAATGAAATTTGTTACAACGTTGCACTTAGTCTTTCACATTTGTTGTCTGTAATTTAAAAGACATTTTGAAAAACATACGGAACGATAATAATTTTTTAAAATATAATAACACAAAAATGAAAAGGGAGCTGGGGTACATTTATTGAGAGCCACAAATAATCATTCAAAGAGCCGCATGTGGCTCGCGAGCCGCAGGTTGACCACCCCTGATATATAGCATTGTTCTAATATAGATTTTTGATACAAAATCGGACTTTTTCTGAAATAAGATACCAATGTTTTTCTCGTGTTTCGATTCTACGACTCAAATTACGCCTAGATATTAAATTTTGTAATTTTGGGTGAGAAATTTAAAAATTTATGGGTCATTTTTTTTCAGTTTGCGCCAAGAATAATTCACTTGGAGGACTTAATTTATAGGGTTACAGCCGAAAACAACGCGGCAAAAACATCGCGGATGAAAACGTCGCGGAGAAAACAACGCAAGGCGAAAGCTTCGTGCTACAAAACATCGTGGGAGAAAACATCGCAAAGAGAAAACATCGCAGTTCTAAAACATCGTGTTACAAAACATCGTCGTCGAAAATAAAGCGGTTCAAAAACTTCGCAGTTTAAAAACATCGTCGTCGAAAATATCGCAGTAAAATATAAAGTATCTACAAATCATCGCATGATGATAACATCGCAGACATGCTCTAATAACTGTAAATGGATATTCCCATAATGGTTTGTGAGCGCAAGATGGAAAGAAGGATAATTTTTACTTTCATATTTTTTATTAACTAATAAATTTTTGCTGAGAAAATGAGAAGGAAACTTAAGCATGGAAAATTATTGCAACTTATAGCACTCAATAGAATTTTAAACCGACATAGTTAACCAACAAAAGCCATTAATAAATAATTTTTTATAAAGTTCCTACTGGTAATTTTTCATGAAAAGTATAATCTATAAGTTGCATTTAATTGTCTATGCTTAAGTTTCCTTCTTACGTTTTCAGCAAAACATTTTTAGTCAATAAAGAACTGTGAAAGTAAAAATTATCCTTTTTTACATCTTGCGCTCACAAATCATTATGGAAATATTCATTTACAATTATCAAAACTTGAAAAAAGCATGTTTGCGATGTTATCCTCATGCGATGATTTGTAGATACTTTATTTTTTACCACGATATTTTCGACGACGATGTTTTTAAACTGCGAAGTTTTTGAACCGCTTTATTTTCGACGACGATTTTTTGTACCACGATGTTTTAGGACTGCGATATTTTCTCTTTGCGATGTTTTCTCCCACGATGTTTTGTAGCGCGACGTTTTCGCCTTGCGTTGTTTTCTCCGCGACGTTTTCTTCCGCGATGTTTTTGCCGCGATGTTATCGGCGGACACCATTTATAGCAACCTATTTTTCTTTCCTTTTTTTCATTGTACACGAGCGGAAAAAAGGTCATCGTTCATACTTTCAAATAATTTTAACAAAGTGCGTAAACTATATTTGGTGTTATTATCGCTTATAACAAATATACCAAATTTCAAAACGTGCAATATGTAAATTCACGTACATCTTAGGAAATTTTGAATAAAAAAACTCTGAATTTTTTACAGGTATGCTTAGAAATACATCTACTTTAAGATGATGGTAAAAACTTTATAGGTTATAATACAAAATCTTTTTCGAAAAATTCATAAAAATTATTTTAAAATACAAATTTTAAAACTAAATCATTAAAAATGGGGGAATTTTATTTGGAATGAACCTAAATTTCGAATTCTGGAAGAACGAATCAAGTAAGTTTAATAAAAAAAGGAGATATTAGTAAATATATATCATACTCAATTAACATTGAGGAGCTAAATTTTTGAGAGCTAATTTTTCAAAAACTAACTACTCCTGCGATTTTTACAAAACTTGGCACTTTGGTATGATTTGAGTCGTAGAATCGAAATATGGAAAAACACTGGTATGTTATTTCAGAAAAAGTCCGATTTTGCGTCAAAATACCTACATTAGAACAATACTATATATAAATCTAATAGATTTCCTATGTCGCGCTTTCGATACATGGAAAATGCAAGTTAAATTTCGTCAATCGGTCCAGTAGAACGGGAGGTTACAGAACTGTCCCCTCCAACACTTTTTTTTTTTCTTTTTGTGCAAGGTACCTTTTTCAGATATACTTTTGTCTTTCCTGTGGAAACGGTACTTTGTATTTTTCCCAGCTATTATGAATATAACTTAATTTATTATTGGTTTTGCATTTAAAGAAGTTAGTTTTATGAGTTTCATATATTTTTCTAATGCAGAATAAGAATGTATCTGTATGTTTGAAAATATAAAAATTATCACGGTTTGTCCAAAAACTCCTAACACGGGTTATACTTAAAGCATATGATATTTAACTACATCAGCTGATATTTAAATTTATAACGATAAGCAACTGCCATATAGTTCTTTTGGAATGTTTCAGAGGTTTGTTTCGTTCCTATCAAAATTATTCTAAAAGTGATGAAAAGTTAAATAACCTCTGCATTTTACTTATTAAGGAGACAATTATGTGATTATGATTATCAGGAATGATTAGGAAACAAATCATGGAGATAATAACATATCACGGTATAAGGTATTTCTCCGGCCTTCCTAGCGTGCCTTCGTGGTGTAGTGGTTCTGCACGCTGGGCCGCTATTCCAGAGGTCCGTGGTTCGATTCCCGGCGATCACGTTGCTAATTTCTCATCTTTCCTGCTTCCAAAAAATAACCTAATGTCTCTAGAGTTGCGCTCGAATTAAAAGGGTGTTGTATGATGATTCTCCTCACCCAAGATTTGGCGATTGGGTCCCCTAAAACCCCCAGTCGCCCTTTAAAAGGGGGAGTATTAAGTATTTCTTCCGCCTTCCTAGCGTGCCTTCGTGGTGCAGTGGTTCTGCACGCTGGGCCGGTATTCCAGAGGTCCGTGCTTCGATTCCCGGCGAAGGCGATTGCTCATTTTTCACCTCTCCGGCTTTTCCAATTAACCTAATGTATCTAAAACTGTAGCACGTCAATTGGAAGTCATTTAATATCATAACCGTTTAAAGAGTCGGACTCCATGTTGGAATCAGTGTATGATGTATGCTGTCTCTTACGACGAGAAGCTGGGGTGTAGAATATTAAGTTCATAGAAAGATACGATTTCTAAAATCAAGTAGTATGAAAATCAAAATTTTAAAATGCTAAATATGTTATTAAATGTTGAATCATTAAATATGTTATTTTCTATTGAAGCAACTGATGAAATGGTGAATCAGTCTTTTCCGTTTTTAACGTGTGCGCATTCTTGATTATATTCCATATTCTTAATTACATATCAAATAACCAGTATATCACAGCGTAATAGAAAAAAAGTCTCTTCACGATCTTGAAGTAGATTGCATTAAGATTTTAAAGAGTTACAAATTTTGATACAATTATGAATATAGTCGACTTTCTTAAAATGATCTTTAATATTTTAGAGAAGTATAGAAGTATAGAAACACGTATAGCCTATATTCTACGTGGTCTAATGCTATCGATTTCTATCTTCCATAATTAAAACAATTATGCGTCTCCAACCTCTTCATATCAGTGCCTGCTTAATTTCTCCTCATTATTCTCTCCGGGTGAAACTCATGCAATGCTCGTCATGCATAAAGTTGGATGTATTCGTTGCAGGTGACCTAGCTCTAATTATGCGTATAGATATTCCGTATATATCTATATTTGATATGGCCAAAATTCATGTTAGTAGAAGCCGCATGTTAGAACTCGGGAAAATTGAAGAGCTGCAAGTAGGTTTACCAGAAAAACATAACTAGATATTTATAAAATTTTAAAAGCATTAAAACAGTTTTTAACGGAAAGAAATATTTAAAGTAATTCAACAATGATATCACATATTGTAACTAATGCGGTTAGCTATTATAAATAAATAATTCTTGTCACTTTTGCATTGCATTCAGAAAAATATATTCTTGTCATACATAAATTTTCAACTTTTGTATGATGTATTGAATACTCTTTTTTTCAGATATAACATTGAACTTTTTCTACTAATTTCTTTTTTTCTCTGACTGTGATGGCAGTTGTGAGTTGATTTTAATAGGAGTAAGAAATAAGACACATTGCTTTCTATACAGTAGTATAAAAAGCTTTGTCTTTCAATGAAGAAAAACGCAGTGATTCTGAAATTTAGACATTTTTTTCTTTATTGTAATACCAGTTAGATAGAAACAAGCGCTCTGTGAGAAAAACTTGAATTTAATGTATGAAAATTATTTAAAATACACACTATCGACTTACTAGAGTTTTTTCATAGAAAAATAATAGTTTAATTTTCCTACGCAACTAACAGGAGACCAACATACCGAGCTAAAATTTTCTAAAAAATTAAACTTAATTTAGCTTGATTTCACTTGCTTGATCTTCCTTGCTCCGATGTTTTATCGCCTTTATAACAAAACAGAATTCTAGGTAAGATTCAGTGACATTCCCAAGAAGTAAAGCTGAACTAAAAGGTCTAATCTCACATCACCAGTGGTACGCGTACCACCGGTTGAGAATCCCTGCTCAACACTTTATATCCGTTATCTCTATCTGAATATAGATTTGTCAGTTTATAAAATTGTATTTCGAGAACAAAGCAGAAGATGCGTTCTTCTCTTTGAAATTTATAAATAACAGATACATACTACACACACCTTTGCTTTTGCAATAGTTGGTACTAAGAAAACAATTTCAATTCAGTTATTGTGCATCAACAACTTATTTCTTTTGCACAATAGCAACAACTTCTAGTTTCCTTACTTGGCTAGCAACATTTATGAATAATGTGCTGTGTTAACATTTATTCAAAAACAGTTTCGTAGTAACAAAGCAAATTGTTATAATATTGTATAACTTTTATAATCCATACAAATTAACTCGCTTTTGGTTTTATTTTTATTTTTTTTTATTTTCATACATTTATATTTAGTAAATATTTATTGCAATTATTATTGTAGCCGCCGCTCGTTGCACGTCCAATTTCGGCATTTCTGGAATATACCTTCCAAGTAAAAAAGGTTGCCAATTCTTGAGTTATCTGAATGAGTTTAAGAAAATACATTACGTACTTTTAATAACATTCCGCTTCAAGAGTTTAGGAACTTTTTCCCACAGTAGGCAAAACTTTGGGAAAACGTGTATCGATGCTTCTGCAGAACAGCTTAAAGAGAACAAAAATATTTAAATATAATATAATTGTTTAAAAATAATTCTGATTATTTTACGGTACCCCGTCATAAGTACACTCTTTTCCAAAACAATCGAAGCATCAAGGACTTTTGCGATCGTGACGCAATTTGGTTATCAAAAACATCTTGATCGAACATGCAAATGATCAAAGTTTCAAGCCAAATGAACAGGATTTGCGATCATAGAGCGCATTTCGCAAAGTATAAAACCAGTAACAGAGCCGGAAAATTTATCTTGATTTTTGTTGCTGCCACTGTAATTCCGTAAAGAAGCAACTAAAGATGCCATTACTACGATATCGAAGACCTTACAGACAACTAAACGACTTCGAACATGGTCGCATTGTAGGGTTGCGTGAAGCTGAGTGGTCATACCAAGCAATAGCCCGACACCTGCAAAGTACAAACACTGCTGTGCAAAGATGTTGGCAGCAATGGTTGCTATAAGGAAATTGCCGACGAAATAAAGGCTCTGGAAGGCCAAGGAGCACAAATGCGAGGGAAGATAGGATGATAGTTCGCCAGGCCTTACTTTAACTTTCTTACTTTAAGTGAGCTATATATTGAATTCAACCTTTTAGCTTTTTTTAGGACAGTCAGATTAATTATTTGCCTTCAAAATAACTTCATTCAGATGTTAAAATTTTAAAATATAGATTTAATTTGAAAGCTTAATTAAAGTGTAGCATTTATGTTTAAATTTTACTAATGAAATATTATTTGGATTTATTTCTTTCCTTTCTGCCTCTTGCCACGAAGTTTGCTTATTCTAGAATTTATGTAGTGGCAAACAGTTTTACTATAAAGAAATAGAGAAATTACGAATAGGAGTGTCAGAGTTTGGCTTGCGGTTCGATGCCTTGCTGATTAAAGCAAAGTCTGTTGGCGACGCTAATGCTGTCTTGCTGTGAATACTGTAGATCGAGGTTATATTCTGTTTTGGTAAGCTGTGTGTTTGAATTTTTGTCGCGGTCTAGGCAAACGTTTAGTCTATGGTCAAATTAGATTTAAATTGTTCAGTTTACATTCATTATGAAAGGAAGCTTTGAGTTTTAAAACAGGTCCATGTTGGCTGGTAAACTAATATTTGCATACTTTAATTTAATCACTCACAAGTTGTCAGGTAGAATACACTTGAAGTGTTTTAATTCTGTATCTGTTAGTTTATAAGTTATTTTCTCCCTCCTTTCTGTATGCGTTTCGAGAGGTGCAGGTTTGAGTCCCGGCAAGGTCATTACACATATTTCACGTCTCCTGCTTCAAAAATCCTAATGGCTCTACAATGGTGCCCGAACTGAAAAACAAAGGTGGTGGATGATGATTCTTCACAACCAGGATTTGGCGATTGTGTCCCCAGTCGCCCTTTAAAAGGGGAAGTATATTTTCTCCCTCCCTTCTGCATGCCTTCGTGGTGTAATGATAGCACACTCGGCGCGTATTTGAGAGGTCCAGGTTCGAGTCCCGGCGAGAGCATTACACATATTTCACGTCTCCTGCTTCAAAAATCGTAATGATTCAACGAGTTTGATGGCAAGATATTTTGGTGGTGATAATTCACTTCATCTATGTTCTATTGACCAAGCTAAGTTATTTGAAACCTACAGTAGGTTGTAAAGGAATTAAGACATTATCTTTCGTGTATTCCTGTGGTGCGATGGTTAACGGGAGTTTGGAACCCCCTATACCGATCATGTTAAATCGGCCGTTTTCGATGTACATTTTCTCAAAATCTGCTGTAAATACACGTTTGAAATATTTTGTGTAATTAAAGAGCACCTATCTGATTATACTGAAATGAGCTTTTGTAACATTTTGAGTTTTAGAGTAATTTATAGAATACTGTATTAGACATAGTAAACTTTTAGCACTTTTCTCACAAAAAAAAAAAATTGTGAATTTGTTCCCCTTAGCTTATCACAAAACTCTCATTTCGGTACATATTAGGAAACATAATAAATAAGTCATAAACATTTTACATACCTGTGAGCAGTCGTTCCTTAGAAAATGTACATCGAGTATAAAAAATCACATTTGGATAAAAACGCATTTTCATGTAAAAATCCTCATTACTCAAATAGTTCAATGCTAAATTAAAACTAGATTCTTTACAGTTCTAATTTCCATAGAGATTAAGGTACGGTATTTTTGTAAAGTATAGAGAATTTGAAAATGCAAAAATCCAAAATCATCCTTTTTGGAAGAGTTTTGGCTTCCAACATCCCTTAAAATAATAGTTCGACGTACTGCACATCCCACGTACTATTCCGAGAGAAGATACAGTTTCTTTTCAGCAATTTTTTGCTCTTGAACTCCTTTTCATCTTTATAAAAGAGGCCAATTAGTTAATTAATAATTATGTGCTAAAGTACATGACTGTAAAGGACTATGGTAAAATTATGTTAATTCAGTTCTTAGCGTATTAGCATATTAAGAAATTTCATTTTTTGCCTGTCTGATTTTTTCCCCATTTTGTTTCCTGTGTCTAGGGGACACTGAGCACATTTCGTCTTTTACTTTACAACGCTTTCTTTGTTACTTACAAACAAAAATTTGCATTTGTAATTCCTTTTTCGGAAATCAGTTTTTAAAGTATATTTAAAATACGAATACTTAAGTGAATGAAATTAATTAATCAAGTTTAATTGAAATATTTCGTAACTACTAACATGTAGAAGTCTTTATAAAATCCCAGATTCTCAAATTCTACTTCCTTCAGAGAGAAGGCGTTCAAGAAATTCTTTGTTACGATAAGTACCTCAGTGCTTTCAAAAACAACATGCTCAGCAGATGTTACTGACTCCTTATTTTCTAAGAGATGAGTGTAATCGACCTTTTTCTATTCATTGGATTCCCGATCTCAGTTCATTCTTATTAAGTGAATCTTTCTATTGATTTCTGAAAAACTCCGTTTCGTTTCTTTCCCTCATATTCTCTGTTTTCCTGTAGGATCTTGATTACTAATACTCATTTCAGTTAGATGGTAGTCATTATTCTAAATCAAGTGTAATATAAGGAGAATCTACGGTGGATTTAGTATTTACGGATCGCATTATGCACCGCGTAGCAGAAAACATTTAATGAAATGATGAATGGAAATGGAGCTGAAACTTAGTTAAATATATTTTTGCTCATTGAAGTTCTGTTCTTCAAGTTACAGCAGTAAAGGTTTATTTCATTTTTCTAACAGCTTCTCGGTTACAATAATTTTTATATTACTCTTTACTTGTACGGCAAAGCACGTCTACTTGACAAGAAGCTATCTACTTGACAACAAGGATGCCTTTGTAAACAGACTTTCTAAAAGAAAATAGCTTGCGTTTCTTACACACAGACGAAACAACAAATCTCTTATATCCAGCTCCTTCATTAACAGTGCAAAGAACACGACAGGAACTGTCAAGATTTTATGGCTTTATATGAAAGGCTATCACTACACAACATATGAAAACATCCCTCCCCCCCCCTTAGGCAGATAACCCTCGCGTGCTTTGCCATAATCGAATAAACCAGAATAAACCTACGCAATATAATCTTCATAATAACATCTGGCTATTTAAATTAACTACTAGATAAATATAAGAATACGTATTCAGAAGTCACACAACAAAAATCAGTGTTATATTTTCAAAATTTTCACAGGACTAGTTTCGATGGTTTTACCGAACCACCATCCTCAGCTGCAAAACTGCAAATGAACAAGACAGGAAATAATGATTAATTAGATAAGAAAGCCTGGACAGGAATAAGCAAGTGGCGCCATCTATTGATGAAACCAGAACTAAAACATAATTTCTTTAAAGGCCAGAACAGAAAGATTTTTTTTAATGTGAAATGCGTCTAGAAAATCTAGAACATGTTTTTCTAGTCTAGAAGATGTTTTTCGAATAATTTTGGCAGCAGAAAAATTGAAAGTGAGATTTTCAGACCAACAATGTTGAGCAACAGAAGACTTCTGTGTTTCCTTTTTCCTAACATATGCCTCGTGTTCCTTGAAGAGAAATTTTAAGGCTCTCTTAGTTTGGCCAATGTAAATTAAACCACACTGGCAAGGAATCCTGTAAATACCTCAGGAATTCACATCGGAATGGGGTCCTTGAGTATGGAACTCGAAATTTTATTGATGGGAGAATAAAAGACCCGAAAGTTAAATTTCTGCAAAATACGTATGTGCAACTTTATAGCTAATTGATGGAAAGAAGGGAATGACAACAGAATTTTTATAATATCCTAAAACAAGAGTATGCCTTTTAGAGTGTTGAGATGAGAATTCTTTAACTGCTTGATTAGCAATGTTGGGTGAAAAGCCCCTGTCAATAGCTATTGCTTTTAAATAATTTAGTTCTTCTTCAAGGGATAGTTTGGAGGAGCAAACTTGAAGAGCACGGAAAACATAGGAATAAAATGAAGCTAACTTTTGTTTAGTCGGATGACATGATTTAAAGTGTTGTGGAAGCAAACCGATGAATATTTACGGTAAACCGTAGTACGGAAGTTGGATGTGTTACGTGTGACCAGAATGTCGAGAAAGGGAAGAGAATTGCAAGTCTCAAGTTCAAAAATAAACTGAATAGCAGGATCAATAGAATTCATTGTTAAAAGAACTTTATTTAAACCATCCTTATTTTATTATCCATTTATAAATGCTTATTTGCGTGACACATTATGAAAGAGTGCCGCATTTTACTCCGCAGGTGCTAAATAGGCATCAAAATTTCGTCTTTTAAGAACTTACTATAAAGACGATGTATGTTTCACTTATCTATGCACATCAACCACATAATAGGTGCCCACCAGGGCGGCCGAGCGGTAAAGTCGCTGAGCACTGATAGTTCGGTTCGAGGTTCGAATCCCGCGAACGGGCTGGCTGCATGGGTGTTTTCGTGGTTTTCCCCATGTGTAACGTGTATACGAGCCAGTTTCCCTTAGAACGTCCTCCATGAAGGCATCCCTCAGGCGAGATAGCCCTCGTGTGCTTTGCCATAATTAAATACACACAACGACATAATAGAGAAAAATTGTTAACTCAGGCAGACGATGGCTATTAGGCATATAATAAAAAAGTGAGCATTTTCTCTGGCGAAATAGAATTCATTTTAAGAAAAGATTTTATGGTCGAAATGCAGAACAGTATGCGTGAATATAAACGGAAGCAAAGAAAACAGGTTGCTTGTGACTTTCGAAATCCCTTTTAACAATGTTTCAGAAGTATCCAGAGCAGATATGTGTAGATATGTGACCGTGTATGAAATGCGGGTATATAAGCAGTTCGATCCTGCGAATCATGCTGTAGCGCGATTAGGTTTGTTGAAGCAAAAAACAAAACAACAAAAAAGTGCAGTTCCCTCGCCGGGATTTGAATTCCGAATCTTCCACTTACAAACTGGTTACTTCCAGTTACACAGCGAAGGTAGGCGGAGAGAAGGGATAAAATACTTTACGATGGTAAACAAGTGAGCCGGGCATAGAAATATGCTGCTCCTGTGAGCAAAAGGCGTTTCTTGTCAGCATAGGCTAAAGTAATGGCCATTGTCGTCTGACATGCCAAAGGACTATTAATGACTGATTACTTTCTGCGTGGAAAATTAAGCATAGCGAATGATTATGCACAGTTAATGGCAAAAACCTGTTCGAAAGAGTTGAAAAGAGAAGAAGGAGAGAGCTGTCGAAAAGAAATTTCTACTATCCGGGCAATGGGACTCGCACTAACGCAGCGATGCAGTATTCCATGTATTAACCTCTTCCGCTATATTAGCTAGATCTTACTTCAAATTATGTTTTCCTGTTTAGAAATCTGAAGAAAAACTTTCGGGGGAAGCGTTTTATACAATGATTGGGTATGAATATATGATTGGGCTATGAATATACAATGATTGGGCTATGAATGCTGTAGATATCTATTTAAAAATTCTTCTCCGAGTGACTGGAAAACCTTTTTTCTCTCAGAGATAAAGTGCAGTGCAGACGCACTGTAAAAATTGCCTTCTTATAGGAATGGGTTATATCAAAAAATAAAGAAGAAACATTAAATTCACCAAGTGTTCCTTCTTATACCCCGTTCTAAGAATCCACAAACGTTTTCATAGCACCTCGTAATTCAGTATTTTCTTTAAGGGAATCTCCGAGTTTTTTCACCTTAGATAGTAGATTCTTCTTCGAAAAGTATTGCCATGCATTTTAGAATCGTCTTAAATGCCAGCTTGAACTCAAAACTCTTCTCTGTTGTTTCAGATTCGAGCTACTTAACTACTGTTCATTTTTGGATTAACACTTATTGCTTGTATTTTCATGCTACCAACAATTAATCCCCCTTTTCGTAAAATTCATCTTTATTGCATTTTTATCCACACTGTTTCATGTTCCTGTTCTTAGCTATTCATTTCCTACTCTTAACATATTCGACTGCATGCACTTCAGAAATTTTCTTACTTACTTCAATATATATCTTCTCCGGAATCGATAAGAGTTGTCAAAGCACTCATTGTACGACGCTGATGGCGTGAAATATAAATAATTTGATAATTCCAAGATTCATTCGTTGTGGTTTATTAAGTGTGCTAGGAGGAGAAAATAATAAATCAATGCTAATGGTACCTTCGTGTGTCATGCTCGCCACTTGAGCGTCGGCTCGAGTAGCGATTTTCTACACAAATAGAAAATGAATAATTTGGTACAAACAGTATTTGAAAGGACGCATCATTTAAGTACAGATGCGCCCCTGAAAAATTATAAAATTATACCATGCCGGTCAAGAGTTAAATTCAAATAAATGTTTTCATAGATTTATTTAGAATACAATGTATTTTGGTTGTATATCTAAATTAACCATTTTAGCAGTCTCTTTAATTTCTATTTGATGATCTGAATTCGATTAGGGAGTATTTACTTTCGAGAAATAATATAAATGATCAGTACCGATGCTTATTTATGTTCTTAGAAATACTGACTTCTTTCGGAGGTAGGTCGCCTACTAGAGATGGACACTATGAGTGAGTTCGCTGCACTTCTAACCACGAAAACTAAGTTTATATAAATAAAATCAAACTTTGCAAATACTTATTACAAAAATTAAAGAATTCTTTCATCATTGTTTAAAATAAGAGCATATTGTAAGGGGAAAAAATCACATCCCTTTTTATATACTCTGTTAATGAATTTGATTTGTGCCACTGGCTTTCCTAATCTGTATTCTATTTCCTTTTAATTTGTCATAAGAAATTTTCATCTGTGAAAAATGAAAGTTTTCGTGCTTTCAGTTTCTGTTTGCGTTCCCAATTTTTATAATAAAAAATATTATCAAAATATGGAATGCAAACAGAATATACTTAAAGTTCGAAAGGTATATTTCGTAGTCAGATTCTTTGAACAATTTTGACTATACTTAATTATTATAAAATTATTCCACAACATTACGCTAGATATATTCTCCCACTAAGAAAATTATTTATTTGACATCCAGTATAAAAAGTTTTATGCTCTCATTAAGTCTAAATTCCATTTCATTATGAGAAATAAAGCAAATTTTGTAATAAATGCATCAAAACCATTTGGAAGCAATTTCTTTACAGTTTTCGCCGTAAAAGTGTGGTTTATAAGTCGATTAGTATGGAACATTCAGAAAATAAATCTCTGTTGTCTTTTTTTCATCATCATTAGCTTATTCTGGAACATTAAATTAGATATATTTTCTCTTTACGTGAGAATTATTTGTTAGGCACTCCACATTAATAAGATGTTTTAAGCCTTCCCAAACGATTAAATTCTGCACTAGATATATAGTGCTATATAGTGTTTTTCACTTCCTTGTACGAAGTAAAAAACAAGTATTGTCATCGCGAAGAGTTTCAGGTATCATATTTCAACGCAAATATCCATTTTCACCGCTATCGAATGCAATTTAACGATGTCTTTGCATGACATCTGTACTTAAGGACAGGATAAAGGACTCTTTTCCCCCAAAAAAATTGTAAAACTAATTTAAAATGAATTCTGAAGAAAATTTTTCGTGGCATCTGTGCTTACGTACGTATGTATCTTGCATAACTCAAAAACGAGTAGCCTCAAAACGTTAAAATTTTGTATATAGGACTGCTATAACATGTAAATGTGCACCTCGTATTTTGGTTGCAATCGACCGTACCAAAAGTATATAAATATAAATATATATATATATATATATATATATATATATATATATCCACTCTGTTACTCGGCTCAGTGATCTCAGTTTCTTTATTCCTATATGTTTGTAAATTGTACATTTTTTGCTTTAAAAATGATTGAATTATGTTGTTCTTATCTTCCGGTTAAGCTTTTTATGCCTTTAGTAAATCTGTCTGCAATATTTTTAGAATTGTCAACAGTTTAAAAGTTGTTTAAGTGCCGCTAAGCCTAATAATGTTTCCCATGGCGGCCATTGCTTGTTTACATTTGAAACAGCAGAATAGTAGATTTGTTGCCAATCTACTATTATTATTTAGAGAAACTAAGCTGCTTCGCAATAACAAAGATAACGCCTTCTTTTATTATTGCGAATCAAATCATGCTTAATCCATTCTGGAATTTATTCGAGGAAATAAGGGTTTAAGATTTACTTCATAATTTTCAACACAGACATCTTGAGTTTTAATGTATTTTTGCTTTGTCGCGAAGTGAGAACTGAAATAATTGAATGAGAAATAGTGAATCGTATGTGAAAAACTGTTTCTTTTTTGTTTTGTTTGCTTAATTTCTTTTGTACATCGTTTTAGATTTGTTATAGTATTTAAATAGAACATGTGGCAACGATTAGATAATTCTTCAAATGATACAAATTTTGTGCATTCTGAGTTATAATATGGACGAAATATAACGCTGTTAAGTGAACCTAACGTCAGACTGTCGCCATGGTAAACAAATATAGTGAATTTTAGAGAGTGCATTTATTCTATTTTGGTTTATGCGCTATCGAGGAAGTAAATTTAATTCAATCCAATAAGTTTAAATGAAATTCAAGAAAAAATGGGTATAATTTAATATTCCGTACAAGGAAGTCATGGGGTGCACACATCAGATTATTTTACTAAAACTCAACACCTAAGTAAAGGTAAGTCTTTTATGTATTTGAATACAATGGCATGGCTTGCCACCCGATTCATATGGACTATTGAAAAATCAATCTCACATGTATCTTAGGCACATTAACACAACGTATTTCATTTCTCCAAAGTTATCTTATTTTGGTATTTTTGGTTTTATTATATTACGGTAAAGCAATCGAGGGCTATCTGCCTTAAAGAAGGGATGCCTTCATTGAGGACTTTCTAAGGTAAACAGGCTCGTATACACGTTACACATGGAGGAAAAATACGAAAGCGCTCATACAGCCAGCCCGTTCGCGGGATTCGAACCTCTGACCGAACTATCAGTGTTCAGCGACTTTACTGCTCGGACGCTGGTGGGTGCCAAGTTATTTTAGACCATTAAGCTTATAAGGTATTTCTCCCACTTCCCTAGTGTGCCTTCGTGGTGTAACGTTAGCACGCTGAGCCGGTATTCCAGAGGTCCGTGGTTCGATTCTCGGCGAAAGCGGTTGCATATTTTTCATCTTCTTTGCTCCAAAAATACCTAATGACTCTACAAGTGGCACCCGAACTAAAAGGGTTGTGGATGATGATTCGCCGCACTCAGGATTTGGCGACTAGGTCCCCTAAAACCCTAGTCGCCCTTTAAAGAGGGGATTATATAAGGTATTTCTCCCACTTCCCTAGCGTGCTTTCGTGGTGTAACGGTAGCACGCTAGGCCGGTATTCCAGAGGTCCGTGGTTCAATTCCCGGCGAAGGCGGTTGCATATTTTTCATCTTCTTTGCTCCAAAAATACCTAATGACGCTACAAGTGGCGCCCGAACTAAAAGGGTTGTGGATGATGATTCGCCGCCACCAGGATTTGGCGACTGGGTCCCCTAAAACTCTAGTTGCCCTTTAAAAAGGGGAGTATATAAGGTATTTCTACCACTTCCCTAGCGTGCCTTCGTGGTGTAACGGTAGCACGCTGGGCCGGTATTCCAGAGGTCCGTGGTTCGATTCCCGGCGAAGGCGGTTGCTAATTTTTCATCTCTCTGTCTTCCAAAAAATCCTAATGTCTCTACAAGCTAAGTATACTTCCGTATATGTAACTATTATTTGTTAAGCAGCCAATATTTATAAGGAGTTTGAAGTTCTGTTTTTATGTGAGAATCATAATTTAATAGTAAAGCATTATAACAAATTAAACTTTTTTTTTCTTTTAAAACATTTGACTATATAGAAATTAATTTTCTCTCAATTACATAAAATATTGACCATATCGGTTTTGTAAGTGGTTTTTTCAATGCTGGTGTATGTTTACTCTTGTAAATTCGAATTTCAATATTTTTAACTCACTGTCTTCCTCATTCCGCATATTACTTTCAAGAAACATTAGCTATAAATAACTTCAAAGAAGTACTTGTCAAACAAGTAATCACTCAAAATGGAATTTCCCAGTGGAAAGAGTAAACTGAAAAAGTTTTTAGAACTTTTATAAGGGTCTAAAACAAATTTTTCATTTACTTAGTTTTCGTCTTCTTTCTTGGCGTATTTTTCTTATCAGGCAATTTTTGCAAATCTATACATGGATTTCTTGTTCTGTAATAATAGTTTTAGAGAGAAAGTGTGGCGAAAATCTCTGATGAATTGACACATTAAAATGAGGCTTGCACTGTAATTTCTCCCTGTTAACAAATAGATTAGATATTGTATTTCAGAATTTTAAATATAAAGTAATCTGGTTTATGAACTTTATTTATGATTACATAAAATGCATGACATTATACTCCACTTTGAATTTATTATGTTTCTGATTTGGGAAAACGAGGAGAGCATGTTTCGTAGTTAAACAGTGGGGAATTATTTTTGATTATAAAACAGTCTAGTCTAAGATTAGTTATTAGAAACCATATATTAAAATAAAATATGCAGTTATACAAGTCCTTAAATAATTCGAGTTAGCAGCTATTCATACTTAAATTATCTTTATAAATTTAATTCATTCACTGCATGTAAAATTATTCAGGTCTCATTTTCAAAAGCTATTCTTGAAATATCATACTTTTAATTTAAGCTGTAATAGTAACTGTACTATAAATCGAGGCAAAACTACTTCAAATAGTATAAAAAAATAAAAAAATGCAAATAGTATAACTTAGTTATTATAAGGCTTTTGTATCAATTGTCATTTAGACTAAAACAACAATCTTCTGACCTAATTAACTTCCTCCTTAGACTCTGATTTTAGAGTAATCTACAAATGTATTTTAGAGTAATCTATAAATGTATTTTAGAGTAATCTACAAATGTAATCTGCAAATGTATTACAAAGAAATGCTCTTTCGATGATATAAATCGCTAATAATTGAACAGAGAATGGAAATCACGCAATAAACCAGAGGATTACTGTTCTTACTCAAAGAGGATGTTCTATAATCTTCTTTTTGTTTTGTGAAAACGGTTCTACAAATTTTGTAAAACTAAGCATCTGCATTAATTAGCTAAACTTTAATGCATTGATAAATTAATAGAAACGTTTTAGTTTATATCTTAAGAACAAAAGTTTCTGTTTAAGTTCAGGTTCTCTCGAGCGAGATCCTCCTAGTTTTTATTCAGCAAGAAGCCTTTTAATTTGATTATGCATTTTATCCTGAAGTATTTTTAGTTAACTTTATTATTATTATTTTTAGTTATTTTTAACTCGATTACTTTCTGTCA
This sequence comes from Stegodyphus dumicola, assembly GCF_044657685.1. Classification (NCBI taxonomy): domain Eukaryota; kingdom Metazoa; phylum Arthropoda; class Arachnida; order Araneae; family Eresidae; genus Stegodyphus; species Stegodyphus dumicola. The sequence goes on from NC_140781.1 coordinate 184,479,355, forward strand.
GAGATAACTTCTGGTATGCTAAATACATCTAGTGCCACCAACGAATCCCAAAGCTGTAGCTGTAAAAGAACATCCAATGCTGAAACAAAATAACACAGTATATCCTGTTAAAAAAAATAAGCATCAAACATGAGCAATGTCATTCAACTTATAATATAAACACGATGCTGTGATTTTAGTCGAGAAGACTACATTAAAATTTGCAAAATACACATTTGCAAAATAGATATTAGCAATTTATGTACATTGTAATGTAAAGTGCAAATTGAGTAATCTTTTAAAGGCAAATGAAGTTTAATGTTTTTTCATGAAGTATATTTCTTAACTGCTTTGTAAAAGTTAAGTGTTCTGATGTCGTGTGTGATAAATTTAACGTACAAGCTGGCAAATGATAATGAATGAATTAAAATAAAAGCTAGTATAGGGAATTAAAGGTTTTAAAAGTTAGGCTTTCCAGCCAACATGTAAGATTTAATGAAAATTAAGCTTAGAACATTAGATATAGTCTTGAAATAAGGCGTCCTTGAGTTCTAGTGTGTTTAAATTATTAACAATGTAGGATTTCTGTTAACAAGTAGTTTGTTAGAAACTGCACATTTTCACACGCACTTGAGTACATTACAATGATGGACAGAACGGGTAAGAAATTGATTACAGAGCAAATGCAAAGTGTTTTTTTTTTTTTTTCAAAGGCAGATTAGAAGACGACTGTAGTCAGAAATACAAACAGAAGAAACAGATAATAAAATTAAAACATGAGGCATAAGATGAACAATTTTTAGTGCAAAGTGTAAAAAAGGCTTTTATGCTGCTGAAATGGTTAAGTTGAAAAATATAACTGTTAAACATTGCTTGCTATATAATTGTTAAATATTGCTTTTTCCTTCCAGACTACCTGTTCTTTTTTATTGCACTCGTCTATTTTCTTACTTTCTGTCAGAGATCATTTCTGGTATGCTAACCCAAATCTGTAGCTGTAAAGAAACATCCAGTGCTGAGACAAGTTTGCATGCTGAGTTCGAAACTTTCATCGAACTTCATTCATTAGAAATAATACTTTCTATGCAGAAAGGTTTTAACTTTACTTCAAATGTGTGGCAGAATGAAAGTGTGATCAATCAGCAAACATCAGTTGATAACATTTTTATTAATTACAAAATATCTAACTAACCTTATAGAGTCATTAGGTTAATTGGAAGCATAAAAGATGAAAAATATGCAACCGCCTTCGCCGGGAATCGAACCACGGATCTCTGGAATACCGGCCCAGCGTGCTATCGTTACACCACGAAGGCACGCTAGGGAAGTGGGAGAAATACCTTATATACTAACCTTTTTAAAGGGCGACTAGTGTTTTAGGGGACCTACTCGCCAAATCCTGGGTGCGGAGAATCATCATCCAGAACCCTTTTAGTTCGGGCGCCACTTGTAGTGACATTAAGTATTTTTTAGAGGCAGAAAAGATGAAAAATATGCCACCGCCTTCGCCGGGAATCGAACCACGGACCTCTGGAATACCGGCCCAGCGTGCTACCTTTACACCACGAAGGCAAGCTAGGGAAGTGGGAGAAATACTTTATAACCTGATGCATTAAAAACTGATTAGAAATTATATTTTAAGATTTTATACGTACGTAAAAATAATTAATAAATAAAAAAAATTTTACGTGAAATAAAGTAAAATACATTTTATGAAAATTATCTTTCTTCTCTGTACAGTTCTTGTAAATGCAAGAAATTCTGTCAAAACGGTTCAGGATTATTAGTCTATGATGCTATTTTCATGGAAAAATTTGATTAAAGCCTTGAACTCTGATATTTACAATTATTTCCATCTGTCTAATCATAATTAAGTTTCTGTAGAAATGTCTGAAATTTCATCCTTTGACAGCTAAATGCGCTTACATGAGTCTAACAGCTAATTCCGTTCATTGCAAAACACAGCGTCTAGAAGTACCCAAAGCTAATCACTCGCTGGATGCGAAAAGCTGATTTGGGCTATAATTATTTATTATAATAACTGTTCAGCATTATTGAATCATAGAGTGTGGCAGAATGTGCTTGCAATCGTCATTGCAACTACAGCTTATCCGGATAACTGTCTTTTCTCTCTGTAAACCCAAGATGTATTTATGCATTTTTTTTTTAACTATTTAAGCAATGAAACCGAGGGAAATCTTTTTTAACTTATTAAAATTCATAACTTACAGAGTTAAAAAAATAAAATATTTATTTCCTTAAAACTATTATAATTAGAGGTAATTATGCAGTTTAGATGTTCCATAATTACTCGTATGGTTTAGTTAGTATTCTAACAGTGCAATTACTGTATTATGTATGATGATTAAACTTTTTCCTCTCATTCTGAAATTTGATTTAACCCATTTATTAGACCGTACCAAATTTTAGAATAAAAATATAGCAGAAAAAAGGGGGCTTATTTTCGAGTAAATACAGTATTCTTATCATTTCCTTTTTTACTTTGGCTGCACATTGAGAAGAAAGTAAAGTGAAATAAAGCAATACAGTTTCCATTAAAATTTAATTCAACAAAAGTATTTGGATGCATATTTTCAAACAGAAGATATTTTTATTATTTTAAATTATTAGTATATTTATTTTAAGTAAAACTATTATAATTAAAGGTAATTATGCAGTTTAGATGTCCAATAATTACTCGTATGGTTTAGTTAGTATTCTAACAGTGCAATTACTGTATTATGTATGATGATTAAACTTTTTCCTCTCATTTTCAAATTTGATTTAACCCATTTATTAGACCGTACCAAATTTTAGAACAAAAATATAGCAGAAAAAAGGGGCTTATTTTCGAGTAAATACAGTATTCTTATCATTTCCTTTTTTACTTTGGCTGCACATTGAGAAGAAAGTAAAGTGAAATAAAGCAATACAGTTTCCATTAAAATTTAATTCAACAAAAGTATTTGGATGCATATTTTCAAACAGAAGATATTTTTATTATTTTAAATTATTAGTATATTTATTTTAAAGAACACAGATTCCTGCTGCAGTTTTGGAATCAATTAGATTCTCTGTGACTTTATAGTCTTTTTAGAATTTTTAGTTTTTTAGACTTTATAGTTTTTTTAGAAACAAGGGAATCGAAGAAATCCTCAGTGTCGTTGCCAGGATACTAATCTCAAACCACATGATTACACATCGGATGCGCTTCCAGTTACGTCACTAATGCAAGTGAAAAGGAGAGAGAAAGTACCTTATATACTTCTTTTAAAGGGGGGAAGGGCGACTGAACATGAGGGGACGCAGGCGCGAAATCCTGGGGGCGACGAATTATCGCTCATCACCTGCTAGTTTGGGTGCCACATGAAGAGTCTTTTTAGAATGTTTCGAAGTAAGGCGATTGTTGAAATCCGCAGTCCCCTGGTTGGGATTCGAAATCCAGACCTCCCGATTACAAGTCGGATCTGCTTCCAGGTACACCACAAAGGCACAAAAACAATGGAGAAAGAAAATACCTTATAATTTATAGACAAAAAATCTTTAAACAAAATTGAAATATATTTCAAAATAATTAGTATAAACGGTATGACTCGGGCGCATTTCTCAAATAACGTAACATCAAAAGGAAAATAATGCATTCTCTTTGCTCAAGTATATACGTAGTATGTATTAAGATTCTACGAGCTTTGATTTGATTTGACTCATGACTGATTCCCCAATATCCATCACTTTTTAATCCAGTATAGGATCTTGCTTGTAAATAGAATACGTTTTGAAGTAATTTACCTTTAAAGGCATCACGGATCTGGGAGAGAGATAACATTGTAAATAAATAGTGCTTTTCATTGGAGTCGATCACGATATCTACAAACCAATAGTTAAGTGTGCTGATCACTGCTTTACAAGAGCGCACGTACTTCGTAAGGAGGAAGGAGAGTCTCAGCTCCTTACTTAAGTATGAAGTAAGAAATAAGAAACGTACTTTTTATTTCTGTACAGTAAAGCTTCGTATAGTATCTTGAATAGACAGAATGAGTGAAGAGGAATATCAGACATTTTTTCTCTCCTCCAAACAGTAATATTTTTTACAAATAAATTAAAATAATTATAGATAACTCAAATTACAAATAATTAAAATAATTAAAGGTAATAAAGAAAACGGCACGTTAATTCTCCTCAACATCATCCTCCTCATTCACAACTTTGTAGTTCAAAAGATGTAACTGGGTTACAAATTTGATCATTGGGTAAAGTGGCAGTCACAGAGACTTTAAACTCAATAAAAGTCTAGTCTACAAATTCATTCTAAACTATTTGCTTGGCTTCGGTACCTCAAACTGTATCTCCCTCAAAGAGAGAGGTCTAAGGGGATTGAAAATGGATATAAGAATGTTATTTAAAACTTCTGCCAGGAGGTTCCAAGAAGTCGTCTTGACTTTCTGGAAAGGTCAAGAGATTTCCCTTCTCGAACATTCCAGAACGTTGCAACAAATTTCGTCTTCAGATCGTCTCACTTTGGCAATATTTGTATAAAAAGACAAATATTGCCAAAGATTACATTAGGATTTTTTGGAAGCAAGAGAGATGAAAAATTAGCAATTGCCTTCGCCGGGAATCGAACCACGGACCTCTGAAATACCCGGCTCCGTGTGCTGACCACTACATCACAATGACACGCTAGAAAGGCGGGAGAAATACCTTATATACTCCCCCTTTTAAAGGGCGACTGGAGTTTTTAAGAGACCCAATCGCAAAATCCTGGGTGTGGAGAGTCATCATCCACAACCCTTTTAGTTCGGGCGCCACTGTAGAGACATTAGGATTTTTTGGAAACAAGAGAGAGATGAAAAATTAGAATTCGCTTTCGCCGGGGATCGAACCACAGACCTCTGAAATACCGGCTCAGTGTGCTGACCACTACACCACGAAGGCACGCTAGGAAGGCGGAAGAAATACGTTATAGGAGCTACAAATGCTACAAAGCAATAAACTAATTAAACACAAAATGCAGTTAATATCCTCAGTTAAAAATCATACAGTTTATACAAATAAAAATTACAAAGAAACACATACATATAAAAATTACAAAGAAACACATACGTATAAAAATTACAAAGAAACACATACACATAAAAATTACAAACAAAAAAACAGAATTTCTGCAATTAAATAAGAATAATTAAAAACAATAATATTTGAATTGCGTATAAGGTATTTCTTCCGCCTTCTTAGCATGCCTTCGTGGTGTAGTGGTCTGCACGCTCGGCGCGTATTCGAGAAGTCCGTGGTTCGATTCCCGGCGAAGACATGGCTCATTTTTCATGTTCCCTGCTTCCAAAAAATCCTAATGTATCTACATGCGAGACATGGCTGATTTATTGTTTACTACAAGTTTCCTTTTGACTTTAATGTACTTAGTAAAGCGACTCATTATGCATCGAATGCCAGACCGGCGGTTACCGTTTTCAAATTATTCTTAAACGGCATTATTCAAATCATCACTGACGTTTTAATGTTATCCCGAAAATGCTGCGTCAAGTTTTGAAACCAAAAGAAACTGCTTCTAGCTAGATCTGGTAAATGTGGCGGAAGGGGAGAAGTTGAAATCCACATTCTGAACAGAAGTTAGGAAAATTTAAGCGATGTATATTGAATGTGTGCTGAAAAAGCTCACATTTCTAGTAAATTCGTCAAGGCGGTACACCTTCATGGCTTGTTTGAGCTGCATCTACAGATTATCTGTTATCGTGGCTTTCTGGAGCATGTAATCAATAAGCAGTGATCCCTCTTCATTCCAAAATATTATGCCGAAATTTTCAGGACAGACTTCTGGGCTATGAATTTTGTGACGTCATGGAGATCTACTGTATTTCTGTATTATGTTATCTTGTTTCGTTTCGGGCTCACTGCTATGAAGCCATTTTCCCTTCTTTTCTCTAGTCATGAATTTTTTTAAAAAAATTATTACCACTTATGATGAAGAAGATTGAGAGCATTCGACCAGATATTACGCCCTTTCTGAAGCTAGTATTCTAGGTACCTACTTGAAGCAGACATTTACGCTTTTCACGCAAGGCTTATTTTTTCCCACTGATCTAATGAACAAAAAAAAAATTAGTATTAATGCTCATTTCCATAGCAGTCTCAAAAATTGTTAACTTTCCGTTTTCCTTTATATGTACCTCGACTTCTAACAACATTTCTTACTCACCGAGTACATCATCTAAAGGGTATAACAAAAGTTACGCTAGATTTGAATTTTTGCCTTTTGTGCGATAAAGTGTTGCTAAAGAAAAAAAAGACAGCGTGGCAGTTGACGGTTCAGGGTTAGTAATATCAGAGCGCAGCAGGAGAAAAAACGCGTTTTCGTTTTTGAGTAATATTCTTAAAATAATGAAGGTTTGTCAGAAATAATTCGTAAGTTTGGTATAAAATATGATAGGATAAGTTAATCAACTGCGAGGATATTAATTTAAAAATTTAGGAAGACTGGATCAGTTAACGGTTTTAAACACTTTAGCTGTTCTTCAACAAGTCGTTCAACACAAAACATCGAAGCAGTTCGTGAGAGTGTTGCTGAGAGCCGAGGGACATCAATTCGACACCGCGGTCAAGAAGCGGACATTTCGACAAGTTCTCTACAGCGTATTTTCACTAAAGATTTGGATCTTCACACTTACAAAGTTCAATTCACTCAAGAACTGAAACTACTGACAATTCACAGCGAAGAAATTTTGTTGAATGTATTATTCATCTTCAGCTATGAAGCTCAGTTTCATCTTAATGGCTTGGTTAATCGAGCAAGTTGTCGCATTTGGAGCTCAGAAAATCTGCCAGAAAAAAAATATTGTTGAGAAACAAATACATCCACAATGTGTCGATGTTTAAGGCGGGTTTGGGGCTGGAAGCATCATCCGATATTCATTTCTTCAAAAATGCGGCTGATCAGACTTTAACAAGGTGCTCGCTATTGCAATATGATAATCTAGTTTTTTTTCCTAAGTTGGAAGATATGGATGTGGATGACATGTGGTTTCAACAAGATGATGCCACATGCCACACAGCCCGAGAAACAATTCAATTACTGCTTGAATCATTTCCTGGTAATTAATTTCCCGTTTTAGTAATCAGAATTGGCTGCCCGGATCATGCGATTTAACGCTGTTAGACTTTTGTCTGAGGTTTTTTGAAGTCTAAAATTTATGCCAACAAGCCCACGACCACCCACGCTTTGAAGAAGGAAATTGAACGCTGTGTCAACAAAATTATGCGAATTTTACATTTATGCGAAATGGCCATAGAAAATCTCAACAAAAGAATGCGAATGTGCCAGCAAAGCCGGGTGTGGAGGCCATTTACCCGATTTGCTATTCTATATATAGCCCTATAATGTATATTTTATAAATCAATAAAAAATTTACAATCTTTATCTATAAACCTGCGTTTTCTATCAAAATTACTTCTTTCGTGAATTTTTGGGCAAGGCTTAAGTAGAGACACCGTTGAAGAAGTTGTTCCCAATTGTTTTGTTAAATACTTAGTAGAATTTGGGAGTGTATTAATTAATAACAAAGAAAGATGCACACCAAATTAATTTTTGTTTTTTAGGTTCTCATCTAATGTCCCAAAGCAGCGTTTATCAAATTTGTTTCATTGGGAACCACTTCTATAAATTAGTATCTTTGGTGGACCATTTCACTCTTGACTCTTTCGGATGAAATTTTTAATGTATCTTACTATCAGGTATATTTATATTCTTAAAATCCAATTAATAAAAGTTTGTTTAATTCGACATCGGTAGTAAGTAATTAAGTTAAGAAAAGGAAATATGTTTTAATATTTAAGATTATTAGTGTGTGTGTGTGATTATGGCAAAGCTTCGAGGGCTATCTGCCAAAGGGGAGTAATGCGATCGTGGAGGACTTTCTAAGGGAAACTGGCTCGTATACACGTTAACACATGGGGAAAACCACGAAAACGCCCATGCAGCCAGCCCGTTCGCGGGGTTCGAACCTCGGACCGAACTACCAGTGTTCAGCGACTTTACCACTCGGCCGCTGGTGGGCCCTTAAGATTATTAGAGTATGAATAATCTTATTAACTAAGAATGAAATAAATGTTAATGCTTGCAATTAATGGATGAGCTTGTAGATTCTCACGTAGTTGTCCTATGTTTGGATGTATCCTGATAAGAAGCACTGCTATCATAATGCTTTAAATCCTTCTTTTGTTGCTAAGCCTAGAGTAGATAGTCTGTAGGTAGGATAACCTGCAATAAATCTTATAAAATGTCAGTCTTGAAAGAAAAAGAGGATAGATGACATTGCCACACGTAACTTTCAAACAATGATAGTTTCAGCTATAGTATACGCTGTTAATCTGAATTATGTTTTTGTTTTGTTTGGAAATCTAGGAGAACTACAATGGTAGGCTCTGACGACTACGGATTGAGAGAGGCTGTCCTAAAGAGATCCGAACAATATTATATTTTTCTGCTCATCATCTGTTGCATATCTAATTAATATGATAAAAATTTTAGTAGTATTTTCACTTATAAATTTTCTGTTTCGTATAAAGTTAACGAAATTAAGCGCTTTTGCCTAACCTGCCAGATTCAGATGATGGGAATGTAACGACTAATATCAACTGGTCTGTTCAGTTTTCAGATACATGGTGATACTCAAGAAAAAAGTGTAAAGACATTTGATATAACAAAAGCTCTCGATTAGCTACTTAATGCAATTATTTATCTTAGGATTTGAGAAAAATGTGAACGCTGAGAAGCAAATTAAATTCCTTTGCTTACATTCTTCTATGTTCTATAGACGTGTGGAAATCCTAAGAATGTACTTAAAGGAATTTAACTTCTCAATAGCAATTAATTATAGAATTCGTTTATAAACAGAGAAGGTATAAAACAACAAACACGTACATAGCTGGAAAGAATTAGAATGATGAGGTTATCACAAAACGATCAGAATGTAAAGAAATGCAGCACGGATGAGATTTGAAAATAAAAATAATAACCTGTTAATGAAGTACGACATTAAGTAAAAGAAAAAAGCAAAAAATACTGTAGTAATTAATGAAATTGTACATTCACTTCTTTCTTCGAATTTCTTCCAAAGCCCATTTTCTTGTCTTCACTTAGTGGTGCATATTTATAGAAGTGTTGCTTCTTGATGTTTCAAGTACCTTCACTTAAAGAGACAGATTAGACAGACCTTAGAGACAGATTTAATAACTGAAATCTTATGTATGATATCTTAATCTCTGGACGTTCTACAGCATTTACACTTCTGTCATCAGACTTAAATCTTATAATCATAAATCTTAGAATGAACATTCGAATTATATTCGAGAATTAATAACGAATGGATTTCGCATTTATTTAATCATATATTTATTTCAAGTACCGCTTTCATTCAAAATTCCAATATTTGAAGCTTCGCCTGATCTTTGAATCTTGATTCTAATATTATATAAGGAAAAGATGAATCTCAATTCTAGCATTGGAAATATCAGTAGGTTATCCCTGACACTGAATGATTTAATTGACAATGAATTATTTCAGGATCTTTCTATTTTAATTTTGCTCAGTTCTAACGTATGGCTTCAAAGAGCAATCCTATTTTCAGGATTGCAGTTTGTTTTTAATGTAACAGTCATTTGTCTAAGTCAAACTTTGGAGTAATGTTTCTTACAAATTATCATTATTATTATTTACCCCTTTCTCAGAACTGACTTTACAGGAATATTCAGAGTTAGTTCGTTCATCAGAGACTTTAAAAGCTAAATGCATAAATTAACTGGATATTTGCGGTTTTGCTTGACTTTATTCTATCTGTGACGTTAATAAACTTCAAATTTTCAAAACCATGACATAGATTTTGATATGATATTCTTTCGATTAAGTAATCTTTCGGAGCAGAGGTTCTTTATTAATTCTTCAGATCTGCTTTTAATAAATCTACCGATTAGGTGGCCAGAAATTTAATAGCTAAACACTGTGCGTGTAAATTAATTGAATCTTTCTGGTCTAGACGTTTAAAAACCATGACTTTTAAATGGTTTCTCAATTTACTCATGACTTCTGAATTTCGCAGATTTAAAGGTAGTAGTCTGGTCTTTAATGTCATTTTCATCTACATAGGTAACTCTTTGTGGCAGAGATGTTATTATTGTTATTATTATTTACCTTTCCTTACAATTGCTCTTGCAGAAATATATCGATTTCGGTAACTAAAATGTAAAAGCTCAGTGCATAAAACAATTAGATTTAAATAACCTGTGGATATTTGATTAATCTACTTAAGAGTTATTTTATTTTGAAGCAGCCTTTCCTACCGCTCTTGCTTTGAACTCACGCTTTTTTGCTAGAATGATCTAGGGCACGTATATTCAAATGAGGTAGAAATAAGTTAGTATTTAAGAGAAGGTTTCGGAAGGCGAATTCAGAGCGTGTTCTGCCTGCCCAAAGGCCACTTTGCCATCTTTTATTTACTGGCGATTAAATTTCTGCAGGTTTGAGCGCTTGTTTCCATTAAGCTTGTTTACGCCAACTTTCGAGTCAGAGCCAGCCTGCACGTTAATTAACCTGTGAGCCATTAAGCTAAATTTACTCCATTTAATTTTAAGTTAAATCTTTACCTTTTTCAGTTAAGTCAAAAGTGTTGGCTCTTGTAAGCATGAGTCGGTGTCATCTGGGAACTTTATCTGAATTAATAAAGGGTTCTTTACACCCTTCTCCTAACTTTGTCGTACTTTAAGACTTAGGGATATTTCCCTGAATAGTCTTCTAACGTCTACCTTAGTTTATGCTACCAAAGTATAAGAGACGTTATAAGCCTTTTATTTGCATCATTTTTTATTCAAGCATTTATTATCTGTGTAATGCAGTGTTTGTGTTTCAACAAAAGGAAGAAAATGATTTGATGAAAATCAGGTGCATCTAATTATTTCAAAATTTTAAACAGTGAAGACAGAGGTATCGAAAGTTAAACAATAGTCACTGCAAAGCACGTAAAGCACGTTTGCTAATACATGCATAACTTCATAAAACTGATACTTTTAAAATAAAATTCAAGAATTTAAAAAAATTATAAATTCAAAAATTGGTAAAGGTCACTAAGTTTTCTTGGCTTCGATTTTAAAATCCTCAAGATCTCAATTATAAAGCACCAAGATCTATAAATGTATATTCATTTGTATTTTCAACTTACGAATCTATATTTTTCATATGGCGTTCAGACGGGACAGTGGTTAATGACTCTTAGTACCGTACTGAAGGGCCCAGTTTCGAATCCCTAAAATGTCATGGATGTAAATTATCTGTCCCTTAATAGGAAGCAACGGTGGCCGCCTAATAGGTGTCTCCATAATAAAACGACCACCGGTTTTGGCCTTAGTTGAGACCAAAGCCTAAAATGGCAAGTGCCCGCCGTTTAAAGAAATATTTTTTCAAGTAAAAAAATTTATGTAATTTAATAGTTTAAAAATTGATAATATCCGTGGATATTTTACTTCTTTAGATTTTAAAAAACTTCCCTAAGGTCAAAAGATGTTTCATGTTTTAGGACTAACACTGCAATAAATGCAATGCACAACAGTCTTTCATTCAGTATTTTAAACCTCAGAAAAGTTATATTTTCCATTTAGAAAAGAAAAATATCCATATAATGCTATAAAATGACTATAGGTTAAGTATTTATCACTACGCTTTTAACCCATAGCCTACTTCAAATTTCTTCCTAGCATCTTAACAGCAAAAGACTGTAGAAATTCAGTACCACACAGTTATCTCTTTACAAATACTTATCAGTTAAATTAAAAAAAAGAAATACTGATAAAATCGAAAATAACTTCTACTAAATTGCAGCTTTTATTTTCTGATAACCTTAAGCATATCTTGGTAAGTCAATAGCAACTTTTCTACTATAATTAAAGCTGCCGGATCGTAATACAAATAATTCTTCATGAATTACAAGATCTTGGTGCCAGCATTAACAAACGCTTCTTTCTCTAAAATACTTTAAGTAGAAGAACTTCTTAAGCCTTAGAACTTCCTTCAAAAGGAGCCAAACGAAGCGTCAATATAGCACTTGATATACGGAGAGCAAAGCATAATAATAATCAAACAGCTTATATCAGCCATAGTTTAGTTCTCGATATCTGTATACAGCCTAATCTTCTAGCTGAGTATTTTGGAGTTTTCAAGAGTGTGCTGTCATGCATAGGCAATCAGAAATGAGAAAATAGAATCACTATATTAAACCGATTAGCAACTTAAAGTAATTCTATTACCCAGATGAACTAAATATGATTACCTCTTTCCAGAACACCAGTAAGTCCTTCCTTTAACAACGTATTCTAATAAGAGTTTCTGCAATACAAAATTCTTATTTTGTCTCAATACAAAATTTTTGCTATTGTCGCATAGATCCGTTTTGCGTGCAGTAATAATTTGAGACTTCATCTAATTCTTATGCAGTTTTTCAATTTTTAAATATTTACCTTGAAATAATTTTAGTTTAACAATTAAGCAATATTTTTATTCGTAGATGATTAATATTTGTAATAGATTAAGATTTTATTCGTAGTTTATTTTATTCGTAGTTTATTTTTATTCGTAGTTGATTAAGAAAAGTTTTCATACTTAATTCTGAGCCTACATAATCATATAATAAAGTTTGGGACTCTTAGCTCGACTTTTATAGGGTATTCGAACATTGAGGTTACTGTCTCTTATTTTCCTGTCTTTTATTAGTCTTAAATCACTTGAAGTGATGAAACTTTCATCTACAACACAAAAAATTCCAAAGACGTTAAACACATAATACTTTCGTCAACGACACGATACCATTCCATATTATTACTGTTACTGACATCATATGTCAGCTTTAATTTTAGGTTCATGATTATAAAAGCAAATAAGTGTATTTTACAAAACGTCTTCCATGTTCTATGATTCGAGTAATAATCGTTATAAGATTTTTTGTTCTCATGTAAATGAAACTACAGATCTTTAAAACATAAAAAGAAATTAGTTGTAATGTTTTGACTTACATTTTATAACCTACCCCTTCTTTCTGTCGCAGAATAGTTACATAGATTTAAGAAGATTTCATAGTATTTTAAAATTATATTTAAGTAATAAGACATGGTGAACAAATTACGGTGAGGTGTAGGAGTTAATTTAAATATTAAAAATCTAAATACTCTCTGAAGGGGATAGTGATCCTTTTCTATCAGAAAAATGTGTTAAAAATGGTGAAAGACATTACTAGAGTCTCGGTTATCTCTTTCTCTTTCACTTTTGAAGGTGACCCGACATCTCTTCCATTCTTCACCTAGATTTCATGAAATATGGTTCTCGCAAGGAAGATCTTCAAAACCTTGAATTTTGAATTGGCTTGAAAAAAAAATAAAAACTAATCACTGCCTTCAAAATGAAGTACATCACTTAAAATTAGCAACTATAATAATTCCTTACAAATATCCATAAAGTGTTATTAAATATCAAATTCTTGGTCGGTAAAGCAAATATTTGTAAACATCTGACAGCATTTTGCAATTCTGGAATGTCGAAGAACAGAGCTATGTAGAGCTGCTATTTTTATATATTCAACTGCCTCTTTAGATTGATATAGCAGATAAAATTGGCGAAACGAATATCCATCTTCTTGCATAAACTGTTGCAAAAGTATGAACAAACTTAATTGAAAACAAATATTTTCTAGCCATAAACAATGAAAGTAATACAAATAAATGAAACTAACAAATGGACTTATAATCTGTAATTAAAATTCCTCTTTTAATTATTCTTTTATTAGGTTAAATATTTTTTTCTAAAATCCATGAATGTAAATTCTTTTAACATTAAAATCTATTTTAGGAAGCATACAAGTACCAATACCTACCCAATAGTATATACAGATGGATCAAACATAGAAAAAGGTGGGATCAGCCTATATTTTCCGTAAAATCCGTATATAAGCCGAAAATCTAAAGGTATCCGGGAAAGGACGCCTGTACTCAGAAAATACAGTTTTCCAGCCGTAAGTTTTAACAATTTAAAAAGCAACAAAAATTTCCGTTAATAATAAGTGCGATCAGCTTATAGTCTAATCAGTTTCTCTTTCTTTGATGCATGCGATAGCAAACTTAAAACACGCTTCTCTAATTAATAGATAACGTTATTAATAGATAACATTCTCTAATTAATAGATTGAATTCTTTTGTTTGGTTAAAAGCACATGCAAGAAATACCAGAAATGGAGACGCCGACTCCATTGCTAAAGACACAATTGCTACATTAGCTGCCAAATCTAAGAACTTAAAATGGCCTGAGTCGTGTCTAAAAAAAGAATCACTCATGAAAATAAATCAAATTTGGAAGGATAAATGAAACTCTGTTCACCAAGCCAGGAAAACGCGTGAACTAATCAGTGTAATAAACGGAAAAAAATGTCTCCTTAACATCCTTTTAAATTAGTTCTTAGCTGGATACAACCCTTCGAAAGAGGAACAATAGAACACAAACTCTCCGCATACCTAAAATCACAAGTACATTATAATGCTAGACCAACTGATGAACTCGAATTTTGAAAATGTTCCAAAACTTCATCATAAATTCATTCAGGAACAAGGGGTTGTCAGCAGTAATTTTTATGAAACAGTCTTTATTTCATTGTACATACTCTTATAAATAATAAGTGCATGAAAATGTTTTGGAAAAATAGCATGGAGCTTCTACAGGGGGTTTCACAAGATAACCAAAATGTTTTTGAAAATGTAATCGATGGTGAATTTCTTGTCGTAATGTGATGCTGTTTTAAGTATAATATTTTATTCGGTTATTTAACTCTTGTGTATTTATAAACTTTAACTTCGGCAACTTCAAGCCTTACGTTTAATCATTTTAAGATACATCCATAAAATTGGGTCGGCTTTTCTCATGCAATACGTACAGTGGCCTCTGGATATTTATTGTTCACATGTGAGCCATTTGTTTCCTCCAATGAGCGGAAGAAGCAATTAAAGGAAGTCGAGTCATGTTTAACTGCTTATTCCTTCTTTCCTTTCACGCTGGGAAGGAACTGAGGGTATATTACTCATGACGTAAGCCATTCTAAAGAGTTTAGGTGAAGATGCCAAATCCAGTGTCATCATATTCAGATTTAATACCGTATTTTCAAAGTTAATTTTCCAGGAAGTTTTCCACGAAGCCTACTACGAATGATAGTCCATACCTTTGAGCCGCTGATCTAAAACTTTGTTAATATGTTAAGTTCAATTGTTCAATGAATGCTAATACAAACTGATCAAAAAAGTTTTTAGATATCACCATTATATTCAAAGGTATAAAAAAACAGTTTATCCATAAATATATGTGCTTAAAACTTGATTTTAAACCGCATCGGCATAGTTGTTACCATTGCAGCGAATGGGCATAAAACATTTAGCCCCTGATTATGAGCAATACATACATATATATATATATATGTTGTATGATCTTAAATTTACTTAGGTTTTATTCTACTACTTGCGCAACTGCTGCAAAGTACGTCAATAATAATTTATTTACTAAAGAAATATTGATTATATTATCTCCTAAGATTAATTTTAGTAGAATTATCTTAAAAGAGTGAATCCATAGTTAGTAAGTTCAATTTCGAAAATTGTTTTAAAGTAACTTGAATGCAAATTGTTAAAAATGTTTAACGGGGACTTGAATTAAATCATGAATAACAAAATTTAAATTATAAAAAGAAATAAATTAAAAGCAAGTAATTAAATTAAATGCAAGTAATCATTGTCATTGATCGGAAATTAGTTGACTTTTCAAGGGGAACAAACCAACTCCCGTTCAATGAACAATAATTAAGAAATAAATACGAAGGTGTTTCGTCCTTTACTCAAGTAATAAGGCGATGCCAAACCGGCAATATATATATAATCCCCACATGTAATTAGCGAATCCATCTGCAGAAAAGTTGAACTCAGCTATTAAAAGTGTTCCAAATGATTATTCGCAATCTTTGAATCAAATCGTAGGCCATTTTCATAAAAAAATGGAAATTAAGTTTTTCGCTTTTATTTCCTTTGATATTTTTGTGCTTTATATGACAGAATATACTTTATTTTCAATTTTAATCCCACGAGCCACCTAATAATAATCATAAAATTAGATTTAAGAGTTGCTTATATAGATAATTTGTTTTAAGTAAGTTATTGAATAAGACTAAGAACGCACACAGAAATTTTGAATATTCAATTAGTCTTGGTGATACTAATATGTTGCATTGTTCTATTAAAAGGGCGTTCGATACTTAAATATATAAAGAAATGGCTAGGAAAGGAGATATTCTTTTATAGTAACATTAATCTTTGCATCTTAATTTTCTTAAAAGTGAAATGATTTTTCGTGCTGTGGAAAAGCAGTTGGAATCTGGCTTGGGAGATAACGCAAACTACAGTTCAAGTTAATGATAATCACAAGTTAATGATAATCACATTTTTCACTTACTTCTGCTTATTTTATTAAAAATTGCATTACTCTATACTTTTAAAAGACGAAAGATGCCATAATAACAGTTTAGCAGCCTGAAAGTATTCCTATCAATTTCCTAACTGGTGCTCAAAATGAAAACAGAAGTATGTTTCTCCAATTTTACTTAGAAAGCCAGGAAATGCATCTTTTACCATATAATAACAACGAAAAACATTGATTATAAAAGGATTTAATTGTGTTTTAATCCTATTTCGCCGGTCTGGGATGTTAGAGATAACTGTTTACGGTCGTTAAATGGCAAAACCTTTTAATGCGATAATATCCTTTGCAATTCTGAATAAGGTGATTCACTTTCTATTAGTGTTGTAAATTATTCTTTATTCTTTGTTTTGATTCCGCTGAATATTTATGAGTGAAATTTTACTCAAAGTAATATTAATGTATAACTAAGATTTTTAATGAGAGTTTTGATAAAAAAAAATCATTTCTTGAGCAAAACTGTTGGAATTAAAATTTGGCTCGAATGTCTTGAGGGCTCACGCAATGGGGAACTTCGAAAGCAAATCAGATGTAGGTTTGGATTATAACAGTGACCTTATAGACTCTAAAAAATAAGTTACTATGGGAATGTAATGAACAAGATATAAGAGATATTTTTAAAGTTTAAAAATGGTTCCAATATCCATAAGTATCAAGCAACAAGGAATTTAGAAATTTCTAAGCAAATCAGGAAGTGTGAATTATAGCAATGAACTTAGGGACTCTATAGAGGACGTTATCACGAAATGTGATGAATGAGGTATAAGAGGTGATCCAGTATACTGGCAATTGTAAGTGACAATAAATACCAAACTCATAGCGCAGAACTTAAGAGGCAGTGTTAGGGCAGCAGTTTAAAGGTCAGCACTAGAGTGAATATAGAAGATTCGTAAGCAAAGAAGGCAAGAAAATTCTTCATGAAAGTTCTTTCAAAGGCTGGTTTAGAATTTCTAACATTCTGTTTGATAATCAAAAGTTAAGGAGAAGACTACTGAGAATAAGTTTGTTATGCGGCGGGCTAAACAATACAACAATAAATATATGTTTATAAATCAATTTCAGATTTAATTAGAAATCTTTTTTCACTTTGTTATAAATGTCAGAATTTATTTATTCGCATTCGCATACACTATGTGTCTGCTGAAAGAAGTGTGGGTGAATTTATCTACCACAGTAACAGTAATGAATGAAAAATATGAGCAGAAGTAAATAGAGTTTAAGAGGAAAATGTGTAAATGTTTTAGTAAAGCTAAACATAAATCATTGCACTTTACGCACGGGAAAAAAACCATGAAAACGTCCCTGCAGCCAGCTTGTTGACCTAGAGCTGTACCCAAGTCGAACTACCATAGTTCAGTGACTTTGCAGCTCGGCCACTAATGGACCTCCAATTGTACAAATTAGTATAAAAAAGGGCAAAAAAGAGCAATGCAGATTTCTTTTTGCAGTCCTTTAATGTAGTCTTTGCAGCATTGATCATGATATGTTCTATATTGCAGCCCAGTGTTTTCTGGTGTCGATATAAAAGAGTAAACTGGACATCTAAATCTCAGATTTGAGCCGACAAAAGTGGCTCATGGAGGGTTCCCTCGAACTTAGAAGATCAGAATATCTGAAGAATATCTATAATATCTGAAGAATCTGTAAGGGTGTATAGCCTATCACAGTCTCATGTTGCTACCAGGTAGTATACTCAAGCCATATGAAACGCACATTGCCATGTATAATAATGTATGAAGGGTCAGAAAGTAACGCCGTTTCTTTCTCTGGACTTCATGTAAGATGCCTTGCATGAAATGTGCACCGTAGGCAGTGTTTACCAGTTTTTCCATTGGATTCTTCATGGTTAAAAATTTCACTGTAATAATTGTACATAGTAGCAATTCTGATTTTAACGTTTTGTTTGCTCAAACGCCTCATTTTTTTGGACGCAAGCACTCATTGAACTAACTCTTCTCTGAAACGAGTGTGCCGACGTGTGAGACAAAGCGATGAGGTTTTTGTAATAAATCCTGCTCTTTACTTTCGTACCATTCCAGACAGATTCTATCAGAATTATAACGCTGCAAACTTTTTCTCTTTGTCAACGCTTGAGGTACTCAGTGCACTGCAGATTCACATTTGTGTAAAAGCTTCTCAAGACTATTAAAGATAATCATATGCCTGAGAGTAGTTTCGCAAGTGATCTCACATACAGTTCAAAGCTGATTATCAACCAACAAATCAGACAGAGTTGTCAGCTGTGATTCCAAAACGAAAGTCGATAAAACATAGACTTCTCCTACACGTCCTCTTTAATATAAGTTCGCCATTCACAGCAAATTTTCAGCTCTATACGATTGTTAACTTTTCTGGTCGTAGTTTTTTGAGTTACGTATTCTTGCAGTCTTATTTTTGAGTTATGGATGCAGCTCTAATGTTAGAACCCGTTTCTTTGCTAACTTCTCATTCTCCGCATAATGTGCAATATTAATATGCAAGCACGGGACGGGCAAGATCATTGAGCATTACAATATGAAATGAAAAAGGTTCAACCTTGTGCATGCTAAGACTGAGAGTATCACACATTTCCCTCCTGCTTCTTTGTAACTCAATTAAAGCTATTGGGTCGATGCATAAGTGCGTGCCATTCTTCATTAGGTTGGCAATACTGCAACCTACCTTTTTCGTTATTCAATTGTTTCTCTTCAGTTTAGAGTTATATTGCTGCGAACATTAGCTTGTATGTTGTTAGCAACGCTTTTTGGCTATTTTCAGACTAATCAGTATGAAATATCAAGTAAAGAAAATGAACACTTGTGACACATTTTACTCTTCGCGTTAAATCGAGGATCTAGTGCTGCAAAAGCCATGAGGAGAATATGTGGAGTGTACGGGGAACTGGCAGAAAATTATGGAATGTCACAACAATCGTCCGCAGAGAGGCAGGAGAGATGTTGAATTCCTAGTTGTACGCTGGCAGGCTGTCATTGACAAAGATATGATTACACCATTGAGTAAATGAGTGAGTGATTATTGATTTATGACGTAGCTTATGAAGGTCTTGTTATTATGTATTGTGTTGTTTTGTAGTGTATTTTATTTTAATAAAATCATAACATGATAAAAATGGCATGGACTTTATGCACCAACCCAGTACTTTCCTTATTATTACAATAGTTTCTTTATTATTAGGGCCCCTATTTTGTAAACGGTGCCAAGATTATCGACAAATCGCCAATGCTATTTTCTAATAGGCAGCAGTCCTACCGAAAATCATTTATAGTTTCGTATTGACGAGAAAAGCTCTGAGTACACCACGCGTTATCATATTTTCTTTTATTTCATATAGCTACAAACAACTCACAATTACTCATAATTCTGCTGTCACGAAAAGAGCTTCGAGGATTCTCCGAGTTAATGTATTTTCATTTTTAAAAAAGTGTTTAAAAATTTTTGATTTAACGAAAAGAAGGAAAGCATCCGAATATACAAAAATATCCATTAAATAACATCGCGCATGCCATCTAGACGGGAAAATGGTTAGTGACTATTACTGCCCTGCCGAAAGGCCCGATTCAAATCCCGGAGAAGATATGGATGCAAGCTATCTCTTCACAGGAAGCAACAGTAGCCTACATATTAGATACCTCTATAATAAAGCTTCCACCGATTCTCCTGCATATTACATACTTCTATAATAAAGCTTCCACCGATTCTGACCTTAGCTATGGCCAGCGTCTATAATGCCAATGGCCGCCATTGGAAAAAAAATTATGTAACAAATGAAAATATTTAGAGTTCAACATGAAAAGTTCCAAGTGAAAGAAAGCATGCGTTTTAAGAACTGGTTCAGTGGTTTCGAAATACTGTCTGTAACAGAGCAACGTATTATTTACTTCAGATGAACTGATGTCGATTATGTAATGGGAAAAGCAAGTCGGCTTTTGAGAAAATATAAGTATTGAGTGGAACAGTTTATGACAGAGATGTAGTATGCTCTACATCTAATTTGACAACCAAATGAGAGAAAAGCTGGCCTTGGAAAAACTGTGGATATAAAGGAAAATCTGTTCGTACGAGTAAACACAAAGCTGGTAGGGTTTATTCACAATACTGTATATTTGTTGGGTTAGGCCGAGAAACTGGTTAACTATTGCTCAGGTTCCAAACAGAGCGGTCAATACTCATGGCAAAGCACATGCGCAACGCATATGCGATTTTGAAACTTCAATTTTTTTCCATAAAACGGAGAATAATATATGGAATATCTTTGATATAAATATTAAATGATTTTATTCCCCTTATTTTCACTCTAATACGGCATTATTTGTTATCTCAGAGTCCCATCTTGAAATTAATTTTTTTCGCTTGCTAAACAAAATGTCATTACCATAAAATTATTCATGCTAAATTTGAAACTATTGGGTCAGTCCATAAATTCGTGCGCATTTTTGGTAAATTTTTAAATAATATAAAAAACACAATTTAACATTTTAATCATTTACATATTTTCCTCCATTTCTACAATGTCTCTCCATCTTACAGGCTGGTATTTTATGCCATTGCTGTGGAAAGACTCCGTTTTTGATGCCAAAAAAAAAAAAAAAAACTTGAAAGTTTATTGTGTACATCCTGTTTAGAATTTAATTTTTTTCCCAGTAAAAAATTTTGTAAGGTACGAAATAAGTAAAAATCACTTGAGGCAATATCTGGGGAGTAAGCAGGATGTGGCAAAAGCTTCTAATTAAATTCACTAATTTTTTTTGCAGTGTTGTTCGACCGTATCGGGTCTAGAGTTATCACGATGAAACAACACTTTCTTGATATTCACCAATCGTGGGCGTTTTTTTTTTTTTTTTATCAATTCTGAGTTTAGACGGCAAAGTTGTTCACTATAAACTTCTGAATTAATCGTTTGATTTGTTTCTAACAGTTCAAAATGTCCTGAACGGGGTTCATCATCAATGCTCCTTTTTCCAACTGTTGACGCCAGAGGCGCCATCTGTGAAAAATATGTAATATTTGTGTTCTAAAACGATGACGCTGATGTTTGTTTATAGCGCCACCTTGCGGCCACTGGTATTGAGAATGAGTGTGTTCTGAGACGCCGCCGAGAGATGTGAACTAACTATGCGGTTTTTTGAGTAATTCATAAATTTTAGTATACAGTCCATTTTTGAGTTTTGTGTAAAAGTGATTTATTTAATTATGAGTTTTACTGAGTTTTACTGAGTTTGACGGGCCCACCAACTTTAAATTTTTTAAACCATTTCTGGGCAGTCCTTACACTAATAGTGTGTTCACCACGTACACTATTAATTTTTATCGCTGCAAACCTGGCAGATTCATCACACCAAAATAAAAATCGTAGCACAGCACGTTTGTACTCATTATCTATATTCATCTTCTATGGGTACTAAAATGCGTTCGATGTTTACGAAAGTTGTTGATGAACTGAATAATATATTAGTCAAACGATGACAAGTTTCAACAGGTTCAAAATTGTATTGTTTTAGTAAATGCGTCATAGTGAATTCCACGCATACTCTTAATGCGCACGAACTTATCGACTGACCCGATATTTTGACTAACAGGCCCTCCTATAGAGTCTTTTGAAACTGCATTATAAATTATACAGTGCGCATAGTGGAAATAGCTTTCCTAATTAGTATTTACAGACATTTCGGTGACTACCAACAGCCGAACTAAACTCTGGATTCTTAGAGGAATTACAGTAAAAAAATTGCTGTTCATCAATTCAGGTAGAACAATTTCTCGGCATTTTTTTTATGAGATCAGTAGCAGTCTCCCTGAAACCATCATCGGCTTTAAAAGAAGGCTATATTCTGAATCTAGCAATATCAAATATACATAACTATTTCTTACTTCTACTTAACAAGAACAACTTATTTACCTTCTTCGCTACTTCAGACTTTACTACCTGTTTTCCTTTCACCTTCCCCTCTCCAATGACCAAGTGATTAAGATCGCTGATTACTGGTAGTTCGATGGGGTTTGGGCTCGATCCCACGCAAACGGGCTGTCTGTACTGCTAGTTTTTGTATTTTCCCATATGAGTAACATGAATTCAAGCCGCGTCCCTTAGAAACTTCTTCTCAAACGCATCCTTTCCTTTAGGCACATAACCTTCGTGGCTTTACCATATTGAAATAACTTAGCCTCCTTTTTTTTCCACCAAGGTGACTAGCGTTATAAAGCCAGAAGGCAAACAGTTTTAACTAAGTTTTAAGTTTTTACCAAAATTAATTAATTTTACATGCTAACCTACAAATATTTTGAAACTATGAGATAGACAATAACAATTTCCTTTATCATTTTATACTTTCCACTTGAGAACAAACCTTCGTAGTGCATAAATAATGTTGTACCACCACTAAACACATTTTGAAATGCCATTTAGCCTATTTCAAATATTACTAAGCTTTTTCATGTTTCGAAATTTAAATCTATCTGCCTTAATATTTCTACTGATATAGGAGCTGAAAATAAAATTTTTTGTTACAGTGGAAGATCAAGAATTATAATCAGGTTATGCTTTTTTAATTCCAGAAGATCAAGCGAAACTTAGGTGTGTAATAGAAAATTACCGTATTAATGAGAAATTTAAAATGTCATTCCATGACAGGAAGCTTCCATATTAAATCCAATCTGAAACGTTATGTTATTGACAGACATGAAATTTAGAGCAAAACATCATTTCCTTATGATATTGGGCACATTAAATGTAAGCTAGTACATGTACATATTTTAACATTAGCTATTCCTTTTTATTATTATTTTCTCTTTAACGTGTTTTTTAAGATAGGAAGATACTTTTGATGCAGAAAAAAAATAATATTCTATTTTCGGAGTAATGCGAACTGAGTATAATTTATTGTATAGAGAAAGAAGAGGACATAAAAGTCATATTATTATACTGCATTTATTTTTCTAATTTAAATTCAGTTTCTTTAATTTGTCTTAAAATAGATGTGAAAATTAACAAAATAGTCGCGTTTGCCTCCTCAGGCGCAAGTCAATAAGAATGTAGATATGAAAATTTATTTTAACCCCTGTGATATTCAAGAAAAGAAACATATTTCTTGAAGAATATGCATCAGTACTCTCCTTTAGTGTCAATAAGTCAGTGCTGTGCTTTGCTAGTTGACTGATTGCTCAGTTCTTAAGGGTCGACGTAGACTGGTCCTTTGAGAATTGTGTATAGATTGAATAGCCTAACACCATATAATTTAGTCTCGGAAATACCCCTCGAGTATTCTAGCAATCTCTGCCTTCGTGTGTGTACCAGAGAAGGAATTTTTTCAAGCTTCAGTGTAAGATTGTGTAAGTCCTACCGCCTAAGAAAAATTATGTATAAATCGTAGGATCAATGAAATAAACAAAATTCTGTCTGGTAATAATATCTTCTGCTGCCGTCGCTGATATTTATTAGTTTGATTTTAGATTTTCAAGAAATTCAAAATATTTCAAGTCTCATTTTAGATTTTCTCTCTCTCCCTTTCTTTCTTTTTTAGGGAGATTAATGTGCTTTTATTATAAGTGAAGTGTTTTTCATAAAAAATAAATGCATCCAGGGTAAATTAAGAGCACCAATGCTATTTTTAAAAGTAATTCTTCTCGTCAAAAATGTTTTTTCAGTTTCAGGAAAAAGAGATATTACTCTTAAAAGATGTTTATACGTCACTAGCAGAAATTTTAGAGCAATAAAATTAAAGGAAAATGTATTTTGAATGTTTTTTGATAACTCAATTTTATATTCTGTCTTCTGTTTACGTACAATGATAGACAAATATAGGCTTTATTTAATTAGATTATTTTATTATTTTATTAATTTATTTATTTAATTAGAGGCTTTATTTAATTGAATATTGATTTTAGATACTCATTTCTAATTACAAAATTTGTTAAAATACAGTATAGAATTTCTTTAACACAGTTTCAGTAGTGTAGCTTGGAACACTGCTTGAAAATAAAATCTAACTTTTTATGTAATCCCCTTGAAAAAGTACTGCTAATTCGTAAAAGTTTATTATGCTTTCCTTATTTAAAAAAAATCTCCAGTATCCAGAATAAGTAGAGATAGAATTAGTAAATACTTTTAAGGGGATAGCTAGAAATTTATTGATGAATGCTGGATTTCCCAAGACGAAACTATTAATCTCCAAAACGAATCATTATTTTATTTAAATTTTTACCTTACATATGTTTTCAAATGCCACCATTTTAAATCAAAATGTGCAGGGAAAATGATTCAGTAGGTTCACTCTTGAAAGATATAATCAGTAGATCCGTTCTTAAAACTTTCCGTAAATTCTGCACCTAAAGGTATAGAACTTTATCATTAAAGCATAATAAATATTTTATTCTTTGGAATTTTGCTGTAAAAGAACCACATAAGACGTTAGATTTTATTTTTGAAGACCGTTCCCCTTCGTAATATTTACGCTTTGTATTAACGGACAACTCCTAAATCCTTGAACCCTGGATAGACAAACGCCTACTTAGAGGACATTCCTTGATAAAAGATAATGAACGCCCTGAATATTTTATTTTTTGCTCACCATAAATCATAGAAATGCATATTTGGCGTAAATAGAAGATATTGTGCAAAAAGGAAAAAGTAAGCAATCAAAGAAATCTTAAGAAAAGCCATCTTTTCCGTAAAAAAAAAAACCCCATCTTTTCCGTAAAAAAAAAAACTGATAATTAATGTAACAAAAACCTGTTTCATAGGTGTTTTCTCTTTGTAACCATCATAGCATTTCCATATTAGAATTTATAATCATCTCTTTTTTATTTGCTTAAAACTTTAGTTTATAACTTAAACTAAATAAACGGTTTATAACTTGAAAACCTTTCAATGTGTGTTTGGCATTACATATACGAGTTTTGGAGCCTATTTCTCCACAATGCTATAACATCGGAGTTCTCAGTGGTTTTTAACAATGTGCAATCAGAGTGAACTGAGTGAGTCTTGAGTTTGCATGAAAACATTGGCAATATAAAAAAAGTATAAAGATGTGCAATAAATCAAGCTGCTAGACTATTTTGCTGTTGATTTTGCCTAAGAACAAATGTTTGATAATGAGGTTTAAGGATGAGTTTCATCAAAGACGAAATAATAATAATAGTAATCGATGCTTGTTTTTGTAACTAAAGAGATTTGGGACAACACTTGTTCACTCTGAGTTCTCCTATTTCTCGTCCTGTATAAATGTCAGTAGAAATTATTAGTGTTTGGCCCTGGAATACACCGAATAAGTTAATGCATACACAGAAGGAAATTAAATCCTGTCAAGTTAAATTTAAAGTAATAATAGAGCATGTAAATAAGAGAATTTTTTCTAATGTGGTTGGTAGTGTTAGTGTATTTAATTATGGCAAAGCACACGAGGCCTGTTTGCCTAAGGGAAGGGATGTCTTCGTGGACACTTTCTAAGGGAAACTGACTCGTATACACGTTACACATGGGGAAAACCAAGAAAACGTCTATGCAGCCAGGCCGTTCGCTGGATTTGAACCTCGGACCGAACTACCAGTGCTCAGCGACTTTACTGCTCGGCTGCTGGTAGGTTTTTTCTGATCTGGAAAGCAGTAATAAGACAAAACTGTAAACTTGGAGACTTAGCAGGTTAATGCAGGTAGAGTTAGTCAGCCGAAATTATAAACGGACAAGTATAGCACCGACCTTTTGTAGATGTGTGCATATGTGTTCAAAGCTGAAAATGACACAGGCTGTATACAATAATCAGTATAAAGCATATTTGTATTTGACGGGTAATGAGTTAAATAGTACGGCTATCTGAGTATTTCTCCTTTGTAATTTTAATTTGCACATATGTGTCTCTGCAACTTAATAGTTTGATCCTGAAATTGCACATTCTGTTATTTAGAATGAAAATAAGTTTATTTTATGTGTCAAAATCTGTTACAAATGGCGTGCTAAATCTCAGCTTGCATTATAGTTCAGTGTTTTTAATTGAGCAGAAATATTTTAACTTCTATTTGTCTTCTTTCGGGATCGGATTTATATGCTTCAGTTGCCGTATTTAAATATAAAAGCTTTCATAAGTTATTTATTATACACAAATTGCTTCATTTAAGAATCCGTTGTTACAGTTTTGGATTGGTAACGTTATAGAGCCAGAACGTTGAATTTAACGCTATACGTTAACTCTAAGCTAAGCGAAGTAAAAATAAATCAAGTTTTTAAAAGAGCCGCCCAATCGCGAAAGTGGTTAAGCGACTCAATCAAAACCAAACTAATTCTAGATTAATCAACCAAAGCTGCACAGAGATAATTTAACGAGTAGTTGGTTCTCAGCTACCACCGACATAGACTAATCGGGCAATTAATATACACTGTCGTAAAAAAGCAGGCTTAAGTGCCACAAAAACAACGTAGCCGAAAGACAGAATCAGGCTCTATCTGAAATAACTCGGACACCAGTTTGCATAGTAGCTTTCTACACTGTTTTGCATAATGCGCGAAACTAAATCTGGTGACAAATAGTAAGTTGAAGAGGAGAGTTTATAGGAAAGATTGGTTCCAAAATAAAATTAACTGTCAGTTAAATTTAAATAAAACCTCCAAGTTAACTAATCATACATACTAGTGCAAATGAGTATACGTAAATAAACTCCCTTCGATCAATCTCACTGTCAGCAAAGTTGGACATTAGTTTGAAGCAAATTCACTCATCTATCTATCTCTATGGCCCACGAGCGGTCGAGCGGTAAAGTCGATAGACACTGGTCTGATTCCAGACGAACAGGCTGACTGCGTAGGTGTTTTCGAGGTCTTTCCAAAGGGTAACGTAGAACAAGCCAGTGTCGATTACAATGTTTTTACTAAGGCATCCCTCCCCTTCGGCAGAAAATCCTCTTGTGCTTTGGCTATAATCAAATAAAACAATACAAATCCTATCTCCTTATTCTCTAAAAACACATACAGCTCACCAGCAGGCGAGCGATAAAGTCACTGAATGCTGCTAGTTCGTCCTGGATTCGGTTCTGGGTGAATAGGCTTGGCTGCATGGACGTTTTCGTGGTTTTTCCTATGTGTAACATGGATATGAGAATGCTCCCTTTAGAAAGTCCTCCCCGAAGGCATCATTCCCTTCGGCAGATAAACCAAGTGCGCTTTGCCATAATCAAGTAAACCAAACCGAACCAATCAAAACGCGTTTTCGTTTTACTTGGTTCGGTTGATTTGTCACTCAACTTTGCGGCGCTTTTTACCTATTTCCTCCCTTCTTCCAGCATGCCTTCGTGATGTAACGGTTAGCACACGCGGCACGTATTCGAGAGGTCCAGGTTCGAGTCCCGGAGAGGGCAATGCTTATTTTTCACATGTCCAGCTACAAAAAATCCTAATGACTCTACAACCTGAACACGTTAAAATTCATAGAAGTTGAATTAGAAATTAAAAATTGTACTAGTAACTCAATTAATTCTAATGACACTACCACCTGAACACGTTAAAATTCATAGAAGTTGTATTAGGAATTAAAAATCGTACTAGTAACTCAGTTAATTCTATGCGCTCAATTTGAAGGCTCTGGGTACTAAATATTTTCTTGAACTGAGAATCAAATGTAGAATCTCTGTATCTGCAAGAAAATGTCCCCAAGCCCGTTGACGGCATTTCCAAAAAATATATAATTGAAGTTTCAGGATAGGATGTTCCTTTAAAAGATTCTTATTGTTTTCCCAGAGAAGTGGAAACTTGGAATTATTTTTCACATTTGTCGGAGCATCCTAATTACTAGTATAAGCAGATAACATTAGAGCTGGTTACCAAAAAAATGATAAACTGTATAAAAACAGCGTAAGTGGCGTTTTCGGTCGCAAATGAAGCTATTTCCTGTTCCCAAAAGGCAAGAATCCATTGAGTGGGAAAAAGAATATTTGACTTGACAAAAATAAATGTACAAATGATGAGAAAGAAATGCATCGAAGAAGGGATGAGTTCCATCAGTCGACCCCAGAAAACAAGAAGAAAAAACAGTGCGGAGAAAAGGAAAGAAATTTGCTTCCCACGGGATTCAATTTTTATGACTCAATATAAATAATCCTTATGCTGCTTTACTCTTTCTTCTTTATCATAGTTTTCTTCATAAAATATTCACTCCCTTTCAGATTTTATAATGATGCTCGCTCCGGTAACAATCTAAAGTTTTTATTTTACATCATTTCCATAAAGGATGTTTCTTTATGAACATTGTTATTTTCTACGTAATTAGAGACATTACTTATATTTTAGAGTTCAGTCTCGATAATAAGTAAAAACAGCTCTTTAATAATAGGCGAAATTTGTCGTGTGTATTATTAAAGATTGCGTGCATCACTTGAGTTTTTAAAGTAGCTCTACGTAAAGATCAGTAGCAGCAAAATATAATTTATTTTGCTTTCCTTGTTGTCTCAGTACTTAGCATTTGTAATTTCACTTAAATATCATTCAAACTTCTAAAGGTTTCTGCTGCCCGGTTATTATTATCGAACGGAACATATTTCTTAATGAACATTTTTCTCATCATCTCTCACTTTCATTTTCGGGTCATCTTTTACGTAAAACGTATTTGATAAATATTTTGCTTGCTAAAAAAACATTTAAGAAAAAGAAATTTTAAAGAAAACATTTAAAGATTTATCTGATTAAATTGTTATTATATTGTCGTAAATAGAAAGAAGTAACTGGATGTAAAACTTGGCTGATGTTAAGAGTGATTAAAGTATCCTAATCTTCCTCAATATAATTACATTATAACTATGCCAGGAAGTATCATGTCATATCTTGCCTCGCCCTGTTATGAAATTTCTTGTACGTGTTTCTTAAATGTTAACCTACTTTAAAAGAACTTTTAAAATGCGTTGCAAAAGGTAACTTTCTTGCGGCCTAAGATTAAGCCTACGTTGAACATCGAAGTCAATATACCTGATTCTATCTCTATTTGTTTATTCCATCTTCATTGTAAGCGACTCTCATGTTCTTTCAATTTCAAGCAAAAAGTACTTTGGACACATCTACAAAATAATGCTGCCTTTTGCCTTCCTTCCGAGATGTATTTTATTGATAACATTCTGGGTGTCAAGAATCAAATATTCTCATATCAATTATATAGCTCTCACATGGCATTTCACTGCATTATATATATTAGAGTTTGCATTTTGATGGAACTCTGGAACGGTTGTTAAGCATCTAGCATAGCTGTGTGCATTAACTCCACTTATGTAGCAGTCTTACCTATCAGTCATTTGGAAATCTCAGATTAATATCTGAACTAGCAATTTTATCTTTACGGAAAATCCTGGGCCTTGATCTACTTTCCAATATAATTTCCACTTGTATGTAGCAGTCTGACCTATCAGTCATTTAAAAATCCCAGATTAATAGCTAAACTAGCAGTTGTATTTTTACGTCAAATCCTGGCCTTGATCTACTTTCCAATGTAATTTCTACTCGCATTTAAGGCATTTATCGTAACGTATGACCAGCTTATGAATTCCATCTTCAGAGAAACCTCAATTAGATTTAATAACCACTGCTGCATAGCCTTTTTACTTGCAATATTCACATTTTCCTGTAGAACACTTCTTAATCGTAACTTCGTAGATAATGATGAAATCGCAAAGCGTGTGCTTTTATCCAACGTTTTCGTCAACTTTCTGCACAAGATTATCATTAATGATGGAGGATCGCATGTATCAACTTTTGTCGTGTCCGTTTGTACGTCTTTAAATGCCCTAACCCATTTTCTTGCTATTCCATCTCTCGTAGCGTTGCCTCTATACACTTCAGAAATCTGTCAATGAATTTCGTCACCTTTATGTCTTACAATTTCACAGTCCGTAGGATTATAGACTAATATATACTCGGGTGAATGCTTCCGTTATGGAGTTTGCGGCAAGCCAATAAACGCGGGTACACAGTGCGCATGTCCGAAACGACAAGTACAGGGCTGCAGCGGCCACACTTCGAAACGGTATTTAAGGTTTCGAAACGTTGCTTGAATAATATGCCTCCTAAATACAGCTGCCAGAAACTATCATTCGTAATAGTAACAAGATGCATGGGTACTTAAAAGTAACAAAATACATATTGATTACATGTATAAGTGAAGCGGTTCGTTGAAGACCTCTGTTGGCACAGCACTCAAATGCTGCTTACAAGACCTCGAATTTCTCAACCGCGATCCGAATTCGTGTGACGAATTTCTTTCCAAAGCAAGTTGGACTGGCACTAACAGTTACCAGTGGTGAGAAATCTCTTCATTTAAGCATTGTAAGTCGTGATTAACTTTCTTTAGCATTTAGATTCCTTGTACATGTTTTACGTTTGCGTAACTTTCTGGTCTGCTTGAGACAGAAACTAAAGCTATGATAATGCAGAGTTTAACTCAACTGTTAGTAAAACTTAAAATAAACATCAACCTCTCAAAAATATATTAATAAGCCATTCTTCTGATAACATTTCGTACATCTCGTAGAGAACTTTTAAGCTTCTGGAATCCATCATATGCTTCAGGCACTTTTTCCTAGTTATAAATGTTAGCTTTAGAGAACTTTCAAGGCTTCTGAAATCCATCACATACTTCAGGGACCTTCTCCTAACTATAAATATTAGCTTTCATACTATTTATATTCTTCTAAATTTCACCTTCGAAAGGAATCTTTGTTTAGAAGTGAATTTCAAAAATGAAATTTTAATTTGACTATCCTGTTAAATTCAATGATTTGAGGATAGTATCTACCTTAAGATACACTTGAAACAACTGATGAAGGAAAAGAGTACTGCTGGAGGTATTGACTGGAGGCAGTTTCGATAATGACGCGTTTATTATTTACATCTTTTATTTAGAAGTCAGATAGTAATTTAATTACTTTCATATTTTTCCTCTTCAGATTTGCGTAGAGACTGTTGATATGTATTTTATAAACATTGCTTAACAAATCGTTCACTGTACGTAAATAAAAGACAAAATATAGTATTGAAATCGAAAGGCATTTCTAAAATATTGGATGATTAACAGTGTTTAACCAAACGAAACTTTCTTGAATAAAAATGAATAAGATCGACTTCTTCAATCACGGACTGATTAACTGCATGGTTATTGCAAAGAATCAGCTTGGTTCCTTTTGAGTCTGTCAGGAGACTTACCTCTCCGTCTTAGTAAAGCAATTGCGCACAGAAGAAGATTTCAACAACTTTTTATTGAAACTTTAAACCTAACACGATGCATAGTTCATGTTTACAAATCAGCTTCTGCTAAAATAATCTAAACTACCAGAAAAACTATTAAAATGAAATTTAAGTATTTAATGCTTAAAACTGGAAAGACAGAATACTATCAAGCTTTAACTCAAGTAATTCTAACAAGTTGGGCTAGAAAATATCACGAAGGTCAGCGTCGCTACTAACAACTCTTCCCTACATTCGAGAACTTCGTTCTTACGAACACGTTGTAGGGTTTATATTTATTTTAACTAACATTTATTTTAAGTTTAAACTATCTTTCCTGTCAAGCCTTACTTTCCCCTGGAATTGCCAATGCCAGAGTATGTAAATTTTAGTAGAACGCGCAAGGATTCAAATTGTCAGCGGAAGTATTCTGAGTTAAATAGAAGGGAAACGAGTTCGAAGGTGTGCTTTCTTGCTTCACGAGCGTGGAGGTGGCTAGTTAGAAATTGAAGAACCACGCGTTTCGGCCTGTGTGCTTGCCTCGGCAGTTTGTTAATCTTTCAACGTAATATTCAGAAGTTTGCTTCTGAATGCTTGAAGTAATATTCAGAAGTAGCAGCGGTATTTTAGAACGCGGTGAGGTTGGTTACGTTTAGAGAGCCTCGTAGTTAGTCACTTGTTACTATTCTTTTCTTAGTTTCTTATTTTTATTTTACCGCCGGGTCGGCGTAGTTTGTGAGCGTCAAGAGCACGCATTTGTAATTTCTAAAGTTGAATAAAAAGGGTTTTAAACCCTTCTCAAGACTTTGGTCTCCTTTCCAGTTCTCAGCAGTCACCACTATTGTTGCGTACAGGTTGGAAGCGCGCAACGTTACAACGTAACTGATTTGCATTCTGGCTGAAGCAGACGAGAGAAGAAGTAACAGCACAGATAAACAAACAAGATAATGGGTTCATTAATATTAAACCTTAAGCATTTGTGTCCCTTATTATTAAGAGTTTCAAGTATATTTTATAAGTTTCGAAATTTAATCGTTAATTTCGAGCTCCTCCATGTTTGCACAAAAATAAATAAATAAAAATAGGCAAAAAAAAAAAAAAGGAAAAGCAAAGGATACGTAATATTCAACTTTGCAGTATTTTACTTTCCACTAAAAGTAAATGTGCAAAATTCTGAGTTATGGCTGTTTCCTTTAATTCACTTCGCCTCAACAAGATGAAATATTAATTTTTTGCTATAACTAGGGTTCCAATGATTGCTCTGACATATCTCATCTCTTCTTTTCTAAGCACCATATTTTCCTAGCAATGCATTAGGGTTTTTTCTTATTTTTAGTACTTGTAAGGCTCTTTCCCTCTCAGCTTGTTGAAATTCTAAATTGCACTATTTATCTTTCATTATGTTTTTTAAAGAAGTGCTGTATTGACTAGAACGTTTCAGAGAAAACACAAAATTTATGGATTTATTTAGTGGAAAATTTAGAAGAACTTCCTTAGTCACGAAAAAGCATAAAGAGAACATCGGTAAGTGGGTTCTCTCGTCTTAACAATACATATAATGAAATATGCAAGCAGTTATTTCATATCTTCAGAATAAGAAAAACTCTTAGATGACTACAATACTGCTTAATGGTTTTGGTCATTCATTTACAATTAAAGTTTGAATTTTTAGTATTATCTAAGACTGGATCTAATGACAGTATCATGGATTATTATTTACTTACATAAGTTTTCTTTTACTTGTTTTGATTAACCCCCTCTCCTCCATTGTCTATAATCAGGCCAATCGAGAGATTATAATGCTGCTTTCTATTAGAGTAACTGAGTATAATATTTAAATCAATTTTTTTCCATTCTTCAACTACCCTCTTTTTCTTCATATTCTAATATTGAACTTTAACGTTACAAATTTACAGGAAATATTTTTCAGTTTGCCTTCCATCTCATGCTTAATCGTGTCAGCCTGCTAAATAAAAAAAAAATATTTTCTTCTGCTCCTATGTTGTGCATATTATTATTGTTTGCTCCCCACTATTTGTTGCAGCTAAACTCAGTTATCTGAGAACATCTTTCCCTTCCCTATTTACGAAACGTTTAGGAAATATCCTTTTTTTTTTTTTTTTTTTTTTTTTTTATTTAAACCATATTCTCCAGTTAATGGAATGGTAGCAACCTTCCTGCCATCTCTCTTTTTTTTCCGTTCTATTAACTAAAATATACCATAGATTATTTTCTCCCTTCGTCCAGCTTGCCTTCGTGGTGTAACGGTAGCACACTCGACACGTATTCCAAGGATCTAGGTTCCAGTCCTAGCGAGAGCATTGCATATTTTTCTCTTCTCCTGATTAAAAAAAACCTAATGGCTAGTTGCCCTCAAACTAAAAGATGATAGACGATAATTCGCCACTACCAGGATTTCGCGATTGGGTACCCTTATCCCCTGTCGACCTTTAAAAGGGGGTGTATATAGGGTATTTTCTCCCTCCTTCCATAATGCCTTCGTGGTGTAGCGGTAGTACACTCGGCACTTGTTTGAGAGGTCCAGGTTCGAGTCTTGGCAAGGGTACTGCGCATTTTCGTGTCTCCTGCTTCGAAATAACCTAATGACTGTACAGGTTCTATACTAGCTCTCAAGCTATTCTCTCTTTTATTTATTAAACTCGTGCTTTAATCCTTACTGACCTAATATCGGACTCGAAATTCGGGAACTGTGTAATTTTTCTAGTTAAAGCTGGTTAAGCTAGTCAGGCTAAATCAGCTTTGAGATTTCACATTGAAGTGCACCAGTTTTACATCGGAAGAAGAGGGATTAATATAATGTCCGAATATAATCTCTTTTATACCTTTGATTATGCTCCTAGTTTTTTTTTTTTTTTTTTTTTTTTTTTTTTTTCCCTTCTGGAATTATCCGAAAATACTCTACAATTAGTAAACTAGATCCTCCGAAATCTTTCACATTTATCGGAATCTGTCAGCTTTTTTAATGGTCTCAATTCCGATTCTGCGCTACCAAAATAAACTTATACATATTTTTTTAATTTTTTAAAATTTTGAAAGAACTTTATATTTTCCTTATTCTTTGAACTTTTAAAAAAACTCTTTAAAGAACCTTACATTTTCCCCTCTCCTTTCCTTTTAATTATCCTCGATAGATTTCGACGCATATTTTCTGTTCTTATTCGAATTTATTTCGTTTAGTTAAAAGAAGGTAGCTTTGTTTGAAAGAAATAGAATACTTTTATTTCTTGAAAATAATATTTTATCAGAATCTTTCGAAATCTATACAGAATTTCTTTAAACACAAATCTTAATATATGTTCGGATTATTTTCTGTGTTAAAGTTGGGGTGTATCTCTGCTGGTAGGTTGGAAGAGTTGGTTGTATAGGATTTTCACATTTTCCGCCATAACGTGAATAAGAATCAGTTTTATTTAGAAAGTCCTGCCTAAGTCATCCCCTCAAGGCAAATAACCCTCGCGTGCTTTGCCATAACTACTTAACTATCCAGACAATCTTTGCGTATTTATTAGCATTATAAGGTGGTTCTCCCCGCCTTCTTAGCATGCCTTCGTGGTATAATGGCCAGCACACTCGGCGCGTATTCGAGAGTTCCGTGGTTGGAGTCTCGAAGAGGGTATTTCTCATTTTTCATGTCCCCTGCTTTCAAAAAATTCCTTTATGTCTCTACAGCTGCGCCCGAACTAAAAAGGGGGATGGTTGATGAGTCTCCACCACCAAGATTTGGCGATTGGGTCCCCTAATCCCCAGCCGCCCCTTAAAAAGGGGGAGTTAATAAGGTTCCCGCCTTCTTCTTCGCCTTCGTGGTGTAGTGGTCAGCACACTCAGCGCGTATTCGAGAGGTTCGTGGTTCGAGTCCCGGTGAGTGCATTGCTCATTTTTCCTGTCTCCCGCATCGAAAATACGTAATGTCTCTACAGCATAATGCGTAATAAACTGTATCATATGATTTGCTTAAACAAAATTAAAGTGCTAATTCAGAAGTCAAACAACAAAAATCAGCGTTAATTTACAAAATTTTCACAGGACTAGTTTCGATGGTTTTACCGAACCATCATCTTCAGCTGCAAAACCGCAAATGAACAAGGTAGGAAATAATGATTAGATAAGATAAGAAAGCCTGGACAAGAATAAGCAAGTGGCGCCATCTGTTGGCGAAACCAGAACTAAAACATAATTTCTCTAAAAGCCGAAGGCAAATTTGGATTGGAATTAGGATCGTTAACTAGAACAGAAAGATTTTTTTGAATGTGAAATGCCTCTAGAAAATCCAGTTCTCCAATGGAAGATGTTTTTTGAATAATTTTGGCAGCAGAAAAATTGAAAGTGTGATTTTCGGACCAACAATGTTGAGCAACAGAAGACTTCTGTGTTTCCTTTTTTCTAACATATGCCTCATGTTCTTTGACGCGAAATTTTAAGGCTCTCTTAGTTTGGCCAATGTAAATTAAACCACACTGGCAAGGAATCCTATAAATACCCCAGGAATTCATATCCGGAATGGGGTCCTTGAGTATAGAAGTTGGCATTTTATTGATGGGAGAATAAACAACCCGAAAGTTAAATTTCTGCAAAATATGTGCAACTTTATAGCTAATTGATAGAAAGAAGGGAATGACAACAGAATTTTTATAATCTCCTAAAATAAGAGTGTGGCTTTTAGTGTGTTGAGATGAAAATTTTTTAACTGCTTGATTAATAATGTTGGGTGAAAAGCCCCTGTCAATAGCTATTGCTTTTAAATAATTTAGTTCTTCATCAAGGGCTAGTTTGGAGGAGCAAACTTGAAGAGCACGGAAAACATAGGAATAAAATAAAGCTAACTTTTGTTTAGTCGGATGACATGATTTAAAGTGTGGTGGAAGGCAAACCGATGAAGGTTTACGGTAAACTGTAGTACTGAAGTTGGATGTGTTACGTGTGACCAGAATGTCGAGAAACGGAAGAGAATTGCAAGTCTCAAGTTCAAAAGTGAACTGAATAGCAGGATCAATAGAATTCATTGTTGAAAGAACTTTATTTAAATCATCTTTATTACCTTCAAACAGGGTAAAAGTATCGTCTACGTAGCGGAACCATGCCGGGAAGTTTAAAGTTTCAAACAATTTTGATTTATAATAATGCATGTAGATATCAGCCAGGATGGTACTGAGGGGGCTTCCCATGGCTAATCCCTCAGTTTGCTTGTAATATTTATTTTGGAAAACAAAATGTGTTTCTTTCAAACAGAGTTGAGTGAGAGAAATTAGCTCATCAATTTCGATGCAAGAGAAATGAAATTCGCGAAGTCTGGTTTCTAGACATCTTAATGCACCCTCCACTGGGACATTGGTGAATAATGATTTTACATCAAAAGAAACCATGAGTAAATTAAAAGGAGAAATGTTTTTAACCTTTTTTACAAACTCTATTGAATTTTTTATGGTGTAAATGTTATTGTCTAATAGAGTGGAAAATCTAGAAACTAAATATTTAGCTAATGGATACGAGGCAGTACCTAAATTTGATACAATAGGGCGGAAAGGAATACCACTTTTATGAACCATGTCATCTTCGGTCGATCGATCAGTCGGATGTCACTTACCATGTCATCCGACTAAACAAAAGTTAGCTTCATTTTATTCCTATGTTTTCCGTGCTCTTCAAGTTTGCTCCTCCAAACTAGCCCTTGATGAAGAACTAAATTATTTAAAAGCAATAGCTATTGACAGGGGCTTTTCACCCAACATTATTAATCAAGCAGTTAAAAAATTTTCATCTCAACACACTAAAAGCCACACTCTTATTTTAGGAGATTATAAAAATTCTGTTGTCATTCTCTTCTTTCCGTCAATTAGCTATAAAGTTGCACATATTTTGCAGAAATTTAACTTTCGGGTTGTTTATTCTCCCATCAATAAAATGCCAACTTCTATACTCAAGGACCCCATTCCGGATATGAATTCCTGGGGTATTTATAGGATTCCTTGCCAGTGTGGTTTAATTTACATTGGCCAAACTAAGAGAGCCTTAAAATTTCGCGTCAAAGAACATGAGGCATATGTTAGAAAAAAGGAAACACAGAAGTCTTCTGTTGCTCAACATTGTTGGTCCGAAAATCACACTTTCAATTTTTCTGCTGCCAAAATTATTCAAAAAACATCTTCCATTGGAGAACTGGATTTTCTAGAGGCATTTCACATTCAAAAAAATCTTTCTGTTCTAGTTAACGATCCTAATTCCAATCCAAATTTGCCTTCGGCTTTTAGAGAAATTATGTTTTAGTTCTGGTTTCGCCAACAGATGGCGCCACTTGCTTATTCTTGTCCAGGCTTTCTTATCTTATCTAATCATTATTTCCTACCTTGTTCATTTGCGGTTTTGCAGCTGAAGATGATGGTTCGGTAAAACCATCGAAACTAGTCCTGTGAAAATTTTGTAAATTAACGCTGATTTTTGTTGTTTGACTTCTGAATTAGTATTTATTCGGCGTGTTATTGTGTCTTAAAATTAAAGTGGTTTAAGAAAATTACCTTGCTGTCCGCATGCATTCATGTGATTAAGTTTTCTGAACTTTTACACATGCGCAGATTATTTAAGGAAGCCCTAAATTTACTAGTAATAAAATTTATTCATTATGCAATACTTAAAGTAAAAAGGAAAATTTTCATATTCCTTATTTTGCCTCAGCTATTTAAATCATAAAAATGATATAGGACTTTAATAGGCTACAGTCTAAGATTCAAGTTTTAGCCTTTATAATTTTATCTCTTTACTTTTTAGTAATCACTTACTTTCAAAATAAGTTAAAGTTGATATTTTGGAATTAACCTTCATATGATTCTAATGCAATCATTAATATTAATGTGCTGTAAAACACTGAAACATCATCCTCATTTGTAAAATAAATTGAAATTTTGTTTTTATTTAGGCTACATCTCATAGGAGATGTGAAAGTTCCAAACAGCTTATAACTCAAGAATTTACTCTTCTAGTAATGATGGCTATTTTATAAATTCTCTCTTGCATTTGTTATTTATAAATTTTGTAAATTTCTGAGTACGATAATTGAAAACATTTTGCTCTTAACAACGCAGTGAGCTTTACATCTACTTCTCTTTTTCCAAGAAATGATTTATTTCTCATACTAGAAGCAATTTTCTCCACATATATTTTCTAATTCAAAATCGAATTCGCTCAGCGGTACTTACGGAATTAC
Organism: Stegodyphus dumicola; assembly: GCF_044657685.1. NCBI lineage: Eukaryota > Metazoa > Arthropoda > Arachnida > Araneae > Eresidae > Stegodyphus > Stegodyphus dumicola. The sequence continues at coordinate 184,518,289 of NC_140781.1, forward strand.
GAACGTCGAAAAATTGCTAAGTAGGAGAAAAAAAAATCCGTTCTTGGCTGCATTATAAATCTCTCGACATCGTAAGCTCCTAACTCGCCCATAAAAGGAAAAACGAGAAGAAGGTAGAACATAAAAGCCGAAACGGAGAATGCCTCAAGAAGAATCTAAATTTTATGAGTTCTGGTCGATGATTGCCGTATTTTACAGTCTGTAAAAGCAGGAAATGGTAAAGTTAGCTTTACGTAAAAGTGAGGTATTACTAAAGATTCTCAGTTTACCGCTGGAGTACTTTCACATTTAGCGGTTCGGGATTCATTGGATTCCTAATGTCGATTTAGTAAGCATTCGCTCGAACCTTTACAAATGTGATTTTAAGTCATATTGTTGATAATCAGCAATTTATATTTAATGTATTGCATTATTTATGCTTATGAAGCATAATTTCCTACCAGTAGAGTAAAATTAATATTTGTACAGCAGCGTAAAATCAATATTTGTATAGCAGCGTAAAATTAATGTTTGTCATATAGTTTATCTCCAAAAAAAGAATTTTGTTTGCTCTTTTGACAATTAGGTAAACTATGAGCTTGATGTGTCCTCTTCGATACCCAACATCATGCGTAACAAACGTATCTACAGGGAGTCACTAATTAATTTCGTGACAAATTTAATGTAGCAATTAAGCAGTTATTTGCGCTAGATTGCATTTGATGACTAAGTAATTAATGTGTGTTAACATAAGTTTTTTATGCTCATTCTAAAAATGTAAAATAGTATTTTTCGTTCGATATACAAAAGTTTTCTCTATCGTTAATGTTATTTTTATGCTTATTCTAAAAGTGTAAATAGTATTTTTCCTAAGCTACATAGAAGTTTTCAACTGTTAATGTTAATTGTAGCACTTCTGTTAAGAAACATTTCCTAAAGGGGGGGGGGGGGGGGGAATTTTAAGTGACTTTTCTTATTTATAAATTTGCAATGATTTGGAGAGAAACAAGACTATTATATTGACTGCTGTTTCTGCCTACTAAATCCTCCAGCTATACTGAATAACAAAAAGCAAAAAAAAAAAAAAAAAAATGACATGTCACCGAATGTAGTTTTATCAGCATTAAGATCTGTAGCTCATACTGAAAAATCTTTCTGTTCCTTGGTTCTCTTCTGCTTCATACAAAGTAAATGCATAGAGTCATTAGGTTATTTTAAAGCAAGAGATGTCAAAAATGTACAATGCCCTCGCCGGGACTTGAACCTGGACTTCTCGAGTGTGCTACCGTTACATCATGTAGACATGCTGGAAGGAAGGAGAAACACCTTATAAATGCAACTCATAAAGAACCAGGAATACGAGGCACATTAAGTGATATGGTATTTCTCCCGCCTTTCTTAGCGCGTCTTCGTAGTGTAGTGGTCAGCACGCTCGACGCGAATTCGAGAGTTCCGTGGTTCGAGTCTTGGCGAGGGCATTGCTCATTGCTCATCTCCTGCTTCGAAATAACTAATGTCTCTTCAGTGGCGCCGAAATAAAACGGTAGTGGATGACGATTCTCCCCACCAGAATTTGGCGATTTTTTCCCCTAAAAAACCCCAGTCGCCCTTTAAAAGGGGAGTTTATAAGGTATTTCTCCCGCTTTCGTAGTGTAGCACGCTTTCGTAGTCAGCACGCTCGGTACGTATTCGAGAGGCCCGTGGTTCGAGTCCAGGCGAAGGCGTTGCTCATTTTTTATCATTCCTGCTTTCAAAAAATACCTAATATCTGTACAAAGAAAGTCACATTACATCTTTATTACTTAACCTTTAGGAACTAAATGATTCAGTACTAAAAAGGGGAGCATTTGTTATCACAGGAAACGCAATTTTCATGGTAGAGACTCTGAGAAAAAACGTTCGATGACTGTTTTTCTGAAAAGAATAGAACTCTTTATTGTAATGCAAACGAACCAATGAATTTCTTTAAAATGTCTCATAATACTTCGGAGTGAAGACTATCTTTAGATTCGTGTAATCAAAAGTTCGAAGAAACATTTACTTCCCAAGGATCACGAATCATCTTTATCTTTATCATAGACCATATGATATTAAGGAGACCATATGATATCGAATTATTTCTATCCAGAGTGAAATGTAGGCAGTTTTTTGTGGACTTGAAGGTTATTAGAATGCTGTAATGATGGCAGATAAAACTTCCATCTTTTCCATGCGAATTGGACAATTGGAAAAGATGCTAACCACTTTTTTTTCTTTCTACCGATGGCGATGGCGGAGCAGCCAGTCCACTAGGACAGGGGTCGGCAACCTGCGGCTCTTTTGACGTAAAGTTGCGGCTCTCCAGTTCTATACAGAAAAATTAATAATTCATTATCAAAACCCTTAAAAAATAAGAAAATATACTTTTAAGTACCTAATTTCTCAATAGCTTCTATTTTTCATAATCCTTAATTACGCTTAACATGACCGTGATGAGATAAATTTGAACCATTGTTACTGTACTGTTAATTTGAACTATTGTTCATTTTTTCAGCTCTGCCGTCAGCATGGCAGCTGGTAAAAAAAGAGAAGAACTGAAGAAGAAAACCGAGAAATCAATCAGGATTGGGCGGAGTCGTTTGCATTCATATGCAACACAGATGGCCTTCCGAGTTGTCTCATTTGCCACCAAAAACTCGCACAAAATAAGTCGAATTTGGAGAGACACTTCACTACAAAATATGCCCAGTTTTCTGGTAAATATCCAACCGGGAACGCACGAAAAAAGCTCTTGAAGAGCTCCAAAAAAACAAAAAAGCAGTCATATTCCATTCTAAGTAACTGGGCACACTCTTTCAATAATGTAAATCTGCCAAGCTCTGCAGTATCATTAGAAATTGCAAAAAAAGTAAAACCATTCACGTCAAATAAGTCAAAGATTGTATTATACGTGCATCTGAATAACTGTTTCGTGATATTAAAATCAAAGCAAAAATCATAAAAAAATCAAAGATTTGCGGTTATCTGCAAAAACAGTTCATGATAGAACTGCTAAGATGTTTTCATATGTAACACATATGCAAGTGAAAGGCATTCAGCTGGCTTCTGCCTTATCACTTGCTATAGATGAGTCTTGTGAAATAAAAGACACGACACAAGTTACCCTTTCCGTAGGGTATATGTCCTCCAAAGCTCCAAACGAAGAACTGTAGGGTTGCTATAGATAGCCACAAGTATGACAGGAATACATAGAGCCAGAAGTATGACAGGAATACATAGAGGGGTAATGTCAATTCTTCAGTAAAAAATAAACCATGAAATTCTAACGTTTCACTGTGTAATTCACCTAGAAGCGCTTTGTGCGCAAACGTTTTCGGCCGAAATAGTTGAGGTCATGAACTTAATAATTAAGATTATTAACAGCATTTGCAAAAGCACTCTACCATCACCAGTTTAAAGATTTCCTTGATAGATAACCAATTTTCTAACCTGATTTTGCACAATAAAGTGTGATGGCTTTCCAGAAGTAACGTTTTACTTTGTGTTTCAATGAAATAAAAAATTCCTCAATGAAAAAAAGCATTAACCGTCCCGAATTGGAAGAAGACAAACGGCTGCAAAAATTCTACTTAATGTAGATACCACAATGAAATTAAATGAACTAAATCTAAAACTGCAAGGAAAGGGCAACCCAGCCTACGCCTTGCTTGAAGAAGTAGTTTGTTTTGAAAACAAATTACTTATTTTTGTTGAAGACATGGAGACCGGTAAATTTATATCGCAATGAGACCAATGCAATTATTGACACGAATTACTTCAACATAGCTTTGAAAAATATGAAGGATGGATTCGCTGAGAGATTCGAGCAATTCAAAACAAACACAAGTACTCTTGCGTACGTAGTTAATCCTCTCAACGCAAATACAAATTATATCAACCATGAGACATTTGGAATTGATGCTGGATCGCTTCAAATGCAACTCCAGAAAAGCATGCACATCGAGCAGCACAAGTGGACAGCTCTAAAAGAAATTCCGCGAGTTGAAGCCCTCATATTCAGAGCATGGAATAGTCTTTCAAAGTGGTACAGTGAGGTGAAGAAGTTGGCATAGTACTGACGATCTTCGAGTCGACATATTCGTGCGAGCAAGCGTTCTCTTGTATGAATATAATAAAAAGTAACGTTTGAAGTCAACTAACAAATAAAAATCTAGAATCGTGCTTGAAACAACAAGTTATAAGCCAGATTTAATCAAACATCCAAAAGACATGCAAAACCAATGTTCCCATTGATGTAACTGTCTATATTTGTGTTTATATATGTATATATCCCTGAATAATATATATATATATATATATATATATATATATATATGCTATTCCACAGTCAAAGCTGTTAAGTCAAAAATCAAATATATATAAGCTAAACTATAATACTGAAACGAAACGTTTTAGTAGCTCTTTAAAAACTGGGAAATTTTGTAAATTGTAACTTCTGGCTCTTCCGTTTCAAAAGGTTGCCGACCCCTGCACTAGGATAATCAGCATATCGGCCAGGTGGCCTCAATGAGAGAATTAACTTTGCTTCAAAAGTTCCTGGACTGCAGGCCCCCCAGGCCTATGTTTGGCGAAGGGGCGAGAAAACTGTTGTATTTCAGTTGTTTACAAAAGTCAAAGTCCACAAAACACACATTGCTGTGTTTTGTGTAAGACGAGTGCTTGGAGGTATAAAACGAGTGTTGAACGTGTCATAGATTCAGGGATGGAAGAAGGGTGCAATGCGGGTGAGAACAATTCCAGTTTTCATATTGTACAGAGCTAGAGACGGATAGATAATTATTGTTCATGGGCTTCCATAAAGTGAGCAATTAATGTGCTCTGTAGATAATTAAAATGCAGGTTAAGGAATGACTGAGTTACATGAATATACTAGGTACATTCAGCTATATAATACATTAAGTTTGATAATAAACATTTAACAGAGCTACTGATACAATAAGTTAAAATAATACATTAAGTATGGCAATATGCACAATTATTCAAGGTTAAATTAATGTGCATTACATTAATTTAAAGAAAATTACTATATAAATATATATATGGCGTTCTTGCAGGTTATTTAAGTAATCTCTTTCCCAAAATTTTTCAGATCCCCTGAGAGAATTTGTAAACCTTTTCGCACTTGCCAAGCCTGTTTACACTAATATCTGTAAATGGGGATTCTGTGATGGATGTGATGGTCTCCCAATAAGAAAATGCCCTGGAGTTAGGATTTCAAAGTGATTAAAATCAGCTGACAATAGAATCAATGGTCTGGAGTTTAGAATTCCTTCAATTTCTGCTAAGACTGTAATGAACTCTTCCAAAGTAAAATGAGAATTTCCAGCTATGCGTTTTAAATGGTACTTAAATGATTATCTTGGCTTCGTATAGTCCTCCAAAATTAGGGGATACTGGAGGATTAAAATACCAATCAATTTTTTCCTCCGCGAAATATTGAACCAATGGTTCATCTGGAGAATTTACGGTATTTAGAAGTCGTTTAGCCTGTCATCTGAGCCAAAGAAATTTCTTCCATTTTCAGTGTAAAATCTTAGAAGACTTATAACGCCTAGAGAATAATCTTTTCAAATTAGCAATGAAACCTGCTGATGTTAACTCACTCACAAAGTCTAGGTGTATTGCTCTGGTACAAAAACATATATAAATTGCTACATATTATCTTATTCACTACCCTTTCCTCTATCATTTGAATTTCACGTAAAAAGGTAAAAAAATCGATACCGGTAACCGTAAATGGAGGAGAAGGTTTTATGCGTTGCCTTAGGCAGTTGTCCCAAATGTTGCTCTAAAACTGGTCTGTTCTTTGTGCACGTGATACAATTGTGTATCACCAATCTGCGCAAATTTCTGGCATTTAGCGGCCAATAATGTTAACATATTAGGTAGAACAAAGTCTGGGATTCTAAAGTCAAATATTTCATATGAAAATGTTATGCAATCAAGAAAGTTAGAGAAAGATGAGAGGACAATAGGATGTTTAATGTTATCATTAACACTAGAATTGGTTATTCATCCTCCAATGTGAATAAGCCCATTTTTTACCAAGAAAACAATTGAGAGAAGATAATTCACTTTTACCCTTCACATTCTCACCTTTCATTAAGGCAGAAATTTCTTCCGAATACTCACTCTGGGCAAATTTTAAAAGAAAACATTCTGAATTGTTCAACTTTTGACATTTCAGATACCCACCTTTCTTGTCCTTTGGATCTCTACAGTTACAGATAAATCTGAAAACATAAGAAATTATACGAATAAGTTTTAAAAATTATTAGTAAATTTAAGCAGATCATTATGAAACAAAGCGTTCTATATTTCGACGTACATTTTCAATGATAACCTGATTTTCATAATCAGTCAGTATCTCCAGTAACCATTATACAGTTCTGAGCATCTCTCAAATTTTCTATTCAAATGATCCAGTCGTCTCCTGGCAACTGTTGAGTTATCTTGTAATTTCTTTAAGTCGTGTTTCCATGGTAATCCAACTTCATACCTCCCCTTTGTATCATGCAAAATTTTATGTTATGGCTATAGCTTCCTCTTCTGAATGCACACCTTGCTAAGACTGTAATGAACTCTTCCAAAGTAAAATTCTGTAGATCCGATTAATTCCAATTCCCAAAATTGACTTAAGCCCTCATCAACATGATCGTGTATAAAATAATATTGGGAAGTACTCGGAGACACGACGGGAATAGAACCTGTAACTATCCATCCGAAAATTGTTTCAGTTAAAATGATAGAGTTACCCCTTAATAGTTCGTAAAACACGTCACCTCTCAGAAGAAGCGATTTTTTTTAGATAAATAGAACTTAGGATTAGCATATTTTATAGTTTCCGGCAATTTTAATTTTTGATATTTATTTTTTCAGCTGGAACGTTTTCAGCAATTTCTCAGTAAAATATCTCGTTCTCAGTAAAATAAAAGAAATTCGAGTTCCTTACTAAAAGACTCTTCCTCGTTAGCCGTGCGCGCACAAATTTTAACCGGAACTACTGTATTTTTCAATTCAGTTAAATTTGCCCTACACCTCGATCTTTGAAAGCCTAATAAATTAGCTTCGTCCTCAGTCACTAAATTTCGCATTGATGCTAAATCACATGAAGCATTTAACTTTAATCACTTCCCATTGGATTGCCTTAAATTAACTTTCACCGTACAGAGAAGAACATTTTTGTTTGTATTAAGTGAATAAAAACAAGAAGGATTTTACGTTTCGTTAATTCAGATTTGGCACCTGTAATCGCAACAACTCAATATTATATTTTCTGGTATACGTTTGATATTTATAATATAACTTTTGCTTCCATTTGTTATTTCCTGTATGTTTGTTGTTTACCAATTTATTGTGTCATATATCTCTTCAAACAGGAGATGCCTCTTTAAATGTGATATAACTAATTTTGCACCACTCGATATATTTTGGAAAAACAATCTAGTAAATATTTGGTTTCAAAAAGCAGATTAAGATCACCTGGCAACCTAAACACAGGGCCAACCTACGCTCTAAATCCCTAAATTTCATCCTTTCTTAAAATTTATCCATCTAGAGAAAAAGGTCGCTTTGAAATTTGTTCGACGAAAACATTATAATTTATCTCCCCCTTCCACTACAATCAGAAGTTTATATTGTCTAATTGTTAATACGTCAGCGATAGAAACTGTTATTATTCAAAAACTGGATCTGGAAAATCTTTGATTCCCCTCGCTCTTCTCTTCTTTAAAATGTCTAATTTGAAAAGGCCAGTTAATTAATTAATTAATAAAAGCGCACAAGGGCAATGCTCCTACGGGGAGGGATATTTTTTCATATATAGAGAGTCTTCCTAAGGAAAACTAACCCGCATTTACGCTACACCACGAAATCCTTTTGAAGCCTGCCCCTTCGCCGAGTACACACGTTCAGCTGTTTTATACATTCGACCACTAGTGGGCCCGAAAATTTCCCATCTCAGAAAAAGTCAAAGCAATTTACTAATGGCAAGACATAAAATATTGTCTATAGACTAGGACTCTAAAGCTATTTCCATAAATCATTAGCTATTTATATGTATAATTATGCATAATCAGTGGTAAAGTACATGAAAACTGACTTCGATTATGTGCACATAATATGCATGTTGACGTGATGAGTATATGATGTGAGCTAGTTTTGACAAATGCCCGTGTCAATCTTTGCAAATAAACTATTTAAAACTATCCGAGGCTTTTTCACGATGCGTAGAGAGTCAGGACTTTTATTTAGTTGCAGCATAAATATTCCGACAACAAGTGCTAATATATCAACCTTACAATCCATTTATTTTCATTTTCCTCAAGCCCTAAAGCAGAAAAAGGCTGATTATTTTCTTACGGAACAAAACAAGTTTATTTTTACTCGAGCCCATAACACTTTATCAGTAAGAAATTCCTGCAAAAGCTAAAAGGGGATTTTTTTTTAAATTCTAGTATAGTATTATAAGAAAAACTCTAAAAAAATACGTCTCTCCTCGACTGTAGGGTCTTATTCCTCCCTCTTTATTTTCCTTTCCACCTACTCCAAAACCTCAAAAAGTAAGTTATGAAAACTAAAAGTAAGATGCTAATAACCAAACAAGTGCTTTCCTTTTTATGCAAGTTTTTCTTTGCTTCTCCCCTTTCATTGTTCATTGTCTTTGAGACCCTCTATCATGAACTTACTCTATTTTGCTATTTGTTTTTAATTTCTCATCTTTTTTAAAATTTCTATCGCACATTTTTCCCATCGGAGATATTTCTTACTCTTTCTTCAAATACCTGACTGTGATTCATGTAGACTGACCGTATGTTATGTAAACTTTCGCCTTGTTTTCCTAGAATAATTTATGCAAAGCATTTTTACTAGATCAAACAAAAATCTACATTATATATAAATCACTACTTATGTACGAATTATACTTAAATTAATATCACATGTTTTGAAGTAGTTTTGTACCGTATATTTTACCACACAAAACGGGAAGAAAGTCTTTAAAATGTATGTCACCCTTTCATTTTCAACATTAGTGGTACTCACAACAATACAGCGTTTCAACAATGCAAGCTGTACAGCATAACCTTAAGGTTATATAAATGAAGTTTTGTTTTTTAATTTCTCATTGAAATTATGAGATACGCTACAGCTTTTCATAGTCTCCCTTCACCAGATAATATCATGGATTTAATGACATTGTATCTCTCTTTATTTAGCTGTTTGGGTTTCATATCTATATACGAGAATAAACAATGTCTCTATACTGAATTGACATATGAAAATTATTCTTATTCTCAACACACAATCCATCGCAACATGGTCGTTAATTCCTCATATACATTTTACTCGTTCTTGAAAAGCAACGGATGGTTAGGTATTGCTTTCCAAGAAAGAATTAGCCAAATCACGAATTGCGTAAATAAAGCCTAAATACCACACTTTGATACCTTCAAGAAGAGTAATCACACAGTTGCCAACTATGTATAAATTTTGTGCATTGAGAAATATTCTGAACTCTAAAATGAATTCGGAAATTATTCTTTTTCCCTTCTCAACAACGTTTCATTTTTATTTTATTAGTCCAAAGGGACTTTGTCCCTGAAGGACTACTGTTTCCGTTTTGCGATTTTGCGTTGAATCATTATAATTGTCCGTTTCACTTTTCAAACTGTTGCCACCAAATGTTAGAGTCTTGCATTATATTTGAAGAAATTAAAAAATTAAAAATCTGCATAACTGTATGTATATTTTTCGCATTGTGATAAAACAACGGTACATAGAGCCATCGAATTTTGAATGACGTAATCCTACTGCGAATATAAGCATGTGGAAGCCCAAATTTGAAATTTGAGATTTGTTTTATTATCGCTGTCATATTTTGTAAAACTTTAACGAATTTTTGAGTAACAAACTGAACGATTTGAAAGCCAGCAATGGCAACAATCTACGGGGGGAAAAAAACTTTTTATCTCCAGCGCACGGAACTGTGTATTGGAAATTCTAAACATATGCTCATTTTAAAATTATTTTGCGACGCTGCTATTGAACTGAAATTTATGGTTTAAGTGCCAAAAACATGGTGTTTAATAAATAAAGGTAACACACAAAACGTTAAAAAAAACGCCCCTTTGGACGTAATTTAAAATCTGAAATCTTTCAGTTTTTTTTAATTTATTTATTTAATTTTTATTTTTAGTTTAGATAACATCAGCAGGTAGCGTGATACGCATACGAGCAGGTTGAGTGATACAGATACATATACACCTGTTACAAAGACAGTCTGTGATGATGAATCGACAATCTATTTCATCTCATAGTTTCCCGCGAAATACCTGACCTTAAAGGAGAGGCACATAGGAATGTGTACAGTATACAATCAAGAATAAGCATTAAAACGAGTTGACGCTATAGTTCGAAATAAAGTTTCAAATTAAAATTGAGAAATGCGATAAGCAAACATGCATAAATAGAAAAAAGAAGAGTAAGAAAGAGGACTTGAAGGTGGCAAACGTGTTAACATTATTAAAACATTCTAAAGAAGGAAACAGAACACTCATATAATAAAAAAACTGTAATTGTAGATCTTAACATACCGAATTAATTAACGTGTCAAATTAGTATAAAATATTAGCCGTTAACACAACTTCAATGTGCAGCTGGAAAAGTATCGAAGATAACTATTCGAAATGTTAATATTTGCAATTTTTTAACTATTTTTTTATGCTTTACTTATATTAGTTGGTTATAACAAAGTTATAATTTATCCCTTATTATGTTTACACCTCCTTTTTTTTGTTGACATTGACTTATTATGCTATTTTCTGGTCTGCTTGAAAGCAGTGTAAATAATATGACCCTACCAAATTTCTTATTGTATTTGTCATTTAATTATTATTCTAAACTTAATAATATTGTAGAGACATTAGGTTAATTGGAAGAGCCATAGAGATAAAAAATTAGCAACTGCATTCGCCGGAAATCGAACCACGTACCTCTGGAATACCAGCCCAGCGGGCAGAACCACTACACCACGAAGTCACGCTAGAAAGGCGGGAGAAATACCTTATATACTCCCCCTTTTAAAGGGCTACTGGGGTTTTTAGAGGACCCAATTGTAGAAATTAGGATCTGAATACATAACATGTACAGCTGCTTTTAAGATATTTATGTACAGTCCCCTAAAATTTTAATAATCATATCTCGGATAATTTTCATCTTTTTTTTAAATATTAGAAAATCGGCTATAGTAAGTGCTTTTTTGAGCTGACAGAAGTTTTTGATGGGAGCAGTATAAAAGTTTAAATCTTGTATATTTTTTACTAAAAGGTATTAAGTGACTAAAATGTCCGTAGTGCAAAGGTCAAAGTCCGTAATGCAAGTTAATGCAAGTATCTGTTAATGCAAGATGAACTATCATCCGCCATCTTTTAGTTCGGGCTCCACTGTATTGTCATTAGGTAATTTCAATGCAGAAAGGTGAGAAATCTGCAAAGTCCTCACCAGGATTCAAAAGCCGGACCTCCCGAATACTCGTCGAGTGTGCTTCCAGTTACACCAGGGAAAATGCTGAAAGGAGGGGAAAAATACCTTATAAGTTAACTATACTGGTCTACATCTTCAGATTTTCTCGCTGTCTTTAAAAATTAAAGTTTCTGTCTCATTTATTTTCAAACGCAGCCATGTTGAACAAACTCATTTCACTGAATGAATATTACTGCTAAAATACTCTACTTGTGATTTTCTGCTCAGTTTGTGCAGAGAACATGATTTTCTAATTATTTTTTGTTTCGGTTCTTAATTCTGTAATTTTATTAAAAGTTACTCGTTTGACATTTCATATGATACTAAAAAGCAACTAAAAGGAGTTATATGGGAGTTTTTAAAATATCATCACACATGGAAAGTTCTTAAAATTATCAATTTAACAATTTCATCATAATTCTTTGAAAGTTTGTTTGGCATTAATCAATTTAATCTGGCAAATAGTAAGCTTCTAATGAAAACAAAGCACATTTCTGGCTTTTGATAATTTTCGCAGATCCTTCTCCGAAGTACAGTTAAGTCTTCTGTCAAATTACTTCTAACTAACATCTGGGAAATAAAAGTATCCTTAACGGAGTGAAAAACGAGCAAAAAAATAATTAAATCTTTTAAGTAAACTGAATAAGTAAGACAGCAGTATAAAGCATTTGTTTGAAATAAGTCTTGGAATAACCCAAAGAGTAAGAAATAATGGATATTTTGACTTTTTTTAGTTGTTACACAATTACAATCAGTCATTTGAAAGCGGAACAGCTTTGACTTTTCTGTCACTAAGTTCCTTTCCTTCTTGTTTCTTCGCTTGATTGGAGTCTAAAATTCTGTTACTTTTAACCATCACAAGCTTGAAATTTTTCTCAAAATCAATGCGAATGACGCTATTACACGAGAGTTCAATTGAGCATATATTGATTTTTCATCTTTCATTTATATTCTGTGTGCCCCGATAATAAAATATTTCGTATCAGGAGCTTCCTCGTCGACTTTTCTTAGGACTGCGGTTCAATCGATGACTGGTTCGGCCTAGCGAATAAATCTTATTTGCTCTTGTAAGTGCTCTGCCCTCTAGACACACTAAGAGCTGCCGCAGCGATATTCGACAAAGATCTGCACCCTGTGAAAAGAAAAATGAACTCATACGAAAGAAAAAAGTTACAAAAAAATGAGCTGGAACAACAGTTGAACTGCAATAGAAAGCATTGTAAGGAGAAAGTAAGAAAAATGGCACAGAGAAGTACATTTTTTTAAAGAGTTAAGTAGAAGGCCAAGAGCATTTTTTACTTAAGGTTTTCAGGAATTCTCACAAAAGTATCTAAGACTTGCAAAGGATTGTGGTAAACATGATGCATTCGCAGTTACTAAAATTGCACATTCGACGAAAAGTCGAAATATACAGTGGATGGACAAAAATATGGAAACACCTTGTGAAATGCATGTTTGAAAAAAAGGATTGATTTTAATGAAATATTAAGGTGGCGCTGGCGTTTTTGACTACTGACGCCACATATACAACTTCGTAAATGTGCTAAACAGTTCAGTTGTTGTCGGAGTACTGTTATGTGAGGTTGTCATTGCATTATGTCAGAGTTAACAGACTTCGAACGTGGGCAAATTATTGGAGCACGTATGGTAGGTGCTTCCGTAAGCAAGGTAGCCGAGGTGTTTAGTGTTTCAAGAGGTATTGTATCGAAGATTTATTCCGCATATTTGAAAAGCGGAAAAACATCATCTGCTAAATCACAGCGCGGACGAAAGTGTGTCCTGAGTGATTGTGACAGACGATCATTAAGGGCAATTGTGACGAAAAATAAGAAGACCACAGATGCAAAAGCTACTGCTGAAATGAATGTTGTGTTACCGAACTCTGTGAGTACCAAAACAATTAGAAGGGAGCTTCATAAACAGGGAATTGCTGGCCGTGCTGAAATTGAGAAGCCACTCATCAGTGATGCTAATGCCCGTAACAGGAAAAGGTGGTGTCATAAAGTCATAAAGCCTGGACTATAGAGCAGTGGAAGCGAGTAATATGGTCTGACGAGTCTTCTTTCACATATTGTTTCCCACTTTTGGCCGAGTTTACGTCTGGAGAACGCCATCTCAAGCCTATAATACAGACTGCTTGTTGCCAAGAGTGAAACATGGCGGGGGTTCTGTTATGGTTTGGGCAGCCATATCGTGGTTTTCTGCTAGCCCGATGATAACTGTGTCAGGGCACATGACTGCCAAGACTTATGTGAACATTTTGGCCGATCAAGTTCATCCCATGGTACATACTTTGTTCCCCGATGGTGATGGTGTCTTCCAAGACGACAAAGGCCCTGTTCACACAGCTCACATTGTCCAGGACAGGTTTTCTGAGCACGAGGATGAGTTGTCCCATCTCCCATGGCCACCACAGTCACCAGACCTGAATATTATCGAACCTTTGTGGTGTACATTGGAACGGAAAGTGCGTTCTCGTTATCCACCGCCAACATCGTTATCTGAACTTGCCACCGTTTTGCAGGAAGAATGGTATAATATTCCCTTGGCAAACATACAGGAACTGTATTTATTCATTCCGAGAAGACTGCAAGCTGTTTTGGATGCCACCGGGTTTCCTACACCATATTAAGCAAAGAAACATGTTTTTTTAAAGGTGTTTCCATATTTTTGTCCAACCCCTGTATTTGACCTTTCCGTACAACGCCATAAAAACGAAATATGAAGAATTTATTTTTGATATGTAAGGTTGTTTTGCAAACATTAAGTCGCTTATAAAGCTTATAAATCCATTCAATTAAATTTTTTAATAATTTTCCCTGATAGGGGGAAAAATGTTAAAATTTTCTTTCTTATTTCTGTTTAGCATGATATTCAAACATGCCTGACGAGAAAAAGTAATTTCCTATGAAATATGAAACAACTCAAAATTTAAATAAATCAGATGCTAAAATTAAACTGCCACTATTTGCTTTTGGACTATTATCTTCTGCTTACAGTTTTAATTTTTTATTAAGTAACGCTAGCAATAATTAGGAAAAGTCGCTTTTGCGTACAGGTTAATCTAAATATTTAATAACTTATCTATAACGCTAATTCATACTTTTTGGAGTAGAAGTTAAGCATTTACTTGCTTAAACATATTTTACATAAATTAATGGTTAATTAAATTACATATTTTACATAAATTAATGGTGTTTTAACTACGTATGTAGTTTTTATACAGTTCTAATATGTTAATCGTAGATGTAAGCAGATAGACTCATTGAATTATTGAATTACAACAAAGGACTTAAGGTCAAGCTAAAATAACAAAGCACTAAATAATTATTTCCCCGTGTTAAACAATTTGCTTCAGAAATAAAGTTTTCTTCGCATATTTTTTCAAAACCATTGTTTTAAAAATAAAAAAATAAATATATTAGCCTTTTTATCTGGTCTTTATTTGGTTGGAAATAATATCACTCTTAATTAATTGAATTTAATTTCTTGTTGATTAACATATCTTTTGAACCGGTTAGTAAAAAGAAATAATAAATTAACAAATTAAATATTTAGGGAATAATTGTTTTATTTTATTTTTCGGCAATTTCTAATTATTCCTTTTCTTATAAAAACACGCAGTTTCCCTTAAGCCACACCATTTCAAATGCTTATTTTATTTTATTGTTCTTCCATTGTTTAATTATGCACTTACTTTAAGCCACATTAATTGGTACCGTGAATTGTAAAAAAGTTAAGAAGGGCATTTTAGTCCACATTAATCTTAAGGCTTCTTAACATTTCATTTAGAGATTTTATCCGTTCACAGAGTATAACTGACAAACTATTTTGCATATGTATAGGCTTCCGTTTTATTCAATTTAAGATTTTTTAAAAGTTTTTTTCATTCTTTTCTTCCTAATGAATATAGTGGTTCAAATAAAAAGGCCTTTTTTTCACTATGAAACCGTATTTAGTCTACTTCAAATTAGAGCGCAGTTAATAGAAACTCGGGAAATAAAAATTACATTTATGCTTTACATTTTTTATTAACACCAAAAAAAGTCTTATCAGCACCAAGGAAGATGTGAAATAAAGTGTTGAAATAAAAAGGAGTATAATAAAAATATCGAGGGATTTCAAGCTTCAGTGTTAAATTAAGCCTCAGTTTAGCAGAAAAATTAATTAATTATGTGATATGCATTAGTTTTACAAACTTCATTCATTACAAACATCCAAAAAGAATGTAATCAAAATCAAAAAACAAAATATTTATTGCTAGAGAAAGATTCATTTCGTATAAACCTAGTCGTGACTTGAAACCTCTAAAAGAAGATTAATTTTGATACCGAGCATGGTAATAAATATCCAAAAAACATGGAAAAAGTGTGAAATAAAGTTTATATATTTTATAAAAATAATACAGTACATTTTGCATCGAAATATAGTGCTTATAATTCACAATAAGTATGTGTATTAGTTAAGCTGATTATTGCGAAAAGGAGAATGTTAACAACATTTATGATAATGGAGCAAGTTCTTTATTCAATAAGAATTCTTCTGCAATAGTTAAAGCACGTGATGAATAATGCAGAAACTTTTAGGCTTAATCAGTAATCGATGCATGAATCATTTGCCACCGGATTATAACTTTGCAGCAAAGTTTTTAACATCTTTATTTATAATTAACCATTAAACTATGGCAGACCTTGTCAGGTGACAGGTGACGGAGACGGGGACGCCTGGTGTTTAACATAGGTAAACAGGCGTGTGTCCCACGCCCTCCCCTATCTAGGAATAACAACTCCCTGGGGCCCCGTGAGGCTGCCTCGGGAGTTTATAATACAGATCTAAAGATCAATACATGGCCAAACAGGGGCTGTTTGACAATGGTTGCGTGACAATAACTTTGTGGGTGTGCATGGCTGTTGAAATAACACAGATACATAAAAATATACAAAGCAAATACAAGAATAGATACATATACAGGCAAAAACAAACAAATACTAACAGATACGAACATAAGGATGCATTAATATTAAGATAAATATGAAGAGAGACACATATGTAAGATACAAGAGTAAAAACAAGAGTAATAAATACTTAAAAAAAAAAAAAGAAAAAAAGCTAAAATACAGAGTGGGGTAAAGGGAGTCATATGTGTATTGCTGGTATCCTTGTGGTTGTAAATGTGCTGTGAGCACTTAAACACAGAGATGAAGCAATTAGTACCGGATGTAGAGTTATGGTGCCAGGAGTTAGTGTTAGAGTTCGCTGAAAGTACAGTCTGCACTATAGTTCAAATTTGCAAGAGTTCAGGCTACACTAAAGTTTAGTGTACACTGTGGTACTAATAACACTAAATCTGGAGTTTGGCACAGTCACTAAGTTTTACTAAAAAGATTCATCAATGGCCGAATAGATAATACCACTAAATTACGGATGTTTGATCTAGGCTCAAATCCTGGCAACTGGGGCCCACCAGCGGCCGACAAGTAAAATCATTGAACAGTGGTAGTCTCGACCTGTGTTCAACTTCAGGCGAACGGGCTGGCTGCATTGACGATCCTCCACGAAGGCATCCCTTCTCTTAGGCAGATAGCCGTAATCAACTAAATCAAACCCGGCAACTGGAGCAGCTGTACGGGTAGTCTTGTGGTTTTACCCGGGATCGTAAGTAATTTCTAAGTGCAAGTGCTTTTCCTGTGATCTAAAAGTAATATTACTGATAAAACTCAGCCATCATCATTGAAGAAAGTGTTTAGGAAAATTTCTAAGATTATCTCCTGAAATACTGTCTCGCATTTTTAAAAACTCGCATTTTTGTGTTATCCATACCCGGTTGATAAAACGTAAGCACAACAACAGAATGGTATTAGATCTGTGGGAAGTCTTTTCTTTTTACATTAGCTTATAAAATGTGGAAATATTTTGTTGATGACACAGTACTTCTTCCCACTGAAAGACTATAAAATCGCGTATGCAACAAAAATTGCATGAAATTTCTAAGAGGTATTGAAATATTTTGAAGTAAATGAGGTATTAAAAAATTGAGTATGTCAGAGAAATTTAAATAAGTAATGATTAGAAAGCTTTTATTCAAACGTCAGCATATTTCAGTAAATTCCTCGCAACATCCTTTAATAGTAAATACATGTATATGCTTATCTGTATACGCATATTTACATACAAACGCATATCTAGAAGAAGTTCTCTTAACTATACTTCTGCTTGGTTTTTTGAGTTTATTTAACACCATTTATAATGCATGCAGACGTTTTAAAAACTCTTGAACAAAAGTAAATGTAATCTGGAAATCTCAGCCAATATTTCTCGTTTACGTGGTTAATCTAAAAATGGAAGAACCATTTCCTAATCACGCATAAAAGAGTGCGAATTCTGCATTAGCGTTGTTTGCATGGCCATTATGAACTTCCAATTCCAATAAAACTTTCACAATTAGAAATAAATATCCAGCTACTTCACGACTTCGCAAAGTTAAAAACTTTCTTTAAGAATGTGTCTTGGATAAACAGAAATGTACTTATAAAATGCAGAAAGAATTCTTTTCTTTTAGAAGAGCACCAAAATTTTAATAAATCTGAATTAGAAAAATAAATCTAACCGCTCTCAAAAATTTTCGTTACATCAAAATTACATATAAATATTTTTAGCCTGGCATTCTTTCAGACGCTTGAGTTACTGTTCTTTGTTACTTTTTCATACTCCATTTTCAATATTTTATTTACTGGCATATTCTGCATGTTAGAAAAACCACCGTACACCGTATTTTATTCTTCTCACGTTAAAAGTTTCTTTAGCTTATTTTTTATACGGCAAACGCTTTTCATACATTGGCAAAGTGATTTCTCTTTATTTTATGCTGCACACCATTGCCCGAGTTGTTACGCGAATCTGATTTTCGGTGGCAAAATAAGCCCATTGCGTGGTTGGGTAATATAAAGCACTTCTTTTATCTCGAAGGTATTTTTCTTAATAAAATATCCTTCAGATACTTCAGTGCAACTGATCAAATCTTTACGTAACTGATTGAATGTGCACAAACATATACACTTTTTCCTCTCAGGGTGGGCAGTTTGAAGGACTTTAAATGAGAAAAAAAGGCATCCATATCATTTTCAAAGAACGCAATAGTTAAAACCGGACAATAATTCTCTACATGTTAACTTTGGTACCCACAGCAAGCTCCAACGAATCCTTTCGAACACTTATTCATGATGAGGCTATATTTGCATTTGGAAGTGTATAATAACCACAGTTTTCATTTATGAGAGCATGGCATGGCATCGCATGCTCATCAGAAAAGATTCTCCATTATTTTTTAGCTCCATTAATGTATTGTACGCATCTTTTTCTGTTTGTTTAACAGGACTCAACGTTCTACCTAGTCGCTTGAATGGCCGTGCTTACAGTATCTCTCTTCAATATATCTTGCTAAAACTTCTTTCCAATATTCTTAAAATATTTGGTACGTCAGTCCAGGCCTGGCCGCTGGGAATCTTGTATTACTGTGGTGGTCGCCCATTCGAGAATATATTGTAAAAAGCTGAATCGATAAAATGTTTGTTCTTTTAATTATACTGTCTTTCTTAATTACTTTTTATTCACATTTTCTTCATATAACGTGTTTCATCTAATGCACCATTTCCGCTCACACGTTCCATTACAAATTCAATCACTTCAACAAGAATTTACGTTTCTGGGAGATATTTGAGAATCGTTCTGTATGTAAGAGACAAATATCGATATAAAATATAAAATTAACGAAAAAACATTATATTGGCACGCGTTACATTATAAAACTCTACCGACTTCGAAGGCCACTAACACAGGTCCCTCTTTTTTAAATGAAAGGGAATTGTGTCAGTCGCCTTCTAAATCGATAAAACTCACTTTTCCTGCAATAATCCCGCAATTTTACTTTCTTTTTTTATTTGTAATTGTATTTGCGTTCGTAATAAAATTCGATTGGAATAAATGCATCAGTTCATCACGATGAATAAGAAATAAGTGCTTTTTAACAAGAAAAAAGCTTTATCATTGGTGTAAACTTTCATTCCCTCTTTTTTTCTTTTAAGACAAAAGTGGATTCATTAAGTAATATTTTTATTCTTCTGTTTACTATGATCAAACAATTTTTTTGATTGCCACTATAAATATTATCATTTTTAGCCTAGTATTATTGTCTTACATTTTTATTTAATTTCACACAGCATCTAATGGCTTTTTCTCTGCATCGTTTGATTTTTCTGCTTAATTAGTCGAAGGATGAAATTATATCTTCTGTTTAGTAGTTTCCATCAAAAGTTTGACAAATTATTTTTTTCTATACTATACATACTGCACTTATTCTCGTTCTTCTGTTCTCCAAAGATTCATAATATTAAAATTATGTGATTTTTGTCTTCATACGTAACATACATAATTATTTATTTAGCTAGTAATTATGGCATATGGTGCATTACATTCAATACTGGTGTTTTGTATTATGCAGCCTATTCATGACTACCAGCAGCGCTCCTCATTCATTCTTTTTACTCAAATTTATATCTGGACATAACTCATAAAGCCCAATTAAGTTAGCATGTAACATTTATTGTTTAAATTCTAATATAAATTAAAGTAAAATATAGTTGTAAAAACTGGCCGTAGACAAGTTTAATTTATGTGTAAAAACATCCTTTATCAAATAAAAAATTCGACTCGATCTTTGGCATAGCATTTCGTTGATTGGTGCATCGCACTGGTCGATAGTTAAGATAGTAATTCACTTTTCGGGAACAAACTGTTATAAAGCACTTCATTTGAGCATCTTAAAAAGCTATTCGCTAGTACCTGAAATTCTCGCAATAATAAAAGCTGACAGTTTGAAATCTTGTAAAGGTGACACAATCTCACACTTAGTAAGTAAAATTCTTGAGTAAAATGAATATTTCTTCAAACTACGTACCATTTCTGGAATCATTTATGTAAATTCTATAAAATTATTTCATTCATATTATTAGAGAGAAAGCAATAAACAACTTCATTAAGTGATGCAGAAGACGTCATGTCTTGTCCTTTCAAGACTTAGGTTATGGTAGGAATGAATGAATAAATAAAAATTTAAACTATTAAAATGTTTCTAATTTCTCAATAGCTGCCCTATACATATGGCCTATTATCCGAGAGACATATTTGAGAAGGCTTATCAATAGCTTAAGAATCGCCAAACCTTCACCCAATTCCGTAATGATTCACCAATTCCATCATTACAACCAATAATATAATTCGTAATAACATCCTTTAGTGAAAAATTATTGGAAGTCCGTATTAACCTGCAAAATTTCAGACTTAAATCTTCTCTCTTGTCACACATGCCTTCGTCAAATAAACTTCTAGTTTGTTATCCCTTTTTCTTCTTTAACATACCATAATCCTGTGAATATGGGAAATACATGCATATAATCAATGCAACAGGCGTGCTAGTTCAGCTGTGAATTGTTCAGTTCAATAATGTTTAGAAGAATGAAGCCTAACTAAAGATGACCACCATGCATACAGCATATCAACGTCTTCTTTTCTTTGTCACCACGCTAGATTTCTAGTGTTATATGTCTACAAAAATTAAGTAAATAAACGAATAAAAAGTTTAACGAATAAAAAGTTATTTCAATTTACAATTCCCGTGAGACAATAAATTTTGCTTTTGCTCTATATGAATTCTTTTGTTGCTTTACTATACTAAATTCATTTGTTGTCATATAATCAATGCAACAGGCGTGCTAGTTCAGCTGTGAATTGTTCAGTTCAATAATGTTTAGAAGAATGAAGCCTAAATAAAGATGATCACCATGCACACAGCATATCAACGTCTTCTTTTCTTTGTCACCACGCTAAATTTCTAGTTTATGTCTGCAAAAATTAAGTAAATAAACGAATAAAAAGTTATTTCAATTTACAATTCCCGTGAGACAATAAATTTTGCTTTTGCTCTATATGAATTCTTTTGTTGATTCACTATACTAAATTCATTTGTTGTGGTGGTGATACATTTATGAAGTTAGGACAACTAGTATCATAATTACTAACTGTTATTTCATTAAAAATTTAAACAGAAACTTATTATTTAGGGAGCAAGCAAAGGGGGATGCAACCCAAATGTTAGCGAGTGCCGATGATGCCCTCAGACAGAATTTTGGGGACTCAGCATACATACAACATTGCATATACTGTATTAAAAGAAAACTCAATTTCTTTTTTGAGAAATCAGCAATCTAAGTAAACTTTCCTATGCTGTAGATTTTCGAATGTTTCCTTTTTTCAAGTTATATTCAAAGAGAAAAAGTACTTTGTCTCTTCCATATTGATTCAGATATCCAAGAAAAAGATCCAAAGAGGCTTTTCTTTCGCCTTCTGTAGTTTCCTAGCCTTTTTTTTTACTTTGATTTATTTAATTCCCCCAAACGCTTCTTATTTTATCTCTGCTTTTTATACAGAATTCGTATAACGGTTATTGACTAACTTCCTACAGCGTCGAGATAGGTCATAATACAGCAGTTTTCGCATACTTTATAACTAGATCGTTAAATATTGATAGAAATTTGAATAAATTTATCACCATATCAAATCCTTTATTTAAGCATAATATAAGCGTTTTAATCTAACACCTAATTCTTTTTTTTTTTTTCCAAAGGCGGGTTCTAGCCGTTTATAGGCGTTGGCCACTACTAAGGCCGGAAGTGGTGATCACTTTATTATGGAGTCACCTAATAGGTGGGACACAGTTGCCTCCTATGAAGGAACGAACAAATTTCAGGGAATCGATTTGAGGTCCTTCGTAAAGGTAGTCAGACTCATTAACGCCGTTTTCGTCTGGGCGGCCTAACACCTAGCATAGGAAGTTAAGTTTTCAAGCTCAATTAGCTCAGAAAAACACTCAATGCGTAAAAATGTTGATAAAAAAAAAAAGAAAGAAATGAACACTAGTTGTATATACTTGGGCCAAGCATGAAAATCTGCTGTTACTAGGCGTGAGCTAGATACGGAGATCACATTAAAAAGTCCAGCGATATCAAATTATTTCGGAAATACCTCAACTGTTCAATATTGCCACCTAAAATGAAAAATTAATGAGGTATCATAACAAATTTAGTAGAGATGCTTGAGAGGAACTGAATCTCGTCTGTAAGACACCGATTTCGAAAGATCTCGAAGCAAAATGCAGTCTCATGGGATTTAGCGAAAACTGTTGATTTTCATTTTAGTTTGTCGGTCTAAAGTAATTACTTGCTCAAGGGATAATTTTACTTGGTTCATTGCGATATACACTCTTCTCGAAACAAGATTTTCTGACTGGATTATTCATGTTTCAATAATCTATACTTTAAACAGTGCAGTTAATCGATTAATTATTTTTATTTCGGTTCCCTGGAGTTTAAAACGTTCATGAAGTACGAAAACGCACCCTTCTGAGGTATTAAATTCTCTATATCACGTGTCACATATAATTTCGAAAGATATCATTGCTAAGTATTAGGTGGTTTCTTATCCAATGTATCAAGTCTTAGCTATTGGTCTTTGTAAATTTTACAAAATTTGCAATCATATTTAACTGGTTGAAAATAACTGCAAATGCATTTAAACATAGTTGAGACCCGGGCTTGAAACCTTGAGATTAGACTTACATAACTTTTACTGTATTATGTAACTTTCATTTGACTTTTATTTTAATATCGCTTGAGCCTTTTAGGAAATAATGCATAAATTTCATATAAATATGTAATATTTGTATCGTTTTCACTCACGCACCTTAAATTACTCATTGTACCGAATAACGTACAAACTGATGCAAATATTCTGCAACGTATCTTGAAATGCATGTATTCTGAATATATAAACATATTTCCAAAACTAACTTCAATTCTAAACTTAATAAATTTAACTCAAAACCTTTTAAATATTTAAAACGGTATGGGAAAAAAAGTGTCTCATAAAAAGCCCAATTAAACACTTAGAATTTAAAACCGCTTTTTCAATCGGCTATATAACTCTTTGCCATACGAATTATGCCAATAAAAGAATAATTTTTGCTTTTTTTAGAGTTTTTGACAATGAAGACTCTGTTTGTAGTTCTAAATTTCTTGTATATTATCTTAAAAAATGTTTACAAAGTAATTATATACTAAACCTATTGTAGTTCGTAATATAATGCAGAATTACTTAGCCTACAAATTGGTTTGAAATCTGGCTGTTATCTTTCGACAGTTAGTAGATGCATTAATAACTTCAGTTTAACCAAAAATTTAAAAGATTGGCACAGGAAAAGGCTTATGAAAAGTACGCTGGGAAAATGATATAAAGTCTTCTTATTTTGTCTTTGTAAAATCAATTTGATAGGTGCTGTAAATTGAGGGTTTCCAGTTAATGTTTCCGGGTGGACTTAATTAGTTAATGTTTCCGGTTTCCGGGATTGGAGACTGAATAAAAATGACTTAATAGACCACAAATCTATGAAAAAGGCCTTTTGTTAATGAAAAACAGAGGTTTAAGCAACTACAGTGGGTATATATGATATGAACAGTGGGTATATATGGATGAACACCACCCAGACGGGAAAGTGGTTAGTGATTCTGACTGCGGTACGGAAGCGCCCGAGGTCGAATCCTGGAGAAGGCATGGATGTAATTTGTTCGTCCTTTCATAGGAGGCAAAGGTGGCTCAATGGTGTAAAGTTATCTATTGTGATGAAATAACACCTAATAGAAAAACACATCTGTACGATGCCATCATAACGAAAGATTTAAGCCATATTGCACTACAGCAATAGTAAAGCATTCCGTTTTAGTAATAATATAGAGTTGTATCTCAGCGCCTTAGTGAGGCCCACTAATGTGCTTGAAATGCTTCCTTCAGCTATTAACAAATTTCGAAATAATGTTTACACCTTTCGGGGTGTTAATTCACCATGCTATTAAGCGCGAACATTAGACAAATGGTTTTCAGCTAAATTAATTTTCGAGGACTGCAATGACCTGCCTAGTCACCAGTCCAATCGAAAATATTTCGGTGATATTGAAAAAGAAAATTTAATGAATTCAAGCAATGAAATGGAATTAACTGAAGGTGTAATTTCATGCTGGTATCATCTGATTCCAGTGAATGTCTTTTATAGTCTTGTGGGTATTGTGCTCAAGCAATGAGCACTAGTAATTAAAAGCAAAGATTTATCTAATTAAATGCTAATAATCTACATTTACTTAATATATGTTTAAACTTCAGTTAATACAAAATAGTTTATATTTTTTAATTTTACCCTATTATTTTCTTTTAAATTTAAAAATTATGTGTAGTTTAGAATTATAAAAAAGTGTCTAAATTAGCTTTACAGTTTCTTTTCTTTGTCTCACGCATAATATTAACAATAATTTGAATTCTCTATAAATTTTCTCTAAAATGATATATTATTTTGTAACATTAGCGTTTAAATTAATTTTCAAAATGTGATTAGATGCACAAAGGACATGCTTTCATGAAGTGTCACAGAACTTGTAACCCAAACTGCGATTTCAGATTCCTATGATAAACTTGAGCACTCGTAATCCATATAGCTATCCTGGTCATATTTCATTCGCCTTCAGTAACACTCGAGCTCAGCAATGCTCACCGATACCGATCAGGGAACAAATCGCTCAGACAGCTGTCATCCGTTCAACAAATAATTATCGTAAAGATGAGCGGTAGGTTATCTTGCCGCTCAGAATTTGAGGCTGTCTAGAAGGCTATATAAGAAGGTTATATATATAAGAATATGCCTAGAAGGCTTTTAAAATATCCTAGAAGTATTTTTACTTATTTATCACATTTAACTTCATACATTTTGGATACTTTTCAGGTTTTATATCTCTCATGCTTCATATGATGGTCTCCGATGGTTTAAAATCTCTCAGAAAAGGTTCGTTCCAGATTCTGCAGACCTCATGTGTTAGCACAAAACGTGCTTCCGTGATTTACTTCATATCTACAGCAATTAACTAAATTTTCTTTAAACGTCTTTGGTAAAGGTTTATCCTTTAAACATGCAGCCTTCACGTGCATTCCAGTAATTAATTATTTAAGCTTAAATTAAAAAATTAACATTTTTGAGTCAGAGAGTTTTCCCTTACAGGTATTTCTCTCAAGAGCTTAAAAGACTGTGCCGGAACATTTTTTCGCTGAAATCTTAATATATTTTGTTCACATGTTTTCGTATGCTTTCGTAAGTTTTAAAAGACTTTTAAATTAAAGAACATACATTTTATGGAAATACCTATCAAAAATACCTACCTTAAGTAACAAGAATATTATGTTAATACTTTTATACTAAAGTTACACTATATTACTCAGAGATATATTAAATACACCGAGTTTATAAAAATTATACTATATACACAGAGACAAAAGTTATACTTTATACACCGAATGTTATGCCTACATGAGTATAGATATATGTGTATAAAGTCCTTACCTGGCCTTTATTTTCGCAACCGTTGGTCATAAGCACATACTTCCAATTACAAAAATGTTTCAATGTTTTAGTATTTCTAAATTTAAAGAAATCAGTTTTGTAAAAATTACAAAACCTAACTTTTTACTTTCTTTCAGCCCCTATACTTAGATTTAGAAAATATTTGTACTCATTATAAAAAAATAAAATACAAGTTTAACTCCCATACAACAAAAATTGACAAAAATCTGACATAACAATCGAGAATCATAAATAAGGGCAGTACACGACTTAAAGGTCGAACTTTTTCATCTGTACAACTAAAAATATAATATCAATTTAGAAAAATGCTAAGAGATTAAGTGACAAGCATTTCTATGCATATTATTGGGAAAATATTGAACAATGTAATTTTTTTAAATGGAGGTATTATTTACAGAATATTATAAAATTCGTGTTCTAAAAAAACACTGTCAAGCTTCAGTATTAGTAAGCAGACAACTCCTGATTTGCATTAATTAAAAAATGAGAAATATTTGTACTTTAACGAATTTTTTACACGATAAACAAATTATGATATCAAAGTAATAAATTTCATGAGAATTTCAATAATGTATTTTTTATACTTCAAAACTTATGAATTACTTAAGCGATAATTTTATTGGCATACCAAATGTAACAAAATTATAAATTAAACATACTAGTAAATCTCAAAGCAATATCATCGAACAGCATTTAAGGGGAAAAAATCGACCTCGAAGTATTCTAATTTATTTACAACATTTATTAACTCTTCAGTGCAAATAGAATGCGACGTTAAAAATCACAAATTTTCAAATTTAATATCTCATTCAATTTTTGTAGCCCGTCAAACTTTTTTGTGTTTTATTTTTTAAATGATTACAAAATTTTCTTAAATGCAAGTACAGGAAACAAAGGAACGTGTACAAAATTAGTTTCTGTACTTTATACAAAATTTAATTTTTTAATTAAAAAATATAAAAACACGAATTTTTGCATCATTAAAACATTTTTGTAATTGAAAGTATATGTCTACGACCAACGGTTTGCGAAAATAAGGGCCGGGTAAGAGCTTTTGTGAATACGATGTATATATGTATATATACGGCCTTTATATATATATATACTCTTGAGTATAGTCCTTAATGAAGTTTTTTTTTAAAAAAATTAAAAAAGCAAAGAGACGAATCTGCGCTTGTGTACTGAAAATTATAAAAATCAAAAAGTAAAGGTCGGAACGAAAGTGAATAAAATTCTGTTCCTGTCATATGAAAGTCTAACCTTTCTTCTCCTGGTAAAAGTTACCAAACTGAATAAACGCAAATCAATGAAACTTTCAAAAAAGGAATCTTTAAATGAAAATTAAAATGTGAAAAGAGAACTTTTTTTTAAATTACAGAGCATCATGCGTAACAAAACAAAATATTTTTTATTAATCTCCTCTGTTTAACGCTTCAAACAAAACTTGTCAAAGGAAAAGTGTTTTGAAGCTTTAAACAAAGCCGATTAATGAGTTCCGAATACATGTTTCGTTCCTCTGAATCATTTGAGACTCAAAATCGCTTTTTCTTACCAAACCTTCCCTTTAAAAAAAAAATCTTATAGTGCTCAAATGTTCAGATTTTTTCCTAAATGCTTTGTACTCAAATTAGACCAAAAATTATATACAAATGCTAAAAAATAGCAGGAAAAAAGCGAAAAAGGCAAAAACAAACTAATTACACAAATTAAATAAAAAATTCTAAAACAAGAATTAATGAATCAATTGTTTATTCGAAACTGAAAAATAAATTTAGTCGAATTATATAAAGCCTAACACAAGGGCTGGCTCAATTACTCAAAAAATTAACTTTTTTTTAATTTTAAATTTATGCCAAGAGATAATCATAAACATAAACTGCTGGAGCTAGCCAAAAGGTATATACAAAGCCAGAGACTAAAAGCAATTGAATGGTACTGCTATAATTTGAATTATGAAATCAGACATATTTACCAGATTCTCAATTAACTATGGTAATTTAATTTGGTATGAAAATGAGCAACCTTCAATATAAGTATATGATTACAAACTTTTCAATTACAGTAGAATGCCGTTATCCGTCATAAAGGGGACTGAATATTGGATAAAGCGGAATAACCTACGAATAATTATTAAAACTGACAAGCTGAATAAAAGCAATATTTTATAATAAATTTGGCACGGTAACATTAACATTATAATGGTACATTTAAAGTGCAATTTAATCTTTTTGCGTTTACAAAAGTAAAACTATCCTCAATGGAAAATAAATTTAGGTCCTTTACGATACACGATATACTGTGTACTATGTAAAATTTATATGATAAAAAAGAAATGCACAATAAAATAAATAATATCAAAATAGTAATATTGTTATTGAGCAAAGTATAAGGATTTAAAAACAATAATAATTAGCAAAAATTAAATTATTATTGTTAAAAACAATAATAATAAGGAAATAATTCTGAATTGTTGTATTATGATACATATGAAAGGGGGAAAATATTCTGCACGTTTCAAAAGTTTGCTTTGCAAAAACTTGGTTAAAACGTGGTTTGTTTTCCTGATTTTTTGCTCTTATTACTCTTAAATCGCTTTAGCTCCAAAAGCAACAAAATACCAGTGGTTGTCTCCTGGGTTTGTTGCTCCATATGCAGTAAGACGCTTTAGTAGCCTTCAGTCCCAATGTGTGGCTGATTTTCTCTGCTTTCAAGACTCGTCTCCAATGTCAGTATACGCAATGGCATTATTTTCATTCCCGTTCAAAAGGCTTATACACTGCTCGAAATTGAAAATGCAACACCAAGGATTTTAAGAAAATTAAGTAAATTTTAGAGTAGACGCACGTCACTGAGTTATGCGAATGATGTGAAATGCGCAGCTCTCCGATGCACGTGAACTAAGATATAAGGGAAGGAACGTGCTGAATGGGCAATATTTGTGTCCTTAAATTTCTGCCAGACGAATTATCGAAGAAAGTTGGTTTTTGTCCCGGAGAATACGTGTAATAGGAGAGAACGCCAGGCCGCGGTCAACGAAGGCACTTCCAGCCCAGATAGACCCCGAAAGCAAAACTATCTTACGAAGTTGGTTTACTATTTTGAGTTCACGAAAGGTATGAATGATCGGACTGAGAAGGGCGGGTTGGTCCTTAATTCAAATCGCAGCTGATACCCACATGGATGCGAGCACGGTGCATCGGCTATGGCGAACATGGTTGGAACAAGGAAATGTGGGAAGAAGGAGGGGTGCAGGTGCAGCCAGAGTGACGTCAGCACGCGTGGATCGACGCATCCGCCGACAAGCTGTGGCGGTCCCGCAAGTCACTTGTACCGCGATTCTGCAGCATGTGCAAGATACCTTGGATTTTCCCGTGTCGACCAGAACCATTTCCCGTCGATTGGTTGAACGTGGCCTGCACTCACGGCGTCCGTTAAGAAGACTGCTATTGACCCCACAGCATAGACGCCAACGTTTAGAATGGTGTCGGACTGCAGCGATGTGGATGACAGAATGGTGAAACATCGTGTTCTCAGATGAGTCACTCTTCTGTTTATCCAGTGACAGTCGCCGCATACGTGTGTGGCGTCGACGTGGAGACAGATCTGATCCAGCACTAACTGTGGAACGCCCACCGCGCGACTAGGTGGCATAGTGGTTTGGGGTGCTATTACCTGCGATTCCAGGGCACCTCTAGTTCGTATTCAGAGCACCATGACGGCCCAACGATACTTGGATAATGTCCTGTGGCCGGTGGCAATCCCCTTCCTTCAGGGGCTGCCTAATGCAATTTTTCAGCAGGATAACGCCCGACCATACATTGCTCGCATCTTCCATCATGCTCTGCAAGGTATACAGATGCTTCCCTGGCCACCTACTCTCTTGACCTGTCACCAACCAAACATGTGTGGGATGTAATTAGACGCCGTTTGCAGACTCTTTCCCTGCCTCGTTCAGAAGACGAACTGTGGCAAATGGTTGAAAGCGAATGGAGAGCCATTCCTCAGAACACCATCCGCACTCTTATTGACTCTATGCCTAGACGTGTTTCTTCGTACATCGCTGTCCGCGGGGGTCCTACATCCTCTACATCCTACTGAGCCGGGGTCCTGCTTAAGTCCAGATTTTTGGAACCTGACGTTTGACAAAGTCATAAAGCACAAATGGCTCCAACACTTAAAATGTACCGCTTTTGCGGACGATGTAGCTTTTGTTGTGAGTGGTAGCTGTAGAGATGAGTTCCAGAGATGCCCCAGATATGCCCCAGATATTTTCGATTGGTGAAAGGTCTGGTGACCTTGCTAGCCGAGGAAGAGTTTCAACCACACGGAGACAGTCTAGAGATATGCGAGCGGTATGTGGCTTGGCATTATCTTGTTGTAAAATGGCCCCAGGATGACGTGCCATGAAGGGCAATACAACCGGCCGCAGGGTGGTATCAACATATCGTTTATCTGTTAAAGATGTATGGAGGATGACTAAAGATGATCTGCTGTCATAAGAAATAGCGCCCCACACCATCACACGAGGGCTTATAGCTGTATGCTTTTGCAAAACAAAAGCTGAGTAGGAACCGCTGGCCCCGTCTTCTCGAGACACGAACATGGTGGTCATCAGATTCAAGAGTGAAGCGGGATTCATCGCTGAACACTATACGATGCCAGTCTGATGACAGCCATGATGAACGGTTGCGACACCACTCCAGACGACTTCGCCGATGTTGTGGGGTCAAAGACAAACGTCTTAAAGGCCTCTGTGAGCATAACCCCGCCCCAGACACGCACCGTGAGATGGTGGACGGTACCACGGGAAGTATAGACGTGGCTGTAGTGCGTTGAATAGTCGACAATGATACCGTTGGGGAGGTTCGGACCTAGTGAAGAACCATCCTATCTTGCCTCGCATTTGTGATTCTATTCCAGAGCCTTCATTTCGTCGGCAATTTCCTTGTAGCAACTACTGTTGCCAACATCGTTGCACAGCACTGTCTGTGCGCTGCAGGTGGCGGGCTATTGCTCGGTATGACCGCCCAGCTTCCCGCAACCCTACAATGCGACCTCGTTCGAAGTCGCTTAGTTGTCTGTAAGGTCTTCGATATCGTCGTAATGGCATCTTTAGTTGCTTCTTTACGGAATTACAGTGGCAGCAACAAAAAAAGATAAATTTACCGCCTCTGTTACTGGTTTTATACTTTGCAAATTGCACACTAAAAATGCGCGCTACGATCGCAATTCCTGTTCATCGGTATTCAAACTTTGATCATTTGCATGTTCGATCAAGATGTTTTTGCGTACCAAATTTCGTCACGATCGCAAAAGTCCTTCTTGGTGCTTCGATTTTTTTGCAAAAGAATGTATAAATATTTATCTCTGTAAGGTGCATTTTTTTGTTTTGGTGTTTTTTCATTCACTGGAAGATTAACAAAAAGGGGAAATAGTGTTCTGTGAGCGGAAATTTCTTACCCCCATACGGAAATGGAAACGAAGCAGACTGTAAGTAAAATAAACGCTCCCCATTTAACCAAGACTCGCAACTTTGCCCGCCTCATTCGGGAGTTAACGTTTTCTTAGGTCCGATGTCCTCAACTGGCTTACATATGGTGACCATTCGGCAAATTTATCATGTTAATTAATTCTAACTTCTACAAAACAGAATACTTGCATTTTCTCCGTTCGATCATATTTAAAACGAAATTATTTAGCATACAGTAATATATATTTGATTGCACTTAAAAACTAAACCCTGAATATACTTGAATTGAAAGGCCTAAAAACGTTATTCTTTATAGTCTTGATTTTAAAATAAATTCAGATTATTTAAAGAAAACTGAAATGGTGGATTTATAAATAACTCCCTTCTTTAGTAAGTACTAACAGTAATTAGTTTATTCAGCTAACTTGATATTTTTGTCTTCTACATACCATTTAATAAAACGATAAGACAACGGTAAAGCTTTCAGATTTTATTCTTGAAAGACATGTTAAGTTACCGCCATTTAATTAAATTACTTTTTATAGCAGAAATCATAAAAAATATTTTACATATATTTATTGTAACTTCTAATTACTATTAAAAAGTGAAATGAAGCAACAAGCCTAACATGTATGGCAAATGATTGCATTCTGACTTTTTAGTTCAATCTTATATTTGGTATTTCAGTGTTCGATACGCAAACTTCAGTCAGCATTAATGAGTAAATAAAGCCTTAAGGACACTGGAAACAATTTTAAAAAATGATTTCTCAAACTTGAACTATAACATGCGAAATAATTTAAAAGATTTATTCGAACTGATTTTTCACGGAGAAAAGGAAACATAAAAGCATGTTATATAACTTTAATGTACAAAAAAAAAACCCGTTTAATTAGTTATACAAAGCATTAAAATAAAATAAGAAGGCCACTCAAAGAGTGGGTAGTAAATTTAATAAAAATATGTTTTTAAGGGCTAAACCTGACTTATTTTACAACACATTTTGCGAGACCAAAGTTTCCAAAAATTTCATCTTATTAAAATTTTCATCATCTCAGAAAATGCAAGGCTTCCGAATTAGTGGCAGGACAGATGTTTTGTTACTTTTTCCACGTATTACGTGAACGGGATCCAGTTTTCCTTAAAAGGTTCTTCACTAAGGCATCCTCACTTTTGGAAGTAAGTGATTTGCCATAGCTATGGTACAAACAAACAAAAACGGAAAATTCCAGGCACTGGTAAGTTTTTTTATCATAATTCATTGCGTTGTGGTCGGACATTTTATAATTCCTCAAAATTTGTTCCAGTAAATTGGAGAGCCGCATGCGGCTCTATGCATTCTTAAATACAGTTCTCTTCGTAATAAGCAGTCATTTTATTTATGAAATATACAATTAAAATTTTAATGAAACTAGCTTTGTGCTATGATGCTTGCTTGCATAGATCACTAACTTAAATTTTGAATAACATTATCATATGTATAATGATTCCAAAATGAGTAGAACACTTTAAATTGTCGAAATAATAAATGAAAGACAAAAACTTCCTTTCTGGATATTTCATTTTAAGATTAAATATGCTAAAACTGAAGAAGAATTTTACTAAACGTTTTTCTAATCCATGCTTTTAATGCAAGTTAAGTTATATGACAAAGTCAACAACAGAACGCTCAACTGAGCTTCTCAAAAGTTGAAGTACATTCTGAGATGTTGCCAAACAAATATATAAAATAAAAATTACAGTACCTTGTTTTTTCTTTTGTAACATAAATAACTTCAACACTTCCCCTTGTTAAAAAGAAAAAAAATCACACTTTTAAATGAGAGTTCTAAATTAATCAAAGTTTATAGCTTATACTAGTACAATGTTTTCACATAGCATCAAGAGTCTTGGTTTGTGCAGGGGGTTGGTCAACAAATCTGCAACTTGTAGTTCTGTTGAAATCTGTTTAAATGAAAATCTGTTGAAATCTGTTTGAAAAAAAATGTTTTAGACTTATGTGCTTGGTCCTGCGATGAAACTCGGGGTTCTAAGCTAGTCTTACTGCAGCAGTGTTGTTTACATAAATGGTTGGGACTTGTTTCAAGGAGGAAAACCAGTAATCAAGTCTGTTCAGCCAAATGACCTCTTTTGCAGCTTCATTTTCTGCAACTATCTCAGCTTCTGTAGTTGATGTTGCAACCATGGCTTGGCGTTGGCTCAACCAAGGTATTGTTCCACCTGCATACAAGCATATTACTCCACTGTTTGATCTGCCTGTTTGAATACATCCACCAAAGTCAGCATCACTAAAACATTCTAAAATTCCTGGTTTATAGCCTGATTTATAAACGATGCATTTTTGCTTGGAGTTTGCAATGTATCTAAATATACGCTTAACCTTGATCCAGTCTTCTTTAGAGGGATTTTCTAATTTAAGTGAGAAAACACTAATAGAGTATGCCAAGTCAGGTCTTGTCCCTGTCATCAAATACATCAATGCTCCCACAGCTTCACGGTAAGGGATATCTGTTTCATTAACTTCTTCTCTGTAAACTACTTTATCTTTCAAAATGGGTGTATGAACTGGTTTGCAGTCACTCATGCCAAACAGCTGAAGGATCTCTGTAGCATATGCTTCTTGCCCTATTCTTAATACTTCCATCTTCATTTCATTAGAAATTTCATTTCATTTCATTAGAGAAAACACTAATAGAGTATGCCAAGTCAGGTCTTGTCCCTGTCATCAAATACATCAATGCTCCCACAGCTTCACGGTAAGGGATATCTGTTTCATTAACTTCTTCTCTGTAAACTACTTTATCTTTCAAAATGGGTGTATGAACTGGTTTGCAGTCACTCATGCCAAACAGCTGAAGGATCTCTGTAGCATATGCTTCTTGCCCTATTCTTAATACTTCCATCTTCAAGACGCCGTATTTCTAATCCTAAGAAATATGAAGCTGGCTTGCTGGTGATTTTAAACTTTAATTTCAACTGGTCTTTAAAGTTTCTGGAATTAACGAAAAATATTTCTAGCACACTTTAACACACTTTGATATGGAATAATTTTTTGCACTCTATTAAATTTTCCAGTCTAGTTCAGACATCTTGACTATTATTGATGTAATTTATTAAAAATATAATTTGTATGTTTTATAATTATTTAATTTATGATATTATTATCATAAATGAAAGATGTTTGTAATGCTAATATGTATGTTTACCAATACCTTTTATTTTCTTTGTTAGCTCTCGCATTTATTACTGTTATTCAAGTAATTAGCCTGCTTGTTAGATATTTTTTACTTGTTCTTGTGATATGTAATTCTATTTATATATTTTTATTTTCCTCTTGGCTACAATTGGCTTCGAAAAGTTAAATTGTAACCCTGTAGGCAGCAGGGGGGGAAGAAATTTTGATTGGCGCAGTTGGACTATAGCTCGACCTGGGGGGGATTTTCATTAGCGCAGTTGGAGTACACCCCCAGCTCTGATCGTGGAGATATATGTGCAGATCAAAATGAATTTAGGACTACTCATACTATAAATAAATAGCACAAAAGAAAATTTTATGGTATTTGTTCCAAAGGATTTATTTTAAATATATTATAAATAATTAATTTTATTTAACTGAAAACCAATTAAATTGTATGTTATTTAACTACCCAATAAAATAAGTTTTCTGATAAAAAGAAATAACTGAGCAAAATTTTGAATTTTCTTGACATAAATTTGGAAAATCAGTTTTTGCTCATGACAAATTATAACTAATAAAACATCCAGAATTTCATATCACAGACTTTTCTATTTATTGGAACAACAAACTAGATTTTATTTGCAAGTGATAAACCGAAAGGGTTATTTTAATTAAAGATCGTTGCTATAACATGAAATTGGCGGTAGGCCATGTGCTGGTCACATTAGAAATTTTAATCCTGACTTTTAGCTAAAATCCTCTTTTCTGCATTCAGACACCGTTCTAAACAGATACATTGAATTTCCTATTTCTATCCCAGTATCGGGCTGGCCCTTAAGATTCATCTGCTTGTTTTCAAGAAGATTGCTAGAGTAAATCTTTGGGTGATGGGTATGCCAAGCAGAGTGCATCTTTAGCCTTCAGAGCTTAAATTGTCTACAGAAGTCACTGTTTCGGCAACTTCGGTAATCATATATCTGCTTTGAAGCCAGTCCGAATTCCAACTTCCTCACAGAATAGTGCATTACATAGCGCTACTTTTAGTTATTACACCTGAAATTAGAAAGAGAAAATAGTTAAATCTCATTTATTTTTTATTCTTGACAGCTAAATCTCTTAAAATCTTCTCGCGTGCATTAATTTTTCATGTGATAAAAACGATACGATAACATACGATAAAAACTAAAATTTCAGAATTTCTCTAAAGGACAGCGAATCTGACGCATTAATTGAAAATTTCTTGCTGAATAATTTGCCGAAAATATTTTCAACAAATTGCTCACTATAAAAAGAGTGATATTTGAAATGATATTTCATATTATCAGAAAATGAATTTTATACAATTAAGGATACTTTAAATAGAATTAAACATACATTGAGTTTTTAGCAAAGGGCTTTTATATAAACTGTATCTTTTTACTAGACCCTTAAGATTTCACATATAAAAATGGCAGAATATTTGAAATACAGTAGTAATTTTGCAAGCATCCCTTCCCTAAACAGATAGCCTCACATGTTTTTCCATAGTTAATGTCAACAACAGTTAAACATTTTGCACTTATTACAGTATTTACAGAGTAGGGTGTTTTTTTTTGGGGGGGGGATAAAAGATCGATAAAGTCACAGTTTTGGGAGAAAATAAATAAATAAATAAATAAAATAAAGCTTGAAAAAGCTTTTCCGATAAAAGCTGAAGCGAACTCAACTAAATAACATTAAAAATGAGAGGTTGTGTTTTTATCTTACGCAACAGCTAATTAGGGGTAAAAAGAGCTTAGCTCCGCTATGATTTTGCCAGTGATTTTTCTAATTAGTTTTACTTCATATAAAGTATAGCATTTCTTCTTCTCCATAGCATTTCTTCTCAATGCCTGTTCTCGATAAATCCTACGCTAAAAGCATTTCGAAAAATACAGAATGTTTATCATAGCTTACAAATAAAATTTCATTGGAAGCAGCAACAAGTAGAGTGTTGCATAAACTAGTAAAACACATTTTACGTTTAGTGTTACTTGACAAAATGGAAAGAAATATTTTCAGAATATTTTGAGTGGTTGAGGGGACGGGATTCGTTAGTTTCTAATTTAGAGAAATTTTTTGTTCCTAGAATCATCAATAATGCACACCGAAATACTCGTACTTCTAGCCGAACTGCAAAGATTTTATTTACAGCTTTTATGCCCAAATTATTGTTATCACGCTCACCAATCAATTTTATGGGAACTTTGTCTTCATGTCTCTTCTTTTACAATTATAAATGCCAGTTGTATAGCATAGTGATAAATCTTAATTCTCAAAAAGATTTTTCTCCGATTTCATATTCACCAAATACTGATTTTGAATTCTAATGACAACATAAGTATTCGTAGCACCTTGCTTCAAGCATTTAATTTTCGTTGTTTGAAATGTTCATATATTAACTAAGCCGGTGTTATCTTCACTTAGTCTTAAGTCTGTATAATGTTTGGGGAAAACCCCACAAATGATTTCTGTATCGCCGTTAGAGGGCGCTTCGCTTCTGAGAAAGAATGTTAGTTTTTCAGTTTGCGACGTAGTTAGTAGTGAACCATCGATGCAATCCAGGTTGCTTTGTAAATAAAATGATTATTTTTGTAGATTGCTGAAGTATTGGCTTCAATTAGAATTAAACCAACCTTTCGCGATATGGTGCATCGGCCGGGAACCTTTGGCCAATTTAGAAGTTTGTGTTTTTTAATTTTGGATAACATTTTATACGAAAACTTTCAAATATGCTGCCAAAGATTTACAGTATTTTTACAGCATAATTAAAGGTACAGACTTTAAAAATTTTCTAGCAAATGAAGGCTTGACTTGGAAATTTATCGTCGAGCTTGCTCCATGGTGGGGAGCTTTTTATAACCGCCTTATGAAAACCATAAAGGAACCGTTAAAAAAGATATTAGGCAGAGCTCAACTGAATTTTGAAGAATTTATGACTGTGTTGACAGAGATCGAAAATATTGTGAATAGACGTCCTTTGACCTACGTTTACAACGATTTACATGAACCTGAACAGCTTGCGCGGGCTGATTTTCTATCGATCGGACATAAGGATGAACATCCATACAACTTTGCTGAGATCCTGAATAGTTCTCCAACAAGAAAGAGTCTAATAAAACGAAAAGAATATCAGACAACACTTATAAAACAGTTCTGGAAAAATCAGTATCTTCTTGAGTTAAGAAATGCTCACTTCTTCAGTACACCAGAAGCCAAGAAAAATCTTAAAATTGGTGATATAGTTTTACTTGAAGGAACAACTAAATCTAAGTTCCTCTGGGATTTAGGTCGAGTAATTCAAGTCTTTAAAGGACGTGATGGTCTTGTACGATCATGTGTGGTAAAAACTAAAAAAAAAGGACTTTAAGAGACCTGTGCAATTGATATACCCCCCTTGAACTATCAGACTCAAAATGAACTAAATTTGTAACCTTTTATTTCTTATATTTCATGTTCACTAGCATTAATTTTAGATAATTAGTTTAGTTATTACTAATAATTTACTGTCTGTAATTCGAATTAATACTTACGTATTGAGTAACATTTAAATTGATGCAGTTAACTACGGCAGACGGCAAGAATTTTCTTCGACGAACACCGTGCAGCAAATTATTAGGTTGGTTGTTTTACTGCGGTAGTCGTGCCTTGATCCTGTTTTGCATGTTTTCCACCTCTCTTATTTGTATGTCAAGGGGTTAAGAGTGTCTAATTCTCCTTTAGTACAAAAGATCCTTAAATTGTCTTTAAAATACAGTCAAACACCCTATAATAAACTTTCAAAAGGCTGAATCTTTGGTTCGCACTATCTGATTGATCAGAAAAAGTAACGATCTCGCAATCTCGAAAATATAAAAACTGATAGACAAGTCGAAAAAAAAACTGATTAGCACCGTTGTAACTACTTTCAAACGTTCCCTATTTTCAAAACAAATTCATAATTCGGGTTATTATTATTATTATTATGGGTAGGTATTAATTTTTTTTTTTTTTTTCTGTTTCATCTTAACGATAGCAATTACACATTAAAAATTATTTAACATAAAATTCATGGCTCAGACCCGTTCTTGAAATACCTCATCTAAAATATGCATTTTCCTAAAATAGCTCTGTCTAAAATAAGCATTTGTAATTATAAATGTTCATGCACAGAAAAGTGTAAATTGACTACATATTAATGACAAAAATATTCGTAAATTTAACTTTTAATTTTTGCTTAACACCCGAGTACTAAATTAATTCGTAATCTTGTAAGGTTTTATTTGAATTAACCCAGTTACATTGTTATTTTTACTTTTTTTTTTTTTTTTTTTTTTTTTTAAATTTCTACCTTTGTCGACTTCCACTACAATAAAATTAGTTTAATGTATCTAGTTCCTTTTTGGAGAGCGTTTGGCAATATAGGCTGGCTGTTAGTCTAGTTTAAATTTTCTGCTATTGAAA
Source organism: Stegodyphus dumicola (assembly GCF_044657685.1). Lineage (NCBI taxonomy): Eukaryota > Metazoa > Arthropoda > Arachnida > Araneae > Eresidae > Stegodyphus > Stegodyphus dumicola. The sequence goes on from NC_140781.1 coordinate 184,557,445, forward strand.
ATTAGCTTGCAAAGAAAAGTTTTTGTTAACCGCGATTTTTTCATGAGCACTTGTTCAGGCATGAGTCCCATGGTTTGGTCTAGGCTTATTAATTTCGTACTCAGCAGTTGATTCAGTTTGAACTGTGTTACTCCCAAGTTATCAGTTTTTGTCCTGTTAAATTTTCAGTTTATGCAATCGTCTGTCGACGTGTTGACAAAAGAAAGTTGTATTTTAAACTTCGACCTTGGTTTGAGTGACTGTTTTGTTAGCAATCAGACGAGAAGAAAAGTTGTCCAGAAGTCTCTTACGCTGATTTTTTAGTTCAAATTAGCGTAAAAGACTGGACAACAACTGATAGACAAAGTCCATAACTTAACCATATAATCTTCGGCTGACGTGATGCAGATAGAAGAAAAATGTTATTCTTATTTTAGTCCAAACACAGAAATGATTTCGTTATTCTCGGTTCTACAGTTTGTGTGGACAAAAAACTTACATATATCGATGCTGTAGCATCGTTATAGTGATAAATGAACTTTTCATGTGTTAATTTCCTTAACGTCACCATTTTTTTAATTTAACGAATTAATTTTTCATATACGCATTCCCTAAGAACGTCTTGCAGCCGGGCGTCCCATCCACACATCACTAGAGATTGCATTCAGAGCACGGGTGATGCGTATACGCATTTTAAGCGGGAACGTTTTTCTGAAGGCCACTAAATGGCATCCTATGTCCATTACTTTTGAAACGAACAACAGTTTTAGGTTCCTGACCTTGAGTTTAATATATTCTGCTTTGGTATTTTCCTCATTAGCTCTTGCGAAGGGGGGGGAAGCATAAACAGAGGTGAGCTCTTTAAATTTTTGCATGCTAATTAAAACATTCGTGAGTCTAATTTATATCCAATACCTTTTTTCATTCTATTTTTTCCCCTACTATATACGGTGTTTTAGGGTTAAATGTGGAGTACTGTTACGATTTGCATTGCCTTCAGATATATTTCCGTTTCTTCTCTTTTTATTTCGGAATGCCTCACCTCCAGTCTATTATGGCAGGAAGGCGCTATTTATTAGAGGAAGAATACCCTCGTATGGTCAATGAACCATTTACTAACGCAGATGAGAGTGATGATTCATTTTCTAAAGAGTTAGAAAGTGATGCTTCTCCATGCTTGGAGATTTACCACACTCAGTCTTCATTTTAAATTTTGTTATTCTTACTGTAAATAGTCTTTATTGTGTTGTTTTATTAATTTTAAACTTTATTGGTGGATTTTATCAATTAAAACTTTGGAATAATTTGAATAAAACTTCTGAAAATTATTTTACAAGATAAGCAATTTTTTAAGTAAATTTTCATGTAAAATAAAGAAAAAAAAATGTTATTTAAGTGCTAATTTTAACATATGTAAAAGCTCAAGTAATAATCTGATACCAAAAATTACAATGCTAGAAGCGAAACTTTTTTCCCCATGAGCGTCTTAAACAAAGGTGCACCGTCACGAAAGTGTTAAAAGTGCCACTTTTAAAAGACTGTAAAAAAGAGCCTCTGGTCAGCATGACCTACATATACATGAAGCAACAGAAATTTATTTGGCGAAAGAAAAAATTGCTCAAAATTTTATCAATAGATGACACTGTACTTGTCATAATTTGCAAATTAAATTATGTGACATGTGCACCACATATCAGACTTAATAAAAACAGACAGCAATGCAGTTCCTGTTATTCTGCATCTAAGAAACTCGTCATAACTTTGAATGAAGGACAGGTCTGTTTATGAAGCTTTTTCACAAGAATGGCGACTGTGCTTCAGATAGCCTAAAGAAGTTTCAGACTTTATAAGATGCAGCTCTTGTCCACAGTCTGCAATGTACTGCAATTTCGAGTATATACAGAACCTTAGAGATGGAAATGGGCTTCATTTGTCCACAAAATGTTCCATGGCTTTGCATTGTCCACTTCCAAAAATTATAGGGCAAAAGTTTGTCATATTGACAGGTCAGCAAGGCCCCTGAATGTGCATAATTTTGAATGGACAGCAGTGTAGGATTCCCATAAAATTTTAAAGATAGCCATTCCCATTGCACTGCACATTCCAACACCACTTCCTGTCTCCTTTTACAATGCTATAGCCACATCTTCCACTGATGACAAAGCAACTGCTTTTCTCCCTCAGCCAGATCTCATGTCAAATGAATTGGTCTCTTTGAATTTACATATCGTTTTCCCCAGACCCTTGACAGACTTCAGACCAGAGCCATGTCTTATGTACATTAATGTCCCAAACATCAGGGCAGCTGAAGCATAATCACCATTCCTGTAAAAAAGCTTCATAAGCACAGCTCTCCTTCATTGATAGAGTCATGACAAGCTTCTCAGAAACAGAATAATAGGAAATGCAGGTACTCCATGTTTTTATTATCTAATATATGGTGTGCATGTCATGTCTTTTAATTAGCATAATATGATAAGAACACCACCATCTAATGATGAAAGTTTGAACACTTTTTTTAAATTTTGACTGACAAACTTCCACTACTTCATGTATATTCAGATCAAATATCGATCATTCTAAGCAGTGGTTCTTTTCTTGCAGCCTTTTGAAAGCAGAACTTTGGACATTGCATACAGTATGAAAAGTGACTGATTTAAAAACAGTAAGTGCATTCTTAATAATTTTCCCTTTTATTTCATATTCAATAATATATTTACTTGATATAATGTATCTATTTCATGACTTTCATAAGCATTTACGCTATTAATAAAATACACCTTATATATATATATATATATATATACAACTTATATTTAAATTATAAAAGACACCTGTAATGTTCTTTTAAGGCATTGCCCATAACAATATTTTTTTTAATACGCAATGCAAAAAATAAAGATATACAAAAATTTCAACACTAAATTTTCATTCATTTTGATCTAGTTTATTGAGCATTTTTCTACAAATTTATTTACAAGTTTATGATATTTATATAAAGCATTTAAAACATGAATTATCTCAGCATCATTAAATGGATATATTCTCCACATTTATTTTACAATAATTTTTCACATTGCAGAAATAAATTATTTTTATATGAAATCCACTCTACTATTAGAACGAAACTGTGAGAGAAAGAGAATGTTATTATAAACTTATTGGGACTAAGGGTCACCTATGGAAACAAGAAGAAACAGAAATACAAAGTAGAGAGATTACACTTCTTATAGTTATCTTCAAGACTTATTCCATAATAGTTATCATTCAGAATAATAATTAATCTGCTCAGAGATGATTAACACAAATAACCAAATAAAACAATTTAATAATGCAACTTTACAGAATTTTAGTTTGATTAAATAAACTATACATAATATAAAATATAAAGTCAAAAGTAATGGCATTTTGGAGGGAAGGAAATTAATCTCTTTTCACCTGCATTCTTTCACAAGAAGCTTACTTAAAGACTAATATTTAACATATAGAAGTCAGAAAATAGATTAATACTTATGTACAGCAATTTAATGAACAGTCCCATACATTCATCAACAGATTTTGTTACAGAAATCTAAAAGGAGTGATTCTTATGTATTTTGTTTATGAAGTCAGAATTCCTCCAATGGGTTCCACTTTTTCTAAATAGAACACTCCACTGACTAGACTTTCCATTCATTATACTGTCAGAGGTAATTCATGTCTCATTCTCAACCCTAAAAATATATTAACACTGAGCATACAGTGTTTGATGTACAGACTTAAATTACTTTGTTCACAACCTTAAATTATTGAAACAACTGCCTGAGATAGTATCATCAAAGCAAAAAAATTCCAAAGACAGGAACAAAAATATGTAGCTCTCATCACAGGCAAAATGAATTAATTTTAAAATACTTTCCACAAAAAATGACTGTGTACTGTAGTGAATCATATGGAAATGCAGAACTTGTGATCAGCGAAATTACTAAAAAATATACCCATAGTATGTTTGCAATAGATTGAAAAATAAGCGTATATTTGGCTACAACTTGGATACATAAAATACTGCATACTAGGGATAAACAGAAGTTTTATATTTTTTAAAAAAAATCTGGCTCACGAAAAATCTTTATAGTGCCCACACAGATTTGCCACCTCTTTTCATAAAACTAGTTCTCAAGAAGACCTCTGTGTGAAGGCTATAGGTACACAAGATGGGAATAGTCATTTTCTAAAAACAAAATTTTTCACTACTGGTGAAGTAACCAAGTTTCATCACTATGCTTGTAGGAAGTAAAATTAAGAAACATTTTTTGACTCTCAGAACTAATGACTGATCCTAAATTTTAAAGTGACTGAATTTGTTTGTATACATTGAAAGATCTCTGAAGATAACTAGAAGAAAAAGAAACACATGCAGAACTAATTAGTGAGCTTATGAAAACTTCTAAAACATTAAGGTGCAAAATGCCACATCAGACTAAATGTTTGTAATCCTTCCTTGATGTTTCCCTGAGAATCTAGCAGACATAAGTATAACATGTAAAATCTTTCCAATGGAATTTATGTACATAGGAAGTATATATTATAAAGATAAATGGAAACTAAAATACCAGCCAACTGCTCAGAATAAAAGCAGTCTTACAGTAATTATCCCTAACTGCAATGGCTTTTCATGCAAAATTATGGCACTTCTGTAAAAAATTAAAAAATCAACTATGCAAAAATAACAGTCAACAGGGAAAGCAAATCTGAAATCACTATTTTTTTTAATTCAGTATTTGATGTTTAGGTAACAAAGCAAACATTAAATTTTGTTATTCAGTGTTATTTTGTGGGGAAGCTTTTGAAGCCTTTTGCCTAAAGGGACAGATATTTCAGAGAACTTTCTAAACAAAACTTGTTCATATTTAGAGATATAAAAAGGTCCAGGAAATGAGAATGTGATATCGAAGCCCAGTAAAATTTTGTCAACATCTGCATTAAATGCATTACCATGCATTAAAATGCAGCAACTCAGTAGAAAATCTAAATGATGGCTGGATATTTGCCTAAGAAAACTTAGACTGAAGTAACAAAATAATCATAGAAAAGGTAATTTCATTTACACACTACTGCCTTAAGAAGTTTTAATGCACATTTTTTTAAAAATAATATTAAACAAATTATATTGCAGGAAAGATTTTACATCATTCAAAAATTGAACACGAGAATGATCTATAATGCAGGAACAATATTGCCAGAGCACAGACGATCTCAACTTAAAAAAAAATATAAAAACTAGATATGATTTTTTTTCTTTTATTGCTAAAGAATGTGAGCTGCCTCGCTTTTAAAAATGCGACTCCCTCCGAAATGCACATTTCTAGCAAAATTGTTCATGAACAAAACCAATGTTTTTGAATAAAACCATCTAACATGGAATACGATGGTTCTTCTGCTTTGTTACCCATTTATGCTGCGTTTTCAATTCAGTTTTACCAGCAATGATATATTTTAAGTAAAAACATCGACTAAGTCACAAAAATTTACCTTTCAACATAAGCGGAGGAAAAAATTTTTAATTATTAAAAATTATTTTTTTAACTAGAAATTTATAATAATATGTCATCTATTGAGCCATTCTTGAATTATTGCCATCTAAAGTGGACTAAATTACTGAACACCCGATATGAAAAATCACCGGTATAAACAGTCACAAATTACCGGCTATCATCATATAAATTATAAAGCAAATTGAAAATAACATGATGCAGTTTTAAAAATATATTTAATGCATCAATAATCGATCACACAACACTGAAAGTTTTTAGGTACATAGCTAACAAATCTCATGCATATATTATAATGCAAAAACATACATGGCAAATAGAAGCTACCAACTCATAGAGTTGTGAATAATGAGCAAAGTATTGTCTACTTACATGACATATACAGCTGATAAAGAGACTAAGACAAAAAATTTTTTACAGAACAACCCAGTAGAAATAATGTGTAAAACTCTGATAAATATAAATGGTGTGGAAATATTACAATGAATTCATTTACAAAATGTAAACTAAAATATAACAAAATAAGTTATAACTGATAATGATTATGATATGACATGCCTACAAGTGATTTTAATTAGCTATGCAGGCACTTAAAATTGACTAAAAAGCTGTCAAATATTCATGTTTGATCACAATTCTTTTTCTTCCCTCCTCTGGGTTTAATAGTCTCTGAAATCTGCCACATTGCTTCTTCACACAAGTAATCATCAAAGTTATTAAAAAAAGATATGATTTGTTCATTTCTTTTGACTGGATACTGGCTGCAATTAAAAAAGAATTAGTTGTCAGATGCAGAAATTAATGAAATGCTGAAATTGAAAATAATGCACAAATCATAACCAAAATGAAAAGCACTCATTTCTTTTGGACATTAAATATTTTCTGTTTGAATGCATGAAATGAACTTGACATGCAATGGCCATTTCTAGAAAATAAGTAATCTCCCCACCATGAGGATAACTACTAATATATTTGCGCATATGTGACTGACACAGAACAAAGTACTGATTACAGTTATTAATTCAATATTTTCATTGTTTTAAATTATTGACACCTTTTATGTAGATATATTTTACTTACTACACTTAAAATTATACTTATTACACTACACTTAAAATTGACTAAAAAGCTGTCAAATATTCATGTTTGATCACAATTCTTTTTCTTCCCTCCTCTGGGTTTAATAGTCTCCGAAATCTGCCACAATGCAAATTACAACAACGAAACTAGATTTCTGTGGATTGCTACTAAGAAATGTATAAAGTAAATTTTTTAAGACTATGTTTACCCAGCACTAATTCAAAATGCTATATATTGTGTTTCATTTCCAACAAAGGAAAGAGAGTCAATTCTATGTCTTGAATTCTAATTTGCTGACCAACGAAACTGAAATTCTGTTTTCATGTCTGAAATATTCTGTCTGATTACACATTTGTCATACGATAAAAACTAAATTTTTGCTTTCAAAATCAAAGCAAGATCAAAATCATATTTTTTTTCTTTCTGAAATGGAATAGACAGGCTGATTTTAAGCTTGAATACCAATGGAGGTAAAAGGTGTATTTAAGGATATTCAAAATACGTCATTCTCCTAGCATTCACTTAAAACTATATTGCACTAACTTCTTATTTACAAATCTCTTATCTATATCTCCTTATAGAAGATAGTCTTACAACTAATTGCCAAACATCAGAAATTTTCTTTAAAAGTTTGAAACTGTAAGTATGTGATGTATAAAAACGTTGCTTTCATTTTGTTAAATATTGATCCAAGATATAGATTTCCAATTATAAAATTTCTTAATCCCTTTGGTATCAAGAGAAATAATTTAAATATGGTAATATAATTATTACTAATATTGCATTTTAACTTATTCTGAATTTTTATTTTAAGTATTAGGATTTTATGTTCATATTATAAAAAATAACATTTGCAAGAATCCAAATATTTAAGCAGGTATCATAGGAATTATTTTTGCATGTTAGGCTTAATGAAAAAATGTGTTAGGACATTTAGCAAAGTCATGGGAGCACAAGGGAACTTAAATCATTCATGATGAGGTAACAAGATGAAGGATTTTATAAAAATGATTGTGTTAGGGATGGAAAAGTTCTGTAAATATAAAATGTAAAATAGTTATTTATTTACAATATTGCTGTTATTTTTCAATTTATAAGTTTTCTTCAGAAGAAAAATTTCAGTTTGTCAAAAAAATATTCATGATGCTTTAATGGGTTAAAGTATGAACAGAAAAATTTTGATATCTTGTGTATAGAATTTAGAGATAACTTAACTAAACTCAGTGGCGCAACACGCCAGTGGGCCATGGCGTGACCTTCGAGAGGGAGAAGGCTATGACACTTTATACACATGGCGGAGCTTTCCGTCCGATGTTATCGTCAGAAAGTCATCTGGATTTTTAAATTTTCATCAGAAATATAACTTTATCATGTTGCTTAGTTAATTAAAATAGCTGAAAGAAAGGAGGTTTTATATACATTATGTTCACGTTTTAGGCTTTTTACAGATATTTTAATTAACTTTGTGCATAAATATAATTGAAGGCTCAGGTGCTGGGCATTTCTACAGGCTCCTAGGCTGGGAAAGCCACATCCTGTGTGTAGCGTCGTGTAGAACAGCATATCTTTTCTGGCATATCATAGTAAAGTTCTTTACTGAGAGAAAAAATTCTCATGATAAGCAATAAATGTCGTTATAAGCAATGGATGAGCCTTGCGTATATACATTTCTAGGAGCCAGTCGAATCATAAGCTGGAGATGTAAATGGCAATACTGTAGAAAAAAGCATAAAATTGAAGTCGCATGCTGCTTCTATGTCTTCCGGCGCTCAAATGAAGGTAGTATAAATTGAAGAGAAGGTCTATAAAAAGCTGGGAGGAGCTACTGGGTCACATATTCCAATGGTTGACCTGGAAAGAGAGTGCATAGTCTTGCTCGTCAGGCATTGGTTGGGGGCGGAGCTTAGTTATAAATTTAACTTAACGAAAATTCAGAATTACAAGGTAGTTAATACTGGTAAAATTAAAAACAAAATACGTATGGAAATGAAAGGATCATGTGCTGAGATAATATATGTTGGCCTAAATAACTATTATGTGAGAAAAAAAGAATATTTTGCAAAACAAGGTAGCGAGAATAAAATAAGTAGTACCAGGTATTAAATGTAGATGGCAACACTTATGCGTGTCTTAAAAAAACCTAAAAATAGTATTAAAACTGCAATTGTACAATGGGAAATTTAATTAAAAACATACGGAAAATGATTCTCAAATGAAAGTACAGCAAGGTACAATTAAATTAAGTGCCGGAGTACTGCTCCGGGTCTTTCTTTGTTTTCATCATCAGTATAATCGCAGTTCAATCTAGCAATGGAACTATTCTTGACTTTTTCAATGTTATTGAAGAATTTTTTGCAATTTTTGCTATGCAAATACTGATGCTATCAATGTTTAATTCATTATGGATGGCCTTGTTTCTGAAAAACCAGAGACTGTTGGAAATTATTCTTAAAGTAATGTTCTGGCATTGCTGGATTTTAAGCATATTGGTTTTACATACATAACCCCAGACGGGATAGACGTAAGTAACAATTGGTCGCAGCATGGATCTAAATACATGAAGTTTGTTTTGGATAGATAAAACAGAGTTTCGGGCAATTAAGGGGTTGAGTAATGCTCTAGTACCCCGAAACTTATTCAAAATATATGTGATGTGTGGGGCCTAAGTGAGTTTTTGGTCTAAAATGACACAGAGGTATTTAACTTGCTTGGCTCAGAGAATGCTGATATCGTACATCTTGAGGGTAATATTCAGATCAATATTTCTTTTTTTAGTGAAGTATACAGCTTCAGATTTTTCCACATTCGTTTTTATCTTCCATTTGATCATCCAGGTTTCTAGTGCATGGATGTGTTCTTGTAATGTTTGTACGACTGTGACCATGGACACATCTTGGTAGAGGATTGCAGTATCATCTGCATAAAGTGCTAGTGTAGTGAAGGGGTTGTGAGGGATATCATTCGTATAAATTGAAAATAAATTGGGCGAGAGTAAACTTCCTTGAGGCAAGCCTGGGAAAGTTACTTTTCATGTAGAGTGAGTATTGTTATAACGAAGTGTCTATCGTAAAGATAGGAATTAATGATGTTTATGATGTAATCTGGGAAACCCAGAGTGATTAATTTGTAGGTGAGGCCCTGTAACCATACACAGTCAAAGGCTTTCAAAATACTGAGGAAGAGAGCTCCTGTGATGAGTCTTTTCTTGAATCCTTCAGTTATCATCTCTGTAACACGATAGAGTTGGTGCGTGGTGAAGTGTTTACTCCTGAACCCATACTGCTGAGGGATGAGGACGTTGTTGTCTTTTAGGAAGGCTTGTACTCTCTTCAATATGATGGCTTCAGTAATTTTACTTAAGGTCGATAATAAGCTTATCGGTCTGTATTGATGTAGCCAAGAACCGAAGAACAAACGAACATTTTACAAAAATTTAAACGCTGATTGAAAACTGCCAATGTCTTGATAAATTGAGAAGGGGTTCTTAAGATAATATTTAATATTTTACCTAGGTCCGCGTATTAATTTATTAGCGTTTCAGAGCAAAATATATAACCATCAACTTCTATATCTCCAACATATGTAAATGAAATACAATATAAATTAGCTAATAAATGTGATAAAAATATTTCATACAAGAAACATACCTAAATCTTATAACAAAAAAGGCATTCCAACATATGCAGGTCCATATACATATTTTAGCTTCCAAATTTTAGGATAATAGGAATTACAATTAACATTTATGTGCTTTTTAAAATCATTAACATTTCTTTACATATTACATAGAAGAGCTTTAAATAACATACACAATAATTTACTAAGTGCATTAGAATCTGCTCTTCATTAAACAGCATGTCAATATCTTTTTTTTTTAATTTATTGCTTCCTTATTATCACATATATGATATTAAGCAACAAAGCTAAAGTTATACTTAAATATAATAACAAAAATCATATAATCAAACATTCATATTTATTGTTATTTATAGTGGTTTCTTAATATCTGATCTTTCTGTCATACCTTAACATATTCTATTCTTTGAAATAATCATAATTTTATTTAAAAAAATACATTTTCTAAAATCAGTAAACTCTTTCGCATAAACTGCACAGAAAATCTTTAACTATACACAGTAGCATACCACATGCATTAAAGACTCTCTTCAGGAAATAGCATACAGTGAAACTTTTTTTTTAATCCCATTTATCATGAATTTTCCTGCTATCACAAATATATACAAAAATTAAGCAATGGAAACAATATACTTTTTAATAGTAAAAACTCTAAATTCAAACATTCATATTTATACTATGGTCATATCTTAGCAAATACATATAACTTATCTTTTAAATGGCATAAGCTATGCAATGCTTGGAGTTACAAATACTATAAGAAAATTTATGAAACAGCATTTTACAATTAAGAAAATAAAAATACTTAATTCTTTTGAAATTTCTTTAGTTTTCATTCATTTGAAGCAGAAAACTTACTATCTTCTAATACTTTTGTATAATTGTTTAAACAAATGTTTGCAAATATATTTAGCATTTTGATGACAATATTAAAGAAACCACAGTTGCAAGACTGACATATTTCATTACCAAGTAGCCCACTAATAAATATTTTTAAAAGTGAAATAATGCTTGAATGCTGATTTTGAGATTCTTGAAAATGTATTTAATATTGCTTTGATATAAGTTTTCTAAATATGCAACAACTATGGATTATAATATTAAAAACTAGTATGGACAGTTTCTTAAGACCACCTCTACTTACCATATCTGAATATATGCACTTATCTTTGGTTTCTGTTGTTTGAGATAATAGATTATCATAATCTCCCCTTCAATCAATAAATTATCCAAACTTAATATCTTTTCTTTGCAGATTACACACTGCAGTTTCAAAGAATGTACACAATAACCAGCTATATATATATATTATTATATGTTCATTCATTGACACATTTAACTTCACATTACCGCCATGAAATATGTATGGATATGCATCATCTTTTAACATTGGGCATTTTCTTGGAATTCTTAAAATCGCCCCATTTTTATCCGTGAATACATCTTCACACACAATCATATCTTTGCAAAAATGTTTTTCACAAACAACACTTCGTTTAGATGGTATGAAATTCAAGCGAGGAATCTTATGGCATGAAAGCTGCTTTTTTTGCTTCATCCATTGGAAATTTTTACACACTCACATAATTTTCAGTTCCAGCATAATTAGAATTGCACTTAGGTACACAACAATAGTCACGCATTGTTACAATATTAACAAAGTCAGCACTAAACAACAAACTATACTGGCAAATTTAGAGCTTTACAAGAACGTACACACGCCTCGTGGTAGTTATAAAACTAATGGTGGAAAAACGATGGACGGAAAGCGTGACTCATCTCTGATTTGTTCGATGAGCGTCATGGCCTTCTCCCTCTTGAAGGTCATGGCCACGGCCAGCAGTGCCCCGAAATCTGCTTTCTTAACCTTGGCCCTGAGGTGCATCAGCATATGCCCTGGGCAAATGGTCAGCTTGTCACAGGACCCCCCCCCCCCCGTGTTTAGTATCCAAGCGAGCTTGGTACTCAATTTATCGACCCATTCAAGGGAAGAAAGGCTGAGTCAACCTTGTCCAGCTGGGGAAATCTGCTTTCTTAACCTTGGGTCCCAAGGTGTGTCAGCATATGCCCTGGATAAGTGGTCAGCTTATCGCAGGACCCCCCACTGTTTAGTCCCCAAGTGAATTTGGTACTCATTTTATCGACCCATTCAAGGAAAGAAAGGCTGAGTCAACACCATCCAGCCAGGGATAACAACAATAAACATTGCTGAATTACTTTCCAGTAAATAAATTCATTCTTGAATATCCAGTCAATAAACCTATTCCATCCTTGATCCAGTCAATAAATTCATTCCTTGATTCACTCAATAAATTCATTCTTGAATATGTACGCCAATTTGGCACATATGATTTCATTGAAAAAGTATATGGATTTTGATAGAGGACAAGGGGGTTTTCATCTTTATAAAACAAAATTTTTTTTATGCCTGTGACATAAAATTTTTAGTTATTTTATATCAGACACAAAAATTGTGTTCAGACTTAAAACAAAATCTATATAAGAGCTTTAATTAGAAAAATAATGCAAATGTTTATTATATCTAATAAATCTTCCCATTAAAACTGAATGTACTACATGCTGGAACATAAAAGAAGAAACAATCATGATTTTTCTTTATATATATATATATATATATATATAACCAAATACATGCTTGACTTACCAATTCTTAAACCTCCTCATGTTATCTAAAATATTGAACTGCTGCCATCTTTTTGAAAAATTTATAGCATCTTCAGTTAACATATCACTGTTCCCAATATGAACAAAGGTTAAATCTTGCAGAATTAGACCACTTAAAAGAAAAGAAAAATCAAAGCAGAGTTTAATCAAATACATGTAAACTGATATAAACTAAAGATAAAAATTTTAATAAAAATTCAAAGTACAAATTAAATTGAAACAACAAAAATTTCAGTTCTCAGCAGGAAAAGCTGTTATAAAAGTTAATTTAGTAAATAAACTACATATCACTAAACTGTATGACTTTAAATTCAAACTGAACTTACATATTTATATATCTAACAACATATTCAACATTTCATATTGATCACATTTCTATACAACTACACATCACACTTTATGTTTCATATTGATCACACTCAGGACCAATCCTAGCACCGTGCAAGATGGTGCACAGCACATGGCTGGCAAAATTATTATCAAACATATTATATTTCAGTAAAAATGGGTGGGCAGTTTCAATTTGCATGTGGGCAGCCGACGGTCTAGGATCGGTACTGATCACACTTCCATATAATATTTTTAAACTGCCAGTATGTATTATTGTGAAAAAAAATAGCATGCAGAATATGTTTCTATTTTGAACAAATAGCATAAATATTTACATGTAAGGAATACAGGGAGGTGATGTTTCAGCAAGTGCCTGTCTGTATGCACGAAATGAAGAAGAGCTATCAATCAAAGCACAATACTCCTTTAAACCCTGTAAATATATTTATTTCAAATATAAAATCAGTGAAGTAAAAAAAAAACAAACAGGAAAAATTAATGTAATCAATTCATAGCACACATACGCATCTCTAATGAGAGAAATGAGGCAATAAGAATAAAGCAAACTGAAACTGTGATTACAAAGCATTTATAATTAAAATTAAGAATTTCAATGGCTCAAATGGTACATTCTATATAGAGCAGAATTTTTGCCAGCTTTGATATTGTACATATCAAACATTGCAATGTCAAACATGATGCGATATAAGCAGGTTAACACATTTGCCAATTTGTGCACATATGGTGATTGGTACCCAGTACTAATCAAAACAAAGATCTTATGAGTGTGTTGTGATATCAAACTTATCCATTATTGATAGTAAACTGTTCTGTTTGGCAAAGGTTTTTGTTGTCAGAAATAGCCCATGGGTATATTGGCCCAAAATGACACTCTGAGGGATATTCAAATCTTGGGCAGCCACCATTTGTGTTTGACCTCCCTTGATTCTACCAATTATTTGCCACCTTTGACCTCCACTTAAATAATGCCTTTGAGCCATAACTAGTGAATACGATCACTCCCAGAAACCACATTAACTTTAAATAACACTATAGACCGGAATTCCGACATACGTCCATCCCGCACCACATTGTCAATCACCGAATTTGCCCATTTCTGGCACTAACTTGTGCACAGAAGCACAATTTTGCGTTCAACTGTAATTTAATTAACATTAATAATTACAGCATTGGGCTTAAGTTGCAGCATTAATACATTGAGCAGAAACTCTCATAAAACTATGCATACTGAGTCTGAGGAACTTTACATTTCATTGAAGGACTGTCCAATCTCTATTTCAGAAGTTAAGAGTGTTATTAAAAATCTCAAGAACAAATACCTGGGCTAGACTCTCTGTCCAATGAAACTGTAAAGCACTTTCATGCAGTGGATTGCACTTTTCTGCACAGACTTTTCAACCTTTGTTTACAATTAGGAATTTTTCCAGCACAATGGAAGAGAGTTCAGGTTGTTTTGATTCCTAAAACTTTAGATACAAGAACTATTTACCTTGATAATATTAAATGCATTAGTCTTTTGCGTATTCTGGGGAAATGTCTTGAAACTCTCTTCATTAACAGAATAAATTGGTATTTGAGACAGAAAGATTTTTATAATGATTCTCAGTTCGGGTTTACACCTCGGAAGTCTGCTGAAGATGCCATTATTCATCTTTGTAATATCTTGCAGTATGGAAAGAAAATGAAATTTACTACTGTTCTTATTTTTCTGGATTTCAAAGGGATTTTTGATAATGCTTGGTGGCCATCTATCTTAAAAATTCTAAAAGATGCTGGTATACCACATAATATCTATAATCTGCTTAAAAGCTTCTAGAACAGGAGAACTGCTGAGCTTCAGCTTGGGACTGAAGCTAAGGTTTATTCTCTAGAAAAAGGCTGTCCTCAAGGCTCTGTGTCCAGACCTACTCTTTGGAACATAATAATAAATGATCTTTTAAGTCATTTCGATGGTTGTTTAAAAATTGCATTTGCAGACGACTTACTTTTAATTTTCCAAGGAAAGGCTTTGAATAACATTCTTTTAAGAGCACAAGAAGTTCTAGATTTTGTCTCCAATTAGGCGATTTCACATAAACTCACTTTCAAGCCCACAAAAAATAAAGCTATGATTGTTCCCAGAAAGTTTGATGAACAAAATATTGCTCCTTTGATACTCGATGATCCTCCGTTGGAATTTGCAGAAAATGTTAAGTGTCTTGGTGTCATTCTTGACCAAAACTTAACATGGAAAAAGCACATTGAATTCCTTTGTACTAAATGTGAAAAAGTTATTAATAGTTTTTGCCGAATCGCCAAAAACACTTTTGCAGTAAGCTATGATGGTAAGAAACTAATGTATAATCAGCATATTGTACCTTTCATTTCGTATGGCTGCCGTGCTTGGGGACATGTTCTTGCAAAGAAGGTTAACAAAAGAAATTTGAGAAAGACTCAACGGAGAATTCTTCTTCATATTATTAGTGGTTATAGAACCTTAAGCTATGAGGCTACTTTGTTCTTGCAGAAGTTCCGCCTATTGATTTTGAAATTGCATATAAGAATAATATTTTTGAGTCATTAGCAACTGATACCTTAGAAGACTGCATAGATGGAGTTGTCCCCTTCACTGATCTTCTTCATCCCGCTATTTTAGAGCCCATAAATTTCTGTGATTTAAAAGAGACTACAGAAAGAGTTTTCATATGGTTTTCTTTACAGATGGCAGTACGATGAACAACAAGGTTGGCCTTGCATTTGTTCTTTTTGAAGGCCATTCCGAGATTCGTTATTTTAGACAGTGTATACGGAATGAATGCACAGTTTTTCAAGCAGAACTTCTGTATATTTATCTTGCTGTCAAATGGATCAAGGATAATGGGATAACATCCTCAATGTACCTTATTTGTTCTGATTCTCTTTCTTCTCTTCACCTTTTAAACAGTATTAACAGCTGCGACAAATTAATTATTGAAACCCTATTAAGTTCACTTAAAAATAGAGGAATTGATATTCGCTTCGCTTATGTGCGTGCTCATCACAATTTCTATGGAAATGAAAGAGCTGATTCCTTAGTTAAAAATGCCTTAAATTTACCATTGATATCAATATTCGCATTCCAAAGAGCTATTGGAAGTCCTTTCATTTTAAGCAGCTTTAACTAAGTGGAATGAGGAATGTATTTCATCTTATAATGCTGAGGTCACCAAAAAGTTCTTTCCATCTATTTACCACAGACTGCATCCTGACTCTTTCCTCTCTATAAATTTTAAAGTTTCTATCTGGTGACGGTAAATTTGCAAGTTACCTGTTTCATTTTAATCTAAGATCAAACAATTTATGTCAATGTTCAAAAAGAGTACCTCAAGATGTGGAACATTTGATTTTCTCATGCCCTACATTTGATGGCCCTATATTATGCTTGCAGAATGATTTGAAAATGTTCGGAGTGACTTGGCCAGTGAACTCATCTTTTTTCATGAAGTCTAGACTGCTGTTCTTCGCTTTTGTTCCATTGATTTATGCATGTAACTTTTAATGTTTTGGTTAACTTACTTCTGTAAGCTCCGTGTCATACATAGGAGAAGGTAGACTAATTTGGACCGTAGCCTTATTTGGACTGCTATGATATACAAAGACTGGTGATATCTGCAAGATTTGAGATAGGCATTTTGTTATACGTAGATGTAGAAGAGGTTAATGGAATTGTGTTTGTAAAGAAATGCCTCGTGGTTACACTGAGAGAAGTGTTATTTGTTTGGCTAAGAAGAAAATCTGTTATTTTGACATAAGTGTGAAAGCAGTTATTTCATCTAAAAGTAAGTAATTACATGTTTTATCATACCACCACAAAACTTGCTTATTTATCTACAATTTGCAATTATAATTTTGTGAGGTTATGTTAGTTTGGCGTTTCTGTATAATATCAAGCATTAAATATTCAAGTTTCCCAAGTTGGACCAAAAACATTTGCCAAAATTGAACCAGTCCAATTTTGGCAACGAGATTTTTTTTCATGGATGAATTATAATTAACCCTAGAATGCTACCCTTTGAAAAACTTATGGGAATGGCAACCATTCGTCTCTGAGACAAAGTATGCGTAAGCGTGCTTAAAATTTATTTTAAAAGCTAATTGCAGAAATATTTCCGCAAGAAGGAAAGTTCTTATCTGTAGTAGTCAACGTCTCTAGTAACAAAAATCAGTTCACCAAAGTTTAACAAAATGCAGAAACATAAAAAAGAAACTGGTGATTCATGGTTTTGTATATTATGTGAAGAAACCAAGGAAGAAGAAATGATACAATGCATGAAATGTCACGCTTGGATACATACTCGGTGTGCTGGAGTTAGTGCTGCAATTAAAAGGTTCTTTCGTTGTAATTTCTGTTAAGAAAGCTTATGGTCCAATTTAGGAAACTAGCAGTCCAAATGAGGAAACCGGTTTCCTAAATTGAACCGATGACATGATTTTTTTAAATTCATTTTTCACCATTATAAATAGTTTTTAAAATTTAATAAATGGTTCTATTTTGAAGGTACACTTAGTGAGTTTATTTTCTACTACTTAATTTTTATTGGCACTTTTTCCATCCTTCTATATAGTGAAAAATACAAAATTGGTCCAAATTAGGCTACTCTCCCCTATGTGATGCACAAGGAGGCTGTATTTTTTCAAATAAAAAAATATAAATAACATAATTTAAAAATTCCCTCATAAGTGGCACTTGCACACAAAAGAGGTTTCTCTAAAAGACCTGAGTGCTTGATGGGTTCTGTTTATTTAATTAATTGATACAACTGGTATAAAATGACAAATTTTTTTAACAATGTTAACTTTTGCCAGAATGGTGAAGCATTTTTCCATACAATTAAAAACAAAAGCTTTGCAAAAGTTCCAAATACAGAAAATATTTTTAAAAATGAAAAAATTACAATATATATGTTGCATCAATCGACCCCTAACAGTGATTTGAAAGAATTGGGAAGATCATCCATGAAGCAGATGGCCACCTTTATCATGTCTGCTAAATAAACGGTCACTATCTCCTACAAACCAACAATATTTTTTTGCATTGTATAATCCAGAAGTAACACCAATATAAGAGTTCTGGTTTGTTTTCATCAAAAATATTATTTTGATATTATTTTAATAATTTTAATGTTATATAACAGTTTTAATATTATTTAAACAAGTCAGAAGATGAGACCATGCATTACAATAAGAGTTACAGATTCTTAAAAGACCACTACTTAATACAAATGCAAATGCTATAGGTTCAAAGAGAAATTATAAACGGACTTGCCTCTGCCATTGTCTTGTATACGAGTTTTGGTTTGTTTAAGGAAATTATGTTATATACATGAGCTAGTTGGTAGCAAATGTATTAATGAAAGCCCGTGTCAATACAATGACTACTGAAATTAATCTAAGGTACTGTAAGGTAAGAAATTAATCTAAGGTACTGTAAGGTAATCTTATCAACATTAAGTGCACCATCAGTTTTCCATAATGTTCGAAATGTACTGGGTTTTCTCGACATAAAATCGCAACAGCACGATTTCTCTGCTTGGGACTCAAACAGTTAACAGTGTCCGATACACTTCATTGGCTACGTGCCACAAGATTGATGATGAAAGACAAGTTGTTCTGCTAAATTCTGTCTTGCTTCTATCACGTACAGAGACAATTAATCCTAAATTGTAATAATTTATTATTTCATCTATTTCTTCCACATGCTTAAGGCTTATACATATACAGGGTGATCAAAAAGTCAGTATAAATTTGAAAACTTAATAAATCACGGAATATTGTAGATAGAGAGGTAAAAATTGACACACATACTTAGAATGACATGGGGTTTTATTAGAAAAGCAATAATCTGATCAGAAAAGCAATAATTAGCATAACAAATTAAGACAAAGCAAAGATGATGTTCTTTACAGGAAATGCTCAATATGTTCACCATCATTCCTCAACAATAGCTGTAGTTGAGGAATAATGTTGTGAACAGCACTGTAAAGCATGTCCGGAGTTATGGTGAGGCATTGGCGTCAGATGTTGTCTTTCAGAATCCATAGAGATGTCGGTCGATCACGATACACTTGCGACTTCAGGTAACCCCAAAGCCAATAATTGCACAGACTGAGGTCTGGGGACCTGGGAGGCCAAGCATGGCGAAAGTGGCGGCTGAGCACACTATCGTCACCAAACGACGCGCGCAAGAGATCTTTCACGCATCTAGCAATATGGGATGGAGCGCCATCCTGCATAAAATCATACATTTTTTAAACTTTTTTTTTGGTTCTAATAAAACCCCATGTCATTCTAAGTATGTGTGTCAATTTTTACCTCTCTATCTACATTATTCCGTGATTTATTAAGTTTTCAAATTTAGACTGACTTTTTGATCACCCGGTACTTAACATATACTTAAACCTTACTTACTTCTACCAAAGCTTATTCCTACATATACTTAAAGCTTATCGAATGCCAGCGCTAGATATCTTACCACATGTTGCTGTCTCTGCAGATCCTAAATTCTGTTAACAAGTGCCTTCCTAAATTCTAAATTTTTGCCGCCCCTAAAGTTTGGATCCCAGTTCTTTCTCTAAATTTGAAAAATTTTTTCACCCCCTAATTTTGTTTCTCGGTGTTTCTCTAAAATTCCAAAAATTTTGTGTTCTTTAAATTCTGCTACCCAGTGTGGCCATATGAACTTTGACCCAGTTCTGTCTTTATGTGAAATACAAATCAGTTATTCTTAATTCAAATAGCACTAAATATAATCTTTTGGCCTACGAGCATTATTAACAAAACCTATTTAGCATATGGAAAGAAATGTTTGTTAAGTGATTTTTCCTCATCAACATTTGTAGCGCATTTAACTTTAATCTGTAATCATTGCCAAGCGTAATGTCAACATAAAAGGTTACCATACTCTGTTATTAAATTTCTAATATAAAATAAATTGTTTGGGCATCGCTGCACGAGTCATTATTCAGGTTGTCATGTGCTGATAAATATGCAGTGATGAAAGCAAAATATAAAAAATAATGATTCGCCAGGTTGGTGTCAGGGATATAAAATATTAGTAGGTGTAACATCAATGATGGTGTATTTAATTACGGCAAAGCACACTAAGGCTATCTGCCAAAGGGAAGGGATGCCTTTCGTGGAGGACTTTCTAAGGAAAACTGGCTCGTATACACGTTACACATGGGGAAAACCACGAAAACACCCATGCAGCCAGCCCGTTCGCGGGATTCGAACCTCGGACCGAACTACCAGTGTTCAGCGACTTTACCGCTCGGCCGCTGGTGGGCCTGTAACATCAATGATGTTTCTATCTAGAATGTTTCAGTTTGAGACATATGCTAAGCAGATATGCAGCTAGGGAGTCAAATTATTGATCACAAAAATTCATGCTCAAATTATTGTTTCTTTAATAATGAGGTATGTTATTTAATGCCAAAGTGAAATTAAGAATCGAGACTTTTTGCATGTTTAATTATGGGGGGAAAAAACAAATGTGCATGCATAAAGCGAACCAAATAAAAAATCCTTAAAAAAAGGTTGGTGGCTTGGACATCCAGATCTCAGACTTTGTACTGTAATACTACTGATTTAAAATTATATAAAAAGAGATCTTAGTATTAAGAAATCCATAACTTCATTAAATAACTCCAAATAAGACTACAGGTATAAAAAAGATTATTGAAATGCATTTTACCTCTGTTATATTTCGCTGCCATTCTAAACGACGTATAGGTGCGGAATCTAAAGCAGACAGTATAGCTAAGTATGAATTAAAGTTATTAAGCTTTCGTAGATATTTCATAACTTTAATGAACTTCACAACATATCTCTCCCTATCCTTTGCTTCTTCTTGATCTAAAATTCGAGATCGAGCCCTAAATTGAAAGAAATTAATAGATAAACACTGTTGACAAGAAATGCAAATTAACACTAAAAGTCCAAATTTAATTAAGACAAAACTTGCTATATATTTTTCCTTGATTAAGTTTCTCATTAATGCCTTCTTTCGAACAGAATTAAAGGGCAAAAATGTGCATATTATCAAATCAAATGCTAATAGCCTAGCTTGGATTACATATGTTGCTCTACATGTCAAATCAAGAAATTAGAAAATGCAAAATAAAAGATGAAATAATGTATTTTTCATTCATAAGAGATAAGATAATGAAAGGCACAGATTTTATGATTATTGACAAAGATATGGCAATTATATTACAACTTCCCCCCCACCCAAAGCAGAAAGCATAAAATACTGAGATTATAAAACCAGTCATCCTAAAGATTGCATACCATTACCTATTCTTCATTCTAATCAATAAATGACTAAGACAAAACTATTTCAATTATTACTTGATATAACTTTAAACAAATTTAATTGTTTTAATTATAAAATTTTAAGTTTAAAACATCCAATATTCTGCAAGGCAACTATATCAGACGAATTTATAAACACAAAAAGAGCACTTAATTCTGTATTTTCTACAATTCACTTATAAAATAGCATAAGGGAAACAACTATGATGGGGAACAACAGGAACAGGGTTAAAGGAAGGCATTTCTGCACTTTACAGAAAGAACATCAGTGGTGAATTTATACAACACAAGCAGGAATAGTCTACATAGTTATATAACAGATAAATTGAAGAAATTAATATGACAAATTATATCCAGAATTTAATATTTCAATTAAATTAATTTTTTGGTATGTGTTTCCCATTATTGACCTACTAAGCTATGCAGCCTACCCCTTGGCACAGTAATGATTGTGGGGGGGTGAGAAAATACTGCACTTAGTTGTGAAATATGCATAGAAATGTTTAAAATAACTATTGTATATAAGTACAGTGCAGTTTGTCTGGTCTCATTTATATGAAATTGAAACTAGCTGAAGATATATTAAATCTTTGGACACCAGAATTTATGTGAAAGCGTAAGATTTTACTTCCTTGTAGGAAAATAACAAGAAAAGTTGGAATTGGAACTGTATCCAGAATTACACTAAAAAATTCCTTTCAAAATACCCAACAAAGATAACCTGCATTTTAGACTACTGAAACTGGAAAATGCAACTATTTGTTAATCCATTTTATACTATACAGAAAATACTTTCACCGTGCTTCAAATTCATCTGTAAGCTAGCAGACTAATTGCAGATTCTTAATGGAAGCATATGCCAGAAGAAAAAATAAATCTACTGAATAAAACAACACGCAACATAATGTGGCATATCGGTGAAAGATGGATGCAAGGAGATTAAAGAACAGGAAGGAGGATTATGGCCCAATGAGTCAAAATTACATCTGGAACAAATGGGAAATGTTTTATTTCTTATTGTCTATGATTTATACGTTGAATTCCAGGATACGTGAGATACTGAAGCATATTCTGATATTCCATATAATAGTCACGTGATTTCTTCAATTTAAATAGCCACAAGTGAAAAGAAATAATTCTCCAGTAAGATGATGACCCCAAAAATAATTTGTGGACATCCAGCAACTAGTTGAATAACAACTGTAGAATACCAAAATGGCTTGGAAATTATTACATACACTTAAAATGCATTTACCACTGCATGATTAATGACAATTTGTAGGGAAATGATTAAAGGGCAAAACTAATTGATAAAATTGACGAAATGTCATTTAAAACATACTAAGTAGAATATCAACTTTCTAGAGGTTAGGGAAGCTACATACAAAATCAATATTATCTGCAGAGGATACCAACAAAATTAACACTACTGTGGCAAATTCAGACTTAAAGAAATTTTAAATGTCCCATTTTTACTTAAAATCTTGATGAAATAAATTTTATCACCATTTTATCATTTTTTTTTTCATATTTTTATGTTCAAAGCATAGATAGGTATACATTCTAGAATTCATGCATTTCAAACTGATAGTAAAGGATCATAACAAACTTTTAAAAGCACTACTCTGATCTTTTTCAAGCATATGGCATCTGAAAAACATTGCACGACTACTTATGATTCTAAGTATTTAAGAGCCTAAAAATTAAAGACTGCAGTACTTTGCATTTTATGACTTTCTCAAATGTGTGAAAAGATAGCCCTAGTGCTTTCCGTTGACCCATTTGAGCACTAAGGACAATCAAATAATCCAGGACAGTTGAACATTTGATACTAAATTTTATTTATTTATATAAAGTATAATTCCTCAAATTTATTAGTTTCACAGATTTTGCTCATAAACCACAATGGCATTATTCATCCTATAATTGCCCCAATAACCATATACACTGTCTTCACAAAAGATATTACCCAGCCATTATTTTCAAGACTAGTCAAAGACATATACTTCCACTTACACAAATGTTTTAAATCACAATAAGATTCATATTTTCATATTTTTAAAATTGATTTTGTATAAACTACAAAATGCTACTTTTGTATGTTCCTCCAGTCCCTATACTTAAATTTATACAAATGTTAGGCTCATTATATTTATTCATTTTTTTTAAAATTTGCCATATGACAAAAACTGAATGAGATATTTAATTTCAGACTTTGTGATTTTTCATGTTATTTTCAAACTGCCTTGAAGGATTGGTTAATAAATAAATTAGAATAATTCAAAATTGATATTTTTCCTTAAATGCCATTCAGTGACAGTCTTCTGTGATTTACTAGCATGTAATGTTCTTTAATTTATAATTTTGTGATAACAGGTATACTAAAAGTATTTGTACAAATTATTTAAAAAGTTTCAAAATATTAGAAATACATCATCCTAATATTTCAAAACTTTAGAATAAATATCTAAAAACTGTACAAAAAATTCACTAGAAAAATTTTTAATTTTTAATTAATGCAAATAAGATTATGAGTTGGTAATATGACAACACCAAAGTTTGTCAGTATTTTCTACCACAAAAATTCTGAAAACTTTCATGAATAAGATCTCTTGTTTGAAAAGCATTATATTGATGCATACTTCTCACAATAATATTCATAGAAATATTCATCACTTTATCTAGTAGCAGCAGAAATCTTTTGCTAAACTGATATTTTATTTTTAGTTAAGTACAAATGCAAATACTTCAGGCTTCAGTTCGTTATGACTTCTGAATATGATGTGCGACCTTAAAACTAAATATTGCTGTCAATTATTGCTCATACGGGAGATACAGTTTTTTAACAAGTAAGCATTTTCCTAAATATCAATACAGGGATTGCAAGGAATGCTTAAAAAGTTAAATATCATATATACAAAATTGATTTTTTACATCCTTGTATGATGTAAAGAAGTATTGTAATCACGAAAAAAATTTCAAGTATCATATTTCAACGAAAATATCCATTTTGACCATTCCCAAATCCCTTTTTACGATTTTTTGCATAACATCTGTTTATCCTGTTTTGTAAATGGATTAACTGCTTTCACCTATGCACAGAAGATTCCAAGCATTTTGGTCACAGTCAGTGGAGAAAATCTGCTGATTTGGCATGTTAAAGTAATATTTTGGACTTAACAATGAATATTTTACTAACTGGATTATGTGCTCTAAATTGAGCAGCCATTTAAAAAAAAAAGAAAAGAAAAGAAAAAAAGAAATGAATATGCTTATGAATCTTATGAATTCCTTCAATCTCCAAAATCTAAAAACATACATGTAAAATTATTTGCTTGAGCTTGAAAAACTTCACAGGTCTGTTTCTGGAACACTCTGCACATAACTCCTCTTTTATATATTAATAAGTAATCAGCTCTTTAGTGCAGAAATAAAAAAATTACTTAAAGCCACTATAGACTGAACTGCAAAAAAAATCCAAAATAATAAATACATTGATTTAAACAGCTGCAAGATCTTTAATGTATCTCAAAAGATAACTTATTTATTATGAGAAAACGTTTTTAGGGAAGAAAGAACAGCTGTAGAGGCATGAATCTCATTAGGTTATTCTGAGTGAGTGAGTGAGTGAGGTTTTTGGCACGAAACCAAAGATGAATATGACGTGCCAAACACAATGTGGGATGATCAAAATTGACGAAATTAAAATACAATAAATTAAAACAGATGATCAAATGTACCAAATCCAGAGGATGAAGTCATATAAAAACAAAGTAAAAACACAAATTAAAATCCAAGACACAATCTTCAAAACTGCATTAGGTAGTAAAAGCCAGCCTCTTTTAAATAATAAAATAAATTACAATTAGCCTCTCTTCAGATTAAACGGTTGAGAGATAAGTAACAGCTATTAATATGTTTTTGACGAAGACTATTAAAATATGGACACTCTTAAAATATGATGGAAAGATAAACAAACATTACAACTTGAGCAAACGGGCTCATTCTCAGCTTTCAAAAGGTAGTTAGTTATGTGTCCCTCTAGTGTGACCAATTCTGAGGCGAGGCAAGGCGAGTCAAAAGAACATCCTCCTTACGATTTTGAGCAAAATCCCAATGCTCGATTCTAGGCTTTACATTTCTCAACTTGTTGTTAAGCTGAACGTCCCAAATTTGCTGCCATTTTTCCGGATCTTCCTCTTGATGACACAGCAGATGTCTCTAAAAGGGATGAGGCGACTGGACAGTTCAACAGCAGATTTTGCTGCAATATCTGCAAGCTCATTTCCCTCTATTCCTGCATGCCCAGGAACCCAGCAGTTCAGGACTTCATATCCTCGAATTGCTAAGTTTGTATGAACTTTAAGAACATCCACTGCCACAGGATTCTGAGTGTTGGGAAAAGCTTCTGACGATTTAAGAGCACTATACGAGTCTGTATAAACTATGAACTTTTTGTGGCAGAGCTTTGAGATGTACAACAGACCATAATATATTGCAGTTAGTTTAGATGTTAGAACTGAGAAAGCATGGTGCAGACAACTGCCCCTCTATGTAATCTTCAAATACAAATGCCATCCCGACATGATCATTTGACTTAAATCAGTCTGTATATATCGGGTAATAACTGCAATATGTGTGCCTGTGCTCAGCAAAGAGTTGTCTGTAAATGATCTCATTGGTACTTGCCTTCACGTGATGCTTGAAAACATCAAGAAGCTGAATTTGTACATTTTCCCAAGGTGGGATTTCGAAGTTCTGCACTGCTTGGGGGTGCATATCAGAGAGAGAAAGTTCCTCAATGACAAGGCGAACTCTTAAAGGAAAGGTAGGAACACAGGATGGACATGTTTCAAATAATGTGTTACACACATTAAGCACAGCTTATTAGGATGTTCAGTTTGAGATAGAATATTAAAATATTGCAAGAGAGACAATTGCTCATGCCTCAGATAAAGAGATGGTTCGTTAGAATCAACATACAGGCTCTGAACCGGAGAAGTCCTGAAAGGTCCTGAGCAAATCCGCAGAGCTTGATGGTGAACAGGATCTAATTTTAACAAAAAAGATGACCGAGTGGATCAATAAACAACTGAGCCATAGTCCAGTCTAGAGCAAACAAGCGCTCTGTAAATGCGAAGCATAGAGCAATGCTCTGCATTCCAGGAGGTGTTCGCCAACACTTTTAAAATATTTAGTGTTTTTAAATAAAGGGTGGCCCAGAAGTCACTTTACATTTTGAAAATTAAATAACTTTTTTTCTATTAATATATTTCTTTTTCTCTTTTCAGAATTAAAAAATATAATCCCTGGAAATTTTTGGCATGGATAAGTTTACAACAGAACAACGAGTGAAGATAATTGAATTTTACTTTGAAAATGGACGGTCAATTGTTGCAACGCAAAGATATGCGCCATTTTAATGTTCGACATCCCCCTAGTAGGCCTGCAATAAGGAACTTAGTGACGTGTTTTCAAGGTTCAATTAGTGCAATCTTTAAAACCAGCAGACTTTCAGAAACGAGTAAATTATGCTGTCAGGTTTCAGAGAACTGCAAGAAATGACAATGAGTTTATTCACAAGTTGATCATGGGAGATGAAACTCATTTCCATTTGAATAGACATGTGAATAAGCAAAAAATAAAAAAGAATTAATTAAATACAGTCATTTAAGAAAAAGTTATTTAATTTTCAAAATGTAAAGTGACTTCTGGGCCACCCTATACTTCTTTCTCGGGTTTAAAACATGAGAAAGGAAAGTCAATTTTCGGTCGAACGTCACTCCTAAAAATTTTACCTCCGGCACTAATGGAATACACTGACTACCAATAAGTATTTGGACACCTGTGATAGAAAAGAAAAACTAATTTTATTCAAAATCAATACTTGGTAGAGCCTCCATGAGAGGTAATTACAGCGTGGACCCTCCGGGGCATACTTTCCACAAGTCTTTGTATGACAGCTAGTGGTATTTTCTTCCACTCGGCTTGGAGAAGACATAGAAGTTCCATCACCGATTTTGCACGGGTAGTGCACCCCTGAATTCGCCGATGCAACTCGTCCCAGAAGTTCTCGATAGGGTTCAAGTCTGGACTCTGGGCAGGCCAGTCCATTCAATGAACTCTATTGGCACCATACCAAGCTTTGGTTAACGTTGAAACATGACAACTGGCATTGTCGTCATGAAAGTAACAGGGGTCCAACCCGTAAAACTGCCACAACGTAGTGCAGTAGGCATCGGAGTTGAGCTTACCATGAATGGGGACCAAGGGTTCCAGCCCATACTAGGAGAAACACCCCCAGACCATAATTCCACCTCTGCCGAACTTGACTGTTGGCACAATGCAGTCTGGCAGGAGACGTTCTCCAGGTAGACGCCAGATCCAGAACCTGCCATCCAAACAGTAAAGGATGAACCTTGATTCGTCACTCCAAAGAACCCATTTCCACTGATCTACGGTCCAATTTCGATGTGCTTTGCACCACATTAACCGAGCAGCGCGGTTGGACTTTGTGATCAAAGGCTAATGGGCAGCAGCACGACCATGAAAACCAAGCAGATGTGCTTCCTTGCAGATGGTATTCATTGAAACAATACTCCCGGATGCCCGTTGAAACTCCTCGCAGATGAGGGCCATCGGTTGGGTGCGGTTCTTCCGAATTTCTCTGGACAGCCCTCGTCGGTCTCTATCTCCCAGTTTCGTTGGTCTGCCGACTCGGGGCACATTCCGACAATCACCGCTCACCTTCCACTTCTTAATCACATAGGCCACTGTCGATTTTGGGTACTTCAGATCGCTAGATATGACCCTTAAGAATCGGCCACATTTGTGATACCCGATAATTATACCTTTCTCGAAATCAGAGAGCTCCGAACTGCAAGGCATCTTGCATGCAACTAAAGCCGATGCTGTTTCCTACATGATATATACCGGCGGAGTCCGCGACGTACCTTAGGACTGCAGATATTGTCATTTGCATAGGTGTCCAAATACTTATTGGCAGTCAGTGTATTTGTACCATTCAGATATAACTCACGCTCAGGATGGAGACCTCGCTTCCTACAAAAGTGCACGCACAAAGTTTTTTGTTTCAAAAAAGTAAACCCCTGTTTGTCTGACCATTCCTGGATCTTATTCAGAGCCATCAGCAATTGCCTTTCTATGTATCTCATGTCTGCCCCTCGACAGCTAATCTGTAGATCATCACCATAAAGAGATCCCAAGATGGTAGGAGGAAGTTCTTTTAATACAGAGTTTATTTTTAAAACTGAACGGGTTACACTAAGCACACAGCCTTGAGGCACACCCTCTTCCTGTTCAAAAACATCAAACTAAACAGAGCCAATCCTTACTTGAAAAGTTCTAGTGTTCAAGAAATTCTGAACGAAAATTGGTAGGTTGCCACACAAGCCACTCTCGCAAAGATTCCAAAGTATACCATATCACCATGCCTTATCATAAGCTTTCACAATGTCGAAAAATACCGAGACAAGGTGTCTTCTTTTTACAAAAGCTTTTCGAATGGATGTCTCTAAGAGGAGCATATTATCTATGGTAGTTTTCCCCTTTCAAAAACTGCTTTGATAAGGCGAAATAATATTATTCTTTTCCAAGAAGTAGACTAGGTGGCTGTTTACCATTTTTTCAAACAGCTTGCATACGCAACTTGTAAGGGTAATTGCCCAAGAGTTGGAGGGATTCCTTTTATCTTTCCCTGGCTTAGCAATAGGAATTACAACAGCTCTCCTCCATGCACTGGGAAAAGTATGCTCCTTCCACACTCTACTGGAAAGAAAGAGAAGGGCAGGCAGTGCTTTTAGGACAGATGCTTCAGCATTTCATAATTCATGCCATCACGACCTTGAGAAGACCTATGTGTCTGCAACAAAGCTCTCCTTAATTCAAGCATAGTAAAGTCTCTCTTATAAGGTTCAGATTTGGAAGAGTTGAATGCGATGAGATTTCTTTTCGAGTGCTGCTTGATAGAGAGAAATGCAGGTGAATAGTTTCTGCTGGAAGAAATGGCAGCAAATGTCTCACCAATAGTATTCGCAATTTCTATGGAGCTAATCACTCGGACATCTTTTTTCCAAAAAGGAAAGTGAGTAGTCTTTGTATATTCCACATGCTTTTCTAACTCTTTCCCAAACCCACTTACTAGGCATAGAAGATATTATTGATAATACAATATGATATCCAGGAATCCCTCTGGCTCTGCCTTCTTACTTTTTGAGCATTTGCTTTGGCTCTTTTAAACACTATAAGGTTTCGCAGAGTAGGGTATCCGCAAAAAATTCCCCATGCTTTTTTCCGTTTTTTCAGTGCTTCATGACAGTCATGACTCCACCATGGTTTCAAATACTTTGGAATTTTTCCTGATGTTCTAGAGATGGAGAGCATAGCTGTCTGAGTAATAGCAGTTGTGACTGCTTCCACTGCATCATCAATAAGCACATCTTCTACCATTTTCTCTGTGAACTCTGCAGAGGAAGAGTTCCCAGTCTGCCCTATCGAGTTACCGAAGGAGTCTCGACATGGAGTGTGCTCCTCTTTGTGCAAAAGATACAAGAATGAGATAATGATCACTGTTGTAAAGATCACTTCCAATACTTAAATTGCAGAATGGCAACACAGATGGTGAACAGATGGCTAGATCAAGAGCATGGAATGTCCTTGTAGGTTCAATCCTGCCCATTATTCAGAAGACAAAGGCACTGATCTTCCATTATCTGCTCAATTTGTCTTCCTCATGAATTGGTGTGTTTGCTTCCCCACAAGGGACTATGGCCATTACAATATTGCATTATGATAAAAGGCTCAGGCAGCTGCACTACAAGGTCATTTAAATCTCAATGATCAATGTGTTCATTAGGAGGCAAACAAATAGAAACGACTGAAACTACAATATGAAAATTTACTTGTACAGCGAAAACCTGGAGAGATGTGGTCAAAGGAAAGGAACTTGAGGGATAGTTCAGTGAGGTGAGGAGACGTACACCTCCACAGGCACGTTCACCTGCAAGATAATCCTTCCTAACAAAAGAAGACCTCCGAAGTTTTGCTTGTTGATCTGGTTTCAGATATGTTTCCTGTACTGCCAAGCACACAGGATGATAACCATTGATCATAGCTTTGATGTCAAGGAAATTTCAGTGGAAACCGCGACAGTTCCATGAGACGAGGGTGGCCATTATGTTTGATGTTCATTCTGTGTTGCTTTTTAGTTTTGCGCGGAAGCAGATGTTCGGGAACTTCCAGACCCTCTTCCAATTCCATACTATCTGAATTTTCAGATTCAGAAATTATTTCATCTACAGAACTGTTGGGACTTCTATTTTTGTTAATTGATTTTCAAGGGACATTTTTTAGTTTCCTTTGAATAACTATTTCTTTATTTTGTACAACGTGTGTTGGATTTTCCTTTTTCTTGCTTGCAGGTTGCTAGATTTTATTTTGTGCAGTCTGTGTACTTACTGAGGTTTGGGTGGTTATGCTACATGCACTGGCATATGATTTGCTTGCTTGGTGCTGTGTGCTTTGAACTAGTTTTCTGGCTTCAGCATACGAGATGTTCTTAGTGACTTTTAACGTCTGTACTTCCTTTTCTGTTTTCCATTTTGGGCATGATCGGGAAAATGCTGGATGGTCGCATTTGCAGTTTATACACAGTGCCCCCGCAGCAGTGCAATTTTTGCTATCGTGGCCAACCAACGAACATCTAGCGCAAGTCAGGTTCCCACGGCAGGGCATCTTGGAATGGCCGAAACACTGGCACTGGAAGCATCGCATAGGATTTGGAATATACGGTCTTACGGGGCAATTAAGATAACCAGCCTTGATATTCTTTGGCAGATCAGGCGACTTGAAGGTCAAGATGACGTGTTTCGTGTTAATCAACTGACCTTCCTTACGCATCTTGATCCGCTTTGCAGCACAAACCTTTTGATCAGCTAACTCGGAAACAAACTCTTCTTCAGGAACAGACAGAAGGTCGACTTCCGAGATTACGCTGCAAGAAAAATTCAATGTCTTATTCCCTGTTACAGTGACAGTTGCTTTACCAAGTTTAGTTATTTGAAGTAAGGAAGCAGACTGTGTGGCCGAAGTTGTATCAATCAGCAAGTCTCCAGAGCGGAGACGCTTAATATTTCTGGGCTCACCAATACAAGAATGGATATATTTATTTATAACAAAAGGAGACACCTTTTGCAGCTCGCCAGAACGACTAGAGACAACAAGGAAACGGGGACTATTGTTAGGATTATTAGCATTTGCATCTGTACAAACCTTTTTAGCAGATTTTTCAAGACTAGTTCTTTGACCGACTTGGCTAACTTCGAAGACTTTAATGAGATAAATATGAGAGTTTGCCATACCGAAGAGAGGAAAGATTCGGGTCCGACGGCCCCGCCCACCACGTAGCCCAACAAGGGAACACAGATTCTTGTTTAGGGCTAGCCGGACCTATACACAAACTGAAGGCCCACAGTCGGCTTTCCCGAAAGCAGGTACTCCCGAGAGCTTATTCCCAAGCCACTGACACAAGGACTAGTGACCAACCGATTGACACCCGTGAGGACGACTAAGGTGCCTCCTGTTTAGCTGAAGCAGAGGCCAAAGTAGTGTGCTGGGGACAGTACCTCGCCCCTCAACTACCAGGACCCTCCTTTCCAGCGACACAGGTCTCCATGCACGGCAAACACATGGGCAGTTTTCTCAAAACTCGAAAACTAGACACAAGGGCTGTTCTAGTCTCTTGTGATGAGTCCCAAACTCCGAAGAGAGAAACCACAAGGGAGAACAGAAGGAAAAAATTCCAGCCAAGAGGAAAGGAGACGGAAAAGAGGATAGATCACTGGGGCTCCAGGATCGTGACACCCATCTCACCAAGACGATGATCCCCTGAAGGGCTAGGGTACCTCGGGATTGCCACACCCGTACTCACAAGAGTGAGCCCGAGGGGCATTAGGTTATTCTGTTTGCAGCAAAATGCACTATTAAATATTCTTCAACTAAACTTCTCTATAGCATTACAAAATTAAAACACCATCCACTTTGCTAACTCTCTGAATTAAATTCTAAGCTTCCTCATTTTCTTCTACAACATTCATACAGAAAGGCTGATTAAAAGTATTATATATGTGCCAAACCAATGACTACTTGACTAAAATCATTCACTGCTAGTAGTTTGTCCCAGGTCCAGCTTTTATCAACTGAATATTTTAGCAGCATATTTTCATAGCTTCCTTCATTCATGAGTCATTTCCATCAGAAAACTGTTCACAAAGGTATCTCTGTAAGGACAAGTAGCCTGACATGCTTTAACGTAATAAGATTCCCCCAGCATATATCCCAAAATAGGCCTTAGAAGAACAAAACTCTTATCAGCTGCTTTCATTTTTCTACACTTGCTTTGATAAATTTGTGATAAAAAGAATTCCGCAAGATTCTTTAACGTTCACAAAAAAGTTGCAACATTTCTGTCACAGGCTTCAAATAATGAACTAAATGAGTAGGATAAACATGGGCAGAAGATCAACTCATAATGAAGTGATCACACTTTTTTACCCACTGTGATTCCATAGCATCTCGCAGATTGAGAAAGTGAAATTTAAAAAATAAATATGAATTTCATACACTGTTTCTCTAAAACAAAAACCGTGTTACGCAGCTTAACTTACCAATATGACATTTTATTGAAATGCTCTGTGAATGTAGTAAGATTTGGACTAAGATCTTCTTTTTGTTCCTTAGCCCACAGAAGTACTTCAGGAATCTGAAAATAATAAAACAGTTTAATTATCTTTCAAAGACAAAAAAATTAAACTTGGATAATTAAAATTTTATGCTAATACTTTTCATCATAAATTCAATTACTTTGTAGAATATGGAAAAAAGGACACGGAGCAAGCAATCATGGATACAATCAGTTGATTACAATCACTAACTGCTTTTAGCATCAAAATTTTCAACAAAACCATATTTGGCAATTGTTCATTAGAAACCTTATATTTATGCTGTAGGACCAAAAATGCCCTTAAAGTCTGAGGCTAAATATGAGACATATTTTTGCCATAATGCAAGTCACTATAACTTCAATGTATAAATATGACCAAATAGCATTATATAACTTGCACCCATTTCATAATATCAAAAATAAGACAGACTGCAACCTCATTCAACAAAATCCTAGATAAGGTTACCTTAAAGGTCTTAAAAAATGTGCATAATGGTTACATAATGTAAGAAAATATATAACATCTTTAAAAGTACTTTTATAGAAGTATATTACTGTAGATGCGTAAATTAGAATATTGTACTACATTACTTTCAGATATGCTGCAAAAATATTTGAGGTGTACTAAACATTTAAATTTATGATATAGTACATAAAATGCTTCCCTCCCCCAAACAAAACACAACAGGACAAGCTGCCCATAATGCAAATATCTATCTTAACTTTCTTTGGATATAAATGAGAACTGAAAATTTTCAACCACTATCACATTTTTATTTATTTTTGTAATCACTTGCTGAAACATGCCAAGTACATGTGCATACATGAATCAAATTCCAATTGCACATACCTTCAAAAAATTCAAATTAACAAATTCAACATAATTTATCTTGTAAGATATATATGAAGAAGTCTTTGAAAAGAAAGAGCAACCAGGAAATCTAGAACTATAATACGAAGACTGTGATCAAATATAAATATAAAATGCTTTCTAATTTATTATAACAGAAATGCATTGCATATATTAGAATTGTAAGGAAAACAAGACAATAACTGAATTGAATTTTACAAATTCTAAATTAAGACACCTAAAAAAATCTGCATGCATTCGGAGAGTGAATATTTTTATCAAAATATTTAGTACTTTTTACTGATGATATTTAGAAACTGCTTGTCATTTCGAACATCTACATATATACATGCACATATATATTCGAAACAATAGGCAACTAATGCAAACTTAACATAATATTAAAAAATAACAATATCAACCCTGAACTTCAGAACATTTCTGCAGTATTCAATGAGTTTTATCTCATATCTTTTTTATTCAACATTCATTTATCACAAATTTTAATACATTGACTTCGCAATTGTAATATATTTGGCCTTTAATCTGCATAACAGAGTATTTAAACATACATGTCTAAACAGCTGACAAAACAATAGGTATTGAATTTAGATTTTTCAGATCAGAATATGGGCAATATTTACTCAGTTCAGTAATTCCAAATGAACTTTATATTTCATCAAACATTATTATGTGCACAAAAAAGGAAAGGTCCCACTTTAATTCTAGCAAAACAAAGAATACCATTTAACTTCCTATTTGCATGTCTCACAAGAACATGACACTGTTTTCTGACACAGACTTTCTAAAAAAGCATGCAGACTAAAAAAATACTATGAATTATATTTTTGCATAAAACATATTCTCCAGGAAAATCGAAATCGAAATTTTGAATAATTGTATTTCAAAATTCTAAGTCAGGTTCAAGTCCTTGATTTTTTAGAAGTAAACAAAAAAATTTCCCATATTCCCATACATCACTTACTCATAAATAGTGTTAATGCTTAATGGGCCATTTCTAAATTTAAAACCTGTGTTAAAGAATAACACACAATATACACTGTACTAAAGATGAAACTCTATTATGTAGAAGACAGTATATCAAAATGCAGTTTACTTACAGACTGTTTCAAATCATGATTTTTATAATACTATTATTTCAAGGGGTTTACAAATAAAGTAATAATTTAAAGAATAATAATGATAATGGTAACAGAATGCTTGTTTAAAGGTGACAAAAGTTCACACCAAATTTATTAGCTAACGAAAATGCAAAATTAAAAACAGAAACTGGGACAAAGCAGTTAAAATACAAATTTCTCAAAGCTTCAGGATTCACATATACACACGTTTCCCTGGATCTCATTTTTTTCAAATTTGCTGAGGAAGAAAGAGGTTCTACTTAATCTTCAAACCTACAATAATGCATGTTTTATGTCAACTCCTGGAGTTCATTTTATTTTAATGAATTTTTTTTTCAGTTGCATTAGTAAGCTTAATTGTTTTGAACTGTTTTGCAAAGTATTTTTATATTTTACCAAAAGGAAATAATATATTACCAGACCCTAAATTATAATAACAAGTAAATCTATGAAAGATTAATCATTTCTTCTAGTTTAATTTGAATGTTGATTTGCTAATTTGCGGTCTAAAAAGTTTCAGACACCAAAGGAGAGTGATCAAAATGTAATTACAAATTTTCCTTCTATTCATGTGAATATAATGTTATTCCTAGCAAGATTTCTGGAAAACAAAGAGAAGCAGCAAAAATATTTTTATAAAACTGGATGATTCACATTCAGCAGGTATTTTAAGGTGACTTCTCTTAAATGGCTATCCCAAGAAACTATTTATGAACATTTATGTTATTGCTTTTTACAGGTTGTTCAGGGAATGCATTTACAATTTTTTTGTGCAAAATGAAGATTAAGTAACATAACAGAGTAACAAATTAATTTAATGAAAATTGCTACAATTAAATTTAAGCAAACAGATTTTGGCACAACATTTTTAGCAAATCTGGGCCCACCAGCGGCCGAGCGGTAAAGTCGCTGAACACTGGTAGTTCGGTCCGAGGTTCAAATTCCACAAACAGGCTGGCTGCATGGGTCTTTTCGTGGTTTTCCCCATGTGTAACATGTATATGAGCCAGTTTCCCTTAGAAAGTCCTCCACGAAGGCACCCCTCCCCTTAGGCAGAGAGCCCTCGAGGCTTTGCCGTAATTCAATCACCTTTAGTGAATCTGATTTATTTGTTGGTTTAAACATAAAGGATACTACATTTTGAATACTTTTCATTACTGAAGAAAGAGTTCAAAAAGCATGAAATACAAAAAAGTATAAGAAGAAAAGAAAAATAACTGTTTGTGCAGTTTTACAGGATCTAGCTCCTTCTGGCTCAAAATTCTTCTAAAATCACCTGCATATGAACACTACAGTATTAAAATATACAAGTAAATCATTCTTTTGATGAATTCAAATATTTTGCTAATCAGTTTGTTATAAAAAACACAGCAGAAGATCATAAAACACTCATTCAACTCTACTCAGGATAACCAGCATAACTGCTACACAGATTTTTATAAATGCAAAAATTAATGCCACATTATAGACATAAAGTTAACTTGCCATCAAATGCAAATCAGGAGCAGAGAGAGGAAAACTTTAATGAAGGTAGGGAAATCTGCTAGTTCTACATGTAAAATTCCCCAGAAGCTGCACAAAATGTCCTCTATCGTGAATTTGTGAAAATGTTCATAATTCACCTTTCAGTACCTTGCAGCATTTCCAAAAGCATGGTAAAGTTGATAGTGGCAACTACCCTATAAAATACTGTAATTAGATGTTATGGGCTAATTACAGTTTAATTAATGAGAAGCCTGTCATATCGCCCAAATGATCTGGTCACAAAAATTTTATGCGCTGTTCACCACAATTGACCGTGAAACATTCAAAAAGTGAAAAAATCCCTCATTTCTTGAAGAAAAGGCATTAATGACAGTCACCCTCAAAACTATTTCAAGGAAATAGCAATGTACGGTTACTTCTCAGGTAAATTTCATATATATTTAGAAGCATTTAGTAGTGTAACAGTATCCCTAATTATAATAAAGCAATTATTTGAAAAATAAGAAAAGTCATAAACCAAAGAAAGTTACTCACTTCAATTTTTTGAAAAAGATCAGCATCTAATACAGTCATTTGTTCTGCTATATTCTCAGATTTGAAATCTAATAAGGATGCTTTGTGAGTTGTGACAGCCATTGAAGGCAAAAGCACAGGCATATTTAGAACACTTCTTTGCTTAAGATAACATTTCTCTACAACTTTTTTCCTTAATGCTCTTGCTAAAAGTAAGTCACCACGACTTACGAGCTGGCATATAAAATCCATTAAGATCTTCAATACGTTTTCATGAACATCTGTCAAACTAGAAGGAAAAGAAAATTGTGAAATTCAATTATTTCATACAGGAAAAAATAAATAAATAAAATGACAAAACACTAAAAACCCAAATTTTCTAAAATGCTCAAATAAAGCATCGGGAGACAGAGCTCCCTCCATTTCAGGAAGCTCAATAAATTTTCTCAGCAACAGAAAAATCTAATATCTCATAACAGGATGTAAAATAAAATTTTTAGTTGCAAAAACATTCAACAAACATTCAGTCTTACAACTGTGTTGCAGAGTTCCATGAGGTGCACTGAAAATAATTTTAAAATTTATATTTGCATTTTATTTTATTCAGAAATTCTCTATAAAAAATGCTACTGCATATTTAGTATGAAGCCATTACTTAATTTAGAGACGGTGCACACAAACTTGACACTACTTGTAATAATATTTAGTGTGCAGTTTACGTTTGTTTCCATAATGAGCAGTCTTTTATTACAGTAGCAATTTTTATTTTCAAAGTTTAAAAAATTACTCAGCAATTTTATTGCAAAAGCAAAATTTCAAACACTATCTGAACTCACATTATCTGAAGTGATACCAATATCCTAGCATTGCAACTAGTACAATACAAATTTTGCTCCTGCCTACAGTATTATTACATCACGTGAAGTAAAATTTTCGAAAAGAAAAATAATGACATGAAAACAGAGATGCTGGAGAATTTTGAAGATGACGTGTGTTTTAACCTGTAAACAATAAAACCACATTCATGACATACAACAATTCAAATAGTCATGTCACAACATCCCAAGCATTTAGTTTAGTGTGCTGTCAGCCAAAATAAGGTTAGGATTCCCTGCACTACATTAGATGTTTTTGCTATGATCAATAGTTTTTAATGCCTGTGAATACATGTACACAGATGTCAACATGAAACAGACATTTTTAGAAAATTTTGTTTCAACTTTATAATTGACAAATCATAAAATCATATGCAACAAAGACATTTTGTAAATCCAAAAATAGGCCACAAACTATATTTAGTGCTGCTTGAACTGACAATAATTGATTTGTTATTTAGTTATGCCCAGGACTGGTGCAATCACTCAGAGTGGCAGAATATAGGGTAGGCAAATTTTTACCGAGCAACAGAATTAACAGATGACAAAGCCTTCGGAATTTAGGGAGACACTTGGCATCAGAATTTTGGCCTGCTGAAGACTACACGAGGCCAAAAATGCTGAATGATATTTTTGCTATTGCTGCATACATCTGTTAAAATAAAATTGTTATTAAAGTATGCCATTTATAAGAGCAAAACGGCATAAAACAAACTTTTGTTAAATGGGCAATATTTGCAGATAAAAATTTATCAACCACATTATATAATTGATCGAATCCATTAATGTTCCTCAGCATCAATTTCAAATCATATTAATAATGTCACAATTCTGAACTTTACCAAAAACTATAAAAACTACATTTTTAAAATTATTTCATGATAAGAAAAGATTCTAACAGTTATCCGTATAAGTCAAACTTTTTTAAAATTTGTAAATATCAAATATTGCAAGTCTTGCTTATGTGCTCATTGCAAAAAATCTTCAGGGTTTAATATATGAACATTTTTGGTTTATCAAGAGCCAACAGTTCAACAGCTTGACTAACTTTGAATATGGTTTTTAATGTTGCTCAATTTTACTAAATATTCATTATTTAATTTTAAATCTTTAATGACAAGTTATTTTTTAATGTAGCACGCATCCATTAAATCAAGTGTCATATAGGTTTTACATGATTTATTAAATAGCTAATATCAATCAATAAATAGGATTTACATATAATTAATTAATAATTGAACTATATATACACATATACAGGTGGCCATTGACTTACAACCTATTTGCCTTACTCCTAACTGATTGTAAAACCTCTTTTGTAATAGCACATTTTACTGCACTGCTCACAGCTGTTATCTCACTTTGCCATTCAGTCAGCATATGTATGTCAGTTTTTGCAGCAAATGTTTTCCTTTGTATTTATACAATTATGTGATTAATTAATTTATAAAATGGCTCCAAAGAGAAAATCAACACCAGCAGTAATCAACAAGCTTAAAAAGAAAGGCAAATGATTTAAGGTACACATGAAAATTAAAGTAGAAGATAGGAGAAAATGTGATTTCACATAATAAGAAGCTGATATGTGATATGATTCCACACTGTCAATAAATTTGAAGGATGATAAAGAATTTGTAAATCTGTAAATTAATATCTTCAGTGCAAATGATGACCATTACTAAACAAAGAATTTATAAAATACATCGTTGACTTACCAACTGCAAAAATGAGTGCCATTATTCCTGACTTCCAATCACAAATGCATGGGATTTATTCAAGTCTTTATAAGATCATGCTGGTGACAACTACAGCTAAAATTTTATAGCCAGCACAGGTTACTTCTCACACTTCAAAGATTTCAACAGAATAATATTCATGTAATATGCAATGTGGCTAATTCAAATACAGAAAGAAGCACCAATCTAGAACTTGATGGTGTAATTGTTAATGATAGTTACAAACCTGAACAAATTTTCATTGTTGATGAACTTGATTTGTTCTGGAAATGAATGTCTGCTAGACCCTACACTGATCGAAAAGTAAAGCATATGCCATGGTTTAAAACTTAAAAGGATCAATTAACTCTTCTGCTTAATTGTAATATTGTAGGTTTTAAATTAAAGCCATTCCTAATTCATCATGCAAAAAATCCAAAGGCATTTATAAGCATACACTGAGCTAATTTATTTTTTCTCCTATGCCAAATCATGGATAACACACCCTCTATTTGAATATTAAACATGAGAGTATTACCTGGAAAAAGGCATTCCTCTCGAAATTTTATTACTCCTGATAATGCACCAGGCCATCATTTACATTTAGCAGATATAAATCTCAATGTGAATATTGTTTACTAGTGCCCAAACATAACTGCATAATCCAGCCTATGTATCAAGGCTGCATTACTATACTTCAGGCAAATTACCTGTGTGCTTCATTTGCCCAGGCTATTGTAGTAACTAACATAGCTTTTGCTATGTGACTTCTGAAAACAATTTAATATTTTGAAGTTCATTAAAAGTCTAGCTACTGCTTGTAAAAGTGTTATTGTTATGTTCAAGAAAGGAATACAGAAATATTTTACTTAAAATTTTTATTTTTTAAATGTTCTACTTGATAACCTTTATTCTTCACTATCTTTTTACACTGTTATGTCCAAGACAAAGCTTTTTGTAAAATCAGAAGAGGTATTTTATCCTATTGCTCTCAAACAGCTTTCCAAAGTCTGAAAAGTTTGCAGGTCAATGTTTTGAGAACTCGCTTTTTAAAAGTTCAAAAGTGTAAAAAACATTGGTGATAGATCAGGGATTTTAATAGGAATACGAGTGAAAGGTATGGCTTAATACCCATTTCTTGTTCTACTTC
This sequence comes from Stegodyphus dumicola, assembly GCF_044657685.1. NCBI lineage: Eukaryota > Metazoa > Arthropoda > Arachnida > Araneae > Eresidae > Stegodyphus > Stegodyphus dumicola. The sequence continues at coordinate 184,598,508 of NC_140781.1, forward strand.
GTCCAGAAAATTAACAGATTTTGCCATGTCGCTGCTTGCTTTGTCTTGATGCAGTTCTACTGATTAATCACACTGCGTGTAAAAAGAGGGTATTTCATATTTGAAAATTGGGTATAAAATATGTTTTTGATAATATGTGAAGCTGATCTTAACATTTTTCTCTACTTCCTTTATTTTTAATTTGCTGTTATATGAAAAAACAGCAACAATTCTAAATCCCCTACAAAAAGTTTTTTTTTTTTTTTTTTTTTTTTCAAATTCCTTGAACCATGTTTTAAGATTTGTTTTCCCTCTTTAATGATAATGAATGGAGCTCTTTTTATGGCAGTCTTTTAAATAGAGCCAAGATTCTCCTATTGTAAAAGCATTTTTCCATTTTTGTCCAGATAAATGTTTCTCATAAAGAATTTTGTCACACATTCAGCGTTTGGCGATATGTTGTGGAGAAAGACAAGTCACATTATGTTTTCTCACCTTTTCAAGATTCAAATCAGCATTAATCACTTTGTTTACCATTGACACTGAAGATTTTAATGATTTTGCAACTGTCCGTTGAATTAATGGATTTTCTCTTAACATTAAAGACCTTAACTTTTGTAACATTTGAAACATTTCGTTTTCCTTTGGATACATATCTGGAACAGTTTTTTCACTTAAAGCTAAATTTTGACCTTTGTTTTTAACAACATTACCTATTGTAGCTTTAAATATCAAAAACAAGGCTTTCACAACGTTTTTTTAATAACTAGATATGAATAATTTTCTCTTGAAAGAACACAAACATAGCCTTCAATCTATTGCTTCTTTAAAAGCGACATTTTACATGAAAATAAAACTGTCAAGTAGCAAACCATAATTTTTACTTTCAAAAATATAGTTGCAGTTAAAAAAATTCCAAGTAGAAGATTTTTGTACAGCAAAGCAAAATAGTCTAAAAAAGATGCGAACAGCCTCTGTATTGCTATACTAAGTGAACTAATAACTCAAGAGTTGAATGAATTAGAACAAAAAAGAATAAAATAAGAAATAAGAGAAACAGAGAAGGAAGATAAAGAAATTGAACCAGATAAAAAATTTACTACAAAGCATTTATCTGAATGCTTTACAGGGCTAAATCAAGTTCTTGTTAAGTTGCTTGCAAGCCATGGATCCAAACTTTGAGAGAATTACAAGAGTAAAAAAATAGTAAAGGAAGTTTTATGTCTCTATCATGAAATTTATGATGAAAAAGAAAAAAGTTCAGATGAAATTAACAATATTTATGAAAAAGTGAGCGCAACAAATTAAAAGTGCAGACACAACAGCAAATTAAAATACAGCCACAACAAACCAAATTCCATATCTTAACAACAGTCAAGTTTCTACGTGAAGCAATTAAGAACAATGTTTTCAGCTGTAAATAAACTCTGTACCTATGCAGTAATTTTATTTACTTCATTTTTTCTATTATTTTCATTGGACTGAGATTTGACCGAATTGACTATGAAGAAACCACTGGAGCCAAATATAATTCTAAGTCGACTATCCCCTTGTATAATACTAATAAACTGATAAATATAAACAATTACATGACAAAAGAAAACTTCAAATTCATTGCCGGCTGGGACATATATTCTAAAAACTACAGATATAACAGACAGCATTTTAAAAATACATTTATTCACATTAGCTATTAACCCTTTTGCCTATATTAAAATTGAAACTTTTTGCTTAGATTAAATCACTATTGAAGTAGGAGATTAATTATGACTGAATCGACTTCAGAAAATTCCATTGGAACCAAATACAACTGTCAACAACTTCCTTGGATATACTAATGAGTTAATAATTACTCATAAATACAATTAATTACATGATAACAGAAAGCTTTAAATTCACTGCTGTGGGTTGGGACATACACTTTAAAAACAGCAGTATAACAGACAGCATTTTAAAAATATATGTATTAGAATTAGCTATTTTCTTTTTGCTTATATTGATATTTAAATTCTAAGTTACATCAAGATAAATGCTTAAAAGCAACTAAGATTTCCAAAAAGGATGTTGCTTCTAAAATCCTTAACACACTGACCACCAATAGGGTAAAAAAATATTGGGCCATTTTTTTTAATTGTGGCATTTTCTTGTCCCATTTATCCTTAAAGTCTTTATTTAAATATTTTTTTTTTCTATTTTCACATTTCATTTTCAGCTGTATGATTCTAAACTTCTACATTTTTTGTATTGATAAACAAATTACAACTTAACTCATCACAAAGTAACATGAGTTCATTGCCTTGATAGAAAAAATTAGTATAAATGGACAAATAGTACATTACAATACAAATAATAAACCAGCATATATAAACAAAAATGAACATAACTTAGTAAACATATAAACATCTTAAAATGTAATAGACAACACAATACCCTTTTAATTACAATTTTGTTATCATATATCCACATCAATAATAATTACTTAAAAGTTAACTGCAGCAAAATGCATATTAAAATCATATAATAATTTATGCAAAAAAGCTTCCAGAAGCCAAAAACCAAGAATACAAAGCAATTTTCTGAGGCTGTAGAAACAATTTTAACCCTCTGAACGTTTTGAAAGAGATAAGGTACTGTTTTGTAAAGCGTCAGCAGCTTTGTCAACAAAGTGCTTCAAAAGCGTGGAAGTTTTCTGTCACTGTATCCACCGAAAGCGTTAAGCAGTTTTTCTTTACCCCCTACACCTGCGGAAAATCATCCAGATGAACTAATTAATGTCAGCTCTAAAATTAGTGTCTAAAATCACTGTCATAACTTTGCCCTTCGGGTGTTTTCAAGAAGTAGAATGCTTCGAAAGCGATCTGACCTTGTAACAGTAACTGTTCGCTTTATGCTATGGATTTTGTTATCAAATGAAAATTTTGAGGGAAATTGAAAATCATGACTTTAAAAGAAAAAATGTAAATGTTTAATATATTTCCGTTCATAAACTTCCATTTTTATGTTTGTATACATGTGTGGGTGCGTGTTTATACATATATAAATATATATATATATATTATAATATAACTAAAAACATTAATTCTTCCTCTCTATTCTAAAATCGTAATAACTTCTCTGCATTGCGTCTATGTAAGATAAAATTATATGAATCAGAATTATAATATAACTAAAAACATTAATTCTTCCTCTCTATTCTAAAATCGTAATAACTTCACTGCATTGCGTCTGTGTAAGATAAAATTATATGAATCAGAATTATAATATAACTAAAAACATTAATTCTTCCTCTCTATTCTAAAATCGTAATAACTTCTCTGCATTGTGTCATTTCTAGATCACTCTATGGCCCGCGCAGCTCTGATGACATAATAATTGTAAACCAAAACGTTTCTCTTCGCGTGCCTCCATCTTTCATAACTACGCACTTCAGCTTTTGCCCTCTACTCTGCTAAGATGTAATTTCGCTGGCTTGCTTTCTATCTCAACAATATCAAAAATGTAAATCTTCTGTGGAAAGGCACGACTAGAATGCCAAGTGATTGTGGCCACAAATATCAATTGGAAATAAAAATGGAATTAAAACTGCCTCGACTGCCAAGTTCTTTAAATACTACGCAATCAAAATTCTTCAATATGGATCTAAGCACGCATCTACAGTGTTCCGTCATTTCCTTTGCTTTTATTATTACATATATATATATATAATGTGTGGGTGCGTGTTTATATATATATATATATACATACATATATATATTTAAATTTTACGGAAATCAATGTGCATATAGCAGTAATATCAAAATATTTTTGTGTTTCTATCACTAAAACAATATGATTTTCGACAGTTCCCAATAGAGTTTACATTTTTTAATAAAATAAAAAGTAAAATATCTTGTTAACTTAGAAAATTTCTTTTATTTTATTTGCAACTTCGGGTATTTTTGATCCAGAGTTTATTTGAAGCTACGGATATAAATAATATTTCACAATTTACTTGATATAATGACAGAACTAATTAACTAAACATGAAGTAAAAAAAACTTGTTTATTTGCTAATCATAATTACAGACATCTAAATTTTTGTCATGCAATTTTCCGCTTTTGTGTATAGCCATGAGTAAGGAAAGCCGCGAGTTTATTAATTGTGCCATAATGATATTGTTTTCTTTAAAAGCTAAGAAAATATCAGTATATTTTACTATTCCACTACTTATTGGGGGGGGCCTAAGAGCAAATAAACAGGTGCTCTTAGAAATTCCTGCACTGAAAAATTATAAGAGCATTAATGGAAAAAAGACATCGGATTTTGACAGATTGATTCTTATGGTTTTATTAATCTCTATAGCTTTAATTCTTTCTCTTTCTATATATATATAGAAAGAATTAAACAGAGACTCTAGTCTAAAGCTCATGATGCTTACTTATTTTTAATTTTATTCAATTTGACTATGGCAAAGCACTCGAAGGTTACCTGCCTAAGGGTAGGGATGTCTTTGTGGACGAATTTCGGAGGGAAACTGTCTCATATACACGTTGCACATGTGGAAAACAAAGAAAACACCTATGCAGTGGACTCGTTCACCGAAACTTGAATTCTCATCCGAATTATCAGTATTCAGAGACTTTATTGCTCGTTCGCTGATGGGCCAACGCTCTTGATGTGTTTTATTGAATATAAATTTTGAATGTGCAGTCGGAAAATTGAAAATATTTTTTTCCAAAATATTATAGTTAAATAGAGGCCATGCATAGTTTTACTAAGCATTTTCTATCAGTATTACTTTCAGTGTAGTTACCTAATGCAGAAACAAAGTTTTATAAATATTTATATTTATAATTTGGTTTTCGATATAATGAATTAAGATTTCCAAGAATTCTATACATTCTTAAATTTCATTTTTCAGTATAATAATATGCAGAGTATTTTTAATGGGTGTAAATGGTGAAAGTTTTGAAATATGAAAAGAAAAAAATTATGTTTGCACTAAAAAAAATGCAAATGATAATGAATTTTAAAATAAAATTGTGTAGAACTGATCATGATTAGATTCCTCTTCTTTCAGTTAGGTTATTCTCAAGAATATTGATGTGTTCAAGAATACACATGATCAAAGTGCGAATATTAGAAATTATATAAAACATGCACTGAAGTAGAGGTAAGCAACAAAAATTCAACTAATTTTCAATGAATACCCGGGATAATATGATCACAATCTATCTGAATATTTAAGAAAGTCTTGGCAACAGGTTTGCTTCCTATAGGCTCATATTTATTTATTATTACATACATGTGTGACTGCTATTTTTTTATACAGAGAATGTTTTTCCCATCTAGGTTTGCAGCCAAAAAAATAAAGATTTTAATTTATGCAAAACAAAATACAAAACAGACATTCTAAGGGAAAACTGAAGTGTAAAACCCTTTTTATTTACCAAAATGCACAATATATTTCTACTTCAACTAAAAGAAGCAAAATTAAGTTTTGTTCATATGGCTGGCTGGCTCAGTTAGAAATAAATATATAATCTTTTTTAACTTCTTTTCTCTAAGAAACTAAAATTCAACAAGATACTTTTTCTTTACAAAACAAAATGCGTAATTTATGCATTTTCAATAAAAAATAGTTTAGACTATTTGGATATTGCAGAACATAGGAGAGCTACTTATTGCAAACATACCAGGGGCTGCCATCGTGAAGGGCTTTCTAAGCAAAACTGACTTTGCACAAAACACCTATGATGCAGTCATTCCATTCACCTATGTTCGAACCTAAATCAAACTATCGGCAAGTGTTTATCATTCAGGTATTAGCAAGGTTAAACTAGACGTAACCAATTCAAAAATTGTATTCGCATACAGTACTAAACTCGACACCCGCAATAAGAGAATTCTAGTCTTACTACATTTCTTGTGTTCTGTAGTTAGCTAATTTTAATGCAATTAGCAGGTTATATCGATATTGGAAAAATTTTAATGTAAACTGCATTTTCGAATTTTCTTTCGCATCGTTCTAAATTTTACAGTGTGAGCCAAGTTATACGAACAGATAATAGATATATATGTTCAGAGAATAGTGACTCTCCTGGATAGCGCAAAAGAAGACTTTTTCATCAAAGGTGTCATATATAATACGTAGAATGACAATGGACATAGCCTTTCATTCTTATCGTCCCTCTGTCTAATTTTCAACGCATATCCTATTCTTTCTTCCAGTCGTTTTACATTACCGCTTCTATTCAACATGCACCCTATTTGAAAATACTTCATCTGTTTTTAGAAATAGAGGCTAAACGATTCTCAGTATCATAAGAGAGACATTCAACCGAATGTAAGAACGCATTCCTGTGAGTACAATTTTGCAGAAAAATCTTCCGCAAAATGCTTCAATTTTATAATAAATGAGTGCATAATACATACAAAATTTAAGAACGGATTTTATAATTAACGGATATATATATTTACAAAATTGTTTCATAAGAATAAATTGAATTTAATTTAAAAAATTAAATTTAAATACAAATTTAATTAAATATTCTTTGTGCCATTGCTGCAAGGAATGAAATTTAAATTTAAACAAATTTAAATTTTAACAAACACGTATAAAAGTAAAAAAAGCAAATTTAAAGCTTAAAAAAAAAAAAAAAAGCCAAAATAATTTTTTTTTAAATTTTAAAAAATGTGCAAACATATAAAAGATTTTATTCTCGAACTAATCTACAATATCATTTAAATTCAGAAGCATAAGCAAATCAAGTGCAAAACCAATCCATGAAAATAAATTCACTAATTTAGCAAATTAAAATTAAACTTTTTTTTTTTTTTTTTTTTTTTTTTTTTTTTTTTTTTTTTTAATACATAAGTGAATGACTGTTGAGTAGGCAGGAGACAGACTTATCAAGGGGAAGTTGCCTCCAAACCTAACTCTCCAATCATTCAATTCGTGTTTTGTCATTCATGCAGGCAAGGGTAAAAGTCAAAACCAAAAGTAAAAAGAAATACCAATAAAGTGGTACCCTTAGAAATTAACATTTAAGAATTAAATTTAAGAATAAAGTTCTAAAAATAAAATACTAATGAAGTCTTTTGAGAAACAAGCAAGTAAAGTCAAGTATTAAATTAAACTTTTTTTTAAAAAAAAATTAAATTTTTTAAAAAATTAATTTTTTGCTTTTTTACTTTTATACATGTTTGTTAAAATTTAAATTTGTTTAAATTTATATATTTACAAATTTGTTTTTCAAAATCGTAGTTCTTTTTTACCCCATAGGGGTGCTAGGACAGATGAGCTACTAGTCTCAAGACGGCATTTTACAGTGTTTCACTATAAGCGGCGAATCAACTTTTAAATCGTTGCCACCAAATTTTATCGTCCTGTACTATATGTAAAGAAATTAAATAATTAAGAACCTTCACGAATGTATGTCTTGCATTATTAAAAATACAGTACCTAGAGCCATCAAATTAAGAATAACTTAATCCTCCACTCGAATATGCACACTGGAAACTGGACTTTTTGAGTTCGAATTTGTTTTATTATCTCTTTCATATTTTGTAAAACTTTGACAAATTTTTTATTAGAATGCTCAACAGTTTCAAAGCGAGCAGTGGTAACACTGTAATGAATAAAATATTTTTATCTCCAGCGTGCGAGACTGTTTATCGAAAATTCTAAAGATAGGCTGTTTTTAAATATTTTATGATATTGCTGTTGAATTGGAATTTATGTGCTTTAATTGCGAAGAACATGGTATTTAATAAATAAAGGTAACACAAAAAGCGTCAAAAAAGTCCCTTTGGGCCAAAGCTTCTGGATTTTATTTTAATGTTTTTAATTTTATAATTCCTTTTTAAAGTCCAAATGAGTGTTAGCACAGAAGGGCTATTAGTTTTGAAACGGCATTTTGCGCCGAATCACTTTAAATGCCCGAATCATTTTTCAAATTGTTGCCACGCAATATTATCGTCCTGTATTTACTTAAAGAAACTAAATAATGAGAATCTACATGAACGTATGTACGTTTTTCGCATTGCGGAAAAACAACATTACCTAGAGTCATCACATTTTGGATCACAAAGTCCTCCACCTGAAGAAGGACACTTGGAAGCCCGAATTTAGAATCAGGAATATGTTTTTATTGTCTATTTCATAATCTGTAAAACTTTAATGGATTTTTGATTAAAAAAACTCAACAGTTTCAAAGCGAGCAATGGCAACACTGTAAGGAATAAAACATTTTTGTCTACAGCCTGCAAGCCTGTGTATTGGAAATTCTAATGATATGCTGTTCTAAATATTTTTAGCCCAAAGTGGCATTAACTCAAATGCTCTCGAAACATGTATGTGTCTGTAAATGAAACAAATTGCCCATTTGGACCTAATATAAAATCTGTTTTCAGTTTTTAGGATACTGAACCTAGTTTTACATAACTTTTCGACCAAATATTTTGTGCTAGCATTATTTCTTTTTTTTTTATAAAACGTTTTAGAAAAGTATTTAAAATAAATGGATCTTATATCAAGTTAAAGAAAGTGTGTAGCTGTCATAAGGACTGAAGGAAGGAGCACAAAAACTGAAGTAAGGAGGATAAAAAGTTTCACAGGTCATATTTTTAAACTAATCAAATTAGCTTATTATAAGACTGTTATTATTTTTTGCGATGATAATAATAGAAAAAATAATGGGAATAAAGATGCCTGCAGATTTCTTTATGTAGAGTTATATTAAAATAAATTTCATAATCCTTAATTTTAATAATTTGCATGAGGCTTGCATATTTCATAAAAAGCATGTGCATATTTGTATCCTATAAAATAATTTGTTAAAATTCTACAGGGTATTTGAATGGGCTCCAGACACTCTATTTCATAAAATAACAAGAAAATATTTATATTATATACAACAATGCCTTTAATATGTCAATTCATCAAAAGTACATGACATATATATATATATATATATATATATTCTCTTTTTCAAGCTTTTATAAAAGGAGAGTTATATAAACCATTTACCAGGAATGAAACTTTTTACAGCTCTCAGCTGATATTATGATGATGCATTATAATGATGTGCTGCCGTTATTTACTTTCTTATACAACTGAATGAATTTTAAAATATTTATTCATCTTCTTATTTCATAGCTCTAAAATTATTTTCGATCATATTTTGGCGAAATAAATAGTTTGTTTTGAGAAGGAAAAATTATATCTCAAATAACTTTATCATTTCTATTTTAGAATAATGCCTATTTATCCAGGAACATCTTAAAAAGAGTACAAGCTGTTATGATTTTAATGTAAGAAATGAACTGAATAAAATTAGGCTTTCAGTTATGGACTATTTCATCCACGAATGCATGTGTCCACGAGACATGTGTGAAATTTAAGTGTCTGCAAAGCAATTGTGCGAAAAAAGTGCCACTCAATGTGTTATTCCTTATGTTGCTAATAAAAATTTAGAGAAATAAGACGGTTCGTAGCACTTATAAAAGATGCTGAAACGATCGAAAACTGCATTTAAAAACTTAAAAATGTAACTTCTGTGTAGTTAGGGCTTGAAAGTAATATTTGAAATCTCTCCTGCAAAATTTTTATTAAAAATATATATAATTTGCATCAGACGAGTATGAATTTCTTATAGCCCACTGAAAAACATATTATTCATTGACATATTTATTTCTTTTGAGAACGAAAAGAAATTTGCTTCATACATTTGTAATAAAATGAGTCAAAAACTGTCGTTGTGCAGAAGCCTATTTTATTTTTATTTATTTATCTATTTATTACAAATTGTAACTATGGTTCTGCTTAGAACAGTGAAAAAATTGTTTAGTCGTGCAATCTTTTTGATTTCTTTATCAATGTATTTTTGCTCTGAAAGTGAATACCAAATCATACGATTGGTATCATTGACAGTGACAAGAATAATATTACCCCATTTGTATTAATTACGGAAATACGAGCCAGTTCCGCTTAAAAGTCCTCAGTTGAAGCTTTACTGCTCTTAGGCACAGAGCCAAGAGTATTAATTACGAGATTAACATCACTGGAAATGTAAATCACAATAGTAAGCACTGATTGTTATTGATGCCTATTTTAAACATGTAATATTATGAAAATTATCTCAAAAGGTTATATGCGCACCAATGGCCAAGCAGTAAAATTGCTGAACACGGGTAGTTCGGTTCGAATCCCAGCGAAGGGGCTGGCTGCATGGACGTTTTCGTGATTTTTCTATTGTGTAACTTGTATAGAAGCCATTTTCTCTTAGACATTTCTCCATGAAGGCATCCCTTCTTTGGCAGATAGCCTTCGAGTGCTATTTCAAGTAACCCAAACCAAAGAGAAATATTTCAAACGAAGCAGAGATATTAAATTTTAAATAGTTCAAGTTTGTTCTTAGGCTGTGAAATTATTTTGAGTGGATGTGAAGGAAGGATGCCACAAAAACTGCATATAAAATGTTAATAAGATGTGAAAACTGATTTCAAGAAATACATGCATATATTGGCCTTTTTAGTAAAACCCCAATCATAAATATTCACTAATGAATTTAATAAATGGTAATCAGTACCTAATTTAACATATCTCATCAGTCCTTAGTCATAAATAACGTCCACTAGCGGCCGAGCAGTAACGTCACTGAACACTAGTAGTTTGATCTGGAATTGAGTTTTCCCACTTGTAACATGAATATGAGCCAGTTTTCTTTAAAAAGTCTTCCAAGAAGGCATCCCGTCCCATACAGAGACAGCCCTCCTTTGTTTTAATTAACCGTAGTCATAAATAACAAATTGTTTTCCCATCCGAAAGTCCTCCATGAAAGTTAAAGTTGTCTATCTGTATCTGAGCATCTAAATGCGTCATTTCAAATCTTGATATAGACAAATAATCGGAAATTCTTATTTCCTTTTTCAAAGTTTTTTGAATCACCCAGATCACCATCATATTTTTTCCACTTTCATATAATGCTTGTGACGATTTTATGAAAAGCTATTTACATTTCTTTTCTACCAACAACTATTTTTCATAAATATTTACTCTTACCTGCTGAGAATTTTATGTTCCAACCGTTTTGAAATTTGGAAATAAACACATCTTCATAACAGTAAAATATTCATAATCAAATATCGTTCGGACCTTTTTATTTGATAACACTTTCAGTAAAATGGAAGTATTTTGCTTAGGGTAAAAAATGCATCATACGATTTCATATACTTTCAATACTTTATTTTATCAACGCCAAAAGGCGATTTAATCAAATACGATATTATTTGCGAATGATTTTTCATATCATGCCAAGGAAGTTTCTCAGTAGAAGAAATCAGAAAAGTAAAATGAATTTTTCTTTAAGGAATCGAACCTTGTCCTCATATTTCAATAACAAAATGTCCATACTTCACATTCACACAACTGAATGAATTTCGATACAAACATATAAATGACACATTGATTTGAAATGGAATTACAAGATTTGAAATCATTCAAAAATCTCATTTTTATTTCAGAACAATTATTCAAAATATATATTGAAGTAATTCTTTTTGTAAACTGTTATAATAATTTTAAAAAATACAGTATTTTTAATCAATGTGCAATGTATTGTGAATACGGCAAGCACACTAGGGCTATCTGCCTAAGGGGAAGGATGCCTTCGAGGAGGACTTTCTAAGGAAAACTGGCTCATATACACGTTACACATGGGGAAAACCACAAAAATGCCCATGCAGCCAGCCCATTTGTGGGATTCAAACCTCAGATCGAACTACCAGTGTTCAGTGATTTTACCGCTCGGCTGCTGGTGGGCCTAATCAATGTGCACAGCTAAAACAAAAAAATTATATCAAATTTCTCTGTTTCTACAGTCATTGTAAGATACCTGTTTAAGTATTTATTCTATGGTAAAAGAAATTATTTGTAAATTAGGTGATGCTGAATTCTTTAAAAGTTATTCATGGGTTCCGTGCAAATTACATTTACTTTTGCAGAAGAAATTTTGTTTTGCAAATTTTTCATATACGGAAAGGTTTGCGTTGAAGGCTTTCCAGTTTTGGCACGAAAATCGTCCTCAGGTCGGTGGATGGTACAGCTGGATTTGATGTTTTTATTTATGACCCTCCCATTGTAACATCTTTCTCTAACGACCGCCGTTTCCCCACTAGCATTTAAGCATGACAGGGGGTCAGAGGGAATGACAGTACAGAATATTCTGTCCTCAATGATTTCGAAAATGTAAGGCAGAAAAAATCATTTGAAACGCTTTTGGATTCATCAAAAGCTGGCAAAATAATCCGTGCATGACGATTTGGAAAGCCATCTTTCAATACGGAAATATCCGTCTGTAACGCTAACAGGGTTGCCACTCAAACAGGAGAATGAAATTCCCTGACTTTTCCAGGTTTTCCAGGTGTGTTTCAAGAAAATTCCAGTCTATCCGCGTAATGTACGTTGGCTGTGCTAAGAGGTAAATTAATTATGGTATTACTTGTATTGTGTAGCAAATTCACTTAATTATTCAATAAATCCCAGAGGACATTTTTTCTTAATTATTCTTGGTATACTTTGTTTGATAATTTTGTTTAGTTTTCCACTTAAGAAACTTAATAAAATTTAAGATATATTGGATAACAAATGTATGTTTTATTTAATTATTACTCATGATCATCACCAGTTCAACACGAGGCTAATCCGGTCCTTATAAATCACAACGCAATGCTAAATAGTTAGGTTAGATTTTAGGTAAATTTAATTTGCGTGAGGTATGTTCTTAAAAGGCACCTTAACACTTGAAAACACAAATATAATTATAATAGTTGTTGTTTTCTCCACTGAAGATTGAGATTAGAAACTTCCCATTCTGGAATAAAATAAGGCTTTTTTTGCAGACATTCTGCAGCTAAACGAAAGAAAGAAATCTATTTTAATAAATTGAGGTATTTTATATTTATTTTGCAGCATACATAAGGAAAAAATATGTGCATTAAATTTCGTGATGGTATGTCATCATACTGCTATAATTAATTTCAGAATTATGCCAGAGAAAATTTCCTGAAATTTGGAAATATTATTTACTAATAATAAATAAATTTAGAGGGAAGAAGCAACATTAAATTATATGAATAACATAAAAATAATTACTTAAAAATTGAATTAGAATAATCAATGATATTTTAGCGAATATAGTTATATTACATGGCTAGCCTAGATGACTGATTACTACTTTTTTATTTTACTGCAAAATGGCAAGGTATTTATTAAAAAGAAAAAAAAGGTTTAAAAAGATTTTGCGGTAAAATTCTAGTATACGAAAAGGCTTTGGCACGATTTTGAAAATTGTCGCCAAGACCAAAATGACCCGTTTACTGCGCATCAAGATGTCACCAAATCCCATTATTATTCTAACCAAAGAACGTCTATGTAAAGAAGAAAAGGTTCCATACAAGTAAAATGCTATTACGCCGCTAGAATGCGGAGGGAAAATTTGCCAAGGGATTTGGCGACAGAACCTGGCGGCCAGAATTTCCCTCTCCGCGATGTGTACAGGAAATTGAGAAACACGTGTTAAGAAGAATCGCTCTTTGACAAAAAGAAAACTATGAAAATCCGTTTTTAAATTATTGCGAAAAATCCAAGAAGAAACGTTTTATCAAAGGACGTTTCTTCTTGGATTTTTCGCAATAATTTTAAAAACGGATTTTCGTAGTTTTTTTTTTTTTTTTTTTTCCCTCTGAAAATAACTAATCCATGAATTAATTTACTTGCGCCAAAAAATATTTTCTTTTCCTTTAGAGTTTAACCACTTGCGCTAAGACTAAACTTCACGGTTGCGGTGCCGTGCGCTACAATATAACAAGCCGTAAAGTGTCTCATTTATGCCGCTCCGCATCTGCGAGTGCAATCCAGAGCTGTAACTCGAGAAATAAACAATCTCGTTGTTAGGCGACGTGTGCACCACGTTATTTTCATTTTTGCGATAAATGCTTATCGACGTGGTGTTCACGTCGCTCGTGATTTGAGACAAAAGAATCTCGACGTGCTTGGCACGTCTTTTTAGCGCAAGTGGTTAAAGAAATTTTAAACGATATTCATTTTACGAACTCTTGATAACGTGACCTTCGAACTTCGACACCGGTTTCGAGCTTTGGCAACAGATACATCAGACATACACAGCTGTTTTCCCTCTATGATGGAACGGAGCCACAGCCACGTCTGTTGCAGAGAGGTTTTCCTTCTTTACAATACATATTCTTTGATTGTAACCTCCATGGTACCGTATACTAAGATTAAACCCATTTTGTTTTATACGAGAACAGGTACTTTCTTTAGCTCATGCACTGCACATGCGATTCTCGAGAATATTGGAAACCAAAAGTTGCGGGAAAGTTGCTTTCCCTTTCTAAAAGACAATCAAGTTGGAGCTGCAAAAATTGGCTCTATGCCAGCTACCCGAATGACACTCACGTGATACATAATTCGCCAAAAAAGTTACCTCTTCCGATGTCGGCGCAAAAATCACTTTTTTTGGCGGGATCGTTGTATGAACTTCCCTGACTTTTCCATATTTTGACAAAAATACTTAAATTCCCTGACTTTTCCCTGAATATTTTGGTCAATTTTCGAATTCCCTGACTTTTCCCGGTTCTCCCGGTTTTCCAGGTAGCGTGGCAACCCTGCGCTAAGAGGGTTAACCATATAAGTCTATAATGAAGATAAAATAACATGCCAAACAAGTTTTAATTTAGAAGTCAAACAACAAAAATCAGCTATTTCTCCCCCCCCTCCCACACACACACACACACTTTGGCAGCTGAGGCTGATGGTTTGCTAAAATCATCCAAACTAGTCCCGTGAAAATTTGCAAATATAACGCTAATTTTTTTTGTTTGACTTTTAAATCACATAAATCCATGTTTGTGAAGTACAAGTCATTCACATGGCTTCAAACAATACAAAACCTGTGAATCACATCTGATGCACATGGCTCTGAAACGTAGGACCACTGTGGAGCATCTGTGATGCACATGGCATTCAAGGTGTTAAACAAATGTGACACATATGCACATGCATATGAGAAGTCGTAATCCCATATGCATGTGTTAACTTCCTTTTTTTGCACCTTTTCTCCAACAACTATTAAAGTCAAAATTCTCACATATTGTTTCTCTTCAATACAGCTTTGCATTTTCCAAGATAGTTTAGCATACAACATGAGACAGGGTTGACAATAAATGTTAACATATTTAAAAACAAATTGCTTTAAGGCATTTTAATAGATTATCTCTATATTAAAGCTTAAAATTTATCATATTGCTCCAAAATAACTGTGATTTTATTCTCACAAGCAACAGATATAAAGAAAAATCCATTTACAACTTGAATATATAACACATTCACGAAGAATCAAATTCAGGTTTGAAATAAAGTATTGTAATGAAAAACAACATAAATAAAAACTTACCACAAGTCATCAACTACTCGAACAAGTAAAGCAAATGAGTTTCTAGCTGCCCTTTGCCTCATGTCTCCCACATGAATAAATTTATTATACCTGTACAATAATTTGCATATCAAGTCATGAGGTGAAATAAAAGTGCGGTAAGTCGTCAAAAAAGCTTCCTGATATAGAAAATCTAAAATAAATTAATAAATTTTATATTTATTTAATTAGAGAAAACTTTTAATCAAAATGTGCATAAATGTGCAAACATGTATAATTTGCAATAGCAATTGGATACTGAGCATATAAATACATTCTTTAATAAACAATGAGCTTATTGGAGGAAATTATTTACATACACATGCTCATGAACAAATAAGATAACATTACCATTTTGCAGCAGTATTGCAATTTATGGAGAAAACAGTGTTACAGAAACAGGAAATGTGTGCACCTAAATGCCATTTGGACATGAAACTATTATTGAGCACAGCATAAACACATAGTTCACAAATGATCCTGAGATATACATATCACATATGGTGCAATTAACTATCTGGTTAGTCAACATTCTGTAATGGGATTAGTAATGTGTAATGCTTAATCAGATAGGTATTGAATCTAAGCAATGAGGCTGGTAATGAAAGCATATGAACACTAAGGTAACAAACAATCCTGAAAGAACTGCACAATGTGTGGTTGAGACTGTCTTATTGAAAAAGGACCACATTTGATAACAGCAGCAATAAAGTAGGTCACAAAATGTTGGATGTAGCCAGATGTTTGGAAGACGACTATATACCCACAGATATGTTTTGGTGTCCCATTGTTCAAACAACACTATACCACCCATCTGCAATGGTGTCATGAGCACCACAATTAGACAAAACAGGACTGGGCTTGAATAACATTCTCAGGTGACAATAGCTTCAGTCTGTCATCAGCTAATAGATGACAACTGATATGGCATGAGAGTAGTACTGCTTATCATCCAGAATATATCCAGGAAAGGGACTAAAATCCAAGATGCAGTATTATGGTATGGGCCGGCACCATGATCAATGGCCACATGCCTCTAATGTGCTTGCAACTGGGACAACCCTCCCCAACAAAGCTCCAAACAGAAAATAAATATGTAAATACACCTGTAAATAACTTATTGCATTGTATTTATCCATGCAACTGTGAAGTACCAATGTAAAGTACACCTCATGTCAATTTTGTCTGTAATGCAAATTATGCACCATTAATATGTAACTAGTATGAATGTTGTAATGTAAACAAATGCCTGAGCATGGCGTTAGAGTACCCCGTGAGGGTGCACTTTTATAGATGGTTAGTGCAGTGAGGCGACACCACTTTTGGCCCATGATGATGTTTTAGTGCCCTCTGCACTTGCTTCTGTCTGTCTACCTCATGTTCGCCTTTCCCATGGTGCTTTTACTGATAAATATGCTAAAATGCATAGTGTATACACTATACACGCTATACTATCTGAAATGTTTTCTGTATTTCATTCTTCTTTAGAATAAGAGTGATCTGAATCTCAGTTTCAATCAGAACTGCTTGAAATTCCTTACTCTAAAAATGTTCTAGGATATTCCATCATACAATTTTATCCTCAGTAAGCTCGTTTTTGCAGGAATAATTTGACAAACTATCTGTAGACAATTTATCATCCTCATCACATTCTATTGTATCCTGGTTGAATTTTAGTAATTTACTGTAGACAAGAGAAGTTATTGTAAAAAACCACTTTGTCTCCAAAAACCGACTGATAATTCACAGAAAATGAGTTCAGTCTTCTCCCATGTTTTAATAACAATCTTCACAAAATGAGTTTAGTCATTTCTCATTTAAGATGTGTTAACAGAAGCAGCTTTTAACATGTAAATAAAACTATGTCATTAACAGTAAAATATTGCACAAATTTGTTAAATGCATCTAGAACTACAGCTAGATAATTTTTCACCTGAGGACATAAAAAGTAAATGCCCTATATGCAGTCAAATTAAATACAGTGAATCCTTTCATGGAAATTACCTGCACCTAAGATGACTTCCTCTGAAGGTGATCAGTAGTTGTCAGAATATAAATAAATATCAGTATTGAACATTTCTTTTCTAAAGAAATCACCTTTAGTCGTGAACAAAATCACATATGATGATCATATATGGATGAACATATATGAAATCTCATATGGATGATTGTCTTACGCACCTACAGGCCTGATTATTTAGAAAAGGTTCACTATATAGCTGCACACTTTTATATTCGACAAAAAACTATTTAAATCATTCTCATAACAATTTCTGCATGTAGTTTTATATATATTCAGAAAAACTGCACATGTAATAATTTATAGCTTTCAAACAAAAATGTTAAAAAAAAACTATCATAAATTGCAAAGAATATTGAAATAATATAGAAAATAACATAATACAAATTGGCAAGCAGTTTTTTGTATACTACTTGGTTATTTAATAACAATAATACATACAAAAGAAATTATAGCTTACATTAGCAACAGTTTCTTAATTCTGAATTTTGATTTGGCTGTTTCCTCTCTCTATTCTAAAAACAGCCATTGTTTACAATAATCTTTTCTGGACTGTTCCATTTTTAGATTGATCCATATCATGCGACTTTCAATAATGATCTGATGAAAATAACTTATACAAGCCTTTAACCAGAGTTTAAGAGTATGTCCTGAACATATTGCACTTTGCTTTTCCCTCTTTGGGGTTATAGACTGCAGCTGCACTGCTCACTTCTTATCACAAATAATATCAAAAATGTAAATATTACATTCTGGAACAGGTATGATTAATGTGCCAAGTATCTGTGGCTGCAAAATGTTATCTAAAATAAAATGAATATTTAAAATCTGTTACATTGCATCTACACAGCTTCAAAGTTTATTTCTCATTATGGATGATCTATTTATTCTTCCAAAGTTATCTGTGTCTATCCCAAATTATCATACATATAAGAAACTGCCATGTTTTAAAATTCTTCTTGACCAAGTAAGATCTTGCATAATGCTTCAGTTTGCTGAAAGTTCTCTCAGCATTAGCAAGAGTAACTGGTTATATTAAAAATATTTTTAAGAATACAATCAAATTTAGATATACTGTAGCTAAATTGTAGCCATGAATTTCTGAAATAGCATTTTTAAAACCTGATTATCTCTGATGAAATTTCTGAAGCAGAAATTGACTTTAAGGTCCAACCTAAATTTATCTCCGAAAGCCATTTGAAATCAGATATTGTATCAAGGTTTTCTTTAACAATATAAAGATTCAAGCTTTTACTTTGACCTCTGTATTCTACATTCACTGTAGTAAATCTTAAAAATATTGTTTTTTTTTACCATTATATTTTTTAAATACCAACTGACAGAAGCTGTGTATGAGAGGGGGGAAATTATGTCCAGTTCATCACTCACTTCTTGATGTAACGTTATTGAAATGAAGATTTGATGATAAAGGTGAGAGATTTCTATATAATAAATGGCAACTGAGAAAACTTGAAGTAAAAATTTTGACCAGAAGTGAAATCACTATCAATCCAGTGGATTCCATTCTCTCCACAACTCCAGATATTCCAGCATACTCAACCATTGGTTATGTAAATGATGATCTTTGCCTAGGAGGCATTATTGTGAAAGATGTGAAATATGAAAAAAAAAATGTTTCATAAAATGTAACTACAGCATTTTAATGCGAGAGATGCAAAAAAATGTGAAGAAAACTGCATGAAAATGACCTAACATTCCTAAGGGTGGGGAATTAACTTTGAAGTACACCTGTAAAAGGACTAACTATAAAATTCAAGATTTCAAATTCCTCTCCAAATGAAAAGAGCCGAGTGGACAGCAATTTCATTCCATGAGGGAAATTGTTTTCAGTAGTTACCCAAGCTATTCAAAGACTGAATAAAACTAGCATCTTTGGAAGAATAGCAAATCTTCCAAGACAATAGATCACGACTGTTATGCTGAAGCAAAGGGTTTACACATAAACAATATAAGCAGGAACTGCCTAAAAATAAAATTAACCTCAGAAAAAATTGAGAGAACATTACTTTCAAATTGCCCTCATAATGCATATTTTGTGCTATTCCAATGGTCATTATCTGCTCTAAAAGCAACATGGCTGTGATAGTAATTGACAAAAATGGAGCTATTTGCAATTCTGTTTGTTACTGCGATGTGGCGTACAGCTTGAAATAGATGAAATTGTTGTGTACATAACATAATTTAAGAAATCAAATTAGTAATTAATAAGAAAAGCATCACTACATGATTTCTATATCCAAATACAATTATATGCTGGGATTTAAACTACTGTTTGTTGAGAGCAAGTTGCATTTATAAGGCCATAGAGCTTCAAGGTCACATGCCACAGTAAGGTGCTCTACAGCTGCAGTTTGGCCATGCTTGCTATAGACTATGTACATTATTGTCAATGCAGAGGGTTTATCCCATAAAATCAGTTAAAAACTGCTTTCAAAAATGTGGATTTAATGCTGAAGAAGTCTTAGATGAATTGCAAACCATTGTAATGTTTGAAACAACAGTCAATGAAATTATGATGAATCATCTTTATATGCATCAATTTGCACAAATATTGAAGCAACATGTATAAAAATTGACAACAGAAGTGTTAAAAGAACTGCAGAAACAGGCATCAAAAGTGATTAAAAAAGTGCCACCGTCAATCAAATCTAAAATAGGAATGAAAATTGAGAGATATCAGTCAAATCTATAAAAGCACTGTAAATTCAAAGAAAAATTCTTGAGCTAAACGATGCTGAACAAAAAAAGCTATCAGCAGGCTTACAGAATTGAGAATACAATTTAAAAACTGTTGTAGAGCAATATGAAACAAACACAAATACAATAATTGTTCTTGTAAGCGATAAAATTTCATCAAGATAGCACTAGCTTTTTATTTTAGGATTAATTGTTAAATTAGTTGTTAGCTATTATTTTGCTAATTTTAAAACTGATATCACCATTTGCAAAACACAAATCCTCGTCTATTAAATTGAGTCGCTGAATAAACTCAAAAACGCTTGGAACCAAAGTGATTTTAGTAAGCAGTGGGTACCATATAAGTCCCCTTAAAAAACTTTTTTCATGATTTGCATTCAAGTTCCTTTAAAAAAAAAAAAAAAAAAAAAAAACAATTTTCAGAATTAAATTTCATACTTGTGGGTTACCTCATTTTTATAGAATCTACTAAATTTATATTAGGAGATAATATAGTCAATATTTCTTTTATAAATAAATTATTACCATCTTACTTTGCATCTATTGCATTGAATTTCAGTTCATTCAATATATATACACATTTCTTTTTTCATCCAAACACAAATCATATAAGCTCGCATTTTCCTCTTTGCTTCAGGTGAAAAATATGCAGGTATGATTCTGCCGCTATGTGCAAATGTGCAGTAATAGTGTAAGTTTTTGGAAATGCTTCAACCTTGCTTTGCGTTCATTGGCTTATGTATACTCAATGAGTTGTAGGCTGTACTTGATGCTCAAAAAGACATGAAGATGACATTTCAGATACATTCACACACATAGTGGCATCCCACTCCTTTGGGGTCTCTCCCCTTTTTTCATTCAGGAAATTGATTGCTGAGTGCAAATAAAATACTATACTAGATTACATAAAATTCATGAGAAATTTTAGGAATGAGTAAAGTCAGGAGAAATATGTTGTAAAGCTGAATAGCAGGAGTACAGCCAAATGTCAGGAATCTCCCATTTAACCTTTTAACTGTCATGCCCGAGATAATCTCGGGTACAGCACTGGTGTTCGAAAATGTCACGCCCGAGTATTACTCGGGGTAATTTTTTTTTTTTTTTTTGAGTGCATTGTATTGTTATACACGAATATATATCGGGAGACGTTTATTTCGGCTTCATCTCTTTGTCAAACCCGTCTGTATCTCGAGAAAAGTTAATGTGCGCTCAGTTCAATAGATGACAGCACTTTACTGAAGATTTCAAAGGTTAGAGGTTATTTGGTTCAAAGTGCATGGGGTCTTTTTGTTGTAAAATAGCCTCCAGTTCTTTGAAACATTATATAGATGATTTAGATTCTTCAACCGAAGGTGAAGGATGTGTGTTTGATGAGCAGTATTCATGATACTTCCATGGTCAGCCTCAAAAATAAAAAATGGAGATATACTCAAGACGAAAATTGTTTCTAATTACGGTCTAACTATGGGTGGTGTAGATCGCTGTGATCAGGAAATATCCTTTCATCCAACAATCCGAAAACGTCAGAAAAAATATTATAAAAAGATACTTTTACATTTACTAGACAAGGTACTCTGGAACTCATATTTGCTCTATAAAAATGTAGTTGAGAAACGTATTACATTTTTAGAATTTCGAATCCAAGTTGTAGAAGAGCTTTTACATAAACATGATGATGCAGCTTCTGGACAAAAGAATGTTGGCAGACCACCTACAATAGATAACCCTGCCCGTCTTACTGAACGACATTTTATATCCCATTTTCCTCTTACTCCTGTGAAATGTGAGCCTACAAGACAGTGCAAAGTGTGTTGTTCGAAAAAAGATAAAAATGGGGAAAAGATAAGGAAGGAATCACGATTCTGGTGTAGTGATTGTGGAGTTGGTTTGTGCTTGAAAAAGTGTTTCCAGTTGTACCACACAAGACTGAATTTCAGTACTCACTTATATTTATTTATGTTTTAGAAAATAATAAATTTTTTTCATTTTTAGAAAATAATGCTCCACTAGAAGCGAACTTTGCAACTGCCATGTTGTGTGGCAGCCGCCTCAAAGCAAATATGCAGTGGCTACAAAACTTTAAAAATTTTACCCATGTACGCAAAATATCAATTTTTAACTACTTAAGTATATTTTATTTTGTACTAAACATTTGGTTTTTGCAATAAAAAAATTTGACAATTTGTGTACCCAAATTATCAAAATAACTTGACAGTCAAAGGGTTAAATCAGGCTACCTAGCACATCTACTTCTAGATTTTCCTGGTGACCAGATGCTATACTGATAGGCACTTTAACAGGGTGAATAGTTTTCTGGTGTCAACTGATATAAAGCAAAATGGATGGTAGAAATGAACATGTGCAGTGTTGTTAACACAGCTCTCACAAATGCTCTGTTCTCATGCTTTTGAATGCTACTGGATGTTGTTAGCCAAAGGTTGCTTACTACAATGTAGAGACCCGACAGTCAGGCATTATTAAAATCTATAAGGGTTTATCAAACAGAATTCCACTATCATAACACTCTTTGCATGTAAATTTTGTATCTGATATTACTTCCCTTTGAGAGCCATTAATGGATCACTGACAGTTATTTAGAAGTTTGCATTCATGTAATAATTCAAAGCTTCATTTGAATTAGAAAACACACTACTACTAAACAATTCTTGCGTGATCAAAATGCAAAGTAGATTATTTGACACTTTATTTGTCAAACAAAATTTCATGTAAATTTATTTTTGTATAAAGACCTGTAATAATTACCAGATGCAGAGGGTTGCCATGTATACATGATTGATCATTCCATAGTTTATATTAAGAAGGATTTACTTATATGTTGTAGCCAATTAACAGCAAAATCTGGCTTATACACTCAAATCCATTACATTCACTCTAACTGCTTCACTTTATTGTCTTTGCAGATGTAAATCCCAAGTAAGCAATAGTGATGTAAAGATGGTGACTGACACATTTGCAGATGTAGGTCCTTGTCTTCCATATTGGTAAGACAAAGAGATTGCCACATTTGCACAAAGAGACTGATGATCATAATGTGTTACGAGGATCATAATGAGTTACGAGGAAATGATCATAATGTGTTACAGGACTCATTAAATAATAAAATCAGTTTGTGATTCAGTTTAAAACTAAGTATAAAAAATTTTCATTCAGACAACAGCTATCTATAGTTAAAATGCTGTAAATGAATCATTAAATATTTGCCTTTATAACAGAGAGTTTAAAAACAGGAAAAACATAATTTACTTTTTCTCCCAATATCCCCCCTCCCCCAAAAAAGGAAAATACTTTCTGTACCATTTTTGGCTGCTCTGGTTGCATGGACAATGAGAGAATCAACCGATCCACCTCGTAAATCAGGTCCTTCTTCACCCTATTCAGACAAAACATTATTGTTAATGAAGTCACAAATATAAAATGTGCATGAGAATTTAAAATCAATGAAATACTTTTTCACTATATACATGAATGTAACAGAACATGTTATAATACTAGAAAAAAATATAAACTTACAGCATGAGAATGTTCACATATATATAAAAATATTGACATATATAAACTCAAAATACTTTTAGACAGAAGGCATATTTTCTTCTACATAAAAAAAAGAAACTCTTTCTTTCACAGCAACATTTCAAAACCCAGTAGTTTACAGTCACTCAGAAATGTTGGCAAGCTAATGAATACAGAATGTTTACAGGTTGGTAGTTCAAACTCTAAAAATATACTTAATGGCAAGAAATAGATATGAGAGACTGCAAATTATCTATCGTCAAATTTTGCTTAAATTTTGACGACTTTAACAAACTTAGCTGTTTAACAAAACCAACAACTATATAAGTAATAAAAATTTTCCGAAAAAGAAGCATTTTACATTACTTCATCATCTGAATCATGTTAATTAAATCATGTATTTGCTTCTTTCTTCCCTAACAATAACAATGATATATAAAGTACAAAATTTTATACTATGCCTTAAGTAAGATGGCAGTTTAATTTCATATAACTTAACTAATTTTCATTTCAGACAATAATTTAAATTATAGCTGAGTAAACGACATTTTCATTTGAACGGCTTCATAAAGAAAGGACTTTCTTCCAGAATCTACTTTGCATTCCTACACAAGGGGGGGGGACTTTTAGAAAGCATCTGCATGGTATGGGTTTGTCAAGATCTTAAAAAAACAGACAAGATGAAAAGAGAAACCAGAAACTACTTCACTTTGGAAAAAAAAACAGCTAAAACAGTTCAAGGAAAATGGAGAAATAAGCTCAAACACAAGGCGAATACCCCAGATTAAAAAAATCACTCACAAAGACTAAAATCCCTTAGTAGTAAGCTCAGTAGTACATAAGTCTAATAGAAACTACACCTGAATTCTTGACTTATTCTCCAGCCCACCAGCAGCTGAGCAGTAAAATCGCTGAACACTGGTGGTTCCAACCTGGGTTCGAATCCAGGTGAATGGGCTCGTTGTATGGGCCCTTTCATGGTTTTCCTCATGTGTAACGTGTATACGAGGCAGTTTCTCCTAGAAAGTTCTCCACAAGGCATCCGTTCCTGTAAGCAGATAGCCCTAGCATGCTTTGCCATAATAAACAAAACCAAAACAAACCTTGATGTATTCTACAATGCAGCCTCTATTTATACCTCCTTCCACAGGACACATGCTACTGCAAACTTTTAGAAAATACTCTTTAGGCTTTAAAAATGTATTTTCAGGAAACTGAAAGTTTGGCAGTCCGTATACTGCCAAACTGGACAAAAAAAAACTACTTATCGGCTACCTGGCTCAGTAAATTATTTTAATCTTATTTTACTGATCCTTCTTAAACTATTTCCACAATTCTGATGTCAATCAACTCAAAAGCTCTATAAATTAATACATGATTTTAACACATGACTATAATAATTGGTCACAAATCAACGATTCTGCAAAATATACAGTAAATAAACTTAAAATTACTGTACAATAAGCATTAAATAAATAACTAAAAACAGTATACAGAGCAATAAAAAACATAAAAAAATATAGAAAAACAAGCAGAAACAATTTTATAGATTACAAAACCCTCCTTGATGGATTTCACATTCAAAGCAGTGCTGTTTCAACCTCTTCACTCCCTATCACACATTATACAACTCAGGTTTCCCATATGCCCACTTTATCAACTGTCACTAACAGTCCAAATGGAATGTTTTACTTATTATTATTTACTTATTATGTCAGAATGCTGTGAATATTTACTGAATAAAATTTCAGTGTTGGCACTGTTATTAAATTATTTATTATTTTATGAAAGTAAAATGCACAATGCTAAAAATACCCATTCATAATGTGGAAACATGTCACACAGTGCAAGAAGAAGACAGTGCTTAGAATTTTTTAAGTAAATACGGCAACATAATAAAATAGTTTCTGATATTTAAATTCTTAAGCTTTTTACTTCAGTGCTATAAAGAAATAATTTAAATAGGGGACGCATTAACTACTCTGATTTTTTATTTTAAGTATTAGGATTTTCATTTATGTACACTGAAGAGCCAAAACATTATTATTATCTACTCAATAACATGTTGTGGGAACTCTGGCCTGCAAAACAGCTGTAACTCACCTTGGCATAGATGACTGGAGATAGGTTCTACCAAATGTCTTAGCATCGGTCATGCAAAGTCGAGATATTCCTACACTCTGGCATTTGAGCCCTGAGCTGCCACTCCATAACATCCCAAATGTACTCTATCCGGTTAAGATCCTGCGAATTAGGTGGCCAGGACATCAACTGGAATTCATCCTTACGCTCCTTGAACTACTCTTAATTCGAGCCTTGTGACATGGGATGTTGTCCTGCTGGAAAATTTCATTTCCAGTTGGGAATACAAATGCCATGCAAGAGTGCAACTGATCTGCAATTATGTTCAGATAGTCCACAGTTTCATGGTCTGTTCTACGAAGACTAAGGGTATAATAGCTGCCCATGAGAATGCCCCCAAAGCATAATACTGCCACCATTAGCCTGTGTATAACCTGCTATACAGTAGGACAAGAAATGTTTGCCTGGAAGGTGGTATACCAACATAACCATAAACATGATGAATCAGAAATCATGTTGCATCTGACTAAGCAACTGTCATCAATTTATCCATAGTCCAGTCTCGATGTTCTCCGGCCCACTGTAGGTATAGTTGATGATGCTTGGTCAACAAGAGCACACAAGTGGGACATCTGCACAGTCCCATATCCAGCACTGTTTTGTGTTAGAAATGCATCCTTTTATAAAGTAGAAAACACTCATTTAAAAATCTAAATGAACATTCTATGTCCTGGATAGAAGCCTCCATCAAGTGGTTAAATTACTTAACCCCTTCGCGATAGCATGTAGCTGAACTAAAATAACCCTCTACAGATGGGTGTGTGCCATATATGCATCAGTTCCCAAATGTTGCTAGCAGCCGAGTGATGCACTGATGCAACGCACTGTCTCGAAGGTAAGTTGCACTAAGCGGCATGTCATCTTGTAAGAGGATTAGCTGCTGATGCATATATGATACACCTGTCCCGAAGGGGTTAATGATGCATATGAAGAACAAAGAGAGAATGTTGCAATGTTTTAGTTAATTAAGTTGTACATATAATGCTACATAGTTAATACATCCATATTCAACCAAATAAAAATTTACTTATCCTCAGTGTTGAGATCCACCAGCAACTGAGCACTAAGACTGCTAAATCCTGGTAGTTTGATACTGGCTAAAATTCCAGCTGACAGATTGGCTGCACGGGAGTTAATTTTATGGTTTTTTCAATGTGCAGTATAAATATAAGGGAGTTTCCCTAAAAAGGTGCATCACAAAGACATCCCTTTTCTTAGGCAGGCTCTATCTCTCTATGTATATAAGCAATTTTCAGCTTATCTAATGGTTATTCAGCATAAATACTTTATTGGCCAAAAATTTTAAAATGTATCAAATGTTACTGTGCATGCTATTTAAATCGGAAACTAATTTTGAAATCACAAGCCTGCCCATTCACATTTAATGAATACAACAGAAATTGTTTAAATATATTCACTGAAGTACATTGGGGCTTAACATGCAACTTGCTTGAGTTCATAAAGAACTGATCTATTTCATTGCAAATTATGAAACAGATTAAGATGCAATAGCTAGGAATATTCAATTTCCAGTTCTTAATATAATAGTCACATAGAATGTAGATCCCTTCCTTTGTTCGAAGCCACTTGCAGTTGCTTTGTTTAAAATCCAGAATGATAACGTCAGCACTGCAGAAGCTGCTAAATTCAGAAAGATCTTAAAAACAGCTTAAAACGTCTTGACAAAGCATGCATAAAGCTATTTAAAACAGGAACATGGAGAAGTGCTCTCATAAGTTCAATTTTTAGTATATATTTTACCACTAAAATATAAAGCAAAAGCCTTACAAGGAAGTGAAAAACGAGCTGGCATTGTAATTAATAACAGAAAAATATGCAGGAAACAGCTTTGTTCAACATCAGCTTGAAATTTATAGTTTGTGCTTTACGTTCTTGTAGAACCCTTTTTAAAAATGAAGCAACTGAATCAGTAACCACACTTGTGGTCAGTGTAAGCAGAGCAGCAGCTTTCATTATCAGGGATTGAAAGAATATTTTCTACTTTGGGAAATGTAATCAGCAAATTAAGAAATCAATTACAGGCTGAAAAGGCAAAGTTTTAGTGGAAGAGGTTAAAGCACTGAATGCAAATGGCAGTAAAGGAGATATAATGCAATAAAGTAAAAGTTATATAATTTTGAAAAAAGTCTCTAGATTGCAGTGCCATTCATATGATTATATAATAAAACCTTGATTATCTAATCTACCTGGGACTGCACAACTTACAATAACCAAAAACTTGTTAATAGAGATAAAATTTTCATTGTGTTAATTTTTCTTTTTGTAAGGTTTTCTGAAATGTTTTATTTCAGATTCTAAAAATGTGTGCACCAGGACTACTGTAGAACAAAGTCTGAAATCTAGATAACCAACCACATAAATAAATAAAATGATATAAAATGATTCCTTCGTGACTAAGTATAGGAATGATTAATATAATACTCAACAAAAGGAAGCAAGTGTCCCATACATTTCAATTTTTTCCCAACTCAGATTCCTACATCTCACTTTCAAATACCTGCTGCCTAAGCAACCACCACCCTGGCCAATGACAATACTGGCCTTATTGTTATGATACAATAACACGCCGAACAAATATTAATTTAGAAGTCAAACAACCAAAATCTGCACTATATTTTCAAATTTTCACAGGACTAGTTTCGATGATTTTATTGAATCATCATCCTCAGCTGCAAAAGCACATTTAATTAAAAAATATAACGCTGATTTCTGTTGTTTGACTTCTAAATTAATACTGACCTTATATTGATGTTGGCCAGGATAACACTTGAACCCTTGAGTTAGTATTTTATTATCTGGCCTAAACAAAAAATGAAGCTCAAATATTGCCATGTTTATGTGTCACCTTACTAGATTTAAAGTGATAATCCAAAGTACGGAAATTTCCATAATCTGGAATCGTTGAAGATTCTATGATTCCAGATCTAGAACTCTGTAATGTATTAACATTTTAATAAACTCTTTTAGTACTAAATAAAATTTGCTTCCTTCAGCTAAACAGATTAATATAAAACTTTATTTTAAGATAAAAATATTAATGAAAAATTGGAATACACCAACTGCATCAAAAATTTATGCAAACTGTAAAATTCTGTCAATTTCTTACATGCATTTTTCTCAGAATTTTTTTTAAGTCTGTTATCTTTCTCTATGTTCTCTATGACAGTCTTGTAACTAACTCCATTAGCCACAGCACAATCATACCAGTGATTTCATCAACAAAAGGTTCATAACAGAAACATTAGGACATGGTTCTAAATATTAAAGAACTTAATTCAAGGTTTTAGCATCCAATAGTGGTCAAGCATTAAAACATCTGAACACCAATAGTTCAATAAAGGTTAAAGTCCTGGTGAATGGGCTGGCTGCATGCGAGTTTTCATTTCTCCTATAAGTAATGTGATTATGAGCTAATTTATCATAAAAAGCCTCCACAAAGATAACTCTCCCTTTGAGTAGATAACCACTGCATGCACTGCCATTGTAACAATAAACTAAAACCAAGATTACAGATTTTTTTACTTTACACATCATTTACTTCCATACATTATCCATTCTGAACAATCAAGCTTTATCATCTGCAACATGTCTACGAATTCACTATAAATTAGTGTTGCTTTCATCTTTGGTGCATGTAAACCACATACTTTTACCATAATGCACCACAGGATGGCCCTTAAAGCTTCGTTCAGACGGGGGCGTAAAGGGCATAAGTGTTTAAAAAGCCAAGCTCATTGCCACGGCAACCATTCTGTGCTACGTCACAAAATCTGGTTTAGGACTCGTGGCATAGGGTTCAAATTTTTCAACTTTATGCCAAGTTTGGGATAAGCATCGAACAATCAGAGCGAAGCGCTGTTCTACAGAAGATTTCGCTGTCACAAAACAAGCAGAGCGAACACGAGAAATCAATCGAGCAGGAGAACAGCACGGGAAAGTTGTTGACACATCCATGCATGCGCAAATTTAGCTTCTCTCATTGGCCACGCCTTACACCCCCATCCTCGCAGGTGTGAACAGAACTCCCGTATTTTATGCCCTTATGACTATGCCTCTATGCCCTTTGCGTCACCGTCTGAACGCAGCCTAAAGGACCTATCTCTGAAAAGACCAAAAGAAAACCAAAGTTAAGAGAATTCAGAAATATTACTGAGTTTTTCAAAATGCTTTTTAATGGTACTAAAGGTTGAAGTTTACAATTGGGCACCCCTTGTTTTTTGGCGATTCTTTTTTTACGCCAAGATCGGCGCCAGGAAGGCACAATTTCAAGATGGCCCAAACAAGATTGATTTCAAGATTGACGCAATTTCAAAGAATTGCACAAACAGATCTCAGATGATTAAGATCTGGTTAATACAGGTTCTACTATGTTTAACTCTAATTTTTTATTCCTGTTTATATAAAATTGTAAAAACGAGAGCTTTCTTTTTTGTTGTTTGTAAGTATATGAATATGTAAGTTTATGTTTAAGTAATTGAAGGGATTTTGCATGTCTCTAATGTCAAAAAGTTGCCAAGATATTTGTTTCTATGCTATTAAATTATAAAATTATGTACAATCTGCATTATCTGAAATTATCATCCATTACATTAATTTATGAATGAAAATATGAATTATGTTTTTTAATATCATCTAATTAGAATTTTAAACCTTCAATACATAATAACCATTTTAATCATTTAACCATTAAAAATTTAAAAATCAATTTTTTTACACAGTAAAAAAAAATCAAAAATTTTTATGCTCTGGTACTTGCCACAGGATATATGATTGGAAACTTGTTAAGCTCTAAACATATCACAAGATTTGCTTTATTTTTCCATATTTACTTTGGCCTTGTCTCAGAAAAATATTCTAAAACATTATGGAGCACATTTGCTTGACCTAAATGACCTCCATATCATTTAACGCTATAACTCTTATAAAACAAAGGATTTTAGGATCTTGTGGATTTACTTGCGTCAGGAAACTGTTTCATCATCACCTTCCCATAGTTGTTTAGATTAATGACTGTATGCTTAAAGGAATTTAAGAACATCCAGAACAATCCTTCAAAGGGAAAGGTGGTAAAGAGTTTTATCAAACGGAGAAAGTGAATCTTACAAAGCCTAGTATCTTTCTGTTGTTGGACTACACGATGCATGACATTTCTTACCGGGTGGATTTTAAACTGTTTTTCTCTGTAAATTCTATCAATGGCATCAATTCAGGATCTTTCACTTGAGCCTTTCCCATTTCGTTTTTCTTCATGCATTACTGCTGTCTAATATTATGCAGTCTGTCTGTCTAACATTATGAAGTCTACTGCAGTCTGCAGTTACTTATCAAACCATTAGGACTTAAAATTTTTCTGTTTCTGAACAGTGCTT
The DNA here is from genome assembly GCF_044657685.1 of Stegodyphus dumicola. Lineage (NCBI taxonomy): Eukaryota > Metazoa > Arthropoda > Arachnida > Araneae > Eresidae > Stegodyphus > Stegodyphus dumicola. Next base: position 184,629,762 of record NC_140781.1, read on the forward strand.
GTACTTTTTCTGCATAGTAACATTAAAAGTATCAGCATTTCTGCCAGAAGATTCCTGGCAATGTCAAATTTCTATCCAATCCAATTTTCCATATACTTTAACCCTCAGACAACTTGACTCGGTAAACATCTGAAATTAAGTAGCCAACTCAATGAAGCATGATTGATGCACAACAGAAATTTGCAGCCATTGTCATAACAGAGAAAATATTCTATTGCATTAACAAGGGTTAATAATTCCTCACTAGCAACATATTAATTTCAGCAAGTGCTTAATAATTTAAGTAATAATAATTTTTTAGCATCTATCTGTTTCCTTTGTTGCAACAGAACTGATTACAAATTCCCAGCTCCAGTTTTATTTTCAAATGCAAATAAATGGATTCAACAAAATAGTGCTTATATGTCCTTTTACACAATATTTTAATAATATATATATATATAGTGCAATTATCGTATATGACACAAAATTTATAATTTTATCATGCTTCTAAATTAATTTATTAGCTTTGAATGCATTACTTTCACTTCTCCCATATTTTTTTTTTTTTTTTTTTTTTTTTTCCCCCCCTTTAACATGTTTGGTGAAAAACTTGTGAATAACAGAATAATCAGGGTTCACAGCCTCGTAAATAAACTAACACTGCCTATGTTATGCAGATGTAATTAATTAATTTCAAAATAAAATACATTAAATATTATTTTTACTGCACACGATGAAGCTAATGAAATATGTATGAAATTCTCCAATTTAATTAAGAAGAGAAATAAACTGAAATATAAATATTTGGTCACTGGGACTTGTGCTATATCCATATTAGAGGTTAAAGCAAAATTATATTACAGAAGTCATTAATAAAACATATTTTTTATCAAACAAATAAAAATACCATGAATAAAAATAACTTATACACTTAATTTTAAAAAATATAAAAAACTTTAAAATAAAACTATAAGCATACACTTTTTTTCATTATTAAATATTCAGTTGGATCCAGTTCATCCAATGCTCCTTGAAGTTCTGCTGAATTTTCTCCATCAACTGAAGGCAAGAGGACACTAGCTTTCTCATAACTGAAACAATACATTATATTATTTAATTATGATTTAATCATATTACCACATATATTAAAAACTACAAGTCCAATTTTAGATTTAAAGATGATTTATAAAATTTCAAAATTGAGCTCATTTGCAATGTAATTTCAGACAAGTAACTGAGTGTTATTATTTTTAAATAATCTTAGGCTATTATAAAAGGCATAAAAAAGTATTAAATCACACCCAAATAATAAATGGTAAATCTCACTGCAGCAGATTTAAACATCTACTGATCATTTTCATATCAACTTTAAGCTCATTACCTAGAAGGGGCATATATCTAGTGAATAATGGCAGTTAGGCAGGTCCATGCTATCATTACTACCAGTGACTAAGCAAGCTGATTATATATAGGTTTCATAGTTTTCCTGAGCGCAAAAATAATATGAACCCATTTCTTTTAAAAATTCTTCACAAAGAAATTTTCTAATAACTGACAGCTTCATCTCTAATAACTTTTACATTTAATCTAGAGCTATGTATTAAAATGAGAAAGAGCTACAGTACAAATCCTCATTTGTGTATACATAATGTACCATTAACAATCTAGAGATGCCAACCTTTGAGAAAACCCATCAGTGGCTTTGATAGTAATAGTTAACCAAATAAGTACAAGTTAATGCAAAACTCAAGAATTCCTGAGATTACAGGGAAGGGATTTAACAGCATAAACCATATATTACACTATATAAAAGGCAAATTACTTACAATTTTTCACTAGAAATTAACAATTAAGAAAATAAAGAAATAAGTAGCATCTTCCATGTTTCTCTTCCTTGCTTGATAAGATCAATTATGTTGCAGGTTTTACTGCAGCCAATTTCCAGTTTTCCTAGAGAAAATGATGAAACTGCCTTTGAGGCAGATTTTACTTGAAATAGTTCTGTTGTTTGTTGAATTGCACATAACAACCATGCAGTTGTCATTACTGGCACAAGATGATTTTCTGAAATCTTTTGGAAATGAAGTAAACATAGCCACTTTTCATCATTGTTATTGCTTTGTTTCTATTTTTGAAGAACTTTTTTCCTCTTCTAAACCAAAATGCTAAGTATATCTATCATAACAGCTTTTTATCAAAATACTTGCAAGAATACACATGCATGTTGTTACAGGTTAAAATGTGCTTTAACTTACTGCTTGAATTGACAGTCAAAACTGCCAATTTGGTGCACAGTATTTCCTGAAGTGGAAATAAAAATTTTTTACTTACCAAACCAGTGCATCTTTTTCCATCAGCAGATACACACTGATGAAAACTGACAAGAATGACTAATTCCTTCATATACATTTCAAACTAATACCTCATAATCCTTAGAATATATGAATACTCAAATAACTGTTCAAACCATATGTGTCTCCTGGCATGCCACTAACATCATGCAGATTTACACACCCTAGCATTTCACAGCACCGTTTCAATCAATCATTTGCTCCCTTTCTCATTACCTACAACTAACGATTTCATCTTTCAGTAGAATTGCCTATTTTTGGTGCATTTTTGAGTACATATGCCATAGTAAATAACCCACACACAGGCATACCACATATGGGATTGAGAACATTCAGATTTAAACACTTAACAGTCATATCGCTAAACAGTATCCACTGGTTGTAAAAGCATAAATTTTGACAAGGAGTTTTATTTTTCTTGTAAAATTTGTCACAAAAAGTAATTTTTTTTTTTTTTTTTTTTTTTTTTTTTTTTTTTTTTGCTATTATTTATTCATAGGAAGGGTGCCTACCTATCAGCTGTAAAGGTAGCTAAACAAATGCTTTCTGCTAATTCACAAACTTTGGCAGTGAATTGCCGAGTCTTCATATGAGTGCAAATTTCATAAGGGTACTTAACTTTCTTCCTTTACATCTCCAAAATCATAAAAAAGTATGTTTTTCATGGTTTTGTAGCTTATTCAGTCATTTCTTTCAAAACCATAACATTTTCCACACCAGGGGTTAACAAAAATATTTACAGAAAATTCAAAAGACATGACTGCTCCACATGAAATCTTTGACACACAAGAATGGCAACAAGCATCAGCCAAATCCAAACTATACCATTACATTGTTTTAAATATTTCTCTTACTCGATCAGCCTTAATCCTTGTCAATCATTAACTCATCCATAGCATCAATCACATTCAAATTCTTAACTGCCTCCCTTTCCCAACCTCTGGAATTGGCCAAGAACCTATCAATCATCAATCAAACTTCCAAACTCCAAGAAATTTATGCATGCATGCTTATTAATCTTTGACTATCTGTTTTGCAAACACCATGAGCTTCAGACAAAGGACCTTAAATGTTCTTTGCTTCAGATGCTCATTTTCTTCAGGATACTAAAATGTTCAGTGTTGGCCCAGACAACAATTCCATAGTCAGGCAGGGGGCTAAACAGCATTTAATCCCATTTGGGAAGATATGCATGCAACATTAGCTCAAAAGATTTAGTAGATTTGATGTTATTGCAATGACAGCATGACTTGAGTCAACTATGAGCATGGGATTTTCTGCAGCAAATTTTATCACTTCCATAATTCTGCAACACTGAGCAGAAATAAATAATCACGGAAAACCCATAATAGTTGGCAGCCCTTAAATTATTATGATAATGCTCTTAAATTATAAATGTTTGACAGATAACTTGCCTGTCTGCCAAACATTGCATGAAGCCATGAAATTAAGCACTTTATAACAAAACTGGAGTTTTAGTTTCTTTTCAACTAAGTTGACATACAAAATGATACAGAATTAAGTCAACTAATGCCTTGGGCATATTCTATGGGCAATGGTAAACAAGAAACAATGAATATATCATATGAACACACAGTGAAAAGTACTTAGTTTATGAAGCATCAGGACATTGAATATCAGTGAAGTAACTTGATCAAAAAAAAAAAAAAAACTATCCTCTTGATACCTGCACAGAAGAATATAAGATGGCAGGAAGTAATGTAGTTCTTGATGTTCCATAACACATGCATGATTTCTATACAGAAATATGTATGACAACAAAAGAGATACCAACTGCAATACAGTGACTAGTACAGGGATGGCCAACCCACGGTATGTATGCCACAGTGTGGCACAGTGGAGTTTTAACAGTGGCTTGCGAAGACTTATTGAAAAATTAAAAGATTTGAAAAAATAATATCACTTGCATTAACTCATTCAATAGATATACACATAAAAACATTAGAATAAATATAACTCTTTGAATTTTATTTTAGATTTATTTCACTACAGCGATACTCCAGCACACTACTGTTGTAGGTTTGGCTCAATACATGTTTGTGAACCAATGTTTTCTATTATGAACATAATAAAATCAAAATATCATTCAAGATTAACTGGTATGCACCTAAAACACCTAATTTCGTTAGTATCTTCAAGAACTAATCCTAATACTTTGTAAAAAATTTACATATTCAAAAACCACACTAAGTACTGACTGTTTAAAAATTATTTAGAATTATATGCCTCAAATTATTCATTTTTATACATAAACTAACTGACTGAAGCTTTAAAATTGTTTATTAACAATAAAACCCTGATTTGTAAGCTTGTTTTATTTATTATATTATTTTTTAAATGTCCATCACTCAGACTTTTATAAAAAAAAATGTGCATTTTGCATAAAAATCCCATAACCAACCTATAAATAGCATTTTTTCACTTTTTTATATTTTTTAATATGTTGGAAATGGCAAGCATAACTTTTTTTCAGATCGTGGTGCTCTTCCCAAACAGGTTGGCCACCCTAGGACTAGTATATGAATGAGCTGTCAATTTTCCAGAACATATCTTTTAAAAGAAACATGTCAACTGATAGCTGCATGTGATGCTTCATAATTCAAACCTAGCTAGGTTAGACAAACACGCATACTGTTTATAAATAGATGAATGCTTATTTTATAGAAACACAAAGCTGGACCATAAGACAATTCTAATTAACATCCCAAAATAACCATATCATGATAAGCACTCTACAAGCAATTATAACAAATAGGCATAAGAACAAATCATGCACGCACTCCACCTTGATGCATGAAAAATCTAGAGGTACTACTCAAAAGTAAGATACTAGAGGCTAGCAAAATACAACTCTGTCAAAAGCAAGATACTATTCTTGTCAGTCACCAAGGCATACACATACAGCACTATTCTAATAATTTGCAAACTTTGGGAACCAAGGACTGGAGATTTGAGAATTTTGTGAATTACAGGTCATCTTTCTGGATTTTATTTACATATCCCGATTTTATTTTTAACACTGTTTGCAGATAACTTAACATACTTTAGAATTACTTAATCATGATTTACTAAATGCAAAACTATTATATATTTTAAATACAGTTATATAAAAAAAAATTTACCAGTACAAGTGCAAAACAAAGTGCAGAGAAAAAAAGGATAAATGAGAGGGAAATACATTTATCTCTTGAAAATACACATTAAAATAGATAATATAAAGAAAAAAATGTGGTGCATTCAACACTAAAACTACTTTCAAAGTACTTTTATGCTTTTAAAAGAAAGAATTAATAAATAAACACTGCTTGCAGTAAATGGAATAAGATTTTTGCTAAATTTAATTCTTATGTTCCATTTCCATGCAACTAGGTTAATGACACTATCAGCAGTCAACAAAAATTACCAGAACTATTAAATGTTAGTTAATAGTTCTGAATGTTAAATATTAATGAGTTAAATGTTCTTAAGCCCAATTTTCTTTACCATATTTTCCATTTTAGACACCAGAAAAATCTTTACAGATGCTATTTTTAATAGTCTATATTCTTGCTCATTGTGTAAAATGTAAGTTACCCAAGGTAAATTTAAACAGGAATTCATTGCTCAAAACGTTATGGGCAAATAAATTCAGTACATGATACATGTTCAGAATTAATTATAACAGAATAGAATATGTATCCAAGAGAAGGGATTTATCTAAAAAAAACTCCAGATATAAAGAAACTTTCTTTACTCTAAAATGAAAGTAGTGATGCATGCAAGACAATGCTAAATAATTTCAGTAACAAATGAATTCAATAAAAACATGATACAAATGTATATTTTTGTTTAACCCCTTCGAGCCGGGTAGACATGCGCTTATCGTGGAGGCCGGCAGTGTCTTACGCGAGCGTCTGTCCAGGGCCGGGGGCTTTTTTGCTACTAAGCCTAAATCCATGAAATTTCCGAAGTATCAACGCACTGTTTAATAATGCTCTATAGAGTATTTAAACGGCTTATGCTTTATTAGATATTTTTATACTATATACTTTAATTACCTTATTTCTTGTTTAAATGCATATTTTATACATTTTATTTTCATTACTCACCATTTTATGACTTTTAACATTATACATCTAAAAACTAAATATATTACTTAAAATTCTCTTTTCGTATGAAAAATTTGAAAACAGGGATCTACACACAGTCCTACGTTACATTCCTTGCACTCGTAATAACTCATTTGCCATTTTGGAGGATTTTTCCGCGAATGTGAACAAACGAAGCATCGTCGTCTCATTTTCTTATCAGTCTCTTCTGAACAAAGTTTTGGAAAATGTCTTTCAGTTAATCTTTCAGAATCAACATCAGAATTTCAGATTCAATATCTGAAATATTTTGCATCATTTCTGCTATTTCATACTCTGTTAAACATTTTCGACGCTTCGACATTGCAACGGTAAAAACAGAAAGAATTCACGTCTAACAAGATCTAATTATTTTCTAAAAACTGAACTGCAAACTGAAATACCCAACGCTTTAGCGCAAATAAAACTTCTCTACTTAAATAAACAACTACCACATGCGAATAAAGTGCGATTTAAAGAGACGTCATAAATCACGCCATTCGGAAACATTTATTTCCCCTTTTGTTTATATAATCAAAAACACGTGTATGCGAGTCATGCTTTTCTCATTTCGAGTAGAAGGTCTAATGTACATGTATCTGAAACCATATGGACATACAGTGCCATCTTGTGGCAGAAATTATAGTTTTTAAAACGTTCCAGGACACTGGCACAAATACGTGACAGTCGGTAGTGCACGGGAAAATGCTCTGGCACGCCTGCGTGTCGGCCGGGAAGTGACTGTGTTCGTTGCTGGCACATAGACGTGACAGTCGGCGTAAAGGGGTTAAAAAGGAAAAACTGCTTAAACTGCTTTTAAATTTGCCATACTGATTTTCCTGAAAGATTAGACTTTTTAAGTTTACATCCAAAGATGAATGAGGATTATATTGAATGTGGATTAAACAGTCACAACCTATTGCAATACTAAAAATATATGACAACTTCCATTTCAAATTCTTGTTTTGATAGGTTCAGGTAACACTTACTTGTGCATCATTTGCAAGATGATGCCCTTGCCTCAATGAGAACTGAACACATGAAATTTTCAATAATTTTTCAATTATTTCTTTGAATTCAGAACATGCAAGACTATTGCAAACATCAGTGGGTAACTAAACAAAGCCAATAACACCAACAGGAATTTAAAGCACTAGTGAACATGTAACTGGCACCGAAAGTTTGATAATGAAAGTGCTTAAAAATAATGGGCAGTATCGCCCAAATAATAAGACAGAAAATAAACATTGCACTTTAAAATTGTGAATGAAAATTAAAAAATCAGTTTGTTACGTACATCCCAATCTAATCTGTATAAGTAACAGATGGTGACACATGACAGTAATATGAGTTGGCATATAAGCATAACATCATATGGCAATCCAAAATACATGTCATAGGATTATTAAACATGGAAATGGACAGAAATTTTATTAACTCTGCTACTTGCTCCCAGGACAATTCTTAGAGGAAGCTCAGCTAGACTTCTGCTGAACACGTGTACAAAACTACAGCTGAACTTAAGAATGATTTTTGTAACAACACACTGAGTGCTAAAATTGATCCTGTTGAGTACACTGAAAAACACAGCTACATGCAGCAGCTTAAACCAAAACCAACTGAATCACATGCAATGAAAATATTTTTGCATGTGTTTATGTGACATAATGCAAAATGATGGCCATTACAACCACCATATGATGGATGGCCCTTTTAAAATGCTCAAACACGGTGCAAAAGTTTTCAACTTATGCATTCATGGAAAAAAGTTTAATTGTCCATATGAAACCAACAATGTCTAATACAGACATGGATTACCTGCTCTTCTGATACTTTTGCAAATCATGCCCAACAAAATATTCATCAAACTTGGTCTGGCAGACATGTACATTTCCCTGATTTTTACATATCATCATTATAACACTGGAGGGTGAGTATGGAGTGGATTGCACAAATAAAAAATTGCTGTGTGCAGTCCCCCACAAGTCTTAACCCCTTAACTGCCGCGGGCGTATATATACGCCTTGCTCAGCCGATGCGTTAACTGCCCCAGATGCGCAGCCGATGCGTTAACTTTGCGAATAATTTTAGGTGTAGCAGCGCAAAGCAAATGATAGCAGTTTGGAAGGACGTATATATACGCCTGGGGCAGTTAACGCATCGGCTGAGCAAGGCGTATATATACGCCCGCGGCAGTTAAGGGGTTAAGTCTCCAAGCTGTTACAAGGCATGAGATGACATGCTCTGATATTGCAGAAGCAATCATTTGTGCAATAATGCTGCCACTTCACATTACAAAAGTCATACCTTCGTGACCAGGGTCAAGATTTTATCAACCTGCACTGCACCCGTCATCAAGACATCTCGAATTCAGAGGGCTGAATAACCAACCATCATCTTGCTGCTCTGATATTTCAACTATAATGAATCACAGAATGTAAAATACAGCCATAAAATTAAGAAGGCATGATTAATTCAGTCTGCAGATTGTTTTAGACACAGTAACATATCAGAACACTCTCACTCTCGACTAGAGACTCTACCATTAGCAAGATCTTTGCATAATGAGGACAATAAATTTAACTTACAATAATTGTTTCTAAGCATTCAATATTAATTGTCATTGTTATTACATATTATTAATAACAGTTTCTCATAGATTTATAATAAATGTGTTTAGTTCTATATGCAGCAAGTAATATGCACTCTAAACAAAAACAACCTAACAAAGCACAAAACAGTCAATTATCAATCCTTATATGGAATTGTTCTAGCAGCACAGACTGTCATCACCCCAGCGGTGACTGAGAACTGACAACAGCATAAATGAACTATAATGAACTATTCTCACTCCACTACTAACAACTATCCCTTACGCAAGTGTTAGTCCAAACATCAGAAATTTCGCAGGACTAATGAATGTCAGGTTTTTATTAAGCTCAAGAAAGTAATACCTAATGAGAGGACTAGTAGCCTTCAATCCTCTTATGCTGGTGACAGATGTTAGTACAGTTAAAATTCATATGTATAACATATCATCAATGATGTAAAAAAGCCAACTACTTTTGTTTCTTATTCCCTAGCACACAGGTGGAAACATATTACTCTCACTTGACCATTAAGCTTCAGCAATTGTTTTTGGAGTCTTTTATGGTCAACACTTTGTTCTCATAAATGCCAAATAATAACTTCCAATCAAATGTGCAAATCTTTACACTATCATTCAAACATTTACAAATATTTCATATGTTGAGATTCTTTAATATTAACTAATGCAAGGGCTATTCAAATGAAAGAAATACAGTAAATCAGAAGGAGAAAAAACTAATTTTACAAACTATTCTGCTATTTTATAACAGTTATAATCTATCATTAAAAATCCTACAGGAATGACACTGAATCTATTTTAAGTACTTACAGTACAATAAAATTTTTTTCCAATTTAAGAACATAATTACTTTTTTTGTGCAAAACTAGGTGATGCAGATTCATCAGTGGGACCAACAGGAGAATGAGTTGCAGGAGCACATGAATTGAACTCATCAGACTTCAAAGTATTCCGACTGCTGGAACTAACCTGAAAATGTCACATAAAAAACAAAGATCAAACATATTATTTAAACAAAGTATTTTAACCATACGATGAAAGAGAAGTAGAATATATATAAAACAATTTTTTTAATTTTGAAGACTTATCATGTATTGCAAAATATGATAATGTAGATAAATACACACACCCATGAAAAATAAAAACCAAAAAGCTTTAAATTTTAAATGTTGCATTCTACTTGCAACAGCTTTACTAATTTTTTAAAGAGATTATTACAAAATTACTTCCGGCCTTATAAATTTGATTTTAAATCACACAGCAAGTTTAAAATCATTTCAAGGACTTCCTCTGTACAGTATACTCAAATCATTATTGAAAAGATGATTCTTTTCATCTTCCTTGTCCTGTCAGCACAAGTTAAAAAATAAAGGTACTAAAAATATTGATGGCTGAATGAGAACTCCTTTTTATTTTACTCAGCTTACAACTTAAAATCTTGTAGCAGTTTCATTTCATTTGTATTAGGGTCCCTAATTAAACAGATAGCTATCAAGCCTACATACAGTTTTCTCAGTGGTTTTAAAAAATGCACTGTGAGAAGAGCAAGTTTAATAAAAGAAACTGGAATTTTTCTACTTCATGTTTAGTTAAAGAAACCATACTATATAAACATAATTATTTTTACAAAGAAACATTTGAAAACTTACTGTTAAATTATATCTATACTGATAAAAAATACACATCAATAATATTCAAACTTTTTTTTGGTTGTTAATATAAATCTCTAACATATTCAATACTATACAAAATATGACTGATGAACTACAGAAGTTCCCAGAAAAGTATGTTTTTATATCACTTGTGTGAATGCTAAAAGTATACTGAAATTGATGCACACAGTACACAATGAAAGTTCAGAAATACAATTTCATACATAAAACTGATAAATATAAAACATACAACTACCATTCTTGATTGGTTTAAAAATAAAAGAACCTCCATGATATGGAAATAACCTGCAACAAAGAAATTAATTTAGGAAGGGAAGAAAAACTTACTCTATTCTTTTTTGGAGGGATAGATGGAGGACTAGCGGCAATTTCCTCTTCTTCTTCAATATTTTTTCCTGATGAAGACTGCATGTGGTGCACATCATAAACAGAGCTTGATTCTTCCGTGCTTGTGATGTAGCTGCTATTGAAAGATGGCTGCTGCATAAATGATAACTCAATTTGCTGCCAGTTAGCTTGCACAACTTTATAAGTATGAACAGAATGACGAAGGAATTCAGATTCTGATGGTTGAGAATAGCTCCCAAACATCTGCATGTATGCCCTAACTACAAAAAGCAATAAAATTAAGTAGCACTACCTAAAATACATAATTTGCAAGTATACAAGATCTTAAAATATGATCATTCTTTCCACAAAAATTATACATTTATTATTACACTATACTTAGACATATATTGCAATAATATAAAATGCCAGACATTATATTATTTTAAAACAAATTAAAATTACAGCTAGACATAAAATTACACTTGGTTAGTAATCTGGGTTTTGAATTAAATTTTACTTCAACTACTTTTACATCTTGCATGCATACATTTGTCACACTGCAAAATTACAGAACCAAACAATTTAAACCTGTAACATATTTAATACAATCATTTCTTATCAATACACAACATTGACAATGCATAATCATCATAACGCAGCTATCTACTTTGCCCATTCCTGAAAGCATTTTTTTAGTTCAAAAAACTGTCCAGAAGGAAGCTGACGAACTCAAACCTGTTTTGATCACAGTTTCATTCAATGGCAACAACTGACTAGTCCATTCTCTGAGAACTTACTTTTCACATTAATCCATTTACAAGCTAAGCATTGTGAATCAAAATGCTTTTGAAGTTTAAACGAAAATGAAAACCAAAAAAGGAAGCTTAACAAGGGATTACACCATTCAAACTGCTCTTCTGAATAAATGTAGTAATATATGATAGTCCAAACTACTTAAACATGTTTTTATATATTTGAAGAGATATAAAGTATACTAACATAAGTGATGGATTTAATATGCCCACAAAAATGCTTTAATTTTTGAAAAAGGAAAATATTTTTACATACTACTTAAAACAGGCAAATATTCACTTTTAAAAAATGTTTAGTTTGATTTGATCTGGAAATGTTGTTTTATCACAGGTAATTCATTTTGCATCTTAGTCAACATGGAGTATTACACAAGAAACAGCAAGTTCAGATTGAAAAATTTCATTACAATAATGGTGAGTGTCACATACAGACTGTCAGCATGCTTTGTGCAATCTTTTGACATGAAAATGCATTTAATGGAACAACAAATAACAGATTGATAAAGAAATTTGAGGCTAGAGGTTCAACAAAAGACATTAAATCACCCTGCTCTCGATCCAGCGCGTTTGTTGAAAACATCACTACTAAGAACGACAGTGTCACTTCAAGTCCCAGAGAACTAAACTTAAGGAGTAAAAGGGCTTAAAGAGGAAACTGAACGTGTTATTTAGTCACTTTGATAGATATGGGAGAAAATGATTATGAACTTTATCTAGAGAGTACAATGTTATAGATCAAGTCATGGAGGCCATATGCCAGACATTACTTTTTAGTCTTAAATCAGAATATTTTTTTCATGCATTGAGGAAGTATTTCATATTTGCATCATTCAATATACCAATCAATTTTGCATGTTTTCTTGGGTTCAAAGGTTTTTTTAGTCTAAATGGATCTTTAGGATGTAAAAGACATTGAACTGAATTTAGTCTTTGCAAAGAAAGTTGTAAAAATATTTTCCAATTCTTAAAAATAAAGCATTTTATTGGCCATATTGAACCTGGCACATTTATTGAGTCATACTTAATATTTCTTACTTTTGCCAGATGAAACAACAGGCAAACCTGGCTCGTAAAGTGAATCTCAAATGCAACATATGTCAATTCATTATTATCGTTTTCAGAAAAGAAACAGATTGGAGTATATAAAACACAATCTCTTAAAATGACTGAAACACAAAACGTCAACTGCCTGTCTTTAATGACCTATTTTGCTAAGCTGATAATATAATGTTCGCCTCCAGAACTTTCAAAATCTTTTAACCTTGAGCTCTCAATATTTATATATGTAAACCACCACAATTTCTTTGTGTACTTACTCTCTAATTGATGGATTTCCCATTTTATTTATTTTTTAGAGGAGAAAATTACAATACACAGCATTTTTGAACACAGGTTAAAAGGAAAACAGCAAATTAAAAAGGCATGCGTACAGGTCCTAATTTTATAGCATTCTAAATTTCAAAGAAGTTATTTTACAGTAATTGCCTTAAATATTATTCTTTTTACTCATACAATGCACTTTATTGCTTCTCCATAACTTGTATACCATTATTATAAATCAGAAGTTTTTAAATCATATGGTAAATTAGATAGGGTAGAAAGATGTGAAGTCAAGAAATAAGATAGTGAATATGATGAGTCAATTTGCTCATGAAAAAGTATTGGGTGCATGCAAGAGTTCCATTCACATCTTAGAAACGAAAGGTGCACTAAGACTTCAAATAAGTTCTGTAATTAGACATAACCTCTTGCCATATGCCTGGTAGTAACTTTATATACAGATAAAACTCCTTTGCTTTATCTCATAATGTGGTTTTTCACATCCTGAATGCCATCAAAAGTCTGAAGTGATCAAAAGGACAGTGGTGGTAGTCTGTACATGCTAGGTATGAGGAATGTGCCAAGTAGGGTAATGCTACTCAAGACAAGATCAGTAATTTCTGGAGTGACTGAAACAGCATGAGATCCGGCATTATAACAGTAAGAAGAAACATTTCTGGCGACAGATAAGTGCTGGTATCTTGGATGTTAGTTTGCTCGGCCTGCGCTGCAGTTAGCAGCATTTATCGCTTGGTTATCGCTTGGTCAGCATTTATCGTTGGTTACTCAAAAGCATCTCTTAGTTTATTATTTGCTTGACATCACTCCAAATACTTAACAAAAGCTTGCCAGGATGCAATCCTTTTAAAGTTAATGATGCAGGCTATGTAATTCAGCCCACAATCCTTTATCCATTTATATAATGGTACAGTAAACATATCTAAAAAATTACTCACTTCTGTGACAAGAAAGTAGGAAACGCATGTGCACATCTCTTCTTGTTTTGCAGAAAGTTAATATGAAACCCATCAATCAAACTTCATGATAAATTCAAGTGCCTACATTCACTTTGAGATTATTTTCCAGGATATCAACCTCATTTCTGCTAGCTTTTTAACAGACATGGCTAACTTCCTATGGTTTGGTTCAAGATGCCTTCAGAATGCACTGATGGATACCCAGAATATGCTTGGCCTTTAAAACTCCAGCTTCTATCTCCAAAAATTTTTAAACAAACCACAACATTAGCTACTGCCAACTGCATCCTCTCTAAATATCTGACAAATTTACAAGTATGCAAGTCAGCCTAAAATTTCAGTTTTGTATAAAATTCATATTTATTGAAAACCCATGCCAATCTATGGCAGCCTTTTTGTCTAATTTATAAATCTTACTTTGATGTATTTCTCTTCCAATTATATTTCACAAACGTTGCTGTAAGCTATGGCTGAGATACTACCTTTATCACACTCAATATTTGCCCTTTAGTAATTTCAAACCATTAAATATATGATTACTGTGACCAACTCAATACCTTTTGAATGCTCTAACTGCTCTATGCTTTAATGTCAGACTCCAATCATTACAATGAAATATGTCATTCAACTATCATTTGCATCTATGAAATTTCATATACACTGAATACATAACCATAAAAGAATTAACTGCTAAAACACTACAAAGAGGCCAATAAAAAAGCAAAGAGCAGATGTGAGTAGAGGAATCTTAATATTTTCCAATATTTCTAAACTTTGTTTTCTTAAGTCTTCAGATGATCGGATTTCAGTATGTAAATACAAAACAGTAAATAAATAGATATATGCATAATTCTAATTTGCATATATGTATTTATTAAGTTTCATTCTTCATTTTATTATTCATGGTTGATAACATAACTTTTTTCAGTTAGTGCAAACCTCAATATTTTAATACTAACTTTTTCATTTATACTACACATATTTGAAATACATATATTCTTTTCCATAATAAGAGCCAAATTAATAATGAAACACAGGAAATAAATAAATAAATAAATACGTTAAAGATATGAGAAGAAAACCGAATTCAGAGATTCTGAACATCATCATATTATATGAAGATGCTTCATACTGTAGTCACGTTCAAGATGTGTAAATAAAATTCATTTCATTTCGCAATCAACATAACTATAAATCATACAGCACAATGCACAGATGCGGCAGAATAATGAAATAATTGAAACAAAAATGTGTTTTACAAAACAATACTTACAAATTGAAAGAAAACAACAAGTTTAAGAAAAATAAACAGTTGCAGTTAGCAAGCTCAATTGTGACAATAGTTTGCTTTTATATAAATATATATATAGAAATAATTAATAAGCAGTCACTGTCTAAGTGAATCATAAACAATTTAATAACTTGACTTCAAAGTGACTTCAAGCACATTTGGTAAAACATTGAGGAAATGAAAACAAGCAATTAAGAAAAATTTCATCGAGTTCATTTAGAAAGACAATATGCCAAAAATATTGCCTACAAATTATTTTCATAAATAAAATTATATAGCAATTATAAAGCAATGTAAATAGGCAATTTTGAACATGTCAATACTTAGCAATGCAGCACTGTTTTGCAACTTGCAAAATTTCCAAGATGTTACCAAATTTCGTCATTTATAAGGATTAATTAACCATTATTAACTAAGAGTGTTTCTTTTGTTCTTTTAATATATAAAATCAAAATTTTTAAGCCAATTTGAAGTCCAAGTTTTGTAGACCTTCCTTTACACTTTGCGGCATGGTGTGCCCGGTCTGGGCACACCTAAAAATTTCCTTCTCTATGCAAAGAAAAATTCAATGAAAAGAGATTTGAAGGTTACTCTGAACCTTCTTTATTTATAGTAGATGGCAGCTCAACACAAACCAGTCCATATATTTTAGCCATGTTTAGTTTTTTAAGACCCTCATTTTTCAAATAAATCTTCCAGATTTTTTTAGGGTATAAAAGGAAATTTCTATGTTATTTTTTGGGCTGTATGCTAATCTCCTTATTCTATATTATTTTTAAATTTTTTACCTTGAAATCTTGCCTAAAATCGAACAGTGAACCAAGGTGTTCCCAGACTGGGCCCACTGCTAGTCTAGGTTGCTGAGAGGCAGCTGTATCTTTGTTTCTCTACAGCTCATCGTCAGCTCATTAACATAGAAAGGTGGGTCCACATCTGTGTTTCATTTCCTGTTTTTCTCTTTCTTCTTCCCCCCTTTCTTTGGGGAGAAGGGAGGTTTGGTTATCAACTAAGAAATTGTTGGGGTGATTTTCTGAAGGTCAGCGATAATTTTATTAGTTGTTTGGTTTTTCACTAGAGCAGTTTTCTTTTTCTCTTTCGCTTCGGTTCAAAGAAGTTTCCTTAGCTTAAAAATTCTGAGTTGAGACATTTATATTTTTATTTTATAGTTTATAATTTCAAATTGTAGATATATTATTAGTTTATTTTTTTCGGATTTTTAATTATTTTCCAAATGGATTGGAGAGGGCTGACCATTTCTAAAGCACTGAAAGTAATACACGAATCGCTTTCAGATAATGAATCTGATATGGATCCCAGCACATATGCAAAACATGCAATATTGGGTTGTACTTTTTCAAAGGTGGTGTCACTTTCTTCGAAAAGTACCACAATGAAAAAAATAGACTAAAGTTTAAATATGAAATGCAAATAATGCAAATATCATATACCCAAGTTACTTTTTTTCCCCATTCATAAGCATGTAATCATCATATAACCAAAAATGAGCTTTTTAGGGGGGGTGTAGAGTAGCAGATCTCCCCGTGGCACACCCTGGGTAATGCTAAATCAGCTATGGTGTTCAGTATCTAGTGTTTTTAATTGTAGGCAAAATCTCTTACTCTTTTACGCACTTCCCAGCAATGCTCGTTTCAGCACTCTTTTTGAAGCTCTATTCAATCAGCTTCGGGCATACCCACAGAATTAAAACAATAAGTGCTATCTTTGCAAACTTTTACTTGTGTACTCCTCTAGGCCTAATTAAACTGCCTACCTTTTTTTTTTTTTTTTAATCGAAATTCCAACTTTAAAAGGTAGCGTGCCTGAAAGGGTTAATGGCATAGAACTCTAAAGGTGGTTACCAGGCACTGCAAGATGTTACACTTCTGTGTCAAAAGAATATAACAATGAGCTTAAGGCACTATAAATCTTGAAAAACCTACACCAAAACATCTATTAATGTCAATTGGTAGCTAAAAAAAAATAGAAACAAATTAAAACTGTAAAATAAATAGAAAATCAGTAATGCAACAACCTTGAGCTTGGCATAGATCTAGTCAAGATCTCAATCGATTTTGATGGCAAACAGGTACAGGTCCCTCTTCATCAGGAGCAAAGAAATCTGCAAGAGTGCTTCTGATGAAGAGGGACCTGTACTAATCTTGACTAAATCTATGCCAAGCTCAAAGTTGTTGCATTACTGATTTTGTTTTTATTTACCATGTTTCTCTTCACTTTTCATTTTTAAAATTGGTCAACTCCCATCCACTGTTAACAGACTTCAATAATGCTGAGCCTAGAAAATATATGAAGCATTTACATTTAGGTCTTCTGTTGAGTAAGTAAAACATGCTTCCACCCATGCCTTTTGACAAGCAACCAAAGCAAAAGCCCATATTACTCTCAAATAGATTTAAGCGTAAAACTCATATTTATATATATCACAGTGCCCTGCTTTCAAAAATCCAAATTTCAATTCATGTAGATAGCATTAAATTTCCTTGAGTGATTTTAACATGATAATCTGTTGCTAGAGAATTCGATTGCTGAAATCACTGCTCACATAAACACGCAGAAATGAAAATATATTTTACAAAAAAACTCAATCAAAAGCATTTACAAAAAGCATACTTGTTCTTTCCTTAGGAGGCAAAGGGGGTGGTTTTCCATTTTCATTAGTTTCTTTACTACCTGGATGATGTGGACATAAAGGAGCGTGACTACTACCTAGCCAACTCTGTGGACTATGTACATGAGGACACTGAGGACTATGACCTTCACATTCAGGCTAAGAAAAATTTTAAAAAAATCAATATGCATTTAAAATTAATTACACAGCAATACATATAATGAAAATAACATTACAATTTAATACTTAAAAACAAAGATTTCTTCCCTCAGTCTAAATTCTCTGTACAGTCAATGGCATTCCAGAAATAAATTAAAAAATAGCATACTACTACATTAACATTATACCACAGTGCATTTCTATAAGCATGAAGAAAATACACAATAAAAAAATTTACAGTATAAAACATCAAAAAGATCGTTTACAGTAGTTATTTCTGAAAAAAGAGGCATGGCTGAAAATGCTTAATGAAAACTGAAAGAGAGTGAGTGAGTCAGATTATTGGCACAAAACCAGAAATGATTATATGGAGTCGTATAAAAACAAACTAAAAGCACACAGTTGTTAAACATTAAAATGCAATACACAATCTTCAGATTAGATCAAGTAATAAAAGCCAGTCTCTTTTAAATAATAAAATTCATTACAATTGACCTCTCTTCCAACTAAACGGTCGAGAGGCAAGTCACAGCTATTAAAATATTTCTGATGAAGATTATTAAAACTTGGACACTCAGTTAAAATATGATAGACAGATAAACATTACAATTTAAACAAATAGGCTCATTTACAGCTTTCAGAAGGCAGTTATGTGTCACTCTAGTGTGACCAATCCTGAGGTGAGCCAAAATAATGTCCTTCTTTCGATTTCTATTAAAATCCCAATGCTCAATTCTAGGCTTTACACTTCTCAACTTGTTGTAAACTTGAACATCCCAAAGTTGTTGCAATTTTTTTTTCGGATCTTTTCTTTGATAACATAACAGATATCTCTAAAAGGGATGAGGCTAGTGGACGGTTCAACAGCAGATTTCGCTGTGACATCCGCCAGCTAATTTCCCTTTATTTCTGCATGTCCAAGAACATAGCAGTACAGGATTTCATATCCATGACTCATTAAGTTTATATGTATCTTCAGAACATCCACTATTACAGAATTCTCAGTGTCGGAAAAAGCTTCAAACGCTTTTATACAAGTCTGTATATAGTATGAACTTCTTGTGGCACAGCTTTGAGGTGTGCAAAAGACTATAATATATTGCAGTTAGTTCAGATGTTAAAACTGAGAAAGTGTGGTGCATATGTCTGCCCTCTATGTGATCTTCAATTACAAATGCCATCCCAGCATAAACATTTGACTTGGATCCATCCGTATATAACAGAATATAACTGCTATATTTGATATATATTTAACTGCCTTGCTCATGAAGGAACATGAGGCATATGTTAGAAAAAAGGAAACACAGAAATCTTCTTTTGTCCAACATTGTTGGTCCGAAAATTACACTTACCGAAAATTACAATTTTTCTGCTGCCAAAATTATTCAAAAAATATCTTACATTGGATAACTGGATTTTCTAGAGGCATTTCACATTCAAAAAATATTTCCATTCTAGTTAACGATCCTAATTCCAATCCATCTTTGCCTTTGGCCTTTACAGAAATTATGTTTTAGTTCTGGTTTCATCAACAGATGGCGGCACTAGCTGATTTTCTGTCCAGGCTTTCTTACCTTATCTAATCATTATATCCTATTTCATTCATTTGCTCTTTTGCAGCTGAGGATGGTGGTTCGGTAAAACCATGGAAACTAGTCCTGTGAAAATTTTAAAATATAATGCTGATTTTTGTTGTTTGACTTCTCAATTAGTATCTCAAAGCATATCGTATCTCCATGCCATATCTTAAGCTTTCCCAATGTCAAAGAATACTCAGACAAGTTGACTTCTTCTTGCAAAAGATTTTCGAATGGATGCCTCTACAAGGAGCATGTTATCTACAGTTGTTCTCCCCTTTCAAAAACTGCTTTGATAAGGTGATAAGATATTGTTCTTTTCCAAGAAGTAAACTAGGTGGCTGTTTACTATTTTTTCAAACAGCTTGCATACACAACTCGTAAGGCAACTGGCCGACAGTTGGAGGGATTTCTTTATCTTTCCCTGGCTTAGCAATAAGAATTACAACAGCTCTCCTCCATGCACTGGGAAAAGTATGCTCCTTCCACACTCTATTGGAAAGAAAGAGAAGGGCAAGCAGTGCTTTTAGGACAGATGCTTCAGCATTTCATAATTCATGCCATCACGACCCGGAGAAGACCTATGTGTCTGCAACAAAGCTCTCTTTAATTCAAGCATAGTAAAGTCTCTGTTATAAGGTTCAGATTTGGAAGAGTTGAATTCAATGGGATTTCTTCTCGAGTGCTGCTTGATAGAGAGAAATGCAGGTGAATAGTTTCTGCTGGAAGAAATGGCAGCAAATGTCTCACCAATAGTATTCGCAATTTCTTCTATGGAGCTCATCACTAATAAGAAGCTCTGCCTTTTTACTTTTTGTGCATTTGCTTTGGCCTTTTAAATGCTATATAATGTTTCACAGAGTAGGGTATCTGCAAAAAATTCCCCATGCTTTTTTCTGTTTTTTCAGTGCGTCATGACTCCACCATGGTTTCAAATACTTTGGAATTTCTCCTGATGTTCCAGAGATGGAGAGCATAGCTGCCTGAGTAATAGCAATTGTAACTGCTTCCACTGCATCATCAATAAGCACATCTTCTACCATTTTCTCTGTGAGCTCTGCAGAGGAGAAGTCCCCAGTCTGCCCTATCGAGTATAAACCGAAGGAGTCTCGACATGGGGTTTGCTCCTCTTCGTGCAAAAGATACAAGAATGAGATAATGATCACCATTGTAAAGATCACTTCCAATACTTAAATTGCAGAATGGCAACAGAGATGGTGAACAGATGGCTAGATCAAGAGCATGGAATGTCCTTGTAGGTTCAATCCTGCCCATTATTCAGGAGACAAAGGCACTGATCTTCCATTATCTGCTCAATCTGTCTTCCTCGTGAATTGGTGTGTTTGCTTCCCCACAACGGACTATGGCCATTACAATATTGCATTGTGATAAAAGGCTCAGGCAGCTGCACCCCAAAGTCATTTAAATCCCGCTGATCAATGTGTTCATTTGGGGGAAAATAAAGAGAATCGACTGAAACAACAATATGAAAATTTACTTGTACAGCAACAACTTGGAGAGATGTCGTTAAAGGAAAGGAACTTAATGGATAGTTCAGTGAGGTGAGGAGACCTACATCTCTTGGCACGCTCATCTGCAAAGTTATTCTACCTGACGAATTTGATGTCGAGGAAATTTCGATGGAAACCACGACAATCCCATGAGACAAGGTAGGCCATTATAACTGATGTTTGTTCTTCCTGTGTTGCATTTTAGTTTTGCACGAAAGCAGATGTTTGGAAACTTTCAGTCCCTCCTTCACTTCCATACTATCTGAATCCACAGATTCAGAAATCATCCTATTGTTGGGCTTCTATTTTTGTTAACTGTTTTTGGAGGGATATTTTTTGGTTTGCTTGGAATAACTTATTTTCTATGACATATTTTCCTTTTTCTTGCTTGCAGGCTGTTGAGTTTTATTTGGTGGAGTCTGTAATTATTGAAGTTTGGGTGGCAATGGTATGAGTTGATTTAATGGCTTTGGCATATGATTTATTTGATTGAAGCTGTGCACTTTGAACTAGTCTTCTGGCTTTAAAATATGAGATGTTCCTAGTTACTTTTGCTGTCTGTACTTCCTTTTCTGTTTTTCATTTTGGACATGAATGGGAAAATGCTGGATGGTCACCCTTGCAATTTATATACACTGCCGCAGTGGTGCAATTATCGCTATCGTGGCCAACTGACGAACATCGAGCACACGTCAGGTTCCCACAACAAGACATCTTTGAAGGAAGAAACGCTGACACTGGAAGCATCGCATAGGGTTTGGAATATAAGGTCTTATCAGGGTTGCCACTCAAACAGGAGAATGAAATTCCCTGACTTTTCCAGGTTTTCCAGGTGTGTTTTAAGAAAATTCCAGTCTATCCACGTTGGCTGTGCTAAGAGGTAATTAATTATGGTATTACCTGTGAACACAAAAATTTGCCAATTACATATGACTTATATATATAATTCTCCAAAGTATTACTATTTTAACTATAATAGGAATTGTTTTTTTCACTGAAGATTGAGATTAGAACCTGCCCAATCTAGATTAAAAAATGTCTTTTTTTGCAGACATTTTGCAGCTAAATGAAAGAAAGAAATATATTTAATGATATTTTTAAATAAATTCAGGTATTTTATATTTATTCAGTAGCATACATAAACAAAAAATACGTGCATTAAAATTCGTGATGGTATGTCATCATACTGCTAGAATTAATTTCAGAATTATGCCAGAGAAAATTTCCTGAAATTTAAAACCATTATTTACTAATAATAAATAAATTTAGAGGGTTGAAGCAACATTAAGTAATACAAATAACATAAAAATAAAGATAATTACTTAAAAATTGAATTAGAATAATCAACGATATTTTAGCGAATATAGTTTATATTTAATGGTTAGCCTAACTGACTGATTACCATTTTTTTTATTTTACTGCAAAATGACAAATAAGGCATTTATAAAAAAGAAAAAAAAGGTTTAATAGATTTTGTGGTAAAATCCTAGTGTACAGTAAGGCATTAGCAAGATTCTGAAATTTATCGCCAACACCAAAATGACCCATTTACGGCTCATCATAATGTCGCCAAATCCCGTGTGTACCATACATTAAAAAGAAAAGGTTTAAAAGATTTTGCAATAAAATCCTAGTATACACTAAGGCCTCTAGGCACGATTTTGAATATTGCTGCCAACACCAAAATTACCCGTTTACTGCTCATCATTATGTCGCCAAATCCCGTGTGTACCGTACATGGATGTTAGAATAGAATACTGAGGTTATTTTAACCCACAGAGTATAATGATACATGTTCTAACCAAAGTTCTCCGTCTCATTATACGCCGTGTTCTAAGCAAAGAACGTCTATATAAGATGGAAAGGTTCCATAGAAGTAATGCTGCTAGAAAGCGGAGGGAAAATTCGCCAAGGGATTTGGTGACAGAATCTGGCAGTCAGAACTTCCCTCTCTGTGATGTGTACAGGAAATTGAGCAACACGTGTTAAGAAGAAACATTCTTTGACAAAACGTTTCTTCTTTGATTTTTTGCAATAATTTAAACACGGATTTTCGAAGGTTTTTTTTTTTTTTTTTTTTACTCAAAATAGCTAATCCATTAATTAATTTACTTGCACAAAAAAAATATTTTCATTTGCTTTAAAGCTTAAAGAAATTTGAAACGATATTCATTTTATGAACTCTTGATGACGTGACCTTCGAACTTCAACACTGGCTTCAAGCTTTGGCGACAGATATTTCGCACATACGCAGCTGTTTCCTTCTACATTGGATCGGAGCCACTCCTGTTGCAGAGAAGTTTTCCTTCTTAACGATACATATTCTTGATTCTAACTTCCGTGGTACCGTATACTAGGATTAAACCGATTTTACGCATGCGAAAATAAGTATTTTGTTTAGTTCAACATGCACTGCACATGCACATACGATTCTCGAGGTTACTGGAAACCAAAGTTGCTGGAAACTTGCTTTTCCTTTCTAAAAGACAATCTAATTGGAACTGCAATAATTGGCTCTATGCCAGCTGCCCGAATAACGCTCACGCGATACATTAATTCGCCAAGAAAATGATCGCTTCCAACATCAGCGCAAAACTCGCTTTTTTTGGGGGGGATCACCTTATGAAATTCCCCGACTTTTCCAGATCTTGACTAAATATTTAAATTCCCAGACTTTTCCCTGAATTTTTTTGGTCAATTTTCGAATTCCCTGACTTTTTCCCGGTTTTCCCTTGACTTTTCCCGGTAGCGTGGCAACCCTGTCTTATGGGGCAATTAAGATATCCAGCCTTGATATTCTTTGGCAGGTCAGGTGACTTGAAGGTCAGGATGGCGTGTTTCGTGTCAATTAACTAACCTTCCTTATGCATCTTGCTCCACGTTGTAGAACAATATTTTTGTCAGCTAACTCAGAAACAAACTCTTCTTCAGGAACAGAGAAGAAGGTCGACTTCCGAGATTACACCACAACAATAATTCAATGTCTTATGCGATGTTACAGTGGCATTTGCTTGCTCAACTTTGGTTATTTGAAGTAACGAAGCAGACTGGGTGGCCAAAGTTGTATCAATAAGCAAGTATCCAGAGCGGAGATGCTTTATATTTCTGGGATCACCAATACAAGAATGGATATATTTATTTATCACAAAATGAGATATCTTTTGCAGCTTACCAGAAGGACTAGAGACAACAAGGAAATGGGACTATTGTTAGGATTATTCGCATTTGCATCTGTACATACTTAGCAGATTTTTCAGAGGAACTAGCACTCTGAGCGACAGGACTATCTTCAAAGTCTTTAACTAAATATATTTTGGAATTAGCCATATTGAAGAGAGAATTGATTTGGACCTGGCAGCCCCACCCACCATGGAGTCCAACAAGGGGATGCAGAAATCTGCACCAGGGTTAACAGGTCTATATGCAATCTGAAGCCCCAATGGTCGCTCTTCCAAAAGCTTATCCCCAAGCCACTGTCTTTAAGAACAAGTGACCAGCTTATTGACACTAGCAGGGTCAACTAAGTGCCTCCCATTTCAATTTGAAGCAGAGGCCAAAACAATGTGTTGGGGACAGTACTTCACCCCTCAACTACCAGGACCCTCCTTTCCAGCCTTACGGGTCACAAATCATGGCAAACACATAGGTGGTTTTCTCTCTGCAAGAAACTCTACACAAAGGGATATGACAGAATCTCACTTTGAGCTCGAACCTTCGAAAAAGGAAAACCACCCATCTCACCAAGATAGTGATCCCTTAAAGGGCTAAGGTACCTCAGGATAGCCACATCCGTACTCCCAGAAGGTGAGCCCCAGAGGGAAAAAACTGAAAGAACATTTGTGTATTAACAACTGAATACAAGTGTCTCTTTACATCCTGATTATTTATAAAACAACATATGAATCATAAAAACACATGAAATTATCTCTAACATAATTGGAGTAATTTTGCTCTCAAGAGTAAATACAAAACTTTATAGCAATATTAATTGGGAACCTTATATGAAAGCAAAATAAAAAAGGATCACTTATCTTTATAACTTAGAAACATAGAGATCTGAAAATAATACATCATATGAAAATACATTCTAGGGAATATCAAAGATATAAATTAATTAAGAATTAAAACCTAAAGCCTAAATCAAATAAATCAAACTTTCCTTATATACTTTACCTAATTCCTTTAAAGGAACACACATCACAGAAAAACAATGATTCACAATAACAAACACTCTAAAACACTCATAATAAATTACAAATCCATGCTATGACAGAAAAAAAAAACCTGATTCCTTACAATAACAAAGACATAATTTTCAATTAAAACTTTCTAAATATATTCTAGTTGCTTTAAAAGTTGCTTACATCTAAATCAGATACAAGAAACTGTGGCATATTGTCATATTGGGAAATAGTGAGATTTCTTAACTTGCGAAGCTTAACTGGCAAAGCAGGAGGAGGTTCACTTTGACTGTTAGTTGATAGCTGAAAACTAGACTCATTACTTTGAACACGGATTTCATTTACTGACTCCAAAAATTCTTGTGTATTTTCTGAAACACCATTTGAATGCAAAGATATAGAAGTTGATGCAGTTGTCATAGTAGAGGTATAAGAAGAAAGTTCACAATTATATGTTTGAGATGTAAAACCAGGAAGAAAATGCTGTTTGGAGTATAAAAACTCTTGTGTATCAGAGCACTTTAAATATTTATACTTCATAAAAGATAAATCATCTACTGAATTGTTTAAATTTGAGTCTAAACTTGAAGCTGACGATTTACTAATTGGAGTTAAGTTTTCAGGAGACTGGCTACATGGACTAGTCCAATCCACAGTGCACAGTGAGTTTAACTCTGTATTTATAGAACCACAACTGCCACACAAATTGCTATTATCTGTCACTGGAATTATTCTAGTTTGGTCACAATTCACAGATGTCGCATTCACAAGCTTCTTTTTGGGTGGTAAAGGAGGAGCAGAATCTAACTGGAAATCGCAATTAAGAATTGAATCTTCATAGCTTGAATTGCTACAAGAAAAAATAATTTAGATCAATAATACAACAAAGAAATACTAAAGCACATTGTTTAGCATCAATTTTGAGAAAAAGCTACGTGTACAAACTAAAAATTTTCAACAAACAAACTCATACCACACTTCTCATTTACTATAACAATCCATATTATGAAATACAGGAATTATTAAAGCTGGTAATTTATTTCAAATTGTTAAATAGAAATATTGCAGACTCTTACTGTTTATTTTCACTCATTTTGTGCATTGCACTTTGAAAGACTAAAGTAATTCCCATTAGAAAATGAAATGCAGCATGGTCTGACTAAGCATCATAACAAAACATTCTTTCCTGATAACATACCAAATAAGTTGTACTGTTCCTATTCTCGCCATCAGGTGGCGGGCCATACTACCTCCTGATTTATTTACGTCTGGACTAGAGATCAGGTAGAAGAGAGAAAATGTCCTAAGGCAACACTACTGTGATAAGATCTTTCAGCACTGAGCCAGCTAATTTACTGCTTCTCATTTTATAAAGACAGCTGCAATTATTTCTAGACAGCGATGCAATTTTCACTGAAATGTTCCAAGTTTTCCCCCAGTAAATATTGTATCAGTAAGGATCATAACCTGACAACTGATTCAGAACAACAGTAAAAATGAAAGATCTGTCAGGTAAATGAGATTTGTTTATTTATTTATTTAATTACAAATTTTGGAATTTCCTGACGGGACATTAATGGCACCAAAACAGGAACAGTGGTCTCAAGAAAGTTATTTTGAAGTAAAAGAATGCACATGAACTTCTAATGCATGAACAGAATAATATTCCATATTAAATCATATTAGAGTTGATGTATGAATAAAATTTACGAGAAGAAATCTTAATAAATAATGATGTTCTTTGATTGATGGCATAAATGAATGAAATATATTCTATATTTATGGAGATGTTTATTTTAAACCATATTGAATTTTGAGTAGACATGTTCTATATTGATGAAATGTTTTATAATTTTGAGTAGATGCATTCCATACAGATGAAATGTTTTATAATATTCAACAGAATTATTTTCTACAGGAAAAGTTTTTTTTTTAACAATCTGAAGTTAGAGATGAAATGTATTTATTATCTTATCTAAATTTCTTTCAGTAATTTGTTTCCATTTAGTATACTTTCGATTTATGAATATTTGTTAAAAGGGAAATAAGCCTAAGTTACGGATCAGCTAACTAAATTGCATGGCTCTTATAAAGGTACTTCTACAAGATTTGCAGAAAATGTGCAGGATGTTTCTAAATTATGCTGATTCCTGTGCTCGATTTTTGGCACAGTTGCAAGAAAAAATATTCTAAAATAGAATCCCTTGATTAAGAAATTCTTAGCACACTGTGGGCCAATGAGAGCTGTTCTCAGAAAATGCTGGATGATGAAATCGAAAGCGTGGACAAGAACAGTGCTCATTTATTGACTGTAAAATTAAACCTGAATGATGAATGAATTCGGTTCAAGCACAAATACTTGTAAACACGTTTACAAAGCTTACCTCTCAGTTGTCAGTGACAACTAGCATTGTAATTTTGATGTTCTTAACCAGACTACAATTTGTCAAACTATGCCTCTGGTCACACAACTCTGTGAAGATAATTTGTCCAATATGGGGATACATTTAGAAGACTGCCTTTCCCCTATAGAATTTCTTTTAGGTGCAAATGTAGCCAGTAAGCTAATGACAGGAAAACTGAAAAGACTTAAATTTGGCCTTTCTGTTGTGGAAACAAAATTAGGTTGGATGGTTTGGGGCCATACAGAGGAATGTTTGGAGCAAATGAAAACCTTAGTTATTTCATAGTTAGCTCCAGATGTAAGCATTGCAGAGCTGTGAGAGTTTGATGGCCTTGCAATCAGCGATCCTGTTGAAAGACGGTTATAATTAAAACTTGAAGAGGTAACACATTTTATAAAGACTTTAAAAAGAAATGATGATGATGGCCGATATGTTGTTTCATTACCATGGATAGGACACCAAGTTCTCTCAAATAACAATGTTGTTGCTAAGAGGAAACTGAAATCAACTGTGAATGCTCTAAAAAATATTACTTGAAGATTATGAGGATATTTTGAAAGAATGGCTTTGTGAGAAAATAATCAAAGTAAAACCCGATGAGTTAGTGAAGACAAGTTGTCACTAACTCCCACACAAAGTAATAATTAAAGAGCATCCGACGATGACAATTCAACCTGCTTACAATACTTCCACGAAAGAAAAAGGTAGCTCATCACTTAATGATTGCCTAGTTAAAGGCCCAAACTACATCAAATTAATCACCCAGTGTTTTGAATAAGTTTCATTTGAACAAGTATGGAGTGAATGCAGGCATTAGGAAAGTATTTTTGCAAATAGGAATGAATGAAGAAAATTGTGACTGCCTCAGATTTCTGTGATGGGACGAGGGTGTCTCCTGTTTTCGTTTGACAATTATTCTGCAAAGGAATCATTATATCCTGCAGAAATTAATAGAATAGAAACATAAAGAATTAAATTACAGGGTGCCCAAATACTGATGAATAACATGTGGGAGAGGTATTGGATACTGAAGTGCAGAAAATCCATCTGACAAGTAATGCTGCATTGTATTAGATGCAAAAGATTTACCCTGAACTCTGTTCAACCAAAACTCCCTGCTTTGCCTGAAGATTGAATTAGAGACACAGCCATTCAAGGTTACCCGTGTTGATCTAGTCGATCGCTTACATTTGAAACATGAAGGAAAATGTTGGACTATGCTGTCGGCTGCGGACACTTAGCCAATGGGACACTTAACTGACACCAGTTAGCCGACAAGATATTTAGCCGACATGGACACATTTGAAACATGGAGGAAAATGTTGGACTATGCTGTCGGCTGCGGACACTTAGCCGACAACCACTTAGCCAACGAGACACTTAACTGACACCAGTTAGCCGACAAGATATTTAGCCGACATGGACACTTAGCCGACAGGACATTTAGCCAACAAGGACACTTGGCCGACAAGGACACTTCGCCGACACGGACAGTTAGCAGACATGACATTAAGCAGACAATAAGCCTCAATGGTTTTAAATTTCTTATACTTTCACATCTCATTACTACTTTGCTCAACACATCACATTACATTCATTCCCATAGAAAGTCGTTTTGCTCCTCCAAATAATGAAATTTTCTTTCCCTGTCAGGAAATAGAGTGATTCACCCTACTCCTCGCCACACTGGAACTACTTTCTTATCTAAAATGCTATTTACACCCTCAGAATGCTATTTACAGGTTAGGCATTGCATATTTATTAATCTGGGATAGGGCTCCGGCACGGGAATTCGTACCACATTGGCTTGTGGCCGCCTAACAGAAGTAGGTTTGGTTTATGCAATTACGGCAAAGCTAGAAGGCTATCTGCCTAACAAAAGGGATACCTTCATGGAGGACTTTGTAAGGAAAAGCGGCTCGTATACCTGTTGCACATGGGGAAAAACATGAAAATACCCATGCAGCCTGTCCATTCGTGTGATTCGAAATTCGGACCGAACTGCCAGTGTTCAATGACGTCACCGCTCGGCCACTTCTGGGCATAACAGAAACAGAGTGACCATTTAATATATAACCAGTCTCTTCCAATAAAAATTGCCTTTTTAGTCTAGAACTTTATGAATGCATTCAGGAAAATGGGCACCAAAAATTTCCCTTATTACCATGTAGCTACAACAAAAACGAGAAAGAGAAGGAATGAAAGAGAAAAAAAAGTTAAAGCTTGTGAAAAGTTAAAGGAAAATTTATACATTTTTAACAGATATTGAGAATGTTACGTTTTATGAGAAAAACATGAAACAATATAACATATTATATTGAAAATTACACATCGAGTCTTTCAAAAAGCACAGTACATAATATTATCTAGTTAAGTGGCTGATCTAGTTAAATCTAGCTCTGATAGATGGCACCACATTACGGTGAAATTTCAGGATGTGTCGCTTTGCTCCGCCCTGCTTGGTGCTCCTCCTTCTGCAGATTCCTCCGATTTCTCTTCGGAGGTTTTCCAACGTCCGGAATTTCATATCAGCAACGTTTTCGACATATGAAGAGTGAAAAATGTAGATTTTGCAGAAATCTTATGAATGAAATAAAACCTTAAAGAATATTTTACTTCTAAATTAAACATAATGCACCAGTTTAGTGCTATAAACTGTGCAGGCAAGCCTCCACATTTATTCAACATCAAGTCTATTCACTGCGACCGCTCAATGACAGAGCGAGTTTGACCACTACAACCGGTTTTTCTCTCTTCTGCTGCTAGACTCCAAAGGTGCAGGACAGGCTTCTCTCCGTCCTTTCTGCGGATGATGCGTGTCTGCAATTTGTTCTTTTTCGTGCCTTTCTGATGACCATCTCCATATAGTTTAAAGAGAATGCATTTTGAATAGAAATCGGTACTGAAGATTCATTCTGCAGTAAATTAATGAAGTTCTACGACTTGAGATATCCTCGAAAGGAATTCATGTGCACATGTTGCACCTTGGTGAGAGAATTGGCCTTGTGTTTCTACAAAAATATATTTGAATAACCAGTCAACTCAATTTCCTTCGTTATAAAAATTGAATTTTGTTATCATGTAACTTTGTGTAATGAAGATGAACTGAGATTTACTTAGTTGGAATATTACGCATTTCTTTCAAGAAAGGTTA
Source organism: Stegodyphus dumicola (assembly GCF_044657685.1). NCBI lineage: Eukaryota > Metazoa > Arthropoda > Arachnida > Araneae > Eresidae > Stegodyphus > Stegodyphus dumicola. Next base: position 184,660,846 of record NC_140781.1, read on the forward strand.
GGACTCAAAATGGTAGGACTAACATGTACTGCAGTTGCTTTACCACTGTCTATTATCTTCTGTCTGGCAATGTTTTCTTGATTTATACTAGTATTAATTTAAATTTCACGATGTCTAGATATAATAAATTTCTCATAATTCACATTATTTGAAGTGTCATCCTTTGGGGGTAAGTTACTTTAATTCCATATTTTTTTTTTTTTTTTTTTTTTTTTTCAGATCACACATTTCATCCTGCACGTTATCCAGTATTTCTGGGTTATTGCGCACACCACCCATTTATTATTATTACATAAACATTAACTTAAATAATTATTTTAAGCAAGAGGCGTGGTCAAACAAATGTTACACAATTTTTATCTTAAGTATGGTGGCATGAACACCCCATTATAAAGGTCAATAATTTATACCTTTGCTTGTCTTAAAAATTCACTTTTTTATTGTTTCTAATAACAAAATAATATATATTTCGAAACTTTTCACGGCCATATGGTTCTATATAAAGTATAATTCAAGAATAACAATAATTTTTATTGCATTATTCAGATTTTTCATGAGAGGGAAAGGACGTTTCATTAGTGGGAGCAGCAAAACGATTTTGTAAGGGAATGAATGTAACATGATGTATTGAGTAAAAAAGTAATCAAACGTAAAGGTATTAGAAATTTGGAAGAGCGAGATTGGAAAATTAATATCATTAAGTATACAAGAAAAATTATTAATGATGTGAAAGTGTTCAAAGAAACCCAGTTGATTAAATGAAGAAGCTTTACAGATAATTTTTGAAGATCTCAAATGTATTTAAGTGACCACCGTACTTAGTTAAAAAAATTCTTTTTTTTCTTTCGAAATTTAATTCATATTCCCTGATGAGAAATTTCAGCGCTTTTTCAATTTGGCCAATATACACCAAACAGCATGATACATATCAAACAATGCTAAATTCTCCCAATGATTAAAAGCACATATGAGATCTTTTAAGAATCGAAAAATGAATTTTTACTGATAGATTAAAAAATAACTAAAATATTGAACTTATAGATAAGTCGAAAAATTTTGTAATTCATAGTAAGTTTAAATAATTATTGGGTACGTGTCAGCTAAACGTCACTGTCGGCTTAGTGTCCTGTTGACTAAATGTCTTGACAGTTAAGTGTTCCATAGCTAAATATCCTGACAGCTAACTTGGCCAAATGTCCTGTAGGCTAAATGTCCTGTCGGCTAACTGTCCGTGTCGGCCAAGTGTCCGTGTTGGCTAAATGTTCTGTCGGCTAAGTGTCCGTGTTGGCTAAATGTCCTGCCGGCTAACTGGTGTCGGTTAAGTGTCCCATCGGCTAAGTGGTTTTCAGCTAAGTGTCACGGACCCCTGTGCTGTACACTTGTTTATAGAGCAGTGCACTTTAAATTATTAACATCATTGTCATCAGACATATTTTTGCAAACTCTAAGAAGATGCATTACAAGAAGAGGTAGGCCTTTTGTTATACACAATGATTGAGGCATGAAATTTTATAGAGCTTCAAAGTAATTTACCGATCCTACACATGCAAAAATTCATAACAAAGCTCTTGTAAAGAACTTAACATGGAACTTCAAGCCTCCAGTTGCACCATAGTAATGTGGCTGGTGGGAGCAATTAGTTGGCTGAACAAAATAAATTTAAAAAGAGTACTTGGATGAGCAGCCTTAGATTTTAAAGAACTCTATATGGTTATCTGCGATACTGAAGGCTTGATGAACTCTAGACCACTAACTACTAAGGACTTGATCCTCTTAACTTGTAGCATGTTTTTACAAGGAATTACAAAAACCAGACTTCCTGATCTAGCAGGGTTCTTACACATTTCTGCACATGGAAATTAAGTACTTTTAAGGACTTTTAAGGACCATTAATGAAAAAAATTAAGGACCTATCAGCAAATGGAAGCTGAATAAATTCAATTAAAATACAATCAACTTTTGTCTTAACTCCATTTTTGTAATATCCCTCTAAGAATAAAATAGATGTGTAAGTAGGATGCATTCTTCTTAAACATAATTTAATAGACATAATTATAAAACAAGTTTGAAATTAAAATCCAATTTATAAAATTTATCAGATAGCATTCAATATTTTACACGTATAATAGTTGGACACAGTTTGAAGATTTTGAAATAGATTAGGGACATTTTACTTATGTTTTACTAACAGTTAGCTTTATTAAGACACAATAACACGCCGAATAAATACTAATTCAGAAGTCAAACAACAAAAATCAGCGTTAATTTACAAAATTTTCACAGGACTAGTTTCGATGGTTTTACCGAACCATCATCTTCAGCTGCAAAACCGCAAATGAACAAGATAGGAAATAATGTTTAGATAAGATAAGAAAGCCTGGACAAGAATAAACAAGTGGCGCCATCTGTTGGCGAAACCAGAACTAAAACATAATTTCTCTAAAAGCTGAAGGCAAATTTGGATTGGAATTAGGATCGTTAACTAGAACAGAAAGATCTTTATGAATGTGAAATGCCTCTAGAAAATCCAGTTCTCCAATGGAAGATGTTTTTTGAATAATTTTCGCAGCAGAAAAATTGAAAGTGTGATTTTCGGACCAACAATGTTGAGCAACAGAAGACTTCTGTGTTTCCTTTTTTCTAACATATGCCTCATGTTCTTTCACACGAAATTTTAAGGCTCTCTTAGTTTGGCCAATGTAAATTAAACCGCACTGGCAAGGAATCCTATAAATACCCCAGGAATTCATATCCGGAATGGGGTCCTTGAGTATAGAAGTTGGAATTTTATTGATGGGAGAGTAAACAACCCGAAAGTTAAATTTCTGCAAAATATGTGCAACTTTATAGCTAATTGATGGAAAGAAGGGAATGACAACAGAATTTTTATAATCTCCTAAAATAAGAGTGTGGCTTTTAGTGTGTTGAGATGAGAATTTTTTAACTGCTTGATTAATAATATTGGGTGAAAAGCCCCTGTCAATAGCTATTGCTTTTAAATAATTTAGTTCTTCATCAAGGGCTAGTTTGGAGGAGCAAACTTGAAGAGCACGGAAAACATAGGAATAAAATGAAGCTAACTTTTGTTTAGTCGGATGACATGATTTAAAGTGTGGAGGAAGGCAAACCGATGAAGGTTTACGGTAAAGAATGAGAGAAAATGTCTAGAAACCAGACTTCGTGAATTTCATTTCTCTTGCATCGAAATTGATGAGCTAATTTCTCTCACTCAACTCTGTTTGAAACAAACACATTTTGTTTTCCAAAATAAATATTACAAGCAAACTGAGGGATTAGCCATGGGAAGCCCCCTCAGTCCCATCCTGGCTCATATCTACATGCATTATTATGAATCAAAATTGTTTCAAACTTTAAACTTCCTGGCATGGTTCCGCTACATAGACGATACTTTTACCCTGTTTGAAGGTAATAAAGATGATTTAAATAGAGTTCTTTCAACAATGAATTCTATTGATCCTGCTATTCAGTTCACTTTTGAACTTGAGACTTGCAATTCTCTTCCGTTTCTCGACATTCTGGTCACACGTAACATATCCAACTTCAGTACTACAGTTTACCGTAAACCTTCATCGGTTTGCCTTCCTCCACACTTTAAATCATGTCATCCGACTAAACAAAAGTTAGCTTCATTTTATTCCTATGTTTTCCATGCTCTTCAAGTTTGCTCCTCCAAACTAGCCCTTGATGAAGAACTAAATTATTTAAAAGCAATAGCTATTGACAGGGGCTTTTCACCCAACATTATTAATCAAGCAGTTAAAAAATTCTCATCTCAACACACTAAAAGCCACACTCTTATTTTAGGAGATTATAAAAATTCTGTTGTCATTCCCTTCTTTCCATCAATTAGCTATAAAGTTGCACATATTTTGCAGAATTTTAACTTTCGGGTTGTTTACTCTCCCATCAATAAAATTCCAACTTCTATACTCAAGGACCCCATTCCGGATATGAATTCCTGGGGTATTTATAGGATTCCTTGCCAGTGCGGTTTAATTTACATTGGCCAAACTAAGAGAGCCTTAAAATTTCGCGTCAAAGAACATGAGGCATATGTTAGAAAAAAGGAAACACAGAAGTCTTCTGTTGCTCAACATTGTTGGTCCGAAAATCACACTTTCAATTTTTCTGCTGCCAAAATTATTCAAAAAACATCTTCCATTGGAGAACTGGATTTTCTAGAGGCATTTCACATTCATAAAAATCTTTCTGTTCTAGTTAACGATCCTAATTCCAATCCAAATTTGCCTTCGGCTTTTAGAGAAATTATGTTTTAGCTCTGGTTTCGCCAACAGATGGCGCCACTTGTTTATTCTTGTCCAGGCTTTCTTATCTTATCTAAACATTATTTCCTATCTTGTTCATTTGCGGTTTTGCAGCTGAAGATGATGGTTCGGTAAAACCATCGAAACTAGTCCTGTGAAAATTTTGTAAATTAACGCTGATTTTTGTTGTTTGACTTCTGAATTAGTTAGCTTTATGTTGATTTTTTCTTTTATGTCTCATTTTTCCACACTTAGTCAAGAGAGTACATAGCAGGTAGAATTTATATCAAATCACATAGGTTAAAATGAGAAATAAAATCATTATCAGCATGATTCGTAACAGAAGTTTGGCTGTTGCCAGTGCTGCTGCTTGCCTAAAGAGAGATCTGTTGATCAGAACAAACGTGAAAGCCTGAAGTTTTGAAGTTGGCAAGTTTTGAAAGTTAATCGTGCTCCATCTGTCTCACGCAGTTAGTGTTATAGCTTCATGTAGAATTTCTGGCATTGTAATACAGTTAATTTATTTTAAGGTTCCAATAAGCCACTAATGCACCAGAGGTGATAAGTTGTTTTGTATTATTTTAAGTCTCACTAGATGCAAAGAAAAAGTTTTACATTAATTTTTACATTTTTGTGCTATATCTTGTGACAACAGTAAGGATTGATGAAAGGCAATAACTTGCTTTAATATGCAAAGGTAACTTTTAAAGGTGAGCGGTTAGTTACAAATAATTAAATTGGTAGTTAAATACCCTTAATCGTTATAGATTTACATGACCACTATATTAAATTTTATTTATTTTTTAAAAACATTTGTTGAAAAAGCACTATTAAAAATCACAATCTAATAACATTTCACAGTTTAAAATGCATGTAATTTTAAATTGTCAGTTTTATATCAATGTCATAACATTTATTCTTAAATGGTAGTAGGGTAATTTCACATTAAAAGCTACAAAACATTTATTTTTTGTAGCAGCAACACATAAAATATTTATGAGTCTTTTTAATTTGAAGCCTTCCCAGACATTTTGGCTTAATTTATATCTATTTTCTTCTCTTTAAACATCTTTCCTAACAATTAAAAAACTGTTTCAATACACAAACAAATGTTCCCACTAGTTTCTGTGTGCTTTATCTTCTAGTTTGCCAGTTTCTTAACAGTGTACGTAATGAGGTTTTACTTGATCTGGTGTAAGTTAAATAGTCCAAAACCTCTTATAGACATATCGCTATGTCTGAAAGTAACTACAAAGTCTCATAAAGGTTTAAATAAACCTTTTATTTAAAAAGAACTTAGAACATATACAGGCATGTGTCTATGCTGATAAAATCAACTACAGCTTGGGGTGATGCAATTAAACAGGAACAATCAAATTCAAACTAAAATTGTAGACTAGTAGTCAAAGACTACACAATTTAATTTTAATCTAAGCTGGCTCAGTAACTCTAATGTTGTAACAAATTCAAATGTTAGCAACGATTGTGCAAAGACGAATAATTACAAATTATCAGAGCTGGCAGAAACTAATGCAACATCTAAGAGGGGGGCAAAAACATTCTGTCTCTCAGTCCCAAAAACCTCAGTTTAAAAACTATCTCATTTGCATTATGGTGAGGAAACGGAAAGGGGAACTTACAGTAAAGGCTAAAATTATAAACAACTGGTTAATTTGCAGAATAATTTTCTTCCTCTTTATGAATTCAGTTTCTTTCTTCATTTCGTTTCCTCTTCGCTTTAGAATTGTTGGAATTAATTAAAGATTTCTGTTATTCTAAAAAAAAAAACAAATGTATTTAGAATCTAAAGAAAAAGCTGAAAAATATGAAATTATGTATAGTAAGGGCTGGTTTCAGGGCCAATGAGGCAGAATTTTTAGAATTTAGTGATACGTTGAGTAACAAAATTTAAAAATGGCAAAACGTTTAGAATTTAGGACACGCAGTGGGAGCAGAATTTAGGATCCACAGAGATTGCATCAGGTGGGAAAATGCCTTGTGTCAGCCCTGTGTATGATCCATTGAGACATATAAGGTGAATATTTTAAATTGTTAGTTTTCAATTTCTTTATTAATAGAAAAAATTCTATTTTACAAATGCCTGTCCATGTGAAAAGATTAGAAACATTTTTGATATTTTCCATACTTGTGTCAATCAAAAAGTTGAGAAAAGGGAAGATAAACATGCTAAGAAAAAAATTTCTAATATCAGAAGCAAAACATTCAAACATCGTGTTTTCATTGTCCTTCCAAAAATCCCCCAAAAGGTAAGAAATTTATCACAAACTTTCTGTAAAATACAACCATTATGTGTTAATACAATGAAGACATTTTCATTTCGTCACTTTTTTCTGAAGCCTTCTATAATTGTGGGTCTATAAATCTTGCCTTCAAATCCTTCTAAACTTTCCAAGTTGCAATGCGTAAAATCCGAAAGAAAAATTAGCCCTACTAATTCTGCAAGAGAAAAAGGGCTAAAAATGTTTTGAAAAAAAATATGTCAGTAGAAAAGAGTGTAAAATTAATTTTATAGAGAAAACTGATACATATTTTAACAATTCTGAATATTCTGAGACAATTACATGGGAAAAATTCTTACCATGAAAAAATTAAAAGGAAGAATTTTTTAATGAATTATATAGCAATTTTGCTTTTGCTATGAATTGATTTGTAAACTGGCTTTTATGCACTGTGCATTTATTACCTTGTTTATTTTTCAGATTCAAAATACTATACAAGTCGCCAAAATGGAAAGTAAGGCCACTTTATAATATGACAGCAAAAGAAAATAAAAAAATTTAACTTGATGTTATTCCTTAAATGTAATTTAAATATATTACCATTATTTTAGTTAAATTTATCAATGTTATAACATTCCCCACAAAAATTGTCGAAAAATTTCCAGATCTCCAAATTAAAAATTTTCTATAGAAATTAACCTTAAAAGTACCAAAATGTTCATAAGTTGTCAAATTCAGAGCCGTTTTCTGCTTTGGGGAGATGTGAATTCTTTTATTAATCTCCCAAACGCAGAAAGTTGTTTAAATGCTCTTCATTAGAAAAAAAATGAAATAATTTTGAAATGTTTATGTTTGACTCCTCCTCAGAAACTCCAGTATACCAACCCTTTACATTAGAAATAGGAACAAATTATAGATCATGAACCCATTCAAAAGATAATCAGATTTGTCAGTGAATTGTCAAAAATATTCCTCCATAATGATAATTCACACTCAAAACAGCAGTCGTAAAAACAAGACAGAAATTTCAGATGATTAAAATTAAGGACCTTCTGCCGATTTTGGCCAAAATTAAGGACTTTTAAGGACCAAAATTCAATTCAAAAAAAAACCTAAGAACTTTTAAGGTCCGTACAAACCTTGTCTAGACAATGTGGAAAGTGTAAATCTAGAGACTTCAATACAACACGAAAATTGCAGTAGGAGACATTGTTCTTGTAGGTCATGATAATTAAAGAATTAACTTGCCCATTAGCTAGGATAGAGGAAGTATATCCTGGTGAAGATGGATTAGTTAGGGTAGCTAAAATTAAGATAGAGAATGGCTTTTTGATACATCCAATACAAAAACTGTATCCTTGGGAAACTTCTATTGAGGAAAGTGGCAACATCCAAACAAAATGTGCTTTGCTTGGAACTTGGATATCTCCTCGAGTATCTTCGAAAAATGCCCAGATGATTCGAAGCTGTCTACAAGTGTTGATTGCCGTGCTGTCAAGACCAACTCTGTTATGAGATCTAGTCAGCAACTAAAGAAAAAGCAGATTCATTAAGACTCTGAATAGACTGAACTTATGAAGTCACTGACTTTTTGTTTACTTTCCATTTTTATTTTAGTTATTATAGCATGTTTATTAATGCTTTCTTTTCCTTTTATGTTTCATTTCAAGCCCTGTAATCTTGGTGGGTGGTGGGCCATTCTACCTCTATGATAACATCAGGCAGATTGGAGAAAAAGATTTGTTCAAGTCTGGTTTTGCTGCAATGAGACCTTTCATCGCTGAGCAGCTAATTTATTGCTTTTCATTATAACAGACAGCTATAAGTATTTCTTGACAGTGATGCAATTTTAGCCGATATGTTTGATTTTTTTCCCTGTAAATATTGTATTGTATTAATAAAGTGCTTTAGTAAGGATCATAACATGACTCCTGATTCAAAACATCGGCTAAAGATAAATGAGGGTAAATGAAGCAGGTAAATGAGATTTGTTTATTTATTTAATTAAGAGTTACAGAATTTTCTGATGGCACATGAACTGTGATTTTGTAAGGAGAAGGCCATGACACTGAAAAACTAGTAGCACTTTCCATTTGATACAGTAAATGATCCATCCGATACTGGAAGTGAGAAATAAATTTACTGAATTGAATACAGTCAAAAGTCGTTGATTCGGACACCCATAATCTGGAATGATCTATAATCCGGACCTCAAAGCTATGCGCATGCGTCGCGTTGACGCATGCGCGTAAGACCTTTACGGCTGCGAATATGCGTGTGCGCATGCCCAAAATACGTTTACGCATGCGTGTTTAATGTATAACGGATGGTATAAGCTAAGCTAAAATTATCTAATTCAGTTAATGTTGCAGATTGCGTTGTTCCTTAATCTTTGAATTGGATCTGGCTTATTATTTTTTGCAGACTGTTACAGCAATTTTATAAAAGTAAGCTTGAACTTTCGATTATGTCAAATAGAATTTCCGATTTATATTTACTAATATGTAACGGATCTACAAAGCGAAAGAATGTTTCAGAGTCCATTAAACAAAAAGTGGAATTGCTGCAAAAAATGAATAAAGGCATATCCTTTGTTTATCTAAACTTTAACGTTTGTTTATCTAAACTTTGTTTATCTTTAACGCCGCGGCGGGCGCGCGCAATTAATTGGAAGTTGATCTGTCAGCACTATCCTTATCTTCAGGGCAGATGTTTTTATTTTATTTGGCTTATAAGTGCTTACTAAATGTAGTATTTCATTTCGATGTACTCCGTCTCTGATATGATTTAAATCAAATGCCTCATCATTATAATTCGCTTCCGATAGCGAAGAAAGTCACAGAGGTTATTAAAAACGAAAAAATTTCGATTGACAAATTAGTCGGTATTCTCGACACAGCAATTATAGGACTTGAACAGCGGAACTTTGTATCTGAACAAGAAATTATGTCTGTTTATAGAATTAAAGAGAATGTATTATCACATAAAAAAATGAAGCAACTTAAACAACTTACATTGAAAGAAATGTTTAGTAAAGTAAACAAATAAATATTAAGCTTTTTTTTTTTTTTTTTTTTTTTTTTGTAAATTTTGATACACTTTAGATTATAATTGTTCTTTATTTCGTAAATTATGGTTTCATATTTTTAATTTTATAATTTCTGCATGCCATTTTACCAGATTTAAACTGATGATCTATAATCCGGAATCGCCGAAGTCCCGACGAGTCCGGATTAACGACTTTTCACTGTATTACCTTTTTGTCTGGGAAAAAGCTTTCATACATTGCCTATTTAATTAATGTTTACTCTCAGAAAACAGGCTTTATAAATTATTTCAATCTCTTAAGCTTTTCAAAGATATTTCAATTAGCTTTTATATTATTATAACTGAATAAGCTTATAAGATATCTAATGAAATAATTTAAAGGCATATTAAAAATTCTGCAACTAATGAAATATTGGGAAAGGCCTCCAAATATAGGAAAGATTACTAGTAGCATTTTATCTATGCGCTAAATTTATTCATAATATGCTATTTAGGTTTAAACTAAGTTCGTAGGTATATACTTCTTGATACATTCATCCTTTACTATAAACAGTTAATGAGTTTCATCTGAGAAACACTATAATTCTTTTATACTGAAAAAAACTACTTGTCCTCTTTCATATCGCCAATGTATGCAAATGAAAGAGTACCTAAGTTAATTACCAAATGTAATTATATTTATTTCACATAAACCAGAACAGCATATGATGAAAATCCTTTCTCATTCATGGAGTTATAAACATACATAAAATTAAATATTATTTACATGCATAAAACTAAGTATTATGAACATACATCAAATTAAGTAATGAATGTAGACAGATACCTAAATGTAATAATAAAAAAAACCTAAATTCAAACATTCACATTTATGAGATGATCTTACAAACGAGTACACATGAATGGAATTTTTCAAAGGCACAAAATATGCAATGATTGCAGTTACAAACACCAAAATAATAAAACTTCAATTTGCAAATTATACAAAAAATGCTTTTTAAAATTTTTTTCTTTAGGATTATTTGAAATAACAGAATTCCCTGTTAAATATTTCATATAATTGTTTAAGCAAAGAATTTCAAATGCATTCTGTATTTTCATGCCAATATTAATGAAATCACAACTGCAAGATTTTAAAACATTTTGTTACTAAGGAATTTGCAATTATTAATATAAAAAGTGAAAAAGGATTTAATGCTAATTTTAACACTTTCAAAAATGTGTTTTGCAACTATGGATTACAGAATTTTGTACTAATGTTAATGTTTCAGATCAGATCTTTTATATCATATCTAAATAACAAAATTATTTTCACAAACAGTACTCCTTTTACTCGAAAAGAAAATTTCAAACAAATTTTTGACATCACAACTGCCCTTTTTGCATCAATTTTTAGAAAGTGAAAAGTATTAACATTATCCTTTCTTCCAACATAATTAGATTTCAACACACAACAATGACTCACTGCATTGTCAGCTGCAAAAGGTACCAACTGATAAGTTAGATAGATTTGGATTCATTCCCAAGTCACTTGTTGAGTATCACAGCCTTCTCCTTACAAATGTTATATAGCTGTACTTAGTTGTCAGAGTCATTTAGATTTAATAAAATGAAATCTCTCTTTATTTTGGTTTTCAGTCAGTCAAAGTTAACATGTAATTTTAGTTTTAAAAATATGACGCACTGTAGATTTAGAGACCATAGTTTTCAAGGAGGGGGGGAATCAAAATTTGCCCGATTCTTGAAACTCTGCTGCTTATTCAACTTAAAATGATTCTCTCTTGACATAATCTGAATAGAGAAAACAGCAACTGGTTCTTTTGTTGTTTGCCACATAATAAGTTCACTCAAAACAGGGAAATTCAAAAAAGAATGGGGAAATTCAATCCCACAATGTACTGAACCAACAGTTTATTCTGATAAAATTCATTAAAATTTCAGTTTTACAAATGATGTTTCCCTCAACCCATATTACATCAAATTCACAATTAAGATTAGCTAAGGACACAAATGAATGAATGAATCACACAAATGAATTTTGACGAAAAGTCACATTTCTTTTAACTACTAATCCCTTAAACAAGAGCACCAGGAAACTGCCATAAAAACGGCAATATTCCAAGAAAAAAATTTTTATTTTTCAGAGGTAACTTAGTATAAATTTAATTCAAAACACTTTTAAAAAATATTTTATTCATCATAAAATTCAACTTTGAAAAGGCTCCAACATTTTCAAATACACTACATTAAAGCACTTAAAGGGGCCTTGACTTCAATTAAAATTTTGAATGGTACATAAAATTATGCAAGATAAGGAAGCATTATTTTAGTTTCAGCATTTCTTCCAAGTTAAGTTAATTTTTCTTCCAAAACAGCACCGATTTTCTGCAAAGTATACACATAGAGATTTCCAAACGTTTTTCTACAACAGAACTTCTAATACATCATTAGTTAATAATTCTTCTCACCTAAATAACACAACACACATGTAGAAATTTTTATTTACTAAAATATATCAAATCTCGAGTGCAAAACTTTTCTGCAATGCATACCACAATACTCCAAACAATTAAAAATCAATTAAGTATCAACTGAAAGATCAATAACAAGCCTATCAAGTGGTTAAAAGCAACAAATAAAATCTCATCAAAAATTTTTACAGCAATCAGAAAGTATTATTTCTAAATACAGCATTATTCACTACACTGAGAATAAATTAAATATATAGCCTGACTTAAATTAAGTTTGCAATGATTTTTCTAGTAATTATCCACATGCCTAAAAAGGTCATCAGGTATTCATTATGCAGAACATCCACTGCAAAAATCTACAGATTCTAAAATTAGACCTATTTCATAACATTAGCTTTCTCAAACATGATATCAAAGCTATGTAGTTTACATAATTAGAAGATACTTACCACTGCAAAACCACTGAAAAAACTAAAATTCAATTAAAGCATAATGTTACAAAATACAAAAAAAAAAGTTATTAGAAACTGCTATTATGTTCAGGTTAACGATTTCGAAATGCAGTTAAAAAGAGTATATTAAATGCATCCCATTATCAAGCACATTTCGTAAAATGTTTAACTGGACATTCATGGAACAATGCCAAAATACAAACAAGAATTAATTCGTGGTCTGTGTTCGTTAACAGGTACATAAATATATGAATGTTAGCTAGTCAAATCAGGAAGTTGGTCAAAAGTAGAACAATTTAAAATAATGAAGGGTGTATTTGCAATAATACGCTTATAAATTTATAATGGAAATCATGCTACCTTTAAGAAATGACTATGGTTTTTTACTAAACATTTTATAAAACCACATCATTCAGCAATTTTAAAGGGGAACTTGTACAAACTTGTTTAGAATGTAAGTAATTAGTTTCTTACAATTTGCATAAATCAATAGATATGCATTACAAGAAAATTTTGACTATAAATTCAAATAAATTCGAATTATAGTTCCTAAAATTTAAACTATGCATACTAGAAAATAAATAACATTTAATGCTTTTTTTTTTTCTTTCTTTTTTTTTTTTTTTTTTACCTTTCAACAGTAATTCTTTCTCTAAATGCTGGAAGTGGAGGTTTTGGAGGTGGCTCAACTTCACTTAGCCGCAGAGAGTTCCCTGATCCTAAAATACTATCTGAAGAAGCAGAATGATGTAGTTGGGGTAAAGTAGAAACCTCTGATATTTTTGTTTGCTCAAGAATTTCCCTTTCTCGTGGAGTTAATGGTATGTCGGGAAGGGAATTTCGGTGAGGACTGCAAGATGACAGATCCCAAAAAAAGCATAATATACACATAAATAGCCAACAATGATTATATAATATGAATAAATCAACACAAAATATTTTACTTAACACATTATACAGGGTGCCCACTAAAATCTGGTAACACCCATTTTACTGCCGAATGGCTGCAGCTAGAGTCATAAAAGTGGTGTCTAGGTATAGTAAAGTGGCTATGTGGTACTAATAGATAAGATAGCTTACAGCACCATCTGGTAAAAAAGGGCGGAGTTAGCATCACTATCTCAAAAGTTATATGAGATAGGAAGAAAAAGTGAATTACAAAGTTGTAGAGCATCATTGATTTAGTACAAAAAGACACCTCGCGGATATGAATGCTGAAAACGCATATTTGTTTCTTCATGATTTCCGAAACTGTAAAGTCACAAAACTTGAACCAAAGAGAAAAGATTATTTTTTGGATGAAACACAAGCCTGTATCGTGGCAGATTCTTATCACTTGAAATTCACAAACGAGAGGACTGTGGTTCAAACCCTGCAGGGTGCATCCTTATACTGATTGCCATTACAAAGTAGACAATATGCAGACTGTGCACAATCGTGTCGCAAAACGCATCAATTCAATGCAACTTGAGCTTGGTGTGTGAATTTGGGCATTATGCAAATAGTGTATGAAGCCTCACACCTGTTCACCTGAGACAGCTACAGAAGAGATATCTCCTTGGGGTTGTATGTTGAAGCTCATGTTCATGCAGCAATTTTCAAAAAATGATTATTGTGAGATGGTCTTACTTTGTGGTGAATGTGGGCACAAAGCGCTATCGGCAGCACGGTTGTATCAGCAACTTTTCTTCAGGCCCGCATCCTTCAAACAAAACCATCCTACGTTGTAGAACATTTAAAGGAGACAGGCTGCATGACCAGCCGACTTCGATTTGGCAGACCAGCTAAGCTAGAGTAGAAAGTACAGCCGGATGATGTTTTATCATATGCCCTCACATATCCAAACAGCAGCACAAGAGAGATAAGTGAAAACTGTTGCTGCTCAAAAGAGAGAGATTGCATTTGGAAAGTCAGAAATGAATTAGGTGCTCATCCATACCGGCTACCACCTAATCAGGCATTACTGGACGGGGATGTCGAGAGACATTTTGCATGGTGCCACTTCATCGTGAATCAGAGAGTTCCAAACAACATTCTTGGCAGGTATAAGTATTGTTACGAAATGTAAAGGCGTGGTAAGATAGCTTCCCCGCAAAGCAGTTTTAGGGTTGCCATATTTGGCGAGAAATCGCCCATTTGGCGATATACCATGGACAGTTGGAGAACCTTCTGGAACTATTTCTTACCGCTTTAGTCCAGAATGTTCCCGAACACAAGCCGAAAGCTATATAAACCCTGCTGGTCCGCAGTCAGTCAGTGTGTCTCATCGAGTGTGAGCATGTCTCGTCTAGCGAGTCAATCGAATTGACAGCCGGGCAGCGAGTGCCTAGTGGGTCGTCAAGTGCACCGAAGTAATCTGTTAGTTTCGCGCGGTTAGTGCATTGTCGAGAGAGCGTGTTGAGCTCCGGGAATGACTGAACCGAAGAGTCGGGAGCTGTGCTTGTGTGTCGTCGAGTGCATAGCGAGTTGTAGCTTGGAGAGTCTCGAGAGTACGTGGAGTTCCGAGAACGACCAAGCAGAGTCGGGAGCTGTACTCTGGAAAGCAGAAAGCTGTCTCCACCGTGATAGCCTGATAACCTGAAGACTGTGTCGCTGATCGTGTCAGCATATTTATGGGAGTTCATCAACGACTGTAAAACGTGTTTTGAAGCTGTCCTGACAATACTGGTTAATAAAGTGTGTTTCGATACTTCATTAAGTAGTGTCGTCATTATTCACTCCAAATCTATACGGACCCCGTACGAACGTGAAGGAAGAAAATAACATAACAACTGGTGTCAGAACAGAAAAGAAAAACGTAACAACTGGTGTCAGAAGTGGGATTTGCGAGTGAATGCCAGTGACCCGCCTGCAGAGGAAAGCCATGGCGGAGGAAACGAAGACTTTGATGGACTTCTTAACCGAGATAAAGGAAGAGATGAAAGCCGGACAGAAGGAGATAAAGGCTGAAATCAAAGCCGCACTGAAAGAGATGAAATCCCGGCGAGAAGAAATAGATGTCGGTGAAGAAAAAGTACGAGAGTAAATCCAACAGGTGAAAGTGGAGTTTACAGAAGAAACTGGAGCCATAAAAGGCGATATGAATATGAGAGAAGTGGCTTTTGGAGAATCAAAGGGTGAAGAAATGAAGGCAGTAGCTAACAAACTGCCTGAGAAAGATCAAGAAATGAAGGATGAAGCATCTAACGGGATTAAAGATAAAGAACGAAAACATGAAGAAATAAGAGACGGGAAAGTAGAGTTTGATTCTCAAGTGCCTGAAGTGGAATAAAGTGAAATGCGACTGTTAATTTCTTCAAAACTGATAGTGAAGTTATGAAAACGCAGTCAGTAAGTGTTGAACCATCTGAAAGTGCATGTGATGCAGAGATGGAAGATGGTGAAGTGCAGCTTAAGTAGTACGCTCCAGTATTGCGAGAAAATTCACCCACTTCACAGACTGGGTGTGTGCTTCACAGTGCAGGTTTTGTAGACAAGGACTTGATTCCAAACCCGGATATTTCTGCTTGTAAAGGATCGGATTCTATTCATGAACCTGGTGCAAACATCGGTACTGGTTTTCAGGAAATAGAGGTAAATAAGCCATCTGCTAATGATATTGAGGTGAACTATACGAATGCTGCAAATGATCTACATAGTGGTGTATGAATTGTTTTAGATTTTCCTGTGGATGAAAAGCCTGAAGGAACTGAATCTCCAGACTCCTGATATGCAAAACATCAATGTGTCTGAGAAATGCAGTAGAAAAGTGTTTGACACAGGTATATTTTAATGAAAAGACAGAGACTGAAATTAGACTTTAATTTGATATTAGATTTTAGATTTAATTACAGATTAATTTAATTTTAGATTTTAATTGAGACTTTAATTTATATAATTTAAAATTGTTATGCGTTTAATTTGTGTATATGACTTGTACATACTGTAAATATCTGTTTCTTTAGTTATGTAATTTCTTTATACCTTATGTTTGTTTCATTACGTTTTGTTTGTATCGAATTAGGCTTCTGACCAAGGGTTGTACTGCCCAGGACGTGCAGTGGGAGGGGGCATTGTTATGAAACAGAAAGGCGCGGTAAGATAGCTTCCCTGCAAAGCAGTTTTAGGGTTGCCATAAAACAGCAAGGGGAGCAGGGTTGCCACATTTGGCGATATACCATGGACAGTTGGAGAACCTTCTGGAACGAATTCTTACCGGTTTAGTCCAGAATGTTCCCGAACACAAGCCGAAAGCTATGTAAACCCTGCTGGTCCGCAGTCAGTCACTGTCTCATCGAGTGTGCCTCTCATTGACTGTGAGCGTCTCGTCTAGCGAGTCAAGCTCTGCAGAGTCGATTGAATTGACAGCCGGGCAGCGAGTGCCTAGTGGGTCGTCGATTGCACCGAAGTAGTCTGTTAGTTTAGCGTGGTTAGTGCATCGTCAAGAGAACGTGTTGAGCTCCGGGAACGACTGAACCGAAGAGTCGGGAGCTGCGCTTGTGTGTCGTCAAGTGCATAGCGAATTGTAGCGTGGAGTCTCGAGAGTACGTGGAGTTCCGAGAACGACCAAGCAGGGTCGGGTGCTTTGCAGGAAGCTGTCTCCACCGTGATAGCCTGATAACCTGAAGACTGTGTCGCTGATCGTGTCAGCGTATTTATGAGATTTCATCGACGACTGTAAAACGTGTTTTGGAGCTGTCCTGACAATATTGGTTAATAAAGTGTGTTTCGATACTTCATTAAGTAGTGTCGTCACTATTCCCTCCAAATCCATACGAACCCCGTACGAACGTGAAGGAAGAAAATAACATAACAACTGGTGTCAGAAGAGAAAAGAAAAATGTAACAGTATGGATAGATAAGGCATGCTTTTCGCAGAATGAAATGTACAACAGGCAGAATCCCCATTATTTGGCACTGGAAAATCCATCATGTTCTGCAGGCATTTGACATCATATACAGTTTTTGATTTATGTTTGGTGTGGAATTTAGAATAACAAGATAATCGGCCCAATATTTTACTAGGGTGTGTTAACAGCCACATGATATTTAGAACTTATACAAGACATTATACCCAATTTTGTTGAGAACCTGCCATTGCTTTAACTCCAGAATGGATGGTTCCAACATGATGGCGCGCCTGCGCACAAGCCATCACAAGTGAAGCAGTAACTGATGGAGAAATTCCGAAAATGAATAATCCGGTATGGTCATTTCGAAGAGTGGTCCCCTTGTTCACCTGACCTGACTCCAATGGACTTTTTCCTGTGGGGGATACCTCAAACAGCAGGTGTACGCAACTCCTCCATAAACATTGAAAGACCTTTAACTACATATTGCAGATGTTTGTGCAAACATGTCATCCATTATGCTACAATGCGTGCAACTTGAGGTTCTAACAAGGGTCCAGATGTGCATGTCAGCTGACGGACAAAAGTCTGAACATCAAAAATAAAGTAAGCTTGTGATAACTAGTTAGTTTTTTCCTTTCTAGGATCGTTTGATGACATCACAGTATAGGAAATCGGGAACAATTAAATGTGCATTTAAAACGTTCTGTTCTTAACATTCATGCCCACAAGGTGTCTTTTCGTACTAAACTGACGATGTTCTACAACTTTGTAATTCACTTTTTCTTCCTATCTCATACTGTTTTCTGGATAGTGACACAAACTCCCCTTTTCTCCACCAGGTCGTGCTGTAAGCTATCTCATCTAGTAGCGCATAGCCACTTTTCTGAACGTAGACACCACTTTTATGACTATAGCTGCAGCCATTCGGCAGTTAAATGGTCTTTAGTGGGCACCCTGTATAAAGCACAAATTCCATAAATACACTGCTGGCCACCATAAATGCAACACCCTGAAGGAAGCATGCAAATAACATAAAATTTACAACATGCATTAGCGGAGGTGAGATATGCAAATGATTAGAATTTCAGCGCAGACGCACATCATGCATGCTTGTGGCACCAATTCAAAGCGCTATTTAAGACTTGGAGTTTTCGACGACTTCAAGTTCGTAAATTGTGTTTTCCTTGTTTTTTTCAAAAAAATTATCAGTTACGCCTTGTAATAAACAGCAATCATCGTTTGATCAAGTATCCGAGTTTGACAGAGGAAGGTTAGTGGCCTACGAAGAGTGTGGATTATGTTTCAGGGAAATCGGTAGTCGTGTTGGACGAAACCAAACAACTGTAATGTGGATTGTGACCGTTGGATGCAGGAGGGTACGACGGACCAATGTATTCGATCGCATCCACCTCAGTGCACCACTTCATGTGATGACAGGAACATTGTGTGCATGGCAGTGATGGATTGCTCAGTCACATCACGAACCATAGCACAGCACATTCAGTCTGTAACGCTTCATCCAGTGTCTGTGCGTACCATTCGATGCTGTTTACAGCAGAGTGGTCTGTTCGCAAGATGTCCATTGCTTCGTCTACCCTTGACGCAGAACCACAGACGTCTGCGCCGCCAATGGTGCGATGAAAGAAGGATGCAGACGGCAGAATGGAATGAAATTGTCTTTACTGACGAGTCACCCTTCTGTCTGCAACACCACGATGGTCGTATTCGAGTCTGGTGACACTGTGAAGAGAGGATGCTGAACAGCTGCATTATGCACCCCCACACTGTTCCTGCACCGGGTATTATGGTATGGGGCAGTATTGGATATCACTCTCACAATCCTCTAGTACGCACTGCCCGTACTTTAAACAGCCAGTGCTACATCTTTGAGGTGTTGGAGCCAGTTGTCCTTCCTTACCTCCAGGGCTTGCCCACAGCCATATTTCAACAGGATATTGTGCGTCCCTGGCCGGCTCGCTCTCCAGATCTTTCGGCGATAGAAAACGTGGTCCATGGTTGCTGAACGATTGACCCAGATTACATCCCAAGATGCTACACCAGATAACTTTGGCAAAATGTGGAAGCTGCTTAATCTGCTGTACCCCAAGAACACACCCAAAGTCTCTTTGAATCAATGCCGAGGCTTGTGGCAGTGGTGATCTCCAACCATAGCGGCTACTCTGGGCTACAGATTCTGGAAGGACAACAATAGCGGCTACTCTGGCTACTGATTCACAGAAGTCTATAAATTTAATCATCTGATACTTGGTCAACATGTTATAAACTAAATAAATTTTGTTGTGATATCTCTTGTCTTTCTTGGTGTTGCAATTTGGGTGGCCAGCAGTGTATATTTTGCTCAACAATTCAGAGAACTAGTTAAATTTTAATGACATGCCTTACATGACAGCAAATGTTTACTACTTATATTTAATGTTATTTAATTCCTTGAGAAACATGTACACATACACTCATAAAAATTAGTTACATTCCATAATTGGCAGGTCTCAGTTCCATGATATATATTCTATAAATGACGAGAAGCATCCTGAGAAAAGCACTTGATGTGTAAGTTTTTTTTTTTTTTTTTACCTCACCACATGCCTTCATGGTGTAATCAGAAGCATGTCTGGCTGGCAGTCAAGAGGTTCAAATTCCAAGTCCTGGCATAGGCATTGCATATGTTTCATGTTTCCTGTATTTAGAAACTTAATAGACTATAGATGTAAATGAAATTCAATATGCAAGTACTTCAGAACCGAATATGGTGCAAATTATTAAAAAATCTACGCCAATGACTAAAAGCATCCTGAAATAATACATAAGGAAATGGAGAAAAAGTAAATCAGACATGGTACAGCAAAGGCATACACCTAAACATAAAGGTCATTGAAACAGCTGCTTGATTACCTGAACTCCAACACACTGTAAAACTGATTTGAACATATTGAGTACATAGATAATGTTGACAGAAACTATACATTGAGCTGGTAAAAGTTGAGGACAGCCACAATAATGAAAGGAAATCATGTTAGTGCTTGAGAAAACTGCACAAAAAACCCTAATCACATCATTTTCCATCATGAGTGGCCATATGACACCTTGTATGGGAATAAAAAATTCCCATACAAGGATGGGATTAATCATTTCAATCATTATGCTACTATACTGCATTCCATGCTACTTTGTGACCTAATAATGAGTAGCAATAATTTAAATCACTGGCCGTAGTTGTACTTGATCCACTCAATGCAGAAAAGTGCCCAACTAATCATACAGTATTCAGTACTGACACCAATTAGTTCTGGACAAAGGTCAAGGGTATGAATCTGGAAACAAGACAGCCAATGGATCACATCTGTCATAATTGTGGAATATTTTCCACATTTTCCAGGGTAAGAATAAATATGTGGGAAGCATTATGCTATATTAGACAGACAACCTTAAAAGTTCTCTATACCATCCTCTTGTCATCACAGTACATTGATGACATTCTCTGGGAAGCTGTGGAACCATTCTTTTTACTATATTCTCAAATCATATTTCAGACAATGTTCAGTCAACACTTGGCATAGCTCACCCAAAGCTACCTTTATAATATACACAACCATCCACACCAACAGGCACTCATCACAATGCTCATCACAGAATGCAAACGAGTTAGTAAACAAACCAAATGGACTACCTGATACTATCTTTGGACACTATTTGTGGACTATGTACATTCAATTCATGCCAAGACAGCAGTAATAGCATTGTGATGCCTACTAACTTTTGTAGCTATTTAATATAAATAAATTAGCCTGGGAAAGTAATGACTTAATTTCTTTTGTATATAGCAGTTTTTTTTTTTTTTTTTTTTTTTTTTTTTTTTTTTGTATATGCATGTTGTATATAGCAGTTTCTTTCGTATATGCATGTTGTATATAGCAGTTTTCGTCATATTTGGATAATTCTTTCAAAGTATTTCTCCTTGAGAGCCATAAACAGTGTCAAAAAATTATATGCATTGAAAATAAAAAAGCTAAAGAAAACTTAAAATTTTCTAAACTAAAAATAGCTCAAAATTGATAAAATTTTGGAGAAAACTACAGCAATTTATGTATTTTTCATTTGAAGAAACTGCTTATTGATGGCTATTTTTTTTATTCTGTTTATCATTATAAACATTGTAGATTTCTTCCAACTAATTTAGCATTTCCTTTTTCTGTTTCTTGGACATTTGCCATAGTGCTCTAGTGCAGGGGTTGTTGCTGTGTGATCCTGGTTATCAACTCACAGAACTTTTGTTTAATAGAACCAATTATTATAGGTGAATTATCTTTCCGAAGTTTTTCTAACAATATTTGCCAATATATGAGCCAAGTGAAGGTAAACGTTATACAGTACAAAGTCCATAATCCGGTCTCATCGGGACTTTGGCGATTCTGGTTAGGACTTTCCTGGATCATCAATTTAAATTTGGTAAGATGGCATGCAGAAATTATACAATTAAAAATATGAAACCGTAATTTATGAAATAAAGAGCAATTATGATCTAAAGGGTATCAAAATTTACAAAAAAAAAGCTTAATACTTATTTGTTTACTTTATTAAACAGTTCTTTTGATGTAAGTTGTTTAAGTTGCTTTGTTTTTTGTGCTAATACTTTCTCTTTAATTCTATAAACAGACATACTTTCTTGTTCAGTTACAAATTTCCACTGTTCAAGTCCTGTAATTGCTGTGTCGAGAATACTGACTAACTTGTCAATTGAAATTTTTTCATTTTCAATAACCTCTCTGTCACTTTCTTCACTATCGGAAGCGAGGCATGCGCGCATGCGTATTGGAAGCGTGCATTAAACACGCATGCGTAAAGCATACAAAAAAAAGGTTTGTGGTTTGGACGTCCAGATTATAGATCATTCCGGATAATGGATGTCCGGATTACGGACTTTGTACTGTACTTCTCTCCTACTGCTAAAAACCCAATCTTAGGTCTTTTAAAGCCATTATGCGCTATCTCATTATTCTAAAAGTAAACTTAATCTAAAAGTTCAAAAATTAAAAGTACACATCCTTCATGGCAAGCTATCTTGCTGAAGTGACAATTAGTCATCCTTGAAGTTTTTAATTATCTTTAGAGCTTTTACATCCACTGGCAGTTCAGATGACAAAGCATCCCTGAAAACTGGCACTTTGGCAAGCCACATCAATTGCAAATTAAATATCTTAAGCCTAATAAAATGGCAATGCTTCCCAGGATAGGTATTGATATGTATCATGCTGATATAATGAAACACAAAATCATTTTTAAAAAATAAAAAGTTTCTAATGATTAAAAGAAAAGCTCCCTTTTCACAGTGTCTTCTGTTATTTTTGCCAGGATTCACCTGCAATTTCTATATCTGAAATTTCAGATATTTCTGCTACTTATCTATATTGGCATATTTTTCAAAACATACATTATTACTTTGCATAGTTGTACTTAAATGGATTCCAGCCCATTGTGCAGTTCAGGGTAATGAGTCACCAATTTCTTGGATATGAAGGGAGCTTCTGCCCTTAAAACGTCACAGCCTAGTTTCCCTTACAACTCCATTAAGTCAATTGTTAGGAAACCCTCACAGACATTAAAAACTCACAGACAGAAGCAGAAATAAATCATGATTAGACAGATTATTGAAGTACCTGAATGCCCTAGAAATAAATCTGTGGCATTGTTCCGTCTTATACCTGGCCACGACTGCTTCCGTAAGCACCTTCAACATATCAGTGTTGCTCCTGACTCTCTTTGCCACTTATGCAATCTTAAGGAAGACATAGACTTGCCACATTTAAGCAAACATATCAGTGTTGCTCCTGACTCTCTTTGCCACTTATGCAATCTTAAGGAAGACATAGACTTGCCACATTTAAGCAAATGCCCTGCCCTTCCTCATATTTTGATTTAGAGGTGCTACGATGGCGAGGAAAACCCGCAGTTTACAGATATACTGATGTCAATTTTCTCTTCTTTGTTTTGTATTTTATTTGATCTTCAGTTGTCTTGTAATGTGCCATTAGAAATAAAAAAAAATCATTTGCATTGATCTAAGCAATTCTTTAACTAAAAATTTAACCATAGTATGCAGTTCCAGTTCAGAAGCCATCAACTACAAAATCCTGCTTGCTGGAAACAGTTTTGAATTATGGTAAAATCCATTCAGTTACAAGCCGCATAAAAAAATTAATAGCAATTTCAATGGCCACTTTTTTCTTCCTTGTTTGTCTCTAAGCTGAAACTGAATACATAAGATGACCAAGCATGTTATGTAAATAATTAACTTGCAAACACAAAATCTTACAGAAACAATAATGCTTCTCAAATCTGCTAACCACAAGTTTTTTTTATACCTACACCATCAATATCACAGGCTTAAAGAAACACCAAGCACTCTATTTTTCCAGCCAAAATATTTGTCATATTTAACTGATTTCATCAATTTATTAACAATGCCATTAGAACTCACTATACAGTTAATGTTAGGAATTAATGGAGGTTAACTCACTATACAGTTAATGTCAAATGATATAATGATCATTAAATTTGCTAATTCAGCCCTCATTAGCCTTGCTGCTCAGAAAACTGAATGTAAAACTTCTAGCCTTCCATTCCGAAACAGCACCTCTGGAAAAACAGATTTTTGCCACTCATACCTTTAATGAAAATGCCACTTTTTAAACGTCAGAACATGTGGTTTGTGTTAATTTAAAATCAACATGACTTTACAATGCAGTTGATTTTAACAATGCAAAAGATATTGTTTTAATTACTTTTATCATAATAGCAATATTTGATAGATAAATTTTTAGTTCACTATGTTACTAATGAAATTTTATAACATTTGTGCACTTTATATACTGATAAATATTGATTTATATACCTTAGACATTACTGTATCGAAAACAGCAAGGAAATTACAATGCTCATATGTGCAAGACAACATTTTAAATAATGATGTTACTCAATACATATTTATATCTATGAAATAAATTTAATTATCTCAAATATAAATGTTAAAGCATTTCTTTATTAAACATATCAAATTTCAATGCAATGTATTTTTAACCCTCAGCTGGTATGATCTATGCTTCTGGATTCTAGTAACTCTTATATAAAGAATTTTACTCTTTTCCTTGGTACATTCATTTTATTTAGAGAATGACTAAAATGTATTTTATCTTTAAAAAAATCATTAATGTCTGTGAACAACTGATTATAGAAAAAAAAAAAGGTCAGCAAACAACATAAATGTATCTGTATCAGTTTTGCACTTTGTTTTTTGGCCATACCAGTTGCAGGTTAAAGCAAATACGATAAAAAAAACTGAATCTTCAGCACCTTATAATAATTAATATTTTGAAACTCTTAAATCTACAGTTAAAAACTGAAAGAGGAAAAGAAAAGGAGAAAACTTCACCTTTCAGGTTTAGGTGAGGACAGAATGCCATGTTGTGAACTAAAATCATTTGAATTTCTTAAGTCTTTATGTTGCAAACGATCAAGAGAAAGCTGCACTAAACTCTGAAATTAGGTTTAATATCAAAATTAATAAGTAAATATTACATGCATATGACAAAGACAACAATACTTTTTTTTTTTTTTTTTATTTTTGGTTTTCACTGAAACAGTATCAAAATAGACACAAATGCGTGAAATTGTAATAAAAAATTAATTAAAAATGTCAACATCATGTAATATAATCTCTATAATAATTACTTTTTAAATAGAGAAGTTTTAAACATTTTAAAAATTTTTTTAAGTATTTTCCCCACACAGTTAAACCAAAGTTTATACACAACAGAATCAGTATGCCTGAAAATTTCCAAAGCTTCTCAGATGTCAACAGAGAAATGCACATAAATTAGATGAATTTTGAAAATGTTCAGATATTACTCGCATCTAAAAATTTCAGCCCATAAAATAAAAGACAGCTCACAATCACAAGAAGATTACATTTTTTTTTTTTAAATAATCTCTATATCTCAATATCAGCCACACAGAACTCATTATTAATATGTTTGATTTGATCTTTTACTAGCAGAAATGCTACACAAGTTTGAGCTGTCATTTCTCTAAAAAACTGTATGAATATGGTATTTTACATAAAGCTGCACTTGCTTAAAACAGCATAAACACTTAGTACAGGAAAAAACAGTGCTATATTTCTCATTTCTTCTGTATCACTATTTTTCCCTTCAGAAGAAACTATGTTATAGTCACCATTCACTGCTCAATCAAGAATTCTGTTTGAATTTAAGCAACATGTACTGGTCTAAAGATAGACAACCTTTGTAACATCTAGTGGAATTTTTTTACTTATTGGAACTTTTTATGGAATTTTTATACTTAGGTTTTAGTAATGTAAGCACTAAATTTTCATGCTTTGAATTGCAATGAAATGGCATGGGAAATACTGGTAATTTTCACAATTTATTATTTTGTTGCTTTTCAATGATCAGTTGCAAATGCACTGACAAATTTAAAAAAAAAAAAAAAAAAAAAAAAAAGGTTAAAAAAAATGCCTCAAAATTGGGTTACATTTTTTTTTTAGGTTATTAGTAAATGTAATCAGATTCCAAAGAGTATTGATATTCAAGACATTAAATAGAAGCATCTGACAATTACTACGCACTATGTAGAAAGCAAAAAATGCATAGTTAATATTTTGCTCCTTCATGCATAAATAGTTAACCAACAGCTATTTTACATTATGTTCTTTAGCATACAAGAAAGACTACAACTGCAGGAGGTAAATATTTTAAGACAATTCTCACTTCCAAATGCAAAGAAAATTCCAGGAGTACATACTACAGCCAGTGATTTATAAGTAAAATTTCTATAAAGAAATTTCTTTACAGAATTAGGTATCAGAATCGTGTAGAAAATTCAAACGTCTTACAAAAGAAAAGAAAATCCTAAATGATTTCTTTAAAAGAAATTTTCATCCACAAATAGTAGGAAAGTAAATATATTAAGCAACAATATAGAAAGAAGCACAGGCTGATTAAGACAAATAAGAGGGCCATTTGTATAAGAGAAGGGATGTCTTTGTATAGGGCAAGAGAAAGTGGCACATATTTTATGTTATGCATTGTAAAACTTCATAAAAACCTAGTAAAGCTGACTCATTCACCAGAAAAACCTCAAGATGCTAACTATGGAATAGAAATAGCATGCATTCGGCTTCCAGACTCAACCCTTTCTAGGAAAAAAAAAAAGCTCAGGAGCAAAACATTGAACATCTAAATTAGCAGTGCAACATAGAAAAAAGAAACAACTGTATATTATCTATCTCAACCCTTATCACTAAATAATGAATATAGCTTTTTATTAATAATAAATCCACTTTAATATATTAATTACCCTTGTGAAATAAACATAAATTTACAATGCTGCAAAACTTAATGAAAGTTTAATAATAATGTATTTTCTGACCTTTACTACCTGATGGTTAATCAGAACAAATAAATTTTTTAAAAAAATTTTAAAAGATGATGGGAAGAATTCAGATAAACATATGTACTGGTCTACGTGCATTTCCAAGCAATTTTTCTTAACAGAACTAATAACAAAAATAATAATTACATAAAAACATTCATTTCTTGGAAAACAACTACATAAAAATTATACATCATTTTAAATATTTTTCTTTCTTTATAATAGACTTTACAGAAAATATAATATGATAGAATTTTTATATGTTGTTCCAGCAATGACTCCTGTCCCAAATTTATTATTTACCTTTTCTGGACCCATATGAAGTTAACCAAAAATAAATAAATAAAGCTATTTATTTCAAAATCCATCACTCAATAAACTACCATTTCAGCACAAAAATTATTTGTGAATTACATTTCTGACACAGTATTTCTCATTTCAACCATTGGGAAAAAATTTCAAGTGAAATATGTATTTAATATTTTTCTTCTTTTGAACTATAAATCTGGCAACATAATACAGTAACATTTCGCACAAGGACCTCAGCTCTGCATCTATGTTATTTACATCATTTCCAAATATTATTTCAATGTAAGCTGCAATAAATTTATTTTCACTAGCTTTCACTATTTTCTTCATGCTGGTTTGCAGGTATTTTAAATTCAATATTCAGTTTGGATTCAGAAGAACTATGGAGGAACTAAAATGAACACAGATGGTCAGGACTTCTTTTTAATACACAAAATGGAAGTGATTCAAATCATGAAAATATTCCAAATCACAAAAAGTAATGTTTTCAACTGAGCCAAAATTCAGCCAAGAGGCAAAGTACAATGCATGATTTTTTTCAAATAATTTTTAATAAAGTACATGCATGCATGTTAGAAGCAGTTACGTGTTTTTTATTCATAATACATAATAGTTCCTTGCTTAAGTGATCTGCATTCACTGTTTTCCTAATCTCTTTCGTAGCATGTTTTCTAATCGTAGCATGATAAAGTCTCTACATTTTTGAAGCTATATTAAAAAAGTATTATTGCATAATTAACAGAATGTAAAATTCATTTAAAATAGAAAATTGACAGATGTGCTGTTTAAAGGATATCTACAATTAAAAATTCTTATACGGTATAAAATCCGAAATTCAGATGTCCAAAGTGTCCAAAATCGTCTAATATCCAGACCTCGCAACCATTAGCAAGGTCCCCCCTCCCTTCTTTCTTTTTGAATTTTTCTCCTTACAAAGCTTAGGAATGGAGAATAGAATAATAAAAGTAATTTTTAACAACCAGTGGAGATTCCTGTATGTCACTTTCAAACATCTGTTGGCTAAATACAATGATTAATGTTGCATTGACATTAGCCATGACCACATTTTCAGCCCTTTAGTGGTGATGTGTAGGGGTTCGTTTGATTGGTTTATTTGATTACAGTAAAACATGTGAGGATTATCTGCCTTAGGGTAGAGAGGGCTTTCATAGAGGGCTTTCTGAGGGAAACTGACTTGCAACCATATTACACATGGGGGAAACCACGAAAATGCCCATGTAGCCACCCTACTTGCCTAGAATCAAACCCTGGTCAAAGTACCAGGGTTGAGAAATTTTACCACTCGGCCACTGTTGCACTTGCACAGGCAGGTTAACATTTTTCTACCTTCCCTAAACAGTAAGCCCCAAGACATAGTTATTTAGAGTGAGATGCTGCTCACACTGGATATTTTTTTTAAATTTTTTTTTTAATTTTTTTTTTTTTTTTTTTTTTTTGCACAGCAGTAAGGAAGGGAGAGAGAATTTGTTTCAAAGGAACAAATTTTTCTCTTCCCTTAATTTCCCGATTCAAAATAACTTATTATTTTGTTGCGTCTATCTATTAATCTTATCAACATTGCAGTTTTAGTAAATGATAACATCAAGAAGTAGATATCAAAATTTTAAGCACACTGGAATTAGGTATAAAGTGCTGCATCAGTTTTTAAAAACAGATGCAGCACTCCAAAAACAGATGCAGACCATCCAAAAATTCTAAAAATATTTTAATATAAAATCTGAAATCATTGCCAGATCATGGAAGAGTGTGTCTGCAAATATTTTTTTAAACAGTAGGCATAATTTAGAGTCAGCTACCAAATTTTACAATGATGATGAACCATGAATCTAATGGTTTTCAGATATGACAAGAAAAAGCAAAATTTTCTGATTAATGGAATATGAGAAAAAAAAGCTAAATGAAGATGATAATTGATATCTCACATTGTGATGACAATGCCTCGGTCATCAGTTACCAGCATAGCAAATACATGCAGTATACTTTTAAATCTAAAAAATACTGCCATTTTACCTTTGAGTCACATTTGAATTTGATGTGGTGGTGATTCAGGGAAAAAAAAAACTTTATGTGAAATATCTTTTTCTTGCAGAAATATTAATAAAGAATATTTTTAATTTTATAGCTTCTGTGTGTTATCTTATTAGATTTACAGTAGCTCACATTTGTTTATGGTAACTTGAATTTTTTTAATTTATTTGCCTAGATCTTTATATACATACTGAAACACAGACCTCAATTATTTTTTCTTTAATTTAAGCTTTGCTTGTTGTAAAATAAATATCCCCAAAATATTCCTTGCAATATAATAATTAGTTCAAAAACAGTTAATTAGTAACCTACAAAATTTTATAGAACTATTTCACTAGACAATGTTTCGTGTTATATTTTTTTTTTTTTTTTTTTTTTTTTTTTTTGCTTTAAATGATCATCTGCATTTGTAAATTTTTCCTTGTTTAACAAAATATATTAACAGTTCCATATCTGACATGAAAATGTAAAGACACGACAAATTATTGACCAAGTCTGTTACAAATTGAATAATTCATCTTTTTAGAGAGTAACAGCATTCAAAATATCCAAAAAATTATTGATGCAAGTAATTAACTATCTTTGATTTAATAAAACAAAGAAAACTGATGGAAGTATTGAAAATGCATTAAGTCTCAATCGTATTCAAAGCTAACTCCAAGGAATGGCAGATTTCTTCCATGAAAAATCAAATAACACCCAAATATTAGAACACCAAAAGGTTCAGGAGATTCAGAAGATTAATTTGCAATAAAAAATAACCCTGAAGGTCACTTAATCATGGATACAATAGGTGATTAGCAAGAAGGAAATTTTTTGTCAACAAGAAGAAAACAAGAAAAATACATCTGATGTTAGTGAAATCTATAGTAAGCACAGTTTTATCATATTAGATCATGTTATATTTTGCAGAAGACAAAACTTAATATATTTGGGTTTGATAGACAAGTTATTATGTAGCAAAACCCAAATTACGAACTGAATTAAAAAAAACCTATTGCTAATATGGATTGGTATAAAATATATAATTATTCTTAATGAAAACTTGAAAGTATATGCAAGAAAACTTGGATTGGAAACTACATTCAAGTTACATCAGTGTTACGATTCAAAACGTAAAGCCCTAAATATTCACTTGAGCTTAATATCCAACAGTCCTGAAGTTAGCAAAACTTAATGTTCTTCAGTAATAAGAATAGGAAACATAATACTTCTTCGAAAGCTCTACTAAAAGCATTTCTTCCAAAGAAATGGAACATCCTTATACACACACACACAAAAAGACAGAATCCATGCCAAAGCACATTAGCCATTTGAAGGCCAAAATGCTTGAGTCAGCCTTTGATTCAAATGACAACTGCCCAAAACGACCGAGATTGTGGTGGTGTTTTCTGACCTCCCCCTAAAGTATGCAGTAGCAGGTGCAGTTTCCTCAAATGCATTGTATCAGTTTATTGCAAACAGCTTGACCTAAACTGCTAATGGAAGCTTCTTTGTTAGGAAGTAGAAAGGATGTCATTCGAAATATTCAAACCTCTTAGTGCATCAATGAACAGGAAGGGGAGGAAACGGAAGGGATGGGTAACGGATGGAGATGGGCGTTTCAGTATTTTAAGCATACAGGTTAGAAAAGGCTTCGATTTCCTAAATGTTAAAGGTGTCATTTTAGCTAAAATATATCCAATGAAATATTGAATGCCTTATTATTTTCACGTTTTTATTAAATATAAATTGTTTAACCAAAGTGTCTGAATTTGAGTTCCTTTTCAGATTTTTTTTTAATTTTTTCCTCTTGCTCAAAAACAATTTTGAGTAACATTTTTCAAAATTTTAAAATAGATGATCAATAGTACAGAAGAAAGGAATATCAAAAGAAAGTCATTTTGTTAATATTTAAAAGCTGGTATTTCAAATAAAACTGAAAACAAATGTGAGCCACTGTAGACTGATGATCTAAAATCCAGAAATTTCCGGAATCACTGAAGTCCTAATGCTTCCTGAGCTCAGACTTTGTTCTGTAGAAGTGCACTATGGCAGGAACATAAGCAATTCTTTAGACACATTTTTGAAAAATTTATTAAATCTGTAGTGAATATGCAAATCATTTCCGATTAGTTACTCTAATTTTCTTATAGTTTGCTAAATATGTTAACAATACTTATACACAAAAGCATATTAAAAAATGAACATTTACTAATAAAGATGTCATTTTGAATTATTACATTATAGCTATTTAAAAAAATAATAAATTGGTTACAAGTATGCATCATTACCAAAAAAGATTTTATTTCTAATTCAACCCTTTGACTTAAAATGATATCCAGGATGTATCACTTGTTATTAACGTCAAAACAAATTTTGATGCATCCTAGACAACATATAACTTGTCAGTTTCAGGTAAAATTTCCTCTCCCCCCTTAGTTATACTTTAAAATCTAAAATAAAATTCTTGATAACTGCAAATTAGTCTTAAATTAATTTATACTTTTTAAGAGCATGAACTTTGAATATGATCCATATATATTTTGCTTTAAAGCTGCAATTGTTAGTAGCTGATATTTCAGTAACCATTTTAATAACGAATATTAATCAATTATAACAAAAGAAAACCTACCTTTACCGCTTCCCGAACAGCTTGCACAACCTCAACAACATTTTCTTTTTCAACAGCTTTTTCACCATATAATAATATATTGTCAGACCAACGAATAAGATTAGCTAATGTTTGATATACTTGGTTTGAAGCAGATAACATTAATGAGCTGTAAATATAAAGAAGTTCATTTAAGTAAATACCACCATATTAAGAAACTTAACAGTGATAAAATCAAAATTTCACACTTCCTAACTGCACACTATTCAAAACTGTAATTATCAAATAATACGAGGGTAAGTTGAAAAATAAGTTTCCCCTGTCGACTGTGGTCAGAGTTGTGTATGAAAGTCAAAAAATAGAATGAGACATTAAAGATATGACATACCTTTATTTTTTCACATAGGTACCAAGTACATTGAGACATTTGTCATATTCCTTGATAAGCTTCAAAAAGCCCTCCAGGAAAAAATCAGGGCTTTACATATGGAAGAAGCGTTGAACGGCTTGTTTCACTTCAGTATTGCTTCCAAAGCGCCTTCCCCCGAGATTTTTCTTCAAAGCCGGAAACAGATGGAAGTCGCTTGGTGCGAGATCAGGACTGTATGGCGGATGGTGTAGGCGCTCCCAACCAAGAGTTGCAATATGGTTTTGCGTTGCCGTTGCTGAATGTGGTCTGGCATTGTCATCCAACAGCAGAACGCCAGATGTGAGAAGGCCAGGCCGCTTTTTCCAAATCGCCTCTTTCAATTTCGACAGGGTGTCACAGTAGCGCATAGCATTGATGGTTCCAACCTCCAAAAAGTCCAGCAACAAAACTCCTTGGACGTCCCAGAATACTGTGCGGAGCACTTTACCTGCAGAGGGAGTTGTCTTGAACTTCTTTCGGACAGGTGATGACAGATGTTTCCACTCCATAGATGCGGCTTTCGATTCTGGCGTGAAATGGTGGACCCACATTTCATCCCCCGTCACAATCCGAAACAGAAAGTCATTGCCATCTTCATGGTAACGCATGAGATGTTCCAGGCTGACCCCCATGCGTTGTTCCTTGTGTGTCGGCTTTGAAGAAAAATCTCGGGGAAAGGCGCTTTGGAAGCAATACTGAAGTGAAACAAGCCGTTCAACGCTTCTTCCATATGCAAAGCCCTGATTTTTTCCTGGAGGGCTTTTTGAAACTTATCAAGCGATATGACAAATGTCTCAATGTACTTGGTACCTACGTGGAAAAATAAAGGTATGTCATATCTTTAATGTCTCATTCTATTTTTTGACTTTCATACACAACTCTGACCACAGTCGACAGAGTAAACTTATTTTTCAACTTACCTACATAGTAACCCATTGGCCAGAATTTAAGTCAGCCCCACATATTATTTTGAGATGAGATAAGATCAAATAAATATGCTTTAATGTGAAAGGATAAGTTGAATAATGTGAAAGGATAAGAAAACAGGATAAGTTGAGCATTAGTACAGCTATGGCTCTCAGGCATCTTACAGACCAAAAAATATGGTACTTTCTGAATATCCGCATTTCCAATGAAAGTTCACAAAAAAGTATTGTTGAGGCAAAAAAAACTTTTGAGATTCAATGGTCATTTTCCTGATTAGCATTTCTTTTTGCACTGAATACATTTGTTTTTGTTAGACTGACCGGAATGAGACTGTTAACTTTACAATCTGGAAAATGTGTTGCACTTCTTCAGAAATCTGGCATTTTACCTGATTGAAAAAAAATGCAAAAATTTACATTTCGTACTATTGAAGTTGTACATTTTAAATAACTGAATTTGACATGTAATGTAAAAAACTGCAAGCAAAGTATTAGACTATGAGTTGGAAAGTATCTTAAGATAGCTGTATCTTGTTTACAACAGCTGTTCGCTTTATTTAATTTTTTGGACAAAGGAATAATGTATATCAGTGCTATGAGGAACTGGGTTATCATCAAACAGAATTATCAATTGGTTAATTACCCCAAATGCTCTCCAAAGTCGTAGACAGGTTCGTAAATTTACAATGTGGGTGCAGATAATCAGAAAGTAACACAACTCTTTAAATTCAGGCCAATTTAAAATTTTCTTTTATTTCACTTATAACAAATTGTGATTTACTTTACATTCCAAAGAAATATAATTTCCTTAATTAAATGCATGGCACAACCAGCACACCACGCACCATGTTTCCCTTAAAAAAAAAAAAAAAAAAAAAAAAAAAAAAAAAAAAAAAAAACACCATACTTGAAGAAATAAATGAGCCTAAATAGATTGTAATATCAATGAACATTTTTAATGACAGAAATTAACTTAAACATAGTTGCGTACAGCAGAGAAAAAGGGCGAAGAAGTAAGAATGATATACATATACATACATACGTAATAAACAGTTACGTCATCATTCACCGCGCGGATAAACGCGAACGGCGCATGCGTCAGGAGAAGCTCTCTTAAGCTAAACGTCGTATTATAATTTATGATACAACAATCCCCCTTTCGACGTTTGGCGGCTGAAAAAAAAAATAAACATTAATCATTTATAGTTATTCCAATTAATTTACAGCACTTAGAATGTTTCGAAGCAGTCAATGTTTTTGTCAGTACATCAGCAGGCATTTTCTCTGTTGGCACATATTTAACGTCTATTTCATTTCTTTCATAAATTTCACGAATGAAATTATGTCTAATATCTATGTGTTTAGTGCGTGAGTGATAAACAGCATTTTTCATAAGCTTTTGTCCACCTTGATTATCACAATATATAATGGTTGGATAATCAGCAGTAAAATTTAATTCTTTAAGGAAGTGACGTAAATAAACTGTTTCTTTGGCACTTTCTGAAAGACTGATGTACTCTGCCTCAGTACTTGATAATGCGACAGTTTGTTGCTTTCGTGATTCCCATGTTATTGGATTTCCAGCTAGCTTGAATAGGTAACCTGTATACGATTTTCTAGTATTAACATCAGACGCCCAGTCGGCATCGGTATATCCAATAAGTGCTTTTCCAGTCTTTCGAAATTTTAAACAATAATTTTTAGTTCCTTTTAAGTATCGAAGAACGTGCTTTGCAGCCAACCAGTGTAGTTTTCCAGGATTGTTATTAAATTGGCTCAGGTGACTGACGGCATATGCAATATCCGGCCTAGTAAACACAGAAAGATACATAAGCGAACCAATTAGACGGCGATAAGGTGCATCGTTCATTTCTTCCTTTTCAGTTTCAGGACGACACATTTTTTTACTTAATTTTACACTAGGATCTAAAGGAGTTGCTACTGGTTTTGCATCTTGCATATTAAACCTTCGTAGAATATTATCAACATATTTCTGCTGAGATAAACTAATAGAATTATTATTTACATCTTGATTAAATTCTATTCCAAGATAATAATGAAGTTTGCCTAAATCTTTAACATGAAATTCTTTAGAAAGATAACCTTTAAGTTTAGCATATAAATCACAGCTATTTGTTGCTATTATTAAGTCATCAACATATAAAATTAGAATTAACTCACCTTGAGATGTTTTCATCCTGTATACACACTTATCTGATTGTAATGGTTGTAATCCAAAGTTTTTGAGTTTTTTGTCTAATTTTTCATACCACTGTCGTCCACTTTGTTTCAAACCATAAAGAGACTTTTGCAAAGCATAAACATAATCAGGATTATTTTGGTCTTCAAAACCTTTAGCTTGTTCCATGAAAATTTCTTCTTTTAAATCTCCGTTAACATAAGCCATAACAAAATCTAGTTGATATAACATAAGGTCTTGTTCAGCACTGTATGCAATCACAGTTCTTATAGAACTCGCTCTGGCAACTGGAGCAAAGGTTTCATTAAAATCAATTCCAGGTTCCTGTGCAAATCCTCTAGCAACCAATCGAGCTTTTCTCTTTTGAACTGTTCCATCTGCATTATATTTCGTTCTAAGAACCCAGCGACATCCTATTACCTTTTTGTTGTGTGGTCGCTTTACTAATTTCCATGCACCATTTTTAACAAGTGCTTCATACTCACTTTGCATAGCCTTATGCCATTCTTCAGCATAACTTCCGTTTAATGCTTCTTCTAATGTCGGATTTGTATCTTCTTCAGCAATTTGTGCTTCTTCCTTTTCTATGTTTATATTATGGTATTCCTTTTTTGGTCTTCCTGGCTTCCCAGTCTTGACTTTCTTTGGACGACCTGGCCCCCTTTTAATCTGCATTTCAG
This sequence comes from Stegodyphus dumicola, assembly GCF_044657685.1. NCBI lineage: Eukaryota > Metazoa > Arthropoda > Arachnida > Araneae > Eresidae > Stegodyphus > Stegodyphus dumicola. The sequence goes on from NC_140781.1 coordinate 184,696,806, forward strand.
GTAGTGCTTCGGAATCATTATCAGATGTTTCTGCCATATTTGAGGGGTCTTCTGTTATTTCATCAGCCGATATTTGCTTTACATTCAGAGGTTCTTCCTTCTTTTTATCAGGAATATTTTCAAAAAATAAAACTTCTAAATCTTTATCATAATTAGTAAAGTTTTCAAATTCATCAATGAATCTAACATCTCGGCTTATAATGATTTTTCTGGAATTTTTATTCCACAGCCTGTATGCTTTCGATTCATTTGAGTATCCTACAAATATATGTTCTTCTGATCGAGGATCGAATTTCCCTTTACACCTTTTATTAAGTACAAAACATTTTTGTCCGAATACTTTGAAGTGAGATACAGTTGGCTTGATGCCAAAAAATAACTCATAAGGTGTTTTGTTTACTCCCAGGCTTCGATTTGGGCAACGATTACGAATATAAACAGCACAGTTCAAGGCTTCAGCCTAAAAGGATTGAGGAAGATTACTTTGTAGTAACAAACATCTGGCCATTTCAGTTAAAGTGCGGTTCATGCGTTCAGCTCTCGAATTCTGTTGAGGAGTCATTGGTGCAGAGAATTCTCGTTTAATCCAGCATTCTTGAATATATTTATTAAATTCTTCTCTGTGATATTCGAGACCGTTATCAGTCCGAAGGATTTTTATTTTCTTTCCTAGACGATTTTAGACCGCAGCTTTGTATTTAATGAATGCATTTTTCACTTCATCTTTAGTTTTAAGAAAACTGACTTCGACATAACGCGATTTGTCGTCTATGAAAGTAACAAAATAACGCGAACCAGCATGGGATGGGACTCTCATAGGTCCACACAAATCTGAGTGAATCAAGTTCAGTAATTCATCACTTTGAAATTTTGATTCTTTTTGAAAAGGTTGCACAATTTGTTTACCTCGGATACAGACTTTGCAGTCTTTTAGAGATTCAGTGTTATTAAAATTTAAATTTCTAACCATGTTATCAGACTTAAGTCTTTTCTAATCAGACTCATTTAAATGACCTAATTTAAGATGCCACTTTACAAAATCACTTACCTGTGCTATTGCAGCTGTTTCAATGCTTGGATGTATATAATAAAGATCACCATGACGAATAGCCTGCACTAGTATAGATCCATTTGGTTCTATTATTCTAGCATGTCGTTCTGTAAAAATCACTGAACAATTATTTGCAGTAGCTTTAGATGTTGACAGCAAATTACATTTTAATTCCGGAACACATAACACATTTTTGAGCGTAAGTTTAATTGTCTTATTTCCGTTAGGTACTGTTATAAGGGCAGTTCCAATTCCTGTAATTTTTGCTGTTTTGTTAACTGCTAACTTTATGGTTGAATTCGTTCGAGGGTGAAATTCTGAAAATAACCTTCTGTCATTGCACATGTGAGATGTACAGCCACTATCTAAGCACCATGAGGAGGTCTTCTGATAAGCATTGTTTACAGCTAAACTAACCTGCTCTTCATAATTAGAAGCCATCATAGAACCTTGATTTCCCTTATTTGATTGCGCATATTTTCTATCAGCTATTTTCTTTCTGCATTCAGATGGCTTGTGCCCAATTTTCGAGCAGTAATTACATTTCAAGTTTCGAAAATTTCTTTCAGCTGGAAAATTTTTGTTTGAATTTACCTTCCATTTTTCATTTTTCTTCTGTTCTTGATTTCTTCTTTTATAATCAGTATAGTATGCATTCTGTGAATCTTGAGACGTTTTCCCTTTTCTTGCTTCCCATTCTTCTAACATTTTGATTTTCAAAGATTCGAGACTAGGTAACTGATCTCTTGATTTGATGGCGCATCTAAAATTTTCAAAATTTTCTGGAATACTATAGAGCAGAAGAATCGATAAAAAATCATCAGCTATGTCAATTTCCATTTGTTTAAGCTTATCAACTATTTCGAAGAAATTATTCAAATGTTCAGACATCGTTTCGCTTTCCACCATTTTTCTAAATAAAAGCTGTTTTAATAATGTAGCCTTCTTTGCAGGTCCTTTCGATTCATATACGGCTTTGAGTTTATTCCACACAGCATTTGATGTCACACAATGCTTTATATGACACAGTTCACTAGGATTAATTGCAAGAATTATATCTGCGCGAGCTTTTTGATCAGCTTGGAGCCATTTCTTTTCGTCTTCGGTTCCTTCAGCAGGTTTTAGCACTTTACCGGTTACATAATCCCAATGGTCGTTTTTAATCAATACTGCTTCTATTTGTAATTTCCAACTGTCAAAATTATCTTTTCCGAGCTTTTCTATAGTAGTCAAATGCGACGTAATGTAATACAGTCTCTCACAGCCAAAAAAACAAGATTGAGCGCTATAAAAATAGGCTTAACTGAACGCTGATCAGTTCTTACCGTTGATTAGACGTAAAAGTTCTTGCACTGAATTAGGCTTAAGAGTTCAATGCTCGAAAACTTCAAAATGTTCATTTTAAAATAAGTATTTTGCTAATAAGCACAGTTGAAACGTTCCTGGGCCCATAACCATTGAAGAAATAAATGAGCCTAAATAGATTGTAATATCAATGAACATTTTTAATGACAGAGATTAACTTAAACAAAGTTGCGTACAGCAGAGAAAAGGGCGAAGAAGTAAGAATGATATACATATACATACATACGTAATAAACAGTTACATCATCATTCACCACGCGGATAAACGCGAACGCCGCATGCGTCAGGAGAAGCTCTCTTAAGCTAAACGTCGTATTATAATTTACGATACAACAATACTCCATCAGAAAAAATTACACACTTAATTTTATATCCCTTATCTCAACCCCGAAGATATATGAATGCATACAACATAAAGAAGGAAGATAAAAATAGGTTTTTAAGTTTTCATCCTGCTGCTACCATGTTCTAAATTCCACTAACACATTACAAACATTCCTCTAGCAAGTGTGTAAAACACTGATACCACAATAGTATGTAGTAGAGTAGCCACAAATGTGAATCAATGAACATGAGCTCAATGAGCCAACAGAATGAGTAGCCATGAATGTATGGATGACAGAATGAGATGCAGAAGCTTGGAGGCAGATCAGTCACAAGTGTAGGCGGCTAGAAAGCTCAACGTTCTGCCCAGTGTCATCTGCAATTTAGGAAAGAATTTCAGAACACTGGATCCATATTTACAAGATGTTGACAAGGTCAACCAAGATCCACAACAATGAATGAGGATCATTACTTGGCACTTTCAGTGTAGCAACACAGGATTGCTACAGCTTCAAAGCTCCTACGAGAGTGCAAGAGCTGTATGCTGCCACTGGAACCCAAGTTTCATGGTCTACAGTTGCCTAAAAGCTTCATAAGATTGGGTTGTATGGCAGCATAAGAAAATGAATTTAGCATGATGCAGACCACATGTGTCATGGATCAGACTCTAGTGAAGCACCATACTTCTTATACATGAGATTCAGCCTAGACACTAATTCCTGCTGTACCTGTATCTCAAGAGAGCCTGGAACATGATATTATACCTCCCTCATTAGGGAAAAGAATCATTTGGCAAAGTCTCTCTGACTGCTATGAGGTATAGAGAGCAGATCTCAGAGCCTTATGTTTAACTTTTCAGGGGCACAGTTGCTCCTGGGTTCGAATGGATGACAATGCTTGCCCACATGCAGCTCAGCTGGTCAATGATTAACCAGAAGTGGGGATATTCACCGTATGGATTGGCCAGCCAGATCTTAAGCCTATAGATCATGTCTAGGACACTCTTGGGAGGACAATCTCATCTCACCCTCCCTTCCCTCTGAGAACCATCCTAGAGTTGGCAATTGCCTTGCTGCAAGAATGGAATTGATGACCACAGGGGCTCCTCCACTACCTCTTATCACTAAAAGGGTATGATTAATTCAGTCTGCAAAATGTACCAGACAGAGCAAGTAAACAGAACAATCTGAAGCTCTCAGCTAGAAAGAACTGTCAAACACATGAATGTAGCAAGAACTGTTTTTTGGCACAATACAATAAAGACAATTTCCTGCATTCAACTCTGATAAATGGTGGTGGCAAGGTTTACACAATGCCGGGTTTGCAATTCTGTGATTTATATTTAAGTGAAAACAAATAAAAAAATTACATAGCAATTTGGGAAAGAGTATAAGTGTTTTATTTCTTAATGTATTACTTAATCCTTAATTAGCAATTAAAATTTGTATTTTAACTTGCTAAATATATTTCCTTTTCATATGGTGATAATTTCTGCAGGCTTAAGATAAATGTCGATAGTTTGGGAATCTTTCCAAGTAATTGCAGAAACTACAACCTCGCACCCGATAAGTAACTTTCCATCTGTAAAAAAATCATCAAATTGCATCCAGGAAGTCTGGGGGGGTAATTACTGATACAAGTTTTATGTTAAACATCACTCTGATACTTTATTTTTAAACAATTTGACTCCAATAAAAAATTTTAAATAAATGCCTTCAGTTTTCCTTAAAGACACCCATTAGCTTTTAAAGCTGTCAATGAAACATATGTAAACACTCATTTCAAAGCATCTGTTTAAGAAATACAAAAATATATTCATAAGATGTGCACTTTTAGGAGGAAAAAATGAAGAAGAATTATATTACTTACCTCTGTTCATTGACTAAAGATTCTCTCAGTGCAGAATGAATATTCAAAACAGTTTCTAGAACCACAGTTGCTGAACCTGGCAACATTTCCAAAATATTTTTCTCTACAACATCCTGAAAATACCTAAGATCTGTAGATAGAAGACGAACTGAGCGTAATATAGTGTCTACATCCTAAAAAATAACAGAAATATGTACTTTTTCTCCCTTTATAAAGAATATAAATAACATTTAGTTTGTAACGTAATAAAATATAGTCTGGTAAAAAAATAAAAGGGACTCATAAAAAGGGTGAAACTGTATGGGAAAAGCAAATATAACAGGAATTTTATAATGAAATAAACGTTCTTGATTCTGCCCCACTGTACTCCAGCCTGATAGGATCTCAAAGATGAAGAAATGTAGTAAAAATATTTGGATTATTTTTCACAAACTAACACATGTGCTAACTAATGCATCATTTGCAGCAATAAGTATGGACATGAGAAATGTTCAACAAATAAACTACAGCAAAATATTAAACTTAAAAACTGAGTATTTCTGTGCTTATAATGCAGATAAATATGAGCACTCACATCCCTCAACAATAGTTTGATTATTTGGGAGGAAATAGGAGAGGCAAATTATCATCCATGAAGGTTAATGTCTGCTTAGCTTATCACTCTTTTTTAAGGATCTGGACATCTGCAGACTTGAGCAGATCAAGAAAAGAGCAAACATAAATGAGTTAACACTTGAAGTTCTACAGTTAAAAAAAAAGTCTGAAAGTAGATGCACTCAAAACATGGTGATCATATATCTCTTTGATATAAAAAATTAGATACTTAGATAGATGATTAAAAACTAATCCTGATGAATGAGATAATACAAAAATCACTAGAGTGAGAAACAAAATAAGAAAAATGATCGAACATTTTTAGCTACACAAGATTAAAGAAACAAAGTATGGTGTGCAGCATGAAATCAATAATAAAAGTATTAACTTGCTAATTAAATTCTATTTTAATCAGTATATACATACACACTTATACATAAATTAAAAGTAAAATATAAAACCCAGAAAACATGTTGCTGTAAAGGCAACAGCAGCACTATGCAAAGTAACAGCCTATGATTTTGTCACATGGCATTATCTCTGCAAAATGTAAAATAGTCACAGAGATGAATCGGAAACAACTGCGATATTAACAAAAATGACTGTGGTTAAACAGTAGATGCAATAAAAGTTAGCTATCCCAGTTCCAATAAAGGATGTAAATACATGTATCATCTAACAACGATAACTTATAATTAGACCTTTCTTACAAACTGACTAATATTCTGACAGCCAAATGTGAATCAATTTGAGAATAAATTTCAAATTTCTTTTCTATCTTTAGTTTAAAAGCAATTGTTAGAAGCTATTAGACTATTGCTTGACAGCAGTATTTGTGCTTTCATTACTGCCTGCTATATCCAAGATACAAAAGCTGATATAAAGTGTTACATACAACGTTAACTGAAAAAGTAGATGGTTGGTTACTTAACTGATTAACACATTACATATGAGGGCTTTCTAACATATGAGGGCTGAGAGGGAAGGGATACTTTGATGTAGCAATTCCTATGGTAAACTGGCTTATATTTGCAGTATATGAGTACAGGTATAAATGGAGCAGGACACTATAATTTCACCGCTGGTCTTAGAGATGTAGTTCCACCACACTAGCTATTAAGCTCTGCCTCAATTTTGCTGAAGAACATCGGCTTCCCACCCCTCTTCCCTAAGCATCAAACCTTCAGGACTTTCAGCTGGACATGTATTTTAAATGCCACTATGCCACACAAACACTATACACTTATAAACATTCACTCCTTTTCCAGGATTGGAACTCTAGACCAACAATACAGCAGACAGGAGCACTTATCATTATACTGATCAGAGTTGCAATTATTTTACATTATACTTAAAGAAAACCATGAAAATGCCTTTACAGTCAACCATTGGGATTTGAAGCCAGGATGAGTTATCAGCGTTCAGCTTTCCTATACACTTGGACACTAGAGGGCCTAAAAAGTACATGATATAGCTACTTTAAGAGCTACCAACTTACTTAAGTACAGGTTGTAGCAAAACTGGCACCTGTGCATTTAAGCAAGCATATTAGGTAGGCCTTACTAACTGCTAAGTTTCCACCCCAGATGGAATTCCGAGGAAGAACACCCTGGGTGCAGTCCGGGATCTCCCATGGTTCTTTGCCTACCAGTACCCTGTCCAGAGAATTTTGGCTTGCCATATATTTTGAGTGCCCTTTAGCTGCACAGACACTATACACTCACAAACATCCATGCCTTCCTTGGAATTCAAACCCAGGCCCTTCAATGCAGCAGTCAGTGTCACTACTACTATCTTGAGTGGGTGGCTACTTAAAAATACAGAAATCCAATTATTCAGATTAACTAAGAATTAATTAAATTTATGGCATACAGCATTCTGATATGATTTTAGCTCCTGGTTGAACATAATGATATTTAGGTTTTCCTATTTACAGAAATATTCATCAGAAACATATGCCTTTAGGTTGACCAAGTATAGTTAATAAAATTTTCCTGTTTCGGCCAAGACTGATACACAGAACTACAGATTTTTAGTGTGAATCTGAAAAGAGACCCAAATCTCATCCATCATAAGTTAACATAATATGTTTACTTCAAAAAGCTTATGAACAGGCCACAGATGCTGTCTCCTTGCATTTAACGATTTACTGCATGTAATTTTTTAAGGTAGCATTCTTCAACGATAGCCGATTGATAATTTTTGACTTAACTGTTACACACACAGGACTGTGTTCATATTTCCCAATGAAAGAACATGAAATATTAACACCATTTTCAAAAACTGCTATAGCACTGTGCTAGTTTCTTCCTCTTTTTTTCCAGTATTTCTGACACTTTAATTCAAACCAAAAGTCAGGTTCTTAATCTGACTACTGCAAGTCAAAGATATTTGTTTTTCCTTTAAATCTAATTTCAAATTATTCTATAGTTCCCATGATCTTCTAAAAATGCTTGAACTTAAGCATTTGACATTTTGCCAGATTTCGTTCAAAGGCATGATTTCAATTTAAGCAAATCATTGGCATTAATAGTTAAAAAAATTACCCTTTCGATCATTGTACTATTATATACAAAGAAAAGTTTGAAAAACAAAGTGACAATCAAATGAGATCCCTGGCATTTTTGGTTACCCTGTAGAAAAGAAGTGCTTTTTTGCATCTTAATAAATTAGCCATGGTTCACACAGTAAACAGAGCAGATCAATTTACGTAATGTGATTGCTTTTCTATTAGCATTCATAAACTACACACTTGCCAAAGTGTATATGATGACACCCACTGGCTCTGTTTGAAGAAACCATAAGCTCCACCATGTTTGAGGAAATTATGAGCATATGGTTTCCTCAAATAGGCCAATAACTCATATGTGAGGCGATGGTAGGCGCTTAGTACCTTTATAATTTCTCCATTTAGTCCACAGCAACTGCACTCATATTAAGTAGTAGTCTATAAGAAGCTATGCCTCACATTTGTGGCACATGATCTCAGGTTCTGACTTGTTGTTCAAATAATATTACAATTATTATATAATATTAAAATTGTTAAAATTTTATTAAAATCATATTTTTGATTAAAACAAACCTGAATTCTCATACTGGAATTAGTTTTCGTTATTACTGTATAAGAATATAGTCTGTGAGAGACAATGCCCTTTTACAAGTAGGTACCAAGCATATTAAGTAAATACATATGATCTGTTTATTGCCTACAATAAATTTAAATAACTTTTTCCCATTTCTCAACATCAAATTTTGAAACACTCCTTGATGGTCTACTGGTTTTTCCTACAGGTACAAGTTGAAATGTAATATGGCACCCAATGTTTTCCATAAGTAGTTCCATAATGTAAATGGGTATCGCCCTATTACACTTCCATTTTTATTAAATTAGAATGTAAAAAATAAATAATAGTTTACAGTCGGTGCCTTTGCACTTACAAACTTTGGAGTCATTTCCAGAATTTTGGTAGTAGAAGTTTTGTTACAAATACATTTTTTTTTTTTTTTTTTTTTTTTTTTTTTTATAGTTTGCAGAATTTTGTCACAGTATATAATTAATCACATTAGAGCTTTAGGATCAGGCTTATAAGAGATTACAGTCTTCATAGTTCGTCATTTGTAGTATATGTTTGCATATTCATTATTCATAATAATAAAATTTATGTATAATTTGTAATAGGAGTATTAATAAATAGTTAATCTGTGAGGTTATAAAAAATTATTGGAGATGTTGGGTAACTGAGCTGTATTTAATTAATTAGCAGAAAGTTTTTCTCCTCTGTATGAAAGGTATATCATGCTATTTTCTATTTTCTTTCTGAAATGCTTATTCTTGATTACAAAGCATTTGCATTTGAGGTAGGTAATTTAATATGATCTAGTTAAGGGACAGGCATTCATATAATGATTAGGGTCTTCCCTATCCCCACATACACACTGATCGGAAGTAGAGATGTTTATTTGTTGAAAGAATGTGGGGAATGGGCCATGTCCTGTGAGAAAGCAATTTATATAGTGGTTGACCATAGTGCATTGTTAGTTAAAATGAAGAACGATTTCATACAGTGTTCCACCTGCATCATTACTTTGCCATTTATTTTCCCAGATATTTGTTTTAATTTTCACAAGATGAAATTTTAGGTAGGATTTTAGCCAAGGATGCTGTATTATTGCATGTTATGGCTGATTTTGCAGCTGTATCAAGTTCTTTGTTCCCCGTGATTCCAACATGAGCTTTGATCCAAGAGATTCTTGGAGATAGGCAAAGATGTTGTGAGGTACTTTCTATAATTTGTTGAATCAATTCAGATTTATGCTTAGTATATTGGAGCACTAGAATTGCTACCTGACTATCTGTAAAGATGTTTATTTGCTGCAAGTTGTTAATCATTTAATAATCAATGGCTAATTGTATTGCTAAAAGTTCAGCTTGAAAAATGTTATTTTCTTTTGCACGACATGACTTTAGTGTAATTTTTTACTTTAGATTTGGTAAGATAATACAAGCACATCCAGCACCAGATTCCATTTTAGAGTCTTCTAAATATATATATAATATATATATAATATATATATATTTAGAATATGTATAGATAATAGGATAAGAGAAGTTCTGTGGGAATGGTTTTAGTGTACAAGAGATTCTGGGATTGGTAGCTGGGTGCTTGCTATAAAGGTTTCCAGAAGTTTCAAATTTTGTTGGATTAAGTATTTCTTCTTGTATAGTGCATGGTCTTCTTAATTTTAAATATTGTGCCTTTAACCCTCTGAGTGTTATGGCCGGTCATGAAATTTTTTGTCATTTGTTATATATTAGCTTATAATTTATGATATTTTGCTTTCTTTAATAATATAAATATCATCTTAATAAATGTAAGTTTATGAAAATAGAGCCTAAAGTAAGTAAATATACAAATTTAGTTAATAAAGTGTCTTTGAATACAGGTCTTCATGACAGATCCAAACACCCGTGCTGCTCAGAGGTTTAATATGCTCACACTGTGCTGTAATATGCAGGGGTGGAATTCCAGAAAGGATGCAGAGAGCTGCATTTGAAGTTGTTCGATAACATTTGGTGATGCAGAGGAGAAATGGGCATTGAAATGCTTGTAGTAGTCTTTCTTTTCTTTCTGTCATTGGTTTTTCCTACAGATTTATTGATTTATTTCTTAAATTTATCTAACTAGTTATCGTTGTACAAAAGAGATCTCAAAAAAATGTTTGGAAAATTCATTGGCTTTTGCTTGAATCATTTACCTAGATACTGATAGATTATGGCTTCTGTGAATGGTAAATCATTTAAGCAATGCTACTTCATCGTTATGCAGCCCCTTTCCCAGTGTTTGCCATGAGAAGAAATAACCGAGTGTTGTTTTTCCCACATGGTTACCAACTGTAAATACAAACAAAAATGTAGATTTGGATTACTGCACTCCTCACAGTTACAAATCTGGTTACATCCATTCGGCATTTTCTGAATAATGCTCAACATATTTTCAATCCAGAATGTTTGATGCTTACAGCTCACCATATGGATTAATATTTGACATAGAAAATTCACAACATATGGTGAAAACAATTAGTCAAAGAATATACAAAGTTTCGCCCATACAGAAAAGATGAAAAAAGAAGGCAATTTCATTGCTAATTTGTCACACTCAAAGACCAATGGGAATGCATGCATTTTATGTATGACTGCATATATGTATGACTGCAAAGCAAAGATAGAATAATAAAAGAATGTACTAAATTTGCATCTAAAAAATGCACCACTAGCTATTCAGAAGACAAAATTTGGAGAGTGTTTAAAATACTGGAATTAAAGAAACTGGTATGGATAAAAAGTTTCCATTGCCTAAAAGACAAATCATCTATATAGCCCCACACTCATTAAAATCTATCCACTCCTTTCTCTTTCTCTGAATAGCAAAAATTTCAAAATTTCGATCAAAGCATAAAGCTCACTGACAGCTCCATTAAAGAATTTGAAAGGAATCAGAGAACCCATTCATTCTTTGACTTGATAGTCACTGCACGATACAGTGAGGTATCCTAAGATACACTTTTAACATGTCTTGGTTTTCCAAGAACCGGGTGTCATACTTTTCTTACATAACCTTTGTTTAGAATACACAAAAATAAAAAATGAGGAGGTGAAGATAAAAGCAGTAATGTAAAGATGTGTTTTTGCCCATACTAGCAGTAACCTAAACATCGATAATTTTCAATAGTTACTAATTTTGCAGAAATTATGACAATTACTTTACAAAAAAAGAGGAACCTGCTTGGTATATTTGATTTCTATATGTCTGGAGGTCTGCTACAGCTCTATAAAATACCATTAAGTGAATAAGAAACTGAGCGGGAACAATAAATTTGTTCATTATGCAGGGATCTAACTGAATCACAAAGGTAGATATTTTATAGCACATAATGATGTTAAAATAATACATAAACAGAAATATTTTATGAAGTTTATAGCCAAAAATAATGGATATAATTGTTGACCTAATTGTTTTAGTTACATTCAATGTTAGTATAATGTAAAGAAACATAATAATTAAAAGGTACTTTAGACAGATGCAGTATATTTAAATATATTTTTCTCTTCAATACTCTTCATTTGTTGGTATTAAATTAAATCACATAGAGATTGCTTTTGTAGAAATTATGATAAAAGTAACAATTTTTTCATCATGGAAAATATTTACAATAATTGATCCTCTGAGCAGAGTGGCTTTTTTAACTTACTGATGAATGGCTGTATTTAAACAATATTTATTAGCTAGATCTATATAATTACTTGTGGTACTATTCTGTTATCAGGACAAGATCCAGAAATATATATACAGTACACTCCCGATTATCCGCAGAATTGGGTGGCGCGACCGCCGCGGATAGCAAAAATTGCGGATAAACCGAAAAAAGCTAAAAACGGGTATAGCAAAAGAGAAAACAGTTATTCCAACTTTGAAAAATGTATATGTACAATAAAACGTAAGATAAACAGCAGGAAATGTTTAACTAACGTTTAATATATTTTAGTATATCACTAAAAACTAACCTAAAATGCATTTTGTTAATGAAAACAGAGAAGTGCTTTGTACTTACGAGAGGCATCAAGGATACACAGAAAAATTAAAACATATGTACTGTTTTAATACTGTAACGTATTATGTAATTACAAAAGCATAACCGTGAAATCAGTAAGATTACGTAAGATGTATCAGTAAGATTAAGACGAGAGAGGGCCGTGGAGCAGGCACTGCAAGGGTGAGTAAGAAATCACTTACTCATCAGAGGGGAAGGTTCCGAGAAGGCCTGGGATATTTTTGCTATATATAAGCACGATGTTTAGCAAATTTAACATTTCGCTCAGTTTTGTGAACATTTTTATTTTCTTTGCTTTACGCTTGTAAAAAAAAAAAAACTTTGTGCGGCAGGCGCGGATAATCCGCTCCGCGCATAATCCGCCCGTGGATAATCGGGAGTCTACTGTATATATATATGCGTGTGTAAGCATGAATGTATGTGTATGTGTATACACATATATGTACTGTTAAGGTTTACTGTTTCATAACTTTCCATTCCTTAGAATACATTTAGATCATTCCAGAGGATGAGAAAATAAAATATTTTAAATAAGTTAATGTACACTAAGCGACAGAAAATTTCATGTCTAGATAAAAGCAGTCACACTGCTCAAAGGGTTGATATTTTAAATAAAATATGCAACTAAAATCACATACAACCTAGCATCACTACCTAATTTTAGTAATAAGAACTAAAACAAGAACCTTTGCCTATCATGATATACAAGATGTACACAATTCAGCATCTAATTTGTTTAAGGTTTCAGAAAAGCAACATCACTGCCATGAGAACAAAATGCAATATTTTTACTTCTCAGACTAAGTCAGAAGTTCAGTGGTTAAAATGGTAACTTTTAGTATCCATTTACTACTGTTTCTGTTTTAAATAAAAATACATAGATTTTATGTATAAATAAAGACACAGACTTCATTTTTGCAGTTATAAAGAATGCCTTTTGAAGATGACATAGCCAGAGCAATTACTTGTTTAAATTATATTTAAAATTAGTTTAACAAAAATTATTAACTTTAGATTGGATACTGAACAGATTGGAATGGATTATTTACACACAGCAAAGCTAACAAAGAACTATCCACCAACTAATTTTGATTGATTAATAGCCGACTGATTTTGATAAAACTTATTTATTTGACTGCAATAACATGAACATAATGTTATAAGTATCTCACTCAGGCTAATATCAGGTCATTCAAATATTCAAAAGCATGCAAGGGTTATCTGTCTAACAGGAAGACTGACTTCATGGTGGCTTTTTTAAGGGAAATTAGCTCATGCTATACATGGGGAAACCATGAAAACTCTCATGCAACCAGTCCTTTCACTAGGATCTGAACCCGGGTTGAATTACCAGCATTCAGCGATTATACCACTCGACTGCTGATTAAATAGCATTAAATAATCATAATAAACATTAATACACTTAACATCTGCATACACTATTAATGCAGGTTAAGCAGTTCATTTTTTGTAAGACTCACAGACTTTATTTATCTAAGGAAAAAAAACAACAGCAGACCTGTAGAAATTTGCTTTATAGAATAATTTTAATTTTAACATAAATGAAGCCAGACCCATGTTTACAATGCGTTTGTCATTAAGGGACTAAATAATGATTTTACTTAAGTCAGCAATGTAATAAGATTTAAATGCATATTAACATTCATCATCATTTTATCAGTTGTTAACTAAGTTAAATGTAGTTACTTTTATTTAAAACTAACTGACTGATTTTGATAAATCTTATTTATTTGACTGCAATAACATGAATATGACATGCGATAACATGAACATAACATGACATTCTAATGCCATATTAGAATAAATTCAGATTGTTTCTCCACTTACAGTTAGATTAGATTGAAGGGTGCCCCTTGCATTATTGCAAACTTGTTATTGGTAAATTGGTGTGTGTTGGTTAAGAAGTACATTGCTTGCTTTGTGGTTTAGCCAGTAGAATGGCTGAATGTTGTAAGATTAATTTGAAGTTTCTGTATGATTTAGAATGAAAAAAAGGGAAAAGTGCATGAACTGACTGGTGTGTAAATGAAGGTTTACTTAGTAGCCATTATAATGTCCTGTTTGTAGGAAGGAGTTCCGTTTGGTTGAACGTCGAAGGATACCGACACTACGAAGGATATTTTCGATTCTTATTTTTGTGAAGTTGTGTGGCAACGCTGATATACGGATTCTAGTTCAGATAATTTTAGGAAGTTTTTGGATTCTATTAAGGAATTTTGTGTGCCACAGACTGAAGGACTCGTAAATTTCTAAATGAGGTAAGTGGATATTTGCTTTGTGTAGTACTTAGATGCATACGATGAATTTTATGTTGTTTTATTGTTTGATTTAAAATGTAGTTTATTCAGATTATGTATTTTTGTTTGGCTCTTCTGCAGAACTGGATGCTCCTTTGACTTTTTAAGTGAAAATTGATCGATGGGTACATGGACAAAGTGAAGGGAGAGCATAATGCCAAGTTTGTGCAATTATCTGATTTTTTTTAAAGCGAAAATAAGTCGAAGTGTACATGGATACCGAGTTTGTGCAATTCTTTTACATCTTATTACGTCTTTGTGTAGTGGCAATTTTTAGCACAAAAATAACAAGTCAAAGAATTGCACAAAGTCGGTATCCATGTACTGACAAAAATTGCCAATTTTTGCAAACAGGAACTCATAAATATATTTTTACCCAACTTACTTCTTTTTACTCGTACTGTTTCACTTAAACACCTTATTCTCCCTAATTATAGAACTTAGGTAAAATCCTAGTATACGGTGCAGCCTTGGCGCGATTTTGAAAATTATCGCCAACACCAAAAATGACCCAAAGAACGTCTATGTATATACTATATATTATATACTATTACTATATACATAGTATATAATATGTATAACTATATATATTCTTTGAATGACCCATAACTATATATAGTCTTTGAATGACCCGTTTACTACTCATCGTATATGTCCCGTTTTTACTGCTCACCATAAAAGTCGCCAAAAGTAGCCAAATCCCGTGTGCACCGGATACTAGGATTAAACCTAGAACTTATCTACCTGATATCAAAACTGACATTTACTACATTATTATAGAACTTATCTACCTGATATCAAAACTGACAATTTATAGCTGCCTAACTTTAAATACAGTGCTGAATGGAGTTTATTTAGCAAAACGCACGATAATAGCTTTAAGTGCACATTTACTATGTGTACCCAAAACTTGAATCAAACTAATTCCTTTATCTAGATCTCATTCCCAGATAAGGCCATCAAGGAACTGTTGAATTTAAGCGAAAGCCCAGGCAGACATCATGACTTTTATTAGCGAAACCATTTTACAGTAAAAAAATTATCAACCTGCAGTGCCCAACATCCAGAATCAGATATATTTATCAGAAAAATTATCCTATAAATATCATTCGAGTATTAAAAAAATGACCACATCAACTATATCTGAGGATTACAAATAAAAAAGGCCATTTCTAACATGCTTTTTCCTATAATCGACATCCTATGATCCCAGATATTTATCTATGATTTAAGACTTCTGGAACACTCCATATAATATGTGATAATTCAAAGTATTTTTATGTAGCTAAGAAACTGATAATAAAACACAAAAATAAGTAGGAAAATATCCAGAAAAAGAAGTTTAACTTATCAGAAAAAAAAACAAGACTCTGAAAAATTCTTTAACCCTCTGAGCAGCGCAGGATTTTAGATACGTCATGAAGACTGGTATTTAAACAGCATTTATTAATTGAGTTTGTATAATTACTTATTTTAATCTGTATTTTCCTAAACTTACATTCATTAAGATGATATTTACATTATTAAAGAAAGTAAGAAAGCAAAATAGCTTAAATTATAAGCTAATATATACCAAGTAGCAAAACTTCTGATGACAGATAAAGCCGGTCATAATGCTCAGAGGATCAACCCAATTTAAATAAAATTTTAGAAAGCAGCTAATATTATATACAACAAAGCTTGACTAATTTTATATAAAAAAATTTTCAATCTTGTTCATCATTATGATATAACATGAAAAAATACTTGATAGAGAAAGAGTAGTTAAAAATATATTGACTTCATCAAAGAATTACCTTGCCAGGACGATTCAAAGGAGATTCATCTTGTGTGTCAGGAACAGTCTTATTCTTATTTTTGGTATTTTTACAAGGTGAAGCTGCTCGGTTTCCTGATGGACTTCTCATTTGATTTATCCTGCCAAGAAAATCATCCTTGAAAGATCTAGCACGACGGGCCAGCCGTCCACCTCGAGTTTCATTAGGATCTATGAAATATACATAATAAATAAGCACAGTTTGAATGGGTTTTCTGAAATTAGGTGCAGCACTAAGGAAAAAAAAAAAGAAAAATTTTGCTAATTTACATTTCACATTAATTATATGATTAAATTAAACATTATGTGTTATACTTCTGTTGTACTTACTTAAATTAGATGACAAAATTTCGCCAAAATGCATTTTAATAAGAGTAAAATAGGTAAGAGATGTTTCAGAAAGACAAATATTTAAAATGCTTTTAGGAAGATTCCCAACATTTGTTCTTGTTTATAAAAATATATAAGCATGGCCAAATGTTTTACATAAAATGACATACATAAATTTATCAGCCAAAATAATACTTCAGCACTTAATGAAATAGTAAATAAGCAACACAGTTACATTATTGTATAAGATTTCAATTTCAGTTAACGAAAAATTTTTATAACCACAAAATTAATTAACCTTTTACCTTCCGATAGTAAATTTAAAATCAAACATGTTATATTATTCAGACAAAAACAATAATTAAAATCAAATTTCATCTTTGTTTTGATATGTTTACCAACTTTTGTTCATTAGTCTAATTCCCCCCAATCAATATCATGCTTGTAAATTACAACCTGAGTTTATAAATTATTATTTACCTGATTTGCTAGTTTTTGACATAACTGAATCACCTTTTATTAAAATTCAGATTCATATAACAAGACATCTGTCTACTTTGTCTGTCTACATTTTCGTCAACCAGCAGCAGAATACATTTTGACAGTCAAAGTCGCAGTTGCAAACGGTAAGACTGAAAGGTTAAAAATTCTCAACATAATTACGCCCGCCCCCTATAGTCTCATATACCCTTCTTATATGTGAAGTATATATATATATGTGTATGTATATATATATATGTGTGTGTGCGTAAAATATATGAAAGCAAACTACTAACTTTAATTTTGCAATAGTCCTTTATTTCTCATTTTAATTTGGATATTTCCACTTTCCATCCATAACGATGGTAGGTCTGAACTTATTCCGAATATAAATTCAAAATAAAAAAAAAAAAAAAAATTAAACCCTTCTTTAAAACTAATCTTCCATACTGGACTACTAAGCCCTCTTCCACTGCCCTTGCTTCGTGCTAGGATGCCTCTTTCTCATTTTAATTTGGATATTTTGCTCACCTCTTTCTGTATCATCCATTGTATATCTGAAGATGTAAATTTCAAAGAATGTTGTACTGGATGCATATTGCGTTAATGATGATGGGTGTATAACAATATGAGTCCCAAGAATTAGCTTTCCAGTAATACATTAAGTGATGTCATCATGCTATCTAATCAATAAACCACTTTTAATTCTATTCCAAGTTCCTCTCTAAGCCGCGATTAGCACGCAGTAATTACGTGCTGTGTTCCGGCTGTCTTGATTTAGATGCTAATAACATATCATATAGAATACAAGAAAAATATTAAATAAATGCAGAATAAATAGTTGAAAAACAATATTCTTGGTTAAATATAGATTATGCACATATGTACATAGTATCAGGAAAGCTTGATTGCAGGAAAAATAAATCTGAATAGCAGTGTGCACAGATCACATGGGACGTCACCCTCCCAAGTGCTGGTTCTGATGAATCCTGCTGAAGCGCTGCTGATCCTGCTTTGTTTTGGACTTAAGAGTTCCAATAGTCACTAGATGAAATAGATAGCAATTACGTCGGAAAGTTCCGATTGCTATTCAGGATAAAAGCAGCAAAAGGACGGAGATGTCTGTCTTCGTCTAATATTTCATAATGAAATGGATCAAATAAATTCAGATGTTCACAGTTTTTAGCTTTCCTGAAGAACTTGTCATTTGTCTTGCGTAAGAAAGTATCCAGTGGCTCGGTTTTTAAGTCTCTGTGGAGTACTTCGTTCCGCGCAAAGTAATGAGCACTAGTTATCAGTCTTATAAAACGATTCTGCACAACCTGAAGCTTGTTTGACACAGTAGCCCAGGCTGGTGATGCGTACGTCATGATAGAACGAATAGTTGAAAGATAGATTAATCTCATTTTGGTGAGATCAAGTTTTGAAAAGCGTCCTAATATAGAATACAAGTATTTCATTACATAGATGGCTTTATTTCTCACATTATTAATGTGGTTAGGCCATGTCATTTTACTATTCAGGGTAACTCCTAAGTACTTAGCATGTTTGACAACATGTATTAAACAATAGGAGTTTCCTCTTGAGGTTCTTTTTATTTTTATTTTTCCTGATGATAAGTAGTTGAGACTTGGATGCATTAATTTGTACTTTCCACTTTTTGCACCAGTCTTCTATGAGAGGGATGTGCTCTTGGAGCATTTTAGCAGCATGATTCACATTTGCAAATTTCACCGCCAAGGCAGTGTCGTCTGCGTAACACGCTAAAATTGAGCTATTGTTGTAGAATACAGAAGGAAAGTCCGCAGGATAGAAGAGATAGAAAATTGGTCCTAATACACTCCCTTGAGGAATTCCACTGGGAATTGGGCGTTCTGAAGAGAAGGCACCGTGAGCAGAAACTACGAATTTTCTGCTGGTGATAAAAGAGAAAATAATTAGCAGGAGCTCACGTTCAAAGTTGAAATCAATAAGTTTCGCTATGAGAGCCTCATGCCAGACGCGGTCGAAAGCTTTCGCCACATCCAGCATGAGAATAGTAACATTTTGATTACAGTGACGAGCTGAGCCTATAAACTCAGTCAATCTTACTAGTTGTTTGGAAGTTGAAAGGTGAGCTCTGAACCCAAATTGTTCAGGGGGCACTAGGATGAGATAAGATTTCATTTTTTCAAGTAGAATTCTTTTAAAGACTTTGCTTAGGCTCGGGAGGAGACTTATTGGGCGAAATCCGTCTGGTTGAAGTTGATTTTTTCCCGGTTTGGGTATCATGATGATCTTCGCAACTTTCCAGGGTTTGGGGTAGTAAGAGCTTGAAATGCAAGCATTGAAAATGCTAGTAATTTTGGTGATGATGTTACTCGAGAGACGTTTTAAGGTATTGTTAGTGTCGATTCCCGGTGCTTTCTTTGGATGTAATTTTCTTATGATATCAGAAACTTCAGCAGGAGTAGTTAATTTACAAATAATTTTGGCTGTTGGTGCGTTCAGCCAGTCTCGAACTTTGATTAGTGTATCCTTTTCAAACTCAGGAGTCACTGGGCAGTAATTAGGCATAAATTGAGTTTGAAGGTGGGAGGCAAACATATCAGCTCTTTCCTGATTAGATGAGGCTACAGAGTTATTACAATGAAGAGGATAGTTCGTGGAGAAGGGTGTCTTCAAATTTTTAATTAAAGTCCAGAAGAAACCATCTTTTACGTTTAAACTGAGCATCTTTTCTGTCCATAATTCCTCTTTGTAAAGTTTGATGGCCTTGCTAATTCTTTTATTAATCCTGTTGTATTCCCATTTGGTAGGGATGATGGTATTCGCACCAGCGGTGCGATTAGTCGCTTAAGCTATTCGCACCAACATTAACCCCGCATACGCATTGAGTTGTTTGATCCGTCATTTGAACCCAATCGTAAAGAACGGATTCTACGTGCGCGAACTGCCTAAGTGTTGTAGTGAATTTTTTTTAAAGGCGCCTTACTACCTTGGCGTAGTTTATCATTGTTTAAGCGTTGACGACTTTCTAACGTTTAAAAATGAAAATGGGTAACTTTCTTATAAAAAGAAGGAACACATTTCCTTTTATTAAAGTATATATAAAAAAGGACAGATTTTTATTTTCGCAATGTTTATCATTTTCCTGAACGGTTGGAATAGTTTAAAAGACTGCTTTTGGGGAAGAGTGGACAAAATCCGTTTTATATTCTTTGTACTTCTTAGAATACATTTAGATTCAAAGATGTGTTTTGCGCAATCAAGACTTTAATTCATTCCTCTTTGAAAATTTTCGTCCGAGAAAAGATGATAAAAATTATACAGAGGATTTCCGTGTAGAAAATTTAGACATGAAATAAGTTAAAAGCGATTAAATCAACTATTAAATAAATAATTAATCATATAATACTGGTTATTAACAAATCTGTGTGCCTGCTTATTTTTTTATGGAAATACTTGGCATTTTCAGGACACAAAAAGTACTTGGAAGAACTTTGAAATATTAGTACAAACACATTAATAAATTAAATTGGAATAAATAATGGGATGTATAAAAATTTGCACACACAAATGATTTACCAGATTTTATTTCATAAATAACTTTGATTTTGAAATGTGGCATTTGAACCAATAAGCATGTGTGGATACTGAAAATGTAATGAATATATAAGAATTTTATAATTTTCAGTATGTTTTCTTATTGAGTAATAAATTCTGACAGTCCAATGCTATAAAACTAGGGTCTAAGTTTTCATAAAAATTCCTCTGTTAAATAAAAGAATTTAAATAATTTCTGTAGCCTTTTTGTCGATACATTAAAGATTTAACTAATTACACGTCCTCGCTTGCAGTTAGAACCATCATTAAATCCATATTTTATCTAATCATTTCCTGAACATTATTATGTATATAGATTGACCTCGTCTTTGTATCTGATAATTATTACTTGCAATTTATTCTTTTCGTGGAAAACTATTAATAATCCTTTCTATTGCTTAGTTAGGG
Organism: Stegodyphus dumicola; assembly: GCF_044657685.1. Lineage (NCBI taxonomy): Eukaryota > Metazoa > Arthropoda > Arachnida > Araneae > Eresidae > Stegodyphus > Stegodyphus dumicola. The sequence goes on from NC_140781.1 coordinate 184,718,055, forward strand.
TTAACAACCTTCGCTCTGGCTACCGCCTGCCTTACGGAAATCGGCGTAAAAGGCTTGTTCTTGTGCTGATTGTGCGCATGCGCAAACGTATGTGGTGTGAAAAGCCTCTTAGCTATTTGCACCGTCGGTGCCATTAGCCACTGCGGTTTGGTAGACGGATACCAAGTCATGTGATATGATTTCCTAAGTCTGTTACGCTGTCTCGTCATGTCTCTGATGTTTTTAGGCAAGTGATATAAATTGTCACTAATGGGAATTTTATTGCTGGCTTCCTCGCAGGCTGTTTTAATATGCGAGGTGAGCGAATTAATGGCAGAGTCAATTACTCTAATTCTATTACAGCTATTCCTCTCATATATACATTAGTAATTCATGCAAGCCAGAGACTCGTCGCGTCAGCCAATCAGCAAGAGATGCACATCATGTGTAAGTTTTTCATCACAAACGTTTTTCCTCTTTGTCGCTTTGCGTCTTTTCCTTCATTTCTGACGGGTTCACTGGGAGTCAAAGGTTGCTACAGTGCTCTGGGCACTAACTTCGTTTCTGTATGGGGAATAAATTATATTGTTACGAATTTGGTATTTAAAAAGCTAATGTTAGTTCAATTACAAATTAAATGATTTTATTTCTCGCGCAGTGCAACGCGTGACGAATATTAAAAGAAAGCTAAGCCGTAAAATTGAAATTACAAGAGCGCGTGCATTAAATAAATAAATATCTCTTTTTGATTTCGAGAAAGTACTGGAAAATTCTAGCGCGTGATTTTAAAATCTTATAAAAGGAGGAAAACATCTCAGTTTGTAGTAGTTGCTTAGTTTGTTGTTGTTTAGAAAACTACTGTTGTTGATTGTAGCGAATTCGCGGATTAGCGTTCTTTAGCTGTTTTTAATTGCGTTCTATTGGACATTTGAGTAGTTAAAAGATAACTACTGTGAGATATTGTAATACTGCATGATAATTTGAGAAAATTTAAGCATTTTTGTTGTGATAATAATAAATTTTTTTTTGTTCATTTTTCATCGGACTTGTGCATTCATTTCATAACGAACCCGTACGCACGCAACAATTTTTGGTGTCAGAAGTGGGATTTGAATGCCAATAACAAGAGCGATGGAAGAGCAATTAAGGCAGTTAATATCAGCCTTTGCCTCATTTAAAGAAGAAATTAAAGAGGAAATGAAATTGGGCCAGGAATCCGTTAAGGAAGAAATGAAATTGGGCCAGGAATCCGTTAAGGAAGAAATGAAATTGGGCCAGGAATCCGTTAAGGAAGAAATGAAATTGGGCCAGGAATCCGTTAAGGACGAAATGAAAGCCGTTCAAGCTGGTCAAGAAGAAATGAAAAGAGAAATTACTTGCATAATAGAAAATAAATTTGAAGCTATGGAAGGCAGAATTGACGCAGTTGAAAATAAAGTTGGACATATTGAAGAAAAGGTTTCTTCCGTAAAAGATCATATTGAAGAAAGAGTTTCTTCGGTGAAAGAAGAAATAGAAGAAAGAGTTTCTTCTGTAAAAGAACATATAGAAGGGAGAGTTTCTGCTGTGGAGGAACGAATTGAAGGAAGAGTTTGTGCCGTCCAACACCAAATCGAACAACAAATTGATGAGAGAGTTTCTGCAGTTGCCAAAGAAATGGATACTTTAAAGAAATTCGTAGCGTCGGCAGGGAGCAGGAGTGATGATTTTAAATTCTTACCAATGCCTGCTCGTCCACCTCTGAAGCTATCCACATATGATGGGAAGACCTCCTGGCAGATGTATAAGACACAATTTTCTATCGTGGCGGATGCGAATGGATGGGATTCCCAAGCTAAGGCCTGTCATCTCGCCGCTTCTCTAAGAGCCGACGCAGCGGATATCCTTCAGACTCTTCCCGAAAACAAAAGGTTAGATTTCGAAGCTCTGTCCGGCGCCTTGGAGTTGCGCTTTGGGGAGAAGTGTTTAAAAGACTACAGCAGGCTCCAATTAAAATCTCGTCAACAGAAGCCTACCGAAACAGTTCAGGAGCTCGCCGCGGATGTTGAAAGGCTGTCCCATCTCGCCTTTTCGGAATGCCCGACAGAAACAAGGGAAATCCTGTCCTTGCAATACTTTATCGACGGCATCCGAGATACTGAAATACAGAAAGCTCTACGAATGGCGGATGTAAAAGATTTAAAAAGTGCTCTAGTGTACGCCATGAAATTTGAGGCAGCCCAGCAAGCCACTCGTCGAGACCGCCACCCAGTCAGAGCTGCTCAAGTCCAGGAGCCAGGGGATCAAGTCACCGCTCGACTTGACGATTTAACTAGACAACTGAACGCCTTGAGACGGAATATTGGTGAGAAGAAACCGACCGTTAAGTGCTGGAACTGCGGTGCTGAAGGACACATACGACGAAACTGCAAAACACCCCAGGGTACTGATGTTAAGACCGCTTCTAACAAGCAGCAGGGAAACTAATTAGTGGCCATCTCGTGGGGCGGAGGTTGCCAGATAATGAAAAGCCCCCGTTTAAAGCGCTTCAGATTTCTGCAGTGAGAGGCGGCAGTAATGGACTTTTCATAATAGGACATATTAATGGAGTTCCGTGCAATATGACTATAGATACAGGAGCCAACGTCACCATCATCCGAAAAGATTTGGCTCAACAACTAGGAAACAAACTTATCTGGACGCCGCCCTGCGTTACCCTCCAGACTGTGTCCGGTGAGAAGATCGACATCGACGGAAAAGTAAATGTTAACATCACGTTTGGAAGTGCCGCTTACCATCACACGGCATATGTAGCAGAGATCACTGATTCTTGCATACTCGGATTGGACTTTCTAAGGAAATACAATTTTTCCTTGGACTTTAAAAATAACGAATTGCATTCTACATCTGAGGACATAGCGTTATTTCTCGTTAATGATGAAGAAGTTAAATCTGTCCATAAAATCATAGCACAAGACTATATCACAATACCGGCAAGAACAGAAATTTTACTTCCTGGATCCATAGCCGAAAATAGAAATTTCCGCTACGGCATCATAGAATATCCCAATAACTGTAATATCCCAAAAGGAGTACTAGTAGCCTCAACACTCGTCGACCTATCCAAAACGGTTATCCCGGTGAGAGTCGCCAATGTAACTGAAAAGTCGAGAGTTATTAAGAAAGGTGAAGTGGTTGCAACATGTACTCCAGTAACCAGCGTTGAAAGAAAGAGTAACATCCCAGAATCCGTGTCCTCAGAGAGCATTACATCGGAGTTATTGCAGAATGCACAATTAAACGATAAAGAGAAAAATGCTGCCGATCGCGTCATTAAAGATCTTCAAGTTGTTTTCTCCCGCTCGTCTTCTGACGTGTGTCGAACTAGTTTGACACAACATAGAATAGATACTGGCGATCATCCCCCAATCAAGCAATATCCAAGACGTCTACCGTTTGCTAAACAGGAAGAGGTGCGAACACTGTTAAAAGATATGGAAGAAGGCGATGTCATCGAGCCTTCAGCGAGTCCATGGGCATCTCCCATCGTTCTCGTCAGAAAGAAAGACGGCTCAACAAGATTTTGCGTTGACTATCGCCGGTTGAATGAGGTTACGAAGAAAGACAGTTACCCTCTTCCTAGAATTGATGACATTCTAGACACTCTTTCTGGAAGCAAGTGGTTCTCAACACTTGATTTAAAGAGTGGGTATTGGCAGGTAGAAATCCATCCTGAAGACCGAGAAAAGACGGCATTTACTACGGGACAAGGACTTTGGCAGTTCAAAGTGATGCCGTTCGGACTGTGTAATGCGCCGGCAACATTCGAACGTCTTATGGAGACTGTTTTGAAAGGCCTTTCCTACGAAGCCTGTCTGATATACCTGGACGATATCATCATCGTCGGAAAGAGTTTTGAAGAGCATCTAGAAAATCTTAGAAAGGTGCTTCAGAAACTGAAAGAGGCCAATCTGAAGCTGACTCCCGCTAAATGCAAATTGTTTCGAAAGGAAGTGACTTACCTGGGACATGTCATCTCTGCAGAAGGTGTGCGCACGGATCCTGAAAAGGTATCAGCGGTTAAATCCTGGACGCGTCCCGAAAATGTCCATCAGCTGAGAAGCTTCCTAGGGCTTTGCACCTACTATAGGAGATTCGTGAAGAACTTTTCTTCCATCGCAAGACCACTTCACAAGCTGACAGAGAGCAAGCAAAGATTCTTGTGGACAAAGGAATGCGAGGATGCATTTAACAACTTAAAGGAAGCTTTAACATCTGCTCCAATCCTGACGTATCCTCAGCTCGACAGACCATTTATTCTCGACACCGACGCGAGCAATGAAAGTGTCGGTGCTGTTTTGTCCCAAGAAATAGACGGCCAAGAACGTGTAGTAGCTTACTGCAGCAAGTGCCTGTCTAAACCGGAGAGGAATTACTGTGTCACAAGGAAAGAGTTGCTCGCCATAGTCAAAGCTGTTGAACATTTCCATCATTATCTATACGGGAGAAAATTCCTCCTCCGCACGGACCATGCCTCATTGGCCTGGCTTTTAAATTTCAAAAATCCTGAGGGTCAAATAGCCAGGTGGATACAGAGACTCCAAGAATATGACATCACTATCCGTCATCGTAAGGGATCATCACACGGAAACGCCGACGCCCTGTCTAGAAGACCTTGCCAAGAAAGCTGCCGATATTGTTCCAGGGTGGAAGCGAAATACGAGCTGCTGACTCCGGTCGCAAGACAAATTACAACATCAACATCGGCTGATCGAGACCCGTGGAGTGATGATGAAGTCAGGAAAGACCAGCTGGAAGACCGCGACATTAAACCCATACTTGATTTAATAGAGTCATCAAACAGAAAACCTACATGGCAGGACATTTCTATCTGTAGTCCTACAACAAAACAATACTGGGCACTCTGGGATTCACTTCACATTCGAAACGGCGTCTTATACCGGAAATTCGAGTCGGATGATGGGAAGACGTTCCGATGGCAACTGATACTTCCAAGATCCCGGATTCCTGATGTCCTCAAAGAACTACATAACAGCCCTACAGGAGGTCACTTTGGAATTATGAAGACCTTACAGAGAGTTCGTGAGCGCTTTTACTGGAATAATGCAAAGAATGACGTGCAAAAGTGGTGCCGATCTTGCGATGCCTGTGCAGGTCGGAAAGGACCGAGGAAACGCAGCCGAGGCAGACTGCAACGTTACAACGTAGGTGCGCCTTTTGAACGTATCGCCTTTGACATCCTGGGACCTCTGCCACGAACTGCTGATGGCAACAAATACATACTCGTTGTCATTGATTACTTCACCAAGTGGCCTGAAGCTTATCCTATTCCTGATCAAGAGGCAGTCACAGTATCTGAGGTAATGATACAGCACTGGATTTCCAGGTTCGGAGTGCCTCTTCAGTTACATTCCGATCAGGGAAGGAATTTTGCCTCGGCAGTAATCAAAGAACTATGCAAACTACTTGGCATTGACAAAACTCAAACGTCGCCATTGCATCCCCAGTCGGACGGCATGGTAGAGAGGTTCAATCGAACCATCCTTAATAACCTCTCATTAGTGGTTTCCAGAAACCAACAGGACTGGGACAAGAAATTACCACTCTTTTTACTGGCTTATCGCAGTGCTGTCCACGAGACTACCGGCTATTCTCCATCACAGATGCTCTTCGGTCGTGACCTTCGTCTGCCTTGTGATCTATTGTTTGGCCGCCCTCCGGATGCTCCTTCATCGTCTGAGGAATATATTCAAGATCTCCAGGCCCGGTTTGAAGTGATGCACAATTTTGCACGAGAGCGAGTCAACTTGGCGACGGAGAAGATGAAGACCCGATACGACACAAGAGCTACTGAACATCAATTCCACGAAGGAGACAAGGTGTGGTTGTGGAATCCGACTCGACGGAAAGGACTTTGTCCGAAATTACAGTCACCATGGGATGGGCCGTACACAGTCCTAAACAGGCTGAATGACGTCGTGGTTCGGATTCGTAAGTCTTCGAACTCTAAACCTAAAGTCGTTCATTACGACAGGTTAGCTCATTACTATGGCCATAGTACATAATGTAAATAATTGTAAATAGTATAAGACCATGGCCCATTTTGTTTTTAAATGTGTATTTGATTTGTTTTATGTATTGCATTTATTGTTCATGTTGTTTATTATTGTAATGTAATGCTTATTAATGCATTTATGCCACAGTTGTAAGTTTAGCTTCCTGTCCAGGGATTGTACTGCCCGGGACGTGCAGTCCTTGGGAAGGGGGCAGTGTTACGAATTTGGTATTTAAAAAGCTAATGTTAGTTCAATTACAAATTAAATGATTTTATTTCTCGCGCAGTGCAACGCGTGACGAATATTAAAAGAAAGCTAAGCCGTAAAATTGAAATTACAAGAGCGCGTGCATTAAATAAATAAATATCTCTTTTTGATTTCGAGAAAGTACTGGAAAATTCTAGCGCGTGATTTTAAAATCTTATAAAAGGAGGAAAACATCTCAGTTTGTAGTAGTTGCTTAGTTTGTTGTTGTTTAGAAAACTACTGTTGTTGATTGTAGCGAATTCGCGGATTAGCGTTCTTTAGCTGTTTTTAATTGCGTTCTATTGGACATTTGAGTAGTTAAAAGATAACTACTGTGAGATATTGTAATACTGCATGATAATTTGAGAAAATTTAAGCATTTTTGTTGTGATAATAATAATTTTTTTTTTTTTGTTCATTTTTCATCGGACTTGTGCATTCATTTCATAACGAACCCGTACGCACGCAACAATATTTTTATGCTTAATTTTGTCCATGCTGCTTCATTAATATACAGGAGTCAAATCAACTAATTCACCTCTTCAGTGGTGACCAGCCTTGAACTGTTTTACAGTTACACTTTCGGTTTTCTTTTCTTCCCGCTGGCGCATGTTCCACCTGGATAGATTATACAGCACCTGGACAGACTATATTTTTATAGCCGCTGTATTCCTAAGGCTGCTCGCATTTTAGCACGCTTAGTCAAATTCCTCGAAGGCTAATAAAAAGAGACATTCTCGTTCCAAAGCTTCAACAGAGCAATTACAATTGGACGATGAAGCAACACTCTCCTAAGCGACTAAGTAAGCTACAGCAACTTTGTTCTGGCATCCAATGTCCAATGCACAATTAAGTCTATGGGTTGATGCGTCTGATGAGCAATCGCCAGCTTCCTCGTGCAACTTGCTAACCCAAGAATGGATTAGCTTTTTATTCAATAAAACTAAGTAAATCTTCTAAAAAACGAACTGGTCCACTTATGATCATGAACTCTTATACTATACAGTCTTCAGTAAAAAATAAATAAGGCATATGCTTTTAGGGAGGGATTTTGTCATCCACACTGATCAAAAACACCTTTAATTTGCATTCCAGCCATATCCTGACAAATACAGTCCTCACCAATTAACATTGATGACTCTGGTAACATTGTCACCGATGCACTATCCCAAATTGAGATAGATGACATTTCATGTACTGTGCTCGATTTTCAAAAATTCGCTGCTGATTAATCAAATGGCGAAGAATGTCAAAAATTTTAGGATCCAATATTTCTTCTTTAACATTAGAGAAAAATTATTTCCCTCTCGAGGATATTCATCTGAATTGCGATATGTTCCCAAAACATTCCCATCCTTATGTTGCTCAGTGCATGAGATTAAATGGTTTTCAAAACATTATATTTTCTCTCATCCCAGTATCTCAGCCTGACCAAGCACGCGAAAAGAAGTAATATCTTTTGTGTGCAGATGGGATAAATGTCAACCAGCTAAAATTGCTAAACATACCAAATCTCCCCGTATTGGCACATTTGCTGAACCTGATGCTTGATTTGCCCGCATACGTATGGATTTTATAGGGCCTCTACCTCCATCTGAGTTCCACGTGACTATCATAGACCGGTTCACAAGATAGTCGGAAGTTATTTCAACAACTTAAGAAGCTACCACTTCTAGCCAAAGAATATGTATTGTTAAGAAGCTACCACTTCTAGCCAAAGAATATGAATTGTTAAGAAGGAAAGCTTCGCAGCAGCAGGAATGGCTTCCTCCGAATGAACAGGGACACAACTGCGCATACGTGAAATATCTGTCGCCAAAAAGCGCCAAAACTCGAAGCTGATGTCGAAGTTCGAACAGGTTCGACCAAAGAAAGTCTATGTAAAGAAGGGTAGGCTCCATAGACGTAATGTAAACCAGTTTGTCTTTTACGCCGCTAGAAAGAAGAGGGAAGGCGACCAAGGGATTTGGCGACTGAACCTGTTGGCGAGAATTTCCCCCTTTGTGATGCACCTGGCCAAGATTTTCCACCTTCGCCACGTGTACATGAAATTGAGGAACACGGGTTAAGATGAATCGTTCTTTGACTTTTCGCGATAATTTAAACTCGAATTTTCGTGCTTTTTTGCTTTACTAGTTGAACTTGTATCATCCATATCGTAGTTTGATGTCTGATTTTATATCTTTCAATATGTAGGGGAGAAAAATGGAGTCACACAGCTTTAAACTCTTGATAAACGTGACCGTCGAACCTGTTCGAACTTCGACATCAGCTTAAGAGATGTTATGGTAAAGGCTGAAATTATAAATAACTGCTTAATTAGCATAAAATTCCATACAAAGCAGTAATGTCACTATAGGAACCTTCTTCTGAGTCGATTTAATTAACTGCTTCTTTTAAATATGCTAAAGTTATTCTGGAAATGAAATTCTATAAGGAAAAAGATGTGACGAGAAAAATACAAAGGAAGCTCTAACTCAAGCAAAACTTGCTAGAAAAATAAATAAATCTGCAGAATGAAAAAGAAAGTCTGGATAATACTCCACGAAACGAATTCCAAATAGTAGTATTCCGCGTGGGAAAAATGGTGACAGCTGTACAATTTTGATTACCCAATCCCTGCTTCTTTTTCATATTTTTCTCAGTAATTGGTTCTTTAACAAAAATTTGTTTCGTCTTTATGTTAAATGTACTTACCTCGTTTCTTTTTCTTATTCCTTGATTTTACAGAGGGCCACTTCTCCGCTATGAACGATTGATTGTTGCCTAGAAAGAAAAATTATGAGTATGCTTTTAATTGAAAATTTTTGATAATTTACATATTTCATATGCATATACAACATTTTTAAACAAGTCACCTGTGCTGTTAAAAGCACTTTACCACTGAATAAATTCTCTGCGTGGTTTCTATGAACATCTGGATTGTATTTTGAACATGCAATGCTTACAGTAGCAAAAATTAAGATTAATTTTCTTAGAGAACACTTCAGACTTTCAGTCCAACCTATTCATAACTTCGAATAATCTTTATATATTCATTGTGAAGAGTATTTCTATATTTAGCTGTATTACTATTTTATGCCATACAAATAAGTTTTTATACATACAGTTATAAATATTTGCATAGTTTATATTTTGGAAATACCTTATGATAAAATTTATATGCCGTTTATTTAAAAATATCATCGTCTGAAGAAATATCAGGCGACCAGGCGACTACAGTTTTTTTTTTTTTTTTTTTTTTTCCTCAGTTTACTGCTAAAACAGCTTATCGTACCTTCATTTATTGAAATCCTGTTTGTAAATTTATCTATTCTGGCGCTTCCAACATTATTTTCTAGTTTGTTAATAGTTTTCCTAGATATGATTTCGGTTTATTTCTTCTGAAAAGACCAAATTTAATTCTGAAATGAGCTACTGATTTTGCTGGAAATCAGCAGTATAAAATTAACACAATTTTTTTTTTCCGTGTTGATTTTGATCCAGTGACCATTCTTATAGTCCATATTCTTCTCTTCTTTTGAGAGCTTAAATTTACTTTCCAGTTACTAAATTACCACAAAAAGTCATATGTCTAGACTACATGGGTTCTTGGACGAAGAGTTCTTTTGGTGTCTTGAGACCTATTTTTGACTTCTATCTGCTTCGCTGTCTCACTGTGATGCTTAGCTTCCTTAGAATCCGGAGCCGTTTGGATGTCCTTGGTTTGGAAATGTTGTTTGAGCCATGGTAGTAGACATAGATCTTTCATTCTTCCGGGGGTTTGAGCCTCTGCTGTTTATCTTTCTTTAGATTTTGCAGGTTCCTCCTTATTACTATCCTGTTAGTGTTTGTTTACCTTTTACTTCAATTTCATTCCACTATGTTGTCATTTTACATCATTTTCATAAAATTTTCTTTCCCTTCTGAAATGCCGGACTACTTGCTGTCATTTTGTAGGAGAATTTACATTTTCAGACGGTATATTTTGAGCTAAATTCTTTTACCTTTCACTCTGAAATCTCTCTCTCTTTTTTTCTTTCTCGCCTATTTCTGTTGGATTTCATTATCGATCCAGTTCTTAGTTCTTTTTATGCCTTTGTTATAATTTTCAGCAGTTTCCTCTGTTGTATTTTTATAACTTTAATCTTAAAGTCTGGTTCTGAATTTTGAACATAGTACAGTCTGTAAAGAGATGCAATTACCTTTCATTTAAGAAGGAAGTTTTATCATGCAATACTGAGTTGATTTGCTCTCATTTCCGTAGTTAACTCCTTGATAATGCAGTCCCGAACTCGTATGAAAATATTTGATATAAGTTATGATTATATTCACAGCGTTATGATTAACTATGGTAGAATTATGAAACTGGGACCGTTTCGTTTCCAAAGCTGCAAACATTTCCTTTAATATAATATTTACGAACTTAATACTCTACATACTCATATCTGACAGTTTTAATGCAGTTTCAAACGATAATACATGCCCGGTTACAAATGATTCTAAATTGTTTTCAGAATTTCTGGCTATCGGTATAATTTCAGTCTGTTTAGTAAAATGATCAGTTATAATTAACAGAAATCTGGAATTTTTCATATTATTGCTGAGACTTAAAAAATGGTTCCTAACTTTCTGCATTTGGAAATCTAAATGCTACATTTTATTTAGAAAGTCGATTCACTGACTTACATAATTAGCAAGCTAGTAAGGGGCACAGCACTGGATATATTGCTCAGAAAATAGTTGTAATTTACTAAAACACTTGCGTGTTTGAAGTGTTTTGAGAATTGCGATGTGAATTGAAGAAATTTACCATTGAGTTCTCAATACACTTCCACTTTTAATTCAGCTTGCATACTTAATAATTATTTTTATTCAACACTTACTTGTGAAACAAAGAACCTTTGATTAAACATAATTTTATGCTCTGCTCTGAATCGCTGCTTTGATTTATCTTCTAATTCCTTGAGTTAAATGGGTGTTGCGTATTTTTCTAAGTATCATATATTTATTTCATCGAATAAATCGAGTACTGCACATTTCCCCAAACTTGTACATTTTTCTTGTCAGATTTTAACGTTTTTATTAAAATGTCTCAAGAATCCCTGATCACGCTGGCGTTTTCTTCTGAGACATTTTTATTCTTTACTTCATGATCATACGCTCAGATTCTGATGACAGTGGCGTGTACGAGAGGAGAAAAAGATATAGATTAAATTTAAACAAAACTGCTTAGAATTAATCATAAATGTTTTTTGCAATCACTTCATCCTGAAATAAAAATTCGGAATAACAGTTTTTCGAGCGGAGTGCGTTAAATATTTTACTAGCCCACAAATAATGATAATCGTACAATATATTGATAATTCGATCATTTTTTCCGTTCTAGCCTTTTTCTCGGTAAGTGTTCATCTAGTTTAAAAGAGAACTCTTTTAGTTTGCTTTTAAGAATACTAACCCCATTCTTTTTGTTCTTTCTTCGGTTTTAGAGATGGCTTTATCTGAGCTATGCACAGCCTTTTCTTGTTGTGAACCTTCCTTTGAATGTCGTCCAGTAAGCATCCTCCTAGGCCTTCCCCTGAAAAAGAAGAAAAAAAAGTACTAAGAATTTTTTTTTTTTTTTACCTGGTAGTTCTAGATGATATATACATTTCACAAACATGCTTTAATAGCATTTTCTTCTGAGTGATTTTAATTAATTACTTTGTTTGCATAGTTTAGCGCTATTTTAGGAAGATTGTAGGGCACAAAGAAGAAAAGAAAGGTGAACTTAAAGTTCTGTATGTAAAAAAATAAATAAATCTTTCTTTTCCTCTCTGCGCATCTGTTCAGTTGACCTCTGAAAAATTTAGGGATTGAGTCTGCCGATATTTTAGGTTGTCGAAGTGTAATTTTTAACTGTCAAAACGTTTTGACTTTCGATTTCTGAGATTCTTAATTGCTAAGAGTCTACTTTTGATCGGAAGCTTCGCAGTCGATCGCCATGTCGACACAATTGCAAACGATCGACACATACTTCTATGCCATATATGTTAAACACTGTATATCTACAATAGAAAGAGGTAGAGAAAAACATATTGCTAAAAAAATCAGCTTAATTCCTAAAATCAGAAATGCCAGAGCCATATGTTAAACCATTAGGACTGGATAATAAAAATTGGTATGAACAAAATAATAATTAAAAAATTAGTTACTAGAAATTAAAATTAAATAAATTATAAAAATGTAAAATACATTATTATTAAATAAATTATAAGTAGAGTAATAATCAATTATGTAATAAATAATAAATATATTTTTTAAATGAAATCAGTCATGAAACAAATGTGATATGAGAAAATTAATAATTCTTTTACAAAGGATAACAGATAATTTTAGTACGTTCGAAATTGTGATATATGCTTTTGTTCCTGATATATGCTTTTATTATTTAATTTAGTTATTTCTGAAACAATATTGATCTTCATATCTGTGAGTAAAAATATTTATCGTAAATAATTTTTCTAGAGAAACACAAAAAATAGTAATTACATCTTTTAAATAAAATTTTAAATTTGACCTAGCTTTTCACACCAGCTATGTTTTGAACATTAAATTTTATCTATCGTTTGACAACAGCTACAAAGAACTTTACCAAGTTTAGATTTTTGATAATGACCATTATATTCCTGCACAATTATTTCCAACCCTTATGCCTCAAATTACGAAATAAAGAAATTTAAGCTTTTTATTAAGAAAAGATCAAATGATGCTTAAGTATTCGATTATCTTATTTTTGCACTCTTAAGTATTCTTATTTTTGCATCTCTTGGAAATTCTTTCAGAATTATATTTCTATAACATATAAACTGATATATTTATCATAAATAGGTCTTAAGCAGATTTTTAATTTATCAGAAAAGGATTTATCTGTACTCATTTTTTGTATGATTTAGCAATGAAATCATGGAACATGCAAAACGATGTATATATATAAAGAAAAAGATAAATTTCAGTCATTTTTTACTCTTGGTCAAAAGATATATATATATATATATATATATACACATACATAATATATATTTTCATACTTTCTCCCTCCCTGCTGCATGTCTTCGTGTTGTAACGGTTAGCACACTAAAAGGTGGTGTATGATGATTTTTCACCACCAGGATTTAGCGCCTGAGTCAGCGAATTCTCAGTCGGCCTTTAAAATGGGGAGTATATTAGGTATTTTCTCCCTCCTTTCTGGTTGCCTTCATGGTGTAACGGTTTGCACACTCGGCACGCATTCGAGAGGTAAAGGTTCGAATCCCGGCTAGGGCGTTGCGAATTTCTCATGTCTCCTGCTTAAAAAATATCTAATGACTCTACAGGATTAGCAAAAGTATATCTCGGGCAATTTGGAGTTTAAGTTTCATTGACTTCAGTTTCCTGATTATTGACTTAGCTCTTAATGTTACTTATGCTACTGAACTTCAGTTTTTCACATCATTTAAAAGGTTTAAAATATACAGAAATTAAAAGGCTAATGATGAAAGTTTATACACAACGTAAGGACCAATCTTAATGCACCATGCTACTTTCTTATCAATTACATAGTGAGCAAAAGTAATTCTGTTTGCTTCTAAACTTTTAATTGTGAATATCAGAGAAACGATATATAAATATAACATGTAGGAAAATGTTGCAAAAATATTTACGACCACATGGAAAAAACACGTAAGTTTTAAACATGTAAAAATTCGGATTTTCTGGTAAATTGATTCCAAGTTTATCCAACTAAACTGTTAATAAGTTTTAAATTATTGAAGTTCTATCTCATCAATTAATTTGCAGTTCAAGGTGCTTACTTTTATAGTAAACATTTTTCGAAAATTTGACAGTTGCATCATTTGTTGGAAAATTTTGCAAATTGTATCATACAACAACACTTCTAGGAAAACAACTTAAATTTCGAATTTATACATATCTTTATCGGAACAATACTTACTATATTCAGTCATATAAGAAAACTGGCTAAGTTGATCTTTTCCCAACGCGTGAATCAAAGGAAGGTTAAGAGATATAAATTTATGTAACTGTTGACATAACTTAGAGTAAGTAACATTTTTGAATTTATACTTTTATTAAGTGTGCAATTAAAACATGATAAATTATACTAATTAAAACACAGAAATAAAAAAGGTAGTAAAAACTTATTATGTGAGTATTCATATTAAGTAGCGTATTTCTTCACACAGATAAAAAAAATTAAGCAATTTTTTCCCTAAGCTGTCAATAATAAATGCTGGAAATTTGAAATATAAACATAATGTATGCAAACAAAACTGTTTCATATTAGTTAAAAATGTATAATGCATAGTGTTACGAAATGCACAGGCGTGGTAAGATAGCTTTCCCGCAAAGCAGTTTTAGGGTTGCCACAAAATGGCAAGGGAAGGCAGGGTTGCCAAATTTGGCGAGTAATCGCCCATTTGGCGACATTCCATGGACGGATGGAGAATTTTTTGAACGAGTTTTACCGGTTTAGCCCAGAATGTTCTCGAACATAAGCCGAAAGCTATATAAACCCTGCTGTTCCGCAGTCAGCCCATGCGGAGTCGATCGAGTTGACAGCCAGCCAGCGAGTGCCGAGTGGATCGTCGAGTGCACCGAGGGAGTCTGTTAGTGTATCGCGGTTAGTGCATCGTCGCGAGAGTGTGTTGAGCTCCGGGAACAACTGAACCGAAGAGTAGGGAGCCGTGCTCCGAGTGTCATCGAGTGCATCGCGAGTTGTAGCGTGGAGAGTCTCGAGAGTACGTGGAGTTCCGACAACGACCAAGCAGAGTCGGGAGCTGTACTCTGGTGCTTTGCAGTGAAGCTGTCTCCACCCTTATTGCCTGACAGTGAAAAGGCTGTGTCGTTGATTGTTCCAGCGTGTATATAGTAGATCTTCGACGACTGTAAAAGTGTTTTGGAGCTATCCTGATCAATATTGGTAAATAAAGTGTGTTTCGATACTTCATCAAGTGTCGTCGTTATTCACTCCAAATCTACGAACCCCGTACGAACGCGAAGGAAGAAAATAACGTACCAAATGGTGTCAGAAGAAAAGAAAAATGCAACAACTGGTGTCAGAAGAGAGAAAAACGTAACAATATTATTAAAAATTAATTTTTAATATAGTCGAATTCAGATTTTCAGAAATCGTAATTCGAAGTTTCGTTAAAGGAAGTTGTTAATGAGTTTTAAATTGTTTGAGTTTCATTTTTCTAATTCTGCTAATCAATAATTTACGTATTAACGTTTATGAAGTACATCACTGAAATACTTTCCGCAAAATGCAGTCAAATCTCGATCTTTTGTTTATTCTTTGCTCGATTTCAACTGAATGTCCACTGCACTATGATGACTTGTTGCTAACCGCGAACATACATAAGTCGCTGGCTGAGAGATTTTTGGGAGAAGAACCGTCGAGTCCAATGAACATTAAATTAGAAAGATTTTTAACACGAAGAGATGCGTACTACGAATTGCAAATTAAGTTCATTGTCGAAAATCCTCTTCCGTGCTTCTAGAAACAGGTATACTGTCTACTGATGACAAAAGTTTCCGTAATGCAGAATTTATTTCCTCTTCATTAATGTCTTTAAAAACTCTAAATTCCCTTAAAGCAGTGGTGCCCAACCTTTGGTCTCTCGCGAGCACATTTTGGCCTATCGCGAGCACATTTCCAAAACATCAACATTTTTGCTAAATATATTTCCAGTCTTATGTTATACATCTGAAATATTAATTTCGGCAAATGGGTTTGAGATTAATAATATTGGTTGAACGCTATGGAAATCAGGGAAGCGGAGTTGAAAATTTAGTGCATTTAGGTTTTCCGAGTATTTCTCTGTTTCAGCTGCCTTGTGGTTATTATTAGGGCTTGGTAAATTATGAAAATGGGTGAAATTGTTTTCTTCCATCTGATTTATCCAAAAATTTAACTTTATCTGAAAAGCAGTTACAGTCCCAGTCAATTGAAAAAGAGTTTTTTTCTTTTTCCTGGAGATCTTCATTCAGTTTATTCAGTTTAGCAGTTATATCCGTGAGAAAATACAAATCGGATAACCAATTATTATCGTCCAATTGTATATAAGTTTCGTTTCCGGATTCCCCAAACTGCTTTATTGGCGAAAGAAGTTCTACAAATCGTTGAAGTACTTTTGCCCTGCTGAGCCATCTAACATCGGAATGAAGCAATAAGATTCCATGTTCGCTATCATCAGTCAGCAATCAATTATTTTATAAAATCTTGTAAGACATCTCTTATGATTATAAATGCTTACCATATTTTAACAATTAAGAAATATAAATGAATGGTTAGTTTTACAATATTTTTTGTTCATAGTACCTAATCGGGCTGGCGAGCACATACAAAACGATCGGCGAGCACAAGGTTGGGCACCGCTGCCTTAAAGTTACCTACTCATTTAGGTGGAACCTTTTGCATAAGTTTTCTATATCTGTTCTCCATATGTTACATAAGGGGATGATAAAGGACAAATTTTCAGGTTGTGTACTTTAATTTCTTTTATGATTTCCTTATATTGAGGGTCAATGTTTCGAGCATGTAGTAATCTGCTACATGCTCGTGTAGTAATTTAGTTTCCATCGAATTGGCAAAACATCTGGACAGTTGATGATACTGATTACTGGGCATAGATTTCTCTCTTTTACTTTGGCTCGCATCTCTGAATATCATATTTCACATCTCTAAATATCATTTTTAACGCATTCTGTAGCTTTCGAGGCTACTTTCTAGGTTTCGGTGTTCTATATTGAATAATTGATTTTGCAGACAAATGAGAAGATGAGCATGGATAAGTGTTGTACTTATATTTTGCAACTCTAAACATACTTCCGATAATTCTTGAACAGTGTCACACTTAAGTCCGAGATTTAAAACAAATGTATCCATTTCTAGAATTTTCGTTAAACCCGAAAATTTAGATTTTTTTTTTTTTTAAAATTTCTTTTCACATCTTTAGAACAACTAGAAAATGTTTATGATGCTAAATGATCATGCCACACAGCTTTCATAGAACGGAAACTCGAGAAGCTATCAAAAGAGTGTCTAGAATTCGGCCAATTTTAATGAGCATTTGCTGAGTATGCGCAATATCTTCATTCACTTCTCTTTGATATTTTGGTGAATTATTATAACTATTCTTAAAGTTTTCCAAAAATATTTAAAAATAATTTATTCTATCAACAAGATTAGCAGCATCTCCAACACTAATTTCGAGTCTGTGGTTTAAACAATGCCATAAATGATATCTGGAATTTTGTCGAGTATTAGTTTGCATAGCCCAGCGCTTTTACCCCAGCATTACGGATGCGCGGTCACAAGTAACAGCCACCAAAACTTTTCGAAGAATATTGTTGTCTATTTTATGTCGGTTTAATGCACTTAACAAAAAATTCAAAGTACCATTTGCATTTGGGTTATTTAAGCACTTTAAAATATGTTAACTGGATTCTTTCAACTAAAACGTTGTGTGCGAACGTATATAATCAGACAGGTATTCTTGCTAAGCGTTGTTAATGCATCTAAAATAAAAAAAAAATAAAATAAAAAAAACTTCTAATTCTCTTCTACAGTTTTCTGAGCTAAGAACTCTTGCATTTTTTCCAAAATGTGATTAACCGTATTCATAGCTGACATGTTTGAATACAAAATGATTCTCATATTTATTGTATTCAGTATCTAGACATCGATTTCCTTATCAAATACATAGAAAGTTCTGTTTTGTTTTGACAAATGATTTGCTGTCCTAAAAATACTTTCGGTATTTTTATCTTTTCGTCTTTTTCATAACTCAAACAACTGAGTCGATTTCCTCCATTTCTGTCTAGCTGTTGTCAACTGGAGTGTTCAAACCTTGGGATCTCATAATACCCAAGTGTGACACTGGTTCACACCATCGACATCCTAATTCTTTATCCTTCAAAATTAAGCAGAATATTTTGTAAACATTCTATACCTTTTTAAATGGACAAGCACCTTGGCAAAGTTTCAGCAAAATTGCTTTCTTCTAGCCTTAATTCCAATTTCAAAGAAAAGAATGACCTATAATCCTTGTCATCTGCTGCATCACCACTAATGTTTGTATCGTATTCATCATTTACAATAGCTACATTCGCATTAATAATATTTCCTACTCTGGCTTTTCGACTACATTCGAAATAATCATTCATTTTAATTTTGGACATTATTTTATTATTTTAAACAACAAATATTTCTAAAAAATCCGTTATGCATACATTATATATCTCAAGAGAAATGTGCTGAAGTAAGTTTAAGTAAAAAGAATGAAAGAGGGTTTCAGCGAAATTAGTTTACTTTGCTGCTTTTTTGCCAATTACAAGTGCTTCAGAAATAACGGTGCAGGGACTATTTCGCATTTCAATGCAGAGGTTTTGCGAAACAACGAAGCCCGCATACATCATAAATTCCTACTCAGTACTTTTTCCTGTGAGCGTAACATAAAAATGTCTTGCCCTTTCCATGAATTTGTTTGAACAGTTTTCCATATCTTCTGACTTTTCTTTGAAAATGCTCCTTTTTCAAACACTTGGGTATTTCGATAAAAGATTTACGATCTTTAGTATCAAGTTAGTTGTCCTGGCACGCAGTATGTTTATTGTTTTGCTCTGAGCTACTTTAAATATGCTTCAGATAAAGTTTGCATAAATTATTACGAGTAAAGTTATGTCATAATAATTTTAAGAGATTTATTTCTGCTTAAAGATTAATTAATAAATAAATTTTAAAAAATAATTTTTCAACAGTTAATATGTTTTGAATACAATTGTATAAGAAGAAATAAAATTATTAATAAAAAATTTTAATTATTCATGACTTAGGAATTTCCATTAAACTCCAAGTTTCCAGGAATTTTTTAAAAATTTCTAATTAGGTATGAATGATATTAGCATATTTCGGGCGATAAGTATCTGCACATAGTTGCACCGGTTTGATAGATTTAAATGCCCCGAAAAGCACAAAATGTTATTTTACCTAAAAAAAATTTTCTGTATACCAGATGGATTAAAAGCAAAAAGAAAAAAAAGTAAAATATGTATAAAATGATATCGATAACAATATCTATAATCTAATACAACTGCCTGCTGATGTTAAGTTTTAAGAAATAAAATTTAAAAGAAAATATTAAAAAAGCTCAGGCGTTATATTTATCTTTAAAACAATAAACCACGAACCCAATATCAGTATATTTGTATATGCAGCAAATCTTTAAACTATTCTTTTACTTTTTGGAGAGGGGACTTGAAATTATACCGTATTATTATATAAAACGATTTTTCAGAAAATGACATAATTTTGCGACAATATGATAACTGGACAATGGTTTATCACTTGAGATTATGACATTTTACTCTGTCATTTGATTTAAAAGAAAGCAGCTTATACATAGTGCTTCCACATTCACATGTTCTATACTCCAAGGTTTACCACAGATACGTGGCATTGCGAATAATAGCGAATATTAAGCATAACACAGAATATTCTGGAAAAATATGCAAATATGGTCACATTTAATTGACATATTATACAATAGAGTACATTGTAGGCTACATTACGTTACGCACTGATGTACTACATAAAGTAATATAAAATGTACTACATATTGTCTCGTAAGTATGGAAAGAAACGGATTAGTTTTATAGAATCCTTAGGATTTTTTTAAAGCAGGAGATATGAAAAATGAGTAATGCCCTCGGCAGGACTCAAACCTGGACCTCTCGAATACGAGCTGAGTGTGCTAGCATTACACCACGAAGGGCTGCAGAAAGGAGGGGGGAATACCTTATTTACTTCCCCATTTAAAGGGCGACTGGAGATTAGGGGACCCAATCGCCAAAACCTGGTGGTGAAGAATTCTCACCCACCACCTTTAGTTCGGGCACCACTGTAGAGTCATTAGGTAATTTTGAAGCAGGAGTCCATGAAAAATGAACAATGCCTTCACCGGGACTCGAACCTGGATCTCTCGAATACGCATTGATTGAGCTAACCGTTACACCACGAAGGCGTGCAGAAAGGAGTGAGAAAATACCCTGTAATTTAATCCTCCAAAAGCCGAGTGAGAAAATTAAAAGATGCATTGCCTGTAATGCACTTTCTGTACAATATTGTTACGAATTTGGTATTTAAAAAGCTAATGTTAGTTCAATTATAAATTAAATGGTTTTATTTCTCGCGCAGTGCAGCGCGTGACGAATATTAAAAGAAAGCTAAGCCGGAAAAATTAAAAATACAAGAGCGCGTGCGTTAAATAAATAAATATCTCTTTTTGATTTCGAGAAAGTACTGGAAAATTCTAGCGCGTGATTTTAAAAGCTTATAAAAGGAGGAAAACATCTCAGTTTGTAGTAGTTGCTTAGTTTGTTGTTGTTTAGAAAACTACTGTTGTTGATTGTAGCAAATTCGCGGATTAGCGTTCTTTAGCTGTTTTGAATTACGTTCTATTGACATTTGAGTAGTTAAAAGAAAACTACTGTGAGATATTGTAATACTGCATGATAATTTGAGAAAATTTAAGCATTTTTGTTGTGATAATAATAAATTTTTGTTCATTTTTCATCGGACTTGTGCATTCATTTCATAACGAACCCGTACGCACGCAACAATTTTTGGTGTCAGAAGTGGGATTTGAATGCCAATAACAAGAGCGATGGAAGAACAATTGAGACAGCTCATTAGTGCTTTTGCTGCATTCCAAGAAAAGATGGAAGCTGGCCAAGCATCATTTAAGGAAGAAATGAAATTGGGCCAGGAATCCGTTAAGGAAGAAATGAAATTGGGCCAGGAATCCGTTAAGGACGAAATGAAAGCCGTTCAAGCTGGTCAAGAAGAAATGAAAAGAGAAATTACTTGCATAATAGAAAATAAATTTGAAGCTATGGAAGGCAGAATTGACGCAGTTGAAAATAAAGTTGGACATATTGAAGAAAAGGTTTCTTCCGTAAAAGATCATATTGAAGAAAGAGTTTCTTCGGTGAAAGAAGAAATAGAAGAAAGAGTTTCTTCTGTAAAAGAACATATAGAAGGGAGAGTTTCTGCTGTGGAGGAACGAATTGAAGGAAGAGTTTGTGCCGTCCAACACCAAATCGAACAACAAATTGATGAGAGAGTTTCTGCAGTTGCCAAAGAAATGGATACTTTAAAGAAATTCGTAGCGTCGGCAGGGAGCAGGAGTGATGATTTTAAATTCTTACCAATGCCTGCTCGTCCACCTCTGAAGCTATCCACATATGATGGGAAGACCTCCTGGCAGATGTATAAGACACAATTTTCTATCGTGGCGGATGCGAATGGATGGGATTCCCAAGCTAAGGCCTGTCATCTCGCCGCTTCTCTAAGAGCCGACGCAGCGGATATCCTTCAGACTCTTCCCGAAAACAAAAGGTTAGATTTCGAAGCTCTGTCCGGCGCCTTGGAGTTGCGCTTTGGGGAGAAGTGTTTAAAAGACTACAGCAGGCTCCAATTAAAATCTCGTCAACAGAAGCCTACCGAAACAGTTCAGGAGCTCGCCGCGGATGTTGAAAGGCTGTCCCATCTCGCCTTTTCGGAATGCCCGACAGAAACAAGGGAAATCCTGTCCTTGCAATACTTTATCGACGGCATCCGAGATACTGAAATACAGAAAGCTCTACGAATGGCGGATGTAAAAGATTTAAAAAGTGCTCTAGTGTACGCCATGAAATTTGAGGCAGCCCAGCAAGCCACTCGTCGAGACCGCTACCCAGTTAGAGCTGTGCGAGTCCATGAGCCAGTGGATCAACTGATGGCTCGTTTAGATGATTTAGCCAGACAAGTCGAAGATTTGATACGGAGTAGGAGCGAGAAGAAAGTGGCTCTAAGGTGTTGGAGATGTGGTAGTGAAGGTCACCTAAGACGGAATTGCAGAACACCCCAGGGTACGGAATATAAAGCAGATGATTTTACCAGACAAGTCAGTGGCTTGAGACGGAACAGAAGTGAAAAGAAACTAATTCTAAAGTGCTGGAACTGCGGAGTTGAAGGCCACATACGAAGAAAGTGCAGACCCCGAGGTACGGAAAATAAGACCATTTCCCAGCAACAACGCAGTAAACAAATTAGTGACCATATCGAGGAACGGAGGTTGCCAGATAGTGAAAAACCTTGTTTTAAAGCTCTTAAAATTTATACAGTGAGTGGCAACAATAACGGACTGTCCATCAATGGGAATATCGATGGAGTTCCTTGCAGTATGATCATTGACACAGGAGCTAATGTTACCATCATTAGGAAAGATTTAGCTGAACAGTTTAAAGATAAACTTATTTGGACGCCATCCTGTGTTACCCTTCAGACTGCGTCTGGTGACAAGATCGACATAACTGGGAAGTTAAACGTAAACATCACGTTTGGAAGTGCCGCCTACCATCACACGGCATATGTGGCGGATATTACAGATCCATGCATACTCGGATTGGACTTTTTAAGGAAATACAATTTTTCCTTAGACTTGAAAAACAACAAACTGCTTTCAGGATCTGAAGACATGACTATCCATCCTAAGAAGGGATCCTCACCTGGAAATGCCGACGCTTTGTCCGAAAGAACCAGCTCGAGAAACAGTCGAAATCATGCTAGGGTCGAAAAGAAACACCAGACTACCAGCTATTCTCCATCTCAGATGCTCTTCGGTCGAGACCTTCGTCTGCCTTGTGATCGCCTGTTTCATCGCCGTACGGATGCGCCTTCATCGCCTGAGGAACACATCCAAGATGTCAAGGCCCGTTTTGAAGTGATGCACCGTTCCGCACGAAAGCGAGTGAACTTGGCGACGGAGAAAGTGAAGACCAGATACAACACGAGAGCTGCTGGACCTAGATCCAACGAAGGAGACAAGGTGTGGTTGTGGAACTCGATTCGACGAAAAGGAGTCAGGCCTGATTTACAGTCACCTTAGGATGGTTCGCACACAATCCTAAACAGGCTAAATGACGTCATGGTTCGGATCCGTGAGTCTTCGAACTCTTACGACAGGTTAACTCATTACTATGGCCATAGTACGTAATGTAAATAATTGTAAATAGTATCAGACCATGGTCCTTTTTGTTTATAAATGTGTATTTAGTATATGATTTGTATTTAGTATTTGTTTTGTATTTAGTATTTGATAGCATTTGATTTGTTTTATGTATTGCATTTATTGTTCATGTTGTTTATTATAGTAATGTAATGCTTATTAATGCATTTATGCCACAGTTGTAAGTTTAGCTTCCTGTCCAGGGATTGTACTGCCCGGGACGTGCAGTCCTTGGGAAGGGGGCAGTGTTACGAATTTGGTATTTAAAAAGCTAATGTTAGTTCAATTATAAATTAAATGGTTTTATTTCTCGCGCAGTGCAGCGCGTGACGAATATTAAAAGAAAGCTAAGCCGGAAAAATTAAAAATACAAGAGCGCGTGCGTTAAATAAATAAATATCTCTTTTTGATTTCGAGAAAGTACTGGAAAATTCTAGCGCGTGATTTTAAAAGCTTATAAAAGGAGGAAAACATCTCAGTTTGTAGTAGTTGCTTAGTTTGTTGTTGTTTAGAAAACTACTGTTGTTGATTGTAGCAAATTCGCGGATTAGCATTCTTTAGCTGTTTTGAATTACGTTCTATTGACATTTGAGTAGTTAAAAGAAAACTACTGTGAGATATTGTAATACTGCATGATAATTTGAGAAAATTTAAGCATTTTTGTTGTGATAATAATAAATTTTTGTTCATTTTTCATCGGACTTGTGCATTCATTTCATAACGAACCCGTACGCACGCAACAATATAATACCTTATTTGAAGGGATCGCGGAAAAAATACTTTTACAGCACAAAAATTAAATTGCTAATGTACGTATCGCTAATGAGAACACAGAGAATAATAAAAACAGTAATTCGAATTTGGAAATCTTGAACGGAAATGAGTGGGTACGAAACAAAGAAAAGGTGCAGGGAATCAGGATTGGAAAGCGAGGAGCCTCTATTAACGACGACTCGCTGTTGATACAACTACAGCCATCAAGCGGAACGTGTGTCAGACCGAAAAAGTCCTGAATCTGACTCTTGAGAATGAACGTACATTTCTGGGCAAGTGACACTTTACGCCGCTTGCATTTGTTTACATTAGTGGAAGACGATAGTATAGGATATGCTTCAGCAGTTTATCTCAGAATTTCACGCTGTTGTGCTTGCTGTAATTTGACGCGCGTTTAATAATATAAATTCTGTGTTCTGCAAGGATAACTAAATGTAATCATCGATAACAAAACACTAGATGCGATAGCATGACGAGAATTTACGCGTTCCTAAACAAGCTTTCGTAAATTTATTGCCTTCTTTAAAGGGATAGTTTTCACATGTAGGTGAGGAGGCTTTCTTGAGCATCTCATATCCTGCTCTTGAGTATGTATCCTAGTGAAATAGAGTACTGCAAGGTCTTACTTAACATAAAACGTTACGAAATCAAGAGAATTGTTGTTTGAAATTGTGGTTTAGCTTTATAAAAGAAGTGCTAGAGCTCATATTATTTAGGGCTTCGGTGCACTCCGGCTAGAATTATAGTTTATTTATTTTAAAAACTGAGAGGTACCGGAGCCTGGCACTGCACTCCGGCGCAATTTAAGCATTGTCTGTAACTATGCCAGTCTCCATTTACATGATGTAACACATTGTGAATGCTGTACGTATTACTACCGACTTCAAAAAGTAAGCTTTTTGGCAATAGATTTGCTTAAATTTTGCAGTAGTAAATGAAGAAGTAGACTAGTATGTATATATATTTTACACATTCATGACGGAATAATTTTTTCTTAATTTTTTCGACTTTTCTAGGCTACTTGGTAAGTATGCGAATTTTATAAACTCATAGGTACCAAAAAAAGTTTTCAATATATTTACTGAAAAGGCTCCCCGCATTAATTTAAACTACCATAATACGTGATTTCAGTTTATTACAAATTTCATGCATTATCTCGAAAGGTCCAATAATACTGAAGATTTAGTATACATTTGAAAAATGTTTCTTGCATACACTTTAAAATAATGTCATTTTTCAAAATATTTAAACAATTTATACTTCCAACATGCAGTTTTATGTAACTTGCGATTGCAAATTATCCATAATTATCTGAAAATTGTTTAAAATGTATTATCATATAACAAAAATGTTCCAAAGTTTTAAATTAAAATTTTGATATACTACAATTCTAAATTTTCCAAACTGATAAGCAAAACTATAAACTCTATCCATTCGCGAAATAATTAATATGTTAGTAAATGTTCTACATTTTGCTAAAAATTAAATTTACATTGCATGCAATATTCTGGTATAAAAACAGTCGAATAATCATACAAAATATTATCCAATTTAACTGAGTTATAATATTGTAAATATTTTTGGTTTTAATGCCAGCTTTGACAATACAAAAACTAAATTTTTTGTTTTCATCTTTTACTAGCTTTGTTTCGTTTCGTTTCGCAACCAAAAATGTATTTATAGATGCAAATGCAATTTAAAAACCACAATAATTACTTCTTAACTTAGGTTTACGTATTAACACTAAACAGTTACGATAAAATTGAACTCGTGTTTTCATTAAACGCCAGCGCAATGCCTGATTTTATGCCTGAATTTTCAATGCAGGAACACATGTGCTGCTTGGTACAGCTTTTCCTCAAGGTCCACGCATTTGAGAAATTCTCTCCCGCAACTTCAGTTTTTATACCATGAGTTCATATTGTCTAACAGAAATTTTGCATTTAAAATTCTATTTTTTTCCTTTAGTTCTGTAAGTACACAATTAATTTATAAAACAGAGAAGAGTGGGAAGAAGGATGGCAAGATTAAGAGATTGCAAGATTTCACCTGCATTTACATTACATTACCGAAACTGCATTTAAAGCTTCTCCGAAATAAATTCTATACGCTGTACTGCTCAAACCCGTTATAACGGTTTCATTGAGATTAAGAGAATCATATCGCTTTAGGGAATTTTTTCTTTGAAATTATTCCTGCTATCCATTTCGTACGAAACTTCTTTTACAAGTAGTATTTGAAATTCAGAATAACAATATATATAAATCATGTTTCGTTCACTTATTAAAGCATGATACAATACATTACCGAAACTGCATTTAAAGCTTCTCCGAAATAAATTCTATACGCTGTACTGCTCAAACCCGTTATAACGGTTTCATTGAGATTAAGAGAATCATATCGCTTTAGGAAATTTTTTCTTTGAAATTATTCCTGCTATCCATTTCGTACGAATCTTATTTTACAAGTAGTATTTGAAATTCAGAACAACAATATATATAAATCATGTTTCGTTCACTTATTAAAGCATGACACAATACATTATTTAATATACCATTAAACAGGTTAACAAATGAGATAAAAACAAGTTTCTTGTTTCTTCCACACATGAAACTAAAAGGAATTAGTGTGCATGGTTTATGTTCAGAATGATTTCTTAAACTTATTTAAGATTTTTTTTTTAAGAAATAAAACGAGAATGAGTATTATGTATTCCTCCTAAAGTGAAGGATCAATAAGTTTTCAGAAGCAATTTACTCATGTTTCACATTTTTTACTGCACGAAAACGTCTCGTGCAATATTATGACAGGGTTGAATTGTAAATATATATTAGATAACGCTTTCTACCCAAAATAACAAAATGTTAGAATTTATTTATTTTTCTAAAAAACTCAGGTTCTGAGAAAAATCTATTCACCAGCTTTACAAACAAGTAAATTAGCCTTCACAAAAACCGTACTTATTCTACAAATTTATATTTTTGCGAAGACGGTCAGATGAAAGAGAGGACGACACCAAGATTCACTTAAAACCAAGGTCGTTCGAAAAAATGTGAAGTGGATGAAGGAGAGAGCTCTCAAACACTTGAAGTTAATTCTAGAGGGAATTGAATATAGCAAAAGAAAGGGGCGGATCCTGAAAGCAAAATTCTTGCTAACAGGCACTTTCGTTTAGAATTAACGTGAAAACGCTTCAGCGACTTTAATCCATAAGTAAGACTTTAATATTTAACTGCACGAACTATGGAATTAAATTAAAATTTCTGTTCCTTAAAATACACGTACAGATAAGATGCATTTACAATGAATTCGCAGTCGCAAAATTTCAGTGTTTAGAATTTCGGACTAAGTTTCTGACATCTATTAAACTCCAAATTCGAATAGTTTTACTGCAAAAAGTTATGATCAAAATTTAATTCAATGAAAGTCTTCTTTAATCAAAAATGTTCGTTACTGCTCAAGGAAATATGTGCAGACTATAAATTATGGCGTATATAACATCATTTATTTATTTATTTATTTTTGGTAGAAAAATATTGGTATAGTAATAGAATAATCATAAAGCTTTTATTATTTCATTCTCTTTATCCTTCCATTCTGAAACGAATTGCATTTGCGCGTCGTCAGCTTTCCGTTTGTCCATACAGTATGAAAATTTCCTTCCTAACGGCCGAACTTAAATTAAGCGAAAACGTTTTATCCAGGTGAAGGAAAATGTTACAATATCAAAAGTAGTACTTCATATATGCTAGAAGGGAAGGATCTAAAAATGTTTTAAGGGCATCTAGTACATCAAATATAAGTAAAAAAATTAAAGGAACAATAATTAGCAATTAAGATAGCTTAATGATTCTTGCATATATCTAAACCCCGAAAAATACTTGCTGAGTTCTCATATTAGTAAAATAATCACAATAAAACTCGGCAGAAGACAGCACTGGGAAATATAGGCTAATACTCTTGCAAACACTGCGGCCAGATTAGAATACTTTCTTCTCTAAATAAAATTTAAAAAAAAGAAAAAATTAAATAAAAAATAATTTTAAAAAAATCTGAAAGGTTTCAGATTTTAAATTACATCTAAAGGGACTTTTTTTAATGCTTTGTGTGTTACCTTTATTTGTTAAATATCATGTTTTCTGCACTTAAACCATAAAATTCAGTTCAGTAGCAATGTCGCAAAATAATTTTAAAATGAGCATATCTTTAGAATTTCCGCCCCCGCTGGAGATAAAAAGGTTTTTTCCCCCCGCCGTAGAGTGTTGCCATTGCTCGCTTTTAAATCGTTGAGTTTGTTACTCAAAAATTCGCTAAAGTTTACAAAATATGAAATCGATCATAAAATGAATTCCAAATTTCGAATTTGATCTTTCACATTCGTAGGAGGATTACGTCATTCAAAATTCGATAGCTTTATGTACCGTTGTTTTATCACAAAGCGAGAAATATACATACATTTATGCAGATTTTTCATTATTTAATTTCTTCAAACGTAATGCAGGACTTCAAACATTTGGTGGCAACAGTGTGGAAAGTGAAACGAACATTTATAGTGATTCAACACAAAATCGCAAAACGAAAACAATAGTCCTTCAGGGATAAAGCCCCTTTGGACTAAAAATAGAATAAGAAGGAAAAAGCAAAAATCTATAAATGGGTTCAGTTTTTGATTTATTTTATTAAGACAAATGCATGAGAGGACTTAGATTTCAACCTAGCACCAAAGGGTTACAGTGGCCAAACTAAGAGAGCCTTAAAATTTCGCGTCAAGGAACATGAGGCATATGTTAGAAAAAAGGAAACACAGAAGACTTCTGTTGCTCAACATTGTTGGTCCGAAAATCACACTTTCAATTTTTCTGCTGCCAAAATTATTCAAAAACATTGAAGAATTGGATTTTATAGAGGCATTTCACATTCAAAAAAAATCTTTCTGTTCTAGTTAAAGATCCTAATTCCAACCCGTCTTTGCCTTCGGCCTTTAAAGAAATTATGTTTTAGTTCTGGTTTCATCAACAGATGGCGCCACTTGCTTATTCTTGTCCAGGCTTTCTTATCTAGTCATTATTTCCTATCTTGTTCATTTGCGGTTTTGCAGCTGAGGATGGTGGTTCGGTAAAACCATCGAAACTAGTCCTGCGAAAATTTTGAAAATATAACGCTGATTTTTGTTGTTTGACTTCTGAATTAGTATTTATTCGGCGTGTTATTGTGTCTTAACCAAAGGGTTTGTTAAGGATTTTTTGCTCTCTCGCAGTTTAGCAGTCTGCTCTTGGACTCACTCCTGCTAACATACAACTTTTTTTTTTGTCTTTTTACCTTTATTGTTAAACATCACTGTCTTCGCACTTACATCTTATAGAATTCAACAGCAAAATAACAAAAGTTTTAAAAGCGGAACATGTTTAGAATTCCCAATACAATATTAAGTATTGCAACTAGTTTTTTTTTTTCTTCAGTCTTTTCTTAGATCGTCACATCAGTGTTCAGTTTTTTAATAAGAGAACGTGCACAATTATTTTTGTCTTTTTATGCATTATTAACTTTTTGTCTTTACAACTTTATTTATTAAACATTATATATATATATTTTAAATTCCTGATATTATTTCTTTAAATTATAACACCTCTGGTACTTTTTTAAAAAAGACTTTGATCTAGTCTAAGGCTTAAATTTCCCTGGATCCTGGCTCCGGTTCATCACAATTTAAAGTTTCTGAGTAAATTAATAATTTCAACCAGATTCCCAAAGAAGATGAGCTTTTAAGAACATTATATAGCATGCGTTATAGGGTTTTCTTCCTTCCTTAGCGAGTGTCTTCGTGACGTAATTGTGAAGCAGGGTCTGGCTAGGTCCCGAGTTCGAGTCCCGTCAAGGTCACATACGATTTCTCTTGTTTCCTGCATCGAAATATCTAATGACTCTACAAAAGGCGCCCGAATTTTAAAAGGTGGTACAATAATTCGTCATCACCTGGATTTGGCGATTTGGTTTCCTTCTGCTCCTCTAGGGCAGAAGGTAAAGTTTTTTCCCCTTCTTTACCACGTTCCTCTAGGGCAGAAGGTGAAGTATTTTCCCCTTCTTTACCACGTTCCTCTAGGGCAGAAGGTAAAGTTTTTTCCCCTTCTTTACCACGTACCTTAGTGGTGTAAATGGAAAGCACGTTCGATCGGATTGTTCGGAGTTCGAGTTCTGGTGACAGCATATTTGATATTTCCTGAACCGTTCTTCAAAATATTTGATTACTCTATAGCTTGTTAAA
Organism: Stegodyphus dumicola; assembly: GCF_044657685.1. Lineage (NCBI taxonomy): Eukaryota > Metazoa > Arthropoda > Arachnida > Araneae > Eresidae > Stegodyphus > Stegodyphus dumicola. Next base: position 184,748,441 of record NC_140781.1, read on the forward strand.
CTATATTATTATTATATTGCATTATTATTTCACTTTGCACTCTATAATTGTATAATATTCCATAATAAGTAGTAAATTTCTATTGAATATTATGCATATTTTGATTTTTTTTTTTAACCTCCCGCCAACTTACATACATAAGTAAAGGAGGTAATGTTTCCGGTCCAAAAATCCATAATGGGTTTTCGGTGAATAAGCACGAATTAGGATCCCCACGTGTTTAGTATCACGTGCTTTTACATCTTTCATAACGATAACTGCCTGTGTGTATGTTTGTGACTTTTCTTCTGTCCACGGTAATTCTTACATGAAACTTTCAAAAATTTCCATTTTCCGTATTTAAGTTTTCTACATCCATATAAAGAGTTGCTGAAATATTGGGTAAAGTTCGGAAACCAGAAGTTGCTTTATTTGAAGCCCATAAAGTTCTGTTTACACTACCACTACCTTGAGCTCAAGACAAGCGCATGAACTTGACACCTTCGTTAAAGGTAAAAAGGGGCATTCATTATTTTTACCACTCGCCAACCTGCATACATTATTAGAGAGGTTATAAGATATTTCTCCCACTTCCCTAGCGTGCCTTCGTGGTGTAACGGTAGCACGCTGGGTTCCAGAGGTCCGTGGTTCGATTCCCGGCGAAGGCGTTGTTAATTTTTCATCTTTCCTGCTTCCAATTAGCCTACTGACTCTACAAGTGGCGCCCGAACTAAAAGGATTGTGGATGATGATTCTCCGCAAGCAGGATTTGGCGACTAGGTACCCTAAAATCCTAGTCGCCCTTTAAAAAGGGGAGTATATAAGGTATTTCTCTCTCTTCCCTAGCGTGCCTTCGTGGTGTAACGGTAGCACGCTGGGCAGGTATTCCAGAGGTCCGTGGTTCGATTCCCGTCGAAGGAATTTTTCATCTTTCCTGCTTCCAATTAGTCTAATGACTCTACAAGGTAATATTTCGGTTCAAAAATTCGATAGTGAGTTTTTACTGAATAAGCGTGAATTAAAGTCCAACAATACGTTTTCACACTCTGTAAGTGTGTGAGGATTTTTTCGTCTACTATAACTCTTATTTCGAATTTCCAAAAACTGATGTTTTCCAAATTAAAGTTTTCTAGGTTTCTATAAAGAGTTGATTATATTTGGGTTAAAATGGACAACCAGAAGTGGTACTTTACAGGTAACCCATAACAGTCTTTAATGGGCAATCGGAAGTGCTACATTACGTGAAGTCTCTACCAGTTTTTAAGGACAAACTGTGTTAAAATAGAATTCAAATGCTTTCAGTTTTAGTATTTAAGAATTTTTTATCAATGAGAATAACATATAAGATTTTGTCTTAAAATTCATAAAACGGAAGTGACCTGAAGCTCTCAACTGACTTTCGCAAAAAATTATGTATTACGAGATAATCCAAAACTTCTCAAATTGGTATTTAAAATGAGTATATAACTAAAAACAACATATTACATTTATAAGCATTAAATGTATTCTAGGAATTATGATAAATGCAACGAGATTAAGGTCATTATGATCACTAACTCTCGTTAAGAAAAATTAAATGAATTGGTACTTTTTTTCGCTTCACTTTTGTGTTGAATCACTTTCCAAATAAAAGGATGCTGTCATCATAAGTTATCGCTACGTACTATTTTTAAAGAAATAATATAACTAATGTAAATAATATAGCATATATATAAAAAATGCATGATAATACTTGACATTCTCTCTAGAATTCTAAAGTTATGCTTCTTTAAAAAAATTGTGATTGTTAAGTTATTGATTTGTGAATCTGAAATACGCTATATTCACTATATTACCAGACTATACATTATGATCAATACGATATTTTCATATCAAAGCATGTGAAGTGATGTGTACTTGAGTACGTAGAGTTATAGTTTCCTACTGTACGGAAGAAGAGAATAATAAAAAAGGAGTAGTGTTTTTAATTAGCACTGAGCCATAAAATTTATAAAAAAATTATATTTTATTCACAAAGCGCCAACCAGAAGGGATAGTTTACTAAAAGCTCATTACCAGTTCTATGATTTAGGATTTAGCATGAAAGTGGCGGGAGGTCATGTGTTGCCCAAATCAGATTTTTTTCAATAGTTTATCATCGATAATAGCAGTTCATTCGGTAATTTAAACAAATGCTCAAGTATTAGTCCAACTTATTATTTATCATGTCATATGGCATGACACGATATTTATTTTTATTATAGCAGACTATTTTAATTATAGAAGCAGCATTGTGTTTTACATTGTTTTCACTGCTCTTTGCTATAGAATGCAGTACTCTTATTTTATTTGCAACTATTCCTAGAACTATTTCAATGCATTTTGTTATATAAATATAATTGTTTTTTTATGCAGCATAGCGTATTTTTATTACGAAGTGTTACATTAGTAGTACTGCCAATTCTGCCCCGAATGATTACGGTATATTACGTATTGGACTGCGTTGCACTGTCATATTTATGTGGCATATGCTCATGTTGTATTGTACTATTATTGCGCTTTGTATTGCATATTATTTCATAATTAGTAGTACAATGTGTATTGAATATTATATGTACCCTCTTTTGCAATATAACACCTATGAAAGTTAATTGGAAATTTTACACATATGCTCGAATAATTGTCCAAATTGTCATTAATCTTTGAAACTCAAATTATGGGGTATGAAACTTATTTTTATTATAGTAGCAGTTACGTAACACTGTCTTTTATTCAGTTGTATTGTATTCCATTTTATTGGTCAACATATAATATCATGCGCTATTTCTTTTACCCTCTTGTAACGTCTGCACTGCATCCTTCTGGTCACACATAACACTGAACACATCCGAGCACTGACTTTATTGTTCAAATCTTTCTTTCAAGAATTAAACAGCAGCATCTATTAAAACATTAAAAAATTTACTTGTGATTGCTTTCCTTCTCCTAAATTCGGCTTATTCTGCTTTCATAAGAAACCAGTCTTCTTGCTATTCTACATGTGGTATAATAATATAGAGTAAACAACTCCGTCTAAAAGCATACTTCCCTCTACTTTTATATCTACTTTTCCGAAACTCTTCAATAATACACAGCGTTGTATTTATAAGTTTCACTATAATATTAAACTACATGTCTTCCTGTTGGAAAGCAGGGTTAATGTTACTGACATGAATAAGGACACTGCACCAGATTACAAGGCACAATGAAAATTTAAATATTATGATCTCTTTCAATAGACTAGCTGTCTCCACAATATAGTAAATTTTCTTTCAGCTCTTCTAACGCACACTTTATATTTTTAAGTTTTAATATCTTTAATATTTTCAGTTATTTCCCTCTGTTTGTTTCGCAGAGTGGTTTCAGCAGCAGTTGCGTACGACTAGATAACATTTCCCACGTTTCACAAATACAGAAAGTAATGGAAACAATCTTTGCACTACATCAAAGGAACAGTACAATTACAAGAGATTTAACTGTATTATTAAGAACCAAATTCCTTATGAGAAGAAACAAGGCATGTCAAGAGTTCTTGATGAATATATGCTTGTGTCCCACTTTTCCCACTTTCATATTGCATCCTTTATCACATAACCAGCCACACAAGCCTGAGAGAGTTATCTAAAAGTCAGATAACACATGGAGCAGTAATTCAGATGAGGTTTTTTCCAGTAGTATTTCTAATTTCATAAAATCCAAAAAATTTTCTTCTACCATCTACGCTCTTAAATTTACACGTCAACTCTACAACTTACGTCTGGTGTTCAATCTGGAACTATTGAATAATATTTGCTTTTGATGACAATAATTTTCACAACAGAGATAATTTTAACATTATAACGTAATTGCTTCATAATGAATGTCTTTGTTGAGGGATGTAACCAGTTTTCCAGGATTCACTGCTTATCAAATATACTTACTCAATACAGCATTGTAGTTGACCAGAAACTCACCTTGCCTTAGAAAGTTCCCTTTTGTAGGTTTATCAGGTTCAATGTTCCGCCTTACTTTCTTTGGGAACATGCAAGGACCTGACTCGGAACAGGGAGCTTACTAAAGCTATGTTCAATAACTGTGGGAAGTAGACAAGATACACAGGAAGGGTATACAAAACCCTTTATTTTTCACTCTTTACAATAATTTCCGTACTTTGGAATACAGAGACCAACTACTTGTGGTCTGAACGTAAGAATATAAAAATATTTAACTAAACTCTAACTTAACTTTGGAATGATAAACAAGGAAGATTGGCCGTATATTAACAGGAAGCCGTATGTAGTACAGAAAACTGTTAACACTACAATACGTTTAAAATTATCACGAGGATTAAACCTCTGGCCTGGAAGGCAACCAGCAACCGAGTAAAACTTCTAAGGCAAGCGGCCTGCTTCGACTAACTCCTTCCTCTCTCTCGCTTGGCAAAAAGCCACAACTTAAGTACTTGGCGTTCGCCAGACAAATTTTGCATAAATAAGTTAACGCTTTTAATTCTGGCCGGAAGTAGAAAATAAGAAGTGATAGTAAAGATTTAAAATAAAATAAACGTTAGTAAAACTTAAGATCCTTACAGGTTATTTTGGTTGCCCCTATAACGAAAACTTCTTTTCGCTAGGAGCATACTTATAGAGAACAATCGTTCTAGCACTAACCTCGATGTCTCTCCTCCAACTCAGCTTGAGTTTGTATTACTTGATCTATTGAATTTATAGATATCTAGAGGCAATCTTTCCCTTTGGATATGTGGTTCGATAACTCTACCACTGGAAAGAATCTTACAGAATCCTTTCCAGTCTCTGTACATGAGAACCACAATTAGAGTTGAATAATTTCCAACAATGCAATACGCAAGGGTCCCCTTTTTTTTTTTTTTTTTTTTTTTTTTTTGGTAACTATGCTAGCCAATAACTCTTCACCACCTGTTACTTGGACGACTGGTTTATTTGGCTTGGTTTATTTGAGTATGGCAAAGCACACGTGGGCTATCTGCTTAAGGGAACGGGCGCCTTCAAGAAGGACTTTCGATTGGAAATCGGCTCGTATCCAAGTTAAACAGGGAAAAACCACGAAAATGACCAGGCAATCAACCCGTTCGCCGGGATTCAAACCTGGGTCGAACTACCAATGTTCAACGACTTTACCGCTCCGCTGTTGATGAGCCTCTCACTTGGATGAAGATGAAAGCAGTGATAGAATTAAAGCAAAGTCTTGCTCCATTATCTGGGAAAGATGAAGTTTTTATCACTAATGTCTATGAGACATTGCTTAACAAATCTAATTTTTAAACAATTATTTACAATGTCTAGCCAAGTTCCCAGATTTCTGAATTGGTTATGCATTTAAAAGAATTACTTTTTTTTTCAATTTTTCTTCTAGTTCATGGAATTGGATACCAGTCGAATAATTGGAAACCAATCCATATAATTTTTGTAACACATGGCTGAGTTTGAAGTCATTTCTACTCTCTGTGTTTACAATCTCACCTAAATGTTTTACTCAATAGGTCGTGTCATATTCACAACACTGTCTTCTGTTACTTCCTTGTTCTTTAAAGTTGATGAATTTTCGCCAGAATCAGTTAGTTTCAATTCGCTATTGTCTTTTCTTTCTTCCTCATACTATCATTTTATTTACTAGCAATCAGTGTTATGTTGTGTTTTCCTCAAACTTTTACTTAATGCGCCTCCCTGCCGTGAGGTTCCCCCCCCCCATCAAATTCCTCTTAAGCTTTCTCTTTTGAAAACTTGATATATATTTTCTGTCTGTCTGATACACAGAAAGAATTCGTGTCCAAATTCACGATATGGCCCAGAAATTATGGTCGATATTGTTATTTGCCTACTTGTTCATAAAGGACTGAATGCACACAGAACCGATGGTAACTTGAGAGAATTTATTTTCCAAGAAGAAACATTTTTTACAGTTATGGAACTTTTCAAAAAAGCTCGCGTACAGTATTTATTAGTATGATAGAACACAATCAGCAGTTACCACACCAAACTAAAAGGAACGTTTAACAACGCAATGCAAAGCGCATCTAAAGAGGGAAGCTCGCACAGAGATTTTTAAGAATTCTAACCACACTTCTGAACTGATACTCTCTTCGATCTTAGTTTTCCTCCGTCCACCGAGAAATTTCTAGTACCTTCGCTTTCTCGAAATTTCTGGAAAGCATATACGGTTACAGTTACACATAGGGTTAGCTACAGTGACAGTTACATATAAGGATCCCACCAGCTACAGCTATACAGGAACTGAATCCAAATGTCGCGGAATGGTCTTCAAACTTGGCGACGTTTGGGGATTTCTCGTCAATTTTGGGCAAAAAAATTAGTCGCCAAAACCAGTACCAGCTTGGCATTACAATTTTACATATAATTTTCCGTTTTCGCGATATTTGGAAAGAATGTGCAAACTGCAGTAACCTCAAACCCATCCCTCTTTTCCCGAGAAAAAAGGGATGTATTTCAGACCAGAAAAATAAATTCTTCAGAAATGTTAAGCAACTTGTTTATTTTCCGAGGCCAGCAAACGGTAACTGCGATTAAACTATATTAATCAACAAGTTGATAGTGCAATCATTTCTCAAGCATTGAAATTATTGAGCTGAATCAATCAAAATAGCATAATCAAAACGTCTAACGTAATGAAATGTTATGAAGACAAAAGAGGAAGTCTTATTTTTTCTACACATCCAGGTCAGCAGAATTCTGAAAGATTTCATGTAGCAGAGACATATAAAAATTCTGTGAAAATATAACCTGAAATCATCCCACCAAAAGTCTTTTTGTTTTCTTAACAACTAAAAGTCTTTTGATTTCTTCTATACATCAAGACCAGAAGAATTCTGAAAGATTTCCTATATAAGCTGAGAATAAAAATTTTGTGAAAATTTTGTGAAAATATAACCAAAACTTTACATTTAATCCCATAATAGAGAGAATTTGAAGCAAAAATCAGTTATAAATATAGCGATATTTTGAAGATAACTATGGAGAAATTTTAAGAGTATGCATTATCTATAAATATTTCAGTTCTGTATTTAAAATTTTAGAGCTCAAAAGAATAATTACTAAGGAAAGGTGGACTCACCAACGGCCGAGCGGTAAAGTCGCTGAACACTGGTAGTTCGGTCCGAGGTTCGAATCCCGCGAACGGGCTGGCTGCATGGGCGTTTTCGTGGTTTTCCCCATGTGTAAAGTGTGTACGAGCCATTTTCCCTTAGAAAGTCCTCCACGAAGGCATCCCTCCTCTTAGGCAGATAGCCCTAGTGTGCTTTGCCATAATTAAATACACACACACACTAAGGAAAGGTGAGAATATTATTGATATTATCTAAATTTTACTCTTGCCTAACTCAACTACAGATAATCGAACAGAAAGGATTTTCAGTGATTACCTTGTTATTAAAATTTATGGAAACAGTTATAAAATATGAGCTTCAGTATTTCAAATTGTGAATTAAGGGTAAAGGGAAAGATAATGGAGAACATTTTGATTATGGTTTACTTCTAATTAACAGAAGCAAACGTAGCATGCCTAGCTAAAGTAAGTAACTGGCAAAATTTTGATTTTATGTGTTATTAATAAAAAGCTCAACTCATTTCTAGAGATAAATGTGATCTCTCATTTCTGAGAGTAAATCTGAGAGGAAATGAAAAAGCTTGAATTTGAATTTTAGGAGGTTTTTAACGACTTAATTTGAAAGAGCTCCCTTGCATGGATAAAGCTGGATATGGTTTAATGCCACTGACGTTTAAAAAAAATTTCAGATAATTAAAGTCTTTTGCATTTTTAAAGAATTGTTTCATTAAAAAAGGTTTGTGAAAATATATTAAGCAAACAAACAGAGGAATATAGAATAGAACAATTATTAGGGCAATAAGAATAATAGCAGTAATAATAAAGTAAGATATTACAAAATTTTAAGATGAAAAGGAATGTTAAATCAAAAACGAAAACTTACACAGAAGTAGAAGAAATCTAAGTGACATGAGAGACCCAATCTTTACCGAAAGCTGCTTTAAAGCGGTGAAGAGTTGGTAAACCTAATTCTGCACACAAACAACAAAGCAATCTCTCAAAAGCAAGTAGACAGGAAAATAACAGATAAAAATGTATAAGGTCGAGATGAAAATAAGTAATTGGTAAATCTCAACCTTTGTTTGGCATTGATAACAAATATAGAGCTGCTTTTCCAAAGATAAAATAACTTGTGTCATATCTTCAACAAATACTTTTTGCTATTGTCTCCTAATTATTATCATAGTGCCATAAGAAATAACTTCATTATTTAGGTAGATTAAATTAGATTAATTTATTAAAGCAAAGCGTCTATATACGGCATAGCCAACGACTGTTTAGTCTCTTAAATGTGTCTGGCTTTATAACAAAGCATAGCTTTATTTTTAAAAAGTACTTAATTATTTTTTGAAACAGAAATCAAACCACGACACGATTCTCAACAGCCTAATTTTTTTTTAAATTACATTATGTGTATTATAATTTTAAAAATTTCATACTGAGCGCCATGCATTAATTTTCAAAGTACAATAAACAAAATGCAAGTAGTCCCGTTCATGCATATAACTGTGGAAATTCTACTTTCCGAACAAATAATCCATTTTAAATAATAAAATTTAAAAAAAAAATATCTTGACAACTAACTGCGTTGGTGATGCACTTCAAATGTGACTGAACGTCACAATGAAAATATATAAATTTAACGTGCACTGGCAAACAAGAAAAGCTGTCTGAGAATCCAGTTCTTATCGAATGAATTAATTAAATGATTTAAGGGTAGGTTTGATCTTCGTGTGTTAAATTCTGTAAGAAAAATAACTAAGTTATTATTTTTGAGTAAAAATCTCATTAAGTTGACAGCTTATTTTAAAATAATTTTCATACCCGCAGTTTTGAATTCTCCTCAGTGCTCTTTGTCGTGTCTATTTTCCCTTTTTTTCTTTCCAGGAAAGATTGTGCATGTTGAGAGTAAAAGAAAAATCCTTATTCTAACCTTCTTTTTTACCTCAAATCATCACATTATCCTTCACTCAAATGTAGTTACCCCATTTATTGTAAAAATCACTACATCTTCTTTTTTTCTAGCTTGCTGTTCTAAAAACATCTGACAACTACAATCGAAGGGACGGGTGATAGAAACCATAACAAAACGCTTGTTTTTTTATCTGAAAAGAGAAACATTTAGTTCATCGTACAGAAACTTAAAACTTTTATAGCATAGGGACACACTACGCTGAACACATACTAAAAGCAACAGTAACTATTAATTTAAGCTTATAAATAATCACATTATTCAAAAATACGAAAGTCTTATTATTTTAATTCAAAATTTATTTTTTTTTTTTCATAAACATTTTCGCGCTTTTGACATGGTGATATAGGAGCCGGTAATTAATTAGAAATATTATTTAGCTTATTCTGCTGGCATGTATCACGATTTCTTGACCTTTTTTCCTCCGCAATCATGGCCTTGGTTATGAGGCATGGTTTGGAGGTATGACCTTGAAGTGCCTATTCTAAAGTAACAGAATATAGTGTGTTATTAGCCTTTATTCGAACAACATTAATAATGAATCGGAGGAAAGTTTCGTAAATTATTTTATTATCTGCTGACAATTGCACACATGCTATATAAAATACGTTTTCGATATATTTTTGAAATATAGGGAAATAGGAAAGTTTGCATTATTTTTTTCTATTGAAATAAATGACAAACTACGTTCATAATATAATATTTTCTTGGGTATAGCAGTCACTTTCGGTTTCTATTACCTCTCCTCCAATTATTTAATAAATGTTTTTATTATATTTTTGTACACGTTATCTTGTCTAGCATAAAGAAAGTACTTCAACTTCCTTTCGATATCTTGCCGATTTTAACATCATCACAGTCGCAAATTGTTGCCTGCTGCTAAGTAAAGATAACAATCCGAAGGTGCTATCAGGGAAGCATGACAAATAAGCTAGAATTCAGCAGCCGGATCTAGTAATCATTTTCTAGGTTGCTTTGTAAGGTTTATTTAATTAGCCAAGTATTTTATATTAATTCTTTCTTTATATTTTTCAGTCGACCAGAATTTTTCAGAATGCAAATTATATTATTTTTAAGTAGTGAGTGCAATTAATTAAGAGAATATTCATTACCAACATTAAGATAACTAATTATCCTGTGTGTCAAGAACCATAAGCTGTGCATCCGGAGCTCGATTGAGTTGATACCCGATTGAGTGTTGGTTAGTTATTTCATTTATGTGTTCACAAATTAGAATTAATGCAAAGGTATATTGTGGAGCTTTTCACATGAGTCTGATTATGTTCTTTTAACTTAAACATTTCGCGTTCATTTGAACTTCGTAAGAACAGTGGATAGTTTCGTTGATCTGGAGGTTTAATTGCAGCTTAAAATTTTTAACAAATAAAGACTTATTTGAGTTTTGGCATCGTGTATTATTTCACTTAAAGAGATAGATTCACAAGTTCACTTATATATTTGTTATTTTGTGATTACAATAATTCATCTGAACAAGGTAAAATTACTTAAATAAGGGCAAATAAATTAACCAAACCTTATAAGTCTAATTGTATGTGTGGTATGTTGTTTTCCAAGAGGAACGGAATTGCCTTTCTAGGGAGATTTGGGAAGCATGATCGACCAGCCGATTCTACATGTATATTTACATTTCAATAGATTCTCTATTACTTTGGTCCATGAAGAGTGGCAAGAACATCCAGAAAAGAATAGTGTTGCGACTACATCACAAAATAAGCGACATTGGGGTTCAATAACAACTCTAAAGTAGTGATCGTTTATTATAGTGCTATTGTCCAGCCCATGTTTCCTATTTCAGATATGGCGGCCTTCTCGAGGATATTGGCACATTCATTTTCAAACATGTAATGGCCTGAATTGCCCATCATTCCTCACACGCAGCAGCACTGGCCGTCATCGTTACATCTAAACCTCTAGGGCAGATGGCAAACTTACCATATTGCTCTTAAATGTAGGGTGAATAAAAAGCATTTCCGTAATTTTCGGCAAAAATTCACTTAAGTCCCTCATCCTGTGTTTCCAGTCTTCTAGCTAAATTGCCAGAAGGCAACTTGTCATCTTTTTAAATAAGGAATGCTGACACTTACCGTCACCGTTACATCTAAACCTCTAGGGCAGGTGGCAAACTTACCATATTGCTCTTAAATGTAGGGTGAATAAAAAGCATTTCTGTAATTTTCGACAAAACTTCACTTATTAAGTCCCTCACCCTGTGTTTCCAGTCTTCTAGCTAAATTGCCAGAAGACAACTTGTCATCTTTTTAAATAAGGAATGCTGACAGAAGTATTGATATGATCGGTATTTTCTGAAAAGTTATTGATACGTCAGCCACCGATCCGAATACTGGTAGCTGTATAGGGTCCCATTTCGTTTTACTAACAGTTATTTTAATTTGTGAATCTCTTCTGAATTCTCTTATTTTCCCTCGAATTTCATAGCCTGGATATAAATGAAGTAGGTGAAAGAGAGTATTTAAACTTTTGGGACGAAAATGTTAGACAGAGTGAAGCGCACGTTTGCTATTTTGTTCTCAAGCTGTTAACCTTAGTAGCGGCTACACATTATGGCCGTCTAGTTAGTATATCGCCGGTGTAGGCTTCTGAGTTAGCCAGTTAGATTAAATTTAATTGTGTAGAGTAGCACTACATCTTTTTAATTTATTTTTACCTTTTAAAATTATCTTACCTATTTTAAATTTATCTTACCTTTTAAATTTATCTTACCTTTTAAATTTATTATTGAACTACTTTTATGTGTCCGTTCTAAGTCCGTGCTGTCTGTTAAACAATTTGTGATAAATAAAGGGACCTTTTACACCTTTTCCCTGTTGTGTTCATCTTCCCACCTGTACGAGAATTCGCAAGGTATGACCTTTAAACCTGTTAATTATTGAATTCTTCCCAAGGATTGATGTTAAGGAAAGAGGGGTACGAAATTCTCGGACTCCATCCTCTTGGGGGGGGGCTGTCAGCCAGAACTGCGATAGATTATAAGCAGATACCTTTGCGTTTTCTGACTAAATTAAATAATCTTAAACATTATTACATGGTCTCATACTTACTTTCTGCTAATCAATGCGATTTATCACAATTCCTTTATAGAAAAAAGAGCTGTAGTGACCTCCTAGACAAGAAAGCTGTTTTCAACAATGAATATTCAAGATTAGACATAAATTAGAACTTGAACTTAATGTGAAATTTTACTTTTTAGTAATCTAATAATATTGGTTATCTTTTACTATTCGTAGGAAAATTAATGAACATTTGGAAAAAATGAGTATAAGTAGCTGAATTTGAAACGAAATTTTACATTTAATACTCCGCTAATGTTGGTCAACTCTTACAGCTTTCAGGAAAATTACAGACTTCTCTTTAACAATAAGAGGTATAAGAGATTCAAACTTGATACAGATTTTAAACTTAGGCAAAATATAGTTTTATATTAGAGTCAGTTTTAGAGACCTCAAAGCATTTCAACAAAAATGAAAACTCTCTTTTCAAGAAGGATTTTTTTCTTTTTTTACTGTTAGAATAACAACGTTAAGAAAAAGTACTTTGACCAAGGCCTGCTCTCTGAAAAACATATATAATTTGAAGAACTTCTACCAAATGCAATTAGCCTGTTGTTGCAAGTTGAGTATCAATAAACGGTGTACAAGAACTTGAAATTGGAGTCGATCATAGTCCTAATAAAGGCTCTTTACACAAGTAAACAAAACAAAACGTCTAGTTACGTTAGAGTGAGCCACTGGCAAAGATGACAAAAGCCAAAGAAAAAACTATCATTTTCGGTGAATTTTTAATGAGACAAAGTTGGTTGTACTAAATTTATTTCAGTATTCTATGCAAAGGAAAGTAGAATAAATCGAAATCTTAAGAAATAAATATATAAATTAATTATTATGACCAATTTTAATTTTCTTTTAAGAGCTCCGGTTTGCATATCATTTTTATTTGCATACAAAAGTATCCTCTCTTTAAAAGAAAACAATAGAAAATAATCATTTAAAAATTTCTGATTCTGAAATTTTGGATAGCCCTATGATTAAAATAGAACTGGGATATACCTATCTGATCTTGCAAGGAGAAATTCAGGCAATGCCAAAAAGTCTAAATTATTGGTAACCCATTCTCCGTTATGTTCCTCAGCAGTTCCGCAAACAAAGCAGTATACAAAGTTGTCAGCATGGTTGAATATGATTGTATATATCATTACGATAAAGAAATATTAGTGTCATCGTCATTTTACGTTTTGTGATTATAGCGATTTGTGTCCATACAGCAAGCACATTTTCCTAATTTATTATCTTCAAAGTTACATTCTATCCGATTACTTCAGCAATTTCAAAAGCAAGTGGAATTACGTATTATAGATAGCTTAATTTCGAAAATGCTTAATGTGAGTAAGCTTTGATAATGCTTACTTTCTTCTTCTGCTGTTAAAATTGCTTAAATCGGCACAGCCATTCTTTTTTTTTTTTTTTTTTTTTTGACTTTTTATCTACTTTCAATATAATGCTTTATTACCCCCTCCCCGCCCCCCCAAAAAACTACAGACAGTTACTCAATATCTATACTTTTTTCCTTCTGTGATTTCCACTTTGGCATGTTTCATCCAATAATTTTCATCCGACAATTGGAATTTGATAATTCTGTTACATTTACGAGTTTCATAAAAACAACCTGAAACAAACATTATAGAAAATCAAGAAATGAAAAGAAAAGAAACGCAAAAATAATCACATTTGGTCCAAAATCAGTTATTTTCCAGCCTTAACCCAAGTATGGAGTTCCTTCGTAAGTCATATGATAACAAAAGTTTTAATTTTAAGACATATTGCACAAAAATATATCAAAGCATATTTATTTATAATAAAATAAGCCTATTTTACTCGAATGCACCATTAATTACACCATGAGTAATAATCACTTGCAAATCCAAAAAGTAATTTCCATTACGAGTCCCAGTGCCATTTTAATTAAATACATAGTTTTGCATTAATCTCCGTGTTCTATGATAACCGCAGAGAATTTTCACTTATTAATCCATTTATGGATACAAGTTTTTTGTTAAGAATCATTTTTAGATGCTACAAAAATTTATATTAAATTTCTTTGCGTACTGTGCCTTTCACTTACTTCAAGACATACTTAGTCATATCTTCTAGATGTGTAGATTTCAGTTTATAGATTCGAAATGGGCATATTCCGGAATTCTGAAATTCAAATAAAGTTCATCTTAAAAAGACTCTTCTTTATACTACTGAAGCTGATTTCCCTTATTTCAGATGGCTATGATACAAAACACGTGCTTGTTTTAAGATTGCAAAATAGAATGCATAAGTTACACTTTTGCTGTTAACATTGAAAGAAAAATTTTCCCTTTTCAATGAAACTATGTTGTATTAAGATTTTTTTCTTTCGAAGCCGGAAATTGTGTAGTGAATTTCTAATTCGGAAAGCACTTTGTAAGGCCGGAGTTTACTCAGAATATCATGTTATGCCTCGAATAAAAAGAAGAAATGCTTACCAGCAAGTGTCGGAATTCGATAGAGGCAGAATCCTTGCCTGCTGAGAGTGTGGATTATCGTTCCGTGATATCACCCGTCGCACTGGTCGATATCCAACCACTGCCACACGAATATGGAATTAATGAGTTGCTGAGGGTCATACTGAATGGCATGCAGGATCTCAACGCCCTCCCGTGACTAACGTCCAAGAAGACAGAGATAATGGGAGGTCAGCCCTGAAAAACCGCACAACCACATAACGAACTGCAGCAGCGTGAACTATCTGTACGCCCACCATTACTTCGGTTTCCCTTGACAACGCAGCACAGGTAGAGACGGCGTCTCTGGTGCGGCGAACGACAAATCTGGATACAGGAGTGGCACAATGTCATCTTTTCAGACGAGTCTCGGTTCTGCGTGCAGTATTCTGATGGACGTATACGTGTCTGGAGGCTCCGAAGAGACTGCACGCCACCTGCTTGTATTCGATATCGGTATAGGAACCCTGCACCTAGTGTGATGGTTTGGGCAGCCATTGGGTACACGACACGCACATCTCTAGATCAGATCGACTGTAATTTGAGCGCAGATTGGTATATTTCTGACATCTTACTTCCAGTGGTTGTGCCCTATCTTCGAAGCCTGCCAAACTCCGTCTTCCAACAAGATAATGCAAGACCACATGTTGCACGTCGTGTTCTGACCTTCCTAGATACACAGGGTATTCGACTGATGCCCTGGCATGCACGGACTCCAGATCTGTCACCCATTGAAAACATCTGATCATGGGTTGCTTAGAGACTGGCACGCCATCTCTCTCTAGTTAATACGGTTAATGAAGTGTGGCATAAACTTAAAGCAGCATGGTATGAGTTGCCCGTTTCTGATATCTAAGCCCAGTTCGTCTCCATGCCTAACCGGGTAAGGGTCTTTCGAGCTGCAATGGGTGATAGTTGTTTCTACTGATTTCGCACCCTTGTACATCCCAAAACCGCTCACAACTTTTAATCATTTTGTCTTCATGCCATGCTGTTTACGTACAATGATATCTTTATTTTTTTTTTTTTTTTTTTTTTTTTTTTTTTTTTTGTATTTGTTTTCCTTCATGGTGTTGCAATTTTAATGGCTAGCAGAGTAGAAGCCCAAGATCAATATTTTATTGGACAACCTTTTGCGCGGATAACTGCTCTGATTCGTTTGGACATCAGGTCTACATTCTTCTAGAGTACATTTACGTCCCGATAATACCATGCATTGGCTATGCAGTTTTTTAGATCTTGTAAATTAGATGGACGAGGAGAGTGCTGTCGGATGCGTCTTTCCACCATAGCCCATATATTTTCTATGGGGTTACGATCCGCGCTATGCGGTGGCCAGGGAAAGTATTGGAAGTCAGACTGAAGTTCAGCGAACCAATTTTAACCACTTCTGGCATGCTATATTGTTGCATTATTGTCCATGGAGTATCCGTCGCCATCAGGTAAAAATGCAACATTGCAGGGTGCACTTGATCTGCCAGTATATCTAGGTATGTCATGGCTGTTTGTTTACCCCCCGAGGAACACCAGGGCACTACTTCCATGCCAACAGAACATAACCCGTACCATGATACTCCCACCAGACCCTTTCACAATGCGAGTAAGGCAAGATGGAATCATGGCTTCATGGGATTCCCACCAAATTCGACGTCTTCTATCAGTGCAAAAAAAGGTGTTACGCGATTCATCTGATATTACCCGTTTGCAATCTTCAGTGTTCAGTGTCTTCTTTCCTGACCACTGCAAACGAATTCTTACATGCCGGGCAGAAATGAGTGGTTTTTCTCACAAGCACCCGACTATGCATTCTTATCCTCTGCAATTTTCTGCGCATGATTCTAGCTGAAATCTGTTGGGAAGAGCCTTGGTTGACGATGTGTCAGCTGAAGCACAGAGTCCCTTTTCTGCTGTACAATTCAACCGATACAACGTCGATCGCTTTCTTGGGAAAACTGTGCTCGAACCGCATTTATGTCATCTAGAGAAGGACTATGGGTTTCGATTCCAACCTTTGAAAACCTTTGATCTGGCTACTTTTGAGAACCCGGTAAGATTTTCTATCTTCGAAATCGAGGCCCCTGCTAAACGGGCACCAATAATAAGCCCTTTTTCAAATGGTAGAAGATCTGTCGTTTTTCCCCATTTTACTTCATTCATCATGAAAAGCACTCTTACATCTTACTTATAATACTAGCATTCTAACAACATGTAACACACGTCATTAAACAAATTTGCATACTTCATCCCTAGCACGCATTCAAATGAAAATCTCAAAGGTTTGTAATTCATTGGCCAGTGTTTATGTCTTTTCCGGGATTTTAACCACGGATCTTATAACAGCCAGCCGGATGTACTACTAATTGCAACATAAAAGCACAGAGTGAGGAAAATCAAAATTTCTCATCAGATTACGCTCTGTTTTTTTCTAATATGGTTAAAAATATTTCGTGATTTACCTTTATTGCTGTCCTGTTATAATTATTCATATGTTACCCAAAACTTTGTGATCAGCGTGAATGTGCTATCAATTCTTGTATCCTCCCTAAAGAGAAGATACAAAGAGTAATACGCATAGTGTGAAACCTAGTGTCGGGAAAAAATAAAAACACTCGTCTTTGAATGAAAAATCTGGTATTAAACCCAGATTTTCATTCAAAGACGAAAGTTTTTATTTTTTACGACACTAGGTTTCACACTATGTGTATTACTCCCTGTATCTTCTCTTTAGAGAGGATACAAGAATTGATAGCACACATATATACCAAATGAGCATATTTTTAACGTATTTCATTCATGTTGTACTACGGCATATTTCAACGAATAATAGCTTTTCATACGTTAAAGTAATACAAATTCGCTTTGAACCTCAGCATCTAATTGTAAAAATACTGGAATTAAAAAACCTAATTTAAACATATGCAACGAAAGAGATATTGTAAAAATATTGTAATTTGAAATCTTTTTTTTATTTAAGTCATTAAGTTTCAAGAAAAATATAAAATAAGCACTAGAAAATGGTTTATGGTTATTACAACTTGTGTCTTAAAAAGAGAGAATTACAAATGATACATCTGTTGCATCAAAACGATCAAAATTTTCCTTCATAAAAATATTTGCAGTGTCTGAAAAATGCATTGGATGATAATAGTTCAATAATATAATCTGCTTGAATAACTAGAGTTAATTTAGGATGAATTGCATTTTAATATAACGGGCATAGACGGTTTAGTGCTTATGACAAAATATATTTTTTATATAAATAGATATTTAGACTTTGATGTACCAAATGTTGATGTAGAGATCACGGTATTTGCAATGCACGTTATTTGCCCTAAAACCATTCATGTGAATTCTGTTGAATTTAAACCTGGCATTGCACTCACCAAATTCTCTGAATATTTTTAAAAGATTCTTGCTTGTTAGTGTTTGAAAGGAAACGAGATAGTAAATATTTCGATAGCTCGCAGTCAAAATAGTCGTTTGTTGAAGGAGTAGTTCCGGCTTCGATCAATGACGATAACAAAATGTTTGCATTTTCTGTTTCCGGTTAATCCTTCATTCCCTAGGAAGCAATTAAAATATTGGGTTGGAAAGAAAGTAATCTCGATTTGCACAGATAAATAACGTTATGTTCGTTTTGTTATTCTTCTGTCAATTTAATTTTTTATCTTTTGAGATTTGGCAGCTGACACTTTTAGGTTGGTACAGAAACAAATTCCGTGTATTTTTATTTGCAACTGTTAGTTTACGGCCAGTTTTAACGTGGGTTGCAAAAATAAACATTTTCGGTGTATTTTACTTTTTATTTTCGTAAAGGCAAGAAAGCGGTTGAGGCTCACAAAGAGATATGTTTATGCTGTTGATTGCTTAACCGAATGCATGTGTCAAAATTAGTTTAAAAAATTTCATTCGGATAAAAATTTTGGAGATTTTTCGCTTGAAGATGACCACCGTTCTGGCCGACTTTCTGAAGTTGATGATGACAAAATTAAAGCAGTAATTGAATAGAATCGTCATATAACTGTGTGAGAGACTGCAAGAAGCTTAAATGTATGACACACAAAAACTGAAAATAAGATGTCCTAGACTATGTTTGACTAAGAAGCTCTATGTTTGAGTTCCGCCTGATTGAAAGAAATTCACGTAGCAC
Organism: Stegodyphus dumicola; assembly: GCF_044657685.1. Classification (NCBI taxonomy): domain Eukaryota; kingdom Metazoa; phylum Arthropoda; class Arachnida; order Araneae; family Eresidae; genus Stegodyphus; species Stegodyphus dumicola. The sequence continues at coordinate 184,767,206 of NC_140781.1, forward strand.
AACGAATCAACATTTGCGATGCGAACCTTAAACGGAATGCAATCGACCCTTTTTTTTAAACAAATTACGACCAGTGATGAAAAAAATGAATTGTTTATAGTAACATTAATCGAAAAAAATCATAGTATGGCATGACTGAATCAGCACAAATCATAAACAGCTAAACTGCATCAGTTCATGCTGTTCTTTTGGTGGGACTACAAAGGTGTTATGTGTTTTGAGCTGCTTCCAAGTAACCAGACTATGAACTCAGATGCTCACTGCCAAAACTTATGAAACTGGACAAAACAATGAAAGAGAAAAGGCCAGAATTGGCAAATCTAAAAAAACCGTGTTCGCCACGACAATGCGTAGTCTCACGCGTCTTTTTTTAGAAGGTTAATAAAATATGTCGAAAGGTAAACTTACCCTTTTGTCTTCTTCTTGGTGTGCGCCTTGACTGAAGCATTCTGAAAATGGGAAGTAATCCAGTTTAAAATGAACTAATCCAGTAGAAAAATGGGAGGCTTCATTTTGCAGCACAAACACACTTTATTAGTAGTTACAAAAGAACTTAAATGATAGAAAGTTATAAATTAAACACGTAACACGTAAGCAGCAATCATTGCTGCTTTTCTTCGTTTCAGCCACGGAAGCAGCCCTGCTTCCTCTTCGTTCTCCTCGTTCTGATTCTAAGTCTCTCTGATTTTTTTTAGTCCTCAGTTCAATTCAGCTCATAAGGTGCACTCAGTTCACTTCAGTTCGTGCTCAGCAGCGACATCCTCCAACCTTGAGATCTGGAGGAACTCAACCTACTGTCGCACATGTCACAATTGCAATCTATGAACAGGTTTCATAGTTCGTCTACTACAAGTGACGGTGACTTGAGGTGAAGATTCCGGTTATCCTTCTAGTTGAATATGACTTTTGGAGTCATTAAGTTAGTCATTGTCTTACATTCACTAAGGGCTTTGCCTCTCAAAACAGGACATTCAAGATGATCTGACAGTTCTAAAGGATAAACACGTTGCATAAGTCTTGTGATGATGCTGGATTTTATTTTCAATTTTACAATCTCACAGTACCATCTTTTCCAGATATGACTTCGACAACTCGTGCTATTGGCCATTGCAGACGCTTCAGGTTATCAGAACCGATGAGTACTATATCTCCAATAGAAATCGGTTTGGAAATTCTTTTAGAAACATTAGCGACGAATTTTAGATGTCCAAGATATTCTAGTCGAAATCATTTTCGTAGATCTACATGTATCCTCTGCAAATAAAGATGTCTTTTACGCATATAAGTAGCATCAATGTTATCAATGTCAGGTACTCCACTTTTTTTGTTCTCCTGTAAGAACATCGAAGAAGAGAGAGCAACTAAGTTGTTAACATCTTCAGAGAAATACGTCAAAGGTCGTGAATTTATCAGACTTTCAGTATCGCACAACACTGTATTCAGTTGCTCATAATTAAGAGAAGCTTGACCTAATACTTTGCTCAAAATTTGTTTTACCATGCAGATTAATCGCTCCCACCATCCGCCCCACCAAGGAGCCGATGGGGGAATGAATTTCCATGTTATTTTCTTCAGTATAGATTCAGGCTGTATTTTCTTCCAGTCAACTTTGCAAAGTTCACTGTGAGCTTTCACAAAATTACTTCCATTATCGGAATAAATAACAATCGGTCTACCTCTGCGTGCTAAAAATCTTCTCAATGAGAGCAGGAAGGCTTCCGCTGTTAAAGCTGTTATTAGCTTCATATGCACTGCCCGGATAGTATATATCACAAGTGCACATCAGCATAGCTACTGAGGGAAGGGCTTCAAAAATGGACTAATGAGCTGCTATTGCTCTTGTGACACTAAATCTTCGTGCATGTGAGCGTATGTTGTTTACGTTTTAATTTGCTTTTGTTTCGCAGTTATAAATATATGACGTAATCGTAGAAAATCTCGTAGTGCTTTCGTTTTCTGAGTTTGATTAATCGCTGACATTTCACTTTCGCAATTTTTATCACGCATTAATATAAGGATTAATGTTCACGGCATATTATGTGGATTAAGAGAATTCAAGTGTATAAATATATTTTTTTAATTGAGCTGAGAATGACTGAAAGTGTTACAATGGATCTAGTATTTTCTTATTTCAGTGTTTGCATTCTTTTGATTTTTAAAGTGATGATAATTCGGAATACATATGATCTGATTATATCCATTGTTAATATTAAAATTATATGTGAATAAATTGAATATACTCGTTGTGAATACAATAATATTCACTCTATTTCATGAGTATTTCTTGTGTAGACAGTACATTTAAGAGTGAGCAGTTATTAAATGTGAAATTTAACACACTAAATGTATTCGAATGCAAATTAGTAAAGTTCACTTTGAATAAAATTCTGCATTGGTTATTATTATAGAACATCTATTTCATATAGACTGCTATGAAAAGTGCTGACTTCTATTTACATATATAATTGGTGTAAATATTTTTCTCATACGCATAGTTTTATGTAAAGTTATGTAAAGTTTAGTTATTTTACGCATAGTTTTATGAGTATTTGAGCTCAGATCTTTATCACATATTTCTTTCTTTATCTTATTTACCGCTTATTAAGTAATATTTCACATCGATATTTTTGCGAAGTATCCAACATGCGTTTGTATTTATTTCAACCAGGTAGTGAAATCTTCAAAATTTCCTATAACTGATTTAACTTCGTAATGAAAAGTTTCAGAAGCAATCGATGATGCTTTAATTATTTTGTACAGAATATTTTCAACCATCTTGCTTAAATCTTTAAGCACGCGAAAGGTCATGTGACATGACAGAAATATTACGGGATGCTCATTGGTTCATCCTAGAAGCCACTCCCTCGGTGGCTACACAGATGTGCACTTGTGAAATATGCTGCCCGATGCACGGCGCACGTGAATAGAAATATCCAGGCCTTTGTTTTATCTCTCAAATACAATGACCTTGCAAGATCCACACCTGTGACTTCAAATACAGCAGCAACCTTTACTCAGTCTTCAGGCAAAAAACTGGTCTTTCGATTCTGGATGAGTCACGGTGAATCGTCTACATCGAACACGTTTAAAGATAACTTGTCGAATCGTTTTGCGAAGATTGGTTTGCGCTTTGCGAAGATTTATTTGCGTTTTGCGAAGAGAAGCGGTGACAGCCTCACAATAGACTACTATGGATATTTTCCGGAATGTGCAAGAAGCTTTGGATGTTCCAATACCTAGGCGAACAGTTTCCTGAAATTTTCCTGAAAGCGGTTTGCACACAAGCTGCCTTTTGCAAAGATTACCATTAACGCTAAACCATTGAAGCAAAAAACTGCGATAGTGTCGTCAACGAGCCACTTGGACAGCTGAATGGCACAATGTGGCATTCAGCAACAAGTGTCAGTTTTGTTTGTGGTGATGATAGTCACCGGAGAGGAGGCTATGGAGGCATCGGAGAGATAGACCCAATCCGACTACTATTTCTGAACACCACACTGTTCGTCAGCACGGCATAATGGTTTGGGGTGTCATCAGTCATAATAGCAGGTCACCCCTGTTACGCATCAGAGGCACACTGACGGCACGGAGATACGTGGATGAGGTGTTGCATCTGGTTGCGCTACCTTAACTTCAGTGGCTGCAAAATGGTACTTTCTAGCAGAACACCGCACACACCATTCTTTAGCCAACAAGCCTTGCAGCATATTCCATTGCTTCCTTGGCTTGCGATGTCCTCTGATCTTTCCCCGATAGGGCATATCTGGGACGTGATTGGTCGTCGTTTGTCTGCTCTGCCCCAACCGTTATCAGAGGACGAACTTTGCAGGAGGTTTAAAAGTATTCCATCTCTCAGGACACTATCTGCACACTAATTGAAACTGTACTTTCTAGAGTTGCAGCTTGCATCATCGAGAGAGGTGTCCGTACATCTTACTGGCTCACTCTATATTTCAGCACTGTATAAATTTTATTTTCTATAAATAACATTGGCTATTTACTTATGCATGCTCCGTTTATGTATCAAGTGACATGTAGAGCGACAGTTGTTTACATATATATATATATATATATATATATATATACACAGACATATATAAACTGAAGATATTTCTTACTGAATTTTCTGGTGAAGACTTGGAAGATTTGGGTTAATGAGCTAAAAACATTCGGCTAATTTATATGCATTCTTTATATTTCATTAAAGAGGAAATGTATTCTTAATCTAAGTAGTCTACTTTTGCTTTGCTTGAAACATTCTTGGAAGACAGCTAAAGAGAGTTTAGAATCATAGTACATTCTCCTTTTGGAAATAAATAATTTGAGTTTGAATTTAATTGTTGATTTTCGAATAAGTCGAAGATCTTTCTGTGTAACTTGTAATTTGGCTTTACTATCTCTTGCTATTATTTTTATACTTTGATATGGTCTCTTATAAATAATCTCTTTGAATCATGTTAAATCTTCTGTAGTTGGAAGCGGAAGAATTCCCTTTTCCAGAGTAAAATTTTTCAGTTCTCCCTTCAGCGCTTTATTGTCCTGATTTTTTTTATATTGCCTCTGTAACTAAATTAGGGAGTAACACTGTAATAGTTCAATTCTCTAGCAATAAATTTTTAAGATTAAACCTAACTGATTCTTAAACCTACAACCTATTAAAACCAGCTGTGTTTTAACTTTCTAGTGCTTCGGGCGAATTAGCTTCGTCTAGAGTTCTAGAAATGCGGACCACAGGTAAAATTTAAATAAAAGTTTACTAATGTTATATCTTGTAGGTAGAACTAAAATTTAATAACTCATCCCCCGCTAACTGCGGGGTCTCAGGTGCAAAAATGCTTAAATAAGTACAGCACCAAAAATAAATTTCATATTCACCACATCTGCTTCCAACTCTTAGAGACCTCTAAGTATAAGAGCTAGCAATTAGTATAAGGAAACACTCATCAAAACCAGCTCGATCAAAAGGATGGCAGCTGACTAAAAAGGCATTTTACAGATGTATTGTTAAAGCTTTCTCCCTAAATTACGCATTAATTTGCTATTTAAATCTCATCTAATTTACAGTCTGGTGAGGCTGACGAAAGAAACGGAAGTTACAGAAAATAACTAACATGAAAACGAAGTGCTATCTGAAATAAACCTAACGACTTTTTCAACAAATAGGATAAATTTGTAGTACAAGTAATACAAGTAATAGATACACTGTATGAGACAAACCACAACTGGGACATTACACTGTACTTAATGGCGTTAGCTAAACATAAGACAATATTAATACAGAAAATATCTAGTTAGTTCAAATGGATAAATTAACTGGATTGGTCGTTTATATTGCCCCTCGTGAGATCAAAATAGGCATGAACATACATATCCGTTACGACCAACAATAACTCTTCGACAATACCCAATACAAAAATTTTGATTTAGTGGTCCCTTCAAGCTTCAAGTCCCGAAACTACATCTTCAGTTTTAAGATCTTTTCCTGCTGATGGATTTGCAAAATTATGTTGCATTTCTCAATTGCAATGAGCAATTTTCTTTCCATTTCGTCCAAAGTTGGCGTAAAAGTTTAGTTTGATATAATTTTCGATGAGTCAAATTTTCCTTTTCAGAAGGTTGACTGCCAAAAAATTTTAACAAAATGTATAGGATAGATAGAATTTTCTTAACCACGAAACAAAACAAAGGTGGCTGGAGTACGAGGTTTAGTTTCATCTAACTCACTTTGCTTACCTCATCTAACTCGCTTGCTTACTACAGTTCTCTAGTACGCCATCGAAGGTTCTAGGAATGGCCTGAAACCCAGATAAGGACTTAAACATTTTCGACGTAAAAAATTTGCTAAACATTTTTACCAAAGGGTCCAATACAAAGCGATTTGTCTTGCAAATAATAGGTCGTATTTTTGACTGAACAGGATTTTTCAGACCTTTCAGAGTTCGACTGAAGCTGTTACCTCGAGAAATATGGTGGGCTGGCAAAGACTGGGATGATAAGCTCCCATCTCCACTGGATTACAATCCAGAATTTTGGTACATCGAAGCTGAATATTTGAACAAAGTCTCGATTCCTAGATATCATCTTTCTGACTTCAATTTATGTGATTTTGCTTCATTTGATATTTATTCTTTTTCAGATACGTCTGTGGGGCAAATAAGTCACTAGTGTATTTGAGAGGGATCACTCGATAAAAGAGAGTTATTACTAATTTTATAGCTTCCAAGAATAGAGCTGGCCTTCTCATATCTACCACAGTGCTACTGTTACGAAATGTACAGGCGCGGTGGGGTAGCTTCCCCGCAAAGCAAGTTTAGGGTTGCCATAAAATGGCAAAGGAAGGCAGGGTTGCCATATTTGGTGAGAAATTGCCCATTTGGCGACGTTTGGCGACAAAATTGGAGATATGCCATAGACGGATGGAGAACCTTTTGGAACGAATTCTTACGGTTTGGCCCCTAATGTTCTCGAACACATGCCGAAAGCTATATAAACCCTGCTGGTCCGTAGTCAGTGAGTGAGTACTCCTCGCATAGAGTGCGAGTTAGTTAGTATCGAGTTGGTGTCTCGTCTAACGAGTCAATCCTTGCGGAGTCGATCGAGTTGACAGCCGAGCCGGGCAGCGAGTGAGTCGTCCAGTGCACCGAAAGAGTCTCGTAGTGTATCGCGGTTAGTGCATCGTTGAGAGAGCGTGTTAAGCTCCGGGAACGACCGAACCGAAGAGTAGGGAGCTGTGCTCAGTGTGTCGTCGAGTGCATCGCGAGTTGCATAGTGGAGAGTCTCGGGAGTACGTGGGAGTTCCGAGAACGACCGAGCAGAGTCATGAGCTGTATTCTGGTGCTTTTCAGTGAAGCTGTTTCCACTGTTCTAGCCTGATAACCTGAAAGCGTCGCTGATTGTTCCAGTGAGTTTATAGTAGACCTTCGACGACTGTAAAAGTGTTTTGGAGCTGTCCTGACTAATATTAGTAAATAAAGTGTGTTTCGATATCCCATCAAGTGCTCTCGTCGTTATTCACTCCAAATCCACACGAACCCCGTACGAACGTGAAGGAAGAAAAAAACGTAACACTACTTTTGGAATTGTTAGGATGTTTATTGTGATAACTTCTTCGATTTCACTGGTTTCTATAACAACTCTTTTCCATAGATTACGAAGTTCTAAAGAATTAGTGTGCCATTTTCTTAGCACCATTCTAGCATTCTTAAGAATTTTAGTACTTCCAGTGCTGGTTTTTAGAACTGCCTCTAGTTCTTCAGCTCCAGCAATAAAATCATCAACCCAGAAAGAATTTGTAACAAATACAAATGTGGATACAAATTTAGATAATTTTCAAAATGAAATTTCAGTTTAGCTGCCAGTGACTAAGGACTTGTAAGCCCATATAAAACACGAGTAATATTCAGCGCTATAATTTTGTTTGAATTTAGATCATCAGTCCAGATACATTTGGTATACTGACGATCTTTTGGAGCGATTTGAATTTGCAAGGAAACAAAGCTTATTTCCGATGTGTAAGCTACAGAATTTTTGTCTAAATTTTAATAACGATTTAAACAAATTAGGGTACAAGTTCACTCCAGTGCGGAAGCAGTCCTTTAGTGAAAGTCCCTCTTCATGTGCTGCACCACTGAATACAATTCGCAGACGACTGCTCACTTTGTCTTAACGAGCGACAGTATGGTGGGTTAAGTGATATGATATTCATTCCCTAACCCATTAGAAGACTTTTCAACTGTTCCTTCTTTAAGATAAATGATCAGCAATCTTCCCATATCCATTACAAAAAGACAGATCTCTCTTAAATCTCCGAATTAAAACCTTTCAGCGGCATTTCCCTATTATTTTCTAAATTCTTCCAAATACCAATTTTTGTCAATCGAATTTTTGAACTGATTTTTGAAATTTAAATACACAGTTGGAGCCCTGTAATAGGTATGAACTTTTAATTTAGGTAACTTTGCCTTTGTATTTGATCTACTTTGTCAACGGCTGCACATATGCAGGTTCTTGTTCAGTCATCAATCTGCTGTGTTTCCCGTTCGATTTCTGTATCGTCTGAAAGATCTTCGATTTTATTGTTAATAGATTTGAGCTGTTAGGTCTTTGGTTTCCTTCTGCACTCCGAATTCATCGATTTCTAGAATTCAGATAAACGATTTTCGATTTTCGAAATCAGTTTCGTATCTGGTCCCCTATGAGAGGTACGTTGTTTTTTAAGTCTGTCGAACTCCAATTTGTTAGCCATTAACACAGCAATGCTACAAAGACAAAACAATCTATACTGCCAAATGACACTTTAGTTCAAAGTATGATACCTTAAAATACTAATCAGTTCAAAGAAAGAAAGCCGTAAACAAAACAATACTACGTTACGCAAATTTAACCTTCTTTCCCGAAACCGAAACAAACTATTGCAAACGAAATATGAATTGTCAACAAATTCTCAAAACCCAAAACGTTATTACTCATCTCATCCAACATTCAAAGATTTCCCTGGGTGGTTACGACGATTTACGAAAAATAAGTTTCTTTTTTAAGAATGTAGTGACAGTATCAGGCAGTTCATGCAAAGTGCCAGGACGATGCACCAAAATGAAGCGAAACATTAGTCAAAACAAATCAACCGAACTTCCATTTTTTCTTTATTTTCAACAACTGCCATGGTAATGCAAAACATATTTTTATATACTGCTTTCGGCTGCGCATTTAACAACTCTCAGAACGAGTGAGGCGCAGTACAAATATTACAAATTTGGCATATTTTTTCATATATGGGAATAACGTACTAGATTTTTGGCATACATACATACAAGAAAATTTTTTTGGCTAAAACTGAAAAATGGGTGAAAAATTATTAAATTATTAAAAATAATTAAAAGTTATTAAATTATTAAACATTATTAAAAAAATATTAGATTTTGGCTAAAACTAAAAAATGGGGAAGTGATACTTTACTTGAAGCTCTGAACAAACTTCTGTAAAAAATATATTTTGAGATAATCCAAAATTTCTCAAATTTATTATTTAAAATAGGTTTAGGATTTAGAATAATATATTACGTTTATAAGTATTAATGTATTTTTGGAATTATGCTGAATGTAGCAAGAATATGTTCATTCAAAAGACTTGCTCTTATTATGAAGTAATTAAATATATTAATTTCATTCCTCAATTTTCTGTTTGTTTGGTTTTTGCGTCAAATCACTTTTCAAATGAAAGAATTCTATCACTAAATGTTATGGCTGTGCATTATTTTTTAAAAAATAAATAGGAAACATAAATAGTATGGGGAATTTTACGGAAAATGTATAGCAACACTTAAATTAGTATTGGGAATCCGGTTCTATTCTGTTATCAGGACCGGGTTCAGAAATGTACGTACGTATGCATGCATTTATGTATGTGTGTGTTCATATATATATAAACATATATGTGTGTGTATAGATAGACATATATATGCACATACATATAAACACAAGTTCATATGTTCATACATTTCTGAATCCGGTCCCGATAACAGAACAGTACCGGGAATTCTGAAGATACGGTGCTTTTAAATATTTTTTGATTTTGTTGCTTAATTTTTGTAGCTTAAATGCGAAGAGAGTGATTTTTAGTAAATAAAGCTGAAAAGAAAAAAAAAAAAAAAAAATGTCATCTTCCTGAAAAAACTGGATATTTGTTATCAAGAACTGAGAAAAGACTGTAAAAAATGTGTATGACAACATTTAACACTCTACCGAGAATTTCAAAGGTATACTGCTTTTCAAAATTTTGTGATTGTTAAGTCACTGATTTGTGAATCCGAAACATATGTGACCAGAGAAAATGCAAAGATTAACGTGATATTGCACATCAAATCTGTAGAAGGGATTGTGTACATGAGCACTTATAGTTATAATTGCTCACTGAATGAAAGAAGAAAATAGTAAAAAATGAGTAGTGATAATAATTAATATTGACCAATAAAGTTTATAAATAAATTATGTTTTATTTATAAGAGATCAGTCGGATTTGATGGTTTACTTAAAGCTCTTTGCTATTCTGATTTGCTGGGCAAATCAGTTGTTTTAAAGAGATTAAATTTGAAGCATCTGTATGCTCTAAAAAGGATTGAAAAAGCACTGAGCTTCATTATTGCTACAAGTCACATTATGAATAAGCATCTGATATGAAGTTTATAGGTTTATATTCCACTAAACTGGAAAATAATGAAAACCCTTATCTAGGGGAATTTAAACTGAAAACAGTATATACGCAAATGTTCAAAGTTAAGGAATATTCAGCATTCATTCGACTATCCTCAGAACTGCTGGACAGATTTTAGTGAACTTTAGTATGAACACAGGTTGAGATAACAACTTCAAAAAAGTATACAGCTGTCTTGGTGGACGTACATGATAGTGTGCAAGGCTGATCGGCGTAGGAAGGTTAAGAATAGTTTTCAAAATCGAACAGAAAAGGAGTATAGTCCTTCAAACAGTAAAAGTGACTTTACTTGAAATGAGGCAGTATGAGTACCTGCCGTGTTCGGTCCCACTCCTGCAATAACACTGTTTCCGGGTCCTGGAGGTTCTGGCAGAGCGAAAGCCAGTTGTACTTGGTCTTTCAAGAGCGTGCCAGATATGTTTCATAGGGTTACAATACAATACAGTCTGGAGATCTGGTTGGCCTATCCACTCGGTTAATGTATCCATAAAATTATACACCAGATTAGTTCTATGCTAACGAGAACTATCGTCCATAAATTTAATTGAAGGCTGACTGGAAATCGTTCTTTTCGCTATGGTTCATAACAGTCACATAATTTATGTCACAGACATAAAGGTCTGGGCGCTCCACCAATACTATGCCATCAAATCTTCACTGCCCTACTGCTTCCTTTTTGGGATGTTGTAGGAGGAGCAAAGGTCTCTGGTTGATGAAGGTACATCGCGAATCAATGGTTAGGGTGAACAAGGACTTATCTGTGAAGAGAACGGTTCCCCAGTAATCCTTGATTCAAGGTCGATGTTCACTATGCTAAACAAGCTCTGTTATGCACAGGAGTAAGCGGGACACAAGCAGATGAAATGTTAGAGTCCCTGTGTTTCTCTTCTCAGGGACAGCATCCCTTTAGTTCATTTTTACGGATTGCAATGCTCATCCATACAGTGTTGCCGAAAATATTTTAGCTAAAATAGCAAGAAAAGAAATGAGGAGTTGCAAAACGTAGCTGGTTCATAGACCTTATAAGAGATAGACTAACCCAGTGGGAGGGGCGCGCGTCACCGACATGTCCGCAAGAAAGAGTAGGGACGATCTGGTTTACTTTAACACTGAAACCTATGGCGTTTGTACCACATAACTGTTTTTAATTATTAAATGTGATACGTTGTATAGTGATGAGATTATGAAAGTCACAGTTGATTTCAAATAGGATTTAATATATCTCATTAAAGCCTTTTTTACTGCATTTCGCGCATTTTTTTCACGCGTAATTCTTGTACAAACATCTTTACTTTGGTAAAACGGTAAAAACTCTAAGCACAAAATTTATGAACTTAGTTTTGCGTACAAATAAAGTAAAATTAAATAAGATTGATAGTACGTGATGCTTTGAAATAAATAAGGTAAAATTAAACAAGATCTGATATTTTTTTTTTTAAATTTAATGAACATTTTCAGGCAGTGATTATCCAAACTATAATAACATTACAAAACGATCATTTATTTGATTATATGATCATTAAATTATTAACATTAAAGCGGATTATATATTTAATAATTCATAAAATTCGAAGCATAAAATTTTCTGAGTGTAATGAAGGGGAAAAAAAAAAAAAAAAAAAAAGATAAAATAAAATCTAGAAGCACTCAGATTACGCCCAAAAGAGACATTTTTTATCGTTTTGTGTGTTACCTATATTTATTTAATATCATGTTCTTCGCCCGTAAACCACATAAAATTCAATTCAACAGCAATATCACAAAATATTTGAAAACGGCATATCTTTAGAATTACCGCGCTGGAGATAAAAATGTTATTTTCCGTACAACGTTACCATTGCTCGCTTTGAGCTCGTTGAGTTTGTTAATCAAAAATTTGTTAAAATTTTACAAAATATGAAATAGATGGAAACAAGTTCGAAATTCGACCGTCCAGATGCCCATGTTCGGGTGGAGGACTACGTTATTCAAAATTTGAAAGCTCTAGATACCGTCGTTTTTGTAACAGTGCGAGAAACATACATGTATTTATGCAGCTTCTTCATTATTTAATTTCTTTAAATATAATACAGGGCGATAATATTTGGTAACAACAATTTGCAAGGAGACACGGATATTTAAACAGCGCAAAATGCCGCTTCGAAACTAACAGCCTTTCTACGCTACCACCCCTTTGGCCTAATAAATTAAATTAACAGTAAATAAACAAAAAATCTTACGCAGAACTAAAAATAAATTAAAAAAAAATAATCACTATATAATACAAAATTAATTATTACGGTTAAATACAATTTTAATATTAGAATTAAATGTATAAAAGTTATTAAGAAGTCAAAAGTGTTTATGACTATGATGTATTATAAAATATAATTGAAATAAAATTCCTTTATAGAAATTGTGCTACAATACTCATCTATAATTTTTAAACAAGCAGCACAATTTAGAATTTTAAACAAAACTTTTAAAAATTCGTTTTAAAATATTTTAGTATTTTTTACTTATTTACACCAATAAAAAGCATAACAATTGCAAGAGAAAATTGCTTATTTGAAATTTTCTATTAGTTCAGATTTAAAATAATATTATTTTCTAAAAGTAGTACTTACAAATTTCCTTATAGCATAGAAAAAGCTAAAAAAATATCCAGCCCTAAAAGCATGCAACAGCTTTATAATTATTTGGAACATAAATTATGCTTGATAAATATGCTAAATTTTTTTAAATCGATCCGAGTTTCAAAAATAAAAATATGTAGAAATTCTAATTTGTGAAATGAGGCGTTACAACCAACATTTTCTTGACAATTATACACACTGCAATAGCCAACCATTGTAAGTTTCTGCAAGTCGTCCCTACTCCTCCAGATGTGATAAAGGTGACAGCCGGGAATTCACCAGAAGAGGGAGAAAAGCCATTTGGGTTGGTCTATTTCTTATAAGGTCCATGAGCTGGTTTATGTGACATCATAAGTTTGCAAGTTCACACGACCTCACGATCTGACGTCATCACAAAGACAATCTCACGTGCTGTAGGGGGAAAACTGATTTAGAAACAAAACTTACAAACCAATAAAATCGTCATTATTAGTATTAATGTGCACAATTTTTATTTTACACTCATTTTGCAATATTTTCCCCATTATTATTATCATTGTTTACATAATTAGCCAAGCTATCAGTAATACAATACAGTCAGGAATCCATCAACTCAAAGAAAACTTCTTAAAGTCTTTTGCACAAAAGTAAGGCCACTCGGCAACTAGAGTACGAGCTTCACAATGGTTTTAGTATTCATTTTTGAAATGATATGTATCATTCTTTATATACAGGGTGCCCACTAAAGTCCGGTACCAACGTTTAACGGCCGAACGGCTACAGCTCCTAGTCATAAAAGGGGTATCTAGGCATAATAAAGTGGCTACGAGCTACTACTAGATGAGACCACTTACGGCACCACCTGGTGGAAACGGTGGAGTTAACATTCCTGTCTCGAAAACGATACGAGATGGGAGATAAAAGGGAATTATGAAGTTATAGAGCTTCATCGATTTAGTACGAAAAGAAACGTTGTGGATATGGGTGTTAAAAACTCGCATTTTGTTAAAAAAACCCACATTTATTTGTTCGTGATTTCCTATATTGCGAAGTGACGAAACAATCATAGGGGGAAAAACTAGTTATCACAAAATATCTTTATTTTTGATGTTCAAACATCTTTCCGTCAGCTGAAATGCATATTTGGACCCTTATTAGAGCTTCACGTTGTAGAATAGCGGGTGAAACGTTCCCACAAAAGCCTCTGCAATAAGTTGTTGAAGGTCCTGCAACGTTTGCATACATCTGTTGCTTGACGTATCCCCACAGGAAGACGTCCCCTTTAGTCAGGTCAGGTGATCATGGAAGCCACTCTTCAAAACCGATTATTCGTTTTCCAAATTCCTCCATCAAGTATTGCATTTCTGGTGATATTTTGTGCGAAAACGCGCCGTCAGGTTGGAACGATCAATTTCGGAGCTGAAGTAACGGCAGGTTCTCAACAAATCGGGTATTACGTCTTGCAGAAAATCCAAATATCGTGCAGTCGTTAATATACCCTGGTAAAATATTGGGTCGATAAGCTTGTTATTGTAAATTATAAATTCTACATGAAACATTAATCGAAAATGGTATTTGATGTCGAACGCCGGCAAAACATGATGGATTTTTCCCCAGTGCCCAGTAATGGACGTTCTGCCTATTGCAGATTTCATTCCTCGAAAGCCATGCCTCAACCATCCACATTACATCTGCCAAGAATATTGGTTGGACCTCTGTCTGGTTCATGACGAACTCTTATCATGCGAAACGTCTCTCAGCATCCCGTCCAGGACTGCCTGATTAGGTGTTTGTAGGTATGGCTGAGCACCTAATTCATCTACTATTTTCCAAATGCGACTGTATTTGAAAAACCACCGGTTTCACTTATCTCTCTTTTAATAAATATTTTAATAAATTTTAATAAATAACAAAGCCTTCGAATTTTATAGACAAAATTTCAGTTTTCAAATTTTGACTCTTTTTTTTTAAAGGTTGTGTACATTAATTATGCGAAAAATGCTGATTTTAAAAAATGTATTATAGAATAAACAAAGTAAACGTATGATCTAGTCCTTTCTGCTAGTATGCAATGTAACTAGATCTACTTAAAATGCCTATCTTGCGTCTTCTCCCAAAGACTCGAAGATGAATACAACAAGTGAAGGGTGTAAAAGACCCTTTTTTTTAACACAATAGTTTACAGACGCACGAGCTTATGTGTTTACACAGACACCAACTACTTATGGTGATGAACTTAGAAAGTAAGGTAACAACTAAATTTAAAGGTAATTAGTACTGCGAGACTACACAATTCGAGTTAACCTAACCGGTTGACTCAGAAACTTACACTGGCAGGATAATAATTTCGGCGGCAAAAATGCGAAGCTGATATTCAAAGTTTGCAGCTGGTAGAATACTTAATTTACTTTATTTGAATTCAAGTAATTTACTTTACTTGAATTCACTGAAAGCAATTTCAAATCATTTATATTCAACAAAATTTTCTAGTTTAAAAAGTAATGAAGTTGCTTCACCTAGTTAAAGACACCATTTATTTTTAAATATGTTCTTAATATTTGGAATATTGTTCTTAAAAGTTATAAAATAAACATGTTATTAATTCCGAGAAGAAACCTACTTCCGTATTGTTATTTTTCAAATTACTCTAGTAGTCAGCTACCTAGCTGACTATAAAAGCAGTTTGAAATGTATAGTTTTAATTCTAAGATCTTGAATTTATTTTATATTTTATATCATTTATGTAATTCAGTGCAGTTATTTTAATAAAGTTATATGTTTGATAATAATTTGATATGTTTATGTTTGATAGTTGAGAAAGAGAGAGAGTTTGATAATTGAGAGAGAGTTATTATTGACTATTAAATTGACTGAAATCTTTAAAAGATGTATTACATACTGTGCCAAAATGTATTTACTAGAAAATTTTAATTTGATAACGAAATGTTTATAGAAATGGGTTTTAAAGCAAAAATTTGAAACTTGATGTAAGATGTAAATACAGAATTATGCATGTTAAAATACTTGTTACTCGGCCGTAAGTTATTTGAGCCTAATGTAAGGAATGCTTTCTTAAAATACTTTTTAAGAGAAAATGGCTTGCACTCGAGTCGTAAATAGAGAAAATCACGAAAACCAGCCATGCAGCCAGCCCGGTCGACTAGGACTGAACCCAAATTGGGGTTCCAGGATTCAACGATCTTAGCCACTAAGCAGCTAGCGAGGCCCATGTTACTCGACGTACGTATTGTTGTATGAAACATAATCTGGTTTTTGAGTATGTATTAAAATAAAATATGTAATTCGTATTCAATTTATTCATATTTCTGGCGTAAAAAATTAATACGTGCTAAAGAACTGTAAATTACTTTCCTGGAAAAATACAGTGAATGCACGGGAAATAAAGATCTGATCGTGCCGAAAATGAAAAATATTAAATATACAAGACTGTATAAGCATATCATTTTAAGAAGCGTGTATTTTCCTGCAAGTAGATACGCAAATGCATTTCAAATATTTATTATAAATATATTTGGAAATGAAAGTTTTATTCATTCATAAACTCCTATGACTGTTAATATGAGGAAATCTAGTTAATGAATATATCATGTTATAAGGTATCTCTCCCACCTTCTTAGCATGCCTTTGTGGTGTAGTGGTCAGCACGCTCGACGCGTATTCGAGAAGTCCGTGGTTCGAGTCCCGGGAAGGGCATTGCTCCTTTTTCATCTCTCCTACTTCAAAAATCCTAATGTCTCCAGAGTGGCGCCCGAACTAAAAGAAATGGTGGTGGATGATGATTCTCCACGACCAGGATTTGGCGTTTGGATCCCCTAATCCCTAGTCGTCCTTTAAAAGGGGGAGTAAGTACCTGTTCGGGCACCACTGTAGAGACATTAGGCATTTTTTGAAAGCAGGAGAGATGAAAAATGAGCAATACCCTCACCGGGACTCGAACCACGGACCTCTCGAATACGCGTCTAGCGTGCTGACCAATTCACCACGAAGTCATGCTAAGAAGGCGGGAAAAACGCCTTATAATGTAACATTAATATTTGTTATAGACATAAATGGAAAATTCTGTGATAGGTATATTTATAAACTATTTAAGTAGGATTTAGTCATACTAGAATCAAATCTGTTAAAACGTATTGGAAAGCATAATACATGAAATTCCTGCTTAAGGAAACAGTAAACCAGAATTTTTTTTGAATGAGCATTGTTGAATACGAGGGCCCAAACAAAATTGTGTTATGTCTTAAATGAGTTATTTCCTTATATTTTATAACAATTTAATTCCAAGTCTTAAGGAATATTAATAAATCTTTTTTTTTTTTCCTTGTCCTCTCCCTTAATTCTCATAGAAAGTAAACTGCATACTATTATCATAAAAGGTGCTTTAATTTGGAATAAACTAAAATCATTAACTATATTAACTATGATTTTTTTATTTAAATGATACATTAGAAAAGATAAACATCATCTCATACTTGAGAAAATGAGTCAAAAGAGGCTCTGTAAATTGAAAAGAAATAATGCGTGATTTCAAGATTAATAATACAATAATGATTGCATTATTACTATTAACTTGATTTCAATTTTTTTTAATTGTTAACCAAGTAAAATCGAATTACCTTACAGTTTCTTTCTAATGTGATTGATGAAAATTCGTAAAACATTTCATTAAAATTAAAATTATTATAAACATAAGAAAAGCAATAGCATTTAATTCCGTTCAGAACGAAATGTTTCTTAAAAATGTATGTAAATATTAGTAAAAGAAAATATATATACATTTATGTTTGTATTTATGATATAATTGCAAAATTCTGATCTCCAGACGTGTCAAAATTTGTGTCATGCTTTACAAAACAAGAAGAGGACGGTGTTGTATTGCGTAAGCAGTGAAGGGCGAAAACCAGTTTTGATCTCTGCTTTACTTCCTTCTTCCATAGTTCTTAATGTGAACTTCTTCCATAGTTCTCCATCTAAGTACCAGCCAGTTTTTCTTAAAAAAATATTCTCCTCGAAGGCATCTCCTTCATTTGTTAGACAGTTTTTTTTTTTTTTTAATTACAAAAAAAGAAAAATGTTTTTGAATCCGTCACTTAAAAGAAAATAATTTAATGTACACCCTATAATATTATTTCGTGGTTCTTCCTGCAATGGTCAATGTTTTTCAACCACTCATTTAACGTTTGAATTTTGCGTGGATTTGTTGCAACTTACCTAAGTGTAAAATAAATGTTAAATGCAACATTTTGTTTTGTCTATGCCTATGTCAAATCCTTGCTTTTGCCTGTTTTTTTTTTTTTTTTTTTTTTTAACAATATGGCAACGGAAGTGTTTTTTTTTTTTTTTTCATTTTTAGGACGTACTGTATTTTTTGCTTAAATTATTTGGACACGTTTTTAGTCTTAAACTATACATTGCTTGGCTGTTTACTTTATTTTTTATTTGAGATAAAAGAATCTCACATTTTCTTGCATAATTTGGTGTATTTTTTAAATCTAAACGTATAAGTCAACTTGAAATTTACAAGAATTAACTTGAAATTTACAAGAATGTACCGTGAATAACAGTGAGATGGGAACTTCTTTCACCTCTTCATTATTTCTGAATTATATTATTGCAGAATCGTCTCAGCATGAGTGGACTGGATACTAGAACCCCTAAAAGAATTATAAAGATCGTAATTTGTGTTTGTAAAGAAATGGAGTTTTATGCGAGCTGTTATCTATTTTTCATCTCGACTGGGAGAAGCGCACTAAGAAATATTTTTAATATTAAAAATACACAATACGTTGAACGAGTTAAATAAGCGGCTAGAAATCCGCACTTATTAGTTTTTAATTAGCAACTATAGATTCACATTTATCTTCTCCTCGATATATATTAAATAGGTAGTACAAAACTTGGTTCTTTTGTAGCTGTAAAATACCTAAACTGATAACTAGAACCCAGCTATTTTATTAGAAGGGAGTTTTCTAGGTGAAAAAAGTGGTGGAGATTTGGTGGGTGTGTAACATTATACGATATTAATAGAGAAAAATATTTTTACAAGAACATACAGCTTATTTTAATAATTAAAATGTTAGGAAATAAAATCTCATATTTTCCGTTAGTTAATCATGAAAAAGAAATGTATTTAACTTAATTAGTATATTAACGTTTCAATGCGAAAAAATGATGAGTTTTTGAGAGAAAAGGCATTACACATCAATTCTGTAAAGGCGTTTTGTTTTTATTTCAAATTCTAAATCATTTATTTGTATGGGATTAACAGCTGAGCATTTTGCTAAGCCTCAGCCAAGCTTGTTGGGTGGCCTCGTTAACAAAATCTTTTGCGTGTTACAACATGATTCGTTATTCTTCTTTAAAAATAAGTATTTCCAATTTTGTAATGCATTCTACGAGAAACTTAAGATTATGCGCTCGACGTAATGTATCAGTTACGTCATTCTTCCCTTAAACTTTTGACATATACCTTAGCTTCTGATCCTGAATGGTCAAAATGACTCAAATAACCCTTTATATTACTGATGTGCTTACAATAAGACATTGCTCCATTAATCTACATTTCGCATCTTGTTGCATTTACATCCTGACAGGAGTTCGATATTTATCTATTGCTGAATATGACAGGGAAATTTAAGGAATTGTTTCCTCATTTTGACGACAAACCTGTTTGTCAGCTTTATAACATTCATAGCACTCAAATTTACAAACAATGTATCAAAAATGTATTGACAATGCGTGAAATTGTTGTGAATCATATATTTTGTTGTAATTGATAATTCATTTTGTTGTAAAGTGTTTTAAGTGCTTTGAATGTCGTGAATATATGTTCTGCTTGGTCTGCAAGAGCAAGTCATAGTAAATTTAACACTACCAAACCATAAAAATGTCCATGCATCAGTGAACGACTGTCTGATAATAATGCTTTTCAGGCAGTAGATCTTCAGCATCATTAATTTTACGGAATCTTCAGCCAGCGGGGCAACGAGCTATTCAATATTCACCGTTAATATTCAATTTTATAGTTTTATAGAAATAAAATATATTAGATAGTCATCTATAAATGATTTAACGCATAACAAAGACCGATATTAGGTTGCCTTTGTTAAGTTACTTCCACCTAAAATGAATTTGTTAACGTATTTATCTAAGAAAATGTTTTCATGGTGGGATGACTTAATGTAAAAATACTTTGCCTTGAATAAATAAAGATATTAAATTAATAAAAAATACGTTGAACTCATTTCGACTGCTTTCTGATTTATTTATGCATTCAAAAATAAAACTTAGCGATTATGTAAGGAATCATGCAATGTCCACAGTGCTAATGTTGCTGGTTTGCCTTGGGGATTGATTATTTTCTCTACGCTTATTCTCGCTTCAAAAACTATCAAATACTTTTGTCATCGCTAGTAATGTAGAGACATTAGGTTGTTTTGAAGCAGAAGGCATAAAATATGAACAATGCTCTCGCCGGGACTTGAACCTCAGACCTCTCGAATACGCGCCGAGTGTGCTGGCCATTACATCACGAAGGCATCCTAAGAAGGCGGGAGAAATACCTTATAATAATATCTTCTGCTTCATATCTTTTTAAATGCATTTTAAGTTTTTTAGTTCATAAATTAGGGTTTCAAAAAGTAAAAATTACAGCTTAAAAAATCTTTCTGTTAAACAATGAAAGAGTCTCGTTATATTTGGTTTGCGCAAAAATTTATTTTACCCAAAACTGATTTACCTGTTAAACGATAAGCAAATGAAACGGAAAAAAGAAGACAAATCTGAAACGATTCAGATTTTAACGTCGCACCAGAGCTTTTTTTAAGGCTTTTATGCTCCCACTGAGCTCTTAGATTACCAATCTGCTCTTGGACTAACTCTTGCTAACACAAAATACTTTTTGGGGAGGCTTTTTACCTTTATTATTAAACATCTTTCTTCGCACATACGCCGCATAAAATTCAATAACTGAACGTTGATATGACAAATTTTTTAGAACTTCTGATAGAGAATTTAGTGTTGACTTTTTTCCAATGCAGCATATCAAAGCTCACTTTTGTTAACAAGATTACCTACACATTTTTTTTTTTTTTTTTTATGTTTTCAAATTTATTATCAAAATTACTTACGCCGTATAAAATTCAAAAGCAAAATCTCAAAATTTTTAAAATCAGCTATGTTTAGAATTTCCAATAAGTGTTGCCTTTCATTTTTTTGGCATTTTTCATTTCATCATATCAGTGTTCAGTTTTTTTTTTTTTTTTTTTGGGGGGGGGGTAGGATTACTTACCCAACTTTTTTTTGTCTTTTTATTATCAACGTTTTTTTGTCTTCTAAACTTTATTAAACATCTCTCTCTTCGCATTCATGCCCCGTAATATTTAACAGCAAAATCACGAAATGTTTAGGATAAGATCTTTAGAATTCCCGATAGCGTGTTAAATGGGGCCATACATTTTTGTTTACGCTGCATTATTTCTGTAAAACATTAGGTGGCAACATCCTTTCATTTATGCTACCGTACATTTTTGATATTCGCCATGTTATTTCTTTAAAAATATTACAAGATGATAACATTTGGTGGCAACATGCTTTCATATGAAAAGTAATACGGACAAAAATACGAGGATCGAAACTAATACCACCTCTGGTGCTATCAAAATTGCTTATGCATACGCTTAATTCAGCCAGTAGTTAAGAACTAGCTTAGGAACTGTGCCGTCTCTTAGCACTTCTGTGATGTTTAGCACTGTGGTACTTCAGAACAATTGTAAAATACCCAGTAATAGTTTAAAATTTAAGCATTCGAAATTTCATTTTTCTCTCTTTTCTGTCGTTGTACAATTTGGTAATAACTCGTGGAACTAAATATGTTCATTTCATACCTGAAATCAATCTTTGCTAAAGTTCTTAGTTAATAACTTCTACAAAATTAAAAAAAAAAAAAATTATGGTATATCGAAAATTGAGGAGTGGAGTGATAATTCTGCATCAGCTAATTCTCTTCACATTAGCTTATTATAAATTCGAGCCTCTATTTTAATTTGTATTTTATATGAATGCCGGTTATGCGAACAAAAGGTGGCCGGAATGTGTAGCCGATGGCACCGCCTACCAGAAAGCCAATCGTGTGATCCCGACCAACACGAACAGAAATGTCGCGGAATGATATATCGCAGTCCCAATAGGCTACAATATTGAAGTGGTCGAAATCCGATACGTGCTGGTCGGAGTTTATCCTTCTTACACGACTTTTACACAAATAATATTCAAATGCGATTTCGAAATGAGAGCTGCGATACTGCGGTATTAATTTGGGTTTCTATTTCCGGGGTAATACTTCCCAGAGACTCCAAGTGATCCTCGCGGAGCCTGAGATAGAGGATTGGATTACTCAATTATGGCAAAGGACACGAGGGCTATCTGCTTAAAGGGAGGGATGCCGTCGTGGAGGACTTTCTAAGGGAAACTGGCTCGTATACACGTTACACATGCAGAAAACCACGAAAACGCCCATGCAGCCAGCCCATTCGCGGGCCTGAGATAGAGAAATACATCACATGTTTCCACAATGTGGAGAATAATAGTAGAAAACATGGAAAGATAGGCACCTAATGCCTATAAGCTCAAGTCTAACTTGAGGGATTTTAACAGATAAACATCTGGTCTGGCAGTAACTGGCGTGATCAGTCAGCGAATAGACAATTAGATTTCGAAATGAGAGCTGCGATACTGCGGTATTAATCTGGGTTTCTATTTCCAGGGTAATACTTCCCAGAGACTCTAAGTGATCCTTACGGAGCCTGAGATAGAGAAATACATCACATGTTTCCACGATGGGGAGAATAATAGTAGAAAAAATGGAAAGATAGGCACCTAATGCCTATAAGCTCAAGTCTAACTTGAGGAATTTTGACAGATAAACATCTGGTCTAGCAGTAACTGGCGTAATCAATCAGCGAATAGCCAATTAGATTTCGAAATGAGAGCTGCGATACTGCGGTATTAATCTGGGTTTCTATTTCCGGGGTAATACTTCCTAGAGACTCCAAGTGGTTCTTACGGAGCCTGAGATAGGGAAATACATCGCATGTTTTCACGATGGGGAGAATAATAGTAGAAAAAATGGAAAGATAGGAACCTAATGCCTATAAGTTCAAGTCTGACTTGAGGAATTTTGACAGTTAAACATCTGGTCTAGCAGTAACTGACGTAATCGGTCAACGAATAGCCAATCAGCGTAGGCAGTGGTGTTTCGTAAAATGTTCTGTTTTCCGAATTTTGTTTCTTGAGTTGGTGCATTTGATTAAAAATAGTCTTATGACCCATCAAAGTGTTGGGAAAAAATATGGTTTCTTTAATATGCTAATTACAGTTTTGTTCAGTGAAATCTCGAGATGGAATTAAATTGAGTCCAAATTTCATTTTCAGCTTACTATTTTTGCAATGTGGTCAGTCAGCTGCTAATGCATAATCAGACTTTGTTAATCAGAAGAGGATATAGGCTCAAGTCAATTTCTGATGAAATGCTACTCATATGATTAATGGTGAAAGTGCACGTCAAGATTAACATTCATCCTGCTTAAGCAAATAAGGCAGCGTCTTTGTGGATAAATATATCTTCCAAGATTGTTTCGTAGTTTTGTATTTCTGATGTTAACTGTAGCTTTCGTACTGAGATTTTCCTATAACTTGCAGAAATGGTCTTTGCTTTAGTCCACTTTTAGTTCATGATTATGATTTTCAAATCAAATAAAATATGCGACATTCCTTATAGTCTTTAAAAAATTATTTAAAGTTTCTTGATCTCACTATCTTTTTCATTTTATCAGGCAGGAGATTCATACGTGATTATTCGGCGTATAGCATCCTTCTGCGAATCAGATGGAGTCATGAGTCCTTTGCTAATAGCGTATAGAATCGGCGAATAATTTTGTAGGCTTTTTCACGAACACTGTTAATATGTGCAGATCAAATAAAGAATCTGTTAAAATTTACTTCAAGTTATTTTCAAGACTTTACTATTGGAGCCTGTTTTCCAAAAAGTGTGAAATTGCCCTCTAGAGTGTCTTTGGTCTTAAATTTTCTAATAACAAGAATTTGGGATTTTAATTGAGAGCCCCGCTGTGCAGTCTTCCCATTTATACACAGTATACACTCATACCTGCTATGCCCGCTTGTGCTGCTCTAATCATTCTCATGTCCCAGCATCTAGTACCTTTTATGCAAATTTGACGCTTGTTGTATGCCGCCTTCAGGGTGTAGCAGTTTAATTGGCCAGCACTGCACATTACATCTCATGCTATTTTTGAAGCAATAGATTTGTTTTCTTCTTTTATATAAATGGACGATTTTATATTTATATACATAGATTAATTAGCAGGAAAGTAAATTACAATTTTTATGTATAAAGTGATAAATTTATCTATTTACTACTTCTTTTACTTAAAACTAATGTTCTAATATAAATTTAACATCAGCGATGTAAATTATTGTTTACTTACTTACGTAGAGCACCTTTTTTACTTAGTTTCCGTGCTTTGAATTTTCTTTATCAAATCTGATGTAAAGATACCGGAATTATGTCTTTGAGCCTCGAACTATTTCATGACACTTTATTTCCACTGCCTTTTTTCTCACGAAACTTTTAAATGAATGAAAAGCTGTTTCATTTTTATGTATGATTTAGGTTAAATTTCATTTTATTCCGTTTATGTCTGAATCGTTTAATAAACAGTGAAAATACGTATAATAACGAAGTCAGTCTTGTAATGCTTAAAAATATTTTTTCAAAATAACAACCATTTTATAAACCTATGCAAAGACTTGTCTTTGAATTACATAAAAAATATTACTAACTCAGGTAGTCTAAACATTGAAAAGAATGTAATTCAAATGCACCATACAATTGAGCAGAAGCTTTACTTCTGTTCGGTATATAACTCTATGAAACTATGTCGCAAAAATATTTTGTAGGAGTGTATGTATTCTAGTCCCCCTCTAAAAAACCCTAAAGTTACATGTAATAAAAGAACTAAAACGGAGATTTTCAATACTCATATTTTTTTCCAACGTCAGATTTATATTTCACAATTAGTTGCTTTCCTTTCCGCCGTCATTTTATTTTTTTTTAAATTTACAATTCTTATTTATGTTTTGCATTTTGAATTTTTATTGGCCTTTTTCAATAACTGTTTTTATGCCTCTTGTTTGCTATTAAAACTATAGCTTGTCTCCTATTAAGCCTTTTGTTTTTCTTTTTTTATTACTACTACTTATTTAAAAAACTGAACCCTGAATTGAGGTACGGAAAACAGTTCAAATTATTGCGTTTCGTATAAGACCGACTGAGGTCTCCTATTGTCATCTCCTTTGGCTTGTTTGATTCTGCTTTGGCTTCTTTCCAAATAAAGTTATCTACTTTGGCTTCGCTGATTGGCTTAGTAGTCTAGAGCAACTTGAAAACAAAATCGCGCTGTGTAGACGAAACTTTGTCAGGAAACAAGTCTACCAGTTAGAGTGAGCAACTATGGGCTTCGTGTAGACAGGCCTTAAATTTGCAAAAGCAGTTGGGGAATTTATTTTTCAAAACTCTCTAAGGTTATCTTATTTTGGATGATAACCTTTATCAAAGACTTTCTAAGAAAAACTAACTTATATTTACACATATATAGGGAATGCCAATTAGATATGCATCAAATGAACTTGTCCTACTAGTTGAATCGAATTTTACTATTGGGCAAGCTGTTCTTCAAGGACATTTTAGATACATTCCTAAGTGCCGCCGCCCAGATGGTATAGTGGTCAACTACGATGCCGAAAGTCCCGGGCTCGAATCCCGGAGAAGGCATGGCTGTAAGTGTCCGTCCATTCATAGGAAGTAAAGATGACCAGCCACCTATTAGGCGCCTTCAGAATAAAAATGTCTACCACTTTCGGCTTTAGGATGTTTAGCCAATGTTGAAAAAGATAAAATAGTGCTCGCCGTTCGGGGGGGGGACATTCTTAAATATAATTCTAATTTTTTTAGTTCCTAATTTTTTTATCCAGGAATTGCAGGAGTAAATATAGCCAAAGGCTGGCCCTATACATTCCTAATAATAATAATTTCTACAGATTTCACCTCTTAGCATTGATAACTAGTATGGTTAATTTTATATTAGACAAATGCGATACGTAACAATTTATTATACAAACTGGGTACTCAAACATTGCGGAAAATAAATTATAGCTGATTTTAGGGAAGGCTATAGGCTTTAAAGTTTAATTTGAGGTTAAAGATATATCTTAAAATTCGGAAGCATATTCTCCAGAATTTAAATAAGTTTATCCAAGTTACTCAATTTAATGGCTTAATGCGTATTTCCACAGAATGTGTTAATAAATTAATTTCTAAATCAGTTGCAGGAAATTCTTTTCATTGTGTTCCTCTCTGATTTATTTTTAAGAAGTCAATTCTTTAACTTCTCTAAATTAGTAATTTTAAATAATCTATCAACTGCTTGTGAATATTTCAGTTTTCAAACATTTTAGATTTTTTAATATCTGCTCATTTCTGACTATCTTTTTATACACTGGATCTCATTGATTGTTCTTTTTGAGTCCCAAGAACAATAACATACAAAATGCTTCTTTTAAGTCAATGCCATATTTTTAATTTTCGAGCTATTGATTTAGAATCTTTATAATACATTTTAAAATTTCAAGATATCTTTTATTAACTCTTCAGTAACCAATAGTTCACTAGAAATATAATTAAAAAAAGTGGGTAAAGAATTTTTCCTTGCTTTCTAATCTTATATACCGACATTGTTAAAACAGTCTACCCTCAAAGCAACAGTCGAAACCTAATTGTAGAATTTGTGCAAAAGTGTTTAAATTGTAAATTTCCAGGTCATTTCTACCCCAATATAACTTACCCATTTTAAGTTATCAGGTTCAATGTTCCGTCTTACTTTCTTCGGGAACATGCAAGGACCTGACTCGGAACAGAGAGCTTACTAAAGCTATGTTCAATAACTGTGGGAAGTAGACAGGATACACAAGAAGGGTATACAAAACCCTTTATTTTTCTCTATTTACAATAATTTCCGTACTTCGGAATACAAGACCCACTACTTGTGGTCTAAACGTAAAAATATAAAAATAAAACTAAACTCTTAACTTTGAAATAATAAACGTGGAAGAGTGGCCTTATATTAACAGGAAGCCGTATGTAGTACAGAGAACTGTGAACACTATAATACGTTTAAAGTTATCAAGAGGATTAAACCTCTGGCCTGGAAGGCAACCAGCAACTGAGTAAAACTTCTAAGGTAAGCTGCCTGCTTCGACTAACTGCTTCCTCTCTCTCGCTTGGCAAAAAGCCACAACTTAAATACTTGGCGTTCGCCAGACAAACTTTGCATAAATACGTTAACGCTTATAATTCTGGCCGGAAGTAGAAAATAAGAAGTGATAGTAAAGATTTAAAATAAAATAAATGTTAGTAAAACTTAAGATCCTTACAAAGTCATGTATTTTCCTTTACAAATGAAAATTATTCACGCTAAAAAAAAGTACGTATCTCATTTGTCGTTCATTATTCTTTATCTGAATTATTTCATAAGAAAATGATAGATCAAGATTTGATTACATTTAAATTATGGAATAAGACGCAGCGCTTTCCAACTATCTTTACTACTAAAAGCATCCAACTAGTTTACTCTAAAAGAAACGCTATTAGAAATAAAGAAGGCAACTGCAAAGTAAATCAGCAAAGTTCAGGCCACACACGAATCGGCTTCACTGAAGTGGCTGAATGCCCCTCAAAATGAAGGGGATGGGGAAAATATCCCCATCTCTCTCTCTCTCTCTCTCTTTTTTTTTTTTTTTTAACCTTCTTTTACTGCCTAACTGCCTTTTTGCAAAATAAGAAAGCCGAGCATTTAAAGTCTGAAGTACTAATTATAGCAACTATAGGCCTGAGCGGAGATGATCACTCTTTACGCTCTTGGCAAAATCGGAAGTTTCACCTTACTTACCCTCCCCCTCCAGAGCTTTGAAACCACTGATTGATTTCTCATGTTTCCAGTATCCACCTTGTCACTTTCTACTTCTATCGAATCTGAGCTCTTGTCATGAGACCACTTTGCAAATGCGCTGTTATGGTGTACTTAGCAGAGATAGCACGTTAAAAGGCTCATCGATTCTAACATGAAATACAGTAATAAATAAATAATAAATAGGCAACTTTTACTGGAATTGCAATGACATGCATTTTTGGTTAGACAAATACCAGAAGCTTTGACATACACTACGTTGTTTACATTTAATTGCAAAACACTTAGATGCTTATGTAATAAGAAATGGATGAATAAATTGCCCAACCTGACTATACATAGTTGAACCTAAGAGAAAAGCAACTTGTTACAAAGATTTTTGAAAACGTAAGCCTAACGCAGAAACGTAGAAAACATAGCTAAAATGCTAAAATGTGATGAGTTAAAACATTTTCAAGCTCGTACATAGTCAGAGGAGGTCCAAACCGAAATAATTTATTTTCTTTTACAATGATGGGTATCTAGAAAATAGCAAAATTTACCCAGCTGCCGAAAAACTTAATAGATCCAATTTAAACCAGAAGCAAATTAATTTTCGCGATTTAAACATTATTCACTATCGACGGATTACAATTTTAGATAAAAGAAATATTTTAATTTCACACGAATAAACTTATCCACTGGCATTCCCACATATCTAAAAAACTTATAGCTAGTGCTATAATTAGCCAAATACACCGACTTTTAAAAGAACGCAAAGAAATTTTCCGACCCTCTGAATGAATTACTCGTTCTTGCTTCCACACTTAAATCAAATTCCAATTAATTTTATTAATTTGCAGTTAGGAAAACTGGCATTAATTGCCGTTTTTAAAATTGAAATTTATGTATGATGGTCTAACTTAAACCATAAGAATCTTAGAGGTGGATGAGTAACTTATGTAAAAATGCAAGTAGTATGTTTTCTAGAGTAAAAATCTATTGTGACTAGCAGGTTATTTTCTCTTCAAGTCACTTTGTAGCCTAATAATTGTGAAGATTTTTACTTTCCTACTTCTTTTTTCCTTTTCTACTGTCTTTTACTGCTGCCAGAGATTTAATTTTTTTCTAAATTATTTAATTAAAAAAAATTCTTTTTTCTGAAAGAATCGTAATAAAGTCCGTCATATGACCGCTTACCAAAATTGTCTGAATTTGTTTCCCGCCAAATACAATCCTGTTTAGTTTCTTCGTCAATAAAGGACAACTATTGACTCCTTCCGCCAATAACTGTAATTGTAAAACTGCATTTTCTCATACTTTCCAGATGGCTTAAACATTAGCATGGTAAGTTTCCCTATTCTTCATCCATTTGCATCTTTTGATTGTGTAAATTTGACACTAATGGTTTGTAATTAATAATAATTATTAATAATTTATTATTAATTAATATAATAATAATTGCTATATTAATTTAATAATTATTGAATTATTGATTATTTAATTATTTATTAAAAACTATAATAATTAATAAATATAATTATTATTATATTTATTATAGTTTTTAATAACTGTCTTGTTTTATTGTGTTTTGTATATATTTTTGTAAAGTTTAGTTTTTTAATTACGTCTTGAACTTTGGCTTTGTAACCAGCACTAGCGGAAGTACCCGACGCCAGTTAAGTTAGATTGAGAGTAATGCATCTGACAGCAGAGAGAACGATACCGCAGTAATCCTTCTTTAGTAACGATGCAAAAAATACGGTTCATAGTTATAAATTCTTCAGTCTGATGCGTTATGGAACCCACATAAAAAATTTCGAAAGAAAAATAAGGTAATTTTTTCTCATTATATCAGCAACAATGGCAGGCAGTTTTTAATGATTTTCGTTTTTCTAATCAAATGGTCGTAAAGGCTGAAGTTCCATCCAATATTTCACCTATATTCAATTTTAGTGGATTAAATGTGGCAGAAAATTCATCATAATTCATCAGAAGTCAATAACGCGAACAAACAAACAAATACATATTCTTTTTTATATGCATAGGTTTCGTAAAACTTACACATTTTTTGCTAATCTTTGGAATATGGTAACAGGTAGTTTGGCAACATTTTGGTAAGGCGATAAAGGTTACTGGCTAGGACTTTAGCAGTACATGGATAAAGTCAAGGGTGTGCGTAATGCCATTTTTGTGCAATTCTGGGATTTTTTTTAAGTCAAAATAGGTCGACGTGTACATGGATGATACAGTGTACGTGCAATTCATAAAAACGCGGCAAGCAGTGGGCGATTCTGCACTTTCTCCCAATTTCGCACTTATCTTCGTCATAATTAAGCACTTTTGTTTCATAAAAGTTCTAGCATAAGCTACTTTACGGAACAATCGGCTATCAGATTGTTGAAAACAAATGTTGGGGGGGGGAAACATGCCTTTACTTAGTGAAAACAAAATGGCGTCCAAAAAAAAAAAAAACTAGTATGTTGCTGTAGCAGGGTTGGTCGCCAAATTTTCGCCAAAATATCGCCAAGTTACCATAATCCAAAGATTAACAAAATTTTTGATTAACAAACTCAACGATTTGAAAGTGAGCAGTAGCAAGACTTTCCGAAATAAAGCAATTCTATCTCCATCGGGGCGAGACTGTTGCCACTCGGAAAAATGAGTGCAAAAATTAGCGCTTTCAGTGGTGTGGTGTATTTAATTATGGCAAAGCACACTAGGGCTATCTGCCTAAGGGAAGGGATGCCTTTCGTGGAGGACTTTCTAAGGGAAACTGGCTCGTATACACGTTACACATAGGGAAAACCACGAAAACGCCCATGCAGCCAGCCCGTTCGCGGGATTCGAACCTCGGACCGAACTACCAGTGTTCAGCGTCTTTACCGCTCGGCCGCTGGTGGGCTCTTAGCGCTTTCAGACTTTTTAACTAATATTTCGGCTGTTTAAATTCGTACGAAGATGTAAATAATCGAAATGGCTTCCCACGAAATTTTGGAATCAGGAATATTGTATTTAATGTTTGGCAATGCTATTTTTATTTCATCGTAAAACTTAGAAATTTTTTATTAACAAATTCTAGGATTTAAAAGCGAGCGGAGGCAGCAAATTTCGAAATAAAGCAGATTTTCATCTCCAGCCTGCGAGACTTGCCGCTCGGAAAAATGAAGGAGAAAATTATCGTTTTTCCGAGTTTTTAATTAATATCTAAGATTTTAGCTATTTTTTTAGTCCAAAGGGGCTTTATCCATGAAGGGCTACTGTTTTCGTTTTGCGAATTTGCGTCGGAACCCTATAAACGGCATATCACTTTTCAAATCGTTGCCACCAAATACTATCGTCCTGTATTATATTTGAAGAAATTAAATAGTGAAGAATCTGCATAAATGTATGTATGTTTCTCGCATTGTGATAAAACAACGGTACCTAGAGTTATCCAATTTTGAATGACGTAATCCTACTGCGAATATGGGCATCTGAAAGCCCAAATTTGAAATTTGGAATTTGTTTAATTATCGATTTCATATTTTGTAAAACTTTAACGAATTTTTTATTAATAAATTCAACGATTTAAAAGAGAGCAATGGCAACACTCTACGGGGAGGAAAAAAACCTTTTTATCCCCAGCCTGCAGAACTGTGTATCGGAAATTCTAAAGATATGCTCATTTAAAAATTATTTTCCGACATTGCTGTTGAACTGAATTTTATGGTTTAAGTGCAAAGAAAATGATACTTAATAAATAAAAGTAACATGAAAACGTTAAAAATAATGCCCCTTTGGACGCAATTTAAAATCTGAAACCTTTCATGTTTTTTTAGAAGAGGGGGAACTTGACGTCGACCTTTTTCAGGACCCAGAAAAGAATTGTAGAAAGTTTGGTGACGATAGCTATAGTAGTGACTGAGTTATTAGAGGACAAACACACAGACTTTCTTCTTTATATACAAGTTTATATAGATAATGGCTCTGTTTTATTTTGATTTTTTCTTTCAATTTTTGATAGAGTCCAGAAACGTAGGGGTTGGACTTTGTGAATGGTGTTGAAAGTCTTTCATTAATTTAGAGAGAAATTTTTGGAGCACTCGCTGAAACGTTTCTGGATTTTATAAATGTGACTAATTGAAATATTCGGGTTTGGCCTTCCCCACGACGATGTAAGAAGCAAATTTTTAATGCATTACATTTTAGCTTGTTTTAGATTTTTTGCTGAGTTTTCCATCTAATGTTGGCCTAAGGCTCGCATTTTCAAAAATCTTTGTAAAAAATTGCCTTCCTTTTCGGTTCAACTTAAATTGCCTTTTTGAAAATTTAATGGCCTTAGTTTATTTTCTATTATATTGTTTCCTGTATTTTAATGATTAACATTTTTTCCTTGATTTTTAGTAGTAGTAGATTTATTTAGGTAAATTAAGATTTAACTGAAACTGCTTTAGCACTTGATTATGTTATTTTGAATGTTCTAAAATTTTTTGCATTTTAAAATTTACTTTTCATTTACATATATATATATATATATATATTTAAATTTAATTTCATAAAATGCCTAAGAATGCCAGTAAATAATTCTATGATAGGTTAAAGTGTTGCTACAAACATCAAATGTACTTCTACATCATAATAATCATCCGACCATGAAGCAAATGATGAGGCAAATAGCAAAATATAAAATTCAGGGCTCAAGCAATAAATAAGAGATGAAAAGTTCTTTCTATCATAGAAAATGTCTAGTATGATTTGTATCCTCCCTTTGGGAGGGGGTCATAGTATTAAAATCAATCATTCACTTATAAGGTATTTCTCCCGCCTTCTTAGCATGCCTTCGTAGTGTAGTGGTGAGCACGCAGGGCACGCCCGAAAAAATGGGTGGTGGATAATGATTCTCCATACCCCAGGATTTGGCGATTGAGTCCCCTAAAACCCCAGTCGCCCTTTAAAACGGGGAGTATATAAGTATTTCTCCCGTCTTAGTAGTGTAGTGGTAGCACGCTGGGCGCTCATTCCAGAGGTCCGTGGTTCGATTCCCGGCAAAGGCGTCTCTCCTTTTTCATCTCTCCTGCTTTAAAAAATAACCTAATGTCTCTAAAAACTGATTATTATAATTTTCCAACTACCTCATTTGTTTAAAATTCAATTTGTTGTTACGATGTAGTTAGTATACATTTGAGGCTTTCAGCAATAGTGTCATAAACAGTAGTATTACTTATTGACATTCTTATGCATTTCACTGAACTAAATTTGTTTCCATACTGCAGCTTATATCGTATACAATTACTCTTCAATTTCTTCATTCGCTTACATTTTTATCATTATATACAGCATATATCCACACACATATATACATATATATGCACATAAAGAAAGAGAAAGAGAGAAATCAATAACTGAAAACTATTTAATGAAAAATTATTTGTATCACTTAAAATGCTGCGAAATTAAAGTGAATAACGTAGAATAGAATAAAATGGAATATAAATCTACCAAAAGTTGCATGTTTCACAATACGAAGAAAGTACAAATCAAGCAAAACGAAACTTAAATTTGGAAGACGGAGTCAAAACACAAAAACAAAACAATTAAATAACAAAACTAAATAGTTCTTTGGTTGTTGTCCCTTGTTCTGTGGTTGTTGTCCCTTGTTCTGTGGTTGTTGTCCCTTGTCCGATGAGGAGCAGCCAACCGAATTGTCAACAAAGCCACGTTTATGCATTACATCCGGATGAATTGCAATAACAAACATAAATGCATAAATAGTGCATACACCCACACACATTCACCCATATATAGTAAAATGAAGTAATTTATAATAAATAAAATTTAAATGATTTTTATTTACAATAATAATTTATAATGTGTATCGTATTTCCTCGCAGACTTTTCTCCCTAACTTTTTAGCGCAAGTTTCTGAAATTTTTTTTTAATCTCCCGGATTTTACTCTTCTTTAGTGTGTGTCCGCGTAGTGATTGTTTTCGTCTTGCTAACAAAAACAAACGCTCCCAAACTACTTGCGAAGGTTACGCAGAACCTCTTCCTTCTAACTCTTGAACTTTATACCATCTTAATAAAACTGACAAAACACAGTGAGGCAAACACGAACTGGCATTTAATCTACAATTTCGCTGAGTCAACCTAACGCTCTCTAATTGTTTATGGCTGACTTCAGGGCTAAGGAGTAGCATAGAATAATATTAACGGACAAGATTTTCCCTACACGAAAGCAGAAATAAAGGTATCTTATTAGATGTTATTACTATGTACTCTTACTGAAATGTAGGTTTCTTTTAAAAAATAATATTGTGATAGTTTCTTGTAGTTTATCCATGACTACTGTTAGGTATATTAATTTTATAATAAATTTTCCTTCTCGATATTCGGACTTATTTGATTAAGGCAAAGCATAAGAGGGATATCTACCTAAGGGAAGATGCTTTCGTGGAGGATTTTTTAAAGGAAACTCTTTCTTATCCACGTTGCACATGGGGAATACCACGAAAAGGCCCATCCAGTCAACCCGCTCGCCGGAACTCGAACTACCAGTATTCAGCGACTTTACCACTCGGCAGGTGGTGGGCCACATATTCGGAAGATAAAATTGGAAAAAAAAATGGCAAGGGAATACGCAAGGAAATATGGTAATTATAATTTATAATAATAATAATTATAATTAAAATCATAATTTATAATACATATAAATTAAAACAAAATAAAATAATTTAAACTTTATTTATGTGACTATACACTCATACATGCACACTTCCATTCGTTGAATTTTTTTAAATATATCGCTCAGCATACATCAGCATTTTTCAAGCAAAAATAGCATATTAAATTCCGTTTCCGTCAGTATTCAAAGATAAGTTGCACTAATTTGCTACTGAGTTACAAAATTTAGGCTATTCCTTTTTCCTTGAAATATGCAATATTGCAAAATTGCAAAATGTGTGGAACATCACTTACTAAATTTCATACTTTCCTTTTGTAGAATAGGTGAAGTCTGACTGTTTCTTTGGAAACCTGGAGGACAAGTTTAACTGCAGTTCTTCTTGCTGTCGCTACGGCTGCCTTCATAGCTGAGTCATCCAACACCTGTACTATTTTTTCTTGCGCAACAACAACAAATGCCTAATATATTCGATGACTTAATGCGACTGTTGACAGGCTGACCTCAAAGTCATACAGCAAGCAACCAGAGCCTGACTAAGGCAGGGGCACATGGGGCATTTGCGATTGGGCCCCCAAATCGAATAGAAAGTTTATTTTACGTTTCCTTCTTTAATGAACACCTTTTAAACAAAATATCAGTCAAATTTTGGCTCTTCAGATGTGCTACATACTTTTAATAATAAACATAAAATTGTTAGATTATCAATAAAATGAACATAACGATATTTCATCGAACCATTAGAAGGGGGGGGGACTTTATAGCTACTTTAGGTTCTAGTGAGTTTTCTTGTTATATATCCACAATGAGGTGTAAAATTTAAATACCTCCATAAAATTCGGTTCTTCATTAATGAAGCAAAGGGGGTCCCCAATTAGGCTAAGTCGGGCCCTGCAAGCAACCACTAACAAGCTGCTTCGATACCTCCATTTCTCTTTGACACTGGACGAGTTGTGATTGCTGCTTGTGCGCAACGTGCTTGAATTTGTGCACGTCTATAGTTACAACAGTCCTTCAAATCTTTTCCGGAGCGTGAGTCTCTTCATTCACTTTCTGTGAATGGCCCACCAGCGGCCGAGCAGTAAAGACGCTGAACACTGGTAGTTCGGTCCGAGGTTCGAATCCCGCGAACGAGCTGGCTGCATGGGCGTTTTAAGACAGTTTCCCTTAGAAAGTCCTCCACGAAGGCATCCCTCCCTTTAGACAGATAGCCCTCGTGTGCTTTACCATAATTGAATAATCCCCTAAATAATGCTTCATCAAATGTGATATCAAAAACGGCTAGAACCTTTTGGCTACTTGGTATCAGACAAGATTACCCTAAAAATCATTTTCTGAAATGAAAGCTTTCATGAAGAACATAGTTTACTTACTTCGATCTGATTTTAGGATATTCTCAACATATGCTGAAGTGACATGGTGATCTTCAGTCACGCGATTTCCTACAGCCGCAACACTTTTTGCTACCCACCAAAGAACGGCTAACAATCTGCTGGCATCTGTTGACGATGAAGTACGTTTTCAGCATTAACAGATCAAGTAAAGAAGTTCCTTTTTTTTTTCCCTGCGAGTATTTGAAAATCGCATACAGAAAAGCATGCAACAGATTGTTATGCTCCGCAAAGCTTTTTTGTACCTTTATTTAAATTTTGCTAAATAAGATGGCAAATGGATTCCATAGAACCAGCTCCCATTTTTTATTTTAACAATTTGTTAGCAGTTTTGTTAACGTAACATTTCACGTTGTATACGCTTTGGCTGCATAAGAATCAAAACACTCGTTGTATTTTGGCAAATTACGACTTGCTTGGAAATAAAGAGTTGCTTCATTTTAATTTCTCTTCAAATTTAATTACACATAATGGAAAATGTATTAAAAATTAACTCCAGATGAACCAAATGTTGTCCCGACATTTCGACGGAAACTAGTACTTATATCACATTGCAGGTATATGCTTGTTCTAATTGCTATGAGGTTGACGCTTAAATAGAAACGAATCTTTTCTCACCTTCCTTTAAATCCTCTAGAAAAGAATCTCAGCCAGAAAGAAAAAGATGGAATCGTATCTTTCCAGAAAAATCGAGAACAGATACTATAATTGCCCCAGCCCTATCAGGCAAACAGAATCATGGATACTATTATTGATCAAGAAATTGCGACATACAGAATCGTTTTAACAGAAAATAGGCTCTCAGGCTTTTATAGCATTTCGGGACTTTTATTTGCACCAAATCTATAAATTTCACATTATATGTGCCTGTATATTCCTGGCATAATACTCGTATATTAAGATGGCAAACCGAAAGGATGGGATGATATCAAGCATTAAACTCTCATGAACTATAAGTGCGTATCTTAAAACATTTTGAGTATCATATGTACTCCTACAACAAAATGAAAAACTCTCCCATGTTAAAGTTGTTTGGCTGTGCTAGTAAAGAAAAACGTGATGGGATTATCTGATTTATTTTCACAAAGATATAATATGTCTAACACAGAAATTTCTAATACACATTTTTGATACAAAAATTTCAAATGCGAATGATTTTTTTTTTCATAATAAAGCTTTACGCCCATTTTACTTTATTTAAAAGAATTTTCTTTCTGCTAACTTCTCAATAACGATACGTTTTTGAAATAATGTTAAAAATAATATTATTCAGAGGAAGTACTTCTTTTAGTGTTAAGTGAATATAAGCTTCACAAGTGTAATTAATTTATAGAAATTATCTAACCAGACCACTGAGTAGGAAAACGAAGGAAATATTTCCCAGATTCTTGGGTATTCCAAATTCGTGGAAAAATGCAGAAACCATGATTAGATTCGCTGTGTTCAAA
Source organism: Stegodyphus dumicola (assembly GCF_044657685.1). NCBI lineage: Eukaryota > Metazoa > Arthropoda > Arachnida > Araneae > Eresidae > Stegodyphus > Stegodyphus dumicola. The sequence goes on from NC_140781.1 coordinate 184,804,548, forward strand.
AACCGTACAGCATTGTTTTTTCTGTTAATGATCTGTTGTCCAATTCAACACGTTCTGGTTCTTTAACTTCAAAAAGAAAACTGAGATGCAATTTCACTTTCTTTTCCTTAACGAATGGGAGGATTTTTTTTAATGTGCCTTAAATTCCCACAGGAACTTAGTAGGTAACACTATCAAGTATTTTAAATCGACCTCAGAAAATTTTTGCTTTATTTCACTAGTTTTGCAATAATGTGGAATACAAGCCTTTCTAATCTACTTCATTGCAGGGTACCATATAACTAAATGTATGGAAGTAGTAAAATTTCTGCAGGAAAACTAGAATTATCAGCTTGTCAAAATAATGGATTTTGGATGGAGTAAAATTAAAATATATATATATATATATATATATATATATGTTGTATGATCTTAAATTCATTTAGTGCAAAAACAAGTTACTACTACTTGCGCAATTGCTGCAAAGTTAGTTAATAATAATTTATTTCCTAAACAATATTGATTAATTGATTATATTATCTCCTAAGTTTAATTAAAGTAGAATTATTTTAAAAGAGTGAATCCATACTGGTAAGTTATATTTTGAAAGATGTTTTGAAGTAACTTGAAAGTAACATGTTAATAATGTTCTAACGGGGAGTGGAATTAAATCATCATGAAGAACAAAATTTCAATTGTAAAAGGAAAAATTAAATTAAAAACATGTAATCATTGTCATTGATCGGAAATTAGTTGACTTTTCAAGGGGAACAAACCAACTCCCGTTCAATGAACAATAATTAATAAAAATACGTAAATACGAAGGTGTTTCGTCTTTACTCGAGTTATAATGCAAAGCCAAACCGGAAATTCTAGTCAAGCCAAATATTTCCGCGAATAAGAAGGGATTACGAACCAATGCTGATACTCAAAGAACTTATGAAGCATTTTAGCCAATTCAATTTGGAGTAAAAAGCAATATATATATATTAAAATTTAATTTTAATATAAATATATATATATTAAAATTATATGCACAGATACAATAGATTTACAACGCGAAATTTTGCTCCTTATTAAAATTCTCAAAAATAATCTAATACCCATTCAATTTATTAACCATTGCCTTAAAAGAGCAGGCGTTAAATACTCACTCTAAATCATTTAACTGATAGGGATATGATAATTTGTTCCTAAACCTGAGAAGGCGGTATAAGTTGGGTGACTATCAGTTGAAGGATTTGTATATAGTGTAATTACTCAGTTGTATATATTGTAAAAAGCTAATTGTCTTCAGACTTATGCTGTTACTAAAAAAATGGCCCTATTTCATGGCTTTAGTCTGTCTAATAGCTCTTGGACAGTGAAAATTCCTTTTTTCCTTTCTTAAATTCTTAATCATAGCGACACGACAATTAGCCAGAAATTAATTAATTTCCATTCACTAGTATTTTCAAAAAAATCTTAACAGTTTCATTCAAATAAGAACTCCACATAATACATCCCTCAAGAATTCCGAGTCCCACCCACTACCATAAATTACTTCACCCAAGTCTTACCGACTGATATTATTCAAAGCCCCCACTGCCGTTAAGAATTTTCGGACACCCTACACTTATGAGTCAGACACGAAGAGAACACTTTGCCAACTCTCCACTAGAAAGAATGTAAGTTACTTAATACCTTTTCTGGCCTTTATATCTTCATGTACATTCACTGTTCTTATTATATTTTTTATATTATTTTTGATTTGTTTTTAAAAGTTTGCATTACTTATCTTATTTTGTAATCTTCTATGTTTATTTCAACTTTACTTTGAATTCTATTTCATAATGACAATTTCCAATGTTTAATTTTTACAAATAATATAGAACTCAAATGTATAAACATGAAGGTGTCGGGGGCGGTTACTCGAGTTTTTTCGGATTTCTCTACAGAAATTGCTTTTCACTCCAAATTGAATTGGCTAATATGCTTCATAAGAATAAGTTCTTTGAGTATCAGCATTAGTCCGTAATCCCTTCTATTCGCGAAAATATTTGGCTTGACTAGAATTGCTGGTTTGGCTTTACCTTATAACTCGAGTAAAGACGAAACACCTTCGTATTTACGTATTTTTATTAATTATTGTTCATTGAACGGGAGTTGGTTTGTTCCCCTTGAAAAGTCAACTAATTTCCGATTAATGACAATGATTACATGTTTTTAATTTAATTTTTCCTTTTACAATTGAAATTTTGTTCTTCATGATGATTTAATTCCAGTGCCCGTTAAAACATTATTAACATTTTACTTTCAAGTTACTTCAAAACATCTTTCAAAATATGACTTACCAGTATGGATTCACTCTTTTAAAATAATTCGACTTTAATTAAACTTAGGAGATAATATAATCAATTAATTGTTTATGAGATAAATTATTAATCTTCTAAACAATATTGATTGATTATATTATCTCCTAATTATCTATCCTTAACTAAATTAAGATTAATCCTTAATCTATCCTTAATTAAAGTAGAATTATTATATATATATTTGGATGGTGTAAAATTAAATATATATATTAATCCGACGCCACATTTTTTTTATAATTTTTCTTTTAATGTAATGTTTTATGAAGTTACAGTGGGCGAATCACTGTCGAGAGATTTTTATAATCGTCATCCACGCCAGGAATCTTTCTTCTGATTAAATGTTTGAAGAAGTAGACATTTTGCTCTTAAAATAATACGACAGCGTTTGAAACTGAAATAAGCAGAACAATTTTTGGCATCACTTAATGAAAATGAGACAAATTACGATTTAATACATTAATTATTAAAGTTTAACTAGGTATTAAATAGTTATTAACTGAATGTTTTAAATTTAAAAAAATTGAAAACATATGCAGATGCGAGCTCACTATAGTGAAATACTTATAAGCGGGATTTTAGTATTCCGAACTTTTGAAATAGCAAGTAACTGTTTCTGAATTTGCAAGTGCTAAAATTAGAAAGAGGAAAGAAAGAGAAAAAATAAGAAAAAAAAAAAAAAAAAAGTACATAATTAAAAAAAAAGTTACTTCTTTGCAGCAGGACTTATTATGCAAGAAAACTACATACTTTTTATCTTTCTGTTCCCCTTTAAAAAATTGATCCAGCTTCCCCTCCTCGAAAAAAAGAAAAGATAATTTCCTGCTAATAATTTCTTAGCTTGAAATGTACGGAGAACAGAAAGGGAAAAAAATCAGAATATTATATAATATCAGATTATTTTTCATTACTATAACGCAAATTGATAGTATCACAAAATAGACTTTTGAAATCGTATTTCGATTTATTTTACATCTAACATCAAAGAGATAGTGCCATCTAGTTGAGTTAAAAAAGGAATCAGAATAACAAATAAGACGCATATTGTAAATTCTTGGTGCACATTTATTTAATCTACCAAGAGCTTCAAAATTGACATATTTGTATCTCAAAAACAAAATTAGCCGTCAAGGTTAATTCCTGATTCAGTTATTAAATGCAGAAATTGAGTTCAGCCTAAGTAATTTTCAATCAAAGCAGAATTACCGGGGAAAGAAAAAAGAAGAGTAAAAATGGGGGGCGGGGGAAGGAAAAAGAAAAGAAAAACTGAAGCAAAACAGATAAAAAATGTCCTCTTCTTGAGCAATTTCATAGGATAGAACGGAAACCGCTCCAATCTTAGCGTTAAGTGAAGCAGATATGCAGACAATCCATTGCTGAGAGACAAGAATTCTAAGTACTATTTAAGATACTTAAATTTATTTGACATTTGGCCTTAGCTCGAATTCCAGTTAATGACAACAAGCAGGTATTATTTGAGAAGTATGTGAATATTATGTGATGGAAAAACAGTGAAAAAGGCTTAACGTAAAAAAAGAACTAATTTTAATTCTATGACCGTCCCAACTATGATGGACAAGCATTAGTTGTCGGCGTCCAAAATAAACAAAACATGTAGGCAGTGGTTAGATACTAAACTTTGTATCCCTTTCATTTGTCGCTCCTTTAGTCGGATGCAAGACGTAACTGGAATTAACTGAAAATCATTTTCAATTGACTGAAATAAAATGAGGTATACAACAGTAAACCGATGTGCGTAACAATGACTTGTAATTCTGTATATGAATGATATATAATTATGTGAATGCGTTCTGTAAACTGAGATGCAGGGTGCTGAAAAGCAATTTCGAATGAACGTATTTTAAGCGATGACAGTTTAAAATGATTCATGTATTAATGTATTCACCAGCAACGTCCAAGGATGCTCTAGTTGTCCACTGAGATAGCATTTTATTTTGAATTATTTTTAACAGAAAAGATAAAAACAATCTTTTAATAATCTATTTAAATATAACACTCTTGATAATATCTAATTAATGACGTTTGTGGATTACATGTTGAACAACAAAATGTAAGTCATACTATGTTTCTTTGAACTGATTTTTCATTCAGATCAAACAAATCTGTACCTCGAACGAACAGAACATTAAACACTGGTAATTTTCGGAGAATTTCGATTCTTGGTTTAAAAGCTCCATGCATACGCCTTCTGGTGATTTACCCCATTTCATTGTGTTTAGGGCTTCAAAGGAGTTAATTTTTTTCTTTGAACATTTTCCGTCTTGTGAACGCTTTTAAGAAAGAAAACTTTCATATATTTTGTCTTAGTATATTATTTAGTATCTTAAAGGTGAGTTTAGTTGATCGAAGAGAAACGTGACTTGAGTTACGTAATTTTGCTTATAAAAGAATTTTTTTATCAATAAGAATATCAAAGATGTTTTTTTATGTTACCAGCAATCTGAAAAAAATTAATCGATAATAAGCATAAAAATATCAAAAAGCGTACAAAATAAGTCGTAGTAAACAGCCAATTTTGCAACAGAAAGTACAACACTGCAGCAAACAACGAGGAGTCAATAATAAGTAGCTGACTATACTGATATGAGGAAGACAGAGTGAGTTAGGTAACAGATGGCGTCCTAGGGAACAAAGGTTATTTATTAGATCATATGTCTGAGTTTTCATGGCATGTAATCTATTTTAACATAATAAAATTTGAAAAATTTTGCTATATCAATAAAATTTGATAAATTATTATATTAATTACAAGCGATAAAAATATTAAGAAAATTATTTTTTAAATTTATTTATTTTTTTCTGCCTGATAAAGAACTCGAACGGGAGTCAAAATGAGTTCATAAGGCAGTATGATGTAACCGTTCTTTATAGCTCTACCCCAGACGAGGCTCTTATTATCAGCAGTAAATACTTTAACTATGTGCATGCTAAATGCAGTATTGATTACCGTAGCCGCAGGTTAAATATTATTTTTGTATTCAGATTCATCCCCCCACTAGCACGATGAATGTTATAACACTTAGGCAATCTTGGAAATTTGGACGTAAAACACTGTAGAGACATTAGGTTATTTCGAAGCAGGACAGATAAAAAATCAGCAATGCCCTCACCGGAACTCGAACCATGGACTTCTCGAATACGCGCCGTGTGCTCACCACTACACCACGAAGGCATTCTAAGACGGAAAACCTTGTATACTCCCCCTTTTAAAGGGCGACTGGTGATTAGGGGACTCAGATCAACCACCAAATCCTGGTGGTGGAAAATCATCATCCACCACCTTTTTTAGTTCGGGCACCACTGTAGACACATTAGGTTATTTAGAAGCAGGAGAGATGAAAAATGACCATTGCCCTTCCCAGGACTCGAAACACTGACCTCTCAAATACGCGCCGAGTGTGCTCACCACTACACCCTGAAGGCATGCTATGAAGGCGCGATTAATACCTTATAACACATTTAAACCGTAGCTTAGTATAAGTAATCTATAATTTCAATTTGCTAAACAGATGTAATACTATAAGAATATCTGTAGTATTAATATAAATATAAATCAAGATTATGAAACACATTGAGCAGTAATTTCTTAGAAAGTAAGTCTAATCAAGGATTAATTATTAAATGAAATAAAAGAAAGATCAAGCTGTTATCAGTCGTAAAATATGTTAAGAACAATGAATGTCTAGTAGAAAAAGAAATATGAAAATTAAATAGGAATGCTAAGTGTAAACATGAAAACCTAAATAGGTGGAAGAAAAATTAACACAAAAACAGTCTGCTGCGAACTGATTCTCCGTTTTGCAGAACTGCTGTCTCTTACCTCTTAGGTATGTCATAAATGCGTAAAACATGCATACATACTAGTTTATTTTATTTTTTTTATAAAGCAAATATAGATCTGTAATAAAAAATTAAAATTCTCAGAACATAAAAGCAAAAACATTTATAGACTGCACGTGGAGTCAATGGCAGTTGGAGGAAAGTTAACAGACGTAAAGGTACAGTATTAAATCTGCATGAATTTCCTCTGTTGTACATTCAGAGCCGTGCCAAAATATTTTTTCACCTGAGGCAAAAAGGTAGATGCGTGCCCTTATATATATATATATATATATCAAAATAGCTGTATTTGTATTAAACAAAAGTAACTGTATTAAATCAAAATATCATAATTTTTATGGCATAATTATACCGCAATTCTTAAAGTATTTTTTAATCGTAGCTTTAATAATTCAGAAAAATAATATAGTTAATTATTTATAACTTACAAGTGAAAATGCTAAAAGATTCTTTTTTGATAAATAAGAAATAACATCTAAATGCACATTGCATTAATTTCCAGGTTTTCTTGCAATTCTGCCTGTTGTTTTACTAATTTAAGTTTGCCGAAACTTATTCCCCTAATAATAAGTGACAAATTTAAAAACATAAAGTAATTTTCGTATTTGTAAAGCCAATTTGGCGCCCCTTCCAGTGAGTCCCCCTTTTCCCGGCTGCGTAATGGCATACTGCACATTCAGTTGATCAATGTTAAATGAATTTCGCACACTGCGCATGCCCAGAAGAGAATTTGGCGCAATTACGACTTTGGTACAATTTTAAAAGAAGATAAATACTGTGTGTGGTTGATATTCTGTTATCTGGATATAAACAGTTCGAGATTTTGAAACTTATTATGTTGTAAGTTGCTTCATTACTTAGAGTGTAAATATCGATTGTAAATTACGCAAATTTTCGCTTAAGAATGATTACAAAACAGGAAACATTACAAGATATATTAGCTGAATCTTTATTGATTATATTTCTGAGGAATAAAAGCAATTGCGTATTTAGCATACGTTCCATTCGTATATACTTTAACAAATTAAAGAATAAATCCAGTTTAAATTACTGAATTAAAGTCAAGGAAATTATTATAAATAACCGATATTAAACATAACGTTTATAAACAAAATAAACCAAAATTAAATGAAACAAGCAAATGCATTAAGCACAAACAAGTTTCGGTAGTATTGCAATTGTAAACGGTTGATAAGACCTACAAGACGCGCAGGCTTTTGTAGGGTTGCTATGGCCCCTTTTAGCAGTACCTCCTACATGTATGTAGGAGGTAGTGCCCTTAGTCGCCAGTATTTCCTCCCACGCCAACGGTAAATCACTGAGCATGCGCAGGATGCGAAATTCGTTAACATTGATCAATTCAATGTGCGGTTTGCCATTACGCGTCCCGGCTCTGTGTACATTCACTCTTTTTTCTCGTATCACTGCGAGCTCAAGTATTGTAAATACTACCTATTCAAAATGCCATAGACCAGCCGTTACAAGACTGCGCGAATTATCCTCTTCACAGAGGAGTAGCGAAATATAGTAAAAGCTTCATAATTAATTGAGCTAAAACATTTAGCCTAACAAAAAAAGATGGGAAGCTGCAAATATCTAGATGTTTTGTGTGATTTGTTTTTACTGGACCCTGCACAGTCGCCAGCGCAGAATATTCTTACGAACACGAACCGACAACGTCGCGCCCTCTCTTATCGCACCATATTATCTCACGAAAATCTAACCTGTGAACACGTACAAAGCTAGAAGGACATTTTCACGGCTTATTTCGTATAGCCAATTTGGCGCCCCTTCCAGTGAGTCCCCCTTGTCCCGGCTGCGTAATGGCATACTGCACATTCAGTTGATCAATGTTAAATGAATTTCGCACACTGCGCATGCCCAGAAGAGAATTTGGCGCAATTACGACTTTGGTACAATTTTAAAAGACTTTAAATGCCTTGTGAATGTGAAGCTAATCACCACAGCCTGGTTGGCAAACCTCGAGCATTTTTTGTCAGGAAATTAAAAGAACTGAAACAACAACAACAAAATCTTTTGATATGCATGAATCTTAATCTTGGGGTGGTTATCTATACCTTTGCTGAAGAAGTTATTCTACCGGCTGTTGTAGATATGATGAGCATCATGGTTGGTGAGTCTGCTGAGAAGCTGCTTTTGATAGCTCCTTTTTCCAATAACACAATTAGTCGGAGAATACAACTTATGATGGAGGATACCAACGATCAATTATTTGAAAAAGAAGACCTTCTGTTTTGGAAAAATATTACTGTAAGAGCAAAGGCTTAGGACCTGTTCGAAATTCTTTATGCATTCATATCTGAAAATAATTTGAATTGGCCTAAGTGCGTTGGTATCGGTATTCATGGAGCTTGCTCCATGTCTGTCTGCTATGAAGGGTTATAGGCACTTATTCGAAGCAAATCACCACTCTGGACCTATTTCATTATTCCCAGAGACGTGCTTGAATCAAAGCATCTGAATCATGCCCTGAAACAGGTGTTAGAATGTGCGGTGAATGTGATATGTGAGAATATGGGAGCCGAATACTCATCTCTGGTATGTTATAGTGGTGCAAGGTGGCTCTCTCACTCATGTACCTTTGAATTTCGACAAGAGTGTTTTTTTTTTTTTTTTTTTCCTTAAAGAAGAAGGGTACTAAGATGTAGAAGATTTTGCTGATGCCAATGTTTTAATAAAACTGGCATATTTATGCGAAATTTCTGATAAGTTGAATTATCTTAATCTCTCTGCAGGGGGGGAAAAGTGCCTCTTTTGAAGTCAACAGGTAAAAATATCAGCCTTTATAAAAAAAAAAATTCAAACTGCGGAGAAGAAAATTAAATAAAAATGCAGGCAAGGGTCATTTTTTAATATTGCAGCAAATCTTCACTTCAAATGAACTTGATCTTTCTCAAAATATAAAAACTATGTTTTAAAGGCACTTATCCCAGCTAATTATCTGGTTTGAGAAACATTTTCAAAATGAAAATTTCGATAGATTTGCATGGATTCAAGATCCATTTAACAGTAGTGCTCCACCTGAATCTACTTTTGTGGAAGAGAATTATATCGAGTTATCTTTGGACAGCAATTTGAAACCAAAATTTATTGCAATGGAATCGACAGAATTTTGGATTTCAGTAAGAGATCAATATCCCATTCTAAGTGATGAGGCTCAGCGGATTTTATTTCCATAGTGTTTGTGCGAAGCTTGGTTTTCGGCAGTCGCTGTAATAAAAAGCAAGTCTAGATAAAAAATTAATGCGAGACAGGAAATGAGAGTGGACGTGTCCACTTTGTCTTTCCGATTTAAGAAAATGTGCAGTGATTTGCAGGCTCATCTATTACACTGATTATTAGCTTATAAGGTATTTCTCCCGCCTTTCTAGCGCGCCTTCGTGGTGTAGTGGTTCTGCACACTGGGCCGGTATTCCAGAGGCCCGCGGTTCGATTCAAGGCGAAGGCGGGTGCTAATTTTTCATCTCTCAGGCTTTTCCAATTAACCTAATGTCTCTACAGTGGCGCCCGAACTGAAAGGGTGCTATATGATGATTCTCCACACTCAGGATTTAGCGATTGGGTCCGTAAAAACCCCAGTCGTCCTTTAAAAGGGGGAATATATAAGGTATTTCTCCGCCTTTCTAGCGTGCCTTCGTGGTGTAGTGGTTCTGCATATTGCGCCGGTATTCCAGAGGTCCGCGGTTCGATTACCGGCGAAGGCGGTTGCTAATTTTTCATCTCTCCGACTTTTCCAATTAACCTAATGTCTCTAGAAGTTTAATGTTAATAAAGTAAAAAAAAAAGTTAAATAATGAAAATAACATGAGTTTTATTTATTTTTATCTCTCACACGCGATTACTCATACTTTTACATAGCGTAGGGGGCCATCAAAAAATTTTACCTGAAAAAGGAGCCGCAACTCGGAAAAGTTTGAGAACCACTGCCATAAACTGTAATCATTTCCACCTGAGTAGTTTCTCTATTCAGTCAGTTGAGCACTGCAATAAAACACAAAATTAGGAGCAGTTTTTCACAGTGTTTAGTGCAATATTGTAAATCACAAATAACATAATACGTGCCATATGAGCTCCTGTAGTTTATGCTATGATTGCTGAGAAGAAATACAGAAAAACAGTAACATTTCAATTGAAAGCTCAATTGCTTGATATGTGCTGCAGACTCTTTTGCGTTGTGACGTTTCAAATGTTCTATGTTAGGAATTACAACAAGTCATTCACTAGCACACAGATTAGGCGGTAAGAAGTAATCGTATCAGTTGCACTTAGTTTGTTATTTAATAAAGCAGTAATATTTTCACATCTTTGCTAAAGAGATTATGTTCACCTGAAGAGTTTGGTCAGATAGATTCTCAAAACTCGGGGATTCCTGATTGAGAAATTAATTTTTTCTGTAAGTTTAGAATTCCCTTTCGGAAATTCTCGCGACTGAAAAAAATGTGTTCACTTGAAATATAACATATATAAATATATGTTTAAATCTTTTAGAGTCTAAAAAAGGCCTCTCAGATTGAAAACAGAATATATTGTATTACTATTTATTTTTTATTTAATTTTTAATTTTAATTTTTAATATTACGTATAGTTATTATTAAATTTTTCAATACACTCAAATATTCCGTTGGTTTATGTCCTGAAAAAGTCTTTCGTTTGTACAAACAATTTCCAGAAATTTACTATAGTTTTGCGTTGACCTTGGTTTCATGCAAATTAATCATTTTTCAAAACTTTCAAATCCTGTTGAAATACACTTCTACTACAGAATTTTTCCTGTATACATTACATTTTATATGCAAAAGAAAACCTTTATGACCATGATTGCAGCTTATAGCGGCACTCTAACATTGATAGAACATTGATAACATTGATAGATGTTATATAAAATTTCATGAGTAATTTGCACTTCTGAACAAGTAATCTGCTTATAAGTATGGATGAAGGACCATTCTTCATACAAAAATTTCTTCTTTTCTGAATTAAATTTTCATACATGATTGCATGGTAAAATGGCATACCATTTTCCTCGTGTAAATTGAGTACTAATAAAGCACAGGGAAAACCGAACATTGAAGAATGTAGTTTGTTTTGAAAGGCAAATAATAACAAAATGGAGCTCTTGCGAGCGATCACTATACACATCTTATTTATTAAAGATGCCAAGAGAAAAAACAAAGACATCATTTCGTGTAATTTATCATATTTTTTTATTTTACATATGTTTATAAGATTAAAGCGTGTTTTAAACATATATGGATTATATAATGTAATAACCGTACCATTAGCAAGCAGTCGAGCGGAAAAGTTACTGAACACTGGTAGTTCGAGCCGGGGCTGGAATCCCGGGCAACATGGGCATTTTCGTGTTTTCCCAATGTGTAACGTGTATGCTAGCCAGTTTCAACTAGAAAGTTCTCCACTAAGGCATCCCTTTTCTTAGGCAAATAGCCCGCGAGTGCTTTGCCATACTCAAACAAACCAAATTAATTTAGTAACTTACGTGCTCATAAGATTCACAATAATAAGTATTTGATTTAAACTAGTTAATCGAAATTTTTTTAAAAAAACGCGGGGTTAATAAAAGGACAAGGACATCCTGGCGAAGACTTTCCCTTAAACTCTTTTTGAAACCATTTTTCTTGTAGCTGTTGCACTTAGACTTCCTTTTTTTTTTTTTTTTTTCTTTCTTTCTTTCCCTTGCTTTTTTTTTTTTTTTTTTTTCCTTAAATGTTACTGTACAATGGATAACTAAAGCCTAGTTTTGCTGTGCACAATCACAGTATGTAACACTGAGTCAAACTTTCGACATTCTTCTCAGTTCTCTTTACGTCGATAGCGTAGTTGAAAGATCCCGAAAATCTGAAAATCATTAAAATACTGTATGTTTGTCTCTTATCCCCCATATTCCTCGTTCCAAAGCAAGTAACCCGTAACGATCCAGACCTCTACTTGCAGTCGCTTTTACTAACTGCATAGCATCAGGTTTCTGACATAAAAAGAATTTGCTTGGAAAACTTAACTGTAATGTGCCTCAAAGCGCCGTAAATATTTATAATAAAAACATCAGAAAAAGAAATAAAAATAAAAAATAAAATAAAAAGCGACTCTTGCGACTTGTTGCAAAGCATAATAAAATTTATTTCGAAAGTTCTGTAGTTAAGTCAGTAAAAGATATGTGTAGCACAAACGTATTTTCGGCATTATTTTCACAAAAGTGCGTGTGTGGGGGGGGGGGGCTCGGTAGCATTTCATTTCGGACTATCTTCATTTAAGGTGGTTTTAAGTGAAAAAGTCAAATCATTGAGAACATCTTAAGGGGTAAAATTTACTGTCCTGAAATAAAAATAACTTGCATTTCGTATATGTGCAAATCTTATACAAAGCCTAGTTGGGTAAAACTATCCTCTTTCCAAGTACAGTTTTCACTAAATTTCTTTTATATTTTTCATGGACCCTCTATTTTCCCTCAGTTAAGATTACGAATGTGCAACATACTCCATAAAACGCTTATTTATTTATTTATTTTTTGGTCCCGATTTTCAAACATTATTTTATTTATTTATTCCACAGGTACGAATTTAGATATCAAGTGTTTGAAAATGAGATTAATTTATTCGTTGCTTCTTTCATTTTTCCTTCGTATGAATATAACTCGGGTATTTTCTAAAGCTTTGAGTTCCGAATGAAACCTTTATATGGTGAAACCTTCGGAAAGGAGAGTGCAAAGGAAATTTGCGTCCTTTCCATCTTGACTCCCTACTCAGACAGCTCCACCTTCCTCCCAGACGCCTACCCAATTTCCTTTGTTAGAGACAGCCAAAGGTATAACAGAGACAGCGAAAGCTATAATTTTAGGCTGCAGGAACTGTGACGCCGTTTACTGTGGTCCCATACGCGAAAAGGAGGGGTTACCTTTTGTTAGGTTTCAAAAACGGAGACAACTTGAAAAATGCTTATGCCTGTATATGTACGAATAAGCAATAGCAGTTCGATCAACCGCTTTTCCATTGTTGTTTAAAATCATACAGTTCGTATATTTTTAAACCTAAAAAATCAATAATTCCTTTCGTGCGTTTCAATAGCTTTTGCACACAGACAGCATAATATTTCGATCATTATTCGCTGAGCGTTTTTATTCCAAAGGAAATTAGCTTTATTTTGTAAAATCTGGATAAATTTGGAACCCAAGCTCTGCGATTGGAAGCTATTCGATGGCTTATTTCCTTCATTTACAAGTGAGGCAGAGGGGAGTTTTCATACAAAGTTGTACTCTTTATTATATTAATATTTTCTTTACATCATCCTGTTTCTAACTGGATTGATTTGTAAAGCAAATATAATCAATTCTCAATAAAAGGACATCCTTGAACACATTTCTGTCAAAGTAAATTTTCCTCTTGTCTTCTTGCTTTAAAAAATTACCTCCCATTACGGGTTGCTTGTTTTTTTTTAAAGTTTTTTAATGCATTGCTTTCTAAATCGCAATAAATTATACAATAGAGAACTTCAGATTTACAAGCTGCATCCAAATATTATATTCATTAAAATTTACAGATGACTGCTTGGTTAATTAATAACTCCTATGGCTATCTGTCAAGCGAGAAAATGGTTTGTTGGGAGCCTGTTCTGAATGAAGGTAGCTTGCACTCACATTAGCCACTGAGCGATCTATAGACCACCCATAAAAGCGCCCTATTCCGCACCTGAAATCGAACTTTTAGCGAAAGTACCTGTGCTCTACCAGCTCTAAGCCTTATGCTATTTATATGAATTAATATAAGGTCTCCATGCTTGAATGAAATTTTTGTAATTATCCTCATTTTTGTGCCATTTTCTTAGGCTTGATACTCGCTTACTGAAATAATAATAATTATTACCGTGTCTGTTTAGTATAATGCTTTGCTTGCCCTATACTTTGGATAATACATTCTTTTGAGACTACGTACTCTATAGATACGTTACATAATTTAGAGAGTGTTTAATATTATTTCGTATTAAAAATATATTTAAAATTTTCTTCCAAAGATAATAAAAAGTAACCATTTTTCGCCTTGTTATGATAATAAGTAACCTTTACTCGTAAAATTACTTTCCTTGAGACATGCTCAGCTAGCATGGCATTGTGTGAATACATCAAGATTACGAATATTTTCAAAGAGAAATAACGGGTAAAGGCACGCAGAAATCATCTCCTTTGTCAGTATATTTCGATGCATTTTAAATGATTTTCCACAAAACATTTTATTTCCAGCATTCAAGGTAAAATTCCTGTAAATATGTTTTCGTGCTGCAAAGTGTAAAAAAAAAATGAATAAATAAAAATAAACAAACTAATTAATTAATTAAAAAAGGGGGAGAGAAAGAGATCAATATTTTACATCTCAACAAAATCCTTAAACTTTTATGTAATGATACGAATTTATAGAAATGAATATAGAAATGTATCTTCAATAAATTAAAGAATTCTATTATGAAATGAAGTTAGTTATTTGAAATTAAAGTGTGGAATACGTTCCAGTTGTTTTCAATCATTTGAAAATTCATAGAGGATCAAGTACATCTTGAAGTTGATGTAACGGATTTAATTATTATTTGGACACCAAATATTACTTGTAGAATTTTGTAGCATAAATTGGAAGGTTCTCTAATAAGATTTACACTAAATGGAAAACTAAGGTTTTTGAAAGTTCAACCTGATTTATCAGAAATGAAATGATTTAAGATAAGTAGCAATAAGGTAACTGATTTTATTGCATATGGCTAATAAAGTGTTATAAAAATAACTGACGGAAGAAAATTTAGTAGTGGTTATCTCGTTGTATTTAATATTCATTTGTAGAGATTGTAGAGATATTAGGTATTTTTTGGAAGCAGGAAAGATGACAAATTAGCAACGCCTTCGTCGGGAATCGAACCGCGGACCTCTAGAATACACGCCCAGCGTGCAGACCACCACACCCCGAAAGCATTCAAGAAGTCGGGAGAGATAACTTATATACTCCCCCCTTTAAAGGGCGACTAGGGTTTTAGGGGATCCAATCGCCAAATCCTGTAGGGCTGTAGAGAATCATCATCCACCACCCTTTTAGTTCGGACGCCACTGTAGAGACATTAGATTATTTTGGAAGCAGGAAAGATGACAAATTAGCAACGCCTTCGTCGGGAATCGAACCGCGGACCTCTGGAATACGCGCCCAGCGTGCAGACCACCACACCACGAAGGCATCCAAGAAGGTGGAGAAATACCTTATATACTCCCCCTTTTAGAGAGCGACTGGGGTTTTAGGGGACCCAATCGCCAAATCCTGGGTGTGGAGAATCATCATCCACCACCCTTTTAGTTCGGACGCCACTATAGAGACATTAAGCTATTTTTTTTTTTTTTTGAAGCAGGAAAGATGACAAATTAGCAACGCCTGCGCCGGGAATCGAACCTCTGGAATACGCGCCCAGCGTGCAGACCACCACACCCCGAAGGCATGCCAAGAAGGCCGAAGAAATACCTTATACATTCAGAAAGCTATAAAGGCTTGGAAGTAACACAGAAAAGGTTTCCAAATTCCAATTAAAAGCAATTATTATAAACTTCCGAACAAAATGTTACAATTTCAGCTACCATGTGTGTGTAGCAATAATAATACGTAATACCATTGTATAAGCACTTTTCTTTGAATCTGAATTTCAGAAACTATGAACAGAAAGGTGAGCAATGTAGTAAATAATTAACATTTCGTAAGTGGAAGGTTTAAACACTTACTTCGAATAACGCTCTATAAGGAATCACGCCCCTCGGGTTTTTTAAGTTGCAATGAAAATTAATAGCTTTGTCTTATTAATAGCTTAGTTTGTGCTTCTACTTAATTGTTGTACTGCAGATGCTGCTTGATTTGCTTAAGACATTTTAATCTTAGTAGAGCTGAAAATTTTGAAATCAAGAACAGAAATGTTTTACACGTGTTATGTATAATTATACGTACTAGAATCTTCTGATAATTACATGATGCTACCATGAATGATTTTATTTTAATTTTTCTAGTTTATACACAGTAACTTCAGCAGCAAACTTTGGTGTCTCAGAAGATAAAATAAAATAAAAAAAGTGTAATATTTACATTCATGGTCATCACAAAATTATATGGTACAATTACTTAAAACTGAGAAGCTTAGAAAGATTTTCTTTAAGATATCTTCCTAAATTTCTTTCATCTTAAAGTATAATCTAAAGTTATTAAAAGCAATTCATGAATGATTAACAATGGTATACAGCAGTAATTGCCAAACTGGGTGTCAAGAGACAATTTTTGCGAGTGGAGAAGAGATTTCAGGTAAGTTTTCATTGTTACATATTTAGTTACACGTAATTATTAATTACTTTATAATAATCCAATAAATGTTAATAATTACATATCTTTAATTTATTGTAAACTGTTTTCATCCAGCAACCGATATTTTTAAATTCCTTTTTCCCTTAAAATAACTTGATATATATGGGTCGCAAGGTTTAAAAGTTTTGAGAAATACGATGAGATTTATGAAGCTTAATTCGTAAATGTTAATTTGACTGGATTAGATAACTTGATTATGCAAAATACGCAAAAGCTTTCTTCTTATAAGGAGAGATACCTCCTTAAGGATTTTTTTAAGGGAATTTACTCTGCGTACTCTTACTCTGTACTCTGCATAGATTTCTCTATACATTGGTTTGGTTTAATTTATTTAATTACGGCAAAGCACACTAGGGCTATCTGCCTAAGGGGAGGGATGCCTTCGTGGAGGACTTTCTAAGGGAACCAGGCTCGTATGCACGTTACACATGGGGAAACCACGAAAATGCCCATGTAGCCAGCCCGTTCGCAGGATTCGAACCTGGGACCGAACTACCAGTGTTCAGCCACTTTACCGCTCGGCCGCTGGTGGGCCTCTGCCCAAGGGAACGGATAGCCTTCGCGGAGGACTTTCTAATGGAAACTAGCTCTT
This sequence comes from Stegodyphus dumicola, assembly GCF_044657685.1. Classification (NCBI taxonomy): domain Eukaryota; kingdom Metazoa; phylum Arthropoda; class Arachnida; order Araneae; family Eresidae; genus Stegodyphus; species Stegodyphus dumicola. The sequence goes on from NC_140781.1 coordinate 184,821,734, forward strand.
ATACACGTTACACATGAGGTGTGTGTGATTATGGCAAAGCCTCGAGGGCTATCTGCCTAAGGGGAGGGATGCCTTTGTGGATGACTTTCTAAGGGAAACTGGCTCGTATATACGTTACCCCCCAACGTTACGTATATACGTTGGGGAAAACCACGAAAAATCCCATGCAGCCAGCCCGTTCGCGAGATTCGAACCTCAGACCGAATTATCAGTGTTCAGCGAGTTTACCGCTCGGCCACTGGTAGGCCCATTACACATGAGGGAAACCACGAAAACGGTCATGTTGCGAACCCGTTCTCGAGATTCGAACCTCGGGCCGAACTACCCGTGTTCAGAGACTTTACCGCTCTGCCACTGGTGGGCTGAACTTCTGAAGGAAAACTGGTTTGTATTTGCGTTACACACGAGGAAAACAAGAAAATTTACATGCAGCTAGCCTGTTTGCTGGGATTTGAACTCGAGTCATACTACCAGTGTTCAACGATCTGCGTTTGGCCTCTGGTGGTTCTCCGCTGGGAATGAAAAAATTAAATGAATTATCAGCTATTAAATTTTTATACGTTTTTTAGGATGTCTATGTATTAAATAGAATATTTTATAACTTCCTGCTTTAAAATAGGCGCCTTCATGAAACTCTAGTTGTGAATATCTAACAGCAGAAAATGCAAGGATTTGTGTCTGAAACAGAAGGATATATCCCATATTGTAAACTTTCTATTATCTGTTACTACTTTGACTAACGAATTTTGACAAACTTCGTGAGATTATCTGCTTTAAGAATCATGCTTTTGTAAAAGTTTTCATAAGAGCACATTGCTCCAAATCACGTCAGACTTGGAAAACCACCAAAACTCGAGGCAACCAACGCATTCTCGGGGATCTGAACGTGGGTTGAAGTACCAGTATTGGAGGTCTTAATATTATCTGTTAATAATGGCTTTTCATGGGAAATATTCCCTATTTGCGTTGTGCATAGAGAAAAGTATGTATGTTACCGTGAAAGACCGAAATTGGAGAATGTCGACTTTCACCGGAGAATATCAACATTCACCAAATACGTCGGTGAAAGACCGAATATTTCACTACATTCTTGTATATTCGGACCCTCACCGGTGTATGTCGACAATCGCACATATGCTCTGGTGAAAGTCGAAAAGAGAGGTCATAAAGTGCCATAATAGTTTAAGTTGTTGCAATAACTAAGATTTGAATCACATAATTTAGTAAGTTTTTTATTACTGTTATTTTATTTTCTCATTTAGAACGTACTGTATAATTAAGTAAGTTTTTAACTTCTATTATTTTCCTTTCTCATTTTGAATGTATTGTGTGTTTTAGGTTCTCATGTTCTTAAGTTCTTATTTCAAATCTCAAGTGCGTTTATTCGCGACTGAATTACGGAGAAGAAAATATAATATTGTTATATGTTCAATATTCACCATTAGTACACGGTGAATGTCGACATTGACCGGTGTAAGTCAGAAATAAGAGTATTTGGAAAATATTTCAGACATACACCAAGAGACTATGTGAATGTTGACATTCACCGGTGAAAGTCGACATTCTCCAGATTTCGGTGTTTCACTGTAACATGTACATACTTTATAACTGGACTATTTAGTCGCAAAGAGTGTAACCCTTAGAAAAATCCCCGCGTTTCCCGTTTGTAGGTAATTAATTCTTTGGTGGATTGCTTTAGTATGGAATCTCCATAATAAATATTAGTTCGTATTCCCGTTACATAAGGCGAAACAAACTTCCTTCCAGCTACACTTTTCAATTACCGAGAAATTAAGGCGACACAATCTACTAATATTCAGTGACCTTTATTCAATCGGCCAACTTATGCTTCGTACATAAATATGAAAGATAAACCTTTAAACTCATTTAATCTAAAATAAGCAAAATCTTTTGCGCATTTAATAACCAACGGTTCTTTGAAAGGTATATTAAGTCGCATACTTAAGTAATTTAATTTTAGAATTTTACTTACTTTGCTTTTGTAGAAATACTCGGAGTAATTTCTCTTATATAAAGCTGATCTACCTAACACATTGTGAATTTTGAAAGTGTTCTGCATGAAAAAACGTGAAGGTATAATTTTATCAAGAGAATTGATACAATTGTATCAAATTTAAGAAATAACGGTTGTTATAGTAAATCTCTATCAAAATTTCCGATATAAACTACATAACATTTTTGTTCAGAAAACATATTGGAGATATAAAAACATTGTAACAATCTATTGCAAAAATCTTGTGGTAAATAACTAAAAATAAAATTTACCAGTTTATAAAATTCCACAAGTTAAACTTACGGTTTACAACTGAATAGCATATAAATTGTTACAAGAATTCGGGATCTGAACATCTACATTGGATATTTCTTTGAAAAAAACTTTGTTTGTAGCCTTTAAAAAATATGATATATAAATTACTCTACTTTTTTCCAACAGACTGTTACCATGAATTAAAGGGCAAATTTCAAATATTAACACAAAAATCCCACGATGCGTATTACGTGCTCTTCTAAATTTGCTGCTAAAATACATAATTTTGTTTTGATTTCGCTTCTCTGCAGCGTAATGCAGGAATGTAGAAGCAAGTTTTTTTCGATTTTTCACATTTAAAGGTACTGATAACGGTACTGCATTAGCTCTCTTAAACGTGAAATTGAATGGATAAAAGTAATTTAGGATGGTAATAAAGTAGTCTAAATTTAGAGTGGGTAGAGAGTCAAACTAAGAAACCATTTCCGTTTACCACCTTCTGTAATTACATGTCAATGATTATTATATTTTGTACCACAAAATGATATTTTCATGCTTCTATTATGAAAAGCATGTAGAAGCAACCCTTTATCAGAACTAATATATAACTTGTCGCACGGAAACGTTTTATGGGAAACTTCCTTTCTTAAATATTTTTTGAACAGTTTAAAAGTGCGAGATCCATGTGATATTTGGTATAGTTAAATGAAGCGAAAAAAATTACTTGTGATTCAAAAGATTTTCAAAGATTTAAAAATTACTCTGACTTTTCACATTACTGGATTTCAAAAAACTTTTCGCTTAAATTCCGCAGTATAGTGATATGAATAATTAGTGCTATAGTGTTTTAGCTTATAGTGAATAATTAGTGCTATAGTGTTTTAGCTTATAGTGAATAATTAGTGCTATAGTGTTTTAGCTTATAGTGAATAATTAGTGCTATAGTGGTGCCGAAGGGCCAGGGTTCGAATCCCGGAGAAGGCATGGATGTTTGTATGTGTATAGTGTCTATGCGGCATGGGGGTCACTCTAAATCTGAGGAGAGCTGAAAGTCTTCATGAGAGGTTGGTGGTAGGGGAAGAGGTGGGAGACCATCCGACCCCTCCCCCCGGCAGTGCTCTCCAACAGAAATGGGGGAGAATAAGCTAAATCGCACTGTCACCTGTAAGGTGCTCAAGGCTGTTGCCAACGACAGGCGTAAACTTGCGCTCCTTGGCACGAGCGTGGGCTTGGATTGACTATATGTCAGACAAGTGAGCATTAGCAACAACAACGACAACTACAAATAATTAGTGCCTTTTGAGTTGTGAAGTCGTGTTATTGCAAAAGCGTTTTATGTATTTTTTGCATAAAATAATTTCACTATAACACGGCCATTTATTGTGTTATTGATAAATTTATCTTAAAAGCCAACTATCGATCTCTGTTAAACTTTCAAGAGTGTAAAATACCATAAAGTTTCAGTATTGTCTATCTACCACTTAAAATAAAAATGCTGGGAAAGAGATGCGTATGCTTAAATCTAAACAATTTTCTCAATTCAATAAGGAATTTTCTTAGAAATAAGAAAACCACAGTCTTTATTATATATATGTATAATAATTTATTTACTAAAGTAATATATATATAGAGAGAGAGATATAAAAAGACTTCATATTGCTTAGGTAGCTTTTCAAGTTGCTATTGTTTTCGTACTTGTTCCGTAAAATCTTTTAATCTCCCATAGTGATGTTATCTTGTAAATATATTTGATATTCTGAAACGTTAGTTATCCATTTAATAACAAAACTAAGAGAAAAGTAATATAATAAACTCTCCAATATTGCTGCGTTCCTACGATCCTAACAAAACTTTGTCCTAAGATAATATAATTCCAGTTACACATACAGCCTTTTCTATAAAATAGCATAATTCCAGTCACACATGCAGTCTTTCCTATAAGATAACATAATTCTAATTACATAAAAATAAAGAACTTGAAACGAAGCGATACGCACGTGAGAGTTAATTTTCTTCAGTCATTTAAGATAATAATCCCTATAAGTATTCGGCAGCAGTGCGCTGATCTTATTCTCTTAAGGCCTTGAATCGGGTTTAAACGTTTTGCTGACTGTTTTGGTTTTGCACGTAAGACCGGGTGGTTAGGTGAATAATTGCTTGGGGCGTCTCTACGAATAAGGGCCCAAGTAATGAAAATAAAAACACCAGCTAGAAGAGCACTCTTTCAGTTGCATTAGTAAACTGATTTTCTTCGTAGTCTCATAAACTTTAGATACGCATGCAGCAAAAGGAATACACAAAGATGAATTATGTGACTATCCAATGGTGCTTTGGTTCCAGTCAGAAGAAATTAGAGTATTTTGGGGCTGTTTAAATGATTTTTTTAAAATATCCTCTAGGTTTTTTCTTTATATGAGTAAAATTTCATGGGTGCCTTGGTTCCAGTCAGAAGAAATTAGAGTATTTTGAGATTGTTTTAATGATTTCTTAAAAATATCTTCTAGGATTTTTCTTGATATAAATAAAATTTCATGCATTTTCGTAAAAATCAATCAGATAATTCTTAATGCCGACAATACTGTACTGTGTTAACATTGAATAACATAGTACTAGCTTAACTCACGCGTTATCGTTTCTTGAAATACAATGAACAACAGCTAATTTAGCATTAATAAAAGGGAGAGGACAGTCAGCCACCAGCTTGAGTTAACTATTCATGCACCCTATAATGCTTTCAAAATTAAATACAGTTCGAAAGAAAGGAACGCCAGTTAGCAAACGGGCTATCTGCATGAATGTTTTCCTGTTCTCACCCATGTGTAATATGAATACGAGCCAGTTTCCCTCAAAAAGGTCTTCTATTAAGACATCTTCGCTTGGACAGATAAGCGTAATGTGCTTTGCCATAATCAAATAACCCCAGTCATATCTAAAGAAAGGAATAGTGCCCTTACTAAAGTACTACATTTCAGTAAAATTGTGCAAGAATAAAAATCAGGCTTTTACTCAGTACACTTTAAAAAAAAAAAAAAAAAAAAAAAATGTAAATTACTACAAATTAACGAGAAAGAACTTTGGAACTTAAAACATACGAAGCTTGTTATTTAATACGGTGTTCTTTAGCTGCTCTTACAATTCGTATTCAACGAAAGAATTAATTTTTCACTAAAATCTAGAGGTATATAACCCCACATGTCTTAAATGTCAAATTTAGCTTCAGTTTTATTTTTAACCGCTTTCTCATTTTTTTTCCAAATTAGGCTCTATTGTATTTAATTTTCCGGGCTTCGAGGAGGGTACAATATTGCGATTCGGACTATTACCCATAAATTCATAGTTAGAGACGTATGTGCAGGGTCGTAGCTAGGGTTTTCAGCGCCCAGGGACAACTGAAGATTTCGCGCCCCCTACTGCTTGCCAAGGATGGAAAACATTTAATTCTAAAATGTCGTAACATCAATTTGGCGCCCCTTGGATTCTGCGCCCGGGGACAGATGCCCCTTCTTGCCCCCCTCTAGCTACGCCCCTGCGTATGTGTAAGGGCAATGTCCTGAATCAAGCAATATCTTCCACTTAAGTTCAATTTAACAGTTGTTTCACGTGGATACTGTTTTAAAATATTTAAATGCATTTTTGCTTTGGATGAATTTCAAATTTCCAACTCCACTTGCACCTGTTATACCCGCTGTTGTAACTCTGGTACCACCATGTTTTTGGATGGATTTGCGTCCGCAGAAGTACTATCCTCTTCTTTATATTCTTCAAACTAAACGAAGGGTCAAATCCAGATAAGTGAAAGATTAACTAATTTATGAAAATAATAGCACTTTAAACTTGGGAAAACACGAAAACCAACAGTGCTGCTCCGAGGCGTATGATTTCTGAAGTCTTCTGAAAGCATAATATTTATTTTAGTTCTTAAAATACACGCTCGTAGAGGATTTTTCTTTCAACTCTTTTGCGATCTCGAGAGTAGAAATTTTGAGATCTTTCTTTCACAAATCAAGGGCTCTTTTTTAAATTTGTAATGACGAAATATTTTAGAACCTGTTACTTCTACTAGATGTTTTTGATCAAAGGAAAGTCTTTTTTTTAAATTAATATACCGTTGAACATGGTTATGTTTTTTTAATATACCTGTTCGTATATTTCCTTTATTTCAGAACTAATTCTTTAACATTGATACAAATTTATTTGGATTCCATTTGCATCGGTTTCTTTCAAAGCAGAATACTTTTAACAGCTTCAAGGTTTGAACTGGATTCAAAACTTGCATAATAGTAATGATGAAAGGTGAAATAAAGGTAAGTGTGGCATTAAATTTGGGGTTTTAACGAAAGTTTCCCGCCACCGCAAATATGCAGCTTTAAGTACTAATGATGCATCCTATGACACTGTAAAGGTTTGGTACTGAAAGTTCAAAAACAAGGACTATGACATTCAAGAAACAGAGCGCTCTGGCAGACCTACTGATGTTGATGAAGCCCGCCTGCAACAACTTGTAGAAGATCAGTAGGCAACCACTTCGAGAGCTCGCTAAGGAGTTAGACGTTTGTGCCATATCCATGAGTCGTGCTATCCATCGCATAAATTTGACATAAAAGTTCAATCGCTGGGTGTCGCATGAGCTGACTCAAGCAGATAAGGACAGACGTGTTCGGGCGTGCACTAATCTACTCGAATATCAATGCAAGGAAAAAAATTCTGGGCCGGATCGTCACTTGTGATGAAAAGTGAATTTACTTAAACGACACAGGCCGAAAAAGGGGTTAGTCCGCACCCGCTGAGCCCGTAGGCAGAGTCGCAAAGTGCAATTTGATTAATAAAAAGATCCTGCTTTGTATCTGGTAGGATTGTCTTGGTATTATCCACAAAGAGTACCTGGAAAAAGGTAAAACCCTCGACAGTAAGGTGTACAGCGAGATGCTAGTCTGTATTGACCCTGCTATCAAGGAAAAGCTTCGAACTGAGTTACGGCGCAAAAAGGTAATATTCTATCAAGGTAAAGCAAGACCACACATGTCTGCATTCACCGGCTGAACTCTGTATGAACTCGAGTGGGATCTTATGCCACATCCACCATAATAGCCCCAACATCGCTCCTTCGGACTTCGACCTTTTATTCACACTTGCAGCTACATCTTGTTGGTGTTGTCTTCCATTCTGCACAGACCTTCCGAAGTGAAGTTGAGCTGTTTTTGGACTCACGGCCACCAAGTTTCTGGGCCCAAGGCTTTGAAAAACTACTAAAACGTTGGCAGAAAATCATAGATTTGGGTAGCAATTACTATCCGCACTAAAGGTACTGCTTCCATGTTTTTGCTTTCTAAATTTATTGAAAACGATATTTTTGGGGGAAAATTTTCGTTACAACTAGATGTATAAAAATCTTGGGCACTTATGTGGTGTGTGTGTGTGTATGTGTGATGATAATTTAGTTTGTTGCAGATAATTTGATATTAGATGAGTGCTTGACTTGGGAAGACACGAATTATTCTGCAGTCGCGAGTGGTTTGAAGTTAGATCTCTGACATTTCGATTACGAAGTAGATGTCAGGAACTTTTGAAGAATTACAAAATCGCTTCATAATCCAAGCATGTAATTATTACTTGTTGATTACTCTATGGCATTTAGGATGTGATGATTTATTTCATTGTAGATAACTTAATGTTAGGGGAAAATTGCAGGCGAAGAGTGACGTAATATGTGGCATGGTGATGCAAAATGGTGCAAAGCGTATCTTTGAAGCGGGGATGTCTTTAAGTAAAATTTATGAATTTGAAGATCTATTTCCGATTGATTACAGTTAAGTTTAATAATTTTGTTTCGTACTTCATATTTTGCGCATGTATGTATATTGAAACAAGTTGAATATAAGGACTTTCGAGTGTTGATTACACACACGCATATACAGAGAGATAGATTTAGAAATTTAAGTTACTTACAGAAGCTGTAAGGAAGGTTTTAAAAACAAAGAGTTTCTCTCACTCACACCAAGATCGATAATTCATAAAAATATGCTAATATCAGAAAAAAAAGCAGTAGTAATATATAAACATGCAACTAAAAGGTAAAATGCATGTCAAAATGGAAAAAAATAAAAAACAAATTACGTGGTAAAGTGCAACAATTGCGTTACTCTTTGTCTGAAGTTTTATCTTAGTTTATAAAGGATATTTATATTTTCCTTATTCATAATACTATAAGCATTAATTTCCTACTTTTTCGCCACCTTATAACAACGAAAAGTATAATAATTAAATGGTAAACCAAGCAGAACCACAATAAAAGAAGGCAATTTTGCTTTATTGTCAGTTTTGCAATTTTGCACCCACTTCTGCATGAAACCTCCACTATATCGTAACGGCCATATTGTCCCGACCAGGTGCCGAGGGGTTAAAGACTGATGAATACTGGTAGTTCGTCCCGAGTTCAAACCAAGGCGAACGAGCTGCTGTATTTTTTATTTTCATATTGCTTTCCATGTGCAACGGGAATACGAGCTAGTTTTCTTCAAAGCAAATAGCCCTCGTGTGCTTTGCCATATTCAAATAACCTAACCGTAGCAGCCATAATTAGAAAAAAATACTGGAACCTTAAATGACAGTTTACGTTTAATCTTAAAATTGCTTTTTAATATATATACTGGTCTTACAGTTTTGTTAATTTCGCTTACAAAAGGCTCTGTTTAAGTTACAGGGCCGCTGTAATGAGCATTTTGAACAAGTTTACGGAGAATTCCATTTAGAATAGTATTTTTTTTTTTTTTTCCATAATGCGTGATGAATATGTCTCAGTTTTTAATACCCTAGTTAAGGGACATTTCTTCAAGTGACGAATTATTTGACCTCTCAAAGTAGGCAACACCGAATCGTATAGGACTTTGGAATTATCCCGGACACATGATGCATAAAGAAGGTGGTAAGAGAGCTTTAGGTTTCAAGGGAGCACTATTTTTAGCAATATTTTTTAATGTTATAATGATATGGAACATTTTTATTCAGTATTGTTAATAAAGTACACAGAGAACAGCACCATACTTCGGAAATCATATTTTCGGGAAAGAAGTTTTGAGTGCTGCATGAGAACTTCTAACGAAAAGAAATAATCATAAAAAACTTTTGAATAACCAGATTTATGACTTATAATAACAAATCTTAATCCTAATATTGAAAAGCTATTAACTTTCCAACAAGGCCATTGGTTAAATATTAACGTATGACTGTAGCGCTATTGGTATTGTATTGTGTTGTTATCATTATTATTACTTTTGGGTAATTTAGTGTAATTTTTTTTCAGTATAAATTAAAATATTACTTTACTTATTATTCGCAATGGCAATATTTTGCAAATTATTTATTGTTATACTATACATCAAACTTTTCAAACAGTCAATTAACTTTCATGTTCATAAAAATACATTTGCATAATGTTAATTTTACATACGTAGATATACATATACATGTACTTCATATACGCAAGAAAGATAGAGAGCATTTTAATAAAAATGGTTCGATGATGATGATGGTGGTGATGACAAAAATGATGACATCGGGCTTTGAACCAAAATTTTTGAGAAATATGGCTTTATAAACAGTGATACATCTATAACATTGATTTGAGTAATACTTCTCGAAATCTGTTTATAAGCCATTTGCTTAGTGTAGTGGCAGGAGCCCAGGCTAGTTCTCTCGGCTGTACCAATGGACACAACAAAGGCTTCGCTGTACAATTCTTGGAATTTTCTTTTAGGGGTCTCCTTCTTCAAGCCACTGGACGATTAACTTTCAGACCTGGATCATTGTTCTCGTCCTACAGTTCAGTTTACAATATTAGTTTTCAATTTTTCACATAAAGTTAGAAATTGCAAAGTGGTATACTAGTATTGCTTTGAAAAACAAAAGGCCTTTCAAAGAGCTTTTTAAAATGCTATTTAAATTCTGTGGCACAGCTGTATGCGCGTGTATAGAAAAAATTACCTGTCGCACTTGAAATGAAAAGCAAAATTTCTTTTATTCAGTTCATATGCTATGAAGTATGTGTTTTATAAAAATAAAGCTAAGTTAATGCATTCATTGCAGTTTACAAGGCATGCGAAAAATAATTTGAAAGGTGTGCGTTTCAGTTTTGCGATCCAACGTTAAGCGTACATACATGCCTGTTATATCTTGCCTTAGGTGTAATAAAGATACTTTAACTCGAGATGGAATATTAATAACATGAAAGTAAGTAGAAAAGTACCAGCTGCATGCAGGAACTCGGAAATTTGCGTGAGCTGACGGAAACAGGAGACAGTCATTCACGCACAAAGCTTTCATGTGATTAAATAAAGTAGTCAAATTCTGGATTGTAAGCTATAGAACATATGTTATTTATAACTGAAACTTCCCTCCAGGGTTAAAAGCATTCTTTTTTCGAAATAAATTAACGTAAGTGAAAAGCAAGCAATCTCAAGTAAAGAAATATTAGAAATAGTATTGGTTTTGTATTATTTTCGTAGAGAGAGAGAGTTGTTCAGAATTAATTATATTATGCGTAAAATGGAACTAAAAACTATATTAAAAATACTGAATAGCAATCCAGTACAAAATTACAGTAGCAGACAAAATTTTAAAAAAAGGGGGCAGAAGCCTGCTTTACAGATTACGAGACGTTTGACTTCAAAGAATAGCATTAACCGCAAAATTTAGCTGACATATGGCAGAGAAGTTGCGGTTAAAGTTTCTGATTAACTCACCCGTAATAATAAAACTAGCGCCGGATGTGTTCAAACAAGCACTAAGATGAGAAATTTCAGTGTGCGCAACATTTTCTCCCCCCCCCCCTTTTTTTTCCTTCCGCCATCTTTTCCTTCCTTCACTCTTTTCTGCTCTTCTAATAAGATTGGAAAAAAAATTACTTTAATTTAAACTTAATAATACGTAATATTGTTGTGTTGTTTATATAAATATTATATTACTTCGATTCTAAGATGCCATAGATTGCAAGACGCACCTCTCAAAAAGCAAGCTAAGTGAAAGGAAACTGATCCTAAGAAAAATAAAATAAATTAAATTAAATCCTAAAATACATTTGACAAACGCTTTTTTTAATAATCGACTTCGATTTATTAACAGCAACTGCATTATTAATTTAACCTATTTAAATTAGTCATTTGGAAATAGTTATAACTTCTGAATAATTAGTATTTTAGAAAAAAAGTCTTCGATCTTCGATTTTAAGCCATGAAGGCATCTCATTTTTAGCAAACCTTACTGGGAAAAAAGAAATATCTTAAAATCGAAGAACTACGGCAACAGAAGTTTAAAAAGTGCTTTCTCCATATGCCAAAACACTGAAATTCAGTGAAAGGCGAATATGCATGCAGTGGAATGCTAAATGTGATTGAAAAGATAAATTTTATGTGTTATGTTCTTCAGATTTTTAATCTTCAGCAGGAAGAAGTTACTAATAAGGAAACTACAAATCAGAAATTATATTAAAAATAAGAATACTGTGCGATAGCATTCAGTACAATTTATATTATCTTGCTACTTATTTTTACCTAGGCTTTACTGCCCACTAGTGGTTAAGATCGCTCAATAATGGAATTTCGAACGGTCCGAATAGTGTCAAATGTTCTGGATACATGGGCGTTTTCGTAGTTTATCTCATACGCAATCCAGTATCCTTAGAAAACCTTTGACATAATCAAATCCCCCCCCCTAAAAAAATCCCAAACTCTTAAAAAGCCATCCACGAAGCGTCAAAGTATATGTACTTAACATCAAAGCCATAGAAAGTAAGTTAAAATTTATCGTTCAGTGTAATTCCTGTGATGAGTACAAAGTAAAGATGTGAAAATATTATATAAAATATCTCGAGTAAAATTACCTTAACTACGTGTACTGGAAGCTGAATTTCGACATTTATTAGAAATACAATGAACTTGAATTATTTGTGATTATAAAAACAATTCGCTTTGTGAATTTGCTGTTGTAAACATCGCTGGGAATTAATCCTGGAACGAATTACTATTGTTATTTGGTCTTATTCAGTCAGCCTATGATGAACCCGAAGAAAAACTTAATTAGCGAATTATTCAGAGAGTCTGTCACCGTTACGTTATGTAAATTACGCTACCAGATAGAATATTTATTTTCCACACGGCCTAGCAAACTGAAAACTGTAATTTTCAGAGATGCTGATGTTCGATGTTCCATGCTGATGTTCGATGTTCGATGCTGATGTTCTTGTTTAGTTTCATCAAGTGAATTAAAACAAATTGTCGTTTAATCATCCCAGCAATTTACAAGCATTATGCACAGTTCTCAACAATTTATACTTTTTTAAATATTTGATAATATCTTTAATGGGGCTTTTAATCTACCTAATTCACAACTTTTATAACCATTTGCTCACGTAACTCGTCATAGAAAATCGTTTACACGCTATCTACCGGTGAGTTCTTATACACTTTAATAAGGCTGCTTTATTTTTCAATTGCTGAAATAAGTATTTCTCAAAAATTCACACAGTGTACTTTATTTCCTTTTCTATTTCATAAGTAGTGTATCTACAAGAATTGAAACATATCTCACAGGCCCACCACTGCCTGAGTGTATGAATGTCAACGGGTAGGTTGAATTCGACCGTCTTCTGAATTAGCTTCCAAATCAAACGCATATAATTAACATTAACCAGAGAAAGCATTTTTACTGGCAATAAATGTACGAAAATGAATTGAAAATAAGGAAATAAACTTTTAAGAAGCTTTTTTATTTATTTATTTTTCCTAGAGCCAAAAGCTCTTCTTTTCAGTGTCATATTTACGTATATTGTTGAAGCACTTCTGTGCAAAAGATATCACTTGAAAACTCTTATGTGCATAATTTTCAAGCTCTTTACAAGTAGCCAGCCTTCTTCTAAGACAAAGGATCAGAGATTTAATTTATCATGAAATATGGTCAACAGTTTCGCTGAAAATAATGAACGCAGCGAAACACACATGAGAGATATTCCTCTGGTAAATAAAAGAATCATTACGTAAAAAAAGACGCTCGAGTTTCTGGAACTTAAATATCTGGTAACGGTTCACTAATGGTTAACTATCAAAGAAAGATCAAAGAAAAGAACTGTGCTGACAAACTCTAGCAAATCTTAAAAAAAATTTAAAAAAAGTGAAAATTATTCTTTTATTCGAATTATTTTATTATTATATACAGTTAATCTTTCCCAAAACAACCATTCATTATTCTAAAAGATTTAGATCTTCTGTGAAAGCAGTTCTGGTTCTTAAGAAATCCTGGCCATTCTTAGAAGTGATCAATCTTAGGAAGATGATAGCTGTAGGTTTTAAATCGGTTTTTATTCTGCATAAATTTGAGCTATTTCTAATAACACATAAATAAAAATTCTATTGATGGCTTTTAACTCAGGAAAATTCCAACTATAAACCTAAAGAAAATATTCTGTGAATTTTTAAAGCAATTCTCATTTATTTGACAGTTGTAAAGTAATATTTTTGTAGTCATAGTCTGTTGATTCTCTTTTATCAGATATTACACTCAAATTATTAGTTTTTAATATCACAGATTATAAAGTATCAAGTTTTATTCGTGAATGAAAAAAATTTTGAAGGAATTTCATTATTAAAATTCATTTTAAAAAGCTCTCAGTAACTTTAATATTTCTAAAACTTGCAGACTGAGATAGCATTTTTTCAAGTTAGCAAAAATATTGGGATTAAAATGAAAACTTCATAAACAGAGCAGAATTCTATTAGCGTGTATTACTTGATTTTCCATTGTTGCGTGTATTACTTAATCAAGTATTCTACATAAAAAAATTAGAATTAACATAAATTAGAATTTTGCCAAGTGAAATTTTATTTTTGAGGAGAAGCTGAAAATTAGCGTTAAATTTGAAATGCGAATATCTACAAAACTGCTCATAAGATTAAAAAAAAAAATTAGTAATTTGAGGCTTTGAGTTGAATTGTAGGAAAAAACGAACGTATAATTTTCAAAAATATTCGATTTTATTTGAATAAATGTATGTTAGCACAATGCTGTACATTTTGATTCATGACGAATGAGAAAGTCATTTTAAACCAATCTAATTTTTAGTGATGAATGTATATTTTATTTCTTATTCTTTTGTAGGTTATTTTGGTTCGCAATAATCAAACATGCAGTTATTTCCGCTACGTAGATGATACTTCTATTCTGTTAGATAGTAATAAAGATGATTTAAATAAAATTCTTTAAACAATGAATTCCACAGATCCTGCTATTCAGTTCACTTTTGAACTTGAGACATGCAATTCTGTTCCGTTCCTCGACATTTTGGTCACACGTAACACATCCAATTTCAGTACTACGGTTTACCATAAACCTTCATCAATTTGCCTTCCACGACACTTCAAGTCGTGACTAACAAACTAAACAAAAGTTAACTTCATTTTATTCCTATGTTTTTCATGCACTTCAAGTTTGCTCCTCTAAATTGGCTCTTAATCAAGAACTAAATTATTTAAAAGCAGTAGCTATTGACAGGGATTTTTCATCCAACATTATTAATCAAGCAGTGAAACAATTCTCATTTCAACACACCATAAGACACACTCTTGTTTTAGGAGATTATAAGAATTATATTATCATTCCTTTCTTTCCATCAATTAGCTATAAAATTGCACATATTTTACAGAAATTTAACTTTCGGGTACTTTATTCTGCTATCAATAAAATTCCGAGTTCCATACCCAAGGACCCCGTTCCGGATATGAATTTCTGAAGTATTTACAGGATTTCTTGCCAGTGTGGTTTAATTTACATTGGTCAAACTAAGATAGCCTTACAATTTTGCGTTAAGGAACATGAGGCATATGTTAGAAAAAAGAAAACACAGAAGTTCTCTGTTGCTCAGCATTGTTAGTCCGAAAATCACACTTTCAATTTTTCTGCAGCCAATATTATTCAAAAAACATCCTCCATTGGTAAATTAGATTTTCTAGAGGCGTTTCACATTCAAAAAAAATCTTTTCGTTCCAGTTAACGACCCTAATTCCGATCCATTTTTGTCTTCAGCCTTTAAGAAAATTATGTTTTAGTTCTTGTTTCATCAATATATGGCATCAGTAGCTTAATGCCTGCCCAGCCATTTTTATCTTATCTTATCTAATCTCTATATCTTATCTCGTTCATTTGCGCTTTGGCAGCTGAGGACGATGGTTGGATGAAACTATCGAAACTAGTCCTGTGAAAATTTGCAAATATAATATATTATTTTTTTTTTTTTTTGTTTGACTTCTAAATTAAATTATACCGATCTTCGAATGACGTTGAAAAGTGCTCTAAATCTTGCATATATAATGCCATTCGCTTTCTTGCTTAAAATGAATAAATTTTTATTTAAATTACTTTCTTCTGAAACGATTCGTTTGTTGGATATTTCATACTAGTGTTTAAATGGTCCACATTTTATATGCAAGGGACTCTTTTGAGACAGGCAAAGTGAAAGTTAAATTTTGTCGATTAGCTAATAAAAGGGTGTATGCGCAAAATGTTTCTCCTTTTTTCTTCCCACAGTGTACTTTTCAATATCGCACACAGAGCGAGAGATAACATTCATAATAAATTCACATCTAAGTAGTGTTAAAGAAGTAGTTTATTTTGGTTCGTAATAATCAAAACATGCAGTTATTTCATACGTTAGCTAGGACAACTCTTATTCAAATGGAGATTTAAACTCATTAAATTTATATGATAAAAGCTTAAATGTATAATCCCAAAAGTGAGCATAGATGACTTTTTTTATAACTTCATTTTCTTTAGTATTTAAACGACTTTAATTTTATTACTCCATAAAACTATGAATGTCGATTTTAAATAGGTAGCCTTTCTAATTGTTTATAGAATTTCCAGACACTTGAAGAATGAAGGCTCTTATCTCGTCTGCTCAGTATCTCGTTATGCAGTGGAAGTACCTTTAACAGCAAAGCTAAAACTTTTTGTTTAGATATTATAGCATTTATAGAAACCTCAGAATGTGAATTTATCTTTTTAATAAGTACGGTTAGTGTAAATATCGTTGGAAGATTTCTATTGTGATGAATAACTCTCTGAGGAAAACCAAAGATTCAGTTTGCGGATACATTAGAAGTGGCTCCATGGCGACAGTTCTAATGTATCCGCAAACTGTCTTCGAGGGGAACTGTCTTCAACGTTTTAGTTCGGGTGACACTGTAGAGGCATTAGGATTTTTAAGGGTGAAGAACCTGAGAATCGACCTGGAAGCTTCCGATTACTCCCTTGAAAGACAATTTACAGTAATTCAATTGCCATTTCTGTAATTCAACAAATGCACCATTCGGTCGGAATTCTTTTGGCAATTCTTTCAGCAATTCAACAAATGAATATTTAGTTGGAAATCTTTCAGCATTTAAAAAAATATCTTTTACACTTAATAAATTCACATTCGCTCTTAATTTCTCAATAGTCAATTGATAATAAAAGAAGTGTTTGTTTTCATCAACTCGTTTGTCTAGTTTTGCTAAAAATTATTTCTTTCGCATATCGGAAAAGAAAAACTTAAACATTTGCTTCTCCCCTTCCCCGCGCTTCCAAATCAGAGAAGTGAGATAAATGAAACTTTTTAATGACATTGAGTAACATGCGATTGAAAATAGAGCATAAATTTGATCTAAGGCAATAAGAAAACACAATGTATCGACGAGGGCAAGCGTACGATTTTGCCCAACCTTTGCCGAATGATAGATAACCTTAAACATAGTAAAGTATATAAAATTAAGTATATAAGTACAAAATAAAATTAAGCACCAAAAAAGCCAGATTTCGCTTCTCAGATACATTGCGCCATAAGAAATGCACGGCTTTCCTTACGCTAGACGTGGCGAAAGCATTCTACGGCGTCTGGCATAAGGGGTTTATTTACAAACTAATCAAGATGAACTTTAGTCGTTAAATTATTATTCTTCTCAATTCCTTCCTTACTGACCGAACTTTTAGTGCCAGTCGAGGAAATGTCTATTCAGCCTTCAAAAACATCACTGCAAGAGTGTATTCTGTCTTGCGCCCGTCCTCTACCTGTTTTACGTAATCTATTTTCCCAGATATAAACTGGATCATAATTGTATGTTAGCTTGCTATGCCGATAAGTAGCCGGTAACCGTAACCTCTTATCCAACCCAATAATGCCAACTCCAAACTCCAGGATTTTGTTTTAGGTATGAAGGACGTGTGTAGGAAATGGAGAATCAGTATAAACGGCTTAAAGTCTAAGCTCATATTGATAAGCAGACGCAGGATTCATAATATACGATTGAATAACCTCTACTTATTCGGAAAACTTGTGAACCGTTGTAAATTATGTAAGTTATCTAGGGGTTATCATCATTAACCAAGGACTCACATGGACTTCTCCTATTAAACCTTCTTAGGAAAAGCCTGTAGTATCGCCAACCAACTTTCCGTGCTCCTTGGAAATTACTCTTACTGTCGTTCACCAAAAAGAGGAGGATTTATCTACGCATTAAAAGGCCCAATTTTGTACAACTCATTTACAGCCTGGGTGTCAGTTTGCCGATGTGATGTCTCTTGATGTATTTTCGTAAGAAAATACGAGATAAAATTTATGCAATAACTTAAATTGTGTGATATATACTTCCATTCAATACACCGCGAGAATAGCACAAAAAGATATTCTTAAAAAGACAGTACAATTTTTGCATTAGTCCGTCTAGGATATTTTTCTTTTAAAATTTAAAGTAAATATATGAATAAATAAAACACTAAATAGTTCCAATAAAGGACAGTCGTTAGACAAATTCGATTCGTTCCCGAAGTAGCTCTATCATTTTGCCGCAATTGGCTTACCAATATTCGGCAAGAGAGAAACCTTAAATAATATGAATGTAATTTAGAACTTTATCTTCAGTTTTCATGCTTATTTCGAGAGCAGAGAACTCTCCCTTCATCGGCATATTTTTTTTTTCACTTCAGGTATGTACATCACAAATAGCGCGGCAACGTCGTATTGACGTTGCAAACTCGTCGCGAATCATGTTGCAAAAGCGTTGTAATATGTTGTCTTTAAGACGCTAAGACGCCCAGATGTCCGCGAAACTCCACTGTTTTGCAACCGTTGCAAAGATGTCTTTATTATGTCTTTGCAGATGAGGTTTTTGTCGCATAGACGTCGTTATTGCGTCTTTCTCAGGCTATATTTTGGTTGTGAAAGCATCGTATCACGATGTCTTAACGACGCCTAAATGTTCGCAGAATTCGACCTTTCTCCAACAGTTGTGAAAACGTCGTTATTATGTCCTTGTGTTACATATTGATTTATGCAGAAAAATAAGCTTAATAATCAATATATTTTTCTTCTTTTTTTAAAATTTTGTATTCCTTGTATTTTTCTAAAGTTTAAATATTTTATCATTTCCTGAAAACCAGAAGATAATACAATTTTTTCTCTTTAGACTAAATATGCATAATTAATAATAACCTTAATTATTTTCAGTACTTTAAACTATATTTTTTTAAAAAACTTAAATTCTAAGTTACGATTATTTAAGATTTTCATCATTTTTTTCCTTAATCCCTTAGTATGTAAGTGGTTATTATAAATATATAACAATAATAGTAGGTTTTTAATTAATTAAAACTCAATCAGACATAAATAAAAGTAGAACTATATATGCGGGTAAAATAAAGAGCGTTTTTGATTATAACAACGTTATCACATTTATTTCTGTTGAATCTCAGAGACAACGCTGACCTAATGAGCAACTTCCAACCTAAGTTAACCTAAAGGAAATATATTACTCAGATGGAATATATTACTCAGAGATAAAACCATCTACTATCTACTGGCCACAGCCTTAGGTCGGAGCCAAAACAGATCAGTCGGGCACTAAAATGTCAATGTCAAATTTCAAAAGTTTACATTTATACAATATATAGAGTTATTGGGATATATTGCATACGTTGAAGAAATACATCTGAAATTATTATATTAAGATTTTCCAGGATAGTTAAGACAGGAATTGACAGCCGCCTACAGTAACAAACATGGTAACAATAAATGCAAAACGGGAGAATCGACCTGGAAGCTTCCGATTACTTACTTCCGATTTAAAGTAGAAGATCATAGATAAATGTCAGTCATATATAATAGAAAAACACAAGTAAATGAACAGTAAGGATCAACACTCCGTTCAGAATTTGCATGCTATTGAAATTAAGTATATACTCATGAAAGAATCAAGTCTGATCTCTAGAGTCCAAATTTAAGGGTAAATGAACATACTTTATGTTCCATCATCCAGTACTAAATGTTTTGTCCAAAGCAACGTATTGTGCAGTTCATGTAACATTCAAGTCATATAACTCAGAGGTACTGGAATTTGTACTAAATCATAGTAATAAAATCCAAGTTCAATCAAGATGTTTGTTGATTCAAGTACAATTAACAGTTGTCATATAATTGTAACAATGAGTTAAAGAAGATCATATCAGATATACACAATATAGAACAAATGTTATGTTTCCATACTTGGTCATAAATGTTCCAAGAGAAAAACTATGAGTACAATTATATGTTAATCTACACAAGAACAGATAGCATAATATTGAGAGACATGCATTCATAACGTTGAACAAAAGATTACTTGAGATACAACTAAGCACGTGCTGTACACTTTACGCTGTTGCTTTTGAATGAAAAAAAAATGTCATAACGTTTATAAGAAATCAGATGTTACAATTACTAAAAGTGCAATTGTATTATTTCGTAGGTATGTCATTCCAGATATTCACTGGTTCATATAAGCCAAAATAAAATTTGATTATGCACAGATTCAAACAAGAATATTTAGCAGTAAGATAGAACATAGTGTAAATATGGAAAGTTCGCGCCAGATATATGAAGAGATAAGCGAAGAAAGTCGATCGCTAAATTAAAGTAATTCTAAGCGCAATACTCAACACTACATATTATTACACATTATTACATTTGTATTGAAAAACCTAGTTAATAATGCAAGTAAGAGATATACACAAAGATATACTATACTGGTTCAAATACATACAATATTTCTTATTTCATATAAAACTTACTAAATACATTAAATTACACAAAACATATTACATATTATTACATAATGCTTAATATAAATTACACGTTACATATTATCATTGTAAATACAAAAGACAGATCATAACCCAATACATTTTAAAAACATAATACTTGTTACAAATCAATACACATTATAAAAAGTTGCAGTATCAAACACCAGGAGTACACCAGATATTCATGACCATGTCAAGACAAGGTATGACCATGTCAAGACAGATTGTAAGAGAGGCAACCTATTTAAACCTATTATCAGGTTCAATGTTCCGTCTTACTTTCTTCGGGAACATGCAAGGACCTGAATCGGAACAGAGAGCTTACTAAAGCTATGTTCAATAACTGTGGGAAGTAGACAGGATACACAAGAAGGGTATACAAAACCCTTTATTTTTTTCTATTTACAATAATTTCCGTACTTCGGAATACAAAGACCCACTACTTGTGGTCTAAACGTAATAATATAAAAATATAACTAAACTCTAACTTGACTTTGAAATAATAAACGTGGAAGATTGGCCTTATATTAACAGGAAGCCGTATGTAGTACAGAGAACTGTTAACACTACAATACGTTTAAAATTATCACGAGGATTAAACCTCTGGCCTGGAAGGCAACCAGCAACTGAGTAAAACTTTTAAGGTAAGCGGCCTGCTTCGACTAACTCCTTCCTCTCTTTCGCTTGGCAAAAAGCCACAACTTAAGTACTTGGCGTTCGCCAGACAAATTTTGCATAAATAAGTTAACGCTTTTAATTCTGGCCGGAAGTAGAAAATAAGAAGTGATAGTAAAGATTTAAAATAAAATAAACGTTAGTAAAACTTAAGATCCTTACACTATTACAGATGAATCTGCCTACAAATCAGAGCATATACCAGTCACAAAGTACAGTTACAAATAAGTACATAAAAACTGAAACTAAGCATTTGACTTGTTAGAAGAAGCAGTCACCATGAGCAATGGGGAAGCAATTATCCTATTTTAAATAAAGAGTCATACCAAAAATACAAACAAAACTAACTCATGCCATAGTTAATGCTGTAACAATTTCCAAGGTAAAAGAAAAACATCATTTAACACGACATAAAACAACACATTATTACTTGTAACATAAAAAAATTACTTTAAACTTATAATTACTCAAAAAAAATTACATATTAAAACATATCAAGACTTATTATTAAATCAAACAACACAGTAAAACATATTACTTGATAATATTATATACTAGAAATGATGATTATTAATTAAACGTGTGACAAAATGATTACTAATTACACAAATCTCAGAGACAATGAAAATTACCCCTGTCATGATAAATTAGGAAGTATAAGGTAACATCATCAGTATTTTACCTGAAGTATAAATTTATTCGCGTTTTATAGTAAAAAAATATAACCATTAACTTCTATATCTCCAAGATATGCAAATGAAAGCCTGTATAAAGTAGTTAATAAATATGATCAAACTCATTTCATACAAAAACCTAATCTAATAAAATATAATAATAAAAAAAAACTTCCCAAATTCATATCTAAAATGAAATAATAACCTAACAAACAACATACATGACAGCACTTTTTAAGAAAAAACATGAATTAACAGTGTTTGAAAGTATAAATAGCAGAAGGAAGGTAACAGAACTAAAATTTTCAATTAATGAAAAATTATATGTGTTTTTAAATAGTAAGCAATTAAAAGTGCAATAATTATGGATTTTTTTTTTCTTTGAGAACATACAGACTCCCCGTGCACCACATATGTACAACACGGGGCTTACAGAAGTAAGTTAACTAGAACATTAAAGGTTACATGTATAAATAAACATTAAAAATTACATGCATAAATAAAGCGAACAAAAGCAGAGAACAGCAGTCTGGACTTCACGAAAACAGATAAGTTCACTGGCCAAGGTCACTCCGAACATTTTCAAATCGTTCTGTAAGCATAATCTAGGGCCATCAAATGTAGGGCACGAGAAAATCAAATGTTCCACATCCTGAGGAACTCCTTTTGAACATTCACATAAATTGTTTGATCGTAGATTAAAACGAAACAGATAACTTGCAAATTTACCGTGACCAGATAAAAACTGAGACACTTTAAAATTTAACGAGAGGAAAGACTCGGAATTCAGTCTATGGTAAATAGAAGGAAGGAACTTTTTGGTGACTTCAGCATTACAAAATGAAATGTATTCCTCATTCCACATAGCTAAAAGCTTTTTATAATGAAAGGACTTCCAATAACTCTTTGGAATGCTAATGTTGATATCAATGGGTAAATTTAAGGCATCTTTAGCTAAGAAATCAGCTCTTTCATTTCCGTAGAAACCATGATGAGCACGCACATAAGCAAAGCAGATATCAATACCTCTAATTCTATGTGAACTAACAGTTACTAGGGTTTCGATAACTAATTTATCGCAGCTGGTAATACTGTTCAAAAGTTGAAGAAAAGAAAGAGAATCAGAATAAATAAGGTACTTTGAGGATGTTGTCCCATGATCCTGGATCCATTTGACGGCAAGATAAATGCACAGAAGTTCTGCTTGAAAAACTGTACATTCATTCCGTATACGGTGTCTAAGAAAACAAATCTCGGAATGGCCTTCAAAAAGAACAAATACAAGGCCAACCTTGTTGTTCATCTTGCTGCCGTTTGTAAAGAAAACCATATTAAAACTCATTTCAGCAGTCTCTTTATAATCGCAGAAATTTATGGGTTTTAAAGAAGCGGGATGAGAAAGATCAGTGAAGGGGACAATTCCATTAATACAGTCTTCCGACGCATGAGTTGCCAATGACTCAAAAATATTATTCTTATATGCAGTTTCAAAATCAATAGGCGGAACTCCTGCAAGAACAAAAGTAGCCTCATAGCTTAAGGTTCTATAACCACTAATAATACGAAGAAGAATTCTCCGTTGAAATCTTTCTCAAATTTCTATTGTTAACCTTCTTGGCAAGAACATGTCCCCAAGCACGACAGCCGTACGAAATGAAAAGTACAATACACTGCTTATACATGAGTTTAATAATTATGAATTGCAGTATTTACTAGTAATGCTGATGTTTCTTAGCACCATTTCTTTCGATCATATGTAAATGTATTTACTTATTTTTAGTGTCTACATTTTAGAATAGTGGTAGATTACAGTGATTATTTCATGCACGTTTTACAATCAATAACTTTCCTTTTGATACTGTATAGAAATAATTCAAATAATATAGTATACGATAGTAAGCCAAGTACATTAAAGTAAGCTCTCGTTAAATAGCACACGATGAAACATTTTGTTTCTATTTATTATGAATTTCTTTGTTATCACTAGCACATACAAAGTAAGCGCAGTAACTAGAATATACTTAAATTTAATAAAAAAATAAAACCTAATTTCCAACATTCAATTATTGAGATAATCTAATAAATATACATAACGGCAATATTTAAAAAAACGCGAATTACACAATGTTTGGAAGAATAGATACCAAACGAAAAGTAGTAAAACTGCAATTTGCAATCAATAAAAAATATTTAGTGTTTTTAATATTACACAGTTAAATATCATATTCGATCATATGCGGATGTATATACACATTTTTAGTTTCTGCATTTTAGGGTAATGGCAGATTACCATAATCATTTCATACACTGTTTAAAATCATTAACCTTTTCTGCATACTGTACAAAAGACAACATACTATAGAATGTGCATTAAAACCGGTTCTTCTTGAAACAGCATGTCATAATTTTTTAATGTATTGCTTTCTTGTTATTACATATATCTAATTATTCTTCAGTAGTCATATTAAGTACTTGTACCAGTCCAATAATTTCTTTGTATTTTGAAAATAATGAACATACCATAACAGCTTGAAATGTTGTTGCTTCTCCATCGATTGCATTTTCAGCAAAACCAGAAAGTGCCTTACCGTTGTATGTTATTTTTGGTTTTATATGAATTAATTCTGAGCACCAACCTTTCACTATGAATACAATAATCAATTAATATGAATGATATACGATATAGCACTTAGGACGTTATAACCGAAGCACAACGCTAATCCGGGTATCCAAATATTGCACCGCTGAAACACTGAAGATGGGAGACCACCACTGTATAATTTTAATCACCGGAAACACATAAAACACCAAAACATAAAACTAAACACATAAAACTATTTCACTCTATGGACGATTAGCATTGTAGCGCGTTCTAATTTTCCAAATTTTGGTTCACAGTTTCTCTAATTCTGATGTCAACATTTATTAGTAATTTATCAAATCCATTAATTTTGTCATTTTCCATGAAAAGTGTTAATATTTCTTTCTCTTTTTACATTAATTTTTCCGTTCTGCTTCTCCTGACTGTCGGTGAGTTTTCCGACATATATATTGTACAGCCGTTAAATATGCATGGATGTGCATCGTCATTTAACGTTGGACGTTTTCTGGGGATTCTTAAAATCGCCTCATTTTTATCCGTGAATACATCTTCACGCACAATCATATCTTCGCGAAAATTGTACTCTTTGCACTGTATGCGGTAAAATGTTTCATATTATGTCAGCATATTACTTCAAATAAACTCGTCATTACTTCAAAACTTACTTAATAAAAAAAAAAAAAAAAGGTGGGGAATGATGATTCTTTACAACCAGGATTTGGCGACTGGGTCCCCTAATCCCTAGTCGCCCTTTAAAAGGGATTTCTTCCTTCTTCTAGTACGCCTTCATGGTGTAACGGTTAGCACACAATCGGCGCGTATTCGAGAGGTCCAGGTTCGAGTCCCGGCGAGAGCATTGCTAATTTTTCACTTCTCTTGCATAAAAAAAAAAAAAAAAAAAAAAAAAAAAAAAAAAAAAAAAACCTAATGTTTCTAAAAGTTACGCAGATAAAATAACAGTGAAAGTATATAAAAAAGGAAGATGTATAATATACTTAAATATAAATACATCAGTACGAAAAAAAAAGTAAACCGAGTAACCAAATATTCATTTTTTGATTTTCATAAATAATTTCATAAACTATTTATGAAAATCAAAAAGTTAATAATAAAATGCTTGAATTATTAAAAAGTAGACGATAGTAAAATTTAATTTGTAAATATGCAAATACCATGAATTTTGAATAAAATGTGCGCATTTAAAAGCCTAAACGTGAAGTTCAAAAAGGTAAGGGTAAAATTATTAAGTGTAAAAATTCAAATACCATCATAATGAAATATATTCAATACCATTCATTGCCATTCAAAATACAAATACCATTCTAATGAAATCATTAATGTACTTTAAAATTAGCATAATGTAAGGAAAAATTCCAAGGAATATATGTCTTCGGCGTTCTTATAAACTTAAGCTTATTTAGTACCAGTTTTACGCTTGAAAGTTTAATTATGTCCGTTACTTATTTCCGCTCCATAAGAGTAAAATTGATTACGTTTGAGACTAAAAACAAAAATCAGTCTTCCATTAGAAACGAGAAATAATAAGTAAGTATTTTCTGTCTTCCTATTGCGCCCCCCGTCTTAGCTGAGCGATGAACTTCGTGCTTTCAAAACTATGTTTTAAAAAAGCGATCAGAATTAGATTATGCTCTTAAATCTGTGTTAAAAAAATACATCAGAATGAAGTAATGCCGGCGTGACAAGACAACACGCTGAAGAATAACTCATTTCAAAGGAAAGGAATTGGCAGGTTTGTTTTAAGAAAACTAATTTCCCTTCTGCTCATTAGACCGTACATGCTCTTTTTCTGCATCTTTTCTCTTAATGATCCAAAGGTATTTTACGAACGATTTACACTGGGGAGGGGGGGGGGGGAATCCCATCGCTCTGCAAAGCCGTAGGTCATGAAGTCGGCGGGACAATTAGCGTTTCGACGCCTTAAAAAAGGAGAATACGATCAAGCTCTTGATAGCTCGCAGTTTGGGCAGAATAGTATTCTTCGAAGTACTTCAGGTATCTTGTCTTCATACTCCTGGCATTTACGAAAGTTGAGTGCGACTACGCGTAACACGCAATGATAATGTTTAATGTTGGGGCATTGAAATCTGCGAATCCCACGAATATCGAAAAAGATTTGAGATTCAAAAATTGGTACTAATGGCGTTTTTTTTACTATTCAAATTTTTCGAATCACAAATTAATAAAAAAGAAAAGAAAGAAAGAAACTGTTAAACGCTTCAATTCGAAAGTTCAAGAAGATTAATTTTAGCGATGTCTAATAAAGTTGTTCATTAAGAAAGCGAACTTGACTGTTGCAGACTGTTGCAGCATGACCTGTATCTTCATGTGTATTATTACCTCGATACGCCCTTGAGCGCTGCTCTTAATTTTATGGAGAGAATTAAAAAGAGTTCCGTGTTCAGTGTTTGTTTGTGTCAACTCTTGAAGTAATCTTTTCCCCTTTGTATTCGATTGTTTATGAGATTCTGGACAGATTTGAAAACTTTTAACTATTTTTCAAATATCTGTCAGTTGAGGAAATGATATTGAGGATTTAAGAGTTTTAATTATATGTTTCCTTTTATAAATTTCATTTGAGCCTTTTATCAAATACAGGTGATATTAAAAACTATATTCTAAAATGTATTTTCTCCTAAAGTCGGATTTGGAATTGTGTTTTTATTAAAAACTTAATTATGTGTCAAAATCCCCCCCCTTCCTTTTCTATTTCTTGTTATTCTTAAATTAAGTTTCCAAGGGATTCCAAAACATTTTAGAATTCGGGTTTTGATTCGAGAAAATTTAAGTTTCCTGCCATTACTAGTAATTATAATAGATCTCCTATATTTACTGATATCATGGGCAGAAAACGGTTTCTATTAATGTCTGTATAAGAAGAAAAGCGAAAACATTTACATTATTAACTTTAATTTCTTAGTGCTTAGAATTACATACAACTGGAAACGAGTTTAAGAAATAAGAGGCAAGAATAAGATATTAGTTGCAGTATAAGAGATGAAATGCAATACTGCATTAAATAAAGGTAATAGCTGCGCTTCTGTAACCATCTTTGTCTACAGAATCTTATGAATATTGACTTACATTTGAGATAGTGTTACAAAATAGTGCAGGATTAGACAACTGAAAGGAAAAACAAACAATAAAAAGATAAAAGTTAAAAAAGACTGGCCAAGACAATCAACTGAATATCCAATAACAACAGAACAACCGCCATCCAGAATCAGAAGAACAGATAAAAATACAAAGATAGTTCCGTTTAAGTTGTACAAAGAGTATAAACTTCTCATGGGATACATTTGAGCAGAAGAATCTTCCAAGATGAATATTGTTGAGCAGAAAAATAGATGTTAATCAAAATATTCTAAGCCAAAAATCTGGTTCAAAAAGTAATCACGCATTCAATATTTTAAAATTTAATCATATCGCATGATTGCAAAATTTCGTGAGCTCGATTTTCTTATAGATGGAGGAAACAAAGCCACAGGGCAGCTTGGTGTTATTCATGACCATGGTGGTATGTCGCTGTATAGACAAGAGCATGCTCCATCACTTTAAATCCCACCGTTGACAAAATTCAATCTGTGGGTAAGACGCCTTTGCCAGAATGGAGAGGACAAAGTTACATTTTCGCCATGTTATACATACTACATAAGCTTCAGAAAGAAGTGATTGTTGGAACCACAGCATAAAATACTTGGCATATGTCTTCCGAATATGGAATCTCTTTGCTCAGTAAAAATATACTCTGGAAGATTTCGAAAGACCAATTTTAACTTGGATTATAAACCCCTATCCGGACAGCTTTTTGTCAAAAATAACAAAGTTGTATATGCTTTAGGGGTAAATAACCAAAGCATTAAAACTGAGCAGGTTGCAGAAAGACTTTATAAAAACAGGCTGTAAGGTATTTTCTCTTGCCTTAGCGCTTGTTTTCGGGGTGTAATTGAGAAGCACGTCCGGCTAGCAATTGAGAGCTCCACAGTTCGAATCTCAGCCAGGACATCGTGAATTTCTCATGATTCTTGCCCTGAATAAAAAGAAAAACGACTGAATCTACAAATGCACCTGAACTAAAAGATGGTTGACGATAATTCGTCACCACCAGATATTGCGATTGGATGATCTCCTCCGCATTCGCCCTATAAGATGAGGAGTATGTAAGGTATTTCCTCCTTCTTATGGTGTATTTTCGTGGTGTAATTAGAAAGTACGTCCAGTTAGCAGTCGGGAGGTACGGAGCTCAAATCCCGGCTAGGACATCACAGCTTTCTCACGATTCTCAAGCAGGGGGGGGGAGGAATTACTTAAAATGAATACGAAAAAACATACGAAATGCAGATTAAACTGATAAGTTTCATGTGTATTTCATATTTACAGAAATTTGGACTCGCTTTTAAGTTCAAGTACATTGTTTGAGATAAAAGAAAAAGCTGGACAGTGTCTCTGTTCAAATTGCACGAAAACGTTATTGTTTGATAGTCTGCTAATAAGGGATGAAAGCAGGGCGATTCTGTGTAAGCACGTGCAATACAAAATTAGATTGATGATATGGTTTAACACGTGAGTACTAGCTATCTAAACGGAAAGATATCTTTGTGGAGGACATTTTAAGGAGGCTGATATTCACGTTAGAGATAGGAAAACCAGTCCGTTCGCCGAGATGTGTATCCTCGTCGAGCTACTAATGTTCGTCAGCTGGTGGACTGAGGGGTGGCAGATGCAGACTAAAACAAGCTGATGAAATTTCAGATGGCATGAACATGTTTGTCTTTCATCAAACAAAGCCGTTTCGAATGTGAAAATTCAACGAAAGAAAAAAATAATAAAAGGCTGGTTTTGATCACTAGAACGGTGTTAACATCAGTCGTGGCAATGCCAGACCGTGTATTGTCCGAGAATGCTATTAAAATCGGAGACATTAAAATAGAAAATTCTTTAGAAACCGCTGTATTTTCCAGTAATTTCTTCTCCATATTTCTGTCTGTTCCAGTCTTTGTAGAGTAATTTGTGTGGCACCAATTTTGATTCTTCTGAAACTGTTAAAAATTACCTCACAAATTTCTTTGAACAAAAGCCATGCAGATTCTGCAAGCAAAAAGGCTACAGACTTTCAAAACATTGAAAGATAGTTGGAAAATACGACGATTATTATATCATATGTGCAAGATATGGCTGTCTTGTGTTTTACTTTCAAATCCAGCAATTTTCAGATCACGCAATAATTAAAACTTGCTGTAAGTAAATGTCTTTGATAACTCTGCTTACTGCAAATTTAATTCCTTATTGAATGGAAGTGTACGTTACAAATTCGACAATAAATTAAAAGTAAAATTATTCTCCTTCTGTTGATCGCGCATAATCACAAATTTAATTCTGTTTCCTAATTATTCTCTCCCCAAACCTGAAGTAAGAAAAAACTGTTAGTTCTTTGTCTATATAGAAGCTATCATAAGACTAAATAACTCCAGAAAAATTGGTTATATACCTATCGTTCCAATTTATTAAATAAGTAAGATAAGGTAGACCTTTAAAACTGCAAATGGTCGCGCAACTCATTTTAGTAAAAAGTACGCAAAATTTGAATTTTGGCTCTAGCTCCGTAGGGAGAAATGTATAAGATGACAAGAATACCTTTAATAAAAGAATTAGAGAAGCAAAGGAGAGGAAAAAAAATTCCACATCATCGTACTATCAAAATTATTAGGTTTATTTTCTGCCAAAGTATTGATTTTCAACACTTTTCTACCACATTACCTTTTTAGCCATACACCACAATGTCATCACTGCTAAGGCATTTTGATCTAAGTTATGCCTGTCATAAGCTATGTTAGATGTATAAAACAGAAGATATGTTAGTAGGCTAAGAATTGCATATAATTTTAAGGTATGGTTTCCCGCGGAACCAGCCAACACTGACAAATTCGAAAGAGTTGAATTACTTGAATTCGTCACTAAGAGCTGTTTTGTGATGAGGTAAGAGTATTTCACTGCTATGAAACGGACTCATGTTCCGTCCTCAAGGCCAAGCCACCTCTCGTATCGCAGTTCTGGTTCGATCCATAGATGTCGCCACGTAGAAATCCTTCCCTAAAATACCAAAGCAACGGCTAGCCATAAAGGACCACAGCTCCGGGCCACCACAGGAGTGTCTTTTCAGACGTGCTACGAACATGCACCTCCTCCACCCATCCAGAGTCGTACCTAGGGTTTTCAGTGCCCAGGGACAACTGAAGATTTCGCACCCCCTACTTCTTGCCAAGGATGGAAAACATTTAATTCTAAAATGTCGCAACATCAGTTTGGCGCCCCTTGGATTCTGCGCCCGGGGACAGATGCCCCCCTCTAGGTACGCCCCTGCACCCATCCACGTGGGGAAAACATGGAGGTAGGAAGTTAGAACCCTTTCTTACCTCCTTTCTTATCTCCATGGGGGAAAACTGACGAATTAGGTCATTCTCCCCACCAATGGCGTTTTGCTCCAAAAGTGTTCAATGGGCCAACTAGCCACGATCAACGAACGGGGCAGAACGCAGCCCACCAGCACAAGGATCAACCACATAAACACGGTAGGTTTGAAACACTGCAGCAAGTCATCCCTCTTCATTGGCATACAGATGGTAGTGGAAGGTGCATGGGTTCCCTCCGAGCCAACCATAGCTCATAAATTCGAAAGGGTTGCATTACTTGAATTTCGTTACTGAAGAGCTCTTTTATGATGAAGTAGAGCTTTTCATTCTCATGAAACGGACTCTGTCCCCAAGGTAAAGCAACCTCTTGCATCACACTTTTGATTCGGTCCATAGATGTTACCTCTAGCGAGCCTCCGCTTAACATCGAAAGCCCAAAGACAGCGAGCCATAAATAAACGACATCCCTCGAGGCCTGCTTATCGTGTTTAATATACTCAGTGGCCTAGCGGTAAAACCGTTGAAAACTAGAAGATTGGTAGAACTCCCTGTGAACGGGCTGATTACACGGGAGGTTTCATATATTTCCCTATGTGTAACGGGAAACCACGAGGCAGTTTTCCTTAAAAAGTCCACAATGAAACCAATCCTTTCCGTTAATCAAGATAGCCCTTGCATGCTTTTTCGTTATCTAAATAATCCACTACTGTATTTAATAAGCCTACGTTTATGTTGTGAGCTTTATATTATTTTTACTAATAGTTATTTTAATTTTTTAATCTTTTCTGTCATTTCTTGTTTCTTTCGAATTTCCTCGCCAGGATATAAATGAATTACGGTGAACAAGAAAGTATTTAAGCTAGCGTGTTTCGCTATTGAGTGCGCAAGTTGTTGTTTCTATCAGCTGTTTGAGTTCTGAATCTTGGCTTCGAATTCTTGCCGCCAGTTTAATATCACGCTGGTGTAGGTTTCTGAATCAATCTCGAAGGTTAAATTAATTTGTGTAGTTTTGAACTGTTAGCTCATCTTTAAATTTAGTTTAGTTTACCGTTATCTTTAGTTTTATTGCTACAAGTAGATGGTGGATTTGTAAGCACAAGGGCTGTGCCGTCTATAAATAACTGAGTTCAATGAAAGGGCCTTTTACACGCTTTCCCTGTTGTATTAATCTTCTAGTCTAGTCTAATCGTGAACAGATTTTCAAATAGGTCTAGTAGCAGTGTATGCTAGCCGAGGATACTATACGTTACAATGTATGAATTAGTAATCTAAGTTATTTTACATTAAAGAATATTAATAAGCAAATGTTTTCGCTGGCATTTTTTAGATTATGCATGCCTACGTATAACTTTTTATTGCTTTCGGTTCTCACGATTTCAAACGAATTAGCCTTTTATTTCAGTTTAAGTACACCAGCCTGATAAAGAAGGGAATTCTTTTGGCGACGTAATAACGAGTTAAACCTTTCAGTGGAAAATGGGGAACATGCGCAAACTACGTCAAAGACAGCGTAGTCGAAAATACGTATATTTTTAATGCGAACTTGAATACATAATTTTTGTGATGAAGAAACATAATAATATTAGCACGGCTAAAAGTGTTCTTTTTTTTTTTTTTTTTTTTCCCAGAAAGGCTAATTTTTTTTTCCCCTTTTATTCAATGAAATTCAGTTTTTATTACGATCCGTGAAATTGATGCTTTTGACATTTGTTTACATATATCATACGAATTTGAGAGTTCAGACATAAATCCGACAATACAAATCATATAACTTGATAATTATTTTTGCAAATACGTTTGCATATTAGAAAACAGTTCCCTCTTGCTTTCAAAAGATTTCAACAGGATAATTTAGTCATATCAGAACTTTTTCTGCAGGTAGCCTCTTTTTTTGAAGTACTCTTCCTTATTCAATTCATTATTTAAAATGGAACCATGGGTTTACCGTCAGTCTTTTTCGAGATATTTAATTCTTGCATTATTTTTTAAACATTTTGTAAAACCATATATAAAAAGTAAATAAATATTAATTTGTAAAATAATTTGCTTTATAGGGATAAAAACTGCGCCTCTTAAAACATGACAAAAACTAATGAAATAAAAATAGCTGTATAAAACAAAAATAACAACACAGAACAAAATACAGCTAATAAACGAAGTCAAACTTTAATTAACCTTTTCCAAAGAATTTGAATATTCAAAATTCAGCATTCATACTTAGAAATAACATCACGGGAATTAAGAATATCTGAAAAGAAATGTGTTAGACCTTAGTAGGCTATTTCGATAAATTAATACTGGCAGATTATTTTGTATTTAACTCTCAAGTAGTGATATACTTAACACATTTCTCACCAGTTTTAAAGTTTTTTATTATTACACTAAAGGTCTTTTGAAATTTAACTTAATTTTGCTGTTGTACAATATCGCAGACTTTAAAAAGATTTCGCATTCATTTATCATATTTCAAAAGAAAGAGCTACTCCCGTCTTCACATATTCTTAGTATACGTTACATTACTAAAAGAGAAAATGTCACTTTTAAACCCCACTTTGAGGTCAGAGGTATTTTTTACATTTCATGTAAATGTCTACTAGAAATCCTTTTAACGTTAACAAAAATTTTGAGTATTTTCCCAGTAGGCAAATGGGCTACATTTCACTGAAATCTTATTAGCTTCTCTTAATTTTTCAATACTGATATTGAAGCTTCTACTAGTATTCTGCTCATAGAAGCTTCAATATCAGTTATGTTAACTTTTATGACACAGTTATGGTAACTCATATTTTAGTATTTCTTTGGGGTGTCATTTTCAAAGTATTAACTTAATAATGAAGTACGAATCCTTGTCGAAGATTGAAATGCTCACTAGTTTTGTTTCTGAATGTGATTCCCATATCACATATCCTCCATACGGAAAATTTAATTTACTTTACGGTATTTCAAACGAAACAGTGAATATCTGAATGTTTATAAGATCTTGTCCATTTATGGATTTGTGCAATATGTAATTCTGATAAAATTTTGAGATAATTATAAAAGAACTGTAAATATCTTGACTTAATGAGTGGAAGAAAATGCGAGATTCAAATTGTTTTATTAATAACTTTTTTTTTTTTTTTTTTTTGAATGAAGGTTATACACCTTCTACAGTTTCTTGGAAAATTGGTTAGATATCTAAGTATTTTCACATATTTCATTGCTACATTTTTTTTCCTTTCTATATAACAACAAAATTTTCAAGACCAACTTTTAAATGTTTTCAAGTCTTCTGAAATTGATACATATTTCAAATTCATTATGATTTGGTGAAGAGGTTTTGAAAAGTTTACAAAAACATGATATTACTTCCTATACTTAGCACTGTTTTCTCTCCTTTTTAGTTCTGTTTTCTGTATGTTAATGAATTATCTGATATTTTTATATGACTTTTGCCTTTGATGTGATAATTTTATGTGCTTTTACAACATCTTATAAAAACTCTAAAATACGTTTATCAACCAGATTAATATTCCTATATTTAAGGATATTCTAAATATATTTGGTAACATAAATTATTTAATAAATTAAATGTGTCTATAAAATACGAAATAATTCTATTTATATTAATATCAAAGCGTCTTTCAAATTTCATCATTATAGTTTTTGACAGTTTATTGTCAAATGTTGCCGTTGCAATCAAAATCTCAACAAAGGCGTCTGTCTTTATTTGACAGATTAACAATCACAGTACTGTTGAACTGCGATATTCAAAGCCAAGTGTGTTTAGTCTGAAATATATTTTGGCTGCCGATAAATATAAATAAAGGAGCAGACTTAGAAGTAGACAGGAATACAAAAATGCGTATTTAATTGAATTTATAATGAATAGTCAAACAATCAACAAAGGATCGAATAAAAAACTTGTTTTTAATAACTCCTCAAAGATAAACTTCTTCGATGTATTATTGTTTTCCTTTTGCTATAAAAATCCCTTCCGCGATGGCTTGAAATCGTAGCCAACTGACGATGCATAACACTTATCTTTTATCTTCGTTATTAAAAAAAAAGGGTACTGCTTAATACTGCGTAAGTTAATCATATAAAATGCCATTTTATCTGGACTTCTTGGTAATATTTTGCAACAAACATTATTTTATAACATGATATGAGGGTTTCAAATAAAACTGTATAATATGTCGAATGCAAAATTTCTATTTCGTGTCCTTTAATTTCTATACCCAAAGGGAAATGTGATGGTTATGAAGAAACTGCAAGCTTTTTTAAATGTTTCCTCTCTTCATTTCCTTCAAATAGTAATGTTTGTTTTTAATATTTTGATATTCTTCTATTTATGCTATTTTACGTTCAAGAAAGAAGAGAAGAAAGAAGCTCCAGTTTTAAAAATTGAATTTTTTTAGTTGAGTTTTAATTTTATTTAAAGACTGACTTTTATGTATTAGCTACAGAAGGAGGTATTTTTATTTAAGAAGAAAAGAAAAATAATTATGCATTTTTTTATATTATTCAATTTTCTTTTTTTTTTTATGTTTATTTTAATTTATACAATCAGAAATTCTCAAATTTAAAAAATTTTTCTAACAGAATTTCATTGTGCAACTTTTTTTTTAATTAACAAATATCTCCACTAAAAGGCACTATACTTTGGAAAACTGTATACACCGCCCTGTTTTTGAATTATTATTGTTATCGGTCAGAATACGCTAACTTATAACGAAACAGCATTTTTCTTAGGCTAGAAGAAATGTAATCATGCTAAAGAGCTTTACTGAATATGTATTTTCTTATACACAACTCTTATTTTCAGCTCTTGAGAAGAAACCTGCAATAAGCTTTTTCTTTCAGCACAAATAACCATCCAGTTGTCTAGACCTGAAGTTCTGTGATTTTAATTTATAAAGCTGCTTGAATTTGCGGTTATGCAGAGGTCTGAAAGACGCTATTCGATGACGCGGTGTCCGCCGATAACATCGCGGCAAAAACATCGCGGACGAAAACGTCGCAGAGAAAACAACGCAAGGCGAAAACGTCGCGCTACAAAACATCGAGGGAGAAAACATCGCAAAGAGAAAACATCGCAGTTCTAAAACATCGTGGTACAAAACATCGTCATCGAAAATAAAGCGTTTCAAAAACTTCGCAGTTTGTAAACATCGTCGTCGAAAATTTCGTGGTAAAAAATAAAAAATCTACAAATCATCGCGTGACGATAACATCGCAGACATGCTTTTTTTCAGGCTTTAATAACTGTAAATAGATATTCCCATAATAATTTGTGAGCGCAAGATGTAAAAAAGGATAATTTTTACTTTCACATTTTTTTATTAACTAAATTTTTGCGGAAAAGTAAGAATGAAACTTAAGCATAGAAAATTAAATGCAACTTATAGATTATACTTTTTATGAAAAATTACCAGTAAAAACTTTATAAAAATTATTTATTAATGGTCTTTGTAAGTTAACTATGCCGGTTTAAAATTCTGTTAAGTGCTATAAGTTGCATTAATTTTCTATGCTTAAGTTTCCTTCTTATTTTCTCAGCAAAAATTCAGTTGTTAATATAAAATATGAAAAACAAATTATCCTTCTTTCTATCTTGCGCTCACAAATTATTATGGGAATATCTATTTACAGATTAAGTCTGAAAAAAGCATGTCTGCGATGTTATCGTCACGCGATGATTTGTAGATACTTTATTTTTTACCACGATATTTTCGACGACGATGTTTTTAAACTGCGAAGTTTTTGAACCGCTTTATTTTCGACGACGATGTTTTGTACCACGATGTTTTAGAACTGCGATGTTTTCTCTTTGCGATGTTTTCTCCCTCGATGTTTTGTAGCGCGACGTTTTCGCCTTGCGTTGTTTTCTCTGCGACGTTTTCGTCCGCGATGTTTTTGCCGCGCTGTTTTCTGCTGTAACCCGATGACGCATGCCAAATATCCCTAAAAAGTTGTTCGTAGGATTCGCATAAAATAGCTTCTGCTCGAAGACTAGTCCAAACATTTTATTTGCTCATTTGGTACTTAATAATGAGGAATATTGTGTTGTTTTATAAATGAGCCGCCGTCCTGTGGATATAAGTATAATTAAAAAATCCCCCTCAAAAAAAAAAAAAAAAAAACACTTAACTTCCCTTTCCCTATGATTTCCCCCGTTTCTCTGCGCTAATTATGCTAAATGTAATATGCATTGCAAATTCGCTAAATTGTGTAATTCTAGAATGTTTCCTGCATTTTAAATTATCTCGAATTATTGTATATATATATATATATAAGTGTCAACAACCATACTAAGTACTCATAACTAATGTATATAGGATAATGTAATCAACTAATCAAATGTTATTATTGCAATCAAGTATTGAAGTATATAACTAGTATTTAAATGTATAAACGGTATTCATAACATAATTATGTATGTATTATAACAACGCATGTATGTGCTCAAATAACGCAAGCCCCAAATAATGAATGTAAAAATGTGTAATGTATGTCTTACCGTAATCAAGCTGTCAAGTATATAACTAATGTAATCATGTAACTTTATAGTTTATCCAATGTATTAATGTATTTTATTGATCAATCATATTTCATGCATTTAAGAATTATTATTATTATTATTGCTGTTAGTTTGCCCTTTGACTCGGGAGCTGCCGGTTCAAGGTAATGGAGTGCGTGGGACATATATCTGCTTACCTTTGTTAGATATCAGATGTCCCCGTCCTCCCTTACCTGTCACCTGTATCATTTATGAAAGCTTCTGAAATTCGTGTAATACAGTATTTTTATACGTACTGCAAAATGATACTTGAATGCATGAATTACAGCTGTAAGACTAGATTATTTAGATTATGGCAAAGCGTTCGAGGGCTTGCTATCTAAAGAAAGAGATGCCTTCGTGAGGTCGTTTTAAGAGAAACTTGCTCGTATTCACGTTACACACTAGGAAATCCTCGAAAGTTTCTATGTAGAAGCATGTTCGCCCAGATTTGAACTCGGGTTGAACTACCAGTATTCAACAACTTAACCGTTCTGTCGCTGGTGGACTTAACGATAGTAAGAAATAATCTGGAATATATACTGGATGAATCAGAAATATGGCTACATGTTTGAAGTAAATGTAGTATACACGGGAATTGTAGCTACGGCATTTATATTACAGTGGAAAATTGTAAATGATTATGTTAACGATGATACTTCTCCCCCCTCACACTCTGTGTAAGAGTTATCATATCTCTTTAGCGTAAGCGGCGCTAAACGGAGAGAAACAAGCTGCAATTAAAACTTCGGAAACGCAATAGTCCAATGGAATATATAATAGCCGACAGAAACTGAAGAGAAAAAAGTATAAAAATAGAAAATATTTTGAACTTAAGTAATTTTATATAGGTAAACATTATATGTATATAAAATAGTTTCACTCAGATTTTTTGTCTTACTGACGTTTATCAAGGCCATAAAAATAGAAGTTAACTATGCAAACACTTGTCTTTACAGTGGAATTTACCATTTTCTACAGCGGAAAATAAAATTTTTTCATTAAACTTCGTTATCTTTTGCTTAAAAGAAAACTTTATATAAAGTTATACGAATTAGTAGCTTTTTGTTTAAAAAAAAACTTGGTACTCAAGAAGTATTCAGTGGTATAAGAAAGCTACTTAACATTTTTTTTTTTTAAATAATGCAAAATTGATTAATTTGAAGAAGAATGTTTATGGTTCTGACACTAACAGTTTCATTTGTAATCCAATCCTGTATGTATGTTTTAAAGTTTAAGGTTTTATTTTAAAACAATACATTAGTTTTTGTATCTTTCATTAAAATTATTATGCATAAAATCAAGTCTGAAATTTCGATTAAGCAATATTTTATAATAACTGAACTCAGAAAACAAACAGGATCGATATCAGAAATATAAATCAGTTCTTTATCTCAGTGCTCCGCAACCGGTGTGCCGCGGCACACTGGTGTGCCATGAGTAGGATATAGGTGTGCCGCAATCAAATACATGTATTTAACATTTTGCAATTTTTTATCATGTATTTAATACACAATGACAATTTTTTTCCTTAATAATGTCTATTTTAAATGTTTTTATATATTTCACTGTTGTGTGGTTGTGTGTGTGATTGTAAGTGTGTCAGCATTTGAATTTTTTCGGCACTTCCTTGATAACTCGGAACTCTTTGGTGTGCCACGATCTGACAGATGAATGCGTTTGTTTAAAAAGCATGCACGCTTCAACGGAAATTGAATAATGGGTTAGCGTAAATCGATCCTATATCAGAACAGTAATAATAATAAACTCTCCTATAGACTCCATGCCACAAAACTATTCATAAGTTATAATTATTTCAAAATGTTCCATTTCGATCGGTTCTGCCTTCGGAATTAGACCTGTTCATTGCTTTCGATGAAACAAAATGGTGTTTGTTCACTTTTCTTATCTAACGTGGTTAATGACTTCAAACGTAAACACGTATTGCAGACTCCACAACTTTCTTCTGCTCTATTTGCAGGAATGTGTAAGGTACCTTTATAAGCAATATTCTAGAAGAGAAGGACGCGAAAGTAAAAGGGCTTTCCAAATAAATGCAATTCTTGTTTATACATTAAGTGACCTCCTGTTCACAAACGATACATATTCAAATAAAGTTTC
This sequence comes from Stegodyphus dumicola, assembly GCF_044657685.1. Taxonomy (NCBI): domain Eukaryota; kingdom Metazoa; phylum Arthropoda; class Arachnida; order Araneae; family Eresidae; genus Stegodyphus; species Stegodyphus dumicola. The sequence continues at coordinate 184,861,176 of NC_140781.1, forward strand.
GCCACTATTTTTTTTTTCTTTAGAAATGAAGATTATACAGCTGCTCTATGGTTAGGCTATTGGAATATGGCAAGGCACTCAAGAGCTTCTGCCTAAGGGAATGTGTGTCACCTTAGATATGTTCTTATGAATGTCCCCTTATACATCTCATGCACCCCATGTTCCTACGTAAGATGTATTTAGGCATCTGAATATATATGTATCTTCTGCACAGTCTATCTGTAGCCACCGCATGTTCTTATGTATCATGTATCTAGGCAATAGATAAAGGTGGACTTGGCGCTATACCGATTAACCGTATTGGTAGAGGGATGGTGCCCACGGCCTCCGTCACATGTCGCATGTCGCATGCCTAAGGAAAGGGATGCGTTCGTGGTGGATTTTCTAAAAGAAACTGACTTGTATTCACATTTCCCATAGGGAAACAATCCATGCAGCTACCACTTTCACCTGGGGATGGAACTTCCAGTATTCAGCGGCCTTATCCATTCTGCCAGTGGTAGGGCCACAATTTATGTATTACATACATTGTATTACTTAAGCTACGATTACTTAAACTTCAAGAATTCAAAATATTCGATTCGTCCAACTGAATGGTTTTTTTTCAGATGAAGTGTATTAAAAATCTATGTTAGTTTCTGAGGATATGTTTCTATATTGTCGTTTAAAACGAATAAATCTCTATCTTTGAACTCCGAAAGTCCGATCATAACTCAAATCTACTTCATACAGACTTTAAATGTGTCAGATTCTAAATGTATTCTCTTACTGTTGCTTTACATCATTTAGCCATTTCATTACGCAACTGTAATCTTGCTATTTTTAAATATTTAAAAATGCACTTAGCACAAAATTAAAATTTATTCGTATTTTAGAAATGAGATCGTTAATTTGGAAATAAAGTAAAATTCAGCTGCTTGAGGATTCTTTAATTTTATCCTTTTTTTTTTTTAAGTTTATTATACATTTTCGTCACGAAATTAAAAGCTTACTTCTTTAAAATATTATTTTCTTACAACGTTTGAATTATTAATGTTTTCATGCAATGGTCCTGTTATTCAATGAAAACATAGTATTATTAAACTCCAAGAAAATATTTGATTAACATTCATTATCATCCTTAAGGAGGTGTTGGAACCCAAAAATCTTCAAAAAATGTTTTTTTCGGATTTTTTCATTTTCAAATTCTCTACACTTTTATCTTTCTAAAAATACCATTCTTTAATCTCTATGAAAATTAGAACTGTAAAAAATCTAGTTTTAACTTGTCATCGAATGCTTTGATAAACGAAGATTTTTACATAAAAACGCGTTTTTCTCCAAACGTGATTTTTTTACACTCAATGTACCTTTTCTCAGGAACTACTGCTCACAGGTATCTAAAATTTTTATGGCTTATTTATTAGGTTTCCCAATATTTACTGAAAGGAGCTTTTTGTGATAAAATAAAAAAATTAAAAAGCGTTCAATTTTACTATGCATAACAAAATATTCTGTAAATTACTCTAAAATTCAAAATGTTTCTTCAGTATAATCAAATAGTACACAAAAATTAATTTAATTACACAAAAAATTTCAAGCGTTTATCTAAGGCAGATTTTGAGAAAAGGTACATCGAAAATGGCCAATTTAACATTGTCAGTATAAGGGTTGCTGATACCCCTTAAATGGATCTATGCTTCTCATAATCTATCAAAACGATATGTTTTCATATCAGTATATCTAATATAAATATACAGTTAAAAATCTGCATTTATGGATTTCATCTGTATATAAAAATTCTGCATGAATCAAAATAATTAGCATTATTAACTTACACAATAATATTCATTTTGCTTTCTTAAATGCATTTATATGCATATTTAAGCAGGGTCTTCCGTTTTTCTTAATGAAAATTGCATAACTTCGCTTTAAATTTGTTTTTGTTATTTGTTTCTTTTTTTTTTTTTTTCCTCTGTCTCTTTAGTTTGGATCTGTAGAAATTTGCCTATATTGGATCTTTACTATAATTTAATATTGTTACGAATTTTGTATATATGTAATAAATTTAGTGAAATTGTATGTGAAACTGGTATTTTTTTAACATAAACATCTAAAGAAGCAAAGCTTTGCGGAAAAGTAAGAATACTGGGGCAAGTCTATTTAACACTGAGTAAATGGCTATCTCGCTAAACTGGCGAAAAATCGACAAAAGTCGCCAAACCTACCATTTGGCGACATTTTGGTCCGTTTCCTGTATAACAGTCATGGGGATTGTAATTAAATAACTGCAATTGATGCTATACTTAGCTGTAACCGTGTCCGACGGTCGTATGCCTTCCAGTAATTTCAAGAAGTGGAACGCAATAGAAAACTAACGACGGTTCGAAGAAAACTATAAGACCGGTGACAGCATCATTTTCTAAGCAGTAGTTGTTTAGTTCAGCTTGAGTTCGAAGTACTGAAATATCTTCGTGTTAAGCTTCGCTCTTTAGATGCGCTTGGCAATGCCTTGTGTTTAACGTTCTTATTAGTCTGAAGTTTAACTACTCATTGTGCTTTGTGATTCTGACAAGAGCTGTACAAGTATTTTTGTGGAAAGTTCCAGAACTGTGAAGTGTTTCTTTTGTTAAAATTAATTTTTGTCAAGCTATCATCGATTCCGTGTGCATTCAATCTCATACGAACCCGTACGCGTATATTTCTTTTCGTAACAATATATTTCTTTCATTCAGTGTCGATCATTCGGCCATGAATGAAAGCCGGAGATGTAGAGACATTAGGTATAATTTTGGAAGCAGGAGAATTGAAAAATTAGCAGCACCTTCGCCGGGAATCGAACCGCGGACCTCTGGAATACCCGCCCACCGTGCAGACCAACCTTTCTTCTTCTTAGCTGTTGTAATATGGGCCACTTCCTCTGGTGCATCCTGGGCAAAGGTATCAGTGATTGGGTTCAGCCATTCCCACAGAAGCTTAATGAGCAAATGTCCAGACATTGGATGATATACACATATATAACAGTAAAAGAGAGAGTTTATACGGTTTAAAAAAGAGAACGGTTATACGGTGCAAATGAAAGTCAAATTATACTATAAGTAATAAATTCCAGTAGGTATTTAAAAGAAAAACACGATATTTATTAAAAATTTGGCAAAAAATAAGCCATCAGAAATAACGGAATAAAAAGTAAACGGAAAATGCTATTAAGAAATTAAAAGAACTGACCCTGAAGAAGTGTAAATTTGAACCAGAAGGAAAAATTGTGCGTCCGAAATTAAATTGGAAGTGATCAAATAAGCATATAATAACAAATATATTTAAATATTGTAACTAAGAGTTAATGAGTAAGGTTATAAGACATATTCTGTACAAAGAGTTGAAAATCGGAATTACGGAGCTAGTTAATGAGTAAGGTTATAAGACATATTCTGTACAAAGAGTTGAAAATCGGAATTACGGAGCTAGTTAATGAGTAAGGTTATAAGACATATTCTGTACAAAGAGTTGAAAATCGGAATTACGGAGCTAAATCAAATGCAAAATAATAATAATAAATAATGATAAATTGTAAAATAAATAGTAATAATAAAATAATCAATCAATAAATAAAAATTGTAAACAAAATTAACACGGAATATTTCAGAAGCTTAAAGATATGAATCAGAAATTTTGCCTATGATATCTTTATCTCTTTCTTATTCAAATGACAAAAGAAACAAAAATTTCGGATTTAAAATCTTCAGATTACAGGCTTCAAAATGTAAAGTATCCTAAAAATTTAAAAAACTCTGTAGCAGTTATGTAGCTTATGGATTTAGAAACGTTTCTTTTATTAATTACAAAAAAAAAAAAAAAAAAAAAAAAGCTGCAAATTTTCATAAAAATTATCAGTTGGATACATAAGAAATTAAATGTATTTTAATTTATAACATTTAGATACATTATTAAAAAAGGAAAATTAAATTTAGATCGTTAAAGAAAGCGCTTATTGCTTTTAAATGGCTCAGTTTTTTAATCAATGGCAGATTGATTAAACTTGAAGGAAAAATTAATGATTATACGCTTTGCCGAATGACAGCAGTCTGAGAATCAGCTATGAAAGAAGAGGCGTGGAAATTAAATTGAAAGTCTTATGTTTCGCGCAATGCCAGAGCTTCCTGAAGCGTGTTGAAGATAAATGCTGCTTCTTATATTCTTCTTACTCTTTGCCCTCCAGTTTCCGAAGCAAGATCGTGTCTACAAGTTTTATTCTACTCAAACATGATTTGATACGTTAATTGAAAACAATATACCTAGTTCAAGATTGAGGCCACTTCAGAAACATCTTGCTTACAAAAATTTAGTATTAAATTAAAGAACGAATCACATATAAATACAATGTACGTAGAAATCAAATAAAATCATAAAAGTAAGCTATCAAATCACATTTCATTGAGAAATGAGCTGAAAGTACTAAATATTGAAAAATGTATAGAATATGCATACACATTATCCTAGCTACTCGGACTAGTAAGTAGTTCGAAATACAGTTATCCAGATCATTTCTCGAATTCTCGTTCTACTCGAAGCAAAATCGATATTATCGTAAATTTATTTATATTTGATTTTGTTTTTCTTTGATAAGAACTTTATGACTTCGACATAAAAAGATAATAAAGACCAACAGAGATTTTTTTAAGAAGAATTCGTTTTTCCTTCGTTTGGCGAAATTCTGTTTTAATCTAACAGCACCTCCCTCCTCCATGTTCGGAATTGGTTACGCCCTTGCTTCCATTCTTCCAATCACATGCTATTTCTCGCAACCTCTAAGATGGCTTCTCAACGATATACTTCACTTTCCATTCGCGAAAATTTAGCCAGCTAGTCTTACAATCCTTGAAATTTAGAATGCGAAGCGACCCCCCTCCCTTTTGCTCTCCTTTCCACACATGCCGAAAGAACGAGTGCAAAAAATTGCATATTACGTGTAGCAAAGGTGAATTCCATTGGATTACGCGGTAGTGTTGACCCTGAGCTCAGCTCTTAACCAACTGCTTTTCATTGAAGTTCACTTGAAAGAATTAACATAAAGCCTGTTTTTAGAATGTTCGTTTCATTTTTCCGGCCGGTGTAATTAAATTCCCTCACTCCATCAAGACTAAATCTATGTTTGACCTGCAGAAAAAATACAAAACGATTATTTCCCGAAAATACGACTGCACTATAATTCCAGCTAATACACGTAATTGGAATTATATTGCATTTTCAGTGAAAATAATGTCATATCTACATTCCGCTCAAAAAGTCTGAAAATTCTATGATGATAGATATTTTAATGTTTTCCTATGCTCGGCCTTTAAACGTGTAATGTAATGTGACAACTTCTGTGATGGAATCCGCTGGTTACCATACACGAGTGTTTGCTATTTATGTGCATATATAAAATTCACACTAAATGTTAAGGCCTGAAAAATTTTGTCCGTGATAAGCATTTCATGATCATAATATCATAATCTGTTTTCGTTCGATGAATAATGAATTCAATCTGAGCACCTTTTTTTTTTTTTTTTTTTTTTCGTATTTCCATGTAAATGTGACAATGTTATATTTTCTTTAACCGTACTGTTACCCATTATACACTGATGGCCTTTAAAAACTGCTATAGAATAAAGGAAGAGCAAAACAAATTTGAAACTTGCGTGGAAGGTAACACATACAATGGAGCACCGTTTATACGTTTCTCGTTTATACTTCTTTTACATTTATACGTTGTTTCATTTCGGTCCGATTCAGTCCTATTTATTTTAATAGTAAAATATTTATTATTATTAGCAAAACGAATCGGCGTAAAATGTATAAATTTGAAGAACTCTAGTTTCGAAGGTTATACAGAACCTTCTCCTTACCTGCAGTAGTCTTGTATTTGGTTACACATTTATACAAATGGGCCGATGACTAATAAATCTAAAGATGCCGGTGCTAGAATATATTTGTTGTTTGTTTCCTTTTAACATTTGCATTGCCTTTGGTAGCTTTCAATTTTGATGGTGAAACAATAACGATTCTAGTAGTACTTTATCAATTTTCATCTTGTCGATCTAGTTCAGGTAGCGACGTCGTCCTTTCAGATATTAAATCAGCCTTATTGGACACCTGTATCAAACGCTTTGATAAAGTGAGATTATAAGGTATTTCTCCCTCCTTCTTAGCATGCCTTCGTGGTGTAGTTGTTAAGCATGCTCGATGCGTATTCGAGAGATCTGTGGTTCGAGTCCCAGCGAGGGTAATGCTCATTTTTCACATCTCCTGCTTCCAAAAAATCCTAATGGCTCTACAGTGGCGCCCGAACTAAAAGGTGGTGAATGATGATTCTTCACCTCCAGGATTTGGCGATTGTGTCTTCTAAACCCCAGTCGCCCTTTAAAAGGGGGAGTATATAAGGTATTTCTCCCGTCTTCTTAGCATGCCTTCGTGGTGTAGTGGTCAGCACGCTCGACACGTATTAGAGAGGTCCGTGGTTCGAGTCCCGGCGAGGGCATTGCTCATTTTTCCCCTCTCCTGCTTCCAAAAACATCCTAATGTCTCTACAAGCTTGTATGCATATTCAAATGCGGAAGAGTAAAAACTTCTTTGAATAGAGTTCTTGCCTTCCAACGATTTCTTTTCCGTTACAGAATACAGGGAAATGAGTGTTGAATTTCTGAGGGATCAAAGAGAAGCAAGATTTGGAAATTGTAAGAGCATCTGAAGACAGCCTTTAGCTGATTTTATTTATTCCCAGTATCTGACTAATATTTCTCCAAGAAAAGGGTATAAGGCAATTCTAGAGCCATATAGCCTTTTCTATCCTTTTCTTCCATACATCTTTCCTTCATCATTTAAGAGGATTTGATTACCTAAGACTGCATTCTTTTACGATTTGGATTGGGAGATACCTTTATTTGTATTTAATATAAAGAGCGCCATCTTATGGACTGAATGCACTTAGACACTCAGAAATGCACTCAAAAGAACTAAAACTGTTTTGCATTATTGGGAAGCTCAAGGGGATGGCAATCAAAACCAGTGACCTGAGGCAATAGAATATAATGTAGACAGTATTTTAAAAACCGACAAAATTCATTTTTATATTGGAGATAACTTCAGAAACAATAGTTCAATGAGTTTTGAAAGATGAAGCGAATGGGAGACCGCAAGTTTTTCTCCCGAATTATATTAAGCCCATATGAGCTAAACTTTCTTCCTACCTAAATTCAATTTAATCTGCTTTTTAAGTTGACGTTCATTTATTTATCTTTCACATTTGCTTACACTGCGAATTCTGAAAATTCAGAGCGAGTCCTGCTTTATGTAAGTAAATCCTTTCTGTAAAGCCTTTTGTAAGCCGAAACGACGTAACGTGAATAAGCAATTACAAATAATTTACATAAAGCATTTTCAGATCCCTCAGAGAAACCTACCAAACAACTCCCCCGCCCCCAATCAAAAAACAGACTTCATAAAGCTTGAAATAATTCTGAAACTAGAGATATAATAAATACATAGTCTATATAAGCAGAAATACAATATGTGTTGTGTAATTTTACTTTCTAAAATCATAAAGATAACGAATATATTGAAGGGTTAGAGATGGAGGTAATGATGATGTTGGTTGAGATGGTAGTAGATGGTATTATAGGGTATTGTAGATGTAGGAAAGAAAGATGGAGATCGTCTACTAATATCTCTTCAATCGTTTCTATCTTTTAGATTGCTACATATGCAGCTCAAATTTTTTCCTGAACCCAATATTAAATGTCGAGGCTTTTCATCTGTTCTGATTGATAAGAAAAGCTTGAAGTACGGCAGCATATTTCACTATTTAAATTGGAATCAATTTTTCTATAATATGTTCTTCTTAAGCAATCATGCCACAAAACTGCCTTAAAATTGAGTGCTCCTTGAGAATTAAAGGCCAAACATTTCTTCATCATTGCATTTAAAAATAAACAAATAAGTAAAAGAACGCTGATTAATTTCGCTTTTAGCCATTCTTGTAAAAGCGAAAATCCTCTTCGGATTTGTTTAGTCTGATAAACCAGGCATTTATGCATTTTTGGTAGGTTATGTAAGTTATGATAAAGCATATGAGAGTTATATGTCTTAAGAGGTATGTCAATGCTGAATACTTTCTTCATGAAACTGACTTGTATTCATGTTACAGATGGGGAAACACACAAAAATGTCATGTAATCGGCCCATTTAATCTCCAAGAACAAAATCCTTGAAGAACTCTTCGTGTTCGGTCCGCTCGGCTACTGGTAGGCTTATAAGTCTCTTTTAAACCGAAGTGACGAAATCGTACGTGAGCTTTTGTAAAGCGCGGGGTTGACTATATTCCATAAATAATTACGCTTATTCCTCGTTTAAGGCTTAACTAGCTAACGTAGATGCTTTTACTCTTAGATAACATTTGCATTTAGTAAGGAAGGTTACCTTTCTAACCCATAATATTTCTTTTCAATGAAAACTGTCCACTAGCTTATCCTTTCTAGGAACTTTCATTAAATGACATCAAGTTAAATTAAACTGCTGATGCTTACTCTCGAAAATATAAAACTGGGAATTCATACTCCACTGATGGCGCATACGAACCATCTGCATATTTTTAAGCTATTCTTATGATGCATTATTTATATCTATTTATATTATTTATATCTATTTATATTATTTATATTTTATGTATATTTTGAGAAACCTCTAAGACACCGTCAGCTTTTACTCTTTTACTTACCTTATACATCAACGGAACCTCGTCCCTTCTTTTAAAAGATCATGAAAAGAACGGAAAGCATACCACTTTATTTTCCGACTTCCTTGTAATCCAAAACAGCAGAGATACAGACTTTAATCTTCACTTGAACTTGGTAACTTTCTTGTGTAACTGATGCATAGAAAAATAGAGCAAACCCGTTCCGGAAGTAAATATATAACATTAATATAACTGATATGATAACATCTAAATATAAGTGATACGCAAGTATTCTAGGTAGATTTGGAATTATTTTAGTTAGTTTATATATACTATTATATTGTTACGAAATGTCCAGGCGCGATGAGATAGCTTCCACGCAAAGCACTTTTAGGGTTGCCATAAAATGGGCAAGTTAAGGCAGGATTGCCACATTTGGCGAGAACTTGTTCATTTGACGACTAAACTGGCGATATGTCATGGACGGATGGAGAACCTTCTGGAGCGAATTCTTACCGGTTTAGCCCAGAATGTTCTCGAACCCAAACCGAAAGCTATATAAACCCTGCTGGTCCGCAGTGCGAGTTAGAGTGAGTGCCTCGTCTAGAGTGCGAGATAGTTAGTATCGAGTTGGCGTCTCGTCTAGCGAGTCAATCCCCTGCTGAGTCGATCGAGTTGACAGCCGGGCAGCGAGTGCCGAGTGGGTCGTCGAGTGCACCGAAAGAGTCTCGTAGTGTATCGCGGTTAGTGCATCGTCGAGAGAGTGTGTTGAGCTCCGAAAACGACTGAACCGAAGAGTCGGGAGCCGTGCTCTGTGTGTCGTCGAGTGCATCGAGAGTGCGTGGAGTTCCGAGAATGAACGAGCAGAGTCGGGAGCTGTACTCTGGTGCTTTGCAATGAAGCTGACTCCACCGTTATAACCTGATAACCTGAAGGCTGTGTCGCTGATTGTTCCAGCGTGTTTATTGTAGTTCTTCGACGACTGTGTAAACGGGATTTTGGAGCTGTCCTGAAAACACTGGCCAATAAAGTGTATTTTAATACTTCACAAAGTGTCGTCGTTATTCTCTCCAAATCCACACGAACCCCGTACGAACGTGAAGGAAGAAAATAACGTAACAATTGGTGTCAGAAAGAAAAAATCGTAACAATATTTATATCCGAAAGTAACTTTGTTGTTAGAGCTGATGCATAAAATTAAAAGGTTTTTTTAAGTAATAGCACGTTTATGCCGTAGGCCTGAGTTCTGATAAAAATGATAAATTTTAAAATTTTGCTCTTGGTTTTTTTTTTACGGTAACTTAACTGCATATGGTGTACCCTGTTCCTACTGTAATAAATACTAAGTCCTGCATCTTATTCTAACATTTTCCTAGAAGTCTCTTGAAAAGTTGCTTCTGATTAATCAACCTTTCATATTATCTTGATTCTACTTAGGTATGCTGATTTATCATTAATGAAAATTTGCTTTTCTTAAATTAAACTTTCTTCTTTTTACAGAAATTTTCTCTTCAAAGAAGTTAAAAAAAAAGTCACTTTCTGATTTAATTCAATTATTCTATTGCATATGTTAATATCCTGCTCTGTAAAGCTTCTACTTTTTAAAGGGAACATACGTGAACCCGCGAACTCACGCATGTGTGCATAAATGCAGGATGCAAACGTCTAGATTCAACTGAAGATTTGGAGATATAGTTCATTTTAATTAAGAAACCCTTTTTACCTCAGTGATAAATTTAGAATATTCAAAAATAAATTCATAGATCATAAATATAGGAATGAATTTAAAAATTAATTTATCATTAATAATTCACCACTTGCTTTCATGAAATTATTTTAACCACATAAAAATTGGTATTTTATCAGAAGTTCTGTAATCAGATTTTTGTGAACTTTTCGAGCCCAACACTAAAATATATTCTCTTAAAAAGGCCTCAAACATGAATAAAATATTTTGAAATAATTAGTTAATTAGTTTACTTTATGACGCGGAACTAAGCATAAATAATTTGTAAACAAATTTTAAACAAAATGTTTTTAATCTATTCAACAAAAAATTTGCCGTCTGAGTAAAAACAATGACAGATAAAGAACGTCTCTTAGTGCTGCATTGATTTTATGATTTTCTAAATTGTTATGTATTTTTTCTTAATTTCATCAGAAGTAGACATTGTTGATAAACTAATTAATTCTTCATTTTTATTCTATAAGGACCCTTTCATATGCGATAGCATTCTGAACGAGAGATTTAAAGCATTCACCTTCAGAAGGATTGCAATGTTGACCTTGCTGAGATTTTCCTTTACGTTTAGTTGGTTTTAGTTCGTAATAATTACTTGTATTTGCAAGAATTTGACATGCTCAATAAAAGTATAAGAACATAACTTACAAAATACATTGAAGAAAATTATTTGCTTTTCATGTTAAAACTGATTATATTGGCATATTATAGTAAATGTCAGGAAAGGAGTCTGAATATTGGACAAACTCGTGGTGGTAAGTGAGGTAAGAGAGACTATGCTGACTGTAAAAGTATTGATAAATTTTTTGAACTCTTTTTGGCATTCCAGAGGTGTCAACTACTTACTCTCTTAGGTGGGAAGTAAAGCTTCTATGATCTTGACTAGCTTACACTAAATTTGCTAAAACTTTCTACAGTTTCTTTTTATCTTCTTTATTTTCTGGTAAATCGGAGAGCATAGAATCAAACCCAGTGTCACTTAAATTTAGGACTTCTTGGGCTACAAATGATCACTCTTCTAGCACACCCATCGAATCCGATGGCCATTCTTACTTTCAATATTTTTCCTTCTCTGTGTAGTTCTATACAACCAGAAATACTTTTCCACCGATAACACATGCTCGTCAGTAGTCGAATGGATAAGATCGCTAAATACTAGCAACTCGACCTAGGTTAAATCACGGTGAACAAACAGATTGGCTGCGTAGGTAATTTCGTTGTTTCCGCCACGTGTAACGGATATACGAACTAGTTTCTGGTAAAAAAAATCCTCCATTAAGGTATCCTTTTCCTATGTGCTTTCACTTAAGCAATTAACCTAATCTAATCTAACCTTTCTCATTTTAACAGGTAACATGAATACGCTCAGTTTTCCTTGTTATCTTTCACAAGGTACCCCTCACTTTGACATCATATACGATACGACCTTTAAACGTCTTACTTTTTAAGACCAAAAGCTCAATAATTCAGTTCCTTAGTTCTGCATTTTTAATCACGCCTAATAATAACCCACTAATGGCCGTGTGTTTAAGATAACTGAGCACTGTTAGTTCGAGTCGAGTGCAAATCCCTGTTAACAGACACACTTTCACGAAACACCCATTTTGGGAAAACAACGAAATGGTCATTTTCGCAGAAACCCACCACGATAGCGTAAACGCATTACGATTGATGGACTGTGTTATGCAGTGAAGTGGAACGGAAACCAACACTCCTGGAAATTTTACCAAAAGCTCTTCTATCATGGAAATCACGACGCAGGCTAATAGTCTAGAAAAACGTTTATAGCATCGAACATTAAAAATGTTAAGAATTAATTAAACGGCCCCGAAACAGTTATAGTTTTTAAATTGTGTAAACACCCTTTGTATTTATAAAGAGTAAATTCTTTTGCTGTCTGTGAAAATTTTGAGCAATTTGAAAATGTTCCCAAATTCGAAATTTGAAAATTAACGAAGCTACATGTTTAATTAAACAACATACACGTATCCACAAAAGCCCTTACCCGACTTTTATTTTCGCAGTCGTAGACATACTTCCAATTTCAAAAATACACTGCCTTCCAAAAGTTAAGAAACAGCATGTTTTTCAAAGCTCACCATTACAAAAATGCCAGTAACATTTAAATTCACAGTTTATATGCAATACAGAAACGAAGTTTAAGAAAATATATGCAAAAACAAAAGCTATCACCTTTATTTTATAGAAATGAATACTTTATATAGGAGTTGGAAAAAATGCAAAAATTTTAGTTTTGTTCAGCAATTTTAAGTTCTTCAGTTGTTATTAGCAATTTCGTTGTGTCCAGGAGAAGTCGTTTGCCCGATTCGTTGAGGTGGCGGGTCATTGGATGAATGGAAATGGAAGTGTCACAAGCTTATAAGGTATTTCTCCCGCCTTTCTAGCATGGCTTCGTGGTGTGGTGGTCTGCACGCTGGGCGCGTATTCCAGAGGTCTGTGGTTCGATTTCCGGCGAAGGCGTTGCTCATTTTTCACTTCTCTGTTTCCAAAATATACATAATGTCTCTACAGTGGGGTACGAACTAAAAGGGTGGTGGGTGATGATTCTCCACACCCAGGATTTGGCGATTGGGTCCTTTAAAAACCCCAGTCGCCCTTTAAAAGGGGGAGTATATAAGATATTTCTCCCGCCTTCCTAGCATGCCTTCGGGGTGTGGTGGTCTGCACGCTGGACGCATAATCCAGAGGTCCTTGGTTCGATTCCCGGCGAAAGCGTTGCTCATTTTTCATTTCTCCTGCTTCCAAAATATGTCTCTACAAGCTGATGCTGCTATACGTTTCAGTGTCTCTTGAAGTGTGGTCCATGTGTCTAGAAAACATGTTCCAGGCAGACCTAGAGTTACAACGCCTGCGGGAAACCTTTATTTAGCTCTTTCGGCCCGAAGGAGCTTGATATTCTGCAGGAATTGGATTTAGTACCTCACAAACGTAATAAACATATTATTCTAGCTGATTTCAATGCTGCAAGTAAACGCTGGAGGCCGATTGCGTAGAATATGCAAAGTCCAGCTTCCTTAAAATTATTGCTGCAAATAGTTTGCTAATAGTTAATGATAGAAATGTTTCACATCAATTCGAAACACCAAGAGTACGAAGATGGCCAGATGCCATTCTCCAGTTGTCTGCACTAACGATCGGAAAATCTTGGACATTCACACATTAAGCGACCATTGGGCCATAAACAGACGTTAATTGTTACCCATCTGAAATCCAAAATTATCGGCCTATAACTCAATACTACAATGAAAAGCAAGTATGAGGAACTTATTCCAACTGCAAGTGATCAAAATTACATTGAATTTCAGAAATTTGTAACAACAAGCAATTTTCCAAATTTGCGCGATTTGGCTCTCAGGTATTATTGTAGGTTTGGATCAACATATGTTTGTGAACAAATGTTTTAATATAATAAAATCAATAATTAAATATAATATAATTAAATATAATAAAATCAAAATATCGATCAAGATTAACTGACCTAAAACACTTAAATTGTTTAGCATCTTCAAGATTTACTCCTAATATGACTTCGTAAAAAAGCTTGAAATTCAAAAGCTTCAGCATCATCTGACCGAGACCTATGGAGTGCTGAAGTCAGGAAAGACTCAACTTATACGCCATCAGTGTGGAGAAGGACAGTGAATTTAAATAGATATTTAATTTAAAATTGATTCATAACTTACCAGGGTACGTGAATTCTTTTGTCCATAGTAGAACGTCAGTACTGCTGGACACCGACAACTTGCAGGTTGAGGGTCACTTAAGATTAATCAATGGGTTTCTGGCATAAGGCAATGCAGGAAATTTAGATAGAATTTTGAACTTAGTTGAAGCGAAGGACACATGTTGTAGTTAAAGTTACTGATCAATGCTGACCTACAGGTTGATGGTAGCTAGCAGTTAACCCGTAAATTACCAATATGGGGAAAGGCAGCAAATTTGGATAAAATTTTAAATTGCGCAGAAGTACATTGTAGAGACATTAGGTTATTTCGAAACAGGACATGAAAAAATGCGCAGTGCCCTCGCCACCACGGACCTCTCGAATCACGGACTTCTCGGATACGCGACGAGTGTGCTGACCATTACACCACTAATGCTAGGCATGCTAAGAAGGCGGGAGAAATACTTTATAGCTTTAGTGCTCAAAAAGGCCATTGGTCACAGATGACCGAATGATTGCAAGTCACTATCCGATGTCTTACAGTACCAGTGAGTCATCAGTGTGGAGGAATACAGTGAATTTGTTGTTGTTGTTCTGAATTAACATACCCGATCTACAGTAACATCAGATCAGGTCTTTGATATCAGAGCAAGCCCAAAAAATTCATCGTGGCAATGGGTTAACATTGCGCCTGTCTTTGGCAAGAGCCTTGACCACCGTATAGGTAACAGTACGACAACATTTCTATCAGTTCCACCCCCCCCCAATTTTGATGGAAAGCATCCCGGGGGGACGGGTCGGATGCTTTCCCATCTCTCTTCTCTTATCGCCAATATCACGAGAAGACTTTTGGCTCGCTACGTGTTTAGAGTGTTCCCCATGCTGCCCAGACATTAAACATTTACTATATTTATAAGCATCCATGTTTTCTCCGGGATTTGAACCCGGGACTTTCGGTTCGGCAGTCAGCATAACTAATCACTATCCCGATTGGGCGGCTTGCAATAAATGTTAACAGATTAATTATATTTTCAATTAAAATTAAAATGGAATATTAATAGCGTCAAGACTGTTGGTCGTCTGTGGCCTACAAATTAACTGTCACTTGAATTCAAAGCATAGCTCCCTAGTGCGGAGACTCACAATGAATTTAGGCAATAAATCGAAACATAGTGGTATCATTGAGACAGTTGGTCACCGGTGACATATGGTTACTGGCGATGTGCATTACGATAAATTTAGATAAATTGCTAAATTTAGATAAATTGCTAAAATCTAAATTGCTCTAAATTTAGATAAACTGCTAAAATCAAATGAAATTTAAAGCTACGATTGACAGGAATCGAAGAGCACAAGTTTCTGTCAATGCCATGGTCAATAATGACCCTCATGGTCATTCATTACTGGTGATCTGAGTGTTTTTAATCACCAGCGTAGAGCAGTGCAATGTACAAGGCAGCATATCGTAATGTAGCATTCCAAGATTTTCAAAAGACACTTCTAAAATTAAAAAAAATATAAATAAAAGTCAAATGTAAATTATAAAATACGCTATGATAAAATGCTTTTCTTTGCGTCATAAAGACGTAAAAAAAGGAAATATGTAACTGGTAATGAATAAATTGTGCCAAGTTTTCTTTTCATCAAATATAGGAAAACTTCAAATATATCATTGTCTACCAAAGTTTATTTTTAATCTGAATAGTTCAAGTTAATGCAAAAGGATCATTAGATAAAACAATATTTAACATCTTCTGAAAATTTATTCAGTAAATATTTCTTTTTTCTTTTTTTAATTATGTACTTTCTGCAGTATCAGAAAATTAAAGAAGATGAAGCTTTGAAATAAATTCATCTTGCATTCAAAGAGGCTGTGACTATTTTACGTATCTATGAAACTGAGAAAACTTTTGCATGTGCATACAAGCATATGTCATGGTTTCTAATCACGCACAGCCCTGTAATCAGTATGATAAATAATACTCTTTGAAATTTTTTTGAACTAAACAATGTAACGGGAAATGTTCAAAAGACATTTTATGAAATATCTGTCTAGAAAAAGTTCAGCAGAGCATTTCAAAACTACGCATCATTACGAATTTAAGTAGATAAGCACGATTTTGTTGCAATTTATGTGTCTATTTCCTTTAAAGTCAGTTGCCTTAAATCAGGATTTCTGTAAAAGGATCTTAGAGTTACTATTATAGATATCTGTGTTAGACACAAAAGCGTGATTACTTTTCAAAAAAAGCTTTTTTAATTTTACGTGTGGTTGTGGTTTCCATTATTTTAAAAATTATGCGAAATAGTGCTGTTTTTATTATCAAGAGAGATTATTTTGTTTTCGTAAGCGAATGGAGAGATTTTTCTTAAATTGTTTTATAAGATCAAGTTATATAAAAGTATAAACCCAGTTCTAAAAATTAAGATTCACTAATCTAAACAGAAGCAAAATAGTACCCTCCTCATAGGATTATTGAAACAGATTTTCATTGTTATTAATTATTTTCTGCTATATCCTGTCATTGCCATTAATCATTACTGATGCAGTTTCATTCTCTCATGATTATTCTTTATTGTGCAAACTTTTTTCTCACATGGTAATTAATGTGTTTACTATACCAAAAAATAGACTTAAGTACATTATATTTAGTATGTTAACTTATTCTGTGTTAATAATTATTTATTACGTTTAGTATTTTGATTTTTACAGTTAATTTATTTAAAAAATTTTCCGAGAATTAAATTCTTTCGAAATAATAAATGATAATAACTGTACTAATGCCTAAAGTGTTTGCTTTATTAAACAGAGAATCTTTCTTTTGCCATCTTTCAAAGGATCATGAAAATATCAGTTTAGTTTTTATGTAAGAATCTTTCGACACAATGCCAAAACCTCAGAAAAATGCAGAATAACTGCCAGAAAGTACTCTCGAATGATGAAAGTACTCTCGAATGTTATATTCCAAAGGACGTTTTAGCGGTAAAGTCGCTGAGCGCTGGTAGTTCGGTCCGAGGTTCGAATCCCGCGAACGGGCTGGCTGCATGGGTGTTTTCGTGCTTTTCCCCATGTGTAACGTGTATACGAGCCAGTTTCCCTTAGAAAGTCATCCACGAAGGCATCCCTCCCCTTAGGCAGATAGCCCTAGTATGCTTTGCTGTAATTAAATACACCAACACCACCAAAGGACGTTTTCTAAGATTTATTTTGGAAGCGAAATCACTGGCGCTTTTTCCTGCTTGAAGTACCATTACCTGGAGATATGACTTAATTCCAGTCTTTGTCATTAAATTAATTACTCATTATAAATATTACCATGTATACACATATTACCATGTAATATTACACACATCTAACACATGCAATATTACACACATTAGTTACATGGTAATTAATGTGTTTTCTTTACATGTAAATATTACCATTTTCTTATTCTTAAAAATAATCCGAAGAAGAAAAAATTACCAATTCTAACGCTCGGCTGCTAGTAAGTTAAAGATAGGGAAACAGAGTTGAACTGGATTATTCTATTTAGGATGATCTGATTTTGGAGAAGATACATTCATGGAGATTTTTCTAAGCAAATTGGCTTTGTTTATATTATGTATGAAGAAATCTACAAATATCTAATGAAATCAGTCCTGGAAGGGAAAATTAACCGTGGAGAACTGTAAGTGTTTCGCTGCTTTAGCTACTTGATTTCTAGTCGGCAGAGACGGAGAAGGATAAAAACTTCAACATGCGGATAAAAACTTAAAGTTAAAATGTAGCAAATATTTGCCAAAATTTTAAAGCTATTTGAAAAATATCTCAAAAATAATTTAATCATCAAAACGTGTATCTCAAATTTTACGTTTCCGCTTTTTGTTTTCAAAATATTGTCATTTATTTTGCTGTTTTGGAAAAGAACTGATATTTTTCTAAGCATATGATATTCTCTTTGCATGATATATAAGAAGTTAAGAGTTATCTGTTCTCTAAATATATGATACTGCGAATAAATTTCTGTTTCTCAGCTGCCAATTTCGAGGTTTTCATGTAGCAGAACTTTTAAGCGTTGGCTTTCCTTTGGTTTTTCAGCTAAATCTAATGAAGTAGCACATAGGAATGAACGTTTTTTAAGTATGTATTATTACACACCTTTCTTCTAAAGATATATTAGAGCTAGTATTTCTTAAAATAAGTAATATCAAATCCTCCTTATTTCTTTTTGAATTATCATCTGAGGCAATAAGGGGATGGCAATAATGACAATAATTTTACAATGATATTGCAATAAAAGGACTTAATCCTTTTCGCACAAGGGAAAATATCGCACATTGTAAATAATTATCATTTGTAAGTAAGTAATATTTGCTACTTTCCATATGAATATACTACAGTAAAAAATTATCTTTTAAAAAATAGTTGAAGGTTGGTCTTAGTTGTTTGGCATAATTTGTCTTAGTCGAAAATACGATACCCGAATCTTAAAAATGTTTCCACTGCCAGCGTTCCTTTGACTTTGGTTCTTTTGTTAATCTAATATCTTTTTAGTAAAATGAAGTCTCGTATGTTTCAGTTTGTTCGTTTTCTTAAAATGTTCTTGACATTTTCATGTACAGTTTGCAGTTAATCGTGTGAGTACTGATTTTTTTTAGTTATGCTGAAACATATCAGGGGTAGCTAAATAATATAGCTACCCCTGGATTGACTAGTTCTCAGTGGATTGACTAGCTCTCAGTGAAGCTCAGCATCATCTCTTTATTTTCATCTTCTTAATCTTCTACCTTCATATTTCTGTTATACCCAAGCTGCAAACTAAACCATAAATCCAAGAAAACTAATAAAAGTAAACCTACTTATATTTGCAACAACATAATAAATAATAATCCTATATAAGATAACCAATCACTATTTCAGATGATTTTGGTCTTCTGTAAAGATAGTTGTATTAAAGAGGTGACAGTTGTAAGGTATTTCTCCCGCCTTCTTAGCATGCATTCGTAGTGTAGTGGTTAGCACACTGGGGGCGCATTCCAGAGGTCCATGGTTCGATTTCCGGCGAAGGCGTTGCTCATTTTTCCCTCTCCTGCTTCCAAAAAAATCCTAATGTCTGTACACTGGAGCCTGAACTAAAAGGGTGGTGGATGATGATTCTCCACACCCAGTATTTAGCGATTTTGTCCCCTAATCCCCAGTCATCCTTTAAAAGGGGGAGTATGTAAGGTATTTCTCCCGCCATGTTAGCATGCCTTCGCAATGTAATGGTCAGTACGCCGGGCGCGTATTTTAGAGGTCTGTGGTTCGATTCCTGGCGAAGGCTTTGCTCATTTTTCAAGTCTCCTGCTTTAAAAAATACATAATGTCTCTATATGGGGACCACCGATGTTTATTTATTCTCGGAAATACTGGTCACTTGGTTACCAGAACGTACATCGCTTCAAACTTTTTTACCAAACGTGAGATAGCAACTGGGCTGGGAACACGATTTACAAACGTAATATGGTAAACTATAGTTCGTGGAACAATGGATGCTGAAGCATTATTCATATAAAACTTCTTTTGGCATGGAAAATGAAAAAGGGAGAACGCGAAAAAGCGATCCCCGAGGGAATGATAAATCGAGGTTGTACTGCATATCCAGCAACTTGAAAAAGTTACATACAGGATAACATCGCGCTTTAAACGTTCTTCCACCAAGTAATATTCTTTCCAACATTATATTAAATGTAGATGGTTTTGAGCTGTAAGTTAATTTTTGAAAGTCAATTTTTGGTAAACAATCTCGCATACAAATCTCTGAAACGTAGTGATTTACGGTTTCTTTTAGTAAAACGCAATCCTAATATTAATAAGCTATTAAGATTTCTCCTAAGCACATTCCTCCTGTTGATTCAATATTAAATTGATATAATTAGTTTTGTAATATTAGCATTTTACTGTCTTACCACTAAACTGATGACCACATGTGTATGTAATTTCATTATAAAGAAAGTGTGATGTTATGTTTGTTTTTATTTGTATGAGCAGACAGGAGACAAGTCACTTACCTTAGGTGAACGGTTAGGTGCGGCCCCAAATTAGCTGCACAAAATCATAAATATCATTATAAAAAAGAAATAAGATTGTTAACTTTCAACCAAGAAATACATCGATAAGTACAATTCAAAAATATCATATTTAAGCAAAAAAAGCGTGCTATATTCTGGGCACTGCATTTCATTACCGGTCTGTGAAGCCGACAACTTGAATTCCATTATTATTTCCCCTAGTCATCTGCGCCCAACAGCGCAATGTCTTTAACGCTGCTAACACATCCTGAATTCAAATCCCATGCGTGGACGTTTTCGATGTTTTCCCTAGGTGCAAGTGAATACGAGCCAGTTTGCCCTAAAACGTCTTCCATAAAAGCATCCTTTCCGTTAAGCAGATAACCCTTGTGTACTTTGCTATAATGTAAATAACCGTAACCCGAGTCGGCTATTTACTCAAGCTGTCGCTTTTACTTCAAAAAAAAAATGAATATAAAATTACTAAAGTATGCATTAAGCAGTGACCAGCTAGAGGGGGGTTAAGAGGTGCTAACCACCCCAGGCGGCACATTTTTAGGGGTGCCATTTTTTACTTGAAACTTTATTTTATAGGTGCTATTGAGGTGGTTCGTCGAGGAAGATGAAAAATATGCCACATGAAATTAAATTGAGAAAGAATATGATCACGGTGACATTAATAAGAAAGAATTCCTTGTTAAGAAAGAAGTATTTCTGAGTTTTACTTACTAGAAAAAACGAAACAGGAATGTGGAAGGGCGCTGTTTTGAATTTTTTCAGTTTATTCTACAATGCAATCTCTAGAACAAAGTTTCAAATATTGTAATGCTAGTGATAACGTTGCTCTCCCTTTCTGAGAGTATTACTTCTTGGACGAAGCGTTTTCTAAATAGAAATCATTTAAGAACTGCAAATGTACATTATGTATTTCTGAAATCTCTTTCTACGACCTCCGCGGTGTAAAAAAGAATCCGGACTTTGAGATTTATCCGATTTCGGATTAAGAAAAATTTCGGACTTTGTTAATTACTGTAGCATATTATTGCAAACTTATATAGCAAAAGTTAACTCATGTTAAACTATGCGAGAAGAAAAATCCTTTTATTTTTCTGGGCACATGGGTATCATTTAAAATGGTAACGGCCCACCAGCGGCCGAGCGGTAAAGACGCTGAACACTGGTAGTTCGGTCCGAGGTTCGAATCCCGCGAACGGGCTGGTTGCATGGGCGTTTTTGTGGTTTTCCCCATGTGTAACGTGTATACGAACCAGTTTCTCTTAGAAAGTCCTCCACGAAGGCATCCCTCCCTTCAGGCAGATAGCCCTCGTGTGCTTTGCCATAATTAAATAATCCAATCCAATTCGAGTGGTAACTTCTGAAATGCCCAAATAACGCAATTTTATAAATATGTTCCAAAACGAAATCTTGTGCATAGTTCGAATTGCAGAATATTCAATGCAAAGTCGTGGTTGATGTTGGTAGTGCAAAACTCTATGCATAATTTCTGTGATTAGAGATAGGAAAATAAACGAATAACATAAATCAAGAATCATCTGAGCCATTACTATTGTTTAACAAGAAATTTATGCCACTTGGGCATGAACTTTTCAGATTTTTAGCATGTTACCATATATAATATGAAATTACCATATATAATATGAAATTACACTTTCTTAGTAAGGTATTTAATTGTAGCACAAGCAGATAATTCCTCTGTTATTCACGTACAATGTCTTATAGCAAAACGCGATGCAAACATATTGACATTTAATCCTGAATGCATCTTATATTTTTCCGAGGAAAGGTGGAGGAAGAGTTGAACATTTCTAGAACTAAAAATCGTAATTCATTCCACATTTGGGAAAGCTTTTCCGCAAGAATATTTATACGAGTTTTGGCTTTCCGCTTTATTAAAATGCCCATTAGACGTCAAAAACAGGAGCAGTTTTAAACAGACTATCAGGACCCGATCTGCGAATTATTTTTGCTAGTTTTTATCTTCTGTCATAACTTATATCAGGTATGCTTATTATTGCCGCTAAATTGTCGAATTCATAGCATCTTCAATGGGCATAGGAATCCAGTGCTGGTTTTCAAAGCATTTTCGTATTGCTAATGAAAAACGATCTTGATGGGGAGGAAATGGAGGGGGGGGAATGGGAATCTAAAATACTATATGAAGCAAGCTAGTAAGGCATGAGGAATGAATACGTCTTCTAATGGCATATCTTTTGCTGTAAATCTGCGTTCTGTTACGTCAAATAGAGAAACCAAAATAATAAAGTAATTAAAACAAATAACGCTAGATAGGCTCAATAAGATGTGATGTTTTGTAAAACTCCGTTTTAATAATATAATAATAGGGTTCAACAGAATAAAATTAAGCAAAGTTATCATAAAAAATTACATTCAATATTATTTTCACAATTTTCTTATTATTGGAATAACATATTTTATTATTAACAAGAATTAAAATACCAAATTTTAAATGCAAAGGAAGCCTGTGGCGAAAGCCTAAAAATGCCTAGTGCTGGCCATATTAAAAAAAAATTCAAGGGAAGTATATGTCTTTCGCTTCTTTGATATTCTTAAATCTTAGCATTCGAAGTTTATCAGAAATCTCTTAAACGGAAGGATAGATTACAAGATGAAGTTCTTCAATATAATATATTCTAAAAAATCGAGTTTTATGAACTAGAAATTAATAACGCGTTTGCGTTTGCACGAATATTACAGGTACAATATAAATTTTTGGAAATTATAAATACATTTTTTTTTTTTTTTTTTTTTTTTCATTAGACAATTAGAAACTTATTTGAAGAGAAAAATCATGATTATGGAAATCAGCTCGGCGAAGTTCATTGGAATGCTAATTTTTTTCCAAAACAGTTCTGGAATTATTTATTTGACACTAGAGTCTTTATTGAGGTACGGTTAATAGACTCATTACGTAATTCGAAAATTTTTTATTTTGTGAAAACCATTTCATTATAAATCGCTTTCTTTACTTGTATTTATTATAGAAAATTATGCAATAATTGTTGTATTGTCCATGTAATTCATGGAGAAATAGTTGCCAGGGCTTCAAGGAGCTTGGATTTCTACTTCCACTCCGATCTTGAGGTACAGCAACCCGGGGGGGGGGATCCGAGGGTCTCCCACCCTCTTCCCTTGCACCAAACCACACGAGAGGACTTTTGGCTCGTTGTGTATTTAGAGGTCTCCTACGTCGCAAAGACACTACACATTTACAAACATTCATGCCTCCTCGGGGATTCGAACCCAGACCCTTCGGCAACCCGGGGGGGGATCCGAGGGTCTCCCACCCTCTTCCCTTGCACCAAACCACACGAGAGGACTTTTGGCTCGTTGTGTATCTAGAGGTCTCCTACGTCGCAAAGACACTACACATTTACAAACATTCATGCCTCCTCGGGGATTCGAACCCAGACCCTTCGGTAGAGTTAGGCTCCTCTAACTACTATACCATCTGGGCGGCTACGCAACAGTAAATTCTTAGTTCGTTGCTTGTTTATTTTGCAGTCGAATTTCAATATTTAGTTGTAATCACATCAGTTTTATTTATCATTTCCATGAAGAATCAAATTTAGAAAAGTTTTCTAGATCAAATTTTCAAGTTCATGGTATAACTAATATGAAAGCTAATACTCATCAACATTTTTACATTTATATTAAAAAAACTGTGCGTTTGATTTTGTGTTTTTGCAATAAATTCTTACAGATTTTTCTTTTTTTCATTTGTGGATCTAAAGGCAAATATCTTTCAAGAAATATTGAAGTGGAAAAATTACACTTCGCAGTTCAGAATTCAAAAATATTTATTTTGTTTTAAATAATTTGAATAGTCTTATTTTCTTAGACTTTGCTTGTTTTCATTTCCTTTAATTTTTAATTATATACTTATTATTTATGTTGAATTTCTTCATCATCCGCAGGGCCTGACTTAGCCTAATTGGGGCCTGGGACGAAAACTTCTTTGCCCCCCCCCCTGCTTTAGTACTTCAGTAACGAAGAACCGAACTTTATGGAGGTATACAGTATAGATAGGAATACATTATAAATAAAAAAACCACTCAAAATAAATTAATCCCAATAAATCATCCAATAATAATAGAACTACTATGCGTACAACATGCCATACCACGAGTAAGAGAAATATCAAACGAACACCAAACAGTTAAGATACCGGTTGCAGTCATCACTATGCGTTATCATTCGACATTTGGGAAGGGATCCAGGTAGGTTTTTTACAATCTTGCAAATGAAATTAATTAATCAACAGATTATTTGGCATTTTGTTAGAATTTTGTTAAAATACAACTTATAATTTCTCAGTGTTGCGAAAATCCAACAGAATTGAATACGATGCAACTGAATTTTTCGCAGTTGCGATTAAGATAGCAATCATATCGCTACAGTTAATGAACTTTTCACAAGTTCCCGAAATGCAGTTTACTGATCGTTAACTTTGTCATCTAGCCGCGAAAAATTCATATCCTTGCTAACATTAGGGCGGAATTCAGCTAAATTTTCGCAATTACGACGGCTCAATTAAGCCAATCAGAAGCCCGCATGTTTGTAAATATATCGCATTTTGCGATATGTAAAAATACAGGCTTTTGATTGGCTAAATTTGTCCATCGTAATTGCGAAAACTTAGCTGAATTCCGCCCTAATGGATTTATGAAATATAGATTGTTTGTGTTCATACGATAGATTAATGAAGAATGTAACATAAAACTGACGGATTTTACACTGTACTGATATTTTGTTTAAAAAAAAGTTCATTAAAGAAGGAAGCATAAAATAAACTTTCTATTCGATTTGGGGTCCCCCCTCTGATGCGGGGGCCCGGGCTAACTGCCCCGTATGCCCCTTCCTTAGTCAGGCTCTGATCATCCGTTGTCTTCATTACCATTTACTTGTCAATCATTTATTTTTTCAGTTCTGATTTAGTTTTAATTGTTCATCATCATCCTCCTCCTTATTATTACTATGGATTACATTATACCCATTTTCTCTTATTCGCCGTTATCGACTGGCTCCCGGCGAGTTAATGGCACTTCTGATTTTAGAAATCGAACGCTGTTTAAGGAAATAAAATGAAAGTACTATTTTTCATTTTTTAAATAGTTTGGGAATGTATGCATCGATTAACATTTTTTCGCAAGTATTGAACATATTTAATGCATACATAATTTTGAAATATCATTCCATTTTAGCAGTTGTTGCCCTTTCGTAAGTTATCAAACAAACTTAGTTTTAGATTACATGATCGTGCCGCAAATTATGCGCGGAGCGAATAAAAAGCTGATAAGAACCTAAACAGTTTCCATCTGTGCCGTTTTCTCGAGAGCCACCTCTTATCAATAAAAAACGACTCCGCTTCGTCCGCTTGCATTCAACAGTCAGTGAGAAGTTCAAAGGCTGGAACGCTCTTTTCACCGCGAGAGAACTTCTGACCAATGGGAAATGGCACAGGCTTTTTCGCCCAGACGGCGCTCCCCCGAAACTTGCCCCGAACTGGAGATGCATGCCCCAACTTCGGCGAAGAAAGCAGAAGTAAGGAGTAAAGAGAGAAACAGAGTCACGGCCGACGCACGGGATCGCAACCGGATATCTGTGTTCGAAGTCATTCGCAATTAAGAGGGTCTGTGATTTTACACTCCAGTGTTTGGATCTGAACGACTTAATGCAGTGTCTTAGACCCCTTTCTGTCAGCGATCTAAAGAACGCTGCATTCCTAACGTTGATAGTACGTAGGCCATAACAGCCTAAAGGCAGACCAACTAGTAGCTGCTGTGAGACCGACGTTAGGCTTACCAGACTGGTTTTCTTACCTGGACCGTTTGGGTAGCTTTTACGCATCGGCCGGTGCGGCGGCAGGATTTACAGAGTGCCTTTTGGAATGTCTTCGCTTCTGTAAGCGAGGTGAGATTGCATTCATATCATCCTCATTTATGTATTTAGTTTAGTTTATAATTTTTACAATTTTTTATAATTATCTCAATTGCCACTCAGGTATGAAAGAAGGAAAAAAAATCATGCCACTGTTTATTAAGAGCATGGCATTAGGAGCCGCAGCTATCAAAATAATGATACGAAAAATCTCCGAATACACCTCTGAAATTTTTTAAATGTTCTGTAACCATCGACTCTTATCGTATCCCTGTAATTCGCTGGTTATGAAATGGAATGCAAAAATATTTAGTCAAAGAGCTGAAGAGCTACCTTATGACAGAAAAGTTAAAATGAAGCAACAGGTCTCTCAATAGAGGAACTGTCACTCTAAAGTATTTTTAGCATTTCTAGTTTAATGGTTTCTGCTGGTATATTTTAACCTAATCTTTCATTAAGCATTAATTTTAAAATCAAAGAATAACTTTAAGAATCATTTTAAGGAAAACGTGAATGAGTCTCAGATCTACCTCATGAGTTAAATGAAGCAACAGGTTGCTTGCTGGAGTAACTTTCATTCGAAAGGATTTTCCCATTTCTAGTTTTATGGTCTTATCCGAAGATATTGTAAGCCAACCCTTCATTAAGTTCAGCATTATTTTTAAAATATACAGATGTTCACCAAAATTTAGGCTTGTTAAGTTAAATAATTGATGTGAACTATTAATTCATTAGATATAATAGTAATATTCCGCGGAAAATTTGAATCTTATATAATATACTATTGTTTTTTTTTTTTTTTTTTTTTTTTTGTAATTTGAAATTCGTTTCTTAATCTCCCAAGCAAGGTGAAAAGAATTTTTGAGGGTTTGGTACTACTGAAGATAAAATAAACAAAAGGTTTAAAATTAATTATTGGACTAGCTGATACATATTTTTATTATTATACTTATTCATTCACTTATTTCACTAATTTTAAAAGGCTGTCAGACGTATTATCTTTATACGTTTTGTTTGTAGTGTAACACTAGAAAATATTAAAGTAATTCCTTCTTATTGCGTTTTTACGAGGACGAGGCTTTTGAATTTGACATTTTATTCCATAAATGAATACAAAGTGCTGGTAAAATATTTTTTTTTTCTTTTCTTGAATTCTTTTAAGAAATTAATAAATTAATGAGATTGTTTTCACGATCTTTGATAAAAAATAAGAATAGAAATAGAAATCTTAAACGTAGCATGTAATAAGTAATTTTTTTGCACATGTATGCGTTTTTTCATATATGCTTGTAGATATATACATACATACCCAAATTATATATATATATACATACATATGCGTGTATCTATGTAACTCTGTCTCCCTGTACATATGCACATATCTTTGTTCATGTATATAAGCACTAATATACATGAATGCGACAAGTGAGTGTATATTTGTAAATGTATGTTGCTCCCTCTCTGTTTGTATTCATATGTACACACACATATATATATATAGAGAGAGTGTCATATATGCTAGTTTTAGATAAATAAGCAACTTCCAAAAGAAAACCCAACTTCATTTTACTAAGTATAAAAAAATGGCAAACAGGCACAAAATTTGAACAGCATTATCAAAACGAATAATTGTAGCTCCTATTTCTAAAATCTGATTCTTTTATTATAAAAATGAATCTTTTTTAAAAATATTGAACAAATGTTATCTTTACTTGTTTAACTGCTACACGATGAATGTGTGGAAAGGATGTCTAGCGCCGGTAAAATCAAATAAGTTACGTAAAATAATTGTTTAAAAAGTTTGTAAATAAGTCGTTAGCAATGAATGTTCGTATTTGTAAATTCTTGACGCGATATTACTATCAAAGTTTAGCAGCAACAAATTTCTCAAAATCATCAAAATTTTGTCAACCTCATTTGATGAGAAATTAAAAGCTTTCAAACTAATCAAAAACGGTTTGTCATAAATCTGTTTTCCTCCATAACCGAATAGTGAAGTTTGTTATAATCGTAAAGGAAATATACTAATGTATGAAAATTTATAAATTGGAAAAAATATATGAAAAAAGAACGAAGTACTTTTTCTGATATTCCTGTTTTCCATCCATTTCTTCTGGGCTGTTTGCCTTAGTGGTTATTCAGGAATGCTTATACTGGTTCAAGTGAATGAACTACAGAGATAATAAATTTCATTAAATTTATTAAAATTCATTATAACTATAGTAGTTTTTTCTTGTTGTTTTCTTTCCATTTCCTCGTTAAATAAGTTTGAAAGAAACTATAAAGGCAAAAATTTATGTTATTTCTAAGAAATTCTTTTCAATCGTTTACTTAAAGGTGACTATTTAATTTCTATTGATACTGCAGATATTGTTGACATGTATTTATTATGAAATACTTAAATACTTCCAAGGAAATTTAATTTATACTAAAATTTCAATAGTTATGCATTTCTCTTTCAACAAAACTGTAAATAGTGGTCAGAAACGCTTTGGAAGCATGTTCCAATTATTTGTCAATTGGATAACTGTGTTATGAGAAAAAATTAAATACAGCTCAATGCCCACTGCCACAAACGGGGAATAAAGAAAACCAATGGAAAGTAATTTTACACTTTGGGGATGGAGATCTTTCTTGTATAATTTGCATGCGCTCTTTCATTGGTCATTGTAAGTTCACATGTTATTATTCATGAGTTTACTCTATGGAATTAATCGGTGAACAAGAGATATCGGTAATCTTCTATTATCGGGACCGGATTCAAAAATGTATGTATGTATGTATGGATGTACGTATATGTGTATATGTATGTACACACATACACGTACATATATACCATGTGTACATGAATACATACATTCATCCATACATGCATATTTCTGAATCCGGTCCCGATAACAGAACAGTATCGAAATACCTTATTAATATCTGTAATTCAAAGTTCTACTAATGAGAAATTTAAATGCTATTATACCATTAATTTATAAATATGATATACACAAATTGAAACAACAAAATATTTTTTTCATGATATTTGACAGCTTTCCGTTCGATACAATAAAAATGAGTGACTATGATGACTTTCAGTTGAAAGGAAAATAGTACTAAACCCATCGAAGTACTCATCTTCTGAATGATACAAGATAATAAAAAACATCTGCTTCTGCTGTGAACAATAAGTAAATATGATGCATCACTTGTGCCGTTGTGTATCTAAAGTGGTCGCGAACTATCAAAGAACTCAGCAAACCGAGGAGACCGTTTTCCCACGCGCAAGCAATCTGTTTATTCAGCCATGAGTGCAGTCGACCAATTTGTTAGAATGATAAAGCAATTCCTTAAGTGGCGCACTGTTTTTCATTTAAAGCCGAGGAAACGTTGTAGAAGTCAGATGATTTACTGTTATTTTTCTGTTACCTGCCACTTTCACATTTTGCCCACGAAAAGATTATTTATGAGCACAAAAGCTTAAATTTTCTCCTCTATGATTACCAGAATACCAGCAAAATCAATATGGAAGGGTTGTTTTCGAAGAAAAAGTGCATATAATACTTTTTTACGAGCTAATTGACCTTGCAAAGGTCACCTATAATAAAATGAAAGTAGTCCAGCTGTAAATCACCCAGGTAAGGTGGCGACATCCATCCTACAAATGTCAGTATGTTTTAAGGCATTTGTTAAGAATTTTAACTTGCTGCGCTTCTGAGTCATCGGTCCTTTTATTTCTAGTGTTTACTGAATTTTAGGCCTGAACTAACATTAAATTTAAGTCTAGTTTAGATATTATCAGCCTTTAGGGTGTAGTTAAGCCCATTAAAGCTGTAGTTAAGAGCTTTTACTGACTTCCGGTTCAAATACCAAGAAAGGCCATGAAACATTTAGACTTATGAAACTATTTTATAAACATGTCAACATTAACAACGCGTCATTAGTAACTCAAAAAGCATAAACTGTGCCTAGTTATGAAAATTTTCCTGTTTGATTAACCGTTGGTAGGACTATTTTTGGATGAAATCTTAGCAATATTTTAAATTGCCATAGATTTTAAAAGCTGTAATTTTTAAATCGGAAAGCAAGCTTTGATTAAGTAATATAGTTCTAGTGTTTAGAATCTAGAAATGATATATTATTTGTTTGTTCGAATTTTCATATACATTTATGATAATTATTTATTACATTCATTATATTTATATTACAGCTATTTTTTTCTGGTGATTATCGTATTGCCTTTTTTCTTACCAAGGATTCATTTACCTCCGTGTTTAATCCTGTTTTGTGCTTAACTTCTACTGCTTGGATTACTTTTTTTTCTCTTTTTTGTTAGTTTTTATTTCAGTCTTTTTCATGAAAGATTCAAAGAAAGATTTGAAATATTCTTTGAATCTTTGTATTTCGACTCCATTTCACTTAATATTCGCATCAATATGTCTTATTTTTGGCAGAGGTTTATTTGTTTCTAAGCGCTTTAAGTGCTGTAAATAAGCGCGGATGAAAATTCCTTTTATATTTTTTCATTTCCGTGCTGCTTTCATACTTCAGTAATTAAAGACTCCGTTACAAAGTATACAGACAGAAAAATGTGTTAAAATTCGTTCACAGTAATTTGCAGTTTCTATAGCTCAAGGTTTTGTTTTGAGAATTTTAATGTTATTGTATGCATTAGAATATTATTAACTTTTTATAAAATATTATCATAGATATCATATACTTAACAATGTCTTCTTGACCATTGCTGGCTTGTCTAAGACGAATATATGTAGTAATTGGCATAGTGGGGAAAAAAAAAAAAAAAAAAAAAAAAAAAAAAAAAAAAAACATTTTTTTTAACATCATTTGTTTTTATTGAGTTTATTTCATTCAAGCTGTTTTATTCAATGACTATTTGTATTAAATATGCACACATAAAAATATTATTAAAAATTGGTTACCATTTTAATTATTAAAATTTGAGTTATACTACTTTAATTCTAAAGTTTAGTGTGAAATTTGGACCTGTTTACGAGAGAGCAGTTTCTTTATGGCTGGTCTTATTTCACTTTATTTTAGCCGCAAATTAGGATCCCCTTTTAAATTTGTTCTTTATTTATTTTTCAAATATAACATGGAAGAAAATCCTTGTTTTCACAAATACGTTGGGTAAAAAGGCAATAAAAATTTAGTAGCTTTATTCGAAGCGCTTTAAATTCTTTTTTTTTCGATTAAGCCTAAAGCTAAAAAGTGTGTTATTTCTGAAATCTTCAGTTAGAGTTCCATCACAGGAAATTTCAATCAATTGTTCTTTTTCTTCACGAAATAAAATTTCAGATATTATTTGAACAAAATGGATTTCTAGTCCAATTTTCTTTTTCATAATTCTCGGGAAAATACATGTTGAAATTATTCATCAATGAAAAACAATTACTTTTAATGTCGGATGCTAATTCTTCTTTTATTTTCGGTTAGAAAGCTTTCTAAAAGGCTAAAAAGCTTAAAATATCATTATCATATTCTCTGATTATTAGCTCGAGTTTTTTCATCATTGCATTTGTTTTCAATTTAATGATAAACAAATTAACTCTTTGTCCTTGTAGTCCTAAAACACTTTGTCCTTGTAATCCTAAATTTAATTAATTTAACTTTCCATAAATATCAGCTAAATATGCTAAATGCGCCAACCATAATTCACTAGACATTTTTGCAATTTAAGTTCTGAGTCACAGAGGAAAATTTGAATTTTGAAGTTCAAAAAAAGACAATTTAAAACTTTGCGTCTGGATGAAGACTTCGGAATGTAAGAAAAGCATTTCATGCTCACTGCCCATCTCTTACCATAAAATCGTAAATATTCTTGAATTTAAAGCTCAGCTTTTAATAAAATTAAAAAAGATTTTCACAGCATGATTCAAAACGATTTTCGGGTTTTCGGGGATTGTTTTGGCTACTAAAGCTTCACGATTAATGGAGCAATGAGTGAGTTTAACTTCAGGCGCGACTTTCTTTACTTAAGAAATAGCACTGGAAAGTTTTCCTGTTAAAGCCGGAGCTCCGTCACTGCATATGGCAATGCACTTATTCCAAAGAATATCATTCTCGGACATAAATTTATCAAGCACTTTGAAAACTTTATTTGCATTTGATCTGTCATGAAGAGATTCACAAAATAAATACTCTTCGATAATTCGTTTATCTTCTTCTAAACGTATGTGAACTAATCATTGAACAAAGTTCGTTATATCAGTACTTTCATCCAAACGCAATGCGAAATACTCACTGTGTTTTATTTTTTGAATACGTGTCTCTTTTATGGAATTTGCCATTTCATGAATTCGTCATGTATCATTTGAGAACGGAATATTATTAAGTTCATTAGCCTCTTTTCCGTTGAATAATGTTAAGCTTTAGCTGCTGGTAATATAAGGTTTTCTCCAATAGTTTGAGCCTGTCCAATCTTGCAGTTCTTAGGCTTACTAGGTAACTAACTTCCAAAGATTTTTCACCTATTTTCGAACACCGATAATTTCCTCTTAAAATAGTCTTCAGATTTATCCTTTGAATTAGGAAGTTTATATTGAAGATGTCTTTTAAGAAACGAGGGTTTCATACTTTGATTGGATAATAGTTCATTGGAAGCAACACATTGAGGATGATGGTCCATTTCATCTCCATTACAAGTAAACTCAAATGTTAAATAACTTCCATTATATTTTCTATAAAACATTTTCAGCATTTTCTTATATATTGCAAAGGCTTTCAATCATGTATGGAAGCACTCATATACAAGTTATACAGTCTGGGTTTTCCAGATTACGTCACGAACATAATTAAATCCTACTTGACAGTTGACACTTTGTCTTTCATGTTTTTGGTACATATTCCATCCTTCGTGCTATTCTAGCAGGTGTCTCTTTTGGGGCCCATACTTCTCAATATTTATATGAACAACATTCTCACCACACCCAACGCGACACTGCGATATGATACTGCGATTTTGATTCAATGTGCATTTGTTGGGTCATTCATCCAACGGATACAAGAACGCATAAACATACTTGAGAGTTGGCTAAAAAAATGAAAAATTCTCATCTTAAATGTTAAAAAGACACAAGAAATCATCTTTTCCAGGAAGAAGAAAATTAAAAAGAACCTTCAATTTTATGGAACTTCAGTCCCTTGAGCTAAGCAGGTCCTTATCTTGGGGTGATCCTCAGTAATACGCTCGCATGGACCCCACACGCTACATCTATCTCGTAGAAGTTTCGAGTTCGTAAAGCTAAACTCTATCCCTTACTTGCTCGAAACAGTGTTCTATCTATAGATAACAAGTTACTCATTTACAAGTCCATCTTTCCCATGCTATGTTATGCTTGCCCTGTATGGGTATATTCTTGCAAAACAGTTCGAAAAATTACAAACTGCACAGAACTGTGTAGTAAGACAAATCACAAACTCCTCTGGTACATATGAAACAACAGAATTCATGAAGAGCTGAAAATTGAACAGTTAAAAGCCCACTACTACAAGCTAGCAAAAATGAAAACCAAAAAAAGTATCCCAAACCCTGCTATTAGAATTTGCAGTTATAATATTACTAATACTAAATGACCCATGTCCATTCTAAACTTGAGTATTGACTAAGTTCTTTGATAGTCGTTCCCTTTTGTAGTGTATGAATTGAGTTCTTCTGTTGTACATATTCTCTTTAAAATTCATATCTATAGTTATGTTACATGTTGTTCAATTTTCTCCTGAAAATCAGTGTTATTCTGTTGTACCTGTAATTTATTGTAACCTTTGCACCGAAAGACTCGTACTTGTTTCTAACTTTATTACCAGTATTAATTTCCAGAGAAGTTGATCACCAGCTCGTGCAGCGTACTACTAAGATGCTGCGTGCACGTTCGCGCTCTTCTCGTGCAAATCAGTTTAAAAAATTTTCACACTTTAAGTTAAAAAAATTGCATATTTTTAAAATAATATTTGTTTATTCAAAATTGTAATACTTCTTGCACTAAGTTTTGGTTACTTTATCAGCATAAATTAGGAAAGTCATATATTGTTCGATTAGGAGTAGGGTCTCTAGCCCAGGTACCCTGGTGTTGCAACAATCTTCCCATGAGAAGTATAAACTATTTTTCTTTTTAATGTTCTTAGTGCTAGTACCTGTGAATCATCACTTTTCCGCTTAGTCAATCCTAGTCGTTTTTACATTTTGAAAAATCTAGGTTTGTTTTATTATTTTTCACAAATATTTAAATGCGCGGATATATTACGAGTTCTCCAAAAACAAACGACGATATTCTCAAATCGCGTAAAAAAGTAAAGAATGCAAAGCAACAAGAAGCCAAAATACCTACCGTTAGAGACAGCAAATCAATGTAAAAAAAATATTCTAATTGAAAATCGAGCAATTTGAGCCAGGAAATGGTGGCAAATAATGTGTGGACATGCTAAGAAATCGGTCAACTCTAAAAGGATTAATGAGATACTATTATATTTTTATAGGAACATATTTTTATTTCCTATTAAAAATAATATCCATTTCCATTACTTCTTTTAAAAATATCAGTTATGACAAATTTTGTTATTTGTATGGCTAAGAGAATATTTGTAAAAATAAAAATGGATTATTTTGCTTAAGTATTTGCTATTGACCTCGAACAAAGCTCAAATCGCATAAATTAACGAGTGTTAGAAATCTTAAACAGGATATTGGGGTATTTAATTTTTAATCAGTTAAAAATTTTTTGTTTCTTTGCGTACCACCTAATTTTGCCTTGCGTACCACCGGTTGAGAAACGCTGGTCTAGAGTTTTACCTTTCTTGAGAATCGCAATTTACATTGTCTCTTGGCTTAAAAGTATGATTAGGAACCTATGGAATAATCTGAGAACATTAGGAACCTATGGAATAATCTGTGAGCAATATGTCTTTGTTGAGGAAAAATCCCACCAGAGATCCTTTTGATTAATAAATGAACGTAAACTAATGAGGATTCAAATCTTATCGCTTCTTATTTGAGCCTATAATCAGACCCCTAAGTTTGAAGGTGATTCCTGAGGAATAGCGGAACTGTAAAATTCCGTGCTAAAACGTTAGTGCAAATGCGTATTGAGGCTGCTTAAAAGGTTTTTCATGTATTTATCATGTATCTTTGTTCAGCTGGGTATTTCTTATTTTTATACAAAAAGGAATACTTCCTAACTAATGAAATACTATCTGGAAATATTCCCGTATGCACTTAGGATGTGTTACAACATGGTATGGTTTTCAGGAAAGATGTATTAGGAAACGTTAAAATATCATAAGAATAATAATTGGGATTTTCCAATTAAAACAAAGCACACGATGATTTTCAGCTTATCTTCATCCTGATTTTTACCAGAGTACTCCGAGGGGGGGCTGGAATTCGGTGATGGGCTAAAATAGCCTTATCCCAAAAGAGCCTACGCGATCTTAATTGCGATTTGCCCCGAATTGGATCGAACAGTTGACCAGCCTTCCCATATTAGTCTTCGTTTTCCACCATCTCCTATAAACGTAAAGAAGGATGAGTTTGTGACACTTCACGCTCCGTTAATTATACCAAAATAATCACGTGGCTCGTATTAGTCTATCTTCGCATTTGACCTTTTATACCATTTTCTAGGAGCACTTTTTTCCCTCTTCTTTTTTCCTTTCTATCGCTTCGCTATATACTGTATTGGTTGCATTAAGAATCGTAACAATGTTTTAGAAAAATGGAATATATTGAGACTCAAAAGGGCCAAAAAGCCCTTTTTTGTGATGTCAGGTCTTTTAAATTGAAACATCTATAAAAGAGGAAATAGGAAATGGATTTATCGATATAACAGTTGCTACGAAAGCATTCTAATAAGTACAGACGAGAAAGTCATTTACTAGAAAAGTCATGTGTGCATAAGAGAGGAAGCAAAAACTGATGTGCAGAAGCATTAACTGGGAAGATGTTGGAATTAATTAATATCCATTCCGACGATATATAGAGAAACCTTTGCCTATACTTTAAACAAAGGTGTAGATTTCGTTAGTAGTATATCGAACTTTTAATCAACAAAATCTTCAATGTACAGAAATAGCCGTAAAGCTGCTGGGTATCCGTCATTGCCAGATGACGTGTGGGAAATCCTAATCATTTCGAAGAATTAATCAATTGCTACAAAAATTGCGCGAATTTATGTGCATTATTTTAAGCCTCTTTTCGTAATTTACTGAGATTGATACTATTGAAAAGAGTTTTGTAGCGGCGATAAATAATGTGTGGTTCTGCACATCCTTTATTAATTATGATAACGGTACAGCATATTAAAAGAGTATTTGTTTTATGTATCACGGGTATAAATTTAGTAATATACTTAAAAAGTACGCATATTATTTTTAAATCGCCCAGTTTGCTAAAAGTCCTGTTATGTCTTGAAAAATAAATTACAAAACTTATTTCGCATAGAATGGTATGCAGATTTGAACGGCCTTTTGAATTAATCCAGCTATTAAACTAAATTATGTATTTATTGTTCCTAAACAGAAATATATCTCATTTGAAAAATTTTCCATTTTTGTGGTTACTACATGGTAATCAGATTTTTTTTTTTTTTTTCAAAGTATTGTGAACATTGGGAAATGCATAATTTTGAAATTTTTTTCGAAGTGGTCTTTCACAGAGAAATTAGTGTAGATTTCTAACATGGAAATGCTTTTAAAATCTGGCATTTTATTTTGAAAAAGATGAAATTAAACGATGTAATATTAAAGCTTCAACATTAGGATAAAATATTATTAATGACCAAGATTTTTGCGAAACGATTACAGGCTGACTTGTGGCACATATTAGAAAAGTGAAAAGCGAGGTTAAAAAGCTCCACTGAAATAATACAAAATAAAAAAAAGTGTTATACAGTTAAAAGCCCTGATTTTAAGTTCTCTAATTGGGAGGGGGGTGTAGAAACACAAACTATGTTACAAATGTAATGAAGGAGTATTTCCCGATCGGACTCGGTTGGGAATAAAATTACTGAATCCTCCCTTTAAGGCTCAAACAGGAACAAACATGTTAAGGATCTTTTTAGTTAAGGAAAACATGTTAAGAAAAAGGCTCAGTCGGCACTAAGCTCTAGAATTCTGGGTCTTGGTTCATTTCCAGGCGAAAGGTCTGGCTGCATGGGCGTTTTATAGTTTTCCCCATGTGTAACGTGTGTACGAGCCAGTTCCCCATAAAAAGGCCTCCACGAAGGCATCCCACCCCTTAGGCAGATAGCCTTAGTGTGCTTTGTCAAACTAAACCAAACCAGTCTACAAAGATTCAGACCATGCCTTATTCAAGATTGGAACCGAAGCCTGTCAGTGAGACTAACTTCTGTTAAGGCGGCATAAAAAAAAAGTAGAAAAAGTTTTTCATAATTAGTTTAGCTTAACTCTTATATGAGAAAATTTTACGCAAAGATTAAAATCTCTTTATGGAATTCAAATTTTAATATTCGAGTAAGAAGCATTCATAACCGTATGAAAGCAAACTGAGATTTACCTTTCTACTGGACTTCTACTCATAAGTGTATTATAGAAATACCTTATTAGAATTAAGTTAAACGTGTCTCATTCTTCAGTGTTTACTATAAAAAACTAAAATATTGGTTTTAACTATTTATTTTATTCGGCTGTGAGTCACACTTTCATTAAACTTATATGCTAAATTTGTTATTTTAATTAACAGTTAAAGGATACAGTACGAAAAATTCTGTGTGTAATTAATATTATTTTTAACTGTCTGTCAATACTTTGTGTATTAAAGATGCGTAAGATGTAGAAGGCGTTCACGAACTATCTTTTTATCCTTCCGGAATATTAAATAGACTGAGCAATAACTTTTAAAATAAATTTTTACTTGTAATCTAAAATATATTATTGTTTCACGCTGTGATAATAGTTAATATTAACAGGTCTTTTTATTTAGCCTTTCTTCTTTCAAAAAGCATCTGAAAATAAATATTGTATTCTTGAAGAATATGGCCTTTTAGTAATCTTATTGCTCTTTGCTATGAGTACATTTCTTAACAGCGGGTTGTCACAATCAAACGAAGTCTACGAAATCATCCAATGAAATTTCATCTAAACAGTGCTCTTTAAACATTTTGAAAAGGTCAAATTACTTAAATGATAGTAATTTTTAGAACAAAGAAAGATCATTTCAGCAAGGTAAGGAGAATGTATTTTTTTTTCTCAAGAGTTTGATTTCGAAACTTGTTGAGCCATCACCACACTACAATTAGAACGCCAACAGGTCAGATATGACCATTAATCTGAAACGTCTTCGAAAACGGGAAATTCATAGCCTTAGCTATTGTGGATTTAACATCTTGAGATGCTCTGCAAAGCATATACAGAATTCCTGTCGTGGATTTCGACCCCCTTCTGCGATGTCATGTATCTACTTCATCACTTCTGTCGCATTGTCTATTAATTATACTTAGCTCAAGAAGGGGACATGCTAGTATTTAGTCTCATCGCCTTATAAATACTGTTATCATAGCATTAAGCTGTATAATAGCATCTCTTTACAAATGTAAAATTTCTGATGTTTAATTTATTCTTGCGATTAGAAGGTTATCGTTAAAAAAAGTAGAAAGGAGCCTCATATATACAGTTACTGAATTTATGAACTTGGACGATTCCTGAGAAGTTTTATTATAAGTTGAAAGTATTGTCCTTCTCTCTTTTTGTGCTTATTTTATCCTTTGAAGAAAAGTAACCATAATTTATCTGGAAATTTTTCTAATATTTATCAAAGATACAAGCGTTTCTATAACACGTTTTGTAAAAAAAAAAAAAAAAAAAAAAAAAAAAAAAAAAAAAAAATCGAACATTCAAAATGTGACTAACAAACATGCCAATAATTTGGTTTTATAGAAGACGAGGGGAGGGAATTGTTTTTCTATAGCAGAATAGAGTTCTTATAAGCGAGAATTCCAGTATATATAATGTTTAACTCCCTTTTTTCCGAGTTATTAACGAAAAGAGTGCTTTATAAATACCAGAAGTACATTATAGCTTATAGGACTTTTTAATAATAACTCACCTCTTAGAAGGAAACGAAGACTTAAATATTTAGGAAAAATGAAAATGATCACAGTCTGACAATTTAGTGTCATAATTTTCTAATAAATAAGACTTTTAAATTTATATTTTCAGATCATGTGCTTTAGCTTCATATGCTTGGTTTTCATACACGCAGATTAACGAAACTGCTGAGCTGTTTAAAGAAAAATATCTGTTTGAAATTTGTATGTTAATATAGGAGAGCTTGACACTTGCAGATAAACATTGTTTTAGTAAGTGATTCTCCTGCTAAAGGAGGCATCAGAACTTATTCGAAGTGCTACATGCCCACCTGATCAAGAACACCAAAATCTTCAAAAAATTGCGATTTCGGATTTTTGCATTTTCAAATTCTCTACACTTTTATCGTTCTAAAAATACCATTCTTTAATCTCTATGAAAATTAGAACTGTAAAAAATCTAGTTTTAATTTGTCATCGACTGCTTTGATAAATTAGGATTTATACATAAAAACGCGTTTTTCTCCAAACGTGATTTTTTTTATACTCAATGTACCTTTTCTCAGGAACTACTGCTCACAGGTATCTAAAATTTTTATTGCTTATTTATTAGGTTTCCTAATATTTACTGAAATGAGAAGCTTTTTGTGATAAACTTAAAAAGTGCTAAATTTTAGTATGCTTAACAAAATATTCTGTAAATTACTCTAAAATTCAAAATGTTTCAAAAGCTCAATTCAGTATAATCAGATAGGTATATTTTAATTACACAAAAAATTTCAAGCGTGTACCTACAGCAGATGTTGAGAAAAGGTACATCGAAAATGGCCAGTTTAACATTGTCGGTATAGGGTTTGCTGATACCACTTAATAGTTTTTCTATCTTCGCTCTTGTTGCAGATTTCACACAGGAGTAGGAAAAGAATAACAAGATACGAGGTGACTCCGTGAATTAAAAAAGAACGTTTGTTTATTTGTTTTAAATACACTAGTAAAACTCTTAAAATACTCCATACTTATTTGTTTACGATCAAGCACAGACTCCTATTTCATCAAAATGTATTGCACTGAAACAGTTTCTAGCTAAACATCGTTTCCTTTCAATTTTGTTTTTCGAGCGGTATTAACTTTGAACATTTTTTCATTTATTAAGATTTGCAGAATAAATATTTGCTACCTGACTTTAAATATTTCTATTAAAAATGTGCACACCTTTTCTTGTTTATTTAAATGCATTTTTAAAATGAAAAGCATCCGTAACTATTAAATTACAAAGAAGCTTAGAAGCTTTTTCTAACAGTCTTTGCTTCCTATGAAATTACGTCTGAATAATTACGAAATTTTCATTCTTTAATTCTTTAGACTTAACGTATGTGGAATAAATTCTTCATTTCATTGTAATTTGTTGATTTTTATGCTTTACAGTGATATGTTATTTCAAAAAGTATGGAAATTAATTTGTTTAATTTTACAAAGTATTTCACTTTACCGGTGCAATCGTAGATTTCACCCAACATTTTATAACAGTTGTCTTTTCACAAATACGTTGCTAAACTTTAATAAAGCTCTGTAACAACATGATGTTAAAGAACTCTTATGAAGAGATTAACTGATTTTATTATAAATAGCGAATTAAAAAAATACCGAATCCGTGTAAATTTACCAATTGCATATTTCTGTTAATGAAAATATAATATCGAAAATCATTTCAATAAGTTACTGTTCTGTTATGTCTTCTTTCTTTCCCACTTTTTTTCACAAAATTAATTGTATATTAATGAAGCGATGTATATTAGTTATTATTTTTTCTACGTCGCTTTCGCCACTGAAATCCAAAACGAATTAACGCAGATGCATAAAACTCTGTTTCCTTGATGTGTAATTTGAAATTTTAATGTAAATACCTTTTATTTGTCTACTAATGTTGTACTACATTCTCTAAATGGTGAATTTAATCTGTTTTATTATAACTTTAGATTGATGTTTTGTTATGTAGTTTTGTGCTATAAATATTCAATACTGCCAAATGTGATCCTGTAGTCTTTGTAACTGCTTAAGTTGTTCCTTCTGACTGTAATTAGAGTTTTAAGGTTTTACTAGTGAGTTGCATAATAGCATTATTTTTTTAATGAATTCAAGCACCTTCATGCTAATCAAATATGCGTGAAGTATTCTAGTGTAGACCATACCATTTAATGATTTTCATTTTTGATGTAACTAAAACTTCGTATGGAGGTAAAAAGATTAAATACTGCTGCAGAATAACCTTGATTCTGCTATCTTGAATGCTGGACTGTAGAAACTGCAATATTGGAATTTCGATGATTGCGTTTTTAGAATACTGAATTGTGAAGGCTGTAGAAAATTGAAGACTTCAGTATATTAATTATTTCAAAATCTTGCAATGTAAGATAGTACTAGACAGACATACTATTTGTTGAAGCTCACTGTATGAATACTATATCAACAATATCATATTTTCTCATTGAAGTTAATTCATCTGCTGTTATATTTTGTCGCAATCACTGTTATGAATTCACTCATGATAGTGGACTACTCCATTTCTTTTTACTCTAAAAGAGTTTTTTTTTAATAAAACACAATAAAAGATAAAATCGAAATTTGAATCCTTTATCAACACAATGCATTAATTTGGACATTAATGGTTATTATTTTCTAAGCGTAAAATAATAACGGCAACAGCAAAGACTGAATTCCTGAAAAAAAAATCGGATTGAAAAGAATAAATAGTGTCTTATGACGTGACTGCATGTTTCTTTAATTAAATTACCCCAAATCTCATGAGTATTACAGATAGGTATTCGGAAAACTATAAGAAGTATAAGTTTCAATCGATATTATAAAAATGTTAGCCATTGTAGCACAAATATAAAAATATTAACTTGGGTTACCATTCTTTATTTAGCTTTCAAATTCGATTAAATCTCAATATTTTATTTTTTCATTGTTTCCCCTTTATTCCTGTAAATAATTTAAAGCTGTAGAGTCATTAGGTTATTTTGAAGCTGAAACACGTGAGAAATGTGCTATGCCCTCGCCTGGATCTCTCGAATACCCGCCGAATGTGCTGACCATTACACCATGAAGGCATGCTAGAAGGTGCGAAAAATACCTTAAAAAGCTTCAGTTGTTAAAAAGAGAATAAGAAATTAGTATTTTTCTGAAAAAGTTTGTATAGATATCTTGTTACTTGTGTACTTGGTTTAGTTGGTTAGGGGGTGGTACCTAAGAAGTAACTTTAATTGATAAACTTCGCTGCTGAATGATAAATATGAAAGAAATAAAATATTTTCTTAGAATTATATAATTCTCCTGAGCTAACTACATGTCGTGGAATTCTTTAGAGTTGATTTTAACAGCTTCTTGTTGCCTTTTAAGTTGTTATTTTACCAAAGAGAGCCGCACTAGCTATTGTCGATGGATAAGCAAAGAATAAATCTTTTGCATGGGAAGCTGGTATTAACAACAAATCTTTGAAATACGATGCTGCCGGCAGAGGTGATGCCTATCTCCTGTTTACATTTCTTAGGGCAACCCACGGGGTTCTTCTACGTAGGGGGCAATAAATGTCGGCCAGACTTCCCTAATTGTTTTCTAAAATGTTTTTTACAGTTTTATTGGAGCACTTAAGTCTGCAAGTTATTCACTTCCCAGCTTGTAATTCCTCTTTTAACAGGCTTGTTCAATAAAATTATGGACTTAAGCAAAAGCTTTCGTGCTACCTGATGCTTCAGTTCTTCGCACTGTACTTTTTACAGATTTTCTTAAATTAGCGTAAAGGATATTATGTGCATCTGATACTGGCGTGAATTTGCCAATCACTATTGCCTACTTTGAGAAAATAATAGTTTAGTAACATTTTTCTTAAAACCATGTTCTTCCTTCAGCATTCTGTATCTTTCTGTTTCTTTTTTAAGATCTCGGGAGATGATATAAAACATAGAGTAGAAAGCATTCTTTTTAATAGCAGCCTTTGAACAGTTAAATGGACATAGTAATTAAAAGCTTTCATTTTACCTGCCATGTATAAACGGAATATAAACGTCATGTCAAAATGGTAAATTAGAAAATTAGATTAATTTTAGAAGTCAAACAACGACTTCTAAATTAATACTTGTTATTGTATCTTAATTATAGAAAATCAGACTTTGTTTTTCACAGAAATCTGCTGTTGTAAAAGTGCTTTTGTGAGAAATATGTGTAAAAGAAATCTGCGGTTTTTAAATTGCTTTTGTGAGAAATATGTGTACTAATTTGTGAATATTCTTAAAGAGATGCTGTCAATAATATCAGATTTTAAATGCAGGGTTGTATTTCAACACTGACAACTAATTTTGTTTCACTAAATGTTTATAGATGTCTGACCTTTTCTCCTCCTGAATTCGACCAAGATTTTAATTACATTATGATACATGCATAACGTAAGCTACCCCTTTTCTAGGAAAAAAAGGGGTGCGAATACTTTTTTCTTAACATTGCACTCATTGGTTTTATTGTTTTAACAAACATTTAACTATATACATACAATAAACAATTTTATAGCATTTTAGGCTCAAAGGATATTTGTGCATAGATTAAACGTAGTAAACTTTAACTCGAAAAGCTTCTTGCGCAATAGCTGCAAAGTAAGTTAATAATAATTTATTTACTAAAGAAATATTGATTATATTATCTCCTAAGATTAATTTTAGTAGAATTATCTAAAAAGAGTGAATCTATAGTTCGTAAGTTTAATTCCGAAAATTGTTTTAAAGTAACTTGAATGTAAATTGTTAAAAATGTTTAACGAGGACTTGAATTAAATCATGAATAACAAAATTTCAATTGTAAAAAGAAATTAAATTAAAAGCAAGTAATTAAATTAAAAGCAAGTAATCATTGCCATTGATCGGAAATTAGTTGACTTTTTAAGGGGAACAAACCAACTCCCGTTCAATAAACAGTAATTAATAAATAAATACGAAGGTGTTTCGTCCTTTACTCAAGTAATAAGGCGATGCCAAATTGGCAATTTAAGTTGGGCCAAATATTTCCGTCAATTAAAGGGATCAAGAACCAATGCAGAGCACCAAAAAAACTCATTCTGATTAAGCATTTTCGCTAATTCAGTTTTGAGTGAAAAGCAATTTATGCAGTAAAATTGATAAATTACTTGAGTAATTGCCCCCG
This sequence comes from Stegodyphus dumicola, assembly GCF_044657685.1. Lineage (NCBI taxonomy): Eukaryota > Metazoa > Arthropoda > Arachnida > Araneae > Eresidae > Stegodyphus > Stegodyphus dumicola. The sequence continues at coordinate 184,905,479 of NC_140781.1, forward strand.
ACACCCTCGTGTTTATGCATTTTAATTCAAAGCTATTTGTAAAAAATTAAACATTGGAAATTGGCATTATGAAATAGAACTCAAAGTAATTGAAATAAACATTAGAAAATTACGAAATATAAGAAATATAATGCAATCTTTGCAAAAACAAATTAAAAAATCAAAAATGAAATTTAAAATATATATAATAAGAAAAGGGAATGTACATGAAGATATAAATGGCCAGAAAAAGCATTAATTAACTTACGTTCTTTCTAGTGGGAAGTGGGCAAAGTGTTGTCTTCGCGTCTTACTCAGAAGGGTTGTGTGTCCGAAATTCTTTATCGGCAGCGTGGGCTTTGATATATATATATATATTAGTGAATGCACTCATAGTTAACAAAAGCAAACATTTTATCTTAATGTTTAAAATGATATTCTGTTCAAAGTATTTAATAAAGAAATTTTTTCTTTACCCTCTGTTAGGTTTCAATATTGATAAAAAAATTAAAAATTTATATATTAAAAAAATGTGCTTAAGACTTTAATACGAAGTGTATAGGTAGCTCAGAAATAGCTTTTAGGTTTTTATAAATGTATACATGAAAGGAAATGCGTGAATTTTTGCAGCATTATAGCACACCTATGCCAACGTAAGATTGAAAATACTTTCCTTGAAATTTTTAATACTCTGACAAAAAATTAGCTCATTTAGATTTTAAAATAATAATTTCTGATTGAAATAATTTCCTATCTCGAGCATAGTGTTAGGAAACAGAAGAAAATTCTTATTACTTCGCATGTGCATTAAAAGCTATTAAAATATAAATTCTCGAATTTACATAAAGGCTGTATAGATACTTTTAATAGACTATAAATCTATATCCAAAATTGCTTATTTTAAAATGTGAATTACCTTGACTAGCCATTTGCTTTAAGAACGTTCAGAATTAGTTTATGTGAAGGCTTTCCAAGATAAATTTTGAATATTATAGAAAATTTCCTTTTTATAAAAAGTATCCTGTTTTTGCTTTTTAATAATCTAGGCAAATTGCTAATTAAATTACTTATTGATAGATAGACTCTTTCACAATAGAAAATAATGTTGAAAATACGATTAATCTGTCCCGTAAAGTTGAAATTCAAATTTTTAAATGCTTCAAATTCTAAAGCAAAATAAAAGAATACTTTTATACTTTTAAAGATGCTGCGAAGTATTTGTTTTGATTTCGATCATTTTGAATCGTGAATTAAAAGCATTAGGAAAGGAAGAAAAAGAATATTAATATTTGAATTTCCCAACTTTTCGTTTAGAAAAGAAATTGAGATTGACTATAAACTAATCGAGTTACATCAAATTTGTTCTATTTTTATACTATCTAAGAAGCCAAAGTGTAACCTTGTGTATTTCTGTAATAAATTGCCGAGTATTTAAACATGTCTATGGCTTTATGTTTAACAAACAAACAAACAAAAAACACCTTTGAGCATTAAGACCATAATTCTACTTCTAGTCTATAATACTAGCAAATTCAGTCTTATCATTTGCCTTCTAGAAAATTGTACGCCTATTTGGGAGGGGGCATTAGTTTGATCACATTGATCAATTATGTTAGGCTGCTGCAAGTTTTTGCCCCCATGCTTATAGTATGGATGTGTACATTTAAATTAATGGCATGCAAACTGCCACAGTTAATAAAGGAGTTTATGGTAAGTAAAAATTTGTTGACTTATTTCGTATTGTGTTTTAACTGGTTGCTAGTTTTATTTTAACAAATTGGAAATAAATTTACAATAAAACTTAAACCAAGCATTAATTTTGAACATTATTAAAATTAATTTATTTGAACGCCAAAATTACTAAGCATGATGTATTTGGCATTTTTTCTTTGAATTTAAATTAAAAACTAAACAAAATTAACTTTAGATCAGTACGGATTCCCCCTCCATTAAAACTCTGTATATATTTCGAGGGATGTCTTAAAGCGATGTTCTTACTTCTTCAAGAAGGATTTTGGGCACGTTGTGTCAGTAACATTACCTTTAATACATACAGATATGTGGCGCATGCCAGCTATTGAGCGGAGGTGAAGATACATGATGGGACAAAAAAGATATGCTATAAATTTTTAAAACTTTTAGGAAAGAAGGGTTAGTATTAAAATTATTAACTAAAACTGATGTACGTTAATGAATGTGGAATACTAGAAGGAAAACAAATTCTCTGACTGTCAAACTTTTCCGTGAAAGTAATTTCAACAGAAGTAAATTGAGAAACTGGGAATGATTATCGAAAGAATATTCCTTAACTTCCAATTTTCTGATGTAACAAAATTATTGTAAAAAAAAAAAAAAAAAAAGGAAAGAAGAATAGGAATATATTATAACTCAGTTTATGTACAAACATATATTGATCTTTCTGTAACTTCTGCATCTCGCAGTATTCTTTGTTCCTCTGAGAAAATCTTGTTTTCAAATCCGACCGGCTTTGATTATTTTAAATGACATTTTATTTTCTCTCTGCTTGCAATGCAAAAAAACATGATTTTTCGTTCTGGTTGGTGTCGCGAGGCTGTCCGGTAAATGGGGGGGGGGCAGTCCAGTTGAGTGATACTGTCGACCAGTTTGCTATCTAGACTCCCGTGAAAAGATGCCACTCAAGGTTGTCGTTCGCTTGGATGGAGAAGCACATTTTCTTTTACTCTTTTCATCCCCTTTCTTTTTAAAGTTAAATATACATCACTTCGGCAGAAACATTTTTGCAACTTTTCTACATCGAGCCTATGAGAAAATTGTGATTTTGACAGATGAACTTCCAACCCTTCCTCTTTTTCTCCAAAATAAAGGAGGGGGAAAGCAAATTGAACTGGTAACTTTTTGTAGCTATCGAAAAAGAAAGAATGCTGATAAAAGAAAAGATTTCCTCTCATGACAAATATATATAGACATGATACATGTGTGCATGTATGTTTATATGAATGTACATGTGTGTAAAAAGAGGCAGACTGAGAGACCAAATGTAGATAAAAAATGATGATATTATACTGATATATGTAGAAAACAAAACGATATATGAAAAATGAAAAATAAAATTTGGCTTAATTGTTAACAAGATGCTACCGGAGTAAAGAAAATAACAATGCGTAGAATAAAAAAATAAGTGTACGGACCAGGAGAACTAGACATATTTTCGAAACATATTAATCGAATTTTATGAAGCTTTAATTCATTTTCCCCTGATGAGTTCTGAACTGGAGTTTCAATAAAGGGAGCTTAATTTTTAATTTGTATAATTTTGTATATTTTTCCCTTTCGCATTTTTATTTTTCGAGATTGTTCTACTATGAATTCCCTCTTTAATTCTATTAGTTCTGATATTATAACTCTTATACACTACTGCAATTATTATATTATAGAGGAATTGTCTTGCTTTTATTCCGATTTACTAATTAATTTAGATCTTTAAGTTTATTCTACTTCAATCTTGCAGCTACAGTGCAGGACGGGTTCTAAAAAAACTTTTATTCTAATTTTTAATTCGAATTTTCAGCCTATTTATATATTTGAAAATAGCTGTTGAATTTCGTAGCTGTAACATCACGTTTGGAAGAAATTGATCATGCAGTTAAAATCTTATGATTAAGTTTGTATTATAAATCTATGATCTTAATATCGAATTTTTCAATTGCACCGTGTTAACTTTTTAGATTTTACAATATAATAATAGATTTATTATAGAAACGGATTTTATTAACAGGTCTTTAAATGCATAATAATTTTGTGCCTTATGACGAAAAATAAACTGTATTTCTCCAGTTTCTCTCCATCTATTTTCTGAAGGAGGAGAGAGAGGTATTTTGTTATTGCAAACTAATTTCGATATAATTCTTTCTCCGTTCGTATTTATAGTATAAATATATATATATATATATATATATATATATATATATATATATATATCGTCGTTTTTTAAAAATTTTTTGCATTCTTCTAAAGTTTAACTCTTTTTCGATGCATAATATTTTTTTTTTTTTGTGTGTGTGTGTGTGTGTGTGTGTGTGTGTGTTAACGTTTTATCTTTAAAAGTATCCAATTTAATTTTTGAATTTGTCGCAAAATTATCAAGTTGAATTCAAGATTATCTTTTCATTCTCTTCGAAAATTACAAAACTTAAGTATTTTCTAATTCCTCCATGATTAGTTATAAATAAATTTTAACTCATCTGCTGGCATTCGTCTGAATTTCAGAAGAAAAGAATGGTAAAGAGAATTTGGAATATTCCTCATGAAATGAAATATGGGAAATTTACAAAACAGAAAGAAACTTCGATTTTTTTTTTTCTTTCTTTTTTTTTTTTTTTTTTTGTATTAACGTTTTATCTTTAAAAGCATCCAATTTAATTTTTGAATTTGTCAGAAAATTATCAAGTTGAACTCAAGATTATCTTTTCATTCTCTTCGAAAATTACAAAACTTAAGTATTTTCTAATTCCTCCATGATTAGTTATAAATAAATTTTAACTCATCTGCTGGCATTCGTCTGAATTTCAGAAAAAAAGAATTGTAAAGAGAATTTGGAATATTCCTCATGAAATGAAATATCGGAAATTTACAAAACAGAAAGAAACTTTTTTTTTTTTTTTTTTTTTTTTTTTTTATTTGATAGGATCATTTTCTGTAGTATCAAAAGGACTAACTTTGCTCTTCAATGTCATATAAAGGGGTCAGACAATTATATTCAAAGCTTAATAACGCTTGAAAAATTTCAAATTAACCTTTAATTATTTCAAATAAAAATTATTTTGATGTTATTTGAAAGACAAGTATTGTCAGTGCATTAGAAGTTAAATGGAGAATCATATGCGATGTTGTCGTAATGCTAAAGAAAAATAGTGAGGAGCTTCATGTTTAATACCGATTGCAAAATCTGAACTTCATTATTTTAAGACTTTGTAGAAGTGAGATATGTAATAATATGTATGTAATAATATGTCTATAATATATATATACGAGAAAAAATACCAATTGTTTGAGGCATTTGGCAAGTATGTAAATTCATATTTCTATAGCAGCAGTTTACATAAATGTAAGATTTTAATGACTTATGTAATATTTATATGCCGAAAAGGAGCGTTTTACGGAAAATGAGTGTCCGAAAAGGAGTCCAATTATTCTAATTTTGAAAAATGTTTTTTTCCTTTTTCATATTTTTCAGGAGCTACATTTAACGTTAAAACCTTCAACATGATTTCGCATCGAGTTATTGCATGTTACTAAATATTCGAACTAGTCTGAAAGCTATATTTTCACCTTCTGAATTATAATGAATTAGAATTATAATCTTATACCTAAAGAATTCATTCTAAAAAATTAAAATTAATTTAATAAGTAAATATTCATTGATTCATAACGATGGCTGTTTTTGCACGAAATGGATGAAATCTTTTACGGCACATAGTTAGCTGGAGGAAATAGAATTTCACTGGAATTGGCTGCAGTTACTTAGAAAAGAAAGTGTTATAATTGATTCCTTTTAGTCTTAGTTAATGGTATGCAATGTATAGATTCATTCTGTACTCCAGTTTCACAGATTTCAAGGCACAGATTAAATTTCTTCGAAAAGCACAGATTTTTCAGAATGTAATAAAGGGATAGTATGCATCAAAGGCTAAGTACACTGCAATTTCTTTTTCTATGTAATGCAATGAATTCACGTTTGCATGGTCTTTGATGGAACGATCCATTCCGATATAACGACGTAGAAGGAAATACCGATTGATCTTCCATTAACATAATGTAATTTTTCTCAAGTAATGATTTATAGATCTGTTAAAATCGCGTTATCACGACTTCCTAAAATATTTGGAAAAAAAAGGTAAAGTGAAAGCAGTTTTCTCAGACTCCGAATTCTTTCATTTTCTGAAAACAATAAACACGCAAATTTAAGTATTATACCAAGCTAATTTCCAACTCATTTATCCTGAATCTCAAACTATCTCTTATCAGGAAAAGAGATCAGCTAATCCGTCAACCCAGAATACCGTGTGTTATTATGATACTGCATTTTTGACGCAAGAAATGCTTTCTTATGTAAAATGTGTGGAATTTATGTAGTTTTTGTATCATTTTCTAATAAGCATGACATGTCTTTTGTTCACCCTTTGGGTGATTGCTAGATCTTTATCCAACATCTGGTTCTCCTGGACACGAACCGTATATGACGGTAGATATTTCATTAATCTGGTTAGTATAACGATTGATTGTATTACATTTTTAGTATTTTAGTCTTATATTTTAGCCGCATATATTGATTTTTCGAAGCATTCTACGCAGCTTACATTTCAGCAACTGAATGCTGTGTTCTTTACTAATTGATACTAAATTAATAATTATAGAATTTATAGATATAGGCAGATTACTTCTAAAAATGAAATTGTTAAAATTTTTAACATAGTATTTTTTTATGATTATCAAAAACCGGGACGAAGAAACAAAACAAAGTAGAATGCTATACCTAGCATAATAAGGCATAGAAAATTCAAATTTTCGCTGTTACAGAAGAAATTCATTCAAAGATTAAGATGTATGTGCTGAATAAAACATTCGATAAATAAATACATATAAATTGTAAAAGACAGAACCACTGAAAGTGTAAAAGACTACTGAAAACCTCAAAAGTGGTAGCAATGAATGAAAAAGTCTGATTTAAGTTTCAGAATTTTGAATTACAAAACGGATTTGGTTTAAAAAAACTGTGGTACTTCTGCAAATAGCTTAACATTTCATTCAAAGAAAAGCAAAATTAAGTAAACTCTGATAAATTGAATGCAGGTTGTAGAATTAAATCTAATGAATCCGTATAATAGAATTAAGTCTGATTAATCCAACAGATATATTTTTTATGTTGTTCCTCGATGCTTTCAGAAAAGAGATGCAATGTCCGAAAAGCGAGAATACTAGTACTTTTCAATATGAATACGTCGGTACTAGGAAAACACTTTCTTGCAATACGAGAGCCGTAGAAGCTATGATGTTTTAAAAGTATTAAATTTTTGTCCGTGCTGTATAAAGCAAATGTGATAAATTTCAAGAAAGGGTTGCGGTTTCGGTAAAAAAGAAATGTCGTCTAAGGTAAAAAAGGAAATTCCTTTACTTTTTGATTCAAGAAATATTGGGGGCGGGGGGGAAATATGTCGAAACTGAATTTTCTTCTAGACAAATATTATATTGATTTTACAATCTATGGATGAAAGATTATCACCTTTAAAAGGAGGTATCGGTAAGGGGTGATTTATGAAATTTTCATTGAATTAAAAAATACAACAGAGCTGTAGCTAGGGATTTTAGCGCCCGGGGACAACTGAAGATCTCGCACCCCTCTTGTTTGACAAGAATGGAAAACATTTCATACTAAAAATCCGTAATATCAGTTTGAGGCCCCTTGGATGCTGCGTCCGGGGCAGATGTTCCCCATTGCCCAGCGTTCTAGCTACGCCCCTGTTAAAAACTAAAGCTCTGTGTGGTATATGTACGCTAATTTCTTTCCGCTTACAGAAATTTCCACATCAGTGATGTACAATTTATTCTATCGTGCAGATTTTATTTAGAATTTCTGCAATATATTAAAGCATTGATAAATCATCCCTTCGCCTCTGATAATGAATTAAGCATCAACTTTATTTCACGCATGCAAATAATTCAGGCAATTCGCATAAAAATATCTAGGAGAATAAATAAACATCTTGAATAAATATACTAGCTTTGGAAAAAAATACCAGATAAATAATGAAGCTTTAAGGAAGAATAAAAAAGATTTAAAGAAAAATTATTTAAAATTAAGAAATACATTGTGTCCATGAACTGTCACAACAGTTCAGAATATTTTTTAAGGTATTTGATGTGGTTTTTTACATTATAGGATATTATTTCAAGTTGTCTTATATAAGTCCATGTGATCACCATAAATTGCGCGTAGGATATCAAGCCGATACTCAGTTTTCCGCCATGTTCGTCTTGAGATGTCAATACTTACTACAGCAACTATTTCAGTTGTTCGATTTTTTTAAGTGGCTGATGTCTCCGATTTAACTTTGGTAGCCCTACTGTTTGAAGTTCAAGTATTTCCAGTCGACGAAATGATGAACTGGAAAATAAATAGATAAACTTGTTTGCATAACTTTGAATATAATATTTTAAAATGTAAGCTGATATAAAAAATTTTAAATATCTATATATTTGGAGAAATATAATACGTTCTTTGGCTTAGGTAAATTAGCACTGCAGTTTAGCCTTTTAATTCTAATATATTTAACATTGACGAATTGTGTTTCTTAAGTGGTTCCTGTCGAAAGTTTATCACGGAGAAAACTAATTTATGACATAGAAGTCCCCATTTCTAAATCATCGTGTTAAATATAAATAATTTGCATCGTTCTTAAATGTGCAGTACCACATTTGTTAAATAGCTTTTGTCTATTTCACCTTATCACTGAATTCGAAAGGAAAGGTTTTTCGGTCCTCGATAGTGATAGCTTCCTTTTTAAATAGGCTGAGAAGCATTTTTCAGGAATGGCTATCGGTCATTTAACCGCCTCATCACAGAAAACTTGGACCAGGGTGCATCATAGGGAAGTAGGGTGATATTACTTCCGTGAGAAGGGAAAACGAACACCCATACTAACAACCAAGCCTCATAGGGAACCATAGGGAAGTCTAAGATGTACCCTGGATTTTGGACCAGAAGTAAGTCTCCATTAAATACTATTGCCCTTTAGCTAGCTATAGACAACTATAGAAGTATCCGGACATCTTTGTATGATATTTCCAAAAAATTGGTATTAAGGCTTTATTTGAGGATTCTATAGAGTAATTCTTGGGCCATTATTTTAAAATTAATGTTTGGCATGAATCTTAAAAAGCTTATCACAAGGAAAAGTATGTACGATTTTTCTTGCTCTGGTTACTTTTTAACTGACACTGATTTTAACAATAGATGAAAATACTACAATTTTTTTTGGAATGTAATGCATTAATTAATTATTTTTTGTCTTGGTACGCAGTAATCTTTGGGCAAAAGCTCTGTAGACATTAAATTAGAAATCACTCCAGAGTATTTCCTAAAATAATACAAAGTAAAAGACACTGAAGCCTTTTTCATGCCAGGCAATCATCTTCTGAGAATTCTTTAAATTTCTTAACAGCCAAAATTTGATATCAGCATTGATTATATGGAATATTTAGCAAGTGGCACATCCTCATATAAATATGACCTATTTGTGCCTAATAAACTAAGATTTTCAAATTTAGCCGAAAATATGCTGCTAATAATAAATCTACCGTTACCTCAATCTGATGATCAGTTGCATCCGAGTTCTTATGATGAAAATAACGACACCGATCAGACATTTTAGATAGGATGCAACATGTTAAACAGAACTGTAGCATTCAGCAAAGTTTTCGATGTGACTGAAAGATAAAATGGAATTCTCTCTTTATAAAGAGAATTCAGCTTTATGTTTACTGAAATTTTGTTAGAATTTGGCAGTATAGGACTCAACTTATTTTTCACGACATATTAAGCTTATCTTAAAAACTAGTAAGTTTGTTGAAAACTGTGTATATTACAAAATTACTAACCGATAATATATTTTGACTAATGTTTCCTTATTTTGGGGCATTTTGAAGGCAAATTACATTAAATGAAATTTACCCGAAACAAAAGCTAATGTATTAAAATGTTAACTTTTCGGTACTTCTGGAAGATACCCACCATTTACAAATTGTTATTTTTATATGCTTTACCCTTTACCGTATTGTATTTAGAAATACTGATTTCATTTCTCGTTAGAAATAATATTTACCTAGTCATGAAAATTCTATACGTATATACTTCTGATAGCTTGCTTTCATAATGTATGCTATTTAATTAATCTTTGGGAGGAGGATTAGACTTAACTTATTCACCTGAAATATTTCTGTTAAAATCTAACAAAATAAAATTATTAATTATTAACTTGAAATGGTAAATTCTTAACATAAATGTATACGTAATCAATTATTAAGTTATTAGTAAAGAATAATTAAGGTTTCATCACGATTTACCAAAATTAAAGGTACTCACTTAATATTTTCGCCAGACATTGTGGGACCGGATTACTGACTACAATTCTAGTCAGTAATGATATCAGGAATCGATGGATAATTTGGGAGCCCATTGAAAAGTCCCCGAAATTATCCTTTGATTCCTCACAATCCTAATATTAAGGGCTCTTAGCAAATGCTATGACTAATGTTCCAGGCTGGTTTAATCGGGTCTTGCAGTCATAATAATTTTATCATTTTTATTAAGAAAGGTATGAAGTTGGAGATATAATGGAAAAGGAAGAAATAAACAAAATAAATTGGAAAAGAAGTGTTGAGTCGCTCAGTAGTTTCATTACTTATTTCTTTCCTTACATTTTACTCAATAACTTAATCCCAAATTTCGTTTCGTTTTCTGATTTTGCTGAAAAAATTAGACAGTCTCAAGGAATCACGAATATTACTAGCACTTTTTTGTTCATTGTTTCAAAGTTTCCAGAATTTTTCACATGGGCTGTGCGGTATATATAATAGACCTTTATTTGTTTTCTGAATATTTTTATAGGAACGCATCTTACGTGTATAAATTTCCTCCACTTCGTAGCACAAATTCGATTAGAAGCATTTCGACTCGTAAAGAAAACATGGGAAACTTATAAAGAATCATTTAGCTTTCTAACCCGTTATTTTATGTTAATATTCTTTTCTATCATTCTCGTTTCTATTTCCCTGCCTTACCATTCTTACCATTAGGCTTGTTTGCGCCGACTACGGTCAAAGCCAACTCGAGCGCTAACTATGCTGTGAAGTCGTTAGGCCATACTTAAATTTCATTAGTTTCAGTTCATCCATTATTTTTGATTTAAAGCCAGAACTATTGGTTTCTGTAAGCACGAGTTGATGCCGACTGTTAAACTTTATTTGCATTAAATAAAGGAACCTTTACACCCTTGCCCTCTCTCTCTGCAAGACATAGTGATAATTGGCGAACCAATTATCTTTTAGTGCTCTAATCTAATTTTATACTACTTAAGAAGGCCGACTCTATGAACCTTCATGGAAAAAGCAGTAACCTAGGAATTTGTAACAGTTTACAATCCTAATTGTTGAGGCTAACTCTTTACCTAAGGAGGCTAACTTTTTACCTAAGAAGGCCAACTCTATGAACCTTCATGGAAAAAGCAGTAACCTCGGAATTTGTAAAAGTTTACAATCAAAATTGTTGAGGCTAACTCATAAGTATTACCTTTATTACAAAATTTATGATGTTGTTTCATCTAAATTAACTTGCTTTAAACTATTTAACTATTTTCCAAATTTAAACTTTTTTCCCCTTTCTTGTTAAAGACATTTGATAAAAAGGCTTGTTGATAAATTTTTTAAGTATCGTTTTTAAGAGGTTCATAATGGGTGATAACAACAGCGTAACCTGTTGAGTTTATGCTACATTTGACACATCTATGACTTTTTTTTTTTTAAATCTGTGGATGGTTTATGGGTAGGGTTCTTTGCACTCGAAAAGGTTTCTGCGTGATAAGAAGGGCCAGATCGTTATAATCCAGATGGGGTGCACGGTGCAGAGTGAAAAATGATATTGAATTCTAAATACAAGAAATTATTGCCGAAGACAGTGTGACATTCTGTTTACATTTGAAAGATCAGATTTATGCTTCTGTAGCATAATTTGCAAAAGTATATGAAGCAGTAACACTTCATGATTATGGCAATGATTTAATGATTGCAGTTTGAAAAACACAATCATTTATGTACTATTGTCTGATAAAGTCTGTCTTTTTCATTCAAAGTTTATTAACGCGACACTTTCTTTTATTGTTTAGCAAGATATATTCACCTTTATGAACAAAGAATACTTTTCATGTTCGTGTATGACTTCTTTGGACTGTATACCTAAACGTCCCCAAATTTTTATTTTAACCTTTCTTTCATTCCGACGTTTACAAGGAAACGGATAAGATGTCTCCGTTTGACATTGCTTGGAAGGCAAGTAAGGTGAGCTTTCACACGTTAATGCTTGTTTTTCACCGCGAAAAAAGTGAAAAGTAAATTTTCACATTCCGAGAAAAAGTTGACGCGCCTGTTAGGGTGAATGTTACTCAACGCTTGACCTGCCTGGAAATCCGGATTTATTTATTTATTTTTCTCTCTCCGAGCAACACATAAGTAAAAAAGGACTGCGGATAAGTAAGCGTTATTTTGCAAGTGAATACGATTTCCTTTCATTCGAATTTCATGCATATTTTTATGGTATGTGAATCACAAAGAAGCGGAAGATTCCAGTAGCATTCTAGAGAAAAGCAGTTGTAAACATTGGTCGCGAGAAAACAAAAATGCAAATTTACGTTTTCTTATTATTTTTAAGAGAGTTGCGTTTTAGAAATTAAAATGGGAAATAATTGTATCACTCTTAACCATAAGTAGATGCCTATCACATTCTTTCCATTATCACCTTCACTTTATTGCAGTTAACAATTTTTGAAGATACATTATTAAAAGTTGCTTAGAAATTATTTCGGAAAATGTAGCAAAACTAAGGTATAACATGAGTAAATTTGCTTGCTAAATTTCCCACAGGATCATAAAAACAAAAAAATGGCTAAGCTTTATCCACTGTACTATAACTTTCTGTTCCTAAAGTTATTAAAAGTAGAAACCATTATTAATAATCTTTGAGAGCGCGCAAAGCTAATCGCTTGTGTACATACTTCTGATTATCCATGTGTGGATTCTCTTTTTTGCTGATTCATCATGCATCACCTTTTGAAAGTTTCTCAGATTGGTACTTGAAACAGACAAGACTCCTGAACATAGAAAAATACTTACGATTTTTAATATAGTTTAACTAATTTCTAAGACTTGGAATGAAGTTAAAGCTTAATATAACACTAAGTTATGACAGAATTCTATAGTAACGCGAAATTATGGTCGAGAAAGCTAATACCTAATATCTAGGAGGCGAAGTTTCTTTTGGCGAATAGCTAACAGCTTTCGGCCGTCACTTAGAACTTTTATTATTATAAGAGCAATTATTAGATTATTTCATCGTAACGGAGCTTGTCAAAAGGAACCAGTGGAAAGACGTAGAAAAAGAAATGAAACTAAAATAGCAAGGATGACCTGTGTGTCATGTAACAGAAAGCATGTTCATAGACTATTTATTGTATTAAATGAGCCAAAAACCAACAGCGAATTTAGTTATATCATAACCTTTGCACAGTGTTTATCAAAGTTTTTAAAAGAATACCAACGAGGTTGTTAGTAATATTGTAGCAAACTTTTTCTGGGGAGGGGGAATACTGAAAATCTGGGTAATTTGTATTATTATTTTAATTTATTTTACTTTATTTTAAATAGTACACTATTTTCGTTTGATTTCAAATATCTGAAAATTTCATTATTTTATGGTATATTACTTGGCAATTTTCGAAATATTGCCTTTTCCCGATTATCCAAGTTTAGCCGCGTTCGTATATTTGTAGATATGTATCTGTACATACTTATATACATGCATATATATAAATGTATACAACAAATACGTGTACTCTGGACTTATTGCTTAATTAATAGTGAAAAAAAAAATCTTAACATACAAAGTACTAATTCAAATGGCAGAATAAATGCATGAAGTTCTTAAGCCAACCTATTTGGAAGCTAGTTTGGTATATTTTTGCGAAAGCTATGCCAAATGAGTTTAACTTTCACAAGAATACTCTTCAGTTTCCTGAAAAGATAATTTTCCAGCAAATTTGGTGTCCCTCTCATTTGGTTGTTGGTATCCAGAAATTTTTGGATGGCCACTTACTCAAGGCATGTTTAGGAGATTATCAGCTCTTACTGGATGACCCCTAGATCACCAGTCTTCTCGTAGTGTTTACTTTAGGGAGAGTGCAGGGGTTGAAGGCTACACAAACGTTACACGCATTATTTGGAAAACGTACAGAAGTTAATTTAGGACGCAGTCAACAATATAGCACCGCAAGCGATTTTCAGTATGTGGATGAAAGTAAAATATCAGTTGGACAATTGCCGCAGCGCCAGTAGAACTCGTGCTGTAGTATATTAGTCAAATAAAAGGAAAGAAAAAAAAAAGGGTTTTTAATTATCTGGAAGAGTAAATGTGGTTAATGGCACTATGCGGATCAGAATGCGTAAAAATGTCTTCCATTAAAACTCACACTGGACCGTCTTACTGATACAAGATGTTTCAAAATTAATGTAACAAACCTTAAAGGTGGTTGGAACACACCAAAACGAACATTTTTCATCTTAGAATACATGATCTACTGTTAAACGGTTAGGCGCTTGAAAGCTGCTTTTCGTTTCTCACATACGCAGTCCTTCACATTGCAAATAGGCATGCGTAAAAAAGCGATGGTCAGCTCATGTACCAATATTATTTCTTTTGTATATTTAAAATATATATATATATATATATATATATGCATTTAGCATTTTTTCATGCACTTTATTTTTAAGCGCTCCCCGGTTGTGAGTTTCTTATCTTCCGTGCTGATGACTTTTATTAAGACAAATTTCCTTTCATTACCCTGCGCTATTCCTTCAGATTTATACCTAAATTATGTTATGTGTTTACAATGATTTTCTGTGACCCCACGCGTCGTGTTCGGCACGAATGTCATGTCTAAATCCTCAGGTTCATGGTTCATGCACCATTGCTAGAACCCGGGATGTATTCGTATACGAATAAGGAGAAAATAAACATCGCCATCTGTCTGTTTGCGTTGCGAAAGATGGCGTTTGCGAGGAAACAGAAAGCCCTTTAGCGTGCGATCACGCATTATATGATGAAAACTGTTTGTTTCGGGTGTTCTAATAACTTTGGAAGTATGTTAAATTAATTCTGAAGCAACCTGCTCACGTGTGGGTGTATGTATGAGAGATATATGTACATGTCTCTTAACAACATGTTTAAAAAATTTGTCCAACTTAAAAATTCATAAATTTTGTGCAACCATTGCCCTTGTTACTTTAGTTTTAGTTGCATTTATAAACGAAATAAAAATATTATAAGAAAATTAAGTTTATAAGTATTGTTCTACATAAAATGAAAGATATAAACAGAAAGTATGGAAATGTGTTGTGGAAATTAATTAGAAAATTCATGATGTAAAAATACGTGAGATATGCCCACTCAAAAGAAAAAAAAAAAAAGAGTCATGGCATTTTCTGCTTTTAAAATTTGCAATTTATCATGGATTTTAAGGTACTAAGGCAGATCAGTTTGGACTATGGAATGCACAGAAAGAGTTTAGGTATAATATTCCTTCGGGGTGCGTTTTATGAATAAAGGATTTTGTAATGTAGTATGCAGTGCTTTTCGCATCTT
Organism: Stegodyphus dumicola; assembly: GCF_044657685.1. Taxonomy (NCBI): domain Eukaryota; kingdom Metazoa; phylum Arthropoda; class Arachnida; order Araneae; family Eresidae; genus Stegodyphus; species Stegodyphus dumicola. The sequence goes on from NC_140781.1 coordinate 184,920,903, forward strand.
AACGCGAAATTGTTTTTGTAAAGAATTCAGGAATAGATATTTTTAGTAGTAATGGAAGTATCACGGGGTTTCTTTGTTCTTAAAAGTAATTCGACTCGAATTCTTTTCTTAGTTTCGGTATTTATGCATGACAGTTAAAGATTATTTCTCATAGAAGTTTGTTGTCATATGCATATTACGTAAAACCCTTTGAAAAATCAGCTGCCAGTAATATTAGTTAAAAATGATTTCTTAGCTTGTATAATGTTTGGCAGACGTATATTTGGACTTTAAAAGTCAAGAATGGAAACTATTATATAGTGAACTTCACTATTAGGAACTTTTATAACAACAAGTCAGAAAATTTGCATAGCTCCCACAAATTGTTCCTTATTTTAAATTAAATGGAAAAAACTTTACATTTTTCGATGGCTGTTTTCTTTTTAAAATCTTTTAGCTAAGGTTCCATTAAAGAAATATTCCGGTTTCTAAGACACTTAGATATTTTAAAGAAAAGCAGACTTTTTAAACAGACTTTATGAGTATTATCAAATGATGTTGTTTCATTAATAGTAATTTTTAGCTTGTATATTATTTAGCAGGCACGTCATATTGCATTTCAAAGGTTAAGAACGAGAATAATCGTACGGCGACCCATAAAAAGAGAAATATGCACTAAAAATATTTAATCCAAAATTCCTAGAAATAATTAATTTATAACAAAACACGTAACGGCTTAAAATTTGTGGCAGTGATTGTTTTATCTCAAAGTACGTTATACCCAAATCGATCTTAATTCACCCGGAAAGTTTGAAATTGCTAGATTTGCGTCTTTAGTATTTTGGAGTTTTCAAATTTCCATTCTAGCGACAATCTGTGGAATTTTAAATCACTTTCATTCTTATACCTATATGATACTTATCTGCAAAGTTTCAAGCTTCTGGTTCTTTTGATTGAGAAAGTTTTGGCGGAATATCGGACATCGAAGCTATCTATGTATCTGTCATCTATCTATAGTATTATGTATATACAGACACACTGTGCACACTATTATATCTTGGGAAAATATACCCCAAGTCCAGGAGCACAGCAAACTACGGTATAATTTTCTTAGTTATTCATGCCCATCTTTCAGTTACTTTTAACAGTGCTTTTGTGTTTGGTTAGGCCGAACAGCAGTCTCTGAAATAACCATTATTATAAATTATGGAGGAAAGATGTGACGAAAATGAAAATGCAATTTTTTGACATATGTTCTATCATTTGTAACTTTCAATACCGATAAATTACTCCTTTCAAGATCAGATTTTTATACGATTGTAAAACTTAAGGAAATGCATACATATAAGCTGCAGGTTTGCATTTTCTCATATGATTGTGTTAGGAAATCGAAGTGGGGTTTGTGTATACAAATTAATAATTCAGTCTGTTTAAGAATGAGTGATAAATATTACTAAAAGCTTAAGTCAGAGTGTATGCTGATGTCACCTTTCGTTGACGGATGTAAGCAGTAGATTTTAGACATGTTTGTATGTCAGAGCAAGGAAAGTTTTATCTGCTTGAAAATATATTTATTTTTATTTTACAGCACACGAGAAACCTAACATAATCGTTCATTTAACCTCTTTATGAAACTAAAAATCATGCTATAGGATGAAAACCTCTATTATAGGTCTGAAGGAAAGTCCATACCACCCCTTTTAAATGAGCGCTTCCTATCCTGTACTCATTAGGTTTGCTTCTAGTTAAGTGGATATGTGGCCAGATGAATCAAAGCAATTGCATTAACCTTTAGTTGAAAATTGAGATAGTTATTTTATGTAACTCTGCATCGAAGCAAAATACAAAAAAAAAAAAAAAAAAAAAAGATCAGTTACAGAGCTGTGCAACATCATCTAATTATTACGAATCAACATACAGAAACGTGCTAACACACAATAATTATCAGTTAAACATCATGGGATATAAAGCGATTAGATAATTCATTGCTTTGAAACAAACATTCAAACATTGGTTATGTAATATTTCCTGTATTATTTGATCGTATTTCTGCCATAGGTGATGCATATTATGCTTGCCATAGATGATGCATATCGTGCATGGGTTCATCCTATTCATCCTGAGGTATCTTTGTGCTGACACTTGAAATGATTAAGGCATATCCCAAGGCGGGAATATCTGGAATCACTCAAATAATCGAGCAAACAGGCCTGCCAAATCAAAAATGTTACTAACCAGCTGTACGACAAAACGGCAATATGGAATATGCTAATTATCTGAAAGCTTCTCGCAACGTGCTACGTGTTCAGCCAGCAGTATGGGCTTCCTGAGGCTGTTTCTTACACGTTTTTGTAAGCCTAAGCCTAAATACAGAGATTATGAGAGAGGAGCATGAACCTTAATGTGAATGGCAAATTTTGAACAACCCAGTTATTCATCTCATATGATAGAAATCTCACGAAATGAGACACATTTTTGTGTAACGATGTTTGTGTCAGAATTACGCATTCTGATAATCGATTTATATTTGGTGATATAAATTATTTCGCGTCTGTGTGTTTCTTCTTGATGATTCATAATAAACTGATGATGCTTTGCGACTTTGTTTTTTCCCTATCTGTTTTCGCTGCAGAATTAGATTAACTTCCGTAACTTTTCGCGAGGGAAAACTTTTAGTAATTTTTATTCGAATGATCATGTCCATTTTACTAGAGATTGACTTAACATGTACTGTTTGAGATCATTCATTCTAAAGTAAAACTGGTGTATGCAGATCCCCTTTGGATTCCTAGTAATGTAAGCAACTTTGTTCAGAAAGGCGAGATAGAATAGCTAGATGGTAAAGTCAGATTTTAAAACTTGATGTTAACGACTGAAGTGATAATATAAACTACTCTCTGGCAGTGGCTTTTATATTCTGCTATGCACTTCAGTAAAATTTCTTAATGTACTAAAAATTTTTAATGCACAAATTATTACCAAGTTTGTGCTCCGATAACCATATTTCATAAATTTCAGTTACGGATAATAAAAACAATGATTTATAGTTAATTTTGTCTTATCTCCTACATTAAAAGGGAAAGCATTCGTTAAAAGATTAATATTTCTATATTTTCCGTTTCATTATATATGCACTCGCACATGGGTTAGGATAAAAATTTTATTCCAAAAAGGTCTGCTAAAAAGTTTTATTAATTTGTGTGAAACACGAAAAATATTATATACTGTTTCGTAATCAAATGTAACTAGGAAATTTCTCCTAATAAGCGAAATGATGAACTGCTAGGAAGCAGATAAGCTTATCTTCTGTATGCATTATTTAGTGAAGTAATATTTTTTTAGCATAAGCCACCATTTTATTGAAATATAAAATCTGAAGTACTATCCATGCGCATGTAGAAACATTTAGAAAAATTAAGTATGGTAAGATTAACTGACTAAGGCGAGGATATCGATTATCTGCCTATGGGAAGGAATTTTTTGTGGAGGACTGTTAAAGGAAAATTCATGTAATACGTGCAGAAAATCAAAAAAACTCCCACGCGACCAGCCCGTCCCCCAGAATCTAAACATTTTAAATCTACTATGTTCCATGTTGACAAAATGAATTCATTATTTGGTTCCTGTTTCAAGACTTATAAGAGAACAAAAGTTTAACGCATTAGGCTTATATTTTCAGGCATTTTAGTAAACATAAATTGTTGGCATATTCTTTAAACATAAATTGTAAGTTTGGTAAGTAACCTTTTGACAACACATATTGCTTTTTCGCCGTATTCTAGAGAAAACACTAGTAATTATAGTCATAGAAAGGTTTATCGTTATTATTTCTAATTTTCGCATGAAACGAGTGAAATTAGCAATTGCCGACATTGCCATTATGTGTATGCGTGGTAAATACATAATAGATCAGTTCAGTTATTTTGTTAAACGCTTGCCGTAGAAAATCACAAGTGTTAATGTGAGCTATACTCTGGTGAGAAGCTTAATACACCTGCTATTCATTGTATACAGATCACACGAGTTGCAATGAAACAGGTCCATGTCAAGCCAGCAGCAGGTGTTATGTCGAAAGATTTATTTTAATGGTATTTTTACTGCGTTAAAATTCTTATTTATTCCCATAAGTACAAGCGAATACATGGCGTCCTACTATGGTACGTCAAATATATTTGTTTAAAACCACACAAATTCTCTTTAACTCCATTGTGAGAGAAAGTTAGCTGCAGGGGTTTACTTTTAACACAACGGGTAATTGTATTGGAACTGGGTGGACGTCACAAGATCACAAAACGAGTATTGGAATTTTTTTCAAGAAAGGCAGGCTCATTGTAAATTTAATCATAATGAATTAACGGATATTTGCTGTTGCGCAGCCGCCCATTAATCTCATGGTAGTGGAATTTTAGGATATTGCTTACTTTAATTTGTCTTCGGGTTTATTGTGACTGTCGAGCAACTGGCAACAAATTACAGAAATACGACACAAGTATGTTTATATAAAATTGTTTACTAAATGCAGTCAGTTTTTATAATGAATACAAAATGTTAAAGTATACAACACTTATGCCGAACTAAATATTATTATATTGCGATCCACAAGCAATTTTATCAGGAATACTTTACGAAACTTTCAGTTTCTTTTCGTGTCTTTAATTTTTTCCTTTTGTATCCTTTTCCATAAATAAATTAGCAATCTACTTGCATCTGTCATTCTAGCTTATGTAAATGCGTAATGACAACAAATAATGCATGCAATACGTAACGGAAAACGTGAAATTTGAAAACAAGAACATCCTAATGGCGTATTACTTAGTAACAATAGAAAGATATTAATGTGCAATAAAATATGAGAAAAAAAACTTACCGAGAAATGTTTAAAATATAAAAAAATATTTATTAATATCCTAAAATGTATATATGCATATATAAATGAAAAGACTAACAAATAAGACAATACATTTGTCTGTATCTACTTCTTCTGTAAACAGGGGGATACATACATGTGTATCATGTTCCCTCCTGTAAATAAATACATTAAAATAGTTTTACTTTATTTTGTTGTTTTGGATAATGAGAGAGATAGATGGATATGGGTGGGTTATATTTTACTTCATATGCATAACTACCCATGCATGCATAAACATATAATGTTTTTGAAAGATATATGAACTAGAAATTTAATCCTATTCCGAATAGGATTAATTAACGGAAAATATTAAATATGTGTATATTTATTTAAAGAGAATTTCAAGTAAAGTGACCTGTAGCTAAAATTCCTGTTGTATGGACTTAGGATATATCGTAGTGAAGAACAGGCTCTTTTGAAATACTTTTAGTTCGTGGTTTTATAAGTTTGAGTGCATGATGTTTAAGTCTATACTTATAATTTCGGAAACTCTTTATTATTAGAGCAATACACCTGCGTTTATATTAATTAAATCATTTTCATCTTTCATCATACCTATCTGAAATTACTCTTTAGTGAATCATAATTTCAAAAATGACTGTTTTGTGTTGATTCTGAATCATAATTTCAAAAATGACAGTTCTATGTTGATTCCGAAAAGATCGGAGTCCACCAGCGGCCGAGCGGTAAAGTCGCTGAACCCTGGTAGTTCGGTACGAGGTTCGAATCCCGCGAATGGGCTGGCTGCATGGGCGTTTTCGTGGTTTTCCCCATGTGTAACGTGTATACGAGCCAGTTTCCTTTAGAAAGTCCTCCACGAAGGCATCCCTCCCCTTAGACAGATAGCCCTCGTGTGCTTTGCCATAATTAAATACACAAACACACAAACACCGAAAAGATCGTACTGCGTAAAAAAGATTGACTAAACATAAATGTATTTAAATGACGTGATTGCGTTTCCGGCATTGCTAATTCGTGATAAATGCTAATTATATAAAATGATTTTAATCAAGCTCAAACTGATGAGTACTTCATGCAGAATTAAATAAATGTACTAAGTCCTAATTTCACTAAAATCCCACTTTGACTGCGATGTTTTGTTAATTCCGTATATAAAGTATTCCATAACTAAGTCATGTTCAAAATTGTCGGCATACTTATTTAAGCTGAGTTATTTTAAAGCTGTTGTAATTATGTAATCGGTATTATTAAAAATCTGGCATTTATCATCTTATGAGTGAGTTATTTAAATTGCAAGACTTCTGACGAATGTTTATAGAATGCCTCGAATGAATACCTAAGGCGAGATCCGTTAAATTAATATTATATAATGTTATATTTGGATCTTTTCTGTTATTGGAGAGCACGCACCAGACAGTTTTCTTTAGAAAGGTATTTGCGTCAACACTATATTTTTAGTTAGAAAATGAGCTTTCGTGATCAGCACATTTCGAATTGTTGTAAACATTTTCCTAAATGTAACAAATATGTGTTACAGATTCGTTTCAGATTAGTTTTTTCAATGAATAGAGAGAAGCAGAGTGACATACCATTAAGAACTTTAATTGACAACACTTAACTTTCAAAACAGGAACAGTATAGTAAGGCTAAGAACAACACACTGAATTTAATGGTGGTTAGTAATCAACTCTGATGTGTATATCTTTCTGTCATAAATTGTTTGGCATGTGTTTGTCCAGTGGTTGAAAAGGTTATTTTGTTATATCTTTGGAATTCCATTTCTTTGTTAATGGGTTAATAAAACTGGATTTAAAGCATTTATGCAGCAGTGTCTATTTCTGTCAGCAGGATAAATTATAAGTCAATGTACCACACTAAAACTATGTTAAGTATCTGAAAATGTATCAGTAATTCTGACAGATCATGATTATGCGATTAATCTTTTTGATGATTATAATTTGTGTAACATTGCTTCATTTAGCAAAATGTATATTTTAAATAATTGTTCAGAGCAATCTAGCAGTAGTAGTAATATCGGTAGAAAGTAACCATATATGAGGAAAACCTGATGCAGTTAGTCCGTTTAGTCGTAGGGTAGGGAATTCACGACAAAGTACCTGTGTTTCACTATTTTAGCCATTAACATGGATCCATCGAAAGTTCTTGAATAATTTGAAGGCTGTCAGAACAAACTAATTCTTCTCAATGAATTTTCAAAAGGATCTCCGCTTAGTTTGGACAAGACTCGCGAAAGCATGTAAGATTTCAGTTCTACCCCCCCCAAATCCTTTCCAAATCATGTAATATATAGTAATACAAAATCATACAGTCGTGTGTCTGTTGCAGTCTTTTGTCATAAATGCTGGAGAAAAATTTTGTTTCACCATGTACAATGGACCACCGGTGACGGAGTGAGAAAATCGATGAACACTAACTAATAGCTCGACCTGAGTTCAAATCCTAGTGCATGCTGCAGAGTTGCTTTTGTGGTTTTCCCCATGTGTAACGTAAATACGAGCCAGGTTCTTTTAAACAGTTCACCACGAAATCATCCCTTCTTGTAGGCAGATAGCCCTCGGATTGCTTTGCCTTTATCAGTAATCGAACCCTAACCATATATATTGATCTTGCCGTTCTTCCTTAAAAACGGTAAGTAAAGTCTATCGATGTAAGACAATCGCCCTTCCCTTGGAATTTAAGAAATCTAGTGGTAGTGCTGGCTATAAGCAGATCATCTGGCAGGTCAGCAAATTTGTACACCTCTTCTGATTTAGCTATTGAAAAATTTCCCGTTCACATCTTTCCTCTGCATTCATCACAATTAATGCTGGTTCTTCTCATTTTAGCTCCAGATTCATTTCGATGTGTTTGACAGTTCTGGATGAACAGTTTTTTTTAAAAAACAGTATTTCCTTTTCCGATGAGTTTGTTATTTAAATTACTATCAAATATAATTTTTTCCTCCATTTTTCAGAAGATTTTATTATTTAAAGAAAATTCCGAACATTTTGCAAATGATTAAAAGCATTTTTGATGTCTATCGAAGAGAATTACGTTAACGTAAAACAAAGGCTTTTTTTTTTTTTTTTTTTTTTTTGCCTGGAACAAAGAGATTTATTTATATAGCGTACAAAGGAATATACCTATTTATGTAGAGCGATATCTTTGAAATCGGTAGAGTTTTATGTAAAACCTACACCAATGTAATTTTTTGCCTAATTTTACATTTGATGCACTTAAATAATTGTATAAATATCATTTTAATGCAGATGGCTTAAGTTGTCATTGAGTAATGCAGTCTGTGACGCTAAGAGACGTCATTTTTTGACTGAGGCTCCAACATATGTCTTGCGACTTTCTATTGAATTCTTTGTCATGAATTCTTATTGAGCGAATGAAGCATACCCTATCCCCCTCTTTTTTTTGGCATTCTCCCCCCCCCCCTCGGCCTAAGAGACTACGGCACAAGGTATAACCTTCGAAGATATGGGCAGGCAATCAGTCTTCCCATAGCTGTGATCCGATTTCAGTAGCGCTATTGGATTTCTAGTATTGCCTTTTGGCCATTACCTGAAGGTTTCGCAGTAGATGAAAATATTTCTTAAGGCAACGCACTCGAGGACTATCTGTCTTCAAAGATTCATGTAGGTATTATGCATGCTTAGAGATCAGATCTTTGTGATTTCTTTTATTCTACGATAATGAATACAGAATCCAAACTGGAGAAACTTCCTTGTCAGTTGTAAATTTACGGGGAAATGTAATCTTGTTTACCGAAGGATTAATTTTGCTTTTCAAGTGATTCCAAGTCAAATAACATCCTTAAAAGTGATATATTGAAAAATGTGTCAAGTTATGTTCAGGTAAACATCTTCTCCGATTGTGGTACAGATTGCGCTTTGCTATTGGCTGTTTGTTGAAAGTGGAATGATATATTAGAATCTTAACTAAAAGCAGATTTCGTAAAGATTAGGAGACAAAAACCAATGCAATAGGCTTAGGAAAAAAAGGACTGCCCACCCCCTAGTGAACTCAGTTTTCAGCGTAAGCTGCGCATGGACTTTATAAGAGACCTTAAGAACCTTATAAGGACTTTATGTCTTATAAGGTCCATGAAGCTGCGCGCATGCGCTGTCGTGCAATGCACTTTCACTGGTACTTTTATTTTTTTCGCATAAAGCTGACTACAAGACATCTACTACGCTTAAACCATTCAAATGAAAATGCTCGTTTTAATTGTGTTAGAAAATATTGTTTAATCAAGTAAATTTCTACTCTGTACAGTAATAATAATAATAATAATAATGTTAACGTTGCTGCAGACACCGAAAGGCCCAGGTTCGAATCCCGGAGAAGGCATGGATGAAATTTGTCCGTCTTTTCAAAGGAGTCAACGGTGGCCTATCGATTAGCTGCCTACATAATGAAGAGACCACCTCTTTCGGCCTTAGTAGTAGCCTCCAATGCCTATAAATGGCTAGAGCTCACCATTGGGAAGGGGAGAACCTTGCTCCAAAACTTCCACGAAGAATGAAATGTAAACAACATTGCAAGCAGCATTGTAACATTGCAGCAAGTGAAGATCATGTTTGATACTAAAGAAAAAGATGTATAACTATTATTAATATTATTTTTAACTTTTTTAACATTAGAGTCACTTGTTTTGAAGTGCAGGATGCAAGATTTTTAATATATGGACTGCCAATATTCTGTTTCTGTTGGAAATATTTTACCAATTTTAATTAAAAATAAATCATAAAACCCTGTTTTTTATGATACCCGAAATTCAGTTTTGCTTTAATTTTTATGGAATTCTTTTCTTACAATCAGAAAATTGATCAGCGTGAAGATTTAATTAAATAAACAATTAACTTACTTGTGATAATTAATTCTTTTTCTAAATACGGAAAATAGAATTATATTTAAAATATGATACGCACTATAGCAGTTACAAATGATTTTTTAACGTGCTAGCATCACCATTGCAATGTATCAAAATAATTTATTAGAAATCGTGACTGAAAGTTTTCACAAATCTATAACTGCAGGGGGGAACAGCATAATTTATTTCTCGTACGAGTGCAAAGCGCAAACGTGGCGAAAATAGGCCTTATATAGCCAACTATAATAAAAAATCCAAGCTTCAGATATTTCTGATTGCTTAAATTTTCTTTTACGGCTTAGTTGTTTGGACGCTTTGTGCAATTATGACTTGGCGATAAAATAAGCGCTCCTAGGCTAATCTCTAGTTAGAGAAAAAGACGCCAAACCCTCAGCAGCAGCAAAAGGAAGACTGGCTTCTAAATAATCGCAGACAAGGTCAGGCTAAAGCGTGCGCAACATTCTCCAATCCACCTGGCAAAGTCTGCGTGTGCTTCTGCCTCTGGATAATTAGCTCGTTTGTACGTGCATCTAGTTCCCAGGATTCCACGCGTGTAAGAAATCAACGGACAATGACTTAGGCTTCTGTGGATAGAGCTAACTATTTCAATTTATTTCATTCTTGGACATTAGGGGCGGATACTTTGAGTTTCATAATATACGAGAAGACAGGTGGGTGGTTGTAAGCAATCATTGAAACGATGTTGGTGTAAATACTGCCTCAGCCACTGCATCCTAGTGGTCGACATTTATTAGACAACTAAAGGGCGAGAGCTGATTTAACCTATTACGAAGAAATATTACACCAAGTTTAACCTAATTAACCTACTGTGAAGAATCTGGATCGTCATTTTTTCGGATCAGATTGAAAAAGATTTAAGGACTGGATTGTTTGATTATAACAAAGCATATCTGTGGTGTCCGCCTAAAGGAATTATTACCTCCGTGGAGGAATTTCTAAGGGAAACTGGGCTAGTATTCACAATACATCTGGGGAGAATGGGGAGAAATACAACGCCTCTTTTCACTGAAGTTTGAGTTTGTCTCAAACTGCCGCTGTTTAGCCATCTCGTCCATTGAACCACTGATGGACAAGTAAATTTAAATAAACAGGCTTCTGGTATTTTGTTCAAATTTTGTGTAAGGACGTGATCCCGTTTCTCTAACCGTGTTTTTAAGTTACAGATTGCTTCAGAGACCCTGATACGTAAATAATGAACCTGATATTTAATACTAGTCATTGCCAAAAAAAGATGGAAGAAACTGAATTGTTGCCAATCACATGTATGACAGAAAACCGTTTTAAACGTATACTGCACGTTGAACCATTAAGTTAAAATACTTGAGCTGTATCGAAGGAGGGAGAAAGAGTCAGTAGACAGAGGTAAAAATTGAAAAGAGGTTCAGAGTTAGATCTAATATTAATTTGAAAGAAATAAAAAGAATATTTAGTGAGAGCAGGTTTGAGATTTGCCTCAGGTATTAAAATTTGTGAGCAGGGCTGGGAAAAATACATTTAAATTTCAGTGCTATTAATTTAAACTCCGTCTATGATGTATAGCTAAAAATGATACATATGCTACAATACTGTAATAATTAAATCGAGTGTTAGCTCATTAATTTAAATTGCGAATTTGAATTATTTCCATGGAAACATTAAATGATTTTTTGGAAAATACGTAACAGATTTTGGACTCATGCATAAGTAAACGGACCTACAGCATTAGTACCTAAATTTCAAACAAGAGTGTTTGCTCATAACGTTACATAATAAATGAACAACGCGAATTATATCTTGTTTTATTCTAGCATGTTTTGCAGTCGGTGAAGCCTTAAAATTCGCGTATTCAAAGCTGTTTTCACTTCCATAAGCTTTTTAATTTCATGTCCATATTACATGTCTAGGATGTTGGTTTATTAGTTAATTAAGTCAAAACTCAAAGGCAGAATGTGTCTAAGTAGAAAGATCAAGACATTTTCCATAAGGGAAACCAGGTTGTATTTATGCTCTAGAAGCTATTAAGTTTTTCTTTAATCAACTTTACCCTTCCCTGGAATAGAACCGAGGTTATCCAGTATCTAGTTAAATGTGCTGACGACTGTACAGCTGACGACATAAGGACAAATGAGAGAAGCAATTTTAGTTTCTAATAGCATCGCCGTGGGAAGAAACTGTAGCTTGCTCATTTACTTTCCAAGAAACGAATTACCCAATTTTCCACTGCTTTTATCCCCGCAGCCATGATTGGTCTAATCTAGGATTCAAATCGAATTGTGTATACTTATGAATTACTAACAAGTAATTACTTTCTCAGATTTTGAATAATGCTGAAAAATGAAAGTTTTATTCCAATTAAATGTAGCCGAGTATTTCGCTTCGAGGACTTAAAATATCCTGTTAAGGGCTATGTATAACACTATTCGTAAGCTGTAATCCAGTAATAAGGGGATAAACTGATGAAGTTACTTAATTATTGCATAACAACCTTTAATTAAACTGGGGAAGTTAATTATTACATAATTTTTAATTTTAAACAACCATCAGTTTCACACTTTATAAAATAGAAGGAAAATAAGTAAATAAAGTATAGCATATTATTCAGTTACACACATAAGGGAGGGAGGAACACATTAAAGATACTATTTCACAATTGTAAATGTGCAAATTAATGAACATATTAAGTGTATTTTACTAGTAACTGCGTTTTTAATTTCCCTTTTCCCAGAATGCTATTTTTTAAATTTTCGTTTTCTGATCTTTAAAACAGCAATATATGGTATTCTTCATTTTCATTATCTGGTACACTTGCTTCAACTTTTGGATTTACACTTAGCCCCTCCCCTAAAAAACTGAGCTGTTAAATTCAATAGTTATGTAATTTTAATGAACGTATTAAAAAGGGCTTTTATTTTCTTGCACTGAGATTTATTATGTTGCTGAAAAAAAAAAAGGAAGTTTGAATGTATTGACTGTCGAAAGTTATGTAAATAAAATGATAGACTAGGAGAATACTTAAAAGAACATCTTCGTAAAAATGCATTTTTTTTTCGTCCTCATCAGAGCTTGCTTTTCAATTAAATATGAGTAATTTTTGAGATTTCTGGAAATAACTCATTCCGCCTTTTAATTGTGGAGGAAATATAATCAGTCGGTATAAGATGAGACAAAGATAGGAAAAGAAACGTAAGAATCTTTGCGATTTTTATCAAAATAAGCCTCATATCTGTATATTTCCAAAATAATAAACAAGCCTGTAAACTATTTGCAAGTTTCATGACAGTATTTTTAACAATAGTACATACTTGGGAAATTGTAACTTAATAATTTTGGCTGTAGCTCACTTTTCGTTACAACGCAGTGGATTTATTTATTAAGGCAAAACATACAAGGGATGCCTTCTAAGGGAGTGGATGCCTTTGCAGAGAGCTATCTGGGGAAAATTGCCCCGCATTTACATTACATCTGAAGAAAAAGTACGAAACCTGTGCCTGCTTTAGCCATTCATTCACTGGTCGGCTCATAATACAATGTCTGGACTAGTTTGTATTAATGTAAACGTACTCTGTATGAGTAAAAATATCTTATGGATGTTCATTCAATACAATTTCAGGAATAAATACCTGTCGACTTCCTTAGTGTGGAATATGAAATATATATCTTAGAACTAGCTTAAGATAAGTTTCTGTATGTTAAAAATCAAACTGAGTTTCTTTTCACATACTATAGTCTAAGTCATTCCTCTCATTCTTTTGTTAATCTGAGTAGAAAATACAGATAATTTTGATGCTGTTTTATTTTACTCTGTAAAAGGAGTTTTCACATTTGCTAAGCAACTTAAAACATTTGAATATATTTCTATTTTCGTGCGTGACTTGCATAACAGTTGTTATGCTCCCGAAAGCATGAATTCCACTAAATGGAATTAGGTAGAACTACTTATATACGCGTGTCGTTGAAACAATTAACCTTTAATCTGACTATTTACGTCTGGTTTCACACACAATGCATCAGTGCACAAGCTGCAGCCATTTTCAAATGCTATTATCTCCCAAATCTTCTCCGATGAATAGTTTTGAAAGACTGGGAAATCATATTTGATGTCTTCATTTTGCTTTTGCATATCCAAAGTTTGTCATTCACTGACCTTTGCAAGTCATTAACTCAACTTTGCTTTACCCAAGGCTCCATGATACAAAATTCATTAAATGCTATCCCGGTGATTTTTCAAACTTTGATTTTTAGCCCTTGTCCTTTCTTTAGTGACATTTTTCAGTGTATTGTGCGATACTATATTAAATAGCTGCAATGAAATACTGCATTTAAAGCAAAATCTTAATGTTTTTTTGATTTTCTCTTACTCTTTTAAATTCTACCACGATTTTGTGTTTAATAGACACTTCAGTTATATGTTTCCTCATGTCCAATTATTTTTACTTTAGTGATAAACTTGTATCACGTATTCATTACACATATTTACACTATCCACATTCTTATTTAGGAACATATTTAAACATTTAACGAATGTTCATAAGGGAAAACTAGCATAAAAATGCGTTTCTAAATACATATGCAATTACACGTATAATCAAGTACTAATAAATTATATAGGTTTCTAAAATGTGTATAGAATTTGTGACTAAAATAATTGCTTGACTTCTTTATTTTTTCGTTTTGATAAAAAATTTAGATTTTCTTTGAATAAACGAAGGTGTCAGCATACTGTGTAACTAATTCTCAGTTTTCCCCGCGCATGCTCGTCTAATAAGAATGGTTAGAATATATAACTGGTTACTGAAAGATTCGAATTTCAAATACTGGTTAGGGCTCAGTTGATTTTTTATGCTTTTAGTACGAAATGTCTAATTGTTTCTACAGTTGCGTCCAAACTGCAATGTGATGGACTCTAATTGTTCATCACCTATAGTTCATACCTATAGTATCAGTGAGACTTGTGCCTCTTCTTAGTCGCTCGTTAAATGGGGGAGAATATAAGTAATTATCACATTTCTTTGTGAGGGTTCTCGCGGTGTGTGTGGTTAACACATTCAACCGGCAGTTGGAAGCTCTTTGGTTCGAATCACAGTTAATGATTCACATTTCTTTTAACCGAGGATTTAATTAATCAGCAGATTGTAAAATGTTGTACAGTAGCCCTAAAGTTGTAGGAGTGTTTTTAGTATCTCAAAGAAACTATATTAATTACTTTTATGAAATAGAAATTAATCTTACGAAATAAAAGAAAACCAAGACTTCTAAAATGTTATTAAACTTAAAATTTTCATTGACGTCTGAAATATGAAAGGGTAAATAAAAACCGTTCGGTCCATATGCATTTCAGGTATTGCACATGTTTTTTAATGCTAATTCCACACTATAATGCATGTAAGTCCCGAAAATCTGCGTATTGTCTGCCCGAAATGTGAAAAATTAGGGAAAAAGGTACGAATAATGTCCGATACTTCATTTAATGTATGTATTATACGTAATAAAAAATATAGTTTTTGAACTTACTTTAAATCGTTAAGGCACAAATAGATAATTGTAAACGATTTTCAAATGCACGAAATAGCTTTTATTATATTCTTTAAACGCTATAACATTTTAGCTAGTGTTTAAATAATATAAGTGGTTGTTCTGAACCGGGTAGCCAAGCATTTGAATCTATTTGACGTGACAGATTTTTTTACGTATGAAATAAATTAATTGAAATTTTATCTTTAATTCAGATAAAACATGTCCTTACCATCCGAAACGGAAGCTTGTGAAATCCGTTTGTACTTGCCCATTATTAACATTAGAAACCCGTCATTAATTTCAAAGAAGCATATCTAATATTAATAAAATACTGTATAAGAGTTAACTATAAATTTATCGTCTTATATAAAATCTGTATACGCTATATTGCGCGATTTACGAACTCTGTATTAACAAAATTAAGTGTGCCCTCGTTTATTTTATTCATTTTACGTTTATATTTGTTAAAATGATGAAATTTAGGTATGCCATCTTAATAATTTTTTTTTTGTATGTTATTGACCCACTGTTTGATCTTCTTGTAAATATAGTCTTTTAAATACCAATGCACGCTAGAAAATGCTTTAGAAAAGATTAATAAATGCTTTTCAGAAAAGTGATTCATCCTGTAAAGAGTAGCTGGGTACTGTTGTAAGAGACTGTTTGTAGCCCAACCAGTAAAACCGAATGGTTAAGACCGTTGTATACTGGGAGTTCAACCCGCATTCGATCCCAACCGAACGGGCTGGGTGTATGTTGGACTAACCTACCTTCAGGTTGTTCTAAAAAGTATATAACAGATAGAATTAAATTTAGCTTTATGATAGAATTAAATTTAGCTTTATGAAATGAAGCTAAATTTAATTCTATTATCTATTTGTGTCTTAACGATTTAAAGTAAGTTCAAAAACTATATTTTTTATTACGTATAATACATACATTAAATGAAGTATCGGGCATTATTCGTACCTTTTTACCTAATTTTTCACATTTCGGGCAGGCAACACGCAGATTTTCGGGACTTACATGCATTATAGGGTGGAATTAGCAATAAAAAATATGTGCACTACCTGAAATGCATATGGACCGAACGGTTTTTATTTACCCTTTCATATTTCAGACCTCAAGGAAAGTTTTCTTTATCTTCCGTACAATAAACTTATTCCAAGATTGCTATTCTGATCGATAACAATATATCACTATTTCGCTATCCAACAGTTCTGTTCTCTGATCTTCTATCTTCAAATTACATCATGTTCCCGTCATCTGCTTTTCCACCTTTTTTCTTACGTAATACAAACAGTCACATGTAACGAACAGATACCCTTTACATGTTTACAGGAGCTACAAGATTTAAATTGTAAAATCCAAAACAAAACATATTATTAATTACTTTAAAAGTAACAATGGGCGTGAGCAAAAAAGAGCAATTTTGTTTCAGACTGTTCAACTAAAATTACAATGTAAGTCATCTATAAATTCTTGGTTCATGGCATAACATCAAATTTACATTTTCAATCACTCAAGCAAATCATATTACAGTTAATAATCGTACTGTTATTTCTTGTTTCCGCTCTTTAGACGATAATTTGCCAACTCTGTTATTAGTTGTTACAATCATGGGATATCTCTTGTCATTTTACAAATATTGTTAACATGCCGTATGAAATCAAACCGTAAATCAAAAATTAACTATATTCGTGTTTTTTTCCCATGATTTTCCAACTATAATTAACTTTTGTCACTATATGACAATATCTCCTAAGACCATTTAAAAGAGATAAAGAGGTTATTATTGAATATGACTGTTAGTGTTTTAAAATACTGTGAAAGAAAATCTCGCACGAGACAAAATTGTTTAATATGTAAAAATTAAAAGACAGTGCAAATTGTGCAAAAATCCTTTTGAAAAACGAAATTGATAATATAAAAGATATTCGGGAATATGTTGTTAAGGTTTAAGCTAAATTAAAGTCACTTTGTTGGCTGCATCTTCACTTGAACTGCAAAGCGACTATTCGCTAAGTACAACTGTATCAATAACAAAGGATGAAAGTTAGTCAATAACAAAGAGAAGGGTGAAAAGACCCTTTTATTCAACTCAAGGAGAAGTATTTACTGTCGGCACTTCGGAAGCTTACAAAACACAGCCAATACTTCTAGCTGTTACTCAAAATAAATATGTAAACTTAAACCAAGTCAAATAATCAGCCGAAGCTGCACAGAGATATTTAACGCGTGGTTGGCTATTGGCTCTACCACCGACATAGACAAACTGACAATTAATATGTACGGCCGTAAAGCAGTAAGCTTAAATAACAGAGAAACAACGTGGCCGAAAGGCAGAATCTGCTCTGTCATCTGAAGTAATTCAGACATCAACTTAAATAGAATCTCTTTCTAACATACCTTGCATAACACACGAAACTGAAAATTCTTTCTAGCAAGAAAGCGTGGGTTGAAAGCAAGAACAATAGGAAAGGTAGCTTCAAAATAAAATTAACTGTTAAATAAATTAAATAAATCCCCACAATGTGATGAATCAACAATATGTAAATAATACAAGTGACAGTGATAACGAAAATATAAATGTAAAATTTAGCAGTTTAAAGAGTGCACTCTGATAAGTGTAGAAAATTCGTGTGTGTATAGATCATTCTTTAAAAATGTTCTTTCAGATTCTGGACTATAAATTTTGAACATATTTTGTAAAACAAAAATTTCTATGTAGTACTTTTTAACGTATAGTTATTAAAATTATTGCAATTAAACATTGGTTCAGTTATTTAGTAATTTATGTTACTGAGTAGAACGTAGTTTTTCGCAATTCCAGTATTACAAACTTGTAAAATATATTGGCAAAATAATTTATAATTAATTATTAAACCTTTTATCGCTATGATGATTGAAAGATTGATGAAAAGTAATTCGACGACTTAAAAGTCCTTTATTTAGTGATATTCATATGATTTATGTTTATGGAAAGAAATACTACAGAATATTCACTCAGGTAGTATTAGTTATTGAAAAATAGGAATAGCGGAACAGAGTTAATGCTTTTTAGATAATCTTGTATAGAAAACTTATTTCATGTCATGCACGTAAATCTTGCGCTTTGAAGAGAAAAAGTTGCTACCTTTTGTTTCTTTCTAAACGAATTTGTAATATCAAATTTAAAATTTATGTCTTGTTTTTGTACAGTTCTTGTTGCCTAATATCCCTTTTGCTTTTACTACCTGAAAAGAGCTTTTGATGCTATTTGTGAATAATAATTATGTGCAGTGTTTAGATCATTTAGATTACATTATATAACTGAAATAGCTTAATTGAAATTATCACACAAAATAATAGATGAGCGTGAACATTTCACAGTTATTACCCGAATCTACTGGATTTATAACTACATAATATAATACAGGACTGTGTAAAGAACTGAGTCCAGTTTGTATAAAAGTATAAAATTGTAATACTGTGAAATATTTGTTTATAAAGCCTAGTTCTCTTTCTGTTAGTACTTCATGAAACGGTTTCACGAAATCAGCGAAGACATATATATATATACTACTTTAACCATTATTTGTTCTGAACATAGCAGAAGCTTTATATAGTAATTAGCAAATAGAAAAATGTATATTTATGGTACAAAGTCGACAGCTTTACGTATGATATATTTAGGTATATGTCTGGAACTAATAGAATCAAATAACGTTTTTCTTTGTTCGCAGTAGGCTTCTTATCTGTTGACGCATAGTTTTATAAGTGCAACCCATACGATATTTCATATCTATGGGCGCTTTCCGAAATTTGTCAAATTTTTTGATAAGGTTGACTATTATTCAAAACAAAAATTTCATAATGAATCGTGACTTAATGCTGCATGTCAACGTTTATCTTAATTTAATCGTGCTGTCGCAAAAACATTAAATGTTTTAGTTGCTTTTTTTATCTGCAAGGAATGTTCCACTAAAGGCATGGAACGTCTTCATTAATGCTTTTTTTCTTTTAATGGAAGAAAGGTGATAAGAGCTATTTAGACAAATGTTTAAGATTTTGAGCGTTTGTACAATGATGCACATGCGTATAGAAAGATTTCTTCCTTTATCATTTGCTTTTAGTTTCTACACTCATGTATATGATTATTTTCAAGTAGCATTGCTTTGGAAAGACATTTTTTGTGATATTACTATCTGTCCACAGCGATGACTACAGCTTTAACTGCCACTGACGTGCAAAAAAGCAAACAACAGTGTCACGCAATTTTAAAAACGATGATAAAAGTACCCCCTCCTGTTTTGTTATTGTTCAGCACATTTGGTATTTTTTTTAATAAATGTTAAATTTTGAAGTGATAATTTTCTTAAAAGAATAAACATTTCTTAGAAAATAATCATAACGTACAAAAATGCTAAAGAGATGTATGTGCTATTATTATGGAATAAAAATCTTCTGCACTACTGTTAAAGAAATAATTAATAATCGTGCGTCTTCCTGTAGTATTATTAAATAGTAAAAATAAAAAAAAAAAATTCGGGCTAACTATTGGGTTAGTTTTACATCTGATCAAATATTTCACTTAAAAACCGTGTGATGTTCATATGCTTCTCTAAATAATCAGCTGTACAAATATAATTTTATAGCATGTTTATCTAATCAAAGTCTCTCAAGAAACTTCGGGATTATTATTAATTTTATTAAACGCATGCATGCTAAGACGTTTTCGCTCAATTTTATTTAATGTGACCGCTGTGACCTACTAGTGGCCGAGCGGTAAAGTCGCTGCACACTAGTAGTTCGGTCCGAGGTTCGAATCCTGCGAACGGGCTGGCTGCATGGGCGTTTTCGTGGTTTTTCCCTTGCGTAAACATATATACGAGCCAGTTTTCCTTAAAAAGTCTTCCACGAAGGCATCCTTTCCCTTAGGAAGATAGCCCTCGAGTGCCTTACTATAATCGAATATGCCACACTAAACCAACCATTTAACGACACTGTATGAAACATCAAGCTCCTTGTAGCACAATCCGCATTTAATTTTGTTATTGAGCTAGGAAATGATAAAAATCAATTTGAAACGAGATATGAAAAAAGTGCACTTGGTTATTTTACGGCATAGTTATTTTACGGCAAGTACTTTTTGAAACACACTCCTATAATTAGGAAGTAATTCTTTGGTTAGAAAATAATATTAAATTTCAGCGAATTCACTATGGATTTATAATTTGTCAATAAAATTTTTAAGTAATTATCAATAAAAGTTCAGATTTTGGAATGAAGAAAAAGTCTGTTTTTCTTCTTCGTCTTTTCTTAGGACGAACGTATTTTTCAAAAAATTAATAATAATGGTAAGACCCTTGCTACTGTAATTCCATTTTGGAGAAATTCATCGACTTGAATTTACTGAATTAAATTTTGACCTGCAAGTAACCCATAAAGTTATTAAATTTTGCATTATATTGCAATAAAAATTCATCGACTTGAATTTACTGAATTAAATTTTGACCTGCAAGTAACCCATAAAGTTATTAAATTTTGCATTATATTACACTAAAAACTTATTTAGAAATTTGTGGCAAATATTTTAGAAATTTTACTTCTTTCTCTAAGTTTTAGCTCACCTTTTAATCAATAAAAATTAATTAAGATTTTTCGAAACTCCAGTAGAAAACGAAAACTAATTAATATATTAAAAATAAAACAACATTAGCATTTATTTTATCTTTTCTTTAAACCGATTAAGTAGTTTATTTAGTGTAGGCTAACTCGGGTACTTTATTAACTTGTTATAAGAATTAATGTAGTGCAGATATAATTTGTTACTAGCATTCTAAAATTACAGTTTAATGAAATAAACCGTTATTATAGTGTTTTTCTGTGCTGTGTAGTCTTAGTAACATAACGCCTGTTTCAAAGACGAATGTGATGTAAGGAATGTAAGGATTCTCTACATCTGTGAAAGAAGTGAAATACTTTTTAACCATGGTTTTGCTGTAAAACTTCAGAATTCTTCTGAACTTCTTCCAGTGTAAAGAAACTATACTTAAAGTTACGATTCCATGCATTTTTTTTTTTTTTTTTTTACCTTTTAAGTTCTTGTTCTGCGCCTTAGGCTTGTAATTGTCATTATCAACTTTTTTATTTATGAAAAATAGAGAACTGTGCAGGACACGAATAAAATAATAACTAAATAGATGGACAGTTTACTACGACAAAATTGTGTGTTAAGCTTAGACGGAACGTCTTCGTGGAAAACTTTTTTGGGGATAAGGGCTCGATTTACGTTGCTTTTGAAGAAAACTACAGAAATACTTTTGATTGGATAACTAGATAGGAAAATCTCGTCTGCTTTGCCATAATCAGTTAAATAAATCTGGGCAAAACTAACTTTTTTTTTCAGTTATCTTATTTACTTAAGCAGTGTTGGACCAGGAGCTTAATCAAATGTTACAGAATAAGACATAATAAGAGAGGAAACTGAGCTATAAACCATCCATAAGCAAGAAGAAATTACCGAAATACACTGCACTACATGGTTTTTATTATGTGAAATTCATATTTAATTAAAATGTCGTAGCTGACCTTTGAATTACGTAAAATACTGAGTATAATTTGAATTCCAAATCGGTATGTTCATCAGTAACTTATTTATGAATATCCTGCTATTCTGTATTCGTATAACATAGGAGGCTAAGTTTTTATTTACAGAAGGTTTGAGCAGTGATACGGAAGGCATTGCTGTATGGTAACAAAATAAAGATTGAGACTATTCTTTGTGGGTAGTCTAGCCTGTGTGCTAATGAATTATAGCAATCGTCGTAAAGCTTTTATGGGATATAGTTTATGCTTTCATATTCATAAGAAATATCTAGAAACACTGCGCCATTAAACATTTTGTAGTTATCAAGCAACTTCCCTTCTTCAGCTACTTAGAAACAATTGTAGCATTTACAGAGGCATTTTGTAAAAAATTTCCTTTACTATTAAAGGAGTATACATTCACAGTATTACAATTTTATATGAGTGATATTAAGTAAGGTGACCAGATTTTAAACATTGGTATAGCGGGACACCATTGACCAGGGGGTGGGGATATTGGGTGTTTAAACATTTGGTCAATGCAAGAGGAACACAAATTTTCATAGAACGAAAAGTACTATTGTTATATATTTTCCAAATTTCAACACAAGTACAATTTACAAATACATTAAAAGAAATTATGTATAGTATTATTTTATTCTTTGGCATATTTCTCGTTTGAGTGAATTTTATTTAGAAGATTGCTGTCGCTGTTTGAAAGGTCATAAAATTTTCACAAGAATTTGTTAAATTATATTTCACACATAAAATGGCTTTCAAAGTCTCAACACTTAATTGTGATTTTTCTGATGTCCGCACTTTATTTACCGTAGAAAAAAAGCGCTCAGTCACAGCATTAGTTCCTGGGGTATTCCACAGTTTTTAGTACATTATTGTATGGAACATGGTTTGTTTCAAAATGACGAAATATTTCTAACCATTTGTTTTCTATTGTGATTTTCGCTGATGTCCAAGATCTGACCTTTATCTTATGAATATATTTTTTAATAATGATGTCTAATTAAAAAGATCATTTTCAGAAATATTACTATATGGGAAATTTTGAGTAATATGATCGAATGCTTTTTGTACATTCCAATTAAGTTCTTGTTTTAATATATTCCTTAGCTTGTCGTGCATTCTTCCTAAAAATCGGGACCTTTTTTAAAAAGCCGCGGGACAAACTGTTAAAAATCGGGACGTCTGGTCACCTTATATTAGGTAACTGATGTATAATGATGGTATTGGAAAACACGTTCTACTACAATGCCTAGTTTCTAGATCAATGAATTTTTTAAATGGAGAATACCACCAGAGTGTAATGACTTTTTAAACAATCACACGTATACAACACACACATATATAAATATGTGCAATAATTTTGTTGGTACGTCGACAGAACCTTGACACCAACCACTTTTTAGTCATGCTTAGGTGCTGCTTAACTGCTGCTTAGGTGATGAGAAATTGCGGTATAGTGGATGGAATTTTGGAAGAAACACGACAATCTTGGTAGTTAAATATAATTTATTTTTGTATGAAGAACTTTTTAGCACGTATCTTCTTAAATGGTAGAACACTAGGGGTGTTAAACGTGCCCCTCTATTTTAGATACGTAATTACATCTCTTATAACAAAGAATAGTTAGCAGAGGCTAAGCGAAAGTTCCCAGTTAAAAAATGAATTGGCGAAACAGCGAGGCGTAATAACTGCAGTAGTATTTATAAGCTCGTAAAGTTCCCTTTTTTTTTTTTCATCCGGAGCAGCGATTGGGCAAAAGATTTCGCGTTACGAATTACTGCAGGGAAAGCGTGATGTAACATGGCGCAATATGGAGCTTCGAAGAGGGGATGTATGCAGTTAAAATTAAAAATTTAAAAAGACCTTTCCGATTAAGTTTAATTTGGTAATACATTTATCTTCATATTTTGATATCTTATATGTATGTCTTACATGTATACATGTACAGCTATATTCGAGCTCGGATTGCACAATTTATGAACGGATACTGACGGCACTCAAGCTCACCCCACTGCTAACAATTTGCAGTACCTGAGAAATTACAGAGATTGTACAGCGTATACCACTTTTATTTTATGCATTTTAAATTTATCTTACTATTTGTAGGGCCGTGTGAAGTGTGCACGCTTATATTTTGGCAAAGTGTATCATTTCATAGATGATATTTGTTTATTTTACAATAGTAAATGGTAATATAGACTATTTTCTGCTACATTTTTCAAGACATGTGTTTTTAAGCTCTGCGGTTTATGCGCTGTTTTTTCAAATTTATGTGAAACATCCACGCATATTCAGTGAAAATAAGTATCTGTGTATTAGCCGTACTGCACAGGGATAAATAGAGTCCTGGTACTGCAGAGTTCCAACTCGCATACTTCGTGGGTCAACTATATAAATAAATAATTCGCAGTAATGTTCCAAAAGGAGAAAATATCGTTAATATATCATTTTGATAAATTCATTAAACCTACAGATGGGTAATTATAACAAATTTTTCATCATATCCTTTGAAAAGAATTCTTTTCATGTAAGGATAGGTGGACCACCGCTGGTTTTATGTATCGACTCAAATAAACTGCTTAAAATAGGGGAGTGTTCTATTCAAGCACCATTAGCGCATTAATGCGGTTGACCTAATGGTCCTCGGCTGTGTTTTGCGAGTTTCTACGCCAAGCATTCCATTTAACACCCCCGCATAAATACCTACTATAGTTAATTACATGCTGATGAATGCTTTGCAGAAATTAATTAAATAAAATTTTTACGCCATATATGCGGACATTTTTTAAAATTTTAATGGAAGGATAAGTGCAAGCTTCAGATTTAAAAGATGTAAAAATTAGAACTCGCTTTTAACAAAAATTAATAAATAAGTAAATAAAATAAAGTAAAATAAAAAAGTATTCTAAAATCCGAAATCTTTCAGATTTTACATTTTGCCCAAAGTGACTTTTTTTAAACGTTTTATGCGTTACCTTTATTTATTAAATATCATTTTCTTCGCACTTAAGGGATTCAATTCATAAAATTCAATTCAACAGCAATATCGCAAAATAATTTTAAAATGAGCATATCTTCAGAATTTCCGATACACAATCTCGCGCGAAAAGTTTTTTTTTCCCCGTACAATGTTGCTATCGCTTGAAATTGTTGAGTTTTTTAATCAAAAACTCATGAATGTTTTACAAAATATGAAATAGATAATAAAAACAAATTCCAAATTAGGGCTTCCAGATGCTCATATTCGGTGGAGGATTACGTTATTCGAAATTTGATGGCTCTAAGTACCGTTGTTTTATCACATGCGAGAAACATATATACATTTTATGCAAATTCTTCATTATTTAATTTCTTTAAATATAATACAGGGCTCTAATATTTGGTGGCAGCAATTTATAAAGAATCTACGCAAAATGCTTCTGCTTCTAAGTAGTTGAAAGCAGAAATACTCAGTGTTTTAACGATAATATAATAAGCGTTTCATTTTATTAAAAATCTCACGAAAGAGTGTTTGTGAAAACATAAGATGTCTGGTGAAGAAAATGTCTCTTTACTCAAACAATAGTTTAACATTTTTTCCCCAGTTATTCTTTAATTAGTGCTTGTTTTTTTTGGGGGGGGATAAAATGTTAAGCTCTTTGAACAGACTGAAATCGTTTTTTTTTCTCTTTTTCTTTTTCTTTTTTTTTTTTTTTTTTTCCCTCTGATTATCACAAGATCTAATCCATTATTCCATTATTCAACGGCATAAAAATGAAGCTGTTTTCGAAAATTACAGCTGTTTGTACTTTTTAACACAGAGGTGGGTTTAAACTTTCTAGTTAATGCTAACTGTTAAAAAAGAAATAAAATTGCTGTTGATAATTTTCTTCCCTCTAAACCTTAGTTATAATTTGGAGCAATCTTAGAGGATTTAAAAAGCAAAGTCGTTCACGGAAAAGACTTCCGTCTTTTGGTTACAAGTTTAAAATACAGGTTACGAGTACTTAATGTTGATGCTTGTTCTGTAATAGTACTACATGTAATGGTTCATTCACATTGTTGTAAATCGTAAGGAGTCAGAATAATGAATAACATTTGGAAATCTATAACATTTGGAACTAAGGCGTGAAAATTAATTCCTCGGATTGCAACTGTATCTTACGTTTCTTCTTTCTTAAAGCATCTGCCTTTAACACATAGCTTTTTTCGTAGACTGGACCAGACGGCCTCTTTTAAAGGACCGAGCTTTCAGGGGCTCAAGAGGGCAGACGTAGCCGGGTGCTGGGAGGGCAAGGTCAGCCCATTAAGGTGGCTACTAGCACGGATGGCGACCCCCCTCCCTTACACTGCGACCTCTATTAGAGATTTTTTATCTGTACTCGGCCATCACGGTTCTTCCATCAAACGAATTTATTCAGCATGGTTGCCATTTTTGGCTCTACTTCTTAATATCTTCGTTAACGAACAAAAATTAGTCTTCAAGATTTGTGTACATGGCCTTTCGTAAGATCAAAACATGCAGGTAAAATTAATGTTTTATGTATATATAATATTATCATCTCAGTTCTGGTACTTTCTTTTTTCTAAAATTTCCTGTAATAAAATATTTATAAAATAAAATGCTTTAAGCATAAGGGGGGGAAAAGTATAGATCTACGAAGTTTTGAAATTCTTTTACCCTGCCTTTCGACCTCCCCCCTCTTTTTTGTTTTGTATTAAACACCAGAAAAGAAATGAAAAGTAGAGTTTTTTAAAGCGATTGCTCCTAACACACTTTTTTTTCTTAAATTTTTATTTTATATTCATTTGTTTTGAGTTTTTATATGCTGCAAACCATTTAAACGAAATTCACGTTTAAATGGTTTGCAGCATATAAAAACTGTTTATGAAAATTTTCGGCATTAATTGAAACTATCAGAAAGGATTAAATAAAAAAAAATGGGAAAGATTTAACTTGTAGAAACATAAATTATTGCTTTGAAAGTTAGTTTATTTACTTAAGAAGTTTTGTCTAAGCTTTCGAACGGACAATTTACCTCAAGCTAATAATTAAAAGTGAAAAATATTTAAAGACATTTTTTGCATTAGGTATGGTACCTCACAAGATTTAATTGAATTATGTAAATTAAGCTCAGTTCATGCCGGATATATATTTAGTCTGTTAGATATTTTATTTGAATTAATTAAATTAAATGGTAGCAGAAGAATTTATATTCAAATATGATAAACTGAGAATCTGGGGAAGAAAACAACCATGTAGAAAAGGAATGCTTCAAGTACAGAAAGGAAGAGGAGAAGAATTTTAGTCATTTAGATGCGGAAGTGAATGAAGATATTGCTTTAAAATTCAAAATTTAATTATTATCGTCTAAAATTTCCGAAACTGTATACTTCCATCATCTATGCTTTTAGAATTGTGTTTTTGAAAACTTCGCTAATAAATGAGAGCATTTTAGCAGTTTCATAAACAGTAACACTGACTAAGAAATCTAAACGTAGATTGCCTTACAGGAAATGCAAATTGTTTAAATGTAAATTATTTCTCTTGCTAAGGATCGAGGATTTTATGGATCCTTAATCTTTGGATGCTTCTAGTAAATGATTATTACATAAATTTTTATGTTTGTGATGCATTTAGAATAGTCTCCAAGTGAAATTCAGGAATCCAGTGTAAAAATTTCATGTGGTTTGATAATGAGAATTTTTTTTTTTTTTTTTTTTGGATAATGACAGTAGTTTTGATTGGGTTTGAAACTGTCTTACAACTATTACCCCATTTTCCCAATTTAGTTTTTCACTTTTGATACGCTGTCCCAAAAAACTTTTTTAAATGCTGATTGCAAATAATAATTGATTCAAGGAACTCATAAAAAAGTTTTTTTTTAAAGATTTAATCGTAGCTGTTAGTTTTGACGTGAGGAAAAATCTTCGGAAATTAAAAAAAAAAATAAATAAATAAAAATAAAAAATAAAAATAAAAATAAAATAGAGAGAGAGAGAAAGGAAATCTTTTCTAGTTCCTAAAATTTTTTCAGATTGTAATTCAATTTCCCTGTTCCTGGAGCACGGAATTTATTTGTTTGATGAACAAAACCATTGTTGGCGAGGTTGTGCAACTCTATCTGTGTGATTGGCGGCGAATAGGATTTTAGTGTGGCAGCTCTATCTCCTCGATTTTTTAAGCCTTTCTTACAATTCAAAAATTTCTGTACGAAAAGTTTCATAGGTTTGAAGTTTTTTTTTTTTTTTTTTTTTTTTTTTTAAGAAGGAGGTAATTTTCGCGTTTTTCGTCGAAGATAGAAGCCATGGCATCGCGGGTGGGCGATTTTGACATTTTTCTATTCTTGTATTTCATTTTTTCAAAACGTGTATTCATAAAAGTTTTGATTAGCACCAACAAATTGGTTTTCTCTTCTATTATTAAATATATGTTTATATATAATATAGATTCAGTAACATGATACGCTTTTGTGCACACACAAATGTTGTGCTATTTGGTGATCATCAAGTGTTTTCCATCTGTTTTTAAAAAGTGCTTTTCAAGAATTTCACAATGGGAAAACATCTTTTTTTCTCCTCTTGATTTTTGCTAGTAGACTTTATTAACATTTTTAGCATGATGTACTGTTTTATATTCAATTTCTAAAATCGAATATTAGTTAGAATTCAGTCTATAATGAAGAGTTCAGAGCTAACTGTGACTATTTATAGTGATGATTTGCATATGTATGGAAACCTTTTATAAATGTTAATTATTAATGTAAACGTGGATTAACAGTGTAAAAATATAACTAAAATTTATAAGCTGTCTGAGAATTAATAAAGAGGCTATAAGTGCAATACGCGTGTTTTTTAACTGCTTATTTTCAGCTTCTTACGCTTTCATTATGGACTGAAAATTTTTGTATGAAATAGCTATTCCTCTGTTTTCTAGAGATATATACTAATGGTTTTCTGATCCGCATTTGTGTTCAGAAAATTATTAATAGTAGAAAATACTAAAAATATAAAAATTATGTTTGGAATAGTTTAAAAATGTCCTTTTTTAGCCAGTATCTGATTTTCTTTATATGAACAGCCTAATCTAAAAGCAAGCAGTGGAAGAACACTATGTGTGAGTTGTGCTTCTCCTCCCCCCCCAAGACATTATAAAATAAATGGTTGACAATTTATTTTATATAATAAGAGTAAAGATAAAAATATTAAGGCAAGGGCAAGTTTGAACTTTGGTATGAATCTGAGTAATTGTTGATCTATTTTGTATAATTCTATTTATTATTGCATTAATTTATATTTAATAGTATATATTTTCTTAGTCCATATTTATATATATTTCTATTTATTTTTAGGTCTCTTTTCTGAACATGGCTTGAGGTAAACCACATCCTCGACTAGTGTTAGCAACAACATGAAATCGTGCAAGCATATGTACCTCATTTGTGCGGATGAAGCCATTCTGTCTATAACTTGTGCATTTACCGTCCGCATAAAAAGATCCGATTGTTGTAAGCTAAGTTATTAGTTGTGCAAGCATTGATGAATGTATGACTATGGCCTTTACTACGAGATGTCGAATCAATTTAATTCTAAAATTAGTGTTTTCTATATTATTATCTCAATGTAAAGAAGTATTTACTGAATATCTGCAAGAGTTCGAGATATCTGAGGGTCTAGGAGTTGGAACAACAATTGGCTATATCGGTCACAGCCGGCCTGGCAATCCAAAACCGCCGCCGCCCCCTCCGCCACCATATTTAATAGTTCCAGTGCCAGGTAGTGCTGTTGATTCTGATCTTCAGATTGATCAATCAACAGGAGAAATTCGCAGTAGTATTGTGTTAGACCGAGAAGTGAGGAGTTATTATTCCTTTGTGGCTATACCACTTAGTGGAGAGAATATTCGTGTTGAGATTAAAGTTCGTGATGAAAACGACAATGCTCCGAAGTTTCCAACTCCTTTCATGACTATTGAATTTCCGGAAAACACCCCTCGTGATATGAAAAGAACCCTGAATCCTGCTAAAGATCGAGATTTAGGAATCTTTAATACACAACGCTACGAAATTGTGTCTGGCAATACCAACAACGCATTCCGGCTGTCTTCGCATCGTGAACGCGATGATGTTCTTTACTTAGATCTACAAATAAATGGTTTCCTGGACCGGGAAACAACGCCATTTTATAGTCTTCTCATCGAAGCTTACGATGGTGGAACTCCTCCACTCAAAGGTGCCATGACTGTAAATATTTCGATTCAGGATGTCAATGATAATCAACCAATTTTTAATCAGAGTCGATATTTTGCAACAATAGCTGAAAATGCTACTGTCGGTACTAGTGTTCTAAGGGTGTTTGCAACTGATACGGATACTGGTGAAAATAGTCGAATTACATATTCTATTAATCGCCGTCAAAGTGATAGAGAAAATAAGTTTTCCATCGATCCTAAAATGGGAGTCATCTCTGTGAATAAGCCTTTGGATTTTGAATCCAAAGACGTACATGAGTTGGTTGTGGTTGCTCGAGATAGCGGTGTTCAACCTTTAGAAACTACTGCTTTCGTTTCCATTCGCGTTACAGATGTGAATGACAATCAACCAACTATAAATCTGATATTTCTTAGCGAAGATGCATCACCAAAAATTTCGGAAGATGCTCGTCCTGGTGAATTTGTTGCCAGAATCAGTGTAAATGACCCTGATTCTAAAGAAGAATATGCAAATGTTAACGTTACACTTCAGGGTGGTGACGGTTACTTTGGATTAACAACACAAGACAATATAATATACTTAGTTATTGTATCTCACCCTTTGGATAGGGAAGTAAAACCTAACTACACGATGGTTGTGACGGCTACGGATCAGGGCAATCCACCTCTGAATACGTCTCGTACATTTGAGTTATGTGTAACGGATACCAACGATAACGCCCCGGAGTTTGACCATACTATGTATTATGCCAACGTACTGGAAGTTGCTGATCCAGGCACTTCAGT
This sequence comes from Stegodyphus dumicola, assembly GCF_044657685.1. Taxonomy (NCBI): domain Eukaryota; kingdom Metazoa; phylum Arthropoda; class Arachnida; order Araneae; family Eresidae; genus Stegodyphus; species Stegodyphus dumicola. The sequence goes on from NC_140781.1 coordinate 184,951,716, forward strand.
TTTTCAACTGTCTGCTGTGGATCGCGATGAGGGAAACAACTCCATTGTTTCCTATTCCATAAAAGATACGCCTGAAACTAATTCTCATTGGTTTCAGATTGATAGCCGTACCGGACTTATCACCACCCGAACCCACATCGATTGCGAAACAAATCCAATTCCTCAGATCACTATAGTAGCAACGGACAATGGGTTACCACCTCTTTCTTCTAGTGCTACAATTGTCGTTACAATTAGTGATGTAAACGATAACGAACCCATTTTCGATCAAAGCTTTTATAATGTAACTGTGGCAGAAAATGAAAACGTCGGAACATGCTTTTTAAAGGTAAGATTCTTAAAATATCTAAAATTTTGTATAAGATTATATTAGACATATCATATTATTCTAATTCAAAATGAAAGGAGGACATCTATCTGCAAAGAAACTGAATACAGAGAAAAGAAAAGAATTTAATTTAATTTAAAATAATTTTGGATATGATGATGTACATTCTAGTACATTTGAAAGTTTAGGTTAAAATAACATAATTATTATGCAGTACACGGATGAAAGGAGAAAATTAACAAAGTATATTTGTATAGTTAACAAAACATAAGACTTAAGTTTTTTTATTTAAAAATTAGAATATTTTTCTTCTTCAATTTTCATAGTTTTTGCCTCCAAATTTTTTTATGTTTATTGGAACGTTTTTCATAACTAATCTTCGGGGATCGATTTTGCAATTAATGGATTATCTTTTGAGGGGAAAAAAGCATATAAATTCATACACACATATATATATGTTTACACACACACACACACATATATATAATATATATATATGTTTATGTGTGTAAAACCTTTTGAAAAGGATATGATTTTCATTGGATTTTTCAGTTTCAATATTTCTCTTATCTATATATTGCAAAATGCATTCTTGGTTCTATTATGTTAATAATAATAAGTATGTTGTAAAAACAGCAAACAGTTTGGTACATATTAAGGTTTTAGGATTTTAAATATAAGTTTTACCAGAAAAATGGAAACTGAGACATTTTAAAACAGTTTAGAGACTGCAAACTCTTAAAATGTTTATAGAAATGTTTATATTATATATTTTAACTTAATTTCTGTGTATATATATCTAAAATTAAACTTGCTGCAATTCACTTCGTGAATATAAACAGAAGTTATAAGTTTTTATATAAAATTGTACCTGACCAGAAATATTGTAAGAAAAATCATTAAATATAAATGCTGTTTCCTTATCTGTTTTTATTTGGTAAAACACATTGCAATCTGTGTCAATAACGTTAGCTTGTTGTTTATTTCAACATTTTAGCGAATATGGAATCATTTTACTCAATAGTGCTCAGCAGCATAAGGGATTAATTCGATTTTTTAGCTAAAATTAATTATCTAAAATAACAGTGAACACTTTTTTGTGGCATTTCCCTGATTGATGCCTAACGCCTTTTTGTGTTTTTCTTTTATAGAACATAGTGTTTCTTTACCGAATTAACATACTGCTTCCGTTTCAGAACGTTTCATAGGTAGTTTATTCACAAATATTTCTTTCAGACATGTTTAAGTCATGCAAACTTTCATTAGCTTTTGAAGTTCCGTAACGTACACATCTTTTGAGCAGTTCATTTGAAACAAGCCTCTGATAAATGGGAAGAATTTTTGGAAAAAAGCTTTCATTTATTGATGTTCAAACTTTCAGTTTATGTTTGCTTGGCATCTCACCTTGGCTAATGTTGATTGGTAAAAGCACCAAGCACCTGTACCCGCTGAACATTTCGAGTGCTGGAGTTTGTTATCTTATAGAAATGTTGCGTTAGAAGGTAGCATATATTGCTGTTTTCATTGTGCTCACATCATCCTTATATCGTAGAATAGCTTTCGGGTAATAACAAGTAGGCTTTTTTTATTGTTGTTTCTTTCAATCTACCGATAGCTTTCCTCCCCCAAAGTAACGCCTTGAACACGCCAGCCCTTTACAACAGCTCTCAAACCTGTTCCTAACCTTTTACTAACATAGTTTATACATTCTTCTTTTTTACTTCAATGTTAGAAACGTAAAAATTTTTTCACACAATTAATTAAAAATTTGCTATCACCATAGATAGCAGAGTTGAATATCGAAATCCTAATGATAAGAATCTTTTCCAGAGAATTAATGCATTATTCTATCTCATTCCCACTGAAACAGATGATCCTGAGTGGTTTATGTCGCACACTCTTTAAGCCCAGCATACCATATTTTAAATTCAGTACTTTAATTCTTATTCCTTTTCGCTAATGAACAGTGAGGACATACTTTGCTCACTATTTCAAACTCAATCACTTAACCTGTAAGGATATCAATAACGCGTCCCACGCATGTGAGTGATTTCCATCAGAAGAAAAACCATGTCGAAAATTTCTACAGAATTCGGACAGCTGCTTTGATACACTCTTTCAGTTTCCTTATAAATGTCCGCAAGCATAATTTACGATGCAACAGAATATTCAAAATCTCTACGAAAATGGTAGAGTGTTCATGAGCATACAAACCTTTTCATTAGCTGCATATCCTTTACTTACATGTGAAAAGGATTGAGTTAAATTCGCGTCATAGCCAACATTAGCTGTCTTTCCTCAAGAGTTTACAGAAGATTTTTTACCGTCACAGGATCTGCCAGTCAGATTTAAAACATTAAAAGGAATCTTAATTTAATTCCAATTTCAAGCGTAAAATTTGTTTTTCACAGTCAAGACGCTCCACAGAACTAATTAGATTACTAATTTGTTTGAAATTCACTACAATATAATGTTCTGAATCAGATATTTCGCTCTTTTCAACAATAAATTATGTAGCCTAGTATTTGTTCCAGAATGATTTTCAGAAACGCTGCAATTAGGAATTTGATCATTGCCTTTATATAACTCTTTCTTTTCATATATATTACACGTAATTTCCGTTTCTGAGGAGGAACATCTAAATTAACTAATAATATACACAGCAAATATTTGCTGAGCTGAGCAAAAGAGGGGTAAAAAGAGACTGCCAGTTCAGAAGTGGAAAACGTAAAAAATAGTTAGTTGAAACTGCACTCAGTATTCTATCTCAGCACTCAATATCTCAAACAGACAGACAAAGTAGGCAGATGTCTTATTTTGCACCCAATTAGTTTTTCTGTCCTCAGAGCGAAAAATCGAGCTTAAGTAGGAAGGAAAAGTAAACAGAAAGAGGGCAAAGAAAAATAATTTCGTAGATAAATAATTTCGATATTAATAACGAAAAGCTCAATTTTTTAAAATTTTGTTTTGAATAATTAAAACGAAAAATAATTTTGTTTGATATGAAATTTTTTAAAGCCAGGCAAAAAAGTGGGTTAAAAAATACGTAAAGCCCATTTTATACATTTAAAAAAAAAAAAAAAAAAACCTTATGGGCTTAAGTAAGAATACAGAGGATGAAATTGCACATGTAGAGTTGGCTAAAAGTTACAGTCGCAGTTAATTGCCTTCCTCTTCTATATTTATTTTTAACAAAGAAATGAGGCAATTAATAAGTAACAAAATGTAAACATTGAGGTAAGCGGGGCATTTAAAGAGCTGTCAAAATAATTAAAAGCTTTTTTTTTGTCATTAATTATTGTCAAATCGTTTTTAAATTTCATCTCAGCGTAGCAATGATATTAAAGAAAATTTTGCAAAAAATTTTAAAAGCATTATTTTTATCGTTTTACGTTATCGATTCGAACGAGATGGCAATATTCTTAACTTGTACTCAGTTGGTTTCGTGATTCCTGTTCTGGGAAAATATTTAAAAATTTCCCAGTAAATATAATTTAAATTTTTTGAATTTTTCACATAATTTAATATTAAAAATGCTCGCAGAAAATATAAACAATTCATTTTTATGAGAAACTGTAATAGTGGTGAACAAAAGATGAAACGATATTTATTACAAAAATAATTATAACCAAGCCCTCTTGATGAAAAAAAAAAAAAAAAAAAATCTCAGTGAGATTCCCATAATGACAGTTAGAAAAAAAGATTATAATTTGGTAGGTAAACAAACGCAGTCCACAAAAAACACGAAAAAGGGAAGTCATTGCCAAGGCCTTTACTGGAGATGGTAAAGATTAGGATAATTAAATTAAGTTCTTCGGTATGCTAACTTGATTTAGTTTGGAGTATCTATGGATTGTATGTAGGTATTGTGACATATTTTTTCAGAGGCGAAAGCATATATTTCAAATTTTACAGAATTTCCTCCTAGGCCGACACGCTGAACATAGGGAATGATGAAGGGCATATTCATTTTTGTCGAGGAGGAGGGGGAATCCCCCCTCGAATACCAGAAAGCGTACCTCGAGAAACGCCCACTTTTTGCAAAAGTTTGTAATCAGTCTTCTTTTTCTTTCCATTTGTGCGTACTAGATGTCGATGAACTCATTTCTAGAGGCTGCGCGGGGTTCATGTAAGATGTACAAAATGCTGCTGAATTCTTTTCGCCCCAATTTGAAATCATAGTGACCGTCTTCGCTTTAGAAACTGTCCCAGAAAACTTACTAACATAAGTATAAATTTGTTTTCGGTTGTAAAAAGTTAAGTTATTTAAACTGTTTAAAACATACACAGATATATATATTATATATATAGTATTTGAAGTCATTAAATCTTTCATCATCCTTAGCTATCCTTTAACCGTACTTATCACTCTGAAAAAAGGATTTAGTTTATCAATTAACCGTAGAAAAGCATGTAAAGGCTGTCTGATTTAGAAAAGACTGTCTTCGCGGAGGACTTTTGAAAGCGAAACTAGCTCGTACTTTTGTTGCAAATCGGCAATAAAAACCAGGAACAAACTTCCAGTGTTCTCCGCTTTCCAGTGGCGAAATCCCGTGAAAGGAAATTTACGAATTTTTCCATTTTTTTCTATGAAAGACTTCCCTCTTTTTTATGCTTTTAATTTTAATTTTGTCTTATATTTCGCAGTTTTAACGTAGGAATTAATGCTTTTGCTGCAAGTTAAGTTTATTCCTGAATGCTTGTATAGTTCTTGTTTACATATATTAGAATGTGTAGAGTCTTAGCTTTTCTTGGAGCAGGAGACGTGAAAAATGTGCGGTGCCTTCGCCGGGGCCCGAACCCTGGACCTCTCGAATACCCGTCGATTATACTTTCAATCACACCACAAAGGCATGCTGAAAGGAGAGAGAAAATACCTTATAGATGTAGTATTTTTCATTTGTGCAGTAATTAAACGATACAAAGTTGGTCGTTTGAAATATTTTAGGACTGAAAATGCTCGGAAGATTTTTACCACTACGCTATAGAATTTTGAGTATTAAATCGCATCTGAGTGTTAATTCATTTCTCAAAACCAGATAGCCCTATTCATAACTTTTCCCTTTTCTTCCTTCATCGTGTGCAGCTAACGTAACATAATCAAAAACCTATTATTTCATTTGATTCGAAGTGTACCAAAGTCACAATAAAACTACTTTCAGTCTGGTGCATCTTCTAGTTTGACACAAGTAAATCACATTATAAAAATACATTTCAATTTTCTAAGCATAAATTTCTTTGCTCAGTTTAAAAAATTGTAGAGAACGATGTTTTTGAAAATGATTTTTAGTTTAAGGGTTCATTCCTTATATAATTATAGCTTTTCGATTTCCCCTCCCCCCCTGTTGCTTCTTTTTTAACCACTAAAAGATACTTCATCTAACCGAGCTTCTAGTCACTTCGCCACTCAGTGTTAAGTTATGTTTGATAAATAATGTTAAATTTAAAATCTGCACTAAAATGTATTTTTTCTATGATTACTCCGAAACTTCTTTTAATATTATCCACTAATATATTCTGTCAACTTCTTTAGATGTTTAAAGCAATAGTTATATGCAACTATAAGGGAAGAGTACGACCGTGTTCAGCAATGCAGTTTTCCTAGTTTGTTGACTATTACCACAAATGACTTAATTGCATCAAAATTGCAAAAAGAAAAGGAATGGTATGGCATATTTAGCTAAGGCATTTAACATTCGAGAACTTTCTCGCCTGAGGGATGCCTTCGTGGAGGACTTTCTAAGGGAAATTGGCTCGTAAACACTTTACACAGGGGGAAAGTTACGAAAACACCCACTCAGGTAGCCCGTTCGCCGGTATTCGAACCTAAACCGAAGCACCAGTCTTCAGCGACATTTTCGCTTGGCTGCTGGTCTACAGAAAAAAAGGGGGGGTCTGATATTTTTAGCAAAAACGGAGATACACTGAAATAAATATTTAGTTACCCAAAATAGAAAGTAAATATCATATTACTTTTTGACACGTTCCAAGATTTCTTTAAAGACAGCAGATTCATTTGTTAAGAAAACTCACCTACACTAATTTGGAACTTATCTGTTATACCCGCATCAATAACACGCATATATACATGACTTAAATTAGATTTCATTTAGTTCCTTTCATGCAGTTTTTACAGAGAGTTTGGTTAACATTGTAAGGGAGATTTTAGTTAAATAATTATTGAAAATAATTTTTCGGACTGTTAAAAATTACAAGTATGGCATTTTCCCCCATAATCGATTAATAAGGTGGATTATTTTGTCTTCAAATTTTCGTGTAGCGATTTAGGCATGAATTATCAAGAGATCTTTTAAAAAACTCGAATTTCTAAAAATCGCCACTGCAATGTTCTTTTCCATTGGATTTACGGGATAAATCATTATTATCATAAACTAATGTTTAAAACAAATATTTCCAGAAAAGTGTAGAAGAGTATGAGCTGTGTCACAGACAATCGTATGCTAATTTATATTTGAAATGCATTATTTAATCGTGTAATAATAATGTAATGTTAAAGAGAGTACAATATTATCCGCATAAAATCAGATCTCTTCAATTCCAACAAAGCAGTCCTGTGGCTTATATTATTAATGTCATAATCGTTCAGGATGTTCAGTGGCTCTAGTCATTAGAAGGGGAGAAAGAAGCTGTATAATTACAGCCCCCTCCCATTCTTCAGTAAAAGGAAAAAACGCAGACGCGATCATTTCTTTCTCCACTGGAATGTGAAAGGGATATCTGATAGGAGAAATTTTCCAATCTCTGAAGAGTCGTGACTGCTACTGTAGCTATCACTCCTGATCAGGAGAGCTGGCAATATCGTAGTTCTGCGCTGGTTTCGTTCTCCCCTATATGAAACTGCGCTGGAACATTCACCTTGTTCCGCGATCTTCGGTAGATCCGAATGTAGAAATCGTGCTGAACTACACTATTTGCTTACTAGCTCCTCCTTTATTGGATGCCCTCTCCTTAACCTTTCAGGTGCGCAGCTGGTTTGGAAGAGTGAACTGAAGCAACCAGAACATGGATGGCTAAATGCTCCATTTCAAAGGGAAATATGAAAAATGCATCGAAGGCCAAAGTCGTTTGGTGTTACAAATGCTTATTAGAGTTTGCATTTGACATTGACGGATCATAGTTTTATCTTACAAACAGTAGCTCAGGATTTAAAGCCAGAATTTTTACAAAATAACTTTCTCTTAAGCAGATAGCAAACGAGGACTTAAACCGATTCAGCCATGACTTAAAACTCCTTCCTTTACTTCTACAGCTTGAGATGAAAATTTTAATTTTCTTATTAACTTAAATAATACTGTACTGTTTTATTTTTACTAATGACTCTTCTATTAAAATTTGAAGCAATTAAGTTTAAATAATGTAATTAATTTTTTGATTATTTAGAACTGCTGTTAAAGGTCAAGTGTTTATGATTTAACCAATTTAAAACAAAGTGACTTCGTATCGAATGTAGAACTCATATGACAAAATTAAACCATAACTTTCAGTCGCCGAGTTTATTTTATATTTCCTCTAAAATGTCTAAAATAACACCCAATATTGAGAAATACTTATTGTCATCTTGGATTTTATTTTGTAAAATGCCCTCTTTGGGTTGTTAATTGAAACCTTATCGTAAACGTAGAATTTTCTTTATAATTTAGTATCTGTCTTTGGCCACTGGAATGAAATATTTACAAATAATGGAATTTGTATTTGAATGCGGGATAATAAAGAATACTTTAATTTGAAGAAATTTTAGCAAGGATCCAACTCAATTTACATTGAGAATGAAGAACTGTCAAAAAGTGAAGTAATGAAATTCTACAAAAATTCTAGTAAAAATGAATAACCCATTTCTTAAAGAGCAGGTGTCTTAGCGAAAAATCAGTTGCAGTAAAACAGTGGCGGATATCATATGAAATGTTGATAGAGTACAGTAATTAGTTGGATTTTAGTTAACACTCGGTTTCGAAACCGATCAGAAAAATACTTCTCTTCTTCAGGAGTAAAATACTTTTCCAAAAGTGGACCGCTCGTTTCCTCTTTGCATACCTCATTGACTGGACTAGAAATATGAATTTTGTTTCGATTACCTTTGCAAAAATTCTTTTTTCCATTTGGGGAGGAAGAAAGAAAAATGCTTGATTGGTTTTGAAACCGGTCGAGTTCTATTCAAAATCTACGTCAATTTTAGGTTGCATTTTTGCCTTATTTTAAAGTGTAACGTTGGTATCCCATGTCATCAGTTATGTTTTTCTATCTGTTATTATAATGTTCTGTTGAGATGATAAAAGATGTATTTCATTTTTGAAGAAAAAATTGTACGTTAAAGAAACTTAAAATCTTTGGCATATTCATAGTCCTTTATTTTCTTCTGAATTTCAGCAGTTATTTAGTAATACCAGCTTCGTTCTTATTTTCCAAAGGGAATCACTCAGAAAAGGTAATAAATATGTTTCAAAAGGTTACTTTCAAAACTTCTATAATCAATGCACAAAGCTTTTTAAAAAATGTTTTTTTGAAATTTAAGAAACGGGTCATGCATTAAAAAAAAAAAAAAGAAACTGTGTAAGTTGACTATAGAAGTTTTGGAAATAACCTTTCGAAATATATTTATTACCTTTTCGAAGTGATTCATTTTGGAAAATAAGAAATAAACTAGTGTCACTAAATAACTGCTGAAATTCAGAAGAAAACGAAAGAGAATGTACGGAACATTTTAAGTTGGGCTTCAGCGAAGAATTTTTCTCTCAAAAATGAAATAAATCTTTTATCATCTTAACAGAACATTTTAAAAACAGGTTGAAAAACATAATTGATTGCATGGGATATAGATGCTAAACCTTAAAAACAGGCAAAATCGCAATTCGAACCGGGAGGGGCGATGTTTCACTCGAATTTTTAGGTTTAGTAGTTTATATAAAAGTTATTATTCATGCATACTGTAGTGTATCAAGAGAACGGATTGTTTCAATTTTTTATATTTTTTATGTTCCCTTTATTTTCTTTCAAGAACATTTCCTTCGAGATCACAACACAATTAACTATATGACGCATACGGTCTAGCTTTTGGCCTGCCTCATCTTGCATCTTAAAATTAAATAAGTTTGAACATTTGATTTTAAATTAGAGACTCTTCCTGTCACTTGGTTATATAGATGCAATTATACGATAGTAGATAGCCCAGGTTTCAGTGCGATATTAATGAAAATGTGTAAAATTTTGCCATAAATGATAGTCTGTGTATTTTTGTGTTCTGTGTATGAGATGTATAGGAGTAATTTATACTATAGAAAAATTATAACTTAAAAAAAAAAGAAAGACAAATTCACCAGCTAGAGAATTCTAACAATACACAAAATTAAATAATAGTATTGAAGTTATAAATAATAAACATATTGTTAGTTCTGTCGACTTAGATTCCACTCGCTAGATCAATGGTATTCCTAGTTTAAACATGATGTATAAAAATGTTTGATGTAATGTTAGGTTTATCGAAGAAACAAAACTAGCAAATGTAATAGACATAATGGCGTCTGTCGGTAGGCTTGATGCGAGATTACCGCAGACCTTAAGCGTAATATTTGCGGACCAGTGTAAAACAACAAAGCATGTCTATGTATCAGTTTAATTTCCCCGTTATCAGCTATTATATAATGGATCCATGCATCTACAGAAGCGTATCTAGCGCAAATTAGACTTGATTAAAGCAACAATTTGTTATCTCTATAGCTTCCTTGTGTCGGAAGTAAGATTTACACGTTCGCTTCACTTACGAAAAACACGTAAATGGCAAGATTCGCTTAAGCAAATCGGTCATCGTGGGAATTCTTGAAATTTCTAGAAAACTTTTCAGATACCGAAAGTAGGAGAAGGAATCACCGAGATAACACTTTCACGTAGGGCCACCCAGGATCTTGAGCATCCAGTCTTTATATAAATTGCAACACATCTGTGTGTTATCTTGATGACGCGAAGTCCAGCGCAGAGACATTAGCCCAAGAAAGCACTTGTTTGTCTAACTTTCAGGGGCATAAGTTTCTCAACTTGTCACCTTTTTTTTTTTTTACTTGCCTGAAAACCGGTTATATTCTTTAGGAAGAAAACAATTTTTGCTTATATTTAAAAAAATCTATTTGACAGCGGCCTGATGTAAGATGCTTCTATCCAGACCGGACAGTTTGATAACTGTCAGCTTTTGACTTCCCTACTTCAGAGCACTGATATTTTCTTCCAGCTTGTTAATGCGAGAGTTTCTGGTATGTAAGTGATAAGTAGTAGCTGTTGTTCGACCATTGAGCGCATCTTGTGGATATACTTGGATATTCTGAAAGTGCTTCGTACATATACTCCTCCTTAAGACCTCAGATAGCTAGCTATGTTTTAATATTTAAAACTGTTGCATCTTTCATAATGAGTATTACAACAAACTTCTATTGTTTTGTTGTGCCTATAAACAAAATTAAATAAAGGTATTTAATGAAAAGGTTCTTTTTCTTTCTCTAAATAGTGAGGAAATTGCTTGAAATCTTATTTCTCCGGATGAGACTCCCTTTATTAATAATCCATTCCTTCACTCGATGTGTCAAAGAAGGAAACATTCTTTTCCGCTGCACAATTTTTGATTTTCATTAAAACGTAGCTGCACTGACACTGTTAAAGAGAATGTTAGCATTACAGAGCTATTTTCACGGAAGATATCTTTAACTGGTTAACAGTAGAATTCTGACTACAGAATCAATTTTTTAAACCGAATGTGTGTTTTAGATACTTATTTCAGGTTCTTCTTTCTCTTTTAAAAAGTAAGAAAGCTAGTAGAAAAATACTTTGAATGATTGCTGTTATAAACACAACAATTTATTCTAAAATTTCTCTTCGTTATAGGCGAGAAGTGTCTAGATGACGAGAAATAATATTTCTCATATATATTTTGTTTGCGTAGTGTTAGTGCCACATTTAATAAATAGTCAAACGATATTTCTGATTTATGGTGTGGCAAGAATAAAAATCCGTTTTTCAGAATTTTAATTATTCGCATCGTCGAAATTGGCTTAGATTCGTATCGAGCTAGAATTTGCTTTTAAGTCTGATCTATAAGAAGAACAAAACACACGAACGGAAAGAGTATTTCTGCTTCTAATAAAGAACGTGTCGTTATATGAAAAACATAATCATATCTTTTCCCGTGAAAGAACATCTTTCTAGTAATTTTTTTTTTTGCCATGAATGTAAAATAAATTGTGTTACTTTTATGTTTGAAAATACAACAAATATTGTTGCGTATCCTTTAATATAAAAACATACGTTGCAACTTATCCTTTTCAGTTAAAGAACATTTTAACAGTGAATTTGTTTTGTGAGGCAAAATAAATCAACTATTGTTACTTATACACACTGTAAAACACACATTGAAAAACACACGCGTACGCTGTTGGTATTGATAGGATTCAAATTGTGAATTATTTAAGGCACAAAATAGAGATTTCAAAACAAAACAACCGTAACAAATTTGCCTAATTTGTTCCTGTGTTTGTACCAAACTTGACAAGAAACCAACAGTCGGAACTTTTTATTGAAAAGAAGTTTGGAACTTCCTTTCGGAATGTCGTCGTTCTATAGAGGAAACGGAGTGGCGTCGTAAGGGTGCATACCAGCTCTCTAGGGGTTGGATTTCTTTGTAGGGTAAGTACTAATTACGATCCTTCCGACCCTTCTCCTGGAACCGTATTATTCTCAGCGGCGTACTTTCATTTTGTAGCTTGACCACTTTCTAATACTCAAACAAATGCCGCAGCCAGTGAAGTTGTCTTTGCCCTCTGGGGTTCCGAAAGTTAAACCGCACTCTTGTAGACTGGTCTTTTTCAAATCGACTATGTCCTTTCCAAAGACTTAAAATGCCAAATGACTTTCTTTCACTGAAAAAGATAAGATTCTGTGTATATTGCCAGTCGGAAAATGAATGGATCTATAATATTTAGCAAATTTTTTTTTTAATAACATTTAATGTCTATCATACATGGAAAGATTTATTCGAAATACAAATCGTGCGTATTTTCTCTGCATCACTTAGCTAGGTTTTCGTTCAATTGGGCGACAAGAATCTGTAGAATTCTTGAATATTATTATATGTAATTTGATTTAGCTAAAATTTAATATTGACAATTATATTTATGTTGCTGAAATAAAAAAAAAAATATATGATATTATTTATTTTCTAACAAATACACAAATTCTTATTTTATTTGAATAATACTGCTCTTCCAAAATAAGCGTTTTTACATATTTGCACACAGTTTGTGTCTGAAGTTAAAGAAGAGAATATAATAATAAATAAAGTAACTAAAAATTATTTTTATATCAGATAACGAATGGTTCATAAAGTATTTGCTTATGAAAGATAAATTTCTTTCAACTATTAAAAGAAGCGAAGCTTGTGAGGAGGTTTAGTGTGCAAAACAGCAAAATTCTCGACAAGTGCACAAGCATATTGAATTATAAACAGTAAGGATCTAAACTAATGTAAAATGCTGTTATTCTTTCTAAAATTCCATCAGAATCACTTCACAGCTCTTTTGCTAGGGTGCCCAGACTTTTCTGCAGCTTTGTCAATTTATCTAAATTCTTACTAAAATCTGTTCGATAAAGAAAAGTTAACGTTTCTTAGTCTTTTCATGTCAAGCAATGATTCTATTACTTTTTAAAATTCTTTTGTAGTTTATAATTCGAAGACCCCTAACATTATGAATAACGATGTATTTAAATTGAACAACTTAAACTAATTCCAATGTCTTACAATGCGTGAAATTTATAAATTATTTTATGTGAACTTAAGTTGTTTAGTTGCAAAAAATATCCTCAGATTATGGCTATTGTTTAACTTATTTGACTTTGACCTATATATGAAAATTCTTATTATTTTTCGAAAAATTTTACTCGAGTCAAATTGGCAAAATAGGATACTCATCATTAGGTTTACTTTCGTGTATTTAATTATCGAAAAGCACGCAAGGGCTATACGCCTTCATGGGGGACTTTCTTAGAGAAACTGGCTTTTATATACGTTACACATACAGAAAACCACGAAAACGCCCATGCAGCCAGTCCGTTCTCCTGGAATCAAACCCAGGTTCCCTCTTCAATAAAGCTGAGACTTATTTAATTTTCATTTTTAATTAATTAGTGATCTTAAGTTTCATGATTGCAGATTGGCTAGATTTGCATGAATTTATTGTACAAATATATGAGTTTGTAATACTAGATGTACTATATTTGTATTCGGTGTATAGGAAATCTATGGAACAACAAACTGCTTAAGAAGCTCGAATATAGATTCACCAATAGTTTACAACTGTCATTTGAAACACATTATTACTATATGAGCAGTGTAGTTTGTATGTCTATTGAAAGCTCCTAGTTACATTCCTGTTTCGCTTCCCTGAGTGGGTATTTATGATTTCTGTGCATCGGAAATGCGAAGGAAGGATAAATAAGAATTTTCTAAAACAGAATAATGTTTTATTAGGTGATCAGTTAATTAACTAACATAGTTTTTCGAAAAGGAAAATGTTTTCAAACAGAAGATAAAATTTATACTACATTTATACGACCTTCAAAGTTAAAAACCTCCGCTTCTGCGTGAAGCGGAGGCCTACATTTTCAGACTACATCTTAGAAGTTTTCATGATCTGGTTTTCATGCAGAAAAACCTTTATTTATTTTTAAGTATGTGTCTGTGAAAAAGGTGGCACAGATTTACACGCTGACGTAAATATCGTATATGTAGGATATATAGGATATTAATGCAGAATATTTCACTTGAATCAGTTACGTTCTGGGAACTTCTTATAAGTAGCACGACTGCCGTATCGGGGAAATATATTCTTCGTATAAAAAAAAAAAAACTTAATCCTTAATCCTAAGTGTACATAAAGTCTTAGTTGCAATTCAGTATTTTTTCGGAAAGATTTAAAAGTAAGTTGACTGGTGAATAATAAAGAGTATTCAAGAGGCAAAAAAATCCTGCCGTTTGCACGAAGATCGATCCGAAAATTTTGTTTGTAAGGAATAATGCACCTATGAAACAGCTAAAAGTAATAAGAGAGCGATGCCAGTAATCTTGATTTATGAAGTTATTGATGCATATTTAAATTTGAGATTAGTTCGAAAATCTATGTGATTAAGAATTTATGTTCATTGTCGTGTTAGGGGTCTTTGTATGTTCTGCGATTCTTTAACTCAGATTTGTACAAAGTGCGTAAAGATTTGAAACGTTCACAAAAACGCTTTACAAAACTAGCGTCGGATATTTTTATCACCTGTACTGTTGTGTATAAATATTTTTATCAATGAAAAAGTCTTTAGGAAAGTAATTGAAAACCTGTATGAATTATTTGGTATTGTAAGTCCGCATCTCTATGTATGTTAGCATATCTGTTTTGTATTCGCTTCTTTCTTCATTTCCCAGAAAGCCCTTAGGTAATCCTGAGAGTTTCTAAAGATATAAGCTTGACGATTGTTTTTTTTTATTCTGACTAAAGTTAAAGCAATTTTTTTCCAAAAATTTTGGTAATTTTAATTTTAAGTAAGATGGTGGATTGATTACTAAGGTGCAGATCCTTATGCACAAAACAAACTCCCCCCCCCCACAGCCCCGAAAAAAAGTTAAGTGTAAGTATTCTTTATGAATTTGTATGAAAATATACTGAATAAAACAAATTATAAATTCGGATTTAAATGATATTAGTGACGAACATTACAAAGCTACGCTGTCTTTTCAACTGTAAAATGTTTTTATTAAGCAGTAGTGAGGCTGAAACACCATATTAGACAAATATCGATAACATAATTCAGTTCTATATCATTATCTTCTTTAATTACTTTAAATTTTTTTTTTTTGTTTGTTTTTTTTTTTGTTTTTTGTTTTTTTTGTTTTACGTTTTCTTTGTATACTGTTGCGAAAAATGAAATAAACATATAAATAAGGTAATAAAATATGAGTTTCATCATGCATTAGATTTGTCACGTACAAAAGAGTTGGTCTGACAACGACAATGCATGTTTTCTTTGCGGAACGCAGAGGACCACGAATTACAACTGTTGTGTTTTTACGGCCGCAGGTTTTAGTCTAAACGCTTTCAAGCATTCCTTTAAAATGTAAAATTGCATCTGTGCTAAAGCTTCAGTCCTCACGTTAGAAAATCAGAAATGGGCAGCAGTGATTTTGATTAGTAATTTTTAATGAAAAAAAAACAATCCAGGTAACTCCTCCCTCACACTCCGCTACACGCAGGGCCTATTGCGAAACATGAAAATCACTGTTATATTAAATATAACAGTGATTTTGAACTTGTTGGTTCTGTTTTATACTTGACTTGAGCGATACCTTATATTTATGGCAAATCCTCAAAGCTCAGCACTCGTTCGACATAAGCGAAAGTTTTTTTCAGAATGAGAGATTATACCAAAAACAAACTTTCAAATAATTAATGAAATGTGCTTTTTTCTCCTCCCCCTTTTTTTAAGGGTAATTTCGAGATATTTTAAGAACTGACTTAGGTAATTATCCCTTAGATTGAGGAAAAGATCTAATAAATATGTGAATACCTAGCGTTAACAATTTATCAGAATACTTATATTCAGTTAACTAGAGATAAATTCACGTGAATTCCTAAAGTATCAGCTTTCTAATGTATTTATGATGCGTAATTATATTAGGTAGTTATCGAAATAGATTTAAACCAATTCTGAAGTTTAGAAAAATAATATGTTCAAAAAGGCGACAAAAGCAAGAATCAGTTAGCTACTCTAACATAACAGTGTTGAGAACTAAGAAAATAAAAACGAATTTGAGTTTTTCTACAGAACAAAACAATAAGGCGGTAAGCGTTTACAACATCCTTTTCTGAAATACGAAATGAAATCATTTTCCTTTACAAACTATTAAATTACCCACTTGTTATAGTAAATTCATCACTTCAAAAGCGCCTCTTCAGAAATCATCTCTACTGTGCTGCCTGATCCGAATTCTCCTCCGCCACCCCCCCCCCTTGAGTGGAAAAAGATGATAATCATTTGTACTGCGCCCCAAAGTGGAACGCACTCCTACAATGAAATAAATAAATAAAATAGCTGTACAGTTGTTTCCTCCCTTGGGTCTGAATGCAAGAAAGAATCCACCCACCCAAAGTCTGTAGTGCAGAACTTTGTCGTTCCTGCCTGTCGTCCAGTATTGCTCCCCTCTTCTTCGCTTCGAAGGGGGCATCTTACTGGGAAGGAACTTGAATATGTATCTTTACTGCGAAGAGTTAACGTCAGTTGGGTGGAGTTTAGGGAAAGGTTATCAAGCTCCGAGTCACTAAACGGGTTTTCGCAGCTCGCTCGCATTCAACACCTGTGACGTCCTTTTCATATTTAACTTGTCAAGAGCGCTACCCTTCAAACAATAGAAACAGACATTGAATCGTATCATGGCTATTTGACATTAACGGTAAATTATTTTTACTTTTTTTTTTTTTTAACGCAAGCTATAAATTACAACATTTGAATCTGACCTTACGATAATATATCGACAAACACCTTTTTTAGTTCAGGAAAAAGAAGAAAGAAAGAAATGAAGCCACAGCATCTTTTATTGTTTTCAGTTGTTAGTGTTTAGTTTTGAAACACTGATGGCCGAATTTTTCTCAGTTAATAACTTCCCGGAAATTTGAAGATTATTGAGTGGTATGTCAGTTTTAAGAATTTCGTAATGAGGGGCTGAATGCAGCGGAAATGAAAAATCAGAGTTCAGAAACTATTTATGCAGCAAATGGAGCTTAGATAAAGTCAGATTGTTGGAATGATCAGCATCGTTTGTATAAATTATTCTGTTTATGTCATTTAAAAGTACAATTTAATAATAGCGAGTAACATTACATGTAATATGTAATAAGTTACAGTTAATTATGTAATAAATTACAGCGTATTAAATAAATCTTAGGAACTTCACTACGTAACACTAAAATGCGTACCGTCTTTTTCCGAAAATAAGACACTGTCTTACTTTCTTTTATGGTCCAAAATACGCGCTAGGGCTTATTTACGGGGTAGGGCAAAAATAAAAGTATATTTATGTATTTTTATTTAATATTTATTTTACACAGAATACAAAAATTTAAATTTATTCAATTACAGTCATGTCATCTTCTTCTGGAACATCGTCATAAATAAACTTCTGAATTATATTCTGATTTTCTTCTAAATCTATTTCCTGTTTAATCATTGGTCCGAATCTTTCATGTCTTGCGATGCTATCGTTAAATGAATGCTTCTTGTCTAAGTAGCCTGTTCGTAGTGCATTGGAAACATCACTATCAGTTATTTTGTCATAGGAATTTTTTACCCAATTCACAACTTCTTGTAAGCCTGGTTTTAAAAATTACCTCGATGATTTCTCACCATTCTGTTTTCAATATATTCATTGATTTCCATTCACAAATGATCCTTGAATGGCTTGTTTATTGCAATGTCAAGTGTCTGGAGGTAACCAATCATTCCTGCCGGAATCATTATTTGATCAATCTTCCTCTCAGCAAGAAAGTTTATCATGTCTTCAGCGCAGTGAGTACTGGCTGAATCCCAAACTAGTAAACCTCTATTCTGACCCCTCAACAGTGGTGGCAGCATAAAATCAACCCACTTTCTTTAACGAATTCTTTTTGTCACATTATTTTAACTAGGGATTATTTTTGGGGGATGTCTTATTTTACAAAAAGTTCCGAAATACACGATAGGGCTTATTTTCGGAAGATGTCTTATTTTCAGAAAAAGACGGTAACAACAGAGGAATAAGCAAATTCAAAAGTTAGCTGTGGGAAACGCGCTCATGAAATTTCAACGGATGAAATCTTGGCAAATTCGCTTTCTTTCTTATGATATAAATATGTTAAACTTCGCGCTCTTTGACAAAGTTAGTTAATTAGCTAATCAACAAATTATGAAAATAACCTATTTAATTATATCTTCCAAAACAATGTGGTAGAAATGGCAAATAGAAGGGGAAAATAATTTTTCTTTCTTTCCTTTTTTTTTTTTTTTTTTTTTTTTTTTTTTTTTTTAATATGGAGTTCTCTATCTTATTAAAATGCTTTAGTGGAGTTAAAATTCCGAAACTTTTACAAGGAAAACTTCAGAAAGGTAAACTTTCTTTCACCATTTAAAAAATAGGAAGGAGGGCTGCCAGCTATTATTGTACTTTTAAGAAGCATTTACCTACATCTGAAAGAAAAAAAGATTCATAATTCTTTTTTAATGTCCTTAAATTTCTTCTAAATAGAACCAAGTAATGGAATAAGTTTCTGTATTGTTGTTATCTCCTGCCTTCCTTGTATTGCATAAAATCACCGAGTCTAAGAAAAAAAAAAAAAAAAAAAAAGAGTCTGTAAAACGATAAAGAATTTTAGCATTTTATGAAAGGAAAAACACTGGCATTACTGATATACAACAGCTTTATACAACATAATTAATTAGACATAATTATTAAATTAGGAATATGTGCAATGACAAATTATTTCAGCTTTTAAACACCATGTAATATAAATGAATTGAATTATATATATTACAATAATTATTTCGAAAATTTTTGTTAAGTTTGACCAGAAGATGTTAATGTAAAAATTTTGAATGTGGCTGAAATAAACACTCTTATATAACTAATCATTTAATGAAAGAATACTTAAAGCTTCCTGTATGATATTTGACAAGAGGACAAGACAAGCAAAAATTCGTTTCTGAGTTATAATATAGAACAGAACATTTTCACAAACTTACTAAGAAATTTTTTTGTGAAATGCGAATAGCCGTTACAGTTTTTAAGAGATTTAAATGGAAGCAGTATTTTATTAATTCGTTCAGTTATCTAGCTACGCAATATACGATGCAGAGATAATTTTATGTGATAGAAATTTCCTCGATTATGTGGGTTTGTATTAAAGATTAGCATGAATACTGAATGTGGATTTCTTTTTATTGATTATTCTAAAGCTTATGGAGAAGTTTGCAGGTAATTTTCTGCATTACTTTGATCATAATGATGAGGAAGATAAATAAACGCATTTTAGTAAACTTTGGAAAATTTAGGTGTACAATTTCCAAACATTTTCAGATTTAATTTTTTCTAATAGCGGAAAATAACTGAGTTAAGAATTTGTTCAATATGGTTCGGAAATTTTTTTGGAAACTTTCCATCGTTTTAATTGAATCTTAAAACAACTATTTCTCACTAAAAATATATCACATGTCTAAGTAAATATCAAACCTTTACATGATAGTATTTCCACCATTCTGTGATTCTTATGTGAAATAAGCTCCTAAAAATGAAAAGACATTTCTTTGCGAAAGATTTTATTAAGCTTCCAAATCAATTGCATAAAATGTAACTATTCAGATAGCTTATAATTATGTGGAGTATAATGTTTGGTTACCCACCCTTACTTAAACTCTGGAAGTCGAGTATATATCATAGAATAGAAAACGACTAAGGATATCGGAATTCTAATTTTTTGTATGTATTTGAAAAGGAATTAATCGTAATTTTAATTCAGCATAATGAATGTTTTTGTAAACAGTTTTGAGTAAACTGTCTATATTCGGCAATGATATAAACGTTAAAGAAGTTTTAGCTCAATTTAGGAACCGCAGTCTACTGACTTACTAAGTAAAAAGAAATGAACTTGAAGTACTTAAAGCAATAAACTTAGTAAGTAAAAGGAATTGAAGAAATAAACTAATAGAATCACAAATATGACTGGAGATTACAAAGTCGCGCTGCACTGTTTAACGAACGAAACAGCTGCCATTTGGCTTTAATACGTGCTTAAAATCTATGTACATGGATAATCATGATGTTAGTAATAATTACATATTTTGTTAAAACAAAATGCTTTGCAAATTAATATATGCCAGCTTCTAAATTATGTATCTGTGGCTGGTCTAAGTAGGGTTAAAGGGTATAAAGTTTTATAGTTTGAGGTATTTAATTTCTAAATGTATCACTCTATAACTGTAAACACGGGCAGTATAAAACTATGCTTGTATAAAACTAAACAGTAAAACACTTACCTGTGGAAGCGTTAACAAAACGAAAGGATTCTCAAATATCTGAATTTACTGTTTCTAGGCTAGTAAACGATATTTGCTGTTTAGAAGGAGAAAATCTAAGCCCCTTACTAAAAAGACTAACTTTTTATATCTGATAAAAATTTTTTTGAATATAGTTCTTTGATTTTAGACCTGATAGTTTGAAACTGCGAATTCCAAATATTTGAAATTTATTTTGGTAGTACTTAAAATCTATGTACATGGATAATCATGATGTTAGTAATAATTACATATTTTGTTAAAACAAAATGCTTTGCAAATTAACATATGCCAGCTTCTAAATTATGTTTTCTTTTATTTAAGAAATGCTTGAAACATAAATTAAAAACAAGGTTTAAAAGTAGAACAGAAATGTTACTTTTTATGAGCGAAGATATTGCAGTAAAAATTGCTGTAGGTTTATGTAAGTAAGTTAGTACGCGGCCAATGATAATTTTTTAAAAATTAAACAATTTTTCTGGAAATGCATCAATTCTTGACAAAAGTTTAGGCTGTGGTTCATATTAAATATAATATCCTATCTCTCAAGCAATTATTTACTCACTTGCCCCGGCATTCGCTGGTAATACGTTCAGCAGTTACGTGAGATCACATTTTCTAACGCTTTAGTGTACGTAATCTCTATATTACAGGCTAAACAGTAATTTAATTTGTTTCATACATAGTTAGGTAACGTCAGGTTAAGCTAAGCATTGTAAGATATAATAAACATATTCTGTGAAGTAATATGTTGCTGTGTACATTTACTGTCTGGTTTCTACTTAGTATAACAATGCGGGATTAAGATGTTCTGGCTTAATCTTCGAGAGATGATAAAGCAATAAAAAATGACTGCATCTTTGCTGTGCAGTTTTGAAGGAATCAGAAAATGGTAAAATGCGAGTCAAATATCTATCTGGTTCGCCCATGAGGCTCATAAGCTTTTTGATTCGGCTGCTTACGGTCGAAGATAGTAACGGGCCGTTTTGGGTCGCTCTATTTCACCTTCTTATGGCCCGTTCTTGCTACTGATGCACATTTCGTAATTTTTACTAATAATTTTCCAAAATTACTCTTGGGCGGTGGTAAACCGAGAGTAACTGAAATCGTGGGGAATCAGCGGATATGGAGGCACAATTTTACTATTATATTCGTTTCCATGGATTAGGTAACATTCCGGTTATATCTGTTGTGTTATTTAGCATTAAAAAGAAAAATGAAATGAGTAAGTTATGATGTTGACATTTTATTTGTCATATACTGATGATGTTTGTGACGTGAAAATGAGCGACATTGATGACACAAACAGAATGATAATTGCTGGTCACTGACAACCTTCAGGATGATAAATGCATTAAAACTGCTGTGCCAGGCAATATTTCATAGAGGGCGTCTGTTTCTGACTTAGTCGTCAAAAATTATCATAATTTTTTGAAAATAAAGAAATAAATAAATTTTAAAAAGTTAAAAAAATATTGACGTAAATACCAATTATTTTGTATAAATAGTTTAATTTTAGTTTAAATAGCTTTTTGCTTGTCGTCGCGCAACAATCCGCATTTCTCTTTTTTAATTCATTAAGTTTCTGCATGAATTTATGCAAATTTTTTCTGCTTTTTTAATCCTACTGATTGTGCTCAGGCTGGAGAAATAATTCTTTGTTTTTACGAATGTGGGGTGAATGTTATAGCACTTTGCACTATTTATTACAGATTTTTACTCTGTACACCGCATTAGGTAACAGCGTCATTGTTCCACGTGCAAACAGAAACGCAAAAGCCCGTAAATATTTGATGAATGAACGCAGATTGTAATACAGAAATACGATGCGTTTGAGAAGAAACTGTAAGGGGAACGCTACAGGTTGAACAATGGGAAAAATCGCCAAATATGGAAACCTAATCGCATTGGAATTCTAAACAGGGATAGTAGGGGAGAAAAGAAGAGAGGTATGAGACACATACGGTCATAAAGGTTAGATGAGAAACGGCCTGAATAGATTTCCTTTTCATCTACAGGGAAACTGTAATTGTTTCGTTCAGCATCATGTTAACGCATTGTTAACAGCATCAGCACATACGAGCCACGCGGTGCAATATATTAAGAGATGAAAATTGCCGTAGCGACGCAAACTGAAGTAAAACTCCTTCGAATTGTTTTTCATTTCCTATGCCAGTTCTTTTGATTTTCCGCAGATTTTGACAACAGAAATTTTATGGAAAGTTTAACAGGATTATTTGTGATTATAATTAATATTAATACATGGAGATTATTAAAAGTACATATATCTCATTGTCTGAGGTTTCTTAATGATATTTGGAAATTGCCTATTTGCATAATAACAGTTAGTCTGTATCTCAATTATGCCGGTTCTCAGAGGATCTCCAACAAAAGTTCTGGTTATTTGTAGTTTGTTCCCTTATAAAACTTTATAACCTACCATAGGCATGCGCTAAATATAGTTATTTAGTTTGATATGCAAAATATTTTGTGATAATTAGATATCGTATCCAAATAAACTAATCATAATTTAAGAAAAAATAATAAATGTGTGAAAAATTGCACTTTTTATAAATTATGTCAACTACAATGTTTGGATTTTGCCATTGTTAATGAACGTACAGATATCAGTCACAAGAAGTTTATCGTTAAAAATTTTTTAATTTAAATATTATAAGATAAATGAAATTATGAGTACATAAAGGCTATGAGAAATAATAATAATGATGATAATGATGATAAAAGTAATAATAATACTTGTAAAACATATGGCTGTCCTTTATTACGAAGGGTTACAACCATGAAACATTCGTTCTTGGGTCTCGATTTTCAAATTTTCATTCCTGTAGGCTTTTAAGTGCTTTCATTGCTTCTTCCGTATGTTACGCAAAATTAAAGCTACTCTGTAAAAGATCTTTCAGAAAGATACTTTATCTCCTAAGAGGCTGATTGTCGAGTGTTTAGCCTTAATTTATTAACTTGCTCAATCTGCTAATGTTAGTAACCATCTATGTATGTTAGGTCAACTACAAATATACGACTAATACAAAAGAGATATTGTGAAACTTTTACTGCCCTTCGATATAGCAGCAACCTCGTGCGCTATTTTCCTTCACAAAACAAAGCCATTGCCAACAATGTAGAAGTCCTAATACACCTGCAGCAACGTCTCTTCTGTTGAAGATTCGAATAAAGTAGCCCTGCTTTTAGAATCTCAGGAGCAATTTGAAAATGAATGCCATGAAGGTTCCTTTATCGTAGGAACTGCATTAGAATATTACCATCATAATCTTGTATGAGAATTACTATAAACATCATACTGCTGGGGCTTTGATGAACTTTCCATTTTCGAATTATCGAATTTAAAAATTAAAAAATAATCGTGCATGTCTACATTTGTAACGAAGCCGAACTATGTATAGGCGCTCGATGAAGACGCGGAGGCTACAAAAGAGGCTACAAAAATATCGCCTATTAGGGCATACCGACAGGATCGTATGCTAATAAAATGCTTCGCGAAATTTCAGAAACAGCTAGCAGCTTTGTGGGATAAAGCTTGCCGTACTGATATTATTCCGATTTGCATGAGCTGAACTGTTACAGGAGAAAACATCGAAGAAAGAAAACCTCTTCTTTTTGAAATAGTTGAAAGATGCTATTTTACGATGTCGAAGAGCATACAACAGAAACATCTTGATCGCATACACTCTTGCCTTTTCAGATTTCTTTAACTATTGCTCTGCTTTAAGATTTATGCGTAGGAAGATCTTAAAACGAATTTTGCATGCAAAGAATTCAATACTTAATTTTTAGAGACAGTGAATTATTTCCCTCGTACGTGTATACTTAACAAATAATTCTTTTGAATTAAAAAAAAAAACTGCATATTCTGTATTCCTTAGCTTATACTTGCATTTTATCCTATTCAAGTAAAACATTATAAATGTTCAGACGCATATCTATAGGAAGGCCTCTGTGCTTCAACAAAATTTAGAATATAGCAGGTAAAAAAATAGGAATGGATTTTTTTTCGCAACTGCCAACATTCATTAAAATTTTTATAAATGTTTATTATACATAAGGCAACCCCTATATTTGTACATAGGTTAATAAATATAAATAATAGTATCAACAAAATAAATTATATACCCACTTAGCTTTGAGAGATTATTTATTTTTGAATTATTAACAATATTTAAAATTTTCCTGACTAAAATTCTGACTGAGCAAATTCATAACTATTTTGCGTTAAAATCTCAGAAGGTGTAAAAACTCACTCATATATGTAGTATAAAAAGTTATAATAAAGCATATCTGATGTT
Source organism: Stegodyphus dumicola (assembly GCF_044657685.1). Lineage (NCBI taxonomy): Eukaryota > Metazoa > Arthropoda > Arachnida > Araneae > Eresidae > Stegodyphus > Stegodyphus dumicola. Next base: position 184,976,481 of record NC_140781.1, read on the forward strand.
TCTTAAAACTGCATTAGCGTTGGCAATACGTCAATTGAACTACAAAGAAGCGGGGGAAAATGCAAAATTACGATTTATCCCTTTTTGTAGTATTGTTGTGAATCCCCGAACGAAATTTAATAGCCTTCCTTGACTTATGGCTCCTTCAGGCATAGTTAAAGTATAAAATAAACTTTCTTATAACTCATTTTAATTACTTAAATCCAAATTAAAATTTGATTTAATTTTTTTTGAAAAGTCTCCGTGTCATATAAAAGACGAGAAAATCGATTTACGATCTCAACTAAATGCTGCATGTAGACGGGAAATAAAGGAATTTATAGCAACTTGCAGCTCAATGTGGGAGATTTAAACTCTTAAGAGAAAAGTGGAAGAGAAGTGCAAAGTCGTATATGGTAGTCCAATAGGTATACATATGGTACCATACGGTAGTTTTCTGAATATTTTTAATTACGGGATGACGTCCGCCTGTTAACAGTTTAGTTTGGATAAGAAAGTTTGATCTCATTTAACTGTGCCGTGCAGTTTCCATTTTCATTTAAAATCATTCAGTTCGTTTTCACCTGTGACCAGTCATATCAGTCATACCATGTTGTCAAATTTCTTCATTTGTCTTGCATTTAGACAGGATATAATTTCTTTCTCCATGTTAAATTTTATCTGCTATTCAAAGCTAAGTGTGTTTGGAACTCTTTCAGTTTGTCTCTTCCTTGCCGCCGTGCCACGAATGTATCATTCACATAGTACAACCAAGTGTCGCATCTTCGATTTTACACTATTAACTGGATAACTGACCCACTTAAAATGCATATTTATGTAGCTTATATGTATGAAAAAATTCTGTAAATAATTCCAGGGTGTCATGTCTTCTAAAGCGACTGTCAGTAGAAAAGCAAGGAATTGAAACATAAGCTGAGGAAATTACAAAGGGAAAGATGTGACAAGTTACATCGAGCTATTCATCGATTTATAAAGTGTACGAGGCATACTCCCTCCCCCCCCAAAAAAACACCACAGGTTGTGTTTGCACAGAAAACTCAAACAAGTAAATGCATATTTTGTCCAACTAAATGCATATTTAGTTGCAGTCTACAATAAGGTAGTTACAAATATCATCAGATACCAATGCAGCGGACAATATGTAATTTAACACAGATTATTAAATGTTAGGAAATATAGTAATATTGGTGATATTTCAGCTGAACTTAATGATACTCCTGCTAAAAATGTTGATGATGTAATTGTTACCTTCCATAACTTGTATCTCGGTTTGTAAGAAAACTTCTTAAGGTACATTCTTAGCCATACCTTTAATTCAAATGGACTTAGCTAAATGAGCTTCAAAATGGGTTTATTTTTATAGACAGCCAAATCAGCTGTAATGGGTCATTCTAAAATTTTCATCTGGTACTTTTGCATGCGCTTCGAAGAAAGTACTTCAACTTTATTTTGACGCAGAAATTTCTTATCTCTAATACTTTTATAAAAAGTGTGCAGAAATATATGGTGGCATTTGTGGAGCATTGCTATGGTATTATATTGCTATGGTATTATATTATGGCATTGCTATATTCAAATACTATCGCAATGGTATTTGAATGCCTTAATCCAAATATCAATATTTTTGACCAAAAATATCCTTTAATATATGGTCTTAGAATGCATGTCAGTTTAAAGCTTTAAAAATACAGAACAGAATGAACTTAAAATTAACTCGGTCGTAAAGCTGTTGAATCAGACAAATGCTAAGATTTAAATGTAACGTATATAAAAATCCGCAACATGCATGTAAATATCACAGAAGTTAAACTCCTGGAAGTTTGAAATTTAAATGCATTGCATTTAACTTTGTTCTTTTATACCAATGAATCTGGAAAAAAAAAAGTGTTCTTTTTATGACATTTATTAATTTCCACTTGGGATTATGTGTTTCCCGTATCCCCGAGCATTTTGCTGTATGAATTAGATTTTCTTTACGTTGTCGTGAAAGAAAAAGCTGCTACAATATATTTCTTTTCTTTTCTTTTCTTTTTCTTTTTCTTTTTTTTTTCTTTTCTTTTTTTTTTTTTTTTTTTTTTTGGTTACATAGTATAACCCAAAAATACTGTATGATAGTCGTGCACCTAGTCCTAAGTAAGTTTTATTAATATTAATTTATATGATTTCTTAACAGGATTTAATGAGTTTATGCAAGATAGCTTTTGAAATCAATGATGTTCTATTTCAAAGTTTTTTTCTTAATTCGGTATAAAAATATATTTGATAAATACCTTTCATTAAAAAAAAGGACGTTTTACCGTATATTGTTGTGAATTTGGAAAAAAAATGTATTGCAATTTTAGAAATAAAATTAATCTAATTAACATTAGTGTTTCATATTTCGCAAAGAGAAGAAGATTGAGAAAAGGAGGGAGGGCGGCTTTCCTTGCTGAACAGTTTTCTTTTTTGCATTGAAATGAAGATCAAATAAATGTATACCTATTGGATATTGGACATTGTTAAAAAAAAAAAAAAAAGAGAAAAAAAGAAAGAAATGCAAAAGCTGAGCTCAGAAAACGCGCTTTTAAAGCACCATACAAACTGGCACACGAGCAACATTCTTCTGCGAGTTAATTAACATAGCTAATGAACTAGCGAATAGCAGTCTTTGATTGGTCGAGCGACTCGAAGAGTGCAATGTTCTTGACGCTCAACCAATTGGCATTGACACTATGCTATCTGGGAGGAAAACAACAGAAAGAGCAAATATGGCTTTGTCGTGACATTTCTTCGTTGGTGTTTTTCTTTCTTTGCCGAATATTTGCCTGAAGGGTATAAAAAATGCTGTTAGGAGTTAAGATTTTTTTTTTTTTAATTCTTTGTGTGTTGTAAAAAGCATTCCAAAATACTCGCAAATTGACGCAGAATCTCTTTGACTGTCTCAGTAACAAAAAGCTCGGTTCGAAGTACTTGAAATACAGAAGCTCCCAATGAATAAAACGTTTTTGCTCAGATTCAGGTAGAATTTGAAGCAAAATTTCTTCGAATAACTTTTGCGAAACATTTTCTTTAATGATAAATTTTGCTGGAAAACACTTTCAACTAGCAGGAATCAAAAGACAAGTGCAATAACCAAAGAAAAATTTAATTCATGTATTTAAAGTAATTTATTACTCAAAAAACAGTAAAATTCTCACGTGTGGTTTTTGTAGCTCTGCAGTACTCCATACATTTCTTGAAAAGATAAAGTGTTACTGTTTAGATTGATTTTTGAAAGTTACATGTGCTCCAGACAGCGTTTTCCAATCTTTCACATTAAAGGCGCTCCATACGAAGCTTTTTACTCGAAGCTTTATTTAGGGAAAATGTAAGAAATATATTTTATAGGAGATCGGAAAGAAAAAAGGATGGAGGGGAAATATCAACAGTTTTTTGTTCTGCTTCGTAAGAAAGGAAATATTTTTTCAGTGATATAATTTTGACTAGTTGCGGAAGAAAAAAACAAAATATTAAATAAACAGTCTTTTAATGCATCTCTTTTTTATGCAAAGAATCGGGAAATTATTTAGTGTGTATATAATTAATATCGTGGTTTATTCTGAAATCGCAATTTCAAACTCTAACTTTTAAATCAATGCTGTATCTTATTTCAATATTTGTTCTCTATTGTTATTAATTTAAATTACGATGTTAACTATTTTCCAGTCATTTGCTATAACCAGTACAGAACTTTGTAAGAGTTTTCATGTGTAGCTTATAATTTCAAGATAATTTTTTCATTTTTAATAAAATTCTTCTAAACGAAAAATATTTTAGATGCCAATGTATTTACCCCGTTCTTTGAAAATGTGCATTGCCAAGGTGGCCTGATACCGGCAAATGCCACTTATCTTCGTTATTGCAGATGTTTAAAGTGTTATTGTAATTTATATTATTTCTTCTGTATGGTCATTATCTATAGCCCCATTTATTGGATCATTTGCTGAAAAGGTACATTTAGCTGGATAATCAAAATTTACCATACTTTAAAAATATTGGGAAATTGAATTTTTTTGGCAGTTTATTTTTAATTTTTAGAATCATTCGAAAGTTTAATTAAGTGGATGAAAGTTGCATCCAGATTTTTTGTGTTAATACAATTGATACTTCTAGGAGTATTTCTAGTGGCTTTTCTCTCTGGTTCTTGTAAAACTCCATCGATTTTGATAAAATTAAAGTGTTGTATGTAATGGGTGTTTTTAATACGAGCGTTAAATTTCGATAATGCTTAACATCTTCATTAACATTCTTAACATCATCGAAATTAGATGAAATATACACTGCTGGGCATTAAAATTACTATATTACGAATGAAGCGCACATCAAACCCGAAATATGCAGTTATTCATGCATACATACAGGAAAGAGTTATGACACCTCGAAGCATTTTAAAAGAGAGGCCATTAAAATGCAGATTTTTCATTTAGAAATAATATCTTTTACTCTTGTGATTTGTTTTGTGTGAGAAAAAGGAACTGAAATTAGCACGTGTTGGAATTCGATCACCGAAGAATCGTAAGCCTGCAGGGATTGCGGATCACTGTATCGTCCAATTGCTGCTCGCGTTGGTAGAGATCCAATTACTGTTATGAAATTAATATCGATGGGTTCAACAAGGCCACAACAGAGTGATATGAAGAGTCTCAACGGTCTCTCCTCACAAATCTTCAGATATCTTGTCCATATCTGACGCTGGGGAATGTACAGCCTCTTCACCTACTGTGGGTCTGGGAAATCAAGGTGTGTTGAACAGCATCATGTAGCCGTACCTATGATGTGACGTCTTGTGCAACTCGATGGATTGTCAGGAAGGAGACCATTGTTTTAGCTTAACCTTAACCTTAACCTTACAGCACAAGAATTAGACCAACAATAGTGCGTTCAGCGACGCACATGGTCACAAAAACGTGACGTCGTCTTTTCTGACAAATTATGCTTGCTGTATTATGATGGTGGCTAAGTAAACACGGAGGGGAACAAAAGTTGGAAGCTTGCATACTTCATCGTCATACCGGCCCAGCATCCGGTGGCATTTTGATAGCTACCGTTACGTTACTGATGTTTTAATGCCAGTGGTTGTGCCATATTTTCGATGCATCCGTCGCTTAACAGTTCAAAAAGATAGTGCGACAAAGTATGTTGCCCAAGCTGTTCGACTCCTTTGCCAGGACACTATCTCGCTCTGTTAACAAATGAAAACAGATAGTAACTTATATTTTTAGATTGTTGTCTTGTAGCTATTCTATCATGTTCAATTGAAAAAAATTAGAAAAAACACATTCAACTAATATTTAATCCTACTTGATATAAAATTTGCAGAAGAATGAGACTACTGAATACTTTACAACATCTTTATATAAGGATTTCATTGCTGTAAAGGCCTGATGTATAACTGTTCTTTAGCGAACTGAGCTTTGTTTCTTAAACTGGTATTTTATTTTTGAAATAAAGCCTTTGCTGAAATGGATTTTCTGTAGCATGTGTACAGTTTCGTGACGACATATTCTACATATGAATGCTATCTAACACTCTGAAAAATCTTCTTTTCATCAAATCAATATCCATTCTGTTCACGGTGCTTTGTCGAACAAATGCTTACAAGCCAGGTTTACTTAGAAGCATCTCCAGGGCTGTTACTTGTTAAGATAAGAACCGTTGTTTGGTTTAACAAACTGGATATACCTGTGGAACTAAAGCAAATACGTAATTCATATTTTGATATTTCTTTCTTATTTTAAGAAATATATTTTTTGTGATGAATTAGCTGGACGCTGATTTGATGTTCATCTTCCGTTTTAGAATGTATGTCAGATATCAGTCGTTCACTATCTGTATTTTTCTGCGCTGTCTGCGTCTGTGTTCACTATCTGTATTCTTCTGAAAGTTTTTGCGTCTTTCCTGGAGATATATGAAACTGAGAGTATTTTAAATTTGCACGCGAATATTATTTGAACTGAAGTTTACAGTTGCATTTGCGTCTCTTCTATCACAGGAAAATAAAATAAATTAAATAAATCACAAATTAGCTTTTGTTTCTAGAGAAGCAAATAAGCAACTTAAAATATTTCAGTCTTTTCGTGTATCCAAATTAGATACTAGGAATCTATCTGTAAAAATCTTGCATATCACAAATGAGAAAATAAAATTACAGTCAACTGCGCATTTTAACTTTTATTCTTGCAGTTCTAGAGTTAATACCGCTTTGTTAGCACTGAAAAGAGAATTCTTTTTCGCTGTCCTTTACTGGATACTTTAATAATTTTGAATTCCAATTATTATACTAATGACTACAGAAATGCAATGTTAAGAAACTAGGCAGGAGGTTCCTACTGTATTAAAAGATCGAAGCTAATTTCGTGTTATAGAAAATTCTTCATGATTTCAAATGACCAAGTGTAATTTAACATTTTCTAATTTAATTTTATTTATGCCGCACCATAGGAGTTTTCATAGAAGTTTGGCGAACAGGAAATACTATGCTATTCAAATTTTTTTCATATTAATGTTATTTTGGTGATTTTCTTTCTTGGATTTGTATAACTTGTTAATGTATTGCATTTCACTTGAATTATTTTCTTATGAATCTAAGCAGAATTTTCTTTTACCAGGAATCTTTTGGCATTCAGAAAATAATTGTTTGTCAATAATGGGAATAAAATATGATTTTTTAGGGTGAAAAAAAATAACAGAATAATTTATTAGTGTTCAATATACACTCGATCTCTCTTAATCGGATCTCTCAGCCGAGGTTTCTGTTAACCAAGACGAGAATCATTTTAAAGAAATCATTAGGAAAATGTAATAACGTTAGAAAACGTACAGCGAAAATCGATGACATTTACGAATTCTATTATCAGTTACTAATCTTTTGGCTTTCTCATGAAGGATAAATCTTTTAACGGCCTTCCTGCAGTTATTAAAACATGTCATATAAATATATTAAAATATGGATAGAATGTCACTTTCATTTGACTAATAAACTGCGATTGCTTTCAATCGGGAAACCTTTTCAATCCAGGGCATTCCAGAACATTACTATAAATTGTTTGCCAGTTTTCTGCACTATACAAAACTTTTGTGACCGTGCGGCGGCTGATAGCGTTGTAAGAATATCAGAGGGGGGGGGAGCTAACAAACTTTTCAAAAAGAAATTAATGTCCAAGAAAATGCATATAAACATTTGACAATATTTTACGATTTAGATAAATTTTGAAAACAAAATTAATAATCCAGTCTTTTTACAGATATTTTTATCGCGGAATAAAATCGTTTACATGTTTTGTATTGGTTTAACTGAGGGAAGAAAATTTTATCTGCTAGTAAGAGATTTGTTAAAATATTAATGGTAATGCTTGGGCACTTATTTTTAAAATTTCAAACAGACAGTTTCTAAAAACGTTGTCGAAAGAAAAGTGGTAGGGTTTCAGATTTATTCTCCAGTAACCGAGTTTTCACTTATCCGAGGTAGGTACAATCTCACTTGCCTCGGATAATCGAAGCCTTACATCGAATAAAAATAAGAGAGGTATCTCATGAGGCTATTTATTTTCTTTTACTTTAAGGAGTATGCACGTTTTGCGTAACATTATATTTTGCTTAGAAGTATCTCAGCCCATCTCAGTAAAGATGCGGACAGTGTTAAATAAATGATTTAACATCATGCAGAGCTAATGAATTGAATTTTAAATGTCAATAGAATGCTGATTTTGGGAATTCTTTTATAGTATTTGATGTGTATGTCTAGCAAATTTAATAATATGATAGCTTCAATAACTATTGAAACTGCTAAAAGAACATTTCAGCGTACTAGGTTACTTCATTACTACAGTCGGGTCAAAGCGTTTCAATAAATACAAGCAATAAATGTGTATTATTTATTAATAAATTAAGACAACAAAAACTTGTTCTCGCTTTCTGCATCAAGCAGTTGTTCTCTTGTATTATCTTCGATTCAAAATTATTATACTTTGTTATTTAAGTAGATTATTCTCATTATTTCAGAAATTTTTAATCTGAGATCCATGCAACCCCTAGATTTCTAAATAGCTTAAGTCATAGGGTCATTGGTATGAACATAATACGTAAGAGCTTACCTGGTATCGATTTATGCATCATTTATTCCTTAATTGCAAAGTAACTTATAGAAGTAATATTTTTCTGAAGACAACTGCTTATGGGTCTTATATGAAATTCTAAAGCAAACTTTGTTTTACCGGTTGGCCGCCAGCGGCCATGCGGTAAAATCGCTAAACACTGGTATTTCTGATTTGTTCGATTCCAGGTGAACGGGCTTGGCTGCATGGGCGTTTTCGTGGTTTCTTCATATTTTTGAACCAGTTTCCTCCACCAGAAAGTCCTCCACGAGAGCATCCCTTCCCTTAGGCGGATAGCCCTATTATGTTTTGCCATAATCTATTAGACCAAACCAAACCAAACCAATAATCCCGATTGCCAAAATAACAGCGCTCCTTTTCTCTAGGTTTAGAATGAGAAAGCATAATCTTCAACCCAGAGGCATACCCACGAAGGATCCGTAGGCTTAATAGGCCTTGACAAATCTTTGTTTGCCTAACAATGTGTAAAAAAAGAACTCTACATTAACTTAATACAAAAATCACAAACTGCATATTTAAAATGAATTGATTATGTAATTACGAGATATGGAGTAGAAAATAATTTAACTGATAGCGTGACAGCATTGAACCCACATTTTAAAGTAACCTTCGCGGGTGTCGTTTACTTTAATACATATATCTATATTTCATTTTTTAAAAATCAAAATTTGAATTTTCAGAATTTAAAAAGTAAGCATTCAGTGTTGCATGCAATTATATTTATACATGGTATATAGATATACTTTGTTATATTATGAGTTAATTACGTAAAAGTTCGGGTTTATTTTCTTATGGCGTGGGGAATTATTTCTCTTTATTACCGCTTATTTTTAAATCATGAAATATTGCAAGCTTCTAGGAATAAAAACAGTATTTTGTAATCAATTAACCATGTTCGGAATTATTTGTGTGTTATAAAACAATAAGTATTTATTTTCTGTATGCATTTAGTAGTTCATAAGCGTAAATTTGCTACAAATGTTATTGCTAAAGAAAATCTCAGCTAATAAATTAGTAGCATTATCGGTATTATATTGAATGATGCATAAATTTGTATTTCTAATGTTTGGTTTTTAATAGTATACCGATTATTTTTTAAATATTTTTTTCAGAAATTTAGGAGTTCTAGAGTGTATATTAAATTTTAATTGAAAGTGTAGATTCTTCATATCTTTAATTCCATGGTCAATTTACTGTCTTTACTTCAATTATTGATCTATTTTTATTGATTTGTTTAATATAAGAGATAAGAGTTGAAAAAAAATCAAAGCTGTTCGTGTGCTGGTGTGATGTAACGGTCACTAAATCCATTCGAAGTTCGACTCCGGGCAAAACATTTCCTCCCCCGGCCTGTGATTCTTTGTTATATGCATTTCTTATTGTTACCTTGCTTATTTCATTTCCACGTCTGACCCCCGAATTAAAATGATGCGCAATAATTAGCATGGTACTTGAAATGACCCATCGACCTTCCGTGAGTCGTCAGCCCGTGTAAAAGGATGTAAGGATTTTATGTCGATCTTTTCATGTCCTCTTATAGTGTAACGGTCAGCACATTAATTAAGGTAATAGGAAAACCCCGTCTTCGACTCCAGGCATTCAATTTTTATACGAATCCTTGTTCCAGACTCCACGTATCAGAGTTAATGCTATAATTTTCTTTGTGATTAACGTTATTTAAAGTAACACAGTCATCTTTATCCTTGTAAGCAAGCTTAATAAGATCAAGTTCGGGAATTTTTCGTGAAGTTGTATCTGCTTATAAACAGAATAATGTTGGTCTGTTGAAGATTATCAGGTAGCCCAGGGTATCATTATCAATGTGACATTATTTCGCTGATCTTTTATGTGGTTTTAGTTGTCATATAAGCTTTAATTTATTAAATCGAATCAAGAGTTCCATTTTTATTTGCAAATGTTTCAGCTTTACTTGCTTCTGTGCAGTGTTTCGCTGGGGAGCCTGCATTGATCAGTAATGGCTCATTTGTGTGTATTGGATCGGTACATAAGTCCGTGCTGTTCTATATTAGTATGGAGTGTCAAGTAAAGAAACATGAACATTTCTCCACATTTTACTCTTCGAGTTTAATCGCCCGTTCTGATTACCATCTTTTCCTGTCTCTTTCTAAAAACATTCATGGACAGAAGTTTCATGATAAAGCTTTTCTTAGCAACTGGTTAACAGATTTCTTCACCTCGAAACCATAGCATTTCTAGAGGAGAGGCTCTGAACTTCTACTTGAACGGTGGCAAGTGATCATTGACAAAGATGGTGATTACATTGCTGAGTGAATGAGTGATTATTGATTTATGACGTAGCGTATCAATGTCTTGTTATTGGATATTGTATTGTTTTGTATTATATGGTAATTTATTTTATACTAATAAAATCATAGCATGGTAAAAACGACACTGACTAGTGGAATGAACAATAGCCAGTTTCAAGACCGCTTTCTTGAAACTGGTTTTCATTTCTGCTGCATTATTTTGAAAACCTATTAAATAAATTTTAAGCAGAAGGTTTCCAATGGATATTTCTAATCAATAACTGCCTATGAATTAGCTGGTACATTTACTGTATAATACGTTTTTCATTATTGTTTTCTTGCAATATTTCTTCATTTGGCAATGATTAATCTTTCCTTTAATGTAAGGGTCTTCAACCCCCGCTGAAGGCATTTTAGTGGCCCCACATTTGAATTTGAAGAAAAATTGAAGACTTTTAAGAAATTCTGATTTCGAGAAAAATTGTCTTGTCAGCTTTTTGTCTTAAAAAAAAAAAAAAAAAAATTTCTCTTATTCTTGATATTTAAAACATTTTATTGACATGCCTGATATTATTGGAGATAAAGTTTTTTGGAAAGGACGAATTTTTCAAAAATTTCACTTTATCGTATGTAATATGTGTTCCACCTGAACTTCAATTAGAATTTATAGGTTTACAGTACTCTGCAGTAAAATGCAAGTTTCTTGAAAATCTACATTAATTGGTTTTTTTCCGAAGTACGAGACCTGAGACAAGTATCCAGGAATTCGTAAGCATGCACTCTTCATGTCTTCTGCCTTTGGCAGTACCTACATATGTGAACAACAGTTTTAGTAAAATGAAAATCCTAAAATCAGGAACCGATGCATATATATATATACAAAATCTGTAACACTATCTCTTCGTTTAGAATCAAATGTAATCTTGCAAAACAAACCTCCCTTTTTTATATAAATTTTATGACTATACTATTTTTTGATAGACATGTGGCCCGCGGGTCTTTGTGAATTTGTTGATGTGGCCCTCGGGCGTTAAAGGTTGAAGACCACTACTTTAATGTATGTAAACTTATAGGTCTGTTCATTCCTTAAATAAAAACAGAAAATGTATATAGCATTGAAGTACTGTATGTGAATATGGGATTTTATATAACAGGAAATGTTTTCCGTAGCTGTGACAAACGTTTTGGAGTGCTTACGCTAGAGCACAAGAACATATATATCTTTCATCATCTGTTCCTCTTTATCTGGGTCTAGTCATCTTATATCTGTGCTTTGTAATGTCAAAAATCTGTTTTGTATCTAGTAGGAATCTTTTTAACGTTTTTATTTTTACATCATTCAATTTCATTAAAATATTTTGTCCAGCTTATTGATTCGATGTGCTTCGATTATAAAATAATGTGTCGCTGCTGGCAACAGCTGTCTAAGATAAGTATTTATTCGTTTCAATTAGAGTTTCATCTTTTAATAAGCTGTAAAGATAATGCACTATTTTGGCATATGTGTTTGGTTCTAAGTAATAATGTTTCTAGAATATTTCAAGGCACAATTCTGGACCAGAAAATTGCAGTTATACGGAATAGCTTTCTATATGTTTTATTATACAACTCTGGACCAGAAAATTGCATAGTTATACGGAGTAGCTCTCTATATGTTTTATTATAATTAGTTATTCAGACACATTTAAAACTGAAAGAAGAGGTCTTATATTTTGAAAACAGGTGGTAACATGTCTTTCGGTATTCAATAGTAAGAAGAGAGTAAAATATATATTACGACATTGAAGATTGTACACTTGCCTAATATTTCTTGAACATTATAATGCTCCATTTCTTACACATTTACACTTACTGAGAGAGAAAACAAATCATTTTCTTAAATATTTCTGTATAAGTAAATTTCCTCTTAAGCTGTCCCTTAAAGCGTTTCATGAAATAGATGTTATACTGTTAGGTTTTCAGAAATTTTAATCTTAAAGGGTTTCATGAAATAGCTATCAGACCCTTAGGTTTTCAGAAGTTTATACCCTTAAAGCGTTTGAAATAGCCTTAGGTTTTTCAGAATTTTGTTAACTTTAAAAATCATTTAGGAGAAAGATATCAAAATTCTTTTAGATGATTACAACTTATTTATGTGACATAGTAATACAGGTCATCTGTTGAAACTGCTTCCTCTGTTTAAACTGAGATTGTTTTTTAACTAGCCCTTTTGGTAAATCTTTTTTTTCCCCTTCATTTTACTTAGTGAAATTTTTCGCTTTGTTAAGAATAAAGATTACATTAATAACCAGTTATTTGTTGCAAATTATATAAAGGAAATTCTTTAAAAAAAATTTTTTTTTTACTAAGTACAAACTTTATCCGTTTTAGTAAACGTGTCCAAACTTATTTCAAGTAAAGCTAATCAGAATCAAATATCTTAAAGGTAACTAATCTTGCAGATGCGACGCATGTAGTGACGACTATTAATTTTCTTGAAGAATAATGCGGAGCAATGCTAAATGCTCAAAATCTCACGTTGTAAGCGCATCGACCTCCTACTGTCCACGTTATCGTGCTACTTGCGCTATCCAAAAGAAGTTTGGATACCATTTATGCCTTGGTGGCGGTTATGGCCAAGATAATGTATGCGAACTCACGAACCATTATTAAAGGGCAATCATGACCACAGTCATGTGTCCCTCTCCCCTCTCGAAAGAGAGGTAGTAGAGGCAGTTTTCTATCGTGGCACCCTGCTTCTCGATGAGCAGTAGATAGTTCGATAATTGGTTCAATTAGATGCCACCATCGCTTTTGAACTTAATCATCGGGTTCCGAACCAGACGTCACTAACCCTTTCTCCCTTCTAATGATCCACTCACATGAACGATATTATTATTATTATCATCTTTTTTTCTTTGCTCACCCCCCTTCACACAAGACTCTTAACCAACTTAAACTGAAGACACTGCTTCTTCTAATGATTACTGAAACTCGCAGAGGTTCTTAAATTCTTTTGGATTTTCACTATAAACTTTAATTACAGCTAACCCCTTGCGCCGTTCGATCGGTGCTTTTATTTTTGTAGCCTGGTCAAATTATTTATTTTCTTCTTCCTTTAACATTCTTTCATGAATATCCGTCAAATTTCCCTCCGAAAATCCGATGAAAAATTACTGCAATAGAATGTTTATCATCGAGGAACTATCTAGATCTTTTCCTACCTGTGCATCCTGGTTCATAAGCACAGAGTAACAATATATATTTTGTGCGTAAATTTTTTGTAATAGTTAGAAAAAAATAAAATTTGCTTTTCTCGGTAAATTGTATGCTTGAGTAAAAAATGGGAGGCGCTTTACTTAATTCCTTTCCCTAGATATTATGTTATTTTTAATTTGCTCCTGTAGGCACCTACCCTGAAATAGAAATGCAGGCATTCTTATTTCATTTTTACAGATTAAGTTGTAATAAAGGAAATACTGTCTGAATAGAATAAAATGAAATATGGAGATGTAATATTAAAGTAATATTAATATGATGCTTACAGGGCTACTAATTTAGCCACTTTGTTGCCTCCAATATTAAATTTAATCGGCAAAATTACATCCTTTAATTAATTTTAAATTTTTACATTTCTTGCTAAGAATTGCTTAATGTACTGCAAAGTGGGTAGATGGGATACTTTTGTATCGGGTTATTTCTGCTTATTTTGACGCTTGCGACGTTAAATTGCTAATTTTTTGCAAGCTTATTTTATTGAAATTAAAGAAAAAAAAATTGTTTAGCGAAAGCTTGATAATCACTAAGCACTTACTATGAAGGTATTGCGAATTGAGTTAGTTCTGCGTTCAGCTAAATGTAGCGTATAAACTGGATTATTTTCAAAACAGTAAATAGGCACGAAAGCTGGTTCATAGGAAGTATCTACATAAAATAATCTGTAAAGCTGCTGATTAGGTGACGCGGTCACAGTGCAGGTTCCTGGGCATCGCCCTATTCTGTGTATAGCAATATGAAAAATAATGAGCATATCTTTTGTAAGCATAAAAGCATAGGCATAACTGATAGTGTCCGATACCAAATTTAGTAAAGACCAAGTTATTAGTAAAGACCATGATAAGCAATACCATGATAAGTAAGTAAGTAAAATAGCAAGTGAATAACATGAATTACGAAAAAAGAACTGGGGGGGGAGCTAAAAGCGAAGATAGTTTATTATAAACTATGCTTCTGTAGATTCATATATATATATATAGATAGATATATGTTGTATGATCTTAAATTCTGCTTTAGTAGATAATATAATCAATATTTCTTAAGTAAATATATATAGATATACATATTTAAAGACTACCAAAAATGCTTAAAATATGCAACTGTCTGTTGTGTACTGTAATGAAGTGTGCTGGCGAATCCGTAGCCTTCTCTTAACGTAGCCCTATTAAAAAGTGTAAACATATTTAAAAAAGTGTATTTTAAAAAAATTGCGATGCAGTTTAACTCTTTATTAGTATAATCTACTACACTCTGATCATTTTCCTTTACATACATGAAATCGTGCTATTTATATATTAGTTACTAACGAAAAATACTTAAAAATAGACATTTATACGAAACTTTGTCAGTCCAATTTCTTTAGTTCATTTTAAAATTTAACTATTTTTTTTCATTTAGCAATCAGAATTATTGTACTGTTATTCAATATGTGCTTGAACATTAAATTAGTATAATTATTATTAATTGCAATCATTAACTTTTCGTGAAAATTAGAGACAACGTGGAATTGAAAAGAACCCATTTTATCATTAAGTCAGATGGTATAGCAGTAAATAAGGAATTTTTAGAATTACAGCATTTCGATATTTATTTATGATTTCTATGAAAGCATTTTTCTTAATGATCATCATGACTCATTTTTTAAATGAATTAATGTTCCGTGTCAGAATGCTTACACATGCATTCTGACATGGGAAAACAACATATAAAATGAGTTTTTCTGTTTAAAGAATATAAATAAAGCATAAAATTTTTTACTTGCCTATGATTGAGAATAAGCAATTTTCCTAAATCTGTTACAATTTTGATCGACTCCAATTGATCTCTGTATAATATTACTGTTACGTAAAACATACAATTTTAATGGCAAAAGAATAATTGATTAGTTTTTAAACTATATATTTTTTACAGATGGAATTATTTTCCAGTATTTTATTATATATGTGTACGTCAATAAATATGCGACCATTTAAAAATTAAACATCGAATTTCAGGCTAACATTCTTGTTCAGCACACATAACCGTAGTTTGTTATTTCGGTATCAGTTAGCATGTAAGTATTTAATTATGAAAAAGCTTTTAGTGACTGAGCGTTTTGGGAACGAATGCCTTCATAGAAGTTATACTAAGAGATAACATTTGTTTATGTGATACATGGGAAAAAACAGCAGAATTACCATGACACCAGAATTCGAATTAAAGAGTGTTCATTTTTGCTCTTTCTGCTTCTCTGGTAGGCTAAAAATGTATGTATTATCGGCAATGATGCCTGTATTAAATAAGATATTAGATATGTGTATATGTTATTGAATCAAATAAATATTATGTACTAATTTAATGTTCAATAAATCGTCGTGATGTGTGCGTAAGAGGAGTTTAAAGGGGAACTTAACTTATACGCATCACATTGATTTTGACGGCAATTAGCTCTAAATTGCGGTTTTCTGATAGTTTGCGATCTTGCATTTGCTGTTTCGTTGTTTAACAGAATAATGCTTAGGTAATTAATAGAATAGCAAGACTACGTTACTATTGCATAAAATAATAAAACTGTTCTATGAGGTATATTCAGAAATTTTCTTAACTTTCGCCAGAATTTTTGCCCAATGTAACTACGCTCTGATGTGCGGGCGAATATAGTTTTACAAAAATCAAATACCCTTCCCCCAGAAAAAAATAATTCAAGAAGATTTCCATGTCTCTCTAAAATTTAAAAACGTTTTAAGATTTAAATCACAAAATTCCAAAACTGCGTTCCCCCCCCCGCCCTTTCTCTAAAGCAGAAAACTGTCATCAGCAGATATTCGCTATCAAAACTACGAAATTTATGAATTAGATTCCATATCTGAATTTCCGATGAAAATGCGGATGATGGAATTTAATGAAGATTTCATAAAGTTTAAGATGAAAAGCGGAGTGGCTGACTGCCTGTTGTGAAAAATAATTTTAGGACGACTGCCAGCAGAAAATCTCGCTTGGATAGGCTCCTCAGAGTTTCGTTGCTTCCCACACTTTTAAGGATTAACTTGTAAAACAATGTC
The DNA here is from genome assembly GCF_044657685.1 of Stegodyphus dumicola. Lineage (NCBI taxonomy): Eukaryota > Metazoa > Arthropoda > Arachnida > Araneae > Eresidae > Stegodyphus > Stegodyphus dumicola. Next base: position 184,993,176 of record NC_140781.1, read on the forward strand.
AAAAATCGACTGAGCTATCAAAAGTTACAATCCCGCTGAGTTCTAGAAAAACTTTCTGAAGAGCAGTTATCGGTGCCACTCTCACTAACATGAAAGTGATACATTTTTTAGTTACATCATAAAATCTGATGATGAATGGATGTGTCAAACAATTCAGGAACTGAAAAGTCAATTAATAAAACAGTACAAAATCTGATAGAAAATGTAGAAATATAGTTAAAGAGCTCGGAAACGTAATAATAGCCCCCCAAGTATGGATATATATTGAAAAATCTCGTTCTTTTCCTCTCTCCTCATTGTATTCTGCTTCCTGGACATGTTAGGTGTTGAGACACTAGGCATTGACGTTGAGAGTGATAGCATTAGCAGGTACTTGTGACTCCTTTTGTGCTTTATAATAGTGAAGAAAGATGAGATTATGGACCTTTATTGAAGTTTTTACGAGTAAATTATGAAGTTGGATTTATGATTTTAAATTAATTTACATACCGTATGATACGTGTAATGGGATCATCTAACATATGTCATGAAATTTTAATAAGCCTGTCCTTCCCACGAGTGCAAGTAAAAAGGAGTTACGTGCAGTTGGCATTTTTAGAACAATGCAGATAAAAGGGAAAAAATATGTTTGATTTAAAAAAAAGTCTGCACCAGATTATTTTTTTATTTTTTATTTATTTATTTTTTATTTTATTTTTTTTTTCCAAAGCAGGTGAAGTCTTCTGCTGTAGATCCAGATTTAATGAATAAACCGAATGTACAAAAATTATCTATCTAGGCAGAATTAAGTATGTTTACTGTTCGATAAGAGGCAATTTGTTTATACTTTAATTGCGTATCACATAGCGCAGTGTATGAATAAGATATAAGTAGCATTACAAACCATGCAATATTTGTAGCAATTTTCAGCATTGCTTTTATAATTTGATAAAAAATGTGAAAAACCATGAACATAATTGGGACATTTAATAAATATAATTTCAAACATTGAATAAAATACCATGTTTTATGTGGAATTCGGTATTTGCATGTTTTTGTATCTTTACTTTAGTGTTAGTGTTAGTTTCTTAGTGCGAAAAGACAAATATATATATATATATATATATATAAATCGAGAAGGGTATTATTTTGATAAATAATCGCCTGATATCACATTATCACATTTAATTATATGGTCTTGAAATATGTTAACATTGCATTAGCGATAAAATAATATTATTATTCCCCCAAAATATGTATTATCTACCCAACAAGTTTTAAAATTGTATAAAATACTCTCAAAAATCATATTTATGTACATTTTTGCTTTCTTGTGCACCTTCGTTGTTTCAGATATTATTCTCCTTCCCGCAATACTTCATATGTCAGTGCATATCTTGTGCAAAGAAATTCTGTAGTACATATTATTCGTTTCATTTTATACACTCAGATCATAATTATACCTTATATTAAATCCATTCGTTCTTGGAGAGTTTAAGTATAGTAAATTTTTTTCTTTATATATCATGTAAGTATTAAGAAACTTGGCACATATTCATTGAAAATCCATGTCTCAGAGTAGAATAGTATATCTTATACCCCAGCTGTTTTAAATAAATTTTAAACCAACCATAAACTTTTTTTTTCGATTTCCTATGCATGGAGAAGATATACTGGGTAACGTTTTCTGAAACAAATGACCTGTTACTGAAAATAGTTTTTCCTTTATCGTGTGGCTGATGCAATTGTGCGTTATGTTTTGCATATTATAATTTCACAGAGCCAGCGAAAGATAATTTTAAACATTACATCTCGACATGCTGCATTTCTTTATGGTATGAAGAATTGTAAAAACATATGTCCTAAAAATATCTGCAATTAATTTTTTAGTAACCATTATAAAAACAGTGGCTTTGTAAAAAGCCCATTCCTCATTCCTTCGTAAATTCTACCTATCTCATTTGCATATTTACCAACATGAAATGCTTGAAAATAGCCAAACAAAAACTTTCGCTTAGTTATAATCATTAATATTATTTCAGTTAATTCATGTTAATTTACATAATTCTTTACGTATGAGGCATCTGTGTGAAGAAATGTATCGATTATTCACTTCATTCAAAGTCTACTCCCATGGAATAAAATGCCTAAAGCGTAGATAATACAGTAGCATTGACAGTAGCATATTTGTATTTTCATTTAATTCTCTTTATCAAAAAGCAGCTGATTTTGAAAAAGATAATTCTACAACCTTTGTTATTTGGTATTAGATTCTTAATTAAACGAGATTTAGCCATGGTTAATTATGAAAACAAAATGTATCCAAATAGAGGGTGGGTTAAAAGCGATAAATTAAATCATATAGAAACTTCATTAGAATAAATGATGATGATGATATATATCAGCTTTCATCTTCTCCTTTACTACGTGTCGAGCATGAATGATGGAATTATTTATACGCCTTTTCCGTAGACTCATTCGCCCGTTCTTACACAGGATTTTTTTTTATCATCATTGTTATCTAGATGAGAAGATCTTTGTTTAAAACACACATAGAATATATATCAATATTACAAACTTCCTTTAGAAAATATGGTTTCGAAGTTTGTAATGAAGTTGTGGGGCAGTAGCCACGAGGAGTATTAAATGACTGGGTGGAGTTGGGCCACTTTATAAGGAGCATTTTGCTATCCGCATCCTTTTAACCTGAATAAATAGCGTTGTGCTTTATTGGAACCTCTTTCGTATAGAGCTGAGGAAGCTACACAAAATCTTAAGTGCACGGATGCTAAAAATATTTTTGAATTTTTGAATAAAAACTTACTTTATCTGAATGTTTATCGCTGCATATTTATTCTAAAATAGAATTCAAAAGTTTAAAATAGCGTCTCCTCTTCAGCGTGAAGATTACTCCCGTTATTCAATACTAGAAAGTTTATGAACTTCATTTACTGATAACGAAACAATTTTATTATAAAGAAAGTTATTTGAACGTTTTGGTTTCCTCAAAAATTTAGAAAAACTTTTATTTATACTTTGTTTTCAAGTGTCACTTATTTACGAGGATTAGCAAATGTAACTAGAGGGCAGATTGCATAAGCTATTGCATTTTGATCTATTGCACATGAAAAATTAATAGCAAATTAATATCTAGGTGCTTGTCAGTGAATTCCAATGAAAATGCATTTCTCATGAAAAAGAATACACGAAGATGCAGTTTTTTCTGTGAATCTCGGTAATGCTGCGAAGGGCTATGGGACCAAAGAGCCGGCGTCTCAACAATATATGGATATAATTTAATAAATAATAAGTTCGTTTATTTATTATTTAATCAGTTATTTCCCTAATTTGTTGAGGATGGAATTAATTATTGAGGTTTATCCTTTCTGTAATGCATTTACAAAATTTTGTTGTTGAAGAAAAGTGCCTGTTGTTTTTTTGGGTATTATCTGCTTGATGACAACTGCGATTATAACCTGACTGATGACAATAATTAAATTTTTTAACTTTTAGATATAAAAATTTGGTAAATGCTCAATGAAAAGGGATCTGAAATAGGAAATACAAATTTCGTTCTCTTTCATTTTGTATAAAAATAGTAGCAAAATTAAAAACTAACTTCTAACTTCAAATCTTAAGTATGTGTATTTGAATGTGATATTACTTAAGCTTCCTCCAGTATAGTGAAATTGATAGTATACAACTAGTTTTCCTTTCACAAAATAAATGAAGACTGTTTCACTTAAATAAAATACATTCATTGGTAAATTATAAAATTTACAAGACGTTTTATTCTCAGATAATATTTGCTCCATTTTCCCGTGATGTTTTACTTAAAGAACCCATGTAATTGTAAATTTCGTTCAATGACGAATAGTATCACAAAAGCAGAGACAATTACAAAATTATAACTTAGAAAATTTAAATACTGAAACAAAATATCAATCCCTCACGCTTGTAATAATAATTTTGCTTTCAGGAAGAGAAGAAACTATAAAAATATGTAGAATTTATGTCAATTAAATGTGATACATTTCCTAATCTACAGGATTAATATCAGTCAAATGTGGTAAATTTTCTAATAGATGAAAATTTTTGAATTAGAAATTGGAAAATATGATTAGAATATTAGAAAATTTACCACTTTTGGGTGATATTAATTCCATGTATTTTATGTCTTTCTTATATATGTGTATATATATAGTGTATTTTGTATATTCTATGGTACGCACACATATGGAAAATATCAATAAATTGGCGAACCTGTCTTACGAAAGAGGCACATTTATGAGCCGTAGTGGTTTATTTATTTATTTTTTAAAGATATGTCGTGATTTTAACAAATACAGTTTAAGAACCTCTTCTTGGAATCTGAAAACCTGTGTCATATGCAGGACATCAATTCTTAAAAATATATGTTGCAAATAGGGATTACAGAATGTATATTTAAAAAACTACATTTTTTTGTTTGTTAATTTCATTTTACATTATGTTGCCATCACTAAAAAATTTGAATTTACTTTTATCGTTGTTTCTTAATCTGCCCCCCCCCCCAGGGAAAAAAAAATACTCCGCTTTATGAGGTCTCGAACTGTCGAACCATAAAAGCAATTTCTTAAAATATAATTTAGAGTAGAGTATTTAGAAAATTTAACTTAAGGACAAACCGAATGACTGACAGACGGCAAAACACAGACAAAAATGCCTTTCTTTGCGCAAGCTAATATAGAACCGGTTTATACTTTAAAAGAGTCTCGAGGTCGAATTTTTTTCAATATCGCCGTGCTTTCATTCCGTACGCCGTGCTTACAGAGTTAAAAACACGAATTGCGATCGCGTTGAGATGCAAAAACATAGCTGCAAATGAATAAGTAACGCATCGAGGTGGAAAAAAGAATACAAAGGGAGAAAAGTCGCTCTTTGCTCCACGACTTTCTCCCCCCCCCCTCGCAAGAAATTTCAGCAACATAAATATAGTGGTAATGTATTATAAAAAATACGACATAAGCTATTTGCAATGTAGTTATTAGTTATGAGAGAAGAATGCGGTTTTTATGAACCATTCTTTGAAGGGGCAGTTTTTTAATCATAGCACTTGTAGTTTTATATGGAAATGTTTTGGCAAGATTTCTGTATAACAAACACGATTATTTTCATAATTCTAAAACGGTACAAGATGTATTTACCTAAATAGTGTTAAAAAAAGGGCCCTAAATTACTGGAAAACAGGAATTTAAAAATAAGATACCAGTTTATATCATAATTAAATAAATGACTTTAAATTGACAGAGAGAAAAAAAGAAGGATTTACTTTTGGAAACTTGCCACAGTGTTGAAGAATTAACTTTAAAAAATACGGAAAAGAAGAGGGAGAACGCTAACATTTATCAGCTTTGTTTTTTAAGTAAATCACCGTATGCTCTTCCTAAAATATTGTAGAAATAGTTAATGTCTTAAAAAGGGGGGGGGGAGAGAATGTAGGCTAACACTTTTCTTTATTCTTTTCTCTGAAATTGAACGATTTATATGTAAGTATAAATTTTACTAAAAATATTACTGCTATAGGTTCATTTTTTGTGACTGAGCCCTGGGCGTATGCTGCTTTTCGGGTACCCTATAATTTGTATCATCTCAATTAATCGATTGAATGATTGATGAAGTTAGTTTAATGTTCTTTTCGTGCTGTGGGAAGCTCTAAAAAGGGAATCCAAGTCCCTACCGAGCGTGCTTTAACTCTGGCCCTACTTGTTAAACAAGTAGTAGATTCGATGAATTTCTCACAGACTGACGAGATATCTACGAATAATCTTCTAGAACACTAGAAGTAATGAATGGGGTATGTTTTAAAGAGACTGAGAAGACTAATAAATATATTTTCAAAGAACGAAGAGCGATTTATAGAGTTCATTAGCGAACTTAAGTTTTGTTTCCATTTTTATGTTCTTTAACAAATGTGTGATGCAATCTTTACTCGTATGCAAGTCTATAATTTCCATACGTGCAAACTTGCTTTATCTCCTGAAAATACAAACTAAGCGAACTGAAATCCATAACTACAAAATAATAACTAAAGTACAGTCGTAGCAGCTAACTATTGATTATGGGAAAGTCCGCAAGGGTTACTCATATAATGTCATTATTTCTTTAAAGCCTAAATCTGAAAAATGCGTTGTTTTGTAATTTTGTGTTGTGGAGTTATATGTGAATGGTCGCAATTACTTCATGTTTGTAATTACGATTTTAATGAATAATTCATCTGTGTCGCAAAAACAGAAATCAAAACTCTGAAATTATGGTTGTCTTAAACACAACGAGTACTACTGGTATAATAATTAAAGGTATTTCTGTGATTTGTAAATGTTCACAATATTTACATATTAAATTTACATTACATCTCATGAATGCCTTTAATTTCAAATAAGATTTGTTTAATTTATTTCTTTGCCGTATGTGTGAAGTTTAGATTTATGAAACATAACAATGGTAGGTCGATTTAACATGAAGACACTGGAGACATACTTGCCTGAGGAGGAGGTCGTTTTTGAATAGGCCTTTTTAAAAGAACTGGCTCACATATGACATAGAAAAACTTAATCTGTCATCGAAATCGAGCGAATCAAAAATGTTTCAAGAATTTAGCCATTCTACCACTAGTAGTTCCAAACAATGACGAAAATCGAAATGAAATTAACGATAAAAATTGTGAGTTTTCCGTGAAATAACACTAGGAGAACCTAAAACTGAATTTAAAATCTGACATTCTTTTTGGCTTAACTCGAGAAAGAATTCACTTTTTTTTTTTATTCATAAAAATGCATACCTAGAAATAGTATAAATATATTATTTCTGTTAAACACTTCAAATATTAGATTTCATTACTTAGTGCAGGAAAAATTTCCCTTGGAAAAATAAGATAGCATAATAAAATTTTTTTTAAAAAATTTATGCTATCTTATTTTTCCCTTCTCGGAAATTTTTAATTTTTTTGCCTTACATTTAATGTACTATGTATATGTTTCTATACAGCCAAATTCACGGATAAATATTCGAATAACTTTATGCTTTATTCCGTATTCGTGGGATTGTTTGAACGAAATATTGATAGAAATATTGCTAACTAGATACGAATACGTTTTAACATAACATTATTAACTAGATACGAATGCGTTTTAACATTCAAAGAAATTAAATGGATATGATATGTTACATTAGAATAATGTGTATAAAATTACTTCTTAAGTCTAAGGGTATGGAGATAAACATATAGAGAGATAAAATGTACATTTATGACAACTCCCCCATTAAAAAAAAATATTTTTAAACTGTTTCTAAAACCTTAAGATATATGATATTTTAAAGCCAGACTAAAACTAAACCGAATCTGTTTTAACTAAAGAGCATATATCAAAATTCTTCATGACTTTAAGTAGTATTTCCAGTTTAACGTGATTATTTACGCTTAAACGACGTGCGGAGACAATCCAAAGCAAAATCAAATTAAACCAAATTATTTAGATTTGTGTTATTTGTTACACCTGAACAGTAAATATAATAATTGTAGATGAAAATATTTCTATTATCCTTACCGTTTTTTATTAAGCTTGTTTCTGTGCGACCGTCATAAGTCTTTTGAGGACTTTTTCATATTTCGCTTATATTCCAGAATTAAAAAACAGATGTTTAGAATTATTTTTACATTATTCTATGTCAGATGGTGTCTCTGTTTGGGCCAGACCTAAATTTATTTGTAACCCTTTTTTATCGATTCGATTTTCTTGAAATATTCGCTTGCGTATTTGCGATGCTAATAGGCATATTTAAGAAAATTCTAATCAGTTCCTACATTTATTTAAATGCATTGTTTTCTCACAAATCCTTGTTTAACAGTGAAGCTAATCACAACAGTATTTTTACACCATCATATATAGCGAGAAGTACTCATCTAAATGAATACGTTTTAGAATTTAAAAATTTTCTTTAACTTGGTTTTATTTTGGGGTCAGATCCTGAAATGACCCTGTTTATCGTCCAGATGTTCTTGAAAATTTTCGCACATATGTAGTATGTATGAAAATAAAATATTCCACAACATTTTTTTTCAATATTTAATACAGATTTTTATTTATTTATTTTTAATTAGCTTCGAATATTCTCACTAATCCTGTTAACCTAAACATTGAAGAATTTTGATTTTTCAAAAATTGTTCCATATTTTTAGCTATTACGGAGCTGTTAACAAGGATGAATTCTTTCAATTAGAGATTTAATTCTTCATTGTAAGCAGCCCCGTGATTGCAAGTCCTGATGAGATCGGATTTTAAATCAAATAGAAATTTAAGTGAGTTAAACGTTTGGTTTGGTTTATTAGATTATGGCAAAGCACTCGAGGGCTATCTGCCTTAAGGGAGGGATGCCTTCGGGGAGGACTTTTTAAGGGAAACTGGCTCGTATACACGTTACACATCGGGAAAACCACGAAAACACCCATGCAGGCAGCCCGTTCGCGGGATTTGAACCTCGGACCGAACTACCAGTGTTCAGCGACGTTACCGCTCGGCCGCTGGTGGGCTTGAGTTAAATGTAAACTTTATCACTTGTTTGCATACATAAACTAAAAAGTGTAAAATACAATACATTAAAAACACTTTTTGAATTCTAAGACTTAAAAATAATTTTTTAGCTGTCATAATATCTTCTTGTGATTAAAAATAAAATCCAGAGGCTGTATGAAATCGTAAACGAATGATTTTGTTGAGCTCACTTAAATTCTGTTCGACGGTTTTGACTTGAAATCAATTTCCATCCTCTTGATTAAATTTTTAGTCATAAATAGTTTAAAATATTAGAACGGATGAATTTTTTCCCGCAATTAATTAAAACCGTTCAATTGAAAAATCTTTTTTATATACTTTATTATATTTTATAAATGCGCTGGTTGTTACAGAATTTTCATTTTTTTTAACCTCTCCTTATTTTTCAAAAAAATCTTCTTCCCGGGCAGTATTGAACTATACAGATGTGATTAAGCTAGGGAAGCTTTATAATATTGCTTAGAGAGCTAGTAATAAAACAACATTATTTACGCGTTCTAATATATACAGATATGTATGTAATGCTAATTTCTTAATTTTCTGTTGTATCAGAAGAATGGAGCTTTCATGAGTTTTTAAAAATTAAAATAGATTGATTTCTTTGAGAAAATGACTTATAGTTTTATATGTTTTATCTGAATTTATAATTAACAGGTCAAGTACTTTATAACAATATTTGTAACGACGATTGGAGGACAGTTAAGAGAATTTATTTTCATTGTGGAATTTTCATTTCGATTTCTTATATATATGTATGCACACATACACAAAGGGTGATAAAAAATTGCTGTGATTGCTGAGTACTGTTCATTGCCGCCAGTCAGTTATACTACGCTTTAGGAAAAGTATGTTTTAGAGTATGCCGTAAGTATTGGATCGAGAATGCGGAATTAGTATAAAAATTGTCCTTCAAACAGCAAAATGTGTTGAAGAAAAAATAAATACGTAAAATATTGAAATTAGTGATGCTGATGAATGTGGCATGAGCGATTGCTTATGAAAGGGGACGGGAAACTTTGATCAGTATCCAGTATCAAAATGATATGGATTGTTTTTTTTTTTTTTTTTTTTAACTTTATCATTTTAAAAACATTGTGCGTATAAAAACACCCCCAAAAATGAGCATTATTTTCGTATTCCATCATTAAACTCTCCATTTCACACATTGCGTTCGATTCAGTAATTTCTGTGATATAAAAACATTACGACGAGTCATCATCCATCTTATTACCAGATATAACACCAAGAGATTTATGTCTTTTGTTCAAAGTTAAAAATTACCCAAAATAGTAAAAAGTTGTGAATAAATTTACTATGTCGCAGTAACTATGAAAATGCAGCTAAAGATTATTCACGAAAGAGGACTTTCAGGATTGCTTCAGAAAGTGGCCAAAACGATAGGATAAGTATGTTTTAAAGCGAAAAAGATTTTTCAGGGGAGACGGATTAATGGTAATGCATTTTGAAGATGTAATTTTTTTTTTCTGTTCACCTCTCCCCCTCCCTTTACTTATTTAAATATTCAGCGATGAAGTACTTATGTTATTTTGCCGCCAGGATTACTCAAAACTCCTTTTTTATGAATAGATAATTCATTTTTGGCTAGATTAATAAAACTTTCCTAAAAGGGTTTTCTCTTAGAGGTCTTTTTAATATATAGTTTCTAATATGTTACATGGGTTCTCGTAGAATTTTAGAGCAATTCAAAGACTTTCTCGAATATAATGTCCCTTTCGTTTCATTTTTACTATCAATCTCTAAAATTCCTTATGCTGTAAACATAGAAACCAGTCAATAAATGATTGAAAATATACAGTGGCAATAACGATGTAAAACAAAAGCACTTACTTGCAGAATCTGGTTAAGAAAACCTCAGTCTTGGTAGAGTATTCTTTCACAGGCCTCCTTTCCAAACGTTTGGGAGGGAAAATTTAAAATATTGCTTTTTCCTCACAATTATTGGATAATTTAAAGCAGCTCAAAAATTTGGAGTTTTGATCCCGAGCCTTACGAACTAGCTGGTAATCAGACCCTACATATTTGAATGGCATTCGGATTAGATGTGGGTTTATGTGTTTTCTGTTAATGCAAGATTACTTTTCCGTTTTCGGAGATGTTTTCCCAATTTTTGATGGACGTTTTTCTTCTGGCAAAAATTCATATTTCATTTTAAAATTTCAGAGATAAGTCTTAAATCTCATTTCATATCGCTTAATTCTATTTCTTATCACAAATTTTGTTTTCTCAATAAGACTTGTCAATGTGACAATATGGTAACACTTATTTTATTTAATTTCTTATATCATGTTCTTTAAAAGTTTACAGTTTAAAGCGCTTTCTCATCAAAAAAATTAAAAAGGAAGCACGATTTATGCACCTTCCCCCCCTTCAAATCTGTTAAGACTAGCATAAAATTTGAAAAGACTAAGTTTTAGGAAATTTTCTCTGTTCTTATCACATTCAGAGTAAAAAAATAGAGCTCTTTGAATTCCGTTCTCTTTTTTAGTTTCCTTAAGATTTCATCTTATTACATTTCATGCTCTAAGATAGAAGTTTCTACAGTTTCAGTATGTATCTGTCTTACTGCACTGTAGATAAATGCTCAAATTTTACCTGTTTATTTCACTAACACCTGATATCAGTTTTTCTTCTCTAAATAAATTTATTTAACATAAAAATTAATATAATGATTTCTATGTTTGTGTGCATAACAAATACTTTTGATTTTATATTTGTTTGTGAAAGTCGTAGGTTACGTAAAGCGTTTGGAAGAACTGAAAAGATGAGCATTTCTCACAGACTGAAAAAAAAAAAAAAAAAAAAAAAAAAAAAAAGGAAAAGAAAAGAAGACCAAACTTTCATCAGAAAGAGCTAATAATATGATGTGTAATTAATAATTAATAACACTGCGTCTAACTCATTGCTTATGAAGCCATTAAAAGTCACTGGATCCAGGATTTCTTGGTTATGCAGCTTTCCGTTTCCGGATTACGCATAAATTTCTGACATACTGGGAGCGTTTATATGAATTCAGAAAATCAAATGTGTAATCATATACTTAACAGTTAAAACATTTTATGGAAGGGGGATTAGGTATTATATATCTCTTTCGAAACTATTTTATCATGCAAATGAAAGAAGACATAGCCAAATATTAAATTTCCTTTTAAAACAAAGCCTTTGTGTTTCATATTTTAATAGTTTCAATCAAAATAGTTGTCTTTGTTGCTTCCTTTCCCTAACTTTTGTGTACATTCTAAACTATTTTAAAACGCAAAGCATTTATACTTTTATGACTTAAAGATTACCCCCTTCTCCTTCTAGCAATGGATATTAATAGAACACCCTTCTGTTTATCTGAAAATTTGACTAATTTCAATTGTTTTTCACTTCTTCGAGATGGCATCTTCATCTTAAGCGCTTGTATATTTAGATATTTTATTCTTCGTACATACAGTATCTCAAAATTAAATGTTGAATGACCAGCAAGAGTTTTGAAACATAGAATCATATTTTGCGTCTTTCACCTTTTTTCTTTCTTTGCAAAACATAGGCGACAAAAACTTTTTGAACAGAAACTAGTGTTTCGAATATGGGTTGTAATGCTACAAACAATGCACAGAATGTTAGCAACAGAGAAAAAATATGCAAATATAGAAGACAATAAATTGCAGAAGGTAAAAAATCAGTAACTATCTAGCCGATATTTGGCATAGCCAGAAAATGCTAACAACTAAATACTAATAAAAATCTAGTTTTCAGACCTCTCTCTCTCTTTTTAATGCTTTAAAACATATTTTTGCCATGAAACATATTTATATAATTTTAAGAAAAAAAGAACTACGGGGAAAATGAAACCTTATATATTTAAACTTTACTATCATGGTAGTTGTTTGATGGCCAGCAAAAACCCATAATTTTCTGGTTTTATTTCACGTCTATGAATTATCTTAATTTAGCTTATTTTTCATCTGAGATGATATTCAGTATCAGAAAAATATATTTAAAGCGATTTTAATATTCCTGGTAGAAGGAAAAAAAAAAAAAAAATGGGGAGGGGAAAAGGGAAAAAAATTAAATATTGCGGAATCCCGGAAAAAAGTATCTTTGAAAAGAAATGGTAACCTTAATTTTGAACTGTTTCCCGCTTCGTTACCATTTCCCATCATTTTTATAAAAGTGCAATATAAACCTTTGTTAACTTAAACCCATCGATTCTTGCCTTCTTTCTAAAGAACTTCTATGACTTGTGCTGCCATCTAGTAAATACAGAAACCACATTGAGGAGTCGTTTCCAGTTAAATCTAACCGCTCTGTTTTCTATTATATTTTGCATACTGAGGCGTCTTCCATCGTGGAAAAAAATATTGATTCGAGGAGATGGCTAAATTGTTTAACTTATCCGCCTCAAAAAAAAAAAGCAAACAAAAAGAACAGACCTGCGCAGTAGCTAATGCGAGAAGAGCGAGAAAGAGAAAAAAAAAAAGCCCAAGGGTAATTATGTTGTAGTACCGCCAGAGAGCGAATATAGTGCGGTGGGGTGGGTGGGGCGGAACAGCTACTGAGGAAGCAACCACCCCCGGTCGCTATTAACCAGGAATGCTTAGCAACTTGCTAGAGCGGTCGATGGACTAACATCCACTGCCAGAGGCAACATGTCTGCCTGTCTGGACTGCGAAGTTCTTCACATTGCCATTTGGATCGTCTACTCCTGAATGGATTTACATCATCGAAGAGAATCACTGGATGAGAAACACGTCATTCGAATATTTGTTTTATAATGGAATTCTTCTCCTGGATTCATTTTGTCTGTTGATGCTTTGGGGGAATGGGGTTCCTTGTTTTTAGAAATTAGATTGATGCATTGAGTTAGTCATCTGTGCTCTTTCTTTTGCGGCAACTAACTAGTCCAATTCTTTTGCTTTATATAGGTAAATGCATTTAAAAATTCATTATTGTGGACCTATTTACTATTTAAAACTGCCTTTATGTGTTTTAAGCGTTATTTATAAGCACTAAAACCTCTTCAAATTATATCCTTCATTTCTTCTTATAAGAAGTGCTTTGAGGTTCTCTATAATCTGTTGCGAAAGTAGTTGAAAGTTGTTCATTGATGAAACATAGAACCTATTCACTTGCGATATTGATATTTATAAATAATATATAAGCCTTTAAACGGGGGTTTTTAAATGTTTACTTGCGCGGTAGATCATCATAACGAATTATGTTTGATGTATTTCTTTTAAATTTACTGCTTCAGCAATATGCCTTATTTATTTATCTGACGCAAAAGTTTCACACTTTCCTCTATGAAACATGCTTTGTTTTCCTTGTAATTTTTAGGTAATTTTGAGTGCGTAAAGAGCATCTTTGTTCTATCTTTTCATAGTTAAATATTTTGAAATCAAAAGAAGGGGAAAGGATTCAGTTTAAATGCTTCTTTTTGTTCATATATTCTTTTTTTCGTTTAGGAATGCGTCCAATACAGTTTCCCACTACATAGCATATAGTTTTTTATATTTCTTCCTTTCTCGCTTATTTCTATGCGCATTTAGACTTTTTTTACCCAATATTTCCTGTAATTTTTCTTTTAATCGTGTGTTGTAGTATGTGTAATATATCATGAATTTATGTTTGCAAATGTCTTGTTTTGGTCTGTTTAATTTAGAACAGAAGCACATGAGTAATTTCACGGGAATCGTGTTGCAGCTGTGTAATTGACTCCTTCTTAGATATGTAAGCATCGTATTGACTGGAAGTTTTATAATTAGTGCATGCAGAGGAAATCTTTTAACATATAAATATTTTAAGTAAAATGCAAATTAATACGAAAATTATTTTGGCTTTTTACTCGACGCATATAATTCCCTTCTCATATTTTTATTTCAATAGAAAAGTGCTTGTAGACAAACGGGGAGATGGGCAAACGTTAATTTTAACAATGAGTATGAAATGGAGTATGTATTTTTTGCTGACAATGAGTATGTATTTTTGATGACAATGAGTATTTTTAACAATGAATATTTTTGATGCATTTGAGCAAAAGTGTATTTTTATATTTTTAAATAAAAATTTCAACATGAGAATATGTATTATGATTTGCTTACGTTAATTGTTTGACACTGCTTAAAATACATTATTCAATTGCATCGTATTTTTGTGCATCCTGTGTGGAATAATCTCACTATACTGCCCTAAAAGGTTAATTTTATTACCATTTTTCTATAAGACTTATGCATGTTTTTCAGCACATGAAATTCCGTTCTTGATATTTTTCTTATGACTTCATAAGATGAACAGGACATTTTTTTAAAATTGACTTAAGTTTCAGAAAGAATGAAATGCGGACCAAAAGATGGCGACATTTATGTTTTGTAAAATACTGACCTGAGATAAGGTTTAAGCAAATTAAAGAGACTGTCCGTATCGTCCAGCTGTGTAGTTGAAAGGGAAGAGAAAATATGAATCGAGTTGAAAACGAAATCCTCAGTGTTTCCGCATTTTCACAATCATTTGCTATATTATAATACGTAACTTGAGAACATTTCTGGAAGACAAAAGCATTATTGAGAAGAACAAAAATAAATATCTTTACTTATTCGACAAGTTGGGGATAAAAGAAATGTCAAGAAACCAAAACCATTGTAATGCGATTTCAGTGGCCGGAAAGCATAAATATTACACTACATATCACTGTATGCCCACGATAGCTAAATAATACCCTCAATTATATATATATATATATATATATATATATCGAGAGAGAGAGAGAGGCAAATAGATATATGAGAGTAGCATAAATAATGCACTTTACATGTGCAAATGTAAAATGAGTATATTCAATTGTAAAACAAAATCTTGTCTTTAAATTTGCGAAGCATAGTGAATTAGACCGAGTGAAATCGGGCTGAATATATGTTTTTGGGATAAACGAAAAAAGTGAATCATTTAAAGCTGGAAAAGTATGTAGTATTGCGAGCACGTTTAAAAGCACGTTTGCGAGCACGTTTTGAAAAATTTTCAGCTCCCTTTGTTTTGGCACTGGAAGATGGCGTTGAACAACTAGAGGGAACTATTCCATTTAATCAACCAGAAGCTGCCAGAATGCAAAAACGACAGAAATGCTTACTTTTTGAGACCATATAGTAATCTTTTTGTGAGTATAACACTTCTGTGTGGATAGCATTGTCAGTAATAAGGTTTTTTTTTTTTTTAATCCCAGATTTGTTTTATAAATTAAACATACTTATTTTTTGTTTTGTTATATTCACTACTGAATGACGCTTAAACTAGACAAGTTTTAATTTCTGCTATGTTCGTTATCACTTGAGCACAGCTATTAAATAAAAAATTTAAATAATTTTAGGGGCTTATTATTACAACATATTAGTTTTGTTTTCACTTTGAATTAATCGTTGTAAAAGAAAGAAATCGTGATCTTACTTTGCCTATGATGCTTTGCCTAATTAGATTTTCACATATTTAAGGTAAGACGCACTTAATTTACTTCAGATCACCAGTGAAAGTGATAATATTTTCCTGCTTAAATTTATTTTATTTAAAAAAAAAAGTATCGTGTTCGCTTTCGCTCTCTTCTTCTTCTAAATTTTTCTGTGTCTAAATTAAGGTACATAATTATGGGAGAACCGTGCTAATATGTTTGAATAGTCACGAATGTCTAGCTTTTAAATTTTTTAAGGATTCGGACAAAACATCTTTGTTGCTTTATCAGCACAGGGTATTAGAAGTAAGTACAAATACAGCTGAAATGCGTAGAAACATTAAGTTTGCAAACATGTTTTCTTGTGAAGTTTCTTAACATCATTTCTCTAATGCTACGACGAAAAAAATATCACACAAATGAAATACTCTAGATTTGCGAAATGATGATATCCGTAGACCAAGATTTTCTAAAATGCGGATGATTTTCCTTCACATTATGTTAATTATAACCAGTTTTCCTTAGAAAGATCTATTGCGAAGGCATCCCTCCCTATAAGGAAGATAGTACTCGCATGCTTGACTATAATCATTTATACCCGTAGTCTCAAATTCACACTGCGCCCGGGCTAGATGCATGGTCTAAAAGTACCTGACAGACCATAACAAAGAAGATTTATATTGGGGGGGGGGGTCACAGAACAAAATTTGTTAACTAAATTAAAAAAATTTTTACTACATATTTATCAAAACCTACACATAAAAATAACGCAAAGAAAAAAATTCAAGTTTATACTTATTTTCTGCTGGAAATCCACAAGACACTTTTGTTGGTTACAATCTGTAATTCAGACGTATTGGCAGCTAAATATTAAGGTTTTGAGACTGATATTTATTCAAATAACTATAACTGAAATAACCAATAAGTAACTTGCACTAAAACGAAATATGCGAAAACTTCCTAAAAACAACAAAACTTGAGAATAAATATAATGAAATATTATTTAATAGATTTATTTTCTTTCTTTAATTCTTTAATTTTTCTTAATTTCTTTTATTTAATAGATTTTTCTATGAGCAAACAGAAAACATATGTGTACGTAATTAATTATAACCTTCATAAAGTCATTAGAATTTTTTCTCGAAGTCAGGAAGCTAAAGAAATTCGCAATGCCCTTGCAGGGATTCGAACTCCGGACATCCCGAATATGCGTCAAGCCTGCTTCTGGTTACACCACGAAAACACGCGGAAAGGATGGAGAAAATACCTTATAACTTCTTTGTTTTTTACTATACGTTTCAGCTACACCACCTCACGGCGTTTCGATTTATATAAAATTTGTAATTTTGGAGGAAAAGTACTATATAGTATCTTCATCACAAATTGTAAATACTCACAGGCAAATCTGGTTCTTTCCGTAGATTTATTACTTTTCAACTACCGGGGGGGGGGGTATTGTTTTCCCAAACAAAGCGATTATTGCGAAAACTCGTAATGGAAAATATTTATCTTTCGACAAATATTCATAAAAGTTAATCAAATTTTTCTCTCAGATCTCTGTATAAGATTTATATCACAGGTCAATTAAGTAATTCCATTTCTAGATTTTCCGGCGAGTTACTCACGCTCGTTTTTGGTAATGAAAATAATGTAAAATTGGACTTTAAACCATTAAAATCTTAAACTTTTTCTTCAAATTTTTGTCATAACAATGCTAATTAATATACAAGAAATGTATTCGCGTGCTTCCTGTCTGAGAGCACTGATTTAGACCAAAAATAAACAGCCTTCATGGCGCAGATAAGCATAAGACATATTTCAAATCGAATCATAAGTTTAAAAACGACTTTTAAGTACGACTTCTATGGACATATGGTTGCACTAGGTAAGACATTCTAAGAATGCAAAACAAACTCTTCTCTTTTCGTCTAATATTTCGGTTTATGATTGAAGGATATGAAAATCGCCAAAAGAAAGAGATAATCTTCTTTGAAATGTAAATTTTTTGTCTTTGAAGTGGTCAACAACAATAACTGAATATCTATCTAAAGATAAGAAGAAACAAATGAAAGGTGAAATGAAAATTGTTGCTTAGGCAGAAAAAAAAAAAAAAAAAAAAAAAAAAAAAAAAAAAAAAAAAGGCTTTTTAAGAGTACCAAACCCACACAAATGCAGAGCAGTTATCTCCCTACAAATGCATGTAAAGCATACCAACTTGAAAACTAATAATTTGCAAAATTTACCTTTCTTTGGTGTTGATTATGAATAAACTGCTAAGCGAATTTTCACATAAACGATCCTTTATTCCTATAATCCAAATTAGATATAAATTATAATATTTTCATTTAGAGGCCGTTAAATCCACACCTAACTTCACTACCGTTGAGCATAAATTTTGATTTAGAAACTGAATTACTTCTCTGAGCCATAAAAATGTTCTAATTCACAAATTTATATCTCGGTTGTATTGTTCCATTTACATCTAAAATATGCTGGCAATACGTAACTTTGGTATGATTTTAGCAGATCAGAAGAAAATAATTCAAATACAATTGGGATTTTTTCTTCTTTTTTTGCGTGAGCTTTGAAATCAACTGCTCTCAAAACTATCTCTGCTTTTTTTTTTTAAATTTAGCAAAATGTTTCGCAAGATAACATGAGCCTTTAGATGTTTATTGCCCTTTTACTGTTTAATCGAATATGGCAAAACACACGACGGTTATTTGCCTAAAGAAAGATATGCCTTCATGGAGAGCTTTCTGAAAAATTTGGGTCGTATTCGCTTCAGGCATGGTGCATATGAAAATATCCAAACAGCCAGTCCGTTTGTGGGATTCGGATCTGGGTCGAATTATTATTGCTGGATGATCACTCGCCCATTGATCATAGTTATTAAATTTATTTTACTGTTAGAAGATTTGCCAAGTATTAAAGCGTCAAAGTACTAAATTTATACCATTCTTCGCGTATAATTTCTACTCGTATTGTTTAAAGAATGTTCTTATATAAAAATCAAATCCCCAAAACTGGAATAGCTTAGATTTTTATATAAAATCTTCACCAATCTATGATTGTCTTTTGTCCGATTTTTACACTTCACCTCGACATATTTGTCTTACGTATAAATTTGTCTTAATTTTTAAAACATTCGTAGTTGAAATAACAAACAAATAAATGAATGCTATAAAAAAGAAAAGTTATGATAAAAAAAAACTAACATTCATATTAATAATTCAAAATTTTTGTAGCGGTACCAGCATTTGAATTTCTTTTCAGTCCAGGAGTAACTTGTGTTTTTAGTTTAAATTCTTGGTCTGGTAGTTACAAATGCGATTAATAAACTTGGGCTTTAAGAATTTCTGTCGGTGTGCCATCTAAACTAAAAACGAATGCAAATAGCATTGAAAAACGATCTTCGTGCTTTTAGTCTATTTCTAAATAGCAAGCGTCGAGAACTGGCAGACATTGTTCAGTGCAAGGGGCATTTATGTTAGGACCAGTCGACTATATCTTCTACTGCAGCCAATTATTAATAAGCTATCATTAATTCCGTCTACCATAGATGTTAAACGTCACGTATCATCCAGATAGTAACGACGAAACATTCAGTTCTTTTCATTTTATGTCGAACCATAGAGTTTCTCTCTCTTTGCAGAATGTACGTAGTTGTTGAAACTAATTACTGGTTCCTACGGCAGCCAAACTTTGTCCGATCATCAGAAACACATTTAGCTAAGCAAGTCGTGACTTCGTGACAGGATCGTTGCCCATTAGGTCCTCTCTTCCCAGAGGCTTACAATGGCTTCCTCTCTCGCTTCTCTATTTCGTTAGAGAATGGAAGGGATTGTTGAAGACACGTGCTTTGTAATTTCTTCTACATGGAGCAAATATGTCTGGTTTTAGTAGGCGGAACCAAGATTTCTACGCTTGCTACTGCAGCAACGAATAAGTATTATCATTATCAATTTAGATCTCTCCTCGACATATGTATCAAAAGTTCAGGGAACAATATCTCAGGCTTCAAGCTTTAAGCTCAGAGTCAGTTTAGCAGTAATAATGCTTCAACTTGAAGTCACTAATCTTAAGTCATGCTGAACATTTGTTTTTTTATTTCTTTCACGATTTCCCTTCATCTTATTGAGGAAGGTGCTCACAGTACATCCGGTTCAATAGCTTTGTAATGACGCACATATTTTTCATTTCATGCACCGTGTTTCTCCTTACGACTATAGGTAGATTCACTTAATGGCATGTTGAAGAAATAGTTTCTCGGCTGCTTCAAAAGAGTGTGCGTTTTGTAAAAGTGTGTAAACGCACGAAAGCGTTGTTGTGCGAATAAGTAATTTCCACTGTTTAGTTAAGGAACACATTGGGGACTGTTTATGAAATACTTTCTTGTTTGTATGAAGTTCAGAACGCCTCATTAGCTGGTTGAATAATGACAGACTGTACAGTTCCGTTTTAGGAACGAATATGTAATTCTTTGAACTTAATTTCACGAAACTGCTTTCAACCAAGCTTTCACATAGAATTAATAAATAAAGCTGATTTCACAAGTGACGAATCATCCATAAAATAGCTAAAGAACGTTAGCCTTTTTTTCTCAATTAACGCATTCTCACTTGTAATAACCAGTCAACTCTGTAATTAGTTTTCAAAATGCTGAACTTTGGCTCTTCTTTTTAAATTTTTTATAAATATTTACGGGGTTTAAAATTATACTAGTAACGCGTTTTTTCTAAAACAAATTATATGCCATTTTAAAGGGAAAAAGAGCGGAGTATACTATTTTTTGTAATTTCATATGTTTATGTATAATGTAAAATTCCTCAGTTACTTTCAGAAAACTAATTATCCTATTTCAGAGTTTAATGGTGATATTTAGTATGTTTTGGAAGTAGAATTCTTTTGTTAAATTAATTTTATCAGAATTTTTCCACATTAATTACAATGCCGAACTCAGTCTTGTAGTCAATAAGATTTGGAATGTGTGTCCTTAAAATATAACCATTTTAAACCCTTTAAATTTCAAATCTTATTAATAACTAGTATATGCAAGGACTCACAAAATTATTAACTGTCTTCATTTTTCTTTAACATGAAATACTGTGATGCGATATGTGAAAAATAATTAAAAATACAAGTACATTTTTAACAGACTTTAAATCTAAGTCCCTGAGAGTTTTGGAGATTTAGGGTTGAAACAAATGAGAACTATTAAATACTACATACTTTAGAATTATTTGGGGATATTTATTAATAAGATTTGAAATTTAAGGGTTTAAAACGGTTATTTTCTTTTAAGGTAAAGACTTCAAAAAATAGTAGCACATAGCAACAACATTTTATTTATTTATTTATTTATTTATTTATTTATTTTATTGTTTCTTCTTTCTCTCTTTCCCTTCTCTGTTCTTTTAACTTCTTTGTAACGGCAAGCTTCATGGAAACGTAACTAGTGCCCTACTTTTTAAGACATGGCGTAATAAGTAAACGGCGGAAATAAAAACAAAAATGTGATTTAATATTTATTAGGATTAGTTTTTCTTCGTAAAAACATTTTCTTTGTACACGTTTTGAGTAATATATTACTGTTTCAAGTAACCGTAAAAGCACTGCAGTCAATGAATTTTATCTGTTTCCTTTTGTTTCTTTTCTGAATATTTCACGAAAGATTTTAGCTCCATGAAAATTTATGAACTGCACACACACACACATATATATATATATATTACAAATTCTTTATGCAACCAAGATATTATTGCAACTACGTTTTAAGTACGGGAAAGCACTTTGTCTGAAGTTATCGCTATTCAAAAGTCTTGAAGAATTATCTTATAAACAGATTGTACTTTTTTCCCTCTCTTTTATTTCCTTTAAGACTTGACGTTAATTATGTGTCGTAGCAAATAGTGAAGGTGCTTGGGCAGATAATTTTCTCTTGAGGATGGAAATCTGCGTTATCTTTGGAATTCCTGAGCTTTTTATTTGCGCTAATGCTAAACAAAGATAAGCTTTACGAACTGCTAAAATAATACTGATGTTAACGAATTTCATAGAAGTTCTTGAAACATGATTGCATTTGATAATTGGTAGGAAGCCAGTGCTTGTCCTGAATTTGAAATGGAAAGACTAAATGAGTTTCGAATGATAAACGGCGTCATTCGAGACACACTCATTGCTGTATTTTAAGAAGTTTTAATATTTTGTATGCCACCTCTAAAGAAATTACATATGCACCGTTAATATTTCAGTTTTTCTCTTAATAATTGACATCAGCAGGAGTTAATTGCTAAAAAATTACTAACCTTCTGATAAATGAGTACATTTGATGGTAAATAATGAATAAAGTGTATTTAATTAATCTGTCTCAGGCTAAATAAACTTTACTTTCTAGGCTAGATCTTTACTTGAACTGAGAAGTGACTATTCTCTAAGTTGAAAACTATGAATAACAAAGCGTACGAAGGCTTAGACCCTTTTAATCAGTCAGCTGAAGAAAGAATTTACAGTCGGCATTCCTGGTGCTTACAACTTAGCCAATATTTTTGCTGTAACTTAAATTAGAAATATAAAATTAAAACTAAGCCTGAGTTAAATAATCAGCCGAAGCTACACAGAGGTAATTGACGCAAGTTGGCTCTTGCCCCTATCGCTGACGTAGATAAACCGGCAATTAATATGCACTTTTCTATAATTATGCATACACTTTTTGTAGGCTAGAGTTTTGGAATTTAGAATCTATGAAATGTGTGACATTCCTTTAATTATGCAAATTAAAAAGATGTAACATGTTCTATAAATGGAAAATGGTCATCTATTAGGGTTGGCCGACAATATATCTAGTGAGAGGTTGATAGCTACTTATGATGCTTTAGTACTGGTCTAGGAATACCGTAAATAGTTCAAAACCAATAGCATTCAAACAGATCTATTTTCATTTTATAATATGATAGCACTGATCTACTCTTATGACATGAGTTCTTCGCAACTTACTTATACCCATTTTACTAGTGTTACCTTGCTTGACTGAAAATTCAATTTCTATTTTTAGCTTAAAATTTATGGGTAATTTTACAATATGAATCTTGAAAATTGTTAAAGAAAGCTCAGATTATAATCCTTAGAGGGGCATTAAGTTGTGCATTCCAACTAATAATTTTCATGATTTCGGAGTTTGTGAAACATATTTAAGAGTGCTGAATTCAATCTTAGCCATACCCTTGTGTATATTTTTGTTCGTTATGAAATTTTACCTACATATTTTGCGAACTGTTATGTGTGTCGGCCCACCAGCGGCCGAGCGGTAAAGTCGCTGAACACTGGTAGTGCGGTCCGAGGTTCGAATCCCGCGAACGGGCTGGCTGCATGGACGTTTTCGTGGTTTTCCCCATGTGTAACGTGTATACGAGTCAGTTTTCCTTACAAAGTCCTCCGCGAAGGCATCCCTCCCCTTAGGCAGATAGCCCTCGAGTCTTGCCATAATCACACACATTATGTGTATCAGTTTATCATAGCGTATCAAAATTTTCTTTTTGTAGTAAAGCCTAGTCTTTATCTAATTTACACCAATATGTTTTTCTTCATTATGGTTGGATCTATTTAAGTTCAGAAGTTGATAAGCTGCTATTTGCATCACGGTCATCATTATTCCTACATATTATTCAAGTCTTCAAGTTTTTTTTTCAAGCCAATGTGTACATGGGGGCTCGAAAGACTCGTGTGTTATGGATTCAACAAAGTCTCTTTTACCAAATTTAGTTAAAGGCCAAGTGATAATGTGAGCATCTCGGAGTATGCCCAGCTGTCTCAAAAAATATTTACGATAGATTTTGGAAGGCTAGAGATCAGTTACAAGCCTTACAAACTAATTGACTTTTGTCATTGTTATGTTTGTTTGTTTACAATTCACTGTTTGACGTTTTTACTTTCTTTCTGTACGTTTTTGGGTAGTTGTTTCTCCTTGTGTGTTTGCGCTGGGTGTTTTCACTCTGGCGAATGATGTATATCAAGTGCTACTGCTAGAAATAAGGAAAATATATATATTTGTGAGGCTCTTACATTTTTAAAAAGGGAACCTAGAACTCTAAAAAGGACCATAGGTCATTTGTTCTAACCGAGACAGCATTAAAATCGCCCCCCCCCACGGGAAAGGGGAAATACCAAGCGTTGAGAAAGGCGAAGAAATGCAATTACAATGACTATAGTGATGGATTGGGGCAAAGAAGGGTGACATGAGTACAAAGATCATGCAGCCCCAAATAAACAATAGGTTAAGAAAGAAGTACCTAGAATGTTGTTTGAGGACTAATATAAAAACAAAAGTTCTAATTTCAGTAGGAGCGTTTCATAAATTTAAAAAAAAAAAAAAAAAAAACTGCGGTTAATACTTTTATATTGCTTCTAAACTCTAAGAATCACCATAGTCTGTGTCGCTGCTTGAAAAGTTTAGTGAAATTTCTGATTTTCAATTTAGTGACTGTGATTACTATACAAATTTGTTTTTTTTTTTTTAATTCTTTTTTTATAGCTTAGACCAGGGTTTCTCAAACTTGTGTCACTCAAGATCCCTTTTGTTAATGTAAAGTTTTCGCAATCCCAGTTAAGAATTTAAATTAAGTCTTTCCCTCCAGTAAAGACTTAGTTTGTTGCTAATTACTACGCGTCGGAAATACGATTATTAAGGAATGCAAAGCCGCCCAACTGGTATAGTGGTTAAGTGACACTAACCCCTATACCAGCTGAAGGGCCTGGTTTCAAATCCCGGAGAAGGCATGGATGTTTGTAAATGTATAGTGTCGGTGCGGCAGGGCGGTACTCTAAATATGCGGCGGGCCAAAAGTCCTCTCCTGTGGCTTGGTGGAAGGGGAGAGGGGTGGGAAACCTTCGGACCCGTCTTCCTGGGGCGCCCTGCATCAGAACAGAGCCAAATCGCACTCTCACCTGTTAGGTGCTCAAGGCTGTTGCCAACAACAGGCTCCTTGCCACGAGGAATTTCGTGGCCTTGGGCATAAGCAACAACAACAGGAACGCAAAAATGCTTTTTAAAAATAAATAACGCACTCGAATCCAAAAATTAAATTAAAAAAAGTTAGCCGTTAATCATAAGATATTTTTTAATAAAGAAATACACATTGTTTCTTTCAGAGGAAAAAAACTAGCTGCATAGTTATTTATAAAAAAGTAAAACTTTGAAGTGCTTTTGTTACTAACCAGTGAACCTAAAGTCCTACTTCTAAAGCTTCTAGTTTAAACCAACCTTTTTTATATTTTATAAATCTTTTGGCACTGTGCATCGTATGCAAAAGTGTCTCGTTCTTCAGAACCATTACTGAAAGGAAATAGCAGACATAAATCTTTAAATGAAAAATATTTTTAAGCAAATAATCATTGATGCGTACTATTACGATATTATAAAAACATAACCGTTACGAAAGTAACGAATTCAACGAAAATAATCACTTACTAAAAGCAGATTATTCTATTTCTAATATGATCGTCGCAGCGAGCGCTATAAGAATTCGATATTAGACTGGATACTGTAGCTATTTGCTTCGATATTTCTCCTAAGCTGTTTCCAATTTCATATATGATGCATTCATTTTCTTAAATGCTGGATGATTTATATGCTTCAAACAAGCTACCGAAACTGTTTAAAATATCGAAGTCGCTGGAGTTTTAAAAACGCGGCACTTTGAATTTTGATGGGTGTAAGGGAACTTTTGGATCGAGAAAGATGGACAAACCGATTCTGATTTAATAGGAAGCCGGGTTCTTACCTAGCTCTGCAGAACAGCTTCAGACAGTCTTATCCAGAAGAACTCCTTTTGCGGTAATAAGGCGAAATGCATTGTGTATGGAGAAGAGATTCGTGATCTCCAAAAGATTGCAATTAACAGTTATCAGAGCTCGGTTAAAAGAATCTGAGGTTCTGGCCTAGGAGAAGTTCTTAGGGATAGCTTCTGTTGTTTTCTAACAGAAAAACAACGTCGTGAGGAGTTAGACTCCATAAAATCCGGGGGCCAACCATCGGGCTTTGTAGTCGTAATCTAACCCTGGCCGTTGCGAATATTACTGCATAATTCGTCGCCCAACTGGGATAGTGTTTAGCGATGCTGACTGCCGTACCGACTACGTTCCGCATTTGACTTATTGCCACAATGAATATCGTGGGCTTGTACTTACAATAACTCAATAATTCAGTGAGATCGAGTGCATTTTCTAGGTCCATATGACAAATGCAGCAAATTTCGAAGCCGGTTTAGGTAAGACGATAACGTCAGCATTTCATAGCATTTTAATAACTGAATAATTTCAATATATGTAACAGTTCTCGAATAATATGCACGTATATTTAAACACTCATAATCAGTCTCGTTGACCCCGTTTTTATATTGCTCTTTTTCTGCAATAAAGAATTTTTTTCGTTTCTTTTTTTAATTCTCATTTGTGTTCCCTGGTTTTTGAAGTGCATTCTTTTTTACTTTAATCATATCACCTTTTTGATGTTAATTTTATCTTTCTACGTCCATTAATTACTAAAGATGTTATTAAAAATAATTTTCCCTTTGCACTTTTCAGCACATTTTAAGACTGATTGAAAGAAAAGTTGTATAATGGAACAATATACAGTTAGTATAAAAATAATAGCTTCAACAGCAGAGCCGAGGTCACGATAATTTCAGCTAATGATGCAGCTGCAAAGGCTAAACAAAGAACGCGATCAAGGAATTTTCTACACGAATTTCTGGGTAAAGGAAACTTAAACGTTAGGCACTTTATGGGGAAAAAATGAAAAGAAAGATTTTTGAGGGGTAAAATGGGGGTAGGAAGAGCAGGTCATCCTTTTGTACGTTTCATCGAAGGTAGCTTCTATTGAATGTCTTGCTCTTCAATAGATGAAAGAGAATGAAAAAAAAATGGGAGAAGGGGGGGGGAGAGATGCTGCACCGCGAGTCCTTTTCAATTCCAGTTGGGGAAAAAGCAGGTAGACTTCTAAAGATGCGTTTCGGGGGATGTGAGGAGGGAAACTATAGTGAAAAGACTGGCATGTACAGAAGCATGCTAGAGTGTGAAATTGGCATGTGGAGGTAGGGAGGGAGATTATGGGGCATCGTCGTGTAAGAAGGGACAAATGAAATGTTTTCTGCGTCCTGAGCAAAAATAAGATCGTGTAACGAGTATAATGGTGCTCGGTGTAACGGTCAATGTTTAATAAACCGTGTAGAAATTTCATCTAGAAATTCCAGAAAGGTTATTGTGAAGAACTGAAGTGCAGAGAGAGAGTTTTCTGAAAAATGCTGTTTTCACTGGAAACAACTATTTCGTCTCCGAATTATTAGATGGGCGCCTCTAGTCCTGCTGTTGAGCTTTTGCCTCCGTAAATGGTAGAGCAAGTGCATATTTATATTAATTATATTAATTCATTCCAGAACTAATATAGATTGTTAATTTATGTATACTGGCTTTACAAATCATAAAATTTCAGTGTTATGTATTTGAAGTTTAAACTGTTAATACCAGATCTTTTTTTATGCATTTCAAAGGTGTTAAAAAGAGTTTATTCAGATTCGTCGTTTTATATCCATATGTCACCTTCATCCTGAAATAGCCTTGAGCACAAGTAAATATGCACTTCCATTAACGTTTACGTCGTTGCTAAAGAAATTTCCTTCAAATAAATTAATGGATTGTTTGATCTTCTCGGTGTCCTCTATTGTATTCCCTTTAAGTTTTCTTAAAATTGCGCTGTGCTGAAAAGTATCGGACCAAAGTATTTTCATGTTAGCAAAATCAAATAAGCGTAATATACCGAGAAAGTATATCTGCTTCAGTATCACTTTAGAAGAGGATTTACTAGGCCTTCTATCCTTATATGGAAATAAATATTATATAAATCTCTACATTTTTATGAAATAATTCTACGACCACTAGCCGAGAGGTTAAGACCGCTGAATGCTGGGAGATCGAATTCAATCCCAGGCTGTTTTTAATAAAACATTTGAAAATGACATCATTATTAGATTAGTAATTCAAAACCAAAGTTATTCAAATTCAAGGAAAGAGTTTTACGAATTGTTTAGATGTGAAATATTATCTTAATTATTTAATATCTGTAATAATAATAATAATTAATATTTAATTATTGTTACAAAATCACCTTGTTGTGATATAAATAATTTCTGAGGCTCCGTTCGACTGAAAGGTTGATTTAGATCCTAGGAAAAGATACAATTCAACATAAAAGATTGGACGCAATGAAATCACTGACCGCAGTTACAGGAACTAAGCTTATTTGAAACATACTATGCAGTTCAACTAACCGTTCTGTAACTAGACATTCGGCTAGACACTGTACACTAACTGCATCAACATCCTAATTAATTTTAACTGCACCCTAATTAACTGATTGTATCCTAATTTATACGTACTAACTACGCATGTATACAGTCAGGATACAGTCAGTTAATTAGGTCCTGAATCCTAGTATGTATCCTAATTTATACTAACTACGCATGTATAAATTAGGATGCATACCAGGATTCAGGACTAATTGCATCCTAATTTATACACGCGTAGCTCACTGAATCTACTAGTCAGTACTGGTTAATATCACAGACCTATACATGCTTTACATCTAACGTTAAAACATGAAATCATACTATTAGCTTAGAACATACTGAATCTGCGTTTATATCCACAACACCTCTCCTTCGCCAAAAAAAAAAAAAAAAAAAAAAATGGTAAGGTAAAAAATATGGGCCATCTTTCTAATTACATTTATGATTTTATTATGAATAAGTTTATGGAAACCTAGCTTTGTTGAACTTATCACATGTAACTTGCAAACTTTTATTAAAGTTTTAGAGCAATAAAATTTCAAAATTAAGGCTACTTTAAATAAACTATATCGTGTTGCAAAAGGTGAAATTTTGTCAACATTTGTAAATATTCTCTGATTTAATAACATTTCAAACAGTTTTCCATCATTCACTATGTTTACCATTTCATTTTCAAACTGAAACACCAAGCTTGCCGAATAAAGCATAGGTCAAAATATGAATTTCACACACAGAACCACTCGAAAATGCCTAATCTTTGAGATGGGGAAACTCTGAAGGAAGAATAAGAAGAATGTGCTTCCCCCCCCCCCCCCACCTGCATTTGTCCGGGAGATGCGGCTGTCACCTAAAGTAGGAAGATAGTTTCGCAAGCTATACAACATCAATGTATATTTGCAGTCTGGTGGCTGCGTGGCTTCAAACAATTCTTTTGAAGAGGCACGGTTTGGGGAGAAAGAAAAAGATGGGCTCTTTTTATTATGAAAATCTTGCTTAAGCATGTCCTTCTTTGAAAATGGCATGGAATAACACACCCGAAGTAAGCGTAATATGATATAAAAATGGGGCTAGTTTCTTTGATGCGCTTATACTGTTTATTATTGGTTAAGGCCATTTTCTCCTCTTGTATTTCTTTTCCCCTAGCATAAACCAGAGATATCGTTATTACCAGGCTTAAAATTCTGCTCAAACATAGTTCTTTTTGAAACTGGCGCGGAGTGGAGTGGCGGTATTAAATTCAAGACAGATATAAATTTGTGTTGCTGCGTATGAATGTTATTTAAATTCCGATAATGTCTTTTATTATGCATTTCCGACACATAGTAGTACAATTTGCAAACCTAAATATTTTTAGATTGCATTCAAGCTACTCTTCAAAATCTTCATTACTTGATCAGTCATCTCCTGCGAATTAGTCAAACAATTCATTTGCTGTGTAGTTAAAATAACGTACGTGGGATATGTTTTATATTTCACGAAATCCTGTTTTTTAACATAAGGTGAAAGCCTTTGCTATCTCATGAAGAAAGCAGTTGAAATTTATTGCTCAATGTCGCTATAAATTAGACATACGTTCTGTTTTTCGGCTTTTCATGAGTGCAGGACAAACAAAAAGCAGATTATTCATTCACTGCCATGTATCACAGTGGCTTAACTTTTTAGTTCATTAATAAATTTTTATGTTAGTATTGTTTTTTAATGTTTACCTTATATTTTTATTTTTATTTGCGGTTGGAAACATTTGTACACATTCTCAAGACGAAATGAGAAGGGGGAAAATAAAAAAAAATAATAAAAAAAACCCTTATCTAGCAAATAAGTATTCTAAATGCGTGCGCGAAAATGACTAACGCAGCGAAATACATATATATGACTGACATTTCTCAGTCCTATCAGTTCCTGGAAAGTACCGTGACAGTATGCCATATGCGTTCAGCACCAGCAATAAAATAAACGACAAATACGCTTGTTTTTTTCCCTTTCGTATAAATGGCATTTGTGTTCATAGCGAAAAATTATTGATTCGTTTTGATAAAAGCTGTGCTTAAAGCAAATGTACGATATTTCAAGGGAAAACCTTTTCACCTCACTCGTAAGACAGTAGCTCTTTTATTATCTTTATCCTATGAACAGTTTATCGTGTTGCTGATCAAAGAAGCTTTTTTTCATGGCGCCTGTCGTTGAAGTTACCGGCCATCATCTGTGAAAGAGGTCGATTATCCTCAAGAGAAGCTCTTACTGAAAGAAGCAGCACTTTAAATAGCTCTATTAGTAGCAAATTTCGGCTTTAGCATCAGATAAGAGACGTGAAAGTAGAAGGCAAACCCGAAGCTGCTGAATTCTAACGAGGTCTCTGGGAAATTTATAACCGACTGCATATGTTTTTTATTAGTTATTATTTTCATTTTCTTTTTGTTTGCGATCAAATTGTTTGACAGTAATCTGAGCTTCATAAATGTTCCCATCCTTTTGACGTAGCATCTTGTTTCGTACTCTAGCAAGCTGAGGATGGGACATAAAACACTTCCTTTCTTGAACCGCTCTGTTCCCTGAACTCGCTCTCCTAGTTATTGAGTTACATAGTATTTCGTGTAATTCTTCATCGATGCAAGTCTATACGACAGTTTCATTTCTGAACTTGTAGGCACGCACTGTAACTGCGGGGAGCCGATGTCTTTACCACATTTCAGTTTATTTCCTCTGCTTCAGGGCACTTTCGATGGTGCTGGTGCATTAAATCTGTCTGCTGGTGAAAACACGCTTCTTTTTTACGAAACATTTTTTTATTTAAGTTTTTCAGTTTCTTTCCTGCGAGCTAAATTATGTTATTTGTTATAAGGAGATTAAGGAAACTTGATACATATCTGGAATTAGACATTTAAATAATGCATAGAATGATTTAGTTTTTGTATAAGTAATACACAATCTGAATTCAATACTTCAGTTTTTTGTGCTAATGTAAGGTATTAAAGAATAAGTAATATGCGAATGATTAATATCTCTGCATCTAGGCCAAAATACTTATTTCCAACAATTTAAATAAAATATTTTGTGATTCTGAACCGTAAATAATCATATGATAGCAATATAAATATATATTTAACCAAAAAAAAAAAGTCTGAAGGTTTCAGATTTTAAATTACGTCCAAATGAGCATATCTCTAGAATTTCCGATACAGAGTATCGCGCGCTGGAGATAAGAATGTTTTTCTTTTTTTTCGTACAGTGTTGCCATTGCTCGTTTTGAAATCGTTTAGTTTTTTTAATCAAAAGTTCGTTGAAGTGTTAGAAAATCTGAAATCGATAATAAAACAAATTCAAATTAGGGCTTCCACATGCCCATATTCTATGAAAGATTACGTTATTCAAATTTTGATGGCTCTAGGTACTGTTGTTTTATCACAATGCGAGAAACATACATGCATTTATGCAGATTCTTCATTATTTAATATCTTTAAACATAAGACAGGGTGATAATATACGGTGGCGACGATTTGAAAAGTGATACAGCCTTTTAAAGTTTTTGACGCAAAATGCCCAAACGAAATTAATAGTCCTTCAGGGCAGATTGCCCCTTTGGGCTAAAAAGGCTTCCTTGAGATTATTTTAGTTAATGCATGCTTTTATTTCAAACTGTTTACTAAATTTTAAAAAATTCTCACTTGCTTCTTGTAACATCAGTACCGAAATGTATGCAATATATCGATTTGTACATATATATGGCAGGCCCGCTAGTGACCCAGCGGTAAAGTCACTGAAACTGGTAGTTTGACCTGGGTGCGATTTCCATGGAGGTAGGAAAGGGAGGAGGGGCCATTCCGCGCTAGAAGTGAAGCACTGCTTTGAAGCTTGGGTCACCAGATGGGGTGTTCTTTGTTTACATTCAGGAGCTCGCTTGACAAGATTCTGATAGTATTTCGACACACAGTTCCATAGAAATCGAAAAAGGGACACTCTCGCATGAAAGAAACATTCATAGTGTGATGGATAATAGCAATTTGTATAGTTTACTGACATTTACGCAAAAATCACATCTTGGTTATTTTTCGATAACTAACAACAGCGATTTTGATTATGAATTTGTTTTATAAAATTCTAAGCAGTTGCACTACAAAAATATAGATTTTAAGAAAATTGCTAAAAGAGATCTGCCAAAATTTATTTTCTAGAAGATTTGAAAAGTTTGAAACTTGATGGCTAAATGTAAATATAAAATTATGTATGTTAAAATATTTGTAATTAGGCACATAGGTCAGATTAAGTTTTTATTAAATAGAGTAACGCATGCAAGGGCTATCTGTCTAAAGAGAGAGATGCCATCGTGGAGGAATTTTGAAGAAAAACTGACCTTTGAGTGGGTATTAAAAATAATACTTATAATTTTCATTCAAATTATATTCATATATATTTTTTATGTAAAACTTTCGGGTGTATGCTAAATTAGTGTAAATTTACACGAAAAATATAGTGAATGCACAGAAATTAAAGATTTGCACATGCGGAAATGATAAATAGGAAATATGTATGGGTATTTATGCATGTGCTTGCAAAAAGCATGTATCTGCCTTCGACAAAATACTTAAATATTCATTAAATTATTTATAAATGTATTTGAAATGAAGAATTTATTCACTTATAAACAACTGTGAAAGTACTGTGAAGAAATCTAATGATTAAATGTATCTAATTTATAATGATTAAAAATGTTATCTAAATATATAATAACCTTAATATTGAATTGTAAACATAAATTGAAATCCTGTTGACAAATACGTTATAAAACTATTTAAGCAAGAATTGTTCGTATTGGAAAGCAATCTGTTAAAAGGTATTGTAAAGCAAATGCTATGAGATGCGCACTTAAGAACGTAATAAAGAGTTTTGGAATATGTATTGTTGAAATGAAGGGTAAAAAAAAAAAAAAAAAATCTGATAAGTATAATTAAAAGAATTATTCCCTTTACATTTTATAATAACTCAGTTACAAGTTTTAAATAATACTTAAAAAAAAAAAAAAAACTTATTTTATTCCCTTTCAGAAATGTTCAGAGAAAGTCAAATACTATTTAATACCTATTTAATTATTAGGAATTAGCGAAATACTTATTTAAAGTATTTCGCTAATTCCTAATAATTCTCTAATTTAAAATGAACCGAATAGAGCATTAATTATAAATTGACTTACATTTTTCGATTTAAAAGAAGCCAAAAAATCATGTCATATTTAAGAAAGTATTTTAGGAAGAAGCTCTATAAATAGAAAAGAAATAATGCATAATTTTAATATTAATAATACAATAAACTTTGATCTTAATTTTTGTACCTTAACCGAATAAAATCGAATTACCTTAATTTTTTTTTTCTAATGTAATTAACGAAAACTTGTGAAAATATTTCATTCAAATTAAACCATTCTGAGAAAACTGTCCTGTGAAAAGTATAGCATTTAATTCCGTTCAGAATGAAATGTTGTTTAAAAATATGTTGTTTTCACATACTTAGGACTCTGAAGTGTTGTAGAAAAAGAAAATATATACATTTGTATGTATATTTGCGACGTAATTACAAAATATTTACACCCGAACGCGTCAAATCCCATAGAACTCAATGGTAAATGACCCAATGTTTTGGTCACCACGTAGGGATCGCCGGTGCTTCAGAGCAGGGTACGGAGAAACTTGTTTAGGGCGACTCCATCTTACTTCCTACCTCCATGGCGATTTCAAGCAAACGGGCTGTCTGCATGGGTACGTTTGTGGCTTGCCCGATATGTAACGTGGATACGAGCCAATTCCCCTTAGAAAGTCCTCTAAGAAGGCGCTCCTTCCCTTAAGCAGAGCCTTAAGCTCCTTCCCTTGCGTGCGTTGCCGTAATCAAATAAACCAAACATGTAGACGGCATTCCGGTATGCAGTGGTGAAATAAGATAACTTGAACGCATCCGTCCATAAATTCTTCACAATCGCTTCGTTTTATTAGGCGCTAAACATTTTATTAACATGTTACTCTACATTTCAATAGCTCATTCTCAGGGGGGGACTCTTCTCATAATAGTGTGTATCTTAAGTGAATTTCTTTCACTTATTCTCCAATAATTTAAAGAGAAGTTATTTGTAACTGAAACGGGATTATTTGATTTCACCACGGCTTGTAATAAATATTCAATACTGAGTAAACCTGGTGGTTAGCTTAAAGGCAAGCTAAAATTTTATTTTCATGACGGGATGTTATATTCAGTAGGATATTTTGTGCTTATTGGTTTAAGTGAATGATAAATAAATATAGACATGTATCATGTGAGATTTATCTTCGTGATTCTCTTTAGCTATCCCACTCTATTGAAAGTTCGTTATTAAATTACGAAAGCTGATCTCTCCCCATGTATAATCTGGATGTAAACTAATTTGCATCAAAATATTGTCCACGAAGGCCTCTCCTCTTTCACAAATATCTTTCGTATGCGTTGCTTTAACTATAATCAGCCAACCATCCAAAAATGTAACAGCATAATCACTTTATATTTGCAGTTTCGTAACTTTTTCTTTTTTTTAAGCTTAAAAGAATGTCGTCGTTAATTCTCCTCTGTGATATATGAAATAAAGAGTAGCTTTAATTTGGCGCCTTTCTGAATGTATATATTCAGCATCCCTGGACGCGAATGCGTCTGTAACTGTGAAAACATAAATTTAAGTAACAGCTACATAAAACTGAAATAGGATTATTATTTATAATTGTTATGCCAAAGTAATAGGATTTATTTTTCTTCAACTACAAAGGATGCGTCTAGTGCATAATATTTTAGATGTCACTATATTTAAAAATTTTGGCTTAGGAGTGAAATGTGCGAAATCTCTTCAGTAGAAGTTAAGGCATTAATTTCCGCGGCAAGTACCCTTTACGGCGGCTAGTGTTTTCACCTTTCTGTTTTTCTAAGCGCTCACAGATTCTGGCAGTAGTAAAATATACACTTGATCGAAGCAGAAGGTGAATGCTTTTCATATTTAGTGCCCACCTTGCTAATTAAATGCATGTTTATAGGTAATAAATCGCATTTAAATATGCGTGTCGATCCGCATGTGTTTAAATGTTTTCAAGCAGACACATCTAAAGATCTTAACATGATAAACTGCGAATAATATGATGAAATTAGTAAAAAGGAAAATATTTTTCAGTAATTATTTTGTGGTTTTAAAATAGATTAATTAGTTTTAAAATACAGCAGATTAATAGCCAGAATATGTAAAAGCTTCACTTTGTATAAAACTAATCTTATAGAATTAATACATTCACGAGATAAGTTTACTTCAAACAGGAAACGCT
The DNA here is from genome assembly GCF_044657685.1 of Stegodyphus dumicola. Taxonomy (NCBI): domain Eukaryota; kingdom Metazoa; phylum Arthropoda; class Arachnida; order Araneae; family Eresidae; genus Stegodyphus; species Stegodyphus dumicola. Next base: position 185,028,847 of record NC_140781.1, read on the forward strand.
TCTTCTTTATACAGTTACTGCAAAGCTTTCTAATAAAGTCTAGACAGAGTAAATTAGCTACTAAGCATTTATTTTATTTGCAGACAGAATTCATTTCTGTAAGTGTTTAACTTCATGGTCATCTATGAAATTATCAGTAAAATATGGTTATACAAAAATTCTCGAAGGCTTTTTTAATTATTTTCTGGATGCTTTTACAATGTTTCTTTTGTTCTTTATTTTCTTTCTTCCCTTCTTTTTTTCCCTTCCTTTTTGTCCTCGAATAAATTTCTTAAGTCTGCAAAGAAGTAATTTTGATTAAAATTTGTTTTTAACTTGTCAAAAATTTTATAGTCGAGAGAAGTTCACGCGATATTAAATAATCCCTTCCTTACAACAGAAATAGTAAGCAATCCTTGGGCAGTTCGTTATACGTGAATGTAATTCTACAGCGAATTCCTTCATTTAAAGCATTTGATCTATGCTACTGGGTCGTCTTACTCTTTCCCATTTGGCTATGATTATCGTCAAGTGATTCAATATTAGCTGAGGGGGACAGTTTTATCTCTTAGTCGCTGCGGCTGCGATGGAAGATTGGACCAAAACAGGATTAGATATTATCATTAATAATTCTTTAATGTTTATTTATTATTTGAGTTATTTTTTATAACCTTCTTCCAATTCATTGAAAGGTATTAATATACTTTGGAGCATCTTTTCGTAGCCAAGTTATCGATCTAAGAAGCAAGATTCAGTATTGCTGAAAGTGTCATGGCTATGGTATTTATAAATGATAAGCATATGTCGTATATATGCATACATATTTATTCTCTTATTTTGACAACGAGTATTCCCAGGTTTAGTTTTATTTTCTGTCATGAACGTAATGTTACATTTCTTTGCCTGAAACTTCATTCTTTTCTAGTCAGTAGAGACGGCCATAGGTGCGTAATTTTCAAGATATTAGTAAATGCTACATGCATAAAAGTAATAGTTTTGTAAGGTTTATCCTAAGTTTTTAACAGTTATCTTTAGTTAAAGGTACTTCCCGATACCTTCTAATTTCAGCTTAAAAATTTCCGGCCAGAGTGTGTTTTTAGAATCGCGGTTAAAGGCAAATGAAGGAAGAGCAGTACCTAAGTCGAAATTCACTGACTTCGTTAGAGAGCCAGAGATTCTGACTAGCGCGCGTTCACCACTATCTCTAAGCTATTACTACCCTCGGCCGTATTTCGGGCCCTTGATAGCTTCGCTGTTTAGTTAACATTTAAGGGCCAACTCCTGTAGAGTTTTGATAGCTTCGACTATATCTTATTAGTTAAGTTTTATTTCTTAGTATTCTTGAGTTCAAGCCCCAAGTGGCGGCTTTTCTGTACGTCCTGAGAAAGGGCCATCTGTAAAACCTTATTTTGTGCAATAAAGGGTAATTAACCCTTCTTAAGTTTGCCTTTCTGTTTCCTGAGTTAAAGCGATTATTCGCTTACCAGTTCTGAAAGTTTCACACTCATATCTGTAACTTTAAGGCTGGAACCTTATAAACTGCTAGCGTTTCAATCTTTGTCAAATAGGCAACTACTATGCACAACCGTTTTATAAGAGAATGGCTTTCGTTAAGTTGTGAATTTCACAAGCAATAGTAACCAGAAGTTTCTAAACTCAAGATGAACGGCAGAAGACTGAAAAAATCGAAATCCTGTATTTTTGCATAGCTAGGAATCAAACAGAATGCAAGAATATCATCAGTTTATTAATTCCCCTGAAGTAGAACTGAACATCTAAGGCACCGCAATTATATACCCACAGTTCCCCAAGATGCCATATTTTATAAGAAGATATTTAGATTCTGTTGTTGTATTAGCTATGCTAATATTGACTTACCAGTTCTCAAGGTTCCACACATTTAGCTGTAAATTCTAAGTTGGAACCTTATAGTTTTCCCCTTCTATCTGCGGCATTTCTATTGGAGTGTGGTAAACTATGTATTTTTGGATCTGGGAAAAGTGAGATTTAAAAAAATCTGAAAATGTTAAGGAACGATATTTTGTTTATTTCAAATGTGATTTATTTAAGTGATTTTCTGTTTATAAAATGTTAAACTGTGTAAGATTTCACTCTCTTCGCTATCATTCAAGTGACTTGATCTTAGTAGTAAGCTTGGCGACTTATCGCACAGGCATGAAGAGTAACAGCACATGGAAAGGGTTATCATTTTATTCACAAACTCTTTAACAAAAATGCACGTACTTTGTGTTCACTAAACACCCACTACTTGCGATGAGAACTTAAGATAAATGTGACAATAAATTCGAAAAGGTAAAGCGTAGTGCTCAACTAGATAATTTACTTAAAGCTAACAGGCTGACTGAACAACCCACACCGGCGACAGACGTAATAAGTGGCCAAAATGCGTAGCCATAGCTAAGATTAACAGCTGGAAGACAGAGCAGCAACGTGCGTTAACTAGCGAAACCACGCTCTGTCTAACCTTCTCGTTTTGCCTGTTTAAGTATTCTCTTCACTTAACTTAATTTGCATCCTGGCAAGAAAATGCGAGGAGAAATAAGAAGTTCAGAAAAGATACTAAAGTTAAAATAATCGGTTATGGGCTAGCTAACAGAAAATTAAAGAAAGAGAGTCTTATTTGTGTTGTTTTAATTTAATCTTTCGAGTAAAAGTGATGAAAGTAAACAAATATTACAATTGTGACGCTGTAGATTATAATATCATCAGTTTGTGTCATTTTACATAAAGTGGACTCATCTGTGACTAATACAGACTTCCTTTACTATCCATTTTACATGATGTAATGTGTAGTGGAACGTGAATGGATGTTGTATGATGAAATGAGGAACAAGTAAGCAACTGTATTCTCACAAAAGTGCCTTTGTATGTGAAATCATCTTTTGACGGTGCGGTAACAGATTTTCTTCATCCATTTGTCTTCAGCAAGAACTCTAAGATGAGAATAATTTGATCCTGGTCTCGTTGATGCTGAAAACACATTTCGAAATTGATTCTTCAACCTGCGGTAGACATACGACCAACATTATTATTGTCTCAGCCTGTAAAAACACTGCTCAGCATTTTTAATTTTTCTAACAGGTTATTATTTTTAGTTCTGTTACCAACACTTCTCATTTATTTGCGCTTGACCTCTTCAGAGAAGCAACAGAATGTATAAATTATTAACTTAAAAAAGTTAAGAAGAAACAAAAGTATGATTTGATTTATGTAAACCTATTTAGTTACCTAACATGTGACAGTACTCAGCCGATTACTCGTCACTGAAAATACATTGAGTTAAACTTTTAGGAATTTAAGCAAAGTTATAACAGTTAGGATGCTGCCTCTCCAAAATCTGATTTAGTTTTATCTTTGTTATTTTAATCACTGCTTGAATTCATATATTTCACTTGATTCTAAGTTATAACTTTTCATTAATTTTAGCTTGTAAGCTAATTGTAAATCACTTCTATATTGCAATCAGTTTGTATGCTTGTTTCATACACTTGTGCGGTTTCGTAGAGTCGCAGTAACAGTTAGTAAGGAAAAATAAGGAGTCGTCTAAGATTTTGTCTTCATCCATTGGGAAGTTCTGCAGTTTTAATTAATCATATAAATAATTTCCCCATGATATAATGGACAAAACTTTAATGCGTTTAAAAAAATAAAATTTCTATCCTATAAATCCGTTAATGTTTGTTAAAAATATGAAACTTATCCAAAGTTTTTATGGATTGAACTTTCCTTTTTGGTGATTTGTTTGTTTGTTTTGTCAGTTAAGACAAAGGGGTTATCTGCCAAAGGTAGGCATAAGGTAGGAATGACATTATGGAGGACTTTCCAAGGGCAACGTTTCCATGTTCACATTACATATGAGAAAACTACGAAAATGCTTTTTGCTGAAGTACCTTATGCAGACCTCTTCATTCTTTTCATAAGCATCTGAGTGTGTGGAGGACAAAAAGTAATTTCTTTAAAAAAAGGAGGAGTGAAGCTATTTTCGTATTTTGCCTATAGACTAGGTAATATTTTATAACAATTAGAGTAAAAGAAGTATGGAAGATAAAAATTAAAAGCGAATGCTTTTTTGTTTAAAAGTTGAATGTCTTTCGTTGAGTGGCTTTAATAAGCACATTCCATTTACTGAGTAAAATGATCTTTGTGATCTTATGCTTGTCGCCTAAAATTGGATTTTTATGCATATGCTTTACAGGAATTGAAAAACAAAGTTACAGTGTTAATTTGCAACTTCTGCATTACTGCTATTTGAAGAAAATGGGCGTTGTGAATGCGTTTGGAAATTCATTGTTTACTGATAGTTTCTAAGCAAAAGTCATTCAGTATAAATTGAAAATTTATTGAAATTGAAGATTTCATAATTTTAAGTTGAGATTCAAGTTTTATTAATAAATTCCGCATCTTTCTTTCATTAATTTTAAAAGGGATATATATTTGTTAAAAAATTCCAAGCAAAAAAACTGGAATAAAACTGACGGTTGGTCAGGCACAGACCTCTATTATAGTCACTCGACCATTGGCCAATGCTGTAGAATGAAAATAAATTTCCCAATTCATATTAATTAATTAACAAGCGAAAAAGCGATGATTATCCTGTCATTCTTCAAAACATTCTATAGCATGCCGATTGCCGGCATGTTATAGAATATTAAGGTAGGCATAACATGTAAGATTAATGGGCAGTTAGAAACAACACCATTATTAGTGAAATTTTGACGTAGTTTATATGCATATATTAAGACAAATATTATTAAAAACTAAATAGTAAAAAGCATCATTGAGACAGAGAGCATAATAATACAGATTTACCAGCCTATGGGATACTGGAATGTAATGTCATTCTAAATTTCATAAAAAAATTTTTTTCGTATTTATTTTTATTAGCGTATAGTCTATTGTAACTACCATTGCCTTTTCCTACTTCACTGCTCTAAAACTGCCTCCTCAACGTCTAATTTCGGTCATATGTTGTACATTGTGGCATGCGGAATGGAATGAATACGAGAAACTTGAAAAAAAAATTGTGATTGTTTTTTATACATAAGTTGAGTCATCCTCCGTTTATCTGTAACAGAACATTTGGCAGCCACTATATAAGGTTTATATTATTTTTACTAATAGTTATTTTAATTTGCTAGCCTTTTCTATCAGTTCTTGTTTCTGTCGCGTTTCCTCGCCAGGATATAAATGAATTAGGGTGAACGAAAGTGTATTTAAATTGAAGTAGCGAATAGGCTAGTCAGAGCGTGTTAGCTATTGAGTGCACACGTTGTTATTCATACCAGCTGTTTCGATTCTGAATCTCAGTTTCGCTGTCTTGCCGCCGAAGTTTAATATCACGCCAGTGTAGGTTCCTGAGTCAGCCTGCTAGGTTAAATTAATTTGTGTAGTCTTGAACTACTCGCTTACCTTTAAATTTAGCTTCTTACCATTAAGTTCCTCACCACAAATGGACGGTGAAATTTTAAGCACGTAACACCGTGCCGTCTCTGAATAACTGAGTTAAATGAAAAGGTCTTTTACACCCGTCCATTGTTGTATTCATTTTCTGGTCTTAGCGAGAAGTTGCTAAACACACTTTCAAGTAGGTCTAGTAGCTGTGTATGTTAGCTTAGATCTTACAACCAAAAAATTGTAGTCAAATGAATACATCATATATTACATTTTCGTTCAATTCAACAAAGCATTTTAATAACATATTTTTACTGTTTTTAATATAAAATAATCCATTTGGGTGAATAGACACTAGAAAAAAAAAAAAAAAAAAGAGTTCCTCGGCAGAAGAAATTGGTATTTTGCTAAAGACTAGGTAAGATTTTACACTCAGAAATTTCCAGCGCTTTTTGCAGCATAGCTAAGAAATCGTGGACTTGTCTGATCATAAAGGAGAGAACAAGTCTTAAAGGAAATTTTGTCAGGAAAGGAAATTTCTATTAATACTTCGCATTGCATTCCAGTAAGACCCTCTCATGTATAGGTATGTACGCATGTAAGTGTTCGACATGGTCGTAAGTATAAGTGCGTCACATGCACGCACGTACAGGAAGGAAGATTTGCTGCTTCTTAATGTTATTCCGTGGATGAGACGTTTTATGCAAACTATGATAATACAATGGCAGCAGTAGCACATTGTATGTGCGAATTCTTGCTTGCTTATTCGCTATTAATGTATGGAAGAAGTACGATTTTTTAACCTAATGTGATGAAGCTAGCTTGGTTTTAAGAACAGTGTCCGAAACTATGCTTAATAAGATTTAAAATAGGTGGATAAATTCTCATTTATGTTAAAAATATACAACAGCATTATTGCTGATATCTTATAAATTCTTCCTGTCTTTCTGCGATTAAAGCAGATGAATGATGATGATTTCAATTATTTGTCTCTTTTTACGTATGAGTTGCTTGATATGTGATTGGATAATGTACAATATATATATCACTGGTTCTCCTTAATGTAGTCCCTTTTCAAACATTGTTTCAAAGAATGCAAAATGAAAGTGTATCTCTTTATCCTTTGAATTTATCTCACTGATCATGTAACAAAATGTAACCCAGAAAAAGAATTGTATACACTTCTACATTATTATATTCGGTTTTCAATATAACTGCATTGTGTAAAATATAGTTACAGTAATTTATTTCAAGGAAATAATCTAAGCAGTCGTAAAAGTTACAAGTTAACAGTAAATATATACATTGTAACGCAAAGTTTTGTTAACAAATTATGTACTGGCCAGTGGTACTTTTCCTAGATTTCAGCACCGACGTTAAAGTAACAAATAATCTTAGCAAAACAAGGATAATCTTGCGAAGTATAATACACATTGCTTAAAATCATTTCCGCTTGAGCATTTTGTCAGACATGAATGAAATGATTTAGATCGAACGACTGTAAATAATAACAACATAAGCAGGAGGATTTTAATGACTTGTATGACAGCAGAAACGCGTTGTTCCGCTCCAACGGAGCATAACATGTCAACCATCCTTTTACAATAGACAAAGCAGAAGTATACCGTTAAAAATGAGCCAGTTTGAATTACACGGCGCACAGAATCCTTAAACTTTACATTTATAAATAATTGTAGGACTGTCCTTTGTATACGTTAGATTAGGTAAGTATTCAATTTCCGAAGTCCGCGTGAATTCAACTCTGAAGAATTAAGTAAAATCTGTGTTTATGTATATTAAAGAATAAACGGCTCAATTTTGGCTTTTAAGAGCCCCTATCAGGAACAGGAAAACTGTTTATAAAGGAAAAATACGGAATGCCAAATTATGCTTAATAGCTTTTCCCATCATCTTCACTTACTGGAACGTGCATATCATGTGAATTTAGGATTAGCCTTTGAGACTATGAAATGTAAGAAGGCATTTAAAAAGGTTATTTTTAGGATGAGATTTGTTTTTCATGTATGAGACTGAAGCAGTAGCATTTTTAACGTATCCTTTTTGCCTTAGCAATAGTATTTTAAAGATTCTTGCTGTATATATTTTTTTAATGTATTAAATAGCAAAACGTTTTTTCACACAGAAAATAATTAAAGAAACCTAAGTAACTCTTTTTCAAAAAATTCCCTTAGTTTTATCTCCACCTTTCAGCGACTTAATACATATGCCTTTTTTTAAAGTCTGTCTCATTGCAGACTTTAGCACGCAGTTTTGACATTAACACTTAAAAATTTCTTGCCGGAAATTTGCTAATGTTAAATTAACTGTTTAAAGAAGTGGTGTATTGTAGGCGATTTAAAAAGTATTAATTTCTTTATGAAATCGTATTTCTACTAAATGAAAAGTTTATAGAATTCGCATCGATTATTATACTGGATGGAAGTAAAATAATTGATGTCAAGGTCTTAAAGAAAAATAATAAAGACAGCAGTTGTGTGTTTTGGTCCTCTAGATTAGATTTAATTACACTTCTGTATCAGAATCAGACAAAGTGGGGAAATATGTTCCGAAATGAATTTTATAGAGGAATATTCAACAAGGTGATGTAGCCGTATTTTTTAACACCTCATGCTTTCACATCCCTTTTAATGTAAATAATTCAGGATAGGATAATTATGGAAAGGAACAATACAAAATATGCGATAAAACGTTTAATTAATACATAAAATAAAACGCTGGAATTATGTAAGTAATTATAATTTAACAAAATTTTTATGATACGAATTGCTATTAGTATATTTAAATGCTCGAAGAAATAAATATATATACCTTGGATTTGAACTTGGTATCGGGAAGAGGGCAAACGGGAGAGGGCTGGATAGTAAGGCTAGTGGTTAGACTTTTCTCTTCTAAGGCTACATTAATATTTTAGAGGCCCTAAACACTTACAAGATTTTGGTATCCCTGCATATATTTGCGCCTGTTTTACTCCCATTCTTTTCCTTTCAGCTTTGGTTTAGCTTCACCATGCATTCCATAGCATAACCGGCAATGGAAAATTTGGCGATGCTACCTTTCTTGAGCACCTTTTTGTGATGCTCCCTTTCCTTGATGCCTTAAGCACGCGCTTACTTTGCTTAATGATTAATCCAGCTCTGCTCATGCGAGCTTCGTACATAGAATTACGTCAGTTTTGTGCCCGTAGATTTGGACCTTATGCATACATGAAAGGTTGCTGTAACATTTCATGAATTCTTGAAGTAGATAGTTGTATAAAGTGACTGAAAATTGTCGGTAACAATGATATACACATAACCCCATAAACAGCAAATCCAGATTTGCTGATGAGTATGATCATCAAAGTAGCTATGATGAGTGATGATCATCAAAGTATTTACAACTTGAAAGTACAGCAAAGTTATATTTTGCTGTATTTTCAACAAATATTCACGTAAGGTTTACATTTCCTAGACAGGAGCAGGAAACACCGATGCGTTGCCTAAACAAAACATGTAAAAACTTAATATTGCTTGTGCGTTTAAAACTGGAGCATTAAGTTGAGAAAGTGCTTAATAGTTAGTAGATTTCGGTATTCGAGACATTGAATATATCCAGCAGTCTGCATCATGGGCTTATGCTAGTAGAAACCTTAAATTTGAGAGGTTATTTTAAATATGGCAAAGAGTGCCGATTGCCTAAGGGAAGGAATGCCTTCATGGCAGATCTTTTTAAGGAAAGCTGGTTGGTATTCACGTTACCTATGGGAAAAACCCCGAAACCGGCCATGCAGCCTGCCCGTTCGTCTGAGCTCAAAGTCAGGTCGAACTACCAGCATTCAGCGGTCTTAATCACTTGGCCATTATATTTCGGCTCTTAAATTACGAAGGAAAAAAAAAGTGTTAATAGTTCCTTTCCTAGTAGAAACAATATTAGTTTCTTTCTGCTGAATCTTCCAAAGTCAAAAATCTTTAATCTGCTGTTAAGGAATTCAATTGAATGTCAACAACTGCAACAGAATGATCACAGTAATGAGTAAAAAAAAACTTTTTTAAAGGTGTATTTTAATAATGGAAATATAACATATTTCGTTTTGCTAATAGCACTCATATTACTACTGTCATTGTGCTTCAAGAAATTCTTCAGAAATGTCTGTTTCAATTCAGCCGTAGGATTTATTTTGTACAGTATATCCAGATAAACGTTGATCCTAATAGGTTCCTTAAATCCATTCTCAAGAGCTAGTCTCAAAAAAATTTCGACCCGCCAGCTTTTGTTGATAAAATGTCACGTCTACGGGTTATATTCAGCTCTCCGGTCGATATCTAGGCATAACACATTTTCTTTTTTAAATTTAATTTACACGAAACATTTACATTTAGATGCTCATTCTCAAAAACGTCTTTGCATGTATCGGGTAGGTTCGTGATTCTGTCCTCGCAACCGAGCGTACTGAGTGAAGCTGGTCCAGAATTATAGTCCTTTGCCAAGAAGTTGACAGAACCATTTCTTTTTAAAGGTACTTGGTGTCGCTTCATCCTTTTCTCAAAATCGTGTCATTTATGCCATGCTTCCTTGATTTCTCTTTTTCTGTTTCATCTTCTGCCCGAAAAATCATTTTTTAAGACTGCGAACACTGGCTTTCGTCAATTAAAATAGTGTGGTTTAAAAACTACTTAACCAAAGTAGATATTATGGCTTTCACCTAACTCAGCTCTTAGTTTCTAGTATTTATTAACGTTAACTTTTGATATTCTTCTGACAGAATAGTGAATCTTAGGTACGAGCAAACTTATTTCAATTGAAACATATTAAAAAAAACTTATTATCTTTGTTAGTTAATGCCTATTTGTAATTTAACTTATCTTCATAGCAATGCAATTATGCTTTCGCTGTAAGGTAAATATTTTGTATTAAATAATGGAATTAATTTATCATAATATCAATAAAATAAATGACTTATCATTCTGAAAGCATTCTGTTCTGATAGAGATTTAATTTTTAAATAACTGAACAATGTAACTGGAACATTTCTGTCACAATCAGCTGTTAATTTTCGCTTTCTCTATGCGTTTTTCATTGTGTAATTGTTACCCGTCCATTGAGCAAAATATAACAAAACGTATTCATCATAATTTTTATGCTGTTATTTATAATACTGTTTTATTTATGCATTTGAAACATAAATTATAAAAAATATGTTTAACTTTGATTAGATTTTTTTTTAAAATTCTCCTGGGCTCTTTAAGCACTTCAAACATGCTAGTAATTTCAAACGAACAATTATAGTGTTAATACATGTTTCTAATTTCATGTTAGTCCTTGATGTATTTAATGTTGATAAAAAATTTAATGATGTCTATGAATTTTTCCTACTCAAATTTATAATGTACTTATTCTTTATTACATTAAAATAATTATATTACTTACGTAATAAAGAGTAGGAAATTATCTAAACTATGAACACCAAAAGACTCTGTATTCAGATGTATTTCATGTTGAGTGACTAAATAAATCAATATTTTACAAATAATATTTTAAACAAATTATCTTTTGATAGTATATTTCTGTATTTAATCAAACTAATAATTGAAATTCAAGGTACTTAAACGTATTATGCTGGTGTTTGTATATCCAAAATTTCACAGATTGAAATCCCTGCTAAAAATACCCCATAGAAACCAGTAAAATTTTATATAGGTACCCATAAAATCTTATGTGTTTCTATTGACTTTTACTGGTTTCTGTTGGTCTCTGTGGGTTTTCTTACTGGTTTCTAAATGCCCCATAGAAACCAGCAAAACTTTCTACTGGTACCTATGGAATTTTTGTTAGTCCCTACTGGTTTCTATTGATCTTTGTGGTTTTTTTTCTTACTAGTATCAATTGACACTCATACAACCAACATCAATGTCAGAACTTTCTACTGGTTTGTATTGGTTTATATTGACTTTTACTGGTTTTTCTTACTGGTATCAAGATAATAATAAATCTTCTGTTGGTTTGTATGGGTTTATGCTAATTTTCTTTATGACGTTAATTGACTTCTTGTAAACAATAAAATTAATAGGATGAAAATATGATCTCTTTAAGACCATCAGAGTAACCTGGAAGCGCAGGTGGTCATTTTAGAGAGGGTTTTTACTAAATATGTTTATTTATTTGATTTAAAAAAACTTTTTTTTTCGGAAACAATAACAGTAATCATATACACCACACACAATGAAGTCTCTCTAAGGCGACCACTTGCAAAGATGCATTTTTATTTGCAGCTGGTCGCCTTAGAGAGGGGATGCTCAACACCAATATATACTCGCGTTTTTAAAAATACGTTTATCTTTTAGATGGACATTTTGGTTGATGTCGTTTGATTGTTTTTATTTTTCGGTAGTTTATTGATGAGGAGTATAATAGATATATAATATATAAGTACTTTTGATTTCCAGTTAAATAGAGGAAGAATATTTATATATATATTAGTAGTAGGTCGTCTTAGGGAGGTTGCATCTACGAATTGAATCTCTCTAAAGCGACCAACCACACTTGCAGAATTTTCATTGTGAATGGTCGCCTTACAAAGGGAATGTTCAATACGAAAATATACTTATTTTTTAATGTTCAATACCAATTTTATGTTTCCTACTTATGTTTTCAGAAATACTGGTTTCTTTCAGAGGTCGTCATCTTAGATAGGTGGTTTTTGCTACGAATTGGTTCTCTGAATGCACACACATACGCACTTACATTTCTGATATTACAAATAAACACCGGTATTAACCAACATCTCTTTAACGCGACCAAGTTCATTCACAATCGCAAAACTATTTTCTCCACGTTAACGCTGACGTGAGGAAAAAAATTTCCCTCCCTCCCTCGCTCTCAGAAGAAGTTTCCCAAACAAGCAATATCGCGTCGTCCTATTTATTGTTGTGCGATGCTTGTGTTATTTTCTTCGTGGATGTTTCTTCATTTACTATGATTTACTATATTACAAATTTTACTATGTTTACTGTTTAGAAATTAGTAATAAATAATAAAATACCAGCACTGACTGTGAATATAAAAGCAAATACCACTAAAACCATTCACGTGTAATCGTGTCTAATGTTTGAGAGAACTTTGGTGATAGCTGACTAGTTCTGAAATGGAGTTTCTTGTGCGTGAAATTGATTTTTCGTCTTTACTTTTATCCTAAAAAGCAATGTGCTTAAAGACTGAAAAGTGATAATTTCAAACTTGATAATTTGGTTCAGTGTGTTTAGATCAGATGCACAAATATAGTTTTTGCATTCTACTGAAACTGCATTTTTGAAAATTTGATTTTTGGTTACAGTTTCGAAATGCTTTTTAAAGCTTGTTCATGCAGATGCTTTATCTTTTGAACATTATATATATTTAATGTGTTTATTACTTATTGAATGAGGTAGACAAGACATACAAGCTTAAGGAATCTTTTTTCCATTACTAAAATTATGTGAAAATTTAGATGATCATAGTAGCTTACATTGTTTTTTCTATTTGGTCTATTTTTTTTACAAGAGACTAGAACCACATTTTTACATTAAATATTTTGTGTTATTTTGTTAAAACACATATAATAATTTTTATGCATACTTTAATTTTCATTATTATTAGTTTGATGAAGAAAATTTCAAGTTTTTTTTTTTTTCATAAATTGCTTTTGAAATAGAAATAGATTTGTGAATAATTAGTAGAGTTTATGTAATACTAAATGTACTAGTCTTGGGAGTATAAAAAGTGAATTATTTATTTGAAAACAATTACATTAACTGAAACCTCATATGGTGGTTATTTTCTTAAATGACCACCTCTGACAGTGACACATTTGTCAGGAACATAATCAAATAACAGTACTTAAAACCACTCATAGTTTGTCAGGCTGCAGGAAACTGGCATTATCTGGAATTGTGGAGTTGATTGTTTTAGGAAAGTTTCACTGTATAATCAATTGATTTAGGTGTAGTAATTTTTGCGTGAGTATGAATTTTGCAGAAGTAATTGAAAGTTTTCACAAGACAATTAAAACCAAAGCTTTTCGAATCATGAGTCTTGTAAGGGCACTGTTTTAGCGTTGCTTTCAAATATAATTAGAGTAATATTTAAACATTATTTTCTTTCATTAGTTATACTATTAGTTCTGTACATTTCATCAGTGCTAATTATGTACTTCTACTGGTTTATGTTTTTATTTACTAGTTTTTATGGAAATTTGATCTACAGTTCTATTTTTGTGTATTGATTTTTATAGGTACCCGTTCTATGTATGATTCTATGTATGGATACTCCGCTATGGTATAATTCTATTGGTTTGGTTTATGGGTTTTTGTCTACTGTTTTGTGCAGCATTTTTCCAATCGGTGCCTTTATTGGTTTGTAGATTTTTGTTTTCGTGTACTGGTTTTTATAGGGATTTGGCCTATGGGTACCTGTATAGGTGTACGTGTTTTTGTCTACTGGTTTTTATGAGGCATAGACCTACGGAATATCCATTTTTTTAAAATGGAGATTTGGTCTATGGATATGCATAAAGTTCTGATTTTTGGCTATGGGTTTTTACTAGTATTTCGTTTATGGTGTCTACAGGTTTCTACAGAAATTTGGCTTACTCGTATCCGTACAGTCGTACGGGTTTCTGTTTATAGGTTTTTACGGGTATTTGGCCTATGGATACCCATACAGTTAGTTATATGGGTTTCTGTTTATGGGTTTTTACGGGGATTTGGTCTACGGGGCATTTTTATCAGGGATCTAAGGACTTAACGAAGTTTAGCCCCATTAAAGCAATCATTAAAGCAATCTTGTGCATTTGTTGAACTGGAGTAATTTCTCCGCGAAACTTTTATATTCATTTTGCAATATAATATTTCTCTGTCTTCAGTTTAACTATTTGTCACAAAAGCTCACTGCAGTGAGTTTCTCGACAAATCCAGCTTTTGTTGCCATTTTTAAAATTTACCTATAATGTACATGATCTGCTTTTAAATACTGGCCCTCGATTACCACGTTTGGTTTTTATGAATTCCGATTCGATAAGCTCATAGTCGCATTTTAGCGGAAATGTGTCAGATATCAAAAGACAAATTGAAAATGATGATATGTGATTGAAAACATGATTGTATTAGATGTTTTTACATGCTTCCAAAACGACTTCACTGTGACTGACATACTAATCAAATTGTTAAAGGTAATAAGCCAGTAATCAACTATCAGGCAATGTTAATTGACTCAACAAGTTATTTTTCAAGAGGATGAAATCGATATGGTGACGGAAGACGAAAATACATGCTTCTGAGTCAAGGATGAAACGAGACATCATCGTTATGGAAGGCCGTTTCTTCATCTAACAACTAGCAAATATCATCTCCACTAGCTCTGCCTAATGCCTTAGTATAACGTGGAAACAAGCACTCTTTTTTTAAATAGAAAGATCTATATTAAACTGTTACCTACAACATCTGCGCTGAAATATATATACCATAAATGTAGAAGTTCCTCGAAAGCTCTGTGTTGTTACGTAAATGTTTAGAGATTGTTCAGATTTTCCACAGATTCAGATGTTCAGGTCGACCTGATAATATTTCAGTGATTTACCTCATTAGAGTAAATAAAATTGGGCAGCATGTTCCCTTGTTTTGATGAATTTTTTAAACATGTTGAACGAATTTTTATGCAGTATAGCTTGTATCGACCTGATAATATTTCAGTAATTTACTTCATTAGAGTAAATAAAATTGGGCAGCATGTTCCCTTGTTTTGATGAATTTTTTAAACATGTTGAACGAATTTTTATGCAGTATAGCTTGTATCGACGTTTTGAAACTAGAGGTGAATCTTAAATTTGAATTCCTTTCGTTCATTATACCCGCAGTCAATGAATAGTTCAAATGTGTTTTAGATGGATTTTTTTAATTTTTGCAATAAAGATCATAAGAATAGTCCCAATTTAAAGATCCCCTTCATTTCAAAATTCTTTTGAAGGTGGTAGTAGAGACAACGGCAAGAATACGTATAAACGAAGTACTATAAATTAATGGCTACTCTCGAGACACTTAAACATTTAAAGGAAAGATTCAAAACATTACATTCAAAACTTTACATTCAAAAATTAGAGGACAGAGAGTGAGTTTTAAGACAGGTTCTATAAGCTTTCTGAATAGCTCCTATAGCTTTTTTCAGATGGATTCGTGATTGCAATGATGTTTATTATTCAAGAGATGGTCACTATGCACATTTGCCTTGAGTACATTTTCAGTAAAACATTTACGTAGAGATTCCAGCTTTTAGACTGCAATCTTCTCATTTGTGTTTTGCAGCGTATATATGCTCTAAAGTAACTATGCGTTGAAAGATAAAGGACAAAGAGCTCTTGTATTAAATTGTTACTTCAACGAACTGAATATGATGTTTTGTCTTCCTCCCCCCCTCAAATTTTAAGTTATAAAAATCTAGACAACCGGAAATTTATTATTGCGTTTATAGTTCTTAATGATGCGGATTATGTATTAATTATTTCATTTGCAATTAATTAAACATTAGGATCAAACGTGTGCTCATAATTGCACCGCATCCTTTTGATAACATTGCTCTACATTAATCAATTTCAGAACCCGCTACTTGGACACGATTGTACAAACGGATAAGAACGATGCCAAATATTACATTACCCTTAAACCCTTAATTACTGTTTGCTTCGGAATTGTTTATTTTTCCTGTTATTTACTTCAAGATTAATGAAAAATGGGTATTTGGTATGAAATGAAATTCGAATTTGATATATGCAATAAACCTTAGATTTTCCTCTCTATATTCATTTTGGCTGGGTAACAACGTAAAATGAATTTTCTTTTGAAATATAATAAAAAAATGGAGAGAAAATTTAGAAAGAGTAAAAATAAAATATGACATGTTTCTAATATACTCGCATTTTAGAAGTATCTTTCTTCGCTTTGTAAATAAATAATGGACGAAAAAATTCTACAGTAGAACATGTGAATTTGGATTTACCATGTTTGCTAAGGATGATTGCTACCTTAAAGTTCGTGCTCTGACTATAAGAAGTGAATATTTGCTAATAAGGAGTACACTTAAACATGCGCCAGGTGAATTTCCCACAGAAACAGAAGAGGAGTGTTTAAGTCTCGCGTTTCCCGCAGGAATAAAAGAGGAACGTAGTCATAAAATCGGCATTTAATATTAATTCCTTATGCCAGAAGTTTCCTTATGCCAGAAGACTGAAAATTGTCAAGAAAGAAATTGCTGTTTTTTACCGTAAAGAAATTTTAATTTAACTCCGATTTTCCTCTTTTTAAGCCAAACATAGCGATATGATAGATAGAAGCCATATTAGTTTCGAAATTTTGGCTGTTGTTGGAGAGTTGCAAAAGCCACGTTCAAATTTTGGTTTCTAAAAGAAGGGAGGGAGGATAATTTTAATAATCTTCGTTCTGGGCAACAGTCACGATTTGATGCGCGACTGCAAGAACTGCCGTCCAGCCAAAAAACTACCAGGAGATTCCTTTACCTTACTTCTGGTCGGTCCAAACATCTGTATCTGTAACCGGTAATTGCAGACGCCGGCAGAATTCAGCTTTCAACTGCGCAGACGCAATTTATTGGTAGCCGCGTCTAAGCCTTGGGCTATTTGCTCTCAATCAGAAATTATTGCAGCTAAAAAGCGCATGTTGGTCACTGTTACATTTCACGAGAAGGATATTTGCAAGTTACTTTCTCCGCGAATTTACGGAAGAATGATTTGTTTGTATACGGTTAAGATGTATTTAAATAAATGAAATATATTAATATAGCGATGCAAACCTCGTAATGTCTTTCAATTTTACTTTACTTTTTTTTTTTTTTTTTTTTTGTGTGTGTGTGTGTGTGTGTGTGTTAATAAAAAGTTAGTTCAGAAGTATCATTCATTGTGACATCACATGCTACTGCTCACGGAACGTGACAAGAAAGTAGTACCGATTCTTTGTATAAATAATTTTTACTGACATAAATATGAAATCTATTTGAAATTACATTCAAATGAAGGAAACTGTAAGCAATGTTTATTTTTTTACTGTGTTTAATGTATCGCTTGTGGCGTGAATGAAGGGAGATGAATTGAGATATGACAAGATTTTGCTTATTATTTTATTTGAAAAGTACTTGTTTTATATGCTTCACTCTTTAAAGAAATGATTTATTGTTTTGGCGACATATGCCAAAAGGCGTAACTGAGACCACGTGGATATGCGTTTTCCCTTTGTTATGTTTTCACTTGACTCTAGGCAAGGCGGAGGGTGTGGCCCACCAAGCTACCGCGGCCACACCTTTTCGAGGATAGCCTCAGGAGCCTGCGAAGAAGCGAATGCTCAGCAGATACAGGGATGTA
The DNA here is from genome assembly GCF_044657685.1 of Stegodyphus dumicola. NCBI lineage: Eukaryota > Metazoa > Arthropoda > Arachnida > Araneae > Eresidae > Stegodyphus > Stegodyphus dumicola. Next base: position 185,046,635 of record NC_140781.1, read on the forward strand.
GGGTTGCTGTATAGGGTCATTTCTCCTCAAAATGGCCGCTCTCAAATTAGAAATAGATGTTGACCCCCCCCTCTGAAAAATGAATAAACTACTTTTTGCTGAATTCAACTAAGCTTTTACCTTTTTCGTTATATTTTACTGTAGTACGTATTTAATTCAAACTGATTATTTCATTTTGACAGGTAGTTGAAATGGGGTGTATAACTCAATTATAACAAATGCAAGAGTAGTGTCAGAATTCCTTCATTATAACCAGTAATATTATATCGGCTATCAAGTAAAATGCATAATTTTTTGTTAATTTAATTAGAGGGAAAAGAAATGTGTAAGAAAACAGGGGGGGGGAAACGCATAATTACATGTATACTTGTGATGTGAATTTGTCATTCAGCGAATTTTTTTTTTTTTTTTTTTTTAGTTATGTGCTTAAACGCAATCTCTCGTATTTGCTAATTAAGTCTAAAAAAGAATTTAGTTAGTATTCCATAAAACTTTCGTTTGTCTAAAGGTTTTCCAGTATTTCTCACACGTCTTTAAACACATTTAATAGATTAGAAGTCACATTATTTTCTTCAGTTCCTTCAGGAAGTTTAATCTCCGTCCTGTAAGGCATGTTTAATTTTCCCAGTTAGCATTTCGCTTATTAGCAAAAATTTAGTTGGCAGTTAAGGTAAAGAAGTTTTATTATTTAGAACAAAGCAATTAAGCAAAAATTTTTAAGTTGTTATACGCTAATGTTTGTGAAAAATGAAACACCATGAAGGAAATGTCGGAAATGAATGAAATTTATTCCACATATTACTAATAGTAGTACAAATAAATGATCAAATTTACAAAACAAAACAAAAAAAAAAAAAAAAGAAAGAAAGAAAGAAAGAGAAAGAAAAAGAAAACGAAACGAACGTCGGAAATTAGTACTTTGTGTGTCCGCAACGCTGAGCGATGAGAGACTGTACGCGTCGTGGCATTGAATCATGCAGGTTCTGAATGTAATCCTGGGAAATGGAATTCCATATAGCTTCGGCTTTGACGTCAAAGTTCAGGCTTACTGTGTGCCCCACCAGCTGTACGAACGAGTCACCGACCGATGAAATTTCAGAATTTCAATAATAATATAAATAAAAATAATAATAAGTAGGCCATGGAAGAAGCGAAACCTGTTGTGCCCTAAAGAAGGCTTGTGCAATCTGAGAAACATGTGCACGGGCATTATCCTGCTAAAATACTGCTCCCGAAATGCGCCGAAAAGTGGGGAAGGACTTCTGGCCCAACTTCCCTTATGTAGCGATCACTGTTGAAATTGATTGGAATCTTCACTAGATGGGATCGACAATTATACTCAATAGCTTTGCACACTATGATGCCAGGCGTTTTTGCAGTATGACGCTGGATAGCAAACACATTGTGGGAATAGACGATCCTCTCTGTAACGTCTGAAGCGTCGTACTCTTTCATCACTTTACTCCAGATTTTAGCGAGATTCATTGGAGGAAACAACTTGTTGTCTCAGGGCCCACCACGTACTGTGCTGCCGTATCCATTAAAGTCGGAGGCGTCTGTGATTCGGCGACAGGGGAATCCTGCATTGAGGAGAGCCCTTGCTCACAGTTCATGCTGCAGCAGACGGCGATGAATCGTGGAGCTACACAACACAACACTTATAGCCGTGCTCGAACGTTGTGCCAACACACGAGAGGACGCTGTACGATCCATCACAAATATGCGGATGAAGTATCTGTCTTTCCGCGCCATTGTGCTATTGCGTGCCCCACTGCCAAGATTTCACCTTGTTTGGTTCTCTTTAGCCCATTTCTTCCATACACGCATCACTGTCGTGGCATTACGCTGCGTGCGGGTGGACTCTGGCATACCGATAATGCGGCCTCGCTCGAATTCTGTTTGTTGTTGCTACGCCTCCGATATTGACGAGGTATATTTACCACTAATTAAACGTTCACCGCAGACAGAGGACGATAAATAGATTTCAACGCAACTTTACAGTCCCTTATAGACATGGAACAAGCGGTCCGTTCTCATTCCACGTATGCGCAGTCGCTTTGTAATTCTAATCATTTGCACGGCTTACCTCACTTTACGTTTTCTGCGAGTTTGATCCAATTCACTTAATTCCTTCATGGTGTTGCAATTTTCACAAGCATTAGTGTAGTGATACATGGTATTCACTTATTGTCAGATTAAGTTTCAGATTAGGCTTGTTTAATACACCGAAGTACTTCCTTGACGGCATTCTATCGGAAACTATCTTAATATCCTGAGAAAAATCATAAAAATATGTTGCAGTTAGCATGTTCTGTCCTCTGGAACCGACCACTTATCAAAACACGAACGTTCACTGGTCTGAGTTAAAATGGCCTACAAATTAAAAATCACTGGTCTACAAATTAAAATAGCCGTATTCTAATATGAAGCATAAATAATTTCCACGGGCATTTCTTTTCATGGACTTACACGAGTAATATATCATAATTTACCGCAGAAAGAATTAACCGAACAATGAAACTTTTATACCATTTTTCTATCAGAAAATTCTACTAGTAGTATATGTAAGATCTGAAACTTTAACGCGGTTAAAAAAGCTCGTGTTTAACATTCGTATTCCTTCTTTAATCAAATAGCGATGAACAAAAAATTTTAGACATGGCTTGTAATTGTACGTAATAATGAGTATTATATTGTGATGTTGAAAATGAAAGCTGCGCGACTAATTCATCATTTTATTTCCTGTAAATATTAGAGTAAAAAACTGGATTTAAATTCCTTTTATGTTAAAGAACTTTAATTTTTAATCATATATTTCAGTTCTATTTGGTAATGATTTTGTGCACTTTAATCGCTTTCTCATATAGTTTGATATCCAATGTAAAAGCATTTTCTCTGTTACAATTTAATTCAGACAAAGCTTTAAATCGTTTTAAAGAAAACAAGTGAACAGACAACTTTTTGAGGAACTACTTGCAATAAACAAGATGCATGTTTCTGCAATGATCTTTAGTAAGCAACATTTCCTTAGGATTTAACTGTTATATATAAAAAGATAAATATTTAGAATATATAAATGAAGCTCCGTATTTACAGCCAGAGGCAATACTTCAAAAATAATATTATAGTTGTAATTTAAATTTGAATTCATTTTCTGGACGATTAGAGACTATCGTGTTGAAATTTTAAATATTTCAAATGTTTTCATGTATGTTGAATACATGTCCATTTTATGTATTCATTTTTAACAATATGCATTGGTTTCTAAAATAGCAAATAGAAAATGTTTATAGATATAGAATTTTTATTATTTGCGATAAAGTGCCATATAAATGGATTTATTAAAAGTCATGTTTCGAGCTTTCCTTTATTTTGATCGTTTATTAAGGAAACAACAAGAGGGTGGTCTATGTAGTACATAAATAAAAGTAAAAAACTTTCTTATAGAATGCGCAGTTTGAAGAAATATGAATTTTAGATGTCTGTTATGCCAAATGTTTCTCGTTATTTCAATATTCTTAATGTTAAAAGTTATATAAATAAGTGTTTATGATTCTGAACTCTGGTTTATTTGACAAATTAGATCTGAATATTTGGCAAATTAGATCTCCATTCTTGTTCAGTCTTCTAGTCTCTAGGAAGTGATTTAAAATTGTGAACTTTGGTGAATATTGTTATAAGGTATTTCTCCCGCCTTCTTAACATGCCTTCGTGGTGTAGTGGTCAGCACACTCGGTGCGAATTCGAGAGGTCCGTGGCTCGAGTCCCGGTGAAGGCATTGCTCATTTTTCATCTCTCTTGCTTCGAAATAACCTAATGTCTGTACATAGTTAGCCAACTAGACGTTCATGCGTTTTCAGCCTTCTAGTATCTTCTTACTGAAATAAATTAATGTATATTCTATCATATCGTAAACTTTCATCATGTATGAAAAATTTAAGTTCTTACCTCGTTATTTCTGAAAGAAATCTGGCAGTCGTGGAAAGGAATTTTGCCAGTGAACAGCCAAATCTGTCACGAGAATACGCACATCTCTGCTTGAAAATTCTAATGTTCTCTGCATCTGTTCAAAAAAGAGTAGAAATTTAACACTTTAGTCCGACAACCCCCCTTCTTTTTCTTAAAAAAACTTGAGATCGAATATAAAAGTATGTTTGCAAAGATTTACCGCGGGTAAATGTGTCACGGAAATATAAGAGCAAAAAGGGTTCCGAAAATTATGTTATGTATTGTCGATGACTTGTGCTGATCATCGTCAGAGGGGATTTAGTCGTGGGTGGAGGCTGGTAGTAATTGGAGTAGCCTAAAACATTGACAGAAAGCCAAGGTAGCTGCATTAATTGTGTCAAATAAGCTTAAAATATTTGTCGATTGTTTACATCTTAGCAACACAGTTTTGCTTCTAAATAAGTGCGGGTAATTACCGCAGTTCAAGGTCGAGAAGGACCTGAAGATTTGCCTTAAAACCGTGACACTTTTTCAAGTACTTCTTGACGCTGCGAGACCTGAAAGTGCAAGTTCTAAGCATTCTATAAAATGCAGTTCTGACTGTTAAATAACATCAGAAGATGCTTTTCTGCTTAAGAAACTAGTTTAAATTAATTATATGTTTATTTAGTAATGACAAAAATATTCTCGTTGCTCAAATTATGAATTCATTTTGGAAATAATATCGTGTTAGATGATTTCAAAAAAGCGTTCGTAACTTATATGAGTAAAAATACTTTATTAAAAAGGGCACATACTTTCATGAATCTAATAAAAGTATGGTCTTAATTGCCGTGATAGAAGTGGCGTAGGGTAAGAATTATGAAATTTCTCTCAAAAATCTAAATGCAGCTTCTGGCGTTGTTGAGCCATAGTTTGGGCTGGAAAATATTTTAAGACTCTAAATACAAATAGTTTCAGAGTTTTTAAAGCATAATAAATTAGCTGTTCATTTGAGCATGCACTGAAATATAGGCTTAACTAACAACAAGGGAAAGCAAAAGTGTAGAACATATCGGTATATCATTCATCAGCTGACTGGTCAAAACTGATTTCTATGATAACTAGATTATAATATATCTGAGTTATCTTACATATTATAGCCTGGTTTGCATTCAGAATATTAGACTATATATTATCAAATTTGGTTTATATTTTAAAAATTAACTTTGATAAATTTGCTCAGATATTTTTCACACTCAATTTCCTGGGGAAAAATCATCCTAACCCTATACAATTATATGCTATTGCTTAATTTTTGGATTAAAATGTTTTCGCACTGTATTAATTCGTGTCTACCATTTAAAAATACAACAAAAGATTGAAAATGAAGCAGTAAGAAATAAATAAAGGGCGAGCTATTAATAAAGTATAATCCGTCATTTTGTCAGGGGTCTAAATGTAAGTGCGTGAAGTCCGTTATATTTTATCATGAGAAGCAAATCAAGTAAAGTACGAATATGACAAAATTGAAACGACAGCTTTCTTTAACAGCTTAGCGGTTAGCGGAGATTAATTGCTAATCCGAAGTCTAGGCTGCGAATTAACTGTGTGTGTCTTTTCGCTCTTCTCGGGGATGCTACGTCGATCTGCCCTTTGTGTTACACTTTAAACAACATTCCCCAGTGATAAAATTGCTAAAACACCGCTGAAATGCTTCCAAGCAGCCGAGCCATTAAAAGAACAATAGTCCAAATGGCAAGTGTTTGAATGAAAAGAAGACTAGTAATCAGAAGCAAGAAAATCCTAAACAAAAATTCAACAAATGTGCAAACGTCCTTTACCCGTCCATTTGGGCGTAATCTAAAGAAAGCTATACAAAAGAAAATGTCCAATTGTCCTTCATTTTTCAGAAATTAATACCTTTTAAATCTTGACCACAAATTAAATTGTATTTATTGCGTGAATTATTCGTTCAATTATTTAATTACTTTCAATAAAACCAGATTAAGGTATAGTTTGAGGCCCAAAGTAGAACATTCTTTCTCACCCTCCTACAGCCATGTTTTCATGAAAGAAAAACAGGTTTGTAAGTAATTATAGATTTACTTTAGGGACGCATAATGTCTTAGCTTTAGTCATAAGCATTGTAGATCTAGGCTGCAATCATAGCTAAATTATTAGGTATGTATTTATCTGATTTAGACATATGTAGATATCAAGAAAGAAGAGAAACATAATTTATAATCTTTCTTTTTAATATTATATATCAAAATTATATAATATTAAAAAGAAATATAATTTTAATATAAAGAAATATAATTTTTCTTTTTAATATTATATATTAAAATTATATTTCTTTTTAATATTAGATATTAAATCTTCATTCATCTCTTAAACTGTTATGTATTGGAATACTTGTTGGAAAGCATATCAATAAATTTTGTCTGTTTACTTGCTCTAGCCTAATGTAATAATAATTCAAGCTTTTACTGTGTTACCGATTTAAAATGAACTGTAAAATAAGTTGAATGAAAGGGTAAGAATGTTTTTTTAATTACAAATTTAGATGCAGAACCTACAATGTCTGCAAGATTAATTTCGTAAAACGTGTTTCAAGTATTCAATTGTATTGATTAGACAAATTCAGACACTTTGTATATGGGTAATTCTGGCATGTCTACCTATAATGTTACATACAGGGTGTCACATATTGAATGGGACAAAACAAATAGCATAGTACAAATTCTATAATTGATTTATTAAGCCCAAAAAAATTAATTCCAGAACTACAGTTATACAAGTTTTATGTGGCAACTGCGAAAAATCTTCCGGTTACGAAATCGCCTTTAGAGGCACTGTTAATAAAAATGGTGCCATCCTTGCAGGATAAAGCGTACTGTGTTTTGGAATACGCTAAAACACCATCGTTTATCGTCGTTCAAAGACATTTTCTCCAGAAATTTGTTAAAGAACCACCGTATTGTCACAACTTGGAGAATGGCGTGATAAGCAGTTTCAGGACGCCTACTGCTTGTGTAAGAAAACAAGCTCAGGACGAACAGCACCCAATACCGAAGTGATTGAAAAAAAATCGTGAAACTTTTTTACGAAGTCCCACAAAATCAACGCGTTTTGCGAGTTCTGAAATCGATGTGCGTCATGTAAGATGTAGCGTGTGTTTAAGGAACAATTCCGGCCATACACCTTTCAGATGGTGCAGGCGTTAAAAACCTTCCGACAAACCGTTGCGTACAGCTTTCTGTGACAATTTGCAGGATAAGTTGGAGCTATATGGTTTAGCGAACAGACTTGTGTTTACGGATGAAGCCACTTTTCATGTTTCTGGTAAAGTTAATCGCCATAATTTACGATGTGGGGGCATGGAAAATATGCAGGGTGTAATGGAACATGAGTGTGTTTCTCCAAGAGTGAACGTTTCATGTGCAATTTCCAACAGTTGTGTTTTAGTGTTTTTTTCTGCACAAAAAAATCGATAACGGGTGCATTTACCGAGATATGCCATCAGAGTGATGGTTTCCTCAACTGACGGAAGCCGTTCCCGATTTCATCTTACAGCAAGATGGTGCTCCACCACACTGGCATAAAAACTTATGCCACTATCTGAACTATAGTCTACCCCATTGTTGGATTAGCCGCGCTGTGTCAAACGATGTACTATTGCTTTGTTGGCTACCGAGATCATCAGATCGTGATTTTTTTCCTACGGAGTTTGTAAAAGACTCCATTTCCCCAGGACCTAGATTACTTTTCTTTCATATGAAAGATTCAGGATATAATTTAGAAAACTATTCTTGCATTTGTTTCCGCCGACTGATTAATTTTTCTAAGGAGACAGTTTAAAAGTTTATGATACTAATTAAATCAATTAATAGTAGAAGACAACTAATATAAAAGATGCATAATTTTTAATACGTTAAGAAATTGAGAGTTTAGTAATAGTGCACATAAATTATGTCATATCTTGTGTCATATTTCTGTTTCTAACTAAAGGACGTCTAAATGAAAATACAGCTATGTGCTTAAGGAGCTCAATTAGTGACAGAGGTTCCTAACAATTCAAAAATTCTTAATGCTTCGAACTAGAGAAATAGATAAACTAAAAAACATATATTCGCCTAACTGAATATGTTTCTTAATTGTTTTTTTCCTTTTAACACTGAATTTGACCCACCAGCATCCGAACGATAAAGTCGCTGAACACTGGTACTTTCGGTCCGGGGTTTCACTCTAGCAAACGGGCTGGCTGAATGGGCGTTTTTGTGTTTTTCCCCATGTGTAACGTGTATACGAGCCAGTTTCTCTTGGAAAGTCCCTTCCCTTAGACAGATATTTTTCGAATGCTTTGCCGTAATTAAATAAACCAAACCAGCTTTTTAACACAGAGTTCTACTACTAGATTAATCCCTCAGAGAAACAAGTATATTTTTAACTTTTGTCTGGTTGCTCATTTATAAATGCCATTTTCGCGATTATTTCGTCATAGAATGAGCATTAACGATTATTTAGCCGTTAACTGAACTCGATATGATATACAGTTTGTTATTAAAGACAATATGTATGATTTTTAAAAAAAATTTAAGAGCGTTTAATTCCAGACACTTATTTGCAAATGCTCGATTCCTTTTCCCACATTATGTTTAATTATTCATTTTGGTTTTTTTAAGAAAGTGTTCAGACTCTCTGTAAAACTGTTGGTATTACATCTTCTTGCAGAATAATTCACGTATCTTCTATCATTTTGCAGCAAGTTTCAAAATACTTTGAACCCTTTTATGTAGTTTTTAGACATCAGTGTGTATAAAAATGTGGTGAGATTATCAGTCATCGATTATTTGATTAATCACTTAGAGGCAATTACTGACAATTAGGTATTCAAGAGTAGTTAACATTACTGTTCTCCTTGCCAATAGTAGGCGATACAACCTGAATTAGAGATTAATAGTTAGTTTATTACAAGCGAAGCTTGCCCTAAATTTAACTCCTTTGCTGTCAAAAATTATATTTTCGATTTACTTGTTGTAACGTCAAATTATTTTTTTCATATTTGTATGCAGTGTCTACCCGTATTATTAACGCTTTCAATACAAATCAGATAAGAAAACATTTAAAGATGGAAAACCCGTTAGCATAAATGTTTGCATTGGGGTTATGTCTTTAGAATGTATTTTGCGAAGTATATTTTAGTTATTTTATTCAAATGACCCAGTTCGACAACGTGATGTTACTGGGTACGTGGTCGGTATTTTTTACTTTCTGTAGACTGCGTGTCTTTTGTTTGGGTTTTCCAGCCTCTCTTTATTTTTATTTTTATTTATTTATTTATTTATTTGTTTTATGTCTACTTTTAAATGAATATGAAGAATGAACGCTCTGTAAAAGCCTATCAGGAAATTTCTTTCATAATGAATGTATGATAGAAAATGCACATGCACAACAGGTTTTAAGTTAACACGAAGGGATACTAGATATGCTCTACTTTTAAGATTATTTTTGTTTTTATGCATACAGGTGTTCCTGACCAGGTGTTCCTAAACATCGTGACACTTCAAAATTACCATTATTATTCATTTTGAATATCATTTGAATTCAATATGCGACCGAAATGTCACCTTTTTTTGTAATAGTTATTTAAAAATTGTTTCGAAAGTGTCTGTTCCAAGCTCCGAAATATTTGTCACTGATTTAATTATTCATTTCCATCTTATTTTATATTTACAATTAATACTACTGTCAAGCATTAAAGAAACTGAAGTGTGTAAAAATGATAATTTCGTGTGTTTTACTCATTTGCTATCAAATGCGTGGAAGGAAATCCAATAATTTGAAATTATGTTTAAACTTAAGAGAAAGAAAGTTTGGAATTTCCATTCCTTAATTTTAAGACTAAAGTTTTTTTTTTTTTTTTTTTTTGGAAGATTTTTGTTTTTCCAAATTTTAAAACAAATTTTAAACAAATTTTAAACAAAACTGGTAAATTTTAAAACAAATATATACGATAAAATTTATACGATCATATTTGATAATATATACGATCATAATTGAGCGCTTTAATGGAAGGAAGGTAAAATTCTCAAATAATCCTTGTAGAATTGAGCATTCAGAATGCCTTCGATACGAAATCTCATTATAAGCCTTGCTTGCCTCCTTTTTATAACTAAAATATGCCGTACGACTTAAGTAAGGAATTTCATAAAGAAAATCTTAGTATTTACGGCTTATTTATAGTATTTACGGCTTATTTATAGTATTTACGGCACTTATTTTATACACTATTTACGGCTTCACAAAAAGATAATAGGTTTTACTCTTTCAGTTTTATTACTTCAGTACTATCACATTTCATGACTTCCTCTCAGTAATAATTAAAAAAGAATAAATTTTCCTCCCAGCATTGTAGAAAATATATAGAATTTTGAGGCAATACTCAGAAGTTTGTATTGTATAATCCTGTTGGAAATCAAACAAATAAATTTAACTTTCTATCATTTAAGTTTATAGTGAGAATTATAAAGCCTTAAAAATATCTTACAATAGATATTGGCAGAAGGAGTGATGGTCATCTGGGTTATCACTGACGCGATAATTCTGTGGTGGGTTAGAAGTCTTTTATGTGTCTTTTAACACGTCTTTCATTCGTCTATCAGATTGTCATTTTAAGACACTTTCCGCTTTTGACAAACTCGCATCAGACACCTGCGACACCTTGTTAAAAATTTAGCATTGAACAATCACCGCCCGAGAACGCGAATCACCCAGATTCCGAAGCGTGGAACCATTAATTTAAATCATATGTAACCACGTCACTTTGTGATCAGTGTTTTGCCTATCGAGTGACCGCTGAACAACACCGGTTGTTCGTCCCAGGTTCCATTTCTGACGACATTTTCCTATCCCCTCTAGCTTAAAAGGCGAAATAATGCGGCAACAGTAAGTGCTTAAAAAACTATGACCATATAACAAAACAAATGCCCGAGGAACAAATGCTAAAGATGCAATAATGAGTGAATAAAATCAGCGTTAACGTGAGTTAATTTGCAGGAATTACGTTTTGACAATTAGATATTTTGTATGGAACGTTCGTGGTTTTCCACATGGATAATGTATACAGAATGTAACGTTTCTTCCCATAAGCCATCGAGTGCTTTGCCGTAGTCAATTGACAAATCAACAGAATATTATATTAGTTTTATCTTATGTGCTTATCACTAGTATTGTCATAGAGTAATAGAATAGTAGCAATTCGTTTTCAAGGTGTCTTTGAATCGTTTCATTTTTAATGAAAACGTGCACTGGAATGAAATTCATGTGTTTATGTAATTAAAAACGATCGTGAATTTGCTTGAAATTTTGTCAAGTTTTTTGACTTATCGATACTAAATTTTAAATTATATCAGAACGCCTAAACCACTTGTCAAATTTCGGACCTAATTAAGTATCGCGAAGTTAGACCTAAAAAAAGGAAATTTTTCCGGACTTTTATTTATGCTGTACGAGAAAGGCCCGTAGCTAGAGCGTTCTAGCTTCGATTTCGAATATGAAGGTAGTATAGATCACCTTTTTACTTCTCTCCAATTTCTGAAGTTAATATAATATGATATTAAAGGTTTTATCAAATGGTGCTTTTGATTATGAACGACAATATTAAAAGAGTTAATAAATTTAGCAAGAAGAAAGCAGAAACATTTTCCTTGCTAAGTTTTGCCCATTCGAGCTCTTTATTTGAATAAATTGCAAAATAATTAAAAATGTGTAACTTATAAATTAGTGAAAAAAGTGTTTAAAAGAAATGCGTTCTCCAAATCGTCAGTTGTAATTTTCCATAAAATAAGATTCAAAGTTATAAATACTTTAATGCTATGCAAATTTATCGAGAAATTTTAGGGGAAACTAAACAGGTTAAGATTCTCATTCAATATCGCATGAAAGCTTTAGTTTAGAACTTTCGTTGTAATCTTCAAAGCAATTAATACGCTGATTGTTATTCACTTACATGATTATTTTTAGAGAATCTATTTTTGTAACATTATGAGCATGTAAAAGTGTGATAGAAAAGTAATAATATGTAAGAGTCCTTTCATGATTAGTAATCTTTAAAACAATTATGATTAACTCGTTGATTGTAATTTCATTTACATGATTATTTTTAGCGAATCCAGTTTCTTAACATTATGAACATGTAAAAGTGTGATTAAGTAATAAAGATGCAACAGTTCTTTCATGATTTCTAACCTATCTCCTATCCTTTGTTCCTTTCTATATACTTTTTTATTTGTTTGTTTATTTTCTCTGAGAGTGGTTATTAGCCCTGAACATGCACGAAGTTTCATTACAGTCAAAATACATTAAAAAAAAAAAAAAAAAAAAAAAAAAAAAAAAAAAAAAAAAAAAAGGACGATTTCCCCTACATTATAATACATGCAAAATGAATTTTTCTTAATGTATCGATAATGGCGCTTGGCGAATGCACCCTATATTATTGGCGACAATTTATCATTTTCAGTAACCCTGCACGACCTTCAAGATGCTTGAGAATCTGTTCATGGGAAACCGCAGTACATCTGACGTATCGTGAGGTTTCGAATATTTTTTCCTTTTCTACATAACGTATTCACTTTTCAAAGAACAATGAATACCGCATTTTATGATAACCCCAGCGAGCGGTAGCCTAACATTAATTAGCCTATACCGTTTCAGTCGGCGAACGAATTCTTTCCCCCATTCTCAGTGAGAACGAAGCCTTGGGGTCTGCCTATTTGATGATACCTTCCGTACAAATCCTGAACGAGGAATTTATTCTATTATAGGCAATTATGAGTCGTATCCTTTGATTCTAATTTTTAGAAACGAAGAGAAACTGGTTCTGCCAATTATTGCCCACTGCTTCGAGCCCTGGCTCAGCTAGGTTTGTTCAACTAACTGAGTACCTTGCTTTCAAAAAAACATTATTTTATTTTGATTTTTCGAGAGAATACATTTTGTGTCTGATTTAGGTCTAATATGCTTTGTGTGCTTCTCTGAGGTTCAACGCTCTTATGTCTTAATTTAGTTTGCCTTACAAAACTCGATTTTGTTTACTCTCTTTCAAAAGATATATCCCATGTTTAATTTCGATATAGACTCAATTTTTTTTTCTAAATTTATTCTGTATTAATAATAGAATTTACGATTAATTTGATAAACTTCTTAAATTTGATTTTTTCAGTCTGAGAAGCTTAAACATTGTCCCACAGAGCATGCTTGCTTTTGGGCTTGAGAAGGGAAAAGGTCTCTAATTTCCGTGTAACATACGTTGCATTTAATTTAAATTATTTGCGTATAAATTTATTTTACTCCTTTGTTTTCCAGGAGAAAATTTGACCTCGATTTTCGGAGGGGAGGAAATGTATCTTTTATTTTACTTGCACACCTTTAATTTCGGTTACTTCGGATTCCTAACAAAATTATGTTCTTCCTGTAAAAGTTTCATCACCCTCAAAGTTGTGTGTGAGTGTAATAAATTTTCATTCATATCTCTAATATATGTGACTTATTTTTTCGTTTTGTTTTATTATATTTAAATAGTGATCTTGTGTGATTGTAACTTACTACTTTTAAAATATTTTCTTCTCATTAAAACCTGTTTAACTGCGAAATTAGTTTCAAGCAATAGGTTAAAAAGTAAGGTATTCAGACAATTATACACATATTAAACGACAGTCTTTATTTTTCTCTTGTATTTTAAAAGAAAAAATTTTCTTTAATGTCCATTTTTATATGAAATCCGAAGTATGTATCCAATTTTTACTAAATGTGTGAAGACCATCAGAGGAAAACTTAGCCATATCTTTTTTTTTTTTCATCCTTAATGCTACTAAGACATTATTATATGTATCTTGACAAATCAACCTCACCCTTTCTGGGATTCTAACCCGAAGCTTTCCGGTTGCTAGCTTAACGTACTTATTACACTACACCACTGGGATACGTGGAAGGAATGACTTTTAATGTTTTTTATTCTCACTTTCTTCACTTGAAAAAGGAGTGGGAGAAAGGAAGTGAAGCCCACAAAACAAAATAAAGCTGATGACGACTTGCTGGTCTCTACATTTTAGTTCGGCCACCATTTATATATAGTGACTGACCACTTTACCACAAAGACACATGGGAGAAACAACTTTAATTCCTGAAAAGGATTATGTCTTCTTAACAGGCTATGAAATTTTAGTTTTTGCCCCCTTTTACTTTTATAGCAAATGTTTAACGTTCTTCTAACAGCGAAAATTAAATTCGTATATATATATATGTGTGTGTGTGTATATTTTGAAATGTCATGATGCTTTAATAATGCACGTTATCTAAAGAAAGATAAATGCAGTATTATGAAGTGGCAAAGAAGAGATAAAACTGAAATAAATTCTGTAACCATTCTCAGGTATTCTCCCTTCTCCATTTCATGGATAATTAAGGACCACCAGATGCCGAGCGGTAAAATCGCTGCACTGGGCAGTTCGGACTTGGGCTCGATTCCATAAGAACGGCTGGCCTAATTTTCGCCACGTGTAACATATATATATGCGAGCCGGTTTCTCTTAAAAAGTCCTCCACGAAGGCATCCCTCCCTTTAGGCAGATAGCCCTAGTGTGCTTTCCTATAATAAACTAAACCAAACCAAAACAAACCATCATGGGTAATTTTTATTATAACAGTCCCAAACAGAAGATTTCTCGTTTACAGTGTTTGTTCTCTGTCTCAGAATGTGTCTTTCCGAGCACAAAAGAAGAAACTTGAGAAATAGGAATCATGTCATTATAAAAGCGTCTGCAGAACATCTCTTCTAAAACATAAAAAAAAAATTTTTTTTTTTAGAACTACATGGCTTTTAGAGGTATTCGATCACATTATTTATGTAAGAGTCAGTTTCTTCTTCGTAATTCTTTGCCTTTTAAATATGTGTTTCTGTACCAAAGCAATAGATTTTTCTGCTTTAAAACAGTTACTCTGTGGTGGGTTACTTTTTAAAAAGGTAAGTAATATGATCTGGTCTAAGATTTGATCAAAATATTTGAAACCCTCATGTTATTTTGTAGAGACATTAGGATTTTTGGAACTCGGAAAGATGAAAATTAGCAATCGCCTTCATCGGGAATCGAACCTCGGACCTCTGGAATACCGGCCCAGCGTACAGAATCACTACACCAGGAAGGCAGGAGAAATATCTTATATACTCCCCCTTTTAAAGGGCGACTGGGGTTTTTAGGGGACCCAGTCGCCATATCCTGGGTGTGGAGATTCATCATCCACAATCCTTTCAGTTCGGGCATAACCGTAGAAACATTAGGATTTTTGGAAGACGGAGAGATGAAAAAATAGCAATCGCCTTCGCCGGGAATCGAATCACGGACCTCTGGAATACCGGCCCAGCGTGCAGAACGAAGGTACGCTAGGAAGGCTGGAAAAATACCTTATAATTCATTAAAAATAAAGAATTTTCTGACGGGAACCCTGTCTTTATAAAGCCGCCATCTGAACATTTTTTCTACTACAATAAATATTTTTAGAACTACATGGATGTAAAGTACCTGATCACATTAATTACGTAGGAGTCATGGCTTTTCCGCTTTAATTTTATATCTTTCAAATACCTGTTTAGATGCCAAAGGCAATAGATTTTTCTGTTTCAAAACAGTTGCTCTCTGATACATTAATTATCTGGTCTAAGATTTCATCGAAATATTTGAAACAATCACTATATTTATTAAAAAAAAGAATTTTCCGAATGTGTTCCATAATTTTCTTACTTTTATTATTTTAAGTAAGAATAAATGCAACAATAGGCATAAAAATTAAGTGAATTTTTTTAATCAATGAAACATTGTAGATAAGCTTCAATTATATTTAAGTTGTTTACTAATATCGTAAATTCCGATCTTCACTAGTGTCATAGGTGTGACTTCGGATTCCCCATTTCGAACACATACAGATGATCCATGTTTTCGTGAATTCTTTCAAGCAGACAATTAGATTTAAAGGACAGAGTTAGTGAAATTGAATCGGGGTGCTGTGGTTGTACTGTTAAAAACGAACATGGTTCTGACCTTAATCGCCCCAGCAGGGGACCGAGTAATAAATACCATTGGTAGTTCGAGCTGGGTCCAAACCTAGGCGAACGGGATGTCTGCATGGGTGTTTTTCGTAGTTTTTCTCTTGTGTAACGTAAAAACGAACCAGTTTTCCTTAGAAAGTATTCTACGAAGGCATCGCTTCCCTGATGAAAACAGCTCTCATGTGCCTTGCCATACAAAAGTAACCCATAAATAACCCAACTGATCGTGATCAGTGCGAGGAAAATGGAAGTCAGAAGAACAATTACTAACTAACTTTATGAAGTAATATCTCTAAAGGCAAAGAAAGAAAGTTTACATGACAATATGGAAAAATATCTGACGTTTTCCCAAGAAAATATAATGTCTGTCAGAGACATAATCCCATTTAAAGCAGAAGTAAAAAGAGTAAGATTATTGTATTCAAACTTTTATTTTACTATCATATAGTACAATGTTTAGTATTTTGTGTTAAAGACAATGTCATTCAAAAATGGGCGGCAACAATCTGTACTGTCTTGAAGTCTCGCCTTGGCCTTCTCCAGCGCGTGACTAATTGCCTCCACACTGCTGCGATTTTAATGTAGACAGCATTTTTCAGTACCTCAACTCTCTGTTGCCTATGTTTAGACTTGAGCTTTCCAGTTTCCCCAAGAAATTAATCACAAAGCGAGTTAACTAGACATGCAATATCACCTTACTAAATGAAATTAAGCTCCCAGAAAACATTCCTCCCAGAATTGTCTTATATTTATTTGCCATATAATGTGTAGTGTAGGCCGAATATATTGCAGATAAAAATCGTATCGGGGAAAATAACGCAAGGAAAAACGTCATCGTACACAACATCGTGGGAGGAAAAAAAGCAAAGAGAAAATATCATAGTTCTAAAGAATCGTAGTAGAAAATAAAGCGGCGCGAAAACTCCCCGGTTTTAAAACATCGTCGTTAAAAATATCATGGTTAAAAAAATAAAGCATCTTCAAATTATCGCAGACATGCCTCTTTTGACTATAAAAATTTGAAGTGAATTTTTGAGTAATGATTTGTGAGCACAAGAGGTAAAGGATAGTTTTAACTCTATATTTCATATCTGTATTAACTGAAACGTATTCACTGAAAAAGCAAGAAGGAAACTTAAATATTAAAAATCTGAAAATTAATAATTAATGCTATGTGGTTGCTAACTATGAAAATCCTTTGTTAAATAAACCTGTTTTATAAAGGCATTTTAGTGGATTTCTGCGAAAAAACATAGTATAAAAAGGATCAGAATAGAGGAGGATGCATAAGTTTGAAATTTTATCAACTGCTCTAAGTAGCATAAATTTTCAGATTTTGAATATTTAAGTTTCTTTCTTACTTTTTCAATAAAAGTTTATTAGTTAAAAAAAACATGAAATACAGAGGTCAAAATATTACTGCTTTCTGCGTCTTCTAAAAAATTATTACGCAAAAATTCTCTTAAAACTTTTCAGTCAGAAAAGCATATGTCTCCGATATTATAATCATGAGGTGATTTGTAGGGTCTTTATTTTGTACCACGGTATTTAGTGTGATGATGTTTTAAAACTGTGAAGCTTTTACAGCGCTTTATTTTCTACCACGTTGGTTTTAGAACTGAGATGTTTTTGCTCCCACGATGTTTTTTTGTGTGATGTTGTTTTTCCCTTGCGTTGTTTTCTCCTTAGCGGTTTTATCCGCCATGTTTTTGCCGCGATGTTTTCACCTATGCCCTCATCTTGTTAGAACCCTAGATGATCATTTTCATGATCGTTGACTCTAGGTTGTAAGAAACAGCATAACATCTTAATATACTGTTGACACTGAACAGTGGCAGTGTGTCCTTCTACCTCAAAAAGGTATGTCCCTTTATTCTTTCAACCATAGCAACTGAAATGTCTTTTCTTCTATTATTCATATGTGCCAAAACAGTACATGCAGTAGAGTTGCCATTTGTTGTAACTAATGTCTCTTCTTTAACGGTACAATCAGATTAAGTCGAGTTTTATCCTGGTTAAGAATACAGGTCGCGCTTGTCATTGGTACCTTATAGGTGACACTATGGATATCTCCTTTCCATTTGCGAAGAAGAATGCCCTGGAGGACGGATCCGATAGTCTACCTACTCTCTTCGCGTACTACCAAACCTGTCGCGAAGATTTTCGGATCTCCGGTATTTTATGTAACTCTATGTCAGCAGGCATTTAAAACCAGTGAGATATTCCGCGGATGGTTTTAGATTCAGTTTGTCAAAGAAAGAAAAAAGATGAAACCACAGCAACGTCTTGTCTGTGCTAAAAAAACAAATTACGTGGATTTCTTGCCCTTGAAGTTTAAATACTTCAAGCCCAAAACAAATATTTGGTTAGCTTTTTACATAAAAAACGCAAGATGAAATTATGGAAGGACTAATAAAAGACTTTAAACTACCGAGTGTTCCCAAAAAGTATCATTTCATTTATACTAATTTCTAGGACCCGGTGATAAAGTACACGAAGGTTATTAAAGATATGCTTTCTTGGAATTTTTGAGGAAAATTTACAGTTCCTTACATTACACATGACGGAAACCATGAAACCCCTGTGCAGCCCTGTTTGTTAGGAAGTTGCCGACCACTGCCTGTCTTATTAACCTGGCTACATGTGAGCTATTTTTACATATAATAAAAGTCCTAAAACGACAAATAAAAGAAGAAACACTCGCCTTTAAATAAAAAGCAATTTTCATGCGGATAATCAACTAGAATCCAAGCATGAAGTTATGAAAAAGGGAACGTAGTGAGATTAGAAACTGTGTCAGAAACACATTCCGTTGTGGCCATTGCTGGAATTTTGATGAGATTTACTTCATTACTGGTTCTTCGCTGGATGTTCTCGAAAAGCATAAAGTTTTTGTTCGCTTTCTTTTACTTGTCGAACATTTGTTCTTTTTTCCCTTTTTCTGTCTGTCTCTTTCTCTCTTTTTTTTTTTTTTTTTTTTTTTTTTTTTTTAAGGTGTTCTCCAATGCTTGGCGATCAGTCGAAGAAGAACCGTCGCCAAATGTAGTAGTCAGCTTAGGAGTTCAATTACCTGTTTTTCTAGTTCACCTAACATGCTAGAACTCTGTTTTTCCTTATTTATGATTGTTTTAATTTTTCTACCATTCTTTTCTTTTTCTTTGTTTTTTTTTTTTTTTTTTTTTTTTTTTTTTTTTTTTTAATTTAGCAAGCTGAGAGGTTTTTTCGTTTTCTTGTTTTAGCTACACTTTATCATTAATACAACAAATCTACATTACCCAAATGAAGCTTGCATAAGATTTTCGTACCGAAATCAATCGAAAGATAGGAGTTACCTACTAAGTAATGCTGTTAATCTAATCTAAAGAGAAAGAATATTTTCTTTTAAATGAAATAATCTTATTGGTTCTCATTTATATGTCTATGTATATATATATATATATTATCGCCATTTTCTTGGGGAGTGCTATCTATATTGCTATGAATGACATTCTGACACTTTTTTAATAGAGGTTTTTATTATTTAGTTTCTGGCATTCTAAAAAAAATCGCGAAATTATCTAGACTACTTGTTGAAAGCATCAGCTTTTCTGCCACGCATTAAAACACTGCCTTTTGTGTTTTCCTCCTGCAATTTTTATCGAATTACCCTTATGGAGTGTGAGATTTAAGCAATATTGAAATCACCGGAAGAAATACAAGCTCTTCGTGGCCAAACGCAGTATTACGAGACCTTTTCTCGACATCAGAACTTGCAGACGCAGTATTACGAGACCTTTTCTCGACATCAGAACTTGCAGAAGTATGAAGTTTTACTTTATGTTATTTGTAGTCGAAGAAAGGTTGTACTTCATTTATCAGCATGGTGATGCAGAGTGTTGATGAGGAGACTTAGAATTGGCTGATGAGAGGCATCTTAGTTGCCTGATTAATTTAAAAATGGTATGGTATGCGGGAATCTGGGACCGAAGCATCACATTTAACTTCATGACATTTTCTAATATGTGGCTTGTTTCGATACTTTCAATTTCATTGAAAATATTATCAATATAGTTTATCTTATAGTTAAGTAAAATTATTAATCATTTCCATGAATAATGCTCATAGAAAAGTATTTGCAAAAGTTATAATTTTATCTGTGACGTAACGATAGCACATATTTTTCCCCCATACCAATTCATTATCAACTCAAAATTGTACTTTATATTCAAGGAACAATAATCTTCACCATCCAGCTTCAGATTACCAGCATTTAATAGGGTAGGATGCATTTCAAGATTTCCTGAAAAAGAAAAGAGAAGATCATCAGAAAATTAATAAAACTTTTCGTGTAGTGGAACGTCTAGTAGTTAATATAGTCAATAATAGGAAGCAGTTTCTCTTTCACTTCACATTCAGTCTTTCTTTGCGCATGTATATATTACTAAGCCCCCCCCCCCCCTGTATGTATTTTTTTATCGGGATTACTTTTAAACTTGCTATTTAAAAATGCCTTTTTTTTTTTTTTTTTTTTCTGAAGGATAAATGAAATTTTGTTCAACATTTCTGTTTCATATATTTATTTTGTTGTCAATTAGTTTGTGCAAAAGTAAAAGCATAACAATCATACGTTTTCAACGCTATTTCTTTTATATTCTAGTTTTAGTGTTTTACTTTATACTTGTGCAGTTCTGAAAATCTATGAACAGTTCCTCAAAGTTTTTGATACTTCTGGAATTTTGTACAATTTTCTGCCTTTGAGATAATTAAAGCAATATTATTTGTAAAAATACGCTAAGATTTTTTTAACGTTACTCTTTAGTTTAAAAATTTTGCTCTTATATACGTATATATAAGGCTTTAATTTTCAAGCAATCAGTAACTCAAAAATAACAATTCCTTCCTTCGCTTCTATTGGATTATTTTACTTTAAAATGAAAAATGTGATACATTACCGGAATTATAATAATAAATTGTGCTACTCTTGGAAATCATTATTTTAAGGCTTGAAAAAAAATAATGGGCGCATATTTTTGGGTTAAAGCCATTATTGGACGACGCAACAAATCTTAGCTTACTTTCGAAATTTTCACCTCCCCTTCGGTCCTGAAAAAAGGATTTGGGAAAAGATTTACTGACAATGAAGCCCATAACGATTTAACTTACTTTCTTAAGCGTTACTCTGTTTATGACAAGCACAGAGTGGGTAGGAAACAAGTTTCCTATTACTCATCTACGACACAGAAATTCATTAGCGGAGCAAGAAATGTGAAACCGGTCGGAAAATTGGCATCACTTTGAGATTTAAGAAAGAAAGGAAAAAAAAATTGCTAAGAAATCTTGTCCGTGTAAAAGATAGAGATATACGAGACGTGAGAAAGGAATTAAGAACCCCTAATCCTCGTCGCATTTTAGGATGACAGATTACGTAATAAAGGACATGGGGTATCACGATTCTTTTTTTTTTTTTTTTTTTTTTTTTTTTTTTTTTTTAAGTATTTTGCAGTGAACATGAAATTTACCTTCATTTTTTTCATGCATTTGTTTAGTGAAATTACTCGATATTTTTGATTATTTAATAAAAACTATCGTTATAGATTCGTATTATTATTGTATTATACAGATACCGTCATATTTCTGTAATTTCCGTTCTTTGTTTTAAAATTGTTTTAAAATTAAGTTAACTTTATGTCTGTGCCTAAAAATATGTTAGTGTGAACATTTTCAACAAATGACAACTACAGTCCTACCAAATATTTTTGGATATGAGATTATTTAGAAGTTTAAACTTGTGATGATGTTTAACAAAAGGTGACATTTTTCCGAAAACTGGGTTTAAGTTCACAAAAATCCTTTTAAAAAATTTCTGATACATCATATTCAATAATGGATACACAAAAACTTTTGCCAAGTTTTTATAACTAACTTAAAGGAAAAATTACGGCCCGCGAAAATAAGGGCTTTTACAGTACATAGGTGCATCTAAACAAGAGCCAGTGCACCTCGAAGCAATTTTTTTCAAAATTCGAATAAGATTTTTTTTAATTATTATTTTATGCTTTTTGATGAAATCGCATCAAATCGATAATTCTGTCTCATTGTATCAGCAACAATAGCACGCAGCCATTTTTGTTGCTCATATATCACTGTTGCCATTGTTGCTGATATCAGCACTGTTGCTACTCGGAAAAATGAGGGCGATAATTCTGTGCAGTTTTTAAATTTAATGTTTCTCTTGGATACTGGACGTTTGTCGAAGGAAAGCTACGGGAAGTTGGTTAATTTATTTATTAGGATAATTAATATTTGTAGTAGGGGATATTACTTATTTCGTTGTAATTGTTTTATATGTAATACATTTTTGTTGAATTTTTTTTTCTTTGATAAAGTTGTTCTGCAGAGTAAAATTCTGTGCAGTTTCTAAATTTAATGTTTGGTGTTTCCTTTAGGCATTTTTCCCGTTACATTTAAAAGCCGGCAGCGAATGCTGGCCGCGTAGCGGCTATTTATTTTTATTTAAATGCATGGTTTCGAGGTGTTTGATGTTACCAATGTTTAGTTTTCATTACTTTCATCTATAATTTTAGGACCGTATTCATATGTATATTTTTACTATTACTTTTAACAGCTTTTAATTCAGTATACCTAATTTATTGCATTCACAATTTAAATGTGCTATTTTTCACTTATTACCTTTTTCTGCTCTAATAGTGGCTTGTTTTTCCCATCACGGACAATTTTCAAGAGAAACTAGCAATTATTTACGTCACATGTGTAAAATAATTCCTAGCACTAACATTTTCAACATGGAAGCAAAGATGAATCACCATCGATTTTAACCCAATCGGTTACCAGTTAATCTCTTTATGTTTTGTTTTATTGATGTACTTTTATTTCCTATAGCTATTTTAATCTCTGAAACTACGATTTTTATGAATTAAAAAAGAAAATATTTCATTATTAGTCATTTAAGAATAGATTGACATACCGAACACTCCTATTCAAACACATCTTAAGGTAGATTTGCGATAAGCAAGTGCTGACATGCGTTACTCGTTTGCAAACATCCTTCACAATTTCCGGCCTTTAGTGCTTATTTCACAAATTTTCGAAGGCATTAGGAAATATACTTAATTTAGAGGCGATATACTATTATAAGGAAGGAATTTTAATTAGGTTATTATGCTAATAACAATATTTTATGCTGAATATGCTTAACACACAGATGCAGAATATTCCTTTAATCTAATGCGTGACACAATTTTTATTTATGAACGTCAGTTTTTATTAACTTTATTAACCATTGCATTTTCTTGTGAGCGAAATGTTCTTAAAGACATGCATACCTTTACAAAACATACCATTACCAATATAACCAATATATATATTTACAGAACGAATGAAAGAAAGAAACAGTCAGATATTTGACCAAAATCTGCGTTATATTTTCGAATGTTTTAACTTTCATGCATCCCGAATACAGAAATGTCTACATAAAATCCATTACTAATACCCATTTTATGACGAATAACCTCGTTTCAGTAAAAAATTACATAGCATTATAAGAAAATGGGAAATAATTTTTATGTATAAGTTTGCATTGTAGGAACCTTCTATGCATTTTCGAGAATTGCCGTTTAATTAATGCTCCTAAATGTTGCATTTTTCCAAGTGAAAAACTCCAGAGATTATATAGTTCATTCAAAGTTTCCTATATTACATATTGCCTTAATACATATTACTCATCTTAGAACAATTTTATTAACATCATATTAAGAATTAAATGCGAAATAAGCGTTTTGCATTGCAGAATATTTATTATTTTACCCAAATGAGGGTAGAGCCTTTACCGAATGTAAGATATTTACCAGAATTCCCAGCAAATTTTGGGGAAAATGTGCTATAGAAAGCAATTATTTTTACCTAAACGTGAGACTTAGAAGATTCTTATCTGCTTTAAATTTACTAAGGGGAAAAACGTGAAGTTCGTTTCATCTAGGCTTATCATTATCCACACAAATGTCATGAATCAATTAACTTTTTTGTAATACCTGAAGTGTATTCTGTTAACACTTTAGATGCCTTTAAAACTGATTCAACTAGCTTTTATTAACTTTCCGTTAAGATTTTCAAGAAATAAGCATATTTATGCTACATATTTTTTTTTAGATTAGTCTTTAACATTATTGGTGAAAAACGCAATTAAATATCTAATACCCACATCTCACTAAGACAGTACCACTCATAAGGAATGGTAAAACTGCCTATTTTACGATGAAATGTAAAATCTTGTTATATTTTATTATAAAATCTGAGTAAGATATCATTTTGTATAAGTTGTATGAGGTAAAAGAGAGTATTCTTATGATAACTTATCAACCCTTAGTATATACTTAGTGAAATAATGAACCATTGTTTTTTGAAATTTTCCTTCTTTTTCTAAATCTACCCTATTATACTAAAGAGAAAATTCAGTGAAACCCTCATTGTTTCTTATGAAGCCATACACATTTTCCCTAATAGATGAAAATTAGAATACATTTCGCCCTTCCCAGGATTTAACTTTAGACGTATTTTCTTCGGAAAGAAAATTACTTTACTTGAAAAACAGGGTATGTCTTACTAAGAATACCTTGAAACAATGTGTATCAAGTACATACGAGTATTTATCACTCAATATTTCAATTTCACACTAAACTGTGATATTTTTAAAAATGATATATGCATCGATTTTCATCTCGGAATTAAATTTTATACGTCTTTCAATGATATTTCAATGGCTTTCATACTCATATACTGTAAAAGGCATCTAGTTTTGACTATTTTCAGAAAAATTCATTTCAGAATTACATTTTACCACTTTGAAACATTTGAGGTAAGCGTTTTCTACCATAATTGCAATCAAATACTACAATGTTATTTATCAAAACATGAAAATTTTCCCAATTTCTTTTCTAGAGATACTAATAAATTCCACTATAAACAGAAGATTTAATTTATAATATAACTTTAGATATTATTTCCAAAACAAAAAACATTCCAGTTGTAATAAAAATATGTAAAATCATATTATTCCATACATTTTAAGATTTTAGACCAATTTCAGGTACGCGAATCATCAGGAGAGTTTTCAAATATGGATATATTTATTTTCTGATAGAAACTGTATAACATGTCGTTCCTCTACTTATAAATCATTTCAATGATTTTATGTTACTTTAATCAAAGAGGAAACTATTTGAAGTTTTTCTAAAATTTAACACATTTGTCACATTTTTTAATTTATAAGATAAGAAGTATTGAAAATAATAAGGTGAAAAACATTACTATTTCAGATTTTAGGAAGATGTTTGCACTAATAAGAGTGAAAATATACCGAACTTAAGGCATGATTTCAATGGTTTACTATCCTGTAGAAAAAGTGTCCTATTCTTTTTCAAAGAATATTTACTATTTCACGTCATTTAGGGAACACAATGCGAGTTTTATTGCAGATATTTACTGAATGATACTAAAACTTTAAGAAAAAATAGAATATTTTTCCTATTTCATGAAAATTTATGAATAATTACGATATGTCATAAACGTTGAAGACTTCACATGTTATGTGTGCGTGTGTGATTATGGCAAAACCTCGAGGGCTATCTGCCTAAGGGGAGGGATGCCTTTGTGGAGGACTTTCTAAGGGGAGCTGGCTACACGTTACACATTGGGAAAACCACGAGAACGCCCATGCAGCCAGCCCGTTCGCGGAATTCGAACCTCAGACCAAACTTACCAGTGTTCAGTGACTTTACCGCTCGGCCACTGGTGGGCCCTTCACATGTTATGAAACTCATCCAGAAACATTACAATGTTTTCAAAATCTCAATTCCCATAGAAAAATTTTGATATTTTCATAGTACTTTCGAAGTTATAGCACTTCAACCAAACTTAAAGACGTTTTAAGTAATGAGATTTATTACATGATTTAATACATTTCTTGTATTTTTTTTTTAAATAGAAGTTTATAAGAAAACTATATGTTGAATCAATTTAACTTTATACTCATGCTATTAATTTTAAAATAAAGATTTATGTTGTGTAATTAGAAATGTTTTTAACGAAAATAATCTCAGTGAAACTGCAAAAACATATTCCGTTAATTCTGGTTAAATAGCGCTATGGCTTTTCACGGTCGGTAGCCATTTTGATGTTGAAAGATGGAGGGGGAAGTAGAATATTTTTCCTCATGCAAATGCCATCGAAATTAATAGTCAACAATAAAATTCGTATGACTGGGAAATAAAAGAGCTTGTCAGTCGGGAATAAAGCATGATATTAATGAATAATCTTTATTTAGCTGTCATTAGCTATGAATGTGCTCTACGGAAACTGCTTTGATATATTGTCGAGACTCTTTATTAGCGAAAATTACGTAAGCATATATATTTTTTTAAATTTTGACTTGAAATTGCTTGTGAATTTAAAACTGAGGCAATGAAATGAAATTATTTAAGACTTCCGTGACTATATAAAGAAAAATCTGATACAAAATACGAGAGTGACAAGGAGTCTGAAGGAAATTAACGGAGAAACACCTTTTTCGTGTTAACCGGAATTTGCAGTATATTACTTACATATTATTTTACTTTTATCAGAAGTAATATGTGTTTTACACAATGTTATTTATCTAAATCTTTTCGACCCATGTAGTTATTATCCCTTTCTCAAAAAGCTAATATTGTTAAGCTGAATTTTTAAGGTAATTGTACTAGGATTCTTGCTATACTTTTATAACCTACTACACTGAATTCATACCAGATTATATAGAGAATATGTTCAGCGAAACTTTGATGCTAATTGAACGAAGATTGTCTTTTGCGTTATGAAAAAAAAAAAAAAAAAAGAAAAAAAAAAAAAAAAATGTGTCGTAAGTTACCTAATGCAAAATTTAAAGTTCCATTCCAGAAGAAATTTGGTACTGTTAATACCCTACACATTCCAAATTCTTGCGAAGTATTGGTATAAAATGTGGTCTCCACATACTTTGTCTTTAGTCGTGTTATACCAAATCCGTGGAAGATGGTTGCAAGCTATTTTTGTACACATGTATATTTTGTTGTATTACAGTTATATGTACAGTGTTACAAACACATGTTATGTATATTCCATTCTCGTAATATTTTTTGTAAGACTTTTTTTCACAATTCTTAACCTAGGTTATAGCTTGAACATTTTTCAGGGTATAATGTTATAAGGAGGGTTATCTATGTTATGTATACAGAGGCTGTTCACACATTTTTTAGACGATGTATATTGTATTCACAAAACTAAATTACATAAAATTCTTGTATTTTAAATGTTCTATTTGACATCCCTTATTCTGAACTATCTTTCGACACCGCAATTTCCAGGATAATAATGCCTTTTGAAGTGGCAGAAGAGATATTCTATCCCATTCCTCCCGAACAGCTTTCCAGAGTCCTGTTAGGGTTTTGGGTCAACGTTTGGATAATGCAGTTTTTAAAAGTCCGAAAGCACAAAAATCCATAGGTGACACATCGGGAGATATACGAGTAGTAGAGATATCAGTGAAGGGTATGGCTTTGATACAAGGTTTTTGTTGCATTTCTTTTAGGAAATTT
This sequence comes from Stegodyphus dumicola, assembly GCF_044657685.1. Lineage (NCBI taxonomy): Eukaryota > Metazoa > Arthropoda > Arachnida > Araneae > Eresidae > Stegodyphus > Stegodyphus dumicola. The sequence continues at coordinate 185,074,271 of NC_140781.1, forward strand.
ACAGTGGATTTTGATGTGTGACTGATGGAGTCTCACAGATTGATGGCACTGTGGATAAAGTGATGGTATTTCATTCAGAAAAATTGGCGATAAAATATGTTCCTGATAGTATTTGGAGTTAATCTTGACATTTTTTTGCACTCTCTTTATTTTTAACTTGCCGTTATAAGAAAAACTAGCAACAATCATGAATCCCTTAGAAAAACTTTCTTTCGATTCTTTGAACCATGTACTTAAATTTTTTTCTCCCCTTTTATGATAATAATTTTTTTTTGTTACAATCATTTAAATACACCCATGATTCATCTATTGTGACAATTGTTTTCCATTTTTCTTTGGATAAGTGTTTCTCATATAGAATTCTGCAGCGTGTCCAGCGTTGAGCGATATGCTTTGGAAGAAGACGATCCACATTGCGTTTTTTCGCTTTCTTAAGATTTAAATCAACGTTTATCATTTTGTTTACAGTGGACACCGAGCATTTTAATGATTTTACAACTGTCCTTTGACTAGGGGGATTTTCTTTTAACATTAAACAACGTACCTTTGCAATAGTCGAAGTTGTCCGTTTTTTCCTTGGATACTTGTTTGGAATTTTTGTGCTAATTTGCCAAGGCTCCAATTTGACTTTTTTCCCTTCCTGTTGATGATATTACCTATCGACGCTTTAGATATCACAAAACCATGACTCTCACATCGTTTTTGGATAATGGAGTACGCATATTTCTCTTCGGAAAGAGCGTAAATGTAGCCTTCGAACCACTGCTTTGTTAAATTCGCCATTTTGAATAAAAACAAAACTTTCAAGCCACAGACGATAATTTTGACTTTTAAAAACATAGTATAATTGCAATTACTTCTTTTGCAGCAAACGAGTTTTTATTACCGCTTACCAAAATGGTCTAAAAAATGTGCGAACAGCCTCTGTATTCCAAATATTTTTCTTATTTTAAAAATTATTTGAGTGTAATATCTAATAACTGTGGCTTAAACTTTAAAAAGAAAATCCTAGTTAAAAAAAATGGCCAACCTGATCAGTAATAATATATATATGAAAGATTTAATTTGCTTAAGATTTTAATTAGCTTTTCTGGTACGTGATTATTTAAATTCTTGAAGGCTTTGAAAGTATGAAATATTTCTTTAAAAAAAGTTTCATCGTATTAAAAACTTTTACACAGAAGCTTGTAAATGTTTCCGAAAGAGCTTATTATATATGTATTTAGGATCTGCATAACAGTAACAGATCCAGCGATAAACAGAATTACGATGAAATGTAATACAGCTCATTTCGTTGTAGCTGTTATTGTATTTGAATTCCGAGCGCTCCCTATTAATTTAGAATATTCCTCAAAAATCCAGGCCAGATATTGATGGATTTAGGGCATGAGCCCTACCTACTCACAATCGGCGACCTCCGAAAGAGCGTGCAGGTGTCGAAAAATCCCATCACGGTGTTCCACTTTGTTTCCTTCATTTGCGCATTGATTAAGTCTGCTGGGCAAGCGTGGGAATATTTTGAATACATTTAACTTGGTTAAGTTTTCTCTTGCGAGCGGCTTTACCTTCACTGTAATTTGCATAGCTGTATCACTTCTGCAGTAACATGCTTCGGATCAACTTAAACCTTTTCCATGAAGAAAGAAAGGCAAAGAATCTTATTACTTTAAAAGTTTAAATAACCATACAATCAGTCTTAGAAGAATATCATAACAAGCAATATTAATTAATTTAATAGTCAGCTATTATTCATTATACGAGGTTAACATTACTTGAACTGTAATCATGATGATCTGGCGAAGTCGCATTATTCTGAAATCCCATGTTGCCTCTACATATATGACTTTTTAAACATATTTTGTTTCTGAAATTGTTTCAGTTGTTGTATTTAATACTTGGCATTTGTGTACTGTTTGTAGAAGAGCATACATCCAAGGATCAAGAAGGACAGTTATTATTACTATTATGAAAAATATTATTTTATATAACTGGCAAGAATGCTGGGGGCCGTAGACAAGAAATAAAAATGATCTAATAAGTACTCAAAATAATAAAAATAATAAATGATCTAAACTTCAATCAGATGATACATGGATGGTTCCAGGCTTATTTCAATAGACTTATATTGCAGTCCTCAAGCAGCTGTAAATTATGCGAAGGACTTTGTCCCAACTCACTCTGTCGAGGCCTGTCCGATTACACAAAACGCCAGGGATCAGAATCAAATCTAAAAATTTGTATAAACAGCTTCTCAATAAGTAGAATTTTTTAATCAAATAGTCAAAGGTATATTGGGCACCAAATATTGCGAAAATAGATTATTCGAAGGGGGCATAGTAGTTCAGACTGCATTAATTTGATTTTAGCAAAGCTCACTAGACAAAAGGATACCTTCATGGATAACTTTTAAATGGAAACAGGCTCAAATTTATGATAACACTTGGGGTAAACGACGGAAGTACTCATGCAGCCAGTACGTTTGCTGGGATTTCAGCACAGATCGAACTACCAAAAAGCAACAGTCTTGCCCGCTCTGCTGTTGGGGTGGCAGAGGGGCATAATAGAAAGCATGTCCCCCCTTTCCCCAAAAATAAAAGAAAAAAAAAAGGAAAGCAGAGAATGATACCATGTGTATATGCTTTCTCGTGTATTTAATACATATATTCAGGCATTTCGAAACAATTAATTAGCATTCAGAAGTACTCTTCGCAAGAACTGAAGAGCAATCGATGTGCAAGAAATGAAGAGGGGAAAAAATCGATTGGAACGATTTTTATGCGGCTTGAAACGCCGCTCAGTTTGCAACTGCTCTCAGCAGTGGCTAAAAAGCGTATGTCTGGATTCAGGAAATTTGTTCTTCATCATTATCTACCTACACAATTAACCTTATTCGAAGGTTGATTCGAGAAAAAAAGAAAGTAATGATGATTGTCATTTCAATTTCTTTTCAATTTGAAGGGAAAAGGGGTCTTTTTTTCTTTTTTAAATCGGAAACGGTATGAGGGGGTGATAGATATTATTTGTATTCATGTTTGCATTAAGCTTCAATAAAAATTGTTAGTAAAGTTTGATTTCAGTTAACAGCTTTTATTTACAGATCAGAACAGTTGGCGTTTGTTTATATTGATTTTATTTTGACAGATCTGGAATGGTTACTTAAAATATTCAGTATGTATGACATATTCATTGGGAACATCATTATTGCCCCATTTTATTTTAAAATTAAGAAAGAATAAAAAAGGAATTAAATAAAAGGTACGGCAGTTATGTCTCTCTTTTGGTAATGTGACATTTCCGCACATAAGAGTTCTGATAAGTTCGAGAAATTTTCTGACAAACGTAACTAATTAAGAACAACAAATTAAATTTTCGCTTAGCCGATCAAAAACAATCATTTAGTCTATTAATACTTACATGCCGTTTTTTATAATATCCATTCCTGCTCTGGTTGGCGCCTGCTGTCAGTGGTGCTCATGTGTTTTTAGCTGTCCATCGTTCCTTTTAAGAAATATATGTAAAATGAATTTCCCAATATAAGATATTTTCTCCGTCCTTACCGCGTGCCTTCCTCGTGTAGCTAGAAGCACGCCCGGCTAGCAATCGGGGGGGGGGGTCCGAGTGTTCGAATCCGGGCGAGGCATCGTTGATTCTTCCCGTTTCCTGGCTGTAAAAATTCAAAATAGAGTGGCGCCCGAACTCAAATGCTGTGGACGGTAATTCGTCATCACCAGAATTTGGCGATTGGGTCCTGCCTCCCCAGACGCCCAGTGAAGTATGTAAGGTATTTTCTTCTTCCTTACGACGTACTTTTGTGGTATAATTGGAAGCTGGTCGGGCTAGAATTAATAGATCCGGAGTTTAAATCCCGGTGAGAGTCACTGCATATTTTTGATGTTTCTTTCTTCGAAAAACAGGCCCACCAGCGACCGAGCTGTAAAGTCGCTGAACACTGGTAGTTCGGTCCGAGTTTCGAATCCCTCGAACAGGATGTCTGCATGGGCGTTTTCGTGATGTTCCCCATGTGTAACGTGTATGCGAGCTAATTTCCCTTTAAAAGTCATCCACGAAGCCATGCCTTCCCTTAGGTCTGGAGGGCTATCCCCTCCAGGCTTTGCCATAATCACATAAAATTCGACAAACCTAATGACGCTACAATGCTATAATGGGGATATTGCTTTCAAATCTTATCCATTTCACTTTCATCCGTTGCAATCCATTAGCGAAATTTTTTCTAACTTCTACGTAAAATAAGAGGATCCACCTGACATGCATTTAGAATAAGCTCAAACGATGCATTTTACTAATAAGCAATTCATATGCTACCTTTAAAAATAAAGGAGGTAAGGAAGCCGTAATCTTCATGCAAGTGTATTAAGTCAGCTATGGGCAAAATTTGTCAAGTATTTGTAAGTTATTTAAATTACCGGGAAGCTGTTATGGAGTTTTCACCGAAAACATTTCTAAGTGATGCGTCTGTAATATATATTCTCTATCAAAGTATCTCACATTTAAACGACATTTTCCGAATGCGTATATGATGAGGGTAAGTTCGCGTTTATGTCTCCGCTGTGTTCCGCGCGATTAGCTCTGAAAATTTGAAGGCATTATTACTAATTTCATTATCTTATTTATGCATTTAAAATTTACTAATACCGTTTCTTTTATGATATTTTTGATTCAGTACTAAAATTTAAAACGCACTTAAAATAAACAGGTAATTGTTAGCTTTCGAGTATTAAACATAAATAATGAATGTAAACGCTGTTTACATTTTTTAAAGTACAATATACTTGGCAAATTAACAGTTGCCATTTTCATGCTCTGCGAGATATTCCCCCCCCCCTTTTTTTTTGAATAAGAGACATCCTCTTTTTTAAGCATTTTCATTCGCGAGAGCCTTCGACTGCGGGTTGGCATTAAAATAATAGCTATTGAACTTTTGCACTCCCGGAAAATCTTTAAAAAAAAAGTTTAAAAAAAAAGTTTAAAAAAAAAAAAAAAGATCCCAATTTCTTGGGGGGAGGAAATACCTACATCGGTTTCGAGCAAAAACCTGCTATTCAAAAAAGATGGTAAAATAACGAAAATAACACTCTGTAGAATTGGTAATATGTGTCTAATGAAATGCTGCAACCAAGCGAGCAACTTCCTCCCCTTTAGAAGACAACTTTCATTTTTTTATTTTTCCTTATTTATTTATTTATTTAGTTAGTTTTTATTTATTGCTTTATTCCTCATGCAAAGAGAAGAGTTTTCAGAGAAAAGAATCAAACACGCATTCCTTTCTCTTTTCTTTCCTATTCTCTATCAGGTTAAAAATAATATCATGAGATTAGCTGCAGGAATGTTTTGTTCCATTGGAACTGAATAGGCTTACCTGATAAACACACTGTGCTTCATGTAGCTTTTTGATGGCTTTTTTTTTTAATTTTTAAATAAGCATAGATTCCCAAATTTGGATTTATAAATTTGTCAGCACATTTTAACTCTTAAATTCCATCGATAAATTTTACAAAACATGCTTCTCTTAATCGAATGGAATAGCTTATCTAAAAATTTTTAAGCCTGTTAAGTATAGTTTTAATCGTATCGTCATTTAAAGGTGATAATGAAGGAACAGAAGACTTGTCTAATAATGCTGTAGCGCAAATAAGACTTGGCGGCTAATCGAAATGGAATAGTTTAATTAATTAATAGTACATGCTAGTTTTTATCTATACAGTATTTCGTATTTTCCTTCGCAATGAAATTATTTCTCAGTGCTTTTTCTCACTTGATATCAACAAGATTTTTTTTATTTCTTTGCAACAGATCTTTTTCGACCCGCCCAACCGGTCTAGTGGTTACCATTGCTGACTGCCGTGTCGAAGGGCCGGGGTCGAATCCCGGAGAAGGCATGGATGTTGTAAATGTATAGTGTCGGTGCGGCATGGCGGCACTCTAAATAAGCGGCGAGCCGAAAGTCCTCTCGTGTGGTTTGGTGGAAGGGGAGAAGTGTGGGAGACACTCGGACCTGACCCTCCAGGGTGCTCTCCATCAAAATTGGGGGCGGAACTGAGCCAAATCGCACTGTCACCTGTTAGGTGCTCAAAGCTGTTGCCAACGACAGGCGTAATCTAGCGCTCTTTGCCACGAGGAATTTCGTGGCTCTTGTGCTGACTAAGTCAGACAAGTGAGCATAAGCAACAACAACAGATCTTTTTCGCAGGACAAAATTAGCACGTAATTCGGTTAAATATTCAGAATTTTATAACGTGCCTTTAATAAGGATTTAGCTATTTCGAAGAATTTCTCTTTTGGAGTTCTCTTTCTCTTTCTCTATTGCGATCTATTTGTTCATACCCGAAAACGTTTATCTTTTCTGTCCTTTTGATTGCTTGCCCTGCAAATGTGCTAAGATACATCATTGCTGTTTCATCCATCCACATTCATTCATCCACAGTTTACATTCGTATACTACTTGCTGGCTGTGTGTATTTTAGCTTAATAATCAACTGAAAAGCATAACTTCCTCGAAATTACATTCAGGTGAGCTGATGATAATTATAAATCTTGCCGTGTGCTAACACTCATTTTTACTTCTGAATTTTATTTATCTTAAGCGACCTTTTCTTTTTCACGGTGTAAAATAATATATTCCGATATCGTACGCGCTTATTTCACATGCATTAGAATGTCTTTCTTCTGTCTGGATATGATATAGTTGCGTCGTAACTGTTGCTCTTAAAAATATATATATTTTCATAACGTTGAAGACATCTGTTGCTTAGGTTGTTGGTAACTACGTTTATCGAGTTTGTAAGCGAGGTGATTCTGCAGTGAGTAATACTTAACTAGCCTTGCATTTTTACTTTCTATTCATCCTACGTAAATGTGCTCAATGCATGTTTGACATATTAAGGAAAATAATTTTTCAAGCTCTTTTTCTTTTACTCATTTGTGCAAGCAGTTTATGGCGTATTATGAAATTAATGACTGCAGTTTTTGATTGAATGTGTTCACACACATTTTTTTTTTTTTTTTTTTTTTTTTTTGCGGAATTTTCTTCTATTTCGGTCGCTGATCTTTAAAATTGTAATTGTGAGAACAGTAGGAGAATTCTGAAATTTAACATTTGTAAAATGACACTGGTTTATTGTTTACGCTGACAATATAATTTTGAGCTAAAGTAATAGTAAGATCTCGTACTCTGATTCTCGTTACCACTTCATAACAAAGAAATTGGTATGAGAAATTTTATATTCCGAAATACTTACTTGCGTCTGAAATTTAAAGTAACTTAAAAGGTAACTGTATGATAGCAGTTTATCTATTTTATCATTTACTAGGTTTGATTTTGATACAGATGGAGAGTTGGAAAGTAACTATACAACGGAAGTACATAATACAGTAAACCCTTGCCGAGCACGGAACAGGGGGCGAAGCACGATTTTGCTTGTACTCGGTACCTTAATTGTTTCCACTTGATTTGTGCAGCGCTAGAATATCAGTCATCAACAATGAATGCTGACTGATATCAATTCTGGCCAGAAGTTATCAACAGTTTCAAAGGATTTCTATCAGTTAGAAATGAAATCGAAGAAATCGCACAAAATGCAAAAGTAATTGGCGGCGAAGGGGTTTCAGGTATGGAAGGAGGAGAAATCAAAGAATTAAGAGAAATAATGAATGAAGAACTGGATGATCTTATCTCACCAGCTGACAAAGAAAACAGGGATAATAATAAAAAAAATTAAAGCGCCTTTAACTTTGAAAGAGTTAAATGCATTGTTAAAAAAGGCACATGAACTGCCTAATTTTGAAATAGAGCTTGTGTCAAACGGGAAAAAGAAAGAGAGAGAGAGAGAGAATACGTCATGACAGCCATTAAAAAACTGCACTCCTCACCCCACAACGTTTAAATAGTTGCGTTATTTATTGTCTCAAACAAAAAGAAATCACTAGCTTTAAAAAAAAAGTATCACGTTCTTATTAAGCAGTAATAAAAATCCTTTCAATTGACATTCACTTCAAGTTCCCCCCCCTTTAATTATGACAATATTTATGTTTATTTAAATTATACGTACTTCCTTAATCTGAATTGTATTTAATACATTTTTCTCAATAGAAAGTTAACTTTGTCGAACGCGATTTTGCTGTGCGTGCAAAGTATTAATGACATAACCCCTGCTTCGTCAAGGGTTTAATGTATATGACACAAGTAACATCTTTTATTAAATATACTTATATAAAAGTTATATAAAATTATAAAACGGCTCTCAGTCTTACTCTGATAACTAGTATAGATTCATAATTTAAGAAATAAATTAAATATCTTTGTCCCGCTTTACTTAACTTCCCTATTTTTCTAAGACAGATTGTAGCTGTTAGGTTATCTTGATGCAGGGATGTGAAAAATGTGCAGTTCCCTCGCCGAGGTTCGAACACCATTCGATAGATAAATCATTTCATGTAAATAATTAATAGATTCAAATTACGGCTATAATTACGAATTTAGTAAACTCTTGAGGAAATGGGAAGAAGGAGATTAAAATGTGTACCTATTTCCCTTCAACATGACGATGGTAATGAATTTTGAATTAGAAGCAATATCGTAATTGAACCAATATTTAGTTCATAGAATTTCTAGGACAAATATTATTTTTCAGAAAAATATAGGTCGTAGAAAACAGGGTGTGGAACATAAAATTAAGTTTTTGATTACCCTTATAATACATAACCATAACTGCAATTTAATTGATTATTAAATTGAATGTAGTTTATTATGTCAGAATTTGTTTAGTAATTTTCATTAAACTACGATGGCAAGCTTTTAATGGTTCGTTCTGATACGCACATTAATCTGTTTTGTGCTTGTTTTTAGAAAGAAATTATACCACACTAATTCCATAATGCAAACAATTTTAAACGCGTTTATTACGAATTCTAACCATCTTCCTCTTTTCTGCGTTTTCGAAGCATCACTTTTCAGGTTTTTGATGTTTTAAACTTTCTTCGTTCCACTTATTAAAACAAATAAAAAAATATTTATATAAAAAAGAAAATGTGAAAGGTTTCAGATTTTAAATTACGTCCAAAGGGGCCTTTTTTTAAAAAGATTTTGTGTGTTAACTTTAATTATTAAATATAAAGTTTTTCGCACTTAAACCGTAAAATTCAGTTCAATAGCAATATCGCAAAATAATTTTAAACCGAGCATATCTTTAGAATTTCCGATGCACAGTCTCACGCGCTGGAGATAAAAATACTTTTTCTGTACAACGTTGCCATTGCTCGCTTTGAAATTCTTGAGTTTGTTAATCAAAAATTCGTTAAAGTTTTACAAAATGTGAAATTGATATTAAAACAAATTTCAAATTTGGGCTTCAAGGTGCCCATATTCGCAGTAGGATTACGTCATTCAATTGAATGGCTCTAGGTACCGTTGTTTTATCATAATGCGAGAAACATACGTATATTTATGCAGATTCTTCATTATTTAATTTCTTCAAATATAATGCAGGGCGATAATATTTGGTGGCAACAGTTTGAAAAGTGAAACAGACATTCAGAGTGATTCGGCGCAAAATCGCAAAACGAAAACAATAGTCTCTCAGGGACAAAGTGTCCCTGAGAGACTATTGTTTTCGTACAGCCAGTTAAGTACCTTCGCGATATTTTAATTAGTAGTGATTGTACTTTTCATTCTGTATTAATAATTGTGTTCATATTTTAAATTCTTTGACAGTATTTTAATTTTATTAATGTTATTGTTTTTTTTTTTTTTTTTTTTTTTTTGACAGTGTTTCTTATTTGCTTCATTTCTTTTTTTTATAGGTAAGCAGTTGGCTGTTATCATTCGTTGTTGTTGATCGGTGAGTTTTTAGTATAGTGAATAAACTAAAATTCTTCTTCTTAACCTAGGTAATTACCAGCAGTAATTTTTTGCGCACCTTGTATCAATACATTACATACTGTTTTTTAGTTCAGAATATTTAGCTCAAATTTAATTAGATTCTGCATAAGATATTACGTATATTTTTGCATATAATGAAGCAACAGTGGCCGATGCTAGTGCAAAATTCAGAAGATACGTTGTTAAGATTTTTTGGTCTCGGAGTCATGCTATTTTGTCTATACACAGATCGTGTATAAATTAAACATCATGTTAACGTCATTCTTTATCATGAGCTTTGTGTTTTGTCGCATGCATTCTCGAAGGTTTTAGAAGAAAATATCGTAATTGCAGGTTATCGTACTAAATATTATTTCATCATGAATTGAGCAAAAGTGAGCAGTTTCTAAAATATGGGGAATAAGAAAAAAGAAAACTGTACTTTCGTATATTAGTAAAATCTAAACTAACTATTAATATTAATATTATGGCTCGAAATAAAGCTTAAAAGCTAGTTAGGCTTGATTAAAAGAATAGGATGCTGTGATTTTTTTTTTTTTTTTTTTTTCTTTACATCACAGAATCTTTGTTTTCTGCTTTCAGAAGAGAAGCAGATGTTTATTTTTAGCTGAAACTCAACTTTTGTCATGTAAATCAAACAAAGCCTAACATAGGAAACTTTCAAAATTTTCAAAGCCGACGTTTATCAACCCATCATTTGTCACACTGGTAGATGGAATGTTGTCAATGCTAAGCAGTTTTAAACGGAAACTAATCCAAATGTGCATTACCTCACTTTGGAAATTTTTTAAAAAATTGTAAAGAAGTGCTATCTTCTACAATTTTGATACAATGCATTACTGATTTTTGTTTAATTAATGTTCTATTGTCAATGATATGCAGATATGTGTCGAGGTAAACAATAAGAATTTACGCGAAAGGAACGAAAATATCAAATAGCTTTTGTCTTCCGATTATAAACACAACTGTAAGACGAATGTAGTTAACGTTAGACTCGTCAAAAATGAGACGAAGAAGCTATTCTTCAAGGTTATGTCCCATGTCAAGTGCTGCGGGTGCAGATCTTTGTTCGTTGAGGCAAAGGGAGCAAAAGCTGATAACCACAGAATTGAGAGGAGCAAGTTTCAAGTTTTTCACTGAGATCTTGGGGGGGGGGGATGTGAGTTAAACCTGGAATAAGGACTCTTCAGAGCATTCCTCCGATGAGCTTCAGAAGTATTGATTCTGCCGTCAGTAGAGTTTTACCTTTATTTATTTTTTATTTATTTCTAACTCAAAGCCATATATATTCCGCAAATAAAGCCGAATTCTTTCTGTCAATATGAATCTCATTAAATTTTTCTCTGGCTATCATTTCTATGCACAATGAAATATGTGCAGCAGCCGTTATCCGACCTTAACTTCCATCAACGAAATTTATTCCAGCTGAGGAAAGTAGAAAATAAAAGATTCAGATTAGACCTATACCTAACATTTATACTTAATATTTATACCTGAAAAATGGGTAGAATACTAAGGAAAAGTGCATCTTAACGCTATTTTAAGTAAAAGGTGTGTCAAATTGCTTTGTTAATATATCGTTATATTAAGGCGAATGAAGTAACATGCAGTCAGAGTGACCAAAATAGCTAATTAACGACAGGAAGGTGTAAGGTTCAAATCCCATTCAATTTTGAGCGCACTTTATTTACAGGGCCTGAAATTTCGAACTGGTTAATAATGCATATGGAAAATGTCAATATTCGAACGATGGAGCGACTAGACTTATGTTATAAACAAGACTACATCTCATGGAATTCCTAGATGACGTACGAAATGAATGGGAGGTAGAAGTAAATGCTTCGCCGTGGATTTATTACTTCGTAAATTAGTAATCATAGGAACTTGATAAGGGCAATTAAATCCATCTCCCTGTGCCTAGGCAGATGGTAATTTTTACATTAATTAGTGAAGGAAACTGGCCAAGTTACTGCGTTAGAAATGGGACAGCCAGTCTGTTCTTTACCAATAATCGAATAAGAGATTAAACCGCCAATGATCAGTAGCCGTATTGTAAATTATTAAGTATTAAACTATCTGTTTTAATTACATCTAAGTCGTATGAAAACGAACCAAATTTTCTTGTTTCTTTCTATCAAACTTGTAACCTGTAGCAAATATAACGCGGTGAAATGAGAAATGTCTTATAAATACATCACCTCACTTACAAAAATCATAAAAGGTTGTTAAAAACCTGGTATTCGAAATTTTGACTTCATAGTTATTAGAATTTTGCTGAAGTGTTATTAAAATTTCTAAAATATTTAGCCAGCCAAGTTAATCTGAAATTTCATTCAGACATCAAATACTTATCAATGGCCTAAAGGCAACGCCGCAGAATCAAGAATTGACCCTTATTGTACACGGTATTTTGCTCTAAATTCTTTTCCATGTGGGTGAATCGGCTGGCTGCATCCCATATAAGTATCCAACGTATCTAAAACGTCTGTGACGTTACAAAGTCTGTGAAGGCATCCTTTATCCCTATGCAGATCGCCTTCGCATGCTTTGTTGTAATTAACCAAACTGAACTAAATGCGTTAAAAATTTTACTATTTCTGTCAACTAAAAACTGAATACAGCTGCCTTTTGCAGTAAACTGATTGCAGTACTATAAATCGTCTTCTGGCTTTCCATATATCATTTGATGTAATTTCTTCTCTATTTCATTATATGTATAGATAAACTGCTGATGTTAATAATCATAATAACTACTATCTGTCATTAATCGCTTTTTTCTCCATCTTATCATAAATTTTCCTACACTATAATAAGGTTGTTAAAATCCGTGATGAAATGTCCCTAAGAAAGTTAGATTAACTTCCCCCAAGTATTTATGATATATTGTTTGTTGAGAAACCTCAAGAAATATCCAAGATCGTATAGATGTTATAGGGCAGGGATGGCCAGACTTCAAGACGATGGGAGCTGCCTGATAGATTTTTATGAACGTTTGAGTGCCGCAAGACCAAATTTATATCGTTTTAAAAATAATGAGATAATTTTTTATATGAAGAAATTTTAAAGTAAATTAAGGAATATGTGATTACCACGATTGCATATAAATATGAATAAATACATCTTATATCTACTGTTTTGTGTTTAGAAAAGTTAAGTCCCAAGAAAATAAAAATTTGTAACTCTTGTACTGGGCAACTGAGCTTTTTTACTTCAGGCAGAGAAAACCAATTTTTTTTTTTTTTTTTTTTTTCTAATTTCCTTTATACCTCTTCGTTTATAATTATTGGTGTGTTATTTCAGTAGAAGTAAAATGAATCGTAAGCATATTCATTAGTCTACTATTATATATATATATATATATATATATAAAAGTAATTTTGTTTCTCCATACAATTAACATAAAGACCAACATACTGAGATCCTTCGAATCTTTAGATCCTAACCTAAGAAACCGTTAAACATTTTTTCCCAAAACTTTGGAGTAACTACTTTTACTGATGCCCAGTATAGAAGAAATCACAGAAAAAAAAAATGAATATGATCTTAATTTCAGTAGCATTAGAATAATCAGTATCTGTCATGATGGCCCTGTATATCTCATGATGGACAGTATTTCAGGTTGGCATCCAACGGAATCTGCTAGAATTTAGTTATCAGTATACTACGCATCATTGAAAATTCTCGAATCATTCCGATAATTTTAGACATAGATAATGAAGCTCAGGCGCATTATTGAAAATTCTCGAATCGTCCCGATAATTTTCGACATAGATGAGAAAGTTCTTGTAATGTTGTAGCGTTGCGCGCCTCCAACTTGCACGCAACCAAGAGGTGACTGTTGAAACTGGATAAAAGACAGAGTCTTGTTAAGGGTTTAAGTCCCTTTTTATTCAACGTAATAAATTACAAGTGCGTGCTCTTGACGCTCACAAACTACGCCAACTCGGCGGTCAAATAAAAATAATAACCTGAAAAGAAACTAAAGACAAGACTCTAACTACGAGGCTCTCTAAAAGTAACTAACCTCACCGCGTTTTACAATACCGCTGCTAATTCAGCAAACTTGAAGATCACGTTGAACGATTAACAATACTTCCAGGCAAGCACACAGGCCGAAACGCGGGGTTCTTCAATTTCTGGCTAACTACCTCCGCGCTCGTGAAGTAAGAACAGCACACCTCGAACTCGTTTCCTTTCTATTTAACTCAGAATACTTCCGCTGATAATTTGAATCCTTGCGCGTTCTACTAAAATTTACATACTCTGGCATTGGCAGTTCCAGGGGAAAGTAAGGCTTGACAGGAAAGGTAGTTTAAACTTAAAATAAATGTTAGTTAAAATAAATATAAACCCTACAATGTTACAGTTTCATGTTGCTGGCCACGAGAGGGTGCAGCTTTTTTATTTATGTCTATTATTTTTTCTTACCGTTTTGCGGATTATTTGATTGAGATGTAGTGGCAACGATAGAAAAATGATGAATGTTCTTCTGTAAGAAAACAAATTGTAAATAGCTGTAAATAAAGTTTTCCGTGTGATAAAATGGAAAAAAAAATCAAGTTTTCTGTGGATTTTATAAAGGAAAGGTAAACAGAAAGATGTTCTTATTAAATATGCGCCTCATTGAAAGTTTTGGAACTATCTCTCGAATCATCCCGATAATTTTGAACATAGATAACGAAGTTTATCCACATCATTGAAAATTCTTGAAACGGTCTCTCGAATTGTCCTGATAATTTTAAACATAGATAATGAAGTTCATACGCATCATTGAAAATTCTCGAAACCACCTCATGAATCGTTACGATAATTCTGGGCATACAATAACCTATTGTTAATAAATCTAGTAGTTCATGCAGGGCTATATAAACGCTTCGTCGAGCACATATTCTATCTGTCTACCAGGCAGATACCTAGCTGTTTAATTTTGAGTTGTTTTTCAAATACATGGCAAATCAAAACTGTTACAGAAAGAAAACGTACCTGTCACTACTATAATGTATTTATTTCGTAAATGCAGTTATAATATGAACGCGCAACTCTTCATATTTCTATGGACATGCACAGATGTTCGATGTGGAGGCCTTTTGTAACACTGCAGACGTCTGCACAGTAGTTTAGTTCCTAAGCTCTGGTCAAATTGTTGTACAGACAAAAATTTGCACTCTGAAAAGCCGCAGTTTGGGCCGTGCTATATGCATTACAACTTTCGTTTTCCCTGTATATGATAAACAAAATCCCTGAATGATAATTTCTTTCAATGAAGGTTATGGATGTCCTTCCTTGGGGTGGGGAAATCCTTAGGAATTACATTTAATTCTGTTTTCATCTCCCATGAATTTACCATTTTGTATGAAATTTTAATTATACCTATTTCGAACGTCCAGCCAGTGTATGGTGCTCATGTAATACGAAGAGTTTCCAACTTTTCTTTATGGCTCATATGAGTGTAGAGAGCTGAATCATTTTTAGCTTCAAGTTCCTGAAGTTCTGCTAATATAGTAACATGCAATTATTTCTGTGTTCTAGAAGTAAAGGTACACAGCAAGTTCCCATGTGTTATGAAATTCGGATTTAAGTATTAGTTGAAAAGTAACCCGATTTTCTAAATTTTATATTGTGCAACTCAAATTCTAAGTTCGCATAACTCCACAAAAACTTCCCATCCCTTTAAGATATAATCTTAATATACTTTATACCGTAGTCAAACGATCCATCGCATTCAAACGCTAAAAGCATTCCTTTTTAAGCAACTACTATGTTTTTCGCAAGAACATATTAACGACAATTTTTTATGCGGTATACAAAATTTAAATGTTTTTGAAGAGGTAAAGTAAAAAGTTCATATAATTATCTCACGTTCTGTAAGAAACTTACTGCCGAACGATTTTCTTTACTTTTTCTGATTACTTTAAAATAAATCTTACAGTAAAGACAACAATAAAAAAATTGCTTTTCTGTATTAGCCCTGCCCCATTTCCTAACATATAATAAATGGGAAATCAAAATCTATGCTTCGATTTACGTGTCAGAATGGCCTTTTAACTCATCACAGGCTGGGTGTTAATTGACAAGAGGTTACACTGCGGTCAAATCCAGCTCCAAAGTAATTAAGTGTCTAGTTAATTATTCGACATCCTTGAATGAAAGCACGATGAAAGATTTTTCTGCCGTATTCAGGTAGCTGGGAAATCTTAAGGTCCTTTTACTAGGTCAGTGTTATTGGAAATGAATAAAACATGAAGATGTCTAGCTTCGATTTTTTACTCATGGGTGCTGCTGTTTCCTGATAGCATGGCCATTTGTGCATTAATGAGTTGGATATCGCGTATTTTTTAAACAACTATGTCTGCTTTTTAGATACTAAATTAACCGATGAACAGAACATGCTGAGTTTAAAGATCGTTATGAGAAATATTTGTTGGGAATATGATAAAAAGAGTCAATAGTTTTTATTATTTGTGTTCTATATTAAATCCCGAATGATAATTATGGTATATAATTAAATAAATTAAATACCTTACTCGGTAAGATAAACGGCTAGCATACATAGTACGAAAATAATGCAAGGTACTGTTATAATTTATTTTCTCCCTACTTCCAGCATGCTATTGTGGTGTAACGGTAGCACACTGGACGCGTATTCGAGAGGTCCAAGGTTCCAGTCCCGGCGAGGGTAATGCGGATTTGTTTAGTTTGCTGACATCGAAAAAATTCTAAATGGCTCTACAAATGGCACCCGAACTAAAAGGTGGTGAACCACCAAGATTTGGAGAATGAGTCCACTAATCCCCAGTCACCCTTTAAAAGGGCGAGTGTATAAGGTATTTTCTCCCTTCTTCCATCGTGCCTTCATGGTGTAACGGTAGCACACTTGGTACATAATTGAGAGGTCCGGTTCGAGTCCCGGTGAGGGCATTGCACATTTTTCTTATGCTTCAAAGTAACCTAATGATTCTCCACTGTAACAGGTAACTATGCAGTGTTAGATGTATGCTTCTTAACAATGCTGTCTTTAATTAGAAACAAAAACTCAAAACTCGGAAGCAAGGAGCTTGTTCCTGAATTCTGAGGAAAAATTAACTTAAGTATTGCTCTGTAGATAGGTAAAACCATATGATTTAGCATAAGAGGTATACAGCAAGTTGGTAAATTATTCGAGCACAAACAGTGTGATGATAAAACTTTAGTTCTCAGCTCGAAATAGATGGTCGTTATGTTAATTTATAATTTTCGTCCTTTTCAAATAAGCAAATGTGGTGCGAGTGTAGCCGTTTGTTAATGCACGTACTTGGCAAGACTATAAATGGTAATAAATAGCAAATAAATTTTCCCTGAGAAATTAGCAAAGCATTATTGAATTCTTAATAATACTTTAACGAAAAGAAAGTGCATTAATTTAGCAATAATTATCGATTCTTTACCAGCAAATATTTAACACCTGGCGATTATTGCTCGATAACACTTCTCGTTCGCGCCAGATGACTTAAGGAAAGCGATAAATTGCAACAAAAGGCTTCTGTTCAACAATGGCTGTAGCTGAAAACGTGGATTTTGGAAGCGTATATGGTCCCTGAATTCCGGAGCTTTGAATACTGAAGGTGGGGAGCTCGCAAATACTTTAACTTCGAGTACTTAATATTGACCTAATGCATTTGAGTTGACATCAGCTGAAAACCTATTGAGATTATTCCTTTCGAAGAGATTTGGTATGCCTTGAAAGGTCACTGAAACTTTCTTTTTTAACTCCTGTAGATCAAAAACAGCATTCTCAGAATTTTAACGTACTTTACTATTTAACTAATGTCGTAACGTGCCTATTCTATGCATAAACTGTATGAGAAACACCTAAGTTTTCAAGGAAACCATATCAATTCCTTTTTGAATTTCCGTTCTGATAACATTATTCGAGACATTCATTAATGCCTTAAATAATCAAATTGTTAACTTTTGCTTTAAACTTTGAACATCAAAACCGAGCACAGCAAATGGGTTGTTTGGACTTATTATTAACAAAGATGTAATTTGAATTTAATACCAGAACTGCCAAACAGTCATTTGTTGGTTTGGTTTGGTTTATTTAAATATGGCAAAGCACTCGAGGTGTAAGGGGAGGTATGCCTTCGTGGAGGACTTTCTGAGAGAAAGTGGCTCGTATACATTTTACGCATAAGGAAAACTACGAAAACGCACATGCAGCCAGCCCGTTCGCCGGGATCCGATCCCGGGACCGAATTACCAGTGTTTAGAGCGACTTTAGCGATTGGCCGCTGATGGGCCCTAAACAGTCCTTGGAGTACGTGAAAAACCGTGAGGCTGTTCTGGGTTAAAAACAATCAATATCTTCGTGAAATTTTCTATGAACACATTATGTTCCAAAATGCATCCAAGTATTTAAAACAAAAATCTAAAAGTTTTCAGATTTTACATTACGCCCAAAGGAGCGTTTCTTTGACGTTCTGTGTGTTACCTTTATTTATTAAATATCATGTTCTTTGCCCTTAAACCATAAATTTCAATTCAACGGCAATATCGCGAAATAATTATAAAATGAGCAAAGCTTTAGAATTTCCGATACACAGTCTCGCGCTTTGGAGATTTTTTTTTTTTTTTTTTTTTTTTTTTTTTTTTTTTTTTTCCCGTTCAGTGTTGCCATTGCTCACTTTGAAATTGTTGAATTTGTTAATAAAAAATTCGACAAAGTGTTACAAAGTATGAAATCGATAATAAAACAAATTTCAGATTCCAAATTTGAGCTTCCAGATGACCATATTCGCATTACACGTGGGAAAACCCATGAAAACGAATCCTGAGCCAGCCTGTTCGCCTGTGTTTGAACACGAGCCAGATCGAACTATCAGTATTCAGCTGTCTTAAACACTCGGCCACTAGTAAGACTATTTATTTAATACATGTTCTGCCATTAGGCGTTACACGGAAAGGGAGGGACATCCTGTGGAGAAGTTTTTAAGGGAAACTGGCTCGTATACACGTTACATATTGGAAAACCATGAAAACGCCCATGCAGTCAGCCCGTTCGCCAGGATTCGAACCCCAGATACAACTACCAGTGTTCAGCAACTTTACCGCTCGGCCGCTGATGATCACCATGAAAAGGAAAGGCAGATTAATTTGTTGAATATTTTATTATTTTAATTTGCTCAGTTTTTATCTATCAGTTCTGTTATTCAACACTTATTCCACTCGCATTCGGTATTTATTCTTTAATTTTTAAATAAAAAAATCACATTCTTAAATAATATTTGTTTGGGTAATGTTGACAACACTATTTTACGGCATTTCTTTAAGTTCTGTAAAACCCTTTTAATAGATATGGGAATTCTTATGGTGGCTTCCATTTTTTAGTAATTCAACGCTATAATACGAAAAGAAAAAGTTGGTTATTTCAGTCGAATGTGACCCTATTCTAAGCTGCATTTTCCCTTATTATGTCCGGGTGAGAGCAAGAGTCAATTAGGAGTTATTTTTTGTCTCCCTTGAGAAGGTAGCATGACACGAATATGGGAGGGGGGAAGTTTGAAGTGCTAGTAAAGTATATTTGAAACAGAGGGAAAAAACTCTTCCCCACTATTACTTCTGAGTAAAAAGCGGCTTTCCTTTGTGTATAATTCTTTTTTTATTATTTCTTCTTATTCGAGTTTGTTTGTTTGCCTATCTCCGCTTACTTTTTTTCCCCCCTCAAATATCACGCAATTCGCCAGTGATGACTGCTTGCGTTTGACATGGAGAGTAGAAAATCTTTGGCGACTGTTACACTGCAAACACCACAATAGTAGAAACAGGAACAGAAAGGGGGCACAAAAACTCAACAAAAAAAAAAAAAAAAAAAACTTGAAAAAAAAAAAAGTAATGAAGGTATTTGGGGAAAAAGGTGTTGCGAAAAGGGAGGTTATATTTTTAATTTTTTTTTTGTCATTCCAGAAACAATTATGATTGTGAATGGAAGAACTGAAGCTTAAATAAAATTCTCTAATGGGCAGTCCACCTTTCAAATCCTTTTTTTCATTTTGATATTTTCTACATTGAAAGAAAGCTGTTTGAAAGTCACGTAAAATTAAAATTATAATAAATTTTGAAATTTATGTACCGTTAATTATAGATACCTTTCGCAAACAAAATAGAAAAGATACTGTTTGAAATGAAGCTTCATCCTCCAAACATTAGCTAAGGTTCATTATATTATTTAATTTGGTACTTTTCCGTTTCGTCGGCGCAAATCTCACCAAGCAGACTTTGTTGGCGACAGCATACACTATACACACAAAAAATGTTAACAAATGTGTTAGTTCTTAGTTTTGATATGGTTTGATTTTAATATGGTTTAAAATTTTGTAAAAAGCCAATAAATAAAGACAATAAATTTGTAAAAAGACATTAATTTAATTTACTATGCTTTCATGGTCCAACATCCTGATTCGCCAGGTTCTTATCACGTGATCTCATCTCACGTAAACTACGCTACAAAAATCTAATTCTCTCAGTAATTATCTACATTAATTTCAAATTAAATCTTAATTTGGAATAATAGTTTAAATGCAAGAATTATTTCAATTCGTACGAATAGCTTACTCAGAAATTATGTAAAACCGCAGTGCTTTACTTCGCTAGTGCATTCACATTAGAATTGATGAATTTAACCCTTGATTTTACCTTTCTATATTTTCGCCTTCCGGTGAGCGGTGTGATTGCGTCCTAATTGATTTAATTACCGCGAATGGTCTTAGGGCATAAAATTTAACTATCTTGTAAAAATTCTATGTAATTGTATGCCAGTATTGAAAGAAACAATCTGATAAGAATGGCTGCGACTTGTTTTGAAAATGAAGCGTAAAAGGTTACCAGCGAAGATATTCCGTTTGGCATCAGTTGTACTATTATTGGCGACTTTATCGTTTGCGCCGGCAAAACCGAAAAATACCTTTAATTTTTCTTCGGGGAGAAAATGTTTAGATATGTATATTTGAGTCTTAATTACGTTAAGAGAATAAGCATATAACTATCTTAATTAATATACAGTAATAAACTACATTAGACTTTGGAGGCTGTCTGTGAAGCACAAATTAAAAGATTCCACAGGTGATGAAATCTCTTTGCGTGAAGTTAAATTTTTGATTTCCTTGAATCCGAATTTTAATTTTTTAAATATGAAATAATAAGGAAAATAGTTCTGAGGAAATGAAAATTTTAGTCGGGATTAATAATATATTTGAATAATCATATTTTTGGTACAGTTAAAACCAAATTAGTGTGAGACGAAAGCTAGTTTTATTTCGACAATTTCCAGCTTTATATTTTCAGTTAAAAAAGAATGAGGAACTGTATTGTTATTTCTTGGATTTTTGAAGAGATTAGAAAAACTGAAACTAGGATTATGCTGCATTTTCATTAACATTTTTCATTAAAATGTGTACTTAATAAGATGATAGAATTTTATTAACACAGTAGATGTCTAGCAAAGCTTCAACACCTTCAAATCTGTCGGCATTGAAAAATATCTGAAATTGTA
The DNA here is from genome assembly GCF_044657685.1 of Stegodyphus dumicola. Taxonomy (NCBI): domain Eukaryota; kingdom Metazoa; phylum Arthropoda; class Arachnida; order Araneae; family Eresidae; genus Stegodyphus; species Stegodyphus dumicola. The sequence continues at coordinate 185,095,693 of NC_140781.1, forward strand.
TATAAATTATAGGAGATGATTATATTTGTATATGCATGGTTTAAAACTGTCAACACATATTTAAAATTAAAGCTAATGATTCTTCTTTGAATAAACAAATATGCTTGCCATAAAAAAACAATTGCTTGCAGTTTAAGAGTGGTTAACTGAAAACATAAACAAAAGGAGTTTTTTCTTTCCTTATTTTCTCCCCCCCCCCTCTTTTTTTCGCCTTTCAACTATCTATTATATCTTTTCATGTTATGGTCTCGTAAGTTTTGCTTACAGTTCCTAATTTGCATGATGTTTTGTGACTGCCAACACTTAAATGAAGTGTTGATGAATTTTTTAGCACAAAAGAGAAGCGAATTATTTTTTTATGTTACGCGATTAGTGTAAAACAGTACAATGCGAGAGAGAATTCTGTTTTGATTATTTTGAAAATACTTAAAATAATTTTATGTTTAGAGCTATTATTAAAAAATAATATAATAATAATAGCTCTCTATATAAAAGTTTACTCAGGTTTATATTTTTAATGTGACCTTTTCTCGAGTCTTGCACTGTATTTTTTGCGTAAGATGAAAATGACTGGTGCAGAAATGTAATTGAAGTTATAGCTTAAAAACAGGAAGGAATTTGACTGTTGGGCCGTAAAACCAACTTATGGGAGAAAAAAGTACAAATAAATTTGTTTCAGAATATTGGAATTACGATTAAATGTTTTTTGTGTGATTGCCTTTCGTTTTGTCATAAATTGGCTAATTTATGCAGTACGTATTCGTTGTAATTTACTGTTCTGGCAACGTGAGTAAATGAATGCTTTTCTATTTTTTAATTTTTATTTTATTGCTTTCCCGTGTTTTCACTTCAGAGTTAAAATTTCTTATTGCAAAGCAGCTGAATATTGTATATTTTGCAATAGTTGTTTGTTAAGATTTGTGAATATGTTACGGTGAAACACTGAAATCTGGAGAATGTCGACTTTCACCGTTGAATATCAACATTCACATAGTCTCTTGGTGTATGTCCGAAATATTTTCCAAATACTCTTATTTCTGACTTACACCGATCAATGTCGACATTCACCATGTACTAATGGTGAATGTTGAACATATAACAATATTATATTTTCTTCTCCGTAATTCAGTCGCGAATAAACGCACTTGAAACTTGAAATAATAACTTAAGAACATGAGAACCTAAAACACACAATACATTCAAAATGAGAAAAGAAAATAATAGAAGTTAAAAACTTAATTATACACTACGTTCTAAATGAGAAAATAAAATAACAGTAATAAAAAACTTACTAAATTATGTGATTCAAATCTTATTTATTGCAACAACTTAAACTATTATGGCACTTTATGACCTCTCTTTTCGACTTTCACCAGAGCATATCTGCGATTGTCGACATACACCGGTGAGGGTCCGAATATACAAGAATGTAGTGAAATATTCGGTCTTTCACCGACGTATTTGGTGAATGTTGATATTGTTGATATTGTTTCATTTCATAACGGGTTCGTTATGAAATGAATGCACAAGTCCGATGAAAAATGAACAAAAATTTATTATTATCACAACAAAAATGCTTAAATTTTCTCAAATTATCATGCAGTATTACAATATCTCACAGTAGTTATCTTTTAACTACTCAAATGTCCAATAGAACGTAATTCAAAACAGCTAAAGAACGCTAATCCGCGAATTCGCTACAATCAACAACAGTAGTTTTCTAAACAACAACAAACTAAACAACTACTACAAACTGAGATGTTTTCCTCCTTTTATAAGATTTTAAAATCACGCGCTAGAATTTTCCAGCACTTTCTCGAAATCAAAAAGAGATATTTATTTATTTAACGCACGCGCTCTTGTATTTTTAATTTTTCCGGCTTAGCTTTCTTTTAATATTCGTCACGCGCTGCACTGCGCGAGAAATAAAACCATTTAATTTATAATTGAACTAACATTAGCTTTTTAAATACCAAATTCGTAACACTGCCCCCTTCCCAAGGACTGCACGTCCCGGGCAGTACAATCCCTGGACAGGAAGCTAAACTTACAACTGTGGCATAAATGCAACTGAGGCATAAACATTACATTACAATATCAAACAATATAAACAATAAATGCAATAACTAACTTAAACAAATCAAATGCTATCAAATACTAAATACAAAACAAATACTAAATACAAATCAAATACTAAATACAAATCAAATCAAATACACATTTATAAACAAAAAGGACCAGGGTCTGATACTATTTACAATTATTTACATTACGTACTATGGCCATAGTAATGAGCTAACCTGTCGTAATGAACGACTTTAGGTTTAGAGTTCGAAGACTTACGAATCCGAACCACGACGTCATTCAGCCTTTTTAGGACTGTATACGGGCCATCCCAAGGTGACTGTAATTTCGGACAAAGTCCTTTCCGTCGTGTCGGATTCCACAACCACACCTTGTCTCCTTCGTGGAACTGATGTTCAGTAGCTCTTGTGTCGTAGCGGGTCTTCATCTTCTCCGTCGCCAAGTTGACTCGCTCTCGTGCAAAGTTGTGCATCACTTCAAACCGGGCCTGGAGATCTTGAATATATTCCTCAGACGATGAAGGAGCATCTGGAGGGCGGCCAAACAATAGATCACAAGGCAGACGAAGGTCACGACCGAATAGCATCTGTGATGGAGAATAGCCGGTAGTCTCGTGGACAGCACTGCGGTAAGCCAGTAAAAACAGCGATAATTTCTTGTCCCAGTCCTGCTGGTTTCTGGAAACCACTAATGAGAGGTTATTAAGGATGGTTCGATTGAACCTCTCTACCATGCCGTCCGACTGGGGATGTAATGGCGTCGTTTGGGTCTTGTCAATGCCGAGTAGTTTGCATAGTTCTTTGATTACTACCGAGGTAAAATTCCTTCCCTGATCGGAATGTAACTGAAGAGGCACTCCGAACCTGGAAATCCAGTGCTGTATCATTACCTCAGCTACTGTGACAGCCTCTTGATCAGGAATAGGATAAGCTTCAGGCCACTTGGTGAAGTAATCAACGACAACGAGTATGTATTTGTTGCCATCAGCAGTTCGTGGCAGAGGTCCCAGGATGTCAAAGGCGATTCGTTCAAAAGGCGCCCCTACGTTGTAACGTTGCAGCTTGCCTCGGCTGCGTCTCTTAGGTCCTTTCCTACCTGCACAGGCATCGCAAGATCGGCACCACTTTTGCACGTCATCCTTTGCATTATTCCAGTAAAAGCGCTCACGAACTCTCTGTAAGGTCTTCATTATTCCAAAGTGACCTCCCGTAGGGCTGTTATGTAGTTCTTTAAGGACATCAGGAATGCGGGATCTTGGAAGTATCAGCTGCCATCGGAACGTCTTCCCATCATCCGATTCGAATTTCCGGTATAAGACGCCGTTTCGAATGTGAAGTGAATCCCAGAGTGCCCAATATTGTTTGGTTGTAGGACTACAGATAAAAATGTCCTGCCAGGTAGGTTTTCTGTCTGGTCTTTCCTGACTTCATCATCACTCCACGGTTCTCGATCAGCAGATGTTGATGTTGTAATTTGTCTTGCGACCGGAGTCAGCAGCTCGTATTTCGCTTCCAACCTGGAACAATATCGACAGTTTTCTTGGCAAGGTCTTCTAGACAGGGCGTCGGCGTTTCCGTGTGATGATCCCTTACGATGACGGATAGTGATGTCATATTCTTGGAGTCTCTGTATCCACCTGGCTATTTGACCCTCAGGATTCTTGAAATTTAAAAGCCAGGTCAATGATGCATGATCGGTGCGGAGCAGGAATTTTCTGCCGTATAGATAGTGATGGAACTGTTCTACAGCTTTGACTATGGCGAACAACTCTTTCCTGGTGACACAATAATTCCTCTCCGGTTTAGACAGGCACTTGCTCCAGTACGCCACTACACGTTCTTGGCCGTCTATTTCTTGGGACAAAACAGCACCAACACTTTCATTACTCGCGTCGGTGTCGAGAATAAATGGTCGGTCAAGCTGAGGATACGTCAGGATTGGAGCAGATGTTAAAGCCTCCTTTAAGTTGTTAAATGCATCCTCGCATTCTTTTGTCCACAAGAACTTTTGGTTGCTCTCTGTCAGCTTGTGTAGGGGTCTTGCGATGAAAGAAAAGTCCTTCACGAATTTCCTATAGTAGGTGCAAAGCCCTAGGAAGCTTCTCAGCTGATGGACATTTTCGGGACGTTTCCAGGATTTAACGGCTGATACCTTTTCAGGATCCGTGCGCACACCTTCTGCAGAAATGACATGTCCCAGGTAAGTCACTTCCTTTCGGAACAATTTGCATTTAGCGGGACTCAGCTTCAGATTGGCTTCTTTCAGTTTCTGAAGCACCTTCCTAAGATTTTCTAAATGTTCTTCAAAACTCTTTCCGACGATGATGATGTCGTCCAGGTATATGAGGCAGGCTTCGTAGGAAAGGCCTTTCAAAACAGTTTCCATAAGACGTTCGAATGTTGCCGGCGCATTACACAGTCCAAACGGCATCACCTTGAATTGCCAAAGCCCTTGTCCCGTAGTAAATGCCGTCTTTTCTCGGTCTTCAGGCTGTATTTCTACCTGCCAATACCCACTCTTTAAATCAAGTGTTGAGAACCACTTGCTGTCAGAAAGAGTGTCTAGAATGTCGTCAATTCTAGGAAGAGGGTAACTGTCTTTCTTCGTAACCTCATTCAACCGGCGATAGTCGACGCAAAATCTTGTTGAGCCGTCTTTCTTTCTGACTAGGACGATGGGAGATGCCCATGGACTTACTGAAGGCTCGATGACATCGCTTTCTTCCATATCTTTTAACAGTGTTCTCACCTCTTCCTGTTTAGCAAACGGTAGACGTCTTGGATGTTGCTTGATCGGGGGATGATCGCCGGTATCTATTCTATGTTGTGTCAAACTAGTTCGACCCACGTCAGAAGATGAGCGGGAGAAAACAACTTGAAGATCTTTAATGACGTGATCGGCAGCATTCCTCTCTTTATCGTTTAATTGCGCATTCTGCAATAACTCCGATGTAATTCTCTCTGAGGACACGGATTCTTGGATGTTACTCTTTCTTTCAACAGTGGTTACTGGAGTACATGCTGCAACCACTTCACCTTTCTTAATAATTCTCCCCTTCTCAGTTACATTGGCGACTCTCACCGGGATAACCGTTCTGGATAGGTCGACGAGTGTTGAGGCTACTAGTACTCCTTTTGGGCTATTACAGTTATTGGGATATTCTATGATGCCGTAGCGGAAATTTCTGTTTTCGGCTATGGATCCAGGAAGTAAAATTTCTGTTCTTGCCGGTATTGTGATATTGTCTTGTGCTATGATTTTATGGACAGATTTAACTTCATCATTGACTCCAAATAACGCTATGTCCTCAGATGTAGAATGCAATTCGTTATTTTTAAAGTCCAAGGAAAAATTGTATTTCCTTAGAAAGTCCAATCCGAGTATGCAAGAATCAGTGATCTCTGCTACATATGCCGTGTGATGGTAAGCGGCACTTCCAAACGTGATGTTAGCATTTACTTTTCCATCGATGTTGATCTTCTCACCGGACACAGTCTGTAGGGTAACGCAGGGCGGCGTCCAGATAAGTTTGCTTCCCAGTTGTTGAGCCAAATCTTTTCGGATGATGGTAACGTTGGCTCCTGTATCTATCGTCATATTGCAGGGAACTCCATTAATATGTCCTATTATGAAAAGTCCATTACTGCCGCCTCTCACTGCAGAAATCTGAAGCTCTTTAAACTGGGGCTTTTCATGATCTGGCAACCTCCGCCCCGCGAGATGGCCACTAATTAGTTTACCTGCTGTTTGTTAGAAGCGGTCTTAGCATCCGTGCCCTGGGGTGTTCTGCAGTTTCGTCGGATGTGTCCTTCAGCACCGCAGTTCCAGCACTTTACGGTTGGTTTCTTGTCACCAATATTCTGTCTCAAGGCGTTCAGTTGTCTAGTTAAATCGTCTAGACGAGCAGTGACTTGATCCCCTGGCTCCTGGACTTGAGCAGCTCTGACTGGATGGCGGTCTCGACGGGTGGCTTGCTGGGCTGCCTCAAATTTCATGGCATACACTAAAGCGCTTTTCAGATCTTTAACATCCGCCATTCGCAGTGCTTTCTGTATTTCAGGGTCCCGGATGCCATCGATGAAATATTGCAGGGACAGGATTTCCCTTGTTTCTGTCGGGCACTCCGAAAAGGCGTGATGTGACAGCCTTTCAACATCCGTGGCGAGCTCCTGAAGCGTTTCGGTGAGCTTCTGTTGACGAGATTTTAATTGGAGCCTGCTGTAGTCTTTTAAACATTTCTCGCCGAAGCGCAGCTCCAAAGCGCCGGATAGAGCTTCGAAATCTAGCCTTTGATTTTCGGGAAGCGTCTGCAGGATATCCGCTGCGTCTGCTCTCAGAGAAGCGGCGAGATGACAGGCCTTAGCTTGGGAATCCCATCCATTCGCATCCGCAACGATAGAAAATTGTGTCCTATACACCTGCCAGGAGGTCTTCTCATCATATGTAGATAGTTTCAGAACGGAACGAGCAGGCATCGATAAAAATTTAAAACCTTCAGAATTGTTTCCTACCGTCGCTATGCACTTCTTTAGGCTGTCAACTTCTTTGGCGACGGCAGCAGAAACCCTATCATCAATTTGTTGTTCGACGGCAGAAACTCTCTCTTCTATATGTTCTTTTACAGAAGAAATTCTTTCTTCTACTTGTTCTTTTACCGAAGAAACTCTTTCTTCTATTTGTCCAACTTTAGTTTCAACCTCGTCTATTCTGCCTTCCATAGCCTCAAATTTATTTTCTATTACGCAGGTAATTTCTCTTTTCATTTCGTCCTGACCTGCTTTCATCTCGTCTTTAAGGGATTTCATCTCTTCCTTAACGCATTCCTGGCCCAATTTCATTTCTTCCTTAACGGATATTTGACCAGCATCCATTTTCTCTTGTACAGCTTTTATATCTTCCTTAACGGAGTTGACGGCTCCTTCCATCTTTTCTTGGAAAGCAGCAAATGCAGTCATCATTTGCCTGAATTGTTCTTCCATCGCTCTTGTTATTGGCATTCAAATCCCACTTCTGACACCAAAAATTGTTGCGTGCGTACGGGTTCGTTATGAAATGAATGCACAAGTCCGATGAAAAATGAACAAAAATTTATTATTATCACAACAAAAATGCTTAAATTTTCTCAAATTATCATGCAGTATTACAATATCTCACAGTAGTTATCTTTTAACTACTCAAATGTCCAATAGAACGTAATTCAAAACAGCTAAAGAACGCTAATCCGCGAATTCGCTACAATCAACAACAGTAGTTTTCTAAACAACAACAAACTAAACAACTACTATAAACTGAGATGTTTTCCTCCTTTTATAAGATTTTAAAATCACGCGCTAGAATTTTCCAGCACTTTCTCGAAATCAAAAAGAGATATTTATTTATTTAACGCACGCGCTCTTGTATTTTTAATTTTTCCGGCTTAGCTTTCTTTTAATATTCGTCACGCGCTGCACTGCGCGAGAAATAAAACCATTTAATTTATAATTGAACTAACATTAGCTTTTTAAATACCAAATTCGTAACAATATTCTCCGGTGAAAGTCGACATTCTCCAATTTCGGTCTTTCACGGTAACAAATGTTCAAAATATCGTTTAAAATACTGTACATTAGATTTTTCTGCTTTTGCTCGTTCTTCTACCAAAGATTTAATCCTTTAATTTTCTGTTACTGTGTTATGAAGGCGTGGCCAGACTGCTATTAGTACTTGAACTGAAAATAATAAATTTCGCTTTCAAATATATAAAAAGATTTTTTTTTTCCAGTTTTACAAATCAAGATGTGAAAAAAAATTTTACTTAGTTCATGTAATAATTTGTATTTATCTGTGATGTAGTTTTTATGCCACCCGATCATATGGTGGTTAATAGAGGTTACTTCCGCGCTAAAAGGCAAGATTTGAATCTCGACTAAAGCGTAGAAGTTTTATCTGTCATATCATATCCATATAGAACAGACGCACTTAAAATTCAGTGATACGTAAAAGTCCTCGCGAAAGTCTGATGGAAATAGAATCTATATTCAGCACTTTTGTCAGCTTTTGTATGTAATGAGCAGGCTTTAGCACGACTTACTCTGCTAATACTCAATGATTTTATCTTGTTTTTTCTTTATATTTTCTTCTTGCCTTTCCTAGCCTACAACTTTTTTATATACGACTATACAATGATTGTAGTGCATTACCAGGTTGTTCAATAAGTTCGCGGAACGGAAATGAAGAAACCAATTTTTATTTGTAAAAATGACTTTATTTTTCAACTTAGTTTCCCTCAACTTCAATACACTTATTCCAACGGTCTTCTAATTTATGGATCCCTTGACTGTATTGGTTTTTCGGCAGCTCTGCAAAATATCCTTCCACGGCAGCTATTACCTCTTCGTTTGAAGAAAATCGTTTTCTACGGAGATATTGTTTGAGGTGTGGGAAGAGCCAGAAGTCGGAGGGAGCTAAATCTGGCGAATAGGCTGGATGTTGCAACAATTCGTACTTCAATTCAGTTATTTTAGCAATGCTTTTTTGAGCTGGGTGGGCAGGTGCGTTATCTTGGTGGAAAATGATTTTCTTCTTCTGTAATCCGGGTCTTCTTTCACGAATTTTTTTCGTCTAATTGATTCAAAAGGTTATAATAATAATCCGAATTAATTGTTTTGCCAGTTTGAAGGTAATCTATAAACAAAATTCCTTTCGCATCCCAAAAAACTGATGCTAACACCTTCTTGGCTGATTTTTGCACACGAACTCGCTTCGGCGCCGAAGAGCCGGGTTTACACCACTCTTTGGCCTCCTGTTTTGATTCAGGATCATGATGGTAGACCCAAGTCTCATCCATTGGGATAAATTGACGGATAAAGTCGCTTTTATTCTTCTTAAAATGCTCCAAATGTTGCTGGCAAAGTCGCATCCGAATGTGTTTTTGGTCCATCGTTAGAGAATGCGGCACCCATTTTGCACAGAGTTTTTTGAAACCCAAATTAACACTCAAAATATTGCTCATTGTGCCCAATGAAATGCCTAAAGTCTCTGTTAAATCTCTTTCTGTCAATCGACGGTCTTCCAATACCATATCTTGTATTTTTCCGATAATTTCCGGAGTTGATGCAGTTTCTGGACGTCCCTCTCGTGGATCGTCTTCAAGGCTGGTACGACCACTTTTGAATAAACTAGCCCACTTGCAAACCATTGTTTTTGAAGGAGCTGATTCACCCAACACATTCACCATTTCGGTATGAATTTCCATTGCCTTTAAACCTTTCTTTACAAAGAATTTGATAACTGCACGTTGCTCAATTTTATCCACAATTGAAAAAAGCCACAACACGTTAGATATAAAGGGCGGTTAAATAATGAATAAATTAACAGATCGAAATGAAACTTTTGACGTGTTCCTAAGAAAGAACAAATATGAAAATGGCGTCGAAGTTTTAGGTCTAATATTGACGAATAGATGGCGCTCCGCGAATTTATTGAACAACCTTGTATGTTGTATTCATACTCATTATATTTCTAAGTTCGTCAACCTTTTTTCTATCATTTATCATATGTTCACCTATTCTGCACTGTACTGCAGTAACATGTTTCTTTATTTATGCATGGATTGCCCATTTTTATGTGTACTGTTTATTCTTACTATGTATGCCATCTGCTCTGCCATGTCTGCGATGCCTAGATTTAGCACACAATTGATTCTTCTTCGGTGAATGGACCGACAGGATTGAAAGCTAATAAGTAAGTTCAGCTGCCCCGTCATCTACGTTCAAATGATGTACCTCGTTCAAAACTGGAATGCAGCTAGGCAAAGTCATACTGCGACTAAGATGTGTTAAGTCCCTGACCACGACTAAGGTGTGCAAAGTCTCTGACCACTAACAAATGTACCAACTGCAAAACCTGTGGTTATTCAAATACCTCCCAGGCGTTAAACGACTGCAACGTTCACTCTTGTGGATCTACCCAATGAAACTGTATTTTTCTTTCATAGGTGCTGTAAGATGTTTTCCAACCTTCCTTAAGCAATGCTATATGAATATTTGGATGAAACTTCCGTTAGTGCTATATATATATGATTAAAAGCTATACCACAGCTGGAAGTATTCCTTTATCAATTATATGTTTGTATAGCAGGTTTCCATTATTTATGTGTCGTTAGCTCCTCAACATTGCAAAGTTGCACTGCAGCGAGTTTATTCCATTATGGTGAGTTAAATATAAAAATACTGAGGTACAGGTTGAGCATTACATTGAACCACTGCTGCATCAGTTGCTTCTTTTTCAGCCAGATTAGCCACTGACTAAGAAATGAAAAAGAAGAACGTCAGCGTGTTTATTCAGCTACGTATAAGATGCTGTTTTGTATAGATAAGACATGGATCGTCGCTTTCCTTAAATTACGGCATGCATGGCTCGTTGCGTGCTCATGTAGCCGCATCATTAACCGTATTCCTGTTCCGTTACACTTTTATGCTACCAAGTCTCGTGAATATGTAGGCATTTACAAGTGGTATATCCATAGATATCTCCTTTGCACATAATTTTTCCTTTATCATCTTTTTAAGGTAGATTAGCTCCCTACTGCTTTGCAGTAATAAATTTTCTACTTATCTCCTATCTTCCAACTTAACAATAACTTTCAAGTAAACTATTTTAATTTCTTTCTAGTTCAGTACCTTTCTTATCAAAGCGTAATGAATATGTGCATTATACCTAACTGCTATTTTTTAACATCTGCATTGCACAAAACAAGTATTAAATTAAGCGGTAGTATTGAATTTAAAAGTTTAATGTAAACTAATAGATTTCTACCTGAAATATTGTTATGAAATCATTTACAAATTTTCAGGATATTATATCATAGTTTTAGATTTCATTATGTTCATTTGTGAAGAAGACGATATTCCTTATGCTTTTATAATTGAAGCCTAATTTGCGGCCTGATGTCACGATTTGACTGTCTGTGTGCTATTTATCTTATTAACTAAAATTTAAATAAATGCTCGTACTCGCATTAATGAAGTGGATAAGCCTGCTGATTCTTGCGTAGTTGTTAATGTTTGATTACACGCTGACAAACTAAGTCTGTGCTTTATTTGAACCGATGGTAAAACTCTTTCTCACACCGATCCCCAGAAGAACATTGAATTATAATTTTTAAAGAACAGTTACAGAAATCACTGTATTCCGTTCGTGTTTTTTTTTTTTTTTTTTTTTTTCTGTTAATAATTCCAGCGGCACTAGATGTACAACGAAAATTAGATACTGAACGTAGAAACAAAAATATTGAAACAAATTGCCGATGAGTATCTGCAGTTTGTGATGCAGATATTTTCTCGTAATTTCCCTCCGAGTTTACAAACTTTATGAAGATCGAAACACCATGGTGTGTTGAAGCTGAAATGTGTAATAAAAACAATGAACTTAATAATTATTTACACAAAAATATGTATTTTTTAAATGAGTCAAAGAAAAATGTTATAAATAAAAGTAACAGAACAGGTTATCATTATTATTTATTCTCAAGTTTTGTCCCTCTAGGGAAGTTTTCGTATATTTCTTTTTAATTCAAGAATGTTATTTAGTGGTTACTTCGATATCACAGTTATTTGATTAAGTGTCAGGCTGAAAATTTTGATATTTATATATCATTACATTTGAATCACAAAATATGAGCAATAGAAATTTCTTCCAGATAACATCCTTTAGATTTCTGACAAAATATAAGTAGAAATTTGAATTTTTTTCTTTCCGCCATTTTTATATATATATTTTGACAAATATGTAGTAATTTTTTTTATTTAGTTAAAAAGCTGCGTTTTCATTTCGTATTTTTATCTATTTATTTGTCGCTGTACGTTATTAATTTGACACGCGTGCAGTTTGAGACCATTGCCGTAATTTGTCCATACCTTGGCTCTTCAGTTTTCCACTCAGTCCGCTGATAGGCTTGCTGTGTTTTGAAACAACATATGAAATAGATTGACAGCTAAAAGTGTGCAGCGATACTCTTTTTGTTTATGGTTTACTTTTTATACCTTATGTTTGGTTTGATTTATTTAATTATAGCAAAGCACGGAGGGTTATCTGCCTAATGGGAGGGATGCCTTTGTGGAGGACTTTCTAATGCAAACTGTCTCGTATTCACGTTTTGCATGAGGAAAATCACTGCAACGCCCATGCAGGCAGCTCGCAGCTCTCGTTTGCCTGGAATTGAACCCAGGCCGAACTCCTAATGTTCAACGATTTTACCGTCTGATAGGCTTTAACCTTATGTATCTCTAAACAGAAGAAATATGTTTTCTCCTTTTCCCTTTCTCCTTTATTTTTTCTCCAAATTTAAGAAACCATTCATAAAACTCAGCTACTCTGTTTCTTCGGTCTTTCCCGTTAAGGGGTATTAAGTTTGTACATGGAAATAGATTTACTTTAATTTCCTGCGTGGTATAATATTATTAGCACATTCAGTGCCAAAAGAAAAAGAGAAAAGTGTATCGCAAAAGAAATATTCCCCTCTTCTCTTAAAACTTTTTTTATTGCCATTGTTACCGTAAAATCCTTTCAACATATAGGAGGGCATTATGAATGTTACTCTGTATTAACGTTACACACTTGTTAATAAATTTATTAAAAAAGTTTTCCATCGAGTAAAAAGCCTTTGGAAGTGCTAATAAATTAATTTAAAACATTAAAATACATTATTTTAATATTTCTCTACATCTGTATGTTCCACAGATTGAGATTTAATTCAACACCAATTCGCTCAAAACCTACTGAATGTAGTGCAGTTTCTTTACTTACTGCAGTGCAAATTAAACTAATTCATTCTTACATCTAAATAAAATGAAATGAGTTCTTTCCTGGTCGAACTTTGGTGAATATAGTTATAAGATATTTCTCCCGCCTTCTTAGCATGCCTTCGTGGTGCAGTGGTCAGCACGCTGGACGCGTATTCGAGAGGTCCGTGGTTCGAGTTCCGGTGAGGGTATTGCTTGTTTTTCATGTCTCCAGCTTCCAAAAAATACCTAATGTCTCTACAGCTTGATACCAAAATTAATTGCATAGTTTCTAAAGTTTTTTTAACGTAGCTTAATACTGAAGTAAATTGTTTTTTTAAAAAAAATTTACAACATATCTTAATACTTCTAAACGTTTTTCAAATGAAAAATTTCCCGTTTCGGATATCTTGGACTGCCTGCCTTCAAGATGCGAAGATAGGCTAGTACGAACCATAAGACTGTTTTGTATAACGTACGCAGAGTGAAACTCACCCTTCTTTATGTTTATTCGAAAAGGTGAAAAACGAAAGCGGAAATGGGAAATAACTATTAAGGAACATTTCCAGTTCGAACTGAACTGGGGTAAAATCTTTATGAATATTTTTTGTGGGAAACATGATTATAGATAGCTATCCTGAAATTGCTATGTTTCATTGCTTCATAACTATTGAAAAGCACGTATTTGTAAAAGAAATTTAATATTTCATGTGATTCACCTTTAATATAATTGCATTCTCGCTAATTATGTACAAGTGACAGTTAAGGAGCAGGTAGATAATGATTAATTTCAGAAGTCACTTGTGCCTAGAAAACCGGTGGGTAGCATTATTGATAAGTATTAAGTAGTACCGTGTAATGAATGGAAAGGACAATGGCGAGCAACTGTGTTATGTTAATTTTGACAACTATATTTATTATTACTTATTGTTACCTTTAAAGTAATATTATATAATGAAAAGGTTTACTATATTCTTCGTCGTCTGCCTCCGAAAGTTTTACAATAACAATCAAGCCCTTCTGTATTGTTCAAGTTTTATTGATGCAGAAGCATAGTTTTGAAACAATCTTCTGTGCAAGACTGGAGGATCTTGCAAATAAGCCTATTCAATAAATTCATTGCGTAATCTCTCTGCATTTCCTGCTGCGACATTAAATGTCAGAGAATTAGAATTTTGATTCAGGAATAAGGATTAGAAATTGTAATATATACCCGCATAGTTAAATCCTTTGTTAAAAAAGGCTTAATATCGGCACCCAAGTTGGAAATTGTTTATTGTCGACGTCTTTTTTATATTCCCCAAAAGCTATGGTCGCTTTATAACCTAGGATCAGAGTTTTAGTAGCATTTTCTTTCCCCGTTTTTTCCTTTTATTTTAATCTGCATGATGCAGTTCTTTGTTATACTTTTAGATCGAGAACTTTCATTATAAACCTTTTTTGAATGCCGGCAGCTTTAGACTATAATGATTCTCTCTAGAATTCTTTTTTAGGCAAGTTATTGTTCTATCATTTGTATTTCCTTTTAAAATGATTTAATGCTTAAAAAATAAATGCTCTATTATTTTAATACCGTCTACATCTGCCGCAAAAGAAAAATGGAATTAGATATTTTTCTTTTTGAGTTACTACATCGGATTAAACTTGGATCTCTTTCGTAGTGCATTGTAAATAACAGATTTTAATACGATTCTTTAACTTTGAAAACTTTAGAGTGTAATGGCATATTGATTAGTTATTTAATTAGGTGTTTTAGTTTCCCGTGACTTTTTCATGATAATTTTTTCTTGAAGAGGAAGGAAATTTTTATTTTGAACTTTCTACCCATATCGATTAGAAAATTAAAGAATATTTTTCTTCTACGTTTTTAGTTTTGTAAACGCAGACCTCTATAAAAAGGTACTCTTAAGAACATGATTCCATTGCATCACAGAAAACAAAAGTATGGACGGCACGAAGCAAAGTATCTCAAATTTAATCCTTAATTATTCTCAAATCTTTCACAAAAGAACTACTAAGAATTACTAAAAGACAAAAGGAAAAATGTTCACTTAATATTATAAATTTTGAGTTAAATCTACTTTAGTGAAAGCAAGTTTTAAAATATTTTTTCTTTAGCATAAAGGAGCTATAAATTTCGAAACGACATTTTCCGTCGGATCACTAAACGGCGTATACCTTTTTAAATTGTTGCCATTAAATTAAATAATGAAGAATCTGCATGAATGCATGTATGTTTCTCGCATTGTGAACCTAGTGCATCAAATTTTAAATAACGTAATCCTTCGCCTGAACATGGGCACTTGGAAGTCCGAATTTTGAATTTCGAATTTGCTTTATTATCTATTTCAACTCAATGATTTCAAAGCGAGCAATGGCAACAGTGTACGGAAGAAAACATTTTTATCTCCAGCGCCTGAGACTGTCTATCAAAAATTCTAAAGATATGCTGCTTTTAAATATTTTATGATATTGCTGTTGAAATAAATTTTATGTGGTTTAAATGAGAAAACATGATAACTGCTAAATAAGGTAACGCACGAAACGTTAAAAAAATGCCCCCAGTATAAAATCTGAAAGCTTTCATTTCTTTTTATTATTATTATTATTATTATTATTATTATTTCTATTTTATTTTTTTATTAATTTAGTCTTGAGGTTCATTTCATAATATTATTTGACAAAACGTGAGTGTAGCATTCGGTATAGTCACAAACAGATACTGATGACACTGACTGCGGTGCCGAAAGGCCCGGGTTCGAATCCTAGAGAAGGCATGGATGTTTGTAGATGTATGGAGTGTCTGTGCATGGGGGCACTTTAAATCTGCGGCTAGCCGAAAGACCTCTCGAGAGGTTGTAGTAAGGGAAGAGGAGTGGGATCCTCAGACCTGTACCCCCCCCGGGGTGCTCTCCTTTAAAATTGGGGGAGGGCGGAGCTGAGCAATGTCGTACTGTCGCCTGTGTGGTGTTCAAGGCCGGCAACAGGCGCAGTCTTACACTTCTTGCCACCATTAATTTCGTGGGCTTCTTCTGATGTTACTGTCGGACAAGTGAGATCATTCACTACAACAACAGCACAGTTGCTATCCGGTTTTGATGGATGTTTTTAGTTAGAAATTTTCGGAGTTTTATAGGTTAGGCTATTGGTCCACCCCATACAATTCACCATAATGAGACGACTAAATGACCGATGGATTAAGCCATTCCCGACAAATGCTTTCGAGCAGTTAATTGTCCTTCGTTCGAAAACGTAAATAAATAAAATTAAAATTAAAATTTGAAAGCTTCGAATATCTGAAATATTGCAAAGGTCCTTTAAATATGCGTTATATCGGAGTTTCGCGTTGTTTCTGTGTAATATGATAGGAGTTTTATCTGTAATGTAAGAAGAACTTTATGATATTATTTTATAACTTTATGATATTTACGTTTCCAGAATTTTCATGTCGGTGTTATGGCTAATTGAATTGAAAATAGCTCTTTCTCTTATAGAAAATAAAAATTACTATATTTAGACAAATGTTTAAAACTGTATTTCTAAAATGGGTTTACTTGTGAAGATAAAGATAAAATTTAATTTGTGTGAATATTTCATTTTGCCATAAATGTGTGGTAAAGGTTAACTTTTAATTCTCCAAAATTCCTTTAATACTACATATGCAAACTTTTATATATTTTTCATATTTATTCATATCTATTTTTTAGTTAGTTTCCTTTCAGTTTTGAAACTTCACGCTTTGCATAAACTGTAAATTTATGTTCCCGTTTTCACTTTTTGCCCCTATACCTAAGCTACATTTTTCTGTTCTGTATTCAGTGTGCATTTTCAATTTAGTTAGAACTGCCTTTGGTCAGAAGTTAAAATCTGTAAACCCTACAGCTTGTAATGCAGGTAAATCATAGACATACACTTAAAAAGGTATTACTGTTTACGTTTTAAGTAACTGAAGATGTAGAAAAACACTTTATATAAAATGTTGAATTCACGTTTCTTAATTATTAACTAATATTCCAGTCTCTGCTACTAACGAAAGTGTACTTTCAAAAGACAAATTTCCCACTCTACCATTTTAGATTAAATTGAACATGATTAATTAAATTAAAAGAATTTAAATAACCAGATGTACAAATAGATTTAAATAATCTATACATTTTCCAAATTAGAATATAGCAAACGATATGTATTTAAAATTCTGAGAGCAAATTTTAGCTAGCCCCAAAATATTAGATTTAAATAATTTATATATTCTTCAAATGTTTATTATTTTACATCTAATTGAAATGTGGCAAACACTGTGTTATTAAAATTCTAAGAGCAAATTTTAGCTAATCCTAAAATAGTTCTTAAGCATTTTTCAAACTGTTTTTGATAGAAAAATAGTATTACGAAACTTTGGGATAGACTAAAAAAATTAAATGAATTTTGGAGAAGTCGTGTTAGAAAATGGTAGTTAATGATTATAAATTTTTTGTTTTTTTATTTTATCGTTATAATTAGTGAGGATTTTCAGATTATTTTAACGGGATTAAGTATAGAAAAAGCTCTAGTGTCTAAAAAATATTTGTTCACATGATTGTTCGATCTAATTCCGAGCTACAGTGAATGGGTTGACTGCCGTACAGTTTCCGTGGTTTATCTTCATGTGTACGAGTACACAGTGTCAGTTCATATATACGAGTTTTTTTTTTTTTTTTTTTTTTTTTTTTTTTTTGTAGGCAGTTTACCACGAAAGATATACAGAGCTGCATTATATTTTAGAGGTCTTAGAAGCGCAGCATCATTATAAGACCTCAAAAGAAAAACTATTTTCTAATTAACCAAGCCATATAATTTTCTTTTTTTAGTTTATTTAAAATAAATGTCGACACTGGAAAAAAAATTGTTTTAATATAAATAGTACTTTATTTGGGTTTAAAAATTATCGAAATAAATGAGTTCAGTTTGTGTTTGAAAAACATAATAACCAAAAAGGTCCTTCCCGTCTTTAGTTTTAGCAAATATATCTATAATATCATCGTAATTAGATATGTCTAATACTTGATTTAATGCATAATATTGATGCATCGCTCCGCCCCTTTTTTTTCTTTTTGAAAGTTAATTATTAAATACTTTTTTTAATTTATTGCGATACTAAAAAGTAGCGTCGTCAAAATAATCATCGACAAAAACGTTTCCTAGTTTGTTTCTAAACTCTTGAAAGTAAACCTTGACTATAGTTTATAAGTTTACAAACAAATTTTAATCGACGAATTTTCTTTTTTTATCTATACTATTACAGTCTGTGCGCGTCTGTCTGTCTGTTTGTTTGTAACATCATCTGCTCCGGAACGGCGGAAAGTCGAGTTTCCAGAGAGGTACCGTCGGATCTCAAAAATTTCTGAGACGTTATTTTAACCATTCTCTTCTTCGTATGACTTTGATCAGCCTAGATATTTATTAGAAAACGCCAATTTTCACACCCTGCAATTTGCTTTTTTTCGCTGAACTTCATTGCTGTTCGGTGTGCTGCGTCGAAGTATGTACGAGGTAGAATTTTAAAATTACCATCCGTCTTTTCTAAGGTAAAGTACAATTTTTTATGGAATAGAATTTAAATTTTGCTTTGGACGCAGCCCCCTCATCTGGCGGGCTTGCCCGCTAGTCATAATTAAGGTTGTCTAACTTCAATTTTTAGGCTTTTTGAGACAATATCAGTCCTCATTTTGCAAAATTTTTTAATACTAAACTTGCACTTGATTTATATTTTTCTTCAGAAGAAGTACAGAAGAAAAATTATGAATAAATTGAAAAGATTATTTCATTGAAAAGATAATTAATTTTCTTCTAAACCTTCTTGATATCTGTGATAACCTTAATTATTTCTCTTCTGTGTTTTTTCAAATTAATTTGTCATTCTTCATTTTCACTTTCGTGTCTTTCTGATACCGAAACCTTTATTTCGAAAAGATGGAAGTACTAAATCAGTTCTGTGAAACGCTTCATATTTAAATGAAAGTAACAAAGAAGACTCATTTTCACTAAGCCATTTCGTACACTCGGATTCAGTTTTATTTTATTTATTTTTTGGGGGGGATGATGATTTTTGAAGGTTGATCAGGAGTTTGATCATTATGCATTCTATGTTATTAAATGTGGGATGAATATTTAATAAATACAATAAAAACGTATAAATAAATAAATTAAATTAAGTAACAGAATCTTCGAAGTCTTGGTTTTATTAAAGTAAACGGAAAAAAAATAAGAATTATAAATTCATTGAAAAATAAATCATTACCTATTCTGACAGTAATTTAACCATATACGCTTCTACATTGTTTTAGATATCCCAGCCGAATTGTGAACAGATTATCACCTGGCAACGTGTACTACATGGCATGAATATGAAAAACATTTAGCGACTTAATAATCATTTTCATGCCTATGAGTTGGAGTTTCACAAGAGAAAATTAAAGAATAATGATAAGCCGAAAGCATTTTCCACAGTTCTATTCTTCAGTCTCACATTTCTACGTTCGAGTGAAATATGTAATGTAGGTATAGGGAAAACAGTACCCTGAAGGTATTTTTTAATAAGTGTTGCGCCCAGACCTTGAACAATGTGCTGCAAATTCTGGAAAAATGCTTCTCAAAATTTTCAGCAGCCTTCCATGAGGCCTCTCTTGCGCCTAACGCGCCTTCGATAAATGCGGTCCTGAAAGCATCTCTCACATTAGAAAACAACCTTCCCGTGTTTAACATATTTAAATGAAAGAACAGTCGGACGAATGCATATTATTCTTAAAAACAGAACAAATGCATAAAAAGAGACGCGTTGAAAACAAAACATGGGTTCTTCAGCTGCTGCTGTCTGAAATTCAAAGCCACTTATAAAACGTCAAACATGCTGAAAATGCTTCTTTATATCTTTCAGAACAGCAAATGCACTGCTCGACATTGAAATTGCAACACCAAGAACGAAACAAAGAAAGAAATCTGAAATTCACAGGATCGATAGGCATGCCAGTCATATGTAAATGATCGAAAACTGGAACTAAAGTATTGTTGCGTGCTTCGGGTTCATGGCTGTCTCTTTAAATAGTCCCTCCGGATGTGCAGGAAGGCAGTGACAATTTACTATAAATAATAATGACACACGGCAAAATAAATAGTTGTAAATAGCTCAAGGAGAACATAGATATTAAGCAATTCTTCCTTAGCGCACGAGAAATATCGTAAATTCTCGAAATCTTTCATAGACTAAACTCTAAACTGCATCTTGGAGCCGCATTTATATGCTGTTGCACGGGCTTTGGGAAGCTTCGGGTAAAATCAATCTCCCAGAATTTCGGAAATGCGTTTTTGGAGAATCTTCCAAACTGTTTCCTACTTGGCGATAGTTTTAGTCGTCAGGCCCATCAGAAGCGTTTTTGCCTGAATCTTGCGTTTTAGTTAAACTTTTTATAATTTAAACGTTGTTGGACTCAAAATTGAAAGAATTTGCATAAAAAATAAACGGCACATATGGCCACAAATTCAATTAGTCATAAAATTCATCTTGCATCCTGAAATTGCAAAACTAAAAAGGAACAAATATATAGATAAAACTGTACCCAGCATTTCAGCAATGCAATCAGATTATTTAAATGTTTACAGAAATTTGTAAAAATACTTAAATTATCTCGATTTATCCATTGGAGTTCGAGAGCCGTGCGTCGAAATGCACGCACTTATAAGCCTCGAAATGATATCACTCATTAATCTTTGTCTGAGGAATATTTTGCCACGCTGCAAACTCTTAAGCAAGTAGGGCATTAGGATTGCAGTTGGCTCTTCCTTCTACAATAGTCCTCTAGTGATATACCATTGGTATGGTATCTGATAGGATATAAATGCTGTAGAAAACAGTAGCACACCAAGTCCAAGCAGGCTATTTAGATCAGAAAAAAATGCGGTCTAATATTGTAGTAACAAAATGAATACCTGGTAAAAATGGCTGTAGCACTGGCTGTATGACCAAATCAACATAGCACCGAGCTGCTACCGTACTGGGAAGGAAGATTAGAGGGGTATATCTACCAGACGTTTACGCTGTCCCACCTCATTATTACAGGAGCAGGGCCTGTAGGACTTCTCATGGCATAAACCACGTCGTCTCCAGACTGATGTCCTACCATCACTGCTTGAGAGATAGAAGTAAGACTCATCCCTGAAATTGGTAGTCCTCCATTCTAGTCTCCACTGCTACCTGGAGAGTGGTGACTTTTGTCAATGAAAAATCTGACGCTGATGGTCTCATTCTTAGCTCAGTATCGTTCAAACCCTTTCTGTTGGTTTATGTAGATACTGCTGAACCTCCTGAGCTTAGTATTTGACGTACAAGCACACTCGTAGTAGAGTAAGTATCATTGGGCACGGTTTCTTATAAGCTGACGATCCGTCAAAACAGGAGGTCGTCTTTATCTACCGCTTGCTAAGATCGAAGTTCGTCGTTTTTCTTGGAACCAACTGAGATGCACAACTTTGAACAATGTTAACATTTCGGCCTAAACTCCAAAATGTTAAAATCGTAAATTCTAAAGTGATAAATGAACATCTCAAACATTCTCTCACCCTTGTGGCAAGTGATATATCGACGAACTCAAGGCTTCGCACTATCAAACCTCAGCATTTAATCCTATTTGGAAATCTCACGTGACAGTGGGGAAAAACGATGATTCGAACAAGCTTATATATCGTTTAAGCCTTCTCACATGTCGCTGACTGCAGTTAGTTGCTTAAAAATTTGATCTTTTTTCCGTCTTGGCTACAAGTACAATCGTCCCTACCCAATTTGCATTACTTTAGGGCTTTTTCTTCTTGCATTGTAATTTCAGTGTTAGGTGGTTCTTTTAGTAGATAAATATAATTGCTATGAACAGTTTTTAGTCGGTTATTATATTCTTCCAGTAAGATTAATGATTTTTTTTTTAGTTCATTTATGCGACATCTAGTGAAAAGTTCGGATGCCAAAGAGATCGTTAAAAAAAGTGGGAGAATCTACCTCTAGCAGTGAAGAAAAATATATGTGAATAGGTATTGATTTTCCAACAATCATCTGAAACATCTTAGGCTAAATTTAGCCAATAATTATACTTTTATAGCTTGTGACCAGCGCGCTAGTTATAAATTTGCTTTTAACTCAAAGATATGGTCTAATGAATGGGTAGTGGTTAATGTCACCGAGCGCTGGTATTTTTGTTCTTTCAATTTTCAGCTGCGCGGACGTTTTTATGATTTTAATCCAATGTAATTTTAATATTAATTATCTTTTAACAAACCTTCTATGAGTGTGCTTCTCTTCAGTTAATATTAGTATGTCTCCTTGTAATTAAATATCTAACCTCTTACTGTTTTCTTTTCAAAACTTTGAATTATTTCAGTACTCGAATACGCCTTTTCCAGCTGTTTTGTAAGAATGACCTGACTTCAGTCTTGCGACTAAAAATTCTGAAACTTTTGTGGAGGGAGAGGAGATAACTTAATTTTAACTTGTTCTAGTATTTTTAAACAAAATTCACATTTGATAACTCACACTTAAACATTTATACAAATTAAATCCTTTTTGCTACCTGTATTTTCTTATATGCATGTTGCTTTCGAGAACTTGTGATCTGAAATGCTTTTTCTCCGTAATTACAGAAGAGCGCTGATATGAAAATGCAAACTGAAAGATTTTTTAAGCTAAGCTAAATACAAATTTTCTAAATCTCTTGCGATTAATTATTGCAAGCCTTAAACTGTCAGTTAATTAATCATATTACGCATGCAGGTGATTTCAGAATATTTTGGCTCTTCTGGAGGGTGAAGAAATTCAATTTCTGAATGTAGACAGAAATAACTAATAATTGAATTTATTGAAATGTTTCGAAATCTTTTTCTGCTTGTCATTATCCCCAATGAGTTAGGAATCCAACTACAGTCTAATCTATGATGCTTATCTTTTGTCGACTATTGTCGTCTCTCTCTTATGATTATTCACTATTCCTATTGCATTCAAGTTATATGGAAAGCTTTCCCCCATTCTCCGAGGTCAGCCGCGGCAGTAAACTGGTCTAGGAATGTAGAGAATTTTGACATTTAACTTAGCGCACATTGAATCCACCATTCTCTTTGTTTCGTGTTAATAGTTTTTTTTTAGCTTAGCTTCACATCCTCGAACACACCTGTAGAATCAGTTAAAATTTTATAAATTTAAACTCTTTTTAATTTATTTCTTAATCTAGATGACGCAGCAAAAGGTCTCTAACTAGAATGTCTTGTCTTTCGATTAAGCCTTTAAGCAGATAGGCGCATATTTAAGGCAAGTCATTGGTAATTCAACAGCAAGAAAAAAGTGCAGTTTTTCGCGGAAAGACTGTGGATATATTAAAAAGTTATTCTTCGGGTATAATTTTCAAATCGTTTATAAGAAATCAAAGCAAAAGCTGATAAAAAAATTAAGAAGATATCATTCCTTCTCCCAATCCGAGGTGATTCTATCAATGAAAGAAGAGGGGAAAATATGCAAATTCAACTATAATTTAGTCAAAAACTTCCCCTTTTGCTGGCTCGTATTTGATTAAAGTTTTGAAAAGACGTTGTAAGGAATATAGATTCTTTTCGCAACCTACTTTGCTTGTAAGATTCTTAAAATTTTCAATTTGGTTTGAATATACAAAACTGAGAAATAAATGCAAAGTAAAATAATGCGTATTGAAGTCTTATTTGATATTGTAGCCTTTGATGCGAATGTTGAGGATGTACTAATAATTCGTTGATCAGGTGATAATTTTATAGCATATGCATTAGTTGATAACATTTCTTTCAGCTATATTTTTAAAAAACAATACTTTTTCACATTACCGCGGCTGCAAAAATGCGATATGTGTTTATACGATGTTTCTGTTTAGCTGATATTTGTTTCATGTTGTTCCTAAACAGTCAGCATGCCCCTTCAAAGGGCGTTTTAATGTTAAAAATGTCTAATTTATTATTTCATTCATATATTTCTGAAGAAGAAAATTCAGACTAGTAAAATATTTAATTAATTTAAAATTTCAATTTTGAAAGTCAAGTAACCATCTGATAGCGTGCTGTTCTGAAAAATTCTGCTTCAACGCGAACTCTTCGCAGATTTGTGAAGCATACTTTTATGAACACGATATTGTTTCGTTATAGCGCGATGCAAAAATTGTGTAAGCAATGTGTCATGGCACAGTACTTCTCGCCTTTGTTACACTTCCATATATAACGAATTAATAAAGGTAAAGAATTCTCTAATGGCATCGAAATTTCATGCTACTACTACACTGGAATTTGGGTAAACTTTTTAGACAATTCGGAGCATTCTGTTAATGTCTAAATTAATCTTATCAAAATATTGTTACAAAATGTCCAGCTGCTGTAAGATAGCTTCCCAATAAAGCGGGTTTAGCGATGCCAGAAAATGGCAACTTAGCAAAAAATTAAGTGAAAGGCAGGGTTGTCTGATTTGGCGGGAAATCACCTATTTGACGACAAAATCGGCGATATATCATAAACGGAGCGAGAACATTCTAGAACGAATTCTTACTGGCTTATCCCAGAATGTTCTCGAAGGCAGGTATATACAGGAAGCTATATACATCCTGACTGTTGAGTTCATTGTCAGTGCGTTGTAAGTTTATCGTGGAGAGTATCTTGAGTACGTTGAGTTCAGTAGTAGTGTCTTGAGCTCAGGAAGCGATCGACTGTACTTTAGTCCTTTGACGTGAAGCTGTCTTTACCGTTATAGCCTGATAGCCGGCTGATTGTTTCAGCGTGTTTATTCGTAGTTTTTCGACGGCTGTAAATGTGCCTTTGGAACTGTCCTGTGTAATACTGATGAATAAATTGGGTTTTGATTCTTCAGCAAATGTTGTTGTCTGTCGCTCCAAAACCGCGAACCAATAAAGTATTTAAAACATAGTTTCCCTTTTACCCTGAATTACGTAAGTAAATTAATTTTACACGTTTAAATACTTTTAAACCATCATAAGGAAGATATTTTTTTAAAGAAAGTTATTTTTAGGTCTTGCATATCAATATATCAGGAATATTTTTTTTTTTTTTTTTTTCATTTCTTCTTAATACCGCAGAGGGCTGAAGAGTGATAATTTATTGACTAACATCTTAAAAGGAATCTGCTTATATTCAAATCCAGATAAACTTACCAAAACTCCACAGCTTCAGTCACTCAACCATTAACAGGCCATTGCATGAACGTTAAAGTTAAAGTATATGTTATCACTTCATTATTTCAGGAATTGAGTAGCCTTATAAATATTCCTATTCTGTATCTACTATTTCATTGTTAACACTAGGCTTACTGTGTATGTAACAGGTACTATTCGTGTTCGCCAACTTATCTTTTTTGGGTGTGTCCTACATATATGGACTCTAATTTACCAATGAAGAACGGCAGTGATTGGTAGCATGAGTGATATTTTTTTAAAGCCCCTGAATTTTTAGAAGAAGAATTGTTTAGTTTTCTTTCTAAACATTACTTATCAATCTGACATTACCATCTTTTTTAAACATCAAAAGTATCTTTAGACATAGGCCTAACATACTTCACTTTAATGGGCGCATTAAAATAAATTAAAAGAACAATAATAGCTAGAGTTACCTGTATTTATTTATTTAAGACTTAAGTTACAGAAATATAGCTTCTTAATGCATTATTTGAAGCACCGAGAATACTTTGTATGTTGATATTATGCCTAGATAGATTGCGGAAGAAATTACTTCAGACATCAGTGCCCACCAGCGGCCGAGCGGTAAAATCTCTGAACACTGGTAGTTCGGTCAAGAATCGAATCCTCCGAACGAGCTGGCTGCATGGGCGTTTTCGTGATTCCCCCCCCCATGTGTAACGTATATACAACCCAGTTCTCCTTTGAAAGTCCTCTAAGAAAGCACACCTCCTCTTAGGTAGATAACCCTGGAGGTTTTGCCATGCTAAAATAAACCATACCATTATTTAACAAAATAAAAACAAAAGGATTAAACATTTTGAAATAATGGTTTCAAACACTTTGGAAAAAACCGTATTGAGATTTAAATCCTTAAATTAAACGAAAATGTAGTAGCGGATGAGGTAGGCTTCATGGATAATTTTAATAGAATTGTACTTAAAAGTATGGTTAAAGTGACCAAACGTTCTTTTTCTCTTGTTACTCAGGTTGTGTAAATTGTTCGGCTGAAAACTAAAAAAGAAAGTTTATTTTGATCCTTTGTAAGGAATTTTCTCCTTCCTTACCATGTGCCTTCGTGGTATAATTAGAAGCACGTCCAGCTAGCAATCGGGAGATCCGGGAATTCGAATCCCGGCTAGGACATCGTTGACTTTTCATATTTCCTGCTTCTATGAATAACTATTGGCTTTACACCTTCTTCTGTGTTCAATGTTACTTTATTGAAGATTAAGACCGAGCAATAGTTCGCCCGTTTGTCTTCACAGAACCAGAGTTAATAGTTAAATTAGTTCTAGTTCAGCCTTCGTTTCACACTTCCTCGCATAAACGTAAAGACTGTCCTTATGACTTCACCCTCCAACAATTATAGGATTTGTGTTAATCTGTCTTCTCATTTGACCTAAAGACCAGATTTTTAATAGCAGTTTTTCACTTGTTTACTTATGGCACTATAGTACATTTGTTACGATATGAGTTCTTTTAAAAGGGTCTTGGAAAAATGATGGAGTATACTGAAACGCATAGGGACCAAAATGCCTAATTTTTGATTGCCGTCTCTCAAATTGAAATATACATATAAAAATTGAAATAAGCAATAGATTTTCTGATTTACATTTTCAAAGGAACTATAATTCCTTTGCAAATGCTTTTAAGGCCTAGACGATGAAGTAATTGAACAGAAAATTCACGCATGTACAAGTCATGAATCAAAAATTCATGTATAGAAGCATAAAATGAATTGTTTTTAAAAGATCCCTGGAAAAATTAACAACCTATATATATATATATGAAGAAACTCTCTTCGCATAAAGGTTTGTACTTTGACACCAATGTGCCAAACATCGAAACCACAAAATCATCTTTGTGCAACTTAAGCTGACAACATCTGTGCTCAGCTTGCGCACAGCATTAGCACTCAAGTTAAACTGATGTTTGAAATCGTCAAGCGTCTCTTAGATTTTACTCACTGCCAGACATTGTACATGATGTTAAAAATAATAATAATTTACATCTCTGATTCATGTTGAAAATTATTAGCATCTTTAATCTTTGTTCTTCGGCGTATTTGTTTTCTTATAATAGTAGAAGATACCATTATTCCAGAAAGTATTTCGAAAATATATTATTTAAACTCTTGCATTCGAAACCATAAGTGGAATGAATTGTTTGAAAGAAAACGGGCAGTACTTTCATGATTGGAACTTAAAAAATCATCTTCATAGCTGTTTAGACAACTTAATAGTTTACATACAGATGTTGGTAGTACATAGAATTTAGATTGTTTAGAAAATAATGGACACTGGCAACGGCACCTGTTTGAAGTTTCTTTGATCTTATGGCTTCAGTGAACTTAGCCTGGGTTTCTAACATGGAAATGTTCTAGAATCCTGACATATTAACTTTGAAAATGTTAAAATTCTAAGTTATCTTATAACTTGAAATAATTCAAATAATTCAAATGGCATAAATTTTGAAGAGACGATAACAGGCTGGTTTCTTTTGGTATAGATTGAAAATACGTAAAATGAAGTTAAAATGCGTCCGTTAACATAATGTGAAATGAAACTAAAACAAACATTTTTACGCAGTATTTTTGTTTTCATGCACAATAATATCCTAAAATGATAAATCACATTAAAAGTGTGTCGTGTTATTTGATTGAACATTGATTTCATGTTATTTGATTGAATATTGATTGTGCTTTCGTTTATTTAGAAAAAGAGGGGTAAGAACGCAGACTGTGTTAAAAATGAAGTGAGGAAGTATTTTCCGATTAAGCTGAGTTAGAATCAAAACCGTCAAGTTTGAATTCGGAACGAGCTGAATTGACGCTAAATTTTAGAACATATATATATATTAAATTCTGTAGTGCAGGATTCTCGACATTGCTAACATTCACTTTGTTCAAAACTCAGCTACAGGTCAAATTCAGCTCATTTCAAATATTTCTTTACGCAAATGGTTCTTGTGTTTTAAGGCAGCTTAGCTGCATTAGGCTTAAACTTGTATTCATGAGAAGTGAGTCTCTAGTGAAATACGATATTTTAGATTCTCAATGGTGATATAAAACTGGATTCTCTAGTTTCAGTTTGTTGTAAATATGTTTATTAGTCAAAAGATTCTTAATTAATTTTATTGCATATATAACCCTCATAATCTCATTGCTTCCTTGTTTTGATTAAAGAAATTGAGGAAAGCTGAAACTTTTCATCCACATTTCGTTCATTATGTAGAACGCGCAGGCTGTCAAGGATTATTTGATTTTTCTCGAAATTAAAAAATGGCGAAGACAAATCAGTAATAAATTTTTTAAGATGACACATATTAGTTAGAATAGTATACGCATAGCTTGGGGATATTATTCATTATTGAGAACTTGAAGTGAGTATATTGGGATATCGTTCTATCAGTTAATGCCATATGTCTGAAGAGCCGTATGATAAGAATGCATATGTAAGGAATAATCAGATTCTTCGGAATATAAGGAATAATCAATTACTTTTCTAGTTACAAACATAATAACCAGAGCATAAATTGCACCGGAACCCACCGAAAACCGGGTCCGATACTTCTCAGTTTTTGAGATAAATCATAATTTTAGCTGGAGCTCATCGGAGCCCTAAATAAAAGGGCTCGGGCACTTCCTTTATGTACCCTGATTGTGGACGTGCCACTCTACCGCTCAGCTCCTTTAGAATTTTTGAACGATCTAACCAAACGTGAAGACCACTACTGTCACTTATACAGAGAAGTCTTTCGTTTGTTCTCACATTGTTATCGAATTGAATTCAGGGGAAATTTCTGCTTGACGGCTAGAATCGTATCGACAGGTCATCGCGGTCAGAAAGTCTCGGACTCTTCCCTCTTTATTTTCAAAGCTATACTTTTCTGTTGAAATTTCCTTTCATGTTCTCATTACTGTTTCTAAGAATTCTCACTATTCTCCTTACTGACGCTTTAATCGTTTTGTCTTTTTTCATTGGTGTGCTGCAAAAAGAGAATGGTGTTTGCATCTGTCATGCCTTGAAACAGTACATTAATCATGTAATCAGAGCTTAAATTCAGACGCAGGTCAGCTGAGCTGCTTATTAGCTCGGGAGTGGAATTTTATTTTCAGCCGGAGCCCCAAATAAGACAAGGTCCGATAATTTTTTTTATTTAACTAATCAAAATTACTTTAATCATTTATTATATATCTGCTTATCTCTTTACATTTTTTTAAATTTAAATTTAATTATATTCATTTGTAGTTATTTTATTTATTTTTCCCCTCGTTCCTCACAGCCTTTCATAGGGATTCGACACTTCTAATTTTAGAAATTAAGCCCTGGTAATAACTATCATGGTGAAATGAAGTGTAAGTGATTAACGTATCGAAGTGTTAATTCTGTATTTTACGTACCTAATGAATGTCATACGAAAGATGCTACATGACGTCACGATTAAGGATGGAAAGAGAAGTAAGTGATCGATCCTATGATTCTGGATCGTAATCGGATGTTTTATCAAATCGTGTAATATCGTATGCTGATAATAACGAATTCCGTATTCCCATTCTTTTTGCTATCAACCCTCAGAATAAACTTGTTGTCTTAATAAATAAAACAGAAAACTTTGGAGAAGTTTGCTTTATAAGGGCCATGTGTCCATGAGATATACTGGAAGAAAACTCATTCGTAGTCTGATTTTGCAGTAAAATGTCCTGAACGAAGTACCTTTATTCAGTGCTATTCTCCAGTCGGGATGAAATTCTTATTATTTATTTATTTGTACTACAGTCATTAGATTATATAGATGCAAGAGACGTAAAAATGTGCAATGCCTGTACCGGGATTGGAAACACCGGACCTCCCGATGCTAGCCAGACTTGTTATCCATTGACATCACAAAGGTAAGGAGAGAGAAGTTGCCTCATATACCCCCCTTCTAAAGGGCGACTGGGGAGGAGGGGATCGAATTGCCAAATCCTGGTGGCAACGAATTATCGTCCTCCACCTTTTAGTTCAGGCGCCCCTTGTAGAGTCTTATAGAATTTTTCGATGTCGGGAAACTAAAATAATCCACAATGTCCTCAGTGGGATTCAAACACCGGGCCTTCCAGCCGAACGTGCTGTCCATTTACACCGCGAAGGCACGCGGTAAGGAGGGAGAAAATACCTTACAGTAAGTTGCAGTTTTTAATGCTTCTCATTGTTCATCTCAATGTGAAATTTTCGTGCCTTTTCGCTTACTACGATATACATTAATGATATTTACAATGCATTAACTTGTCGACTGCATATGAATTAATGTCTTCATAGTGATGCAATGTATAAGCTAACTGAAAATATCACTGTTTCGACTTTAAGCATTTTGCAGGGAAAAATTATCGAAAATAAAAGAAAAATGGTTAAGTCCCCCCCCTCATAAAATGATTTAAATTGTATTCACTGATAATTAAATTGATGCTTTTTTAAGGTAAGAAATTAGGAAGTGGTGGTATAAATACTGAAGAAATAAATGACCCGCTTTAATATCTGATAAATAAAAAATGAGGTATAAAAATATTTCGCCAGGGCAAATAACGATACAATATCGGTATTCTTATCTGAAAATCATTTGAAAATGTTTCTGTGTGTACATAAAACAATCATGAAATATTTTCTTTTTCAGGTATCCCATTATTAATTTACAATTTCCTTTTTAATATTTTTACCTAAAAATTACATTTTCCCTACTTTTGTAAACACAGTCCACTTCTATGTAAAAAAAATAATAATGAATGTGAATTAAATAGTGTAAACGTACATATTAGCATAAATCAACCGAGAAATATAATGACAAATAATATTTTTTTAATGAATTAGCTCTTTTTTATTACGACATATGCGTTATCCACTTCAAAAATATTGCTACAGGTATTAGTTTTTAAGTTAATGTAAATAATTCGCAATGTTAATGGATATTTGATAATTCAGTTTTTGTTCTTTATTTCCTCATAATGTAATTTATTTAAATAATGTACTCTGTTATTAATATTGCATGTTTTACGCTTTTTATGTACAGAAATACTCCAGTTTTAGATGCCAGATTCTGGCATCATTAGTAGATGAAACACTGAACTAAATTTCCATTTTCTGTGCTGTAATCGAAGAGCAAATGTTCGGTTATATCTTTGATGCTGCTGCAAAAGCTGCTGCTATGAATTATCGTTTTAATGTGCAATGAACTTTTTAACATTCGATGTTAAGTTTAAACAAGGCGTTTAGATACACTGTTTTTAGTAACTAATGAAAGTACGTAGTTTCTGGTTTTAATCAAAAAATGCTGACCTTACTATTTGCTAGGAATGTCTGGCAATCTGTGTACAACATTAATTAAATGCATATCTATAGCTGAGCATCAGTTTCTATCTTGGAGACAGGAAGCATACATAGCCTACGCTATGCCTCATTTACAAAGAAAACGCTATAGTTTTCGTAGTTGTGTTTTTTATTAGGTTCCCTCACAGCTGGCGAATTGATCCCCCATAAATACGTGGCAGATGTTCGCTATTATTTTTTCTGCTTCATTTTTGCTGTGTTGTAAAAAGGAAGAGACGTATTTACCTATGAACTAGATATTCCATTGTTACTAATCATTTATAAATAAATGACTGAAATCGCTATCTACTACACAATAATCCTCACTATCTACTACACAATAAATCAAGAGTTTTTCGCTTTTTCTTCAACGCGAGTTCCTTATTTTTATTTACTAATATCTCTCGTATTTCCTAACTTTTCATTTATTGACAAAAAAAAAAAAAAAAAAAAAAAAAACCTTTAATTTTACCTCTTATGATTTTTAATGAGAAGCAGTTAGGCTTAAATTAAATACAGGGTGGGTCACGAAATATCGTACTATTCAGTCCCCCCCCCCCCATGAAATCTGTAATATCAGTATTGGACTTTCAGGAGAAATCAGTATTGGACTTTGATTTGCCACAAGCCAGTTTCCCTTAAAAATTCCTCCACTAAGACATCTCTTCCCTTAGGTAGATAGCCCTCGTGTGCTTTGCCGTAATCAAACAAACCGAAACAAACTTATTTGCCACAAAACGGCAGTTTTCGAGATGGCGGATAACGGCTGTTTGAGTATTAACAGAAAGTAAAAATTGTAATGTCTTTTAAAGAAACGAAGAGTTTGGTAGCGACAGAAAAACGCTTTCGGGCATGCTTTGGTACAAGATTGGCTCTCTGCATTGCAGACTGTGTCAGTAATTGGATGCCACTGGCTTTTGTGTTGGAGAAGAATCGGCGGCTCTCATTAAATGTCCGCACACCTGGGAAAATGGCAATAGGTTTCCCTCTACACCTTCAAAGGCTCATGCAAGATACAATCCGTCTACACATGTTGTTCTTGATTTCCAACGTGAGATGTTTAATGTGACTGTAAATATCAATGTCTCCTGAACTTTACGAAAGGGGGAGAGAATGTCCCCTACATTGCCCGAATATTAATAAACGTGATTTCGTTTTAAGGGATTTTTTTTAAAGGTATTCATGTGACAAATGCAAAGGTTCTCATGCAAGAAATTGTGAAACTAAATGGTGGACACATTGAACACATTCTTCTTTCAGCTCGCGTTCCATGGTCAGACAGTTAACTACAAGTTCCTCAGACAGTAGGCATTTATCTCAATTATAAGTGAATGTGTAATAAACAAAACAAAAAATATGACATTTCGTGCGTCACCTTGTAGTTATGAATCTAATATACCACTATAATGTTAGAAAATACACCTCTACAAAATTAGCATTATTATGGAGGTATATTTTTTAGTTTTTAAATATCGTTTACGAACTATATGAGCTAAACGTGGATGGTTTCTGTGAATACTTTAATCATTTCCTTGTTAATTTCTGCAACCATGATTCTGAACCTTTAATGATCCCATTGTTTAATTTGTTTAACATATATAGTAAGCAGTATTACAGCGTTTTACATTAAGCATTTCTATAATATATTCGTTAAACTTCTGCACTGAAGGAAATATGAGCAGCATAATTTGAAAAAGTATTTGTAAGAAGCAGGGTGAATTCATTTACGGTAAAACTAAATTTAATCTCTATGTTCAATTAATTCGTGTAATTATTTATTGTCAACGAATAATGAATCCAACAAGAAAACTGAAAATAGATGCTTCGAGTGTTTTCAAAGTTACCTGTTGCATTATTGCCATCATTTTTGTTTGCTTTTTCGTCCAGAGACGTCAACCACATACTAAAATTTGTCTCTGGAACATTTTTTTATAGCAAAATTACATCAGTATGAAGCGAGTTTGTTATAGCTGGTCCCCATTTTCTTCATTTGTTTCATCAACACAATGTGAGTTAAGTATCAGGTCACCTCAGTTTAAGATTAAATTGCACTAATCACCTTCCTTCCGGGAATTCTTACATAAAAGGAAATCATATTAATAATGATAGGCCATGTGATGTCGTACATCCTTTCATTAGAAGAAAGTTGATGTTTTCGTGTTTTTACGAGCAGTCAATTGGTGTAAAGCAATTGATTCCTGACAAAGTTCTAAGAAGTTTGCTTTCTTCTTAATATTACCAATCCAAGTAGTGAAACGTGTTCAGTGGTAGTAACATTCTAATCATATCAAAAATGTAAACATTACCTTCCCTTTTTTCTTTTTATTTTTTGGTCGCTTAGCTAAATAAAAGATGCACGACTAGACGGCAAGTTAAATTTTCCCAACAGATGAGCAGGACTTGCAACGAGCTAGTTTAAATACAGTGGAACAGATCATATTTCTGCCTCCGAAATAATAATCATTACATATCTATCGGATAACTCTTAAAGACTAGTCATTTTAGGATTTGCCTTAGTCTATAGGATACTAATCCTGAGACGAAGAGAAGAACGCTATTTACAACAAAAACAAGAAAATAAAGTGAGGAAAATTTATAAAAGACGATTATAAAGCAATGCAAGCCCCAAAAAGATGCAAAATATGCATAAAACAAAAAATAATGATGAAGAAATAAGCAGCAGACAAAAATTCAAAATTTATTTTGGAGTATATTGTAAACAAGCGATTGCATATCCATGTGGGCTTAGAGTAGAATTATCGAAATCTATATTCATATGATTGATTTGCTGCTCTCAGTTTTTAACTCTTAACTTAATTTCGGGATTTAGAAATACACGGATTTCTGCTACTGGACTGAAATTTACTCGCTGGAATTTTGCTCCCCATATAAAAAAATAACTAACCTCTTTTTCAGTTTCATTTTGCCATTTGTATTATTCTGACTTTGCTTTCCGTTTTCAATCCTCCTTCTTTTTTAAATATTTAATTTTTTTGGGGGGAGGGCTTAATTTATTTTTATTTTTTATTTTGTGCTTCTGAATACTTCTGAAATAATGTATTTTCGGTTTACGCTATTTATTGCGTTATGTTTCTGTGTTTTCTACATGACATAGCTAATTTAATTCTGTGTTCAGTTCCCTCCTCCTTAATCTTCATAAAATACCAGGATGTAGAATTGCTTTTCCAAAATACTGTAAACATTTTGTTTGCTGTATATGCAAACGTCTGCAAATAAAACTTATGTCTTTTTAGCTTGAACTTCATTGTATTTCTGAAATTCCTTTAATATAATTATTAATACTGTTGTCCATTTGTTTTCGAATCGATGATTTTCTTTAAATGGCTGTTAATATTTTATGGCTATTAACGATAATCGTACATTTATGTCTGTGTATTGGTGATATGTGCATTATGGCTATTAACGATAGTCGCACATTTCTGTCTGTGCACCTGTTTGATAACATTTTACGAGCAAGATTTATATTTAAAGGTGGATCATGCCATAGTGGGATGCAGCTATAGTGCCATGCAACATAAAAATAAGACTCTCTCAGTTTCTTTACATAAAATATTTTCATCCGATACTGTTTTTAAGAATAACAATTTTTCAGCATAAATTTCATGAATAATTTTACCTGTTTGATGTCGGACAGATTATACGACATTAATGATTTTTTGTGTGCAAAATAAAATATTTTTTAAATATTGTCAATCATTGAAAAGAGCACGCAAAGTTTTATATATTTCAGGAAAGGTTTGAAATAAATTGAAATTTTATTTAACGTGGCACAGATTTTGAATATTTAAATTTCAATATATGAATCTATAAAATAAGATTTGATGGAAAAAAGTGTCTAAAAATTATAGAAAAATTGCAGGAGGGTACGATCGCCGTCTATTGTAACTGGCATCCTTCTGCGTTGCACAATCTCCTTGGAGTTCAGTAAGTCCTAGTCAAGTTACTTTTTCACAATAAAGGAGGCCGGGCAGGCACATTAGAAAGTCTTATGAAGTGATATCCCTATTTCGCCTCACCGGTATTTCGCCCAAATATACTTTCTTGTGGGTAAGGTTTTCTATTCTTTTTTCCTGGAATGCTTTTTTTTTACCTTCTGTCTCTGCCTTCCTTCACTTTCTCGCAGACCGTTTCCAATTCCTTTTAGTATGTCGATCTCCTTAATGAGTTCTCTTTTTTTTTTTTTTTTTTTATCTTTAAATGGACTTTGATTCAGATTTGTTAGCTGTCTTTCATTTCATTTTTATGGTGTCCCTTCTTTAATATGTACACTAATGTATTCTGAACATTATGGAAGTAATCATGATGAAATGAAACAGAAAAACTAAAGTATAGAGTAAATGATTCAAAATGTAGTCCAATAGGACAATCCACAGATTATGAATTCAAAATATTTGAGTGAAAAGCTGTCAAAAGTTTCTGATCCCCCACTTTTCATTGCTTCTGAGTGCGCCTCTCAATCCCTCACATGTGATGAAGTAGAGCACACTTTAAAAAACGAGATTGAAATTTAATAATTTTGGTACTTCTAAAATCATACTCGCTCAAAAAGGCAATAAAGGAATTTACAAAAAATCGTGGGAGAAGGGAATTTTTTACCGGGAAGGAGAAGACAAACTATAAAGAAAACTTCTGAGCAAAATATCCGTTAAAATGGCCGGAAATGATTCTGATGCACTGTTGGGAGATAAGAGATATCATAAAAGTGTATTGCAAAATTACTTTTTTTCTCTCCTTAAATACATCTTTTTCACATTAGTATCAATGTATGTACAGGTCCTCTATATTTGAAACAAAATAATGCCTTTGAAACAAAACATCCTCGTATGTAGCTTGTAAATTAGTTTAAGACCTTTTTCACTTGTCTCTGCATAGCTATATTGGTGACTATATTGCAATTTTTTTTTTCTTCCAAATGAATGAAATGCTATCAGAAGAGTTCTCAGTGTAAAGACTCATTTCTAACTTCAGGAACCTTCGAAATATTTTCAAACTAAAAAGCCGTGTAAAGGAGACGTTAAGAATTCTTAGTGGGAGAATGGAAGTGTATTTACGATAAAACTCTTCGCATCCTTCTTTTAAAACAAACTTTTGACACCTTGTTATCAACATCACTGCAGTCTCTGAAAACTGTTATCGAGAGCCTCATTTAATTAAAAAAACTTTTCTTTCCCTTTAAGTATTCCAGCCATCTTTCCGTGCCTTAAATTATTGGCCAGCAAGTGGTGTTTCAACATTAATCTAGTTGCATTGATGATATTCTTCGAGATTAAGATAAGCTCTACTCAAGTGTTTGCATATCTGTTCTCCAAATGACCACTGACCACACGGATAAAAGATCTCTGCATGTTCATATAAACTTTCCGTTCAAATCTCTTTGTTTCTTCAACGAGGTAAGAATTACCTTCTGAATCCTAAGATGAAACATTTTAGGGTATTCTACCAGCGCACCTGAAACTTCGAAGAGCTCAAGTTCCATGGGGTGATAGTTTTGCTTCTAATTTTCCGCTTCAGTCGAGAATATTTGAAAAGTCGCTCGAGTTACCAAAGCATAAATTGGTTTCAGGCGCTTTTCGTCTTAAACAGCATAATAACACTTGTATATAGTTTGAAAGGTCATTTTTTCTAAAGAACTTGAAAATAAAGTTTTTTGCTAATAAAGGGCTAGTTATTGTTAACTAATGTGCATTGTCTGTAAATAGAAACTGATAATGTTAACTTTGCTAGCACAGTTCAAGGGCAGAAAGGGATGTCTTAAACAGAACTTGTTCTTAGTAATTTTCTACAAATCAAGAAGTTTTTTTTAGAAGGAGGGACGAGAAAGAAAAGAAGTTGCGTGTTGCTCCAACTAACTTTTTTCTGTTCTGTTAAGTATTATTTATGGCTCTATTATGACATCACGCACAACAAAAGAGAAGAAAAAAACTTTTATTGCTACAGAACACGCAATACATTTTTGTACTTAGTCCGTTAAAGGCGACTTATATTTTAGTGAGGAATGTGTGTAATGTGCATTTCTGTAATGTAAATTCTAATATTATGTAGCACAATTTGCTTACATAAAATCTGCGTTTTGAATGAAAATAAGAGAGAGAAAAAATATATATATGTGTGTGTGTGTGTGTGTGTATGCATAAAATACAAAGTAAGGAAGTCCATTTATTTTAACTGCGAAGTTTCGCCAACAATTAGAATATAACCAATAATTAAAAATTTTCACCGCCGTGGATATTTTACGGATGAAGGAATTTTTCTGTCTTTACCTGATATCGTGACAAACATATCATGTTAAGATTGTTTTTCTGCCTCTTCAAAATGTAATTTCACCCTTCAGACTAATTTAAACAAACTTAGCTAAGTTCTCAACAAGACACATGTTATGCGAGGATGTTGCGATGTAGATAATCTTTAATAAATTTATTTTTTATAATTATTGAACATCTCTACTGAATTTAGTAAGGCATTTGGATGCAAATCCTGTTCATGTGGGTGCACATAAAAAAAACAGGCAAAAAATTATTTTGGCTTTTTAAGGGAACCTGCCTTAAAAATCTTGCGGATCGCCAGTTTAACAAAGGAAGTTTTTTTTAAATGACCTAGTACTGTTAGATA
The DNA here is from genome assembly GCF_044657685.1 of Stegodyphus dumicola. Taxonomy (NCBI): domain Eukaryota; kingdom Metazoa; phylum Arthropoda; class Arachnida; order Araneae; family Eresidae; genus Stegodyphus; species Stegodyphus dumicola. The sequence goes on from NC_140781.1 coordinate 185,133,724, forward strand.
AGTGTTGGATTTCATTTACTTTGATGTACACGAAGAAAATGCGCAATGGTGATGAAGTGATGACTTTAAAAACCAAACTATGCGCACTATTTTTTCATAAATAATAAACTAAATGTGAAGTCAATTACTTGAGTCGAATGGTAAAAGTAAGTTTGACAGACTCGAGATTATACTATATATTTAATTTTAATCTTGTATAATTGATTTGACCATCCTGTCATGAGTCGCGACATTCATTTGTCAACATTTTCCTTGAGAAACAAGATTTTATGAAAAGTAAATTTATTGTAGTATGTATATCAAAAAGACATTTCTCTAAATCAGGAATTAAAGTTTTTCTTCACCAAAATATGTTTTATTTAAAATGTACTGCATTCACATTTTAAGACGGGAAATACTGGTGTCTTCTGAGTTTGTAGAGACATTAGGTTAATTGGAAAAGCCGGAGAGATGAAAAATGAGCAATCACCTTCGCCGGGAATCGAACCACGAACCTCTGGAATAACGGCCCAGCGTGCAGAACCACTACACCACGAAGGCACGCTAGGAAGGTGGGAGAAATACCATATAAGCTGCATAACATTTGTGGATTCAAAACTTGAATAAGAAGCATTTTGTGTTTTAAGGAAACCTCACTGCTTGCTGTTCACCATAATTCTCTGTTCTCTGTGTATGTAAATTTCTCTGTTCACCGTAGCCTGATATCGGAATTCAAAAATATCTTGCTATCAAAACAGTTTGCAATTTACTAGTTTTAGAATGCTGCAGGAATTCACTCAAAAGGTGGCTGGAGATAATTTTTTTAAAGGTTTGTAATCAGAATATCTTTTGCTTATGTAATAAACCATTTTACAGTTATGATTATATGAAAAGACAAGGTCTTTCGTAAAACCAGACTGACCTACATTAAAAAAATTATCTTATCATTGGATTACTTTGATTATGGTAGATAAAGTCTGCATTTTTCAATGGTTGCTAGAGCATGTCAACATCATTGTTAAAAATTGGAGTCGTGTGTTTAAGAGACCCAAACTCTATGATGGTAACATTTGGCAGATTGGCAGAGCAGTCGTCTTCGTCCCTAGCACTATTTGAGTAGGATTTATCATTAACACGACAACAAAAACAACTTTGATTATGGCAAATCATACGCGAACTATCTGATTAAGGGAAGAAATGCTTTCGTAAGAGACTATTTAAAGGTAATTGGTTCGTACTCACGTTACACATGAGGAAAACGACGAAGTCTGTCATGCAGCAGGTTGCTTCGTCAGGATTTGGGTTCGGAGCAAACTATCAGTGTTCATCGATTTTACCATTCGTCTTCTTCTGGCAAGCGCATTGTCGTGTTACATCTGTTTACTTTACTATAAATTTTCGGCATATCTTAGACTATAGTTTGTTCAGCAGGAAAGATTAACTTACTTTACAATCACAATATTACAGCTGTACATGCTAAGAGTGTTAAGTGAGCGTCTGCGCATGTTAAGAGGTTAGATAACATGCTGGGGATCAAACCAACGATAAGTTGTTAATCTAATCTCATTCACGGATTTTATTGCAGACTGAATATTGCAAGGTGTTCATTAGGCATAAAAGTCATTCACTTTCTACTGTATAAATAATCCCACTTTAAAGTTAGGTTTCCTGACTTTATGAACGCGTTGTATTTTTGTTTAACAATTTTGAAAGTACCGTTTAAGTGTTTAGATTGGTACTACAAAGATAGTACGCTTTTTATATTAATTTTCGGTAAGTGAGAGCAGAGTGTTGGCGCCATAGGTTGGAAGGCACGGCCCAGTGCCTCAAGCTGTTTAGGCATCATCCCAGTTTTGATTGAGAGCACGCCAGGTGGTGATATCTGGTCTTCTGCTCTTCTTTTCCTACCATGAGCAGCGGTTGGGGGGGGAGAGACTTTCAGACAAATAGATTTTGCTTTACCTGCTTCACATAGGTACTAGGGCCAGACCAAACGGCGGGGTAGTTGCCGCCATTAACCACTGTGCCTAAAACAGCAGCAAAAATCTTTAAATTTTTAGTGTGGATTTCTTTTGTTGTTTTAATTATTCCTTTAAAAAATACATAAATAAAAGAAAGAAATATAATTAATGCAATAAATCAAACCATATTTACATTGTCGAAATGCCAAGTTAAGCGCTAAATATTATATTTCAGACTTAATAAACATATTTTTAGCTTAAAAGTACTTTTTTGTTTTAAACTGTCGCAATGAATCATACTATGATGCCATTTAAAATCTTCAGTTTCAAAAATATTCCATAAGAAACAGTTAAAAATCTACGCTTAGGTTAAACGATCTTTAATTGTATCAGCAGTCGAGCGAACAAAACTAGTGAACGCTAGGGATTCGATCAGATCCGAATCCTGGTGAATCGACTAGCTGCATAGGTGTGTTTTTGTGTTTTCTCGAGTGGGGTAAAATGAATACTAACCATTACTCCTAGAAAGTACTCTACGAAGGATTATATCCTTAGTGAGTTAATAAATACAATACAGTTATCATTCTATCTTTTTCTTTTATCTTTTGTACTGAGGGGATGCACTTTAGAATAAAACGCAGCTTATTATAAAAATTTACTTCCATATTTTTTTAAACTGCATTTTTTCGAAGTTATTAGCTTTAAATATTATTAAGCTAAGCCTACACTAAATATTTTGTAAGAATTCTGTCCAAAGCACTTATTTTAGCTAATTAATTACCATGAGCAAAATTTTAAATGCGTATGATTGTTACGGTATTGCATCTGGAGTTATGTAATAGAAATTATGGAATGCTAAATTTGCGTATGTAATTCTTTCATTATGGAGGAATACTTTTATTTATAGCATTTTTTTTATTTCATTGAAATTAATTGTTTATAATAGGCAGTGATTTTTGTCTTTAAAAGTTATATTTTACGTAACTTTGACGCGTAACATATGATAAGACTGCAGGGATAAATAATTTTGATTCGGTTTCATACACCACAACTGTATTTTCCGTTTCGCCTGTTATTAAAAATTTTCTCAGTAATGTTTCAAAATGTTGCAGTGTAAAAATGCTAATCGAATCATGCTAAAATTATTCTGTTACTTATGACTCTGAAAACTGTCTTTCTCTAAGCCTTGTCGGATCTTCCTCCTCCCTTCAAGATAGTCTATCCGCTCTTTATGATCATGCTGAATCTCATTTCGATAACATCGCTGGCAAACCTGTTTCAGCTATCAACAGAGGTTTTTATTTTTGCTCTGCAAAGTATCACCTCCCGTTATCGCGTGGTGAATGCAGAGGGGTCAATTCATCCGGTCATTATTGATAAAATGTAATTCTATTTCCTCGCACGGACTGAAGGTTTTTCTTCAGCGATTCTCTGTCCTTTTCTTCGGATCTCTGCTACAGTAAGCTGTAGCGGGGAAATTTCGTTTACATTTTAAAAAATGCACTTTTTTTTTAAGTGCATTTACCTCGAAAAATAACTTTTGTTATATCCGCTTTGCCATTTTTTGATGGCAATCTGTTTATCACATAAGTGTAAATGCCTCTTAAATTGCGGATATAACTTAACGGTTTTCGTTTATCGCTTTTATTTATGCTAGGTTACTTGTATAAGTACAATTGAAAGGAAGAAAGCTAATGTTGTTTAAGAACGCAGAATGGTCATTTACAGTATGGAGAAATTCGGGTATCGGTATCCATTTGAAACAGAGTTTCTTGTGCATAGACATGGGAATAACTGAACGTAAATTATTTTAAGTTGTTCTGGCTGCCATGGTTTTAGCGAAATTTATCTGGTTTGCCGAAGTTTTTCAAGGAATTTGATTGCCTTTGCTTTAGGAAAACGAACTCCCTCCTTTCCGCATGCCTTCGTGGTGTAACGGTAGCGCACTCGGTGCTATTCGAGAGGTCAAGGTAGAATTCATGCCTCGTACTTCAATATAACCTAATGACTGTACAGTTGCGCCAGGAGTAAAAGGTGGTGGATGATGATTCTCCACCACCAGGATTTGGCGATTGGATTTTCCTAATCCCAATTCGCCCTTTAAAAGGAGGAGTATATAGAGTATTTTCTCCCTTCTTTCTGCATGACCTCGTGGTGTAAAGGTAGCAAGCACACTCGCTGCGTATTTGAAATGTCCAGGTGGGAGTTCCGGCGAGGGCATTGCTCATATTTCGTGTTTCCTACTTAAAAAATCTGAATGACAAAGTGTTTAACGGCAGTCACCCATTTCTGTTTCAATGTTACAAACTCATAACATCAGAATTTTTGATGCCATCCAGAATAAAACATTTGATGAAAGTGCGGTCATGGAAGTTTAATTTACATCAGTAAAAGGTTTAAATTAATTTATAAGGGATAATAATAGTTTGTATTACTCAAACGTGATTAGTTACAGAAATGAAAATACAGTAAAATACCTAGTAACCGGCAATATCAAAAGAACGGCACGTTTGAAGGTCTAAATTTAAATTTTAAATGCTATTTAAATTTTTAATTTAGGTCTGTGATATAAAAAACATGTAATGGGCTTATCAGTCTGAAGAGTTAAATACAGAAAACATTTGTGTTATGTTTCTGTCACCCAATATAGCAAACCCTATTCAACCAATGAATTATCCAGAATATAAAGATGAACTACCGATCCATTTTTATGCGTTGATGTGGGAATTTTGAAGGTAGTGCGCATAAATTTCGGAAGCAATTCACATTGATAGACGCTTTTTGTCAGGAAAGATGAAAAAAAAAAAAAAAAAAAACATTATTTATGCCGCTTTTAGTGTACACTGTGGCCTGTGATCATGTTCTTAGGTGGAGAGTCGAGTGCCGAAGATTCTCTTGGTTTTAAAACACTATTGGCCCTCGTGTCTGACATCCTAAATTTAGTATATGTTCGGAGAACATTAGTGTTAATGAAAGGGAGATACAGTCTTGAATTAATGTAGACTGTTCCCGTCACACTCTCTCAAGATGACGACAAAATAATTCGACGTGTACTGGGAAGGAAGATAGATGATTAGGAAGAGGGGAAGATGAAGATGAAGAAGACACACAGAATATGACAGTTACATGGAAGAAAGCTGACAAATAATTGCCGACTTTCATAAGATTTTGCGATTCAATATCCGTACATGATGTTTGTTATGAAGCTTCATTATATGCACAGAGAATTTTCGAAACTCTAGAGGCAATCTCGCAAGCAAGGAGACTAAGTCAGCACATGCTAAATTTTATGTACTAATATGTACAGTATTGAACAATATCTCAGTTTAACAAGAAACTTTTATGCCTCTCCTCCAGAAATTGTTTCTTTCCTCAAATTGTCCAAATTCAAGACAAAGGGTCCGAACTTGTGCTTTTGATGTTCAAAAGAACTGGGCGTCAGATGATCAACTTATAAAGTGTTTTCTCCCTCCTTTCGTGCTCTCCTATGCCTTCGTGCCGATAATTCGTCACCATCAGGACTTGGCGATTGGGTTCCCTCATTCCTAGTTGCCCTTTAAAAGGAGCAACATGTAAGGTATTTTCTCTCTACTTTCTGCTTGCCTTCGTGGTATAATTGGACACACACTCGACGCAATTCGAGAGGTCTAGGGTTCGAGTCCCGGCGAAGGCATTGCACATTTTTCCCGTCTCCTGCTTTTAAAAACAACAAAAAAAAAAAAAAAAAAAACCCTAATGATGTTACTAGTGGCACGCCCGATCTAAAAGGTGTGGACGATAATTCGTCACCACCAGGATTTGGCGATTGAGACCCCTTATCCCTAGCTGCTGCTCTTTAAAAGGTGGAGTATATAAGGTATTTTCTCACTCTTTTCCTCACGCATTCGTTGTGTAATTGGAAACATACTTGATGCGTATTCGAGAGATCCGGCTTCGAGTCTCGCCTAGGTAACTCTTCATTGTTCCCGTATCCTGCTTTTAAAAAAAAAAAAAAAAAAAAAAAAGTCCATTATTTTCCAATGTATTTTAAAAATTTAATTAACATTTGGTATCAATGTTATTAGCATTTGTTAATAAACTATAAATCGGTTCCTTTTGAAATAAACTGTCTTACCAAATTACAGTAAGTTAAATCCGCATTCGACAAATAGGTTTATGAGTCAAAAATACATATTAAAATAAAATAGGATAACGGATAAGAGCAAGTGATTTCTAAAAAGCGTTTATAAGCATTAATTTCGTCTGTTCTTACAGCTGTAGTTCCAGTACTCTTCCTTCTTCACATGTATAAATGATATCTATGGAGTGGTTCCGTTAACCGTTACATCCCTATGATAGAAAGGAAGAGGATTTTAAACCTTTTCCAGCTTATTATTCACTTCCGTAAAGCTATTTGCAGACGAAATCGAGGATACTAATGTCCTTGAATTTAGCTTTCCCCTTCCCTCAAATTTGAAATAAGTGTTTAATTAACGAATGATTGGTTAATTGATTATCACAAAGTACGCGAGGGCTTTCTTTAGATTTCTTTCATAAGAAGGATGACTGATTTATGATTATGTTTAACCTAGAAGCTATCAGAAATTCTACAGCCAACACTTTTCACGGAAATCGAGTCTGAGAAGAAATTTGTGTTAAGTGGTTTCGCCCACGGGGTCTGTCTGTCTCGCGATTCCTCGTAAAATAAATTTAGAGAATTTTTTTAACGACGTACTTTAAAGTTAACTTATTGCAAAAATCCTCTTAAATTTCATATATTTATGTTTATTATTCAAATGAATGCATTTGGGTTTCTTTAGCTATAGTAATAATAATAATAATGTGCTTGTCCATACGCATAATTATCATGTAAATGAAAGACATTTATTCAAAAATGTTTATTATATTGCAGGTGCAAGCTACAGATCCTGACTGTGGAATAAATGCGATGGTCAATTATACATTTGGAAAAGGAACGCCAACGCATGACTTTACTATTCAGCAAGTTAGTGGTGATTTATGTATTGCTCGCCCGCTGGACCACGAAACACGCAATTCATACGAAATTCCTGTTCTGGCTACTGATAGAGGTATTTGTTGAAGTTCTTTTATTGAATTTTTTTCTATTTCAACTTTATCTTATTGGTTATTAATACTGATAACTGGACTTTTTCCATCAAAAGAAAAATTTGCTTAAAATTCTTAAGAAAAATCGTGTCCTTACTGAAGTTGCATGATTCACTGTGGAATGTGAATCTTCTTTTACTAATTTTAACTTTTCTTAAGTGACACAGGCACATATTTTGCAGCGTTAAAAAACGGTTTGCTTGTTTCAAAACATTTTATAAACTGTGATGTAAATAATAATCGGTTACATGTGTTATTCGTTAAAAATTATCGTTTACATTTCAGTTTCTGAGTTGAAGTTGAATTGTTAGTTTGAGCTGTAAATTTATCGTTTTGTAAATCATCACTCTAATTCATGTGTTTTTAATTTCACTTTCAAAAGAATTTTTAAACACATCTAGAAAACCCCTTTCTTTTCACTAAAATGACGAAGAGGTAAATGCTCTAGTTTCAGGGAAAGACTTTCACTTTTACTCTTTCCTTTGATGAAAACAAATTATTAATTTATCTAACTAAAATTTTCTCGTGTTTGAACCTTTTAATTTTATTTATAAAATGTTAATTTAACTTCTGTCACGTCTTTACAGCTTAGCTTTCTTTTTCTCTTTTACCTGAAACTTTTTTATTTCCCAGTATATAAAACACATTACTTATCTGTATACCTTCTTTAAAATCTTTGTTAATTTTGTGTTTAATCTTCTGTGGCTTTCAAAATGCAGTATTGCAATCTTAAAATGGCAAACCGATCATTCATCTCATATGAGAAACTTATACATTGTGTAATAAAATTGACTGTTGCAACTTTAAAGGGCGATAAAACATGGCAAAATAAAAAATTTTCGTGATACAATACGTGGTGTAATGTGAACTCTGTGTGTGGTGAATAAAAGGTGAACGAAAACGCAGTAAATACGAAAAACTTAGAAAACAAAGAGTCGTTTTAATCACGAAAATTTGCGAAAATTATTTAAATGTTTGATCATTAACTGCAATTCATGCATCACAGTGACGATGGTTTGCATTTACGAGACGCAGATTGACTCTTCTAAAGATCTCGTCTCCAGGAATTAGTATAGTTGCGAAGTATATTTTAAGAGTGTACGCCGATCACTTCGTTGACGTTGTGACGCATGTATTGCTGTCGGTGATCGTTTACTTGAAGTTTCTAGTGTTATTACTTAAATTAATCAATTATTATGATTTGGATCTTTTTTACGACTTCTCCTTTCCGGTTTTCGCAGTAAAATGCAAATGAAATAGGTAGGATTTAAACTGAGGACTTTGGAATTATAAGATAGAGATGTTTCTGGCCTGCACGTGCATGCTACGTTTAGTTCCTGCCAGCTCTGACTGTTGCAAGTATTCGGCTTTGCGTTACATCATTGCCGATGCCTTGATTTTGACTCTCCGTTTAAAGTTACGATGCCAACTTCGAGTGTATTTAATTTTTTTTTTTTTTTTTTTTTTTTTACTAGTTTAAGTTTTAACTTGAGTTTGACTGTTCTGTGTAGTTACATCTCCACGAGCTGTAGCTGATATTGTTAGCACAAAAGAGTGCATTTATGTTCTAAATTCTGTTTAAATAAAAAGATTGTTTAAACTTTTCCACGACTTTGTAGTTCAAACATAGTGATAACTGCCATCACGTGTGTTAGGGGTTTTGGAGTCATGACCAGTTCCAGATCAAGTAAAAGCCTCTAAATTCTTCTAAATATTAAACGCTATTTCTCACAATACTGTTTTTCGTACTTACTATGTTTTCGCGTTCATATTTCACAGTCTACCGTTATTTGTATCATAAAAGTTTTATTTTTGTCATGTTCTGTCACCCTTTAAAGTTGTAAACATCGATTCTGTTATACCTTGTAGCAACGTTTTTTGAGTAGCTTATAAATAATTAACACGTAAAATGATGTTTGTTTAAAAAAGTTAAATTTTATGTTCGAGCAGTTAATAAAATTTGAATCCAGTATCACTCACAAATCAGGTGCACAGTCTGTTAAGATCTCTGTAGATATCTGTAAAAAACATAAAAAATATTATTATTTTAGTCAAAGCGGCATATTAATAAGTGAATGAACCTCAATTAAATTCTCATCAGAAATTATATTGAAAATTAGAAATTAAAGTAACATAATGAAAATTTTTCTTCCTGAGAGTTAAATTAAAATCTTGTTTTTAAATACATTTTTGGCCATTTAAAATTATTACACCTTGAAAGAAAGCAGCAATCATATTTATTTTACAACTGCCGTAGAATGTAAGGATTATAATTAAATCTCATGTTATTCTAAGTTATAGAACATGCAGTGCCTTTAGTATCAGTCTCTGGCAACAATTGTAGCTATATGTCGGAACCTAAAGATATGTTTCATCATGCCCGGCTTTGGATAGCAGTTAACGGTGTCGCATTCCAAGAGACTAGAATTTTGGGCAGGAATTCATCTGTCGTAGGGTCTGCTGGGTGTTGTCGTGTCGTTATCTGTGCAGTGATCGACCAAATCTCTCAATATGTGAGAGACCTGGAGAAAGTGCCGGTCAAATCAGGGGGGCAACGCTTTGATATTCAAGAAGTGTATGGCAACGTCGGCAACATGTAGTGTCGAGATCCTGTCGACAGGTGCAACGACGAAGCCCCGGGAAGCGATGTCACAGTGAGCTGCATTAAAATTTCAAAAATGTAATTATCAACGAGAAATTTACAGAATAAAGGAGTAGCATTTCATCAATGTAGGTGCTAAGCCGGTGTGATAATGAAGAATTTAAGTTTCCAACGTTCATTGCCTTTGGTGCCTCTACACACAAATACGATTATCATGACACTTTAACCGAAAACGGAATTTGTCTGAAAAAGCAGTGTGACAACATTTATGCATCCATTTGTGTTGCTGGACTAATCACTGTAGAGGTTGATTCTTGTGCCGTAGTGTCAAGGGAAGTCAAGGCTGTAGCGCCAAAACAACCTTACTGATAATCCGTGGCGTTGCAGAAGTAACGGCACCAGACATGTGGACACACGGTACTGTACAGCACATCCAGTTTACTGATCCCTGTGGTGTGATGTAGATGTACGCTTCCTAACAACGATGCGGATACGAGATCAGTCGTTTGAAGTATTGGTTATTGGAGGCCGTTGAAATCCCGCACATTGCTCTGTATGACACTCCTGGACCCATCGACTGGAATTCTCATAACAGATATTAGATCTCGACCAATGCAAGCAGCATTTGCGCGGTGCATTAATGCGTAGTCCGAGGCGGCTGCGAATTTTTCGCCATCGAATTCTGAGATTCATTGGTATGAATTCCTCCTCCTTACACGAGGAAAAACACGACATCCAACACAAAAGATATAGGATTTAAAAGTAAATACAATACTCTTTCCGAATTAAAAGTCGACATTTCGGTCTGCTATTTTATACCGCTTCGAGGTGTCATTATTCTTGCCTGTAATGAATGCATGCCGAAAAATATTAGCATACCTCATTGCGCTCTATCTTTCTCGCAAATTTCAGGTTTGTTATGCGCTTCCTTCATGGTCAAGCAATTTTAACAGCCAGGAGTGTATGTTTCTATAAACGTGCTTGTGATTGGATTTTTCTTTCGAATGCTGAATTTTAACGTTTTGTAAATGGATTGTAAATAACTTTTATGTATTAACCTTGCTATTTTAATTTTTTAGGTGGATTAAGCACAACAGCAATGGTTAAAGTTCAAGTAATTGACGTGAATGACAACAGACCTGTTTTTTATCCTGTTGAATACAATGTCAGTCTACCAGAAGGAGAGCTAGTATCTACAGCTGTAGTGGTAATTGTTGCTACAGACAAGGATTCAGGAACCTACGGAGAAATTTCATATGAAATCATCTCTGGGAATGATCTTGGACTGTTTCAGATTGGTCATCATACAGGTAATTTCTACGCACTTTAAAAACTGGAAATAAACTTTAAAAACTGTAGTACGTAGTATAGTCCTATTATATTTCAGTATTTTTAACATACATAAGCAATCCTCCTAATACAATTACTATAACGTGGTTAATTCGTATTGTGTAGTAGAGAGACTATAGTGAAGTGAAACTCCGAAATAGTACATAATGTATAAAAATAGACTGAGCAACACCTTGCTTTTCCTAATTTTACTTTGGCTTGTTTCTCTTCTGTCTTAGTACATAATATGTAAGAGAAATGTACACCGTATTGAGAGATTGAGTACACCATTGCTCTGCTGTCTAACTGCGATGTTAACGGGACAATTCAGCCGCGCTCTTACATGCGATAGGGACAAAGGAATACGAATTGCGGTTCGCCGGACGTATAGTCCAGCTTCATACAGTCTACGTGGCGGTGTTTTGTAGGATATGGGGCCATCTTGCAGCGGCAGAGATGCGACGCCAGCTGTTATGCTGTTAGTAGTCTACGGCGTGTTGCACATAGCAACAGGAAGCGATCGTCTGCCGCTGTGGTAATCTTCCGGCGTCCAGATTCCTGTCTTTTACAGGTTTTGGTAACTATTCCACAGCCTGTTGATAACATTACGATGCACGTTCAGCTCTTTGGCAACAGCGGATTGTCTTGCACCAGCTGACAAAATCCCGAGAGCCTTCCAACGCATTTCATCGTGATAATGGTGTCTTCGGCTCATGCTTTCCGCTTTGGCAATCTCGGATTACACGGAAATATCGCAGCTTATGCACTGACGCATAGGTCCGGCACACCTTTTCCTAAGGCGTTTTGGTGTAATTGCGGGATTCAGTATCGTGCTAATTTTGGTTGCCTACTTGCATTTGGCGATGCAACCTCTAAATCATATGTAAATTGTATGCTTTAATTCCTCTTTTTACATTCGTACCTTTTCTTTTAACGATTGTTGCTTATTTTTAGTTTTCATTTTCCATCATACCATAACCAGAAAATACACCTTACAAATTTAGCATGATACTGAATCCCGACCTTAGATATAACTATTATTTTTCAAGAAATTGAAATGGAACTGAAAGAGGGTTACGTTCGATGCTTTATTAATAGATTCTTAATGTTAAGTGAAGCATTTTAGTTTGCATGGTAATTTCACAGACAGTAAATTAGCGTATATATGCGCTTTAAATCTATGCAGCAAAGCACGCTCTATTGTTAAAATACATTTTAAATAGCTGCTTTCTCCCAAAAATTTCAAAGAAGACTTTATTAATTGACAAATTAATACCTTGAAACCTTTTCTCAGAACTGTAATTTCTCAATGCTCATTACTCTGTTCATTTCTCCTGCCTTCTGCTTTTCAAATATTCATAGTTAAGCTGAAGGTTTGAATGGCGTGCATAGCTGTTTAAATCCAAATTTTAAACATCTATACATTGGCCTGTTTAAAGCCAAATAGCTAAAAACTCATCAGGCTACTGCTTTGCATGTATTAAACTTATTGAAAAGCAACTTCGTTTTGCTTTACCACATATTGAGCCAGCCTAGAGGATTATTAATTAACTGCCGATAATTTAAGAGCAACAGTTCCCAAATTATGGATCGCAACACATCAGTGGATCGGGAGGCAATTTTTGAAGGGTTGCAAGGACTTCTGAAGTACTCTTTTTTTTTCCTTTGTATATTTATTTATATTTAATTGAGAATTAATTTATAATTATCAATTAATTGTTAAGAGCTACGCATGTTTACCTTTTATTACTTCATTATCATATTGTTTTCTTCTAAGAATCTCCTTTTCTCCTCTCTTGTTTTTTAGAACAACTTAATGCATGTGCATCACGATAAATAACATTTATAAATATGTTAACGCTACGAGTACATACATGTAGGTCGTTTAGTTAAAAATTTTAAGAAACACTAAGTTGTTTTTCTGAATGAGAACTCCATATTACCAGAAATCATACATTTTTCTGTAAAATTGCAAGCATTCCGGGTAATTCTGTTTTCTGAGATAGGGGCAGGTATTCGATTTTCCTTAAAACGAAGCACGCATTTAGTTAGCACATAAGCGGAAAAATTTACAATGCATTTGCTGTCACTTCTTTTACATAAAGTAGCTCATGTACCAGTGTGTATTCTTGAGAATTTTAATAGAACAGTGGCAGATTAGCAAAAAAGGCAAATTTTATTTTAACTGTAAATTTTTCTTCATTTCTAGGAGAAATATTTGTCACGCAGAGTTTGAGTACTGAGCATTCTTTGCATCATTTGATTATATCAGCGAAAGATGGTGGAGGATTAGTCACGAATGTCAGAGCCCATGTCTACATCAGTGTCATCAGTTCAGATCAGCAGCCTCCAGTATTCAAGCAAGCGAGGTATACGTTCTTTGTTCAAGAAGATGCTGCTCCTCAGTCTGTAATTGGGACAGTTGTGGCTACAACTCGAGATCCAAGTATGTGTCTAAAAAGATTCTTTACATTTACTCGTATATTGTTAATATAAATACATTAGCTTTTTTTTAATTGTTGAATTTGTAAATGCATTTTACGTAAATTGTTTGTTATAAATAAACTGCCCGTGAATTTGTCGAGGACGAAAAAGAGTATTGTCACAACCGTAACGTTTCCTTGAGCGACATGCTAAAGAATATAGCCTTAAGGTGCCAAACTCAGATAAAAAATGCATTTTATTTTCTTAAAATATCCGATTATGTTAATAAAAAATAAAGAGATGAATTCTGTTAATTGAGAAAAGAAAAGGGGGAAGTCCTATAATTGCGTGTAATAGATAATTTAATAATCAGCCATATTATATCGTTACATAATATCCTTTTAAATAGCGAACTAAGCTTTATAAAGCCATGAATTTCTTTGTTTTGGTGTACCTTTTTTAGCAGTATATGAAAAACAAATTATATAAGTGAAGTTTAAAGAAAAGCGCAAGGTTTAGTGATTAAATTTTGATCTCTTAATAGACGAAATAACCTTATGTAGAGACATTAGGTTATTTCGTCTATTAAGAGATCAAAATTTAATCACTAAACCTTGCGCTTTTGAGACATGAAAAATTAGCAATGCCCTCTCCGGGACTCAAACCTCGGACTTCTCGAATACGCGCCGAGTGTGCAAACCGTTACACCACGAAGTCATGCTAAGAAGGCAGGATGAATACCTTATATACTCCCGCTTTTAAAGAACGACTGGGGATTAGGGGACCTAATAGCCAAATCCTGGAGGTGGGGAATCAGCATCCACCACGTTTTTTAGTTCGGGCACCATTGTGGAGACATTAGGTATTTTTTAAAGCAGGATGGATGAAAAATGAGCAGTGCCCTCACCGAAACTCGAACCTAAGACTTATCGAATACGCGCCGAGTGTGCTGACCGTTACACCACGAAGGCATGCTAAGAATGCGGGAGAAATACCTTATAAGCATATTATACTAATGAAAATCAAGTTCAGAATGCTTTCTGAATAAAAGCATTCAGCGTTCTGCTCATGACTTGTATTCTTTCCACTATTTATTCCCATTGCAGTTATGCAAATTAGAGATTTGGTCTGATTAAAAATGTATCTCCTTTCCACTTATGAAACGATCTGAAAACTAGGAATTGTTTTCGTTAATAATTTGGGTGAGGTATGGGCTCTCTGGCCGAAACTGAGCAAAAACTATCCCCTAAGCGTGTAGTGAGAAACACATAGTTTACGAGTTACGAAATATTGAACCATCGGTAACAAAACAGATGCGAAGGCTAGCTTACAGAATGTTCCAAAATAAAGTTACCTGTCCTCGGTAGTGCATTCTATGGCTGAAAACAAGGAAAAAATTACCTTTGAACATAACGCATAGGTAACGAGCTAGCTGACTTTTAGCATCGAGGACAAGTGAATTTAAGACTTGGATTGCTGCCGATCCGTTGGACAACATACACAGCATGTTGCCGGTATTCGTAAAAAAGTGATCTTGGCGTTTAAGAGATGCCAGAGACAAGGAGATGCAATGCATCTGCTCTCTCTGTATCGTATTGTTACGTAAGTACTACAAGTAAAACTCAAGCAAATTTTGAAATATCTTAAGTCGGATGACTTCTTAAAAGAATGTTGGTATTCATATGATTTTTCTCTTGAGCATAGTTGAGGAACGAACGTGAACTATCTGGGTGAGATTTTCAGATATTTTCCTTTGAAAAATTAACTTGTGCATTGCCGAAAAGAAAAGGCAAATGAGGAGTACCTGAAAACGAGCGAAAATTTATAAATTTTTTTCATCTATATCTCTGTTTATCAATATAAATAACATGATATATACTTCTTTGGAGGTTTGTTTATCTTTTATAGGTTCCTAAATGGTATATTTATTCAATTTATTCAACAGAAAATGTGTTGAATAAAAATAAGATTTTCCACACGAATGGCGTAATATAGTAACAAATTGGACATTCTCATTTGATTAACTTCAGTGCTACGATAAATGTTAACAGGTACAGTTCGCTTTATCTCAGGCTGCTCTGAAGTTAATAAAATTTATGAAAATCATATGTTGGAAGAAACAGAAAGCTTCAATATTATTTCAGACTTTTCCATTATAGCTTTCATTAGGCGAATGGTGGTTATCTTTGGGGAATATGCATGTAAAAAAGCTGTTTTGTTTAGCGAGCGATCTTTATTGCCAATAACTGAATCAGGGCGGGCACGAAAGCTGGTGCAAATGTTTTAGAATTCAGGAATGCTCAGGCGGCAGAATTTAGTAGTCACTGAGATTGCATTAAATGTCTAACATCCTAACGCTGAGACTGTTGTTTTATACAGCTGCGATTTTGACCTCCCGCTGTGAAGAAAGCTGTACAACAGAGCCAAAACTGATTTGAAAATCTATTCATTTCATTCGACTATAAAGTAAAAGAGAAGAAAGGGCCCATCTGGGAAGATTTTCCTCATGTACATTTTAAATGCGACATGTTCCCCTTAGTTCTATGTGAGAGTCTCTGTCTTCTTAAAAATACAGTGGTCATATGTTTTGCCATGATTAATTAGCTAACTGAACTGTAAAATGTAAAGTTCTTTAATATAATCCTAGGAAATTTGCATTCACATTTTATTGCATAACCTTCTTCGCAAATCGCTTATATGTCATACGTTTATGTAACCCATTAATGAACATACTTGCCCAATTCAGTTTTAAACTAAGTTCATACTAAACAAATAGTAATCTTTGTGCGTTAAGAATAACTGACTGGTGGCCATCAGACAAATAGAGATAGCTAAAATAAAAGGAGAGTGTATTTTAAACAGGGGATTGACAGTTCAAATCTGTGTCTAGAGCCAAAAAGACCTACTGACCTACATAGACCTTGAAAGCCTGCGTAAGGAAGATTATTATTATTATTACATCATCACATCTATGGACTATTACAACATCCTGAGCATGCAGTCTACCACTTAATAACCAAGTAAATTTCTATCATAAAATGCGCCATGTTTCAAAAAAAGAGTTAATTTTCTGTTTTCATTTTCATGATAAGAGACAGACGTAAGAGATTAGAAACGGAAAATGAAGGAATTCCGTAATTACAGTGTAACGAATAAAACAAAACAAAAAAATGTTGTTAAAAGCCTCTGGTTTGCAGCAGTTGATTTATTTTCTCATAATCGACGTGCTAAAACGCAATTATGTAATTATGAAGCCTTTTGAATGTGTATGTCAACTTTCAGAGACCGCAAAATCATGTCAGAAAATTTAGTATTAACGGAATCTTAAGTAATATTTGTATTATTAGCCATAGCTTTATGTGCAACGTTCAGCTAAGTAAGTTGAACTTAAGACTGAATTTATTGATTAAAGTATTTTATGAGCATTCCAAATTTTCACGTACAAAAGGCGATGTAGTACATAGCCAAATGCAAATCCTGATCTGAGTTCCCACCTGTTCTTCACGCCTCATTAAGTTGCTCGTCAAGATTCCTAATTGATTTGATGAATTGCTCAAAATATTGACACAGAAGATGGAAAGAGGATAAAGAAAAGTATAACGGCGTGAAAACGAGTTATACAATAAAGTTATCAATATTCATATCCTGCTACAAGTCACTCTGTGACTGGCCTTCATCTTCTATCAAGATCAAACTAGTGCTGCGATTGCAAAATCTGCATTAACACTTTCATGGTGGGAGTAGGTGTTGTCCTCCTTGTATATCATTCAAATGTGAACCTCTTCCGGCCGCCCTTTTCATCTTGCCAGACTTTTTATTCACGCGCGGCATACGAGTTTTCCATTAAGTGCACTGAAGGTTTATTGAAATTTAATGCATGGTCATATTGCTTTTAACCTCTAACTTCGCTTTTTGCATTAACTTCGAAAATTAGACATGGGTCAGGAACACATTCTTCGCAAAATGGCAACCTAAGATGTTTACGTGAAATTTGTAAAGAAAATTTATCTGTGTATACCGTTATGTGTATCTATGCGTACATATGAGGGGGCGCCGAAAAAGCCCTTACCGCGGAAAGGTTGCTTATCGCCTAGCTAAGTAAAATGGAAAAAAATAATCATAAAATTTTATCTTCCGTTCTTGTATCGCTCTCGGAATTTTGAAAAAATGGTGAAATTTTGCTGTTTTTCGTCAATTTGTTTATGCTTACCAAACTCACTATTGACGAAATGGTATACGTCCTAATGTTAATTTTGAGGCATGAGGAACACGAAAAAAGTTTAAAATCAGTAATTTCAATTCTTTATTGTTTGCGCAAAAAGCTCAAAAAACACGGTTTATTTTTATTTTATTTTTTTTAAAATAGCTGTATTTCGTAATTTTTGCTACAAATCTTTTTAAACGATGACTGTAATTATCAAATATTATGTAACTATATTGTGTAATTCTGTATATGATAACTAATTCAGGCAATTCTCACGCTGGTGACGGAAGCAAAATAAGAAGAGACAAAGCTCAAAATAATAGAATTGATTTGCGAAATCACTGATGAAAGAAGAGACGACACGATATTAATTAAAAGAAAATCAATTTAAAGCTGTTTCGAAGAACTGAAAAAGAGGACTGTTATTCCGTTATACAAGGACCAGAATCAGAATATATATCGGCCTTGAGAGGTCCAGGTTCGAGTCCCACTAAGGGCATAGTACATTTTTTACGTCTCTTGCTTCCCCCCCAAAAAAAATAAAATCTAATGTCTCTATCAACTTTATAAAAGTAGGTCTAATGTATCTGAATTTATTCTGCGTTTAAAGGAAAACGCATAATGTTTTTTCTTCGTAATGGAGTGGAAATGAATTTTCCCACTCAAAAGGGATTAAAGAAATATTGTGCCATAGACAAAAGAATAAAACAGACAGTCCAGGATCTCAAAAATAGGAAAATTTTCATTGGAAAATATTTAGACATACTATTATACAATTTTAAAAATTGAGCAATCAACTTCAGCAAAAAGCTATGTGGTGAAATTTTAGGAAATGAGTTACAAATTTCAGTATAATAAATATCAGGGATGCATTCCCTTTATTGCATTCTTAAGTAACTATTGCATTTTTTAACTTAATAAAACGACAGTGTAGTTTGTATTTTAGTTAACGATTTGTATGTATTTTCCCAAATTCCTTTCTAAACAGTAAAGAAATTGCAGTGCATTCTGTTGATAAGAGCAGACTGGTGTTACATAGGAATCTGTAGAGTACACTGATGTACAGAAATATTGAAGTAATATTCATTTAGTATGCTTTATACGAATTTATGAGCTCTTCCAAAATCTGATGGGCATTTTATCGCATATGTTATTAATTATGTTATGATATCTTTATTATTGAAGGAGATGAATGGAGACCAATGCTATCTTATTTTAAGACCAATGTATTTTAAGCCGCGTTTCATATTTTATTGAGCTTAAAGCTACTTAAAAGAGTTTTGTAGCAGCGATAGATATTGTATGATTCTGCGAATCATTTATTTATTATAATAACGGCATAGTATATAGAAATAACATTTGTTATATGGACCTTCGGCATAAACTTGGTAATATTCTTAAAAAGTACGTATATTATTTTTAAGTCGCCTAGTTCGTTAAAAGTTCTGTTGTATTGAAAAATTAATTACAAAACTTATTTTGCATAGAAAGTCAACATCCTGCAGATAGGGTCGTCTTTTTGAATTAACCAATGTTCTGCTACACAATTTTTTTTAATAATGTACTTTTCTGTTTTCATTATTTTTATTTTAATATTAAAAATGAATATACTTAAAATAACAGAGTGATAGGAAATTCAACACGAATGGCTGTTAAATGAATTAGGTATATTAAACTGAATTATATATTTATTGTTCCTAAACTGAAATATAGCTCATTTGAAAATTTTCCATTTTCGTGGCTAGTATATACTAGACATTTTTAAAATGATGCGAACATTGGAAAGTGCATTTGTGTGAAATTGTTTTCAAAGTTATCTTTTACTGCGAACTTAATGTTGTAGACTTCTAAGTACAGAAATGCTCTCAAAACTCGGCATTTTAATTTTGAAAAAGGGGATATTAAACAAAGTTATATTATAACTTCAAAATTATGATAAAATATTATTAATGGTTAAGGTTTTTGAGAGACGATAACAAGCTGCCTTGTAACTTATCCTGGAAACGTGTAAAACAAGGTTAAGAGTTTCTACTAAAATAATACAAAATAAAAAGCGTTGTGCCGTTGAAAGCACTGACTTTACGCTTTGTTATTCATAGAAGGGGTGTAAAAACACCAAACTGTGTTACAGATGAAATGAGGGGGGGGGTATATCCCGATTGGCCTCAACTGGGAATAAAATTACTGAAACTTTTCCTTTAAGGCTCAAACGGGAACAAAAGTGTTAAGGCTGTTTTCTGAACGGCAGATCCATTAGCGCTTTGTAAAAGTTTTAGTTGACAAGGAGTCGAAATCGAAAGAGGAGTCGAAATCGAAAGCTCTTGTCTACATATGGGACTTTTGCTGCACTTCAAATACCCTTGAGAGATCTTTCCTAATTTCTGCTTAGTTCATGAAGGATGTATACCTTTATAATTCAACACTTTTACTCGAACTTTAAAATTTCAGAAATTATCCTTGAAATGGCTTAACTTCGAAATGCCGTTTCTTTCTCCAATTTATTAGAAAAGGTACTGTGAGGGTGGGGGATGGGGGGCTATTGAAAACATATAAATATCTTTAGTGCGTCAAACATTAATACGCTCTGATTTCACCCTCTAAAACCTTCCTTTAAATACTTCCCACTTTCTACTTAGTTTGAAAATTGCACATGGTAGAAATTCTCATTCTGGCAGGGAAATGAAATGAGGCTTAATATGAAAGTCATTTAACTTAAAATAACGGGTTAGAAAATTAAAATGAACCCTACTGTTACAATGCACCAGGCAATGTCAGAATTCTAGTAAACAAGACCTTTCGAAAAAAGCAAAATATCAACATTGTCTAACAAATATGTTCTTGATATAGGTGTTAGGAACAGAGTTAAGTGAAAAGATGTTTAATTAAACGGCTTTACGCTTTAAAAGGTATTGCCTCGAAAATTTTTGATTTTCTGCTTTGTTCTTTGTAATTATGGGTGATTATTAGGATACATTATATTCATAAGGCACAATTTCTGAAACTTCCAAAATTATGAGCGGTCAAAATATTTGGGAGAACAGCATATTCTGTAGCGAAAAGAAAATAATTTTTGGTAGTTCCTAAGTTATGAACAATAAGCTGAAGTTAAAATGTAATTATTAGTGGATTTTGTCTATTTTTTATTATTTTTATTTCTAGTACACATTTTGTCAGTTCTTAGCACCCAATAATTGTTTCAAATTCCATTTGAAGTGAGTAGATAAATTTCTTAAATGGATTCAGAGCTCATTTAAATTGAGTATTTTTGTCCACAAGCTGATGTTAAATATCATCTATTTTTGTAACTAAATATATTTTCCAGGCTTATTCTGGCGTCAATGGAATTAACTATTAGTTGCATGCAAAGAGGTTTTCGAAAATTACATGTCAATCAACATATTACTTACAGATATTTTTTTCCAAATATTTGATTCGCTAGGGGCTCAAATATTTTCATTAATTTTTCCATAGTGCTTCTTTCTGTTAATTAACCCTTTGCAATTTCAAAATTTGCAGCAGAAGGCGCAGTATTTTTTTTTCAATCGTGCTCCGCCATTAGCAACTACACGGAAAGAGAAGGATTCCCGTGGAGGTCTTTTTAAGCGAAACTGGCTCGCATCCACATTACAAATGGTAAAAACCACGTAAACGTCCATGCAGCCAGCTTATTCGCCGGAACTCGAAACCTGGACCGAACTACCAGTGTTTACCGTCTTTTACCGCTCGGCTGCTGGTGGGCCAGTAAAAGGGTTAAGGTGTTAAATTATAGAGGGAAATACGGTTCATGAACTTCAAAAAGAAATTAAGCGACAGCATCAGTAGCTGAAGGTAGGAGAGCATTTATTAAAGGAATCAAATTAAAGGCATATCTTAGTATTCATATTGTAAGCTTAAAACGCGCAATCTGTCTTTTAAAATATATTTGAATGAATTTTTAATCAATTATGCAGTTCATGCCACTTGTTTTAAACAACTTACAGCGCAGGTTCTGATGTTCCCTCTAATGTGGATATACGAATACAGATTCATACATACATTATTAATTCAAAAAGTTCGCCTTTAACTCCAAAGAAACATTTCCGTCATACTGCTATAAGCGTCAACTTCTCAGATGTTGATTTGATGCCGTAGACTACATTAAACGCTATTTGCTTACTAATTGTTTATTATTTGTTTCTAGTCAGGTCAACCTGACAGTTGAATGAAAGAGTGGAAACTCCAAGAAAGTTGCTTTCTCTCGGGGTTTTGACAGCTGTTCCTTTCGAGGTTACTAAAGCAAAATACTAATTCACATGTTTCTTAGGTGCATACAAATTCATTTTTAAATCATAATCTTGCGTAAGGATTAAGTTACACCCCTTTACTCCGCCCATATTTGCAAACACAATCTTTGACGGGGCAGCTTTCCTCCCACTCGTAAAGTGACAACAAAACTCAATGACACCTTCAACATAGTGTTTAGAGGAGAATAAGATTGCGAAGTAATTTTGGTTTGTGTATTCCGCTGTCAAATATAATCAGACTTCTGATGGATGTTGTAGCATTTAATGCACTTAATCATTGCGAAAATTTTTTTCTATCTACATTATATCCCTGAAACCTTGTTTATAACTTTCGTCTTGAGACTTTATCAATGAGCATTAGTGTTGAGACTTTGGGAAAGGAGATGTTTAGGACGTTGCACAAAGTGATTGTTTTAATGCTGTTGTTAATTCGAATTTTTATTCAGGTAAATTCTTACTCAAGGAAAAATGTCACACCATACGAACTCCAAAAAGGAGGTCAATCCTGTTGTTAGGTCACTCCTGGAGGTCAGTCTTTTTGATCACATGGATCAAAACGTAAAACCACCTGCAAAGTTCCCCCCTTTAAATATATAAATATATGATATATACATATATATATATACATATAGTTAATGAAATTTCAGTGTGAAGGATATATTTTCAAGATAATATTTTCAAGATAATAAAATATGCAGTTTTATTCAATTACCCGAGATATAGTTCACGGTTTTTCTATATTATAACACAAACATAATCAATTATAAACGAGGAAAGATTAGTTGATTACTTCTGAGTCCAAAACAAATTATATACATCAAAAACATAGCATTCTTTAATAGACAAATCATTTCAGCATCATTACAAACATTTGACCTCTTGAGAAAACTAGAATAATGTAATCAATCATTTTGAAAATGTTCCAGTAACATAATGGAACTGAATAAGTCTTTTCATTGAAACAATTCGTTTAATTTTGGTAATTTCTAATTAAATAAAATAATTATCTTATAAAAAACGCTCTTATAAAAAGCGTTTGGAACATTTATTTATTCTCTAAAATAGCTATGAATTGTTCAAAGTAAACATTTTTCATCGTATTCTGAAAGGCGCTCAGTGTCAATTTTTCATACTTGTCGACATGTTTTACTTTTATTCCTCCGAATATTGTTTTCATTTTACAGATCAGTTTTTAAAATATATAAATCAGAATGTTGCAAACATTATTAAAAAATTATATGCATGCATATATTTGTTTTAAAATCTATAACAAAAAAAATTAAAAGGTATTTTGAGCTTAATAATTCCTGTTTTATGGAATTATAACCAAACTACATTTTGTTTTGTATTCTCATACTCACTTCTATTAAGACCCGTGTAGACTAAAAGCTGTTCTGCATATCAGAATAATGGCTGCTATCTTAACCGTTTGTGCCATCATAACGAACACGTTAATCCTGATTACACGCACAATTTTAATTAACCTACACAACCGTCAAACTGTTTATAAACGGAAATTAGAACTATTATGCAGCTGTCCAATATCACAATAATTTCATTCTGTGTAAAGTAAAACTCTAAAGAAAAATAGCTTGTGGCTTAGAACTTTTAATAACGATTCACATTAATTTACACTTTACTGGAATAAGGAGGCTTCCATAAATTTCGTAATTCACCTGGCATATTATTAATTTTTTTTAAAAAATCGTTGTTGGATTACTGATTATAGCAAAGCATTTGAGGGCTTAATTTCTAAGATAAGGGTTGACTTTGCAGAGCACTTTCTAGTGAAAACTAGTTCGCATTTCTGGTTTGTGGGCGAAACAATCACCATGAAGCTAGTTCACTTAACCACTGGAAACAGAAATCGTGATGAACGACCAGTGTTCCGCGACTTAAGTCACTCAGTCAGAGGTGGGCCCTGTGTTGGATGTGTATTTCTATTACATCCCGTTATAAATAGTTTATATGCAATTTCTTGTAGCAAATTATTTAAAAAGCATGTTCTCAAAGTATTTGTTTTGTACTTCTGCCTGGAAATACCGGTAACAAAATATATCTAGCTATGAAAATTATACTGTAGTTAAGGTCGTATTGCTATAGTTATCGCCATTTGTGTTATATTAAATATTGTTCAGCTAACTTTTTATATTGTTATTCCTCTTCTTATCCTTGTCGAAATGGATTTTGTCATATTTTAAAGATTTTCTGGTTACGCTACTGATTCAATATATCACTGTGTTTTATGTATTATTTAAATACTAGGTATTTCCTCCCGTTATATTTCGCATTTTCTGTGCTGTTTTTTTTTAACCAATCGAAAAGCAAAAAATGCACGATTTTTTTTAACGTAAGGTTACGTTACTATTTGGTGGTTTTTTTTTTTTTTTTTTTTTTTTGTTTGTTTTAAAGGGTGTTTGATTTTATATTTTGAACTTAACATGCATGTTCCGAACAATCTGAAAATTTTCTTTGTAAATAGCACGTAAATATTAACTAAAAAGAAAACCGAATCAGCAACTCACTTGGTTTTCTTATAAGTCTAATTAATTTTTATATGGCTTTCCGTGAGTTTCTCTACGTAACATAAGTACGAACCAATTTAGAAAATCCTCCTTGAAGGCATCCCTGCCGTTAAGCTGATAGCCTTCGAGTGTTTAGCTGTAATTTAAATAATACTAATTCTTTCGAAGGTTAATTGAGATGTGAAGTGGCTTTTAATATCTTAGTTAAACCTCCAGGAAAATCAGCTGTACCCTTTTATCTTTCATGGACAAACTTCTTCATTTCCTCATTAAATCACACCGTCTAACGTATCTAGTCTACTAGTATCGACAGAAAAATACTTAAATATTATTTTTTCCGAAAAATACGTTACGAATTCAAAGGTTTGAAAAATACATCAAAAAATGCAGTATTACTATTCTTTTAATGGCTAATAAATGTTGTAAATGAAAACTAGGCTATATTAATGAGTAAACAAATTATTAGGATTTATTTTATTTTAATAAAATTCACTTAATCGTTATTTTTTAAATTATCATTATTAATTTATTTTAATTATTGCAGGAGCTGGTCCTGTTCGTTATGTTATCTATTCAGGAGATCCAGAAGGGTTTTTCACTATCGATCCGTTGACAGGAACCATTAAAACGAAAGGCAAACTGGATCATGAAGCTCATTTATTTTTGTTACTGAACATTCAAGCTACTAGCGGAAGGCCTCCGATTTATGGACATACTCAGGTAACTTAAAAAGAACACTTCTATGTATTATATTGCTTCATTAAGCATCTTTTCCTAGATTTAATTTTAAAACTTTTTTATTTCGCTTTCCTAAGTATGTTTTATTTCGTGTACTTCACTATAAAATTATTATTTTGCTTGCAGTTCTTTGAAATATATCTTTATGATAAAAAATTGCAATTAGAGCAATTCTCGAAATGTACACGTCATTCACCCCTTTATTATAATAGTAGTTCCACTTCCATCTAATGGAGTACAAAAACATATACACTAGTAACTTTCTAGATAATTTCAATATCTAATATGTATTAGATTTACGCTGTGACAAATATTTCGAAATATTACTTACTCTCGTATAATTCTAATCCCCCCTTTTTTCCTTTCAGGTTAATGTTACTATATGGGATGTCAATGATAATGCCCCTTGCTTTGCTAGTACTTCCTTAAAAATAAGCGTCCCTGAAAATGCAGATTTAAGAGTTCCTATATATGTTGTGCATGCTAAAGATCCTGACAGTAACAGAAATGGCGAAGTGCATTATCATCTACTGGATAATCCTGACAATGTATTTCTTGTTGGAGAAGATTCTGGAAGTATAATGTTACAGCGTCCTTTGGATTATGAAGTGCGTCGCCATTATATTTTAGTCTTAAGTGCCACGGATTCTGGTAGTCCCCCGTTATCATCAAATGTAACTTTAATGGTGGAAGTTCAAGATGTGAATGACAATGCTCCAACTTTTGAAAAGAATGAATACAAAGTTAATGTTTTAGAATCTTTACCAGTTAATTCACAGTTTCTCCAAGTAACTGCTACCGATATGGATACTGGTAACAATGCAAGGCTAACATATAAGCTATCAGGAAATGTAGGAGATAGTGCTTCAAAGTTTGGTATCTTCCCCAATAGCGGATTTCTGTACCTGAAAGAAACTTTGGATCGTGAAACCACTGATTCATATTCCTTAATTGTTTTAGCTGCAGATAACGGCAGTCCACCTTTGTCGGCGACTACTGTTGTTCAGGTTCAGGTACTTGATGCAAATGATAATGATCCTGAATTTGTGGAAGATACGTTCGTATTTACTGTTCGTGAAAATACAGAAAAAGGCCAACATGTTGGTACAGTATCAGCACGTGATAGAGATCTTGGGAATAACGCATCGCTACGTTACAGCCTTCTTAATACTAACGGGACTTTTCAAATTAATCCAGTTACAGGTAAGAATTTTATCTTAATATTATTTATAGCTTAAAAAATGCTACTTAACCTTAAAAATCCTATAAGTAAATTTAAGTGATTTTATAAAATACTGATTTTTAATTTGAAAAAAAAAAAAAAAATATTCAGCTAAACGTAGGTCATATTGACCATGTTTTACATTATCACTTCTTTATAAGGATTTTAACAAAATACATGATCTATACAAAAGATGGTCAATGAATAAGACTTCTTAAAAAACATATGTCATATTCACTGGGTACTATTCCATATTAACGTACTACATTCTGGAAAAATATAGAATTTTTTCTGTTTTATGTGTTCTTAGTATTATTATTATGTTGACAAAGAAAGCAAAAGGAATGCAAAGAAATTTAGAACTATTGTATTGTATTTCCTTTTTTTTTTTTTTTTTTTTAAATCTTTAATATATTTCCTACATATTGAAACCTATATAAATGTTGCAGCAAATCTTTGAAATTAAGAAGTATTACGAATTACTCAACCCACTTGGCTAAACAGAAAATATTTTATCTCATGTGTTCCACTGATATTCGCGATATTTTGTGCGCGATATTGTAAAAGTACCAAAAGATACAGAAACGTAAAAGAAAGTAAACGGAATTCAGAAAAATGGAAAGATGATTACTTGAGTATTTCATTAAGGAAAGAGAAATAATAGTCAGTGTCACTTAGGTTCCAAAGTTACCTAATTTTCAAGTAACCAAACCATATAATTTAATGTAACTAAAATAAGTGCATAGCCAGTTGATTTAATTATAGTCACTGAGTTAGAACATGGTGTTAATTATTTGGTAGTATTAGCATGCAGGGTTCGAAGGAAACTCACTCACCAGCGGCCGAGCAGTAAAATTGTTGAACACTATGTTGTTCAACCTGGTATCAAATCGGTAAATGGACTGTCTTCGTGGGGTGTTTTTCCCATCTCTAATGTAAATAACGTAAAAAGACCGTCACGAAAACATTTCTTCTCAGGCAGATAGCCGTCGTATGCTTTGTCATAACCCCAAGTAATAACTCCATGTGCATGTCCTTCGGCATGAACGGTCTAAGAATAAGCATTTTTTGTTAGATTTATGTCTGGTAAAGAACAAATGCTGACTAAAATAAAAGCGGGACCTCCTAGGGGAAAAATTAAGAAGACTACCATATTTAACAACTAAGCAAGATAGTGGAAATGATCAATTATACGCATTATTTAATTGCTGTGGATCGACACGCAGAAATGCAATATTGAGCATCAAATATTAGTAACATCGGGCATAAAAGCGCTTACAAAACTGCATTGTTTGATCCTAGCGTATAGATGCATTCTCGTAGATAAATTTTTATTATATCCAGAAATATCTATCAAATGTAAATAATTTACCATCTTCGTTTAAAATTTCCCATGTGTGTTTGTGGTCTTTAAGATAAGCAAATGCGTATTCCGAGGCAAAGCTTGTGGGTCACTCGAAATAACTTAGTTGTTTAAGCCTGTTTCTTCGAAAACATTAACCATCTATTTGATCAAGTGCTGCATTTGTAGAAGAGATATTGAATTCAGAAGTTCTTGTGGTGGACTTTTCCTTTTTGCTTTGCCTGGATATGCAAACTGCAAGCAACATGCGTGGAAAATTTTGAATGAACATTATTCATCATCTATGACAGAATTATAAAACATGAAAGAAATTCGTTTATAATTTGGTTTCAATCAGGTAATGGATTTTGTGATATACTTACATTCAATAGTGTGTAACTGCTAATGATTGCGGGTTAGTGCGCTTCTTAATGTCGATTCGTAGTAATTGCATTACGCTGTACATATTTGGAAGTAGTTTCTTCTGTTTCGAGCAAAAATGGTTTGCTAACTTTTCCTCCCCTCCCTTTAAGATCGCTACAAATTCTTTTCAGGTAGAGATATTTACTCTCTTAAAGGAAGACCTAAATGGGAACGTTTATTCCAAAATATAAAAGCTGGTACAGCTTTCTTTTGAGCACTGTATATGCATACGGACTTTTGAATTTTGAATTTCCTCTTTAAAAAGCATTCATTCATTTATATGGAGAAAAGGTCACTTTAATGTTTACGTTGTGTCTTCTACCTCTTTTTTTTATTTTTTTTTTATTTTTTTTTATTTTTTTTTTTATTACAATTGAAACTTTTATCATATGTATCATACAGCATTTAAAAATGTTGATTTCTTAACTCTTCGCTCTCCGTAATTTAAATTTTTGCCTTTCCTTTGCAGGAGAAATTTTCACTAAAATAACATTAGATAGAGAAAGCAGGCCCAAATATGAACTAACAGCTGAAGTTAGAGATCAAGGGAATCCATTTCGTTCCGATCATGCTGCTGTTGACATCAAAGTATTAGACACAAATGATAATTCTCCAGTATTTGTTGAACCCGTTGAATCTGTCATCGAAATAGTTGAAGAACAGCCTTTGGGAACAGAAGTAGTTCAAGTTGTTGCTGAAGACATTGACAGTGATGAAAATGGCGCTATCACTTATGAAATAGTAAAAGGTTTGGTTATTTATATATTTCATTACTATTAATTGTGCAGATAAATGGAAGCTACTGTACCATAACTAAGTTGATTTTTTCCTAGTGTTCGAGCTAATAAATTCATCCAGTTTAATGGTATAAATTAATTTTGAATTAAAATGGCCATAAACCTGCATTTTTTTTTTTCAATAAAATCTTTTGATCAAAATTATCCTTATTTAATTCCAACCTAAGGGTTTAAAAGGATTTTGAAGCTTTCAAGGCCCTTTCTATTTCAATTTGCAGTAAACATAAGAAATAAAAAGACTAAAATTATCTATTTTGTTTAAATGATGACGAATTTCTGCTAGAAATTTTTATATATTTGATATTTAATACAATGTTATTAGTAATATTATGATTTTGTTTTTAAGTTGTAAACATGTTTTCTTGTAATTAGTGTAGTATTTCAATTAGCAGTGTGGTATTAAATACCTGCTTTCAAGGAAGTTGTTCTTGGACTTAAGGAAGGTCATTAATTTCATACCATTGGGAGCCTGTTGTTTACGAAATTATTAGAATTTCGGTGTAGTAAAGCATTTCCATAGTGAGCAGTACCATTTAAATAACTTTAAAAATATATAAATAAATAAATAAAATATTTAAAAAAAAGTCTAAACGAATGAAATGAACTTGCAGTCTATTCCTTGACTTTTGTAGAAATAAATAATATTGTACTGTCGTTTACTCGAGCATTATATAGAATTATCTTTCCTACACAAATGGAAAATTTAGTAACAGTAAGAGTTTCTAGATTTTAAACTGCAGTTTAAACAGACTGTGTTACATTAAGTATCTGTTAACAACCTATTTTTTTTATTTAGAAGTCAAAGAACAAAAATTAGCGTTATCGTTGCAAATTTTTACAGTACTAGTTTCGACGGTTTTATCGAACCATCAGCTGCCAAAGTGAAGAAAGAAACTCTTTTTGCACTTTGGCAGCTGAGGCTGATGGTTCGGTTAAACCATCGAAACTAGTCCTGTGAAAATTTGCAAATATATCGCTTATTTTTGTTCTTTGACTTCAAAATTAATATTTGTTTGTTCGGCGTGTTATTTTACCTTAATTACCTATTTTTTGTTTCGCTGAATTTATTCCCGGAAAGATCGATATTAAATTACTAAGTAAGTGCAATGGCATTTAATTATTCTGAACAAAGAAGACAAAATATAATAAAGTATAAATGAAATGTCTTCTAGAGCATACGTACAATATAAGAATATTTAAAATTAATATGCCGTTTTTTGATTAACATAAAACAAAAAATATTCAAAACGCTCACTAAAAGATCACTAGTATTCAAAATGCTCACTAATATTGTTAACAAGCGGCATACATTTTATTTTATTAAACGGTCTTAGGAAATTCCGATTTGCTGTGTCAGTTAATGTTTATATAAGGGATATAGCTAATCAGTGGCCTAGTGATCGGTGATGTACCGACAATCGATAAGCCGGTGGCTAAGCTTTTTGCTGCCCGGTGCAATCTTTTAAGTGCGGTGGTTCCTAAATTTTGCCCCCTGTACCGACTTTGGCGCCGGCCATGATCTCGATTCAACCTTGACCCCTGACGGTTCCCATCTGAGCCCGAATCTGAAGCATCTGTTTTCCCCAGTTCGTCGTTCGTTTCCTTTTCCGTTGTATAAACGAAAGAAGAGTGGGCTTGCTTTTCCAGCCCTAATTCTTTTTTCAAAACATTACATATTTATCATTTATACCACGATCCTCGCATCTGATCTTTCCTGAGAATTATATCTGAATAGCGTTTCATTGTAATTAGACTTTTACAAAACCATGTTCATTATTAAGTGCATGTAAACCGTGTAAATGCTTTTTCGCCCAAATGACGTTTTGTCTAAAAATGCCTTTCCCCACCGGTGGATAACAGTTCGACTTCCCTTTTAATGGTTCCCTCTTCCTAAAACCCTCTGATACTCTTTCGCCCAAATCACTTCTACCAACACCTCCTAGAACTAAGTCCTAGAACCTAGTCTAGTTAGTTCTAGGAGGCGTTGCTTCTACCCTCCTCTCTCTTCCCAGTGGAAGGGTTATCCTTCCGATAACACTCGCTTCTCTCTCGTTGGTACAAAAGCCAAGACTGTTCTGCACTTACATTTTTCCTACGACTTATTTGCATAAAGTATTCTACATAAGAATATAGCATAAATAACAGTATTTTATATCATATTATTATGTATTTATATAGTTATTACTAAATGAACATGTGCAGTATTCTAAAATTTCGATTTATTTTTATATTTATTCAAAGCATTTTGACGACTTCACGAAATAATTCAGGATTATACGATGCTTATTGAACTCATTTGTTAAAAACTTACAAATTCTATTATAATAATGAATGTTTTGAAAATGCGAATAATGTATAACTTTCTATTGAAGCAAAAGTTCAGATTTCCGCAGTTTAAGCGGCATTCATTTAAGCGGTTTCCGCAGTTTAACGCGGTATGAGAGATAAGCCACCCCTGATTATGATGAATTTTTCCTGAGACAGCTAAATGAATAGTTTTTCAATTTAGTTCGGAATATTTCCGGATGCAGAAAATAGTTTCAATTTAAAGGCCATTTATTGCTACAGCGTTAATCACCATGTGACTCGTGAATAATGATTTGAATACATTATATAATTTGAATATATTATTAGATTTTAATATTAGCTTAAAGGGAAAAAATTTTTTCGTAAGATACTTAAAACCCTCCAATGACTTACTAATTCACGATCGAAATTTTGGTGACATAATGACTTAGCATAGCCTGAACAGACAAAATTTTACTCTACATATTTCGGAGATAGAGAGAAATAAGATCATAACAGGGAAGAAGAATGCGGATGTGATTCGATTTTTAATTTAAGACTGAAATTTATTTAAAGTAACACATTTTTGATTAGGCGTCCACCTTTGAAGAAGATTGGGTTGTGATTCATTGCTGAGACACACGAAAATTACTAGCCTAGCTGGAGGGTTGTTTTCATGGAATGCTTTTTCCCAGAAACTGAGTCGTCTTCACATTATATGAGTGGAAAATTCCCTATAGCAAGTCTTTCCGTTAAAAATTTACTTTACGTGAATATATGTAAATTTTTCTAAAGCGAGAGATTTGAAGATATTGCTCTAAACTCAGACAGATGAAATCCGAATTCATTACTAAGAGTTTAAAAAAAAATCATAGTACTCGTCTAGTAAAAAGAATTTTTTTTTTTTCAGTAACTAAATTGCTACATTAGAAAAATGTTATATTTTACTAATTAAATTATCCTTTTTTCTTCCCCCAATAAGTATTTAAAATAAAATACTCATTCCCGAAATGTTACTCTGCTGTAATTCCGTTTGACGTTAAAAAGAGAGATGATGCGAACGAAAAATAATGTCATATTATTGCATGAATGTGAGCATTATCTTTTGTATGTGGTAGTTCATTTGGGAAAATAATGATGTTACTTATTTAACTCTTATCATAAAGAGTTAACCACCTCTTTTATTATTGCTCATGATCTAAATTCATTATTCTAAATGATAGCAATTCTAATGGTCGCAACATTGATATAATTTTCTAATAAAATTTCGTTGTTTAATCATTTTTCTTTTAAATTATTTTTATTTTTCGTTTAATTCTCTATATTTCAATTGGGATCGCATGGTTTATTGCCACAACTTAGCATCAGTATGACTGATTCATTTCTTTGAATCAATGAAGATAAATTTAAATGGAAACCAGCAGCATTTTTAACTTGTAATGCTACTCTTAGTTACGGCTCTATCATTTGAGCAGTGATTCCGGATATTTCTACAAAAGAACTTTGAAATAAAATTACGCTTCATTTATGATATTTTTTCATCCAGAATACGTATGCTATTTTCTAGTTTATGCGTAGGGTTATAATTGATTTGATAATGCTATTTTAGTCTAATAACCGTAACAACTGTGAAGCGAATTATCGCTATATCTGTGAGCAAAAGTAAAGCTTTGAGAAGGTTAAAGTAACAGACAGAAATTACAATAAAAGGCACTCTCCTGTACTACAATTTCCGCAACTTGTGGTGATGCAAAATAAAGCAGAACAGACCAAACTGATTCAAATGTTGAACAGTAGTCTAGGATTGTACAATTAAATACTACCAAGAATTGATCACTAAACCTACCTACCGGAGATTCAGAATTAAAGTGTCGGTAACGATGCAATGCAAAAGCGAATAATTACAATTATCAGAGCTGGCAGTAAAATAACAACGTAGCTGACACGCAGTGCCAAGAGAACACGGTCTTAAACTCCAAAAACCTATCAGTTTAAATACTGGCTACTATTTGCCTATTTTATCTCCCACCTCAAAATCAACTTTCCTTCTTTCATGCCATAATTAAACATTTGTGCCATATCCGAATTTATAATTTCCTTGTCAACTAATGTCTGAAAGTCTACCGTCTAAAATTCCGCAGACCTCTTTTGAACAAAAAACAATTTATCAAAGGGCGTAATTAACTTTCTGCCAAGAAATACCTCAGCCCGTCTCTTCCTGACGGTATCCTATTTAACCGTCCTCAAGGCAAATGAGAGTTTGCTGACGCAGCCATCCCAACATTTGTCATATTTTTTTTACATATATCCTAAAAAATTTGACTAATGAATTGCTTTCTGTTTGTTGACTGATATTATTTTAACTGGAGCTACATACTCTAATATAAATTTATTTAAAATAATTCTGCGACAAATTTAGCGGAAGCTCTTTTGAGGGAATTATTTCTGTCCACTGTTGAGAAACGGTCAGCGATTACGAGCAACTATCTATTTTTTGTTCATTACCTGGATATGGACCTAATAGGTAAATTTAGGTACCCGGACGAGTACCTAACTAGCATAAAAGATAAAATTAATATCGTTAACTAACTGACTAATTGATACACATTTTTGTAGCTGTGGAAAATAAACAGCTTCCGTTACTCTCTGGACTGTTTTTGTTATTCCGAGATGGCCTCAAATTGGTGTATCATGTAATTTCTATAATACTTAATCTTAAACTCGCTGTAATAATCGGTCTTAATTCGTTTTTATTATTTGTTTCTTTGGAGTAAAAGTAAAGATTATCAATTGTTTTATAATTTGCAGCTCTGTTTAATTCCGGGTGTGTTTGTAGTTCTGCGATAACTATTTCTCGAGAATCTAAAATTGTTTAAGTTAATATTGCACACTTCACCTGGTTCCCCGCAGCATCTTGTTTAGTTCTTGATAGAGAACCCGCTATAAAATTTTCTTTGTTTAATATGTTTAAATAGTAGTATGTATGTTTAAATATTAAACTGTATTCTTGAACTTTAAGAGGCCATCGTATGAGTTTCAGGTGATAAATACTTCCCGGAACGCAAACAAATGACGGTCGCAGTTTCTGTACACGTAGTAAGCGATGCTTTCCAAAATTCATTCCAAATTTCTGTACCATCAAAAGGACTGCTAACGACCCCCTCTCAGTGACAGTAAAATTTCTTTGAGTTGGGTTAAGTGACTCGCTGAAATATGGAACCTGCTATACTTCTTGTATAAGCACGGCTCCAACCGGAAAATCCGAAGCATCTGTGGAGATTTCTAATTTACCATCCGCTTTAGGAAATTTCAAGATGGGACCTTGAATAATACAGTGAAGTCTTTCAGATGCTGTGTTTACTTCTGCCGACTAGGTGAACCTGCCCTTTTTTTCCCCTTTGAGTTTAGTAGTGGCTGTGCTATATGAGCAAAATCTTTGATGAAAGTCTTATAATAGGAGCACAAGCCGAAAAATGAGGCCAACTTTTTTACCGTATTATGCGGTGGATAATTTCTTATTGCTACGAATTTAGAATCGTCCGTTTCGATTCCCCTTTGAGATACCTTGTAGACCAGTTAACGAATTTCTTTGGCGACCTTCATCTCTAAACTTGCCTTTTTAGAAGCGAAAAAAACTTCGTGTAAATTTTGAATATCTTCATCAATTGTCTCGCTAGTTACTATTTATATAGTTTAACTAAATAAACGTAGATTTTTTCCGAGAATAGATATTAGAATAATATCCATAACTTCTGCTCCGCATGAAGCCTAACAGCATTTTAGAAAAAGCATGAACTCCTGATTTGGTAAGAAATGCGGTTTTGGGCACATCATCTTATCTGTTTCACACTTACCTGAAAGTATCCAGAGGTGAGGTCTAGCGTCGTCATGTATTTTCTGGATTTGATTTTTCGAACGATTTCTTATGTTCTTGAGGAGTAAACCGGATATTTTATTATGCTATTTAGTTTTCTGTAGTCAATATCAAAACGCCATGCGTTAAAATCAGTACATGGGAAATTATTTTTCTTTCAGCACAGTATTATAGGACTACCGTAAGGGCTACTTATGGGGATTATAATTTTATTCTTTAAAATTTCTGCTGTGTTGTTCTATTATTTCTTCTTTGACCTTATCACAGCGGTAGGATTAGGCTCGGCAGGGGAAGGGAATGACTTCCAATTTCTACTGCATGATTTCCTCCTGATTCAACCCTGAGGCCTCTTGAAATATTAGATCTGAAAATTTACTTACCAACTTCTCCAGCTTTTCTTTCTGGAGAAGTTGGTAATGCCTTTAAGTCCAAAGCCGGAGGCTTTAAGTCCTCCAAAGCCGAAGGCTGTTCCAATGCTTTTAAGTCCAAAGCCGGAGGCTGGACTTCTTTATCCGTCAGCTTATTCTTTTCCACAGTAGCTTCCTGAAAATTATCTTTCGCCCTCGCAGCCTTTAAGAAGCTCATCCCCAATACTGCATTCGCCTGTAGATTTTTCACTACAAAGAACACCAACTTTTGGGGCTTATTTTTCATATATACGTTTAAGGTTACTCTACCTACGCATTCACAATATTTGTCGTAGGCGGCAGTCCTCCCCGCGACACCAAACACACACAACATACAGTTTAAAGGTTTTGATAAAAAAAAAAATCTGCCAAAATACTACTTTGCAAAAATACTACTCTGCCAAAATACTACTTTGCACCCTTGTGTCCAATAATGAATCTGCTGGTACATTATTTAACAGAATTTGAATTACTGGGAAGGGCAATTTTTTTATTAACACCGTATTTAATTGAATGTGAGAGGCACTTTTCTTCTCCGGAGTGACTGTACCCTTTGTATTTCAGTACCCGTGACTTGTTTGAATTCTTAGTACCCTCTCCCCGTTTCTTCTTTAGCCATTTATTTTGGGGATCGCCATTAGTGGACGAAAATTTCTTTCGGTTATCAAAACGTCTACTGTCGTCAAACCTTGGGCTTCTTTCCGCAACAGATATGCAAAAATATCAGCTTGGCCTGTGTTCATATACCGCTATGCATATACGCATTGATAATCGCCTACTTTCGGACTTACCCCAAATCCAAATAACTGTTTTAATTTACTCAGGTTGCGTAATTCAACAAGATTCTGAATCTAAGTCAACAACCTAGGGACTGTGATTTGGGTAACATCTGCATCGAGCATTTTCCCTCACAATAGGTTCTCTACTTGTGCTTTTCTCAACATAAACTCGCTTAACTCTTCCTAGTTTGATATCTTCTAAACAGTTCTGCTTCTAATTTCACCCCATCTTTCACCACGAGGAATGCCTTTTCAATGGCGGTTTGTAATTCTTACTGCCTGGCTTTTAAAGACCCCAACAAAAATTTACCGTTGCCTTTGTACCATCTCAGTGCCTGTCCTCGAAGCGCGGTGGTTGCTATAGTGACCTTCTGTCATTCTGCGAATAGATTAAGTAAAAATTATTCAGGAAAGGTCGCTGCCAAACTTTTACCATCGAAAATACTTCCTTCTGCTTCTCAGGATTTTCAGATCGTTTTCTGTTATTCTGCTCATTTAAAATGCAACAGGTGCCCAAGCATTTATTTCTCTTTTAGATAGCATTCGTCACCTTTTTGTTGCACTTCTGTCATATTCTGTTTCCTAAAGTATATATTTTTCCTAAAGTATAAAATTCATTGATTTCTAGTTTAAATGTCATTTATCCTGGCATATTGTTGTATAATGAATGCTCAATGCCTATGAGCAAAATGTGTACAGAAATAACAAATATATTTTTTTCTGCACAAGTAGCAGAATGAATATACTATGCTTTGGTAGTGTTATCTCAATTTTGATTCCCGGGGTAATAGATTAACTGTAAGGATGTTTTCGTTGTTTTCTCGATTAATAGCAAAACCGATGGGAAAAAGGAAATAGTTGTTGATTGAATAGTTGTTTATGAAAAAAAAAAAAACCGTCTAGTCGCTGTAAAAAGTATTTAAACATTTTTCCATAATTTGTCTTTTATGAAATGAAAAATGTCTATTATAGACTTGCAAATTTTAATAACGATTTTTAATTTTTAGACTTTTCAAATGCACGCCAACATCAAAAAGAGGAAGGACAGTTACTAATATGATTTTTCATACATATTATTTATATGTTTAACTGAAACTGCTTGCTACTGTTGCTCCATTTTTCTTTCATTGTCCTAAACTACAACGGCATATTTACCATTTAGGATTCAACAGGCAAATCTTTCAAAATCCAGAATTAATTAGTTTCATTGTAGGAGTTTAATATCATTCTGGTGTAGTGTGTACTTTCAAAACGTTGCAAGGAAATTACAATACTAAAATGGAAATCGTACTGAAAGAAGCATTAGTTCTTTCCTGTTCTCTTTAAAGTAGATAGTGCTCTTCGTGACCTTGACAGGGATTCATCTTCTGCTCAAAAACAGCTGCAGCAGATGGGCATAAAAAAATTATCTATAGAGAAGGTTTTCTATCTCTAATACTACTTCTCGTGCAATAATTTTTTTCGTTGAACAATGCATCCTCTCCAGTTTCATCAGAATTTATATCTTCTTTAACTATATTCAGGGGTAGAGAATAGACAGGGATAGGAGAATCTGTGCCCATAGGACCTCTTTACCAGGTGGGTCAAGTTTTTTCAAAAATTGTTCTCCGACTCTTTTTATTGTATCATCAGGCAACCTACAATGATCGTGGAAAGCAACTGAAAAAGCATAAGTTACATTTGTTTCCGTCATTTTTTGAAATTCATATGAAATTCTAAACAGGAAAAAACATGTTAGTTCTGCAGTGTAGTTACATATGATAACAATTAAAGAATCTCCACAAGTCGACCATTTATTAATTAATAAAAATATTGTATAAGCAGCCTTAATTTATTTTTTTCATCTGGTAAAGTCTTGAATAATATTTTTTGTTTTTAACGTAATGCTTGTAATATGTTGTACAATTTTATTAATTAATAATTTATATTGAAATTATTGTTATTTAATCCATAACATTTATATGTTAATTAGTTATCGTCTCCTCCGATGCCATATTGAAAAATAACGGGGGAGATGATATACGTTAGGCTGTCCGTCACCTAAGGTCGTTCTTTTTTGCAATCCTAAGACATTCTTCTAAGCGTATAATTTAAGACATTACTAAGTATTTACTGTAAGCGATATACCAGATCACAGGTAACAGGACTAGATATACACAAAGACGATATGCCAGATGGAGTACCGCGCGTATTTAATTTTATGATTTCATTAGCAGAAGTTCCTGCTGCTTCAGGAATTATTACAGCAAAAATTTTTTGTATTAAAGGAAAGAATTAAATAATAATCGCCCATGTATCACATAATCAGTACCATCCCTCTGTCCGAAAAATTATTTGAATGAACAGCATAAAAAAAGTATTGCTGTCCTCCACTTAAAAACAGGAATCACAGTGAATTAGAGAAATGCAAGTTAATATTAATAACATGTGTACTAAAGTGCAGAAGTTAACATGCACTATTTGTCAAAGAAGAAACAAAGTTACACGCGAGTGACTTACGCCTCAAGTGTATTCTGGAGATGAAATCTTAAGAATGCAGGCTTGAATTCAAATGAAAATAATAGTGTGTAAAGCTCTATGAAAGTTCTAATATAATCAGGCACTGTGTTATGTTTTTCTCATTTTCTGTGAATTTAAATCATCTGAATTTTATTCTAATTCACACTTTTTATAATTATTTAAAACTTAGCTGTATCTATCTATCTATATTCACAAAAAATAGTGTTTGATATTTACAAGATTTGTTAAAATGACAAATTAGCGACTGCGGTATATGCACCACAGAGACGACGGATCGGTTTACGAGACGCAGATTGACTTTCCCGTAAACCTTGCCACCAGAATTAGCGTCACTGCTACAGAAGTACATGACATGCTGGGCATCTTCCAAAGTGTACGCATTTCGTCATCGTTGTGATGCATGTAATTGCAGTTGGTGATTGTTCACATGAACGACTCTTGTAAATAGCAAATATTTATTCTTATAAATATTGGTCATGATTTAAAACGACTTTTCATTCTGCATGTTCTTTGTACTTACTGTATTTCCACGTTCACATTTCACACTCCGCCATACACTGTATTAAGAAAATTGTTATTTTTGCAATGTGCCATTACCTTTTAGAGTTAAGACCATTAATTTTGTTACATCCTATCTTATCTGTCTATATTTTGAACTCCCACTCCGTTCAATGAAGAACACCGCGGAAAGAAAATTTAAATCCTGCACCGAAATTGCCGAAACAATTGATCAGCTTTCCGCTCGGCATATGCAGCCATAAGACCGAGATCATAAACATTGATTAACAGTGCTCGACTGGAAATTTGATCAACTTTGTCAACGGAACCCACTGGTACTTTGTCAAACATATAAAATATTAGAGTAAGGAAGGAAAACATGTACAACATATAGAGGTGGAAAGAAGACTTGATATAATTTTCTCTTGTTCTCGTGCTCTTTATAATGTGGACAGGACATGTTATAATCTTTACTTGCTCTTAAATACACGCAAAACTAATTCGCTCATGTAATATGAATAATTATTTATAATCGCGGTGCCTTCGTTTTTAATAATTTGTTGAAGTGCAGATACACTTTGTACAGTAGAATAAATCTTTCGCTGGAATTTTTGTTGCAAATCCTGGTAAATCCTTTGCTCTAAAGTAATGTACGTTGTAATGTGTAATATTTAACACCTACTAGATGTTCTGGTGTTCCACATCCACGTTTTACATTTCTTCTTAAGAATCACTGGAAATAAGATAGAAACTTTCCAGAATTATTGCTAATTGCTAATTGTACTAGCAGAAAATTCCTTTTTATTCTTTATAGGAATACTTGTAGGATGTATTTGTAAGTTAATCTTCCTGTATCTGCTTCGTTCCAACTTCTTTTCCATTTTATTAAAACTTGCTTAGAAATTTTATTCATAATTGTAAGTTTTGAAACAGGGATATGGATATCAATCATATCTTTTAATGTGGCCTTCCTTAGCTGCTGCAACAGCAGCTTCATTCTCTGTTATACCTCTTTGTCCCTGTATCCAATTTAATAGGACGAATACTAATTTCCATATTTATTGTTTCTTGAAGAGTTTGAATAAGTAAGCATGGTTTTTTTCGTGGAACATAACGCCTTTAAACACTTTAGCTATTTGTATAAATGCTTAGTGTGATTTATTACTTTTGAGAAAGACATTTAGCCATAAAAAGACTTCCTTGAAAGCTATTGCTTCCGGCTGGTAAACTGTGCTTGAATCATTTAGTCTGAATTTTTTACATATCATAACTTGTTTATCTTCGTAAGCTATAAATGCAGCTCGAACTTTGCCTTGGATCTTTGATCCCGTTGGTAAAAATTTCTATTCCCTTTTCTTTGGAAACATTCATATGCCATATGATTTGTGTGGATTGAGCTGGGTGATTGCTCAATTTTGGGACTTCTTCCACTGCAGAACTTGGTATATTTAATTCATCTACAATGCAGTCCTCTTAATTAAATACAGTCCTCTTAAAAATTAAAGAGACCGAATAACTTTTATTCCTGTTCTTCTTCAATATCTAGTGGAAGCGCTCCAACAAGAACTTGAAGAGCACTTGTTGGTGTAATACAAAACGTTTTAGTTATATGTAGTGATACTATTTGTTGAATTTGTAGCTACTTATTTGTTTCTGTTATCGTGCCGCTATAATGCCACCATCCAGGGCAACCGTATAATATTAAATTTTCAATTCCTCTTTAATACATTTCTTTCCATATTTTCCCTCTGAGCCCCCATCTCTGCGTCATTCATCGTCATATGCTTGAAGAGTGACATCATTTCCTAAGTCTAACTTTAATGTAGTATTAGCAACAATGTTCCTTAAAATTAGATCCTTGAGGTGCGCCTTTGTTACAATTTTTGTAAATATTGACACCGTCTTTTTTGTAAATGACTTTTCTATTATGAAGATAATTCTTCAGTAATTTGTAGAGATTTGCTGAAGAATTAAGATTCACCAACAAGTTCTTAGAGTGTGGCGAGTAGACTCGGCCACCAAAGATTATTAAAGGCGGGCATCACATCGACAGAAATTACACAAGTGTGCCAGTTTCGAGTATATTTATCTTTTATGATGGTTATAAGACTTTCCAATGCATCCACTGTTCCGTTATTCGTCGTAAATACAAATTAGTGCTGATATGATCGTTCATTTAGAGAAAGCGTGCGAGTCTTTGTGCTAGTAGTTTATCTAAAACTCCCCCCCCCACGTAGAAGGAAGGAATATTAGTCATTGGGCACTAAAATCTGATTTATCTTTTCCTTTTTGGGGAAACAGCACTAAATTAGCGACTTTCCATGACTCAAGAAAACAGCTAAAGAGCTAAGGCTAAAGCTAAGGCAAGAGTTCATGATATGCAAGAAAAGCTGGCTACTTTCCAGATGAAGTTCTTCAACTAATTCTAAAGCAATTCCATCGATACCTGGGGCTCTTTTATTTGCCATTTTAAAAATATTTTTAATCTCATTACGTGTAAAGTAGAGATCATTTTGAGTTCTAATAGTAGACATAGTTTTTTCTCTTATCGAAGCATATTCTGCAGAATCTGCCAATGTATCGTTTTGTGGAGAGTGATAAGAAATAATGTATTCCACTCTTTCTTGAACGTTCATTGTAAATGAACCATCTTATTTCTTTATTTGATAAAGTTGCAAAGGAGAGATGCTTTTCCCTTTTGCCAAGCTGTAGTAAGTGCCAAACGGCGACTTGGGAGAAAGATTAACCCAAAAGTTATTTCAAGAATTAACCTTGGCTTTATGAATATTACGCTTATAAAGCGCTTCTTTTCTGTAAATAGTCCGTTGTCTATTTCTCTCCAGCTCGTTCCAGGTCTCACTGTTATATCTTCATCTCAACGCCCTTAACATTTTCCTTCAAATGGTTAATTCTTTTGTCCACCAGAGATGTGACTTAGCAAAGATTTTGGAAATTTTATTTGTAATTTTTATATTATTATATAGATTATATAGTTCTTCTGTAGTCTGTGTAATTAACTTTTCTATTTGATTTCCTGTAAGTAAATCTACAGTATATTGGAAGTTAGTAAATAAACTTTCCCTTAAAGATGTCCGATCGGCCCGATACAGTTTCATTCTCTTGCTCACTTAGACTGATATTATCTTACACCTTCCAGTTATTGATACATAAATCCCATGGAGTTTTACCATAGTGAAATCTATCCTTGACTCTCCTCGACTGGCTATATGCATGTGGCTGGGCTGTTGATGTCATTGCACAAAGTAAAACCTGAGGCAGCTACAAAATCACATACTTGAATCCATCTGAGGTTTGCGTTGGAAGGGCCCCAGAGAGGATGTTTGGCGTTAAAGTCACCTGCAGCGATAATTAAAGTCTTATCAAACTTCCGTGAAAGACTTTGTATGTGACTATGTATACTTTGCATATCATCTAAAGGCAAAGATGATGGGCAATAGACGAAGCAAACTAGAAATGAATCGGGTCCTACAATTAGAACTGCTGCATTGCACTCTGTATAATAGATCTCCAAGATTGAGAGACCGAAATTGGATACTATGTTCGCCGGCTTTTGGGTTAGAGCCTTTGCCGTACCGTCCATATTTGAAGGAAAACCTGTAAGTTTCCCTTTATATATAAATGGTTCTTGAATGTAAGCCAAGACAGGGATTTTTCTAAATCTAAAATCGCACTAAATTATAGGGTCGCACTCTTGCAGTGCTGTACATTTAAGTGAATAATACGTAATTTATCCATAATTTATTTTTCTTTTGTGTAGTTATAATTCTCTTTTTAGACAACTACGCGATTTAGCTTTAGCATCATGAATAATACTGAGATTAAATTTATACTTTTGATTTGCTTGTTTACAATTGATACAACAAGATACCACAGATGTAAAATCTACTCTGATATGTCCCAGGTTTCCGCATCTAGAGCATCTTTGCTGGGTATTGCAGTATTTTTTTAGTATGCCCGTAGTTAAAGCATTTTTGACACTGAGTCCTTATAAGGAATTATCCTACCGTATCCCTTGTCTATCTTAGATTTGCACGTTGATTCTTCCATAAGCTTGAAAGATTCGGGGTCTACCTCCAGCACCCAATTGTTATCAAATTTTGCTCTCATTGAAAATTTTACATCCAACACAGAGTCTCCTATATCCAAATTGTGTTCATAGAGTATCTGCGAGCCTTTTTTTTTTTTTTTTTTTTGGTAAGTTCTTCGTTTACATTACATATTATAATTTGAGGATTAATTTATTGTGTCTTTTAACTGTAATTTTTATTGTGCTTGTTGTCCTTTCCTTTATTGTCACTGTCATCCTATGTAATACTCTGTTACATCCTAGGCAATACATTTTTAATTTCTAATTTGAACTGCCGCAGTTTTTTATTTAATTATTCAGAGTAATATTTTTAAACTTCGCAAATTTTTCTAATGCTATAAAGATATTGTTTACATATTTTATACTCATATAAATCCAGACTTTTAAAAATTACTTCCTTCTGCCATTTTTACATTATTATATACATTCATTGCGCTTCAATTTTAAGCGCTGGTTAGAATCTTGGTTTGACATGTTAGTAAAAATCCTACCCAAAATGTTTATTTTATTTACTTGTATAAATGACTGAAATTTCAGTTGATAACTTGAAATGAAATTTCAAAGTCAATTATTAAAATTTAGAGGTATTTTTTTACTTATTCTTTTGAAATAATTCATTTTAATATTTTTTAAATTCATTTCATTCCATTAACATTTACAATATTTTTCCAAATTTTCTTCCTCTAGGTAAAGATAACACAGATGGAGCAGATGTTTTCAGCATAGACATGAATACCGGTATCATAAGAACCAGAAAATTACTTGACCATGAAGATAAAAAGCTGTACACCTTGACTGTGCTTGCCCGTGACCAAGGCACCCCCTCTCGTCAAAGTGAATTGAAGCTTCAAATTCAAGTATTAGACTTAAATGATAACCAACCAATATTTCCTTCCTCTAGTTTATCTTTTAAAGTAAAAGAAGGTATTGGTGTCGGTCAAGAAATTGGCATTGTTCAAGCAGTTGACGAAGATGGCGGTGAAAATGGTCGAGTTATGTACTCAATTGTTGGCGGAAACCTTTACGGGATTTTCGATATTGTTCGTAGCACGGGCAGTCTGTACACAATAGCAGAAGTAGACTACGAAAAA
The DNA here is from genome assembly GCF_044657685.1 of Stegodyphus dumicola. Taxonomy (NCBI): domain Eukaryota; kingdom Metazoa; phylum Arthropoda; class Arachnida; order Araneae; family Eresidae; genus Stegodyphus; species Stegodyphus dumicola. The sequence continues at coordinate 185,178,222 of NC_140781.1, forward strand.
GCATCGGAATATCATCTTCAAATTAAAGCAGTAGATAACAGTGCAGTAAATCCTCACAGTAGTGTTATTAGTGTTAAGATAGAAGTTGAAGACGTAAATGACTGCGCTCCTGTTTTCAAGAATGATCCAATACTGTTTTCTATTCCAGAAAGTACGCCTCAGGGTACCCTTGTATGGAATTTTAGTGCTACGGATTTAGACAGTGGAGTAAATGGCCAAGTAACCTACTTTGTTTCACAGCAATCTCCTGCTTCCGTATTTAAAATTGATCAAAAAACAGGAGTTCTTACTCTTCTGGAAGCCTTAGATTATGAAGAATTTCAAGAATACACAATAGTAGTTACTGCATCTGATCAGGCCAAAGATTTAAAACAGCGCTTAGCAACAAGCGTAACTTGCAAAATCATAATTGAAGATATAAATGATAATAGCCCGACTTTTAAAACAAGAAGTAAAATAAATATCATGGAAAGTGAACCTGTAAATTACCCTGTTCTTCATGTTATTGCAATTGATAAAGATTCAAGAGACAATGGAAGAGTAACTTATGTTATATCTCAAGGAAATGAAAGAGGCCATTATTCTTTGGACTATGATTCAGGTATGCTTTTCCCCCCATGTTCATAATTCATAAATTTAAAATGTAAAAATTTCATATCTTCCCTGGTATTAATTGTATTCGACTGCCACTTGAGATTGTAATATGGATTAAAATATACTACTTTTCTAGTTCCTTTGCGAATATATATTAAGGATAATTCTTTTTTCTAAATTCTCATAAATGATTGTATGAAAATATGAATTATAAATAAAATAACCTGAATCAAAAATCTGGCGAAGTGGAAATAGAAAATAATTCAGACCGGTTTTAATATAATTTTGTCAATATTGAGTATATGATATGAAATTATTTCAGTGAGATAATTTCATAAAATATAAATTTTACAACATATTTTCCCATACATCTGTTCCTTTATTATGGTTTAATATCAATAATTTTAAACTTTTACGAGTAATACTTTAATATATTAATACCTATGAAATGTGATTATTTTTTAACTGAACATCAGTATTCAAGGAAAACTCCAAATTGAAATTTTTGTACTTTTTTATTGGAAACATTTTTAGGTTTGTTATCAGTGGCTAAGCCTTTGGATCGTGAAGAAATACACCATTATGAATTAAACATTACTGCTAGTGATCATGGAAGACCACCTAGATCGAGTTTCCAAGTTCTCCACATATATGTCGAAGATGTAAACGATAATCCCCCACATTTCAAGCAACATCTATATCGGGCAAATGTCTCTGAAGCTGCACCAAAAGGGACTTTTGTTTTGAAGGTTGAAGCTACAGACATAGATCTAGGTAAGATTAGTTTTGATAAGAAAAATAAAGAAAGAAAAGCTAAAGCATAGCAACCCCACAAAAATCTTATTTGAAAATTATGTCTAATTTCTTTACTTTGAATATATTGATTTAATCTCTACTTCATAACTGTGATTTTATATATAAACTATTGTCACTGTAAAAATTTAAATATTCAAATAAATCTAAGTAAATACGTTATTTCAGGTGAAAATGGTAAACTGTCTTTTATGATTCCTGTTGGTGTCGCTGCAAATAAATTTACAATTAATTCTCAAACGGGTGAGATTCATACAGCTGCACTCCTTGATAGAGAAGACCAGTCATCTTATTTTGTGACGGTATATGTCAGGGATGGAGCATTCCCATCGAAGCATGATACAACAACAGTAAAAATTGAGCTTCTCGATGTCAACGATCATGCTCCTGAGTTTGGAGACTCTTGTTATACTCTTCATGTGCCTGAAAACAGTGATCTGAGCGTGATTCACACACTTGTAGCAACGGATAAGGATACGAACTCTAACGCTGAAGTATCATACACGATAACTGGTAAGAATGTATTTTAATATGTTTAAACACTTTTCTTTATATTTAAACTGATGTTAATTGTTTTCTACGGATATCCGTAGTTTTAACTTAAAAAATATAGATCATATATGCATCATGAGTTTTTTTTTTTTTTATTTTTATTTTATTATATTATTTTCGACGGTACAGGAAATTAAATAATGCTTCCCAAGCGTGTTAGCATCGCTATCTTACATCCATATAGTTGTAATTTATCATAGCCCACATGCATGTAACTTCTTTGTGGTTAGGGTGGATGGAATAAAAAGAGGCTCCTAGGAGGAATTAATGCAGTAATGAAATAATAATAAAAAATGTATAATTACGAACAATTATTTAATAATTATAAATTTAATTAACAATTGCAGGTAAATGTACATAATTTTGTAATAAGAAAAAGAGTATCTAAGAATAGTGTGCAACTCATCAAGATTTGTCTCCCAACACACAATGGTTCGTGTACCACCATACTTTGAGATTTACATACCACATTGAAGATTTTTACTGTAGTGTACAAAATTAGTGAAAAGGATTTTTGCATGTGCGTGTTCTGAAATCTATATTTTTATTCAAAAATTATTTGAAAATTAAATTTTATTAAAAACACGTTAATAAAACTCTCAATAATATAACTAGGAGCTAAAAAGGACCCAGTAACAACAGCTTTTATGAAATTTGATCAAAATACTGTTATATGAAAGTCAAATGGATATGTTTTAAAAGTATTTTGCATTATTTCAGCTGTTATCTAAATTATGCTTTCTATCTTTGAACATTTCAGCCTTCATATTTGTAAAGAATAAGAAGCAATAAATCAAAATGTCTTGAATTGTAGATAAAGATGTGAGAAAAAATTTTCTGTGAACCAAAATTAGCATGAAAAGCGTGTATAAAAAAAGCATGTATAAAATTAGCATGTATAAAAAATTATGGTATATTTGATTCCAGAATATTTTCTTTTTTAAGATTACACCTTATAACTTATTTTGAGTAATATAATAAGAATATTTACAGAAGTATAGCACATCAAACTTCTAACAAAGTTTTCCTAAATAATAAAATTTTGATCTAGTTTTATGTAGGATCTTATAATCTCAACTTAGAAGACCGATCTGTTCTTCTAACTCTCTGATTTTCTTATTATAACATTACTTCACTGAAATAAATATTTTTGCACAATTCTTATGTATTTGTGTACCTTAATATCATTTCATTTTATCTGAATTTTAAAAGCATTTGTACTTTTCTATTTATAGATGGTAATATTGGAAATAAATTCAGCATTGATTTGCATACGGGACAGCTTTCTAGCCGACCTTTGGATCGGGAACAAGTTTCTCAGTACAGGCTAGTTGTCTCAGCTCATGATCAAGGAGAACCGCCACTGGCTGGAATGTGTAATGTCACCGTTATAGTGCTGGACCAAAATGACAATGATCCTCAGTTTGATCACAATGAATACAGTGCTACTGTAACCGAAGATGTATCTCTGAACAGTACTGTCTTAACTGTGAGGGCCCAAGATCCAGATTTTGGAGTTAATAGTAGAATTACTTACTCGTTAAGTAATGAGACAAAGTCTCTTTTCAGGATTGACAGTTCGAGTGGTGTTATAACTACCGCAGGGTATGAATTTATATTGTATCTTATAAAGTAAAGAGTTGAATATACTTCATTCACTTAATTTCAAAATCAAATAATTAATTCTACGAGATAACTGTTAAAATAAAGATGGGTCTTGTAAAAGTTTTTCTGTCAAAAGTATGACGCAATGGAATAAATATTTAAGAATGAGGTTGAATGACCAACCAAAAATGTAAGAAACAAATTTACTTTTTTAGAACAAAAAATTAAGAAATATTGCGCATTTGTCATGCATATAATTTAAAATGCGGCATGTGTTACTATTAAATAAAAAGGGTTTACTTAGAAAACTGATATTACCAAATTCAAGTGTATAAATTGAATGATTCGCCTTTGGAAAGCTAATGTAATTTCAACGAAATTCTTTGCTCAAAGCGCCTATTAAAAGCAATAAGTATCTTAGTAAAATCATATAAATTCAATTTAGTTAATCCTGTGATTACAAATTTATGCCTTTGTCACTGAGATCTTATAGAAGTGCAAGAATTGTGTCTTTTAGGTCCCTGAAGATAAGCAGAATTGCGCTTTTATAATGAAATTAATCTTCAAAAGTAAGCGATGCAATTTTATAATGAAAAAACACGTAGCGCCTTAAGTACGTTTTCTTCGAATTTAATGTAACGTGGAAAATTTCGCTTTTTCTTCTAGCTCATAATTTTAAGCGGGAGAGGACTGTGCAGTTTTTCTCAGTCATATTAATTCGTGCTTTGCAAGAAATTGCTGCATTCCTGGAAATACTTTTGTAGATTAAATAAATCGATTTCAATTTCTTTGAAACTGAAAATTTTCTGGAAATAATTTTAGGGGGCTTAATATCTTACTGCAAATGTTAAAAATCATATTATCTACTTTCAAGTTAATCTGTGCTAAATAGAATGTATTTCCTGGGAGCACTAAGGTTCATTTAATAAATAATTATCTAAAAAAAGTAGAAATTTAAAAATTTTTTTAATGTGGTGAGAGAAATGAATATGCATATTACCTATTATTTAAATTGCAAGTGTTTCTGAAGAATTTTTTCCAGCTTGTTGATTTCGAAATGACGGATTTTGTTATATTGAATTCTGGACTGTCATGTTGTGGAGACTTTATAAGGCATGCCAGTCAAGAACATTATATATATAATATATATATGCTTAACTGGTTCTATTTTGCTCATCTTGTACATTACAATTATAGTTGGTCATCTCTGTGAGAAATGCCCTGCCATAGACTATGTGGGATCTAGAAAACATAAAACTTTATGGAAAGAAATTTTATAGCCGACTGATTCTCTTGTGTTCATTCAGAATCTATTGCCGTTCTTTTCAAGGACTTCTTGTTTCATAGTTCTTTCATAGTTTTTTTTTTTTTTTTTTAATTTGTTTCTCCGTGTTAATGTGTTTGCTGTCATTCTTGCACTATTATTTTTTAAATTTTCATATATTTGCCACCGTACATCTAAAACACGTGTTTTCAAGTGCACTTGTCTCCGAGACTGTGAAATCACAATAAATCAATCATTCAAAAGAAAATTTCAGGTGTGTACCACCTTAGATATGTAGTTTAACTTAATGAATTACAAAAATCATTATAAAAAAGGATGAGTCATTATGGAACTTCTGAGCAAATGGTGTATATTGATGCGAAACCCTCTCGCAGTACTAATCCCGGTATCAAGCGGTCAAACAAATAAAAAAAAGTCTCTATATTGGGTCTACGACATGAACTAGCTTCAACTTCTTTTAACAGAATTGTTTATGCGGTTAAATCAAAATGTTTGATCAGTCTTGAGCTGACAAGGATTACTTCTATTTATTGCTTGTAGCAGATGGATTTTTAAATTCAAGGAGAGAATTCAGGAAAAGAAAGACGGCTAAAGATTAAGATATGATAGCTGAGAAACTACCCGAGAAATCACAGAAAAATTAAAGATGTCTGTGTCTATTTAATTCCATTAACAGTAGAAATTTTTTATATTAGTTAATAAGGAAATCAAATCTTTGAAGCAATTAGCCAGTTATATGCTAAGCTCAACAGTTAAGATGTAAGGAATTATCGCATTCCCCCATCCGTGCTTTTGTGACATAAGTCATTCGGCTGGCAGTTGGAAGATCTGTGGTTTGAATCCTCATGAGATCAAAGATTTTTTTAGTTTAACATATCATCGATAAACTTGTCTCCACAGAGGTGAAAGCTAACTCGTCACCACGTTAATCTGAATAATTCTGTCTCGTGCCTTCTGCCCAGTTTCTCTTTGAGTGGAAGAGGTTGTAAGGAATTACCGCATTCCTCCATTCATGCTTTTGGGGTGTAAGTGTTTAATATATCCAGCTACCAAATGGAATATTTGTGGTTCGATTTTTGACTAGCTAATTTTGTATGTTCCTCATTCTGAAATTCCTGTCTCCAAAGAAAGGAACTGACAGTTAAACAAATTTTACGTTATTATCAGAAAAGACAGAAAGAAGCAAGAAATGTTTCTCTTCTATGATTTTATCGCAATGATTTTCTTTTTCATTCATAAGCATAATTATCTAAAACACTGGTGTCAAACTCAAAGAACCCGCGGGTCTCATGTACGATTTGAAAACAGCTCATAGGTTAGAATTTTTTTAAAAAAAATCTAAAAAATTTTATTAACAGAGTAAAAAAAAATTTTTAATAAATTTAAAATTTCAATTATTAAGTGTTTTTCAGAACACAAGTAAACACTAATAAAAGTAATATCTCAAAGAAAAAAATTCAAACTTTTTTTTTTTTAATTTTCTATTTGAAATCTAAAATTTAATACCTGCAAGGCACTTTTGTTGGTTACACATTTTAAATCAAATATATTGACAACTAAATATTAAATTTTCAGATTCACATTTATTTAAAAATGTTCTCAAGTGTTTAATTAATCATAAAATAATTTAATTTAATTTCACAGGTGGAAGAAATTATGAACGCTTTCTTAACTTCTTAGAGAAATTTTTCCACATAAAACAAAACTTGCGAATAAATTAATAATTAATAATTATCAAGCGGTCAAAAAAATGAAAAAAAAAGTCTCTATATTGTGTCTACAACATGAAATAGCTTCAACTTCTTATAACTGAATTGTTTACACATAAATCACAACTTAGTCTGTTTCTCTTATTTATCAAAATTTTCTTTGATGCATAAGTAAAAATACATATGCTTGCATGTAAATAATTATAAACTTCTTTTATTTCTTACTACAGCTTGACACTTGATGACGTTTTGATCTTGATAAAGCTCGTAGCATAGGAGAAAAATTGCTAAAAAATTACCTTCATCACGGATGGTAGATGCTCATTAGTCGATCTTTGTATCAAATTAATTTTCACCTCTGAAAAAAAAAAAGCTATTTACATCCTGTTGTATTCTCGAAGAAAGAAATTATTCTCAGTGTAAAATTTCTTAACTGAGGTTTTTTTTTTTTTTTTTTTTTTTTTTTGTGTGTGTGTGTCAAATACGAATAAAAGTTAATAAAATGTGTATCTTTAAATCTTTGAAAAAGATTTATATTACATTGTAAATTAGTTAACTCCATTTATAGATTTTCTGATGCGATTTTCACTTTAGCTTTAATGGTAATGAAAATAGTGCATCCTCGGACTTCAGATAATTAAAATCTTGAAATCTTTGTAATGTTGTATTTGCAATAAATTCATAATTGTAATGTCTTCGCGGGCCACATAAAATTTCTTCAGGGGCCGCATGCGAGCCGCCAGTTTGAGACCACAGATCTAAAATATTAAACAATCTCCAGTGTATAAAGTTTCAAGAAACTGAAATGTCAACTCTTCGAAATGAACCTAGGTATCTGCATATGTTTCCATCATAGCCTTGCTTCAATTTATGCTACTTAATTAGGCTGGAAGTCTAAGGAACTTAATCTCTGCTTTAACTATGTGCGGTCATGCTTTATTTACTAGTGAATAGGATTTTGATTACATGCATTAAAAAATTGTAGAGAAAAAAATGAGGTGAATGTTGTAATACAGTTGAAATAATTGGAAATTTCTAAATTTTCATTTTTTTTCCTTGTTCCTTTTCTTCCCAAAATAATGTACCAAGAAATGAACAGTCTTCTGTATGGTAACAAGGATTTGTTAAAATACTGTACGTTAATGCGGAATTTTCAGTAGCATCAATTAAAATTTCTCAATTTCTTACCAACATTGTTAATTTTTTTAAGTTTATATATGACTTAAGTAATATTCATAAATAATCAAAATTTTACCTCATTTACAGATCGTTTGATCGAGAGAAAAAGTCTCTTTATGTATTTGAAGTACGTGCAACTGATGGTGGACGTTATGATGCTCGATCTGAGAAAGCTGTAGTTCAAGTTATGATAGTTGATGTCAATGATAATCGCCCCGTGTTTACTCAGTATCCTTTTATTACATCTGTTTCTGCTCATGCTGCTCCAGGAACACAGCTTATACAATTAGAAGCTGATGATCACGATGAAGGCCCGAATGGAGAAGTACTTTATAGGTATTTATATACTCATCTTCCTGAACACATTTTAAATATACTCCATTTTTAAAAGCCTTCCTTAATTAAGTATAACCTATCTGTATGAATTTTGTTTGGAGAGAAATCAAGTATAATGAAAGGTTTTAACGAACTTATGAATCTTGTTTTTTAAGGAATAAAAATTTATGAAACACTTTTTAATAATAAAATTCGTATTTCGGACAGTTTAAAAAATAGGTAAAGCTGTCTCTAATTATTATTATATGATACAATTATTCATATTTTAATTAATTATAAATTTTAGATTGCTTAATGTTTTTTCTCTTCCTTTCAGTTTCACAAGTCCCTATTTAAGTGGCAGATTCCATTTAGACACTGAAACTGGAATCGTTACTGTAGCTGGTAGCCTCTTAGCTGATGCAGGGCATGTGTTTCATTGTGAAGTAGAAGCTAGAGATAAAGGCCATCCACCAAGAATTGCAAGAGGTAAGAATAATAATAATAATAACATTATTTTTAAATTTTACTTTTTTTGAAATATTGAGTTTTGTAATAAAACTTTCTTTTTCATTGCTGTTATACTATTAACAAAGATTTTTTTAATTATTTTTATTTTAGGTGTCCTTGAAATTCATGTAGGTGAAGGTGTTGGTTTTAATAGTGGACTGCATTTCCAAAATGATACTTATGTGGTAGATGTTGTTGAAAATACACCAACAGGGCGAGAAATAATACAAGTGAAAGCTATTCCTCCTCCCGGTCATTCTTCAGTAATAACTTATTCAATTAAAAGTGGAAATGAGGAGAGTGCTGTTGAAATTGATCCGAGGACAGGTAAGGATTTAATCTAACCAGTCTGATTATTCTTCAGATCTAAGAAACTCAAGCAATTAGTTTATATTTATTTAAAGTGTTCTATAAATACTTTATATGTTTCATATAATTAACTATCTTGATATAGATTGTTGATATTGTGGTGTAGTGGCCGAAACTGCTATGCAAACCCTGGGTTGTGACATCAAGTTGAAAACAAAACACAGCATAATAAAATTTATTGAATGCTAAAAAAATGGCTACATACAATTCTGCAGAGAAAAACCTACTTTTTTTAAAAATCAAATTCTATACATTTTACGTGCGAGAGCAATTCGTGGCTCTCGAGCTTGCGTTTTTAACATTGCCAATGATTTAATTAATTTAATAAAGACTATTTTAACAACTATTGAAAACGTATTTGTAAGTTAAAAAAAAATAATAATTTTCAGCTTATGCTCACGAGACATCCTTGTCCATATAAATCTTCAGTCTCTTCTTCTTTTATGTAACCTTATCACAATATATTAATGACATTTGCAATGATTTTCTGACCCTAATTCCCTTCTTATAGATTTTCCATTAAACATATATGTTTCAACAAATCATTTTATGTGAAATTGATAGTTATTTATTGGATTGAAAAAAGCGAATTCATTATGTTATCAAATGAAATAAAATTACTCATAAAAAGTAGTATGATAGCAAGTATTAAAAGTAAATTACAAATAGCTGCTAAATTACCAAAAAAATACAAATTACTACTAGTATATTCTTAACATTTAAGTGGATGGTGTTTGGTGTGTGGATGGTTAAGTGGATGGTGATTGAGTTTTGTATTACAAAATTTAGTATAATTTAAATATTAAATTTTACTTGTGTTTATAATCATATTTAAACTGCTGACTGAAAATACTCTAGTAATTGATAGTTGGGTATGATTGTTAAAGAGGAACTAAGGAAGAAAAGTTAAAAGAAAAAATTCTTCCCCGTCCGAACAAAAAAAAAAAAACACATACAAAAGATATGAAGCAGCAGTAATAATACATACATTTCACCTGTGAATAATAATTACTAGGAAGTTCGGCAACGTCAGGTATAATCTGAAACACAATGCAGCTGCAAGAAGAGAGAGACATTCTAAAAATATCCTGGCCTGTATATTTTTAGATAAAATAAAAATCATCTTTAAACAGTTTCCTTTTATGGGATAGTTATTCATTTTCAAAACATGCATTTTGCTACTTTATGATATAGAATATGAATATGTGGTATGGATTTTGTATGAGCAGAAGCATTACAGCAACAGGGCATTTCCTAAGCATAAGCATTAAACCTTGCTTTAAAAAATGTCAGTTACCGTTTAGAAGATTCATAGATAAATAAATATTTAGTGTTTCAGTTCTTAACTTGATAAATCATAGAGCAGTAATAATACCTAAATTTCTTTTTTCATTTTACTTGTATTTGAATTGCTCAGGAGTCCTTCAAAACACAGGTGTCATTAGTCATTTCAAAAATTTCATCTTAAAAATGCCAACAAGCATATTCAGATACTATTATGTTTATATTTACATTATATTATATAAATAGAAATTTATAACTCACGTAATATGTTACCTGCTTCAAAATATTGATTTTTAATTTTATGTTTAACTCAATGAGTCATATTCTTACGTATTTGCCCTTTTCTGCTTTATTTTTATTTCTTATTTTTATTACATTAATTTAATTGATTCATAATTTAATATATGGAATTAAAAATAAATATTTCCTGCAAACATAAAAGGATTTTCTTTACTTAGCTGAATGACTAATCTTGTTATATAATAGTAATATTTTACATACTTTATTTACTCCCAGGTGTAATATCAGTCCGCAATTCTCAACACCTGGATTATGAACTTGCTACACAAATCAGAATGCTTGTTGTTGCACATAGTGATGGTCGACTACCTCTTCATGGTTATGCTTCTCTAACTGTTCGTCTTTTAGATCAGAATGATAATTCACCATCTTTTTCTCAAGAGCATTATGTATCTTCTGTATGGGAAGGAAATAATAAAGGCACATTTGTAACACAGGTGAGTTTTTTCTTTTCTTTCTTTCCCCCCCCCTAAAAAAAGATTTGTTTGTATTAAAACTGATAATACAAGTTTTGTTCAACTTTATTTTCTTTTATGTTCTATTAAAACTTCTTTTATATATTTATGTACTAGGTCACAGCTTCTGACGAGGATCAAAATGGAAATGGTATAGTTATTTACCAAATAATTGAAGGAAACCATGATAATGCATTTATAATAGATCCACCTTTCAGTGGCATTGTCAAAACAAATATAGTTCTGGACAGGGAGATAAGAGATACTTATCATCTTACAATTATTGCTACTGATGAGGGCACTCCACAGCTAACTGGAACATGCACTTTAAGAATCAGTATAATTGATGTCAATGACAATCAGCCGGTCTTCCCTCCACACAATGTTGTTAGCATTAGTGAAGGTATGTACTATTTGGCATACAGCAAAATTTTATGAAGGTTGTTAAAAGGTATAAATGCATTTGAAAGAGTTTTAATAAATTTTTAAAGTTTGCTTTTATTCAGAAATAGTTACTTCCTTATTTTACAAAATAGCAGTTAATGAGCAAACATTTTTTATAACTATATAATATGTTTATATACATAGAATTGTTATAATAGTAATTACCCAAACATTTGAAATATTCCTCTTAAATGCAATATGTATGGAATATGCACGATATAATTTTTCTTACATGTTTCATAATGCATTGTTGAAATATCGATAATGCTATTAATAATTATTTTTAACAACCGAATGTTTTTACAAAATGTCTAAAAGTACTTAGAATGTTTAGATTTTGAAAAACCTCAACCTTTTTAACTCACCTCAGTTTGTGTCTCTTTTATTTTACTGTGAGTAGTGAAATAATTCTCAAATTTCTCAAGAAATACTGTAATTTCACTTGAAAATCAAGAGCTACAAAATGAAATATTTTTAGCAATGGAACTTTGTGAAAGAACTTTTATGTTAAAATAAACATTTCAACTAAATAAATTTGATCTTCTCTCTATTCTGACTAATGGACTCAAGTGTGTTACTTTTTTATCTCTGTGGTCATTTGATATTAAATAATTTTACTTATTTTTATTGTTCCATTTTATTTTTGTTGTTCCAATTATAGTATTTAGCAGTTGGTCTTTTTACTAAACTGAAAATGCTTCAAGTAGCTGTAAATTAGTTGAAGTGCATGATTATGTAATAAAAGTATTAGTTTTTTATAGTAACATTGACTAGTGAAATACACTATTTTTTTTAACTATTTCTAACAATGATATTACATTCTTAGGTGCTGAGGTAGGAACAGTTATAACAACAATCACAGCAAATGATGTTGACACTAATCCAGCCTTGATATATAGCTTTGCGGATGGAGGAAATCCAAACAATTTATTTAGCATAGATCGATTCAGTGGACGGATTACTCTTGCTCAGCCACTTGATCATGAAAAGAGAAGCCAATATTTGATCCAAATTTTTGCATCAGACTCTGCTCATTTAGCTGAAACTTCATTAACAGTTCATGTAACTGATGTTAATGATAATCCTCCTGTATTTAGCAGACAACCGTATCAGGTAAAATATATTTTTAATATATATTTTTAATTACTTTTATTTTTGAGGTTGTATGTTTATTCTGTAATGTAACAAAATGCTATTATTAACAAAACGTGGTTATTGAAATAAATGGATAAGTTAAATAGGTAAGGGATAACACTTGAAGTCTGAAGCTTCACATTACAAAGTAACCCTTATGGATGAGATTACCTGAAAATTAATTTAAAAAAAAATCTCTTAACAAAAATAATACCTCCTGTTCAAACTCAGAAATGCAAATCATTAATGTTGAACAAAATTTAAATTCAATGCAAAATGGCGTAAAGTGTAAAATATTGAAATATTTGTTAACATATTTTATTACTAACAATGAACAATAACTTTCCCTTGTGATGTTAAAACTATTACATCTTTTATACAATAAATATCAAAGCCCATGTAATGAACATGCTGAATGTACACATTTTTTAATGTTTGCAAAACAATTCAATGCATGTATTTGTAAAAGTAATACTTACAATTTAGCTAGATTTTTTTTCCCAGAAAAATTGAAGCTTTGAGCTTTAGTTTTAAGCTTAGTTGATAATAATTAATTGATCTCTTATCTGCATGAATTCCTTAGCAAATTTTTGTAATACACATTGTTGCTCACTGACAGATGCCTTCTGAGATAACTAATTTTTAATAACAGTACCTAACTTCTTAACAAAAATACACTCTGCAATACTTTGATCAATTGTTTTGAATAATAATTCTTTGATCATATACCATATTTACAGTTTTCAGCAAGATTATAGTTTTATTTTCTAATTTTGATTAGGTAACTGTGCCTGAGTTGGTAGATCCAGGATACAGAGTCATAACTGTTAATGCTACTGATAACGATTCAGGTATGAACGCTCAGCTGCGATACAGTATGAGTTTATCTGCAGTTGATGGATTTTACATAGATGAAAACACAGGTAAATTACCCTTGTCAATAATTATAAAAATATTTTATTATAAGATTTGTTTCCAATAATGAATTATGCTTTTATTCAGATTTTATTCTGTTGATGTATAAAAATGTATCCAATAGGATATATTTTAAATAATGAAATATCCATTCATAATAAGCACTTAGGGGCCCACCAGCGGCCGAGCGGTAAAGTTGCTGAACACTGGTAGTTCGGTCCGAGGTTCGAATCCCGTGAACGGGCTGGCTGCATGGGCGTTTTCGTGGTTTTCCCCATGTGTAACGTGTATACGAGCCAGTTTCCCTTAGAAAGTCCTCCATGAAGGCATCCCTCCCCTTAGGCAGATAGCCCTCGAGGCTTTGCCATAATCACACACACACATAATAAGCACTTCTTTTTGAATATAAAATTTTAGATTCCCAAAGCCACCTTTAAGACAGATGACCACAGAAGTACATTTAATGCCCTTAATCGAACAAATTGTTGTTTGTCTTCTGAATTAGAAATCTACCCATTTTTGTTAGTTTTGTATTTTATAATTAGATGATACCTTTACCCTTAATTTCAAATTCCAAATTAATTTTAACAAATGTTGATACAAACAGAAAGCTGCTGCAGTATTTATTTTAAATAAAAATATTTTTTCTGGCATTTCATGTGAAAATACTTCATTTTGATAATTTATTAATTATATAAATTTTAATCAAAAGAAAATCTTTTTTCAGGTACTATTTATACAAATAAATCTATAGCTTTCGATCCCAGGCAGCATACTATACAGCTTATAGTATCAGCAGTAGATAAAGGACATCCACCTATGACAGCTGTAGCTGCAGTACATATACAAGTAGTAGATGTGAATAATAATGCACCAAAATTTTCGAGTCTTTCATACACGTAAGTATAAATTTAACATTGCAGTTCATTGTTGTACATAGTTTTATTTCATGTTTTATAAGCAAGTTATTTCATGTGAAACTTTTTTCATGTATGCAATTGAACTTGCTTAATGGAATTGCCATTTTATCAGAGGAGAATTTTCCAATAATCTGGAAATTCTTTTTTCCTCGATTTCTCTTCATAATATCATTCACTAAATTAAAATAAAATTACATACCTGCAAACAGAGGCAGCTACATGTTATATTCATTACACATATTCTTGCCACAAAGGATAAAAAACAGGCATTCATTTTCCTGCCCTCCTTCTTTCCATAGTTAGAGGTGAGAGAAAAGCTATAAGCAGAGCTGGATTAAGACTATTAGTAGCCCTAAGTATGTAAAAGATTTTGGTGCCTCCACATGTTTATGTCAATTTTTCTTCATTTGTTCTCTATCGGATTTTATTTAGCTGCAACATGCATTCCCTGATAAGACCGGCAATGAGAAATTATTCGGTGCCTCCTTTCTTTGATGCTGTAAAGGTAAGGGTCTCCTACATTTTTGTCCCTAAGAGCACAGTCTAGAATATCTATTAGATGGCGAGCATCATTTACTTTTTCAAGGTGAATTTATAGTTGAGTAGAGTTAATAATTCATGTGCATAAAAAAAGAAATTGGTCGCATTTTGCTTTGTGCTAGTATCTGTTTTGAACGCAATTTCTATTTTATTAAAAATGAGAACTTTCACATAGAGTTTTATTGAAAACTGAAACATTTTTATCGTGATCTCACAGCGGCGGGCACATTAAACGATTGGCGGATGTCATGGTGCTCACGGGCATAAAGTTGGGAACCACTGACCTAAGAACATACTTATAGTGCTTAATGGTTAATTCAGCTCAGCCCGCAAACTCACCTAAAAAGAAATATAGTTTATTAGTAATAGTACAGTGAAGTAATGTATTGTAAGTCTAAAAGCAAGTAACATGTGTTTGTTGACGCATTTTAGTTGCCTGTGCTATAAGCAATCTAAGTTTTCTCTGCTGTTTCCCTTCACAAAAGTAACAAACAAACATTGAGCATTTAGCCAGCCTTTTCTCCTATTGTTTCTAGTGCACAGCTCAATATAATGAATATCTGCAAAAGCAAATGTTTCTTTATTCAATAATTTAATCATGAGAAGCAAATGCCTCACATGATTAAATTATTGAATAAAGAAAGTGGGATTGTCTTTCGTTACATCAAGCAGAATTCAGAGATTTATAATCAGGATTTCTTATTCTGTTATCTGAAACTTTTCATAATTTGTCATGTTTCGATGCACAGAGATTTTATTTCTTTAAACGGAATATTCCATTATCCAATGTTTCAAAAGTGTTCAACTGCAGATTATAGTAAGTTACATTTTATTTATTGTTATCTTTAAAAAAGGGACAACATGAAGCTTTTACTAGTTAAGTTGCTTTTATTATATGCTCTTTTCTGTGGCTTATTCTACTCAGTTTTATTTACAATATATATTATATATATATATATATTATACATATTTTTTTAAAAATAATTATATTACTATTTGCCACCCTGCCTGGTTTATTCACTCACAAAACGTCTATTGTGACTATATTTCACATACCTTATATACAAATGCAAATACTGAATCAATGAATATGTTTTTTATCCAACTTAAGGAATTAACATATAATCAGATTATAATTAAATGCATAACATTTAATCAGATTATGTATGCTACTTTAATTTTGAAAACAAATCTTCAGTTTTAGTGCAATAATGAAATTGAACTTGTAATATTGAGCGAAAAATGTATGTGAATTGTTTTAGTTTATGACGTATTAATAATTCATTAATTTTTATTTCTGTCACCTCCTTTATGTGGTATGAGTTAATTTTTATTTATGTGTGAAGCACAGTAAAATGAGCAGAGAGGCACATATTATATTAAAGGTTAAAAATTTTAGAAGCGTATTTGTGAAATGGCATGGCTGTTTTGTCAGATATTTTTGCTGTGTTGCATCAAGAGTTGCATGGATGAGCAGTTAGAAAGTGATCCTCTTATCCACAAGTTATGAGTTTGTATATGCCTAACAAACCTAATGTGAAACATACCTCAGTTTCATTATGAAATGCCCGTTGTTATGTAATGAATGTATTTTATATACTAATTGTAAAGTTGTATCGACATCACTTTCCATAGTTAATTTCCGTGAATGCTAGTTTTATTATTATCTGAGATAATTTACACAGTATATCTCATAATATAATATGCTTTTTTATTTGAGAAATATGCTTAAAATTTTTGATTGCTGAAAAAATTACCTTTAAAGTCAAATGAAACATAATTT
This sequence comes from Stegodyphus dumicola, assembly GCF_044657685.1. Taxonomy (NCBI): domain Eukaryota; kingdom Metazoa; phylum Arthropoda; class Arachnida; order Araneae; family Eresidae; genus Stegodyphus; species Stegodyphus dumicola. The sequence goes on from NC_140781.1 coordinate 185,194,928, forward strand.
ACTTTTACAAAAACAAACCATGTGCTTCATACTGTCTTTTTTTATTAAGAGATGAAACTGTACGTGAATAAGTGGAACGTGCATGATTGTAACCTAACTGTTTTATAATTGGGGTAGCTTAAAATAATTATTTAAATGTATATCAAAGATTTTTTTTTTATTTCCAATGGCAGATTATGAACAGTTACAGCAAAAAAACAAGAACAAAGAACATTGAATACAGCAATACAATGAGAAAAAGAAACAGCTGCAACAGAGTCCATTAATCTAACATATCTTTTGCCTCCCAATAACGCTTGGCAAGAAAAGTCTTGCGCAGAGCAGGACAGTGGGGTAGATGTGTGGCATCCATCACCTCTCTAGAGCTGCAGAGTGCATATCAGAGAAAGAACAAATTTGAATCTATGAAGATGATATTGTAGGCAGTCATGTCCTACAATATCATCTTCATAGATTCAAATTTCATAGAATTCAGCGACCGCTCTACGCCTTGGGCTATTACACAAATTCGGGATAGCATTCTTCCAAGACTTATGAGAAACACGATGATAGAGATCTTTCTGATCACGTACTTTGATAGATCTTTTAATAAGGTCCCTAACAGTATGGAAAGGCAAAGGACGAGAAATATTCTGCATGATTAAAGCATCCTTTTTTTTTTTTTTTTTTTTTGCCAAGAAGTCGGCTTTCTCGTTACCTGGAATCCCACAGTGGGCAGGAACCCACTGGAGGACAATAGTTTTCTCCAGTGAAGCCAGGTTTTGTAGATAATGCCGACAATCCAATATATCCTGTGATATGGGATTTTTATCTGAAACGATAGCCAACAGAGCAGCTCGGGAATCACTGAGTATAACAGCTCTTGAGAATTTTTCCAAGTGGCATGGTAGCTGGTACAGAGCTGTGCGAATCGCAGCAATTTCACCGTCAAATGCAGAACCTTGGCCCACAGGGATGTAGAAAGAGAAAATTTCAGAGAAAACTCCGGTACCAGCATTAGGGCCATCAGACAGGAGGGATCCATCGGTGAAGATCCGAAGCCACTCTGGCTCAGGGTAAAAAATATTTTAATACTTTGAAAGCGAGGGCTCTCAAAATAGATGGATCCATATTACGTTTCGTTACGTTTTGACCCAGGTCAAGATTAATCCAGGAAGATTTCTAATTTATTGGATTTTGTAGTGGAACAAGTAATTCTGGTTCATTCATTACACCAAGCGAATGTTTTAACTGAAAAACTCTCTGTAGAAAGCCCATCTGGGTCTTCAAATTTCTAGTCAGATCTTGATTGACTTCATTCCAGAGTGAAATACATCCAGGAACTCTATTAATATTTTCCCAGAGAATTAAGACCCTCTCTTGGATTAGGGTAATTAAGGGTTTATCACCAGTTAACATAAACATGGCGTCAACCGGGATGGTCTTCACGCCTCCAGAAACAATACGTAAGCACTGATTTTGGATTTTATCTAGAATACATTTTCTACGGCCACAACAAGTGGTTCACAGCAATAAGTCAGAAATGGGGAGGATAAACGAATGATAAGTTTGGAGCAGGGTTTGTCCAGTGCAACCCCACCTTGCCCCAGCAAGGCGTTTAAGGATACTGAGTCTCTTCGTAGCACAGTTGTACAAGTCCTCAACATGTGGCTTCCATGTTAATTTGCGGTCAAACATCACACCCAAATATTTAAATTTATCGCACAAGGGAACTTGGGTACCCTTATACATCAGCTGAAGATCCAAAGATTGGTGCATGAGTGAGAAAGTCAGGCAGTATGATTTATTTATATGATGTATGATATCAAAGATTTATTATATTATTTTAAATGTATATTAAAGATTTGATACTAAATAGAAATTTTTATGCTGTATGTATTTTTTCATTAAAAACGTTTTTATATTTAGGAGCCATATTCCTGAAGATGCACCAAGAGGTTTCACAGTTATGAAAGTTTCAGCTACTGATCATGACAAATCATATTCGAACCATAACATTGACTACAGAATAGCAGAAGGGAATACGGGGGATGTATTTGCTATAGCTGGTACAACAGGAGAAATTATACTAATGAAATCCTTAGATCGTGAAGAAAAGGCTAGTTATACTTTAAAGGTAAGAAACATAGAGTACTCTTATAACTAAATTACTCCTATTTGGGTATAGATTCCTAAATAAGCTGTAATGAAGCTAAGAAAACTTTAAAGTATACCTATTTTATACATTTTGTGAAAATACTCAAAGTAGCTTTGCAGTTTGTGCTAATATTTATATGATTAATGTCATTTCCGGTTGATGTACATGCATTTAAGAAATTCTTTTGAAAAGCCGTCTTTGGAATTTTGAAAGCCGTGCAGTTAAGACTAAACGGTTAATATCATATAATATTTCAGACTGTCAACTTATAGGTCACAGTATGGGGCAGTAATCTCGAATAAACAGCTCCTTCATTTGGTGTTTTTAATGCTGAAGATGTTTGGTAAACACGTAATACATGATTGTCAAATATGTAAAAGGCATTAATATTTCATCATTAGTTAAGATCAATATATATAAAATGCAATGATTTTGATAGCAAAACAAAAATTCTATTTTCCCAAATAGTTTCTACATTCATTACAATGTGAATGAAATTCCTTGTAAAGATTTTTCTTTTACTTTTATCCACAAACTCAAAATTGCTATTTAAACTTCTTTGAATTATTATGGGCATACCAATAGGCTCATTTGTATTGTACACTGTAATTCATTCTGAAACTGTTAAAAAAGATAATATAATTCTTCAAAACTTGCACATGATAAATGCATTTAAGCTAGTAGGATAAAAATTTTTTAAATTGCATAAACTATTGCCTTAATTTTCCCTTTCATATAAATGGAACAGCTCGTTTTTCCAATGAATGTTGTTAATTTAAAGTGTTTGCTTATGCTACTTTTATAACACAAAGCAAATTATGAAAAAGAAAAAAAAAAAAAAAAAGAAAGAAAAAGAAAAAAAGAAAAGAAAAGAAAAAGAAAGAAAAAAAGTTAAATTTCTAGTGACTGCTGAGCTACATCACAAGCATGAAATGTTTGCATTGGTAACTTTCCAAAAGAAAAAATGTTACTTCATATCATTATGTTATACCTCCAAAAAAAAATGTTAAAAAGGAAAAAAATGTTACTTCATATCATTATAGTATGTTATCTTCATATCATTACAGCATATCCACTTCTGTGTATTGTTGGATTTTTCATTATACATCTTAGACGAATCTGTAGTAGTATCTGTAGTTTCTATTCACTGTGTTTGTTTCTTGTAAACACAAAATATATCTAGAAGACTAACCATTACATCAATTTAGAATTTAAACAATAAAAATCAGCGTTATATTTTGCAAATTTTCGCAGGACTAATTTATCTTAATCATTAGATCAATATTCAAGCCTTAATTATTTTTGCTATAGTTTACTATTTCTACATGTTAAAGTAATATCTTACAGGTGAAATACCCAGGATAACATATAATAGTTATAGTATATACATTCTGAAAATGAAAGTGTTCCAGTTTTTTTATTAGGGGTTGTCTATAATTTGGCTTTTAATTTCTAATTACTGCCGTTTAAAAGAGCTTCATACCAACCGTAGGAAAGGATGTGTATTTTAGCTGTTGCAACTGTTTAATAGTCTTTTTAAATATTCATTTTGCAGTGCACTTATTTCTTCAAAATATGCATAGTAAGTTAAATACACCCTGTTGTTATTCTTTTAAATATGTAACCACTAAGATTCTTTTTTATATATATATTTAGGTTGTTGCTACAGACAGAGGTATTCCAGCCCTGAACTCAACCACAGATGTGCATATTTATGTTGAAGATGTAAATGACAACCAGCCTGTTTTTAATCAAACCCATTATCAAGCATATGTCTCAGAAATGGCTGCAATTGACACTAATGTTCTTCAAGTAATTGCTAAAGATCAAGATGAAGGCCTATATTCTAAAGTAGTTTATGATATCACATCGGGAAATGATGATCAGAAATTTAATCTTAATCCAAATACTGGAATCATAACGATTAAAGAACAGTTAGATTATGATACTGTGTCAGAATATAAATTCATAGTTCGAGCTACTGATAGTGATCCAGACCGTCCTTTATCAGCATTAGCTAGTGTTGTAATTAAAGTACAAGATGAAAATGATAATGCACCTCTTTTTCCTTTGATAATGTATAAAGAAGCTATAGAAGAGAACTCGCCGATAGGAACTCCTATATTCATGGCTCATGCTATTGATGCTGATAGAGGATTTTACGGGAAACTCAATTACTCAGTAACAGAAGGAGAAGGAAAAGAAAAATTTAGAGTTGATTCAGAAACTGGCTTAGTCAGTTCCCTTGTTGTGTTTGACTATGAATCTAAAAATAAATATTTCTTTACTTTAATGGCTATGGATTCTGGAGGAAAGTATGCTACAGTACAAGTGCAAGTTGAGATTGAAAGCAAAGATGAATATCCACCAGAATTTAGTCAAAATTCTTATCATTATACTATACCTGGTGATGTCCCTATTGGTTATTTAGTTGGTAGTGTACATGCTACTGATCTAGATGAAGGTATCGATGGCAGAATTGTTTATCAGCTAAGAAATTCTCAATCAAATTTTGCAATCAATAGCACAACAGGTGCTATTTCAGTAAAATCAGTATTCCGTAGGGAGGGATCCAGCAGATTAAAACGTGAAGTAAGAAATCAAGAACTTTCTTTGTATGTGTTAGCAAGTAGTGGACGTCCAAGTTCTTTAAGCAGTTCTGTAGTGGTTGACGTTTTAGTCGATTTTTCTCTGAACTCATCACGTCTTAGTGCTACAGAACAAAAAATTGGAAGCAGTTTACCTGCCTGGGGTCTCGGTTTAGTAATAGCTCTATCATTGCTTGCTTTAATATTGCTTGGTATGATATTCTTTCTTCGCAAGAGAACAAAGCGTAACAGTAAACCTGCAGTTGTTCAAGGTTTTGACAACTCTTTTGATACTATTGATATCCATCATCCACCTTCTAGTTCTGCTAGTATTTCACAATTTCCTCCTCATTATAGTGATATATCACATTTTGATCCCCCTGAAAGTTCACAGCATGTTACAGGTGCTACATCTGAAGTATCTGATCAGTCTCACTCGGCATCAAGTGGTCGTGGGTCAGCTGAAGAAGGTGAAGATGTAGAAGATGAAGAGATTAGGATGATAAATGAAGGTCCTCTCTTACAGCAGCAGAAGCTACAAAGATTAGGTATGCCTGATTCTGGTCTTCACAGAGATGATGATAATATGTCTGACATATCTGTTCATAATACTCAGGAATATCTTGCTAGGTTAGGAATTAATACATCCCATTCCGATCAAAGAAGTATTCAGGACTATAGTAAGATATCCAATTCACATAGTGTTGAAAGCATGCACATGTTTGATGAAGAAGGAGGAGGGGAAGGTGATGGAATGGACATTAGTAATTTAATTTATTCAAAATTACATGACGTTGGAACTGAGGAAAATGAGGCGATAATAGATGGTACAAGAGGCTTTGGATTTGAAGATGAAGGTGAACCTTCAATGACTGGTTCATTAAGTTCAATTGTACATAGTGAAGAGGAACTCACGGGTAGTTATAATTGGGATTATTTACTTGACTGGGGACCACAGTACCAGCCTCTTGCACATGTATTTGCTGAAATAGCAAGGCTAAAAGATGACAGTGTGCCATCCTCATATGCTTCTAGTGCTCCAAAGACATTAAATCCTCAAGTAAAAACAGTGCCACCACCATTAATAACAAATGTTGCACCTCGTTCCATAGCACCTGTTGCTCTAAACTCTGGACATACTAGTCAGGTTGCATCTTTTCCTACATTACCTCGTTCACCCATTGGTCATGATAGTACTTTTTCCTCCCCTGCTATGTCGCCTAGTTTTTCACCAGCTCTCTCACCATTAGCAACACGGTCTCCATCAATATCACCACTAGTGTCTCCTGGTGGTGGTAGTTCTAATTCTATTCAGTTACTGGGACCCAATACATCCCATTTGACAAGAACTCAACGTAGTGCACATGGTAATGCAGCTTCTTCAGGATCAGAAACTGAACTTCAAATTTGACAGAGAGTGTCTGATGTCAAATTTATCCAATGACGATACTATTTATTGTAGTGATCATTATGTATATATCTTCAGTCAATACATTCAGTAATATAAGCAGTGATGAAAGAATTTATTTTAATGATAAATTGTATTAAACTTATTCATGCTAATCCCTCCTTTTTTGTAACATAAATTTGCAAAAGAAATTAGAATAATTTGTTGTTATTTTTCATTTTGTTGTCTTTTAAGAAGCAATTTTTCTTAAAAATTGTGACTGAAAACAAGAATTGGCCTCATTCGTTTAATGGCACAAGCTAAGTATTAAATACTTCTTTATGTAATGGTGATGCATACTATGTGTGTGCTACTTTATTTTCTGCAACAGAATTACAGCACAATAGGATATTTGAACATTGTAAGCCACTATTTCCTTGACCATCAGTGTAAGTAGATTTAGTATTTGAAAAAAAATTTCAAGATGCTGATTCAGGAAATTTTTAATAAAAACTACAAGAAAATGTGAATAAATTCCATTTCATCACTGATTATAACAATACTTAAAATGTACATAATGTATAAATATATGTAAATAGCTGTATGTATTTCTATTTGTATATTTGTAAATTTGATGAGAGGCCAAAATTCCAAAGATTTTCTTGTGTCCCTCTTCAGTCCTGTGTTATACTAAATGGAACGTAAGATACGTACGATTTCCAGAATCTTAAAGTAATCGTTGTAGCTCCTAATAGGAATATTAAAGCTATCCAAAAATGCTTTAGAATTAAATACATGGCAAGTAATCAAGATTTAAAAGCTGTTTATTTTGCTTTTGAGAAGAATTTAATTAAAAAAACCCAAACCTTCATTTAAATTTTTATTATACAGTGCCATATAATTCAGTTCTTTTGACAGAATATAATAAACTATGAAAAATAAACAATGTGGTTCTAAATTTATGCATTGGCACATGAATAAGTGTTCCATGTTGTTAATATTCTGCTTAATATGTTAAGCAATCTGTGATACTAGCTTCATAAAGGAAAGACACCTTCATAAATGTGTTTTAAACATTTTATATTATGTATTTATTCAAATATGTGCTTGAATTCAGTTGCAAAAATAACATTCGAGGCAAGCTTCTCTCAATTGTTTATATCTGAACTCTCATAAAAGAGTTACTCATTTCTTTAATATTTTTTCTGTCATAAAATTATTGCTTGAGATTATGATACAGATTATGCTGGATATCATACTTTTCTCATAAATGATTTCATGGAATAGGAAAAATCTACTTCTTGCTGTCTCACGCAATGATAATTTTACTTCTTATTTTGAAATTCGTATTTAATTAATATTAATGAGTTTTAAATATATCACAGCACTTTTTCATAAATTGAACTGTTGCAATTTAGCTTGAAAGAAAATTTACTAATTGAAAATAACGATTTTTAATCAAAACAGTTGGAGCTGTTGTTATTTATTTTATCTTATGAGAATTTTACTATGCTTTCATTCTATGCTTAATTGTATTTAAATTATTAAATATTTTATTACTCTAGATGAAAAAATCTACTTTGTTGGAACTGAAAGGAAGCACAGCGTCTTTTGTAATGACTTGAATAATTTCATGTTTAATAAACAAGTATGTAAACAATGTAAGATATGTGTGTTTTCTTTATACAACAAAAAACACTTAGCCTAGGAAATTTACAGACAATTATTTAATGCCATTAGGGCTGCATCTTTATATGTGTGATATCTGCATGGGGAAAAGAGAGAGAGAGCGCTCTATTCTTCATTGCCCTCTTCGTTAAATAATGTGCTTTCTAAATTGAAAGAAAAAATAACCTTTTAATAAACAAAATATTTCACCTGAAGGGAAAAGGAGGCTCATCCTCATTATTTAGTACTATCTCAAATGTCAAATTTATTCCTCAACATGATAATTATGTTAAGCAAACTAACAAAATTTCGAGACCAACAAAAACGTACCTAATATAATAGTGTTTGAAATGTACACTTCTTATTTTATTCATGGGGAAATTGCATTGTTTCAATGGTGAAATATATTTTTGACCGAACAAAAGTTTAATGGTCATTGATCCTAAAACTGATGTTTAGAAAACTGAAAGTGAAAATTACAATACCATAATTCATTTCTAAGAAAGGAAGTATTGTTTATTCTAGGAAATTCATTTCTAAGAAAGGAAGTATTGTTTATTCTAGGAAATTCATTTCTAAGAAAGGAAGTATCCATTAATTCAACACAAAATAGTTCTTAATTTTATCAAGATCATTCTTCTTGAGCAGCATGAAATGAGTTTTACCACTCTTTCATTGAAAACCTTTTGTATAAAGCAAACTTTTTCTTCCTATTACTGGACCAGTTTACCAAATTTTACAGAGAATAAAATATGAAATATACTTTCAGTGCATGCAAAAGAGCATTTTTAGGGCTGTTTTTGCTTTGATAGACCTGCTACTATGAGTCGCTGCAAAGCAGAAATTTTAAGACATCTATATTGCTGTTTGCACAATATTGCTGTTTTCTCATTTGTGATTTTTGAGCATAAAGCTAAAGGACCTTTTGATAAACGTGTTTGAAAAAGACACATTGCAAAGTTTTGGGCATCTAATTTATGTAACAGCTGATGGAAGTATACCAAGAAACATTATTTCTTGTAGATGCTGAAAATCCGTAGCAAGTTCCCCTATTGTACTAACTATATTTCTGTTACCTGACTAAAAAAGTCAAGCTGTCATTTGAAATTTTCAAATCAGTTTTCATAATAATAATAATAATTTCTTCCCCCTACATTTCAGATGTTAGCATTTCACCACTTAGAACTTTGTTATGATGAAATACACAGCCCAATGAACCAAAACTGTTGAAGTTTATTTAATGAATGCTTAAAAAATGTTTTGATGAATTTATTTAATGAGTGTCAAAAGGTGTTTTTAAAAATGAACTCTCGATTATGCACACAACGAATGCGCATGCGTCATCATCAAGTGAGGAACCTGCCTCCTAAATCTGAAATTGGTGCCGTCGCCGATTGGTCAAGAAGGGGAAGGACAGTTACGAAGGGAAAAGTAAACGGGTTTAATAGAGGTCATTAAAGAGTAGATATATTGTAAAGGAAAGTTGTTTTTAAGTTTCGTTCAAGATCAACATATCAGGAATAAAAACTAGAATAGAATTGCAGAGAGTGCTTTTATCTGTTCTTTACTGTAAGCCAATAGTTTCTAACTGTCTATTATGTTAACATAACACGTTATTTTATGTTTTGGATCCTAGTGTCAATTCTTTCCATTTCCAAGCCAGAACGCAAATTAGTTTGCGGGTATTTAAATTGAGGTTTTTAGATTGTAAGACAACGTGTTCTGCCTCTTGAGGCCATATTACTAAGTTGCTGCTAATTCAGATAAGATTTTTTAATCTTCTGTCTTGCATTATTATTGCCGATATTTGAATATCTACAAAGGTTAGATTTTTGCGCCTACTTCACGTTAAATTGAGTTGTGTAGTCTTTGACTACTAGCTTATTTTAAATTTGAACTTACTGTTATTTAAGTTATCTCGCCATAAGTGCTGGCTCAGTTGTAAGCACCAGGTGTGTTTTCTGTTCTGTTTTAGTCAAAGGCTTTTTACACCCCTTTTCAAAGTCTATGTTATTTTTTTAGACTTAAGAGATAATTCTCTGTCAATCTATCTAGGGTCTGGTTAAAATTTATGATTGTTAAAAAGAGTAAACTTTATAAGTTACAAAAATGTGTACATGGTACAAAATGAAGACAAATTATAAAGGCCACGAAAAATTTTGAAGCTCTCCTTGCATCATTAAACATGTATTTTTATGTATTATAAAAGCGATTTCATACTCAGACATATTTAATATATTTGGCCCTTGCTACCAAATTAAGACGAGATGAGTTATGATGCCTTGTTTCATTATTTTATGGCATAATGTAACTCCTGTTGCTCAGACAGATATGGAGACTCAATTACAGTGGTAAGAAATGCAGATGATAGCAGGAAACATTGACTCTAAATAAATAAATAAATAAAATAATAACACAGACTAGCAATAAGTAAACAATTAAGAAGAGGAGTTAATGACTTTTAAAATGGCTAAACTAGCATATTGATGAATAAATATGTTGAAAACGAGGGAACTATAACAATAGTAAAAATATGACACATTTTAGGAAAAGGAGAGGAAACGTTAGTGCTCCTGAAAATTTCACCTTTGAGGATCATGCTGCAATTGATAAAAATTTTCAATATGTATAGAGTCATCTAAAGAGGCTTTAATTGTAAATTTGCTGAATTTTCGACAAATCTGTGCAAGTGATTCTTCTTCTGGAAATACCAAGAAAGGGTGAGTAACTGCATATATCAGTAAAAGACGCAACAAATCCAAATGATTTGCAAAATTTCTAGCAAATCAGAAAATATTCAGGCTAATATATTGCTTGAATTCAAATTTAAGAAAACGGAATAAATCAGTTTTCAGGACATCAGCCGTCTGTTTATGTTGAATATAAACAATTGTTCTTATTAATTCATTTCTTTTATAGTTGTAAAAAAAGCAAAAAAACACTTCCGGGTGTTTTAGTTAATAACATTTGTTAAATATTGGATAATTTATCACGAATACTTAAAATTCTGAACCTTTCCCTGCTAAAAATGCCCCGTAGAAACCCATAAAAATTTTTTACGGGGAATTGGCCTGCGGGTACCAGTAAAAACCCACAGACGTAGGCCAAGCCCCGTAAAAACCCACAGACAGAAATCCTTACAACCGTACGGGTACCCGTAGGCCAAATCCCTATAAAAGGAAACCCGTACAGCTGTACGGTACCCGTAGACCAAATACCCATAAAAAAAAACCTGTAAACAGAAACCCGTATGACTGTACAGATACGAGTAGGCCAAATCTCTGTAGAAACCTGTAAAACTGTAGACACTATAAACGAAATCCCAGTAAAAACCCATAGCCAGAAATCAGAACGTTATGCATATTCATTGGCCAAATCTCCATTAAAAAAATGGATATTCCGTAGGTCTATGCCTCGTAAAAAACCATGCGCCACGGCTCCCAGATTATATCCATGCCTTAATACTTTAGCCACATTTGCTCCCAGATTTTACTAACTTCTTTCATACCTTGTTATTAGAATTAATTTAAAACTTTTAAAATTATTTTAAATTTAAAAAAAAAGTAATCTCTCTTATTATACCGGGTGATCAAAAAGTCAGTATAAATTTGAAAACTTAATAAATCGCGGAATAATGTAGATAGAGGTAAAAATTGACACACATACTTAGAATGACATGGGGTTTTATTAGAACAAACAAAAAAAAAAAAAAAAGTTTAAAAAATGTACTGTTATCGGGCCTTTTCTCTTCGAGGAAATGCGTAATTCTGGTTTTGTAACTGCTACCGTGACGAGTGAGAGGTACGCCGATATGTTACAGAATCGCATCGTCCCCAGCCTGGCTGATAAACACCTGCTGGAACGTACGATTTTTATGCAGGATGGCGCTCCACCCCATATTGCTAGACGCGTGAAAGATCTCTTGCGCGCGTCGTTTGGTGATGATCGTGTGCTCAGCCGCCACTTTCGTCATGCTTGGCATCCCAGGTCCCCAGACCTCAGTCCGTGCTATTATTGGCTTTGTGGTTACCTGAAGTCTCAAGTGAATCGTGATCGACCAACATCTCTAGGGATGCTGAAAGACAACATCCGACGCCAATGCCTCACCATAACTCCGGACATGCTTTACAGTGCTGTTCACAACATTATTCCTCGACTACAGCTATTGTTGAGGAATGATGGTGAACATATTGAGCATTTCCTGTAATGAACATCATCTTTGCTTTGTCATAATTTGTTGTGCTAATTATTGCTTTTCTAACAAAACCCCATGTCATTCTAAGTATGTGTGTCAATTTTTACCTCTTTATCTACATTATTCCGTGATTTATTAAGTTTTCAAATTTATACTGACTTTTTGATCACCCGGTATACTTATTTTAAGGTTACTACTTATTATCTTTTCGTAACTCACTCAAATTGTTGTACATGGGGTAAAGCTTTCAGCCTAGGTACACAGGTGTCACGATGCACCGCTCCACTGGAGGCCAATTAACAGCATAATAGCTCCTCTCTCCCACTGGGATTCCACGTTCAGACAGACTCACGTGATGCGCCTAAGTGGCAAAAATTGAACGAGCCAGATACACCGCGCTTGTTCGGTAATCTGGCTATGATAAGATCAGTCAGTCATTAACAGCATAAGCTTTTAATATGATTTTTATTTTTAAAATATTGTTGTAGCATATAAAAGCAATATTACTTAACTCTTTTGTTGATTTTCAGATAATACATCGTAATATAATTAATAAAAGTGCAAAAGAATGTTTATTGGGTTCTGAATCTGGTCATAAATTTGTATAACATTACATAAACTTCATTCTAAATATTTTTTTTTTTTTTTTTTTTTTTTTTTTTTTGCATCAGTATATTCTACACATTCAGATTTAAATTCAATTATTAATTAATTCAGTACAATAGAACGTACTTCACTCTGTAGGAATAAATTCGGGAAATAATTTAAAATGCTAACTGTATTGTCCTTTTTAATAAACTGAAAGAAAATCAGTACTTAAAAATGATATCATTTACATTATTTTAGAGTGAAATAAATCTAATAACCTTATGGTAGTTTATGTTCATTGTATATGTTCTGCTATAAGCTACTTGACTCGAAAATAGTGAATGCACAGAAATTAAAGGTTTGCATATCCCGAAAATGAAAAACATGAAATATATATGAATATTTATGATTATCCTTGTAAAAAGCACGCATCGACTAAATACGTAATTATATATTAAATTATTTGTAAATGTATTCGGAAATGAAGGATTTATTCCTTCGGAAGCTCCTGTGAATATCACTATGAAGAAACCTAGTCATTATATCTAAATTTATAATAATTATAAATATTACGTAAATATATAATGACCTTAACATTTAATTGTAAACATAAAATTGAAATTCTGTGGACAAATATGTTTATAAAACTATTTAAGCAAGAACTGTTCGTACTAGAAAAGAATGTATTAAAAGGTATTGTAAAGCACAGTCTATGAGATGAGTACTTGTGGAAGTAGTAAAGTGTAGAATTTTTAAAATGTGTATTGTTGAAATCAAGGGTAAAAAAAATTATAAGTATTAAAAGAATTACTGCCGTACATTTTATAATATTTCAGTTAAAAGTTTTAAGTAATATTAAATATTCAAAGAAAATTAAGCACATAGAAATCAGAAAGAAATCAGGAGCAATATTAAACGTATTTTACTATTAAAATAAAAGACGCTCTAATTTGAAATGAACTGAACAGAACATTAATTATAGTGACTATGATTTTTGGTTTGAAAGTTGCCTCAGAAGCTTAAAATCATCTCATATTTGAGAAAATATTTCAGAAAGAAGCTCTGTAAATTGAAAAGAAGTAATGCGTGATTTTTATATTAATAATACAATAAACTTTGATTTTAATTTTCCTAATCGTTAGCCAAATAAAATTGAATTTCCTTAAAATTTCTTTCTAATGCAATGAGCGAAAACTTGTGAAAACATTTCATTCAAATTTAAATTGTTCTGGGAAAAGCATAGCATTTGATTCTGTTCAGACTGAAATGTTGTTTAAAATTGTATCCTTTAATATACTTAGGACTCTGAAATGCTGTAGGAAAAGGAAATATATACATTTATAATACTTATATTTACGACGTAATTACAAAATGTTCACCTTTGACTTTATCAAAACCTATTGATCTTAACGGCAAATCACTGAATGTTTTAGTCATCAGGAGCGGTGCGTCACTGCTTCAAGGCAGTATATGGAAAAAACCATTTTAGATCTGTTCTATGTTTTCTATGATATGAGCCTTGGGAGCAGTTTACAAAATCCACCAAAAACAATAAACTGATTTCTTAAGAGAAGAAAATTTTCTGCTGCCGTAAAGCTATAAAAAGAATATTTCGCGGCTACAAAGAGTGATAAATCTTGTTCACATCTTTGTGTACTTTCAACAATGACGACGAACAACTACAGGATGACCTTCACAACTATTTCTTTCCCATCTTGCTCATTCAAAACTATCATCATCTTCATTCAAAACGGCTAGAAGTTTTGTGTTAGACATGTGAATCACTATCATACTGGAATGTTTTCAACTCTTCACTAAAGAGCAGCTCCAAGATCCTTTCATCTTGAAATGGGAAAAGAATACTAAGCAAACTCTTATCTCCAGGTATGCTGATGTTCCTTTTTGAAGTGATAGATTTTTATGTTTTTTATTCACTTATATGCTGTTATGCATATTAATATCTTTGGTTTTATGATCCTGACTTTTCCGAATCAAAATGCCAGTCATCTGGTCTGAAGTAGCAGCAGGATTATCGAGTGCTTAAATTTTTCTCTGCAGCGAGAGTGAGATTCTGAATTCATATCAGTGTCGATGCCACAGTTAAATGCGTTCCGTATTTATGATAAACATCTCTTCTAAAGTTTTGGAAAAGTATTTAACAAAAGGCATGAAAATGCAATTACTACAAGAAGCAGTTAACCAGAATAAGGAAGAAATGAAACCTGATAATTGAAATAATTTGAAACAATTATTTTTAAGTAATAACTACAAAAATCTTTAATTTTTTTTATCATTCTAAAAGCTCTTGTTGCTCAAGGATCTATCTGATTTACATTTAATGCTTCAAATTATTTTAAATTAAATTTGAATACATAGTTGCGTTGGGAGAAAAGTGATGCAAAAACTGGTCTCATTAAGGCTCAAAAATAGAAATGGAAATATTAAATATATCTCCATTTCAGTTTTTGTGCCTGAGTAAAATTAAACAATAATCTCGGATTTCCTATATAATTAGTTTATACTTAATAATGAGATTTTGTTTAAATTTATTATAGATTTAAACTTTTCTTGATATTTGTTTTATCGTATTTAATAGGCTTTTAATGACACAATGTTTGGTTGATGATTCAATGCTGAACGGGCAGTGAATTTTAAGTATCTAATGATATTAATTGCTTCAGATTATTTTTATCACACAGCTACAATAATTGTATTATCAGCATTCACGTACGTATTATATTAACGTCCTTGCATTGGTGAGGGATGAAATATGTAAGATTTAATTAAATTATTTTTTATGAAGTTTCACAATTTTTTATTTTCATGATTTGACGAAGTACCGTACGTATGTTTTACAATAAAATGATGAGAAATAAGCAATGTTTATATTTATAAAATATACATATGGATTACAATAATAAAAATTTAACGAAAACATCAAAAATCATTTTAAAAAAAAGTATATTTTCTACCTTTTGACGTCAACTTGCCGAACTAAATCACTTTCGATTTCCTTCATGCACAAAATTTCTAGATCATTAAGCCTGTCTTGATTAGTTGTGCATGTTTGTCAAGTTGTCAATGGATATCCCACCCACCAGCAGCCGAGCAGTAAAGTTGTTTACCGCTGGTAGCTCGATTTCAAGCGAACCGGCTGGCTGCATAAGCTTTTCGTGATTTTCCTTATGCGTAACGTGGATACGAGCTAGTTTCCCTTAGAAAGTCCTCCACGAAGGCATCACTTTCCTTAGGCAATTAACTCTAGTATGCTTTGCTGTAATCAAATAAACCAAACCATCAATAAGTTTCCCACTCTGCCGAATGATTTTTCAGCTGAAGAGACAGTCACTGGCACTGAGTAAAACAGTACAATCGCATGTAGATAATATTGACAAATAATACTTTGCGATTTTCAGTAGTAAACTGTGCTTAAAGGTTTTGTAAGACTTCTTGCATTATCAAAGTCTGTCTTGTTATATTTCTAAAGCAAATGAATGCTAATGAAAGCTTTCGAACAATGATTTTCCTTATAGATTTTTTCCTTGTGTAATTTCAAATTTTATTGCTTTCTTGGTAGCTGATAGATGTCTAATAAGTTCAAAAGAAACAGAATAATTTGTGCATGATATCAGCAATTTCAAATCATTTATTCAGGCACTTTACGATGAATACGTATTTCCTAATTCTAAAATTCAAGCGAATAGACGAAACATGATTTCTTTTAAGTTTCTGAGGTAATAATCATTTTCTTGTATCATTTCAAATTAACGCCACCGAAAAAATTCCCAAATTTAAAAAGAGAAACCCCCCCCCCCAAAAAAAATTAGAAAGAGAATAGCATCCATGTGTGGAAGCATACACTTGCACTATGAAATCACCAAAATTGTCCTAAAGAAACCATCTAACTAATCACGATCTTCAAGTAATAAATAATAAAATCCAATACGATATAGTTGATAATAAAGTATTACTTTTGATGCACTCCATGTTAATTAGTTTTGTGGAAAAGTATTCTTTTGGAAATTTTTCATAAATGTTTTGCAATTCTTGGAAGCTAATTGTTCGCACTATGTCATATTGCAAGTTATTTTCAGACACTCGGAGTTTACTCATCATTTTCTAAACCGGTATTTGGATGCAGTAAGAAACTGAAATATCTCGATACAAATGTATTTTCCACGGTAGCTCTCCTTTAGGTTTACTTTTCATATTTCACTGTGCCTTGTTCAAATTTTGCGCTGCTGACGTCACTGAAACTAGAGCCATCGCTTTAATGCACGCGATGCATACGGCGTGTGCCAATAAATTTAAAACTCTGGAAGAAAAACAATTAATTTTTTAATGCAGTTGCGGAGTAAAATCATAATTACTTTTTGTCTAAGTATTAAATCATCAGTTTTAGAACCATAAGCCGCCCAACTGGTATAGTGTTTAGTGTCGCTGACTACCGTGCCGAAGGACCCGGGCTCCAATCCCGAAGAAGGCATGGATGTCTGTAAATGTATAGTGTCGGTGCGGCATGGGGTCATTCTAAATATGCGGCGAGCCGAAAGTCCTCTCGTGTGGTTTGGTGGGAAAGGGAGGATAGGGGTGGGAGACATTCGGACCCGTCTCCCCAGGGTGCTCTTCATCATAATTGGGGGCGGAACTGAGCTAAATCGCACTGTCACCTGAAAGGTACTCAAGGTTGTTGCCTGCGGCAGGCGTAATCTTGCTCTCCTTGTCGCGAGGAATTTTGTGGGCTTGGGCAAGTGAGCGTAAACAACAACAACAGAACCAGAAAAATTAAAGTGAGTTATGCGTTGCTATGTCTTCTCTTTTACAACCTTTTCTAAGAGCATGCATGCTGTCGAGTGAACTGCGTTAAGAGGTTATCACATCTAGCGACGGTCTCTGCTAGACGGGACTTTTTTGATAAACGAGATTCTGGTAGCACTGATTTAAACGGGAGGATTCCTAGAAAAAACAGCTGCGCTTGAAGCCAAGTCCCGCCTAGCTACGGAAACAACGTTCCGGCTGCAGCTCTGTCCCGCGTAGATCAAGACCAATCAGACGAAATTCCTACTTCTGAAGGATTACGTGATACCAGTTTAAGCGACAATCGATTACTGTTTGGCTTTCAAGTCTTTGTAGTAAGTGAAAATGCTAACCTATCTACGTGGGTTTCCTAGAAATGTGCGGATTCTGAGAATAGTCCCTTTCGAAGTCCAGTCCCGGTAGCGGAAACATAATGTGATAGAGGTTTTAGACGTTGAAGCAGTATTTTATAAGGATAAGGGATTGCCTTCGCTCCTACCACAACGTGTGAAAGAAAAGCAAATTTCGCCGGATCTGCATGTGGTCGTTTAGTACGGCAAGAAAAGAGTGACTGCTGTTTCCACTGAATTCAGTACCTGTCTTCGATCCCTCTAGCGGCCAAACGGTTAAGTCGCTGAATGCTGGTAGCTCGACCCGGCTAGAATGCAGGCGAACGTGCTGGCCGCGTGGTCGGGGTTTTCTCTATGTGTAAGTGGATACGATCCACTTCTCTCTAAAAGTCCTCCCGGGGCAACCTTTCTCTTCAAACGACACAACTGAGTGCACCGCCTTAAACAAAAACAGGAGTTAGAATTCATCGTTACTTTTTACTCTTGCCACATTTAATTTTTCTGCTTCCAGATTGAGAGATATATTAGGTAGATTTTCAGGTAATTTACGCTTGTCATATTTCTGTTGCTGGACCTCTATCAAATTTCTTAAAATAATGTATGAAGACAGTAATATAAATATCAGACTTAATATACTATTATGTATTAAAGTTTGGTAGAATATCTTTTCTATATGTTTTAAACGTGACTAAACGAAACAGAGCTTTTATAAAAGAGCAAAGTAAGAAAGAATTTAGCTCCTGATCCATCTCTAAAAAATAATTACGTCTTGGAAAGGATAGAACTACTTTTCATTTAATTGGCCAGTAAGTGTAAAGATATAACTACGCATAACATGCAGCTGTATCTTTATGTATGTATGTAAAGTATATGAATTTTAAAACTACATCGAATATTAGAACATTTACATAAAAAAAGCAGCAAGAAAATAAGTGGTTAACAGTTTATGATGTAAATGAAAGATTTTGATTTTATCTATTGTTTGGAAGTCATATAAGTATGTGGACTAAAGACGGGTTTATCAATCTCGCTGTACTATTAGAATCAATTTTAAGTCGTGTAAAGTAAATTGTCTTTGTTATATTTACAGAAAGCTTAGAGCTTTCCACATTTGAAGGAGAAGAAGAGATTTTCGGTTAAATCAACAAATGAAAATACCTGTAAAATTTCACTATTTAGAGGCAATGATTAATTCACTGACTGTACAAATAGTAAAAATTGCAACGACTTGCTAAACTTTCCTACTGAATTTAGTATTTATACTTTGTGATCGCCAGAAAAAAGTAATAGCTTACCGTAAACACCCTTTCTTGTTTAGAATAAATAAGTTTATGAATACAGTTCAAAAGTTCTAATAAATACCGTAAAAAAGAAATACACTTCATTTGTTTTAATCAAAATACGCAGCCAACAAACCATAGTATTCATGCATGAGGCTCAGAAAGGGTTGACCAACATATATTCGTCGATTTTTCCAGTATTACTATAAAGATCTTTTTACTCTAACGTTGTGTTTTCAGACTAAACATCTACGCGAAAGACCTTTTGTTCAAAATGCATATTGTAAGAGTCATAATGCACTGAAATGAATGAGAAGTGGCTGTTTTTGAAACCATTGTAGAGAAGAGTAATGACACTTGACACAGGTCCCAGATTTCGTCAAATTTATGTCTGAATGTGATAGCTATATCCACTCTGAAGGCTATTTTTACGCTCAGATATTCGTTTTGAGTTAATAGGAATGAGTCTTCATATTTCTTAATGTGATAAAGAAATAATGGGATTTTAATTGCTTAATACTTAAAAATTATTTTGAAACACAGTCAACAAAGGCCAAAAACACAAGACGTAAAGTAATTTTTTTCGAAGCGAACTTGTATTAAAAATGTGGAATTGGGCAACTGAGTTTGTATTGGGTTGTTGCAAATGAAGTGGCCGATTTTAATGACCAAAGAATATATGTTTAATCGAAATAATCTGCAGCAGAATATGTAAATATAAATGAACTTGCAAAGATATCGCAAAATCATATCTTTGCAAGAGGTTAATTCTCAAATGGTAGGAACCTCACGTCATTCAATGGCTATTTCATTTGCAACAATACAATAATATATCCTTTAAAATATCTAAAAGTTCTATTTCCTAAATTAAGCTCGAATTATGAATGAAAATCATTTTTTTCTTTCGGAGCTGTATTTTCCCTAAATTTTCGTTAAACTTAGAATTAAGTTACGCAAATTATTTGAATTTATAAAGGCAAAGAAAGATCTGATTGCTTCGAGATAAAAAATAAATCTGTGCATGAATTAGGTTATATGTGATCACCAGTACATTTGCAACATTATGACTAAACCAACCAATTTGATTCATTAATCCTGGCAATAAAAGTAGGAGTTTAATGACAGTATGAATTAATATTTGCTTAAATAATTAAGGAAAAGCCTATGAGGACTATCTATCTAAGAGGGAAGAGGGATTCGTAGAGGCCTGTTTGACGAATTGGATCTGATTTCACTCACATTACACAGGGGAAAATTCAAAACATCTCAAGCTTAACGTAGCATAAGCTCATACGATAAGATGTGTTGTGTGTGTGTATGGGGTTATGGCAAAGCCTCGAGGGCTATCTGCCTAAGAGGAGGGATGCCTTCGTGGAGGACTTTCTAAGGGAAACTGGCTCGTATACACGTTACACATGGGGAAAACCACGAAAACGCCCATGCAGCCAGCCCGTTCGCGGGATTCGAACCTCGGACCGAACTACCAGTGTTCAGCGACTTTACCGCTCGGCCGCTGGTGGGCCCCATACGATAAGATGCATCTCATATTATAAGATGCGAACCAAAGTCAAATTGCTAGTGATAACCAGTGTTTCATCTGTTGAGCTACCAGCGGACAAAATCAGTAATTGATTAATTTAATTTATTTTACCAGGATGTGTACTAGACTAATGTACAAAAGTTAAGCAACAAATTCAATTTTCAACATACTACATGAAATTGTTGAAAAGGGCTTTCAACAATCAGTACAGTGAAATGAAAACTCAGTAAAAAGTAACGTATATGCAGCTATTAGAGCCAAATGGTCAGATGGTACATCATATGGTATTGATCCAACAAAACGAGAGAAGTAGAGCCAGAGCACGACGTGCAAGCCAAGGTACAAAAAAAAAAAAAAAAAAAAAAAAAAAACCCTTAAAGCGCATTTTTAGGCATTCTTCTGCAAGTGAAATTGACACTGTACGTGCAATATGGCTACAAGAAAACATCAGGGTGCCTTTATATGGGGTAGAATAATTGGCAAGCTTTAAGGACTAACTTAGTTTGATGTCTGTAGTTCAAGAGTTTCGAAATGATAAAAGTGTTCCTTCACGATCTTGGAAAGCCTTCCAAACCACAGATACAGTGTAAAAAGGTTGGTGGTGGGCGGCTAAGGAAAACAACGAAGACTGATGTCCAATACATAGCACAGTAGGCGAAAAAGATCGAAACCAAACAGCGGGCAGCACTATTCAGCAGTTGCGCACGGCAACTGGACAGGTGTCCTAGCTGTGGCCAGATGACTTCATAAAAATGGCCTATTCGTCGGCCATCCTTAACGCTGCATACCGTAGACAGCAGTCCATCGTCCGCACCGTTTACAGTACAGTACAAAGACTGAACACCACATCAATGGAGTCACGTCCTTTTCAATAATGAGAATCGTCACCATGGCACCAGCTGATATGGAGAGAGGTAGGATGACGCTGTCATCCCATTAAGATTAGAGAAAAAGACCGATGGGGTGGTCTTGGCGTGCTTGTATGTTGGGATTATGATGAAGGAAGGGACTAAGCTCTTCATTTTCGACACTCATCGGTGATCGTTACTGTGATGAATTATCCTCCCCCACGTGCAACTTTTCCAGAGTGCTATTGATCCAGACTTCCTTTTATATTGATGATAATGCACGGCCGTACAGAACTCATGTTACTGAGGAGCTCCTGGAAAGTAAAGATATCCATAGAATGCATTGGTCAGCTTGCTCCTCTGATTCAAATTCCGCTGAATATGTGTGGGATACTGTGAGGAGACGTCTGGCCGCACAATCGTACCATCCGGAGAACATCAGACAGCTGAAACAGAGGCTCCTTGAAGAATGGGAACTTTTATCCCAAGAATTGTTAGATAATCTGGTTTACAGTATTGAAAGACGATGCAACACAACCACTGCATTCAGTGTTTAAATTGCGCCGGAACTCAGCTCCGGTACTGCTCAATTTTTAAGATAAATTACAATTCCACGGAGTGCACCGGAGCCCTAAATTAAATGAGCTCCGGTACTGCTTTTTTATAAAACTGAGCCACAATTTGAATTAAAAAAAATTAGAATTCCTAACGTTTTAGTTTAGCAATGAGCAGACCTTGCAATACTCTACTTCTCTAGAAATACAAACTCATAAACATGAGACGTTCAATTAAAGTCCCTCACTTATATGCGGAAACCTTTCCCTTTAAGAAGGGCAATAAATTTTGGGGAGTTTGTTTAGAAACGCATAAATTTCTCGCCCTGCCATCCTATCTGTTATCGATAGTTAATGTTGGTTATCCTGGCAAGAAGGAAAATTTGTGTTCTTAAATGTGCGTTAAGTGACAGCGAGTAAAATAAGAGTGAAATACTGAGATAAACTTCTCAAGCACGTTCTATAATGCATGCTCCTATGCTCAAGCATCGTCTTCCCACAGTATCCACTAATGTAACCAAATACGGGGTCGGGGGGCGAAAAGTGTAACCAGCAACTTTAACATTCATCCTTAGGATTCAGCTTCAGGACATATTTTACCCTTGAACACACATCCGCTTGATGGCTATATCAGCAGAGATCCGCGGTCTTAATTTGTATGTTCTCTCTCATCAAGATTCACCTCAGTTTTGTTTCCACCCACTTTCACGCCCTCATTCTCTTTCGCCCTGTTTTTAGTATTATCTGAATTTTCATTAACTATACTTTAAGTATATTTAATTTTTGTGATGATAAAAGAACTTTCCCACCCTACGATCAGAGTTTATTGGGCTGGTGCTTCTTAGCTTTTGTAATAAATCATAATTCTAGCCGGAACGCACCGGAGCCCTAAATAAGAAGGCTGCAGCACTTGTTTTATGTAACTGAATAACAATTTTAGTAGAAATTTTATCTCGAAAATTTTATTTTTGGCAATAAAATTATATTAAAAATCGTCTATTAAATTTTAATTTATCTCTTTACATTTAATTTAATTACTTTAACATTTAATTATTTTATTATTTCAATAAATAATAAATAATTAATTATCTATCTAATGATCAATTAAATTATAATTAATTATATAATAATGATTGATTAAATAACACTTAATAAACATTAATTAAATAGCTATTAATTAATTTGATAATAATTAACTGTTTAATTTTAAAATTATTAGTGAATTTAATAGTCATTTTATTTATTTATTTACTCTTGTTAGTCTTTGCTGACGGTCTTCCGTAGGGTTCCGGCACTTCTAATTTTAGAAATTAAGCCCTGACTGCAATTAAAGGAGGTCATATTCCTTACGAATGCATTTTGGTTTGTTGCTCTCCCTCTTGGCCAGACGGTTTTTGTGCCAACACCAGTCTGTGAATAAAGCCTTTTTCTGTTCGTTCACTACTGTATGTGTCCTATTCATTTTTTGCTACCATACTTTCCTTATCCTTTGACTACTACATTGTGCCTCTGTGGTATGGTTTGGTTTGGTTTATTAGATTATGGCAAAGTACTCGTGGGCTATCTGCCTTAAGGGAGGGATGCCTTCGTGGAGGACTTTTTAAGGAAAACTCGCTCGTATACACGTTACACATGGGGAAAACCACGAAAACGCCCATGCAGCCAGCCCGTTTGCGGGATTCGAACCTCGGACCGAACTACCAGTGTTCAACGACGTTACCGCTCGGCTGCTGGTGGGCCTGTGGTATGAATTTCATGCCTCCCAATTCATTTTTTGTGGAATTGCGGCCAAAATCAGAAAAGTTGCTAAAGTTTTGCGAGTGTAATGTTACATGCTTATTCTAGGCAGTATTTAACAATATTAACGCACCAATATAACTAGCTATTGAATACGAATAATGCTAATTTCCTTTAATATTAGATTTTTATAAAATTGGTGTTAATTAGCATGCGCTTCATGAACACTTAGGTTACGCCCTTGACTAAAACTGGAGTTCACCAGGAGTGCTGTTTATAAGCATTGCTATAGCGTCTGGTCGTGAATGTCAATCTTATTAGCTTCTGCTCGCTAATTTTTGCAGAAATAGGCCAGTTAAGAAGAGCATTATGTTCTGCAATAATTTGATTAGTCGTTATTTTATGTTTTTAATCGTTGTTTATGTTAAGAGGAATTAGTGGGAGCAATGGCTTCTGAAAACCGAAAATTGGGGCTATTATCTTAACAATGAGATGCAAACGAAGAATTTTTTTACTTCCTTTTGATTCTTATACCTAATATGTTTCTTCACCCTGAATTTCAAAGATCTGGAGGTTTGTCCTACGTATGCAAGACCGCGTTCAAAAGAAATTTTATAAATGCGCGATGAATGAAGGTCCAGTATTTCATTATTTACAAATGAAAACTTAATGTTATTGATAGGCTTAACGGAAACTATAAAAAACATACCTTTCAAGCCTTTGGGAAAGAGAGAACTGAGTTTAGAGATGAATAACAGACAAATGGATGGCATCGAAGTTTCCTTAATATAAGCTGAAAAGCTGATCAAAGCTGAAAGAGATGAAGGTCTTGAATTTTTCTTAACACCTTTTCCACTTCAGCTCCTAGAAACCGGCTGTTTTCGTTTATGCTACACTATCGACTAACAAACTAACCATCTCGTATAGGCGACAATGTTTTTTGTTCAATCACAGCTTTCAGGAAAGAAATATAATAAGAATATAGTTTTATGTTTAAAACCATTTAAACTAAGGAGATGTTTTACTTAATAACTATTTAAAATGTTTATAGTTTTGGGGCCAAGAATTTCATAATTTTTACAGTAACATTCTGTGCATTATCTCGTTATTTTATGAAAACTATCTTCATCATTTTTCTTTCCCTAATTTACGTCGAAGTTTTGCAAAAAATTTAGAATAGCGGAACAAAAATCATGAGGGATGAAAAGGGCCGGCGTTCGACTTTTTGCCGCCCAGTGCAAACTTCGCATATCCAAAATTCTACCACCAGGTTCATTCCTATATTAAAAAAATTTTGCCTCCTGGTGCGGTCGTGATGAAAGAAATTCAGATATTCTAATTACTTTGTTCTTGAAGTTCGCAGTACTTCCCTGTAAACTTGAAGGAAATCCACAATGGGCATGGTGCTGAAAGGTTCCTGGATGAATCCCATGGAGGGAGCAGGGAGACGGAGGAAAAAGAAGAAAAATATCTCAAGTAAGTCCCTTGAAAACTGGCAAGGGAGTAGAAAGTAAAGTCCAGAAGCCGGCCGAGGTGGTGATCTTTTCGTTTTTGCGTGCTGCCATCTATGGGTGATTCCGTAAGTAGGCGCAGAAATGGAATTTAGGCTTAGCTGCTATCTATCGGTCTGTTGGGAAGCTGGCCAAGACTAATGAACGCACTTTAAATCCCGTTTTCACAGAAAAAAAGTTTGTCTTCTCCAACTGGCTGATTAGTTTACTAGAAATTTTGGCTCATTAGTTTACTAGAAAGTCGTATTAGAATATCACTTGAAAAACATCTAAAGAGTTTGAAATTCAGTCAGAAAATTCTTGGGACGCTTTTTCGAAGTCTTTTAGTTTTTATATGGGTAATCTAGTTACAAGTTTGGTTATCGAATCGGAAACATTACCATTTATTGAAGAGTCTCATCATATTTTGGCTGACGGAAAAATTAACTTGACTGCATGAAAGTATACAGAATATGACGATTCAGTATAGGTTACTTCCCTTTTAAGATTACTTTGAAATCTCACAAATGATGAAGTGAAAGTTAATTTTTAAGTTAATTTTTGGTTGGAGACATACAAACTTGAGATCGTATCGAAAAGAGTATGCCTTTCCGTTACGCATCGAATCTTTGATCAAATTGGAGTTTTACATTATTTCTTTTTAATTCCTAAGCTGATGATATGAAGGAGAGGAAAGATAATGTCCCATGAGATAGGGAAGTTCAAGACAATATGAAGCAGGAGTTTCTGAAATCGTCTGAAAGGTTAAGTTTCTTGACTATTAGTCTCTGTGTTACATCTGCTGAAAAAGGTCAGCCTGGTATTAGTGTATAGAGTCATTAGGTTTTTTTGAAGCAGGAGATGTGAAAAATGAGCAATGCCCTCGCCGGGACTCGAGCCTGGACCTCTCGAATACGCGAAGAGATTGCTACCGTTACACCACGAACACATACTGAAAGGAATGAGAAAATATTTTATAAGTGTTCACACATTTTCTGACGCCAGTTAATTTGCTTATACAACAGCTGCTTTCGTTCGCATCGAGCATGCTGAGGTTGTTCATGTAAATCTTGTAGCTGTCAAAGTAAGAGTTGCCTGGAAAAATCTATTACTATTCCTCGTCTTGAATTATTTCATTTTTGTTTTATAACTTTCCAAAATTTGCTCCGTGGTGTTAAGAATTTTGTTTTCCTTTCGAAATTACATTTTTTGGTACTATTCGGTTTCGAGGGCCGTAAAAAATCGCCAAACTATTGTTGATGCCAATGCTGCCAAACATAATTACGGCAACCCTAATAATTGCGGAAAGAAAGGAAGTATAATAGTAAATAACTATCTAAGATTGATGTTTTAATTTAGATGAAAGGTTAATTTCATATAATACTTTTTTATTATTATAATTTATATGAAAAATACTAAACATGACTGAATGGAAGCATAAGAGTAAATAACTATTTCAGATCATTATTATAATTTATATAAAAATTGCTAAACATAACTGAATGGATGCCTGCATCGCTATTTCGCTACCGACTTATCGCTAAAGCATAATTTCATCTCGTTGTTTGTTCAAACGTAATTTTCTATAATGAATGATGCCTTTTCTTTGAAAATATTCTCGGTAAAGTGCAGAATCGCTCACGTATTTGTTTGCCGCTTTTTACAAGGGTAAAAACAATTGAATTTTTGCCAATTTTCTTTTACTTTTTAAGTGAAAATAGGTGGATTTTTAAGTGAATAAAATTACATAGATAAAGCCAAGGGTGTGCGCAGTGCCATTTTTGTGCAATTCTGGGATTTTTTTTTAAAGTTAAAATAGGTCGATGTGCACAAGGATACCGAGTATGTGCAATTCTTAAAAACGCATCAAACAATGGGGGATTCTGCACTTTACCCAAAATTCTATTGCCGACTTTTCGTCATGGGCAATTCCCAAATTGTTAAATCCATAGGATATTAAAAAGGGATTTAAAATAAAAAAAAAAAAAAAAAAAAAAAAAAAAAAAAAAAAAAAGGATTTAAAAATTAAACTAGTATTTCAATGGCGTCTTAAGAAATATAGAACTATATAAACTTACGCAATCTGAAATCAGCGTGTACGCTAGATTTGACGCGCTGTTGAATGGGCGCGTTTGCTAGATTTGGCGCTTTTGCGCATACATTTTCGCTGCCATTTTTTACGGTCCTCAAAATGGAATAGTACCCATTTGGTATTTCTAATCACATATAATTTGTCTTACTGATTCATTAATCTCATGTGAATTATTTTTTAAAATATTTTTTCACTGCTGGGAAGGAAACTAATAAATTAAAA
The DNA here is from genome assembly GCF_044657685.1 of Stegodyphus dumicola. Classification (NCBI taxonomy): domain Eukaryota; kingdom Metazoa; phylum Arthropoda; class Arachnida; order Araneae; family Eresidae; genus Stegodyphus; species Stegodyphus dumicola. The sequence goes on from NC_140781.1 coordinate 185,222,401, forward strand.
GTTACAATAAAAGCCTATTATTTCCTGATATCTTAAATATTGTTCCATAATTTACGGTATTAATCAGGGAAGTACTGTTTTGATAGGCATTTCTTGAAAATACGTAAGTCCCACTTAATTAGAGATTTCTTATTAGTAACGATCTGCTGTTCTTTCGAACTTCATAACGGCTGTCATATATCGACTAATGGATTCGTAAAATCTACGGAATTGTTCCATAGGTATGGTCTTTCATATGTCTTCTAGAATTTCCCATAAATCAGTGAAGGATGCTGGTGGTAGTTAATGTGCTTTCACATCTTTTCTCAAAGGTTTTTAATGGAATATAAGTCAATACTTCTTGGTGGCCATTATAGAAAAGAGTATTCAGTAATATCTTTCTTGAACCAGTGGTAGCAAACCGGGAAGTTTAACAGGAGCAGTTTACCTTGCTCACCTGAATGGCAGAAAGACATGCAGGAATATAAACTATCTCCGGCAGACCCATAAAAATATGGCTATGAATACCGCGCAAAGGGCAAAGTGTCCGGTTGTTTGACAATGAAATTCCTTATGAGCATGTCACATATTAATTTCCAAGGAGATGTTCCCTGAAGGGGTTAACGGAATAAGTGATCACTCATCAGGTCAACGTATTTATATGTAGTGAGGGTACTAGATGCAAGTATCAGAAGTCTCAAATATTACCAAGAGAAAACATTCCAGACCATCACTGAACCGCCATGACTTTATACAGCATTTCTGAAGAAATTAAAAATTGTAATTTTGTTACCCGAAAGCTTCAGATTACCAGCTAACACATTAAAAAATGATTTTCTTTATGATTTTTATTTTATTTTTACCAATTACTTATTCAAATAGTTTGCTTTTTAAAATTGAACAATAAAGTCATATAAGTTATATCATATTTAAATCATAAAAGTACTTAGGTTATTTTCTAAGATAGGAGTAATATCTAATATTCTTAACTTACAAAAACTAAATCTTTAGACCTGAATAAAATTAAAATTCAATTCAAGTGTAAAATGCCACTTGCTACATAATGTCACTAAGAAGTGCATAAAAAATATCTTTTAAATGATCAACAATTTTGCTCAAATGGACAGCATACTTTTATAACATCGAAGATAAGTAAAAGATCTTATGCTTCATCGAATCGGCAACAGCATATTCTAATTTTTTTTTTTTTTTTTTACTTCATTTTTAACGAAGAATTTTATAGCTAGCTGAAAATAAAAACAGCTCTTTGAAGCATTAACAACTATATTGAACTTCATTGACAATCATATTCTTCAACTGCGTTCCTAGAAATCAAAGTCGTTTGGAAATCGAAGTTGTCGTCTTTGAAAGATAATACTGTGTCTAAACAGAGTTAGCCAGACTGAAAGATTAGTTCTTATAGGTTTGTTATAGCTATTTTTCAAAAATTTTCCTTTGATTTAAAAATTAGTGAATATTCAACTTTTAAATGTTATGGTACAAGTCTCCCGAACTTCAGTATTACGGCTTATTTTATGATTATTTTAAGAACCGGAAAGGAAGGGGAAGGAATCATGTATATCTTCATTATTTTCAGTAGAAACAGCAAACACGTTTTTGTCTTAATTAGTGACCTTTCCTGAGCATAATAAAGAAATTCATCAGTATATAATTTTCTTCGTAAATATAAAAATTTCTAAAATTATCAAGAAATGAATATATATGTATATTTTGTAAGATAAAAAGCAAAAATTCTATATTTTTTAATATAATGATAATGATAATAACATTAAAAATCATAAAAATTCCATTCTCCTAGTCACAAGATAACCCCAGAAGTCAGTCACTGTTCTATCGTTATTATCTTATACTTGTTAGTTAGATAACAGAGAGACTCAGTATTATTATCTTTAATTTCCATGATTCTTTTCTTCTTGCTTTATGTATTTGCAGCATTTATTTATATAAAATTACACTAGAAAATGTTTATCTTTTTTTTTTTTTTTTTTTTTTTTTTTAAATTTCTTTCACCTTCTTGGCATGCCTTCGTGGTGTGGTGGTCTGTACGCAGGGCGCGTATTCCAGAGGTCCGCGGTTCGATTCCCGGTGAAGGCGTTGCTCATTTTTCATGACTCCTGCTCCCAATTAGAATAATGTCTCTACAGTTGCGCCCGAACTAAAAAGGGTTTTGGATGATGATTCTCCACACCCAGACCACAGCGGCCCTTTAAAAAGGGGAGTATATAAGGTAATCCCGCCTTCTTCGCATGCCTTCGTTGTGTGGTGGTCTGCAGGCTGGACGCGTATTCCAGAAGTCCGTGGTTCGGTTCCCGGCGAAGGCGTTGCTCATTTTTCATCTCTCAGGCCTTGAAATAGCCTAATGTCTCTCTAAGGGTTTCTTTGGACTATGCCAACACATACAAAGGTATCCAACAAATGAAGGGATATCCTTGTGGGAGAACATTTTAAAGGAAATTCGCTCGCATTAACTTTACAAGGGAGAAAAATCATAAAAAGTTCAATGCCGCCAGCATTTGAACCCGGGATCACCAGCGTAGAGCGACTTTATTGTTTGGCCGCTTGTGGGCTTAACAAGTACAAGATGCATTTAAAAATTTCATTTGATATAAGTACGAATAATCGCATTAACTGAATCACCTTCCCTGCGTCATTCAAGTTTTAATGCCCAATTATACGATCAGATTAGCGTATTTAAAAATTTTGGTGGGCTCTTCATAGAGTATTTTAGTGATTAATAGACCATCTACAGTAATATCGATGTGATTCTTTTAGGCAAATAATGAATAACTAAAAGTACATAAAACTGTTGTTTTTACTTTACAGGAATGCTGATAAACTGCGGCGATTTACTCTATCTCACCCTGTGTTTGCACGTTATGGGAATAATTGTTCCATACATGATATCCCTTCACAGAAATATATTCGAACCACCTTTACCATTTATTAGGTAAGTAAAAAGGGTAATATTTCAATTAGTATGAAATATTTCAATTTGTAAAATAATTGCTATTTTAAATGATAGTATGATCGTTTATACTACTAGTATAAATATTACCTGACAACTGAAAGTAATGATTAAACATTTTATTTGATCACTTAGTATCAATAAGACAGAGTTATCAAGCAGTGTCAATATCTTATAACAATAAGATAATCTTTTTCTCCTTTCATATCTGACTGTGGTTTACTTTTTATTGCTTAATTAAACGTGGGTAATAGAAATACAAGAAATCTATGCATAAGCCTTATTAGAAGAGCTTTTAGATGTCTATTTGATTTGTTTTCGTGAATTCCATACATTATTAAATGAAAACATTAGTTATAATTTCTGAAAATCGGGAAAACTAAGTAATGATTAATAACTGCAATTTTGTAATGCACGGAAGTCATTTTTTTATAAATGAAGTTTTTTCTTTTACATTTTATCATAAAGCCCACCAGCGGCCGAGCGGTAAAGTCGCTGAACACTGGTAGTTCGGTCCGAGGTTCGAATCTCGCGAACGGGCTGGCTGCATGGGTGTTTTCGTGGTTTTCCCCATGTGTAACGTGTATACGAGCCAGTTTCCCTTAGAAAGTCCTCCACGAAGGCATCCCTCCTCTTAGGCAGATAGCCCTCGAGGCTTTGCCATAATCACATACACACACACACACACACATTTTATCATAAAACTGATTGCGCTTCATCGAAGATTTCCAGGTATCTAAGAATATCTATTTTTATTTCTATTATTCCTAGATCATTTGTTCTGAAAGATCTTTCACAAACCTATTTTCAGAGCGCCATTTGTTTTAAACCCAACAAATATTTCATTATCGTGACCTTAAGAGAAATAACTGCTACAGCTGTATTCTGTTATTCATTTTTTCCCACACTTACTACATGTCTTACTCCTGTGAAATAATAAACTGTTTTTGTAATTGTGAAAAAAGTTTTTTTTTTTTGTTATACATGGGGGGGGGGCAGTTTTGAAAAAATACTGATTTTGTATTATGCATAGTCACCGCCATGTTTTTGATCATTCCCTTTCTTAATTGTTTTTAAATAAGTAAATAAAAATTAATAATTTAAATTTGTGTATCTCTGTTAAAATAAATTTTGACAAAACTGAAATTATTACTTGGAATTCACAACCCAATACTGATATGTTTGCGATAAAGTACTTCAATGTACCCATATAACGAGAAGTTAACTCATTTCCCTTTGTGATTGACAAAGTTTTGGTTTATTGTCAGGCTGTTTTATTAAATACGGAGCTGTTAAAGAACATGTAGAACACTTTTTATGGAGTATAGTTTGACTTGACGATATTTTGTTCATCAGGGGCTTTTAAGTAATAGTACTCAATTTTATAAATTTTATCATAATCACAAACATATTACACTTAAAAAGTCATGAATTTCAAGCACGCCTGAGCTTTGAATGTAATGAAGAAATTTAAGAACACTCACCTCTTTTAATATCTTTGCTCTTAAAAAAGCTATAAATTTTAAAATATCGTAGCTTTGCTTACAATCTGAGCAAACTGCATCAGAAAACGCCAGCAGTATCAAAATATAAGCAAACTAACTCGAAAAATGCTAATTTACTTATGTCAAGAATGTTATTATAAATAGTGAAAAGATTTGATAATGAATACCGATGAATTTATTGAAGAGGAAAGTGCCCGTGAATATGAAATTAAAAGCGCTTGCACCCATTGCTATTTCATTTACTCTAATATTTATAATTTTTTCATACGAATAATTGGATCTGGTCATTATATCTTTCATCTGTTAAATTGTCTTACAGCCAGGCAGTTGGATCAATGCCAGAGAGTGGTCTTTTTTCATTATTCGTAATCCCAGGAAGTTTTATGGGTGAGTTTCATTTTATTTAAATAAAATCTAATCGAAAAAAAAAATTCTTTGAAATATTGTAAGGGTAAAAAGACAGGGTGTTTAAAAAAAATTTTACTAGCATTACTCAAAAATTTTACTAGCATGATGATGAATTTTGAAAGTATTTGTTTGACGCAATCGGATATGAAAAACATACTTCTTATTGAGATTTTTTCTTCGACAGGTTTGTGTAAATTTTAAGTTTCACATATTTTTATCCAAAGGTGTCCCTTTGGCTAAAATTGTCGTAGTCTTGATTCCCTACTTGATTTGGTTCATTTCTGAAACTAGAACCATGAGCATGTCCAACCATGAAAGAGATATACAGTCGTGCAAAATATTTCATTTTGGAAATGCCCTGCGTAATTATTCTTTGACCCTCATATTCACATAATTCATCATACTGAAGGTTTTTAAATAGCCGGGAGCTTTATTTAATAAGCATTAGTAATTATTCAATAGCCATTGCGCCCCTACAAGGGTCGGAAGTGATGGCCATTTCATTATGGAAGCACAACCTATGAAGGGACGGACAATTATCACCCTGCCTTCTCCGGGATTCGAACCCGAGCAACATCACTACGGCAGTCAGAGTTATTAACCACTATACCGCCTGTCATGCTGAGAGTATGATTTCTTAAGAAACTAGCTGAAAAATATTATATAATTTCCAGAAAGCAACTTATTTTTGCTTTCTAAATATTCATTTATGTTATATTATAAGGCCTAGGCTCAAACTCTAGCCAGCCAGCTTCTTAAGCCTGAGGTGTTATTCTTTTTAAGAATGAGTTCAGACTAACTTAAATTTTGAAATAAAATCACCTATTGTTAGAATAAAATCTAACTTTAATTTGTTAAACATAGCAAAAATATACAAAATTTGACAATTCATAGACTGATGAACTCAGATAGATTAATTAGCCTTGTATCTAATCTCAAACATGGAGGAAGCTCCTGCAATGTGTTTGATTCTTATTTTAGTTTAACTAAAGTAAATTAAATTAAATTATTTATTTCAAACAAGAGGATTTCTTCTGACCAATGCCTTAGAGCAGTGATTTTCACGGCACTTAAGTGTGAAGCAAAATTTTACGAATGCGTGCAATAAAAATTATTCTGTATATGCTTATAACATATAGTGTGACTGTTCTCGTGCTGTACAACTTCTCATTTTCTTAAACGGTGCGAGTGTGATTTTCCTACACCTTAACTTCACGAAATGCCACAGCAAATACCCCATGCATAAGCGACCTCAGACGAGTAGTTCCTTTGGTTCTTAACTTCCTAGCGGCGACTGGCTTCCAACGCATCTCCGATTATTCAATGTATTAACCAAAACACATAACTTATAATCCCGAACGTATCCGACGAAAACCAAAACTGCAAATCTGAAATACTCATGGCTATAATAACTCTGGATTAAACGATTACACAAAAATGCTACATGAATTATAGGTTCATGAATCAATAAACCAAGTAAAATTTTTTATTTTATCGCCAAATTTTTAAATTATTAAAAGCATACCGTGATGGAAAAAACCTTCACAGAAAGAATCTGAAATCCAACTTTCTTTCTCACTTCCTTTAAGTAATATTTGAAAGACACTCAAAGGCCTTTTATGTGGGTTATTATGTTCTCGTTGACTTGAATAAATCTTGCCCTTGTTTTCTGTTTCATTTAAAAGAAGCTGAGTTTTTTTATAAGAATTTGTGCCTCGAATATATGGGTATAATTTTTAATTGGGGGAATTATGTAAAATATTTGCAGTAATAAAAATTTACAGTACTCAAATTAATTTGCAGATTATAGTTTTAAAAAAGATAGCTGCATAACTGACTTGATGATTCACTCGATATTGAAAATGCAATTAGCTGTCGGTCACTGGATAGAATACTCTGTGACAGAATAGGAAAGGGAGTGGCTACATACATGCGTAAGGAATCGAATAATATGACTATTAGCGGAATTAGTTACAACTTGCCACTTTACTTTTGAACATCTTTCTGCCAGTAACAATACGATTGGAAATAGTTAAAATTGATTTTCCCTTTATCCAATAACAAATTAAATTTTTCTGAATATCTTGCTTTTCTATCAATACTTATTATATCACTTGGCTATTTTCTTCCTAGCCCAGTCTAAATCATTACGTATCATTACGTCATTACGTCTAAATCATCCCAGGGGTACGAATATCACAGTTTGGGAATCGCCAATCTAGAGCAACTTAAGCAATCAATTACAGCACAACCTAACGTATTCCTAAACTCCTATGCAGTTGTAAGTTCATTTATTAAATTCTAGAGTGAGTGAATAAATTTAAAAAGGGAATGGGAAACAGATTAAAACAGAATGGAAAAATCATTAACTATGAAATAAAAGTTCGCATTTAATATGTCAATTATTTTCTCTTTCGCATATAACCTCACCTACACCTTTTATTATCTTACAGGTATCTTTTCTTGTGCCGCAATTAATAAAGTATCCAGTGCGCAAGTGCAAAGATTCTTGGAAATTATCGATAAGGCATCTGTGCGGTGTGGCGTTATTTATTTTCTTAGCTGGGTTTTCATCAGTGCATTCCCATTCACCTTCACTGACCTCCCAAACAAGCGTGAATGGGTAAGTGAGTAGATATTTTGTTACGCATATTCATTTCAGGAAAGATCTTGTCTCTAAGGTTCGAATGCGAATTTTATTGTGGTAGCCCTCCTCAATTATTATGACATTTAAGTATTCATTAGTTTATTACACGTTCTTTCGACTCTGAGTGTAAATGGGAATATTTTTCTATTCAGAAATGCTTCCTCAAACTCTAAATTGAAACACAATTGAACATAAATGGTTATGAAAAGATTGGGAACATATATTTTAACAACAGCTTCCGAAACAAAGATGAAATAATCACCGTTTCAGTTACTCAAGCTTCATTTTAAAATACCTGGACTTATCATTCACATTTGTTTTTAGAGTCAATTTTTTTTATTTAAATTTGCATGAGTTGGGAATGCCAGAGTTAATGCTTAAACTGCGTTTACTAAATAAAATTTCACCATGTATGCATATTGCCATATGTGTAGTGGAAACAATGTAAGTGCATTCATATACACTTGGTAGGTAATATACAGGGTGCCCACTAAAGGCCGATACCACTCGTCTAGCTGCCGAACGGCTGCAGCTATATTTATAAAAATGGTTTCTAGGTATGTACAGACATTAGGTATTTTCGGAAGCAGGAGAGATGAAAAATAAGCAACGCCTTCGCCGGGAACCCAACCACGGACCTTTAACTTACTAGCTAGACTTGCTAACCACTTGTGTCATGATGGAAAGTACAGAGAATGCAATAAAGCATTTATTTTCTCTTTAACTTAAAGGATAACGGGTGAAAGCACAAGACTCAGTTGATCACATTTGAGAATATGAACCCTTGAGAGTTCAGTTTGTGTCCCTCGAAGCCACTGATCAATTTCGAACATGTTATCAGAATCTTCTTAGCTTCGATGTCTTCGTGCAGGCGTGTCCCACCTCTTCCTTAGAAGGTCAAGTTAAAAATTTTGCATGGAGCTAGAGGGCCAAAGATGTCTTGTGTTCTATAAAAACATAATTAAAGGAAAAACATTAGAAATGGAATGTAATTAGGGATTACAAATTTACACACATCCATATTACTTTCTTTTTCAGAATAAATGTAACAGAATGAAAGGGTTAGAAATGGACCGCAAAATGTAATGTAATATATTTGTAATATTAATACTAATGTAAATGTATTTCCCATAGTCAATGTCTTCTCGCACACTGAATACAGATATCCAGTATTCAGTAAGATGGTACACATTCACCTGCCATTGAAACTTAAATAGCCTTTACATGGTTTCCAAACTTGTACAAACCCACTTGTATCAATATGTGTTTCAATTAAGGAACATTAATAAAAAAAACATATTTTGAGAGAAATCTTGGGCTAAATATAAGAAAAAATACTGTCTTTATAAAAGTTTAAAAAGTCATGCTATACTGTAAGACTGTTAATGTTACAGTATTTTAAGACATGAACAATAGAATTTTCAAGTGTGTCTGCTAAATCATCTATTCTTCTAGCAATATAGTATTAAAGATTCGTGTCCTCTACTATTGAATTTTACTTAACAAACTATACAACAGCTATGATATAACCAAGCAGTCATTCAGAATTTCCGTCCGATAACAGTGCTCCTTTCTTGACTTTTCTTCGGTTTCAGGACCGTGGCTTCCAACTCGCCTCTGTAATATTGATTTTTACTGAAGACATTTAATCAGACTGCATGCTGGCCTGTGAGACAATCATATACTAGCCTGTTTAGTTGATAAGTACCTACACTAGTAGTACTACTAGTAGTACTTGGTACTATGATTTTTTAAAATGGTAATGTTATCATGTATTTCAAACACAGCATGACTCCGTTATGTTAAATAATAACATTTGTATTAATTTCGAAGTAAAATAACTAAAATCAGCGTTATATTTGCAAATTTTCATAGGACTAATTTCGATGGTTTTTACCGAACCATCACCCTCATCTGCCAAAGTGCAAATGCTCTTTGGCAGCTTTTTTAAAGGTAATATTTATAGTTTGATGCAGGTCTTAGTTCAGATTAATTTGTTTTCACTGAAACCTCTTTCTAGTGAGATGTGTTATAATAAAAAAGATGCCTAACAAGATATTTAATTAATGCGGTACTTCTTCGAGAGAAACTTCCTGTTAAAAAGTAGGATTCCCAAAGAAAAGGTAAGGCCGCAACACTGACTTGAAAATCTGCATGGAACAGGCAAATAGTCGACACCTCACTGGGTGGATAAAGCAACACGACAGTGATTTTCGATCCTTAGAGGCTCTTATTTTCTCCTGGCTATAGGTTTTGTTTTCTGCCCAAAATTAATTGTGAATTTTAAGTTCTCATTAAATTTCACGCATTCATAAAGTTCAAGTATTTTTAAATTTTAATGATTGTGCAGGATAAAGCTTACAATTTTGTACTTAAAATTTAAATCTTTGCTTTAATTTTATATTGACAAGCCAGTAACTGGAGAAATATAGAAAAATTCTGAAATTTCTGCTAGTATCCCTTTTGCATTTAAAAAAAAAGAGTTGCTGCAATTTTCATTATTTTAGAAGATTTAATATTCCTGCAAGTTTACTTTTGACTTTAAATCTCAGAATACTTTTAAATTCCAAATAGAAAATCGCAGTTTGGATTCATATAGTTGGCAAACCAGACTATGGCTGGCATGTCATATGCTGGACAACTCTGATTTAATACAAGGGCTCTGGTGAATTTTATCTTTACGATCGTTATTACCACTGTTCCATTCGACATTATTATTCATAACTTTAAATTCTTCATAATACCTTGTTCCTTGCAGTACTTGTTCCTTGTTTGCTTCAAGCTCTCTTTCAATCGCTTTTATAATTTCATAGCTGAATTTTTGAAATTGTTAGAAGAGGGCTTCAAATTATCGTACTACTTACTATTTCTTGCTACCTCTTTGCAATAACTTCTTGCATTTTCTTCACATTTGTTTCTTTGGATGTGGGAATGACATCAATGCACTTCCTTCCGATATAGTTAAAATTTTTGTACTCAACATTCTTGTGAAAGATTTTAATATTAGTAAGTACACAGTGAATCTGGACATTTTTTAAAGGTCTTAAACAATCAGCATAGTATACAAATTGTTTTTATAGCATAGTATACAAATTGAAATTTCCAAATTGGTTTCTTTCTTTAATTCATCACCATATTTCAAAAGTCATCTAAATATTTCTTATTCTTTTAAAGTATCGAAATTTGAGATTTATTTTCTCTCGGTAGCCAAGTACTTTATTTATAAAACTATCGGCATCGAATTTCACAGTAAGACACTATTTTCTTGAAATCATCCTTTGACCTTTACATTATTGTAGCGTAGAGATGTGTTTGGTGTGCTCTCATATATTATTAGAGATCTTTTTATAAATATTTTAAATATGTGAAATTTCTTCAGTAATTATGGTACTTTCTTTCACACCCATTCAAAGGCTATGAAAGGGGTTCTTTATTACCTAAGAGTGTTGGTACTATACTTTTCTGAAAATAAGAATAAAAGACGTTACATGAAATTATTCATAATATTAGTTCGAGGATAGCTTTAATATGCATCTAAGAACTTTAAATATATCTAGCATATCAAGAAAATAATTCCAAAGTTTACGTAATAAAAATTCTGCTTTCGTTCATAGGACCCATATTTGCTATCATAATTTTGGCATATAAAAAAAAATAAATGTTTGCAAAGAGCCAAATCTGCGATATATTTCCCAATGAAATTAAGATAATACAAAGGTCGCTCTAAACTTATTGAGATACATATAGGTTTTTAAAGTTATACTTACGAATTTTAAGGGCGTTGAAAGTAGCCTCCTCAACATTAATGCATTTCTGATGAAAGATTAAATGCTTCAAGCCATTCATTTCTTGGAATCGATGAAAAAAATGCAGTTATGCCCTCATCAATCTCATCTTCGGAATGAAAAGGCTTCCTCGTAAGTTCTTTTTAGATTAAAAAATAGCCAAAAGTCACATATAGCTAGATCGGAGGAATAGGGTGGATATTCTATCACTTTGATGTGTTTTTGTTCAAGAAACTCAACTGTCAATCTTGCTGAATGAGAAGATGCATTGTCATGATGGAACATGAATCCTCTAACATTCACTTCTTGAAGAATTTCTGGAGGACATTTAGGGATGTAGCAGTTAGCTGTGACTGTCTTCTGTCCTTCCAGCTTGACGGCTTTGACCCTTCCTGTACTTCTGAAGAAAACGGCAGACATTACTTTTTTTCATGACACATTGTCTTTTCACCATTGTGGACATGGGATCATCTTCAAAGACCTATACTTTACTTTTTTGACGTGTTGGGAGGACAAAAAGTGGTACGTACGTTTCATTACCAGTTACGATTTTAGAAATAATGCGGTGGTCACTATCTTCAAATAATTTAATGATTTCTTTATTGATTCTGACACGCTGTTCTTTTGGGTGCTCAGTTAAATTATGGGGAAACCAACGGCAAACCAGTTTTCTCATATGCAGTTCTTCTTGAATAATTTTATGCATGACGATGGATTTAGTGTTAAGTTCCTTCTATATCATTTGGTAGGTGCAGCGATTACCATCGATTAATATTTTCCGTATGGCAGACACATTATCCGGGATTGCTGCTAACAACTGCCTTCCTGTACTTTCTTCATCCTGAAGAGAGTTTCGATCTCTGTGAAATTCTATAAACCAACTGAATACGGTAGCACGAGATGTACCTTCCCTTCCAAATTCTCATTGTAGACATTGAATGTTTATTTAATTACACTTTAAAAATCATAGAAAATGATAGCTCGATAATGTTCTCGAGTCATGTCCGTTTATCCATCTGCCTAAAATTTATTATACACTAAACTACCTGCAGTTGGCCAGTAAAAAGTCGTCTGCTAGGCTAAAATAGTTCATTTTTTTCTAACTATTAATTTGTTTTCCATTTAACGTATGCGCGTATCTCAAAAATTTCAGCGTTACCTACGCATACTTCTGAAGAAGCCTTAAGGTCGTCTTTAAAACTGAAAAGGAAATTTATATCTATTAAAACCATGTGTATCGGTACTTTAATAATGCTTAAATTCAATGACAGAATATCAATCTTTGCATCCAAATAGTTATCCGCATAAACTCATTAAATCACAACGTTTTAATAAAACACTTTTTAGCATATGCTTTCTTCACGTAATTAAAAATTTTAACATTTATTTTTTTCTCAGTGTCTTTTATACTTGAGCATAATTCACATGCCGCCGCCCAGAAGGTATAGTGGTTAGGAAAGCCTGACTGCGATACCGAAGGCCTGGGTTCGAATCCCGGAGAAGATAGGGTTGTAACTCTTCGTCCCTTCATAGGAGGCGATGGTGGCCCACCTATTAGGTGCCTCCATAATAGAAAGACCATCACATCTGGCCTTGTATAGATTAATGGACTGTGTTGCACTGTAACTGTTCACAATCTGCCATTGAAAAAAAAAAAAAAAAAAAAAAAAATCACGTACCTTTCATTAAATATTCGCGTTTCGAAATCCGAAAATGAAGTCAGACAGATATCGAGATTATAATTACCACTAGTTTGCCATTGGTAATAAACTATTAATTACTCAAAACGTGTTGAGACAGAGCTGAGGGTACATATTGGAGCAATAACAGCCAGCATTTAGCTTCTAAAGCCAAATTTATTTGTCTTTTAATGAAATAACTAATAATATTTTAGGTCTGTAAAGCTTTAGCACACATCCAATTTCTGAACAAATTGTAAGAAAATAAAAGCATTTCACTAGTGTTACTCTTCCAATGCATGCGATCAGCGAATTCAGTTATGCAGAAAATCAAGGTTTAATGCCATCGCAGCAGCAGTCGTTTTTCAATATTTTAATGCTTAAAGAACCTAACGACGCGGATTGGATCGGATTGGATTATTTAATTACGGCAAAGCACACGAGGGCTATCTGCCTAAAGGGAGGGATGACTTCGTGGAGGACTTTCTAAGGGAAACTGGCTCGTATACACGTTACACATGGGGAAAACCACGAAAACACCCATGCAGCCAGCCCGTTCGCGGGATTCGAACCTCGGACCGAACTACCAGTGTTCAACGTCTTACCGCTCGGCCGCTGGTGGGCCCCTAAGGACACGACAAAGTCATTAAAAATTTCGGCTATTATTTAAAATTTCTCAGCTTGATAGGCCTATAAATACTCTACTGATGTAATTATATGCATAAATTAAATACTTCATACCGCAGAAATAAAAACAGATCTTCGAAATGACTCTTTGCTAAGTAGTGTTGCCGATAAATGCGTTGAGAGAAAAAAGTAATAAATTCAAGCATCATTTTTAAACTTTATTTTATATTGAAAATTACGTGTGGTAACCTGTAATTACATTAAACTTTTAAAAATAAAGACTAAACTTTAAAAAATAATTTCTTCTTTCTCATATTTAACAAAATGCCATTTTCCCTTCTGAATAGGCCCACCAGCGGCCGAGCGGTAACGTCGCTGAACACTGGTAGTTCGGTCTGAGGTTCGAATCCCGCGAACGGGCTGGCTGCATGGGTGTTTTCGTGGTTTTCCCCATGTGTAACGTGTATACGAGCCAGCTTCCCTAAAAAAGTCCTCCACGAAGGCATCCCTCCCTTAAGGCAGATAGCCCTCGAGTGCTTTGCCGTAATCTAATAAACCAAACCAAACCGTTCTGAATAGTGCACGATTTTCATTAAATTTTTTCTTCGACTGTTCTCTGTCGTAAATTTTAAATTATTAAAAATATTTTGGAAAACTTTCGACCATTGTTAAATTACCTATATTCACGAATTTTGATTTTAAATTCTGGAATTCTGTTTCTTTGTTAATGAAATCCAGAATTTTCTTAGATTTTTAATTTCACTAAAGTTGCGGTTTGAATCTCAGATATTTAAGAAATTTGTTTCTCGCCATATCTTACGAAATTCCCTGAAATTTTAAATTAAGTTGTAATTTTCGTTACTTCGAATAAATTTATTCATTTAAATTTCCTTCAAACGGTTTCTGATATTATGGTATAGTCAAAAAACAGATGTTTTAATCGTCGGTCAAAAATTCCGAATTTTATTTGATTATATTATTAGAATTCCGAATAAAAATTTAAACCACGAAAATTTTATTTGTGTACTACCGCTTTCAAATGAAGAAAAACATGTGAAGTTGTCTTCAAGCTTAGCTGATTATTACAAATCATACAAAAGCTATCTGCGCACATGACAGTTTGCGCGCATCATCCGTACGGGAATACGAAATTTTCTAGCAGGTGTAACCAGTTATGGGCAACAAGCGACACTTGTCAGAAACAACCAGTACGGCCTATCAGAAACAAGCAGTCAACCGTATGATTTCCTGATAGGATTTTTCTTAAATAGAGTCCATTCCTGTTTTGACGGTATTTCAGTGTTTGTGCATTATTAGTTTTCTTCCGAGTTGTTTGTAGAACAATTATGGAAAATTAATTTCACCCTTACTCAGGCATCTTAAGGCCGTGAGCATCTATAGTCACTATCAGGATGTATGTAACATTGTTTAAATATATACTCACAAACTTTAATTTATAAGTACATGTTTATATTTCTTTATTAAGAAAATAATATGCACTTCCAGAATTTAAAGGTCATTTTATCTTTATGATTTCTTATAACTATAATTTTCTTTCTTGCGTGCACGATTTCTCAAAATCACTAGTCAGAATTAAAAAAAAAAAAAAAAAAAATACTGTATAAACTCTAAAAAATTTTAAGTCTTTAATGTAAATTGCATTATTTTTGTATTTTGGAAAAAACAATCGGCTAAAATAGTGTCTTATTTACATATAATGTTGGGCATAGTTATTGTTATATGAATACTATTCATATATACTATGTGGCTGGCAAAAAAGTCATTTTATTTAATATTTGGAACATGAAATAAAAATAGCAAAAAATTATCAAGGATATTGAAATCAGAGTCGTAGCTAGGGTTTTCAGCGCCTAGGGACAACTGAAGATTTCGCACCCCCTACTGCTTGTCAAGGATGGAAAACACTTAATTCTAAAATATCGTAACGCCAGTTTGGCGCCCCTTGGATTCTGCGCCCGAGGACAGGTGCCCCCTCTTGCCCCCCCCTCTAGCTACGCCCCTGATTGAAATAAGTATACAAAATTTTACACTCATAAACCAATTACATAAAAATATAGAGCTTTAAAAGTGTATTTGGGGGACTTTTTTGACATTTCAAAGGTACTTAATTCCTACAACTATTTATCGGTTTTTCTAAGTTAATACATATGTAATATAAACATAAAATTTATATTTGCGCAGCCTAAAGTTAAAATTTGCAAAGCAAATCAATAACACAAGTCGCTGTTGCAAGTTACCAAAAGACACTCAAGAAAGATGTAGTTTTATGCGAAACTGCCCCTAAATTTTACAGACTTCAATTATTCATCCAGTAATGAATGTTTCATGCGCGCAAGTGTCCCCTCTTTTCGATTTGTGCGCAAGCGCCACTAAAACATTTGCCGAAGGGAAATTGCCTCATAGCAACAGGTGAAGATGCTATTGAATTATGCAGTCTATAATACCGCTTCTGAGGCTGAAAAATCTAAACCTCGAAACAACCAGCTTTACAAGATCAATTAGTTTAATAACCCAAATGTGTAATTAGAGTAAACTGAACAAATTTAATAGGGTTATATATATATATGTATATATACGACAGCAAGACTAAGATATTGAAGAATCAGAAAGAAATTGCTCAGGATGTGGAGAATTCAACGATCTAAAAAAGATGTCCCGATTTTTATGTTAAAATTACGGATCCTTCTTGGATTCGCAATTCGAATTTAAAATTTTCGCTTGAAACGCTTCAATCCCATTAACAATTACGCGAACGAAATCTTTATAACTAATTTCATAAACATATTATGATCTATAACTTCAAAATTTTTATTTTTATCTTATATTCATCCCTAAATTCTTATAATATTTTTATACATTTCTAAATGTAGAATGCAATCTCTAAGCTTTTAAGAATACATTTGAATCACTACAGAATAATATGAAATTCTGCGAAAATAATTTTGGAAAATCTATGGAAATAAAATGCATTTTAATGAAACCGGTTAACTATACCTATAATCAGGCCATTCTTTAAGCAAACTGGCTTGTTTATAAACTGGCCATTTGGGTAAATAAATGCGTAAAATTTCGAATTAAAGTCATTTTCATGTTTAAAATAAAGTCATTCAAAATTAAAGCAAAAAGTAAGTTTTCTAAAGTGATGAAACAATAATAACTTAACCATATAAGTAGTTGCATAAACATTAAGAATAAAAATTATTGTCTATATAAAAATTTGAAATTATACCGAAAATTTTTCAAAATGACTAAAATGATCAAGCTATAGTTTGACAAATTCGCAAAATAAACTAATGACATCCAAATCGAGTTCTGGACGTTAAAATGTTAATTAAACAAGTTTATTAATTTGAGTATAACATCTCAGGCAAATCTAATACAGACTGTTTCGGATTTCCGGAGGATAATTTTTTATTCCTTTGAGTTAAAAATTTCAAAGCAAAGTACAAATTGAAAACGTCATAGGAAATGGTAAAATGTAAAAGTAATGAAATATGAAAGCAGATTGTACTGTGGTTTCCGTAGTGTAGTGGTTATCACGTGCGCCTCACACGCGCAAGGTCCCCGGTTCGAACCCGGGCGGAAACACTTTTGTCTCTCCATGCTTTTATTTTTGAATTATGTTTCTAACGAAAAATAAACATTTTTTGTGCGGCTTTAAAAAATTAAGAATCTTTCAGTTACTTTTATTCTCAGAATTTTTTACACATATTAAGGGGACTCATACACCTTAAAACCCTTAAGATGTTCGTATAGGTGACTGTCGCAAGAATTGGGATAACTTATTTATTTTAAAAGCAATTACTACCAACTTTTTACAGCTGACTACATAATATAGCTGCTTTCTGAAATAGTAATCAGAAAGTTTGTGTTGCCACAAATATTTTTATAATTTAATCCGCTTTGTGACAACATTTTTCGTCATATTTCCAACTTGCGCGCACAGTTTAAAACATTCTGTTTCATAATTTAATTCCATATTTAATATATATAGCTTTTATAACATTTGAAAACTACTGTGAACCTAAAATTCTAAAAATTTTATGTTAAATTTTTATTTTATTTGGAGTTGAATTTATAAAATGTATTTTATTAAAAAAATTTGTAATGTTTCCGTCCATAAAATTTTTCAATACTAAAATATTCATCAGTTTGTTGGTTCAGTTAGAAAATAGTGCCCATATAAAGAATTCCATCCAATTTCAAGTATGTACCATTAGCCATTTTTAAAATATCATGCGCGCAAGATGGAAACATGGCGAAATATTTTGTCACAAAGAGGATTAAATTACAAAAATATTTGTGGCAACACAAACTTTCTGGTTACTAGTTTCCAAAGCAGCTATATTATGTAGTCAGCTGTAAAAACTTGGAAGTAATTGCTTTTAAAATAAATAAAATATCTCAATTCCTGCAACAATCACATATTCGAAGATCATGAGGGGGTTTAAGGTGTATGAGTTCCCTTAAGGGTGGCGGAAAAAAAAAAAAAAAAAAAAAAAAAAAAAAAAAAAAAAAAGGTAAATAGGCCCATGGGGCGTTAAGTGGAATGTAGAAAGCAAAAGATTATTATTAATTCCCCAGTTTGAATCAGGGAGGAAACATGTTACTCTCTCCAATACTTTACATAATGCACAGTGTCAGAAACGTCTTTTATTATTTTTCTTATTAGCAGCTGTTTACAGATTATCGATCAGATGTATTATAACACAAATTAATTACGTACTTTATTAGAGGTACGAGGATACAGATTATTGGGAATACGTACTATATTTGTTCTAAAAGCTCTCAGTTTATTACATTGATAAGCTATCTATTCTTGTAATTTGAATGTTATGCCGTAGGGAATAATAGCAAATTTCAGAACTGACAATTTAGGCCACGTAGACGTTAATAGCATACCATAATATAATATGATGCAAAAAATAAGCATTAGGCCATAGACCTTTCTAATGGGATGGGGTGGGGGAATAGCTTAATAGTGAGATTTTCAAGTTAAAGTATTTTTTTTTTTTTTTTTTTGTTTTGTTTTTTGGGAGGGGGCCGGTTATACATTATTTGCTAGCTGGGGCTAAATTTTTCTCTTCGTATAGAACAAGGATTCAATACCTCTCTAATTAGTACTTATAAATAAGATATTTCCAACTTCAAAAAGGCCACGGAAGATGTATTATAAATGCAAATGTAATAAATTACTCTCAGGCAGAATAACAAAGCTAGATAAAAATGTGTGATTATTATCATTACGTAGTTCTATTGTTACATTTTTTAAACTGTTCGTAACTGTACCAAGCAATAGCTTGTAGCGAAATGGCATCGTAAGCGGGGAGGGGGGAACTAAGTATATTTTTTTATGTCACGAAACTAAATTAGCCAACAGCGGTGCCTTAGAAGTTTGCCCCGAAGAACTTCTCCAGATGTCGTGAGCATCAGGAATTGGTATGAAAAGATTAAACAAACTGGTAACGTTGGTGAATTTCCAAGAAGCGGCGGACAATGAGATTATCGACTCATTGAATCGTGAATCGGACAGAAGACATATCAAGAACAGATACTATGTCGCACCAGTTCATGATATTATTGATATTTCGAAGGCCAGAATAACACATGCTTTGTGAAGTGTTATAGAGTAAATGTTGACGAACAAGAAGCGAGAACTAGAATACCTATCTAACAGGCTCCAGACTACTACTCAGTACTGTTCATAAATAAGTAAATAAAAGAAAATCTGAAAGGATTCAAATTTTAATGTCGCACCAGATTTTTTGTTAAGGATGTAAGGTTTATCCTAAGTTTATAACAGTTATTTTTTAAGTTAAAACTTCTTTCCTGTTTCTCCTAATTTCAGTTTGCAAATTTCTTACCAGAATGTGTTTTTAGAATCGCGTGAAATGCAAATGAGAAGGAGTAGTATTTAAGTCGAAGTTCCACTGACTTCGAGAGAGAGAGAATCGGAATCTCTGACTAGCTGAATAAGTTTCAGGTCTGTAGTTAACGAAGGTTAAATAGAACCTCCTTCTACAGCTGTAGAAATGAAAATGCTACAAAGAAACATACTCTTAACGTGATGATAATAACAGACGGAAATTCTATAAAGTTCCAACGAAAGGATAGAAAACAAATCTCCTGGCGCCCTCTACGGGAAGAAATGTAAACTAAAAGCTAACAGAGGAAAAAAAAATAACAGCTGATGATAAAGAATTAGAAATCAGATCAATAAGCAGAATCAAAAAAATTTAACGAATAGAACGTTTAGACTATAAAGAGTATTCCTTGCCATTGTGATTTAATCTAGACTGGCCAAAGAAGTACAGCCTTGAAATTTCGCACGGAGGAGAACTTAATTTTCGTACATAAGAAAAAGAAACTCATAAATCCCTCCACTGCTCATTATTTCTGGTCAAAAAGTCGCATTTTCCGTTTCTCTGCAAATAAACAATTTTTTTTTTCTTTTTAAATTTCTTCTGTTCTCGAACTTGATTCCCTAAAGGCGTTTCGTATTCATAAAAATCTTACGGTTGTAATTAATGTTCGGAATTCTATTCCTTTTTTAAGATCAGCTGTTCAAGAATTTATTCCTTAACTGTTTTCGTTCACGTTTTTGTCAATGGCTTTGTTTCCTGTTCTTTAGCTGGCATTTTCTCGAATTTTTTGTCTGTTGTTTACGTCTAAACACATGATCTGCTGCAGTCATATTTACTCCTTCAGATGAAGTCGAAGTTTCTACTTTACCTACAAATCTATACCTCTGCAAATTTACTCGCATGACGTGGTTTTTTATTGCTTATAACTCACCAGCGTCTGAGTAGTAAAATCGCTGAACACTGGTAGTTCGACTTAAGTTCGATTCCAGGGGAACTGGCTGGCTGCATGGGCATTTTCGTGTCTTTACACATGTGTAACGAGGATAAGAGATATTTTCCTCAGAAACATCATAAATTCCTCTACGAAGGACCGTTCGGCAGATAGCTTAAGAGTGCTTTGCCATAATCAAATAAGCGAAACCAAATCAAACTTATTGCTCATTATTATAAGTTCTTCAATTAACGTAATTTAAAGCAAGTAGAAGATTGCTATAACATAAGAACAGTGAAAATAAGCACGATTAAATAAATTTAAAAAAATTAAAATGTCATTAGTTTAAAATATCCTACCAAATGTAGCAGCGGAGAGCCATGTTTTGTGCTTTAGGTCCAAACCGTTATGAAGAGATGCCTTCCTTTTACTTCCTTGTACGAAATGAAGGAACTATTGTAGTCGCGAAGAATTTCGGGTATCATATTTCAAAGGAAATGTCCATTCTGACCGTTTCCGACGTTATTTGTACGATTTTTTATGTGACTTTTGAACGTACGGACAGAATAAATTTTTTCCAAACTGGATTGCTAAGTAGATTTAAAAGAGATTTTTTTCTTGACGTGTGTACGCACGTACTGACTTATGATGTATATATCTCGCTTAATTCCAAAACGATTAGCCGTAAACATTGAAATTTTGTACATAGGACTTCTATAACATATATTTGTTCACCACCTTTTCTTATTTTGGAAATCAGCCCTACCAAACATATATATATATATATATATATATATGTAATTTATACGTTGTAAACTGTTAATGAAATGTAAAAGCTGTAGAAAATAATTTTTTATAAAAGGATAATTAAAGTTAGAAAACTTTCATTACGGGAAAAACAAATTAAAAAATATTAATCACACTCAGTTAAATGTTTCAAATAGAACTTTTCAAGTGGTTAATATTTGAAGCATTAAACCCCGACGATTAAATGGGTGCCGAACGTGCGTTTCGCTCTTCCTGCCATAATGAGATTCAAACCTCTGTTTCAATAAAAAAAATATTATAATTTTTTTACATTTCAATCCTATGCAGCTCAAGTACAGGACCTATTTAATTATTAAATTATTTAGTAATTTTTCTATATTTTTAACCTTAAAAATAATTTATATATATCATACCCTATCCCTTAACCGGCCTTTATTTTCGCAATCGTTGGTCTTCGGCTTTATACTTCCAGTTACCGAAACGTTTTAAATGACGAAAACACAGCGGACACTCGATTATCCGCATACGGATTATCCGGTTTGAGGATTATCCGTGCTTGGTGGTCGCCATGCAAGCATACTCAACTTTATGCACAAGAATGTGTAAAAAACACACACACGCGCGAATTTCTGCCGGAGAAAGATTTTTTTTTTTAATGTAGTAATTGTGAAGAAGTTGAAGTAATAGATGAAGTCGCGAAAATTTAAAATGTAAAGTTCTCCGAAAATTTCGATCACAAAAAATTGAGGAATGATTCCATAGCTGCTTGACTGAGCCGGACTTTCAATGCTTGACTGATGCGGTTATCGTTTCAAATACCACAAGAGCAGAAGAGGCAGCGAATGATACTGAAAAGACAAGCGGAAATGATGCTGACAATTCATTACACAGTTCCGAGACAATAATGACTTCTGTTAAAACACTATTGGACTTCGTTGACGAAAAGAGATTGCAGTAAAATCCGACGGATATTTAAACGTTCTCAAAAACGAAGTAATTACTAATTTTTTTTAAAGAAATAAATGCGTAAAATATGCATGAAAATTGATAACTTGGATTATCCGTGTTTTTCAGTTATTTGTGACCTGCTTCGCCGGTAATAGCTCGAAAATCGAGAATACACTAAATTTATGTTTTGGCAATGCCTAATTAAAAAAAAATTTTTTTTTCGCCAAATAACGAAATCTAATTGCATACACAATAACAGTTTATATATATAGTTAGTCTAAGAGTATTTAATATCAGTTTATCATTGTTGCAGCAAAATACATGTAATTTAATAGGCGGTAAGCAGTCATGTGGTGTTTACATTATATATTTTTATTTACTATTAAGTTAATTTATATGTAAAAGAAAAAGTTTCTGTCTTTAACATTGCAGGTATTTTCAGTGTTATGTGGGCATATGATTGCCGCCCTTTCGATGCTAGGGAGCTGCGTTTTATTTATCATTTTTCAAGGAATTCTAAGCTGGAATGATCAAAGAAATAGAAGAGAATTGGATCTTAGATGGAAACTAGCTGTTCTTGTTGCACCAGTAACTGTTATAGGTAGTGCACATACAAACATTTTTGCTTTTAGTATCTTCTTGAGTTTATGAACTACTCATAGACATGCGTTTACTTTTCAGGTATCTTTTCACTGACTGCAGTAGCATTTGAAGAATTAGGGGCTAATAATGCTCTCCCAATGACAGAAATTCTTTACGTTCTTCCATCGAAAGTGAGTTCAGGATTTTTCAAGAAATAAACTTCTTTAAAAAATTCATTGGAAGAAAAAAATGCATTGGATGCTGTAGACAACAAAATTAAACACAGAATTTAAATTGACCAAATTCGAGTTTATTTTTTAACTTTCTTTTGAAACTGACAGGAAAAATGTATTATAATGAAGTACGGAAATATGAGAATGTACGTTGGACCTTACGTGAATTAAGGTGTTTCGAACTTATATGAGTTACTTCACCTTTCATTTGAAAATGTAATTTTGTTTTCATTTTTAATCGAATGGTTGCTAGCGTACCTACAGGTATGCTGATATACATTCTAACACTTGTAATAGGACAAAAGTTAACTAAATTCACTTCTAGCTTGCTATTAATAAAATCGATTATGTTTATTCAATTTAATTCGAAATTATTCTGATAATAAATGAGTATTTGATTTACCCTCCAGTTATAATTTATTTAGAATATTATGAAGTAATTTATCTGAAGGTTTAATTCTGTAATTGTAACTCATAACTTTTTTTGTTCACTTTAGTTCAGTTTCAGTTACTTAATAACTTCCATATGTGAATGGACTTTGATTCTTGCAATGTGGTTTACTCTAGCGACTTTCTGCGCAGATATGAGTAAAAATAATTTCCGGATAGAAATACGTCACAAAACTACCAAAGAAATGTGCACAAAAAAGTAAGTACTGTATTACAATATACATGAAAATTATGTCATTTATATAAAGTGAATTTTTTTATGTTCACAAGGAAAAAAAGATAAATTGTTTATGATTATTTGTAAAATTTTCTCATGAAATAAAATTTTGTTACTCTTTAGTATTACGTTCTATATTTCAATGTTTTAAAATGGTTTGATGTATTGTAAAAATATAATGTACTTTTTGTATAATTAAATAAAAAATTATTTTAGCTATCGTCAGGATTTCTTCTTTAAACATTTCAATTCATTTTATGTGATAAAAAAGTAATAAAAACATGACCAGATACTAACATTACCCATAGTTACTTATCATTCTAATAAAATATTACTCTCAAACTACAGAACTTAATATTATTATATATAATATTTAAATATGTTACTATGATGCATATGTTTGTCATGATCTGTAGTAGATGCTGCTGCAAGTTAAAGTAGAAAAAGCAAAAATTTTATATAATTAACAAAGTTTCTTTTGTAATAAAGAGGGATAGTTAAAATTTTCAAAGTTTAGAGAAAACTGAAGTTTTTTAATTTCAGAAATTAGCAAGGAGGTCGCCTATTAATTAATTAACTCGGTCCAATAACAGAAATAAGAATCGTCTAAATCGGTTAGATCGCTTCTGAAATCTTAGCGTCTAGAATATGAAAAATTTTATAACATACTTCAGTAAAAAAAGGCCTCCATGCCCTTATCATACATATACATGACTAGAAATATGTGAAATAATGTGTACGCTAGCCTGTTTTTTCTTTAATGATGGTCTTACAGGTGTCCAAGAAATTATAACAGTTCAAAATCGATAACAGATAAATCAAAATATCTTTACTAGGAAAATTGTTTCGGGAGGAGAGAAAGAGTCACGCAGTTACATTTATTCTTTCAAATTCTTTTTAATACGCATTCTTCTTCTTATCAGCAGACCTTTACATGAGAACTTCCGATAATTTTCACAATTCAAGATTATTAATGAATTCACTTTACTCGTTGCATATTACTCGTTACAATTCCACTAAATTTTAACTCTCTTATTCCGGCCAACCGGAAAATCACATGTGGTTGCACTGGCTTCGATGGAAATCGATGGAAAGTGTAAAATTCAAGCATGTGACGATTAAAGCTGCTTACTTGCTGAAAAAGAGTAAATCAATCACATAGTCGTAAATAAATTCCTAAGGCGGCACTATCGATGAAAATGCCCATGTAAAGGTCATTGCAAATTGTTTGCGTCAGTAAATAATTGGTATGACTTTCTGAAATACTTTTTGTAGTGAAGAAATTTTTATACGTTATTCGATGAATAGTTTAAGGACGTACTCTGCTTAGTTTTTACTTCAATAAATCTATAACTTTCTTACTCCATCCAACCGGAAAATCACATATATCGGCGCTCGTTTTATTTTACGGAAAATGTACAATTCAAGTATATCACTATCTAGTAAAATTGCTTACTCGGTTGCTCACTGAAGAACAACAAACCAATCACATAGTCGTAAACGATTCTCTATGGCTTTACTATCGGTATAGTACTATGCCCATGTAGAAGTCTATTAACAAAGTGCAAATTATTTGAGTCACTAAATATAATGGTATGACTTCCTCTTTTGAAATATTTTTTATAATAAAGAAATTTTGATGTATTATTTGATGAATAACTAAACGAAACACTGTATTTAGTTTCTGTTAATTTGGAAAAAGGCTTTTCCGTCTTCAAATGTAATTTCTTTATTTGTGATACCAATAAGTCTCATGAAAATTTCAGCAATAAATAAAAAAGAGTTAACGAAGAAACTATCAGTTCAGGTCTTCAAGTTCATAGAACTAAAAATAGCATTGTGCCTTCAAACTACACAAATATTTTCTGATGAATGTCAAGGCACTCCTTGATTATTACGAAAGCCTTAATTTAATCAACCAGGCTAATTCTTCATGAAGTTATTTGCAAAATTAATTTGATTAAAATTTATTAAAACTGCTTGTTAGTAAATTGCATTTAACAAGCTTTGTGAATGCTTTTTCTGATCTCTGAAAACCTAACATGTTTATATATTGGCTTAGGCTTAGTTACCATAATCATCATAAGATGCTGAGAAACTTAAAAGTTTCAATTCTGAATTGCTAAAAGATATTAAAATGAATGCAAAAACCACTGACTTATAGAAGCTTTAAATACATAGGATTATTTTTTACCTAAAACATTTGATAAGGCAGAAATAAATTTCGAGAGCATAGTCAGAGGTTCATTCTTCATAGATATGTAATTAAATAAGGTTTTTCTTCTGTTGAACATGCTGTTAACGAATGTCCATCATAAGGTATTCCATAGGTGTGGGATAGGAATTAAATCTAAAGATGTAGGTAGTCATTTGAGAATTGGAAAATCAACACTAGTTTCGTACCTGTTACTTTGCAATATCCACCTAAGGCATGTGACCTACGAAATTCACTTGCTGCAATACACTTACTGAAATCACTTGCTGTCTTTGGAATTTATGATGTATATGAATGAAAGAAAACAGCCCTCAGCATGCCTACGTCCGCAAAAGTAAAAGTGCTTTCTATTTCCTGATGTTTTCGATTAATACAGGGGATAAATTCAATAAATGTTACGACTAAAATAAATTTGATGACTGGTATAAAAATTTTAAAAATGTAAATTACTTCTTTAATTACTTTTAAAATTTCAAGGACGATAACTAATAGCCTAAAGAAGAGACATAATACTTTCCGTGTTATCTAAAAAATATCAAAATGCCGTAATACTCCGAATTTATGTAGTAATTCTTTTCAGGACATGTTTTTTACAAGAATATGTTTTATTCACACGCAAAGTACTGAACGATTAATGTTTACCAAAAATTAAAGACTCATTTTAATCTGAAAAGAATTATAGACGTGATACGAATATTAATGATACTCACAAATAAATGTAATACACGTCATAAATACAAAATTAGGCAATCTGGTTGCAGTGACAGATAATTTGCATTAAAAAAAATCTTATATTGTGTCTGAATCAATGATGTCTTTCCCTCTTTAAAAACCTCGCCACAGCAGACGAGAATACTGTTAATTCCTACTCTAGTTAATGTACTCGCTGTTCATATGAACTGATGATTTCAAGGATCTTTAGCAAAAACGATCTAGATTTTAGTCTTTGTTTAATTTTGAAATCATGGTAATATTTTATGCAGTCTAAGTATCAGATTCCTCAGTTTCTTCAAGAATTCTTTGACTTCAATACAGCAAAATCCCTGAATGTGAGTTATTGATCATGAAAATTCAAAAATTTTGCAAAATGTTCAAAATCGATTTTTAATTTTTTTGTCCCCAACAAAGACTTCACTACACACCCCAAAGTCTTTCATTCTCATAACTGCATTGTCTTTTACAGCTGCACTTAAACTTGTGAAAGAACCTTAGGAAGAACATTCATCGTTCTTCGATTCACTGATGGAAAAAGATGGGCGATATTTATAGCTAAAAGAACAACTTTCGATCTCGCTTCGAAATCCAAAATTCCTGATGAATGAGAGGAAGCATTTTCAATGATTAATATCACTTTTAAAAGCAAGTTTTGAAATCGGCAATAACAGTTAGTTTTCGGAAAAATATAGTAGCTAAATTAGATTTCAAACACAGAAACAGTCACCAAAACGTGCGAGAAATTCCTCTACAGCATGCTTTAACTGTTGTTATTGTTGTTTATCCTCGAAAGATCTGACATATATCAGATCAGCTCAAGAAGGCTGTTGACCGCCAAAAATTCTATAATAATAACGGGATCAGATGTTAAGTCCGCCATAGAAAGTCCAATGCAGCTAAGAATGTGATCCTGTGAAGCTAGATGGTCACAACATTTTGGATTTTTCTGCTGTTATCAAAGGAAAGACATTTAAAGTGGCCACTTGTTAGTCTAGCCAGAGCGGACTGGAAGCCATGGGCATGGCACACTTTAACTACAAGGTGTTTGTAAACTTTCCTAAATAAGTGGGGTGCTAGTAACCATCAAGACGAATAATATTTACAATATTTTCCGAAAAGCCTCTATGCTTTTATGACATTATGAGTAGAATGGGACCCTAAATTAGATGTTAAATTATGAGCCCGAACTTTCAGCAGTGAGAAGGAAAATGAGAATCAATAAAATCATACGTTTTACAGTTCCATTAAGATCAGAGTAAGATTATGAAGAACCTCATTAAGATTCAAAGAATATTGTCAAAGTGGCGTCTAAAAGGGCCTTTGCACATTGCCAATGAAAGAGCAGCCTCTAGTAGACTTCTGGTGTCGTGTTTACTAGATTACCGCAATGAGTTCTTCCATACAGTCCACAAGTATCTCTTGTATACACGAATGATTACATCCGCTCCCAGAAGAAGCATAGTGGATTTAGTCCGGTTAAGCCACGACTCCACCATGTTGAATCCATTGCTTGAGATATATGACATTCAGGAACGTTTCTCTGTGTGGTGAGAGGAACAGCTGCATTAAACTGAACAGCACTTGCTCTAGGAATAAAGATACGCTACGCCGGTGAGACACTCTGGAAACAAGTATTCACTCACCAAACAATTACCCAAGATACCTGCCAGATGTTCACGGTAAATCTTTGCTAGTGTTTACTAGAGGAAGTAACATGGAGTGATGTATTACGTAAGGGGGATATTACATCTTTAAATGTGTTATGCTTCCAAGAGAAGTGATGTAAACCTCTATCTTAATAAATTTATGTAAAAAAGTGTTAGGGGTTGAATCAGATTATCGTTACCATGCCTTCTGAATTTCTAAAATCATATTTTTGTAAAAACTGAGATAATTCGTGCTTTTATACCAGGATACATTGACTGCCTTAGAATTCTACACGAACTTCAGGATATACTATATAGATATAAGGGGGCAATTTGTAGGGAAAAAATTATATTAGTTTGGGGTCAAAAATTACGATAATTTAATACTAGTTACACTAATTCATTGTTCAAACCAAATGTTCAATTGAGTAAGTATTTGTTACCTTAACTTGCGCTTTCCTTCAAACTTGAGCGTGATAGAAAGTATTAATTGAGTAATATTTGTTAGCTACGTATTATGAGATTTACACAGTATAAACAACAAACACATGCTTCAAAGGCATTTAATAACTTAAAATGTATACAGTAGAATATAATATACAAAAGCACAGCATATATACACACATACAAAATTACTGATCTCACTCATATGAAAAAGTGCAATGTTTTTCATTTACTCACGTAAATACCTTAGTAGAAAGAAGAAAGAGCTCAAAATTTGGTCACTCACAGTTAAAAATCGTAATTTCGAGCCTTTTATTAGGTTACTTATTTCCCTTCACACAAGTGTTTTCATTAATCTTGCTCTAGAAACGGCCGCAGCTCCATGAATGTATATTACAATACATTCTCCGTATTTATTTGACAAGAATATACAGATTCAATTAAAACTGAATTTGGACCTTAAAAGGATCCATTGAAGTTTTAATTTGAAATTTCTGCGCCTATAAATCATGAAAAATGGGCAGTTTATGTTAAGTTACAAAATACATTCTTCAGAATTGACAAAAACCATTTAGGTATATTATAAAATTATATTTTAGGAAATAATTAAAAAAATAAATGAAATAATTTCAGGTACAGATATGTTCCATGTATTACTAACCCTATATATAAATGGAAAGTAGAGATTTAACAATTATGTTAAATCTTTTATAATACTAATCAAACTTATTAAGAATGTTAGGAACATAAAAATTATGTGTCCAGCACAAAATGTCCCTACATGTAACGTAAATTAGTCGAATATCCTTTACTTGAACCCTGAAACTATTTCAAGATTTTTATATCATAACACGACAAATATTATATTTCATAAAATGCGAAGTATAGAACTGCACATGCACCTATAACTGCGTCTTAGTTAAGGACGTTTTAGCAACCTGTTAAATGGAATTAGAATTTTAAGAGGGCAAAATCTACCTTGTAAGAGAATTTTCCTGGATTAAAGATGGCTGAGAATGTATCAGAAATAGTATATATAAAATTACAGGATTTACCATTCAATCTGTTAACATTCCTTTGTCAGAGTACTAATCAAATATAGTAATTTATGAATAACAAAGTCTGCATTCTCGTAAAATATTCCATAATGTGAAAATTAATGTTTGTCATGGCACTTTATAGAAAGTGATTAGATATATTAGACAGAGTTGCGTCATTCAGAAGACATAAGTCATGACATAAGGAACAAATTTGCCGGTCATTCACCAAAACATCTACAGGCATATGGCTAGCACAAACAATGAAAAACAGCGACGATACGTTAAGTAGTATTATTATCGCGTAGTGGACCTTTTATAGTGGCTTCAGCTAATGTTTCTAAAAAATGCGCCGCAGGTTACTCTGAACCAAGTCAGAACTAATAAGTTAAGATTTCTAGATACTTACGCGCATGTCTTCGTTATAGGTAAGTGAATAACAGGAATATATTAAAAAATGAAATCCATTTTGTATAATTTAATCAAAATAAATTAATCTCTCTAATACATTACTTTTTCACATGGAGTCTGAAGGAAACTGCATTTATTATTATTTTTTATCAGATGCTATTTTATGTAATTTCATTTGCATTAATAACTGAGGGACGTACACCTTAAAAGCGATCAGGAGTTGAAAAATTTGCAGTTTTAAAGCATCGGTTTTCCTGCTCATTTCTTCACAGAATCATTTTGCATCATTTCATCAAGCCTCGAACAAATAACAACCGATTTTTTTCAGAGTCGCAACGCCTATTGTATAAAATCATGTAATATCTGTAAAAATTACAACGTCACGACATAAGGAAAGATTTATCATCTGACCATGATTTTTTCTTTCTTACATTGCAAGAATATAAGCACGAACGAATGAATGAAAAATTTGCTGTATAATATGAGTAGTCTTACAGTTTTCTGCATATATTTAAAGAAATTATTACAGGTCCAATGCAAAGAAATAAAAAAAGCAAAATATTTACACTTCCAGAGCTAAATTTAACAAAAGCACTGCTTATAAAACCATATGATGTGATGTTAATAACACAATTCCATATTTTACAGTAACAATTCAACAGTTTTAGCTGAATAAATATTAAACATTTGGGCCATATTCCAACACTTACTGTAAACTAACACTTAGCCTTAAGTGAGTCTATTTTATAACATAAATAATTTTCATACGCGAATCAGAAATTAAAAACTAATTTTTTTCATCTATAAACATAAGTGAAGTGTACATATTTACAATGATTGAGGCATACACAAATATTTTTGAACAAGATTTAACACAGTATTAAAAAACTGAGGACTTCAACAAGCCTTTCAAAGCTCGATTATATTTAAATATCCGAATTTCATTATTTAACTTCAGTATTTATAAGTAGCACATCCTTATCCCAACTGCACTATACATGGAATCATAATAATAATTTTTCTTACATACCGTAACTATCTTAACACAGAAGTATTAAAGCAAATGATAACGATTGCTTTCTGAAAAACAATGATATAATGAAAGCAAACCTGCGAAAGCTGACCTTTCCTGAAAGAAAGAAAATATATATGACTAATGCTTGATTCTACAAACAAAATATTTTTCATCACCTATGTAACAGGCACCTAAGATGAAACTTCAATTATCGCACAAAGTATACCTTAACATCTGGCTCATACATTATTTACATATTTATAGTCATTCTCAATTAAAAAGTCACAGACACTGATTACACTATATATACTAAATAAACATTTAGCTGTGTCACTTGCAAGGCACAGTGGTGGATAAAAATTTTCATCCATTTACTCCTGAGAATCTCAGTAAAAATTTCTTTAGATTGCTAAGTTCAAAATTGGGTAAATTTTTAGAATAAGGAATTACTGTCATTCCATAAAATTATAACATTTACCGAGTTAGTAGTTTTCTGTTTCAGTTATGTTTGATAAGATATTTTAAATTTTGTATCTGTCATCCACACATCTTCTTGTCACAGGGGTCACAGAAAACGTCACCATAAAATTTAATTGAAAACTTCTCAGTTATACTTCTCATGGCTGTAAGATTCACCTAAAATGCTCCTGATGTTTCAAAATTTTTAATTTGGCTAAAAATAAAAATTAATATAACTTTGCTTTGGTAATTCCAATGCTTAGAGGCACTACAAAATACTTGTGAATTACATCTCCAGTGAACACTTTGCCGCTTCTCGCAAAGTTTACATTTTTCTTCCTATAACAAAAGTATTTTTACATGTAATTAAAGATGAGGTTTCCGCAGATTGAAATGAGAAATGATAATGAAAGCAGTTTTTTCACACATACGAAGCATCGCAGCACAAATTGTTTACCAGAAATCCTTTCATTTGTTTATCACAGAATATTTCAGTTGCATTTTGCTGCAGTAGGAATTTAGCAGAAACACACTGGTGTTTCTACACAGTATATTTTTCAGTACAATGCAAGTTTTTTCACATATTATTATTCTATTTATTTGTAGCTTCCAAAATCAAAAGTACACCGTTAGTCCAGGTTGTTTGAGTGCATCATTACATGATTTACCCAATGGTGTGACACTGACATCAGGATCCAATTCAGTCTAGAAATATAGAAAAAATAAGATTTACATCAGACATTGTCCATAAACTATATTTAACTTATTTCACAAAACTTCAAGCAAAATTTACTCACAGTCTATCCTTAGATAAGAATTTAGATGTAGTATTCCAACTTTCTATTACATTTAAAAATTAGTAGTACCTATTTAGTAAGATTAACAATGATAAATTCACTTGATTTTCATTGTAATGGTATATAATTTGTGAATTAAATAAATATATTTGAAAAGGTTTCGACTAACGTAAGCCACAGATAAGATACACTTGATGACATCACTCGTGTTATTTTAATGTCCGTTTCCACGAAAGGTATCTTTGTTTCTTTTACTTAATTTTTAAATGTTAGAAATGTACTAAAACAAGACAATTAAATTACATAACTATTAGCAGCGAATTCCTCCTCTCCCCTTGCTTCAAAAAACTATTCACTTTGTTTGCAATTAATGATATAAACATTATATCATTAATTGCAAACAAAGCAAATTTAATAGATGTGCCTGCAGTTTGAAATTTTTGTCACTTGCTGGATTAGTAAATTCCAAATCAAATTCAATTTTTGAGACAACAGTGGTTAAGCTTTAGCCTCTCCGAAGAGCACCATTAATTTATGCGATATGCAGAAATAAGTCATCTGACTTACCCCAGGAATTTTATTAGAAATATAATCCGAAGGCAAAGCTTCGGATGTGTGGATATGTACTGTACACAAGCATTCGCAAATATTTTACGAACAAAGAATTATGATCATCTAGATAGATTTCCAAGTCTTTAAGTTCTTTACAGTGCATTTTTTAATCTCTCTATTTTACATGGAATCTTTCCCTCCACTTTCATTTCGCGTTCATGTAGACGGCGTTCAAAGAAATTCTTTTCATTTTATCAAGGTAAGTTGACTTCACACCTTAGCATTAAATAATATGTGACCAAAAGTGCAAAAGTCCACTTAACGCAATGACTTCCACAGTTCTAAATTCCATTTGACTCAATTTGAATATCTAACACAATCTGTATTCTCTTTGCATTTCCCCAAAGCCACGTCTTCAACTTCAGAAACTAGCATTACATTTTCCACATTAATTCTTTAGATATGTTTGCTAGTTTAATGTGATAAAACTATGAGTATTTCTGAGAAATTAATAATTTGTCATTAGTTAAATTTATACCACGAAATTTATATGGACTTTTTATAGTTTTCTATAGTATATTAAAAACTAACGAAACATTGTTTAAGTACCCCCCCCTCAGAGTGAATTAAACAAAATGTTTACTTACCCTATTGGGCTGTTCATCTTCCCAACTCAACTTCTTCACCCTACGGGGAATAGAACCATTTGGCCAATAAATATTTTGCACTTTTCCATTACTTAATCCACTGCCAGGCCTGGTTGTAAAGTTACCCATCTGGTGATCATCTCTAAGGGTGCCATTGGCTTGCCAAGCACTGACTTCTGAAGGCGAAGGAGGTAATTGCCCTCGATGTATAGTCCCTTGATGATTATGATCTGCCATATTGAACACGGGGTTCTCAACTCCTGACTGCCGTTCAACAGCATTAGGGCTC
Organism: Stegodyphus dumicola; assembly: GCF_044657685.1. Taxonomy (NCBI): domain Eukaryota; kingdom Metazoa; phylum Arthropoda; class Arachnida; order Araneae; family Eresidae; genus Stegodyphus; species Stegodyphus dumicola. The sequence goes on from NC_140781.1 coordinate 185,256,257, forward strand.
TGTCCTCCCTGAGGTTTATTATTATTATTACTCGGAAGACTGCTACCAGATATATAGGTGGCCATTTTATTTACCATAGGTTGACCACCAGAAGAAACTACATTAGGGATGCGGTCTCGATACTGTTTTCTGAAAGAAGGAAAAGAAGTATTTAAGTGCACAAGCATATACAGGAATATGCACAGATGCATGAAATCACACCTTAAAATTGCTCATTGCAAAATAAATAACGATCTTCTGTTTCAAAATAAATTACATGGTTACATTTCATAGAAATGCTTTATTTTAAAGATATACAGGAGTTAACATGTATCACTGAAATCAAAAAGTCTATTACTGATTACACAGTCGTCTAATTAATTTACTTTATAAAAAATTGGACAGATTTTGTTTCAAGGCACTGATGACTACACGCTTTGCACCTGATCCTATAATACCCATACGCGCAGATCTTGAATAGGCTATGAAATGGCATACAGCTAAACTGTTAGCTGTGTCACTTGCAAGGCACACTGGTGGATAAAACTTTTCATCCATTTACTCTTCAGAATGTCAGTGAAAAATTCTTTAGATTGCCAAATTTTAAGTTTAAAACTGAGTAAGTTTTTAGAATAAGGAACTATTGCCATTACATAAAGTTATAATATTTACTGATTTAGCAATTTCCCGTTCCAATGATATTTGATAAGACATTTTAAATTTTGTATCTACCATTTACACATCATCTTGTCACACGAATTCAAAGAAAAATGTCACCATAAAAATTAATTGGGAACATATATGTAATTGAGAGCATATCAGTTATACTAACATAAACTTTTCTGAAAAACATTTTTCAAAACTGAGAGATATTATTAATACAAATGTTGTCCAAGTGTGGCTACTAGTCCACTAGTGGCCAAGTAGATAAGACCGCTGAACACTGGCAGTTCGCCCCAGGGTTGATTCCCACATAAAAGCTGAATGCCCGCGATTCCCCTTATGTACGATGAAGCAATTTCTCTTAAAAGCCTTTTATGATGGCAAAAAGTGCTCGCTTGTTTTGATACGTTCAGTTATCTAACAGCCCTTCGATATGTTGGTACAAAGCGGCTTAGAAAGCTGTATCAGCATGCAAATAGATATTTTTTAACTGAAGGCTGCTATCAATTCCTTTCAATTGAAACACCAACCAGACGAAACTTAAAATTGCTGTAAGTTGCAAATTGCTACTAAGATTATATGATGACATTCAGTTTTTCAGCTGATCGATCTTCAATGCTTAATTATCGTTTGTTGGATGCACTGCATATAATACTTCAATATGGATCTTTGTTTTGAATATGGACTAACGAATCTTTTTATAAAGTTCAATTTAAAACTTTACATACCTGGTGCCCAGTTATTGATTTATTTAACATATCAATTAATCAAAAACGCTGATCATGAATGCTATCGTTCATATGTATAGATACTAATGAACGAAGTGTATGCAATTCCAGCAGCGATAAATTATTCTGGTAGTGCGATTAAAGACGACCTTAATATTTATTTTACTGATGTTAGTTGGTGAGACAGCATTCATGCTAAGTTTGATTTGAACTTTTCATTGGATAAGGTAATCTACCTATGATGTGGTTCGTTCTGTGCCCAAAGTAATAAGTTTTATACTCTTGAAACACACCAGAGGATGCTAACTAAATTGTCTTAATTAGTCTTAATTTTTAATCGATGTCTTAATTTGGGGACATATTAATCGAATGATTCCCTGATGGCTTCTATTTTGGAAACCTATACCTGCATAAAATTTATCAAATGTCGCTCATTTCAGCCATAAATCCTTTGTTCAGGTGTATACGAGCCAGTTTTCCTTAGAAAGTCTTCCAAGAAGGCATCCCTCCCCTTAGGCAGACAGCCCAAGTGTACTTTGCCATAATTAAATACACCAACACTAACATTTATTCAGCCTACCATATTTAATGAGCAAATGAGACATTTGATGTCTTCCACTGTTTCAATTTTAGTGTCAAAGGGTACTAAAATATATTTTATTTCAATTATAGATAGAGTTTCAGTTCGTCCGCTTCTATCTGTACCTGTACCTGACAATATCTTTTAGTATTTGAAATACAGTGGAAACATGGCACATTTATTACCATTTTGCTCGAAAATTGAATGCACTGACTAGATCTTGCCAATCTCTTTAAATGCATTAATTTTAAGTAAACCTGTAACTTCTCATTAAATTATCAATTATCCAATACTGATTAAGTTATCAATATATCCTTACATATAAGCTATATGTATAGTATTAAGTTAAAGGCATAAAGCAGCTGCATAATTTTGCATATTACGTACATCTAAATATAATGATATGTTTTTTCCTACATAATATGATCAATGAATTACCGAAATTTAGAAAACTTCTAGGAAAATGAATAAAAAGTAATGTTTTAAAATTTAGCTGAATTTGAATGTTTAATAGAACCTACCTGCTGACGGTGAAAGCATAACTGCGGTATTGATATAAGAAAAGAATAACCATATAGAGCAGCAAGTCGGTCAGATGTATCAATTTTTTAATGCTAATCTCAAGGAATATTAAATTTTTTCTAATAACCAAGAATTTCATGACAATAATTTAATGGAATAAAAATTCAAAACATTAAAAGGACAAATATATTAATAAGTAATCTAAAAGAATGTGCTTACGTCTTCAAAATATACACAGTGAGTGTTATAATGACTATTATCAGGGTGCCCAGAAGGACTCCAAAAACGATCATAAGAAGCAGCGAGCTGTCTGATTTCTTAATCTTGAAAACGCTGGATTGAGTAATATCTTCTGGAAATTGAACAGTAACAAGCACAGAAGACTGACGAGGTGGGTCTCCGTTGTCAGTTGCTTCTACAATGACATGGCACGTGCTAGCGTTAAGAAACTCGAGATTTCGGACACGAAGCTCTCCTTTATTTGTGATCGAAAATACTCTAAATTGGTTAAAAAAAAGATAAGATCACATTAAAATGTTAAACAGTCATCCATATAATAAGTAACAGAAAATAATAGAACTTCAATAAATTTCATCAAAAAAAAAAAAAAAAAAAAGTTCTGTTTCACATAGCTAAACCTAAAAAAATTACTTCTCACAATAACTTTAAGTCACTTAAAACTAAATACACTTAAACTAAAAGTATTTCTTCGTCTGAAAAAAAATTAAATAAAATTTTTTAAATATTTCCTTGATAGCGAACAAAATTCCGGAATTTCGTCCGCACTAAAATAAATAAAATAATATTTAATCTGTAATCAATAAAAGTGTTTTATTAAACATTAAGCTACTATTTGTTAAATTCAATAAAAACTAGAATGTATTTAGAATACAAGTTATAAATAAGCTTAAGAATTTTAACAAATGTACAGAAGTTTATCAATATTCATGAAATTTTATGCAAGTTGAAATCAACATTTATTCATGCACATTGAATCAGTTTTTTTTTTTTTTTTTTTTTTTTTGTATTAAGTAATGAAATGCATAAAATAAGACTAATACATAGGTCAATTAGAATTCAAAGGATGTTTAAATAATGCGCATATAAAATATATAACAAACTTCTGCCTATTTTTCTTATGTTTTTTTCCTACAGTTTTTTATTCTTCAAGTCAATCCAAAAAGTAATCATTTAAAAGATTCGCATTGACATGTTTCGAAGCAGCATTATTCCTCACTCGGAAGAAAAACAAATACCGAAATTTGTGGCACTGATGACATTCATTACCCCATATTGCTTCCCTGTTTGTAACTCTTTATGTTTAGTTAAAATGAAGTAATAAACCCTTTGCTTTTGGTATGAAAGTTTATACAAATCTGAAATCAGAAAATCTTTGTTACTAGTTATCTGAAGTCATAAAGATCATACAGGGAATTGGGAATGTAGAAGAAACGCGCAGTGCTATCGACAACATATAACAGTGACTTCCAAAAACGATGATAGTTCTGTTGTCCATATATCTCAGCTCAATTTTAGCTTGGGATAAGCAATAACATGTGTCACATTCAGAATTTCTTATGAGGTACCTTTTGTTATGGAAACAACGACTAGCGAATGTAATTGAATTAAGAAATTTGTATAAAAAAAATCCCTGAATTATCGTGACTTTAAACATTTCTATTGTAACTTTAGTATCATACCATGAAAAGTCACTGAAGTACAAAATATTCAAATGTTCGTAGTCTTTCGGACTATTATGTATATTGCACCATGTGTGCATTACAAACATTTCTTAATACGTACAAAAAATCCTGCCTTTTGCAAAGTAACACCTTGAAGATTTATTTTAAAGAAGACATATTTTGTGCCACCAGAAAACTAAGTATTTCAGTTTTATAGCTAATTCTGCTGCTGCGTATATGACTTACTGCTTAGCTCGACAACAATGTAAATATCGGTGATATATATGCTTAATTATAGCACATTTTAAGATGTTATAGATACTTATGCTTACCTTGCAAATGGGCCTTTCAGTTTTAATTCTACGGTATCATTTATATCTTCATCTGCAACCTGTTAATAGATCAGTTATAAAATTAAAAAACATTTATCTTTTATGAATATTATCCACTTAAAATGATTTATTTACTGCATTAAATACTATTCAGTAAAAAGAATTTTAAATGTTATACATAAAACTTACAAGTTTTTACTATTAATTTACTTTTGTGGCTTGTTAATAAACAAAGTAAACAACTAGTAATTAATCTTGTTAAGTTACCAAAACAAAGTTAATTAAATACTGATTACAAACGAAGAGAATTATATTCTGATTTTAAAAACTTGTTTAATTTAGATTAGATATTAAACATTATTTCATTACATTAGAATTTCAGTCTTACCTCAATGGTTCCTATGAGACTGCCTATCCGGACATCTTCATGTTTTACTAAGAAGTTATACTGTGGCTGAGCAAATTTTGGGTCATTGTCATTCACATTCATGACAGTGATATTTACTCTTGCAACATCACTCTATGAAAAATGAAAAATACATTTTAAAATGAAGCTTACGATGACATTAATACCGGCTTAACTTGCATAATGAACATTAGCTATTTTCTAAACAGAATATTAAAATTATATTTAATACAAATTCAAGAACTGGAAAAGTTTAAATATTATTAGTTATTTATTACTTATTATTTTTCATTTACAAGTGATGAAATATAAATTAAAAAAAAGAACTTGTATAGAAATAAAAATCAAGCCCATAGATGAAAGCAAATTGAAGAATTTTAAATTTGAGAATGCCATAGCTTTAAAAATAAAATTTTATTTGTGGCAAATAAAGTTATCAATTTGGGGTTTCTAATTCGCAAGAAGAGCATTAAGAGGGAATCTGCTTATCACCATGTGTGCATTACACATTTGGCTGCACTTTACAGCTTTTACTGCACGATAATTGAAAATTTGACTCTCTTTTTTCCTTAATGTTTTAATTGCTAACAAAAATATGCTTACTGAATCCAAGACTACCCTTAAAACCAAGATATAGCAGTATATCTCTGTTTAGAGAGGAAAGCAGACGACAGATATTCAAAGACTTACATTGTCAATTTATGTTAACAAATTTCTCAAGTTAATATATAATGCTGAATGCATATGCATTACTAATTCCGGGTCACTACCAGTTACTGAAAACTTGTACTGAATTTTTCCGAGTCAGCAGTCTGGAAAACACCTATAATTATTATGCTATTAATTACAGTAGAATAGCACATTTATAAAGAGCATGCTTCATGTGTTTTAGAAACTGACTCATGCTCACAAAGAAAAAGTAAAAACAAAAATAATAAATAAATAAATTACATTAAATAGCATTTACATTAGACAAAAATGAAAGAATTAAAATTAAAATAAACAAACACATAATAAATAAACTTCTATTAAAGTAAAAATTTATCAACGCATTGGATTTTACTTCCTGTCATATTACTTGGTTTTTGAGGACCTTAACCAAAGTCAAGTACAGGCTCAAAATTTAATGAATAAATCGTAGTTATAATGAAATCAAGAAGTTGATTTTATTTTCCTTTTTTCTTTTAATTAAATTGCAACTTTCTCAATAGAAAATGTGGCATAATTTGAGTTTATTCCTGCTTATGCACCGAGGACATTTTTTGGTTTCACGAAAATGAAAAGCAGTCCTACCCGATAGTAGTTGCATGCAAGGTAAAGGAATTAAGCAGGAAAAGAAAGCAATAAAGCATTTTTAATTATCCAAACGATGGATAGATTAGAATATGTTAAAATACGTACCGTTTTGCCATCTGAAGCAACTACTCTTAAAGAATAAAGAGTTTGTTTCTCATAGTCCAGAGGTTTTGACACAATAATTTCACCCCTAAAAGGGAAAAAAATAGAATTGAAAATAAGAAAATAATTTTTAATGATATTAAATATAGGAAAAAAATATTTGCTTACAAAGAGTAGAATTACTTACGTGTTTTGAATAGCAAATTCTTCAGTTGGATTCTCTAACAACTGCAGACGTACGTGCTGCAAAGAAGAAAAAAAAAAAAAAAATACTCATCACTGATTTTTCAGTATAAGAAAGAATTTTATAAAATTCATTGATTTTGAATCGAGACCTTCTAATTGACATTTCAAGACTCTCCTTACTCCCAAGAAATATATTTGTCTCATATGTTATAACTTCGTAATAAAAATATCGGCTTAGTTTCTTCTTATGCAAAACATATGTAGATTTATAATTCCATTTAACCTTACAGATTTTATTTAAGAATTAAAGTTTTACATTTATAAATACCTGTTAGGCTCGACACCTTTTTCTTTAATTTTGTCTTAAACATAGGTTACCTTATATCAGGCTGAAAGTGACTCAGAATTTTAAGAGTAATGCAAACAAAAATGCAAAGTTTTAACAATTTTGAAATTATTATAAAAAACTAACCTCTCGTAAAACTACTTATTTCTAAAAAATATTGCTATTTAGTGCTTAAAACTGACTCTTATTCCTGTATTTATCCGGTAATGTACGTACCTTATCGTTTGGTTTGGTTGTATGAACAGTGATTACAACTTGACCAGGAGGTGCACTTTCGAGCACCGTAGTGACATATTCTGTTTGCAGAAACTTCAGATCAGTTGGTAAGATATTATCACTCTCCACAGTTAACGTAGTCAGAGAGTAACGGTCAGGGTTGTCAATCTGAGTGGCTTTAATAACTAATGTAATTGGTAGACGTAGGTCTTCAGGAAGTGCCTTCTGTATTGTAACTTGCCCAGTGCGGCGATTTAACTCAAAATATGAGTATTCTGGAGATTCTAAAATGATAGAAAGGCAGCAAATTAGTTTATAATTGATCATCAGGATGACAAATCAAACAAAGTTTGAAAGTACAAAATACAGTATTTGTATATTGGCCACTTATTGAAAAAAGCGGCAAAATTAAATATTTATTATCGACATATTTCATATTAAGGAGTGGAAATGGAATTTTAAAATCGACTTAAAAAAGAATAAAAAATTGCTGGCGAATTCAAGAGCTAGAATATTATGAAGTGGAAAGGCTATATATCAGCTGAATTATTAACTAGCTGAAATAGTATTAGCTGGATATAATATATCAGTTCAATTACTAACTAGATTATGCGAGAGACTGATACATAATATGAAACATGTAAATTCGATAAACATTTTAGATTCCTTTCCGCGCTTTCTCTTTTATTTTAAATTCCACAGGGAATTAATTGAATTTTCCCCAGTTAATCAAAAATACTTTTCATAAATAATTTTTCAGGAAATATCAAAAATACAACAATTAAGAATAATGAACTAGGCTAGATGTCCCGAGATTCGTGAGGTACTATATTGAGTACTAACTACAATTATGTGCTATTCAGGCGATTAGAACTATGCAGTTTATAGTTCATTTTAAATTATAAAGTAATTAACTTTATAGTTCTAATCGCCTGAGAGGCACTGGACGGCTTTATTAATTTTAAGTTATAAAGTAAATTAATAGTTTCTTTGTACTAAAAGAATGTTATTTACCTTTCTTTCGAAATTTCTAGCTAATATTTCTCGGAGTTCTTATCGATGTCCTACACTAATACGAAAACTATGGTTTTCTTGCTATTTAATATCTCATTATCATACTTGCATAAATAATTCCTTACACTCCTGCAGTACTAAGATACTGACAATTCAACATACCTGAGTTAAAAGAATACTGAATTGGAGCTTGGATGCCTTCATCGGGATCTTCTGCTTTTATGGGGGCTGGAGTGATGGTTAGAGGCATGCCCTGAAATCATAAAACTTGATATTAATCACATTTTAGAAATAAAAATTGAAATATTTTGCAGGTAAAGCCCAAGTTCGAGAAATACAGTACTAATTTGTGTTCTGTAACCTAAGTTTAAGTCATTTTATAATTCCTTCCTTTTCTAATTTAAGAAATTCAATAAGCAAGTAGTTAAATAAATAAATAAATGAAATTTAAGTGCTGGAAAAATTTCTTCTGCTGTCAAATTCATATGCACGTCAAAAAACCTGCTAGTTAGACCTTAAACTTCAGAAATTGAACAAAAGAGTTCATTTTGTTAATGTTCCAATAGATGGCGCCACCACACCTTCCAATTCAACACACTATGAAATGGTTGAGTTCTTGCAGTTGAAAAACGATAAATATGTAGCAATCCCACGAATAATGATTTTACAACAGCTAGGGCCAGTTTAAACGTTTAGCAAGCACTAGACCATACATTCCTAGAATTGCCGCCTCCCAAATTTAAAAAAAGTGTTCAATGGTTATTAAAATTTTATTTCATATTCACCAAGTACTTACATATGACAAATTGTGTAAAAAGTACTTACATAATGACAAGTGCTTACGATGAAATTAAAACATTTAGTCGTGGATTCGCTAGAGTCCTGATTTTCGCCGCTCGCGTACTTTTACGCGCTAAACCTCCGCTAGGAACGGCCCTGCCAAGCATAAATAGGGCGGGCGGCATAGCCGATGCGGTTAAGCATTAACTTAGAGAGAGGCACTGGACGGCAGAATTTAGAAGCTACAAGAACTGCACCGGGCGGCAGATAGGGTAGCGCCGGCCCTGTATGCAACTTGATGATTTGATTACGGCATAGTTATACTTCATACGAATTTTTTCGTATGAAATTTCTGTTAAACGAAGTTAAATAAAATACTTCAAGTTTTACCACCTTATTTTATTTACTTACTTACTTATTTTTTCTAAGCGCAACCAAAGTAGCAATGTTCATTCTGAAATCTTAGTGAAAGATATATTATAAATACGTCTCTATATGTCTCTGCATTACTGCTTTACTAGTCTCTATGTTGGATAATGTTAATTTTTAACAAAGTGCAAAGCTAATTTTTAACAAGTGCAAACATTCAGATTGCATAAGAAATACTATACTTCAATCGAGAACTACTTATATGTGATATAATACTCCGGAAATCTAAGACCTAACGTTAATAACGAAAGAATGGTTTGCCATTATACCGTATTTCAATGATAAAATTTAAAGTAAATTAAAAAAAAATAAAACTTTTAAAAATAATAAAATGTGTTAAAAAGATATTTAAATTATAAAAAAGAGAACAAAAACGTAAATGATGACTAATATTTACTCTTTAGTAATAGCACTTGTTAAATTTTAATCAGAGCTCAAAAAAAAATTTTTCGATGATTTTCGGCCTATCTTTTAGACATTGTTTCTTCGCTAATTCTGCCGCTTTGAAAACATTCTCAAGCAATGAAACAATTAATGATGCAGACGAAAATGAAACAGCAAGCAATGTGCATAAAGCTAAATATTTTTTTCTGAGGAGGCGGAGAGCGGTATTTTACAAGAAGTTTTAGGGTCTGAGTACAGTATTGTATGCAATTTGCTTAAATCATCCTTACTTTATTTTATTGTGCACCATTGTTAAATGAAATTTTTCATTGAATCTTATTTCTTAACCTCATTGAAGCAAATGAATTAAAAGAAACAAAATTTCTTTATTTTTTTAGGCACATAATGAGATTTTAAAATAGATTGAAAACAGAATTTAATTAGCTGTACAGTTATTTTTGCACTGTAATGATGGCGAACACTAACTTTCATTTTCAGCTAAAGAATTCACGATAAAGAGAATACAAAAACATATCATCAACTTTCAAGACATTCCATGAAAATTAGTTTCTAAGCGAACATATAAATACCCGTCTTGTCATAACTTGCCCCGTATGGGACAAGAAATGAAAATATTCACGTCCACTTGGCAGCTGTAAAAAGCAAAGATTCTAAATCTAACCTTGAACACTAGAAAGAGTTTACAGCCCCCTTTTTCCCTCCAGGTGCAGCTGTCAAAAGAAAGAATGCGTTCCAGCTCTGCGGTGAATCGTATTATGGGAAAAATGTGTGCCTCAAACACAAGTCATTTTTTCAAGTGTTTGAATAAACACTGAGCAACAGACAAATGGCATTTTCGTAATGCGAAGAAATACGTTTTTCTGCTGATTCTGGTACACTGAGCACCAATATGATAGTTACAATTTTTTATTAGTTCAGGTTCTGAAGATTACTAACAGTGTACTTAACCAAAGACTGATGTTACGGCCACAAAATGCGAATCAGATTAGACACCAAAATGAAATGAGTTGGAAGACTTTCATTAGTGTTCCTGGGACTTCATTTTTAACTAACTCGAGAGTGTAGCTAACCTCTCATCGTCATCTTTATCTTAGGAACCACAAAGCTCTTCATTTAGCATGAAGAATTCAGGATACGCTATAAAATTTATTGTTCACTGTAAGGATACTTTAATTTACTCTATACCCACTACAACTTACATTCACTAGCGTCAAACTACAAATGTACGGATAAATCACAAAACTCGTTTCTGGCCACCTTAAAAATTACGTTCAAAATGTAATTTACTCATGTGGCTTTAACTACAAGATTACGTATACAAAACAGATGAATTCTTTTTAACACGTTTCGAGGTTTTCCTTCTGATCATTGTGTGATTAATTTCCAAAGTGATATATGTGAGGGTTAAGCATTTTTAAAACTTTTACAGCTAGTTAAAATATTCGCAAAAATAGTGTGAATGCTAATTAAAAGGCCCAGAAAACCCAGTTAATTTCAGTTAATTGATTTTAGAACAACTGGGGCTAGATCTCTGAGGTTCATATGCAAAAATTTTTGCAGAAAATATATCGGAAAACTGTTTCGAAAGAATAATGTAACGAAAAAACTGGATGCGCCATAAATATATAAAATGCAAGGAGCACTCAGAATGCAAGAAGACTAGCTCTTTTTTTTTTTTTTTTTTTTTTGTGTGTGTGTGTGTGTGTGTGTGTATAATGTACTTAACTATATAGATGAAAGTCAGCAGTAACAAAATTTCAAGACTCAATAACTAAATCTTTAATTTATAAATTGTATCCTTTAGTATACTTGGAGAGAGAGAATCCGTACTTTCCAGTTACTTTTTTCTTTCTTTTACAACTGCTGCAACAGGGAAGTAAATCTAGTCTATATAGTAATAATTAGTGGCAAGTAAAATATATTATCAAAGCTTACTATAAATGTGTCTCAAATTATGTAATTTGTTTTACAAAACATTTGTTAGAAAACGGCTGCTGGTGGACTTCACTTAGTACGACTGAAAGTAATGGAAGCGATTCGAAAGCAGAGCCCCGTTTACGTTAAATTTATATAAAATGATAACTCAAAGGGCAAACTTCACTAGAGTTTCCAAAAGTTCACGCAAAGTAGAACTAATTCTTTAATTCTGCAAAGTTAGTAGGATTGGATTTATAGAAACTTTGATATTCTAAAAGACCAGCAGTAAAGTGAAATTTGCAAGAAAAAAGAGCATACTTGAAGTTTTTTAATGCATTCCTCCTTTTTAGAGTCATATTTTAAACTTTTCTTCTTGCGTATCATAGCTTTCACAGTGTCAAGGGTCAGATGAAGGAAATTATGAGTTTTTTTTTTTTTTGTTAGTTTACCTTCAGCTAAATGATTATTGGTATAATCTTCAACAGAACCAAATAACATCGTGTTTGATTTGCGCAACGTAGTATATGCTCTGTGCGCAAACAAAACATGTCACATGATCAACATAAGCTACTCCACATGTTTTTTCTAATATTGATTTTTTTTATGTCATTTCTTCACAATAGATATTCTTTCGATAGGATTTAATAAATCTGAGTTACTGTTAGAGTTGGCGCTAAACTTTTTGCCGCCCGGTTGCAAACTCTGCAACTTCAAAATTCTACCGCCCGGTTCTATCCAAAATTCTAAAAATTTTACCGCCCCTAAATTCTGCTGCCCTGTGCGGTGGCCGCACAGGGCAGCAGAATTTAGGGGTAACCGATTGCGTTCGGTTATAAACCGATTGCGTTCGTTTGGACGCCGGCCCTGGTTATTGTTATCATGAATAAGATCAACAAAATATAATTTCACTTTTTAATTTTTTGCTTTAGAGTTTTAATGTGTTCAAGATAGTATTACGCTGTCATATGTGCTCTGAACCCCTTACATGGAGCTGTCAGTTGGTTTTATAATTTACTACCATAAAGACATCACATGGCAGACATTTGATTTGTCCCTCAGTATATACAAATCGAATACAAAAAATTCCTGTTTTTGTTGCATAGCTTTATTTACACGTATGCCTTTTGAAACCTAACAATAGTTACCGCAGAAACTCATAATGAAGTATACTTTATCGATATAAATACAGACAGGCGATTCACATGGTAAACAGTGACATACACATAAAGTATCGATAAATATAATGCAGTATTGCAAATGTATTTTCCTCTCTTTATGACTCTTTTAATGCTATTTTATTTGCTTGAGTTTTAAGTTATTGTAAGAATATAGTATATTATATACATAATAAGTAAAATATGAGCTACTATATAGTTTATATTACCGGTGAGTCTATTCAATTCAGACTACTGGTTAAAAGCAGTCTGTAAATATTTAAATTTTGGGTATATCAAATGAAATCTTCTATTGCACGGAATATTGATGCTTCTCCTTACGATGTTCAAGAATTAGCGATGTCATAAGGCAAGTGCATAGAATTTAGTTTTTATACAGTAGGGAAGTTCCCGCAGAAATCGCGTCCAATGCAAGTTGCATGCAATAGTCCAGCATACGAAACTGAAGACACTACATGTGATAATAAAACGCAAAAGCTGATTTAAACGAGCAGCATCAAAATCCTTAACTCAATCTTAGTACAGTTTTCATTCATTTGAGTATATAATTTTTTATTTTATAAAATTAAATAAAATACTTTGACACATGAAAAGAAAATCACCTTCATAAAGAAAGTAATGCGTAGCTAGTTCAAGAATTGTTCAAAAATATAACTCTATATGTTAACTAGTTAACTATATGTTAATTTAATAGATTTTATTAATGTCCACATTCTGATCCTTTCTACCAATTCATTATGTTTGAAGCAAGTTTTGTTCAGTGTCTCGATAAACATTCAATGCTCGTGCTAATAAAATGATTGTTATTGCATCTTTTTAGCTTCTTCAGCTTAGATTAGTTTTCGAAATGAAAATAAACTAACAAATAATAATAATAATAATAATAATAATAATAATAAAAAAAAGCTGCTTAGATTTAAAAAAAAATGAAAAAAAAAATTTAACAATAAAATAATAAATAAAATAAAATAAAAACAACAGTTATTTCACCGAATAAAATAGAACGATACTTGTTAAATAACTGTACTAGTACAGATTTTTATTATTCCTTTTTAAAGCGCTCAAAAATTTCAATTCAATGTCACCATCGAAGTCAAAATGTAAATGATACCTTTACTACTTTCAAATATATATTTTTAAAAATGCATCCTTTAAATCTGAAACAGCGTAAAAAGAAAAATAGAAATTTTATAAACCGTATTAAATTAAAACTGCGAAACAATGAGTTTAAAAACCAGACCTGGGTATATATCTAATATAATAATACAAATGACTTTATTTGATTTTTGGGTACCTAATTAATAAAAAAAGGCTTTATTTGGACTTTGGCTTATACAAATTAATACAAATGACTTCATTTAGGTTTTTAGGTACCTATGTTAATGCAAATGACTTTATTTGGGTTTTGATTTAAAATGCACTAAACAACTTCCAAATAACATAATTCATACCAAAATAAAAGATATAATGTACCGGTGGAAATGAAATAGGTCCCATAAGGTTTGATTATAGTGCTATAATTATAGTTTACATGATCTAGTAATCAACGACAACTCCTAGCATTACTTTACAAAATTAAACCTGCAGTTATCGCATATTAAGTTTCCAAAACGAATCTATCACCATTATAGTCATTAAGATATTTTTAACATAAAAAGCATTTCTGCAATAAAATGTTCTATACAAAAAAATTCACCTCATTCAAAAATATTCATGAAACTTATCGTTTGCATTAATTTGTCACTCTTTTAATAACAGAGGGGAGTTGCCTTCCCCTTTTTCAAAATCTGCCTTCTTTATAGCGACCTCATCCACGTAGGCCACAGTAAACTTCTATGCTAAGAACGATATTTTGTTTTCAGAAGGAAGATTGAGGTCTGTGGCATAAATCTTTTCTCGTATTCAGCCAACGAAAGCCGGTTTAGAAGCGTATACTAAGCCGGCATTGTTTTTGAGAGATGAAAGGAGCTCCTCCCATTTTTTGAATGTCTGAAACAAGAACTTTCACATATTTTATCTATTGTTAGCTTCTCAACAGCTCTTTTTTTCTTCTTTTTTTAATGCAAACAAGTATAATTCAACTGACAGTTGGTCAATTTGCTTTCTTTGTAAGAAATCTGTGCCACTTTTCAGAGAGTTCTTTCTTAGATCTAAATATGAAGAGTTACTTCTTTCATTCCTTAATTACGGCATCGAAGCTAAATCAACAACGAACATGAAAACTGTACATCAAGTACAGAAAAATTTTTAAATACTCCTAAGACGATGCGGCTTCTTCAGCACCGACTAATTGAAGTTTCAGCGTTGCAGAATCCCGTTCCGGTCCACGGAAGTTTAAAAGAAAAAAAAATGCTAAAAGATGAAAACGGAAACTGTAGTCATGTAGCATGACTCAACATCCGGTTCCACTGTTTAGACATGCAACAACGCGAATATTACACGAAATAGAAGCAGTTCCCTACCTTTTTATGAATCCGCTTGATTAGCAGAAATACACAGTTTAAAAAAAAAAAAAAAAAAAGAAATAATAGGAATCTCAGAACGATTGTTTTATGCGCACAATTAACAGAACAGCTTTCGAAAGAACTCACGAAAGGAATTTATCGAACAACTGATAGTATGCTCCACCATCACAATTTTTTTTTTAATCCCCAGTAAAATAATCTAACGTTTTGTTGTGTTTGTTTCATCTTCGTTCTTCTACTTTTGTTTGCTTTACACAAATTCGATTTATATTACGACTCATTTACTTTTTTCTAGGCATAAATTTACAATTTATTTAGCTAAGAACTGATCAGTGTGGGATTTGATGCCATTCTATGGACGAAAACCGAAGTTCTTCATATTATTCGAAATAGATCTAACATTCAAACTTTTTTTTTCCTTTGAATATTGTATATTAAGGGCATTTAAACTTTAAAAATATTGTAGAGTCAACTTTAATAACTTTAAAAACATTGTAGAGTCACTACGATACTTTTTAAAAAGTGGAGAGAGGAAAAATGAGCAATGCCTCGCCGGGACTCGAACCACGGACCTCTCGAATACGCACCGAGTGTGCTGATCATTACACCATGAAGGCATGCTAAAAATGCGAGAGAAATACCTTAGATAAAAAGGCAATAAAAAGATATTAAGATGTCCTCAAATACAAGATTGTTAGTGAAATATGCAATTCAGAAGTATTTTCCACCTCCAGTTATGAAAAGCGTGAAATAGGCTACTGCCGTTCAATCGAATGCTTAGTTCCTTGTTAGAATAATTTGCAGCGTCCTTCATGAACTAGATATCCATTGAAAATTTTACAAATCACTTAGTCTATACAAATGTAAAGAAAAATAAGGGAACTTTTAATAAAACTTTTAAAACTGCCTGGAAAATGAACAAACACAGCACTGAGCTTCAAGTAAAAAAAAGCGTGGCAATTTCATTATTTGATTACTTTTTTCCGCTTATACGTACGTCAGAATTTTGACATCTTCTTTGATAGCAGGATTTTGAGTATACAACTTATTTTTATTACTTACAAACTTATCAACCCATCTTTAATAATTCAGTTTTCTAAAAATATTCGTGGTGATGGGCATAACGACTTTCTTTTAACTGTAGAATAAAAAATAATTCTTCTTTTTCCTCGTCTCGGTTTTAAAATCAAGGTATTGGTATTAGACATCAAACTTAATTTCTATTTAAATTATATTAAACTTTCCCGCAACTCACGGCTTATACTTATATTTCAAATAATTAGATATTTTGTAATTATATTATTCAATAACAATTATAAGATTTCCTGAATTAAACATCAAAATTAGGAAGTCATTCACTTTTTATTTTAAAATGGATACTACACTCGAGCTAAAAAAATAAACCACAAACGCTAAAAGAAAAAGTAAGAATGTAAAAAGGGGAATTTAAAACATAGAGTTTACATATGAAGTAGAGGTTGCAAAAGAGAATGTAAATAGGCAACCAAAACTAGTATGAAACACAAATCCCGCAGTCACACCACAACGCCTTGAAAAGGGGCATGCTGGACCTATGCGTCAGTTCCCAAGCAGCGATAGTTCCGTATAATCCGAGATAGCCAAAGCGGAAAGCATGAGTCGAAGACACCATCTGCTGGAGGGCTGTCGGGTTTTTGCAAGCTAACGCAAGACAATTTGCTGTTGCGAGATAGCAAAAGGCTGTGGAATTGTTACCAAAGAGATCAAAACCCTTGTAGAAGAGGTGAGTCTTGACTCTGGAGGATTACCACAACGGCAGACGATCGCTTCCTGTTGCTGTGTGCAAAACGCCGTAGATGACTAACAGGATGACAACATGACAACAATGTCTCTTTGCACGACATCAGTATCTCTCTGCTGCTTCAGGACAGACCATATCCCGTCAAACTGTGCCGCGTCGACGGCAGGAGGGTGAACTGCACGTCAAACGACATGTGGTTTGTTTTCCTTTGTCCCTCTCGTATGTCAGAGCTCGGTTGAACTGGGCTCATGAACGCAGATGGACACCAGAAGAGGGGGGGGGCTACGTACTCTTTACGGATGAGTCTCGATCTAACATCCAGGACGGTTCCCAAAGAGCAATGATATGGCGAGAACCAGGGCACGCTAACGGGCGTGAACATCATCAAAAGAGAGCATTACAGAGGAAGAGGCTTACTTGTATGGGCTGGAATAATAACGAACGGCCGCACCGATCTCTATGTGATTCTTGATGGTTCCGTCACAGCGGACGAATATCGTGACAAAATTCTACACCCTCTTTTGCGTCTTTTTATCACTGCAATGGATACCGACGCGATATTTATAGACGATAATGCCTGCCCGCATAGGACTCGAGTGGCGCGGAGTTATCTGGAAATTGAAATCAGTCTATGGGATCCGTGGCCTGCTAGATCACCGGATCCGAATCCCATAGAGCATTTGTGGGACACGAAGCGATCAATAACATTATTGCCGGCTTGCCTCGTCGTTATCAAGCATACCTTTCAGCTAGAGGGTATCATATTCGTTATTAGCGGGATGTTACCAATGCACATTCTTCGGACACATTTGGTCTTTCGTGATGTGGTGGTCGTAATACATGTGCCTTGTATGTCTTTGATTTATTGTTTGCTGTGTGGCTTAGTAATACCACACCAATCTCTTGGAACAATTTCGCACATATTCATTAAATAGTTTTTGTTTTATTCCATGTTTTCCATCTGTTGCTTATTTTTTTGAGCAGGAGAGTAAATTAACACTTAGCTTAAAGCAATGATATGGATATTAGGGTTACGGGGAAAAAAAAATCTGTATTCCAAACATGCAAATCTTTTAGCAGACTTTCAATATGCTGTTAGAAATTTTTGTATTTAAGTCACATTGCAAGAGTTTCTATTTTATTCTTAGAAATATTTTAAATTTACCCTTTTCGATAGGAATCACAATTTAGTAATTCGAAAACAAAACTTATTACCTGTTACAGAGAACATGCTGTGTTATGAAAAGTAAAATGGATAGAGCGTTAATTCCTTGACGATGAATGTGATAAAGCTTCGAATGTTGCACGTTTCTAAACTTACAGGAAAAGGTCCACGAGAAGTTAATTCTATTGGAAACATTTTGGAAAGGGTAGCATTTCAAATAACACAACAGAAGGACAATAAAATAAATTTTCTGTTAAATACTATCTTTAGTTAAAATTAATGAATTCATGTCCTAAAAATACTTATTTAAACAACTTAAACATACGCCTAATTGTTATTTATGGAATTTTAGGCTTTTCTATGCGTTACTTTCTTCCTATGTTTGGCCAATTTTATGCCCAATTGTTGTTCCGGAGGAACGGGGGGGGATAATTATCCTGGGAAAAAAAAACAGCTTGGTGGTAATTTCAAAGTGAAAGAGAAATCTAATGTTAATATATGGAAATTGCTCATTGTTTTGGATCATAGAATAAAACATCAACGATTACATGCATGTTAAAAAAATCTCGAATAACGTTTGCATATCAGTGAGTTTTTAATGTAATTTTTTTATATCCAATAAAATGCCGTCGTAAAATAGAAAGCATTTGCTGTTCCTGTTTATCATTGCGTACTCCCAAACCAGAAAAAGAAAGATATTTTGGCAACATTGTCTTACTGAATGTCTAGACAAATGTCAGTTTTATCAAAGCAGTTACAGGGATTATTCCCTGTGTACGCTTTTTCAAATATATTCTACAGTTATCCCACCAATCGCAGAGTCAATATGACTACTGAAAACTGATAATTCATCCTGCATTCTGTTTCAGACAAATTTGATGGTTGCATGGAGTTTTTGTGATCTTCCACATGTGTAAGGTGAATATGAGTTTTGCTGTTCATCAAAGTATTTCTGGGCCCCAATGATGGCAGTATGACTTTTGCCAAACAGAATGAGATGATAGATTAAGATACATTAAAGTATGTAACCGAGGTTTTTCATTTCGTCCTCCTCCATTTATCAGCTTCTAAGGAAGACTTCTGAATCGAAGAACTTTCACATACATTATCTCTCCAGTTGAAAACGGGTATGCTTTACCCAGATTCGAGCCCCTACTCATCGGTGCGAGAGCGGCTTCTGCTAATTACCGTAATGACTGGGAGTTACGTATACATGTTCTAAATCTATAGAAATAATTAAATTTAATAAAAAATGCATCTAAATCATGATTTCCACCTAGCTACCAGGACAGGTGCAAGCTTCCTGAGTTACACATATGTAGTTTATAAATAAAAAATAAGAAACATTCTTCTCCGACGGATTATTTTGAATGAATTTTTAGAATCAGTTTTCACTTTAATAACTTGTATTTTAATTGATTTGTAAATTGGTCTACATTAGATCCGATCTTTTTTTGGACTACAAAATAGAAGTATATAAAAAGAACTTTTACAAGCTAATCTTCCTTTACTTCTTCTGCACTTAGCATTTCATAGCAAGCTAATGTCAGTGGCGGATTTACCAACTTTTTGTTTTCGGGAGGGGGCTTCAGATATAGAAAATTTTTATTGTTTTTTTAAACGTCATTTAATGATATGGTTCATAAGTTCCTTGCGATTAAAACTTGCCGCTACCCCTTGAATCTAACTCTAACCTGTTAATTATATACTGAATTAGATAGACTTCATTAAAATGCCGAATAAGCCAGAATTCTAAGTAATAAATAACGGACTTACCGGTCGAGGTCTTTCTGGCAGAACAGTTTTGTAACTTTCAGAAAGAAATCGGGGATTTTGATCATCGGCATCTTGGACCCACACTGTCAAAGTTGTGAGAGAGGATTGTGGTGGCTCTCCATGATCCTGTAAAGAAATTCACAATGCAGAATGCACTTGAATAGGTAATAAATTTCTTTTGCCGGGGGATTAGTTATCTGGCAATAAAATTATTTAAACAACAGTTCGGTAAATCTTATATTAAATTATGATCTCTCTTGCTGATCTGAATTCTAAATACGCAAATAAACTTAAAATTAAGCATAAATGTAGCTTTCAGTTGGTGCAGATATTGAATAAAACTCTAAATATCGAGAATAATCAGACAAACATCCCTGTTATGCATGTGTGAAAGTGTTTTGCTGATTGCATTCGAAATCAGTCAAAATTTGTTTAAAGATTACGCCAAACTAAAGTTTTTTTTACCTAATTTTAAATTTGCAGTGACTTGCATGTCTTCCTCTTAAATTAATCAATTTTCATCAGCATTATATTATTTTCAGTTACATTCTAATAGCTGGCTACTTCTGATTGATTGTTTACAGGATTCTGTAGTTAAAAGTATTTTTTACATTACTTGTTTTTAAGACAAAAACCTGGGGCTTATTCTTACGCGTCTCATGCGATATACCGTACACAATTTTGTCAATAATAATGTACATATTTTTGCCATTTTTAAATCAAAATTAATGTTTCTAACGTTCTCAAATAAAATAACTTACCTTTGCTTTGATGATTACAGTGAAATTTGGCAAGGTTTCATAATCCAAAGCTGATGCAAGTATCACGTGTCCTTCAAGGGTGTTTTCGAAAGCCAGAAGATGCTACGAAGCAAAAAATACTTTTTAATTTACCAAACAAATGCAAACAACTTGAAGAGCGCAATCAATGAATGAGAAAAAAAATGTTGAAAAAAATAGATAATGATTGAATGTACTTCACTGTTATTGTATTTGATAACAGAACTGTAACATCCTATGGAAGATTGAATCCAGTATGCTTTTTCGCATTGCAGTTCATAAAGTTCTTTAGTTTATAGGCGGTAAAACATTTCTCAAAGAGCTCGTGTGGAGAAAGTCATATTTTTTTATTCATGCTTTTGAGAATAATTTTGAATACATCATCTAAACTTCTACAATCTGCAACTGGTAGTTTTTATTAGATTTTGATATTAAAGTTGTTGTTTTGGTTGTATTTCTATTATACAGTATTCTGCTTTGCATAATTTTGTCTCACACTGCAAAATGATTTTTTTTTTTTTTTTTTTTTTTTTTTTTTTTTTTTGGTACCAAGGTATTTCAACTGGTTGAAAGATGAGTAAGATTCTTTTGTTAATTTTAACAAGTTATGCCGATTGTTTCCTAAATGATAAACACAATTTTCAGTTATAAGTTTATAAGGTGTTTCTCCCACTTTCCTAGCGTCCTTCGTGGTATAGTGGTTCTGCACGCTGGGCCGGTATTCCAGAGGTCCGTGGTTCGATTCCCGGCGAAGGCGGTTGCTAATTTTTCATCTCTCTTGCTTTAAAAAAAATCCTAATGACTCTACAGTGGCGCCCGAACTAAAAAGGTTGTGGATGATGATTCTCCACACCCAAAATTTGGCGACTAGGTTCCCTAAAACCCTAGTCGCCCTTTAAAAAAGGGAGTATGTAAGGTGTTTCTTCCACTTTCCTAGCGTCCTTCATGCAAAGGGCCGGTATTCCAGAGGTCCGTGGTTCGATTCCCGGTCCCATCTCTCTTGCTTTCAAAAAAAAAAATCCTAATGACACTACAAGTTACATAAACTAGTTCTAAAAATGTTCTAATCTGTACGAAACTTTTAACCTTATTTCAAACCAAATGTATTTATTGGTGTCATATGCAATACTAATTACCTTCAGTCGCCGATATATATTAGTTTTATATTTGAATTCTGTTTCCATTTTATCTTTTCTTGTTTTTTTTTTTTTTTTTACTTTTTTTATCCTTCTTAATCATATAGGAACATTTTCAACTTTCATAAATCTATCATAAAGGTACTCACTTTTATTGAACGTAAGAAAAGATAAGAATAGAAATTAAGTTCGTAAATTAAATGTGATTATTTTTTATTTTAAGGTAAGATATAAGCTAACACAAAAGATAAAAATGCCAACATGCAGGTATTTTGTTTATAATCCTTGCCTTTTTCATTTACAAATTATCGTTTAATTTATCGTTACATTTTTTATTCTTTCATTTATGACAGATCTCTAACTTTCTGTTCTGAATGTTAAAAAAACAAGAGAGTAGTAACTTTAATAATTACTTTTTGCTATGGAAACGAAAATTACACTTTAATGCTCATAGTAAACAAAATTACACCATAATAACTTAGCGCTAAGTTACATTTTTAATTTAATTTATTAGTTACCACATTTTCACTTATTTTTGCCCTCTAAATTTTTCAGCAATCAGTTTAGAAACTTTTCATTTATGATATCTTCACACAAGGTATGAATACATAGTGAAATATAGCATGTAAGCAAAAACAATGGCATTGGAATCAGTAAGTGCGTAGTCATTAATTTGTTTTGAAGCAGAAGACGTGAAACGTGTGCAGTGCCTTCGCCGGGACTCGAACCCTGGACCTCTCGAATATGAGTCTAGTATTCTTCCAATTACACGATGAAGGCATGAGCAAAGGAGGGAGAAAATACCTTGTATGCTTCCCTTTTTAAAAGACGACTGGAGATGACCAATCGCCAAATCTTCGTCGAATTATTGCATACCACCTTTTTTAAGTTTCGAAAGCCACTTGTAGAGTCATTAGGTTTTTTTGAAGCAGGAGACGTGAAAAATGTGCCCTCGGCGGGACTCGAACCCTAGACCTCTCGAATACGCGTCGAGTATGCTTCCAATTATACTACGGAGGCATACGGAAAGAAGGAAGAAAATACTTTATAAGCGGAACTGACGTCTTCGAAATATATAATACAGCGATGCAGGTGTACTAATATTATTTGTATTTTACATCTTTTTTATATGCGTTTTTAACTACTCTTTCAGAAATAGTATGCACCGCGTAATTTTTCCTTTTCTATTTTCGAGAAAGACATTAGTTAAAAAAAAGTGCGGAAAAATGTGCGATTAAATGTGGTAATGTAAAAAAAAAAAAAAAATCATTTTGCAGTGTGAGACAAAATTATGCAAAGCAGAATACTGTATAATAGAAATACAACCAAAACAACAACTTTAATATCAAAATCTAATAAAAACTACCAGTTGCAGATTGTAGAAGTTTAGATGATGTATTCAAAATTATTCTCAAAAGCATGAATAAAAAAATATGACTTTCTCCACACGAGCTCTTTGAGAAATGTTTTACCGCCTATAAACTAAAGAACTTTATGAACTGCAATGCGAAAAAGCATACTGGATTCAATCTTCCATAGGATGTTACAGTTCTGTTATCAAATACAATAACAGTGAAGTACATTCAATCATTATCTATTCCAGATAAACACATCTCTGCCAACAGCATTGCTGATGTTTGAAGAAAGGTGCAAGTTCCCTGGTGTTCTTCATATTGAATGAAGCCTGTAATCTGATTGCAGACAGAAATAAGATCATGAAGGAAGGAAACAATAGTTATTAATGACTATTTCATGTAGCATGATGATGGCACCAGTTCCTGTGAAGGTTTCATTGGCTTCGTATCTGGGAGCGTAAATTACTGGCAGGTCTGCAATAAAGCCAACTGAGAAAAGTTCTGCAGAAATCGTGTCAGTCTATGACCACTACTACCTAGAACTATGGCTAAGAACAAAAGCACCTCACTGCAAAGTAATTGCATCTTACTGTTTATATAGCCTGCCGTAGTTCGAAAACGATATTTTACTAGTTCTTTTTGTAAAAATATCTGGCCTTCCAAAATTACCTTGATATCAAACTCATTTTTTTTCAAACGATTTGAATGAATACCTCCCTTTTGACTTCCACATTGTCAAAAGTTGCAGTTTTCCTAATAATATGTTGCCTTTAAATCCTCTAAGAGAAAATAGCTTGTCGTTCTTACCATTAGCGGTTTAATTAATTCGGTAAGAAATTAAACATAAGAGAAATAAGTGGCCTCCTGGTAAATCTGTTTTCATAATAATTAACATTTTGTATGTTAAAATGCCTAGTACTTCAGTTTCAAATTGATTCTCGAAATTTGCAAACGACTAGCATAGTCTGTCATTTAGGGCCAGTACTGTTCAAATGAAAAAAATTGATTATGAAAAAAGAAAGTGATTACTTACAGTTTTGCTGAGTAAGTTTTGTATTATACTTGTTTTGCTGAGTAAGTTTTGTACTGTACTTGTTTTGCTGAGTAAGTTTTGTACTGCTTAAAAATTCGATTTCAACAAACTATGTTATTTGTTATAATAATTCAAAATGGAAACTGAAAACACGTATTCTAAATCTTATGAATACTTAATTGTATTAGATAAAAACGGTCGAAACCACTTATAAAAGGGAATTATGAAGATAAAGTAATAAAGCATACTAGGACATATATTAACTCCCTCAGTAATTAGAAACTTCTGTTCTGATCTTAGATTTTTCAGATCATTCATATTTGAAATTTTAGGCACGTCAAGTAATTAATTGATTGAAAGAATAAACAAAGATCAGAATTTCAAAATTTTACTCCTATTAGAATGAAGGGGGGACATGCACTGTCTCGAACTTTTATTTACAGACCTGTTTCCATTCCATTAATTAATTTCATCAACACAGCTCTTTGTTATCTTTTAAATTAAACTAGACTTTTTAATGCTTTACATTAGCAAAGGCATCAACAGTATTTATAAATAACCTCAAAGAAAATGTATTAACACACCTTATTTAGAGCGTGAGACAGCATCAATCATATTTATCTCCAGCTTTTGCTCTTTTAAGATTTCTCTTCCCAAGAAAGATCGTTCCTGCCTTTTGGGTTCGTTCCACGCTAGAATGCCCTTCGACATTTATTGCAAAGGGCTGAAATGATCTAGACTGGTTTTCGATCAAGCATTTAATATAGACTGTTTCGTTAAATGTTTTATTTATGTACTACATCTTTAATAACTGAATTTTTTGGCAAACTCAGCCATAGTAAATAGTTATGAATAAATTTTAATTTGAATGGATTAATGCATCAACGATTATAATGATTACGCAATCAACTTAAGAATAAGCGGAAGTGGTTTAACAGAACTCTGCCTAAAGCTTATTTCTTGTTGAAAGATGGAAAAATTACGATCACAAACCCTCAGCGTAAAACTAAACTGTCTATGGAAAATACAAAAAGATAAATCTCATCTCCTATATCATTGCTTGACGTAAAAGCAGTGACAGTACGTAATGTAATAGCCTATAAGAGTTGTTTCCTCCACAACGATGCGCAATTTAATTCCACATAGTCTGGAACACAAACACATTGTTAATGACATTCTTTAATTCGTCTTGTAAGCATTATTCTTTTATGCCCTTATAAGGTATTTCTCCCACCTTCTTTGTGGTGTAGTGGTTTGCACACTGGACAGTATTCCAGAGGTCCGTGGTTCGATTCCCGGCGAAGGCGTTGTTAATTTTTCATTACTCCTGCTTCCAAAAATACTTAATGTCTCTACACCCTTTATAACTCAGTTTAATCCTTTCTAATAATGTTTGTTCTTCCCTTATTCAAAGCGTGTTCTTTTGTTTTGAATATTGGTTTAATTGAAGAAACCAAATGAATTTATTCTCGAGGTTAAATTACTTGAAAATACAGATAAATTATGGACAATATTTCTCTATTGACTGTAATATGAGTTTTTTTTTTTTTTTTCAACAGCCTTCCAATTAACCGTGATTTTGAAATAAGAGCAATTTTGAATTAACAGCAGACGACTTCGTCACCGGTATTACTCAATTAATCTACTATATATCAGTCGTTCGATTTTGATTCCAGATAACAAGTATAATTTTCTTTTTTTTAACAACAGATGCTTTTTCATTCATTTTCACATGAGATGTTTGGCTACAGATTAGCTTAGTTTAATAACCAATTGTACCTCTCCTTTTCTGTAAATATAAGAAATATAGGAATAGCAAAAATTTGGTGGAAAAAATGTCAGCGCAGCGCTTTCTGTAATTTCATATTTAAAATTATTAAAGTTTATGATACAGAGAGAAACGAGAGTAAACCACATGCAAAAAGAATGGTCTGATGTCAAAGGAACCATAAAGTATAATTGCTTCTAGTTGTACCACTTCCTTGAATAGTTAACAATGCCAGATACTCCACAACGCTTAATCCGTTGAGGGCCACTATTTTCCGCTTCTCACTCTATATTTCTGAGTTTATTCAGTAATCTTCGTTCGAAGTGTGTAAATAAATGGGTTCTAATTTTGATCAACAGCATTGAAGCATACTGATTCAAAATAACACTGTAATATATTGATTTAAGTGTAGATGGCGAAGCTCGAAACAAATAAGCTGCTATATCATTCGGAAGAGCAATGAAACCGTTTATTTACTTCGTATTCAGAAAATAATAAATGTTTCTAAATTTGACGACTAATTTTAATCAAAACGAAGAAGGAAGACAGAAGTACTTTTACTTCTACAACGGTAACTGAAGCAAATAACATAAAAAATGCCAATTCTGAAATGCAAAACCTTCTTTTGATTACCAAGATAGCGGAGTTTGAGTTTTTTCTCCTTCTTTAAGGTTAATTAATTCACACTCGAATGCCTTCCTCTCACAGGTAATTGCATTGAACAGTCAGGAAGTACTTCTTCCAAGAAATTATTCGAGTGTGCTTCAAGGTCCACAGAGTAAACTAATTAAAAACATTAATTTCCTACTAGGATTTATCATTAAGAAGCTTCGGTAATTCACTCTCACGTCTAATTTCATCGGCCATATTTCATTTGTGTCAATATTTGTATCACAATATGGCGATTAAAGCAATCTGTATATCCCAAGAAATTTAATGTACGTAAAAAAAATATTTAATGTATGTAAACAGTATGGAATGAAGACAAATTGATTAAATTTGTAAGTAGTTTGGGGGTTTACAGGGGTGCGAAATTAGTAGAAACAGATGCTACCCCTGGCAGCTAAAACAGCCCTTACCTGGTTAGACATGGATTCAAATTGGGTTTGGATGACAGTTTGGTTTGGTTTATTTAATTATGGCAAAGCACACTAGGGCTATCTGCCTAAGGGGAGGGATGCCTTCGTGGAGGACTTTCTAAGGGAAACTGGCTCGTATACACGTTACACATGGGGAAAACCACGAAAACGCCCATGCAGCCAGCCCGTTCGCGGGATTCGAACCTCGGATCGAACTATCAGTGTTCAGCGACTTTACCGCTCGGCCGCTGGTGGGCCGTTTGGATGACAGGAACGGTCAACTCCATTCCAACATGCTACTTCAAGTCTATGTGACACTTCATCAACCGTATTAGCTGAAGATGGGTGGCGGGCCAGTCTCTCAGCAACCAATGACCAGATGTTTTCAGTGGGTGACAGATCTGGAGACCGTGCAGACCAGGGCAGCAATCGAATATCCCGTGTATCGAGGAAGGTCAGAACAAGACGTGTAATTTGTAGACTTGCATTACCTTGTTAGAAGATGGCTTTTGACAGGCCTTGAAGATAGAGCACAACCATTGGACCTAAGATGTCAAAAATGTACCAATTTGCATTCAAATTATGGTCGAGCCAAAGAAGAGATGTGCGTGTCGTGTACCCAATGGCTGCCCAAACCATCACACCAGGTACAGGGCTTATATGCCGATATCGAATGCAAGCAGGCAATGTGGTCTCCTCGGAGCCTTACATTGCCACGTATACGGCCATTAGAATACTGCACGCAAAACCAGGGCTCGTCTGAAAAGACGACAGTGTGCCACTCCTGTATCCAGCTTTGTCATTCGGCGCACCAGAGTCGCCGTCTTTCTCTCTATGCTGCATTGTCAAGGGAATTTGGAGTAATGGTCGCCTTGCTGATAGTCCACACTGCTGCAAACATCGATGCACCGTACGAGCGGATAGTGGGCGTGCTGCAAACATGCCTATTTCCTGACGGATGGTCCGTGATGTGGTTGTATGGTTTTGCAGGAATGATCTCACTATATGTCTGTACTCTCGGGCGTTATCTATGGAATGACGTTGAGATCCTGCATGCCGTTCAGTACGACCCTCAGAGACCCACTGATTCCATATTCGCATGACAGTGGTTGGATGTCGACAAGTGGGACGAGCAATATCACGGAACGATAATCCACACTGGTGACGATCCTGCCTCTATCGAATTCCGACACTTGTCGGCAAGCATTTCTTCTTATTCGAGGCATAACACGACGACATTCTGAGCAAACTCCGACCTTACAAAGCGCTTTCGAATGAGAAATCCACTATACAACTTTTTTTTATGCAGTGCTTGTGCTTCAGATGTTTTTTCTCCTGCATCTTCTAAATGCGCTAAAATACTAATCATTTGCATATCCCAACCTCTTCTGCCTTTCATGTGATTTTGACGTTCCTCAGATCATTCCTTCTTCCTGGTGCTGCAATTTTAATGGCCAGCAGTGTATGTTACATTAGTTAATTTATGGCTGCAAATACTGTACGTGCTCCACTTTATACGCCCTGTTCTGGGGATTACGGGCGACTGCGAAATTCCACACTTTGCACACCTGTGGTTTTTTCGTGGCGGTTGTCGTTTGTCATTTATGAGATCAATAGCTTTCTTTATTAATTGCCCCCCTTCCAAAAAGAAACCGCTAGAAAATCTTTATTTTAAAAAGTTTTGACAAAACGTTATAGTCAGTTGACTCAAGTGTTATATAGATAGCTTGCATATGTATTTTTCTTGTAATCGAAAACATAATTACTCTAAATTCTGACTGTCTATAGCAGTTATAAGGCTATCTATAGGAAATGAAAGCTTGCATGAAGTTGCCCCAGAAATTATACTGATAATAATGTCTTAAAAATAAGTAATTTCTTCACTAGACATTCGAACATTCGAGATTCGAAATCTCAGTAAATGTTTCATGGAACCAGATTTATCTGAAGCTAAGAAGTTTGCCATAATTCCTATATAGGCTATTTTACTATATTATGGACGTAACATAAAAAAGAGAGCCTAAAAGAACTCAGAATAACTCCCATTTCAACCAAGTGCCATTTCATCTTACTGGAGTAAAGTGATTCAATTTAGCACAAAAGTTATGCTTCAAATGTAGCAAGAAGTAAGACCAATCATTTTTTTATTTACAAAGCGAAATTAATCTAAACGTGTCTTACCGAATAAGGACCTTCATCCACATTATATTCCACTGTGCTGAAGGGACCGTCTTGATCTTTATCCACAGCTTTAATACCTTGAATCACAGTTGAGCCAACGACAGTTACCTGGAAAACAATTACATTACACAATTATATTGCAATTTTCCGTGAAGCCGTTAAAGAAATTATTATAAAGTTAGTTCTGTTAATCTCGGTGTAATTTTGAAGCAATTATCTCTTTTATTATCTGTTTCAAAATACTTATTTCCAGAAATTGGCAACTGATTATGCTTTAGCGAGACTTATAATAAGCATGAGAGTTCTCCAAGATGATTTATTTCAAATGATTGTGTTCATTAGCGTGAAATAATAATCGAATGCAAAACACAAGACAGATCTGTATGGATCCCCACCACTCTAAATGTTAATTCCTGGAACTGTAAAGACAGTCAAACGACATATCATCCCGTCGTATCTGTTAAGTCGGATAACACGAACTCTAAAGAAGGTTTAAAATACTTTCATTTTCTTGTCAGCCTTATGATTACACAACCTACGTGATAGCAGAAAATCAAATCTCTACAGCTTGATGGAATTATGAATAAATGCTCAGGGAGATTAAAATATTATATATTAAAAGATAAAAAGCGCATGCAAGATTTGTCTCAGGCCTTCAAACTTTCACGAGAAATTACGACCAGCAAAGCTAAAGTCTAATTAAATAATTTAATCGCAGTGAAACGTTATTAAGTAGCAGTTGCCAATAGCTGCCAATGTCTCTCGTTCGAAAGCAAAAACTTTGCGACTTTGCGTAAATGCATCAACTAATTAACATGTTGGTAGGAGTCGCAGAAAGCTGACTTGAAAGTACAAAGATAAGATAACTGGTTAATTAATATAAAACCCTACAAACTAAAACCTCACAACCTCAGAACAAAGTTGGTATCTGCACTCATTATTTTTAATTTCATTATGTAATATTTACACTTAATTCGATAATCTTGAAATGTTCAAGCCCTTTCCGTTTGACTTCTGGAAGGTAATTTAAAGTAGAATAATAAATTTTGAATTCGGTTGGGAAGGAGATGATGGACGAACGGATACCATTTGAGCTCTTGCTCTTTCAAAACCTCTGTTTTGCGACAAATGCAAACATATTCGTAAATTTTTTTGGCATGAAATTTGCATCATAATGTTAAACTAGATATGCAAAATTTGAATTACAAACTATTTCTTTTGCGATAATCTTAGTTTCCATGCAGTTCGAAATTAAAACATGAACTTTATTTTTCTGCGTTAAAGCAAGTACGTATATCAATAGAAAAATGAGTTGAAATGCGTATAATTTAAACACTCGCAATACGTCATTCATTTGATAAGTCAGGAAGCTGAACAGTGACCACTTCTTGATTATCACCGAGGCTCAGACTTAGGCCCCTGTTTTAAGAAACACCAAATTATCCTATAATTATTCATATTACCATGATCTGCCTAAGGGAAGGGATGACGTGACTAAGGGAAGGGACATCATGAGCAACGTGAATACAAGCCGAGTTCTCTTGACGGTTTTTCAAAGAGAACTCGGCTTGTATTCACGTATGATGTACCTGGAAATCGATTTTCGGTAGAGGAAAAGATGACCATATGGGTATTTTCATAGATTTTTTTATATGCATTATAAACACGAGACATTTTACTTAATAAAGTCCTTCATAATGCCATTCGTTTCAAGGCAGGGGGACGTGAGATGTTTTACCATAATCGAATCAGCAAAGAAATAAGTGATTTCAAGGTTTGATCGAAATTATACGAAATTTTTTGTGGTACTCTGCATTTAAAAATTTCATTCACCTATTTATAAACTTATTTCCATAGTTTATATTAATTCCTAATATTGCTTAGAAACATAGTCTTACTTAATAAAGTAGAAACTCAACAAAACTCAGACGAAAGACATACTTATGACAAAACTGATAAGATAAACAGACCTGAAACCAACTGAAGATACATAAGACTTTTTGGTAAAACTCACAACTACCATTCCATATAACTTTCACAGAGTTCTTGTGGAAAGGCTTATATTCATGATTATATAGATGGAACCTACCTAAAGTTCTTGAAAGACCTCTCGGGAAACGCGATGCAGTTATTTATCGTTAGCACCCTATAAAATAACTACATCGCATTTCCTGAGAGGTCTTTAATATTTTTACTTATTCCTTATGTACATACTTTAGGTATACATCACTTTAAGATACTAGTAAATTTTTCTTAGATAAATTGTTGCAACTGTTTTTGTTAATGCAAAGAGGAAACTACTTCGAAAAGTGCCTGAAAAATATATTTAAATACAGTAAGACCCCGCTTAACGCTGTTTCGTTTAGCGCTGTTTCGGTTTAGCGCTCTTTTATTTCAACCCGGGGATTCCACGAAATCGCTCGCAGCATACGGGGATTCCCCGAAATATTATGCAGCGATAGGTTTCAAATACATATCCGAAAGAGTGTACTTGTATTTCTTGTTTGGTGCGGTATTGTACAGACATATTTTTATTATTGGAAACATTCAATTCAAGAAGCAGCGGCTAGTCTTTCTAATGATGAGCTCAAGGAATTAACTGAACAAGAAGAAAACAAAAATGTTGACAGCAGTGATTCAGAAGAAGAGCAAAAAGAACTTTCGATGGCGTTTGTAAAAAGGAGTTTGTCTACCATAACTGAAATAATGGATCAATTCATTGAAAATGATCCGAATTTTGACAGGAGCTCAAAAGTAAGGCGTGGTGTTAGAGATGCTCTATCCGTTTATGAAGAACTTTTAAGAGAACAACGCAAAAGAAAAAGGCAAACAACATTAGATGCTTTTGTTACAAAAAGGCAGAACACTGAAAACGCGGAAGGCTAACTAAATATGACTGACTTAGAATTTTATTTGTTTTTTTTTTAAGAATATTCGTTTTGTTATTTATATTTTGTTTTTATTTTTTGCAAGAAATAATAATGTGGTATTAATTTGGGCTTTAAGAAATAAATGTTTGGTTTTATTTTTATTAAAAAAACATACTTTTTAAATTTAATACCTAACCAATTTCCTAGCCATCTTCCCCTAACCCCAATATTTACATGTAAAGATAGCCTCGTTTAGCGCTGTTTCGCATTACGCTCTACTTTGATGGAACGTATCCCCCGCGTTAAGCGGGGTCTTACTGTACAAATATGTCCAGATCATTCAATATCACCATCTACATTATAAATTATTTTGGTGTTTATTCTTAAGGAAATAGGATGAAAACATAGAAGTCAAATTCTGATAAATGCTTACCATTTTTAACCTGTTTCCATTTTAAGTAGCATTGTTGTAAAAAACCTTAATAATGATTAAAGTTTATTGTTTTTTCAAAAATGCGTGTTTCGAGTTTATTTATATACCTTAATATTAAAAATCAATATATTTTCAAGATGATTAAAAATTCCTAATTTTACTGTATGGGTAAGTCTGCAACAAAAAGAAACGTTAATAAAATAATGCTTGATAAACTGTATTTTAATCTGTTTACGAAGAACAAAATTTTTCTTTGTTGATAATGGAAATGATAGACTGATTTTACGCTCAGCTGATTTATTCTGTACTTAATGTTTTGCTTAATTTTGAATATCAGCTTTAAAGTTATTGAAATGAAATAAGTTCATTGATTAATTTTGATTAGACTGTCTTGTGCATGCGCTAAACTAAAGTTTTCCTTAAAATAATTATATGGCAATTATAAAGATAACAAGGAATAACACCTTTTCTAAGAATATTATATTAATTAGCTGTACCACTACTTGTTCTCAATAAGCATGAGAATGGACATAATAAATTTTCTCATATATGCCAAAAATTACTGTGAACACCTTGCTTCGCTTTTGTTGCATTTATAATTTTTAACAAGACTTAAGCTCCAGGAGTTAAAAATAACATTTCACTCATTGCAGTGACTAAAATTATGCTTAAATGTTTTTTTTTTACCAATCTTAAGGGATAGCTTTCATTATGAATGAAAAAAAAATGCAATGATTTCAAAACGTTGACGAGCGCGCACGCACATTACTCAGCAAAAATGGATATTACCACTCTCCCCAGTGACAATGCTCCGACATAAGCTTCAGAATATTTTTATTTTTAATCTTTTAAAGGCATCAATTTTTCAGGTAATGTAAATGATGAAAGGCTAAAAAAAATTCGAACAAATGTATGCATGAAAAATTCCACGAGTGCTTTAAAAAAATATTATCACTAGCTACAATGACTATGGCCTACTTCGGATCATATCAGTAAAAGTAAGTTCCATAGCACTTACGCTACATTTAGATTTTAAAAAAAGTGAATCGAGGATACGGTCGAGTGAACTGTCAAAGAACATTAAGAGAGAGCTCTAATTTTTTTAAACTCTGAATGAATGAAATACTAATATTTACATAAAAAAAAATTACAAAACATTTTATCAAGTTTTGAAAAAATATTACTACTGATTATAGGAGCTATGTCCTACTTAGAAACATAACAACTTATCTCTCACATTATTTTTCCATTTTAAGATATCGTTTATATAATTTTTTTTCATTTTGAAAATAATGTTCAGAAAACCAGCAATTGTGATCGAATTAATTCCTCACAGAGTTAATTTATTTTTAAATAAAATATTTTATTATTCAGTTAATTATATAATAGATGACTATATAAACCTAAACTAAAATTTAAACGTAGCTACTAGCAGCAACAATGACAATAATGGGTTGTTTATGAGTTCTAGACTGAATCAAAGGAAATGCCTCAGAGAACAGCAGCAATATCTGTGTAGTGCTAATTATATTATTATGCACTACTGAATTTTACATGGTGCTCTTAAAACATCTCATTTCTAGCTATGTTATAAAATCAATGATGAAATAGTACAATAAACACAATAATGTAATATAAAATCTCTTACCTCACTGATATTAACTGAATACGGAGCACCAACAAAAACCGGAGCATTGTCATTGGCATCAGTAACGATAATACGTACAGGAATCGTGATACTCTAAAAAAACAGAGAAAATAATAAATAGAAAGTATTGCAAACATTAAATTTCTGTTTAAAGCAATGCAAACAAAATTTCTGCATTAAAGCAATGCAAACAGAAATAAAATTATCTTTCATATCTCTCCAGAAAATCATAAAAAAGTCTAAATCAGTTAATCAGTTAATCAGTCTAAATCTGAGATAAATCAGTTTCTTATAAGCCATTCAATATATTAACAAGAAAATTAAACAACTACAAAAAATTGGGCAACAAGCAAACACCTTATAAGATATTTTCCCCGCCTTCTTAGCATGCCTTCGTGGTGTAGTGGTCAGCACGCTCGGTGCGTATTCGAGAAGTCCGTGGTTGAATCCCGGCGAGGCACTGCTCCCTTTTTCATGTCTCCTGCTTCGAAATAACCTAATGTCTCTACAAGCGTAGCTACAAACAACTATTTAACAATAACTATCACTTATTTTGGAAAACGGATGTAAGTTATAAGAATTTTCCAAAATTTCGTGATTGCAAAATGCATTTAATATACCCAAATTAAATACCAGATTCATTAATGGCTAGGAAAAAATAATAATGTGAATGTAGACAGAAAAAGAAACTGCTCATAACATTTAATATTTCTTCGTATGCAAATTTAAAACACACAAATTTCAAGAATATGACTAATTTCTTACGATTTCCTAGCCTAACATGCGTTAGAATTAAAGTCTTATCCATCCTTTTAATGAAGATTATATCGGAATATTTTATGAAGTTCTTGAAACAAAAGTGAGTGTTGCTTTAAAGTAGAACAGACACGTGCCAATGCAAAATTTAAAAGTATACAAAAAAAGCAACTTTAAAGTGGAGTAGCTTTTGAACAACATCTGCGAGAATTTAAGGTACTTTAAAATGCCACCAGTTTAAAGCCTTTGTAAATGTTGCATAAAATCTACACTCACCTTGAATTAGCGCAGTTTTATTCAAAATCTAGACTTAAAATGTACATCAATTTAAGCGGCAAAAATAGGCATTTAGTATAAGGCCATTTTACGATTTAGACTGAGCCTGAGATTTTGGATAAGTTAATTATGTAGTAGAAAAATAATAAAATTAAATAAAAAAAAAATTCAAAACAAAAGGTCGATATTGGACTGGTATAGTTTTATTCAAAATGTACATCAGTCTAAGATCTAAAATTCAAAATCTAAGCCAGTCTACGCTA
This sequence comes from Stegodyphus dumicola, assembly GCF_044657685.1. Taxonomy (NCBI): domain Eukaryota; kingdom Metazoa; phylum Arthropoda; class Arachnida; order Araneae; family Eresidae; genus Stegodyphus; species Stegodyphus dumicola. Next base: position 185,291,778 of record NC_140781.1, read on the forward strand.
ATAAAAATGGCAAAAAGATAAGATGCGAATAAATGAAAAAAACATGAGAAACTTCGGAACAAGGATATTAATGCCAGTTTCAGCGAATGTCATGTACATATCCGAATGTGTAACATATCGGAAACCGATGACTTTGAGGTACTAAAGAATATATAACAGCATAAAGGCAAAGTGAAATTTTCAGCACAAGGAAGATTACTCAAGCAGAAATACATCCTGATGCCTATAGGATTATTTATTGCTTCATGTTTCATCAACAGTTTTCTGTGTTTGATAGCTAAGTTTCATCTTCAAAACAATTGACACGAAATAGACAGTACAGATAATTAAGATTATCTGTGCTACCCATTTAGATTTAGATCTGTTTCTTTAATTTAATCCATGCTAGCTATTTAATTGAGATTAATTTAAGTTCATATTTCTATGGAAAGTAGAGGTGTGGATATATTTGCGCAATAAAACTAACTTTTACTTGAAATTCCGTTTCAAATACAATTGCATTTTGAGCAAGAAATAAAAGTTCAAGGTGTTTTTGTAAAAACTTAAAACAAAAGAAAAACGCTAACTTTTAACAGCATTTTTACAATTAGAGACATGCGTTAGTGCCAATCCGTAAGACAAAAAGAAAAGTTAGAGGGCTTCCTAATCGAAAAACAAAACGAAAACACCATTTCTAAAATTATCCCAGTTAGGATCCAGCAATCCAGGTTACAACTGTCTGCCGGGCTCATAAATAAAAATGTGAATCTCTGATAGGCACCTTAAATCTAGGTCTATTGCGCATGAGCGACTTCCACTTAACTTGAAAGCTGAAGCGGCCGAAATCGCTTCCTCCAAACAGACAGATGCGCATTTTTAACAACAATGAATTAAGATGTATGCGTAAAACGATGAATTAATATATGCATTTCAACAAAAGCGAGTTAATGTGAAGAATTTAACAAAAAAAAGTCATAGAAATTTAATTAAAAAATTACAAATTTAAATCAAACATTTAGCTCATGTGTAAAGGAGCACTATTTCAATTTACTTTCATCGTTAATTTATTTTTTCTCTTTTCAGAAAGGGTATTATAAATATGCAATTAAAATTCCTAATCTATATATAATTTTTAATTTTCTTTCGCAAAGTGATTCAAATCACAAATTTCTGTACATACGCGGTAGAAAGGGAAGGCATTTTAACGACATGCAATTTAATTTCAGTGTTTCTTAAGTATTTTTCTCTGCTATTTAATGTGATAATGCCTAATAATATTTAATGTGGATTCATCAAGGAAACATAAAACCTTTAGGCTAAATATCATGAAATTTTATTGGAATGTAAAACTTGTTTAAATGTATTTAATCTAGGAAATGCCAATTACCAGTAAAACTTCACTGATGAGACGGGTTACGTTCATTGAAATATTAATATTGGATACAACTCTTATTTTCAAAATATGCGTGATTAGGAATAAATATACCAGGGCAATCGCGAGAATTCTTGTTTTCATTTTATCTAAGCATACCTTTGCTCTGAATCTACTGTATCACCTTATGGTTCCCTATTTAACTAATGGGCAAGACGAAAAAACATTAACTAGCTTCTTGGATTGGATTCTCGGCAGTCGAAGGAGTTGCTTTCAGAACCTTTCCAGTGAGTTACATAAATGCAAGCTTTTTACCTTTGGAATATCTCTCAGGAATAGCATTTTTCTGGATACGAATATCACTTGATTTCTCTTTGACATAACAAGCTATGTGTTCCTGTCTGTAACACTATAGTGAATTGTATTATGGTGCATTTAATATAACACAACAATACTAGAGTTTAGGATATGCAGCAATGACAGAATAGAAATTTTCAATGAATAAATTTACGAAAATACATAAATAAATAAAACGTGTTTATGCACTTAGATAATAAACGTTTGCTCTTAACACCATACAAGAAAAAGGTATGCAGCTTTCAATGTGCCTTTACACAAATCAGATCACTGAAAAATGTTAAAAGTGAAAAATGACAAATCTGGAAATGTTATTTTCTATTCTCAAACGAGAGCGCCACGGTAAAATAACAAGAAATGACACCATTAGAAGTAATAACAAAGCTATTCTTTAACATTCATGGAAAAATAACTTTGTCATCAGAAATTACGCATGTTTTTAAAAGATAATGAACATTGGGATATCATTGGCAATAAATCCGTGACTCAGAACCCTTTAACAGTGAATGACTTTTTGAACAATGGAGACATCTATGAGTAAGCTGCCACATCTATTGGTGCTCCATGGCAAATATGGATTGAACACGATACGCTTGACTGAGTCTTATTAATGAGGTAAGCGATTGTGTCTGCAAGAGATATTTCTAAGCATCCCATAAAAAAGTTCAAAGGAAGAGTGGTTTCAATTAAGAGTTTGCGCACTATTGTATGCAGTTCGTTGAGCTGTCGCACCAGCAATTCCGATGTAAAGAAAGATTTTATATGCAAATAACTTCGTCAGAGATAAAGGCCGTGAGAAGCAACATAACATTTAAGCAATCTGATTTTTGATTTTCTGAATTGAAGATTTAGAGACATGCTAAATATCATTTACAGTTTGTTGATTATATGAAGTCCTCTTGTTAAAGTACGAAATTGCTAAAAGAAACACTCTACGTCTTTTTTTCATTAATTACATTAAGTTAAAATTTAGTTCCGAATGAATAATTCCAACACCCTTTTAGTTCCTGCACCACTGTAGAGACATTAGGATTTTTAGGAGCAGGTATGATGAAAAATTAGCAATCACCTTCGCCGGGAATCGAACCACGGACCTCTGAAATACCCGCTCAGTGTGCTGACCACTGCACCACGAAGGCACGCTAGGAAGGCGGGAGAAATACCTTATACGTTAACACCTATACTAAAAGTCTCGAGATATTTGAAATTCGGTTGTAGTTAAAGGTGAAAGCAAGGTTCAGTATTTTTGGAAGTGAAAGAAAGCAAATGGTATAGTAAAACGCAAATTGAACAGACTGAACTTCAAATGTAGAGTCTCATTCCTTCAGTAGAACATAGCGGAGGTAGCCAGCTGACCTAGGATTGTATGTGTTGGAAATCTACATTTTATCGACAGCAAAATGGGATAAGTTCGTAACTTTAAACATGTTGAAACGAAACTTGAGACAGAGAGCCAAGAAATCGGCATATTGGTCTTATTACAAATTTTATCAAGACAATAATGCCAGGCAAGTATAATGCTCAGATATGAAAACAATGGACTTTATATAACTCACCCATACATAATCAAAACGTCTGCGCAGTATCCAGAACTCACTTTATTAAGCGTATTTGGGACCATTTGCAAGAAAAATTAATAAATTTAAAATTTCCAATAGAAATGAACTTCGAAAAAATTCTTCAGAGAACGTTTAAAAATATAAAAAAATCTACAAAACAATAGAAAAAAAAAACCAATCACCAAGACAATAATCAAAACGAATAAAAAAAATTATGATATCGATGCTTAGAAGACTCGTAAAAGTTATAAAAGGGATAAAATGTTCAACAAATTATTAAAATACTTTTTTAGATTAAAAGTTTCAATGCTTCTATATATTTTATTTGTGTGCCTCAATGGCTTCTATAAATTATATAGTTGTGTGTCTCAGTGTCATTGCTTTCCATTTGTATAATTTATTATTTATTTATTTCAAATTAATTTTAAGATTTTTCTATTTTGTTTAGATCTAAGATATGGCACGTAAGAAAAGTTTAAGTTAATTAAAAAAATATTTGAACACTTATTGTGTCCGGATACTTTTGACTCACTATACTATAAATCCTTTGAGAATTACGTAGAATTTGTTTTCTGATTGATTGATAATGCCAAAAAATTACTGATGTTTTTCCCAGTTACTCAGTTTAGAAATCTACCTAGTATTTGATAAAAACTTAACATTGTATAACTATTATATAATATTAAAAATTATAAATTTAATGTAATTTTAATTTTTACTGGCATTTAATTTTTAAATTTTATTTAAATATAAATTTTTACTTATATTGACAAGCACGCAATTTTCTAAAATAACAGCTTAGAAGGTAACTTGCCTATATTACCGCATTTATAGGTAAGAGGATCAATGGCATTCCAAAGTGATGCACGTTTCTCGAATAACACTCATGGAAAATACAAATTCAGCGTGAGAAATGACCTTATTACTATTGCTGCTCCCCATTTCATCCCGACTAGTCATCAAAAACAGAGAAATGATAGCAATCAGTACTACAAACGTTAATAAACTAGAGACAATGAAAGAAGAGAGAGGAAGAATACCTAAATAAACTCACTGTCGGTCAAGCTGCGAGGGCGAAAAAATGCAACATCTATTGCTCTTGAAGGTGAAATTTTTGAATGAAGTTCCGCATTCAACTCTGAATCTCTTTGCATTATTTGAGCTCAAATAATAAAATACTAGGTGGTTGAAAAATTTCTCGGATTTCCTTTCCGAATTATTTGACTATTCTGCTCTGTTACTTAACATTCCGCTACTCTGACATTTTGTATAGTGATTTCCGTAAATAATTTGATTGCTGGATAACAAGGAAAACTTTCTAATTTTTGATTTTCGAACATCTTTTTAAGATTGAATTTTGTCTCCTTCCCTAAAATGTATTATAGACGTGAAGTTTATGAAGTCGCAACTCTTCGTGGCCCACTCGGTTGATTGCATAAGGTTTTCCTCCTGTGTGACGTAAATCCGAAGCAGTTTCCCTTAAAATATCCCCCACGAAGATACACCTCCCCATTGATATATAGCCTTCATGTGCTTCGGAGAAACGACTCCAATGCCAGATTTTTTATCAAAAGTAACACCATTCATTTTCCATAGGTTAAGATACTGCAAGAAATAATTATTGATATACAAACACATTGTTATTACATTTCAATATTCCTTGCAGAGTTGGCTAAATTTCAACATAAATGAATGGTAAAAATATTTTAAAACTAGCAGTTATATGAAGAGTTGCTATGCAAACTCTCTCTTTCCCAGTTCAGCACCGACCTGTTGTTTAAACATAAAACAAGGCTACTATTCTAAAGCGATTACGAAACATACTTGTGATAATTGTGATTACTTATATGTAACTACTAGAACATTAAAATAAGTATGCTAAGTTAAGATTTTGAATCCTGGCAAGGGCTACTGCTGATTTTTCATGTTTCCTGCTCAGAAATAAAAATATGACTCGACAAGTGGCGCCGAAACTAAAATATGATGGGCAATAAATCGCCATCGCCCGGATGTGGCGACTGAGTCCCTGCTTTTCCAGTCGCTTTTTAAGTGGGGGAGAACGTAACGAATTTTATCATTTCTTACTGCAACTTCGTAATGTAAGTTGAAGCACGTCAGGCTAACAATGTGCGAATTCCGTAATTTTCCATTTTTCCTGCTCCAAAATAAACCTAATGACTGTACAACTTTTATGTTTTCATTATCTATTTTAGTTATGATGCTAAAAATATTCTAACAATATTGATTCCATTTAAAAAAATCCTGATTTTTAATGTATGCCATTTGGAATGTGATAAGGCTTTTATTTAGCTGATAAGTAGTATTAATTTTAGTTATGAACATAAAAGACTATTTTTATCCAAATTTTGGTATTTATCAACATTTTCTATACTTTTTGTTGTTTAATTTCAATACGTTAAAACATAATCTAAATCTAAATAAATGTATATATGTGTTCTTCGAGTTTGGGAAAGGAGAGAAGAAATTATTTTCTAGCAGTGGCGAAAAATACAGGTTGAGAACAAGTGGGCTGAAACTTAGTTTGCATATTATTTAATTCACGTTTCTCGGAATTCTGCTAACTTATTCCGCACTGTTCTGCTAATAATTTTTTATAATAGCACAGCTCTAAAGTGGCCTTTTGAAAATCAACTTGGCTTACAAAACATTTTTAAGAATACACGTAAAGTGCATTTTTTAAAGTTATATTTTATATTTAAACATTGACTTATCCATGTTTTATTAAGTATTTTGAGTTATTTGCGTTCCTTTCTTTATTCATTTTAATAGTTTTGACTTTTAAAACGTGTGTCTTGCCGTTTTCTGCATCCAGACCTATTATGTTACCAGGGCATTTATTGCCAAAACATCTTGGCAAGTGTTGCCATCCTACGGGGCATAATATAATTAATTAACAATTAAATCTAACTTAAGAAATTTCTAAAAGTGTTGCTAGTCCAAATGAAATAAGATCTCAAATTTATCTTTCAAATTAAATTAATTATACATTGCTTAACTAGCTGAATGATTTAAAGGAAGTATAGCTACTTTTTTATAATTTATATCGTCACTTTAGTTTTCAATAAAGTCTGCAATCTATGTAAAAATGTCTAACTTAAGTGATTTAAAATTTACCTAACTGTTAAATTTTAGGAATACTCACACCATTCAGAGTTCAGTATTCAGAATCATTTCTATTCATAATACAGGGTACAGTTAACTATATAGTGAATTGTGCTACTTTTTATTAACACTAATTACCCCTTCAGTTTTTTAAATAAATTATTCCAATATTTAGTTGACAGAATAGTACAGTATGTTACTCTGAACGAATATATACTCAAGAATAAATTAGAAGAGATTCATGAATAGTTTTGCATATTTCAAGGAAATATATTACTAGAAATAAAGTTGTAACTTTTATGACCACGGAAGAAGCAAGGCCCGTAAGTATTTAAAGGATACTTAAAACAACTTCAAAACATCAATTAAAGAGGCCAGGTGAAAAGCCTGTTCATCTGGGTACTACCAATGGGTACCATCCCCATTCGAGAGGCTAGTTAGGGAATAATGGTTATGTGGAACACGTCAACGGCCCATCAGTTCGCTGATGCGTTTAGAAAGAAAACATTTGACCCAAGATACGAAGATGGTGTATGACCGACTGCATTTGATTGTACTTTTAAGGTGCCTGAACTGGTTCTTGAGCATTAACAACATCCCTGTCCGATTTCAGGCATACAAGGTGATGCTAAATAGACTCAACCGCTGTTTAATTTAATGCACTTTGAGTTGATGAGCAATAATAGCATTTCTGTTGATGGAACGGACCAGTTGAGTTTAATTAACAAATTGTTTTAAGTTCTCTTGTCCGTATCCTCATCACCTAATTAACTATTTCTTTCTCGTTAAGTACAATGTAAGTTATTTAAGAACTAAAAACAAATCTCTAATTGGATGCAGAATTTTATGGCTGTGGATTCTTATTTTTATTGATTTTTTAGTAAGATTTGTGATTTAATTTTCACCCAATGAATGAAACATTATTTAATGTCTATTAAATCGCTCTTGTTTCCTTGTCACAAAACATGTTATGCAAGATATTTTAAGATTCTGGCAATATTTTATTGAACAAAAACAGCTCGAATATAAACTTGAAAATGAATTTAATAATAAATAAGTCTTGCTCCAATTAGTGAGTAAGAAAATCTAAAATACTGTATACAGTCTTAGATGTAGCATTTCATAATTTTCAAGTGAAATGTATAAAAATAATTCAGCGGCACTTTGTATAAAAATAATTTTCTATGGTAAACCAGTTCTAAGGTTATATTATTTTAGAATGAAAGACTTGTATATTAGTTTAGAATACTTTACTTGTTTGGGATCTTATTGCTAATGATCAAGATAAAAGTATTTCAAATGAAAGAAGCTTAGAAGTTACTAGGCGAAGGCGAGCAGGAAAAGTATCATTTGAGGGCATTTTAATATTATTTTATGGGTGAAATTCTCTATTTAGTGATATATAGTGATATATATATACATATTTTTGTATAAATGATAGTTTATATCTTGGAACCACCATGAAATATAGCCCTCATTTCTAAGAACTTAAGTAATATTTTAACAGAATGTTTATAAAGCAAAAGAATTAATGAAATAATTTTAAATTCATAAAATAAAAGTTTACGCAAATTTGGTAGACAAAATTTTAAACTGTTATGAGGCTTACTTGGTTTTGCAAACAGTTAATCAGAAATATTATATAAAAATGGACAGTTAACTAGTTGTGTTTAATTAACACGATTGATTCAAGCTATTATCTTTCCCTTCGGTTCAACTTAAAACTGTAACATAAAAGCAATTAAAGAAGCACTTTTCTGTTTGCAGTACATTCATCTTTTAAGCTAAAAATGTGAGAAAGTATTTTTGTTTTTTATTTTTATCCAAAATTTTATTTGAAAATTCTGTCATTAATAAGTTAAATTTCTTGCCTAACGTGGTGTTTTCTTTCTCCCCACCTCTATCTTTTTTGTCCACTGGATATTAATTTCTCATGAATGGCGTTTTATTTGTGGGCAAATTAACAGCTAGTTATAACTTACTGCTATTACTTAAGAAATAAATGTGATAACAGCATGCAAGGAGACATGATAATATGAATCAAAAACATTTACAACTATATTGGTTTCATTTTTATGTCCGCAGTTCATTTTGATCTAATCCATCTTCAATAAGTTATTTTTGGTCTCTAAGATATTGCAAATTTGCCCTGAAATGTAACTTAATTAATTTTCAATAAAACAGAAAAAAGAGCAAAATTTGAACGGAAGTATTCAATATAACTGCAAATGAAAGGCATCACTCTTGACCCACCCTTGCTAATAAACGAAAATCAGCTAAAATTCTTTGAAGGTCGATTATGTACCATTCGTAAACATTCCTGTCGTTATTTGTAATTTAAAATTATAACATTTTTACCTCGTTCTCTGTAGTAAGCTACGTAAAAATGAATAATAAACCAGCTTAATAGTCGTATCATTTAACTAACATATACAAATATTACGATAAAAATTTTTTAAAGAGAATGCATGAGAGAGCATCGTTGAGAAAATAGTGTAATTATTTCAAAGTGTTATGAAAATTTTTATTAATGTGAAAGTTTGAAGATATTTCTTTTGCAACGCTGAAAAAATATCATTAATAAATAACTTTAATTAAGAAAATTGACGAAATTCGGTAAGTAGTAGATATACGTATATGAGATAATTTGGTAAGCAATAGTTGTATTTCATTTGATTTTAAACTCAAACGCTAAATAATGCATGAATAGGATACGTGTTTAAAAATACATAAGAGTGCGATATCAGTTACGAAGCCAATCCCATTGATGCCATTTGACAGGCTTACCTTCTAAGGCCATTTGCATAATTTCCTTAGCTTCAATAGTAATCTAACAGATAAAATTTAGCATATCCTTTCAAATTGCCTGTTAGCATCTAAATAGTACTTTTAGTCATGCTAAAATGCCTGATCTTCCCAGTTTCTTAATGGAAGAATGGACAAGATAGAGATATTTAAAAGGTCAATATCTGCCTTTGGAAGTTAACAAGTAAAAAATATCTTATATCCTCCTAGTTTATTGCTGAGTACCGGACGTTTAATCTTAAATCAGACATGGTTCGTGAATCGCAAATCCTATAGGAAACCGTCCACTGAGCTTACCTTTACTTTCTTGCATTGTTATATTTTGGACTTTACCGAACATTGAATTTTAATTGGGGCAACATCAGAACACTTCAACGAGATTTCCACGCCGGATGCAAGTCGTAAAGAAAAAGTAATGGAAAGGTATATAGGCACGCTGTTCTTTATGCTGTAGAAGCAAGACAATGAATCTAATTGGCTTTTTCCATGCATTGCTGCAGCAAATAGGAAGTATGGTGCATGAAGACTGTTAATGTTTAAAGGATGATAAATGAGCAAGAACATGTTTAAGAAATGAGCGGAATTTTTTTAAATATCCAAGCATTAAAATTAATAATCTCCTGTTTTAAAAAAAATATATATTAAAAAAATTGAAAGCATTCAGACTTCATATTACGCCCAAAGTGGCGTTTTTTTTTTAACGTTGTGTGCCTTACCTTTATTTATTAAATATCAAGTTCTTCGAGCTTAAACCATAAAATTCATTTCAACAGCAATATCACAAAATAATTTAAAAAGAGCATAACATTTCCGATACACAGCCTCGCACGCTGGAGATAATTCCCCCCCCCCGCACAGTTTTGCCATTGCTCGCTTTGAAGTCGTTAAGTTTCTTAATCAAAAACTCACAAAGGCTTTACAAACTATGAAACAGATAATAAAACAAATTCCAAATTCTAATTTTGAACTTCCAGATGCCCAAATTCGGGTGGAGACGGTCCCAATTGAAATCTGATTCGCTGAAGCGTTTATGTAGGTGTCTGCGTCATTAGCGTTATATAAGAAACATATGACATGGATTAGTTTTGAAATGATAAGCTTAGAGAGATTTATTATAAGAAGTTACTGTTTTTGAAACATAAAGAGAAAATAGTCAAATTAAAATGGACAGTTAAGGGACCGGTGCAAATTAAAGTTAGAATTCACAACAGTTCCCCTTAAAACGTCCTCTCCGAAGGCATATATAGAGAAAAGTACGCAGCAAATTGAGAAAATAATTTAACTATTAAGCAACAATCTTTTGTTCTTTTATTCACCTCTTTTTCATGGCTTACCAGTTCCACCAACGCCGGAGTAGTAAGATCGGTAAGCACGGGTATTTAGCACGGGTATTTAGACTTAAGTTCAAATCTCGGCAAATGAGTTAGCTGCATGGACGCTTTTGTAGTTTTTTCGATGCATAATGTGGACACAACAGTTCTCCTTAAAACGTCCTCTCCGAAGGCATCCCTCTTTTTAGACAAATAGCTTTTGTATAGTTTGCCATAATCCAAAAAACCTCTGTGGCTTAACTCTCCTCCTTCAACAAACGCAATTTTGCCCTACTTCTTCTGCTAAAAAACTGCATTTCTCCATTAGAATTCAGAATGAAATTCACACGAAAAAGTATAAAAATATACTTGTACTTTGAAAAGTTTATCTTTACTTCAATTGGAGACGGTTTATTTGCAAAATGCTATGAGTCATAATAAAGAGCATGTGACTGTATTTCAGCATTTATAATATCTTTACATAAAAGGGAAAGGCAGCTGCATGACAATTACCCGAAACTCCATATTTTATATGCCACTAGCTTGCACTGTTTGCTCATATGGTCATTAAATATCAGTCTTTATTCATTCACCTTTTAAAATCTTGTTCGAATATTTTTCAGCGTAGCATTATCTCAAAACGGAATTCTCTGCTTAATTTATTTGAACGAAGGGAGCTCACATAAAATAATGAAAAAAAAAATTGAAGAGAGGGGAGGGATGAAATCATTGGTAAGATGGCTTTCAAATTATTATTTTCTGATAAAGTATAGTTTTGGGACATCTCTTATTATTAACAAGAGTGTTGCAAATGTTTGTAAAAATTATCAGTGCTGTATACTGCAAACTATGTTTATTGTGAATTACATCGATTGGAGATAATTTTAAAGGTAAAATAAAGGTGTTAAAGAATACTGATGTTAAATTTAATCACTCATTTAGTAAGCAGATGCAGTATTTGGAATTGAAAATAAATTTAAAATCTCGTACCACGTTGAGTGGCAACACCGCTGAGAGCTGGCACTTCTCGAGATCGCAAAAATAACAAGTCCTCTGGTACCATTAAACAGTCGGAGAGTAGAGAACATGTTGTGACGGAACAGAAGAGGAAAAAAGGGAAAGCTTAAGTTATAAATATTCCGTACATCAAAGTAATCTGTATTTTTCCACACAAGTTTCAAACTTTGGCTTCTCATCAGTCTTGTTAATTACTTGTTCTTACATCAGATAATTCAGGCTTCGTCTGGTGCTGACTGGAAAGGATTCAGTTAGCGCCAGCCTAATCTTATAAACTATGACAAAATTGAAGAGACTCCAATGAACGCTAAGCTAAGATTGAATGTTTTCTGTTCTTAATTTTGCAATGATGTTTTTTACTTGCATTTACTGTTAAAATCTAGTTTGCTATATTCAGTACACACTGCTACAACTCTCCTCCGAAAGAAGAATAATTATATTTTTAATGCCACCACGATTACCTTTCTGCACAGCAATAAATCTCCACAGCTGTGGTGAATGCAATTTAGCGCTCATGGATGACAGCAATATATAAAATATTCCTGTACGGTACATTCAAATTCCTTGAGTGAGAATGTATAGTAGTCAGTTTTCCTTAGAAAATCCTCCACGTAGGCATCCCTCCCCTTAGACAGATAGTTCTCGAAAGCTTTGCCATATTTAAAATAAACCCAAACACTGAGTGAGTGAGTTTCATAAAATTTCTGCGAACGAAATATGAAAATTTTGCACAGGTTTTACGCACAATCGTATTTTATATATATTATAAAATTTTTTTGAAAAAGGGACTGTATAATCTCGAGTTATTCAAATTCATTTTAAAACAGGGCAAAGATTAGAGAAAATAACCATCTTAAGCGCAAAATATAAAGACGGATAACTCTTTCAAGGTTGTGAAAAGGCAACATTAGTGGTTTTAGGGACAGTGAAGATGATGGTTTCAGTGAAGAAGATTGCATTTGCTCAAAACAAGGAAAGCGAAAGTAAGTTGACACTGAAATGGTGTGAGAATAAAACAAGGAAAACTCATGATTCGCGATTAGCGAAGAAGATATCTGATGTAAGAAATCGTTGAGAAATAACTCTTGCAGTAAGTAATGGATTAAAAGCGTAGTAGCATTTGGTTTTATAAACTAGCAGCACATGAAAAATAAATTACGCAGTTTTCTGTTTTTCTAATTCATGCATTTCCATTGTCTGCTGTAACAATTACAGTCACTTCCCCAACTAAAACTTCTTCACTCTACTTATTCTCGGAGGAACTATTTTTCGACTGCGAAACTTAATTTTAAATGCAGAACCGAGAATATTAGCGAAATAGCTGAAAATATAGTCCATGTGAAAATTAGTATGTAATAACCTTCGCTAAATTACCTATGATAGAATGATAAATATTTAAACTATAAGCAGTAGAAAGAAATTCTGTTTTGCTTTGTAATAGTAAAGCAATCCAAATCTTACACAGAACGGTGCTTCTATGTATATTTAAAACATACAAATGCAAAACCTAATGGAAATGCGTTTTATTACTACCAGTTAAAATTCAATTTTTAATACATCTAATGTATTTATTCGAAATGATAGAATTATATTACTACAGTTAAAATTCCATTTTTAATACATATAATGTATATATTTGAAATGATAGAATTATATATATATATATTGACTATAGTTCTAATTTAATGAACTGCACATTTTGCATCTATAAACGACATAGATTTAATGAATGCAAGAGGAGAACATGATATTTTTCATAAGGTGTTGTATTTAGTTCATAAAAACGGTTTTATTAACTGACTTTGCAACTGGCAAGGTAGAGTTAAAAAGTGTTCTTTGTTATGATTTACGTTAATTGCATTAAATAAAACTTTAAAACGTGTTTTATGAATGTATAATACTTTTTAAACACTTTTTCATAATATTAGAGGACCTTTGGTGTATATGTGAGTTGGAGCCTCCAGACCATGACAAGGTACTCAGCAACGAGGAATTTGTTGAAAAAGATAAAGTACTTCTAAAATGCTTTTTCAAGAGAGAAAAATAATTTGCACAATATAACAGTTGCTCAACAAATACTTACCCCTGGCAGAGAGGAGTAGTGGACTTTGGTAGCCCGTCCGTTACAGAACTCCATACATTTAAATAGCTTTATAGCATTAGCGTCTCAATGGCTTTATTATAGTAGCATTAGCGACAGCTTTATTTAATTATTATTAATTTATAGCATTAGCGACAGCCATGGTGTTGCACTTCCATGATTGTTAGTTAATCTTACATTTCTCAAACAGTGACGTTCCACTGAACTTTTACGAGAGAGGCCTCATTCTATTGTTACCCCTTTTTGAGAAACTTGTGCTTTGCTCCACATTTAACTTTTTTTTAAAAAACATTTATTAAGTTCAATCCCATTAGGCACTATACGGAAAGAGAGGGATGCCTGGTGGAGGAATTTTAACGGTGTTACACATGGAAAAAATCACAAAAACGCCCATGCAGCCAGCCCATTCAAGGGACTCGAGCCTTGGACCGAACTACCAGCGTTCAGCGGGTCTGATAGTCTCGTGCAGCCACTGATGGGCCATGCTGAACATTTCACCACTGTTGATGTATATAATGAAACAGTAACCACTTTCTCTACACAAAAATCTTACACAAAGCACTTTCTCTATGTAGATACTTTCTCACGAGTAGTTTAAATAATTACTAATCTAGTATTAAGCTATTGTAATGATGTTTGTTGACTGTATAATTGCCACTTTGGAAATGTTCAAAATGCGCTTAAATTTTAATGTATCGTGTCAACATCGTGAAAGCCATTGTTGCGTCAACTTATTTTATTTAAAAGTGAATAATTTTAAATAGTATTTACATATGTAGGTTCTGCTCATTTTTCATAAACGGTGTTTGTAAAACAGATGAAATAATTGTTAACGTCATAGTGAATTAAGACGTACCATTTCATTCACTAAAAGTAAATTATTACGGTAAATTTTACTTTTTTGAATTCCTGCTAAATTTAAAAGTGCGCAACGTAGTTTTATTTGAGTTCTATGGAATATCGGTCGTAACAATTTTCAGGTCGTCCCAATCGCTAAATCCTCGTGTTGAAGAATCACAATCCACCACCTTTTCTAGTTCGGGCACCACTGTAGAGACATTATTTTCTTAAAGCAGGACATGTGAAAAATGTGCAATGCCCTCGCCGGGACTCGAACCACGGACCTCTCGAATACGCGCCGAGTTTGTTGACTGTTACACCACGAAGGCATGCTAAGAAGGCGGGGAAAATATCTTATAAGTTTGCATAAAACAGAAGTCTAAAGTTGCATTAATGACGAATACTGTTCTTACAAAGAGTCCATATTTACGCATTTCAGATTTACAATTTCGCGTTTTTTAACTTTCTGCGTAGATTATTCCCAAAATGATTAATTCCATTAAATTAAAAATAAGAAATCATCTGCCAAGTTCATTAAAATAAATTTATGGAGGTAAGCAAAATATGTAACGAAAATAAATTCTTAAAATGCATTTCTCGTTTAATCTTAAATCAACGATATATTTTTGGCTCTAATTTATTCGAAAGTTTTGTTGGTTAGTTACATAGAACATGAAGTCTACGTCTGTTAGAACGGGTGCCTTCAAGGAGAACGTTCTGAGAGAAACTTGTTCATGTGCTCGTTACACAAGGGAGAAACAATGAAAATCCCGTACAACCAGCTTGTTCACCAGAAGCTGAACTCAAGACCTACAAGTACTCAGTGGTTTTTATTAATTCGCTAGTGGTAGGCCCAAACATTTTATTTATAAGGAGTTGATGATTTCTATATGTTTTCATAACTTCATTTTAACAGCTTTATTTTACATAAAACAAGTTCTATCAAATAGTCTGCACATAAGTTCCTGCTCGTTGAATAAATTTTACCAAAATAACTGGCTGTGTATCTGGTATAATTTGTTTTCCATGGGAAGCCAGAGCCCGAAAATCACTGAATACAGATAGCAGCTGCTTTGCGTTTATTATTCAAAATTTAAGAAGATATTATAATCTTGAACTGATAAGTTTTTAAAAATATTTTCAACCATGAAATAAATTTTGTATGTCATTGTCCCTTCTTTTTCATAAAATGATACACTGCTTTGTATTCTTTCTTGACAACGCAGACAAGCACATTCGCCAAGTGAAGGGATGTACTCGTGGAGAAAATTTTTAAGGAAACTGGCTCGTATCCATATTAAACATCGGAAAAGTCACAAAAACTCTTTCAGCCGGCAGTTCGCCGGATTACGAGCCGAAGCCGAATTACCAACGATCAGCGACTTCATCATTCGGCCGCATTGTTTTATACTGGAAAGATAAATTCAGACTTAGTTCTACAGTAGAAAATGTAATCAACCGTATTTAAAACGACTACGCATACTTTCAAAAGATAAGATTGTGGTCTTTTGTAAAAGTGGTCATCTTACAGAAGACATCTGTCGGTGATGGCGATTATCAATTTTCATCATGGATTTACTCCATTCAAGGTTATTGGAAATTATTCAGTTATTTTAAAGATATTTACTGAAACCGAATTACGATATTTAGGTAAAGAAATATACTGAAGCAGAAGTGCGGTATTTAGGTAAGATTAATATAGTATTTCGGTAATATTGATAAATTACGATTTAATTAAAAAGATAAGTAGCTAATAAAGTAACAACAACGAAAGAGAATCTTAAATCATTATTATTTTTATTTTCTTGACTATCAGTGGATAACATTTTAAAATACGTTGAATAAATCTTGTGAGTAAAGCGAGAAACCTTAACCGAGATGATTTACATTCTAATTTTCATTATTAACTCCTTTAGTAAAGTTTACTCAAATATTCATTTAACGAAGTCTGTCTGTTAGATTTCATCTTTTGTTTAAAACATTCTGCATTTTTACTAAAGCTTTTCTCCAAATTATTTGAATTCATCTACAGGTGCTTTTCCGTCAACGTTTTTGCCACTAGCATCTTAAATTAAATTTTGTGATCTAAAATTTGAGTTAATATTGTTGTACCTTAAGCTAATATTGTTGGTATCTTAAGCTAATATTGTTGGAATATTTTATCTAAGGTTAGTCACTTAAAAGTTACGAGATCAAAATTCTACCCATACAGGCACTGAAATGTGACTCAAAATTAAAGGCAATTGCTTAAAAAAAAAAAAAAAAAAAAAAAAAAAAAAAAATGTAGCTTAGAAAATGAGATAACTCGTTTAATGAGCAAATCATAGCTGCCAAAATCAAGCCAGTATGATAAATTAACAGCACGCTTAGAAAGAATAATTAAAATAGTTAATCACTTTAACGATTATCACTAAAGTGATTAATTACTCTTTTCCATTAGCTAGTTTCGCTGTTGTATTAAAACTCTCCGGTGATACCTCTGCTCTGAGGTGAGGACCGGGTATTCCATTTTTATGTTGCATTAAAACTCCCTCCCCCGGGGAATGCGATATAAAGTGCTTGGAATTTGAGTTTTAAAAAGCAATTATTACAATTTGTTTTAAGTCTAACTGAAAATCCAGCACTCGCTACTAATTTTGATTTCGGGAGCCTTGGCGTGGTAGTTTCTTTTGCTAAAATGTATTTATGAAACATATATATATGTTGAATGATCTAAAATTCATTTAGTTCGAAAACAAATTTTTCTAATACTTGCGCAATAGCTGCAAAGTAAGATAATAATAAATTATTTACTAAAGAAATATTGACTATATTATATCCTAAGATAAATTTAGTAGAAGTATCAAAAAAGAGGGAGCCCATATGCAGGAAGTTTAATTCCGAAAATTGTGTTTTAAAGTAATTTGAATGTAAATTATGAAAAAAAAAAAAAAAAAAAAAAAAAAGTTTAACTGGGACATTATTTCAATCCAATTAGCTGACCGGAAAGACCACTGCGGATTCATATATCGGGAGAGTTTTTTTTTTTTCCCGACCACCCTGTACATTTCTTCTCTGATGTCCACTACACTACTTAAACCTTTACTTCTGTATTCAGGTTAACTTTGTCTAGAGTATGATGACGAATAAAATCTATCATACAGTTAGCAGAATGTATAGAAAACATACAGTCTTTCATTCTAATGAAGTCATTCAATGATTCAAACCATTCACTTACTGTTTATTGACAGCTGAAATGTTTCTATGGTCCTAAAAGTTAAAAAACAACATGAATTTAGTACCTTTTAGATTTCGAGTATAAACGTATTATTATGAATTCAGTAGTCAAACAACAAAAATCAGCGTTATATTTACAAAATTTTCACAGGACTAGTTTCAATGGTTTTACCGAACCACCATCCTCAGCTGCAAAACCGCAAAAACAAACCTGAGGATGGTGGTTCGGTAAAACCATTGAAACTAGTCCTGTGAAAATTTTGTAAATATAACGCTGATTTTTGTTGTTTGACTACCGAATTAGTATTTATTCGGCGTGTTATTGTGTTTTAACTATTATTATGAATTCTTATAAATTTAGCGCTCTTTAAGGATTTAGGGGAGAAATGTGTTACTTGAAGTAGGTGAGGCTTTAATGTGTGTACGCTTTCTGTAGTATACGCGCACACGCACATCACATTTCATTTTTAGGCTAACTCAAAAGGTAAAGAACAAGAATTCTTACGGGGTCATCTGTTTCCTTTTTACTGCAAGCAACGTCCAGAAGTACAGATGAAAGTCCTGACACTCCTTCTTTATCCAGTGCTTCTTTTAAAATGAGGTTTTTGGTAGATTCTTCAATTCCGACAGGAGAATGTTCGGAAGTAAGCGTCAGCTCAATATCACCGTCTTTTGATGGATCTCCCGGAATTGGAAGGGTACCAATAATACTGCCTGTGTGAAGAACAAGGAACTGAAACTTTAGATTCAATATAATTAATATATAATTTACATATGAGAGCATAAAAAGTGTTATTTAAAATCCGCAGAGAAGTTTAATTCTTTTATGCACATTTTATACGAATAAGGTGTTACTCAACAATGCTTCGAAATACGAATAAGATTTCACCTAATCGTTGCTAATAAAAATGGCTAAGAAATTACACCAGTAAAATACATTTTTATATTTGTTTAGCTGTACGTAAAAAAATATAATTTTTAATTCGTTCTAATGGAAACATATGTCTTTTAGTTAGATTTAATAAATGTTAACTTTAGAGTAATTTATCAATTTAGTGAAAACATTTTGGGGCTAGTGAATAATATTGAATCAGTTCCTCATTTTAAATTTCACAGACGCAAGATATTTTTTTGACAGAAAATAGCGTTCATAGCTTACGAATCGAAGCATTTATGAAGCGTTTCTGAATTCTTCCTAAATGACGGAAATTAAAATAAATTAGTTTGCGTTACAAAATGCGCAAAGACTGTGAATTCTGTCAACATGAAATCTGAAGCTGAATTCTAATTTATTAATTCATCTGTGCTTTTCAGGATTTGTTAAAACAGTTATACATATTATATATGTCAATCTTCGGCAATTACGTCGTCGACGCACAGTTAGTCATGCACGTTTTGCACAGAAATGTGACAATGAAATTATAAATAATGTTTGACACAATGATTTTTTAACTAATGCACAAATTAACAATTCGCTTTTGCACATATTCATTGCATCGTTGTTGAAATTAGAAGGAAAAACTGTTTAAGTATTTTATTTTAGGAAAGCATTCTAGTTCATGAACTTTTTTCCTACTTTTAATTTTTAATTAGTACTTTAATTCTACTTTAAGGAACTTAACTTCTCATTTTAACAGAAACAAGTGTACTCACCAACGGGCAAATCTTCCCGCACAGTAAACGTTTCTGATGATCCGCCATTTGAAAGATAGCATCGATCATCTGAAAATATAAAAGCATCCTTGAATTATGAATCACTGAAAAGTTGTGAATTTATTTAAATTAAATAGTAAAAAATGTTTTATAAACATAACAATATCAATAATTGAAATAATGTAAAAATTATGAAATTCAAAACATTTGTAACATAAATCTATTGCATCAGATACCTAAAAAGTATATGAAGAAAGCTGAGGAATTAATATATAAAATGAAAACTGAACATAAAATAAAACGTTAGATTTATAATGCAGCCTTATTATTTAATGCGCAGAATATTGTACATTTAAATCAAATTCTATCGACTAATTTGTCTAGAAAATTGCCTTAAATAGAAATAATTTTACTTTTGCTCACAGAGCAGTGAATGCTCTAATGTAACCGAATTAAATAACTAGATCGTGATCAATCAGGTATGATTCGTAACGATCAACAATTTTCGATCTAAGAACTTATATATAAAAATACGTAAGAAAAAAGTTCGGCGTACACAGTTTTAAATGTTTAGTTCGGTATAAATAGTTAACAAAAGAAAACGCCAGTCTATGGTTCCCACAATGATTCATACTACAATAGAAAATGGAGCAGTGTGCTCTTTCTGAAATGCTCTTATTCCTTTAAATAATAAAGTGAACCCCCAATATTCTGCTTCAAAATCGGTCTCCTAAAACGAATGTCCCAGAAAGCAGATATATGTGAGAAAATTTCGCATGTGTTTTCGTGTGCATCAAGCTGAAATTTTAAAGATGAAATTTTGTTTCTACTCTGTATGGAAGACAGTGACTGAAAGGATGTGCTATTAATAAACTTGAAGAATTTAAATCTACAGAGCAAAATAAACTATAAAATAAAAACACTTCACACCTTTTCAGCGCGTTGCCAATCTAGAGATAGAAACCGCAGTGTTTTTTGAACCGCGTGTAAAACTGTGCCTTAATTTAATCTTTATGGCATAATGATTGTTATATGTATAAATTTTGAAAACAAAATTCTTCATAGCTCTTAATAATAAAGCTTATTCAATATTTATTTCATATTTAACACTTAATATATGATAATGATAAACATTATGATACTATGATTTGGAGAAGATTTATTCCTTTTTTTCCCTTCATTTGCATTGCTATCTTAACTTGCAAATTTATTTCCTTGCAGAGCAACTTCGTTATCATTCCTTTCTTTTGATATATTGATGGATAATTTTATAAAAGCTTTAACAGTTGTCTCCATGTGACTGATTAGATGGGATCATAAGAATTAAAAGAGATCGCAATTCAAAAAAGAGAAAAAAAAATCTGCATTCTTCAATGCATCTTCAAAAAACAAGCTTCCAGAGCAAATAGAAGGACCGGAAGTGTCGTCTTTTGTTCGAGATACAATATGATAGCGTTAATGATGCGTATTATGCTTACACAAAGTGCTTACGGCGATGTGACATAAAAAAGGTCGATCTGTCAGATCGGTCATTAGGTGCCGGCTCTCAAAACGCATAGATTATTCGATCGGCCATCAGACATGAAATATTCTTTCGAAACATGTTTATCACACAATTCAATCTTAGAAGAAGTTCATCAGAACAGTCTCAGTTTGATGTAAATGTTACATATCAGAATTAATTAGAATTAGCACACGTATCTCATAGAGGCTTAATTAACATTTCGAGGACAATCCTAATTAAAATTCTAATAACACTTTATACTGCGTTGCGCTATGAGAATCTCCAAACAAATACGCTTGTTCGAGAAAGAAAACATTTTGTAAAGTTATAAAGTTTCACATTCCCTCCTTTTTTATATCAAAATATTTAAAAAATAATCTGTAGTTTTTAGTAAGTATATTATTTCTCACGGGTTTTATAAACACTATTTCACTAATTCGTATGATCAGAATTGTTTGAAAAAAACTACTGCTACCGCTCATAACTGGTGTCTCAAAAAATTTACCTTTTAAGTACTTTCAAATGTTCCCATTGATTGTTTTTTGAAAATTTTGGACATAAATAGATTAGATTCTGTATTTACTTATTATGTCTTATGTTAAGTCAAAATATCTTTTCATACTCTTAAACGTTTATAGAATATTGGATGTATGCAGCAAAATCTGACTTTATAAGAGCCTTTCCCCTTTTTTCTCTAAAGACATATAATTGATAACTTATCTGCATACTAAATCTTTTTGCCTTTATTGCAAAGATTAAATTTTGCGCAATATTAAATCGTCTTAGAAGTTTGAAATGACATGCCAGACTGAAAGGATTACTCTACAAAATCTTTACAATATAAATTTCGCAGATCTTAGACAAGGATTGGGATATAAAAACGTATACCATGAATTTCTTGGTTTGAATAAGAAAGACATTTTTTTTTTGTTAATGAAATCAGTATCGGGGTGTGGGATGACGATATTTTTTCTTGTTCCTTTAAGATTTCTTTCTGCAGTATCAGTTTCTACTAAGTGTAACTCTTTAATAAAAAATACTTGAAATCTTGATTATAAAAATAAATTTCATTTGATCAGAGTTGTATCAAATATTTTGCTTCAATATTAGATACTTGTAATATGTAATATGAGAATGTACAATAAATTCATATTATTTGTTTTATTGTTAACAACACTCTTAAGACAGCTTTAATAGAGATGTTAGTTTTATTTGCTCCTTAAACTGAGAAAGTATGCACTTAAATGGCTACTTCATTTATGTGTACTTATAAGAGTTTTAGTGTAATGCGTACAAACGTTTCTTTAACATAATCACACATAACATTGCAAAATATTTAACACGAACAAAGCCATACGGATGTATGTTTTTAGCTCTAAACCGCACTTGAACATATGCATATGTAAAAGAATTCGATATGAATTATTGCTATGAAAAACCTGAAACTGGCATTACACGAACATACTTGGAAATTATAGAGTGGTAAATTTATAAGATAGGAACATAAAAAATAAATTAAGTATATGGTGATGTATACGGTTATGCTGCTATAAAATTCCATTTGTTTATCCCTCTCATTAGGTTCAGTGTTACACATGACATCGCATGAATAATGGATGCAGACATAAATTTTTAATCTTGCCTGCAAGCTCTCAAACAGCGTTTTCTAGCTTCCAACTTTAGAGGCAATGGCCTAAATTTGAGAAAGCAAAATGCACATGAAAAGTACCGTAGAACTCGGGAGAAATGCACGCATACCAAACGTATATGAATCAAAATGTTCTGGGGGGGGGAGAAAAAAGGACTGCACATCTTTTGCGAGCGAATTGACAATAAATGGAAAGCAGCTAACAGATTGTCGTTATGTTAGGTCAAGGACATCTGCAAGCTCTCGAGCAGCACAATAGCTGAGAAGAGTCCCCAATTGTTTCGGAAGTTAAGAAAAAAAAATTCCATTCATTGATGACTTACCGCTTGGATAAAGTCTCCTTCTGGTGAGTCATAGAATTTTCCTTCTTTTGCGGTATAGAACGAGAGACAACAGAGGTTAATACGTTAATCTAAACCTCATATTCATTGTTTTTTTCCATCCAAGGAATAATGCGACAATAAGCAGAAGTTATCTGACTAATGTGACATCATTTAATGAGCTCTTTCAAAACAATATTCCCCGTATTATTATAAGCTTCGCGAATCACAATCGGCTGTGAAATGAGGGAACATATTTCATGGTCTTTAAATGAGGGGTAGTTATTAACTACTACAATAATTACAAGATGGTAATGATGGGTTATGGAAAGGATAAGAGGCAATAATACATGAATTCAGTAATCAAAAGGAACTGCAAGAATTCTTCAGTTCAGTAGCAATCAAATATAAAGTTTGAGATGATAATATATTTACTCAAAGTTAAACTATGCACTAATCATTATTATCAGATATAAAGTACTCTTCATTTTATTACAGAAATCCATATAATTCATTACTATATGGCATGCTCGTCTTTACTGTAAGGCACACATTTCATAGACACTAATTTTATATCATGTCGCTAATTTTGATAAATCCAAAAATTTATATTTCTGTAGTTTTAAACTTGCGTAACACTAGGAAAGAAGTTTTCACAGAAGGGTGAGTTCTTATGCAAAGAGAAGCATAGAATTGAAAAGGATGAGTTTTCCAAGTTTACTTATACCAAAGATTCCTTCGCGAAGAACCCTATTTAACAGAGGATTCTCATACGAAATACACCACCACTTTTAGCCACCGCCACCACCCCATAAATTCTTTACTGTGAATACTGAATCTAATGGTAGAGTATATAAGCTGGTAACTATTGGATAGTGGGCATGACTTATACAAATCTTGAATACTATTAGCCTACCAACGTTGAATTGAGTACACATTCTGTGCCTGTTCAGTTACTTTTTGCCCCACACACAGATATTTGTGTTTACATATTTCCTTCATTTATTAAACTTTCTTTTTTAATATAACAATAGGCGAGGAAAGGAAACGCTTAGTTGTATCTTTAAAAGTGAAAATGGATGGACTAGGAAGAAAAAAACTAAGAAAATATCTTGGAACTACGAAAGCTAGAAGAGAAACATAACAGAAACTAAAAAATATGTTTCTATTATAAACTGTTATCGAAACTATTATAAAAAGCACTTTTCTGTCCTGATACAGTAAAACAACACTACACCTACCAACATTAACATATTTTGTTAACTTCCATCACTTTACTTTAACTTCTATGTGCGGCGAACTATTCTCACTAAAATGTAATTACAATAAAACCTGTTTAATTATTAAAAATATATGTACTGATAGTTTCATAAATGATTTACTACAAAAATCCGCGTAAATGTTTAGTTTCCTAAGATAAAAGAAGGAGTTTAAGAATGATACTATTGTATATCACATACAAAAGAATAACGTAATATATTATTATCATATTTATGATTTTCAATCTGGATTAAAAGCAACTTTCTGTTATCAAAATTCTCATTTATCTGAAGAGCACGTTTTTACATTACCCAGTATAAATCAAGTTTTATAGGAGAGTGATTAGGTCGGAAGCCATTTCAAACATATTTCCTTTCAAGTTGTATAACAGAATATTATCAGCTAAGAGTTTTATTGTATTCACGCATTTTAATTAATGTACAATTAAAGTACACACAAGGAAAGGATGTCTGAAAACCTTTGAGAAGAAATTCAAAATGAAACATTGAGAGTGAAGATTCGTAGTTAGTAATTGAGGAGTCAAACGAAGCGTGGTGTTTTCAATGCCAAAAGCAAAAGTTTTTTTTTTAAACATTTTTTCGGAACATATTATTCAAACTCTCAAGCAGATAAAGTTCTCCTAATAAGATACTTTTGGCTGAATGAGAAAATGCCTAAATGAACTCTGAAAACTAGTTCTCGTGCAGACCATTTTTAAAGTTGCTGGATTATGAATATTATTCTCAAGTAGCACGGCAATACAATAACACATTTACCTGAGTTACTGAGGATAATGTAACACTGGCGATGAAGAATAATGAATAATATTTCTAAGGCAAATACAGTCAAAAGTCGTTAATCCGGACTCGTCGGGACTTCGGCGATTCCGGATAATCGATTTTTCCGGATTATAGATCATCAGTTTAAATCTGGTAAAATGGCATGCAGAAATTATAAAATTAAAAATATGAAACCATAATTTACGAAATAAAGAACAATTATGATCTAAAGGGTATCAAAATTTACAAAAAAAAAAAAGCTTAATATTTATTTGTTTACTTTATTAAACATTTCTTTCAATGTAAGTTGTTTAAGTTGCTTCGTTTTTTATGTGATAATACATTCTCTTTAATTCTATAAACAGACATAATTTCTTGTTCAGTTACAAAGTTCCGCTGTTCAAGTCCTATAATTGCTGTGTCGAGAATACCGACTAATTTGTCAATCGAAATTTTTTGTTTTCAATAACCTCTGTCACTTTCTTCACTATCGGAAGCCAATTATAATGACGAGGAATTTGATTTAAATCATATCAAAGATGGAGTGCATCGAGATGAAATACTACATTTAATAAGGAATTATAAGCCAAATAAAATAAAAACATCTGCCCTGAAGATAAGGATAGTGCTGACAGATCAACTTCCAATTCATTGCACGCCGCCACGGCGTTAAAGATAAACAAACGTTAAAATTTAGATAAACGGACGTTAAAGTTTAGATAAACAAAGGATATGCCTTTATCCATTTTTTGCAGCAATTCCACTTTTTGTTTAATGGACTCCGAAAGATACTTTCGCTTTGTACATCCCTTTACATATTAGTAAATATACATCGGAAATTCTATTTGACATAATCGAAAGTTCAAGCTTACTTTTATAAAATTGCTCTAACAGTCTGCAAAAAATAATAATCCGGATCCAATTCGAAGATTAAGGAACAACGCAATCTGCAACATTAACTGAAATAGATAATTAGATAATTTTAGCTTAGCTTATCCCGTCCGTTATACATTAAACGCGCTTTCGTAAACGTATTTTGCGCACGCGCACACGTAAATTCGCAGCGGTAAAGGTCTTACGCGCATGCGTCAACGCGACACATGCGCAGAAAGTTTGTAGCTTTGAGGTCCGGATTATAGATCATTCCGGATTATGGGTGTCCGAATTAACGACTTTTGACTGTATTATTATGATTATTTCCGCATTTCATAATATGTTCATTAATACTTGGTGAATTAATTATAAGCATTGAATAGCCCGAAAAAGAATTAAGTACATGATATTTCGGGGTACTTTGAATGACATTTAAATTTCAAATGTGGAAAACACTGAAAGATACTGTAATTAAGTTAATGAGATCTGTACTGCAATAATTAATGAAATGCTAAAACAAAGTAAGATAATATAAAATTATGTTATCATACATATGTTATCTAAATTATGTTAAGCATACATATTGCACTCTCTCTGCGGAAAGATTGACTTCGGCGGAATCTACGACTAAAAAATTATACGAATAAAATACGTTGCATTCAATTACAATGCTAAATTCAACAACAATTTGCCTTCTTTAACTGCAATAGTTCAATTCTTCAAGAACAAATAGAGGATTTTTGAAGGATTTCACAGAAAGCTGAGGATATCAAATACAACTACCGTGCATTTACTTCACGGAATTTAAATCAGCAAAATGTAATAGCTGCTCTGTCACCGAGAATGATCTAAAATTCAAAAATTCCTTAATTATTTCATCTGAGTTAGATTGGTGGGCAGCTAAAGCTTGTTTATGTTAGGTAGAAAATAAAGGAACAAAAACAATTTTATTGCATTGCAAACTTGCAAACTTACCTTAAATTTATTTTAAACTAGCATTTCCTATTACAGTAATGTAAATTAATAAAGATATGCATAATTTGCACTATAAAAATTCCATCTTCAAGTAAATTACATGGGAAAGCGCATTTATATTAAACAGGATAACACGCCGGAGCAATAACAAAAATCATTCACAGTCTCAAAAATTAAAGTACACATAGCAATTCCTTAGTCTCACACAAATAAAATATCATCAGTTTCGAAAAATTTCTTAATTTTTGGACGCATATTCGTTTGTTTAGAGCACATCTGTTCACAAATATTCAAGTTAATCATGATTTTGCTTGGGTCTTCAGTCAGAGTGCTTTAGATAGCTCTTTCTAGAGTGATTTAATTAGCTTTTTCTGTTGCAATGACTCTTAACAGCAGGCATATATATTAACGTCTAGTACTTATAAAAAAGGCATTTCCATGTTATAACTTCGCGGCCACATCAGGCTTTTGACAAGTAAATGCATCCAAAAGCTGCATTTTTCTTCAACATTTCACATTGTAAATTTAAGTCTTTATTTAACACACAGTTATCAAGTAGTTTTGTAAAAGACTAATGCATTAATTAGCAAAGTTAAAATTTTTTTTCGTCTATTCGATTCATTGCATTTCGAAACGCAAAACAACAGGCTACCCTGTTCAAGAGCAAATTATTCTTTGCTGAACATTGATACTCTTGATTAAAAGCAAGGACTTTTAGCAAACAAAGCAAGAAGGAATGGAAACAATGAACATAAATCTTACACTAGAAATAGTGGAACCAATTTTCCATTGCAAAGCAGCCAATTCCAGTAGGACTTCTTCTGATTAAATTACAAAAACCCTTTTTTGGCATAGGCAATTGGATTTTCTCTCTAACAATCAAGGACGTTCAATTCAAAGCAGTTTTAGTTATGAGTTTTAAATGTGTAAGGCATTTTCTTGCTCTTTGCCGCATGCTTCATTGTGTAATTGGAAAGTACGTCCGGTTAGCAGTCGGAGGTTCGGAGGTCGAATCTCGGCGAGGGTTGCGGTTATTCTTCCTGTTTCCTTCTTTGATAAATCTAATGATTCTACAGACCGAGGAGGTGGAATCATAAACTTTCAATAACTAGAGAAGAAAAGACTTTGTTTGATACAATAATTCGTTACATTTTGTGTTTCAAATAAAGTAGAAGATCAGTTTTAAGACAGCTATTTTGGAGTTCAATCCAAGTTAGATCAATTAACAAAAATAGATTATTATAAAAACAATTATGTCTTATAAAAACCACCTACTTCCGTTGCTAATATTTTTTCATTTTTTTATTTTTTATTTTGAAACGAAAAGAGATTTCTTCCAGCGTTTAAATAATTTCACATTAAACACGAAGATAATTTTCTTCAGTAAATATTAATAACATACTTTTTCATGTAATAAGCAATTTTTAATAATATAGTAGATTAAATTTGCTCTCTGTTAATTTGATATCTTGCCTACGATTTTTTTAACTTATACGTAATTCCACATTTGCAGCCATCGACAAATTAATGCCTGCACACAATATAAAAGCTTTTAGTTATAAAAGAAGTATGCAACTACGACCTGGTAGGTAGCATAGACCTTTCAGGTAGTATAGAAGAAAGAATTATTTGATAAGATAATTTGTTAAATTGCAGAGCTATGCATCAAAATTTATGTGGGACTATAAGATTTAACATTTAAGAGTTTAGTCTGAATTGGACTAATTAACAGAAGCAAATTTCAATAGAGTATAAATGTGGATTATCAGAAACTGCCTTATCTTGTTTGTTCATAGGTTCTAAAATTTCATGTTTTGAAGAGAATAAAGATACCTTCCATTCGCTAAATAATTTTAGTTGCAACACGCAGAAAAATCTCAGCAACTATTACTATTAAACTTCTGTATGTAGTTACCAATTTCTAACAGCATATTATATTAAATGTCCCTGCTATTAATTTGATATCTTTCGTATGGCTTTTTGAAACCTATAGTTATTTCGAAAATAGCAGCTGTTGACAAATTTAGGTATATTTACAATTTATATCATAAGATTCCTTGGAAATAGGACTTACCTCTAAATAAGTGAAATGGCAAGTTTTCTCATTTAAGGTATTTTATGCTTGACAATTTTATTGTCAGTTCGGAACGTAAATGACACGTCTACAATTTCTAACGGCCATGACCTTCGAGTTGTCTATTGTTCTGGTAAGAATGCGATTTTCGGAGAAGTGAGAGTGAATAAAGTATTGTGATTTTTCTTTCTTTTGTGATAGTGATTGTGAAATTCCTAATTGAGCCATGGCTAGTATTGAGGAGGAAATCGGGAAGGATAGGGGATTAGTTGCAATGAGGAGTCAATAAATAAAAATACAATACTTCTATATAAAACTGATAAATTTAGATTAGCTTAATCCGGATGGAACACGGAGTGATTGCACAATATAGATGCCAATTTAAAACCAATTAAAATAATGACTACGCGAATGCTAACTATCTAAAAGAGTATACAATTCAAAATCCACTTATTTTTACAACCTGATTTAAAAACCAAATGATTTCCTACACAGTCGTACGTTCAAAAAGTGTTAGATACGACCCTGTGTTACATTCTTTTGACAATATTTTAAGCACAGAAGCAAAAGTGCGGCAATAGTTTGCGAAAATAGGTAAATTTAAAGATTGAATGCTACAAACTGTAAACAAAGTAGCTATAGTTACAAGATGGCAACAATGAAAATCTGAACTTGCCGCAGAGCAGTGTAATAAAATATACAGAGAATTTATTGCTCTGCCGCAGCGCAGAGTAATAAAATAATCAAAATCAATTCGTGATTTCGAATCTTTAGTTATCATAAGTTTCCTAATAACTAATAAAAAAAATTTAAAAGAAGTTAAAGCAAAATTCTTGCCAAACATATTTCCGCAGAAATTTATTTGCAAACACAATCCCTTCTCTAGCCGAAGTTACTTTCAAAGAAAAATGTAACGTTATGTTTTCCTTTAATTAATTAGAAACAAATAAAAATGCATTTGCACGATATTAGGCAAATTTGCATGATTAATTAATTATAATCATAATAAAACGATCTCTATATAAAGAGTTAAGATTAATGATCTCTAACACGAAAGGGAAAAAAAAATAATCCGCTTTTTATTTATTATTTATTTTATAAGGTATTTCTCCCACCTTTTTGGCATGCCTTCGTGGTGTGGTGGTCTGCACGCTGGGCCGGTACTCCAGAGGTCCGTGGTTCGAATCCCGGCGAAGGCGTTTTTAATTTTTCATCTTGCCTGCTTCCTAAATACCTAATGTCTCTACAGTGGAGCTCGAACTAAAAGGGTGGTGGATGATGACTCTCCACACCCAGGATTTGGCGATTGGGTTCCCTAGAAACCCCAGTTGCCCTTTAAAAGAGGAAGTATATAAAGTATTTCTCCCGCCTTCTTAGCGAGCCTTCGCGTGGTGTAGTAGTCTACGCGCTCAGCGCGTAATTGAGAGGTCCGCATTTCGATTCCCGGCGAAGGCGTTGTTTATTTTTCATCTTTCCTGCTTCCTAAAAATGCCTAATGTCTCTACAGTGGCGCCCGA
Organism: Stegodyphus dumicola; assembly: GCF_044657685.1. Taxonomy (NCBI): domain Eukaryota; kingdom Metazoa; phylum Arthropoda; class Arachnida; order Araneae; family Eresidae; genus Stegodyphus; species Stegodyphus dumicola. Next base: position 185,322,060 of record NC_140781.1, read on the forward strand.
ACTAAAAGGGTCCTGGATGATGATTCTCCTCACTAAGGATTTAGCGATTTGGGTCGCTAAAATCCCCAGTCGCCCTTTAAAAGGGGGTATATAAGGTATTTCTTCCACCTTCTTGGCATGCCTTAGTGGTGTGGTGGTCTGCACACTGGGAAGGTATTCCAGAGGTCCGCGGTTCGATTCCAGGCGAAGGTGTTGTTAATTTTTCATCTTTTCTGCTTCAAAAAAATAAAATTTAAAAAAAAAACATAATGTCTCTACAATTTTATTTAAGAAGTCCGTTTACGGCATATCGCTCGCAATTTTTTGGTATTTCAGCGTAAGGCAGATTTAAAGAACATAATATAGAAGTTAGCTTTGTAGCAAAAATTTCAAATATGCCATGACTTGTAAAGAATAAATGAAAGAACTGTTATATTAGTGTAAATCTAAATGGGTATTAGTGTAAATCTAATGGGTATATTAGTGTAAATCTAATGGGTATTTTTATTCAGTCATTAAAATAATGAGCAGTGAATGAAAACTTATTTTGAACAATTTAAAAACACTTATTTGAATGAGAAGAAAATACAAAAAATGCAAACTCTCCTTCAATTTATATTATTTTTGAAAGTAACATTTTGTGATACCACATTAAATCTAGACAACGCTACTACTTAAGTCATTAATGAGATCTTATAGCCTTAAGTGCCTTTCTTTTGTCCTTTTTACAAGAGCACAAAAGATTAAGATGCATTAGGGTATTAAAAAAAAGCTCAGGCTTTTATACTAATAATTGCTGTTAATATTACCATCGCTTATTTTTCACAATTATTATTATCCAAACTTCGATTTTTCTTTATACAGAAATAAAACTGTTTTGCTTCATAATTGTCAATGCAATGAGCAAGAAATAACCTGTAACTTTTCATCGAGTAAACTGATTTTCTAGGAAGAACGCGCATGTGAAAATTTTATGTTATTTCAACCTTTGATTATATCTGTTTAGAAACAGTATCATTCCACGCTTCTCTAACTATTAATGAAAACGAATGATTTTTCCCCCTTGTCTGGACAATAATGATCATTAAAGTCAGAAACTCTGTCTTCTTCCTTTCCAGCTTGAATTCGTTACAGATATTGTACATTAACCATAATCATTGCAGCGAGCCTAGGTCTTTCAACCGTTCCTTCAGAACTAAAGCTCATTCATTTGAACTCAGCCAACAAGTCACGGAATTATTGGTGCTTTGTATGCTACGTACTTGCTCGAACAAGCAAGAAGAATCTGAGGAGGGCGGGGATGTGACTACGGAAAACAGATCTTAATCTCAAAAGAAAAGCTTCTGGAATGAAAATCGCATTGCATGCACGACAATGACTCCGACGTAGAAGATGATAGCGAATCTCTATTTCACCAATGATGTCTTTTCCCTGCCTTCCACGGCTCTGTGAAAAGGTTGTTCTAAGTCCGAACAAAACATAAAACAAAAAGTGAACAAAAAACTCTATTGGATTGATGAATTTATTTTCTCCTAACAAAAGAACAGGAAGATGGTGGCATCAGGAAAACGTGATTCCGGTTTATTTTTTGTTTACTTCTTGGTCTAGAAGAGATCTTAGAAAATGGTGATTTTTGTCATAGATGTGTTTGAATTGCTGAAGTATACCTTAGAAGGAATGCTGATAAACGTTTTATATGCTAAATATGATCACGATTCCAATTTTCATTGCTTAAGTTCTACCTGCTTTCCAAGTTGTCTATGCAACGAGCTCAGATTAAGTAATGAAATGCTGAAGTTCTCAATAAAGTGAAATAAGCAGACATTATGGATAAATGCATAAACATCTGCACACGCAAAATACATTTAAAATACTGCAAAGGTTCACAAAAGTTTCTTTTCATTTTCCACCTTATCATGGAGAGAGGAAATTAAGAAATCAACAGCAACATGATTATTTAAGACACTTTAAAGTAATGTTGAGCTAGAAAATATTTCTCCATCAAGAAAGCGGAGAAATAATTTTTCGCAAGGCCTTTGACAATATTTAGAATAACATCTTATTCTTTTAATATTAAAAGCCAAGAATGTATAGTATAATTTGAGAGAAGAAGTGACTGAGATTTTCAAAACATTCGTTTAATTTTTCCCAGATCGGAAAATGCAAAGCAAACATATCGGTAATTTTACAGACATTTCACATATCGGAAATTTCGGAGAGTTAAAGTTTTTGAAATTACGAAAGAAAGCTAACTGAAAATAATTAGCTTTTCAAGCTTTTAAAATTACCAAAGAAAGCTAACTGAAAATAATTAGCTTTTCAAGCTTTTAAAATTACCAAAGAAAGCCAACTGAAAATAATTAGCCTTTCAAGCTTTTAAAATTACCAAAAAAGGCAACTGAAAATAATTAGTTTTTCAAGCTTTTGAAATTACCAAAGAAAGCTAACTGAAAATAATTAGCTTTTCATATGCTTTAGAAATCTCATTTATTTTTACTTTATTTGCTGTTATTAATAATTTGTTTCTTTCATTAGAGCTACCAAATCTTTGTTGAACACTTTCGAATAAGAATACTAGAACTCACAGTTTTTACTTACTATTTTAGTTCACGTTATTTTTGATTTTCTGACTGTAGGCTAAATGAATCTAGCTTTTTTTAAATATTAAAATGCATTAATAATTTTGCATTCCAACTCATATTCCTCGCAATTCTTTACTAAAAGTACTGGTTTCTATATCAGAGAAATAGATTCAGATTGCTAAGAAAACAAATTTTAAAAATACAGCGAAATTAAAAAAAAAGTATTAATGTCAGTGATATGGAAGAGAGTTTTACAGCTTTACAGCTCATGCGAGTAAAGTTCTTCGCTAAAAAAAAATAATAATAATAAAATAAATTTAAAAAAAAAATAAATAAAAAAATAGAAAGGTATCTGCAAGTAAGTTTAATAACTTATATCTCTAAAAACTATAAATCGCCTAAACAAAGTAAATTACATACTGGGCACTGTCAAAAATACCCAGAACTCAGAGAGCTGCGAGATATGTAGCAATTGCAAAACACGCTCTTATTTTTCTCTCATTGTTTATATATTCTTTATTGCTTGCTCGTTTTCATCTTTTAAACCTTTTCTTTCTGGACGGTTTTAAAAATCTCATGAATTAGATGTTTTGTCAGTTGGCAAAATCCAGCCTTGAACGTCAGTGGAGTCACTTCTGTTTCCTTTTTGCGGATAAAGGAAGAGAGCAAGCTGCGTGAAGTGGATTATTAAAACAAAAGTAACAATCCAGGCGCAACGAAGCTTTAGAAAAACGTATGCTTGACGAACTCCAAGACGAAGTACGTAGTTAACAGTAGTGCAGTGGTACTCTGAACACATAGTTACGAAGATATTAGGTTTTCGAAAACGCCATATCATTTCACTCTTAAATAATGCAGTTTTAAAAGACATGTCCACAGCCATTCTTAACACTTAAACCGTCGTATATTTTTCACAAAATTCTGCCAAAAATGAAATTTTTACCCTCCCATTTTAAAATTCCCAAAATTAGAAATCAGTTGGTACCATAAGCAGTATTTGTGTGGGTGTATGTAATTTTTTTTAAAAGCTGTAAAATTATCTAAAACTCGCACTTTTTCCCCTTATTTGCGGCTTTTTTTACACAAGCTCAATAGGTTTACTAACATTTACATTAAACTACGCGTGTGGTGTTAAGTATTTTATATTACTACTTAATAAGATGGTAAATTTATTTGTATGAAATTGCTTACTGGCTCAGCGATGATTCTGTTTTCAAAATTTAATAATTTTTTCTGTGAATGCTAAATCTTGGAATAAATTTATGCATAATCCATAACTGCAGCCTTGCAACAGAAATGAGCATCAGAAAACTGTTCACATCAGAATCATATTTAAATTTTTCAAAGCTAAATCCATTTTTTTCAATAAAGGTACTTCTTATTTTACAAAATTTCGCCACCAAAGGAGGAAAAATAGCTCCACAAAGCGCGCTTTATGGCTGATACATACATTCTTTTGCCCCCCCACCAAAAAAAAATCGAAGCACCATGAAGGAAGTGGTTGTTTTTGATGAAATTTAATAGGCGTATAGCTCATACCGCTATACACATATTTAAGGGCGCTTTATGGCTGATATATACTAGTACTGGGTTTGAATATGGCAAAGCACCTGTTTAACTTAACGAGAAGCATGCCTTCCTGCAAGACTGTCTAAATATAAAATTCTAGAAGGAATAATTCTAAGCATAAAATCAAATTTACAGTAAATCAACTGTTATTAATTGATCATTTCTGCATTTTAAAAGAGTTATGGCTACGCCAAAACTAAATAGCGGAATAGCTTATACTAATTAATTTTATCAACAGCAAAGACCGTTCATTTTATAAAAAGCAGCTTATATGTGGAACAAAATCAACTAGGATTAAAACACTTTTATGTGAACGGGGTGCGAATTTCCTATGTGTTCATCGGTACCGCTACTATTTGAGTGGCATCAAAAATGGACCAATGGACTTCAGCTACAGAATTCGCCCACGTAATGTTTCATGAAAAGGAGAAATAAAAATTCATTTTCCAAGTCCAATTTTTTTCATGTGGGTATAAGATATTTTCTCGCTCCTTTGCGCATGCCTTCGTGGTGTAATTGGAAGCATAACTGGCGCGTATTCGAGAGGTCCAGGTTCGAGTCCTGGCGAAGGCATTGCACATTTTTTGCGTATCCGGCTTCGGAAAAAAAAAACCTAATGATTCTACAGTGGCACCCGAAGTAAAAAAAAAAAAAATGGTGAACGCCAAGTGTACTACCGTTACACCACGAAGGCATGCTGGAAGGAAGGAGAAAGTACCTTTATAGACCATCCATCCTGCGGGTAGATATTTTAGTATTAACTGTTGCAGTCATAAATTTCTAGTTATATAAGTATATTCATTTATTTCAGCACCTCAAAAATAATCATGCTTATAATATAACAGCTTACAATTAGATATGCAGCTAAGCATTAAAATTTACATATGCAACTAAGTATTAAAATAAAATTATTTTCTCCCTAGCTTTGCTTTTACTGCAGAAAATTCTGTTTTAATTTTATAACACTGTAAACGTGTTAAAAGAAGAAAATAAAGTTGTACTGGCTTTCATCAACAATACTGTTGCGTGCGTACGGGTTCGTAATGGATTGATTGCACACATAACTGATGATAGCTTAATAAAATTTATTTTAACAGCTCGTTCAGCCCTTATTAGTATGACAGACCACAATTAATAGTTAACACTATAAACTATACTAAGAACGTTAAACAGAACTCATTACAAATCTCATGTAAACATCACACGGAGATATGTTAGCACTACAAAGTCAGCTCTGAACTAAAACAATTGAAAATTGATTCTCTCACTGGGCATATAAAGTTACAAAGCTCACGTAAACAGCGATGCTCACACGGAGATCTGTTAACACTATAAAGTCAGCTCTGAACTAAAACAATGGAAAATTGAAGCTCTCTTTGGGCTTATAAAGTTTCAAAGCTCATGTAAACAGCGATGCTCAAACGGAGATCTGTTAGCACTATAAAATCAGTTCTGAACTAAAACAATTGAAAATTGATTCTCTCTCTGGGCTTATAAAGTTACAAAGCTCACGTAAACAGCGATGCTCACACGGAGATCTGTTAGCACTATAAAGTCAGCTCTGAACTAAAACAATGGAAAATTGAAGCTCTCTTTGGGCTTATAAAGTTACAAAGCTCATGTAAACAGCGATGTTCACACGGAGATCTGTTACCACTATAAAGTCAGCTCTGAACTAACACAAATGAAAATTGAAGCTCTCTTTGGGCTTATAAAGTTACAAAGTTCATGTAAACAGCAATGTTTACACGAAGATCTGTTAGCACTATAAAGTCAGCTCTGAACTAAAACAATTGAAAACTGATGCTCTCTCTGGGCTTATAAAGTTTTTCCTCGGCTGCCAAGAAATCTTTATTTATCGAAATTACTGGAAGGCATACAGTTACTCAATTACCGTTACAAAGGGATCGAACAAAAATGTCGCCAAATGCTCGTTAAAGTTATCGACAAAATTAGTCACCCAAACCATAGCCAGCTTGACGATATCTCGCCAAATTAACGAGATAGCCATTTACTTCAATGTTAAATGCACTTGCCTCTGTAATCTTATTTTTCCGGCAGAGCTTCACTCTCTTCCCATTTTTCATGTTACGTCATACCAAAGATATTACAATTTCACATATAATTTCACTAAAAGTATTTGCGTATACGCAAAATTCATAACAATATAATTAAACTGTATATTACAATACCATACTTATTCATATTTCATTGATATTGACTAGATAACTTAGCACAGAGATTTTCTTTACGATTAAACAGCGCTTTCTCCAAATTTATTTCTGAAATCAATTAAAAGGCAGGCAGAATTTAAATCGAGTCTAATATAAGAAAGAGACAAACACGAAAATTATGAACATTCAGGCTTGAGGATTTTGGATGGATTTCGATTCATTGAAAATCTGATGTCCAAGAATTAAAAATTTTTCAGTTAAAGTATGCTAATACATTACCTAAGATGCAGCGAAACTGCTTGCAATCTTATACTCATGTAGGATAACATTTATTTATTTAGGGTTCACCTAAAGCTCAAAAAGCAGAAAATAAATGCAGCTTATGTGTTATGCCTGGCCATTAAGATCTCTTGATGTTAAACCAGTTAAGCATAAAAGATATGCTTTAGAGAAATAAACTATAGAGCTCAGATGAACTTTCCAAATACTGCATTTTCTTCGATTTTCTGTAAACTAATTTATTGTTATTATAATTGCAGGGTTTCACTTGATCTAGTAATGCTAATTTAGCCCAATAACACTAACAGATGTGAAACAAATTATCACCATGCCTGAAACAACGACAAAGTCATGAGAATGTTAAAAATAACCTCTTTATTTAAATAGAAATTAAAACACCAAGGCACTCTCTTGTACTGCTGTTTCCACAACTCGTGATGATTTAAAAATTTCATAGAACAGTGAAAATTAAAAGTCGAACAGTAGTCAAGGACTACTGTTAAACTTTTAGGCACTATATTAGAAGCTGGCTCAGAACTTTACTGGAGCGTCAGAATTAAACGTCGGCAGCGAAAACACGCAAAGCCAAATAATTACAACCAATTAGTGCTGGCGGGAACTTAATACGAAGCATGTACGCGATGCTAGAAACACGCTCTGTCTTAAAATCCGAAAACCTCACTTTAGATACTGGGTACTCACTTGCCCTCTGGTGAGGAATAAGGAAAGGAGAATCTACGCTACAGTTAAAACTGAAATTATAAATACCTGGTTAATTAACGTAAAATTCCCTACACAGTCTGGAAAATTCTTCTGGACAAAAAATTCAAATCTGAAAGCCATTTACCATAATTATGAAATAGTCAGCCTTTTATGAAGCTCGTATTTACACATTAATTTTTTTATTTATGAGCTTGTTCGCACAAAATTCTATTTTTAAGTAACAACCAGTCATTGTATGCTGTCTGGAATCCAGCAAACAGGCTTGAAGAAATCAAAATCTTTTCAATTTTTAACTTAAATTTTTCCTCTTAAATGTATATCGATGCATTATGTTAGACAATATATACATACATAAAAATACATATACACGCATATATATATATATACATATAAGTAGAAAGTAATAATAAACTTAAAGCATCTAAACTAATCAGTAAATTGGAATAAAAACAAGGCAATTCCTATATAATATAATAATTGCAACCATGTATAAAAGGTTTAACACAATATCAGAACTAATCCAGTTAAAGAGAGAGTTCATAGTAGAACAATATCGAAAAATAAAAATGCGAAAGGGAAAGGATACAGAAGTATACAAATAAAAATTAATCTCCTTTTATTGAAACTCCATTTCAGAACTCATCAGGGGAAATGAATTAAAACTTCATAAAAGTCGATTAATATATTTTGAAAATATGTCTCGTTCTCCTGATCCATTTGAGATCAAAAATCGTAACAAGATTTCATCATGCATGAATATGTATTTTCATTTATTCCCATTTAAAAATTTTTAATTCTTTTATGGACGACTAAAAATGGAGACTTCAAAATAAAGACGAGATTTTGTGTCCCAAGTCAACTGGAGCTATGAAATTAACGATATAGCGGTTATGCAGGATTAACCATACTCTGATAATGACGAAGTGCTTTTATTAAAACGCTTTTACAGATCTATAGGCTGAGATTCTCTATACGTGTAAAACATTTATCGAAAAATATTTTATATGAAAAAATGGTGTTTAGCACAAGAGAAAACGAAATGTGAGATAAGCCTTGGTCAGGCGATAACAAAGCACATCTGCCTTGACCAAAAACCTGGTTGATTTGCCAAATCATATACTATAATTTCCTTCTTAACGCTATATGCATGGAAGTTTCGTGAGAATGTGACGTCGTTTATTGAAGGCTGTTTCGTGCTTGTGCTCGATTTTTGGCACAAGAGAATGACGAGCTACGGGGAAACTTGAATGTCATCCCTTTCACCTTTCTATTTTGCTTTTGACTTTGAAATAAGAGCATCAGTAATGCTAAACCAGAAGATGGAAATTTTATGTTAAAGCACTGGATTTCTGATTGAAACAAATTCGAGCAATTACGTAAATCCTCAACCCTATATTGAATTTTCCTCTCACAAGACTTAACTGATTAATGTCCACTGGATAATCAGTTTTATGTCCCAAGGCTAAGACAGCAGAAATGAACGATTTTTTTTTAAAGCTGCAGGTGTCCGACGACTAATATACCATTTAGAATAAAAATAAGTGGTCAAATATTAGCAAGCGCCAAAACGAATACTGTCAACATGTCATGGAAGTTACTTAGTTGACTAAGAATAATTACTACATCGACTTAAGTAGCGGAGGATCTATTAATCTATTTTTACACGATAATTACTTTAGCCTGTCTTTTATTTAATAACAACTTAATGCGTTATGTTGCCTTGCTAAACAGAAAATGATACGCTGCTAATAGGTTAGAACAAAAATATATAATTTTGCTTAAAATGCATATACTGTTTCCGCTTTCGAAGCGTCAAGGAGTGAGTTTGCTTTTCATACGATGATAAGTTTTGAATCAGAGATTACTTTTGCATGTTATTGATTATTCATACGCATGTTAATTAAAACGAAAGCGAGGTAGTTTTTGGAATTAATTAGCAAGAAATATTTTTGGAGGAAGAAGAGAAACGCGGGTTAAAATTTTGATATAAATTGCTGAAGAATAAATTTTTTTGTATGTTTGGTACTAAACAAACTTTCCTTTCTCATATAATTTATTATTATAAAAATCACTTTTAAAACAAGGTAACATAAAAGAGGCTTCCTCCCCCCGACAAAATTAGCAGTGACTGATCCTTCTACATTAATCTTTTTAATAGGCTTTATTCGTGAAACAATTCTCAGAAATATTGCGGTTCTCTTGAAATATTTTAGAAAATGAAAAGCAGTAAAACTTATTCTTAAATATAATTAATACATTTTCGAAATCTGTTCATGTTAGAATTCTGAATATTTATAAACTAAATGGGAAATCGGAACTAAAAAACAAAATAAAGTAGCGATAAAATAAAATAAAAAATAGCGTAAGTTAGTTATTTTTACCAATCTTAATCGAAAAACAAATCAGTTACTCTTGATAATCCGAAAACTAATGAAGTTTTCGATCTCCAGCCAACACATTAACGCCAGGGTTCAAAATTAAGAGAACCTTTACATTTAGTCGGTTATCTCTAGCACCAGATTTTTAATGAATAGTGGCATGGAAATTTTTATTTCATCTGGCAACTTCGGTGTTAGAACATCCTGAGCCTTGCCCTCGTGCATGTATACCATTACTGTTGAATAAAGTATTTTTTTTATTATAAATTCTTTTGGCTGCACCACATTCCATTAAAATATAGTCACCAGTTCTGGACATAAGCCAGGAAATGTGAAAATTTTCTTAATTTAATTCCTAGAGTATAAAGACATCAGATTGCAATACTTCGGTGATAAGCTCAGGTAAATCTGCGATATTAAATCCACATTTGAGTGAACGCCGTTTTATACATCGTAAAACAATTATGCTTCAGGGATAAAAACAAAACTAATAGGTGTAAACATGAGTCAGTTTCCCATAAAATGACCTCAACGAAGGCATTCCCCCTAGCTTCTGTATTCAATAAAACAAATAAAAATATTTTAGTGTCATTGTTATATTTTGCAAATAGTAGAAGAACTGTAGTTTTATAAACACAGTATGTTTCTTGCATCACACCTATGGCAGTGGCAAAAGCGTGTTTAGAAAATATTCACATCATTGGCTTCTTCTAATGGATTTCATTCGACCTTTGCCTTAAAACTTAAAACTTTGAGACAGAATGATAAGTAGTTTCTTGAAAACAGCAGTATTTTTAAACTACTTGTTTTTGAAGTTTTTTTCTTATCTTTCCACTGTCTGTTCAAAATATATCGCTTCATATACTCCGGACTCAAGAAACACCTGCGCAAGAGCGATCAAGCAAACATGAAATATGCACGATCAGCTGAAACGTTATTTACTAGAAATAGTGCAACATTTCTAAAAGTTATGTGCAACGAGATTATAAGCTGATCATAGCAATCTCAAGGATTAACAATAAAGTTTAACAATATTACCTCAATGATTTTCTTTTGTTTCTTTTGATTTCTTCAGAAAGGTATTGACTAAGGTTAAAGTAGAGACGAGTTTTATTAGATTTCGGCATGATCTTATATCATTATTTTGCCCTTGAAAAAAATTCTAATGATTCTGAATAAACTATATCCACACAGCATAAAACATACGTCTAACGTCACAATAGTAGAATAAAACAAAACAATATTTATTCAGAACAAACATTTAGCCTCTTGCCTTCAAAGCATTGTCATCGTTTGCGATATGGAAGAGAAAAGAAATCAAACATTTCCGCAGTTCGTATATCTCTGCCATTGAATAAGCATTGACCCTGAAACCGAATAATAATTCAGTTCTTAAACTAAGTAGAGGTTGAAAGTTCTACAGGATATGAAGATCTGCCTACGCGGCATAGTTATTTGTATTTTCTCATCGTGTTAGAGTACTTTGGAAATGAAAAGGAAGAAAAGTCTTTGTCCTAGAAATACATCTGTCTCTAATTCATCCATTTTTAATAGGAATGGGATATTTGATTCCTAGAATCTTGTTAGAAAGATGCCAGGTTCGAAAACTTAAATAAGTTTGCATCAGTTTGGAACTTTCGAATCCTAACTTAACTGTAATGCGTTTTAATCCAAGAAAAATCATTTTTATTCACATTCATTAGAAGCGTCAATCAAGGTTTCCAACTACGTCCGGCATTTAAATTTTGGAAAAGAATCCAAAGAAACCCATTATTGGTACTATTTTGGCAGAATGCTATGTAAAATGACAGAAACAGGTGATAAACCTATTATCAAAGTAATTTTCTTCCTTTTTTTTTTTCATTTTGTGTTAAAAATGGGTTAAATTTCAGAATTACTAGAAATGTTCACACAAAAATACTTATCATTATTTTTGTTTTATATTTTTCCCGAATGTTTATTAAGGTATAAAGAATTAAATGCACTAAAATCTCAGATTAAAAGTAAAATATTAAAAGGTATTTCCTCCCTTCGTGGTGTAATGGTGGCACACTCGGCGCGTATTCGAGAGGTCCAGGTTAGAGTCCCGTCGAGGGCACTTCACATTTTTCACGTCTCCAACAACAACAACAACAACATAAAAAAAGGGGGGGAAACTTAATGACTCTACAAATGGCACTTAAACTAAAAGGTGTTGCACAATAATTCGTCACCAACCAGGATTTGGCGATTGGGTCCCCTAATCCCCAGTCGTCCTACAAAAGAGGGATTTTCTCCGTCCTTCCAGCATGCCTTCCTGGTGTAATGGTAGCACACTCGGCTCTTGTTTCAAAATAACCTAATGACTCTACTGTGTCTATTAAATATACCCATTTGAGTACATGCACTAGCTGTACCTTGGAAAATTTCTCTCGTTTCATCTACAAAATTGTTAAAAAAATTTTAAGGTATACATAAACCTAAACTTTTAGTCCATTTAATTCGAAATATTTTATAGAATATTTGTGGAAAATTTCATAAAATTACTATAGTAATATTTTAAGTTAAAGGTATTTCATAACAGAAAATTTGAAAAAAATCAAGTTTTTCAAAAAGTAGGTTTAATATAGTGTAAACATAAATAGAAGGAAAAGAAAATGTTGCCAAGTATAAAAATTTAATTGCAAAAGCAATCTTGTCCCAAGCATTGAATAACAAACAGAAAAGTTCAAAAATCACTAAAAGTATTCAAATGAAAAATTCTCATTTTAAAGTTATTTAGAGAGTCTGTGCACCTTTAAACATCAACTTCTGAGATCTTAAACAGAAACTTCCCATTCACAGCGTAGAACAAGAACAGCTGTGATTCTGCTTCTAACGACCGGAGTTAATAAAAGTAGAATCAAGAAGCTTAATAAAATAATAAATTTTTTTTTTGAAAAATTTCATCAAAATTGACGATCAGAACGTAGTCGGATACTCTCAATTCCTTTGCCCCGTGGGTCACCAAAATGATTTGGTGGCGATCCTGAGTGCCACATTATTTCAGTATCTTCAGTAACCTGCAAGAACTCCAAGTAAGCAGCTTTCTGAGCTTTCTCAAAATTAACTCTCGAATTATGTCTATAATTCTGGATATAGATAACGTACTATTAACCTATTATTCTGTTTCTAGCAACTGTATGTAAACGTTGAACCTGGAACATGATACATAAACATTGCGTTGCCCCCTCCCCATGGTATGTAAATTGCGCGTAGAGCACATGACTCCAGTCGTCATCCAGTACTAAACCATCTCTATTGAATTTTGAACTGATAATTGATATCTGAACACACACAAGTATCTTTGTCAAATTATGTTGAGAAAATGAACCTCAAAATTCAAGAGTTTTTATTACGTACGTCATCATTTATAAAATGTCTCTTGTATCTTTTTAATAATTTTTAATGAATATATTTTTAAAAACCTGAGCTCTTAAATTTATTTTTCGTTAAATACAGCTTACACATTTTTAATTAATTAAAATTCGTAATATTAAATGAAATATTTTCCTCCTTTTTAATAGTCTTGGTTTAAAGAAATCCAGAGGATCAGAAAGATTCGAGAACCTTTTAGGAATTGTGTTCGAATTTGAGAAAATTCAGGATTAATTCCACCTCTAATTTTTGGGTTACCAAACAAACGTTCATTGTCTCTTGCGACACTGTATTAACATCCACATGGATTGGCAAATTTCTAATTCTGAGTGTTAGCAGTTTATGCTGCATGGTGTTTCAGTCATTTTTGCTATCATAACTGAAAATGTTTTACCAGCGTCACAAATTTATCTACTTTGGAATATACTCACTTCTTAGCAATATTACTGAATTTAAACAATTAATACATTTCTAAAAATATTTGTATTACCATATTCTATGCACTTCGCTGTCGAATATTTTGTTACAATTTGAAAGAATTTTTATATGAACATTGATTTCCAAGTAACATCATATTTTACATAATTTTGCAAGAATATCATTTGCAACTTTCTAAAGTCAGTGTTTGTACTTATATTGCTTTAAAGCAACCCTTAGCCATAAAAAAGGTCTACAAACATTTCTTGGTTTTTGGAAGTTTTTTTAAGATCCCACCTGTGGCTAAGATACTAAAGCCGTGAAGCAAAGAAACTTTATTTTCAGGTTCGGTTCCTAGAAAATGAAAGATACCCTTGCATATGCCGTAATTAATTAATCCAGTCTAGTCTCTTTTTATACCCCATTAACAAAAAGAAGCTTGCCCTTTCTTCTCCATCCATCGAAGATACTTATTTATAAATCAGTGCTGCATTTGTACGCCGCTGTTTTCTTTTATTAAAGTTTACAGTTCTAAAAAATTCATCTTTCTCAAATATGAAACTGATCCTTTCACTGTATTTTTGTTGCGTGCTGTGACTTATCCCACCCAATTGACAGTAACATCAGATCAGGTCTCTGCCATCTGAGCAAGACCACGAAATTCATCTAGGCAAGGCGTCAAAATTGCGCGTGGTGTCGTTGGTAAAAGCCTTGGGCACCATACAGGACCAAGGACCAAAGTGTTTGGTTACGGAGTACCTTTGCAAAATAATTGCAATTACCTCCACATCATCGTTAATAAGAATTGAAATAATTGAGAGAAAAGCATTCGCTAAAGATAAAGGGAAGAGCAGTTACTCAAAGTCGCTTAACAATATGAATTTGCCCAGTTCGCCCCCCCCCCCAATTTTGATGGAGAGCACCCGGGGGAGAGAGTATAAATGTCGCACCCTTCTTCCCCTACCACAACCTGAGAAGAAAGCATATTCATATTCTCGCAGCATATTTAGAGTGCCCGCATACCGCACAGACACTATGCATTTACAAACATCGATGCCTTCTTCGGTATTCGAACCCGAGTCCTTCGGTACGGCAGTCAGCGTCGCTAACCCCTATTCACTATCCCAGTTGGGGGCCACTGCACTTTTATTACTGTTTAAATATTCGATGTAATTTCACCTTATAAATAGCTAAAAATGTAAAACTTAAATAAAATAGAAATGCAAAGATCTCATATTAGTTTTATGATTTACATTGTAGTAGTGTTTATCATTCTGTCTCAAGTCATTTTACATTATGGATTCAATGTCAGACAGATAGGAAAAGTTTTAGAAAGTATCACTTGGCAGATGAGAGTTTTTTTTTTTTTTTTTTTTTTTTGGTGTATTTGTGTAAGGGGGTAGATGAGAAAGAGATGAAAAGATTTCCCGGTCAGTGTTGGAGTATCTCCAAAATCTGAGACTTGATCGAGCCGCTGCGTTCGGAAGGTCGAATTTCGTGGATGGGTGCTCTTGTAGGACATGGAACAAATATGATGCGTCAAGACATCAAGAACTGAAATTGCAAATTTTGCTTATTTATCCCTTCAGTTTGCATTGCATTTCTTGCACTATTATTTTCGGGTTGACAACCTCGTATTCTGACACACTGTCGTGTCAGTTTTCTATAACCTTTAATAGATTATTATTCATTTCTCCATTACAATCCATTACCATCCATTAGCACTTCATTTCTCGTGTAAGTAAGTATTCACACACGGAAAAGGAACATAGCTTTAACGTTTTTGACTTTTTAAATTTTTTGTTTTTTATGTTGCTGGAAAACTATTATAATTTAGAGATCTATTTTTATTCTACGAAGTAAATTATTTGAATAATTTTTAGCAACCTCCGATTTTACTCGCCTATATGATATTAATTTTCTCTAACAATAGGCTAGCGATCCCTCTTCTTCGGCGACCAATAAAAAACACATAAATATGGCCTTATGATCACATAAATGACCTTAAAAAGTAAAAATAATTCAGATAAAATGTACATACAAATAAATCTCTGATGATCTGCTTATAACCTAAGAAGACTTTTATTGATTGAAATCAAATTCAAGTAAAAATATAGGATGATATTTATTACATTTACTAATTGTATTGAATCGAAACTTTACCTACCACAGAAAACAATTTTCGAAAGCGGACCTGGCTTTAATAGTTTGCTTGTCTTAGTGATTATAAGAAAAAGGGTCAAATAGTAACTGTTAACTTTTTTCGATTAGATAGATAAAGATTCGCATATATATAGGTATTGCTTTATAAATAATATTTTAGATGCTTTGTGTCTGAAAAAAGTGTATTATCTTGAAAGTTTAAAACGTCTTTTATTTTAATTTTTCCAAGATAACTTAAAAAAATCTTGAGACCTGTTAAATTTAATTTAAACAACGTAATTTACTTGAGCACTCTTTAAATAAGATTCGATTTTTTTATATAACTGCATGCATTTCTATGTGATCTTAATTTCTGTGTAAATCAAATGAAATTAAACCTTAATTTTGGTTACAGTTGATTAAACGTGAATTTTTATAAGTTTGCTTTGCATCATATACTGCGCACCATATCGTGCTTACCACTCGACATATCATGTGTCGCTCACGAGTGATACTAGTAGCTTCACCCGAAATCAAATCTCAGCGAACGAGCTGGTTGCATGTGAGTTTTCGTGGCTTTTGTGAACATAGATAAGTTCCCCATAGAAGTTAAGCAGTTAAATGTAGTTTGTTTTGGCATAATCTATACAATAATAATGATAGATAATGTATCAGGAAATGTAATAGATCAGTTGCTGTTTTCTAAACTTCTTAGGAAACAAAATAAGTTCGAAACGCACTTTTTTTAATGTAGTAAGAAACATGTGCTTCACCAATAACTAATACCAAGAAATGATGTATACATTTACGAGTGACAATTTTAAATATTGCTGTTACGTATTGTGTACGTCATTTGCTGATTTATCAGTAAATTCCATTCCATAATGTATATGCGCGTGTCTATTTATACAATTAACAAATCAGGTTCGTATGCTACTTTCTGCTTTGTTAGTCAATTATGTTACATAATTTACATGTTACTTGCTGATCAATCAGTCATTTTGACAGTTTGCTCAGAGCAAAGTTTATTCAAGTTTTAAGACGACAAATGATTGCCAGAATTTCGTGACATGTATTTTGACTTACATAGCCTGTCTTCTAAATGTGTTAATCTATGAAGATAACGAGAAGCAAAAGGAAAAATTTAAAGATTTTCTGCTAATTAAAACAATTATTTTGTTCCTGATGACTGGTACTTCTCGTAATGGTTTACTTTATTAGAGACGAAACATCAGTGATTCATTTTAAAATTTGAACATTGAATAGTTTCCCACAAAGTATTTTTTATAATCAGAAAATAGCAACAAATAATTTTATTTATCAAGAGCTGCTTTTATTTAATTACACAAATTTCCACGAAATCTTATAACCTATGCTCAAATGTTTTTTGAAAAAATATACTGCTGAATCTACTTGCAATACCTATTTCATGTCAAAATTATAAACTGAATATCAGATTGAGCTGAGCTATAAATAGGCATAGAACATTACAAGTAACAATTTAATACTTACAAAAATAATGGGAGTAAATATTTTCCCCATCATTTATTAATATTTTACTCTTATTATTTTGAAATGAAATAGCTTTAGAAAACAAACAAAAAAGTAATTTATGAAAATATCAGATGCCACATATATCAAGAATCTAAGAAAATATCAGATGCCACATATATCAAGAATCTAAGAAAAATTAATTTGTACATAAAAAAATCAGCATGTGAAAAGTTGTTGTTGTTTTTAAGGACCAGACGCTTGCAACTTAATGCATTCTTTGGAAAAGACTATTATCAATCGGTCATTTAACCATCTCGTCAAGGGAGAGCGAAGAGGCTACATCGCAGTTTTAATGGAGAAACTATACACTTATAAACATCCAATCGTTATCGAGGATTCGAACCCGATATGGCAGTCAGCAGTGCTAACCACTTCACCATCCATTAAGGCGGCTCAAATGAAAAGAACGAACCTTAACGTCAAATATCCGCCCAAACCAAGCATTAGTAGCTTCATCAGTACATCGGCAGATGGATTAAAGGCCACAGAAATTTTGCCAAATTTAATTTGCTGTAATCTCTTAATAAATTTAAATCTGAAAGATATAGTCATTAAGTTCTATGACTCAAAAATTCATCAATGTACAAATACGCATCTTTAAAAGAAATAACAAAAGTTTAATCATTCTCTTTTTAAGAGAAAATGCATATAACACATTAATTGCTTACAATGGAATGTGAAACCACCTGATTTCTCTTATATCTATGAATCCTAAATCTTCAGTATTCGATCACGATATTAAACACACTTCCCCCCTAATAATATCAGCAAGGTTATCAAACAGAATGAATTTGAACAAGGCTACATGATCACGCCTTTCCTTAATAATGTGCTACAACAATACTTTTCAGGAATACATGATAAATGGATAAGAACTGAACTTACCTTGACTGAAATCGTCAGCTTTTGCAGATGCATTGAGCAGAAAAACTGATAATAAGCTTGATAAACATAGTTTAAGGCCACACCTAACAGTCCCTTTGTGCATATTTGATAGCGCGGGGTTTTATTCCTTCTTTGTCCCGAGGTTTTCAGTGGATCAGAGGAAATGCAGTTGACCTGAAAAAAAAGTGAATCATGTTTAGGATTATTAAATAAAATGAAGAAATCTTTCGACTTTTATTCTGCTTGAGCTGGGAAATTCCGAGTCAAAAATATTTTATTTTAAATTAACTGAAAGAAATAAGACAGAATATTGAGTGAAATGAGATAAAATATCCTAAACATTACATTGTAATGTACTCAGCATTGTAATTTACTTCATAATTTTTGAAGAGTCCATTGATGTAACGCACTTGTGAGTCTGAGGTTTTAGACTTTAGTTGATATAACACACTTGCGTGATGCTTTTCGTGAAGGGTTAAGTGTATTTTTTTTTTAAATATGCTTTTCGGTGGGCCTATTCGTTAGATATTTATTCTCTGACTTTTATAAAACCCTTGATATTGTGTTTGCACGAGCATTATGAAACACGCACTTAAGTTTTACGCAAATTTAAATACATTAAGAATAATAGGATATTTTCTCATGTTACACATTAAAAAAATGTTACAGCAATTTTTAGAGGCAGGTATAGAAAGTGCGAATTACAGTAACTATAATATGAATAACATAATGGCGCTCTTAAAAAATTGAATAACATTTATATGTACCATAGACTATTATTTAAACATAGATTTGCCTCTAGTAGTTATGGCCGGTCGTCCAATATTTCAAAATAGAGAAAGGTATCATTCATTATACTTTTAGTCTTTTATTTATTCACAGGTAATTCCCATGTAATTTAAAAATTCTAGAACTGGAAATGTTACATACTGAGCATTATACACTGTCAATTTTTACGAAAAGGATTGAACTAAAGGTACTAACTATGCCGAAGAACTTTGCAAATATTCAGGGTCGAATACGTAAGGTGAAATAAGCGCACGAGAGGTTTTCGGCGGTTTGTATGTTCGTATTCCTTCACGATGTTCGCTGTGGTTTTCGAAGAGTTAGGTAAATTTTATAAGATATCAGGTACAACGAATAGCCACAAAAGTATGGATAACGGAATGAAATGAAGAATTGTCGGTAGATTGGAGGAAGGTCTATCAAAAGTGCATGTGGCTACAGAGCTCAGTGTCGTCTGTGATTTGTGGAAATACTTTCAGGACATTGGATCTATATCGAGAAGACTTCGACAAGGTCGATCTAGATCCACAACGGCTAATGAGGATTGTTATTTGGCACTTTCAGCTCGGTGACGTAGAACTGCTACAACTTCACAGGTCTCACGTAAGTTGTCTGCTACCACTGGAACCCGAGTTTTACAGTCTATAGTTGTCGAAGGCTTCATGAGATAGGGCTGCATGCCAGAAGACTCCGCTCACTGCAGCACAAAAGAGAGCGCGTTTAGCACGGGGTAGACAACATGAGCCTTGGACCAGACTTCAGTGGAGCAGCGTGCTTTTTACAGATGAGCCGAGATTCAGTCTGGACACTGATTCTCCGTGTACCTGTATCTGGAAAGAGCTCGGATACCATCCTTCCCTCATCACGGAAAAGGACCATTAGGGTATTGGGGGGGTGTAATGATTTGGGCTGGTACTATGTTTGATGGCCGCATACTCCTGCACGTATTTGGCAAAGGCTTCCTAAATGCTCTAAGGTACACAAAGGAGAACATAGAGCCCTATGTTCGACTTTTCGGGGCGCAGTTGGTCTTGGGTTCCTGTTAATGGACCTCAAAGCTCGTCCACATAGTGCTCAGCTGATCGGCGGTTACCTGGAAAGTGAGGATATTCGGTGCATAAATTGACCAACCAGTTTTCCTGACTTTAACACTATACAGCATGTCTCAGATGCACTTGGGAGGGCCATTTCATCTCATCATCCACCTTCGAGACCCATCCCAAAGTTGAAAACTGCCTTGCTACAGGCGGGGGATCAACTGCCTCATGTCACGCTGAGCGACCGTCTGACTATGAGAAGGGACCATACCACATATTAGACTCTTTTTCACTTCGATATCACAACGTTGTTTTAGGACATACCAGCTTTACTGATAATCATGTGTATATAAAATGACTTTTGAATTGTATATATCTTTCTTTGTTATAAATAAATCTTCATACCAAATTTTAATAAAATCTGTCGATTAATTTATCAGAAATTCGATATAGTGTGAAAATTCTCTTAATTTTGTAGACGAGTATACATTAGATGAAGAACAGAAGTTTAATTCCCATCGCTTTCTAAATAAAAGTGAAATTCCATCCCCTTCCCAGAAGGCATGTGCAGTGTTGATGTGATTTTGTTGTTAAAGAAAGGATCACAAAATTAACATGAAAATAAAATTTACTTGGAATTCTATAATTAGGAATTTATAGGAAGCACTGCTAAAAGACAGCATATTTTATATCAATGACAATTTAAAGAGAAAATAGGCGATGCTAAAAAAAGATGACACGTCAGAAATAATAATAAAAAAAAAAAACGCATTTATGTAAAAGCATTCCTTATATAATTTTAATATGAGAATTATGCCATTTTTAAAACACAGTTATAAGAAATAAACAAAGAATACCATGACTAAATCGTTAGTCATTTAACAATTTTACATGCCATAGCTGATGACATCTTTATTTGCTCATTCATTGTTGCATGGAATAGGTTTAAACCTCAGACTTCGAACACAAACATCCTGTTATTAAATACCCACATATAATCATATTTTCCATATTCTTTAGAACATTTACGTAAGCAGAAAAATATATCATAATTGTCTGGATGTCTTATACTTGAAGAAACACTCTTTTTTAATATAAAATGCAGAGTGAAAATGAGAAAATGAGATTTTAAAAAAACACTGTAAAAGTTATCTTGGGTGACGAGTTTACGCCGAGTGGAACGTGACGGTTCCGGAATCACGCCCGTTAGCCAATCACAGAACCCGGTCGACGGTAATACTGCTAACAAGAGAGTTCACAACTATACAAATAACTGTAATTGGCCAGAAGGGGAAAAGCTATCATCGTAATGGAAGATATATTCTGAACTCTGATTTTTTTCGTCTCATTCGCATTCCGCGCTTGGACATTTTCGTGCCTTTTTTATTTTTTCCACCTCTATCTGATATGCTCTGGCATTTTCTTTTTTAGCTCCTTTCACGCACCAAACATTTCCGGGTGCTATTTGAGGTTAGAAAGTAGTTTTCAGGAGACCATTAAGCATCGCCAAGAAGGAAATATATTTCCTAACAATTTAGTAACTTGCATATAGAATATGAGATTTAAGAATTTTCTATGCTTTTGATGTTAGAGACATATTCTCCAGCACATTTAAAGATTTCAAAAAATTATTACATTTTCAAAACTTATTTTTCAAGTAATAGTAAAATTGTAGGCTCTGTAGACAATCTAGTAATGTCATCTGAGGGCAGACCTTTGCTATGAGCATGGTATTAGCAGAATATACCATATTGTTTAAGCATATTTTACTAAAGCTCAGTCATAAAAGTTAAATATTTTGTTTCTAAAGTCATATTTTAAGACGAACATATTTTTCTTAATTTTCTATGTTGAACCTTAAACAATAAAGGAGAGAGAACGAGTGAAAAGAAAAAAAAAATGTATTGTAAAAATGAACTTTATTCAACAAAAATCTAAGAAAAAGTGAGCATTAGCTTTTCAGACTCATGGAGAATATTACAGGGATGGAATTTTAACAAATAATCTTTTCCGGATTAGTCTTAACTCAAACGTTGGTGCAATGGTTCAAAATCTTTCTGACTCTGGACCATCTTTAGTATTATTTAAAGAGGCTTTAAAGTCAACACTATAACACAACAAAGAATCTATAACTAATTTTTCATGTTTTTATGAATGTTATATTAATTCCTTTTACTTGTGTAATTCTAAAAGTTAAAAATAATTATTTTAATAGCTCAAAAGTAACAAACCCGTAAAATTATCATTTCGGCGAAGATATGCTTAAATGAGGAACTTTAAGAGAATTAATAAATAAACTAAGGAGGATGGAGGAATGTGTTCACATAATAATTCTTGCACATGTCTTTCTTTCTTTTGGCATAGTGCAAAATACGGACAGGAAATATACTCAAGTAAAACAGTGAAAAATGTGGATTCGCGTTTTTGGTGTGCTACTAATGGTATATTGCACAAAGATCTTGGATAGTTGAAAAGTTTGAAAGATCCGTCATAAGAGCAGTAAAACTGGAAAGCAATGAATTTAAGGCAAAAAATATTACATGTTTCGGCAATTTTTAAATTTACAATTATTTTATTATTAAATTATATTGCAACTATTTCAGATTTTATTTCGAAAAAGGTACTTAGTGGACTTAATAAAATATATTACGGTGAGTTTCAATAGAAGACATTTTCTAAGTTAAGAAATCGTTACAGTAATAAAAAATAAACTGATCATTATTATAATTAACATTTAATTTTTAAATTTATAGAAGCCTATGAAATCTAGAGTCAAGTAAAGGATGCTTGTGTGCAGCTCTTTCAAATAAATAAAATACATGGGAAATATAGAAAAAAATGGATTAGTTTTTGGATATGGATAATGGAAATATAAAAATGTCAATATTCGATTTCGTATAAAATACTGTGATATTATCTGATGATATTAAATTAATTCCAATGAGACTGTAGCAATCTCGCTTCAACGTAAATGTCTAAGAGCACGAATTCGAGGGAAGTATTGAAATTATTTTGAATGATACACAAATTTGATTATAAAAGAAAGGATTTTTATAACGCAGTTTCGATAAAATGCAGTACAGAAAATGCATATCATTTCATCCATTAACTCGGTGTTTTGAGAACATGATTTTTACGTAAAACGATACAAATATTGTAACTTAAATGTACTTAATTTTTCTGTAACTTAAATGCACTGAAAAAGTGTATAAACATACTTATTTCTGAGAGTAAAAAGCGTATAAATATATATTAATGTTATTATAAATCTCCATTCCTAATACAAATTATTACTAGTTATTTAAACCTAAAAAAGTTAAATCCTGAAATTACGATCTCCAGAGAAATGCAGAATGTTTAGATTATTCATTTACCTTTAAATTATTTAAAAATCATTACATTGATCAGCTGCTTAAGAAAAAATGCGTTGCTATGACAGGATTTCCATTATTTTTAATTTGTCTTTTAAAATTTTTATTACTCAGCTGCTAATAAATATTTACCATACATTTCGGGAAAAGGGATCGAGACAATCTAATAAATGTCTGCAACAGTTTTACAGGCCTTTGAATTTTCATTTTAAAATAACAACGCGTCCGAAATTATTTTTGATAACACTTAATCTCTTAATATATTAGTATTTACGCATTAAGAAGCATGCACTTCTGTGGGAACATTCACCGCTCCGCACAGGAAAAAAACCATAAGGGAAAAAACTCATTGAATGAGATAGAACTCGACAGTTAAAAAAATACATTCTGAGTTCAGCTTAGTTCATTCAAATTAATTCTATTGTAATTTCCACTGAAATCTGACACATCAAAAATCAAAGCGAAAGTTAAATTTTTAGCTAAAGAATACTCAATTTAGTGTTTGTAATAATTAAAGCTTCATCTTTGTTTTGTTATTATTTTATGCATATAAGACATTTCCTAGACGAAAGCGGAAATAAGGAAGACGAAAAAAATAACAAAACAATTAACAAAAACTACATAACTTTTTAATTTCTGCACGTAAATCTCCTTAACATCTTTTAAATGTACATCAGCAGAACGAAAAGAAAAATGCTTTTGTTCACAATTACAGTAGTTAAAGAGAGAAGAAAAAAATATTTGACAGCTTCTTGCAATAGCATATTGTTTTATTTTAAGAATATTTGCTACCGTAATCAAGACGGAAAGACAAAACAAAAGATTACATCACATAGGATTTAAATTTCCGGTGTATTAAAAAATAATAATGTTTATTCGCATTAATTGGCAAGAAACTCAAACGAAACTGATAATGCTGTTTTTTTTCTTCTTCGAAGCTACTCTGTATGTATTAAAAACGTGATATTTGTATTATTTTCAGGGGAAAATTATGTATAAAGGACAGAATTTGACTCTTTAGAACATTTTATGAATTTGTTTCTTGCATGTTTTTGTTATATATCAGATGTTAGCTAATTACAGTAGTAAACTGCTAATCAATGTCCATCTGGAAAATTACTTTTGAATTAAAAATTGAAAATGCTAAATTATATAATTTTAAAGAAGTAATTTTTCATATTTTAACGTATTTTTTAAGTAACATTTCAACATTTTTATTCTTCCATTCCTTGCTTACATCCTGAAGAAAAGGGAAGGGAAGAAACTGATATTTTCAGAATAAAAGTACTATAAGATGAGAAATTTTCAATACTAATTAGTCAGATTTTAGTTTTATTCCCCTAATGGCATGAAATTTCAGTTAAAATTTTAACAAACCCTCTTCATTTCTTCCTAGTTGGAAACATCAGAAAAGAGGAAACTGAAAAATGTTAAGTATTGCAGCTGAAGGAGAATATGATGGTCTTTCACATGAATTAACACTAGCGAAATTCTCTAACCTGTTCAAATCCAGATTTTTTTGTTTGTTAAATATATATAATATAATATTTAACAAACAAAAATATAGGAAGTATTTCTATCTAAAGGAAGCGAATGCCTTCGTGAAACCACAGCTAAGAATATAAATTAGAAATTGAGCAAATTATTGAATTGATTTTTAAAGTTTAATGTAGGAATAAAGACTTATAAAGTTCTAATAAAGAATGAAGAAATCGAAAAGCCTGTCGTATTTTAAATGATTTTCTTTGAGATATAATTTTGTTTAGCTGGAACTTGTACTTACATTATGCGATTTTACAGTCCAACAGATAAATCTTTCTTCACTCTTTTCAGCTGTGCTTTATTTAGTAATTACCTATGATAATAAGTCAAATTGATAGACAGCATTAACAAAACGTATTAAGATTTTACTATGGCCCTTCACCCAATAATAAAACATGGGCAGACTTTTCATTATTTTCAAACCCTTTGCAACAGTTTGCTCCCTTTTTTTCACTATAAACTATCAGCCGTAATCTATAAAGTATACTCTGGAACACTCAAGAAACGACGTCAGTAACTTCATAAATATAACATATTTTTATTACAGAAAGAAAAAAACTTTAAAACATTCTACTGGCAAATTAGGAATACTTTTAAGATTTCAGCATACCATATTTTTATGTAAAAAGAAATAAGCGATATGAAGGATTTTTGAAAGAAATAAGATGATGCGAAGAATTGATAAGATGTCCTTACAGTATTTTCATCAGCCACTAAACGCAAGAGTAATTAAGTAATAATACCGTGATAATATCTGATGATATTAAATTAATTTCAATGAGACCCTAGCAATCTCGTTTTAACGTAAATGTCTAAGAGCACGACTTCGAGGGAAGTTTTCAAATTATTTTGAATGATACACCAATTTGATTATAAAAGAAAGGATTTTTTATAATGCAGTTTCGATAAAATGCTGCACAGAAATTGCATATCATTTCATCCATTAACACGGTATTTTGAGAACATGATTTTTACGTAAAATGGTACAAATATTGCATCAAACCATCCCATAATCTAGGTTCAGTATAACATGACTTAAAAACTTAGACAATTTTAATACATTATGATTCATACCACGTTTTCCTAGGAATTCGAGTGGTACTGAAAGTAACTAATTCTCTTTAATCTCATAGCACGTGGATTATTGTAAAGGTTTGAATCATAAGAAAATTTAACTACATGTAAAAAACTTTTCATCTCATAATATCGAATTTCATTTAGACTGGAATTTAGGTTTTGAATTTTAGTATTTGTAATAGAATAAATATTACATTGAATAATAATCATTTAATTAAAAAGAGGACTTAAGAGTAATTAATAATAAGTACACGCATGAGTACTTAAGAATAATTAATAATAAGACACACTTCTTAATATTGCTTTATTGCCCACTACTGACGGCATGGATAAGACAGTAGAATACTAGTAGTTTATCTCAGATTCTACTCCATGGCTAACGGACTGGCTGCTGGAGGTTTCAAGATGTTGCCTATGCAGAATGTGAATTAGAATCAATTTCCTTAAGAACGTCCTTCACGAAGTCATCCATCCCATTAGATAAATAACTCTTGAAAACTTTGCCATAATCAATTAACCGACCAATAAGCAGTTTAGCATGTCTTATATTTATTTATATCTGACAATTTCAATTGGATCAACAGCGAATTGAAAGATCATTGAACTGACAGTAGTTCACCCAGGCTTTGCCTACCTGTTTTCTGAGTTTAAACGTGCCATCTTTGTAGTTTTCTTTTGCAAGAATATAAATCGTTTCTCTTTAGTCCTTTACGAAGATACCCGCATCAAGAAGACATCCCGCCATTATATATTTTAAATAAATATTCTATCTATCACTTCTGAGAACTTCCAGCAGTTAGAATCTAAGATCTTCTTGTGGATTTAAATTCTAATTTCTGGAGTAAATGTACTTAACTTGAACTAAAATAAGCTTAATAAAATATAAGTTCGAAAAAGGTCGAAGAGAAATGCACGACTTCCAAATGATGAGTTCATTCGGAGACCATATAAATTTCCAAAAATGTAAAACTTCCATTTAGTTTCAAAGTGTACGCATGCATTTTCGTATCCATTTGTTTTAAGATTTTGCTCGTGCGTCTTTGCTTTTCCAAGCACTGAGAAATGTACAAAACACATACAGCATTTTAGATAGCTACTTATATTTCAAGTTCAGGAATGTTTTACTCGCGTGTTTCCTATAGCTTATAAGGTATTTCTCCCGCCTTCTTAGCATGCCTTCGTAGTGAAGTGGTCAGCACGCTGGGTGCGTATTGCAGAGGTCCGTGGTTCGATTCCCGGCGAAGGCGTTGCTCATTTTTCATCGCTCCTGCTTCGAAATAACCTAATGTCTCTACAAGCTTTTAAAGGGAAAGCCAGTGCTGTGCCGATAGATTTTAAAACCCAGGATAAATCTCGAAATAGCCTTCCTAATTATTTTTGTTTACCATTTCCAGCTTGAAATTTAATTTGTTATATTTTAATTTTACACTTATCTCATTTGTTACCTAAATAAAAAGTTTCATTCTCTTTATCTTCGGCCTGGTATTAGCCAAGCTTCTTAATGCTATTACCCATGCTTCGTAATAGGCATCCTGCCTATTTTGCCCCCTTTCTGGCTGGGATATGTATGGATCAGGCAATTATTATCTGCAGTTCCGTACATTTATTAATTATTTTCGTTTTTAAAAATGTGCTGGTAGTTTGTTTTTAAGAAGCTTGTGCTATTTATAGGAATTATATAATGAAGGAACTCAGACGGAAGGGGAAACAGAAACAGCCAAATCTTTCTTAAGTAAACAGGGAAATGTTTATATCAAGACCATGTAAGGTTGGTTTAGATCAGTGGTTTTCAACCTGTAATACGAGTACTCCTAGGGATACAGGATTGCTTAGTCAGGGATATGAGGAAAAAATCATCAGTAATGAGGAAAAAAAAACAAAGTTTTATAACAAAAGTTAATTAAAGATAATTGAATAAAAGGTAAAATGTTTTTGCAAGAATTTCGGTGAGAGCGTTACTTACTAAAATGGATAATGCAATTATTTGTAACTATCTCACCTAAACCAATAATGCTGCTTGATTCGTTACGCTCCGAATGCAGCCATTCCTCCGCTCTGTCACTGTATAAGAAAATGCTTTTAGTAAATTTTCTTTTAGAAGCTATAATAAGCATATCTAATTTTCATTTTTATCATTAGTTTAATGTGAACGAGATTAGACATTAATTCACTTGAAACTTGTATAAAACTTACTGAGTTGAAACTTGTATAAAACTTACTGAGTTGAAACTTGTATAAAACTTACTGAGTTGAAACTTGTGGTACTTAATTCACTTGTGGTATACCACCATTTCTAGTAGTAAAATAAAGGGCGTTAGAGTCATCCTCATCATTAATGAATAAATTTACTCTTTTCCTCGTTACAAGTGTTGATAGTTAAAGTATTGTAGTACATTAATGATATTATGTTTCTGGTTTAAAAATATGTGTGATCACTGCGCTTATTGGAAATAGTGGATAATGTAATAATCAACCTTTGTTTGAATATTCAAGGCAATCTATTAACTTTACGACATTTAAATAATACGACAGCAGAATACATTGTGATAATACTAGACAGAGAATTATAGGTTCTGAACGGAGAGGTTGGGATGGCAAAGTCTTATTAAGGAGTAAGAGAATGAAAAAAGGTTTAGAGTCGCTGATTTTAGATAATAATATTCAACAGAGAGTTTAAAAGAGATAATAACATTATAAGTGAGCAATTTTAGTAGTGACACATTTTAATTCTCAATTAATTTTCACGTAACGTATTTTCAATACTCATTCTGCATGATTAATTTAAGGTATTACATTAGTCGATGGCTATCTTCCAAAAGAAACGAAATCATCTAAGCAACGTTTTAAAAGGAAAGGGACTCGCAATTGCATTATATAATATGAAACCTAAAAATGCCATTGCAGTCGCTAAAAACGCTTTTTGCTGCCGGAATTCGAAATCAAGACTCATTTATCAGTAATTAACGCTTAGTTACTCCGACGCAAGTTCCTATCCCAGCGAACAGGCTGCCTGCGTTGGAGCTTTCGGGGATTTCCCTGTGTTCAATGTGAGTACAAGCCAGTATTCCTTAAAAAGCCTTTGACACAGGCATCCTTCTTCCTACGCCTTTGGTACTTTGCCATTATCCAAATAATGCAATCCTATCCATGAGTAAGCTTATACCCACACTAGTACAGGCTCACCCATTGTAAAGTACCCAACTTGTATACAGAAAAGCCCGTTATGTGTACAAAATATCCTTCAGTCCGTTGGAAGTTTTAAGAAACTTGTTGCAAAATACATTTAATTTTAGACTGGCTCATTTCTCTATAATTCCTCTCTCTTTCAAAAGAAAAAGATTTATATTTAAGTTAAGCGATTACAAAAGCAATTTTAATATGTTTTTCTTTACATTATACACATATTTACATTATATTAAAGTAAATGTATGACTAATAAATTAAACAGATTAGTTCGCATATGTGTATTACATGCATGCATATATTAATATAATGGGTTGTAAAACTATTTTGTAAACATTACAGAATTCTTGAATGACCCAGATTTAATGGGAAAAACGACGAAATGGAAACCGCATAATAAACGCCTTCATGAATAACTTAATTAACAAAACAAAACCCATCTATTCCGCAACGGCAATTAAATGCAACAATAATCATGAGAATTTGATTATGCAGTTCATACCCTATTACAGAGAAAAAAATACACTGAATGCACTTAATTTTTTCCGAGATGGTGGCAACGGGTACTAACAAATGAAAAACAGCTCGAATAGATTCCTTCTATTTCACGAATTAGGTCAAAATCATGACTTTGAAAAAGAAAAAGTTGGTAGTCAAACTAGTTAGTAAAATATTTTTTCTATCATGCGAGAAAGAAAGGAAGAAATCAAATGACGATAAATCATCAAGGTCTGGGAAGGCGCGGTTCTTCATTACAGGGCATAACTATGGCATAAATAACGTGCAGCTGTAATTTGAAGACTATAGAGTAGCCAAAGAAAGCAATTATCACCTCCGCGTTCTTGTACTGACCTACTTCATTCAAAGACGGAATTTTCATTATCCACCTTCCTCGCGCACACCCCCGCCGTCATTTTTATATCCAATTAATAAATGCAAAAAAAAATATTAAAGTTCTCATAGCACAATACAATATTCGAGAGTTTCAGGGTAAAAATAAATCAAATGGTACGAAAATAATATGGAAAGGATAAACGCCAAAATCAAATTCCAGATGAGGGAATCCCAATAGTTTATTATTTTCCTTTATTAAGACTGGCGAAGAGGAAAGAATGTGTGTGGCGTGGACGCATTCAGCTGATCAATGTTTATTAATATTTAAAAATGTTTTTACCCGAAACATAGCGTAGAGTTAAGCTTTTGATTATTTTCATGAGTTGATTTAATTTACAAACTAAGATGCACATTGCCGCGAAAAGCTTGAGTTATGTTGTAAAATAAATCAATAAAATAATTGATCCATCTTCGTTTAATATTTATTTAAGATTATTTATTTATCATTTAACTTCACTTAAATCTTAACGCCATATTCCACAATATATATACAGTTCCAAAGTGGGATTCATTCTCATTCTCATGCAGTTTACACCGTATCGAGTTTCATGCGTTCGGTCATTCAGTTCGTTAGAAAATCGGGTGCTTACTATCAGAGCTTCGGTACTTCTTAATTTTTGGAACATATTCTAGCCGGAGTGCATCGAAACCCTAAATAAGAAAGCTCCGGCACTTTTTTTAATGCAAAGGAACAATTATTACAGTAGAAATTTGAGCTAGAAAATTTTATTTTTAGCAATAAAATTATATAAAAATTGTTTATTAAACTTTAATTTATCTCTTTACATTTTAGTTAATTTTAATGATTTAATTAGTTTGATCTTTAATTATTTTAATAAATACTAAATGAATTATTAATTAATTAAGTAGTGATTATAAATTAAAAAACAAAAGAAAATCTGAAATGTTTTCAGATTTTAAATTACGTCCATAGGGGCGTTTTTTTTTAACATTTTGTCTGTTACCTTTATTTATTAAATATCACGTTCTTCGAGCTTAAACCATAAAATTCAGTTCAACAGCAATATCGCAAAATTGTTTTAAAATGAGCATACCTTTAAAATTTCCGATACATAGAGTCACGCGCTAGAAATAAAAATGTTTTTTCTGTACAACGTTGCCATTGCTCGCTTTGAAATCCTTGAGTTTTTTTAATCAAAACTTCGTTAAAGTTTTACAAAATAAGAAATCGATAATAAAACAAATTCCAAATTTCAAATTTGGTCTTCTACATGCCCATATTCGTAGGAAGATTACGTCATTCAAAATTCGATGGCTCTATGTACCGTTGTTTTATCACAATGCAAGAAATATACATGAATTTATGCAGATTTTTCATTATTTAATCTCTTTAAATATAACACATGTCGATAATACTTTGTGGCAACAGTTTGAAAAGTGATTCGCCGTTTCTAGTAAATCGACGCAAAATCGCAAAACGAAAACAACAGTCCTTCATGGACAAAGCCCCTTTGGACTAATAATAATTAATAAATATTAAAAAGAAAATCTGAAATGTTTTCAGATTTTAAATTACGTCCATAGGGGCGTTTTTTTAACATTTTGTTTGTTACCTTTATTTATTAAATATCAAGTTCTTCGCCTGATAAATTCTTCGCTCTTTGCGATCACGTTCTTCGCTTGATATCTAAATCATTAACTATTTAATTTTATATTATTAACGGTTTTAATAGTATTTTATTTATTTATTTACTCTTTCCTGATGGTCTTCCAGGGCTCCGGCACTTCTACTTTTAGAAATTAAGCCCTGCTTACTATACTAGTTTTCATAGAAATGACCTAAGCATTTCGAGGGACAGAGGTAAGAGGACCTTCATCTTCAAGCCTTCACTATGGTCTGGAAATATTCATTAAATAGATAAAATAAAACAAAAAATAACAAAAATTAAGCAACATAAGTAATACCGTCAATCGAACAAACATTAAATGAAATCAAAATTATTATACAAGACCTAAGAGCTTATGGAAATAAATTCAAACATATTAATCGTAGTATGAAAAATAGATACTGAAGATTTCATAGTTAATCGTTTAGGGGTCCTTAATAGTTGTTTTGATTTAATTCCGAAGAAACAAAGCAAAAGGTTTCTCATTTGTTGAATAGTATTTTTTTTTTTTTTTTTTAAATCTTCCACATTCGGTAATACCCCTAGCGACGTGATGATTTTTAATATCAAACGCATTTCCTAAAAATTTTTTTAAAGCCTTAACTCATTATTTTGGTTTCCTTTTATTTATTTATTTTTTCATTGTCAATCTGGGTTGAATTTTGTTTATTTTTGAACCAAATAATTATTTAATGCCATTTGGCATTACATTTTATTTAAAATAAGAATATTCTAGTAACACAGTTCGATAAAATCCCTTTTATACAAAATTAAACGTCGCTGGGCATTTTTTCTCACACTGCAGTCTCTCCAGCTCTTAAATGCTGCACAGTAAGGGGGGTTGCCCGGTGCCTTTTCTAAATTCTAAACAGTTTTTCGCCCTTAAATGTTGGTGCAGCCACCCCGGTTGTATCGGTTGTTGTGTGAACCTAGTTTACAAAAGCAGGAAACATACTTATTAGTAGTTCTGCTGAAGTTCTTTAAAAGCAAAGTCTAATTGTTTTTGGTAACTTTTCCAGTACTATTGATCTTATTGAATGCTGCTTGATTGACTAGTACTTCCGCGTATGCAAGATTAAGGGCTGAAAAGAGGCACGAGTTTGGTTGCTATGTAGGACGAAGTACAATAAGTGGGAGTTTGAAAGACTGAAATAATCGCTAATCTTAGAAAATCAGTGGGTCATCAATAATCGTACGTGCGAGTGTTAAGAGCCTGCGTGCGGTGGCCATTTTATGTTTGCGTGCGCTCTCGTTCTTTAATGAAATGAGGGACAGAAAATTCAAGAAGAGGCAAATCTAGAAAAAGAGTCCTATATGTGATACTGGGTACTCGTAATACTGAAGAAGGATTGGGAATTATTTTACATCATCGAAATGCGAACGATTTAATTAGCTGATAAAAATAATTAAAATTTAAATAATTTTATATTACCTCCTTAATCACAAATATTATGTTCGAAGACCTAGTGTGGTTATTCGAAACCGTAAAATAGTACGAAATACTATATGATAGTCCTTTGGCATGCATTATACTGAAGTTTGAATGATAAATTTCGCTCATTAAGTCATTATCAACATTAAGTAAGTTAAAAATAAAGTGAAATAACGTATTTACTTGAAAATAAGATCCCCCTTTAATGTGATATTTCTACTTTTAAAATTTTACAGGGTACAGTAAATTGATAAATGAAACTGCAGAATATTGATAAACGATAATTAATAATTGATAAATGCTACTGTAGACTATTTTGATAAATGAAACTGCAGAATGAGAGGAAGGATTTTAATTATCATACTATAGTGTATAATTACGGTATTTAAATGCAAAATAAACTACATAGGTATATATCGTATACGGTAAAATGCAGCTAATCATAACAGCTATGTCTAGCTGAGTGACTTCAGTTTTGGCCTGTATCCACTATACTGATCACTGATATACCTGAAAACGAATAGGCAACAATCTATCACTAACCTTTTTCAACTTTCTCTTTTCCCACCTTTCTAAAATATTGGATTTATCAGAAGCCACAAAGATTGCAAAGGGTGGCAAAAGTATTTTAAGTACGCAATGCTCATTACTACACCTGTATAACAATACGTACAGTTTTAAATAACGTCAGAACAATAAAAATGACGCTCATCCAATAAAATTCTGCTTAATCAATGAAATATCAGCAGGAGAAGCAGAAGACGTGAAAAATGTGACAAAATTGTTTTTACTGAATTCGGTTTTAAAAAACAAAAAAATAAAATTCATTTTTCTAAATCGGGCTAGACCCTACATTTATATCGATTTCTTAGTAGCAGATTGACGCAAAATATAATAAAAATTTATTAGTTGTAAGTCAGGCAAGTGTGAAAAGGTTTTCATTACGTTATTTAAGGCATTTTTTAAAAAAATAGCTTGGAATCTTAGCAATATACCAAGAAATTTTTGACATAAAGAATCAAAACGTAAACTTTTTATGCATATTGGATTTTGAATTTAGTAAAAATATTATCTACATCCTAATTTAATAAAAACAATGGCACCTAACTTAAGGGATAGAAGAAAAAGAGCATCGTTAATGGATAAGCTTTGAAAACGTGATGGTATTAATGGGATTTTATTTAGTTCTGTATGCTCGTGACTAATTTTAATCAGTTCAGTTTATAGATTATGAGCTTAAAGTTTACAAAAGATTTAACTTGTATAAGCTAGATGGGTTAAAATAGAGTATTTAGAGCATTTAGTAGGCTGACAACAAGTGCAAAACAATGCAAAAGAGAGATCAATAGCCCACTAGATTTAACTTCGATTTTTCAAAACACCGAGTCGAGATTTCTAATTTCAAACTAGTCGTCTTCTTTCAGTGTCTGGACATGAACCGTTCGACAGTTTATCTCAAAAGCATGGCTCGGCTTACTATCGGCAGCTCAGAGTGTGTGCGTGACCCTTGTTGTCACGAAACGCCGTGACGGACGACTCCTCCCGCAGTGACGTAGCAAACCAAGATGGCGTCGAGATAGGAAAAAGGTCCGTTCCCTAGCTTAACAATGGATGAGCATGCCCGAGATACTACCTTAGAGATCATCGGGGATAAAAGAAAAGTTTTTGTTTTTTCATTGCAGGTAAGGATCGGTTAATCGACGCAGTTTTGCTCTTTGAACCCAACTTCTTCGAATGAGCATCATTCAAACCATTCAAGTTTGTCTTTACCAATAAGCGTGAGTTGCGATACAGAATGTTTACTTTCGAAACGAAGCCTATAAATAGGAACAGCAGGGCTTTGCATGATTACTGAATCATGTCGTATTTTCCTTGGCAACACACTTCAGTATGGTTTAAGTAATTTTCATGCTTTGAATCAAAATTCTTCACAGAGGTTATTGAGTTAATCGTTTGTGAGTTACAGCTCCTGTTGCTATCCCGACAAGATTGTAACTGAAAGCAAAACAAGAGTGTTACATTTTTTTAAGCTACCTTCTGAAAATGGGGCAATTAAAATAGTTTTTTCATTTGTATGTGTCCTTTTGCCTTTTCAGATACAATTCATTTGAATAAGATACATTTATAATATCAAGTTTAGCAATCAAGCTTAAATTTAGCACCTACCTAACATGTTTCCCCGCTGAAAGAAAATTAAATATGTTCAATATACATTTTAAATATATTCAATAAACAAATTTGCGTTCACAATAAATAGAATTCCATTTACAATGCTTTTTAGTTATTGGCAATTTTTGAGATCTACATGTCTCAGCTACTTGCTTCTCTATTGAAGGTATTAATTACTACTTGCTATTAAAGCGTAAACATTGAAATTACTGCAAATGTTCTGTCCGGCATTGTTTAAATTTTAGAGCTGTTAAAATTTTCATTAGTCGTTAGATAAAAATGAAAAATATTCTTGAAAATTATGCTCAGAACATTCATTATTACAAAAACCTGTTGGCTTATTTCTGTGAAAGTGACAGAGGAAGATTAATCGAGCAACTAAATCTGATAATTATGTGGCACTGTCACCTGACCTGAATTTTTGAAGTTGTGACCGACAGCAGCACAATCTAAACTTGAATACTATAAATATCAGATTAGTGACCGATCTAAAGTGTTTAGCTTGAATATTAGAAAAGTGTTCCAGCTAAGAAGGGAAGATAAACTTTTGTTAAATTTGCATTGCTCTGAAGAAAGCCCATGCTTTGTAGTATGCAATGCTATTTAAAATAGCTTGAAACGCATTTATTTTATTTACTCACATTGAATTTGAGATGCTATTATTGAAATTCAACTGTAATCAAAATTAGACTTCTCTTTTAACTAAGTTAATAAATATTCAAGACTGCATTAAATGTTACCAACAGATGATTCGAAAGCAAAATGAAAAGACTGATGAAATCTCCGGAGACATTTTAAGTATTCTGAACCGAGGAAAACAGAAGTTTTAATTCATCTTATGTTTTTTTTTCAGGCACTTTCTTTCATTGGAAATTCAGGAAGTTTCCTTAAAATTCTTCACGAGAGTTCAGATAAGTGTGACCGATTGAACATAATGAAGCTTTCCGTTCTTTATAAGTTCAATAGCTTTCTGTTCTTTTTTAAAGCAGTCCTTTACAACGTGAAACCGATTATAAAGCTATGCAAACATCACACCTTAGTTTTCGTAAAATGAAATGTGTTTTAGTGAAAACAGTGAAACTGAATTATCGAGGGCTTCAGATACGCAGATCGTTTGTAACACCCCAGGCTAACTGATGTTAATCTCGTTAATTCATTTACGTATTTTGATTTTTACTCTTTAATTCAAGTAAAATAAAAATATAATATAATTTTAAGCTGTTAAATTCATTTAGATGGATGTGTACGACATACAAATGTCCGCAATTGTCGGGAAATATTCAACTTATAAGCATCAATGAAAAAGTATTTATATACTATACATAGGGCTACTGTCCTTTACTTACTCTTCTGAGTCACTGCTTAAACATACCATGAAATAAATGTTATTTTTACCAAATAGCGTTTTATAAATACACAATAAACAAATTTTGCTCCACTAATATTATTATTTCTCTCGCCTTCTTAGCATGCCTTCGCAGTGTGGTGGTCTGCACGCTGGACACGTATTCCAGAGGTCCGTGGTTCGATTCCCGGCGAAGGCATTGCTCATTTTTCAAGTCTCCTGCTTTCAAAAATTCCTAATGTCTCTACAATGGCGCCCGAACTAAAAGGGTGGTGGATGATGATTCTTCACACCCAGGATTTGGCGATTGGGTCCCTAAAATCACTGTCGTCCTTAAAAAGCGGTGGAGTATATAAAGTATTTCTCCCGCCCTCTTAGCATGCCTTCGTAGTGTGGTGGTCTGTAAGCTGGGCGCGTTTCCCAGAGGTCCGTGGTTCGATTCCCGGCGAAGGCGTTGCTCATTTTTCAAGTCTCCTACTTTAAAAAAATCCTTATGTCTCTACAACTGCAGAAATAATATTTCTCTTAACGATATGCAATGTAACTGCAGTCAGTTTCTTTTTATTAGCTTTTGGTATATGTTGCATTTCCCCCCTCCCTTTATTCTCCGTTTAAGAGTGAACCATCATTTTCTCCCCATCCATTGAACATAAAGTAAATGCTTTTTTAACTCTAAAATCCTCCTCGAAACAAAATGCAATAAAGTTTATTCACTTGCAGTATAATAAATGATGAGTATTTGGCCTTCCAACCATTCACCAAAATGCAATTGCCTACATTTTTAGAGTCTCCGAATAGACTTCAGTGCACTCCAGATATCTGGTGTTCCAATGTACCCTACTGTACAACGCACCCATAAGAGACTGAATATTCACGTGTACTGAATCGAAATGAATTTAATTTTGATTATCTTAATCTATTCGACAAACAGTTGCAGTTTTCCAATTTTTAATTAATATTTTTTTCAGAAAAATTAAAACAAATGTGATAGATGAATTGTGTCTATTAATTCAGACAAAGTGCCTAATTCTGAAGTATTGGAAGTTACGTGTGTCTATATTTTTGTATATCCTTCTATCAATCTCGTGTCTTTTTCATTCGTAGAACTCAGAAAAGGTACTACGTTTAAGGATCGAATGAAATGAAGGGAAAAGGTTTTGATATTACCACACACAATTGTCCTTATTGTAAAAAAATGGAATAGATTTACTCACGATAGACAGTCTGAGGAAAGAATCGATTTTTTAATCGATAAAATCCATCTTTCATTACTTGAAATCCACTTATTTTTAACGCCACAGCTGTAAAAAATGTCGAATATCTGTTGACATGAAAATCGAAATTTTGATTCAATACACCTGAATGTATTTTTCGTGAAACTGGAGGAAAAGGAGTAAAGTAGAATTCCATAATAACTTATTTAAAGTTAAGGAAATAATTAAATAATGTACAAAACTATGAAATATGACCTTAAAATTTTTATCATACTTTAAAGGAGTTTTTTAAATTAATTGGCTGATAATATTTATTTTAATTCACAATTTTCTTTTTAACTTCCCTAAAATTTTAACAGATATCTGATTTTAAGTTGTTGATAAGTTAAATTTTAAAGAAGTATATGAACTCTACATAAAGGGGGAAAATTTAATTCATTCAATCCTATATGATTTATGAACAGGTTACAAACACGCTTTATTCAGAGAAGCGCCATATCTGTTTTAAAGTAATAATACTGGTTATAACTTAAATAATTGATTTATTGCCCATCTGATTATCATAACAGAGGGTAATATAGATAAAAAGGCTGGTTTTCATCTGAAATAAAACTACATGTTTTGTGAAGCAATAATGTTAAGAATGCGTTAATACTCTAAAAGTACTGGACCTTACAGAACTTACACATAAAGTCCAGAAGCTGCAGAAAATTGGAAACTTAGACTTTTTCTAATAAAGTTGTACAATTTAAATACAAAGAAAAGTAAATAAGCAAACGAGTAGTTATGAACCGTCATCTTTAATTATAAGCTAGCAGTTTGATTGCTGCCTTTAGTTGCATGGAATCTTCATTAGATTTATCATGCATTTATAAATACTATTTGCTATTTTTAGAAGTTATCGAAAAATATTTCGACATTATTAGAACCCGATCTATTTGTCGTAATTTACAGGCGAGAAAAAATTAAATTCATTTCTTGCTTCCCA
This sequence comes from Stegodyphus dumicola, assembly GCF_044657685.1. Taxonomy (NCBI): domain Eukaryota; kingdom Metazoa; phylum Arthropoda; class Arachnida; order Araneae; family Eresidae; genus Stegodyphus; species Stegodyphus dumicola. The sequence goes on from NC_140781.1 coordinate 185,360,804, forward strand.
ATCACCTTCCCCATATTAAATACGAACCAATTTGAGAAACTTTACAGAAGTAGAAAAAAGCAATGATTAAGCAAACGATTTAAAGTTGAAAATAGACAGCTGTGGTAGCGTTATAGGAAGCTGATTTAATATCAGAACTCTAGCATTAATCAAGAGAATAAAGTGAAAATATTTATGTCAACAACAACACATTATAAAACACAAATGACTAACCATTCGCTAAGATATGGAATTGTATCGAAGTTTTAACAACCAACGTATTCTGAAGTATTGCTCTAAATTAGAGTGTAGATAATTACTTCTTGAAATAGAATGCGATCAATGTACTAAATCTGCTAAACTCAGTGATGATCAAGATGATTTTGAATGATTTGATTTCAATACTTTCACAATTCGACAGGATAAGCTGCTGTTTGGCTTATTCTTTGCTTATATGCTTAATTACACGAGCCGCATTGTAAATAGATTTATAGCCTATAAAAGATCATTATCGGGTATTTATCATTATACTGGTAATAAAATTCAAGGCTGTGTAAGGAATGAAAACTCATCGCGCTCTAAATTACTTTTTGAATTGAGTCTTACAGAAGAAAATTTAAAAGTAAAACTACGCATAGAAGTAAAAATTCCTAATTCAAACGTTAAGACTGTTAGGTTTTCTGACCCAGGAAACGGGAAAAATCAATTGTGCTCTCACTGAGACTCAAACCATTGGTCTTACAGTTGCTAGCTGGGCGTGCTAACTATTTCCACAGCCAAGAAAGCGCTCAGGAGGATTCCTAAACCCTCCGCACTCCACATTTCAAGGAAGACTAAGCGGGATACAGTCAATCAAATCTAGGTGGTGAGGATCTATTGTTCACCACATTTTTTAATTTGAGCTTTGAATAAGATTGCCAGATTTTTCTATCTCAAGAAACAGGAAAAATCGACTATATTCTTGCCGAGATTCCAACCACAGATCTTGAAATAACTTGGTGGACGTACTAACCACTTAACCACAAAAGCACGAACAGAAATAAAATAATCCATTTACAAAATGAAATAAGCCAAAGATTCCAAGAACATCCAATAAATAAAGAACATTAAGAGATTTTCTGAAAATAAAATTTTAAGAAAATTTAAATGCGTTTAAATTTTTAACAAAACTTACACAGTTTTCTTGATGAAATACAACAAATACAACTTAAAAATCTAGGCAAGCGATTCATGCCGTTATTGTAAGCAATGTTTACTGTATGAAAGCAATTCTAGTAAAATATTTAAAATTCAATGAATTTTAATGCATTTCTAAATTTAATCACATATCAAAGAATACATATTAAAAGAAAAATTTGTAAGCCTTAGATATTTTAAAATGAAATTAAGTATATATCACTTTACGTTGCCCTACTGCCATATTGACGCGGCTTTTTATTATAGAAGGCCAAGGTTTTTATTTTGGTTTTATAAGATTACGGCAAAGCCTCGAGGGCTATCTTCATATGCCTTCGTGGAGGACTTCCTAAGGGAAACTGGCTCGTATACACGTTACACATGCAGAACACCACGAAAATGCCCATGCAGCCAGACCGTACGCGGAACTCAAACCTCGGACCGAATTACCAATGTTCAGAGACTTTTACTGCTCGGTCGCTGGTGGGTCTTCAAGACCAAGGAAAACTGAAGAAAATATATTAATTAATTTATTTATCCGAAGGGTCCGGGTTCGAATCCCAGAGAAAGCATGGATGTTTGTCAATGTACAGTGTCTGTGGGAACACTTTAAATATGCGGCCAGCCGGAAGTTCTCTCGAGAAGTAGGAAGCAGGGGAAGAGAAGTAGTAGACACTCAAACCGGTTCCCCCCCTGGGGTGCTCTCCTTCAAAATGGAGGCGGAAATGAGCAAAGTCATGCTGTCACCTGTATATTGCCCAAGATTTTATCAACGACAGACGCAATCTTGACTCCTTGCCACGATGAATTTCGAGGGCTTGCTCTGATATCAGAAGACATGAGATTAGTCACAACAACAGCAACAATTTACTTATCATCATAGATCCATTTCAAAATACGAGATTAAGATGTCTAATCTTTAAAAATACTCTTTTCAAACTCATTATCTCATAGTAGTGCTGTTTTAAAAGTTACTACTTTCTTTACAGCTGGCTCATTTTCATTTCATTTCGGGGGGGGGCGGAGGGGAGCGTTAATTCTCACGGACATACAGATAAAAGATATATAGCTTACACATGAAAACTGCATGAAGTGATGTCTAGTACCCAGTGGCGAAAAACTCTCTTACTTCGTTGAAACGAGTCTCATAGCATATTGAATTTTTACTCAATTACGCGAATCAGAAAATTTTAAAGATCTGTAGGGAGGGGGCGGGAATTAAAGCAAAATTATAAATATTTTGATACGAAAATAAAGGCCCTTTTTTTCTAATGCAGCGAGGGAATGAAATTTCGCAAAGACATAAACCTGTTCCACGAAACACCACGATTATTGGCAGAATGATTGCTTAGAAAAATCTATTATATTCCAATCCACTTCTTTTACTACACCGAAACCTGAATTCAATATCAATTACGATCCTTTCTCGCCGCCTTTACGAAAACAAAATAAAACTTAGTAACCCACATTTCGGATTCAAACCACATCTGACTAGCCCATTCGTCCATTATGCGAAGCCATTATTAAAACTAAAAAAGAGGAGAACACACCCGTGTGCCTTCACCTGGCGATCTTACTACATCCGGAACCACGGCCTTTTCACATACTTCTCAAAACCGGTTGAAGAGTTCGGATGTCCAGTTATTTCTCACAAGCCTCCGTTAGATTGGGAGACAAAAACTTTCGGCTAAAGTTAATTTCGAATTTCCTTCTTGTTCCACCTTTCTTTCTCGCATTGTTCTAAAAATACAGTGAGGTAATAAAGGCGGTTTGGAGTGTTGTTGTTTTATCAATGATTTCCCTTTCTATTCTTGGAACGTGTTTTCTCTTAAACACGGAATTCTCTCTCTCTTACTGTAAAATGCACGTTTCTGTTTCATAAATGCATAGTTCTACTTGAAAAGAGTAGATAGTTAATACAGTGGTGTCTCATATCCGCAGTTTCTTACTTATTATTTACTTTCTCTTAAACACGGAATACTCTCTCTTACTGTAATATGAACGTTTCCATTCCATAAATGCATAGTTCTACTTGAAAAGAGTAGATAGTTAATACAGTGGTGTCTCATATAAGCAGTTTTTTACTTGTTGTTTACTTGTAGAGGCATTAGGTTAATTGGAAAACCCGGAGAGATGAAAAATTAGCAATGCCTTCGCCGGGAATCGAACCACGGACCTCTGGAATACCGGCCCAGCGCGCAGAACCACTACACCACGAAGACTCGCCAAGAAGGTAAGAGAAATACCTTATATACTTATTATTTAATTATGGCAAAGCACACTAGGGCTATCTGCTTAAGGGGAGGGATGCCATCGTGGAGGACTTTCTAAGGGAACTGACTCGTATTATCCGCAGTTTCACTTATCCCCGGTTCGTGGGCTGGCAGAGGTAAAAAAATTGCCATACGAAATTCCCGCAAGTTTTGTAAGCTATAAGTTTTGAAATTTAAACGAATTAACAACAGTTCATAATACAGCAAGACTATAACAGCCCTAATGCGCATAATGCTGTCTTAAGAGGCATCTGGCTGCTCTTGATAAGGGGCAGTATTCCTGGATACAGAGAACGGTAATAATCATTGCGGAATCTAATTTATGTTCCGGGATTAAAAGAATTTCCTCAGACTCTGAATACACAACCCATCTTAATGGTCATTAGTATGTTGATAGGGAATCTCGAATCTCATTGACCAGAAAATATATAACTTTTCTTTGTTTCTGTAATCATACATTTCAACGCATGCCTTTCTTCCCTCCCTCAAACTTGCTACTTCTCTTACTTGCACCATTCGCCCTATTGTCATTAATACCATCCTATCACAGGTGTCTTGCGTTTAAAATTCTTAACAATTATAATAATAAGAACAAAACACAAATAACTATTGTTGTTACAAGTGGCAGGAAAGCGCTAGTATACTAGCAATGAATTAGTACTCATTAAATGAATCATCATTTCAAGATATTATTTTATGTTTTACGGTGCAAGAAATACATTTTCTCCCTTTTCACTCGCCTTTTGTTGAATAAGTTAAAATGCCAGAATCCCTTACTTTCATAAATAGTAGAAAGAATCTAATATATATCTATTACGTCTTATTTCTTTATTAGAACAGCATGTAATACATTATTGTATACAAAAAAATTTATTATTACATTATTTAATGCTAGTGATTTCTTATTTGCATAATTCTTCAATTAAACTTAACAGTAATTATGTATGTCACCCGAAAATTCTGCTTTACATATCGTTCGCTGTTATCCACGATAAGCCTCGGAACTCATTACCTATGGCTACGGGGACATCACTTTATAAATGATATATATCAGCGATTCTCCCCCGGTGGTACGCAAGAGAAAAATAGGTGGGACCCAACGAAACAAAACATTCCGATGTTATTTCTCAAATAAAGAAATCGCACCTGAAACTAAATTATTCACCGCTTCATTCACCGTGAAGGTCTAGTAGCCAAAACAATCCCCGCAAACCTGAAAATCATTTTGAATCTAGCTGTGTAAATTGTTATCTTGAAAGACGAGCTTTAATTTCAAGAATATTTACGATTTTATAGATGAGCAGTGAACATGAAACGCTTTTGTTACATTCCGAAAAAAGGTGGTTATCCAGAGGCCGTCTTTTTGAACTTCGACCAGAAATTAAAATTTTCCTTTGTGATTCGAAATTTGAATTGCAAATAAGTTTATTTAGTAAGTTATGGATGGTTATGGAAGGAAAGTTAAATGAATTAAATTTAGGATTGAAAGGACAAAGTGGTTACCATTAGAGATAAAATAAATGCAATCATAAAAAAAATCGAGCTAAAAATGAAAGAATTGTATAATAAAATTTTGAGCTGTTTACCACTTTTAGAAAGTTTTCTAACCGGAAATAATTGGAAAATAAAAGAAGAAGAATTACCATCCGACATTAAAAATCATTGTTTTTCATTGATAAAAAATTTTAACATATATTTTCCGAAGGATTATGAACAAGAAAATTGGATTAGGAATCTATTTTGTTCAAATGCATATGGAATTTTATCTCGTAAAGAAAAGGAACAATTAAAAGAAATTTCCTGTGAGCGAACTCTAACTGAAGATTTCAAAATTACTACATATGTTAACTTTTGGCTGACCCCCCCCCCCTGAAAAAGAATTTAAAGGCATTTCAAATAAAGCTATGAAATTTTTATTTCCTTTTTGCACAACCTATTTGTATGAATACGGATTTTCTTCCACGTTACATTTGAAAAATAAATACGGATCGTAAATAAAAATAAATCGTAAATAAACAAAAATAAATCGTAAATTAGTGGATCCTAATTTACGATTAAAACTGAGTGAAGTAAAACCAAACATAAAGAAATCGATCTTTTTTAAACAGGCCCAAATTTCGCTAAATTTTAGAATTAAAGTATTATAACTTAAATTTTGATAATTAAAACGCTAACCAATTTTTAATCTAATTTTTTTATATGTGCATATTTACTACAAATAGCCAATAGGTTGTGCAAATTGCAAAATATATTTGTTTTACTATTTCTATTGAGAAAATAAAATATAATCATTGCAAAATGCAGTAGTGGTACTAAAGTTTTTCAATTTTTTTTAGATGGCACGCGTTAGTCAAAAGGTTGAGAATCGCTGATATACAAGCAATAAGAAAATACTATATACAGCAAACGATTCTTACATCCTAGAAATGAATCTTAGAATTATAGCATTTTAGGATTAGAAAGTAAAGTAAGCACATACTAATTTACAGTAAAATGAAAGTTTCCAAACACACTTAAAAATCTGAAACTATGCAGTGCTAAGTTGAGAAGCGGCAATAGAAATTACAATATTATATGCATTAAATTTAGACAAAGCAATCACCTCATATTTTGCATAGATTTTAGTCAAGACTCTTCAAGGGCAAACGAAGCATTTTCGACATCAGAAGCAAAAAAATCAGAAACAGGCATCAGGTGGCAAAGACATCTGCGGGGAGATGAAGAGGGAACTGTAGTTGTTTGCCCTCGAAATCGATAGAGTTTTGACTAAAAAATCTACATAAAACACAAGGTTGTTGGTTTGCCTAATTTTATTTTTTATTTTGGCGTGTTTCTCTTCTCTCTTGATTATATATATATATATTTGTAATAATAAAATTCCATAGTCAAGAATACACTTAAAATTCTAACTGTATGTTCTTTTCATTTTTAATGGCGATGGTCTCTTATTTGAAAGTACGTGGAATTAAATCCACAGCCCCGTAGTCAAGTTTTTTTTTCCCGCCTTTTCTACACGTACAGTTATAGAATGGTCTGGAATTTTAAAGCGAACTGATTGGCTGACGAGGCTGACGTCATTTTTTGGAAGCTCCGCCTTTCCAGAGGCTATAAAAAGACTCGCAAAAGAATATCGGGGCTTTTTCTTTAATGCTACGATGCAGTAAACTTCATACAAAAAGTTATTAGTAATTCTTTTTATTTACTCTGGATATCTGATTTTGTAACTGCTATTTAAACTTATCGTCTGATAATTTAAGCTACGACTACATTTATGATTCTTCACCAAGTCTATTTATTCCGGACAAAAGCTGGTACATCACACACATATATATATATATAATAATAATAATAATTTTGCCTTCTTTTTAAAATTACTCTTATGTCATTTATTTTTAATGAGGGAGTTGAGAATCTTTCACATCATTCATAATTAAGATATAGAACAGGAGTTCTTAACCGAGGGGGAATTCCCCTTAGCAGGGAATTTCACAGTTTCAGGGGAGGATGCGGTCAGCCTTTTATTTAGCTGGTTCTAGTTGATGAACAGAGAAAACCTACTTTTATTCAAATTTTGCTATTTACCAAAATCTTGCATTGCACATCTGGGAGAAAAAAAAATTAGAAACAAAACTGATTTTGATTGCGCCCAATATTTGGAACTGAGAGCCAAAGTTTTATGTCATTAGCAACTATAAATTCAAGCTCGTAACTTGTTTCCTTTCCTCTTAAACATTTGATGGATAAATCTTAAACTTTAACTTGAGAAAAATTTTTGTCAACTGTATTTTACAAATCAATAAATAAAAATAGACGGTTGCCTGAACGAAAATATTTTTTCCCCTCAAATGCGCTTAATTTTTTTTACCTACAAATTTATACTAATAATACATCCCATATACACTATTTTTAGATCCATTTATGTCCTTATGTTTATTTCCTTTATTAAATGAAACTAATTATGGGAGTAACAAAACTTTCAACTGAAAATAAATTTTTAATGAACTTATAAGGTATTTTCTCCTTCGTTTCTGGATGTCTTCGTGGTGTAAAGGTAGCACACTCGGAGAGTATTAGAGAGGTCCAGGTTCGAGTCCCGGCGAGGGTATTGCTTATTTTTCATGTCTCCTGCTTCAAAAAATAATTATGATTCTACAAACTGATCGAAGCAATTTGATGTGCAGAATCAGTTGATATCTACAAAAAATTTATAAGTGATCTCATTTGCACGTCCCGTAAATTTATACGTTCTGTTAAATTAAATAAAGCTAAAAACAACGAAAACTGTAATAATTGGGAGGCAGAATATGAAATGCTCTACCCCCCTCCCCGCGTATACGCTCTGACAAAAAAATCAGCTACAGTAAGGTAGCAATTACCCAATTAAACTAAAAGTTAGGATTTGTGACGTACGTCTACAAACTATCATACGTAAAATAAATGTGATATAAAGATGGTAGTATAGAAACTAAAAAGAATCGTAAATGATTAACCGCTGAGGTAAATAAATTGCATTTTCCCGAAATCCATTCCTGTTATTACGCAGCGGTACATTACGTAGAAACTTAGATGTAACAAGAAAATGTTCAACTATACACGTATTTCTTACTTATGGTGCTTTAAACTACATTAAAAGTTTGACGCAAAGGTTTCGCTTTTAAAAGCAACATAAACAAGCTCTGTAGTTGATGAAAATTATTTGCAACTAATGTTAATGCATTGCGACATTATGAATTATTTACATGAATTATTTACATACCATATTTAACGTGGTAACATTAATAATTAATATGCATGAATAACTGACGTTAATCCAATCAATGTGCAGATTACGTTATTAATTTGAAGTATATTTATCGGCAATAATGTTATGAAATTCCAAGGAATTACGAAACTCATTCATAAAATGCATTATGGGAAGTTTCAGAGAATAGCAAAGTGTATTTACTTACCTCACGACAGGTTCCGCATATTTTTGTGGCGTGCAGTTTAAATAGAAATAATCCTGTTTCAAAATGTGAGAAAAACGTAGGCTAAAACGCAGTACCGTTTTAAGATTGAAAAGAATTATTTACTGTAAAGCAAAGAATTATAATTTGCTTAGGCGTTTACTAAGCACCATCCTAATTATCAGAACATTTTTTTCAAAAATTCACTTGGCATTTATGAATTTCCATGCTTCATTTAGTCAGCACTTTCTCTACGTTGCCAGATTTCAGAACTCACAGGCGGAAAAAAAAAAACACTTTTTTTAGACTTCAGTCTAGATTCAGAGATTATCCTTAGGGCTTTTGAGGAATTTGATCAATTCACGATCAAATAAAATATCCTTTTTTTTCAATCTTGTTTGTTCAACGCAAGTTTTCACTTGAAAAATAAATTCTTTGTTATTTTTTTTACAAATTATTAGAAGCAGTTCAGCCATAAGCACATTTCATAAACAAAAGGCGATTTATTCTCTGGCAGTCTGTTTCACAAAGCAAAACATATTAACAGATCACCTCGCTGTAAAAGCAGTTCAAAATTCATCTGAAACATATTCGTTGCTTAACATTATTCATTATCTTTGACTTCGAAGACGTGATGTAAATTATTTTATTTTGTACAGCTTTTGGAAATATCAAACAGTTCTAAAACAGTTGAACAGAGAAGTGGTTCTTTGCAGTGCTGGAAATATATTTTGAAGTTTCTGCATCTCATCAATCACAAAACTTCTACGATGTCTTTTGCGTTATTCAAAATCCTTGTGTATTCCTTCCCTTTTTTGCAATATTCACCTAAGGAAAGAAACTTGTTTTAATTTTCTGCAAGAATTAACATCTACATAAATTAACAGCATTACAACATCAGAAATTATAAAAATTTCCTAACTGGTAATTAAAAAAAATGCTGCTTATTCAATAAACAAAATTTAGTTTAGAATAAGTTTTTTTTTTTAAATAGAGTCAAATATATTGAATATAACGAAATTTAGAAATTTTAAGCCGTTAGATGGACAAGGTAAAAAAAAAAAAAAAAAAAAAAAAAAAAAAAAAGATTGTTTAGATTCGATAATTTGATTATTTGATTTTCCATAATTCCATAAACTACCATATTACGCTCCGGCATAAAGTTTTAAGAATATGGAAATTTATGAAAAATTTAATTTAATATTAATTTGATGTCAAATATTGCTTAAGGCAAAGAACAAGAAAAATAATTTGTATTATAAATACTAAGCGATTTAATAAGCTAAGATTAACGGTTAAAGACTTCTCTGACTTACCAGACACTGGCGTTTTTCAGTTCTTTACCTTTGTTAACATATGTCATAAATTGTTTTTTAATCTTCATGTTACATATCAAAATTGCTAATTCAATCTACAATAACATTTTAAAAGTCAAAGAATTTAAGTTTTAGTAAAATTAAGTAAATTGATAGATTAAAAGAAATACATACCTTTGTCTGGTCCACTACATAAGTCCTGATTATGGCTGTCTTTATTTGACATCCTGCTTTGAAGTGCTGTTCTGAAATAAACGGTATGAATTCTGACGCTCGTCGTTTCAATCCATAAAAGGTGGAAAATTGTATAAGAGTATCTATTACTTTCGCGAAGAAATATCAGTTACTGTAAAATCGTACTTTTCCAGATCATTAGCTCCACTAACATCTAACTGCGTTCGTAGACTTCGCAGAATTTAAAATCACCATCATTTTCTCTATTCTGTTTATTTATATTTAAATACCCAGAGTTAAAAACTAATTAAAAAGTAAATCTATCAATCTGCAAAATATTTTGTATTTTGTACTCAAAGTAATATACTTCAAAAAGCTTCCTAAATTTGATGCATGTTTATCAGAACTGGTTTTTAATCTTTATTATTACTCTAATATTTGTTATTAACATCATTTTCCTCTTCTTACTTTTTGCTTATTAAAATTTTTATGTAGTATCCGAGCTACCTGCATCAATCAATGCTCCTCAAAATTGCATTTTGCAGGAAGAACTCATTTTGAGACACGCACGTAAAGAAAAGTTTGATAGGAGAGAATGAAAAATTTAGACCAAAAATTTTATCAGCTTTAATTCAGCGCCAAACAAATTAATGTTTTAATCTGATCTAAAATAAAATTTCTGCTAGTTCTTAAATTATTTTTATTACTGTATACAAAGATTAGACTGCATTTTCAGTATTAGGCTACCAACATTAAACTTTCAGTTACTAAAACAAGCATACTTTGTAGTAGGCAATTATAATGATTTCTTTGTGTCGAACTCACCTTTAAAGTTACTTCACAAGTTCACATTAATACCAGTTTGGAAGATGAAACAAAAATAGCAGACAAGTGAACCATGACAAAGAATGTAATTACCACTTACCTCTCATACCATTCACTACAGGATGTTAAAAATGAGATAACATCTATGCGGTGACATTTATATCCTCCTCACGTCTTTAGATCAGAATCTGTCTAACTGTACAATAAGTGAATACTGGACGACCGGTAGATACTTAGACTAACAGTTACTCACAAGAAGAAAAAAAAACAGTTCTTAATGGGCTTTAATGTTGTGTCATACATTGCATTTCTCTTTTTTATTTAGTTTAATACATGTTCTTACAAACAGAAACTCAAAAATAAGAATTTGTGTTTAGTATTTTGTGTTAGACAAATTTCTTTTGTTCATTAAATAGATGTCATTCTCAAAAATCCAATGTAACCAAATATATAGTGATGTTCGAGAGATAGAAAATACTTAACCCTGATCATGTAATATGTTACAAGTACCAAAAAAAAAAAAATTCAAATTTTATTTTCTGAATTCATTATTTTGGTAAATATATTCCAGAACTGTGATATCATCTAAACAAAGAAAACAGTGTTTGTGCAAAAAATAAAAATTGGAATAGTTTAACCGCAGTGAATGGAGAAACAAAGTACTACGCAGAAAGCGGATATTGTGCTCTAATATAATATACACTAAATAAGCAAAATAGTCGCACAACTTGCTATTTAATACAAATATGAAATCTACTATAGGCATAGTTCTTATACAAGCATATATTGGTGATTAAACATTTACCATAATTCTAAATTTCAGAAAGATATTGTACTACATAATATTGCAGCATTATTTGAATTACAGGGTGTATTTCTTGAGCCTAAACTGCAATATTTTCCATCGGCTGACGACCGTCTACTCTCATCTTGGGCGAATATGATTCAAACTCCCGGCACTTTACAACTCTACTTGTCAAAACATAAACAGACGCCACGTGTACTATTTTTGTACCTAACCCAGGCTTTTTTATTAAGCGAAGACATCTTAACAGACTCAGTGTTGGTGATTTTAAGCGAATAGAGAGTGACTTAATGTAGATCATACCGGAATCATATAGTATCAACATGTTATTGTATCATTTACATTGCAGATATTTTGTGCGACTGTGGGAAAGAATTCTCTGTAGCTATCTGTAAACGATTGAATGAGCATTGGTTATACACCCAGAAACCTGTAATACGTATCTCGCTTGTCTGCAGCCACTGTTGCAGAAGACTGGCTTCTTACTGTGCGCTACCAGGGATGACCACTGACCTGACATTTAAGCAAATGTCTTCCAGTGTATCGTCATCCTGGCAGATCGAAAATCTGAGCGTGAAAATGGGCGGCATTAACTAATGTAATTAATGAAGATTTACGAAATACAGGGTCCACATAAATGCACAAGATTTATAACATATTTACACAAGGTTCGCTGCATAAATATACAAGGTTCTGGTGAGTACATTCATTGTATAAACTAACACATCCATTGCATATTTTCATATAATATTTACGTGCTATTTTCATGAGCATCAATGATTTCGATGTGCGCTTATGTAGCCCAGGAATCCTTATTAAAATTATGTACAATGTGGGACTGAGTTCAGACAAAACTGCGAAACATTATACATTCCAAAAACGAATACGAATATACGAAACATTATATAGTCCACATTTACAGTTCTGTATGACTCCTTGCTGCCTAGTTTATAACATACCTTGAATGTTATCATTATAATGATGGCAGTATCATAATCTGGTATGTTATCATGAAAGATTCAGTGCGTGGCTCCAAATTTTCGAAGGAAAATTCAAACAGCAAAATATATCCTGGAAATGTGCGTCATTATTATTCCAGGTACTTCAAGGGTAAAGCGGAATCCAAATTATTTATGAATGAAAACGCAAGTGCAGAGAGAGCTGATCTAATGGGTAAATATTGGAAACACAGGACATCAAGCGTCTGCATTGGCTATTCTAGAGGGACGGTTGGAGGACTTCAACTAGATTTCTAAGCGTTCTAGTTCTAGAAGCACGAGACGGCATTAGTGCAGAAGACCTTAAAACAGCTGAACCGTTTCTTACCAGCAATTCCAACTCGTAGATAGGCGCAGTCGTTAGGCAGAGTTATCAGACATCGTGCACTGAACTTACATCGTGCTCACTACAGAATTCTGTGGAAAAGCAAAGGCATCCTTGCCTTGTTTCAAAGGAGCTGCTTTTCTTTTTCTCTCATAATAACTAAAATTGCTGGACTAATGATAGCTTTCATCCCACATTTCTCACTACTTTTTTAATACTGAGTGTGGTTGTCCACATATTCGAAAACTTCTGGTTTCTGTAATACGGTGACAAGCGGAAAAAAAATGTCATTTTTAATTTTTTAACACTTATATGAGTGTCTATAGACAAGCACAATCATCCGTACGTGTAATAACAGTATATCACATAATTTCAGCAGTGTGTATGTTTGTATATAGGTATGAACAGCTGAATTTGGCGTTGTAAAGAACGTGGGAGACCTTTGCAGTAAGCTCGCACTTATATTTACACCTTACCTGAGAAATACATCATTCATTCGTTTTCACTTTTGAAGAAAAGAGTTAAGTTTCTTTCCTGTTTTATTTGAGCAACTTTTAAAATAAATTCTCTTAAAATTGCGTGCAATGTTGTTTACTTTCCCTCCCATGCAGGAGGAATTTTTTTTTTTTTAAATACATATATTAATGTGCAAGCTTTCAAACGTTAATCTTGGATATTGAGTATGTAATAAGGTTTAAGCAGTTCTCAAATAACTACTATTTTGGAAAGAGCATATAAGGTATTTCTCCCGCCTTCTTAACATGCCATCCTGGTGCAGTGGTCAGCACACTCGGCGCGTATTCGAGAGGTCCGAGGTTTGAGTCCCGGCTAGGGCACTGCTCCTTTTTCATGTCTTCAGCATCAAAATAACCTCACCCCTTATAATTTAAATCACTCTTTACATCAAATTAATCGAGATTAGGTTCAAATACAAAAGGCGGTTTCAATTCTTTGGTGACACATTAAGTAATAGTTCCAACAAGGAAATTCGTTTTGCCTTCTAACGCTTGTTATGACCAACCTTTATGAGGTATTTCTCCCGCTTTCTTGGCATGCCTTCATGGCGAAGTGGTCAGCACTCTCGACGCGTTTTCGAGAGGTCCGTGGTTCGAGTCCTGGCGAGGGCACTGCACATTTTTCAAGTCTCCTGCTTCGAAATAACATAATGACTCTACACCTTGAATATAAAAATATATATTGTTGGCGTTCAAGCGACAAGAATCAGAGCAATATTCATAAATTTGCCCTTTTCTGTACTTCTGCAACTGAAGAAAGCTCTGTATTTAAACCTTTGAAACTAGTCCTGCAAATTTAAGAACATTATGCTGATTCTTGTTGCCTTAACATTTACAATAATCGTTATTCGGCGTATTTAACTCAGTTACAAATAAATTTTGATTAAGATAAATATTTAGAAGATAAAGCGAATCAAATTTCTGTAAAATCTATTATTGTACATTTCAGAAGCATCTTAAGAACGCAACGTGCCAGAAAAGAGCAGGATTAATATAGTATATGCACAGCTTCATCAAACTTATTAAAATAATTTCGTTATGATTAACATGAAACAGATCAAAAAGAAACGCGCAATAAGTATGTGAAAATATATAACAGGAGTAACTTAATATGGAAAATATGATTACAAATCAGAAAACAAAAACAGAAATTTCAGAATACACAAGCACACGCAAGAAAATGGATATAAGACTATACGAGACTAAATATGCTTTACCTCCGTAACAGAATCCGAGAATTTTTATGTATCATAGCACGAAATGCCAGTTTGAATTGAAAGAGCGTCATTTGCGTGGAACATACATTTGACCCTCAGAACCGCAAAGCGTGGTAGAGAGAACAGCCAACAGGTCTTTCTCCAGTTATGCTCATTCACGCTTTATTGCTAATGTGTTATGATAAAGCTAAAACTAAGCATCAGATACGCTGTCATTGCTCGCTGATTCACTCATGCAAAACTCTGAGAATCGGTATTTTCATCAGTATCAGACAAGTTAAATCCAGGATTATTGCGATTATCCTCTTTCCCTTCCTCTATGACATCCCTGCCTCTAAATAATTTTTTTATAATAGTATTTAAAGTCCGTTACAAATATAAATTGGCCCACGTTTATTTTCTACAGACTCGTGATCTAAAATTTAGCAGATTTGAGAAAGATCTAATGATGACACATATAACTTTATGACATAATTAGCATTTTTTATAGTTTTGGTAAACCCTCATGGTACATATTTTGACATTTTTGCAAGCAAACATGAATCCTATTCATTTTACTTTTTGATAAATTCTTTAAAATTTGCAATGTAAATTTCCCCTTCTCTTTAAATGAGCAAAACCCAGACGTATAAATTCACTTCCAAATTATGTTAACTTAGGTCTCGTAAGTTTAGAGTTTGTAAGATTTTCACTCTGTAAATCTCAGTTACTGTAGAAAGTAACGAATCTTAAGAACTAGTTAGCGAATAATCGCTTAAGTTTGTGTGACAAGAAACAACAAGATGGAAGGGTAACTAACTCTTTATTATTTCAATAAGATTTAACAAAACTTCGTCTTGGAGTGTACAGTCAAAGCCGACACTTGGGCTTGAACTTAAGAGACTAAGAATTAAACTAAAACTAAGATTAACTAAAGAAATATAGCCGAAGCTATCAAGTTTCTAATGCAGTTGGCCCCTTAAACACCAAATGACTGCAAAGCTATCAAGAGCCTGAGTACGGCCGAGCGTAATAACAGCTTTGAGAGATAAGAGTGGCCAAAAGGCAGACGGGCGTAAATCAGAAACGCTGATTCTCTCTTGCTCAGACCAAAGAACTTCGCGGTTAAATACCGCTCTTCCTCATTATGTATTCAGACGTGATTCTAAAACTACGTTCTGGTCGAAAGTAGTAAGTTGAAGTTAAGAATTTGACAGGAAAGGACCTTTAACTGTTAATAAAATTAACATAATCCTTACAAGTTAAAATATTAAGATTAACATAAAACTGGAAATATAAATATTATCAGATTTTCTGCAAAATAAGAAAGTGTTTATGTTACCACTTAATATATCCAACACACGTTCGGTATCTCGCACTTGTTTCTGTGGAGCACATTTATACGAAATAACTGTAATGATTTTGTAGCTAATCACAACTCCTAAACACTACGTAACTGAGCAAATGGAAAAACTTCCTAACAATGTGAGTTCATGTTGCATAAAAATTAACTGGCAGAGTTGTAATAATTTAATTAATAGAACTATAATAATTTCAAACTAATATATTAACTTATTTAGCGTTGCTTGATGGAATTTAGCATAGAAGTAATAATCAGTAGATATAGTTTTTTACTTAGAAATATACGAGATGTACCATCGACAGAAAAATATATATTCAATCGGGATGTGATCGCAATTAAAGGAAATAGTAATAACGGCTTATGACATAGTGTTTCTGAAAGCATGTTTCTCCCGATAATGCTTATCAATTAATAAGTAAAAAAAAAGTAAATATATAAAATTCGATTTTAGGAATACTCGGTTGAGACTGCATAGTTAAATTATGCCCCTACCACTTACATACATCGTAAATTACATTACAACTGATCTTATATGCACCATAAATTATTCTTATATGTATGATAAATGGGGATTACGTCCCTAGTTTTATGTGCGATAAATTATATTCCGCTCCTTTTCTGTCTAGGATAAACATATACATTTATGTTATAGATATTTAAGCCAACTGACATTAGACGAATCACCTAATTGGACGAAAGGCAGTGGTGAAAGAATGGGTGTGGGGCAGATCTTATCGTTGGCCGAAGGTTCACCATTTAGAATGGGAGGGGTGACATCTTGTTATCGTCTTGTAAATAAATTACCTTTTTTATTATTATTATTATTTTGGTTTTGCATTTTTAAAAGAGCTCCCAGTTCCTTTTGTTCAAAAACATTTCCATAGTAAAGTACTGAGAATAATGCATCGCTACTGACCTGAAAATAAAAATAAATTACCTATTCTATGACTTAGAGAGAGTTGAGAGTAGTTCAGATATATTAACTTACGCTCACAACGTTTATGCAGAATTCTGCCACAAGTATTGGCAGCCGCGTGATCTTCGACGAGGAATAATATTTTATATGTATATTCTGCACAATATATATATATATATATATATATACTTTGAACACAAAAAAGAGGGGGAGCACAGTTCTGCATCCCCCGTTCTACTGGGTCGATTGACGAAATTTAGCTTGCCTTTTTTAATGCCTCGAAAGCGCAACTTAAAATATACATTAGCTATATATATAGCATTGTTCTGACATGTGTATTTTGGTATAAAATCGGATTTTCTCTAAAACGACATAGCGATTTTTTGTAGAGTCATTGTGTTTAATTTAACTTTGTAGAGTCATTAGGTTTATTTCGGAACAAGAAACTGAAAAATGTGCAATGCATTTAACACGTGCACAGCAGATCGTAATTAAAAAAATACAAAATGTAAATATATATTACAGTATAAAAGTGTAAATGCCAAGAGAATTAGTTAAAAATGAGAATACCTTATGTGTATGTGTCTCACAAAATAAAACCTAACTAGTATATATTTCACGCAATAAAAGATGTCAATATTTATTCGCATACTGTATGCGCAGCAGGAATTGTATATGTAAAAGCTACGTGTTGAAGAAATTGTAGTAATGATCATTAAATTTTATTTCATATTAAAATTTATGCAAGTCAGAGTAAAGACCAGAAACAAGACGGGAAAGCTTATCAATAAGGTTGTCTTTGAGTTTCAATAGAAAACAGACCTATGTTTTAGCATCATTGTTTTTTATAAACTTAATAAGTGCTTAAATTGAACCGGAGCCAGGCTCTTTTTATTAACTGAGAGGTTTCATAATTTCAAAATAAGCAACAAATAAGTTGAGCTGCGGCTTATTTTTGTGAAATTGAACCGCAGTAAATCCTGCGTCTTTTTAATTCAAAATTTGTTTTAGGAGCTAATGAGACTGATATCAATGCAAGCTAATGAATGTGTGCTTGAATTTTGTGGGAAGAACAAAACGCGCGGGGAATACAGAGTAGCTGGAAGAAGGAATTGGTCATAACCAAATTACTAACAGTTCAGGAAATAAAATATGTATGGGCTGTACCCACTCTGTCAAGAAAGATTTTGTTAAATTAGAAATCAAAATAAAGGAACAATTTTACGTGAATTCGAAGATATTTTATCTTTGATACCATGCATGAAATCTGTGAAATCATTAATTTACCCATCTTCTACGTAACATGTTATTTTAAATAACTTTTATGATGTAGCTAATTCAAATTATTACGCATTAATTTATTATTAATTCATTATTTTCTTTGTCGTTTTACACTTTATTTTATTTAAATTATTTATTACGAATAGTTTCATTTATTATTACTTTTCTCACTTTCCAGATTGCCTTCCATACGATATAGTACCTAAGACTCGCGGAATCTTTACCCAGGGTTTTATAAATTAACCCCCCAAATTTAAGTAACCCAATAAATTAAAAAGTAATTTCTTTTATTCGTATACATATATATTAAAGTTGTGAAAACGTCCTCCTAAAATTCTCAGAATACGGCCATTTTTAGATCTCTTTAAGTGGATATGCATTGAATAATATCGTATGCTGAAGAAGAAGATTGTATGCTCAATGTTGCTTTTAGTATCAGTTTGATGATCTGTTAAAAGTGTTTCAACTTAGTAATCTCTCACTTTCATTCGTTTACACCACATCTGAGCATGAAATCATAGTGTGGAATGAGACTTTTGCTATTCTTCTGCTTTTCAGGTTGCGTTGGAATTTGACAGCATAATTTTGTTCTAAAATTATACTTACGATGAATTCCCTATATATAAGTTAAATATTTCGGTTAGATTTTTCTTTTTCGTTGTGTGCGTGTAATAATGTAATGAATGTACAGCTTTATCCTCATATACTGTGTTGGAAAATATCTTTGGGATAATAATAAATTCACTTGATCGAGAACTGAAGCTCATTCCCCCCCATTTCTATAATAAGTGAAAACATTTGTTGGAAATATATACTCACAACAGCGTTTAAATAATATATTTCCATAACAAAACAGTTTTAATTGTAGAAAAATTAATAATGCCTGTGGAATGACTTCAAATCTCGCCTTCAGTTTCTGAACTTCAGCTGGCTAACTAAAAAAAATAAATAAGCAAGCACCGAAATTCTTCACCTTTTTGACAGAACATTTATTTGTCTTTTCATTTTAACATTTTCAGTATGTATCAATGCAATGTCCCGATCGAAATTCACTTATGAACAGCTTTTTATAAGGCAGTTCAGCTATCCTCTTTTATTACATCGTAGTTTATTGTGTAAAGGGTTAATGCCTTCGCACATTGCACAAAATTACCAGAGTGAAAGCTCGCGATAAGAGAACTGATGTTAGCACACAATTTGGCGTCAGGACACGACCCTATGCACTAGTTCAATTGTTCATAACATGAACCATTTTGAGACTTACTCATAGCCATGTTCTGGGGGATTTACAGAACAATGAGCGTGTATAAATACCTCTCTTGCAAGGATTTAGATCAGGTTGGGAGGATTTTAAGGCTAGATACATTGATGAATGATATACTTATATTCATGCAGCCGATGTTCTGGATTTCCAGTCTAAAAGTGTTGCCCAGAAGCTCAGCAGGTGTGTGGAAATCGGTTAGGAAATCTACGAGGATCTCCGTCTGACACTGAGATAATTGCTAACAATTGAAAAAGAGAGCCTTGCAAGTCACGAGTATTCATGTTAATCCTTTAATTTTCGAACAGATAACTATTATTAACTTTACCTGCTGCCTCATCTTTAAGAGAGATTATTATTCTTAAGCGTAACTTTCGAACTGAACAGTTACTTTTGGAAATCAAGGTTCGCGATAAAATTCTGAATAGGATGGTTAGTTTATTAATTACTAGTCGCTACGCGACCAACTTTCGTCAGGCTTTTAAATGTACCTGAGAAAATATACGTCCTCTCGACAAACGTCGAGTATCCAAGAGAAACATTAGATTTAAAAACTGCACAGAATTATCGCCCTCATTTTTCCGAGTGGCAACAGTGTTGATATAATGAGAGAGAATTATCGATTTGATGCGATTTCATCAAAACACATAAAATCAAAAACAAAAAAACAAAAAAAAAAAAAAAAAAAAATTAAAAATTAAAAATCTCATTCGAATTTTGAAAAAATCGCTTCGAGATGCACTGATTCTTGTCTAGATGCATCCCCTATGTACAAAATTTTCTAGCCCTGGGTCCATTAGCTTATACGCGGCATGAACGAAAGGCACACACAGACAGACTCTTCCTTTTATTTTATGTAGAAATAATAGAGTACGGGAAACTATAAACTTTCGAAGAAGTATTTGAATTTAACTCTACCATAGTATTTATGTCAGAAGCCGCTTACATAGAAGTTTAAACATTTAAAAATGCTCAGTCACGTTTCGTTTCCTCACCATAATTCATTTAAAGTAATTAATTTGCATACGGAAGTAGAAGATATATTTGTTGTTACAAGTGTTTATAAATAATTGACAGGTACAAAGCACCCAGAAGAAACTTTGCATATATGCAGATAGCAATAACTCGTAGTAACGCTTAAATTTCAGCATAATTAAAACATTTCGTTTGATTGATATTACATCATAACGCATTCCGTGCGTCTTTACACAAATAAGTTAAAAAACAGTGTAGAGTCATTAGGTTATTTTTATAGCAGGAGTGATGAGAAATGAGCAAAGCCATCGCGAAGAATCGAACCTCGGACCTCTGGAACACGCGCCCAGCATGCAGACCACTACATCACGAACACACGCTAAGAAGGCGGGAGAAATACCTTATATGCTTTCCCTTTTAAAGGACGACTGGGGTTTTTAGGGCACCCACTCGCCAAATTCTGGGTGAGGAGAACCAGCATCCACCACCCTTTTAGTTCGGGCGCCACTGTAGAGACATTACGTATTTTTTTAAAGCAGGAGTGATGAAAAATGAGCAACGCCCTCGCCGGGAATCGAACCACGCACCTATAGAATACGCGCCCAGCGTGCAGACCACTATACCGCGAAGGCACGCTAAGAAGTCGGGAGAAATGCCTTATAAAAAATTACCCCTGTTATTTTTTAAAACTCGTAAGTATAGACCCAGGCCTAGAAAATTACCGCTGATGCTCTGATCCAAGCAGAATTACCTCATCATAAAGCGTGCAATCGTTAATATTCAATAATTTTAAATCTACCGCCAATTCAGGTGATGCTCTTGCTTAATTTTATTAAATTTTACACTGGTATGTTTCTCTCGCGATTTGAAACGTTCATCTTAACATTTTAAATTATATAACACTTCTATAACCACTGCACTCTTTCTATTCCTGACAAATACTGTTACAAGGCGAAAATTACTCGTTAAGCATTGCTATTCAGGAAGACAAATATTATGATTTAACATTTATTAAGAAAGCGAGACCTATACAGTAGTAACCAGATTATAAAATTAAGTCATTGGAAATGTTTCCAGTCAGAACTTGAAAACATAAATAATAAAGGGAGTGGGAGGGGAAAGAGAGACCTCAAAAGCTTACAGAGAAAATATTTTTATGGAGGACATTCTAAGAGAAACTGGCAGATATTTATGTTGCACATGAAGAAAACAACGAAACAGGAATGAATATAAAAATATAAATAATTAGAATGATTAGGAGAGAGCATGTCTTCATGTGTATATTTATGTTGCACATGAAGAAAACAACGGAACGGGAATGAATATAAAAATATAAATAATTAGAATGATTAGGAGAGAGCATGTCTTCATGTGTATATTTATGTTGCACATGAAGAAAACAACGGAACGGGAATGAATATAAAAATATAAATAATTAGAATGATTAGGAAAGAGCATGTCTGAACCAAGCCGAAAAGAATATTTTAGTAAGGCTGTTGATCCAGATATATTATATAACTTTTAAAAAGAGCGGTATATAAATCCTGTACAACCATATACAACAGCCATACTACGTACAGCCAGGAAGATATCTGGAATATAGTATATAAGATATTTATTAAAGTTATAAGAAGCTAGGCCAGTACCTTTGTAGTACTACAGGTAATTAGAGGTATCGCTAAATCTAGTTTATTTAGTACAAGAAGATATTTGGAATAAGGTAATATTCTTAAATGAAACTAAATTTAGCATTTTTAATAAAAAAAAAGAAAGGAAGGAAAACATTGTAACTCCCAACATACGAAGAGAAAAGCATAATACGTAGAAAAAGGTGCGCTTGTATGGAGATATATGTTGTTGTTGCCAGCCTCACTTGTCTGACAATGGTCAGCACAAGCCCACGACATTCATCATGGCAAGGAGTCAAATGCTCCTGTCATTGACAAGAGCCTTAAGCACCGTATAGATGACAGTCTGACTTTAGCTCAGTTCCACTCCTAATTTTGAGAGAGAGCACGCCGGAAGGACGGGTAACAGGGTTTCCTCTCCCTTTTCCCCTACCATCAGCCTCTCGAAAGAACTTTCGGCTCGCCACATATGTATAGTGCCCCCTACCGCACAGACACTACGCATTTAAAAACATCCGTGCTTTCTCCAGAATTCGAACCCGGGCCCTTCGGTAGAGCAGTCAGAATCACTAATCACTATTCAAGCTGGAAGGCCAGATATGTGTTTACTTAGGCCAGATATATGTTTACTTAGGACAATATTTTTACTTAGGACAAAGATCCATAACATAGTCACTTTTCAAGTATGGTATCGTATAATGCTCCTCGTCTCGGTATATTTCAACTTCAAAGGTCAGATCTCAAATCCTTAAAACATTTATGGTAAGAACTGTAATAAAGACTGCGAAAATTTAAAATAATTTAGCAATAAATTCAAAAGAAAAAAATCTGAAAGGTTTCAGATTTTAAATTACGTCCAAAGGGGCGTTTTTTTAACGTTTTGTGTGTTACCTTTATTTATTAAATATCATGTTCTTTGCACTTAAACCATAAAATTCAGTTCAATAGCAAAGTCGCAAAATAATTTTAAAATTACCATATCTTTAGAATTTCCGATACACAGTTCCGCGAGCTGGAGATAAAAAAGTTTTTTTTTTTTTTTTTTCCCTCCCGTAGAGTGTTGCGATTGCTCGCTTTGAAATCCTTGAGTTTGTTAATAAAAAATTCGTTAAAGTTTTACAAAATATGAAATCGACCATAAAACAAATTCCAAATTTCAAATTTGGTCTTCCACATGCCCATATTCGTAGGAGGATTACGTCATTCAAAATTCGATGGCTCTATGTACCGTTGTTTTATCACAATGCGAGAAATATACATACATTTATGCAGATTTTTCATTATTTAATTTCTCCAGATATAATGCAGGACTCTAACATTTGATGGCAACAGTTTGAAAAGTGAAACGGACATTTATAGTGATTCAACGCAAAATTGCAAAACGAAAACAATAGTCCTTCAGGGACTAAAAAAAGTACAGAAGGCAGTTTAAGTGATTTTATTAATAGTAAAACTGCATAAATTAAGTCGCATTGATAAGAGAATACTTCTATTTTTACTGCGAAACAGAAGAAAGCTGAAATCATGCAAAATGTTTACCCTTTGTAAATATTAATCAGATCTATCAATTCATTATGATTTTTATTTAAACTTTCTCGGAGAACACTCAGAATTTTTTAGTCATTTTTAAAGATCAAGTTGCAGCTAACTTTACGTAAACATTCCGAAAAAGTTTATTATTTAATGAATTATAACTGGAATAACTTTTACGGCTACAAATTCCTTTTACTTCTCTTTACGTTATAAGCCAAATTTTCTCGACTAGTATTGACGTTCCGTGCTGTTCTTGCCTAATTTTATGCCCAGCTCACGTAGACTTAAAATGAAACACGCTACAGACTTTGTTTAATGCGCTAAAGTTATTTGGTTTAGGAGAGATAACATGCGATTATTATGACAGTGACTCTTTAAGGTACAAAGTGCACTACCGAAGAATGGCAACAAATTTGTTTCAAAATTAACACAATTATTTGTATTATTTTAGCTCTTGGATTGAAATAACTACATTTTTAACAGCTAATAATGAATAAAAATCAGTTTAAATGGACATTTTAGCATGCAGTGAATGTTTCGCGCACACGTGATACAGAATAAGTCAAACAAATAGATACTTAATTGGTCATCTGGAGATAGTTGAATGTTTTAAGAATGATAATTTTAGAAGACTACAATAGAGGATTCACTTAGTCACTAAGAATACGACAGAATACACGAGGATTCTCAACATTCGGCTAAATGGTTATGGTAACTGGTTTTCGTACCCGTCTCGCCAACTTAATGGCATTCCAGGAGCTGGTGCCGAAACGCCAGTCAAGGCCACCCGAAGATCAGGGGCGTAGCTAGAGTTTCCAGCGTCCGGGGACAACTGAAGGATTTGCGCCCCTTTCTGTGTGCCAAGAATGGAAAACATTTCATTAAAAAATTTCATAGCATTTGGCGCCCCTTAGATGCTGCGCCCGGGGTCAGATGTCCCTCCTTGCCACATTCTTAGCTACGCCACTGCCGAAGATGGTCGTATAACACTTCTGATGGGCCCATGGTCCCACATCCCCGAGACACCAACAAGTTTAGGCTCTCTCACCGCTAAACTAACCTGCCAGAACCATCGCCCCAGAGATTAGAGACCACAGTGGGGTGGGCATTGTGAACGAAGAGAGATGACTGGCCGTTGAATGCCTACCTGCCAGCACTAAGCGAGCATCCCCTCTCCTTAGGCTTTACATGGAATACCAAGGACAGCAGTGACTAGACGCTCAATGGCCCAGGTGCTATTTGACTACCATTACCCTGGTGGACGACTTACACCTCCTGGCCCATGACAAGTGAAGATATGCTCCACCCCATGGACCATGGGAACCGTCAAATTCATAAATTTTATATCCCCGTGGCCGAGATTGCTTAGGTACAGATTCTAGCCAGTACTTCACAGAGCGCTCTGCGTCGATCCCCCCGGGGGGGAACTAGATATGGTAAAAGACATGGAGCAATTTACCTTAAGAGGGATGCCCTTCTGGAGAATATTTCCAAAGGAAACCTGCTAATAGCCACATTACACATCGCAAAAAATATGAAAGTTCCGATGTAGATTGTCCTTTCTGAAGCCGAACTTGGTATTTATCCATTCAACCACTGGCGGGTCTTAAATGGAGAAGTGTGATTTGGAGGACTCAGTAACGGAGCCCTGTACGAAAGCATCAATGTACTACACCTTTAATTATTTGGAAACTACTGTATCTTTACACATAATTTTGAATATGTAGAAATACTTTTCTTTCGAAAAGCTTTGTATGCAAAACTATGTTTACTATAATTTACAGTTTCCAAACAAATAAAAACTTATTTTTTAAAAAGCAGTGATATGTTATTGGCATCTTATGTATGCATGTTATATTGAAATTAGTAGATTATATATTCTACAGGGAAGACAGAAAAAGACAGGTTTAGAAACATAACTTTAAGAATGTCTAAAATTTAAATAAAAAATTGGCCGTTATTGTATATCGAAATAATATAAACAGTTATTTTATAGCCCTAAACCAACTTCGCCACTTTATTAAAGACTTCACTCAGAATTCAAACAAACCAAGATGGTGATTCCCGTAAAGGCTGAGTTACTAAAGTAATGGTATTTCATTTACACCTCATTTCTCAAGATTCAGCGATTTCGTTTTCGCAGTGTTTTAAGCTAAGTTCAGAAAGCTTCGCCTAGAAAACGTTATGAAAGCATCCCTCTCTACAAGTAATAATCATTGAGTGCTTCGCGTTTTAACCAATGAAACTAGCAAAACGTTTCTTTCACTATATGTTAATATTTTTTCATTTCATTTCATTTACTAGCTCTCTCTTGTGTAACAGATCGCTGTAAAGAGTGTTTATTAGTACGTAATCTGTAGTTATAGAAAGTCTAATAGGGCATTTCGAAGTATATTTTGCTTATTTTTGAAAATATAGCCTATTTTTCAACCATAGTATTTAAATTAAAGAAAAATTAGTATACTGAAATGGAACTGTAAAGATGGATAAATGACAAGAAAAATATTCTGTTTATTATTATTTGTTGTTCTTACGTTTCGTTCATAAAAAGATCTTTTATGAATTTAGGGTTTTATACTACGTCCACATCAGAATGATTGATTAACTTCATACAGTAAGATGAAAATTATTCATATTAACGGTTAGAATTTATTTTATGCACGCCGGGAAATATTACAGCATTTTTAAAAATCGAAATAACAGGAGCTTTGAACAACGTACCTCCGAACACCAAATCAAGAGTGTGAAAGTACTATGAACTATGTAACTATGTAAGCATATATTATGAACTATGTAACTATAAGCATATATTATGAACTAAGTAAGCATATATTATGAACTATGTAACTATAAGCATATATTATGAACTATGTAAGCATATATTATAAACTATGTAAGCATGTATACAGGATCAATGTATGCCCTTATAGGGCCCATGAGGTGTTGCCCCGGATAGTTGCGGAACCTGGCTAGACCCGAATAGTCTAAGTAAGCCGCACGGGTGTCCAGATTCTGCTCTCAACTGTCAGCTGATAGTGTGAAAGCGGTAATATGTATCATCAGATAAAATTAAAAGTGAAAAAGTATAATTCTCCAGAAGGAAGTAGGTGCAACATAATGCTCGAGAGTTAAATACAATTAAGATTTAAACAAAAGAAAATGCATTATATTTAATATTCCTTTTATAAAATCTTACTTTAGAGCGCGAGACGTCTTCCACAAGCAATTTTAGTTTTGTTTACAAGAACATGTTCTAAAAATCAAAATATTGAAAAATTTAAATATCCACAATCGCTACAATAAGTATTTTAATTCCGAACCTAAATTGAGACCTCGAAGAATCACGATTTTCACAGGTATTATAGTATTTTCAAACGTAACGTGATCTGAAGATTTAAAGAAGTAGATACCTGACACATAGCCACGTGAGTAATAAAAAGGCCATCTCTGAAATCTTACAAGACAATCTCTCCTTACGTGCATGAAGCCCCCCAAAGGCTGAGGGGTGAAGTCACTGAACACGGGTAGCTCGGTCCGAAGTTCGAATCCCGCAAACGGGCTGGCTGCATGGAAGTTTTCGTGGTTTTTCCCATGTGTAACGCGTATACGAGCCCAGTTTCCCTTAGAAAGTCCTCCACGAAGACGTCCCTCCTTTTAGACAGATAGCCCTCAAGTACTTTGCACAATCGAATAAACCAAACTAAACCTTATGCGCATGCCAAAGTTGCTACGTTTTCACAAATCGTTTTGAGATACGCGAAGTTTATCAAGTAGTTCTAAAAATCGTTTCTATACTTGCTTAAATATATAAAAAGATTTAAATTCTATTTCATACTGTCTATGTACCGTATATTCTGACGTATAACCCGCACTTTTAATACAGAAAATGAGATCGAAATTTATAGGTGTGAGTTATACTCCGGCTATAAAAATGGTAGATTTAAAAAACAGGAAAGATGAGCATGCAAAAATAAGATTTTCTACATGTACCTAAATGCCGTTCCTGGCTGTTTAATAGGACCCAGTCCGCAACACGTCCTTCTAGGATAGGCCATTTCGTTACTCCTGTGCGCAAAGCATATTTATTCTTTGGCATATTAAATATCGTGATTTCATTTTTCTTCCATTCACGTATGGACCTTCACCAAAACCAAACAACTTTGCTACAACACGATTTCCATTTTCTTTCGCATATTGAAAGATTTTGCATTTGAAACCAGCACTATGTTTCGTTTGTCAGGCGCCATATTTACTATTACAAGGAGTACTAAATCAACTGCATTTCAACTAAAGGAAATGCGATTTACTAATATTATTCAGGTTTATTTCCGAAACATGTTTGAATAAAAAAAAAAGGTATTTTTTTACTTTGTTGTACTTCTCATAAACAAAGAATAAAGGCAAAGGAAGACAGAAAGCAATATAAGGAAAACATAAAAGTAATGGTTGTGATCATTTACAATCAATTCTCAACCGAAAACCAAGAGTATTTCCTCCTTTCCAGTGAACGGGAATAATCAAATCACAACATTTGCTTTTCTTTTAACAAAATCTTCCAAGTACGGGAAATAAAGTGAACAAGCAATAGCTTGTAAAATAATAGTCACGCAGAGTTAAGTAGCACGGCTAGCTATTTTTAGTGCAAAAACGAGTAACAGGTAGCAAAAATTCTTGAATTACCCAATTTTAGTCAATTATCTGTTCATCGAATATTACTCAAGATTTTTCTGTTTTCAGGTCTCAAGAGGGAAGGAAATTATGAGAAATTCCGAAAATTGGTTTACAGTGATGTAAAAGGACAGAAACATAAGCGAAGTATAGGTGAGTATCGAAACCATAGTGTTGACAGGATTCAAATATTTTGGTTTAGTCACAGAAAACTGACAATCCTGTTGTCATACAGTAGCCAAATGAGTCTCAAATGAGACATCCTCCTGCACTTCTTTGTTTAAAATTGATTTTTAACATCAACATTCGTATAATCTGTTAGCATTCAGCACGACTGATGTTGATCCTTGCTATTTAAAGTACGCCTTATTTTCCTTTTGAAGGGTAAATTCCCAAGAAACATCCAAGGCGTAAGAAATGTAAACTCAGAAATACCTTTCAAGGAGAATTTAATGTGGTTGATATTAATCAAACGTAAGGAATAATTACAAGGTTTACGAAAGGTAAGGACAGCTAGAGATCTGAAAAGGTACCATACTCTGCTGATGGTCAGTACTAGATTGAATTCCTGGTTGTACGTTGAAACTGACTCCAAAATTTAGGGAAAGGTTTGGATCAAATTTCAGTGAAAAAAGCATGACCTGCGAGAAACTTGATATTTCACAAAATTTATGTAGAAATATGTTAATAATCTGAATGTGCAGTTTTATAGTTTTATGCTAAAATTCTTCACGTTATTATCATATTATTATTATTTTTCCATTTACAGGTACAGTTTTCCCGCAACATATGATTAAAAAGTACGCAATTTCTAGTTAGTTGAACTCTTGTTCAAAGTATTTATGTTTCTTTTAGCTTTTACTATGTGATACACGTGCTCAATCATTAGGTTTTTCAAGTTCCAGTTGGTGTACTACTTATTTCATTCAGTTTTCGGACATAATTAAATAATTTTTTTATTTACCAAGTTATTTATCATTAATTTAATATAATACATTTATAAGGTATTTTCTCCATCCTTCCAGCATGCCTTCATGGTTTAACGGAAGCACACTCGGCCCGTATTCGAGAAGTACAGGTCCGAATCCTGGCGACTTGCTCATTTCTCACATCTCTAGCATCAAAACAAAAACCTAATGATTTTACAGTGGCGCCCGAACTAAGAGGTGGTGGACAAAAATTCGTCATCAGCAAGATTTTAGGGATTGGGTCGACTCATCTTCAGTCGCCTTTTAAAAGGGGGAGTATATAAGGTATTTAGTCTATCTTTCTACCATGCCTTCGTGGTGTAATTGGAAGTATATCCACACGTATTCGAGGGGTCCAGGCTGCAGTCCTGGTGAGGGCAATTCTCATTTTTCAAATCTCCAGCATAAAAACAAACAAAAAAAAAAAACCTAATGACTCTACATTATTATTTAAACAGAAAATTACTATTTATTTATATGCCTCCTAATTTTTTTTATTGCATTCATTCTTTTATTTTATAAGGTATTTCTCCTGTCTTCTTAGCATGCCTTCGTAGTTTAGCGGTCAGCACGCTCGACGTGAATTCGAGTTCCGGCGAATGCATTGCTCATTTTTCATCTTTCCTTCCTTTCAAAAAAATACCTAATGTCTCTACAATTTAATTTTATCACAGTAACCTCGCAGCGAGTGATTGCAGTACTTGTTATACCGAATACCAGTACTTTGTGCTATTTTGAAGTTGCGTGAAATCGGTATTTACTGAGGTAAACGTTCACAGTGTTCCGGCACTTCTGATCTTAAAAGTCCCGATGAATTCACATTGTATTTCACAGAAGGCGTGTTAACTGAAACTGTGGAGCAAGGAATCAGCCGAAACCGTTTCAGCGTTACGAAATACCATGTTCTAAGATACCTGCATATTTTGGTGCTATATAAAGGTTGCCTTATGCTTGAAAAGTCATATGATATCAAAAAATGTGTTAAACAAGATCATTTTTTAATTTTCATCACTTGTTTAATCCAAATCACGTCATAACCTCCTATTGTTCTTAAACTAAGGTTTATGAAAGTTACATGCATGTACGCAATAAAAAGTCACGAATTACTGTATTAGAGAAATGGGATAAACACTTGAACACTTTAGCATACGTTTACCTTTATTAGTCTCTCCGAAAAACTAAATTTCAAGATAGGCGACCGTATTCGTTGGTTGTCATCGTTACATGAATCAATTACTGTTATATTCATGAAGTTTCAGTCATCTGAATTACAAATAACTAGAAAACAGTTTTAAACAACTTGCATAGCTTCTATCTTTCCATATAGATGAAGTAATACAACCTTTCTATTTTAAAATGAAGGAATATAAAATACAGCACATGAAAAATAATTGTGTAGTTGTAATAATGTTGATAATTTTCCTTAAAACTTTTCAAAGTACAGCAATTTTATTGGAGCATGCTTACAACAGTAAATAAATTTAGTCACTTCAGTTTACAAAAACCATTGTGTTTTAAGTTCTCGAAAGCTTTCTTCTAAGGGGGGAATAGCAATGTGCTTTGCCATATTTCCTAAGAAGTGCAATTCTTTAATCAGAAAATGGAAATATAAATGCTATCTTAAAACTATTTTAGTCTATTGTAGGATTAAAAACTGAATCATTAGATAATTCAAATACATTTAGGCGTTTCGAAGCTTAAGAATGAATATTCTGAGTGAAATTTCATAAATCAATAACTTGACTTCATACTCAAAAGCAGAGGAAGAAATTTAATAATGCTAATAAAAATAATGGTATTTTATAACATATGAATTTTCTAGTTTTGTAAGATTGAAATACAGCGCCTAAAATTTTCACTAAGCCGAAAAATATTGGTCTAGCGTACGAAAAAAATTTTAGAAAATCAAAGAAGTTTATTAATCTTGATTACATTATTTCCTTTAATAACACGAACTGTACAAGGTCAAAAGTTTTGTTTGCCGTTTGAAAAAAAAAAAAAAAAAAAAAAAAAAAAAATTTCTGCACGTGTTAAATTTGTATCAATGTGTTAAAGGTAGTGCTCATGATACGCGAATTATAATTAAATACACCTTTACAACTAATAATTATTGAAAGAAGAATTGTTCGTGTGTTAAATGGTTAATTAAGGCAAAACACGCGACGCTCCAGGGGTAAATGATGTTTTCATAAAAGGCTTTCGCGCAGAAACCGGGCATGCATATATTACACATGGGGGGGGGATGAAAAAGCAATGCTATTAAACGGTTCAACCTCTAGGAAGAGACGAGTGTTCCTCTTATTTAGCCATCCAGTCACCTGGTGGACCCTGGAAATGTGAGTGAAAATATTCCATAAAATCATTACAGGTTATGCCATCAGGTCAAAAACTAAATTAAACTTGCGCGCAATCAACAAAATAAAAGCTTCAGGGCGACTTTGAGAGATCGAAGCATGGAGGAACATGAAACCCACTGTGCAGGTCTTAACCAATCAAGACGAATTCACCTAGTTTTCTTAGCCGTATGTTAGGCATGTTTGCGATAAGTGCACTTTTACCCTCCACTGTGAAGTTCCGCAGAATTCATCTTTCGAAGCCGCAGGACATTAATGAAGCTCGTAGCCGTTGTCTGTTTATTCTCGCGAAGAGATTCCATTTCGTGTTTTGCGCCAACCGTCCGTTTTTTGACACGATAACCAAACAGTGACGCTGAGCGTCGTCATAGCAACTAGTACGACTCAAAAATAGAAATGAGGTACACGATTAGACGCATACGAAAGTAAATATTCGTGAGCTAGGAGAACCATATTAATGTCTCATGTGAAGAATAAGTATTTAGGTGTGCACACACAAAAATATACGATAACAAATCTATTAACGAAACTAATCAAATTCAAATTTGCTTTTCATGATCTCCAAGAACATTCAAAATATGGAATCGTAAAATGAGTGGAATCCATAGAATCAGGATAGTAGTGAGGAAGAACATTTAAAACAATAACAAAATAAATGGAAAAAATCAATGATTTCTTTTCACACCGCTATGTAGCATAGGGAGAAAAAGGTACAACAGGCAAATTTAAATCATTAATAGACTTTTAAGAATTGAGCTAATCAGAAATTATGACTCTTAAATTTTTTTCTGAAATTTGGTAAAGAGATCTGAAGCTTTTCTGATTTTCATCTTTTCCTCTAATACGTCTTCAAATCAGTTTTACATATTCAAGAGATATTTTTAATTAGATCTCGCGTAAATTTTTATTTTGATTATTTATTTAATTTTTAAATCAACTCGCTTTCCAAACGCAACCTTTAAGTTTCAGTTTTGCTTTTACATCTACACAACTCGTGTCGAGAAATGAGCATTTTTTTTCTTAAAACTAAATGGTTGCAGCTCAAGCAAAGAACATTTTAGCATCACAAGCTTCTAGGCCCTAGAAAGTCCTATATGCATCCCTTAGAATCTAGATGATGTATATAGGACTTTGTTTTTCGGGAGTTTTCGGAGCAAGGAAATTGATGATTCACAAACGATGATATTAAGTTATGAATGAAATTCCACAATGCAATGTTTAATATATTTAGCATTCTACTACAAAAATGAAAATACTTTGATTACTTACATGAAACTTAAATGATAGTTGCTTTATTAAAATATAGCTGAAAAACGTAATTTTTAAATTAAGTTAAATTAATTTCTAAATTACTGAAAGAAGAAATTACTGAAAGTTTTATTGAATTTAGGCTCTAAAACTACATTATATAAGTCGATTGCGAAATTGATTTCAAATGAATAATTTATTTATATACTAATTCAGAGGTACATAGCTACTAGCTTACTATCTGAATAAGCCAATAAATATAATTTAAAATTTTTATTTCGACTTAAAATGTTTTGACATTCTTACACTTTGAGAAGGTCAAGGACCTATTTACGTGTTATAAAAACATGATGAATGATGAATCCGTTTTTTAGGTAATTCAATACTAGTTTTTTTTAATTAAAAATATTTTTAACTTTTATATAATATATATATGCATTTAATTTTTAATAGCACGTGCTTAATAATTTTGTTTTCATTATTTTCATTTTGCATTATTAATTTCGTTGAACCAACAGGTTTGCCTACAAAAAAAAAAAAAAAAAAAAAAAAAAAAAAAAAAGGGAATACATTTTCCGTCTGGTTGAGAAGGAAGTAGAACATGCATAATGGATAGTTTACAATTCTGGTAATTTTTAAATTTTAATTCATTTAATTACAACTCGTTGGCAAAACTACTCAAACACACGTCTATTTATAATGCGTGTTGTTGCTTCCAAATCACCAGAAACATTGAACTGCAAATTGAAGACTTTGTAATTCAATTAATAATTTTTTTCCTTTCATGTATTTTCGACTAGAAAGTTTATTTCCTCTTCCACAGTTAATTCTATATTTTCTGCAGAAGGTCCACATTTAGGGCTGTTATTCTAGGTTAATTTATTTTAACTTTCCCTAAATTTTCTGTGATGCTGGGGAAAAATTGGCAATGGTGGCGCTTTTGGTTTTTATTTATTTTTATGCTTTCTGTTTTGACTATTTTTTGTTTTCAATTTCGTCCACTTTAAGGAAAGTAATTGTATTAAATAGTATCTCTGACCTTTTAATTGTAAAAGTATTAGCCAAAACTTGTGCAAGCAGAAAGCTTTAAGCGTATTTTCACAAATGTTATTATTTATTTACTAATGTTTTTGCTTATTTCGTTTATTTTTGCATACACATGAATTTAAATGCATGTCCGTTAGGTATATAAATAACAATCGAATGATAAATAATTTTTAAAACTATGTCCTTAAAAATACTGTAAATCGGCAGAGTAAATGCAAGAATAAAATTGACAAAAAGTCTTAAAAAAAGCAGACTTTATTAAACAGTAACTTAGATAAATAAATGTGAAGTCAAAATTTGATAAAAGTTACCTAGCACAGAAAATGCGCATGGTCAAAAAATAAAAATCAAATTTTGAGTTTATTCAGATTTTAGCTCAAGCTTTTTCTTACTTTTCTCATTAGTGCGACCATTTGCAAATTGTTCTGATTTCATTTTATTTTAAATAAACATTGGTCGCGATAATCTTATTCACTTTGATGCTAAAAAATATTAAGATTTAGTTCACGAGCTGTCAGTTGATTAACTTTCCCTCGATATTAATAACAACTAATAAGTTTTTATAGGTTCAACAACATAAACTGATAAAATTAGAGCTGCAAAATTTTAAAGTTTATTAAATTATGGTAAGATTCCCTAGGTATGTTATTTGAATATGGCAAAGCCTACGAGGGCTGTTGACACAACGGAGGGGATTACTTCATGAAGGGGCCGCCCAGGCGGTATAGTGGTTAAGGGGAGCTTGACTGCGATATCGAACGGCCCGGGTTCGAATCCCGAATAAGGCATGGATGTAAAATTGTCTGTCCCTTCAATAGGTGCCCCCACAATAAAATTACCATCACTTATGGCCACTATTAGTGGCCAACTCCGTTATAGGCAAGTACCTTCCATTGGGGAAAAAAAAAAAAAAAAAAAAAAAAAAAAAAAAAAAACTTCGTGAAGGACTTTCTAAGGGAAATTGGCTTGTATTCTAGTTACATATGGGTAAAAACACAAAAAACAATCAAGCAGCCAAGACCTTTCGTCTGGGTTCGAGCGCAGTCGAACTACAAGTATTCAGCAGTCTTAACCGCTCGATCATTGGTGGGATTAAAGACACTAGGACAATCTACCTAAAAGTATAAATGTCTTCGTGAACGGTGTTCTAAAAGAAAAAAAAAATTGGCTCGTACGGAAGTTAAACATGAAAGAAAAAAAAAAAAAAAAAAAAACATGTTTCTAGACTTTTAGTACCGAAAACTGAATGTGAGACAAACTACCACTATCTATCGGCTTAAGCCACTCCACTAGTGGGCTTACAGTCAAGTCCCATTAAAAGAAAATAAATGTAAATTAGGTATTGGTATGCAGATAGAAGTTAGTGTGGAAAGTTGCAGAAAAAATTTGTACATTTAAATACAATTTGGAGCTATTATCCTCTATATCAATTCACACTGTTCAGTAATTATTCATGACAAAATTTCATCATAAACGAAGTTTTATTGCAATGATAGAAATCTCAGAAAGAGAAATGGTTATTTTTTCGTCTTCTAGAAAAAAATTCTCGCAAGGTAATACGGAGTTTAAATAAAGGCAGGCATGATAATTATCGCACGAAATAAGGTCATAAAATAATTCACACAATGTAAAATTGCCGTGACACTTTAGCATTTAATTAACATAACGACATTTTTTTTTTCCAAGCAATATTTCTAAATTTTTGGCATTTTTTAAAGTTTTATAGTTTCCATCCTATATCTCTATCTTCGGCAAATATACCTCATAATGAAAAATGATGTATCATTCAACATTTGTTAAAATGTAAAATTATCCTAAAGAATATATAACCATGAAAAAATAGTAGTGACTAAGTAGTGAAGAATCAGTCAGTCAGCAAGATAAAAATTATACTTATACATTAAAAAAATGAAGAACAAAAAGTACTTATGAACTTACGTTACAGTTTAAAATAGTATTACAACTATGCCTTTATATATATATATATATATATGTATGCATGTGAAATTTCTTACTTTTTAGAACCTCTCTATATATATCTACGTAAGAGGCTTGCTTTTTTAATGGCATATTATATAGGAAACCTTTATCACATTAAATTTACATTAGTTTTTAATATAACTTTTTGAAAATGATATTAGGAGAGAAGAAACATAAAATAGAGTTATGATTCTGTAAGCTGGTGCGTCAAATCAGATGTAGTCTAAAATTATAACATCTAAATCTTATAGTAAAAATAGTTGCTGATAAGTGTTTAGGGGCAGAAAACAGTGGAGAATATAATTATAAAAATACGTAATATAATTACATAATTTGACAGTTATTTCCAACTGATATTTTTCCAATGATAAAACAGTTTTCGCGAGACCTAGAAGTCGCTTTCAAAGAGTATCATTATTCCGTTATCGTACCCGCCGCGTTTTCTATCACTTCAGCTTTTATGTTCTCCTGCCAGCAGGTAAAATAATCTGAAAATCAAAGCTATTAACATTTAAAACACTTACCACAAAGTCATCCGCTTACGCACACTTCTCAGCTGCATGGCAACATAACGTCAAAAATGAATTCCACGTTGCGGCACTGTCAACAAAATAATCAACGATATGTATATTTTTTTTAAATTCAGAATATTATTCAAATATTTTTCACTTCTCGACTAGTATCCACATTGCAACTAAAATGTAAACCACTTGCTGAACTCAGTCACATCAAAAGCAGCGGATATGAAATGGGGGATATAGTCAGAACCGAATTTTTTTCTCCTTTTTTCAATAACAAAGGCAAGCACACAGGAGCCGTTGATACCTGATTCTGACTCTCCGTCTGGAAGAGAGAACGTTTGAGGCGGAAGTGCCGCTTCTCAGGAGAGCTAGCACCTGGCTGTGACGTCACTTGTGGCTCTAGTGGCACCATCTGCTGGTTGCTTTTTTCTGTGCTGTAACTTCATAGAGGCAACCTGTAAACAGAAAAGATGTTAGAACACGTGCTTCGCTAAAATGTTTCACCTTTATTCGGCTTCCCATTGGATCTATGACGGAATGTGACACATCGTTGTTATATTCTTGGAGTTATTTAACGAGGAAAAATCGGAAAGGAAATTTGAAAGCTGCACAAAATAGGAATATTACTAGTAGGTATAATACATGTATATATATATATATATTTGTGAATAAGAGATATTTAACAAAACATGGTCGAAAAAAATTTATGAGTGATACTTAAGGGGCGAGGTTTTTTTTTTTTTTTTTTTTTTTTTTTTTTTTTTTGAGTAAATTTTGATCAGGAACAATTTTTAAGTAAGGACTTCACTGAGAAAGCCAAAAAGAGTTTACCTAAAACGTTAAAAAACAGACTATCTTGCACATACTGCTAAGACATTCTTAGCCGATGACACGAATGCCTCCCCCCCCCCCCAATTTCAGTTTTTGAATAGGATTAATTAACTTTTAACTGAGAGGAATTACCTGGAAATTAATAATTGACAAGCAACTTAAACGTATCTGAGAGGGCAATTAAAGACATACCTGAGATCAGGTTTTAACTGCACTATTCGCTTAAGGATCTAAAAGCGACTTAAATAAATGAGCTAATTTTGCTCAGAAAATTGCCAATTGAGCAGGACGTTATTAAAGTAGTTCAATTCATAGGTCACATTGATCTTTCATTATCTCCAGACCCACCTTTCCTATTTTTCTGGCTTTCGTGAGCGAAAAATAGTATTTCGAGGAAGATTTCTGCCACCACTGAAAAGCAAACTCTTAGATCTGGGTCTTGTGACCATAGGCGATAGTCAGGAACTTCCATCAAAACTGCTTTCCTACAAGAAATATTTTAGAGAAATTTTTGGCATACTCAAAATATCTATTTTCTCATTTCTTTTCAAGAAAGTTCTGCAGAGAACTCTTGAAAAAAAATGTATTTTTTAATCCTTTGTGTTAAAACAGTTATCTTATAAGGTATTTCTCCCGACTTCTTTGCGTTCCTTCGTGGTGTAGTGGTCTGCATGCTGGGCGCGTATTCCAGAGGTCCATGGTTCGATTCCCGGCGAAGGCGTTGCTCATTTTTTATGATTCCTGCTTCCAAAAAATACCTAATGTCTCTACAATCTGTAGTCTTTCATTTACTTTAATTACTTATTAGTGTGACGAGAATTCTCTCAAGATGGAAGTACAGGTAAGATGCACTAGAACAGTGGTTTCAAACTCAAGTTACATACGGAACGAATGTCCAATCTGACAACAACTGACCGCCAGGGCTTCTTCTTCTTTTTTTTTTGGGGGGGGGGAGGGGGCCAAAATGAAAATTTTTATTAAAAATATTCGAAACAAATTAGTTAACAAAATTAATACCTGAAAAGCAACTGAAAAGTATCTGAGAAGGCCATCAAAGGCATACCAGAAATCAGGTTTTTAATCGCAGGTCTCTAGGTCTTTATTAATAGTCTAGGTCTTATATTTTCGCTCACAGAGTATTTATCTAAATAATAATAATAATAATAATGCAAAAGAAACAAAATTCAAATTTATATTTATTTTTATGTCTGGAATCTAAAGTTTGATACCTGTAAGACATTTTTATTGGTTGCATTTTGTAGCATATTGCCAGCTAAATGTTAATATTTCAGATTAATATTTATTTCAAATATTCTAATATGTTTAGTTAATCATAAACAACCTACCTTAACTTAAAGGACTAACAATATTATGAAAACTTTCTAAGTTTCCAGGGAAAATTTTTCAAGTGGAACAAAACTTAGCAATAAATAATGACAACCCAGTCTCTTTCTCTTACTGAATTTTTCTTTGACTCATAAATTAAAACACGTATGTTTGCATGTAAATAGTTATAAACTTCTTTATTTCTTACTACAGCTTGACATTTGATGGCGTTTCCATTCTGACAAAGTTTGTGGCCTCAAAGAAAAATTACTAGAAATTATCTTCATCAACGATTGTAAATAATCATCGGCCCACCAGGTTCTTTTATTAATTTTCAACTTTAGAAAAAAAAAAGTTGTTCACGTAGAAATATATTCCAAACAAAACGATTATGCTTAGCTCAAAAATTCGTAACTGAGCTTCCTTAGTTTTTGACTACGAACAAAAGTTACTCAGATTTGATTTTTAAAGTTTTCTGTAAGATTTACTATATTACATACTGTAAATTAATTAGCTCAATTTATATATTTTCTGGTGAGTTAGTCAAGTTCGTTTTTAACGATAAAACGATAATGAAAATAACGTAAACTCGGATATTTCAAATAATTAAAATCTTGAAACTTTTGCAAAAAAATATATAATTGAAATGTATTTGCTAGCCGCATGAAATTGCTTTGGAGGACTGCTTGCGGCCCGCGAGTTTGAGACCGAGCTAGAACATGTATCTCTCTTAATTGAAGGTAATAAAATCTACTGACCTGCTGAATTTTTTAAACTGCTTTTGCGCATACAAAAGTAACAAAATGCTAATTCTAAATTTTATATTATGAACAACGCATGCATTTAAGTATTTTAAAATTAAAGGAAAGAATACTATCTCTACAATGGCAATGCATTAATAATGATGCAACGTAACTGTTCATTTTTGAAATGAAAAAATTATGATAAATTATGACACCACAGATGCGACCCATTAACAAGGAAACTTATCAAAAATTGTTTTAGAAGTCGGTTTATT
Source organism: Stegodyphus dumicola (assembly GCF_044657685.1). Classification (NCBI taxonomy): domain Eukaryota; kingdom Metazoa; phylum Arthropoda; class Arachnida; order Araneae; family Eresidae; genus Stegodyphus; species Stegodyphus dumicola. The sequence goes on from NC_140781.1 coordinate 185,400,250, forward strand.
TTTGAGCAAAATACAGAGTTTATATCAAGCAGTATTATTATTTTATTCATATCGGAGCGCATTTTCTGCTTTAAATACTTTGCTTTCTTGTTATAAATAACTAGCATTTCCTCAGTATATTTATGTTAAATGTATTTTCACCACAATTATTAATTTCATTTTCCCTTCTCTTTTTTTAACACATTTTCTCGAAATAATTACACAAGTTGTTAGTTCCATAGTAAAAGTTATTGTCTACCTAATAATTTAGACTATGAGTCACTAAATCATTCAACTCTCAATGCTTTCAGCTCATTCTTTTGGCGTCTGTTATTTAATAGATTACATACGCCGCTATTAAAATATGTACAAAATAGCAATATGTTGTTTATAAAATAAAAACCGTAGCATAATAGCTTAAATTTACTGACCACTTTGATCGTCAAAAAAAGCATCAATTGGAGAAATATAGGCTGATAATCCCTCACAAAAGTTTGGATATTTTGACATATATTAATAAGCAATAGTCACAATTTATAACGTTCTTGTGTTCAGTTCTCTCTTCCACGGGTTAGAACAAAATGCACATGCTTAAATCTGAACTTTTTTTTTCAATCAAACTAATAAAAAGTAAATTATATGGAAGAAGACTTGAAGCTTTTTCGTTGGCAAAAAGTCTTTATGGCTAGAAGAATAAAATACTCGTGAATGTTTCTACAATCCAATTGCAGCATTCATTATTGTAGTTATTATTTCTATATTATTTCTTAAGGCTCCAAATCCTAACTTATACGACTCCAACAGATCATATTAGACAGGCTGACGACATTTCTGTCAAACAAAAACAGGATAGTAGGATTTCTTAGAAAGCATGGTATTTAAAAGAAAAGATTTCATATACAAAAATATTAATTTTAAAATAGTTCTTCCCTGAACATTGTAAGGATCTTATGTTAATCAACCAGTAATTATTATTTTGATCTTTACTTTAACTTCTTCTTCCTGTATTCCTCACCAGAATCTTTAGGTTTATTTAAACTGAGGGTTTTGGTTCTTAGACAAAGAGCTTCTGGCACTCGCATAGCTCTGTTAGATTTTGCCAACTCTACCTAAATATAATTATCTCGGCTTTGCCTTCTCTCGCGACCGAGTTGTTTTAATTTACTCTCCGGCAAATTTGGTTGAAACAATCACTTATTTATTAGCCCAAAAGGGCAATTTGTCCAGAAGAGCTATTAATTTTGTTTTAGCATTTTGCGTCGGTTCACTATAAATGTCGGTTCATTTTTCAAATTGTTGCCACCAAATATTAGAACCCTGCTTTATATTTAAAGAAATTAAATAGCGAAGAATCTGAATGAATGTGTGTATGTTTCTCGCACTGTGAAAAAACAACGTACCTAGAGACATCAAATTTTGAATAACGTAGTCCTTTATTAGAATATGGGCATCTGAAAGCCCAAATTTGGAACTTAGAATTTGTTTTATTATCTATTTCATATTTTGTCAATCACTAAAGAATTTTTGATTAACAAACTCAACAATTTCAAAGCGAGCAATGGAAATACTGTACGATAGAAGGGGAAAAAAAAACATTTTTATCTCCAGTACGCCAGACTGTGTATCTTAAATTCTAAAGATATGCTGTTTTAAAAATTTTGTGATATTGTTGTTGAATTGCATTTTATGGTTTAAGTGCGAAGAACATGATATTTAATAAGTAAATATAACACACAAAACGTTAAAAAACGCCCCTTTGGGCGTAATATAAAATCTGAAAGTTTTCAGATTTTTTTTTTTTTTTTTAAATTTTTTGACTGTGTAGTCTTAGACTACTTTTAGCAACGTTTAAATGTAAGTATCTGTTACTGATTAAATTACCTCATCACAAGTAGTGGTTTATTTGTAGCTCAAGTCGTGTCTTTTATATTAAAAGTTCAGTTTAATAAAAGTGTTGTTTAAACATTCTCAAGTCCCTCTCATACTATTTTCAGACCTGATGATAACTCCTTTATTGTCTAGTAGGATTGCAGGATTCAAATTCAAGTACAGCTCAATTACAGACTTACAACTTATAGAAAACGCTAATGTTTATACAAAGGGAATCTTCGTTCTCAAACCATATATAGTTTTCACACTAATTTACTCTACGCTACGCATTTTCATCTTTCAATATCCATGAGCAACAGAAAGTGCACTTCTATGCATAGCCTCCTCCAAAAAGTGGATATTGCAATGTTGAAAGAGAATTTCAATTGTATTTAATTTGTCCAGCTTGGTGATATTATTCAGTGTGATAGCAGTTGAATTATTCAGTGAGAGAGCATTTCGAAGGTCAAATACCCAATACAATTCAGGGTTTCAGTCTGGCCACAAAATTATGCTACAGCATGCAGAAAAGAAAGATAAAAACCAGAAGCAGCATCTAAAATGCGAAAATGTTATCAACTAACACTTTCCCCTTTCCTATCGCTCTCAGTTAGAATGTCTTCACAGGCATGATTAATACGATTGGCATAAAATTATTCATAGGCTATGAACGATTAAAATCTAAATCCATTTTAAATTATCTATAAAACTGGACAAAATTAAGATTTTTATTAGAATGATGGGACCGAAGTGAGATATGATCAATGCATCCAGCTATCAAATGAAAAATATCAGATTCGATCTGAAGTTAAATTTTGCTGATATTTGAAGTTGAATTTTATTTATTTTTATTTTTATTTTATTTTTTTAAGATTTACACTCAAAGGAACACCTAATTCCACACATTATTTCCACCAAATTATGCCGATTAAATCTCGCATAAAATTAATTATCTTCTCCGTCATATGTGCTTACTTTACGCTTATATAGCGTGAAAAAGCGAGAGAGGCCAGGTTCGTGCAAGTTTGTTTCCTCTTCTCCAAATCATCGGCATTTCTTCAAATCTGCATTTTAAAATAGATTTTAAGGCTGGAAAAACTGAAAAATGCGCCTTCTAGCCTTGGAAAGCAATTTGAGTAGTTGAAAAGTGTGTATTTTGATTAACTGTGAAGACTCTGCATGAACAGCAAGGATATTTTTAAAATACAACGATGACTATATCGTTGTAAACCTTAAGATTTGATACAGCTTTCCGAATTTCTTTTTTAAGTTTCATATTATTGCCTCTTGAGCTATAGTTTTAATGCTTGTATTTTCTTAGGTTTCAGTCATTTTAGCTTACAGATAAGATTCTTTCAAGTCAGCTGGTAAAGCAATACCCATTTTTACTTCCTTGCACGAAGTAAAAAGGAAGTATTGTAATCGCGAAAAGTTTCAGGCAGCATATTTCGACGAAAATATCCATTTTGACCGCTATCGAATGCAATTTAACGATGTTTTTGCTTGACATCTTTACCTAAGGACAGAATAAAAGACACTTTTCCTCCAAAAAAATTATAAAACTGCTTTAAAATGAATTTTCAAGAGAATCATTCGTGGTGTCTGTACGTACATACGTATGTATCTCGCATAACTCAAAAACGAGTAGCCTCAGAACGTTAAAATTTTGTATATAGGACTGCTATAACATGTAGATGTGGACCTCGTATTTTGGTTGCAATCGGCCTCACCAAACGTATATAAATGTATTTATATACTATATATCCAGTCTGTTACTCGGCTCAGTGATCTCAGTTTCTTTATTCTTATATGTTTGTAAATTGTACGTTTTTTTTTTTTTGCTTTAAATATGATTGAATTATGCTGTTCTTATCTTCCGGTTAAGGTTTTTATGCCTTTAGGAAATCTGCAAGCAATATTTGTAGAATTGTCAACAATTTAAAAGCTGTTTAAGTGCGGTTAAGCCTAATTTTTAAATAACATGGCGGACATGTTTTTTTATATTTGAAACAGCAGAATAGTAGATTTGTCGCCAATCTGGATAGATTAAGCTTTGCAACAACAAAGATAACGCCTTCATTTAGTATTGCGAATTAAATCATGCTTAATCCTTTCTGGATTTTTTTCGAGGAAATAAGTGTTTAAAATTTACTTCGTAATTTTTAATATAGATTGAGTTTTTATGTATTTTTGCCTTGTCGCGAAATGAGAACTGAATTAATTGAATGAGAAATACTGAATCGTTTGTGAAAAACTGTTCCTTTTTTGTTTTGTTTGCTTGATTTCTTTTATAAATTGTTCTAGATTTATTATAGTATTTGAATAGAATATGTGGCAACAATTAGATAATTCTTCAAATAATATAAATTTTGTGCATTCAATGTTATAATATGAACGAAATGTAACGCTGTTAAGTGAGCCTAGCGCCAGAGTGTCGCTATGGTAAACAAATGTAATGAATTTTAAAGAGTGAATTTATTCTACTGTGGTTTATGCGCTATCGAAGAAGTAGATTTAATTCAATCCAATGAGTTTAAATGAAATGCAAGAAAAAATGCGTATAATTTAATATTTCGTACAAGGAAGTCATGTGGTGTACACATCAGATTTTTTCTTAAAGTTCTTTGTTTTCCTAATGCACTGGATGACTGTGATCGATATCAAGAATTTATAAGTAAACAAGTGTATGATTAAATGTATTTCAGCTACTTTGAAAGTAAATTCCTGGTTCATAACGAAATAATTTCGTTGCCTTATACATGTGGAAAATAAGGAAAAATGGCCTTTCCACCATTTGCTGAATAGCTACTTTGCTCCTTCGGGCTTTTGGCTGTCATGCCTCATTTGTTTCCTACCCTCATGGAGGTTAAATAAAACGAAACAAATATATCAATGTGTATGGGACAGGTGTTTTCTCGTAAGTTGCAAATAATTTCTACCAGTTCCTTTTTCAGTCTTCTAAAAACATTAATTGGTTTCCTTTATAAACATTTCAAGAAATATTTTTATCTCAGGGTAATTAATCAGATTTCTGCCTTTGATCTAACCAAAAATCATTCTTAGAATTTCATGCGCCATAGGAAGACTAAAGTTTATAAATAGCTACAATTCTACCTTAGAAGCAGTTTAAAGCTATTAATAAGATTACAGTTATTATCTTCAATCTAGCAATGATAAAATAATGCGCAAGTCTAACAGCAGGAGCACATAACCATAGACCAATCGATTTTTCTCAAACTCTGCATGCGATCTTAAACTGAATATATTTGCAAATGCTTACATCGCATCAGACATAAGTAAGCAAGAAAATCATCACTAAAGCTGTAATTAACATATGAACAATATAAAATTTTCTCTTCGCTAAGGTATGCGAGAGTTTGTAAAATACAATGATGCGAATCAAATTCTCGGTTTTTGAAAAGCAGGTGCCAGTAACCTCCTTTTTTTCAGTATTCTTAACTCTTAATTTAACCTTGTCATTTTTTTTTAACAGGATGTCGTTATTTTGTATTTGTCCTCATTTTTAAGACTTTTTGCTCTGAAAATTTGAATCTTTCTCAAAGTTTCCTCATCTATGCATATAGAATTTGTTCTCATCACTTTATTAGAAAAATTTTTGTCTCCAATTTGAAAGTTTGAACCTGTAAAAGTAGATTTGAAAAAATACAAAATTGTTAATTTATATACAGGGTGTTTATAATTAAACTTGAAATTTGTGAGGAATCTGTAGCAAAAACTGTGCAGCAGAATTGCATGAAAATTGGGTGATGGCAGAATGAAATAATGGGAATTTTACCGAGGGAAAAAAATAAGTTTCAAAAACCACCACTAGATGGCATTGTGCAATGTAAACAATTGGCATATGCAAATGTAGTAACCATAGTAATCCTATGCGCGCACAGCAATTCTGTAAAGATGTGAGAGGCGAACCGCAGTTATACTCGTTTCCAAGTCAAGGCAGATGACGTTGACTCTCCAGGAATGTGCTTTACTGGTGAAATTGTTTTACAAAAACGGAGACTCTGCTACCGAAGCTTTGCGGAAAACGTCCACTCACTAGTCAAGGACTAGCAAACATGATTAGAAAATTTGAAGCAACGGGAACATTGGGAGTTCAGCCAGGAAGGGGACGAATGTGTGTTACAGCACAGGTAGTGGATGATGCAGCGACGCAAGTGGAGGAAGACAGATCGCAAACCATCGGCAGCACTAGTGTTCGATATACTGCAGCACCTGTTAACCAACCTCGTTCCATAGTTCTTAAGATTCTTCAAAAAGTTTTACGCTACTGTCCCTATAAATTGTCGCTAGTGCAGCAGCTCTCACGAGCTGATCTGGATAGTTGACATACATTCATTTGCATTGCGGTTTCTTGCGCGAGTTTAGCTCCAGGATGAATGGCCATGGAACATTTTGTTGGCCGACGAGGCCAACTTTTATATGGAAGGTGCGGTTAACAGGCACAGTTGCCGTATTTGGGCTGCTACAAACTCGCATCAATTCCTACAAATTCCATTACACTATTCGCATGTAACGGTTTGGTGCGGCGTTACTGCAAGCTTCATTGTGGGTCTATTTTTTTTTTCGAAGAGCACAGCGCCGCAGGGCCTGTGACATGCACCGTCACCGGTCAACGATACGCTTCATTATTGTATCAATCCGCTATTCCGGCTCTTCAGGAGAGACGATGTGATACAACCACAGTGTTTATGCAGGATGGTGCTCCTCGATACATCGCCCGTTGTGTGAAACAAGTGCGCCGCCGCCATTTCGGTGACGACAGAATCATCAGCCGGCAATTTCCTACAGCTTGGCCACCTAGATCCCTCGACTTGAATCCTTACGACTTTTGGCTGTGGGTGGATACCTAAGGGCCATGGGCTACCGTGATCCCATCACATCTCTATCCGACCTTAAAGAAAGCATAGAACGCCATGTGCGTAATATTCCCCAGTTCATGCTGCTTTCAACAGTCGATTTTACCCTTCCAGATGGTAGCAGACAATGGTGGACATCATATCGATCATGTTTTGTAAACTTTTGTAGATTGTTTATATGTTCTCAATAAAGCTATGCTACGCCAGCTAGGGGTGGTTTTTGAAACTCATTGTTTTTCCTCCCCTCGATAAAATTCCCATCATTTTATTCTACCATTACCCAGTTTTCATGCATTTCCGCTGTATAGTTTTTGCTGCAGACTGCTCGGAAATGTTAAGTTTAATTACGGACAGCCTATACTTCTTTTTAATTCTTTATTTGCTTTATTAGAAAAAAAATAAATTTCATTTTTTTACCCTCAAGTTGTCCTAGCGCAGATATTAAATTATCATTATGTGGTTTCTCCCTATGTTTTGTAAAATTTGATTTTAAGTCAGAAATGTTAGAAAATAAATATGAGAGACAATCATGAAATCTACCGAAAATATGCATCTCTGTTAACGTGGCGTAAAAATCAAAATCTCCGATACTTAGAAATAGAGTAAAACCATTACTAAAATACACAAGAAACAACTTGTCCTAAGGACTTACTTTTTCATTCAATTAGAAAGGGTAAAAAATAATCGCACTTAGTCGGAAATAATAATGGTCAATTAATCATCAACAGGAGAATCAGGAGTTAATAAATGGTATAAGCGGATTGTTTATTCATAATAGAATGTAAAGCAGTATTACAAAAATAAGACTTAAAAATAAGACTTACAACGTTGTAATGGGTATAATAAATTCATGTGTTTAATAAATTCCACTCGTAGACAGCTTAAGCATTTTTCAAAGCGAGTGAACAATTTAATTGTTATCCTGGAACCACAATTTTTTATTCTGTCAGAAATTTTGAAGGCAGTTCAAGAATTTTCCTTTCTGGTGGACAGAACTCGATAGATCTAGAACTAGATAAACAGAATGTCAAGATATGGTATTCCGGTCGCGGTTATTAAAGGTCGAAAACTAAGCAAATGCGGATGAAAAGAAGTAAATAGAGATCACGACAGACATTTAGATCCCACTCACCGTCTTTTTCCCTCAGTGGGATTCTTTGTCTTCGAAATCTACTGTATCTGGGACGATCTTGATTGCAGCCCTTTTCCACACCTGTTCCTTGCATTATGTTGCCGGCATTTCTCTTTGCTACTTCGCCTAGTTTCCTTTTTTTAAGTAAACAGTCGGCTCTCAGATTCCGCTGTGTATGATCGTTATCGATAGGCGGTAACTCCCTGTTAGATAAGCTAATTTAATTTCCCGAAGATCTTCTCTCATTCTGTTTTGTTGATTGTTTTGATTTGATCAATACACATCTTATTTATTTTTCCTGCAATGAAAGTCATTATCTTGCTCATTTTGTAAAAATGATACTCTGGGAAGGGAATTTAAGATTTTTTAAAAAAGTGAGAAAGTAGCATTTGGAAAATATTTGAATACATTTTGCAATTAAATTTTACAAATAATTTACAGTTCAAATAATTAAAAATGCAACCACCACCCAAAATTAATTTTAACTTTACAGGCTTTCGGATGATTTCAAATATTCTGATTCTGTTCGGAATGCAGAAAGGAATGTTGTAGTTTGAATTGTCACTTACCTATCACTTCAGTTATATATACAATATAATTTTGGCTGTTTAGTACAAATAATCACCATCCACATAATGGTCAATTTATGTAGAAGGTTTAAAAACAATGTTTCTTTCATAAAATGAAACTTGCCATGTGTTGCATTGTAAGATGTTTTCTCCCGCCTTTAGGCATGCCTTCGTGGTGTAACGGTAGCACACTCGGCGCGTATTCGAGAGGTTCAGGTTCGAGTCCAGGTGAGGGCATTACTCATTTTTCATGTCTTCTACTTCAAAATAACTAATGCTTCTACAGCATTACCAGGCAATTCTTGTAAATGTTTTCTTTATTTTCCACTGCAAAATGATTATCGTTAGTATACTGTCTTTACAAGCTGCCGACTATTACTTTCATCATGGACTAAGCTTACTGTTTTCTTCAAAGTTTATGTCTTTTAACACTATCTGGTACACCGTATTGAATCTGTGTAATCTCAATAGGTAAAATGTAGAATAACAGATACCAAAAATGGTACTTAAAGTAAATAAACACCATCCTTAAAAACAACATGGATTTGGAAAAATACTCCTATAACTCATATAGTATAGCAGGGATCTGAAAGTCTAGAAATTGGAAAGAAGAAAAACACGCTTTAACGGCAGCAAATCAAACTTTGATAAAAACTGTTAAGAATTATATTTCCCAAAAGCACTTACCTTCAAAAGCATTGGCTACTACTTAAATTTCACAAGTTTTTATTCGCTTGTATTGAATTAGTACCTGCTGCTAGCAAGTAAAGAATGCACATCAAAAGCATATGATCCGAGGAAACAGGAATTTACGATCTCGATTATTATTGTAAGATTCTATTATTATTAAGTTCATTCACGGTGTTTGTCGCTATGGTCGAAAGTTTGTTATCGATTTTTAGCCTACTTCCCGACAAGCTACTAGGTTCAAATTTTGTGCATATACTGTTTGTGGATGGTAATGCAATCCACAAACATGGCATGGTTTGTGGATGGCAAATGAGAAGAATTTTCAAAATTCAATTTAAATTTCTTTTTAATTTTTATTTTATGTTTAAAAAATGTTTCGCACATAACTTCGTTTAACAAACAAACTAAAAATCTCAGAAATTTTATAGTTTGCGATATCGAATGAAGCGGGAAAAAAAAAAATCTTTAAATGAAATTTGTAAGAAACGTTTACCGTAAGTTCTTTTTTTTTTTTTTTTTTTTTTTGTGTGTGTGTGTGTGTGTGTGTGTGTGAAATTTTTTCGACTCTTTGGCGTTTATGATTTTAAAATTCACTATTAAAATATATCCGTTTTCCCAGATTACAAAACAAACTCTTCGCCCTCTTTTAAAACACGAATGATATAAATTATTAATTTGGTGATTTTCTTAATGTTTTAAAAAGCATATGCTGCGATGTCAAACAGAGAGCGGAAATATTGTTTCTTCTTTCGGCATTGCTAGAAAGCAAAGTTTCAGGTTTATAATGTTACCATGCCATGATGAAATTTACCTCATCATTTCAAATTCTTTTCGTTTCAAAAGATTATAAGCATTTTTCTCAGTATTTCATTTTAAAAGTTGATTTTCTTAATTTTATTGTGGTGCGTAATATTATATTCCTTTATAGGGTACTTTAAAATTCTACCATCCGAAAATATAACTAATGTAAAGATTATGAAAGACACTCTTCAATCCCTTTAAAACCACTCGCTGATGGTTTATGTCACTAAGGTCCAAACTTTGCCAAGCTTTTATAAAGTATTCTGTGTAAGTTATCGAGCACAAATTTTGCCCACACACTCATTGTGGATGATAATACAAAGAAGTGACCAGAAAGTTTTCAAATTTTAATTTAGATTTTTTTTAATCGGACGTTTAAAAGATTTTTCGCACAAATCTTTGTTTTGTGAACAAACTATCAGATTTTTTTTTTATTTGTACCATTAGACAGAGAGGGAAAAAAATCAAGTTTTTTCGAGCTTTTAACGCAGCTTCTGATATTTTGGAGAAATTGCTGAATTTCTTCGACCATCTCACATAAAAGAATTATTGAAAATAAAAGTGATTATTCACTGTAGAAAAAGAATTTTTCAATTGAACTTTTTGATTGATAACGCTTCAGTGAGACTAAAAAGATGGAGAAAAAGTGAAAAAAAGTTTATAACATAAACTTTTTATTTAAAATTCTCACTTCACGTAGTTCACATTAAAATTCACATAGTTTTATGGGAGAAAGCAGATAAATAATTCTCTTTACAAAATTCAGTTACAATTTTATGTCTCAGATAATAAAAGCGCTGCTGCCTAAATAACGAAATCTAATAACGGATTGCATTGACAAACTTATAAGTCCTTACCTTTATAAATTAATCTAGGGAGGCCCACCTATTTATTATTAAAATTTTACCACATTTGTATAAATTTTTTATGTAGATAAATTTTGTAAAGAGAGTTATTTTAATCACTTGTTACCGTTAAACTATATGATAAATTATTTTTCTACTTTTAATTCATTCATTATTTTATGAATTTTTAATAAAAGCATATTTATGAAAAAACTTTTTTCTTCCTTTTTTTTTTTAAATTTAAAGCCCGAGTTTTATTTCCTTGCTTGTGTGCCACCTGTCTGAACTGTGCCAACATGTGTCATCCTCTCTGAAATTGTCAAATGACAGTTTGAGGTCACATATATATTTACATACGACTGAGCGCTACATGCAAAAACAGATGGCTTTTCGAGAATAAAATCAAATATTAAATTACGTAGGTTCTACACAGATGGCACAGCGGCGTACCAGAAAGAATTTCATAACTCGAGGCAGAAGAAATATGAAATTACGCCCACAGACGGAAAATCTTCCAGTGCATTATATACATAGGAAGTGTTTAGTTTTGAGATAATTGGATGTAAATTCAGCGGCGAAATAAATACAGTTCTGCTGCAGGAAAAAAGAAAATTTCATTCTTCCATTCTGAGGATATATGCTATCCTCAGCAAAACCAGTATTTAATATTCAGAGCAAGATTTCAGTCAGTCGGTGAAACTCATTTATGTCAGCACTTAATGGAAATAAATTTTCTAAATTGTCACGGCGAATAGCGATTAACTTTATTCGTTTCCTTATAAAGCTAAATGATTCTTCTTATTTTGATTATTATAAATTTTATTACTTGTGCTTTCGTATTTAACCCTTTTCGGCAGGCTACCTTTTAAAGTCGGAGTTTTAATAATAAAAAAAAAAAGGTAGGCGGTTTAATTAGGTCTAGAGGAGTACACAAGTAAAATTTTATGAAGATAGCACTTATCGTTTTAATTCTGTGGGTGTGCCCAAAGTGGCACACTGATTGAATAGAGCTTTGAAAAGAGTGCTGAAACGAGCACTGTTGTCAATGAACTGACCGATGAGATGCGGAGAAACAAAGAATACAGAAGCTCAGTTGTCCTAGATTATCGGTGAGCCCGGTCTGGGCACACCGAGGGTTCGCCGTTTGATTTTAGGCAAGATTTCAAGGTAAAAATTTAAAACTAATATAGAATAAGGAGATTAGCATTCAGCCAAAAAATAACATAGAAATTTCTTTTCAAACAATTCCTTTTATACCCTAAAATAATCTGGAAGATTTCTTTGAAAAATGAGGGTCTTAAAAAACTAAACATGGCTAAAACTATAAATAAAGAAGGTTCAGAGTAACCTATAGTAACCTATAAATCCTTTTTTATTCAATTTTTCTGTGCGTACAGAAGGAAATTTTTAGATGTGTCCAGACCGGACACATTGTGCCACAAATGGTTAACGGATTGTTTCTTAAAATGAAAGAAAATGCACAGTCGTTTTGGAGCTATTTGAATTTTATTTAAAAAAATAAGTGTCACCCAATAAAATTAGGAACAATCTTGATTGCTTTTCCTTGCCTAAAATTCTTTTCAAAAAGATGGACATGTCTATAGAAATATTTGAAAGAAATGCCTATCTTTCACATTTTTATACAAAAATAAGCATGTACTAACACTTTCTCATGTCTCATGTAGGTAACGTCTGGTATTTTTTGCTATTTGTTTTCCTGCAAGGAAATGAAATTATCTTTTACTTGGTAAGAGAATTCTACTTTACCCCCAAATCTAATAACAACCATTTTTAAAAGAAAAAAAAAAGACTGTGGTACGTAATTATGTACATAATATAGCGCTGTAAAGGAAGTGAAGAAAAATTCAGTCATTTCACAGCTTTCATCGACAGTATGCAGCATTGCTCTTCAGCTGTACCTCGATTAGTTTGAATGACAACTTAATTCCCAGGTACGTGAAAAATCTCAACTCATACTTCGTACTTAGGGATATTTCTTTGTGAATATAGTGTTTTGAAGCGAGGAAAAAAAAACTGTGCAAGACGTTACAAAAAATGAAGGAAAGTGCTGTACAGGTAAAATCCATGTTACGCATCACTCCTATAACACGATTTACCCTTAATCTCACTCTTTTTTTAAGGAAATGCCTGAATCAGAACCTGAAGTCAAACTACACCTGTAAAAAGGCCGCAAAAAAATCAAACATGCTAAAACACTTGGCACTTTTAGTGCAATCAACGCAACATTTTTAATGTTAGAAATATTACATAGCTTAACATCTCTATATTTTTTGCCTGTTACGCTAGGTTACACCACCGTGGCATTTATGATATATGCGGTTAATTATGTGTTACCATTTAACAAGATTTTTAATTTTCCATGTGGCCTAGCAAATAACCAACCATAGATTGTTACCATTCGATGTGATAAAATATTTTTTCCCTTTCCAACTGCATTTGCCTTCGTTTATCACACTGAGCAGTTTAAAAGCATAAAACATGGACCTTAACTATTTATATCTTTATTTTATTTTTTATAATATGTCTAATTAATGTAACTTGCAATAAATTTAATTGGCTTAATGTACACCAGCGGGAAAAATCAAAGGAAAAACTATAAAAACTCATGTAATTTGAATGATTTTACAAGCTAAGAATATAAAACTTTCACAGAGCCTTTATTTAATCATGCCTGTCATATCTTCAAAATGCAGAATTACCTATTTCTACATAAAATTAATTTAAATAAGAACAAAGAAAATTCGATAGAATGTGGAGAAAGGAAAAGTAGGTGTTTCGATATTTAAAAGCGACACACAACACACACACGCAAAAAAAAAAAAAAAAAAAAGGTGTGTAGCCCCCTTTGAATGAAACGAAAGCTTTACAGCGATTTTCCAAACTGTGTAATAGATTATTTCTTAATTATTTTTTTTATTTGGTTTGATGAGAGCGAGCTGTGCATTAGATTGCCCTGAAGTTCTTGTGGTAACAATGTGTATTATCGATTAAAACCGCCTTGAAGTTCCTGGAGAGTGCAATGTGGGGGCTGCGGTGATGCAAGTCGGCGGTATAATGCGCCCTACACACGTTCTGTAGGATTTAACTCTTTACTCGTGGTATGCCTACTTTCAGGCACCAAAGCGTTTTTACCGTTTCAGTCGAATGTCTGCTCTCAGCCACCACTGCAAAACCATACTGATCTCATTTTACATTAAGTCGACAAGCTTCATATTATGTATTATAGTTCATTTAACGAAAATTAATTCCTACCAGCTTTATATCCATGCATAAACTTAATTAGACAGCAAAGGGTTAAATCCGGCGAATATGAGAGCCAGTCCATCCACTGGATTCCTTCATCCAGGTGTCACTGTAAAGGCATCTACTAATTCACGTAAGCTAATCGGTAGCGCAGCGAGTTGGGACCCGGCATTATTGTTCATTAGAATGAAATTACCAATTGAATTCCAAAAACTGAAACGAGGACTAAGAACTTTACCTCTGTATGTTTCCGCATTCATACTACACTGGTAAAAATGTGTAGGTCATTATGGTCGTTCAGAATGTTGCCCTCGATACCACAATTCCACCATCGTTGTACCTTTGCCTTTAACGTGCGTTTTCAGGCTCAAAACGTGTGTTTTGCTCTTTCCAGATTGTAAGATTCTAGAATAACTCTCTAAACATAAACGCGATTGAGCAATTAAGAAGACATTTCCAGTCCACGGTGTTCCAATGACGATGATCGCTGAACGACTACGAGCGCGAGCATTTCGCAGCCCAAGTTAGTGGGCCAAAAATCCTTGCATACAAGCCCTCTTTCACGCAGCCTATCACTTGCAGTATACCTGGATGCTTGTGTTCCTGTAATTGCAGCGAAGCTTCTTAGCAATCTGGGCTTACGTCTTTATGCATTTCTTTCAGTATTCTTTACCAAATAACGCTTCCGAATGTCTGTTGTGGTACGTTTGTGATTTTGATTTGTTTATCTGTATACATCACTGGTGTCTTTAAAACATTTCCAGATTCCTGACATGAAACTTTTAGCAATTTTTAGGTCTTTAGAGACCTATGTCAGTGTCTGCCCTACTTCCATTCTCTCAAGCATACTCCGTTTCTCATAATCTGTAAAGTGCCTTCTGAACGATATAGTCCACCTTCGTCAAGCCGCGTAATCTTATTCAGCTGCTCGTACAGTCCTTGAAATTAAAATTTGAAGCTCCCCTTGCACTGCTGTTCACATATGGGGAAAGAATGAGAGGGATTTGCATATTTCTGTGCAGCTAAGGTAAATCTCATTGGATTACTTGATAACACTGACTTTAATCTAGCAACCATCGTTCACGGAATTTAATAGCATTACTATTTTCACGGAATTTAATACCATTACCATTTCACGGAATTTAATACCATTCACCATTTAATAGGATTAACATAAAGTACCTTTTCAGAGTTGTTCCTTTAATTTTTTTCCACCGATGTGTAATACATCCAGATACAGATTTTTGTGAACATTTTAACCATTACTGTAGTTAATCAGAAATGTTTCTGTCGCCATATAATATGAACCTAAGCTCAGAATAATTGTTTGCACAATTATAAAGACTCGAAGAACAAGTATTAACTCATGTTCTGTCTCTTCTTCCTTTATTATCAGCCTCTCAAGATTTTTGGATTGATAGATTTTAAGTGACCTTAGTTTTTCAAATTCATTACAGTCATATCTATGTTCTATCCCGTACTCTGACACGAATACATTAGTTGGGTCGCCATTTAACGCAGTTCACCATTTAGAGCACCGTCAACTCCTTTTAATAGTATTCAGCAATTACGAATTAAAAAATAGAGTGCATTATTCATACTTGTAACGTCTATTATTAATAAGTTATACTTTAAATAAACCTTTCATGATCACTATAGAAGGAAAAAAATTACCTTTGTCAGTTTTCGGAAATCCCTCCTGCTTTTGAAATAGTTCTCTATTTTGTATAATACAAAATCGCATAACACGGCATCTTTTAAGAACAATAGCATCCATTTTACATGAGGATCCCTTGCATGTACTTGGACATTCAATAGATGCGAAATGCTGAGTGATTTAACGTCATTTCTCGCTTCTACAGCCAAGTAGGTATTCCGTAATTGCAGTTTTATTATTTTTAGTCATTAACGGATCAAGATTTTCTTCTTGGATTATGCAGCTAGGAACATCTCTTATCTTTATTTCGTGAAAATGACTTATCTTGGAGTAATTTATACGTCTTTTCATATTGTAAATTCCAAACATATTTTTCCATAGTTCGCTTAACAAAAAAAAGTCCTATCCTTTTCGCTTTTGTCTTCCGAAAAAGAAAAAAGTTTTTTACGAATCCTAATATGATGCATTTTATATTAGAAATTGGAAGTCTACAAGCTTTTGGGTACTGATACTTGCTTGTTTATCGCTTTCAAGCATGAAATCTCCTTTTTATTTCTTCTCATGACGCCAGACTCCAATACTTCACTATTATGCATGCACTATATCAATATCTATTTTCGTTAATGGAAAGAGATCCGAAAAAGATTTTCCTTTTTAAAGGGGAAGGAAGAGTTTGCAGCTTTGTTTATGAACAATAAGCGAAAGTAAAATATGACATTAATTTTGGATGAAAGCTTGCATATTATCCTAAGCACTTACCAGAAAATCTATCACAGCTGGGGAGTCTTATTTCAGGCCTTACGCCACATCAGACAGGTAACTTGAACATTTGACACCGAGATAGACAGAATACAGAAGATTGAAAACTTTGATGACTTGCCTATTCTGGTGGTATGAAACCACAATAAAGCATCAGCAGATCTTCTTTATCTCTCTCTCACACCGAATGATCCGTAACTTCCACCACTCATGAAGACTGTCAAACTATGAAGACTGTCTTAATAATGACTATTACTGCCACCACTGGATTCTTTGAGCCTTTTACCGCATTTACTGTCTTTCAGCTTTTGGGATGGAAAACTACATTGTACACATAAGATTTTCTATTTTGTTAGTATATTTTTTGTGTTCCGTTCCTTTTACTGTATGTTATAGATAGTTTAGATTATTTGCTTTGATTTGGTAGTTTTTAATTGAGGAAGGGGACCGCGGAAATAGAAAAAAATTTTCCATTAATGCTTCCCCTCCCGTCCATTTCGAATCATGAAAATTCAGAGGAATGCTGTACTTTCAGAAAGCGTGCAGAAGCGGAAATATGCACACCTTGTATAACTTAATTTAAAGCTGTGCTGCAATAATCAAATTTATTCATAACATGTGGCTTAAAATACAATGCATTTTGCGAAATATACCTCATTTCGAAATCTTACTTGAAGGAAATTTGCAACTGAAAAATTTTCAGATTGACAAAGGTAAGTGATGAGAAAAAGGGCAAAGCAATCATTAAATAAATGTGACATTTCAGAAAAAGTGGAAAAACCTTAATTCAAGAGTACTATGAAACATTTATCTATTTTAAGAAATAGTATTCTGTTGAAATTGGATTTGCAACACTGCTTGATTGCTCTCTTTAATGAAACTAATAACAAAGAGATTAAATTCTCCAAACATAATATTCTGAAGCGAAGTAATAATTTAGCTTTTAAAATATGAAACGTTTTAAATGTCACCATCTTAGTGAATATGCTCGGGAAATGCTTTCTGCTTTAATCTCAATATATTCTTTTATAGTTGTATTTTGAGGAAAAGAATAGATCTTTAAAAATAAAACACGAGATCTCAGTAACGATAATCCCTTTGTAGAATCAAGTAAAATTATACTGAATAATGCAGGAATCAAATATCAGAGTGCAAAATATTAGGCAATTCTGAAAAATTTCAAGAACTGAGTAACTCTGAAACATTTCGCAAATCACAGTAACTATATGAAGATTCTTAATGATTTAAACAAGAATTCTGGTTACATACCTATTCATAAAATATAAGATTCAAAATTCTGCCCGAAGCTTCGAGAATTTTTGCATGATCCCTAACGTCAGAACTTCTGCTCCAGATAATTCAATGATATGTTCTTCTTTTCCCAGCCTTTCGTGTTGGGGGGAAGAAGAATAATGCATATCAGAAACTGCAGAAAGGAAGTTCAATGAAAGATCAATAAAAGAAATGTTCTTAATCCAGTTCTCAAACGTAATGATCATCTTGAGATTTTACGCAACAAAACCTTAAGGTATCATAACAAAAGAAATGCACTATCAAAAGTAGGAAAGAATTTATTTGAAATTTATACATATATTTGCAAGATTTATTTAAAACAATCACATAGAACTTTGCTATAAATTAGTCATTTTTTCACTTTTAGCTTTTTAAGTAATATTTATAAATTATTTTGTAAGAAATTATCCCATTCCCTCGTGCGTTCTCTTGTAGTGTAATGGATATCACTTCCAGTTAGCAACTGAATGATCGAAGGCTCAAATCCCAGCGAAAGAGTATAACTGACTTCTCCCATTTCCTGGACCCAAGAAAAACATACCTCTACAATTTTATGCATCCTGTCGTTTCCACCGAAAAAAAAAGTTAATAAATTTCTTCGAATTCTCCAAGCTATATGATCAAGCTGACTGTAGATTTGTGATTACGGAATCGACATCTCCATTTCAAAATTCTGCTTATTTTTTCCTCTCTCTTTCATACATAGAACATTATTTAT
This sequence comes from Stegodyphus dumicola, assembly GCF_044657685.1. NCBI lineage: Eukaryota > Metazoa > Arthropoda > Arachnida > Araneae > Eresidae > Stegodyphus > Stegodyphus dumicola. The sequence goes on from NC_140781.1 coordinate 185,418,703, forward strand.
TTGTTAATGCCTTTCTGTATAAAGTATAAAACTTCTAAGGAGGCAAATTAATACAAAAAATTCTGAACTAGAAACATTTAGAATATCTTGTGAAGAGTATGAAAATGATCTGTGAAAAGTGTGAGTAACTAAGTTTTGAAAGTTTATAAGAATCTCATGCTGTAATTCGTATTAACATTGGCAGCATTACTTAGCCCTTTTCTGTTTTCAATGTTTCCAACGCCACTTAGCTCAATTTAAAACAGCCGTAACCTACTTCTTTTATTTACAGATTTCTTCCAGAAAATTTTGTTTTTCAAACACTGAAAGAAATTACATTGAAAAATCTATAATGATTCAGTTAGATAATCGAGAACGTTTCTTTGAGCATAATGTTGTTTTGTAGTCTAGGTAGATTTGTCTTTCTTTTTCATACAAACAGATATCGTAAGAAAAGAAGATATTTTTCATTAATAGACCACTCAGCAAAGGTTTTTCATTATTTTGTCTCAGCTGCCAAGTGCAGACCTTAATTATAAAATCCAGTAATTAAAACCCCTCTAGAGTTATATTTACTACCAGTCGATTTCTTTTATCTTCTAATTCTAAATATAGTAAAAATGTCTTGAAAATATTATTTTGAGTATTATGTAGCTATATCTGAATTTAAGCTTTCCCGCTTTATGGAAACCTAGAAATTATGATATATTCTTTTAGGAGTAATAGTATCAGGTTCAATGTTTCTTCTAACCTTCTTCGGAAACATACAATGACCTGACTAGAACAGAGAGCTTACTAAAGCTATGTTCACTAATTGTAGTAAGTAGACAGGATACAGACGAAGGGTATACAAAACCCTTTATTTTTTTTCTTTATATACAATGACTTCCGTACTTCGGAATACAATGACCCTCCACTCGGGGTCTAACTTAAAAGATATCAAAATAAAACTAAACTCTAATTTAACTTTAGAATAAGATTGGCCTTATAATAACAGAAAGCGTATGTAGCACAGAGACTGTGAACACTACAATACGTTTAATTTATCAAGAGGATTAAAACCTCTGGCCTGGAAGGCAAAGTAGCAACTGCGTAACTTCTAAGGTAAGCGGCCTGCTTCGAACTCACGGCTTCCTCTCTTTTGCTTGGCAAAAAGGCCACACTTAAATACTTGGCGTTCGCCAGACAATTTTGCATAAACTCCTTCACGCTTATAATTCTGGCCGGAAGTAGAAAATAAGAAGTGATAGTAAAGATTTAAAATAAAATAAACGTTAGTAAAACTTAAGATCCTTACATACTTCCCGCCAGAGTTAATTAGTTTGAAACTGAGGTCTAAAACGACCTTGTTGAAAACTTTTAGCTCTAGAAACTAACGCGAGGCCAAACTTTTACAATCATAACTTAGCTAGAAACTAGAAAATTTTAAAAGAAAGAAATTTGTTACAATAGCAGCTCCCGGAATATACAACAATCTTTTTTCTTTTTCATCTGTACTGCATCAAAACAGGAGCTTTATTCAATTCTGGTTCCTTCCAGAGATCTGGAAGGAAAACTAGTTTAATGAAATGTTACAGAATGACATTGCAAATAACATATAGAATATACTTTTCTTAACATTCTTATTTCATTCATGACTATTTTAATTATCTCTCCCCGTGCTCTCTGACATGTGTTGTAAAAACACCAAACACGAATGTGTTTCTGTCTATGTGTTCAACACTTCCTCCTACAATCAAAACACTAACGTGTTAAAATTCAACATACGAGACCTCTTAACACACCCTAATTTCAACTCTAGACCCTGAGGTACTATTCTGAAAGTGGCTAACTCTAAAGTGTAGCGTCAGAGAGCCTAACTACATCATTCAACCTTTAACACATATTCACCATGATTTAATCTTTACAGTCACACGAATAACAAAATTTTTTAACATTACTTTCACTTTTACCATATCACGTTATTTCTAAACATTCAAAATAACAGTTCACATGTATACAAGAACATATCAAGATGCCGTTAATTTTACACATTTGAAAACATACATTAGTAGTACATTGTTAACTTCTATTCTTTTCAAAGCAAGTGCCAATTCTTTCTACATTGAAATAATACTACATTTCAAAAAGTCTTTCAGACTAAAACTTTCTTCTTAGAATGTTTTAAATAAAATTTATACAATAACTTTTTACAATATTTAAGTCTTTACACAACGCTATTATACATCAACTTTAGTTTTACGCGCGAGTAATTGAAAAACATAATAAGAAAATCGGTCACAACTCATTTCTCGCCCTTTTGGCGATAAAGGTAGACCTCGCATGAGGTAAAACTTCTTGAAATCTGCCACTTGCAGTAAGAATGAAAGATTAACTTAAGTTTGTAAAGTAACATAAAATTTTACTTATCTTTGTAATATTCAGACATCCTTTTCTGGGCCCAGTCTTTAAAGGTGCTGCAGACCGTAGCTTGGTTGATCCTCCTTCTTGTACGGGCTCGCCCTTCAGTGCTTTCCTCTGGAAGCTTCCGTTTTTCACCACTACGGCCACCCTTGAACATCTTCCTTTTGTGCTCTGCTTGTGGTCTTGGCCGTTTGAAGGCAGCTGGTCTTGGTGGAACCGGGAAACTTCTGTCGTGATCCTGCTTGGACCTCGTTGTTGGCCGTTCAAATTTTTCTTGTACTTTTTCCTCCGCCGCTGATGGCCCTTCCGCAGTTCGGCGACTTTTGCTGCGGAGAGTTCTGTCGGATGAGTCAATCTTCCGTTTCACAGCCGGGTTATAGTTGCCGTCCTTTCTCCCGGTCTTTTCCACATACGTCGTCCTTCTCCCTTCTTCATTCTGGGGGTGTTGGTGAACTCTGTTTTTTGGACGGTGGAACGGCTTCTTTTTCTTTGTACCTTCAATTTTTCCGCGGGGCAATTTTCTTTTCACTTGCTTCTGTCTCTCATTGGCTTGCCCTTGTACTTGTCGTTTTCCCACCTCTGGAACTTGTACCTGCGGTGTCTGCCGTACCGGATCCTGCAAAAAATCTGAAAAGATTTGCATTTTATTACGGTCATAGAATGGTTTTATCTGGTCAATGTTTGCGGAACAGGTTTCACCATTTCTTGCCTTTAACACTACAACAGCGTGAGTTATTTTTTCTATAACATATGGTCCTTCAAAGCGTGGAAAAAATTTGGCAGTTTTATCTTCTGGTGCTGAAGAAAGTGAATGCTTAATTTTTAGTACTTCATCCCCTACTTTATAAGTTACTCCCCGTCGTTTCAAGTCATAATACAATTTTTGTTTTCTTTGTGCTACTTCCGTATTCTTTTTTGCTTCTTTTATTAGTTTTTCTATATCACCCATTTTAAATTCTGGGGCTCTTTGTTGCACATAAAATAGTTTATCTAACGGTGTTATAACCTTTCTGCCTAGAAATAACTCAGCAGGAGTTTTGCCCGTTGTATCATGTTTTGCTGTCCTAAGGGCGAAAGCAAATTCATTGACATAGTTATCCCAGCTTTTATGAAAATTTTTAACATAACTACGGATAATTTTCACTATATTTCTGTTGACCCGTTCCGCTATATTTGATTGCGGCCGATACGGGACCATTTTTAAATGACGTATGCCCAGTTTTTGGCACATGTCTTCAAATATATTACTTACAAATTGAGGACCATTATCCGATATAACTTTTAGGGGCGCCCCGTATTTTAAAATATATTTATTTAAAATAGAATCGGTAACTAATTTCGCGGAGGCTCGTTTTAAGGGAACAATTTCGGTCCATTTACTAAAATGATCAACTATAACAAGGAGATAGCGACTTTTGTTTAACTGACTTTTTGGGAAAGGGCCCAATAAATCGATGCCGATTATTTCATTTGGAAATTCGGATTTAATACTATTTAGAAACCCGGCCGGGCGGAAATTAATATAATTAACGGCTTGACATGTTGGGCAGGACTGGACATACGCCCTTGTTAACTTTTGCAGTTCAGGAAAGTAGACTGCCTCGCGTACGCGTTGAGTAGTTTTTCGAATACCAGCATGAGAAGCTAAAGGGCTGTCATGGAGCTCTTGCAGGATATTTAATCTAAGACTAGCTGGGATAACAGGTCGAAATTCGTTGTTGGAATTCGTAGTTTTTGTATAAAATAATAGACCATCTATTAGTTCGTAATGGGCTGCCCTATTTCTTATCGCCACAATATCTTGGTGGCTAAAATTTTCAGGATCCTTCAAATACCCATAAATACTTCCAAACTCAGGATCCTTACCCAGTTCGGTTATTACAGTTTCTCGGGAATTTATTGTACACGCTGTCAGCATTGCAACTTTTCCGGTATTACCCTGTTCGTCTAATTTAATTCGTGACAGGGCATCTGCTACGATATTTTCCTTTCCGGGGGTATGCTTGATTACCAGATTATATTCTTGCAGCTTGAGTGCCCATCTTATTAACCTTGGGGATAAATTTTTTCCAGAGTACAATCTAGTTACCGCCGCATGATCAGAATATACTGTTATCGGCGCCTTTCCAAAATAGACTCGGAACTTTTGCACTGCTAACAGAACTGCAAGTGCCTCTCTCTCGGTCGCGGAATAGTTTCTTTGTGTTTGATTTAAAGTTCGGCTAAAAAATGCTACTGGCTGCTGATTTTGCGAAAGTACCGCTCCTACCGCATAATCCGAAGCATCCGCTGAAATTTCTAAATTTTCATCCTTTTCAGGAAATTTCAACACAGAGGCTTGCGTTAATGCTTGTTTTAATTTTTCGAAAGCACTATTGGCTTCGGCCGTCCACGAGAATCTTGCCTTTTTCCTTTTTAATTTTAACAATGGCTCAGCGATAGCCGCAAAATCTTTTATAAAGGACCTATAATATGAACAAAGTCCTAGAAAAGAAGAGAGCTTCTTTGCCGTGTTTGGAGTCGGATACTTTTGTACAGCGATTATTTTTGATTCATCTGTCTCGATCCCTTTTTGCGATATTTTGTAACCTAAATATTTTAATTCAGGGGCTGCAAATTTGCATTTTTCGACATTAACTTTTAGACCGGCCTCATTTAATAAAGAAAACACCTGTCTTAAATCCTGTACATGTTGGTCTAGATTATCACTAGTAATAATGATATCGTCTAAATAGATAAATGTGGACTTTCCGAGAACAGGTCTTAACACAATGTCCATGCATCGCTGAAATGTTGCTGGGGCGCCTGAAAGGCCAAACGGCATTCGCAAAAATGCATAAGTGCCAGACTTGGTTATAAAAGCAGTCTTAGGCACGTCCTCAGGCCTGATCCCTATTTGAAAATAACCATTCGTTAAGTCTAAAGTTGTCATAAATTTGGTTGATTTTATGTTCCTTAAAATTTCTTCTGTAATCGATAACGGATATACCGGATATTTCGTTATGGAATTTAATTTACGGTAATCAATAGCGAATCTCCACCTTTTTGGATGCTCCAAAGGATAATCATTATTTTTCTTACATAAAACCACCGGACTAGCATAACTACTTGAGATAGGCGTTACGATCTTTTTACGTAGCATATCGGTAATATGCCATTCTATAATTTTTTCCTTATTCTTATCATACCGGTATGGTTTTTGACGAACCGGCAATGCATCTCCGGTGTCAATACTATGGTTAGTAACCTGGGTAAATCCTGGAATATCACTAAATAAGGAAGCAAATTCACTTACCACTTGTCGGATTCTATCTTGCTCGTCATTAGGCAGGTGGTCGAGATTTAACCTTGGCGGTTCAACCTTTTCTACACGCACTGTTTTCATCGTCAGCTTAAGAGACGCTTCATTAAAATCCAGTGTAGCTTGTGCGTCTGAAAGAAAGTCTATTCCTAGTATTAAGTGTGCTTGCAAATTCTTTACTATAAAAAACATCACCTTTACTTGTTCGTCTTTGATACGGATGTACAAAGGTACTTTACCTACGCACTTACATTGTTCTCCTTGCGCCGCTAATACTGTTGTATTATCCGCATTATATATGCGGTATTTGCGAAAATACTTTCTAAAAAAGACTTCTGCCACACAGGAACACTGCGCGCCGGTATCCAGGAGCGCGGTGGCCGGGATATTATTTACCAAGACTTCAATCTTCGGAAGAGTTAAATTTTTCACCATTACTGTATTTAACTTGTAGGAAGAGGGGTTTTCGTGGCCTTCGGATTTCCGCACCCTCTCGTCAGCAGAAATCCGTTTTAGTTTAAATTATTTTTCCTTTCGGTGCTTTCCTTCTTTCTCCACTGGCCTTGAGACTTTTTTTCCTGGGTTGCTATTGAACTGTCGACGTTCGCCGGCTGTTTTTGAATGCTCGGGTTTCCTTGCCCACTGATTCGCTTTTTCTCCGTAGCCATGTGCTTGAGTTTGCTGTAGTCTTGGCGTACCAAATTGGTTTCGCTGTTGATATTGGCGTCTTCTTTCGACGTCCGCCGTTCTTCTACTTTCAAACTGGATTGCTAGCTCAAATAATTTTTCCAGTGTAGTCGGATTTCTCAATTCAATAAAGTCTTGCACTTGGGGTAGTAACCTCGGCAAAATCACTTGAATTATTTCAGGATCCGGACGGTTTCCATACAAGAGCTTGAAAACGTGAATTTTTCTTAAAATAAAACTCGAGATGTTTTCCATTCTTTGTTGATATATACTGAAAAGTTCTGTTTCTAATTTCGCACGATCCCTTACAACAGGGAAGGCTTTTAGTAGGGCAGTCTTGAAATTTTCGTAGGTATAGGTGGGACTTCCTGCTTGACCCAAGAGACTTCTGCCGATACATTTGAACCAGTTAAGCGCTTGGCCCCTCAAAGCGCTGGTAGCTAAGGTAACTTTTTGAAACTCGTGCACGGGGTAGAGCATGAAGTGGTCATCCAATTTTTCCAAAAAACTGGTTACCTGTGAGTTTCCATTAAACGTTGCTTCTGGTTTCATCGAAGCGCGCATGGTCTGGACAATATACCCAAATCCTTCCAGGGCGGCAGCTGGCATTTCTGGATTCTGAGCTGTTTCTGCAGGCAGCACAGGTTCTTCTTGAAACTCGGCCATGGTTATTCTTCGTCGGGCGCCACTATCAGGTTCAATGTTTCTTCTAACCTTCTTCGGAAACATACAATGACCTGACTAGAACAGAGAGCTTACTAAAGCTATGTTCACTAATTGTAGTAAGTAGACAGGATACAGACGAAGGGTATACAAAACCCTTTATTTTTTTTCTTTATATACAATGACTTCCGTACTTCGGAATACAATGACCCTCCACTCGGGGTCTAACTTAAAAGATATCAAAATAAAACTAAACTCTAATTTAACTTTAGAATAAGATTGGCCTTATAATAACAGAAAGCGTATGTAGCACAGAGACTGTGAACACTACAATACGTTTAATTTATCAAGAGGATTAAAACCTCTGGCCTGGAAGGCAAAGTAGCAACTGCGTAACTTCTAAGGTAAGCGGCCTGCTTCGAACTCACGGCTTCCTCTCTTCTGCTTGGCAAAAAGGCCACACTTAAATACTTGGCGTTCGCCAGACAATTTTGCATAAACTCCTTCACGCTTATAATTCTGGCCGGAAGTAGAAAATAAGAAGTGATAGTAAAGATTTAAAATAAAATAAACGTTAGTAAAACTTAAGATCCTTACAATAGTAAATTTTTAAAAAGTATTTTAAATTATCCAGATTTCTTCCTTCAGTGAAAAAAAGTGTTTCTTGTTTACTGTTGTCATTGCAATGCTCCTTCAGAGGCAAAACTAGATTTTACTTAGTGCTATTCCGCTTTACGATTTACTGTTTGGAACGAACTGGTTCGCAGAGGTACAAATCTGAATAATGAAAGGACTTGAGTTTCATAATATTTATTAAAAGAAGCCTCTTTCAGTATCAAACAAAAGTAGCCTCCATTTAACATGACACTCCTGGAACATGGTACGCTCTAACACGCTTCGAACATTGGAGAAAAATCCATTATAACATACCATTCACACAACATACCTTCTTTCTAATACAGTTTGTTAAAGGGCCAGGAAAACTGCTATTACCAGCACCTGTAGCAGAAATACTGATTCTTCGATATCGTAATGGAATGTAATTTAGGGAATTCATCATTCGGACAAAATTTAAATGACAAGAGAGAAAGTGAAGAAATAGTTTATTTCTCCCCTCTTAGCCCAACACTTCGAATTATACAAGGTGATTCATAAAGAAGTGTAAACTCCCCACTTGCTGTAAAACAGTAACAGTGAAAGACACGTATCTCCTCAGCGAACCATAAGGTAGATGTACCCTTATGTTATGTGACTAGTCAGTCGAAATGGCGACGTCTGCAGTGGAGAAGGCTTTTTGTGTTCTCGAATTTAGCAAAATGGAATCCTCAACTGCTGTGCAATGGCATTTTCGATCACAATTCGGAAAAGAACCTTTAACTAGAAAATATAGCTATCAATAGCATGAAAATTTTAAAACAGCGTATCACAGCGCATCACAGCCGCTATGGAATGACTTGATTCAGATACCTTAACATGCGTCTGGGCGGAAATGAATTACTGGCTCGATGTGTGTCGTGTGACTAAAGGTTCGCACATAGAATATCTGTGACTATCTCTAACAAAACTTAAAATAACCCCATACAGTTCTGTGACCGGTAACATTTAATGTCTTACATTGTTCTCGATTCAATAGTGCATTGAAACTGTATACTTCTTTATGAATCATCCTGTTTTCTTCCACTGAAAGAAGCACAAAATTTAAGTACTTAGCTCCATGCGAAGAAATTTATAAATATCTTTCAGCTGAAACAAATAAATGAAAAACATAGAACTTAGAAGTCAAGATGCTGATGAATAAAGCTCAGAAGGTGAAGATATTTAAAAATCAAAAAGAAAACGTCATCATTTTATAATTATTAGCAGTGGTGAAATAACATTATATAATATTAGTATCTAATATATTTGATTAATTATTGTTTTAACAAGTTGACTGCCCCCTCCCCAAATGGGACAATTCTATATCTCCCGTTCTACTGGGCCGATTGACGAAATTCAAAACACGTTTTTCCTGTTTCGAAAGCGCGACATAGGATCTATATTAGGTTTATATATAGCATTGTTCTAATATATGTACCTTGACACAAAATCGGACTTTTCCATGTTTCGATTCTACGACTCAAATTACGCCTAGGTTAAATTTGAAAGTATATTAGGCTTTACTGAATGGCAATACGCTGGCCCGTAGAAGAAAAAAGTAGTATTAAATTATGTAATTTTTGGGGAGAAATTTAAAAATTTATCTTGGTGCATTTTTTTTTCAGTTTGCGCCAAGAATAATTCACTTGGCGAACTTTTTAATTTATAACAACCTATTTTTCTTTCCTTTTTTTACATTGTACATGAGCAGAAAAATGGTCTTCGTTCATACTTTCAAATAATTTTAACAAAGTGCGTAAACCACATTTGGCGTTAATATCGCTATAACGAATATGCCAACTTCAAAACGGGCCAAAATATAAATTTACGCATATCTTAGTAAATTTTGAATAAAAACCTCTAATATTTTTCAGGTATGCTTAGAAATACACCTATTTTAGGATGATGGTAAAAATTTTATAGCCTATAATTCAAAATATTTTTCGAAAAATTTATAAAAATTGCTTAAAAATACAGATTTAAAAAATGGGCGCATTTGATTTGGAATGAACCTAAATTTCAAATTCTGAAAGAAGAATCAAGTAAGTCTAATAAAAAAGAGATATTAGTAAATATATATGAAATTCAATTAACACTGAGGAGCTGAAATTTTGAGAGCTATTTTTTTTAAATCTACTCGTACTATTTTTACAAAACTTGGTAGTTTGGCATAATTTGAATCGTAGAATCGAAATAGGGAAAACATTGGCATATTTCAGAAGTCCGATTTTGTGTCAGAATACCTATATTAGAACAATGCTATATATAAATCTAATACATATCCTAAGTCGCACTTTCGAGACATGAAAAATGCAAGTTGAATTTCGTCAGTGGGCCAAGTAGAACAGGAGCTATGAAAATGTCCCGCCCCCCCCCTTTTTTTTTTTTTTTCGTAGTGTATATTTCGCTTAGATGCATAATGAAAATAGTATTGCTTTTCTCCTTATGTTATGGAACCTAATCCTGCTTTTTGAACTAGTTTTTTGGTTCGTATAATTCTTCGTATATAAGTCGCATAACATGGCACTTTTAGGAAACCTAATGATACTGCTATGAATGCGTTGTACAATTTTTAGACTGTACCAATGCATACTTCTAGACGTCTGTAATAGCTTACTGCAGGGAGAAATTTATCCTCTGTTGGACACTTTAAGGCCGGAAGTAATAACGAATGGATGTCAGCATATTTTTTATTCATTTTCATCATACTTCTCTTCGTTTAAACATTTAATTTTAAAATTATTTCAATGAACTTATTTTTTAAATCATTTTCATTTCATTGGCATAATACAGCTCCTAATGATTCATCCCTTAGTGTTGGTATGATTAAATGAAATGATCTAAAGGTGATTCAAAATGTCTGGCAAATATATAAAACGTAGAAGGTGATCCAAGTAAAAGATCTTATAATGGAATGTGTGTGCAAAACGGTGCATTGAGGATCAAAGTGCTACTGAGCGGAAACTAAAAGTAATTTGCTAGCGTAAATTATCATACTCCGTACGAATTTCGAGCGGTATGCATCACTACGCGAAGGCGGAGTTCGTCGGCATGTATTTTTATCAATGAGGCTGCGGTCGAAAAAAAAAGCAGTTGCTGAAAGGAGGTAGGCGGGAATCATACTCGTTGCCTTCTTTGAGTAGTAGAGTAAAATGTAAACAAACGTAATATAAACGAAAACATTAACTATAGCACATATTCCGCACCTATCTTCTGTTGCTACTTTCGGAACCATTTCAGATATGAATATATACTTAAATTACACCATTAATACCATCGCAATACAATGTGAAAAAAAATCATGCCATTTGAAGTAAAAATTCAGTTTCTTGGTATGCACGGTAGATTTTTTAAATGTTTCATTCATTGCAGAACTTTCTTCTAATGCTGTATAGTGTTAGTAATACATATAATATTTGAACTATTTGGTGACTCTCAGAACAACACTAATAAATAGTGAATGGCAATGAATAGTGAACAGACAGTTTTCGACATGTAAACATACGATATAAACTTACCCAGACAAATTACATGCAGTACTTAAATTACATTTTCTTTTTCTTCCGAATTTTTCTCACCGGGAGAAAAAAAAAATTCATTCAATATTGTTGGCACTGTTAATCTGCATATTTCAAGATCATTGATACAACTGATTACTATATTAACTGAGACTTGCTGATGTTTACTTTATTTGCATTATCCTGATCATTTACAAGTTCCTTTTTTTAGTTTCATAAATTTTTAATTAACCTTACTGCATGTTATTATTACAGTGTTTTCAGACTTTATTATGTATAAATTCAAATGCGGATCTGCGAACATGACTTGTTGAGCTTTCTCTTCATGTACAAGTGGTTCAGCAGCTTGCTTCATTAATACGTATTACATTGCAACCGAAGCTGGATAAAACAACATTGTTAGACGCGTAATACGAAACTTAGTATTTCCACGAAATTTCTGTAACCACAGGCTCGATGAACAACATTTTTAGATAAAGAGATGTTAAATGAAACGATACTTTTAGAAACTTAACGAGCAAACGAAATTTTTATAAACGTCATACATATATGCACATGCATACCTACATACATACATGTGTCACACGTGCATTATATGTGTACATATGTTTATATATACACACATACATTTATATGCATAAATACATACGCATATACATAAATATATAGATATGTATATGTGAAGAAGCTCGTTGTGATAACTTGGCGTGGTAGATGGATCCATAAACCAGAAACTTGCAGACGTGGCTGAATTTAACTGTTTCCTTTTTATTCATGGCTGGAATACACTTTTATTTAATCCAACACAAATCAAATCGGCGCTACATGGCATTGTTCTTAAAGAACGTTTTACATAGAATAAACCTGAAAATTATATATTTTTTAAGACAGCACGCAGCAGCATATTGCTACAGCAAAGAGAGGCGACCAAAGAGAGTGAGATGTCGCAGCAAAGACCTTTCATACCAAGGCATGATTGCATTAAACAGATTACAGAGACCTTTTATATTAAAAGGCATGATTGCATTAAACAGATTACAGAGAGCGAGATGGCGCAGCAAAGACCTTTTATACCAAGGCATGATTGAATTAGACAGATTACAGAGCCTTTTATACCTAGGCATGATTGATTACAGAATCTTTTATAGCAAGGCACGATTGCATTAAACAAATTACAGAGACCTTTTATACCAAGGCATGATTGCATTAAACATATTACAGAGAGCGAGATGGCGCAGTAAAGACCTTTTATATCAAGGCACGATTGCCTTAAATAGATTGCATTTCAGATCACATTAGAAGAATATTTACATTAAGCGAATTAAATTTCAGGTACATAATAGGTACATAATATTCGGATGCTGGTTAAGATTTCATTGCATTCCAAGAATAACGGCGCAACAAAGATCAGAGGACGGATCACTTTTCAGCATTACAGGAAGTAAAGATTGTATTAGAAAAGTTATTGTTTTGCTATTTATAGAATGAAGAAGGCAACATGCTCAATTTTAAAAGAGGAGTTAAAGGGTTATTGTTAATTTATTATTAGCAACTTTTGCCTTTTTGTATCTTATAGCTCTCAGCTTCAATAAAACAGTGTCTTCGTTCATAAAAATTTTCTTCACTCCTAGGTCTAGATTTAGCATTCTACAATTTCCTCTGAATCTAGCCTTCAGCAAAATCAGCTCGAGTGTTTTAGAATCAGATACAGTTTTCAAGCATGACAACTTTACTAGGTGAATATAGATGCTAGAAAGCTGATTTTGCTTTTACGATGACTTTGAAAGCATCTAACAAAGCGTTAATATAGTAAACAATATATTCCATTAAAATTTGTTTTGAACTTGTTAGCCTATTGTTTCACCCTCTATTAAAAAGCGTATACGAAGTTTAAACGCGTTTCGAAGAGCTAAGTAGGCTTATATCGGCAGAAAAACCAAACGTGAAAGACTCTTTGGACGTTTGCTGCTTTGTTATTGCCCCTCCCCCCTAAAAAATGTCGTTGAAAATTTTGTTACTTCTAGAACGCATTTTGAGTGTGCTACATTTTTAATATTTTCGTATTAAAATGATTTCGTATTTTTTGTTTTGAATTTTAAAGAGGTTTCTAAACTGACGATCTGGATTGCAAATAGCTTTGTAGATAGATTGTTTAGTTTAGAAAAATGAAACTGGAAAAGATATTGTAAATTTAAGAGGAAAGATGTTACAAATGCAAGAATCAAATGTTAAACACGTAGAATGGCTTGGAGTCTTGGTTTATTGATGCTACAAGAATGAAGTTGTCTGAACTGAAAATATTTTACTTACATATTAAAGGTTTAATATTATCGTCCAACAATAAGACGCATTTTAGAAATAAGTGTGTTTCTTTATATAGCTGTTCTAATGCAAAAAAATAATTTTACTTTATACACCGTTAAGGCTATATTAATTGCTGCTGTAAACTGCCAAATATTTATTGGTGCGAAAAGTTAAATAAGAAAACAAATTCTTCCGGTCATGATTTTTTATAAGTAATATCGCTGATAATATACAATATAAAAACAGGATATATATATAAAATTTAAATAAGCGCATATTCTATTCAAACTTTCTGATTTTATTTTGTTTTTGGAAAACGACAAGATCATTAGGAGAGCTAGAATTAAACTGATAAATACTTTACAAAAATGAAAGAAATTCTTTCAAGTGAATCCTTTTCGAGAAAACTTAACCATTGAATTAGTAGAACTATAGACACCTGAAATCACTAATTATACATTTCATCTTAAATGCTTTAGAAAATGATATTCCAATAAAATAACCGAATTCATTCGAATACAATCTGCATACGATCCCTTGAGTTCAAATATACTTCCGATAGCGAATGTGAAAACTAGTTCGTGTTAAACTCACAAATAAATGCTTAGAGAAGGAACCCACTGTGCGACAAGAAAACTGGCCGAAAGAGAAATAAAAAAAATAATATTCTAACCTCTGCTATAAAAGTAGGCTAAAGCTACAAAGGTATAACTGTTAATATTATCTAGTTATTTTAATCTTAAGATTTTGAAAAAGAATAGAAGAAAAACTATCTCAAAATAAATGTGAACACCAGCTCATTGTTTGGTAAAAAGGCGGTTTAAACAGGGACGATTTCTTTATTAGTTTCTTTTATTGGTTTAAAATTATCTTCCCACGCAAGCGGTAGCTTGATCTAGAAGAGATTGCATGAATATGATTTCTAACGCAGATAAAGGTTGTTCTTCGGACTTGTGAACGAAGCGATAAAGGCTTTTCATTTGGGATGAACTGTATTATTTTATAGTCGGGATTGACCCAGACTGGATTTTGATATGGTTTCGGGGTTCAGTGGCAGGTAAATGGATGAGTTTTCTTCAGAGTTGATGTTTAAAACATTCAGATCTATTCATATATTACGACACAGAAGTCTGCCAGGTTTCTGAGGGAAATAATTACTGAAAGTTTTATCAAACATCCGTTTTCTACTTTAAAATACTACTACGTAAAGAATTTTCTCGTTTCCTCAGGCGCTGTAGAGGTGTTTTAGAGTCATTTATAGATTTTTTTCAAAGCCAGGAAACGTGAGATATCAGCGATGCCCTCTCCGAGACTCGAACACCGAAGCTTCCGTTTACTAGCAGCATGTGATTTCCGGTTACACCACGAAGGCGCATTATAAGAAGGAATGAAAATCTTACAGGGTTGCTGATAGCACGCCGGGCTAGCAATCAGAAGATCCGTGGTTGGAGCACCGTACAGTGCGTAGCTCGTTTATGATGTTTCCGATTTAAAAAAAGAAAACTAAGACATTCTAGAGTGGCGTTAGACTAAAATATGGTGGACGATAACTCAACACGACCCGGATTTGGCCGATTGAGTGTCGTTTCTCTGCCCCCCCCATTCGTCTTTTAAGTGAGGGAGAATATAAGTAATTATCACCTTCTCCTGTGCGTGCTGTCGGTGTGCAACTTGTAGCACATCTGGCTAACAGTCGGAAGATTAGCGGTCTGAATTTAGAAAGAGGAAAACATACCTTATTTTTCATGTCTCCGGCTCTCAAAATAAATATATGAGTAAGTAAAACTAATAGCACCACAACATCTCGACAAATACTAGCCTTTTCACCACTATTTATCAAGGGCCGTAAATATACTCTATATCAGAGGTCTTAAACTCAGATTTCATACTGTTACAATTCTCGATCTCAAATCAGCTGATGGGCAGAATTAAAAAAAAATAACAAAACAACAAATTAATTGAATAAATTTGAAATTTCACTTACTGAATATGTAACAAAACGTACATAATAATAATAAAACAAAGGGAAAAATTCAATTTTATATTAATTTTCTAACTGCAGTCCAAGATGGTATAATCAAGAAATTTCTATTGGTTATATTTCGTAATTCAAACGCACTGACAGTTACTTATTAATTTTTAGACTGGCATTTATTTCAGATTATTCTAGTATGTTGAATTAACCACCAAATAACTTTTAACTGTGACCGGAAATTTTAGAATACGGAAGCGCAACTAACTTTACTGACTGTACTAAACCAGGAAATTCTCTCACATTTCCCTAATCACGTGACCTGACGTACTTATACAGTTATACAGTGACAAAACTCCATCCTGTTAATTCTTTTTTTTTTAGGTCCAAAGGGGCAATTTGCCCTGAAGGACTATTAATTTCATTTTGGCATTTTGCGTCGAAAACTTGAAAAGGATGTATCACTTTTCAAATCGTTGCCACCATATATTATCTCCCTGTCTTATATTTAAAGAAATTAAATAATGAAGAATCTGCATAAATGTATGTATGTTTCTCGCATTGTGATAAAAAAATGGTACCTAGAGCCATCAAAATTTGAATAATGTAATCTTCCATAGAATATGGCCATGTGGCCTAATTTGAATTTGAAATTTGTTTTATTATCGATTTCAGATTTTGTAACACTTCAACGAATTTTTGATTAAAAAACTAAACGATTTCAAGGCGAGCAATGTCAACACTGTATGAAAAAAAATTCTCCAGTACGCGGCGAGTCTCTGTATCGGAATTTCTAAAGATATGCTCATTTTAAAATTAATCTGCGATATTTCTGTTGAACTGAATTTTATAGTTTGTGTATGTTGAACATGATATTTAATAAATAAAGGTAACGCACAAAACGTCAAAAATAAAAACGCCCCTTTGGACGTAATTTAGAACCTTTCAGATTTTTTTTTTTTTTTTTGGCTCCAATAACAGCCCCGCACATAAGCTCAGTCCATATCTTTATGTCTCAAAAGCTTATAAGCACCGTATCTGTAACAAATGCATAATTAAAACACATTTTATAAAATCGCTTCAGGAAGCTCATGCGGCCCTTGAGTTTAACACCATTACTCTATATTACACTCTATTATACTTTGTAATTAATTAAAAATTTCATTTTTTATGCTCGGATAAATTTTACTAACCACCGAAAATATTTTTACTTAGACAAAATGAATAGTCTTTAAGTAAATGCATAAATGTTACGATGTATGTATTATAAAATGCATGATATTTAAATGACGTATGCCTCTGGTTCAGACACTAAAATACGACATTTTTATCAGGCATGGAGAAGGGCACTGTGAGTAACACGTTTTAACTTGCATTTCAGCGAATATATTAAGACATCCTAATTACGGTTTAACATTTAGGCAACAATAAATTGTTGATAATTTTGTGTAATTCAATTGAATCTCAGATTTGGTTTCATATATTTTTTTTTCTGGGAAAAGCAAATGCATTCGGTTAAAGACATCTTATTCATTACGTTCATTCAGGCGGCGCTTCTCAGAACAGATTTCAAGAAATCTGGTTATAATCTAGCTCACAGATAAGATCTATTATGACTTTTTTAAACAAAGGGAAAAAACTGCTGGTTTGAACTACGTCTAACTCATAGTTATTTAAAACTTTATATGTTTTCAGGGCCTAATTACCACCCCGGCTTTAGTGCCCCCAATCTGAGGCACCCTCATATTATCCTACAATTGATAATTCTGCTTCTTCCCTCTCGAAAACAAGGAAAGTGAGCCTTGACTGAATGCCATGATTCGAGCTTCTAATTATATTAAAAAGACCCTATACGCTTGTGTAAATTTTAAATACACGAGGTTTTCCCTTCAGTTTACATTTTAATTTAGCAATGTTTGCCAGTAATTTTGTAAAGACATTAGGTTATTTTGAAGCAGGAGAGATGGAAAATGAGCAATGCCCTTGACAGGGACTCGAACCACGGCACTCTCGAATACGCGCCGAGTGTGCTGATCGCTACACCACGAAGGTGGGAGAAATATCTTATATACTCCCCTTTTAAAGGGCGACTGGAGATTAGGGGACCCAATGGCCAAATCCTGGTAGTGGGGCATCATCATTCACCATCTTTTTTAGTTCGGGCGCCACTGTAGAGACTTTGGGTATTTTCGAAGCAGGAGAAGAAACAAATGTGCAATTCCCTCGCCGGGACTCGAACCAAGGACCTCTCGAATACGCGCCGAGTTTGCTGATCACTACACCACGAAGACATTCTAGAAGGCGGGAGAAATACCTTATAATGAAAAATTTTATTTACTAACAATTGTAACGTTGTTACTACTCTGTGAGGGTTATGTTTCCTCTTTCTTTCAAAATCAAGCTGACATTACCGCGATTGGCAAATTCAGAGTTCATAGTTGTGTAAAACTTCCAATCGAAATCACGAATTTCATTATATGTGTAAATTTTTATAATCTATTAAGCTATTCTTCTTTGTAAAGCTCGTGCACAAGCACCGTTCATCATAGCTAGATTATAATAATCACTTGTATACTGTAATGAATTTTTTTAAATAGAGCTGAAATTTCACGCAGTTGTTTCCATGACATAAAAATGGTTTGTCCAGATAGTTTTTGTTCAGTTTGGATCGAAACAGATCGATATTATATTTTTTTTAAACTGAACAGTTTATATATGGAATGTTTTCAGATTTTTTTTAGAAATATATTATCATCCAAAATTGGTTTTATGCATTATTCAGAAGCTTTGTCACTTTTTTTCTCCGATCGTTCCAGCCATAGTACATATTCTCTAAAATAAGCTTCAGTTCAATTCAGTTTTTCACAAACGTAATCACCTCACTTTAAAATGTAAATGTTAAACTATTCGTTCTTGCATTCAGAGGTAAACTGTAGGAAAATAACCTTTCCCTAATTCGTGAAGAAGAATAGGGAAGAGTATATTTTGTGCGTGGGGGGGGGTGAATTGTTCATTGTGTTGACTGGTATTGAAACAGCAAATAAATGAACAGGTGGCACCAATGAGCACAATAACTAGAAAACTTAAACTAAATACAAGCATGAAAGGTTTCCATAAAAATAAATCTTATTCTCTCTCTCTTTCTTTTCTAAAGTATTTTATGACGACTTACGTGCATATAAATAATATGATTCTGGGGCTTATTAAGCAATTAAATTACATACTGCGCTTAAGAGTTAAAACCTATATAAAAATTTTTGTTTAAAAAAAAAAAAAAAAAAAAAAAAAAAAAAACATGCTGCATCTTTCCGATTAATAAGGTTTTGTTAGATTTTTATGTCAAATGCATTTTTGAAAATAAAATGTTAAGTATCGTTTTAGTTTTGTTCGTTGAAAATCTCACGGGAGAAAACGAATTTTTTTTTTCAATTAGGTGAAAATCATTATATGACTATAAATAGTGATAAAAAAATTACATCAGAATGCTCAATAGTTCCAGAAAGAATGGGAAAATCGTCGAAACTTCAAACAGGTTCGCAAAGTGTATTTTTTATAGCAATATACCAATTCTTTCGCTTAAGTTACAGTTGCCAATGAGGTATTGATTAATATACATGTATGCGTATATTTTGCTTTTAAATGCAACCAAAATATTACAACTTGCTTGAATATATATAGTTCAATTTTATTATCGAGAAGGTATTTCGAACATGTTTATGCTTTGAACAACCAACAAAATTTTCAAAACCAGCAGCATTGCACTTAAATGAAAGAAAAAATAATGTTTTAATTTTGTATTATTTAATGAAAATCACTAATCCTCTAAAAAATAATAGAATAAATTTATACCTGTTTTTGAACAATAAAATTATTTTGCCTTCTTTTACTTCAAAGTGCTTATGACAGTCGTTTACTTTTTATATTATTTAATGGATAGAAATAGATGGAAAGGATTAATGGATAGAAATAGATGAATTTCAGTTACAGATTATAAAATTTGAGTTACAAGACACACTTCCTATGAATGGCATTTACTTTAAGGGTCGGAAACTTAATGAACAAAAATATGCCAGAAGAACAATGTTGGTATCAAGATTTCGAAACAAATTCTTGATTCATTACACTATAAGTATTTCTCCCACCTTCTTGGTGTGCCTTCGTGGTGTAGTGGTTCTGCACGCTGGGCCGGTATTCCAGAGGTCCGTGGTTCGATTCCCGGCGAAGGCGATTGCTCATTTTTCATCTCTTCTGCTTCCAAAAATTACCTAATGTCTCTACAGTGGCACCCGAACTAAAAGTGTGTTGGATGATGATTCTCCTCCCCCAGGATTTTGCGATTGGGTCCCCTAAAAAAACCAGTCGCCCTGTGATGTAGTGGTCTACACGCTGAGCCGGTATTTCAGAGGCCCGGGGTTCGATTCCCGGCGAAAGCGGTTGCTAATTTTTCATTTCTCCCGCTTTTCCAATTAACCTAATGTCTCTACAACACAATGAAAGATTATTATTATAAAAGTTTTTGAATATGCGGAGAGTAATTTCTATAAAAATTCGAAGGTCTAATAATAAAGTTGCTTGATTTTTTTGACATAAAAGCAAACTTTTCAATTATACTTGCTAATTTGGTTTCGTTTACTTGAGTATGAAAAAGGAAGCGACAGTTATCTGTCTAAGGCGAGGGAGGCCTTCGGGGAGGAATTTCTAAAGGAAACTGGCTCGTACCTACTTTGCACATGGGGAAACACCACGAAAGCAGTCATGCAGCCAACCTGTTTCCCAGGAATCGAGACTAGGTATTCAGCGACTTTACCGCTCGGCTGCTGAGGCGGGAGTGCTACACTATTGAGAGTTAATTAATTATGCTTTTACATATTTCATTTTGTACCGTGCGTAACTAAATTCGAATTAGACATAATTTTTTTTGAATGAAAGTTGAACTAAACATTGGCACAGATAGCATTGTCGGTATCTCCTGTGAGAAATTGTTTGGGGCTCGAAAGCCTTGGTACATTTAAAATATTCTTTATTATAAACGTAATTAAATGCACAAGTAGAAAAATATTTTAAAAATTTGCTTCATGATAAATTGCAATAGTTAGCACAGTTGTTCAGCTGTGCTAAATATTGACATGGCATCTATTATTATCCCTTTGAGTATGAATTTAAAAAATTATTCCGTTTTCTATCCAAGTGAACAAAATATGTCATAAATAAATAAGTAAATTTAGCATGTGGTATTTTTTTGACAAGCGATCCCATCCATAGTTAATGGTGGAATTTTCAAGCCAAAGACGCAGCCGTAGTTAATGGTGGAATACGTATGACCCACACGTAGCAATCGACTTACTACTATAAGCACACCTATTATTCTGGAAACCTTTATTACATAAAATAGATTTTACAACGATGGTGCAAGGTAAAGTGTTCTTTGCATAACCCAACATTACACATTGGGCAACTCATATTTGTTCTTTTCTCCATGTTCATTTGTATACAACGAGCACAACGGCGTCTTGATCATCCAACTATTGGAAGATGACCCCCGATATTCAGGCGATTCTAAGTACTTTTTAACCCAGCAGTAATTTTTAAACTTTTATGGGACATATATGTCCCGTTAGTAGTCAAAGGGTAAGATTAAAATATAGAATAATAACATCCTGATAAATAATATTCTTTTGTTTAGAAAAAATTTAAGCAAACAGTACAAGTAGTTATTGTAGAAACAACTCTTTCACATCTATTTAACTCCTGTTGTGGATTCCGTGTAACTTAGCTATATCAATAAAGTGTTACATCTGTTAAGGTGAACTATCACCTCCAGAATATCTAACCATGAAACATATAGACACAGACGTCAAAAAAAATTTATTTATTTTACCTCGTCATTTGTAAGTGCTTAAATTAAAATATACAAACATAAATTTACCAACCAACCTGGACCTGATTTCAAACGCAAAGCTTACTGTCACAAAATATGTAAATCCAACAAATTAAATCTAATTTGACTGCAGGATTGCCTAGACCACGATGAAATTTCAAAAACTCACTCTAAAGTATTCTCAGCAAGACCAGAATTAACATCTCTATTTCTTCAGTTCGCAGGGCAGCGGAACGCAGGCCAAACTTTATACTCTTATGATCTGATACTGATACTGATTTTTAAGTTGCTTATGTGAACCAATATTTTCTTGCACTCTTATTCACAAAGTTATAAACTTTATAATCAACTATTTACCACTCAAATTTACATAAATTCCGGATTGAGCGAATCTTGCGGCGAAAAGCGGCAAAAAGGAAAGGAATAAATTAAAATAGCATTTCGTTAATAAAACTTAAACATAAATGCCATGCCATCAACGAAACGATTTAGTTTTAATAAGAATTACCAATGTGCATTCTTCTGAACATTTAAACATGAGCTAATTTCTTCTAAAATGATAAATTTAAGTTTAATTATTTAGACTTACAATTCAGCATAATGTTTTCTTCAGACATTTCTGTTTTTCCTTTCCCAATTGGATAAAACTCTTCGAGGCACCTGAATTGCTGAGATTACACCCCTCCCTCAATAGCTAACAGGTGGCAGTCGTCACCCTGTTCATCGATAAACGAAGCTTAACCAGCAAAAGAATTTCAATATTCTGAGAGACGCGACGTTACAAAAAGAAAGCAGTTTATGATAACCAGTGCTAAAATAAAAAGCAGCTTTCAGAAATATCTGATTCTTCAAACGAAATTTTATAATATACTTTAGCTGGCCTTTCTATTGTAAGCCATTAAGAATCTACCATGAAGTCCTAAGTTTTTATACATCCTTTCATTAGCTGTACTGAAAAAAAAAAGGTATTATTCTGGCTTGCCTAAAAGAAAAAAAAATTAAAAGATGACGAAAGAAAAAGAGTGTGGTTTTTCAGTTAAAAATAGCTAGTAAAAGTTAAAACTATTTGCTGTGAAACCATAAAAGACGTATGAGCAAGTGATGTTTTTTCCCCCTAAAAACTCATTGATGTTGAAATCCGTCGGCCATCTGTTTCGAATGTAAAGTATCGATAAAACCGTATCCAACTGCCGTTGAAAGCTGTTCTTTCTTTATCAAGCCCGCTCTACCAATGGTGCGAACCACTGCATCTTCGCTAGATTTGCGGCTGTCTCAAATGATTGCATTCTGTCTGTTCTTTTTCGTCTTTACCTCCCTTTTGTGCGTGAATTAGATTTATTTCCTTTTATAGGCCTATCGGTTGCAGTGGATGAACTAAGCCAATAGTTTGCAAAGAAAATGAAGAATATTTCCTTTAAAGCTTCAGAGATCATGATGAGACAGTGAGTAACAAGTGCAATAGAAGTAAATATTCTGTAACGATTGTCCTTAGCATACCCACAAATAAGTAATAAAATACAAATTTTATTCTGCTCTTCTTGCTTCGTTGTGGGTTGCTTGTCGTATATTAACTACTGGCATCAAGGTTGGTGGAAGCGGGCATGCAAGGCATTTTAGGGCAGGCGGGCGCCACCCATAAAGAGACGCTGATCGGCTGATCGATGGTTTATAATCATATCCAGTCTTTATTAATTTTTATTAATTAGTCTATAATAAACAATAAAACTCAAAATATTAAAGCAGAAAATATGCCATAATCAAAGCATACATGACAAATATTTTCATTGTGAAAAAAAAATTGAAAAAAGGCTTCAAAAAGGAATTATATCAGTTAAAATTAGCTGATATTGCTAATTAAAAAATTGCTAAACACGAAGTCTTTGGAATGGAAGAAGTCTTTGACAAAATTTGGGCAGCATTCTGAAACACTGGAAAGTGGGAAACCAATACAGCTTCGCTAGCTATACAGAGGGTGTTTACACATTTTTGTAACGATTTTGATTTTCTCCTTGAATTTAAATATTAGTTTTAAAATACAAACGTAACTGACATCAAACTGAAATAAGGTTTAGTTATCGTCTGCAGCATTAAAAATATTCTTTTCTTTAAAATGTCGCTGAAAAACAAACAACGGATCGAAGGCTATATTTTTGCACTGTCCGAAGAGAGATACCCTTATTCAATTACTAAAAAAGGTTGCGAAAAGCATGGTTTTAATATTTCTATACGTAAAATAAGTGACATAAATAACATGAAAGGAAAGAAATGTCAAAGTTTACATCTGACTGGGAAAAAGGCAAAAAGTGCATACCCAACAAAGGTACGTACAGCTCTTATTAAATATCAATATAAAGTCGCATCTCATGTTATAAAGGAAAATCTAGCCCCCCCACCCCCCAAAGAGCTATTGCAAAGTCTTTAAATATCTCTTTAGGAACTGCGAACAAAATTATAGAATATAATTTAAAGCTAATTAAAACAAAACAACAACAACAAAAAAAAAAAACATGATGTTCATCGCCTATCGCCGAATCATGTTTGTCAGAGTAAGACTATGTTCAGATTGCTATATGAAAATTATTTGGAAAGTGAAAAACAAAAATAGATAGTTGCTATTGATGAGGCTTGGATATACTTATCTGATTGCAGTAGAAAAAGATCGATTTACTACCGAAAAAGAGGTGAAAAAGACTTAATACGCTGATTCAGAGAAAACAAGGAAAGTATTTCTAAAGTTTTTATAGCCATTACTCGATTCTCCTAGAGCAGAAAATTTAGAAATAAGGAATGGAGAAAAAAAATGTCAAAATTAATTCGGATTACTATCAGAAATATGTTTTAACACCTATTTCAAATGAAGAAATTTCATCTTTTTATCCAAATAATCTTCCCTGTGCTACAAATTTCCTGTCCTTCCTAATTTCAGCTTACAATTTCCTACCAGAATGTGTTTTTAGAATGGTGTTAAATGCAAATGAGTAGGAGTATTGTTTAAGTCGACGTTCCACTGACTTCGAGAGACAGCATCAGAGTTTCTGACTAGCGCATGTTTGCCTTTTAGCCACGTCTCTCTAAGCTGTTACTACGCTCGGCAGTATTACGGGCCCTGTATAGCTTCGCTAGCGAATTAGATATTTAGAAGCCAACTACTTAGATTTATGTTAGCTTCGGCTACATCTCTTTAGTTAGGCATATGTTAAGTTCTTATTTTTCCCACTTTCGAGTTTAAGCCCAAGTGGAGGCTTTGCTGTACGCCCTGAGAAAGAGGCCGACTGTTATTCTTGGTTCTTATTGGCTTAGCTGTTCACTAGGTTCCTCCACACTTAAGTTATTAGATAAAGGGAGGAATGCCACAGTACGTACGACAACATCATAAAAACGCTTGTTGATCTTGTATTGCTAGCAGATAGAAATTGCACGCATTTTGAATTCAAAACTCTTACGATTTACAAAGAATGCGAAAATTAAAACTTTCTCAGAGACAGCATTTCGGCATTCACAGGCGGGAGCTGAAAACCCTCGCTCCTGTCCATTACATTTATAAGGATTCGTTTAATTTTACTAACTAGTTGTTTTATGCTAATTTACTTTACTGTCTTTCTCTTTTTGCATTTTCCTGCCAGAATGCATATTTCTAGTTCGCGTGTATTCAAATGAAAAAGAAAGGAGATAGTATTAAAAGGAAGGTTTTAGATGGAAGAAATCAGAGCGTATTCCGCCTGCTGAAGGCCACGTTTGTTAACTGATTTTCTTGAGAGCAGTATTTTGCGGCGTTTTTCTCTCAATTAGGTTTGTCACGCCGACTTTAGGCCAGAACCAACACGCGTTTCTTTGTCTGTGTAGCCGTTGGGCTAACTTACATTTACTCAGTTACGTCAAATTCATTACTTTTGATTTAAGCCATAAATGTTGGGTGATTTGTAAGCACTAGCAAGTGCCTTCCGTTAAACTTATATTTGAGTTAAATAAAAGGGTCTTTTACACCCTTTTCCAGTCTCTGTGATACCTTAGAACACATAGTGATAAGTCACTTATGTCTTCGAGTTCTCGCCTATGCTACCAAAGAACATTAGACGCCACAACATATTACGATCCTGCCTTGTATAGTACATTGTATCCACAGATACGTTTTTGTGTCATAGACTGTGATACAATATTATATATTATGGTACTTACTTTATAGATAACGTTACATATTATTATCCTACATAACTAGTATTACATATTACGACCCTATATAAATGGTATTACATATTATGATCTTACATAAGTAATATTGCATAGTATGACAAACCATGCATTTTCATATGACTGTCTATTTATCAGTATTCGTTGCAGAGCATACATCTTGCTGAACACTAATGTTTCGGGAAACTCCGGTTGCAAAACTGTAATCTAAACTTTTTAAATTAGATATTCAGAAATTAATTCCTCAACTCTTTTTCATTCAAAACCGTACATTTAGCATCTGCTGCACTCGTGAAGAAGGTTTGGGCTAATAAATTTCATTTTACTCCATATTTTACTTGATTTATAACTTTCTTTGTTAAGCATAGGTTATATTATTTGAATTGTCGAAAAGCTCATTATGACTACCTCACTTACGGATAACTTTGAAGACTTACGGATGACTTACGGATACTTTTGAAGAAGACTACGGAAAAGTAGATTGTATTCACAGGCCTGGCGATTAACGTGATAAACAAAATGAATAACAGCGTTTTCTCATCCAAGAAAATTCCTAAACATTTATGGTAACTCGATCTCATTGGAAGCTGAAATATCTTTGCCTCACGCTTATTAAAAATTCTCAAAGCATTTTATTTAATTGAGCTAATTCTCAAAGTCAAGAACGAAACATGCTTCTTACGGCGCGTTCATGTATTTGTACTTCGATAAGCGTTTGTTTCAAAATCAGTAGATGAAATTTCGAATGCATTTGCGACTGGTGGTTAGAAACATGGTCTGCATATAAATGCTAAGCATTCAAATAATTCTCACAAGTTACATATAGTCACTGAACGATAACTAAACCTTAATATAATAAAGAATATTTTGAGATTAGATAAATTTCGTACAGATTTCTGTTGCAAACAGTAGGAAAAAAAAAGAATTACGAGTAAATTATAAAATGCAACAGAGGATGGACCATTACGTCCAAACTGAGGCACAGGATCCACATGCTTCCCATGCGGTCCTTTACCACGGCCCTCGGCAGAAACAAAATTTATTATTTCTATTACTATTGTTTCCTAACGCATATGTATTTTCAGATTTTCTGATAACGTACAATATGCAAATACGTGATCTACGTGCGTTTTTTTTTTTTTTTTTTTTTTTTTTTTTTTTGCAACATATCCTGAGAATTAACTTTGGTGAACTTCTTACTTCGCATGACCGCCCACAATTTTCTCATTAACTTGCATTATATTTGAAAAATGTTTCATAGACGAAAATTTTTCATAAAAAAGTTATTCAAAAGAAAGTTTTCATTTTGTAACGGTGTAATTTTACATTTAGCTTCAGTGCTCTTCTGTCTGCGAAACTGTCTCCAAAGGTAATTTGAAATAAAAATCTTTAAATAATTTTCTTACATGTAATTTCAAAGCATATTGCTAAATATTTGTTAAACAAAAATAAATATAGATGAAATAATGTTTGAAAAACATTTTAACTTTTTAACATATTCTAGTTATCTATAAAATAAATGTCAGTGCTTTTAGTATGCTTATAAGAGCTAGGGTAAAGTGCTGTTATTAAAAGCTTAACATTGCTTGAATAATTACATATATATGTGTTTCAGCAGCACTTAATATTAAGACTACGTCAAATGTTAAGCAAAATTTCAGGAAACACAGCTCAAATGAGTTCCTGCTGTCAACGCTTTATATATTGATTAGATTTTAGTTTTCACTTCACCAGTACCATAAACATAGAGAAAGAGGTATTCGGAGGATTAAAAATCTTAGTAGCAATCATTTACAGCAGGGAGTGCGAAAGCGACGACCTCGGCATCTCAGTTCACTTCCGCTAAGTAGCAGCTGATTATTTAGAACCGTGCAGTGGAGCGTGGATTCACAGCGAGACGCATGGCCTGTAAGAAACGCCTCCTTCACAGGGACTTTACTTGACCGAAGACGTCTCGTTGAACTGTACGATCACAAAGATTTCATTTTGCAAGTCAATGGCGGCATTGCTTTGCAGTTAGTTACAGTTAATTGGGAAATGGGTTACTCTGTTAATCTAATTCCTGGATAATCTTTAGATCGACTGTTCACAAACAAAACATTTCTAAGAAGAGGCTTGGAACTATGTACGTCTTAATCTCGTTTTATTCTTATATAAGCTTTCTCTAAGATGGTTTCAAAGATTTCCTCTTCATATGATATATTTCAAATGAATCTTACTTAAAGACGTTTTATGGTTTCAAGAGGTTCCACTTGATAAATTTATAAAATATTTAATAAAAAATGCATGAAACTTTTCCTGAGCTAATATTGAATTAGTATTGTCAATTAAGAAAAGAAATAAAGTTTGACAACAGTACCGGATATTTCTTCTATACGTAAAACCTAAAGTTACACTATAGATGAATTTTAGAACCAAAAGAAAACTTTCAAGACCAGATTCGTAGCTTACCTAAATTTCCTTACAAAAATTTGTTTCTCGAGTGAATTATTATTTTCGTTAATTTAGTAGAGGTTCAGATAAAAGTTGTAAAATGACATAATCATTTAATACAACATGAATTAGGAATTTCAAGAAGAAATTTTATTTTGAGCTTATTATCCATAGCCTTGACAGTTTTACCTTACTGGGTTATCCCTCTATTGAAAATAAGCGAAGTTCTTTTGAAACGGAAGCAGAATATTATTCCTTACCCTAAAACAAAAAGGGAGGGGCACAGACTGATGGAATATTGAGAAAGGTATTATTACGCATTGATGGCTATCAAATACTTATATTCACGCCACGTGGAAATTTTTTATCCAGTGAAACAGATTA
This sequence comes from Stegodyphus dumicola, assembly GCF_044657685.1. Lineage (NCBI taxonomy): Eukaryota > Metazoa > Arthropoda > Arachnida > Araneae > Eresidae > Stegodyphus > Stegodyphus dumicola. Next base: position 185,447,049 of record NC_140781.1, read on the forward strand.
GCTCCAGATATATTCTCCAGATTAGAGGATTTGGATCCGCCGTACAGTTCTTACCTAACTGCTTAGTTGGTATAAGGTTTAGTTGGGAAAATTCTCATGCCGATGAGCTGGAATTCGAATCTCAATCATGGACATTTTAAACCGTCTTCGTCTTCTCTGCGCAACATTAGAGTGGATAAAAGCAGTCAGTTTGAAGGTCTTAGGGCTGTTGACAAAGGAAGAAACGTAAGAGATATCATCTCATGAATCATAACAATCCAGATTAGGATGTAATAATATCACTAATGATCAAAGTATCTGAGCAAAAATATAGGCGCTCATTTGTTTCATTCGTGTTTCTTCATGAACCTGCCAATATTAGCATGGCTAATACAACAATAGAATCTAAATATCTCCTTATAAAATATGGCATCTTGGCGAACTGTGGGTATATAATTGTGGTGCCTTAGATGTTCAATTCTACTTCAGAGGAATTCCTAAACTGACGCTATTCTTGCATTCTGTTTAATTCCTAGCTATGCAAAAATACAGAATTTCGATTTTCTCCGTCTTCGGTCGTTTATCTTGAGTTTAGAAACTTCTGGTTACTGTTGCTTGTGAAATTCACAACTCAAAGCCATCCTCTTATAAAATGGTTGTGCATAGTAGTTGCCTATTTGACAAAGCTTGAAACGCTAGCAGTTTATAAGACTCTAACCTTAAAGTTACAGCTATGAGTGTGGAACCTCTAGAACTGGTAAACGAATAATCGCTTTAGCTCAGGAAACAGAAACACAAACTCAAGAAGGGTTAATTACACTTTATTTCTCAAAATAAAGATTCACAGATGGCCCTTTCTCAGGACGCACAGAAAAGCCTCCACTTGGGCTTGAACTGAAGACTACTAAGAAAATCAAACTTAACTAATGCTTAACTAACAAGATATAGCCGAAGCTATCAAAATTCTACAGTAGTTGGCCCATAAATGTTAACTAAATGGCGAAGCTATCAAGGACCCGAAATACGGCCCAACGTAGTAATAGCTTAGAGAGAGTGTAGTCAAATGGCAAACGCGCGCTAGAGTCAGAATCTCTGGCTCTTTCACGAAATCTCTTACGAAATCTTTCTCTGGCTCTTTCACGACTTAAGTACTGCTCTTCCTTCATTTTCATTTAACCGCGATTCTAAGAACACACTCTGGTCGAAAATTTGTAATCTGAAATTACAAGGGATAGGAAAGTAACTTTAACTAAAGATTACTGTTAAAAACTTAGGATAAACCTCACTAGTTCGTTGAAGGTTTGATTACTGGCGACTGAACAAAAAAGCTGCATAGGTTATATCAAACTTTTTTCCGTGTGTAATATAAACACGAGCTTCCTTTAGAAAGTCTTCCACGAAAGTGTTTTTCCCAGTATATAGCATAGAAGCGTTTTACTGTAATTAATGAATCAATCAAATTAGAAATGGTTGATTCGCAGTATATTGTATGAAAATAATTTTAAGTGAAATTGGGAGATACTATAGACAATGAACGAGCCTACGTTAAGTGAAATAAAACTGTACGAAAAAGGATAAAATTCCTCACAAAGGCAGTTGGGAGAGGGGAATGTATATCCACTCTGCCAAATCAAGGTGAATGAAGGTCTGCCAAATCAAGCCGAATACAGTGACGCCAGACTAAGGGTTGTGGATGAATTAGCGTCCACAACCTTTTAGTCTGGCGTTATTGTATAGACATTAGAATTTTTCGAATCCAGGAAAAAGGAAAAGTATACTGCTCTCTTCAGTTTCTTCCAAACCCGGGATTCAAACCACGGATCTTCGGATTACCTAACGGATGTGCTATCATGAAAGTTACACCACGATAGCACGTAAAAGGTACAGCTGAGTGAATTTTTATGAATTAAGAATTTATATTAAATTAAGCATTACGGGGAAGCCACTAAAAATTCCATTCGAATTCATATGATGCAATAATATGAAATAACGGGACCATGTGAGAATTATGAAGGTTTATTATATTTTGCTATATTTTAACTACGTTCCAGCGCGGTTACCAAAAGTTGCTTACACATAGCTGTATTTCTTGTAAATTTTACAAATGAAAGGACTTTGTGCTAGTCTAATTTGTATTCATTTTAAACAAATACAAAAATTCCATAGAATATACAGTTTATTAAGTTTTCCTGTATTTTGGGTTTATAATTATTTATTCAGCTTTCTTCGGTCAGTTCATCATAAACACATCACTAAATTTAAATTCAGGATGTTTTATCCAATTTAAGATACATGACTTTTTCCTTCTAAACATGCAATCCTTAGTCACAACAAGGATAATGAAAGGATGAGCATGTCACATTAATCTCGAATTCTCGCAATGAAATTTTAGCCATTAATTTAAAGATACCATTTTCTGACCACGCAATGTGGCGTTCCTGAATTTTCCATTTCGTTGACTCTGCATTAATTTTCCATTTCTGCATTAATTTTTAGAGTTTTATCCGTATTCTTCGTCATGAACCATGACATTGGAAAGTAGGATTAATATTAATGAAAGGGGTTGTTCAACTAAGTATGTCCTTACTTTTGTGTGACTTTCTTAAGTATCACAGACCTTTAATTTAATATGCTTGAGGTTAACGACACTACCAAAATGCATTTAAAAATGATAAAACACGAAACTGCAGATACAAAACCGTATTTTTAAGTATTCCTATTTCTTCTTAGTTGTATAGGATCATACGCTTGAACACAATTAGCTCTTTGAATGTAATTCATTTATAGTGCTGTATTACTGTATTTTCGGGTATTTTTAAATAACTTTCGAAGTCCCCCCCCCAATTTGAATTTAGAAGTCTTTCTGCTAAATAGTACTATTTCCAGTACCCCTGTATTTACTCTAAAGCATGGATTCTAAATTTGTAGGTCGACTAATGGCTAAGAGATTAAGACCTCTGAACGCTGGTAGTTTGACACACATATGAATTCTGATGAATGAGTTCAATGCTTACATTATGTCTCTTATGTAATACGAAATATTTTCCTTTAGAACGAAAACATTGCTGTCATTAGACAGAGAGCCTTTTCATGAAACCGGAAGAAAATCTCACAGTGTAAAATTTAAAACAAGTCAAAGAACCATCTGTAGTTTAACGAAGATTTTAAGTAAAATCTATCGATTTCGAGGGCGATCAAACAAAGATTCCTCTTCTTCAGGTACAAAAAAGGAATTTCTGCTTGCAGAAATGATTTTGTTTCTGAAAGCTTTCGTTCACTGTCTGTACACCCTGTAGTAAGTATAGTATCTCTAGATACCTCAGTATTCCCAATATACAACACTATCACGCATTGGCAATATGCTTAAGTTTATGTATTGAGTGAAGAGTATTGGTATCTAATTACGCCTTATGTTTATGTGATTAATGTGTTGTTTTCAGGTTTTTTTTTTTTTTAATTTTTTTTAATTTAAGAATTCTCTTTATGTCTTTCTCTTTATGTCTTGCACTTGACTATTTATGACATGCTAATGTATCCTGAACTGCAATGTAACACAATCACTCATCTGCTCTTGTTGCACTGTAAATACTTTTATTAATTTAAATAAAGTTGCTGCTTCTACACAGGGGAAGGCGTGGGACATATGCCTGTTTACCACTGTTAAACACCAGGCGTCCCCGTCTTCCGTCACCTGTCACCTGTGTCTGATCGTCCCCGAACTCGGTAAGTATTCAAGATCTGCGCTAAATAAGTTCTCTCGCCCTAATTTTAAGCCTTTGTTTGCTTTTCCGTATTCAGAATATACAAACAAATAAAAAATGAACAGCGACAGCTTTGAAATTATCTCAAAAGAAAATACGTTTTTCGGAGGATTGTTCATTGAGCTTTTTTAAGGTTAAGAATTAACTATTAATTGCTGCACATTTAGCAGAAATTCAGGCTTAACAGTTCAGATGTCCTTAGCTGCTATTAAATAAAATAATTTGAAAAATTTAAATAGTTTGACAAATATGAGTAGCTTTAGTTTTTTGTAGATGGAAGCACAAAGATTTTAGCGACCAAGGCTATGTTCCAAGTTTTTTAAATGGATTTCAATATTTGATTATGCTAAAATGCTGAAATGCCTTCGTGAGGACTTCCTAAAAGAAACTTCGTAACTGCATTATACACGAAAAAATCATAGAAAGGTGCATGAATCCAACCTTTCGTCAGAATACGAGCAACCAGTCCTTTGTGACCTTAACCACTGGGCTCAAAACTTTCGGACTAGTGATTTAATTAATCGGAAATTGGAGGATTAAAAACTGATTTCATAGACTGAGCAGTTTCTATAACTCTGAACACTCTGAACAACAGTATTTGCAATAGTCCTTTAATGTACAAAGCGTGAAATGTATAAAAGCAAGTACGATAACTTATGATGCTTTGCCCAATGTTTTTTTTTTTTTTTTTTAAATATTTGAGTGCCTTTATATAGTACAACATACGCTCCGCCTCAGTATGTTATAGTATAAAACTAACATAGTGACCGATCAGAGTTCGAATCCAAATCCTGTTTAAGACATCGACGTTAGCCGTAGTAATATCTTTGGAAAATGGAGGTAATTAAAATCCATTCATCAAATGTTTCTCTTGAGAATTTGGTGGTAAGTGAAGAGGGGTTAAGAGATACTTGAATTTCCTCCTCCGGAGTGCTTTCAGTGAAAACTTCGATGAAATTTAGTTAGAAAACTCTCGTGTGATACGTCTTAAATGTATAATCCAATCCAATGCTTGCATTATGTGCAGTCTAAGTAAGTAATGATTTTTTCCACTGTAGTGTCATTAGGGAAAGATGAAAATTCTGCAGTACCCTCACCAGGACTCGAATCTTGGCCCTCTCGAATAAACGTCGAGTGTGCTCCCAGTAACACCACGGACGTATGCGAAAAAGATGTGAGAAGATACCTTATATACTCCCTCTTTTAAAGAGCGACCAGGGATGAGGGTTCCCGGTCGCCTAATCCTGGTGGTGACGAATTATCTTTTCGTTCGGGCCCCTCTTCTAGAGTCCTTATATGTTTGATTTTTTAAACAGGGGAAGTGAAAAATGTGCAATATCTTAGTCGGGACTCTAACCTTGGACCTCTCGAATACACGTCGAGTGTGCTTCCAATTATACCACGAACGCATGCGGAAAGGAGGGAGAAAATACCTTATACCACTGTCAGGCTGAAAAGCAACTGTGATAAAAATTAAGTGAATAAACCGAATAAAAATAATACAGGCTAAAAAACGATGAAAACGTCGTATTCCAAATCTAATTAAAATAATTATTATCTCCCTTTAAGCTTATAACTAGGAATGAGTGCGTTGTCAGTTACATTGAAGCATATTCATTCAAAAGCTTCGAAATTTATAATGACCGACAGAAATGTCTGTCAAATCTACCAACAACCTGTTTTCAGATCCATACAGTAGTGGAAATAATAGCAATGTCTCCATTTGTGCTGAAAATTGAGTTTGAAAGAAATAAAATGCGTGTAATTTATGAATAAAAATTCAATATGTAACGCATCAGTTAAAAAAAATGAAGCACTTGACAAACATTTTATTCCTTTTTTTTTTTTTTTTTTTTTTATTGGCATTAATTTTAGTGGCCTTGACTGCTGTTATCAATAAATAAGATTTAAACTTTTCGAATGTAATGAATATCCTGACTGCATTAAATCCCGTACAGTGAATTCATTAAAGCCATCTTTAAAAAACTGAACCATTGGTATGAAGTATAACCAGTTATTAGGCAGACACGTGATAAAAAAAAACAGTTTTCGTTAAATTAAAAAAAAACATGAAATTGCAGCTTTGACATAACTGAGCCGTTCGCTGCACAAAATCGATCAACCCCCATAAAACAAAACTTGGAGAAATGCGATGAAATAGTGTACATTGTTTTTTTAAAATTACCTTTATAATATAAGTTTAAACAAATATTGTTGAATGCATGAATGTAGCTTTCGTCTTACGGTATATAAAATAAATCAGAAAAAATAGCCAGAAAGTAATCGTCATTAATTTTACAATTTTTATGTGTCTGGGGGAGTTAATCGATTTGGCAAGTAAAAAAAGGAATAAAGTTCAATTCCGTGTTTAAATTTTTAAGCTTTTTTATCATAGAAAAAGTTAATTACTGTATATTTTTATTACAGATTTTTCGTAAAAATGAATATTATCAGTTTTGTAATAATACATTATTTGTGATTAATCCATCAGCAATATAAGTGATGTTTTCTTTATCAGCTGTATGTGAAGTTTCGTCATTTCGATTTGTTCTTAAGTTTTTATACTAATCATGTTTAACAGAAGGAATGGATTTTATCAGGTCCATCATGTCTCTCAACATTTTCCCTTGTCGCAGTTTTACCTTAAGAATATAATAAAGGCTGATCTACATTTTTCAAACTTTGTAATCTACCTGCTACGGATTTAATTATATTAATGGCATTAAATTATGCATATTCATTATAGTCACATTTTAATTTTACATGGTGAGGTCTGAACCTTTCTAAATTTATCCAGCATATTTTAAACCAGTTTACTTACTTTACTAAATTTATCCAGCATATTTAAACCTTGTAATGGTTACTTTTCTGTTAACTACTGAATTTTCTAAAGTTTTTGTTGTGAAAGATCTTGATGATTCATTTGGTTTACATTAAATGGAGCCATCTTTTTAAATGCTCTGATTATATCATCGTCCGGTGAAAAAAATGTTTTGAATTTTTTTAGCATGTGAGTCAATAATGGCAATATCTGAATCATTTCGGCAAATACCTATGTCCACATATCAAAAATTTCTTTCCAATTGCCACATCTCTTAATACCGTATTTTGAATATGCTTCAATAAATTTAAGACGGTTTTGATATTTCTTTTTCGTCCCGTACACGAATTTGAATATATTATTATTTTTCAAACTTTTTGCATAAGTTTTTATTTACTTTGTTAGGCGTGATGAAACTTCTTGAGACTCACGAGATCCTTCAGTTTCTGGCCAAATAAAAATATAGTTTATATCTTTATTGAAACCATGGCAGATAAAATTACATGCATAAAAATTTCGCTTAGAGTAAGTTATGGATGTGGTTACTTTAGGAAAGGCTAAAACTTTTTTTAAGTCAATAGAAAATACGAAAAGTTTTTCGGATTCTGCCAATCGATCTGCAGCCACATGGAGAGCCCTCTCAGCCTCTTCTAAGCAAGTTTCCTTCTCAGCTTCTGTTATCTGAATTCCCTCCCCATCTGAAGCATGAATTTTTATTTGCAAAGAATTCGAAGTTTGGCATACATACTTAGAGGTTTTTAAAACGTAAATTAAACTTTGTAGAGAATACTTTATAGTAATATTTTTCTTTCCACTGGTACTACATCTTTTTTTTCACATTATATGATGTGTATTTCATACATTTTTTTAATATTTAAGTAAGGATTTAAATATTGTCGTCTAGGATTATGAGCTCCGGTGCAGTGACTAGTATAGGCTTCGCCTCTATATGTTTTATAACATGTGTGTCATCTATTTTATTGCTTGCAACACAGCCATTGCAATGATGAGCCAAATATTTATATTGTTCTTTAGAACAATATTTGCATATCCGCCCATCACTCGCCTGATAAGTGTCCCTAAAATATTTTTTGCACCTTATCGGTGTTTTCGAACATATGTAAAGGAATGCGATCTTGGTTCTTTAGCGTTATTCGTGGGCGTTACCTTTTTACTTCATTAAGTTTAGTACATCCTCTGAATAAATTATTTTGCTCACGATGACTATTTAAACTATAAATACTTTCATGGAAGCCTTTCTCTCATACGAAATAATTTTTAATCGCCGTTTTTGACAACATTTGCATGCTAAATCGACAAATGTTTTTGAAGATGTTATTTTTCTCCTCTATTCCTGTATGCCAAACCTTTTGTTCTCTTACGCTCATTAAATTTTGGGTCCAGTTATCAGCATTACAACATACAAACATATTCTTCTCAGTTACCTTACAAATATATTCTTCTCAGTTACCTTACAAACATATTCTTCTCAGTTACCTTACAAATATATTCTTCTCAGTTGTAAGGATCTTAAGTTTTACTAACGTTTATTTTATTTTAAATCTTTACTATCATTTCTTATTTTCTGCTTCCGGCCAGAATTATAAGCGTTAAGGTTTTTATGCAAAGTTTGTCTGGCGAACGCCAAGTATTTAAGTTGTGGCTTTTTGCCAAGCGAGAGAGAGGAAGCAGTGAGTCGAAGCAGGCCGCTTACCTTAGAAGTTACGCAGTTGCTTGTTGCCTTCCAGGCCAGAGGTTTTAATCCTCTTGATAAATTTTAAACGTATTGTAGTGTTCACAGTTCTCTGTACTACATACGCTTCCTGTTAATATAAGGCCAATCTTCCACGTTTATTATTCTAAAGTTAAATTAGAGTTTAGTTTTATTTTTATACTTTTACGTTTTGACCCCAAGTAGCGGGTCGGTGTATTCCGAAGTACGGAAGTCATTGTAAATAGAGAAAAATAAAGGGTTTAGTATACCCTTCTTGTGTATCCTGTTTACTTCCCACAGTTTTGAACATAGCTTTAGTAAGCTCTCTGTTCCGAGTCAGGTCCATGCATGTTCCCGAAGAAGGTTAGAAGGAACATTGAACTTGATAGTGGCGCCCAACGAAGAAGAATAACCATGGCCGAGTTTCAAGAAGAACCTGTGCTGCCTGCAGAAACGGCTCAGAATCCAGAAATGCCAGCTGCCGCCCTGGAAGGATTTGGTTACATCGTCCAGACCATGCGCGCTTCGATGAAACCAGAAGCAACATTTAATGGAAACTCACCGGTAACCAGTTTTTTGGAAAAATTGGATGACCACTTCATGCTCTATCCCGTGCACGAGTTTCAAAAAGTGACCTTAGCTACCAGCGCTTTGAGGGGCCAAGCGCTTAACTGGTTCAAATGTATAGGCAGAAGTCTCTTGGGTCAAGCAGGAAGTCCCACATATACTTACGAAAATTTCAAGCCTGCCCTAGTAAAAGCCTTCCCTATTGTAAGGGATCGTGCGAAATTAGAAACGGAACATTTTAGTATATATCAACAAAGAATCGAAAACCTCTCAAGCTTTATTTTAAGAAAAATTCACGTCTTCAAGCTCTTGTATGGAAACCGTCCGGATCCTGAAATAATTCAAGTGATTTTGCCGAGGTTACTGCCCCAAGTGCAAGACTTTATTGAATTGAGAAATCCGACTACACTGGAAAAGTTATTTGAGCTAGAAATCCAGTTTGAAAGTAGAAGAACGGCGGACGTCGAAAGAAGACGCGAATATCAACAGCGAATCCAATTTGGTACGCCAAGACTACAGCAAACTCAAGCACACGGCTACGGAAGCAAAGCGAATCAGTGGGCAAGGAAACCCGAGCATTCAAAAACAGCCGGCGAACGTCGACAGTTCAATAGCAACCCAGGAAAAAAGTCTCAAGGCCAGTGGAAAAAAAAAGAAAGCATGGAAACAAAAAAGGATTTAAACTAAAACGGATTTCTGCTGACGGGAGGGTGCGGAAATCCGAAGGCCACGAAAACCCCTCTTCCTTCAAGTTAAATACACTAATGGTGAAAAATCTGACTCTTCCGAAGATTGAAGTGTTGGTGAATAATATCCCAGCCACCGCACTCCTGGATACAGGCGCGCAGTGTTCCTGTGTGGCAGAAGATTTTTTTAGGAAGTATTTTCGTAAATATCGCATATATAATTCGGATAATACGACAGTGTTAGCTGCGCAAGGAGAAAGATGTAAGTGCATAGGTAAATTACCACTATACATCCGTATCAAGGACGAACAAGTAAAGGTGATGTTTTTTATAGTAAAGAATCTGCAAGCACATATAATCTTAGGGATAGATTTTCTTTCAGGCGCACAAGCAACACTGGATTTTAATGAAGCGTCCCTTAAGCTGACAATGAAACCAGTGCGTGTAGAAAAGGCTGAACCGCCAAGGTTAAATCTTGACCACCTGCCTAATGACGAGCAAGGAAGAATCCGACAAGTGGTAAGTGAATTTGCTTCGTTATTTAGTGATATTCCAGGATTTACTCAGGTTACTAACCATAGTATTGACACCGGAGATGCAATGCAAGTTCGCCAAAAACCATACCGGTATGATAAGAATAAGGAAAAAATTATAGAATGGCATATTACCGATATGCTACGTAAAAAGATCATAACGCCCATCTCAAGTAGTTATGCTAGCCCGGTGGTTTTATGTAAGAAAAATAATGACTATCCTTTGACGCATCCAAAAAGGTGGAGATTCGCTATTGATTACCGTAAATTAAACTCCATAACTAAATATCCGGTATATCCGTTACCGATCATTGAAGAAATTCTAAGGAACATAAAATCAACCAAATTTATGACGACTTTAGACTTAACGACTGGTTATTTTCAAATAGGGGTTAGGCCTGAGGACGTGCCTAAGACTGCTTTTATAACCAAGTCTGGCACTTATGCATTTTTGCGTATGCCGTTTGGCCTTTCAGGGGCCCCGGCAACATTTCAGCGATGCATGGACATTGTGTTAAGACCTGTTCTTGGAAAGTCCACATTTATCTATTTACACGATATCATTATTACTAGTGATAATCTCGACCAACATGTACAGGATTTAAGACAGGTGTTTTCTTTATTAAATGAGGCCGGTCTAAAAGTTAATGTCGAAAAGTGCAAATTTGCAGCCCCTGAATTAAAATATTTAGGTTACAAGATATCTCAGAAAGGAATAGAAACAGACGAATCAAAAATAATCGCTGTACAAAAGTATCCGACTTCAAACACGGCAAAGAAGCTCTCTTCTTTTCTAGGACTTTGTTCATATTATAGGTCCTTTATAAAAGATTTTGCGGCTATCGCTGAGCAATTGTTAAAATTAAAAAGGAAAAAGGCAAGATTCTCGTGGACGGCCGAAGCCAATAGTGCTTTCGAAAAATTAAAACAAGCATTAACGCAAGCCTCTGTGTTGAAATTTCCTGAAAAGGATGAAAATTTAGAAATTTCAGCGGATGCTTCGGATTATGCGGTAGGAGCGGTACTTTCGCAAAATCAGCAGCCCGTGGCATTTTTTAGCCGAACTTTAAATCAAACACAAAGAAACTATTCCGCGACCGAGAGAGAGGCACTTGCAGTTCTGTTAGCAGTGCAAAAGTTCCGAGTCTATTTTGGAAAGGCGCCGATAACAGTGTATACTGATCATGCGGCGGTAACGAGATTGTACTCAGGGAAAAATTTATCCCCAAGGTTAATAAGATGGGCACTCAAGCTGCAAGAATATAATCTGGTAATCAAGCCTACCCCCGGTAAGGAAAATATCGTAGCAGATGCCCTATCAAGAATTAAAATAGACGAACAAGGTAATACCGTAAAGGTGGCAATGCTTACAGCATGTACAATAAATTCCCGAGAAACTGTAATAACTGAACTGGGTAAGGATCCTGAGTTTGGAAGCATTTATGAGTATTTGAAGGATCCTGAAAATTTTAGCCACCAAGATATTGTGGCGATAAGAAATAGGGCGGCCCATTACGAACTAATAGATGGTCTATTATTTTATACAAAAACTACGAATTCCAACAACGAATTTCGACCTGTTATCCCAGCTAGTCTTAGATTAAATATCCTGCAGGAGCTCCATGACAGCCCTTTAGCTTCTCATGCTGGTATTCGAAAAACTATCCAACGCGTACGCGAGGCAGTCTACTTTCCTGAACTGCAAAAGTTAACAAGGGCGTATGTCCAGTCCTGCCCAACATGTCAAGCCGTTAATTATATTAATTTCCGCCCGGCCGGGTTTCTAAATAGTATTAAATCCGAATTTCCAAATGAAATAATGGGCATCGATTTATTGGGCCCTTTCCCAAAAAGTCAGTTAAATAAAAGTCGCTATCTCCTTGTTATGGTTGATCATTTTAGTAAATGGACCGAAATTGTTCCCTTAAAACGAGCCTCCGCGAAATTAGTTACCGATTCTATTTTAAATAAATATATTTTAAAATATGGGGCGCCCCTAAAAGTTATATCGGATAATGGTCCTCAATTTGTAAGTAATATATTTGAAGACATGCGCCAAAAACTGGGCATACGTCATTTAAAAATGGTCCCGTATCGGCCGCAATCAAATATAGCGGAGCGGGTCAATAGAAATATAGTGAAAATTATCCGTAGTTATGTTAAAAATTTTCATAAAAGCTGGGATAACTATGTCAATGAATTTGCTTTCGCCCTTAGGACCGCAAAACATGATACAACGGGCAAAACTCCTGCTGAGTTATTTCTAGGCAGAAAGATTATAACGCCGTTAGATAAATTATTTTATGTGCAACAAAGAGCCCCAGAATTTAAAATGGGTGATATAGAAAAACTAATTAAGGAAGCAAAGAAGAATACGGAAGTAGCACAAAGAAAACAGAAGCTCTATTATGATTTGAAACGACGGGGAGTAACTTATAAAGTAGGGGATGAAGTTTTAAAAATTAAGCATTCACTTTCTTCAGCACCAGAAGATAAGACTGCCAAATTTTTTCCACGATTTGAAGGACCATATGTTATAGAAAAAATATCTCGCGCTGTAGTAGTGTTAAAAGCCAGAAATGGTGAAACCTGCTCCGCAAACATTGATCAAATCAAACCCTACTTCGATCGTAATAAAATGCAATTATTTTCAGATCTTTTGCAGGATCCGGCACGGCAGACACAGCAGGCACAAGCTCCAGAGGTTGAACAACGACAAGTACAAGGGCAAGCCATTAACAGGCAGGAGCAAGTGAAAAGAAAATTTCCCCGCGGAAAAATTGAAAGTAGCAAGAAAAAGAAGCCGTTCCACCGTCCAGAAAAGAGAGTCACGAACACCCCCAGAATGAAGAAGGAAGAAGGACGACGTATGTGAAGAGAACCAGGAGAAATGACGGCAACTATAACCCGGCTCTAAAACGGAAGATCTACTCATCCGACAGGACTCTCCGCAGCAAATGCCGCCGAACTGCGGAAGGGCCATCAACGGCGGAGGAAAAGTTACAAGGAAAATTTGAACGGCCAGCAACGAGGTCCAAGCAGGAACACGAAAGAAGGTTCCCGGTTCCGCCAAGACCAGCTGCCATCAAACGGCCAAGACCACAAGCAGAGGAGAAAAAGAAGGTATTCAAGGGTGACCGAACTGGTGAAAAAAGGAAGCTTCCAGAGGAAGGCACTGAAGGGCGAGCCCGTACAAGAAGGAGGATAAATCACACAACTATCTGCAATACCTTTAAAGACTGGGCCCAGAAAAGGATGTCCGAATATCACAAAGATAAGTAAAATTTTATGTTACTTTGCAAACTTAAGTTAATCTTTCATTCTTACTGCAAGTGGCAGATTTCAAGAAGTTTTACCTCATGCGAGGTCTACCTTTATCGCCAAAAGGGCGAGAAATCAGTTGTTACCGATTTTGATATTATGTTTTTCAATTACTCGCGCGTAAAACTAAAGTTGATGTATAATAGCGTTGTGTAAAGACTTAAATATTGTAAAAAGTTATTATATAAATTTTATTTAAAACATTCTAGCAAGAAAGAAGTTTAGTCTGAAAGACTTTTTGAAATGTAGTATTTCAATGTAGAAAGAATTGGCACTTGCTTTGAAAAGAATAGAAGTTAACAATGTACTACTAATGTATGTTTTCAAATGTGTAAAATTAACGGCGTGTTGATATGTTCTTATATACAATGTGAACTGTTATTTTAAATGTTAAGAAATACCGTGATATGGTAAAAGTGAATGTTAAATTTTTTTTTTATTCGTGTGACTGTAAAAAGACTAAAGCATGGCGAATATGTGTTAAAGGTTGAATGATGTAGTTAGGCTCTCTGACGCTACACTTTAGAGTTAGCCACTTTTAGAATAGTACCTCAGGGTTTAGAGTTGAAATTAGGGTGTGTTAAGAGGTCTGGTTATGTTGAATTTTAACACGTTAGTGTTTTGATTGTAGGAGGAAGTGTGGAACACGTAGACAGAAACACATTCGTGTTTGGTGTTCTTTTACAACACATGTCAGAGAGCACGGGGAGAGATAATTAAAATAGTCATGAATGAAATAAGAATGTTAAGTGAAATATAATTATACATGTTACTTGCCATTTCATTGTGTAACATTTCATTAAACTAGTTTTCCTTCCAGAGATCTGGAAGGAACTAGAATTGAATAAAAGCTCCTGTTTAGATGCAGTACAGATGAAAAAAAGTGTGTATCCTGGGAGCTGCTATTGTAAAAAAAAAAAAAAAAACAAATTTCTTTCTTTTAAATTTCTAGTTTCTAGCGAAGTATGTTTGTAAAAGATTGGCCTAGCGTTAGATTCTAGTGCTAAAAGTTTTCAACAAGGTCGTTTTAGACCTCAGTTTCAAACTAATTAACTCTGGCGGTTAGTATGTAAGGATCTTAAGTTTTACTAACGTTTATTTTATTTTAAATCTTTACTATCACTTCTTATTTTCTAGTAAGTTTGTCTGGCGAACGCCAAGTATTTAAGTTGTGGCTTTTTGCCAAGCGAGAGAGAGGAAGCAGTGAGTCGAAGCAGGCCGCTTACCTTAGAAGTTACGCAGTTGCTTGTTGCCTTCCAGGCCAGAGGTTTTAATCCTCTTGATAAATTTTAAACGTATTGTAGTGTTCACAGTTCTCTGTACTACATACGCTTCCTGTTAATATAAGGCCAATCTTCCACGTTTATTATTCTAAAGTTAAATTAGAGTTTAGTTTTATTTTTATACTTTTACGTTTTGACCCCAAGTAGCGGGTCGGTGTATTCCGAAGTACGGAAGTCATTGTAAATAGAGAAAAATAAAGGGTTTAGTATACCCTTCTTGTGTATCCTGTTTACTTCCCACAGTTTTGAACATAGCTTTAGTAAGCTCTCTGTTCCGAGTCAGGTCCTTTCATGTTCCCGAAGAAGGTTAGAAGGAACATTGAACCTGATACAGTTACCTTACAAACATATTCTGCTCAGTTACCTTACAAACATATTCTTCTCAGTTACCTTACAAACATATTCTTCTCAGTTAATATGTTTGTTGCAATATTTTTGCTGTTGCAATCAGAAAAATCAGAAGAAGTACATAACTGTTTTCTTGAGCCAGTTAATAAATCGTATTTAAGGACCTTTAGATGATTCACTATTTTCCAGATCCAAATTGCTATTAGTCTCATTCATCGTGCTTATAACGGTATATTTATTTTTAAAAAAATAACTATCAGATTGAAATAATTCTTTATAGTAATTCAAACACAATACTTGATTCTGCGACAATTAAACTGTGAGTGACTAATTTATTTTACTTTAATTCTGATAAAATGATAGTAAAAAATTTACCATTATCATTAGCACGTGCTACTGAATTTGAGTTCAATTTTTGCAACGGTTTGTGCCAGAGCACAGAGCGAATCAAAATGGCTTCTGAAATAAAATTATTTATCATTCAATGACCAAAAGTATTTTCCCGCTTGTTAATCTTGATAATTTTGTAAATTTATTATAAATATAAATGGCTATAGGTGAACCAAGTGCTTTGACAATTAAATTTAAGATATTTCAAAAAGTGGAGTTAATCGATTTTGTAAAATGAACGGCTTACTTGTAGATACAGAATTTTACTTCTGACTACTGTCTCTGATGCAGTTAGCAATGACTAGCTCGAAGTCCTTAAATCAGTGATGTTTATGAAAAATGCACAGTTATAGAGAGACAAGTTACAGACTGAAGCAAGACCGACACCCGTGCAATATACATATTAGGTAGTGCAAATAGACACATATTAGGCACCGGCTTCCAGACCAGTTTTGAGAAAAAAAAAACGGGGAACGGCCCGAAGTTTTCCCATCCCTCTTTTCCACCATCACACTCTCGATTTTCAACTCGCCTTATATTTTGAGTCTCCCCTTGCCGCACAAGATTATACGCTTACAAACGTTCATGCCTTCTCGACAATTAGAACCACGGCCAATTAGTACCAGGCGTAAATAACCGCAATACCGGCTGGGCGGCGTTATAAAGTAACAGAAAAATAATGTAGGAATAGATCATTTTCGATGGATTCCATTCCCATGGCTTATTGATACATAAATTGGAAGAATTAATTCAGTCACCGTATGTAATGTGAATTGCTGAGTTCATTGCAGTAATTTCATATTACCTTACAAGGAAAAGTTCACATTAGTAAACTATTGTGAATTTTCCCTTCAGAACAGGTTACGACTGGGAAGCAGTTCTACCCCGAACTAAAAAAAAATTGAAACTTTAGATGTAATACGTTCTTTTAAGGCTATTCCTTAATTAGAACCCATCTCATTTTTCTGAAAGACTAAGAACATAAATAAAATTCAGTTTTATAAGTCATTCATATTTTATATAATCTGTATGAGGTACGCCAATAATAAACTTGAAGAGCTACTGATCCTATTACGGATAATTTCTCAATGTATAAACTAAAAGTATTTTAATATAAAAATGACAATAAAATAAAAGAAGCTCTGCAACGTATTCGGCATAAATAGTAAAGTAGGGACATGGAATAATTTTACGAATGTTAATCTTAAAATGAATTTCACACTGTGTAATAATAAAACGGAAATATAAACTATTAAAATGCGCCACACTAATATGCAAGTGAACCGATACATTTCATGAAATAGAAAAAGTAAACTAACGGTATTAAAATGGGCAATTCCCAAGAAATTATCTTAGCATTCCTAATCATTCCTAAAATTATAGCTTTCATTAACAATAACTTCCAAATAAGTGCCGATAAATTTCTTTTACCTACTCATATGCCGCTAAAGATCCTATCTCTCACTCAGAATGAATACAAAAGGCAGCCCTTTAAGCTTACCTTTTGTTTTACCTCCTCTTTAGACCTAATGATGTCGCCGCTTCTACCTTCTACTCTTTCTTATTTAATCTCGGTAATTTATTGTCCGATGGGTGCGAATACATTTCTACCAAAGTTCAATGAACCGTGGGTTGTCTTGATTCTACTCTCGTATCATCGCGTACTAGCCGTTGAAAATGTCGATATTATTAGGAGGAGAAAATAGAAAGTATGTCGAGCTTTACAGATCTTCCATAGTTGCTCGTAATGATGGCCCTTCAGTACTTATGGAATGATCCACCTGTGCTTTAGGATTTAACCTCAGAATATAGAGATAATTTTTGTATTAAGCGATATTATTAACGCGCAGTATGCCAATTATACTTAATTGTTTAAAACGCTATAAATAAAAATATGCCGTTAGGAGATGAAATGCGATATAAAAATGTTACAAATATATTTTGAAATCTGAAAAAAAATTTATTTACACTAGTAAATTCTTGCTTCGTCACGTGTTTCTTGCAACAATTTAAAAGTTATTTTCGAATTAAGCTCAAAAGATCTCAATTCATCACTAATTATTAACAATTTTCAATGTTTGCACTCGCATGTAAAACAGAACTTTAACATTAAAGGCAGGGGCTCCCAACTAAGGCGGAATTCTCGCTGAGGGGGAGATTTCATAGTTTCAGGGGGGATGCGATCAGCCTCATATTTAGCTGTTAAATATTTAGTTTTAGTTCATGAATGTAAAAAACAAACTTTGGCATATATCATCACTGGTATATATCATATTGTCTATACTTTTTGTTGTTTAATTCATAAAACATGTTAAAAGATAATCTAAATTTACATAAATTCGTATATATTTTTCGAGTTTTGGAAAGGAGGGGGTGGATGATCTTCTAGCAATCCTGGAAGAGGTGCATGGGGCAAAATAAGTATAAAAACCACTGATTCAAGTTCACTATTTTGTATTTCCCCTACTTTTCCCTAGAATACTTCTTCAAAGAAGACAGAAAACTGTACAGGGTCTTTGTACTTAAGTTTAGCGCCAAACTTTTTTTAAGTCCATTAGTGACCAAGTGAATAAAGCTACTGAACATTAGTGTTCAACGTCGATTAGAATGGCGGTGGATGAGATGCTGCACGGAAGTTTTCGTTGTTTTTGCAATGTTTACCATGAAAAATCAACCAACTTACCTTAGAAAGCTCTTTAAGAAGATATCTATTCCATCAGATAGATAGTTCTTGTGTGTTTTGTCATTATCAGTTAAGTAGGTGAAACACATGAGCTTATTCTTTAAGCTCATGTGTTTCACCTACTTCTGACATTACGGCATTTTCATTAGTATAAGACAAGTAAGGCAATCCGAATTTCAAAACTAAGACCAAATTCATCTTTAGATTGTTCGCAGCTTTTACATTCAGATTATCTACTACAGCAAAGCGCTCGAAGACTCTATCTGAGAAGACCGTCATCTTGGAAAATTTTCTAAGGGAAAATGTCTTGCATTTATATCACATATAAGAAAATTTAGAAAAATCCAAGCAACTAGTCTGTTCAGTCTGGGAAGTTGTCATTGCTCTGTGGTCTTCTCCACATGACCACTGGTAGGTTCGACAATAATTTTATAGAAATACTGTTATTCATTTCGAAAGAACTTAATATGACCCTATCTTTTCTAAGCATCTCAAATTTTGCCTATAAAAATGGCATATGTTATTTCTTCTGTTTTCGCTATTTATATGTTGTTTTCCACTGTTTAGAATGTTTTGAGAGATATAATAAATTTAATTGCAGTTAAACTCACCTTATTTCATAATGTGGCACTGTTTTAGTTCCTATGTATGCAAATGCAAATGCGAATTTAAAAAAATAGAAATGTGTATTCCTTTCTCAACTAAGACTATTAAACTAAATAATTTTATGAACGAATTATTTTAATCTTAGTAAAGCAATGTAGGATAATCTAACTTAACCGATACACCAAACTATTTACATTATGTTTGAAGTTTTTCACAGTGACAGAGCCCATTGGAACTGCCTAATTAAAGGAAGAAGTGCTTTGATGCAGGATTTTGTAAGGAAAACCGTCTCCTATTTACATTATTATTATTATTACTGTCTCCTATTTGCCATGGATAGTACACATGGGCAAAAACAACCAGTACCGCATAGAGTCAGTGGCAGAAACCGGATCTGGAATGAGCTATCGGTATTTAGTAGTCATATCTGTTTGGCTATTCATCCCCTCGAAAGGTGATTTTAATTTTAAAATCATAATCACAGCTTTCTTAATGATCGAATTAATTCAATACTTTAACGCCAGACCACTGAAGTTTGAAATACTTACCATGCCATGAATAAGCAATAAAAGTTATCTAAGGTTTTTGCTGTAGGAATTAGTGCCATCATGCTTTAACAGTTATGAGAAGGATGTCATTACTTTCTACGTATAGCATACCAGAATCATACTAGAAAACATATACGAACTATTATGTTGGAATCTATATTCATAATCTCTGGTGATACCTCTGCCGCTATTTCTTGGTTGATGTCGCATTTGTAATACAACCAGATTGCTTACTTACGACAGCTCTAGGGTAGATACTCGAATATTAAATTGTAGGTTATTAACTGTACCCTAATTATGTACGTCTTATCGAGTGCTTGATGTGTTAATTACCTAGAAGTTGGTAATATTATTGGAATACTATAACTTTTCACGTAAGTAATATTACCATTATTTCCATACCTTACAGTGCAGGCAATTATAAGGAAGGCGTTTCTAGGGATGCGGCTAGAATTCTGTTTTCCTTCTAATGATAAAGTGTTAATAATAATAATAATAAAAAGACTTAAATTGGAAGTATTTTTATTGATGTTCAAAACACTCTATTTAAGAATTAAAAGAAAATCTTCTTTTAAGATTCTGTCAAGGCAAATTTTTGTAGAAATAAAGATAAATCAACCAAACTACTTAAAACTTAATTGCTCTTTTACATTACATAAAAGCAGCAGGAGTGAAGTTTTAGGTTTCCTAGTATGTTAGTTACTACTTAAATGCAGAGAATTAAATGCTGAATGATGTGAAAATGATTTAAGCCCAAAAAATGTTAAATTATGAAGTGAAAATGGTATTGAGATTTATCTTTTATTTAAATAAAAATCAAATAGAAGTAAACTTTGGTTGCAGGAATCCTTATAAGAAGAAGCAATGACCAACATCTTCTTGAAATCAACATTAATACAAAGGCATTCACTTTGTTTTGATACTTATAAGTAAGCTCTTCAAGCGTACTGGTAAGTAAGCACTTAACTGATAAGCACGCCCTTTCTGCTAAAAGAACGCTTAAAATGCACAATCTGAGAAGATTTTGGAAAAGACATATATCATTCTTACTGCGCAGATATCCAATCTCTTGAAGGAAATATGAATTTCTGTTTTTTATTGTATTATGGTAATGCAATTAAGATTTCAACAACATGTTTGAACATTCTGAAATAATTTCTGTAGCATTACATAAGCCCCTACTAATAAATACTCTCTTACTATTAAGCAAAAGCCCAAAATGTATATGGCATGGAAGCTATTGGGAAAGCTGTACCGGCCTTCATATTGTACAGATAATAGAGTAAAACTGCAGTAAAGCTATGCATCTTGTTCTCCAATAAGATGCTAAAACATCTTTATGCAGAAAAATCATTTAATGTAATTAACACTGACCAGCAAAATCCTAGTTCAATATTTTCTTTACATAGAAAAAGTTACATAGCCCAAGTGTTACCTATCTCGGCTATAAAAACACCTTTTGCTTTCGATTAAATTTTCTATTATATTGCTTCATTGCAGCTAAGTTTATAACAATATTTTTGATATGATTAAAAAAACACTTATAAACTACATTACTACACCTAAAATTATACATTTGAAGATTATAGAAGGATCACTTTAACAACAATGTGATATTTAAAGACTTAATAAATAAATAATAAAATTCATAAAAGTTTGTGAAAAATAGGAAATATTAAATAATTTAAAATTCAGAATAAAACTAGTGTTCTCTTCATGTTCTAAAATACAATTATTACTTACATGAAACTCAGGTTTTTTAAAAAAGAAAAATATAACCTGAGTATTCTAAAAATATATCAAAATCTTTATAATAGATAGACAAAGTTCTAAATAGTTTTGAAATACGCTCTCATTTGAGAAACTTTATTTCTAACTTTAGGGTATTCTTTTGCTACTGAATTCCTTTTTAAAGTTTTTTCATAAATCTGTAATGCAAAATATCAATAAGCAATAACGAAGTAATTCTACTACAATTTGATGAGATAATTTCTAACTTATATCTGATTTTTATATCAAAGAATTTAGAAGAATCCCAAAATGTGTACTTACAATAAAAAAAAGAAACAATGAGGATTTACCTCACAGCTGAAGCAAATTACTTCGGTTTAGGTAGTAATTTAAATAAATGCGCTACAGCGTAAAGTGTAGATATTAACCTATTTAAATAACTTTCTTATGTATATATATATAGATAGATAGATAGATAAACATATAGATAGATAGATAGATAGATAAACATATAGATAGATAAATAGATATTCCAGATTCACATATAAAAAATCGTTTGGCAATAAATTTTTCTTTCGGACTTGTAGTGGCAACAACAAGGCAATTTGAAAGTTTCTTCAAAGAAATGCTTTCTTCTTTGATCGTTTACTGAATGAAGTAATGTGCTAGTTTTTCTGAAATATTTAAATTTGAGTGTCGTTCTGTGATTAAACTTTTGACTAAAGAAAGTTTTAATCCCAAAAAACATAAAATAAAGCTTGATTATGTGTATGGTGATTCACTACCTGCCTATTCTATGGTGGGAGAATGGTTAAAATAATTTTACATTAGCCGAGAATCTGTAGATGATAGTTTTCGTGAAATTTGACCATTGGAGACTTCGACATCAGAAAATATTTCTCGTGTCGGGTAGGAAAATTTTAGAGACGGAGATTAAAATTCAAGGAGACAGCAGCAAAATTAGTCAGTCTAAAATAACTCTTTTCATCGTTATTTATGAACATCTTCACATGAACAAAGTGTCTAGGAACCCCGACTTCTTTTAGCAATTTAATAACAGCAACGTGTCAATGCAATTCAGAAACAGCATTGAGGTTTTAAATAGCTTAGCCACCCTCCTTACAGCCCAGATTCAACTCCAAGTGATTATAATCTCTTTTCTAAACTGAAAACTGATATTTGTGGAAAGAGATTTAATGATTAACTTTTACAGAGACACATAATTCCTCTTTAAATGATGTGAAGAATATACCGATGTACAAGGAGATCATAACGAAAAATAAACTATTAAAATTTTCTCTATTTGTTTTATAAAGACCTCAAAACGCCAATTTTTGAATCGTCCTACCTCTATGCCTTTTTTACAAGCTTAACAATTTTTTTATGAATGTGTACATGAAACAGTTTAAACAATAGCTGTTTAAAAATGTTTCATAGTACTGACTGCAGTTAGGTACATCTGCAGATAATCATAAATTTTTTTAACTTGCAGGATACACAAGGAGGATAAATTCTTCTTCCACGTATATTCAGAAACAGCATTGAGGATTATGATTGAGGAACAGCATTCAGGATTGAGGGTTTAAGATCCTGTACATTCCATAAGCAAGAAGTGCAAGTTTTAAACTACTGTAAAATGTTAACATTACTTTATGCGCGCCACATCCCGCGTACAGTAAATTCCTCAAATTTAAGAGGTTAAGTGGCTGAATCCCAACAAAGTTAACATCTTCTTTCATTTTAATGTACACTTTTCAGAAACACGGCCTTATTTCCGAGTCATTTACAGCAATCGAAATCAAGCACTGATCATTCGAAACGCTGTGAACAAGGACTGGGGTGGTATTTTTCTTCCTCCGTTCCCTCGGAGCAAACACCATCATTATTTTTCCTTATCCTAAACTGATTTTTCATTCATCGGTTTACTAGCCCTCGAAAATTACCGCGCTGCAAGAGGAAGCACGAAGTTCTAAACATAATTTCCTTTTCTTTTCAATTTATTTATTTATTTATTTTTTTTTACAAGCTGCTACTTCAGGAGCACAACCTCTTGGAAAAAACATGAAACAAAATTCAAAATAGCACTCTCTTCGTGATGTAAGGGTTTCGTGATGTAGGCGCCGTGTTTTATTCAGAATTGCTTCTCCATTTTATTTCTTTCTGTATTTATTTATTTTGACTCTTAACGGTAGTTCGATGTTTTCTGCATAAATTTGAATTAAGGCGAACAAGGAAAATGAATTTATCTTTCTGATCGGAATTAGTTTTTATATTTTGAAACTTTATAACTTATGCCTTCGCATTTGTTTCTGATATATGTGTGGGCTGGAGATTCACTACAGTAATTAAAATTAAGAATGACTAAACATACTGACGATTATTAAAAGGGTTTGCAAAAAGCCTATGTAAAGGTATTTATAGAATTAATTGCATTTTAAAAGAAAACACAGATTATTTAGATATAGGTCAAATCGTTTAAGCTTTGATGAACGTTGGATACTAAATGTGGAATGAAAATAATATACATTTAAGTGGGAGTTACGCTGAGTAATTGCTCTTTGAATCGCCATGATTCGGCATTAACTACACACAGTCTGATCACAGTTAATACCTGTAAGCCTTTTTTTCAAATTTTGGCACCTTTGAAATTTTCGGATTTTGTTAATAATTACTTCCTTCTTTTACATAGATGTTTTGCATCTATTGTAATGCACTTAAGCTATTGTTGTAATAATACTTAAATTCTTGTTCTGAAATACTTCTCAGGGTATTTCAGTGTATTTAATTATGGCAAAGCACACTAGAGCTATCTGCGTAAGGAGAGGGATGCCTTCGTTGAGTACTTTTTAAAGGAAACTGGCTCGTATACACGTTACACATGGGGAAAACCACGAAAACACCCATGCAGCCAGCCCGTTCGCGGGATTCCAACTTTAGACCGAACTACCAGGTAAGTTCAGTGACTTTACCGCTCGGCCGCTGGTGGCCGAAAACACTTCTCGAAAGCAGTTTACATATTTTATAAATTCATTCCGTATATATGAGCCAGTTTCCTTTGGAAATTTATCTACGGAGGCGTCTCTTCCCTTAGCCAGATAGTCCCCGAGTGCTTTGTCGTAATCAAATAAACCAAACCTAAACATGAATTACTTGTCGATAAAATGATTGTGAGCTTAACATTCGCAAATTAAAGTTTACTAAATATGAAATTTTTACGAAGTATTGTTTACGTTTTTATAGAAGCTCAAAGTACGAGTAATATCCCATAATTCAGTTCAAATCCCAATAATTTTCAACACACGAGAATTTGAAAGATGCAAATCAATCGGTAAACAGAAATACTCAGTTGAACGGCACAAAGATCACATGATACACATCATCGGTCACCATAATATACATAGATCTCGATGCACTCTAATGGTTTATATACCAAATGAACCATTATTGCAGCTGGAAGCAAAGTTAAGTTTCCTGATACCAAAGAGGCTCCTTTGAAAGCAGATAACAATCGAAATACTCAGTCTGACACATCATTTTGAATTTGTTGTTGTTCCAGCCCTGTTACCTTGTAGGGTTTATATTTATTTTAACTAACATTTATTTTAAGTTTAAACTATCTTTCCTGTCAAGCCTTACTTTCCCCTGGAACTGCCAATGCCAGAGTATGTAAATTTCAGTAGAACGCGCAAGGATTCAAATTATCAGCGGAAGTATTCTGATTTAAATAGAAAGGAAACGAGTTCGAGGTGTTCTTACTTCACGAGCGCGGAGGTAGTTGACCAGAAATTGAAGAACCCCGCGTTTCGGCCTGTGTGCTTTTCTGGAAGTAGTGTTAATCGTTCAAGTGATCTTCAAGTTTGCTGAATTAGCAGCTGTATTGTAAAACGCGGTGAGTTAGTTACTTTTAGAGAGCCTCGTAGTAAGAGTCTTGTCTTTAGTTTCTTTTCAGGTTATTATTTTTATTTGACCGCCGAGTTGGCGCAGTTTGTGAGCGTCAAGAGCACGCACTTGTAATTTATTACGTTGAATAAAAAGGGACTTAAACCCTTAACAAGACTCTGTCTTTTATCCAGTTTTCACAGTCACCTCTTGGTTGCGCGCAACGCTACAACCTATAGCTAGAATGTTTTTTGATGAAATTTAATTATAAAAGTGCATGAGAACGGGAAATTGTAATAATTTAAAATTGTTTAATATTGTAAACGTTCCGTTATTGTTTGTTTGTTGTCGAGTCCGTATTTCATGGAAGAATTATTGCCAGAGATCTCAAGTAAATTAGACTTTTACTTCCACCCTAGTTATGAGAGAGAGCACGCCGGAGGGGGTCCGAGGATTTCCCTCCCCTCTCCTCTACAACCGAAACACAGGAGAGGACTTTCGGCTCGCCATATATTTAGAGTGCCCCTATACTACCAAGACAATACACGTTTATAAACACTCATGCCCTCTCCGGGATTCGAACCCGAGCTCTTCAGTATGGCAGTCGGAGTCACTAACTACAATCCCATCTGAGCGGCAAACATCTTGAAATGAAAACACGATTGTAATAAATTTTAGGTACATATTTCTTTTTATATGTGCAAGAACTATTCTGATTCTTTCACATATTTCTATGGAATAGAGAAACGTAAATCTTGATACATGTTTATTTGAGAACTATGGCTTTTCAAAAACCAAGTAAAAAAGTAACTGTTGCGCTTAATTATTCTGAATGTTAAGATAATTTCATGTATTAATTGTTTTAGAGCTTTATACCCTTCAATCTTTAGTTTTTGAGAAGTTAGTTTGAGAAGTCTGAGCGTTAAATCTAGAACTGGTTTTCAATATATCTGCAAATAAATTCATTTTGGCTCTCCAACGTTTCATTTCGAGGGAATTGGCGCAGCTTCTATTTATTAGAGCTTATTTTTTTTTTCGAATTATTTTGATAATACGAAAACATTCAAATATGCTGCCAAATATTTACAGTATTTTTACAGCATAATTGAAAGGGCAGACTTTCGAAATTTTGTCGCAACTGAAAGCTTGACACTGAAATTTACTGCTGAGCTTGAGTCGTCGTTGTGGAGAGGATTACAGGAACGCCTTGTGAAGAGTCTTACGTAACCATTAAGAAAGATTTTAGCCAGAGCACCACTATATTTTAAGAATTTATGGCTGTACTAATAGAAGTCGAAAATATTGCGAATAAACGACCTTTGACCTGCGTTTACAATGACTTACATGAACCTGAACCACTTACAACAGCTAATTTTCTGTTGATCGGATAAAAAGCTGAATATCCATACAACTTTGCTGAGTTGTAAAGTTTAATTAAAGGAAAGCACTATCAGACAACAGTTATAAAACGGAATTTGAAAAAATGGAAAGTATCTTCTTAATTTAAGAAATACTCATTTCTTCGATACACCTGAAACTAAGAAGAATCTTAAAGTTGGCGATATAGTTTTTACTTGAAGGAAAACCCAAATCTCAAGTCCCTTTGGGATTTAGGTTGAGTTTTATGGAATTTATTGATAATTAAATTGAAAATTTAAAGTATTTATTGCATTTGTGCTCGACTGAATTTTAGATTAAAACTCACAATGCAATGTGGAAATAAAATGGAAATGAGGGATGAAATCTCAAAACATGAACTGCAAAATATCTCATAAAATGCTCATAACGTGAAGTGCATGTATTGCTATCATCGCATACTGGATATAACTGCAAGGACGGGCATGCGATCGCGCTTTCAGAATTTTAAACAGACAGAGCTTGCAACTTGCATTTTCCGTGTTTAATTAGAATAAAAAAGCGAACCTACCTGACAGACATATTTATTATAATCTTTGCTTGCATCAAAAATGTAGGTAGCCAAATTGTTTAAAAATATTCTTATTAACCATTTTCTTTCCGAATGTTCTTTTGCTGTCCCTTCAGTAACGCACCTCTTTAATCTCCTCAGTGTTCACCAATGGAGGTAGTATTGAAACTATGAATTAGATTGAAGACGCGTTAATCGCTTGTCCTAAGTGGCTGCGCAGCCAAAAAACACGCTTTGATATAAAAGGTGTTTTAAAACTGGCGACACTGCAGAAAACATAACTCGACAGCCTCGCCTTTTACGTTAGCTAAGGCTGAGTTAGGTTATTTGAATCTAGCAAAACATACGAGGGCTATCTGCCTAAGGAGATGAGTGCCTTCGTGGAGCACTTTCTATGTAAAACTGGTTCATAATCACGTTGTAGTACATGGAGAAAACCACGAAACTAACCAATGCAACCAGTCCGTTCGCCTGGAATCGAATTCAGGTCGAACTCTGAGCATTCAGTGGCCTTAACCACTCGGCAACTAGTGCAGCCCTATTGGCTAAGAATGTTTTTCATTGTGCATATGCTTAGTTATGGCTATCTATTCAAGTTTTGAAAAAAATTAAGAAAAATGGCATTCCGTTTTGATCTTCCCTTGTATTATTTCTATCCAATTTATAAAGAGTAATAATCCTTATTTCTGATTAATCTTAGTTAAGATGGTCATTCTTAGTTTTTAACATTGGTACCTTCAGTCCCATTATCTTAACTGACTGAACGGTCAGATATATTTCATGATTCAGAAGCAAAACATCGAGATGATTTAAAAGAAGAGATCCTATCTTAGAATTTCAAATTCGTCACGACACGAGGAAGTAAAACACGAACTGAAAAGTCGTGTGAAGTTATTGAGTTTACTTCGTGACTCGGAAATATTTTGACCTTATCAGACTGCATAAAGAAGAGTGTACTAGACCGCGCGAAAAGGCTAAATCATGCATCTTTGTTTTTAGTTGTTCTTGTTAGATGAGGATAAGATACATTTTTGCAAAATTAACTTCCACTTTTTTTTTTGCACTGCATTTTAGTATAAACACCGATCTGGAAAGGAGCTAGAATTTTCTGCTCTTATTGACCCCTTTTAACTTTACATGTAATCTTTAAGTGACTAATCTTTTTACAATAGCAATCTACTTTAAACAAAACATGCTTGTTAATGTAAATCTGTAATACAGACTTGAAGATAAAATTAGGAGTTAAGAAAGTACGTGTTTTTACATTTCATAATCATCTTATAGCTGCAGTGGAGGCCACTAACATCCTTGCAGAAAGAAACAGTTTTACATCTCTGCAATAACAGACTGCTAAGAATTAAAGGCAGCCTCATAACTATGGATATTGTAACGTATTTTGCAGTATGTAACAAAATAACAGATGATCTTCTTAGTAAAACATAAATTTTATTTTTAGTTTACGGAGATAGATAATTTGAATACAATCTTCTAGTTACAAATTTTTCATACATCTACTACTGGTAAAACATTCAGAATTCTAATTTTAAACAATTTCTTACGTTTCTGAGCAACGGTTACATCATACAAATATGGCGTTGCCACTTCAATAATAAATATAGTTATTTGTTAAATAACAAGATATTACAACCTCTCCTCCCCTCCAGATAAACTTTAATTTATAAATACATAAATATGGATATTGTAATTTATAAATACATAAATTAAAGTTTACAATTTTTTTCAAAACAACAGAATATCAACACAACGCATAATTGAAATACTACATATAATATAATAGTATACAGTAAGGAAGAGAGGAAAGAACAAAATACGTATTTTTTATCTATATAGGGAAATAAATTATTTAATCAGGCCAGGGAGTACGACTTAATGCGTCTACATTTTTATGGTTTTTACCACTTCGATGAACGACCTTGTTTTATTGTAGGGTTGTAGTACTAGTGCCCATCTCATAAGTCGTGGATTTAGACTCGCATTATTTTGAGCCAAACTAGGGGATTATGATGGGTCATGATGAGGAATTTAATATGCCCGTCTAAATAACATTGCAGTATCTTTACAGCGAATATTATGGCGGTGCATTCCTTTTCTGCGGTAGAGTACTTTTTTTCAGTTTTTGTAAACTTCTTACTGAGGTTTAATACTGGATGTTCATTGTCTCGTTCATCTATAGCTAAAATGACACCCATACCAGAGTTTGAAGCATCAGTTTGCAAAATAAATTGCTTATTGATATCTGGTGCATGGCCTTTTAGACAGTTTCTCCTTTAGCTCTTCAAATGCTTTTGTGCACCCTTCTGTCCAATTTATTTTCTCTTTTTTTAAGTTTCCTTTCAAAGTTTCGGTTAAAGGTGATGCTATAGATGATAACATGGGAATGTAATGATTATAATATCCCGCTAATCCTAAAAATGCTCTGACTTGACTTTTTGTCGATCAACTGCCGCTAGCCAATACGACACGTTTAGTAAATACCGAATATAACCAGCTCTAGTCAGTGTGAAGCATTTAATAGATGCCGGATATATAACTGTCGCTAATCCTGAAAAGATTAAATAAGAATCCACTGCAGTAATTATGATGGTGAACACTTACGTCATCAACTTATGATATAATTATAATACGAAACGATTCAGGAGAATGTGCTAATAGAAAGGTTCGATACATTTTTGGAGTGAATGAGAAAGCAGATGAAAATGCATCATGATGAACATGATGCACAGCCATACTGGCACACTACTACTGGTACACTACTTTCAATTCTTTGACAGGCAGATGAGACTGAGCGCTAAATGTAAGCATGCAGGGTTTTATGTTTATAAACTATTTATCTTGTTATTTTGCTTGTATTATGACTATCATTTCTACTTTCTTCGCCTTCTACCAGGATACAAATTAGTTAATATATATAACAGCAGAGTTCTTGAACATAACATAGAGCTTTTAATAACGACAGCTGACAATCTCAATCCTATTATCATCCATTTTTTACGTTTGCTTGAATGTCTTTAGCCTTTGTTAGTCATGTTTGCTTGCTTGAGTTGAGGATCTGAGCCCAAACTTATAGGCAAACTTTATATTATGATTATCGCATTAAATTTGACTTTAACTCTTGTGCTCTCTTTTAATTCTGCAAGCAGCGGAAGTCATCTGCTATTACACTAATTTAGTAAATTTGTTAGACAAAAAGACTTACAAAAAAAGGTTTGTTTTAAACTTTGTCCTGTGTCCAGTGAAATAACACTGGACACAGAAGCAGACGGGGCAAAAAGTTACCTAATCGGCTACACGGAGCCAGACAAAGCATTTAAAAGGGTTAGGTTCCGTACAAGCACAGCTTTTTCTTCATATATAATGGGCATTCGAAAAGCAAAGTTTATGTTCTACGACAGTAGGATCCAACCCGCATATAACACTAAGCAGGAGCTCAAGCAGAATAGAATTAGTCTGCTAAATATTAGACTTGATGCGGAGAAGGCTGCAGGGCCACATAAGTTTTCATGCGGTCATATTTCTAGAGGCGAAAATCAATGTTGATCGATTCTAGATGATGATGCATCTCAGTTCTTGTTGTTTCTCGTATGTTTCATAGTGAAAATTATTCATATTAACTGGTTATCTCTGTATGCATACTTGATTATCACCAGCATATGACCAGAAAAAGAATCTTTAATGAAAAGAGCATTGCGTTTGAGAATTCACACAGTAAACTGATCATAGAAACCACAGAAACCAGCCTCATAGAAACCAGTAATGGTCTCGTGGCTCTAAGAAAAAAAAACTACTGGAGATTACTGGAAACAAAAGAAGCATCGAAGAGCTAAATATTGCTATACTGCCCTACTTGTGACATTTATAATTTAATATCGATTTTCGTGATCCATCTGCCCTGACCTTCTTAAGGCACGTGAAATTTTCCTCAGGTTCCACACCTTTCTGTTACTCACAGGTCTTGGTTACAACATTTTGGGGTCCTCGTCTATTTCTTTCAAGGATCCGCAACGCCCATTTTCTGTGATTACAGAACAAAAAGAGTGGATTTTAAGGCATCTTAAATTAGGCGGCAGTAATCAAGCCCTAGCTACTTGGTGTTATCAAAAGTATAAATGTTTGCATTATGTTTTATATATGCTGCAATTTAATGCACGCAAAGTGTAATGTCTTTCAAATCGAAAATGTGTCCCTATTGAATGTTCATGAAATTGATATAATATCTTTCTTCCAGACCGTAAAAATTAAGATCATTATTTCTATTTTTTCAGTGTTGGGCTCCTGTTAAACAATGCCCCACCAACGTCGAAAGGTTAAATATAACTGAATACTGGTAACTCGTCCCGGGTTCGAACCCTGGAAAATGTGTAGTAAAAAACATGTGGAACCATACAGCCAAGAAGAGGTTATATGGTTGATTTTCGGGGTTTTCTTTATGTGTAGGGTAACACGAGCCATTTTTGCCTTAGAAAATCTTCCATGAAAGCATCTCTTTCTTTAAGCAGACAACTCTCGTGTACTTTGCCATATTCAAATAACCTAACCTAACCCACTGAACTATACACTATAATAACGTGAAACTTAAGCGTAGTTTTATTCCAAAGCAATGACTATGCCTTAAATCTCAGATTTTTACGTTTTATGGCTGCAAATTTTCAGTAGCTTAAATTTCTGCTATGAAAGAGGGGAAAGAAAGACCAATAGAACGAGTATAATTAAATAAATACAACAACTCAACCGGCACTCCATGTTAATTATAGTAGACTTGCAGATTAAGTTCCTATGAAGAAGATTAAAAAATGGCGTAGTAGTTTTTAGTTCACCGTAATTTATCTCTTTACACAAATGCTTAATACCCTTGTTAAAAGAAGTTGGATTAGAATTATAAAATGCTGTTGTTTAGAAAACAGACGTTTAGATACAAATTTCCGTTTCTTTCTTTTTATTTTAATAGTAATTGGTCTTTTCGCTCTAAACATAGCCGCAGGTTGTTCTTTATAATGCAAAAGACAACAAAACAAACTAGAACTTTTTATAACTCCTGCGTCATTCTATGTCCACATGCTCGATTACACATTTCAGATGCAATTCTACTAAAATCAATATATGAGGTATTCCTCCCGCCTTCGCAGTGTAGCGTTAAGCACCCTGAGCCGGTATTTTAGAGGTCCGTGGTTCGATTCTCGGCGAAGTCGACTGCTAATTTTTCATCTCGTCTGCTTCCAAAAAAATACCTAATGTCTCTATAAGTATTATAACAATTTTCAAATTCAGTTAATTTTTTATGATGAAATGTGTTATAAAATTTCTCAAGTTCATCGTTTCCTTGATATGGAAAAGAAATATTTATGATACAAAGGTGGTGATCGATGACGATTATACTATAATTTGAAAGTTTGGGAAGAAGCGTTAACTAATGAAATGTGTAGTATCCTTGCTCGAAAATCTGCGCACCCACCATTTGTTGTCTCATTTACAGACCTGAATGATATAAACAGATGTTTAAGAACATCTTATTGGTGGCTCAAAGACAATTAATTATCCAGAAGGATATAAAATACTTGTAGTAAGTTTTTGTCATTTCCTTCGTCAAAAAAAAAGTTTCTTATGTCACCAAAGTTATGCTAAAAACACCTAAAATTTCGGTTTTTCTTTAAAATAACATCTGACCCAGTACTCTAAACACAATACTTTGATTCTGGAAGCTTTGGAAAGCTAATCCTCAACTACTGTACAAATTATCAAATGCTGATATCATCCTAATTCTTTCTGCTTAAAAGCAATGTACTTTCCATATTATCTCATGCATGTATAAGTAATATTTTTAAATACCGCTCCCACGTTAAGCTGTAAGGCCATGATGAAGAACTCAGCCTTGCGACTTCGCGTGATTATGGACCATCGTCACATTCCATGCCTTTTCGAACACCAACAAAACGGTTGATGCGCAAGTGCGCTCCGCCTTGAACTCGGAAGTGAAATTTAAAGAATATCACAGAGTACATGTTATTTCTTCATTGCCCGCCGTGTTGAATGAACTGAATCTTACTCTTTTATTAATAAGAGAATCTGCACGAAATTGAATTTGCCCTCACTAGCTGAGCTGTGGTTTCTTTCCCTCATTTGGGTGTGATATCGTTATGAGGTCATTTCAGGCCTCCGCAAAGGTTTTCCAGTTCAAAGTCTTTGTCTGCAGATTCGATGTTCAGAGACGAGGAAGCTTTTTTGTGCTTAATGGTCCACTAGATCTCAAGATTCAGTCGTATGTTTGAATCACGTTATTCACAATCATGTGCATGACATTGCTTTCCGCACAGGCGATTTATGTAAGAAAAAAAAATCGCGTCTTCAGTGCGTTATGATGGAAGTTTTTTAATTATAGAACTTTTCTAAGCATAATAGTTTCTCTCTCTCTCTCGTTTTTTTTTTTTTTTTTTTTTTTTTTTTTTTTTTTTTTTAAACTTTAGGCTAAAACATTCCAGAAGCTATCTAAAGAAGCTAGTTTGCTACTTTATTCAAATGAAAATAGAACCAGACTTATGTATGTAAATGTATGTATGATTATTGTTCCCTCAAATGCTTACAGGATATGATTACTGGAAGTCTTAAAATAAACTACAACAGGTAAAATGCGAATTAAAAAAGAGTCTGTATTTGTAATATAAATGAATCCTTCTGCTGAATAAAAGAAAGTATTCTGAGTATATTCATGTAGTATAATAATAGCCTAAAATAATAAGGAATTCAATATTGTTTCGTGTGTATTTGAACGAACCTAACTAGAAATGTCCATGCATTCGTTTAAGATGACTTTATGCCATGGTAATTTATTATTTCTGAACTATAAGATTTGATTCAAAGTAAGTAGATCTTACACTAAAGAAACTTGTCTGAATTTATAAGGTATTTTCTCATTCTTTCCAGCATGCCTTCGTGGTGTAACGGTAGCACACTCGGCGCGCATTCAAGAGGTCCATGTTCGAGTTCCGGAAAAGGCACTGCTAGATTTTTACGTCTCCTGTTTCAAAAAATAATAATAATAATAGCTTTACAAAGGCGCCTGAATTAAAAGGTGGTGAACGATAATTCGTAATAAAGGGGAAGTATATAAAGTATTTTCTCTCTCCTTCCAGCATGCCTTTGTGGTGTAACAGTATCACACTCGGCGAGTATTCGAGAGGTTCGAGTCTCAGAGAGAGCACTGCTCATTTTTTACGTCCTCTCCTTTAAATTATTAAAAAAAAAAAAAAAAAAAGAAAAGAAAAGAAAAAGAAAAAGAAAAAAAAAAAAAAAGAAACCTGTTGACTCTACATATTTACTTTTGGAGAAAAGAATCAGAAATTTAACGTGACTACGTTTTAAAAACGGAATAAAATTTAAATATAAAAAAATGTACAAATAGAAAGTAAAAAGTGTAAAATTTACATACCTGAGACACAGTTTGCTGAATCCTTTGAAGAAAAGTAACATGATTAAAAGATATTTTGTGATGATTTGCACAAACATAGTTTCCTGAGCCTTCAGAATAAAAGTAAGATGTGTAAAATAGAATCCATGATGTTTGCTGTAGTGTTTCAGAAATTTAGTGCAGTCATTATTAGTTAGTACAATACATCAGAAGAGAAAGTTCTGAGTATCTCTTCTTAAGTATTAAAAACATAAAAATAAGAAATGTAATATTCCAACTAAACTAAATATAATGAACAGGATGTTTTGCATAGACATAGTTTGGTGAAGTTTTTAATTAAAATAAGATGAATAAAGAGAATCCGTGATGTTTAGCACAGTGTGTAGAGAATATGCCTGTAACTAAATGTATCTCGTGGCAAATCCTCAAAAAGAGGTGTAAGCGACTAATCACTACGTCTATAATGAAGAAGAACTTTAGAAGGGTATTAAAGAAAACCTTTTATTTTAAACCAAGTAAGTTGAACAGAAGGCACACCTGGTGCTTACATATCAGCCAGCATTTATGGCGTAAACTCTAAAAATATAACTCTAAATTTGAAACTAAATATAAGAAGCTATTAACTAAGGGATATTTAAACGTAAAAATTGGCTGTTGAGCTGCACTGTCGTGACAACAATGTCGGAAAGAATAAAGCAACTTTGCATTGTGGCAGGAAAACGGAAAGAGAGAAGTGACAGTGCAGATTCGGAAACTATAATATCTAGTTAATTTAAATAAATACTTTGCAAATGTTTCAAAAAGTTAATACAGTCATTAATAGTTAATACAATATATTAGAAGAGAAAGTTCTGAGTATATGTTATTAAGTTTTAGAAGCATAAAAAGTTAGAAATGTAATATTCTAACTAAACTATATAGAATGAATATTGTAAGTGTTAAGTCGATTTTAAGTGACAGAGAATAGTATCCATGAAGGCCTCCTGAGGGAACTGATATGCATATAAACTCAAGTAGGCCGAGAAATATGTGTAACTTTACTTTTGGAGAAATGGAAATGTAATATGGATAAGTATTTCAAACAAGAGGGAATAAGCGTAAAATAAAAGGGCGGTAAGAAAAAAATTTAAAGTATAGAAAAATTTGCATTTGGAGAAATGAAAAAGGGGAAAATGCTAAAAAAAAAAGTTAAAATTTGCTTTTGAAGTGAAATACAAAAGAAAGAATAAAAGAAAAAATTGCCTTTGTGAAAATAGAAAAGTGAAAAAAAATTCGATCTTATGAAAATAAATATTACCTTTGTAAAATAAAGAAAGTGAAAACGTGTAAAAACAACTTTTTTTAAATAAAAAGACAAAAGAAAAAAATTAAACTTGAGAAAATATACATATTACTTTCGTAAAATAAAAAAAAAAAAAATTAAACGTGTGAAATTTTTTTTTAAAAAAAAAGTCAAAACGAAAAAATTTGAAAAAAAATTTTCAAAATGAAAAAGTGGAAAGAAATATAAAAAAATAAACATGCATATGTAAAAATAAACATTAATTTGCGAAAAATTAAAGGTAAAATTTACGTTTGCCAAAAGTATTGTATAAAGGTGGGATTAAAGTTTAATAACTTTAATTTAATAAGAGAGAGAAGAATATATAAAACGATAAAAAATACGGTTGTAAAATCCAAAATAGTAATTTAAAATATGGGAAAATCTTACATTTAAAACTGCAAAGAATAAATTTAAAGTAAGGACTTATAAAAGCCAAAATAAATCTATGGGGACTTAAACAAACAAACACGCTTATTGTTAGCGAGAATTTGATTTGTCAGCAAAAATGTATTCGTTCATCTAAGCAGAGGCACATAATTGAATTGTAAGATTCTGTACTGTGTACTTTAGAGTTGAGTGTGTAGAATCTTAAGAACTGATAAGCGAATAGTCGCTTGAGTTCGTGAGACAGTAACCAAAATTTGAAAAGGGTTAAAGACCCTTTATTATTCAAATAAGGTTTAACAGAACTCCGTCTTCGAGTTGTACAATAAAGCCGACACTCGGGCTTGAACTTAAGGGACTAACTAAACTAATCTTAACTAAAAAGATATAGCCGAAGCTATCAATCTTCTAACGGAGTTGGCTCCTTAACGCTAATAAACTGCAAAGCTATCAAGGGCCAAAAGTACGGCCGAGCGTAATAATAGCTTAAGAGAGAGTAGTCTAAAAAGGCGGACGCGTGCTAGCCAAAATCTTTGGTTCTCTCTGACTAAGACAGTAGAATTTCGCGGTTAAATACTGCTCTTCCTCAATTTGCATTCAAACGTAATTCTAAACGTTCTGGCCGGAAGTTGTAAGTTGAAACTCAGAAATGATAGGAAAGGAAGTTTAACTCAAAGTTTAACTGTTAGATAAATTAATATAATCCTTACAGAATGGTTTGATAACGTTTAAACAGGCTTTCGGAGTCGTATCTTGCCCGTCTTCCATGCGAGAGGCGGCAGCTTCGAATCCCTGCTTTTTCAGCCTCATAGGAAAATGTATTATTATTAAAATAGATAATGGAATCAATGAAAAATAAATAAATATTAAATGATAAGATGTTCAATTAAAAGTAAAGATAGAGCAAGTAATTAAAAATGTGAAAGAAAACTTAATGTGATCTCAAACACGTGGTTCAAGAGATATTTGTCCTCCCGCCCCTCCCCCCCCCAAAAAAAACGGGAAAACATTCGTTATTGCTCAAGAAACTGATAAAATATTGTCGTTACCACAATAAAACTATCATGCATGACGTCATTCAAACATGTCTGCATCACTTCCGGTCATCACATGATTCCAAATGGCGGTGGCATTTTCTCCGACGTTACTTCCGCCTACCGAAAGACTTTTCTTACTACTCCAAGGTCGCCTTCGAGAGATACTTTTCCTTTGTTAATCAAAGTAGAGCCATTTTTATCAGTGGCGTAGCAAGGTACAGTACCACTACAGGCCGCTCATAAGTCCATGATTATTTCTGTTTGTTATGCTTTCTTTCGTCAAGAATTCAATTACAGAACAGCATTGCTGATTAACAGAAACTCACAGTTTTGTATGGAGTTCATATTTGTACTAAGGATGGCTGGTATAATCGTTTTACTGCCTGTTTCATATTATAAATATTACGTCACAGTTAAGCTTAGAACTTAGTTAATGCTATCCATGCCCTCTATATTTTGTTTGATGTACATGACTGAGTGATCTAAGCTTGATATGGAAACACAAGTGGCATAACAAAAGTACACTACTTTGTCATTTCATGTAAGTGGTAAACTTAGTGCTTTGAGTGATCCTTGAGACCATGTGTATTATCGAAATATAAGTATTTAGTAAAATTATATGTAAGCAATATACATAAAACTAGTTTTGACTTTGCATAGGAGGAATGGATTCATATTCGAGTGAAATTTATTTATACGAATAATCTCGCCTCGAAAACTGTGAATCTTAATGCAAAACTAGATATGGTTTGCGAAAGTGCCAGTAATTGCAAAACGTTTTGTACTTTATCTTGATCTGTAGACTAAAATTATGGCTTCTTTTTCTCTGCGCAAAATATTAAAATACCGCTGGACTCCATTCCTTTTGCTCCTTCATATTTGGGTTTAATGATTGCGTTAATGGTTAAGGATAATGATTACGATTACAGCAAGCAGAATAAGCAGGGATTAGTAGACAGTTCACCTTTCATCAATATTAAAAAAATAAAGAAGAGTTTATCACAATGCATCAAATAGTTAAGACGCTAGTCTGAGAAAAGTTTTGAATTCAGTTCCATACGATAACATTTTATTTTTTTCTTATACACAAGCTGCATTACCTTTATATTTTCCTTTCTAGAACAAATCATTACTTGAATATTATCGAGTTATATCATAAATCATATTCCCATGACGAAGATCTTACCATTTACAGAGTTAGGACAGAAATCCATTGTGTAAGAAAATTATTACCACGAAAGTTCGTAATATTTTAAGTTAGCTCAATTTTTATGCTGAGTTTACTACTTAATTGAATTTATTGCATAAAATTAGAAAGAGATTCACGGGATTTCACACTACTAATATGATGGCTATACATTCTAAACACAATTTTTCGGATCTTTTCAGATAGAAAAATGTGAAATACTTACTCAGCCTTTGCCAGAAATCGAATTATGTCTTCCATTTGTTAGCTGACCGTGCAGTACACACAGGAGCATAGCAGCGCAAACGAAAGGAATGGCATAATTCCTTACAGTGTCAGAAATCGAAGTATTTCGCATGCTATGTACAATAGCTTTTATTTATCTTCCTGACATGTAAATGAATAACTATTGCTTTTCAACGAATGACGGCTTTTCAGAAAATCAAATCAAAGACAGCAAGGTATTAATTTAAATATACTTCTCAAAAATAGTAAGGGATAATGCATTAAAATTAGAAAATTCAAGGTAAATCCAGGCATTTTAGATCAGGTACAACAGCAGACAACAAATGATTTATTACCGTTGTATAAAGTTTCAGTGATTACGTAAATTTGCTTTAAAGTGCATTATGTATGTATAACTGTAACAGGAGGAAACTGCTTTTGTGTTGACATCTCGTGATTTATGATTCTATAGGGCAGTATTGCCCTACAAAGAAATATTTTAGTTTATAAAGTATTCCAACATGGCTTCCGAACACGATTTATCAAATTCTGCAGCTTGACGGACAGTAAAAATTTTGGAAACTGGTAGAGCTCATCTTGTAGTTAGTTATTGATGATGTAATTTCGCGAAATTTAACTAACAAATGTGGAATGAATTATAAAATGCAAGTAATTAAAACAAAGATCAAGACAAAACGTTACCTTAAGGAAAAGGATACTTATATGTCATTAACGTCTCGTTTTAATATTCGATCGAATGCCACAGAATAACTAAAAGAGTTCTTTGAGAGAACATGAAGGCTTTCATCAACATAAACCATGCATCGTTTTAATACAGGACTGAATATATCAAGGGTGTTCATATACCCAGTGTTGATGAACATCAGCTCAAATCTCGAAAGCGAAGGACTATCGAACGCAAAGACTTGGATGCGATAGGTTTTGTTCAAAAATATCACCTAAATTCTCCTCCGGTGTAAGCAGGGCTGGATTATGTCTTTTAAAGTCCCTAAGTGTCCCTTTAAAATATTTTAGTGCCCCCACATATAGTTACTCATGCTTTTCCTTATTACTCTTTTCTTGGTCTTGCTACACCTTACATTTCATGATAAAACCGACAATCAAAACTTCTTATGGTTGTTCCCTTTCCTCGATGCCCTTTCCTCGATGGCTCATGCCAGAACTGGATTAACAATTTTGCTGAATTGTTAATCCAGTTCTGGGTTAAGTGAGAAATCTATAATAATAATTCTCTTAGAATATTTTCCATTTAAATGATAATGGGCTCCATTTAAAACAGAAAAGTTTTAGTTGGAGAGAGCATAAATACTGAACCGATAAAAGAAATTAGTTACAGGTACATAGCCCGGATTTCATCCTAGTAAGGTCGTGAGCGACCTCAGGCAGCCAACACCCAGACGACAATTAAAGGCAAGAGCAGTTGGACAACAAAGAAATCCTGAGACCTTTTGTTATACTTTTACATTGCTACAGTTCGAAATTCTTTCACCTTTATGAAATATAAGCTTACCTAAGAAGAATTCAATTGATTAAAGATATATTAAAAGATGAGGTTGAAAAATACATGAGATAGCTAACATATAAGCTGTATTCAGTTTAAACGAACGTGCTTAAGATACGAAATAAAGATGAATTATTGGCCATCAATTATCTTTCCAGAGTCAAACTCAGCTGTTACGTGTTTTTTCAACAAGAATATAAAAAGCAAGCACTACAGACTTCTAGCTGAACTCCTTCTACCAATGCCACTCATGTGAGCTATGATTATGACAGTGGCTAAACTCCTTCTACCTACGCCACCCAGATGAGCTATGATTATAACAGTGGATGGGCATCATTCATCTTGCTGAGATATATTTCGTTGTTTTGATTTATTATCTTTGAGTATCATTAATCTTTCAAGTCGCCAGATCTCCACCGTATAATGGCAACTGCACATAATTTTTAAGGTAGTTGTGCTTATTTGCTTGCATTTCCAGTATCACATGTTTAGGAAACAGCATTTTTCATGTATCCGTCTTTTACTTCTTGGATTGTCCCCTAACTTATTGATTAATATTTCTTATCTTTCATAAAGAAAAGTCATTAGTAGATAGAAAGAATTAAATGTAAGACAACAACAAGCTGCACAGAGGGGTAAAATTTGGCAGAAGTCCATTTAAACTATATCTTATATCTCAAAATATATGTCTCTTAAACATCTGAAATAGTTCGGGTTTCCTCGTAACCTTACTAGAGCCGTAGGTGTAACAAGTCTTCATCTCAGAAATATCTGTAACTATTTGTAAAAGCATTTCTCATATGGGACTGTCGAACTTACAAGTGCGCCCGTTATGTGGCCTGTCTGACATGAATTGCAGCACCTATACCATTGCCTCGATTTCGAAGTAGTTTCAGACAGTAATTCTGCAGAAGGCGCTAACATTTTATTTGTTTCAAGCCGCCCAACTGAGATAGTGGTTAGAGAGTCTGACTACCGTACCGAAGAGCCCAGTTTCGAATCCCGGAGAAGACATGGATGTTTGTAAATGTATAGTGTCTGTGCATGATGAGAATCACTCAAAATATGAGGCTAGCCGAGAGTCCTCTAGAGGGATTGGTAGTAAGGGAAAAGGGGTGGGAGACCGTCTGCTCTCCTTTCATAACTGGGGGCAAAACCGAGGAAAGTCGTACTGTCACCTGTATAGTGCCCAATGTTCTTGCCAACGATAGGCGAAATCTTGACTATTTGGCACCATGAATTTCGTGGGATTGCTCTGACTTCTGACAAGCGAGATTAGTCACAACAACAACTTGTTTCAAAATTATATTAGGCTTATCAGCGGCCGAGCGGTAAAATCGTTAAACACTGGTAGTTCGACCCAGATTCAAATCCCGGTGAACGAGCTGGCTGCAGGGGAGTTTCCGTAGTTTTCCTCATGCGCAAAATAGATACAAGCCAGCTTTCATAAAAAGCCCTCCACAAAGGCTTCTCTCCTCTTAGGCAAATAGCTCTTGAGTTCTTTGCCATAATGAAACAAATTAAACTAAACTAAACTGAGAGTATATTAGGCTGCCCGATAGAGATTAATGGCTGAAAAGGCGAAATTCGGCGTAGATTGAAAAAAAAATTATTTAAAACATAAAAAAAAAAAAAAAGAAAGAAAAAAAAGAAAAAAAAAAAAAAAGAGATAATTATTTGCATTATAACTTTCTTCATTTTCGCATTCCTGCTTATCTGAAACCTACAAAAGCCCGAGGGCAACTATGAATAAGAAAAATAAGAAGGCTTTGATATCTCTGATTTTGAGCATTTAAATGTAAATGCAGGTACAAATAAAAGTGGGCGGGACACCAAACATTTACCGTTGGTCGTACAGGTAATAGACCCTCAGCACTAATTCCTGTTCAAATACCCAGTTAAAAGGAGTCTCACAATGGTTTCAACCAAGGAAAGGAATTTATTTCTGTTAGAGAAACACTTTTCGAAAACGGATATTTGAAAAAACTTCTGACATTTCTTAAATTTTTCTGTCTGAATTTTAAAGAACTTCAAATTTATTTTCATTGATTAACTTGATTTGGGGGATTATCAATTTCAATGAACTTCTAAAGATTACTAGATAACTAAATCTGTTCTATCAATTTTCAAGTGTTGCAATTTATGACTTCTTGGGATGCATTTGATAACATCAACACAGTAATCCATTAAAAAGCTAAATCAGTTGAAAGAATAAATATCTCCCTTATATGCTTTCGTGGTATAGTTGTAGAGTCATTATGTTAATTTGGAAGCAGGCAAGATGAAAAATTAGCAACCGCCTTCGACGGGAATCGAACCACGGATCTCTGGAATACCGGCCCAGCGTGCTACCGTTACACCACGAAGGCATACTAGGGAAGTGGGAGAAATACCTTATATACTCCCCTTTTTAAAGGGCGACTAGGGTTTTAGGGACCTAGTCGCCAAATCCTGGGTGCGGAGAATCATCATCCACAACTCTTTTAGTTCGAGCGCCACTTGTAGAGTCATTAGGTTATTTGGAAGCAGAAAAGATGAAAAATAGGCAACCGCCTTCGCCGGGAATCGAACCACGGACCTCTGGAATGTGTGCTCAGTGTGCTGACCACAACACCACGAAGGCACGCTAGGGAGAAATACTTTATATAGTGATCAGTCATGTAATCTTAACACCCAGAATTAAGTGAGTGAGTTATTTCAAATGAGCATAGTGAATCTTTCAAATTGTCTTCACTCTCAAACTCCTTATTAAGCTGCTTTTAGTAAAGATGCAAGAACCTTCTCTTTAAAAATTGGAAAAAATAAATTATCCTTAATAATATTCTGCTAGCAGCTAAAATGCTACTGTTAAGGTTGTTAAAATCAATTACATTCCTTTTTATTTCAAATTATTTCAATTCTTTTATCTTGTTTTACAGATTTATTTCGAATTTTTATTTACTTCCGCGTTCATTTTTGCAGTTTCAAAAATGTTAACAATGTATATATCCTGTAGTTAGACTACGCAAAATTCCTAATATTTCTTTCACTTTAAGTTTTCTTTTATTTAAGCTGTCATTCAAGTAATAAGTTATGATAGAAGAAAGATAAATGCATTTTATGCACATCAACAAAATTTGTTTCTTCCTACTCCTCTAATAGACGGATAATACTTTTATACTTTAATGTATTTTTGATGTATGCTTATTCAAATGCATGAATCATAAATGAGGAAATTGGATTAGGGGAAATGTGTACCAGTCTTTCAATCTCAAATGTATTTAACATTTCTAGGTTTGTTCATTTTCTGCCTAGTTTCGCTTCTTTGCTTTGATATTACAAACAATATACCAGTTTAAACTCCGATCGTGATATCTCTGCATCAAATTATTACTCAAAAAAAATATTCTCTATTTCAGCATGGCACTGCTGGTTAGGGAAGGCGATAAAAAACGCACATCGTAAATTGCTAGTTAAATATGTGAGTGTGTCGACATATATATGCATTTATGTATGTATGAATTAATATGTATTCAGTTACTATACATAGGTATGGATATGTAAAGGAAAATTTCTTTATATGTGTATTCGCGTTTATATATGTATATGTGTGTGTGTGTGCGTATGTGTAAAGGAAAGTGTTTTTATACGTGTTTTTTTTTTTTTTTTTTTTTTTTTTTTTTTTTTTTTTTTCAAAATCATACTGCATCTTATAAGAAATTGGAAAGTTTTACT
The DNA here is from genome assembly GCF_044657685.1 of Stegodyphus dumicola. Taxonomy (NCBI): domain Eukaryota; kingdom Metazoa; phylum Arthropoda; class Arachnida; order Araneae; family Eresidae; genus Stegodyphus; species Stegodyphus dumicola. Next base: position 185,490,638 of record NC_140781.1, read on the forward strand.
TATGTGCAAATAATTCCGATTCATACTTATTTAATTCCGTAATTCTGATTCACCTTTTTAAATAAAATCAAAAGTTTAATATTTTGCTTATGCTAGGAAGTACTGCGTTTTACATTTTATACTTCATAATCATGAAGATTACAACTACTATAGTTTCAGCCTGTGAGTCTATGCTTTTTCTACCGAGACAGAGACTACATCGAATAAATAAATAAACGCCTGTCATGATACTAGATACATGTGCATGAAATATGAGCAAAACCTGAGCATTCTCTCAATTAAACAGTAAGTAATTATAAAAAATACCCTGGTTATGAAAACAAGATTCCTCTTACTGTACATAGAAATTACTTAAGAAAATCAAAATTCTATTTTACAGCTTAAGACAACAAGGAAAACATTTAATAAATCTTCATACAAAATGTTAAAAAAAAAGTGCTGTCATGTTTATTTCCTAGAAGTTGGTACACTCTTCATGAGTACTGTCAATACAAACATGAGATAACTAATAAGTAAATAAAGAAGATTTTTATTCGAATTTAATCTACGTTATTTCATAAAGTGTAACATTAATTCATTAGAGTGCAGTTCTTCGAGCAAGGATTGGATTTGAATTTACAAAATCATGGCAAAATCAGTTATATCAAAGGCATTTGGATTTATTAAATTATGACAATCAATATTACACTAGGACCATTTGTTTTCGGTAACCTTTATGAGAGAAATTGGCCTATATTCCTATCATCAAAAAAAATCTGCAATTAAATATAAATGAGGAGACGCACATCATTATCAAATATAAAATAAAACATAATCAGTTTTGGATAGATACTGGTTTTACAGAATATATCTTCACTCCTTGAAAAATACGAATCTCTTACTTATTGAACTTGAAATGGATTGAGTTTTTTTATAAACCAGTGCCAATACAAGGCTGATTTTTGACAAATTATATATATAATGGCATAATTTCAATATAACTTCCAAATTTATCGTAAGTTATCCTGATTTATAACCTCTACTCTCTGAGGAATCACATTTTTTCTCAATGCACTGATATCAGCTAGTCTCTGCTATGACACAAATACTGAAATCTTTCGCTTTGATTAAAAATCTATTGCAATACGCAAAAGGAATTATTTCATTCTTCGAATAGTAGATTGACTATTACGCTTATCTGAAGGGCATAAAACTTTACTTTCCAATGGAGATCGTGAACTGTTAACGTCTAATGTAATAGCAGTACACAGAATGAAACTTTATAAGACAGAAATAAAAAATAAAAGCTGCAGTAAGAAAAATAAACCGTCTCAAGCAAATAACCTTAATTTGTATGTTCCATAGAGTTCTTGAAGGTTTCAACTTTCTTTTACAGAAAAGTGCTCTCAATTATTATGTCTTTTCCGTCTTGCCGTCAGCACAATAAAAGCACGTCTTCTGTGTTCTAAATGCAACTTCAAGAGGCTAAATGCAAAACCATAATCATCTCCTAATAACAGGTTTGAGGAAGTGCGAAGGCGTTTCCACAGAAGGCGAAGAACTTCTAATGATTCCAAAGCGCAGCTGTGGCTGATTTAAATTTGCCGCAATACTTCCTGAACGGTAACTGGACAAAGGCTTGATAAAAAGCAGAATTTTCTTAAACGTGAGCTTGTTATTTTGAGTAAATTCTACCTTCTTTATTGCAGCCTTTCAGAACATTTTTGATTCAGAATAATTTAAAAATAATTAAAAAAGTATTTTGTTGCTGCCATTCGAATAATTAATAAAAATAATGACGTAATTAATGATTAATACAGTTCGAACTTTTTTAATAAGAAGAACAAGATAATTTGAACTCATTAAAATAACTAAACTCAGATATTTAGATTGTTAATTATTTATTTTATTATTTAAATTAGACAAATTAGTTGCTATAGTTTAAGACAAATTAGTTGCTAAGTAGTACTTATAAGCTATAGAAACTAATCTATAGATTCAAGGAAACGATGAGATAAATTATCATTTCAATCAGTCGAAAACCTCTGCCGCTTCATTTTCAGCTAGAGGATATTTTTCTCCCCCCCCCCACACACAATTTAGAAATTTACTTTATTTAAGTGTTTTCTTCTCTCCGCAGGAGATATTAAGATATTTGCCTTAATGAAATTCAGCGGTTAAATACAAAAAAGAACTATTTGCTTTTTTTTCCTATAGAATTTCCTCTTAACTTGACACATGGAAAATGATACGATTTCATATCCAATCTTACTTGGAGGTGTGTGTGTGAGAGAGAGATTATGGCAAAGCCTCGAGGGCTATCTGCCTAAGGGGAGGGATGCCTTCGTGGAGGACTTTCTAAGGGAAACTGGCTCGTATACACATTACACATGGGGAAAACCACGAAAACGCCCATGCAGCCAGCCCGTTCAGGGATTCGAACCTCGGACCGAACTACCAGTGCTCAGCGACTTTACCGCTCGGCCGCTTTGTTTTTATAATTTTAAAGATTTTAAAAGGTTTTCTTCGATTTGATTAAGAAAAAATGCGATTTAATTTTCTACAAGTCGGCTGGGTTGGAATTTTCTCTTCTATTCCCCACCCCAAAACGCAGTATCTTTGGATGAATCCTTTGATGCTTCTTCAGAAAAATTTGTGCTGAAGAAAATCTTGGCGATAAAATGCTGATTGGATGTAACAAGGGTATAAGTTCAATAAATTTTCTATTTTTCAAAACATGTACTATTGATAAATTATTTGATGAAAGAAAAGTCTTACGAAAAGTTAATATAGTTTTTCTACTGTAAATTCTATTTTTTCAGAACATGTATTATTGATAAATTACTTTAATAAAGGCAAGTCTTATGAAAAGCTAAAATATTTTTTCGAGTGTAAAATTACAGTAGAAAAAAGTTTCTGTGTTCTTTACAGCAGTGATGTCACGTGAAATGAAACGCTCCTAAATTAACTGAAAGAAAAACCTGTAAATGTAAAATTTAAAATTAGGTAAATAGTGACCTTACTTTGCTACAGATTTTGAACAAATTAAATCGATAGGATTTTTTTCAAATTCTACGACAAATTTAAGTGTCTTTTTTTCCCCCAGGATTAGACATTTTGTCCCTTAAATACAGCTATCCCTTCTTCAAAGAATGTATACTAAAAAATGTAATTTAATCAGAAATTCAGATTGTATCAAGCTCTAAATAAATGCTATATAAATAAGTAACATAGTCACAGGCATTTATTTGAATATGAAGCTAAAATGAAAATTCTTAGTTAAAAAATTTTAATTATTTCAAAAACGTGTGAAATGAGCAATAGAGTTTTATACTTACAGAAATTTATTGAAAATAATCCGTTTCACTGGCTTGTTTGAAAGTCTGTGCATTGAAAGTATTTGTTCCCATGTGGATATTAAAATCACTGGGGATCTTTATGTCCGTCATTGTCACCATCAGTTATCATGATTTTTTTAAATTAGGAGGTGGATCTTGAGGCATTTGTAAATTACACTTTTCGTCTGGCTCTCTTCGCTGTGCTCACTGTTTTTCAAACTATTTTTTAAAGCTCACATCATCAGCTACAGGTGACAGGTGAGAGCAGGTCCGGACACCCGGACGGCTTACATAGACTAGTCGGGTATCTTCCGGATCCCGCAACTATCTGAAGCTACACTCCGAAAACAATACAAAAGCAAAATACATGGCCATACAAGGGCAAAATATAGATTTTTCTGCATGCGAAATTAAACATTTTCCTGGCTACATCGCATGTTAACTCATTGCTACACATACTCGCTACAATAAACATTTCATAATATGCATTGCGTTGATCATTGCACTGTACTTAAGGCACATTTACAACTAAATGCTACACTTAATACACCATACTTTGCAACATATTATGCAACATTATTCTTGACAATTCAACATAGATTCTGAACAATGTAATTGTTTAAATAGCACATAACTGGATTATATAGTACATAACTTCGTTATATAAGACAGACTTAAATAAATAACTTGATACAACAGATAAATAAATTAAGAGCTCTTAAATAAAGAGCAAAATTGCACATTACAAACTAATTACACATTTTGCACACAGAAATCCTCTTTGTTTACTTTGTGCTGTACTTATAATATACAAAATACAGATTTAAGGACACAGTACAGCCCATATTACTTTTGATTACATCATCAGCTACAGTTGAAATAAAAGATTTTATATCATCATTAGTATCTTCAGTACACAATTTTTCATCATTTTTAAATATTCTTGCATTTCAACACTGCCACTGAGTTTGACAAGTTAAAACAATTCATTTTCCTCAGTAGTATTTTACTTAAGGAACTCAAAACTGGAATTTCAATGCCTGCTATCTAAATCTGGCCGTTCTTAAGAAATTAAAAAATATAACAGAAAAACTGGAGACACTAGAGCGGGACATGTGTCATACTGATTAGTGAGCTCCTGTATAATGAAAAAATGTAGTTAGTACGCTATATATTGCATTACTGCACACAAGGATTGTAATACTGTCCATAATGAAACACAATGACTGTAGTATCAACTGATGCACAATGGCAATGGACTGTAATAAAGGCACACAATAACTTGATGGAAAAGGCACATAGTGAAAAATATATGTATTGTAGATAGGATTTCTACACACACTGAGTGTAGCACCTTATAGTATATGTCCAAAGTGACGCAACAGTAATCTTATTAAGTACTCTAATTTTGTTCTTAATACAATCTGCATCATATTTAATCCGCTTCGAGTCCAGTACGGTATAATATGCAAAGATGTACTGATATAAGTATAATGTATAACGGACAATGCAAAATGAATTTAACAAATAGTATATAAATTGAATTTAGCATATTGTACCCAATGACTATAGCTTTCTGTTCTCTAAAGTATTGCAACAGTAATTTCTTTTATGCAGTAATTTGAGTAATTTCGTGTTGTGTTTTGTATAATGTTCAGCTATTTCATATAACTTGCCAGTATGTGTTCAATTTGGTTTTATTGTAATTAATGTATTATGAGTATTAGATGCTTATTTTGATTTATTAAGTACTAATGTCAATGGTATGTAAACTGTACATTCAATGAACTCCCGACATGACCCTTATAGGGTACAGGGAAGTGCTGCTCTAGACTGTTGAGGTATCCGGACAACACTCGATCAGTCAGTTTACGTAAGCCACCCGGATGTCCGGACCTTTTCTCACCTGTTCACGTGTCTTAAAACAGCACTGAACACAACTTTGGTGATATGGATTTAACAGTCTTTGTTATCCACTGAATGGCATTCAATATATTGGCACATTTTGCAAGCTGATCGCTGTTTCACATGCAGCTTGACAAAGAACATGAATGCAAAAATACTTTTCTGCAATTAATCTTGAAGTTTCTACTTATTATACCTCGTTCCAAAGGCTGATGTTGCATTAAGTGGAAAAAATACCGATTTCAGTTTTACATTTAGTGGGTGGGCTGGCGAATAGTCAAGAAATAGCAAAATCTTCCTATTTTTTAGACATTGTTTTATCAAGAGCGATCAACCATTCTAACATTTTGCTTTGCAACGTCCATGATTTTTTCTTGTGATGCCAATGGACCGATGAAGAGTTTAGATTGACGTAATTGAAGCGTTTCGGTTTTTTTTTTTTTTTTTTTTTTTTTTCGGGGGGGGTGGCGTTCAATTACAAATAGCTGCTCAAACTCTCCTTCCGTGGTACGATAAAGTACCACAGTGAGACGTTCCTTGAAGCTTTTACCACTGGAGCACTTTTCTGCTTTGAAGCATAGAGTTTTATTCGGCAAAATTCGATAAAATAATCCAGTTTTATCTGCATAGATGTTTTCAGCCTCATATCCTTCATAAATTCCTCTTAACTCTTTTATTCACTCTGTTACATATTGCACATCTACTAATTTTTCTTCACCACAAACAGTCTTAAGAGTAATGTTATATCTTTGCTCAAAATTTGTCTAACCATTCATTTGATGCTTTGAAGTTCTGCAGTCTCAAACTTTCCGCAACTTCTTTTGCCTTTTCTTGCAATAATATTTCGCTTACAGCAAAACTATTTGCTCCTACAGAACAAAGCCCACCACCGACCGAGCGGTACAGTCGATGAACACTTGTAGTTCTGTCCGAGGTCCGAATCCCGCGAATGGATTGGCTGCATGGCCGGTTTCGTGGTTTTCCCCATGTTTAACGTGTGTACCAGCTAATTTCCCAGAGAAAATTCTCCACGAAGGCATCCCTCCCCTTAGGCAGATAGCCCTCGAGGCTTTGCCGAAATTACATAAACTAAACCCAGCCGCAGAATGAAACTAATTGAACGCTACTCTACCAATTTCACATGCTTTAGTTTTTCTAAACTTCATACTTTTGGACTGTTCATTTGAATTAGTAATCCATAGTAATTTTATTTCTTCTCTATCGTTTAGCTCATGCCTTATTTACACTTGGTTTTTACTTACTCTAAATATCTGCCAAGTTTATTTTTCATTCCATCACTGAGTTTATTATTCATTTCAACTATTGAATTATTTGTAAATTATTATGCTGAGCCCAAAACTTCAGGAAGAAAAAAAAATCTAAAAATTCTTGGCTTGTACACGGAAGTATATGGTGAATGAATTTTAATAACTTTAAGTTTAGAGAGAGAGTGAGAGAGAGTATTGGCTACTCAGCCCATTAGTACTGAAACTCTCAGTATTTTCACCCAAGGAACAGATAGTTCTACTGCTGTTTCCTGAAGTTCTATCTTTGCAAGGATCTATATTTTAGAGGACGCGCTTATTTTGGAGCCGGGTTTTTAGGTTTCTACTTAACTCTTTGCTGCGTAAAGTTCTTATCCTACTTTCAGCCCACAAGGTATCGAAGTTTTAGTTGCGCTGATGTTTTAGTTGTAGCTTCCAACCCCCTAAAGTGCAAACAAACTTTCAGCTGCTTTGTTGTACTTAACGTGTGCTTTTAGATGCTAACGTAATAAAAGATAGTAATTCTTCCACGTTTTAGAATCAGCCCATTAGTACTGAAACTCTCAGTATTTTCACCCAAGGAACAGATAGTTCTACTGCTGTTTCCTGAAGTTCTATCTTTGCAAGGATCTATATTTTAGAGGACGCGCTTATTTTGGAGCCGGGTTTTTAGGTTTCTACTTAACTCTTTGCTGCGTAAAGTTCTTATCCTACTTTCAGCCCACAAGGTATCGAAGTTTTAGTTGCGCTGATGTTTTAGTTGTAGCTTCCAATCCCCTAAAGTGCAAACAAACTTTCAGCTGCTTTGTTGTACTTAACGTGTGCTTTTAGATGCTAAGGTAATAAAAGATACTAATTCTTCCACGTTTTAGAAGGGTTAAGCAGGTTTAAAAATAGATTAAAAAAAGCAACCTTTGATTGAAGTTACTTTTGAATAAAACTCCACATACTTAGAGTGCAATCAAATACATATCCCTTTTCTTTAGGAGCCAACCAAAAAAAAAATTTCAAATGTCAGATAGGCGATAAATATTTTACATGGAAATCAATGGGAGGAGCAAAGTGAAAGAGAATGCAAAAGAGGAAAACAATAATGAAACGAGAAAAAGGCTGAGATACTAGAATTTGGAAAGCGTTGATAAGAACTGGATGGGTTTTAATGTTATTAACTAAAAAAAAGATAAATTTTTGTGAATGTGAAAGATTTCCAAGAAATTCACTTCATAAATCGAATAAGCTTTACAGATAATTTTCGCAGAACCAACGTCAAAACAATGACACAAGTGACTAATTATGATTAGCTAATAATGATTTGTTTATATCTAGCTCCTTTTCGAATATACGAATCGAGAGAAGGGATCTTTAGAAAGCTAGCAAAGAATTTTTTTTGTTAGATGAGAAAAAGTTAAAAGTTGAACTTGCGGAGAATCTGAGCAATTTTGTACTGACAGAAGGATGAAACTGGATGACGATGAAGTTGTTACATTATATCCATAATAGCGGAATGTCTTTTATGATGAGAGAAAGAGAATTTGTTAAAGACTTTATCAATGATCATAGGACAAAAGCCTCTCTACTCCAGTATACTGCTTTCCCCTCATAATATAGAATTTTAATTAATGTATTTCTCTTCTAATTTAAGGTTAAAAAAGAAGTTTAGATTAAATGAAATTTGATTTAACCTGATATATATATTTTTGGCAGGATATTACAAAAATTTTAATTTGCTCCATGTCACGCTTGCACTTACTTCTTTCCATTCAAATTCTAATGACTGCATAGAAGGGAATTTAGCTTTCTTTGTTGCAGTCTTTATTTAAATAACAATAGTAATATTTCTATTTTATTCAACTCTTAAAAAATAATCCTTAAAAGTACTCGTACATTCCGCATTTGGTATTGACAATATTGCAACTCGCACATTAAGTGACAATGATCTTTCTTGCTGGAGAAAAAGAGATTAGATGCCTAATATATTAATTTTTAAGTTGATTAATTTGTAATAAGAACTTCTAAGAAATTTGATAAATTATACGAAATGCAGCTGAAAATAAAAGTTAGGATTTTCATTTAAACTCACCAAGTCTTCAAAGCACATGCAACATCGAAGCATATGCAAGAGCTATATATAAATCTTGTGTAATTTATTGTTATTTAATTTAGTGGAATTAAAATAAATTGCGCAAATCAAATCATTGCTTACTGCTTAATAACTTAAATTTAATTAATGAGATATATAATATTTTTCACAATATCTAATCAATGTAATTCTGAAATATATAATTTATTTGATAATATATATTTGGTTATATATTAACGTAATTTTTAAATACATAATCTTTTGGTAATACTTATAATTAATCTAACTTCTAATGAACTTAATTCGTGTCATTTCTAATACACCCAACAAACTAATACTAAGTTACTAATACTAAGTCAGAGTTTCTTGCGCTAAGATAAGCCAATAAGTTTTTTATCTTTTGATTTTGAATTAAACTGGATTAGTCAGTTGTGATAAAGAACAAAGAACTATCCGCCTAAGATTCATCCTGGTTTTCATCTCGATCATCCCAAAGATCTAATTTTTTTCCTTTCGCTTTTACTTGTTTCACTTGTTTTAATAAATAGTTCATGCTTAATTGTGACGCTGGAAATGTTTATATTAATCGTGTTAAGATTATTAATTTCCTTTTATCACTTTTCAAATTGTTGCCACCAAATATTAGAACCCTGCATTATATTTAAAGAAATTGAATCACGAAGAATCTGCATAAATGTATGTATATTTCTCGCATTGTAAAAAAACAACAGTACCTTAAAACATCAAATTTTAAATAACGTAATCCTCCACTGAATATGAGCATCTGAAAGCCCAAATTTGGAATTCGTTTTATTATCTATTTCATATTTTGTAGAACTTTAACGAATTTTTGATTTGATTAGCAAACTCAACAATTTCAAAGCGTATTTTATGCGCGAGTTTTTTTTTTTTTTTTTTTTTTTTTTTTTTTTTTTAAGCCCAAAGAGCATTATCCCAGAAGGACTATTAATTTCGTTTTGGCATTTTGCGTCAAAAAACCTTTAAAAGTCTGAATCACTTTTCAAATTGTTGCCAACAAATATTATCGCCCTGTATTATATTTAAAGAAATTAAGTAATTAAGAATCTGCTCGCATTGTGATAAAGCAACGGTACCTAGAGCCATCAAATTTTGAATAACTTACGTGTCCACCCGAATATGGGCACCTGGAAGCCCAAATTTGGAATTTATTTCATAATCTTTCGTATTTTGTAAAACTTTAACGAATTTTTGATTAGAAAACTCAGCGATTTCAAAGCGAGCAGTGTACGGAAACAAAGAAGCATTTCTATCTCCAGCGCGCAAGACTGTCTATCGGAAATTCTAAAGATATGCTCTTTTTAAATTATTTTGCGACATTGCTGTTGAATTGAATTTTATGGTTTCAGTGCGAAGAACAGGATAGTTAATAAATAAAGGTAACACGCAAAACATATATATACTGCTGTTGAATTGGGTTTTATGGTTTAAGTGCGAAGAACATGATATTTAGTAAATAAAGGTGAAACGTTAAAAAAGTGCTACTTTGGAAGTAATATAAAATCTGAAAGCTTTCAGATTTATTTATTTATTTTGTGCCTTTAGATGACGCTAGTTACGTTACCAGGCTATTTATCATCCTCGTAAACTGCCAAGTGTTACCTTTCAGGAACATAACATGTATACTTTTTCTCCTACTCTCCCTGTGAAATATCCAGTTCTTAGTTTGTTGCCATTCAAAAGTTTAATCTTGCTGACATTGTTAAGAGATTTTTAAGTCAGGTTTCTAATTTTAGCTTTGTTATTAATCAGAGTGACAGACTTAAAAGCCATAAGCTCCTTCCTTCTTAATAATTTACTTATTTTATTTTTTATAATATCTCTAATTAATATAATTTTAATAATCTAATTTCAAACTACTAATTTTTATAAACATTTGCACCATTATTGTAATTAATAAAAAGACATTTCTGATGCCATACGTTATATACCTCGGTACGGATAATCATTTGCGAGTCGCTTTTCATTTAATAAGAAAATCATGATATCCAGTTTTCATTAAATACATTCTAATACTCAGTTACACATACGTATTTTTAAGAGTAAATATCGGATTGTCAGTAAAATATCCCCGCAGGTCATTCGTCGGAGAATTGCCTGAGAGAAATGATTGCCTTAGCAATCATATTCGCCAGATCTTTTCTGTATATCTGCCAAAAAAGAAAAGTAAAAAATGATCCCTTCAGAAAAGAAAATAACAAGCCATTATCTCATCTGTATTATCGTTATTTGCTTCTTGTCTTCGGCCGTCGAACTTGGACCGCTACTCCCACTTCGAACTAACTTGAGAGCATGCGCAAGTAGCCCTTGAAAGACAGGTAATTATGCACATAACTCGTTTTTTGACTAATTTAATATCCACGCAATATTTGTGAGGACAAAGCCCCTGTGGATCGCAGTATCTTCTTCCGCTTGCCATAGTAGGAAGTGTTTCCTTAATACTTAGGCTCGTTTTTTGTCTCCTTCCCTTTTTTCAAATATACAGCTTATTTAACAATAACTATTTAATAATAACAATAATAATTGTTTGATAATTATTTAATAACAATGTATTTAATAATAATCTATTTATATAATTTATTTAATGCCCACGCAATATTCCTGAGGACAAATCCTCTGCGGATCGCAATATCTTCTTCCGCTTGCCATAGTATGAAGTGTTTCACTAATACTTTAGTACTTTAGGTTCTTTTTCCCGCTTTCATTATTTTTTTTTCAAAGCTTGCAGCTTTTAGTAAATGATATTCACTAGCTAAAGTCCCCAGATATAGAGTTTAGATTCCTTTTTAACATATTGAATTTCCCACTCAAGCATTCCTTTTTGTAAAATTTAATTATTCATTAAAAATTTAAGCTTTATCAAATTTTAATTTCAAGAGTAATAGTACGTCTCAAAATCAGAGAAATCTCTAGAATTCAAAATGAAAAAGAAAACTAAATTTAATTATAAAAATTAATAAAATATATTTTAGAATTAGATTTAATAAGAAATTTCTTGAGGCTTTAAGAGAATATTGTGAATGTTTATCTATACAGAACTTAAAGCCAATTACTCCGAAAAGTAGGCACGATCCGTGATTCGCCAACACTCAGGCTTTTTTCGGATTCCATTCTTGTGAAATTGAATTGTCTTCGTAGAAATCTGCCAGCCACTTATTCATCATAAATAAGACAATAAGATCTGCAGCGATCGACAGCCGAAAATTACCTTGAAATGAGCAGATCTTCAGCATTACACACACCACAGAGACTTGTGTCGCCACAGAGATTCCTGAACCAACAGCTTACCTTACGCTTTCTCATGGTACTTTAATGGAATGCGATCTTAAGGCGACGACTTCAGGAGCACTTAATTCAGACTCTGAGCAGAAAACACTTATGAGACCGTATTGAAAGCACTTCAAGGCTCATACTTAAAAGATATTTTTATCCTAAATGCACTGTGGGACCTTATATCTATTGTAAAAATAATCGGAGAACATTCGATGAGACCAGAAATTTCCCAGCAAGCTAATACATTTTATTCAGAAGTGTTAGAGGTGTGAAACGTCAATTATTATTGATGCAGCAGTAATACGGTAAAGACTTCCGAAAAAAAGAACTAAACGAAACTGAATTAAACTTATCTCTTCCAATACGTTCAAATTTTGTGTATTTGATTATTGAATTGATAAAAGTTAAACTGAAGCAGACCCAAATGTAGAAGTAAATTAGTCTGCTGCATTTAGTTTTATTTTATAAATTTGATGAAAACAGGACGAAAAAATATGCTGCACACATTTTGTTTATTGTGTAAAGCTGAAAATCCTCTAATGGTAAATTGGATAAAATTGCTCTCAGGTGCTTAAGTTAAATGAAGCAAAGAGACAAAATGGTAACTTTGGCTAGAAATTTAGATCACAGGGACATTCTTTCAGTTGCATAAAAAGTGGAAGTAGACAAAAAGAAAAAAAAAGGCAAAATGGAATAGAAAAAATGTAATGCCTGAAAATTATCTATTAATTTTAGTTTTGTTACATCGTAAGGAAACCAAATTCAAAAATATATAAAAAATAAAAATAAAGAAAAATAAAGAACGTGCCTGGCTTAGATCACGCTTCAATGAATCAATTTGGTAGTTCAGCAGGTCCGCGGAGTAGAAGAATTCTGAGCTGGATTTTCCACTGAGCACGTGTCGTTACAATGGCAAAAGCATTGACTATGAAAAAGAACACTAAATGTTTTTAGAAGTACTAGTTATATTTTCTGTTGAAAACTTTATAAAAATGTAATGCAGCAAATTTATGGAGTAATTACGCAATTTTTTGTTTGTTTATGCAATGGAGATAATTTGATAATTTGTCCAGGAATGATAAAACGTCCTACGATGTTCTGAAAATAAGTCATCTTTTGCTTAACGAACTTTCTCAAGTATTGAGTTATGCTTTATTTTAATTCGGTTATTATTATTTTAATTGCTCCTTTTTTCAATTCTGATGACTGAAACTTCTCAAATAATATCGGAACAACAGAAAATTTCGTGCAAAAACTTTAAAACCCTAATCATTACTAATAATTTATTATGGCATTCAAGTTTTATACTGATTTCTAATACACTACAAAAGAAAATTAATGTCCAAGTGCAATTATGAATAAAAAATTTAAACGCACAGGGAAATATACTATTAGCACTTCACGTAAATTAATGAATAAGAAGTCGCAGGTTTGCTAAAAAAAAAACGTGCTGTTTTTTAAACTTTACATTACTTTGTGGATTCCTAGGTTAAAAAAAAATGCTTTGGATCTTCCAACCACACACAAAATCCAAGTACGTTCTGTAGAGAAATTGCTGAGTCAAAAGAAGCTAATACCTATGTTGTGGGGAATAAGTTCATAAATTTAGGTAAGTAACCTTGTTATGCGAATGGTAACTCAACTACATACTGAAAAATTTTACGATGAAAGATTTAACCTAATGAAACAAAAGTTTGGACGGCGGGAATTTCGCAGTTTCTCAGTTTGTCACAGACACATTGCCAGGATGATGACTTTCGTCCTACGTTCAACATTTAATGCCCTTCACGCAGACTTCAAAACCAGGTTTAAGGATGATTTGACTATGGAAATACCACAGAGGATTATCAGTCCGTACGGTGAAACTGAAGAATCGGTTGTCATGCTACAAAAAGAATTGACTGGAATAAGTACTAACGAAAGACTTACGGTGCAGTTTAAAAATGGATATGTTCCGGCTTTAGAGAGATGTACCTGTTACTTATCCTGCATTATGGACTACCGCAAATTTTCGTGTAATAGAATTTCTATCTTCATATTTTGTCGAAAGGAGATTCAGTGGGGTTATCAATTTTCTTAAAAAAAGTAAATAAAATTGGAAATCACTGACCGGGGAGATTTAAGTTAAGGCTGACTAATTGGAAGCCGAATACTAAAAATTTGCTATTAAAGCATAAGGTTCATTCCTCCCATTAAATGCATTGACTTCTTTTGGTTGTGTATATGTATTTATTTTATGTAAGAATGTTTGCCAGATTTGCATTTTGTGCCGCTTTTATTAATAATGATATATGAATAAAAACTTTAGACATGTTTTATTATTTCAAAATTTGTCAGCTGTCAAAAACAGGTTTAACGTTGAATTTTTAAAAAATCGGTATTAGATAGCGTTCCAAAACTACTCACCCAGTGTAAAATTTCCTCTCACAGCTGTCATTACTAGGTAAATTTTCACCCTGTTTGGTAAATTTCTCACTTGTAACGTGACATTCTTATACATTTTGCTTTTACTTGAGTGTTTTGGAATGCTTTTGGTGAAACTTTACCCTCAGTTTTACTCTGCTTTGAAACGCTCGAGAATAAATATTGCATTTCCCGACCAGGTTTAGAACGACCACTAAGGAGGGGAGTCAACGAAAAACATAAAAAATCGACAAGTGGCCAACTGGACAAAAAAGTTTGGGAATATTTGTGTTAAGCCAAACATTAACTTGAGGTTTGCAGACTTGAGCTTTTAATATATTTTTAAATATTAATAATAAGGTTTTTCAATATCAGTATTTTTATAAAATGTTTATGTAATGGTTACTAAAAACCTTCACGGCAAGTGCAATGCTACAGGTATTTTAAATAGTGCAAATCCCTGATTCTGGTTTCTTACCAAATAAACAAAATTATAATAACCCTAACTTATATTTCTTTATTTATAAAGTTTTATAAATATTTACCATTGTGTAACGTGTTACGCTAGTTTTCCTCAGAAAATCCTCCACGAAGGCATCCCTCCCCTTACGCAGATAGACCTGATATGATTTTTCTCGTAATAAACTTATAAGGTATTTCTCCAGCCTTCCTAGCGTGCCCTTGTGGTGTAGTGGTTCTGCACGCTGGGGCGGTATTCCAGAGGTCCGTGGTTCAATTCACGGCAAAGGCGTTTGCCAATTTTTCATCTCTCCGGCTTCCAAAATTAACCTAATGCCTCTACAAAACAAACCAGTGTATAAATATTTACAGCACAAAGTACAATTTACAAAAGTAGTTTCTAACGTTATATATAATCATGTACCTCGGCTGAGGGATTTTTCTTTTTTTCTTTAAGGGATATCTTATTTTTTCTCTCTAACATTACGTTAAAAGAGTTTACGGTTTATTTATCACTATGAAGAATTTCACCAGAGATATTAATTGAATCTTTAAATACGTTTCGTATGAAATCGCACAATATAATTAAAAAGATATGCGTCAAAAAGCAAGCACTGAATCTGAAAATCCTTTTTAAAAAATTTAAAAGTGCACTTTATTAAAAAAGCATGTCAGAATGTGAGAATGAGAATATCTGTACAGGGAATTTAAAATGCGAAGGAATGTCAAGAAAAATCAAGCAGTCTTTTATTAGACAATTTTGAAATTTAAATGTTAGTTTTTCTTTATTTATACTGAAAAAAAGAACGTATTATATTTGGATAAGCCCAGATTTATTGTTTTAGAATTGTCTAAATTACATACCTATAAATTGTATTACTCTGTAATGATTAATTTATTTTTTATCTAACCAGTTATTTTACGTTAAGTAACCTTACTGTCCCTCTCCTTTCCGATTTCCTGCCAGTATGCGAATTTTTAGTTCGCGCATGTTCAGATGAGGTAAAAAGAGCTAGTATTTGAAGGGAATTTTTAGATTGTTTAATCAGAGCGTGTTCGGTCTGCTGAAGGTCACGTTACTAGTTGCAGTTCTACTATAGCAGTCTCCCTTCGGCGTTGCGTTATCCTTGCCAATAGTTCTTGTCACGCCGGTAGGTTTGAGCCACTTTACGCATTAATCATTTCTGTGTATCCTTTGGGGTAACTTAAGGTTGAACTTAGTTTGAAATTTGAATTCCTTATCTGAGTTACGCCATAAATGCAAGCTGATTTGTAAGCACAAAAAGTGCCTTCTGTTAAATGATTTTGAGTTCTGAATAAAAGGGTCTTTTACACCCTTCTTAAGTTCTCTTTCTTTCATCGTAGACATAGCGATAAGTCGCTTAAACATCTATTCAAAGATTTGTCACAACTTACTCTTAGTTACAGAAACAAATCCACACAACTCTCGGTTTAAAAGTGTGTATAATGATCGTTGTGAATTACTATATATTGATTCCTTTTATTTTAATATTAAAAACAAATGATGCAGTATTGTTTTACCGGCAAGCTGAAAATTGTATTAACTGATTGTTCCCGCAGTTTGTAGAAAATCAGTTTCAAGTGAAGTCCTGGGACCTTTTGCATCTGGCAAAGCAATAAATATCATTCAGACTATCTTACCTTCAACATTATAATATACATTCGTATTCAAAGCTTAAACATTTCTTTCCTTGCTATCTGCTGGTATTATCGTAATATTTTTGGTTTTATATCTAAATCCTGGATCTTTTAAAATTCATAGAATCTTTCACCTGCAATGTAATTCGATGCTCCTCTATCGGCGCAAAAAGCTGGTCTTTCTCCACAGATATTAAAAAAAAAAAAAAAAAATGGACCTGCTCAGTAGATTGGATGATTCCAATTGCATACAGTTTTACAGAACTGACGACAATATTAGTTTCTTCTTTTAACTTACTACACTAACGGCACTTTGATTGTAGAAAATAAAGATGTCCACAACCCCACAGCAGTGAATAGAAGTTATAGGGATAAATAAATTTCGGTTTGGCCCCTACTAAGGCCAGAAGTGGTGGTCACTTTATTATGGAGGCACCTAATGGATCGGCCACCTTTGCCTCCTAAGAAAGGACGGATAGTTACAACCATGCCTTCTCCGGGATTCGAGCCCGGGCCCTTTGGTATCGCAGTCGACTTCCCTAACTACTATACCATTTAGAATTGTCAAAGTTTGTATTTTTAATCTGGTTAGCGTTTCTAGGATTAGGAGGTTTAAATTTTCTTGCTGGAACAAATTTAATATTTTATTTATTTATTTATTTATTTTGCAATGGGAGTGCATTTTTCTTCATACCAAGTCTCACATTTTCGCAATAATCGAGCTTTTCTGCGAGCTCCAACGGATTATTCATTTCTGATAAAATCTCCACGAATGTTCTTCCACATCGGGAGGTATTCTTTCATTTAGCTGATCTTCAATGGTCAAGTCTTATAGTTGCTTGAAACTAGACATACTCAGTTTTTTAACCCATCCTTCAAAACAAGATTTCGTTTCAAAAGCAAAGTTCTTTCACGTAATTTCTGCAGATTTTTCATGTTGACAAAACATTTGTCGAAACCTATCAGCTGTCAGTCTATATCGCTTTGAAGGCATATCTTTTACTTTTGCATAATCGTTAGAATCTTCTTTGTTTTCTCTAACAACTAATTAATTTATCTCAGGTGGCAATGATCGAATTCAATACGGGATCCAGTTAGTTTTAGGTATATTTATGAACTTCAGTTAACGCACAAACACTGTCAGATAAAGACCTATCTCATTTTGCTTTGAGATAAATTTTGGAAGAATACAACTCAGTTCAAATTTAGGTTGATCTATTTTCTTTCTTCTTCTGCATTTTTTTTTTTTTTAGCCCTATCTTCAGCTGCTTTTTGTTCAACCAGTTTGAGTCTTTCCACTACATTTTCTGGTGCTATGAGTTCAGCGATAATGTTATTTAACATATTGTTTGTAAATTCTTCATCATAGATTTCAGAATTCTTTATTAGATCTCGCAATAGCACGACTTTTAAGTTACCTGTACCTTGCAATCCAAACTCTAAAGCTAGTATTCTAAAATCCTATTTGTGGCCTTTGCCTAAATACGCCATCTCGAAATAAATTTACGTAATTTTTTTAAATAGTCCAAATGACTTTTCTAACTTTGTATTGTTTTCGTTAATACTTAAATACTTACAAAATTAAATATAATTTCACTCTATAAATTATCTTAATTAATCAAACTTCACACAAAACTAATGTCCTACTTACTGAGTAGTTGCTTTACAACAAAACCAAGCATACTGGATTAATCCTTCACATACCGAAGTGGCTAATTTTTACCGCGGTGGCAAAACTCGAAATTTTTCACATCACCAGGCTGATGATTTTCTCAACAACGGGTCAAAAATAAGTCATAATAATTTATCGCATTAAAAAACGTACACTACTCTTTTAGGTGACAAAGTGGTGTAAGAAATACCTGAGAAAACAATTCAACTGCCCCCGGTAGCACATACTTCTGATCTGCATATACTTATGGTTCACCTTTGATTACCTCCAAATCATAAAGGCATTTAGATAGTTAATAATGTGTCCTCTTTTCCAAGATTTCACGTCTAATGCAAACCTTAATTCTACCTTCTTCTGTAATATGTTTAATATAATATGAATAGTAGTTATACTGTCGCATAAAAACTGTATGTTTTCTTAATGCCATCTGTTTATAAATTTCATGCATCATCCAAAACGTTCTGCCACAGGCATTTTTGATAAGTAAGTGTTGCTCAATTTTACTTCAGTTTAATCATTCATGTTTCGTAAGCTACTATCATGCTCCACGGAAATTTGCATTCCTTTATACTCAATTTCGATGGAAAATGTATCCGCCAGTGTTCCTCAAATGATCCTCCCGGATCATCTTTCAAGAATCTTTCTAACTTTCTTTTTGCCTCAAGCTAATGGAAGCTGGTTCATTTATCTTAAGGTATTTCCCAATGGTCAGCAATGTTTGACAGCTGAAAGATAATCCTTTTCACGGTTGGAAGCTAAGTTAATTTGCCTTTTCAGAAACTAATCTAGGCAGGAAATCTACTGAACCATCTCTACACAATCGGTGTTACTAATATCTTACGGTGGGAGAGACTGAGAAAAATGCATGAGCTGGATTTGGTAAGAGTAATTTTACCGTGATGTTTTTAAAAAATATCAGATAGAAAGGCGATCCGTGATTCCATCCGATATTTTTAAAATCAGAGCAATTACCTTTTAATAATTTTAACTGAGTATTTTTCAGTAGTGATGTTTTAATTTAATTACATTGCTGCTAATCTAAGTTTACTTTTAGACTTTTAATTCACATTGCTTTTAGCCCAATGGTCGTTTAGCCCACAAGGGCTATTAATTTCGTTTTGCCATTTTGCGTTGGTTCACTATAAATGTAGGTTCCCTTATCAAATTGTTGCCACTAAATATTAGAGCCCTGTGTTATATTTAAAAAAATTAAATAATGAAAGATCTGCATAAATATATGTATGTTTCTCACATTGCGATAAAATAAAGGTATCTAGAGCCATCAAATTTTGAATTACGTAATCTTCCACTGAATGTGGGCGTATGGAAGCCCTAGTTTGGAATTTGTTTTATCATCTATTTCATATTTTGTGACACTTTAAAGAATTTTTGATTAAGAAAATCAATGATTTCAAAGCGAGCAATGCTGTACGGGAAAAAAAAAAAAAATTTCAGCGCGCCAGACTGTGTATCGGAAATTCTAAAGATATGGTCATTTTAAAATTATTTTGCCATATTGCTGTTGAATTGAATTTTATGGTTTAAGTGCGAAGAACATGATATTTAATAAATAAAAGCGGCACACAAAACGTTAAAAAAACGCTCCTTTGAGCGTAATGTAAAATCTGAAGGTTTTCAGATTTTTTTTTAGGCCAAAGGGAGTTTGTCCCTGAAGGACTATTGTTTTCGTTTCGCGATTTTGCGTTCACTATAAACGGATTTGCGTCGAAAACTTTAAAAGGCCGTATCCCTTTTCAAATCGTTGCCACCATATATTATACTATCGCCCTGTCTTATATTTGAAGAAATTAAATAATGAAAAATCTGCATAAATGTATGTATATTTCTCGCATTGTGATAAAACAACGGTTTATAGAGCCATCGAATTTTGAATGACGGAATCCTACTGCGAATACGGGCATGTGAAAGCCCAAATTTGAAATTTGTTTTATTATCGATTTCATATTTTGTAAAACTTTAACGAATTTTTGATTAACAAACTCAATGATTTCAAAGCGAGCAATGGCATCGTCTAATAGTGGCATCGCTCCAGCTCAAATGTATTCACCGATAAGACCAACCGGCTTCTTTGAGCCCAACTACACGACCTCTCTCAAATTCTGACATCTGCGCATATCGTTCGCGCACCTGTATGCGAGGCATAGTTACTGTCTACCAGAGTACACGGAAAGAAATTCGTGAAGAATTTATGACCTGGAATCGTAATTTCTCCTCTTAAATATCCTGCCAGTTGAGCAGATCAGATGCGCTGTAGCGACAACCGTTCATTCATTGGCAGCCGAAATCTAAAATTTTGCAGTTCCCGTCGAAACCCGTATGCATATCAATTTGTGTCCAATTTGCTTTATATCTTCTCGGTGCGTCGTGGTGCGTCGTTTTTTTTTTTAATTTTATTATTATTATTATTATTATTATTATTATTATTATTATTATTATTATTATTATTATTAACTTCCTTGTACGAAGTAAAAAGGAAGTATTGTAATCGCGAAAAGTTTCAGGCAGCATATTTCAACGAAAATATCCATTTTGACCGCTATCGAATGCAATTTAACGATGTTTTTGCGTCATATCTGTACGTAAGGACAGAATAAAATACTCGTTTCCTTCAAAAAAATTATAAAACTGCTTTAAAATTAATTCTGAAGAGAATTTTTCGTGGCGTCTGTACGAACGTATGTACGTACGTTCGTGCGTACGTATCTCGCACAACTCAAAAACGAGTATCCTCAGAACGTTGAAATTTTGTATATAGGACTGTTATAACATGTAGATGTGCACCTCGTATTTTGGTTGCAATCGGCAGCAACAAACGTATATAAATATATTTATATATACGTATATAAATATATCCACTCTATTACCCGGCTCAGTGATCTCAGTTTCTTTACACTTATATGTTTGTAAATTGTACAATTTTGGCTTTAAAAATGATTGAATTATGTTGTTTTTATCTTCCGGTTAAGGATTTTATGCCTTTAGTAAATCTGTGTGCAATATTTTTAGAATTATCAGCAATTTTAAAGTTGTTTAATTGCCGCTAAGCCTGTTTTTCTAATGGCGGCCATTGATGTTTACATTTGAAACAGGAGACTAGTGGATTTGTTGCCAATCTAGAGAAACTTAGCTTCGCAACAACAAAGAACGCATTCATTTATTATTGCCAATTAAATCATGCTTAATTCTTTCTGGAATGTTTTAGAGGAAATAAGCGTTTGAGATTTACTTCGTAATTTTTAACATAGATAATTTGAGTTTTTATGTATTTTTGCCTTCTCGCGAAGTGAGAACTGAATTAATTAAATGAGAAGTACTCAATCGTCTGTGAAAAACTGTTTCTGTTTTGTTTGCTTAATTTCTTTTATACATAGTTCTAGCTTTATTATAGTATTTGAATAGAACATGTGGCAACGATTAGATAATTCTTTAAATGATATACATTTTGTGCATTCTGAGTTATAATATGAATGAAATATAATACTGTTAAGTAAACCTAGCGCCAGAGTGTCGCTATGGTAAACAAAGTGAATTTTAAAGAATGCATTTATTCTATTGTGGTTTATGCGCTGTCGGCGAAGTAGGTTTAATTCAATCTAATAAGTTTAAATAAAATGCAAGAAAAAATGCGTATAATTTAATATTCCGTACAAGGAAGCCATGTGGTGTACACATCAGATTTTTTGTCTAAGAGTGTAGTTACAAGATTGTCTGATAGGTTTTAATACTAGTAACGCCATCTTATGTAAATTCCTCAAAATTTATTTGTACACCCAATATTTAAGCTTTAAATTAAGGAAATGCACTGCTTTTGCTTACAGAAAAATATCCGCTGCTTGTGGAATTTAAACTGATATAAAATTTAATTAAAATTTTAACTAATTTAACGCCAAAAATTCACAAAGAGGAAAAAAAAAAAAACCTATCAAGTGTTGGTTTAGTTATTCTAACTGCACAAGCAAACTCCGCACTTTTAAGAAATCTGCTGTTATATGTGTGTAGCTAGCTAATTCGCAGCATAGTAAGAGCTGCATGACAAAAACATAGGAGATAGTACAAATGAAACAATGGATTAATTAACATAAACTTTATAAAACTGTAAAAATTGTTCCTGCCCCTTCGAATGTCCTTTGTGGTGTAATTGGAAACACGTCCGGCGGACAGTTGGGAGTTTGGGAGTTCGAATTCCGATGAAAGCATTGCTGGTTTTTCGTGTTTCTTGCTGGACAAATGCCTAATCTCCTCTTTGAAACTTTTCAGAAATTCAGTGATTTAACCTTGATTTGTAATCTGTAACAACGCAATTTATTTTAAGAAAAATATTTGACATTTGTTCCATGTGAGCAGAATAAGCTACATTAAATTTCCGTATGAAGGAAGACCCTTATTGATGCCGTAGTCCTGAGAAGACCCTTATTGATGCCTGAGAATATTAGACGTTGTTCTGAGCATGGGTTTCATACCCTCTATGATAGCAGTGGTAATCTCCCAAACATAAGTAGAGCAAATACAGGGCTTTTTTTACAGAAAATGAAATTATTCTTGCAGGTATAATTTCTACAAATAAAGTTCATATTTTTAATAATGTTGTACAGAATGTCATTGATGTTTTATTGAATGATTAATTATAATTATAATTAAGTTAATAATAATTATAATTAATTATAATCATGATTAAGTTTACATATCTCTGAGAGCTTCTTCAGATTCAAAAACATTCCTTCAGGAACGAAGTGTTTCAGTATATTCTTTAATGCGTTGGAAATTTGAGGCATGCTTCGGAAAGCCCAAGTATAAGGGAAAAGAATTTGTTTCTCGAACGTTTCAAAAGATCAAATGAACTGAAGAAAATAATAGCAACGCGGGCCGCAATAAACAGACAGAGGATCTGACATGATCCCGGACTGCCATCTGGTCATGACTCCTTTAGAAGACTAGAAAGATTTTTCAACTTTTCTGGAACTAGGAGCTGTTGATAGGGGGTTCTCTGACTTTTTTATAGATTTCCTATTGCCAGAAAAGCCCTATTAAAGCCGTCTTCCATTATACAGATTTCATCCTATTTGACTCATTCCAAGATATCAATAATTTGATCCAATATCTCAAGAATGATTAATTAATAGTTTAATATTAATAATCTGACAGGCCCTTGGTTTCTTTTAGTATAGGCATCGGATGTAAAATAACTTGTTTAAGTATCTTTTTAATTTAGAAATAGCTGCTTTAAAACAGTTTTATGTTTTAAAATAAATTCTTTCACTTCAGCTTCAAGTACAGTGTTAATTTATATAACTGTGAAAGAGATGCTTTCTTTCTATACTGTTTAGCAGCGGCCAAGTAGATAATAGCGATGACAATAAGTGTTTAGTCATGTTTACTTCGAAAAAACTGGCTGCTTAGTTTAGCATGGTGTTTTCTTGGTCCTCCCAACTTTAACTTAACTACGAGGCACTTAACTTAAATACGAGGCAGTGTTTTTTTATAATTAGTTAACCAACCAACTCTTCTTAAACACTATGATAATAAAAAGTGAAAATGCAAAGCAAAGCAATTCCTGATTTCCGAAGATATTGGATCGATCAAGGCAAAAAACAGGTGTTTAACTCGATTTCCATTACACGAGATTGGGCGATTTGGCTGTATGATGCTTCCGTGATTTTCCTCAAGTGCAATCTAAATATGGAAAAATTTACCTTAGAAGGAAGACTGCTTATGATAAAATAAGCAGACAGCCCAAGTGTGTTTTGCTTTGATGAAATAATCTAATCCATCCAGGCATTATATTTAATTCTAATAGCAGAACAACTTCTTATTTTTTACGGTTCCACATAACTTAAATGTCATTTTCTATAACCATAAAGACAGACAGACTATTTATCACCTCTTTTTACTTCTAAAGTACTGCAGATACAAACTCAGGCAAAGGCTTTTAAAAAGAACTTTTTTATACACATCTGCTTGATGACTACACAATCAAATTTCCACAACTTACGAGAAATTCGGAACAAATGTTCAAATCAAATTAAAATATTAAACACAAAATAACCCTCGCCTGCGTAAGCTTTGGTTTAAGGTCCCAATATTTTCATGAAGCAATTACGGATAGTGAAGCTAAAGTTAACTAAGCAATTCAACTCATTAGGGTTTAGTTTGGTTTATATGATTACTGCAAATCCTTAAGGGCTATCTGTCTAAGGGGTGCATGCCTTCGTGGAGGACTTCCTAAGAGAAACTGACTCGTATACACGTTACACATAAGGAAAACACTAAAACGCTCATGGAGCCAGCCCGTTCTTGGGATTCGAACCTCGGGCATAACTACCAATGTTAGGATTAGGATTAGGAACGGAGAACGTGGGCACCATCCCTTTACTGTTATGGTTAATTGGTTTAGCGCCACGTCCTCCAATATCCAGAGCAAGGCCAGAATAAGGCCACACGTGAGACTCGCACCAGACCCAGCACCCTATTCATCTGGGTAGCAGTCCAGCCGACCAAGTGCTCCCGAGGAATACTCTAAGCCAAAATGCCGGGTCCAGTGTTAATTTGTTTCCAGGAATAAAAGGTACAGTGCCAAACAAGGGCAGAATCTTTACATAGGTTAACATACAATTACATATTTGATCACAATAAGATTATAGAATTATGACATTAAAGATACCTGGTTATCCGCCAAACAGTAGGTCTATTACAATAACATACATATGCAAAGTTTGGTTAAGAGTAGTAACAATTTGTGCGGCTACTCGTATTTGACAAATTACCTTTTAAATATAAATCTTACAATTGCACTTATATATGTCATGTTGTTTAGATATAGATTACAAAATACAAATATGCAGACATTGAATATGAGTTATAACAATTAATACATTATTCTGCAAATTAAGGGCTATTCACTTTGTACATATTACTGTTTGAAATTTAAATCCTACAAGTACGCTTATGCGCTATGTATTCAAATCATACATGATGCTGCAAGGATACATTACAAATATTTAACTTACCATTACATATACACAAACACATGCACATGTAAACTCCTGTTAAGAGTATTAACAATTTGTACAGATTATGCGCTATACGTGTTTGGGGTATTACCTATTTTTAAAAATAAGTCTTACAATTACACTTAATTATGTCATTCAAAATGGTAAAAGATTACAAAATACAAATTGCAATTATTGATAATGAGTAGCAGCAGTTTTATGCATTATTCTGCTGATTATGGGCTACTCATTTTTACATGTTACCGTTTTAAGTTTAAATTCTTCAAGTACATTCATGCTTTGTAAATTCAAAACGCACAAAATGCTACATAGAAATATTACAATTACTTAATTAGTCACTGCATATACATATACCAAATCATATGTTAACCTTTTACTAAGTATAGGGACAATTTGCACAGATAATGGGCTATTAGTATTTGACATTTTACCTTACAGGTAAAAATCTTACAAGGACACTAATTTGTGTCATACAAATTAATTAAGAAAATATTATACAAATATGTAAACATTGATAATGAATAACGACATAATCAGTCATTGCATATACATATACCAATACATATGTTAACGTTTTGCTAAGTAGAGCAAGAGAGTGCTTTGTGACACTTCATAGCACCACCGCCACATGGCAATATTACATTATAATGACTGAAAAAACGAAATACCACTCATATATACCGCACACATTGAAATGGACTTTTGTATAACTACCAATGTTAACTACTAATGTTCAGTGACCGCTTGGCTCGGCCGCTCGGACTGCTCAGTGTACCGCTCAGGGGCTGTTGGACTCCATAATCAGTAGTAAAAGTTGTCGCAAAGTAATTAGCCAACACTTACTTTCGAAATAAAGAGTTCTGCGCTTAAATTCATTAACTAATTGGCATCCTGGTGGATAATGACGAACGTCTGAATGAAAGTAAAAGCAAAATAGTAAGATAACTGGTCAATTAATGTAAAACCCTACAACTTTATTTAAGGGTATGTAAATCAAAAACTTTTAAAGCAGTGAGATAGATTGTTGTTTGCGAAGATCTACAACCAATAGGATATTGATTGTAGATGAGGTGTTCAAGTGTTTCAGGTTTCATTTTCGTAGACAGAGATGTCCTACATTTCCTGCATCCTACATTTTTATTACTTAACACGAAAAAGAATTGTTAAGAAGTCTTCTGAATTCTAAATTTGATTATTAAACCTTTTTCATTCACTCTACATCAATCATAAAAGCAAACTGATGAATCCGTGCATCAGTTGCCTTAAAAAAACTGAGTTGCACACGAACAAAAAGTTGTCATCTGGAAACAAAGCTTTAGATTTATTCGTGACCTTGATTTCGAATAAAAGACTTTTCTGTAGTGCATGGTGTCTAAGCAGCTGCATCCAACGAAACAATTTGATGGAAGCTGTACTTTTCACGCACTTCAGCTAAGTTTGGTGTGCTGCTAATCTCAATTATAGAGTGGCGACAGGCAGCGCCACTCTTACGAGCAAAACGAACTCGTTTTGATGCTTTTCCGCAGTAAATTTGTGGGCACCTAGCACGCGATCACAGAGAAAATAAGAAAAAGTGGGGAAACAAATTGTGTTAAGCATCAGTTCGGATTTAAAATATGTTTGCCAAATTGATTTCACGGCTATAATCATCAAATTTTTAAATTAGGGAAAGACTTTTGTCAAAATTTCTTAACTTTTCGCTTCAATAAGTTTTCCAACTTTCCTAAAATTTGTTTTATAGCGTACGGAAAATATTTTTGCTCAGTTGATGTAATAAATAAAAGTGCTTTATTATTATCATTAAGAACGCTGATACAGAGTTTAGAATCTGGAAATATCAGCACTTGAAATTTTACTATAAGTGTTATTGAAAAGTGAGTGTCAGCTCAAGAACATTTTTCTCAGTTGACTCTAAATGTTTCACATATCTGCGATCTTGGCTTTTGGATTATTATTTAGATGATGGCATTGCATGCGAGAGCTATCTACTTAAGGCTTTTGTCGAGGATTTTTTAAAGGAAACTGTACATTGGGAAAACCACGAAATTCCCTTTCAGTCACATGAATAGAAGCTAGTTTCCCATAGAAATCTCTCCACGAAGGCATCCCTCCATTTAGGTAGATAGACTTCGTGTCTTTTTCATATTCAAATAATGAAACCAAACCAAATCTATGCAGCCAGCCTGTTCATTTGAGATCTAAACCCGGCTTGAACCACAAGTGTTCAGCAATTTTACCGCTTGGCCACTGGTGGGTCGTTCTTCCCTTTTTGACAATTATACGAACCCTTCAGTACCTTTTATAAGAATTCATCAACCTGTTATTCGCTGACGGATACCTGGATTCGAGTACTGCTTATGTATTAGGAAAGCGATTAGTTTGAGCTCAATAGTTAACTAATATATGAAATAGAATTACTGATTGTACATAAATGAATTTTAGTTTTTCTAGAAAGCAGTTTAGTTAAAAAAGGACTGGGGAAATATAATTGAATCAGAATCAGAACTACAAAATCTTCTGTATTGTTACTAATATAAAAGAGGGCAAGCAATAAATTGAAGACACGTAAGAAAACTGAAAAAGAAAGTGCAAAAAAGAATGTACATATGTTCAGTCTTCCTCGCTAAGATCTCCTGCATCAGCCTCTATATAGAGAGTTATAACAGCTATTCATCGTATATCAAGAATTTTCTTCCTGTTGTGAGGTTATTTTACATTTCTAGTAGATTACGCTCTGTTCACTCTAGAAGAAACTCCTCATAAGCCAAATGTATAAGATGCATGAACGCTGATAATTCACCCGGATTCGGTTCCGGGTAAACGGCTTAGCTGTACGGAGTTTTGGAGGGTTATCCAACGTATAATGTAAACAGTTATTTCTACCTCTCGAGATGTCACTCCTGAAGCTATACGAGCTTTACCATAATCACTTGCCCAAATCTTTGTAAAATGTTTCAGTTTTCTGAACAGGATGCTAAATGCTAAAGGAAATTCTCGTAACTACACATTTGTAACTGCTACCTCAGGAAACAAAAAGTCCTGGCCCTTTATTATTTGAAAATTGCACTTATTGTGAAATATGAATAAAAATGTTGAGAACGCAGAAATAATGGACTCACGTCTACTATTTCTGGGTATACTACATTTCTATACATTCGTCAAGATAAATTTAGATGTAGGGAAAATAGGTATAAACAACAATGAGCTTCTTATAACACCTTAACTTAAAGAGAAGTAAACTTTCCGAGATATCTTTTAATACAAGCAGTACTTTATTATGCCTTGTGTGAACATAAGCTTAAATATTCTTGTTCATTTTGTCGAATATGGCAAAATGCGCGAGGGCTGTATACCTATACAAAAAAGATGGTTCCCTAGAGGGCTTTCTAAGTGAAAACTGGCTTGTATTCACTTTACATGTAGGGCAAACAATGAAAACACCCAGCTAGCCAGCCCGTTCACTGGAATTCAAAACGGATCGAACAATATCAAGCGATCTAATCCACTCTACCACTGATGGTTACACGGTGATTGCTGACAACTGCTGTCCTGTACTGCTGACATTGACTGTCTTAATCAGCGTTGACATAAATAAAACAAAACAAAAAGTGTAGACTAACGTTTTTAATTATATGCTTTAGAAACCCGAAAAACTCAATAAATTCCTTTACACATATTAAACATCTTATAAATAACTAATTTTTGAGGCCCGAAGGCGCAGTGGCTAGCGCATCGCGCAGCAGCACCACAGGTCCGGGGTTCGATTCCCGGGCTGGGCAAGGTCGACTCAGCCTTTCATTCCTTGATTTCCATCACTTGGGTCGAGTAGTACCAAGTTCGCTTGGAGACTAAACACTGAGGGTCCTGCGACAAGCTGACCACTTGTTCAGGGCATATGCTTACGCACCCCGGGGCCCTCGGACAAGAAAGCAGATTTTCGGGCACTGCAGGCCTTGGCCCATTAGGCCTGTTCCGCCACTTAGTTTAGTTTGAGTTTAAATAACTAAACTCTTAGATTAATCATAAATATTAAAATAAAGTAATACTGAAAGCTGAAGTATGTCATTTAATTTAGAAGACCCTATTTTAATGAAATATTTTAAAATTCTGATGTGATTTTAAAATCATATATTATATGAATATGTACACAATATTGTACTAGTTTCAACATAGCCTTAAAATTTCTCTTTTCAATTCAGTATTAGTCATTTTTCAAGAGTATGGTAACTTAAAATGTTGTTTAAATAATGTAGTTTTACGGAAATGTTGAATTAAAAATCTACGAAAAATTGCATTGACTGATTCAGTTAAATTTTCTGACTTGATCAGAATAGTATTTCTCTTTGCTTTCGTTTGATCTCATAAATTTGCTTTATTAAGATATAATGCTGATATTCAAATATTTGCCATGAAGTGTGTTCTGCATATCAAAAGCATAAATTTTATCACAATTCGATTAACTGCCCGTGCTTTTTCATTAAGGAAACAAGTATCCGTAACTTCCTTTAACCACATCTACAAACTAGAGTTCCTGTTACTTTGTATTTTTATGTCTCTATAATTTGTTAATTAGTACTAACTTAGACCATTACTCAAAACAATCATCAACGAAAAAGACCAGTAATTTTACCTCACAGATGCTTTCACAAAAGCGGTGACCCATTAATCGAATTTTTCAAAAACTTTCGTCAGACATCAATGAACTTAGCAAGACGCATTGTCCTAAACAGGTACTCGAGTTATTTGGAAACTAGTGGGCAATCTCTAACTTGTAATTTAAACGACTGCCTTCTTGCCATTGAAGCGATTTATGTGGAATGTTGAAGGGTATAGACAATTTAACATTCCGTGGCGGGCCTAGATTTATTGGCTACATTAACTGCAGATTCTGCGCCTTCACTACAAATCCTTTGAAGCGAATCCCGAGAAGGAGGGGTTATAGACCTACGGCGGTTTATTGCTTTTCTGGCAACAAAACAAGGGGTAGGAAATTGTCCTCGATGTTCACAGCTCATCAAACTCTTTATCTCAATCATCAGTAAAAGAGGTTTCTTCCAGTGAGATGGAATACTGAAAAAGTTTTCTTGAAACGCGCATTTGATCAAAATAATAGCTAGCTACGTTAGTACCAAAATGTATTTCTTAATTATAATGCAGGTATTTTTGTATGACGTGATATTCGTATTTTGATATAACACTAGAATGTCCACCAGTATTTCGGTTGTTGTATTTCAGTATGACTTAAAAACATGTATAAAAAAGTATAAATTTTGGTAACTTTTATTTCTAACATGCATTACTTTAGAATTTTTGCTTAGCCATTTTTTTTTTTTTTTTTTTTTTCTATATCCCCTTACTAACCAAGAAGAATGAAAATAGAACTATAATGCCTGAAAAAAATTATAAAAGGCTTTTTGACATGTTTCCGTTTGATTTAGTTTGGCTTATTTAATTATAACAAAACACTGGAAGACTACCTGCCTAAGGAAAAGGAGGACCTTCGGGGAGGACTTTCTAAGAAAAACTGAGTCGTATAATGTAGACACGGAGAAAACCACGAAAACGCCCATGCAGCCAGCCCGTTCACCGAGTTTCAAACCTCGGATCAAACTACCAGTGTTCAGCGACTTTACCGCTGGGCCCCTGGTGGGCCTTGTCCCATGTGGGAGCAGCTCTATTTTCATGCACCTTTTTCTTTAACGAATTTATTTGCACCATAAAACTATTAAGTAATTACCGAGTAATATAATTCAGTTTTCTTTTATTTAATTTTTTTCTCTGTGGTATTTTTTTTTCAAAGAAATTTAAAAGAAATTAAAAGAAGTGTCCAGCAAAGTCTGTTTATAATAAATAACTAAAAAAATTTATCATTATTTTGCTTAAGCAAGTTGTTTCAAAATTCAGTTTCATTCAAGCAGTGAAATACTCGCAGAAGAATTGTTGCATAATATTAGGAAAGTAATTAGTTTTTAAAACAGCTTATAAATGTTCTTAGTTGAGAATATTAGCTTTTCAACGCTTATAACGTTTTCTGTGAAGCATAACTTCCTTCACATAACGGGAGGTCAATTGCAAGGAGTATTACTTTTACCCCGAAGTCGAATTGCAGAGGTTTGATGACTTTGCACCTATAGATTGATGAGCAATAAAGAATAAGTTTAAACAGATTATATACTAAAATTAATTTTAAGCTCATGCACTTTAGTACAAGGCTTTTTCTGAACCTAATAGCGCTTTTGATAACGCGAAATAAGAATCACTCTGATCTCTCATTGCATAGACAATGGTATCGAGCTTTTTTTTAAAGCATGGATGGCAACAGTTGTTGGAATCCCTTTTAAGCAGCAGGTTCTAATCCTAGCCATACAGCAGTAATTAAAGGAATTGTGTAGCTGATGAAGTCTGATGACTATTATTTGAGGATTTCAATTTGTAAAATAACGGAAAAAAATATTTGGAATGCAGTTATAGTTTCTAATGTATTGTGATGTATACTGGTTGCTTCTAATTCGTTTTAAAGTGCGATTCTAATGTGTTTTAACTATTGAACTGATCGAACCAGATATAAAATGCCAGGACCCCGAAAATACGCAGATGTTATTCCAGTTCTTTAATCAATAACTATACTGGTTCTGTATTATGTTTTCAATAAATTAATTACAAAATATATGATATGATTTATCTTTGTGCAAATAGACTTATGGAACTAGAGGATTTCATTTACAAACTTATTTTCAACTTATCAGAATTTAAACATAAAAACTTGTATTTACGAATCCTTTCATCCGTACTGAAAAATCATGACCGCGATCAAAATTCTGAACCATTAATTTAAAAACAATTTTCTGAGACTCAAGCATTATTTTGTTAGTTGTCTGATATGTCAAAATACTTTTTTATGTTGCATCTTATAAAATCCTAATTTTCGTTATTTTAACAATTTTAGACACGTACCGAAGTTTGAAAATTAGATTCTGTATAATTAATTATTAACGTATAATACTCTTGTCGAAAAATTACGTAGTATGTATTTTTATTTATTTGTTTTAATTTGACTTTAAAATTTAAGTCAAGAAAAGAAAAAGGTAATAATTCATTTCAGTGAGGATAATAATTCAAGTATATACTGCTTGTATGTAAAGATTTCGTATTTTCTTTCACGTTATTTGCATCATTTTATGGACTATTTGCAAAACGATTTTTGGATTCATGATTTTATGAGAGGAAAGGAAAGCTTTCAGAGTTAGCATTGGATAACAAGTTTTCTTCCTTAGCATTCTGAAGACCCAGCTGTTTTCTTTTTAAGAGAAAATCTCTGGGTTCAGTAAGTTCAGATTAGTGTCAGTAGCATTAGACTAGAGTTATGAACGTTTCTGATGATCCCCGACTCCTCCTCCCTATGCGCGACGTTTTTTTACCAGTTGTTACAAAAAGCACGTACGCATATGGAATTATGCTCCCTGGTTTGGGCGATGAAGCATCACAAACTTCGTGCACCACTGCTTTAACCGTGGGAACATCAATTGAGACGATGCTTATATAATAACATAAGTGACTGCTATTCACATCCTTTCTTCACTTTCAAGTGTATATCCTCTCTAATTTGGGGTATTCTGGATACTTTGAAAGAGAAAGTTTCAAAATGTGTGCAGCTTTGGTATTCCCTTCTCAGTAGTAAGCTCTAGCTGCAGGTGTTTTCCGGGTAATTGAATTTCTTTGTGGAAAGCAGAAGCATTTAGATATATTATATTTAATTTGTGTTACATTAATAATTTCTTTTTAGAGCGTAATAATGTTACTACTTTATAAATACCATTAACATTTTTAGAATGCAACCTATTTAATAAATGTTAAGGATCTAGAGCTCTATAACTTTTACTAATATTTATTTCAGTTTGTTAGTCTTCTTTGGCTTTCCATATTTCTCAGCATGTAAATTGGTTAGGGTGAAAGAGAGTGTATTTAAACTGAAGTAGTTAGAGCGTGGTTTCGCTGTTGTGAGCGCACGTTATGAATTCTACCAGCTGTTAACTTTCAAACTCGGCTTCGGATTCTTGCCGCTGAAATTATTATCTTCTGGGGCAGGTTTCTGAATCAACCTGCTAGGTTAAAATGAATTGTGTAGTATCTTTACCCTTTGGATTTAGTTGTTACTTTACCTTTTTGAGTTCCTCACCAGAACTAGTTGGTGACTGTGTAAACGCATAAGTCCGTGGCTTCTGTAAACTATTGTGTTCAGTAAAATCGTCTTTTGCAACCTTTCTCTGTTGTATTCACCTTCGAGTCTTTGCGAGAAATAGCAAGAAAGAATTTTAAATAGATCTAGTTACATTGTATGATAGTAAAGAAGACTAGATCCCACAAGGGAACTACAGAAATACTTTCAAAAACTTGAAACTGTAACAAATGCATTATCTAATGATTTAGCTTTCTTAATACGAATTATCCTGTAATCTGTTATTCTAGAAAAATATGGCCCTCAGGGGCTCACTTTTGTGAGTACGGGTGTGGCAATCCCGAGGTACCCTAGCCCTTCAGGGGATCATCTTCTTGGTGAGACGGGTGTCACGATCCTGGAGCCCCAGTGATCTATCCTCTTTTCCGTCTCCTCTCCTCTTGGCTGGATCTTTTTCCCTTCCCTTCTCCCTTGTGGTTTCTCTCTACGGAGTTTGGGGCTTGTCACGAGAGGCTGGAACAGACCTTGTCTCTAGTTCTCGAGTGGCGAGAAAACTGCCCACGTGTTTGCCGTGCGTGGAGACCCGTGTCGCTGGAAAGGAGGGTCCTGGTAGTTGAGGGGCGAGGTACTGTCCCCAACACACTGTTTTGGCCTCTGCTTCAGCTAAACGGGAGGCACCTTAGTCGTCCTCACGGGTGTCAATCGGCTGGTCACTAGTCCTTGTGTCAGTGGCTTGGGGTCAAGCTCTCGGGAGTACCTGCTTTCGGGAAAGCCGACTGTGGGGCTTCAGTTTGCGTATAGGTCCGGCTAGCCCTAACACAGGAATCTGTGTTCCCTTGTTGGGCTCCGTGGTGGGCGGGGCCGTCGGACCCGAATCTTTTCTTATTTCAATATGGCTAATTCTCAAATTTTTCTGATCAAAGACTTCGAAGTCACTCCAGTCTCTCAACCTAGTTCTGAAACGTCCACTACTAAACCAGTCACTCAACCTAGCTCTGAACCACCTACTAATAAACCAATCATTCAACCTAGTTCTGAAAAGTCTACTACTAAACCAGTCACTCAATCTAGTTCTGAAAATTCTGCAAAAAAATTACGGACAGATGCAAATAAAAAAAATCATAACAATAGTCCCCGTTTCCTAGTCATCTCTAGTCCTTCTGGCGAAATGCATAAGATGTCTCCTTTCGTGATTAACAAATACATCCAGTCTTGTATTGGTGAGCCGAGAAATATAAAGCGTCTCCGCTCCGGAGACTTCCTTATTGATACAATCTCAGCCACCCAGTCTGCTTCTTTACTTCAAATAACTAAACTTGGGCAAGCGAATGTCAATGTAACAGCACATAAGACACTGAATTATTGTCGTGGCGTTATATCGGAATTCGACCTTCTGTATGTTCCTGAAGAAGAGATCGCTTCCGAGCTATCCGACCAAAATGTCTGCGGTGCTAGGCGGATCAAGATGCGTAAGGAAGGTAAGTTGATCGATACGAAACACGTGATCCTTATCTTCAACACGCCTGATCTGCCTAAGAATATTAAGGCCGGATATTTAAATTGTCCCGTAAGACCTTATATTCCCAACCCTATGCGATGCTTCCAATGCCAGCGTTTCGGCCATTCTAAGACGTCTTGTCGTGGCAGCCTCACATGCGCCCGATGCTCACAGATTGGCCACGATTCTGAAAATTGTACCGCTGCGCCTCTTTGTATAAATTGCAAGGGTGAGCACCCAGCATTTTCACGCCTCTGTCCAAAATGGAAATTGGAAAAAGAAGTGCAAACTGCAAAGGTTACGAGGAACATCTCATATGCCGAAGCCAGAAGATTAGTCCAAAGCACACAGCTACGACCAAATACATCTTACGCCAATGCTCTTAAAAAATCTCGCTCAGTTGCTACCCAAACATCAGTTAGTATGCAGACGCCACCAAACAAAACTCAACAGACTACAAACAACAAGAAGAAAGAAAACCCAACCCATACAGTACAAAATAAAGAAATAGTAATTCAAAGCAAACCCAAAACTACCACACGAAAAGAAACAAATAAAAATAGAAGTTCCAGCAATAGCTCTCTTGATGGAATGGTTTCTGAATCTGCGGATTCAGACGGTATGGAAGTAGAAGAGGGTCTGGAAGTTCCCAAGCATCTACTTCCACGAAAAACCAAACAAGAGCACAGAAAGAACAAAAACTATTCATAATGGCCACCCTCGTATCATGGAACTGTCGTGGTTTCCACCGAAATCTGCTCGACATCAAAGCTATAATCAATGTTCATCAACCTTTATGCTTCGCAATACAGGAAACAAATCTAAAACCGGAACAACAAGCAAAACTTCGGAGGTTTTCTTTCGTTAGGAAAGACAACATTGCAGGTGAGCGTGCCAGTGGAGGTGTAGGTCTCCTCACCTCACTGGATTATCCCTCAAATGTGCTTTCTTTGACGACATCCCTCCAAGTTGTCGCTACTCAAACAAATTTTGATTTTGTTGCTACAGTCGTTTCTCTGTATTTGCCTCCAAATGAGCATATTGATCAGCAAGATTTAAATGGTCTTTTAGAGCAGCTGCCTGAGCCTTTCATCATAATAGGAGATTTTAACGGCCATAGTCCGCTCTGGGGTAGTAAGGATACTAATTGCCGAGGAAGACAAATTGAGCAGATGATCGAAGATCATAGCCTTTGTCTCCTCAATAATGGGCAAGATACTTACTTCCATGAGCCTTCAAAAACATTCCATGCTCTCGACCTTGCCATCTGTTCACCATCTCTGTTGCCTTTTTGCACTTTTAATGTGGGTAAAGATCTTTACAACAGTGATCATTATCCCATTCTTGTGTCTCTTGCACGAAGAGGAGCAAACCCCATGTCGAGATCCCTCGATTCATACTGAACAGGGCAGACTGGGAACTCTTCTCTTCCATTGCAGAGCTCACAGATGAAATGGTAGAAGATGCGCATATCGATGACGCTGTTGAAGCTGTTACTAATACTATTATTCAGGCAGCTATGCTCTCCATTCCTAGAACATCAGGAAAACTACTAAAATATTCAAAACCATGGTGGAATCGCGACTGTCATGAAGCACTGAAAAAACAGAAAAAAGCATGGGGTATTTTTCGTAGATATCCTACTCTGCGAAACCTCATAGCCTTTAAAAGAGCCAAAGCAAATGCACGAAAAATAAGAAGGCAGAGCCAGAGGGATTCCTGGATTTCATATGTGTCGTCAATAACATCCTCCACGCCTAGCAAGCGGGTTTGGGAAAGAGTTCGAAAAGCATGCGGCATATATAAAGACCACTCACTTTCCTTTTTGGAAAAAGATGGCCGAGTGATTAGCTCCATAGAAGAAATTGCGAATACTATCGGTGAGACATTTGCTTCCGTTTCTTCCAGCAGAAACTATACACCTGCATTTCTTTCTATGAAGCAGCACTCTGAAATAAATCCCATCGCATTCAACTCTTCCAAATCTGAGCCTTACAATAGAGACTTTACTATGCTTGAATTAAGGAGTGCTTTATTGCAGACACATAGGTCTTCTCCGGGTCTTGATGGAGTGAATTATGAAATGCTAAAGCATCTGTCCTGTAAGTCACTGAATGCCCTTCTCACTCTTTACAATAGGGTGTGGAAGGAGCATGCCTTTCCCAGTGCATGGAGGAGAGCTATTGTCATTCCTATTCCTAAGCCAGGGAAAGATCCAAGGAATCCCTCCAACTATCGGCCAATTGCCCTTACGAGTTTGCCTCTGCAAACTGTTTGAAAAGATGGTAAACAGCCGCCTAGTCTACTTCTTGGAAAAGAATGATATTATATCGCCTTATCAGAGTGGTTTTCGAAAGGGAAGAACAACTGTAGATAACATGCTCCTCTTAGAGACATCTATTCGAAAAGCATTTGTAAGAAGAAGCCACCTTGTCTCGATATTCTTCGACATTGAAAAAGCTTATGATAAGGCATGGAGATACGGTATACTCCGGGATCTTCACGAGAGTGGCTTGCGCGGCAACCTACCAATTTTCATTCAAAATTTCTTGAACACTAGAACTTTTCAAGTAAGAATTGGCTCTGTTTTTTCGGATGTTTTTAAACAGGAAGAGGGTGTGCCTCAAGGCTGTGTGCTCAGTGTAACCCTGTTTAGTTTAAAAATAAATTCTGTACTAAAAGAACTTCCTCCCACCATCTTGGGATCTCTATATGTTGATGATCTGCAGATTAGCTGTCGAGGAGCAGACATGAGATATGTAGAGAGGCAACTGCAGATGGCTCTGAATAAGATCCAAGAATGGTCAGACAAACAGGGATTTACATTTTCGAAACAGAAAACTGTGTGCGTGCACTTTTGTAGGAAGCGAGGTCTCCATCCTGAACCTGAGTTATATTTGAATGGTACAATTATTCCAGTTGCGCCTGAAGTAAAATTTTTAGGAGTGACGTTCGACCGAAAATTGACTTTCCTTTCTCATGTTTTAAACCTGAGAAAGAAGTGTCTAAAAACACTAAATATTTTAAAAGTGTTGGCGAACACCTCCTGGGGTGCAGAGCGTTGCTCCATGCTTCGCATTTACAGAGCGCTCGTCCGCTCTAAACTGGACTATGGCTCAGTTGTGTATGGATCCGCTCGGTCATCTGTTTTGTTAAAACTGGATCCTGTTCACCATCAAGGTCTGCGGATTTGTTCAGGAGCATTCAGGACTTCTCCTGTGCAGAGCCTATATGTTGACTGTAACGAACCATCACTTTATCTGAGGCGTGAGCAATTGTCCCTTTTACAATATTTTAATATCTTATCCCAACCTGAACATCCCAATAAGCTGTGCTTACTTGATAATGAGTGTAACACTTTATTTGAAACACGTCCATCCTGCGTTCCTACCTTTCCTTTAAGACTTCGCCCTATCATTGAGGAACTTTCCCTCTCTGATATGCGCCGCCAAGCAGTACAGAACTTTGAAATCCCACCTTGGGAAAATTCACGGATTCAGCTTCTTGATGTTTTCAAACATCACGTGAAGGCAAGCACTAACGAGATCGTTTATAGACAACTCTTTGCTGAGCACAGGCACAAATATAGCAGTTATTATCCGATATACACAGATGGATCAAAGACAAATGATCATGTTGGGATGGCTTTTGTATTTGAAAATTACATAGAGGGCAGATGCCTGCACCATGCTTTCTCAGTCCTAACATCTGAACTGACTGCTATATATTATGGTCTTTTGTATATCTCAAAGCTCTGCCACAAAAAGTTCATAGTTTACACAGACTCGTATAGTGCTCTTAAATCCTTGGAAGCTTTTCCCAACACTCAGAATCCTGTGGTAGTGGATGTTCTCAAAATTCATATAAATTTAACGATTCGAGGTTATGAAGTCCTGTACTGCTGGGTTCCTGGACATGTTGGAATAAAAGGAAATGAGCTTGCAGATATCGCAGCCAAATCTGCTGTTGAACTGTCCAGTCGCCTTATCCCTTTTAGAGATATCTGTAATGTCATCAAGGGAAAGGTCCGAAAAAAATGGCAGCAATTTTGGGATGTTCAGCATCACAACAAGTTGAGAAACGTCAAGCCTAGAATTGAGCATTGGGATATTGTTGGAAATCGTAAGGAGGACGTTCTTTTGACTCGCCTCAGAATTGGTCACACTCGAGTCACACATAACTATCTTCTCAAAGCTGAAAATGAGCCTGTTTGTTTTAATTGTAATGTTTGTTTATCTGTTCGTCATATTTTAATTGAGTGTCCATGTTTTAATAGTCTTCGCCAGAAATATTTTAATAGCTGTGACTTACCTCTCGACCGTTTAATCGGAAGAGAGGTGAATTGTAATTTATTTTATTATTTAAAAGAGATTGGCTTTTATTACCAAATGTAATTTGTTTTGAAGACTGTGTCTTGAATTTTAATATGTGCTTTTTAACTTGTGTTTATATGACTTCATCCTCTGGATTTGGTACATTTATCTACTTGTTTTTATTGATTGAATTTTAATGTCATCAATTGTAATCATCCCATCTTGTGTTTGGCGCGTCATAACCATCTCTGGTTTTTGCGCCATAATCACTCACTCACTCACTCACTAGAAAAATATGTCTACTGGAAGACAAGATGTATCCAGTATAGTGAAGGCAACCATTTTCGTCTAAATTTTCTATCACATATTTAACATCGATTCGGTAAACAGAGCCTGCTTATGAAAAATATACTTATTTATTAAAATAACAAAGTAAAAATTAATTATTTTGAAAAAAATTAAATATTTTCGAGATGTATCTTAAATGCATCAAAAAAGAGTGTTTTAAAATATTAATTACGAAGAATTTGAGTTTTCTATGATAAAAAATAACATTTCATTCCCATACAATAAATTGTGCTTCGCTATGCTGTATCCATAGTCTTAATAATAGTAGCTGAATTGTAAAACTGAATATAAACCTGAAAGAATGAGCTTACGAATTAATTTTCAGGAAAATTTTCGCATTAACAAACTTTTGTCCGACTGCTTAAGACTAACGGCCACAAACAAAGCTTTCAGGCAGCCCATTTTCTCATAATGATTTACAGTTACTAAACTCCCAAAATTAGATAGAGAATAGCACAAAAATATATTTGTCAAACAGTCTTCCATATTTGTTCATCAGAAACTATCCACTTAACAGGATTTTCTGACTTGATATTCCAATCACTAACGTTCTGAGTAGGAAGAATAACAAATCTAAGATTTTGGACAAGATCTAAACTTAGATTCGGTTACAGCCCTCTCTTGCTTGTGGCAGAAGTAGTAGGCTGCTACGCCGAATTACTGCTTGAAAAACTCTCAGTACAAATGTTTCTACATTTAACGATATAAGTTTTCGGCCGCATATATTTGTTATATTTAAATAAATATTGCATTATTTCTAAATAGTACTCGGAATACCTGTTTATTAGCATACAACACTAAAAGTAAAAATACTCGTGACTTATGGAGCATCCTTTTAATAAGAATAAATAAAAATTTTCAACGAAAACAGTTCAAAATCTACTCAATATCTCGTTGAATCTTTCGCTCAATGACGGGCACTTGCCTATGTCGGCATCGGCCACTCCTAAGGCCAGATGTGGTGGTCTCTTTATTATGGAGGCACATATTAGGTGAGCCACCTTTGCCCCCTATGAAGGGACAGACAATTAAATCCATAACTTCTCCGGGATTCGAAACCAGGCCTTTCGGTATCGCAGTCAAGCCCCCCTAAACACTATACACTCTGGGTGGCTGTTTCGTTGAATCGTCTTGGCTGAAGACGAACCCAGGCCTTTCGGTATCGCAGTCAGGCCCCCCTAAACACTATACACTCTGGGTGGCTGTTTCGTTGAATCGTCTTGGCTGAAGACGAACCCAGGCCTTTCGGTATCGCAGTCAGGCCCCCCTAAACACTATACACTCTGGGTGGCTGTTTCGTTGAATCGTCTTGGCTGAAGACGAATCAAACCAATTGCCTGCTGTTGAGGCAACTAGCTCATGAAGAATACTTTTCAATATTTACTGGAATCGTTTTGCATAAGTGATGCTTTTGAATAACTGTTGCCGCTAGAGCTAGCTATACTGTTGCCGCTAGAGTGCAGTTTTCGAACTAAACACTCAGAAAGATTTTTCTGTGGGGTTAAGTTTCTCGTTGAGAAACCCATTTCGCCCTTTTCTCTCTGACGCATTAACTCTCGCAGAACAGAAGTCGTTTGGAACCACGGATTTTTGTCTTAAATGTTATCAGCGTGTACTTCTGTTATTATGTAAATGTACTTCTGTTGAGCGGGAAAATAAAATGTTTTTAATTTAACATTCTACGTATCAACGGGAAGAAATAGGCTACTTAAATTAAAAATTTTAAAGATGGAATGTCGATCTGATTCACAATGAAAAGGGGAATCTTTTACAAAGGACAGCTAACTTATACCAAACAAATCTCGGCTTTTTTTTTTTTTTCTTTTAAGACAATGTGGAAATGGGAAAGGTCTTCTTCTTCAATGGCCAGACAGCCCAGGATGGGTCTTTCCTTCCGCACAATCGAATTGTGAGCTCTCCTATCCCTGACGATGGACATCCAATTGGTTATTTTTAAAATTCTTAAGTCTGTTTCCAAACAGTCGAGCCACCTAAGTTTAGGTCTCCCTCTTTTTCGGGTGCCGAATGGTCTGGCCGAGAAGATCTTTTTAGTTACTCGATTTTTCATCCAATGGGAAAGGTCAG
Source organism: Stegodyphus dumicola (assembly GCF_044657685.1). Classification (NCBI taxonomy): domain Eukaryota; kingdom Metazoa; phylum Arthropoda; class Arachnida; order Araneae; family Eresidae; genus Stegodyphus; species Stegodyphus dumicola. The sequence goes on from NC_140781.1 coordinate 185,532,158, forward strand.
TGAAATATAAAAGGTGAGTGAATTTGTCAGGCACTTTTCTGCTGCGATTTGCAGAGAATCAGATTCTCGAGGAGTAGTTAAATTTGAAATTCCATTTCGTTTTGCTGCTCCGTAGCTTTAGGATTATTTGGATAATCACGGACACTTGTTTTCCATCATTAAATTTCATTTGCTTCAGTCGGTCATCATAATACGGGTGTTTTTCAGTTTTCTTTTAGTTGATCAATTTCAACGTGTTTCTTAAACTGCAGTTAGAGTTTGTCTTCCATTTTCAAAGCAATATATATATATATGTTTAATATTAGCAATGACTAATAAAAACTTTCGCCGTTTAACACTTTACCGAAGATCTTTATCTCATGACAGTCAATTTACAGTGAAGATTTTGACTGGGCAAGGTGGAAGAAATTTCCACGACTGTACAATCAGTAAATTTAATTGGCCAGACGACAAGTGCGATGCTTCAATGTTGGGATGTGTCAATTTTTTTCTGTACTCTTTAGTTGGTACTTCTTGTGGATACTTTTCTTGAGTCAGTCAACTAGTCCCAAATCAACATATTTCGTACTAGTTTTAAGTTATTCTATCCTTCCTTTCAGCATTCTTTCATGGTGTAACTGGAAGTACGCGTGACGAATATTCGGGAGCTCCGGAATTCGAATGCCGGTGAGAGCACTGCACAATTTTCCCGTTCCTGCAACGATATAGCCTAATGACTCCGGCACCGGATCTTGCATTCTTCCGAGGTGTGGCAAAAACTGAAAACTGCCGCCCTCTCCCATCCTCTTTTAAATTTCTCTAACAAGAATTTTTTTTTAATAAACACAGAAGTATATTAAGGTTTGAGATAAAATGTAAAATCCATTTTATACTAAGAAATTCTTTATATGCCATTTTTTGCTATAAAAAAAAGCACATACCAAACGTTACATAATTAAAACTCCGCGCGAAGCCTCTTAAGGTTTTCTGTTGAGCTTGTAAGGTATTTCTCCCGCCTTCTTGGCGTGCCTTCGTGGTGTGGTGGTCTGCATACTGGGCCGGTAATTCCAGAGGTCCGCGGTTTGATTCCCGGCGAAGGCATTATTAATTTTTCATCTTTCCTGATTCCAAAAAAGTACCTAATGTCTCTACAAGCTTACCTTGGGATTCAGGTACGACTGCTTTTAATCTTTCTGTCCTCGTCACCATTCACTCTTCCGCTCCAGGGGTATCAGAAAAACCCCTAAGTTTCTCATCACTCTGTATTCATTGCATATAGATTAGGTTAAGTTAGATTATTTGAATACAACAAAGCCACAACAGCTATCACAACAGCAGAGGACATTTAGGGGGAGCTGGATCATATTCTAGTTGCACATGGAAAAACCAAGAATACTAACCATGGAGCCAACCAGTTCGCCTAGATTTGAACTCAAGCCAAGTCGAACTATCAGTATTCCGCTATCTTAAACACTGGTGAGGCCATTTAATTAGTTATTGCGTGTCTGCCATTAGATACTACATGTAGAGGCAAAGATGCCACGTGGAGGATTTTTAAGGGAAACTGGCTCGTATTCACATTACAACTGGGGAAAACCACTAAAACGGCACTGCACCCGGGACTTGAACCTCTGAACGAACTACATGCGTTCAGTGGCTTTTACCTCTCGGCCGCTGGTGGGGCCATTACATACAGAATATAGTCTGTCGCTGAAAGGAAAAGTTAATATTCTTACTTTCTATCTTGTTTTTCCTATTTCCTGTTTGTCTGTCCTCTAACGCTATTAAAATATTACGGAATTAATAAAGAAAATGAAAATTTTATTTTGCGAGCCATTGGTTCCATTGGTTTCAATTTTATTTTTGGAGCCATTGTTCCATTCAAGGCTATGGCATCGGCATAATTAATTTGATGTGCGATTTGATTTTCGATTGCCAGAATCGCGAGATCTGATAAACGCTCCTGGCTTACCAATGATAGTTTTTAATAAGTTTTAATGTGCTAAAACTTTGCTTATAGATGCAGATGTGGTCGGAATCGTAGATTAAATCTGCAGCGCAATACAAATATTTGAAAAGGTATCCGGCAAATCGTAGATTTGTTTTTTGAAAAAGATAGAAAGCGCTAACCTTTTATATGTCGTTGAATAATAATGGAGGCCTGCTCATATTTTCGTGCAAGATTTGCTCCATTCTTTTGCAGTTCTTCAGTACACATATTCAGTATTTCTTGACCATTGAGAAATTCAAAATTTGAATTTAGTATAGTAGCGCTGTTGTCCCTCATTTTAATTTCTGATAAGATTCGATCAAATACAATCTTTAGTGAATTAGAAAATAGCTGAACAAGCTGAAATATTCGTGATTCATCCGGACAAAATTCCTCAGGTTACTTTTTACGATTTAAAATTTTATTTGTCAGAATAGGCCTCACTTTCTCTCTTTTTGGCAACTGTTTTAGACTCTTTTATCTAATATTACATTGGAATTTCTCTCATTTTTTGCAAAGGTTTGATCAGACTTTCTATTGATGCGTCGAAACGCGCAAGATGATGCAGTAATTCAAGTGCAGTAATTCAGAGATGTATATAAATAGATATGCACATATAATTAATATGTACAACAAATAATTATTCAACGAAATAAATAATAACGTTCACACATCTGCAAGAAACTAATAAGGTCAACAATGGCTGGTTAACTGAGCTTGTTGGCAGCTGATAATTGAAATCTGAATATGTGATTCTTGTAAACAGTATAAAAGCACACCAAATTCATATGAAATATATTAGTCATCGTATGTGAGAGTCAGGGCCTATTATAGAATTCAATTCAAATCTTACTTCTCTACTGCTTGGTATGTTTATGCACTAATTTTTGTACTTTCTTCATTCGTATATTTAATTAACAGCGTTGTGATGAAATTAAATAATGCCTGTAATAACTGTAATTGAAACGCTGAAATTTTAGCAAGCTGAATATCACTTTTTTATAATAACTAAAATTTCATACTACATCTTTATTAGCAATGCTTTTAATTAAGTGCTTCGAAGCATTATTTTCGGTAACTTAGACATCATTATTAACATCTAACTTTCCACTTCCAGAACAAGGGCCAAAATTTTTCAATTGCCATTCACTATGCCAACCATTGTATAAAAACCTTTAAAGTTGATGCAAGCATTGAAAAATCTTAGATTATAACTTGCTTAGATTATCAAATCTTAGATTATCAATAAAATAATGTGATGTTCAGTGCTGAATTAATTAAGTAACAGTGGGGGAGAGCCGAAGGATGTGAAGACACATCAAATTTCTTCTCTAACAGCACATTTTTATGTTTTTATGAGGCAAAACCTAGAACACTTTAAGGAAATTCATGTAAATAAATGTAAACTGATTTGTTTTAAGTTTGTTATTTTCCTGCACATTAACCCAAAAAGGGGAATAAAAATTTGATGTATTACCTAATTCACAACGTCCCTATTCTGCAAATTTTTTTTATAAAGTAATGAGAGCTTCATGTTTGACAGTTCTGTATAAGGAATTTTTGTAAACTTTTGCAAGTATATGTTCAGTAAAATCTTTTGAAAGTCTACTTTTGATGCATGGAATTTTATGGCCTCAGTTAAAGAAAAGTCATTTAAAAAATATTCGACATTAACTGATCTGAGTTCATTTCTAGGCAGAAGTTAAAAAAGACATCAGCGGTATCAATTATCAGCTTATAATTTTTTTAATTTTTATGCTAGATCACAGTCTGTCCTATTTCAGAAAGAATAATGGTATTAATTATAATAAAAAAAACAAAAAGGGAAAAAGACGATTGTTCTATATTATCTTTTGTCTTTCATAAGAAACAAAATGAGGGGTTTTATTTTTATTATATTCAAATTTTACTATTTATTTTATCCTTAAGAATGATTATCTGCTAACTGTAATGCATATATGCATCTTTAATACATACTTTCAACAACGTATCTTTTTCTGCTATAGTCTGTGAAGTCAGCTTGACAGATATAAGCAGTGATGCTTGACAGTCATAATTTGTAGCTTTTCTTGTAACTTGCATATTCGCACACATGCGTTTCACTGTAAAAATATGCAGATTTGTGAAGAACTAATTTGTAAAGATTTACATAACAAATCAAGAAAAATTAGATGAGATATACCATATTGTTGACTTTAATAATATTTTAGTATTATTAAAAATCATCATCAATTCCTGCATGTACTACAATCATCTGCCTTTTAAGAATGGAACTTTTTACATTTGTCCTTTCATCAGCTTCTTTTATTCAGTGGATATTTGTTAACATGAGGAATTAAGTAAGCTTGAACCAGTTATATTTCCTATTTACCAAATTTATTAAGGATTAAATTAAATTAAATTCATTTTCATATTAACTTCAAACAAAAAGCTTCAGCACATTTTGAGATAAAAATGATATGATCACTTCCAGAAAAATTAGTAAAGTAAAATGATGCAAGTACACATATCTTGCATCAGTTTTATTTTTAATATAGTTAAGCTGTGAGTACTTCTAGTTTTCCTCTTAAAGCCTTTTGAAAATGATATGTTCCTTTCGAAAAAATTAGAACAGTAAACAACAATCTTTTTTCTTAATTTTACATTATGTACAAATTTAGAAAGATGTTAAAAAAATTAATTACACTGTAGTGAACTTGTGCATGTGTGTTTTATATGTATGCGTGTTTGTATAAGAAGGGTGATACTGTAATATATATAAACATACATGCACTTATACAATATCAGATTTACTAAAATATAAAAGTATATGCATAGCTGAAAGCAACCTCGAAGTAGCATTTGGTTTACAGCTCTGTGGTATCCACTGGGTATTTGTATTTCCGTTGAATTCTTTTACCTTTTTTTTTTTTTTTTTTTTTTTTTTTTTTTTTTTTCATTCTTCATACGAATTTATACTTTATCATATCATGAAAACACCATGAACTTCCCAGTTGTTCGAAGCAGTAACAATGTTGACATTCCTTACTGGACAATAGCAGATTTTTTAACACTGCAATTATTTTACACTTCAGATATACTATACAAAAATTTATAGGTCGCAACTGTTTACACTCAGATTGCCTACATCTACCATATACCTTCTTTATGTACTTTTAAAATCGCGTCAAAGTAATAATTATGCCAAATTCTCTTCTGGGCATACGCAGTAAGAGACATTCATTTACTATTGATCAGTATTTAGTAAATGAAATTTAAAATTTAGTTAAAAAATTTTTTATTATGTTAAAAAAAATCCCCCCTTTTTTGTTAAGAAAACTTTTCATTTTGTTAAAAAAACATTGAAGCCTGTGATTTAATTTTTGATCGTGTATTCAGCCCGCCTGAAATTTGAGTTTAAGACCACTGCTTTAAAGTACCTTTAATATTACTGCTATGATATGTCTGTACCAATAAGATACTCAAAGCATTTTCTGATAGAGTTCGTTTCTGACAGAGCTCATCGTAAGCAACTCTGTTGGATATGAGAAATTAATTGTTTATAACGTCAGTCAGGAATCTAAAGCACTTACGAACAGAAATAAGAATTACTTTGTCTGAATCACTGACAAGAAAATTCTTGAAGATTAATTTTCATTTTCTGTTAGTCATAATTATAGTACTATATTGATTTCACTAGCAGATGTAAATCATCAACAAAGGACACTAAGGCTATCTGACTTCATGGTTTGCCTTCCTAGGGTACATCTAAACACGAAACCGGGTTTTACATACAGTACAGAAAGGAAAAAACACAAAAGTGTGCTGTTTATATTGTTTAAATATTCGAAAGAATACAATTTAGCTTTCCTTTGAAGTTCGGCTAGGTCACACAAATTATAATAAAAGACATAAAGATAATCTGAGACTCGGTGAGAAAATTTGATTCATAAATTAAGTCTGAATACGAAATTTTAGCTAAAGTAATGTTTTTGTAAGCTAGAAATGGTAGAACTGAGTGAAAATTAAAATTTTTAAAAAATTCCTCAATCAGCCAAAATTTACCGATTTATTCAATTAATCAAATTGTGAAACTTTTTTCAATGTAAACTCTTTTACTTAAAATAACTTTAAAAGTTCTCTGACTTAGGTTATTGTGAGCCAGTCGCACAGTGGAGTAACTAGGGTGGGGCAAGGGGGAACATCTGTCCCCGGGCGCAGCATTCAGGCGGCGGCAAATTGATATTACGAAATTTTAGAATGAAATTTTGTCCATTCTTGGCACACAGAAAGAGGCGCAAATTCTTCAGTTGTCCACGGGCGCTGAAAACCCTCGCAAATAGAGCAGATATATTTCCTATGAATTTTACAAGCATATTTGCAAACTGGCTGAACAACAGCAAACAAACTTGTTGTTCATTACAAAAAAAGTCTAATTAAATTAGGCTTTGTAATTAAAAAGAAATTACCTTCTTTTACCTTCCTTTCCATAAAAAAAGTGTCTTTTGAATTAAAAGTACTACCTTTACAAATAATTCCCTTTTAAACAGCCTATCCAACATTCCATTCTTATCAGCAAATGCATTAAGACCTGCCAGTTATACTGGAGATATCTCACAAAATTTATCAACCTCAATTTTTTCATGCTTCATTTCAAAACTATTTCGTATAAGAGTCCTTATTTATCTGGCGGCTAGCTTTTCCACATTTATTGTTCCTATTGTACTCTCGTCGTAAAGAATAAGCTCAATAATAAAGAAAAATTGAGTTTTTCATAACTTTGGAAGTTAGATAGATGGAGAAAGTAAGCTAAGATGCGAAATGCTATTTGCTCCATTTGGCGGGGTAATTTTCTGAGCGTGATTAGTGCCTATCTTCCTCCAGATGAAGGTCACTGCTGAAGCATTCTCAGACACTGACTTGGATAAGCAAGGAAAGTAATTCGTCTATCAGGTTTAATGCCTTTCAAAGTTTGATTTGCTGAGAGGAAAGGCGGTATTTTCTTTTCTTCCATGAGAGGAGAAAAAAGAAAAATTGAAAGAATTTCATAGCATCCAATATTGGCCCTTTGGGAAGGAAGACGGTTCTTGCAAGATATATTTCAAGTTTCTGAATTCCTTCGGTTTAACAACATTTTATTCTGCTGAATAATGCCAAGTTTAAGGCTAAAAAATGCCTTATTTTCCCATTCAAAAAGCGGAAGTAATATAAAATGCATTTACTCTCACTGAAAGTAAAGAACTTCTTTACAAATGTCCAGTCGCTTACTTCTAATTTAATGACTTCTTTGCAAAATGCAAAGTCCAGCAGAAGTTATGCTAAGAAGATAAAAATCAATATACGTTGAACTAAGGCTTAATTCCCAAAATTAAAATGACCAGAGCCTGGAAGACGACATTCTAAGAAAGGGAAAAAAAGAGTAAGTAAAATAATAAAGAAAGAAAATAATTAAATTAAATGTAAATAGATAAATAAAAAATAATAAATTATTTTTAATTAATGACAATTAGTTAAATAATAAAATAAAATACTGGATCACACATTATTTGGGGCTATAGCTGTAATTACAGTTTCACTCAAAAACCAAGAAATACCGGTGCAAGGATCTGATGTATTCTTGCTGCATTTAAGCCGCCAATGTAAGAACTATTTTAAGAGGTGGTAGAAACTTAGATCATTCTTTTTCCATTATACCAGAGAAAAAAATAATAAAATGGTCAAAGCATTAAGAAAAATTATTAAAATTAAAATTAAAATAGAATTAAAATAGAAAGAATGCCAGAAAGAATATGCGAATATAGAAGAAATATTTTACAGGAAAGCTTGGATATGAAAACAAACACAGAAGAAAAGTCACGCTACTTGACCTCGATCCTCTGCCAACATATTTGTAGCTGTTAAGCAGAATGTGTGACGGGGAGGTATAAATTGCCGCCGAATCCGAGGGTTGATCTGTAACTTGAGAATAAACGTAAAGTTTTGCATAAGCTACCATTTCCATTCTCTATATTTGGCTACATTAATTCGAAATGCCCGCATGAGCTCTTTTCCATGGGAAGCCACTAATGTTGGACATGTCTGATCCATTGATCTAAGCGTTTCACTAAGTTATGCTCATTGTCACTTGACCCATTTAGGAATACAAATAACGATTCCTCGTTCCTGACCTATTGTAATCGCTGATAACTAAAATCACCGATACTAAATCAGCGGATACGACGGTACAATCCCGGTGGCCACGAGATATTTACTCATTCTCAAACAAACTGTCGTAAATTTATTGCACTTCCTGGAACTTAAGTGTAGGGTTAAGAAATGCCCCCATCCAGCTTCAACATGTGGGTAGTTTCTTTCCTTTAACATCTCAACTTCCATCCACGAATTTGTTTCCTAGGTATTTACATTCAAAAGTTACTGTCGATTTTTAAGTATTACTTATTGCTTAAGTAAAATATTGCGAGGTCAAAATACTTTTCTGTTTAAATCGCAGTTCAGTTTGATGCACAAAGTGCTGGAGTTCATCTCATTTAGATCTCCCGTGCATTCCCGCTAAAATTATGATTTATCTCAAAACTCAAAAGTCACGGAGCAGAGGCTCGTGTAATAATGCAATCTGTTTTGAAATGATTAAAATTTACGCTAAATTTCACATCTACACACTTATTGAGCATAGATAAGCTACACAAACATTCATAAAATAAAACTCAAGAACTTAATATTACCTTTTTTACTGCCTTGTACGAAATAAAGAAAGTACTGTAATTGTGAAAAATTTCGGGTATCATACTTCATCAGAAATATCTATTTTGACGGCCTCCCGAATCTATATGGACAATTTTTTTGCGTGGAGTCTGTACGACCGAGCAAGATAAATTACTGTTTTTTCCAAAAGGAATTGTAAAATGAATTTAAAGTGGATTCGAAATGGATTTTTTCGGTGCGTCTGTAAGTCTATATGTACGTATTTCGCATAACTCAAAAATGATTAGCCGTAGATCGTAGAAATTTTGTACTTGAGACTGCTGTAATATCTAATTGCGCACCTCTCTTTTTTATTCCAATCGGCAGAGCCAAACACACACACACATATATATACATTACATATGTATTATATTAACCACCCGCTTACCCTTCTTTAAGTCCTTACCCGGCCTTCGCAACTGTTGGCCGCAAACATCTACTTCCAATTACAGAAGCGTTTTAAATGACGAACATTTTCATATTTGGGCACTATCAAGCTTTTAAAAAAATTTCATTTGCGACAAATAAGGGAATCTAACTTTTAATGCGATCTCCGGGTTCCTGTACCTGTATATGGGAATATATGGAAATTTCAGTCAGTTCGCTAGGGAAAAATAAAATTAGAAGGAGAGTGACTTCCGTACGATTAACCACAATATTTAATTTCAAAATTTTTCAATTTTTTATTTCGGTTTTAACTTGTCTTGAGAGATCGGAATTAGGTTACAATAATTCGAGGAAATAAGTTTAAATGAAGTGCAGCAAAAAGTGTGTATGATTTAATAGGCCGATACATGTCATGTGATGTCCCTATCAGATTTTTACGAGTAGAATAAATAAATACTTGCATAGCATACTGTCTGTATATTACGGGTCCTTTACAGGCTTATTTTAGCGGTTCTTAAAATAGGCAATTTTGCCCTCATAAGGACATTTGAGTTATTCAGAGAACTCCAAAAGACGTCAGGAAGATTTAGATTTTAAGGAAATGGCAGGCAGTTGCAATAATTTTAAATATTAGAATGAGTTTAGATGTAATTTGTTCAGCAATATATGCATATAAAATATCATCATGCTTTCCTTTTCTTCCTCAATAATATTACCTCCTGAGAACACATTTGTTGAGGTATGCAAGAAACAATCACAATCTCCCATGCTGCTGCGATAAAGTAGTTTAGCATATCAGCTAGCAGCTGAGAGATCCGCTGTTTTAATCTTCGTGAGAGTAGAGTTATAGCGTTATCCGATTCCCAAATCTAACAGTCGTTTAAGAACTGCATGCCGTCTTCTGACAGAAGAAAGAAATAATCTATAAGCTGTTGTGGTGTTTTAAAACTTCTGTAATAAAGTCTTAATCCTAATATTTATAAGTTATTAATTTTCAAACGAGCATTTTATTTTAAATGTATTAAAGGGCCGATATAAACTTAACTTTATTATTGAATAAATATATATCATATATTCATTTACTAATAAACAAGCAACCGGTCTTTGCCACGAAGTTTCTTCATATCGTTTGTGGTCGAAAAGGTTCTTTCCTAAAGTTGTAAATCCTCCTAGTTGAGAATCCCACCCTTATAGAACTGTTTCGCTTAATTATTTCTATCACTATTATAAAGCAAATGTATTTTTATTAGGAAGAATTTATATTAGTTTGTTTTCTAGTAGGAACAGTAAATTTTGCAATCAAACAAAAAAACATTAAGTAAATCCGCCATTTTTAGTACACCTAATTAATCGCATTAATTTTACGACGATTAAATATAATTATATAACCTTAATCATGTAATGTATACGTACTCATACAAAAAATAGGGGTCGTTATGTAAAAATACACTGCTCGACATTGAAAATGCAACACCAAGAAGGAGTGGTCAGAAAATAATGAAATTTGGAAAAACGACAGAGACAGGAAGCAGCAATAAGTGATCTTTATTTCAAAATGATAGTCAGAATACAGAGCGAGAACGGTGTCGGCTCAGTAGGATGAGATATGTGATATGCGACGGGGGACGTGGGCACCATCCCTTTACCATTGGGTTAATTGGTACAGCGCCACGTCCACCTTTATCTAGAGTTTGGCCATTAGAACAATGGGTGATTACATACATATTTGACATTGGTATTAAGGAGTGCAGAGCCAAGAACGTACAATACTCATTGGTAATACATATAAATCATGGGTTAAGGTACAGTTGGCCTGTATATATACCATAAGACAATGACACATTCGTGTATGGTATGATAGATTCACATAAAAGCTGCGCCATATATATCTGCGCATTAGGACATAAATTACTATATTGCAAATATCTAGCGCGGTAATTAACACAGACAGAGGAAAGTGGACAATGATTATGACATTACAACATTCATATTGACAACACTAATTAGCTCAGCACAGCGGAGTGAATAATATTGTACCTTGATAAATCACATTCCTGCAATTAATATTCAGAGACATATGATATATAATAATTATGGTTGAGGACTTGTGCTGGGATTACATTGAACACAAACATTGCACTATAGATACGGACTAATATTAAGAGTACTGGTATAAAATATTGCCAAAGCAATGTGGCATAGGTCATAACTCATACATGCAAGTACAATTGTACTCTTTGTAGTCTCCTCTTTGTAGTCTGAGAAGGTCACTGCAAAACATCTGTTTTGTCTAACACTTTGTATGTTAAAAGAAGAGTAAATAGAATTGAAAAGCAGCAGTAAAGACTTTGTAACGTATATTTTCACACTAAGCAAAACAGCTGAAGTTACTGGAGAGCTCAGGAACTTCGTCTAACTTAAAATGGTTAGTAAAGATTAAAACTGATTGTTAAATACAAAATTTTTAATTTACTACTAAATTTTAAAAAACGAAGTTCTACTTAAATGCTTGATTCTTTAAAACAAGTATAACGTTAAAATGCCCAATTAAATCCAATGAAATGGCTTGTGCAAGTTATTTCGGATTAATAAATGATCAGTACAACGATTCAAAATAAATCGGTATAAGAAGATCTAATGGTATTTTTTTAATTTCAACTGTCTTTTTCGTAAAAATGATGGTCATGGATGCTGATATGTAATAATAAATTGGCGAAGAGAGGCATATTTCTGTTATTCATTTTTATAATCGGTAAGTGCCGCTCGAAGAGCCGTATCGAAGTTGCCGTATCGAAGTTGCCGTATCGAAGAGCCCGGGCTCGAATCCCGGAAAAGGCATGGATCTTTGAAAATGTATATTGTCTGTGCGTCATGGAGACACTCTAAATATACGGCGAGCCGAATGTCCTCTCGATAGGTTGGAGCTAGGGAAAAAGGTGTGAGTACCCTTGGACCCGTCCCCCCGGGGGGTGCTCTCCACCAAAACTGGGGGCGCCGCTGAGCAAAATCATACTGTCACCTGTATATCCTCAAGACTCTTGCCAACGACAGGCACAGTCTTGCATTCCTTGCGATGAAGAATTTCGTGGACTCGTTCTAATGTTACTATCAGACAAATGAGTAAGTGAATTATGAAAGTGTTGTTAGCCGCTGAGCAAAATCATACTGTCACCTGTATATCCTCAAGACTCTTGCCAACGACAGGCACAGTCTTGCATTCCTTGCGATGAAGAATTTCGTGGACTCGTTCTAATGTTACTATCAGACAAATGAGTAAGTGAATTATGAAAGTGTTGTTAAAGTTTGTTTTAATAAATTCACTTCTGTGTGTCTGTTTAGAAGAATATTACAAAGTTGTAGATGCAGTTAGAATGTTAGAAGAAATGTCTGTTAGAATAGTAAAAACTAATGCGACTAATGTGCAGATATTTGGAAACACAAGCATACCGTTATGAAAATATCAGAAATGACACAAAATTTTCCAAAAAAGATTTTATATTTAATGAATTCCGTAGGAACAAATATGAATTTCTTGACTGAAATTCGAAAACGAAAAGAAAATTTATGTTCCAATCATGCTTCATCCTACAATAGCGTTTGCAACATTCAGAAGTAATATTTTGACCCAAATGATCTTTATCACTCATAATTGTTTCTCCAACGCCCTCATACGGAAAATGTGATTTATAAACGAAGAGAGCCCAGCCTAATTTCCTTTCCCCCTTTTTTGCAGTGAACAATGAAACAAAGCTTCTTGAATGATTCATCCAAATTTTGAAAACAATGCCGAAGAAAGTAAATTTCTGATTTCGTAGCTGATTTTGTAAACTAAATACAATCTAGTTTACAATCTGAAATACGGAAAAAGAGCATTTTTCTAAATAATACTTCTCTCTATAACAGTACAGGGCTGCCTGTGAAAAATAGGGAGGTTACCTAAACGCTGCTCATTACTCAAAAGTATATTCATTCCTTTTGATATTTCATTAATAAAGAATGTAACCTAAGATTTTCTGTTAGGTCTCTCTGACATGGAGCACACTTTTAATTAATTATTCATTTATTCTCAAAGCTCTTATTATTAAAATATGTTGTATATTATTAAAAGAAGGCGGTACAAAAATGCACTCAGTCTTTACGATAGTTAGTAGAAATTGAATCATCAGACAACATAATTTTGAAGACGACAGAAAACTCTTTAATTTCCATCGCACTTAGCTCTGCTGATACATGATATAATTTTTGTAAACTCTTCTCTTTTCTTTTTATTGAATTCTAGTAATATCAAATACGTTTTTATTAACGGTTAAATAACATAATTCTGAGCTTTGAATTTTGATCATTAAGCTTCTCACATATTAGCAAATCTGCCAGCCAAAGAACCTTAAATCGGAAAATTGTATTGCTTTACCATAATAAAAATGTAATTGGTATTATGAGAATTTCCTACACAGAAAAGGAAAAAAACTTCAGAAATTAGGGTTTGGCCAAATCGCAAATATCAGTGTGACCTTCATGTTACACACAAGTCCACTACAAAATCATGGAAAATCTTTCGCTAATGCTGTATGTTACACACGTGAGTTTGCTCCTGGTTTCGAATATCTCAACGCACTCATGTGTTGCAAATATATTGAACACTGAATTCATTTTTATGAATGAAGTACTTTAAGAACAGAGTAATAAAGCACACAAAGGTCTTAACTCATTTACTCCTAAATTTCTTTGTAATTTTCTAGTAATGAGTTAACAATATTCGTTACTGACGTAAGTTACGCAATTTAAACAATGATATTTCTTAATCTCAATCATCTTCGCTATCTAAAAGCAATAATACATTGCTTTGAAACAATAAGATTATAAATGATAGTACAAGAACCCTCTCTGATACTTTAATTGCCAGTTTATCTTAATGTCTGCTGCAATGCTCTTCTGTTAACTAAGCCAGCAATCTGACCTAGAACCATTTTATTTAGCTGGAAATTGTATTCGTATCGGAGTGTGATGGCTAGCTAAGATCGGACTAACACCTTTATCAAGATATACATATAGATCGCTTTCTGATTCATAAAGTGCATTGTCGATTCAAGTGCAAGGTTAAAAAATTAGTTCATAATTCATCTGGATTTAGAATGATAAGCTTAGTTTAGCAAATAGGATTCATAAATTAAGAATAAATAGAAGAATCGTAATAAGCTAATAAATGGAGAATTAATTACAATGAAATGAAGTGTAAACAATTGTTACATTATATATTACAATCGAAATAAGTCAACTAACATAAAATTAACTGCAATGAAATTTTTTGAAAATATTCTTTATGAACTATCTAAAATTCGTGACAGTATTTTATATCAATTATTTACTTGTAACAAAAATCAACAAATGCAGAATAGCGACGCCCAAATTGTTAAAATTAAGAGAATACAGTGCCTTAATACATGTTTCGCAGGATCTCAGATCTTGCGTTGAGCACTATTCGGGAATGGCCAAACTCAATGCCATTCAGCGGTCTCATCCCCAAGAATGTTGCTTAGGGGTACACTAATATCCCACGAGAAAGGAGAATAGAAGCTACAACTATCCACACCTTCTCTTCAATTAGCACCTGAATACAATGGTTAGCACCACCGACACCGCTTAACACCGAACCAAATAGGGCAGTTAGCCTCTAATACACCAACAGTTTTTCATTTGCATTTATCTCTCAAATGTCGTCTGGCTTAGCTCAAAATGACTCTTTGTTCAAGCACAAACTAACAATCAGTACTCCAAAGAATGTTTTTATGATAAATATGAGTATGCGAGACCAGTGTTGTGCGTCGTTTTGCTGTTGGTTTTGTTGCTTAACTTCGATAGATCAGCTCTAGAAGATTGTTGACCGCCAAAAGTCTATAATAATAAGGAGATCGGATGTTAAGTTCCCCTTAGAAAGTCCGATGCAGCTCAGAATGTGATCTGGTGAAGCTGGATGATCACAGCATTTTGTACAAGTGGGGTGGATTTTTCTGCCACTATCAAAAGAAAGACATTTAAAATGGCCACTTGTAAGCTTAGCCAAAGCAGTCTGGGAGCCACGGTCATTTTGATTTCCAGCAGAGAGTCAAGACGTCGTTTTACATAACACAAGCAGACTCGACTTTGCGTTTTAAATACTATGCACTAATTCGGTGAATTTATTTAACTTTATTAGTCCAAAGGGGCTTTGTTCCTGAGGGATTATTGTTTTCGTTTGGCGATTTTGCGTAGAATCACTCTTAATGTCCGTTTCACTTTTCAGAATGTTGCCACCAAATATTATCACCCTGTATTATATTTGAAGAAATTAAATAATGAAGAATCTGCATAAATGTATGTATGTTTCTCGCATTGTGATAAAACAACGGCTAGCAAATTTTGAATGACGTAATCCTACTGCGAATATGGGCATCTAGAAGTTCAAATTTTAAATTTGGGATTTGTTTTATTATCTATTTCCTATTTTGTAAAACTTTAACGAATTTTTGATTAACAAACTCAAGTATTTAAAACGAGCAATGGCAACGTTGTACAGAAAAAGCATTTTTATCTTCAGCGCGTGAGACTGTGTATCGAAAATTCTAAAGATATGCTCACTTTAAAATTATTTTTCGATATTGCTCTTGAACTGAATTTTATGGTTTAAGTGCGAAGAATATGATATTTAATAAATAAAGGTAACACACGAAATGTTAAAAAAATGCCCCTTTGGACGTAATTTAAAATCTGAAACCTTTCAGATTCTTTTATATTAATTTTTTAGAATTTTTTTCTGATCCTGAATATATCGAAATCGGTTTATTAGTAGGCAATCTAGATCAATGTTTCTCAGCCGCCGCTACTTCCAAATTCAGAAGCATTACAATAATTTACCTACCGTCGTTTAAAAAAGAAAAATATTAAAAGCTGGAAACTGTGTATGTTTTCATGCATACTGCGCAACGCATTAGCTCAAGCTTTTTCAGAGGGTCTGTTGTATGTTGAATTTACGTTTATTACTACTCAGGGGACCTATTCTGGTGCCACGAACGTGCATTTGTGGATAGCGAGTACTCATATTAAACGACAAGTTCTCAATGCAGAAACACTTATTATTCTTGATACATATTACTTTTCAATGGAGAAACGCTTATTTGTATCAAGAATTGTATTGAAATTGAATAAATGTATTTGTCCACTATGTTAGCTGTAACCGTAATGCTATCCTCTTATTGCTTTCCAGTAATTTCCAGAAGTAGAAAGTACGAGAAATATCTCGCGACCGGTTGAAACCTATAAAAGACCGGAGAGAGAACGTTTTGATCAGTTGCTTAGTTATTGTTATTGCGAACTGGTTAGTTCCGCGTGAACTGAGATACCTGAATTAGCTTTTTCTTTAGATGCCCTTACATTGCGTTGTATTTTAACGCATTTAGTAGTTTGAAGTATAATTACTGATTATACTGCATGATATTGTGAGCACTTGTACGAATATCTCTGAGGAAAATTCCAACGTTCTGATATATTTCTTTTGATAAGAATAAATTTAATTACCCTATTACCGAACTTGTGCTTTCAATCCATTACGAACCCGTACGCACGCAACAATATTAAGCAATTAATTGTTAGATCAGTTACTGTTAAGCAAAGTAGTCTTAATTAACCCACAGGATGTCATAACAAGTCTGTATGATGGGTTTAGTCGGAAGGATCGCAGTATGTTCTCCTTCAAGCTTTACAGTAATGTGATAAATTAAGAAAGTTTGAAAATAAAAATCTTTTACAAAAAATTTGAATTTAAAACTATTTGTCCTATATTCACCCAAAACTTTCGTTTATAGATATGTTTACGAGTATTTCCTGATATTTAAGGTTGCTCCAGATAATTTAAAAAGCTGTAATTTCGTTATTATTGTCTAATAGACAGAAACATCGATCATACTGCATGGAATTTTCCAGCGCACCATGTTCATGAGGGAACGTGTCCCTGTTCCGAAACTATCCTCATATTTTAAAAATCTCTAGACGTGAAACATTTCTCTAATTTAGCCCGTCACTTACACAAGTTTAAGATTTCCGTTAACATAAGGATAAGACCAAACGATGTATTTGCATTATTTTTAGAAACAAATTACTTCAATTGCATATTTTGCCATGATAACAATTTTTGAAAACACCGTGATATCACTTTCATACGCTATTAAATGCACAGACATTTGACAAGGACATACAAGCATGCAAACGTTCTTTCTTTTTTCTAATGCTCAACTTCTAGTTATACATTTTATGTACTATAGATTAATCTAAAATACTTTCAACTTAACTGTCCTTCAAAAACTTGCAAAAAAACTCGCAAGTTATCTTAGTCAAATATTTCAATGAGCGAGAAAGGCATTTCCAGAGGATTTTGTTAAGCCCTAGACATTCTTGTTTTCAACTCTTGCGCGTATTCGAGAGGACCGTATTTCGAGTCCGGCGAGGGCACTGCACATTTTTACGCTTTCTGCATCCAAAATCCTAATGTCTCTACAGTTGCGCCCAAACTAAAGAAAGGTAGTGGATGATGATCTTCACCACCAGGATTTGGCGATTGTGTCCCCTAATCCATAGTCGCCCTTTAAAAGGGGAAGTATATAATGCATTTCTCCCACCTTCTTAGCATGCCTTCGTGGTGTAATGTCCGCACACTCGGCGCGTATTCGAGAAGGCCGTGGTTCGAATCCCGGCAAGGGCATTGCTCATTTTTTAGGCTTTCTGCATTAAAAATCCTAATGCCTCTGCAACATCAAATATTACAAGATAAATAATAGTGGTTATTATTATTTGTGAATTTATAAAAGAATATGAATGATGCACTGTAGATGAGAAAATTATATGAATTAAAAAAACCTGCTTGAAATAATTAATCTAGATTCATGATATATCATCGGGATTTCTGAAATTTTGTTTTTCTTCTCAGTTCCTGAAAAACTTTTATAAATCTCGTTTTCTTCTTAAGCCCTAGGCAAGGTTTCAGCAGATGGCCTGCGAACCAGATCAGAGTAGTAGAGATATTTCTGCTAACGTGCGATAAAAAATGTCATAAATGGCAGAAAAAATATATCTGAATAATTCAAAAGAAACTTAGCAAATGTTAGACATAGGTCTCTTCGTTTCAAATTTTCCGCTTTTCTGAAGATGGAAGTAGATTTGTGAGCCGAAAAGTGCTGCAATCATTTATACACTCCTGTTAAAAAAATAAGCAACAAAGGCAAAACACGAAACAAAACAAAACTTATTTGACAAATATAAGTGAAACTTATTTGATGGATATAAGTGTAAAAATGGTTGCAAAAATCTATGTGTTCTAGGAGATTGATGCCTCGATTACAACTGTAGTACGAAAATAGATATTAAATATAAATTATATGAAGTCTTAATCATATTACAGATGGTCTGCAGCCATAATCATATGAATATCGTAAAATACATGTATGCATACGAGACAGCGTAGTCCATGCAAGAATAATAGGATTTCTGCGTGTATTCTAAACTGGTAAATACTCAATACTCTAATCTTGTCAACAAATAATTTCAGTTAAAGCTTTTTTCGAAAACCTTTCACGTGATATTCAAAAAAGTATGATTCGTTTATTTATTGAGAATCTTAAATTTTTACCACAGTTATAATCCATCATAACTTGATTACATGAAATAACCCAATGCACTGAAAATGCTGCATCCAAAAGCTTTCTTTCGTGTTACCAGGAAACAACAAAAAGGACATTTCCCTTTATTCAATTACACACATTTGTTTTTCAACTTCTGCACTAAAACGCATAAAATTCATGGCACCACTCATTCGGTCAACAACACTTACCTTGAGAAAATGCCAAGGACATAGTGGACACTGAACTCATGCCTAGATCTTATAAAAGGGAGAGTTGAATCTCCTGCTCTGTCGAGTGTGGAAATTGCGGACTCCATGTTTAAAATTTTTGTCGTGGTGAAGTAACTACCTACTTATTGTAAATGCTAGATATCGGAAACGGATATTCTGGAAGAAAATGGTTACAATTACCATGGCTTTTACTTTAGATGGTTACCATGGCTTTTACTTTAGGTTCCATATGTTGGGTGTGCTAAGGCAATGCACTTTAAATTATATTTCGTTTTCTATGATGTTATAAACACGTCGCTTAGCTATCTAAATTTTTGAGTTTGTTATCAAGTTATACAAGAAAGTAGTGAAAAGAAAAAGTATAAATAGCGTATGAAAGATTTTTCACACTTTCATTGGAGATAACTTTTGCTTCCGTCAATGTTTGTAGATTTTTTGTAATTTTATTCTGTTTAAACTGTTAAGTTGGAAATGTTATTACTTTAATTTCCTGTGACATTTCCTCTTCCTCGTGAAAGCTCTTGTCACGTAATTTTCAATTACCTTCAGTTTCCTTCAGTGTTAATTTTATTTATGTGCTGACTGTCTGAAGCTATAAAATAACAGCTTCAACTAAAGGAAAAAATCGAAGTTACATGTTACAACAGGAATCAAATTTATAAAAAGTGTTCTTATTCTACTGTTTATTTTTAATATCACTTGAGAAAATCTGTTTTTTCCTTATGTGCAGTTTTGAAATAAATAATTCGTATTTTCATCTAAAAACTTTCTAGCAGATTCATTCATTTAATGCTTTTTCAAGAGCGTTATATTTACACCTTAATATTACTTAATACACTTATAATAAGAATTCATGGACTTTTAGTAAAATGCTGTCCAACGAAGAGCCTTATTCTCTGTTTATCTCTAATGAATGTGCCAAGCTACTATTTTTCTTTGTTTCTACAATACTTCATTACTCTTTAGGTCTAATTTCACAGTATTTTATAAGCACCAAGCGACTGCATCAGACGAATTTCTTCCCCCTCATTATTTATTCAATTTAATTCTTAAAAAAAAAAAAAAAAAAAAAAAAAAAAAAAAAAAAAAAAAAATTAGTGTTTACTCTTAAATAAAAATTTTCAGATTTATAGATTTTTATGGTCATCAGTCATTTAAATTTAACTATTCACATATAAATACATACATATTGAAAATTTAAAGTCTTAAAAAATTCTAAATTTTCTCGCTTTAATTTTGCGATTTTTTTATTATCAAAAACGGTCAGAATTTTAGTTTAGATTTCTGCTGTTCGTAATTTCTGGATTAATTGCTTGCATGTCCTTTCCAAATTTAGTCATATGTTTCGGGACGTTCAATTAATGCCGATAGAGATAACCATCATAATAATAAAAAAGTAATAAATTAAAAATCCTGTCGAATAATATCAAAATAGGAATCTTTTGACTGCAAATCATGGTAAAATAACGGTGCGCTTATAAAGACCTCCAAAATGTTATTTTGTCTACTGTACTTGTCTTTCATATAATCAACATGTAATTTTTTATACTATAATACTTTATTATGAGCAAGTGTCCCACTTATATTATATTTGTAAATTGGAGGTTTGGTAAAAAGCTTAAATTTCAATGCATCTTTCTCTGGTTATGATGAAATGAACATGCTTATGTCATGAACTGCTTATAAAGGCATGTCTTGATTTTGACGCTATTTATACCTCAAAATTGACAATTCGTATTTTGAACTATCTTATTTTAAAACGCAGTTTTTTTTTTCGGGGGGGGGGTAGAAAATGCAAAAGTCTATAAAACAGACAGTACATTTTTCTCTAATACTTGTTCTATGATCCAGTTTACGCCCGGGTTACGTTACTAAAATTTCCAGCGTAAATGTTAAGTAATTTAAATGGAAGAAAATGAGCGACATGAATGCAGAAATTAAGTACTTCAAGTTCCATTCTGTGGCTTATAATCAACTTACACACTTATTTACAGTATCAACTTAGAACACATGACAAATATTTTATTTATGAAATTTGTCAGCTCGAAATTTTTTATTTGTATTTAATAATAAAATTTAATGCTATAAAAGCAAGTTTATTAAAAAATTAAATTTAGTTGTTTCTAAAACTATAGAATAGATGAATATCTGGTTCTCTTATCTTTTCTTAATTAGTACGGAGAAAGAACTATCTCAGATCCTGTCTTAACGGTTGAATTCCTCTCCCAATTGGGGTCATTGCTACATAAGTTCTCACATCTCCTATTAACCCTTTGTTTATCTATTCTCATTTCAGGACGTGCGATATTAATCGCGGAAAACATTATCTTCCGATGTTTAGCTCCAATATAAACTCTATTCTTTCTGAAATATAATATTTCCCTGTAACCTTAAGGGCCTTTCCATTCATCGTAAGGGCAGACCATGAGGTATTGCAACATATTACAGCATATATTACCATTTATCACGATCAACCTTTATATAATGAATGGTAATGTATTACAGGCCAGATGAACTGTAATATATTGCAAGCCAGAGAACTGGGAAGAAACTAGTAAATTTTGGTAGCTTCTTTCCAAGTCTTATAATAGTGATAGAATTAAGCTGGTTTGGCCTAAATTCGGAGCGATAAGAATGGACTAATCGTGTATGCTGTTTCCCCGGTAGTGAAGTACAAAAGTCAGTTATTACCTAAGGCGCAAAAAAAATTGCTTATTAAATAGATATACAGTAAATAATTAGTAATAATACAAATCGGACAAAATTTCTGATTGTCTGGCTGTGTAAGCGCTACTATATATTTAACAGATTAGTGTCAGATTTGTTCCGTGATTTAGTTGGATTTTAGATGTTTCCGACTTTAGAAACCTCTACAGGAATTACTCTTTTAAATTTTTGAGACCATTATATCAGGTCACGTTGTGCTACTTGGTCATTTATCATTCACGCGGTCTGACAAGTGTGGGCTCTTCAAAAGACACAAGCTCTTTAACTTCCAAGCGAACTTCCATATAGCTAGCTCTTAGAACTGTATTGCCATAAGGTTGTAATTTTTCCTTCAGTAGTTGCTTAACAGAATGAGGGGTTTAAAGACAGTAAGCGTATCTATTAATAATTTACAAATTTTAATTTTCAGCAAATATGTCTGACCCGCTGTAATTTAAAATAGGTTTATTTAATAATATACCCTACTGATAGTTTTCAAGAGTATTTGCACTCATATTATAATTAATAAAGACGATTTCAAGAGCCATACATTATGTACCAGAATAATCAATATTAAAAGTTAATGCTGTAGTTTCATCATTTAGCATTAGTTTTATTATAATCAAGGATCATCTAAGTATGGGAAGGCAGACAATATTTTAATGACTCTTACAGTCATGATATATAAGATACTCTAAAGTGAAACATGATTGAACTGAGGCTACATAAACGAAATCATATCTGTGTTTAATATAAAAATCAATTTTTCCTCTAAAATCTGTGAATTTGTGAGGATTTATCTATTTACTTTTAACTAATAGTTAATTTTAAATATTTTTCTGTCACTTCCTTTTTACCCACACTTTTCATGCCAGAATGCAAATGAGAGAGCGAGCGTTTGTTCAGATTGAGGAAGAAAGAAGTTCAGCGAAGGTTTTCCAAGTTTTCGTAATCATGTTTTGCCTACTTGAGGCCACGTTTTACCGTGACTTATTAGCGATTTGATTCTGTGGCGTTGAGTGCTTATAGCCATCAAGCTTGTCTCTCCGGTTTCTCAACAAACCAGAGCCTTTCCTGCGAGTTACTTTATCCTGTGAGCCGTCAGGCTAATCTTACATTTGATTTTAGTTCAACAATACCTATTTAAGTTAAGCCAAAGTGTCCGCTTGTGTAAACTCAAGTTGGGTCATTGTTACTTCTTTTTTTGTGTGTGTGTGTTCAAATAAATGAGTCTTATACACCCTTCTTCTGACTTTTATTTTTGAAATCATAGACTTAAAGATAATTCTTCTATAGTCTTTTTTAAGTCGATAATAGTAAGAATACCAGACTTTATAAATTACATCGAAAAGCTACGGAATACTTTACAGTTACACACAACTCTTAATTAAGTGGTCAAGAAAGAATTGCCCATGACACTTAGTTTTCGATGTCGTTGACTGGAAGCCATCGCGGTCCCTAACATTGCAGTTGCCGTACTTGTTCAGCCATTTCGGTCCCTAACATTTCAATTGCCGTACTTGTTCAGCCATTTCGGTCCCTAACATTTCAGTTGCCGTACTTGTTCAGCCATTTCGTTCCCTAACATTTCAGTTGCCGTACTTGTTCAGCCATTTCGGTCCCGGAGCTTCGATACCTAATCCCTTATTCCCATTTTTTCCTCACTTTCTCCCAGCACTGAACAAGATGCGGATTATCCGAGGATTTCGAAATTTATTGAAGGAATAAAAAAAAAACATTTAAAGTAGCTGCAATGTCTTGCACTGTTTAAAACTGTTTTCAAAATATTCCTGCTTTAAGACAATAATAAACTCTTGTAATAGATTAAATATTGCCTATACAAAAAACTACTTAATTAAGGTGTTGGCAGGACAGAAATGTTGGGATCGAAGTGTCGGGACCGAAACTCTGGGATCGAATGGAAATGTCCTTCTTCGAAGCCGTCATGCTAAACTGAAGTGCATGCTTTAACTAAGAGAGCTAAAGGTAATAAATGTGAAGAGAGAAAATGATAAAGAACGTTCACGGATCTTTTCTCGCCATTCTCCATATATTATTTCAAATAATATAAATAAAAAAGAAGCTTACATTGATCTGGAATACGCTGTTAATTTGTAAATAATTGTCATTTACATGCAAGAAAAGAAAAAAATTACTTTTAGCATTTCTTCATTTTGTACTGTCCTTCTCTCTTCCTCCTTATTCTTCTGTTTTTCATGTCTTCAGTATTCTCTGGATTTAAAAAATATAAATTAGCTAATGAGTTAAAGAGAAATGGAAACATATTTCTCTCCTTTTTCCTAAATGCTAAGGAAATTTTTCAGTGATTAAAAAGAAGGTGGACATCGTTTGGCTTGGAAAAACTTACTTTAAAAAATTCAAAAAGAATGAATTTTTGGGGGGGGGGATAAAACAGATTATTAGAGAAATTAATACATGTTTTATAGCTAAACTGTTCTTTAATTACTTTGAACTGCTTCCGAACGCAACTTCAGCTTTTATGTAGTTCGTGAAAAATTCAGTGACCTTATACTAATTGTTTTTCTGACTTTGCTTCACGAAATCAATATCATTATTATCAAATCGAATTTGCGATGTCTCGATTGCGCTTAGATTCTCACGATTAAAATTTATTTTGAAAATTTTCTTACATATTATCATATTTTGAAAATTTTACATTATTCAGAGTTCTGCAAAATAATATTCTTGTATTAGGATACCGCGCATACGAAAAATCAACAAAACTAGGTGACATGAAGCTGTGAAGCTGGCATCTTGAACCTCACTAAGCACATGTGGAAGCAATGTCTGAGTTGTTAATGAATTCATTCTACAGTATCTTTGATAAATTTTAACGTAACTTGCTCTGAAACTTATTCCTTTTGGATCAAAGTATAATGAATATTTTGCTAAAGGGATTTTCTGCCGTTAGAGAGAAAGTGCGGAATAGTTTAAATTTTATACTTCTAATTAAACTCTCTCAAAGAGTGTTAGAAAAATTTCATAACTGGAAATGTAATGAACTGGAAGAAAAACTGAAATAAACGAGAGTACATTGTATATCCATGAGAGTACATTGTATATCCATGAGAGTACATTATAATGCTACCTATAAGAGTGAGTAGTCACGTTCCCCAGTGCATATATAAAGTGAGAGATAGCTGTGGAAATTTTTAGAGGTGTTTTGTTTTTAAGATTGGAAAACGTTTATGATTTAAATAATTTTAATGCGGTCTAGTAGTTGGAGCTTTTGAGACGAGTCTAATGAATGTTTTAAATAGAAATTTCTCCTCTAACTCTGAAATTAAATATCATTTAGGAATTAGAGGTGACATTTTGATTTACATTAATCACCATTTCAAGAACACAACATGACTGCAAGAATTCCGGCAAAACTTTAAACTTACGATAATAGTGTGGCTGGGGAAAGACTTTAAAAAATATTACCACCAAGTTATTTCACTTGATTTACGTAAGACACTCCCTTACGTAACAGCGAAATCCAACGCTGGAACCTCAACAAACATTAGCTTTAGTTCTTTTTAACGTTCTTTCCATTCCATGGGCCTTAGAAGAATCAGAGTATCCTTTAAAAAATACATGACACAGAGCTATGCAGCAGCTGTCTTAGGCCCAGCTACTCTGACATTGGTCAGTTGATCAGTGGAAACGAGTAGTCCATGGGCCTTAGAAGAATTGGAGTATCTTTTAAAAAATACATGACACAGAGCTATGCAGCAGCTGTCTTAGGCCCAGCTACTCTGACATTGGTCAGTTGATCAGTGGAAACGAGTAGTCCATGGGCCTTAGAAGAATCGGAGTATCTTTTAAAAAATACATGACACAGAGCTATGCAGCAGCTGTCTTAGGCCCAGCTATTCTGACATTGGTCAGTTGATCAGGGAAAACGAATAGTCTAGTGTAATTATTCTCGTTTCCAGTTGATTTAAGGCAGACACCCTCGTGTGCTTTTCCATATTTAAAATCTCATCGTGTTACTCTGCCCAGACGAAAGAATCTATTTGTAAAGAAAACCCGTAAATTCACAGATCCCGTGTGTCAACAGCAAATGTGTACAAGCTGTGGTACTACATCTGAATAACGTGAAGTTTGTTTAACTGGTATTCAGTGGGATCCCTGTTACATCTACAAACGTCTGTAATAGATGAAGGCTACGAGCATATCTTTCTCATTAATTACACCTGCTAATGCCCAGCGCTTGACATCATTTGCCAGGAAAATGCGCACCCACACAAATCTAAAGCCAAATTACGATTAGAGGAATAGTCATTTTAATATGGAGTCTTGTATGGCCGCCTAAGTTTCCAGATCTCAAAGTTATCGAGCTCATCTGAGATGGTTTACAAAGCGTTGTAGAAAGCAGAAGTTCTACATCTTTGAATCCAACAAAATTAAGAACCATTCAGTTAGAAGTATGATGGTCATTGCTCATATAATAATCCTGAACACTTGTAGAGCAAATACTTTTGTAACGTAGCATTTTTTTTTTTTGGCACTTCAATGTACATATCTAAGGAAATAAAGCCTTATGTAGCTATATGTTTTTTGAATACTCTATACAAAGCAATGCTAATTAGTTACATCCTCATTACTTGTATTACTGTTCCATGTCTGGCATATTTTTTTCTTTGGAGACATTACTATAAATTTTTTGGCAGACAATTTGTAGGTTTTCCCTTATTTTGCATAACAAAGTATTTTAAGTTTGATACCTTTCCTCAACTCCTCAACGACCCCTCGCATTTCCTCGCCAGGATGTAAATTTAAAGTTAAGTAAAGTAAGTATTTAAACGGGTGAATCTCTGGGTTTATTCGGAGAGTGTTTTCGCTAGCCAGCGCACATTTCGTTGCTATTTCGCTGTTGCACTAGTACGCCCCTTGGCCATTGCGGGTAATTGTCACGCCAGTTACGTTTTGTTGAGTCACCCTAAGTTAGCCATACTTTAGCGTGTTAATCCAGCACTATTCTAATTACACTTTTGAACTGATTTATATTCTACGTTTAAGTTTCACCACAAAGTTTCACTGTTATTGTAAAGCACGAAGATCGTGCCTTTTCTGTTGTTAGATGGAATTAATAAGGGTTATTTTCCCCCTTCTTCTGTGCTGATATTTCATTCAAGCCTGTGCGACCATTCGCCAGGTTTATTGTAGGATATAGTTTAGTTTATGTGGAATAGAAGAGGTCAGATCTTACATTTTTTTTTTTTTTTTTTTTTTAAATTTGTTAATGGAAATCTCACTCCATGAAGTTTCGCGATTTGCCCAGCAACTGACCAGCGAAACTGTTTTTTCCAGTAATAAAATTACTTCCCTGATTTCAGTATACCAAAAAAAGCATTCTAATTGGTAATAAAAGTATTAAAAAACTGTTAACGTTTAAAAAAAGCCGCCCAACCGGTATTGTGGTTAACGTCGCTGATTGCCGTGCCGAAGAGCCCGGGTTCGAATCCCCGAGAAGGCATGGATGTTTGTAAATGTATAGTGTCTGTGCGGCATGGGGGCGCTCTAAATATGCGGTGAGCCGAAAGTCCTCTCGAGGGGTTGGTGGTAGGGGAAGAGGGTGGGAGACCCTCAGACCCGTCCCCCCCCGGGGTGCTCTCCATCAAAATTGGGGACGAAACTGAGCTAAGTCGCACTGTCACCTGTATGGTGCTCAAGGGCTGTTGCCAACGACAGGCGTAATCTTGCACTCCTTGCCACGAGGAATTTCGTGCGCTTGGGCTGACTATAAGTCAGACAAGTGAGCATTAGTCAACAACAACAACGTTTAAAAAATCCCGATTAAAAGTACAGACAGGAAACTTCAACCAAAGTTATATGAGGTAGAATTTGTAACTCAGCCAGCAAGTTCACGGAAACGACACAAGTGAACGTTTTTTCGAATTCATAGTTACAGGTTTTGGCATAAATTGAAAATTGATCTATAAAACTCTGTGCACAATGTATTAAGTAACAGCATGATTTTTTCGCTTTGAAACAATTTGCAAAAACAGTGGATATAAAGCGATGAGAGCAAAGCGTCGTAAGTCAGAGGATTGCGTTTCGTTTTGCTATAATGCTTCAAAACAATTACTGACGCTCTTACTCATCTTAGTGTTTCCTTTGTGATATATACTCCTCAGAGCTTCATTTGTAACAGTAGTCTTCTCAGGACTTCATTTATAAGCATGCAAGAGATCTTTGCCTAAGAAAGAAGGTGTCTTCGCGAAGGACTCACAAAGGAAAACTGAATCTCATTCACATTACAAATGGGAAAAAGGAAACGAAAAACATACTATCTCTCAATAATGGTAGCTGTTATTCTGTCAGGTAGTTTAATATTTTGCAGTAATGTTGTCTCTTTTCGTTGTTGAGTATTGAAGATGATTATTACAGCGTCGAACATAAATATCAAGGGAGATTATTTACAGCATTGAATATAAATATTCTGCGTATAGTTGAATATAAATATTCTGCGTATAGTATATAAATATATAGCCATTGAATGCACACTTTTAACATATTTAAAAATTTTAAGAGGCTAATTCTTTCTTGTTTTTCTCTAATTTGCAACATCATTCTGTCTTATAAAATTCTAACACTCAGCTCATAAGCAAAAATATTAACAACAACGTATTCTGATTTCACATTATCAAAGTTTACCATCTTCGTGGATGAGTGGAAGTGTACTTAACGGTATTTGGTGAACTAAGGGATTAAAATACCTTCACCAACAGATTCAACCGCTTCACAAAAGACTGCCGTTCCACTTATTTAGCTCTAAACGAGCTTTTATCTGCCATCTAAAACAACAATTGATTTTTCAGAAGATGCGCAAATTAAACTAATCAAAAGATTTCATTGATTCTATACATAAGGTGCTCTCGTTCGTGAGCTAGTAGCCGCTGCAAACCGGTTTGAAGTAGATCATCCTTCAAAATGTCTTAATTAGAATCATAATGTACTCTAAACCTGGGCACTACTATCTGACGCGCATCTTAAGTTCGATGATAAAACTAAATCATGACATGGTGTGGCCGAAGAAATTACAGTTACGCCCAAATTGAACTGGAAAGTTTTCAGGTCCACCCACGGTAATTTTTAGTTCGCTACTCATTGTCCGTAGAAAATACAAAATGTAGGAAGTTTTTTTTCCCCTCCTTCCTAAAAGGGTTATTGACACAAAGGTTACAGATACATGTACACGCGATATAGTTTTTAATTTATTGCTAGTTAGATTCAAGAAATAATTTACGGTGGGTTTTCTATTTAGGCGTGTTTCTAGAGATATTTTAGTTTTAAATTAATATTATTTGTTAATTAACTGTGTTTCACTTCGGAAATGTAGTTAAATAGCTCACGTACAGCGTTGCTATCGACATTACATTTCACGTCCTTTCTGTAATGTCCTTAATCTGGAAAATCGGATTTAGAAAAGAGAGCAGCATATTTAAAATTATTAAAAACTGCAGTTTACTTTTAAAGCAAATCTGCTTAATATGCAGATTACCAAGATAAATATTTCCAAGATAAATAATTCAATTATTAATTATTTATTAATGACCAAGATAAATAATTCATTCAAATACCGAACTCTATAAAGCTTATTTTTTAATCAAATTTAAATAAACTTCCTAAGAAACAAAAATTTTCAAATTAATTAGTTTGTATGATCAGATATATTCAGATCTAATAATAATTTTATGTTTTTCAGCGCATTAGCTTAATTAACTGTTGAGCATCCAATGTGAAAAATTACTTGTGCCCTATTGACACCGAGACGGGAAAGCGGATAGTGTCTGCCATACCGATGGCGTAATGGCAAACTGCACATTCAGTTGATCAATGTTAAATGAATTTCGCGTACGGCACATGCCCAGAAGATAATTTTGCGGAATTACGACTGTAGTACAAAGAAGTAAATACGGTGTGTGGTTGATATTCTGTTATCTGGGCATAAACAGTTCGAGATTTTGAAACTTATCATGTTGTAAGTTGCTTCATTACTTAGAGTGTAAATATCGATTGTAAATTACGCAAATTTTCGTTTAAGAATGATTACAAAACAGAGAACATTACAAGATATATTAGCTGAATCTTTATTGATTATACTCCTGAGGAATAAAAGCAATTGCGTATTTACCATACGTTCCATTCGTATATACTTTAACAAATTAAAGAATAAATCCAGTTGAAATTACTGAATTAAAGTCAAGGAAATTATTATAAATAACCGATATTAAACATAACGTTAAAATAAACCAAAATGAAATGAAACAAAAGCAAATGCATTAAAGCACAAACAAATTTCGGTAGTATTGCAATTGCAAACAGTTGATAAGACCTACATGACGAGCAGGCTTGCGTAGGGTTGCTTATGGCCCTTTTAGTCGCCAGTATTTCCTCCCACGCCAACGGTAAATCACTGAGCATGCGCAAGATGCGAAATTCGTTAACGTTGATCAACTCAATGTGCGGTTTGCCATTACGCATACCGATATGCCCCGGTTCGAATCACGAAGAAGGCATGAATGCAATTTGTCCGTCCTTAGGTGGAAGCGGTGGACTACCTGTTAGGTGCCTCGATAATAAAGAGATCACCGCTTCTGGCCTTAGTAGTGGCCAAGGCCTATAAACAGCTAAAGCCCGCCATTTTTTTTTGGGGGGGGAGGAACTAAACTTATGTCCTATTCGGTTTCTTTATCGAGGCCATCTCTCGAAAAAGATACAACCGTAATACAAAATAAAAATTTTTGAAAAATAAAAAAGTTTTCCCACACTCTCCTCTGTGCTAGAATCCGCTACACACTGTGTTTTGGCAAAGAATGCAAAGGGGTAATAGTGGGTGTCATGTACCTTATAAGGACAAGCGAATTACATAAGAATTGCATTGTAAGGAAATTTCTCCTTTTTTTTACCGCGGGTCTTCGTTGTGTACTTGGAAGCACTTTCGGCTAGCAATCGGGAGGTCCGGTGTTTGAATTCCGGAAAGGGCAAGCTAATTTTTTCTCGATGCGCCCCAAAAAAGTCTAAAATGATAAGACCAAGACTATAATTAGATGACCCCAAGCAGACGTATAAAGGGTTTTAACCTAGCAGACTGTTAAAAAAATAATTCAGAAATAATTCATTTGCAGTAGTAATTCACAGAGTTCTTGATGCAAATTCCTGAAATGAGCGTGTCTAGGACAGCTACTTTAGAACTTTGATAATACTTCAAAATTTAAACAAATCCCTGTAGCACTGTTAATTATCCATCTTACTTTATAACTATTGTTGTAGTAACAGAGAATGCGTCTTTGAAGAGGCAATTTGGGTTGAGTGTTACAGTTTCACTGATAAAGCGATATGCATTAATCCAGATCTTTCAAAGAATTCTTACGATAATCTTCAAAGATAAATTTCATGATGCCCTGGATGTTATCCATTCATGTTCTTCAAATGCCTAGTTCCGAATGACGATTCTTGGTATGTTTAAGACTTCCTCTTTTACCATCTCTTGCAGCTTCCAAGAATTTAAATAACCATTTCACGTTTCAAACAAAAGTAGCTTATAACCATAATAAAGTTCCTTAGTTTCTGGCAGACAAGAAGAATTACAATTACTCGTTCTGTCAGGAACTCCATTGTGCCAACTAGGTCCTGACCACCCTCCAGTGACGCGTTGCGCATAATAAAGAGATGAACTTTCATCTCTGCGGAAAATTCGCCTTTGTTGAAACGAGGAACGCGGTTTTCTCTTCATATTCTCTGTTTAATTTTTTCTAGTTACGAAAGTAAAACTCTTCATAGTTCTTGAAAAAGAAGTAGTTGAGCAAGGATATTGTGGACTACTCATGTAAAAAAAAAAAAAAATGTTTCTTCACTTCCTTTATGTGACTTTGCAGTTCCTAGTGATGTTTGAACTTAAAAACGAGGAAACGAATAAATCAGGCTCTTTTCTTCTTAACACAACTTTTGTAATTTTGATTTGTCTCTTTATGCTATGATTAGTAATCATAATCAGAGCTTCAAGAGCAGTACAAAGAAATAATTGAATGAATTTTCGAGCTGAGTAAACTTGAATACAAATTGCTTGTTCTGTTGTTACTTCTAAATACAATAAAAGTTACTTGATGTATCGAAATTTTATTAAAATAAGTTTTGGAATGGTTTTTAATTTACTAGAATTTAATTACTTGTACTTATTACTTTATTGTAAAAAAAGAAAATATTTCAAAATATTTCTTCGAAATTAGGATTTAATATAGCTCATATTTAACAAACAATCTAGTGTATAGTGCTATTATGAACTAATATATGCGCATTGCCCATGCGTATGTAATTTTTATTCCTTTCATTGCTTGCAAATTTATTACAAATTGTTTGAATACCTAATTACGTCATACTATAGAGACATTAGGGGTTTTTTCGAAGCTGGAGACGTGAAAAATAACCAAGACGTAACCAAGACGTTAAAATGAGCAGTGCTCTCACCGGGACTCGAACCTGGACCTCTCGAATAAGCACCGAGTGTGCTACCGTTACACCACGAAGACATGCGGGAAGGAGAGAGAAAATGCCTTATAAATATTACATCATGTTATATGCAATCTCGAATTTTCATTGAAAGAATTGGAAATATCTAGTACAATAAATAATCAATATGGTAATAATTCTTTCCAAATTTTGAAATAAAACGTCATTGATACATATACATCTGAAGAGAAAATAGATTATTTTATTAAATGCTAAGCACAGGTCTGCTATCTGCGTAAGTTCCGTCTATGTTTTGTTCGAGAACACTCCGAAGAATGTAAACCAAAGATCTCATAGTTCTGTTTCCTACCAGCAACCTCTCGAGTAAATTTTTGGATCGACTGATTTAAGTACCTATTTCCACGCAGACGTTGTAGTCACAAATATGACTAGAACTCTGCCTCATTAACATGTGGTTAACCTCCATTACCCATCACACTGATTGGTTTAATAAATGGTTATGAAACAAAAAATAATTTTAAATTTGTTTAATACATGTTAAAATAATTCTGAATTAAAATTCTGACATATAATTATTGCTCATCGAATGGAATCCTTGTAAGGATCTTAAGTTTTACTAACGTTTATTTTATTTTAAATCTTTACTATCACTTCTTATTTTCTACTTCCGGCCAGAATTATAAGCGTGAAGGAGTTTATGCAAAGTTGTCTGGCGAACGCCAAGTATTTAAGTGTGGCCTTTTTGCCAAGCAGAAGAGAGGAAGCCGTGAGTTCGAAGCAGGCCGCTTACCTTAGAAGTTACGCAGTTGCTACTTTGCCTTCCAGGCCAGAGGTTTTAATCCTCTTGATAAATTAAACGTATTGTAGTGTTCACAGTCTCTGTGCTACATACGCTTCCTGTTATTATAAGGCCAATCTTATTCTAAAGTTAAATTAGAGTTTAGTTTTATTTTGATATCTTTTAAGTTAGACCCCGAGTGGAGGGTCATTGTATTCCGAAGTACGGAAGTCACTGTATATAAAGAAAAAATAAAGGGTTTTGTATACCCTTCGTCTGTATCCTGTCTACTTACTACAATTAGTGAACATAGCTTTAGTAAGCTCTCTGTTCTAGTCAGGTCATTGTATGTTTCCGAAGAAGGTTAGAAGAAACATTGAACCTGATATCCTGACCAGATCATCGTCATATTATTTAAGGGTGTAACTAACATGAAACTGTAATTTTTTATTACTGGAACTGCTTTTTCGAAGACCTTTTTTTCTAAAAATTTCCAAGAATTGCACAATTATTTTTTTCCACGAAAATTTGGCTTTATCGTGTTTATTATACATTTTATCCGGGTGGCGAGAGTTCGTTGCTTCATTTTCTAAAAGGCTCAGATATTTTTTTTTTTTTTTTTTTTAATTTGGCTTCACTAAACGAGAACCAATGAAATGAGTTAAAAGTACAATTGTCTGCACAAATTAAATGAAATAATAAGTCATATGATCCTCGTGTAATATTACTTGAAGATAACCTAATTCTTTCCGAATTAAAAGAAACTTTTAAAAAAATTAAAAACTAAAATAAATGTCTTCAGTTTATAATAATATTAATTACTGGCTTAACACCTTGTTTTCAGCACAAAAAATACTTATTTCGATGCCATATTGATACTATGTAAAATTGTGCAAACAACAAAGTTTTAGGTTGTAAGGATCTTAAGTTTTACTAACGTTTATTTTATTTTAAATCTTTACTATCACTTCTTATTTTCTACTTCCGGCCAGAATTATAAGCGTGAAGGAGTTTATGCAAAATTGTCTGGCGAACGCCAAGTATTTAAGTGTGGCCTTTTTGCCAAGCAGAAGAGAGGAAGCCGTGAGTTCGAAGCAGGCCGCTTACCTTAGAAGTTACGCAGTTGCTACTTTGCCTTCCAGGCCAGAGGTTTTAATCCTCTTGATAAATTAAACGTATTGTAGTGTTCACAGTCTCTGTGCTACATACGCTTTCTGTTATTATAAGCCCAATCTTATTCTAAAGTTAAATTAGAGTTTAGTTTTATTTTGATATCTTTTAAGTTAGACCCCGAGTGGAGGGTCATTGTATTCCGAAGTACGGAAGTTATTGTATATAAAGAAAAAATAAAGGGTTTTGTATACCCTTCGTCTGTATCCTGTCTACTTACTACAATTAGTGAACATAGCTTTAGTAAGCTCTCTGTTCTAGTCAGGTCATTGTATGTTTCCGAAGAAGGTTAGAAGAAACATTGAACCTGATAGTGGCGCCCGACGAAGAATAACCATGGCCGAGTTTCAAGAAGAACCTGTGCTGCCTACAGAAACAGCTCAGAATCCAGAAATGCCAGCTGCCGCCCTGGAAGGATTTGGGTATATTGTCCAGACCATGCGCGCTTCGATGAAACCAGAAGCAACGTTTAATGGAAACTCACAGGTAACCAGTTTTTTGGAAAAATTGGATGACCACTTCATGCTCTACCCCGTGCACGAGTTTCAAAAAGTTACCTTAGCTACCAGCGCTTTGAGGGGCCAAGCGCTTAACTGGTTCAAATGTATCGGCAGAAGTCTCTTGGGTCAAGCAGGAAGTCCCACCTATACCTACGAAAATTTCAAGACTGCCCTACTAAAAGCCTTCCCTGTTGTAAGGGATCGTGCGAAATTAGAAACAGAACTTTTCAGTATATATCAACAAAGAATGGAAAACATCTCGAGTTTTATTTTAAGAAAAATTCACGTTTTCAAGCTCTTGTATGGAAACCGTCCGGATCCTGAAATAATTCAAGTGATTTTGCCGAGGTTACTACCCCAAGTGCAAGACTTTATTGAATTGAGAAATCCGACTACACTGGAAAAATTATTTGAGCTAGCAATCCAGTTTGAAAGTAGAAGAACGGCGGACGTCGAAAGAAGACGCCAATATCAACAGCGAAACCAATTTGGTACGCCAAGACTACAGCAAACTCAAGCACATGGCTACGGAGAAAAAGCGAATCAGTGGGCAAGGAAACCCGAGCATTCAAAAACAGCCGGCGAACGTCGACAGTTCAATAGCAACCCAGGAAAAAAAGTCTCAAGTCCAGTGGAGAAAGAAGGAAAGCACCGAAAGGAAAAATAATTTAAACTAAAACGGATTTCTGCTGACGAGAGGGTGCGGAAATCCGAAGGCCACGAAAACCCCTCTTCCTACAAGTTAAATACAGTAATGGTGAAAAATTTAACTCTTCCGAAGATTGAAGTCTTGGTAAATAATATCCCGGCCACCGCACTCCTGGATACCGGCGCGCAGTGTTCCTGTGTGGCAGAAGTCTTTTTTAGAAAGTATTTTCGCAAATACCGCATATATAATGCGGATAATACAACAGTATTAGCGGCGCAAGGAGAACAATGTAAGTGCGTAGGTAAAGTACCTTTGTACATCCGTATCAAGGACGAACAAGTAAAGGTGATGTTTTTTATAGTAAAGAATTTGCAAGCACACTTAATACTAGGAATAGACTTTCTTTCAGACGCACAAGCTACACTGGATTTTAATGAAGCGTCTCTTAAGCTGACGATGAAACCAGTGCGTGTAGAAAAGGTTGAACCGCCAAGGTTAAATCTCGACCACCTGCCTAATGACGAGCAAGATAGAATCCGACAAGTGGTAAGTGAATTTGCTTCCTTATTTAGTGATATTCCAGGATTTACCCAGGTTACTAACCATAGTATTGACACCGGAGATGCATTGCCGGTTCGTCAAAAACCATACCGGTATGATAAGAATAAGGAAAAAATTATAGAATGGCATATTACCGATATGCTACGTAAAAAGATCGTAACGCCTATCTCAAGTAGTTATGCTAGTCCAGTGGTTTTATGTAAGAAAAATAATGATTATCCTTTGGAGCATCCAAAAAGGTGGAGATTCGCTATTGATTACCGTAAATTAAATTCCATAACGAAATATCCGGTATATCCGTTACCGATTATAGAAGAAATTTTAAGGAACATAAAATCAACCAAATTTATGACAACTTTAGACTTAACGAATGGTTATTTTCAAATAGGGATCAGGCCTGAGGACGTGCCTAAGACTGTTTTTATACCCAAGTCTGGCACTTATGCATTTTTGCGAATGCCGTTTGGCCTTTCAGGCGCCCCAGCAACATTTCAGCGATGCATGGACATTGTGTTAAGACCTGTTCTCGGAAAGTCCACATTTATCTATTTAGACGATATCATTATTACTAGTGATAATCTAGACCAACATGTACAGGATTTAAGACAGGTGTTTTCTTTATTAAATGAGGCCGGTCTAAAAGTTAATGTCGAAAAATGCAAATTTGCAGCCCCTGAATTAAAATATTTAGGTTACAAAATATCGCAAAAAGGGATCGAGACAGATGAATCAAAAATAATCGCTGTACAAAAGTATCCGACTCCAAACACGGCAAAGAAGCTCTCTTCTTTTCTAGGACTTTGTTCATATTATAGGTCCTTTATAAAAGATTTTGCGGCTATCGCTGAGCCATTGTTAAAATTAAAAAGGAAAAAGGCAAGATTCTCGTGGACGGCCGAAGCCAATAGTGCTTTCGAAAAATTAAAACAAGCATTAACGCAAGCCCCTGTGTTGAAATTTCCTGAAAAGGATGAAAATTTAGAAATTTCAGCGGATGCTTCGGATTATGCGGTAGGAGCGGTACTTTCGCAAAATCAGCAGCCAGTGGCATTTTTTAGCCGAACTTTAAATCAAACACAAAGAAACTATTCCGCGACCGAGAGAGAGGCACTTGCAGTTCTGTTAGCAGTGCAAAAGTTCCGAGTCTATTTTGGAAAGACGCCGATAACAGTATATTCTGATCATGCGGCGGTAACTAGATTGTACTCTGGAAAAAATTTATCCCCAAGGTTAATAAGATGGGCACTCAAGCTGCAAGAATATAATCTGGTAATCAAGCATACCCCCGGAAAGGAAAATATCGTAGCAGATGCCCTGTCACGAATTAAATTAGACGAACAGGGTAATACCGTAAAAGTTGCAATGCTGACAGCGTGTACAATAAATTCCCGAGAAACTGTAATAACCGAACTGGGTAAGGATCCTGAGTTTGGAAGTATTTATGAGTATTTGAAGGATCCTGAAAATTTTAGCCACCAAGATATTGTGGCGATAAGAAATAGGGCGGCCCATTACGAACTAATAGATGGTCTATTATTTTATACAAAAACTACGAATTCCAACAACGAATTTCGACCTGTTATCCCAGCTAGTCTTAGATTAAATATCCTGCAAGAGCTCCATGACAGCCCTTTAGCTTCTCATGCTGGTATTCGAAAAACTACTCAACGCGTACGCGAGGCAGTCTACTTTCCTGAACTGCAAAAGTTAACAAGGGCGTATGTCCAGTCCTGCCCAACATGTCAAGCCGTTAATTATATTAATTTCCGCCCGGCCGGGTTTCTAAATAGTATTAAATCCGAATTTCCAAATGAAATAATCGGCATCGATTTATTGGGCCCTTTCCCAAAAAGTCAGTTAAACAAAAGTCGCTATCTCCTTGTTATAGTTGATCATTTTAGTAAATGGACCGAAATTGTTCCCTTAAAACGAGCCTCCGCGAAATTAGTTACCGATTCTATTTTAAATAAATATATTTTAAAATACGGGGCGCCCCTAAAAGTTATATCGGATAATGGTCCTCAATTTGTAAGTAATATATTTGAAGACATGTGCCAAAAACTGGGCATACGTCATTTAAAAATGGTCCCGTATCGGCCGCAATCAAATATAGCGGAACGGGTCAACAGAAATATAGTGAAAATTATCCGTAGTTATGTTAAAAATTTTCATAAAAGCTGGGATAACTATGTCAATGAATTTGCTTTCGCCCTTAGGACCGCAAAACATGATACAACGGGCAAAACTCCTGCTGAGTTATTTCTAGGCAGAAAGGTTATAACACCGTTAGATAAACTATTTTATGTGCAACAAAGAGCCCCAGAATTTAAAATGGGTGATATAGAAAAACTAATAAAAGAAGCAAAAAAGAATACGGAAGTAGCACAAAGAAAACAAAAATTGTATTATGACTTGAAACGACGGGGAGTAACTTATAAAGTAGGGGATGAAGTACTAAAAATTAAGCATTCACTTTCTTCAGCACCAGAAGATAAAACTGCCAAATTTTTTCCACGCTTTGAAGGACCATATGTTATAGAAAAAATAACTCACGCTGTTGTAGTGTTAAAGGCAAGAAATGGTGAAACCTGTTCCGCAAACATTGACCAGATAAAACCATTCTATGACCGTAATAAAATGCAAATCTTTTCAGATCTTTTGCAGGATCCGGTACGGCAGACACCGCAGGTACAAGTTCCAGAGGTGGGAAAACGACAAGTACAAGGGCAAGCCAATGAGAGACAGAAGCAAGTGAAAAGAAAATTGCCCCGCGGAAAAATTGAAGGTACAAAGAAAAAGAAGCCGTTCCACCGTCCAAAAAACAGAGTTCACGAACACCCCCAGAATGAAGAAGGGAGAAGGACGACGTATGTGGAAAAGACCGGGAGAAAGGACGGCAACTATAACCCGGCTGTGAAACGGAAGATTGACTCATCCGACAGAACTCTCCGCAGCAAAAGTCGCCGAACTGCGGAAGGGCCATCAGCGGCGGAGGAAAAAGTACAAGAAAAATTTGAACGGCCAACAACGAGGTCCAAGCAGGATCACGACAGAAGTTTCCCGGTTCCACCAAGACCAGCTGCCTTCAAACGGCCAAGACCACAAGCAGAGCACAAAAGGAAGATGTTCAAGGGTGGCCGTAGTGGTGAAAAACGGAAGCTTCCAGAGGAAAGCACTGAAGGGCGAGCCCGTACAAGAAGGAGGATCAACCAAGCTACGGTCTGCAGCACCTTTAAAGACTGGGCCCAGAAAAGGATGTCTGAATATTACAAAGATAAGTAAAATTTTATGTTACTTTACAAACTTAAGTTAATCTTTCATTCTTACTGCAAGTGGCAGATTTCAAGAAGTTTTACCTCATGCGAGGTCTACCTTTATCGCCAAAAGGGCGAGAAATGAGTTGTGACCGATTTTCTTATTATGTTTTTCAATTACTCGCGCGTAAAACTAAAGTTGATGTATAATAGCGTTGTATAAAGACTTAAATATTGTAAAAAGTTATTGTATAAATTTTATTTAAAACATTCTAACAAGAAAGAAGTTTTAGTCTGAAAGACTTTTTGAAATGTAGTATTATTTCAATGTAGAAAGAATTGGCACTTGCTTTGAAAAGAATAGAAGTTAACAATGTACTACTAATGTATGTTTTCAAATGTGTAAAATTAACGGCATCTTGATATGTTCTTGTATACATGTGAACTGTTATTTTGAATGTTTAGAAATAACGTGATATGGTAAAAGTGAAAGTAATGTTAAAAAATTTTGTTATTCGTGTGACTGTAAAGATTAAATCATGGTGAATATGTGTTAAAGGTTGAATGATGTAGTTAGGCTCTCTGACGCTACACTTTAGAGTTAGCCACTTTCAGAATAGTACCTCAGGGTCTAGAGTTGAAATTAGGGTGTGTTAAGAGGTCTCGTATGTTGAATTTTAACACGTTAGTGTTTTGATTGTAGGAGGAAGTGTTGAACACATAGACAGAAACACATTCGTGTTTGGTGTTTTTACAACACATGTCAGAGAGCACGGGGAGAGATAATTAAAATAGTCATGAATGAAATAAGAATGTTAAGAAA
Source organism: Stegodyphus dumicola (assembly GCF_044657685.1). Lineage (NCBI taxonomy): Eukaryota > Metazoa > Arthropoda > Arachnida > Araneae > Eresidae > Stegodyphus > Stegodyphus dumicola. Next base: position 185,572,034 of record NC_140781.1, read on the forward strand.
AGTATATTCTATATGTTATTTGCAATGTCATTCTGTAACATTTCATTAAACTAGTTTTCCTTCCAGATCTCTGGAAGGAACCAGAATTGAATAAAGCTCCTGTTTTGATGCAGTACAGATGAAAAAGAAAAAAGATTGTTGTATATTCCGGGAGCTGCTATTGTAACAAATTTCTTTCTTTTAAAATTTTCTAGTTTCTAGCAAAGTTATGATTGTAAAAGTTTGGCCTCGCGTTAGTTTCTAGAGCTAAAAGTTTTCAACAAGGTCGTTTTAGACCTCAGTTTCAAACTAATTAACTCTGGCGGGAAGTATGTAAGGATCTTAAGTTTTACTAACGTTTATTTTATTTTAAATCTTTACTATCACTTCTTATTTTCTACTTCCGGCCAGAATTATAAGCGTGAAGGAGTTTATGCAAAATTGTCTGGCGAACGCCAAGTATTTAAGTGTGGCCTTTTTGCCAAGCAGAAGAGAGGAAGCCGTGAGTTCGAAGCAGGCCGCTTACCTTAAAAGTTACGCAGTTGCTACTTTGCCTTCCAGGCCAGAGGTTTTAATCCTCTTGATAAATTAAACGTATTGTAGTGTTCACAGTCTCTGTGCTACATACGCTTTCTGTTATTATAAGGCCAATCTTATTCTAAAGTTAAATTAGAGTTTAGTTTTATTTTGATATCTTTTAAGTTAGACCCCGAGTGGAGGGTCATTGTATTCCGAAGTACGGAAGTCATTGTATATAAAGAAAAAATAAAGGGTTTTGTATACCCTTCGTCTGTATCCTGTCTACTTACTACAATTAGTGAACATAGCTTTAGTAAGCTCTCTGTTCTAGTCAGGTCATTGTATGTTTCCGAAGAAGGTTAGAAGAAACATTGAACCTGATAAGGTTTAGCATTCATAAAGTCCACAGTGGTAAATAATACTTTGCAAACAGTTATTCATCTATAATACTTCTAATTTCTTCAGATCAGAAACATAGTTGATGATTGCAAATGACCTTAATTTTAAGAATACTTTTTATATTATTATTATTACTCTTAAATTAAATCTTATCTTATTAATTTTAATATTTTCCCTTTTCCAATGATATTTGAATTAAGAAATTAGCTGGTTGGTCACAGCTAAATGTATGCGAATCGAAAGCCCATATATATATATATATATATATATATATTAAAATATATATATTAAATATATATATTAAAATATATATATTAAAATAAAATTTTCTTCTTTATATACATTGTGCGAGTAAAATAAATCAAATCCGGATATTATGTATTGATCATTGGCAAAAGGAAGACTTTGCAGTATTGCTTCGATTCCGTCAAGAATAGTAATAGCTCCTTTCTTCTAACAAATGGTAAGGGGAAATGTAAATTTAAATCTAATGTGCATCGGTGTTATTAATCTTTCCTGTTATTCCAAGTTAATAGCATTTATAATTATCTCTATAAACTTTGACAGAAATAGGGATAAAATATAGACCTGATTTATTTTATCCAAGATGTTTGTTCCAGCACACTTACTGAACTTTGTTTTCAAATTTTCGATTGTTTTATGATAAGCTGATTTAACACTGTTGCTCTTTTTACTGATAATTGCTTGCAAAAGTATAAATTAAATTTTATTGGAAATCCAACATATAATTTTTTATTAGACAAATTTCCTATTTTTTTTTTTTTTTTTTTTTTTTTTTCTCATAAACGATGACACTGAGAAAATGAGCTCTTGTAAATAAAAGGATTCGCAAAAATTGATGAAATAACTTAACGATTTAAATCTGTTAAAACAAAAAACAGATTTTAAAGAAAAAGTGAAAAATGTTCACGTGGGATAACAATATATTTGTATAAAAAATAAATATTACGCTGCTAAATCTCAAATATGTATATGTTATGAATAGTATATAAAACATTAAATTGAGGTTTTTAAATATCACAACGTGTTGGGTTTGTATATCACCATTTTTAGATAGTACAAAAGGGACATTATTCTTTTGTGCAGAAAATTTGTCGAAACATTCGAAATATTCTTACCTAACACTGGAAAAGGATTAAAACATCTTCTGTTTGTAATGAGTGGTTATTGAATAAAATTTATGAAGTTCATGGAATAAATTTTAATTTGTCTTTGGTCTACCAGTTGCCGAGCGGTAAAATCGCTGAACACTGGCAATTTAACCCGGAAACTCAAATGCAAATCTCGGCAAACGAGCTGGCTGCACTGGAGTTCTAATGGATCTCCCGTAGTGTGAAATGAATATGAACTACGAAAAAGTCCTTCACTAACGCATCCTTCATTTAGACAGATAACTCTCGCACCCTTAGCCATAACCCAATCCAGCCCGGTCATTGACTTCAATAACGATATTAACCACTTGCGCTACGACTAAACTTCACGGTTACGGTGCCGTGCGCTACAATATAACAAGCGGTAAAGTGTCTCATTTACGCCGCTCCGCGTCTGCGAGGGCAATGCAAAGCTGTAACTCGAGAAATAAACAATCTCGTTGTTAGGCGACGTGTTCACCACGTTATTTTCATTTTTGCGATAAATGCCTATCGACGTGGTGTTCACGTCGTTCGCGGTTTGAGAAAAAAGCATCTCGACGTGCGTGGCACGTCGAGATGCTTTTTTCTCAAACCGCGATGATTAATGATTTAGCAGCAATATTTGTCTCTTCGCAGTTTCTCACTTTCTGAGAAACAGATATATTCGCAGCTTGTAATAAGAATTATGTTTTCTACTCAACTTTAATAAACGCAAACATAAATGCCAAAAAATAGCGCTAACGAGAAACTACACTTTGAATGATAAATTTGTCAATAGTGATGCTAAATTCATTCATATAATATCTCCAGGATAAGAGAGAACTCAAATTTGATATAAAAATGTGGTTTTTTTTTTAATTTGTATTTTTAATGTTTCTTTTATTCTAGTAGAGTTAAGCTGGAAAGGTAAACTTTTAAAAATTCTTTAAATTGGTGTGTTCAAAGCAGTCAAAGCAGTTATGAATGTTTTAAAAAGATATATATGATTTTTTTTCACAAATTTTCCCCATTTTAAAGAAAATAATCTTTTATCAATAGTAAGCTTTGCTATGCTTTGGCTCACTATCTCTACCGGAGAGTCAGAATTAAAAGATAGGCAGCGAAAAAACACAAAGCCAAATAATTAGAACCTTAAAAGCTGGCAAGAAACTAGCGACATAGTGCACATGCGATGCCAGAAACACTCTCTATCTCAAATCCAAAACAATCTCAGTCTAAATACTCGCTACTAATTTCCATTCTGGTGAGGAATACGGAAAGAAGAAGTTACAGTACAAGACTGAAATTATAAATAAGTGTTTAATGAACATAAGATTCCCTACAAGTTTCAGTATTTCATGATTTTATTATTTTCGCAAATTATCTCGTGGCGAATATAAACACAGGAAATGCTTTCCTAGCACAGTTTCTTTTATTTTATGATATCTAAAGAAACAAAATTTAATTGTTTTCGCTTCTAAAAATTAATTTCACTCCACTAAATACAAACCTATGTCAATAAAAATTTAATATATTAAGTAATAAAACGTATAACTATTAACATTTTTATAACATCATTAGATACATTATAAAGTAACATTCTGTAACAACTATTATAAATGAAAATAAAAAATTATGATTTTTTTCAAGATTCAAATCTGTGGGCTTTATAACGTTTTTCGCAAATTACATCTGACCCGTTGGTAGAACTCAAAAAACATATAACAATACACCGTTGAATCAAAACTATCTGTATAAGTTGACTCTTGCAAAGCATCCAGTAATATTATCACGATAAAACTAAATCGACTATTTTCCTTTAAGTTGATGCCTTTGAATATTTGCTGACTAAGCAGAGCATTTCGATTTCCTGTTTTCAAAGGGATCATTGTTCGGCACTATGCAGTTTTGCTAAAATTGTGGGTGAGGATAAATTAATCTCCATCTCTTAATTCAATTTATAGGTCAGCCACCTTCTCGCCTATCACCTCGTAGTAAATTTGTTTCTTTCTGCAGTCGGCGATGGTCATTTACGCTTTGGGTAATGACCTTTACAATGACAAAAGACTAATGGAAGCAAAGGGTGCGGTTGAAAACATGTTGTCTGAAGATAAGATTATTCTGCATTCTCGCATTGTGGAAGATAATTTAGGTCATAGATATTGTTGCGAAACATTCAGCTTTCATAACATTATTTTATAGGAAGAGAAACGGAAGAAAAACTTTTTTTGTTTTCAGAAAGCAAATAAGCGTATATTTCTTTAAAAATATCAGTGTTTTCTTTTGTATTAATGGTCCCATTGTTAAATTCTCCGAACAAGAAAATTATCTGTCAAAGAATTTAAACTGATGTGCTACATTTCTGAAGAATATGCTCCAATTATTACCGAAATAAAAGTTACTTTAAGTCTTGAAATTTAGAGCAACACTTCCACCTGACAGTATTTAACCGAATAAATATATTCTGTATCAAAAATAAAATTTAATTAAGATTAGAATAAAATATTATATTATTTCTGTCTCAAACTTCTGTCTATTGATAGTAAAGAAACGTAAGAATTATCCTTCTTACAAAAATTGTGACATTAATTTTGGGGCACCTGAAACTTAAGTAAGCCGCCTAAAATAGCTGATAAAAATCCCAAAATTACAGTGCTGTTGAAGCCACGATAAATTTCACTGATAAGTTTCAGTTTGCCACAGATAGTAAGACAAGTACAATATAATCCATGTAGATTTAAATTCTTTAAAATTTCTTAAAAGCATCGCTTTAATTAATTGATGCGCTTTATTAAAATGTGCATTTTTATATGGATCTTAGAGAAGCAACAATGTTCATTTGTTAAAAGAAACAGATACAAAAACTCTTAATATGTAATAAAAAGTCGAATCAAACGTTCTTTAAAAAACCGGAAACTTACGTATGAAAATTCCCTGCGCGCAAAATTTGCATCCAAAGAATGGATAATTTGTAGAAATTCCTCTGCATCGTTTCTTTCCTCAAGTAATACTTTTAACTTGACAAGTAAGGATGACTATTTCTTAAACCATTCTTTGATTGTTTTCAAATAAAATTTATCTAATGAAATACTAAAAATACCAGCTACAAGTTTCATCAACATTCAACTTAAAAAAAATGTCTCAGAAAGGAAGAACTAAGACAATTCCCTATGCTAACACGCATTGTATAACACTTCTACTAAGAAATAAATACATTCGTTTAAATTATTTACAGCTTTATCTTACTGTGAACCTGTCGATAACAAACGTAACAAAAATACGCCAATTTGAACTGCAAACTCAGACAAAATTTCACATTAGATTGTAGTTGATTTAAAAATTTAAAAGGAAAATAAAGTTTTATATATTTCAAGAACATTTTACAGAAATCTTTCTTCTTCAAGATGAAATGGCGCCCATCAGCGGCCGAGTGGCAAAAGTCGCTGAACACTGGTTGGTTCGGTCTGAAGCTCGAATCCCAGAGAATGGGCGTTTCCATGGCTTTACCCATGTACAGCGTGTATACGATCCAGTTTCCCTCACAAAGTTTCCACGAAGCCATCGCTACCCGTAGGCAAATAGCGATCGAGTGCCTTTCTATAATCAAATAAACCAAAACAAGAAGGAATTAACTAAAAGAAACCGTTCAAGAGTATCAGGGAATTGCACAAAATCTTTTCCCCAAATTACACTAATGATAGACTAATGATATTGATTTTTGCCTAATTTTAAAGTATAAATGAACTATTTATATTTTAAGACTACACTTATTTTCAAAACCAAGCCACTGTTATTCATTAAACTAAAATCTATTTAATTTTCTCTGGAATTAACAGCGAAACTTAAGATTTTTGTTTCTTGAAGGTTAGGTTAGGTTAGGTTATTTAATTACGGCAAAGCCTCGAGGGCTATCTGCCGAAGGGGAGGGATGCCTTCGTGGAGGACTTTCTAAGGGAAACTGGCTCGTATACACGTTACACATGGGGAAAACCACGAAAACACCCATGCAGCCAGCCCGTTCGCGGGATTCGAACCTCGGACCGAACTACCAGTGTTCAGCGACTTTACCGCTCGGCCGCTGGTGGGCCCCTTTGTTTCTTGAAGAGATGGGCGTCATCGCCTAGACGGTATAGTGCTTAGGGGCCCGGGTTTTAATTCCAGAGAAGACATGGATGTTTGTAAATGTATAGTGTCTGTGGGGTATGTGGGCATTCTAAATATGCGGCGAGTTAATAGTCCTCTCGTGTCGTTTGGTAAAAGAGGAGAGGGGTTGAAGACCCCCGGACACCTCCTCGTCCGTCAAAATTGTGATAAAAAAATCTATGGGCATTTTGAAATAAAATATTTCAAAATTTAGAAAATACATGGGTTCTACATGGGGATTGTCGCGGTTTTCCCCATGTATAAAGTCCAATTTCTCTTTGGAGTAGGCTCAAAACGTTTCAAAAGTAATATTACATTTTAAATATTTAATTACTTGATTACCCAATATTACTAAAATCTTAACAATTTATTCAAATAATTATTAACAAATATTAAAATGAAACGGCTATAGCCGATAAGTTATTTGATTACGGCAAAGCACTTGAAGTCTATCTGCCTCAAGGAACGGATTCCTTCGTGGAGGTTTTGCTAAGTGAAATTTGTATTCGTGCTACACGTGGGAGAAGCCCATGAAAACCAACAATGCTGCCACCCGATTAGCCTGAATTTGAGCCCGGGTCGAGCTACTAGCATCTAGTTATTTTAATGCCTCGGATACTGTTAAGGCTATCGATGAACATATCGAACTAAACGCATATTAAAGAATTGTTATTAATAATAATTTTATTTCTTAAAAATTAAAGAAATCGTTAATCGATATTTATATAAATATTCGTTTCATTAAAATGGTTCATTAATTCATATTAAATGTTTACCACATAAAATTGTTATTTTTATCGTATATCTTAAAACAAATAAGTTGTAGCACACAAAGTATCTCTCTTGAAGTTCCTGTTTATTAAAAATATTGAAATAAAACAAATGATAATTTACTTATGTTCTTTTCTTCTACTGCTGAATGGAAGTTGATTGCTATTGCAAAGGATATAAACTTATAATAATAATTTTTAAAAAACCGCTTCCTCCTAGCGAGGAAATCAGAACCCCCATGTTCTCACTAATTCGTGGCGACCTCGCAGCGTAATTAATTACATTTGTTAATGCTTGAAATACGCATACTGCAGTTTTTTACTTCGAAATAAATTCTAAATAAATACTAATGTAAATTAGTAATTATTAATAATTCTAAATAAATATTCTCAAAAGATAATGCTGAATGACCAAGAAAACAAACATGTAACATGAATGCTGATTTTAATTTATAAGCATTTTCATATTTAGAGTATTAAATAAATTTCGTATTTTGTTGACTGGCATACGCATTTCCTTGGAAACCTACCGCCTTTTAATAACAAGATGTTAAATAACGTCTTGTTATTAAAGACTTAATTAAAATTATATAAGACTGGAGTTAGTATCTAAGTCATTTCTTAGTTTTAGTTCAGAGCTGATTTCTGAATATGGAGAGATAGCGCAAGCTACGCTCTTTGGATGCTATGTTTGCGTTGCTCTTTGCGTTGTGCTATGTTTGTCGTGTCGTTATTAGCAGTTTAAAATGTTATCTGCGAATTGTGCTCTGTTACACTGAGAGCTGTACGAGTACTTTTGTAAAAAGTTCCTGAACTGTAAAGTGTTTCTTTTAGAAAAATAAATTTTATCAAGTTCGTGTGCATTCAATCCACTATGAACCAGTACGCACATAACAATTGCTATATTAGCACAGTTCACCAAAAGCATTAATTTAATAAACTTTGTCGTAAGAGAAATGTGCTCAGATTTCAGGGAGTGCAGTTTTCTATATATATCTCTGTTCCACAGATAAATATTCCCTTGCGTATTTACACATTAACATAAATTTCAGTTAAGTAAAATGGTTACAGTCTCGAGTTATTTGTGTTCCTTGTTTTAATAAGCATAAACTTATTAAAACTATTAAAAATTGTTTAAATTAACTATTAAAAATTAATTGTTTAAATTAACTATTAAAAATTAATTTTATTAAAACTATTAAAAATTGTTTTAATAAGCACATAATTCATTTTATAATTCAAAGCTACATTTAGTTTAACTGCTAGCTTTCATTTAAGCCCTCGCATACTTGTTAACATTAACTCCTTACGGATTAGTTTTTTGATTCATTGTATTTATCTCCACAAATTATATAGAAGGCTTTTATAGTTGGCAAAATAAGTTTTACTGGCAGATTTATCAAGTTGGGTTGTTGAAATGAAATTATATATATATATATGTAGATAAATACTTAGTTCAGCTATTAGACACGTCGAACCCTATCGCATACTCTTTCCGAGAACTACAATTTTTTGCTTCTCCAGAGCAGCTTTGAGTTCTACAAGGAACAAAGTTTAATAGTCTGAAAATTTTAGTAAATTTTCGCTTACAAGGTCGTCCTAAGATTTCAGTAAGTTTGAGTTTCCTCCCCCCCCCCCCAATATTTGTTTCTAATAGGCTTTTAGCTGATTAAGGCTCAGATTTGGTTTTATTAATTAAAGAAATCTCTTTGAAATGTTTTTCGTTTTCTTTGTATTAAAAGTTTAGTTTAGCATAATCGGGGACCAGCCAGTTTTTGAATGTTGTTTAAATGACAATTTGGTTTAAAGTATATTTGTTTTGCTCTTTATTTGTATTTGCTTTTGAATTTCGAATTTGCTTATAAAGGTTTTAGACGAATTTTTTTTTAATGGTCATTGTACATAATGTAAAGTTTTAAGGTTTTTTCTAAGTAGTCAATTTGGCACAATGTTACGTTTTATTCTTTTTTCCAAATGTTTCGAAGGCGTGTAGGGAAATTTCTGTTACATTTGAGATTCGATTTTTATTGCTTTTACATGAATTTTAATGCTTTAAACGAAAATTTAATTGATTCTTGTTTCGGTTTTTGATCTCAAATGAACAAGGAGAACGAAACACCTTTTCGAAACATATTAATCGACTTTTATGAAGCTTTAGTTCATTTTACTCTGATAAGCTTCAGTAAAAGGAGATTGATTTTTATATTTTTATTATCTTGTATATTTTTCCCTTTTGCATTTTTGTTTTCAACTTTGTACTACTATGACTTCTTATTTTAATTTTGATCTGTTTAGATATTATGTTAAACTTCTTATACACGGTTGCAATTATTAATATTGTAAAGGAATTGCATTGCTTTGACACCAACGTTTAAATTTAGATACTTAAAGTTTATATGTACGTATATATATAATTTCGGTACTTTTCCGTTTTGCCGGCGCAAGCGATAAAGTCGCCAATAATGGTACAATTGATGCCAAACGAATATTCTCGCTGGTAACCTTTTACGCCTCATTCAGATAGTTCAGTTTTATGTCTAAGGCCATTTTCGGTAATTAAATCAATTAGGATGCAATCACAGCGCTTACCCGAAGCCGAAAATATAGAAAATGTAAAGTCAAGGGTTTAAATTCATCAATTCTAATGAGAATGCATTAGCGAAGTAAAGCACTGCAGTTTTACATAATTTCTGAGTAAGCTATTCGTACGAATTGAAGTATTTCTTGGATTTAAACTTGTGTTCCAAATTAAGATTTAACTTGAAATTAATGTAGATAATTACTGAGAGCATTATATTTTTGTAGAGTAGTTTACGTGCGATGAAATCGCTTGGGGTCACGTGATATGAACCGGCGAAACAGGATGCTGAACCATGAAAGCATAGTAAATTCTTAAATTAATGTCTTTTTACAAATTTATTGTCTTTATTTATTGGCTTTTTGTAAAATTTTAAGCGATATTAAAATGTTTATGCCTTCAAAAAAAAAAAAAAAAAAAAAAAGAGAATTCTTAGAACTAACATTTTTTTAATATTTTTTTATGTGTATACTGTATGATGTCGGCAATAAAGTCTGCTTGGCAAGATTTGCGCCGGCGAAACAGAAAAGTACCATAATTTCATTTAATTTCATATATATATTATTCAGCTCTCAAGCAAATAAGTAAGGTTCCAAAAGAATATTACAGTCTTGAAAGCACAACTAAAAGTTAATTTGCGAAGTTGTGCTATCTTTTTTTGTAAAAAGTAAGTAAATGCTTTTTCAAGTCTGGAAAAAGTCCCCTCTGAGAAAGCATTGTAATGAAATATATAATTCGTAAAACGTCTAATAAAGCAGCTATTTCTCACATTTTAAGCGGTAATGAAATCATGTTTTTTATGTACACATACATAAAAGAAGGGAAGGTATAATGGTATGCGCGCGGTAGGTGTACTGACAATGGTCTATATATTCGCAAGCTTCAAAACCGACGAAATAAGAAACGTATAGAATTCGGGGCCTTACTGGGACAAGCATTTCCTTTGACAATGAATGCTACAACAGAAGGACTCCTCAGGGATCCTTAGCGTTTTCTTCTCCGAAGGACTCAGGTAACTAAAGAAAGAGCAAACTCTGTGTATCAGGTCAAGGTCAAATACAGAGTAAGCGGAAGGCAAAGATCCGGAATTCGAGCCCGGTGCCTTGTGAGGTCCTGATCTCGTAAACTGTATAAAAGACAATTTTCTTTTATCCTTCCAGTTCCTATATTTAGTTTGTAAAATATATTTATTTTTGCTTCAAAAAGACGTAAAAAATGAAAAGAAAAAATAATATCTTTTCCATGGAGCACCAAACACATCATGAAATCGTGTTGGTGTTTTCATACGGCCACTTTTATGCGCTTTTGTGCCTGGACTTCTTTTCCATTCTTCATGACTTCGCTTCTCAAGCTATGTGAACATTTTTTATGGATTTCTCCGTTTCTGGTGTAAATAGAACATACCTGTATTTATCTTTAGAAAACCTTGAATGAAAATTTCTGCTATTTGAATGGGACATACTGTCTTCTCTATGTACCGAAGTACTTTTCACAGCTTAATATTTTATTCACAATAGTTCAGAAACTCACACAGATAAAGGTGTCTTTAATGATTTTAAACAAAAATAATTGTTTTATAGCATTTAGTGTAAAACGTATAACGTATTCTATTTTGAACTTCTTATTTAAAATTGTTCGTTAATTTCAGATAGTAAGCGTTTTCGCTCCATTTGAAATGCATCTGCACATAGAAGAAAATCACTGTCAGTCTGTGGATTTTTTTTTTTTTTTTTTTTTTTTTACATTTGATTATAGCAGATTACAGTAGGATTATCTACCTAAGCGAAGGAATGCCTTCGTAGCGAGCTTTTTAAGAGAAACTGGCTCGTGTTCACGTTACACGTGGGGAAACGTCCATGCAGCCGGTTCGTCCGCAGGTATTTGAACCCGGGTCTGTCTAGTAATATTTAATGGTCTTATCCAATCGGCTACTAGTTGGCTACGTTTAACAGAGACTGTCTATATAAAAGCAAATGTCCTTTATCTTTCGCATCACTGCGATAGTCAAAATTTAAAATGACATTTTTGCCTGAAAAGATGACTTAATAACTATCTTAGTTAGACCCTGTACAATTTTTACAAACGTTTTGAATAACCTGAATTTTCTCAAAATCAGATGCTGATCTCACCCATCACCACGACAGATCGAATCTAATGTTATGTCTCAATACCAGATATTGTAAAAAAAAAAAAAAATCGCATTATTTCTTCCTTCCAAAAATTTCATTAAAATTTTTAAGATACTAACTGAATATGGTTTATATTAATTAATATATATCTTTATATTAGTGATTTTGTTCTTTAGAATAAACTGCAATTTAAGTTTAATCCAAGTAAAATCTGTTGAATTTTCTTCTAAGATATTGAGAAAATTTAAACTTTAAGTACGTTCTGTAAATATTCTGGGAGGGGGTGTTAATTGCAATCTATAAAAATTTGTATGTCATCTTAGCCAAAGTTTTTCTGGGGGCCCATACTTCCAAAAAGAAAGCGTTTCATTAACAGGAGATCTGTGTACATATTTAGTTAATTCATTCATTTAAATATTTAAACTATTTGGCGATTAATTTAAGTTTTTATTTTTGATAACTTGTTCATATCCATCGTTAAGCGCTTCCTTACGTTTGGACTGTTAGCGGGTTTGTACTAATTTATTTGAGTTAGGAGTTCATTTTCCTTATTCACTATTTGCTTTATTTTAACTGTTAATGTTTTTCAGTAAATTTTCCTTTCTGCTTGAATTTTCATCAGATTATGATTACTAATAAAGTCCTCGTTCTTTATTGTTATACTTGGAAAACTGATTTTGTTTTGATTTTGAAGCCCCTCGATTGTTTATTTAATTATGAGAAATATTATAATCAGGAGAATGAATTTCATTTATTTCTCTGTTTGAGTAACCAATATATGACACTCATGCTACAAATAACTTCGTTATCGCTATAGAATTGGGGGGGGGGGACTGGCTTGAAAGCAATATTTGACACACATTTTCAAGGCATGTACCATAATTTCTTCGTGTTTCCTCCCAGGAGTAAGGAGAATACAAGGAAGTTTATTTTTGAAAGTCTTCAACGAAGCCCCTTCTAAGAAAAATGAATTTTTTTAATAATAAATAACCTAACCTAACCCAACTGAGCTTCTGCTGGGTAATAGTAGTTGCTGTTATTTAATCGACATGGCAAAGCAAAAGAAGGTGTGTGTGTGTGTGTGTGTGATTATGGCAAAGCCTCGAGGGCTATCTGCCTAAGGGAGGGATGCCTTCGTGGAGGACTTTCTAAGGGAAACTGGCTCGTATACACGTTACACATGGGGAAAACCACGAAAACGCCCATGCAGCCAGCCCGTTCACGGGATTCAAACCTCGAACCGAACTACCAGCAAAGCAAAAGAGGATTATGTACCTTGTGGCTGAGATAGATGCCTTCATGTAAAATTTTCGCAGGTAAAACTGACTTACGTCGTTACACAAGTACGACCATGAAAGTTCCACATTGCCAGTCCGTTCGTCGGAAGTCGAACCCAGAGAGAACTACCGATATTCAGCAGTCTTATCCCCTTGGCTGATGGTGGGCACATTCTTGGGATAAGTTTTTTTACTGTTATTATGTAAGTGAATAGCGTCTTCCAATAATACGAGGGACTTTAAAATTTAAATCCAAATTTATCAGCTTTATTTATTAAATACACTGAAGCGACTTGCGACTATGTTTCTATGTAATCACCTGACATTTAAATATACTTGTTCCCCCGCCTAGAAAGCTTCTTAACGCCATTAAAGTCTTGTGACTGCATGTTTATTCATTCTTGCTTAGCGTCAATAAGCTTTTCATTTAGATTTGAATTTTTTCCCTCCTAAAAATTCTTTGAGAGGACCGAAGAGATGAAAGTGCGATTGTGCTAAAACACGTATTTTTTGCAGCGAACTGACTTTTAAGTCTCAATAAATCTGAGATGAAATGACACCATCGTTGGTCAAAAATCTGGCGATGATTTCTCGCGAATCTAGCTTCGACGAATCTAGCTTAGACCCGAACTTCTAGCTTCGACATGTACGATTGCAAGGAGGTTAGAATAGACCTCCTTGTACTATTCTAACCTCCTTGTACGATTGCAACTATTTGGAGAAACTAGTGCTACTATTGGCGAGTTCAAACATGTATGTTTTCCCGCAATAGTCATTATCACGTACAAGAATAATGTATAAAAATTTCGTTTTATATTTGTACATTCCTCATAGAAATAAAATAAAAGGTAAAACAAAAATAATAATAACCTAATTTATCATCGGTTTCCAGCGTAAAAGTGAACAGTTTCCAAAATTATAAATTCTGATAATTCAACTTGTCACATGTGAGAACTTAAAGCCAAATGCAATTTTTTTTCCGGGAACGGAGTTATTTTTTAAATTGTCACGCACATTGATTGGCAGTTCCTAGACAGGACTGGAAAATGCATAAAACAAATAAAAAATTTAATTTAATTTAATCTGGGCAATGATCAGATACCAGTAACAAAAAATCTGAACTATCAATAAAGCATGTTAAATTATTTTATGTTTTATTGATAGTTTACTGAAACAAAAATTAACTTAATGGTAAAGTAAAATAACAACTCCGTAAAACTAATGTAATAATAAGATCTGGAAACGAATAATTTGTACAGTCTGTTATAAATAACATAACAAGAATTTATAATTAGTTTTAGTAATTATTTTAAACTATAAGTAGTTTAAAATCGTAGAGTTCCTCACTTTGTAAATGCTAAGTTATTGTTGAACGTGAAGAATCTTAAGAACTGTTAAGCGAATAATCGCTTGAGTTCGTGTGACAAGAAACAACAAGATGAAAGGGTAAATAACCCTTTATTATTCAAATAAGATTTGACAGGACTTCGTCTTGGAGTGTACAATAAAAGCCGACACTTGGGCTTGAACTTAAGTGGCTAAGAAGTAAACTAAAACTAATTTAAACTAAAAAAGAGATATAGCCGAAACTATCAAGATTCTAACCGAGTTGACCCCTTAACTCTAATTGACTGCGAAGCTATCAAGGGCCTGAGTACGGCCGAGCATAATAACAGCTTTGAACTCAAAAGGCGAACGCGTGCTAATCAGAAACTCTAATTCTCTTTAATCAGCAATTAGCACTTCGCGGTTAAATACCGCTCTTCCTCGTTATGTATTCAGACGTGATTCCAAAACTACGTTCTGGCCGGAAGTAGTAAGTTGAAGTTAAGAATTTGACAGGAAAGAAACTTAAAATTTAACTGTTAATAAAATTAACGTAATCCTTACAAACTAATTATTAATTCAAAAAGTTCATAGTTAGTAGACGAACATGTAGTTATTTCGTCAATGTTCTCCCAAATTATAATCACTTCTCCCTGTGTCAGCTAAGAGATGGACAGTTACAATTTTGTAAAGATAACAGTTCAACTCTTTGTGATGAATCCAACATACAATCCCTTCATAAAAGCCCATCGAGCAAGTTAATTTTGGGGTTGAAAGGGATGATTCCTTATTTATAGCTTCTCTATCTGCGTCAATCTTAATCTCAGCTCACGTTGAAGGCAGCTCGCCCACATGCGCCAAATTCACAGCCAGTACAATGCCAAAGTCTCAAACTTAGAAACGAGCTCAGAGAAATACTCTTAAAATTCAGGTGCCTTTCTCCAAATTTTTATCACAATTTGAAGTTTTTATTCTGACGGGTAATTTTTTTCAAACCAAAAAAGATCCAAGCCTTTGTTGCAGTTCTTTAAGACTTCATCTTCTTACTTAGAATAAAATTAATGATAAGAATCACTCGCAAAATTTTACTTGCCTTAATTCTTAAAAGAAAAACAAAACTGGAAAATTCACTCAAATTCCTTCATTAACTGAAGAAAGAAATCGATCAAAAACTACTAAGCGCTTCGTTCAAAAAAGGAACGCACAAAGATAAAAACAGCGACTATTGCTTTTTCATAACAGAAATTCGAGCAGGGGATTCAGCTTACTAAGATATAAGTAAACCATTCTTAAATCCAATTTCACCCTAATTTACAAGTTATAAGATGACACTATTCCTTACTGGCCATGGACACATTAAAAGTTATCTGAGGAGATTAAAGTTGGGTCCAGAGCCCTTTTTGGTCACTGCAGCGTCGATGTCGAGGAAAATGTTGAACATGTGCTTCTTCTGTCTTCCAAATTTGATAGTGAAAGAAAGATCTTAAAACTGACACATAAAAATCTAAATCATCTAATCTTCATCAGTTTATTTCCGAGATAGGTGCATTTGACTATTTTTGCAAATTTATTCTAAATTATTGTAATTGTTCATACTTTTTTTTTTTTCCAATTTTCCTTTTCTGTTTATTTTTGTGTATTGTGTTTCATACTTACTTCTGCAAACCCCATGTGATAATTTGCGATACATGGGAATTTATTTGTGTTTTTAATTAAAAAAAAGGTACTAATGGTATCTCAGAATGGTTCATAAGGTATTTTCTCCCTCTTTCCAGAATGCAACAGTAGCACATTCGGTATGTTAACGAGAGGTCTAGGTTCGAGTCCCGGTGAGGTCATTCACATTTTTCACATCTCCTGCTAAAAAAAAAAAAAAAAAAAAAAAAAACCTAATGACTCTACAAGTGGCGCCCGAATTGAAAAACTGGTGGACGATAATTCGTCACCACCAGGATTTGGCGAGTGAGACCCATAACCCCAGTCGCTGTTTAAAAGGGGGGAGTATATAACGTAGTTTCTCCCTTTCCGCATGCCTTCGTGGTGTAATTGGAAATATATTCGACGCGTACTCGAAAGGTCCAGGGTTCGAATCCCGGCGAGGGCGAGGGCACTGCACACTTTTCATGTCTCCTGCTTAAAAAAAAAAAAAAAAAAAAAAAAAAAACTAATGACTCCACAGGTTTTACTGTTTTAAATCGCAGTTCTTAAGAATTGATTGCATTTTACATTTACTCACCTTTCATAATATTAAGTCACAAGAGTTTCTTTGGAAACGCATGTGGAAGTCGGTATTCTTGTAAAGAATAAATTTACATAAATTATATTTCATTAAAAAATTCTTATATTGAAAGTAGTTTTTCATTATAATTTTCTTCAAACTTCCCGTGGGAAAGAATCTAAACTTCTGTGTATTTCTGAAACATATAAGATTATTCTTCGTATATTGTTTCTAAATGTTTATAATTCGGAGCAGAAGACCTAAATATTTTTATTTTTTTCCTTCAGATGCGAGTAGATTTATTTCGCATGTGTATTCTTACATATCTAAAAGGAAATTCTAAAATATATACACACTTATACGTATGTTTAGAGAGAGAGAGAGAGAATAAATTAATTTTATTCATAATTCATTAGAATCATAAATGTCATGTTAAAAATAAAAGTGAAAGATAATGAGAATGAACGTTTTCTACAAATTTTTCTAAGCGAATCATTTGTAAAATATTATTCAAAATACATTCTTTTATAAATAATACTGATATTTTTTACTTCTCTTTTGCTATTGCATCCTTCTAAACAGTACTAAACGAAACTAAAAGGGTGTTGGATGATGATTCTCCTCACCCAGGATTTGGCGATTGGGTCCCCTAAAAACCGCAGTTGCCCTTTAAAAGGGGGATATATATAAGATATTTCTCCCGCCTTCTTAACGAGCCTTCGTGGTGTAGTGATCTGCACGCTCAGCGCGTAATTGAGAGGTCCGCTGTTCAGTTCCCGGCGAAGGCGCTTGCTCATTTTTCCTCTTGCCTGCTTCCAAAAATTCCTAATGTCTCTACAATATGGCTGTCATTAAAAGTGACATTTCAGAAACTTTTAAAAATAGCTAATAATACTTTTCTTTTTCTCAATCCTTGTATTATTGTTATTGTTTCAAATTTTATCACTATAAGTATAATAACCACGCCTTGCCATCTGCAAATGTTTTTAAATTCAAATATCGTATTAAAGTTCTGAAACCTCTTCTATTTCGTAAAACAGATTGCTGTGGGTTCTTTATGGTTTTCACGTTACTGTGCGACTATTATAGGTTTTCTACTTGTATCTGACTTTAAATCAATCTACTTAACCAAGGATTTATTTATAAAGGCTTACGTCTCTAAAATATTTAAGATTCATTGGTTAAAATCATTTGCAGTTCATATATACTTCGAAGCTTTAAGAAGAGAAAAATCACAAAAAAAAAAAAAAAAAAAAAAAAAAAAAAAACTTTTCAATTCCGAAATATATATAATAGATCTGTGGATTATAAATATTAAAAAACCTAGCGTTTTACTGCTTCCATATGAACATTTTGCATGGTTTTATTGAATTCATTTGCTTAAACTTTCTTGAACTAAAAACTCGACTTACGAATTCTGATTGTATCATCAATATTTCTTCTCTTTCTGTTTATAAATCGATTATTGCATTATATATATATATGGGGAGTGTAGCTCTCTTGTCGTATCATGTCTACATCTTCTCCGTCGCCATGCTCACTCGTTCTCGTGTAGAACTGTGCATCATTTCAAACCATGTCTGGAGAACTTGACTGTACTCCTCAGGCGATGAAGGCGCATCCAAAGGGCAGGCAGACGAAGGCTACGACCGAACAGAATCTGGGATGAGAAATAGCCAGCAGTCTCGAGGACAGCTCAACGATAGTCCAGTAAGAACAGAAGTAACTTCTGATTCCAGTCTTTTGGTTTCTGGAAACCATCAGCGAGAGGTAAATAAGGATGGTTCCATAACGGTAAACCTCTCTACCGTGCCGTCGTTTCGGTGTGTTGATGCCGGGTAGCTTGCTTAATTCTTTAATTTTATCCGATACAAAATTTCTTCCTTGAGCGGAACGTAACTAAAGAGGCACTCCGAACCTGGAAATTCAATTCTGTATCATTACCTCTGCTACCATGACAGCCTCTTGATCAGGAATAGTATACGCTTCAGGCCACTTGGTGAAGTAATCAATGAGAACGAGGATGTATTTGTAGCCATTAGGAGTTCGTCGTAGAGGTCCCAGAATGTGAAAAGCAATAAGTTCAAAAGGCGCTCCTACAAAGGCGCTCAAAAGGCGGTCTACAAAAGGCCATGACAAGATTGGCACCACTTTCGCACGTTATCCCTTGAATTAATCCACAAGAAGCGCTCTCGAACTCTATGCAGTTTTTATTATTCCTAAATGGCCTCCGGTAGGAATGCTGTGTAATTTTCCATGGGCGTTTGGGATCCAGGATCTTGGAAGTATCAGCTGCCATCAGAATATCTTTCCGTCATCCGATTCGATCTTCCGGTACAAGACGCCTTTTCGAATATGGAGTGAATCCCAGAGAGCCCAATATTCTTTTTGTCGTAGGCATGTAGATGGAAATGTCCTTTCAGGTAGATTTCCTCTTTAAAGACTTCATTGAGGGAATTACGGATTTAATGTCGCCGTCTTCCAACTGCTCTTCTCTGACTTGTTCGTCACACCGTGGGTCTGAGTTATCCGATGTTTAAATTGTAACCTGACATGCGACCGGATTAACGAACTCGTATTTCTCTTAGACCCTGGAATAATATCGGAAGCTTTCAAGGCAGAGTCTTCTAGACAGGGCATCGTCGTTTCCGTGTGATGATACTTTCCGATGACGGATCGTGATGTCATATTTCTGGAGTCTCTGTATCCATCTGGCTATTCAGCAATAAGGATTTTTTCAAATTTAAGAGCCAGGAGAACGATGCATGTTCTGTGCGGAGCAGGAATGTTCTGCTATAGAGGTAATAATGGAAATTTTCTACGGCTTTAACTCTGGCAAGCAACTATTTCCTAATGATACAGTAAGCCCTCTCCGGTTTAGAAAGACACTTTCTCTAGTATGCCACGACACATTCTTGACCGTTTATTTCTTGGAACAAAGCAACACCAACACTCTCATTGTTTGCATCCGTATCGAGAATAAATAATTTATCGAACTCAGGATACACCAGGATTGTAAGCTTGTGAAGGGTTTCTTCCGAAGGATATAATACATCCTCAAATCTCCTATAGTAGGTGCAAAGGCCCAGGATGCTTCTCAGCTGACGGGCATCCTCCGCGCATCTCTAATCATTAATTAACGGCACTGTTTCTGGACCCCTTAGACACACACCTTAGACAGACATGACATGTCCGAGGTAAGTCACTTCCGGTCTTAACGATTTACATTTGGCAGGACTTAACTTTAGATTGGCTTCCTTTAATTTCTGAAATATATTCCTAATACTTTTCCTAAAGGTTTTCCTGACGATGGTGATGTCAGGCTTCGTAGGAAAGGCATCTCAGCAGGGTCTTCATAAGAAGGTGTTTGAACATGGCCCGTGCATTGCGTAGTCCAAACGGCATCGCCTTGAACTGGCAAAGTCCTTGTCCGGTAGTAAATGCCATCTTTTCTCGGTCTCCAAGGTGTATTTCTACCTGCCAGTTCCACTCTTTAAATACAGCGCCAAAAACTACTTGCTTCCATAGTGTCTAGGAAGAGGGTGGCTGCCTTTTTTCTGGACTGCGTTCAACCGGCGATAGTCAATACAAAATCTGGTCTAACCACCTTTCTTTCAGACCACAACGATAGGAGATGTCCAAGGAATTGCTAAAGGCTCGATAACATCGCTTTGTAGCACGTCCTTTAGTTTTCCTACCTCCAACTGTTTAGAAACCGGTAGACGTCTTGGATGTTGCTTGATTAGTGGATGACCTCCCGTATCAATTCTTTGCTAAGCCAAACTGGACCGACCTGCGTCAAAAGATGCGCAGGAGGAAACATTTTCAAATTCTTTAATGGCACGTTCGACAGCAGTCCCTTCTTCATCGCTTAGATGTGCATGCTGCAATAGCTCCGATGTTAGCTCTGCAAAAGCACAGACTCTGAAAGATTCCTGGTTCGTTTCACGCAGGTCAGTGGAGTACGTGCAGCAAGAACTTCTCCTTTCGTAATGACTTTCGCCTTATCACTTACGTTGGCAACTCTCACAAGGATAACTGTCCTCAATAGTTCGACAAGTCCCAAGGCTACTGGCACTCATTTCGCGCTGTTACAATTAGGATATTCCACTATGTCGTACCCCAAATTTCTATTTCTATTTTCATATTTATTTCTATAGATCCAGGTGCAAAAATTCTGTTCTTTTTGGTACTGTGATATCCTGCAAGAAACTCCATTTACATGTCCCATGATAAAGAGTCCATTGTTACCGCTTCTCATTGGGAAAATCTGAAGGACATTGAAATGGGGCTTCTGAATATCTAGCCACCTCCATCCCTCAATTAGTCTCCCCGCTCTTCGACGGGAGCGGTGTTATCTTCCATATCTTGAAGTTTTATGCAGTTCCTTCGTACTTGGCCTTCACCATAGCAGTTCACCACCGTACTTTAGGGTCTTTTTTGTCACTTCTTTCCCGTCTCAAGGCATTGACTTACCTTGTTAAATTATATAGACGATCAGTGACTTGATCCACTAGCTCCTGGATTTAAGCAGCTCTAATTGGGTGGCAGTCTCTACGAGTTCTTGCTAAGGCTGCCTCGAACTTCATGGAACTAAAGCGCTTTTCAGATCCTTGACACCCGCCATTGGAATGGCTTTCTGTATCTCCTGATCCTAGATGTCATCGATGAAGTACTTCAGAAAAAAGATTTCCCTTGTTTCTGATAGGCAGTCCGAAAATACGAGATAAGACAGCCTTTCAACATCCTTGGCGAGCTCCTGGACTGTCTCCGTAGGCTTTTGTTGCCGAGATTTTAACTAAAGTTTGCTGTAACCTTTTAAACACTTCTTGGGAAAACGTAACTCTAGCGCACCAGATAGAGCTTTAAAGGCTAGCGTCTGGTTTTCGGGCAGAGTTTAAAGGATATTCGCTGAGTCTACTTTAGATAAGCGGTGAGATGGCAGGTCTTAGCTTGGGAATTCCATCTATTTTCGTCCGGCACTATAGAGAATTGAGTCTAATACACTTTCCAAGAGATCTTTCCATCATAAGTGGACCGCTTTATTAGAGAGGGTCGAGAAGGTATGGGTAAAAACTGTAAACCATCATAATTGGTTCCGGCTGTCGCTATGAATTTCTTTAAACTTCTAGTTTCTTTAGAAACAGAAGAAATTCTATAATCGACTTTTTCTCCGACAGCAGAAACTCTCTCTTCGAGTTATTGTTTGACAGAAGAAACCCTTTCTTCGATTTGTTGTTCGGAAGCAGAAGCTCTTTCTTCAGTTTCTCCAACTTTATTTTCAACCGTGTTTATTCTGCCTTCCATAGCCTAAAACTTGTTTTCTTTATGGAGGTACTTTCTCTTGACCTGCTTCAGTCTTTTCTTGGACTAATTTGACTGCCTGTTCCATCTTTTCTTGAAGAGCTTCCATTTCTTCCTTAACTGATTCTTGGATCTTTTTCATATCTTATTTAAGGAGTTGACGGCCCTTTCCCTCTTTTCTTGACCTACTTCAATCTTTTCTTGAACTAATTAGACCGCCTGTTCCATCTTTTCTTGAAGAGTTTCATCTCTGTCTTAACATATTCTTGGCTCTCTTTCATGTCTACTTTAATGAAGTTGATGGCCTTTTCCATCTTCCTTTGGCTCGCTTTCATTTCCTCTTTAACGGCTTTTCCATCTTTTCTTGCAGCAAAGGCAGTCACCAGCCGCCTTACTTACTCCTCCTTCGCTCTTATCACCGGCATTCAATCCCACTTCTGACATAAAAAATTTGTTGCGTGCGTACGGGTTCCTAATGGATTGAATTCCCACAGAACCCATGATAGCTTGATAAAATGTATTTCCCCCCCCCAAAAAAAAACATTTTACAGTTCTCGAACTTTCCACAAGAGTACTCGTACTCACGTACGTATTCTCAGTATCATAGAGCACAATCAGCAGTTACACTTCAAACCACTAAGAACGTTAAACACAAAGCAATGCAAAGCACATCTAAAAGGCGAAGCTCTCACGGATGACTCAATACTTCGAAGTCAGCTCTGAACTGAAAATTCAGACGTGATGCTCTCTTCGGGCTTATACAGTTTTCCTCCAGCAGACGAGAAATCTCTAGTACCTTCCATTTCTCAAAACTACGGGAAGCCATATACGATTAAAATTACATATAAGGATCGAATATGGTTACAGTTACATATAGGGATAAATTACAGTACCAATTACAGTTATACAGGGACCGGACCCAAATGGTTGCTCATTTTCATTCGCTACATGAAAATAATCATTTCGGGGAAAAGACTTTTTATTGCTTTCCTACATCTTTTGTATTGATTTACTTGAAGATAGAAGTACCATTAGGTCAATGAATATGTCAAAGAAAAACAAAAAAAAAAAAAAAAAAGTCTCATTTACAATATGCTAAAACTATTTGACTAATTTCATAGACTTGCTTTACGTTGACGGATGAATATCGCGATTCTTTTCAGTAAAGACGTATTTCTTTCTTTTCCATTTTAAGCAATTTTATTTCTCCACGATTTAAATTTTAATGTTCTTCATGCAAATATTATTTTTTATTGATATCAAAAATGGTTATTTTTAAGCAAATATTATCGGCATTTAATATTTACTTCTGTAATCCCAACATAGAAATTTGAATCTTTAAAAAATAATAATTAATTCGTAAGGTTATTATTACATTGAATAAATACTTATTTTCTGATTTAGATCTTTATTGTCACTTCTCTTTTACCTACCAGAATGCAATTTTTTTCCAGAGTATACAAGATGAGATTTCTGGACTGTAAGAGAGAGCGTGTTTCTGCTTCTAGAGCACATGTTACTAGCTTTCGCTAGCTCAAATAAAATTGTAGTATTCGGCTTTGAACTTTAACTGCCGGTATTTCAATTATTATGTCGGTGAGAAGTTTGAACCAATTTCGCGTTAATCAATTGTGTATACTTTGGCTACTAAGTTGTTAATGTTGAATTTTACTGTTACTTTAAGTTACATCGCTAAAAAAGGTTGGCTGATTTGTAAGTACGAATTGCGTATTTATGCTCCCGTTCTAATTTAATAAAAAGGTTTGTTTTAAGACCTTCATAAGACTTTGTAATTCTTTTCAGACGAAGCGATAATTCTCTCCAAGTCTGTTAGAAGTACGCTTGCAAAGAAGACTAAATTCTGTAAATTTATTGAAAGTGTATTAATATTGTACACATTAAAACATTACAAAATTTGTTAATTTCTATCATTCTAAATACATACACTTAACATTATCGCCGAGTGAATTTCGCACTTTCCCATTATCATTTTAAAATTCGGTAAGATTTCAGAATACAAGTGCTGCCATCTCTGTACCATCCAATGAAATTACGAAGTTACACTCGAATTACATTATATTTCAGCGGTATTCGAATTTCAGAATTCGTGACAAAGTAAAATGTGAATAAAACAACTTACAATTTGTAGAGAAAAAAGCAAGCTTAAAAATTTGATGTGTAGTATTATTTTTTCAAATAATAATAATCAAATATTATTTAAACTTACACAACTACTGAAGTCAAGCTATAGTCAATCAATAAGGCAATCATTCATTTAAAAAAAAAGTCGCTATAACATAATTTACTTACTTTAGAAGTACACTTAAATATTGATACACTTATACTCTTAAATATTTGTTTGATGAACAATTTAATTGCATTAATTCGGCCATATTTCTATAATTTAGTGAAGTTATGTGGTACAATCAATAATAATTTTTTTTTTTTTCCCTCCCCCAGAAAAAATAAGATCCTGGTTTAAAATGTCTAAACTGAGTGTAAGAAAAGTTTATTTTACACAGCGCATACTAAACCATGAAAAAAGTGCGCAAAAATGTGAAATGTATTTTTTCCTCAGTTAACTTTGAATAAAAAAATATTGAATTATAAGGTCATTTCACAAAATATCTAATACGAAGCACTGAAACCAATTGATTAGCATATAGGAATAGCATAGAAGTGATTCAGAAAACTGTTACCAGCGAATTCATAAGGTAAGTTCTCGGGAAGAACAGCGCCACTGTATGAACATGCCAAGCGCTATATAGACTTATAAAGGTTGTCTATTGAAGTTTAAGAAGTACGAATGTTGTTTACTTCAAATTTCAGTTTTGCACGAACTTACTTCTAAAACTTCGTAGATGCCTGTGGATAACGCATTGCTAATGTCATTGTATTTCAAGGGATTAACAACTAATTAACCGATCGGCTATCAAAGTAATATATTCTTAGTTACTTCATTTTAAAGGATACCGATTTTGAAGGTAGACTGTAGACCAATTTTGAAGGTAGAAGCAACATAAAACCACTGAAAAAAAAAAAAAATTATACATTTTGGAAGTCATTTTCAGAATGGTACAGAACAGTGGTGAACCGTGTATCTGTGGATAATAATTCCCAAGACACACAATAATTCCCAAGGATAATAATTCCCAAGGTTTCACATAATATGTGAAAACCCGCATAGCAGAGAACGCTATAAGCACAGTCTGTCTCAAATGTAAATTAGAATGATTTTTTGAGCAGCTGAGAAAATGACTATAAAAGAAAATACAATTCGAAGTACAAGGAAAGGAAACCGTAGTATTTAGTTTGACCTTCCATACTTGAGTTTGCTGTTTGCAAACCCCCCCCCCCCAGTCTGTACGTTAGCGAAGTACATAGCAGTTTCTGTACCTTGTCCCGGGAGATGCAAAGAAGTCTTAAGCAACATTACGTGATAACGATGAGCGTAAAATTCAAAAAAAATCTTGTTCTAAAACATAACAGTTTTTGAAGCTAGCTGATGGGAATGCTTTGTATTCAGCTTAAATCAACAAATGACATAAGGCGCTCATGAACAGAGAGAGCTGAGGACGAATAGCACATGCGATGTGTTTCAGTTTCAAGAAGTGTGGAAAATGTGCCACATACAAGCACACAATAATGAAGAATACAAGTACACAGTAATCGTGTGTTGGAGAAATAGAGATAGCTGATTTGGTTTATTTGGCTACGGCAAAGCACACTAGGGCTATCTGCCTAAAAGGAGCGATGCCTTCGTAGAGGACTTTCTAAGGAAAACTAGCTCGTATACACGCGAACTGAACTACTAGTGTTCAGCGATTTTACCGCTTGGCCGCTGGTGGGAGGCGAAATAGGAAAGCGCGTAACCGTCGTGAAATTTTAACTTCGTTACCAGGACAATGTGTTAAATAACACATCATTGACTTAAGGTTCAAAAATATCACAGCGTTTTCCCATTCACCGTATAACACTTATATGGCATCGTATGGTTTCATTTATCTCCCAAGTCCAAAATTCACATCAAAGGTCATAATTCTGAGACCGTTGATGACGTCCAATTAAATGCGAAGGGGAGTTTAAACGACAGCTCAAATGAAGACTTCATCCATTTCTATAAAGAGTAGCATCAACACTGGAACTGCAGTAGTCCATACATACCATTTCACTATCATAAATTTTGTTGATGAGCAACTGCAATTGTATATAGTTTCAATATTAAAAAAGGTTTTCATTGTTTTTGGAACAAACCATAGAAAAGCAGATCTGTTTCAAAAAGAACCTAAACCACATACTTAAATATAGCTCAATTTCACTGATAAATGATGCAACGCAAGATATTACCCATGTTAAGTAAAGTAATACTAAAGTACTACATTACGAAGTGTACTGATAGGCTATGTAAAGCAAAGCAAAATGTACTGGTACAGTACAGTAAGCTCCCTCTTTATCTTCTTCTTGCACATATAATAGTAGGGAATTTTGACCTTTTAACTGAACCCACATAAGACGAATAAGAAACGAAGAAAGGTAGTTTCCGTTGTGTTTAGTACAATGCACTATTTTAAGATGTAATATAAATTAAATTTATTCCTTTCCTAAGAACGAAAAATGTCGCATGTTTCAGGCAGCATCAATGAGAATATAGCTAGATGCAGAGTGGAGACAAATTTAATGGAAAAGTATAGGGAAGTGAGTCAGATACTTCCTAGAACGCTGATGCCGCGATCCGCTATCAATATATTTATTGTCATGAAGCAGGGTACTAGCTACGAAATGCATGAACCTGAAGGATAGACTGAAACTTTAAGTGTATATAAAGTTGCGCATTGTTTCTCTTTATCGCCCCCATATTCGCTTACATTGCTCCAAAACGAAAGCGTGGATGTTCATTGTCGCGATTGCTATGGAAAAACGACACTTAAATCAAGAATATTTTCCCCCTTAATTCAGGAGCGTAGCTAGAGTTTCCAGCGCCCGTGGACATCTGAAGAATTTGCGCCCTTTTCTGTGTCCCAAGAATGGGAAACATTTCATTAAAACATTTCTTAGCATCAATTCGGCGCCCCTCGGATGCTGCGACAGGGGACAGATGTCCCCCTTTCCCCACCCTAGCTACGCCACTGCCCTTATTATTACTATAAACAGCAGATATTGAACAAGCGTGTGCAAGGGTACCACTATAATAATAAAATGTTCCTGTTCATTTCACTGCCATTAGTATAATTTGTTGCTGTTTATTTTTGTTCATCAATTTCACATTAGTTGAGGACTCACCAGTGATCTAGTGGTTAAGCAAGTTCGACCCGGCCTTGAATCCAGGATAACGGGTTGGTTGCATGACTGTCGTGGTTCTCCCCGTGTGTGACTTAACCAGTTTCTCTTAGGAAGTCCTTTATGAAGGCATCCTTCCCATTAAAGCAAATAACCCTCGTGTGCTTTGCCATATTCCCGTAATTTCACCTAACCTTCCCATTAGTTCATATTAAAATTATGAAATTGAGTATACATTTTCTTTATTTCAGTATTTGATAGCTTTAAAGATATAAATTTCTTTAATCAAATCTAAGTGCACAGGCGTTTTGTTAACACTAAGTACAATACAGCTTCTGTTATCCAGACTTCAGATATCGGAAACTCCAGCTATCTGGATCGCTATTTCCAGACTAAGCAAAATTAAGCTTGTTCAATTTACGTGTTTTTTATTTTATTTTTTCTTTAATTTAAATTACATAAAAAGCACAATACAATTTATAAGAAACTACTAAATTAATTTATATGCCCATGTGTGATATGTTTATTGGTTTACAATGTTTTACAAATATATAGCCTATCATTAATAGGAAAGCAATTACTGCCTTCCATTAATTACCACGATTTAGTTCTAGCCTGTTTGAAATCATGATAATATAACATCTTATTAATTTCATTATTTTCGTCAATAAAATATATCTTTTATTTTAACTTGCTTGCATAAAATTAAGTCCTTTTTTTTTTTTTTTTTTTTTTTCAAATAAAAATAATATCTCTCTTTAATTTTTGTACAAGGAGAATAAAACAAAATTATGCCTTAATTAACTAAAATTTAATATTCTCATTTTATTTCTACCCACTAAGAAATCGGTTGTATGTGTCTGCAAATGAAAAATAATTTCATAATTAGCTTGTTGAATATTAATGTATTTTTATTTTGTTTTATGAAAAAAATTCTCAACATTTTTATCTGTGTAACCTTCTCAGAAATAGAACAGAATAAAGGGAAGTATAAGATTCCCTCACTATAATTACAGGGAAATATTTGGTTACATACAGAAAAGCTAATCACCTATATTTTTTCGAATATCTGGCTGGGCTATGATTATTAATTCGAATATTTTGAATTCTGCTATATTTAAATTACGGAAATAGCTTAATTTTTAATTATATTTATTTCCGATAGATGGCAGCACAAATTAAAACTGCAGTATTTACTCGTTTCTAATTCTAGAATCAGCTGGTCCCAACCAGGGCTGCATTAGCCATTACGCAATAAAAGCACGTGCTTAGCGCATCAAGGAAAGGGGGCATTACGAAAAGGTCCTAAGGTATACAGGAAAGGAGGCAACAAAAATTTCCAGTTGCCGGTATTATCATAGAATGCAAGGTGCAGCTAAACCAAAACGGAGAGAGAGATAGAAGGAATGAAGATAAAAACGCGTAAAATCTGTAAGTACTTAGAGCCTCTAAAAGTCTTAAACCTGCCCTGGTCCCAATCTTATTTCTTTCATGTACCCCTTAATAACACGCTGTGATCAAAGAGTACCTTTAATGTCTCTCTTCAAAGACTATGACTCCATCACCCCCTCTCTAGTATTCTCACGATATATGTTGCTATTATATTATTTAAATATCATAAAATATATAAACAGCAATGAATAAGGTCAGAAAAGCGTAATGAACCGAAGAGTAATTATTACGCTATTTCCTTGAAATAAACACAATGATTACTCATATTTTTAAACCGAAACATAACTTTATAAATGTACTGTGATTACATTGACTATCAGCACTAGTAAAAAGGAAAGGAGAAAGTGAATCAATCGCTTATTTATTGGTGAGATCCAGGCCTATCAGTGCTTAAATTGCACCGGAGCAAGGCTCCGGTACTTCGCAATATTTAAGATAAATTACAATTTTAGCCAGAGCGCACCGGAGCCGTAAATAAGATAAGCTCCGGTACTTCTTTTTATAAAACTGAACCACAGTTTAAAAGGAAAAAAAAATTAGAATTCCTAACGTTTTGGTTTAACAATAAGCACTTTGCAATACTCTATTTCCCTAGAAATACGAACTCATGAGAACACAAGACGTTCAAGTAAAGTCCCTTCACTCACATGCGGAAACCTTTCCCTTTAAAAAGGGCAATAAATTTGGGGGAGTTTGTTTAGGAACGCGTGAATTTCTCGCCATGCCATCGTACCTAGTGTATTGTTATCGATGCTTACAGTTAGTTATCCACGCGGGAAGGAAAATTTGTATTCTTAAATGTGCGTTAAGTGACAGCGAGTACAATAAGAGTGAAATACTGAGATAAACTGCTCAAGCACGTCCTATACATCGTCTTTCCATGGTATCCACTAATGGGGGGAAGCGTAACCAGCAACTTTACATTCATCCTTAGGAATCAGATTCAGGACTCTTTTACCCCTGTCACATATCTGCTGATGGCTATAATTATATCAGCAGAGAGCCGTGGTCAAAGAGAACATTCTCTCTCACCAAGATTCCCCTCATTTTTTATTTCCACCCACTCATACCCTCATTCTGTTTTGACCTGGAATTTTCATCAACTATACTTTAAGTACACTGGTGTGCAAAAATTAAGGACGAAATCGAAAAATTAGCATATCAGCTGAACGAAGAGGCAGAGCGGACAGAAAGACCAATCAGGAGATTAAGTAAGGTGATGTACGGTAGCACATGCGCAGATATGCAGGTAGACGTAATGGGGGAGTGTCTGAGTAGTATAAAGCATGTTGTCGGTGTAAGATCAGTATTTCTGGAAAAGAGATTGCACGCCGTATAGCAGTTAAAATCACACCGAGTTGCTGCCTCAGCGAGAAATGGCGAATAATCAATCTGTTAGACGACATCTGGATGCTTTTACCCGAGGTCGAATCATTGGGAAGTTGGAGGAAGGCCGCAGTGTGACAAGTGTGGCTGCAGAGTTCGGAATTGCTCACAGCATCGTTTCACGACTTTGGAGACAATTTCAAACAACAGAACAGCTATCCGGGGGTTTAGTAGTGGTCGTCCACGAGGGACCACACCCGCAGATGACCGGTATATTGCCTTACAGGCCAGAAGAAACAGGCGGCAGACAGCGGGAGAAATCGCTAGACACACGACACAGGCGACTGGATGACCGATATCGCGTTTTACCGTTTCCAGAAGACTGAACGGTGGTGGTCTGTTTGCAGACGCCCTGTACGGTGTGTACCTCTAACGCCTGCCCATCGGAGAAGGCGTTCTCTGTGGTGCCGGGAACACCGGAATTGGAGAGACAATGAATGGGGACGAGTACTCTTTACAGATGAGAGCAGATTCAGTCTGAGTAGCGATTCTCATCGCATACTCATCTGGAGAGAGCGGGGAAGCCGCAGTCATCCCTCGAACATCATTGAAAGGGACAGGTATGGAGGTGGCGGTGATCTCGTTTGGGGAGGCATCATGCTTGGTAGTCGTACAGACCTTCACATCTTCGACGCAGGTTCAGTCAACGGGACCCGTTATTGTAACGAGATTCTTCTTCCATATGTGCGTCTTTTTAGAGGCGCTATGGGTCCGCAGTTCCTTTTCATGGTCGACAATGCACCATGTCATCGCACAGTAGCTGCCGAACAGCTCTTAGAGAGTGAGGATATTAAACGTATGGACTGGCCGACATGATCTTCGGATCTCAATCCCATCGAGCATGTATGGGATTTTCTAGGCAGACGCTTGGCAGCTCGTACCTTACCACCAGTAACGATTCCGGAGCTTCGATTGGCGCTGCAAGACGAATGGGCAGCAATGCCTCAACAACTCATTGACACCCTCATTCTCAGCATGGGCAGACGCTGTGAAACCTGCCTAGAAGTCAGGGGAGATCATATCCCCTATTAAAGACCGGATGTTTCTTGCTGGACACCCATCACAGGGATGTTTCGGCCTTCAGTCGCATTGCGCTCCATGCTACTTTTTCAACAAAGCTTCTTTTTATCCCTCTGATTTCTCTTTTAGTAAGTGTTGCTTACATTACTAAAGTCCTTACGTATTGGAGATCTTACGGTATTAAATGTGTTGATTTGGAAAGCTTTTGTACAAAGTTATATTAAAAAAAAACCGTCTCGTCCTTAATTTTTGCACACCAGTGTATATTTAATTTTGGGGATGATAAAAGTGTAAGGATCTTAAGTTTTACTAACGTTTATTTTATTTTAAATCTTTACTATCACTTCTTATTTTCTACTTCCGGCCAGAATTATAAGTGTTAAAGTATTTATGCAAAGTTTGTCTGGCGAACGCCAAGTATTTAAGTTGTGGCTTTTTGCCAAGCGAAAGAGAGGAAGCAGTGAGTCGAAGCAGGCCGCTTACCTTAGAAGTTTTACGCAGTTGCTGGTTGCCTTCCAGGCCGGAGGTTTTAATCCTCTTGATAAATTTAAACGTATTGTAGTGTTCACAGTTCTCTGTACTACATACGCTTCCTGTTAATATAAGGCCAATCTTCCACGTTTATTATTTTAAAGTTAAATTAGAGTTTAGTTCTATTTTTATATTTTTACGTTAGACCCCAAGTAGCGGGTCTGTGTATTCCGAAGTACGGAAGTTATTTTAAATAGAGAAAAATAAAGGGTTTTGTATACCCTTCTTGTGTATCCTGTCTACTTCCCACAGTTTTGAACATAGCTTTAGTAAGCTCTCTGTTCCGAGTCAGGTCCTTGCATGTTCCCGAAGAAGGTAAGACGGAACATTGATCCTGATAAAAGAACTTCCCTTCCCCTCAGAGCTTAAACCCACCGGATCTCGGCTCCGGTGCTTCTTAGTTTTTTAATAAATCATAATTCTAGTCGGAACGCACCGGAGCCCTGAATAAGAAAGCTGCGGCACTTCTTTTATGTAATTGAATAACAATTTCAGTAGAAATTTTATCTCGAAAATTTTATTTCAACAATAAAATTATATTAAAAATCGCTTATTAAATTTCAATTTATCTTTTTGCATTTTATTTAATTTTAATTACTTCAATTTTTAATTATTTCAATAAATAATAATTACTTATCTAATAATTATCAGTTAAATTATAATTAATTAATTATATAATTATTATTGATTAAATAATAATTTATAAACATTAATTAAATAGCTATTAATTAATCTGATAATAATTAACTGTTTAATTTTAAAATTATTAATGAGTTTAATAGTCATTTTATTTATTTATTTACTCTTGTTCCTCTTTGCTGACGGTCTTCCATAGGGCTCCGGCACTTCTAATCTTAGAAATTAAGCCCTGAGGCCTATACTTAAAGTCTTAATCTTACTAGAAATATTGTAGTATTGTACTAGACTGAAATATTAAGTTTCAAGTGAATTAATATCCAACTTCTCTCACACTAAAGACAAAAATTAAAATCAGATCTGTTTATTAGCTTTTCAAAGAAAAATCGGTATTATCGAATTTATAGGGCCATTATCAATAACAACAGATAATCGATCTACTCTACATTTGCCTTTGATTATGAGTATAAATCACACTTGACGATAGAAAGTCTCTGACATCACCTTATACAAATAACTATACGGAATATGAGAGGAACAACATCCGCGATGCTGACCCATTTTCATGCTCAATTATGATGACGATTTGTCGATTACTAGGACAAACTTCTCGCAGTACTGAGGACATCATGGCAGGGTTTGTGTGAATGAAAAATAGGGATGACCAGCAGCGTTGTTTTATACCTGATTAAACAGTAGTAAAATTATGACTATTGCCAAATGGAAAATAAGACTGTTTCTACTGGCAGATGCTATCATCGCTTGAACTTCTTTTTAATATGTTAAAGTACAGTGACGACCATCGAGGGATATGATAAGTCCTCTTCAGGAACACATATCAGTGCATTCTTCTAGTAATGTTGTAAAAGTTAATATAATAATCTGATAACGTAATAAAATCTTCTGGTAACATAATAAACGTAAGTATGTATAATTTCTTCGTATTTATTTATATCCTTCTGCTTTTCGTACGGTTTATTATTGGAATATTATTAGTTTCTTTAGTTCTGATTATGGTTCACGAGCAATAGGTCACCTGTTGCGAGAATACCAAAAAATCTTTTAAAAAAAATCATTTTCTTGTGCAGTGACAGAGCATGGAAAGTGTGGCTACATGCGATGTGTATACAGGGGGTAGAACCTTTTTATCTCCAGCGCAGCGGAACTGTGTATCGGAAACTCTAAAGATATGCTCATTTTAAAATTAGTTTGCGATATTGCTGTTGAACTGAATTTTATGGTTTAAGTGCAAAGAACACGATATTTAATAAAGAAAGGTAACACACAAAACGTTAAAAAAGTCACTTCAGCTGCAGTGTTATTTTTCTATAACATGCTGTTGTTGACTAATGCTCACTTGTCTGACCTATAGTCAGCCCAAGCCTACGAAATTCCTCGTAGCAAGGAGAGCAAGATACGCCTGTCGTTGGCAACAGCCTTAAGCACCTTACAGGTGACAGTGCAATTTAGCTCTTTCGTCCCCAATTTTGATGGAGAGCACCCTGGGGGCGACGGGTCTAAAGGTCTCCCACCCCTCTTCCCCTACCACATCCTTTCAAAAGGACTTCCGCCTCGCCTATTTAGAGTGCCCCCATGTCACACATACACTATACATTTACAAACATCCATGTCTTCTCCGGGATTCGAACACGAGGCCTTTGGCACGGCAGTCAGCAACGCTAACCACTGTACTGGTTGAGCGGCTTTTTATAACAAAAATTAATGTATAATTCTTCAATGAATATGTTTGAGTATGGTTTTTAACAAAGCACAAAATATTTTCATATTTAGACAAAATATAATTTTTTGTTTTGTTTTTCATATTATTATGTTAATAATGCTTCATTTTAAATGTTAATCATAAACAATGTCCCTTCAATATCGTCACTACATAAAGGCGCTCGCTAGACATTTGCGCGACGGCGCCGATTAGGCTTGGCGCGGGCCTGAGGATCAGTGGTAGGTGTGTTAATGGACGTCGCTGGCATATACCAGCGTCGGCCAGTCGTCTCCGAATGATTTCATTTGATATCATCGGATGCCTGGAAAGTGGTAAATGGCGTCGAATCGATGCTAACGACGTTGTTGGAAATGAAGTGGCCGCTCTTATGATTGCGCGATCCTCGTGTTCCTGGAACGCCCCAACCCTCCGCGTAGGTAGACTGTCCCTTTTGTGATCCATTGTCACCAACACCGAGCAACTACCATATCGCTCCGATTGAGGTGGCGACCGATAAGACTGTTTGACCAACCTGTTTCTCTGAGATCTACTATACGCACCTTCTTAAAGTCCGACAACTATTCCTACTGCCGCCTCAGGGGCCTCTCTAGTCACAATCCAAGTCGACAGAGTCGTTTGAATAGCCCTACGACAGGAGCAAGCACTTTCAGAGGTATTTTCTCTCTCGAAAATATACCATTTTCTTTCCGGTCGGATATCATGCGATTCATGCTCGTCACAGAAACGCCAATCGACTCAGCAGCAAGAGTAACAATTTCATTACCTAATTTATTAAGAAAACGCTCCCATAATTGGACAAAAACATTTATAGCGATAATCTTAGCGGAACTGCGCAGTGGTTTTCTAGCCTTAGGAGGTTTTCAAATTATATACATATGTCAAAGATGAAGCAGATGCATAGCAGTTGCTTTCTTCTCTTCCCTGTCGGTGAATGAATGCTTTAATTGCTTTTCGCATCGAGAGTGGGACGAGGTCGGGGTTGCTGGTATTCGCAGTTTCGCCAATAATCCAACTGGTCATTAAATGATTGAGATGATATCAGCAAATTTTTAATAAAATGCTGGATGCAACGTAGTCTATCGTTTCACACATTTTTTTCTCATTCCGTTCTCTATGCTCAACAGTATTTACATTTCATACCGTCATTTTTACAATATGACATCTCGAAATGTACAATAATATTCTACGACGGACGCATACACTTTCTTTACTATATCCAGTGTTCTCAACTTAGGTGACAGGTAGTATAAATAAGTCGAAGTGCCTAGAACCTTCGCAACAGATTTCGATTGTTCTGGAAGATCTTGTGGGAGTCAAGCGTTGCCAGTTTGATTCAATCAGTCGGTTTATAATCCAAGGTGAAATTAAACTCAGCGCTTCATATAAATAACAGTGGTATAAAAATTAGTTCATGTCGTATACTTAGTGTTATATTACTTCATAATTGATGTCTTTGATACATATGTTTGCTATTTTTTGCTCTTGTATCTTTGATAATGAACCGATTTTTGAGCACTAATAAACATAATAGTGCAGATAAAGAAAGTATGTCTTCAACCAGTGGCACGACTGTGTAGAAACAAAAATATGGTAAATATGATGACAGTTACTCTGAGTTTGCTTTTACGTCAAGAGAAAGAAATGGCGAAGAGAGACCGCAGTGTGTATTGCGTATGAAAATTTTGGCATCGGAGTGTATACTTTCAAGTAAATTGAAGTACCAATTAGAAGCTAACCACCACAGCATGATTGGCAAACCTGGTGATTTTTTGCCAGGAAATTAAAAGACTTGAAACAACAACAAAAATAATTTTTTAAGACTGCAACAATAAAGATTACTTTGCTAGCATCTTACAAGGTGGTTACAGAATCACGAAATGTATGAAGCCTCATAACATCGCAGAATTTATTCTATCAGCTGCTATAGATGAACATCATAGTTAGCGAGTCTGCTGGGTAGCTGCTTTTAAAAGTCCCTTGGTCCAATAATACACTTAGTCGGAGAATACAACATTTGGCAGAGGATATCAAAGATCAATTAACTGAAAAAATTAAAGGAGTGGAATTTGGATTGCAGCTAGCTGAGGCTACGCATGAATAACAAGGACGCTCATTTGATATGCTATGTACGGTTTATAGATAGTAATAAAAGACCTTTTGTTTTCTAAAAATATTACTGCAGGTGCGAAAACCAGGACCTGCTCGAGATTCTTGATGCATTCATATCTGAAAATAATTTGAATTGGCCTAAGTTCATTCGAATGTGTACTGATGGAGTTCGCTCCATGTCTGGCTGCTATGGAGGATTACAGGCACTTATTCGAAGCATATTACCAAATACACTGTGGACCAATCACGTTATTCATACAGAAGCGTTTGCATCAAAGCATCCGAGTTCTGCACTGAATCAGGTGTTTCACTGTGGTAAATTTTATGAAATCTCGCCCACTGAAAGCAGAATTTTTAAAAAAACTGTGAGGATATGGGAACCGAACACTCATCTTTGCTGTACTATAGCAGTGCACAATGACTCTCTCGTGGTAATTTTTTATCACGTACCTCTGAATTGCAGCAAGCAATTTTTATTTTTCTTAAAGAGGAAGGATACAAAGATGCAGAAGATTTTACTGATGCCCATTTTTTAATAAAACTGGCAAGTGTATGCAAGGTTTTTTAAAAGATGGATCCCTTCAATCTCCCTCTGCAAGGTAAAAACATGCACCTTTTAAAGTCAACGGGAAAAAGATTAGTTTTCATTTAAAAAAAAAAAAAAAAAAAAAAAAAAAAAAAAGGGCGGAAGAAAACGCAGGCAAAGGTTATTTTTTAATATTGCAGTAAATCTTGATGTCAAATAAACTTGATCTTTCTCGAGATATAAAAACCTTGTTTGAAGGGCACTTTAATCACAGCTAATTATTTGGTTTGATAAATACTTTAAAAATTAAATTTTCAATAAGTTTGCATGGAGTCCAGACCCCTTTAACATTAGTGCTGAATTTACTTCTATGGAAGAAGTAAGTCTTATCGAGTTATCTTGCGACAACAGCTTGAAAGCAAAATTCGGCAGCATGGAATTGACAGAATTTTGGATTTCAATAACCGTTAAGTGATAAAGCTCATCAGATTGTAATTCCATTTTCGACGTCTTATTTGTGTCAAGCTGGGTTTTTGGCTGTCACTATAATGTACAGAGCAAAAATCAATGTAGAAAAGAAAATGAAGATGGCCGTGTCCAGTTTAATTCCACGATTTGAAAAAAAAAATGCGCAGTGATTTGCAGGCTCACCCATCACATTAATTATTAATTTAATGTTAATAAAGTAAAAAAAAAAAAGTGTTAAATGATGAAGATACATGAGTTTTATTTATTTTTAGTTCTTACTGAAGATTAGTTGTGCTTTTACTTAAACTATAGAAAAATTTTAATTTAGAAAAGTCGCCACGACTAGGATAAGTTTGGGAACCACTGCCTTAATCCATCGCTCCAAAATAATTACCTTCACATAATTATCTAAATTTCACAGTTTCAAATGAATATGAAACACAATTCATGCTGAATGTGTTAATAAACTTCAAAAGATAAATTAACATACCTGCAATACTAAGTTAAAAAGATGTCAAACGGATGTAAAAATTTTTAAATTAACATAAGAAAATTAATCATCGTAAAAATTAATGTAGTTAAATGACATTTTGAAAATGAGGAAGCTATCCAAAATATAGTTCCACAAAGTAAGTATCCAACTTGGCATCATGCGTAGACCTCGACAGGTCATGCAAATGATTTGCATTGCAATGCTTGTGCAAACCATGAGGGCCAGTAATGCCACCTAGAAATACTACAAAAAGGAAGAAGAGTAGGCTGTTTTAAGTACTGAAAATGTGCATTTTTTTTAGTGCTGCTTTGCATGAAGCTTCAGTACGTTTCGTCGAAAAAGCGGCA
Organism: Stegodyphus dumicola; assembly: GCF_044657685.1. Lineage (NCBI taxonomy): Eukaryota > Metazoa > Arthropoda > Arachnida > Araneae > Eresidae > Stegodyphus > Stegodyphus dumicola. The sequence goes on from NC_140781.1 coordinate 185,609,795, forward strand.
TTCATTTGAGCAAGCTTCTGAAGAATAGTGATAGGGAAGCCAGCTACCATAGTCTTGGGCTTGAATTTGAACAACGAAGAAGGCATGGACACTTGTTAATGCATAGTACACTGCGGCATAGGGACACTTAAAACACTGTCGTGCTGAACATCTTCTCGAGAGACTGGTGAAAGGAGGAGATAGGTAGAAAACCCTCGAAGAGTTCTTCAAAACTAAATCTGAACTTTTTCTCACAGGTGCAGTTCGATCTCCCACTAGACAACATACTCGTTGATGAAATGGTTAAATGACCGAAGGGTCCACCTGTCCTCGACGGATTGGGGGGGGATTCCGAGTTTGATAGAGGAAGAATTATGGCTTAGAAAGAATGCAGATTGTCCTTCCAAGAAATCTGTACTCACATTGAATGAAATCAAGTCACAGAGATACGAATATGGAATCGGTAGGTACAAGCGGGATGGACCAAATGACGGATTGCACCTACCAAGTTACACCATTGAACCAGAAGACAAGTAGGTTTTGAGTATAGCAATTGTGGAAAGCACAGCAACATTAACTAACCACTTAACGACTGCGCCCGAGGTATATCGGGAATAGATGCTGTTTCGATTTTTATATGAACGAGTTAACTCATCTGAAAATTTTACGGATATTTAATGCCATCGTCCGTAATATCACATGGCAATCGACACTCTGCCATGCACATGTTTTCTTAGCTGAGGAAGGGGTCCAAGTGGCGTTTGTGATTGGTTCATCCATACTCTGTTATGCACGCTGTCTCAGCTGTGGGAGTGCTCGAAGTGATTACTCTCGAGCTGTAATGGCGGTATTATTGCTCGGACTGTGATGTGTCGTTATGTGTTACACCATGTTTCAGACTGTACCATACTGTCAATGACATTTATATATCGTAAAATGTATTTACTTGATTTTTACTTTAGCTCTTATCTATTATTGAAGACTTATTAGTATTATTATTGAAGCCCGAGTTAACTCAGGCAACGTCATGAACCGTAATAAATAACTTTTCCCAATCTAAAAAAAAAAATGTTTTCGCCTTATAAAGCTACACCTAACGAGCTAGCTATATCTATAGATAATAAAAATTGTATAAAAAATCAGGAATTTTCGGCATAACTTTTGATATAAATTCGGTCATTAAGAAGTTAAGAGCTCTTGTTCAAAAATTAGGGTCTGCTGCACAACAATCTGCATCAACAAGTACGATTCTATGTTGGATGCAGAAGGGACCCTTTGCCTGGCATCCACTGCTGCAATTACTGTAGACTCTCCACTACAGACACATGCGACTGCACTGCAGCGTTGAATGCTCTGCGCCCACTCACCTTCCACGACCGCTCCCTTCCTAAGACAAGATACTTAGCATCAATAATATAATCTTTGCTGAAGTACACTGAACAATGCCAAACATTCTTTTAAATTTTCTCATCGTGTGCTGGACCCCGAGTATCTTTCTAAATCCTCTTAAACATGCTAATGAAGTACTGTTCCTTACAGAAAATAGAAACAGCAATGATCCTGGCTTCTCTAGGTCAATTTGTTGGTGCCCTTCTACCATCAAGTTCCTTGAAAAACTGATCCTAGTGCGCTTGAATAATCAACTGTCCACATGCAAAGCACTGCTCAGAAATCAGTTTGGTTTCTTCGAAAAAATCTCAATTGGCCACTCTATAGTTAATGTGTATAACATATGCCAAGACAATATAAAAAGATATATCTATACAGCTATCATCTCACTTCGATATTAAAGGCATATTTACCATTTGGTGGCCTGTCATCATAGTCTCATCTAAGCGAACATCATTCGAATCCTAATGCAGCTGCCTACTGCACAGGTATCTACGAATGCAGAAGCTACCAGGAGACATGTAACCAGAGGCTGTCCACAAGGTAGCTGTTTAGATCCAACCTTTTGGAATATTGAGGGAGAGTGAGCATTGAGACTTCTCAACAGCATTTCTAAAGACATTAAAGATCAAACCTTTGCTGATAACTTCTTGATTATCTCTAGTGGGAAATCAAGGATCCGAGTACACACACACAAAAAGAGCTCTTCAGCTACTAGAAAACTGGTGCAAAGAACATAAACTCCAGTTTTAGCCAAGGAAGTCCGTTACCATAGTTCTTACAAAGTCGCGTTGCCTTGTACAGCGCTTTAACTTCCGAATTCAAAATTCCCGTATCAAAATCTACAAGAAATTAAAATACTTCTGTGATCTCAGATGACAACATTTCCTGGTCCCCTAATATTGAATATCTCAGCAAATAAAATCTCATTAATCAACAGCAATCTAATATGCACTACCTTGAAGTCATGGGGAGTCCCCCCGTCTTCTAAAGACATGGTATGAAACAGTAATTGAACCTATAATTTGTCTATTAACTCTTATATTTGAACAAGAGCTGGTGGTCACTAAATGAACAGTTAAAGGGGCATTATTGCACAATGAACACGAATCATAATCAACTCGCATAGTTTCTCTAGTAACTTGGCAATAGAAAATACCGAAATCAAATGTACGTGACATCCACTGTCTCACCACATATAACAAAGGGAAGATTTAACTGAGGTGGGACAAAGCAAGGAAATGAGCTCACAGGCACACTAGCAAAAGCTACATTAGCAGATATTATAACCATCTTATCTACATTCAAAATCAAACCACCCACCTCAAGAACAAGACCACAGCTCAGGCCATGTCAGAGTTGGGACAACATGGATGAAGGTGAATTGACCTGTAAATATTTCTTGAACGTCTCCACAGAAATTAAGACTAACTGCAATTATGTCACATAGCTACAAACTCATCATCCCACCCCTGCATATCTACACAGATTTAGTTAAAGAGAAGCATACATATGTTCCAGGTGCTCTCAGTCACTATTTACACAATTGTCAAATGATGGCAAGGCACAAGTAATGAACAAAAATCATGCGAATTACTCGTGGGCAATTATGGAACTCTAATTAAAGTGATACAGATAATTAATTACATAAATGATAACACTGATGAATTGTAACACCTATCAAGAGTGAAAAGGCCTTAAATAATAATTCAGATTGTAAACACCAATTCTGTAATAAATGTAACACCTTTCCACACACACAATTCCAAATTCTGTTCAAAATTTTTATTCAGCTTCAAATTTTCTGTTCTTTGGAACTGCAACTGTAAAAACATCGTTGTAAATATCTAAAATTAAAGTGTCTATAAGTTTTAGTTCTTCATAATGTATGTAGAACTGCATCTGTAAACTGTTATTGCAATTATACTAATACACAGAAATTAACGTCCAATAGGCCTACTAATCCTACCCTCCAGCTTGGTTAGCTAGGTAACAAATGGCTGGCTAGCTAGATGGTCTCGCTGTCTCGATAAAAATGGCTTGAACCTTAATAGCATATAAGATGTCCAGTCAGCAGTGCCAAAAACAATACAGCAATGCACAACTGCACATGGCAAGCAATGTTCAATAGTTCTTCATTGCCCACAGGTCACACTGCTACCTTGGCCATCCATTCTTCTGAGATGTCACCCATTGCACACATCTGGTTAAGGACTGGTAAATGAGTGGCCCAGTATACAGCTCCCTCCCACAGCTATGCAAGAAGTTTGGCAATGTGTGGAAACCAGTACGTTCTTAAAAGCTCAATAGCTAAAACAGCATGAATGAACATGGCTCATTTGTGGACTGACATACCCCCAGGTACATATCTAAACCTCTTTCTTTCAATGCTTAGGCATTAGGTTATTTGAATATGGCAAAACATGCAAGAGCTATCTGCCAAAGGGGATCGATACTTTCATTCGCTTTCTAACAGAAACTTACTTGCATTAACATTACACATGGGCAAAAATGCAAAAACCAACAAAGCAATCAACACTTTCACCTGGAATCAAAACCACTTCAAATTCCCAGCATTCTGCAGTCTTAATCAGTTAGGCACTGGCAGTGTTCAGTGGCTAAATGTGTCACAAAAGTTATTGTCCTTGTGACAACTTGTATTTCTTTGTGTTCCACACATCGAACTGTTTCAATTCATCCTTGTATCTTATTTGTCCAGTAAATATGGCTTTGATATCTCACATGCCTCATGGTATTCTATTTTGGATTGTCAATAATGCATCTAATGTTTCATTTTCGATCTAGAGTGCCAAATGTTTCAGTATTTTTAACTTTTTATGCGTTCATATTATTGCCTACACATGGCATCATGGGCATAAAATTTTTAAAAAAACTATATAAGGGGCATAATAAAATGCAGAGTACATGAAAATAAATTCAGTTTAATGTACTACAGCTGTTTTATTTTCTGTTCCAGGTGCCCAAAAGCCTTTACCCTTTATTTTTGCCACTTTTGTCACAGACATATATTTCCAGTTATAAAAACATTTTAAATGCAAATATTCCTGTTTGGGCACATTAAAAGAAAAATCAACTTTGCAAAATTTTGTATAATTTTGTATAATTTTTCATATGTTCCCCCTCATCCCTATATTTGTCTTCAGGAAAATTTTATACTCATTATAAAAAATAAAGTTACAAAAAGTTTCATCCCTGTATGTTAAAAATTGACCAAGATATTTAACTTTGAAATTTAAGTCGTATGGGAAAATGACAAAATGTGAATATTTGGGTAATTGAAAATATTTTGTAATTATGTCTATGAACAAAAGTTGCAAAAATAAAGGCTGACTAAGGACTTTCATGGACACAATGTATATACAATCCAAGTTAATATCTGCTATTATTTTCCATTAGAAGTACAGAAACATTGCTATCCCTGCAAAATGCAAATTTTTCAACAGACTTCAAAACTATTAACTCATTTCGATAGTTCTAACATTAATGCCACTTCACTTCCCATATTTCGGATCACTTATTGTTATTTTCCTTTTAAATGATCTCAGACTAAATGAAAATAAATAATAAATATACATGACGGTTAAAAAAAATTACCTTTTTAGAAATACTACTCATAGTCGAAAAAGTGTCGAAAAATATTTGCTCAGGCATACCTATGATATGTAAATTAATCAAGAACTTAAAGATCTCACAATAAAAAAAAATTCAGATTAAGATCTGAAAATTTGAGTTTATAATCAAACACCTTTAAGATTTAACCACTTTAAAGTTTAATAAAGTCTTTTTAAATATCAGAGATCTAAATTATCCAAAGCATACAACTATTTTATTTCTTAAAGTTTTTTTTTTTTTTCAATCTAATGGCAGCCACTTGCCTATTCAGCATTGGCCACGCCTCAGGCCACAAAAGTTGGCCATTTTATTGTGAAACCACCTAGTTGCCACTGTTGCCTCCTGTGAAAGGATGGACAACTATGCCTTCTCCAGGACTCGAAACAAGGCCTAGAAACGGTACCACAGTAGGTTACCCTAACCACTATACTATCTGGGTGGCATTATTTCTTAAAATAATATCTACTGCTGTTAACTCATGGAACTAAATCTTTATAATCTTGACTCATTAAAATTCAACTCCAAACAAATTTGTTTTAAAAGTTTCCACTTTGTTTTCTTCATTTCTTTTCAAAATATAACATGGTATAAACAGGAAAATATCAAAATATAAAAAATATACGTATATTATTACTTAAATAAATTTTAAACATATACAGATCTACAGTCTTGCATTCTGCATATTATTATAAAATTTAATTGCAACCACTGGATTTTATGACAGGTAACGTACACAATAAGAGTTAAAGGTTTTCCAACTGTCCAATTATAGGAGATCAGAAGTGCATTTTATTGATAACACTCACTGTATAAAACAGAACTTGCTGGGAAAAAAAGTAAAATTGCATTTTAAATGATTCATTAATGTTATATCCAATAATGCTCTTTTACAATAAATATAAACGAAAGATCCCATGCATAATCCATCCGCAACAGCATCTGTCAAAAACATAATTTTATTGCAAAGGAAAACAATACACAGCAGATTTTTTTCAAAAAAAAAAAAAAAAAAGAAAGAAAGAAAGAAAGAAAGAAAACCAAATGAAAACTCAAAGTTTCATTTTTCTTCTTAAATAAAAAGAAACATTAATCAGTACCATTTGGCTTATATTGACAATACTGAAATTTTTCAGTTGTTGATCTCAACAATGCAAGCTAAGCTACTTATATATATATATATATATATATATATGATGTTTTACCACTTCAGTCTCATGTATGTAAATTTGCTTAAATGATTATTCCAAACTCTTATGGTTTTATATAATGGCTCTAGTTCTTTTTTAGAGAACTTGATCAATTTTGACTCTTACTTTAGCAATAAATGAATCATTTAATTATCAGACAAACATAGACATTATACGATTTTCACCGAGCCCAGCAAGAGCTACAAGAATGCATTTGCACATGACATTACCATATTTATTACTTAGATTATTGTCTTTATGAATATCAAAATTAATTATTACATAAGTAAGATTTATTTATCCTTTTCACTCTTTAAGTATCTTACAAAAAGTTCCAGAAAATTAAAAATATGATTGCTTATACTTTTAATTAGATTAAACATATGTATATAATTAATTTATGTAAATTTGCTAACCTTTTGCTAAGTTTTTAGATATTAAAAATCACCACAGATTGAAAGTTAAGTTTTGATTCTTTTAAATTCTTCTATTATCACTATCAGCGATGGTCTGGGCAACAGAAAGTAGGACCTTTTTATTTATCATCCTAAATCAAAATAAGCTTTGCTCTACAGCACAGATATGCACATAAACTTAAAGATAATACAAAATATGAAAACATCCTATTAAAACAAAAATGAATATTTATCTCAAAATATGACTTTAATAAAAAATTTTTACACTGTAATTAAAACCACAAAGATGATGTGTGGGGATATTATGTGCAATTGTTTTCTTCCCCTCCTACTCATTACAAAATTTATATTCCATTTAAAATATATATCACCAGTATGGCATATAATTACACCAATAACATGAGCAATAAACTCTAAACTAAACCTAAAGACATATCACATTTTAGTCCATGATTACATAATAAAATCAACCATTAAAATGTTTATAATACAAATACCTAATATCAGCAATACAATAGAAAATTTGTTCCCTATATATTAAACACATAGAAAATTTAGTAAGTAGAAGCATCTTTCTCCAAGAAAAAACATTAAGTAACGCAAAAACTAAATATACAACACTTAAAATTTTAGTCTCAATTCCTTTTTATTCACTTTCCCCATAACATTTCGTGGAATTGTATCTACAAACTTAAATACAGAAGGCACTGAATATTTAGGCAAATGATTTTGGCACCAAGTTTTTAAATCAGTATCTAATAACTGTTTTCCTTTTTTAAGTAAAACAACAGCAACAACTCTCTCACCCCACACATCATCAGGTACACCAAACACAGTACATTCAGCTACATCAGGGTGTAAAAGTATACAAGATTCGATTTGTAAAGCACTTATTTTATACCCTCCACTTTTAATAATGTCTACAGAGGTTCGGCCGAGAATTTTAAAGGATCCAGATTCATATGTTGCTGTATCACCTATAAAAAGAAAAAGATTGAGAATAATAAACCAATCTTCTAAGTACAAAACTATAAATACAGATATCCAAGAAACAATTTTACTGATGGGGAATACTTTTTATAGCTTTGTGGAAATACTGATACATAATTTATATCAAGATATTCCTTTTCATGACAAATTTACATTATTTGTTCGCTTCTAATTATGCCCACCAGAAACCAAGTGGTTAAAACTACTGAAAAACTAGAAATTAACCTTGGTTAAAATCTTGGTGAACCAGCTGGCTGCAAGCCTTCATGGTTTTCCATATATAACTTAAATATAAGTCAATTACCATTATAAAATCCTCCACGAAAGCATCACTTCCCCTTAAGGAGATAGCCCTGTGTGTGTTGCCATTTACAGTTGAACAAATACATATAAACTTGCACCTAAAGTAAATTATCAAAGTGCTGGGCTACACTTCTGAATTTAAAATTCTACTGACTTGATTTAAATTAGATTTCTTGCAATTAAGTTTGGTCAACACAAAGCTTTCCCTTATTTTGTGTTGAAATTTAAACATTTATTAATTTATAATTTTCATTTAAACTTTATATCTAGAGAAGTTTCATTTATTTTTAATATGAAATTGCTTAATGAGAATTAAAGCTGCAACATTACATATGTAAATTCAAATATTACACATGAGAAAGCTAAAATGAATGGAAATGTGTCCCAGTTTAAGCATGTGTGAATTTAAATATACATCAGTTCTGATGAAATTAGATGCTAATTAATTTTAAGCTTTTAATACCGTTTTGCATTTCCTTTTTAGTTTACTACTCACATGTAGTGTTTTCCATTTACTTCATCACAAGAAATGTCTTCCAAACCTGAACTTGAATTTGGTTTAAAATAACCAAATAATTGATTATATGCATACAAAGGGAAGGACATCAGTTAAAAATATGAGTTAAATCCCTAACTGTTCAATATAAACTATTTTGGTCTTCAAATCTAAATTTTCTGATAAAATTTCATAGCATTTTTAAATTCTGAAAAATCTCAAAATAGCACTGCGTACCCAAACATTGTTATATTTATATATTTTAAATTGCCTATTTACATGAATTTAGCTCTTGTTTGCATATTTTTAAACCAGGAAAATTATTTGCATTTCGTCTTATTGCTTTATATTGATATTTACAATGCTATTAAAATTGCCTCCTCAGTATTTTGCCAAATTTACAATCTAATAGTTTGAAGTAAAGTTTTCAAATGGTTTATGTTTTACTCAAGTTAGCAGTAATTGCTTATAAGTTATTTATATTAAGCTATACAAAAGCAACACTTTCATTTAAAGTTCATTACATACATCTTCCATAGTTACTTTATTTTCAGATTGGTGCTTCTATTTAATTCAGTCAATATTGCTCTAACAAAATATATAATTGTTTTTATTTCCTCTTCATACCACATCTGCAATTAAAAATATTAAAAACACAAATTGTCACCAAGACTGTTAATACCAAAAAATATCACTAATACTAGTATTATCATTACATAAATACCAGTAAATAAATATTGTTCTGAAAACATAAGTGTAATAAAAGTAAGAGTTCGTCATTTTTATTAAATTTATAAAAAAAAGGAAAAATTGCAATAAAAAACTTTCTTTTTTAATGATTTAAGATTACTTACTACTTAAAGACAACACACAAAAATTAAATTTTATGCGAGTTATATAATTTTTAGTGCATTATTTCCCCCAAAATCATTGGACACTTGCTAGTTTTGATCAAGTATGGACAAACTCATGAGACATTTAGCTTCTCATCACTGAGAATGTTGCCCAGTATGCAATGCAAGAGATAGATTGGCTTCACACCCACAAGAAAGGGGATAGACAAACACAAACATCTATGTTATGGCCAGGATGCAAATGTGGGTGCAGTGCTAAGGAACTGCTAATCATCGTATTGAAAAGGACAGCAGCTTATTATTACTGAACATTTATATCAAAAATACTAGAAAAAATAAAACATATGCAAATTTTCTTTTTGTACATTAAATGCTCTTGAACCACACATAAATTATATAAACTATGCTGTCTCATTGTAATTGTATTTTGCTGCAAAATATACCTAAGAAAAAAACATTGTTTCTGAGCACGCAGGCTTTATTTTCAACAAGATATAAGCATTTATCCTATGTGTTGTTAATACAAAATGCCTTTATTTTATTTTATCCCTCTTTAAAAGCATTGCATGTATCCTGGGCATCAATTCTGCTCGAATGAGATTGCACCTAAATAATAGATCTTTTAACGAAACGTTCTTTTAACAAAGAGGCTCGGAAATAAAATTTCTTAAAGAAGTACTATAACAGATGAACAAAAGTGATCTGTACGAATTACATATGCTGGTAAAATTACAAAATGGTCTTATGAATTCCTCACATCAGTCACTGATACTTCTCTCTTCCATTTCTTATTCAAATTAACAAAATGCAGTTTTTTTTTTTCAAAATTACCACTAATACAGGAATTAGAAAAGCCACTATTGCAATCCCTACCTGACACACATATTTAATAAATTAACAGTCACATGAACACTTATTATTAGCACAATGCAATATGATTGGAATATGAGGTATTTTCCTGCATGAAAATGATAACATGATTTCTGTTCCTTTCAATCTAGCCTCATTAAGTTCACTGAAAAAAAATACAACTCGTTGAATGAAGGGTTGCAAAAAATGAGCAAACAATGATTGAAAACAAAGATGTCAGTAATTTTAAGTAATAACACAAAACTGCGAAGATTACAAACCAATATGTACATGCAAATTAATATTCCATAGATAGCCACTCATTAATTTAATTCATTATGGGTAACACATGCCTATGGGAGGATTGCACTCATAAAGAACTTTCCATGGAAAATGGCTTATAATCACACTATGTATAGAGATAGCTATAAAAATGCCCCCCCGCCACATTTGCTGATATTTGAATTCAGTTTGAACTATTCGTATTCAGAAATATTATTCACTTGGTCATTGATGGGTGTATATATTATATTTTATGCTGAAAATCAAAATCTCGAAGCTTCATGAAATGGTATTTTGAAATCTAGAAAAAACACAAAACAATGCATATATTTAAATGGGTACTTTACCATAACTACTTTCTACTTAAATTTATGAAGTGCCATCATTTAAATTTCCCTATTAAAAAGTATTCTCATTGCTTACAAAATGAAAAGCTTAATTATACATATCAGTGTCATAAAAGCATGTTATCAGCATGCACACACACAAACTTATATTTTTCATTAATTTTTACCTCTAGCTGAAACAATTTTAATAGACATCTGTCCATTAAAACTTTTGTATTCTCGTATGTGGCCTTATATATAAGATAAAATTAATAAATACTGGTACCCTATTCCTAGAAGAAACAAGCTGCGCATTATCTACTTCCCCTAAAAATTCTCCATAAAAGGTATGCATTAAAAAATATAAATCTCATTGACTTCACCATCTCTATTACTTAACAAATGATGCAATTTAAGCAAAATAGTTTGAAAGAATGCTGATTATTTGAAGTTAGCATTTAAAATATAATTAATATTAATTGTTTTAATATTTGCAAATTTTCAAACCTGTTTTAAACCAGCCATCTTTAGTAAATGACTCCTGTGTAGCTTTTTCTTTATTCCAATATTCTTTAAAAACATTAGGACCTCTTATCAATAATTCTCCAGATTCTCCTTTATACTCTGGTTTGACAACTACTTCTGAATCATTTCCAAAAACAATATCAATAGTTTCATGAGACGTATCATCAGCCTTCTGAATTTTCACTTCTACTTTAGGCAAAGGATTTCCAACGCAACCTATAAACATAATAAAATTTAAAACAAAATAGAAAATAAATACTATAGTTAAAAAAATCTTATTCTTTGGATTCTACATCACATTTTTAAAACTGAAGAACAAGCAACTTCCAGCACAGGTAAAAAGTAGCTTCTTACAAATAATATTCAAAAAAGATAGCTACATGTTCTATTTCCTTAAATAGTGGTGTTAGATATGTTCAAAATCAAGTACAGAATTTTATAAATTTAAAAAAAAAAAAAATCTGACATTATGGATAGCAGACCAATGCTAAAGTCACTTTGAACATTAGCATTATGTTGTATAACACAACATAATACATGGGTAGTTAAAATAAGAAAATACATAATGCAGTACATGAGATAAAACATAGCACAGTTAACCAATTAACAGCCAGACATGAAACATTTTCATGAAAATTTGCCTCAAAGTTCACATTAACTTTGAAGCGGTTATTGTGTAAAGTGGTTGGTTTTCGTAGTTCTCTAGGTTCTCTTTACAAAGGCTCTCTATGAAAGCATCTTAACCAAATAGCTCTCATGTTCTTTCTATGTTCAAATAACCAACTAACCTAGTTTAAGCACGATTTCCAAGTGAAGTTACTAGCACCCGAATACTCATTAAAAATCATGTAGCTTGCCAATCAGGAGTAACATGAAAGATATGGCGCCAATTATTGAATTGCTGTTACGGTATGCTGTTTCTAAACTTAAATGGTCATTCCTTAATTAAATATAATTGATTTGTAACTTCTACTAGAGCTGATGGTAAGAATTGAAGTGCAAATAAATAATATCGTGTGCAATCTTGATTAATATAAAATTAGAAATATTTGCATTCAGACAAAGTTTTTTGAAATATTTGCAATTACTTTATAAGAAGGATTTATTAATAACCGTAATAATTACTTATTATATTACTGATGATTATAATTCCATTCTTGACAATTACATTCTAAATTAGAATTTTAAGGATATAAAGAAAATACGCTATGCATAAATATACATTTTAGGATAAAAAATGAGTTGATTTTTTATGTTTAAAAACTTCTTAAATGCATTTAATAAACATTGTACCCTCGTTGTTAATTGAATCCAGAATTTGGATGTCGTTTATATAATTATTCTTACTTGTCCACAGAACCTGCTGACTTATCCAGCCATTAAGTAGCTGCAGATCATTTCTACATAACCATTGAACTTCCATTAATTCGGTCTCTAGAGGGTTGTATGTTTATATCATAATTTGACTTTTATAAAAATGATTATTCTAAATCTTATGTTTCTATAAAAATATACTGTGCTTTAAAAATATGGATGATAGTATCAGCCACTTCATTAGCAACAGCTTGTTTAGAAATAAATTATGCATTTAATGTAATAAAATATTTTTGTAAAATTCAAATAAACATCAAACGAAAGTTCTCAGTTTTAGACAATTCGATTTAAACGACGTTAAAGCAAAGTAGCAAACAATAAAACGCCGAAGATAAAAATTTACTCTTACAAATACTTTAAAAAAAAAAAAAGAAAAAAGGAAAAAAGAGAGAAATTAAAAAAATAGTTAAAAATTTGAATAATATCCTCTATAATTAAAAAAAATAGCTTTTCATATAGTATTAATAAATATTTATTATGCATCATTGAGGGAAAAAATTTCATATAATTAATTCTCCGTAAAATTTTACTTGAAATTTAAGGTTAAAAATAGCTGTGGCAATTCACTGTAACAAAAATCCATAAACCACATTTTGCGTTATTATCGTTCAAAAAAAAAAAAAAGATGCCAAATTTCAAAACGTGAAAGTATGTAAATTCGTGTATATCTTAGAAAATTTTGAATAAAAGAGTCTAATTATTTGCAGGTATGCTTAGAAATACACTTGCTTTAAGATGATGGTAAAAATTTTATAGGTTATAATTCAAAATTTTTTTCAAAAAATTTATAAAAATTATTTAAAAATAGAAATTTAAAAAATAAAACAGAAAAAATGGGTAAATTTTATTTGGAATTAACCTAAATTTTGAAATGTGAAAGGAAAATAAAAAAGTTTAATAAAAAAAGAGATATTAATAAATATTTGCCAAATTAAATTAACATTGAGGAGCTAAAATTTTGAGAGCTAATATTTTAAAATCTACTCGTACGATTTTTACAAAACTTGGCATTCTGGCATAATTTGAGTCGTAGAATCGAAAAATGGAAAAAAAATTGGTATGTTATTTCAGAAAAAGTCTGATTTTGTGTCAAAATACCTATGTTAGAATAATGCTATATATAAATCTAATATATATCCTAAGTCGCGCTTTTGAGAAATGAAAAACGCAGTTTGAATTTTGTTAATCGGCCTAGTAGAACGGGAGAAATAGCACTGTCCCATTTTTTTTTTAGCAGTGTACCTTTAAAATTAGCAACCAACTATTAAATTTAGAAATCAGCATTTACAGATTTCACATGGAGACCACAAAAAAATAAGGATGATGAAATACCACAACATTCACTTAATTTTATCCAAGAGTATCCTATAAACCAGCAGGTTAGGAATATTAAATTAAATTTCTTGATTTATTTCTTTACCTGATGCTGTACCATCTGAATGAAGTTCAATCCTCTTATCACAGCAAATAATATTTTTAAGATATGAGATTCGAAGACAAGAACACCTAAATAACCACTTACATTTCTCAAGTAGCATAAGATAAATTGCAAAAAAGTATTTGAGACATATCTTGCTTTGGAAAATTTTCTTGGACAGCTCTTTAAATTAACATTTTTCTGGCTCACATTTTCTAAACATGGGGGGGGGGAACAGAAATATACAATGGTTGATTAGTGAAATTATGGTAAAATAGGAAAGGAAGTTGAACCCATGCAGGAAATGTATGCCTACCTTCTGTAAGATTTAGACACTTAGCCACCAGTAAAAACATAAAATGAAAAGAATTATGTTTGATGAATTTATGTATTCTTCAGTCATATATCATTGGAATGAAATTGCTTAATACATAGGTTTAAAAAAAAAAAAACCAACCTGGTATTCGTGGACCATTTAAGGGATTGGATAAAGCCATTCCTATTTCTGACATTCCAAACCTCTCTAATAAACGATGGCCAGTAATAGTTTCCCACTTATAAAAAACTGGCTCAGGTAGAGCAGCTGAACCAGATGACATTAGCCTATTGAATGAAAAAATTGTTCAAATTAATAAACATACTTTTATCACATGCTTTCTTTTATTAACAATGGTAATGCATGGCTTTTAACACAATGACTTTGCCCACACCTAGCAAAATTACCTTAAAAATGCATTTGCAAATACGGTACTTTCTGATTATTCAGCACCCCTTCCGAAAAGGCATAAACTTTTCGCAGACTAATTTTTTGCCAAAGCTAAGATGCAAAAAATAAGAGCCATTTAAAAAAAAAATGTGGCACATTAAGAATTACATAAAACAGCAACCAATTAACAAAATTAAAAATGAAAGAAACTTTCATAATAAAACACTCTTTTTACACTGTTTTTCCCCACGTACACAGCGGTCGGTTTTTATTTAACTCTCTGAGCATCATGGCCGGCTTTATTCGGTCATGAGATTTTTTGTCACTTGATATATATTAGCTTAAAATTTACGATATTTTGCTTTCTTACTTTCTTTAATAATATGAATGTCATCTAAAAAAATGTAAGTTTATGAAAATAGAGCTTAAAGTACATAAATATACAAATTTAGCTAATAAAGGCTCTCTGAATGCAAGTCTCCATGACACATCCAAAAACCCAAGCTGCTCAGAGGGTTTAAGAAAAAAAAAAAAAAAAACCAGAAAATAGCAGAAACTCGGCATCACTCACAACTTGGCACTGAGCACATTGTCATTTTTAGATTCTTGGTCACAAGTTTGGCATTCTACAGCCTAGGTAAGACAAGAGGAGCTTAGGAAATCCAGTTGCAGTGAGGTGCCAGTTTTTAATAATTACGATGCCTGTTTTTGCTTAAAAAATATCAGAGAACTGTCTACATTGGGCATCTGTACACAAATTTTTACACATAAATTGCGATTGTTTACGAAGTCCTACTTCATGGAACACAATTTTTTTCATTTTCTACTGTTACGGAAAATGCCATGCTTTTCAAGAAATACAACACTTGCTTTTCCATCAGCTGGCAAGCAATATCCATAGTGATTACACAAAGGAAAAAAAAGGCACTCAATACAGCAAAAACAAACACTACTGAGGGCCAAATTTGAAGGTGGAAACATGGCCCCTCAGTGGAAATTAGCACTTGTGACATCATGAGTTGCATATTTTGGCAAAATAGCACATAGCTTCAGAATATTTTTCAGGGAAGAATTTTTGTCCTGTGGTAACAAAATCAAAGTGATTAAAAAAGTGATAGAATAGCAGTTCATTGAAGTGTAAGAGACATATAGACCACTGCAGTGGTCTCCAGCATGCAATCTGATCTGGTGGATGACACCATTTTACAAACCAGTATTAATTATAGTTCCACTGCTCCCTATTATATCATGTTCATCAAAGGAAATACAGTAGAAAGTCCGTAATCCAGACGTCCATTATCTGGAATGATTTATAATCCAGACCTCAAAACCACAAACCTTTTTTTTTTTTTTTTTTTGCATGCTTTACGCATGCGTGTGTGTCTCCAGATACGTTAAAAAATGCTTGGCATAATTTATGGCCAGCTACCATGTTTCATGATGAGGACGATGAAGATGTTAGCCGCGAATTTGAAGGTTTTCGGACATCACAAACTAAAGGTGAAATTTTCCAGTTATTCGTTTTTGTAAAGAAATGTGGAGAAGCAGTAATAAATGAAGATGATATAACAGATGTTTTTCATTGCAAAGACAATGCCCCAATCATCAGTCAATTAACAGACAGCGAAATCTGTAGTATGGTTCTAGATCCAGATAATTCCATTCCAATAGTTAAGGAAGTGACAGAGAGGTTATTGAAAACGAAAAAATTTCAATCGACAAGTTAATCGGTATTCTCGACACAGTGATTTCAGGACTTGAACAGTGGAACTTTATAACTAAACAAGAAATTATGTCTGTTTATAGAATTAAAGAGAAAGTACCGTAATTTCGCGCGTATAGTCCGCGGACTATCTGTGTTTAAAATGCGAATTTTTGAAACTGCGGACTATCCACCAGTGCGGATAATATGCTGGTTGTTCACGGTTAAAATCGTTGAAATTTAAAAAACACGCTGTCGGGAACTGCCGATGATCAAATATAAAAAAAGCGCGAGATTCCAAGAAAACATTCGTATGTATCGTATCGATAGTAAACCATAGAGCATAGTGCAGAACGAATGAGTAGTAGCAAGTAGAAGCTCCTAAAATCCAGGCTGGCGCATCAAGCGATGCCGGGATATGAGCCAAAGAAAGTCTTGCATGAACACTCACTTAGCGCAACCAGAGTCTTGTATCCCAGTGCCCTTCGCACTGCTTTAGCGCAACTGCCGGGAGGGGGAAAAGTAATTGATGCGTCAGCTCGGTTTTTAGGAGCCATAGTAGCAAGTACCTGGAGTACAAAAAAAAAAAAAAAAAAAGCGTGATTCGTTTACTCGGTGGTTTGGCAACACCGAGTGAGCATTACCACTTATGACGAGTATAGCACGTTGCACAGTATTTTGTCTTTCATCTTCGATAACGTTGATGAAACATCGCCGGGAAAAAGATGGAAATAGAGAAGCGGGCCGTTATTGGTTTAATCCTAGTATTCGGTGCACACGGGATTTGGCTACTTTTGGCGACTTTATGATGAGCAGTAAAAACGGGACATATACGATGAGTAGTTAACGGGTCATTTAAAAAAAATATATATAGTTTAACATAGTATATACTACATATATAGTATATATACTATGTATATACACACATAGTATATAGTGCATAGTATATATATAGACGTTCTTTGGATCATTTTTGGTGTTGGCGATAATTTTCAAAGTCGCGCCAAGGCTGCACCGTATACTAGGATTTTACCCCGTTATTTTGAAGTGGACGAGAAAGCGGTGAGAAATTGGCGCAAACAAAGGATGTGTTTAAAAAGCATGGGAATATTGCCGTATTAAAAAAACGTAATTTCGGACGTATAGTCCGCGGACTATCCGGTGGTGCGGACTATCTGACGATTTTTGAAATTTTTTTTATATAAAATCTTGCGTGCGGACTATACGTGCGAAATTACGGTATTAGCACAAAAAACGAAGCAACTTAAACAACTTACATTGAAAGAAATGTTTAATAAAGTAAACAAACAAATATTAAGCATTTTTTTATAAATTTTGATACCCTTTAGATCATAATTGCTCTTTATTTCATAAATTATGGTTTCATATTTTTAATTGTATAATTTCTGCATGCCATCTTACCAGATTTAAATTGATAATCTATAATCTGGAAAAACCCCTAATCCAGAATCACCGAAGTCCCGACGAGTCCGGATTACAGACTTTGTACTGTATCATGTGTAGTCAAATGGGAAATTATGGTAGAAGTTATATCTTTAGCATGTCCTGTAGCAGGAGAAATGTAGCGATATATTCTGATCCTAGTTCTTGTACAACATAATAATGGTCCTCTTTTATTTCGAAAAAGCTTTGAATTAATTTTTTAATTACCACTGTGTCATCTTTGTCATCAAAGTACAGACCATGTAGTGTTTCCTTAACAGACCGATTCTGCAAATCATTTCTTTTATAACTAATTTTCCCTTTCTTGTTATGTTTCTGTCAATGATGTGAGAATAGTCTGAATCGGTTATCACATACATGATTACATAATAAGTTACAATATACACATACTATTACATAATATTTGATAATTAGTCACTGCTTAAAAACGTTCGTAGCAAAAATTATAAAACATTGCTATTTCTACAAAAAATCCTTGTTCCTTGAGCTTTCTGTGCAATGAATAAATAATTTGAAATTATAAGTTTAAAACTTTTTTCCCTCTTCCCCATGCCTCAAAACTTATATTAGAACCTACAATGTTTCAATAGTATAGAATTTAGGAACTATATAAAAAAAATCAATGAAAAACATCAGAATTTCACCATTCTTTAAAACTTTGAATGTAATATGCAAAACAAAGATCCAATTTTATTTGAAAAAAAAAAAATTTTAAATTATGGTCAGCTATGCGATAAGTAGTAATTCAAAATAAGTGATAAAAAAATAAAAAAGCTTTTTTTAGAGCTCACATTAATAAATATATTATTTTAATATTGAGTGATATTAGTTAAATTTATGAAACTGCAAAAGACTTCAACAATCAAGTGTGTGCATTTTTGCAAGTAAACATTGCAGATGAGAAATAGGTGTTCTGTTTATGCAATTTTTAATGTTAAATCAACATAAAAAGTATTGATGTGATAAAAATTTCAAGAGTAAATTTTTATTTTCTGTTTTAATGTATTTTATATATATAAATTTACATTTACGAGATATTTAAATTTTTTTTTTTAAATTTTCTTTATCTTTTTACAGGAATGATACAAAAAAGAGGTGACAAAAAAGGTCCAAGGATACTTTTTTGGTCCATTTCATTTTACATATATATTTATTTGCAACAACATAATGTATATTTCTTTCGAAACAAACCAAACTATAACATATTGTAAAATCATGACTATAAACACATTGATTTTTTTTTCAGAAAATTTATTCTTTAAAATTTCAAGGGGAAAATAAAACTTTAAACATCCTTCTGTATGTTGCTGATGCTGATGAAAATAATGCAGATTTCAAAATTTTTTCAAGAATAAATAAATAAAACAAGTACTTTACTGAAGTGTCAACATATCAATCTTAGCAACGTCTTGTGGTGAATCAACTTCCAGTTTTGAAAAATTAAAAAATAATGGTTATGAAAATTTGTGAATTGTAAAAAATTTAACTTCACTATAGAAATATACTATCATAGAAAACTTCCACAACAAACTCATTTTTCAATATACAGCACTGAAATTATTAAAAAGGGCTTTTGGGGACAAGTATACTGATAAGCCAACTGAGTAGAAAGATGATGCATATGCAAATATCAGCACCATTACGTCAAAAGGTGCATCAAGGCACACAAAACATGAGGAGTTGGCACACTTCGTGCAAGGCAACTTAAAAAGAAAAGAAAGGAAAGTGTATTTTGGGCATTCCTCTGCAAGTGAAAGAGCATGCAGTATGGTTACTAAAAACATCAGGAAACCTTTACACACTGTAGAATGATTGGCAAGTTTGAGAAGGGAGGTAGTTTGACCTTTGTCATCCAAGAGTTTGGAATTAATAATAGCATTGTTCCACGAGCTTGGAAATCCTTCTGAACAGGTACAGCTGTAAGAAATGTTGGTGATGATTGGCCAAGGAAACCAACAGTGACTGATAACTGATACATCAGCTTGCACATGAAAAAGGTTTGTAACAAAACAGTGGAACACTGCTCAGCAGTTGCATATGGCAACCAGATGATAGGTGTCTTGGTTTACTGCAGATTAGATGACTTCATAAAGGTAGCCTATTTGCCAACCATCCTGAACACTGTATACTACTTACAGCAGCCTGTCGGCAGCACTGTTAAGAGTGATAGCCATGTCTTCTTTACCGATGAGAATCATTTCAGTCTGATAAATGTGCACCAGGTGATATGGAATGAAATATCAGGGCCTGCTTTTATCCCACTAATATCACGGAAAAAGACCATTGGGGTAGTTTTGGCATGCTTGTATGGGGACACATTATCCTGAATGCACAGATAAAGTTCCATATTTTTGGCATTTCAGAGAGATTCACTTACCGGAGACCATTACAGTGATGAAGCTATCCTCCCCCCCCATGTGTGCCTTTTCCAGGACTCCATTGGTTCCAACTTTGTTTTTGTGGATGACAGCGCATGGCCACACAGTACACATGCTGTTTAGGAGCTCCTGAAAAATGAAGATAGACACAGACTGGATTGGCCAGTGAGATCCTCCCAATTTTAAGGCCATTGAACATGTGTGAGATAATTTACAGAGATGCCTGGCAGCACAATCTTAGCCTTTGGATAACACCAGATAGCTGAAACAGATGCTCCTTGAAGAATGGGAACTCTTACCTCAAGAATTGTAAGATAATCTAGTGTAGAGTATCAAAAGACGGTTATCTGTGTAGAGTATTGAAAGACAGTGCAATGCAACCATTTCAATTAGGGGAGGTCTTCTGTTCTCTCTCTTTGCCAGACAATTTTTTGTACAAACACCATTCTGTTGATAGAGCCTTTTCTTATTTGTCCTGTGCTGCATGTGTCCCATTCACTTTTTTGCTTTTATACTTTCCTCATCCTTTTAAGTGTACATTGTTTCTCTGTAGTATGAATTTCATATCTGTCAGTTGATTTTTTGCAGAATTATAGCCAAAAAAAAGTTGCTCAAGTTTTGCATACTAGTATATTACATTTATATATATATATATATAAGCTGATATATGGAAAAGAAAGATAATTAATTTATCATCATATTCTTTTAAGATCATACATCTATCAATAAATTCTGAAGTAAAATGAAAAAATAAATACATATAAGGAAAAGAGCAACTTATGCCAGGAACAGAATCACAGACCTATTATCTATAGCAGCTGTGCCTCCGGCAGTTTTAATAAATTCAAAGAAAAGCATTACACAGAGCACTGCACTCAATTTTCTCACTTATTTCGGACACCACTAACACATGCATTACTTTTAAGGTACCCTATAATTGTGTTGAGTTTCGCAAAAGTTGATGAGACAGATATATGCATTCTCCTCATAAAAATATACTCATATGTAATGTGTCTAACACATATCATTAAATTATTTAGAATTCTGAAGAAGATTAATTTAGTTTTAGATATTTGGAATTATATTAATAATATTAACAATTACCGTATATTATTCAAAGGTCTGTTTCTTGTATTACTATTATTTTTGGACTTTTCATCAAACTCTCTTATCAGCATTGCATACATAGTAGGAACTGCAAAGTATAAATTAACATCTGGTTTCATCTTATCTGTATTAAGAAAGTATTCCCACACCTAAAAATGAATAATATAAAAACTATAATAAAGTACATTTTTACTCAACTTTTATAAACTTTTAAAAGGAAACATTTTCTCAGGTAGATGGTACTTATACTATCTTTATAAGCCCTTGAAAATGCCGAGTACTTTCAGATTATAAAACTTACTTTGAACAATACTTATGTTCAATATTTTCTAAGCAATTAAACAACATTAAACAAATAAATCTTCAAAACATTGCATTTCGTGACTAACTGCAAGAAGCTGCATATCAAAAAAGCAATTTTTCTATGTGTATTTTAATTGCATGAAAGAAACTTACACATGCTTGTATTCTCTCCCTGTGCTCTTATCATGCATGGATGTTCACTAAATATAGTTATGTCTCATTCAATCATACTTTAATTCAAAAGACAATTTATTCAGTATACACTTAAAGGAGAAGATAGGACAGGAATCCTCTGTTTAAGCTGAAACCCTCTTACTCCATTGCTAGTATTTTATTTGAAATATACATTACCTTAATCTTTATTTTATTTATTTTTTCCCCTTTACACTTAAGTATACTTTGTTAAAAATGCACCTATCATTATTAACGCATCTAACATTATTAACTTTTTGTCTCATAATACAATAGAGTTTTTGATATCTGAAATCTATATCTTAAATAAAAGCTCATTTTGCATTTAGGGTTTGTAAAATGCTGAATGATTTTGCATCACTGTAAGATGGCCCAGGATTTTAATGCAGGCTCCTACTCTAGGATATGTCCCAGATTCTGTAAATATAAGTGATTCTTTTAAATAGTAGACAAATCTTGCGACATGCAGAAAGTTCCGATTCTTAATCTCACTTTGGCACTAAATAAAATACATCATTATTGAAGAAATAATCATTTTAGCATAAATTCGTGAGATCAATAATTTGACTCTGAATCCACATATCTGCTTCGCATACATCTCAAACTAAAACATTCTACACAGAAACATTTTTGATTTTACACCAACTAATATTTTAACTCCTGACACCAACCTGGTGAATCATTATTTATTATATTTTTCTTTCATCCCTGCATGTTTATCAACACATTACAATGTGAGTAATGACTCATGCAACAAAGCCTAAGCAATTTTTTTTATACTAGTGATTGAATAACGAAGAGCACTGTAATCTTTTTTGTTAACATTACGCTTACCAATTACACATATAAGTTAGTATATGCATTAAGAAACATTGACAAGGAAAGATTTAACAAAAATTTCTTTTCATATGCTAAAAATAGGTTTTGTTAATGATATTCATAAGCCAAAAGATTACATTCAGTGCTATTTAAATTAAGAATAATTCCTTTGTTATTCACATAAAGGCAGAGCTTGCATGGCCGCACCAGTCAGTATAATTTAGGAAAGAGTTAATACAGTCAAAAGTCATTAATCCAGACTCGTCGGGACTTCGGCGATTCCGGATTATAGATCATCAGTTTAAATTTTGTAAAATGGCATGCAGAAATTTTAAAATTAAAAGTATGAAACCGTAATTTATGAAATAAAGAACAATTATGATCTAAAGGGTATCAAAATTTACAAAAAAAAAGCTTAATATTTGTTTGTTTACTTTATTAAACATTTCTTTCAATGTAAGTTGTTTAAGTTGCTTCGTTTTTTGTGATAATACTTTCTCTTTAATTCTATAAACAGACATAATTTCTTGTTCAGTTACAAAGTTCCGCTGTTCAAGTCCTGTAATTGCTGTGCCGAGAATGCCGACTAACTTGTCAATCGAAATTTTTTCATTTTCACTAACCTCTCTGTCACCTTCTTCATGTTTTTATCCATTTTTTGCAGCAATTCCACTTTTTGTTTGATGGACATTGAAACATACTTTCGTTTTGTAGATCCTTTGGGAGCTCCAGCATCGGAAATTCTATTTGACATAATCGGAAGTTCAAGTTTACTTTTATAAAACTGCTCTTACTGTCTGAAAAAAGTAATAAACCGGATCCAGTTCGAAGATTAAGGAACAATGCAATCATCAACATTAACTGAAATAGATAATTAGATAATTTTAGCTTATACCATCCGTTATACTAGACTAGAACTAGACTAGAAGAGAAACACGCTACTGTGAAAATCGTAAAAAACAACCTTATATTTAGCGTAGGTATAATGAAACACTCAATCGATTTCGAGGGCAGCTAAAGGTCCCTCCTCATCAGGAGAAACAAATACATAGAAAGAAGAAAATAAAAGGAGTCACAGAAACACGTAGTGCTTATCAGCACTGCACGTGGTTATAACTAGATTTTTAATCAGAGTTGCACTGGCCGCCTACTTTTACTGAGCCAGGCTGTCTGATCAAGCATAAAGAAATATTAGCGAAGTTAAAATAGGGAGCGAGGGGCAAATGCACATTACGCTCAAAATCTGAACTTCAAATAATGGAAAGCAACCACTGAACGGATTTTTATACCCTCTGGTAGTACCAAGCGCGAGGAGGTAACGCCATCTATCGGCAAAAATAATTGAATTAAGATAGTAGAATTTTAAAGGCATTAGGAAGGACTGGATTGGACTTCAAATCATTAACTAAACTTTCTAAATCTTTGTGAATGTGAAAAGCCTCAAGAAAATCCAATTCGCCTATGGAAGAAGCCTTTTGGATGATTTTTGCAGACCCAAAATCAAAATTATGGTTAAAAGTCCAGCTATGATACGCTATTGAAGACTTGTTAATTTCGCCTTTTTTGACATAAGATTCATGTTCCTTGATACGAAACTTCAACGCTCTTTTTGTTTGGCCAATATATCTTAAACCACACTGACATGATATACTATAAATTCCCCAAGAATTCAAGACAGAAACGCAATCTTTTAGAATCGAAGGGTGAATTTTATTAATAGGGGAGAAACCGACTTTAAAATTGAATTTCTGGAGAATCCGTGCAATTTTATAGCTAACAGAAGTATAAAATGGAAGCACGACAAGGTCATTAATATTATTTCTAACAGTGGAATGTCTTCTTTGATGGGAATCTGAAAATTTTTTGACGGCTTTATCAATAATCACGGGAGAAAATCCACGGTCAATCGTAACTGCTCTCAAATAATTAAGTTCATTGGTAAGCAAAGATTCAGAGGAACCGTTATACGTTAAACGCGCACGCGAAAACGTATTCTGCACTTCCGCACACGCATATGCGCAGTCGTAAAGGTCTTACGCGCACGCGTAAACGCATATGCGCATGTGTCAGCGCGCCGCATGCGCAGAAAGTTTTTAGCTTTGAGGTCCGGATTATAGATCATTCCAGTGTCCGAATTAACAACTTTTGACTGTACATGTTTATCACTGTGATGACAATGCCCTAATCATCAATCCACTAATGGAAGGCAAAATCTGTAGCATGGTTCTAGATTCAGAAAATACCACTACTGACAATGAAGAAAGAGACAGAGATGTTACTGAAAACGAAAAAATTTCGATTGACAAGTTAAGTCAGAATTCTCAACCCAGCAATCACAGGACTTGGTAAAGAACTTGGTAAATAAACAAGAAATTATATTATATTAATATCTACAGAATTAAACAGAAACTATTAGCACAAAAAACATAGCTACTTAAACAACTTAAACTGAAAGAAATGTTTAATAAAGTAAACATATAAATATTAAGTATTTTCTGTAAATTTTGATACCTTTTAGATCATAAATGCTTCATTCTTTCATAAATCGTGATTTCATATGTTTAATTTTATGATTTCTGCATGCCAGACTGATGATCTAATATCCGCAATCCAGATCTCAGACTTTGTATTGCATTACTGTTTTGTCAGGCATGTATTGCTGACCATATCGCGTCCACCAATACACACTTTTTTATGGTAGGATGTGATAAGTTTGAAAATAATCCACTGTTTACTGTTTCTAGAATCATCAAAAATCGGCAAAAATCGCGAAAGGGTACCCTAAAATATACTTTTATCCACATGGATTACAGCATATTTTTCTTTGTTATAGGACTGATTTGATAAACTTCAGAGCTGAGAAAAGTCTTTCCACAATGACTTGAGTACGAGGAAGAACTGTTACTGTTAGGGCTACTTCTTTTAAATTTTCAGGATAGATTTTTAGAAGTCTAAAAGAGGTGTCTTGCATAAGAAATCATATTTCTCTATTTCTTCAAAGGCTGTGTAGAAATCTTGTTTGCATTTTTTCATTTTTATATCTAAATAGTCTTGGTTCTTTATTTTCATTCTTTGTCTTAGCCTTTTCAATATTATCCAAATATTTCTCAAAATCCAATTCATAACTGGAAGAGGATGATAGAGACTCAGTTCCAAGGCCTGCAGTTTGACTGTCCTGATTTCAATTGTTCTGAAAATAATTTCATCCTTAATGAAAGTTCATAGATGGCTTTCTTTGCCTTTTTAATTTGTTCATCATCCAACAAAATTCGGCGTTTTGGATCTCATTGTCTAGCATACTAGTTTCTCTTTTCTTCATTGAACAAATGATTCCTTCTGTAATAAACCCTCCATTTCAGAAAGAACAAACATCACATTCTTCCATTCTCACCTCCTTTTAATTCTTCAGATTGAAGCTTTTTTGTGGCTATATATGGTGTAGAAAGAAAAGTTTACCATTCTGGGGAAAGACCATTCCCCAGTCTTTCTGTTAGTGAAACATTAGGGTTACCTACATCTAAAAACTTTTTAAATTCTAACAACATCTATATCACCAAATATGTACACTGCAGGGAGGAAAAAAAGGGGGGAACAGTTCTATATCTCCCGTTCTATTGGGCTGATTGACGAAATTCAAATTGCGTTTTTCATGTCTCGAAAGCACAACTTAGGATATATATTAGATTTATATATAGCATCATTCTAACATAAGTATTTTGACACAAAAATCGGACTTTTTCTGAAATGACATGTCAATTTTTCCCATATTTCAATTCTACGACTCAAATTATGCCTAAATATTAGATTTTGTAAAATCTGGTGCAAAATTTACGGAGTTCAAAAATTTATCTTGGTGTATTTTTTCAGTTTTCTCCGTGAATAATTTACTTGGCGAACTTCTTAATTTATAGCAACCTATTTTCCGTTTCTTTTTTTCATTGTAGACGAGCGGAAAAAAGTCATCTTTCAAACTTTCAAATAACTTTAACAAAGTGCGTAAACCACATTTGGCGTTATTATCACTCACAAAGAAGATGCCAAATTTCAAAATGCTCCAATATGTAAATTCATGTATACCTTAGAAAATTTTGAATAAAAAAACTCTTAGTTTCTTTACAGTTAAACTTTTTTTTTTTTTTTTTTTTTTTTTTTTGTTGTTGTTGTTGTTGTTTTGTGCCTAGAAATAAATACATCTACTTTAAGATGATGTTAAAAATTTTATAGCTTATAATACATAAATTTTTTCGAAAAATTTACAAAAATTATTTAAATACAAATTAAAAAAATAAATCATAAATATAGGTGAATTTTATTTGGAATGAATCTGAATTTCGAAATGCAAAAGAAAGAAGCAATTAAGCTTAATAAAAAAAAGAGCTCAATAAATATATATCAAACTCAATTAACATTGAGGAGCTAAAATGTTGAGAGCTAATTTTTTAAAACCTACTTGTGCAATTTTTACAAAACTTGGTAGTTTGGCATAATTAGAGTCGTAGAATTGAAATATGGAAAGAAATTGGTACGTTATTTCAGAAAAAGGTCCGATTTTGTGTCAGAATACCTATATTAGTACAATGTTATATATAAATCTAATACATATTCTATGTCGCGCTTTCGAGACATGAAAAACACAACTTGAATTTCGTCAATCAGCCTAGTAAAACAGGAGTTATAGATCTGTCCCATTTTTTTTTTCAGCAGTGTAATCCATCTTCCTAGCTTATATTTATTTATTAATATGCCAATAAAATGGAAAAGAACTATTTATTAATGTATATAGTCCATAAATAAAAATAATAGCTCAGTTTGTCATAAATATTTTTTTCAGTTCACTTTAATTTCATTTTAGATTAAAACTGTCCAACAAAAATTGGAGTTGGAGTCAATGTGTTTTTATAGCGATTCCAGCTCCAAATGCTTTTACACAAAAATCTGCCTGACTCCGATTCCGACTCCACAGCCCTGTATTAATGTGTTGTTACTTCACACTTATACCTAACTGGCGATGAAACTGTCGTACCCATATTTATTTAAATATGTGTCATCAAATATATATACAGTCAAAAAAGAACTCAAAGCTACAAACTTTCTGTGCATGCATAAACGCATAATGCATTTATGCATGCTTATAATACCTTTACGCATGCGCATAATACGTTTATGCATGCGAGTTTAATGTATAACGGACGGTATAAGCTAAGCTAAAATTATCTAATTATCTATTTCAGTTAATGTTGCAGATTGCGTTGTTCCTTAATCTTCTAATTGGATCCGGCTTATTATTTTTTGCAGACTGTTAGAGCAATTTTATAAAAGTAAGTAACTTTCGATTATGTCAAAAAGAATTTCCGATTCTGGAGCTGCCAAAGGATCTACAAAGCAAAAGCATTTTTCGATGTCCATCAAACAAAAAGTGGAATTGCTGCAAAAAATGGATGAAGGCATACCCTTTGTTTCTCTAACCATTCCGAAACCTGTTCATCAATTTCACGCTGCTCTGCAGGGGGACGTCATGGCGCACAATGAACTGGAAGTTGATCTGTCAGCACTATCCTTATCTTCAGGGCAGATGCTTTTATTTTATTCAGCTCATAATTCCTTACTAAATGTAGTACAGTCAAAAGTCATTAATTCGGACACCCTTAATCCGGAATGATCTATAATCAGGACCTCAAAGCTACATACTTTCTGCGCATGCGTCGCGTAAGACCTTTACGGCTGCGAATATGCGTGTGCGCATGTGCATAATAAGTTTACGCATGCGCGTTTAATGTATAACAAACGGTATAACCTAAGCTAAAATTATCTAATTCAGTTAATGTTGCAGATTGCGTTGTTCCTTAATCTTCGAATTGGATCCGGCTTATTATTTTTTGAGCAATTTTATAAAAGTAAGCTTGAACTTTCGATTATGTCAAATAGAATTTCTGATATATATATTTACTAATATGTAAAGGATCTACAAAGCGAAAGTAAGTTTCGAAGTCCATTAAACAAAAAGTGGAATTGCTGCAAAAAATGGACAAAGGCATATCCTTCGTTTCTCTAACCATTCCGAAATCTGTTTATCAATTTCACGCTGCTCTGTGGCAGGGGGGGACGCCGCGGCACACAATGAATTGGAAGTTGATCTGTCAGCACTATCCTTATCTTCAGGGCAGATGTTTTTATTTGGCTTATAATTCCTTACTAAATGTAGTATTTCATCTCGATGTACTCCGTCTTTGATATGATTTAAATCAAATTCCTCGTCATTATAATTCGCTTCTGATAGTGAAGAAAATGACACGGAGGTTATTGAAAATGAAAAAATTTCGATTGACAAATTAGTCGGTATTCTCAACACAGCAATTATAGGACTTGAACAGTGCAACTTTGTAACTGAAGAAGGAATTATGTCTGTTTATAGAATTAAAGAGAAAGTATTATCACATAAAACGAAGCAACTTAAACAACGTACATTGAAAGAAATGTTTAATAAAGTAAACAAATAAATATTAAGCTTTTTTTTTTTTTTTTTTTTTGTAAATTTTGACACCCTTTTAGATCATAATTGTTCTTTATTTCATAAATTAGGGTTTCATATTTTTAATTTTATAATTTCTGCATGCCATCTTACCAGATTTAAACTGATGATCTATAATCCGGATTCGCCGAAGTCCCGACGAGTTCGGATTAAGGACTTTTGACTGTATTTCATTTCGATGTACTCCATCTTTGATATGATTTAAATCAAATTTTTTGTCATTATAAATATCATGAATACACATCAAATAGTTTTCTGGTTACAATTTTCTAATTTCGACTATGCGTAATGTATGCTTTACACAAGTGCACACTGAAAGAAATGTTTAATAAAGTAAACAAATAAATATTAAACTTCTTTTTTTTTTTTTGTAAATTTTGATACCCTTTAGATCATAATTGCTCTTTATTTCATAAATTACGGTTTCATATTTTTAATTTTATAATTTCTGCATGTCATCTGACCATATTTAAACTGATGATCTAGAACCCGGAAAACCGATAATTAGGAATCGCCGAAGTCCCGACGAGTCCGGATTAAAGACTTTTGACTGTATTAACAAATGATATGCGCAAAACTGCCGTATAAACAAAACATGATTTTTTTTCTGAAATGTTTATTCGGTTATCTAAACAATTTGTCACCATCTGCAAAATATGTTGAGGCACAGTATATAAAAAAAAACTACAAAAGTTTAAAACTTACTTCTGAAGCAATAAACTTCGGACGCATAACAAGACATCCACCCACGTTCAGAGGACATAGTAGCCCATTCATTATCCCATGAATGTGATGAAGAGGTAAAGTATGTAGAATAGAATCTTTTGATGAAATTTCCCATGCCTGTACAACAGCTGAAACCTAAAAAATAAAATGTTCAATTAGGTTTATAATCAAAAAGTTCTCTTTTAAAATTGATAGCATTTGGTTAAATGTTTAAAGCAAAAATAAAAATCTAAATTAAGTTTGAAATATATAGTGAATTTTTAATTAATTAAGAGCACAGACTGAAGGCTTGCATAGAAATTTCATAAAATAACATTCATGAAAGTTTTAACCCCCACATTTATGCATCTAGGCAGAGAGGTTTTAAAACACAGACAGTCGAATTCAGATCTTGCGGGGGTG
The DNA here is from genome assembly GCF_044657685.1 of Stegodyphus dumicola. Classification (NCBI taxonomy): domain Eukaryota; kingdom Metazoa; phylum Arthropoda; class Arachnida; order Araneae; family Eresidae; genus Stegodyphus; species Stegodyphus dumicola. Next base: position 185,640,143 of record NC_140781.1, read on the forward strand.
AAAGAAGGCAAAACTTCACTATGATGAAAATAAATTTCTGAGTTCTATATTATTTCCGGTGAATCTTTACATTATGGTAACTTAGCGATTTTTTGGCGAAAATTTGGCGACCAACCATACTACAGCAACCTGCTAGTTTTGTTTTGGACGCCATTTTGTTTTCAGGTATAAGTTTTCAGGTATAAGGTTTCGGGTATAAATAAAGGCATTTTTTTTTTTTTTAACTCAACATTTTTTCCAACAATCTTCTAGCCGAATTACGCTTATACTAGAGCTTTTATGGGAAAAAAATGCTTAATTACGACGAAGATTAGGTGCGAAATTGAGAGTGCCTGCTTGCCGCGTTATTAAGAATTGCACATACACGGTATCCATGTACACGTCGACCTATTTTCCCTTAAAAAAACATCCCAGAATTGCACAAAAATTGCATTGCGCACACTCTTGACTTTATCTATGTACACATTGACCGATTTTCACTTAAAAAGTCAAAGAATATTGACAAAAATCCAATTCTTCTTACTCTTGTAAAAAGCGCCAAACAAATAAGTGGGCGATTCTGCACTTTAGCAGCGAAATTGTTTCTAAGTGCTTATTAGCTAAAATCACGATCAGAATTTTCTGGAAAATGTCACATTACATGTCTCAATCTCTCATTTCTCTGAGACAAAATAATCTGTGATTCAAACTGTGTACTTCTCAGATTATTGCTAAAGTCCTAGCTAGTAACCTTTATCGCCTTACCAAAATGTCGCCAAACTACCTGTTACCATATTTTAAAGATTAGCCTTATTTCCCTTCAGCCCCAATAAAATAGTTAATAATCTTTACCATCTTGATTGATAAAATGTATTCCCTAAATAAAACAAACACCTGTTCTTAAAGTTTATGTACCCTGACACTCGATATTACACACTTTTGATATTCAATGGTATAGTTATACAAATACTATTCACTTTTATATCACTACAATTTCACTTTTGACAGCAATAGTGAATCAATTTTTTATTGTTTTGAAGTTACTAGCATGACTAGTCAATGTACTTTGAACACATTCAGAATCAGCTATTACAGGTCATAGGGAATTAAGATAATCTCATTACAGTAAAAAAATCCTGGACTGCAGATTGCTAATTAAAACCTTCCAGGACTTCATACACATAATGCTCTCAAATAGATTCTAGTACATAGAAGAATGATTGATCTTTCTTAGCTAATAAATTAGCTAAATGAATATTAAAATTCTGAAGTCTTAAAAAGAAATGTTTTCGTCATAGAACAGCCTCACTGATTCATTAAAATTATGAACATAAAATTGAAATTTTAGATGAAGCAAAAAAAAAAATTGGAAATGTCCCTAAAACATAATGGGTCACGAGTGCTTAGCTACACTGGGGTGAAATGTGACTAGCGTTCTTAATCTGGTTAGAAGAAGATACACAGATAATCATCACTTGGCAAAATTCCTGGGATTGCATTTGGTACCCGAGTGATATAGACCAAACAGGAGGTATAGTGTTTAGGTTGCTAGTTTGTGTGTTATCTTTTTGCCAGCAACTTTTGTCCTTTATTTTTATCCTAACTGCATTTTAATAACATATGCATCCAGACAAACGATTTGAAAGTTTATGACTTGTGACATGGAAAGTAAAAGTTTTCATCTACAAATATTGGTTCTTTCTTTCCATTCTTTCAACCATATCTATTACATATATCAAAGCTTCTATGTTTATTATGGTACTGCACAAGAAAAGCACATCTACATTCCAAGTACTTTAACAAATCTATCAATAGCTGTTAAGAACCATAATCTATACTAGAAACTAAAAATTAATCAAAATTATTTCACTGAATTTTGTGCATGAAAAGTACATATCATACATGAAGCATGTCCTTATTTTCAAATAAATTAAAACAATAAAAAGAATTTGAAGATAACCTTTCTTTACTAATATAATTATTGATACAAATGTATAATTAGTTCAAAATTTTAACTATTGCATGTTGCCTATTACGAATGTCATTTCTTAGCATAAAGATTTTCAAATATTCATATTTAAAATGGTTAACAATATATTTAGCAAAAGACTGTAAAAATTAACTATGGTGATAGGCTGACCGTATGTACCATTTTCAAAGCTACAGTACCTTTTCATTGACATTTCCTGCCAGTTGTTATTTTTGATAAAAATGAGTTATGTCTCATTTTTAGTAAAAGCTACAGGTATGCACTTACTGGGCAATCATAAATCATTATTCTTAACCTGTAGTAGCATATCAATATCATGAATATCAAGATAACTATGCAGTTGAATTGTTTGATTAGAACTGATAACTACAGCATTAAAAGAAATTTAAAAATTGTTAAGCAGTTGAATGCATAGAATAAAGGAAATATTGCTGTATCTGATACACATGTACATAATTTCTCTTAAAAGAAGCAATGTTGAAATGTTTCTGAAATACTAAAAAAGTATCTGTTATGAATAGTGTATGATAAAGGGAGAAATCTAACTTAAGCAATGAGATAATAAAAACTGCAGTAAATTAAAATAAAAAAAACTGTCATGTCAGTTTTTTATAATAGGTAAAAAGGCCAAAATGCTATGTAAGATCATCAGAGAAATATTCACAGTGCAGTTATGGCAACGTTCACATCTACTAAATGCACGTAAAGTTATATGTATGGCTTTTATTGCAAAAAGAAAAAGGACAAATTCAACTTGTTATTGTCATATAACATTTTCTCTCATCTTTGTCACATCGAGCCCTCTTCCCACTTGTGCAATCCTAGTATTACCTTTTACCTTTGGAAATATGATTGGCTTAAATATTATTAACCCCCTTGATACATGAGTCTGATGTTTATAAAATAAATAATTTCACCTAACAACAAATATTTTATTAGGCTCTAGTGTAGAATTGGATGCTCCTTCGATTAGCGACAATTTTTTTCAAATTTCGGCGATGAAACCTCACTTCTGGTTACCATGATAGTTTTAACTTTGTTTTAGCTTCCTGATTTTATCTAAATGAAAGTAGATTGATGTGTACATGGACAAATTTAAGCCAGTGCGCAATGCCTAGTTTGTGCAATTCTAGGATGCTTTTTTAAGTGAAAACAGATCGATGTGTACACGGGCACAGACTTTGTGTAATTCTTTGACTTCTTATTTTGATTTTGCATAGCGGCCATCTTGAATTGTGCCTTCCTGGCGCCGATCTTGGCGTCAAAAAAGAATCGCCAAAAAACAAGGGGCATCCAATTGTAAACTTTCATCTTTTATTATTTCACATCCTCACATTTATTAAATTATAAGCCCTCACATGCATTTAAAGCTTATTTTATGGCATTATTCCTTTTTATCACTACATAATTTAAAAATTCACATTCAGATATGAAAGTTATCTTTAGTTTTATTGCTTATCAATCCCTCCAATAAAATTCTCTTAAGTAAAACTTCTACTGTTAGCAGCAATAAAGCATACCTGTGCATGCAGGATACCATGAGTTAACACAACACCTTTGGGCTGCCCAGTTGTTCCACTGGTATAAATTATGAGTGCATTTCTATTTGCCATATCAGAATTCCAAGAACAGAATTCAGACCGTCCGATCTCATTGTAGTTATTTCTGGATGGGGATGTAAGAATATCTCGATCAATTATGAAAAATGAAGCATTTACTTGAGAGGCTATATTTTGCATCGGATCACGAAACCTTTCGTTTGCAATAACTAATTTGCTCTGAGAATCTTTTACAAAATATTCAAGCAAAGCAGAGGGATAGTTAGCATTCAATGGAACTGCAACGTTTCCAGTTAACCAGCATGCTAAGAGTGCTGAGACATAAGTTGCATCGCTTGAACAGAGGAAAGATATTCTTTCACCACATTCAGATTCTGGTATCACAGATTTAATTTTTTTGGCAAGCAAGAAACTTGAATATAATATATCTTTGTATTTAAAAGATCCAAAGTCATCAATCACAGCAGTATTATTAGGGAATTCTAAAAGTTTGTTCTGGAATGGTTTAAATTGATTTGAAAAGAAACTTCTCTTGAATTTAAAGGGAAATATCTTCTCATGCCCGCTTCTTAAACTTATTAAACGTAGTATACTAATCATCTTATTTCCTCAAATATTAATTTGTTCGCCGCTCTCAATCCTATCGTTTGATCAGTTGAGTTGCCGATTCATATCTTATCTAAGAAAGTAAAATTAAACATTGTACTTGTGCAAAATATTACTATTGGCCGGCATACATTTGTATAAAATAAGTTTCCTTCGAGTGCTAGGAAACTGTGTCACTTAGCACTTAACTAAACCTGTATTATCAAGAACTAAATTTGAATGTACATTTAGTAATACAAGCTGTATCACCAAAACAATTCAAAACTTTTAAGAAATAAAAAATTAAATTAAAATTACAATATTCGTTAAAAAATTTTATTTTGTTAATATTAAAAAGAAAAAATTAATTTTCTAAACCTAAATCTCAGCATTTATTATTACTTCATCACAAGAAAAGAAAAATTAGCATTATCACGTCCCTAACTCAACAGACAGAAGAGGCGGAGTTATGCCCAAAAGTATGGCTCGATCGCTTACGAAGCGAAGCCAGTATGCTAAGGCTCCTCTAAACCAGACTGAATCACCAACTTTTCTCTCTTGGCGAGGGAGTGAACGCGCTGCCAATTTTGGCGCGTTTATCGCACACGCTGGCTGAATGTCTGCTGTTTTGTTTTTTAAGATTTATTTTATAGACGCGCGGCATTCAGCGCATATAAACTTTTCGGATAATTTATTAATTCTCGAATAGTATATAGACGTTTTCACTTAAATAAAATTTCGCGTATATTTTGTAAACATATTCAAAATAACTTATTCTTTAGATGTTTCAGTTTCGTTAGCAGACTAAAATAAATAAGATATGAATAAAAACTTTCAATAGTGTCAAATGGGGAAATAGTTAAAGCGCTGAGTGTGCAAATAAATTTATCTTAATGACATTTTAACAAAAATTTCAATAAAAACACTGTAAATTCATACTAAAAAAATAACTTAAGAATATGTTGTCATTTAAGTCTGAGGTATATGGAAATAATTGTGCAAGATTCTGAAGAAACACTTTCTTTTAAATGTGTGAAATATTTCATAACATATATGGAAGAAGAAAGTACAGCATTCTGTGTTTTGGATGCAAGTTATTCAAATGTAATATAAATACGAACTAGAAACCGTAATAAAAAGTCCTTCCTCTTCAATCAGATCACCTTTGTGTTGCATTGTATTTGTAATACTTCTAAAAATCCAATTTTTACCTAAATTAAAAAACAGTTATTCCATAAAAGATAATAACTTTGAACGTATATAGAATGAATTTTGTAATTTGAGTTATGTTACAAAATAATTCATAGTTTATATATTTTATACTAATAATTTAGATAAAACCTGTCCAATTTAAGAATGTGTGTTAACCACATTCTTAAATTGTAAAAGGACGACTTAACCACATGTAATTCATTTCAAAGCATAAAAGAAAGCTTATTTTTTATTTTACACAGCAACAGCATTTTCATGCAGTCAAGTTTTTTTAACTGCTAGTTATTATACATAATACTTAATTTTAAACCCATTTTTATTAGAAAGCATAACTAAGAAACTTCTTTTTAAAGCACCACAGTGATTGCAAAGAATGTCGTTAAATTTACAAAAGTATTGAAGATATATTGAACAGCATTATAACAAGAAAGTACTGTACAAAATATGTAAATTTAGCATAACTTCTTTTTTAGTATTTGCATAGTTTCCTCCAAATGAACCTTAATGGGAAGTTATCTTGCGAAAATTTAAAAGTATTAAAATGGCCTCTATTTAAGATGTAACTGCATTTATAATTATTTTGTAATTGCGAATAGATTATATTACTGCAATTAGATTATGCACTTACAACATAATTACATAAAGTAATGAAATTAAGAGTTCACAGATACAATGTAATATAATTACAATGCAATTACCTAAATTGTAATTATAATCACTTATTTAATACCACAATATTATTACAATCACAATGTAATTTAAATTGGGTACTATATTTGCATACCCTCCACTCAAAAGGAGGTACTGATAAGCCTGGAAGTTATTATCAACAAAAAGCCTGTTCAGGACAGTTTGATGACAATTTCCACCGGGCGAAAAGTACATTCTTAAGCCCAGGCAAATCATGACAATAAAAATCATTTAGTCTTATGATTCACTATATTTTAAACCTAAACTTGAATTCTGCACCAAATTATTTACCTATATTTTAACATACTTTATGAATTATTAGAAGCGATATGGCAAATATCTTCTAAAAATAACTGTAAAATATTTGTATCCATTAATTGATTCAGATACATACTTTTATTATTTAAGTATATCAAAATAACAGTTTCATGTTCCTGAAATACAAAAATTATGGAAAAAGTTAAAGTAATATTCTTAGAAGCATATGATATTAGTCACCAGATGCAAAATTATAGTTAATTTTTTGCCCTAAATACAATTTTATTACACAGTAGTCAAATGTGTAACTTAATAACATGTCATATAAAAAATTAATGATAATAAGTTTATCAGAAATGAATTAATTCTGCATAACTTTCTGCACTTGAAAATTTTCTACACCTGAGGGGAGGGAGAGATCTAGTAAAATTAGATTTATTATAACTTCAGTTGGACCAAACACCTACTCTCTCTATATATATGCATCACTAAAGAAATAAATAAAATTATCATGCTTAAAAAACAGATATACCATACCAGTTTTTTTTCCCCTTTACATTGAGAAATAACAAACAGTACAACACTGAAAAATACTATCCTTGAAATGTTGTTTAAATGAAGAAACACACACCATCTTTTTATTTAAGCATTACACTTCAAAAACAGATACACATACCAATTTATTTTCACTAGCCTTTATACTGATAACATGCCATATAAAAATGAAAAGAATTATCCTTGAAATTTAGATAAAATGAAGTAACACAATGGGAAAATTTATGCACACGGACATCTTTTTTCTATTGCATGTTGCCTGACATAATCCACAAGTGCCTAAAAATGTACCCAAAGAAACGCATTTCAATATTAACAAAAAATTGTTTACAGATTAAAATTCATTCATTTCATACCAGTATTATAAAGATCATGCATGAAACAAATCTGCTTTCCCATACTTTTAAGTAAAACTTTTATACTGGAAAATAGACTATATTTCTATATATTAGAAACAAGAAAATACTAATTTGAATGTTCTGCATTCATTTCTAAATCTTTACTCCATTGCCAAATTGTATAATACTGTGATTATAAATAAACTTGCACAATCCTTGCAATTATTGAAGTCAGATTATATATATTGTCTCACACTATTCAATTTATTCCATTGACTTCAGATGTCAATGTCAAAATTCTGGAAGTTATTTTAACCAAGAAACAGTAGTGGGCACCGTGCATAAACAACTCATCTAACTTTTTAACAATAGTGATTATAAAATAAAGAAAAAAATTATATATCATTCCAACGATATTGCAACTATAGTATAATGTTACATATATCTTTAGCAAACATTCAGATTTTATCTTGACTTTCCAAATTATTATTTATTTTTTAATAAATTTCAATATGCTAATGATTTTCATGTTACATCAGTATAAATTCTACAATTAGCACAGGAAAACAAAATCCGCGCTTTATATTAGAAGAGAAATTTCTTTTCCACATTCAAAACATCTACATTGGCGATGTTTGGCGACGGGTACATTAACCCTAGACTGATTTAATTATAGCTATTATTACAGAAATTAGCAGATACTCAGGTTATTGTACACAAGAATTTCACTTTACTTGCACATTATAAACATCAGAGAAGATATAAACTCTAAATGAAGGCGTAATTAACATTATACTTACTAAGCAAAGTTCAGCGCCTGGACCAGGTTTCCAATTGCCTCTTCGGCAATTATTTACCCATATTTTTCTTCATTCTTCATTTTTAGGAAATTTTACCAATGTATGACCTTTCCGTGAATGATTTGAACAATTAATAGCTGTACATCCGCCCATTTTACACAAAAAATTGTTGCACCGTAACTACACAGCCGCCATTAAATCTCCCACTTGGGAGCGCGAATGCCTGATGATTCAGCCTGGTATATAGGAGCCTTACAGTATGCGGTGAAGAAAACGCGTAGGGAAGTGTCGTTTATGGAGAATCCACATCCTACTTCAAGTGCTGTTGAAGTACAAAGCGTATATCTCCTATCTGAGAATTACTTTTTGCTGTTGTTTATACCTTGAAAATTTGTATTCTGCAGTATGCTTTGCACACGATTTTTTTAACCTTACATAAAGACTTTGTTTCACAATTAATAACTTTCTCACTTAAATTTTTGATAAATAGTTGTGATTATTTTAATATTTTTAACGTAATACTATTTTAAATTATGCTTTAATATTAAATGTCTGTGCTATTATATTTCCATAAATAAATTCATACGTATAACATATTATTAAAAAAGTGAAAAAAAGTGCGAAGTAAAGCGCGCCGTTGACCGAGCCCTTGACAACTTAGTTTTCAGGACAAGGCGTTTTGTTTACGGAATACCTTTGTAATATAATTACAATTATATTCTCATCATTGAAATTAAAATGAATTCAATAAGACAGGGAGTTAGATAAAAGTAGTTGGTTTAGGTGAGCTGCGAAGAATACGGTTTTTACCTCTAACGTGGCGGACTGTCTGGAAGAAAATGAAACTACGGCGTAGGTTTAAAAATTAGTTTGGAATGTACTACTTTCTTCAAAGATTACGAATCCAATATGTATTTCTCCATTGGAATCACAGCACTTCTTCACAGTTGCAAGTTTTTATTCATTAAAAATATTAATTGCGATAATTTAGTGCTTCCGAAGATGTTTTTGAGCTCTCATTCTGTAAATAAGTTCGATAAAAATTTTATTGGCAATTGTAAAGACCGATAGCTGGCGCTTTAAATTTGTCAGTGACTTCAAATAGACCTGAACTAACAACTGTTTATTTAGTTAACGCTTGTCGTAAAAAGCAATACCATAATGGAAAAATCACTGCAGATTTCAACAAACTGAGAAAATGCTGTTTAAAATTTTATCCTAGTATACATCTTACATATTTCTCGATTTTTACACACAGTATAATATTTCACAAAATACAGCGTTATTTTATTATCTCTAATATCTTTTAACTACTGTAAAGGCCCTTATTTTCGCGAAAATGAATATATCGGTGATTTCGCAAGCTGAAAATTTCGCGAATTTTATATGAACAGAACCGAAAGTTGAAAAATTTCAAAAGTACCTAAGTAAAGTTGAGAAAGTTAAAAAATTCCAAAAGTACATCTTTTGCATCTTTTTTTTAAGGCACACCAAGATCCTCTTTTTTTGACTGGACTAGAGAAGAGGAATATTATTCCAGATTTTGTGCCCGCACAGGAGAGCTCCAACCTTTGGACTCAACTGCAAATGGCGAGTTCAAGCGTTTGCTCAAGAATGAGTTTATTGAGTGGTATTCTAATGAGCTTCAATTTCTAAAGGAAAAAGAATCTATGAACTTGCGAATCTTACGACTAAAACCGATTCACGCTTCTTGGCTTGTGCGCGTATTTAACGGTATTGAAGCCAAACATGAGATAATTTTGAATGGCTTCAAAAAAGCTGGTATAAATAGTATTCTAAGTGAATGAGCTGTCTTCTATCAATTTTATTGTTTTATATTCGAGAAATATAGTTGTATATTATAAAAAAAAATAGTTATAAGAAAGAAAGTTGTTAAGTAAAATCTTGTAACTGTGTAATAAATCTTTAAATTTTGGGTAAGTGAAAAATTTCTGATTTTTTATTATTTGAGGCGGGAAGAAAAAAATATTTCGCGAGACTTAAACTTTCGCGATTACGATGGGCTCGCGAAAATAAGGGTTTTTAAAAAGGGGAAATAAGTATTCATATCATATGCCTGTAAATTATTTGGTATTTTTCCATTTCGCAGGCGATAAGGTCGACAAAAATGATACAACCGACGTCAAATGGCATGTCCCTGCTGGTAACGTTTTACCTCCACATTTTCAAAACAAGTCGCGGATATTTCTTATCTGTCACTTCTTTTATCTAATATGTCAAAAATGGATGAAAAACAACCATTGAAAATTTGGGTTTGCCCAGAAAGGTGAAAGGCGTTTTGCCTAAAATTGCTACTTGCGATAATAATCGTGAAATGAAATTGTAGTATTTAGGAGACGAAATTCAATGGTGCTGCAACCTTTCAACATGCCGCAATGAAAGAAGTATCCGTAAAGACACATAGTTTGAGTCATCGAAACTGAGTTTTTTGAAGTGTGTGAAGTTTGTTTATGACTGGAGCGAAGAATTTAGTCAAATGATGTGAAAAGTAGTTGGAAATTGGTCACAAAACTGTTGTGGATTGAAATAACTACATGCGTGAGGTTTGTGTGGATTCCTTGCTGAAACGTCAACAACGGAAAATAGGAGGACCTGGTATGCTCGACGAAGTGGATGAAGGTATGTTCACGAAATGCAAAAACGATGTGGTACGGATTTACCACAACAGGGGTTCTATAATGGAGTTTGCGTGAAACAAACGAATGTTTACTTGTGAAGGTAGCCCACCAGCGGTCGCGCGGTAAAGTCGCTGAACACTGGTAGTTGGTAGTTCTGTCTGAGTTTCGAATCCCGCGAACGGGCTGGCTGCATCGGCGTCTTCACAGTCATCCCATGTGTAACGTGTATACGGACTAGTTTCTCTTAGAAAGTTCTCCACAAAGGCGTCCCTCCCCTTAGGCAGATAGCCCTTGACGTTTTGCCATAATCACATACACCAACACCTTATGAAGGTGAAAAACCGATCCATGAGCATTACATTAGAAGCAATTAAAGAAAATATCGAAAAAGGAATTATAATATATTCCGATTCATGGAAATCATACCGTACTAAAAAATTGGAAGAGAAAAGTTTTAAACACTGCAAAGTGAACCATAAATACAATTTTGTCGATGCGAAAACTGGTACACGCACACGAAAATAGAAAAACTGGGGGGTAGAGTTAATGTGTTAAAGAACCTTGGCGCCAAGTAGTGAAATAAGAAAGATAGAGGTAGAACTAACGCTTTTTTATGTGTATACTGTGTGTTGTCGTCAATAAAGTCTGTTTGGCGAGATCTGCAGCATTATTAATTTTTTTATGTGTATACTCTGTGTTGTAGCCAATAAAAACTGCTTGGAGAGATTTGCGTAAGCGAAATGGAAAAGTAACCAATTATTTTAATTTTGAATATGACAGTAATTCTCAATGAGCCTTACAACGTTTTCTCACGGTCGACATCAACAGAATGTCTATATGACAAGTTCTTTACATATCTTTTTTTTTTTTGTTGGATACTCCCATCAATTTATTAACTGCATGCTTTAATAACACAAGATGACCCTTAAAACTGACATTAATATTCCCCGTATTTTCCATAGACTGAATTCATAACCTTCCAAATGAAAGTGTTTATAAACTAATGAATCGGAAACTGGAATATTAAAACAGAAAGCAGAAAATATTAAATATGCTAACGTAGCAAATTATAATCGCCTCAAGCGAAGTGCTTGGAACGCACACACATTTTTAATGAAATCCGATTTTCTGATCCATTTTATCTCCGGATAACAAGAAAAGTTAAATCTCAAGAAAAACCTTCTAAACTTACTCTTTAGATTCAGAAATTTATGGGAATACAGTTCCAGACCTTTTAAACCGTTTAGAGCATATTGAGGCACAAAACAATCAATACTATCTTTTTTGTTATACGTAATTTCCGAAATATTTACTTTTATACTACACAAGTATAGGTTGTCAGGATTTGCATCAACAGTTCGTGGATCATTTCCATCCAATCTATTGCGATGATCATCTCAGCGCTATTTTTGTTTTAGGGACTTCGCTACTACACGGCGAGTATCTCGTTACAAGTGTGAATTCGGATCAGTGTTGTTAAGTGTTTCTGAATAAGATTTAGATTTTAAGATAGGAGTAAATTTGGTTTCGCTTCTGTTAGAAGATATTATTTTGTCCTTGTCAAGAGAAGGATTTCTAGGATTACTCATATTCTCTGTAGCATCATTTACGTTGAAAATTAATGGATTTGATGAAATTTGGTTTTTGGATATTTTAGGTAGCCATCGATTTTTAAAAGTATACTTTTAAAAAAATCTTCATACTGAAGAACAGAGAATCTTCATACTGAAGAACATTTCACACTGAGATACTTTCAAATGTTTCTGATTTCCTTAATAGTCTGGATTATAATTTTAAAGTAAAATGTTCCAATAAGCGTTTCCATTCAATCATTCATTACATGTGAATTTTTCATTTTCTTCTCATGTCATGAAATGGTCTTTTAACGTAACTATTTAGATATTTCTAACTTTAAAGCAACAAGAATTAAAAGTTTTATGTGAAGAATTCACATTTTAAAATCATTCTGTATAGCTCTCTGATAGATTCTCAGGCTGTTGCTGACAGTTTTGGATGGCATTCATAGATAAATTTCAAGGCCTAGCTTTACGCTTATAAAGTTTGTCGACGCCTTAGACATTGCCAACTGAACTTTCTTGCCCTAGTTAAATTCTTTGGTTATGCAACGAAACTTTGCATAACCTTTGGTTATGCAACTGGAAGATGAAACATTCATTGGAGCAGCCAAGGGCAGGTTAAGCCAATTGGAGGTTTCTAAGAAAATATTTACGTACTTACAGGATCAGGCTTAGCCCCCTCTGTGCAACAGTAAATTTTCAGCCCCTATGGAACTACAATGTAAACATTCTTAAAAAAAAAAAAAAAAAAAAAAAAAAAAAAAAAAAAAAAAAGAAGAAGAAGAAACTTTTAAAGTACTTCATTTAAAAAAAAAAAGTTAACTGGAGTGTATTTCACACGAATGTTTTTTTAGGAACTTTTAGTCAGATAATTCTTTAAAAAAAATCTGAAAGCTTTTACTGCTTTTAAATATGTGCGAAGATCTGAAAGCCTTCAGATTTTATATTACACCCAAAAGTCAGTTTTTTTTAACGTTTTGTGTGTTACTTTTATTTATTAAATGTTATGTTCTTCGCTCTTAACTACATAAAATTGAATTCAATAGCAATATCACTGAAACATTTAAAAGCAGTAAAAGAGTATATCTTTAGAATTTCCGATACACAGTCTCGCACGTTGGAGATAAAAATCCTTTTTTTCGTACAATGTTGCTATTACTCGCTTTGTAATCGTTGAATTTGTTAATAAAAATTCGTTAAAATTTTACGAAATTTGAAAGAGATAAAACAAATTCGGGCTTCCAAGTGCCCATGTTCGGTTGGAGGACTACGTTATTCAAAATTGGATGGCTCTATGAACCGTTGTTTTTTCATAATATGAGGAACATTCATGCAGATTTTTCATTATTTAGTTTCTTTAAACAAAATACATGGCAATAATATCTGGTGGCAACAGTTTGAAATGCGAAACGACGCAAAATGCCGTTTTGAACCTCTGGGTCTAACGTCCCTTCGGGATAATAATTTCAGAAACATCTAAGCTGAGTTCATACTCAATTCCTAACCCAGCGACGTCTGAGAATCTTGTTTGAGCTGTTGTTCGGAAATAGTTCTTGATTACTTTCAGTATGGAAAAACTACAATCCCGAATGCAGCACTTATTGGAAGAGTCAGTAAAACTCTTAGAGCAGTACCCAAATTTGGAGCGAAATTCATTTTTTGTTATCAGTTTAAAACTTCCAAAGGTGCTAAATTTTTCCAATACAGAATACACTCATATTTCAACACAAAGTACCAGGCTGTTTCTGTCCGATGATTCTTCATCGGTTAGAATGTTTTCCAGATCTTTGCCAACTGCCCAAATGACAGAAAAACTAACGACTATAGTACAGTGGAACCTCGAGATACGAGTTTACTTCGTTCCAGCATTGAGCTCGTATAGCGAATTTTTCGTATCTAGAAACAAACTTTCCCATTGAAAATAATGGAAATCCACTTAATCCGTTCCGCACTTCCAAAAATCTCATTACCATCTCATCTTCAGTCGACGTACCTGGTGTTTTTCGGAGAAGGTCCGAGTACAGATTCTTAGCTTTAGTGCAAACTATGGCTTCCGACACCGAATCGCCTATTAACTGCTTCCCATTAATCCACAACAGTTTCTCAATATCTTCTAGGAGTTTTGGACGGTTCTTGAAAATAACGGTGACTCCTTTGGTCACATCAGGTTTCTTAATTTCTTCCTCAGAATAGTGCAGATCGTCGATTTCGAACGGCCGTAAGTCTTTGCCAATTCTATCACTCTTACACCATGCTTATGTTTATCTGTGATTTCTTTCTTAATTTCGACGGCCATGGCTTCCTTCTTTTTCTTTGCAGCATTATCTGAGGCAACAATCCTCTTGGGAAGCATCGTGAAATAATTATTTTCACGTTAAATGCAGGGGCGTAGCTAGAGAGGGGCAAGGGGGAGCATCTATCCCCGGGCGCAGAATCCAAGGGGCGCCAAACTGATGTTACGACATTTTAGAATTAAATGTTTTCCATTCTTGGCAAGCAGTAGGGGGCGCGAAATCTTCAGTTGTCCCTGGGCGCTGAAAACCCTAGCTACGACTCTGGTTAAATGTAAAAAGCAATTAACTCACAAGCGCACAAACACGTAGATCAAAGAACAGAGTGATCTGAGGAGGGTATTCCTCGAGTTGCGCCAGATGGGGAAACGCGCCACGCATACCACGTTCCTATTCTTTAAAGAGCATCTGCTTCAGTTGTCTGGCGTTCTCCGAAGGGTAAGATCATGCCGCCAAGCGTTTCCCTAAAGTATCTCACAAATGTTCAATGGGATTTAGATCAGAGAATCACGCTTGAAAATCTATTCTGTGGGTATCTTCACTTTCGAGGAGTTCTTCAACAGCATGAGTTCTGCGTGGCTGTGCATTGCCGTTTAAAAAAACAAAGTCGGGACCAATGGCACCCCGAGAAAAATGTACGTCGGGGACAATAATTTCACCACAGTAACGCTCTCCAGTAAGTGCACCTCTATCGAAAATATGGAGCTCCGTCCGTTCATCATCATGCTTCCCCATAAAAACGCGCTAGAGCCCCCCCCCAACGGTTTCTTTTTCTGATCTTAGTGGGATGAAAGTGTGCCCTCGCTTTCTTCATATCGACTGGTGTTGAGAATCGTTTGCCAAACTCAAATGACTCTCATCGGTAGAGGATGTGACTCCATTGATTGAGGTGTTCAGTCTTTGTGTTTTATACACCACTATAAACGGTACCACCGATTGACTGCTGTAATTGGTATGTAGCGTTGAGAACGGCGGGCGAATAGGCCACCTTTATGAAGTCATCTGGGCACAGTAAACCTGGACATCCGCAGTCCGGTTGCCAGGCACAACTGTTGAGCAACGATGCCCATTGTCTTGTTTCGATCTCTTTTCGGCTGCAAGGCGATATATCAATCATCAGCCACCGTTGGCCATACAAACCGTTTTTCAGTCATGATTTTAATCAATCAAATTGTTTACTAGAGCTACCTCAATAATATTATGTATTTATCAATCCATTCTACTGAAAAGTAACAAATAGAAAAGACAGCAACATCCTGTTTTGTCGCATTCTGCTATGTATTTATTTTTTCTGTTCTTAGAAATTATGCGTTGAACTTTCCGAAAACGATCATCTGTAGCTCCATGCAATTTTGAGTTCCCAGATGTAATCACCATAGAGAAAATCGCTACCACTGATGTGTTTGCTTTCCAAGTAATACTGGTCAGTTTCAGTTATCATGGAAGCTGCCGTTGTGAAAGGTCTTTTACAGAGTCGTAGCTAGGGTTTTCAGCGCACAAGGACAACTGAAGATTTCGCGCCCCCTACTACTTGCCAAGGATGGAAATCATTTAATTCTAAAATGTCGTAACATCAGTTTGGTGCCCCTGGTCTTTTGTTGACAACTGTGAAGGACCATTAAGCTGTAAACGACCTTCCCCATTTTTTTAACTCAGTTTCACGACGCTATAATCAAAAGTCGTTTGTAACTGTAAAATTTCATACTGCTTCTGTGTGGCTTTAATGTTTTAAATAGCATTTGATCTTTTCAGTATTCGGAACCTCTGCTTCAATGTAAATGTGAATCGTACATGATTTTACTCTGCTCATTTTGGTGACAGTGGTTATTGCCGCTTTGCATGTGTTAAATGGGTAAGTATAAGCGTTTATAATAATGTTTGGTATCTTTCACAAATGAGACAGCATTTCGGTTTAATTAAAAAAATTTCCATATTATGGATATTAATTGCAATTTTAAAATTGCCATCATTTAAAAGAAAATAAATAATTCTCAGTTCTCAAATTTATACTTTCTTTCAATTTAGCTTCGCTAATGAGACTTGAAAATTCTTCCGCATATTATTATTTTCATTTTGAACAAAACAATAAAATTTTTAAAAAATCGGTCATCTCACTAGATTTAAACTGACGATCTAAAATCCAGAATCGGTGAAGTTCTGGATCTTGGATTTTGTACTGCACTTGGCGACATCTTTTATTAGCCTTGCACTCGCATTTCTTTGTTTATTATCTGAGAGTACTTTTGCATTTCAGCCACAGTTACTAACAAATGCAAATGTGTTTCCTGGATTCCCCTAACTTTTGCTGGTTTGTTTCGATTTATCCAGTGTCTTGTGCGTTTCTTTCATGCATCTATTGTCTAAAGATATTACTTTACAACGAAAGGCCACTATCGATCATTACAACGGATAAAGAAACAAAGCAAATCACATGTTCGGGTGGAAGATGGTAACGAATCAGAAACATCTTCAGCGGCCTATTTTCTGGACAACCAGAGTTGATGCAAGTTCAACTTTTTGCCACATCAGTTTCAGATATCTCGTTTTAAATGTACAGTTTAAACAATTCTTCTCAAAGAAAATATAAAGGTCAGATGCGCTAATCCCAATAAAAATTTCAGATGATAATTAAAGATGAATAAATGAATACAGTATCTTAATAAATTAAAGAAAGTTCTCCTCAAGTTCATTAAAGAGTAATAAACCTTAATAATTAACCATAAATGAGATATGGTTGATAACTTTTACACAATAATCAAAATGAATAGATTGTTGTAAGAAAATAAAGATAGGTTTCGAACTCCTAGCTTTTGAATTTTAGTAAAAATCTACATCTATTTAAGGTTGCTTCTTTGCCTAATGGATAAAGCGTTGGCTTCACAAGTAAAAGATTGTGGATTCATGTGTCACCACGGGCAGTATTTTAATGGAGTTTACTGAAAAAATATTTACAGAATAATTTATTACTAGCTTCAGAGTAGTACAAATGCTTATTCAGTTTCCTGAAGATGAAGATTGAAAATCAGCTTTCCACCCAAGACCTTCTAGCATGGACATAACACACTGAGAAGGAACATCAGATAATACTTACATTGCAGGTTGATGTCTTGAGTTTCTCCACCTTGATGATGGTGCGATTACACCATATTTTTATGTACCCCTAACTTTTTTGTGCACAAGAAGCTTGCATTGATTTTTCATTGACTACAAACATGATTTACACCTTCCACGTGGCACTGTGTGGATTATCCTTCTTACAACAATTAACCTTTACCCAGTTCATATGAACAATCTGCATAAAAGCAGTTTCAGCTGACACGGGAGTAGCAAAAGTGATATTGGTATAAGGTTGCTTTTTTTACCTTATTTAAAAAACCGTTTCAGCTAACACCAGACTAGCAAAAGTGTGGTATAAGGTTGCTTTCTTCACCTTATTAAAAAAAAATACTGAATCCTTAGTTTTAAACAACTGATGAAGAGTAAACTGTTTGTTTAAAAAATTAAGAAAACAATTATTTATATAGAAAGAAAGCCTGCCAGTATGTGACATTTAAAGTAAGACAAAATTCAACCTTAGATCGAAGTTGATTTTATGGAATACTTCTAGGCATTTTAATAGCTTCATGTTTGTTTTCCTCAACATGCATGAACTTTTCCACACAAATTATATAACAGCCAAGCCATAGGATTAATCTTGATGATAAATTTTTCATTAATCAGACCTGAAGGTGCATTAGAAAATTTACTAAGTGTGGAATTCAATTTTTACCACAGAAAAAAGAAATATTATATAAAATATAGTTTCTTCAACAAGTTGTAGATAAAAGTGTATAAAAAAACTTTAGACAGTGACTCTACATAATTAATATAGACATTAATATATGAATTACTGATTCAAGTAATTAGTAACATTTAAGGTAAAAAATATGTACGTAAAGGAGTAAATATTATATTTTAAAACACGTTTAACTTTCTATTCTTATTTTTTTGTAACTGCTTCCCTTAAGTGCTATATTTAGTTTAGTAATTCTATAAATCCTACACACATTTGAAAGACATATAATTTTTTATCACATTAGTTAAAAAAATTTTATTTAGGGAAATTCAGATATCATGCAAAATATTTTATACTATTCCATCCCATAAAAAATTCACTCTCTAAAATTAAAATATGCAAGTAAGAATTTTTAATTATCACTCAACAAAATTCATCAAACAAATTAGAAATATACAATGGTAATTTTCTAGGATATCCTATTCCTATCTTTCATACAAACCTTTTCTATGATATTCTGATGAAATTTAGTATTCTGCTTCTGGACAAATGGTTCAGTGTGGGCTAAAAATTCATGGAATAGATAAAGCATCATGCGGAAATTATTAAAAAAGTTTCCAATGTCATTCAAGTACATTTCTTCAGTTAAATTATTTGCTGCAGTCATCTCTCACATATTAAAATAATCCACTACTTTCTGCTTCTCCTACATAAAGCAAGAAGTAAAATAAGCATTAATCTAGCAGATATTGGATCCATATTAATTAAAAAATATATCCCGCAAAATCTAAAACACCACACAAAAAAATAACCCCCCCATGAGTTTTCAATATGAAGAACCTTCTTCTAGTGTGTGCATATGACAACTTTTAAAGAGAAAATTTCAACCCTGGTGTGAAATGACATACATGAAAAGCATTTTTGCTTTCATGCCAATAAACTAATGTGAATATAGCTTAATAGTAAGCAACCTAAGGAGCTATAATGTGGCCACTTTTCAACTCTAATCTTGATTTTTATGTGTACGTTTTAACATATCATGCTACAAATGGGTCTTTATTGTTGTCTGTCTATATCTAATGGTGGAAGGAATTTCTGTTACTGCCAGAATACCAGTTCTGACACTCACAGATAATTTAGGTTTCACTATACACTCTTCTACAACATTAAAAAAATGTAATACATCTCAGTTATACTTCTGGGTGTAATAAAATCAACAAAGATGCAGCCTCTGCCTATAGTGCATATTAAAACTTCAGTGACACTGATTCATTCAATCACTGTCCATCTCTATCCTTTTTATAAAGAAAATGCTTTGCAAGGTCTTCTCTTTTCTTATTAAGACACAGAAGCATTTCTTTAAAAGTCAGTCTACATGTTCCAATAATATACACCGGTGCGAAAAAAAATCCGAACACCAAGAAAAAATTAATGCTGAGTAATGCAATTTTGGCAATACATTTATCTAGGTAAGATATTTAATTGATTAAATTTTCAAGATCATAAGTTAATGCAAATGCGAGAACAGCCACTTCAAATGTGCAATGGTAGTACATTAATAATCGGTGTGACTGCCAGAATTTTAAACGTAAGCATGCATTTTTGTCATAGAGGTGCCTGATGTCATTTTGTGGGATGGAGTTACATGCCTGTTATACTTGGTCATTCAGTACACAGACAGCTAATGCTGGCTGTGGATGACGTTGGAGTTATAGTCAATGATGTCCAACACGTGCTCGAGTGGAGAAAGAACTGGTGATCTAGCAGGCCAAGACTACATGTTGACACCGTACAGCATGTTAGGTTACTACAGCGGTTTGAGGTGAGCATTATCATGTTGGAAAACACTCCCTTGAATGCTGTTCATAAATGGCAGTAGAACAGGTTGATCACCAGAGTGACATACAAATTTGCAGTCAGGGTGCATGGGATAACCACGCTGTCATATGATATAGTGCTCTTGCTGTCATATGAAATTGCTCTCCAAACCATAACTCCAGGTGTATCTAGGTCACAGATAGGTTGGCTGCAGGCACTCACTTGGGCTACTTTTAACCAGCACATGACCATCACTGGCACCCAAGGCAGGACCGGCTTTCATCAGAAAAAAACAACAGATTACTTCATCCTCAAATGAGCTCTAGCTTGACACCACTAACATCACAAATGGCAGCAGTTTGGATTCAGTGGAATGCACTCAACAGAGTGGCTAGAAGCTGTACTTCAAGTAACTGATTTTCAACAGTTCGTCGTGTCATTGTGGTGCCACCTGTAACTCAAATTTCTGCCGCAAACACATAACGCATTGCGGCCATATGGCAAACTTCCATCTCAGTAGTGTCACATGCTCATGTGGAACCTGGTGTTCTTGAGCCAGTACCTTCCCTTGATCACTACTGTCAACAATGATGCACAGTAGATACATTTCTGGCAAGTCTTACTGCAGTATCGCGGAAAGAAAATATAGTTTCTCGTAATCCTATGACACAACCTCAAACTCGCTGTTGGTAATAGCTTCTTCGACTTCTTAAAGGCATTCTTGACCAACATCAACTCACTATTTCAAATCTCAATGATAAATAACACTTACGAACTTTACAGAACGTATTTAAAGTAAACCTGGTTTGCATGTTCATAGTGGTACTACTAGTGCCACACTTAAGTGCCTAATGTGAAATTTGAAAAGACATCATCTTTCAGCTACATAAACATGTCTACCAAATTACATTTATCTACCACAAGTTTCTTCTACCTTCCTTGGAATTTTTTCCTCATCAGTGTACTAGTTATTTAAATTTAACCAGGAGAGCTAGGAAAGGATATTATGGTTCAGACTGTTTTTATACTTAAATGCTTACCAATCAGGTAAATAAATCAAAGAATATGAAAATGAATGAATTTTGAATTACCTAATAATAGCAAAAACCGACAGAAGTCAACACAGAGGCCTGTTCTGCTTATGTTAAATTGTCATCAGTTCATATATTTCGTTTAGACAGAATTACACTTTATGAAAATAAACTGCACAATTAAAAATGATATGAAATTATGCTTGCTGATTAATAAAATAAAATTTTATTTAATAGCAATTTTCAGCATGCCAAATGTATAAATATAAATATATATATTGCATATAGGCTAAAACCATATCTCTTTTTTAATTTGATTAGACACATAAATAATCTTCGAATTAATTGAGAGTATTATAGGCTATAAACGCCTAAATATAAATTGCTATTCAAAGCATACCAGGGCAAATTCATTTCAATCCCAGAAACTTGATGAAAATATTTACAGTTAATAATTCACAGCTATTTTAAACTAATAATTTAAAATGGGTAAAATTCAGATGTTGCATTTAACATCAGTCACAATATGATACATTATTTACAAAGAAATACATTAAGTATTGTCCATTACCACAAGTAAAGCAAACCAAAAAAGCAGTGAGATACTAATTTCAATAGCTTTTGCAAATACACATCTTAGAAGCAACAATATATTAAAAAATTAAAAGATATTTTTTCAAATTAGTTGTAAGCAGAAGAGAGGGAAAAACTAATTCTTGGGCAAAAACATCTTTCCATTGGCCTGTTTTTACAGCACACAGAAACACTCACTCTTTTTTTCCTTTCTTTACAGGTAACATAAATTGAAAACTACAAGTAAAAAATAATGCCGGTTCTTTCATAAAATCAACTCCTTTGGAGATTGAATGCCAGCTACACATTGAAACCTATAAAAATAATATAAATTATAAAAAATTATACATATAATGAACATTTAATTCAAAAGCATATTATTGCTAATCTCAGATTTCGAACGTTAACATTAGAGCTAACTTGCAAAGAAATGCACACACACACAAAAGTATTATTATGCGAGAATCTTATATTTATGTTAAGACTAGGACCATGAAAGGACTGCAAAAATATTCCAAAGCAAGGTATTTAGATGGGAAATGAACAAAATTATTGATCTTTAATGAATAACACACACATCAAGAGTCGATTCCCAAGCATAGTAAAATATAACTAGCATCCCAAAATTAAACCAACTGCACATACACAGTAAAATTTATATCATCGCTAGTATTCACATGCTTTAACTTTTCACAGCTGAAGCCTTTCTTATTTAAAATTTATTAAAGAACAGCATTTTGTATTCCACAATATAATATTTCAAATTTTAATTTTGTAAAAGCAAGTGAAAAAGCAGCTTTAATCTTATGTACTAACTACAATCATTAAAACCTTTTTGAAATCAAATATTTAAAGCTTAAATAAAACTAACTTTCTCTCTTTCAAATTAATTTGAAGTTCAAAGTCAGAAGACATTCCTTGCAAGTATAAAATAGAAATTACAGAGATTAGGTTATGAATACAACATCTAAAATGCAAAATTTTAGAAGCATATAATCTCCCAGGTAACAGGCCTACATTTCATACTGTCCATAATAATTAGATGATAATTACAAATTCAAGATTTCAGATCATATTCTAACCCATAATTTTCCAACTTTTTTAAAATTATATTATCAATTGTTTTTTAAAGGGGGGCTTGGCTTCCTTTTGAGTTTTTACAGTGTTCTCCAACTCTTGCAACTGTAACACATCACAGAATTATAAATTTATTAATAAGATATGACATGATTCCTAGTCCAAGAAACATTTTTCTCGTGATATCCAGTGGCCTGTACCATGCGTAAGATATGTTATTTTGGAGAATATTAAAGGATCTCTTGACGATCTGAGTAAAGCATCATTGAGCTATGAGGGACTGAACACATTACTATATGAATGAGAATCTATTATGAATAGTTGCCCAATGACTTACTGGTCTGAGGAAGCTTACAAACTGATTTTATCAAAACAGTAATGTTTTTAAATAGTGTTCTAGGCAATACAGTAGCTTATCTAGATCCCAATGAAGCAGTTGCTTTAGTGAAAATATAAAATTATCTCTAGTCTATATAAGCAAGAAACTGATAATGCTGTTTAAACGAATATATCCTGTACTGCTTAAATCACGTAAAACTAAAAAAGCTGATTCAGTTAAAATGGGAGATACTGTGGTAATTCTTAACAGTAATGAAAAGCAATTAGATTGGCCAATAACAAAATTTACTGACATGTTACCAGCATGTGACGATGTTAATCAGCTTATAAGAGTAAAAACAGCTAAAGAATGTTTAAGGCTAATATTGTTACGAAATGAACAGGTGCAGTAAGATGGCTTCCCCCAAAACAGTTTTAGGGTTGCCGTATTTGGCGAGAAATCGCCCATTTGGCGACAAAATTGGTGATATACCATGGACTGAAGGAGAACCTTCTGGAACAAATTCTTACCGGTTTAGCCCAGAATGTTCTCGAACACAAGCCGAAAGCTATATAAACCCTGCAGGCCTAGAGTGAGAGATAGTATCGAGTTGGTGTCTTGTCTAGCGAGTCAATCCCTGCGGAGTCCATCAAGTCGACAGCCGGGCAGCGAGTGCCGAGTAGGTCATTGAGTGCACCGAAAGAGTCTTGTAGTGTATCGCGGTTAGTGCACCGTTGAGAGAGCGTGTTGAGCTTTGGGAACGAATGAACCAGAGTCAGGGAGCCATGCTCTGTGTGTCGTCGAGTGCATCGCGAGTTGTAGCATGGAGAGTCTGGAGAGTACGTGGAGTTCTGAGTACGACTGACCGGATTTGGGAGCTGTACTCTGCTGCTTTGCCATGAAGTTGTCTCCACCGTGATAGCCTGATAACCTGGAGGATGTGTCACTGATTGTGTCAGCGTGTTTATAGTAGTCCATCGATGACTGTAAAAATGTTTTGGAGCTGTCCTGATTAATATTGGTAAGTAAAGTGTGTTTTGATACTTCATCAAGTGTCGTCGTTATTCATTCCAAATCTACGAACCCCGTACGAACGTGAAGGAAGAAAATAACGTAGCAACTGGTGTCAGAGAAAAAACGCAACAATATCTATGCACAGGCTCTGTTCAACAGAAATTAACTGCAAGACTGAGGGATCGATTGAAGAAAGGGAACCTTTAATCCAGCAGTCTTAATATTTTGAAAGGAGAAACATATCTAAAGCTGAATCGGAGAAATATCCCATGCGAACATGTTCCAGGAGAATGACAGACTAAAAGACAGACTTAAACCTTCTAAACCCCTGAATATTTTAAAATTTCTAGACTTTTTTTATTTTGATTAATGCTTGTAAAGCTCTTACTTTACATATGGTGATATTTTAGAAACACATTACAGAACCTTTACTTGTAAGAATCTAGCGACATAAATTATAACAAATGATATGTAATTTTTTTAGCTTTATGGCTATTTAAAATATACCTTTTTCTAGCTAAACATTTTTATTAATTGTAAATAAAAATACGTCTTTCAATTTTGCGCAATTCAAGCCTTGATATATCACTACAGTTGCACCAGCTGCTGGAATGGGGTGATTTAGTTTTACAAAGAATTACTGTATTTCTTTGTGTATTCCAACTTTTTTACTAATTTCACTGTCTGAAAATTAAGCAAACAGTTTACTTTTCGAAGGATTAGGCTACAGTAAGACCATAACAAATGAAGAAGTAGTCATGGATAAACTGCTGGTGACTACCATAATATTATTTCTTTAAGAGAAAGTTACATTTCAATAAGAATACATAATAATATTGACATTACAATATCTAATATGATTGCTTCATTTCTACTTCCCTGTAACGTGAATCTTTATCTGTTCCTATTGCCAACTGCTACTCTCTAGAACTGCTGTCTGCATCATCTGCTACAGCTTACACAAATTGCCACCATCATCTTCATTATTTTTAAGGCCATCTTCTTATATATAATGATTTTTAGAACCACCAAGAACATTAAACGTCCTTGTTTTCTTGAAGCTCTTCACTATTATTGCTTTATCAGTTTTAGCCTATGCATCCAAAATCCCATGCAAATTAATTCAACAAATGGCTTCTAGAATTTTTCAGGTTCTAGTAAAATTATACAACCCTGCTGATATACACTCATGTAAAACATTTTGGAGATAGTCTTTATATGGATTATTCATTGATACATCCAGTGATTGCAGAAGTGATATAAGTCATTGTGGAATAATGGCAGGAACAGTGTTCAGTTCAATCTTTTTTAACATGTTCCATGAGATTACCACAGAAATTCTCCAAGGTTGACAATTCCACATAATTTTGAGCCACTCTTTCATCAAGTCAGATGACACTCAACCTTTCTCAAGTGCCCTAAGATACCATGACAGCTTTTTTTTTTTTTTTGGCATTATCTTCCATTTTAAAACAGCTAAAGGTGGCAATTTTTTAATGTCAGCTGGCACTGCTAGCTTTACTGTTCAATGTACTTTTCAGCTTCTGTAGATTTTACCAACACAGAAAATGCCCTGTTTTAACCAACTGTAGTGTTATTTAGGCATGTAAAAAAATACAGGAGTTTGATCTAAGTTTTCTATATGTCTAAGTCTGTAATTATAAACTTTTTCTTTGCTGCTTCACAAACATGAGAAATTCTAATATGTCTTCTTACAAGTCTCTGGTCTTCTTATATGTCTCTAATAAGTCTCTATTAGCCGCTCTGCAGGCATTGTTGTTCTCATTAAACTAAGATAATTTCTTCTCATGAAATGATCAATCCTCAGCTCACTTTAAATTGTTGGGCTGTAATATAATGTTTTTCACTTCATCTTTCACTTTCCATTTGTACCATTTTATGCAACACAGCTATGCCATTGTTTCTTTGCTCTGTCATCCGTCATGTAATTCAACACTCTGCTATCAATTTATGAAAATGTTTTGGCTTTCAGTCACCGAAATGTTCTACTTTGAATTTTTCTGTAGGTAAGAAATCAAAGTAGGTGGAACATAAAACTGTCCAATGGTATAATTGATAACATTAATTTCAGTAAATTTTACAATTTTGCTGTGTAGCTAGTTATTTTCCTCTCCTTGGTTCTGAAAATTTGTTGTTCACATATGGCAAAAGAAACTTCTTATAACAATGAAGTCTTGATCCTAAGTAAAGAAATGGATTGAATCAATGAAGTTAAACCAAGAATATCATACAGAGCATGGCATATCTGGCTCGATTACCTTGTAAAATCCCAAGGGAGGCTCACATGAATGACTCTTGAATGCAGTTCCCTAGAGGGACAATGGAGGAAAAGCAGAAAGAAGCAAAATGATGACTCAGCTTTGGGAAGATTGAACACATCAGCAGTAATAAGCGAACTGGAGCCGGAACATAAATAACAGAATTAAGGTGAATTCACATTTTGAAAGTTTCTGAATCTTTTTCTGGGGGCTGGGACATATATATTCCACGCATTCATTACATTAAATAAGGCTTAACAAAATTTAGTTTACCAAAAAATTTGTTACTTCACGTGGAGCATCAAATGACAGATCCTGTTGATTTGTTTTCATGTTCCTTGCTGATTGAATAGTTGTCTTCTAATGGCTTCAATATATGGAAAATTAATATTAATAGCCCATGTGAAAAGGTTAAGTGTGAGAACATCTGCCCTGCCTGAGTAGTTTAATGGTCAATTTGCATAAATTTCATTTCAAATAATAAATTTAAGGGAAAATAAACTAGATGAAATGCTAATACAAAAATGCAAATACAAATTGAATACAGTAAATAAAAGTCATCAAGGCAACAATTTATCAATAAACTAACCCTCTTGGGAAAAACAGTGTAGGATAGAGGAAGGGGAAAATTATGCAAATATTTAAAAATTTTTCAGAATCTAGTTCTAAAAAGGCAGGGAGAAACACAAGGAAATACAGTATACTTTTGCCACTCACAGAAATGATGGAAATCACCAAGAAGAGTTTTTACATGCCCATTACTTTGGCAGCACTCAAGATTTCCATCAGAAAATATCAGAATTCAGATTGTGAAATTCTTCCACCAATCTGAACATACTTTGCAGTTCTTGATGAAAATTTGTAAAGCTTTGGTAATAAGTATCCCACCAAAGGAAAATTTCATTCAATCAATAAAATCTGGTGAAAGCAGCTATTCAGAGTTCCAGGTTGTAACAATTTTATCCAATAGTTGCAGATGGTTTACGATGGAGCCAATGGTTTATAATGGTAAGAGCTAAAATGTTCCTACATTAGCTCTTAAATCAAAATTTTCACTCATGATCCACAGAAAGACAATCTAGAGCAGTAATAACTAATTTTCACCCAGAAGTGCTCATTCCTCGTAGAGTTTCATGCAACACAGAAAAGTTCTCAGGTCAACTCCAAATTCAAACCTAAGCTTTCATACTTGGTGGCCACAAGACACCATTTTTCAAGCAGCAAACACTCTTGCTAAGATCTAACCTTATCATATTTGGAAATCAGCATGACAGCACTTTAGAGAAATCCTTGCCCATTTCAGGGTTCTCTACCAGTGTTTCATTATGGAATTGATAAGGAACAAAGTAAACCACTACATGAAATTATTTATTAAAGCTCATCATGCCATATGGACACAGAATGAGTAATTTCTCAAAACACATACAGAAATGAACCTGACTAAACAAGCAGATTTCTGCTATGGCACGATCAGTGGTTTAAACTGAAAAAAACTTATTGGTTGCTTGGACCCGATATCACTGTAAGTGAACTTTTATGGTCACATTTTCAGAATATTAGACTGATAGTTTAGAACTTTATTACCGTGGAATAGAAAACGAACCTATATGCTTTTTTCAGCCGACTAAATTTCCCATGTGTGTTCCTTTCAAAACACTTGCTATTCAATGCTCCTTTACTCCTCTTATTTTTATATTGGAAAAAAATGCTTTATTAATTCAACATCGAGGTCACAAGCTTTTATTAAATAAGAGCTAAAGTAAAATATTGTGCTGTAAACATCTGCTGAACTCTCATAGAGTTTATAGACAAAGATTATGATCTACCAACTTTTATTTATTGCAATAGATCAGTGAAAAGCCTTAACTTGTAGTTTCATCTAACATTTAGAATTCAACCTGTGGAATAGTTACTGAAGAATTTGGAAGGTACCACTGTGATTTGATGCCTGAAATTAGTGCAGCAGGAGGAGTATTAAGCAGAACAATCTAAATTACCCAGAAGGCAAACTGAAATCGAGGAGTACCATTAACAAAATATATTTTTGGCATATGAAAAGAAATTTTTGTTAAATTTTCCCCGTCAACTTTTCTTAGCACATTTAACATATTTCTAAACATCGCCAAGAGCTCGATCTAATCATCGCCAAGTGTCAGCATAAAAGGTTGCCATACTCTTTGTTATTCAATTACTAATATAAAAAAATATTGAGACATTGCTGTACGATTCATTACCCAAGTTCTTGTGTTGACAAACATGTGGTGATGAAAACAAAATAGAACAAATAATGATTTGCCAAGTTGACGTCAGGAATATAAATTATTAGTAGGTGTAAAATCAATGATGTTCCTATGTAGAATGTTTTGGTTTTAGATGTATGCTAAACAGATACGTAGCCAAATTACTGATCTCACAAATTTATGCTAAAATAATTGTTTCTTCAATAACAAAGTATTTTATTTAGTGCCTAAGTGCAATTAGGAATTGGGACTCTCCACATGTTTTATTATGGGATGAAAAAAATCAAATGTCTATGTGTAAAGAGGGAAAAAATGCTATTTGTGGCTTTGAGGTCCGAATTTTAGATCATTCTGGATACATAGACTCCAACATTCAGCAAACCTTGTCAGTAGTCAACGCACGAACGACATTTTTTACAACTTTGAAAATGTGCGTGTAGCGTATGTTGTAATTAACCATTCATTAATTTTAAATTAATAATTAATTGTAATCAATTTTATTACATTTAAAATCCATATACATATAAAACTGAATAATTAAAAATATACCTTGTAAATTATATGCACATTTAATTAGAAATTTTCTTTTAACTCCTCAAGCATTCACTAATAAAAAGTACTTCAAATCACTACTAATCATAGAAAAAATCAGAAGCTATAAATCATACCTTTATTCTGGATATGATTTCTACAGGGAAATAAAATTTAAATAACCAAGAATGATACATATAAGTATTAAACAAAATACGCATAATTTATGAATGCAAAGATTTATATGTAGCATGCTTAGCAAGCTTAAGTTCTGATTTTGAGAATGTTTTTTTATAACACAGTTCTTCATTTGCCTGCATATTTATTTTTTCAATCAAAACTGCTTCAAGAGTTTTAAGACATAAATTTGGTCGAAATTCCGTCTGATTTTTTTTAACAATAGAAAAAATTCTTTCGCAAGCTGCATTTGAATGAGGTATTATTAAGAACGCAAGCATTACAGAAGGCAATACTTTGTATTTAATACACCCATTCATATTTTTTAATTTGGCAATTTCTCCCCATGCTATATCAATACGCAAATCTACAATTTCTTTCAAATCATCTACTTGATACATGGAAAATTCAATTTCTACTTGATTAAGACATTTTTCATCAATAATGGATGGAAAAGTATTCATCAAGTAAAGAACAGATGAAAATGAGACTTCAGTTCTCAAGTTGATGTCAGCAACTTCAGCATGTTTCAGAAATGGATCACTCAGTGGAAATTTATCAATTATATATGAACATGCAGTTACAAAAAAAGCTTGCACAGAATTGAAAAATGATTTCACTTCACTTTCATTCAACTTGGCATTTTTTAAATATAGTCTTGTTTCCGCACCAATCACTAAATTTTCATTTTATTTTTGTTTACTATACTTCTGAAATGGAATAGACGTTAGAGTAACATCTTCATTTTCTTTAGAAATTACTGATGGTTTTACGAATCTAACAAATAAATTCATTAAAAGTTCAAAAAGTTCTCTTCTCAATTTATGTATATAAGGAGCTTGTTGTTGCAAATTAATATTTACTGTTATAAACAAAGGCAAAGTATTTTTCAAAAATAACAAGTACAATTTGGTGGTCGGTGACTGTAAAATTTTTTTAATGTTTTGCAATCTCTTTCCTTCATTCTCACTGTTATCTGGTTTATCTCCAAAAAATTTTATCACAGCATCCCACTGTTCCAAAATCCTTGTTATAGATTCTAAAAGAGACAACCATCTCGTACTGCAATATTTCAAAATTTTATGAGATTTTGCATTCTGTCCCAAAATTTGTTGAGCAACTTTGAAGCTATGCTTCCGTTTCGAACTTTTCTCCAAGTAAAAATATATATCTATTATCAACATTTCAATTTCTGAGCCAATTAATTTTTCAGTAGCTTTTTTTTTTCAGCTATATGCAAGAGGTGGCACGGACAACCTCGGGTGATTATACTTGGTTGATGCATTTTGATAAATGATGCTACACCTTTAAACTTTCCAATCATATTACTAGCATTATCTGAAGAAAATGATAAGCAATTTTTCCATTCTAAACCTTTGTTTTTAAAGTTTTCATTTATACAATTAAAAATACTTTCTCCTGTATTATTCGTGCATTCTAAAATAGAAATCAATGAAGTAATTATCACTCCCTTTTCTTTACTGTAGTATGTTATAACCAATGGGTACAGTTTGTTATCATTGTTATCATTACTTCCATCAGTACTTAGAGAAAATGATGTACTGCACACTGATTTTATAATATCAGCAACAGTATTTTCTGCAAGCGTTTTCACAATAGCAGCAGTTTTGGTATGACTGCAGCTAAATTTTTTTGCTATGGCAGAATCCGGAAACATTGCTTTGAAAAGCTCTTTGGAATGATCCGAAACACAAAGCGGTAGATTATGTTCAATTAAAAAGCGAACAAAATAGCATTCGGCTTTTATAGGATCTGTTTCATCATCTTTTATTAAGAAATTTGTTATTTCTTTAGATTTTACGGTGCCAAGTTCTATATGCTTTTGAGAAAACACATGCCGTTTACAGTCATCTTTTCCGCCATGAGCAACTGAGAAGTCTTTGTTGCATACACTGCAGTGTGCGTGATTCACAGAAATTCCGGACGCTTTAATGCATGGAATTTCTGAAGAATATGAATCTTTAAACTTCTGCTTTGATAATTTTGGCTTCTTCGTTCGAGGCAGCATTATGATTAAAAATCTTTCACCTGATTCACAGTTCACAAGACACACGCTAAGCTCTCGCCGTAAACTACACAATGCAGCCGAATGCAGCCTAAACACGCATCAGCGAGGAACCTGGGAGACAGACAATTGGGTGGAACTATTGATAAGTCGTTAACGGTTGAAGTTAATGATCTACGATTGGCTAATTCTTCAAAACTAGGAACGCACTCAACACGTGATATATGATAACACGAGTATTCAGCCAATCATCGGATGAATTAGTTGGTTCTGTTTTGCGCACTGGTTCTCCTGCTCGTTTCTGTAAAATCCGTAGTTTTTTCCATACTTTTCGTAGCTCATAGTTTTTCATGAATTTCCGTAGAAACTACGGAGAATCCGTAGTAGTTGGAGTCTATGTGGATATTGGACTTCCGGATCTCGGACTTTGTACTATACTTCAGCAGTCAAATTTTTCTCTTCTCATTATTTACACAATGCATCTGATAAAATTTTTATAACTGACTCGTATACATGCTACACATGGGGAAAACACAGAAGACACCCATGCAGCCAGCCTGTTTGGAGGATTCAAACCTCAGACCAAACTACCAGCGTTCACTGACTTTACCACTTGGCTGCTGGTGGGCCCTCATATACAATATGTAGTAAAATCGAGTTTTTCATTTTACCTAGGCAACAAAATCTGATAAAGTGATATTGATGGGAAAATAGAAGGTCTACTACTATCATTTACACTACATGCATCTATCTTTATTACAAATACGGAATGACTGAGAATTAAATATGGTTTTATGCAGGAAACTAAGATTACTAAAATTATGGCGATAGCACCTGAATTTTTGAATGCCCATGACATTTAGCAACTGATTTGGCTTTGCTGATGAACAGATCTGCAAGAACACAGCTCTTAAAAAACCATCTTCTACAATACATTTGAGGTGTTTGATCTAATTTGTAAAGTTTATAGGAAACATGCGATTATCAGAATAACAAAGCATTTGACATCTGGTTAGTAGAGTTTTAAATAAAAAACAGTAGTATCATATATTTAAAAGTCTTGTTTTATGGAAGAAATACAAGGGATCATTGAATTAGGCTGTACAGCAGTTTGTTTCAATGATTAAATGTCAGAGTTGAGCATAGTGCAGGGCTAAAGAACAAAGAAGTATAATACCTGAACTAACCCTTTCTTTTTTCTTCGTTTACTACCATTATTTTAGCACATTGTTTTTTCAGAGCAAACCATTTTATTGTTGAATAACTGAAGATAGAAAATTAAAGACAGACAACTTGCTTTTTTCCCCTCTTTATTTCCTTATATTATATTAGGTAAATGATTTCAATTCTAGTTCATGCTGATAGCAATGATGTTAGGAAGAATGTCAGTGCCATGATTTTCATTTTCTTGTTTTTATTGAAGAATTTAACACAGGTATCGTAACTTCACACAACTATTCAACATGCTAAAAAGAGGGCTTAACAAAAACATCGTACAATCCATATCCTGGTGACTGAAGAAACTTCAAATGTTCAGATTTAACTAACTTAATTCAAGGCTATATTTTTGTAGACCGATCATCATGGAGTTGTATGTGAAAAACCTAATAATTTTTATATAAGGACTGGGTAAGCTGATTTAAAACTACTTTTAGTAACCCATTTAAAATTTCTCCACATACTGCACTGTCCATCTTACCCTTCTTTATATTCTTTTCTGAGAACTGTGCGAGGCTTCAGAATAAGGATAATGTGCCAATTCTACTTCTTGCATTTTTACATTACTTTCCATTCAGATTAAAAATTTTTATTTTAAAGACCATTATGTCTTTAAAAAAATCAGGTTACCCCTTTTAAATTCAATTGATGATTATAAATAGAAAAAATTGGAAATTTTACCAAAATGCTGACATTCGTCCCCCCCCAAAGTGTTATTAATGTAGCGTAGACACATTTAAAGATTGCACAGCGTAGAAAAATATTTCCTTAGCACAGAATAATTTAAGCCTCATTTACCTGAATGTGAATATGTTAAAATAACTATAATTTAAAACTATTCACAAGTTCTTTTACATTTTCAAAAAAGATATAAATTTTTGGTTGCTGCTCTTTGAAAATTTAGCTGCTTGCTTGAATATATGGCCTGCATCATATACATATCTTAGGTTTTGACACGTTTTTTGCTGTTACATATATATATATATATATATATACACACAATTCATACCAAATTGAGAACTGAATTCATATTATTTATACGTATATGATATGTGCCAATTGTCAGTAATATAAATACCAACATAATAAAACATTATTTCTAAAATCTTTTCCAAAATATTGTTTTAGGATTTTTTAGTTTTATGTTTTACTGCTGATGTAGATAAAACACACAAAAAAATATTCTTGCCGAAGAATATCTTGCTTAGTTGAACTTTTTAAACATAAAAGGACCTTTCTTACATAAACATTAAATTAGTAATTATAATGCATTATAAAACTTCACAGATTTTTCGAGGATTTGTTTTCCGAATACTGAGTGAAACACATTTGTTATGTAATTTACTCCAAATTGAAAACTGTGATTCATAAGTTTCTACTGAAAGATGGGAATTAAAAAAAAATATGATTCTTTTCTAAAGCTTAAATTTGAGTTTGATTCAGTATGGAAGATGAAAGATACTAGGATGCAAAAACAATGAAATTTTGATTAATTACATAGGAATAAACTGGAGGTTCTAGTTTCATTAATTGTTCACATTATGCTATTTGTAATTATTTACCTAACAGTGGATCACTTTGATTTAAAACAAAAAGTGTAATATATTCATACACATCAGACAATGCTATTTTTATGCTCTCCAAGAATAAAGATAGCTAAATATATTTTAAAAACTGAGTTTGCATTCAAGGAAGGGATCACTATCCAGGAAGTTTGCAATAAAGCTCGAGCTAGAATATAACTTACAACTAAGTTATAATCTTTTTAAAAAAATATTTCTTTTTATTAACCTATTAAAAATACCCATTAACTACATGTGTTTTCAAAAATACCTCTAATTGCAACATAAATACAAGGCAAATTTCCTTAGAGAATCCTTCATAAAGATACTTTCCCACTTAGGCAGATAATGTTTTGTTATATTCAATGAATCGATCGGCAACTGTGAATTTACAAAGGCAATTTTATGAGAAAAACAAAAGGCTAACAACTAGCAAGTTAT
Organism: Stegodyphus dumicola; assembly: GCF_044657685.1. NCBI lineage: Eukaryota > Metazoa > Arthropoda > Arachnida > Araneae > Eresidae > Stegodyphus > Stegodyphus dumicola. The sequence goes on from NC_140781.1 coordinate 185,674,697, forward strand.
CCATCAGTGGGAAATGTTGGCAATCTTGGATATAATGAAAATTAGATATAGTAGTTAAGCAGAATGAATCTAACGATATAAAAACAAATTCTTCAATAAAGCATCTACATATATTACAAGTTAAAAATCAGACAGAATGTTCCTTATTTTGTGAGATTCTATCAGCTTTTATTATTTATCAAACGATAAATACTTTGAACAATTATCCTTTCCAAGCTGCTTGAAAATATTCTTTGTGTTTATGCCTAGCGTGTAGGAATGTTTATGTGCTGTGTTCATTCATATATATATATATATATTGCTATGATTTTGCTCTTGCACTTCCCAATTCTTATCACATAACATAAAATTAGCATTTCATGACAAAAAAAGTATTTTTTATTTATATCTAATTTAAACAATGAAGGTATCGTAATTTTAATTGATTTCGCAAAAAGTACTTAGTACAAACACGGATTTCGAATTCAGGAAATTTTTTTTATTCGGTTAATAAATTAACATAATGTAGTATAATGCTTAGTTATTTACGTTTCTATGGGAAACCATTTAAGGTCATTATAATGGTGGACTTTTAAATTACTTTTGTTCTTTTTTAAGTTCCTCTATCCTATATATATCAAGCAATATTTGTATTGGATAATGAAATAACAACAAAAACGATTAAATGCCTTCTTACATAACAGCCCCAATTACAATTATTAACTAAAAACAACTAACGCGTTTCCAAAATTGTAAAATTTCCTTTTATACTGTAAAGTAAGCTTCAAAATATTTTGGAAGAACTAGTCAGAAATTATGTGAAAGAAAGGGAATCCAATTTTCATTTTTAAAAATTTTTGTATAATGTAACAATTTATTTTAAGTCAATTTAACCAGTAGTTACAACTTTCAAATTTAAAACAATGAATGGAATATCATTCATATTTCAAAATATGGGCTTATTTAGCTATGCTGTTATAACTATAAAAATAACTGTGGATGGAACATTTCTGTAGAAACATAATTTTGATCTGCTGTGCAAGTTTATTTATCTAATTTTTTTTAACAAACAGTGAATCATCAAACATAAAAGAGCCCAAAATTAAAAATTTTTAAATGCTAATCTTCGGCTAGTTTATGAAAATGTTATCTGTTTAAAGATGGTATGAAAAAATTTCGTATATTATTTATTTAACAAAAAATGTCTATGTCTGCTTGTTTAAATGCAACTTTCTTAGTGACCAAACATAATGGTCTAAAATGAAGAACAGCAAGCCTCTTAGGTTCCTGCTAAGATCTGTCATTTAGAGATCCCCAATGTTTCAGGAAAAAGAGGGCACTGAGACATCTGCATGTCCGCTTTAAAACAGCAATAATGCTTTCGAAATCGTCGGCATTGACCCCCTAAAAGCATCAATAATGCTTTGAACTCGTTTCCTTTTACCACCTAAATCCAGTCATTCCGCTCAGATTTAAACTGTATGTTCATTGGCTAATTTTATTTTGTAATTTTCTTACACTTTGAAACTGAGAGCAAGGAAAGAAAGCTTTAATTCATCATGTAAGCAAGATGAAAATAAAATTTATAATAAACATATACTACTGTGTGAATAAATTTAGTAATATACCATATGGTGATGCAAAATTAAATACAAAATACTGACTGACTAAACATCAGTTGAATCAGTATATGAAATTCAACAATTGACTACAACAGATTAAGAAAAAGGAGATCAAACAAAATTTAACAAGGAAAATAGTGCTAAAGATCACTAGGAATGGAGGAAAGAAATTTGCACATTTCAAGTTTCATTAATTCAACATAATTGCTGAGCAACATTTTTATTAGTACAGGTTAACAGTTAAAAACTGTGAGATTTGGTGATTGACTGGGAAATCAGAAGATACAGGGGAGAAAAAAAGTAGTAAGATTCTCAGTAAAAGCAGGACAGTTGGCAGGTATGATGAATTAAAAATAAAATACTGTAGTTCAGAAGATAGGTATATCATTGACCAAGAGATTCACCTTTGAGAAATAAAATTTTACAATTAACTTTAAATTTGGTCACTTAAATACTAGAAGGATAATTAACAGGCTACAATCAACATCTATTGGCCCTGATAAACAAAACTATATCATTTTTTAGATGGCTTTTTGTAATGATGAACAGGTTACTAAAATGTTTCAGTTTCTACTTAGAAATATATAAAACTGTGCACACAAAAAGATAATAAACTGTTTTTCATGGTATATAAGACGCACTTTTTTTCCTAAATTTGGTCTCAAAAAAGTTACCTGCGTCTTATACGTGAAGGTAATTGCATTCAATAATTGTTTATTTGGCTTTTACGAAACGTGAGAACTATAAGAAACCACGCTATTGAAACTTTTTTCTTGTGTGTGGCCGTCTAAATAAGGGTGCGTCTTATATGCCGTCAAATACGGTATATATATGAGATGGCTCTGGCTGTTGCAAATAATCATGCATTCCAAGCAATATGTAGAAGTAGTTTACTCATTTTAATTATAAAATAAACTAATTTTTAAAAATTTGCATAAACCTTTCTTCTGAATGCAACATTTAGGTATTCACTCTTGAAAAGCTCTTGGGGGCATATTCAAAACGGCTTTGCGCCTTCTATTTGAAAGGAAAGAATTTCTCTAAAGCTTACAAGCGTCTTAGATAATGAAAAGGGCATTAAAAGTTAATTTTCTAGAAAAATGGTTTATTGAGACTTCGAACTTGTTGCAATTCAGGTCGGAACTCACTACTATTTTAGCTACTGCAAATAATCTTAATAATAGTTATATTACTACAATCAGGTTTTATAGATTTAAAGAGCACATATGATTCTGCTAGATAAATGGAATTACAGGTATCTAATATTTTACAAAAGTTCACCACTTTACAGCAATTCTTTTGTATGAAATACCTACATTTGTATATTTTCCAGCCAGAACAGATGACAAGTTTTGATTTCTAACAAGATATCAGAGATCTAAAAAACTGTAGAGGGAGTGATTCTTTATAAGCACCAGTATTTTGGTGGCTGAAAAATGCAGTACTTTTGCTGGGAATCAAATCTGGCCAAATGTAATGATATGCTGACCTTGGCACCACAATAAAGGCATGATTTTAATTAATTACATTTTTCCCCAACTAAAAATGTCTGAAGGAGACAACGCCAACCCCAGTTCAAGGTGAGGCCAAATTATCGACTGCCAGATTTTAACTTGGGCACCTATGTTGAGCTATTAGGAAATTTTGGAAAGAACACTTGACAAATGAGTTGTGCCCATTCATATTGGAATCCTAGTCTTCAGTAACTTGCTTTATAATATTAACCACTGAAATATAAGTTATGAATATGTGGACAAATGATAAACAAATTAATACATTCATCTTTGCTTTCTTACAATCTCCTGTTATCTTTTACTATTGAAACTTCAATAGCACAGTTTTGTACACCATTATCAGCATGCACATTGTCTTTCCAGTTTTGAAAGTAAAATGGTACCATATGTTGGTTTCAAGTACATGGGCTTCATTTTTTTACTACTTTCTCTGGTATTTGGTATAATAAATTTTTCTTGAGCTTTTCAATGATCAGTTGTGTTTTCCACACAAATTAATTGTACCAGCTTCTTCCTCTATAAAATTTCGGCTTACAAAAATGTTACAAAGTTTCTGCTTTTATAAAGTAGGGAGAAACCTGCATTGGAGAAATCTAGAAAAGCAATTTTAGTCTTTGACAGGCTGCCCAAATGAATTTGTTGTTTGACAGGCTGACCACTGTTTTAAATACAGAAAATCAACTCATGGTGGCATACAGATTAAATGTTCTCAAGATCTATGTCAAGTTGCTAATTTGAGTCTCCAACTTTGATGACATTATGTTTTCTCTTTGCATTTCATTTGTTTAAATATATAGTGTACTCTAGGATTATCAGGGTGCAGATTATCTATGTAAGACAAGCATGCACATTCTGCATGAGAATGCATTAAAAAACAAACATGCGCCCACCTGAGACTGCTCTGAAAACTGCTGTATTTCAACGTTAGGCTTAGTTTCAACAATTACCCCAAACAATTCGCTCTGCATGTGCATAGTCAAAGGTACTGTTTGGATTGATCTTTGCAATTTTGTTTCGTTTTGTATTTTCATGCACATTTCCTTCTTGTTCTTATAAAAGTTAACTAAAAAATTTTAAAGCTAGAAACTGAATAAAAACATGCTACAAATGCTATGCTAAGAGCAAGAAACTAAAAGTTGATTTAAAAATTTTAGAGCTAGAAAATGAACAAAAATATGGTACAAATGCTACGCTAAGAGCAAGAAACCTGTTTTAACACTAAAACAAAAAACTTAATATTATTAAACTTAAACTTAGTATTAATTGAAAAATCAAATCACCAATAAAACTTGCTGACAAATATAGAACTGGTATTCAAAATGTTCATGATATTGGTGAACAAAAAATAATTTAGAAGTCTTCACAAGAGATTGGTGATAGTGTGGCAGGTCATGAAATGTTGGGACCTGAAAGTAAATTTAAGGCCTCCTCAGGATGGCTTACAAGATTTAGTGCCGATATGGTATTAAAAAACTCGAAATACAAGGACAGCGTCTCAGCGGTTGTGTCGAAGCCACTGATATAAGATTTAAGCCCTGATATGGTACTCTAGAATTTGTTATACAGAAATTTCTCAGGGACTGTGTTCAAGGCCGTTGACGAACTCACCAGAGTGGATTAGAATAAAATGATAAAATAGCATTTAGAGAAATGTGCAGTGAAATTCAACAAACATTTAAATTCTCTCAAAAAGAAATTACCAATTTTTTAAAGAAATAATACATACAATATGCATGACATTCCACAGTTTGGATTATCAGTGTTTTTCAGTTAACCATGATTTGTTTCCCCTTCATTAGCCTGAAGTACTATGTATAGATGAAAAGATTACCGTCTCTAACCTGCAACATTTGAAATTAATTAAAAAAATCTGATGTGTACACCACATGACTTCCTTGTACGGAATATTAAATTATACGCATTTTTTCTTGCCTTTTATTTAAACTTATTAGATTGAATTAAACCTACTTCGCTGACAGCGCATAAACCACAATAGAATAAATGCATTCTTTAAAATTCACTTTGTTTACCATAGCGACACTCTGGCACTAGGTTCACTTAACAATATTATATTTCATTCATATTATAACTCAGAATGCACAAAATGTATATCATTTAAAGAATTATCTAATCGTTGCCACATGTTCTATTCAAATACTATAATAAAGCTAGAACTATGTATAAAAGAAACAGTTTTTTCACAGATGATTCAGTATTTCTCATTTAATTAATTCAGTTCTCACTTCGCGAGAAGGCAAAAATACATAAAAACTCAAAATATCTATATTAAAAATTACGAAGTAAATCTCAAACGCTTATTTCCTCGAAAAAATTCCAGAAAGAATTAAGCATGATTTAATTGGCAATAATAAATGAATGCGCTATCTTTGTTGTTGCGAAGCTAAGTTTCTCTAGATTGGCAACAAATCCACTAGTCTCCTGTTTCAAATGTAAACATCAATGACCACCATTAAAAACAGGCTTAGCGGCAATTAAACAACTTTAAAATTGCTGATAATTCTAAAAATATTGCACACATATTTATTAAAGGCATAAAATCCTTAACCGGAAGATAAAAACAACATAATTCAATCATTTTTAATGCAAAAATGTACAATTTAGAAACATGTAAGAGTAAAGAAACTGAGATCACTGAGCCAGGTAATAGAGTGGATATATATATATAAATATTTATATACGTTTGGTGCGGCCGATTGCAACCAAAATACGAGGTGCACATCTACATGTTATAGCACTCCTATATACAAAATTTCAACGTTCTGAGGCTACTCGTTTTTGAGTTATGCGAGGCACGTACGTACATACGCCACGAAAAATTCTCTTCAGAATTAATTTTGAAGGAAAAGGTGTATTTTATTCTGTCCTTACATACAGATATCACACAAAAACATCGTTAAATTGCTTTCGATAGCGGTCAAAACGGATATTTTCGTTGAAATATGCTGCCTGAAACCTTTTGCGATTACAATACTTCCTTTTTACTTCATACAAGGAAGTAAAAATTAAAGTAAAATATTACTGCTCTTTCAATAAATGTTGTTTTTATTGAACATAGCATTTTATATATAGAAAATAAATATTTTGTTGAATACTGAAAAAAGAGTATTCATATTTTTTTAATTTTTATTTTCACATAAATCAAAGAAATCAACAAATCTATTACTTACTTATTTTTGCTGTATTTCTCATACACTGCCTGTTGAGGATATGCTGAAACAATACACCAACTTCCATACAAACACTTGATAACATTCTTTAGATCACTTAAGGAAAAACCAGTTATTTTTTCCAAATCTTCTGACTGCAAATAAAGAGTATAATGTTTAAGTTGAAAATATTTTAAATAAAAATACTCAAGAAGCACATGTAAGTTCCTTAATGCTGGAACATAACGGCCTATAAAATAAGAAGATATTAGTTTTCAATGAACAAATAAAAGTGAGGTTACAGCGAGATCTACCTGCGGCTCAGGCAAACAATAAGATGCAGTGGAACACTCAAAAAACATACATATCTTTGTATAAAAAAGATGTCTCCTATGATGAAGCCTATTCAAATTGTGTCATTCGCACAGACGACAGCCCTGGTAATCTGAAAAATATTATCATCAGAGAGGTTTGATTTCTTAAACAAGACCCCCAATTTTTAACAATTCACTAAGAATGGCTGGACAATAAAAAGTAATTGCAGTTTTCAATTCTTTATCCGGAGAGTTATCACAATTTCTGTAGATTTATTACCCTCTCAGTCAATTTTCAATACTCTGTGATGGCCAGTTCTAAGCCTGACTATGGTTTTGGTTGACCTCCATTGATGTTATGGAGCTTGTGCTTTATTTGAAACGAATATTCCTTAAATCTATTTGAACGTGCATTTGCGTCTGAGAAGGTGAAATTTACATTATTATTACTGTTGAGATTTCGAGCCTCCTTTGCCATTTTAACTGTGTTCTCGTTACTTGTGATGCTGACATGTGCTAGAAGCTACCAAAGAATACAGTCTTACCTAACTTTTGAATTTTGTTTATGCAAAAGTGGATCCCATTGGTAAACATTGAGTTTCCACCCAGGGTTACCTTAGAGCTGCCAGAAGACAATGATTCTTTTTGCTTGCTCAGAAATGGGAAGGGATACATTGCAAGTGCTTCCGCTATTGCTAGAAGCTCGCAAGTGAAGTTAGAGAGTATGGCTTCAATTTCAATTTTGTGTTGATAAGTAGTATTGCCTGAGACAGTTAGAAATACTCCAGAACCTTTAGTAGTGATTGTCTTATCACATGAACCATCTGTATAAACTTGTGTACAAAGTCCTTCTGGATACTGCTCAACGGTCTTGATCTTTTTCACTTTATTGAGGTCAATCAACTGTCAAATTATATATAACTGTCAAATTATATAAACTTAGGAGATAATATAATCAATTAATCAATACTGTTTAGGAAATAAATTACTATCAAATTATATATATATATATATATAAAAATTATCTTTGCCAAATTATACAGAAGATGACCTTTTCAGTTTAGTGTTGTCATTACAGTTTTCAAAGGTTTTTTCTTAGTAATGAGTTCTTCCAGTACACGGCACCTTACCTTGTTTGTAAATTTTATTACATTATACAGTCTTCTTAACTCGAGGCTTTCAAGATCACATTCCCAAATTACCTTAACCCGGCGGAAGTCGCACCATGAAAAGTTACTAGAGTGGGCGCGTGGGGTATCACATACCCCAGTATTTAAAATATGATAAAAATAGTCTTATTTTGTTTTAAAGCTGTTTTTCTTGTTCTCTTGTATTATAAATACATGAATAATAACTGGATTTCAAAAAATTAATTTCCAAAATAATCTTAGAGTTAAAATTAAGATAAATGAAAATAATAAAAAAACAAACATCATGCCTCTAAGTTTCATTGCATCTCTAATACACAATGCTTATTTTATTTCTTTACTTTAGGAAATACTTTCATGTGTTCTTGGCACAGAATGTTTTTACATTTTAAACATTGCATTCACGTTCTTCTGTCCTTGGCGCGAGGGCAATTTATCACATCTTTCATACATAGTTGTTTCAAATTTCGTGTATTCGTTTTAATTCTTCGTCGAAACTCTTGCTTTTGTTTTGCATGCAGTACGTCAGTTTCTTGGCAAAATGTTAATCTCTGATCCTTGTTCAATACTTTTTTTCATTAATTGTAATGCTAAGTCCTTCAAAAACAGACTTCTGTTTCTGGTTGGTGGATTAGCAGTTGAATGTAATATAATTCAAGCATTTATTGCAGCAATATTCAGTGCAGGAAAGAAAATTATCATTGGCCACCTCCTTGTTATACTGGCAATTGAATAATTGGCTGACATTTCATTCCCCATATCCACTACTCCTTTAGTCATATTATAAAAACACATAATTCCTGATGTTTTATTTTCTCCAACAGTACCATCTATAGTACGATGGTTATATAGTATTGAAAGCATAAGAACAGTTTTTCCTTTTTTAGGAACATTAGGAATTAATGATTTACCTTTTGCGAAACCAAAAACAGTGTAGAAAATATTCCTAGTTTCATCTTCAGTTTCCAAAATGCAATCTTCATCGCTTTCAAATATTTCTAATAAATCTCACAGGCGCTGCATCTTCAACTCATAGGGAGTCATTCTTTTTACCATAACGCGGTTAGAAATTTTTAAGAATTTAATGTCAAGTACTTTAAAATCACTTGCGAGTAGAAATATTTACTGTTACACTCTAGAAATAAATTTCTGAACTAAATATTCAGTCAGAAAAACACTTACACGGACAGGCGCATGAGGTGTGTCATACCCCAGTTCCAACAAAATACCGATAAATCTTTTTCTGAAACACACAGGCAAAGAAAAAGCAGTTCTGAAAGTCAACCACAACTAGAAACTCAGCTACTGAATGCAGCACAGAATTTTAGTTTCACAAGTTAGGAATATTCCACTTTAATGTAGGGGTGGGGTATGATACACCCCACGCGCTTTCCCGCGAGTTAAAATTACTGGTGGAAGACAATGCACTCGAAATGATTTTTGCAGCCTTTGCCTGAACATTTTATAATTTCCTAAGAGAGTCTTAGTCTATGATCAGCCTAATTAATGAGGTTTGTTCTAAGTGTCTCAGGAAAGCTCTTCAATTTCTTCCACAGATTTTTGATGATCCTCAGTTTTTGACAGCTCTGTTAGCACAGGTTTTGACATGCTCTGTTGTATCTCTCAATAGAATTCTAAAAGGTAAAAAGAAATCTCTTACCTTTTCTTTCACCCGGGAGCCGAGCTTGTTCCATTCTAATTCTTATTCGATGAAATATCAAAATAATTCCAAGCTTTTGCATAAAGACTGACACTTCTGGTTAAATAAAGATATTATATTTAGATACAGTTATATACAATTATTAGATTACATGAAATTACGCGGTCTCCAGCTAACAGTCATTCAAGTTCGAGTTCAGAGTTCTAACTACGTTCTTACGTAGGATTATTCTCGAGTTTAGATGTAATGGTGCTGATAGTCCGGAGTTTAGATGTAACATCACCCCCCACCATTGAGATCCGACGATGCGGAGGAACTCAATACACACAGGTCCAGTCGATGAGGAGGCCGAACAACTCGTCCAGCTCTGGTCATCACTCGAAGACTTGAAGCAGGTTGTGGAATACTAGCTGCCTGATCAGCCTGGCCAGTTGCATGGCCGTTTCTATCTCGAGGTGCTCTGTCGGAGAATGGAGGGCCAACGGATTCGGAAGTAGAGATCTCCAACGGGAAAAGCCGGGGCACTGGACGAAGCAGAATTCCATTTCTTGTCTTGACCCTCGCTAGTCTAACTATTCCGTCTTTACTGAGAAAAAGCTCGACTATCTTGGCTAAAGGCCAATGTATGCGTCGTCTCTGGCTGTCTTCCAACAGAACGACATCGCCTACTTGCAACTGTTGAAATTTTCCCTTCTTTATTGCCTGTTGTCTCAACTGACCAAGATATTCATTACGAAATCTGTTTCGTAGATCATGTCTTATTCTCTGTTGGTATTTGGCTCGACGGTTTAGTTCTTTGGAATCTACGAAGTCCATATCAGGAACTCCTGATGACGGCAATTCTTGCAGGAACATCATAGGGGTCAGTGGTAATGGATCTTGATTATCCTCTGATACGTATGTGATAGGTCGCAAATTAATCACTTGTTCACAGTCACATAATATAGTATATAATTCTTCATAATTTAAGAACGTTCGACCTAACACTATTCTTAAATTTTCTTTCACCATTTGCACAAGCCTCTCCCCACCAGGCGGCGGTCGGAGGGTTGAACTTCCATCGTATCCTTTGGATAGAAGCAGCTGAACATATGGCGTTCCAATTAACTTTCTTAAGAACACTGTTAGTCCCTACAAAATTAGTTCCATTGTCGGAATATATCACATAAGGTCTACCTCTTCTGGCAATGAATCTACGTAAAGATTGGATGAAAGTTTCTGTAGATAGAGAAGTAACTAGTTCGAGGTGAATGGCTCTATAAATGGCACATGTATATAAGACTATCCATGCTTTAGACCCCTCACGGAGATAGAGAGGACTCGCTAGATCTACACCGACGACTTCAAAAGTCGCCCCTTCTCTGACTCGGTCTTCGGGTGGATATCCTGGCTCGACTTCCACTCTTTGTGAAACAAATCTTTTACATCTTACACATTTTCTGATAATATTCCGAATACTTTTTCTGGATTTTAATATCCAAAAGTTTTCTCTAAGATTTGCCATCAAAGTGCTGACACCAGCATGCTGGAGTTCTAGATGTTTCTCGTACATTAGTCTCCCAACAAGAAAGTGTTTTGAAGGTAAAATAATAGGATATCAGAAATTTTCATTATCTTGACGCTGTAGGACATTCGTTTTGGCTCTTAAAATTCCATTTTGGTCTACGATTGGTCTCAGCGCACGAATAGCGGGATCGTTTATGCCTGTAAATGATTCTTTCTGTACCAATCTACAAAGTGCCTTTTCAGCATTCTCCAATTCATCAACTGAGACATTACGAGTGAGGTTTTTATCTTTGTTCTTTAAATTGTGATAAAACCTGAAAATCCAAGCGATCATTCTCACGGTTTTTCTATATGAAGAGAAGTATTTGTAGTACCGGTCCAAATTGTCTCCATGATCTAGAAGAGTCAGAATCGTTTTCCTTTTTTCCTTGTTTATAAGTTCCTCATCAGGCTTTTCTTCTACATGGGGCCACTCGTCTTCTGGTAAGTAAAGCCACGATGGGCCCTCCCACCATGCCAATTTCTGTAATTGCTCAATAGTACAACCTCTCGATGGGAGATCCGCTGGGTTTAAACTTCCAGGTACATGCCTCCAGTCAGATATTCTGGTAAGCGATCTTATTTCTTGTACTCGATTATGAACAAACGTACCCCATGCTTGATCCCTTCTTATCCACCCCAAAGCTGTAGAAGAATCACTCCAGAACACTGTTCTACAATTCTTAAGTTTCAAATCTGATAGAATTGTTTTGGCAAGCCTGGCACCTATCAGACAGGAAAGAAGTTCAAGCCGTGGAATCATAAGTTCCTTAATAGGGGCTATTCGACTTCTCGCGCTTACTAACTGAACCTTTACACCTTCGATGGTTTCAGCTCTTAAAAATGCACATGTGGCATAGGCTCTTTTACTAGCATCCGAAAAAACGTGAAGCTCTACGGTATCTTCGTTTTCGTAATCAATATTTAACCAACGAGGAATTTCAATCTGAGATAGCAGAGGCAATTGGTTCAACCAAGTCCCAAACTGCTCACTTAGGGGAAGAGGAAGATCTTCATCCCACTTAATCTTCTGGTTCCATGTTTCTTGCAAAATTAGCTTAGGAATTACAGTTATCGGTGCAGTAAAGCCAATGGGATCAAAAAATTTCTGGGTAATTGACAAAACTTTTCTTTTGGTAATAGGTTCCCTCAAGTTAAATGTTTCTTTGATCTTGCAACTCAAACTATCTTTTTCTAAATCCCATACTAAGCCTAATACTGGGACAACTTTCGTCTTGTTCTCTATCTCATCGATCATGTCAATGCGAAAATTTGATCGCCAACATCTCAAATTGAAATGCCCTGAAGCCAAAATCAATCTTGCTTCTTGAACGAAATTTTCGGCTTCATCTACGTGATTTAAGCTAATTAACGAATTATCGAGGTAAAATGAATCCTTCAAAATATTAGAAGTTTCTAGAAAGTTTTCTGGGACTGTAGCCAAAAGGTGACTAAGTGTAGCGGCTACCAGAAACGGACTTGATGTGAGTCCAAAAACAACTCGGTTATGTCTGTAAATTTTAAACTTATGTTGATTATCGAACCATAGAAACCTTAAAAAATCTCTATCCTTTTCTGCTATTTTGATTTGACAAAAGGCCTTTTCGATATCAGATGACACTCCTATGCGATATTTTCGAAAACGATTCAATATACGTGGAATAATTTCTATTAAATTTGGTCCTTTACTCAAACAATCACTGAGAGAGGGTGAATTCTTAGAACGTGCAGATGCATTGAAAACAGGCCGTATCTTTGTAGTTTCACTAGACTCTTTTATTACAGGTCTGTGTGACAAGTAGTGCACTCCTTCCTCCTTTTCCTCAGTTACTACCTCAATAATGTTCTTCGCTTCCCACTCATCAAATATTTCTTCGTAATCTTTTCTTCTGCGTGTGTTAATTAGTTTACTTTCGGTTTTGACGAGGTGTCTTTCTGCCATAGTACGGTTACTGGATAAGACGGATTTATCTAAAATAAAGGGTAAGGTTACTTCATATCTCCCTGAGCTATCCCGTTTTACACTTTTCAAGAAATGTTTTCGAGTTTCTTCTTCCAAGACACTTTTCGTTTTGTTTTCCTCGCTTGAAATCCCCAAGGTGTCTAAACGCCAAAGATTGGACAAATTTGTATCGGAAACATGTAAGGATAAAGAAAGAACGGACAGTGAACTCGACGTACTCGCATTCTCTTTAATCTTGCCCATTAAAGTCCAGCCTAACTTGGTCTCAAAGGCTACGTAATCCCCCGCAAAATGTTCAATTCTTTCAGTGAACAATTGTGCTGCGGTGTCCGCTCCTAACAGCATATGAATCTCTTCCGGATTTTCTTGAAACAGACAGAGATTTCCATTCGCATGATTGTCGTTGATAAGGATTCCCCTTTTTTCCATTACTTTAATTAACTTTTCCTCTTTGATCTTGGGTAGTGACGAACAAATTTTCCTCTGGTCTAGTGCTTCGATTTTACACCTGTACTTTCCATCTAAACTAGTTAAATCTATTTGATAACGATTATGAACTTCCGAAACTTCTACACCCCCAAATAACCCATGTTTAATTCTTTCAGTTCCTATCTTTTCTAATTTCAACGTTTTAGCAGCATATTGACTTATGTACGTGTTCTGACTTCCGGTGTCTATTAGCAATCTTAAATAACCCTTTAAGGTTTTCCCAGCTACCCCTACTACCAAAGTTTGTAAATAAACTTCAGAACGGTTGCTTTGATTCGAAAGTACTTTATTTTCAACTTCCTGGACAGTTTTGATCGTTCCCTTTTTACTCTCGGAATTAATTCTGTTACACGTAATCGTAGAATGCTTAGAGTGACAATGGGAGCAAAAAATGTTAGAATCACAAAATTTGCTGATGTGACCCTTATTTTGTAAACACCTAAAACAAGTGCCATTTTTGCGTAGTATTTCAACCTTTTCGTCATTCGTTAGTTTCTGGGCAATAGGACATTTATGGCTTGAATGGGAAAAATCTCCGCAAAAAACGCATGCCTTAATCAATTTTTCTTTAATACCCGTGGACACTAAATCAGAAGCAGAAGAAGCTTTCGTTTCTAATTTATTGCTCTTTCCATCGCTGAAATGACGAGTGTTTATTTTCTGGACTGCATACGCAGACTGACGGCGCCCACTATTCGATGCCGAATGCTCTGAATTCTTATTTATGACTTCCGCCCTTTCGCGTGAATCTAAACATTGAGCTATAATCAAGCACATGCTTTTAATATTACAATACGCACTTCCATTACTCATTCTGTTAATCTCAAGCAAAATATCTTGGGGAAGTGATTTCAGAATTATTGGACATAACACACTTGATAAATTCTCAAGAGACTGACCCAAATTTTCTAAACATCTTAATTCGATAGAAATATTATCATAAAATTTTCTAAAGGCGCGAACATCATTCGAGATTTTCAAGGTTTAGTGTTCAAAATATTATTTATGTGGGTGTAAATGAGCACATCTGTTTTCGCAAATCTTTCTTTTAGAAGATCAATTGCGGAATCGTAATTAGCAGCAGTAATCGGTAATCCTTCGACTGTATTTAAAGCAGAACCACCTAAATGAGCTTTCAAATAATTAAATTTGTCTATTTTATCTAATGAATCATTTTTATGAATGGCAGACTCGAAACTGTTCCAAAATGTTAGCCAGTTGTTTATATCTCCGTAGAATTTCGTTAAAGTTAACTTAGGTAATTTGATTCGAACAGACTCGTTATGTTTTGGTTCGCTTTGACTGGCAGTACTAAACTGGTTATTTACTACCGTTTCAGTAGATTTGCGTTTTAATTCGTCGATTCTTTTGGAGGTTCGGAAACTGCATTTAACGACCTTTTGACGATATTCTTCAGATTTTTGGAATTCAGCATCAAATTCTTCGACTTTAAAAAGAGGTTCTAATTCTGTATCGACACTTTTAAGCGATTCAAAATTATTCTTTAACATTTCTAAATTTTCTTCCAAATCATGAATTTTCGGATCAATTTCCGAAAGCTGCGATTCCAAATCTTTAAGCGATTTCGTTACTGATGTTCGGAGAGCTGCGCGCTTCTTTTTTAATTTATTTAAAATCTCTTCAGACATGTTCTTAACAGTTCAAAAATTCAAAAATTAATCAATAATTGTATTCTTAATCTTTATTGTCTAATTTAAATTCTTATTCTTAGCTCGGGCGTCCCAGCAAGGATGCCAAAAAATATTGTTGTATCTCTCAATAGAATTCTAAAAGGTAAAAAGAAATCTCTTACCTTTTCTTTCACCCGGGAGCTGAGCTTGTTCCATTCTAATTCTTATTCGATGAAATATCTAAATAATTCCAAGCTTTTGCATAAAGACTGACCCTTCTGGTTAAATAAAGATATTATATTTAGATACAGTTATATACAATTATTAGATTACATGAAATTACGCGCTCTCCAACTAACAGTCATTCAAGTTCAAGTTCAGAGTTCTAACTACGTTCTTACGTAGGATTATTCTCGAGTTTAGATGTAATGGTGCTGATAGTCCGGAGTTTAGATCTAACATGCTCAGTGAAGCCCAATTCTACATCTAAGATTATTCCCAAGTATTTAGGGCATGATGACATTAAAGGCAAATTCATAATGGGCTTATGAATTTGTGTTTAATGTACAATTTTTGGATTAAACAGATTTCTATGCTTCCTATCTGTTGAAAAGACACAGAAAGTAAGCATTGATCTTGAGTTTTAAGCTCTGCGTCCACCTCATGATTCCATTTATAGATTTCTGGATATGCTGTTTCAGATTCCTGAATATCCCTGCTGGAGTGTCAGATCATGATGTCATCTGCATGGCAGGCCACTTTAATATCTTTGTCAAGGTTAGGTGAATGTCATTCACATATCAAAGGAAGAGAAGGGGACTCAAAATAGAACTCTGCAAGGATTTTCTTACTTTTGGCTAAACATACATTATAGCACACTTTAATTTTTCTCTCCCTCAAGATATTACTTATCCAGATAACAGGATTTCCTCTGGTATCATAATGATGCATAAGTTTTACGAGTTTGTCTCCATACTCAAATGCAGAAGACATATCAAGAAAACTAGCAATGTTTTTAAATATGATCAACAAGCACTGTCTTGCTTTTTCATCCAGATGTTTAACTATTTCCCCCAAAATAAGATAATTTCCTGGTGATTTATTTCCTCTAAAGCATTGATAGCAATATATAATTCTTCTAAAGTAATGTCATTTAGAAACAGGTCATCATGCCTGTACTCTCTTGCCTCCAGGAGCAATTTTCTGGTTGAACTTTTTATTTTCTTATCTTCTTTCTGACAGTCAATTTTACCAGCATTGGAGAAGTGCATTGCAAGTTTATTGGCCACATTTTCATTTGTATCTACTGTTGATTCAGCTGTCTGAAGACTGGGCAGCAAACTTGACTGAAGGAGTTGTTTAATGATTTAAATATTTTCCAATACTTAGTGTCTTTCCTTGGCTGTAGGGAATTACAAAGCTTGGAATATTTTTATTGTGTGTTGGCAACAATTTTTTCTTTCATTCTGTTTATGACTCAGATAGCAGTCTTGCGTTTTCTTCCGTATTGTTTACTTTAAGTATTTAGCGTAAAAGAAATGAAAGATATTTTATGTATATGCATTTTACATAACATATTGTTCAAAAAAGAAATTTGATAAATTCTGCATATGCTTCAAAGATTTCATTAACCTCTTATCTTTTAAAAAAGCACAAATTTTTAGCAAATAAACATCACCTACAGATGCTTCTATGTAGAATACTTGTTTGTAAATAATTGGCATTTCTCACTCACTGCAACCATACCTTTTTTTGTTTTGTTAGATTAGAGAAAAATGAACCATTTATTTCATTTAATTTATTCTTATCATTTTGCAACTATTTATTAAATCTTTTCTTTTTGTATTTTAATGAGAAGTAACAGCACATATCTCTAAAATGTAAACAAAAATTTGCCTTTTCCTTCCAAGACTATGGTATAGACCTCAAATTGTGAGCAGGTGTACTCCCTGGGTTATTTTTTTTATTTTACATCATTTTAGTCATAAAATTTACAAGCGAAATGAAATAAAACAAAAAAAAGGGGGGGAAGCAATAAGGTGAGCAGTAAATATATTATGATGGTTTGTGTAAGGTTCACAATTTAAATTTCATGTTTGAAAAATCTAAGAATTAATCAGATTAGGGATTTACTTTGGCAGCCTGAGAAAATTTATGGAAATTTGATTTTATATTTTGACACTTCTCATTTCTAACAGTTCTGACAAAAATGTTTCTCCGGAAGCTTAATTTGTAATAGACTTGTGAAGGGATTTCAGTAAGAAAAACATCCAAATAAAAAAGGATAAATTTCTAATGTAAATGTTTGGATACAAGCTTGACATGGAATGATGCATGAAATAGTGTGGCTCTTACACAGCTGAAGGAAAAAAGCTATTGCAATTATAAATCTCTTGTTGACTTTTCTTTGAACTCCCTTTATTTTGTTTTAATTGTGTACTGAATTTCAAGTATTGATTAAATCCAAACGTTTAAAACTTAAATGATTAAAAGCACAAAGCTGAAATTTCTACACTGAATAAAGCAGAAGCATAGCTAGGGGGGACACCTGTCCACGGGTGCAGCATCCAAAGGGCACCAAATTGATGTTAAGAAATTTTAGAATGAAATGTTTTTCCATTCTTGACAAACAGGAAGGGAGTGCGAAATCTTTAGTTGTTCCCCGGCCCTGAAAACCCTAGCTACCGCTCTGGAGTAAAGTCAAGAAATAAATACCTGTTAAACTTTGTAGGTCAAATTTTCACATTTTTGCACACTACTGGTTCAGGAAAATTTTTAATAACTGTGCCAGATGAGTCAGAAGAAATGGGTACTTCATTGAAACAAATAAAACATAGCAAAGCAAAAAGCAGTAAATACATTAAAGAAACAAACATAAGACAAATTTTCCTAAACATATGAAAAATACTGCAAATCACCAATAGTGCCCACAGAGTAAATTTTAAAGCATTTATTTCTCAGTGATCCCACAGTTCTGAGCTAATGATTGAACCAACTCCCATGATTTGGTGCAATCATTTATATAGGGCAGCTCAGCCTTTTGAAAAATAGTTCCTAGGATATCGAAAGCTTGTTTCCTAAAAACTTCCAGGAAGTGGAACCCGTCAATGACAAAAACTGCTGCGAAAACCTGTCAGGAGATTTTCTGCCTGTATCTTGGCTTTTCATTACACAAATTCAATTAAACTAAGGTACTCACTAAAATTATTACATAAAACAAAATAAACAAAAAACACATCATAATTTACTGAAGTACAAAAATTAAAAGTTAAATTATAACATTATTATTATTATTATTTTTGTTGTTTAGAAATTTTACTTTTGATGGGAAAGTTGTCACCCATACCTACCTTTATTTCTTATCATTTTATTCTTCAACAAATTTTACTTTGCTCTTAAAATGTGAAATAATAATTAAAAAAAAAATTAAACTACAGTAAATGTGCTGGAGTCACCCATGTGCTGCAAGTGGGTTTGGTTTGGTTTATTTGAGTACAGCAAAGCATATGAAGGCTATCTGCCTAAGAAGAGGGATGTCTTCGTGGAGAACTTTTCAAAGGGAAACTGGCCAGGTTGCATGTTGGATACCCCCACACTAAAATCTGTCAATGATCAGTACAATACTCCTTCATTCTTCAAACCATGAATAAAATTTTGAAGTTCCGAGAGTTTTTGGAAATTAAAATTTTTTCCGAGAGAAGGGATCCTCCTGCTAGAATTTCAGTATTAAAATTAGAAAGAAAAGGCACACAAATAAACTTTATTAAACTTCTTGAATACAAAAATATTTTTTTTTTTTTTTCAAGTCTGCAAAATGTTCTTCCCTCTCTTCCTCTTTAATATCTTACAGATTTGGGAAATGTCAACACTTCAGTGTCAAGTTCATCTTTACTTGTAAGGATACTTGCAGGTATTCTCTAACATTGGATGTAAGTACACATATTAAATTTACTTTTATTTGCTTTTGAAAACTTTTGACTAGTGTAAAACAAAGATTTGGATTGAAAAAAAAATCAAAAGATAAACAATTATTTACAAATAATAAAGAGATTTAACATAGGAAAATCAAATTCTAAATATGGCCAGGGGCAATCTACATGTATACAGCTAAAGATAAATAATTACAGTCAAAAGTTGTTAATCCGGACCTCAAAGCTACGAACTTTTTGCGCATGCATCAATGCATAATGCGTTGACGCATGCGCGTAATACCTTTACGTATGTGCATATACGTGTACGCATGCGCATAATATATTTACGCATGTGTGTTTAATGTATAACGGATGGTATAAGCTAAGCTAAAATTATCTAATTATGTATTTCAGTTAATGTTGCAGATTGCGTTGTTCCTTAATATTCGAATTGGATCCGGCTTATTATTTTTTGCAGAGTGTTAGATCAATTTTATAAAACTAAGTTAGAACTTTCGATTACGTCAAATAGAATTTCCGATGCTGGAGCTGCCAAAGGATCTACAAAGCGAAAGCATGTTTCGATGTCCATCAAACAAAAAGTGGAATTGCTGCAAAAAATGCATAAAGGCTCCTTTGTTTCTCTCACCATTCCGAAATCTGTTTATCAATTTCACGCTGCTCTGCGCGGGGAAGGGGGTGGCGGCGTCACGGCGTGCAATGAACTGGAAGTTGATCTTTCAACACTATCCTTATCTTCAGGACAAATGTTTTTATTTTATTTGGCTTTAATTCCTTACTAAATGTAGTATTTCATCTCAATGTACTCCGTCTTTGATATGATTTAAAACAAATTCCTCGTCATTATAAATATCACGAATACACATCAAATAGTTTTCTGGTTGCAATTTTCTAATTTCGACTCTGCATAATGTATGCTTTGCGCATGCGCGCATTGAAAGAAATGTTTAATATAAAGTAAACAAATAAATATTAAGCTTTTTTTTTTTTTTTTGTAAATTTTGATACCCTTTAGATCATAATTGCTCTTTATTTCATAAATTACGGTTTCTTATTTTTAATTTTATAATTTGTGCATGCCATCTTACCAGATTTAAACTGATGATCTATAATCCGGAATCGCCGAAGTCCTAAAGAGTCCGGATTAATGACTTTTGACTGTATAAACACTCATTTTACTTTAAGAATTAAAAGTCAGTGACTTAAAACTGTAATAGTATGTTTCAGTTTAGCTTTGCTAAGAGCTGTTTCGGAAATTGTGCTTTATAAGCATTATACCTTGTTTATTTTTAGATTTAAAATATTGTATAAGTTGCCAAAATGAAACTTTATAATATGACTGCGAAAAATAAAAATGTTTTATTTTAATGTTATTTTTTAAATATAATTTCAATATATTACCATTATTTTAATTAAATTTATCAATGTTACGATGTTTTAAAAAAAATCGTAGAAAAATTCTCAGATTTTGGAATTAAAAAGTTTCTATAGAAACTAATCTTAAAATCACCAAAATGTTGAAAAGTCGCCAAATTTAGAACAGTTTAATAAAAGAATTCACATCCCCAAAAGCAAAAAGTTGTTTAAGAGCTCTTTACTAGAATAAATGAATTTCGAAATGCTTATGTTTCACTTCTTGCTTAAAAACTCGAGTATCCCATCATTTATATTAGAAATAGAAATAAATTATAACTCATGAACCTATTCAAAAGATTACCATATATATGGCAGTGAATCGCCAAAAATATTCCTCAAAATGCTAATTCACACTCAAAATGACAGTCGTAAAAACAGACAGAAATTTCAGATGATTAAAATTAAGGACCTTGTGTTGATTTTGGCCAAAATTAAGGACTTTTAAGGGCCAAAAATCGATTCCAAAAAATCTAAGGACTTTTCAAACCCTGCATAAGAATAGCACTCGCCAGTTTGTCTGCAGCTGTCTATTGCTGTAGAAACAAACCCTGACCCATTTTTCATAGGGGTGTTTAAAAATTTAATTCTCAGTTTGCCACCTTGGCGCATTTAAAGATGATTTGGTGATATTCACATTTTTAGTCTCAAGTAAAATGCTCATTGACCCTTTGTCGTGGCCCCTACATCCAATTTCCGAAAATGAAGATTTGATGGCGTAGATAAAGCTTTTGCAGCGAAGAAACGGTCTTTGATTTTGCCAAATGAAGTACAAGTCGCTGAATTTTCCATCCCTCTAGATGTACAATGAGTAAAAATACATCAAAATAAATTGTAGGGAAATAAATTTAAAATTCTATGCTTATTTTTTAAAAAATATTTAATATTTACATTTTAAAAAAATCATGCTATTATTTTGCTTTTTTTTTTTTATTTTTTTTTTATTTTATTTGTTGTTTGCTTGCAAAATCATAGATGACATCTTAGAAATCTACTAGATTGCCCCATTCTCTGTAATATAGTATAGACACACTTCATAAATGTAAAATAAATTTTTATAGTTCTTCCCTCTAGCTAATCTTCTGTAAACATTCAAAGCAATTTCTTCAGTCTTTAAATGACGTTCTGCTATGTTTTTATTTCAAAATTGTCTGTTAATTTATTGCTTGAGCTTTAATAATTACTAAAAATTTCATCATTAAATGTATATGGAATCACCTGAAAGTAAAAGTGTTTATTTACATACCCACGCTCTTTATAAATACTTTTCATGAACATTTCTTCTTTTCCCATACCTTCAAACAAAACCAAAAGCTGGTCAATTTAATGGCAAAAGGAAGCGGGGAAGGTGAATTAAAATCAAAACTGCTTTTACCTTAATTACCAGTGGTTTGGTTTGGTTTATATGATTACGGAAAGCCTCCAGGGTTATATGCCTTCATGGAGGGCTTTCTAAGGGAACTGGTTAGTATACACATTACACGTCAGTAAAACTACGAAAACACCCATGCAGCCAGCCCGTTCACGGGATTCAAACCTTGGACCGAACTACTAGTGTTCAGTGATTTTACCACTGGGGGGCCTCTTAATTACCAGAGCCCATTTATGTATTATGCTGCTTTTTATAGACACTGTTGTAACTTGTTTAGTTTGTTAAACTTACTAATTTCTATACTTTCATAGTAGACTCAACTAATGAGTATATCTCAAGAATTCAAAATTTTTATTATTACATTTTAAAACAGTTCACATGACATTCATGTAGCACAGTAACACATGCATCACAACAACAGAATCGCATAGCATGAACGCCCTTACAGTTATGGTTATTTTAAATATACATCACATCCCTTCCTTCAGTTTATAAACAATAATAAAAATAGCAAATAATATCAATACAAGTATATTCACAATATGCCATACAATAAACAAAGTTACATAAAAATGATATATGCAATATGTTCATTATTTTATTCCATGACAAAGTCTCTATACCTTAAAGGTTGTCTAATCAACCGTCCACTTCTTGTTACTGTATTATTGGATAAATTATTCTGTTGATTTCCTATATTAATAGGCACAGAAAGATTATCAGGGCTTTCATTTGAATTTTCCTCTTTATCTACTAATATAGCATCATAATCATTATTAACTTTGTAAGGTGATTTTGAAAATTTTATATGGAGTCTGTTTCTTCGTAATATTTCCCCATTTGAATTTCTTACAATATAGGATCTAGGAGCTTTATGTTTTGAAATTATTTCACCTTTATCCCATTGCCCAGTTCTAAAGTTGAACAAGGTTATACTATCTCCAGGTTTTAACTCAGGCAGTTTCTGTGCGGTTCTATCATAATAATATATTTGCCTCGCTTGAAGTGCACGAAATTTAGAATAAGGTTTGTTTATTTTAGTATTTAACAATTTATTACTGATAGGTAATTTTGTCCTTAATCTTCTATTAAGTAACAGTTGTGCAGGAGACAAATTTATTCCACTAATTGGGGTATTTCGATATTCCATTAAGCCTACACTTATATCTTGCACTTTTCTCATGATATTTTTCACTATTCCTACAGCTTTTTCAGCCAACCCATTACTTTGAAGAAATCTGGGGCTATTAAATTTAAGTTCGAAATCCCAATCTTCAGCAATTTTTTTAAATAAGTAGCTATTACAGGGATTATTGTTGCAAACGACTTCATTTGCAATACCATAAGCTAGCAAAGATGCATTTTAACTTTATCATAATGTCATTTGCTGTCTTATCTTTTATGTTAGAAACCTCAATCCATTTAGAGTAATAATCGATAACTACTAAATAATTTTGATTACCAAATTGCAAGATGTCAAGGGCAATTTTTTTGAATGGTTTAGTTGGAATTTCATGTTGCATTAGAGGTTCTTTTTTAATTTTTTATTTCTGAATTTTTCACATATTTCACATTTGGAAACAAGCTGCTCAATGTCATTTGCCATACCTGGCCAGTAAAAAATTTCACAGGCTCTACTTTTACATTTCTCAATTCCAAAATACGCTTCATGAATTAATTGCAACATATCTTTTCTCAAACCATAAAGTACAACTAATTTTTCATTAATAAATAATAAGGCATCATTAATATAAAGATAATTTTTAACTTTAAAGTATGTTTTTACACTACTATCTACTTTTTTGTAACATTTAGGCCAACCCTCCTTAATATATTTCATAACTATTTGCAAATCTGGATCTGATTCAGTTTCTTTACTAAATTGCACCACTCTTCTTTCATTCATAGGCAAATATTTTGAAATAATGTGAACAACATTTAGCATTTCAGGATCATCACTAATAGTTTCATTCACAGGATATGCACGTGACAAAGTGTCAGCAAAAAGCATTTGATTACCTGGAACATAATTTATCTCAAAATCATACTTCAGTAATTTTAAGATCATCCTTTGCATTCTAGACGAGATTTTATGCAATGGTTTCTTAACAATTGCCATTAA
This sequence comes from Stegodyphus dumicola, assembly GCF_044657685.1. Lineage (NCBI taxonomy): Eukaryota > Metazoa > Arthropoda > Arachnida > Araneae > Eresidae > Stegodyphus > Stegodyphus dumicola. The sequence continues at coordinate 185,698,568 of NC_140781.1, forward strand.
TGGTTTATGATCACTTTGTACTGTGACTTTCCGTCCATAAACAAAATTGTGGTACTTTTCAAAAGAAAATACTATGGCCAATAGCTCTTTTTCGATCTGTACATAGTTTTTTTCACCGTTAGTCAGGCTGCGAGACAAAAATGATACAGGCTTACCCTTTTGAATTAGACACGATCCTTCGAACTATCACACTGTATAATTATATCTTCATTACCACTGAAAACTTTTAAAATTGGAGCTTTGTTAGCAGTTGTTTGATGTTGTTCAATAACTCTTCCCGAGTTCTCTCCTCAATTAAATTCTACCTTTTCTTGAATGATTTCTCTTAAAAGAACAGTAACTTTAGATACATTAGGTATGAATTTTGACAGAAAATTTAACATTCCTAACAACCTCCTTACTTCAGTTTTTGATTTTGGTGTTGGCATATCAGTAATTGCTTTAATATGACTAGAATCGGCTTTTACACCTGACTCAGAAATAATTTGGCCTACATATTTGACTTCCGGTACTCTATATTATAATTTATCAGGATTAAATTTTATATTTAGAGACCTAGCTCTTTCAAGAACCTTAGATATAATTATATCATGAGTAACCTCATCAGATCCTGCAATTATGATATCATCAAAATAAACTTCCACACCCTCAATACCACCAAATAATTTTTAGTTTCTTTTCTGAAATATTTCTGGGGTGGAGGATATTCCAAATGGCATTTTATTAAATTTATATCTTCCATAAGGAGTATTAAATATATATAGTTCAGAACTAGCTTCATCTAGTGGTACATGCCAAAATCCATCTTTTAAATCTACAACTGAAAATACTTTTTTACCTTCTAACCTACTAATTATATCTTCTGCAGAAGGAATCTGACAGTGTTCCCTTTTAATTACTTTATTTAGATCTCTAGGATCCAAGCATAATCTCAGACTCCCATTAGGTTTATCAACTATAACCAAACTTTGAACCCAATCAGTTGGTTTATTTACTTTCGATACTATCCCTTCTCTTTCAAGTTTATCTAAAGTATCATTTAATTTAGGCTGTAAAGCCTGAGGAACACGTCTTGGGGGCTGTATTACTGATATTGCATCATCTTTAAGGGTTATATGATATGGTTTGTCAGGAAATTGCCCTGTACCAGTAAATACATCTTTATACTGAGCAATTAAATCATTTTTATTAATAATATTGCACTTTAAGGAATCAATCCTTTCAATTAGCTTTAATGCAGAACAAGCTGTTAACCCTAATATAGGCTTAGATCTTACATCAAGAACATAAAACTGTAAAGGTACATTCTTAAGCCTTTCAAGTTGAACAATTAATTATAAGAGTGCCTTCTGGTTTTAACTTAAAATTACCATATGCAGTTAAGAACAAATCAGTTTTATTAAGTTTAGGCTTAAGTTTAACATTATTTAAAACATATAAAGGCAAAATATTTACTTCTGCACCAGTATCTAACTTAAAATCAACCTCGAAAGACTTATTATTTACATACATTGCAATACTTTTCACACATGTTTCACTTACCTTGTGAACATCCTTATTTACTTCATCAATAGAATTTGTTAGTTCTTTAATTGATTTTGCACTTATTTTACATCCACTATGCCCATTTACCGGTGGATCTATCATTACAGAGTGAACAAATACACTATGTTCATTATATATACTAAGTTTATTATTTGGTATTCCAACTTCATAAATGTTCTTGGGACACCTCGTGGCAAAGTGGTTCTTTACTTTGCATTTCGCACACATCTTTCCGAAAGCTGGACAGTCCCGGTATTTGTGCCTCCTTCCGCACTTCTTGCAGTCATATTCTAGTGCTGATTGCTTCTGCTGCGACATTTTCGGTGGCACTGACTGTTTTGGTTGATGCTGCTGTTTTCTATATTTCTTCACACTGTTCACAGTCGCTGGATCATCTTTCATGTTCCGGAGTTGCTCTTTGCTTGTTTCAGCGGCACGGACTATTTCTATAGCTTTTTCTAATCCCAGGTTAGATTCTCGAAGCAAAAGTTCGGTCAGACTTCTATCTCGAATGCCTAATACAATACGGTCGCAAATCAATCCATTTTCTTGTTTAGGAAACTCACAAGTTGAAGTTAAAGTCTTTAATTGAGTGACATAACATTCAATTGTTTGTCCTTCTTGCTGGCTACACGAAAAGAATTTGTAACGTTCATGTACAACATTCTGCCGTGGTGAACAATAATCTTCAAAAGGCTTTAAGACCTCTTCATACTTATCTTTATTCTCAGGTGTCTCAAATCGTGTTATAAATTTTGAGTCCTTCAGTAAATTCAAAAGGATTGCAATTTTAGTCTTATCTGGCTTGGCATCTTTTTCCGTTGCAAGTAAATAGTTTTCTAGCTCTTGCTTCCATTTTTCTTTAACATTTTCGATGGAGAATGTTAGAGGAGCAGGTGGTCTGAAATCCATTTTGTTCCTGACACCATGTAACTTCTTGTTTAGCTTGTTAAACTTAATAATTTCTACTGTCAAAGTAGACTCAACTAATGAGCATATCTCAAGAATTCAAAATTTTTATTATTACATTTTTAAACAGTTCACATGACGTTCAGGTAGCACAGTAACACGTGCATCACAACCACGGAATCTCGTAGCATGAACGCCATTACAGTTATAGTTATTTTAAATATACATCACAACTGTAATAGCAAGTAACATAATAAAATGTTAAAATCAGAACAAAATTAGGGTCTCTTAAATTATTCAGTTACCTATTTTATATTTAAAATTATATAATTATACAAAATTTGGGTTTTATAACTGCAGTGAGCTTTGTTGCATTAGCATAATTTTGTATTAATATTTTCATAATAAGACAAAAGTTATTTAATTTTCATTAAAGATTAAAAATTACTCTTTAAGCAAAGTATATCATGGCTTGTGGGTCCCCAAGAACACAGTAATGGGAAATGAAGTAACCATGCAGTGTTCGTTATTATCCACAAGGAGGGTTTTCGCCTCTGCCAAAGGCTCATTGTTTCCCCACTTTTGATAGTCTTTCATTTATATTGTGGCAAAGAAAATGCTGAATCTATAAGTATTCTCATAACTTGAGAGAGCTATCAGATGAAGAAGAAGGATGCCTTCTGGGAGGACTTTTATAGAGGTATAACATCTAAAAAGTCGTCTGAATCACTGTCATAAGATTCCGTTTCTTCTGAATCGGAATCGCTGCTGCCAGTTTCAATTATTAATTCATCCACTATCTCTTCTAGAAGTTCGTCCTTGTCCCAATAAGAATTTTCAAGTTTTTCCGTGTGGTTGCAGTGCGCCTGCCATTTTTGAGAAGTGACTTCATCCAAAGCTTTTTGTGTTAAATTTTTCAAATTTTCCAAACTTAAGTCCACAGTCACATTCCTTTCCCTGATCAGTCTTTTAACTGATGACCAAACATATTCAGTTGCGTTTAGATCACAGTGGTAAGGAGGGAGACGCACAACATGATGCCAATTTTCTTTTATGATGGTGTCAATTTTATAGATTACTTTTTTAGGACGATTTCATTCTATTAAGTTAAAAAGTTCCACATTTTGCATTTTGGGATTGCAGCATATCATCTTCTTCATCAGCCAATTTACCACTGTTTGCTTTGTAGCATATTTCGTGGATGTCTGATCTTCAATTTTTGTGTGATATGGGGCATTCTCCATGCATACCACATTTTGGGGTCGTAAATTTGGAAGAAGCTTTTCCAACACCCATTTTTCAAAATTTCCATAGTTCATTTGCCCATGGTAATCCCCGCTTTGAACTGATGCTTTATATACAAGTTGAGCACCTGGAATAAATTCTGCGGAAGAGCCGGCATGGACAACAATCAGTCTATTTTTTGAACTGACATTTATCTGTGCACCAAAAACCGTATCATGCTGCCAACATTTCTTAAAAGTTAAATTGCTATCAACCCATGTTTCATCGATGTAAACAATGTGGCGTTCACTTGCCCCGAGTTTCCTCATTTCGCATAAATAATTGTTCCTCCAAAATATAATGCAAGGGCCTTTCGATAAGAATTTTTCTTTTATTAATGCATTTCTTCCAGCGAAAATTCATTGAATGCAAAACTTTGCACAAAGAGTCTTTTTTGCCACGGGAAGTCTATTTTTTACCTCAAGACAGGCAGTAATTTCTGCACAGATGGCACTTTCTTTTCTTTGATGTAAAAGTCTTGTATTGTCTGCCGTATAAGGCATTTGTCAAAATCGTCAATTTCACACGTATGATTAGCAGGGCTTTTACGTTTAAGTGTATTTAGAAGTTTATTTTCACCCATTGCTGATACTTCGTGCTTAATTTTTTTAATTGTATACTCCGATACTCCAGTACCTTGCGATGTTCTCTTCAAAACTTGAGGAAGAGGAACTACTAAAGAGTTCACCGAAGCTTCAGAAGCACAAAATTCTACGACATTGTACATGATTTGACCTTCCTGAGACTTCAAAGGTTGACCTTTCTTAAACTGGAAAGGCATTTAAAAAAATTGGCAATTAACAAAGCACTACAAAAATCAAGCTAAATAGAAGCAAATTTGAACAAATACTAGTATAAAAGGTATAACAGTGAGAATAAAAATAGCTACTAGTAATAATATAAGGCTTAAGAAAAGATGGGTGCAGCTAGAATGAAACCGAGAAGACGAATGATAAACTCTTTTAACCCTCAACCAACAGTCACCAAAAACAAAATAACAATAAAGCAACCCTTGGTTCGTCCCTATTTGAAATATACTAGCCCTGTTGCTATAGCAACCGCCACCCGCCAGACACCGTGGCGGGAGCTGTTCTTGCCGTAGACAGACAGTACATGGGATGTCTCATCCTGGTCTTAAATCAATACTTTATTAAAAAACAGTTTGTATGGAATTCTATGGTAGCAGATATTAGGCAGTGGTATAAATTTTCTTTGTAGTGCCAAAAGCCTACTGTTCAAAGTTGTAGTAAATCATCTTTCAGAAATTTTCCATTACATTGCAATCATTCTTGTCATGAGCAGATCAATGTTTAGGATCTCCACCCTCTTTTGTGCACATTTTGCTACACATTTATTGATTTACTACATGACCTGAAGCTTTCCATTTAAATGACAATTAGCAATGCATTTCCTGTCGGAGGAGTATTGCACTTTGGAGTTCCTGAAACGATCACAACAGATCGAGGAAGCAAATTTCAAGTCAAATTTTTAGGTTCCATTAAAAATTAAATTACAGCTTGTAATTTTAAGTGCATGGGTATGGCAGAGCATTTGCAATGCCTACTTAAGACTGCCTTAATAAGCAGTAACTCTACTAAATCAACAGATACACTTCCACCACCATCCTGTTCCCGTCTCAAATGTGATTTGAATAACATTTGCAGATTTTGTTTATATGAATCTCTTCTGAAATTATTGGAAAATTCTTTAGAAATTCGCCTGACTGACGATTGGACACTGGGATTTCTCCCACCTCTGCAGATTAATGTGAGGAATTTGATATCAACTTCAGCACAAAGACATACATCCTGTGATGTTTTCATCTACATAGAACTGTCATCTGCTATGCATGTTTTTATGACAAGGTTCTGTTCCTCTACAGTGGCCATATTTTGAATTGATTTCCTGTTCAGACATGCGTTGACGCACGCGCAGAAAGTTTGTAGCTTTGAGGTCCGGATTATAGATCATTCCACATTATGGGTGTCCAGATTAATGACTTTTGACTGCGTGACTACATCAGCGTGACTGAAATTTATCTGATTCACCATTCTTTGTCTCACATTACGGGCACAACTTTTTTACAGTACCGTAATTTCGCACGTGTAGTCCGCAGACTATCTGTGTTTAAAATGCGAATTTTTGAAGCTGCGGACTATCCACCAGTGCGGGTAATACGCTGGTTGTTCAAGGTTAAAATCGTTGAAACTTAAAAAACACGCTGTCGTGAACTGCCGATGATCAAATATAAAAAAAGCGCGAGATTCCAAGAAAACATTCGTATGTATCGTATCGATAGTAAACCATCGAGCATAGTACAGAACGAATGAGTAGTAGCAAGTACAGCTCCTACAATCCAGGCTGGCGCATCATGCGATGCCGGGATATCAGCCAAAGAAAGTCTTGTATGAGCACTCACTTAGCGCAACCAGTCTTGTATCCCAGTATCCTTCGCACTGCTTTAGAGCAACTGCCGGAAGGGGGGAAAAGTAGTTGATGCGTCAGCTGTTTTAGGAGCCATAGTAGGAAGTACCTGGAGTACGAAAAAAAAGCATGATTCGTTTACTTATAGCGTGGTTTGGCAACACCGAGTGAGTGGGGTCGAAGGTCACATTTCATTACCACTTATCACGAGGATAGCACGTTGCACAGTATTTTGTTTTCATATTTTGTCTTTCATCTTCGATAACGTTGATGAAACATCACCGGAGTTTTACTACTGAGTTAAACTCAAGGTAGTTGAGAAAGCTGAAAAAGATGGAAATAGAGAAGCGGGCCGTTATTGGTTTAATCCTAGTATCCGGTGCAAACGGGTTTTGACTACTTTTGGCAACTTTATGATGAGCAGTGAAAACGGGACATATACGATGATTTAGTTAACGGGTCATTCAAAGAAAATATATAGATAAACATAGTATATACTATGTGTGTATAGTATATATATATAGACGTTCTTTGGATCATTTTTGATGTTGGCGATAATTTTCAAAGTCACTCCAAGGCTCCACCATATACTAGGATTTTACCCTGTTATTTTGAAGTGGACGAGAAAGCGGTGAGAAATTGGCGCAAACAAAAGGATGTGTTTAAAAAGCATGGGAATATTGCCGTATTAAAAAAACATATAGTCCGCGGACTATCTGACGATTTTTGAAATTTTTTTTATATAAAATCGTGTCTGCAGATTATACGATGGTGCGGACTATACGTGCGAAATTACGGTATATCAGAAAGTGAAATATAGCAGGGGGAAAAAAAAGGAGAAACGTTTCAATAAGAGCAAATAGTTTGGCTCTGTACGAATCATGTCAACTTTTTTACCCTGCATGCACTCTCTTGTCATGTGACCAAACACATCGTCAATGAAACAGGTTTCGAAAATGAATAAATTACAGAAACTATTGTTATAAATTTTTTTTGAATTATAACAAACAAAAGTGACCATGCATGAGTAAAAATAAACGATTTTTTGCATTGGGTCATATTGAACCAAACGATACATTAGGTATAAATTGAAAAATATTCCTTCGAAATACAAAAACATAAATCCCTCTAGGAGTACATATTTATATTATTTACCAACAATGTCAAGAAGTTTCATTAAAATACCCCTGTACTATATTTTTTACGAATGTGTAAATTTTATACTGGGTCATAGAGACCCGAACATAACAGCAGGGTTAAGGAAACAACCTTTAAGGCCATATCACACGGCATTTGTTTCACACGAACAACTGTTTTGGACAATTTTTGTGCCTGGTTTTTTGAAAGAAAGACGTGCGACTTTTTTCCTTCCTTTCCAAGAAAATTGCAAGTTATTCATTTTCAACTAATCAGCTATCAGCTTGTTTGTAATGGAGAACCAGTTTTCCCCATGTTAACCCCAAAGTGATCTATGGTGATTGGCTGTTGTGACAAAGCAGAAAAATTCCAAACAGTTGTTCTTCCGAAGTAAACCAACGTGTGATAGCAGTCTTACAGAGACATCGAATACAAAGTGGATCATTGTGGTTATGTTTGATAAATTTACAGTCTATGAGGAAAATAATGAAAGATCTTGATGGCAGATGGCTCTATTTCTTCTTTTATGCCTTCTTTCTCTCACAGCAATAAAATTTCATGATATTTGTCACAAAAGTCTTCTCTTTGTAACTATTTTATAAGACTTCAGGCTTGTTTTCAGCTATACCGTAGTTATCATAGAGAGGAGGATGCCCCACTATCCAAGGCAAAGTCACCTCATAATGATTGTCATTGTTAACAGTTGAAATTCCCTTGAAATGCATTAAAGTTTCATCTTCTAGCACCCTTTTGCTTTTCTGTTCAAGCAGATCATGAATACCCAAAATTCCCAACTCTCACATCTCTTTCGCCTGAGAGTTTTTTTAGCTACTTCTCTATTAACTACTTCTCTTTTCTTTCCAAGACTAGAATGGTCCGGCCAACCAAGGTCTCTACAGCTGAAACTCCTAATGATAGATAATACCTGAATTCTTTCAGGTAAAAACACTCCCTAAAATATCTTCACCAAGAAGAACTCGTATTGGTGTATTATCACCAACTTCTGTGATATTCTACGAACTTTAAGTTCTGAAATTAGAAAAATATCATAAATTCTAGGTAATGTGGCGCAAATTTTAAGCTGGTCCAAAAAAGAAATTTTCATGGAAAACCTTTCATCTAAACTTTTTTACTGTAACATCATACCTTCTGTGATCTAGAGCAGGAATAATTTCACCCCCAAATAACTTATGTGACAGCATTTCTATACCTGTAGGAGACACTTTCAGTTCCTTTATTAATCCCGTTTCGATGTATGGTTGATGTGAACCCTCATCCAGCAGTGTACATACAGCAACTTCGCTTCCATTTGGGCAAATTTTAATCAAGATAGTCTTTGGATAGACTTCCCGAGAGGTTCCTTCTGTAAACAATGAAGTGCATTCCGTTTCTGTAAAATTTGCCTGAAAAGCAGATTCTTTCTCCGAATCTGGACAAAACAGAGTGTAATGTCCTTGTCCAAATCTCAAGCACCGAACGGTACTTCATGTTTTACTTTCATTTTTGTAATTTCTTTGGCAATAGTTTGTTGCATTCATAAATATTGTATGCAAAGTTTTACACTGTGACTTTAACGCATCCATAATAAAATATCAAAGCTCATCAGAAACTAAAAGGCACACATATTTAATGTCTAAATTCAAATCATACCAAGCTTATTTTGTATTTACTCCAATTAATTTGTTATAACTTCTCACAAGAAGAAACACAGAAGATTCTTATAGTCGTTAACTAAATATTTTATTTTGAACTGAAACAATTTTAGAACTTTTAGACATTCTTATTATCAAGAGTTACTCATAATGCATTTTTTTCTATATAAAAACAAATTTCTAAGTTATCGATACATACAAAATAAAAGCAAATTCTAAAATTGATAACAATGAATATCAATATGCAACATTTGCTGTCTCATACATGATAAGGTTTTGCTTAGTCTCTTCATCCTGAAGCAACATAAATTAAATTTGCAAGTTCAAGGAAAAAATATCAATCATTTTAGAAAGTTTAGAATTATGTACTTACCCAAGCACTAGATCCCAGTTTAAGATTTGCTAAAGCTAATGATGAGGCTGCTATTTCACTGGGTAGAAACTTCAAAAATGGATCTCCATCTAACAGAGATATTTCACATATGTACTGAAATTAAAGAAAATTCAGTATCATATCTATAAGAAAAATGCCATTACAGATCATAAAAGACTCATTTAAATACATACAAATATGAACTTGATTTAAGTTTCTCAGTTAAGAAATCTGAAAGAGTATTAAACATATTCAAATAAAACAGATTCGCATAGTGCACAAGTTCCTTGTAGTACATTAATCCACTGAGAATAGGAAGAAAATGCAATTATGATGTAAAATTATCCAACAAACGGTCACGTTTTTTTTTAGCAGAGGCCTTGCAACCACAAATTTGTGGGTACCTTCCATAAAATTCATTTGATGCCAGAGCAAGATCTACATTTTGTTTCCCCAAGCCCAACCTGAATTCAATTGAAATACGTTTCATTACCCTTAATAGCTTACTTATAAACAGACACAAGATGAAAGGCTACCTCAAACTCACGGTAAAATTCATTTCAATTCGATATGAAATGAAAACTCTGTGTTTATTAGAAAAACATATCATGTTGGAAACAAAATATTATAAAAGAAAGCTACAATGTTATAAAATACATTAGCATTTACGGTGAATTACTATTATATTGCTGAAACTTTGAAAATGCAATGGCCTTAAAAGATTGTGCAGAAGTGAGGGGGAAAAACTTAAAATTTCTTTTTTGTTATTGAAACTGAGAGCAAGGAAAAGACGTCATTGAAAAATTTAAGCATCCTTCTTAAAGAAAAATGACAAAACATTAAATACAGATTATGAGAATAATTTAAAAGCATAGGTGATGAAAAGATTCTTGAAATGACAACGAAAATTTTTCATGGACTATTCCACGTTAACAAACATTGTCACCCGTTTCTCTGGTGTTGAAGAAAGTGTATTTGTAAATTTTCATGTTCATATGTATACTTATGTTTGCCATAGCATAGTCATCCTCCATCTTTATATTGATAAAGTGAACTCTTCCACTATGTCTAAATTCAAGATAATTAAATGTTTCCCTTTTGCTTACTTTCAGGAATTTATAAGTGCATTTTGGCACAAATCTTTTATGGGAAATCTAAATTTATGGGAAATCTAAATTTTTGGAAATTATTTGAATGGACCTCTTAACAGCAACTTAAATGCATTAATGGCAGCTATGAAAATTTGAAAGGAAACTTTTTGAACCACATGATGAAATGACTTCAGCAAGTCTCTAAATTGGAAACTTCGATTTCAAGCTATATGCATAATTTACATGATGTTGTATAACATGATGCCAATACAAAACAAATTCAAGAAAATGCAAGAATTATTTCAATTTGTACGAATAGCTTACTCAGAAGTTATGCAAAACCACAGTGCTTTACTTCACTAGTGCACTTGACTTTGCCTTTTCTATATTTTTGCCTTCAGGTGAGCAGTGTGATTGCATCTTAATTGACTTAATTACCGGGAATGTCCTTAGGGCATAAAATTGAACTATCTGGTAAAAATTCTATGTTATTGTATGCCAGCATTGAAAGAAACAATCAATCTGATAAGAAATGGCTGCGACTTATTTTGAAAGTGTGTTGTAAAAGGTTACCAACGAGGATATTCTGTTTGACATCAACTGTACCATTACTGGCGACTTTATCACGTGTGCCGGCAAAACGGAAAAGTACCAAAAGCTCAATATTTGATTGTTTTGCTCAACATTTTTTTCAATGCAAGTTGCTTAGGTTCTTTTGTTTTTATGTTAATTCTTTCTCTTTCATTTTATAGATGAGCATAATTTCTTTTTCATTAACGAAGTTCTACTAATTGTTGTGACAAGACTTTCTACTGAACTGCCAGCCGATATCTTTTAATTCTCAGCTACTTTTTCTCATTTTCTTTACTACAGATAACAACATTTTATGGACTTAATCATTTCACCATTCATTAGATGACTGATTATGGCATTGTCATTGAAATGAAAAACTACCATTATAGCATTTTCACTTATTATTACCTTTTATTCTTTCAAAAATTCCATTAATTCAAATATTTCGTCTTTCGCTTGTGATGTCCGAAAACTTCAAATTCACAGCTATCATCACCATGATGAAATATGCTGAAATAAACCACATAGCTGGTCATAAATCACAAAGCAGATTTTATATTAAATTACTTAAAAAGTTTTTGGTCTTGCCATCGTTCAGAAATTTAGCAACAATTTAAAAGTCTATATCTGCATTTCAGTGCATGCATCACTACAATATTCAATGACTGAGTGATGAATATACAGTCTGAAGAAAAATACAATATGGGGATGTTATCTCTTACTCAAATTTTAAATAAAGTATGTGTCAAACAGCTGTCTATAATTGACGATTTTTGCATTATCCGGTAAACCAAATGAGAATTGGGTATGACAGGACTTACAAAACCAAACATTTATTGTCCATGATTTTTTATTTAAACAATAGGGAAAATCTTTACATCTTTAAATGTCCGAAGTCATATATTTTTCTGATTATGAAAACTTACATTTCTGAGTTCCTACACCATTTGCACAGGCAAAAGTCTTGCTTTAGAATCTTGGATACTAATTAGGATTTTTTCTGCAGTTGTAGCCATGGTATTTCTGGAGACACATTACCTGAAAAGACCAGTTTCTTCAACGTAATAATTTATTCTGCAGACAACATTCCAGTGATAATGAGTTCAACAAATTTAACTGCACATTATTCAAGTGTATTTTGCATCATTTGAAACTTTCATTACAGCAGTTTTAAAATTTGCTCATTTCTCATTGTGACACAGAATTTGCACATTGGGCATATCAATGGCATGTTCTTGCTGCAATGCTGTATCACTCATTCAATTATTATTTTGTCATTTTCTTCACTTTTAGCACAATGAACGATTTTTTGTTATTATTCATTGACAGTGGGTTGTCACAGCTAAATCTTGCTGGTGTTATAATCCATTCTGCACAGGACGTCAGAAATGAGATTGATATGTTTCAGGACTTGCGGCCACCAAGTTTCTGGGCCAAAGGCTTTGAAAAAATACCAAAACATTGGCAGAAAATCATATATTTGGGTGGTGATTACTACCCATGCTAAAGGTACTGCTTTCATGCTTCTTTTTTTTTTCTAACTTTATTAAGAAAATTTTTTGGTGGAAAACTTTTGTTACAATCAGATATCATAATTATACTTAAATCGTCCCCTTAACAGTGGTAAATTTACGCCAATTCATTATTCATTATTATCTATAAACATTATCTCATATACAACTGAATTATATTACAAATGGAAACATAGCAGGGGATATAGTAACCTTTCCAATCTACATTCTATAAAACAAACAGCATAGTCATGATGTAAATGCTTGAGTTGCTATTCCTGCACGAATTTGTTCACCGGATGTATTCTATCTGCTACATTGGAAGATAGTATTGATTCCATACTTAGCATAACTATGTGCATGACAAAGCTAACCTGAATGCACAGGGAAAGATTATAGATAAAATCTATTTAAGAAGTAAAGCTATAGTTACCATAAACTCTTCAAGATTTATTAACAGATAAAAATCTATAACTAAATTAATCACCGAATAAGTCTAGTTTAACCAACTTTTGTTAACAACTATTTTGACATCAGAACAGAGATCATATAAGAGAAATTTTTAACTATTTTTTATATTTTGATAGATTTGGATAAATTTTTGTACAGAATGTAAAGGTAATAATTCTGAAAATCAGGAGCCCAAGAACTTCCTACAAATTTCAGTAATAAAAATTCAACCACAGTAATGAAAAATATGCATCTTGCAGCAAATGAATTTTGTTAGATGTTCAAAATAAAGATATGGCCTTATGAATGTGACAGGTTGCTACTGAGAATTGCTTCATAAAGGAAAAAAAAAAAAGGCTACAAATATAACTAAATTATTTCCTTAACATATAACTGCAAAATTCTAAATCCATGTATGTGCACACACACATATTTTGTTACAAAATGCCCAGCTGCAGCAAGGTAGCTTCCCCACAAGGTGGGTTTAGGATTACCATATTTGGCGAGAAACTGCCCATTTGGTGACACACCATAGACAGAGAACCTTTTAGAATGAATTCTTACCAGTTTGGCCCAGAATGTTCTTGAAGGCAGGCCGAAAGCTGCATAAACCCTGCTGGTACACGGAGTAGACAGATAGTATCTCATAATCTATTGAGTGTCTCGTTAATCGATAGCAGGTCTATCGAGTGTCTCGTAGTCTATTGAGTTTTATTGTCAGTAAGGGTTGCCACTTAAACAGGCGAATGAAATTCCCCGACTTTTCCTAATGTGTTTTAAGAAAATTTCAGTCTATCCATATAATGCACGTTGGCTGCGCTAAGAGGTAAATTAATTATGGTACCACTTGAAAACATATCACATACATATGTATATATATATTTTTTGACACTGTAGACATTTTGCAGCTAAACGAAATCTGTTTAATGACTTTTGTAAATAAATGCAGGTATTTTATATATTTATTTAGTAGCATACATAAGCAAAAAATGTGTGCATTAAATTTCATGATGGTATGTCATCATACTGCTAGAATTAGTTTCAGGATTATGCCAGAGAATCAATGATATTTTGCCGAATATAGTTATATTAAATGGTTAGCCTATGTGATTGATTACTATTTTTTTTATTTTATTGCAAAATGACAAATACAGCATTTATTAAAAAGAAAAGGTTTAAAAGATTCTGCAGTAGAATCCTAGTATATGCTACGGCCCTGGCACAATTTTGAAATGACCCATTTATTGCACATGATAATGTTGCCAAATCCCGTGTGTACCGTACATGGAGGCTATTCTAACCTCCTTGGTACCGTATATTAAACTGATTTTTTTGTATACGAGAATTGGTATTTTCTTTAGTTCAACATGCATTGCACATGCACATACGAGTCTCTCGATTCTCCAGATTACTGAAAACAAAGTTGCTGGAAACTTGCTTTGCCCTTTTAAAAGACAATCTAATTGGAGCTGCACAAACTGGCTCTATGCCAGCTGGCCGAATGACGCCAAGAAAGTGATTGCTTCCAACGTTGGCAAAAAACTCTCTTTTTTTTTATGAGGATTGCCGTATGAAATTCCCTAATTTTTCCCGATTTTGACTAAAATATTCAAATTCCATGACTTGCTGTCCTGAGTAATACTCACTAATAAATTGTGTTTTCATGCTTCATAAAGTGTTGTTGACAATCACTACAAATCCACGAACCCACAAAAATGCAACAATATATTTATACACACATATACATATACAGTATAAAGTCAGAGATCCGGACATCCAATATCTGAAATGATCTAAAATCCGGACATCAAAGCCATCAATTTTTTTGGGTATGCTTTACGCATGAGCATTTCATCCCCCTTGCACATAATAAAACACATGGAGAGTCCTGATTCTTAATTTTACTTTGGCACTAAATAAAATACCTCTTTATTGAAGAAACAATCATTTTAGCATAAATTTGTGAGATCAGTAATTTGGCTCAGTTGCTGCACATCTGCTTGGCGTACATTTCAAACCGAAACATTCTACATAGATAACATTGTTGATTTTGCACTTACTAATATTTTATATCCCTGACACCAACCTGATAAATCGTTATTTATTATATTTTGCTTTCATCACTGCATGTTTATCAATATATGACAGCTTGAATAATGACTCATGTAGCAATTCCTAAACAATTTTTCATGTTAGTAATTGAATAATGTAGAGTATGATAGCCTTTATGTTGACATTACGCTTGGCAATGATTACAAATTTAAGATAAATGTGCTAAGAAATGTTGACGAAGAAAAATTTAACAATAATTTCTTTCCATAATCTAAAAATACATTTTCTTAATGACACCCAAAGGCCAAAAGATTACATTTAGTGCTAGCTGAATTAAGAATAACTGATTTGTTATTCACATGAACCCAGAACCAGCACCAGGACTCATATGGCCACACTAGGCGGCAGAATTTAGGGAAGGCACTTGGTAGCAGAATTTAGGACCCACAGAGACTGCATTAGGCAGGAAGATATCTAGCACCGGCCCTCAATAAGCTTTAAGTATATGTGGGAATTTATTTATTCAGAACTCATATAAGCCTTACACATATGCAAGAAATAGACATAAGTATAATAAATAACTAATACAGTTCAATAGGTTTAATTGTTTCAGCACGCGATAGAAGAAAGATAAAATTTAGCGAAACAACTTGTCTTTAGTCGCCAATCTCATGATACATAGCCAAATATGTATAGTGAATGATAACTAAATTTTATAATAATAACCCTGAATTTTAAAGATTTTCGGATATCGCAAACAAAAGGTGAAATTTTCCACTTAACGGATTTTGTAAAGAAATGTGGAAAAGCAGTATTAAATGAAGATGATATAAAAAGTTTTTCATTGTGATGACAATGCTCCTCAATCATCAGTTAATTAATACATGCCAAAATCTGTAGTATGAAGAAAGGGACAGGTTATTGAAAACGAAAAAATTTCGATTGAGAAGTTAGTCGGAATTATCCACACAGCAATTACAGGACTTCAACACTGTAATTAAACAAAAAATTATGTCCGTTTACATAATTAAAGAGAAAGTATTAGCACAAAAAAAGAAGCAACTTAAACAACTTACATTGAAAGACATGTTTAATAAAGTAAACAAATAAATATTGAGCTTTTTTTTGTAAATTTTGATACACTTTAGATCATAAATGTTCATTACTTCATTAATCACAATTTCATTTATTTAATTTTACAATTTCTGCAATGCAATCTTACTAGATTTAAACTGATGATCTAGTATCCGGAAAATCCCAAATCCGGAATCGCCGAAGTCCTGACGAATCTGGATCTCGGACTTCATACTGTGTATATATATATATAGAGAGAGATAGAGAGAGAGAGCTGATTATCTTAGTATGGGGGAAAAAAAGAGTTGAAATAAATTTTGTATATTCTTGGTCACATATTCCTCTATCCCAATTTCTAGGAACACATACTAAACATTAACTGGGATATTACCATATGAATAAAATTAATACATGAATTTTTTCCAAACATTTAATTATTCATAATACTAATTGATTTGAAAACAAGACAGCTAAATTGATACAAAAAAATACAATACCTGTGCCAAATTTGACACTAGCTGAGGTGCAGAAGCCATACAGCAAAAGATTTGCAAAAAAGAATATGCAGTTGGAGGAGCAATGTCAAAAGCTAGAACTTTTAATATAAGATGCTCCATTCTTAAAATCTGCTTTTTTGTGTATGTGTCATCCGTAATATAAGCAAAATCTTTTAATTCAGGAGGATAAATCTCTTCATACTTTCTGCAAGGAACAAGGGACAAAATTAATAATATATAGAGACAGTGAACACAGAGTTAGTAAACAGTTATTTCAAACATCTTTTGCAAAATAATGCTAAGAACTAACAATTATGCTGACGCAATTCTAATAGACTATGAGCAGTTTCATGGCGTATGAAACTGGAATTTCAGTCTAAAGTATAGCACAGTGGTTCTCAAACTTTTTTTGCCCTATGCAATCCTTTAACCACTCCCTCTCTACCCAAACTTGAAAAATACACATAAATTGATTTAAGTTTTGATTATTTTGCAATTTGTTAATTACAGTTTTATAACTTGTTTTTGTTTACAGTTTTAAAATCCAACAAGAAAAAGTAGAGACAATGTTGATAAATAGAAAAACATGAATAAAAATATTTTTTTAATTCATAAACTAAAACTAAATGTTTAACAGACAAATCAACGACTTATGACATTTACCGTGAAATTCAAACCACACCAAGAGGAGAATTGTCCTGTGGTTCAAGACCCCTGCAGTAGCAGAACAATTGTTTGTTTCAAAATATTTTCATCTGTGTGAGCAAATCACGCTCCATTTTTCAATATATTGATACTCCCAGTTAAACAGTAAACAGAAACCAAAGTAAAAATTTATCTGCAACAGCGTGCAGCTTTTTTTCCCAAATTACATTTTAGATACAATGTTCTTGAAGAGTTAAACTTTATTCCCAAAATAAGAATTCGAAATAATTCCTTATTTCGAATAATTCGAAATTTATTCGAAAATAAATTTCGAATTCGATTTTAAGAAGGCTTATGTTTAATTTTTTTTATCCAGTGCTAAAAAAAAGGATGTGGGGATTATCTAATAGCAAATATTTGTAACTAAACTGATTAAATATAAAATATATGTACATCACCTAAGATAATTCAATAGCACTTGGAAAACATATTTCTGAAACAACGTAAAATTAATTTACATACGGACTTAAGAAATGAGTTAAATGTTGTACAGTAAAACCCTCTTGATGAATAGTACAGTTAACAAGACAATCTTTGAACCCCTAAATCAAATATAACTAATTTTTGATTTTATTATTATAAGGAGAAAATATTTTAATGCAACGTTCCTGTCACCCACAGCAATCTGACAGTTTATGAAATTTTGCACTTAATAAAAGAAGTAGCAAAGCGAAAACATTCAAAAAGGTAGTAATAATGTAAAAGCATGCAAAAAAACATAATGGGGTAAATACAGGACACTGCAAATATCAATGTACGTAAAGAAAAATGTATAGATACAGAGAATATATATATAAACCTGACTAACATTGTCACATCTACCAGAAGTTAATAATAAATCAATTTTGGAAAGGAAAAAAAATCATAGTTAAGCAATTATTAAGTGTAGGTATTTAATTTATTGTTAATTCTTTTCCAATGTCTCAAGCGTACTTGGCAAAGTCATTGGCCTTAGTGTGAAGCATTTATCCATATAATGGCAGATTATTTCTTCTTTGAATGACAAACAATTTCAGGAACACCTTCAACATCCCTATGCTCACCACTTCTCAACTTTTTTTTGGATCCAATTTTTTTTTCATAAGCAAAAATTAGAACATCAGATTTTTTATATAGTGCTAACTGTTGGTCTGGATAAACTATATTTCTAGCAGATATCAATTTGGCTGCCTCCATTGTGTATTTGTTTAATAATATTCACCTTATCTTCAATGCAGAAGCTTTGAACCTTATCTTCAATACAGAAGCTCATCATGCAGATGAATTTTTGATACAATTTGCACAAAGAATGTTTGAGAGTTTTGCTCTTCTGGAAAAGATGAAAAAGAAACATAATATTATCACTTATGTGGCTTAAACCTCTCAAGGTCCCGAGAGAAAGATTGTATTGTTTCCTAAAGCATTAGCAGCTTTGTCAACAAAGCTTTTGAAAAGTGTGGAATGTCTCTTTCACTTAATGCACCGAAAGCAATAAGTAGTTTTTTTAACCCCCCACACCTGCAGAGAATCATCACGTAAACTGATTAGTGTCGGCTGCGAAAGTATCAATCACTGTCAAAACTTTGCCAGTTTTCAAGAAGGTTACCGTTTCGAAAGTGATCCGACATGTAACAGTAATTGACCGCTTAAGAATTATGTTACCAAATTAAAATTTTGTGGAAAACTGCAAATCAAGACATTAAAGCAAAAGAATTATAAATGTTAATTTTTTTTTTTTTCTGTTCATAAACTTGCATTTTTATGTATGCATGTATATGTGCGTGCATGTGTTTATATATACATTCAGTTTTTATGAGCAATCTATATGGATACAGCCGTAATATCAAAACATTTTTGTGTTACTAATAAATACCCTTCACTTTAATTATTTAATTTACCTCTTCTATACATTGCTTGCCTAGGATAGAAAGGATATTTTCTCAATGAAACAATGATTTTTGATATGTTTTCCTTATTTTTGTTAATAAAGTAAAAAGTCTTGGGAACTTATAAAATTTCTTATTTTATTTGCAGCTTTGGATATTTTACATTCAGGGCTTATTTGAAATTATGGATTATGTCACAATTTACTTGATATAATGACAGAACTAATAAACTGAACATGAAGTAAAAAAACTTAGGGTCTAAAAATTATAAGAACATTAATAAAAAAATGGAATCATTTGGCGTTATTATCGCTTTAAAAAAAAGGATGCCGAATTTCAAAACCCTCTAATATGTAAATTCATGTATATCTCAGAAATTTTTTTATTAAAAAATTCTAATTTTTTGCAGTGTGCCTAGAAATACATCTACTTGACATTAAAATTTTTTTTTTTACGTTATAACACAAAATCTTTTTCAAAAAAAGTTTTTTAATATTTAAATTTTTTTTAAAATTAAATCATAAAAAATGTGCAAATTATATTTGGCTTAAGCCTAAATTTTGAATTCTGGAAGAAGGAATCAAGTAAGTTTAATAAAAAAAAGAGATAGTAATAAATATATCTGAAGTTCAATTAACACTGAGGAGCTAAAATTTTGAGAGCTAATTTTTTAAAATAACTACTCATGCAGTTTTTTACAAAACTTTGCACTTTGGCATAATTTGAGTGGCAATGGAAATATGGAAAAAAAAACTGGCATGCCATTTAAGAAAAAGTCAGATTTTGTGTCAAAGTACCTATATCAGAACAATGCTATATATAAATCTAATACATATCCTAAGTAGCGCTTTCTAGACATGAAATTGGCCCAGTAAAACGGGACATATAAAACAGTCCCCCCTTTTTGTGCGCAGTGTACTTGTTAAGCAATAAAAAAAAATCATTTCAGTTAACATTTGTTTCCTTTTAGTTAGAGCACTAGTTAGGTTTCTGTAAATTACAAAAACTTTTTTAATCTTAATTATACTAAACACTTTTTATCCACAGAAAGTCAACTTTGTAAGACACAATTTTGCCGCATGCGCTATGTATTAATGTTGCAACATCTGCACTCAGCAAAATTTGCCTGTAGTTGTAACAAATAAAAGATTAATTTCAGTAATAGCTCAACATATTCTGCATACAAGCTTTGAACTGGGGAAGTTCTGAAAGCATCTGAGCAGCTGCATTAAGCTTGGTGGGGGTGTACTGTGCAACAGATAAAACAATAGTGGAACCTAGAGTTTCAGTTATGGAGGTTATAAAAAGGAGCATACTATAAAAATCTAATATTATTAGATGCAGACTGATATGATGTACACAACAGATTATTATATTAAAGTACCTTAAATCCTTTACTAAAAGCATTATGTTATGCTTTTATATCACTTTAATAATTTAAAATTAAATCTTCATTGAAAGCAATGATTTCAAAGATTAAACATACCTTATAACTTTTAAAAATACAAAAAGGTATATTAACTAAAAAAACTTACGCTGCTATAAACATACACGAAGTTCCAACCAGCTGCAATTTCCCTCGCAAAACTGACATACGTGACAAGAATCGATCAACGTAGGAAACAGCAAGATGTATAGTTTGAGCCTGAAGTTTGTATTCTTCCCCTACTTCTATAAGCCAATCAACAAGGACACTGCGCATATTATGTGAGATATCTGGTTGTTTCAGCATGTAAGTGGGACGTGGACGGCATTTTTTCTAAAATAGATTGTCATATAAGTGCTACGTTATATAACTGCTTACCTTCATGTTCAACAAAATGTATTAATTATAAACATTAAATAAATACTTACATGCAAATAAATTAAATTTTAAATTATTAAAAATAATTCTGAAAATACTCAAATAAAAACTTGTGCGACGAATAATCTAATCAACATCAAAAGTGAAATACAGACCTTCAGGATTAAATACATGAATAATTATCATTTCATCTACATTTCTGCAAACTTCAACTATCTGTGTGGATATGTTATACAAATTTTAATGCTGAGGTCAAATTCAAAAAAAGTGCCAATGTCATTTGAACCCGATTTGCAAATACACAACATAATTTGAATTCCTTCATTTATTTGGAATACTATAACATAAGACTGGCTGTCAAAAGTGTTGGAACACTTTAGATTCTGCTATCAAAGAAGCATGTGAAAGGTTTATATCATATTTCACTTTTTGCTGCATTTTAAAACCATCTTTATTCTCTTGTCAACAAAACCATACACAATTACATTATTAATATACCCATTTTTTAAATGTAAATTAAGGGCTTTTGAAGATTTTTAAGGACCACCAAAGTAAAAAATTAGGGACCTCTCAGCAAACAGAAATGAAGAAATTATCTATGCAACCCCTTTTACTCTTGAAATATCATTCTAAGGATACAACAAAAACAGGTAAAGCGCACTACTATTAAAAGATGCATTATTGTTAAACACCGCAATCATAAAAACAAGTTTGAAAACACCAATATATCTTGGTAGTAAAGGAGCCAAATGCTTAGGCATTCAGGAAAAGGCATGAATGCTTATAAGTGCCAATATCGTTGCACAGTGGAAGCACTTAAAATACTGTTGAGCCTAAAGTCAGAGTTTCAGCGGTGAGACCTTGGATCCATTCCCCCGATATGTTTTACATCAAAACTGGGATGGAACTTCTCTTATTGGTGTAATTCAGTCACTGCCCGGGCAACATTTTCAGTGATGGTATATCTAAATGACTGATGAGTTCTGCCCATTTTAAATAAACAGTTTTTGAAAGAGTCAAACATATTTTAAAGATTTGTATGGTCACCAAAAATGTTTTATTTTTAAAAAGTTATTTGCTAAAAGTATAATTTAAATCACACTGTAAGGAAATTTTGCAGCTTCAAACATAATTTCACATAAAATTTATGCTGGTTTTTAAAAAAATGACATTCAGACAATCATATTAAAAGATACATATGGTTATATTTCGTCTAGTACTGCTACTTTAGTCCTATAATCTTAACAGACACGTACCGAGTTATCGCTATATCTGACACATTCAACAAAGTCTTACAAACAATTTAAAATGAACTTTGATTTAAAAAAAAAAAAAAAAAAAAAAAAGGTACAGCATAAGGGCATTGTGCTACAGATAACCACAGCTTGTGGAACTACAAATTAATATAAGAACAGTCGATTTAAATTACACATTAATCCATAATCTAAGACTACACACTTAAACACTAAGCTAGCTCAATAAATAACCATCATATCAGATTAAAATATCAATAGAAAGCAAAGCAGAGTTAGTTATATTTCACTAGAACTAGCAGAATCTACCCATGTAGCCCACACACCAGAAACACACACTCTCTCTCAAGGTCCCAAAATCTTACCTTAAATACACCAAACAACTAATTTGCATTCTGGTGAGGAATACAGAAAGAACTTTAAGTAAAGATCAAAATCATAATAAACGGTTACCTTAAAAACCTTAAAGATAAAAAGGCCTGTGACACTACAAAATGTTTGTCTTTTTAATCTGACAATTTCAAGAGATTTTAACTTGTTTAACCTATTTACTAATTA
Source organism: Stegodyphus dumicola (assembly GCF_044657685.1). Classification (NCBI taxonomy): domain Eukaryota; kingdom Metazoa; phylum Arthropoda; class Arachnida; order Araneae; family Eresidae; genus Stegodyphus; species Stegodyphus dumicola. The sequence goes on from NC_140781.1 coordinate 185,721,325, forward strand.
TCGAAGAAATCCAACAACAAGAATCAGCATAATATTTCTAAATTTTGCAAGACTAGTTTCAATGGCTTAACTATAGAATCATCTTCCTCAGCTACCTAAGTGCATATGAACAAGATATGGTGATAAAATAAGATATGAATAGTTGGACGAAAGTTAAGCTACCAGCGTCATCTATTGAAGAAACAAGAAAATTAAAACATAATTTCCTTAAAGACTGAAGGTAAGCAAGGATTGAAATAAGGGTCATTAATTAGCACAGAAAGATTTTTTTGAATGTGAAATGCCTCTAGAAATTCTAATTCACCAATGGAAGATGTTTCTTGAGTAATTTTGGATGCAGAAAAATGGAAAGTGTGATTTTCAGATCAACAGTGCAGGGCAACGGGATTTCCGATTTTCCTTTATCCTAACATATGCCACATGTTCTTTATCACAAAATTTTAAAGCTCTCTTAGTTTGGCCAATGTAAATTAAACCACATTTTCAAGGAATTCTGTGAACACACCAAAAATTCATATCCAGAATAAGGTTCTCAAGTATGAAACAGGGAATTTTATTTATAAGAGAAAAAAACAACCAATAAGTAAAATTTCTGTAAAGACCTGCAATTTTATAGCCAATTGATGGAAAGAAGGAATGAAAATGAGAGTGCGTCTTTTCATGCATTGAGATCAGAATTTTTTAGCTGCTTGGTTAATAATGTTAAGTGAAAAATCCCCTGTCAATAGCAACTGCTTTTAAAAAATTTAGTTCTTGATCAAGTGCCAGTTTGGAAGAGCAAACTTGAAATGCACAGAAAACAAAGAAATAAAATGGAGGTAACCTTTGTTTAGTCAGATGGCATGATTTGAAGTGTGGTGGAAGACAAACCAATGAAGGTTTATGGTAAACAATAGTACTGAATATGGATACGCTACATGTGATCAAAATGTTGAAGAATGGAAGAGAATTGGATGTCTCAAGTTCAAAAGTGAAATGAATAGAAGGATCAATTGAATTCATTTGTAGAGACATTAGGTATTTTTTGGAAGAAGGAAAAATGAGCAACCACCTTCACCGGAAATTGAACCACAGAGCTATGGAATATGCACCCAGCATGCAGACCACCACACCACGAAGGTATGCCAAGAAGATGGGAGGAATACCTTATAAATTATTGAAAGAATTTCATTTAAATCATCTTTATTACCGTCAAATAGGGTAAAATTATCATCTACATAGTGGAACCATGCTGGGAAGTTTAAAGTTTCAAGCAATTTTGATTCATAATAATGCATGTAGATACCAACAAGGATGGGACTAAGAGGGCTTCCTGTGGTTAATTCTTCAGTTTGCTTGCAATACTTATTTTGGAAAACAAAATGTGTTTGTTTCAAACAGAGTAAGGGAAATTAGCTCATCAATTCGAAATGAAATTCACACTGTTTTGAGACATCTTAATGCATCTTCAACTGGGACATTGGTGAATAATGATTTTACTACAAAAGAAACCGTGAGTAAATTTCTAGGAGAAATGCTTTTAACTTTTATTTATAAACTCTATTGAACTATTTATGGTGCAAATGTTACTATCTAATAGAGTTGAAAATCTAGACACTAAATATTTAGCTAATAGGTCTGAGACAGTGCCTAAATTTTATACAATAGGGCAGAAAGGTATACCACTATTATGAATTTTGAGAAGAGCATATAATCTGGCCCAATTCGCAATAAATGGGATAAGTGATTGTTTTAAGTGAGTCGGAAGGATTTGTGAAGATTTGAGCATAGTTTTCATTTTTGAGAGGTCCAAAGGTGGGTCTTTAAGGATCAGATTATACAGTCCTTTGTTTAAGAGTTTAGTGACACCATTGACGTAAGTGTTCTTGTCCATGACTATCTGGCCACTTTTGTCAGACTTTGAAATGATAATGTACTGGTTAGAATGAGTTTCACACATTGTAGCTCTTTCTATCGAGTTTAGATTGTTTCAAAGGCCTAGCTGTTGAATTTCCCATTACAGGCGTTAAGATACCTTAATCATTTCTTTCTGTGTATCTGAAGTTTGACTAAATTTTATTTCAATATGACCAAAAATCTTAAAAATGAAACGCTGTAACATTGTAGTGAACTGGATGTGATCTGAAGTTTGTGAGAAGTTAAAATTATATTTCAGAATTCATTCTTGTTCTTCTGATAAACTAACTCTAGAAATATTAACTATTGGCTTAATGTTTACAATGGGAAGAATTTTTTGAACTACTTAAATTGGAAGACGGTGAAAGAAGGTTTTGGAATTTAAATGCAAGGGCAGGAATAGCAGGATCAGTTCCACTGATACCGCTATTCAGTTCACTTTTAAGCTTCAGACACCCAATTCTTTTCCATTTCTCGACATTTTGATCGCAGATAACACACATCCAACTTCAGTACTACTTTTACGGAAAACGTTCACTGGTTTGCCTTCTACCACACTTCAAATCATGTCAGCTGACTAAGGTTAGCTTCATTTTATTCCTTTGTTTTATGTGCACTTCAAGATTGCTCCTCCAAACTGGCTCTTGATCAAGAACTAAATTATTAAAAAGCCATTTTTATTGAAAAGGGCTTTTCACCTAACATTATTAACCAGGCAGTTAAAATATTCTCATCTTAACACATCAAAAGGCACACTCTCATTTTAGGATATTATATGAAATCTGTTGTCCATCCTATCTCCATTAGCTATAAAATTGCATGTATTTTACAGAAATTAAACTTTCGGTCTTTTTTTCTATTCTATTGATAAAATTCTCAGTTCCACACTTAAGGACCCCATTCTGGATATGAATTTGTGGTTTATTTACCGGATTCCTTAAAAATGTGGTTTAATTTACCTTGGTCAAACTAAGACAGTCTTAAAATTTCATGTTAAAGAGCATGAGGCATATGTTAGGAAAAAGGAAAGGCAACTTCAGCTGTCCTAGAATATTGGTGAATTTACCGCACAGTTGCAAAGATTATGGCATGATCTTTCACATGGTGACATAGGTGACGTACTTGATTCGATGCCACGCCAAATTTCAGCTTATATAGCTGCGAGAGGTGGCCCATACTACTCAATAATCTGTAACCAATTTCAGGCCATAACTTCTTAATAAATTTATCTTCTCTTCTGAAATTGTAACCATTTTTTTTTATCTCCTCATACACTACATACATGAAGTTTCGTGATGGTTTATTTCCTCATGGGTGCATATATTTTTTTGTGACTGAGTTTATTTCTGCTTTATGAACTTGCTTTCATCAATTTCAACAATTACACCCAGAACATCCAATAAGCCTACTTTGGTACACACGCCTGTCAGCAAACTTCATTGCGTAATGCAGGTTGATGACAAATAAAATCTCCTTTAGGTAAAAGATATTATGTTGCACAAGTTAATATATTGCAGATTTCAAATAAACCTTTGGTGTCAGAAATTGTTTGTTAGTCAACTTCTTGAAACTCGCTGTAACATTGTGGTGAACTGGATGTGATCTTCCGGAGTGAGATAAATAGAACAGTCTTTCTTGTAATTTGAACTGAAAGTTTATAACTGTAAAACAATGAATGAATTAGATAGGCTTACTGCAGCATCAGTTAGTAGAAATTTTCAAGTTTTACTTGAAGAATTGAACAGAGTGTTATGCCCAATGTTAAAATCATAGAAATGAAATGGGCTCTAAGGTCAATTTCCACATGTTTTGTATCAGCTGAGAAATACTTGGCGACAGAGCAGAATCTTGTCTAATAGCGCATTCGCCACCAGAATTGGAGCTGAAATATATTCTGTGAGAAACTTGACTTTTGTGGTACATTCGAAGTTTCGATTCATGTTACGCTGTAAGAAAGAAACATAGCACCAGCGAGTCGCTATGGAAAATAAATGTATTGAAAATTAGAGTGTGTTATTTTATTGTGATATATAGCTATCGATGGGAATTAGTCAATTCAAGTTTTTTGGTATGTCAAGCCAGAGCAGCTAATGAAGTTTATGAGAGTGTGATATTACCTTCGGTTTTTTGAAACGAAGAATTACATAGATACTTCCAGACTGAAGTTCTGTAGAAAGAAAAGGGTAAGTACCCTTCCCCTTTTTGAAGCTCATTGTACATTTTTGAAGCTCTTTATTTGTTTATTGACTTTTGCTAATTAAAATGTCACTAAAGGAGATATTAGCAAAAAAACGTACATTGAAAACACAGTTAACAAAGTTAAAACAAAAAGTTGCGGACGAAAATATCCTAAGAAGTGATTTGGAAGTATTGGAGAATAAGTTTAAAGTGTCTGAGACAGAGATAAATCCAATTTCGATTCTTTGTTCGGGTTATGTACGGAAGAAAGTATTGATGCTTATGTAAAAGACAAAGAAGAGATTCACGATATTCTCTTAGATGTAAAAGTTGAACTAAATCGTAAATTAGTTAAATTTTCCAAAGAAATTAAATCGGAGCCTTTGTTTTGCACGAATACTGAGAACAACGTTAACTCGTAACAGGGGAGGTGCAGTCTGACGGACCCCGCCAAATGTTCCTCCCATCACCCCTACTGCATGCTTTGTCCAAATGAATGGATTCTTCCCCTAGCTTCACGTTTCGTGACCTTCTTTCTGACCCCTTCTTATCGGAATGCTTTGGCAAGTGTATCTGTTGAAATTCTTCTAGAGCGGTCTGTGAGACATCACTTCCCTCTCAGTGTTACAATTTTCGGCAGTAGTGAACACATGGCTCTGAAGTTAGGTCCGCGGAGATTCATTTATCCTTCTGATCCACGTTATGCAGAAGAACTGAAAAAAATTCTAGACGAATTTGGAAGTGATTTTAGTGAAGAAGATGACTGTGAAGAAAATTTCTGTGAAAGGGTGCCTACTCAACAGACTCTGAATTTTCTGCAGACAGCAATGATTTCTCTGATCTAGAAACAACTAATTCCGTAAAATACTACCATGGAAAAAAATCGGTTCAAATGGTCATCCGTTGAACCAAATCGAAAAGTTAGAAGGCCAGCTCACAATATCGTAAGACTTCCTGGACTAAGACCTTACGGAAAAATTGATAATTCAGACCAAAAAAATGTATGGCAACTACTTTTTACTGACGAACTTTTAAGCATAATTGTGAAATGGACAAATCTAAAAATTGAAAGAAAAATAAAAAATATATGTGGTCCGATTAAAGATGAAATTGACTACACCTGTGTTGATGAACTGAGAGCTCTTTTGGGTTTACTTATTTACACATCAGTCTTCAAATCCAATCATGAAGATATTGAATGTTTATTTGCCACGGAAAGAACTGGCTGCAATATTTTTCGTGCAGTTACGTCAATGAAACGTTTTAAATTTTTGCTTTCAAATTTGCGATTTGATAACCCAGATGATAGGGAAGAACGAAAGAAATCTGATCCGGCAGTACTTATTTCTGAAGTGATGAATTTATTCATTTATAACTCCCAGAAAGTGCACACATTAGGCACTTGCGTCTGCATTGATGAAATGCTTGTTAGATTGAGAGGAAAGTGTCGCTTTAAAATGTATATGCCACAAAAGCCTGTGAAATATGGATTAAAAGTTATGTGTTTGACTGATGCCCAGAATAATTATGCTTACAATGCATATCTTTATTGTGGAAAAGACTCTGATGGAATTAGCGTAGAAGAGAGTTGGAAAAAATTCAGCAAACCAAGTCAAGCTGTTCTGCGTTTGAGCAAACCAATTTTTAATACGAACTGGAATGTAACAGCAGACAATTGGTTTTCTTCCACAGAACTTACCACAGAATTGTTGAAAAATGGACTGACATATGTTGGAACTGTTAAAAAAAATAAAAAAGAAATTCTGAGAGATTATCTTCCATGTACTAAGTCAAGAAAAGAGAATTCAACATTGTATGGATTTACTAAGGACATAACCTTGATTTCATTTGTTCCAAAGAAAAGGCGAGCAGTGGTTTTGATGTCCTCATTGCATCATCCGATAGAAAAAGACTCGGAAACACAGAAACCTGAAATAATTGCTTTTTATAACAGAACCAAAGGTAGTGTTGATGGTTTAGATGAAAAATGTTCTGTCCATATCTGTAGTACGAGAACAACGTGTTGGCCTATGGCTCTTTTCTACCGGTTAGTAGATATGAGTAAACGCATACATTTTGCACCAAGGTTATAACCAAAACCCTGTTATGACCAGAATGTGTTTTTGAAAGAATTAGTCCAACCACTACTACACACGAGAGTGAAAAATCCAAGAATAAATCGAGAATTGTGCCTGACGATAAAGCGGATTTTAGGAAAAGAAGCTGAGTCTAAGGATGTGGAGCAGTGTAGAAAAGAAGCAAAATTAAAATCAAGGAAAACATGTTGTCTGTGCCTCACAAGCAAGAAAAGAGACAGCATATTTATGTTTATTTTGCTAAGACCCTGTTTGTTTGGAATGCACGCAAAAGTTATGCAATGAATGTGCTAAAGAAGACGAAAACTAAATTGTTTACCATCAGATAATCAGTGAGATACTGATATTTCAGGCTCTGTCAAAATTTTTCTGTATTGTGCTACATACAATTTTCTCCAGTTAAAATTTGCTTTAAATATTAAATAATATAGATAAAATAGTTAATTCAAAATAGAAGCATTCTTATTTTTAGTTTTATAGAATTTAGTGCAGCATATGATTTTCATCAAAAAATTTAAGGCTATGGGGAAATTTTCTGGAAAAAATTTAATTTCACTTTAAAGTGTAAAAACATATTTCTTTCCAGAGTAAAATGTTCAAAGAACATCTAAGTGAAATATCATGATGATATTTTAATTAGACGATTTTTAAAAAATTATTATAATGCGCGGTCTCTGAGACTGCACGTCCCCTGTTATGTTCAACTTTTTTACCTCCCCTGTTACGGGTTAAATTACCAAAAATTACTTTGCCAACGTTTTCGGGTAACTTACATGAGTGGCTTTCGTTTAAAAATATCTTTTTAGCCAGTGTTGATTCAAATCCTAATTTAACAGATGCAGTCAAATTACAGTATTTAAAATCTGTGCTAAGAAGAGATGCTTATCGTATTGTGGAGTCAATATCCATATTTGACTCTAATTATAAATTAGCCTTTTCATTACTAGAAGAAAGGTTCTCTAATCACCGCGACCAAGCGTATGCTCATCTGAAACGATTTATAAATATGCATCCTATGCAAAATGAGTCTGCATCAGCAATATTAAACTTAATTGACATTACAAATGAATGCGTGAGATCATTAGAAGTTTTAAATCAGAGTGTTAAAGGGTTTTCTTCCAATGTTTTACATGTTCCATACACTTTAGGGCAAAAATTAGATATAATATGATGGGAAAGAAAATTAGAGAATTACTGAAGATAGCACCTCTCATTTCAATTCTTGGAGAATTTATAGAAATCTTGTCAATGTGGTGTGAGATATATACGACAAACTCAAATAATGGTAAAATTTTGAATCAGGGAACACAAATTTTGTGTCGAAAGAGGAGAAATCATGTAATCTTTCATAGTTAATTATAAGTGGACACTAAATCATGGTTTTAATTTCAGTTCTGGAAAAATTATCCAGAAAGCTTCTTTCAAAAAGTTATTAAATTTTTGTGAATATAGAAAGCTTCAATGAAATCTATTTTCTTTAGGTAATGACATCGATTCCAACACAGTATTTCTAATGTTTTCGGAGTTTTTCAAACTTCCTTGCTCTTTTCACCAAAAGATGGCATTACGTACATGTTTGCATTGTTCTCAATAGAAATGTTGTTGTCACTCTTCCAATTTTGTAAAATTTTTCTTGGTCCCAAGTAATGATCACCCTTGAAATAGTTTTCCTCTAAATCTAAGCAAACTAAGAATGCTGTTTAGTCCGATTTAAATTTTTATCAGCAGTTTATTAGCAATTAATTCATCTACTCAATGTCTTCGTAGAGGCATAACAAATGCCTACTTGTGCAGAATAAATCCTAAACTAAGCAAATAAATTGCCTTTTACCTAAACAATGAATTTTCCAAATTGAAACCCAAGCATTTGTTTTTAAGCTCAGAATTTGCAATATGTACTGAGCTTTTTAAGTCAGCATATTCCAACCAATACAACAACTGATAGTGTAAGATAACATAAAGAATATTTTAACAAACTTTAAGAAACTTGAAAGTGACCATGCAGGTAGAGAAAGATGAGTGTAAAATGTCTTCCCATCAATATATATGTTCTTGAATATATGTATGCTTGTATGTAAATTGAGCTTTAATGTTAGCTCGCAGTTAATGCTGCACTTCCAAAACATGCTCTCTTAGATTTATAACAATGTGAATTAGCACATTCACAACTACTAGGGCTTAATTTTTAAGCCTTATGTAAGGCCCTTGTGAAAAATGAAAAAATAAGCCAATTTATAAATCAATATTAAAACTTGAACAGGAATAAAAATATATCAGAACTTTAACAAATAACAATAGAACCAATAAGACAAGTAAACTGATTGCAAGAAATAGTACAAGAGTAAAAGAGCAGCTAAAACAGTATTTTTTTACAGTCAGATAAAATTGTTATAACATTTTGATGTCTGTTTGGCCAAACAGAAAAGCACTGCACAATACATTTCATATATTTTGGTTCATATATTTCAGTTCTTTGAAAAAGCTTTTGAAAGACCTTACATGGAATTTTCTTTATCTTGAAATAACTCTTCATAGTCTATGCAAGTGACATTTTAATCAGCAAGTTTTCATTCTTCAATTAAATATTTTATGTTTGTAAACTATCCTGAACATGGTTCTGAATAGGGAAGAAATGTATCACACTTTTCATCCCACACACATTTACATTATAAAAGACTGTCAAAAGCACTAGCAACATCTCAGTGAGAACTCCCGATGGAAGCCAAATATTTGAGTGAAATTTGTACCAATTAAAACCATACTCTTGCTGTACTTTCCCCAAAAGGTAATGTTAACAGCTTTGTTTACAAGTTGAAGCTTTGAGATCTTGAGTTACAATGACAAATACTTTTTAAAACCTCATAAATTACCATCCAGAAAATATTCCTAATACTCGGTGAAAACTTATATTTAATGCAAAATGAAAATTACAGAAGAATTTTAAAAAATTTAATTTTTCTGCATGATTTGCTAATAAAAACAAATAAAACTGCAATCTGAAATTAACCTATTCTTCCACTTATTACCTTATTTATCTATTGTGATACATGTTTTACAACACCATATCTCATTCAGAAATTTCAGACTTATATTTAAAAACATTTCAGTCTTTCATTCAATTCAGAAACTGAAAAACTTTCATTATATTAAGGCAGAGGTTTATAAATATCTGCTTCCAGCAAAAAAACAAGTTTCACATTTGATTCACTTGACAATGAGAAAAATTCCTCCCTCCCCGCCCCCCCAAAAAAGCTACCATAAAAATTAGAACATTTCCATAAAATTATAATCATTCTGTAGAAACATTCAAATTTAAATTTATTACAGTTACAAAAGGGAAAAATTCAGTTTCAAAGTTACAAATAATAATTCAATAAATCTACAAAATGCTGATGATATTTTGGAATCCCCTCTGTATTAACAGTAAAGTAAATGCACAAATTTACATTTCCACTGTAAAAGTTAACAGAAAAATCAACATTTACCTCAACTTCTTTTAAATACGAATAAATATCAGCTTTGTAAGGTGAGCACCACAGTAAAGAATACACCTTGTCTTCTGTTTTCGCACCATTTGCTTCATTAGATGATTCTAGAAATAAAATGCCAGAATGACATATTTAATCTTATAAGTTCAAAGCTGCAGCAAAAACATTAATTTTGACAGATTAGAAAAATCTTAAACACTATTAAAGAACGTGTTTGTTAAACTTAGTTAAGGAGTTTGCACAAATATGCCAGTTGTAATATATTTAATTGGCTCTGTGTATAGGTGGATAGGTGATCATAAAGTGCAAACCATATAACAAAAGCTTTTAATTAAAAAAAAAAAACTTTATTCTTAACTGATAAATTGTTGCATATTTTTGTATCTATATATAGCTATATATCTGAATTTAATAAACATTCTCTGTTCGTATACAGAAAATTGAAATTTTAATTGCATACAAATAAATGATTAATTATTGCTGCAAACTAATTTACAATATCATTTAAATTCTCAGAGCATATGTAAATTAAGTGCAAAATGTTTTAAACTACATTATTATTTTGATTCTTAGTCAATTTGTTTCCTAAATTTCTCAAAATTCCTTTTGTTTAAAAATTTTTAGTAATTCACTACTGATTTACGTTTGGTTTTGAATATTATTTTACCCATGCCTATATGGATGACGAAACATGAATTGAGTAATTGAAGAGTTAAATTTACAGGCAACTTCCCTTTTATAAGATTTGACTCCTAACTGCTCAACAATTATTCACTAATGCAAATTTAGTCTTAATTTTTTTTAGGATTAATTTTTTGGAATATTATATATTTATTCATGGTTTTAGATATGTTTAATTAACATATGCTCTCAGAATTTAAATGATATTGTAAATTAATTCACAGCAATAATTAATCATTTATTTGTATGCAATTAAAATTTCATAATTTTAATTGTATTTAACTTTAAATTTGCTTTATACGAATACAGAATGTTGGTTAAATTCAAATTTCATTCCTTGCAGCAATGGCACAAGTGAATATTTAAATTTAACTTAACTTTTCTATTTATTCTTACAGCTATATATCTATACACATGCACGTATATCTAGTTTAAAACCTAATCCAGTTGTGCACTGACAGCAGCAACAAGTGGTGGTAATCATTCAAAATAAAAAATACCTTTGAAATTCCTCCCATACTCAGTTTGGAATAAACCACATGCAGATAACAAAAAATAGAAGCATACTGGCAAACTTTAAGAAACAGGGGAAACAAAACCCAAAATGAAAAATGATATTTACATCAGGGTTGCCACTCAAACAGGAGAATGAAATTCCCTGACTTTTCCAGGTTTTCCAGGTATGTTTCGAGAAAATTCCAGTCTATCCGTGTAATGTACGTTGGCTGTGCTAAGAGGTAAATTAATTATGGTATTACTTGTACTGTGTAGCAAATTCACTTAATTATTCAATAAATCCCAGAGGACATTTATTCTTAATTATTCTTGGTACACTTTGTTTGATAATTTTGTTTACATTTCCGCTTAAAAAACTTAATAAAATTTAAGATATATACATTGGATAACCAACTGTACGTTTTATTTAATTATTACTCATGATCATCCCCAGTTCAACACGAGGCTAGTCCGGTTCTTATAAATCACAACGCAATGTTAAAGTTAAGTTAGATTTTAGGTAAATTTAATTTGTGTGAGGTGTATTCTTAAAAGGCACCTTAACAGTTGAAAACACAAATATAATTATAATACGAGTTGTTTTCTCCACTGAAGATTGAGATTAGAATCTGCCCAATCTGGAATAAAATAAGGCTTTTTTTGCAGACATTCTGCAGCTAAACGAAAGAAAGAAATCTATTTAATGATATTTTTTTACTAAATTGAGGTATTTTATATTTATTTCACAGCATACATAAGGAAAAAATATGTGCATTAAATTTCGTGATGTCATCATACTGCTAGAATTAATTTCAGGATTATGCCAGAGAAAAATTTCCTGAAATTTGGAAATATTATTTACTAATGATACATAAATTTAGAGGGAAGAAGCAACATTAAATGATATGAATAACATAAAAATAAAGATAATTACTTTAAAATTTAATTAGAATAATCAACGATATTTTAGCGAATATAGTTATATTACATGGTTATCTTAGATCATTGATTACTATTTTTTTTTATTTTACTGCAAAATGACAAGGTATATATTAAAAAGAAAAAAAAAAAAATTGTGGTAAAATCCTAGTATACGATACGGCCTTCGCATGATTTTGAAAATTGTCGCCAAGAACAAAATGACCCGTTTACTGCTCATCATCATGTCGCCAAATCCCGCTGTACCATACATGGAGATTATTCTGACCAAAGAACGTCTATGTAAAAAGCGGAGGGAAAATTTGCCAAAGGATTTGACGACGGAATGGCCAGAATTTCCCTCTCCGCAATGTGTACAGGAAATTGAGAAACACATATTAATAAGAAACGTTCTTTGACAAAAAAGAAAACTATGAAAATCCGTTTTTAAATTATTGCGAAAAATCCAAGAAGAAACGTTTTATCAAAGAACGTTTTTTCTTGGATTTTTCACAATAGTTTTAAAAACGGATTTTCGTAGATATTTCCCCCCCCCTCAAAATAAGTAATCCATGAATTAATTTACTTGCACCAAAAAATATTTTTTTTTCCTTTAGAGTTTAAAGACATTTTAAACGATATTCATTTTATGAACTCTTGATAACGTGACCTTTGAATTTCGACACCGGTTTCGAGCTTTGGCGACAGATACGTATATCGCGCATGCACAGCTGTTTCCCGCTATGATGGAACCGAGCCACGTCTGTTGCAGAGAGGTTTTCCTTCTTTACAACACATTTTTTTTTTAATTCTAACCTTCATGGTACCGTATACTAGGATTAAACCCATTTTGTTTTATACGAGAACAGGTACTTTCTTTAGTTCATGCACTGCACATGCGATTCTCGAGGTTACTGGAAACCAAAAGTTGCGGGAAACTTGCTTTGCCTTTCTAAAAAGACAATCAAATCGGAGCTGCGAAAATTGGCTCTATGCCAGCTGCCCGAATGATACTCACATGATACACAATTCGCCAAAAAAGTGATCTCTTCCGACGTCGGCGCAAAACTCGCCTTTTTTGGCGGGATCGTTGTATGAAATTCCCTGACTTTTCCAGATTTTGACTAAAACACTTAAATTTCCTGACTTTTCCTGGTTTTCCAGGTAGCGCGGCAACCCTGTTACATCTTCTGCTGCATGTAACTTAGCTGTTTATTAGTTCAAAAACAGGCTTTTCGTTGCACCAACCCTCTATTGATGATGCAGCAGAAGATGCAAATTACATTTTTTGTTTTGGCATGTTTTACTCCCGTTTCCTGAAGTTTGCTACTGTGCTTCTATTTTTTGGTATTTGCATGCGATGTATGCTGGAATAAATATTTTGAGTGTTGTGGGAATAAATATTTTGAAGACTGTGTCACAACTTGGCTTCAAGAGAAGTGAAGCTGATCCATGCTTACATACATGAAACGCGAGGCAAAAAGCTAATCATATGCTGTGACATATGCTATGTAGATGATGGTTTGGCCACATAAACAGATCTACATGAATCTGAAAAGTTTCTTACAGTACTGAAGTTTAGATTCAGAATTACAACTAAACCAGCAGTAGTTTCTTAGACAAAAAATTAAGCATCTTGAATATGGAAGCATCAAAGTTAGATAGCAAACTTACGCAAGAAAAATTCTTAAAAAATTTGGGGTGGAAGACTGCAAACTAGTGTCAACTCGTATCTGAAAAGGAGTGTCTAACTGAAAAGAAAAAGGAAGATAAGCCAAACAGAGAAATTTTCTCTTACACAGAAGCTGTAGGAGCTTTAACATATTTTAGGTTAGGTACAAGACCAAGATTTAGCATACCGTTTTGGCATTCCTTCACATCATATTGAAAGTAATTTGAAAGACGATTGATTTGGTTTATTTGATTATGGTAAAGCATTCAAGAATTATCTGCCTAGGAGGGATGCCTTCATAGAGGTCTTTCTAATGGAATCTAGCTCATATACACATTGCATATGAGGAAAACCACAAAAACATCCATGCAGCTAGCCTGTTTCCTGGGATTCAAACTACTAGCATTCAGCGACTTTACTGCTAGGCCCGAAAGATGATTTGAGATAAAAAAAATTCTTAAAGTTGGGCAAATCTCTGCAGAAAGTTTGCCTCTGGTAACTAAAAGTTTTTGGTTTTATTTTATTTCACCTACAGGAATTTCACAGCTAATGTTAACTCAATACCTTTCTATCTGGAGGCATGTAATCCTTTGTATTCTGAAAGTTCATCTAAGTGCAGATTACAAATTTACTGAAAATCTAAGGAAGTTCTTCGATAAAAACAATACAGAAAATAGCAACAAATACTTTTCTTATTCACGAATAATATTTAAAAAATTACATGCTAAATCAATGTGAATGAGAAATTGAAAATGTACAAGTCTATATTTGGTGATGCTGGGCTGGTTTTAGGTATTTTGTTAAATTTTAAACATTCTTTGGAAAGATTTTGCTATTGGTGATCAAACTTACCATATTTAATAATTTATTCTGGCTTAGAATATTAGTAGCTAATTCTTTTCTTGTTTCTTGATAAATACACCTTGCACAAAAAAAGGGAGGATTCTATATCTCCCGTTCTATCGGGCCGAGGGACAAAATTTAACTTTTGTTCCTCATGTCTTAAAACAGCAACTTAGGATATATATTAGATTCATATATATATATAGCATTGTCCTAACATAGGTATTCTAACACTAAATTGGACTTTTCCTGAAATGACATACGTATACTGCCGCTAGATTATACTGCTTAGTGCCTTTCTTAAATTCTGCAATCGCTATTAACCGTTTGACTGCTACGCGGCGTAAAAGCGCTGCATTCATTTGTCTCAAAAACCGCGACGCAGTTAGTTATTTTAAAATGCACCTGTGTTACAAAGTATGCATAAGATCAGACTATGTATGCTCACACCCACGGTGCAACAAAGACACACTGAAACTCGCAACTCAAAAGTGCTGCATTGCGGTTTTTGAGACAAATAAACGCAGCGCTTTTGCGCCGCATAGCAGTCAAACGGTTAAATTCTGACACCAGATGCAGCCACACTGATTGTACCTATTCTGGCACTGGTACTGTAGGAGGTTAGCATTTTTATGTCTGAATTTAAAGAATGAATGAAGCCCTAGTGTTACTAGATCTACATGTCATCTAGCTAGACTTAAACTGTTGATCTGACAACTGGTAATTTACAAAATACGGAATCATCAAAGTTCCAACTATTCCAGATCTTATACTTCACATTATACAATATTTGACTGTACGAGAAATAACACTGCTTATTAATTTTCGATATTCAAAAAGTAATGAAAACAATTACTTAAATATTAGAAGGCTTTTTAAAGATATTTAAAAATGAATACCAAGAACTTGAGGAGTCTTTGTTTCTTCTTTTTCACTACCAGATGAAACGCTGACAGGCAGAACTTTATCTTCTTGCACAGCCGGTTCCCGAATTTCATTATTCAAAGGAAGTGTACTGTTTTCATCTTCAAAAATATTGAATGTAGAACTTTTGAATTCATTTGCTTTTTTATTTAACTGGCAAGATCTCAAGGGCCTCTTTTCAATGTATTTTTTAATACCCTGAAACAGTAACAAGTAGACATACAGTAATAATAGCATTTAGAGCTTCCAACATATGTTAATGATGCATGAATAACCATATCATCATAATGTAATAATGTAATCATAATGTAATAATATCATCATAATGTAATAATGTAATCATAATGTAATAATATCATCATAATGTAATAATGTAATCATAATGTAATAATATCATCATAATGTAAAAACTAATTGTTAAGAACTTACATTAATGATACATGATTTATGAATACTTTATCGAAAACATGAAAAACAACCAAATAAAATTTTAAAAAAAGGAGTGGTATGCTTTCATAATTAAAACTTTATACATAACATAAACTTGACTAGGTTATTAGCTATTATTAACATTCAAATACTCTCAGCAAACAATAAATTATGAGTAAGTCTTGCTGAAATTCATCTTTAAGTGCTTAGTGAAAAAAAAAAAATTAAATGAAAATAAAGATGTTTAATAGCAAAGATTTTGTGTCATGGCAACAATACTTTAAAAATATCTTTTTAACATATCCATTTGCATATTTCTTGCAATATATAGCATCTAATGATTTGATATATTTAGCATAACTTTTAGAATATGCTATTTAACCATACAAGTAAAAACAAATTTTTCACCATAAGAAAAAAGATGATAAAAGAAATTCGATCTAAGTATTTAAAATAAAAGTTGAGATTTTTACACTTTAAAAAAAAAAAAAAAAAGTGTCAACTAGACTTCAAACTCGGAATACAGATAATGCGAAACAGATGGAACTATGAGATGGAACCTTGGAACTATGAGGTATGTTGCGGTATGATACAAAAAAGAGCATCCAGACTTTCACACTTAAAGTTTTGATCAGTTTTTTCATGTAACTATGAAAATCGGACTAAATTACTTTTGTAACCTTAATAAACTAATATTTTTAATTTCCTTCACCTGAATGACTAACTTTTTATGAAAATATTTCTACTTGATCCAGTAACAGTAAAACAGATCACTGACTCAAAGAGATTATATCCATTACTTTAAACCTTGCTTTACTTTCAATGAACACATTTTACTACTGGTACAATGTGTTAGTATCACAATTTTAGGCACAAACCCTGGTGAGGTTACCTGTGTCAAACAAATGGTTATAGCGAAACAGTTAAAGTCAAACGTTCCCAGTAATCCAAAAAGGAATGGAGAATCAAGAATAAAGAGTCAAGATAATCTGAAAGGCAACATGTAAAACAGAAAAGCAAAAATGAAGCAATTTTCACTGCAGTGGAGACTATGTCACAGATCAGAAAGATAAGACTGAAGCACTGTCTTATGGAAATAAAAAACATATGGAATATATATCAAAAGTTCTGTTCCATAAGAATAAAAATCTTATGGAAGAGAACTTTTGATATATATCCCATATGTTTTTTTATTCCCATAAGACAGTACTTCAGTCTTATCTTTTTGATGGATCTTATGGGAATAAATAAAAAACGCCAATGGTAGGGTAAGACCTTGAAAGAAAGGAGTAACTCGGAAAACAGACATAATAAAATATTAAATTACTGCCTGTACACAGCTATAATACAATTTTAACTGTGATAAAACTGATAATAAAAACAGTTCAAAATTTATGGTAAAAACTAGTATCTTAAAAATTGAAATAGTTTATAATGAGGTTCTCTTCCTATTAAGCTTTCTAAATCCGGATTGAAACAATTAAAATGCTTTAGGCAAAAATATTTAAAAGATTGACATTCTAGTAAAATATGATGAATTGTCAGAATTCCATTGCAATTAAAATTCATCATTGCATAACTTACTTTAATTGAAACTAAAAATAAACAAATTATAAAAACTTTCAGAAAGTTCAGAAGCTTTAAGAAAAAATTTACCAAGTGGGGAAAACTTGATAATTATAACTACCTAGTCTCTAGTTATTAAATTTTTTCGAAGTATAAATAAAAATACATATATTTGTATGAATAAAAATACACATATTTATCTCTATCATAGACAGTCAATGCTCAGCAGTGAGTCGTGTTCTTTCTTACTAATTTTCAACTATGGGGGGCAAAACGATTCATATATTTCCAAACAAAGC
Source organism: Stegodyphus dumicola (assembly GCF_044657685.1). Lineage (NCBI taxonomy): Eukaryota > Metazoa > Arthropoda > Arachnida > Araneae > Eresidae > Stegodyphus > Stegodyphus dumicola. The sequence continues at coordinate 185,738,810 of NC_140781.1, forward strand.
GATTACTCCTAGTCTAACTGAGCTTATTTATTTTTTGACAAGTACGAATAAAAGTTAATCCAGTATGTACTTTCAAATACTTGAATACGATTTATATCACACAATAAATTAATTAGCTTCATTTCTAGATTTTGTGGTGCATTATTAGCCCAAAGGGTGTTAGCCCAGAAGGCTATTAATTTCGTTTTGACATTTCGCATTGGTTTACTATAAATGTCTATAAATGCCACCAAATATTAGAGCCCTGCATTATATTTAAAGAAATTAAATCATGAAGAATCTGCATGAATGTATGAATGTTTCTCGTACTGTGATAAAACAACGGTACCAAGAGCCATCAAATTTTGAATCACGTAATCCTCCATCAAACATGGGCATCTAGAAGCCCAAATTTGGGATTTGTTTTATTATCAAGTTCATATTTTGTAAAACTTTAACGAATTTTTTATTGACAAACTAAACGATTTCAATGCAAACAATGGCAACACTGCATGGAAAAAAAAAAAAAAAACATTTTTATCTCCAGCATGCGAGAAAGTGTATCGTAAATTCTAAAGATATGCTCCTTTTAAAATTATTTTGCAATATTGCTGTTGAACTGAATTTTATGGTTTAGGTGCAAAGAACATGATATTTAATAAATAAAGGTAACATACAAAATGTCAAAAAAAAAAAAAAAAAAAAAAAAAAAGCCCCTTTGGGCGTAATGTAAAATCTGAAGGCCTTTGGGCATAATGTAAAATCTTTCATATTTTAATTATTCGTCCAAAAGACTTTGTCCCTGGAGGACTATTGTTTTCGCTTTGCGATTTTGCATCGAATCACTATAAACGGCATATCACTTTTCAAATTGTTGCCACCAAATGCTAGAGTCCTGTATTATATTTGAAGAAATTAAATAATGAAGAATCTGCATAAATGTATGTCTATTTCTCACATTATGATAAAACAACGGTACATAAAGCCATCAAATTTTGAATGACGTAATCCTCCTACGAATATGGGCATGTAGAAGACCAAATTTGAAATTTCTTTTATGATCGATTTCATATTTTGTAAAACTTTAACGAATTTTTGAATAACAAACTCAACGATTTAAAAGCGAGCAATGGCAACACTCTAAAGGAAAAAAAACTTTTTATCTCTAGCGCACGGAACTGTGTATTGGAAATTCTAAAGGTATGCTCATTTTAAAATTATTTTGAGACATTCCTATTGAAGTGAATTTTATGGTTTAAGTGCAAAGAACATGATATTTAATAAATAAAGGTAACACATACATCATTAAAAAAATGCCCCTTTGGATGTAATTTAACATCTGAAACCTTTAAGATTCTTTTGTTATATTTTATTTTTATTCATGTTTGCTTTCAATGCAAATGAAAATAATATAAACTCGGGCTTCATCTAAAAATCCTGAAATCTTTGCAATACCATAATTGAAATGGGTTTCACAGGTCATATACAATTGCTTTGGGGTCTGCATGTGGCCTGCTGGTCCAACACCTTTGGTATATGGACAGACTGGCCACTGAAGATGCTCTGGTGCAAATCTGAAGTGCTTGCCGATGTACAGGATCAAGTTTGGCCAACACAAAAGCCTTGCAGACTCATAAATAACTGATAGAGTAAAATTTTGAGTGGATATGGACTCCATAAATAAGAAGCATTGAGCGGTGAATGGTTCCGCAGGAGATATTCAACAAGACTTTCAAAATATTTAGAATTTTTAAACATTCCTTTTTAGAGAGGTGACATAGGGAAGGAAATAAAGCTTGTGGTCACCTAGGAATTGTACCTCCTTTCCCACAGGAACCTGTACATCCTCCAAATAATGTTCAGGTTAAGGATGAGGAATATTCTTGCAACAAAAGTGCATGTGCATGGTCTTCTAGGTAGAAAACCTGAAACCATTTAACTGTTCAATTCAAAGATGTTTGCAATGGTCTTTCAGCGCATTTCAGGTATGCTCCCTGACAACTAGCATGTAGGTTGTCAATGTAGAGCATTTCATGGACTGTTGGAGGAAGCTGTTTTAGGATCAAGTTCATTTCTAAGCTAAAAAAAGTTACACTTGGAATGCCACTTTGCAAAACACCCTCTTCTTGACTAAATACATCAGAAAGTAGAACTAATCTTCACGTGAAACTTTTGATCTTATATGAAATGTTTGATGAAAATCGGCAGATTATGTTGTACGCCACTATTGTACAGGTCGTGAAATATGCCATACCTCCACATAGGCTTTTTCTCTTAAAAAAATATAAATCTTCTTTATGAGTGCTTAACAGATACCAATTTCTACGAGCAGATTATCATCAATAGTTGCCCATCCTTTTCTAAATCCACTTTGATAAGGGGAGATCCAACTATTCATCTCTAAATAGTAGACAGGGTGAGTGTTGACGATATTTTTGAGCCTTTTGCAAAGACAACAAGTTAAAGTGATGAGGCGGTAACTAGAGGGATTCATTGGGTCTTTTCCTGCTTTGATCATTGAAATAACAAAAGCTCTCTTTTATGCATTGGAAAATACATGCTCTTTCCATACTGTATTGAAACAAAAGAGGAGGAATGCCAATGACATACAAGGAAGGTGTTTTAATATAGAATAACTAACAACATTAGGACAAGAACATGATCTACTTGCCTGTAACAAAGCTCTTTTCAGCTCAAGCATAGTTACATCTTCATTATAAAGTTCAGAAGTGGAAGAGTTGAAATCAGCAGTCTGTTTTACAAAGAGCAGTTTAACATGAAGAAATGCAGGGTGATAGTTACTACTATTTGATGTAGCTGAAAATGCCTCTCCGATGGTATTAGCAATTCTTTCCATGCTGCTTATTATATCCCCACTTAACTTTAAAATGGACAATGTGTGGCTCTGTACATACCATATACCTTCCGAGCTCTTTCTTATACCTTCTTACTCGAGAGGAATTTATCGATGACACATACGAGACCCATGAATCCCTCCAATGTACTTGACATGCCTCCGCTTTAGCTCTTTTAAAGCTTAGGTTAGATTCAGTAAGATATTTCTGAAAAGTGCTCCAGGGTTTCCTTTGTTTTCTTATGGCATTTAGAATTCACACAAGGCTTTGGATATTCTGGGAATGATTTCGGAACAAATAATTTAGCATCTTGAGTAATTCTATCAGCAGGAATTCTCACAGCATGATCAATTAGCATAATGTTCATAATTTCTACAACGAAATAGGCATGATGAGAGAGGGAATCCCAGTCTGCTTTATTCAATAGAAACAATAGTGCTTTGGAGACAAAAGATTTCAGTTTCCTATAAAGTTTACAAAGACTTGGAAATGGTTATTAAATGGATGTTTCCCAACGCTAAGGAAGCAGAATGGCAGGAGATGCTAAGAAAGAGTGGTGAGTTCAAGAGAACGAAAAGTTCTTGTTGGTATGTATTTTCTGCATTGTTGAGGATACAGAGACAATGGTCACGGAGTAGCTGTTTGATTTGCTTTACCCGTCGATTTGTAGCCCTACTACCCCAAAGAAGATTGCATCCATTAAAATCCCCAACCAGAATAAACAATGCTGATAGCTCACCAATCAAATCACCTAAATCTCCCTGATCAATACTCTCATTTGTGGGAAGATAGACACTACAGACAGAAATCAGTACCCAGATGTTCATTTGCACAGCAACTGCCTAAAGAAGTGTCACCAAAAAAAAGGGCATTTGATGGACAGTTAACGGAGGTAAACAAGCCTACACCACCACTTGCACATCTGCTGAAAGTGCTGTCCATTCTTACTACAGAATACTAATATTTTTTTTTCTTATGTCAGTCAATAGTGATATCTGCCATGAGACTTCTGCCAGCACAATAAAATTTAGCCTTGGTTAAGTTGTCAGAATGAAAAGTCATAAAATCAAGTGCCGTGCAAATTGTCAAATGAAGAAAGTCCATGGTTCCACCTGACAGACGAAGAGGACAGACATCATCAGGAACTACACTAACGCAGTGCAAGTGTTTATACAGAAAGCCATGTCCTGTCGAGAGTAAAACAATTTGCCATAAAAACTGCATGACGCATGCTCATTGGGATAGGCGAAAAAGCAAGAGTATTACACACTTTATCAGCTGAAAGGAGTTATATTTTTTTAAGTTGGTCCACTTTCTTCTTTACCTTAGAACTAAACTGATGGCCGAATAGAGGAAAATGTGGCTGGGGTAGCTTACAACCATTTTCAGCCAAAAGATTGGCTTTTTCATTTCCAGGCACACCATAGTAGCTGGAGATCCATTGAAAAACAAGCTTCCAGCCAGAGGCAATTGCTTTGGATATATATATTGGTCTCTTCAACAAGAAATTACTTTCTTGTTTACTAGGTGTACAGTCAAAAGTCGTTAATCCGGACTCCTCGGGACTTCGGCGATTCCGGATTATCGATTTTTCCGGATTATAGATCATCAGTTTAAATCTGGTAAGATGGCATGCAGAAATTACAAAATTAAAAATATGAAACCGTAATTTATGAAATAAAGAACAATTATGATCTAAAGGGTATCAAAATTTACAAAAAGAAAAAGCTTAATATTTATTTGTTTACTTTATTAAACATTTCCTTCAATGTAAGTTGCTTCGTTTCATGTGATAATACTTTCTCTTTAATTCTATTAAACAGACATAATTTCTTGCTTAGTTACAAAGTTCCGCTGTTCAAATCCTATAATTGCTGTGTTGAGAATACCGACTAATTTGTCAATCGAAATGTTTTCATTTTCAATAACCTCTGGGTCACTCACTTTCTTCACTATCGGAAGCGAATTATAATGACGAGGAACTTGATTTAAATCATATCAAAGACGGAGTACATTGAGATGAAATACTACACTTACTACGGAATTATAAACCAAATAAAATAAAAACATCTGCCCTGAAGATAAGGATAGTGCTGACAGATTAACTTCCAAGCCGCCGCGTGAAATTGATAAACAGATTTCGGATTTCAAAACATACTTTCGCTTTGTAGATACAAATTACATATTAGTAAATATATATCGGAAATTCTATTTGACATAATCTTTCTAATCTATCATAATCTAATAATGACGTTTCTGCCCCCCCCCCTCTGCCGCAGAGCAGCGTGAAATTGATAAACAGATTTCGGATTTCAAAACATACTCTCGCTTTGTAGTAAATATATATTGGAAATTCTATTTGACATAATCGAAAGTTCAAGCTTACTTTTATAAAATTGCTCTAACAGTCTGCAAAAAATAATAAGCCGGATCCAATTCGAAGATTAAGGAACAACGCAATCTGCAACATTAACTGAATTAGATAACTTTAGCTTAGCGTATAACTCCGTTACACATTAAACGCGCATGCGCACAAACATGTTCGCAGCCGTAAGGGTCTTGCGCGCTCTCGTAAACGCCTGTGAAAGTTTGTAGCTTTGATGTCCGGATTATAGATCATTCCGGATTATGGGTGTCCGAATTAACGACTTTTGACTGTATAAGGGACAGATGCTATAACTGCAGCCCAGGAGTCAACAAATATACAGTGGTGGCCAAAATTGTGGACACTTTTGGAAATTTTTATGTTTTTGAACTTTGTATGCTTATAGAAAACGTTACATTTCGCAAAATGCAAACTTGTATACATCATTTTAAAGAGAATTTATTACTGAATTCATTACAAAACACAAAATTAAATTATTTGCAATACAAAAAAAAATATATGTACTTTAATATAAATAAAAAACACAGTTATGAAGTGGTTTGTAACGTCTAGCTTTCCTGGCCAATCACTGTTCTTGTTCTGAGAACCAATCAAATGTTAGTAACTGCCAGTAGAAGCTGACATCATGTTTACACTTGAAACAATTCATTATTTTGCTTTGTTCTGTAGAAGGAGGACCTGTTTCTTATACACTGAAATTACAAGTAGGAATTTTTGTAAAAATTTTTAATATTTAGTCAAGAAGCAATGACATCAAATAAAAGAGTAGATTGGACACCTAGAAAGAGATGTAATATTATTGTGTTATGAGAAAGTGGTCTTTCCTATGCTGAAATTGCAAGACAGGTGGGTGGTTCAGTGACTACATCTGGAGTCCGAAAGTTTTGTTTACGATATCAGGAGACAAATTCAATAAAAAACAAAGAAGGAAAAGGCCGAAAAAGGTGCACCACATCTATTGATGACAGAAGAATAAAAAGACTATGTCTCCAAGCTAGAAAAATGTCATCAGCGGCCATCAGAAGTGATCTGAATGATGCTGTTGTTTCTTTCAGTTCAAGAACAATCAGGAGAAGATGTTGGACTGAGAGGTAAAATTCCACGAAAAAAGCCTTATCTTAATTTTCAGCAACGAAAACAAAGACTACAGTGGGCAAAGGAACACATTAATTGGACAGATGATCAGTGGTCACAAGTTATATGGAGTGATGAAACTAAGATATCGCTATCAGTAGTGATGGGCGAAAACATGCAAGACGTAGAATAGGAGAAGAGCTACAGCCTGATTGCATTCAAGCAACTGTGAAGAACCCAGTTAGTGTTATGATTTGGTCATGCATGTCAGCAGATGGTATTGGTCGCCTTCATGTCATCAATGGGACACTGAATGCCAGAAAATACATTGACACTATTCTAGAACCAAAACTTCTACCTTCCATCAGAGATCTCTTTCCCAACAATGCTTCGTTTATTTTTCAGCAGGATTCTGCTCCTTGCCACAAGGCCAAAATATCGAAAGAGTGGTTTCGTACAAAGAGCATTAAATTGTTGTCATGGCCAGGAAACAGTCCTGACCTCAATCCTATCGAAAATTTGTGGCACCGTTTGAAAACTCTTGTCCGAATGAAGCGCCCATCAAATAAAAGGGAACTAATTGAGGCTATAATTGTTTCCTGGCATCATGTAATAACAAAAGAAGAGCTTAAAACTCTTGTCAGCTCAATGAAACATCGATGTGAAGCTGTAATCAAAAATAAAAGGTACCCTACTAAGTACTGATAATTCATTGCAATCATCACTATCTAACGTATATCGATAACTATTATCGTTTAACTTTTTTTGTATTGCAAATAATTGAATTTTGTGTTTTGTATTGAATTCAGTAAAAAATTCTCTTTAAAATGATATATACAAGTTTGCATTTTGTGAAATGTAACGTTTTCTATAAGCATACAAAGTTCAAAAACATAAAAATTTCCAAAAGTGTCCACAATTTTGGCGACCACTGTAACTGCCTTGCTAAAGTTAGTATCAAATCCAAGAAGATTTAAAATTGCTTTCCCCATGGCAAAAACCTCTGCATTGAAGTTAGAGGCATTAAAATTAACAGCATAGGATTCTTCAAAATATCCTTCATAGCACAAACCAGCACCAGTATCTTCATCTCATGCAGAGCCATCAGTATAAATGTGGATCCACTCAGAGCTAGGTTCTTGCTACAGCTTCTAAAGAAAAAGCTTTAAGAGCATCAGGAACTGCATCACCGTTCTTTTCAGGCATACCAACAGCAAGATTATAAGTAGGAGCTCTAATAGTAAGAGGAGAGAAGCCAAATTGGAAAAGGTGGAGTAAAGTAGTGGAGTAAACCAATGTAGCTTTGCTGGTGTAACAGGTTTAAAGAATGTCTCTTGTACTGCAAATACAGATAGGTTGATAATTATTAATAAGATTTTTAATACCATCAAGACCTTGGTGGAAACCACGACTATTCCACGATATCAGGATGGTCATTAGGAATGTTTATTATTACAATGTTGTTTCTTTTTTTTTTTTTTTTCTGTGTCAAGACATGTTTTGGAAAGTCTTCCTCTGTTCCCATCTCCAACTCAATAAAATCAGATAAAATACCTCGACAGAGCTTCGACTTGGTCTTCTGTTTTTGACTCTTAATTTTCTGTTGCAAGGTTTATCCTAAGTTGCTCACTGTTACGTTTAGATAAAGCCACTGTCCTATCTCTTCTAATTTCAGCTTACAGTTTCCTGCCAGAACGTGTTTTCAGAATCGCGGTTAAATGCAAATGAAGGAGGAGAAAGTATTTAACATTCAAGTTCTACTGACTTTGTTAGAGAGTCAGAGATTCTGACCAGCATGCATTCACCTTTTAGGCTACTCTCTCTAAAGTTATTTCTACACTCAGCTGTATTTCAGGCCCTTGATAGCTTCGCCATTTAGTTAGCATTAAGGGGCCCATTCTTGTAGAACCTTGATAGCTTCAGCTATATCTTTTTAGTTAAGTTTTATTTCTTAGTATTCCTGAGTTCAAGCCCAAGTGGAGGCTTTGCTGTAAACTTCAAGAAGGAGTCAACTGTTAAATTTATTTTGAATAATAAAGGGTAATTGACCTTTCGTACATTTACATTTCTATCTTTCTTGAACTAAGCGATTATTCGCTTACCAGTTCTTAAGGTTCCACACAGTAAGCTGTAAATTCTAGGTTGGAACATTACATCGTTTTGAGCTGTCAATTTTTTGAAATTTTTTTTTCCAAGCTTTCTGTTGCCTGTTTGAGAGGAGAAGGATTTAAAAAAAATTTGCTGTCAGTTATTTTTAGTTCAGGTCATCCCCCCCCGTATGCTATGAGATGTTTGAGTGCTTACTGACTGACATGATTTGGTGGTTTCAGCATAAGAAATGTATGGTCTTAGCTGACCAATGCTAAACAATTTCTTAGCTTCAGGCTTCAGGATAGGAGATTTTTTCCCAACTTCAATATGCTGCATTTCTTTCTCTTCTGTCCATTTAGAGCAGGATCATGAGTATGATGATGGCTGGTATGACAATTAACACATTTTGGATCAGCAATGCAATCATGATTTTCATGAATGGTCACACAACAGTGAGCACATGCAAAGCCTGAATCGGTGACACTGGAAACTGTGCAGTGAATTCGGCACATAAGGTCTGATGGGACAATTCATGTGCCCCACCTTAATGCACTTCAGAAGCTCTGGAGATGAGAATGTCAGGATAGTATGCTTTATGTTAACAAGTCACCCCTTTCTAAGAATTTTAATTCAGACAGACACATGCTAATTTTGCTCAGCCTGTTCTTTTAAAAGCTCTTCCTCAGGCTGATATCAGGTCTAGTTCTGAAATGACACTACTGGTCATGTTCAAAGAATTATCTAGAGACACTATAATACAATGCTCACCCTTATTTGTCATTTTCAACAGAGAAGGGGATTGTGCATCAGATATTGTCTCAATGAGCAGAGATCCTCAATGGAGCTTTTTTACACTTTGTGGATCACCAGCTGACGTCACAATATATTTATGGACTAAGAATGCTAATATATTTTTTAGTTGACTAGTAATGACCACGAATTTGGGACCTCTGACGCTCTCGCTAATAATGACAGAAGTTCATATGCGGTATTTTTCATTCTCATGTGATTAAAAGAATTTAAGGCTGCTTTATTATAAATTCGGGTCTGACTGCTCCACCCACCATGGAGTCCAACAAATGAATACAGATCCCCATGTTAGAGCTAGCCAGACCTATAGGCAAACTGCAGCCTCACAGTCAGCTTTCCTGAAAGCTTATCCCCAAGCCTCTGACACAAAGGACTAGTAACCAGCCAATTGACATGAGCGAGCACAGCTAAGTGCCCTTCATTTGGACTGAAGCAGAGGCCAAAGCAGGATGCAAGAGACAGTCGTCTTTTGTCCATCAACTACCAATATCATCTTTTCCAGCCATACAGATCTCCATGCACAGCAAACATATAGGCAGTTTTCTCATCATGAGAAGACAGAAACAAAAGAGTTGTAATTGCATATCTCATCTTCCGGGATGCTGACACGGAAGAAAATTACGCTTCTCTTCGTTTCCTCACATTATCGTGACAGAGCGCTTGCCATTCTAATGAAGCATGAAGCTCAATTTAGTACTTTTCGAAGCAAGATGGACACACCGCTCAAAGTGGTTATCCGCGGGTAAAACAGTAAATTTACATCCTTGTTCATAAAACAAAAAGTAGCTCATCAATACTCAATTCTGGTTATATCAAATGAAAATGCAGATGTTATGAATGTGTTGCAACATCATGCTTATCTAGAATTGACACTAAATCATACTATTTGGCAACAGTTTCATAGTCAACAGGATAATATGTAAGTACGGTTAGAGTAGACTGAAGGATGCCCCTTCAGTCTACTCTAACCATACTTACATATTTGTTTCATTTATTGTAACCTGAGTAGTTGAATGTTATGGAAACCCTATTATGACGTATACAGTTGCGTGATTGCGGTAAATTTTGAATTATGGGAAAAGATTTGTAAAGGCTTGTGGTGTGTGTTGGTTAGGAAGTACATTGCTTATTTTGTGGTTTAGATGGTAGAATGGCTGAATGTGCAAGATTAATTTAAAGTTTCTGCACGATTTGGAACGAAAAGGGAAAAGAGCATTAATTGAGCGGTGTGTAAATGAAGATTTACTTAGAAGCCATTTAAGTGTCCTGTTTGCAGGAAGGAAATGCGCATTGTTGAACATCGGAGTAGTATCCGACTCTTATTTTTGTGAATTTATCTGGCGTGCCAGTATACAGATTTTAGTTCAGATAATTTTAAGAAGTTTTTGGATGCTGTTAAGTAATTTTGTTTGAATGAAGAAAGGTAAATTTCTAAATAAGGTAAGTGGATATTTCCTTTGTGCAGTGCTAAAATGAATTTCCTTTTTTATGTTATTTGATTGCTTGATTTAAAATGTAGTTTATTGAGATTATATATTGTTACGAAATGTACAGGCGAGGTAAGATGGCTTCCACGCAAAGCAGTTTTAGGGTTGCCATAAAATGGCAAGGGAAGGCAGCATTGTCACATTTGGCGAGAAATCGTCCATTTGGGAACATTTCGCGATATGCCATGGTCAGATGGAGAACCTTCTGGAACGAATTCTTCCCGGTTTAGCCCAGAATGTTCTCGAACACAAGCCAAAAGCTATATAAACCCTGCTGGTCCGCAATCAGTTAGTATCAAGTATGCGCCTCGGCTAGCGAGCTGACAGTTAGTATTGAGTTGGTGTCTCATCTAGCAAGTCAATCGAGTTGACAGCCCGGCAGTGAATGCTGAGTGGGCCGCCGAGTGCACCGAAAGAGTCTCGTAGTTTATCGCGGTTAGTGCATCATCGAAAAAGCAAGTTGAGCTCTGGGAACAACTGAACTGAAGAGTCGGGAGCTGTGCTCATGTATCCTCGAGTGCATCGCGAGTTGTAGCGTGGAGAGTCTCGAGAGTATGTGGAGTTCCGAGAACGACCAAGCAGAGTCGGGCGCTGTACTCCAGAAAGCAGAGTCGGTTGCTTTGCAGGAAGCTGTCTCCACCATGATAGCCTGATAACCTGAAGGCTGTGTCGCTGATTGTCTCAGCGTGTTTATAGTAGTTCATCGACGACTGTAAAAACGTGTTTTGGAGCTGTCCTGACAATACTGGCCAATAAAGTGTGTTTCGATACTTCATCAAGTAGTATTGTCATTATTCAATCCAAATCCTCACGAACCCCATACGAACGTGAAGGAAGAAAATAATGTAACAACTGCTGTCAGAAAAAAAGAAAAACGCAAAATATTTTTTGTTGGCTGCTTCTTTGACTTTTTAAGTGAATATAGATCGATATGTAGATGGACAAAGTCAAGGGAGTATGCAATGCCAAGTTTGTGCAATTCCCTGATGTTTATTTTTTGGCAAAAATTTGGCGACCAACCCTGCTACAGCAACCTGCTAGTTTTTGTTTAGATGCCATTTTGTTTTCACGAAGTAAAGGCTTTTTTTTTTTTTTTTTTTACTCAACATTTTTTTCCAACAATCTGCTAGCTAAATTACGCTTATGCTAGAACTTTTATGGAACAAAAGTGCTTAATCATCACGAAGATTAGGTGTGAAATTGGGAGAAAGTGCAGAATCGCCAACTGCTTGCCGCGTTTTTAAGAACTGCACATACACGGTATCATACATGTACACGTCGACCTATTTTGACTTAAAAAAAATCATCCCAGAATTGCACAAAAATGGCATTGCGCACACTCTTGACTTTATCCCTGTACACTGCTAATGTGCTAACTAGTAACCTTTATCGCCTTACCAAAATGTCACCAAACTACCTGTTACCATATTCCAAAGATTAGCAATTTTATTAAGTGAAAATAGGTCGACACAAAGCCAAAATAACAATCCAAAGAATTGCACAAACTTGGTATCCATTGACAGCCAAAAATCGCCAAGGGGCACCCGTAAATATATTTTTACCGTAAGTACCTTATTTGGTTTAACCACCACCACCATTTCATTGCATTTGTTTCGTTTTATCTAATTTTTTTAATAAAAAAAATTGCCAAATTGGTTAATCTTTGAATTATGGTAACTTGGCGATTTTTTGGTGAAAATTTGGCGACCAACCCTGCTACAGCAACCTGCTAGTTTTGTTTTGGACGTAATTTTGTTTTCACGAAGTAAAGGCATTTTTTTTTTTTTTTTTTTTTTTTTTTTTTTTTACTCAACACTTTTTTCCAACAATCTGCTAGCCGGATTACGCTTATGCTAGAACTTTTATGGAACAAAAGTGCTTAATCATGATGAAGTTTAGGTGCGAAATTGGGAGAAAGTGCAGAATCGCAAACTGCTTGCCGCGTTTTTAAGAATTCCACATACACGGTAATGTACACGTTGACCTAGTTTCACTTAAAACACATCCCAGAATTGCACAAAAATGGCATTGCGCACACTCTTAACTTTATCCATGTACACTGCTAAAGTCCTAGCTAGTAACCTAGGTAAGTTAATTGCCATTTATGTTTTTAAATCGCACTTTGAAAATGTGATTAAAAAATTTGGGACTTGTTTTCAATGGAACAGTAGATAGTACTTTCAAATGTACGGGATACTGGCATCAAGAAAAGTACGACTTAAACTGGATAAACACTAGCTGTGCAACATAAAAGATTAGCACAAGTAATTTAAGTTTTTTACATCTTGATAAATAATGAGCAACCTGTTCCTTCAAATTTCTGCCAGAATGACTGTGCAAATTTGGCAAAATCACCACCAAGTTTCACGGTCAGTGGAATTTTGCAGTTGAATATGACGTTTCATCTTGAATCGAATGATGCTGATAAACTGTCGAATGTTTTTCTATCGACAATCTCACATCATTTAAATGTAGGGATTTAATATTCAAGCTAATAACAAATAAAATGACCTTTATAATTTTAGGCTGGAAATTTTGTCTTCCATTAAGATGGCTTTTCTACCAGGAACTGCAGTTTCTATACACTTCTCTCAAGCTTTCCAGAGCTGCAAGTATTGCCGAACAGGTGAAGGCGCATTCCAGAAAGAGCTCCATTTCAGGGCAGTTTCTACAAGTTCTACAGATATGGATGCTATGGAAGTTTTTATGGATATGATTAACTTAAACACCTCTATAATTTTATTTCAAGTAATCTCATATTATTATAACAAATTAAATTAGTGGTACTTGTTGATAACAAACCTAAATACAACCCATTTTTCTTTAGGAAATCCATCTCAAATGTAATCCCGCAATAGCCGATGACCCCCGTGTACTATTTCTGTCAATAATTGCCTTACTTACATAGTACAATTTACTGATAACATACAGTTTCAAATTAATTTAAATCACATTTTTAAGGCATCTCATTTTAACATTAAGATCCAGTGGCATATCAAATCTTTAGCAGGCCCAAGAAAAATTTTGGTTGATCTTTACAATATGGTAACTGGTAGTTTGGCGACATTTTGGAGGCGATAAAGGTTACTACCTGGCACTTTGGTAATAATGTGAGCAGTACTCAGTTCCGATTACGCATTATTTTGTGTGAGGGAAATGAGAGATCATGGGATATGTCATGTGATATTAATGGACGAATTACGGTTCTTTAATCGGAAAAGGGGGGAAATCGGGAAAAAATCTGGAAATTTTGTATTTGGCTTTATTCTGTGTTGTGTGAAACAGTGTTCGTGAATTTTTGGATCCCATGGCCGTAACTAAAGTGAATTCGAAATGGGTATTTATGTATGTATTAATTCAATGTATGTGCTCATTTATATTTTAAGTAGTGTTTTTGAATTTAATTATATTTTAATTAAATGATAGTTATTTTGTGAATTTTATGTTTGTAGGAATTTGGTATACGTTTTAGTTGAAGTAAACGTGCATGGAAATTATTCAAATATCTGACAATAAGTATTTGTAATAGTTGGGGTATGAATTCGTTGGTGACGTGTACAATGTAATAGATGATTTAGAGGTAAAAGGTTTTGGATATTTTATTTATTTTATATGTGGAAATGTTCATATTTAGGAAGGGTAAATACTTTTCCGCGATCAGGTAATTTCATATATGTTCTTTTTACCGGGTTTAAAGATTGAGAAAACTGTCATGTATTTTCATGAAATTTTTCTAATTTATGAGAAAAAAGCAGTGTACATGGATATAGTGAAGAGTGTGCGCAATGCCATTTTTGTGCAATTCTGGGATATTTTTTTTAAGTAAAAATAAGTCGACGTGTACATGGTTAAGTGATATTTTAATTAAATGATAGTTATTTTGTGAATTTTATGTTTGTAGGAATTTGGTACACGTTTAAGTTGAAGTAAACGTGCATGGAAATAATTTAAATATCTGACAATAAGTATTTGTAATGGTTGGGGTATGAATTCGTTGGTGACGTGTATAATGTAACAGATGATTTAGAGGTAAAAGTTTTTGGATATTTTATTTATTTTATATGTGGAAATGTTCATATTTAGAAAGGGTAAATACTTTTCCGCGATCAGGTAATTTCATATATGTTCTTTTTACCGGGTTTAAAGATTGAGAAAATTGTTATGTATTTTCGTAAAATTTTTCTAATTTATGAGAAAAAAGCAGTGTACATGGATATAGTGAAGAGTGTGCGCAATGCCATTTTTTTGCAATTCTGGGATGTTTTTTTAAGTAAAAATAAGTCGACGTGTACATGGTTTATGTGTATGTGTTATTTTGAAAAACGCGTAAGGAATATGGTATTGTGCACTTTTTCCCAATTTTGCAGTGAATATTTGTCATGATTAAGCAGTTTTGTTAGATAAAATTTCTAGCATAAGTGTAATTCGGGTAGTAGATTGTTGGAAGAAGTGTTCAGTAGATAAAAAGAAAAGAAACATGTCTTTACTTCGTGAAGACAAAATGGCGGCGGGAAAAAAAAAATAGAGGGTTGCTGTAGGAGAGTTGGTCGCCAAATTTTCGCCAAAAAAACGCCAAGTTACCATAATGTAAAGATCAACCAAAACTTTATATTCAGGATCTATTTATAAGATGAAATCTTAAAGTCACTTAAAATTTTTGTTTAGGGAAACAAACACCAATATAAACACTACAGCCTTTTTTTATATATAAAATATTTAAACATTGTAACTTGTTGTTTTAACTTTCCATTTCCTTTTTTGAAATCTTGAATTAATGTTAACAGCTCATACCTATTATCCTTGTAAAATTCTGATAATAAAACAAATTGCACAATAAATGAAAATATGTTTACAATACTTGTTGGAATAGCTGCAAATGGAGAGTGAACAGGGAACATACATATACAGTATCCATATTTGGATTTATCACATACATATATCTCAGGAATATAACTCGACACAATATGCAGCACCAAATCCAGTTTTAATACTTTATCAATTGCTATAACCTTTTTTGTGTTATATAAAAGTAACAATTCTATATTATTAAAGATTAATTAATTTTTTATTTTTTAAATTAATTTTTTAACTTGAAATGGATGCTTCCGAATTATGGGCCTTTAAAATTTGTCTATTGTTTAGCCTGGTAGTGTTAAGAACAGGTTAGGTTACATTATTTGAATATAGAAAGCCATGAGGGCTAGCTGCCTAATGGAAAGGCTTTCTGATGGAAAATGACTTTAATTTACATTACGTGGGAAAAACCAACATGCAACAGCTCTTGGCTCTCATGTAGAATTGGGTGCCCCTTCAATTGGCGACAAATTTTGTCCAATTTTGGTGATGAAACTCCCTTTCTGGTTACCATGATAGTTTAGCTTCCTGATTTTTTTAAGTGAAAATTAATAGATATGTACATGGACAAAGTCAAGGCAGTCAGCAATGCTGAGTTCGTGCAATTCTCCGACGTTTTTTTCTAAGTGAAAATAGATCGATGTGTACATGGACACCGAGATTGTGCGATTTTTCGACTTCTCATTTAGATTTTGTGGAGCAGGCAACTAGAAATTGTGCCTTTCTGGTGCCGATCTTGGCGCCAAAAAACAAGGGACACCCAGCTGTAAACATTTTCCCAGTTAGTTTGTGCGAGACTGAACTAAAACCAGGTCAAGCTACCAGTATTCAGCGGTGTTAAGTACTTGGCCACTGTTGGAAACCTCTGTTAAGAACAAATCAAATATAAAAAATATATTCAGGTTTAATTCAAATTAATTTACTGCCCTCCATTTGAAATAGGTAAATGCACATAACTAAATTGCTAATAAATAATTTTTTTAAAAAAATTCGACAATATTGCGATATACATTGTCTCCATATGCACAAGACTTGTTTATTTCTTTGATCCTTTTAGAAGTCTTTAATATTAAAGCCATTATTACATGTTAAATATTTAAAAAAATTACAACTGCTCATTTCATGTTAACTGCAGAAGGAAAAAAATGTAATTAATGCCTTCTTTAAGAAAGATCATTAAACGAAAAAATACATCAGAACAACACTTCATTTTAACACTGTATTATCGATGACAGATATATAAAATAAATTATACACAATTAAATTTACACTAATAAAATGTACTGGGTTTGAGTTTTCTAAAACATAGCAATATTATAACTCATATAAAAGGGAATCAAAGCGTTCTTACCTCGACGGGATTTTTTTCAAAATTTTTGTTTCCATTAATTACAGATAAAGCCGTTCTTTTCAGTGGCTCTCCGTTCAGATATCTTTTCTGTCGCACAGCAGCTAAAGCCAATTTTTCATCAGGGATGTTTTCAGCCATAATATCCTCAGATGATTTGAGAGATATTACCCAGAAAACTACTAGGTTAGAACTTAAAATATAAGTAATAATTACTTGTTTACGGAATTAAAGTTATAATCTCATCGCAAATACTTTAATGTGATAGTTACATGCACTCAAAACAATCAGCACATACATTAGTTATCCATAACAAATGTACTGAAATAGATCAGCTTAGCATACGTACACAAGAGGTGTGAGGCGTGAGCCCACTACGTTTGTCTACATTCAAATTTGACTTCATTCAAAACTTAACCAATAGAACGCTAGGAGAAAGGCCAACCTGTGATGTGTTGCCAAACTGTAAACGTGTAATTTGCTCTTTTATTCAGAGCTTGCCCCAAATATTACGAATGTTATCCTTTTTGTTGTACATAAGGCTCCTGTAAACCTGGTTTATAGGAGCCTTAGTTGTACATTGTATGAATTAAGCCCCTCGTTTAGGCATTAAGAATCAACAAAAAATACACTAAAGACTGTGAAGGTCTTAGATTTTGTTTTTTTAGATGCAGATTACTAATGTCACTTGAACTTTCGTACTAACCATTTACAAATTAAATTTCTTGTAAATTTTTATGTCTGTTACACCAGCTCGACAGACTGCCCTTTTCTGTTGCAGAGGTCTGAAACTAGATATCTAGTTGGCCTTGCTGAACTCGGTGCTAAGTGATTTTTAATATCCGCGTAAATTTATTCATCTTAAAACGTTTTTAGAATGTCATTGTTAACAGCCTCGAATATATTACTTTTGGATGGGGGTTGGATCCCTGAATCCGAATAGCTTGGTGATGCACCACTATTATCCCACATAAGACATTTGTAAAAGGCACTTATATTATATATGCATAATTAATTAAAATCCATCATAAATACCCAACGCAAGAGAATTAATGAATATAGCCACCATATTGCATAAAAAGAATTTAGTAATATATATAAATCAATATTAAGCTTACCATATTTCCTGCAAATAAAAGCGAAATACTTGGGTGGTATATACAGGACGAAGTTTAATCGTGTCCAAGGAAAAACGTAGGGAGCTTCCCGTTATTCTTCACTAATTGGACTCCTTCAAAAATTTAGGCATTCTTAGAGGTGAACTATATTGTAGGGGATGAATACGACTCTACTATGCCTACCTCTCTGTGACGAAGTATCTTACGTATCGCATTCGATTTCTTCGTAGTGACCCTGCTGCTGACTCACTTGTTCATCGAGAATAGCGGGTAATCGTTCGTCAGCAAAAGCATCATTTACTACCAATGTTGCATTTGATTTTGATGAGATGCCGGAGCAGGAGTACTATCAGTAGTGCGTAGCTAGAACCTGCCTCATCTGTAGGTCTAGCGACATAGTTCAACAGAGCTACTTTCTGCAACTCAATAAAAACTTCTTCAGCGGCATTTCCTTACGTTTAGCAGCACCAGACTGAAACGTTAGCTTCATTTTTATAACAGGGAGGACCCGAGGACAAAATCAAAATCGGGTTGTCCGCAAATCAGTGCTGACTAATCACTTACAGTCATACAACTCTGAACGCGCATACAACAAATAATGCAGATGGGGACGACCTCACCAATCAAACCATACGCGGAAGTGTAGCTTTGTGAAATGGTTTAAAATGGACTTCGATGCTGGTATTTAGGCTGGCTTACAGCTAAAAGTTAGCTCTTTCCAGCTCTTCATAGATTCCTAGGAAGAGCATGACGAAACTGAGGAACCTGAGTGAAATTTTCTTGAAGGAAAGCTCGCAATATAGAAGATAAGAGGCAACATTATCGTCTGTGGAATGCAACATCTGGTGAATACTGGAAAGCATGTGGCAGAGAGTGCGTCATCGCAGGGTCACAAAGGTGGTAAAAGTGTCTGGAGCTGGTGGGAGAAAACATATCCAGGGCAGGATAATAAAATAAGTCAGCAAATATGTATAAGCTGCAAAATTTCAAAATAAGGCTGTGTAAAAAAATATATACAAGTTCATATCTGAGGCAGAAAAAATAAAATAAGTCCATACTTGTTGAATTCCAACAACACAAGCAGCGCAGTAGGTTGGAGGCAGTTAAAAATACGTATAAAATTAAAATACACTACTAAAAATATAAGAATGGATGCAAAAATGTGGCCAAATACTGTGCAAGTAGAAAAAGTCTATTTCAGGTGAAGAGTGAGAAAACTAATTAACGACAAACGTCTGAGATCAAACTCTCGACGTCCAGAACTGTGGCGAAAATCCTATGACATTATTGATCGGTTGTAGATTTTCTAAAGCTATCTCGTAGAAATTCATTAAATACAGTTAATAAAGCATTGTAGTCAACTAGTTATTTTGGATTCTGAGCTGGTGAGCTGCAAAATACCTGATAATAAGGTCATCTATAAGAATCTCATAATTAAGGTGCTCCGAGAAATTGGCTACAGGACAGGCCGCAGATTTGCTAAAAAATGCGTCGTTTAGTTTGTTAAGGTAATCTTGAACGTATTTAGTTTTTAAGTCCCTATGTAGAGAATTGTTCCTGACAAAGTATGGG
The DNA here is from genome assembly GCF_044657685.1 of Stegodyphus dumicola. Taxonomy (NCBI): domain Eukaryota; kingdom Metazoa; phylum Arthropoda; class Arachnida; order Araneae; family Eresidae; genus Stegodyphus; species Stegodyphus dumicola. The sequence continues at coordinate 185,758,384 of NC_140781.1, forward strand.
GCTCCAGTAATGATGTGTAGAAATGTATTTTGAATGACTTGAAGATGTTTGATGTCATTAGCTGTGGCATGGGCCCAGGCAGGAGAAGCATAGGTAAATATAGGAGGTATGATGGACATGTAAATTCTTCTTTTTCTTTGTAGACCGACTTTTGAGGTACTTGAAAGGAGGGAATTAATCTTGAACATGATTTGTATTGTTTTTCCTTTAACTTACCTGATATGGTTTGACCATGGTATGGTCCGGATATGGTTTCAGATACATTGCTTTGGCTATTTATAGATGAAGGATCCGCTGTGCGCCGACGCCATGGCAAACACTTCGTTATCTGCCCTCCCACTGGCACTGGGGCTCCGGCTCCCGCCCACGTAATGAGAGACGCTCGTGCTCGGGCCTCCTAGGGCCCCTAACGGTAAAAAAATGGCCCTTTGGCAGTCGGGGTCCTAGGTGAGCGCCTGTTTGGCCTATGTCTAAGAACGCCTTGGTCAGCATTAAACTAAATTGTTAGACCAGCGCTACTACTTATCTTTGAAATTACTGTTAAATTATTCTTAAGTTCCCATCGCAAGTAGTCGGTGCTATTGTAAGCACGAAGTAAGTGCATTTGTGTTAAGAGTTTGATGAAGTCGCCTGGTTTGCTAGTAAGATCACTCTAACCATATAATAGCAAAGAATGTTAGATCTTACAATCATAACAGGGCCGGCCCCAGAGCTGTTGCAAATGTTGCTGTCGCGCAATGTGGCAAAACTTGTGGAATTAAAAAAGCATGGAACAACAAAATTTAAGGATGGCAAAATTTTTGGAACTTACAGGAAGCCATAGGCAGCAGAATTTTGGAGATGAAAAGAATTTTAGAATTTTGAAAGTCACTGGAAGCAGAATTTAGAACCCTTAGGCACCAAGAGGCAAAACGCTTATCACCGGTCCTGGTCCTCATAGTCCATGACGCCGTTTTGCATCACAATTTAGTGGAAGCTTCATTATCTTACTGCTTAATTTTTATTTCTCTTTTGGCCATATGTTTTAAGTGACAATGAAGGTTCTTCCAATAGATGCTGTATTTTTGAGAAAGAATAGGCTTTACAATATTGAAAGGGAGCAAAATGAAAATCTAAGCGTCTTTCATTTGAGAAAACTTCTGTTATGCGTCTCCCAGGTACGGGAATGCCATCTTTATTCTAGACGTTCAGCTACCTCAGAATTTTTGCAATTCTATAAATGAAGATAGCAATATTAATTAAAAAATTAAACTATATAGGTATACTATATATATTGATATACGATTGCAGGTTATTAACAATAATTAATAATTAGCTAAAAAACATGATCATATATGTTACTGAAAATGTAACAAAGTTGCTATTTTTATCAAAACTACGGGACAACCAGGACATCTCGAAAAAACTGCACTGTTCCGTTAGGAATGGTGTGTCTGGTCAGCCTAAACATAATTCATTATTTCTTACACCCACTGAATTTCTTCCTTGCTTCTGAAAATTTTGTATAAGTAATTTAATTTAAATCTTATTTACAATATAAAACACTATTCTTATTGCCCTTTATTACTAAATGCTTTTTTTTTAAAATTTTCACACTTAAAACCATGGCGCTTGTAGGATAAAATATATCTGAATTGTAAATAGACCTTTCCATATTAATTAACATGATAGGGGCGCACTTGAATAAGCTTACAGGAAAGAGAAAGAGGGACAAAGCTTAAATTGCGCGGAAGCCCAGCTCAGCACTTCTTAGTTTTGGGGATAAAGCAAAATTCTAACCTGAGCATACTCTATAAGTAGGCTTTGGCACTTCTTATATGTAATTGGACAACAAATTCAACAGAAATTATTGACCTTGAAAATATTGTTCTTAATAATAAAATTATGCTAAAAATCGATTCAAACTTCTGATGCGTGCACCTCTTTCCTTGGGAAATGAAACCATGTTCGGAGGTCGAGACTTCTAAAGAATGAAAAGCCTTCACCCACATGTCAAAGGCTTATTCTTCAGAAAGTACAACGAATTTGTAGCGGTTAAATTTTTCGTTCCAAGGCTAATGTCTTCTTGCGAAAAACAGCACCTGCAGGCTTTTTGAAACGATGTACGGACGGGTTTGAAAATTGTTATCTGTTACTTTTTTCTCAGCTAACCTTTATAGATTCGGGGAAAATTTGTTTCTCTGTTACATTTTGCTTGACAGCTAGAGCTGTACTGAGAGGAGATGGTCGTTAGAAAATGCTGGACTCTTCTCTTTTTGCTTTCACGCCTATACATCATCGGTTAAAATTTTCCATATATTCTGCTACTGTTTATAGCATTCACTCTAGTCTCATTAGTGATGCTTTAAACATTTTAACTTTTTTCATTGGTGTGCTAGAAAAAGAGAGGTTTTTTATTTCTGTTATCCCTTGAAGTAGTACATTATTCAGATATTAATTTCACCCTGAGACTGGTTGAGTTATTTCTTAGTTTTTGTGTGAAATTTTAATTCCAAACGAAACCGTAAATATTCAAGGTCCAGTATCTTATTTTACTACTTAACTATTTACCATTTATTTAATAACTTGTTAAATGTTTATTTATCTCTTTACATTTTTATTAAACTTTACTTTTAATTATTCTAATCATTAATAATGTAATTATTTCAATACTTAATTAAAAATTATTAATTATTTCATTAGCTATTTTTATTTGTTTATTCTTGTTCCGCTTTCCTGACGGTCTTCCATAGCACTCCGGCACCCTTGATTTTAGAAATTAAGCCCTTTCCGGGAGAGTGAAACTTTGGATTACTACCAAAAATTTTTCCAATGAGTTGGAAAAATCTCATTTTGGTAGGTAACCTAGTGTCCATTTGTTTAGTTTTTGGTCTGGCAGCTGAAGTGCTTGCAGGAAGCAGACAAGAGAAGGGTTAAAAGAACCCTTTATTAAATTTCTTTAAAATTCACAGTGAGTCGACTTGACGCTAACAAACTACACCTCATTGCCTCACTCAAGCGGTAACTCAATGAACAAGAACTAAACTAAAAATTCAAAGATATTAACAAACAGTAAAATTATTCCCCAGGGTTCAGATAAAACTGTTACCTGAAATCGCGTCGAAATCTAGTGGCAGCAAAGTAATAATTGTTACGCTTTTTTTAATCAGCAATAAATGCAAAACCAGAAGCTCACGCAACGCTTGCCCACACTTTCGAACTTTCCCATCTAGAACACAGTATTTAAACCTTTTCACCTCAAGGTAGAATTTGCATTACTTCACGCGCGGTACCAAATTTAAATATTCTGGCATTGACAATTAGGGGAATGAAGGCTAATAGGAAAGAAAGTATAACTTAACTGGTTATTCAAAATAAATATAAATCCTTACTATTTAATAGATTCTGGAAACGAGGCGTAATTTATATTCCTCTGATTTGCAGTGATTTTAAAAGAGGGATAATGTTTTTTCAAATATTTTTATTGAAGAAGGTTGCTAGTTAAAATGCATAGAAGTAAATATTAATTCTTTTTGTAGTTTGGAAACGTTAATAAGTTATGGCTGAGTCTTGATCATCCAAAAAATTTGTGACTTCAGACTTTTGAACAATAACAACAGCCATGCTTTCCGTCTTGTAACAATGTGTTTTAGTGGTATAGGAATATTCTCTGCGGTTTCCTTGAACGACTTTGATTCTGGTTTCTGTTGGCAAAAGTAATGTAGCTGTCGTTTTCATCTTAATAACTAATTTGCCTTGGATTTTGGGTGCATGGGCTCTGATTAATAAAACAATAACAGTGAACAGCTTCAAGAAAATGGGGCTATCTAATACTCTTCATGCAGTATTCCCCATTTTTTATACTAATTTTATCACCTGAAATGGAGAGGGGAAAATTAGGCAAAAATTTTAACTTCCAAAGGAAACAGTAAAGTAAGAATATAAATGCAAAGTAATCATGGATAAACTACTAGTAACTATCATAATTTTATTTCTTAAAATTTATAATTAAATCTTAAAATTATCATAATTTTCTTGGTCTTATATATTTTTTCTGTTTGAGAAAAGGTCATCGTGAGAAAATAGACGTGTACTGTCATTGCTAACTCTATGTAAAGCGTGAGCTAAGCACATTAAATAAGCATAGGATTGAAAAAAAGCAATGAGTGTTTTTGCCGCCTTTTTCATTTAGGTTACTGACCCACCAGCGGCTCAGCGGTATAGTCGCAAAACACTAGTACTTCATTCCAGGGTTCTAATCATTGCAAACGAGCTGGCTGCATGGGTGTTTCGTGGTTTTCTCTAAATATAACGTGTATACTATCCAGTTTCCCTTAAAAAGTCCTTCATGGAGGCATCCATCCCCTTAAGCAAATAGCTCTCGACTGCTTTGCCTTGAGTCAAATAAATCAAATCGAACCATGCATTTTGCTACATTAGTTGACAGCTACAAAACTTTGCCATACCTTTATTCCAAGTACTTTTCCAACCAATGATAGTGGACTAGAGAACATCTTGAAAACTGCAATAATATAAGCTTTTCCCATTATTTCTGACGTCAATTAAATCAATTTTAGGCAATTCTTTTGTTAGTTCCTCATCAATGAATCTTCCTATTGCACAAATCGCTTCGTCGATAGATATCCAAACATTTTTCACTCCGATTTCTGAAAAACAGTCTTACTACAAGCAATCACCAAGACTGTGTTTAAGCAAAGCACATTCAGAGGTAATTGTGTCTTTCTTAAAATATGGAAAAGATGTAGAATATATTCAACGCTGAAAGGAGATATCGGCTTTGAGAAACGTCTTATATAGATCCTTTTAAAATTTTGAATTTTTAATTTGATGCTTTAATACAAAATGTGCCGAACAGACATTTGCTTTTCTTCTGTAGTTCTTTACTTCGAAAATTTACACTTCGATGTTTCTAAGTGTTACTATCCCCCCCCCTTTTTTCCCTCAGATCAGTTTGAAAAACTTATAGAATAGAACATTTCTATTTTTACAGAAAAACATCTGACAAGAATTCTTTTCCGAAATCATTTAATTTCCTTTTCGCGCTAGGGACAGCTCCAGAACCTATGCAATCTGTGCTGTATCACCAGGCGCCAGAATTTAAGGAAATTTTTAGAATTAAGAAAAGTAATGAATATCAAATTTTAAGGATGATCAAATTTTTAGAATTTAGAGGAGGCGCTAGGCATCAGAATTTAGGGGCAGCAAACCGGTTTCAATTTCAGAAGGTACAAAAAAGCAGAATATAGGATCCGTAGAGAATGCACCCGAAAATGTCTAGTGTCGGCCCCGTGCTAAATTTACTTTCGGCTTTTTATACGTAACCGCACTAAATAGTCAGATCTCTGATCTAAAAGCAACTTCATTACCTCTGGATATATGAAAAAGAAAACACATTTTTCTCAATTTCTATGAATTTTTATACCAAGATAGTATTTATAGTTATACTTCTAAGACCCCTGTTTGCAGAGCACATGAGCACTTCGACTACCAATGAGCAATCAGTATGAGTTAGGCCATAAGATCAGCGTTATTAATTAACAAAACTCGGAAAATAAAGTCAGATAGTGACGCTTCTAAGGAAGAATACTGCGCATAACTAAAAAACGACGTGAATTAATTGTGTTTAAAATAATTTATTTAAAGTAAAATCTAAGTAAATGAATTAATCTAAGTGAAACAGAAATAAGCATCTACCGCCAGGAAAAAAAAAAAAAAAAAAAAAAAAAATGCTCCTTAAGCATATCTCTGAGCACAGCTGATGGATTCCCTCGCCGCTGGCAGTAACTTAGAATTCTTGGTGAAGCACAAAAGTTTGAAACTGTGGTACTGTGGTGTCTTTGAGGCATAGCGGCAGTTACAATCTCTCGTGACGAAACTCCTATCGAAAGATTGCTGATAGAGAACGAAGGTACTAGAAATTTGGATACCATTTTCCAGAGAACACGTTGTCAAATCCGCCCGATCCCTTTTGATGAATCCGGGGAAAGACCTTGGTTGAATAAATTAAATTACTCAGTCCAAAATTTTGCGAATGTAACAAAATGTGTTATGTTAATTGCACATCTGGGCTCTAAAGGCAATTATTCTTAATGTATCTGACCTTACTAAAATTGCTTGCGAAGGGGTGAGTAGCCTGTGGAGTTCTAGGTTCTGATTGATTCGAAATTTTACAGAAACGAAGCCTTCTACGAATCAATTGCTATAGTTAGTTCTTTTGAATATTAAGAGTAATATAAACTTTGTGTTCTATTTGAATACCAAAGTAAATGCAAGTGTCAACTAAATAATACTCGCAGAGCGGCCTCCAGAATTAGAACATTAATAAGCTATAAGTATCCAAATATGATGCGGAAAATGGATGCAAATAGGCAAGAGGTGGTTGCAAAATGATCTCCAGACACGAACTTTCGTTGTGAGGTATATATTTTTTTTTCAGCTATTTTTATTTGTTAGCCCTTCCTGTCCGTTCTGGTTTCTGTCACGTTTCCTCACCAGGATGTAAATTAGTTAGGGTGAACGAGTGTATATTTAAACTGTTGGAGCAAAAAGTTTAGATAGAGCGCGATTTCGCTGTTGTGAACGCACGTTGCTATTCTTCCAGCTGTTAACCTTAATTGCCGCCGAATCATTATCCTGCCGTTGTAGGTTCTGAGTAATTCTTCTATTAGATCAAATTGAATTGTGTAGTCTTGCACTATTCTTATTTTTAAATTTAGTATTACGAATCACCGCAAGTGGTCGTTGTTTGTAAGTACGTAAGTCCGTGCCTGTTGTAAATTATACTACATTCAATAAAAGGGTATTTTACACCCTTCCCCTGGTTGCGTTCATCTTCATGCTTGTGCGAGAATTCACAAAGATTAACACTTAGATAGATCTAGTTACATTTTTTGATAGCGAAACGAACTAGATCCTACACCGTTGAAAGTAATTTTACAAGCATATTTTGCTGTTTTATTGTACCTACTTGCATGTTTCGGAATAAATTGAAACAGCTTCTAAAATCTTCATTTTCGTTTGATAATTTCCAATTTCTGTTGTAAAAACAGCAAAATAAATCTTTCTGAAAAGCGTGTAAGGTTTATCTTAAGTGTCTAATAGTTCATTTTAGTTAAAGCTATCTTCCTGTACTTCCTAATTTCAGCTTACAATTTTCTACCAGAATGTGTTTTTAGAATCGCGTTTAATGCAAATGAGTAAGCGTAGTATTTAAGTTGAAGTTCCACTGACTTCGAGAAAGAGCCTCAGAATTTCTGATTAGCGCGCGTTCTCCTTTTGGCTACGTCTCTCTCTAAGGTATTACTACACTCGGCCGTATTACAGGCCCTTGATAACTTCGCTCTCTTATTCGATATTTAGGGGCCAACTACTTAGAATTTTGATAGCTTCGGCTATATCTCTTTAGTCAACCATTAGTTAAGCCTTATTTCATATTACTTTTGAGTTCTACCTAAGTGAAGGCTTTGTTGTACGCTCTGAGAAAGAAGCCTTCTGTGAAACTCTTATTTTGAATAATAAAGGGTAATTACCCCTTCTTGAGTTTACGTCTCTGTTCCTAAACTAAAGCGATTATTCGCTTAGCTGTTCATTAGGTTCCTGCACACTTAGTTGGTAGATAAAAGGGTGGAACCTCACAAGCGTCATTCTAAAATTAACCTCTGCTGTATGATTCTTAAAATCAGACAGTAATTTTAGTTCTTGTGGAGGCGATTCAGTTAACTGCCATTTTTCATTTTCTTGAGAGACAGCAATAATAATAAGTTCATTTAGAGCATTTATATGAATGCTCTAAAGGCATAGCAGTGTGCGGGTAACAGCATCATTAGAACCAAAAATATGCTAATTGTCAGTGTACTATATAATTTAAACTAAGCTATACAATTTAAGTGCCTGATTTGAACGGGGATACGGAATTTGATTTTGAGATAAAGGCATACATAAAAAGTCGGTTGTAGTGAATATATTGACTTTCGAGGTTGTGTCTGAAGTATTTTACTTCTGACTATCTCTCTGCCATGACTGCAATATTTTTGTTCTTCGGAAGAGTGTTTCAAAAAGAAAATTACTAACTACGGGAAACTGATTTTGTGTTGAACGTTCAGGACAACTCCAGTGGATGTGTCAGAAATGCCAACCATCATGGTAAACTTTTGGACAGAAGAGTGGTAGCTAAATATCTTAGCGCTTACGAGGTTATATTTGCATCGTTCAAGGGCTATTATTAGCTTTATCGGTCCATGAGACAGAACGTTTACTTGTTTCTTAGAACCCTTAAAGATTAAAGAAAGAAGCTAGGGCTTCAGCTGCTTTCGGTAAAAAACGGCGGTAAAAGTTTACCATGGTCAGAAAAGCCTCAGCTCGGCCTTTCTTTTAGGTTTTAGAAAGTTTTCTATAACTTATGTTTCTAAGGTAGAACTTTTTATACTTAAAAAGGTGACAAGACTACCTATAGACTTTTCAAGAACGCATTTGTTCGGGTTTAACCCTTTCCGGCATGCTACCTTTTAAAGTCGGAGTTTTGATTGAAAAAAAAAAGTAGGCAGTCTAATTAGGCCTAGAGGAGTACACAAGTAGAATTTTGTGAAGATAGCCCTTATCTTTTAATTCTGTGGGTGTGCCCAAAGTGGGCACATTGATTGAATAGAGATTCGAAAAGAGTGCTGAAACGAGCATTGTTGTCAATGAACTGACCGATGAGATGCGGAGAAACAAAGAATACGGACTCTCAGTTGTCCTAGATTATCGGTGAGCCCGGTCTGGGTACACCTAGGGCTCGCAAGATTTCGATTTGATTTTAGGCAAGATTTCGAGGTAAAAATTTAAAACTAATATAGAATAAGGAGATTAGCATAGAGCCAAAAAAATAGCATAGAAATTTCTTTTCAAACAATTCTTTTTATACCCTAAAAAATCTGGAAGATTTCTTTGAAAAATGAGGGTCTTAAAAAACTAAACATGGCTAAAATATATGGACTGGTTTGTGTTGAGCTGCCATTTATGAATAAAGAAGGTTCAGAGTAACATATAATAACCTATAAATCCTTTTTCATTCAATTTTTCTGTTCGTACAGAAGGAAAGTTTTAGGTGTGTTCAGACCGGACACACTGTGCCGCAAGGGTTAATCTTAGCCATATTTATTAGCTGTCAAAGGGTTAATGGTGATGACCTACATTCTTTTCTTCATTGGCGTATGCTACATGTCTGTCGTTGAAATAAGACTCAAAAATTCAATCTGGAGAAAACTTATAATACAGTAATAATAATACAGTTGAGAATACAATTGAGAAATACAATTCACACTACAATTTCATACAATTCACTTATAATACAATTGAGAATAAAACACTGAAAAGGATGGCTTGAATTGCGCAAACCGAATGTTATCGCCAGAAGCTTGAAGAGTCTGAAGAGAGTCAAGAAAGAAGACTTGAATATCTTCTCGAAAGACCGGGATTTGGTGATAAGAACCGTCCAGATAAAGTATGAAATATATTCTTTGATTGGGGTACAATCTTGAAAATGGTGGATCGGCTAACTTCAGAAATTGTCATGGAGTTTGAGCAACAGTATTCACTACAAAGACGTCACTTGCCTTTTGCCATGTATGAAAGGCGCTTACGCAACAGTGCTTTTGAAGAATGGAGGATACTTTGTGACATCAGCAACTGAAATTTCTGGCATGCTGCTTTAAGTAAGTCAAGAGATAAATGTCTGGGTCTTGAAAATATTATAGGGCCTATAATTTTGATATGACGTAAAATACCCGACGCTTTACGAAAATATCGTTTCAGATTTTTTAGCTCTGTGCGTTCAGCAATTATTTACCGAATTCTGAATCTTCCAGCGCTTAAGAATGTTAATGTTAAGTGGATTATCGCTAGAGATTTTAACATGAGAAAATAATTCGGTTTTAGTGTCAATTAAAACGACTATTTTTAACATCTGTACGACACGACGTCAACAGGCAACTTCTAGATTCGTAAACACTCGTCTTGCTAGCAAGACGCCCAAGAACCATGCGTGAACTTCATGGCTCCTCTTAATGGCTTTTAAATGGAATTAGTTTCATGTGCTGAGGAAATGTTTCACTCTTGAAACTATGAGTGACATTCTCGCCTAGGCTGTTTATTTATTTATTTATTTTTTTGTATAAACTAGTAAATGTGTAGCTACTCAATTTCATCTAAAAACATCGAGTGTTTTTTTTAATGCCCTTTAAGCGTATAAGGTATTTAGCGTGCCTTCGTGGTGTAGTGGTTCTGCACGCTGGGCCGGTATTCCAGAGGTCCGTGGTTCGATGCTCGGCGAAGGCGATTGCTAATTTTTCATCTCGTCTGCTTCCCCCCCCAAAAAAAATAACATAATGTCTTTACAAAGCGGAGCTGTTAAGTTTTCGAGTTTCTTAGGATCAACGCTCCACAAGTGTAAACGGACCTTTAGATAGTCAGACGACTTATTATTCTGTCATAATTTGTAGGGAAAGTGCAAAGAAATAAACTCAGAAAAGGATTCAAATGAACTTTTTTATTTACTCGGCAGCCTGACAGTTGAACAAGCTATTCAGTATCGGAAAATGAAGTTTCTGCAGCTTGCAGGAAATTCATTATAAAGCAAAGTGAAATTAAATATTATAAGCCAAATAAAACGCGCCCTCTGACATGATCGTAGTCAGCCGGGTGCAGGGACGTGCACTTACAGCCCCTTAATTTAATTTTTTTTTTTTTTTTTTTTTTCCAAATATTAACCAGCTTTCAGCGACTCTAAGGCTCATATCACACGGCGTTTGTTTCACACGAACAACTGTTTCGGACAATTTTTCTGCCTGGTTTACTATTGAAAGAAAGACGTGCGACTTTTGCCTGCCTTTCCAAAAAATTGCAAGTTGTTCGTTTTCAACCAATCAGTTATCAGCTTGTTTGTAATGACGAACCAGTTTCCCCCTGTGTTAACCTCAAAGCGATCTATGGTGATTGGCTCTTGTGACAAAGCAGAAAAACTGTTCCAAACAGTTGTTCTTCCGAAACAAAACGACGTGTGCTGGTGGGCTTATTAGCAGAACTATATTGCATTATGCTATAAAGTAACAATGCTATAAGACTGAGGGTTTGTTCATGAAATAGTACTTTTGTACTATTTCATGAACAAAATAATTTGTAATGTATTAGTATTAAAAAACGATTGTTTCTTTGCCAACTAAAAAAAAAATGTTCATAGCAGAGTTCTCATTTTTATATGATTATTATTACAGTTTTCTATTTAATGTGTCAAAGTGTTAAAACGCTGGTTTGACAAGGACTTCTTAAACTGCAGGAGACCTATATTGATCATTTTTACTTTAGTACTTCCATTGTGAAAATAATATTACTATGTTTCAATTATAATCACAGAATTAAAATCTTTTGAGAAGGAAGACTTTAAAATAAGCAGTTCTTATATATATATGTTACCGGCAAAGTTTGAAATTCGGCATTGTATAGAATGCCTAGACATTGTATATAATGCCTAAAACTAACCGGCAATGTATGAAACGATTCGTATTTCACATATTTCCTAAGCATTCTATAAATTACAAACCGGTAAAGTATGAAATAAATTTCCGATTCGTTTCGAAGAACCGAAACTACTTATCAGAAGTTTATAAATGACGTAAAAAGGCTAAAATGACTACTAAGAAGGAACCACGGGATTACTGGCTGCTTAATCACTAGAATGTGATGTTTGTGGAAAATAAAAGTACATTCACTTACCCCGTTAAAGAAAGCGTCGGTACTATACAGTATTACGTCACGGACGCCGAGTTATTTTCCGTATTTCATGGAAACTCATTTGAGTACTGGACGCGGACCGCGACAGAATGTTCAACAAAATATAAAAACGTTACAGGTAATGATATTGAACTGTATAACTGCCTTTGTGAGCCCTGTCAGAAAACAAAAAGGTATTAAAAAGGCCATTGATGTGAAACTTATGATTGTTTCTGAATAAAATTTAATTTCCTTTGTCGGGTCGATCTTATCGATTCCCAGTCTCGGCCAGATAAGAAACTTATTATGTTGTATCAGATCATCTCCCTATTTTTTTTACGTATTTCGAATAACAGTTTTTAATGGCACTCTTTCATTAATTTTTCAAAATAACATTTGTATTTTTGAGGAATGAACTTTTTTAAATAATAGCCATACCATAACCTTTTTTCATACCTTGCCTAAGGAGCATTTGTCATTCTATAAAGTGCCTAGGTATTATATACAATGCCTAGGGAAAGTATGTAATAATTATCATATTTTACACTTTGCCTAAAATCGTTCGGCGTTGTATACAATTCTACAGAATGCCGGCGTTTCATACTTTGCCAGTAACATGTATAATTCCTTATTCTTAAACATATCTAAAGTAAAATATAACAGTTACGAAAGTGACCTATAGATGGAGCTACTTGTCTTTTTCTAGCAACTTTTAATTTACATGGCTAAAAAATTCAGTTTTGGAAAATGTATCAGAGATTCTCAATCTAGGAACCGCTACCCAGTGCAGTGGCGTAGCGAAGGGGGAGGCAAGGGGGACCATGATGCCCCGGGCGCCGCTCGTAGAGGGGCGCCAAATGGTCTCCAAACAAGAGTTTCCGGAAAATTTCAATTTTTATTTTGATCGATTTCTGGAAAATATATTTAAAATTAATAACTATTGTAATATAATTAATTATTTATTTTCTTGATTTGTCTGGTAAAATGTATAATAAAATGTTTGCAGTAGATCAACCAAAACGTTCTTACTGACCACTTTATTTCTCCAAAGCAGAGATATATTTTTATTTTTTTTAAACGAAATGCACGTATATCTCCCGCTTTTTATTTTAAAACGATAACACGACCTTGTCCCGAATTTCTCAAACATATCCAGTTTCCAAAATCCGATTCCATAATCTGGAAATGACATTTTGGGAAAATCCTAACGCTTCCGCTACAATGGACTGAGTTTGACTCTCCTGTAAACGACTGATGGCCTTCCTGGCTACCGATTCAACTAAGTCATCTTGCTGAGACATCTTATATTTACTGCTACGAAGCATTCAACGCATGTCAATTGTTTTTAATCTCCTATTACAAAAGGAATACCGCAGGTCGCTCCTTACTCCTTATCTAAAACGCATAGTTTTCGACGTCACAGACAAAATTTGCATATTCCCATCTTTTTAAACGTTATAATTTTCCTTTATAATCTCTTCTATTTCCTTTTGTTCAAAAAGGTTGTCGATTGTATGGTTATTTCATACCGAATCCACAATATCCCCTAATAGTTTTGAGCAGTGAATGTGACTGCATAACGTTACTCCGCAGTAGAAAGAAACGGAACCTAAAACTCCACTATAAATCTATAGAGAAAATGTTTTTCCAAACCTAAGAGTCGCTCTTCAAATACTACTTCCTATTTCATTATCAATTGCTAACTATGAAAGTTCGTTCAGCAAATTAAAATAAATTTTCACATATTTACAATTAAAGATGAGACAAGATCCAAGTCATCTAGCATTTTTAAGTGTGGAAAGAGAAAAATTTGAAAGGGTCGACTTTGATGAAGTAAATAATAAATTTGCTTCATCCAAGGTAAGAAAAATGTATACATAGTAATTTATTGTATTCATGTATTATATTATTATTATTAAATATAAGTGCCCGACCAAGTCGAGGTGCACGTGATTGAAGCGAGATGGTCAAATTAAAATTTTTAAGTTGGCTGGTGGTGTGTCTGACAATTTTAGATCTTTGGCACTCCCAGCACGAACGTTTCCAGTTGGCTATGTCCTTTTGCATACTAGGCCATACGAAACGCTGCTGTATCAGTTTCCTCGAAGCCTTGATGCCAGGATGTGACAGACGATGTAACTGACTAAAAATAGCATGACGAAATCCGGAGGGAACATAAGGTCGAAATCTTGAATCCTGAACATCACAATAAAGTGATTTTCCAGGTGACAGCTGCATAGGCTGCAAGTTCAGATTGGTGGAAGATTTGCTTTTCAAGAAGGTTTGTAGTTCTGAATCCCGGTGTTGTTCATCCGCATGGGCAGCAAACTTTATTGGCGAAGGAACGGCTAGTTCTTCAATACGAGACAAGGTCTCTGCAACAATATCCTGCGCACCCTCAATATAACGGATAGCTGTTGAAAATTGTCCTGTGAAGTCTAGGTGTCTCATTTGACGAGGAGAAGTTTTATCCTGTTGAAATGCATAGTTTGTGATCTGTGAAGATCATGAAAACGCGTCCCTCTAGCATATGTTGAAAATATTTGACAGCTTCATAAATTCCTAATAATTCGCGATCGTGAGTTCTGTATCTGGTTTGTGCTGGTGAGCGTTTTATAGAAACATATGAAAGAGGTCTCCATAATTCTTGATCTTTCTGTTACAAAACTGCTCCTATATCTGTTGTTGATGCGTCAACGTAGAGTGATAATGGTTTAGACGCTGAAGGATACTGCAAATTTGTTGCCGATATTAAATCATTTTTGCATTTTTGGAACGCTTCGCGAGATTCTGTGGTCCAGGTTATAACACGTTTATCGCTTTTCTTGCTGCCAACCAAAAAAGAATTTAGAGGTGCTTGTATGGTCGCTGCATGAGGTAAGAAACATCGATAAAAATTGAGCATAGCAAGAAATCTTCTTAGGTCCTTCACTGTAGATGGTTCGAGTCCAAATTTGTGGTGGTAAAAAACAAATACCCGGAGGAGGGCTTTCATAACGTTTCCACAGTGGGCTACGACGTGTATTTCGACCACGTGATGTGGAGCGGTTGCGCTGAAAAGGTTCAGCTTGGATGGCTACTAACTGAGCAACCTGTTTGGACAAATCATCAATTTGAGCCTGTAACGCCACAATACCTGGAGCAGGAGCCTGCACTGCGTGTATTTGCGTAGAAATGGCCAGCTCGTGAATTTTATCAGCGATTTCGGGAAGATTTTTAAGTTGCTCGCTACTAGCCGCTAAAATGATTTGCATGTTAGATGGGAGTCTATTCATCCATAATGTTTTAAGAGTGTTATCCGTTAGGTTACCGGCTGCTAAGTCTGACATTTTAGACAACAACTGAGAAGGCCTTATATCACCCGGCTGTAAATCGTGCAACAGCTGCTTGATTTTAACTGTCTCGGATTCTTCATAAACAGAAATTTATTTATTTTTTTTTAAAGATTTGTATTTGCCCGTCGCCTGTGTATTCAAAATTATTTCACGAGCTGATTGCAGTACCTCTGACTCTAACGCGGCGATCGTTGTATAAAATTGAGTTTCGTCGGCAGTAATGTGACTCAATTTAAACTATGCATCCAATTGAATGAACCATAACGATGGGTCTCGGAGACAAAAAGGTAGTGGCTTAACTGCCACTCGCGCCAATTGTGAAGCAGCATCGTTGTCAACCACCTTAGATCAATCAAATATGCACAGTAATAATATGTATGGAAAAGTAATCAATATGTATATAGTGACACAGTTTCTTGGTACTTGAAATCAGAGAAATTGGCGGCTCAAATGCAGCCGACGATACATATATCCGCTGAAATTATGACAGAAATATGTTGACTTACCGGAATGCGGCAGAACGCTTGAAATCGCAGGTGAAATGTGTTACTTTCATCTCATCACACTGGATAATTTACTGGTGCTCAGAATTTTGACATATAAACTCCTTATTTGTGCAACATTGAAGGTTGCTATTCTATAACAATTGAATAGAATAAATATTATTTTGTCTTTGGTTGCTATGGGTTACCAGACTGGCAGAGTTGAGTTGTAGCAGGCAAGTTGTCACATATCTATTTATCTATAATGTATATTAAACTTTTAATTGTTTAAAAATTGTACTTTTTAAAAACACTTATATAAATATGTAAAATAAATAACACCTTTTTAACAAACTCTAGATCGTCGTATGTCTGATTTTTTTTTTCCCGACACACATGCATTTTCGAATCCAAGGCTTGTGTAGTTAGGTAGTGACTATTCTTAATATATTTTTTAGTATTTTAGGGCAGATTCAGCATTTTATTATTATTTTCATTATTTTCTTATTACGAATATATTCTATACATTATATACTGAAAGTTTTTTTTGTGTAGGGGGGGGCGCCAAAAAGGTATTTTGCCCCGGGCGCCAGTTATGCTCACTACGCCACTGACCCAGTGGAAAAAAGTACAGAAGTTATTAGAAGTCCATAAATAATTTTAAAATGCACTTTTGTTTCATTGGAAATGATTTAATTAGAGTTCGCATCTATGTATTTTTTGTGGTATTTGTAAATTGTAAAATATCAGAATGCGTACATGTGCCATGAGTGTGTGTTATGTGTGACACACACACTGGTGTCTGTTTAGCGGGAAAGTACCTTACAATACTACTTTTAATATTATTACAACTTTTTAAATTTACAATTTGCTACATAAATGTTATATTTCAGTGACTATATTTTATTCTTCTGATAATCTTCCTAACTCGTTTTATAAATACATTGTATGTTTAGAAAAGTTACTTTTTTTATTCAAATATAGGATCAACGAAAACACAGTGAAAATTTTCTGGATATTTACCAGCTCAAAAAGGACGGAGAGTGAAAATATTTTTGAAAAACTTTACTATCATTGTTTGGAATTTAGCCTGGTCTGGCGAACAGGTTGTTAAAACTGAATTCCAGTATTTATTCAGGCAGTTTATCGCTACTATGTTGAAAGTTTACTTAGCAGCGAACCAGTTGTTGAATCCAGCTGCTGTGTGCTATAGATTAGGCAAGCTGTGTGTCCTCGGGTTGCAACCATATTTAGAGTTTACGCAAAGAGCTTCTAATGAAATATTTATGCACAAAGAGCTTCTAATAATATAGATTAAGTAACGATATTCTATATTTAAGCGAGAAAAGCCACAGGCGCGAAATTCTTTGACTGTCTTTTAGACCAAAATCTATATACATCACGTTCAACTATAATTTATATTTAAATCGTAATTTTCCATTCTCAGTTAATATGATGTTAATCAAACAGCGTGTATGAAGCGGCAGTTTTTTTATTACCTTCCAATAAATAGCAAAGAAAGAATTAAATTTAATTATTTATTATTATCCTTGCTGTTTTAGTTGTTTTTTCTACTATTAATATATTTTTTTTTTTTCGTCTTCTTCTTCTTCTTCTTTTTTTTTTTTTTTTTTTTTTTTTTTTTTTTTTTTTTTTTTTGTATTTTGTTTTTAGTCCAAAGGGCTTTGTCCTTGAAGGACTATTGTTTTCTTTTTGCGATTTTGTGTTGAATCACTATAAACGTCCGTTTTACTTTTCAAACTGTTGCCACCAAATGTTGAGTCTTGCATTATATTTGAAGAAATTAAATAATGAAAAATCTGCATAAACGTATGTCTGTTTCTCGCATTATGATAAAACAACGGTACATAAAGCGATCGAATTTTGAAATGACGTAATCCTCCTACAAATATGGGCATGTGGAAGACCAAATTTGAAATTTGGAATTTGTTTTATGATCGATTTCATATTTTGTAAAACTTTAACGAATTTTTGAATAAAAAACTCAAGGATTTCAAAGCGAGCAATGGCAACACTCTACAGGGGGGAGGCTTTTTATCTCCAGCGCGCGGAACTGTGCCAAACACTTAAAAGAAACCCAATCTATTATTAACTGATGAATTTTAATTTTTTTATATTAAAAAAAGGGGCCACTAAAAATTATAAATTTGAATTATTATATATTATAAACTATAGATATAATTATAAATTATAAATTATAGATTTATTAAAAACATAACTTTTCATATTAATAAGCTAAAACGTAAGTTGAAATATTTCTGAGCAAAGAAATATTGAATTCCAAATTCCATCTACAGGGTGATTATAATTAAAGTTTAAGTTTCAAAACGCTATAAAAAAAGAACCACTGATGAAAATGATGTGAAATTTGAAAGGAATGTTATTGAAAAAGGCGGAAAGCGTATGGCAGAAGAAAAAATTTAGTTTCAAAAGTTAGCAACAGATGGCGCTGTAAGCGGCAGAATCACGACGAGAAACGAGAAATGATTCGTAAAACAATGGCTAAGGTGGAAGTTACACATTAAAACGCATTGACAAATTATAATTGTTGAATAATTTTATTTGCATGACTGTACATATCACATCGAAAGGGACAAATCGGTTTCAAGAGTTTTGCGGCGACATACCGCATAAGAACCATTCATCAAAGAAGTTCGGAACTGTCGCAAAACATGTTCAATATGGTGTCCACCGTTGTATGCAACAAGTTGAAAGTGACAAACAGCATGTTCCACAACGGATCGCAGTGTCTCCGGGGTGATGTTCAGAATGTGTTGCGAAATGCGTGCCTTTAATTCCGCTAAATTTGCAATTGGAGCACGGAACACAACATCCTTCAGATACTCCCACAGCCAGAAATCACACGGAGTAAGATCAGGCGATCGGGACGGCCAGGATGTAGGGAAATGACGGCTGATAATTCGAGCATTTCCGAAATGACGCCTCAGCAGCTGTTTCACGGGATGTGCAATGTGCGGAGGAGCGCCATCTTGCATAAAAATGATTTCATCCACACATCCATGCTGTTGCAGAACTGGAATCACGTGGTTGCACAAAAGAGACGCATACCTCTGACCAGTGACGGTTGCGGGAACAGGACCGGAAGCACTCGTTTGCTCGAAAAAATATGGTTGTAGGATGAATGATGCCGTAAAGCCACACCATACCGTTACCTTTTCAGGATGAAGTGGTACGGGGTGCGTTGCCAGTGGATTTTCTGTTGCCCATATTCGACAATTCTGGGTATTCACGTATCCTGTCAGATGGAAATGGGCTTCATCTGTCCACAAAATTTTCCACGGCCATTCATTATCCACTTCCATGCGAGCCAGGAATTCTAACGCAAACGTCTCCCTAGCTATCAGGTCAGACGGAAGCAACTCCTGCACATGGCCATTTTTGTACAGATAGCATTGCAGGATGTTTCGTACAATTTTCAGCACTGTGCTCATAGGCCTGTCCAATGTTCGGACAATTCCTCGTGCACTGCACGGTTGCACACCACCGGCCGACCCCTCCTGTAATGCTGTGGCCACTTCTTCAACTACCGTCGAATGCACTCGTTTTCTCCCTCTACCAGATTGCACATCAAACGAACTTGTCGTTTCGAATTTTTGCATCATTTTCTTTAGACCTACGACACTCATTGGACCAACGCCTTCTTTTATACCGTTCAGTGTCCTGAATTTTTGCAGAGCTACTCTTGA
Source organism: Stegodyphus dumicola (assembly GCF_044657685.1). Classification (NCBI taxonomy): domain Eukaryota; kingdom Metazoa; phylum Arthropoda; class Arachnida; order Araneae; family Eresidae; genus Stegodyphus; species Stegodyphus dumicola. Next base: position 185,777,674 of record NC_140781.1, read on the forward strand.
CAATCATCATTCTTGTAATACAGCTTTACCAGCAGAGCGCGGTCCTGCAGTGAAACACCCATGGCGAACGTCTGAGACGCGAAATGAGGAACAGCCTGGTACCTGGTGGCTTTATAACACTGAAATTTAACTAACATTTTAATTTACGTCTTCTTTCGCTTGCAGCGCCATCTGTTGCTAACTTTTGAAACTAATTTTTTTTCTTCTGCCATACGCTTTCCGCCTTCTTCAATAACATTCCTTTCAAATTTGACGTCATTTTCATGAGTGGTTCTTTTTTTTAACGGTTTGAAACTTAAACTTTAATTATAATCACCCTGTATATTAGAGTATATAAAGGTATGATTATTTGGCATATAAAAATGGAATTATATTGTTGCGTTTTTGTTTTCTGACACCAGTTTTAGGCGACCAACCCTGCTACAGCAACCTGCTAGGTTTTGTTTGGACGCCATTTTGTTTTCACGGAGTAAAGGCATGTTCTTTTCTTTTTTTCCTTCCTTTTACTCAACATTTTTTTTCCAAAAATCTGCTAGCCGAATTACGCTTATGCTAGAACTTTTATGGAACAAAAGTGCTTAATCATGACGAAGATTAGGTGCGAAATTGGGAGAAAGTGCAGAATCGCCATTGCTTGCCGAGTTTTTAAGAACTGCACGTACACGGTATCATCCATGTACACGTCGACCTATTTTCACTTAAAAAAAATCCCAGAATTGCACAAAAATGGCATTGCGCACACTCTTGACTTTATCCATGTACACTGCTAAAGTCCTAGCTAGTAACCTTTATCGCCTTACCAAAATATCGCCAAACTACCTGTTACCATATTCCGAAGATTAGTCCTCTTTTTTCTTTTCTGACACCAGTTATTACGTTATTTTCTACCTTCACGTTCGTACGGGGTTCGTGAGGATTTGGAGTGAATAACGGCGACACTTGATGAAGTATCGAAACACATGTTATTGGCCAGTATTGTCAGGACAGCTCCAAAACACGTTTTTACAGTCGTCGATAAACTACTATAAACACGTTGACACGATCAGCGGCACAGCCTCCAGGTTATCAGGATATCACGGTGGAGACAGCTTCACGGCAAAACACTAGAGTACAGCTCTCGACCCTGCTTGGTCGTTCTCGGAACTCCACGTACTCTCGAGACTCTCCACGCTACAACTCACGATGCACTCGACGACACTCAGAGCACAGCTCCCGACTCTTCGGCTTAGTCGTTCCCGGAGCTCAACACGCTCTCTCGACGATGCATTAACCGCGATACACAAAGAGACTCCTTCGGTGAACTGGACGACCCACTCGGCACTTGCTGCCCGACTGTCAACTCGATCGACTCTGCAGGGATTGACTCGCTAGACGAGACACCAACTCGATACTGACTATCTCGCACTCTAGACGAGACACCAACTCGATACTGACTATCTCGCACTCTAGACGAGACACTGTCCTCGCCCTCTCGACGACGCACACTCTAACTGACTGCAGACCAGCATGGTTTATATAGCTTTCGGCTTGTGTTCGAGAACATGCTGGGTTAAACCGGTAAGAATTCGTTCCAGAAGGTTCTCTATCCGTCCATGGCATATCGCCAATTTTGCCGCCAAATGGGTGATTTCTCGCCAAATGTGGCAATCCTGCATTCCCTTGCCATTTTATGGCAACCCTAAAACTGCTTTGCGGGGAAGCTATCTCACCGCGCCTGTACATTTCGTAACAATATACTATATATGTAATAGGGGGTCCGGAAAGTGATGTCGTTTCTGTGCATGTCGACAACAACATGCTTAGGGCAGAAGTGGAAGCAAATCCATGTCAAACACTCTTAACCAACCTTGGTCGACCATCCAAGAACATTCAAAGCAGAATGGAAAAATAAGCAAAGCAGGTGTTTGAGTCCCCCATAATCTGTCCGAAAAAAACAAAGCCAACCTATCCATCACATGCAACGTATTGCTTCAACGGCTCCATACAGAACCGTTTTTTTGATCGTTTGATTAGTGGAGACAAAAATATAAGTCCTATATGATAATCCAAAACTCAAAAGGCAGTTTTAATAGGGGTTACAAAGGGTTTACATCCCGAAAAGGAGCTTCTGGGTGTTTGATGGAGTATTCGCAGAATTGTTCATTTTGAATTGCTGAAACCTGGACAAACTGTTAATGCAGACCTTTATTATGAACAATTGGATGGAGTGAACCAATCTTTAATCGAAAAATATCAATTGTCAACAGAAAAGGCATCATTCTGCAACACGACAATGCAAGACAGCACTGTACAAGACGAACACTGGAAAAAATTAATGAATTCGGGTGGAAGGTACTGCCATACTCACCCACCATACTTGGCCGGGTGTCCGCCGATAACATCGCGGCAAAAACATCGTGGACGAAAACGTCGCGGAGAAAACAACGCAAGGCGAAAATGTCGTGCTACAAAACATCGTGGGAGAAAACATCGCAAAGAGAAAACATCGCAGTTCTAAAACATCGGGGTACAAAACATCGTCGTAGAAAATAAAGTGATTCAAAAACATCGCAGTTTAAAAACATCGTCGTCGAAAATATCGTGGTAAAAATAAAGTATCTACAAATCATCGCATGACGATAACATCGCAGACATGCTTTTTTCAGGTTTTAATAATTGTAAATGGATATTCCCATAATGATTTGTGAGCGCAAGGTGTAAAGAAGGATAAATTTTACTTTCACATATTTTATTAACTAATAAATTTTTGCTGAAAACGTAAGAAGGAAACTTAAGCATAGAAAATTAAATGTAACTTATAGATTATACTTTTCATGAAATATTACCAGTAAAAACTTTATAAAAATGATTTATTAATGGCCTTTGTTAGTTAACTATGTCGGTTTAAAATTCTATAAAGTGCTATAAGTTGCATTAATTTTTTATGCTTAAGTTTCCTTTTTATTTTCTCAGCAAAAATTTATTAATTAATAAAAAATATGAAAGTAAAAATTATCCTTCTTTCCATCTAGCGCTCACAAATCATTATGGGAATATCCATTTACACTTATTAAAGCATGCCTGAAAAAAGCATGTCTGCGATGTTATCGTCATGCGATGATTTGTAGATACTTTATTTTTTACCACGATATTTTCAACGACGATGTTTTTAAACTGCGATGTTTTTGAACCGCTTTATTTTCGACGACGATGTTTTGTACCACGATGTTTTAGAACTGCGATGTTTTCTCCCACGATGTTTTGTAGCACGACGTTTTCGCCTTGCGTTGTTTTCTCCGCGACATTTTCGTCTGCGATGTTTTCGGCTGTAACCCTTGGCCGATATCGCAACATTGGATTTCTATTTATTCGGATCCCTACAACATTTTCTTAGTGGCAAAAAATTTGAAAATTTGGATGATGTCCAAAATGTCCTCTCGAGATATTTTACTCAAAAACCAATTGATTTTTATCGGTCCGGGATTGAAAATCTGCACATTAGATGGCAAAAGGTTGTTGATAACGAGGGTGATTATATTATCGATTAAAAATAAAAACTTGTTAAAAATGATTCGTTTGAATTTAATGTAAGAAAGCGACATTACTTTCCGGTCCACCTATTATATAATATATATTATCCATTACTATATATTTGTTTGTTAGTGTGGCACTTACTAGACAACCCCAAGTTTGCATTCAACACAAACATGCTTTGAAGTAAAAAAAGCAGCAATATTTCTGTGTTTGCGAACATATCTTTAGCAGCAATTTGCTTTATTTGCGTAGAAATTCGACGTCTTGATTGATGATTATTCCAGTAATTCTGAAAAGAAAAATTACTTATTCGCGTTTCCAAGCTTCAGTGAAAAATTACTTCATTGTATTCCGAACAGTTTGTAGAGACATTAGGTTATTTGGAAGCAGGAGACGTGAAAAATGAGCAATGCCCTCGCCGGGATTCGAATCACGGACCTCTCGAATACGCGCCGACGTGCTGACCATTACACTACGAAGGCATGCGGAAGGAGAAATACCTTATATACTTCCCCTTTTAAAGGGTGGCTGAGGATTAGGGGATCCAATCGCCAAATCCTGGTGATGGAGAATCATCATCCACCACCTTTTTTAGTTCGGACGTCACTGTAGAGACTGTTAGATTATTTCGAAGCAGGAGAGATGAAAAATGAACAATGCCCTCGCCCGGACTCGAATCTCGAACCTCTCGAATACGCGCCGAATATGCTGACCATTACACCACGAAAGCATGCTAAGAAGGCGGGAGAAATACCTTATAAGTTGAAAGGAACATAACTGGCTTAAGTATTGCTTGCATTAATTTTTTTAATTCTACAAATGTACAAACAGACTTACATGCGTATATGTATATATATATATTAAATGCCATTTCAGTACTCATTATTTTATTATTGAAAATGAGGCTGTTAAGCAAATTTTTTTCTTCTAATTGAGGAATAGCTTCTAGATGAGTAATTTTTTAATCTGCATTCTAACTCACTTACGGATTATAAATTAAAACTTGTTAAAAATGTATTGTATGAAAATGAAATTTAAAATATATAAAGGTTGTACTGAAAGCAACGAGAAGCAATTTTTCATGAACCGAATTTTGCTTTTTTTAAAGAAAAACATATTGCATATTAAACTATATTCTTTACTTTTCAAAAATTATCTATTTTGCTGGTATTTCTCCCACAGTTCTGAAAGTTTGAAAACACCCTAGCGGTAAAATTCCCATTCAGCTTTTAAAATTAGGCAAAAAAGCAAATTTAGTTTTTTGTCAGATTTTGAATAAAACTTTATGGATTTCAATGCCTCCCAGACATAACTCCCTCTACTTTAGAAGTAAAAACTTTTTGCAATAGAGTTTTATTAAACATCTACACCAAACTAAGGCTGTTTTCTTGCTTAGCTTGAAATTTTACATTGGCGTTTATTTGTTCCATTTGGTCCCGTTCAGCTATTTGTAGACACGCTCGTACTACCTGGTGTAGGACATCCGTTATATGGTAGCTTTGGCCTCGTACTTAGTCTTCACAAAATCGAAAGAATGCTAATCACAGGTTATCGGTTGTAGGGAGGGATGAGGCAGAATTTCCTATCCAGTTTTCCACATTTCCTCCCTGATGAGCTGAGCAATATGCCGGAGTGCATCATGATATTGAATCATGACTATCTTTCTAGTATTTTTATCCTGCAATGCTCGGAAGAGTTTGGGGAGTGTTTTGCATAAACGTTGAGTATTCCCGTGGCTAAGAAATTCAACCAGATTGTGCATCTTTGTATCCCAGAAAGCGGTGCTCATAACTTCGCCAGTACTCAGCGGTGTATCTGCTTTCTTTCTTGATGGCAGCGTGGAATGGTGCTATTTCATACCCTTGCGCTTTGTTTCTGGTTCGTAGTGGTTATTCTCCTTCCTTTTAATAACGATTGAAAAAGCTCTTGAGTAGTGCTCTTTCGTTACACTTTGTGATCAATAAACGTAGGACTTGTCAACAGGAAATTTTTTCGATACTTTAACCTTGGAATAACCTTGGAATGCATCTACAGTGACACGTCTATCTTCTATAATAATGTTGTGAATTCTTCGCATGTTGCGCTCCGTTGAAGCAGTTAAGGGGCAACTGCTCCGAGATAGATCTTCGATGCTCCTGCAGTCTTTAAAACTTTTAAACCACTTTCTGACACTGTTAGCACATATTCCCACACGAATGCCGACTACTTGTGAATAATGATGTCGGTTTCAGATTTCTTCAGAAACAACAGAAATCTATGATTCTAAAACTTTTCATGAGTGAATTCCCTGCTATTTCTTTGCATGATTCCATGCATGATGTTTCAGGAAAGATTGAAAGTGTAAAATTAGACTCAGTTAAGCAAAAGCAACAACAAAATTTTGAATTGACTCTTAATATAAAGACCAGCTTGCACTGGAAGTAAAATATTCCATTTTAGAATCAATTCATCTTATCTAGTGTTAACGATTATTCGTAATTTACAAGTTCATTCCCAGTTTTTACAAAATAATGCTGTAAAAATATAGGATCATGTTAACGTTATAGTTCAAGTTCATATTTCCTTATTTAGTATTCTAATGTTTGCATATGTAGCTGTATGTTTATTACAGATCGACCAGAATACGCAATTTTGCTTAATGAAGTGAATAAAAGCATTAAAGATTTTCCACAGTTAACGCTAGTATGGTATTTTTTAATATGGTATAATATGGTCAGTTTTGGTAGGGTGCTGAAAGCCTTTAATGCGTCATTTTTCCACCATGCAGGAGTGTAAAGTGTGCATAAATCCACTAAAATTAAATCTCTCTTTCTTACTTCGTACACATGTGTGTGTCTGTGCTCTCACTCCAGCTATAACAATCTTTTAAGCATCAACAAAAAAGGATACCGTATTAAATGGTCCTTCTTAGGAATATTGCTTGAAAGCCTCAAAAAAAAAAGTAATTTATGAATATGTTATTCCAGTAAAACTTGAAATATCACAGGAATTAAATTATCTTTTTAAGTTGAATGCTTAGGATTTTAATTACTTTCATAAATTATAAAATAATTAAAAATTTTATTAACTTAGGGACTTAGAAATTTTTTCTAACCTTCTTTAACCTACAAAACCTAAAAAGGATAAAATAACTGTTTGTAGCTTAAAGCAAATGCCAATCTTTTTTGATAAAATAAATCGTGCTAAATTGTTTTAATGAGGTCTTAAACACTGATTTATTCTATTTTTCAAAATTTTAATTATATAAAACATTAGCTTACATTCTCCCATTGGAAGAAATTTCGTAATTCTTTGCTGCCATTTGTTGCATTTTTTAATGATACTTACGGTTTCTTTTTATGTGTATCTTCAGAGGAACTTGAACATATTGTTAAATATTTAGAGAATTTACAATTAAATTGTTTTCATAATAATTGTTTGGAATAGAATATTTTTTGTAAACTGCAATACCAGTTTTCAAAGCTGAAATATATTTTTGCATGCCTTGCCCTTTTTTCTTCAAGCATTTACCCTTCTTCACCTACGTGAGTTGGCGAAGAGATAATTTAGATGTTTCATCAATGTAAAAAAAAATATTAGAACTTTATCATTGCTAAATCATATATGATTAAATCCATCACGAATCATCGATTTGAAAACTTAATACCAGTAATCATTCATTTAGGAAAAATCCGCTAACGTATTTATATCAAAATGCTTTTTGGTTCTTAATCAAATTTAAAAAAATTTGTTCACCTCTCTTGTTTTCTACGATGCTTTTGGACCCTAGGAATTATCCTTTGATACAGAGATTGAAAAATGGAAGTTACACGTTTTTCATTTTCTTTTAGGGAGGCGAGAATTCAGTTTTTGCAGATTTAAAACTTTTCCTAGTATTTTGAGGATATGCAGCGCATTTATAAAGGAGAAGCAAAAAGTCATTTTTCTTTGAAGCTTCTGCTTTTCTGTCCAAATTTTGTATCCGTTCTGAAAGATATTATTTTTTATCGACCTTATTGAATTTCCTTTACACAAACAAAGGTTTAGCCCCTTTAAAGTGATATAATTCCTGATATTTTTCGATTTCCTTATCACAAGTTATTCGAAAATTATTTTCTTCCTCCCGTTGTTAGGAAGTATTTGCTATTAATTACATTAAAATTTGCTTGCTTATGGTTTTCAAAAATAGTCGTTATAAGGCGATTTTGTTCGATGGATGAGTCATTATATTGAGAAAAAAATTACAATAATGTACAAATTAGGTTTATGAATGGTTAGTTCAGGACTTTCAGATGGGTCTTTATATCGGAATTGGTAGTTGTATCGAGGGTAGTATGAACATATGTCAATACACTATTACAGCTTTCGATATACACAAGTATATATGTAGAGACAGAATGTAAATTAGAGCAGAATATGATATTAAATATTTATACTTGTATAGCAAGTAGACGAATCGCCTTAGACATGGAATGCATAAGGAAATAGCACAGAATATGGATGGATATTTTTGAACAGCTATATAAGAAAATGCTTGTTTTATCTTACTTTTAATTATTTTAAAAGAAGTGTGATCCTATAGTATGTTTTCTGAAAAAATTACCCACATATTCTTCTTAACTTTATTCATAAACATACTAATGTCTTCAAGGACTGGTTTCCCAATTTCGGAAGTTATTTAATTCGGAAAAAAAAAATTAATAATACCGAAGATAAGACAAGGGAAGAAAGAAACGTTGATGTGATGCTAGAGAAAACGCTTTAAAAGTTTAAAGCTATCTGTTATTTTTTGTTAATGTAAGTAATTGGCAAATTAATTAAAATACTCGCGCAATCTGAAACTCAGACTTTCATTCAAAGAAACCTGAGTTCGTATAGTTAAGAAATCAAATAAAAACTGACTGATTACAAGAACGAAATTTGAAAACTGTAAGTTAAAGCAGTTATTTTATCGGACAAAAAATATCATGAACGAAAAGACACGCAAAATAAGGCCAAAAGCACTTTTGGGGAAATAATTAAAACAGAATCATTTCGGCCCTCAGATTAATTAAGTTATTCCACTTGTAAATCACGCTTCGGAAATTAGATTAAAATAGCATACTAGCCGAAAGCTATCAGCATATATAGCATTCGTTATTTAGCTGGAATTCAATCAAGGTAGCTAGGTTTGTTAGTACTCGTTACATACCCGAATGCTTCACACACCCAATTAACAATAACCCAAATTGTTTTGGTTTCTAACCGGATATATAACAGAAATATGAAGTTCCTGATCGAAAGATTATCAACTTTCTTAATTGAGTAGAAATTAAAATAAGTATTTTTCTTGAAAGTGAAAGCAGACTGAAACCTCAGGAACATTTCCTTAATCTTTAAAAAGTTCACTTCCTAGATACGTGATGGACTTCCACTCTCCCTCCCGACATAAAATCTAAGAGGAAATTGTATTGCCAAGGGAGAATAATCAAAACGTTTCAGACCTAGAAAGGCAGTTCTAAATACAGAAAGCGAGATCATCAAGACGAGTGGAATGGGTCAAAACCCTCCAGGTAAAACAACTTTTTATCCTGGATTTATATTGGGTCATCGTTTGAGGGGGACGAGTATTGTTTCCAAATAGATACTCATCTCGTTGAGCTATTTTAGTAGATTAGATCTTAAAAACTTCTGTAAATGGAGCAAATGGCGGGAACACAAATGTTACAGTTTTTTCATAAAAGCTGTCGAAAGGATAGTCAGTCCACTAACTGGGAAAAACAAAACAAAACAAAAAAAAAAAAAAAAAAAAAAAAAAAGGTAGCCAACGTAAAATTTTAAATTAGGAGAAAAAATCAAACTTTGATTTCAAAATCTAAGCTAATCCAGGGCCCACCAGCGGCCGAGCGGTAAAGTCGCTGAGCACTGGTAGTTCAGTCCGAGGTTCGAATCCCGCGAACGGGCTGGCTGCATGGGTGTTTTCGCGGTTTTCCCCATGTGTAACGTGTATACGAGCCAGTTTCCCTTAGAAAGTCCTCCACGAAGGCATCCCTTCCCTTAGGCAGATAGCCCTAGTGTGCTTTGCCATAATTAAATACACCACACCACACCCAAGCTAATCCAAGTTGCTTTTTTGCTTAAATGGTCTTTTTTATTATTATTATTATTTATTTTATTTTTTTTAATGTAAGATAATCTTATGAAGTAAACAAGTCTAGCTAAAATAATATGTATAATTTAAATGGTTTGATTTATTTGATTACGGCAAAGCCTTCAGGGCTATCTGCCTAAGTTGAAGGATGCCTTCGTGGAGGACTTTCTGCGGGATCCTGGCTCATATATACGTTGCACATGGGAAAAATCACGAAAACGCCCATGCACCGAGCCCGTTCGCGGGATTCGAACCGAACTACCAGTGTTCAGCGACTTTACCGCTCGGCCGCTGGGGAACCGTATTGTTTAAATGTGTGTATGTGTATTGAGAATACGGCAAAGCACACTAGGGCTATCTGCTTAAGGGGAGGGATGCCTTCGTGAAGGACTTTCTAAGGGAAACTGGCTCATATACACGTTACGCATGGGGAAAACCACGAAAACGCCCATGCAGCCAGCCCGTTCGCGGGATTCAAACCTCGGACCGAACAACCAGTGTTCAGCGATTTTACCGCTCGGCCGCTGGTGGACCCGTATTGTTTAAATGAATGCGCCTCTGAGAGTATGCTTCAGGACGCTATAAGAAATCCTATAACATCAAAAGATCTCAGCTTACACATGTATTATATCACATCTTCCTATGTACGTTCAAACAAAATTTCCCTGTATATACTTTTAATGGAGCGGTGACAAACGAGATCTTAAGAAAGAAGGAAAATGTGTGAAATCAAGGCATTGAATTTGTAGTCAAGAAGAAAATTTGTAAAGTAAATTTGTAAAAAAAAAAATGAGGGAGATTTAAAAGAAAAAAAGATTGCTGCATTTCAAATCAGACAAAAAAGGAAATAGTTCGCCTATGAAATCAAGAACTCAAAATTTCGTTTGCGCTATTTTTAAAAGTTTGAAGCACTTTTTGATAAGAATGTAGATGAAATAAATTGCAGGAAAAGTATCAATACATTAATTTCTAAGTTTGAATATATTGCGACATAAATTTCCACCATACAGATAGAATCTGATATTTAAACATTATAGCTCACTTACTGTAAATTCAATGTTCGAGAAGGAGAAATAAGCAAATCTTCGATAGCTAAGTATAGTTGAGAACCCCAGCTTTCCTAAAATTACTTTTTAACTCAGCTTTTACTGCGAAAATTATCCATAAAGCTTCTGCAACTGGTGAACTGGATTTACATGAAGGCTTTCCCATTCCCAAAATATCTTCTTCAGCTAATGACATTAATCTTGTCCTATTCTTCTCAACGCTTTCAAAATTTTAATGGTATTGTTTACGTCTCGTAACTATTTTTCTCGACAGACAGTGCTATGCTCGTTTCTGCTCTTCTCCGTATATTAGTGACCACACGTCCCGATTTTGGCGGGACAGTCCCGGTTTTTGGAGGACTGTCCCACGTCCCGCCGATTTTTAAAAATGTCCCGCTTTTTAGAAAACATCTGCATTTCTTATTTTAAATGTACTGTAAAAATATATAACCTTTTATTTATTAATTATTACAGTGAATATAAAGAAGTAAAAAAACACATAAAATGCATGTAGAGTAAACTAAATTAGGCGATGTAACGAGTTAGATTTACTCGGTGGTGTTCGATCATTGTCGTTACGTCTCGCCAAGGAATATGTATTGCTAATGGAGGAACAGCTCGCATTAGCTGAAGGGCTATTTGCTTTCCACACCATGAACCAAAGCTTCTCAAGGAATCAAGCTCTCGCCAAGGAATATGTATTGCTAATGGAGGAACAGCTCGCATTAGCTGAAGGGCTATTTGCTTTCCACACCATGAACCAAGCTCAAAGCTTCAGATAAATTGATTGTGCGTCGCAAATGATCAAAACATTGTACGACAAAAACATTGCATGTGCAAGGACAAAAACCGAAGCAATTATTTGTAATGTTTTTTCACCATATTCCTTTTCACAATTGCATAAAAAATTAGATAAATCCACATTTATATCCATATATTATGATGCGTCCAACTACAAAGATTTAAAATTATTTCCCATAATTGTTAGACTTCTTGATCCAGAAACAGGAATTAAAACTAGAATATTAGATTTTGTTTCATTGCCGGGGGAAACTTCATAAATAACGTTTGATTCAATAAGTACTATTTAAAAAAGAATCATTTGGATAATAAAATTATTGCCTATTTTGAGGATAACACAAACGTAAATTTTGGTGGAAAAGCTAAAAGAGGCATCAATAACGTTTTTACGAAACATAACCAACATTTGAACCAAAAAATTATTCTACTAGTTTGTGCAGCACACATTCTACACACTATTCAAACAGCATCTGACTTACTTCCAGTGGATGCTGAAAATATTATTGCAAAAATTTATTCGTATTTTTATATACATACTGGTTACAGCAAAACACGATGGCTAGCTCTTTAATTACCAGCTGTAGAAAATATTTAAAAATATACGAACCATTAAAATCATACTTTTCATCACAAGATAAATGTCCAAGAATTTTAATATAACTTTTAAAAATGACACATTACAAATTTGGCTTCAGTTCATCTATAACCAAGCTATATTATTTCAATGCTGTGAAAATTATTGAAGGGGACAAAATTTCAATTACGGAAATGTCAAAAGAAATCAATAATTTAAAAACAAAATTGCGAGAAAGAATTGATAACGATTACTTTCCTTTAATTATTCGGATGGACATCACTAGGTTGGAAGAACAAGGCGCCATTAAACGACCTGATTTTCTGAAAGAAGTCCGAAATTTTTAAAACAACTGCTTGGAATATCTTAAAGAAAGGACAGTTCAGATCGAGAGTATTAAAAATTTTCATTGGGTGGGCTTAAAAGAGAAGATTTTATGGGAATATGTGAAAAAATCTTTTTAATATATTAGTAACCATTTTCCGAAAATTAATTGCGAAAATGATCTTTTCGATGATGTTGCATTGGTAAAAAGATACGTTACTGATGAAAAAAATTAAATGTTGGTTGTCTGCAAATGTGCAAACAGACAAAAAATGGACGGAGTTATTCCTTCATTTTAAACATAATAAAACATTCCTTATGAAAATATTTTGAATATTGCAGAACACACACTCTCCCTTCCAGGAGCAACAAAACGTGTTTTTTCTAGTATCAATAAAATATGTACAATTGAAAAAACGCAGTTGAACATTAAAACTTTAAAATCTGTATTAAGCCTAAAATATAATTTGACCAATTTCAGGACATTTTAATAACTGATCCGAATTTATTGCAAAGTACTCACTCGGATAAAAAAAAATATGACCGTGAAAGAAAATAATTTTTTAAATAAAATTTTTAATTAATTAAAAAAAATAATATTCAAATTATTATTTTTAACAAATACTTTTATAGTTACAAATAGTTAATAATAAATATATTTTTGTATATTTATATAGACAAGTATATGAATGTATACAATAAAATATATATTTTTAAAATTATTGTTCTGCTTTCAGAACACAATTACAATTCTCATTTCATTACATTTGTTCCGCTTTGTCTTAATGAAAATGTGGTCACTTTACCGTAAATTGATGTCCACATAAAATGCTTATCTCTTCTCCAATCTTTGCAGAAAACTTTTTAACCTGAAGATGATGGACATAGGTCTGATCACCCTCAAAATCGAAAAAAAAAATTTCAAAAGCAATACAAATCTAAGACCCCTTTTCCTGCCTGAATTTAAAGGAGTTATTTTGTTTCTTTTGGATTTTCACCGTCGATTACGAACAAAATTGGACTATTTTCTTTATTCACGTTTTCCTTCTTATTGAATTTACACATTATTGTTTGTTGAACTGCCGCTAATGTGACTAGAGAAAGATACTAAAATAGATATTTATGAAGAAGAAAAAATAAATAAATAATAAAAAAGGCAATTTGCTTTCTAAACATACTTATTTTGAGGTTATGCAGCTATTTAAACGCCTTATTTTACCTTTTGAAGTAATGTATGCGTATAGTACGTATAGACTGAAAGTAAAAACAACTATTTATTCCCCGCTTAATCGAACGTAACACATTAAGCATGGACGAATAACCGAAAGCACACGAATCGTTAATTAATGGATGAAATTTATAATAGATTTGCTGATTAATTAATTTTTCGAAATAAAGTACTCGAGGACTAGCTGCATAAGGGACTTGGTAATTTCATGGAGGCGTTTGCAATGAAAACTAGCTCATTAAACCATCTCGATAAAAGAAGTGAAGGGAAAAACAAATAAGTGATCTTACAAGCGGACAATTAGAGGGACCGTTTCCTCCAGAAACAATCGAATAAGGCGATTACATATCTTTCAATTCAGGTTTTATTGTAAGGAAATGATAATAATTACGCATGAGCTTGTAAGGAATTATAAGCGTTTCCTCTACATGCTCTTGGATGCAACAGTTATCACACCCAGCTGTTACTCTGGTATCTTTCTCCTTCGGACTTAGAACACAGATTATTTATAAGTACAGTGTACTCTCGATTATTCGAGTGTGAATTACCTGGTTTGTAGTTTATCTATACATGGAGGTGTTCATACACTCACACTCAACGCTATGCTCGAAAGTATGTAAAAACAATGGGCGTTCTATTGATGGTTAATTTTTTACAGCCAAATGTTATCATTTCAATTTAGCCGATGGAATAAAGCGTAATATCATAAGCAAAACTATTTCATCTTTCTTGTCTTCTCATAACTCTTGCTGAGGAAGATATAATTTAATGAAGTTCGTGGAAAAAGTTGACTGAATTGGGCGCCGTACACGGAATAGCAAATGTTTGGTCGAAAGTAAAACCAATAAAACTGGTTCGATCGTGGGGAAATATTCTTCCTAATTTAGAAATCGGAGATAAATTTAATTGTGAAAACCTCGAGGCGGTCACTGAAGTTCTATACCAAAAAAATTGAAAATGACAATTTCTTCGAAAGTATCGATCGGAAAAAGCATCGCGAAATGGTTCGATGGAGATTCGACTGAGCCGAGCTTTTAGTGCTTAAATGATGCGGATGTCGTTTCAAAGATGTGACAAGAGCAACATAAGGGAGTGGTATTGGAATCAAAAGCGAAGAAGATACAGTTACATTAGTCCCGAGACAAGAATGACTTCTGTTGAAATTTCCTTGTACTTCGGCGACCGAAGGAGATTCGAATGCAGTAACAATACAGCACTTCGAAAAATACGCAGGGAAATCGATAAAATTTAAAAGTTCTAAAAAAGAAAAGTAAAATTACTTATTTTTTAAAGAAATAAACACATATGATACACGTGAAATGTGATAGTTTGGATTATCCTTGTTTTTCAATTATCCGTGACCTGCTTTTCCTGACCTCCTTTTACCTGCTTTTCTTTTACCGGATAATCATGAGTACACTGTATTTCTTCCTAATAAATTTCCTCTGATCTCTACGTAAGAAGCCCGAATTAAAACGGTGAGGATCCTCTGGCCTACCCAAGCAGCTCAGAAATGCTTGGAAGTACGTAAAAAATTTAAGGCATTCCTCTCATGTGCTGTTGTAACCCAAAGGTTGTACAGTCATTAGGTTCTTTTGTAGCAGGAAACATGAACAAAGCTCTCGCTGGATCTCGAACCTGGACCTCTCGAATACACACCGAGTGTGCTACCGTTACACCACAAATGCATGCAGAAAGGAGGGAGAAAATACCTTATACGGTTCGCTCACTGAGCCGGTTAATTTGGAGTTACTGTGCATGACTTTAGGTGAGGGCATAGTCCCTCCCCCCCCCAAAAAAAAGAGCTCTCTCCGTAAAGAGTTAGTAGGTTTTTGGTTTTTCTAATTATGCTTTCAACCTATTGAAACTGTAACGAGATTTATATTGCTGTCGTTACAAGGCCCAAGGAAAAAAAAAAAAAAAAAAAAAAAAAAAAAAAAAAACCGAATTTTTTCTCATTGAATGCTTCCAGATTTCAAGGCAGTTTATTTCAAATCTTCAATGTTTCAATTTGTTTTCATCTCATAGTCATTATTCGTCCTGAATGCGGAAACAATAAAATATATGTAAATGAGATAAAAGTAACTATTACTTATCATAGTTTATGATAAACTTTTTTTTATGATAACTTTTTTTATCATGTTTATGATAAACTTTTTTCTTTATTTTTATGCGATATTTTTTAAGTAACTGAGAGCTAATTTTTGACTCAAATCTTCAAAGGTTTCCATGGACCATGTGGGTAGGACAACTGAATACCAGTAGTTCGACTCTCTACAGATCACGGCAAAAAAGTTGTTTGGATTTTATATGCACTTAACCCCTTGTGTAACTTAAATGCAAACAACTTCTGTTTAAACTTCATCTACGAAAGCATCCTCTCCTTAGAAAGATAGTTCTCACGCGCTTTACCTTATTGAATTAACCAAAAACGATGTTCGATGCACAGTATCTAGTTACTATTCTTATAAAGTATATAATCTAGCCTTTAATCTGTTGTAAAGTATATAATCAATATGAAGAAAGATTTATCGGGAGAATCTTTTTTCAAATTAGCAGAAGCACATTACATCGATTGTTCCAGAAATCTTCCTATAGAGAAATTCATTATCCAAATCAGATTTAGATGAGATAAATTTCGAAAAATTAAAAATGGATGAGCTTCAATGATGCCCTTTCTAAAATAAATATTGATCAGAATGGCGTGTTGCCTCCGTCACAGCCATTCCAGAATGATAAAACCGTAAATGAAACTGCAATCGATAAAATGTATAATTTTTTATTCCAAAGCACTATACTCTTTGTTTTTTAATTCTAAAAAAAAATTCTCATTTCTTCCCCCTTTTTCCTAACTTTCTCAAAAATTATGGCATTTTCCAAAATCTAAAATCGGAAACGTGAAATGTTAATTCTATACTGATTTTCAATGGCTTTTAGTTCGTATTTTTATTAGTCCAAAGTCGCTTTGTCCCTGAAGGACTATTGTTTTCGTTTTGCGATTTAGCGGTGAATCATTACAAATATCCGTTTCACTTTTCAAACTGTTGCCACAAAAATGTTAGAGTCCTGCATTATATTTGAAGAAATTAAATAATGAAAATCTGCATCAATGTTTGTATAGTATTTCTCGCATTGTGATAAAACAACGGTACATAGAGTCATCGAATTTTAAATGAGTAATCCTCCTACGAATATGGTCATGTGGAAGACCAAATTTGGAATTTTTTTTATTATCGATTTCATATTTTGTAAAACTTTAACGGATTTTTGAGTAACAAACTCAACGATTTAAAAGCGAGCAATGGCAACACTCTAAAGCAAAAAAAAAAAAAAAAAAAAAAAAAGACCTTTTTATCTTCAGCGCGCGGAACCGTGTATCGGAAATTCTAAAGGTATGCTCATTTTAAAATTATTTTGCGACATTCCTATTGAAGTGAATTTTATGGTTTAACTGCAAAGGATATGATATTTAATAAATAAAGGTAACACACAAAATGTTAAAAAAAAGCCCCTTTGGGCGTAATTTAAAATCTGAAACCTTTCAGATTTTTTTTTTATTTTTTTATTCATTTTTTGCGGTTTATCTGATTATGGCAAAGCAAACTGTAGAGCCATTAGGATTTATTTGAAGCTGGAAATTGAAGAAAAGAGTAATGCCCTCGCCGGGACTCGAAGCTGGATCTCTCAGTCAGTGGGTGTGTCTCGTCGAGAGGGCAAGTGGGTGTGTGCCTCGCATAGAGTGCGAGAGAGAGAGCGCCTCGTCTAGAGTGCGAGATAGTTAGTATCGAGTGTGCCTCGTCTAGCGAGCCGGAGTCGATCAAGTTGACAGCCGGGCAGCGAGTGCCGAGCGGGTCGTTGAGTGCACCGAAGGAGTCTCTTAGTGTATCGCGGTTAGTGCATCGTCGAGAGAGCGTGATGAGCTCCGGGAATGACTGAACAGAAGAGTCGGGAGCTGTGCTCTGTGTGTCGTCGAGTGCATCGCGATTGTAGCTTGGAGAGTCTCGAGAGTACGTGGAGTTCCGAGAACGACCAAGCAGAGACGGGAGCTGTACTCTAGTGCTTTGCCGTGAAGCTGTCACCACCGTGATAGGCTAATAACCTGGAGGCTGTGCCGCTGATCGTGTCAGCGTGTTTATAGTAATTCATCGACGACTGTAAAAACGTGTTTTGGAGCTGTCCTGATAATACTGGCCAATAACGTGTGTTTCGATACTTCATCAAGTGTCGTCGTTATTTACTCCAAATCCTCACGAACCCCGTACGAACGTGAAGGAAGAATACGTAACAATATGTGTATGAATTATAAGAATTAATTAGAGTACATGAGAATAAAGGTAGGTGCTAAAAACTTCCTTGATGTGAACATATATGAGAATTCATAAGAATTTAATGCTTCCGTAAAATTTGCGTCACCATGTTTTACGTTTATCAGGTACATAATTAATGTGTAGGATATAGTGGATTCTTGTCTTATTTAGCCACATTACAGAATTATAGACGCATGTCTTTATTGGTATATGGACTACTTTTATTTTTTATTATCGTAATATCCGCAAGATTTGATTATGTGTACTTTTTATATGATATGTACCAAAAAGACAACTAGGACGTTAATTTCTTTTTATTTTATTCTAGAGTACTAACATTTGTCATACACAGACTACATACACGTTGTTTATTGAGAAAATGCTTAGATTGTTAGATCGGAGCATGTATGTTAAATTTTAAATGCTAATTCTGTCTGATAAAACAATGATTTCTGTTAATCAAGGTAAGGAAGGTGTTCCATGAGACGTAATACTAGTAGAGCCTTATCGTTGAAAAGATTCGAGTAATTTTCACGCCTCAATTTTCGCTTGGTAAAAAATGACAAAAAAGAAAAAAAAAATTAAAAATATGGGCAGAAACACGTAGTTGTAGATATAAGTAGGTAATTTACTACGGAAGACAAATACCTCTTCCTTAAGGAGAATAGTTCTATAGAATTCCAATAAGAAGTAGGCCTGCAGTATCTGACACGTGCGTAAAACATGAAAACACTTTTCAGCCATCCTGATCAGCCGCTGGCCATGAAATGCATCACAAACTACTAGAAATTCCGTGGTCAGCCGCTGGAAGCCAAGACAGCTGTATATGAAATGCGTAGAAGATCAAAATGACTTAAAATTAATATTTTACGGTTATTTTTTACGAAGTATATTGTAATTTAAAAATTAACTTAATGGGTATTTGGAAGAGGTAAAACCCATTTCTGGTGCAAAAGAATGCGTTTCCGAGTCCCTTTAACAGAGATGCGATTGTATTGCTTTGTGAGTCAACGAAAAATTCGAAATTTCTGCTTTTGTAAATCGTGTGAACTTGCGCTCATTATGCTGTTTTTTCTTCAGAGTTATTTCTACTTGTTTTCTTCCGCATTCATACAATTACCAGTCTTCTGAAAATCGTGTTTCTAGAAGCAGAATGGAAGAATGAGAGTTTATAGAAAACAATAGAAAAGGAATAATCATTCAGATGATCACAATAGCTAAGAATGAGCAATATGTTTCAAAAATCATTCATTAGTATCTAATTGACTTAAACTATATATTTTTAAAGATAAATAACGAGGAAAGAATTGAATAGAAACTATATAACTGAGGAAAACTAGTTGTTATGAAATCTTATACTCTCACACTTCGCATCTTAGCTGGATTTTCTTTCTAACGAAGAGGAAGTGGATGCAATAGAGGAAAATATCTGTTGCTGCAGTCAAAGTTCAACGGCCGACTCCAAGTCTGATGGAGAAAACTGAGCAATTACGCATTTGCATGGCGGAGTTTCAATCGCACCGAATGACGTAACAAATGTAAATTCCTTTTAGAACTTTACTTCTGTACCTTCAATGTCATTTGCAAAAATAATTATAAATGAAAGGAAAAAGGAAACATAATAAACAAAAATGAACTATACAAAAACATATACACAACACAAACCATATCAAAATTCACTGGATAATTGTTTGCCAAGATAAAGGTAAGATTCATATAGATAATTTTTAAGGATTTTCTTTTTAAATTATTTAATGCAAAAATTCGTTTATATAGTTTCTAGTATGCCGTGCCGAAGTGCCCGGGTTCGAATCCCGGAGAAGTGTTTGTAAATGTATACTGTTCGTGCGGCATGGGGGGTACTCTAAATACGCGGCGAGTCGAAAGTCCTCTCCTGAGATTGGTGGTAGGGGAAGACGGGGGGAAGACCCCCAACACGTCCCCCCCGGGGTGCACTTCATCAAAACTGGAGGCGGAACTGAGCTAAATCGCACTGTCACACCTGTAAGGTACTCAAGGATGTTGCCAACGGCAGGCGTAAAACTTGCGCTTCTTGCAACGAGGAATTTAGTGGGTTTGGCTAACTATAGGTCAGACAAGTGAGCATTAGCAACAACAAAAACAACAGTTTCTAGTGTATATGAAATTTATTCTATTTTTAATTTATATATAAACAGCGCGGCGAGCCGAAAGTTCTCTCCAGGTTGGTGGTAGGGCAAGAGGGGTGGGAGACCCACAACCCGTCCCCCCCTCGGGGTGCTCTCCATCAAAACTGGGGGCGGAACTGAGCTAAGTCGCACTGTCACTTGTAAGGTACTCAAGGATGTGGCTAACGGCAGGCGTAAAACTTGCGCCTCTTGCAACGAGGAATTTAGTGGGTTTGGGCTAACATAGGTCAGACAAGTGAGCATTAGCAACAACAGTTTCTAGTATATAGGAAATTTATTCTATTTTTAATATATATACAAACTACATGTACTCTCAGTTATGTTAAACTGCTGCTTCCTAGTCATTTGTAAAGGAGAGTTACACGTGTAGAGTCATTAGGATATGTTGAAACAGGAGACGTGAAAAATGAGCAATGCCCTCGCCAGGACTCGAACCTGGACCTTTCGAATACGCGCCGAGTGTGCTACCGTTACACCCCGAAGACATGCAGAAAGGAGAGAGAAAATATCTTATACATGTTAAGAATGATTTTAAGCAGTGAAATATTTCAAATGTACTTTCTACTTATGTTTCACGAAGCAAATAAATTACTTAAGGAAAGAATTTTCGTCTTAAATATTTAAAGTACAATTCCCCCCCTTTTTTTTTAATTATTGTTAAAAGTCTGAAATGAAAATTTCATCTTTGAAATAAATGTAAGGAAAACAATTTCATCTTCGAAAAAATATAAATGAGACTCTTTCATCTTAGGCTTGTAAAATGAAACATCTTTGAGTCATAAAATCATTTTTAGCCTTAAAAGAAGTTGAAATAAATATTTTTCATGTTTGAAAGATGTACATAAAACATTTTCATCTTAGGGAGAAAAAAAAAAAAAAAAAAAAAAAAAAAAAACGTAATTGAAATTTTTAGACTTAGAAAAGACAGAAGTAAAGTTTTTGACCTAAAAAAAATTATAATGAAAAAAATTTTGTTTTTCAGTTTTTTAAATCTTTTTCGCCTTACAACATAAAATTAATATGGGTCCTTTCTATAGACAAAATGAAAGTGGATATTTTTCTGACTAAGAAATTAAATTGAAACTTTCAGGACCTAAAAAAATTCAAATGATTTTTTTTTAATATTATATGAAATCAAAGTGTAACTTTTCCCTTTACCTTTTCAAATTAACATAGGCCCATCCATAGACGAAATAAAAGTGGATATTTTTCTTCCCTCCCCCAAAAAAAGAAGCTTTTTCAATTAAAAGAATTATTTTCGACTTGAAAAATCAAAACGTACATTTTTCTCCTTACATTTTGAAATTAACATGGGTTTTGCCATAGATAAAATAAACGTGGAGATTATTCACCCTAAAAAAATTAAACTGAAAATTTTCAACTAAAAAATCAAAGTGTTTCTTTCTAGCCATAACGAAAGTTATAGTGAATGTTTTTCATCTTAGAAAACGTAAATAAAACATTCCCATTTTAGTAAAAGTGTAAAACCTAAATGATTTTTGTACTTTCTCATTTTGAAAGTAGCACGAGATTTTTCAACGCTGAAAAGGAAAATGTTTTTCCCTGAAAATCTAATACTGAAGGTTTCTCGATCTAAATCAACGAAAATAAAACATATCATATTACTTTACATTTTATTACTAGATTTCTTCTTTAGCCTTCATATTTTTCAACATCTATAATGCATAAGTAAATCCTACAAGGTTTTGATGTATTTATTACAGCTTATACGTAAAGCTATATTTCAGTATTTTATTAAATAGTTAAAATATATTTCTATTTGAACATGCATGAAATTTAATTTATCATAACCATCAAACACAGTAGGTAAGAAAGATTCTTTTTAAAAAATACAAAATGTATCTCTTTCCTTCGACAGTGTTCCATTATTTATTCTTAATTTCTTATAAAATAATTAAGAAGACGTAGAACATGTATGCTTGGAACCATTCCGTTCAGATAAATGAATACGTCACAGTTTTCATATAGATGAGAACTTTTGTGTATAGTATAATGTGCATATAATTTTTAGATACAGTTATTCAAACAAGAATACTCTTCGGAAAGAGAAAAACACAATGAAGAAAAAAGAAGACTAGATTGGTTTAATTGACTACAAAAAAATATGCAATAATTATTTACTTAAGGAGTAAGGTTAACCTTCGTGGAGAACTTTGAAACTGACCCTGTGGACGTTACAGACAGAAAAAGTCTTGTGCAATCAATTAGTTCGCTGGCACCAAACATCGGGCTGAATCACTATTAAAGCTTGTAATTATTTGAATGTAATTAACATGCATTATATTGAACAACATGTAATTATTTGCATCATATAATGTGTATTTATGGCTACATTAAATGAACCGATATTAGGTGCAATTTTTTTCTACTTTACTCTGTGTTCAGATAATTCGAAATGCTTGAAACCTATTCTTCATGAATCACTTGTTAAAGAATGCTGATCAAATTCCGAATTCATTTCTTGTCAGAAGGGAAAAAGAACTGACAAAAAAAAAAAAAAAAGTATTTTCCCTCTCTATACATTCTTAATATCTCCAAGTATTTCGGAAAGGAACGAATTTACAATTAATGAGAATCAGAAATTTATAGATGAGCGTATGAAGAAGAGAATACATTGACACTCGTACAACTAGAAAAACTTGGAATTAAGATGCAAAAAATCAAAAGGTAACAAATATTAAAAACTTTATAAAAAAGAAAAGAAATCGAATACATGTTTTTTCTTTATTACCCTGCTTGTAGAATTTATCATTTTATTACCCTGCAGACTTTGTTTCGAATAAACGCATTCACTAACTTTAAGGAAATATGCTCTAATTTTTTATACAGTACATATCAAAATCTTTCAATATTCATAATATTTTAACAACAAATGTTTGAAAGCTTCTTTGCTATTATTCTTTGCAATATCATCATGCAGATTTTGCATCGCTATTTGGGTCATGTTAATTAGCACAGTTGTGATCGTTTCCTATAGTGTTACTCTGCATTATGCAGTTTGTTATGTAAAATAAAAACATATTTGAATTACATTTCATTGTCTTCTTTTAGTTCCAAAAATGCGGAATTACCGTGGCCTATCTTATATATTTAGAACAGGACGAAGCTCATATAAGCACTTTCTAAACCCAAAAACTTCAAATAGGGAACGTTTTAAATAAAACAACTAATAATAAGGAAGGAGTAACATCTTATTCTGTATTAAATAAAAGTAGATATCACATTATAATATTTTGAAAATAAGTGTAAGACATTTCATACTCATTTTCGTAAATGGAAAGAAAGTAAAAACATTGTGCTGAAAAAAACCTCAGAACAAAATGAAAGAAAAATATTTTGCAACAGAAAAGACTACATCGCATCTTAATGTACCAAAAGACTTTGTGCCTTTCACATTCGAAGAAGGGCAAGAAAAAATTATGATATTAATGTTCAATTTTGATACACATCAATGTGAATCAAAATATATTTAAAATAACATAATTTTATCGATACCGTTTATAATAATTTAAAAGAATTACATTTATCGCATTGCATTTATTCTCTGTCCTATATGGCCGACTGTTTGATATCCGTTTACTTTTTTTCTTTTTTCTTTTCTAGGTCAGGTTGGGGGCTATCTGTTTATTTTTGTCAATATAATACATAGCAGATCGATTTATTTTATTGCCTTACCGCAATCAAGTTCATGCATGTATTTTATTGCGTAGTTTCCATTACTTTTAAACGACTCAGCTGGATTTAAAGATAAAATTAATAGCATTAATATATTTTCGAAAGTGCTGGGGTCTTACAAGTGCATAATAATAACAGTAAAACAACATCAAGTGATAAATCATTGCAGTGGAGTCAGCATTTTGAAGCAAATTAATTTTAAAATTTTATGTATATTATCTGCGTTGACTTTAATATTGCGTAAAAAATGAAAAGCAGATACAGCAGTACTCTCAAAAACTTCAATGAAATACAACTGAATTAAGGATAGACACGGCTATACAAATTTTGTAATGCTGCCCCGCATTTATACTCAAGTGAGGGCGTTGTGGTAATTGCTTATTTAGCTAGTACCATAGCTGTTGTTAATCAGTCGTTTCATTTGCCAATATGGGTAAAGCGTCTGATTTAGCCACCTTCGATCGCGGACAGATAGTAGGCGCTCGACGCATAGGCTATTCCCTTTCGTAAGTCGTCAGAGGGCTATGATTTTTAAGGTCGACAGTGTCAAAAGTATACTGAGAAACACAGATGGTGGGAGGGAAAAAATACTAGCGATCGGCTCAGCCGTATTGTACATAGCCAGCGAAGCCAAGCATTAGCTCTAATCATTACCCAGCTCAATCAGGGCAGCAGTCATATAGTCAGTGAACGGATCGTAAAACGCTCCCTTCACCATATGGTCCATTGTGGCCATTCACCATATGGCCATTCACCTTATGGGTCTACGGCTTCGGGAGTCGTAGACCCACAAGAGTACCATTGGTCAATGCATGCCACAGAGCTGCATATCTTGCCAAGGTCAGAGAACACAGAGAATGGACTCTAGATGACTGGAAATGAGTAGCATGGAGTGATGGATTTCGATTCTGACTACTTAACATCGATTGGAAGCTGAGAATAGGGCGTCAAGCTCATCAAGCCATGGATCCTGCACGCCAGGTTGTAAGTCATGGTCTGGGGTGTTTTCTCTTATCAGTGTTTGGAATCTTTGGTACAAGTACCAACTTCCTTCAGTATGATTCGACACGTAGAGTTGCTGGGGGATCATCTCCATCCATTTATGTCGTCCAGTTATTCACATGGAAACGGAGTATTCTATCAGTATAATTGATCATCTCACTGGTCCCGTTTGCGTAATGGCAAACCGCACATTGAGTTGATCAATGTTAACGAATTTCGCTCAGTGCGCATGCTCAGTGGCGTACCATTGGCGTGGGAGGAAATAAATACTGGCGACTAAGCATAAGCAACCCTGCACAAGTCTGTTCGTTATGTAGATCTTATCGACTGTTTAATTGTCTATGGAACGACTGTTTATGGAAATTTGTTTCTGTTTATTGCATTTGCTTCTGTTTCATTTCAGTTTGGTTTATTTTGTGCATAAACATTACATTTAATGTCAGTTATTTATAATAATTTCTTTGACTTTATTTCAGTGATTCAAACTGGATTTATTCCTTAATTTGTTAAAATATATACAAATGAAACGTATGGCAAGTACTCGATCGCTTTTATTCCTCTGAAGTATAATCAATAAATATTCAGCTGATATATTTTGCAATGTTTCCTGTTTTGTAATCCTTCTTAAACGAAAATTTGCTAATTTACATTCGGTATTTACACTCTAAGTAATGAAACAACTTACAAACTAACAAGTTTTAGAAACCCAAACTGTTTACGCCCACATAACAGAAAAATCAACAATGTACCGTATTGTTACGTGCGTACGGGTTCGTTTGAATTGAATGCATAAGTCCGATGAAAAATGGACAAAATTTTATTATTATCACAATAAAAATGCGTAAATTCCTTCAGATATTCTTTCAGTATTACAATATCTCACAGTAGTTATCTTTCAACTACTCAAAGGTTCAACAAAAGTTAATTCAAAACAGCTAAAAGAAAGCTAATCCGCGAATTCGCAACAATCAACAAGAGCACTTTTCTAAACAAACTCTTAAAACAACAACAAGCTAACTAAAATCACTGACTAACTGAACTGAGAGGTTTTCCTCCTTTTTATAAGATTTTTAAATCGCGCGCGAGAACTTTCTAGAACTTTCTCGAAATCAAAAAGAGATATTTATTAAATTTTAAATGCACGCGCTCTTGTACTTTCAATTTTTCCGGCTTAGCTTTCTTTTAATATTCGTCACGCGCTGCACTGCGCGGGAAATAAAACCATTTAATTTACAATTCAACTAACATTAGCTATTTAAATACCAAATCCGTAACAGTATTTATCCTCTTTTAAAATTGCGCCAAATTCCCCTCTGGGAATGCACAGAGTGCGAAATTCGTTTAACATTGTCAACTGAATGTGCAGTTTGCCATTACGCGTCCCGGTTCGCTACTGCCTGGTTGAATGACCATTCCTCTGCTTCTCTGTCATGAATTGGTTACCTAGAAGCCCTGACTTAAATCCTACTGAGCACCTTTCGGATGTTTTGGAGAAAGATGTGAAGCCACATCACACTACACTAGCGACCCTTCCTAAATTATGCACAGTTCTATCCGATGTTTGACAAGCCATTCCCGTAGAATGCTTTCGAAAAGTTATTGAATCTCTGCCTCATCGTGTGCAGCCATTATCAAGGGCAGAGGAGGTCCAACTCGTTATTGACTTGCTATCCCTAATTCAGTGGTACGTCAGTGTATATATAACTGCCTACAAAGTTTCCCGTTTAATAGAACGATTATGTCTTTCCTTAGAGCAGGTGAGGAAGCATTTTTCTGAATATATTATTGACTAATGTAAAAGTTTAGAGATAAATATGTTAACAGAATTTGAACAGAAAGGAAAATTAAAAAATCAGACTTCGAAATATCAATCAATAAGAAAACTAATTTGTAAGAAAAATATTTCTTTATTTCAGAAATTAAAGAAGTCTTAGATATTTTAATCTCACAAATGTTATAGATACGAAAAGTTAAACAATATAACTCCCGATTTTCTATTCCTAACTGATGCAAAATTAATACAATTCGTCTTAGGTGATTTAATGACAACAGTTTATAACTTAAATAATCGAATAATATAAAAGCATCAGAATACAGTCAGGTTTTGGTTTAGTTTATTATGGCAAAGCATACTAGGGCTTTTCTCCAATGGGAAGGGATGCTTTCGGGAAGGACTTTCTAGGGGAAACTCACTCGTATACATGTTACACATGGGGAAAATCGTGAAAACATCCATGTAGCCAGCCCGTTCTCTTCGATTCGAACTCAGATCGGAACTAGAAGTGTTCAGCGATTTTACCGCTCGGCCGCTGATGGGAGAAATACAATCACGAATACGTAGTTTTAAAATTCTCACCATTTCTATAATTCCAGACATTAAAGCAGCTGCAAGATTAGATCATTTAAAAATAATTCACTAATGTACACTGCTGCCCACCCAAACTGCAACACTAAAAAATCAGAACAAAATTTATTTAGTCGATAACATGTTGACCAAGTATCAAATGATTAAATTTATAGACTTCAGCGAAGTGTGGTTCCTTCCAGAATCAGTAGCCAGAGTAGCCGCCATTGTTGGAGATCACCGCTGCCACACGCCTCGGCATTGATTCAAAGAGACTTTGGATGTGTTCTTGGGGTACAGCAGACCAAGCAGCTTCCACACGCTGCCAAAGTTGATCTGGTATGGCAGCTTGGGATGTAATCTGGGTCAATCGTTCAGCAACCATGGACCACATGTTTTCTATCGGCGAAAGATCCGGAGAGCGAGCCGGCCAGGGAAGCAGTTTAATCTGGCGATTGACGAAGAACCCTTGGACTATGCGTGGCACGTGTGGTCGCGCATTATCCTGTTGAAATATGGCTGTGGGCAAGTCCTGAAGGTAAGGAAAGACAACTGGCTCCAACACCTCAAAGATTAGCACTGGCTGTTTAAAGTACTGGCAGTGCGTACTAGAGGATTGTGAGAGTGATATCCAATACCGCCCCATACCATAATACCCGGTGCAGGAACAGTGTGGGGGTGCGTAACGCAGCTGTTCAGCATCCTCTCTTCACAGTGTCACCAGAGTCGAATACGACCATCGTGGTGTTGCAGACAGAAGGGTGACTCGTCAGTAAAGACAATTTCATTCCATTCTGCCGTCCGAATCCTTCTTTCATCGTACTATTGGCGGCGGAGACGTCTGTGGTTCTGCGTCAAAGGTAGACGAAGCAACGGACGTCTTGCGGACAGACCATTCTGCTGTAAACGGCGTCGAATGGTATGCGCAGACACTGGATGATGCGTTACAGACTGAATGTGCTGTGCTATGGTTCGTGATGTGACTGAGCGATCTGTCACTGCCGTGCGCATAATGTTCCTGTCATCACGTGAAGTGGTGCACTGAGGCGGATGCGATCGAACACGTCTGTCCGTCGTACCCTCCTGCATCCAACGGTCACATATCCGCATTATTGCAGTAGCTTGGTTTCGTCCAACACGACTACCGATTTCCTTAAAAGATAATCCACACTCTCGGTAGGTCACTATCCTTCCTCTGTCGAACTCGGATACTTGATCAAACGATGATCTCTGTTTACTACGAGGCATAATTGGTCGTGTTTTTTTTTTTTTTTTTTTTTTTTTTTTTTTTGAAAAAAACCACAAGAAAAACACAATTGCCGAACTTGAAATCGTCGAAAACTCCAAGCCTTAAATAGCGCTTTGAAGAGGCGCCACAGGCGCGCGTGATGTGCGTCAGTGCTGAAATTCTAATCATTTGCATATCTCACCTCCGCTAATGCATGTTGTAAATTTCATGTTATTTGCATCCTTCCTTCAGGGTGTTGCATTTACGGTGACCAACAGTGTATTTATTTATTATTTTAATTTACCAAAATTAAACATTAAAAGCACACTTGACCTATGGTTGTAAGAACCCATGTAGGTTTTATGCCTTAACTACTTGTATTTTATCTTAGGTTAGTTTCCTAACAGGACGAGTCGACGGCATAGGTGCATTTGGCAATTTTTTCCTCAAGAATCCTGAACTCTTCAATCCTTAACTGACAGAAAATTTTTTAATCAATATTAAATATTTTAATTTCTGAAGAATCATGCTACAGTTTTCTAGAATACAATAAATATCACGACCCTTAGGATTTTATTCTCAGGTTTCTATTGAAAAATAGATAATTTAAAATTGCGTATTGGTAGCACAAGATATCATAAAACAATGACAGTATAGGATGTGTAAGAAAGAAGAGTAGTCTTCTTTTTTACACATCATATACTGTTAAATGAATACAGGTCGGATAAATCATAGGGACACTACACACAGCCGTGCCTACAATGTTTTTCGCCTGAGGTGAAGAGATAAATACGCGCCCCAATGCAAGGGTTTTCAGCCATTTAAGAAAAGGGGGAGAAACAGGAAACATGCACACGCACACACACACACTTACAAGTTAATTATATCGATTTTATGTACCTAGTTCGCTCATTCTTTATATTCAAATCATAATCGTAAGAAGAGTCATGATAATATTTCTATATTAAAGAAAATGACACTTGGAATGATTTATAGTTTTGAAACGAAAAGCATTAAAAATTCCTTAGGATGTGCCCTACCTTCCCCAGAAGTTTGCCGCAACATTTACGAGACACACTGTATATAATGCTGTAAACCGGTTATGATTTGTAATTTTGTACCGATATCCAGTATTACATTTGTGTACCAATATTCAGTATTCGGTATTTTGTATATTGTGTTGTATCACTATTCAGTATTTAAACGGCAAGAGTGTCGTTATAGACCAGCATTATCGTATACTCATTTTTTCCTAGATTTCTATAGGTTTCGCTACAGAGTATTTTAGCATTCTATTCCCAAATGTTGCAATGTAAATGATATTACATTAAAATTATATACCTATTTTCGGTACTGTAAATTTTCAATATGTAGCATATTACGAGGAAATAATAACTAACGATGAAATCGCATTAGCAAAGATGCTATTTAAACAGCAGATATATTATTAGCATTCTTTTTGCACTAAGAAGTATAAAAATATTTTAAGAAATACACTGATTGACACTGTTATATAACTATATATAGTAAAGCCTCGATTATTTGATCTGATTGGTTTGGTTTGGTTTACTTGATTGTGGTAAGGCACACCAGGGCTACCTGCCAAAGGGATAGAATATCTTTGAGGACGACTGTCTAAGGGAAACTAGCTCATATACACATTACACACGGAGAAAACACGAAAACGCCTATGCAGACAGCCCGTTTGCCTGGAATCGAATCCAGGTCGGAACTAGGTCTGTGACACTTAGCTGACAAATGTTTAATCGACGAGACACTTAGCCGACACGGAAAGTTAGCCGACAGTACATTTAGCCAACATGGACATTTAACCGACAGGATATTTAACCGACTCGGACATTTAGCCAACAGGACAGTTAGTTCACAGAGACATTTAGCCGACAGGACATTTAATGACACGGACATTTAGCCGACAGGACATTTAAATGACACCGACATTTAGCCGACAAGGAAATTTAAACGACATGGACATTTAGCCGTCAGAACACTTAGCCGACAAGGACATATAGCCGATAGGTCATTTAACCGACACGGACATATAGCTGACAGGACATTTTAGGCGACAATATGTTTAGTTGACAACACGTACATATATAGACAAAAAAAAGCGACAATGTTTTAGTAAAATTTGTCCATATTTACTTGAAAAAAGGGCTGTTTTCAGGGTAATCAATGGTTTATGAATAAGTACCATATTTTTTATTTTAATGTTAAAGGAACTCCTGGATTTTAAAATTAAACAGAAAAGCAACCTTTGTTTTGTGTAGATTTTGAAATCAATTTCGAGAGTAATCAAACATATGTCTCTATATTTCGATTTTGCTTATTTGATTATGCCAAAGCATTCGAGGGCTATCTGCCTAAGGGAAGGGAAGCCTTCCTTTTTAGGGAAAACTGGCTCATATGCCCATTACGCAAGGAAAAAAAAACCACGAAAGCGTCACGCAACCAACCCGTCCGTCGGGATTCTAACTCCGGACCGAACTACCAATATTCAGCGACTTTACCGTTCGACGTTTGCGTGGCTTAGTCTCCACATTTCAGAAGTGGGATAGAAAATTTCAGCAGCTGGAAGAGCAAAACGATTTTTTATTTAAAGAAATGATTGGAGCAAAGCGAAAACAAATATAACGTGATCTGTAGCGGAAAATAATTATGAAATGTGGGAAAACTAAGATATTAGAATTTTGAAAGCGTTTGAAAATTAACGTCGTTTACTAAAGATTAAAATTTTTTGTTATTGAGAAAGAAATACAATTTACGTTGCATTTGTTTTCGCTTTGCTCCGCTCATTCTTTATATATAAAATAATTCCACTCTTCCGACTGCTGAAATTTTCGTTCCCACTTCCTGATAAGACACTTCTGATGTGTATTCTTACATGTCAGAAGTGTCTTATCACTCTCGAAATCGATTTCAAAACCTACTCCAAAATAAGGTTACTTTTGTGTTCAATTTTAAAATCCATAGTTTCTGTAACATGAAATTAGATCATATGTATGGTACTTGTTCATAAAGCTTCTCGTTAGGTACCCTGTAAACAGCCTCTTTTTTTTTTTTTTTTTTTTTTTTTTTTTTTTTTTTTTTCAGATAAAATATGAACAAATTTTACTGAAACATTGTTGCATACTTTTTTCCTACATATAGGCGTTGTCATTCAATCAGAATAACGTGCTTTCTGCTAAACGTCTTGTCGGTTAAATATCCTGTCCGCTAAATATTCGTGTCGGTAAAATGAACTGTCGGCCAAATGTCTACGTCGGCTAAGTGTCCTGCCGACTAAATGTCCGTGTCAATTAAATGTCCTGTCAGCTAAGTGTCCTGTCGGCTAAATTTCCGTGTCAGCTAACTGTCCCGTCAACTAACTGTACGTGTCGGCTAATTGTACGTTTCAGTTAAATTTCCTGTCGGCTAAGTGTCCGCGACTGGTTGGAACTACTAGTGTTCAGCAATTTTACCGAAAAACGGCCGCTGATGGGCTGCTGATCTGACGGGGATTAGACTAAATTCGGATAAGCAGTTTTCCTATATGTAAAAACTGCATATAAACTTCTTATTATTTAATATCATTACATCATTTAGTTTAACGAAATAGTAACTTAGTTTTAAACACTGGAAATTTTCCCCTTTTTTTCTCGATATTAAATTATGGTTATTAGCAAAACAAATAGAAAATTAAATACTTTCAATTGATGATATTCCTATGTTACAAAATGCGCCCCTAACGCACTTTCAGTTTTATATACGATTCTTAAGTGTGGATTTGTTTTAAACTGAAAGTACAGTTCTTTGCGTTTCGAATGCCATAATTAACAATAACACATTAATTGTATTAGTGTGAATTACAACATTCGAAACGGAAAATGTATTTTTTCTAACAATGACAGAGAGAGTGACAGAATGCAGGAATAATAACTAGGAAAAGTCACAGAAAGCCAAGCAATAAATAGTCAAGTAAAGTAAAATTCCGTAGAATTTTCGCATGCGACATTTATGCCTCATTTCTAGGCGTCTCTCGTAATATTTGCAGATATTTGCATAAACACGGTTCAATAAGTATGGAAAACGGATCGTTCCGATAATAATTGACGTTTGTATAATTGAGGTCCGCTGCATTATTAAAGTACAAAATATGCATTAATGATAGCAAGTGATTGACAGTGATCCGTCGATTTGCGGCACAATTTCATTTTTCATTTAAAATGCCTGTCATAACTGTTTTAAGCACAGATATTCTATATTGAGAGAGTAAATATAGCAATATACTTTTCCTGTGTAATACCCATTTTTTAATGATTTCGCTTGCACCTAGTGCAGTAATATACGCATATTTTAATCAAATGTATTTTTGCTTTCTTAATTGCTTCCACTGACTTTCAAAAGAAGAGACGGTATTTATTTAAGGCTTACATAATGGCGACTCGTATAAAAGCAATTTTTCTGACTCCTGCATGAAATCCTAATCCTTAAACGAAAACTATGTTCTTATATATTTTGCTGATTTAATATTTTTTTATCACAGAAGCAAGTCGAGATCAAGTACCTTTATAAGTAACGTTAAAGAGATTTTATGCACTTTTTCAAATACAAAGTATGAAACCAGAAAACTCTCCGACATTTTTAATTCAGTTCAGTAATATAGAGTTAGATTTACTTTAAATGAAATTAGTAATGAAATGATGGAAAAATAATCTAGCACATTCTATCTTTAACACGGTTCACTACGTTAAGCGTTATTCCCCTTATCAGTAATTGCACGTAATTACTATCACGATAGTAAAGAACAATTCTGTTTCATGCCGCAGCCAGTGGAAAATACAACAACAAAAATAGGGTTTAAACTATTTTAAGGTACACTATGTTGAAATTTGTCGCTGTCGAATCTGATTCAGGTGTCTAGCTGAGGAAGTAGGGCACACGGGATAAGACGATTGATTAGGTGGAAGCACTTTCCTTTTACTTTCACCGCATCCAGTTTTATTTTTTTATTGTTTTGAATTTCTGAACTTGTTTCGCGATTCTTCTCGCCCTTTATTATTATATAACTTCCTTCCTATTAAAGCGAGCAACTACCTACCCGCCCACCCCCTTCCCGCTTAACCAGAGGGCAGAAATGGATTCGACAACAGAACTGTGATTACGCAAGGTGTGTAGGTTAGGGAAAGTATCAGATTCTATTTTTTATTTTCTTTATTTTATTGAGAAGCCAAAACAGGAGGTGCTCTAGAATTCATATAAAAGGGTGAGCGTTCATCAATGGTCACTAACGTTCACAACTTCGCATTGCAGCTTTGTGTTTGGAATTAGCTTTAACAGAATAAGGATGAAAACCCTGGTGAGTGACCATCTCATGGATTTACATCGTGCACGTGGATTTTTTAGGCTCGATACATCGTACTAAACAGAGGATAATATTTTTTTAGACGGACTTTGTTCTTCAAAATATTGATATAACAGCACTTGGAGAGATCAATATAGCGTAGCTTATATGCCATTTTGGAGAGTGAAGTTTTTTTAGCTCTAAAAACATTAAATATTGATATAACAGCATGTGTAGAGGTCATTAGTAAATTTTTTTTAACTCTATAAAAATTAGTTAATTATGAAACTAAGAATACTAAGCAGCGTAGCAGCGATCCCAAAATTTTACAGGAATTAGTTAATTATCCACAAAACGCGTGTCCTTCTGTGTTCTTCAGTTTATTGATATCGGATACTGCATATGAATTTAAAATTTCTTTGCTGTACTGTCGGAATAATTTACATCACACATTTAAACTTGGCGCTAAAAAAATGCTTCTTTTCGAACTTTAAAATTATTTGTGTTTACAATCAAAATGATTATCCTGATCTTTCTTAGGGACCAAATATTATTATTAACATAAAATATTACCGATTATAAATGGCAAAAATTCCAAAGGATACGTAGTTCTAGTTCGTAAGTGACGGAAATTTTATATTTTGAGCAGTGCAATGCAGAATATTAAAAGTACAAGTAAATTCGCTGCAGCACACTCGATTCATATCGAAATTTCACTATCTAGTTTATGCGAGAATGTCACTAAATAGTTTGCGTATTCATTGCACTGTTAAGAACTCAGATATATCAATAAATTCAGAACAAATATCTGTCATATTGCATTGTCGAACATTGGTGTGGACTTAAAATAAGCTAGTTTTACAATAATTAAATTAGTTCCTCCCATGTTAAGAAATGCCTTCAGTACATTCCGAATGCTTCAGACACAGGCCGAATATATTCTGAAGCACAACTTTGCAGGCTTATGAATGCAGTTGTTGTTATATTTCATCATTAAACGCCAGCAAGAAATGGATCAAATTGTAATAACAATTAACTTCTTTCCGACTTCCCCATTCAAGTACCTCTTGACGAAGTAACATTCTTTAGAATTTAATATATCCCTTTTTCAAAGTTTCTTTCCGTAAATATAATAGAAAAAAAACTGCTAAAAATAAACAGTATTAATTCATTTTTAAGTATTAATTTTCATTTTGTTGAACTATCAGTCATTTCATTAT
This sequence comes from Stegodyphus dumicola, assembly GCF_044657685.1. NCBI lineage: Eukaryota > Metazoa > Arthropoda > Arachnida > Araneae > Eresidae > Stegodyphus > Stegodyphus dumicola. The sequence goes on from NC_140781.1 coordinate 185,812,575, forward strand.
ATAAAGAAATAACTTTTTGTTAGTTTAAAAGTAGAGATATTTCTTGAAAATTCATTTTATACTTAAATGAAGATAGGAATAGCAAGTTACGCAGAAAGTGTACATATATAGTCTATCTGTTTCATAAAAATTGCTTAAATATTTTAAAGACATTTCAGTGTCTTATAACATTACTTATGTTATACTTAATATAATTTCTCTGTCTCTTTTTCTTTTTTTTAATAGGTTTTTGCCATTGCTTTCTTCTGCCTGGTGTCAGCAACTTTGGCTGGTCATCATGGTATTCATATTGGCATTCCTCTACCCTTCATCAAAATCCGTTTCGTAGATATTGCTCATCTTTTCGGAAATCATCATGGCCTTGGACATCATGGACTTCACCACGGAGGAGGAGGTTTAGGTTTCGGGTTAGAGCTTGGAGGACATGGGGGAGGACATCACGGCTTCTAGAAATGCGTTGAAAAGTAAGTTCTGTATTAGTCTATATCATTAGACATTAGGCATTCATTAGGCAAATAATACGCGTTATTATTCTATCCGTAAAAATTATAGCTCGGCATATTTAACCAGATTCCCTGTTTTTATTTTTTCCGATAAAATTCAATTTTAAGAGAGTAATTCTCATCGTAAAAAATTATTAAACAACTATGCACTGTAGAAAACAGCACATTTTTCAAAATAACTGAAACGAATTAAATTAAAATTAAAAATTAATTATTTAACCACTAGAACCCTTAGATGTTCATAAAAGAACCTACCCCCTTTTTACTATCATAATGAATGTAAAGTTCGATAATTAAAGGTAATCTGTTTACTTTTCAATACGAATAAATAAACTTAGTTAATGGTGTAGCGGAATTTTGAGATTTAAATCATTACCACATGTTTGATATAACATACGATTGTTCATAAAACTCTTGTTATACGCAGCCCTTGCCTCGTAAACGATTCTTCGCCACTTTATTAATTTGCAATATCGAAATTCAGTCGTTACTTCTGCCTGACATAAATGACTAAACAAGCTCCTTTTATCTCAGAATAAATTTTTTTTAGACATGAACAAAAATTTTAACTATTTCAAAGATTTTATATTATTTTTAAACTTTTATCGAATAAAATTTACACAATCATATAAATGCAATAATATGTTACGCTTCATTATCTGGAAAAATTATTTAAATGATAATAATAAATTAAGATATGCTAAGTAGGATGCTTGTTTCGATGCATTCGTATTTCTTTTTGATGTGATCTGATCAATGAAGCTGAAAAGGAAATCATCCAACAGTCATAACTGTAAAATGCATTTGATATCTAATTTAACAATTCCGGGCTTAATATAAATGTTGGGCCCACCAGCGGCCCAGCGGTAAAGTCGCTGAACACTGGTAGTTCGGTCCGAGGTTCGAATCCCGCGAACGGGCGGGCTGCATGGGTGTTACGTGGCTTTCCCCATGTGTAACGTGTATACGAGCCAGTTTCCCTTAGAAAGCCCTCCCCGAAGGCATTCCGCCCCTTAGACAGATAGCCCACGTGTGCTTTGCCATAATTAAAAAAAATAATAATAATATGAATGTTGAGTTTGATGTTGGAAGTTTTTAAACATTCAAGAAATATTGAGTTTACCTTAAATCGCATGACATTGAGTGTATATATATGATATACAGGTATGTATATAGTTTACGTAATTAAGCTTTTATAAGTCCAGATATTCGAGATGTGTGAGAAACCACTACGCCAAACTATTATAATTTTTATTAATTCATTACTCAAATATTATTTTCAAAATTACTTCATTACTTTTCCAAACTAAATAATTTGTAATAAGATAATAGTTAGGTAATTTGCTTGAACAATTAAAAACTCAGCATGGCAGTAAAAAAATTATCAGCAATAAAATAGGAATGTATAGATTGCGGAAGAGATATGTAAGAGAAAGAGTTGAAAAAAGTCATATATTTGCTCTGGGAAATTCAAGTTGTTACCCCATTTTGGAAAAAATAACTCAATTATGTAATAAATGTGATTGTGTAGGGCTGTGTGTATGAGCAAAATGCTTTATAACTCAAAATAGGATGGGTTAATATATAGCGGTCTTAAGCAAACGCATAGATATGCTTGACTTATGGCATAAATAGGACGTAAGAAGCAAAATTATGACAAAGGTTTTAGTGCGTAGCAGAACAAATTAATAAATATAAAACATTTTAAATTATTAATAGAATTATATACCCAGTGTTTCTCTGAAGTATTCATTATTTATTTAAAGATACGTAGAATGAATGAAGGACGTATAATCTAAGGAATATGTTCAGAGTTCTCCTTTCATTTAATTCAGTTGCCCTCCTTTCAAGCTTTACCAGTGATTGTGTACGGAGGATGCATACCTTAAGCTACAAGATGAAAGTTTCAATGTTATGGCCAATTACAACAATCAGTTATCTTTATTTTATTTATTTATTTATTTATTTATTTATTTTGTTAAGGTAACGACTTAGTTACCTTAACAAAAAATAGGTTAAAGTCACAAAATAGTAGTACGTCGATCCTAGGTTTGACTTGCCAGCCGCCGCCGAGCCGTGAGAGTGCTGAATACTGGTCCTTTGACCTAGGTTCAAATCCCGGCGAATAGGTTGGGACTTCGCGTGGCTTTCCTCATGAGTAATAACGTGAATACGAATCAATCTCACCCCCCAAAAACGATCATCGACGAAGGCATCCCCCTCTGGGTGGATATCCATTGTGTGCTCTGCCATAATCAAGCCTAAATTCGTATCCCGACGCTGAAGCTGCCTCTATAAGTGGTCACTTTAGTAGCTTCCTTATATGTAGCATAAATACAAGCTATTTTCCCACAAAAACTTCTTAATGCAAGCATTATCTTTAAACCACAGAGTTTGCCAACTGCTGCGTTTCATCATTCTGTTGTGCCGTGAAAAACCAGGAGATATTCTACGAACTTTTCGATTTTAAAATCAAGATTTAAATTTTTGCTTCCATAGTCAACGTTTACTTAAATGAATCAGTATTTTCTACAACGAATATAATGCAATCTAAATACAGGAATCCATTAATACATTTTTAAAATGATTTGAGTCGTTAAAAGGGTACCTTGACAACCTCAGCGAAATAATCTTAGAAAGCAGATAAGTGAGTGTTAATATTATAATGATAACAATAGCAGCAAGAACAACAATTCAAAATCCAGATTACTGCGCAGGATCACAGGTGCCCAGATAAACGTGTGGTCAGTCGAAAAAGGTTGGGAATCACTACACTGCCTTAAGTAAAAAATCTACATATGGCTTTGTCGTAACTAAATAGCTAAAGATAGCAACTGTCTTAAACAGTTTCTTTTAACTTAATTTAATAGTGGTTGAGTGACTGAAACAGAGGAACACTGATTTTTTCCGTATTCAGCTTCAGGGTACTGAGGGAATGAAAAATTAGCTGGGTTACGAGGCTTTTCTCAGCTGTGTAAATACCACAGTTTCCCCTGGAAAGTCCTCGATGAGGTCTTTTTCGTTATTAATCAGAAACTAAGGGATGACGAAACTTAAAATGAAACTTTTGAAACTTGAAGACGAAACTTTTGAAAAGAAAATTTATATTGATATATAAATTTATTTATACGTAATATGAATATTCAAATAACATCCGCAGAATAAAAAATTCTTTGGATTATTTTACAGATTCAACTCTGATTCCTATATTAAGCCAATTACGTCATTTCTTTGAAATTATGTTTTATAGTAAAATAATTAATTTTCAAGTTTATAAAAAATGTACTATCATTATATTAAAAAATTTATTGTTATTATATTAAATTTTCATTGATGAAGCGAAATACCAATAACTACGAGTATAACTATACCACTTTCGACTACTGGGAGGTTCTGAATTTAACCAAGTAACTGTTCAATTAAAAATTTATATTTTTGTAAAGTACTTGACATTTTAGTAAAATTTAAACATTGAGAAATGATGAAAAAAAAAAAAAAACAACCCTTCCTAACAAGTTTCTACATCAAACGAGCGGAAGCTGTTTCTCCGATGGGATATGTCACCAGTCCTCATCTGCTTTTGTAAAACGTAAGTGCAGACATTAGCACAAAAGTAGTACGTCGTTTATAGATATGAAAAAACACATAATTTCTTTGATCACGCAGATGTTGGTGTACTGAGAATACGGCAAAGCACACTAGGGCTATCTGCCTAAGGGGAGGGATGCCTTTCGTGGAGGACTTCCTAAGGGAAACTGGCTCGTATACACGTTACACATGGGGAAAACCACGAAAACGCCCATGCAGCCAGCCCGTTCGCGGGATTCGAACCTCGGACCGAACTACCAGTGTTCAGCGATTTTACCGCTCGGCCGCTGGTGGGCCCCTTTGATCACGCAGAATTAGAGAACAGAAGAATGATAACCAAAATGAATTTTTTCATTACGCCTTATAGCATAGCAGGGGCCGAATAGTAAAACCGCCCAAGATTCAAATCCCGGCGAAAAGTTAGGCTGCATGGGAGTCTTCGTGGATTTCCCCATGGTGACTTCAACACACGCTAGTTTCCCTTAAAAAGTTGTCAACGCAAGCAGACGTCCACCTAGGCAGATGATTCGCGTGTGGTTTGGCATAATCTATAATCCAATCCAGTATTTCTTATGGCATTTCTAGAGTTCAAAATTAATGTTCTATTATTCTTGTATGTGTACAGCAAAGTTAATCAGTTTTTAAAATCTTTCTTCTACGAATTGAAGAGAATAAGTTTTAAAATTAATCTCAAATGCTGATTTTCGAATTCAATATAGTTTTCCTTTCAAATAGGAAATTTTCTTTTCGGTTCGTTTGATTTCTACTTGTTAAAAGAATATTCAAGGTTCTGGAAATTTAATGTCATTTCTCATTATGCAAGAACCATAACAACTACCTCGTCAACGAAGTTTAGCGTAAAGAACAGAAAAAAATATTGATTATATTAAAAATAAGCATACAGCAATTTGAAGCAGGCAACCATAGGAAATGGATATTACGATACTACCCAGAACTAGTTTCTTTGTAGTATATAACATCCAAATTAAAAGGAATCTCTTTGGCAAGCAATATATCATTTTCAACCATACATTGAAGTAGTCTATGAATATCATGAGTCTAAATTAAAATGCATGTGAAAATAAAATTACCTTATATACGTGTTCGGGGATGACAGTGGTAGTAACCTTAAAATTCCAAATAAACATTAAGCTTTGATATATATATAAAATCAATCCTTTAATGAACTGGGCCTTCTTTTCAATCAAAAATTATTTACATTATTATAAACTGTCGACATTTGCGAGTGTTATGATATAATTGATGCCAGTTTTGTAAACCATTGTTTCACTAAATCACTCGTCTAAATTTAATGAAATGGGAAAGTGCAGTAGAATTTACATCGCAGATTCAGGTTCGTATTTATTATATCATGATGAGCAAACTGTTTTCAGTTTTTTTTTTTTTGGGGGGGGGGGTGCAAAAGAGACTCGAAACATCTTTGAAATCCAAATAATTTATACTTTTATTTCAGGTTAGAAAGATGGCAGGTGAAAAAAGAGGTGAAAGAGAGACTCAGGACATAAAGAATGTACCTTACTCATATCATGTCTCAAGTTTGTACATATGACTCACCACTCTGTAATTTTGTAGCTCAATTATCATTTTGTATAAATAAAAATGTTATTATTTTTTACTAAATATTTTGTCTGTTGTTAATTTTTAAGACATTTTACATTTACAATTAAAAGCCACTTTAAAATAATTTTAAAACATGCAAAGTTAAAATTGAAAGCGCGGTGCATGTACCTGCATATTGAAAAATCAGTATTACATTTTAGAATTTAATTATAGTTAAGAATTACATCTTACAATTAACTAAATTAAATTCATGCTGTCAGAAGGCACAGCAGTGTTGTGATTTGAATGACAGCATTTTAGTGATAAATGAAGCTACTTTTGCAATAAGAAATATGAAATAGCTTGAAAATATTAAAACCTGTTCAAATCAATATGGTAAAAGATACCTAAAAATAAATACAAGAAGCAGATATCTAATATCGATAATGAATTCAGTTGATTAGAGTAGATAAGAGACAATTGTGAAAAAATCTTTTAAGTTAGAATTAATGAAATTAATTTGCAAATAAATTTTAAACGACAATTTTGTGAATTTTTATTTAACCTAGATCAGCGGCATGCTGCCAGTAGAATAGAGGACTAGGCTATTCCTTAAGTATTTTAAATGATAACACTTTTTAGTAAAATTTTACATAACGTTCAAAAAGCGTTAAAACAAATATCATTTTATCTCTTCTAAAACAACAGTTCGAAGTGTAGTCAGATTTCTGCCGGAGCCTAATGCGCTTGGATTGAGTTGGCCGTACGGTGAGGAAGGACAAGCTCGTTTTCATCTGCTTCAGTCAACTTTGACAATCTGTTTTAACTAACGGCAATAAGTCATAAGAAATCTTCTCCTGTTTTTATAAGCGGGATTAATTTAGCTTTTGGTGCTATATTTCAATTCGTGTCCATGAAAATGTTCATGTAATATATAAAAGAATTCGAAGCAAACTGATGCAGTCCCGGATCTAGGGGGGGGGCAAGCCGGGGTCCGTGCCCCGGGCGGCTACTTCTGAGGGCGGCAGATTCAAGAGTGACGCTTAATTGTATTTGGAATGTTGTGAAATTTTCATGCAACATTAGTAGTTTTAAAGCCAGATTTAAAATCTCTCTTAAGAATATTTAATTAATTAGTCGAAACCTTTTAATGGAGCAAATAGTTTTAAAGGTAAGCTAAGTACAGCCGAACACGACTCTAAAGATCAGATCAGGGAGAGGACAATAGAATGACTCTAGGCGTCACTGAAAAAGTCAAAGGACCCTGTCCCTCTGCCAACCCAATATGTAATTTTATTACAAAGGTACTCTCTATACGCCTTGGTCTTTGGTCCCTATAAGTGACGCATAGAGCAAAGAATCTATATATATTTCCCCTCAACTTCTTTGCCTAGAGTCCCTCTGTTGTCCTCTCCCCTGTCGGGAATATTCAAATGAAAAACAGAACGATTGCATAGAGGCGCCTTGTTATACCAACGGCTCTTGCGAAATAAATGGAGAAGCATTGTAAATTGTAACTCTTTCCTAACACCCAATACAAATTAACCTTGGACCAATGAAATAATTCAAATTAATGTACGTCGAGAATATACAACAGAAGTGAAGTAAGGTATTTTGATTTTTTGCAGCCAGTGAGCAACCTAGGTTTTCAAAATGGATTTATTATTTTTATAGTTTTTAAAGTTTTTTTTTAGTTTCTTTAATATGGATGGATTTTTGTTGTCTCATTTTCTTTTAATATGCCTGCTTCTAGTATTCCTCACTATATTTAGCGAGATGCAACCATTTAGTTAGCGCGCGCGTCTGCGACGCGGCCTTAATACTGTTGAATTTAATTACATCAATTTTTAGCTTTTCTTATTAAGGCAAGTTATACTGTATATTACTTAGGGTGCAAGAAATCATGAGAGGGTCTAGGAAAAAACTCTCAGGGGCAGAATATAGAACCAGAGCGAAAGATAGGACCGAACAGAGAAAACTAATTGCAGCTAAAATGAAAAATGGCTTCATGGAAAAGACGAACCGTCAGACCCTGCCGCAACTTCCGATGGTGCAGAGATTCTAAACGATATTGATATTTCTTGCAATTTGCATGCCCAAAATGCAGAATCTTCATCTATCATCCTCAAACAGACTCCATTTCAGCAACTGAGAGAACAACTTTCTTCATAGACCCCCAAACGAACATCTAGAGGACATGAAATTAGAATATAATGTATTTTCTCATTTAGGTGAATGTGGGCAGCAGAAAGAAGACTTAAAATCTTTTGATTTGTCGGACCCAGATAGTTGGCCAATCACAGAAAAAATTAACGATCAGCAACAATTTTTCTTAGCAGTCAAGCTGTATTATTAGCCGAAAAATATCCAGAAAATGTAGACCTTAGCACACTGACTGTGATGGAAGACATTTGACATCTTCATTGTGGCACAGAACATTAGCAAATAATGAAAGGCTTAAAAGATCTTCGCTTGTATATTCTAAAACTAAAAATGTAATTTTTGTACACCCACAGCGAGTGCATGATTAAGTGGAAAATTCCACTACAACAAATGAAATTGTGTCAAGGCATCGATCATGACATTAAGAGATTAATTCACACAGAGAAAGATCCTACAGAGGAGTATGGATGCTGTATTGTATCTTTCAACAAACTATCTTTCTTTCCGCGGGTCTGATGAAACCCCTGGCAGTCTGCTCACAAAGTGTCCTCGGTCTACTCAACGCAATTTTTTTAATTTAATGACTTTGCTAGCCAAACATAACTCTTAAGTACCAGTTAGAATACCTAAGGAAGGGACAAAAGTATCATATTTAACATAGGTAATTCAAAATGAAATTACTGGTGTAATGGCGAAAACAATTCGCAATAGCATTTTAAATGATATTAAGTAAGCCAAATATTATACAACAATGTTCGATTGCATTCCAGATGTGTCGCATACAGAACAAATGAGCCAGGTGATTCAATACGTAAAAAATATGTGGTAATGTGTGTGAAATAAAGGAGAGCTTTACTGATTTCATAGAAATTGGTGGAAAGACAGGAGAATATATTTCTCAACGGATTGTGGGAAAACTGACACTTAATGGTTTGGATATTAACAATGTCATGGTCAATCTGAGGATAACGGATCTAGTATTGGCCGGTACTTACCGGCCATACTAGATCTTGGAGTAATTCTGGAGTACAAGCCAGGATTATAGAAATGAATAAGCTGCTCGAATATGTGCGATGTTTGGCTCACTCTTTGAATCTTGTCTGTGTGCATTCTGCCTCCGTCTTGACCCGAAGCAGTTAACTTCTTTGGAATTATCCAAAAGATATTTAGTTTTTTTGTGGGATTCATTATTCGATGGGATATTACGAAAACATGTACAAAAACAACTCAAAAGGAAGCAGCCAGACGAGATGGTTGGCGAAATATGTGGCTTTGAAAGCCCTTCTAAGGAATTTACCAGAAGTAGTAAAATCCTTGAAAGAAATTAATTATCTTTCAAAGTACTATATTACTATTTTAAAATTAACTATCTATCAAAGTACGAAGCAAGGCATCTGCTACATGTTGTAAAAATTTTTGAATTTATTATCAGCCTGATAATTTGGGCCCATATTCTTCGAGAAATCAATCGAATAAATTCTGAAATTCAAATGGAAGATATTATTCTCGCGCGTTCCGTCGCATTAATGGAAGGTCTGACCAAAACTTTGCAAAAAATTAGAGAAATTCCTACGGAATATTGGATAGAAGCTATTAGAATTAAAGCAGCAGCTGAAAAAAATTGAGGTTGAACCTATTCTGACAAATAAGTGAATTCTAAAACGCAAAAAAGGAATTTGATGAATTGTGCGAGGACGAATCACTAACATTTCATCGTGTTGAGCTACTTTCTAATGCAATGAAAATTGTATTTGATCGAATCTTATCAGAAATTAAAACGAGAGTAAACAGGGCTATTACACTAAATTCAAATTTCCATTTCTCAATGGTCGTGAAATATTGAATATGTCAACTGAAGAACTGCAAAAGAATAGAACAGATCTTGCACGAAAATTTGAGCGAGATCTCTAAACGCATTTGAATTCTGTCAGGAACTTGCCGATTTTAAAGAACAAGTCCCGATGTTATTTGTCGACATAAAAAGGCTAGAGCTTTTCATCTCTTGCAACAGATCTACACCTATGACTTTCAGGATGCCTTTTACAATATTTGTATTGCCCTGCGGATTTACTCTATGCTTCCAACTACATCCGCAAGCTGTAAGCGAAGTTTTAGCAAATTAAAACTTATTAAAAACTGTCTAATATTATCGATGAGCCAGGAGCGTCTATCAAGTCTCGCAATTCTGGCAATCGAAAATCAAACAGCACATCAAATTAATTATGATGATGCCATAGATTTATTTGCAGAACAAAAGGCTCACAAAGTAAAATTTTAATCCCGTAATATTTAAAGAGCGTTAGGTAAGAACTTAAAATTATTATTGAAATAAGAATTATGAAAAGAAGTACAAATATAACCTTTTCCTTTAAGTAGTAGCCCGTATTGCTGTTATGTATAGCTAATGAAAGTTAGTTACATAATTAATCAGCTCATCTATTGTCCCAACTTATGTAATCTATTGTTTGTAACTAAAGATTATTTTTTATTAAGAGTGCATAATCAAGGGTATCGAAAGACGTATATAATTTTAAAGATACCATAAGGTATTTTCCATTCTTTAAGTGTAACATTTTTGCTAAAATCTTCTTTAAACATAACATTTTGCATAAGTATAACTATACAAATTGCTATTATCCATCACACAATGAATGTTTCTTTTATGCGGAAGTGTCCCGTTTTTCGATTTGTATGGAAGTGTCGTGTGTCAAAATACTATCACTGCGCTGTCAAGGGAGGTTCTAAATGTAAACAAAAAACACTCCATCTGGAGATCGAAAACCTCGGAGTAGTGCTTCACTCGCAGTGCGGGGTTGGCCCCTCCTTTCTTTCTTACCTCCATGGTGTGGCTAGTTATTGTAGCAAATATTGCAAAATTGCGTATTTCTGAGAAAATGTAATTTTGATTATTACAGTACAAAAATAGTCTTTTGCGTGAATATGTAAATATTTATTATGTTACCTAGCTTTGTGAGGACGATAGTACAGTTCTTGAGTAGGCTACATGAAGACGTTATTGTGAAATGAATATTTAACGTGCTAGGTTAAAGTTACTGTTAGTATCCAGAAATTGGTAAAAAATTATTCAATCCACTGTATTAGTGATTTGTAATTTGCTTATATTTGTTTAAATGATTTTTTTTTTATTATTTATTAATGTCTGATTTCCATTTTTGTGCTGTGCTGAACTATTTTAGTATTTAGTTCTGAATCGTTTTCTATTAGCATCATTTATTAGTATGAGTAGGTATTGTAAAATATAAATTATAAAGGTATTGCAATATTGAAAAAAAAAATCCTCATTTCAGAGAAAATGTAAATTTGATTATTTCAGTGTACCGGAGAAGTAATTGAATTAAGAGGGTTTGCACGGGTTTTTAATTATGTAACGGCCACCAGCGGCTGAGATGTAAAGTCTGAACACTGACAGTTCGGTCGGGGGTTAGAATCAAGCGAATTAGCTGGCTGCATGGGTGTTTCCGCCGTTTCGCTCATGCGTAACTTGCATATGCGTCAATTACTCTTAGAAAGATCTTACCCCTCTTAGGCAGGTAGCTCTCTTATGCTTTGCTATAAGTAAAGAAATGAAACCATTTATCATGTATATTTCTTTTAGAACAAAAATGGCAAATAAAGAATTTCTTACTATAAAATGGATTTTACATTTTATCTCGAAAACTACCTATTTCTATGTTTATTTAAAAAACTAAAATTTGTTACAGAAACTTAAAGGAAGATGGGTAAGGGCGGCATTTTAAAGTTTTTGCCCCGCCTAGGAAAAATGCTAAATCCGACCCTGAACTGATGCAATTATATAAAAATAGCAATTCCAAGTTTAAGCTATGGATATGAAGTGATAACGAAGAACGAACAAAGTATGAATAAGTAAAGCTGCTTTTATGACAACTCACGGATCATACTATCCTTATGGTCTCCATAGGTTCTCAGTTATGTCCTTTAATTATATTTTCAAAAGAAGGAAGAAATAAGTGCAGAAATATATCTACCCATATATTCTTGTGCAGAAATGAAACATGATACCCATTATTCCTGAGGGGAATATTACACAGTTTTAAATGATTACCGATTTGCAAACTGAGAGGCAGTCACTTTTACTAGCCTTTTTGAGACAGATGTTATATATTGAATAAATTATTGTTTATGTTATCTTTCAAATTAAAAAAGTGGCCCCCGAGCGGTAAAGTCGCTGAACACTGGTAGTTCGGTTCGAGGTTCGAATCCCGCGAACGGGCTGGCTGCATGGGCGTTTTCGTGGTTTCCCCATGTGTAACGTGTATACGAGCCAGTTTCCCTTAGGAAGTCCTCCACGAAGGCATCCCTCCCCTTAGGCAGATAGCCCTAGTGTGCTTTGGCATAATTAAATACACATACACAAATTAAAAAAGTACTATCTAAAGTACTAGCTGTTAAAATGTAAAAGTATCGTACGAACACTTTGATTTCGCCTCCACACCTGATTTTCAAAACTATAGCAGTGCATATTGTGCATTATTACTCTCATTAGTCTTCGTATCCAAAATATAGTAAACCCTGTCATGGCAACAACCTCCTGAGACGACCACTTCTGGTAGTAACTAATATTTCCGAGAACACAAATGAACACTAATACTTCAACTGGTGAAAATTACGACACATCACCGATCTGGATGTTTTAACACATATCGTGGAGCAGAATATCTTTAGATTACTTTTAATATTCTTGAGATAAAGTACTGAATTTATGACACATGATGAAATGAAACGAAAGATTATAAGAAATTAGTTAATTTAAGGCTATTGAAACTATTTTGAAGCTCAAAAATTTATTTTAAACTCCATGTGAACGTGTGGAGAAATGTTGAATTTTTGTTAGAAGATATAAATATTCTAATTAAGCTTCTTTCATAAAATGTCTTGCTTACAATTTATTTTTCCTGGTAAAATTTTTTCACATATATATTTTTTGCAAAATATGCATAATTTATATACTAGAGGGTTATATTTCTACTAAACAACACAAAAAATGTGACGCCCTTCCACGTATGCTTAAAATAAAATGAAACAAACGCATAGATGAGTAAGTCGCGGATAAAGGCTTAAATGGTTTTATGCCATTATAATGCATAGAGCAATACGGCGTGACTTAAGAGGTCATACGGTCACTGTAATATGGAATGCTACATTCGGCAACACAGAGCAAATCATTAACAACACAGAATAAATCATTAACAAATATTTAATAGGGTATATAACAGAAGAAATTGAATCAGCAACTTACTACAGCCTTATACTCGATTCTACCTACTATTTCACATATTGAACAAATGACATGTGTTAAAGTACGTATTATCAAGTGGCAATGTAAAGGAAATGTTTCTAGTGTTTATATCGATTGAAGAATATACAGAACCACGTTTGAAATAACAGGTATTGTCCACTTAAACAAAATTAGGTATAGGCATTTAACTTTGTCGAGAGCAAATATATGACAACAAAGCAAATCTATATGGAAAATACTCAATATTGCAGGCTCGTATTAAATATTGCAAATCAATTTCGATCACTATCCCTTGCGATAATCATTCTTTAAAATTAGTTCGTAGTTGCTATTGTTCAATATTTTATGTTTGTGGAAAAGTTTTTTCTTTATTATTGCCTACTTTCGTCCTGCCAAATTTTAAGAAAATTTTAAAATGTCAATAAAGTGTAAAAATAAAAAAAAGGTTAGAAACAAATTACTCGATACTAGATGGTCGGCAAGAGAAATTACAATGCTGGCAGTAAACATAAAATTGGTTAGAACCACATAAAGGACGTCTTATCCGTGCTTCAAGTACAGAAAAGAAAGTGACTGTAGTGGAAGTTATATCGTTATTAAAAAAATGTATAGATATAAAATAATACTCCTGATACACTGGTTAGCACTAATTAAGGAAAAATCACAAAAATGACGATTACGCAAAAAGTTACATGTAGAATTTAATGAAACTGACCCACAGTATACAAAACATAGCAAGGTATAAAATAACATGAAAAGAAACTGCCAAACAGTTACGGTGTTATAGAAATTAGCATACGTATAAAATGAACAAATCGGATGTGTCAGTTTGGTACAGAAAAATTACTTTCAATATGGAGTATGATCTTCTTTAGAAACAATATAACACGTACAACGATATGCGATGCCGTCAATTATGCAGTCTATCAGTTTCGTAGGAAGTCAGAGCCATTGCTTCTGCAAAGCAGTTGCAAGCGTGGCAAGGATCTCAAATGGATTCAGAGCAGCTATACGTCTTCCTAGAGCATCCTAAACATGCTCGCTAGGATTCAGGTCCGGTGACTGAGCTGGACAATCCATGCACTAAATTGTTTGCTGTTTAAGATAATCATCCACGGTGCGAGCCCTGTGCGGTCTAGCGCTGTCGTCCTGTAGCAGAAAATTATCACCTATTGCCCCAGCATAAAGGCGCACATAAGCATCAAGAATGTTATCTCTATAGGCATGAGCATTCATGGTTCCACGTGGAAAGACATGGAGGTCTGTGCGTCCACCCAAAGGAATACACCCCAAACACAGATACTGCCTCCTCCGTATGCATCGCTTTCACGGATGTTTGATGATGATAATGGGTTCCTGGTTCTCTTCAAATCTAGTAACCCCTCCTGTCGCATTGGACGCTAAACTTGAACTCATTTGTAAAGAGAACAGCCCTCCATTAATCTGCTGTCCTATGGACATGTTGATATGCCTACCTCAAACGTTCCCTTCCATGATATGACGTGGGTGGCACGCACATGGTTAGTCGCCTTGCTTCGCCACAAAGACCTCCTTCGTGAAGCCTTCTAAGCACAGTTGACGTAGACACCAACATTCCAGTGGCTGCAGCAAGGGAGGATCTGTGGTGAGTCGGAATTACGGTTCTGTTTCTTCATGTAAGTAACAACAAACATCGGTCATCGGCGTTCGTCTTAGCGGTGGGGCATCCTTGATTGAACCTCCCGGATGCCGAATCTGCGGTTACAAATTGTTGCCTAAGTCTATTAACCACAGAAGGGATCACATCTAGCCTAGTTGGTCACTTCTGTCCGACTTTGTCCTGCCTCTATCGCAGTTTTTCGGGCAAATGATGCCTGGAGGTCATTATTACAAATTCTCTATCTCAGATTTCTTATCTTAGTATCACAGCGAAATTTGCAGGCTTGCTCTGAAACACGCAATTTTGTGCTGCACGCAAATAGCATATTTCGATTGCAACGCCATCAACAATTCTTATTTGATTACATATTTAAATTTTATACAAATTGGCTTATTTTTGAAAGAGTTACCACTATTTTTGTTATGTTTCCTTAATTTTTGGAAACCAGTGTAGCTTGGCATATCATTTGTAGCTTGGTATATCATAGGAGAATGGATGCCACGAGCAAATCCATACAATCAACAGAGTGTACCCTATTTAAAGTAACCGATTTATAAAAGTCTTTGAAAATTTTTATTGAACGACTCCGTGAATTTTTTAACGCTGAAAAGAAGCAACTGCTACGACATCTTTTGACATATGAAGAACAGAATCACAGGCCACATAATTATTTTTCCTGAGAGAAATTTAAAATGAAATTTTAAATCTTTTCCAACAAAAGTTATTGTAAATTATTTTGATACTTTTTATCACAATATAATAGCAGAACTTGGTTGTAGATATGAAGCTTATAAAAATAATATAGGGAAATTTAAAAATATTCCGTAACTTAAACTAGTTGAATTTAGCACAAGACGCTTGTATTGAAAAGCTAAAAGAGATTTATAAAAATTAAATAAATATTATTCATGATTAACTGAACCTTTCATCCCTTAAGTAGGTCGATAAAATGAGTAGTACCAAGTTCGCTTGGGAACTAAACACTTGGGTTCTTGCGACAAGCTGACCACTTGTCCAAACAAGATGCTCAAGCACCCCGGAGCCCACGGTCTAGATAGCAGATATCAGGGCACTGCCGGCCACGGCTCTGTAAGGGCTGTTTGTGCCGCCGAGTTTAGTTTTAGATTAATTGAAGCAGTTTTTTGTTACCTCTAATGGAAGATGAAGACAAATTTATTTTGCCCACATATTGTTATGTGCGTACAGGTTCGTAAATGGATTGAATGCATACAGAGCCGATGACGCTTGATAAAATTTATTTTCCCAAAAGGAACACTTTACAGTTTTGGAACTTTCCACCAAAGTACTTGTACAGCTTTTCTCAGTGTAAGAGAATATACTCAGTGGTTACCACTTCTAACTATTAATAACGTTAACCACAATAGAATACAAAGCGTATCCAAAGAGCGAAGTTCGCACTATCTCTCGGTTCTCCGAACTGAAAAATGATACTCTATTCGGTCCTGTACAGTTTTCTCCCGGCTGCCGAGAAATCTCTAGTACTTTCCATTTCTCGAAATCACTGGAAAGCATATACTATTTAAAGTTACATATAACGACTGGATGCTCTTACAGTTACATATAGGGATCAATTACAGTACCAATTATAATAATACAATAATGTGGTAATTACAGTACCAATTATCGTTATACAGGGACCTAAATCTAAATGTTGCCAAATGTCACCAAGTTTGGCGACAAAAATTAGTCGCCAAAGCTATCGCAGGATTTGCGTTATCTCGCCGAAAACCGTTTACCTCAAAAAACAAAAGCTTTGGCCTGTAATCTTATTTTTCCAGCAGAACTTCACTAGAGTTTCACACATAATTTGATTAAAATCATTAGCATATGTACAAAATTCGTATATCATGTATTTATACTATGTTGCAAGAGGAATGCTATCATTTTCTCTAATGTAGATACTATTTAATTTTTTTTTTTAAATTATTATTTCACTTTTCAATATATGCGAAGGAACATCTTTCTCTGTCTTAAAAAGGGGAAAAAAAACTATTTCAGAAATACGATGTCAGAAGAAAATTTAAACTGTATGGCTCTGTTACATATGGAACAAGAATTAGTAACTAACATCGATACTTCCAAAATAATTGATGAATTTGCAGCAAGAAGCAAGAAGAAGGAAAAAAGGCTATTAAACTTTTTACTTAATAGTCTTCTAATTTAATAATAAATTATATTAATATTGAGATATTCCATGAAACGTTATAGCAGTTTGATGTTTTACTTTCATTTCTTTCCCAAAGAATATTTAATGTTCAAGTATTTACGTTTTGACATGTAGAGGAAATAATATGAGAATATTTAGAAATAAAAGTATTAAATCACGCTTTTATTACTATTATTTTAATTATTTATTATTGCAATTGAAGCTTATAAGTACGTAAATACTTTATTAGGGACCCTATAAATTTTACCGCCAGGGCCCCCAACTGGCCTAATATCACTATTTAAAATATCGATAAAATCATTCTTTACGACATCAGTAGAACTTCTACTGCTCTCATCAAAACTTAATATTCTTTTTGAAAACATTTTGAAAGGTACCTAATATTCAAGAAAATATATATGCACATCCGAACGCGGTCAGTAAAATCAGTAAATTTTGTCCCATGCAGCCCGATTGACTTACCACGTATCTCACACGTTATGTTTACCCTTAGCCTAATCGACTTACCACGTATCTCACACGACATCGTAAGGTAAATGGTTAATGTACACTTTTGCAAAGGCAATGTGCTTGAGTCAATTCGCTTTGGATTTCCATGGCAGTTAATTTTGTTTACTAGTTTTCGAACAGAATAGCCACAAAGTGTTTTTTGAAGTTTTACTTCAGCATCTTATACCAACTGTGATGCATTCAGGGAATGATTTATTTTAATTTTTCTCATCTTACTACGAATTTCCCTTGTTATTTATTTCCATGGGCGTACTGACCGTGGCTTTGGCGTTAAAACACTTGTTAATTTACTCTGTGGATTAAAACCCTGTTCTTTAAAGTGTTCAAACAATTTCTCCTAAGGATTTTACCCTTTTCACTTAATTTTTCTTTCATCCTAATTTTTTTCTTCAAATTCACTAGTCGAGAGGTTCCATCGCTCTCTTAAACAGGCCATTAGATGCCATACTGCTATTCACTGGGTTGATGTCCTTCCTACTGTGTTGTTAGGACTGAGAACGGCTATCAAAGAGGACCTGGGTTCTTCAAGTGCTGAAATGGTTTATGGTACCAATTTACGTTTACCGGGAGATTTTATAAATCCCGCAAAAAACTCACTTAATGTCCAGCCCCATGCATTCCTCAAGCAATTGCGTGAAACCATGGCTGCATTATACCCTAAGCCTACAAGCATACATTCTTCAAGACCTGTGTTTGTGCCTAAAGAACTCGCTACATCCTCACATGTGTTCTTACGGTGTGATGCATCAAAAAAGTCCTTGGAGCCTACGTATACAGTCCCACACCTAGTTCTAAGTCGCACATCCAAGAACTATAGGATACTAATCGGCGACAAAGAAACAGTGGTGAGCCTTGATCGTCTCAAACCAGCCTTTATCTTAGCACCACAAACTGTCGAGACTGGTTCATCAGGTCCCACCTGCTTCGAAGGCACCTTCATCTATTGGGTCTACACCAACATCTGCTACTACGTCAGTTCCTGTGCCTGGATCCCAGAAAACAAGTGCTCCTCAGTATACACGTTCCGGACGTAGAGTCCGATTTAACCCTCGGTACCTTTAATTCGTTGTCACTGGAGGGGGAGTACTGTGGCGACTCTGTAAACATGTGTTGTAATCAAGGAGGTTAGAATAGAAGGAGGGAGGGTTCGTAGTTTCCTCCACTATCGGGGAATGAAACTCCACCGAACAAGCGGCGTCCATGTTTGTGACTTCAAAACATTGCATTACGGCAGTGACATGTACATGTTTCTAAGCTGTTCCGTGCATTTATTTTCCAGTAAAAATATGTTAAATTTATATTGAAATCCCTCGCTATTGTTGAATTTTTGTTTTAAAGTAATAAAGATGATATCCATAATTTACTATGTACAGCAAATTATTAAGAAATAGTTCGAAATCTAAATGCATGCGCATAACATTAAAGCCTTTAAAAAATGATGTTTCTGCATATTTCACGGATTTGCTTAGGTTAGAAAATAAATCTTAATAAAATAAAACAGATTTATGTGAATTCATTGATTTCCGTTTATGCGCATTTCATATTTATTAATCTCAAAGAAACTGCCTTTAATTAAGTTGAATTACAGAAATACACCTATATAAGTTTTTGGATACATCTTTCCACATGTTCAATTGTGTAAATATTTTACTTAATTTTATCACTATACTGCCCAGAAATTTGTAAGTTTATGCAAAACTTTTTAACAACAGAACAGTTTATCTTAACTTCAAAAAATGAATAATAATTAATATATAAAGAAAAGCATTGCTTTATTTAACACCTTTACAATTAATAAAAATAGTAACAATTGATTTCTTACTTTTCATGAAAGTTATAAAACGAATTAACTAAAACGTTCAAATTATACAATTCAAATCTTACCATATAGCATTGTATCTTAAGGAACGAAGATACCAGCTATAAACAGAAACATTAAAATGTATTTAATATATTTTGATTATAGTTATATTAAATAACCTATTTTAAGTCCTTTTTTTTCACATCTGGAAAGAAAACCACATGACATTGTGATATTTTTTTATATAGTTGTCATATTACATAAAAAAGAAAATTGATACTTACGTGTGAAAAATAATGCCCGGAATTTTTTTCGAGAATCTATTTGTGCATCCATATGCAAAACAAGCTGACATGCTTCAAAAAGAAAAGAAAAAAATGTTGCAATGACAGATTTTTTTTGCACAAGTCACGGTGATAACAGGAAGATGGCCGCCAAGCTTCACCGTTTGAGCTGAACCTTCCCTCCTTCTATTCTAACCTCCTTGGTTGCAATCGCCAACCGCGCGCCGTTATCACTAACTGTAACCGAAGGTGATTTCGGCGACACACAGTCACGTCTCGTCATCGGTGCGGTTGGTCGCTCGCTTTCCTTCAACGTGATTGTCTGTCAACTGTAGTAATTAAGTTTTAATATTGTGATGTGATTAAATGTTTTTGTTATCAAAAATTGGCTCTTATGGCATGTTATGAATTCATCCTTAAAAGCACTGGCAAATTCCAATACGCATAGTTTGTTGTTGCACACAGCCGCAACCACGTGCAACATTAAACAATTAGTTACAAATACTTATACACGTTGTTAGATACCTTGAGTCGTTGTAGAGCTACATGGTCACAATAACTTTTTTTTTTACTCTAACCTCATGGCTTTGAAGCGCGTAGACACGGCAAGACAGATTTTTTTAAAATGGGAAATGGCAGCAGAAAGATAAAGTTTAAAAAATATTTTTAGGAAAAACACTAACATAAAAAAAATGGAAGCTAAAAACGCTTAGGTGTGTGGCCCACTGTGGTTATAAATAGGCAGCCCAATGAGGGACCCGAATGAGCTATCTGGTTAAAGAACAGCCAACGTTTAAGAATTCGAGTTATTTAGATCCACCTCATATACTGAAGTTTTCAAGAATCCTCCTGATTCTACACCAGGGATGGGCAAACCTTTTCCATCGCAGGCCAAAAATCGAAAACAAAAAGTTTGGCGGGCTAAGATAAATTTTTCTAAAATTTTAAAAACAATATTACGATTTAAATATGTTACTGAGATGAATGACATTGCGATTTCATTTTTAAAAGCTACTTATATTAAGTTTCGAAGTGAGATGTCTGATTCGAAGGAACGAGGCTATATGCTCATCTATCAGTCTACTTCTTAAATAATTCTTTCTAAGGTTTATAGTTGAAGACTCTTGTTCACATATGTAAGATGAAGCAAATATAGCACTGATTTTCAGGCCGTGAGATATTAAATTTGGGAAACTTACTTTCGATAATGGTTTATAAAATTCTGGCATATTTAGAAAACTGCTTGAGATGATTGTTAAATTGCAACTCAATTATTTCAAATTGCAAATCTGATCTCACTGCTTCACAGTTTACGTTGAAAAGCATGGTGAAATTATCCATTTGTGTTTGAATGGCACTGAAATCTTCGTTCGAACTCAAAAAGCAGTTTTTTCAAGCCATCTTCATAATTCTTAAGCTTCTCTTCATTTACTGAGGGTACTGAATTTAATCTCGGGAAATGAGACAAATCGTTCTTAGCTAGCTGCCCAGCAAACAGATTGAGTTTTCTTATTAAGTTAAGATTAAGTTTTTTCTAAGAGGTCTAATTCACCTATATTGAATTCCCATATGTCTGCTCCCCGAGAAAAAGATAACGCTTGTTGGCGCCAATCTACAGCTATACTAATAAAGAACTTCCATTTTTAGCACTTTACCAATTGAAAGCTGTCTGTGCTTGCTATTTCCGTCAATTTATGTTTTTAGAACAAAACAGAGAAAGTAAAAAGAACATCAGCCCTTTGAAAGAAAGGAAGAGGTATATAATATATAAATATATATTTCTTTTAATTTGCCTCGGACCGGCAAATTAAAATTCTATCCACGGGCCGGATAGTTCCAGCCGGCCGTAGTTTGCCCATCCCTGTTCTATACAGTTGGATGAATCATCCCGATTCAGTGAAATTCTGGAGAATTACCCTGATTCTATGCAGTCAAGTGAATGATCCCAATCCAGTGATGTGAATTGTAATGTAGTCGAAAGTTCAATAAGTGTCCTGCATAGTTTTAAATTCATTGGTGTTTGCTTTAATTAGTTTACAAAAGTTTACCTTCTCTGTCTAAATTGCGGCATCTTTCTTTTATCTTCCACAAAATAGACAATGGTGACAATGAACTATATGATGCTGATTCTGGTAATGAATCAGGTACTGAAGATGAACTGTCTATTTCTTGAGACCCGGATTATATTTGTCTATTTCTTGAGATTTTTCTCTCGATGAAGACATTGAGAGAAAAATTAGAGGCTGAATAGTTTCATTACGAAGCTCTGTCTACAGAAGAAATTGTTCAACATATAGTTGATCGTATGCGCGAAGTAAATACTGTAGTACAGATTCCTCCTATTATTACACGAATTCTTTTAAATCATTTCAAGTGTTCAGTTGGGAAAAGGAGAAATTGTATGAAAGATATTATGATAGTGATCAAGATGCCCACATAATTAATCCATAAGAAGAAGCCTCCCAACTCGTCATCAAAAGATTCTCGGTTTGTTCCTCGTACAAAAGAATGTGAAATATATTGCTGGCTCTTCGCCAAGATGTCGTACGAACCAGGGGGTGAGTCTGTAACCTCACGGTTTTCACACGCATAGTCACGGCAAAACAGATTTTTAAAATAAAAAATGGCAACAGAAAGGTAAGCTTTAAAAAGAGAAAGAAACTTTAAAAATACTTTTAAGAATAGCAGTAACTGACATAAACAATAGAAGCTAACAATGCTTAGATGTATGGTCCGCTGATTATATTTGTAAAAAATATTAGTTCAAAAAAGATATTCAAATCATAATCTAAGATCATTTTACATTTTTAAATAACATATAATTATGCATGTAATTTATGATACTGATTCTAAAACGATATTATGATTATAGGAAGAGTTAAATCTACAAGAATCAGCGTAAGTCATAAATTTGCAGGATTCGTTTCGAAGGCTTAAATATACAGCCCTTTTCTTCAGTTGCAGAAAAGCAAATGACGAAAGAGAAGCCATTGATAAGACAAGGCCATAAGAAGGAAAGGAAAGATGTCAAGCTACTGGTGTCATCTATTGATAAAAAATGAAAATAACTATGAAATAATTTCCTTAAAAGCTGAGGGTACAGACGGGTTGGAATTGAGATTGTAAACTAGACTTGAGTGACTTTTATGAATATGAACCTTTAGAAAACCTGATTCGCCAACGGAAGATGATTTTTCTGAATAATTTTGGCAGCAGAAAAATCGAAAGTGGGATTTTTCTGACCAACAGTGTTAGGCAACAGGGGATTAATGCGCTTTTTTTTTTTTTCCTAACATATGGTTCCCTAGCACGAAATTTTAAGGCTGTTTCAGTTTAACCAATATAGATTAAATTACATTGGTAAAGGAATCCTGTATATACCCCGGGCGTTCACATCCGGAGTAGGATAATATGGAACTACGAATTTTATTGACAGAAGAGAAAAACGACCCAAAGTTGAATTTTTCTAAAATATGTGCAGTTTTATAGCTGATACATGGAAAGAAAGGAATGACAACAGAAATCTTATAATCTCCTAAAACGAAAGGGTCCTTTTAGAGGTTCTGAGATGAAAATATTTGTTGAGATTGATATTAGGTGAAAAGCCCCAAGTTAATAGCAACTACTTTTAAGTAATTTAATTCTTGATCAAGAGCCGATATGGAGAATCTAACTTCAGATACACAGAAAACAAAGGAATAAAATGAAGCTAACTTCTAGTCGAGTGACATCATTTGAAATGCGGTGGAAGGCAAACAGATGAAGGTTTACGGGAAACAGTAGAACTGAAGTTGGATTGTTGCATGTGACCAAGATGTTGTTGCTCAACATCGGAAGAGTATCTGATGTCTCAAGTTCGAAAGTGAACTAAATAGCAAGATCAATGGAATTATTTATTGAAAGAACTTTATTTAAATCATCTTTATTACCATCAAAGAGGGTAAAGGTATCGTCTGTCAACATAGCAAAACCACAGAGGAAAGTTTGAAATTTCAAATAATTTTGAATCATAGTAATGCATACAGAATCAGCAAGGATTGATCATATGTTTATGAATTTTTATGACTTTTACTATATATCTGTGTATGTTATATATCTTTATGAATCTGTAAGGTATTTATTTAAATTAACCACTTATTTTATGTCCAGAAACTGTACTGTCACTACAACCTTTCAGTTTCCTTGTCAGAACGAAATTTTAGTTCGCGCGTATTTAAATGAGGTACAAAGTATTTAAAGGGAGAGTTTAGACTGTTTATTCAAAGCGTGTTTTTCCTGCTGAAGGCACGTTACCAGTTGAAATTCAACACTAGCATTCTGTCTACACCGTCGCTTTTAATCTTGCCAATAGTGCTGTCACGTCGGTGTAGGTTTGGACCAACATGGGCGTTAAATATTTCTGTGTAGCCTTTGGTAACTAAGATTTAATTTAAATTTGAACCCTGCGTTTATTCTGGCTTCTCAACGTCGCAAGAAAGAGTTAGTCTTTCACACCACAGAAACCAGTTAGTCCCATGGAGGAATTTAGATTTATTGTAGACACTATGCGGGCAGCCATGAAACCCGCAGTGACTTCCGATGGGAAAACCTCGGTAACTAATTTTCTTGACCAGTTATCCAGTAGCAGAAGTGCAGAAAGTTACAATAGCTACCACTGCTTTAAGAAGACAGGCTTTAATTTGGTATAAATTCACTGGAAAATTTGTGTTGGCTGATCCAGGGAACGACACCTACAAATTCGAAATATTTAAAGATGCACTCATCAAAGCGTAAAAGAGAGGGCTAAGCAAGAGGCAGAACTTTTCAGTAAATATCTGTTTAAAGTCGAAGAAATGAATGACTTTATTTTGCGGAAAATTCAGATTTTAAATCTGTTGCGGCAAAGGCCTGACGAAGAAATAACACAGGTCATTTTACCTACGTCGCTGTTCTTCGAATTAAGAAATCCAAAGACATTTGAGAACCTGTTTGACCTTGTGAAATTCGAAAGCAGGCGGAGTGCAGAAAAGACATGTATGGCAGGATATGGCCAGAGGGCCCAAATGAGCAAAGTTTTAGGTCTACACCACAGCCGAAAACCCTGGGAAAATAATGAGAAAAATTTAAACTAAGCATGGGTTACTGAAGATAAGAGGCTACAGTTACGCTCAGACAGTTTCCCCTGAGGCAAGAAAATCCCTCTAATTTCCATTAAAATACTGTAGATGTTAAAAGTTTGGCGCTGCCAATTGTACAAGTATTACTAAATAAAGTCCCTGCAGATGCACTATTAGACACTGAGGCTCACTACGCTTTTTCTATCTGAAATTGTTTTCCGCACGTCCTTTAGAAGTTACGGATTGTTCGGCGTGGCGGGAACAAAAGTTATTGCTACTCAATGCAAGTAGTGCATGTAGACTGCGCACGGAAAAAAAAAAAAAAAAAAAGACAGTTCTATATATAAGAATTGTTCTACTATAGGTATTTTGACACAAAATCTAACTTTTTCTGAAACAACATACCAATTTTTTCCATATTTTGATTCTATGATTCAAATTACGCCAAACTACTAAGTTTTGTAAAAATCGCGCGAGTAGTTTTTCAAAAATTAACTCTCAAAATTTTAGCTCCTCAATGTTAATTGAGTTTGGTATATATTTATAATCTCTCTTTTTTTATTAAACTTATTTGATTCTTCCTTTCACATTTCCAAATTCAAGTTCATTCCAAATAAAATTCACCCATTTTTTATGGTTTATTTTAAAATAATTTTTATAAATTTTTCATAAATATTTTGTATTATAATCTATAAAAATTTTACCATTATCTTAAAGTAGACGTATTTCTAAGCAGACCTGCAAAAAATTACAATTTTTTTATTCAAAATTTCCGAAGATATACGTGAATTTATATATTGGCTCGTTTTGAAATTTGGCATATTGGTTGAAAGCGATAAAATATCAAATACGGTTTACACACTTTGTTAAAATTATTTCGAAGTAGAAACGATGTGACTTTTTTCAGCTTCTGCACAATGTAAAAAGATAGGAAAGAGATGCCTTTTTTTCGCTCCAGTAAAATGGAAGGGAAAGGAAAATTGGTTGCCATATGTCAAGAAGTTCATCAAGTGAATCATTCTTGGCGCAAACTGAAAAAAATCGCACCAAGATAAATTTTTAATTTCTCCACAAATTTCTCACCAAATTTTACAAAATTTAATATCTATGCATAATTTGAGTCTTAGAATTGAAATATGAAAAAAATGGTATGTTATTTCAGAAAAAGTCTAATTTTTGTGTCAAAATACCTATGTTAGAACAATGCTATATATAAATCTAATACATAGGATATGTATCTCGAAAGCTCGACTTAGGATGAACTTTCGAGACATGAAGAACGCAATTTGAATTTTGTCAATTGGCCCAGTAGAACGGGAGATGTAGAACTGTTCAATTTTTTTTTTTTTCCCCCGCTTTGTACATAGGTAAAAGTAGCATTGCACTTTCAGATTAAGACTGAAAAGATAAAGCTCGTATTTCTTGTCGTGAGAAGTCTAGAAGCGTCTAATTTTTTGTACGGATTTCTCAACAGCAGAGGGCACGAAATTAAATTTTCAGGAATCCACAATTCAGCTGGATATGAAGAAATTGGAAGATGGGAAAAGCGCAGCCACCAGTGATTGACCTAAACCATTTAGCGGCGGTAGAAAAGGGCAAGATGGAGAGTTTGGTTATTCAGTTTTCTATATTAATTGATTAAAAGCCTGGTCACGATTTTGAGCCGCAGAATTGGCACCAGAAACACGACCCCTGTAAGAGGAAAGTCCTATCGTTACAATAAAATTAAAGATCAAATTATAGAAGTTCATATCAAAGAGATGCTATGAAATAAAATTATAATTCTGATACGTAGCCCTTGCGATATCCGGTGGTTTTATGCTGGAAGAAAAATAATCTGCTACCTAAAGATTTTAGAGCGTGGTGATTGATTATCGAAAACTTAACAGTGTGACTAAATATCCTGTGTATCCCCTTTGCATAATTTTAAAAAATATTCGCAAAGTTAAATTTACTGAGTATGCAATAGTATAATAATTAAATTAATAAATATACTTTACATTCGACATCAGGATACTTTCAAATTGACGCAGAGCATAAAGCGTCCAGAAAACTGCATTTATCACAAAGTCAGGCGTTTAAGCCAATCTAAGAATGCTACTCGGCATATGCAAAGAGCCTGCAACTTTCAAACGGCCATGGACATTATTTTTAGAACGGCCTACGTAAAAGCATTTAGCTAGATGATATAATAATTACTAGTGAGATGATTGACAAACATAATATAGACTTACACGAAGTGTTTTCGTTTCTAAACGAAGCAGGAGTAAAAGTAAATACCCCAAAGTGCAAATTTGCGGTTGCAGAACTTCATTATTTAGGATACAAAATATCAAAAATAATAGCTACCAAAAATTATCCTTCACCTAATACTGCAAAGAAATTACCTTCATGGACTTTCATTAAAGATTTCGCTAAAATATCTCAGCCTTTGTTAAAATCAAAAAAAGAAAGCCAGATTCACTTAGCCGAAGCAAATACAGTAGAGTCCCGCAAACTCAACATACTGTTGATTGCGAGACTGGCAGGTAAAGATGTAAGGCATTTATTTAAATTAACCAGTTATTTTATGTTCAGAAACTGTACTGTCCTTTAACCTACTATAAGGCAAATTTTAAGGTGAGCATATTTAAATGAGGTAGAAAGAGCTAGTATTTATAGGGAGTTTTTAGATTCTTTAGTCAGAACATGTTCCACCAGCTGAAGGCCCCATCACTAGTTGAAATTCTACTATACCATTCTGTCCACGAATTGGTTTAAATTTGCTATCAGTGCTGTTGTGTTGGTGTAGGCTTGAGCCAACTTGCATGTTAAATATTTCTGTGAAGCTTTCAGCTAAGATTTAAATTTAAAATGCTTACTTTTAGTTCATACCATAAATATTGGCTGGTTTTAAGCACCAGTAGTGTCTTCTGTTGAACTATTTGAGTTCTTAATAAAAGGATCTTTTACCCCCTTCTTACATTTCTGTTTGCATTCTAGATGTAGCGGTAAGTAACTCATGTTAAGATTATTACACATAAAAAGCTATAAAACATATAGCAACAATACACAAAATATTTATGTGTCTTTTTAATTTGAACCATGGCCGAACACAGCATCAAGAGGGAAGCGGTCTGCCTAGAGACACAACAGAATGTGAGAATCGATCAATAGTTACAATGGCACTCG
Source organism: Stegodyphus dumicola (assembly GCF_044657685.1). Lineage (NCBI taxonomy): Eukaryota > Metazoa > Arthropoda > Arachnida > Araneae > Eresidae > Stegodyphus > Stegodyphus dumicola. The sequence goes on from NC_140781.1 coordinate 185,840,356, forward strand.
AGTCCCAGATTCATCATCATCAATCCTATGTGCAACTAATGCTTCAGTGACTACCAAGACCTTTAACAGGTGATTCAGAGAAACAGAGGTGAGCTCATTGCAACTCTTCATCGACTACCATTGACCTCTAAACATCAACAAGCCCATTTGCAGTGGTCTCAGGCATATTTGATTTGGAATGTCACAGACTAGAGTAGAACTGTCTTCCATTACTACAAGTCCCGCTTTGAACTGAGCCTTGATGACCAGCGAAGACAGGCCTGGAGACACTCTAGAGAGCAATGGGATATCAATCTGACTGTCACCCACCATGGTCAGACAGCCAGGAGTGATGGGCTGGGATACCATTTCATTTTATAGCAGGACCCCTTTGGTTGTCATACACAGCACGCTTACAGAACAGCAGTATGTCAATGATATTCTATGCACCATTGTGTTGCTCTTCATATCATGCCATCCTGGGCTTATATTTCAGCAAGATAATGCCCCCCCCCACACATGGCAATAGTTTCCACTGTTTCAATTTATGCTTACCCAACACTATCTCGGCCAGCAAGAATGCCAGATCTCTCACCCATTGAGAACTTTGGGCAGGGACGTCAAACCAGATCAGGATTTTGCCAATCTAACATGGCCGTTGGACAGAATTTGGCACGATACCCTATAGGAGAGCATTGGCCAACTCTTTCAATCACTGCTAAGCTGAATAACTGCTTGCATAAGGATGTGAGGTGTACCAATGCATGACTGACTTGCTCACTTTTTGAAGCTCTTTCTCTTCCAAAATTGTAATCATTTGTTTTTCTGTACATGTACATATCTACTGATTTTCTTCTCCTTCAGATAAACCCTTATTGGTGTGTATTTTTTTTTTAATCTTAGAGTGTATTTTCTCTATTACTATTATTCTTTACATTCATGTACAATGAGCTGCTAAATGAGATTTCCATCCATCATCAGAATAAAATGACACTTGAAATTCATACATTTCAATTAATAAATAGATTAAAGATTTAAGAAAGTCAATGGGTTAACGTCAATTCTTGGGAATTTTTCAGTTCTCATTTAAATCACATGTTCCACAAAAATAATTTGCGATTGCATTCATAATTCTTAAAATTGTTTTAAAGAGCTATTCTTACACAAGCAAGCAGCTAAATCATGAAATTTATTTTGTGGAATAAAGACTTAAAATAACTGCTTATCTGGTACAACCTAAAGAAGTAGCATCAAAACTGGTATTTGCTCCATGTAAAATTGAGCAGATGCAAAATTAAAACATAATAAATATAATTTTTAAAGTTAAATTAAAGGCAAAATTGTGTAATATGCGTTAGCTGTTAACATTTGAGCACAGCTTTGCAGTCTGAGTAACCTCCAGATTCAAGATGTTATGATTGTATGCATGCTGTATAAGCCATGAATATATCAAGTCAGATGAAATGTAGGCTTTTTATTTCATTCTTTAACATACAAAAAAGCACCATTCTTGATCACTCCAAACATTCAATATTCATAATAATTAGCTACAGTTCATTTGAGCAGTGGGAATAACAATGTTAACATCATAACAGAAATTTTCCAACATTAAAAAAGGTTATACACAAAGCTATTCTGATCTGAACAAATTCCAAACTATACTGGACAGGTACCTGTACTTTGTTACTATAAATGGGAAATGCAATGTTTTGAAAAACACTTGATTAAAAAAATAATAATAAATAAAAAAAAGCAATCATGCATTGGTCCATTTAAAATGTTAAAATTTTAGAAATTTTTTAAAGTTTTATCTTTTGAAAAGAACACTTTACTTACAACAAAATTCAGAAGACTAAATGGAATTTACTGGCAAATAAACAGTGCCTTTTGTATCCAGCATCTCTGCAATATAATTAAAATGCAGGGAGCAAGATATTAAGTTGATGCTGAATGTAAAAAGTGTTAAATTTATACTTTATTTACTTCAGTTAATATCACATTATGGGCATTAAAATAAATTCATTAAATATCAGATTGAACAGTGAATTCAGAGTTTTCAGTTACCCATTTATAAAAATGCCCAGAATGAAATCTTACAGTTCACTCACTACCTTTCAACTGCAGTCAACATGAAATTGCTTAAGGACACTTCTGTTTAGGTTTAAAGGATTCATTTTCGTTATTTCCTAATAATATCCAGTAGGAATATATCGTACACATTTGTTTAACAAAAAGTAACAAAAACCCGTCTTAGCAAAAGTAATTTGCAGGATATCCTTACGGACAAAAAAGCAAGTACAAATATCACATCCTTAGAAAATTTTTTGTAGTACAAATCACTCCCTCAATCATCATCATGAAACACATACTTCACTTACGAAAAATTTGGACAGATTCTCCGACCAAAAATTTTAACATTTTCCTATCCTGCAGTTTAAAATGGCTCCAAGCTCTTTTGGGACTGACTTTTACGACGTCTTTGATAAAGAGATGAATCACTAAGTGGAGACAGACTAAAATGATGAACAGATGATCCAGTGGATGAAGAATCTCCTGGTGTGTTATCTTCTTCTTGAAATGAAAGTGGTGGAGAATATCCCACACTGTGAGACAACTGACGAAGATATAATCTTTTCATAGCATTGGCATTTTCTGCAAATGCAGCTAAATCTCTGGCACTGTTGTTTCTGCAATGAAAAATTAATAGAAACTATCAATGACCCTATTCCATTACCAGTGTTATAATGAAGGAATTAAAAAATATATAGATGATAAATCCTTTGAATTTCTAAAGCTGATATATATTCATTTATACACCTTTAATTCTTCACAAATGTTAAAATAAAAATTACCTTCGGATAATGCGTGGCGTTTGCAGAAGCGTTGCTGGACCTCCACCAGAAACCCAAGGATGATTCAAAACCATTTCAGCTGAGTATCGCTGGCTTGCATCTTTCACTAGCAAATGATTGATCAAATCTTTGGCCTCATCGGATATAAAAGCCCATTCTCTTTCAGGAAATTCATACACTCCTTTCTGAATGCAGTCAAAGAGCATACTCTTGGGAGAAAAATTACCAATTACTGATTGTCTAATGTAAGAATACTGTTCATATTATTATTTTCATCACTGAAACTAATGTCAGTTTCATACAATAACACCAAGACAATCAAATAAATCTGAATTATAATCAATTTCTGAAATTATTAGCAAAGAACTCATTGTACAATTCATTGAAAATTTGAAATAAATAGTCAATAAATATCATATCGTGTAAACAGAATTTCTGGCATGTAAATTGAACAGAACAAATACTGAGCATGCAAGTTTTATTGAAATAACTCATTCATTGTAGTAAATGGCGAAAATCTATGAAGCATCAGTATCTATGAAAAAGCACCAGTTTTTTAAAATTTCAAAACCTTATTTTAAGAACAAAACCTTAATTACCTGACATGCTTCACATGCACTTCCTCTTTCCCAACCACAGTCACCACCACAACAACCATAAAATGGGGGATATCCACATAATAATATGTACCTATAAGAAAGTGCTAGATTTAATTAAGGGTAAAATGAAAAATAAGCCTGATATTCACAATTCTTTTACGATTAAATTTAGACAGTATCTAAGGCTGATAAATGGCATCCTTATATTTAATAATACATAAAAGAAAAAGACTGCTGGATGGCTTATGAAAACATAATTTTGGATAAATAATGATTAGCTTAACTAAAAAATGTTCTCAGATACACAGATACAACTTTAGCTTCAGTTTATTTCTAAAGTTATCCACTACTCTTCACTTGCAAATGAGGAAGAAACAAATTCTTAATGCAATTACATGAGGCCGCTAGCAGAATGCACCTAACTACATTATTCTTCTTTGCTAACCTTTTCAGCAGCTAGAGTTTTTTACATGATTCATGAACTCAATTTACATAGCATTTATTGACTAGATTAATGCAATTATTTACTTTTCTCCTATATTTTCATAACTTTCTGCTCAATAACATGATACCTAAGATTAATGAAAATAATAAAGCACAATATTTTAAATAAGACAGCAATACATACAAAGCACAAGATTTCCAGACAGGATAGAAGTAGATAAATGGCATCCTTATATTTAATAATACATAAATGGCATCCTTATGATCCTATTTCAGAGGGTAAAAGAAATTGCAAAAATATCTGAAACAAGAGTCTGATTATTATTCTGTTCATACCATTGCACTACCTAAAAATCTGACAGATTGCTAACTTTGTTACAGAAAAGTGCCTAGAATTATCTGCCACAGGAGGAATAGAATGACAGAATTTTTTTTTAAGAAAAACAGTTTTCATTTCTTCACAGAGAGCTCTTGTGCCCTTTTCCTTAAACAATTAACCAACTAATCACCATATTTTCATTACTTGTATGAAAACTATGAAAAACCCAATAAAAGCAGCAAGATTCATTAAACCAATAAAAGCAGAAAGCATTCTATGATTTGATAACTACTAGTAGGTTTTTAAAAATTTAAAATCCTTGTCATTTTTTCACATTACTTTGTTAAATATATATACATAAGATTCCTACCTTTTTGAAAATAAATATATGTGCATGCCATGTTCTTCAATAAGAGATTTATTGATTCTTGCAAATAAAGATATAAAAATACCTTATATTAACATGAATGTTACTGTTTACCTTTATTCAAATTGTTCTATAAGGGATGGCTTTAATAAATGGCTAACATAACTAGGATATGATAACATAGAAGAGCATACATATCAATGAATGCATTTTTAATTCTTAAATAATATGAATCCCCAAACAGCAACTTTTTAAAAAAATGTAAGTGATAAACACTTTGAAGTTCAGTTTGCTAACACACTGGCTATTAGATGCCTTGAAATAAAGCATTTTAAAAAAAGACAAGATTTGCTGAGATATTAAAAATAATAATAATTTGAATGAGAAATGCCTACAGAACAAAATAAGATAGATATGCCATTGATACATCTAGCAAATATTCTTTTTGAAATACAAATGACAGCATTTTCTAAGTGTGCTTAGTTACTCAGCACAAAAGTGTTAAAAGTGTTTGCTCATCTCCTACATCTCGGCCCATTATCACCTTAAACTGAAGGTTTGTTCCACTGGAAAAAAAGAGAAGTTCCATATCTATTAACAAGTAAATTAGAACCTGGGTTTATCTGCGTGAAAAGAAGGCTTTGAAAACTAAAATGCTGGGTAGCAATCAACTGTCATCTCTTGCTTTTTAAGACAAAAAGCTTTTCCATTGCAGATTTCAAGGCAGTGTTGATTTGCTCTGCTCAAAAAAGAAAACAACATTAAAACTCCACTTTCTTCTTGACTACCGTCAATACACAAAAGTATGTGGAAAACCTACATAAATTGTATCTTTCTGACAACTAATTTCAAATTTTTTTGGAATATTTGATCACAGAACTAGCACCACAAATTTTTCAGTCTCCAAAGAACACAGTACTTCAGGAAAGGAATTGCTTAGGTCTGTATTCATAAATAAATTAATATTCAACTGGTAAACCTGTTGATTTTGAACAAAGCTTGTGGACATCTGATGAAACCCATTAAGAAATCAGACAATAAATGCAGACAGGATGTGCATCTAATTTGCAACACATATAGTCTGACATCAGAGAATGCCTAGTCCAATAAAAAGGTTTAATGTGTGATGAATGCATATAATTTGATAGCATGAACACAACGTTTAACTTATTTATGTAATCTTTTTATGTTAGAATACTTAAGCTTATATTTCTAGATTTATTTAAACCAGTTTCTAACACCTTCAGTGACAGAAAACTAGTTTTCACACACTGCTTTTTATAACAAGCAAACCATGAGACAAAATATTTCATACAGGAGATTTAATAAATACAATATTTTAAACACTGCTTCTAAATTTCTATTGATACAACATTCATTACAATTGGAAACTTACATAATTACACCAAGACTCCACAAATCACATCTTTTATCATAAGGAGTAGCTTCACCTGTAAATCCCATCACTACTTCAGGGGCCATGAATTCAGCAGAACCAACCTATAGATTCATTAGTTGCATATTAATGTGAGTTCCTATGATTTAAAAACGACAAAAATTTAAGATTTAATGACAAAATCTTACTGGACTAAGAAGCTCTGGCGTACTACATGGTGAAGCAGAGTTGAACACAACACCACTTCCCAGATCAAAATCACAGATTTTAACAGGACACACCTATATAAGAAATATCTTTTAATCAACTGAAAAAGCTTCCAAACAGTAAAAAAATTAATTAGTTCTTATTTACAAAGAACCTTATCACTTCATTATAACTCAATGCAACAGTATCAAAGAAACACATCGTTACCAAATATGAAATTTGAAAAAAAAAAAAAAAAAAAAAAATCATGAAGATTTTTAAAAAACGCACAAGAGCAATTACCTGATCCTGACTGAAACAGAGAATATTTTCTGGCTTCAGATCACGGTGAGCTATGCCTGTTGAAATTGAAACATAAAAACTTTTAACACCAACTCAATATAAACACATATGAACCTTGAGAATATTAACTCAAAATGAGCTGCATCTCCAACATGACAGTAGCTCTACGGTTACAGCTTGAAACAGATAAACCTGATCTATGCATACATTAAAAATATTTCATAATGCAGAGAAAGATTCCAATACATCCTAACTTTATATAACTGTGAAGAACTTAAAAACTAATTTACTTGTCTTAACTTTCAGGCAGAATTGAGAGAAAAATTTTACAGCAAACAAATAGCAAGATAACAGCTGTAAAAGAAATTGATAAAAAATAAGACAATTTCAAAAAAGGAAATCAGAAATTGTAGCTGTTAGTGATTACAGAGTATGATACTTTTGTAATAAGAGTCTGCAGTTAGATACCATAATTAGTATATGCTGATGTTCAGAGAATTATATAACCTATATAATCTAGAGATTCTTCTCCAAATTACATTTTAATCTATATTTTACTGATAAATGCAAATATCAGTAAACTAAATAATTTTAAGAATGTATTTGCCAGTTAACTCTTATAATGCTCTCTGTGCAACTATGACTAGCAAAATAAAGATTGCCTATAAAGGCTTACACTTCTTTAAATTACGTACTTTTCAGCAAAATTCATTTCAATTTTGCATCTTTTTTATAATAATCCAATTATGAGGCCAGATATTCAAATAAGCCAAAAAAATATACTTTAAAGAATTTCCCTTTACTTATAATACACATATACAGGCCATCCTATTATCATCGTGAAACAAGTTAAATTAGTGAAACACAAATTAAAGAAAAATACCAAATTTAAAAAAAGCTGCCATTAACTTTATTTTTTAAATTACAGTACAAAGTCTGTAATCCGGACTTCCGTTATCCGGAATGATCTATAATGAGACATCAAAACCACAACCTTTTTTTTGTATGCTTTACGCATGCGCGTTTAGCACAAAAAACGAAGCAACTTAAACAACTTACATTGAAAGAAATGTTTAATAAAGTAAACAAATAAATATTAAGTTTTTTTTGTAAATTTTGATACCCTTTATATTATAATTGATCTTTATTTCATAAATTACAGTTTCATATCTTTAATTGTATAATTTCTGCATGCCATCTTACCAGATTTAAATTGATGATCTATAATCCGGAAAACCCTTGATCCGGAATCGCCGAAGTCCCGACAAGTCCGGATTACAGACTTTGTACTGTACTTGTTTACAGTGACATATTTTTTACCCAAACCTGATAAGGAGGTAACTATTGGATGCCTTTTACAAGTAACAATGTATACATGTAATTAAATTTCTCTGTTCTCTTTGAACTTAGCTATTATGACCACAATAACATTCTTTATATATTCTAAAGAATTACTGGCCATTCTGTTCTGTTATTAAAAAAAAGGGCTTATTTCCATTTAAGACATTTGTATAGCTCGACTGCGTGAAGAGTAACGACTAACCCCATGATTTCATCTTTCTCTGCTTATGGACCATAGGATGAACAACTAAAAACACTGCAATGTTTGACATTTGTTACCTCTGCCACTGAAAGTCTCCCCCATCCAGACCCCTTTTTCCAGAAAGCCTCCAATGGCTTAGCAACAAGAAAGCATGGACTTCTTTACTGTTTGAAGTCCCTTTCTATTCACTGTTTCTAGAAACCCCTTCTGTAAGGTTTGTTTGAAATTTTGGCAAACTTGTCAGCATCTGGAATTTTTGCAGTTTATACACACTGCTGGCCTTTGCACATAGAAGAGTAAGTTTCATTTGTTCAATAAATTCACTGTTTTATAAGTAAAGTAATTTTTCCTTCTTTTGGCAAAGTTGCTCCAAAAACTACATTTTTACTTTGACGGGATTTCAACTGTGCAAAAGTTTGTTGTTATACTTGAATTAATTGAGCCAGCCCTTGTTTTTGGTTTTTATAACAGGACTTTCAATACAATTTTCATTCCTGAAAACTAATTAATTATTTAATTCTGTAATGTTTTCTATATTTTATATAGTCATTTTTTCATCTTAGGTCTTTTTGATATTTTATGGCATTTTTTGGGTGGGGGCATTTATTTAAATTTTGTAACATAGGAGGACGAAAAAATGCTGGGGAAAAGAAGTGAATTAAGTTTGTAAAGGATATGGGATTACTTTTAAAGCAGTTAAAGTCTCAGTGAGTTCATTTGAACAAAACATGTTTATCCTCACTTGTTAATCAACTTTGTTTAAGGCTTCACAATGCTTTTCCCTTGACAAGTTCTGTTTGAAGCATTAAACAAAGGAGATTAACAAAATTTTTATTGTTTTGGTTTTAGCTTTATTATTCCACCCCTTTTTTTCCAGTTTTCTTATTTGAAATATAATTAATTATACAGTCAAAAGTCGTTAATTCGGACACCCATAATCTGGAATGATCTATAATCCGGACCTCAAAGCTACAAACTTTCTGTGCATGCGTCGCGTTGATGCATGCACGTAAGACCTTTATGGCCGCGAATATGCTTGTGCGCGTGCGCAAAATACGTTTACGAGTGCGCGTTTAATGTATAACGGACAGTATAAGCTAAGCTAAAATTATCTAATTATCTATTTCAGTTAATGTTGCAGATTGCGTTGTTCATTAATCTTTGAATTGGATCCGGCTTATTATTTTTTGCAGACTGCTAGAGCAATTTTATAAAAGCAAGCTTGAACTTTCGATTATGTCAAATAGAATTTCTGATGTATATTTATTAATATGTAAAGGATCTACAAAGCGAAAGTATGTTTCGAAGTTCATTAAACAAAAAGTGGAATTGCTGAAAAAAATGGATACAGGCATATCCTTTGTTTATCTAAACTTTAACGTTTGTTTATCTAAACTTTGTTTATCTTTAACGCCGCGGCGCGCAATGAATTGGAAGTTGATCTGTCAGCACTATCCTTATCTTCAGGGCAGATGTTTTTATTTTATTTGGCTTATAATTCCTTACTAAATGTAGTATTTCATCTCGATGTACTCCGTCTTTGATATGATTTAAATCAAATTCCTCGTCATTATAATTCGCTTCCGATAGCGAAGAAAGTGACAGAGGTTATTGAAAATGAAAAAATTTTGATTGACAAATCAGTCGGTAGACACAGCAATTATAGGACTTTAACAGTGGAACTTTGTAACTGAACAAGAAATTATGTCTGTTTATAGAATTAAAGAGAATGTGTTATCACATAAAAAACGAAGCAACTTAAACAACTTACATTGAAAGAAATGTTTAATAAAGTAAACAAATAAATATTAAGCTTTTTTTTTTTTTTTTTTTTTTTTTTTTTTTTGTAAATTTTGATACCCTTTAGATCATAATTGTTCTTTATTTCATAAATTACGGTTTCATATTTTTAATTTTATAATTTCTGCATGCCATCTTACCAGATTTAAACTGATGATCTATAATCCGGAATCGCCAAAGTCCTGACGAGTCTGGATTAACGACTTTTGACTGTATTTGTTTTTAATTTGGTATTTTCCTTCAATTTGTGTTTCGCTAATTGAACTTGTTTCACGATGATAATAGGTTGGCCTTCAAATATTTAAGCGGTACTTTAAGTTTAGTGTGATTGAATTATTATTTTAACATTTTGCTGCACATAGCACATATTTATGTCTAAATTTTTTTCGTTCGTTTCCTGCATTCTTTAAACTCCTTTAATATATATACATTTATTTATTTACAGAGAGTTTTTGTTGCATTATGTCGTGCCAAATTTTCTTACTTCTGTAACTTAACAGCTGCAACTAGAAAAATATTTTGCAATTTAGCACTCATGATTATGCATTTAGAGATATTATGAGTCCCTGAACTGGCACTTTTGAAAAAGTTTATAAGTACTCAGTTCACATTTCTAAAGGACAACCAACATCACAAAATTTAAAGACTAATCCCCGTCTTCCATTATACTTTAAAATAAAATAAGCTGAGCATTAAGTCTTGATATTTAGGTATATGCACAGTGTGACTAACAATGAGCTTAACTTTTGAGTGAGTTTCAATGTGATCTATAAAGGAAATATCCCTTTAGTTTAGCAAAACTGCCTTCACTGTATGATGTTTAAATAAACATTTTAAAGAAGAAAAAAAGCATTACTCTTATGATAAGGCATAATGAATTTTTAGAGTATTCTTCACTGTAAAAATCCTGATATATATGCAGCATAACATATAAAATAAAATAATGTATCTAAAGCAAACTATACTAAAATGTATAAGCCCTAGCCTGTGAAGCGTTTTAACCTAAACTTTCAACTGTGTTGATCCTTGAAGTTCCTGAATTACAGCTTTTAATGCTTTAAATTTCAGATTTTTTGCTAACACTGAATCCACTAATTCGAGCAACCATACATGAAATTAAGCAACTTCAGATCCATTTCTTACAGGAAATATAAATTAATCTCAAATGAAGAGGTACTTTAAAAACAAACTCAAAATTCAATGCAAGCACAACTTGCATAGTGTTCTGGCTGTGGCAAAAAGCTTGTTCTTTAACAAATGATAAGTATGCTACCTCCGAGTTTGAGTTTGATATCTGCTGCTGACCTGTATTTATTACAGTCAATTCGTTAAATCAATTATAATTAGAAATCAGAAGTAACAATGTGAAAGCCATTTTAAAATTATGACATTCTAGTTACAGATAATTTGCTTTTTGATAGTACAGTACAAAGTCCGTAATCCGGACCTCTATTATCTAGAATGATCTATAATCCGGACCTCAAAGCCACAAAACAAACTTACGCATGCGCGTAAAGCCAGTAAAGCGTTTACCCATGCACGCTTCTGATAGTGAAGAGAGTAACAGAGAACGTTATTGAAAACAAAAAAATTTCGATTGACAAGTTAGTCGGTATTCTCAACACAGAAACTGCAAGACTTGAACAGTGGAACTTTGTAACTGAACAAGAAATTATGTCTGTTTATAGAATTAAAGAGAAAGTATTAGCATAAAAAACGAAGCAACTTAAACAACTTACATTGAAAGAAATGTTTACTAAAGTAAACAAATAAATATTAAGCTTTTTTTGTAAATTTTGATAACCTTTAGATCATAATTGCTCTTTATTTCATAAATTACGGTTTCGTATTTTTAATTGTATAATTTCTGCATGCCATCTTACCAGATTTAAATTGATGATCTATAATCCGAAAAAGCCCTAATCTGGAATCGCTGAAGTCCCGACGGACTTTGTACTGTATTTGACAGCACAGCCTATAATTACTTGTATTATTATATACCAAGTTATAATAATAGTTAGTATATAGTTAACCAAGTTATAATGGTTTTAATTTAGTTTATGTAAAAAAAAAATTTGAATTTTGAGCTTCGATTCAGCTTGTAGTTTAACAAAATTACTGATGATTTATTTACAAGTTAGAAAGATGTTTTTACATAATTAATAAAATAAAATATTTAAAACCAGTTGCTAGTGATTTCAAACTGATTACAAAGAGGACAGTCTGTAAAATTAACTAAGAGAGAAAGATATTAAGATAATCTTCACAGTTCTACAGTCTCTAAGGATTAAATCTATCATAATTTTCTTTCCTTCAAGTCTTCTTTGCAAAAACTCCAGCTGAAAGAACTATATGTATGCCTGAAGCTTTCTCCAGTAAGCACAAGCTACCACTCAGAATTATTACACATCTGTATTTACTTCATAATGCACCAGAGAAGATTTAAAAAAAAAAAAATACATTTTAGTATAGTTTGCTTTAGATACATTATTTTATTTTATATGTTATGCTGCATATATATCAGGATTTTTACAGTGAAGAATACTCTAAAAATTCATTATGCCTTATCATAAGAGTAATGCTTTTTTTCTTCTTTAAAATGTTGCATGCTTCATTTAATAATACAACAGGGAAAGAATTATTCAGAAGAGCTCATGGTAATTACTATGGTAATTACTTTAATTAAAGGCCTATATGATTAATACACAGAAATAAGCGCAAGATTTTATTCAAATGCATATAATAATTTCCACATTTGTTTTCAACCTACTTCTTGTAAATTTAACACTTTTTTTAAATTAAATTAACGATATTCCTTCATTAACTCTCTGCAATTGTTAATATAAATGTGCAAGCAAAGTTTGAAAACCTTATTAAATAAGCACTTAACAATATTTATGGATGGTTTTCAACAATACAAACAGAATCTTTAGTAACTTTAATGAAAGAAACAAATAATCAATCTTCCAAATAATAATACGTTTTAATGCTAAAGAAGTTAGTATTATGTTATTTGTTGCAAATTTTATTTGTTAATATCACCTTAAAATTAGTTTCTTTTTAATAATAAAAGTAATCTTTAATACAGAAACAAACATACCTTTCTGATGCAAAAATTTCAGAGCATTAGCTATATCCCTGATTATCATACTGGCTTCATGTTCAGTAAAATGGACCCTTTTTTGAATATGAGCCAGCAGAGGGCCTAAAAATGAAAACAAGAAAATACAGCACTAGGACTACATCAGAAAATTTCATAAACTACAGAATAAATAATATAAGCTTACCTCCATAAACTTTTTCAAACACCAAGAAAAACCTTAAAAAATGTAATAAAAGTATGTCAATAGAAGGTACCTGAATATGTAAAGGGTAAAGAAACAATATTCAATTAATAAGATTCCTTTTAAATTAAAACCGGAATAATTTTAGCAAAATAGGCATAGTCAAAAATATTATTTACTTAAAATTTTGCATATATTTTCAGTAGATAATGAGCAACAAGATAAATAATTAAGCTGATAATTAAAAAATGCATTTCCCCCCTCTAATATTATTATTATTGTAGCATTTGAAATTAAATTTAATGCATTCATGAATTAAAATTAGATTATTTACCAAATGTACCTACTGTAGTATCAAAAACAGGATTGTATATTAAAAATGTTATTATACATCTGTATCTGTGGCTTACCAAAACCTAAAACAAATTAAAAAAAGGAAACAGTTTATACATTTTAAAATTTACATCAACATGCTGCGATATGCAGCAGCCTAGCACTGTCTTTCCGCGCATGTTTACATCATTAGCAAAGTATTATACGAATTAATGTTTCATTGCTCAAGCTTTGATCTGTACATGGCAAATACTATGCAGCACAGCTATAGCATGATCTTAATGTTTATCATTTTTTGAAGATTAAGTTAAAACTTTGGACCCCTTTTTTTTCACAGCAATTAGAAAGATCACCGTAAACATCCAATGTAGTATAGATTACATTATATTATTACCTTATTTAATATCTGTTAGTGCCCTGTTTATCAAATAGAAGCATAACATTAAATGTAGTAATCGATAATATTCCATGACTTTGTGTTAACTGGTAGGTGCTGGAAAGTGCTGCCAGCAAATAGAAAGGTACCCATGTAAACTATTTTAGCAAAGCATAATAGAATACATTAAAAACCTGACATTCACAAAATATTTGAAAATAAAATACCTCCATACAACCTATGCATTCACCGCAAAGTCAAACATTAGAGATATTACACGAGAGCGTTTTATGCTTTTTAACATGCTATAGTTAAATATTTTTTAGGAAGAAACTTCAACAGTAGTCATTTCACAACATGTCATTTAAGAACAGTAGAACAACTAGTAACTAGACCTAACAAAATGATTATTTTACATTTTATGCAATAAAGAAGTATTACTAAGTATTTCCTACGCACTCCAAATGAGGAAATATTCCAAATTTTCATATCCCAAATTAGAGAAATATTTTACAGACAGTAAATTCTGCTACACAGTAATTCAATTCAGCTAAAATTGAATTAATCATCTTAAAACTTACAGTATTATCACTTTCTGTTCGAAAGTAAACCATGAGAACAATAATTTGAAAGCAAACCACAAGCGAAATTAAAAATTAACAGAGTAAGCAATAGAATTTAAACTTTTTTTCTGGATGTGCAATGTATCCAAAATACTATTCTGTAATAGGTTACATTATGCAAATAAGAACATAAAAATGATACAAAATTTTAATAATAAATGAGATATTAACCTGTCTTGCTCTTCAAAAAACTGAATAAGTTGTATGATATTTTGATGGCCATGACAATGATGGAATGTTTCTACCTCACGAAACACTCTTTCTCGTGGGTGACTAGGTTCCTTCAAAATTATCTATAAAAGCATTTTATGAAACAAATTATAAATATCAAAACTCATTTTTTATAAAAGGAAATATTCAGTGTCAAAATACTTCAGTTCTTTTCAGATGCAGTAATACATTGATAAAATCACATATTAGTAAGCAATTAATGAGTGCTACATGATTAAAATGTAAAAAAGCATTATGTTGTTCTCAAAGAATAAGGCATACGGCTACACTAAAATTAACAGGCAATACTTACATCTTAAGACTATATGATTAACAAACATCGCAAATACTGACTGGGTTAAACCTCCCTTAATAACATTCATAATTCCATATGATTTTTACAATGGGTGTGGCTGCAGCATAAAATATAATATAAATGTTTAGTGCTGTTATTTATGCTTTCAACAATGCTAGTCACTTTCAAAGGTTTCATTGCAGTTATAAGATTAAACTACATTATCAGGGTAAGATTAAAGCAATGATGCTGTTTTCTACTGCACAAAACTTAAAAGCTGATATAGCACAACTGTATGATTGCATATACCAGAGGCAATCACACAAAACACAACTTCTATTACTTCTATTCAGGATATAACTGAAACAATTAGAAATACAATAACAAAATCAAGAAAGATGAACAATAAATCATTAATAATTAAAATTAAGTAAAATGTAAAATATGAAAATTAAAGAAACAGAATATTAAAATAACAGTCTTAGTAACAGAAATATTAAAATAAAATACTGAATCTCCTCTTTTTGGAGGCTCTGAGAGGCATTATAATTTTAATTAAAAAGTATGATTCATCAAAATCCTGCTCGAGTGAGTTTACACTGAGTTTAAGACACAAATATATAGTATACCAAGGAATCAGATTAACCAGAAAAGTGAGATTGAAGGAAACAATATGAGAGCATGGAGGGAAATTTCAGTGGAAAAGCAACCATAAAAACAAAGAAAAGTTACACACTTTCTGACCACAATTACTTCTAGATATAGTTATAACTATCAAGCATAATGTGTGACATGGCATAAAATGCTTCCGAATCCAAGGGTTGATCATTAAATTAAGAAAAAATGTGAGGTTTTGTTCAAGTCACCAACTCCATCCTCTTGGTGACTTGAACAAAACCTCACATCTGGTTATATTGAATTGAAAGGGCCCCAGGTGCTCTTTTCCACGGAATAAAGTTGAATGTGTTTGAGCTGCTGATCTTAGCATTTTAGATTGATAAACATTATATACAGAACAAAGTCCAGACTTGTTCAGACTTCGCCGATTCCGGATTTCAGAATTTTCCGAATTTTAGATCATCATCTTAAATCTAGCAATGTGATATGCAGAAATTATAAAATTAAAAATATGAAACAGTTGTTTATGAAGTAACAAAGCATTTATGAACTTGTTCGACAAAGCATTTATGAAAGCGAACTTGTTCAAAATCTTGCAGTTGTCAAGTTGAGAATTCTCACTAAACTGTCAATAAAAAATTTCTTCTCAGCAACCTATTCATCACTTTATTGACTAATGGTAGCGATATGCCCTGCATTCCGAACCAACGGTACTACATATTTCAAGTAATACCCCATTTTAGCATAGCTCAAATGCTTTAGCTAGTATTCACTGTATACTACTGGTGATGTATCATGAAACTGGTGACTAAGGACATGCTCTTCTGCTAAATCATGGGCTCCCAAAGTTTCTTTTGTTATGCCTTCCTGCTGCCAAAAATGAAAATTTCTGCACGTCTGCTTTACTAATAATAATATTACCTAACTTATAAGGTAGAAGAACAAAAAGCATAATTTAAAAAATATTTATTATAGAAATATTGTGTTTTTACACACATATGGTAAGAGGGAAAAAAAATTAATCAATAAGCCAAATGAGCTTGTGTACTTTTGGCAAGATATTCAGTTTTTGGCTGAACAGAAGAAAGTAAGTAATATAAACAACTAGCAGTATTGAATTTGCTACTATACTTTGTTTTTATTGCTACAACTGCTGAAAATGCCCTTTTGCACAAATAAGTGCTTAAAAATGGTAAATACAGTTGCAGTGCTTGCTGTGCTACGCTGGGATGAGCTTTGAGATATTTTACCCAAAATAATAGCTTATCCATTTTTCAAAGTCATATTTTGCAGCAGAATCATTTTTAATTACCAGAGCTTACTCTTATACTGTTTCTGGCATCACATCTATGTATATGTAAAAGCAATTCATAAATGTTATTATCACACAAATTAGAAAAGCAACATCTGAATTCATCAGTATGGTGCTGGAAATGATTTGATATTTTATTCTTAGTATCAGCATCCTTTAAACCCTCCTTAAAGAACACTTCTTCCAAGACTTCAAATAACTAGGAGAGCAGGAATAATGCAGGTTAAAATTTTAATATTCCCAGAGCTGCAATTAACCAGTATACGCTGTGATGGTATCCCGACGGTAAAATATGTTTGAATCTCAACCTTGTAATTTCAAATTTGAAGAGTTCAACAAATCGAAAATATCCGATTTATAAGCTAATACAAATTGAACACCTGGCTTTCAGAATTCCACATACAATTCAGTTTGATTTTGAATTTTCAAAATCTTAATCACTTCAATACAAAGTTCCAATAATCTTGCCAATGTATCTCCTTTAAAGAGTCAGCATATTTCTGTACAGAGTAACAGTGTTTTATGTTCTCTTCCAAAATCGTCATGAGGAAGGGCAGTAAAACTAGCATTTAACATGTTCTTTTTAACATGATTGACAATTTTGATGCATAATTTTACGATACTGTGTTCGTTTGGAAGTGTCTGAGCTGTCGACGCTTGATGGTGTTTAACACTGTTTAACAGCAGTAACATTCAGTTATTTTTCTCCAACTTTCTGTATGAATCCTGACTGAGATCCACGCACTGACACTGGAATATTTTTCTCTGACTATCTGTATGAATGATGAGTGAGATCCAAGCACTAATGAAGCACTATTCAAATTTGCAAAAGAATTCAGAGATTGTTGTCATTACATGAACTGCTTTTGAAGCAGTCAGCAACCCTAACAGCATCTTGTCCTTAATTGTTTCACTTTGTATGTATCAAACAAAAACTAACAGAGTAAGTTGTAGAAACAGTCATCAACATGACAACATTTTGCAACATGATGATGACTGTTTCTACAACATGACTTTTCTTGGCTTTAGCAATGAGCAGCAGTAACTCATACAATTTTCAGATGACTAAAGGATGTAGTATAATTATCCAATTTCATAGCTTTCAAACCTGCATATTTTGCAGACAAATGTCACTCCAGATGAGAAGCTCTCATGGCATCATTGTTCAAATAGTTTGTAATGAACAACACACTGCGGTTGGTTGATACCGCATTTTTGCTCAGCAGCAAACCAATATTTAGTGCAATTGTCACTGTACTTGTGTTTTGCTGTGATATGAACACATAACAAAGTAAAAAAAAAATACAAATCAACAGTTTATTTTTGCATCAAAAGTACATGTAACGGCACTGCTTGTGTGATGCCCAAATGACTTGGTGATGCAGGTGGAGAGATATTGCGGGCAGCAGAGCAACACTCGCCGTTACGATGCTGTTTCGTACTCATCTACTAATATTTAACAAAAAATTATTGCTCTAGACATTGCTGCACGAGTTGTTCTTGAGTTAGTATGAGTTGAAGGTAACATGGTAATAAAAGCAATAAAATGACAATAAATGATTGGCAGGTTGGCATCAGAGATATAAGTTATTTAGCAGGTGTAAATCAGCAATGAAATTTGGTAGAATATTTCAGTTTGAGATGTAAGCCAAGCAAAAAGGTGGTTATGGAGCCAACAAAAATTATTGATCATACTGATTTAAGTTAATAACTGATTGTGCCTCTGCAACATAAAGATGCTTTTATCAAGTACTGAAGTGATATTAAGAATCAGAACCTTTCACATACTTTATTGTGAAAAAATGTCTACTGCGCATATGTGAAGTATTAAGCAAATATTCAAGCGAGACACTACTTCCAATTCAATTCTTCCTCCCTTTTTGCAAAAACTTTTTTTTAAAAAAATTAGTCCAAATATTAGGAAACTAGTCATTTTTTGTAAAAAAACCCCCATTTTCGCAAGCTACAGGTAATTTTCAACTCACAGTCAAGTTTATAACCAAAATCTAAAAATTGAAGAGATGCAAGATTAATCATTTAACTTATAGCTTCACCTGTTAGTATAAATACATACAGTATGATTTTAATGCTGTTTCAAGAACATTTAGGCAGATTTGAAATTAACATCTTTTACACAAGAGGATATTAAATTGAATAGCAAAATTTCACAGACTAAAAAAGAAATGAAAACCTAAAGGAAATATAATTGACAAATATGTTTGACAAACAAGCAGACCAGATCCTTGTGCTTCATGAACTGAAAAGATAGATTCTGAAAACGAATCAGGTAACACATTCGAACACTGAATTCAAAGATGTGATAAATACTGAATTAAAAAAGGGAGATGTAAAGCCTTAATTATATATATATATGAAATTGGAAGTGACAATTCTGGCATGGCATAAGACGGAAAAAATACAGCTTGTAATGTGTAAAATAAATTTAGGTAAATTAAAGTATTCGCTATAAAAATATGTCAAAAGAAACACAGGTCTTTTTGAGGAAGATTGGCTTGAATCTGCAGTTTACATTGGGGGGGGGGGGAAGGACTCCCATGCAACTTGCCGAGCTTTCAACTTGCTTCAAAGTACTCATATTTAGTGGTTTTGTGCCTACAGCTGGGCTTTGATTATGGGAATTTTATTGAATTCAGTTCCCTCATTACAGCTGGTATAAAACAAACTACACCTTTAGTAATTTTCATATCATTTATTACACATCTGTCTCAGACATTCAATCTGGTGTCAGCACACTTATTACGACATACGTTACCTGCTAATGTGCTTAAGACTACAATATGAGACAGCTTTTTACAATAAGATATATAATTCCTTTTTACTCTCACCTAACATTCAAAGATAACTTTTCATCACACTTTAAATTACTATGCATTGACTGCTAAAATACCTAACTTTTACTATTTATCTCTTTCTTTATCCTTTTATATTTTCGTTCAGTGAATCGATCATGTTGGCAACTTTCCAAATTTTGAAAATTGCCAACAGCACTACACATTACAAAGTCTGAAATCCAGACTCGTCGGGCGATTCCAGATTAGGGGTTTTTCCGAATTATAGATCATCGATTTAAATCTGGTAAGATGGCATGCAGAAATTATACAATTAAAAATATGAAACTGTAATTTATGAAATAAAGAGCAATTATGATGCAAAGGGTATCAAATTTTACAAAAAAAAAAAAAAAAAAAAAAAAAAAAAAAAAAAAAAAAAAGAAGCTTAATATTTGTTTACTTTATTAAACATTTCTTTCAATGTAAGTTGTTTAAGTTGCTTCATTTTTTTGTGCTGATACTTTCTCTTTAATTCTATAAACAGAAATAACTTCTTGCCCAAAGTTCCACTATTCAAGTCCTGTAACTGCTGTGTTGAGAATACAGACTAACTTGTCAATCGAAATTTTTTCATTTTCAATAACCTCTCTGTCACTATCGGTAGTGGTATTTTCTGGATCTAGAACCATACTACAGACTTTGCCATCCATTAATTGATTGATGATTGGGGCACTGTCATTGCAATGAAAAACTTGCTATATCATCTTCATTTATTAGTGCTTCTCCACATTTCTCAACAAAATCCATTAACTGGAAAATTTCACCTTTAGTTTTCGATATCCGAAAACCTTCAAATTCGCGGCTATCATTTTATCGTCCTCAGCATTAAATATGGTAGCTGGCAATAAATTATGCAAAGCATTTTTTAACGTATCTGGAGATGCATCCTTCCATGATCTTGCAATGCTCCACACAGCAGATTTTATGCTAAAATATTTCAAAAATTCTTGAATAGTCTTTATCTTTCACTAAAACTTTAAGTGAAATATGAGCCAGATAGTTGTCTACAATCAGGACTATTTTTGAGTCATCAGGTAAACCAACTGAATTCAAATGTTGCCGATCCTCGGGTATAAAATGATTTTCAAACCAGTCATTCATTAACACTTGTGTCAACGATGTTCTTTTATTTGCATGATATACAATGGGGAAAATCATTACTCCTTTAAATGCTCGAAGTCGTGCATGTTTTCCGATTATGAAAAGTTTGCATGAAAAAAACTTCTCATCCCTTAATTTTGCCACTTGGTGCTTCCCCAAATTCCAAAAATTTTGTCTTTCCCAAATTCTGCCGTATGGTGCTGACATTCTACCGGCGCTTCTGGGTTTATGGTGAAAAACATATCAGTTATTCTGAATTAAAATAGCACTAAATGTAATCTTTTGGCCTATGAGTTTCATTAACAAAATCTATTTTTAGCACATGAAAAGAAATTTTTGTTGAATTTTTCCTCAACATTTCTTAGAGCATTTAAAAATCTATAGTCGTAAAAGCATAAAAGGTTGCCATACTCTTGTTATTCAATTGCTAATATAAAAAAAAAGTTTAGACATCACTGCATGAGTTACTACTGAAGCTGTCATGTATTGATAAATATGTGGTGATGAAAGCAAAATATAATAAATGACGACTCGCCAGGTTGGCATCAGGGATATAAAATAATTGAATGTTTCGGTTTGAGACGTATGCCAAGCAGATATTCAGCAATGGAGCCAAATTATTAATCTCACAAATTTATGCTTACATGATTGTTTTTTCATAATGAGTTATTTTATTTAGAGCCTAAGTGAAAATAAGAATCGGAATTTTTAAGTGAAAATCTCCACATGTTTTATTATGGAAGAAAAAATTAAATGCACATGCATAAAGCATACCAAAAAAAAAAAAAAAGTTCGTGGCTTTGAGGTCCGAATTTTAGATCATTCCGGATAATGGACGTCCAGACTTCGGACTTTGTACTGTATTAACAAATCTCATTATTCTTCACATTTTTTTAACTGCCCATCTATAGAATATTATTAGCCAAATTTCAATTTTATACACTTTAGATGAGCAGACTCATACATATCTTTTCCAGAAACACAGAGCCTCAAGGTTGGAAAACCTTCTTTATGAGACCTTGGTTTAGTTGGTTATGGCAAAGCACTCAAGGGCTATCTGCCTAAGGGAATTCTTTGTAAGATGAAGGCACAGCTCTCAGGTGGTACATAGCCCCATATATTTATTATCAATGTGGAAAATATATGTATATTTGCTGAAAATTTACATCTGCCACAAAAGAAAATAATTCACATTATTACCATTAAACAATTACATGATATGTAAGGTTCAAAAAACCAGTCAAAATGTCTAAACTATTTAAGGAATAGGACACAAAGTCTGGTAATACTAATTATTATGAAGCAACACTTGCAATAATATGAAAATTGCATCAGTTTTTTTTTCAGATAGAGTCCATAAAATAATTTAGATCTAAAAAATATGAAGTAAATAACTTACAAATTAGAAACAAATAACTCCTACCTAAGAAATTAATATAAATTTGTCATGAAGAGTATCTTACCTTAACTGCAAATTCTGCACCAGTGCTAATTTCAATACATGTTTGTACTGAGGCATAAGCCCCTTCACCCAATACTTCATCTGTTAATCTATATAAATCTGAAAAATAATGTTTCTATAGATTTCAACAGCAAACAATCAAAGGGAATACACTCATAAACATTTAAGTGTAATGTAGTGATTTTCAGAGTTAATTCTACAAAAGATATAATAAAATTTCAAGTAAACACACCACCTATCTGTTAGCCAATTATGAACTAGCCAAAGTTTGCCCTTTGAGGTCTGCTGCGGGCTAGGGGAAAAAACGTTCAACTTGCCAGAATGATTTAGATCAAATCAGGCACATATAAGCTCTACTAAAAAAAGTAGATGGCCTTAATACACACAGCAGAGATGACCTTATTCCTAAAAACAGTGCAATGTTCTTTCAATAACATTCTGAGAACTAATTAATGGAAATTGAATGAAATTAAATACATAATTCAGGAAACTACTGGCTTTGGAAGTTTTACTCATTTCACATAATGATAGTAATTTTATTGCTCAAAGAGCATCATAAAAGCTAAAGTTTTAAAAACTTTTATTAAGTAACAAGCTGAATTCAAAAACTGCATGAAATTTTAAAAATAATAATCAAAGAATCTAGTTTTGAAACAGAACATTTATTATGGAAGTTACAGTGTCAGTCTCCGAGATGTTCCAGTTTTACAGGCATTCCATGTAAAAATAAGATCGAATATTTTGCTAAGCAATGTAATAAACAACTTCTCTTTTTTTAAAAAAAAATAACCTTTTTGCAGTTTCGCAGAAAATTTCAGCATACGTTCACTCAGTAAAATAAATCGGCTCTTTGAATCAGTTCATGAATTAATATCACATCTCTAGTGCATATGCATATGTGCGAGAGATTTGTTCCTGCTTTATTTATATTACACAGCATTTTAAACAATTTTTCTCTTTCAGTTTTTTTTGCTCTGATGATTTGTAGATTATAAACATAAATACTCACATATATTACACAAATGAAGTTAATACACATTAAAACATATTATTATTCAAATCAAAACATTATTTAACTATAGGACTTGGTAAATGACCCCAAACTTGCATTTATATACCACTTCATCTGACTTTCCCAGTCCCAAATCCTAAGCATCACAAAGAATATTCATTCTATTTAAAGGTTCAAGAATTTCGATTTATGTCACTTGCCACACATGAAAGGACAGGCAAGCATGTAGATGAATCTTGAGCAAGTTTGCAATAAACTATCAGCACAAAATCCAAAATCTTGCTCCTTATTAACTGTGGTTGTGTGCAGTCAAATAATGCTGCAGCATCACAGAAACATTTCATAGTCCCATATTCTAAGCGATAAATAAAAATATTATAACTTGAAATTTCACTTTTAAAAGGTACATGCACGAGTACCTAATACTAAGATTAATAACTGCATGGCAGTTTTCACTCTGATCCAAAATGGCACTGTTTACTTCATGGCAATAGTCTCTTCACTTTATGCCACATTTTTGGCATGAAGGAATATACTTTTCACTTCAATGTCACAAACCATCAAACTGCAATTGCAACTGAACGTTGTTATCTAACAACGAAACTGCCACTTATGCCACTCACAATACTTACAAGGCATGTGAGAATGCCACTACTCGGACAATTAAGTGTTATTGAGAGATCAACAGCTTTGTGAGAGAATCCATAAACAATGCTTATCATCGAAACTGCCTTCATATTGCGAAACTGTAGCCAGGTGCAATGCTTTGCAGACGTGCACTTTACAGATATGTCATTGTCATGGTAGATTTTACAGCCACACCAGAACTGATGTCAATGCTTAAACAGAGGCTGTGAAAAAGGTGGCTGAAATAATTTTTGCTCGGACTGCTGAGAAAATAGCAAATTTACATTTCTCAAATTACTTGGCATTTATGAAACTCATGCAATCCTTTTGAAATGTTGGAGCAAAATTTATCAATAGATTCAGATTATGTGTCACTATAATGGATTTGTGTCATGAACTAGAACCTCATTTAAGAGTAACTGCCAAGGGATATTCTGTACAAATGCAGATTTGTTTTTGTTTTGCATTATGAAAACTGAAATATCTGTAGAAAAGTAACCATTTCACAGACATATGCCTAGTTTGCTCAGTGAATAAGTTCGATATTTTCATGTATAAACACCCAAATTTTTAATTTCAATGCCTGTGCAGCAGTCTTCCACTCACCCCTTTTTGTGTGTGTGTGTTTCTTTTCCTGGTAGTTTTTTTTTTTTTTTTTTTTTTTTTTTTTTTTTTTTTTTTTTTCCAAATAGCATTGTTAATTACTGTAAATTTTGGAGTACATTAACAATGTAAGTGACTATTAGTAATTTATCAGTTCATGTATTAAGTACCCTAAAAAGTAAACTTGAGAAAAAACATGTGTCTAAGAGAAATCATGAAATACGAAACTTCAGTTACATATGCCTTCTTCAGTATGTTTACTCTCCTATAACTGCAGGGAGAGAAATGCCTTTTTTTTTTTGGCCAATTGTTCAAATATTTAAAACAGTACTTGCTACCTAAACTTTTCTGTTGCAGTTTGTCCTAAAATGTTGTCAATGCCAATGTAATTTACATGTTTGCCATTAATCTTGCAAAAAAATTACACTATGTTATAGTATACTCATTTCATTATGTCAGCAAGTCACTTAAAAATGGACATGAAAAACCATCACACAATTTCCCATTAATATTTATTGTCTTTGATATAAACATAAAACTGAGTAATATTCCATTCTGCACAAAATGTACCAATGGATTTTTAGAAATGTAAGTAATCTTAGTTTGATGATACAGAATGTGCTTTCTTGTATCTTGTTCCATATATTTTTTTTTTTATTGGCATTGTGAGTTGTGGTAACATTTGTTACTCTTATTAGTTGAGATTGCTTATCTGTTAAACATAAAATTTACAGTTATTACTTAAATTTGGCACTGAATATTGGGTTTGTAGTTTCAGTAAACTTTATCTGGTTATTATGAAAATGTTTTGCTTTAGAAATGTTCAGAAGTGTTATCACTAA
The DNA here is from genome assembly GCF_044657685.1 of Stegodyphus dumicola. Taxonomy (NCBI): domain Eukaryota; kingdom Metazoa; phylum Arthropoda; class Arachnida; order Araneae; family Eresidae; genus Stegodyphus; species Stegodyphus dumicola. The sequence goes on from NC_140781.1 coordinate 185,865,694, forward strand.
ATTTCCACTTGTTTCTTATATAAAAAATTTTGACGGTGACTGTATTATTTTGTTTAGCAGGTAATACTTAATGAGCAAAAAGTCAAATAGTTACAGTTATACAAAGATGTGGAAATTTTCAAAGAAGCAGAAATAGCTTAAGAGGTGTTGTTAGGTTTCTGGATTATTATGTTGGTTACAACAGTTATCTTTGCAATTCATAAATGAAATAATCATGTAAGATAATCTTATGTTCTACATAATACTTTCAGTATTAAAAATAAGAAGTCTAACCATTGCTTATACAATAGTTTACAATTGATACAATAGTTTCTCTCAAGTTTACAGTTATACCATTTACATTACTTTGTGTTTATGAATGCACAAATCTGAAAATTTCATAACAAATTTCCCTATGTAAGATTAATAATGCACCTTTTGAGACTTTAATATTTCATGTGTTAAAATTGTAATTTTAGGTTTTGCTGTACTTGCACGATGCTAGAGAGAAGAAATACATACTCAAACTATGGCTGTTGAAAACTTGATGGCTTTATTTCTAGATTCAGTACTTCGATTACTACAGTATAAATGAAAGAATGCCAAAAGTAGGCAACAGTAAGTCTTTGGCAGGGGTGATACCTGCTTGCAGATAATAAAGAATATTGTATGGTTGCTTAGTCCCCCAATATGTGTCCTGGAGACCCACAAGCCAAAGCATACTTTACATAAAAATGAATTTTTAATCTTTAGTGAAAATTAAAATGTTTCAATTTGTTATTTATGAATATAAATTCATGTTAATACACTAAAACTAACTGCAACTGTATTAACGGGTCTTGCTTCATTATATTTTAAAATTTTATAAACCTGAACATGCAAAATTTTATATCAAGTTTATTTATTATGACAAAATCTGAAAGCAATCTGTCTGGAAAAGGCTGCTTACATGCACAATGATTTAAACTAATGTCTTCAGTCTTAGAAAAGAACCCAGCACAGAATACCAGTGTTCAACGGTCTTACTCAGTCACTACTGGGCTTTCATTAGTTGAAAGCAAGTTGACATGTGCATAGAAAATATCAAATGTAATACTGCATTTATATTATCAGCTGCTGATTTATACTAAAAAAACTGCAGTAATATTTACGAGTAAACTTTTGACCATGATGGTCACCCAACAAAAATATACTGTACTAATTTATGCAAGATACTAGATTTGGGGGAAAAGGAAGTGCTACAGCAGTTCAGTTTGATTCACTATTTAATATAATTGTATAAACACAAACTTAACCTAAATGTACTAAACTAACATATGTTTGACAAATAACACGAAAAATCAAGATTCACCTCACTAATTATCTATAAAGCTTATACATTTTTAGTCATTCAATTATTTCACATGCAGTTCACATATAGGTATTTTATTTGTTGAATATGCTGATTACATACATTTTTACATGTAACACTGGAAGTAATCATTCATCATTTTTAAAGATTTTGCTAACTAAATAAACTTTTAAGAAAGAGTAAAAGTTTTCACTGGTAAGCATTTTAATTTTTCCTCTGACATCTTTTCCTTGGTATATAATCCACAAGTTTCTCTTTTATTAAACCAAATAAATCCTAATTTATCTTTAAAAACATATCTGGAAAGGAAAGGGAATTACCAATTATAATTCTGATTAGGAAGCAAAATGTAATGTCTTTCTCTAACTGTTATCAAACTCGATTATGTTTTAACAACTTAATTTCATCCTCAACAATAACTTGAATAACAATAAATTTAATGTTTACTTAAAATTTCAATACAGGTTTTAATGCAGAAAATTTTACATTCTCCTAAATTTTTATTCATTATCATATACCCTTTTCATATTATTTTCTGCCATCACGCATTAGTGAAAATTTTAATATACATGAATTTATATAAAAATAGTATGATTTATCAATGTTATTTTTTACTATAATAATCTAAAATCCAGTTATATTTTAGACAATAGATGATAAATTTGTAGGTGACAAAAAGCTTTAAATTTTCATATGCAAAAGGTTAAATAAATAAACCTATGCAAAACAATTTTAAATGTTTTAGGTTGGCTTAATATGCCAAGTATAAGCAACAGAAAAATGTTCTGTATGTGATATATTGGCAAATGTTATACATTTACAAAAGATTTTTGCATAGAGTTTGTTAAATAATATGGAATCAAAAATGGATCTATACTTCATAATTATTAGGTGATTTCACAATAAATGAAGGACAACTAGCATACACTACTAGACTTCGATTCAATTCCAGAACAAAACATGCTTATAACTGTAGTATCTACATCTTAGAAGAGATTTAAGTTTGTCAATTTCAAATTCTATTGGAGAGAATATTTAGCAGAAAAGAAGATTAGGAGACCCTTTGATATCATTCACTGGAATTCTTTGGTGAAAATCGAGATGAAGATTTTGGCTGACGGCCCTCATCTGCTTTTCCTAATGCAATTATTTAAGTGAAACGTTTTTCGTTTATAATAAACATGTTCTTATTTGTTAGAAAAATTAGCTAAAAACAAGTAAAAAAAATATATATATTGAAGAAAATTATATTATTTATGATGAATAGGTTTTTAATTTGCAATATTATAGATGACTTGCCAAATACTAAGTTATTCACAACATAGTAAATCTGTTTCAGAGCAATTCCTTTGCTGTTATAGTGTAATAACATTTCCTACTTAAAAATTAACGCAATTTGAAATTTTTTTTAAAACATTAGTAGACTGACTGCTTGAGGGAAAAGAAAGATTAATCTATATTTTACAGTTTGACAGACTAAATTATATAACATTCAATGAGTAAATTACATTTATTTATAATTAAGATTAAAGATAAAAAATACTATTACATGAAAACAGATTTATATAAATGCAAGGTACTATTCGGTTTTGAGGGCCGTAAAAATTCATCAAACTATTGTTGATGCTGTTCTGCCAAAAATAATTGTGGCAACCTTAACGCAAGAAAGGAAGTATAATATTAAATAACTATCTAAGATTGATGTTTTAATTTAGATGAAAGTTTAATTTCATATAATACTTTTTTATTATTATAATTTATATAAAAAAGGCTAAACATGACTGAATGGAAGCATAAGAGTAACTAACTATTTCAGATCATTATTATAATTAATATAAAAATTGCTAAACATAACTGAATGGATGCCTGCATCGCTATTTCACTACAGAGTTATTGCTAAAGCATAATTTTATCTCGTTGGTTGTTCAAACATAATTTTCTATAATGAATGATGCCTTTCCTTTGAAGAAATTCTCAATAAAGTGTAGAATCACCTACTTATTTGTTTGCCGCTTTTTACAAGGGTAAAAACAATTGGTCTTTTGTCAATTTTCTTTTAATTTTTAAGTGAAAATAGGTCAATGTGTACATAGATAAAGTCTTGTGCAGTGCCATTTTTGTGCAATTCGGGGATTTTTTTTTAAAGTGAAAATAGGTCGATGTGTACATGGATACAGAAGATGGGCAATTCTTTAAAATGCGTCAAGCAGTGGGTGATTCTGCACTTTACCCAAAATTTGCAGACTTTTCGTCATGAGCAATTTCTAAATTGTTAAATCCATAGGATATCAAAAAAGGATTTAAAAATTAAACTAGTATTTCAATGGCGTCTTAAGAAATATAGAACTATATAAACTTACACAATCTGAAATCAGCGCATACACTAGATTTTGTGCACTGTTAAATAGGCGTGTTAGCTAGATTTGGCGCTTTTGTGCATACATTTTTGTTGCAATTTTTTTGCGGTCCTCAAAACGGAATAGTACCAAATGCAATTTTAAAAATGCATTGTCAACATAACTACAGTAGCATTTAAGATTGTGTCTTGTGAGCATGACTACTCAATTTGATTTTAACTTGGCAGTATAATAGTACAGCCAAATTACTTTAATACGGACGGACTCGTCGGGACTTTGGCGATTCCGGATTATAGATCATCAGTTTAAATCTGGTAAGATGGCATGCAGAAATTATAAAATTAAAAATATGAAACCAAAATTTATGAAATAAAGAGTTATGATCTAAAGGGTATCAAAATTTACTTTAAAAAAAAAAAGAAAAAGAGAAAGAAAGAAAAAAAAAAGCTTGATATTTATTTGTTTACTTTTTGTTTGATGGACACCGAAACATGCTTTCGCTTTGTAGATGCTTTGGTAGCTCCAGAATCGAAAATTCTTTTTGACATAATCGAAAGTTCAAGCTTACTTTCATAAAATTGCTCTAACTGTCTGCAAAAAATAATAAGCCGGATTCAAATAGAAGATTAAGGAACAACGCAATCTGCAACATTAACCGAAATAGATAATTAGATAATTTTAGCTTAGCTTATACCGTCCGTTATACATTTAACGCGCATGTGTAAACGTATTATGCGCATGCGTAAAGGTATTATGTGCATGCGTTGACGCATGCACAGAAGGTTTGTAGCTTTGAGGTCCGGATTATTGATCATTCCAGATTATGGACGTCCGGATTAAAGACTTTTGACTGTATAGCAATGCAAAGAGAATAGAACCGTATAAGTTTATGTTACTGCATCTTTTATAGTTCATCAATATAATCTAATTTGTATATAAGAGTGCATTAGATTAATGCATTTATAATTATAAGCAGCTTTGGCATCTGCCTTAGATGAGATGCTTCCAAAAAAGGCCTTTTTAAAGGAAACTGGCATATTTTCCAATTAAGATTATCATAAAATCTCACATAGCTATCCCATTAATTGCTATTATCCATACCAGATTTATTATCCAATAAACCACGAGTAGGCCACACACAGGAATCATTTTCACAGTATATCTATACTAACAAACATTACATCCTAACTCTCAATGTGTTATATTAAAATTTTATGCAAATTGTCAATTATGATACATGAATTTTAAATAGTTTAGTGCATAATTTATTATGATATGTAATTAAAGGCACTGGGTAAATGCAAAGTAATTCAGGTGATATGGTATATTAGTGTTAAACTTGAAAGCTGTGAAATCAGTCGAGATTTCAAATGGGGTTTCATAAATATTGATTCAGATTTTTGATTTACATATTATGAGATTTAGATGTAGTGAAATTGTATGCTATGTGAAAAACCAGCATGTTCATATTCAAAGGTATGTAAGCTTCACATGTTTTAAAGAAATGCAATTACAACTTTATATGCAATATGTAGATATATAAATATTTTTGCAAATTGATTTTGTTTTATGAGAAATGAAGTGTCCATAACTAAACAATTCTAGCATGCAAATGTTCTATTTGCTACATGTCACTAGATTTATATACATGAATTTTTTTCAGATGATGAGATATAAAGGGGTTTATATGCATATATAAAGTTACATATATAAATACAAGACCAAATGTGTCACAAACATGGTATGCTAAAATTCTAGTAGTAAGAATTCACAATATCTAGTTTAATTTCTCTTATAATGCTGTTATTCATATGACATATATTGAAGTCTGAAGTCTATACTTCAATAATACTGATTTCTATGAATAATAATATCATGACTTCATACGTCGTAAAATTACCCTGAAAAAAAAATCATTCATACTACAGTTTCTCTAATATAAAAAATCGGAAGCACTTCCGCAGAGAACCCGGTAAATGTAAACATCGCCAACTTTGGCGATAATAGTTCAAACCTGGTAACCTATCAGATTCATCCTATTCGCTTGTTTGAAGGTTGCAACCATTCCTCTTGAGTTCATTTTGTTGAATTATCACTGTCGTTGTTCGCATTTGGAGATTTATATTCTTCTTCTCTTATTTATTATTATTTTTCTGATTTTCCACGTTATTTTTTCTGAATTTTTTAACAACGAATAGATAGAAATATTTTCGTATAATTAAAGAAGTTTTCGTCGATAGATGCCGGTTCTCGGCTCCAATTTTTATAGCGTAAAATTTTATTAAGATACTATATTGTTAATGCTTTTCTAATAATAACCTTTCCGAGGATGGCAGGTGTGACATAAATAACTGATTAAATGGAAGTAAAAAAATAAATAAAAAGACGACAGAGTAGTTTGATGCATCCCCATGGTCATCAAAATTAGCAAACCACTGCTGGTGTAAGAAATACAGTTCAAATAACTCTTGAAAAATAATAAAATGTATAAAGTTCTAGTTTTATTAACAATGCTACTAAAGAAAATTTGATTACTATTGAAGGTTATTTGTATTGTGAAATATATTATAAAAAGACAGGTTTATTTTCGTATATCACGTTTAACCGGTTAGTTTTACATCTGCATGCTTATTATATGTGAATTTTTACTACCATATGCTTAATATATTGTTTTGTCTGCTAACTTGAATTTACATGCACTAAAAATCACGTTTTAAAAATCATCGTCGATGAACCGCGAGCTTGGCGAGTAAAAATGCAACGGCGCCAACGAGTTCTCTGCGGATGAAAACCCAAAAAATCTACTATTTTTAAACTTATATTAATATTAAAAACGTATTATTTTTTTAAGTTCACCTACTCTCAAATCTAAGTGAATTCCAAGAGGATTCCATGCCCATAGACATAAAATCTGACACTTTGAAATGAAAACAGCTGTAAAATCTAAGTGAATTCCAAGAGGCTTCTAGACTCTTAGATATAAAATTCGACATTTTGAAATGAAAAACAATTGCTACTCCAGAAGAGGGCCAAAAATATTACCGGGAACCGAATGTTCTCTAGTTTACATCTGAACGCAATTTCATTGGATAATTGCTGTAGTTCATCGGTTAGGCTTTCCCGGCATGAAAGCTAACTTTTCCACTGCAGTGTTGACGTCGTCAGTTGCTAAAGCGGTAAAGCGTTGCAACTGGGTATGATTTGTTAAGTGATAGCAGGAATGCCTCTTTGGTACTTTTCCGTTTCGCCGGCGCAAATCTCGCCAAGCAGACTTTATTGGCGACAACATACAGTATACACATAAAAAATATTAGTTCTAAGAATTCTTTTAAAAAAAGAAGGCGTAAACATTTTAATATCGCTTAAAATTTTATAAAAAGCCAATAAATAAAGAAAATAAATTTGTAAAAAGACATTAATTTAAGAATTTACTATGCTTTCATGGTTCAACATCCTGATTCACCAGTTCATATCATGTGACCCCAAGCGATCTCATCTCACGTAAACTACTCTACAAAAATCTAATGCTCTCAGTAATTATCTACATTCATTTCAAGTTAAATCTTAATTTGGAACACAAGTTTAAATGCAAGAAATATTTCAATTCGTACGAATAGCTTACTCAGAAATTATGTAAAACTGCAGTGCTTTACTTCGCTAATGCATTCTCATTAGAATGGATGAATTTAACCCTTGACTTTACCTTTTCTATATTTTCGGCTTAGCGAGAATATTCCGTTTGGCATCAGTTGTACCGTTATTGGCGACTTTATCGCTTGCGCCGGCAAAACGGAAAAGTACCGCCTCTTTTTAACTACAATTTTGCAAACTGCCAGCGCACTGCATCTGGATTCCTCTCTCGTAGCAAAATTTCAAAATTCAAAAACTGCTGAAAATTCATCAATAATCGCTAGCCATATCATTTGGAGTCATTACTAGCAAACTGTCCGCCAAAATATCGTGTTAAGACACCGCAATACGGAAATGTTCGATAAATATTCGCAGTAGAAAGGAAAGCAAGGAGAAACAATCGCTAACAAAATATTATTACGAAATGTCCAGGCGCGGTAAGATGGCTTCCCCGCAAAGCAGTTTTAGGGTTGCCATAACACGGCAAGGGTAGGCAGGGTTGCCACATTTGGCGACAAAACTGGCGATATGCCATGTACGGATGGAGAACCTTCTGGAACGAATTCTTACCGGTTTAGCCCAAAGTGTTCTCGAACACAATCCGAAAGCTACAGAAACTTTGCTGGTTCGTAGTCAGTGAGTGTGAGATTGCCTCGTCTAGAGTGCGAGATAGTTAGTGTCTCTCATCTAGTCAGTCCGTGCGGAGGCGATCGAGTTGACAGCCGGCCAGTGAGTGCCGAGTGAATCGAAGAGTCTCTTAGTTTATCGCGGTTAGTGCATTGTCGAGAGAATGTGTTAAGCTCCGGGAACGACTGAACCGAAGAGTCGGGAGCTGTGCTCTGTGTATCGTTGAGTGCATTGCGAGTTGTAGCGTGGAGAGTCTCGAGAGTACGTGGAGTTCCGAGAACGACCGAGCAGAGTCGGAAGCTGTACTCTGTGCTTTGCAGTGAAGCTGTCTCCACCGTTATTGCCTGACAGTGTGGAGGCTGTGTCGCTGATTGTTTCAGCGTGTTTATAGTAGATCTTCGACGACTGTAAAAGTGTTTTGGAGCTGTCCTGATTAATATTGGCTAAATAAAGTGTGTTTTGATTCTTCATCATCAAGTTTCGTCGTTATTCACTCCAAATCCTCACGAACCTCGTACGAACGTGAAGGAAGAAAATAACGTAACAACTGGCGTCAGAAAAGAAAAACTCAGCAATATCATGTTTAATAAATGCAGCTGTGCATTGTTGTGACTTATCTCACTTGTCTGACAGTAACATTAGAACGAGCCCACGAAATTCTTCCTGGCAAGGAGGGCAGGGTTACGCCTGTCGTTGGGCAGAGCCTTAAGCACAATACAGGTGACAGTACAACTTCGCTCAAGAAATGCAGCTACAAAACATTTTTGAAATGTGCATTTTACGCATCGAAGAAATGCAGAATACTGCAAAACATACTTTAGCGAGAAAAAATTTATCTTGAAATACTTTTTTATTTGAAAGGAGAAAAATAAATAGTAAAAAATACATTACCACCCTATTCTAGACTTCAGATTTTTTTAGTACACAACTCAAAATTATTCACAGGCAACATTTTGTATCTTTATTTGTACTGTGCATCAGAATTTTTAATACACAGTTTTCGGTACTTTGATTATCTGCTTCCCCCGCTGAAAGGTAGAGAAAATATATTCATAATGTAAAGCAGTATGTCCTTAAAATAGTTATAAGCCAAACCACGATGTCGCTAAAAAGTATTTATGTGGCAAGTCGGGTATTCACGTAGCTTATGTCTGTTTTGGCCGATGCGCAATGCCCAAATGCCCGGATGCTTATTGGCAAACCGCACATTGAGTTGATCAATGTTAACGAATTTCGCATACTGCGCATGCTCAATGGTGTACCGTTGGCATAGGAGAAACTACTGGCGACAAAACATAAGCAACCCTACACAAGCCTGTTTGAACAAGCTCGATGTCATTTACAATTTCAAATACTGCGGAAATTTGTGTTTATTGCATTTGCTTCTATTTTCTTTCATTTTGATTTATTTTGTTCATAAACGTTACATTTAATATCAGTTTTTTACAATAATTTCTTTGACTTTAATTCAGTAATTTAAACTAGATTTAATCCTTGGTTTGTTAAAGTATATATGAAAGGAACGTATGATAAATATTCAATTGCTTTTATTCCTCAGAAGTATAATCAGCTAATATATCTTGTAATGTTTTCTGTTTTGTAATCCTCCTTAAACGAAAATTTGCGTAGTTTACAATCGATATTTACACTCCAAGTAATGAAGCAACTTACGTTTTAAAACCCAGAACTGTTTACGCCAAAGATAACACAATATCTATATCTTCTTTTAAAATTGCGCCTTTTAAAAGTCTTAACTGCGGCAAATTCTCTTCTGGGCATGCGCAGTAAGCGAAAATCGTTTAACATTGATCAACTGAATGTGCGATTTGCCATTACGCTGCCCCGGATGACGAGTTTCTGCAATTCTCTCCCCCCCTTTTTTTAAAGCTAAAACAGATAATATCTGAACAAGGGGAAACAGCGCAAAAATTACGGATTTCTCGAAAATGGCAAGTATTTCGCTATGGACTGTAGCGGTTTAATCGTAACAGGACTTTTGAATTATTAATAACTTTCTAATTGTTTATTTAATGGCATTATTTCATATACTTAAAACTGCAACTTTAAAGAAATAGTGTTACGCCCGATATAGCACAGGCTGTTTCTTACTCTTTTAATTTTGTTGACCGATTGCTTGGAATTCTTAGCTCGCGCAATAGTGAAAACGGTTATGAGATACATTCCGCAAGAGAAGGAGAGGTAGAATGATATCGTTTATTTACATTCGCTATACGCAAGTCACGTGATCGCTGAAGTCATCGGAACATATCTCATTTTCTGGATAATTAACAGAAGAATAAATTCTCTTGAGATTACTCATAAGTACCGCATTTACTCATACTAAAAAGCTAGAAGGGTTCACAAGATTCTGAAAAAAAAAAAAAAAAAAAAAAAAAAAACTGTAAATATTCATGTAAATTTCTTTTCCCTAAGAATTCAGAAAATATGTTGGAATGGCATCACTACGCCAGCGAATAAAAAGCCAGGTAGAGACTGACGTCATGGGACGCCAGAGGAAAACGAACAGTTCCGGTTTAGTTAGCTAAGAACGATGTTTGCATGATGTTGTTAGATATTGTAGCTAGATAAATATTTTTTATTCTTTTAACTTGTTTTTATCTGTAAATAAATCTTTTTGCTTAAGTTTAAATGAAGTGCTCCATTTGTGACAAGATTGCTGTTAATTCATCGGGTAGATGACTTACGAATCCCTTCTGAGCTAGCCATTGTTCGAACGTAACGCCTTACGTAACATAACATTGTGGCGCCAAGACGTGGGGCGCGATAACAGCTAAAATAAATTGAAAATGGAGCTTACACAGCTGAAAACCGAAAGAAAATGTCTAAGAACTTCCTTTACCACATGTGCAAACAAAATTGATGCAGAACTGAAATCAGATATTCCTGATTTGAAGCTACTTTCGATTCTGGAACAACAGCTTAGAGACAAGTTTAATCGACTTGAAATTTGCCAAAAGGAAGTAACGTCACTAATTCTACAATCTAAAGAAGCTGAAAAGCTATATGAAGAAGATTTTATTTCGTCTGAGCCTTATAGAGATAAATATTTTGAACTGTGTTCTCAAATCGAAAAGCTGTCGAAGAATCCTTTACCTACTGAATTACCAGAGAAGCGCAAATTTAAACTGCCGAAGATCGAACTAAAGAAATTCAACGGCGAAGCAAAAGAATTTTTGACGTTTTGGAGCCAGTTTTCGAAGATCCGACGATTCCAGATGAAGATAAATTCCAGTACCTCCTGCAAGCAGTTGTTCCTCAGTCCAAAGCCGCACGGGTAGTGGAGAGCTTTCCGGCAACGGCGTCGAATTACCCGAAAGCAATCGCCCAGCTTCGAGAGAGGTTTGGAAGAGAAGACTTACTTGTACAGATATACGTCAGAGATCTTCTAAGCATGGTTATGCGTAATGCAAGCAGTGGACGTGTGAAGACGGATCTTCCCACTCTCTACGATGATTTAGAAACCAAGATTAGAGCTTTAGAAAGTCTTGGAAGAACGCAAGAGAAGTATGGTGATTTCTTAACGCCTTTAGTTGAATCCTGCCTGCCCGAAGAAGTATTAATTGCTTGGGAGAGAAACAGAAATTTAAAAGAAGCACCTCAGCCTGATGACCGATGCCTTGAAAATTTGATGAATTTTCTGAAACAAGAAGTGAAAGGAGAAGAGATGGTCGTGTTAGCCCGCACTGGGTTTGGTTCTAATCATATTTCTAAGAAAAAGGATACACTAAATAAAAATTTAGATTTCGCCACCGCAGCTGCGTAAGTACATCAAATTCTGAGAGCCCAGGTAAGCGCAATTTTAACTGTCTCTTTTGTGAAAAATGGCACCCAACTAAAGAATGTTTTTCTGCTAGAAATATGACATTAGAAGCTAAGAAAAATATATTAATTAAAAGAGGGGCCTGTTTTGGATGTTTCAGATTTGGACACACTTTTAAAACATGTCGAGTAAAAAATTCTTGCATGTACTGTAATAAACATCACCATTCTTTAATGTGTCCCGATCGCCAAGAAAAAAGCGCAAATGAAAAGTCTAAAAGGGACGTAACTGAAACCAGTACATTAACTAATAACTGTAAAATAGAAAATGTTTATTTAATGACTCTAATAGTTAAAATTAAATTTAAGAATGTTGAGCTTAAAGTACGCACATTACTGGATACAGGTTCTCAGCATTCGTTTGTCAGTAAAAAATTAGTAGAGAATTTAAATTTAAAACCATTAAGGCAAATTAAATTGAAGCATTCGTTATTCGGTGGAAGAGAAACGCGAACGCAGATTCACGATGTTTATAATTTGTTGATTTCGGCATTAGATGAAACTTTCTCCTTTCAAATCGAAGCACTTTCCGAGAGCAAAATTTGTGGCACAGTGCCAAAAGTGAACGATAGTAAAATTCTTAATGAACTGAAAGATAGAGGCGTCAGTTTGTCTGATTTGGGTTCTTCTGATCGTGAGATCGGTCTGCTTTTGGGAGCAGATATTGTGGGCAGTTTATTTACTAATAAATCTGTTCGGTTGGAGTCAGGGTTATTTTTGATTGACACTTGTTTAGGACATGTGTTAACTGGGAAACATGAGTCATTTGGAGATAGCAATGATGATACTGTTTTGAATGCAATTTCGTTGTATGTTAGTAATTATTCGATAAAAGATTTGTGGTCTTTAGAATCCATAGGTATTTCAGATCCCATTGAAAATAACAGAAAGAATTTAGAACATTCTAGAGTTTTGGAAGAGTTTAAAAATAATGTGAAAATTCTTTCAGACGGTAGATATGAACTTTGTTTACCTTTTAAATCTGATGTGGCCGATTTGCCGACAAATAAAGATTTAACTTGGAAGCGGCATAAAAGAATGTGCCAGCGAGCACAAGATAAAACATTTCTAGAAGAATATACTACGATTTTCCGGGAATGGGAAAAATTGAATATAATTGAAAAGGTAACTGATAATGCTGAGACGGGACATTTTTTACCTCATCGGCCAGTAATTAAGGACAGTACCACTACAAAAATCAGACCTGTCTTTGACGCGTCAGCCCGAGAAAGTGGTAAATGCTCTTTGAATGACCTTTTGTATAAGGGTCCGAACTTACTAGAAACAATTCCAGAGATACTTGATAGGTTTCGAATTCATCCAATAGGATTATCTTCAGATATTGAGAAAGCATTTCTGATGCTAAGTATAGCCCCTCAACATAGAGATTTCTTGCGGTTTTTTTATCCGTCCGAGAGTGAACAGATTGTTTACCGACATCGCAGAGTAGTATTTGGGTTAAAGTCGAGTCCATTTTTATTAGCAGCCTCAATTACACATTTATTAGATAATGTACCATCTGAATTTGATGCTATAGCACAAGAACTGAAACATTCTTTTTACGTAGATAATTGTGTTTCTGGTGTTGCAAATATTGAGGAGCAGGAAGATTTTATTGTAAATGCAAAAGATATTTTGTCACGGGGTTGCTTTAATTTAAGAAACTGGGAGAGTAATGTAAAATGTAAGTATGTTTTTTAATAGTACTGGTGTCACGAAAGTATTGGGAATTTTGTGGGATCTTGATAAGGACACTCTTAAGTGCAATTTAAACTTTAATCTTGTAAGTGAAGATCAGAATTTTACTTAGAGAATCATTTTAGCCACAGTTCACAAAATATTTAATCCAATAGGTCTGCTGAGTCCTGCAATCTTACCACCTAAGCTTTTACTGCAGGAAACGTGGAATTTAAATCTAAAGTGGGATACTCCCTTACCAGATAGTATTCAAATGTCTTTTAAAAGATGGTTTAGAGAAATAGATGCATTAAGAGATATCGAAATCTCATGTTATGTTGAAATAAATGATTCCACTGAGATGCATGTTTTTGTAGACGTGTGCAAAGAGGCATATGCCACCTGTATTTTTTTTAGAACGAGAACCTCTCAAGGGGTAAAAATTTACTTTGTTAGAGCAAAAACCAGAGTTGCACCTTTGAAGAAAGTAACGATCCCTAGGTTAGAGTTAATGGCTTGCTGCATTGGTGCCAGGTTGGCATATTCAGTGAAGCAGGCTTTAAATGCCCATGAGATTAAAACAATATTTTGGAGCGACTCTAGGGTAGCTTTATACTGGTTAAAAGAACGTGGTGATTGGACAGTTTTTGTCTCGAACAGAGTAAAAGAAATAAATAATCTGTTTCCTAATAATGAATGGCGACATGTGCCAGGGAAAATGAATCCCACTGATCTGATTTCGCGAGGGTGTTCCCCTAAGAAATTGTTAGAATCCTGCTGGTGGAAAGGCCCGGCATGGTTGTTGCAAGCAAGAGACAACTGGCCTGACACCGAAATATTGATAACGGAAACACCCGAAATAACACTTCACACAGGAGAAAGGTTAGGTTATGTAATATTAATTTGTCGGAAGAGAGAGTCCCGTGGTATGCCATTAAATTCTCATATTTCCATTCAATAGTTAGAATGGTTGCATGGATATTGAGATTTATCAGTAATTTAAGATCGCGTCATGATACTAGACGGGGGGGGGAGAACTTCTAACGCAGGGGATTGAAAATGCTGAAATTCTGCTTATTCGTAATGTGCAAGCTCAATTTTTTCCTAATGAAACCTCTTTTCGGAACTTGTGTGTTTTCAAAGATGTGAACGGAATTATCAGAGTTAAAACTCGAATTGCTGAACGCATAGATAAGCCTTTCTTCATTTCACCTATTCTTCTTCCTGATAAATGTATCTTTACTCAAAGACTGATTGAATATTTTCACCGAGAAAACTGTCATGCTGGAACCCAGATATTACTAAGCATATTGCGTGAAAAGTACTTTATTACAAGAGGAAGAAGAGCGATACGTAGTGTTCTGAAGGACTGTATTAAATGTCGATGATACAAAACTAAATCTCTCATCACTGAACCAGTTTCCTTACCTGCTGAGAGAGTGGAAAATGCTGCAGCTTTCGAAGTAGTTGGTATTGACTTAGCAGGTCCCCTATTTGTAAAACGTGGGGACAAAGTATGGATGGTTCTCTACACGTTTGCTCTTTATAGAGCAATTCATTTAGAGTTAATAACGTCGCTTTCCACTGATGCTTTTCTGTTATCATTTAGACGTTTTGTTGCTAGAAGAGGAAGACCTAGAGTGGTTTATACAGACAACGGTACAAACTTTAGGGGAGCTTATACAGTCAAAAGTCGTTAATCCGGACTCGTCGGGACTTCGGCGATTCCGGATTATCGATTTTTCCGGATTATAGATCATCAGTTTAAATCTGGTAAAATGGCATGCAGAAATTATAAAATTAAAAATATGAAACCGTAATTTACGAAATAAAGAACAATTATGATTTAAAGGGTATCAAAATTTACAAAAAAAAAAAAAAGCTTAATATTTATTTGTTTACTTTATTAAACATTTCTTTCAATGTAAGATGTTATAATACATTCTCTTTAATTCTATAAACAGACATAATTTCTTGTTCAGTTACAAAGTTCCGCTGTTCAAGTGATATAATTGCTGTGTCGAGAATACCGACTAATTTGTCAATCGAAATTTTTTCGTTTTCAATAACCTCTGTCACTTTCTTCGCTATCGGAAGCGAATTATAATGACGAATTATAATGACGAGGCATTTGATTTAAATCATATCAAAGACGAGATGAAATACTACATTGAGTAAGCAATTATAAGCCAAATAAAATAAAAACATCTGCCCTGAAGATAAGGATAGTGTTGACAGATCAACTTCCAATTCAATGCTCGCCGCCCCAGCGTTAAAGATAAACAAAGTTTAGATAAACACACGTTAAAGTTTAGATAAACTTTATCCATTTTTTGCAGCAATTCCACTTTTTGTTTAATGGACTCCGAAAGATACTTTCGCTTTGTATATCCTTTACATATTAGTAAATATATATCGGAAATTCTATTTGACATAATCGAAAGTTCAAGCTTACTTTTATAAAATTGCTCTAACAGTCTGCAAAAAATAATAATCCGGATACAATTCGAAGATTAAGGAACAACGCAATCTGCAACATTAACTGAAATAGATAATTAGATAATTTTAGCTTAGCTTATCCTGTCCGTTATACATTAAACGCGCATTCGTAAACGTATTTTGTGCACGCGCACACGCAAATTAGCAGCAGTAAAGGTCTTACGCGCATGCGTCAACGCGACGCATGCGCAGAAAGTTTGTAGCTTTGAGGTCCGGATTATAGATCATTCTGGATTATGGGTGTCCGAATTAACGACTTTTGACTGTAATAATTTTTTAGAAATTGATTGGAGTAAAATAACTCGACAAACAGAAATACAGAAGATCGAATGGAAATTCATCCCCCCCACTGCTGCCTGATGGGGCGGATGGTGGGAAAGACTTGTTCGAGTAGTCAAAGAACTCCTTAGGAGAACATTGGGCAGAGCTGTTCTTACCTATGAAGAACTGGAAACAGTTATGTGCGAATGTGAAAGGGTAGTAAATTCGCGACCCCTGACATATGTATCCGAAGATACAGAAGACTTAGTTCCACTTACACCTGCCATGTTTCTGACTGACAGATCCAATTTAGATGTAACTGATATAGATACAGTAGACACCAATCATCTCAGGAAAAGAATCAGATTTCGTGCAAAATTAATGGAAGATCTCCGTGTACGTTTTCGAAAGGAATATTTAGAACTACTTATTCAGAAACGACAGCAAAATTCACACTTTCTAAATATTCGAGTGAATGACGTTGTGTTGATAGGAGATGATATCAAAAAGAGATTGAATTGGCCTTTAGCCAGGGTTACGGAACTGATTCCAGGAAAGGACGGTAAAGTGAGAACAGTTAGATTAAGAACGCAAACTAACAATTTAGTATGTCCGATACAACGAGTGTTTCCCCTAGAAATCCAAGATGATGATTTGTCAGGTTCATGTCATCCACGTGATCCTCAAAAACATCAATCTGCTGTAAAGTCTTCAGATTCTCATCGTGGAGACGACATGAGTACCTCTCATCATTCAGAAATTTCTGGGTCACCCCGATCTCCGGACTCAACTGATGTTTCCGATGTATGTGATAGTTCTAAGACTATAAAGACACGAGCTGGTAGAACTGTTAAGATGCCATTAAGACTGAACTTGATAGACTTGAATGTTTTGAGTAGCTATCCAGCAACTCAAAGGGGGGAGGATGTTGGGAATGGCATCACTACCCCAGCGAATAAAAAGCCAGATAGAGACTGACGTCATGGGACGCCAGAGGAAAACGAACAGTTCCGGTTTAGTTAGCTAAGAACGATGTTTGCATGATGTTGTTAGATATTGTAGCTAGATAAATATTTTTTATTCTTTTAACTTGTTTTTATCTGTAAATAAATCTTTTTGCTTAAGTTTAAATGAAGTGCTCCATTTATGACAAGATTGCTGTTAATTCATCGGGTAGATGACTTACGAATCCCTTCTGAGCTAGCCATTGTTCGAACGTAACACCTTACGTAACATAACAAAATAAGTTCTTGTAAATTTTTAAATGAATTCGTTTACTTAGTGTTTTCGTCTTAATAATTGATCTGCTCGTGGATTTTGGATGCATGAGTTCTGACTGAGGAAGAAATTACGAGCTGCTTCAAGAAAACGAGAATATTTAATGCTTTTGATGACAGAACGTGGGATGACAAACGGAACAGTGACGAAGGCAAAACCTTGCAAGCTGTTATAGCAACAGCAATTCCATCAGAATTGAATGATTTGAGGCCTAAGGGGTGTGGTATATGGAGTATAACACTACAGTGTATTAGGGCATAACACATGTTCGTTATACTCGAAGAGAAGTAATGCGCTTAGTGAAATAAATGTCGTCATCATCACAACACAGCTTTTACACTTACCAAAAATAAGTTACAAGAACGCATGGGTCTGCACGCGAACACGAGCGGTAGTACACTACTAATTGCGATACATGTACGGTCAGAGTTACATACATACATACATACAATTTCTTTACACAAACAGAAAGTAAATAAGAGTTCAAAAGTCCTGTTACGATTAACCGCCACAAGGACATCAAACGACAACAATAAAATGGTACCATATTAGATGCAATGTTAAATATTACTATATATTTTTACTGAAATAAAGGTTTCTTTTAAATAACTAATACTGTGAAAGTTTCTGGTAGTTTATCCAAGAATACTTTTAATTTGTTATGTTCGTATTGGACCCGGGTCCTCGGGAATTCACTTCCTCTCTTGATCTTCGTACAATAAAATTAGTAAAAAAAGGGGGAGAAAATATGCGAGTAAATACGATAAATCTTAAAAATATCCCAAGTATATAAACTTCCCGTTACACTTTTGACGTACAGTAAAGTAAACAGAGCGTTATAATTTCGAGGTTCCGATTAAACGACAAGATTTCGTAGTATTAAGTTTTGCAATTTAGAAATTTTGTCGCCGCTTTATTTTCTACCACTATGTCTCGAGCTGCGACGCTGCTTGAATTGCGAATTTTCCCTTGCTTTCTTTTTTACCTTGATGTTTTTTCACGGCAGTCATTAACCCTCGCGTTATTTTCTCTACGAAGTTTTAAATTGTAACCGCTCGCAAACATATATAATCTATCAATACCAAACAACAGACTATTGCTTAATATCTTCATGCCTTTTTTTTTCTTTTCATTATATTAAATTGCCATATAATCTACATTTTTGTTACAAAAGGTTATATTATAAAACCCTTTCCCAGCTGTACACCTATTAGAAACATAAGGCGGTTTATATAAAACTGATTATTTTTAAAGAATACAGTTTAGAAACAGTTTATTAGATTTTAAATGTAGACTATCTGTGGGAACATTAACTTTTACAATAAATGCTGAAAACATCACCCTTCCTTCCTGAAGACACAGCTGAACACGTCACTCCATGTTTCTTGACAATTATTTTAACACTTGACTATTAATGCTGTTGGTTTTCGTTGATAACGGCTCTGCTTTAAATCCCTTAAATTACTGGAATCCTATGCTAGACGCTGGCCAATTCGAAGTAGAACCAACAGTGTCAAGCATGTAGCTGTGGATTAAGTAGAACGGTTACTAACAAATCAACAGCCAGCTTCGTACGGATCATGGAACGCATTCAAGCTATGTCAGAAAGAAGTACAATTTTACGTTTACTGTGAAGGCTAATAATCACCTACAAATACTCTACATATGAGATGTAATAAAAAAGGATGAAATGTCATTTGAGTAGAAATTCAATAACACTTCATCACAGCAACTAATAATTTACATAGTTTTTAAAACAACAAAGTTTTCGTTAGGAAACAGAATTCTGATTTAACAAGCATTTCGCCTTTTTTTAATTAATGCAGTTATTTAAAAACATAAATAAATACTTCTTCCTCTTTTTTCATAATCTTTTCATAATCTTTTCATAATCTGAAAAACATTCCTATGATACATAAATTTTAAACTTATAAGGTATTTCTTCCACCTTCTTGGCATGCCTTCGTGGTGTGGTGGTCTGCACGCTCAGCACGTAACTGAAAGGTAGGCGGTTCGATTTCAGACGAAGACGTTGCATATTTTTTATCTCTCTGACCTCCAAAAAAATCCTAATGTCTCTACAAACTATTTTAACGATAATATGCTGAACATGCTTTTTCTCATAGAAAACGATGCATTTTCTTCAGACTTTAAAATTTTAAGTGCCTACCAACTTTAATCATCATAAACTAAAAACGAAATGAAATAGTGGTCTTTATGATAATGTAAAACACTTTTTACATGAATGAAAAATAAGTAATTTAAAAGAACAGATTCTATTTATTTATTTTTAACTATTCCCAAACACACGCCTCTAGGAAAATAAAGCAGGAACACTTTTATGAAATTTATTTAAGAGTAAGCTTCGAAGTTACCAATTGTGCCATAAATATAATTTCGCTTCCGTACACAACTAATGTCAGAACAAGTGTACACAGATACCCCATCCTCCCTTAAATCATTTAATTAATTCAGTGCATGCGAACTGGATCATTAAATACTTTTTACTTTTCTCAGTGTAAGCCATTGCTACACAATATTCGTAGTGTTATAAAGTAATGAGGTAAACTGTTAATGTACATGCTGCCGACATAATCGCTTCTGCTACCCGGTTGGTTTTTACTTATCTTAGGAAGCCTCAAGAACAGAGTTATTGCTCTTTCATGATTAATACACATGATTAGTATTAGAATTATTTTAAGCATAATGCAAATTAAAAATTAAATTTACTGACACTTGAAAAAGCATTTTAGAGCATTAATTTTGCTCCAAATTATGTTTTAAGAATAAAATTGCTGTTTGTTACACTATCCGACACTGGAAATATAACACCAAGAAGGTGCGGCCAGAAAGTGATGAAACTTGGCAATCAGAGAGACAGCAACGAACAATAAAGTGTCTTTATTTCGAAATGATATGCCTAATACAGAGCGACATCAGCATCGGCTCAGTAGATTGTAAGACCACACTGGACGGCGATGCACGAAACAACACATCTAGGTAGATGGTTAATGAGACTACTGATTGTGTCCTGAGTAATGGCTCTCCATTCCCTGTCAACCCTCCGCCGCAGTTCATCTTCTGAACACGGCAATGGCAGGGTCTGCAAATGGCGTCCAGTCACATCCCAAATGTGTTCGATTGGTAAGAAGATCAGGAGAGAACGGTTGCTTGGGAAACATCTGTACACCTTGCAGAGCACGTTGGCTGATGCAAGCAGAGTGTGTTCGGGCATTATCCTACTGATAAAAGGCATTGGGCACTCCTTGAAGGCAGAGGAGTGTCATTGGCCCGGCACATCATCCACGTATCGTTGGACCGTCATAGTACCCTGAATACGAACTAGAGGTGACCTGGAATTTTATGTAACGATGGTGCCGCGTACGTAATGATGATGTACGTAATGACAAACCATGATGTCTCGTTGCCGCGAGGTGGGGTGTTCCCACAGTTGCTGCCGGCTTGGACCTGTCTCCACATCGACGCCACATTCATACGTGGCGACCGTTATTGGAGAAACAGAAGCGTGACTCATCTGAGAACACGACCCTGTGCAATTCCGTCCTCCACATCGCTCGAGCCCGGCACCATTGCACTGGCATGTGAGGTCAATGGCAGTTTTCTTAACGGACGCAATGAGTGAAGGCCACTACTAGACACCAATCGTTGGCAAATGCTTTTGGTCGATATAGAATCACCTAGGGTGTCTTAAACATACTGCAGAATGGGCTTGCGGGTGCGCCACCACTTGTCGATAGATACGTCGATCCAAGTGTGATGACATCACTCTCGCTGCACAGACACCTCTCGACACATTCCCTTGTTCAAACCATCGTCGCTCCAGCCGGTGGACTGTGGACGCGTTTAGGTGCGTGTCCGCTGAGATCTGCCATACGGACCAACCTACTTTTCTCACTCTGATCACCATGCCCCTGGAAAAATCCTCTGTCTGTCGGAACTGCCTCCGTTGATGACGGCCTGGCATTCTCTGCTACCCCCATAGCACAAAACGTCCTCAGGATGTCCTATTTAAGTCGCAATATCCCGGGACATACTTAGGATGTCCTAAGGATGTTGATTCTCAGATGTCCTGAGGAGATCGTAATTTAACATCCTGAGGATGTCTTATTTAAGTCGCTATGTCCCGGGAGCATATTTCACAAGTGCACATCTGTGTAGCCACCGAGGGTGTGGCTTCTAGGATGGACCAATGGGCATCCAGTAATATTTCTGTCATGTCACATGACCTTTCGTGCGCTTTAAGATTTAAACAAAATGGTTGAAAATATTTTGCCACGCAATTTTCTGTACAAAATAATTAAAGCATCGTCGATTTCTTCTGAAAATTTTCATTTCGAAGTTAGATCAAATATAAGCAAATGTGAAGATTTAACTACCTGGTTGAAATAATTTAAAATAAATACAAACATATTTTGGATACTCCGCAAAAATATTTATGTGAAATATTACTTAATAAGTGGTGAATAAGATGCAGAAAGAAACATGTGATAAACATCTGAGCCCAAATGCTATCAATGACTCTTTACAATGACTTACTTTTACTTTACTCTGATACTCAATGACTCTTTACATAAAACTATGCATATAAGAAAAAAATTTACACCAATTATATATGTAAATAGAAGTCAGCGCTTTTTATTGCAGTCTGTATGAAAAATATTAAAAAAAAACTATACACTTGAATTTTCTTAATCCACAGGTGTTAAGTAAATGCATAATATTTGAGGCTAATTATAGCTTGAGTCATTTTCTCGTTGTAAAGAACATCAATCCAAATATTAATGAGTGATAAAAATCGCGAAAGTGAAATGTCAGCGATTAATTAAACTCATGAAGCGAAAGCACTACGAGATTTTCTTCTACTACGACATACATTTTTTGCCTCGAAACAAATGCAAATTAAAACATAAACGACATACGCTCAAGTGCATGAAGATTTAGCGTCGCAAGAGCAATAGAAGCTCATTGGTCCATTTTCAAAACCACTCCCTCAGTGGCTACGCTGATGTGCACTTGTGAAATATGCGTCCTGGGATATGACAGGATGTCCTGAAGATGTTGATTCTCAGATGTCCTGAGGAGTTCACCAATTTCACATCCTGAGGACATTCATTCTGCATTGTCCGGAGGACTTTCGTTGTCAAACATTTTGAGGATATTTGTTCTCAAATTTACCAGTTTTAATTTTTTGACATTGCACATCTGAAACTTGCACATTATTTAATTTTCATATGTATTTTACTAAGTTGTTTCTAAATGCTGTACATTAAAAATATTGATATGATTGATGATTATTCTTGTTATTTTGCTATTAATTTTAACTGCTATTTTTCTGACGTTTTTAAAAATTTATTTAGTCATGGAAAAGATTTTTTTCAATGGATTAGCATTTTCTAGAATATTTGCAAAATTCTAAATAACATATATTTTTTTAATAAAAAATGTATAAATTACATGTATAATTACTTACGGATTACAAACCCTACTACAAATATAGGTAAAATTAGATATATATATATTTAATTACGGAAACGAATTTTTTTTTAAATTTGGGTATAGAGACATTAGGTATTTTTTTGGAAGCAGGAAACATGAAAAATTAGCAACTGCCTTCGCCGGGAATCGAAGGACGGACCTCTGGAATACCGGCCCAGTGTTTCAACTACACCACTACACCACGAAGACACGCTAGGTGTGGCGGTGGTGTATTTAATTATGGCAAAGCACACTAGGTCTATCTGCCTAAGGGGAGGGATGTCTTCGTGGAGGACTTTCTAAGGGAAACTGGCTCGTATACACATTACACGTGGGGAAAACCACGAAAACACCCATGCAGCCAGCCCATTCGCGGGATTCGAACCTCGGATCGCACTACCAGGGTTCAGCGACTTTACCGCTCGGCCGCTTGTGGGCCGAAGACACGCTAGGAAAGCGGGAGAAATACCTTATATTACTTCTCTTTTTAAAGGCCGACTTTTTTTTTAAGGGGATCCAATCACTAAATCCTGGGTGTGGATATACCTCATCCAACACCTTTTTAATTCGGGTGCCACTGTAGAGACATTAGGATTTTTTGGGGAAGCCGTAGAGATGAAAAATTAGCAACCGCCTTCGCCGTGAATCGAACCACAGACCTCTGAAATATCGGCCCAGCATGCAGAACTATTACACCACGAAGGCACGCTAGGAAATAGGGAGAAATACCTCATAAGGAAAATTTTTTTCCTCTAATTACAGGACAGAAAATGTTTTTCAATCGCGCGATCTGTTATTGATATTGAATTACAGTCGTGCGATAATTTCGCAGTAAAGATACATCTCTGATGACTATCCAAGATTCTAGAAACTTTGGTCTTATATAGAGATGGTCGTCTTATAGAAATAATGCTTAATATCAATATTTATTTATAATCTCAGAACTATTGGTCACTTTCAGAAGTGGTCGTTTGAGAGGCGATATTCTATATATTTATTTACTGATACTCTCAGATTCCAAAATTTGTTTATATTCTCAGAAATATTGGACGGAAGGTGGTCGTCCCATACATGCAAAATTTTACATTTCATTAAAAATGAATTCGGCATTATTTAACTATTTCCCTATTAATTAATTAATTAGATAAAGAAAAAATTAGGAAATAGTACTGTTTATTACGGAATAATGTAGGAAGTTCTACAGAACTATATTCTTTCGCGTCATTGCACATTGTATCCGGAAAACTACTAGTTCCTTGTATTCTTCCGCAAATCCGTAAACATCTGTCTGATTTGAAACGAAATCCAAAATGGCTGCGCCATGAGGTTAACTTGTATGGATATTTTTTGTTGCATGAAAGGTAAGTTCAGTTGCAATACTTGTATGTTTACTTTTTTTGCTTTTCGAATTTATGTTATTTATGTCATTTTGACAGTTAAATGTTTCACAGCTTTATGAATTGTTACCATTCTGTCGTGAATTACGTGTATCTCAATGGCTGGCTGTCTTTTCAAATATCTAATTTGCCCTGCTATCCAAATGTTTATGACTGAATTTTTTTTAGTCTAGTTTATGCATTCAGTTTCAAAATAATATGTGTGATCAGATTGCTTATTATTTTATTGCAGCAATAAATTTATGTTAAATAGTTTGAACAATTGTATAAAAATAAGAGTTTGCATTGTTTTGTCCAAAATATGTATGGTTGAAACATTATCTTAATCTAGTTTGTAATTCAAGTTTCAAATATACAAGCATACATAAATACAATTCTGAACCCGGTCCTCATAACAGAACAGTACCTTTTTTTAATCTTTTTTGAATATTTTATAAAAGGATTAAGCATTTTTCAAACTGCATATCATTTTAAGATTCGACTTGCAGGAAGACAAAATATGGTCATTCAATCAAATGCTTATGATTGCTTTTAACATTTTCTCATAAATATTGTTTGCATTTTTATTGTATTTTAGATACTTTAGTTATGTAAAGTGAACATGAGAATATTAGGAAAGTTGAAGAATATGAATAGCTACCATAATACATGTATTTTTTCATCGAGCCCATTGTTTTAGAAACCAATGCACCATTATTATACGCTGGCTTATTTTATAGTTATATGCAGTTTAATTTTATGTTCATGTTACTGTAGTATTGTCATTATAATAAAAGTATTGATAATTTTTGTTGAATCTTGCAAGTTGCCTAACATTCAGAATTATTACTACCGAATTTTACTGATATGTTTTTTCGAGTTGACATAATCTGTCTGATAAATAAAATAAACTGGTGTTTAAATTATATGCATTTCTCTTAATGTTTCATTGAAAGTGAGATGGAAATATAAATGCTATCCAGAAAAGTGAATTCTTTTTGCCTGAAATAACAAACTGTACTAAATGATTAATGTTTATATCATTTCAGAAATGTCAATATTAAAGTTTCTCCTTCTCTTCTTTGATTTTGAAATAATTTATAATAAAATAATATATGCATAAGTGTAATTAATGTAAAGTGTCATTCAATAACATAACTTATTTTTACTGATATTTTTATATTTCTTATCTGGGTTTTCTTTTGGTGTTAGAAGGAGGAAAAGACTGTAATGTTTTAATTAAGGAAATAATTAAAACATTACAGTCTTTTAAATAACACAGTTACAGTAATGTTTATTGAAGCAATCAGTACTGTGTGATTGCCAGTGATTGAATAATGTTAAAATGCATTGTTCATAAGGAAATTTGCTTATCTTTGTGTTATAGATTTTATTTTGACACAAGCTGAAATTTGAATTATTGGAAGCACTTTGAAAACCCGAATTATTTCCTGAATCATTAATCAGGCCAATATATAACATACAAATTTTCATACAAAATTATTTCTTTGAGCATATTATAAAGAGCTCATTTAATTTTATTATTTGTACAAATTTTAGACAAAAGTAACATGTAACAGTTAAAGATTTATTGAAGCCTACTTGTTACTTGTGGTAACAAAGAAGTGTGAAAGATATTGCCACATTAGCGAACATGATGATCATTGATGCTTAGTTTAGTAATTTAATAATATATTGAGAAATGCTGGGAACTTTCAGAAGTAGACATTTCGGAAATGATGGGCTTGATAAGAAATTTACATGGTTTTATTATTTATTCTTTAGTTAAGAATGGATTTTAGATGTTCATGTGAAAGAATTCTGTTTAATTATATGTGAAAGAATTGTTAAAGTTTGGCATTTAAAAAAATGAATTAATAATATGCAATTATCTTTTTATTATACATATATTACTATATATTTCTAATGCGCTATGTAAATGTCAGTGCTAAACAATTGAGATACTATTGTCAGGGCAATCTTTTCTTATACATGAAAAATTCTGATACTTTCTTATCATCTGCCCTCACAGCTTCAACTTATGCTAAAACAGCAAGAGTATGCACATGACAATAGCAAACTATGAATATGCATTCCACATGTATTTACATGCTTTATATTTAATCTTTATTTCTGAATAGTCCATTAGATGAAAAATATGTGAATATTGACCCAATGTATATATTTTTGTGTGTGTGCATCCTAAAATTTCTTGTTTCTTATAAAGTGCTTATTTGAATTACTACTTGTGAACAGAGCAGTAGATATGAACCATAAACTAACCATTTTGCCAATTTTCACAGCTTTGCAGATAGTCAGAAAGCACCAAAATTTGTAATAATGTTAAGTTTAAATGATGTTCTATACTTTTGTGTTAATTTTTCTATTCTATTAATTCTATTACTGTGTTATCAAACTTTCTGCAGGAATTTCAACTGGGTAAGATGTTATTACCATGTGGAGAAGAATTTGGTTTTCAAGCTAGAAAAAATTGCAGCTGAAGGATTTTGTAGAAGGTCAGTCAAACTGGTTTTAGTTAATTATAATTTAATTTTGGGTGAAGAATTCTCAAATTTATTTATCATAAGTGTCTAAAGGTTTTCTAAATTAAATTCTGCTTGTTTTTGAAATTTTTCATGACATTCATTCTTTGATTATTACTATTATTATTTTTAATTTACTAACTTATATCCAGGCACATAATGTTGCATTTAATGCCATACCTTAAATATTGTAAAATGTTAAAATAATACATTTCACTTAAAAATGTGGTTGTGACAGTAAATTTTCTGTTACATTTAATCATTCTATAAACATTGGTATACATCATTTTTCAATAATCTGTATATTATTTTGTGCATTTCTTTTACATCCAAGATCTGGCATATGACTTGCTTTTCAAACTGATAACATGGTGTAATAATGTAATCTAATGGTTAAAGTTTACTATGGAACGGGCCAAATTTAATAAATTATTCTTTGATAGAAATTTATTCATGTGTTCAGTGTGTCTCATCTCTTTAAATTGCTAAAGTAAATTTTATGTACTTGCATTAAGGAATTTTGACTGTATCAGAGTAATTTTGTTTCAGTTATTATAACATGCAAGGGAAAAAATTCATTCATAGCTCCGTATTTAAAATTAGTTAATTAAAGTCCTTAATAAAGAGGGACGTTTTGTTGTTTTTAATGTCGATAGAGTTTAATTAAAAAATATGCCACATTAAGGGTTACTTTTTAACCTAATTTAAAATTTTCATTACTTTAACATGTCCAATAATTGTTATTTTAACTCCGATATTGTAATAATATCAAAATTCCTTACCCAAATGTAAAACAAGAAAAGAAAAAATTAAAATCTAGAAGTATATTTATTTCATACCTCTAACAAATAAAAACAACACAAGCACTTTTTACTGTCTATCTGCATAGTGTGGCATGTCCCGTAAGATTGAGATTTGTATGGTCAAATCCATGTTTCAGTTAAAGGAAAATACATGCACAGTCTTCTGACTTTCCCTTCGATTAAGGATTCTGTATATACTAGCATAGGAAATATATTAGTTAATGCAATGTTATACATCAATATTTATAGACAATTATTGTGGCTATGTTTATTATAATTTTGTTCACTGTAATGGCTGGAGTGCCTAAGCCATCATGCTGTGTAAACAAAACTCAAATCTTCATCTCTGCATACTGCTCCACTAGTGTTTAAACCACTGAAATGGTGATTATGGTAGAACATCTTTGGTAAAAATTTACTCTACTGTAACCCTTGGTGAATCGTTTCTTTTTTTTTTATATCAAGATCGTCACCTGAGAGGATCAGCACCAATTTCAAGGTGGCCGCTACACAAAACCAAAATAAGAAGTCAAAGACATACACAAACTCTGTGTCCATGTACACATCGACCTATTAAAACAGAGAACTGCACAAACTGGGCATTGTACACTGCCTTAACTTTGTCCATGTACACATTGATCTATTTTCACTTTAAGAAAATCAGAAAGTTAAAAATATCATAGTTACCAGAAAAAATTCGCCACTGTCTTAACACACAGACAACCAAAAATACACAAACAGAGAGGAATAAGTTACCAAAAATACATACCGTATTTACGCGAATCTAATGTGCATCGTTTTTGCCCAAATGTAGTATTCAAAATTGGGATGCGCATTAGATTCGATGGCGCATTAGATTCGAGTGCAAAGTTCGCCGATGGCGTCAACCAAATTTCTCGACTACATTTACCGTTACATTTATCATTGACACATTATTGCATAGAGGATACAAACTGCAGAGTACGTAGCCACGAAATGGAAGGCAAACAGAGAAGAATGTCATATGACGCTACTTTCAAACGTAAAGTAATTCTTTATGCTGAAAAAAATGGCAATAGAAAGGCAGGGAGAGAGTTCAACGGACCTGAGAGCAATGTTCGCTTGTGGTGGCAACAGAAATTGGCACTGTTTGCAACTAAAGCTAGTAGAAAGAAATTCACTGGCCCTCGCAAAGGAAGACACCCTAAAATTGAAGGAAAAGTTTTGGAATTTGTACGTGAAAGGAGGAAGAATGGACAACCTGTGACTAGTGACACCATAAAAAATAAAGCAAAAGAGGAGGCTGAAGTTCTTGGAATACGAAACAAGAGTTTAAGGCTAGCCGTGGATGGGTGGATCGGTTTATGAAGTGGATGGGTTTATCTCTAAGACGCCGTACAACAATATGCCAAAAGCTTCCTGCAGATTTTGAGGGAAAACTACTAACATTTCAGCGGTATGTCATCACACTTCGGAAGGAAAAGAATTTTTCAATAGGGCAAATTGGCAACGCTGACGAGACGGCAATTTGGTTTGATATGCCTCATAACTACACCATTACGGAGAAGGGGACTAAGGAAGTTATCATCAAAACTTCGGGATATGAAAAACAACGCGTAACAGTGATGCTGGCAATAACAGCAGACGTGTGCAAACTTCCCCCTTTCTTAATCTTCAAACGGAAAACATGCCCTAAAACCCCTAAGAATGAAAAGCTGTTCCCAGATGATGTCCTGATTTGAAACCAAGAGAAGGGGTGGATGACGGAATCATTAATGCTTGATTGGGTCCGAAATGTATGGAAACGCCGTCCCGGTGGGCTCTCCAATCCACCATCAATGCTTTGTCTGGACGCATTTCGTGGTCATCTCACCGACGACATAAAAAAGAAGATGTACAGCCTAGGCAGTGATCTTGTTATCATTCCTGGAGGGATGACGTCTGTGTTACAACCCCTGGACGTTAGTATAAATAAACCTTTTAAGGGGTACGTTCAGGCGGAGTACGAAAAATGGTTTTGTGAGCCAAACCGTGTATTGACCCCGACAGGAAAAATTAAGCGTGCTGCATCGCACATTGTTGCACACTGGGTTTCTGCTGCCTGTAAAAGCATTGAAGCACCAATGATTGTGAAATCTTTCAAGAAATGCTACATTTCAAATTCATTGAATGGCAGTGACGATGAACGTGCTCTGGAACACTGAGGATGACGATGACGATGATGAGGAAAGAAGAAATGAATCTGCTTCTGATGAAGAGAGCTGCGAGGATTCCAGTGATGAAAACATTAGTGAATAAAGACGTTTACTATTAATCACTGATTGTGGAAACTGTTAGTTAGATAGAAATATTACGATTTATTTCATGTTCATATTTTACGATAGGTACCGTATATACGGTAGTGCTAATTAACAATGTTTGTTTCACATGACAATAGCCTACTAATAGGTTAATTCTATGTTCTGCTACTTTATGTATAAATCCATTGTTGTATAAAATATGGTATCTAAATTTAAATAAAATTATCATACCATTAATTGATAGTTTATATACAAATTCATTGTTGTATATAATAAGATTCAATAAATTCCTCATATCATTGATGCGCATTACATTCGCCGGCAAACAATTTTTTTATTATTTAAAGTTTTAAAATGGGGATGCGCATTAGATTCGATGGCGCATTAGATTCGCATAAATACGGTATTTCCTAACATAAAAACATTAAACAACAAATCTTCTAGCAAAAATTAACACACAGAGACAAAAAAATAAATGAAACGTCATTTTTTTAACATACCTTTTTTTTCACATGCATATGTTTAGGCTTCCCACCACCATCCTCCAGGTAAGCAATTCAATTAAATTTTTCATCTCTTAGTCACCTTAGACATACTCAAACGATGATACCCACACCAAAATAATAAATAGGATGTTCAAAATACAAGACCATACCACTTCCGTGCAACCAAACACAGCAATTGTAAAGAATGGTAAGAACCAAAAACCTGGGACCGTACAAAAGGTTTACTATTAAAAAAAGTAGCCCAAAACTAAATTTATCACAGCACGTTGGCAATATTTGCAGAAATAACTCCCTTTTATTGTCCCAAAGGCTACTTTCGCCAACATTATCAACATTTAGGGTTACCGAAAAACTTATTTGACGCAATGGGCTTCCACATTTCACAAACAACCAATACCACTTTGCGATTTTTTTTCAGACAGAAACCAAGGTGTACCATACAGTAAAGATTAGCCACATCTTCATTTACTACTGTTACAAGTACTTCTTTGGTAAATTTCTGCGATTAAATTCAAAAGTTTAAAATTGCATTAACATGATCAGATTCAGAGTCATAGCTAGGGTTTTCAGCGCTCAGGGACAACTGAAGATTTCGCACCCCCTACTGCTTGCCAAGGATGGAAAACATTTAATTCTAAAATGTTCTAACATCAGTTTGGTGCCGTTTGGATTCTGCACCCGGGGACAGATGCCCCCCTCTAGCTATGCCCCTGATCAGATTTTATTTTCTGCACGTAGCTAACAATTACTTATGAGTTGTCAGATAAATGTTACCAGATGCAGTTAATTATTTTTTACTTGCCAATCTCATGAGACAAGTTTTTTTTGCTCCTGCAAGACTTTACTTTGTGTTGCAAAATAAATTCATTCTCACTCTTTTTGGACTTGCCTACACATTAAATTTAAAATAGTTTTATGAATAGGTAAGATGTGATTATCATAATTTTGTTTCTCTCTTTATCTTGGCAACTTTATATGTTGATTCAGTATCCAGGTTAACTACCAGTGGCTGATTGATAAAACTGCTCATATGTTCAGCTGGTGGTTTGAGTTTATTTTCTGACATAAAAAATTTTAAAAGGCATCCCCCATGTTTATTTTACTATAATCGAAAAATCAAATAATTGCTACTCTGTTTATAGGTACTAAATGTTAAAATATTTTAAATGCTTCCTTTAATTTGCATTCTAATAGTCATTTGTTTAAATTTAATTATGAATTATATTCACATATAGTAATTGTGAGTGTTTTTTTTTATTTTAGGTGCTGTGAAAGGCAATGACAGAGATCCAATTTATCAAGAGTTCTTATATACATAAGAATACATGGATATAAGATTGTTTTTCATGAATTCAAATAAAATGTGATAAATTGGATTAATAAAAACTATTTTGAATTTTGAAAAGTGTTTTTCCTCTGTTAATCATAATATAGTGCCATAAATTTCTGAATGTGTTTATTTTTCATCCAAATAAATAGCTTTACAAAAATTTGTCATATTAATAGATATTGCATAATTTAGCATTATTATAAATATTTATTATAGCAGATTTAGCTGAACTACTTTTTTAGTCTCTTTGCAGATGAAGTCACAAAGTGGTTAGATATTTTTCTGTATTCCCCATTAAGTAATTTTATCTGGTAAATTACCATTACTTATATACTAAAGGTGAAAGAATAAGCTTTCCTTGAAGATACAAAAATTTGCAGATATTTCAAAAAATTGGTATACGTAAAAAAGTTCTTAAATTGCCACATATGCGAAACTGAAAATGTTATATATGAAATAGTTCAGAAATATAAATATTTTCACTATTTTTTAACTATAATTCACTGCATTTGTTATATATAATCACAGTTTAAGGTAGCAGTGGTTTTCTCACTGTGATTTCTCATGTATTTTGATTCATAAATACACGTACATGAATCCACGTATTTTGATTTCTCTTTTGAGACCGAATAAAAAATGAACTAAACATTCTCGTTGACATTGAGAGTTGAATAAAAGCTCACCTCAAAATAAAATGAATTAATAAATTTATGGAAAATTTTACATTGCATATATTGAGCAGAAAGAGTAAACTGAATATACTTAATGGAATTAATAATTGGTAGAGTTGATAGCAGAATAAAATACCTTAATTGCATGGTAAACAGTAGATCTTTTGAAGTTTTTCTATGTTGCGTAAAATGCAGATTTAAATTTTTGATATTGTTTGTCATATAAATGGCAATTACTGTTTTATTTTGCTCTGAAATGAATGGTTAGTAATAAAATTCTGGATGAGACAACCTTTAACATGCGCTAGAATTTACAAAGTTTAATTTGGTGCTGATTTCAACAGGTAAATTTCATTTTACTGAATTTTGCGTAAAATAATACCAATGAACCATTGCAAATTATTTTCAGAACTTTTTTTTTTAATCTAAAAGGGCTATTAGTTTTGAAATGTGACTTCATATTGTCAGTCGTAAACTTGTTTCGCTTTTCATTCAAGTCTTGCCATTTGGCAAAATTTAACATATTTACCTTTAAAATCTAATATATTATTGACTAACAAGTCAAGCTATTTAAAAGCATTACACACAGTTCTTAACAATGCTTTTTTTAATTTTTAATCTGATTGATTTAAAATGCATTTAATTCATGATATATCTAATTGAAAACATTTTAATATTTCTACATAATTACGTGATATATTTCTTCATTTTTCAAATATATAGAAGATATATAACTTTCTGGTGTCAGTATCTTATAAAATGTTTTGCTATTTCCACTGCCCCATCTGTATTGATAATCTATGCATTCATAAACTTTTAGCCTCTTTGAGTGACTGCTAAAATCTGAGGCCTTTCAGATTTTTTTTTAATTGTGTGAGCAGAAAGATAGAATTTTAGAAGAGCTTCTTGAGTTACCTTTTGAATGATGTAAAGAATTGTTAACATAAAGTCAAATTTTTACAACTAAATATTAAATATATAAAAAAGCCTGCAGCATTCTCATGTTACGAAAACATATTTATTTATTCTGAGGCTAGGAATTGATTTAGTTTTAAAAATACAATTTATTCCATTTAACAATTTCCCAACAGTGTCATCAAAACACTATAAATTCCTTACATGTTTTAAAAAAAGATGATTCATTTATGTAAAGATTATTAAATGGGTAATTTTATTATTCAATTTTTAATACAAATTAACTGAAATTAGAAACTGATTTTGTAAAATAATTTAATTATGAATAATTCAATTTGGGGGCTATTGGATATTTAAAAATGATCAAAAGAGTTTTAATATCTTAAAAATAAAAGCAAAATTTTCAGTATTAATATTTTGTATTAATAATTCATTTTAATTTCCTTGCTCAGTTTTAATATATTCACAAATTCAGATTTAAAAACAAAATAAGTTGTATAAATATTTTCAACATTTCTGATTTTTATAGTAACCATTGGAGAACGATTTGAGACTATCTGTGTAAAAAAAAGTAGGTTTTAGATCATCGCACCTTCACATACTTTCACTGGAATTTTCCTCTGTATATATACTGGGATGTGACACTAAGCAGTTGAGAGTATGTATTTAAGAGGTTAAAGGGATATTGTAACTAGTGTTTCAAATCCTGATAACATCCCATACGCTGTCGGTGGGACGTAAATAGGATGTCCTAAGGATATACTGGGATGTGACATTAAGCGCTCAGGAGGATGAGTTTAGGAGGAAATTGGGATATTACGGGATGTCCTGAGGATGTAGTAAGTAGGACTTTAAATCCTAATAACATCCCATAGGCTGTCGATGGGACATAGATAGGATGTTTTTAGGATATAATGGGATGTGCTTAGGAGGTTTGTGGGATGTCCTGAGGATGTAGTAAGTAGGAGTTCATATCCTAATAACAATCCCGCACGCTGTCGATGGGACTTGGTTAGGATGTCCTGAGGATATCCCGGGATGTGACATTAAGCACTCGGGTGGAGGTGTTTAGGAGGTTTGCGGGATATTCCGGGATGTCCTCAGGATGTGTGCATATCCCGCGAGCAACATCTTTGGGATATCCCAAGGATGTTTTTGTGCTATGTGGGTATTACACGTGTCCTCAAAGTCAAGAACAAATTTTCTACGATGATTTTCCCAGCAGAAATAGTAACGGCACGAAAATTGAACATTCTGCAGGAGCTACGTATTTCACATCATTCGCATAACTCGGTGACGTGCGTCTATCTCTAAAACTTGCATAATTTTTGGGCCACTCCTTCATGGTGTTCCATTTTTAGTGTCGGGTAGTGTATAAAGCCAGCTGCATTAAACAGGCTAAAGAGCTGTAGTCTGGGTGCCATGCCTATTATATAAATCGTCACTAGTTTTATTTCTTTCAGTCAGAAAGATAATGAAAATTAATTTTTATGAATATATAACAACTACCACATGCTAATATACTAGCACTGCACATAAAATATGCTGATTTATTTTTACTAGACTTAATAAATTAATTACGCTAAGTACGTACTATTACACAGTGAAAATGTTTTACAAAGTTTACTTCCTAGCAAATACATTTTAAATCATTTAGCACATAAATTAACACCAGTCCCCTATTGATTATATATTACACATACCTGTAAAATTATCACAACATGATCCTGTGCGTTTCTTTTTTCGTCGTCGGCGTCTTTGTTGCTGATTTTTGGGAGTTTCTATTGGTTGTGGAGCAGTACGTTGAACTTCGGTTACAGCATCGGGTATTTCATTGTGATTTTCCAAAATGTCCACTGTTTCATCTGAAAAAATGTAAAACACATTTTCTAAATTATTACAATTAATCAAATTTAATATTACACAGTCACTTCACAATCCATTTATTTATTTTCCTATTATACTGAATACGTAAACCCTGATAACACAAATATGATCTGAATCATCAACTCTCTAACAAAATTACACTTGTTTCTCCTCCCCTTTTTTTAATATTTGAGAAATATTATTTTATCTGCAGAAGTCAATTTATTAATTTGAAAGTACTGAGGAAGATTTTCACATCAAAAGAGCAATAATTTTCAAATGTATTCACTATTAATTTTGATTTCAATCCTTAAGTTATTCAGTTCGTAAAAAAGTGGTTTCTAGACATGTAATACTTCCAATTACAAAATTTCTCAAAATAAAGGTTTTCGCCCATCAGCGGCCGTAAGGTAAAGTCGTTGAACACTGGTAGTTCGGTCTGAGGTTCGAATACCGCGCACGGGCAGCCTGCATGGGCGTTTTCGTCATGCGTAACGTGTTTACGAGATAGTTTCCCTTAGAAAGTCCTCCATGAAGGCACACCTTCCCTTACGAAGATAGCCTTCGAGGCTTTGCTGCAATCGCATAAACCAAACCAAAATAAGGTTTCGTGCGGTTTGATAAGTGATGGAAAGCTACCGTGCTATGCATGGAGAAAAGCACCAAAACACTCGTGCAGCCACCCCCATCTCCCACGATTTGAAACAACGTCGAATTATCAGTATTCAGTGATCTTATCCCCTCAACCGCTGGTGCGTCCTTAAATTATGGCAGAAAATTTTAAGAAAAATATTTCTGCCATCAGAATATGACAATTCTATAAATGCAAAATTTAACATTTTATAGAATCCCTGCGTAGCAAAATGTACAATGAGTAAAATGTTTACTACGCATTTAACCGCTTGCCTGATTATCCCGAGTTATCTCGGGTTCGTATAGATTGCAGTTAATTATTATTCCGAGAAAACTCGGAAGCAGAATTTATTAGTACGATTTCTTTTATCACGGTTTTACTCGGTCTGGAGGAAATGAAAGGAAATATTTAGCTTTGATTGGCAGTTTGCCAAATTTTATTGGTTGCGCGGTTCTTTTGGAAGGACTGGTCGCGCTTTGATTGGCAGTTTGCCAAATTTTATTGGTTGCGCGGTTCTTTTGGAGGGACTGGTCGCGTGTTTCCTTATTGTATAGTATACGTTGGCTTGTGGATTAGTAATGTATAAAGAAAGATGCATGCGTTGGAAAAAAAATAATGGCGATGATGGAAGATAGCGAAAGCGATGATTTTTCAGATAGTGATTATGAAAAGGTTGGGAAAAAAAAAAAAAAAAAAATTTAAAAAAAAAATCAAATCCAACGAGACAGTGTACTCTGTGCTCCCGTGAAAGAGATTCCAGCGATAAGCCAGTAAGAAAAGAGACCAGATACAAGTGTAGAACGTCAGGTACCACTCTGTGCTGTCCCTTGTTTCAAAAACTATCATACAAAGATTAATCTGTAACTTTTTTTTGTTTGCCCGAGATAACTCGGGATAGTAATCTAATATTAAAAATAAATGCTTTTACACCTTCAAAAAATTAAAAATTCAACTTAAAACCTACATATTTTTATTTGTTTCCTTTTGTTGTATTTAATAATAAAATAAAAAATGTGATGATTTTTTGCAATTTTTTTTCAAAAAAATTTGTAAGGGAAGCGGTTAAAAAGTTAAATCCAAAAAATTCCATTCTTTTACAAGCAAAGTTAGTATACATTAGTGGAAAAAAGGACGAGATAATGGCAATGAATAGTTTAGTAAGGACAATTACAAACTGCATGTGCTATGCCGAATAAAACAGTTAGTCACTGAACTTTCGTTTTGCAATAGAAAACTGATTTTGTACGATCAACTTTTATTTCGTATTTTCTTTTATAATCTGATCAAAATAGCTTATTAATGGGGAAAAGTAAATGTAAGTCATGAGGATACTCGTTTTCAAATAACTTAGCGAAATCTTTAAAAGTATGGAACTTTCTATATGTAATTTATTAAAGCATACGGAACATTTTTACTCACCGACTTTGATTTGCGAGACTATATAAAATGTTAAGATTTTATATCTGTAGAACCATTGCTTACTTTTCTTTATTACCTTATTTTGATAAGCTCTGTAACCAGAAGAACATGTTAAAATTAGTATTTAAAGATATAAAGCCTGTGACCCCCCCTCCCAAAGGATTTCTTTTTCTAATTTGTGAGCAAAGTTAACACTCGCAGGTTAGAAATGAAATCTTTTTAATGAAGATACCGACTGAATGTTCATGAAGTACAACTATCAACATTAAATACAAGATTTACCCCTCGACATATGAATTTATTGAAGCTATATTTCCATGCGGTTACTAAATTTTATTTTTTTTTCGCATACATAAAATTTCACACAGAAATAAATGTACAACAGTTTTTAATCCTTAAAATGAGTGCATCTTGACACTCCTCATGAAGCGTACTTATAATGTATAGCGTATATACAGTTTTTGTGGTTACATCTTGGGGTATCTTTGAACTCCAAAACTTATTTGTGTTCCTTAGATTGTAGCAAGGGTGTATATGATTGTGCAGTATCATGTCTAGCTTAAGCTGTTAGTACATGGCTTATTGTCAGGTCTAAACAATACGCGACACAAACATATCAAACATCACCTTTTGAGAGTACAATTTCGGAATAAGGTGCTGCAGAAGCATGTCGAAGAATTTGTGTCATACATAGTTGTAATGTTGGATAGCAACGAAATACACCAGTATTTGTTTTGGCACTAAGGAAAAAAGAAGGTGTTCGAAGATGAACCAAGGTTAAAAAGAAACTCAGGAACTGAAAGAAAATCCATTTGGGTTGGTCTATTTCTTATAAGGTCCATGTGAGATCAACAGAGCTCGTTTGGTGGAAGTTCCTATGCCTCAGAAGCAAGGCTGTAGCTATAATTGCTAATTTCGTTGAATAAGGCAAAGCAGAGAAAGACGGTACGTATTTACTTTACACAAAGGTACAAGGAGCGAGTCTGTTCCCTGAGGGTTGAACTATAAATTTTCTGTTGTCTTATCTACTCAAGTACTGGGGGCGCTGCTAACTCATCAACAACAATGCTCCCATAAAGTTTCATCGTATGCCCGTGCCTACAGTTACCGACAATTTCGTAATTCTTGGTGTATGGCAAATAATTTCTCCCGCACTCAAAGGATTAACATTAGTAATATGCGAAAGGCGTTCTTATCAAACGGGACTTAATAAAATATCAAAAAGTGAAAACGTTATTTTACTTTCCTGCTACATTCCTATACTTAACCCTGAATTTAACTAATTCCTGGTTCGGTTTAGAAAGATTTATCAGAATTCTTCAACCCTACGTGGTCTGCTTTCTCCATCAATGCTGAATTCTAACCCTCAGAGATTCTTCTTTTGCCCAGTTTGACAACAGATAATGCGTGGATTATCCAAAACCATATGTTTTACGCATCGACTGTTTAGACAGAGGTATAACCTGCTATGGACTAAAAACTATTATGGCCGTGATCGTCATTAACAGAGATATGGCCATTCTGGAAATGGTTACACCTTTCAAATGTATTACTGCAGCTGCGCGTCTTATCATTGAACTGTGTTTGAAGTCGTCTGTAAATATCAGCGGGATTTAAGCCTGACTTCACAAGAAACTTCAACACAAGCTGTTTCACGGGGACCATGCTTTATCACGCAGAAGTGTGTATGAGATGATCGAGAAGTCTGAAAGTGACCGGAACAAGCGTGATGCACGAAGAGACAGCGGGACGGCTGTCAGCCTCCAACCAGAAGATTTAAGAGAGACGATACTGGTGAAGCGGAACGTAGCCATCGATGAAATATGTTTTCAGCAGATTAGCCTTAGCTTTGCTGATCAACTCATCGACGAGGAGCTCGGCTTTTATAAAACCTGAGCAAAATGGGTGCCAAACCATTAACCGTCTGGATTTCCACCTGCTAGACCACCACGCCTGAGCCAAGATCGGTCCCTCTGTAACGGCTATCATATCTTTGTAGTGCTCAAAGATGCTTTACGAGGTCGCTGATTTTCTGCGGATAAAGACGCATAGGAAGCGTGCATAAATGGTTGCACGACTAACCGATAACTTTCTTCTTGGAAGAAATACGCGAGCTTGTGGACCGTTGGACTAAATGCATCGCAAAGGAAGAAGACTATGCAGAAAAATGACATACTTGTTCAACTCGTACTTTAGTGTAAATAACACGAGAAAACAAGAGTACGAATAATTTTTAACTTTCTCTTGGTACCAATTTAGCCATCTTCTTGGAAGGTATACGCTAGCTTGTGGACCGTTGGACCAAGTGTACCGTAAAGAAAGGAGACTATGCAGACAAATGACTACTTGTTCAACCCCCACTTTTGGGTAAATAATATGAGAAAACAAGAGTACGAATAATTTTTGACTTTCTCTATTTTCTATTTCTTAAGAATAACATGTAAACACTAGTTGCACTTTTTTGTATTAAGTTTTACGCATTTTTGAAAGGTTCTTAAACAGGCCAGACTGTGATCCTCAGTACTAGAGATAAAAAAATTTTTGCGCTCCGAGCAGATGTCTGGTGCCATTTGGTACACTGAGTAGGTGCTATGCAACTGAGATATCCTATTTCAGGTACGACGGTACCTGAAATACGTACGTTACCCGAAGCCACTAGTGTGATTCACCGACTAAAGTCGTACGCTGTGTCACCAAGGCAATCATTAAATGTAATGCTGTTTAAACAGAACTTTGTCAATCTAAACCATAGAGAAATTCTGAGTACTTTTACTTACTGAGTTTAAACTGGGGCATTCTACATGACTTAAGGCACAAAACATTAATATCGCATTTGTCACATCTACGACTAATATACTATACGTCGATGGTATATAAAATTTCGCGCGGATGATGCAACACTTGGAAATAAACCCTGTGGCCACCGACTGATACTAGTTTCAGATGAGATCCTGAAGAATACCGTCGAAATTGAGTTGTGCGAAAGTGTTCGTGTTAGATATATACCATAACGCCGTTATCCTTCGTATTCGTTAAAAGAGAGAGCTGGAATCATGAGTACGACACGACTTGACACCGATCAAAAAGTCATGCAGTCACGAAATGAGAAATTTAACGACTAAGGGATAAACGGAGAAATTCTACATAAAGTATTCATATACGATGATAAATGGATATAGCACAACAGACATAAACGATAAGGAAAATACGTGGATCGTGAATAACGACCTTAGAGTCATCCCAAAGAATTTCCTTACCAACAACTGAAATCGTTGCTTTTATGGTACTCTGTTGATTCATCGCATCTTTTGAAGCTGTGGATCGTTATAAATGCCGAACATTATGATATGCATAGTCAGTGTGTCTTCAAGTATCTAACAGTAGTCAACAGATATGGTGGTCTTATGTTAGATGACAATGCCCGCTCACAAAAGAATGCACTGTGTAAAATAATATGCAGACTCACAGAGAACTGCACTATGAAGTCTTTCTACACCTACCATATTTCTATGACGTATCTCCCGTCGATTAACTCCTCTTAAGCCATCTTGACCGATTCTTTAGACTCTTCATTTCTTTTGCCAAATACTTCAGTCACTGGCACAAAGATGACGCAGAGTATGTAGACGCCGAGGCAGGTTAGTTTGGCTAATTTTATTTACTCAACATTCGAAAGCGTTATATGCTTGTTGGAAATTTGAGTCACATCAGTCTAATACTAGTAGCTAATGAAAATTATTTCTGGATAAATTTGCGCTTTTTAAACATAACGCCCCGAACTTGGAAGCCTGTGCAGTCAAAGCTGCATGTACTAATAGACAGCCTATATTTTTCAGAATGATTTTGATAGGTGTAAGATCTGGAATTTTCTCGCCTATCATTTAAAAGTTTATAAAATTACAGATAAGTCTAGTAATTTGTTCATTTCGGTTTTTATATTCCTTTTTTACCCCTGATGCGCTCCAGATCAAAAGTGAAATGTAGCATTTGTTAATAATCCTCGCATAATTTGAATTAAATAACAATTCATTCCCTTCAGTAAGTTAGCTTATATATATCTATATATGTATAGAATTATACTTTAGGTTTGGATTTACTGTTTAATATAAAGCACACGAGGGCAATCAGCTACATCAAATGGCTATAGTCATAATGGAATTTCTAAGTGAATTTGACTCCTATTTACATCACATAGGGGGAAAATAATGAAAACCTGCCTGCTGCCAGAAATTATCAGAAACAGTGTTTCACGGTTTTACCCACTCGGCCACTTGCTACCACAATCTTTTCTCTTTTGGAAAATATTGCGAGGGATACATCTTCCATGAAGGATTTCCTACTGAATTGTTGAAAATATACATACATGCACACAGCATTTAAATAAACTTGTACACAAACAGTATTATATATAGAACTTTTGCACACGTGACATGAAGTAGCTTTCTTTTGGGAAAATCTGGAAACGTTCTCAAAGAAATTAATCGTTTCAAGGAACGGAAATAAATTACAAAATAAAATTTCCTAGCATTCTGACGTATATTATTATACATTCTTACAAGTCTTCAAGGTTACTCTTAGACAAACTAACGAGCACGTAATCTTACCGACTTATAAATGTCTCAAAACATCCACAGGAAACAGCGAAATATAGCAGCAAAATTTCGAAGGTCGTTTTAATGACGTAGCTGCACTAAGTTTGGCAAATTTCCAGTTACATTTCTACCAAAGCATTACGCAAATAAACGCGTTTATCCACTTCATTTGGTGCCAACAAAGTTCAAGAACAAATTTAAGATGCAAAACACTTGTAAGGACATGCCAACTGAATTCACTTAACGAAATGGCTAATAAAAATTAGAATCTGATTTTTGTATTCAATTAGGAACATATTTTTTTGGTAAAATCTATTTTCTGCAGTGAAATTTCTATAGAGTATATAAGCAAAACTGCTACTTAACAACAGAATGCATGGATTTCCACACAGAAAATTTATTACATCCAATTAAGAAATCTCACCCCTTAGCTTTAATATTATTAAAAGGGGGACTGATCATTAGCCAAGCAAAATCACTGAACCCTAGTAAAAAACTATAATTTATTATTTGGTTAACAGCAAGAAAAAAGTCAAAAATTTACAAAATATCTCTAAATGTACGCAGCAGAAATTACTTCTTTCCTGTGTCACAAAAGTGCTTCCATTTTTAAAAATGTCAGCATACATGCTGACATTCATTCAATTAATATTCAAAGCAAATTAAACAAAAAGTTTTACTATTGCATTTTTAGTGCACTTTTTTTTCAGTGACAATTGAAGAAATCTCCTTTTAATTCTTTAATTAATTGAAGAAATCTCCTTTTAACATTTCTGTACTGCGAGAGTACAGTCGCACTGCTTTATCAACTAATATTGTGTTCTGGTATGTGCCGAAAGGTTTAACTTCACTTTAAGAGTATAAAATTCAAAATGTGTTATGAAGTTTTTTTGTTTCGTGTATTGCCAAATTATTTGGATATTCTAATTTAGTTTTATCGTAGAAACTATACGTATGTTAAAATTTGCTACTGTGTTAAAATGCTGGCAATTAGAAAATAATGTCTAAATCAAGCTATATGTAATTTTTTCTAATTCGCCATTGACAAGTTAGAAATAAAACGGTGATGAATTTTTCCACGTGTGATTTTAAACATTTCAATAAAATTCTGAACACATTCCAATCACAGACAAGTCACAAAAAGATATTACCGAATAATGATAGGTTATTAGTACAAAATCGACGATTTCGAAATCTTCGACTTTATCTATAAAACACTGATAAGAAATATAGGAACAGTTTTATCTGTCGGTAGATTACCTCTACAGTAAGTGATTAACAGAGATACGAAATGATATTTACTAACTCAAGCTTTCGAATGACAAATACACCGGCACGCGCGCTAACGCGTGACGATGCAGACACAGGGCAACAGCAGCACCGACAAGATTGAACGAAGTTTTTGAGTCTATCACCTAGCACTCATTTTCCAGTTTTGGATGTAAAGCGAAAGTATTTCATCGAAAAGTCAACGCGTTCGTGAAATT
Source organism: Stegodyphus dumicola (assembly GCF_044657685.1). NCBI lineage: Eukaryota > Metazoa > Arthropoda > Arachnida > Araneae > Eresidae > Stegodyphus > Stegodyphus dumicola. Next base: position 185,909,110 of record NC_140781.1, read on the forward strand.
TCATGGAAGCATTTTCAATGTGTTTCTGGTGCACTAATACTTCACTGCGATTACTTAAAAACAAATTCAGGCGATTCAAAATGAAAATGCAATACAAAATAATCAGACAAAATCTTAATTGCTGACGGTGAGAAATGAACTGGAAAGTAATAGTAAAAGCTAAAGTTTACAGAAGCAGAACAAAGTAAAGGGAAAAAGAAACACACAGTTGGTTGAATTCTATTCACATAAAATCGATCTGCCATATAAAAATCGGATAGATTTCGATCACTGTATGACCATTCGAAACTCCTAATAGCACTGAAAGCAAGGCAGAAAGGGAGGGGATAAAAAAGGGGGAGAAATACCTAGGAATAACTAACGCACTAATTTTGGATTATTAAATAGATAAACCAGAAAACAATCGGAAAAATTAGGATATTGAATTGCTATTTTGAGTATTTATTCACTGTTTATCTACATATGTCAGTCTACGAAGTATGCAGAAACTAATTTTTTACAATATATGTAAATTCTCTCTCTCTCTTTTTTCAACATTTTCAACTTCCGAGAGCAAATACACAGAGAGAATATGAAGCTCAATACCTTTAGGCTTTCATGGTCTATAAAAGATACACACCGCAGATTACTGCGTATTCGAGAGGTCCAGGTTAGAGTCCCAAAGAGGGCATTGCTCATTTTTCACATCTCCTGCTTCAAAAACTCTTAATGACTCTACACACTGTCCTGCAGTATGTTACCAGAAGAAAGTAAAGAATAAACCCTCATCAAGAAGTTCAAGGCCGACAGAATAATTAGAACAGCTTCATGAAAAATTCAAGTTATGGAGAAAGAACGACTGTGCAGGCGATTTCATCGAGTGTCAGTTTCGCCTATTTTTCTTCCTCAGAATCAGTAAATTCCACATGTTGCTTGAATAAATCACATGATGATTTGGCGCCTATTCTGTTGGCTATTGCTTTATCTACTGAAATCTAATAATTTATAACATCTAATGTTGTGCTGGACTTCATGAAGGCAACATTAGTGATCGTCAGGTTTGCAACAGTTAACTATAAACCACTAACTATAAAATATTTTGCCCCGAAATTCTAATTTGAAAAAAAAAAAAATGGGGAAGGAAAGAAAGAAGTCGGTGGTTAGAAAAGAAATGATCTTTATCTTAAGATCGGCCACTAATAGTGCAACTGCAAGCTAGATCCTTCAAACTGTGCAGTGACATAAAAAGAAAACGTGCGTCGCAGATTAATTGCTAAAATATGGCCACACACACACACCTTAAAGTTGGTCGTGAGGATACGACATGGAGCATTATATAATGTAAGCTTTTGCAAGAATCTGACTTGGAAAAATGGCTTCCATAGTATATTTTGAAAGGCACGCCTAATTATTTCCATTACATGACAGGAAAATGCTGAAAAAACTAACAAACAGCCCCTTTCACGAGGAATCGAGAAGTTAGAGCATTATCACTAGTTTTAAGTTTTATTTTTTACTTGCCGATATGTTATTTCCAATCTGAAGACGCTAACTTGCAACTCATATTTCTTTCAACATTTCAAAGAAGAAAATCTAAAAAGGCGCATAACGCAAAAGCTCACTTTTTACAGAACCCACGAAATTACACGGGGAGAAACGACTTGGAAATTTTCCAGCAGTCAGGATACGAATTTGTAGCAAGAATTTTCTGTTAAGAAAACAACTAAAACGCTTTGGTTGCAAATGTAAAAATTTTAGTTATTTAGTAGCACTTTACACAAGAGAGAAGTTACTATTCTTTAACATCGCTTAAAAATGACACGCATGATCTGGAAGAAAGCCCAGCGTTCCTAAAAAAAAATCACAGATAGTTATTGCAATACTAGCTCTCTCCGTATGCTGCCAAAAGAAGACTTTCGAAATGATATATAGCTAGTCAGTAATTTCCCACCGCGATGTAATCTGAAAGTTGCACCCTACCTAAAAATACTGCCAAACTGCTCTATCCCTCTATGAAATAATGTAATTCTGAAGTCATATTTATTACCTACATATCCAATCAATCTGTTACTATTATTATTATTTAAATCGCAAGTTAACACTGTATTCTATCACTCTTCTATTGCCAAACATTATTTATAGGTATTATTAAGAATTGTTCCCCCCCACGCTATTGTCGCTGTTAATTAAATATTGTTACAAACCGATAACGGTACTTTCCGAAATAAATAATATCGATTTCTTGTTTACTGCTTGAATAAGCAAATAAAAAATCCATGACAGCACTCCTTTTTTACGTTTCGGCCCACCAGCGGCCGAGCGGTAAAGTCGCTGAACACTCGTAGTTCGGTCCGAGGTTCGAATCCCGCGAACGGGCTGGCTGCATGGGTGTTTTCGTGGTTTTCCCCATGTGTAACGTGTATACGAGCCAGTTTCCCTTAGAAAGTCCTCCACGAAGTCATCCCTTTCCTTAGGCAGATAGCCCTCGAGGCTTTGCCGTAATTAAATAACCTAACCTTTTTTTACGTTTCAATCTTCTTCTTTTTAGTTTTACTATTTTTGTTTAACATGCCTTTCTGACCGTTATATTCAGTTACAAAGACAATGAATCCCGTTAATTCAGTAAAAAATGAGATTTCTTTCCTTATTTATTCTGTAATGTTTCTGTCGTAGCCGCCCAGACGGTATAGTGGTTAGGGGAACCTACTGTGGTACCGAAGAGTTCGGGTCCGAATCCCGGAGAAGGCATGGTTGTAACCGTCCGTACCTTCATAGAAGGTATATTTTCTTTCATTCATTTGTTATTTGAAATAAAATGAAGATGTCAGACTCATTTTGATACTATTAAAACGCGGTTAAACGCCTTCAACCTGGAGTGTTTTAAAACATCTTCATTTAGCCTTGTTAATACGAAAGGAAATATCAGTTATATATCTTCTAATTCTGGCTCAGATGCAGATCATTATTATTCGCTCCGTTTAAGAACGAGGAATAGTGGTAGTAAAGGCCCACCAGCGGCCGAGCGGCAAAGTCTCTGAACATTGGTAGTTCGGTCCGAGGCTGCATGGGCGAACGAGCTGGCTGCATGGGCGTTTTCGTGGTTTTTCCATGTGTAACGTGTATACGAGCCAGTTTGCTTAGAAAGTCTTCCAAGAAGGAATTACTCTCCTTGGACAGATAGCCCTCGAGTGTTTTGCCGTAATCAAATAAACCAAGCCAGAACACGACCTAGTCTGAGCCCAGGCGAATGGGCTGGCTGCATGGATGGCTGCTCTTTTCTATGTGTAAAGTGAATGTGAGCTACCTCCCATTAGAAAATCCTCCACAAAGCCATCTCAATCCTTAGACAGATAGCCCTTGCTAGCTTTGTCATATTCAAATAACCTAGTCTAGCATTAATAGATGGGCAAAGGAGAAAAAAATTGCATCTACCACTAATTCGTTACAATTTGCATCCAGTAAGTCATTCAAGATGAGCTGAATTAATATTAATTAATGATAAAGCACAGAAGACCCATGTGGTTTGTAAATGGCCCGTTGAATCTTTAGGAATAAAACCCACGGTCGAACTACAGGTATTTCGAATTCCCTTGACAAACGATTAATTTACGACGTAACGTCTTGATTCGTATTGGTTAACAATGGATTTGAAGAGTATCCTAAAAACAGAATGCTCAGAAATTATATTACCAGTATACCAATGTTAACTCGAAAATTTAAGGACTTCCACACTATATAAACATATGCTACAAGTGTGACGCGTTAAATTTAAAACAATACTTTGTAAAATTTAAAAGCCGAAAAAGGGATTACAATATGGATGATCAAGAACACATTAAAAGCATTTGCTAGCTGAATAAACTGCTTAAGATCCTTACTAAATTGCTTCCAGATTTTGCTAATTTCGCAAATATTTATGTGTTCCCCCCCCCAAATCTGAAAGCAAGAGAAGCATTAAAAATCTACATTTCATAACTTTTAAAACGTTATTTTTACGACATTTCTAAATCTCCTTTGAAGTCTTTGCGATGATTTAAATAGGTTTTACATAATTACTAAGTTTAAACAGAAATCTAAAAAAAACCTTCTGAATAGTAAAGCCAGACACGGGAAATAAGTCAAGAACTGATCTGGTAATCGCAGTCTTGATGCATTTAGAAGCTTTCTGAACTCTCTGCAACAAAAATTTACTTTGATTATTTCCGGGACATATTTCTTCCCACTGATTTATAATCCAAACATTTCTCACAGGTACAGTAAGTCAATAAAGTCTGCGTACATCAAGAAAAGTAATATCAAATCCAAATTTTAAGGTGCGAAAAGGGTAGTTTCTCAAAGTTTTATTTTTAAAATATATAGTTTCAATAAGGGACTTTGAAATTATTTAACTGTAATATTTTCATATCTAATAATTTATGCACACTAATTTTTAAACGATAAGTGGCCAGAAATCAAAGCCAATAAAGTTTGCGTACAACGCGAAGGAGGCGAGGGATTTTTTATCTAACTTTTAAACTTCAAACTTGAGAATGCAAAGAAGGTTACACTTTCAAGGTCATTGACTTCCCAAGCAAATTTCACGTTGATTGGAAGTCGTTATTTCTATTTTCTTTGACGAAAATGACAACCAATAAAGAAATTCCTTTAATTACGAGACAACTAATTATCAAATTGAGAGATGAAGTAAAACTCTTCGTTATATTGATGAAACCATTTTCTAGAGTGCAAAGAGTTATTCAAAACTATCTTGACACTGATAGTCTTGCTGTAAAACCAAGATGTGGGAGACCGAAGAAGCTAACACAGAGAGAAGAAAGAAAAATTCTTTTACGAATTAAAGAAAATCCTAAACTTTTTGCTGCAAGCATTGCAAAAGACATTTTTTAACTAGCAACAAGGAAATTTCTCCTGAAACTGTACGAAAAGTGCTGCGAAAGTCCGATTATCATGGACGCAAACCTAGGTCTAAGCCATACATTTCCGAGACAAATAGAAAGAAAAGAATTGCTTTTGCCAAAACATATTTAAACTCTTCGCAGGACTTCTGGAACAATGTAATTTGGTCAGATGAAAGTAAATTTACCATATTTAAAGTTAATGGCCACCCTATTGTACGGAGAAAACCAGGAACAGAACTGAATCTGAGAAATTTAAATCCAACTTTCAAACATGGAGTTGGCGGTGTGGTGATATGGGGGTGTATGTCGTCGAAAGGAGTTGGAAATTTTCACATTATTGATAAAGTCATGGATAAGTATGTTTATCTGGATATTCTGAAGAAAAATCTACGAGACAGTGCCCGAAATTTAAACCTTTCTAATACCTTTATTTTCCAACAAGACAACGACCCGAAACATACAGCTAAAATTGTGAAGGAATATCTCCTCTATCACACTCCAAGACAGTTGCTTACTCCTTCACAGTCACCAGACTTCAATCCAATCGAACATTTGTGGGCAAAATTGGAGAAACGAATTCGATAACACAATATTACGTCGGGAAATTAGCTAATTAGTAAATTGCAGGAAGAATGGGCGAAATTTACGTCGGATGACACTGAAAAACTAGTTCAGTCAATGCCCAGACGTCTGCAAGCTGTTTTGAAGACTAAAGGATATCCTACAAAGTATTGAAGTAATGTAAAAAACTTATTTTTTTTGAAAGTGTACGCAGACTTATTGGAGGGAATTTCGGAGTTTTTTTGACAAAATATATTTTTGAAAAAATGTAAAAAGTATTACACTGATATTATTTACTTTTTATTTAAGCTTACAATTTTAGCTAATAGAAGAAAAAAAATGCAATGATTAAAATACATTTTTCTATGCTTTAAGTGTTTTTTAAATTTAAAATTTAGTCTGTACGCAGACTTTTGTGACTAACTGTATATGTAATTTTAACATCTTCATAACGTTGAAAAAAGTAATTCAGGCATCAGATTGGTCCAAAGGTGTGTTTACATGCGCATTCTGTAGCTTACAATAGTGTGTATATACAGTTAGTCACAAAAGTCTGCTTACAGACTAAATTTTAAATTAAAAAAACACTTAAAGCATAGAAAAATGTATTTTAATCATTGCATTTTTTTCTTCTATTAGCTAAAATTGTAAGCTTAAATAAAAAGTAAATAATATCAGTGTAATACTTTTTACATTTTTTCAAAAATATATTTTGTCAAAAAAACTCCGAAATTCCCTCCAATAAGTCTGCGTACACTTTAAAAAAAAAGCAAAATATTAGCAAATATAGCAGCAAGTTTTTTACATTACTTCAATACTTTGTAGGATATCCTTTATTCTTTAAAACAGCTTGCAGACGTCTGGGCATTGACTGAACTAGTTTTTCACTGTCATCCGACGTAAATTTCGCCCATTCGTCCTGCAATTTACTAATTAGCTCATTTCACGACGTAATATTGTGTGTTTCGAATTCGTTTCTCCAATTTTGCCCATAAATGTTCGATTGGATTGAGGTCTGGTGATTGTGGAGGAGTACGCAACTTTATTGGAGTGTGATAGAGGAGATATTCCTTCACAATATTAGCTGTACGTTTCGGGTCGTTGTCTTCTTGGAAAATAAAGGTATCAGAAAGCTTTAAATTTCGGGCACTGTCTTGTAGATTTTTCTTCAGAATATCCAGGTAAACATACTTATCCATGACTTTATCAATAATGTGAAAATTTTCAACTCCTTTCGACGACATACACCCCCATACCATCACACCGCCAGCTCCATGTTTGACAGTTGGATTTAAATTTCTCAGATTCAGTTCTGTTCTTGGTTTTCTCCATACAACAGGGTGGCCATTAACTTTAAATATTGTAAATTTACTGTCATCTGACCAAATTATATTGTTCCAGAAGTCCTGCGAAGAGTTTAAATATGTTTTGGCAAAAGCAATTCTTTTCTTTCTATTTGTCTCGGAAATGTATGGCTTAGACCTAGGTTTGCGTCCATGATAATCGGCCTTTCGCAGCACGTTTCGTACAGTTTCAGGAGAAATTTCTTTGTTGCTAGTTAAAAAAATGTCTTTTGCAATGCTTGCAACAGAAAATTTAGGATTTTGTTTAATTCGTAAAAGAGTTTTTCCTTCTTCTCTCTGCGTTAGCTTCTTCGGTCTCCCACATCTTGGTTTTACAGCAAGACTACCAGTGTCAAGATAGTTTTGAATAACTCTTTGCACACTAGAAAATGGTTTTCCAATGGTTTTACCAATATAACAAAGAGCTTTACCTTAATCTCCCAATTTGATAATTAGTTGTCTCGTAACTAAAGGAATTTCTTTATTGGTTGTCATTTTCGTCAAAGAAAATAGAAATAACAACTTCCAATCAACGTGAAATTCGCTTCGGAAGTCAATGACCTTGAAAGTGTAACCTTCTTTGCATTCTCAAGTTTGAAGTTTAAAAGTTAGATAAAAAATCCCTCGCCTCCTTCGCGTTGTACGCAAACTTTATTGGCTTTGATTTCTGGCCACTTATCTTTTAAAAATTAGTGTGCATAAATTATTAGATATGAAAATATTACAGTTAAATAATTTCAAAGTCCCTTATTGAAACTAAATATTTAAAAAATAAAACTTTAAAAAACTACCCTTTTTGCACCTTAAAATTTGGATTTGATGTTACTTTTCTTGATGTACGCAGACTTTATTGACTAACTGTATATGTATATCTGCAGCTGGGCTACTTGGTACCGGAAAGCCAACGTCAACATAAAGGAATCTATGACTCATGTTTGCAATTCATCGATTTTAGCCTCTTCAAGTAGAATTGTTTTTGGTGGCGCTTTTATGACTATTATGTTATGTCTAGCACTATGCTTACTCGTGAAATAATGTAATAATCAAACATAGCCGTTAGTTTCAAAACGAGTGTTTCGCTAGGATGAAACCTTGGGCAAACAGTAAATATAGATTATTTATTTGCTTGTTTTATCCACGCGATAATTAATAAACTTATCTGCACAGACTTAACTGCGTTAATTAACTATACAGTTCTGCCGCTCATAACTTCTAGAAAGCTACTTTGTTTTACTGCATCCATTATTATAACTTGGATAACAAATAGGTTACCATCGTTTAAGAACGAGAATCCAAGACAATATGTGTTTGCTACTGGGGGAAGGAGATGACGAATATCATTCCAGTAAAAAACGTGCTTCGTATTGATGCGTTTTTTTACATATATGCATAATACATACGTTTTATAATATGCAATATTGCATTTTATAATCTATTTGTAAACTCCCACCCCAATTTAAAAATTAAATTTATTGGTGGAATTATTTGTCCTCAGTTCTCTTACAAAAACTTTCTGCGGATGTCATTCTCCAGAACACTTGTGAAAAATTGATTTCACCGATTAGCCTATTACATGTAAAATGTAGAAGCTTGTAAGGCAGGTGAAAGCTGGTATCAAGGAATAAAAGGAAATTAAGTAGCGTGTGTGTGTGTGATTATGGCAAAGCCTCGAGGGCTATCTGCCTAAGGGAAGGGATGCCTTCGTGGAGGACTTTCTAAGGGAAACTGGCTCGTATACACGTTACACATGGGGAAAACCACGAAAACGCCCATGCAGCCAGCCTATTCGCGGGATTCGAACCTCGGACCGAACTACCAGTGTTCAGCGACTTTACCGCTCGGCCGCTGGTGAGCCGAAATTAAGTAGCACTGGCAACAAAACGTTCAAGATACTAAAAAGTAGAATTCATACTTTTTGCAATATTTTCTACTCTTGAGATGATGTGGATGGTTGGGACTTTTTAGGGGGGGGGATTGTTCAACACTTGCATGTTTTTTATTAGCTAATATTTTCCTTTGAAACTTTCAGTTGAATTTTTATGTTCGCTCAAATCCATTACATGAATATTTCAAATTCACTTTCAAGACTAAACATTCTTTTAGTACTGAGACCTCTAATGGACTTCTTTCTGAACAGCAAATGTTATTCACGTCTGGTTTGGTTTAATTCATTTGATTGTCGCAGAGCACACGAGGGCTGTCTGCCTAACAGGAAGGATGCCTTCATGGAGAACTTTCTAAGGGAAACTGGCCCATATACATGTTGCAAAGCCACGAAAGCGCCCATGCAGCCAACCCTTCGCCAGGATTTAAACCCCAGACCGAACTATCACTGTTCAGCGACTTTACCGCTCGGCCGTTGGTGGGTCCTCCTTATTCACTACTGAAAAACTCCTTTGTATTAGAGATCAATTTATCTGCGAAACTGGTTAACTAGATATATAACCAGTCTCATTCAAAAATGCTGGCGGCCATATTTCATTCCCGGACGTCTGGTAACCCTTATAATGAATCTAATCCAGCAATATTCAATATGGAAGTCATTAAAAACCTTGAATTTATTATAAGGTTGAATGATCTGCAGTTTGGCATACTTTACAATACACTGGAACAAAGTTTCTTAAACTGTAGGTTGCGACCTGCAGCAGGAGGTCGCCAAAAATTTACGCAGATTTGTTATTTCTTTAACTTATTATATAATAATAATTTTACAATTACCAAATATTTTTACACAATGATATCTGAAAATAGATAAGAATTAGACAATACAGACAACGAAAAAACGAAAACGTTTAGAGGCATTCTTTTTATAATATAAACGTTCATTTTACTTGCTTTGCACGTGACGCTGTCATTTCGTCTGAAATGTATTTAAAATTTTCCCATTGTTCTATGTCTTAAAATTAGAAATTAAAGGTAATGACCTAAAACTGGAGTACAAGTGAAAAAATTGACAGTTTCACTCACGCGTTTGTTGGATTTGCGCAATGCTGCTCATGGGTTCCTGTGGTCGCGAAAAAAATCTCAGTGATAAAAAGGGGTTGCGACCGTAAAAAAGTTTAAAAAGCCCTTGCACTGGAAGAACAAAATTAAAACAAAGTGCTTAGTAAAAATTTGAGGGAAGAGGACTTCATGAACATATTTTCAAATATATTTTACTCGAAAATTAGATATGCGTTACGTATTTTATGAAATCCCCCATAACACCACTGCAAAAAAATGTTACCAGTTTTCGGAAATAATTATGGTAATCGTTACATGCTATCATCCGAATTTAAAAGTCAGACAAGATTACTGGATAAGTGTTTTCGTGAATTATATCGCCTCGGTAAAACCATTTATGGTACAGTAAGATAGTATAACAAAGTATTTCACTACATACTTTAATTAAATAAAGTAAACGAAAAAATTGTTCTATAACATTAATTTCTCTTAGTGTTCATATGTATGTATAAATTCTGCTACAGAATTCAAATTTGTGCCTAGTGAACATTTTTTTAGAACTGGCATATTAGTCAATTATTACACACGTAGTTTCAAAAAATTAATTAAAAAAAATAAAAAAGCAACACCAGCAAACTGTCCATTTAACCACGTATTCTAATTTCGACCACCAACGCATTAGGTAATTTAGGCATTGCCTAAAGGCGGTAGATCATGTAAGCGATAAAACTTAAATTAAAATACATACTATATATATATATATATATATATATATATATATATATATATATATAAGGTGTAACAGAACTAATGACCACAGCTTTAAAGGCTGACATAACTAGGAAAAAGTAACAATTTTCATAACATAGTGTGTGGTGGAATGTCAAAGCAGAAACACAGTAAGCACCAAGCACATGGAAAACGAGAAGGCGTTTAACCACGAATATTTACGAAAAATATTCTTTGATATTCAGAAAAATTGTTCATATGAACGACGAGCAACAGCAGGCGCACCTTTATGTGATCACGTTTGTCCACGGTTATTTTTGATAACATTAAACGATAACAAAAATTGTCCTTTCAGCAATGGAATTTTACCGATCTAAGGTAAACATAACTAGAAACACATAAATACGTACTTTCAAAAGCATTTTAATAATGAAAATATTAAAAATTTGTTTATTAACTATTCATTATGCCTTTAGTACAAAAGTCCATCCTGAAGAGGGACCTGTATCCGATTGCCTCCAAAATCGATAAAAGTTATTGAAAATCTACGTCAAACTAAGTTGCTTTTTCGCAAAGCCGGCGCTGCAAAACTGCGAGTTCTAAATTCTGCCGCCCGATACGATAGCACCGCCCCTTTTTCATGCCTAATTTTAAATGATCGATTGATTAAAATCGAAGCTAAGCCGTTTGGCGATCCCTTACTAGGCGACATTTCTCTCTCCATTTTGAACTCTTACTCGGCAACTTTACTATTCTATAACTGTGTTTTTAAGCTGAAGAATTACGAATTTTTTTTTACAAATTTTTATCATATTAGGGTATATATTTTTCGTATACTACGAGAATTTGATAATAACACCCGAATGATAATATTAATCGTAATCGGGCGTCAGGTGTACATACGTATTTATTTACCTTCTCTATTAAAGTAAAGCTCAGATGCCTTCTTAAGAACAAGTTAGGTAGCGCTATGACTCAATCAAACTTCCTTTAGTAAATTCGGATAGCCAGAAGTATTTTAAGGCCGGAAATGATAGAAGATCGCAAGTTCAATGCTCTAACGCACGAGGGAATAAATATTGTTTACTCTGATGTAGTATATGGCACGTGAAGATAAACATTTAGGATTAGCCAAACAAGAGTTAGTCTCTTCACATTTTTATCAGAAGAAGGCAAATTCAAAGAGAAATCACAATTGCGATATTACATCAAAATTAGCACCAATAACAGTCACAGCTTCAAATGGTATGACACCCACCCATTCGAGGAAAATGGTGTATTTGGTGTATTTAATTATGGCAAAGCACACGAGGGCTATCTGCCTAAAGGGAGGGATGCCTTTCGTGGAGGACTTTCTAAGGGAAACTGGCTCGTATATACGTTACACATGGGGAAAACCACGAAAACGCCCATGCAGCCAGCCCGTTCGCGGGATTCGAACCTCAGACCGAACTACCAGTGTTCAGCGTCTTTACCGCTCGGCCGCTGGTGGGCCCCCATTCGAGGAAAATAATTCAAACTTGGAAAATGTATGTGTACATACTGAAGGGTGGCATAAAATGTTAAATGCAATACATGATCAAAACTGCCCTTAAATTATCATCATCAGACTCAGTACTGTACGACTAGATTCTTCGAACGTGGAAAAAATCTCTAACACATTATGAAGTAAAAAATGTACAAAAATCTCTGAATTTAAATTCCCGTACTTTTTCTCATGCACTCCTTGAATTTAGTAAAAGAAGCTAATGCTAAATGTAACACGGAATCAGTTCCATTTCTTGGTGTTCTTTAACCCTTTGCGGCACCCAAAAATTTCCTTCTGTACGCACAGAAAAATTGAATGAAAAAGGATTTACAGGTTACTATAGGTTATACTCTGAACCTTCTTTATTTACAGTTGATAGCAGCTCAACACAAAATTGAAAATGATTTCCACCCAATCTTATAATCACGTGAATGAAAAAAATGGCATAATTAACATCCACCCAATTTTATAATCACGTGAATGGAAAAAATGGCATAATTAACAAAGTAAAATTAACTTTAAAATATGACTGAGCTAAAAAAGGATTAAACCTGCATCTTTATTATTATTCTATACGTTTATTTTATTAAATTGCTTTTTATTAGAGTAAAATAAACCACTACCTAATCACTTTTTTTCATATTTTGTTTCCCGTATCAATGCTTGGCAAATATGCTAGCCCTAATTATAGCACACAGTAGAGGGGCTAACTGCCTAAGGGAAGAGATGCTTTTGTAAAGGACTTTAAAGCTTGAAAAACACAAAAATTTCTATACAACCAGGTCATTCGCCATTCTGTTCAATGGTCTTAAACATTCGACAACTGGTAGGCCGTACGATGGTACCATGTGTACATACAGTATTCTGTTTCCTAATACAAGTAGCGCATATACATGTATTAATCATTTCTATTGATTTTCATAATATAGCACTCATTAACTTTTGCTCAAAATTCTTAAAAACGATATCATGTTACCGTTTTTAGTACTTATATTTTGCAGCTAAGCATAAATGTGTTCCTTTATATTAATCACATTTTTTACATGCAATAAAAAATGTGTCAAATTGTTTCTAAAATGTGTCAATTTGTTTCTAAAAATATTACTCAATTTTAGAAACAATAAAACAGTACTGTAGCATTTGTCTAAAAGTGGTACACAACCTGCGGCAGCCTTGACTCTGATCCCACGACCAAATGCTAATTCCCACGCAGCCTCCTTTAAAAGGGAGAGAGTAAAAAAACAGGATATTGCAATTCAATGCACAGAGGTCCACTTTCAAAACATTTAACATTAGCACTCTTACTTCATATCTTATTTCAGCCTAAACGATTTTAAAAAGAAACAAAATTTTTCTCCCCTCCTTCTTAAAATGCTTCTTTTATATTTGTGCACTTAAATGGTACTCCAAATATTTTTCACATATGTGCACTTAAATGGTACTCCAAATATTCCCCAATTCTAAAATTTTCTAGAATACACATTAAAATTCAATGGAATTCTGTATTACATCTTGTCACAGCAAGAACTTCATAAGCACAATGAATGAAGATTGGTCAATCTTAGTGTAATTTTAGTAAAACTCTCATAAGTAAAAAGAGTTACAAACAAAAAAGAAACTTAATAGAAATCTTAAGATTATAGGTCAAAATTGCTTCGAATTTGTGACCTGATAATCTTCACACGATGCTTCAGTGACCGTTTAAAAAACAACAGCTACAACTACTAAAAACAATCAACAAAAGGAAATAAAAATATTTTTTAGTTTTTAAAAAAATAATGATACACTTCACCGTGCGTGAGGACTCAATGTTTCAGTGCAGTGGAGGATGAAATAGTAATCAGCTACATTAAAAGAAATTTCCGTGTGGGAATAGTGTAAAAACAGTACTACCTATTACTGAATAACATATATGCGCCTGTATCATAGTACAACAGTACGACAGCATATTTAATACTAATTCAGAAGTCAAACAACAAATATTTAATATTTAATCAAGTTCAACATGAAAAAAAAAAAAAAAAAAACAGAGCTCAATGAGCCGAGTAACACAGTAGGTGTATATATATATATAATTTTGATGCGGTCAATTGCAACTAAAAAGGGAGGTGCACAACTACACGTTATAGCAGTCCTATATACAAAATTTCAACGTTCTGGGGCTACTCGTTTTTGAGTTATGCAAGATAGATTACATACAGACACCACGAAACAAAAACTCTTCTCAATCCATGTTAAATCAGTTTTATAATCCGTTTGGGGAAAAAGAGTCCTTTATTCTGTCCTTACTTACAGATGTCACGCAAAAACATCGTTAAATTGCATTCGATCGCGGTCAAAATGAATATTTTTGTTGAAATATAGTACCCGGAATTTTTCCCGATTACAATACTTCGTACAAGGAAGTAAAAACAAGAAACTCCAGCAGGATTTTGAAAAACTTTGAAATAAAACGATGCATGTTTCCAAAACTCACTACGCGTTTTGAAAATGGGTTGAGTTTTCCACAGAGATCAGTTTAACCTGGTTTAAGCAGCTGTAGAGCCATTAAGGTTATTTTTTTAAGCACGAGATGTGGAAAACCTGCAACGCCGTCGCCGGGACGCAAACCATGACCTCTCGAGTACGCGCCGAATGTGCTACCGTTACACCACGAAGGCATGCAGAAAAGAAGGAGTGAATACCTTATATACTTTATTTTCCTAAAAAACATGAATTCTTTTTATTTTCAAATTCTTTTTCTTCTTTGGATACTTTGAAACCTGTTAATAGTAATAACATTAAGGTAAATGATATTAAGATTTTGTTTTTGGAGCTAAGCGAATTTCACAGTATAACTTTTGGCTGGATTAAAACTCATGTGGGGGTTCAGGAAAACGAGAGTTGATATCCTTACTAACAAAGCTGCTCTGGGGAGTTTTCGGGAGAGCCCCTGTATCCAGGGTTCTAGAAAAATTGCAGCTAAATTAATTTATAAATTTTATCTTACAGATTGGTAAAATAAATGGTTGAGCTCTGCAAAGCGATCTTAATATATTTCGAATTTAAATATTTTTCGAAAGAAAGAAAATGCTATATTGAATGATTTTGATGTAAATCAATTTTTTTGACTGGACACTGGGGGGCTTCCCAATATATCTCTTCTGATTTAAACTTCCAGACAATAATCTTTGTTCGAATTGTGGAGAGGTGGGGGATGCTTAGCACTTCCTCGAGAGATGCCCATTATTTCAGAATTTGAGAAATGAGTTTAAAATTAATTTTAACGATCCTTTTTTAACATTTATTGAATTTAAAAATCTTTGTCGATTAATTATAAAATCTATTACTAGTCATCGCCAGGCAGTTGGCGTCCTTTTTTAGAGTTGGTTATGTTGTGTGTTTACGTCTTTTGTGTTTGTTCTTAATGTTTTTTGTATTGTATTGTCCTCTTTCTTATATTTTAGTTTTTTTGTATTAATACTCAATTATATTTAGTTACACCTTTGTTTGCGGTTGGACCGGTTAAGGCCCGTTACAATCATAAGACCGTTCTAGAGACGGTTAGGTGGACTGGGTTTCTCTCAATACCGGTAACCTTTACTGGGAATTGTATACCGAATTTCGTTATCTAAAATAATGATCTAATAATGAATGAAAACACCATAATTCCGTAGTACTACACTGTTACGAATTTTGTACCTATATAAATAATGAGTGAAATGTTTTTCTGTATAATGTAACATAAAAATCTAAAGAGACGAACGATACTCTGCTGGAACTTAAGAAAGCAGAGGCAAGCCTATTTTATATTAAGTAGATGGCTATCTCGTTAAATTGGCAAGTGTGTGTGTATTTAATTATGGCAAAGCACACTAGGGCTATCTGCCTAAGAGGAGGGATGCCTTCGTGGAAGGCTTTCTAAGGGAAACTGGCTCGTATATACGTTACACATGGGGAAAACCATGAAAACACCCATGCAGCCAGCCCGTTCGCGGGATTCGAACCTCGGACCGAACTACCAGTGTTCAGCGACCGCTCGGCCGCTGGTGGGCCGTTAAATTGGCAAGACTTCGCAAATTAGGAGAAAAAAATCGCGAAAAGTGTCAAAAGTAACAAACTTGGCAACCAATTGGCGACATTTCGGTCTGGTCACTGTATCACCATAATAGGTATTGCAACTGAATAAATGTAATTGATTCCATACGCAGCTGTAACTGTATCCGACGCTTATATCCCTTCCAGTAATTTCAAGAAGCAGAAAGTACAAAAAATATCTCGGCGGCCGGGTATAAGACCGGTAGAGCATAGTGATATCCGTGTAAACTTCTCCTTTTAGATGTGCTTTCCATTGCAATGTGTTTAACGATCTTAATAGTTTGACGTACAACTACCGACTGTACTCTGCGATAGCGTGAAGATTTGTATAACTATTTTTATGTCAAGTTCCAGAACTGTGAACTGTTTCTTTTGGTAAAATAAACTTCTTCAAGCTCATATATTCTGTGTGCACTCAATCTATTACGAACCTGTACGCACGCAACAATGCATTCGGTCAACGAGGTAAGCGTTCACAATCTAGCTATTTTTCACCACAGGCAAAGAGATGAATTTGCGCTCCTATATATGATGCATGTTATCCGACCACTTTTTTGAGGGGGATATATATATATATATATACACGTAATGAAACTGTGGTTGGATGACAAGACATGAAAGATTTGATTATGAATGAGGCACAAACTTGCATTAAAATTTTCGGTGAAACAGGACTTTTCCCATGATTCACTGTGAACACAGAATAACCAACCCATGTAGATCTCTTCATAATTAGAACTGGCCGAAGAATGTAATGACAGAACACTTTTAGAGGCACTGAAATAAGAACACCGAGACGTAGTTGCGTGGATACTTGAAGTTTAGAGCGTCTATCCATTTTGAAGAATAAAGCAATCGAGCCGGATTAAATTCCTTTTATTTATTTTAATTCACTTGTGGTTACAATTCACTTGGCACTCTACTCGTGCCTATTAAAAGAACATTTTCAATTTTGATACTATTCCCACTATTCCCATAGAAACGAAAGTAGCAGCACACACATAATTGCAGAAAGACGTCTCGCCAAGAGGAGAGCACAAGCAAAAGTGGCGCATCAGTTCATAGAAAGAAGGGAGGGAGTCAGTTTTTAGTTTTCGTTTACAATTTGATAATTGGTCAAGAGGTATTTGCATTAAGGGTTACGTAAGATTGCATGATTAATTTGAATGACGCATTTTAGCCTTAAGCGATATTTTTAGGACAGAGCGATGAAGTTTCCAAATGAAATAAAAAATAAAAGAGGTTATAGTGAATTAAATTTAGAAGTTTGCTTTCATATTTTTTATCTTACATATATATGCACTAACTATACCTGTATTTATATAATAATCTTGAAAAATTGTTCCTGATGCGAAATATCTGATATACAGCCAACTATCAAAGAAAAATATTTCACTTCTTTGATTTTAGAAAGAATTAAAAACTGAATACAGGTACGTCATTTCCACAGTGGTAAAGTTTTTTTAAATGTAGAAAATATATCTCTTGAGTCAATCATTTCAATACATAATAAAAGAAAATAGAATAGCATGCTCTTAAAAAAATTTCACTGACAATGTTTGCTTCGAAAATAAGGACCCTATTATGAGAGATAAGAAAAACATATTTAATTTAATGGTGGCTAATAGGCAAATACTACTACATGTATCTTCCTTTCGACAATTGTTTGGCACATGTTGTCCTATAATTAAAGTCTCATATTTTAATAAGAGCTGTAATTCTGTTATATAAATTCTGTTTTAATTTGCTGCCACAATTAATTTATTATCGCCTCAAAATCAACAACAAATAGATTTACTATATTTGAAAGGTTTTTTTATAAACGATTAATCAAAGAACCATAGATTTACAATTAATAAGATTGGGTGACGTGAACTTTCGCGAATGTTAAGTGTTTTGAGAGAATTTTTCATTCACAGTAATAAACAAGTTTGCCAGGAATGATCTAACTGATTTTTATGTTTTAATTTCGTTTTTAAATCTTTAAATCAGTGCTCCGCAACCTTTTCTCACCTGCGACGCACAAAAAATCTTTCTGGAATTTCGTGGCACACCAAAGAGTTCCGAGTTATCAAGGAAGTGCCGAAAAAATTCAAATGCTGACACACTTACAATCACACACACAACCACACAACAGTGAAATATATAAAAACATTTAAAATAGACGTTATTAAGGAAAAAAAATTGTCATTGTGTATTAAATACATGACAAAAAATTGCAAAATGTCAAATACATGTATTTGATTGTGGCACACCTATACCCTACTCATGGCACACCAGTGTGTCGCGGCACACCGGTTGCGGAGCACTGCTTTAAATCAACAGCTTTATCGCTTTCATTTATTTCTCTTCCTCCACATTTCCATCTTTCTAAACTGTACCTCTTACTATTCCTTTTATAAAAACAGATTTTTTTTAAATAAATATTTCATACTATTAACTTTATAATCAATTGAGCGGAACTAAACTTTTAAAAGATTTTCTTTGATGTCAGTATTAGTTATATTAAAATTAGACAGAACAAAATTAGACTCTTTAATCTTCCACAATTTTTTTTTTTTTAATTTTAAACTTCCTCTGCTATTTTACGATGCCCAATTAATAGTATTATTTAATTATAAACAATGAAACAACTCTTGATATTACCTTGATATAGTTGCATTCCACGCATGACAAAGAATGAGATAGACTAATACACGATCCATTTTAACCTGTCCAGTAATGTGTTCCAGAAATAACCATGAATAAAATTAACTATACAGTTCTATCGCAAATATATGCAATAAAAGTATGAATACAACCTCCCAACATAGGTCTCGTTCAACAACAAATTTTACACAAATGTGCAGCAAAATATGGTACGTTTCATCTACAAATATCTTTATTTAGTCTCTCGATGCTGTTCCAATCGGTCTACCGCAACAAAAGGTAGACTGTTGCGATGCTACATAAACTCAGTAGACTTCAGAAAGTTTGTCATTGGGGCGAAATAAAACCTGTAGTCCAAACTAAAGAATGATAGTATAGAATATTTACGTCGACGGTAATATTTTGTAGATCATTATCAGGAGTATCCAACCTTTTGTAACTCCCGATTTGTATGACCCAAAACAGATGCGCCGTTAGCAGCACAGGCAATAAAAATATGCAGGTCCAGCTCTAGCACTTCCAACGATCAGCATAATCATCGCTCCGTATAAATTAAAGACAATAATTCAAAGCAAATTATAAATTTAATTGTCACTTGTTGGAACAACTTAATTGGCGTCCTCCGAAAAATCGGCACATTAGCGTGGCTGTAAATATCGCCTATGCTTGGAATCAAACCTGAATATATATGCCCCTGGGCTGGGAGAACGGAAAAATTTTTAATTACCAAAATAAAAACTATATTACCATTGTGTCTGATAAAATTATTTTTATTCCAAAAGGTATTTATTAGGAAAAGTATGAAGACAGAATTTTTAATATGAACATAAAGCCTGATTTTTGATTACCAGTACCCTTTATTTTTATTAGGATAAACGTGGTAGTGATTTGCAGAGTGAATATTCAAGACTTCCATGTAAAATATGCGTTCTTATTTTATATTTCATAAAGAAAAAAATACTATTCTCAAATACGCCAAGTTTTGGGGGAGGGAGTCATGAAAAGAGATTGATGGGAAGAGGCAGAATATTTTCCATCAGGTAAGCAAAACTTATGGAATGTCCACTGAAATAAATTTTCTTCTACATAATGTATCCTACATAATGTATTTCTTATTCCAATAGTCGAAATCCCTCTCACTCCTTCCCTCCAGCCTCGGTAAGAATGAGCACTTCATGGAAGCACGGGTATTTAAGAGATTTAAAAAACATAAAATTCATGCTAAATTACTGTTGCAATAATACATCAGACTCGCTGGTCATTACTGATATCGAATATTCTGCAAAAAAAAATTTATAACACCCTTAGTATCCCAATTTGTTCCTCTAAAATAATACAGTCTTTGAGGGTAGAAACAAATCCTATATTATACACAAATGTGAATGTATTACTCTACTACAACGGGCCCCCGATTTCATTTTGAGTAGGTAATGAATAAGAAAAGACCCTTTTCTCCATTCCTTTACTTGCTCAGAACTGAAGTTATTGGACACTACATCGATCGAGCTGCGACAAATTTAATACGACAGAGGTAGAAACATGCAGAAAATGGCTAAAGTAACATCATCGTGCGAGCTCGGTTGAACCACGAGTTTATTAAAGAAATACTACATTATCACTGTCATGTACGTAATTAAATCTTCTTAAAAAGTGTTCAGCCGTATAAACATTGCCTCTTACGAAGTCTAAACAGTACATTAATACACAAAATTGTATATAACAATTAATTTCACCTTGAAAGATGTTTCAGGCTTGTTTAATAACATAATTAATAAAGGAGGTAAACAGCCATTTATGCAGAAAAATACACTTGCAAAAACTTAAGCTCCATATATAGCTGAGATGCTTAATTTGATTTCGGTTCACGTATCAGTAAGTTTTATAACCACAGGTTGGATGGAGTGGATTATTTACTCACGACCGAAAACATTAAGCTATCTGCATACAAAAAGGAATGCCCTTCAAGGAGCTCTTTTTGAGGAAAACTGTCCACATTAGGAAAAGTGTGTAAACCTCATGCAGTCAGTCCGTTCATCCGCCAATAAGAGAAGCCGGGTAAGATTGGTAATGTTTCCCGGCTTTGCTCAAAAAACTATCAGTGGATTAGTTAAATGGTGTGTGTGGTGGTGTATTTAATTATGGCAAAGCACACTAGGGCTATCTGCCTAAGGGGAGGGATGCCTTCGTGGAGGACTTTCTAAGGGAAACTGGCTCGTATACACGTTACACATGGGGAAAACCACGAAAACGCCCATGCAGCCAGCCCGCTCGCGGGATTCGAACCTCGAACCGAACTACCAGTGTTCAGCGACTTTACCGCTCGGTCGCTGGGGGGGGCACGGATTAGTTAAATGAAACTTGTTGTTTAAGGAAATTGCGAACTATTAAGGGCAATACATGCCTTCACCGAGACGCAAACCCAACACTACCAAACGAAAAGCTACAGTTATTGATCTCAGATAATATACCATCTCGTCTAACCAATGTTTGTGAATTAGATGAACGTGTCAAACGTTTTTGTA
Organism: Stegodyphus dumicola; assembly: GCF_044657685.1. NCBI lineage: Eukaryota > Metazoa > Arthropoda > Arachnida > Araneae > Eresidae > Stegodyphus > Stegodyphus dumicola. The sequence goes on from NC_140781.1 coordinate 185,930,339, forward strand.
TATGCCATTATTTAAACGCAGCCAATGGATAAATGACTGAAAACGACATTAAAGTTTATAAGCAATAATGGTTTTGTTACAAAAATCCTATTTAGTGACTCTTATGCATCCAGTGGTGTCAATTTCAACTATGAAGTTAGAATTCCTCCATGAACTTCAATTTTTAGCCACAAAACTTTCCATTGACAGTACGAAAGATCAGTTTGGGCGCGCTCCTCAAAACGTTTTCGGAATTCTTTTAGAAGTTTTTCTCCTTATAAGTCGAGGAGAATTCAAAATCACCTTCTTCACGTCTTTAATGATCAAAAAGTTATACTGATAGATTAGCATCAAGACAGGAATTCTTAAGAAACGTTTCAACAGTAATTTTCTAAGAAAATTATATTGCATCTCCGACACAGACCCATTATTTGTAAGTTCTGGAAAGCAGAGAATGAAGAATGAAGCTGTTTAAAGACGTCTCGTAAAAAAACTTAAAAGAAGTGATTACTTACAATGGAAATGACTATACGTCAGTGCGATTTGCCTATACTACACAAATGAAATAACAGAAGTATAAAACTTCTGCTATGCAACATTAATTTCATGCTTGCTTGTTAAGATCAGAAACTTAAGTTTAACGCCCTATTAACTAGTGTAATACCAAGGATGACGTCCCAAAATCAAGGATAATCTCAAGGCAGTTAATAATTTACCTGTATTTTTAAGCAGTTTATTCTGGAGAATTAGTTCATTTATTTACATAAATCAGTATTCGAAACAAAAAGAACATGCTTTAAAATAAAAGCAGCAATGCTTTTGTTTACATTTCTCTTGTACTTCGATGAGTCAATGCGAAACAGATTAACTGTTGTGCACCTCATTTATTGTTAAGATTGAACAAGTCATTTTTAATTTATCAATTTTTATGTAGTTCCAATTACACAGAATTAAATTACGCAATTTAAAAAAAAAAAGATTCCAAATTACTCCACATTACGAAGGATTTTTAATTAATTATTTACTTCTAAATTACGCATAATTAAATTACGTATTACTGTAGATAAAAACAACTTCTAAACACTATATCATCATTTTGCTGTCACCACGCGCATTTTCTTCTCCTTTTTGCCATTTTCCGTAGTTTTGATTTTTCCTTATGATAGCAATTTACGACTCATGACAGTAATTTTTACATCGTTCAGTTTTTTTTTTTTTTTTTTTTTTTTACACGTCGAGGCCTAGTTAATCTGCCCCCAGTTAATCGGGAGCTGACTGTATTTCTATTCTGTCGCCCAGCTGGCAATGTGGTTAGTGACGCTGACTACCGTGCCGATGGCGTAATGGCAGACCGCACATTGAGTTGAACAATGTTAAGCAAATTTCTCTTAGTGCGCATGCTTGATGGTGTACCTTTGGCGCGGGGAGAAATATTGGCGACTAAGCAACCCTTCGCTAGCTTATTCGTGATCACCATGGCTGTCGAGTGTGTTGGAGTGATGTTTACAATTGTAATGTTGTGGAACTTTGCTTATTAGTTATTTTAACGTCCATACCGATTGCACTTGCTTATTTTTCTAATATATATTTCATTGTAATTTGTCAATAACAGTGCATTTAATATTTGTCAACATATGTTCGTAATAATTCGTTATTTAAATGTAATTTGTTTACATGTTATAATTCAGTAATTGTAAACTGGAGTATCTCGCTTAGTTTGTTAGCGTATATTCGCGCTTTTATTTTATCATTTCAAAGAATTTAATAACTAGCATTAAGGAATTGTAAAACTTCTTCAGTGTTATTTGCAAGCACTTGTTATATCCCTCAGTGTTTCTTTATGTATGTACGAATGGAACGTATGGTAAATCCTGAATTGTTTTTATTGCTTAAAAGTATAATGAATAAATTTTCAACTAATATATCCTAAATTTCAGTCTTTTTCTGAACGAAAATTTGTACAGTTCCAAAGGAATGCTCAGAATTTCATAGATATTATATTTTACATTTTGAATGCAAACACTGCTTCACATTACTTCGCAATAATTTCTGCTTTCTAGTTGTTTGAGCAGTACAGCAAAAAATAGTATTTTAACACAGTAATTAATTTACATTTACATTATACTCTACGAAGATTTAAACGCCAGATTTGTTTACAATCAGATGGAGGTACATCTACCATATACCGTATTTATCTTCTTTTCATATCGCGCCAACACAGTAATTACGCCAAATTGTTTTCTGGGCATGCGCAGTATGCGACATTCGTTTAACACTGTTCATCTCAATGTGCGGTCTGCCATTACGCGTACCGCGTGGCCCTGTTCCAATCCGGGACAAAGGCCTACTTAAAATGCACGGCGAGATGTCCTCTCCAGAGGCTGGTAGTAGGGAAACAGGGGAGGGAGACCCTCGGACTGTCCCCCCTTCCTCCCGGAGTATTCTCCCTCAAAATTGAAGCGGATGCTTAACAGTTAGCTAAGTTTAGCAATTCGTCAATCACCTACGGTACTACAGAAGTGCTGGTCTAGTTTTCACCTGTAACTGTACTTTCTGTTCTTAAAACTACAACCTGGACACCAAAAATGTTGCTGTTAGTACTGCCAGTGCAACAAGTTCGGAGAAATAAATAAGTAAAATTTTAAAAATAACTACAGATAAGACAAATTTAATTCTAGGAATTAAATATTCAGTTTTCGAGTCTCGGAGCACTTTCTTCATACCAAACGAAATTTACTGGGAAACTTTCTGAAGGCGACGTAAAGAAATCGAAAATGTTTTCGTTTTCTAAGCACCAAAATTCCTACAAAATTAGAATGGAAGGTACAACTGAAGACATCTAAGTTGTTCCTCATATGAAATAGCAATGTCATTATGCATTCAAAGGCGCAGTGAATAAGGCTGAACTGCATGGAAGACCTTTAAAAGATTACAATCTTTAAGTAATATAAAAAAAAAAAAAAAAGAAAGAAAAGAAAAGAAAATTTAAGATAACTCGACAGTGAGTTACTGAAAAACTATATAGTACTGACAAGTAACTTGATGATTAATTTTCTGGATTCCTATCTTGATTTTTTTTTTTTTTTTTTTTTTTCCCCAACAGAAATTAGAAGTCGCACGTGATGAGCTTGAAGAATGCTTCTATTAGAACATCTTTATAATTTAAACACGTTGTAAAGGAAAGCGTAACTCTAACTGCTGCCTGACTGCTGTTAGATTCTTTAGAGATATCTGTCCTATGCAACTTTCATAAATAAAAAAAAAAATCAAAGAAAGTTCCATAGGATCACATTCTAAAAAAATTATCACCAACTATGATCGCTTACTGCGTCTCAAATAAAAGTAATTTATTCAGAAACCCAGCTCGATGCAAAAATTGGGTAACTGGAATACAAATGACTGCAAAAAATATTGTGAAGTCTACTGCTTGAATTCTTTGGAATAAAACCTGTTGAATTCTACTCTTTGCTGTTGCGTCTAAATTTTTCGCATGCCATCAACACTACGATCGGGAAAATGCATCGATTTTAAATGAATTTTAGAAGAATACTAACATCAGAAATGATACTTAAAATACCGACAGTGAAGCAGTGATAATGAAAAAGATAAAGGGCATTTGACTCATAAGAAATTAAACGAATTGATTAAAAAGGCATAAGAATTATCTGATTTTACAACGGAAACTGACTCAAATGAAGAAAGACTAGGATACTTTGAAAGGCACTGAAAAACTTTTCACTTGTACTTACCGCGAAACTAGTTGCGTTAGCCATTGCCCCAAGCAGGAAATCAGAAAATTGGAAAAAAAAAAAAAAAAAAAATTTGTATCGTGTACTTATTAAGCAGTAATAAAAAAAAAAACCTTTCATTTAACTTTTTTTCTTCTTAATCTTTTAATTACAACAATATATTTTTAATTATACATATTTTCTTAATCTCAATTATACATAACATTTTTTTCCACATAAAGTTAACTTTGCGGAATGAGATTTTGTCGTACGCTCAATGTATTAATGACGTAAATCCCCCGTACGCTCAACGGCTTATGCACATTAAAAACTTATGAATGAATAATCATATGTTTATGAATTGCGAAAATACAAGACCTTCAAAAAGTTACCATTCTTAATCATCTAAGTTTCATGTTAAGTCCCATTCTTAATCATCATATTTCATGCTTTATGTAATAATGAAACTAATAATAAGACATAAAACGCAGTTCTGAAGAACTATGGCTGTCCATGTTTAATCCTGACTCGAAGTACTGCGCATATCAGCGAGGCATTGTAACACTGCTGGATAGATTCATCATGGTTCTAAGTGTATGTAATAATCGATCTATCCCTGATAATGGGAGAGTTACGAAAATCGGACATGACATAAAACCCACGTGCAGACAGTTTGAAGGTAATAGAGTTATCATCAAGATTTGGAGGCTCAAAACAAATATTTATTGAGCGAACGTTGACTTACTGATAGGATGCCCTTAAAGGGTTGATCGAAATAGATAAATCCCATCGCGTGAAGCCATATCAGTACCTACGGAAGAACACGATTTAGATGCGAATGTGACTGCGCTTTAAAATGAGCACTATCATATCAGAGGTATACGTGAGGGAAAACAGATAAAATTTCACACGTAAATCTGGGAAAGCATACATAGAACTGTCATTCAGTAACTGAATAAAACAGCTGAAAAGTTTGACATCAATTGAAATTAAATCAAGCGACTACTAGAAATATTACGTGAACGCCGAAAACGAAACTAAAATTTTTATTTCGCTAAATGTGATTCAATTTTTGTTCATTTTAAAAAAGTGGAAAAGGGGAATGAATTAGTTCTCACCCTTTCTTGTTGACTAAATGGAACAAAAACATTTTAATTCATAGAGCTGTGAAAAAAGTATACCGATTTCAGAAAATTTAACGTACTAGTAATTAATGGGGTGCGGATTCCAAGAAAATTGACAGCGAAGCGAACATTTCTTTGGCGGCAAAGAGATAAATATTACGATTAATTCACAGTTTGTACCGCTAGAACACGCTATCCCAAATCGACAGTCACAATCAGAATGGAACTGAATTATATAGATATTCAATAATTTGTTTCGTTGGAGGATACCTTGAACCTCTGACATGCAACTGGGTTCTTACAAGTTGATACACTGTGTTCGATACTATTCCTAGAGCGATTCTATTAATATGGCTTCAGCGCTCTCTTATAGGTAAAATGAAATCTCTCACTTCATGAATCTTATTATAGATACCATCTGCATTCCAAGTGAAAATGGAGAGTGAGCTTTTTGTGACAGGTCTTATATCACGTTGGGAGTTGAATTTTAGGCCGTATGATGAACTATTTAGGTTCCTCACCTCTAAAATTAATCTACCTTATTTAGTGTACACCTTTCGTGCAAACCACACTCCTTTTTACCCATTAGTTTAATTTCCATTACTTTTGATAACTTGCAGACTACGCTGTAGTTTCTGCGTTTTAATACTATATAAATCTTCACGGAATTTTCTATACTTAAGATAAAAAGAATAGAACTGAAAGACTAAATGACATTGGAACAGCTTTTAAGTTAATTAAATTCTGAGATGCTGTAAAAGCAATTTCAAATAAAACTGGAGATTCATATGAATATCTGCATAACGAATTTATTTACAAGATGTATTACGATAAAACGAAAATTTGAAGCATAAGCAAAGCGTTCCCATTCAATTGTCAAAGTAGCATTATTTGATTACACTACAATGATAATCAAACCTCGTTTGTTGTTTATTTCGTCGAATACAGCAAAGCACACAATGTCTACCTGCCTGAGGAAATGGATGTCTTCGGGGAAGATTTTCTATGGGAAACTAGCTAGTAACTCAGCCAGCCATTAGCCAGGACCTGACCCGGAGACAAACAATCAGTATTCAATAGGTTTATTCCCTCGGCCACTGATGGCACAATGCAAAACTTAATATAACAATTTTAACTATATTCGTGTTCAGTGTACCAAAATTAATATTTATAAGTTGAAAAATACGGATCCTATTTTGTCAGAATAAGTGTTGAAATAGGATTAGAAATTATTTTAAAATAATTTTCACATCTGAAAAATGATGAAATTTAACAATGGTTTAAGATATTCTTTAATTACAAATGCACATACACAGAATTTACCGCAGTAATAACTTGTAAATAAATTTAAATGTCTTTATGGTTCAATGCGTTTAATGCAATATAAAACATCGAACTGTACTTTCCACGCCTTTTGTCTGTTTGTTAAAATTTGTTGAGTTAAACTTTATTTTCAAAATACTGAAAGAGGAACAGACAAGCCTAAACATTAGAAATCTATTTTATACCATGACACTCAAACCAGTAATAAATTCCAAAATAATTCCCCCCCCCCCGAAAATAAAATAACCGCCCTATAAAATTCCCAAATTTCATCGAAGATTTACACCTAATTTATTCATATTAAAGTATTTATCTTAAAAATAATTAACAGATTTTAAGACAAGCCGAATTTTAATTTTGGCAACCTATTGGTGGATTACACATACCAATGTACAAATGCCTGCACATTTTCCGCCCCCTTCCCAGCCACGGCAAAGAGCTAAGAAAGTTACGTTTATAGCCCCAGTCTAAAATACTTTTATAGTCTTTACAATGTCACATGTCGCCGTTATTACACAGCGACATGCAAATTCAATATACTATTCGAATTTTAATCGATGTAATCGAAGTTTTCGAAAAAGAATGAAACTATTGGGGGGAATGAAAGGCTAAAAGTTAACAGATATGAGGTTTCTGAATCGCTAGTTAAATACCAACTTTCTGCATAGTTTCGATTCAGCAAAACTGCTGTTTAGTGAAGCCCCGTTATACGGTTTCACGTCTAAAAAATGAAAACAAATTTATAAATAAAGAAAAAATTATTTTAAAGGGGAAAATGATGATGAATGGTTTCAATGTTATCCCCCTTCCAACATTATTTTTAAAAGGTTTCAGTTATGAGGACCTGTTCCTTTTTCTATATTCAAATTCTCCATTAAAGGATTAACAGCGAAAATGTAGCTGTTTTCAAAACCTAAAGAAGGTAGCATCGACAGCAAAAATAGCATTTTTTCTTAAACCACCAACTTTATCAAATCCCGAGACAGAAAGGCGAAAGACAATACCTTCTTTTAAGCTTATTTACAGATTTAATTTTATTTTCCTTTTAAAGCTTTAATTTTATTTTCCTCTTAACGCTTATTCATAAACAAAAAATAAATACATAACTAAAATAAAATAAGCTCATTTACAAAAGCAGTGTTTTTTTTTATTATTAAAATTAAAAATGGAGAAATGCAAATTTGACAAAACATAAGCCATTTATACTCATTCTAACCCCTGAACATTTCAGGTAATTCCATGTTTTAATATTTTAAAATAAATTTACCCAATACAAAAGCGATTACCAGAAAAAAGTTCGTTGGGAATGCTCAAGTTTCGCTATTTTTATCATTTAAGAAGTACTATTTGTAGACATAAAATCTCTACCAAAAATACACAGCACGCGAGGGCAACAATAGCAAAAATAGCACACTATCAATTTATTCCTCAACATTCCCATTTGGGAATATATACCTCCCTTCCAAATTTTTAAAAATAACTCATTTATTTCAACTACCTGAAACTAATTTGTAGAATAACTTATTTCAGCGGAAAAATAATTTATTCATTTATTTATTGGTAACAGACGTTTTTCGGGCACTTTATGTCAAATTTCTGGACGTGGAAAGCATAAAAATGAAAAATAATTATTTGGTTTTTCAATGATATCCCCTACAGACAGACTTATGCATATAAATGGATTACCTACTTATTAGTTAACATGAGAACTAAATCATGCTTCATTTTGTAGACAGGCATGCGATTATGCTCGAAGTTAAAAAATGACAGTCGCAACATACTTTGGACCACTTCCTAAAGACAAGGAGAATAAATAAATTGCACAGATGGTGGGAACATAAAATGACTGAAAATCTACTCCCTGTGCCAAAAAGTGCGAGAGTACTTACTCAGCTCAGCGTTAGTCGATTTTTTTTTTTTTTTTTTTTTTTTTTTTTTTTTTTTTTGTTGTTGTTGTTCCAGGAACAAGAGAGCGAAGGGCTATTACCCTTTCAATTTTTAAGGTGAGAACCGCAGTCAAAAAGCTCAACACTGTCGTTTTCGCTATCTTGAGAAAATCAGAAAAAGAAAAGCAAAATTGAACTTACACTACTTATTATCTAGAGCACTTCTACAAGTTAATAAATTTCTACAAGCATATTAACTGTAGATATATGAAGCTACAAAATTGAAAACTTCTTAAAAATAAATTATACTCAAAAGAAGAAAAATATATTCTTTTTACTACCGAAATTCAAAAAACAAACTGTTGAACGGGTATTTTCAAAAGAAAGCAATCGGAAGAAACTGCTTGGCAATTTCTTTTTCATTCTCTACTCAGAAACCATGCCGTTCCATTTTCCGTTCTCAACTCTTCAGAGATGGGGTTGAATATAACGGGTTAAAGACTGAGCGAAGTCATACTGTCACCTCTATGGTGCTCAAGGCTGTTGACAACACAATCTTGCTCTCCTTGCCACGATGAATTTCGTGGGTTTGTTCGGATGTAACTATCAGACAAGTAAGCTAAGTCGCATGGATCATCAGTCGAATAAGTAGTCTTCAGCATTGCGACTTTTACTACTATACTTCTCTTCGGATACTTCATGGGTACTTAAATATTTGAAGTTTCACTTGAAAACTTCAATAGCAATTTGAATAAGCAAGCAATAATCTGTGAGGTCGTCTGCTCCGGGGAAGCAGCTGCACTGAGTTCAAAAAGTTCAAAAATTTCTGGAATAATAATGAAATCACATAATGCACTTCTTAAATAATAAAAAAATATGGTTAATATAAGAAAAATAATGAATATATACAAGTCCCATTCTGAATTTATCTGGTTCAGCTGGGATCGAACTTTCGAGCTTTTGGTACTAAAAATGTCGTAGGTTTAGCCTGCTAGGCTAAGTCTTCCTAAGAGTCACAAAAAATGATTTTAAACAAATAGCTGAAGTGCCTGCAGAGCGAAATCTAGTTTTTCATTCTCATTTGAAACTTTTATGAATTTGTGGTATAGGTCTTTTAATTTGAAGATAAAAACCTAGATGAATTTAAATCATTTAATTTCTGATATTTTCGTCTTTTCAGCAGTGGTCTCTTTATTGGTGATGTTTGCATGACTTCTCTGTTCTGATTTAGGAGCTTCTATTTCTTAGTCGTTAAATTTGCGGAAGTCTTCTTTTGTCGGAATTTTCTGCTTTTGTTGGAATTTTTTGCTATAGGATGTTCTGGGCAATCAACGATTGTAGCGGCATGGAAACCATTACAAAGGACACATCTCGCAGGGATTTTGCGTCTTTCCTTTTATCGGGCACTGAAAAGATTGATGGCTATCTAGACATCTAACAAATCTGGGTTTGTTGTGACATGCTCTCTGCGTGTGGCCGTAGCGCTGACAGCTATAGCATTGTACTGGTCCCGGTCTTGTATTGTATCCTACGATAAGGTACTCTCATATCTTTCTCTTTCGCGTTTCCTGTAGTTTCAAGGTAAAAAAAAAAAACAGATAATATGGTTGGAGCGCCGTTTGAAGTTGGTGTAACTTAAGCACAGTAATATTTTGGAGTTTTAATTCTTCTTTTATTTCCTCTATTGGCGTGTGGACAGTTCAACCTTTAATTACGGATTTAAGATTCTTTTCTTTTGTGAGTAAAAATGTGTGGAAGGGTATTGGAGCTTTCTCCAAATATTCTTGAACTGCTCGGAAATCATCTTCAGTGAAAAATTGCATTCTTATTGGGTCGCCTTCTACTTTAGTTTCTAGTTTAGTAACTTTAAGATTTTCTTTTATGTGTTTTCGGATCTCGTGCCAATTGATTTGATTAATATCTGTTATGACTCTTGGAAGAATTTTAGTTTCTCTTGAGTTGACATGGTTGTTTTGTGGTTTCTTAGGTGTTTCTTCATTTTGTTTCATAGTAAAGCCTTCATCGTGTCCATCTAACATTTCATCGTTATTTAGAGTTTCGTAGCGTGAACTAGTACTGATAGGCTGTGAGTCATAAGATGATCCGGTATCTCTCCTCGATCTTTTAGCGGGTTTAACGGGAGTCCAACCCTGTGAGTTGTTACTGCTGGTAGATGGAGGCTGATAATTTCCGATAAGTTTATCCAGTTCGCGTTTAGGCAATATAGAAATTAATCGTGATTCTTGCAACTTTAGTTTGGCTTACAGGGAGCGTCTCATGTCTCATTTGAAACTTTTATGAATTTGTGGTATAGGTCTTTTAATTTGAAGATAAAAACCTAGATGAATTTAAATCATTTAATTTCTGATATTTTCGTCTTTTCAGCAGTGGTCTCTTTATTGGTGATGTTTGCATGACTTCTCTGTTCTGATTTAGGAGCTTCTATTTCTTAGTCGTTAAATTTGCGGAAGTCTTCTTTTGTCGGAATTTTCTGCTTTTGTTGGAATTTTTTGCTATAGGATGTTCTGGGCAATCAACGATTGTAGCGGCATGGAAACCATTACAAAGGACACATCTCGCAGGGATTTTGCGTCTTTCCTTTTATCGGGCACTGAAAAGATTGATGGCTATCTAGACATCTAACAAATCTGGGTTTGTTGTGACATGCTCTCTGCGTGTGGCCGTAGCGCTGACAGCTATAGCATTGTACTGGTCCCGGTCTTGTATTGTATCCTACGATAAGGTACTCTCATATCTTTCTCTTTCGCGTTTCCTGTAGTTTCAAGGTAAAAAAAAAAAAACAGATAATATGGTTGGAGCGCCGTTTGAAGTTGGTGTAACTTAAGCACAGTAATATTTTGGAGTTTTAATTCTTCTTTTATTTCCTCTATTGGCGTGTGGACAGTTCAACCTTTAATTACGGATTTAAGATTCTTTTCTTTTGTGAGTAAAAATGTGTGGAAGGGTATTGGAGCTTTCTCCAAATATTCTTGAACTGCTCGGAAATCATCTTCAGTGAAAAATTGCATTCTTATTGGGTCGCCTTCTACTTTAGTTTCTAGTTTAGTAACTTTAAGATTTTCTTTTATGTGTTTTCGGATCTCGTGCCAATTGATTTGATTAATATCTGTTATGACTCTTGGAAGAATTTTAGTTTCTCTTGAGTTGACATGGTTGTTTTGTGGTTTCTTAGGTGTTTCTTCATTTTGTTTCATAGTAAAGCCTTCATCGTGTCCATCTAACATTTCATCGTTATTTAGAGTTTCGTAGCGTGAACTAGTACTGATAGGCTGTGAGTCATAAGATGATCCGGTATCTCTCCTCGATCTTTTAGCGGGTTTAACGGGAGTCCAACCCTGTGAGTTGTTACTGCTGGTAGATGGAGGCTGATAATTTCCGATAAGTTTATCCAGTTCGCGTTTAGGCAATATAGAAATTAATCGTGATTCTTGCAACTTTAGTTTGGCTTACAGGGAGCGTCTCATGTCTACGCTTTCGCGTGTAATAGGCTGCTGCTGCACTTGAGTGATAGTATCTCTTAATTCAGTGATATTTTTAAAAACACTTTCAACGTCGTCTATATCTTTGGAAGGAGCCTTCGGCTTGACTGACTGCTAAAGTCGCAACAACACACACGCTATTTAAAGATTTAGGAGGATTTATGACTACATATATGGAGCAATAGAAAAAATGAATGGAAAGGAGACATTGGTGTGTACCAGGGTTGAAGAGAAGGGTGAAAGAGAAGAGCTCTTTCCTTTGTGTGACTCCTCACCGACGCGATCTTCGCAGGGGGTTAATAGGAAGTAGTTTGACGTCATGTAACTTCGGCTGTTTAAAACTAGCAATGTGAAAATCCCAAATTAATTTTAACCACATATATTATTTCCTTGTAAGAGCAGTGTCAAAATCAATGTTTGTACTCACGGCCGGCGCTACGCCCAGCGCCGTCTTTGGCAGTCCTAAATTCTGCCGCCAGGTGCCTCCTTAAACTCTAAAAATTTTGCTAGGCCTGAATTCTACTGCTCAGTGCCTTCCTTATATTCTAAAATTGTGCTGCCTCTATATTTTACTGATCGGTGCTTCTCTTAAATTCTAAAAATTTTTCATCCCTAAATTCTGCTGCTCGGGGCGGATGCACCGGCTCTGGCATCGACCCCATTTGCATACATTAATGATAGCCAGTGCAGCTCTACGAGAACTATCACTATCGAATAATTTCAGATTTGTTATATCATAAGTGCTATATTATTGATTACAGTTAAAAAAAGTATTTAACTCAGAAAACAAGCAGTGTCTCTTTTTAGTAGTTTCCTTCTTTTGCTCCGAAAAATACTCCAATATCATAAAATAAACAATTATTACGAAGTCGCTATTGTTATCTGAAATGTGCGAATGAAATAACTGCCTTATTACTCTGAAAATTTTAATACTCAACAAGGTTAATGCTCAACAAGAGTAATAGATCTTTGAAATTTAAGCATTGATGACTAGATATATGGAGAATTTGAGCTTCGACGTTCATGCATAATTTTCTACGAGCGCGATTCTTTCAGATTCTTACGAATCCAAAATTCAGGCCAGGGGTTCAGGCTAAGAAGAGTTATTAGCGGGGGGAAAAATGCAAGGATTTTGTTTTCATCTTAATAGAAATCAGATTAACACAACTAACAGAAAAGTATTATGAGGAACAGAAGCTGATATCTGTATCTCTAATTAACTAGTAACAAAATTTTTTGTCTTAAATATAATTTCATGATTGACTCAAATACGGTGCACACATTTAAAATAAGGCAAGGGTAGCCATACATAGGTATGTTGCTTAGGATAAAAGTCCTGAAAAACTCACACAGCCAGACATTTCAGAATGGAAACTGGAGTCGGACTACCATTGTTTCACGGCTTTAGTTCTTCAAATACTTCCTCAAATACTTCAAATACTGATCAGCCTAAAGATGAGAGATCGAGTTCCGCCTGCGTACATAACTTTTTCAAGAGTAATGCTAATCTGTGGTTGCAATTTACTGAACTTCATGGACGAACTTAAGTATAATATGCATTTTATTAAAAGAAAAGTTAGTTGACGATGACAAAAAAAAAAAAAAAAAAAAAAGAGAGAGAGAGAGAGAGAGACCTTTTTAAATTCTGTCGAAATGCATATAAAATTTCTAAAATTAATACCAATCTAAAATACAGTTGTGGATAATTTTAAAGCTGACGTGTTTCATTACATTTGTTATTTGCTAATGCAACTAAGAAGTTACCCATGATGACTGTTTGACTGTTGTAAAAGATTACTTTACTAGAATGTTTATAATGGCGATATTCAGTACGAATTCAAATACAAATTTTATGTGAATTTTTTCCGACTTTTAAGCTACATTAAAAATTTTGTTCTAATAACATAATAAATTTATGGAACAGAAATACGGCTATCTTTAACATTTAACTACTATGCAACTACATGCTGAGCAACATACAAATATTATCTCGCATTTAGTACAATTAAACTATGAAGTTAAATGTGCCTTTATTGCAAATTAATGTTCAGTATAAACTACTAAAACGAAACACACATGAATCTAAGAGAAATTTCGGTTTTGTAATCTTTTCTCTGAGGTCTCTTAAACCAGTACAAACAAAAAAAGAAAAAGCTTTTGGCTATTTTAAAAATCTGTAATATGAAGACAGATGCTTGAATGAATTTCTTAAGTTTCAACAAATTATACTTATTTAAAAAACTGTTCACTGCAAAGAAAGAAATATTTTAAAATTTTAATTACAAAATGAAATTGAGGGTGGTAAAACAGTTGAAGCTTAACATTTTTCACTTAATCAAAAAAACTTTTCATATCATTCTTATATTTACCAGTATAGATGATGATTTAATGCCCAAAAAAATGTCACTAACCAGAACTTATTACAAATATAATTTCCAAGATAATGAAGGGGGAAGAGAGAGTTTGAGAACCCCTAAGAATTACAAAGGTGATTGCATTTTCCAAGACTCTTAAGCGTCGTGGATTAAAAAAAAAAAAAAGGATATCCTTCATTTTTTTCTTCAAAGTACGCACTGTCTCTCCGCATAGGATTTATGTCTTATTTCTAATTTCAGATTTTAAGTAAGAATAGCCCCGTTGAGCTTTACATGAAAAACTTGCTATCAGTTGAACTTGGGCCAGAATTGAAATAATATTTTCTCTCATTCAAGCCAAAATTTAAGAAACCATTTCTTAACACACGCACGCGTGTGTATGCATCAGAAGTTCTCAAAATTGCTATAATTTTTAACGCATGTCGGCGATGTGGGGAGGCGCCCAGGGTAACCCCTTCCTGACTACACGCCTATAAAATGCAGTGCTTTTTATGTATAATATACATTTCAACTGCTGCATTTGTATTTTAGTATTAAAGAGTATTATAAGACTAAGAATAGGATTTTTATAAAAAAAGGATTAATAGTTTCCCCTTTATTTCTCACTTGAAAAGTTCGTTTGGTATACGGCCAAGTACAGTATACGTCCAAGGATCTGGAACGGACTAATGACGCATAAAAGACTACTATAGTTGTAAACTAAATTGCGAATGGTAGTTTGATTCGGCAACTTAACCGCTCATTTTACATGCATGCAAAGCTTTGAGAAACATTTATCTGCATGCAGCTATCCTACAACTATACGAAATATCTCATCCAATCCCCCATATTTTGCTTTGAGAGAAATAATTCAGTCCTTTATGACCTACTTAAGATTGCGTTATAATCATGATTTTGTGATGTCTCGACAGCGGCATATAAAACGACAACAGAATCAATTTTGAAAACCGGTTTGAAGCCTGCAGCCCGGAAACCATTCGGTCGCCTTCCTCAGGCCCCTCGAGTTTTTCAACCAGTTAAATGGAAGTAATGAAATGTTGCAAATTCAAAGAACAGCCCCTAACAGTTAGGTTTTGCGCTGGGTACAGCTTTGTTTTATCAACCATAAAATCAGCTCTTTAAAAAAAGCATTCTGAAATTATATGTAATACAAAGTACCTTTTAAATCCCATTTTCCAAACAAAAAATGCATCTCTAAAGAATGCAAAAATCCACAACCAATAAAACACGCAACACAAAATTTTCAAAAATTCATACCTATATAAATAAACCTGCATAATTTTCCAACAGAAAAAAAGATTCATAAAATTTACTGGAGATCTTAGCATGTTTTTTCACGTACTTTACATATGTTTCGCATTTGATTCTTACTATGAATAGAAGATATTACTTCTAATAATCGCATACCTGAAAGCATTTTTAGATATATTTATAGATGTAAAGAAGTAACCATAAAGACGTGAATTTTGTGCGCATGTAATGATTTTATTCATCAAACCAGGATCCTTTTTCCAAATCCTTAAAAGTTAAACAAAATGGGCGTATAGTACCGGCGCTTGTTTTAATGGTAGACAAATTCCGTTATCTTCTTACCTTACTTGTAATAATCAGGCTTTGTTTATAACTCATAATGCTCACTGAAACGCGTCACATATGTCTGCGTGCTCATCTCTTGCCTCCAGTTTTTTTGTTAGGTGCTTTATTAAGTTGAGTAATGAACTTACTGCTGTGAGGGCATAATTACTAATTCGTGCGAGCAAGCTATACGGTAATTTCTACTCAATTACTGTAATTTAAGATGCGGAAATATTTTCGTTGTTAAAATAAGTGAAATACGAAAGAGCAATGTAATAATGAGAGAACAAAAATTCTCGCGAACATTCAAAGGTAAACCAACGAAACATGCTTTATGACGAACTACACATAGTTTGAATCAAGCGAAACACTTTCACGACGCAGTACGTTTAGGAAACTTACAAACGAGTCGTTTGACGAAGCTTTGGGGGTTTATAGTTTCAGTAAGAACGTCGAAAGGAGCTCCAGTCATCGGTCAAATTTTGAAAGAGAGGCACTTATGCCATACGCGAATTTTCAAAATGCTAATGATTTTTCGGCAAATAACTACAGCTGTATAAAAAGTGCTACGGTTTTCATTTTGAAAGGTCTGGAGTAAAAAACTGCAACTGCCAGCTGATTCAATAACAGCAAAACAGTGTGCAAAAAATTTCAAGATTACACTGAAGAAAACATTTACATCCAAAGCAAGTTTATAGCACTGATAAAACTGAGCATAAGTTTCTATCCCTCCAAAAAGGAACCCTTGTTACAGCTGAGGGGACCTCAGCTATTCAAGTCGAAAGAATAACAAATGTTGCTCTTTACTCTAATGCAACAGAACATAAGTTTCCCTAACATTCCTCATAAGATACATCATGACAAGTCTACAGCAACTTGCGGACTAAAGAGATGCAGAAAGCTTCAAGAGACATTACAAGCACAAACTTCTCTTAGAAATCCTTTGCAAATTGGAGAATAAGATAATGAATATATTGCTGGCCTTGAAGAGACTCTGCTTACTGATTTGCAAAAACGTTTTTAGAGTAATGGGCGACTGTTGATGATGAGCTTAAAATTAAATCTCAAACGCTGAAATCGTTCTTGAAGATATCAGCAAAGTTGATGAATTGTCTGGAACAAAAAGGGCAAAATTAGCCGTCTTGGAGCTAGCAAATGTTATACATCAACACAGCTGAAATCCATTGCTGATGAGAATGGGTATTTATGAAGAATTAGCAGGATTTCCCTTTAAAAACAAGGGGCCAGAAAAAGTGCATAAAATTGCATTTTCAAAGAATAGTTTAAATTTTTTCCCCTAGAATATAGTGATTTTTCCCCCTAGAATACAGTGATTTTTTTTTAATATGCATTTTTAACTCTCTGGGCATTGCAGATTTAACCCTTTGTGGCACAGTGTCCCCGGTCTGGACACACCTAAAAATTTCCTTCTGTACGCACAGAAAAATTGAATAAAAAAGGATTTATAGGTTACTCTGAACCTTCTTTATTTATAGTAGATGGCAGCTCAACACAAACCAGTCCATATATTTTAGCCATGTTTAGTTTTTTTAAGATCCTTGTTTTTCAAAGAAATCTTCCAGGTTTTTTTAAGGTATACAAGGAATTGTTTGAAAAGAAATTTCTATGCTATTTTTTTGGCTGTATGCTAATCTTCTTATTCTATATTAGTTTTAAATTTTTACCTTGAAATCTTGCCTAAAATCAAACTGCAAACCCTGGGTGCCGTTTGATTTTAGGCAAGATTTCACCGATAATCTAGGACAACTGAGAGTCTGTATTCTTTGTTTCTCCACATCTCATCGGTCAGTTCATTGACAACACTGCTCGTTTCAGCACTCTTTTCAAAGCTCTATTCAATCAGAGTGCCACTTCGAGCACACCCACAAAATTAAAACAATAAGTGATATCTTCACAAAATTTTACTTACTCCTTCTAGGCCTAATTAGACTGCCTACCTTTTTTTTTTTTTTAATCAAAACTCTGACTTTAAAAGGTAGTGTGCCGGAAAAGGGTTAAGCCCTGAAATTTTAAAGTTCCTCAAAACATGAATAAGTAGTATTTTCTTGATCATAATTTAAAAATAACCTTGATTCCTTTTCTTCCAAGAAACAGCCATTCTGGAATTGAAAATGAAGTTTTCATGTGTAATGAATAAGAAAGCCACCAATCTATATGGAATTTTGCTTCCATAACGCTAAAAGGATTAAAAAATGGCTTACAAAATTGTCGAGTTTAAGAAATTCAGTGATGCAGAATAGATATATGTGTTAGTATTTTGGCAATTGTTTTTTTCCTCAATCATCTTTTCAAATTCAGTTTGTCTTATGCTACATAATTTGGTTTAACTGGCCATTTCACTATGGTTAGGTGCCAGGTTCCTTGGCAGCCAACTCAGAAGGTGCCTATTTTAGATACACATTTCCCTTTTTCATTGCATGGAAATTTGATGCAAAATCTATTATGAGTAACTTACATCAACTATCAACTTTTTATGAAACATTTTCTAAAATAGCTTGCTTCTCTAAAAAGTCATTTAATGATGAAAAGAATACAAACAGTTTTGTTCTTCCCAATCAGACCTAAAATTAATACCACACATTAAGTCCCAGCATTGACATTAAATGTAAATCATGCTTGGTATCATGTTATTTATGACACCTGAATGATTTACACATACTATAGGTTGACTGAGGTCAGAGGCATAGCTAAGGTTTTAAGCACCTGGAGACACTTAAAGATTTTGCGTCCCTTTCTGTGTTCCAAGAATGGAAAACATTTCATTTTGAAATATGTACCATCAATTTGGCGCCAATTAGATGCTGCGCCCAGGGGCGGATGTCCCCCCTTGCCCCATCCTAGCTACGCCACTGACTGAGGTTAAAATAATATACAACATACTGCTAACTGTTACAGTACAAGACATTAATATTTTGCCATGTAATTAAAAACAATCAAGAAATGAATGCCTTTCATTTGCTTGGTTTGGTTTATTTAATTATGGCAAAGTCTCGAGGGCTCTCTGCCTAAGGGGGAGGCATGCCTTCATAGAGGATTTTCTAAGGGAAACTGGCTCGTATACACGTTACACATGTAGAAACCACAAAAAATACCTATACAGCCAGCCCATTTGAGGGATTTGACTTGGACTGAACTACCAGCATTCAGCAACTTTACCGCTTGGCCGACCGACTTCCATTTGGTTACTGTGTTGAATTTTATTAAGTTTCAAACTACCAACATTCAACAGCAGTATTGCAAACGCCGAGCCGTAAAGTCGCTGAACACTGGTAGTTCGGTCTGAGGTTCGAATCCAGCGAACGGGCTGGCTGCATGGGTGTTTTCGTGGTTTTCCCCATGTGTAACGTATATACGAGCCAGTTTCCCTTAGAAAGTGCTCCACGAAGGCATCCCTCCCCTTAGGCAGATAGCCCTAGTGTGCTTTGCAATAATTAAATAAACCAAAAACCAATCAACAGCAGTATTTTTCATTATCTAAATTTTTACTTTGGTTACTCCAAGGTCCTAGAAATTCTAAAGTTTCAATTAAGACAAACAAAAAAAAAAAAAAAAAGAAAGCTTTATACCAAATAAGATTCTTATTAACCATCTGCACTCTGTATATTATTTATTTAAATTACATTACAAAAACAGTTACAGATATCACCAGACATGCAATTTCATTTTTCTATACACCACATGTACCAAGTTTTCTAACTGCATGCCTCAGACCACTGTTATTTTTTCAGTGCATTCTGAGCTTTAATTCTAAATTAAATATAACTTAAATCTTAAAGTTTTACATACGGAAGAACTAAAAGTGCAGAGAATGTTACTAAAAAGTTTATGTTACAGAAAGACTAACAACATGTGAAATCTCCAACAAAGTTGGCATTCATGTTAAAATTTTTCAACTGTTACAAACTGAGTAACAAAAAAATTTTTCACTTAACGTTATTTACAATATTTACACAATTTTTCAACAGAACACACATTTCACATTACAAACAGTTTACATTTTTTAATTCACAATACCACTTAACTTTATTTTACTTCAAGCAAACTTACATCTCTATTGGCTCAGCTACTTAACTCCCTAAATAATTGATAATTACTACCTTTAGGATTTTTAATTTTTAATTTAATTTTTTTATATATTTTATTATTAATGTTTGCAAAACATTTTTAATATAACAAAGATAGCAGCTTGACACTCAACTTTACCTACATAAAGCGCCATCTATATAATTTGAAGAACACACTTACTTCTCTTTAAAAACACTTTTGCAGACCCCAACACTCATATAGTAGGTAAGTTAGAATTAAAACTGACTATTTACTTGCTTTAAGTATTTTTTAAAATTTTTTATGTAGTATTTAAGTATTTTCTAAATATGAAATTATATTTTTAAGTATATATTTGTTTTTTAAAAATTGTGAATTAGTTCTTTTTGTTTCTTATTGGTTTATATGGATTATGTCTAGTTCTTTTTTTTAAGTTTCTTTTTATTGATATGCATATTCGTGTTGGGGAGGTTTCTGTAGACAAGGGTTTCTAAAATACATTGGTTTCTAGATTATTTTTTATAAAAAATTAATTTTTTAAAAAATTTAATTTTTTAAAAAAAGTTTAATTTAATACTTGACTTTACTTGCTTGTTTCTCAAAAGACTTCATTAGTATTTTCCTTTTAAAACTTTAATTCTTAAATGCTAATTTCTAAGGGTACCACTTTATTGGTATTTGTTTTTACTTTTGGTTTTGACTTTTACCCTTGCCTGCATGAATGACGAAACACGAATTGAATGATTGGAGAGTTAGGTTTGGAGGCAACTTCCCCTTGATAAGTCTGTCTCCTGCCTACTCAACAGTCATTCACTTATGCATTTTTAATAAAATTGTTTGGTTTAATTTTAATTTGCTAAATTAGTGAATTTATTTTCATGGATTGGTTTTGCACTTGATTTACTTATGCTTCTGAATTTAAAAGATATTGTAGATTAGTTCGAGAATTAAATCTTTTATATGTTTGCACATTTTTTTAAAAAATTATTTTGCCTTTTTTCTTTATTTTGGCTTTAAATTTGCTTTTTTACTTTTATATGTGTTTGTTAAAATTTAAATTTCATTCCTTGCAGCAATGGCACAAAGAATATTTAATTAAATTTGTATTTAAATTAAATTTATTCTTATGAAACTTAATATAATAAGGTTATACTTCTAATGATGTTATCAGCAATAGTAGTAGTAAACTTATGAGTCACAATAAAAAATTTTTTTATTCTAGGTTAAATTTTTTTAAGACATTTTTACAAATATGATACAACCTGCATAATGCAGTATTTGTAGTGTTCAACAGCAGTATATGTTAAACTTTCATTAGTAAGACTCTCAATAACTCAAATGTCAACTGTCAAACACTTTTTGGGCTTATCCTATTAGGTTCAAGTTAAGGTTTCTTTCATGTATAGTAAATACATGAAAGAAAAAAAATTAAAAAAAAAAACTATATATTAATTTTATGTGAGTTTTAAATAACATAATTGACATGAAATACCAAGTTACACAAAGAAGCAATGTTTTTCAAACTTCACCCATCTCGGAAACCACTCGAATAAAAAGTAATGCTGCAGCTCTTCAGTAATAAAAGAAAATTTTTTGCATACCCTCCAGCTTCTTGTACAACTAAATCCTTATGCTGCTGTTGTCTTCTGACTAATTTCACTTGTCAGATCTAATGTGGACAAGCGCATGAATTTTACCATGGTAAGAAGTTTACATCTGTCATTGGCAAGAGCCTTGGGCACCATTTAGATGACAGTATAATTTTGCCTAGTTCTCCCCCTGTTTTGAGGAAGAGCACCTCAAAGGAGGCAATCCAAGGGTCTCCCACACCTCTTCCTCTACCACCAAACCACAAAAGAGGACTTTCAGCTTGCCATATGTCCGAGTGCCTACATGTTGCAAAGACACTACACATTTAAAACACCCATGCCTTCTTTGGGATTTGAACCTGGGCCCTAGTGATATGATAGACAGTCACTAACCACTACCCCACTGGGAGGCTAGAATTAATTATACATTTTTAAATGCAATTCACCATTTTCATTTTCTTTTTTTTTTTTTACATTTTTTAATGATTTCAAGAACATAAGCTATACGTTGACTGAAACAATGCAAAAGTAAATATGAATAAAACCTAATATATCCTCCACAAGTTCATTTGTTAAGAATAGCAGACCATAAGCATTGTTCTTACTTTTGTTGAGAACAGCTTAATACTGTTATGACTCAAGACCTCTCCATTCATTATCTATATAGTAAGGCTTCATATCCATCAGTAACATCTTTGAAGATTTAAGATGTACAACAGTATACGCTAAAAATAGATTACTTTTGTATTATACAAAGTTTTAATAAATCATTTTTAACGTGTGCAAATATTTTGTAATTAACTATTGTTAAGGAAGTTTGAATTACCTTTAAGAATTGCATAAACAAATTATAGCATTACAATTCTGTCATTCAGTGAAGTAACACAAGCTTGCACATTGATAAGTATCAAACATACAAAGTACCAGAACTGTAATCTTTATTATCCAAAATTACTCTTACAGAAGGAAAAAAAAACTGACCAGTAGATCATAAATATATGATCACATCAGCTGCCATAAATAAAGATTTAACAATTATAAACAATAAAGGTTTTTTTTTTTTTTTTTTAATTTGTCTGCACGATCTGCAATTTAACAACAATATGCTGAATTCATGACCATTTTTTCTTGGACTTCATCTAGCTTATTTTTATTTATCTAAATAAAAACTATCTCCAATGTCTGAAATAATGCTCAAGCATCATCATTTGCTAACCTACAGATAAATATTAATAAATTTACATATGTAAGCAATGATTGAACTGACATCACACACATGCAAAATGAAGACATTGGTGAGAGAAGAAAATGGAATGCATGCTATTTTCATTGCTTACAGTATTAATGCTCTTAGTATACAGACTTTTTCCAACTCTTTGATACAATGGAATTTTTATGGACTTGTTTAGACATTATTTTTATGAGAATAACCACATGTAACATAGTTACCTAAATCACTTAAAACTAAACCACAAAATTAAGGATCTAAATAATTATAATCAAAATTAAGGATGTAATAATTATCATTTATTTCCTCTATTCCAAGGTGCTCGATGCTACCAATAGAAAAAAAGACATTAAGCATATAAAATGCATGAAATAAATTTAACAATTAACTAACTTATCATTACTAATTTATTATGATTACTGATTTAGGATTTATTAAAGAACAATATACCAATTTAAATAAGGAATTTTGAAAAATTGTCACTTAAGAATAATTAACAAAAATCTTCAATTATAAGATGCTTCCCATTTTTGCAATGTTTACATGCGAAAAAGGTGCATCTTAGAATCTATGAAGTATACTACATTATATTTAAATTAGGTGAAAGCAACAATTGTTGCCATGGCTTTTATAAAATAAGTGTACATGAATTATTGAGTGTACAATTTTAAGATGACATCTTCTAATTAATCAATGAATATACAATTTTTTAACATACAGAGAGGTTAATATAAGTTATTCATTATGTTAATTAGAAAGACACTTTTGTTAATTAGAAAGACTATATATAAATTAGAATGGCTTTCTGCACAATACGCAAGCAAATCTGCAATTGGCTCATTAAGAATTTCACTTAATAAACTGGGGCTTAGAAACTACATTTCTATACATTTTCCTATGGATTGAAATGGATTATGGAATGTCAAGAAAACTGCCTAGTTATTTGCATAAGAGAAGAAATGCTTCCATCAAAAACTTTCAAAGAAACTGTCCTATATTTACATATTATATAAGAAAAGCCTTAAATACCTCTTACACTCCCAATCAACAATCAGGAACAGAAACCCAGTGCTATGGCATTAACCATAGCTAGTGTTGGATGATCATTTTCTGCTCAGTCACATTTCCTAAACCATCACACTAAACTATTATTTTGGTAATACAATAATGTGTTCACTGGTAGGCTGGTTACATGTGTGAGAGATCAGCATATATTTCTAACAAAGTAATTTACAAAAATATTTAAAGTTTTCATGATTTTCTAAATTTAATCATAGTATACTTTCAATCTAGTAACACCTAGCTTGGAAGAATAATTAATGCAACAACAGATAATATGTTTTAAACTACATCTTTAATGAAGAAATCTTTAAGAAAAAATATCTGAATTCTCATACTTCAAATAATATACATAATTTGATAAACAGTTATTATAAATTTTACATAGAGATCAAATCTGATAAATTACTATTATAAATTTAACAATGAAAAGGTCCATCTTTTAACATGGTTAAAATTTCCAACATACTTTAATTTTAATAAAAGTCATATTAAGATGCATCTGACATTTATATCTAAGAAGAACTTTTATCATTAAATTTTTATTATCACAAATTCCTGAAAAATATAACAATTAATAGCTATAGTTAAACCATTTCAAAAGCAAAATACCATTACCATTTCTACCTAACCATTTCAAAAGCAAAATCTTTATTACAACACATTACATCATGCCCTAAATGAATCAACTATCTTTATCCTAGCATTTCAAAAGTAAAATCTTTATTACAACATATTACATCATGCATTAAATGAAAGAATGATCTTTATCATAGCATTTCAAAAGTGAAATCTTAATTACAACATATTACATCATGCACTAAATAAAGAAACAATTACAACTATATTTCTGATTACATTTTGCACTTTCAATCAAGAGTGACAATTACTTATTGAAAAATTTAACATCAGAAAAACTACTCTAGAACAGACCATGCCTATTTAACTCACAGTTAAATAGACCATAAAAACCTACTAGATTTGCATGGGAAATTGTAACAGTATTTAATTTATACGAAGCTGGAATATAAATCACTTAATTGCTCTGTTAGTAAAATGCTATGCTACTAAACACTAAACTTTTCTAGCATCTTTATTTGGGCTTTAAAAAAAATAAAACTTCTGAACGTATTTATTAACTAAAAATACCTTGCAATTTCAGAATATATTATAATTTGTTAAATTAATATTGAATGTTACGTATAAGACACTGATTTGAATAAATAAAAATAATACTCCAAAATCCCACTATATACAAGATTATAACACATCAATAATAATGCCACCAATCAGCATATAAACAATCAAATCGCGCTCCTAAATGGGAAAAGAAAACCTTGTTACGGGGAAAACTATACATTTTAACATAGGCGTGCATGTACTGGACATAAACATACACGCTGGAACTCGCCGCTCTTCAGCCGGAACAGATGATTTTTTTCGCCGATAAAACACGCACCCTTTTCGAAGAAAGTTGCAGTATGAAGCTACAAAATTAAATCTTCTGCATTAAAATGAAACTAAGTTACATAAAATATAATCTTCTTACCAGAAGAGATAATGTCAGATCCTGGAGTTCCAATTGGAGTATTCTGGGGAGTATCCAACAACAGAAGAGTAACCGTATCTTCTGGACTTTTGGTTAAAGAATGTATATTTGAATCTCCAGTTACACCCGGCGTTCCTCCCATAAACACTTCGGTTTTCATTTTTTCTAACGTAAGAATAAATAAATTTTAAAGAAAAATTTATAAATAATGTCCTACAATGCCAATAACGGACTTCTGATACAAATTTGGTAAACTGAAAGGAAAGGAAATTAACTGAATATTACGACGGTTTTAAAATAAAACGGATCGCTTATATCATACTTTCCTCTTCACTCTACCTTCTAATACAGTAAAAGGAATCTAAATTCCGATGTTAACCTGTCAATTTAGCTAAGCTTTAAAAGCCAGCTATAAGCCTGAGAGAGCTCGGCTAGGGAGCTAGCAAACACTCTCTTCTGCTATACTGTCATTCCTTCCCGGTGTCCAAAATCTCTGTCTACGTTTTCGATTACTTGCCGTTCATTATAAACGCATTTAGCGCATGCGCGTAAGCCGTGTTTTGCTAAGTAAACTGCGAAAGGAGGGGAAAGGCTTTAACCGACGAAATGGTCGGTGCGCTTCATTGTATCTGTATTATTACATAGTATTCTCCAAAAGCGTGTTTTAGAATGTGTATAGCTATATGTAATACAGAGGCAGTGACGAAAAGACGTCATCTGAATGCGTTAGTAAATGCAAAGCATACCCGCGATCCGATTAAGATAGCTTGGGGCCCAATGCGACGTGTTTTTTTTTTTTTTTTTAGAGCTCTTGAATTGCTCGCTTCACATTTTTTATTGGGGAGGGAGGATTATATGAGGATTTTGGAGCCCTCTAAATGCTAAGAATTCTAGTCTTAAATTTAGCCTAAGCCTTAGGTATGCCTCAGTTTTCCAGTTGGACAATAGTTGCAATAGAGTGCACAGGAGCCTCAAATACAACAAATTCCGATATTTTCTTGTATAAATATAAATCTCATTTTTGATAAATTATTCGGTTATTACGGCAAAAGTTTCGTTTAACACCTAATAAAATTTATAATGGCATTAGATATTGAGCGTATATCTTCCTAGATTAAAAACTGAGAAATTGTAAACAGATGAGGAGGAAAAATCCCTTAATACAAAACCCTTCAAGAGGTGAAACTTTTATTATCTGTATTCATATGGTTAAGAAAACTTATGATAAATTAGAAACTAAAAAACCAATAAATTTTCCGACCATGAAGAATGCTTTTTTTTTTTTATGTCTTGTTACAAGTGAATTACTAGATTTTAATTTGTCTTACTATTTTACTTAATTTTTAACCGCTTCACCAGTAACTTAATTTATTAATATATTTTTTTGCACCCTTATTTTATTTAATCTTAACTATTCGTTATTTATTGTTTTATTTGTATATTATTATTTACTTATTTTTGTTGATCGCTTTTGATGCCCTCCCATAGGTCTCCCGCACTTCTGATTTTAAAAATCAAGCACTGGCCTGGCCCTTGTAAACATAAAGCAAATTTATGAAATGTAGAGCCCACCTCAGGTGAAACTTTTGAGGCCTCTTAAGGCAATTTTCTATTTAAAAAAATTAATCAATTGTTTGGGAGCTCTTTGGAAAGCGGGCGATTGTGACTGAAGTGACCCCGCGAAACCGCCTTTACAGTAATTAGGACCTTGAATATCCCTCATTTTATCAATTTTCCTCACTCCAGTCTCTGGAAGGGGGGGGGAGAGATTGACGTGGGGACAATTGATAAAATTCAACCTATATATCCGCGCAAAAGTGTTAATATATAAATATACAGCGAAAGCGTTCTCAGCGAGCACTTCTGAAAATGATCATTATTTCTGATTAAACAACTGTATTGAGCGGCAGCCATAGTAAAGTTCTCTAAGCCGATCACCACTATAGAAGATCAGAATCGTTTAGAACTGAGAGCCATCATCTTAAAGGCGTTTCCTTGTATGTGCACTCACTCAGAAAAAAAAAAAAAAAAAAGTTGGGACAGTTCTATATCTCCCATTTTACTAGGCCAATTGACGAAATTCAACTTTGCTTTTTTCATGCCTCCAAAGTGCGACTTCGGATATAAATTAGATTTACATACAGCGTTGTTCTAACATACCCAAATACAAAACCAGATAAAAAGTGATACAAAAATCAGACATCTTTTTTTTGAAATGACTTACCAATATTTCGATTTTACGACTCAAATTATGCCTAAAACCAAATTTGGTGCGAAATCAGTAATTCGGAAATTTAGTTCGGCGAACTTTTTCTAATTTGTGCCACTTGGCGAACTTCTCAGATTACGGCAACCTATTTCAATTTCCTTTTCATTTTTTGCGAGCGGAAAAAAAGTATTATTTTTTCTTTCTCCCGTACATTTTCATTTCATATTATATTTTTTAATCACAGCTGTTATTTTCAGACAGTTTTTCACTTTTTAGAAATTTTGCTTCTTTTTTCCTTTTTGAATTTTTTTAGAAACTTTTTATTTGAGTTGCGTGGTTAAACTATAATTCTTGAAATAGTTACTTTAAAAATTTCTATTTATTTATTCGCATTGTATACTTTATAGAGTCTCACGCTCTTTCGTAAAATGAACTGAATGAAAACACTGAAGACTTAAGCGACTTCTCTTTATATCTTGGAAATTACAACAGAGACTTGGAAAGGGTGTTAAAAAAAAAAAAACTTTTTTAAAATCAGATAATTCAACAGAAGTCACAGCTTGTGCTTACAGAACCAGCCAGCATTCATGGCGTAAATCAAAAGTAAAGAACTGAACTTGACTAAGTAAATTTGCAGTTAACCCAAAGGCTGCACAGACAGAAAATGTCCAAGTTGACTCAGACCTAATATCTGCGTGGCAAGCCTAATGACGAGAATAACGCAACGCAGCAAATACACTGCTATCAAGAGAATCAACTAGTAACATAGTCTCCAGCAAGTGGAACACGCTCTGATTCTACCATCAAAAACTTTCCTTTAAATACCATCTCTTTTCTACCTTATTTGTATACACGCAAACTAAAAATTAGCATTCTTGTAGGAAAGCGAGAAAGACAGCAAAGATCACTAACATAAAATAGCTGGTTAATTAAAATAAATAAATACTCTAAATCTTTAAACGCGTTTATTCACTTAAGTATTTTTTCTAATTTGTTTTTATTTATTTGAATAGCATTTCTTTCGAATGAATGCTTTGTCATCCAATATTCGTCACCATCCCTTTGAAAACTACATTCTGAATTAAAAGAGAAAATACCGTAAAGCACAGATCTTTCAATGTGGCATTCAGAAAAGATACCATAAATGAGAAAATTATGTTATCTACATTTTAATTTAGAATGATATGCACACAAAAATTTTCTATGGTTTTATCACTGTGTCATTGTTTTATACGATTTTATCATCCTACATTTAGTTTGTTAAAATATTATCGAATTTCTTAATAAGTTTTCAAATTTTCCATTTATCAAATCATAAAAATCAAACAGTATAACATAAAAAAGACTAAATTTTATGCAAATTAAATATATAATTGAAAATAATTAAATAAATAAATATTTTATTTTATTAATGCCTTCAATTTTCCTTCTTAATGGCTTATTGCTTCAAGGAAACCTTAATGAATGGAGGCATTCTGCAGATACATCTGCTGTACTTACGTACTGACACAACCATCTTGGTGCAATTTAGCGATTTTTTACGGATCAAAATGTAAGAGTTACTTATAGAGTGCACGTTGATGGCTTTCACGTCTTTCATTTAGAAAAATTCCCAAACTATCGATATTTATCGTAAGTCCATAAACATTATCAACATATGAAAAGAAAACATATTTTAGCAATTTAAAATACAAATTTGAATTATTAAATAAGAATTACGTGATGCATTAAAAATAAAAGAATTACATTCTTATTCAAATCTTTCTGTAATTTGTCTGCACTGTTCTTCTCCCGAAGTATACAGCGATCTGTTTCTGCTTAAAAATCATCACAGAATTGAGGAGACTCGGCTTCGTGCAAATCTTGGCAACCGCGGTTGTCTAGGAAACGCATTTTGTCATTGTTCTCTTTAGAAAAATTCAGCAAAATTCTGTATTCTTGCAGAAATTCTAACACAGTTTCTTCCGTTGCTGGCAAAGTCCACAAGCTGATATTTTAAAACTAAGTTTAAGGCAAAAAATATCACGATTTGTTTAAATCAAAAATTTTTTTAAATCACGATTTTGTTATAAAAACCATTGGAACTTGGAATATATCAAAAAAGAACACATACGAAAATGGCGGCAGTGCTTGGCTCAAAGGACTGTTATGAACATAGTTGCCGGAAAAATGGTTATGCACATATTTGCCAGACTTTGGCACATTCCGAAAATTTGGCAACTTCTACTATAGTGGTTGCGTTAATACATAAGTACCATATCCGCAATCATCCTCCCTTTTGTGCACTATATATATATATATTACTCGCTTTTGAAACTGTTTTGTGTTACATATTTAGCTTTGTGTATATTTAAGTTGAGAGATTTGAATCTATAGTAGAGAGAGCTTCTGGCAATCGTGTGTTTCTGTTAGTATTTTTAAACAGAGCTGCCTAAAAATACAAGTAGCAAAGGGCGATTGCCAGAATCTCTCTCATTTAAAGATTCAAAACCTTCAGCTTAAATACACACAAAGCTAATCTATTTACTGTCGAGGAATACGAAAAGGAGTAGTAAAGACTTAAATCATAATAATTGGTTAATTAACATAAGATGCTTTATAAATCTAATAACCTGGCTCTTAATTTAAGCCGTTTCACAAGTGGGCGAGCAGTTAAAGACTGCTGATAGTTTGCCCCAGGAACCAACCCAGGCGAATGAGCTGGCTGAATGGCTTTCGTGATTTTCTCTATGTGCAACGTGAATACGAGCCACTTTTCCTTAGAAAAAGGCTCGATGAAGGCATTCTTTCCCTCAGGTAGATAGTCTCCATGTGCTTTGCCATATTTAAATAATCAACCAAACTAATTTATACGCGATTTCTAAACTAGGAAAACCAGAAACTCAGGAAAACCAGTGTTAAATATCAAGTCAGGAGGAATATGATAGCTACAGCACCAATGGTTGAATTGCCATTTCTTTCTTTCTCAACTGCCCACCAGCGGCCGAGTGGTTAAGTCGTTGAACACTGGTAGTTTGGTCCGAGGTTCGAATCCCGCGAAAGGGTGTTTGCATGGGTGTTTTCGTGGTTTTCCCCATGTGTAACGTGTATACGAGCCAATTTCCCTTAGAAAGTCACCCACGAAGGCATCCCACCCCTTAGGCAGATAGCCCTAGTGTGCTTTGCCATAATTAAATACACCAACTCTTTCTGAACTAATGTTGTCACGCTTTAGTTAAACTCACTGAAGTTGCGCTTTTGGGCACAGTTGACGGAAATATTAGAAGTTTAGTGTTAGAATTTTCATTGACATAAAATTAGCAATATGTCTCCATCGAAGGAGAACCTTTTAAATTTTTGAAATTATTTTAGAAGAAGAATTTTTTCATAAATTCTAATATAACAGAAAACTTAACAGAAATAATAATGTGAAAATAATGGAAGCCGAATTCGGAATTTGGTTTATTGTCTACTGCATATTTTGTAAAACTTTATAACGAATTTTTGATTAAAAACTCAATAATTGCAAAGCGACCAATGGCAACACTATAGGGAATTAAACATTTTTGTCTCCAGCGCGCAAGACCGTCTATCGGAAATTCTAAAAATATGCTGTTTTTAAATATTTTTGGCATAATGTGGAGTTAGCCCAAACGCTCTCAAAACGTGTATGTATCTGCAAATGAAAAAAAAAAAAAAAAAAAAAAAAAAAAAAAAGCCCGTTAGGGCGTAATATAAAATCTGAAAACTTTTCAGATTTTATTTATTTTTGACGTGTTGTTTAAGGTACTCAGATGCGTATATAATGCGCAGCTTTGAAATCAGCAAAATAAATTTTGATGCATATAAAATTAAATTCAATAAAAAAGGCCAAAGATTAAATGGCGAAAATAAAAACTCACTCTTTTATAAGCCAAAGAAAAAAGTCTTTAAACTTTTGATAAATATGCCTTATAAAATTAAAAATAGATGTTCCTGTGTTATTAACAATTATTAAGTTTTCTCAATAAAAATGAAAATAAAGAAATTCTCTATGAATGATCCTCAGTAAAAGTTTATTTGGAAGTTTAAGGATCAAAATAACTCTTGCAATTCACTAAAGATTATTACAGAGTGCGTAAACAACATTTGGTGTCATTATTGCCAAAAACAAATATGCCAAATTTCACAACACGCCAATGCACAAATTTACGTAGACCTTGGGAAATTTTGATTACAAATTTCTAATATTTTGCAGGTACGCCTAGAAATATATCTGCTTTAAGAAGATGGCAAAAATTTTATAGGTTAAAATTAAAATTTTTTCGAAAATTCAAAAATGTTACAAAATTTATTTAAAAATACAAATTTTAAAATAAATCAGAAAAATGTATGAATTGTATTCGGATTTAACTTAAATTTTGAATTATGAAAACAGAAATTAAGTAAGTTTAATTTAATAATCGTAGGGCCGGACTAAGACTTTATGAGACCCTAAGCATTTTAACCCTCTGAGCGTTATGGCCGGAAATAGGCGATGAAGGAGACCTACGTCAAAATCGCTACGGACGCTTCTAGGCGATCATGGAAAATGTGTTCGAAAGCGTTATTGACGGTTTTAGGCGGCCAGTGGCGACGATATCGAAAGCGTTACGAGCGCCTTAATGCGGCCGTGCAGATGCCTTAGTGCTCCCCTCATTTCTGAAACCCTGGAGATCTCTAAATGACAACTCTCATTAGGAGTAAGAGGGTTGCTCTTCTTCGTTTTAGACCTCTACGTTTTATCGCCAAGAAAGTGTTTAGACACACGACAAACTGACGCGAACATTCTTCGCTAAACAAATAAGCAGCATGTAAACATTTTCCAATACTATCTTTAAATAGATAACATTTTCATAAAATATCTTTTAGATTTTAAACTAAATGTTCAGAAATAGGCAAAATGCTTGTGAATTCAATTAAAAAATAGCATTTCAAAATATTTGCATTATTTAAATAAATTTACTTATGATTATGTATATGCATAAAACCGGCAAGTTAAAAACTTTCAATCAATTCTCGCGAACTGCATTTAATTAACCTGAATTACATGCAATGCCATATAAAGAATAACATTACTTAAGCAATAAGTCAGATAAAAATTAGAAAATCAGATAAAAATTAGTCAATTTGAATATGTTATAATAAGCGTATTCTTGATACGGGTTTATGAAACACAAACTAATTTAATAGTAAATATAATAATGGCGAATTAATTATTCTTTTTCGAACAATACTCATCGCTTATACTGGTTTGCTGAAGTTTTGTTCTAATGCATTTTAAACAATCCAATGCTTTTAATGTACATTGATATGAATGTAATTTTCATTAGAAAAAAATTTAATAAGTTTGATTTTCTTGTGAGCTCATGCTTTACATAATATATATTACTTTGCTCAACGCAATATAACTACAAGCAGCAACGAAGAGTTGAGTTAAAATTTCCATATTTTTGCTACATAAATTATTAAAATAACCGACAGCGTAACATCTGAATTTCCGAAATGTAACCCGCAACTTTTCTAAGAGTTACAAATTTGAATAAAAAAAATAGCAGTAATTAAATAATAAAAACGAAATACTAATAAGAAAAAAAGCACGGAAGTTTTTTTTTAATGCTTGTTGAATTTATTTTATTGTTTTTGGATATATATTGTTGGCGAATGGTGAAGTTGTCGTTGGCAAATGACACATAATAAAGAAGAATGATCTATATTATTTATTATTTAAAATGCATATAAATTTCCTCTAAAATAGTATCAGTCTTAGACTGAATGTTGTCTAGACAGTTGCAATGATATTTTAACTTGATTAACATATCAAATACAGTTTCCTTTTAAATGACTGTGTCAGCAATCTGAAGAACCTTTTCGAATCATTAGATGATTTTGAAAAAAACTTGGATTAGTCCAATTTTAAAAATATTTAGAATTACCGAAATAATAACAGCTAATCTTGTTTTAATTTCTTTATCAAAGTACTACATTCTTTAGTCAGCAAGAACTGATCATAAAATCTGAGCCTTATGCCCAAAATTCATAGGTCTAAGCAATAAAAAAAGCTTGTTCCTCTAGAGAAAAGCCCACCCGCGGCCGAGCGGTAAAGTCGCTGAACACTGGTAGTTCGGTCCGAGGTTCGAATCCCGCGAACGGGCTGGCTGCATGGGTGTTTTCGTGGCTTTCTCCATGTGTAACGTGTATACGAGCCAGTTTCCCTTAGAAAGTCCTCCACGAAGGCATTCCTCCCCTTAGGCAGATAGCCCTAGTGTGCTTTGCCATAATTAAATACACCAACACCTCTAGAGAAAATCGTCACATATTATGGAAAAGATTTTGCAAAAGATCATTATTTTAGACAAAACACGACTTTTTAAATTTAATCTCTATTAGAGATCAAGTATTTTACCATAATTTTATTTTCACTTATGCAGATGATCGCCGTGTTTTTAACGTCCATAGCATAAATTAAAGAAATACACATAGCAACTTCAACCATGAATATATGACTTAAGAGAAATTTGTTTTGACATGCTACGCGAAGGAATGACTAAATATTGATTGATTTTACATTTATGTTAAATGACAGTGATTAAAAAAGAATAGCTGTAGATGTGTAAAAAACCTGTACTTGTAACCTTCTGCATTTCTAAAGGAAAGCTTAAAATGGTTCACAATAACGGATGGCTTTGATCATTCAGTAAAGTCATCGTAGGTACAGTTTTCGCGATTTTGAAGAACTGCAGTAGTTCAGATTTGTCGCAAAAGAGTAATTACACCCCTGGGGGACTGCTTTACTTAGGCAACGGAAAAACAAGTTTTTAAACATACGCATACAAAAAACGTACGTTTTCTCACAAAATAAATGGCAGATGTGATAATTTGAACACATGCTTTCAATCAGTTGTTTCCTCCTAAGAAAGGTTCCTAGCAAAGTCTTGTACTGTTTTAAATACGCTGCATTCGAGCATTGTGAATGCTTCCATTCATTACTTTTAATTTGAAACAGTATTAAGTTGTAATTACTTGGTTAAAATGGCTTAAAATAAATTGATACATTATACGAAAGTTTGTAAAAATGAAAACTGGATTCACTTCCTTTCACATAACTTCTGACTAGCTCTTCCAAAATATTTTAAAGCTTACTTTACAACATACTAGAAAAGTCTACATTTTGGGAAATTCATTTGCTGTTTTTAGTTAGTTTTAATAGGGGTTGTTATGTAAGAAGGCATTTAATCGTTTTTGCTGTGTTACAGTGCTTACTTTATTGTATAATATAAGTACTGTAAAGCAGCAATAACGCGAATATTGCTTTATTTGTTAATATTATAATGCATAGAGGAACTTAAAAAAAGAACAAAAATAATTTTCACCGTTACAATATGTCCTTAAAGGGTTTCCAATGAAAGCATAGATAACTAAGTAGTAACATTAATAACATTATATCATTTAATTTACTAACCGAATATGATAAAAATTTCAAATTCGAAATCCGTCTTTTTGTTGAGTACTTTTCTCAGAAAGAAAAACATCCTCAAAACAATCTGTGCTGTTAATTCATTTTTGGATAACTTCCTGAGAGGAATTCATTGATAATAATAATATATAGAATCCATTAGGTACTTAAAGCCATGAAACAGGTAAACTTAACAACGCACTCGGCAGGATCACAGTCATAGTCGGTTTGGTTTTTTTAATACGGGAAAGCGATGAAGACTATCTCCCTAACAGGAGGGATGTCTTCGTGGAGGATGTTCTGAAGAAAGCTAGCGTAAAACCAAGAGAAAAACCAAGAAAACCAACCGTGCAGTCAGTCCGTTCGCCTGAGATCGAACTCAAACCAGGCGGAACTGCAAGTATTCAGAGGTCTTAACTGTTCGGCCATTGATGAGGCCTTGAACACAATCATAAATCTTCAAACTTATTCAGCTGGACGTGCTGTTAATTCCATATATTCTCCTCTCTTAAAGACTGAAATTCGAATCATAGATCTTTCAGTTTACTAGTTGGATCTGCTACTACTTGTACCGCCAGAAGACGCAAGGCAAAAACGGGGAAGTCTTTATAAATGTACCAACACGACAGCGTTATATGATTTGTTGGACATCTTAACTTCGAAAATTATATGGAATGTATTTGCAAATGGATATTATGTTCGATTATTGTTTAACTTGTTGATTCTAAACTGATCGTCGCCTTTTCAATCCAAAAAAATTTCGTATTATATCTAGATGCTACATAAATCATTTTATCTACATACACTAAGTTACACTAAGTTAGTCCTACAGCAAGAAATTTCAAAATAGAAAGTGTTTATCGACTGCAAAACAGTCATATGAATATAATAAGTTTCAGAAACTGTATTTACTATGATTTAGGGCTTTAAAATTTTAATATTTATGACAAAGATTTCAGGAGGCGTCTTGGCATTGAAATAATGGAATACTAATCCTGAATTCTTAAAAAGTCCTCCAACGAAGGCATCCCTCCTTTCAGGCAGATAGCCCTAGTATGCTTTACATAATAAGCCAAAGCATACTGTTGCTGTAAAAAAAAAAAAATATTGTATTTATTTTAAATAATTTCG
This sequence comes from Stegodyphus dumicola, assembly GCF_044657685.1. NCBI lineage: Eukaryota > Metazoa > Arthropoda > Arachnida > Araneae > Eresidae > Stegodyphus > Stegodyphus dumicola. The sequence continues at coordinate 185,966,112 of NC_140781.1, forward strand.
ACTGCAAACGTTATATTTGTTACTAGGGAAAAAAATTATTTTTGTGTAAAATTCTGAATGCTTAATTTTTACAATACACAGAAACAAAGATAACAAGAAACTAAACAAATATTCATAATTTACTAGGATATATAAACAATATAATCATTGTTAAATAGAATTTTTATAAGAATATTTTTGAAAAAATAAATGATTAATGTATATTTCTGCGTCGTACTTCCTAAGAAGCTTGTTTGTTTTAATTGAAAACGATGAAACATTCTTGAATCATCTGACTAAGAAGTGGAATGCTTTCGTGGAAGATTCTGAAAGGAAACTTGGCTCATAATTGTATTTCACACAGAGAAATCCTAAAAAGTTCCTATGTAGTTAGGCTGTACGGCATGATTCGAATCCGTATCGAAGGATCAGATTTTGGGGTCTTATGCAGTCGGCCATCAGAAGACCCAGTTTCGTAGAAAACTACAAGAATCAAGTCATTAAAGAATTTGCTAATACATTGCATCGGCTAAATAATTTGAATGTCACATAGATTTAAAAATTCTAACATAGCACGCAAAGTCACATTTTCCTAAATAGATATGGGCTAGCCAATGGTCGAGCGGTAATATCGTTGAACACTGGTAGTTCGACCCGGACTCAAGTTCTGGCAAACAGGTTGACTGCATGGACGCTTCGGTGGTTTTCCTTCTGTGTAACGTCAATACCAGCCAATTTTCCTTGGGAAGTTCTCCCCGAAGACATACTTTCATTAGTAAGATAACACTTTCTTGCTTTGCCGTAATCAAATAAACTAAACCTAAAACTGTCATATGTTTTGCCGCCTTTTTAAAAGAAGTTTCCCATTCAACATCCCTAACAGTAATGAGATAATTTTACTTGTTCGTATATGCCATACTGACATATTTTACCCGTTCAAATATTCAAGAGGATAACTATAACCTCTGTTTCGACTGATCATAATAATAGATAGAAACGAATAGTAGAATAGATGGAAATAGACAATAGAAACGGAGCTTTACGTAGATCTTGTGCAGTTGTTATATTGTGTTTTAACTGACTGCTTATAAATACATTTAGATAACATTAAGAATATCAAATGTATGTATAGAAATATGCTTTAGATGAATTTTAGAATTACAAAAAGATATTTTTCAGAAAGACAATTTAAGGCGGAAATTATTGTCCGATATTCATTTTAAAACAATACTTTCCTCCTTAAAGTTATAAGGTATTTTCTCCCTCCTTTCTGCATGCCTTCGTGGTGTAACGTAGCGCATTCGGCGTATATTCGAGAGATCCAAGGTTCGAGTCCCGGCTAGGACTTTGCTCAATTTTTATGTGTCTCCTCCACAAATAACCTAATGTTCTACAGTGGCATCCGAACTAAAAAAAGGGGGGATAGATGATGATTCTTCACCACCAGGATTTGGCAGTTGGGTCTCCAATCTCCAGTCGGCCTTTAAAAGGCGGAGTATATAAGGTATTTTCTAACTTATCCTTCGTGGTGTAATGGTAGCACACTCAGCGTGTATTCGAGAGGTCCAAGTTTGAATCCCGGCAAAGGCATTGCTCATTTTTCACGTCTTTAGCATCAAAAATACCTAATCAATCTACAAATTGTCTTTCTGGAAACAATATCTGGTTTCATATATAATATTTACAAAAGGGATTTAAAGAAATTTAATCACTTATTCTTTAAATTTTGATTTAAAAAAGTGTATTTAATGTGTTTCTCTTCAAGGTATGCTATTTATATTACTTCTTATCTTTCCTGTAAAGTATTTACAAAGAAATAAAGCTCATATATTTGAGATCGTTTGATATTCAAACCATATATTTACTTATTTTGAAACATCTTAAAAAATCTGATGCGGACATTACATGATTTCTTTGTACACCAAATTAATTAGACACATTTTTGCCAAACTTCATTTAAACCTATTTCGTTTGAAAATGAATTATGATCTTCCATTTCAAAATGCCCATTTGGAGCTGCCGATTGCAATAAAAAAGGGAGGTGCACAACTAGATGTTATAGCAATCCTATACAGAAACTTTCAGCATTAACCGTTTTTGAGTTATGCGATACACATGCATACGTACGGGCACACGTCGCGCTAAAACTAGTCGTAAGTTCCAAATATGAAATTTCAGCATTTTATGGTGCAGTTATGCGACATACGTACGTGTAAACGTCATGATGTAACTAATCAAAATGGAAATTTCCTTTGAAATATGAAAATCGAAATTTTTCGCGATTACAACACTTTATTTATTTTTCACAAGTCAAAACGATGTCATAACTAACTAACTACTAATAAATTTATGATGCAATCTAAAGAATTATTTAAATCTAATAAATCTAATCTGGAATAAACTTAAAATACTTGAAAATTAAACATAAAGATAATATTAAAATAAGTTGCGAATAATTTGTATTCGAAAAATTAGAACATGAGGGGAAAAAATTCTCACAAATTCCCTTTGTATATTAAAAAGTATTTTCTCAGAAAATAAGAGTAAAGAATGCAAGATTAATTTTTCACCATTATCGAAGCAATTCCTTAAAGAAACTGGAAATTTAAAGCATTTTACATAGTTTCTATTACTGATGCATATTGACGAACTTTCTGTATTCGGCACATATCTTGATTAAGGTACGAGCAATATGCAGCATATGTGTTAGTATGCAAACTATAACGTAACCAAATAGGAGATAAAATAACATTTTAGCAACCAATTCTGTGACGAAGATACCATAGAGAGAAAAACTAATTTCACTCGCTAAATTCAACCATGGAGGTAAGAAAAGACTTCCTACCTACATGAATTCAACTGAGAGGAGAATTAGCTTAATTATATCCACATGGTAAGAAGAAGAAGTTTTGGGCATTCCCCGTTTCGAGAACTCAATCTCATTCCGGGTCCACTCCCCCTTTGGGCACGTCATGGTGGTTCAACCTCCACTATTACCCTCCAAGAGAGCAGCGCACCACCTGGGGACGCACCCCAGGCAGCACCGGTCGTCTAATGCTCCTACCAGTCGCTTGGGCGAGCCCGTCGCAGCGGGACACTACCCAGCGACCCCGGGGGAGAACCCCCGGGTTACTAGAACCACGCCGCGCTAGGACGTGCCAGACTCCGGGGCCGGCCAATAAGTGACCTTTCCCAGAGCCTTCAGAACCACCAAGTTCATAAATTTTATAACCCCGTGGCCGAGACTGCCTAGGTACAGATCCTAACCAGTAGCTTCGCAGAGTTCTCTACGTCGACCCCCGGGGGGGGAATCCACATGGTAAGGGAGGCCCGTTTTTGAAGTAGTTTGAGTCAAAATATTTGTTGTTTTTGCGACAGACCAGATGAGTACACACGATTGTTTTTCATGCCGTTTTCTGAAAAAGCCGAACCGCTCTGCGGGTAAAGGTATTGGTGCTATGAAAAACAACAGGTTTATACTAGAGAACTCCCTGTTTCGCTTGGGAACGAACAGCAGTGTCCGGTGTGGGCAGGTGAAAGTGATCAAGGAAACCTTGTTAAGGATACCTCCTCTTGGCGGTATATCTGTTACTGATCAGGTAAAAAAAAAAGGAGAAAAGAAAACGTTGCTTTGGTCCGAGAAATGTCGAGTGAGTAAGACGTATCACGTGTTGTCTTTCCCCTTCTGTAATAGTGCTGTAATGTTACTTTTAATTAACCAAGAAAGCGTATGTTAGGTTTTTAAATAAATTTAAAAAAGACAATCATTCTTAGTTTTTCCAATCCGGAAGCTCGGCGACTTCGCAGTGCCCCCATATACAATTAAAGTATAACTCCTCATTTTTCCATATTTCTTCTCTCTCGGTTTTGGTTCAGCTACACCGATGATTTTCATGATAAAACCAGTAATGGAAAAATTTTGTAGGCCTCATTTTCCTTCATGCCCTAAGAACTTGCTTATTTTGCTTAATAGTTAATCTACCGCTGCGCACACCGCTCCCTCCCCCAATATGTAAGATGTGCGGTCATTTAAAGGAAGAAAATGCACACACACGCAGTACAAATTTACTATACCTGTACACTCCTATATTCATTAAAAGTAATTATTTCAAATGAAAATACTATACTCTTTTCATAATATTTAATTACAGATTTATATTGCTAGGGATTTTGTATTTAGTTAGCTATTTTTAATAGAATTATAATTAAAATTGTTTTATATTCCCGTGCAATGCAGCACGAGACATATTTTAAGAGAAAGCTACGCTGGAAAAGTAAAAATACAAGAGCACGCGCATTTAACATTTAATATGTAGATATCTGGTAATTTATATTTAAATTTAATAAATGTAATTGACTACTGTGTTAGCTGTAACCGTAATTCTACTCTTTTGCTTTCCAGAAATCTCGAGAAACCAGAAATTACTAGAACTTTCTCGTGCCCGATTAAAATGCTTTGAAAAGGCCATAGAGAAACGTCTTAAGTTCAGTTGTTTAGTTGTTTAATATTTCAAGCATTTCATTATTCATTTATTCTCGTTTTAACCGAATACCTGTTGACTAATCGCAAAATTGTAGAGACATTAGGTGTTCTTTTGAAAGCAGGAGAGATGAAAAACGAGCGATGCCCTCGCCGAGACTCGAACCTCTCGAATACGCGCCGAAGTGTTCTGGCCATTACACCACGAAGGCATACTAAGAAGCCGGGAGAAATACTTTATAAAATTATTAACAATTTTTTCAAAATAATATTTGAGCTCTTGATTCCTCTTATATAGAGAAAATGGCCACGTCTGAAAGATTTCATTGACGAAGTGAAAACCTGATATAATTTTTATCAAGTTTGCTCTTTCGCCGTAAGTAACAGTAACTGGAAATGTTGCTGTTGTTTCAGATAGGCGGACACTTAAGAGGTTATCACACATGGCTACAGTCCCTGCTAGATGGGACTTTTCTGAGAAACGAGATTCTGGTAGCACTGGTTTAAACGGGAGGATTCCTAGAAAAAAGAGCCCCGCCTAGCTACGGAAGCAATGTTGCGGCTACGCGGGATTTTTTAAAACCTCACCGGAAATGTCTCGGATCCCGGGTAGAGACAACCAATCAGATGAAAGTTCTGCTTCTGAAGGATCACGTGATCCCGATTTGAGCGATAATCGATTTGATGGAGAATGGCTTGGAGATAAGATTGGAGAATTGGCTACTTCTGTTAACCAAACATCACTTATCAGCGTCTCGAGAGGGCTTTCAGCTCAACAGTATTTTAAGAGTCTCAGTGCTTCAAAGATACACTTACAAATACCTATGCTCTAAGCTTCAAACTCAGGTCCAAGGCTGTGGTAGCCAGCTTCCTTACCATCATGCTAAATAGGGCAGCGTGGCTATCAACGTTTAAAATAATCGTAACTCTGCTTCCAAATTCGGATATTATTTAACTAAACTGTATTCGCGAATTATTTTTTAAAGAGCTAAGCTTATAATTGCTTTAGTCTCCAGAATTATTGAAATAGCGTGGTTTTTAAAATTAGATATTTCTTACTGAATATTGACAAAATTTATTTAATTCGGATATTTAAGTGCTAAGAATAAATTGCTGCCTTTTAAATTAGGTAATTCCAATTACATTAGTTTTTTATCGGTTAGAAACTAAAAACCGGAAGACATTTCATTTAATTTTTCGTATCTCCTTTCAACTGCGGGATTAAAACAAGACATACCCACTTAAACACTTATCTTCAAATGTTACTATGTATATAAGTTTCTTTTAAACAAATAGTTTTCATATAAACTGATTCTTTACAATCTGATTTATTAGCCTTTCTTTTTCGTTTCTGTTTAAAGTCTATACTGATACATTTATCTCAAAAAGTATACTTTTACAGTTCTCAAGAATGCTTTCAGAAATACTTTGTCTGTCTGCTGTAAAGAAAGACATAATTATTTTTTAAGCGTGGAACTTTATAGAATACGACTGCAAGCTTGTTCCATTTCTTGTGGTATTAAATTACGTGCAGGTTTTGATTTATTTCCTTCAAAATGGTATTATTTTCAGCCCACTGCAGTGGTTTATCGTATTCTTCATACGATGTACTTCAGTAATTCAGATGCATTTCTTTAACAGCCTTTGTTCAGAATGCCCATGGCATATCCATGTACTTTTTTAATACAGTTTTTTAACTGCACATGAAGGCATTCTGTCTGTCGAAGATATAAAAATTATAAACCTTCTGCATTGTTCATAAAAATATTAACATAGTTGAATTTGTAGAAGTGACATTTTTGCTTACTAAATTTGGACTTACAGCCCGACTAGGAATTAAATTTAGTTTGGTAATTTTATAATGTATTTTCTCCGTCCTTTCTGCATGCCTTCGGGGTGTAATGGTAATACACTCGGCGTGTATTCGAGAAATCAAGGTTTGTGTCCAGGTGAGGGCATTGCTCATTTTTCACATCTCCTGCTTAAAAAAAAAAACCTAATGTCTCTACAGTAGCGCCTGAACTAATCACAACCAAGATTTGGCGATTGGGTCCTCTAATCCCCATTCGCCCTTTTAAAGGAGGAGTATGTAAGGTATTTTCTCCCACCTTTCTGTATGCCTTCGTTCTGTAACGGTAGCACTCGGCGGGTATTTGAGAGGTCCAGGTCCGAGTCCCGGGGAAGCCACTGCACATTTTTCTCACCTTCTGCTTCAAAAAAGGAAAAAAAAAAAAAAAAAAACTCTAATGTTTCTACAGTTTCAAAGGCGAATAATTGCTTACACACCTTTGTGCAATTCAGTCTTATTAATTCCATTATGAATATCTGATTTCTAACATTCTTAATGTCGAGACCAACTTTCTTTAACTTCTAGGCGATTTCGTTTGCTAAACAACTATTAATTTTCTCTTTGTTTCTGTAAAATCGGTAAAATTTCTTCAAATGTTGCGGATTAATTTTATACAGAGGCCTGTTCACACATTTTTTAGACGATTTTCCTTTGCTGTAAGAAAAAGAAAATCTTCTGTTTGGAATTTGTTTCACTACAACTTTATTTTTGAAAGTATAAATTATCGTCTACTTCTTGACTTTCGTTTACATACAAAATGTTGCTTTTAAAAGAAGCAATGGATGAAAGGCTATGTTTGTTTGTGTTCTTTCCGAAGGAAATTATTCGTATCTAGTTATTAGAAAACTTTGTGAAAGCCATGGTTTTTCGATTTCTAAAGCTACGATAGGTAACGTTGTCAACAACAAAGGGAAAAAATGTTAAAAATTACTTTCAAATACGTATCTAAGAAAAAACGAAGTATTCCGAATGTTGCAAAAGTAAGATCTTTAATGTTAAAAGAAAATCCTCCTCGTCAAAGAAAAGTTACAAAATCATTAAATGGTCAGTGCCAACTGTAAACAAAGTGATTAATGCTGATTTGGATCGAGGGGGGGGAACCCATAACGTGCATCGTCAAAAATATTGTCACAACAGACGAATCTTGGATGTACTTAAATGACTACAATAAAAAGAGATCCATTTATTATCATCAAAGAGGAGAAAAAAGTCGTAAAACATGTGTGAAGGAATCTAAAGAAAGTTTTTCTAAGAGATTTATGATTGTTGCTGGTTTTCCATATAACGGCAACTTAAAAATAAAGAGAGTGGAAAAAAATGTTAACATAAACTTTACATATTATCAAAAACATATTTTATACCCCATTCTTTCTAATACGAAATACCTTCTCTTTACACACAGCAGGAATCAATCAGTAGAGCTACATCAAGACAAAGCAAGCAGCGACACGTCAAAATCTATTGTTACTTTCCTGGAAAAAAATGGATCAAGAAATTGGTATCAAGGTCCTTCACTCATATCCGTACTAAATATCCTGATCTATGACCAATGTATTTTTGCGCTTTTTGACTTTTAAAAAGCGGGTTGCCCAAACGTCGACCTACAACCTCCTTAGACTTTGGAAAGTTGTTCAAAAGCAATGGGATAAAATACCTCTTCCGATACTATAAAAGGCTTTATTGTCTTGGAAATTACAGTGCGTAAAGATAGTGAAGAATAAGGGTTATCAAACAGAACATTTAAAACACAAAAATTTTTGATAAAATAATTTCTGTAATTACAATGAAAATCGTCTAAAAATGTGCGAACGTATAAACGCATATTTAAATAATTTGCGTATTATCTAACGCGTATCTAAATATCTGATTATGCAGTTGTTCATATATATTATGCCAGTGGTTCTCAACCTTTTGACTAACGCGTACCATCTAAACAAAAATTGAAAAACCCTTAGTACCACCCCTACATTTTACAATGATTATTTTTCAATTTCTCAAATGCCATTTTCACAGCCTGTTGGCTGTTTGTATTAAATATGCACACACATAAAAATATTCGATTAAAAATTGGTTACCATTTTAATTATCAAAATTTAAGTTATAATACTTTTAATTCTAAAATTTAATGTGAAACTTTGGCCTGTTTAAAAAAGATCAATTTCTTTATTTCTTGTCTTATTTCGCTTAGTTTTAACCGTAAATTAGGATCCACTTTTAATTTTGTTCCGTATTTATTTTTCAAATACAACACGGAAGAAATTCCTTATTCACACAAATAGATTTTGCAAAAAGGCAATAAAAAATTCATATCTTTATTTGAAATGCCTTTAAATTGTTTTCTTCGGTTCAGCCGAAATTTGACAAGTCTGTTATTTATGAAATCTTCAGTTAGAGTTCGATCACAGGAAATTTCTACCAATTGTTCTTTTTCTTCACGAGATTTTTGAATTTAATAGTTAAAAATACTTTTTTTTTTTTTTTTCCCTTTGCGTACCATCTACTTTTCTGTTGCATACCACCGGTTTAGAATAGCTGTATTATGCAGTTACGCGTTATTAGATGTTAAATCATCTAACGCTTATCTAAATAATTTGACGCAGTTGTTCATGATACGAAATATCTGTCATGCACTCAAAGGTCAAAGAAAAATATTTCTCTTCCGTGATTCCAGAAATTTTCTGGAATCACGGAAGTATCCTTTGACTGCCATTAAGTTCAAATCGAACAAGGAAAAATAACTCACACTTTAAAACAAGCTGCGGTTTCGTTATATAAAATTGCAAGAATTAAAAAACCCTTAATTAATCTATTAATGCCTCAAAATCCATAACAACTCTTAAATTACACTAATAATTCTATGTAGATCCTAAAACTGACGGAAACTGAACATGATTTCCATGTTTAAATCATTTGGCTTTCTGAAAATGAAGTAATATGTTTCCATCATTGGTTCGAATTTTGTTAGATGCAATGAATTATAGCTTCTTCAATTTCATTTTATTCACCTTTAATAATAATACGTTTCAATATTAAGTAAATTTTGCAATTTTCATTTTAAGAGGTATTCCTGATTGAAAAAATTCTTCTTAGCACTGACTAACAAGGAAAATCGAAACTTAAGTATTATTCCTTTGACTGTCAAAGTTTGCATGCCATCTAACCGTGACAATTGACGAAGATTTCCCCAAACATCCGCCAGTCGTTTCTGTGGAAATCTGAAGAAACTGGCACACTACGAGTACCAAACTTCCCACTAGTAATTGTTTTCTCGGCCATTTTCAGCTGACCGTATCGTATCCATAAATATATATATATTTGAAAGTAGGATTCCATAACTTTGAAACTAATCCACCGCTTGCTGTTCTGCAGGATGCAGGTCACAAATTTCAATCATTGTTTCATAATGCAAGAAAGAAATATAGCAATATCAATTAATTTATATATTTTGCTCATAAAAATAAAAGACGATTTATCGAGAATCAGCCGGGATTTCATCAAATGAAAGCTCAGATGTTGTGAGGGTGTTGTTGAGTCAAGTTTATCCATAAATAGTATTAAATCGTACTGCTTGGCGACAGTTTCATCGTTGACGGGCTAATGCGTAAGTAACAAAAAGTCTTACAATCTTGAAATCTCAGTTTTTCTCATATATGTATATATGTATAATATTATGGATTATATTATATTAGATTAATATTAATTATACTATTATAATTATACATTATTATCGTTAAAATTATTGATTATTATATCATATATATATATATATATATATCTGTAAGATATAACAAAATACGATGGCTGCTTTAAAAATAATTGGCGACCTTTAAATTAACATTCTAAATTTGGTCCTCTCGTCCTTAAATTCATCTGTTCTCCCAAATTCGAGATCCATTCCAAATTACATAATACTACCTGGTAACTGAAACTAATATTGACCAATCATAGCAGCTTAAGAATGCTCTTTGAACCTACGAAGTATAAATACTGAGTCACGAGCAATACGCTTTCCTTGTTTTTCCTGACTGCTGCCATGCAAACAACTCCGCGCCGCTTATACTTTCCTGCCTGAAATGACGTCGTAGCTTTTTATCTGTGTATATAAAAATTATTTGTATTCAACTATGATTGAAAAGTAATTTGTCTGGCAGAGAAATAATTTTTGATGTGCCTTAAAGTAAAGATGGTGATTCGCCGAAATTAGTTTTGTCAACGTCTTATTCCTTATCTTATCCACCCAGCCACGTCTACAGCCAGAATTTAAAAGTACCGTATTCATTACTGCACACTTAGTACGAGTATAATACATTGCTCGACATTGAAAATGCAACACCAAGAAGGAGTGGTCAGAAAGTGATGAAATTTGGGAAAAAGACAGAGACAGCATGCAGCAATAAGTGATCTTCATTTAAAAATGATAGTCAGAATACAGAGTGAGAACGGCGTCGGCTCAGTAGGATGTAGGACCACCGCGGACAGCGATGCACGAAGAAACACGTCTAAGCATAGAGTCAATAAGAATGCGGATGGTGTCCTGAGGGACGGCTCTCCATTCCGTTTTAACCATTTGCCACAGTTCGTCTTCTGAACGAGGCAGGGGCAGAGTCTGCAAACGGCGTCCAATCACATCCCACACATGTTCGATTGGTGACAGGTCAGGAGAGTACGGTGGCCAGGGAAGCATCTGTATACCTTGACTAAAGTTCTATATTTGAAGGTATAAATACATACCGTATGCTTTGGTTATTGTTTCAAATTATACAGCCAAGGCATTTGCAGTTAATAGAATTTACACAAGGAGATATTTAAATGAAAAATCTGATTTCTTAAATTTGAACGTCCAAGGAAAATTACGGATGACGAAATAATAGGGGGGGGAGGCCAAAAGCTTAATCATATATAATACTACCAGATTATAAAGCAAAAAAGGGGTAAAATGTATTCGTAATATAAGACAAACTTAGGAGATAATATAATCAATATTTCTTTAGTAAATAAATTATAGTATATATATATATAATTTATTTCCTAAACAGTATTGATTAATTGATTATATTATCTCCTAAGTTTAATTAAAGTAGAATTATTTTAAAAGTGTGCATCCATACTGGTAAGTTATATTTTGAAAGATGTTTTGAAGTAATTTGAAAGCAAAATGTTAATAATGTTTTAACGGGGACTGGAGTTAAATCATCACGAAGAATAATATTACAATTGTAAAAGGAAAAATTAAAACATGTAATTATTGTCATTGATCGGAAATTAGTTGACTTTTCAAGGGGAACAAACCAACTCCCGTTCAATGAACAATAATTGATAAAAATACGTAAATATGAAAGTGTTTCGTCTTTACTCGAGTTATAAGTTAAAGCCAAACCGGCAATTCTAGTCAGGCCAAATATTTCCGCGAATAGTTGCTACTCAAAGAACTTATTCTCATGAAGCATTTTAGTCAATTCAATTTGGAGTAAAAATCAATTACTGTAGAGAAATCCTGTAAAACTCGAGTAATCGTCCCCGACACTATCATCTTTATGTATAATTGTCATTATGAAATCGAAATCAAAGTAAAAAGTTTGCATTATTTATCTTTTTTATAATCTTCTATGTTTATTTCAACTTTACTTTGATTTCGATTTCATAATGACAATTTCCAATGTTTAATTTCTACAAATAATATAGTACTCAAATACATAAAGATGATAGTGTCGGGGACGATTACTCGAGTTTTACAGGATTTCTCTACAGTAATTGATTTTTACTCCAAATTGAATTGACTAAAATGCTTCATGAGAATAAGTTCTTTGAGTAGCAACTATTCGCGGAAATATTTGGCCTGACTAGAATTGCCGGTTTGGCTTTAACTTATAACTCGAGTAAAGACGAAACACTTTCATATTTACGTATTTTTATCAATTATTGTTCATTGAACGGGAGTTGGTTTGTTCCCCTTGAAAAGTCAACTAATTTCCGATCAATGACAATAATTACATGTTTTAATTTTTCCTTTTACAATTGTAATATTATTCTTCGTGATGATTTAACTCCAGTCCCCGTTAAAACATTATTAACATTTTGCTTTCAAATTACTTCAAAACATCTTTCAAAATATAACTTACCAGTATGGATGCACACTTTTAAAATAATTCTACTTTAATTAAACGTAGGAGATAATATAATCAATTAATCAATACTGTTTAGGAAATAAATTATTATTAACTAACTTTGCAGCAATTGCGCAAGTAATAATAACTTGTATTCGCACTAAATGGATTTAAGTTCATACAACATTATATATATATATATAATAATTTATTTACTAAAGAAATATTGATTATATATAACTTGCAATGTTCCGAAATAAATTTAGGCAGGTAAAAAAATTCGGAGCATATTTATTAAGAATTTCAAAAGACGACAAAAAAAAATTACCTATAAAGACTTTTCAATAGCTCCCAAGATCAAGGTCCTTCAAAAGCTAGGTTCTTTCAAAGTCTTTCAGACCTGTATTTACGTTGTCATAAGGCAAATTACGAAAATTTTCCTTCAGGCAATCCTTTCACATTATTTGAACCTACTTCGAATTACCTGCGGTCATCGGTTTTACTGTTCGGTTGCCGGTAATCCTGGATCTTTGAAACTTATAATTCGATTTATTTTGCTGTTTGCAACTTCCGTAAAATAAATTACTGTTCTGTCATTATTTACTGCACCTCATCTGTACTGTACATTCAGCCTGCAGTCAGTACCATGTATATCGTGTTAGAATAACAGTATAAGAAATCTTTCAACAGCAAAATGATTTCCAGAATTTCTTGTATTCTGACTTAAAAGATTAAATTTTTATCAATTCTGTTTAACTCTCATTTCAAATCACTGTGCGTTGGCATCCAAAATATAGTTTTTCCCATGTTATCTTTTTATAGATTTGTTATATCGCGTTTCATTATTTTATAGATTTGTTGCAAGATTCGATTACCTTAGTTTTCAAATTTCCAAATTTTCAGAACTAAATTTTTGAATAATTAACATGTTGCCAAATAACGTTGCATTGTCAAATCTCTTCATTTTATACAACATTTTAACTCTTTACGTATATAATACCAGCAGCTCGTTCTTTTAAATACAGTTATTCAGCTAATTCTTTTGCTCATCGCGTTTTATCTTGCGATATCGAAACTTAAAATTTTACCAGTAGACGAATAAGTGTGGTCGAAGTCGCATGTGAAAACGATCACTAGGGTCCTTTTGATTTAGCGCAATGGGGAAGTCCCTGGGATAACAACGACACGGGCAGGAGAGTACATAATTTAACATCTCAAGAGGTAATCCCATCTAAATTACCCAGAGGTACTTCCGAGCTGACATAATTCCTGATGGGACATAGCCCATATATGAGCTATTTATTTCGTTTCGCCTTTCGGGACAGTGCGCAGTGCATATGTGGAGGGGTTGGAAACCCTAACCATTATATTTTTGACTGTCATGAAACAAATACTTATTATCTCCGCATTCCACCAACTGAAAACAAAAATGCATGGGGAAATTACATCTGCTGCAACACATACGCGCCCAGATGTTTCCAGAAATGCCCTAAAATAGCTCTTGGAGTATCCAGTCGACTAAATAGCTAGACGGCATCCTACATAACAAACACATAATATGCATACTTATTTCAATAGTGTTATATCAGCACACTAGATGTTTTTTCAAGTACAGTTTCAACTTATATCTCAAACGTAAATTCTGCGTAACAGTATTAATTATATGCACAAGAGATTTATAAAATTCACTAGTATTGGAGTATAATAGTCTATTATAAAATATTGTACTACTATTATAACTGTAACATACCGCTTTATGTATGTACTTATACTGTGCACCAGTGTTTTGGTATTTCACAATATTTTTTTACGTGCTTATGTTATGAATTGTATTATTTATTGTACTGTGTTACTTTCTTTGTGTATGTGTAAGAGTTTATTGCCATGCATCTATTTTCAAATGAGCGCAAGAGTATATTTGCAACAGCGTAGTATTTCGAGAACCCACAAAAAGACAGCTCTGGTTTTAACCAAATCCAAAAGAACAGCACATGCAATTGTTTATCCCAACTTTTAATTCTCAAAAGAATATCCTCTATTCTACCGAATGATGTAACGAATTGCTAGATAAGTATTAACAAAGTGATCTTTTTACAACAAACATCCTTTTCTGTATCCAGGGAGAAATGTGCAATGATTTCCTGGCTAACACAGGCCAGGAAATCATTGCACAGCTAATTATCTATAATAGCTTTTACTTTACTGAGGAAGTGTTGGCAGTAAAGCATAATTCCTAGAATTCTGTGCCGCCTGTGTGCTTCAGGCTGTTTTGCTAATAGAAAATACATAAAATTTTTGGTCATTTACAGAAGATGATCCATATGCTTAATAACCGAACAAACAGAAATAGAATTTCATCTCAAGTAATTATACTGCATGTTCTATAGCTGACATGCAATTTAAAATGAGAATGCAGATATGTTTAGACCAGAGTTTATCAAACAATTTTTTATCCCTGTTCCTTGTTCGCATTTTGATAAAGCCCTCTTCCTCTTTTCCAAATATAGTATATTCATACGTACAGCTTTATTTAATTAATGTGTAATTTCATTAATTGAGTAATTACATTAAAAGTACGATTTAATTAACATTTTTCTTTTCTTTGCCCCAAAATTAGCGATACGAATAATAGTTAACATAGCATTTTAATCTCTTTCTGATAAAAAAGCACATATTCATACACTTAAACAATAGTAATCAAAATTTTATGCTGCACTTAAACAGAACAATTATCAAGCACTTATATTTGCTGGTTAATGCATAGGTATGAACAGATTCTAAAATTTATAATTTACATACGGGCACCACACAAAGAAATCTTTAGAAATTTTTCAAAAATTTGTAGGATTCTTCACAGTGTAATGCTGAGTTACTGTTGAAAGCGAAGAATCTTAACTGATAAGCGAATAATCGCTTGAGTTCGTGGGACTGGAAACAACAAGATAGAAGGGTAAACTAGCCCTTTATTTTTCCAACTAAAGTTTAAGCAAACTTCGTCTTGGAGTGTACAATAAACCCGACACTTGGGCTTTAAACTTAAGAGACGAAGAATAATACTAAACTAATCTTAACTAAAGAGTTATAGCCGAAGTTATCAAGATTCTAACCGAGTTGGCCCCTTAACGTTAATAGACTGCGAAGTTATCAAGGGCCTAAAGTTCGTCCGAGCGTAATAATAGCTTACGAGAGAGTAGCCTAAAAAAGGCGGACGCGTGCAGCCAGAATACCTGGTATCTCTCTCACTAAGACGGAAGAACATAGTGGTTAAATACCGCTCTTCCTCATTACGTATTCAGACGTGATTTTAAAACTACGTTCTGGCCGGAAGTGGTAAGTTGAAGTGAAAAATTGATAGGAAAGGAACTTTAACTCAAAATTTAACTGTTAATAAAATTAACATAATCTTTACAAATTACTATAGTCTCTTTAAAGCAAGATTTAATCAAAATAATAGGGGGACCGGAAAGTAATGTCGCTTTCTTACATTAAATTCACACGAATAAATTTTTAACACGTTTTTATTTTTAATCACTAATGTAATCACCCTCGTTATCAACAACCTCTTGCCATCTAGTGTGCAGATTTTCAATCCCCAGACAGATATAAATCAGTTGATTTTTGAGTAAAATATCTCAAGATGGCATTTTGGACATCATTCAAATTTTCAAATTTTTTGGTGCTAAGAAAATGTTGTAGGGATCGGAATAAATGGAAATCCGAGTGTACGATATCGGGCGAGTATGGTGGGTGATGCAGCACCTCTCATCCCAATTCATTCATTTTTTCCAGCGTCCGTCTTGCACAGTGCGGTCTTGCATTGTCGTGTTGCAGAATGATGCCTTTTCTATTGACAATCGCCGTAAAGTTTTCGATTAAAGATTAGTTCACTCGATCCAACTGTTCAGAATAAAGATCTGCGTTAACAGTTTGTCCAGGTTTCAGCAATTCAAAATGAACAATTCCGCGAATATTCCTCCAAACACACAGAAGCGCCTTTTTGGGATGTAAACCCTTTGTAACCCCTATTAAAACTGCCTTTTGCGTTTTGGATTATCATATAGGACCCATTTTTCGTCTCCAGTAATCAAATGATAAAAAAAAACTGTTCTGTATGGTGCCGTTGAAGCAAGACGTTACATGTGATGGATAGGTTGGCTTTGTTCTTTTCGTACAGATTATGGGGGACTCAAACACCTGCTTTACTTATTTTTCCATTCTCCTTTAAATGTTCTTGGATGGTCGACCAAGGTTGGTTAAGAGTGTTTGACATGGATTTGCTTCCACTTCTGCCCTTAGCATGTTGTTGTCGACATGCGCAGAAACGACATTATTTTCCGGTCCCCCTATTAGTAATAAAATTTATAAGGATTGTTTTATTTTTTTTAAAATATTTTTTATTTATTTATTTATTTATTGTAAGATGTTGCGTTCTCCCCCCCTCTTTTTTTTTTTGGATGCTTGTTATTATATGGCACTGAACAAAATTAAGATACCATTGATTTCGAGACTAGTTTAATCACCTATACAGTTAACAACTTTCTACACATTCCAGAACCCCACCGTGGCCATCCTTACTATTTCAGTTTCTTTTTTGCTTTTAATATTTGAGATTATTTCTTTTATTAATAACTTGATAGCTTTTTGAACAAACAATCTGCAGAACGGTTATTCGCACATGGATAATTGAGAATTTAACGTGACGTTCTGTGGTGAAAGAATGCAAAAGGTGGTGCTATATTCATGTAATACATTCATGTTGCTGTATTAATTATGCGTGATATATATTATTATTGTAACGTTATTTCCAGTACTGTTTATTAATTGTAAACTAAGGCCCCTTGCTCCCGTTTTGAAGCTTAATCCCAGCTGAATAATTCAAACGTGGACCAAGGGAAAATACTCTCATTTTCAAAAAATCTGTTTTGTAGTTATTTTTAAACGCAAATTTTCCAATGTTAATAAGTATTATGACGTAATAATGTATTAATGATTAAAGTCAATTAAAATTTTCGGGGCCACGTTGTATTTTTAACGCAGCTTTTGGACAAAAATAGAATATTTATTACAGATAATTTAATTAAGCAACATTTAATTTAATACACAGCTGTAAATCATAAAATATGCATGTAAATATGAGAAAGTAAAAAAGTATGCACTACACAAATAAATAAAATTGGTATGATGCTTATTGTGCTTTTGGTGTATTTCTGCTGTAAATCAGCTTTATTGATTCGCTGCTGGTGTCGGTTCTCTGATAAAAGCCAATAAGACTGCCTTTCTTGACAACTCTCTCGTTAATACAATATCTGTTAATTTTACATCAATCGCTTATAAAAATAAATGTTAATTTAATCGTTTATAAATAATAATCAATTATTTATAAATGATTATATATCTGATATCTACAGCTTTGAAGACTTGTTAAAAATAATCCACGTAACATTTATTTTCATATACATAATAAATAATTTTCCAAGAAGCTAGTATAACTTTATATCCGATAATCCACATAATACGGTCATGTTTCTGTTTCATTTTATGCTTAATTCTAAATATATTTTGCAGAATAATGCACATTTAGTACATCTGACATGACAGAATTCATTAAATGCAATGACAACTTCTTATGCTAAACCTAAATAAGTTACATTAATTCATTTAAAAATTATTATATTTCAGTAGCATTTGCAATATGATGTTAAATATTTTCTTACATAGCAATTTATGAAACAATTATAGATGCTCATTTATCAGTATTTTCAGCCCGAGGTTATATACATTACTTGGGATTATCGGGATTCTACTCTATATAATGAAATCCTGAGTAAACAAAACTTAATTATTACAAAGCCTACAAAAAATATTTAATAACGGACAATAACAATCAATAACGGAATTAATTGATTCAGATTAAACTTATTTTGTCATTTATGACAAGTTTTTCTTTGCAATTCATAATTTAGTATCCTTTTAAGTTATTCACACAAGGTGGAGTCCTTTCGCTTTAGTGTATACGAGCCAGTTTCCCTTAGAAAGTCCTCCACGAAGGCATCCCTCCCCTTACGCAGATAGCCCTAGTGTGCTTTGCCATAATTAAATACACCACACCACACCACCTTTCACTTCATCATTGTATCGATCCTGTTCTTATAAACGGAAGTATTTAAATCATTATAAAAGTCTGCTTAAAAAATCAAAATTGCTTGAAAATAAGTATAATACATAATCTAGCGCATTAGTTATGTACACATGTTAATTGTACATTATCGACACGTGCATTTCATTTCCAAAATCATTATAATCTCATATCATATGTTTTTACCTTTACAAGTTAGCTTAGCTTATTTGAATATGAGGGCTATCTGTCGGAGAGGAAGGAAGTCTTTGTGAAGAACATTCTAAGAGAAAAATGCTCGTATTCAAGTCATACATGCAGAAAATTAACCATGCAGCCAACCCATGAGCGTGGGAATGAAACTCGGTCACACTCCCAGTATTCAGTGATCTTACCCACTCGGCCACTGGCGAGCCTTGTGCTTACAAGAAACAAACAGTGTATTTGCAAGTCGAAACTTTTGATAAAATAAAAGGCAACGCGAAATAAAAAATAAATGGCAAAATAAAAATAGAAATGCTTCATAAAATTGTGCAGGGAGATTTTAGAATGTAAAGCCTACTTTCAATCTCCTTGGCAGAAACATTTTGAAGTTTTTTATGCAAAAGTTTTTCTCTTGGTGTGAAAGTGGATGTGACATCTGCTGCACAATACATAATAAAAATAAAAATAAAAATAGACAAAGGTACGTAACAAATAAAGTATCTGACTGATAAAAACTCATCATTCAGATTTAAAATGTTCAATTAGTAAAAAAATTTTGCTATATGGATAACCAAAACCTTGCTGCTGAACTACTGTATTTGTGAACTCTTTCCATTTTAATTCAACACGAATATTTTTATTCTGATTAGTCTCATCTCTCTCTTTATCGTCGCATATTACTTCTAGCTATCTATTCCAGATATTTTAGTTTAATTATTTGAGATTCAATTTTTATTTGACATTTAATTTAACGATAATTATATTCGGGTTAGGGGCCACTTTAAAATAATTAAATAATTTATTATGATTTTAGAAATTCTATTTACCAATATTTCTCAGTAAAAATATTAATATTCATCAAATGAAACTATACCTTGAGTTAAGTTTTACTAAATATTTAATCTATTTCCAGCACTATTCATAGTAAGTGTTCATTACTAGCAAAACTGACTCCAGATATACTACAAATAAATAAAATTCAAATTTAACTATGCAGGGACTAACGGTGTTCAACGAAGAAATATCTGTTTATTTTTAATTAACATAAACTACAAAACGTTCGTTGGGCCATCAGGGGAAACAGGTGGTTTATGCCTCGAGGAAAATTATGCTTGAAAATTAGTAGGTTATATATGCCTATATACATCTAAACCGAAATTAAGAACGTCCTTTTCGAGAGGATTCACTATGTATTAAGAAAGAACAAAAAATAGTTCAAAATCTTTCAAATAAAAAAATCGAAAAATTAAGTACTCACGAAACAAAATTAAAATGACTTGAATGGAAAAGTTAATTACAGCGAAACCTCTTTGAAGTGGCCATAAATGATATACTCTTCTATAAAATTGTGTTGTCTTAAAAAGATAACATTTAATACCCAAATTTCATAACTGTACTGGTCACTTGTAGAAATGATCATCTTTGGAAGATGGTTCATTGTATGTTATAAACTTCCAAGCAATAACTACAACATTTTCAAATTATATATACGGAAAGCTTTAATAATATTTTTAAATTATTTACTGGAATAATCGAAATATAAAGAATCCTCTTGAGAGAGACCATTCACGATTCCATATTCTAATATAGTCTGTGGATACGGCTATCTTAGAAAGGTAATGTTTAAGACCTATGTACGTGACCTATGTATGTGAAAAGATTACTCATTAGCATAATCTATATTTTCGTCTATTTTAAGAAAATTTTATGATTACAGGATTTCAGGGCAGTTTCATTTTCTAATTCTAATTTCACAAAGATGGGATTTTCCTGCTTGCATGCATGTTCTCTAAACTCGCTGATTAGAATTTCAAGAACATTTTAACTAGCTGTATAAAATGGCAAATTATTATGCTTCTGACCAATGTTAAATTGTTTAACTATAATAAAATCTGAAGTCATATAAAAATTTTGACTCCTCGCTTTTCATTGCCTCAAATAAATTTATAATAATTATATATGGAATACTGTTTAAATATATAATTAGATATACTTACAAACTTTAATTTATAAGTGCATTTTTATATTTCTTTATTAAGAAAATAATATGCATTTAACGAACATGAAAGACCTATTTAAGATTTTTGAAAAAAAAAAAAAAAAAAAAAAGAAAAAAAAACAATTGCATAAATTCTAAGTGAGTTTAAAATGAACAAGAATTATACTTATCACCTGCAAATTTTAGAAGTTATCTTTAATTATGCTAAAAATAATCAATTTTTGAGTAATGAAAATATTTATAGATGTTATTTTTAAAGAAAATATAAATTTATTAGTTTTAATGGAAGTCATTCTAATTGCACATTATATTTTTACTTTGAAAAAGAAAACAGCTAAAAAGATATTAACTTGTTTATATAAATGCTGCGAGCAGTAAATATTACAATATTATGTGGATAATTTTTTTTAACATTTAGAATATAAAATAAAAGCAATAAATATTCGTACACTATTAAGGATATCAAAATAAATGCAAAAACGTTTCCGCTTATAAAACAGTCATAAAGATGTTGAACTTTAAACTGTGTTGCATTGTCGGAACATGTTTACCCTTTAAAAGTACCTGTTTCTTTAAGGCATTTCTTTACGCGTTAGCATATACATAACAAGTCGCTGTTCTAAATTATCGAATGATAATCAAGATGTGGTTTTGCGCGGAACTGTCACTAAACTATACAAACTACTATAACTCATCCAGCAATGAATGGTTCTTGTGCGCAAGCGTTGCTGTTTTCCGATTTGTCCGCAAGTGTCCTGTGAGCAAATGCCACTAAACCCATGCGATAATCCGAGTAAGCATATTCTCACATTATTGGACCTTTCTTTTTGGACCACTGGACCTTACTTTTTGGATGGTCCTGCGAATTTTGTATCTTATTCACTAATATAAACATCTTGTCTAATTCCCGGCTAGTAGACAAGAACCAATAAATGGGCTTGAGGTACCGCAAGAAGGATCTTCAACGCAAGTTTACTGTTTTCAAATAAACTTCTTTAAGCCTTGTTTAAAATTGGGTTGGGTTAAGTTACGATGTTTGGCAAGTCAGATGCGTGTTCGCTTGTAATATCTTTAGCTAACAATGGGTTTATCAGGACACGCAACCATATTTTACATCAAGAAGTTGCTGGGTTTAATTAGATATTTCTTTTTTGCTTCGGTTAACAACATTGCGTGAACATGGGATATTTGCATAAGCATACGGAAAGGTACTGACTTAAGTGAACCTCTGACAAGGAAAAACACATAAATAAATTAGAAAAATGGACAATTTTCTTCTTTTAATTTTCATTTCTTCCGCCTTGCCCCCTAAAAAGTGTACTTAAATTTCAGAAACCGGAAGAAAAAATTTATTGCTTAGTTTTGGTTCCTTGTTCTCTTAGTAGATACGTTGTTTTAAAAACAAAATTACTCATGAACGGGTATATAATATTTACGTATTCGAATATTTTATGAAGTTTAAATTTGTTTTAATGAATGCAGAACAATCTGAAAAAATCATTTATGCGAATGAAGACTAATGGTTAAAACTGGAAAATAATCACCGTACCCCGCATAATACTTGAGATTAGTAGAGTATAAGAAGCTCATAGCTGTTTAACCAAAAATAGCTTATATATATATTTAGGCTCTAAACAATATTAAAATTTATGCAACCGGATGAAATTCTTGAACGATAAACAAAATTTGCTCAGCAGTACCAATGAATTAATTTCTTACTTTAAGCTCTTAAATTCAGTTATTCTAACTGATTATCTCGCATAGAAATCCCCTCTAAGCAGAGTTTTCCTTTACATTGTTTTAATAACAGTAAGATAAACCCTTCATTTGGTTGTAAAAATTATAAAAATTAAATAATGAAGAATCTGCATAAATGTATGTATGTTTCTCGCATTGGTGATAAAACATCGGTACCTATTAGAGCTATCAAAATTTGAATAACGTAATCTTCCATTGAATATGGGCATGTGGAAGCCCTAACTTGAATTTGAAATTTGTTTTATTATCGATTTCATATTTTGTAACACTTCAACGAATTTTTGATTAAAAAACTAAACGATTTCAAAGCGAGAAATGGCAACACTGTACGAAAAAGAAAAGCATTTTTATCTCCGGCGCGCGAGACTCTGTATCGGAAATTTTAAAGATATGCTCATGTTAAAATTAATTTGCGATATTGCTGTTGAACTGAATTTTATAGTTTGAGTACGTAGAACATGATATTTAATAAATAAAAGTAACACATAAAACTTTAAAAAAAAAAAAAAAAAAAAAAAAAAAAAAAAAAAAAAAAACGTACTTTTGGTCGCAATTTAAAATCTGAAAACTTTCAGATATTTTTTTTTTTTTTTTTTTTTTTTTTTTTTTAAAGCAAGAGACATGAAAAATAAGCAATGTCTTCACCGGAACTCGATCCTGAACCTCACGAATACGCACCGAGTGTGCTACCGTTACACTACGAAGACATGCTAGAAAGAAGGAGAAAATACATTATATACTTCCACTTTTAAAGGGCGACTAGGGATTAGGAAAACCAAACACCAAATCCAGGTGGTGACGAATTAGGGCCCACCACCTTTCATTTAGGGCGCCATGTGCAGAATCAATACATTCCGCTTTTTTTTTTTTTTTTTTTTTTTTTTTTTTTTTTTTTTTTTTTTTAAAGCAGGGGGCATGAAAAATATGCAATGTCCTCGCCGGAACTCTAATCCGGACTTCTCGAATACGCGCCCAGTGTGCTACCATTATGCCATGAGGGCATAGTGGAAGGAGGGGATTTTAAACTACCTTATAACCTTTTTAATTATATTTGTATACAGCTTGTAACTGCAAATTAATTTCTGATTATGAGTTAAATATTCACAGTTATGTATGTTATTTATTATTAATTAATTATTGCATTATTTTCTTCTAAAAAATATTTTTTTTTTTTTTTTCCCCACTTTTGAGAGAATGTGGCTCGCTTAGTTTGCAACTATATGCATTTGCATTGTGAGACTAAAATGTTTGCAAAACTATATATTATTTCAAACTAAGAGATAAGAAGTAGTCAACGATGTGAGAAGTACGATTGTACTAAAAGTTAGAAATTAGAGCGAAATGCTGCTAAATTTAAATGAAGTATACAAGTTAAGATGTGTATCCAACTCATCAGCAAGAAGTCATGAATTCCACCAAGCTTTTGTAATACATGAAAACAGCAAGGTAAAAATCTAATATACTAAAACATATAGTGATTCTAATGCATAAAGTAAAAATTAGAAAGTAAAAATCTTAATCTCCGTAGTTTGGAACTCCATAACAGAACCTGTCAAGGGAAAAGTGTTTTGAAGCTCCATACCTGGTCGATTACTAGATAGATAAAACAAGTTTAGTTCCGACTAACTCACTGAGACTTAGAAGCTCCATACCTGGTCGATTACTAGATAGATAAAACAAGTTTAGTTCCGACTAACTCACTGAAACTTAGAAGTGTAATAATTAATCAGTTAGTGAATGAATTAGTAGAATTAAGAGTCTCGTTGAACTGTCTCTTTTCCCTACTTGTTTTAGCTCTCCAACACATAAATATGAAGTCTGAAATATTTTTTTAAAAAAACAAACTATAAAAACACGCTTTAAAAAAAAGAAACATAAATTTGAAAAGACCTGTGAACATATGAAAAAGCCTTACAATCTAAAAAAGAAAAAAAGAAAAAATACAAATTTTAAGATAATATTTTCAATTAAAGTAAATAAAAGAGATAGCCCTGTCTGTTCACAACTTAAAAAAGGAGTGTCTCGAAAAGGACTGAAGAAAATGATATATTATTTCAAAGGAAGAAAGAACTAGGAATTAGTTTTCCTTAGCGCTAATAGCACATTTGTTGCATCACTACTCATACATTTTGGGAGATTTATTGCGGTAATAAGAACTTTATGATAGCGGCGATAACCAGTTATCAATGAGGATAAAGGGAATGCTAGAAGCAAGAATGGAAACAAATTTAAAAAAAAAAAAAAACGTTTGGACATGGAAACCGAGGTAAGTCAAATATTCTCTAAGGATAACCGAAATTCTCTACCAACCTATTTATGACTATGAAATTGGCGTGTGAGCTCAGAATTTGTAGTGTGCCCTATAACGTTAGAATATGCATAAATGACCTTTTCTGTTCTTTTTTCTATGAGCTCAAATCAGTCACGCAGATGAGTGAGAAGACCGTATTGTGCGCGTAAGAGTTTCTGTATTTCGGCCACATTAGACTGTGCGTTGTCACTTCGTTTGCAGTGCAAAATATGCAAAACTTGTGGCAATTTTCTTTTCTCTCTTTTTGATGTTCTGAACCGCAAGAAACGAGAAGGCGGATGTATGTGATTAATGAACCAGTTATTTGGAGGAATAATATAAGGCACAAAATAAAACTGAGGCTTATTTAGTCATTTTCTTCATGCTTTATTCGGGCTCATTGATTTTAGTAAAACGCATACATCATTATTTAGAGATTTTATAAATATCAGATGTATTTATATTATCAAATTATCTCAGGGATCCTCTTCCCATTTAGGTTTGTTTTAAATGATATCAAAAGTAAAGAAGAGATAAAGAAGCGTTTCGAGAATAACTTTTTATGTTATTTTGCTCAAAGCTTAAATATGCATATAGTTTTTGCTCACTGGAGTCACTGTGACTCAATATTTACGAAAGAAAAATGAAAGTAAAAGAATTTAATGCAGGGATCAACTTAAATTGGGAGTGAATTAAGTTTAGGAATATAGTTTTAAGAATTGAATAAAGCAGTTTATTAAACAATTATTTTAATTATTAATTTTTTATTTAAAAATTGAATAAAGCAAGTAGATTGGGAATTAAATTTGATGAGATTTCGACTGCATCAATAGGTTAAAAGTAACTCATAGATTAGGAAAATTGAGTACGAAAAAGCGAAACAATAAAATAAAGATAACAACCAATACACAATTTTCTCAAAAGAGCTTTGTAAAACTAAATAACCTCACTTTTATAATATTTTTAATTCTGTATCCTACTAAAAGTCTAAGTATTCAATTTCTAAAATTATAATTAAATTTTAATTATGCTTCATTTCTTACTTGCATATATATGTAGCAATAATTATTTTCAGATTTAAATTAAACTATTTGCCAAACTTTTTAGTTCTACGTTAAATACGAAAAGTGCAAATGCTTTGCTCGTGTAAAATCTGCAGTTTTATTTTTGTAATTTTAATTCGTTTTATTTTGTTTTTCGTATTTGTTTTCCCCTTTTATCTTTCCCTTAAATGATAAGGCTGATAAACGTCGAAACAATTATTTATCTTATTTTCTACTTTTTATTCTCTTTAGTTTATACTCTGTTAAGAAAGAAGTAAAGAAAAATTCCTTTCTTGACGTGCTGTACCAGAGTTTCGTGCAGCCAGTCACGAAAGTGATCTGATACTGGATTTTTATACGGAACGATCATATAAAGACGTAATATCGGAGAAACATGCTGTATCGGTAGAATCAATACATAATTTAAGAGAGAAATAATAGTCAGTCAAAAGTGCCGTACAATGAAATAATTAATTAACAGAAATATTGTTTAAGTTTGATATTATTATATCACAAATATTTATTCATACAACTGTATGTATATGTAGAATATTAATATTTATGAGTTTGAACAGCAGTATTTTAAAGTCATGTCAATGTTTGGTATATCTCTCCTTTTTGATTCACCAACAACTCGTATTCTGTCAGATGCTGAAAAGGAGCATGATGTTCACGAATTTCTAGTTTATTTATTTTTAATCGACTTGGAAGCTATAACAGTTAACAAACGGTGGCTGCTATTCTTAAACCTAGGTGTAGGTTTCGAATTACAAGTAAGGATTGGTTGTTTGCATGCATCTTCCCCATCCTTTCCAGGGTGTAACATTGATCTGCTATTGTGAGCTGTCAGTTATAAGATAGTTAAAAATTCGATGGATTCGACCATTACCCGGGGCATTACCTTCGAGCAAATGTCCGGATGTTTTGAACAAAAAGTTCCAGGTCTTTTGTAAGATATATTTCAAAGAATATTACTTTGTTTTATTGAATTTCTTGATATGTCTGCGGTCTTCGTATTATTTATGTCAACAGCATTTTGGTCGGATACCTTTTTATTTCCAATTAAAACATGTACAATTTAAAACATATTAGGTATTTTAAAATAAGGATAATGCTATAGCCATCAGTTTTTCAAACAAATACAATTACCATAGCTCCAAATAAGCTAAATGCACACTATACTACACCAATACAAGAAAAAAAAAAAAAGACTAAACCATAAACCAGCGAGGCACAACCGAATATTACAAAGTTGGGGCTCACCAACATTCGCACAGCTTTCAGTGCGTGAACATCTCGGCTCCCGTTGAATGGTTTTAACTTCCAATAACTATTTAATCCGATGCAAAATATAATTTTCAAATTAAAAACATAATTTCAATTCTAAAATATGCATTTGTTATGCAATATCCAATTACAGTATCCCAAATAGTCATATTTGAATGCTAATGGTAAATAATAATTGCGAATTCTAATTACTTTACACAATTAATGATAATACAAATAAATAGTCATATTTGAATGCTAATGTTAAATAATAATTGCGAATTCTAATTCCTTTACATAATTAATGATACTACAAATAAATATATACTCACAACAAATTCAAAGTTAAATTTTTCTTTTCGATTTCAATTACCTTGTCCACTGGAGGAATTACATATTTTGGATAGAGGACTTCTCAAGATCCCACGTGCATTTGCTATCCTGTGTACACCTGCTACTCTAGCGCATTCGTCCTGGCCCAGAATCATACCCGTTATACTTCCTAGAACCATTTTACAGTTAGGGAAGCTTATCCTTCTTTAACACTCTTATCATATAAGGTTTCATATTATTTTTTTAAATTTCCATTTTGACGTTGTTGAAGGTTATTTAAGTAATCTATATTACATTGTCTCTATACAGGATGAGAGAAACCCTTTCAGTATGCTTCCAGCTAGAGAGATAATTATTAGGTATGTGAGTAATCTCTAATTCTGCAACTGGTGCTTATACGTCAGCCAACTAGAAAACGTCCAGGCGTTAAAAGCCTCAAGATCATTAATATCTGACGAAATCGGATCTGGAATTTAAAATTCTCTTTTCTTTAAGGATCTGGAATTTAAAATTCTCTCAATCTCAGAAATTACAATGATAAACTCCGTAATTAAAGTTTGCATCTCCAATGGCTCTCTTAAATTGGTGTTTGAAAGACTTCACCCCAGCTTCCCTCAGCCCACCAAATTTGGGGCTCCTGAGTGGAATGAGTTTCTAACTAATTCCGTCAGAAACCAAGAATTTTTCTAACAGGTTATCAGGACGTGTGTTTGCCGTTTTGTGAAAGCGTTCGATTTCTGCTAGAGGTAATACAAAATTCGTAGCATTATCAAAAAATGACGTGTGGTTTTTCCATGTTTTGCAAAGAATCTTTTTATTCCTGAAATAAATGCCTTTAATGTCATGTCGCCACACATCTTCCTCTTCCTTACTGGACATAAAACAAAAATTGCCCCATATATCCTATGAAGGGAACCCTTTCATATAAAATGTTTCAGCAAAGATAATTCCCTTGTTTGTGAATGGGAAACTTATAGTAACCTTTTCTGGTGGGAGATTCCTCATTAATTTTTCTACTATTGCAGGTTTGTTACTTACTCAGGTGACGCAAATATGAAAAATTTTTCTAGTCAAATTCCTCCTATATAGGCCAAAATTCGTGCCTTGTATAAAACAAGAATCCTTTTATAAAGTGTGTGTGTGTGTGTGTGTATTTAATTATGGCAAAGCACACTAGGGCTATCTGCCTAAGGGTAGGGATGCCTTTCGTGGAGGACTTTCTAAGGGAAACTGGCTCGTATACACGTTACACATGGGGAAAACCACGAAAACACCCATGCAGCCAGCCCGTTCGCGGGATTCGAACCTCGGACCGAACTACCAGTGTTCAGCGACATTACCGCTCGGCCGCTGGTGGGCCCCTTTTATAAATACATACCAAAGTCAGAGAAATTATTTTAATTTTAGCAGGTAGAGTAATCTGGTGTTTTTGATAAAATAACCTTCGAATTTTGAAGCCGATCACCAGCTCTAAGAGAACTAGTTTAATCAGAAAACGGACTTAATGATTTCAAAATACTGAGCGAAGTCTCCCTATATTATTAACTCTTGAACTGGGACCGTTAAACCCAGCGCAAATTCGCACTTTCTGCCTGTTGATATATTGCATTTTTAATATGATCAGTTAGACGAACACTTTTCTTCTTAGAATTATGAATAAACCTATAAATAAAACTTACAATTTTAATTAATTTAACATAATTGTTATTAACAGACCTAATATGTAAAGACACTGGAACTCACAATCACTCACATTAGAGATCAGACTAATGCACGTTGCTTGCTTAAATTCACAAGTATATTCATTGGCATCCGTCAGGGTTTCCAACACAAAAGTCTTTTATAAGACAGGGGATTCAGAAAGAAATGATGGACCTCTCCCAAAAAAATCCCGGTCTTTAATTTTATGAGGAGCAAGGCCCCTGAGTATAAAGGATTAAGTTACATATTTCTGATGAAAGTCCTTTGTAATCTCTTGAGTAACTGATACTCTATTACTCATAAAGATTTTCAACTCATGTGCAGTTTTTTTTTTCAATCATGCAAGCATAATAGTTGAGTCTGATTATATAATGGTGGTACAATCCTTGACTTCTAAAGCTTCTGGTAAGCTGTGACAGCAATTACTCTTCACAAAGCTCCAACCTCGGTATAGTCAACGGCTTGATGGGAGCTAGACCTAATTTGCTACAAAGAAGGAGCAGTACCTCTGATGACATCCACTGTACATAAACTGTAGCACTATACGCTAAACTTGATGCATCCGAAAACCCATGCATATTTACATTATTATCTTGGGGAAAATATCTTGGATTGGCAAAAGTTTCAATGCTCGGAAGCTGAGAGACAAACTCTATGTATTTTCTTTCAAAAGCACCTCGAATGGTGCTTACCAGTCTAAAGGAAGCAGTCAGAGACTTTACAAAAATACCTTTGCCTTAGTCATAATGGAACTTATAGGTCCTAATGAATCCAAAACGCGAGAGATATGCGAGAGAAAAGTTCGTTTCATACAAGTGTTCTGAGGTTGAATTGCCACATTGTAGGGAAAACAGTCAAGATAAGAGGCCCGCCCACAACACAACGATTAACGATTAAACAGGTTTCATGCTGTTAAGAATCATCAAAGAAATACTGTTTGTTGCTAGATATGTTATTATTACGAAGGGAGTTGCCATTCGATGTCCATTTATGAAGAGTCATTTTCCTTCGTTCCAACAGCTGGACCTACTTGAAGCTGCAGATTCTTTGTAGACGGTTACAGCCGAAAACATCGCGGCAAAAACATCGCGGACGAAAACGTCGCGGAGATAACAACGCAAGGCGAAAACGTCGTGCTACAAAACATCGTGGGAGAAAACATCGCAAAGAGAAAACATCGCAGTTCTAAAACATCGTGGTACAAAATATCGTCGTCGAAAATAAAGCGGTTCAAAAACATCGCGGTTTAAAAACCTCGTCGTCGAAAATATCGTGGTAAAAAATAAAGTATCTACAAATCATCGCATGACGATAAAATCGCAGACATGCTTTTTTCAGGCTTTAATAACTGTAAATGGATATTCCCATAATGATTTATGAGCGCAAGATGGAACGAAGGATAATTTTTACTTTCATATTTTTTATTAACTAATAAATTTTTAAGAAGGAAACTTAAGCATAGAAAATTAATGCAACTTATAGCACTTAATAGAATTTTAACTAACAAACTAACAAAGTAATATATATAGTAGTAACAAAGTAATATATATATAGTAACAAAGTAATATTAATAGTTAACTAACAAAGGTCATTAATAAATCATTTTTATAAAGTTTTTACTCGTAATTTTTTCTGAAAAGTATTATCTAAAAAAGATTAGAAAAAGGAAGGTAAGTAACTGCATAACCTTACTTTTAAAAAAATTGCTAAGTTAATTTTGAGATTATTTTCTTCATTTTTGATAATCTAATACACTTATAGAGAAAATTATTTCTTGTTTTGTTTCAGTTTATTCTTAAAATGACATTAAAATTTTCATGCACAGCGTGCAGTCAGTTACTTGAATGCTGATTTTTTAGTTATGAAGAAAGTCAGCTATATAATATTTCAGTAGGTTTTATATTTATTAGATTATGCCAAAGCACACTACGGCTATCTTCTTAAGGGGTGGGATTCCTTTGTAGAGTACATTCTCAGGAACTGGTTCACATGCACATTATACTTTAGGAAAATCACGAAAATCTTCATGCAGCTTTTTTTTTTTTTTTTATTTTTTTAATTTTTTTTTTATTTTTTTTTATTTTTTTTTTTTTTTAGAAATAATGTATACTTGCAGTGAACATTCTTGGTGACTATCTCCTCTAAGACGAACAGTGTTTTTGAGAATAATAAACATTGGTTTTTAATCATTACGCAAGTTCACCACATTCTCTCAAGATTAAACAGATATGGAATTTTGAGTAGTCGCTTTAAGTAGGATTGCTTACATTTACTTTTAGATTTAGACATTTCTTATTTAGCACTTTAAAAGTATTATTTAATTTTTCATATACATTTTATTTGAAAATTTTGTAGTTACTTGTTGAACTTACAGTGGCCAACTTTCTAAGACAATTTTGAATGTTTTCTTCGGTATTTCTTAATTTTCAGAATATCTTAAATTATGCTCGCCAAAAATCTGTAGCGAAATTAAAATTAATATTTCTGAGTGATATTCTATTTTGTAGCGATTCTTTGCCTAGCAACTTTGAAGCGACTAATTTTTCTTGTAGATTTTTAATTAAAGATAAAATTTAGTGAAATAAAAACTTAATCGAATTTCCTTTATATAGATTTCAAGGATAAAAACTGTACATATTTTATATTGTCTTTTCTTTTCACTGACTGAAACGTTTCAAGTACAATTTCTTTTTGTATTTATGTGACAAATTGTTTGGAATAAGAAAATATAACATTTTTATGAATCATATGAATACATATTTATGAATCATATATGCTTTAGAAACATATGATTTTGAATATCAATCATAATTAAATTTTAAAATCCTGTTCGCTTCGTGCATGATTTTTTTTAATTAAAGTATCCAGAAAGAAATTGTTTAAAAAAAATGAAAGTATTTAGTGCGTCTAGCCATTAAACTATTGGAAAAAGATATGTTGAAAGAATGCATGTTAAGTTCCATAGTTTACGTTTTAAATCAAACAAAATTATCTTTTTGTTTTAATAATTTTACAAATCTTATTGCTTTTTTTAATCTGTAATTAACTGTAGTTTTAGTTTCTCAGTTCACAATAATAAGCAAAGATATACTGTGAAATAGCTAAGTCAATGAGAGGTGTGTTATTAGGTAAATGTAGAATTCAGTTTATCTATGTGCACCACTGTAAACAACAACTATACTAATTGCTTTATTTCTTTACCTCAACGTTAAACATTTTCTTCCTCTTACACTCCACAGGGAGGGAAAAAAAGCTTCTCTATCTCTTTTCCCAGCCATAAAAACTCTACTACGATGTTCATTATTGCATCTGCATGTAACAAAAAGAACAAAATGTTGCATATAAATTTATAACTTCATGGAGTTACCCATTTTTATACTTTGATATGTGTTCTTTTTAATATTTACGTAAGGCTTAATTAGCATGTTGGCTATGATTCATACTATATACTTGTATAAAATCGAATCACATGCTTTTTTGAGTGCTGGATTGCTCAAAAAAAAAACTTTTTTTCGTTTTATTGTTAAAATATGACTAATTTTTATATAAAGTGTAGTGGTGATGGTGCGTGTTAAGAGGACTACATATAGTCCTTATTAGTTTTGTATATTGTCCGTATTTACTAGTCCTTATTATATTACATATTATAGTAATGCATTTTAGTAATATTTACGAATTCGCATTGATACTGTGACACAATCATTTTGCTTCTTGAAGGCAACTTTTGCAATAAACTTCGAATGTTTCAGTTTCATCATAAAATGAATTGATACGAAAAATATGATTTAAATTTTGTGCTCTAATTTTGCATTAAACTGGACCAAAATTTTTGGGAAATCCTCTTGTTATTGAAAACTAATACATATATAAAAGTAGAAAATAGTAGTTTCTCTAAATTGTTTTGAATTTCTTTTAAATGAATGTCAAATGCTTCTAGGATTAATATATTCCTAATTGTAATGGGTAAGAATTGCAATAAAATTATAGCTCATAAGAAATGTAGAATTATAAAATAATCAGATAATTATGAACTTTCTCAACTGTATTCAGAATTCTTGCATCTTTTTCTTTAGCATTGAGTCATCTATGATTCTTTCACTAATGACCTAGCTAACTACAGTGTTATCAAATGAGTCTTACAAAAATGCATATTATGATGCTTCAAATCATTAAAACAGTATAGATAATGGCTATCTGGTTACATCTCTGTGTAAGGTCTTTCTGATTTGTATACAAAAAAATTTGAGTTATATTATTTTATTGACAAATGTTTAGAAAGCAGACGTAAAACTCTGATTGACTTAAATGAATGTAGGTCTTTACATTTATGACTGAAAATAATGCTAGTTTCATAACTCCCTACAATTAAATATAATATGAATTTCTTGCATATCTATGAATTTGCAATTTGAAAGACACACAATTTGCATTTTTGATAGTACAGTATCAATGAACACATAAATTCAGAAATTTTAATGAAGAAGATTTCTACTTTTTCTACAATATTCATTTAATTTATTTACAGTTATGTATAGAGTATGAGCTTAATTTCAGGAGAGGAGACTAGAAATGTTAACTTTTTGTTTACTCGTTTACCTGTTGTAAAAGTATCTGGAAGTGGCATTCGAAGGTAATTTGAAATTTTTACTTAACTTTAATATCTAATATATACTTCATTTTGTTTAAATTGTAGAATTTATCTGAAAAATTCTACAATTTAAACAAAATGAAGTAATGTGGTATGCATTAAAGAAGATAAGATTTTACTAAATAATTACAATATTATTTAAAAAAAACTGGTGTAAATATCTTATTTTTCTTTCATGTCTTTCTTTTTCTTTTTTTTTTTTTTTTTTTTCTTTTTTTCTTTTTTTTTTTTTTTCATTAAATTACTAGACAAATTGCGTACTTTTGACCGATCTTACTAAAAAAGGTTTGGTTCCTGGAGTAATCATCCAAATAATTTTAAAAATCATTTAAAATGTGAAAAAGGTTGGATAGGAGGTAGTCAGCTGAGGTGCATTTGATATTTTCGTTTGAAAAGTAAAAAAAATACATATCTTTTCTCATTTTAGATCTTTTTTTTTTTTTTTTTTTTTTTTTTTTAACAAACCAAACCAACCTTATCTCATATAAAAAAATAAAGCTTTGAAAACTACAGATTTCAATAAGTTCAATCTCAGTGCAGATTTCAAAAGTTCTTTTGATGCCCTTCAAGTTCCATAACCGACATAAAAATTCTTGTCAAAGGCATCTCTCGTGAATAAAAAATACATTTTTATTTTAATTAAAAAGAATAAATATTTTAGTTAAATAATAGTTTTACTTTTAATAAACATTAAGTTAAATTAAATTTAAATAATTCTCATCCGCATTGATTTAAGTAATGAAATTTGAATTTAAAAAACATTCTCTATTCGTAAAAAGTAAATTAAAACTTAATTAAATTTTAAATTATGAAATTTAATTGTAAACAAATGAATGATTAATTATTGCTGCGAACTAATCTGCAATATCATTTAAATTCTGAATACATGGATGACGAAACACGAATTGAATAATTGAAGAGCTAGGTTTGGAGGCAACTTCCCTTGATAAGTTTGTCTTCTGCCTGCTCAACAATTATTCGCTTATACATTTTTAAATTTTTTTTACGATTAAAAAATTTTTTGGAATTATATATTTATTCATGGATTTTGATACTTTCACGTAATTTATATATGCTCTCAGAATTTAAATGATATTGTAGATTAGTTCGCAGCAATAATTAATCATTTATTTGTTTGCAATTAAATTTCATAATTTAAAAATTTAATTAACTTTAAATTTGCTTTTTACGAATAAAGAATGTTTGTTAAAGTTTTATTTTAATTAAATATGTTTACTTTTTGTTTATTTACATTTTTTCTATTAATTAGTTCTTAAATGTTAATGTTTTTTAAAGAAATCGATATATTAATATATGAATCATATGCTGAAAAATTCTTTCCCTATGCTATTTACATAATCAAATGGGTTTTTTTATACTGAAATAAGTACTGGATATATACTGAAAAGTTTTTTTTTTACATTCATATACTGAAAAAGTATTTCCTTATGCTATTTATATAGTGAAAAATGTTTCCTTATTGCGAAATAAATACTGAATGTATACTGAAATGTGTTTTATATTCTTCCCTAATGCTATTCATATGCTAACTTGTTAGTTTTGAAAGACTCTTTTTAACTTTCCCTCTATATTAATTTCCAAACTTAAGCTGAAACTTCGTTTGCAACATTAAACCACAGTATTTTATAAAAGAAGACTTCCATCATAAGTCCTCTATTTTATGAAACAGTATAGAAATTGTTTCTTGAATTACCTTGTATTAATGTTTATTTCTCAGATCAAATTATATCCAAAAGTGCATCCTGAAAAATTCGTTTACAATAGACTGTGTTACTTTCAGATTTTGCAGTGCGTCAGGAAATAATATTTTGAATCTATATTTTAATCAAAAATTGCCATTCTTAATATTATATTATTTTTATTAAACACAGTGCTTTATAATCCATTCTTTTACTATTTTTAAGTAATTATAAAAATTTATAGTTGTTATTGAATAATGAAAAATATTTATGGCACCATTATAAAATTTAGCGTAGATATGTCAGCCTTGTTCAAAATTTGTAGCTTAAGAATAAACAATAATTTTACTTTCCTTCATTTCGTAAAAAAGGTGATATCATGTCGAAACTTTGCAAATAATGTACCATCTATTAATGCAGTTATAAAAAATTAATTAAATAATAAATACTTCCTTGTATACATTAAAAAAATTAGGAGCGCGAGAAAACTGTAAACATAGCAGAAATTTCCGCCTAAGTTAGAACTAATATTTAATATTGCTTCATAAATATTTTCAATTAAGCTATACATGGAAAACCATAAGCATATTTTGAGAATGTATTTTTGTAGCAAAAGACCGATATTTATAGTGTTACCCATTGCAGAAAAACACGAAACTCTCTAAAATACCTTTCATATTTATCAAATAAAATTTCCATTTATATATCATTCTATATTTAGCAAATGAAAAACTGCTGTTAAGGATTTTTAACGTTAAATTTACATTACTGTCATATAATAAATTATTTTTAAAATTATGTTATATAATCAGTATTGATCAAAATTGAAATGACTAGGGATTTAAAAGCAAATCTCTTACCTCAGTTTTCAAATTTTCCCCCTTTTAAATATGCAGAAATACGCAATAAAATACCGTATTGTCTCAAAACATAATGGTGTCATATATGAAAAAGTTTTTTCTTTTAAGAATCTTTCAGAAAGACAAAAGGGGCTTACATATATAAGTATATAAGTTTTAAGGGCCACGTATATAAGTTTGATATATCAAAGTAAGTTACAAGAAAAGCCATTAAAAGTCTAATCTTATTAGTATTTGAGATAAAATTAAGTAAATATATCTCCCATTGCTTTACGAGTTAAAAATTACTCTTAAACGTATTCTTTAATATTAAGCTGCCTGATCAGGATGATTTCAGTAAGGAATAGAAATTGAAAATTTCGTCTTATATGCATCCACAATGGTATTAAATTTACTGAATTTTATTAAAATATAGATAGCTTATTGAGATAAAAATTTATCCACTGTAAACAAATACTCTAAAGTCATTTTCTCACACAAACATGAATTAATGAAAAATGAAACGAAATAAAATTTTAATTGATAGGAATTTTCCAAAAATATCGTTATTGTTAATACCAAATCTCCAATAAATTTTAGCTTCGCATACCGTTTCAGTTAATAAATGATATTTAAACGAACAAGGCATCATCATTTGTCGTTCATAATTTCTCTGATAAAATAAAATTTGATTTATACTACCAAAGAGTCTTAAATAAAACACATTATATGGAGTAAAATATCATTTACATATATTCATGAAAGCTAGTATAATTGTAAATATCAACTCTAAGAGCATAAAAGATCGCCTAATATTTTTCAGAAAATATAATGTAATTACGACTCATGTTAAAGCTGTAGTAATAAAAACATGTATAATTATATCAGACATTAAACATCCTCATTAATTAATGTATAAAAAATTTACACCTGCAGTTGAAAATTGTAGGCTATTCCCCTTAAATAGTCTAAAATAGGCCGATCATTATACTCATTTACAATCTTTTGAATTCTGAGAGATGTATCTCTGTAAACTTTTCTTCTTACTGGTGGATGGTGACCTGCAATGTATTGTTCAATTTTTATAGAATTTAAATTTTGTTCCTTTTTTAAGCAAACAATAAATTTCCAGATTGTTGGATGGCATCCGTTCATAAGTTCGTTGAATCTGCGATGCCATCCTTCAACCGCATTATTTGTCCTTGGAACTTTATCTTTTACAGCATCATAACAGTTCCAAAGAGGGATGTCAAACACTGGTCTGCGACGTTGTCCACGACGAGTAAATCTACCAATCCATGTGTCTTCAAAATAATTTATGATTGGTTGAATGATGTTCATATTATTTACAAAATAAGTAGATGATATTAATTGTTCAAATGCTTCATTGACATCTGAAGTAGGAACGAAAGCCAAAGCTGCAAGTTGAGAGATTTCCAAAACGAAATTCGGATCAGTTTCATATTTACTTTGCAAACCTGCAGACTGAATCTTTCTATACACACACTGACTTAAATGAAAAAAACATCCTCTCTGAATGATATTCGGAAAGGAATTTTTAAAGGCATTTATGGCAGCCTTTTCAAAATCAGTCATTACAGTTTTGGGCTGCAGATTCGGTTTCAAAGATTTTATCACCGTAAACACTCTATTGTATGTTTCTTCGCGTTTGTTTGGCATTAATACATACACTGAAGGTATCACATTATCATATTTAACACCATGGATTGTATAAATCTGACTGAAAAGCGGTGGTGTTGCTTTAAAAGTTCCATCAGCAAACCAGTTCGGACATTCAGCCATGAAGTCCAGATTTCTGAGGGTCGAAAAAATTAGAATTCTGTCTGTCTGCACTCCACTGTCATACAGCAAAAATTTCTCTTCTTTTATTGTTTTTGAAAACTGTTCTGGGATTACTAATTTTTCAAGACATCTAGGATTATGCTATGGCATTTCTCCGTGTCGAGCATATCTGATAATTTTTTTAATATTTTCCACTGGTGGTATATGCTCCGAAACAGCACAAGGAAGACCAATTGTACCAACTGCTGCTAAAAAATGTGTCGATTCTTGCGTTGTTACCGCACGCTCTTTAATTGAACTCATAATCTCTTTCGCTTTTATAATTTTGCCAGCATTTGGAGGATGCCCGTGAGATTTTTCAAGAATGATATTATCATCTTGAGTGTGAATTCGCCCTTTACACTTACAAGTAAATAACTCTACACATTTCCAAATACTTTTCTCAGCACTAGCACGTTCAAAATTATAGATGTATCCTTTCACCATAAGTTGTTTACGGTTCTTTTGGCTGATGATATAGTGTAACGGCATGTTGGCTTCTCTGACAGAAAATGCAGTTAAGTTTCCGAGTTTCAGGTACAACTAAGACTTAGAGCATCAGACATACATTATTTACCTATTGTCAAACAATGGTTTTCTCGAGGCAGGAGCCACCTGTTTCCCCTTCAGACTCAAATGACGTTTTACAGTTTGTTAAGTAAAAATAAGCAGGTGTTCTATTATTGAACACAGTTAGTATATGTTTATTAGTAGTTGAACACCAGGAAAATTTCTGTGAACTGAAAAATGTCAGCTAAGCAATTTACAATTTGATTTATTTTTAGTGTATCTGGAGTCATTATTGCTAGTTTAAAACTAATGAGCAGTTTTTGTATATAGTGCTGGAACAGATTAAAAATTTAATAAAAATTAAACTCGAGGTTCCTTTCAGGTAACGAATATTAGCATCTTTACTGAGAAAAGCTAGTAAACAGAGTTTTGAAATCGGAATAAATTATTTAATTATTTTAAAATGGTTCAAACCCAAAGAAAAAGATCTTTAAATCAAATATCAGATAGTAATTGAATCTTAAAATAATTAGACTTAAATTTTATGATAAACAATTAGAAGTAAAATGAAGATAGAAAGAGAAATGAGTCTAGTTAGAATAAAAATATCTGTGTAGAATTAAAATAAAAAGAGTAAAAAATACAGCAATCCAACATCCAAGTTTTAGTTATAGAGATGTCTTATATAAGCATATTATACTCTAAGTAAAGTGGTAAAAAGCCTTCCGTGTGATATTTTTCTGTACAACTGGTCTATTGTAATGATCTGAATGTTGAGTTTTATCAGAAGTACTTTATTAATTACGTATCTCGAGGTCTCTATCGATATTTATCCACATATTGTCGAGCAGCGAGTACCAGATGCATGTAGATCACAGCCACTGTCATACTATAAGACTATAAGAAAACCATTTACTTGAGAAACTTAAGATTGAGTCTACCAGGAAAATCAGAAATGAGCTATGAGCTTTAAATCTAAAAGTCACTCTGCACGTTTTTTGCCGCATTTTCCTTTTTTATTGAATTTTTTTGTTTTTGTTTCACATTTAATTTTATATGAACGAACGTTTCGCAAAGCATTCGAATTTATAAATTATAATCTTTAATCTTACTGTAATCATGAGCCCTATTAGTGGTCGAATGGTTAAAATCGCTGAATGTTAGGAGTTTGAACGCAGTGCCATTTCAGGCAAAGAGGCTGGCTTCGTGGTTGGTATCGAGAAAGCCCTCATCGCAGGCATCCTTTCTCTAAGCTTGATAGCCTTTGTATGCCTTGCCATATTTAAACAACCTAGCCTATTCTGTAAACATAGAAACATATGATAAGAGATTACACTCTTTATGGAAACGAAATGTGCGTGTCGAAAGTGTGCAATTAAATTCTAGACATGTTGTTTACATATATATTTATATGTAAATGTAGTATGTAAATTGTGCAATGCGTTTATTTGCAAACAATTTTTATTTTTAGCGCATTTTTATAAAGAATTTAAATACTTCTTACATAATAACAGGACCGAGACAATGATGAAGAGAAAGAAGTACTCAGCTAGAATAAATAACTCAGACGGGAATTGCACGGGAAAAAATAACATGAAAGACAGTGTTATTTAAACCTGAAAATTAATTAATATGCATTATTCTCTGTCCTGATAAATATTTTATGTAGGTTTTTTAGTAATTAAGTCTTTTAATTAAGTTTTGTTTAATTAGGTTTTCTTATCATATGTGTGGAATTCAATCATTTAAGGTAATGTGGATTACCTCAGATAACAGGAAGTGCGGATAAATGGACAACTGTATTATTTCATAAAAAATTATCATTACGAAAATTTATTGCACACGGTACTGTTATTACGCAGTGTTATTACGCACGGTGTTAAAAAAAATGTCCCTGAAAAATTATCCTGGAAAAAATGTTCCAGTAAACATGTTTCCAGAAAAAAATTAAATGTTTCTAGAAAATGTATGGCTATTTTCTTATTTTTCCAAATCTTATAGCAAACTATTTAGTGTCATATCATAAATATCACCACAAGTTTATATAACTTTTAAAATTAATGAACATTATTTAGCTTTTACATAAGAAAGTTGCCTTACATTTAATGAAATATGTTATACAAATGTACTAAATGTGAAATATTCTATAAAAGATACTTAAAGTGAATAGAATTAATTAATCATACTATTGTGTTATGTGGATAATCACATATAAATTTAAACTAGGTCTTTGGAACATTGTGCATTATGCTTATCAATGTAGACGTTACGTCGATTATTTTTTTAACAGTTCGTCGTAAAGGCCAAATCATATTCCCAATTAGTAAAGCCGTATATCATACTCCTAGTTAATAATAATCCGTAAAATGATATTCCCAGTCCGTAAAGCTGTAGATGCTGTTTCTAGGCCGTAGATGTGAAATATATGATATTTTATTCTTTAAGGGGGTGTGTACAATTCTAAATTTTATTTTGTATAATTTTTTTTAAAGATTACATTTTAATTTAGAATTAAGATTAATTAGATAATTAAGATTACATTTTAATTTAGAATTACTCGGTCCTGTTATTATGTAGATTTAATCGTACAGGAATAGACGTTGTGAACACGAGACATAAAGAAAGACAGTCGTGTGGGCGTTTGTTGAGCAATCGGAAGAAAGGGGAATTAATGAAACATTTCGGAAAGCGGAACTGGAAAAAAAAAACCACAGTACTTTTAAAAGCATTATACCAATTTCATTTACTTGTAAAGCACTTATATTTTTTCATTTCTTCGTATTTATATTATTCTCATTATTTACATAAACTAAAGTTTTATTCCTTAAATACATTAAATCGTAAAAGGAAATTTTATAATTTTTGTGTTTAAAGACCGGACACCAAATTTTTAAAGTTGTTTTGACAGATTAAAACATATTTCGGGAAAATTTGTATATTTCTCTTATTGGTCTGAAGAAGTATTTAATAATAAAGAAATTAAAAACAAATAAATAAATGCATAATGCACAGTTCTGAAAAGACACTGCTTAATGTTTATATAATTAAAAAAATTACTTAATTTTGGAAAATCTTGTTCCTCAGATTTTAAATATTTTCCATTCTCAGCGACAAAGTTTGAATTTATGATATTTTTATCATACGTATAATTGTAGAGTTTCGCCTCCTTAATCGAACTACGTAGATATGTAATTTTATTGGAAAAAGTTTAAAATTTTGGATTATTCATTATTCGTATCGTTGAACTTAGGCCAAAAAAGAAAGAAAAAATGTTAATTAAATCTATATTTTTAATATAATTCATTGATGAAATTATATATTAATTAAATAAATCTGTATGTATGAATACTTATATGCAAAAGAGGCAAAGGGCCTTTTTTCAAAAACAAACAAGGAAGGGCGATCTAAACACGTTTGAACTCTAAACTTTTCTGGGTTCTCTTTTTAAACTGCATGGTAGATGTAAAACACACAAATACTAAGAAGTTAAGAAATGCTATTTCTGTCTGTACATGGACTATCATCAGTAATGACCGAAATTTTCAGCTGTCTTTTATTAACCAAATAGCCTTCAGCGGCCAGAGGGGACAGGACCCTGGAGTAAGGCTTGAACAAAACACCCGTTCTCACGGATGTTAACTAATGGTTGACTCTCCCCAATAGTATAAATAGCTGTAATTCATCTGCCCTCCCCTGAGTTCAGCCACTTAGCTTGTTTTTCAACTCAATACTCAAAACTAAGACCTTCAAGCGTTAGTTTCCCGAAAAGTTCTTAATTGCTTTCATCTTGCATACAGATTGCTACAATTCCCAGGCAAATCCTAATTCTCACTTCTCTTTCGAAACAAATATATACTACCACTATTAATGAAAGAAAAAATTTCATTTTATGAATAACTGAATATGAAATGTAATCATTTATTAAAAAATGAACTTTTGTAAAAAACTCATAAATCAATATTCTGAAAATTTTAAGTGCGGTGAAATACAGCATTTAAGTCTCTCCCTTAACCCTTTCAGTCCCAATGGGTTAAGTCCCAGTAGATGTTTAAAGAAACCTAGAGATAATTAAACGCATTAATTTACTACATAGTTGATGTCCCACTGGTAGCAGACATCATTTTTAACATCCCCATTACAAAATTGTTGCGCGCATCATCTTATAGAGGCTTAGTGACAGACTGTCAATTTCTGTTAGTGTGATTTGTGTCATTTGTGATAATTACCAAGAAGGCATAAAAAAATCAAGTCACTTGAAACAAATAAATTGTGATTGAAAGGGTTAAACAATTTAAGATGTTTTATAAATTTTCAGTATTTAGTTATTCAGATTTCAACCAGTAAAATCATCTTCTCCAAATGCCATTTGTTAAATGTATTTGTTAAATGTAACGTAAAGTCCTCAAAAAAAGTATTTTCCCTTTCATTTAAAGATTTTATATTTTGACAACTTGCACATCCTTGTTTTTGATATTCTGCATTATATCACACGTAAAATTATAATTTTTGCTCATAAAAACTCACAGAATCATGAGTCTATTTGAATTAATTGTGTTTCTTATATCCAAAACATGTTTAATATGTTGAAGACGTATATTAATAGAGTTTTATAATATATGTTTAGTGGGAAATATGCACTAATATATAACATACATTAAAATAATTGAGTCACAGGATCAGTAAGAAACCATGGTTATTACCAAAATAAATAAGGACAATGTGCAATATAATAAAGACTACAGAAATGAATGAGGACAATATTTAAAATAAATAAGGACTATATACAGCTTCTCACACTCCCACATCATCACCACTACATAAGAATTAAACATGTTGCAACAATAAAAGGAACAAAAAAGAGAAAGTCTGTGCAATCCATTACTCCAAATAAAGCATATGTTTCGAGTATATACAAGTATTAATACATAGTATGAATCACAACCAACACACTAAAAGTTGTAATAAACTACAGCACATTAAAAAATACTATACTTCAAAGGTAAAGAATTCTTAGGACAAAGAATCGCCACAAAGTAGACTCTCTCTCAGAAATATTAATTTTAATTTCGCAACAGATTTCTGGAGTGCATAAATTTAGATATTCTGAAAATTAAGAAACACAAAAGAGAAACATTAAAATTGTCTTAGGAAGTTTAATAAGTAATTACAAAATTTTCGAGTGAAATGTATATGAAAATTTAAATAAAATACTCTTAAGTGCTTATAAGAAATGTCTTAATATAAAAGTTTTCTTCTACCCATGGCGGCCCTCAGCGGACTTCAGTTTGGCCACTACTAAGTGATGTTCACTGTATTACGGAGGCACCTAATTATAGGTGGGCAACATTTGCCTCCTATGAAGGACAGTTACAATCCTGCCTTCTCCGAGGTTCGAACCCGGGACCTTTGGTATCGCAGCCCGGCGACTCAAACCACTATACCGTCTAGGCGGTCTAAATATAAATGTAAATGTAAGCAATCCTATTTAAAGCGACTACTCAAAATTCCATTCTTTTTAACCTTGAGTGAATGTGGTGAACTTGCGTAATGATTAAAACCAATGTTTATTGTTCTCAAAAACACTGTTCGTCTTAGAGGGAGATAGTCACCAAGAATGTTCACCGCAAGTATACATTATTTCTAAAAAATAAATAAATAAATAAATAAATAAATAAAAATAAAATAAATAAATAAAAAAAAAAGCTGCATGAAGATTTTCGTGATTTTCCTAAAGTATAATGTGCATGTGAACCAGTTCCTGAGAATGTACTCCACAAAGGAATCCCACCCCTTAAGAAGATAGCCGTAGTGTGCTTTGGCATAATCTAATAAATATAAAACCTACTGAAATATTATATAGCTGACTTTCTTCATAACTAAAAAATCAGCATTCAAGTAACTGACTGCACGCTGTGCATGAAAATTTTAATGTCATTTTAAGAATAAACTGAAACAAAACAAGAAATAATTTTCTCTATAAGTGTATTAGATTATCAAAAATGAAGAAAATAATCTCAAAATTAACTTAGCAATTTTTTTAAAAGTAAGGTTATGCAGTTACTTACCTTCCTTTTTCTAATCTTTTTTAGATAATACTTTTCAGAAAAAATTACGAGTAAAAACTTTATAAAAATGATTTATTAATGACCTTTGTTAGTTAACTATTAATATTACTTTGTTACTATATATATATTACTTTGTTACTACTATATATATTACTTTGTTAGTTTGTTAGTTAAAATTCTATTAAGTGCTATAAGTTGCATTAATTTT
This sequence comes from Stegodyphus dumicola, assembly GCF_044657685.1. Lineage (NCBI taxonomy): Eukaryota > Metazoa > Arthropoda > Arachnida > Araneae > Eresidae > Stegodyphus > Stegodyphus dumicola. The sequence continues at coordinate 186,011,045 of NC_140781.1, forward strand.
CTATGCTTAAGTTTCCTTCTTAAAAATTTATTAGTTAATAAAAAATATGAAAGTAAAAATTATCCTTCGTTCCATCTTGCGCTCATAAATCATTATGGGAATATCCATTTACAGTTATTAAAGCCTGAAAAAAGCATGTCTGCGATGTTATCGTCATGCGATGATTTGTAGATACTTTATTTTTTACCACGATATTTTCGACGACGATGTTTTTAAACTGCGAAGTTTTTGAACCGCTTTATTTTCGACGACGATATTTTGTACCACGATGTTTTAGAACTGCGATGTTTTCCCTTTGCGATGTTTTCTCCCACGATGTTTTGTAGCACGACGTTTTCGCCTTGCGTTGTTTTCTCCGCGACGTTTTCGTCCGCGATGTATTTGCCGCGATGTTATCGGCGTACACCTTTGTAGACAGCCAGTAAGAATATTGTCCATATAAAAATCCCCTCAAGCCACTGCCCTTGGAAGAGATGCTTACTCATCATCCGCAACTGCTTCAATATTTTTGCTGCTTAGTAAGGGGCACTTGAATTTCCATATGTAACAGTAGAAAAATTATAAATTCTTAACAAGTTCACTGGAGCCTTCTTTCTCTAATACTCTTAGGGGAATACTCTCCTTGTGATGGATGCATTAATGTGTATCTACTATACATCATTCGAATACATGCAGTAGAATTCATACCTACATACAGTAGGCGGTAAATGGGTGTTTAAAACCAAATACCATGAAACTGATAAGAAGATAAAACACAAAGCAAGATTGGTAGCCAAAGGATTTACTCAAAAATAGGGCAATGATTATGATGAAACATTTTCATAAGTTGTGAAAGACACTACAATAAGAGTTTCTTTAGCATGGGCAGCATATAATAATGGAAAAGTTCATCAACTAGATGTTAGAACAGCATTTCTGCATGGCAAGGGAAATGAAGAAATATACATGGAACAACTAGAGGGATTCGTAGTTCCGGAAGATAGAAATAATGTTTGTAAATTAAAGAAGTGAATTTATGGTCTCAAACAAGCAGCTAGGTGTTGGAATGCAGAAATTGAAACTACACTAAAGAATATTGGGTTCAAGCAAAGCTGCCTTTTCACAAAAGAGGATTGCGATAAAAGAATTAATATAATTGTATATGTTGATGATATTCTAATAAGTTCTAAAGAAGAAGGACGAATTCTTCAAGTAATTAACGGTTTAAAAAAACGTTATCATAACACATCTAGTTGAAGCAAAATATCTCTTAGGCAGGTAGATAAATCACAATGAAGATAGAAGTTCTCTTATCTCAGAAAATAAAATAAATTAAGCTTGTCAAGAAATTTCAGCTTGAAGAAGCAAAACCTGCTAACACGCTAATGGAAACAAATTACTGTAGTCCTAAATAAGGAAGAAAATCTTCTACATTCAAATGATAAATTTTCTATCTCTGCATATTTCGTCTAGTCAAGAACCTAGTCTTACAGTTTATTCAGATGCTGATTGGGGATAAGATATTGAAAATAGGAAATCCAAATCAAGAAGTGTAATTTTATTAGGCAGAAATTGTATTGCGTAATTTTCAAAAAAAACACACGTGTCCTTTATTCTTTTATTCTCAGCAGCTCCCAGACTTTACCGATAAACGTTTTTAAAGATAATCAGAGAGCAATAAAACTTGTAGAATCTGAAAAGTACAGTTCGCGTGCAAAACACATTGACACAAAGTTTCATCATATACGCGACTTGCATAACAAAAGAATCATAAAATTAACTTATCTTTCAAAAGAACCAACTGTTGCTGATATTATGACTAGGCGTTGCTAATTTTTCAATCTCTCTTGCCTGCTTCCAGAAATACCTAATGTCTCTACAGACTGAAATGAGAAATAGAAATTATAACCTGTTTTAATTAAAGCATAAATTGTATATTGATATCTGGTACAGGTAATGCAGTATTTATAATTTTTCTTTAATTATGAATTTTCTCTTTGGACAGTTGTGGGTTTATATTACAGCTTTTGCTGAAGCCTAAATAAAATTTTCTTTCAGTCCGACCCTGACTGAGGGAAAGCACTCTTAATATCCACAGACATATTCAATTACATATCCCTATGATATACACACTCGTGTGCAAAATTAAGAGGCCGAGAGAACACAAAAAGAGAGAACATATTAAACATAGTATAGCAGCGAAAGGGATGTATCAGAGTTCAAAAGTCATTTTATGTATGCATCAATAAAAATCATAGTGCAGAAATATTCAAAATCCACCTTGTCATACTCAACTGAAAATGATTTTAATACGAAGTGTACTAGTTCCTTCTTACAGCCAGACAGGTCACGCAGCGTGGCGGCATACTGGAAAGGAGGCAGTCGAGGAATAATTGTGGCAGTAGATTCCTGTCCTGCAGCAAGGAAGTTTTCAACTCCGAAATAGTTCTCGGAGGGGGATGGCGAGATGAAATTAGCCTCCCAAGAGCGTCCCAAATATATTGTATAGAATTAAGGTCTGGCTCTCCAATCCATGCGGCGTAGACCAGCTGAACCCTGTATGGGCGAGCGTTGTCGTCCATTAACCGGAACCCAGGTCCAACTGTGCCCCTGAAAATTCAAATATATTGTCTGAGTTCTCTTCTCTATACATCATAGCAGTCAGGGAACCTTTGTCAAACACATGCAGGGGTGTGCTGACGTCCAACATAATTTCTGCCCAAATTACACCTCCACCACCATAGTGATCTCTTTCCCTTATGGGGGAAGGAAAGGTATCTTATTCGAGGATCTCTTGTACAGGTCTCTCTTTAGGTATAGATACGCCGGAATCAGTACCCAGGCAGAATCTCGCCTCATCTGTAAAAAGCAATGGGCTCCACTAGTCTGGTCCAAAGCACATGTTGTCCACACTATGCTAACCGCGCGCTCTTGTATGCTGCATAAATTTCATATGTATTTTCATATTTCATATATTCAAATTCTCATGTGTGCTGCATAAGCTTAATGCAAACAGCGAGTCTTTTGTCATCTCATGAACCCTTCGAGCAACTGCAGTACTGCAGACCATGAAACTCGGGTTCCAGTGGCAGCATATAGTTTCCGTGAGAGTTGAGAATCTGTAGGAGTCCTCTGTCGCCGCGCTGAAAGTTCATGCAAACAAAGACGAATCTCCGAAAAAACGTACGAGCACACAAATCGCCGAAAACCCATCGTGAGTTTATATCCCATCCATAATCACAACTTCGCAAACATGTCATGTGTACGCTTACGCATTTGGCTCTAAATATTTGCATAAATCTTCGGTGGCGTAATTAGTATATCTAGCTCAATATTTTTCGTAAAAATAAATTTAATTTTCGAATTCTTTTAATTTTGCACACGCGTGTACTAAAAATATATGGCACTAAAATCTATTAAATGAATTAGAGGGTAGTTATAAAAAGCAAAGATAGAAAATTTAATGATTACAAACATTTCAGAATTGCACAATATTACATTAACAGGGCAATTCTAAAATGCGCTTTCCCATTCCTCTCTCTCTATCTCTTTCTCTCTCATATACACACAAAGACAAAAAAACAAAACAACAAAAAAAAAAGAAAATTCGTAAAGTAATAAAATAAATTTGTTAACAATTTATCTGTTACAAATTATATACTTTTGAAATTAGTTTCTCTTAACTGTAAATTGCCCTCATAGTTTGATTGTAAAATTTAATAGATATGTTTTACATAACCGTTAATAGTATATCTCCAGTTTTAATATCTGAAAATTTTTAAAAAATCGGTAAGTCAAAAAATATCTAGTAATATAAATTTGAAACATACTAAAATATACAGAGCAAAGCTAAAATAGATTTTATCCTACTTCTTTCATAATGGCGTTCTTATGCATTCATTTTATTATGTGCAGATATTCATTAAAAAAGGCGATATTGTCTTACGCAAACTCTTTTTTATCTGCTTAAATCTTATAAGAGGATTTTGATGCTTCATAGGCTTGTAATGCATAAAAAGACGCAGCCGCAACCCTTTATGTTCTTTGACTATAGATCTGTTTAGGTTCTTTAAAATATTTTTATATCTATGAAACTAAAATTTAATTTTATTTCTGAAGAAAAGTATGGCTTTATATTCATGTATTATTATTACTCATATTACTTCGGATAGAAAAAAATTAAAATTTATAAATGATTAGAATCTAGAGCTGTGGCCATGAATGCATGTTATAATGCTGAATATTTTCTTCTCGGCTAGAAAATTCATTCAGTATTAACTTTCAAAATAACTCAAGGTCGTTTTCGTCATACCCGATTGCTACTGCCGGTCTGAACGCTTGCTCGCCTTTTCTCATCATATTCCACCAAAAGATTCCCTTTTTAGAGAAAGTACAAAACTGCATCGAATATTAACTTTCTAGCTTTGTTAGAAGCTTTGTTAGAAGAGATAAAACCGACGTGATGTCATTTTATAAAACAAATTATTCACGAGGCTTATCATGAAACCTATTCTATTTAGTTTAAATACAAAATACATATTATTAAATTAACTAGTTAGCTTAGTGAGAGCTATTTTTATGACGAATGTTTATATCAAGTATTATATATCAGTATTATAGATGCCAGACATAAAGCTGTGTAAGAAACTGATCTTTTCATCCTTTTAATAATAAATCTGAAAAGTTTAAACTTAAAAAAATAATCTAAAAGTTTAAGCTTTTTTTTTTACGAGTGTAGTAACACCTGCTGTGGGTTCCAAATGACTTAACTTTGTCAATTATGGTGAAAAAAAGGTGTTATTTTGATCTGTGCAGTGAATTATCACAACCAGAATACATAAGACACGGAATTAAAAACACTAAGTTTATTCTACCTCACTATTTGTGAGTGCTTAAGTTTTAAATTAAAATATACGAACTTAAAATTAGTGCTTAAGTATTAAATTAAAATATAACGAACGTAAAATTACAAGCCGAACCGGAACTGGTTTCAACATAAAGCTTCATTTCCAAATGGACACAAATTCAACAATGTTAATTTAATCTAGGCAAAAATAAGCTTGCCTAGACACAATAGAATTTTGAACACACACCTTTACCAAACAGGATGTAACCTCGGCTAAAATTAGAACAAATTTAACGAATTTCGATCACATGTGCAGCTCTAATGCATAAGTTGGAAAACCAGATGAAGAGCAATTATACAGCATGGCGTACCTAGATCAGGTATTCCAGGCATCTAAAGACATACAGCCGACAGAAAACAGGTACTAGGCCGAACTACCGCTAGATAGGTGAGGCGAGAGAGAGACTGCGAGCAACAAGAAGAGTAGATTGCGTGTAGTGAGTGTCAAATAGAATGCGAAAATAAATGCCAATATCACAAAAAATGCAATCTCATAAAATGTACATAAATAGTAGACATAGATAGATGTGTGCATAACACACATGATAAACACACAAGAACATCTTATTTGAGACCATTTCAAGCACAGGGCTCTTTATGCTCTTAAGTTTCTCAATGTACTCCAGACCTCTGAGAGTTTGACTAGAGGAATGTTGTTAGTGCGTGGCCTTCTTGTGAAATTTGTGAGTGTGTGTGAGACCACAGCTTCTGTCGGTGAGTGGGATATGTTGTTAATGCAGAAGTGAGTAGCATAGTGATCGGCTAGCGACTTAGTTTTCTCAGCCTCTGTGAATACACATTAAATAATTAGGTACACATTAAATAATAATATTAGTATACACATTAAATAATTAGGTATACAGTACACATAAAAGAAAATTTAAACATACAATGGGAGTTACAAGATATTTCTACTATATATATATATACTATGTATTTTTTATTTTTATTACATTTTTGTTATTATTTGATATATTTTTCTTTAAGATATATATATACTATATTATTTCACTTTTTCTCTTTTCTCTCTTTTCTGGATTACATAAGTACACATTACACCTGGCAAGTAAATCAAGGACGCAGGAAAGCATTATGTGAGATGCCTGAGGACCGCAAGCGGCTACTTACAATTAGCATGGCTGTTATAAACATAGTTCAAAACAGGAATTGTGAGGTTCTAAACACTAGGTATTGAAGAAAAGAAGGATTCAGCCAGTTTGACTATATAATGATCGATTTTCAAAATTTTGAATTCACGGTGAATCGGCCGAATTCTTAAAGAACCACCGACAATTCATCGCTTCACGAAGTATAACATTTTGCACAACTTGCAGTGTTTCATGGAGGTACCAAAAGCAAAGCCGCAGACAAGGACGAGCATATATAAGTATGGGACGCAACATGGTCTTGTAAATGAGTAATTTATTATCTATTGAAAGGACACTGTTCCGAGCAATTAGGAGGCAAGTGTAAATTTACATACCCGGAACTTGGCTAAAATATGTGTTATGTGTGGGGACTATTTGAGCCAATGATCTAAAATGACACCTAAGTAATAGGCCTGCTTAGTCCAAGGTATTGGAGTATTGTACATTTGCATATGTAGATTGCAGTCAATATTCCTTTTTCTTCGTGAAGAGGATCTCGTCGGACGTTTAAATCGGATATTAAAGAGCATGGGGCCCAAGAGCGACTCCTCTTGTGGTGCGTCAGCCTGTATAGGTCTGGCAGTGGATATCGTGGTATCTACAAGAACGACGAAGTGTCTATCCATAAGATAAGAGCAGATTATGTTAGTGATGTAGCCTGGGAAAACCAGGGTAATTAATTTGTATGTGAAACCCTCTAGCCAAACATGGTCGAAGGCCTTGGCTACATCTAGTAATAATGCTCCGGTGATCAACTTGTCCTGGAGGCCTTGGGAGATCATCTCAGCAACCTGGTACAGTTGGCGCATAGTAGAATGTTTCTTCCTGAACCCATGATGCTCGTTAATCAGAATATTGTTGCAGATGACATGTTAGAGGAACCTTTCTAAGATGAGATGCTCAGTCACTTTACTGAGCGAAGACCTCAAACTAATTGGTTTGTAAGAGACCGGGTCACTGGGTGGCTTAGGGGTTTTAAGTGTAGTGAGATGACAGTTATCTTCCAGATGGATGGATATTGGCCAAGGGTTTTTTTTTTCATTTCCAATGGCAGATTATGAACAGTTACAGCAAAAATACAAGAACATAAAGTACAGCAATACAATGAGAAGGGGAAAAAAAAGAACAGCTGCAACAGAGTCCATTAATCTAACATTATCTCTTTGCTTCCCATTATCTCTTTGCTCGGCGAGAAAAGTCTTGCGCAGAGCAGGACAGTGGGGTAGATGTGCGGCATCCATCATCTCTCCAGAGCTGCACAGAGTGCACATCGGAGAAGGAACAACTTTGAATCTATGAAGATGATATTGTGGACAGTCATGTCCGGTGGCAAGGAGGAATTCAGCGACCGCTCTAAGCCTTGGGCCATTACACAAATTCGGGATAACATTCTTCCAAGACTTATGAGAAACACGATGATAGAGAACTTCTGAGCGCGTACTTTGATAGATCTTTTAATAAAGTCCCTAACTGTATGGAAAGGCAAAGGACGAGAAATATTCTGCATGATTAAAGCACCTTTTTTTGCCAAGAAGTCGGCTTTCTCGTTTCCTAGATCCCACAGTGGGCAGGAACCCACTGGAAAACAATAGTTTTCTCAAGTGAAGCCAGGTTTTGTAGATAAATTCGACAATACAATATGTCCTGTGATATGGGATTTTTATCTGAAACGATAGCCAACAGAGCAGCTCGGGAATCACTGAGTATAATAGCTCTTGAGAATTTTTCCAAGTGGCATGGTAGTTGGTACAGAGCTGTGCGAATCGCAGCAATTTCACCGTCAAACACAGAACCTTGGCCCACAGGGATGTAGAAAGAGAAAATTTCGGAGAAAACTCCGGCGCCTGCATTAGGGCCATCAGACAGGAGGGATCCATCAGTGAAGATCCGAAGCCACTCTGGCTCAGGGTAAAAAATTATTTAATACATCGAAAAAAAATTATTTAATACATCGAAAGCGAGGGCTCTCAAAATAGACAGATCCATATTACGTTTCGTTACTTTTTGACCAAGGTCAAGATTAATCCAGAAAGATTTCAAATTTATTGGATTTTGTAGTGGAACAAGTAATTTTGGTTCATTCATTAAACCAAGTGAATTTTTTAACTGAAAGGCCAAAGTTGAGCATAGCATTTAAGATTTTGACAAGCTTGAGCATTATATGGAGACCCATGTTCTTTAGCATCTTTAGCATTTGAGGCCATTTCAAGCCCAGCGCTATTTTTGCTCTTAAGTTTCTCAATGTATGTACTCTAGACCTCTGAGAGTTTGACAAGAGGAATGTTGTTAGTGTGTGGCCTTCTTGTGAAATTTGTGAGTGTATGTGAGACCACAGCTTCTGTCGGTGAGTGGGATATGTTGTTAATGCAGAAGTGAGTAGCATAGTGATCAGCTATGACTTATTTTTCTTAGCCTCTGTGTACGCGATTCCATGTGGGCCAGTAAAGAACGAAATGTTACTGTAGCAACTCTGAAGTTTTGAAGTGACGTTCTGACTTTTTAAACAGAATTATCGTCTCCTCAGAGAGAGGATAAGTAGTAGCCCAGTCCTTGCTTGTAGTCATGTCAGAGTCCTGACTTTATGGTTTAATTTATTTAAGCAGAGCTTTGTCCGGGTGATAGCGCGAGCGTTGCCGTTATCTACTTGCTGCATTTCTCTTCCCTATCAGATTGGTGAGCTCTTTGTTTCACGTTCTTCTTCTATCGTTGATAGAGGTGCTGTTGTTCTGTAGGGCATTTTGCAATTCAGTAGTGAAGGTCTTAATTAAGCTTTCTAACTCATCCTCTGTGTGTGGTGTTAAAATGAATAATAGAGTGTTGTTTAAGGGCTTTGGTATGCCCATACCAGTTGGCAATAAAGGCAAGCTCAATCATATCTGAGCTGTGATCCAAGGCGATTTCACTGAGACTTTCCACGTGCTTAGGGACACAACCCCTCAGCAGGAAGAAATCTAGTACTAACTTTGATGTACCGTCATAGCGTGTTGGGTTTTGTGGAGCTGCAATTGTAAAAACCTGCCGAACAGTTAAAGCAGTAAGTTACGTTTCCAAGGAATGTATTATTAATACAGTTTCACTCGCGGTGGTGTGCGTTAAAGTCTTCTTCTAGAATAATTCTGTTGTTGAATCGGGATAAAGCTTCAAAATCTCGCAAAATAATCCCTAGTGATCTTCTGTTGGGTGGAACATAGGTGGACATAATTGTGATTGGTCGTGATGTGAATGGAGTGGTGGTAATAGCTAAGGCATCAAGAGCTAAAAGCTGTGGCATTGAGTTGTGATAATGGGTAGTAGAGCTCTTAATAAGAATAATTAAGCCTTTCCCGTGACATTGGCTTGTTCTGCTTCTATCAAATCTGTTTGCTATGTAATTTCCGATGCTGAAGGATGCACTTGGACTAAGTTTGTGCTCTTGTAGGAGTATCACATCAGAACTATGCTCATTTAGAAATATTTGAAATTCACTAATTTTGTGGAATAGACTATACAATTTTAAGTTAACAAGTCGTGAATTAATTTCCATTTGATAACCCGTTGACCTCATCTAAGACGAGGTAGAGTACAAACATTTTATCCAAATAGGTATTACTTTCTGTTAGTCTTTGCATATGTGTTTTATAAATTTGTATAATACGGACAATATTAGACCCAAACTCCTTTTGGAATTCATTCATGACTTTAAATAATACAGAAGTATCAGAGAGTTCATTACTAAAGTTAAAATTTTTGACAACAATATTTTGGCTGGAAACAGAAGGTGCAGCAGTAGTATTAGGTATATTAGAGGTAATATCAGCATCCATTTCCTGGGGTGGTACATTTACAGTTTGAGATGATTTTAATACTTGAGCATAACTGACTCCAGGCCTCACTCACAACAGACTTTTAATGGGATTAACATTATCTTTTTCTATAGGAAGGAAATTGCAGACAACCCCTGTAGGAAGCTACATGGGAGCGAGAGCAGTTTACACATTTTGGGTTTTCTAAGCGACCCTGACGGTCACAATTGCCAGTGCGATGGAATTCAGCGCATTTCTCGCAGCGTGAGGCCACGTGACAATTTTCGGGTGAGTGGTGCCATTTATGACAATTGTAACATTAGGATACTTGGTTCTTAGACATATACTTTTCGATTTTAATGTGAAAATACATAAGATGAATCATATCGTACATTTTTCAAATCCTTCATCAGGGTAGATTTGTGCCTGGAAGAGCGCCATTAACTCTAGTTTTGTACTTCGTGAGCTGTACAACCTTGTGTACATTGTATCCTAACTATTTAAGTGAGTCTTTAATAATGTTCACATCAGAATTAGACAATTGTTTGTCTGTGGGATTAAAAACAAAGTTCCACTTCATGTTCAAGATAAGAGCTACTCAGCACACAATGATTGTCAACAGAGTCAGGTTTAATTTTAAGACATTTACCGCTAAGGCGGCCAAAAAAGTTACAGTTCGGTAATTGCTGTGATAAATCATTCAGAAAAACATAGAAATTAACTCCTTCCTTTGGCTCCTATGATTAAGTTTAGGAGAGCCGCCATAATAAATTAGCCAATTGATCTTCTCTCCTACCCACACACTATCATTTACATAAGCACGAAGCCTGTTTTGTCTTCCTTCCTGTTTAGCCCACTATATCCGATATCACCTATGAAGTGATGGCCTGAGATCTACGTAGAATTTAACAGAAGAAAGACCTGATAGAACAGTATAATTTTTTAAATTGCATATCGTCAATGAACATGGACTGATCCTGCCTCAATGAAAATTACTGCCAGTCAAAAGTCAAATCAGTCAAAAGTGGCTGATGAGATCCAAATAGAAAGGATACTGTTACTCTCCGGTGACTGACGAGGTACGGAAGGCATACCGTCAGTAAGTGTGTGAATGATTGGTTGCTTCGTTAAAGTAAAGCACACAAGAGCTATCGGGGGTACTTTCGTGGAGGACTTCTTAGAGAAACTGAACCGTAACCTTAGAAATAATCGCAACACATTGCAATAACGTCAAAAAGTGACATAAATTATTTCATCGCTACGTGAATTCTGTTCTACGAAACTAAGAAGGAAATAAAAGTTAATAGTGCAGTATTAACTATACAAGAATGTGAATGAGTAACATACAGAGTATGTTATCATAAACGCTTACTCTAGCCTTTTCACAAAATGATTTTTTCAGATTAAATGGCAAATCCAGCTTGCATAATGTAAAGTTAGAAATGATTTGTGTGTTCGTATCCAGCCGAAAAGGTGATGATGAACTACAGTGGGAAAAAATGCTAATAATAGTAATAGAAAATTTATAGAAATTACAGACTTTTTTCATGGTGGGCACTAGCCAATTTAGGCTTTCCCCACTACAAAGCAGTGGCTGGAAGCAGTGGTAATTTTATTATGGAATTAAAAAAAGATTAAAATTAAAAGAATTTTAAAAAAATAGAGAATTAAAACTGACAACATTTTAAAACGTTTAGCGGGCTGTCTTAGGGGTTGTTCCCCGGTCAACACTAAACCAATCGTGTAAAGCCTTTATTTTAGAGTTCTTTTGTTACAGCTCTGAGGTTTTGATCAGTTCAAAGAAATTTAATAGAAAACTTGGAAATCTTATAAAACCAGGCCCTAAGACTAATTATTGGAGCTGTAAGGGCTACCCCCATAGATGTAATACTCATTTTTACAAGCAACAGACCTATTAAAGTTGTAATGCTTTTCCCTTTTATTCTACTAAACTAAGTGTCGAGGAACCTAGTAAACTACTTAGCGAAAATTCGGTTAAGTCCAAAAAGAGAAACGTAAACTCAAGAAAAGTTAATTACCCTTTATTTGCTCCAAATAAAGATGAACAGTTGGCCCTTCTCTCAGGGCGTACAATAAAGCATCCACTTGGGCTTAAACACAAATGTAAGAAATAAGAACTAACTAATGACTGACTAAAGAGGTTTAGCCGAAGCTAATACAATTCTAAACTAGTTGGCCCTTAATATTAAATTAGTCAGCGAAGCTATCAAAAGGCACATAATACGGCCGAGCGTAGTAACTAGCAGTTACAGAGATGTAGCCAAAAGGCAAATGCGCGCTATTCAAGAATACTAACTCTCTCGAAGTTAGTGGAACTTTGACTTTAATACTTTATACTTTTCATTTGCACTTAACGCAATTCTAAAAACTCATTCTGGTAAGGAATTGTAAGCTGAAGCTACAAGAGACAGGAAAGGTGTTTTAACTTAAAATAACTGTTATAAAATTAGGATATACTTTACAAAGTTATTATGGAAGAGAAAGCCGTCCTGCCTGAGAAATTAATGAGCATTGAGCTTTTTGGAATTGTTATAAAAATGACCACAGAAATCTTATAACTCAAGATAGATTTCTTCAGAAGATTATGAAACTTATATCAGACCGTTAACTAAAAAATGACACTTTTCAGACTTTTCCGAAACCCCGCAGACTTGATTTAGAGAAATATGAACTAAGATCTTATTCAACGTCGTTTGTAAAATCAGATACCTCAAGCTACTTTAAAAATTTTGGCCCTTGGAACCCTATATACACTTTGTCCTCAGCCGGACTGGTTTCACATCTATATGGACGGTTCATTCACTGATGTTCATCAAATGCCGGCGCGAGAATTTTTTCGTCCAGTTTTCATTCTATATATCCGCGGGTACGACGGAATTGCCATCGATGACGAGGTAATGGCTATTTCTGTCATCCTAAGACAGATTAATGACATCCTAAGACAGATGCCCCAAATTTCAGCTATGACAAAGTGGTCCTCTGTTGGAACTCGAGGGTGGCACTACAGGCTATTGGATCAGGGGTCTTTCGAATCTCCGAGGAAATCCTAGAATACCGAAAGGACAGCTGAGTACTAATAATCTCATCCAAGAGCTCGAATCGTGAGAAAATGGCTGGCTGCAAAGCATTTTCATAGGTTTTCCCTGTGTAACATAAATAATTTGAAATAAAAAATATGAAAACTTTTCAAGTGAAACGAAACTTGAGAATAAACAATGACAGCCTAGTGTATTTATCTTATTTATTAAATTTTTCTTTGACACATAAAAATTAAAATAGACGTTTATATGTAAATACCAAATCTATTTGCGCGATATGCCAGTGTACTGTAGAAAAATTTCTAGAGCTTAACTTCATCAAGGATTGTAGATACTCATCAGTCAATTGGGTTCTTTTCTTCTTAATTTTCAGCTGTGAAATAGAAGCTGTTCACATATAAATGTACTTATTCACAAACAAAGAGATTATTCTTAGCCAAACATTCGTAACTGAGCCCATTTATTTTTTAAGAGAACGCATAAATATTAATCATATCTTCAGATCTTTGTAACAGATCCATATCCCATTAAAAATTAATTAGCTCAACTTACAGATTTTCTGGCGCGTTATTTACGTTGTTTTTAATGGTAATAAAATTAATGTTATAAGGTATTTCTCGCGCTTTCTTGGCATGCCTTCGTGGTGTGGTGGTCTGCACGCTGGGCGCGTATTCCAGAGGTCCGCGGTTCGATTCCTGGCGAAGGCTTTGCATATTTTTCATCTTTCCGGCCTCGAAATAACCTAATGTTTCTACAGTGGCGCCCGAACTAAAAAGGTTGGTGGATGATGATTCTCCCCACCCAGGATTTGGCGATGGGGTCCCCTAGAAGCTCCAGTCGCCCTTTAAAAGGGGGAGTATATGAGGTATTTCTCCCACTTTCTTGGGATGCCTTCGTGGTGTGGTAGTCTGTACGCTGGGCGCGTATTCCAGAGGTCCGTGTTTCGATTTCCGGCGAAGGCGCTGCATATTTTTCATCATTCTTGCGTCCAAAATACCTAATGTCTCTACAATGTAAACTCGGATTTCAAATAATGAATATCTTGAAAGCTTTGCAATACCGTATTTGCCACAAATACATAATTGAAATATTCACGGGCCGCATAAAATTGTCACTTTGAGACCACTGCTTCAAGGTAAAAATCTGTCTCAGTAGGGCTGAATTCTTGGAGGATTTTTCTAAGGGAAACTGGCTTGCATTCATGTTACATACGGGGAAATCAAAATTTGGAAAAGCAAATTCAGTAAAGCAAAATTTAGAAATTGATAAACAATGTAGTAAAACAGGAAATAATTTAGTTACAACAAATATATCAAATGATGCTTTAATAAGTTTGAAGAAAAGATCTAACAAAATTAATAGTCATTTTGATTCTTAAATTACGGTACAAGTAGAATGTGATAAAGTGTTAAATGCTGTCGTTAATACTGCCACTCAAAGCGGTATTATAAAGAGTGGTGGTACTGGAGTATTGTAAAGACTGTGGTGATCCACGATTTGAAAATGGATTTTGAATCAGTCTTGCACTAACCTAGTGCTTCGCATTAGAGAGTAGAGAACAGCTATGTTACAAAAATATACTTTTATTTACACAGCGAAAGCGCGCAGCAACATGCTTAACTAAAGCTCATTCTCTTATAACATACTTTTTCCTACACTCATGTTGCGCATGCGCATTGATAATTACCAAAGGAGCTTGGGCTGCCATCTGTTGGATAAAGTATTTGCTACATATTCCTCCCACCTGAATTTACTGGGAGGTAAACTCACACATCTGCTGAACATAATATATACACAATAGTACAGTATATAATATTGAAGTATAAAACTATGCCTACCAAGATGTTCTAATTAAATTGAAATACTAATTACCTGGAGATGCAGCATGCATAATTTTCCAAACATACTAACAGATAATACTAAACCTAGAAAAATAAAAAGACAAATCAAATTATTACAAAGTATTCAAACAAATACAAAACATTTCACAGACGTATCACTGGTTTCACAGTTTCACTGCTCGTAGTCATAGGAATATTTTCAGTCATATCCTTTTGAACTGGATTATCCAGCTCAAGTCTGTACAGTCTTTGTACTGGTCTTAGAAACTCTGAAGTCTCTGTTTTTATGAGAGAAAGTCTTATTTGTCCATTACGACAAGAATCAGTTTTATGACACGCGCCAGGTTCCAAAAAGCACGTTTATTCTTGTTATCTTCCAGTAGAAGAATTTCACCTACTTGGAGAAGTTTAGCTGTAGAGTTTTTAATGGACTGTTAACTCAACTGTCCTAGATATTTCACACGTTTTCTAATGCAGTTTCGAACTGTCTTACGAGTCTTGAGGATCCAATACTGATTTACGCTTTTCTGAATTTATGATCTCTTCTTCCGGCAAATCGGTGCCTTTTGACCATGACGATTCTGGTTCTAACAGCCATGATGGGGACTCCCACCATTTCGACAGCAAAAACTGTTTAAATGAACAGTCTCTAGAAGGGAGATCGGCTGCATTCAACTCCGAAGGGATGTGATGCCAATCTTCTATTTTTGAAAGTGTTCTGATTTCTTGGACACGATTCCAAACGAAAGTTCCCCATCGTACGTCTCGCTGGATCCAGCACAAAGCGTTGTTGAGTCAGTCCAGAAGAATGTTCTTCAATTTGGCATGTTCAAGTCTGCAAAGACCACATGACCCAAGCGTGCTCCGATTAAGCAGGCTAATAATTCCAAACGAGGGATGGATGTACTCTTTAATGGCGCAACTCTAGTGCGTGCTTGGACAAAACATAGATAAACCTTATTTTTGGTCTTCACTCTTAAGAAAATGCAGGTAGCATAGGCATGCTTGCTGGCATCGCTGAAAATATGAAAACTCACATCTCCGATCTGTCAATATTAAGCCATCTAGGAATTTTGACATGAGAAAGCAGTTTCAGTTCTTTTACCCATTTCATGGACTTCTTTTTTAAATATTCAGGCAATTTTTGATCCCAATTTAATCGTAATTTCCAGCACTCTTGCAATATCAACTTTGGTAACGGGGTAACGGAAGAAAGGAAACCTACTGGGTCAAATAACTTATGTGCGCAAGAAAGGAATGTTCGTTTACTCGCGATAATCTTCTCTTTCTTTAGTGACTCAATTTTACAGGAAAGAGTATCATCCTTCAAACCTCAGTTTAACCCTAAAACGCAAACAGGTGTATCTAATTTAGAGTTGGAAATTATTCCGGTTTCACAATTTGACTGCCATCCTCTAAGATTAAACTTTGCCAGTGACAATAACATTCTCGATTCTAGTACAAATCTATTCAATTCTTCAACATTCTTAAAACTAGTCAGCCAATTATCAACATAGAAGGACTCCTTCAAAATATTGGCTGTAGCTGCAAACTGATCTGGGGCACGATTTAAATGATTGTTCAACGTAGCGGCTAACAAGAATGGACTACAGTTAAGCCCAAAAACTACACGACAATGTCTATAAATTTTTGTATTCTTCTCCTTCTTTTGTATTCTTCTTACCTTTCCAGAAGAAACGTAAATAATCTCTATCCTTCTCTCTTATACCAATCTGCAAGGAGGCCTTTCTCAATGTCTGAAATTACTGCAATAGGATATTTTCGGAAACGATTCAACAACGTTGGAATTATTTCTATTAGGTTGGGACCTTTCTCAAGACAGTCATTTAAGGAAAGTTCTCCTTTGGCGTGTGCCGAAGCATCAAAAACCGGCCGTTTCGCTAGATTCTTTAAAAACAGGCCTATGAGACAAATAGTGCTCTCTATCTACTTCGTCTTCCGTTACCTCTTCAATAATTCGTTCCTTCAACCAAGTATCAAATACTTCCTGATAAACTTTAATTTGGTTCGAATCTAATAATTTCCTTCGCGTATTAGTCAGGCGTTTTTCTGCCAACTCTTTATTACTAGACAATCGAGAGGGGTCCAGTACCCAAGGCAATGCAGTTTCATATCTCCCGTCTGAATCCAAATTCAAATTATTATTTAACAGGCATTTAACTATATATTTATATTTATCGCAAGTTAGCATTAATTTAGGTAGTTTTTATTATTTTCTTAAAATGGAGATATGCCTATATTTTTGCTTATGTTTTCAACGTGCAAGTTTATTAAAATTTCGAGCTCCAAGGAAAACATACATATAAATTTACTGAGATAATATTCCATACTTTTATGCCAGTAAAAGACATTATCAAAATATTTTTCCTGAAAGATAAATTTTCCTTGCAATTTTAAATGTCCTAAAAATAGGACGACGGTAAAATTTATTACTACCGAATAACCAACAGCTTGTTATAGAGATAATCCTTTCTTTGTCTGTTACATTCCAAACATTGCTATTCGACAGCTAACCCAGGCACTTTAATCTAGCTGGCAGAAGCACATCATGTGGCAGACAAGTGTGTGAAATGTGGGGAAGAAGATTGAGTAAATGTTTCAAACATTGACTCATGAAGTCAGTTTATATTCTGAAATTCATCGAAGTAGACTAAATTTCTCTTGTTTTTGCATGCTTAAATTTTGGAGAACATTAAAAATCCAAAGATAAAAAAGAAGAAACCAACTAAGAAAATCGTGAATGAGGCCATTATCACGTACAATTTTCCAGAATTCGCTGTCAATAATTATAAACCCTTGGATACATAAGATTTATATCGATAACTTCTTTACTTTTCATGAATTATTATCCGTTCTTGCAAATAAAAACTTCTTCGCTACAGGTACTGTTAGAGAACACAGAACGTCTAAATGCCCACTATACCCTCTAAAACAATGTCAAAAATCGCACGCGGCTCAGATAGCAGTTTTGATTCAAAAAACCACCGCTACTAGTTGTAGCAGTTTGATCGAATGTCAGTCATGTTGTTTCAGTAATGTCCAGTTTCGAAGAAACAAAAAGTGTATCAACCGTAGAAAGAAAAGTAAAAGGTGGCAGGAAAACAGGTAAAAGATACCAATGTGCATTGCATACTGCAATAAATATAAAAACGGAGTTGACCTGTTTCATAATCATGCAGCAGCTTATGTTACTTCAATTCAAGGAAAGAAAGGGTACCAGCCTTTATTTGTTAATGCGTTTGAAACAACATTTATTGCCTCGTTGGAAGCTCAATCAGTTATTTAAGTGACTGAGCTTGCTTAATTTTCGAAGACACATAACAGTTGCCATTTGGGACTTTCTATTCCAGGGAAACCATCTTGCAGAAAACTGGGTGTTCAACAGATTAATGAAGATTTCTAAAGCTTCAAAATGAAAATGTTATTGTGAAAAACCTATAAAAACAGACAAAAGAGATATCAGCTAAAATCTTATACAGCAAAACCAACAACTATCTGTAAAAAATGTAACGTTGGACTACGCTTAAGATGCTTTCTCCCATTCCACCTAAGTAAAAATGATTAGCAGTGGATTACACCCATTGTCCTATTTTTAGAACAGGCTATATTGATCAAACTAATAAAAACTTGATAAGTTTTTTTGATTTTATATGCATGCATAGATTTAGAGAAACACATATTTAAGAATTTATAAAAATGTGTTAATTTTTTCAATGCTTGGTATGATATGGGTTAACATCATTATTGCTAATTTTATGTGCCGTTTCATAAGTAATACATAATTTTCAGAATCTCAGATATTCTGCGCCTTCCGGTATTTTGCTTCTGGATCATACTGAGTAGTCCACAGAAAATGAAATTTGTCTGCCAGTTATTGAACCTACTGCTAGCACAGCAGTTTCTCATGTTACGTGGAAGAGCGTTTCTTTTTAAATGTTTGCAGTTTATTCTAAAATACAGTCTCTAGAATAAAGCTCCAAATATTGCAATAGTATTGCGAACTTTTCCAAAAATTTCTGTTAGCGCTGCTGGTTCTGAGAAGAGTTTTCTAAATAAAAATCATCTAGAAAGTATTTTTAAACAATAAATGTTTGTTTAGTATGTAAGAAGTATTTAAGAATTATAAGTGTTTATGCATTTAAGAAACGTTTCTTTCTGCCTACATTATAGAAAGTGGAGCAATCAAGTAGACTCCTGCGATGTCATCTAGGGTTTTAAGAACAAAATAATAATAATAATAATAATAATACTGTGATTTAAAAATGTCGTAATTAATATTTATCTTCAAAATTAAAAATAAATTTACTTCTCTGTATATTCTTTTTTCTTTTTGTTACTTTTTTGTATATCAAGAGTGGCGGAAAATTCAGGGACTGCCCGGAGCGGCTAAAGTTTTAGCTACGCAACTAACCTGTCCATAGCGAAATTTTGCTACTTCGCTACTTTAATTTTTGCTGGCATTAGCTAGAATTATTTCTTGCTTTTTATAGCACTTCAAACAATCCCCGGGAGGGGGCTACCCCACGTACCAAATCTCAGAAAATTTTCCAGTTGGAAAAACCTATAAATAACTTAGTAAAGTAGAGACCACAGAGAAACGATACAGAAATGGGTTTAAATAATTTCTAGAACTTAGCTGCACGTTATGAACTACGTCACTTCTCTATAGCATGATTAGTCCAACGCTGTCTGAAGTCGCCCTAGCCGACCAACCTTACTATATGGCTCAAGGAAGGAAGGCCCCGACAACAACAAACTAGGCGACCAGTGAGACGTCAGTGTCCCAATAAGTTGGCTAGAAATTGAAAGAGTTTCTTCAAATCAATAAAATTAAGATCAATTATTAAAAAAACAATCCAGGCAACCAGGCCCGAGCCGCGAGAAAGTAAAAAGTTAGTAATCAAAAGTAACAAAATAATAAATACAAGAATAAACATGTTTGCAAGCCAATTGAAAGCAAACTCCAGACTCACACTCTAAGAAACATTAAAAAAATTAATTCGTTAGAAACCAAAAAAGAAAACACAACACATAAATCATTCACGCAACATTAAGCACGTTCCCATCCATAGAAGCTCCCGAGAAGTTAAATCCATAGAAGGTAGCCATCACCTTCTTAAATTCCAATCTTCTTTCTTCATTTCTAATTTCTAATTTTTATGAAATACCATTCATCCTAAAATACAGCTTAAATTTTTTAATAAGGCAATTGCCTCATTTAACTTTTCTGTGCCAATTCTTGTTCTTTCATCATTAATAATGTTCATAATTTCTTTCATAAAAATTTTAATCTTCTTATAAAACTCTCAAATCTTTCAAGTTTATTTTTCCATATTTCGCCCTCACACTCCCCGTTAAGACACAGCCTTTGACGAAGTGCTGAGCATTACCATAACAATTACAAATCTTGCATGTGTCATTACCCTGGAGGTTAAACTTTTTCAGATAGAAAGGGAACCTTCCATGACCTGTAAGAATCTGCTTTACATCAATTTCGCAATATATTTTCATCTTCTTTATTTCAATATTTTTTAGTTAATATTTTTCTCTGATGATTCCCAACTATCTCTCCACTCCTTTATAGACAGTCTTTCATCGTTGTTATTATTTTTCTTCTAGAATGAATAATATTAGAATATTCTTCTCCATCCAGTGCATCTGCCCTCTCAATGTCATTTATTCCAGAGTTGCAAAGAAAATAAAGATTGTGCTTATTCTTCAACTCTTTATACAAAATTTTTATTTCTTCCAGGATTTTATTTTTTGATCTGTTCGGGAGAGTGTTATCAGTGCACATAGTGCATCAGAGTAAATATGAACATAGTGTGGTCTTGTAAGATTTTTATCAATCCTTTTTAATGCTTCCATTATGGCCACAATTTCTGCCTCATATACAGAGATTTGTTTCTTCCTTTTCATTTTGTAGTGGTAAATTTCCAGGCTATAGGCGTAAACTACGTATGCACCTCAAACACCTTCCTCGAACTCATAAACATCTGTATAGATATCTATTTCATTTATCGAGATATAGTTATTATCATGTGGTATACAGTAGGCCTCACTCGGATGAATATTCATATTATAAAATCTTCTTATAGAGTCACTTTGTATTTCAATGTCATTATAGGTCTTACTTGGCACCAAATTATTATTTAACAAAATTTTATCATAGAAAATATTACAGCTTATCGAGAGGGGCGGTACACCGGCACGAATACACAAAACCTCCGTCAAGACTGTGCGAAATGATCGTGTGATTGGTAATAGCCAGCCTCTGTGCAAAGAATCCGACTTTGTTCTCAGTCTCACAAGATTCCCTACTCTGTTACCCCATGCACCGATTCCATATATAATTTTGGGTAAGATAACATTTCTAAAGATCTCCCTCAGGGTGGTACTTTTATTCATGAGGGTTTTAGAGTTAAAAATATTTTTATAAAAGTTCAAAATCTTCTCTATTTTCCTCTGTATTTCCTTAAAGTAAGGTATGAAATTTAATTTATTATTCAATATATCTCGCAAGTAGTTTATCTGATCTTTAAACTTGATTCTGAAGTTGTCAAATTTCAATTAAGGTGTACGAAGGTACAATTTTGATGTACTACTACCCTGAGAGAAATATATAGCATTCGTCTTTTCAGTATTAAATAAAATTTTTCCTTCTTACTCCATTCATTAAGACTCCAGTACATGTATATGTTGTTGTAAAGTTTGAACGAATGAACTCATAGATGCATTTGAGTTATGATCTCTGCGTCGTCAGCATACCTAGCTCATGTTGTATGTATATCATATGGTATGTCGTTCGGATAAATTAGAAATAATATTAGGCCTAGCAAAGATCCCTGGCACACACCCTCGAGTATTTCCCTGTGTGTTGAGTATAAATTATTATAAAATATCTATCCTAGAAAAGAATTCATGTTTATGGTGTGGCCTAAGAAACCCAGGGAATTAGTTTGTAGAGTAACCCTTCAAGTCGTACGCAGTCAAAGGCCTTAGAAATATCGAGAAACAAGGCACCAGTGATTTGAAGATTTTGCAGTCCCTTGGAGATAAAATTTGGCCTGTTGGTCGATAAGAGGATGTAACATGTAACCCCTTTTCAGGGTTCAAGATTGGCGCAATTTCTAGTTCTCAAAGAAATATTTAAGTTGTAGTATAGAATTTATATTTGGTGAATTTGGACAGCATGAAAGTTCAAATTTCTTCTATCATCTTCATGCTGATATTATCAAACCCGGGATTTTTCGGGTCTGCTTTTCAATATAACTTTGAATCTCTGACGACATGTTGTTCGTGCTTGGCTGTGATAAGAATTGTGTTAGAAACAACACGTTCTGTAGTTCTGTTTATGAGCGAGCGATGTTGTTAATGCAAAACTGAGAAAGGTAATTAGCAACTTTTGACTCAGCTTTCTCAATTTCAGTATAAACGACCCCGTTTGGGCAAGAGCGAGAAA
This sequence comes from Stegodyphus dumicola, assembly GCF_044657685.1. Classification (NCBI taxonomy): domain Eukaryota; kingdom Metazoa; phylum Arthropoda; class Arachnida; order Araneae; family Eresidae; genus Stegodyphus; species Stegodyphus dumicola. The sequence goes on from NC_140781.1 coordinate 186,033,243, forward strand.
CGGCACTCCAAACTGAATTATCTTCTCTGGAAAGCTATTCAAAGTATCTGGTGCAGTCGACTTATGCGTATTGTTGAACAAGGGATCTGACTTCGTAACTAAGGTGAGTCATCAGACTCTTATCATAAGAGCAGCGAGTTCTTTGCCAAGTTTTACAAACTCTGTTCCTTTGCTTGATTGATTCCCGTACATCTCGGCTTTTGAAGTATTTCGCTACTGAGACCTTAGTACTGTTTTTGACAAGTGCAGTTTGTAATTCTTCAATGAAATCATTAACTAATACATCTACTTCATCCCTTATGTGTATCGTGGATAATGAGTATTCAGGGTTGCTTAGAACTTTGGCATGGCCATTCCAGTTTGTGATAAGAGCTCTTTAGTTTGGTGTACTATACTTACTGGTATTGAATTCCGTCATAACAGGGTTATGGACAAAAGAAAATTCGTTCGGGTTCTCAATAAATGTTGGAGAGTATACGCTTTTCAGCAGGAAAAAGTCCAGAATGCTGGAAGTACCAATACTACAGTGTGTTGGGTAGTTTGCAGCTACAGAAAACAAGCCTACAGAAAACAAGCTGTCCTTATGGGCTAAGTCGGGAATTTAGTTGCCATAAATACTAAAATTAATGCAGTTCCAAGATCTGTGGTGTGCATTAAAATCTCCACCTATTATGATATGATTGTTTACGTTAGGTAGAGTATGTATATCACTGTACACATCTCCAGCTGATTTTTCTGAATGGGATATAGGTGGCGACAGCAGTATATATACTTGAAGTGTGTGGTGTAATTGTACTAGAGCCTCTACGGCTGAAATCTGTGGCATTGTTACTGGGTAGTGAGGAATGGAGCGTTTTTAATAAGAATCTTCCATGGGGGTTTCCACCACCAACAGGTCTTCCTTTCATTGTATGATCCAGTCAGTGTGGGACATAATTAGGAACAAAGAAATAATTATGCAGACCAAGTATGTGTTCTTGGGGGAGAATGATATCGGGACTATACTCGTGTATGAATTTCTTTAGTTCTTGTCTTTTGTGAAACATGCCATTTCCCTTTCATGTAGCGATTGGGAGAGAACTAGTACAATTACGCAATAACATTCTTATTAAGCTCAGAAATTATTTCAAAAAACTATGCATCTATTAACAAGATTAACACTTGCCCTGAGTTTCGGCATAAATTTTTTAAATACATTATTCATGGTAATCAGTTTATTTTCTCGAAATATTTGATTAATTTCAGTCATATAATTAAAAAATTCGGAAATCTGACTTTGATTATGGCCTTTACTTTTAAATTTATTTATAATAGATTTACTAGCATTATTAGCATTCATGAGATGCTGCACAGAAGTAACTAATTCAGGGTTGCCAGTACTTTGACTATTTTCAGCACTACTATTAACTTCTTGATTTTTTAGCAACTAACGCTAGATTTAACAGTGCTACCTTTCTTCAGTTTGTTGCTTCTTAATTTACGAAAAGTAAGACAACCACGAAGCTGGGTGACTTGTATTATTGTAGTTAATACATACCTGTTCTTCAGTTTTCCCCCTATTAGGGCAGTCGACCGTTCTATGTGGTAGAGCGCATTTTACACACTTCAGATAAAAAAAAAAAAAAAAAAAAGAGAGAACATTTTTTGAAGGAGTGATGCCTGTTTTTGACAAGCTGGGGCACTGTGGTGTCTAATTTTTTTCGACACAAATTTCTCCACCAAAGAACATGAGATCTTTGAGATCATAATTTTTTTTCAACCACATCGTTTTGAATAACATGAATGAGATACAAGGACATGGGTGCCGTAGTTTTCCTCCGTGTTTTATCTGCTATGGTGGGAAGCTCACGAATTGCTACTTTAATTTCCTTGTTGTAATTTGCCTTGATAATGCTCAATATGCTTTTCCAATAACGCTCGAGAAATGGAAATATGCTCGCTATGCTCAATATGTAAATGGAAATATGTTCTGTATGCCCAATTTGCTCGACAAATGGAAAGAGTTTTAAGAATTCTCCATTTTGTTTTACAACAAATTCAGGTTTTCTACTTTTTACTAACTAGCTGAGGAAAAATATCCGTGCATCTAACTCATGCGAGTAAGGTTTCATGTTGAAAATATTTACTTACGTGAAAACGTACAGCAGAATCAGAGAAATCGAGAAATTTTATTACTTAAGTATTTACATCGAAATTTAATTTAGATGGACTAGATTTTGCGAAATTAATAACGAAACTTTTTGAAAGAAATGACATGCACTTTTTCTAAAAATAAATAATCGATATGAGAGGCGTGATGTTTCTATTACAAGCCACTGGAAAATTATAAAGCCGTAAAGTGGAATGAAATCGATAAAGTATCTTCTTATGTAGCAATTTTAATTATTATGTATGTGCTTTTTATGTAATAACTCCTCTTTCTTTCTTTTTTTTTAACTTCTTATGCTACAGTAATTATGCAATTTTTAACTTCTTATTAAACAGTTTTAAACAACTCCCCTTTCTTCCTTTTTTAATATATATATAATATATATTTTAGAATTACGGAATTTTTCTATAAATATGAGATGGTGATGCGATAGGTTACTCCTAAACTGACTATACAGGCAGTCATATCACATATCATACAATTGTTACAAAATTATAAACTGCTTCGTAGTTCAGTGAGAATAAAGTAACACAGATGGAGCGCTGGGCAAAAGTATGTTCGGAATCGATTGTAAGCTGCACACCATACTGGACAGAAAACAAGATAATGTTTCTTTGTCGCTTTCAAAAGCCCATTTTAGAAAACACTACGTCTTCTTCTGGACAAAGTGTAACATTTAAGATATATGCTACAATAATTTATCCTTGAAAATATTTACTCAGCTTTACTTCAAAGTATGGTATTAACATCAATTATACATCTGCTTTGCAGAACACTTTCAATACATAATTTCATATATGTGAAACACCATTTTATCCAAACCTTCATAAAGTCATCTTATATACAGACCAATAAGGCAAGTTTTAATGTTTTAAGTCCAACTTTGTTTATTAAAATTATTTTAGTGTGACAGAGAGATCTGAAGCGAACAACGATTAATCATTGCCCCCCGTTAGAGAACATTAAGCGTATAAATATGAAAGCGGAATATTTCCAAAATATGGCGGTTATTAAACAAAGTAAAGTCAGAACCCGCTAAATACACCAGTTAAGTCTAGGAGGGTGTTGGTAAAGTGCTTCTTAGACGTGGATGCTTCTTAGCATTTCCAATTTGCACAAAATTGTATTTTGTTCTTTCCTGAAAAATTGAGACATATATTCAGTTTCTGAATATCAGACTTCCTAACTGCTAGAAGAAACGTTGTATAAAAGCAATTATTTTAACTCTGGTGTCAAATTGAAATTGCATGCAGGACGCATGCACGATCTGCAAGAAGCTAAAAGGCCAGAATTTTTAGTCCAAAAGGTCAATTTGCCCTGAAGGACTATTAATTTCGTTTTGGCATTTTGCGTTGAAAATTTAAAAGGCTGTATCACTTTTCAAATCATTGCCACCATATATTATCGCCCTGTTTTAAATTTAAATAAATTAAATAATGAAGGATCTGCATAAATGTATTATGTTTCTCGCATTGTGATAAAACAAATGTACCTAGAGCCATTAAAATTTGAATAACGTAATCTTCCGTAGACTATGGGTATGTAGAAGAACTAATTTGAATTTAAAATTTGTTTTATTATCGATTTCAGATTTTTAACACTTCAACAAATTTTTGATTTAAAAACCTAAACGATTTCTGAGCAATGGCAACACTGTACGAAAAAAAAAAAAATTCTTATTTTCAGCGCGCGAGACTCTGTATCGGAAATTGTAAAGATATGCTCATTTTAAAATTAATTTGCGATATTGCTGATGAACTGAATTTTATAGTTTGAGTACGTAGAACATGATATTTAATAAATAAAGGTAACACACAAAACATTAAAAAAACCCTTTAGACGTAATTTAAAATCTGAAATCTTTCAGATTTCCCCCCCCTCCCCCAAAATGAAAAAATTTTGTTAACAAAATAAAAAATATTAAAAAAAATATTATAGATTCTGATTTCTATATATTTATAGTCTGTGGCGTAAACAATAATAATGCACTCCTGCTCAAAAAATAAGACACAAAGATAAAACACGAAATAAAAACTCATTAATGGATATGCAATGAAACTGATCCAAGAGGTTGGCGTGGCATTACTAGACCACATAGAAAACCAAAAAGGAAAAACACAATTATTACGAGCATCACTTCGCAGAAGACCAACTAGATCGGAAGAATGGACAATGGAAATATCACTATAATAACGGGTAGGATACCCTCTAACTGAAATGCATGCTTAACAACGGCTAGGCAAGCTGGCGTGTGTGTGTGTGTATATGTGATTATGGCAAAGCCTCGAGGGCTATCTGCGTAAAGGAAGGGATGCCTTCGTGGAGGACTTTCTAAGGAAAACTGGCTCGCATACACGTTACACATGGGAAAAACCACGAAAACGCCCATGAAGCCAGCCCGTTCGCGGTATTCGAACCTCGGACCGAACTACCAGTGTTCAGCGACATTACCGCTCGGCCAATGGTTGGCCCTCTAGGCAAGCTGGCAATAATGTTGTTTATCATTTGTTGTGGCAGTAGCGCCCATTCCTGCATGCATGTTGGAGCTCGTGGAGGGTGCCTGGCCGCACACTTCTACGTCCAAACATGTCCCACACATGCTGTATGGGATTCACGTTCGATGATCTAGAAGGCCACGGCGGCAGATGTGGAATGGTTTCACTCTCCAGATAACTCCGCACCACTTGAGCTCTATGCCGGTGGGCGTTATCCTCCATAAATATCGCGTCAGTACCCACTTGAATTGATTGTTTAAATAATTTATTTTAGGGAAGGGAAAAAAAAAAACAAAAAAAACGGTAAACCGTAAATAAAGATTTTGGGCACTGCCAACTACTTTGAGATACTTTGATGTAGAAACCACATAAAAAATTTTTAAATAACCAAAAATTTTAAAAATTCAGAAATTACTATTAAGATAATAGAGTACATTTTAGAGCAGTGTTACCCCAAACACTATTACACACTTTGCATTGCCTTTGTTGGAATTTATAACGACACTCATGCATATCGTTGCTGTGAAGAATTAAAAGGAAGATTAAGAATTCTAAAAAAAGTTATATAATACTATTAAAATTTATTAAGGGTTAAAAATTAATTATTAAATAAATATACATAATCGTGTACTAAAGAGAAACAAAAAACAAACTTTCAAAGTATTTCATGAATTGCAAAGGATTGTCTCCTCCAACAGGGACCAAGGATTAGCTATTTCGGAATGCGTTTCCTTAAGAACCAACTAACTCTACATCATAAATATTAATATAGTGAGCAACCACGTCATAAGTATTAAAATAGTGAACTGAAGTCATTCGTGAAAGAGAATGTATAAGTTAGGCGTAAGTGCTGCCAAGTGGGAACATGAGGGAAGGAGGAAGAAATATAAACTTTTTAAAAGTAATTGAATGATTACTGATTAGGAGAAAAATGTAAATAAATAAACACAAATTAGTAAAATTGTAATTATAGCTGAATTCAACAGGTAAACGGTACAATGAAATTTTCTAGCTGTAAATTGGGTATACAATTGTTGGGTCGGCTATTTAACTTTTTAAATATTCGCAATAAGCGTAAAAGGACGACTGCTTATGATAAATTACGTCATCCCCCTTGTTTATGAAGACGGAGGAAGTCTTATGAATGCAAGGAACTTTAACTGGATTTTCCGCTTTGATCCCCCTTTAGCTCACCCCATCTGAAAATTCCCCTCACATCCTAATACTTGAGGCCCTCTTTTCTCGGAAACACGTGACCAGCCAGGTCTTTAAAAATATCTCACGACTATTCTTCACAACGTGAAGAAACTGGGTCGGATCCATTTAGCACGAAGGGAGGGTTTATGGGTTGAACAGAGTAAGAATTTTAGCGCGCAAGGATGGCGTATAATAGAACTAATGTTTTAATTAGCACTACTCGACACGAGTTGCCTACTTTCAAGTGTCTCTATTCTTGATTATGAGTGCCTGTAATTATTTAAATTTATACTGTTAAAGAATGAAATTATTTTCTGCTTTGCGTAAACCGTTACAAAATTATCGTAAATGACTGGAATACGAATACAAAGCTCATTCATGTGTAAGAACGCGAAGTTTATGCATAAACATTCGCAATTTCGTGATTTTACTAGGATTATCTACACATCATTAATTAGTTTATCAATGGTTGAATGAAAATATAACATCCACTATTCATCAATGTGCAGATATTGAAAAAAATGAGACTAATTATAATTAATTATAATTATCAAAAACTGAATTATCTAAATGTAAAAAGCAAGGCTCTGTAAGTTCAAAATGCCACAATAGTGACACTTGTAATAACTAAACGTTATTGCTTTTCTTTGTGATTTTGAAATAAAGAAATTTATTCATTTAACTTCACTTCATTTTTATTCTAATATTCAAGGAGATTCGGATACACGTGTAGACAGAAAGTATTTTAACAAAAGTTTTAAATAGATGCCAATGATATATTTTCATCTGGAAATTTACAAAAGATGTTCCAAGTTACGAAGTTAAAAAGTTACGAATATCCATCAGAAATTCGAGTTATATCGAATTTTTAGTGCTGACAGTAACATACCATAGAATTCTACTTATCCAAACTAATGAGGGGGGAGATATTTCAGATAACAATTTTTTCTCTTTTAATTCGCCATGTGAACTATTTTCGGCTGCTGGAGATGAAAACAAATGTTTCAAGTACTGTTAAGTGAAAGTATGTACAGTTAGAAATTTCTTTTATTCGAACTAGCTGGGACGGAGCCTTCTCGGATAACACATGGTAACTATTTCGGTAAGTAGAAGTAGAAATAACAACATTATGCAGAAGCATATATTACATTTACAGTATAAAACATTTACTTGCTTTTTTCATTTAAAAAAAAAGGGCGACCTTTTCTTTTTCTTCGAAGCATTTTTAGCAGGTTTACCATGCCAAGGTTACCAGATGCAGTTATTAAAAGGAGTATATTTCAAATAAAATTAAATTCAAGAGTAGCGTGTAGATGAGAGAGCTGGCGCAGTGACTTTTGGGGTAATATAATGACTGTGAAGTCCCCCATAAAAATCGAACCCACTTTTAGAAATCAATGGTATGAAAAATCGCCATAATTTTCCCACCCCCCCTTTTAAAAACAATGGTAAATAAAAACCCCATTAAAAAAATCGAACCCACCTTTAGAAAGTGATGGCTTTATTTTTATCCGTATAATTTTTATAAAACAATGGTATTAAAACCAACCATTAAAACTGAAAACCTATGTGAAAGGTGAATGTTATTTTTTCACTCTGAGGAAGATCAGCAAAAACATGAAATGGATTGCAAGAAAAATAAGGCTGTCAAATTAGTAATGCCTGAGAAAAATAAATATATAGAATTCAAAAATTATCATAAATCATTACGAACACCTTTTGTAATGTACGCAGATTTTGAAAGCATGACGACCAAAATACCTGCCAACCCAACGATGACAAATCCTATATGCAGAAATACCAAAAGCATGAACCTAAGTATGGGGAGCTCATCAAATTATTATATATGGATACTGATAGTTATATTTATGATATAAAAACAGATGATTTTTATGGTGATATGAAAGGGATGATTGATTATTTTGACACATCTGATTATGCGCAGGGTAATAGGTATGGAATGCCGCGAGTAAATAAAAAAATTTGGGGGAAGATGAAGGATGAAAATGCAGGACCCCACATGGTACTTCACTTTCAAGTTTTAAATTTTTTATTATTTAAAAAAAAGTTAATCATAACTTTAATCATCAAAATAATCTTCCAAAAATTAAGTTATTACGAAATTAAGCATTAGCATGAGAGTTAAAATAAACTTGTAGTATGCTGTTAGTAGATTTTTAATAACACTTTTCTTAGCTGCCTATTTTTGACGATAGCTTTTCTTTTAGCAACTATAAAAATTACAGTATTTTCACTGGCTACTTCTAGGATTCATATAGTATACTTTTTCAAGTAGTATTGAACAAGCACTAGAATATTCGCTGGCTCTACATTAATTCAACTTCTTGGTCCATTGGACGCTTAGTAGAAAATCATTTCAATATTAGCATTATTGGCAGAAACGATGCCCATTTGGTAATTCTAACCCCCGCGTGTTCTATTAGCAGTATATCAGTTGGATAGATGCATCTGTTTTTGCAACTAAACACACAACAACCGGCGAATAAAACATAGCAGTTCTTTACGTTGTTGTACACTGCTTGTCAAACCATCTAGGATAATAGGCTTATTGATTAAAGTGTTCGCCCAGTGTCTAGTGAGGTAATAATTTTTCTTAATCATCCACAAATGAATGCTAAATTGAACTCAGGACCATAGGTTAGCGCATGACGTATGCAAATTAGTGACCGATAACATGTTTCGCAATGGGCGAATGTTGGAAATCGAGTGTGTAATATTGTTTAAATTTAACGTGGTTTCAGAGAGTGATCAGTATTCTTTAGTTATGACTCAAAGGCAACATTTAAGCGAAGGGCAAAATAGCGCTTAACTAATAGACTCGGGAAAGGGGAAAAACACAAATAAAGGTCGTCCAAATGCCTAAATATCCCTTAGTGCAGATTATAGAGAAATTAGAATTGTTTAAGTAGTGAATCAGTTAGTACAGGCCGGTCCAACCCATAAACACTTTGGAAATGCATTTTATTCCTACAGGCGGCATACTCGCCAATCTCGAGAAGAGAAGTTTTCAGATATTGAGAAGACTCATTTTAAAGCGCTTCAGATGTCTGAAATTATTGGCGAGAGTAATGGACTCTTTATCATGGGATACATGAATGGATTCCTTGCAATACGACCATCGATATTGGAGCCAATGTTCCCATCAACCGAAAAGATTTGATCCAACAATTGGAAGGTTAAACTCATCTGGAAGCCGACTTGCGTTACCCTCCAGACTGTGTCCGGTGATAAAATCGATATGGATGAAACTTAAATGTTAACATCACGTTTGGGAGTACTGCCTATCATCACACGTTATATGTGGCAGCTATTACAGACTTTTAGATAATCGGCTTAAGCTTTCTAAGAAAATATAATTTTCCTTTACGCTTTAAAAATAAGGAACTGCACATTGCGAATAGGACATAACCCTATTCGCAATTAAAGATGAAGGAGTTAAATCCATCCAACTAATAATAGCTCCAGACGATATCACAGTACCACCAAGAACAGAATTTTTTACTGGTTACCCATAGTGGTAAACAGAAATTTCCAATAAGCATAATGTAATATCCTAAGAAATGTAACTACCGAAGGGAGTGCATATAGATTCCGCACTCGTCGGCCTGTTGATGACCGTCATCCAGTAAGAGTTGCCAATGTAACTGACCAGGCGAGAGATATTAAGAAAGGAGAAGTGGTTGCAGCATATTCTCCAGTGACCTACGTTAAAAAAACCTGTAGTCCTTCAGTCTCTACGTTTTCAGAGCGACTAACCTCGGAGTTATTGCAGAATGCACAGCTAAGCGATAAAGAGAAGAGTACCGGAGAGCGTGTCATTCAAGAATTTCCAAGATGTTTTCTCCCGCAAATCTTCTGACGTAGGTCGAACCAATTTGGCTCAGATATGATACGGGAGATCATCCACTAGTTTAGTAACATCCAAGACGTCTACTAATTGCTAAACGGAAAGAAGTGGGGAAATTTCTAAATGACACGCAAGAAAGCGATATTATAGAGCCTTCAGCCAGTCTCTGGACTCCTCCGCTCGCCCTTGCCAGAAAGAAAGCCAGCTCAACTGGAACTAGAGTTTGCTTTGATTATCGTCGGTTGAAAGACGTCACGAAGAAAAACAGCTATCCTCTTCTTAGAATTGACGACATTCTGGACACTCTTTCTGAAACCAAGTGGTTTTCGACACTTGATTTAAAGAATGTATATTGGCAGGTAGATGTACACACTGATGATGGAGAAAAGACGGCATTTACTACCGGTTGAGGACTTTGGCAGTTTAAAGTGATGCCGTTCAGAATATGAAAAACGCCGGCAACATTCGAACGATGCATCGAGACCGTTCTAAGAGGTCTTTCCTATGAAGCCTCTTTGATACACCTGAATGACATCCTCATCGTAGGGAAAAGTTTTGAAGAGCACTTAGAAAATCTTAAAAACATGCTTTAGAAATTGAAAGAAGCCAAGCTAAAGCCTGCCAAATTGTTCGGATGAGAAATGACTTACCTCGGACATGTCATCTCTGCCGAAGGTGTGTGTACGGATCAAGAAAAAGTGTCGACAGTTAAGGATTGGAGACACTAAGAAAATGTCCATCGGCCGGGAAGTTTCCTGGGACTTTGCACGTTCTATAGGAAATTTGTGAAGGACTTTTCTTCCATCGCAAGATCCCTTCACAAATCAACAGAAAGCAACTATGAGTTCTTGTGGGCAAAGAATGAGAGGATTCGTCTCCAGGCACGGTTTGAAGTGGCTCACAGTTTCGCACGAGAGTGAGTTAACTTTTGAAGATGTTAAGTGAGTTAAGTGAGAAGATGAAGACTAGATGTGACACGAGAGCTGCAGGGCATCGATTCAACGAAGGTGACAAGGTGTGGATCTGGAATCTCGATTCGACAGAAAGGACTTTATCGTATACCACAGTCATCCTGGGACGGTCTTTATACAGTCCTAAATAGGCTAAACGACGTTGTAGTTCGAATCCGTAAGTCATCTAATTCGAAGTCTGAAATCGCTCATTAGGAGTATAATACTTTGACCAATGTAAATAATAAACTAAAGCTATAGTTCTGTTTGTATATAAATTTGTAAATTCATACATTTAATTATTGATTTAGAATTTGATTTGCAGTATATCATGTACTGAAGTCATTATTTTAGTACTGAATTGATTTTCCTTAGTTACAAGTATGGCTTCCTGTCCAGGGTTTGTACTTCACACAGTTTACCAACGTTCCCGCGTTTCGGGATATAAAGACCAGTACTTATGGTCTGCAAAGTAAAAATAAGAACTAAAACTAATTAAATTTAAATAAGAGCTAAACTCAAATACTTTATAAAGACTAGTAACGCGAAGATTGGCCTTTTAATCTTTACGTACGTAGTACGCAGAATGCGGGAAAACTACAATACGTCTTCAGTATCAAGAGGACTAAATTCTGGCCTTAAAGGTGGACAGCAACTGACTGCAAAGCGCGAGTGAGGTAAGGAAGCGAGAAGTCTCTCTCTCTGACTCCTTGTTAGCTAAAAGCCACAACTTAAATACTTAACAGCTTGCATGCTAAATTTGCATAGCTAAAACTAACCGTGTTTATTCTGGCAGGAAGTGGAATATAAGAGAGGACAGTAAAGTTTTAAAATGAAATAAACGTTAGTAAAACTTAAAATCTTTACAACCGTACATGCCTTCCGGTAATTTTGAGAAATGGAAAGTACTGGAGATTTCTCGCGGGGCCGGAGGAAAACTATATAAGACCGGAGAGAGTATCAATTCTGAGATTTTAGTTCAAATTTAGATCTCCGTGCGAGCTTCATTCTTTACTCTTTACATGCAATTTGCATTGCTTTCTGTTTAACGTTCTTAGTAGTTTAAAGTGATAACTACTGATTGTGCTGTGTCATACTAAGAAGAGTTGAACGAATACTTTCGTGGAAAGTTCTAGAAATGTAAAATGTTTCTTTTGTAAAAATAAATTACATCAAGCTATCATGTGTTCTGCGCGCATTCAATCCATTAGAAACTCGGACGCAGGGAAGACTATTTTTCACAACGAGCTTCTGCAATTCGCGTTTCGATTTCAATGTTTTTCGAGTCAAAATAGTTTCTTACGACACCGAAGTATGATTTTATTTTAATGAATCTTTGCGAAGAAGAGCTATCAGCTGCTTAGAGACAGAACAAACAGATATAGAAAGCGAGATTACTAAAATTTCCAGACAGACAGATTCGGCCTTCTAGAAACAGCTTAGACTGTGAAACTATTGTTAGAAAGGCAAGATTGTCGCAGAAAAAAAGTTTTCAAAATCAGTTTTCCACCCTAACTGCATGTCTCAATAGGAATTTAATTGCCAAGCAGTTCAGTTTAGAACTTGCAGCCATCTCATAAACTTTAGTATTACCGAAAGTTGTACGCAGCCAGCTTACTGAAAATGGTACATCCGAAAGCAAACCGTTTTATTTTTTTACTGACCTCACAACAATAAATAACCTGAAGAAATTCGTGCGGAGATTATCGAATTAAAAATCTTTGACAATGGGCCTATATTCTCACCAGTGGCATATCATACAAGGTGTGACAAAAAAAAAAAAAAAAAAAAGACTGGTCCAATAAATCATTATACTTACAGAATCAGTTCTCCGTGACATTATCACCTTCAAAGTAGTTCCCTTCTGCATTCGGTGCTGCCATTGCTGGTAACAGTTCTGGAACGAGGTTTTTGGAAGGCCCTTCAGGAGATTCTCCGTTTTTGCCTGAACATATTCAGCTGAGGTAAAATGGGTTCCCTTTAAGTAAGATATAACTTTAGGAAATAAAAAAAAAGGCCGCATGGAGCCAAATCAGGTGAATAAGGAGGAAAGCCCATCATAGTAATGTTTTTGCTGGTCAGAAACTGCTTGACAGATAGGGCCGTGTGAGCGGGTGCATTGTCTTGGTGCAACAACCCTCCATCACTCCACAACTGTGACCTTTTTTCACGAAGTCTCTTTAATACTTCAATGTAGTAGTAGTGATTAACAATCTGACCACTGGGAACCCATTCAATCAAGATGATCATCTTCTACACTGTCCCTTCCCCCTGAAAACCGTTTATGCCATTCAAACACACGTGTATGTGACAAAGTTTCCTCTCCATAAGCCTCAGTTAACATTTGAAATGTTTCCTCCGTGGCTGATTTGATAAGTTTCACAAGAAATTTGATGTTGATTCGCTGTTCGCTTTTTAACATTAGACATTTTCCCGGCAGAATGCAGTTGCACGTATTCACTCAATGACGCAGTACTCCTCACTGGCGTGGTCAGTTAAGTCGAAAGTGGCCGCATGGATAGAGGCATGACATCACCAAAACAGTTGTTGCCAACTCCACTCTGTTTTCAAACTACACACTCAATCTTTTTTTTTTTTTTTTTTTTTTATCACGCCTCGTATTGTAATTTTGAATAATTGTAATTTTTTATTGTAATAACATGTAATTTTGAGCCCATTTACACCTGAAGGAACCAAGAATACGAAATATCGTCTCCAATATTAGGAAAGACAGCCTTTACGGTGGTGCAGCTATAATTCTATGGAGTAAATGATAAATGAATATACGCCCTTGTACATTGCCGATTTACACCTGAAGGAAACAAGAATACGAAATATTCCTTCCAAATATTAAGAAAGACAGCCGTTACGGTGGTGCAGCTATAATGGTATCGACTAAATGATCAATGGATTAAAATATGCCCTAGTATACGTTTAAAAGACAATTTGTATCTATACAGAGTTATGAAGATATAGTCCTTCTAGGCTACGTAAAGTCTTTTAGAAAAGAATGGGGCCTATTCTTTCATAGATGATATTGCACATCTATTTCACTCAAACGTTGTTGATGAATTTTTTGAACCCGAAAATAGTTCACATTACCTCCAGTACATTGAAGGTTATGTTAGTAGAGAAGCGGAACGTGTTTACCCGAGTTCTGATCAGCAACCTTATCGAAAGATTGAAACTTTATGTTATGTATGTACAAGTTAGGGAAGATCATATTCTCTATTAACGTCAAAAGTTAAAAATTTTTTGGACTCTAATCTACCACCTTATCGACAGCATAAAAACATTATATAATGCATGTATGAATTAGGGAGATCAGATTCTCTGGTCATGTCAAAAATTTCTAGTTGTTTTCGAAGTAATTATTTTTTTCCCCTTAAAATTCTGTTGTCACATTTTATATTGAGCTTATTATTTGTTTCAGAGTGTACTAGTTTTGTTTCGTATGCATAAAATTCGTGCACATACATAATCATTTTTTCTGTTTGTATTCACATGTTATACTGCTATGCATTATCTGCATTATCATACAATTTATTCAACAGTTTTCGAGAAGTCAGTGTTTTAATGCAAAGATAATTTTGGGTTCCAGTGTTTTACAGAGTGTTACCTAAATTAGAATCCTTATCTAGATTAAAAACCTGATAGAATCATCTCTCTACAAAAGATAGGAGTTTTATCTTGTTGCTATCAATTGCCATGTGAAATATTTGTATTCCAAGTAACGCTTCAGGTAATGGAATGTTCTAGAGAGTGATACTATCATTTCAATATTCTTTTCACTTTTTTTGTAATTGCAGCAACTTCCTTCCTTCGTGTAAAAAATGAATAGATAAAAAGTGATTATTCAAGCAATTGTTTTAAATGAAATTAGAGAGCGAGGAAATGAGAAGCTCATTTCTTTAAAAAAAAATGCTATTTATAGGTTTGCTCTTTAAAAATGTGGGAAGAATCAATTTAATTATTTGTTACCGAGCAGACTGCAAAACTTAAATAATGGAATTGCAAAATCTCCATACCTTTTTGCGTAATATAATAGAAAGTTTAGCTTCGGGCACAGAAATAACTGAGATAAGCTTTATCATGAAAGTAAGACACACTGATTTGTCCCCTTATGCGTTCTGTGTTCAAAACCAGTTTGGAGAAAATATAACTTTTTGCGTATGCAGAAAGTGTTTCTAACGCAGTCCCAAGGTTTAGAGCAGTTCTTCAAAAAAGTTTCTGCTTACAAATTACTGTTTCACCATTTTAAAGCAAATTGAGATTTGGCTTGAAATAAGGTTTCTAAGAAATCAAAATTGCGGCATAAATTTCAATAATTCGAGAAAAACAGAGAATTTACTGCATATATACTGCAGAATATATGCTGCGCTAAATTATTTCACACTGTTCTTGATGTAAATTAAATTTTGCAGTTTTGTGGGTTTAGAAAAAACGGAGGAAAGTTTGGAATCTATACCTTACTTGACAAAATCATACAATGAGTAAAGCGTTTTTAATCTCAAATACTACTGGTAACTGCAAAAGATATATATATAAGTAGCAAGACAACATGAATTAGAGACATTAGTGGTCAAGAATTTTGCGCATTGAGCTGCAAATTTTTTTTTAAATTTTGGAGCTCAATGCGCAAAGGAACTATAGTGTCAAATGTAATTTTTAGCATTAGCTTTTAATAGCCTCTTACTTATAATATATATATATATATTAGCTATTTTTAATATATATTAATTAGAAGGACTAAAAAATACGAGAAATGTTCTCTACGTAGAATTTTCGATTAAATGCTATGTTCTCTTTCCAAACATAAACCTGTAACCTTCACAGAAATATCGTGCAATTATGAATAAAAAACGGTAATAATAACAACACCATTTAGTGGCATACTGCTTGAGGGTTTTGGTTTGGTTTGATTTATTGAGAATACGGCAAAGCACACCACAAAAACGCCCATGCACATGCAGCCAGTCCGTTCGCGGGATTGGAACCTCGGACCGAACTACCAGTGTTCAGCTATTTGCCGCTTGGCCGCTGGTGGGTCGCTTGGGGGTTTTAGCAGGTTACTTTTGTTTTCACATCAGTTCATTACGATCTTCGCAATAAATTTGACTATTTCCTATTCTTCTCCAAAACAAATTTTGGATAATTTTTTACTTGATTGCTTGATATGCTGTATTTTATAACACAATTTCTAAGTACCTTTTACATATTTTAAGCATTATTTAAATCTGAAATTGGAAAGGCGTTTCAACTGTTTCGGGTACGTGCGTAAAAGCTTCAAATATTCAGATTATTACGAAAAAAATTGCTTTGCGTTAAATGAATGGTAAACAGAAGACGAAATTCAAAGTACAAATTAGTGCAAAAAATCCACATGCAGTATTCCACTAAATGTGCTTGATTGCAATTCCTTTGGCACTCAGTCCAGTTTTTATCAAAGACCTGTTTGTAACTGGTAACACGTTCAGCATGAGTTACAGGGCCGACGCCAGTGCCCGGGTTGCCAGCGTAATTAAAACGGGCAGCAGAATTTAAGGGCAAGAAAATTTTATAACCGAGGAAGAATTTAGAACTCGCAAAGTTTGCATTAGGCGGTAAAAAGCCTAGCGCCTGTCCCGAGTTCTATTCGCGTAAGGAAAGTAAAGACTGTATGCAATAGGCGTTGTGGTACCGCGCTCCTAGAAATAGAATTTGTACGCAACAGAAGTTGTAGCACCCTACTTATTCTTTCGAAAAAAGCAAGGCCCACCAGCAGCCGAGCTGTGTCGCTGAACATTGGTAATTCGGTCCGAGGTTCGAATTCCGTGAACGGGGTGTCTTCGTGGGTTTGCCCATGTGTAACGTTTATAGGAAGAGTTTCCCTTAGAAAGTCCTCCACGAAGGCATATCTCCTCTTAGGCAGATAGTCCTCGAGGTTATTCCCTAATCACGTAAACCAAACCAAACTTTCGAACAAGCATTCCATTTTCGCCTCGTAGATGAACTTTTGCTAGGACATTACCGATCATGATTTGGTACAGATGAACTTGAGTTCCGACGAAACTGCAGTCAGCAACAAATTCTATTCTGTGCTGAGTTTCTTCAATTGTTTGCCCTACGTTTAAAGCTTTGTGTTTAATATTGTTAAATTAATAGTGTATGAAATTTTCACAATTCCAAGATTGCGAGCATTATTTTTTCTAATTTCTATCAGCATGTTGATATATGTAGACTGGATCTGAAAAAAAAAAAAATAAATAATAATGCCGTACTGCAGTTACTACCATGTTATAACACTTCTGCGCTGCTTCACGGTGGGATGTACGAATTGTTACTTGAATACTGTGTTAAATTTCATTCAGCCCGTAATTTTACCATTTGAACAAATTAAGCTAAATAGTGTTACGGATTTGGTATTTTAATAGCTTATGTTATTTGAATTATAAATTAAATGGTTTTATTTCCCGCGCAGTGCAGCGCGTGACGAATATTAAAAGAAAGCTAAGCCGGAAAATTGAAAATACAAGAGCGCGTGCATTTAACACTTAATAAATATCTCTTTTTGATTTCAAGAAAGTTCCAGAAAGTTCTCGCGCACGATTTAAAAATCTTATAAAAAGGAGGAAAACCTCTCAATTCAGTTAGTCAGTGATTTTAGTTAGCTTGTTGTTGTTTTAAGAGTCTCTTGTTGATTGTAGCGAATTCGCGGATTAGCTTTCTTTAGCTGTTTTGAATTAAGTTCTCTTGAAC
Source organism: Stegodyphus dumicola (assembly GCF_044657685.1). NCBI lineage: Eukaryota > Metazoa > Arthropoda > Arachnida > Araneae > Eresidae > Stegodyphus > Stegodyphus dumicola. Next base: position 186,050,640 of record NC_140781.1, read on the forward strand.
GTTTGAGTAGTTAAAAGATAACTACCGTGAGATATTGTAATACTGCACGATAATTTGAGGAAATTTAAGCATATTTGTTGTAATAATAATAAATTTTGTTCATTTTTCATCGGATTTGTGCACTCATTTCGTGACGAACCCGTACGCACGCAACAATATATATTATTAGGCAAAGCGTACACTTTTCTAAAACACAAAAACCTGCTGAATGTACTTTTTAGGGTACTCACGTATCAACGCAACCACCTTAGCTGAAGTCACCAAATTTTCCGAATGTGCAAAACTCTGCCAGCCATGCGTATAACCATTCTTACGCCAACCATGCTCATAACAGTCTTTTAGTCAAGCAACGCCGCCCTTCTTTGTATGTATTCTTTTTTATTGTATTCCAAGTTCCAGTTTTTGTAAAGAAATCATGATATTTTTTGCCTTAGTTTTAAAATATGAGTTTGTAGAATTTGCCGGTAGAGGAAGAAACTACAGTAAAATTTCTCCAAGAATCCAGAATTTTGCTGTAAAGTTTCTAAAGGGAACACAACGAGGAAATGCGTTTTCTCGATAGCAGCCGAGGATTGCATAAAGCAGAGTCAACGCAGTTCTGTGATTTTTTTAAAGCGGAAACAGATCGCTGTGTACTCCGGGAGAAAAATAGCGGAAAAAAAAAAAAAAAAAAAAAAAAGACAAGGATATAAATGTTTTATTTTTCTGATGTATCACGTAACCCTTATTTCATAATTCAAATTTGTATTTTAAATTGCTAAAGTATGTTGCCCTTTTCAAATGTTGATAATGTTTACAGATTTACGATGAATATCGATAGTCTAGTAACCTTTGTAAAACAAAAGCGCGAAAAATAATAACTTGCTCCAGATAAGTAACTTTTACCTTTTTTAATGTTAAAAAAGGCTGAAATGCGCCAGGGTGGGTTGCGTTAGTATTTAAGTATCGTTTTTAGCAACTTTTAGTCGTTTCTTTTCATTGACATCAATGACAAAGGTGTGTTTCATGCTACTGAAATACGCTATCTCTTTATTGATGTCATATCTTATTACAAAAGGTTAACACCCCTATTTAAATATGATTCTCCTTCTAATACAAAGTTAGGAAACTGTTTAGAAGATTCCTTCTTATTTTTCAAACAGGCTAATCCTTCGTCATAAGATTTAAACTTTCCCCTTCTTCATTTTAACTTTATGCCTACCAGTGACCGTACGGTTCAGACCGCTGAATGCTTGTAGTTCAACCTGGCTTGAGTTCAAACCCAGGCAAAGATGTCTGTGGGGTTTATTTTCGGGTTTTTTTCCCATATATAACCTGAATGAGAGCTAGTTCCATCAGAAAGTCCTCCACGAAGGCATATCTCCTCTTACGCAGATAGCCCTCGTGACTTTACCATATACAAATAATCTTAACTTTATTTAGAAGCTTCCCCCCCAGTCTTATGCAGTGTTTATGCAGTGTTTTATGCAGTTTTATGCAGTGTTTATTACGACACCTTCTTCTGTCGTAAAATGTTTATTCTCAATTTGAACAATCCGGGTAATCACTTTTGAACTTCATATTACAAAATAATCAACATTTTCGCTTCTCCGGGCGACAAATTTTTTTTAATCACCCATTTAAAAAATCTGATGTGATAACCACTTCCTTGTATGGCCCATTAAATTATACACATTTTTTGGTTTAATTCATTTAAACTTATTTCCCAGAATTTCATTTCTAATTAAATTAAGTTCTCACTTCGCGGCAAAGCAAAAGAGCATAAAAACTTAAAACATCTTCATTAAAAATTGTAAAAAAAATGTAAAACACCAAGTACAGTTAAAAGAGTTTAAAAAAAAGCAATTTTAACAATTAAGATTAGAGTTTTTAAGAAAAAGAAGCAATTCGGCCAGCGTACAAGAAGGCAGATTCTTCGGTGCACAAAACTGAAAGTTTATTCTTGGTCCCACTCCGCAAAAAGTCACTGAAGGTGCAGAAACTGACTGAAGCCACTTAAACTTTTAAATTGTTGATAATTCTACAACTATTGCATGCAAATTAACTAAAGGAATAAAAACCTTAACCGGAACATAAAAGCTACATAATTCAGTCACATTTAAAGCAAAAAATACACAGTTTACTAATATATGAGAATAAAAACCTGCTCACCGAGCCAGGTAACAGAGTGGGAATATATATATATATATATATATATATATATATATAAACATAAACAAATAAACAACCGTAAGGAAAGGCTATTAAGAATCTTGCGCCTAGGTTGCAGTGATTTAATTAAACATAATTATAATTAAAGGGGAGTACTTCTATTGAAATTCCTATATTTCAAATTAAATTAAGAAAGCCAATAAAGTAAAAGAATTACAATTTTAAGTCTAAATGAATTCCAATTTACAAATTCGTAATTTTTAAGTAATATTTAAAAAAATAATTTAAAAAAGTTTTAGAAAAATTTCTACAATATTAATTAGTAAAAGGTAAATCTGAATTTTGAGGAATTAAATATTTACATTTAATTTCATTTCTACTTTCCATTTCCATATGCATAGCAACGGCGAAACACGATGACTGAACTGTTGAGAGGAGTGTGAAATAAGCTTATTTCCCCCTGGAGAGTCGGTATTGTTTCATTATCTTTTCAATTGTTTATCTTTAGGTAATTTTCTTTATATGGCTATAATTATTATTAACAATTTTTTCGTCATAATATTATGCATATCCACTACTATTAGCCACTTCATTCAGCCATAGTAAATCAATTTTCCATGCAGGTTTACCTTTTACTACTTGTAAAAAGGTTTCTAAAACTTTTTTTTAATTAAAATTTTTTTAAATATTACTTAAGAATTATGAATTTGTAAATTGGAATTTATTTAGACTTCAGATTGTAATTCTTTTACTTTATCGGCTTTCTTATTTTAATTTGAACTTCTTTTTACTTCCTTGTACGAAGTAAAAAGGAAGTATTGTAATCGCTAAAAGTTTCAGGCATCATATTTTAACACAAATATCCATTTTGACCGCTATCGAATGCAATTTAACTATGTTTTTGCTTGACATCTGTACGTAAGGACAGAATAAAATACTCTTTTCCTTCAAAAAAATTATAAAACTGCTTGAAAATTAATTCTGAAGAGAATTTTTCGTGGCGTATGTACGTACGTACGTATGTATCTCCCGCAACTCAAAAACGAGTAGCCTAAGAACGTTGAAATTTTGTATATAGGACTGCTATAACATGTAAATGTGCACCTCGTATTTTGGTTACAGTCGGCCGGGCCAAAAGTATATAAATATATGTATAAATATATCCATTCTGTTACTCGGCTCAGTGATCTCAGTTTCTTTATTCTTATATGTTTGTAAATTGTACATTTTTTGCTTTAAATATAATTGAATTATGCTGTTCTTATCTTCCGGTTAAGGTTTTTATGCCTTTAGTAAATCTGTATGCAATATTTTTAGAATTATCAACAATTTAAAAGTTGTTTAAGAGCCACTAAGCCTAATAATTTTTCCCATGGCGTCCATTCCGTGTTTACATTTGAAACAACAGAATAGCAGATATGTTGCCAATCTGGAGGAAGTAAGCTTTGCAATAACAAAGATAACGCCTTCTTTTATTATTGCGAATTAAATCATGCTTAATACATTCTGGAATTTATTTGAGGAAATAAAGTGTTTAAGATTTACTTCATAATTTTCAATACAGACATTTTGAGTTTTTATGTATTTTTGCCTTGTCACGAAGTGAGAACTGAAGTAATTGAATGAGAAATACTGAATCGTCTGCGAAAAACTGTTTCTTTCTTTCTTTTTTTTTTTTTCTTTTTTTTCTTTTTTTGTTTTTTGTTTTGTTGTTGTTCTTTCTTAATTTTTTTTTTTTTATATATCGTTTTAGATTTATTATAGTATTTGAATAGAACATGTTGCAACGATTAGCTAATTTTTAAGATGATATAAATTTTGTGCATACCGAGTTAAAAAATTATTGAAATGTAGTGCTGTTAAATGAACCTAGGGCCAGAGTATTGCTATGGTAAACAAATATAGTAAATTTTAAAGAGTGCATTTATTCTATTGTGATTTATGCGCTATCGACGAAGTAGATTTAATTAAATCCAATAAGTTTAAATGAAATGCAAGAAAAAATGCATATAATTTAATATTCCGTACAAGGAAGTCATGTGGTGCACACATCAGATTTTTTAATGCTAGAAAATGTGTCTTATTTGACATATCCTTTTTCCAAGCTATATTAAGTTTGAGACAAGTTACCGATCCGTGGCTCAAACTAATCTTAAAAGCTTATAGTGTTACTTTGAAGTATGGCAACAAATTTAAAACGTGATATTCAGTGTATAAGTTTAATATATCTTGCTGTAAGAAGTCGCGCGTATACTCCGTTTCCTAACAAAACAAATTTTTTTTATTTAAAACACTGTATGATTGAATCATTTTGGAGCTATTGAGAAGATTATGAAGTAAATGCGTTTTAAACGGTTTCAGTATAATTGAGAAGGAAGACTGAATATTAATTTAGGAGTGCACTTATTCTGCAGTAAAATTCATTTTAAGTATTTTAACCTCATATTTTTGAAATACTTACGAAGCTTAAAATTTTCAAGTTTCTTAGCGGTTATGAACTCATTCACTTATTTTATACCCATTAAAAGGTACTGATCATTCCATGCATTATCACAAAGCTCATAAGGACCCTACCTTCGAAACGAAAACCAGTGCTGCGAGTCCATAGGTGCCACTGGTGCTCCTAATATTCGATGTATAATCGATACAACTCTTCGTTAAGGCTAAAACAGTTAACATGCTTTATCTAAAATACAAAAATTGCAGAGGGATATTTATTTATTGTATGCAAGAAAATTCACCTATTCGAATGGTACACGAGCCGTGGAACTGATGAAACTGATTAACACTTAGGTGCGCCCACAGCTCAAGTTCTCGACAAATGGGCACTTTGTAGTGTTTTTCCTTTTGTGTAACATTCTGAATATGAGTCAGTATTCCTTAGATAACCCTCGCGTGTTTTGCCATGTTGAAACGAAGAAACATTTTGTTCTGTAGAACAGTTAATTTATAGTCTACTTTGTAGACGCTGGTCCTTCACTTGCCTATTATGAATTGTGATAAAGCGAGCGAGGAAGTCTGCCCTAAAGGAAGAGATGTCTTCATGGAAGGCTTTTCGAGCCAGTTCCGGGCCCTGTGTGCCTAGTCTTCGTCTATTTGCTTGCTAATTATTGGGATAGAAATTGGCTTTAATGAAGCTGATTAAAATTCGCATTCGCATTTTTAAGTATCATGACATTTTGTGTTATAGGCTGTATCATTACTCTAAAATTTACAGTGTCTTGATTCCTCTTCCTGCCCAAGGGGAGTGAAATGGGTTAAAGCCTGATTATTTTTTTAGCCTACAGTGTTTTAAATTCATTCTCTATGTACATTCTTGCCAGAAAAGATTACATAAAACGTACATTCCGAATTATATACAGTTATGATATTTTTAATTGTTAAATGAAGCTCATCTAAATGTTTTTCCAATTAAAATCTTATCTTTCAGCTTTAGTTTTATTACTGCTGCAATTTTTTCCAGTGTATCTTCAGGCTGCTTAGGAGCATCAAGATGTTTCTCAGATTGCTGACCTTGCAAAATTGTTGCTATTTTTAATGATATTTATGTCAGCAGATTTCAAATTATCTACATTTTTATGACACAACTCATATTTTTTAAATTTTATTTTCACAAGGAAAATACATAACATATGCTAAGTACAAAATTTTTTATGAAACCTTAAACTAGACAGCTGATATTAGATATTGTTGCGTGCGTACGGGTTCGTTATGAAATGAATGCACAAGTCCGATGAAAAATGAACGAAAATTTATTATTATCACAACAAAAAAAAATGCTTAAATTTTCTCAAATTATCATGCAGTATTACAATATCTCACAGTAGTTTTCTTTTAACTACTCAAATGTCCAATAGAACGTAATTCAAAACAGCTAAAGAACGCTAATCCGCGAATTCGCTACAATCAACAACAGTAGTTTTCTAAACAACAACAAACTAAGCAACAACTACTACAAACTGAGATGTTTTCCTCCTTTTATAAGATTTTAAAATCACGCGCTAGAATTTTCCAGTACTTTCTCGAAATCAAAAAGAGATATTTATTTATTTAATGCACGCGCTCTTGTATTTTCAATTTTTCCGGCTTAGCTTTCTTTTAATATTCGTCACGCGCTGCACTGCGCGAGAAATAAAACCATTTAATTTATAATTGAACTAACATTAGCTTTTTAAATACCAAATTCGTAACACTGCCCCCTTCCCAAGGACTGCACGTCCCGGGCAGTACAATCCCTGGACAGGAAGCTAAACTTACAACTGTGGCATAAATGCAACTGAGGCATAAACATTACATTACAATATCAAACAGTATAAACAATAAATGCAATAACTAACTTAAACAAATCAAATGCTATCAAATACTAAATACAAATCAAATCAAATACACATTTATAAACAAAAAGGACCATGGTCTGATACTATTTACAATTATTTACATTACGTACTATGGCCATAGTAATGAGCTAACCTGTCGTAATGAACGACTTTAGGTTTAGAGTTCGAAGACTTACGAATCCGAACCACGACGTCATTCAGCCTTTTTAGGACTGTATACGGGCCATCCCAAGGTGACTGTAATTTCGGACAAAGTCCTTTCCGTCGAGTCGGATTCCACAACCACACCTTGTCTCCTTCGTGGAACTGATGTTCAGTAGCTCTTGTGTCGTAGCGGGTCTTCATCTTCTCCGTCGCCAAGTTGACTCGCTCTCGTGCAAAGTTGTGCATCACTTCAAACCGGGCCTGGAGATCTTGAATATATTCCTCAGACGATGAAGGAGCATCCGGAGGGCGGCCAAACAATAGATCACAAGGCAGACGAAGGTCACGACCGAAGAGCATCTGTGATGGAGAATAGCCGGTAGTCTCGTGGACAGCACTGCGGTAAGCCAGTAAAAAGAGTGGTAATTTCTTGTCCCAGTCCTGTTGGTTACTGGAAACCACTAATGAGAGGTTATTAAGGATGGTTCGATTGAACCTCTCTACCATGCCGTCCGACTGGGGATGCAATGGCGTCGTTTGAGTTTTGTCAATGCCAAGTAGTTTGCATAGTTCTTTGATTACTGCCGAGGCAAAATTCCTTCCCTGATCGGAATGTAACTGAAGAGGCACTCCGAACCTGGAAATCCAGTGCTGTATCATTACCTCAGCTACTGTGACTGCCTCTTGATCAGGAATAGGATAAGCTTCAGGCCACCTGGTGAAGTAATCAATGACAACGAGTATGTATTTGTTGCCATCAGCAGTTCGTGGCAGAGGTCCCAGGATATCAAAGGCGATACATTCAAAAGGCGCACCTACGTTGTAACGTTGCAGTCTGCCTCGGCTGCGTTTCCTCGGTCCTTTCCGACCTGCACAGGCATCGCAAGATCGGCACCACTTTTGCACGTCATCCTTTGCATTATTCCAGTAAAAGCGCTCACGAACTCTCTGCAAGGTCTTCATTATTCCAAAGTGACCTCCAGTAGGGGTGCTATGTAACTCTTTAAGGACATCAGGAATGCGGGATCTTGGAAGTATAAGTTGCCATCGGAACGTCTTCCCATCATCCGATTCGAATTTCCGGTATAAGACGCCGTTTCGAATGTGAAGTGAATCCCAGAGTGCCCAATATTGTTTGGTTGTAGGACTACAGATAGAAATGTCCTGCCAGGTAGGTTTTCTGTTTGATGACTCCATTAAATCAATTATGGGTTTAATGTCGCGGTCTTCCAGCTGGTCTTTCCTGACTTCATCATCACTCCACGGTTCTCGATCAGCCGATGTTGATGTTGTAATTTGTCTTGCGACCGGAGTCAGCAGCTCGTATTTCGCTTCCACCCTGGAACAATATCGGCAGCTTTCTTGGCAAGGTCTTCTAGACAGGGCGTCGACGTTTCCGTGTGATGATCCCTTACGATGACGGATAGTGATGTCATATTCTTGGAGTCTCTGTATCCACCTGGCTATTTGACCCTCAGGATTCTTGAAATTTAAAAGCCAGGTCAATGATGCATGATCGGTGCGGAGCAGGAATTTTCTGCCGTATAGATAGTGATGGAACTGTTCTACAGCTTTGACTGTGGCGAGCAACTCTTTCCTGGTGACACAATAATTCCTCTCCGGTTTAGACAGGCACTTGCTCCAGTATGCCACTACACGTTCTTGGCCGTCTATTTCTTGGGACAAAACAGCACCAACACTTTCATTACTCGCGTCGGTGTCGAGAATAAATGGTCGGTCAAGCTGAGGATACGTCAGGATTGGAGCAGATGTTAAAGCCTCCTTTAAGTTGTTAAATGCATCCTCGCATTCTTTTGTCCACAAGAACTTTTGGTTGCTCTCTGTCAGCTTGTGTAGGGGTCTTGCGATGGAAGAAAAGTCCTTCACGAATTTCCTATAGTAGGTGCAAAGCCCTAGGAAGCTTCTCAGCTGATGGACATTTTCGGGACGTTTCCAGGATTTAACGGCTGATACCTTTCAGGATCCGTGCGCACACCTTCTGCAGAGATGACATGTCCCAGGTAAGTCACTTCCTTTCGGAACAATTTGCATTTAGCGGGACTCAGCTTCAGATTGGCTTCTTTCAGTTTCTGAAGCACCTTCCTAAGATTTTCTAAATGTTCTTCAAAACTCTTTCCAACGATGATGATGTCGTCCAGGTATATGAGGCAGGCTTCGTAGGAAAGGCCTTTCAAAACAGTTTCCATAAGACGTTCGAATGTTGCCGGCGCTTTACACAGTCCAAACGGCATCACCTTGAATTGCCAAAGCCCTTGTCCCGTAGTAAATGCCGTCTTTTCTCGGTCTTCAGGCTGTATTTCTACCTGCCAATACCCACTCTTTAAATCAAGTGTTGAGAACCACTTGCTTCCAGAAAGAGTGTCTAGAATGTCGTCAATTCTAGGAAGAGGGTAACTGTCTTTCTTCGTAACCTCATTCAACCGGCGATAGTCAATGCAAAATCTTGTTGAGCCGTCTTTCTTTCTGACGAGAACGATGGGAGATGCCCATGGACTCGCTGAAGGCTCGATGATATCGCCTTCTTCCATATCTTTTAACAGTGTTCGCACATCTTCCTTTTAGCAAACGGTAGACGTCTTGGATGTTGCTTGATCGGGGGATGATCGCCAGTATCTATTCTATGTTGTGTCAAACTAGTTAGACCCACGTCAGAAGACGAGCGGGAGAAAACAACTTGAAGATCTTTAATGACGCGATCGGCAGCATGTTTCTCTTTATCGTTTAATTGTGAATTCTGCAATAACTCCGATGTAATGCTCTCTGAGGACACGGATTCTGGGATGTTACTCTTTCTTTCAACGCTGGTTACTGGAGTACATGTTGCAACCACTTCACCTTTCTTAATAACTCTCGACTTTTCAGTTACATTGGCGACTCTCACCGGGATAACCGTTCTGGATAGGTCGACGAGTGTTGAGGCTACTAGTATTCCTTTTGGGATATTACAGTTATTGAGATATTCTATGATGCCGTAGCGGAAATTTCTATTTTCGGCTATGGATCCAGGAAGTAAAATTTCTGTTCTTGCCGGTATTGTGATATAGTCTTGTGCTATGATTTTATGGACAGATTTAACTTCCTCATCATTAACGAGAAATAACGCTATGTCCTCAGATGTAGAATGCAATTCGTTATTTTTAAAATCCAAGGAAAAATAGTATTTCCTTAGAAAGTCCAATCCGAGTATGCATGGATCTGTAATATCCGTCACATATGCCGTGTGATGGTAGGCGGCACTTCCAAATGTGATTTTCACGTTTAACTTCCCAGCTATGTCGATCTTCTGCAGTTTCTTCGTATGTGGCCTTCAACTCCGCAGTTTCAGCACTTTAGAACTACTTTCTTTTCACTTCTGTTCCGTCTCAAGCCACTGACTTGTCTGGTAAAATCATCTGCTTTATATTCCGTACCCTGGGGTGTTCTGCAATTCCGTCTTATGTCTTCAGCACCGTCACCTTTATTCCGTTTTCAGCACCGCAGTTCCAGCACTTTACAGTCGGTTTCTTGTCACCAATATTCCGTCTCAAGGCGTTCAGTTGTCTAGTTAAATCGTCTAGACGGGCAGTGACTTGATCCCCTGGCTCCTGGACTTGAGCAGCCCTGACTGGATGGCGGTCTCGACGGGTGGCTTGCTGGGCTGCCTCGAATTTCATAGCGTACACTAAAGCGCTTTTCAGATCTTTAACATCCGCCATTCGCAGTGCTTTCTGTATTTCAGGGTCCCGGATGCCATCGATGAAATATTGCAGGGACAGGATTTCCCTTGTTTCTGTCGGGCACTCCGAAAAGGCGTGATGTGACAGCCTTTCAACATCCGTGGCGAGCTCCTGAAGTGTTTCGGTGAGCTTCTGTTGACGGGATTTTAATTGGAGCCTGCTGTAGTCTTTTAAACATTTCTCGCCGAAGTGCAGCTCCAAAGCGCCGGATAGAGCTTCGAAATCTAGCCTTTGATTTTCGGGAAGCGTCTGCAGGATATCCGCTGCGTCTGCTCTCAGAGAAGCGGCGAGATGACAGGCCTTAGCTTGGGAATCCCATCCATTCGCATCCGCAACGATAGAAAATTGTGTCCTATACACCTGCCAGGAGGTCTTCCCATCATATGTAGATAGTTTCAGAACGGAACGAGCAGGCATCGATAAAAATTTGAAACCTTCCGGATTGCTACCTGCCGTCGCTACGAATTTCTTTAAATCATCAACTTCTTTGGTGACCGCAGAAACTCTATCATTAATTTGTTGTTCCACGGCAGAAACTCTCTCTTCTATTTCTTCTTTTACCGAAGAAACTTTTTCTTCAAAGTTTCCAACTTTATTCTCAACTGCGTCGATTCTGCCTTCCATAACCTCGAATTTGTTTTCTATTACGCTGGTAATTTCTCTTTTCATCTCTTCTTGTCTTGCTTCAATCTTTTCCTGTCCTGCTTCAATCTTTTCCTGATTACATTTCATCTCTGCTTTCATTTCTTCTTTAAACGAGGCAAACGCTGATATCAGCTGTCTTAATTGCTCTTCCATCGCTCTTGTGATTGGCATTCAAATCCCACTTCTGACACCAAAAATTGTTGCGTGCGTACGGGTTCGTTATGAAATGAATGCACAAGTCCGATGAAAAATGAACGAAAATTTATTATTATCACAACAAAAAAAAAATGCTTAAATTTTCTCAAATTATCATGCAGTATTACAATATCTCACAGTAGTTTTCTTTTAACTACTCAAATGTCCAATAGAACGTAATTCAAAACAGCTAAAGAACGCTAATCCGCGAATTCGCTACAATCAACAACAGTAGTTTTCTAAACAACAACAAACTAAGCAACAACTACTACAAACTGAGATGTTTTCCTCCTTTTATAAGATTTTAAAATCACGCGCTAGAATTTTCCAGTACTTTCTCGAAATCAAAAAGAGATATTTATTTATTTAATGCACGCGCTCTTGTATTTTCAATTTTTCCGGCTTAGCTTTCTTTTAATATTCGTCACGCGCTGCACTGCGCGAGAAATAAAACCATTTAATTTATAATTGAACTAACATTAGCTTTTTAAATACCAAATTCGTAACAATATCTTTTAGGTGATTATTTTAATAGATGTGTTTACTAAGTATCAGATAAATGAAGTGGTTTACCTCTGAAACTTTTATCTATACTCTTTGCGAAACTGTGAATTCAAATATAACATGCATAAAAAAACAAAATGTCGTCAGAAAGAGTTTAACTTGCGGATTTTAGACTTCAATGATAAATTGAATTATAATCATGAGAAATAAAAATCATGAGATTTCCTTGTCGGTTACAATTCCCCAGTAATAAGTACAGAAATGTCCTAATGGTTAACGTTTTACCATTATTATAGGGAAAAGTTTGAAAAACGTGAAAGCAGTTACAGAAAAAGAAAATAAAAAACAAAGAAAGAAGAAACTTTAGTTCAATTTTGCACACTTGGTTCTCAAAACGCTTCAGAAGTCATTTGCATGCAATCACTGTTGTCTTTGAATTAAAAAAAAACTTAGTCTTTCCCTTTTGCCGAATTAACATATTTTTAAGGAGATGGGGAGGGAATGAAATAATATGAATTAATCTTTCCGAATATTTGATCACCAGAATGGACTATCGACTGCGACACTTCGAGAAATGCGTCTGAATATGGCAAAGCGCCTACAGCTATTCGGCTGAGGACTCAAAAAGCTTTCATGAAGGGTTTTGTAAGGGGAATTGGCTCGTATTTAATTGAAGCATGGAGAAAACTACGAAATCGGCAGCCTGTTCATACAACCAACCCATTCACCGGGATTTTAAATCGAACCAAACTACCAGTGTCTTGCCTATTCGGCCGCTCACTTCAATAAAATGAGTATAAATACTGACGGCGAGCATTGCTTTGCGGAATACATGATAAGAAGAATTTTGCTCTGTTTCTTTAATTCACTTAAACTGAATTTTATGCATAGAGTACCAACCGCTGATTAAAATCACTTTTCTTCCAAACAAGAGTTTATTAAGCGGCTGAGTTTAACAGACGACGATTTGTGTGTTGCATATTATGATGTCAACTTTAAATTTATCTATCAAGATAATAACTAATAATTAATATCTAAGTAATAATCAAAAATCAATGCTAAACTATTTATGCAATTTTAAAATTCATTTAAAATTATGTTCTATAAACTCTTTGCTTCTCTTTCTTGTTTTAAACTTTTGCAAAGAATTTATCTATTCTCATTTGTTTTGTATTGTTCATCAGCAGTTTTTTAATTACATTCTCAAGCTGGTAGCTTTTCTGATGCTGGTTTTCAACTGCTGGAAGCTTTTCTGATGATCACTTTTTAATTCAATAGTTTTTCTTACAATTTGCAGCGTTTTTCTCTAGATTTAATTGAGGTTAACATTTTCATCCGTATCACTTTCATGATAACTTTCAATATCTGCAACTTTATTAACAGTTTCCATGATATCGTAATCAGTTGTTTTACATGTTGTTCCAATATTATTGCCAATTGCAACGTATTCTATAAATCAAATTCATAATTTCCCTCAACTGATATCGCTCTGAGGCTTCTTCTTAATATATATATATTGAAACCAATTCTTAACTTTATTTTGAGAGATTGTCACCCATGCATGGCTTCTAGCAAAGATATCGACTTAGTTATCTCTTTCGAAGATTTTGTATTTTTACAAGATTCACAAGTTTTGCTAATTATTTTCTTGAAAGATATCTTTTTCATAATGATATCTGAAAACTTTTATAATACCCCGGGATAAAGGCTGAATGTTAAAAGCTGTATTTTCAGAAAGAAACACTAATTTAATGTTTTCAGAACGAAATCAGACAATTGTATAGCATAGTTATCTAATGGTAAAACTATTTTAAAATTTTTCAGTTTGTAGAGACATTAGGTTATTTCGAAGCAGGAGACTTGAAAAATGAGCAACGCCCACGCCGGAAATCGAACCACGGACCTCTGGAATACGCGCCCAGCGTGTTGACCACTACACTACGAAGGCATGCTAAGATGGCGAGAGAAATACCTTATAAGTTCATTTTCTCATTCCAAAAGAAAATCAGCAAAAATACTACTTGCTATCCACAAATGCTTATTACTGTGGGCAGTTAGAGAGGATTCATGGCTCTTTTCCAAAATCGAGATTTTTCTGCTGTTGCCAGCTATCTTCTTAATTGTACACACATTTCACGTTAATAGCACAGTTACGCCTTTTTTCAGTTTTTTTTTTTTTTAAACCCACCTGCTATTTAGCTTTAAACATGGATGCGAGTTTTGGTAATGCTTTGTAAAACAGTCCAGTTTCGTTCACAAACAGAGACGCTATATCAAATAGTCTTTGGAATATTATTGCTCTAAGGTCATCAAGTCATTTATTCCATTAAAATGTGAATCAACATTATTATTTCATAAATATATATTAATTAAAGCTAAATACATATCAAAATGTTTCTTATATCTATTTACCTACTTATTTTTGAAGTGGTAGCATCCTAACTATACCACAACTATCTTCCGTCATAAGGGAAAATTTACATTTATTGTTCTTCATTGCATAAAATGTTATATTTCCCTCTTTTGCATTCATCATTGTGCCATGTAAAAAGATAATTTTTGAAAATGTAGAAAATTTGGCAATTTCAGTTTGCAAAAACAAATTTTCTGACTGCCGATACTAAAAATAATTTAATTTATTACTAATTGTAAAAGTTTAGTAATGGTAACGTTAAAAAGTATGAAAGTATGTATCTAAGTGGAACGGCAGAAAGTTAAAGCACTTGACGCAAGCAATTGAAATTATTCATGTGATCTTGCTTGCTCTGAACTCATGTTGATTAGTTTCCGCGAAATTTGAAGAAAAAGTGACATGAAATGAGGAAGGAAAAGTATAGCAAAACCCAATCACCACTTTATTCCGCTTAAAGAAATTTGTTATTATAGGATGCACTGCGTGCTCAGATGCAGATATGTGATGCTCTAGAGCTCAAGAAGGAATAAGTGTAATTACGATCCTAATATAACTCGTTAAAAGACTGAAATTCAGTATGGTATAAAAACCACTGAAGTTGGACTGAGGGTATGTTCTTGAAAATTACATTTAAGGAACTGGTCTTAATTTCACATGCTTTTGCTTGCTTACGGCTTTCAAAGAAGATAATCGTCTACTTCTTAGAAAACGCTTATATTTTATCTTATTCATATTGTAAAATTTATTTAGCTATTAAGTAATTTTATTTGAATTCCTTCATATATTCTTATTTTCCATCAACCTTCACCAGAAGGCAAATTTAAATTTAAATAGCAAAAGAGATATGAAAGCAATATTTCGTCAAGGATACTTTGAACTACGCCATAGACTTTGACGAGTTACTTCTGCAAACCAGTCGGAGCCGAGACTTGTTTTAGAACGACGCATAAGTTGTAATGACCTTGACCATGACCTGATGCTACGTTTTGAGCTGATGCCCTCAAGCTTTTACGTTGACTTTTGAATTCCGTGCGTGAAGTTCGGCACCTAGTGAAAGTAAGGAAACAGGGAAAGATGCCATCCGAGTGGGGCATGTGAAAAAATTTCAAAGTCCTTCTATCCTGCTTTCTAATTAGTGACTTTGTAAGCGCATTTGATCCATTTCAGCGAATTTCATTATTCACAATAATATTCAAATGAATTATTATGGCTAAGTGTTTAAGACTGCTGAATACTGGAAGTTCGACATGGCTTGGGTTCAAACCCAGGAGAACGAGACCGCTGCATGGTTGCTTTTTGTGGTTTTTGCCTTGTGTAACGTGGATACGAGCCAGTTTCCCAAATAAGCTGTTCTAAACTTCCTCATAAGCTGTTCCAAGTTCATCTCTCCTTTTAGACACCTTTTATGAACTGATTTAGTATTATTTTATGTATAACTATTGTAAAACTTCAGATTTACAGCGCTACGATGCCTGGATACCTCATCACCAACCAGATGTCTTATCGCTCATCACGTGACATTGGTCACACCCCCTGCATCTGCTATCCTGTCTCCATGAGAACTACGTTCGGCATTTCCTTACCTGCAGCGCTCCTAGAAGCACCAAAGTTCGATAGCCGGAGCACAACCTGCAATTTCGCAGGTTAATCGCGGCAAATAAAGCAAGTTGGAGTTCCCTCCTTTTAGATATATAGTCCTTGTGGCTTTGCAGTATTCAAATAACCCAAACTAAACAGCTGGCATTTGGACGATTTTTGCATCCTTCAAAATGGAGATTATGTGCTTAATAAATGAACGAATGGGAGTTGCCCTGCAGTCAGTTTCAATTGAATTTCCTTTGGTAGGTTTCGCTTCACCACGCCTACAACAGGACGAGAGGTCTGGCAAATGGAATTTTTATGTCTTCATCTGTTTTAATCAAAGCAGGGAAATTTTCCTCCGTTTTGGTGAGGGTTCTCTTCGTCTGAGGTTTCGAGATTCTTGGCTTCTGCTGGTGTTTTATGAATTCTAAGCAACTCCTGCAAATGCTCACATACGGACACCCATGACAGAAAATACAATTGTATTTGCTATTTCTCTTCAATGATAAAATATCACTCCGGTGACTTTCTCCATAATTTACTTATCTAGGCTCATTGTAGCATAAATGTTATGTGTGGTTAAACCATTATCATTTAAAGCACTGGCTTGGACGTTTCATCGAGTTAAATTCTCGACATGCCCATTCATACTCAAGATGTTATTCACATCGTAAATATCTTTCCTTGTGTTAGTTTGAGAGAGTTCCAGAAAATAGTATATCGGGAACTTTCCCATCGCGTTGCCTTTGCCTCGCGTAAATTGCTTCACATGTAAGAGGGGAAAATTCTTTAACTTTCTGGAAAATTTTTAATGGCTTCCTCATTGATTATTATAGTAATTTTCTTCAGAAGACATTCATAGTTTCAGCTTCTGTTTTAATACGGGTGAAATGATTTTATCTTCAGTTAAAGGCTAAGTTGTGCTGCACAGAAGATCTTATTATTCTTCACGTAGGTGAAGACTGATTTCTTCTCAACTTCTGCTTCAAATTCTGTTGTGTACAAAGCTACTGAAATTCATTGCTCAGCTACCGCTAGTCTAGAATCACCTTTCTTTAAACTTCAGACTCATCATTTCTTTGTGTCATCTGCTAATGGACTGAATTTATTCCGTAGTTTTATTTCCATTGGTTCAGATGGGGGGGGGGAAGGATATTTCCGTTTCACCCCTGGAGATTGCTACATCATTTTCTCAGATTCTTTAGTGTTGAGAGTATCTATATCTACTCCGGTCTGGTTGTGCAGTGGTGGGATTTTCCTATGTTTGGTTGCTCGTCTGCTCAGGAGTCGAACTTGGGCTTTTATTACTTATCATCAGTATCATCTTTCCAGTACCATATTCCTGCATCGTCATCATTAAGTAGCTTATTTTCTCTTGTTTATCGGAATCTGCCTGCTCAGGGATAGGAGTCGTTTTCTTTGAAAATGAGAAAGTGTCTTCTGTTGAAGCTTCGATTGCTTGTTGTTCTTTTCCCGTGTCATTCATTATCCGAAATTGCTCACTTTTATCTTTAACAAAGTTTCGTAAACTTAGAAGATTTTATAGAAACGCCAGTACCCGAATAATCGGATACATCAGAATTCAATTACTCCGAAACACCCGTGTGGTTAAACTTATTATCAGCGCTACGCAATTTACCGCCAGTGTAATCTGTGGGGATCTTAAATTCTGTCGCTTGGTGCCTTGCTAATTTTTTTTAAATTTTGCCCGGCTTTGAATTCTGCCACTCGGTGTGATGCACCATGCCGGGCTTGGCTAGGTTTATCAGCAAAACGTCCAGTTCCAGTTCACGTGTTAAGCAGCGAGTAGCTTGTTTGTAAATGTAAATGCGGTTTATATACAAGAAACTTAGTGGGAGAAAAATCACCTTCATTCAGCTCTGACACTTAAGTTGTATTCTTGTTACTTTAAATAAATATGTTTCTTTGAAACTCAGCACGTAGCGGTGCATAGTTTTTTTAGTTTTAAAGTTTTAACAACAAGTAGCAGCAAATAAGTGTTTTAGTTATGGTTTATCTTTTGTATGTTTATTGAAATTCACTTAGATATTGATTAGTTGTAACGATAAAAATTAGTCTGAGAGAACCAAGAAAAGGTAAAATTTTTAGCCCAAAGCCTTATACTGTATTCAAGAAAATCATTATAACGGGATTTTAGTCGATCGTCGAATGGGTTTTACAGATTGATAATGGGAGACTGATCAGAATTTTCGTATGGGTGTCATATCGAAGGTCGTACTAACGCGAATCAACTGTGCTTTGAAAATATCTGACGAAAAATATTTAGCATCTCTGACTTATCAGTTTCATATGCGTCACAGCTACAACATCAAATCACGAAATAAGAATTTGTTGCTAACAGCACCTGCTCCCGAAAGAAAAACGAGAGAATATGAGTAATGCATCAAGCAAAAAACGTGCATAGCTAAATTTACTTTTAGAGCGGTATCTTTTTATTTATTTTAATTTTATTTTATTTTCCTTTGCCCTGATTTATCAAGCGCCAACAGATAAGACATGTTTTTAATGCCCGTATCAGTGCTAGAATAAAGTAAAAAGCAAAAATATGAAACGGTGGTTGATATTATCAAGTTTATAAAAACCTGGAAAAGGGGAAGATAAATCTCAACGGTAGGACATTTTGTTATTATTTATAATCTTAGCGCATATTATCATTTGCTGTTTCCGATGGAGAATCTGTAGAGTATATGACACGGTAGCCAAACTTTTAAGATAATGGGAGCCGCGTGGTAGATTTCGTGAACGTTCGAGAGCCGCAAGATTTATATCGTTTCAAAAGTAATAAGACAGGTTCTTAATATAAAGAAACTTTACGTGATTTAATGAGATTTTCGCATTTTTTATGTGATTGCAATGGTCACATATAAATAGGAATAAATAAATCTCATATATCCTACTTTACATTCGGATAAGTCCTAAGAAAATACACTGCTGGCCATTAAAATTGCAACACCAGGAAGGAATGATCAACCGGGGTACTCGTACCACTGGTGGCATCCTGTTAAAGCTTTTTTTCTCTAACACTCGTAAAATTATGCGATCCCAGCTTTGTTCTAGGACTTTAGGAAAATATTTTCACAAATATTCTCTTAGCATTAAATGTATCAAAATTTGTCTTAAATTGATGTTTTTAAAAGGAGTAATATTTAATAGGAAATAAAAATAAGTTCCTATAAAACGATAGTAGTATCTCATTCATTCTATTAGAGTTGACTGATTTATTAGCCTGTCTACACTTTATGTTGCCACCATTTCTGGGCTCATATTGCTCTATTTTCAATTAAAATAATTTTTTACCTCGATTTGCTCTCTTTAAGAGCAGATATTTTATCATCTTGTTGCTTTGTATTCCTTATTTTTCTACGCGAGTTGGGAATATTGTCGTCTGTTTTTGAAGAACTGGTAATGTATTGTGCATTTAAATATTTGTGAAAACGTCATAAAACAAACCTAGATTATTAAAACGGAAAAATGGCTAGGGCTGACAAAGCTGAAAAGCGATGATTCACAGGGGATGGATCCAGGACAATCTACTAGCACTAAGAATATTGAAAAGAAAAAAAAATTGCTTATAGAAAATATAATGAAAGTTATTTTATCATTTGAGTTTTCTTGGAATGGATATAAAATGGACCGTCAACCTCCAAGTGTTGTTTGCGGTTAACTGTTATCCAATCAAAGTATGAAACCATCGTTTCTTAAAAGACATTTTGAAGCTAAGTATGCCAATTTAAAGGATAACTCTGAGGAATATTTTAAGAGGAAATCAGCGGAGTTCACAAACAGTAAACACGTAATGAAAGGTTTTCTTACTTCAAGTGAAAAGGCTTTGGAAGCTAGTAAGCCAGAGAATTGCCAAGACTGGGCAGGCTCACACTATAGAAGGAAGGGTAAAATCCTAGTCTACGGTGCAGCCTTGGCGCGAAAATTATTGCCAACACCAAAAATGATCCGAAGAACGTCTCTATATATATATACTATATACATAGTACGAGTATATACTATGTTTAACTATATATTTTCTTTGAATGACCCGTTAACTACTCATCGTATATGTCCCGTTTTTACTGCTCATCATAAAGTCGCCAAAAGTAGCCAAATTCCGTGTGCACCGGATACTAGGATTAAACCGAAGGAAGCCTTACATTACCCAGCAGCTAAAGATATCGTTTTAATATTATTCAATGAAAAAGCAGCTAATGATTATAATATTTTGTTATTAAATGATGCAGTAAGTGTACGAATTCATGAAATGGCAAATTCTATAAAAGAGACACTTATTCAAAAAATATAACACCGTGAATATTTCTCATTGCAATTGGGTGAAAATGTTGATATAACGAACTTAGATCAATTATTAGTTTACATACCTTTCGAAGAACATATACGAATTGCCGAAGAGTATTTCTTTTGTGAATCTCCTCATGATAAAGCAACTGCAAATTAAATTTTCAACGTAATTGACAGTTTTGTCTGAAAGTGGTATTCCTTGGAATGGCTACATTGCTGTATGCAGTGACGGAGCTCGGGCGTTAACAGGAAAACATTTTGATGTTATTTCTCAAATAAAAAAATAGCACATGAAACTAAATTTACTCAGTGCTCCATTCATCGTGAAGTAAAATAACTCAGAAGAAAGTTTGAAACAAAAATTTTTCTATTTTTTTCAACTTAACGGTTACGCAACCTGAGTACAGAAAATAAATCTGAAACGGAAATGAATGTTTGAAATGGAGTCTGTGATCCCTCACTCCTTGATGCAATATTGTTGATATGAAGATTTTACGATGAAAGTGAAAGATTTCTACTTAGAATAATAACAATTGATTGCGAATTAAAATTTTTGACCAGAACTGAAACAGCTGTCAATCCAGTGATACTTCAAATATTTCAGTATACACAATCATTGGTGAAGTAAATTATGTTCTCTGCCTAATTACCAGGGAATTATTACGAAGGATAGCGTTTTATGTTCATTGCAGCATATTACTGTGAGTGGTTGCTAAAACTGTGAAGGAATTTCATAAAAATGGCCTGACTTGCTTAGGGATGGGGAATTAATTTTGAAGGACAATTAGAGAAAACTGACAAGAGTACAAAGTACTATAAACAAGAGTAATATAAAATCCTCGTGCTGAAAATTATTCCCTAAATTTAAAGAGTCCTGCGAGGACTACAGGGCAAAAGAGGTTTCTTCAGCAATTACTCAAGCCATTCAAGAGCTGAATAAAAGCGGTACTCTGTAACGAATAGCCATTCAAAAGTAGAATAACAGCGGTACTCTATAACGAATAGCAATCTCCCAAATGGCTCCCAACTCTTGTGAAGAATGTGATCACCCACAAGGAATGTAAGCAGAAACTGCCTGAAATAAAATTAACCCGAGAGAAAACATATAAGGAAGCACTACGTTTTAGATTATCTTCGTATTCATACATTTTGTCCTATTCCGATGGTCATTATCTGCTTTAAAAGGTATAATGCTCGGAAAAGTAATTGCCCAGAAATAAAAACATTTGCAATTTTGTGTGCTACTGTAACGAAAAGCCTGCCGTGGTGTGTATGCAATCGATTTAAATTACTACATACATAATATAATTTAAGAAATTAAATTACTGATTAATAAAGAAACGTGTCATTGTATGATTTCTAGTTTAAATTTAATTTATATTTCAAAAATTAAACTACTATTTATTGCAGACAAGTTGTATTTCGGAGGGCTAAAAACCGCGAGTAGCTCGGGAGTCGAAAAGCCCCAGATCGGCCCATGCCTGGTATATGAGGTCGTTCTTAAAATTAACGTAAAAAATATTCTGGTGCTTAGGCATTAACTGACATTTATCAACATATAGCCAGCAGTCTGTCAATTAAGAATAAATATGCGCTCAGCCGCATTAGAGACTGCACTATCATTGCTGAAAGCATTGCTAACAGCCTGGAGTGACTTTTTTCCTTGGACACTGTGTCGTCAGCAGCCCGGTCTGTACATATATTAATTTACTTAATGCCTCTTTTTTTTGTATTGTTTGTTTTTTATTTTTTGTTTTGTTTTATTTTTTATTATATTTAATTTTATGATTAATCCAGAACTCTTTTAACGTATCCCACAATTTGTAATGTATCTGTTCATCTTATACATCTGTACCTGATTATATAGCATATCCTTAATATGACTGTATGCCTAACATGTACCATAACTATATAACTGTCTGCCTAACATGTACCATAATAAGTGTTCCCCTTAGTCTCAGCAGTCCCCACCATGCACCTTCTTTCCATGTTCTGGTCCTTATTTCAATGTTCCTCGTTTAGCGTGGTCAATTGCAGGACACAGTACTAAGCTCTTTATTTATATTTATTTATGCATTTATTTTTTAATTCCATCGACAGGATCCAACAGGCTAAAAAAAAAAGCGCCTAACCCAGTGCACCAGCTGTTCCGTCGATGGCATAAAGGAAGAAAGCCAGCAGTCTGTTGGCACGTTTTGCGAAGAAATATATTTTCGACATCAGCACATCAATTACGCATGTGTTTTTCTTTATTTTGGGGCATATTTCTTGACAGCTGTATTCAAAATGCCATGCAACAGATTTTTATTGTATGCAAATCTCTGCTTCCACATGAACTCTGAAAAAAAAAAAAAAAAAAAAAAAAAAAAAAAACAGGTAAATGACTTCTTTCGAATCAACTTCCAGTTTTTATTCTAATACTTTGCGGATATTTATCTTAAAACTGCATGTGTATCCTATTTCTTCCGTCATGTAGAGTTTCATTACCAAAGACCTGGAACACACTTTGTTTTTTTAGCAAAATGCCATAATGCGTGGAAATAATGGATTGCTTCTGCTTCATTTCACGGCAAATGAAGTAAACACGTAATTAAAAAATGCCTTAAATTTTAACGCAGCAGGAGCAAACGTTATTCGGATAGCTTTAAGTGGGAAAAACAGTTATTTTCCAGAGGAAAAAAATGCTGTGCCGATATGCACTTACTCTAATTGGTCTGAAATTAACGTTAAAATAAAAAAAAGAAGTCATTCTCAATTTTTCTTAGCATCCTTCCTCCAAAAAAATTTTCCTAGAAAAATTTGGAGCAGTTTCTAGTGTTGCTGCAACTCTCGCAATAAAGCAGAATTATTAGTGGTGTTATTGTTGTTGAATCGTCAGACAGGATCCAGCATTTTCGGAGTTATAGGTGATTAGAATAATTAGTGCTCGATATAAATTAAATCTATCCACAATTAAAATAGAAATTTAATTTAGTCATCGCTTGTGAAAGAAATTTATTTCGCGAATACCGAAAATCGGGGCCGCAAGTGGCTATCTATGTCGCTTATGAAGTTGGCGGGTGCTGGCTACCCAAGTACAGATATTCCTTGCATAAAAAACAGCATTCACAGACTTTCTGAGTATTCTATAGCTCACATTTGTTTGAAAGTCCAGTATCTTCAAATAAAGTTGATCCAGCAAATTGGCATTTCAAAGACATACTTTCAAATATTTCTTTGAGAGCTGATTTGCACTGCTATAAATTTATTTCCTTTATAGATGCGAATAATTCTATGTGTCATGTCGTAATATACAGTAATTAAACAGTGGTGCTATCCTTATGTATACAATATCAGTGAAATGAGAAGTAACGGATTCAGACATTTAGTGATCTTAAGCAGTAAAACTTGGTAATGATGTGAGGTATCTGACATGATTTCACTAAACTGTCGAATTTTTGAAACCAAGATGCTGAAATCGACATGTTTAACTTTTCAGAGTTTGCCCGTTTGTCTATAAATGAAATTTCGTGGTTTTAGTGAGATTTTATGGTTCGTCCAACGTAAACGCGAGCAGAAGAACGTAGAATATAACGAAATACCATTAAGAATACTGACAATTTCTGGACGTAGAACAATGGGCTAATCTTTGGAATATGGTAACAGGTAGTTTGGCGACATTTTGGTAAGGCGATGAAAGTTACTAGCTAGGACTTTAGTAGTGTACATGGATAAAGTCAAGAGTGTGCGCAATGCCATTTTTGTGCAATTCTGGGATTTTTTTTAAGTGAAAATAGGTCGACGTGTACATGGATGATACCGTGTATGTGCAGTTCTTAAAAACGCGGCAAGCAGTTTGCGATTCTGCACTTTGTCCCAATTTCCCACCTAATCTTCGTCATGATTAAGCATTTTTGTTCCATAAAAGTTCCAGTATAAGCGTAATTCGGCTAGCAGATTGTTGGAAGAAATTTTGAGTAAAAAAAAAAAAAAAAAAAATTGTGTTTACTTCGTGAAAACAAAATGGCGTCCAAACAAAAACTAGCAGGTTGCTGGCTAAATTTTCGCCAAAAAATCGCCAAGTTACCATAATCCAAAGATTAAACAAACAATGTTTTCTTCACAAAATTTTTTAATAATATATATAAGATCCAAGTTAAGTTCCAAATTAAGTTTTGATCAAATTAACTATTGCCACATAATAAAAGTTTATGTAGTTATTGAAATAGTAAGCTTTAACGTAATCAGTTTTAATGCCCCAATGAAAACTATTTCTGATCTGCGTAGAAAAATGTAATTGTTAGTCTTCTGAGTGCTTTATTACGCGCGATTTGAAATTTTGAACATCATTTTCAGTAGCAGTAACTCTCGCTGGGTCATTGTAGCTGAATATACTAATTCCATGATCGAAATTTATACTTTTTCAATTAAGTCCAAGCGCTGAATCTTTTCCGATGACAGATTTAGCCAAGCGTCTTATTTTTTACCCAACATATGTTTAACATCGCCAGTTCGGGTAAATCTATTATTAAAATTCAATTGCCATAATTCATTTTCAAGACCCTTAGATTTCTATGATAAAGGAGTAGCTATCATTGATCATTTTGAATTTTGCTTTATATCTCTTGATGACATGTGTTCTGGATTTCTTCTGACAAGTAAACCTTCTCTCCTTTGATACCAGTTTCCAGGAAACCCATATATTTTCTGAAAACTTATGTCACAAGTAGAAAAACTGTGAAATCTTAGGGGCAGAGGAACAAGCGTTTGAGCTATAAGGCCCACAATGTATCCGAAAAGCGTTGGAAACATGATCCCCAAAGTCCCTAAAAGGCTCGTTTCACATATTTATACGAACTAATAATATTGTAAGAAGGGGATCTCAATATAAAGGAAAAATCAGCTTGTTGAAAAGAAGCAAAAGACGTTGGGATGTTGAAAATGTGATTTATTATTGACTTCAAACAGAATCTATTACAAGAGACAATCAATGTGCAATTCATCAAATAAACAGTGAGACGGGCAGAAAGACAGTGCACAATGGGCATATTTTAGAAACGCGATAGCCTCACACTTTGCATATTCATCATTTGTCAATGAATCAAAGCAGTAATCCATTGGGGCAAACCACATTCCATGTTCGTCGTCCAAGTATCTACCCTTATAAAAAACATACTTAATCAAGTTCTTAAAACGAGGAGCGCTGAACTGACATACTGAAAAGGACTGCAGGGCCTGAAAACTAACGCTATGCCAAATGTATTCCTGTGTCTCGATAATGATTGTGTCCGTTATGTAACGAACAAAAGATTTGTAATGTCTGAAAAAATGAATAGCCAGAGGCTGGATCATTCCCATAAATCCTTCAGGTACCAGTTCTTTTTGTAGTACTTTACCATCAGGTACTTCGGAAGCAGATAATGCAAGAACATACAAAAAATAGAGACATCATTACGGAAATATGTCCACCTATACACACTTCAATGATACTTTGTGGGTTCTACAGCTCCCAAACGATTGCCCCTCTGCCTCTAAGACTTCACAGTGTTTCTACTTGTGATATAAGCTTTCAGAAAATATATGGGTTTCCAGAAAACTGGTATCAAAGGAGAAAGGTTTACTTGTGAGTTCATAGCTTAACACTCGAACTCATCACTGAGGCGCCACGACTTTGTATAATTCTAACCTGACGAGGCTAGAGGCATATATTTAGTTTATTATCAGAGTAATTCAGTAGCAGTCGACACTCATCACTCCATGCTATTTACTTCCAATCCTTGTTGGTCCAATCAACATTATTATATGGCCCATGACAGCTAATGAGCGAGGTGGCATGCTATGAGATGCTGTAATCTCATGGATTTTCGGCTTCTGAAGCCCATTAAGTCGAAGATCCATGAGATTACATAAGCCATCCAGTGATTGAAATTGTCAATCATTTTGGTGGTTTTGAACTAAGGTTTGTTGCCGCTGGCTACGTCCGAACCGGAAAGTTTCTATTTGTAAAAGAAACGAAGAAGTGAACTTCATGCAGATGGATGTGTCTAGACAATGCCCTAAGAATTAGGTAAGAGCATGACTAATATTAAATTTTGAAAGTATTTGATTTAATTTTGATGATTTTCAGACTCTTGGGTACATTTACGCATTAACGCGAAATAACGGCGGAGCTAAATAGATGAAATCGGAAGAGAATCAACCACATTGAGAACAAAAGTATCTAAACTATTAAAGGAAGTTGAGAATAGTTTGAAGAGACATTAGGTATTTTGAAAACGGAAGAGATGAAAAATGAGCAATACCCTCACCGGGACTCGAATTACGGACCTCTCGAATACTCGTCGAGCGTGCTGACCACTACACATCGGAGGCATGCTAAGAAAGCGGGATAAATATCTTATATACTCCCCCTTTTAAAGGAGGAATAGGGTTTTAGGGGACTCAATCGCCAAATTCTGGTCGAACCACAGACCTCTCGAATATGCGTTGAGCGTGCTGACCACTACCTCTGGAATACCGGCCCAGCGTGTAGAACCACTACACCACGAAGACATGCTAAGAAGGCGAGAGAAATACCTTATATACTCCCCCTTTTAAAGGGTGACTGGGGTTTTAAGGGACCCAATCATCAAATCCTGGTGGTAGGGAGTCATCATCTACCACTTTTTTAGTTCGTGCACCACTGTACAGACATTAGGTAGTTTTGAAGCTGGAGACATAAAAATGTGCAATACACTCACCGGGTCTCGCCCCACGGATCTCTCGAATACGCGTCTGACCACTACACCACGAAGGCATGCTAAGAAAGCGGGAGAAGTACCATATAAGTTTAGCAAAGAAAGATATATATGAATTATGCGAAGTGTATGAATTGTTAATAGAAAGAAAAGTAATTTAAAAATTTAGACGAGGCAATTTATTACGCAATAGAGATAGATTCTCTAGAAGCGGGTATAGTTAGTTCGAAGGAATACGAGGAAAAACTGTCTTCGAGCTATTAAACGAATTAATAACAGGATAAAATAAGTATTAAAAATCCTGATCAAAACTTGGTGCGACTGCAAAATTTATAAAGTTCTGTAAAACTTCCAAAACTAGTGTTAGAAAAATATGCAGGTGATCCTAAAAAACTCACGGAGTTTTGGAACTGTTACGAAAGCACTATAGACAAGAACAAAGTCTTAGTAAGATAGAAAAATTCGCGTATCTGAAAACATTACTCATAGGTGCCGCGAGCAATGTAGTATCTTCATTTAGAATTAAACGAAAAGTATTATGATGACAGTATAAAAACTTTGAAGGGTAGATTCGGAATAAAAAAAATAATAATTAGTCAGTTCATGAACAAGCTGTTATATATAGAACCAGTAAAGTATTCAAATAATATTAAAGCTTTATGTAGGTTATTTGATGAATTCGAAATTGCAGTTTGGAATTTGGAAGCGCAAGTTGTTACGAAAGGCTCATTTGGTCAGTTATTATTACCTATTTTTTTAAAATCTATCCCAGAAGAGTTCGTTCTGGAATTTAATAGAAGAAAAAACCCAAACGAAGAAATTAATGTGTCAAACTTGTTGGATTTCAGATTTCATAAAACGGCAAAAATGAATGACGTGAAGAGTCAAGTTTACTGACGCAAGAGAAACGAAATACCTTACTTTCCACGTTTCGAATAAGTCTGATTGTAGAAATGTACCGCCCACCAGCGGCCGAGCGGTAAAGTCGCTGAACACTGGTAGTTCGGTCCGAGGTTCGAATCCCCCGGACGGGCTGGTTGCATGGGTGTTTTCGTGGTTTTCTCCATGTATAACGTGTATACGAGCCAGTTTCCCTTAGAAAGTCCTCCACGAAGGCATCCCTCCCCTTAGGCAGGTGACAGGTGACGGAGGACGGGGACGCCTGGCGTATAACATAGGTAAACAGGCATTATCTCCCACGTCCTCCACTATCTCGAAGAAGCAACTCTCTGGAGCCCCGTAAGGCTGCACCGGGAGTTTACATGGCCATACAGGGGCTAGATGTCAAGTAGATTTTATATAGGACGTTGTTAATAACACAAAGTAACTTAAAAAGAATATAAAGGATAGCATTAAAACACTAAAACACACATATAAGCTGAAACACATAGTTATACAAAATTAAACGTAAAAGCATAAAAACACACTCGTAATTACGTAACATAAAGACATAAAAACACACACGAGAATACATATCATGACACATAGAATACATATGGAAACACGTAGAGCACATAAATGCAAATATTGCACACAGAAGAAACATACGAGACATAGTAAGGTGTGCGTAAAGCAGAAGCGCTGTGCGGAAATATGCTCAGTACCCATAATACATAATGTACGTACTTTCATTAGGGGCTTCTGTAGCATGATTTACATATTTCGTTGCATACACTACATTCGTGCATTGTACGGATATTATATATTTCGATTTACGATAACACATCATTCCATTGAGTGCCCAGTGCTTTACACAGATAAACATGTCAGTAACATTATTTCTGCACGTTGCTGGCTATTGAAAGCAGATGATTACATGCTCCCCTTAGGCAGATTGTCCTCAAGGTTTTGCCATAATCACTCACACATAGAAATGTACCGACAAGCTGGGCCAGTTTTAATGCTGTTGATAATCGCGCATGCATCTTCTTCGAAAAGTCCCATAACTCATTTTCTTGTGATAACAGCATTAAAGAAAAAATGTGCAAGTTACGTAACGAAAATAGATGCTTTATTTGTTTTCGAAAACATCAGATTTGGAAAACAGGTAGAAATAAAACTAGCTGCTTAAAATGCGGGTTTAAATTGCATCATGAGTCATTATGTACGAATAGTTCAAACCGTAACAAAACGTGAACGTCTTCAAATCAAAACATAAAAGAATTATGCGAAAACGCGGAAGAAAATTCCGTAGATGAAACACAACACTCCCCGAAAGAACACACGCTTCCTGTTGTTCTATGTTTAAAAAAAAAAAAAAAAAAAAAATGCTTTATTGCAAACATGTTCAGTGTTAGCTCATTATGGCGGTAGATCTAGTTTAACTAATTTAATTTTTGTTTGCGGTGCTACACGAAGTTTTGTTCATATTAGTGTAGTTAAGAAATTAAAATTCGTTGGAGAAGAATCACTGTCTGTTTATTCTTTAGGAATGAAATACGTAATATCTAAAACATATAAAGTCGTCGAATTTTATATTTCGGATGCGAAGCATAAGAACAAAATAATAAAAAAAAAAAGTAAAAATAATCTGAAAGGTTTCAGATTTTAAATTACGTCCAAAGGGGCGATTTTTTAACGTTTTGTGTGTTATCTTTATTTATTAAATATCATGTTCTTTGTACTTAAACCATAAAATTCAGTTCAATAGCAATGTCGCAAAATAATTTTAAAATGAGCATATCTTTAGAATTTCCGATACACAGTTACGCGCGCTGGAGATAAAAGTTTTTTTCTCCTGTAGATTGTTGCCATTGCTCGCTTTTAAATTGTTTGTTAATCAAAAAATCCGTTAAAGTTTTACAAAATAGGAAATAGATAATAAAACAAATTACAAATTTCAAATTTGGTAATTTGGTCTTTTCCGCATGCAGATATTCGTAGGAGGATTACGTCATTCAAAATTCGATGGCTCTATGTACCGTTGTTTTATCACAATGCGAGAAATATACATACATTTATGCAGATTTTTCATTATTTAATTTCTTTAAATAAAACACAGGGCGATAATAATTTGTGGCAACATTTGAAAAGTGATTCGCCGTTAGTAGTGAATCGACGCAAAATCGCAAAACGAAGACAATAGTCTTTCAGGGACAAGGCTCCTTTGAACTAATAAATAAATAAATCTGAAAGCTTACAGATTTTATATTACGCCCAAAGAGGCGTTTTTTTAACGTTTTTTGTGTTACCTTTATTTATTAAATATCAAGTTTTTCACACTTAAACCATTCAGTTCAACAGCAATATCACAAAATAATTTTAAAATGAGTATATATTTAGAATTTCCGATACACAGTCTCGCGCGCAGAAGATAATTTTTTTTTTTTTTTTCGTAACATTCGTAACACTGCTCGCTTTGAAATCGTTGAGTTT
Source organism: Stegodyphus dumicola (assembly GCF_044657685.1). Lineage (NCBI taxonomy): Eukaryota > Metazoa > Arthropoda > Arachnida > Araneae > Eresidae > Stegodyphus > Stegodyphus dumicola. The sequence continues at coordinate 186,080,749 of NC_140781.1, forward strand.
GTTAATCAAAAATTCGTTAAAGATTTACAAAATATGAAATAGATAACAAAACAAATTCCAAATGTGAGCTTCCAGATGCCCATATTCGAGAGGAGGACTATATTATTCAAAATTTGATGTCTCCAGGTGCCGTTGTTTTTCACAGTGGGAAAAACATGTATACATTCATGCAGATTATTCTATATTAATTTCTTTATTGGAGTGCTTTTATATTTAGTGGCGACAAATTGAAATGTGAAATGTCGTTTATAGTGAAGTAACGGAAAATGCCAAAGCGAAATTAAAAAAACCTTTCGAGCAAATTGCCCCTTTGGGTTAATTAACCGTCTCATCAGTGACGCCATTACGTCTGCGCAAATGACCACGCCGTCAAAACAAACACTGAAAATGACAAAGGAGTGCGAATTGCGAATCTCTTGTTTAGCTGAAAGAAGAGCTGGAATTTTAATAGGTGTTGATTATTACTGGAAGACGGTAAGGGGGAGGGGGAAGATTCAATTAGGGAAGGAAATTTATGTGATTTCTATTATGTTCGGATGGGTCCAGCTGGCCTTCAAGAGCAAGAGAGCGAAATGGTTTCTGAAAACACTGCAACAGTGAACTTTTATTCTTGCGTAACTGATTTATTGGGATCGTTGTCGACTTCAGATTTGATGGGTATTACCGGTAACTGAGCGATTTCTAATGAAGTTAGCGAAATGATTGAGTGGTGCTTTGAAAAAGGAATACGTTTAGAAGCTAATAGATACTATACTAGCTTTTGGAAATCGGGAGCAGGATAGTTAGAAAATAATTTCGCAGTAGCATTAAGGCGATGTGAAAGAAAGTCTAAAAATTAGACTTGTTGGAAATCCTGAGATTTATCAACAGTATAAATTCGCAACTGAAGGCCAAATGAAAAAGGGTTCAGAAGTGTTCGCAGGAAACAGAATCATCGTATTTTATGCTGCGCAGGAAAATTATAAAACCTAAGGAAACTGCAAGTTGTAGGTTTGTTTACGACGCGAGCTCTTCTACTGAAGGTGTAAAATCCTTAAATGATTTTCTAGACATTGGATCTAGTAGTTTGCTCCCAATGGTTTTGAACATAATTTTAAATTTTCGTAAATATGAAATTAATTTTAGTGGAGATATAGCTAAGGCCATTTTAATGATAGGGATCTTGGACAATGATTAATTAAAATTTCTCTGGTTCGATAATAGAGAGAAAGAATTTAAACGTCTTTCATACGGTCTTTGCTGTAGTCCAGCAATTTTAGATAAAATTCGACATTAACCCCTTGGGTACGAATTTATTTGAGAAAATATTTGCATGTGGAACGGATATAATTTTTGGTTGCGATTCATCAATAGCTACTTCATACTACTATAAATGTAACAAAATTTAGTATTTAGGTAATCCACTATATTTCTAATCGTTCGTATTCTGTCATCTTTATTTTCCTTTTCATTATCCGTAAAATGTAGAAAGCTTGATATATCAAAAGCCTATCGCGTGCCATAGTGCTGGCAAAAATTGGAGTACTTATTTCATATCTTTTTGGCCAATACATATGCATTTTTGGCTTCTTCATGTGCGACATCAAGATGCATAATGCAATATAAGCTTTCACTTCATCAGAACTTACAAGAAACCGCATTTTTTTTTTTTTTTTTTTTTTACACAACCTTCTTTTTCTACCCTTGTCTGGCATATCTATTCGTCTCTTCCACTATAGTGTCCCAAAAATCTTCATTCAAGACTGCTTTCAAAATATCTAAAGACGTAGGATTACTACCTAGTCTACGCAGGCACAAAGGATTAATTCCAGATATTTCAGAAAAACTTTTTATATCGGCTGCATTTTCTTCTTCTTCTCAAATCCATTCCTCTGATACTGCTTCACGAGAAGATTCACTATCACTGCTCGATAGACTTCTTGTGCGTCTTCGAAACCTTGATATTATATTACAATTGTCATCATTTTTTAGTTCAATATCGTCTTCATCACCTTCGCTTTGTGTTTCATTGTAATTGTCAATTTCAGGATCACTAAACAATTCTTCTTTAGATTTCTCAAAGTCACTTTCGCTATCACTATCATAAAATATATTACTTGTTTTTGACATAATGGGGCAGTGTATCGCAAATAATATTCACCGAAATACTGTAATTGCCTTTTCTATTATGACTGATACAAGTTACAATGAAATGAACAGAATTGTGCCTAACCTCAAATAACGTTTTAGACATGTCATCCGCTCCTAGGGAAAACAATTGAATGTCGTCTCTCAGACGTCAAATGTACCCAAGAGTTTAATTTTCGGTTTGACGTCTTAGACACGTCAACCGCTCCTAGGGGAAAAAAAGTGAATGACGTGTTTCAGACGTCAAATGTACCCAAGGGGTTAAAAAATATAAAAGCACAAATTCGAAAAGTTATAAAATGTTAGATTCCTCGTTGTGTGTAGACAATTTATATTACGGTGCAGAAACTATTGAAGATGCATGTCGATTATTCTCAGACGCGGTTACGATTTTTAAAGACGCTGAGACGAATCTTCGAAAATTAATTCCTGGTGAATTGAAAGGGCTTATAACACAGAATTAGCTGAAGCGTCAAACTTTTTGGGCATGATCTGGAACCCCGAAGCACATAAAGTCAAGTTGAATCGAGAGTTTTTAGGTAAATTATCATATGACTGTGATGAGGCCATAAAAAGGACTATTCTCCAAACAAAGGCCAGAGTTTACAATCCCATAGGGGTGTTTCATCCCTATTTGATGAAAATGAAAATTGTATTACAAAAATTTTGGACATTAGGTGTGAACTGGGATGATACTCTTCCATTAGAAATGACAAAGACTGGATTTACTGTCAAGCTGAATTAAAAGTGCTCGAATATTTTTCTCTTCTGAGAAAATATTTTGGTAGCTGTGAAAAATCTAATGTTAGTCTCCATGTATCCGCTAATGCTAGCCTTAAAGCGTACGGCGCAGTAGCATATTTTAGATATCTTGATTCAAAAAACATTTACACCAGTTTCATCACTGCTAAGGGTCGCGTAGCTCCATGCAAGATTATAACTCTTCTTCGTTTGGAGTTGATGGCTGCTTTAGTAGCTGCCGAATTGTCTAAGTATTTGCCAAAGTTGTTTCCTAAACTGTGCCATTAAGCGTTTCTTTGGAGTGATAGCCAAATAGATATCTACGGATAACGGGATGTGCCAGAAACTGGAAGCCGTTTGTGTCAAACAGGGTTTCTGAGATTCAATCACTCAACGTATCCTGAATGGAGGTTTCACTGCAGTGGGAAAGACAACTCTGTATTTCGCGGAGAAAATGCCTTTAACCTTGTGAGAAGTTCCCTTTGGTTACAGGGACTTACTTCTCTGGCTATCTCAAATATTTGGCCAATAAATCAACAGACAAATATTGATAAGAAGAGCGTTCCGAGCAAAGCAAGTGAGCAAACGTCTCTTCAAGTTTCTGTTCAAATTGTAGAAACTTTGACATCACTAGATTTGACCCGATTCAGCAGGCTGCTAAAGGTATATCGGATTACAGTTGATATTATGCGATTTATAAACAATATAAAATGAAATTCAAAGGTCCATTAAAGTCTGTTGAGATTTCGAGAGCAAAGCTCTATTGGGTAAAAGTCACACAGCGAAAGCACTTTGCTAAAGAGATTCCAGACCTTTCAAGTGGAAAGCTCTTAGAAAAGAAGTCTTCAATTTATTCACTTAACCCAAAACTGATTACCCACGATCTTCTGCGTTTAAAGGGCGGACTCCAGTTCACAGATCTTGCTTTCGAAGAAAAACATCCATGGCTGTTACCTTATAAAGATAGTAATCTTAAAATCTTATGCTAAATTGTTTCATGCCAGAGTTTGTTATCGTAGCCGATATTAGAGCAAAGTTTTGGATCGCAAAAGGACGCCAATTCGTCAAACCAACATTGAATAAGTTTTTTTTCTTGTATGTGTGTAAACGATACAAGGTGCGTGCCGGTACTCAAGAAATGGCTCCTTCACCACCTAATCGTGTTCTGCAGTCACCTCCATTTTCTGTAAGAGGGCTTGATTATACTGGCCCTTTCTTCACAAAGGACAGTAAGGATAAACATTTATGTGCTTTTGTTTACCTGTGCTACTACTCGAGTATTACCTCTAGAACTTGTCCCTTCTATGAGCGTAGAGGCTTTTATTCTTGCATTCTGCAGGTTCATTTACCGTCGTGGATTGTGTGCTCAATGATATATTTGGACAATACCAAGACGCTCAGGTGTGCTGATTTCGAGACGCGAAAAATCTGAAAGTGTATTCAACATCCATTTGTACAAAATTTGTTTTCTTCCCATGGTATAACGTGGAAATTTATTGTTGAAAACAGAGCATGGTAGGGAGGGTTCTGGGAGAGGCATTTTAAAACGATCAAAACTTGTTCAAGGAAAATAGTCGAGAGTTCTAATCTCTGTTTGAATGAGCTAGAAACAGTTTTTATTGAAATCGAAGCCATAATTAATTCAACGTCCATAACGTATATGTACGATAACCTTTCAGAGCCCTCACAACTAACTCCTGCCCATTTTTTTAATTGGCAAACGTTTACTTTCTCTTATAGTTACAAAAGTATGTAGTGAAGACTTGATTGGTATTTCTTGATCAAAAGGCATAAACAGTAACAAACCTTGTTAAATCACTTTTGGAATCGTTGGAAACAACATTACTTGCTTTCTTTAAGGTCTATGAATTTATGTCTACCTACTAAGTGTGGTCAGTTTAAAGTTACGTCCTTGTACGTGACGACCATTTTTCCTAAGACCAATAATTGTGGACAATATGTAAGATAATAGAAATTTATCCTGGCAGAGATGGTCAGGTTAGCTCCTGTCTCATGAAAACTCAGATAGGTAATTTAAAGAGACCAGTACAATTGCTGTATAACCTTGAAGTGTATAATTAGTAGTAAAGAGTGTAATAATCTGATTTTGTTGTTTTTCATATGCATAATTTGAGTATCTCTATTGATTGTTGCTAAATGTGAGTTTTAGGTTGTAAGATTATTGTGAATTTTGATTTTGGTATAATTGATTCATGTATCTAATTTAGTAATTAAGTTATAGTTTGGCGTATTGTATTTAAATATTACTTCATTGTTATTTTCAATTATGCTGTTTAAATAGTATTTAAATTGTTGTGATTGATTTAGCAATATTGATTAATTATGTATTCGGTTTGTGTGAGCTTAAGAGTTCAACAGGTGAAGAGTGTTGAAAAAGAGAGAATGTAGATGACGCTGCTTGGCAGCAGAATGCATGTAATGTAGAAACAAAAAAGGGGAACTGCTTATTGGTTCATTAGGCAATATGATTCCGAGAAAGCTGATCCACCTTACAATAGGATATCTGTATATATTCTTATGTTACCGTGAAAGACCGAATCCTGGAGAATGTCGACTTTCACCGGTGAATGTCAACATTCACATAGTCGCTTGGTGTATGTCCGAAATCTTTTCCAAATACTCTTATTTCTGACTTACACCGGTGAATGTCGACATTCATCATGTACTAATGGTGAATGTTGAACATATAAGAATATTATATTTCCTTCTCCGTAATTCATTCGCGAAAAAACGCACTTGAAACTCAGAATAAGAACTTAAGAACATAAGAACTTAAAACACACAGTACATTCAAAATGAGAAAGGAAAATAATAGAAGTTATAAACTTACCAATTTATGTGATTCAAATCTTATTTATTGCAACAACTTAAACTATTATGACACTTTGAATTGCACAAGAGGCCCTTGCTTTTACAACTGCATTTATTTGTGGAACACTTTCTTTTGGAATGGCAGCGTGTACATATACTCCTCTCTTTTCGACCTACACCAGAGCATATATGTGATTGTCGACATACACCGGTGAGGGTCCGAATGTACAAGAATGTAAAGAAATATTCGATCTTTCACCGACGTATTTGGTGAATGATGACATTCTCCGGTGAAAGTCGACATTCTCCAATTTCGGTCTTTCACGGTAACACATATATAAAAGATATAAATAAATGATAAAGAACCACCTGATGCTTTGTGTTCCTGTACGGGCCATTATTGGTTTAATGCTGTTTTTATAAAGAGGTCGCGTGGGCACAATATTTGCATAATGCTGTCCAGTCCCAATTCAATGGCACTTCAAAGTTTGAAGGTATCATTTTCATACTACTTCGCATATTCTGCGGGTATATGCAATCATGAGAGAATTTTGAATTTTCTATTACGTAAAATTGATTTTAAAAGTTGAATATAAAAATTTAGCCTTAATTCGGGCTGTTAGCAGAACTAATTTAGGTTGAATTCAACCTGCAACCAGATATTTTTGCTACAAGCATTTAAAATATTAAGTCTTTGAAAGAATCATGTTACAAAAAGTACAGAGTCATCGAAAACAATGAACCCGATTTTAAATTACTATATTTTGCTTTATCGTAAATCTGTCGTTCTAGATTTTATAGCAAAAAGCATTTAAAAATATCCAAGTATTGATTCTAGGGGCGAGCAAAGTAACCTTGATATGCGCAGAAAGTTTGCTCGGTAATAATGCCACTAGCCACATTATTTAAAGCTAGCAATCGTACAACCAAAGGTGCAGTGCCTATTGTGGGTAGCATAATTTAAATTTATCATAGCTGTTCAGTACAACATTCGGATAACTCAACAGATAGTCATCTATTCCAAAAGCCATCATTTGTTGCTTTTGCTACAATCACACTTCCATGTTTACTTTGCAGTATAAATTATTAAGCTGCTTAAAATACTTTTTCTATCAAAACCCTATAAAATCAGATCTGTCTTTTTCGATGCCCCGTACTATTGTTTCAACTCAGAATAAACCGAAATAAAAATAATATGGTCCTGGCGATTTGTAATGGTATTTAATTAAGTATTTGTGGAGATCAGGATACATCAAACAGTCTGTCACATTCTTGCCACTAGGTGGCGGGCATCTCTTCCTTTACTTTTGCTGTAATTAAGTTCCGAGAAGCAGTCGAGATTGGAACCGCTCTGAGGAGCGTAAAGACTCAGAACTAAAAATGTACTGTCTTAAAATAATTATCACCTACCTTGTAAATAGTGTATATTAGCGTTTTCTTTGAATAAATAATCAAAAGACAAGATGGCCTGCTAATTGTAATAGAAACTCTTACTGGAAAACGTGATTATTAGAAGCCTGGCGTCGAGAACACTGAAGATGCAGCAGGTAAGGAATTTTACATTAATTTTATTGTAAATAGAAGAACCTGATGCAACATTTTTATGGCGCCCGAACAGGGACGCCAGGTTTTTTGAAAAGTTCTAATAAAGTGAATTCAAAAGCTGAATATTAAAATTGAAGATTTTAATACTTGTTCTTGAAGTATTCAGCAAAAGAATAATTTTGTTTTCTAAGTAAGAGTTAAATATTTGTTTTTCATGAGACGTATATTTTTTGTGTAAATGTTTGAATCTAAGAAAGATAATGGCTGAAGTAGATAAATTAAAAAAGAAAAGAAGTATCTTAAGAACTGCCGTTACAAAACTATTTAAGAAAATCGAAAGTGAATTAAATAAATCTGAAGGTAGTATTAATGAGCTCGAAGAATTGTTAGAACAGCTTAATGCTAAAACCGAAACGCTATCTAATGCCGATGTGGAAGTTGAACCAATTCTGAGTGTAGATGAATTCGAAATTACAGAACAGTATCGCGAGAAGATAACGTTATGGAAATTCAGGCTTAAGAAACGGATTAAGGAACTTATTCATGACTTAAATGCACCGAACACACAGCAAAATATAAAAGATACACCTAATGTTAAATTACCAAAACTTTCGATTCCCGTATTTTATGGGAACAGTAGTCAATGGCTTACTTTTTGGAATAGTTTTGAGTCCTCAATACATAATAACGAATCATTGAACAAAGTAGACAAATTTAATTACCTGAAAGCATATTTAGGAGGAACAGCTTCTAGCTGCGTTCAAGGACTTCCGTTATCGCCAAAACATTATGATTCAGCAATTCAAATCTTACACGACCGGTTTGGAAGGAGAGACATTCTTATTAATGCGCACATGAATAATTTGCTGAATATTGAATCATTAAAAAATGCGAATGACATAAAAACATTTCGTAACTTGTATGATAAAGTACAAACGCAGATTAGATGTCTCGAAGCGTTAGATGTTGTATCGGAATCTTACAGCGCTTTGCTGTGTCCGATGATTTTGAAGTTATTGCCTTCAGAATTAACGCTTGAATTTCATAGAACACAAAATGTTGGCACCGATTATAACATAAAAGATTTAATGTCATTTTTACACGCAGAACTTTCATCCCGCGAACGCACAAGGTCAACGGTTTCGCAACAGCAAAAAGTATCAGATCGGCGACAGTCTTCTTCCCCCCCTGCAACGAAAAGCGCATATGGTCTCTCAAATAGACATAATAAACCAAAGATTCCGACCGCTACAGATTTGTTTACAAAATCCGAATGCAGAGAGGAAAATATGAACTGCGTCTTCTGTAATCAGTTTCACAAGACTTATGACTGTAGTTTCGTTTCCGGCTTATCATTACAAGAAAAAAGGGACATTTTAAAAAGAAAATGTGCTTGCTATAAATGCCTAAAATTACACCATTTGGCTCAAAACTGCAGAACAAAAATAACTTGTTCTATTTGTAAAAAACAACATGCAACTATTATGTGTAATAAACAAAATCCTTCTGTCGAGGTTTCGGAAATTAAAAAAGACGAACAGATAGAAAATAAAGTACTTTCAAATCAAGCAGGATGTTCAGAAGTATATTTGCAAACTTTAATTGTTCGCATATATGGAAGAGGGAATAACCAATTTGTTCGAGCGATAATTGACACCGGAAGTCAAAACTCATACATAAGCAGGTATGCAGCAGAAAGGTTACAATTAAGAAGCTTAGGTGAACAAAGTGTAACCCACGGACTTTTCGGTGGCATAGAAGTTTCGGAAAAACATAAACGTTATAGAATAAAATTGGGTAGCGTAGATAAACGGTATAATTGCGAAATCAATGTATTGGATGAAAGAAAAATATGTTCTTCGGTCCCTAAAATCAAAAATATACACTGGATTAGGGAACTTAGAAGAAGAGGAATTTACGTCAGTGATGTTTTTGAAAATTGCAGATTATTCCAGGAGAACCCCCAAGAGATTCATTTGTTGTTAGGGGCAGATGTTGCTGCAAATTTATTTACAGGTAAAATCGAAGTTCTTCCTTGGGGAAGATTAGTTGCTGTAAGTACAAGACTTGGGTGGACAGTCATGGGGAAAGCGAACACTGACAATTATGAAATAGAAAATTCCTTTTCCACGCTTTCGTTATCTTTACATATTTCTGATGCCACGTTGTCAGAACTGTGGTGGCTTGATGTTATCGGAATAAAAGATCCAGTTACAAAGAAGGCTAGAGAGGAAAGGGATTTGCAATCAAAATTGCAGTTCGAAAATTCTGTATCTCTAAACGAAGAGGGGCGTTATGAAGTCGCACTTCCGTGGGCGGAGAATCATGTACCACTTTCCACCCACAAGGATTTAGCGTTGAAACGTCTACAATCTACCACCCAGAAACTTTTATCTCAAAATTTATTTTCTTCATACAATGCAGTTTTTAATGACTGGTGTAACTTAGGAGTGATCGAAGAAGTTAAAGAAAATATTGCGGTTGACTATGGACATTATTTACCGCATAGACCGGTGATCAAAGAAAATAGCTCAGCACCAATTCGACCGGTGTTTGATGCGTCTGCGAGGAAACAATCGTCTCCTTCTCTAAATCAGTGTTTGGAGTGTGGACCAAATTTGATAGAACTAATTCCTTCTCTTTTGTTGAGATTTCGGGAAGGCAAGTTTGCTGCTATAGCAGACATTGAAAAGGCTTTCTTACAGATCAGTGTAAGGCCTCAAGATAGAGACTGGCTTCGGTTTTTCTGGTGGAATGATGTGGAAGAAAGGAAAACGAAAATATTTCGTCATACTAGGGTAGTATTTGGGGTTAAGAGTAGTCCTTTCCTTTTGGCAGCTGTTATAGAATTCCATCTACAAAAGTACATGAAAAATTCTTCATATGATACGGAGATAATAGCTAAACTCTTGCGTAGCTTCTACGTAGATAACGTTGTTGCCAGTTTTGACAAAGAATCCGAGATGATTCAGTTCATCGAAAAATCTCGAGAAATAATGAATGAAGGAAAGTTTAATCTTCGAGGTTGGTTACATAATGGAGATAACCTGAAACAGGAAACTATTTCACCCGTATTGGGTCTGTTATGGAACTGTCAGAAAGATAATTTAACTTTGAATCTGAATTGGCTAGAAGATTTTGAAATGGGTATAATAACGAAGAGAACAATTCTCGCTGTAACACACAAAATATTTGATCCTATTGGTATTGTGAGTCCTGTTCTCTTGTATCCTAAAATATTGTTGCAGAACCTATGGAAAACAGGAATTTCTTGGGATACTGAAGTTGACGAGAGTACAAAACAAAATTTTGTGAATTGGTATAAAAGCCTTTTTCTCTTAAAAGAAATATCCCTCCTACGTTGGATACATTCCAGCAAGGACAATAGGAAGTTCTGCAGCATTCACACATTCTGTGATGCCAGTAGTAATGCGTATGCTGCTGCAGTTTTCTTGAGAACTGTGACGAATTCTGGAGTTGAAGTTCATCTGTTAGCATCGAAGTCTAGGGTAGCTCCCGTAAAATCTATTACGATCCCTCGTCTGGAATTGATAGCTGCCACGATAGGTGCCAGACTATGCTCTTCTCTTTTAAATGGTTTGCAATGGCAAAATGTGAAAACGCATTTTTGGACGGATTCTACAACAGTTTTGACATGGATTCAAAGGGAAGAGATTGTCTGGGCTGTCTTTGTGGAAAACAGAGTCAGGGAGATTAGGAAACTGATGGATCCAAAAACGTGGAAACATATTGCTGGAACAAAAAATCCAGCTGACCTTCCATCAAGAAGTTGCACCGCCAAACAACTTTTAGCAGTTAGATGGTGGGAGGGCCCCGACTGGCTGAAGAAAAATCAGGAAGAATGGCCTATACAAAGGGAAATACCGGACATGGAAATAGTGAATTCAGAAAAAAGGAAATCAGTCATTTCTGCACTAAATACGCAAAGGGTAGAACATTTTTTTGAGAAATATTCATCTTACCATAAAATGTTAAGAATAACTGCTTGGATATGCAGATTTATCAACAACTGCAGAAGACCAGATTCTAAACAATCAGGAGAACTCACAGTCCCTGAAATAGAAACTGTAGAAAAGAAAATATGCAAGATAATACAAATAGAAGCATTTGGCAAAGAACTTAAAGTTAGCAACCTTTGTACCTTTTTTGACTCAGATGGCCTTATTCGGTTAAAGACCAAGATTACTAGAAGAGAGGAAGAAGAAAATTTTCTCTGTCCAATTGTATTGCCCTCAAATCATGACTTAGTTCATAGGTTAATTTTAGATTACCATTTGCGACTATCCCACGCTGGTGTGCAATTCGTACTAGTCAATATTCGACAGAAATTCTGGGTCCTGAGAGGAAGAAAAACAGTACGTAAAGTTCTTATGAAGTGTGTTCGCTGTAGAAGATATAGCGCAAAGAATATAGAGACTGTTCCAGCACCTCTTCCTGAAGATCGAGTTAGAGATGCTCTGGTGTTTGAAGTGACCGGAGTCGATGTAGCCGGTTTTCTTTATTTACGAAAAGGAAAAAAGGCATGGATCTTGCTCTTTACTTGCGCGGTCTATCGCGCGATACATCTTGAACTGATAGAAAGTTTATCAACAAATGCGTTCATCTTGGGATTAAGGAGATTTATTGCCAGAAGAGGTCGTCCAAGTATTATTTACAGCGACAATGGCACTAATTTCGTTGGAACTGAAAATCTTTCAAGAAGAGAATAGATTGGCCAATAGGTCGTGTTGTAGAACTATATCCTGGGAAAGACAACGAAGTACGTGTTGTCAAAGTGAAAACTGCAACGGGTGAACTCCTAAGACCTGTGAAACGTATTTATCCTCTCGAACTTGATAGACCTAACTTGTTTAGTGACTTCACCATGAACAGAAAAATCTCTGCGGATAAGTGTTACAGTGATATGAACTATCAAACTAGATATGGACGTAAAACTGTAAAACCTGTTACATATTTTTAAATTGCTATACTAATTTTTGTTTCTTTTCAGTATTTTAGAATTTTAATTGTCCTAACAGTAGTCAATTGGAACATGTTATCTGGATATGGTATGAATGTAATGCAGAAAATGTTTAGATGTGTAATCCTTCTTTGTAAGTATTAATTTTAGAGCATTAGTTACTTTTCATATTTGTGAAAGTTGTATTTGAATTTTTGTTTGATTATTGATAAATTTTGTTTTGATTTTCCCATCTTATCGAGGTAAAATCAAAAGGTGGGAGGATGTCACATTCTTGCCACTAGGTGGCGGGCATCTCTTCCTTTACTTTTGCTGTAATTAAGTTCCGAGAAGCAGTCGAGATTGGAACCGCTCTGAGGAGCGTAAAGACTCAGAACTAAAAATGTACTGTCTTAAAATAATTATCACCTACCTTGTAAATAGTGTATATTAGCGTTTTCTTTGAATAAATAATCAAAAGACAAGATGGCCTGCTAATTGTAATAGAAACTCTTACTGGAAAACGTGATTATTAGAAGCCTGGCGTCGAGAACACTGAAGATGCAGCAGGTAAGGAATTTTACATTAATTTTATTGTAAATAGAAGAACCTGATGCAACACAGTCCTCAGCTGCACGTATAAAAGTCTAGTTTACTTTAATCGTAGTTATTTTAGAATAATCTCAATACATTTCATTTTTCCTTTTACTTTCTGCTCAATTTAATGATGCTCCCTCGATCGCAAGTGAACCAGCTTTGACTGCACACTCGCTAAATTACAGTCTTCATTTTATACAGGCCTTTACTTCTTTTATTCTGGTTACATTTACATACCATTTGTGCATGATAATACTTGGACTTCACAAGATCGAGCAGCTTGAGAGTAAGTGAGTATGCGATAGAGGAAACGAAGGGGGAGTAAACACATTTTTGACGATAATGAAATGCTTTAAAAAACTTTCTTTTAATAAATGACATTTTATATGATACGCCTTAATTAAAAAAAAAAACGACAAATGTGAAATTAAATTTAAAAAATATAACTTCTGAAATCTGTGATCATTGTTTTCAAAAGTAAAATAAAACTAAAAAAAAAAAAAAAAAAAAAATCAGATTGAAAAGAATTGCAGTTGCTTATTTTTTATATGATAGAAATCTCTAACTTAAAATATTTGATGCTACACTTCTGATATATTTTAGTACTTCGTTCACTTTACCGTAAGATACCCCCCCAGGGGTCGACGTAGAGAACTCTGCGAAGCTACTGGCTAGGATCTGTACCTAGGCAGTCTCGGCCACGGGGGTATATAATTTATGAACTTGGCGGTTCCCGATGGTCCATGGGGTAGGTTTATACTTGCTCTTCATGGGCCGGGAGGTGTAAGTCCCTTCCACCAGGGTATTGGTAGCCAAATAGCAAACTGGGCCATTGAGCGTCTGGTCCCTGCTGTCCTTGGTATTCCATGTAAAAGCCTAAGGAGAGGGGCATCCCGTGTAGGACTGGCAGGTAGCCCAATTTAACGGCCGGTCATCGACCCTAAGCTGTCATCGCCCACCCCACCGTGGTCTCGGTCCGGCCGGGACGGTGGTCTTGACTGGCCCGTGTTTAGCGGTGGGCTTTTGATCGTTGAGCGATCAATAGAGGGTACCATAAAATTGTTGGTGTCTCGGGGGTGTGGGACCCTTGGCCCAGCAGGAGTGTTTCATGTCATCGGTGGGTGACGCTTTCGGGATTTTTCCCGTTCTCAGAATGTGATTGGGTTCACGAGCTGCGGTAAAAATCTTAGTTAGTTAGTTACCGTAAGATAAAAAAAGCTGATATTAGCTGATGCAACTAATGATCACAAAATATACGAGTCTTTTTATTATTATTATTATTTATTTATAAGTTACGTTCTTTCTTTCTTTCTTTTTTCTTTTTTTTTTTTTTTTTATTTTTTTATTTTTTATTTATTTATATTAAGGGTTACATTGTTGTAAAGTATGCTAAGAGTATTGCGCAGAAAGAAAATCGACACAGAAATACGTACAAAATAGCAACATCAAAATTCCCATTTTCTGAAGAAGCCCACAAAGCTGCGTTAAACTGATTCATCAATATGTAATATACTAGTAATATGTAAGTAAGCTTTTAAATTTTATCCGTAATACCATTTGAAGAATTTCTATGAGTATATGTATAGAGGGTGTCAAAAGCGAAGAAGCGAAGGTAATCTCAGAAGGAGCATAATCGCATCGAGGAAGAGGGGGGAGAACAACCTGTATTCTAAACCGAACTTTTTTCATTATGTTTCTTAAATAATATTTGAATAATTAAGCGAAAATTCTTAATAATAATTCAATCATCCGATACTGCATTATTAGTATTAATTTCTTTGATAAACTGCTAATAATAAAATTTCTGAATAAAACATTAGAAACTGAGCATATGATGAAAAATTATTATTAAGAAGTTTCTTTAAAAACCAGAAAAAGTAATAAATCCCATTTATGTAATTTGCTTGTTAAATATTAATCTATCAAGCTTTCCCCGTGAAATACAAAATTTAAATTAAATGAAGTCCTGTCTCCAGTAATGAATTGCGTTAACACTGCCTTTGCATTCATAATTATACAAATCTTTAATAAAAAAAATATTTAAGGTTATGTATATCCATCTCTATCAGTATCAAATAAAAATTCACTGATAACGTGAATTAGCATGTGGCTGAAAAAGTTTTTGAAACAATGAAAAAAGCCCTTAACAAGGAGACTCAGGCGAATTCCGGATGCAGTCGAATCCTCTGCTACCTAAGGGCAAAAATGCCCCTGTATGTTTACCTTCTTGCGAAGCTATGCTGAACCAGAACGTGTTCATACGAAGAGCGATATCCAAGCGGGCGTTTAAAGGGAAGTCACACAAAAGTTACTTAGAAGACGTAAAAGGAAGTGATATGATCCGTTGTTTTCACTCCAGTGTAATTAAAAAAAAAAAGAAAAAAAAGAAACGGAGAGATTCAGAGAAACTGAACAGAAATACTGGGCGAAATAAAAACAAAAAACAACGGTGCGTCGTTTATCCGAGCGCTCATAAATGCGCAGTTGGAGCTGTCACTGAACCGTATCAATTAGTCGAAAACAAGCTTTTACGGCGGCGGATAACCTTCAATGGCGACGGTCAAGGTCACCAATGTCTTCGCAAGGCTGAGAGTGAAGAAGTTTTTTTTTTGGGGGGGGGATTTAATATTCTTTATCTCACTGGAATACAATGACATTTCTTTTCCTTTTGATTATTTTGCTAGCAGTTGAATCATAGACTACACTTATCAGCATAACGCAAGAATTCGAAATTAGAAAAAATATTATAACTTTAGCATTTAAGTAAATTTGATTGCAATAACAAAGATATTTAACTGATGGTAAATAATGATAATAAAACTAAGTTCTAATATATATATATATACACTACATATTTTAATATAGACCATAATAATAGATATGTTCTATCTCCGCCACGTTAAATTTAGTTTTTTTAGCTACCTTCTTTTCAGAAACAAAAAGAGTTTAAGAATATAAAATTTTTAATTTAATTATTAGTTTTTTAAACTAAGAGTTACTTTTCCGTGCATTTTTATCATATTTAATTTTCTAAAATAAGCATTTCTCTTCAAATTCAAATCTTGTGTTAAAGGTTCAGTATTATAAAAAAGGAACCACATACACTTGAGGATATTTCATTTAACAGATGAGGATGAGAAAACACATGAACTTAAAATAGCAAAATAATAATAATAATAATAATAATAATAATCTGTACCAAAAGTGTACTACAATACTTCATAATCATCATTTGTCAAATAATGTAATACTGAAAATATGTGCAAAAATTATCAGTTGGACTTACATACAATCGGATCTCTACTAACGATGTTTCATAATCTCGTGAAAAACCTACCTTGCTAAATAGAAATCGTCTTAATTGCAGTTTCAGAGAACATTTTACATAATGATATATCGTTAACAATTCATTGATAAACACTGTGTTAGTCAAGTCTTTATTTTATTTATTCATTTACATGTCTGTTAAGGCTGTAGTTCTTCAGTTCAAGTTTCTGGTTTATACATTCATAAGTTTCTCTAAAATTATTTGTTAATTTCTTTCATAGACACCTCTTAGACATCGGCATAAATAATGCACATTAGATTTTCTGTATATGTCACTTTACAATATCTGAACTAATTAAAATTTTCTTCTACATCTTAATAAATACATCACTTGAAGGAGTGAAATTATTTGAACGAACTGACGTTCATTATTTTGTTCCTAAAGGGACGTTCCAATCTGAATCTATCTAGACGTTCCAATCTGAAATAAAGTATTATTTTTATGCAGAAAATTATGAGGCAGAATATTATCATCACATGTATAAAACGTAAAATTTAACATTTCAGATGTGTACGGGAAAATTATCTTTTTTTAACATTCGAAATAGCATTTTGTAATCATATCATTTCAATTATTGTTATTTCATTAACATTCAAAACGTCTTCAAAGTTTTTTTTTTTTTTTTTTTTTTTTGAAGGGGTCCATTACGTTATTTTAGCAAGCAATTTATCATCTAATTTATCCTACGTTACCATTTCACGAAAAATGTTACATTTAATTTTTCATTCGCACAGCTTAACATATAACCAATTTCCAAACTGTTGTCATTCGATGGGCTGTAATATCTTTAAATTAAATTTAAATTATAACTGAACTGAGTAATTTAAAAGCAATTAATTCACTTTTTAATAAATTAGATCTTTAGTTTTTAGTAATTGGCATGCAGCATTTTATTTTTAATAGTGAATTATTAACAGATAACAAACCGCAAAAATTAAAAATTCTCTTCATTCTGTGGTGGTGTTGTTCACTCCATGTGCTTTATAGAGCATTTTAAAAGCATTAGTTCTGAATTTTAAAAAAATGTCGCCCAGACGGTATAGTGGTTAGGGGAGCCTACTACAGAACATAAGGGCCCGGGTTGGAATCCCGGAGAAGATATGGATGTTTGTAAAAATATAGTGTCGGTGCGGCATGGCGGCACTTTAAATATGCGGCGAGCAGAAAGTTCTCTCGTGTGGATTAGTGGGAGGGGGGAGAGCTCCCCAGTTTTGAGGGATAGCACCCCGGGTGGATTCTCGCGGCTCCCCCCCCCCCCGTAGTGCTCTTCCTCAAAACTGGGAGGGGAATAGACGTCCAACCTCTCTTAAGAGTAGGCTTTGGCAACCATTGTTCCATGTAATGTGGACAAGACAACAAGCCAAAGAATCCAGCATATTTTTCAATATTGCATGTATTTTCAAAAAGCATTGAAAAGCAACAGAAACAAAATTCCTTATTATGACTTTTAAAAACTTATTACTGTCATTATTGATTAAGTTTGATATTTAACCAGTTTTATATGATCTTATGCAATTTGCGTAATTCTAAAAATTAATAATTTTACACTCGTTTAATAACTTCCTAGAAGCTGTTTTACACTTTTCTTCCCTAATTTGCAATACTATGTTGGCTACTAGTGGGTGAGTGAACAAAATCGTTCAACATTAGTATTTCCATTAGGGTTTAGTTCTCGCCTAATGGGCTACTGACGATTTCAGGTGAAAAACACCGCGGAAAAAACGGCGCAAGGGGAAAACATTTTCATACAAAACATTGACGGAGAAAATAAAGAAAGGAAAAAATATTGCAGTTCTGAAACATCCTGTTGGAAAAGAAAGCACTGCAAAAACTTCGCAGTTTTAAAACATCATCGTACAAAATATCATGGTAAAAAATAAAGCACCTACAAATCATCGCCTGATCATGCGTTTTTCTGACTAAAAAATGTAAGTGAATTTTTGTGTAATAATTTGCGAGCGCAGGAAAATACACTCTTAGACAAAAAAAAAAAAAAAAAAAAAAAAAAAAAAAAAGACGCACCAAGAAGGAGTTATCCGAATGAGACGAAAATCGGTAGAAGTGATGTACATGCACAGAAAAACAAATGATTACAGTTTGAGAAAAATTGGATGATTTATTGAAGTGACAGAGCTTCACAAAGGGAAGAAGTCAGTAATGCGTTTGTCCACCTCTGGCCCTTATGCAACAACAATTAGGGCTTCCCTGCCTCGTGTAACTCAATCACATTACAGGTCCACTCCCCCTTTGGGCACCTCGTGGAGGTTCAACCTCCACTATTACCCTTCAAGGGAGCAGCGCACCACCTGGATAAACACCAGGCAGCACCGGTCGTCAAGTTGCTCCTACCAGTCGCTTGGGCGAGCCTGTCGCAGTGGGACATTACCCAGTGAACCCGGGGAAGAACCCCCGGACTACTAGTACCACGCCGCGCTAGGACGTGGCAGACTCCTAGGCCGGCCAATGAGTGACCTTTCCCAGAGCCTTCAGAACCACCAAGTTCATAAATTTTATACCCCCGTGGCCGAGACTGCCTAGGTACAGATCCTAGCCAGTAGCTTCGCAGAGTTCTCTACGTCGACCCCCGGGGGGCCTTATGCAAGGCATCGATTGATAGAGGTCTTGATAGAGGTCCCCCCTGAGGGATATCGTGCCAAATGCTGTCCAACTGGCGCGTTAGATCGTCAACATCCCGAGCTGGTTGGAGGGGCCTGCCCATAATGCTCCAAACGTGCTCAATAGGAGTGAGATCCGGCGACCCTGCTGGCCAAGGTTATGTTCAGTAAGCACTAAGGCAAGCAGTAGAAACATGCGCAGTGTGGGGGCGGGCATTATCTTGCTGAAATGTAAGCCCAGGGTGGCGTCACAAGAAGGGCAAAGCAACGGGCTTTAGACCTTCGTCGACGTACCGCTGTACTGTAAGGTTGCGACGGATGACAACCAAAGGGGTCCTACTATGAAATGAAATGGCACCCCAGACCATCACTCCTGGTTTTCGGCCTGTCTGCCGGAAGACAGTCAGGTTGGTATCACACCGCTGTCCGGGGCGTCTCCAGACTCGCCTTCGCTGGTCATCGGGGCTCAGTTTAAAGCGGGACTCATCACTGAAAACTATTCTACTCCAGTCAGTGACATTCCAGTGCAAATGAGCCCGACACCACTGCAAACCGTCAAGCGGTTTGACGTTGTACAGTTGTCAAGCGTTTGACGTTGTACAGAGGTCAATGGTAGTCGGCGCAAGGGGCCCCCTTTCTGTGAGCTGTCTATGAATGATCCTTGCGGTCACTGAAGCACTAGTTGCACGTACAATCGATGACAATGATGCATCTGGGGCTGTGAGTACCGCTGATACAATTTCTCGGTCTTTATGTTCTGTCGTTTCTCTAGGCCTACCGTTTCCTTCTTGACGCTGTGTGCGGCCATGGTTCACCCATTCCTGCGCCAACATCGTCTAATAGTGACATCTCTCGTGCTCAAATGTCGAGCTATTTGCCGATAAGACCAACCGGCTTCTTTGAGTCCAACTACACGACCTCTCTCAAATTCTGACATCTGCGCATATCTTTCGCGCACATGTATATGAAGTATAGTTACTGTTTACCAGAGTACAATGAATGAAATTCGTGAAGAATTTATGACCTAGAATCGTAATTTCTCCTCTTAAATATCCTGCTAGTTGCGCAGATCAGATGTGCTGTAGCGATCATTGGCAGCCAAAACGTAAAATTTTGCATTTTCCGTCGAAACCTGTACGCATATCAATTTGTGTCCAATTTTCTTAATATCTTCTCCGTGCGTTGTGGTGTGTCGCTTTTTTTTTTTTTTTTTCTTTCTTTTTTTAAGAGTGTACAAGTAAAATTTTTACCTCTGTATTTCATATTTTTGTGTTAACTAATGAATTTTTACTTAAATAGCAAGAAACATGCAAAATCTGGAAATCAGTAGAAATTAAAGCTGCATACATCAATTGAAAGAAATTTAAGCTGTAAATTAATACTAGATACAGCAATTAATAGAAATTTTATGTGCCTTCCTTTTTCTAATCGTTTTATGCTACATTTCTTCATGAAAATACACGAACGCCTCTTTATAAAAGAGGTTAATTAAATAATATCTTTTAATAGTTAGCAATATAAATATAAAAATCTGTTAAGTGCTATACGTAGCATTAATTTTTACTAATGTCCAGATTTTGAATATTTAAATTTCTTTTTTGCTTTTTTAATAAAAATTATGCATTAATAAAATATATAAAATATAGAAGGGGAAAAAAAACTGCATATTTTTTTTTTCATCGATTTCTACCGAGATGTTTTACACTGCGATATTTTTCACTGCTTTCTTTTCTCTCATAATCTTTCGTGCAACGACGTTTTGCTCTTGTGCTGTTTTCTCCGTTGACGTTTCCGTCAGCGATATTTTTCTTTTATGTTGTCAGAGAACATTCTGCTGCCTATGGATATGATTGTTTTCGTCTTCGTGTGTATAAGTTATGTCCTCTAGAAAGTCTTCTATGAAGATATATCTTTCTTTGGGCAGATAGCCTCGCGAACTCATCTAATCAGGGACAGGGAAAATTTGACGGAGCACCAGAACTTCGTCAGTGACTTTTACAGGTATTGCTCCTCCGCACTATTGTACTCCGTTGGGCTTTCGGTTGGCCCGCATTGGATGCTAGCCTAACAAGACATTTACATAGAAATTTTACATTAATACTAGACTTACGTATTGAATATATAATTACAAGGACACAGTATACAATTATTACAAAGAAATTAACCTATTAACAAAAGTTGGATTATGGCAAATTAATATAACATAACTACTTCGAACATACATCATACAAACTTTCATTGTACATCGAACATTGTACGTTGTACTTCATACAAACAATATATTTACATTAGTATATCTAATTACATCGAATTACAATAAACATCTTTTTAAGGAACTAATTGGGGAAATCATATTATGAGTTGCTCTCTTTAGAGCGTGACAAAATGAAAAGACAGTATAAAGTACAGAACTTAAATATACTTTAATACAAGGCGTCTGAAAAGTTGCGACAGACATTATCTGAATTTCAATTGTTTATTTTTTTACTCAGTTATAGAAAAGCACGCGAAAGCTATCTGCCTATGGGGAAGATACCTTCGCAGAGGACTTTCTAAGGAAAGCTGGTGCTTATTCTGTTATGTATGAAGGAACGCTACCAAGAATCTATATAGTGAACCCACATGTAAGGAACCGAACCCGGGCCGAACTATTTATATCCAGCAATCTTATCCATCCGTCCACAGGTTAGCATTTAAACAGTTACGAAGTTTTTCAGCGCACATATTTCTCAGGTCAGGAATTTAACGAAAAACAGCTTGAGAGAGTGAAAAAAAAAATTAAATTTTATGAAAAACTTTGAAAGCGATCTATAAATACAGGGTATAACTTTTTATGCGGTCTCCGTAAAGCAGCTGAATTCATAATTAGACCCAAGAATGTATTAAATAACATATGTCTGTAAATTTTACAAGCGATATTATAGAACTGTTTGAGGGCAGAAGTTGTCAAAAATATGCTTGATAATATCTTCAGAAAGGAGGTGTGCGACTATTTCCTACAGCGATATAAGCTTGGTAGAGATACTTTGAACCACAAAGACTAGATGAACGAGCTAAATACAGAAACATTTTCCTTCTTTTGTGAAATTTGAAATATTATGTCGGGTTTGAGTGCTTAAAAAAAATGGTTCAAGCACAGACAACCAGGACTGGCTTCAGAGCCACTGCAGAGGCACTGGGCGGCACTAATTAGAGGCTGCAAAATGTTTAGAACTTAATGAGGTATGCAGCAGAAATTAGGAACTGCAGGAATTGGACCGGGCGGCAAAATGTCTAGCGCGAAACCTTACAGACAACTGTGCTTTCCCAGAGCTTCTAGAACCTTTCTTTCTTACTTGTTATAAATTTTGTCTTTTCTCTGTCTGCACTGAGACAGCAGATGTGCTGCTGAGCTTGCATCAGAGACAAAGGTGGGCCATTGCATTATTTATTTTGCTCTTGTAATTGTATTTCATGACTTCATGTAGCACTTTCTAAGAGAAACTGGCTCGTATTCACGTTAGGCATGTGAAAATCACGAAAATCAATAATGCCTGTTTGCTTGGAATCGAACCCGGGTCGGATGCCCAGTAATCAGCGGTCTTAACCACGCAACCATTGGTGAGGGCCTGAAATTAAAAGATGAACCTTACATTCGACGACTACTTTAGAAACCTGCGTCGTTTCTTGCATTTCTGCAAGTTGCGCCCTTCGCAAAGATGCCTAATCGAGAAGGGCACCATTTCAGAACGTTAAACAAACGCCAGACAAAAATATTATAATGCGAAAATATTTTTGTCTGGCGTCTGTATAGTCTTTCGATACAATGTTAGCACCACGGAAACAGCTTATTTAAATTAAGTCTTCGGCACCTATGGCACCCCATAAGGTGTAGCCTCACTAGCGACGCAGTTCTCCTATTCATGAAGTAAAATTTCGCAAGAAAAATTCCTCTTCCTAAAAGGCGGTGTCGGGAGGAAGGACAACGGAAGTAGCAAGCGTTTTTTATCGCTCTGCCTCAAAGCCGTGTATATGCAGATATAGTGTGTGATAATAGTTAAAAATAGTATCATCAGTGGAGTAGCGAGCATAACTGACGCCCGGGGCAAAATATCTTTTTGGCGCCCCCCTTTCCCGAAAAGAACACAGTGATATGATTAAAAGCTTGTTTGAAGACCATTTGGCGTCCCTCTGCGAACGGCGCCCGGGGCATCATACACCCCCTTGCCCCCCCTTGCTACGCCACTGAGTATCATCGCAAAGATGTACATGTACACTATCGTACATGTTGATTTACGATTTTGACCGTGTGACGCTTATGAAAATTATTAAGGAATATTAAAGTACTCCATTTACGTGCATTGTGTAAAGCTAGAAGCTACAACTTCCCTAGAAACGGCACTGCCCGTTCGATAGGTCCGAGCTACCACTCGTGAACTTTGACCTTCACAGAGCAGCAGTGAAACCTTCCTCGCCCCCCTGCAAACGGAACTTATGGAGCTGCAATAAGGAGAGATAACAAAAGGAAGTGTGTGTTTATTTTCAAAGTCATATCTCCGCTGCTAATTACTTTAGCGCCTCCAATCTAATTTTCCCATAAGCAGCATACCGAGTGGAACCAAAGTTTCTAAAATTGAAGAAATTCGGACTGTTAGTTCGAAAACTCCAAGTCTAGCTATTTATACAGTCTCATTCGAACATTTTACACAGCGAATTACACCACCAACTCAAAATTCAAATTTCACAGAATAGTAAGTTAATTGGTTTCAGTGATTTAAGCAAATTTTTCAGTGACAAGCAATTATTCTTCAACGTTTCTAATTTTACGTTTACATCTGTGCGTGAAGAGTGTTTTAGTCTGAATTTTGCAAGCCCATTTATGCATACAACTAATTAACTTCGGTTAAATTAGTGACTACATCTGTGTGTACAACGTTATAGAGTGAATTTAGGCAAGGCCATCCCGTGTTACGCTACTAGATAATACCCACTCAATTCGGGTAATTACATTTGTATCTGTGTTTTTAGTGTATGAAAAAACTTAAAAAATAGAGAGCAGGTTTCAGAATGTGTTTTATCTGTAGATTCTTATGAAGAGGAGGAGAACAGATGTACAATATCATAAGGTAGGATTTTAAAATTGTTTTATTGCATTCGAGCATTTTTGAGTTCTCATCTTGCATGCCACAGTTAACTATCTCACTGCTAAAATCTACAGTGTCGCAAATTTTGCAATAACTCCTCAACGTACGTTCAGTGGTTTCGTTTGTCTCGTATTATTGTACCTTTAATATTCTACATTACATATTCATTTTAATTCTCAAACATTGGGCTTATCGGATATTATAATTTTAATTTCTGTATTTTTCGAATATTCCTAGTATATGTTGCACCTATCACAATTTAAACATTTTAATTCTCAAATATTGTGCTTATCGGTTATTATAATTTTAATTTCTGTATTATCTGAATATGCCTAGTATATGCTGAAACCATCATAATTTAAACATTTCAATTCTCAAACATTGTGCCTATCGGATATTATAATTTTAATTTCTGTATTATTTGAATATTCCTAGTATATGTTGCCCATCATAATTTAAACATACTCGTGTAAATAACGTTAACGGAGTGTAAATTGTGTATCTCAGTTATCCGTAGTTTTCTCTCATTACCTTCTACATTGTATAATTGAATTAATTGTTTGTTTTGATATTTTTTTTTTGTATTGGGTTATCTTATATGTAGCTGTTTAATAATTTATTAACGCTGTGCATCCCCCCCCCTATGTTTTGTTCTGAGCTATTAGCTCATACTTATTATGCGATTTTTTTAATAGTATTTAGTGTGTTCAGTTAAGATACTTCCAACTGTTTAATTCTAAGATTACCTGTATATGCTTATTTAAAGGGGCTGGCTGTCGAGGCTCTGTACCCTACTGAGAGGAGTCTCTCAGTGTGAAGGTGCATATAATTCTGCGCAATTACCATCCTAGTGCTGAGTTATACCTACTTGTATTATACTACTTGCTGAGTTAAACCTACTTGTATTGCTTATGCAAGAAAATTGCTAGTCACTAGAATGAGCTCGCAAACTCCAAAATCCCAAGCAAACTCAGATGGTGCTATGATTAATGTGAACGCTTACCCTCCAGCTGAGACGCGTACCACTACTATCAATTGTCCAGCTTTCAGAATCGAGAAAATCAATCATCTTAGCGACCAGCTACATTCATTTTTAATGCAAACAAGAGACAGCCTCAAATTCAGCGTGAGCGAGAAAAAACTGCTTGGTTCATTAATTACCTCTATCCGCAATACTTTTGCAGAACAAGAAGTGTACTGTGCAAGTCTGCAAGGAAAAATTCAGCTGCTGCTACAGCAACTTAGCGTGAATGATAATCGTTCTTTAACAGCTCCGGCCTCACCAGAAGACCTTCCAGAACGGACAGAAACAGAAGAAACTCCATTTATCGAAGTCAAGAAGAGAAAGAGAAAAGCACGAACTACGCAACTTAACAAACAGTTATCAGACCACGTCCTGCTATTAAAAGCAAAAGAAACAGACAGAACTCCAGAACAAGTCAGATCACAACTGACTACTGAACTTAGCGCCAGGAAACTGGGCATTACTGTTGAAGAAGTGCGGCCCACACGCTCTAACGAACTTTTAATTAGGTGCAACCACAGACAAAATATAGAAACACTCAGGAAAGCGATTGAAGAAAAGCCCTCACTCTCAGCAGCAGTCACGCTCAGAGAGCTTTCTTTCAGGAAGTCCACAATAATCGTCTTTTGTACCCCCACATCCGCAACAGCAGACGACATACGTGAGGCTTTTGCGAGCCTGGTGCCCTCAGCAAGTGAAGAACAAATACATCCAACAAATCTTATTCGCACAACTATCGGCCTCACTTGGATCGTCGACCTACAGCAGAATCTGTATGAGGATATTAAGGACCTTAGAAGAATTCCTATAGGATTTAGCTCTTGTGCTTTCAGAAAATACTTTCAAGTTGCAAGGTGTTTTAATTGTCAACGGCTGGGACACTTGCAACATTCTTGTAAAGCAGCGTTGACTTGCGTAAACTGTGGACAAGCTCATAGCCAGGATAACTGCAAAGCAAAGACTCCAGCCTGCGTCATTTGCGCAACTCACAATAAATCCAAAGGCACTAGCTTCGACACCACACACCCGTCTAGTGCAATACAATGTCAAGACTACAAGGCAGAACTGTTCAGAATGAAAACAACGGCGCAGTGGTAGATGAACAGCAGGCTATTTCATATCCAAGAACAGTTCATGGTTTTGCAGTTCTTCAAGGCAACTTGCAACGCAGCCAAGCCGCAACTGTCCATGCAGCACAGGTTATTCTAGAAAACAATGTAGATCTAGAGTTTAACAACAGGATCACAGGATTCAGCAACTTCAAAACTTACCATTCCGTAGGCAATCAAGCAGCCATCGCCTACGATGGTCCACTCACGCCCCTGCTAATGCATAAAGGAGATTACACAGTTACTGTACAACTGGAAGGGCCTTATGGTCAGATTGCCATCACCAGTGTGTAGTTTCTTCCTTCACACGACATTGTCACTGCACTCCAGGAGCTGGAACAAGTCATGATGATTCCGACTAGGAATAAGATAATCGCTGGGGACTTTAACGCTGCTAGCCCTCTATGGGGTGCGCCAGAGGAAAACAGGCGTGCTTGCCCTGTCCTTGACTTCATCACTTCTCATAATCTTGCAGTCGTCAACCCCACCGACAGCCTACTTGACTACCAGGGCTCAGGGGTGGCCTGATATCACTTTAGCCACCATTGGTATACTTAATAATATTCACAATTGGAAGGTTAGCGAAACCCTCTCGTTCAGTGACCATCGCTACACTGAGTTCATAATTGATTCGGAGCACAAATTTATAACAAGGAACAGATGGAGAACGAAGTACATAAACCTCAACAAATTTAAAGATGCACTCTCAACCCATATTGAAATTCTCGTCGCACAATGTAACAATTGCAACAGTGGTAAAGACATCGACGCCATGCATGAAGATCTTATGCAAACACTGCTCTGAGTGTGAGAAAAAGTCTTGAAAAGGAAACATTACGCAGCCCCGAAATGCACTCCTTGGTGGAGCACCACACTGACTACTGAACGCAGCAAAGTCCGTGCCCTAAGGCGCAGAATGCAAGCATGCAAGGATCCCTTAGAAAGAGAGACACACTCGCTAATTTTTCGAAAGCACAGAGCTGTTTACAAAAGACAGATTGCAAAAGCGAAGTTTTCATCCTGGAAAGAGTACTGTACAAACACTGCGAATAAGTTCGGAACTGTCTTCTGTATTGCACATGATAAGATGTTTACACCTACTAAACTTACTGCCACAATAAGCCACGGAGCAGCAACTAACACAGAAGTAGTCGCGCACATTCTGGACAATATCTTTAGACCTGATAACGCAGACACAGATAATCCCGCACAAAGAAATATCAGAGCCAGTGTTGAGCAATATTACAATACCAAGAGAACAGATTTTGAACCGCTGCCAAACGCCAAAGAAATGAGCGACATTGTTAAAGCAATAAACACCAATAAAGCCCCAGGTCCTGATGGGATAGATAATGGCATTCTGCAAGCCATTAACAGTACGCATCCGGAGTTACTGTATGCCTACATTACTGCGTGTTGGCGCAACAGATATTTCCCAGCCGGCACGAAACTTGGTGAGGTGGTGCTCTTCCTCAAAGCGGAAAAAGACCGTAATGTACCAACGCCTTACCTGCCTATTTGCCTTCTTCCTGCCTTGGGTAAAGTACTAGGGAGAGTCGTCCTTCAAAGACTTAAACACTATATCCTGTCTGGACAAAGCATAAATGACAAACAATACGGCTTCATTCCTGGAAGATCGGTGGATCACGCGTTGCAGAACCTACGGAAAATAATAGCAAATAACAGAAGAAATAACCAACATAGTCTCATTATCTCTGTGGACATACAAGGGCGCTTTCGACTCGTTGTGGTGGCCCGACGTACTGAAGAGATTACAGGACATGAGTTGCCCTAAGATTCTCTTTGACCTTATTTAGAGATACTAAGTCATCGCCGCTTACAAGCCACTACGGACGCAGGAGTGCACTCACGTCCCATCAATAGAGGCTATCCTCAAGGATCCTGTCTGGGTCCACTGCTCTGGAATCTTGTAGCCGACACAGCACTGACTCTCTTTAACACAGATCCTCACACGGAAATACTGGCTTATGCCGATGTTTTTTAGCTGGTAACCAAAGGGCACAGCCGCAACGCATATGAGACTAGCGCGCAACAAGCAATGGACAAGATGGCTAAATGGGCCAATGACCATAAGTTAATTATTGCCAACTCAAAAACCCAAGGTATGCTTATTTGCCCAGGTAAGCGCCATCGAAGAACCCCGTGCATCAACCTTCATGGGGAAAATATTAAAATAGTCAGAAACTTGAGGTACCTTGGAGTTAAAATTGACGACACATTCACTTGGATGCCACATTTAAAGAAGGTCAAGGCACGACTTCACATGATATTTCATTCCATGCTCAGAACAGCAGCACCAACATGGGGAGTTTCTTCGAAGATGCTTAAGACGTGGTACTCTGTAGTTACTGAACGTATGGCACTGTATGGGGCCTCCATGTGGGGCATAACGATCACTACTAAAGTGGAGAATATGCTACGCTCAGCACAAAGACCATTCCTCCTAAGCATTACCCGAGGATATAAAACCTCGGCCACTAATGCTCTAAACGTGATTTCAGGACTACCGCCTCTGCATCTCTTATCTCAGCGCGAGACTGCAATAGCGCGAGTGCTCCGACTCAGAGAGACAATAAGTTTATGGGACAGGACTTATGTTTATACTGACTATGAGCAAAACATTCCCGAGCCACCTTGCCACCCGGCCGAATTCAACATCTCGATTAACTGCAGGTCACCAACGTGGTTCAACCCAACTGCAATCTACACCGATGGTTTCAAAGGAGAATGTGGCACCGGTAGCGGATACTGTGTTCTGCATGGAAACCAGAGCTTAAAGACTTAAGCACCACAACTCAGTTTTTCAGGCTGAACTGATTGCATTAAAAGCTGCACTTGTCTACGCACTGGAAAATAACTATTCCAGTATATATTCAGACTCAGCCTCTAGCCTCCAGGCAATCCAAGGCACATGTAATAAAAATCCACTCGTCAGGGCCATACAAAAACTCTTACTAAGAACACCTAAATACTATAGGCCTGAACTCCAGTGGGTACCTGCTCACACCGGAATACTGGGTAATGAAATCGCAGATGCAATAGCCAAAAGAGCAGCAACTGACGTGCACACTTGACGTGCTTCTCCCGGGTTCGTTCTTAAAAGCTGAGCTCGAGAGAGAATTATTCAAACGTTGGCAACATCTATGGGAGACAGAGACCACCGGCAGAAGAGTTTACAGATTTTTTAAAAAAGTCTGCCGACTTTTAAAAAGTGGCTCGTCTCATTTCACTCAGTATCTAACCGGATATGGTGCATGACTTACCTGCATCGCTTCAGACGACGCGAAAACGAGCATTGCTCATGCAGTATGGTAGGAGATCCGGACCACTATCTGTTCACTTGCAGAGAGACCGCCAAATATCATCTTAGGCAACCAGTAGCAAACCACATCCATGCATGGGCCGAAGCTACCTCGAAAAATCGCAATGCATTGAAACGCATATGCGATTGCATAAATATTGCACGCAAAATCTCAGACAGGCTGGAGTAATTCTCAGCTACCATCCTCGTCACCAGCACAGCCCCTGTCTGCTCTGTACCTGTAATGAACTAATTTTATCTTAAGTTAGCTGATTCGGCTTTTCTTATTCCCTGTATATATTTATCTCCTTGAACTGTAAACCTTGAATTATGTATTTTGTCTTATTTTATGTATTGTTTTCACTATTTTGCCTTTTTTTATTTTATGTATTATTTCACTTTTTAGTATTTTACTTCTTATTACTTTTAGCATTGCTATTTAGTATTTAGCCCTATTTTAGATATTTTTCTTACTATTTTATCAGTCACTTTGTTAATTGCTCAGATATTGCATTGTACTCATGTATTGTTCACGTTGTGGATGACTTTCGTAACCGCCTATCCATAACTCTGTAAATATGTAACTGAAATTGTTCTTCTCAACCGCAATGCACCCTTCTTCCATCACTGCACTATCTTCTTCGTCCAGCATTTGTTTGCACTGCCCCCAGCAGTCGTCTTGAGCACAATATGTATATATAAGTGTGTTATTTTGATCAAGTTATTTCCATCAGCGTGGCTACCTGGCCGATGCTAACTACCCAGTGGACCGTCTGCTTCGCTGTCGGTGCAAAGAAAGAAAGTATCTTCAAATAAATTTGATCCAGCAAATTGGCATTTCAAAGATAAAGTAGATAGAAAACGTTAGTTTGGAGCCATGTGGCACTGTGGAGCTGGGACTGCGTGGCGCTCACAGTGGGGAGGGAATTTACCGGGGAGCACGCGAGAGTTGCTACGTCACCAACTACGGACGCGTCGCATCCTGTTCGTTCATTCATCCTCATCACGCATTGTCACCTCGGATTACCTTGTTATTGCTACTTCACCCACATGTTTCATCCTGTTTGTGTTGTAATCCGGTTTCATGTACACGTTTATCGATTGACGTAGAACTCCCCGCTGCTCTGATGTCATACTACATCCGCAACCTGATTCCAGCATGCATATACATGTTATAATTTCTAGAACATTCTATTTAGTTCAGCAATGGCCTCTAGAGGGCAGTAGTCTCACCCATAGCGCTTTCTGATTAGTTCTCGTGGATCCTGGCCAAGTTACTAATATTAACCATTATTTTTAATTGATTATACTATTTGACTTAATATAGTAGTATTTAATGAAAAAGTTCATATATGTGCACGAGTTTTAAAAATAACACCACGGCTGGAACTTGAACCCTACATCTATGGCATGGGAAACGTGGACGATAACACAAACCCATGCTTTTATCTCTTGAATCCTATTATTTGACCGTGTCCATCCTCTTTGTGCATCTGACTTTGTACAGCCAGCATGAGGCTGATTTATTGTGCATACGCCATTTATGTTCCAACTTTCTCAAACCTTCGTACATCCCCGATGATGAACGAACTCATAACTTAAGATTTATTTTGTTGCTGTGTTAGGTTAAGATTTTTTTTTTTTTATTTCTCTTTCCTTTATGTTACAAACATAATTTACGCAATTTGCTTTTCTTCTCGACGTTAAATTAAATGTACTAATTCTCACTCGATATTTTTTATATACAAACATAAGATTTTTTCTTGCGTTTTGCATCCCCCCCCTCCATTTAACTTGCAAAAGTACTATATTTTATAAAAGTTATAATTTTTCAAAATTTAAATTTTTTTTCTCTTTTTATTTTACATTTTTTTCTACAGTTTAATTTTTCCTTTCCCTTTTCTTACATTATTTATTTTAAAACAGTTATATTAATTTTCATACCACTATTATTATTATTATTACTTTTTTTTTTCTATACAAACTTGGTCTTTTTCCTATATTTTACTTCATAAAGTAATTTTTAATTTTTCTTTTATATCAAAGTATTTTTTAAAATTCTTTGAAGAATTTTTCTTCTCTTATTTATTTATTTTTAATTTTTTTTTCCCTTCTAACGTTTTCTTTGTTTTAAATACGTATTGATGTTACACCTCCATTATCTAAAAAGAATATATATATTTATATATATCTAAAAGAATATATATAGCTAAAAGAATATATATATCTATATATATCTATATATCCAATATCTAAAAAGAAAGGATGTCTATAATACACATGGAAATAATATTCGTCACAGAAGTGAAACTTTGTCATCTTTTTCACAACTTTTCAAAACAGGTTATACAGACATAAGATAAAAATTCTGAAGTAAAAGAAAGTCTTCAGATCTAGGAAATTCAGTAGAATGTATAAATATTCATCCTATTCGAAGCTTAGTTTTGGAATTACATAGCATATATAATGCAAATTTACTAAAAAGAAATATAATGAAGATCAAGTACTCTGCAAAATCTAGACGGTAATTATACAAAACTAGTTATTTGGGCGTTCTCCATAAAAAGTGGTTTCAGCGAAGGAAACACGCTAGCAGTCTCCTAAAACTTGAGGTGAAAACCTGATCTTCACTCTTACAAAAGTTTTTGGTAGAATTGTAAATTCTACGTAAGAACGAAGATCAAAGGCTCACTTAGAGTTTCAGGAGACTGCTGGTATGTTTCCTTCGCTGGGACTTTTTTGAAACGTTCATATAACTAGTTTTGTATAATTACCGTCTAGTGAGCGTTCCTGTGAACGAAGAGACAATCATTCCCAACGCAGCAGGAGGCGTAATAGATCCAATGGACGCTATCGCCAGTGTAAAGAACCGTGCAACATTTGTTTCTACCATACTACTAATTTTGGTTCCAATGCACGGAAGTGTGTTTCTCCATGCAATTTCCGGCAGTCTGAAAACTAGATAGGCGATCGCTTGTCGGCCAACGTTGCGACCGCCACATTAATCGAATTCTTTTGGCCAATCCATCGTCAAAACTCACCTTTTTAATTGACACCAGAGCCGATTTATCTGTCATTCCCAAGAGTTACAGTCAGCACACCAAAAACTCAGCTGACTTAGTACTCTTTGCTGCTAACGGCACCAAAATAGCAACGTATATCACCAAACTCTTGACCATCAATTTAAACTTACGTCTCTCATTTACTTGGCCCTTTGTCCTGGCAGGCGTCAATCAACCCATCATAGGTGTTGACTTTTTCACGAAGTTCAACTTACTTATACATGTTAAAAACAGCCGTTTAATTGATGGACAAACAAAACTATATTCTTGTGGTAGATTTCCCAATGTGAATTTTAGTTCTGATATAGGAAAATACACATCAAGTAATTAAATGTGGGTATTCGTGTACATGTTTGTAAAGAAACAAATATATAAATCTTTAGGAAAATTTTGCATGTTTTCTATTTTGGTAATAACACTGGTAAGTTAAGAAAATTTTCTGTATTGAACGTATGTGTCTACGAAATTCTTTGAAAAAAGCGGAAAGTAAATAATGATTTCGATACTTCACTAGAAATCAAGTGTTAAAGATGAACATAACGATTTAAAAGTTAACCAAGAGCACAACGAAGTGCATATATAAATTATTTTGCTAATCAGTTATGAACGTTTGAGTAGAATATATCCAGAATCTTCAAAATTATTAATGAAACGTTCAGTTTAACTCTTGAGATTTTACTAAAGAAGGCTCGGTAATAACTAAAGAAGAAGAAGAACGTTACTAAAGAAGGCTCCGAATGCTGGTTAAAATTGTGCTAACAGAAGGTAACAGTATGCCTTTTATTAAAAATATTTGTATGATATGTAATAAAAATGAAAGCATGGCCCGGTTCAGGAATGCAATACAAAGTGTTAAGTAAAAATAAAGTTTCTAAACTGAGTTTATGTCACATAAGAAATGCATTGAAAGAGCGAAAATTATAATATA
This sequence comes from Stegodyphus dumicola, assembly GCF_044657685.1. Taxonomy (NCBI): domain Eukaryota; kingdom Metazoa; phylum Arthropoda; class Arachnida; order Araneae; family Eresidae; genus Stegodyphus; species Stegodyphus dumicola. The sequence goes on from NC_140781.1 coordinate 186,114,062, forward strand.
TTAGCACTGGACTAGGAAACAAATTTTCAAAGATAAATATAGTGGTACGAAAATTAATCAAAAAGTATAACATATGTAAATATTTCTTCGCAACAAGTTTTGAATGTTTCCATTTCAGTAGAATGAAGTCAGAAAGTATAAATTTGTTAATGAATCACTCATTTCAGACTTTAAGATTTTATTAAAAGATTCAATATACACGTTCACTTGAAATGTAATGCAGTAAGTGAAAATATAACTCTGGTTCATCAATACAATATATTAGGTCATGTACGGTTAATTATTCATTTCGAATATGATGAAGAAGAAACTTTGAGTCACAGAGAAACACATTTACAAACAATGATTTACATCATAAACAATGATTTACATCATCATCATAAACAATGATTTACATCATAAACAATGATTTACAACATAAACAATGATTTACAAACAATGATTTACATCATAAACAATGATTTACAACATAAACAATGATTTACAAACAATGATTTACATCACAGAGAAACACATTTACAAACAATGATTTGCAGTGGTAGTAATGTAAAAAATGGTAATATTCAAAGTGCTAAAAAAAACGGTTAATGAAAACATGAACACATAACAGCCATCCGCAAATAACTTTCGTCAAAACTGAAAATTTTATACTCAAAATTTACTTTAGATGTAGGAAAAGAAACGTAAAAGGATTCAAAATGAAGATGCTCATGTAACTTTCCGAAATGAAATGTACAGTACTTTAGGAAATATTCACTTAACTTCGAACTTGTTTGTAATTTTATTAAATCATATATAATGAGCGTATGTAAGACCCGAAATGCATTCGTGTGCGAGAAAAATAGCAAACATTTAACTATCTGGCAATGACTCAAATTTCATTGGAAATGCAATGGCATGAAAAGTAGAAAACTATATCTGAGTGGAATATCTTGATGATAACTTCTGAATGTGTTTGTTTTATTAAGGTGAAAAATGTTCATTACAGTTTCCGTGAGGACTCAAATGAAACCGTTTGCTTTTTTGAGTTGGAAAAAATTCACTTTAATTTTTTAAGAGGAAAAATCGCCACTTTTGTTTAGTCTCTGGGAAAACACATGTTAATTTTAAAATTAATTAGAAAAATTACACTTTAAAAAGTAAAAAAAAAAAAAAAAAAAAAAAGAATACATTTAGATTTGCTTTAGATTGAAAAAGTTTCACTTTATTTTTTTAGGGAGAAAAATCTCCACTTTTATTTTGTCTATGGGAAAACCCATGTTAAATTCAAAATGTAAGGGGAAAAAGTTACATTTTGATTTTAAAAAGTCGAAAAAGATTCATTTAGATTTTTTTACGTCGAAAAATTTTCACTTTAATGTTTTTAGAGAGAAAAATCTCCACTTTTATTTTGTCTATGGAAAAAGTCATATTAAATTCAAAATGCAAGGGTGAAAAGTTACACTTTGATTTTAAAAGTCGAAAAAATTTATTTAAATTTTTTTAGGTTGAAAAAGTTTCACTTTATTTTTGTTTCGAAAGAAAAACATTTTTTATTGGTTACGGTATACTTCGTTATTGTTCTAACCTTTTCGCTTTTGAATTGTAATATTTCTGAACCTGAATTTTCAGAAAACGAAATCACTCTGATTTATCAAATTCCTTCTAAGTGTAGAATGCAGTCTTCAAACAGAATATTTTAGTGTAAGTAAATGCATTATAGACAAAAATAAGCTTGAAAGCACTTCATTATTTTTCATGCCCTATTCCTGAAACTGGTTAAGGTTCTTACCGCTGACTTATCAAATTCGGAACATTTTCAGAAAAAATATTCATTTCTTGTTCATGTTTTCCATACTCAGATACTAATTTTGTTGGAAATCTGACATTTTTCTCCCCTTCTTACATGTTATATTTGTAATTACACTATTGCTCTTTGGCTTGGGAGGAAGTTTTTCCATGGATATTGCAGACCTCTCCTACATGTCTGCGACTGTTCTAATAAATTATATTGTCAATTAGTGTAAATAATATCTACAGATATATAGGTATTATCTTGAATGTTTGCTTAATCTGAAAAAGGAAAAATGCAGCCCATGTGCTCAATAAGGGCCTTAGAATGTCTTGCACGAATGCATCTTTTCATATTCCTTTGCATGCTTTTCCGTTATTATCAATTAGGTTCATTCCGTTCCTATTTTAGCTGAAATTTGTAAAGCATTTCTGTTTGAATACTTGCATTGGAATTTTTCCTTTTTAAATTAACTCATACTAAATTGTATTAAAAGTTAAGTTACCGATGTTGGACCATGATATGGAGGTCATGTAAATATTAAATGTCTTGTATGTTTTTGATATCTGTGAAAAATTAATTATTAGATGTACTCAGAGATCTGTAAGAACTCTAAGTAAAGTAAAATAATGTCAGTTTGAAAGTAATGTAAGTGCAAAATGTTTTTGATATCTGTGAAAATTTAATTATTAGATGTACTCAGAGATCTGTAAGAACTCTAAGTAAAGTAAAGTAATGTTAGTTTGAAATGCCTATCTTCAGTTAAATTGAATGTATTAAAGTTAAGTTGGATTATTATTTGGAATTCATGTCAATATTTCCTGTTGTGCAGGATTTTATTTGCTATGTCTCATAAGTTACCGATGTTGAACCATGATATGGAGGTCATGTAAATATTAAATGTCTTGTATGGTATTTATGCAAAATGTTTTTGATATCTGTGAAAAATTAATTATTAGATGTACTCAGAGATCTGTAAGAACTCTAAGTAAAGTAAAGTAATGTCAGTTTGAAATGCCTATCTTCAGTTAAATTGAATATATTAAAGTTAAGTTGGATTATTATTTGGAATTCATGTCAATATTTCCTGTTGTGCAGGATTTTATTTGCTATGTCTCATAACTTAAAAATCCTTCTCCAAGCTGTAAGAGTATTAAAAAGCTTTTAGACTTGTAAAAATAATGATCATACTCTTTGAAAAAAAATATTCACTACTGAGAAATTTTTATATTCTAAGTTGGGAAAAAGATGACAAAGTTTCACTTTCGTTACGAATATTATTTTCATGTGTATTATAGACATCCTTTCTTTTTAGATGTTTTACACAAATATGGCTATATTTTGAATTTAAAATATTACATTACAATGTGGATATTCTTCTCTGTAGTTAAAAATTCTGTAGCTTGTTAAAAAATTAGGGCTGTGTTAAGTTCAAATACAGCAGTGTTTATGAAGGTCTACGGTAAATTGTGGGATCATGTTAAGAATCAGAGTGACGTTTTCACATGATGGAAATCAAGGTTTAGCGTATGTTGGTGATTTAAATACGATGTATACAAAAAAATCCAAGATATTTTTGGAAAATATTTTAAACAGTCTGTGTTAGATATAAATGAATCCTCCTGCTCAATAAAAATGAGTGTTCTCAATATATTCATGTAACTGTCTGTAGTATAAAATAATAAGAAACGAAATGCTGTTGGTACGCATTAGACTGGGGTAAACAATAATAAGAAATTTCGTATGTATTTGAAGGAAACTGGCTAGAGATGTCCATATAATTAGTTCAAGTAGATTTTATGTCGTGAAAGTTTATTATTTTTCAATTATAAGGTTTAATTCAAAGTCAATAGGTCTTTAAAAAATCCGTATTATTATTATTATTTTTTTTAGGGAAAAAGGAATCAAGGAATCAGAAATATTAAGAGGGATATGTTTTAAAAACATGATAAAAGTTAAATGTAAGGCAAAATGTATAAATGGAAAAAAGAAAGTTTAAAATTTACATTTTTTGACACGTTTTCTGAATCCTTTAAATAAAAATAAGATGTGTAAAAGATAATCCGCGATGTTTTGTATAGTGTTTCAAAATGTTTGTCTTACGTATATTACATTAGAGAGAAAGTTCGGAGTATCACCTGTCAAGTGTTAGTAGCATAATGTAACAGATTAGAAGAGAAAGTTTTACGTATCTTAAGAAATTTTACGTCTAAAAAAAAAGTAAGAAATGTAATATACCAATTAAACTATATAGAATGACCATCATACTTATTGGTTTAAATTTACAGAAAATATTAGTCGTGAAAGCCCCTAAAGGGAAAATATATGTGTGTAAATTCCAGATTCAATTTCATAGACAGAGAAATATATATTTAGTTTTGCGCTTAGAAAAATGGAGATGTAACATCAATACGTATTTAAAACAAAGAAAACGTTAGAAGAAAAAAAAATAAATAAATAAAAGAAGAAAAATTCTTCAAAGAATTAAAAAAAAATACTTTTATATAAAAGAAAAATTAAAAATTACTTTTTGAAGTAAAATATAGGAAAAAGACCAAGTTTTTTTTAAAAAAAAAGAAAAGAAAAGAAAAAAGAAAACATAATAATAATAATAATAATAATAATAATAATAATAATAGTGTTATGAAAATTAATATAACTGTTTTAAAATAAATAATGTAAAAAAAGGGAAAGGAAAAATTAAACTGTAGGAAAAAAATGTTAAATAAAAAGAGAAAAAAATTTAAATTGTGAAAAAGTATAACTTTTATAAAATATAGTACTTTTGCAAGTTAAATGGAGGGGGGGGATGTAAAACTTAAAAATGTGGAAAGAAAAAATCTTATGTTTGTATATAAAAAATATCGAGTGAGAATTAGTACATTTAATTTAACGTCGAGAAGAAAGCAATTTGCGCAAATTATGTTTGTAACATAAAGGAAAGGGAAATTAAAAAAAAAAAAAAAATCTTAACCTAACACAGCAACAAAATAAATCTTAAATTATGAGTTCGTTCATCGTCGGCGATGTACGAAAATTTGAGCAAGGTGGAAGAGAAATGGCGTATGCACAATCCATCAGCCTCATGCTGGTTTTTGCTGTACAAAGTCAGATGCAAAAAGAGGATGGACACGGTCAAATAATAGGATTCAAGAGATAAAAGCATGGGTTTGTGTTATCGTCCACGTTTCCCATGCCATAGATGTAGGGTTCAAGTTCCAGCCGTGGTGTTATTTTAAAACTCTTGCACATATATGAACTTTTTCATTAAATACTACTATATTAAGTCAAATAGTATAATCAATTAAAAATAATGGTTAATAACTTGGCCAGGATCCACGAGAACCAATCAGAAAGCGTTATGGGTGAGACTACTGCCCTCTAGAGGCCATTGCTATACTAAATAGAATGTTCTAGAAATTATAACATGTATATGCATGCTGCAATCAGGTTGCGGATGTAGTATGACATCAGAGCAGCGGGGAGTTCTACGTCAATCGATAAACGTGTACATGAAACCGGATTACAACACAAACAGGATGAGATGCAATATGTGGCTGATGTAGCAATAGCAAGATAATCCGAGGTGACAATGCCTGATGACGTCACGAAGAGGATGCAACGCATCCTTAGTTGGTGACGTAGCAACTCTCGTGTGCTCCCCCGTAAATTCCCTCCCCCGTGAGCGTCACGCAGTCCCAGTGCCACCATAGCTCCAAACCAACGTTTTCTATCTACTGACATACTTTCCAAGATTTCTTTTGAGAGCTGGTTTGCACTGCTATAAATATATGTGAGTATTTATTTCCTTTATAGATGCGAATAACTGTGTCATGTCGTAATATACAGTAATTAACAAACAGTGGTGCTATCTTTATGTATATTATTTCAGTGAAATGAGAAGTAATGGATTCAGATAATTAATGATCTTAAGCAATAAAACTTGGTAACGATGGGAGGTATCTGACATGATTTCACTAAACTGTCGAATTTTTGAAACCATGATGCTGAAATCAACATGTGGAACTTTTCAGAGTTAACCCTTTTGCCTACAAATGAAATTTCGTGGTTTTAGTGAGATTTTATGGTTCGTCCAAGTAAACACGAGCCAATTTCTCTTAAGAAATCCTTTGGGAAGACATCGTTTGGAATTTTTTCCGTTGTAAGACAACATGCGCCAAACAATTTTCATTAGATCCTCAGCTTGACAATTCCACCTAAAAAACATACTTTCGTCATCAGCTCATTTCGATCGGGTAACATTTTTCTAAACATAAATATATCTTTTAAATTAATTTGTTCAAGAACCAAAGAAAAGAATATAACGAAGCACCATTAAGAATGCTGCCAGTTTATGGACGCAGAAAAATGTTTTCTTCCAAAAATTTATTAATATATATAAGATTCAATTTAAGTTTTAATCAAATTAACTATTGCCATAGAATAAAGGTTTATGTAGCTCTTGAAATAGTAATCTTTAATGTCATCAATTTTAATATCCCAATGAAAACTGCTTGTGATCTGGGTAGAAAAATTTAATAGTTAGTCTTCTCCGTGCTTTATTACGCGCGACTTGAAATTTTGAACATCATTTTCAGTAGCGGTAACTCTCGCTGGGTCATTGTAGCTGAATATAATTCCACGACCAAAATTTGTACTTTTTTCAATTAAGTCCAAGCGTTGAATAGTTTCCGATGACGGATTTAGCCGAGCGTCTTTGGTTTTACCCACCACATGTTTAACATCATCAGTTCGAGTAAGTCTATTAAAGACCCTTAGAATTCTATGATAGAGGAGCAGCGATCATTGATCACTTCGAATTTTGCTTTATATCTCTTGATGCCATGTGCTCTGGATTTTTTCTGAGTTCATAGCTTAACATCCGAACCCATCACTGAGCCGCCACGACTTTGTATAATTCTCACCTGACCGCCATGGCTTCACGAGGTTAGAGACATATATTAATTTATTATTAGAGTAATTCAGTAGCAGTCGACATTCATCACTCCATGCTGTTTACTTCCACTCCTTGTTGGTCCAATCAACATTATTATATGGCCCATGACAACTAATGAGCGAGGTGGCATGCTATGAGAAGCGGTAATCTCATGGATCTTCGGCTTCTGACGCCCATTTAATGAGGCTAATATTACGTAAGCCATCCAGTGACTGCCCGACTGAAACTGTCAATCATTTTAGGTGGTTTTGAACTAAGGTTTGGTGTTGGTGACTACGTACGATGGTGCATCCGAACCGGAAAGTTTCTATTTGTAAAAAACGAAGAAGAGGACTTCATGAGGATGGATGTGTCCAGGCCATGCCCTAAGAATTAGGTAAGAGCATGATTAATATTAAATTTTGAAAATAAAATATTTGATTTGAATTTTGATGATTTGCAGTCTCTTGGGTACATTTACGTATTAACGAGAAATATGGCGGAACTAGATAGATTAAAACGGAACCACATTGAGAACAATAGTATCTAAACTATTAAAGGAAGTTGAGAATAGTTTGAAGAGACATTAGGTATTTGAGATGAAAGAAGAGATGGGCAGAAGAGATGAAAAATGAGCAATGCCCTTCCCCCCCGGGACTCGAACCACGGACTTCTCGAATACGCGTCGAGCGTACTGACCACTGCACCACGAAGGCATGCTAGGAGGACGGGAGAAATATCCTAGATACTCCCCTTTTAAAGGGCGACTGAGGTTTTTAGGTCTCCCTGTCGCCAACTTCTGGGTAAGGAGAATCATCATCCACCACCCTTTTAGTTCGTGCGCCACTGTAGAGACATTAGGTATTTTTCAAAGCAGACGAGATGAAAAATGAGCAATGCCTTCGACCGGGAATCGAACCACGGACCTGTGGAATACGCGCCCAGCGTGCAGACCACCACACCATGAAGGCATGCTAGGAAGGCGGGAGAAATACCTTACACATGGTGTTGCATTTTTCACAAACATTATTGTATGTAGTAACTAGAACACTTTGTGGGCATATACTCGTGCTAAAACAATAAGCAATAGACAAGAATAGGAATATAAAAAGGGGCATTGAAACATAAAAAAGGTAAGAATGTAACTGAAAACGTAAGAATGTAAAAAGACAAATTGAAATCAAACCCTGTAGAAGACGTGGGTCTGGACGTCGGAGGACTACCACAACGGCAGTCGATCGCTGCCTGTGCTATATTCAAGACGCCATAGATCACTAGCAGCAGAAAAGCTGGCATCGCATCTCTCTGCTGCTGCAGGACGGCCCATATCCCGACAGACTGTGTCTCATCGACTACCTGAAGGTGGACTGTACCCCGACGACCTGTGGTTTGTGTTCCTTTGTCTCCATCGTATATATCAGTGCGCGGTTGAATTAGGTGAACATCACAATTGGGCACCAGAGCCCAGTAGGGCCACTTGCTCTTTACGGATGAGTCTCGATTTAGAATTCAGAACGATTCCCGAAGGGCAGTGGTGTGGCAAGCGCCATAGATACGCTGTCGAGCGCCAAACTTCGCCAAAAGAGACCATTACAGAGAAGAAGGCTTACTTGTATAGGCTGACATAGCAACGAACAGACGTACCGATCTCGAAGTGATTCCTGGTGGTTCCATCACAGAGCCCCGATTTCGCGATGATGTTCTACATCCTCTTATGCGTCTTTTTTTTAGCTACAATGGGTACCGAGGGGATATTTATGGATGATAACGCCGGCCCTCTCATAGCTCGAATGGTGCGGAGTTATGGAGAGTGACACTATTCCACATCTGCTCTAACCTGCTAGATCACTGGACCTGAATCCCAGAGATTATATGGGATATGTTGGGAAAACAGATAGCAGGTCTTAGTGTGCTTCTAGGTACCCTCCACGAACTCCGACATGCATTATTACAGGAATGGGCGCTACTGTCGCAACAAGCAATCAAAGATACTGTAGCCAGCTTGCCTCGCCATTATCAAACATGCATTTTAGCTAGATGGCATCATACCCGTTATTAGCGTGATGTTTCCATTGCACGCTTCCTGCCCATTTGATCTTTCGAGTTGCGATGGTCGTAATATATGTGTTTCTGTATATCTTTGCTTTATTGTTTTGCTAAGTGGTCTAGTAATGCGACACAAACCTCTTGAATGAGTTTTACACGTATCCATTACGTAGCGTTTTGTTTTATTCCATGTTTGCCTTTTTTTGAGCAAGAGTGTATTATCCATATATCATTGGACATTTAATGTTGTTTATGGCTTTTGTTGTATTTATGTGGATATTAATAATACATTTATATAGATGGTAATTAACAATTTTGCAATTATTGTTCATTAATTATCAAAACCTTCAATTTTTTAAAATTTGAATTGCCGTTGAACTAGTTTCACTCGCCCATCAGATCAACTCTTTCCGCTCCCGCTGATACATATCCAGTTATGCTGAGTCTTTCTCGGGTTGTCATGTACTCAGACCGTCACTAGACTAAACTGCTTTAGAAAAATTAGTATCCCTCGGATTAGTATCCCCCCAAATTAGTATTTCCTTCAGAAAAAATCAGTATTAGTATTAGTGACGCTCCCCTCCAAGTTTCTTAGTTATTCTTTCTGCCTTGTATCTTACTTGTTTTGCAACATCGTATTTACTATATGCGCATTTACTTTAGTTGCATCAATAACGTAGACAAGAGGTAAAACTTGACTAAAAGGTCTGTAAAAACTATGGCTTTTAGTATAGAAATCATTAGGCGTTTCATTTCAGAGCAGGAGACGCGAAAAATGCACAGTGCTTTCGCCGGGATTCGAACTCCGGACCTTCCGATGCTATCTGGACGTGCTTTCCAGTTACACCATGAAGTCACTTGATAAAGAGGAGAAAACATCTTAGGAGTAGTATAGATAATAATTAACAGTTATAGCCACCGTTGATTCGGGAGTTTCAGGAACTCAAGTTCTTCAAGAAATAAACCAAAACTTCACCTATCAGTGTGGCTCCGGAAATGGAGTTTGTAACCCTAAGTGCTTATAGGTACAATAATTCGTCCGCAACGTACAGCATGCTCAAACTAAATAGTTGTATTGGATGGTTTCCGCAGCACCTTTTTTTTAGAAATACTCTTGCTACTTAAACTCAACCAAATGTGCATTTTGGTGACGACTGACGGAAAAAATAAAAGATACGGGAAAGCATTAGTATGTGAAGAACATGTTAGCTAAAAGAAATCCCACATATCTGAATATTTACCTGTCGAATAGTTTCTACTTCGGTTAGGTTTTTGTCGGTATCTCTTCCATATTTCGTAGTCGCAATTGCAATATCTTCAAAAATAAATACCATCTACTATGACATCACAATTAAGCTGACTGCGATGCCGAAGGGACTGGGTTCGAATCCCAGAGAAGGCATGGTTGTAACTGTCCGTCCCTTCATAGGAAAGGCGATGGTGGCCCACCTATTAGGTGCCTCCATAATAAAGAGACCACCACATCCGGCCTTGTATAGATTAATGGACTGGTTTACATATGTAATTGTTCACAATCTACCATTGGGAAAAAAAAAAATGATATCACAATTTCATGTAGCTCATTCCTCGGGAAAAAGCCATTCCAGCCACGAGTATCACACATTTAATTTACATTAAACATATAACTGTACATTGAAAACAACAGTTATTTTCAGGATAAGACTATATTAAAATAATCATTTAAATAAATGGCTGCAGAAATTAAATTTAACGCAAGAAAATCGCAGTTGTTTTACTTAAAAAGATATTAATTTCTGTATGCAGTAACCTCGAATAAGGGTAGAATGTTCTCTCACTTCTACTCAGGGCTTAATTTCTAAAATTAGAAGCGCCGGATGCTTTTGAAAGGCCTCCAGGAAAGTTAAACAGAACTAATACATAAAAGAATAAATAATGAATAATTAAATTAAATTTAAAATCAAAATTTAATAAACTAAATTAAATTAATTTAACATAATTAAATAATAAATTAAAATAACGAAGTTAATTTTATTTGGGTCTGGGACTAGAATTAGGATTTTGCTCAAAAACTTGAGAGGTGCCGTAGGCGAGCTGTAGCTGCATTTTAAGTTCTACAACTAGCTTCTAATAATAGTAACATAAAATCATTGTAAAATATAAAAGTAATAAAAAAATATAATATTATACTGATTTCTTTTAAAACTCCTTTTCTAGCGTAAAAAGCATTTTTCATCTCGATACCGTGTCACAAATCAGAATCACGTTTTTCCTGACCAGCGGTGATGATTCACATGACTAACCCCTATGAAAATATGTTTCACGTGGAAAGTGCGCACTTGGAGCAAATCGATACCCTATAGTTACGTCACTGAAACAAGTATATCATAGTTTATAAGGTATTTCTCCCATTTTCTTAGCGTGCCTTCGTAGTGTAGAGGTCTGCACGCTGGGCGCGTATTCCAGAGGTCCATGGTTCGATTCCCGGCGAAGGCGTTGCTCATTTTTCATTTCTCTCGCTTCCAAAATAACCTAATGTCTCTACAGTGGTGCCGTAACCAAAATGGTGTTTGATGGTGATTCTCCACACCCAGGAATTGGCGACTGGATCCCCTAAAAAAAAACCTGTCGTCTTTTAAAAGGGGAGTATATAAGGTATTTCTCCCACCTTCTTGGCATGCCTTCATAGTGTAGTGGTCTACACGCTGGGCGCGTATTCCAGAGGTCAGTGGTTCGATTCCCGGCGAAGGTGTTGCCCATTTTTCACATCTCCTACTTCCAAAATAACCTAATGTCTCTACAGTGGCGCCCAAACTAAAAAAGGTGGTGGATGATGATTCTCCACACCCAGGAAGTATATAAGGTATTTCTCCCGCCTTCTTAGTGTGCCTTCGTAGTGTAGTAGTCTGCACGCTAGGCGCGTATTCCAGAGATCCGTGGTTCGATTCTTGGTGATGGCGTTGCTCCTTTTTCATCTCTCTCGCTTTCAAAATAGCCTACTGTCTCTTCAAGTTAACTTTAGTATACGGTTGGAAGCTTATGCCATTACTAATCAAGTACTTTCAGTTGTCGCAGAAGTTGGAGGAGTGAGCTGGATTTCCCTATTTGGAGTGCCTTTTCTTATTCACTCTGACCAATGAAAATATTTCACATCCACTATATTTAAACGATTGTGTATAAAAAAGACTTAATCTATAATAAGCATAAGTCCTTTCAAATCATAATACATTGTTCTTCGCTATGGAAAATTCAAACCACTCCTTTACATCAACGGTCGGACGGCATGTAGAAAGATTTAATTGAACAATATTGAACCATATATCTATATTCGTATCAGGAGCCAGAAGCAATGATACCAAACCCCTTTATGTTTGAAGTAATTACAAAATCAATGTGTACATTCAAGCGTGTGATTTTTTATGTTCATAATTTTATGAAATTGAGGAAGTATCGAATTACATACTCAAATATTCCGCATACATTATCAGGTTCAATGTTCCGTCTTACCTTCTTCGGGAACATGCAAGGACCTGACTCGGAACAGAGAGCTTACTAAAGCTATGTTCAAAACTGTGGGAAGTAAACAGGATACACAAGAAGGGTATACAAAACCCTTTATTTTTCTCTATTTACAATAACTTCCGTACTTCGGAATACACAGACCCGCTACTTGGGGTCTAACGTAAAAATATAAAAATAGAACTAAACTCTAAGTTAACTTTAAAATAATAAACGTGGAAGATTGGCCTTATATTAACAGGAAGCCGTATGTAGTACAGAGAACTGTGAACACTACAATACGTTTAAAAATTATCAAGAGGATTAAAACCTCTGGCCTGGAAGGCAAACAGCAACTGAGTAAAACTTCTAAGGTAAGCGGCCTGCTTCGACTAACTGCTTCCTCTCTCTCGCTTGGCAAAAAGCCACAACTTAAGTACTTGGCGTTCGCCAGACAAACTTTGCATAAATACTTTAATGCTTATAATTCTGGCCGGAAGTAGAAAATAAGAAGTGATAGTAAAGATTTAAAATAAAATAAACGTTAGTAAAACTTAAGATCCTTACAACATACCCAAATTCACTATTCCCAAAATATTATTTCTTAATGAGCGTACTCATTCTTGAGATTTTTTTTAAAGAAGAAAAATGTATTCTTTTGTTAGCTTTACTTTAGAATATATGTAAAAGTTGCAGCAGAACTGTGAGCACTTTTTTTTAAAAAAAAAAGACCTTATCAAATTAATTACTTTTAAGTACAACTCAAAAAAATTCTGAATGATGCGTATACTCAAACTGCAACGAACAGCTCGTAGCAAATACTGGCTACAATGCAGCTGATATCACATGACAAAAAAGAGCTGAAAATGCTAAATATAAGCTTTACATGAGTGTAGAAAGAGCAACAGAAGTTTTTTACTTCTGTTTAGTAAATATGATTACATATATAATATATATCTGGTAATTTTATGATTATAAAAATGTTTTCAGTTTCTTTTCTGTTATTCAAAATGCATCATTTGAATCAAAAACATTGAGAAAAGGAAAATATTCTCATATGTGCTCGGAAGAAGGCAATGAGGCAAACATAAATGAGAAGTAGTGCATTACATTGTAGGATTCTCCACTGTGTAATTCTATTCTGTATAATCGCTCGAGTTCATGAGATAGAAAACAACAAGTAAGAAGGGTGAAATAACCCTTTATTATTCCAACTAAAGTTTAACATAACTCCGTCTTGGATTTGTACAATAAAGCTGACACTTGGGCTTGAACTTAAGAAACTAAGAATTAAACTAAACTAATCTTAACTAAAGAGATATAGCCGAAGCTATCAATATTCTAATAGAGTTGGCCCCTTAACGCTAATTGACTGCGAAGCTATCAAGCGCCTAAAGTACGGCCGAGCGTAATAATAGCTTACGAGAGAGTAGACTAAAAAGGCGGACGCGTGCAGTCAGAATATCTGGTATCTCTCTCACTAAGACTGTAGAACTTCGCGGTTATATACCGCTCTTCCTCATTAACATTCAGACGTGATTCTAAAACTACGTTCTGGCCGAAAGTGGTCAGTTGAAGTAAGAATCGACAGGAAAGGAAGTTCAACTCAGAATTTAACTGTTAATAAAATTAACATAATCTTTACAACATAATTAATGAAAATTAACAATGGATGAAGAAAAAAAAATGCAAAATTCTAAATTTTAATTCATTTTTTTTAAGAATATATAATTATGAAAAGAAAAATGTTACTTACCCATTACACAATTTATTTACCATGAGAATACGATAAAAAATGCATATGGCACATATGAGCCAGTTCAGTATTTTATGGTGAGAGTGCTGCATTAACAGCACTTTTTTATTTCTTGATTTTTAAAGTTGTAAAATTCTAAAACAACTTTAAATGATTTTAAGTTTCTAATATGGTAATCATAGTATTCGATAATTAATTAACACCTTATTTTTACATTACTAACATATTAATTGTGAAACTATTTGTACCAAGTGCATTTCAACTATGTTGTACTGGAATACCCAAAAATTACATTTTGCCGAATAAATTTGAGCATTTTTCATATTTAAATGCATGTAGGAAGTTGAATATATTACGCAATACTTATTTTTTCATTTTTTTGGCAAATATAAGAATAATGTTATTTTAGTTTATGACTAACGTGTATTGTTTAGATCCTAGTGTTATAATCGTTTGATTATGGGAGTATCAATACCAAGCATTCGGGTGTTTTTGTATCATAATATTTTCCTCTTAACTGTCTCAACAATTCATGTGAGTTAAAAAACAGAAATACTTTAACAATTTAGAACATTTACAACGTTATTTTAAAAAATAATAAATGATTTATAAAATGTTTCATTTTTTCCAATTAACACTGAAATTTCGTACTAGAGGATTGCTTTTCTTAAGAGAATTATTTAGATAAAAGTGGGTACAAGGAAAACATTGCAATAGCATGGAGTTACAAAATGTTTTTTTAACTCCACGCATAGCAGTCGATTATCAATCAAAAAAATCACAAAAACAGTTGAATATTGCCAAAGAAAGTTTTAAAAAAAAATATCTGCAAACAAATGTGTGCCTAAATGCAGGCGTAGGTAGGCTTTCTTAAATATCTTCAAGAGAGAAAAGAATATTTCTCCAAAAATCAAGATGAAACTTATCTTAATATAAATGACAAAACAATTCAATATACACTGGTGAGTGTAAAGCGATATTCACGAAGTCTAAGGAAGGTACTGGCTTTGAAGAAAATACATTCAAAAAAGCTTTCCAAATTGTATGGTAATCAAAAATTACTAAAAAACTCAAGAAACGGAGAAACATACTCTGGAGTGATGCAGCAAAAGTGAATTTATTCGGAATGAATGAGAAAGGCTTTCTGTACCGGTTAAAAATTCAAACATGACAAAGGAGAAACAAAAGATATACTGTGATAGGAATCGGAGGGAAGTCAATTATAAAGCGGAAGATCATGTTCTTAAGCATTCCTTCTTCCGCTTTATAATTGACTTCCGCTTTGTAACAAAGCGGAAGATCATGTTCCTAAGCAGGCGAAGAACGAATAGCCAAATTTTGTCCTCGATTGCAAAGACGTTATATAATAATTGAAAGAATTAAGAAACTTGTGGTGTGTTTCTAAGAAGAAGATGGGGAACAATTAGTGGCAAATTTGTACCGAATTAAACCTTATTATGACCATACTAAAACGCAAATCTTTAAGGATAATTTACAGGAAACATGAGCGGATAAAGCGAATGCCACTAAGAGCAACGTCGGCAAGCAGTTATCTGTGGAAGTACAAATGCCATTTACAAAAAGAAAGGCAAACGTAAATTTAGAGGAGCAGGTAAAGAAACCAATAAAGCAAATGCCGCCCAACCGGTGTAGTGGTTAGCGTCTCTGACAACCGTGCCGAATGGCTCGGGTTCGAGTCCCGGAGGCGTAATGGCAGACCGCACATTGAGTTGAACAGTGTTAAACGAATGTCGCATACTGCGCATGCCCAGAAAACAATTTGGCGTAATTACTATGTTGGCGCGATTTGAAAAGAAGATAAATACGGTATATGGTAGATGTACCTCCATCTGATTGTAAACAAATCTGGCGTTTAAATCTTCGTAGAGTATAATGTAAATGTAAATTAATTACTGTGTTAAAATACTATTTTTTGCTGTACTGCTCAAACAACTAGAAAGCTGAAATTATTGCGAAGTAATGTGAAGCAGTGTTTGCATTCAAAATGTAAAATATAATACTAATGAAATTCTGCACCTTCCTTTGGAACTGTACAAATTTTCGTTCAGAAAAAGACTGAAATTTAGGATATATTAGTTGAAAATTTATTCATTATACTTTTAAGCAATAAAAACAATTCAGGATTTACCATACGTTCCATTCGTACATACATAAAGAAACACTGAGGAATATAACAAGTGCTTGCAAATAACACTGAAGAAATTTTACAATTCCTTAATGCTAGTTATTAAATTCTTTGAAATGATAAAATAAAAGCGCGAATATACGCTAACAAACTAAGCGAGATACTGCAATTTACAATTACTGAATTATAACATGTAAATAAATTACATTTAAATAACGAATTATTACGAACATATGTTAACAAATATTAAATGCACTGTTATTGACAAATTACAATGAAATATATATTAGAAAAATAAGCAAGTGCAATCGGTATGGAAGTTAAAATAACTAATAAGCAAAGTTCCACAACATTATAGTTGTAAACATCATTCGAACACACTCGACAGCCATGGTGATCACGAATAAGCTAGCGTAGGGTTGCTTTTAGTCGCCAATATTTCTCCCCGCGCCAAAGGTACACCATCAAGCATGCGCATTAAGCGAAATTTGCTTAATATTGTTCAACTCAATGTGCGGTCTGCCATTACGCGTCCCGGAGGAGAAGGCATGGAAGTTTGTAAATGTATAGTGTCTGTGCGGCATGGCGGCACTCTAAATATGCGGCGATCGGAAAGTCCTCTCGCGTGGTTTGGTGGGAACTGAGTAAAATCTCACTGTCAACTGAATGGTGCTTTAGGCTGTTGCAAGAAGCAAGGAAAGGGAAGACGCAATGAATCCAGGAGGCGACGCAAACTACCAAAGGCGAGCCAGGTTACGCAAAAACTCAGAAGGAAATCCAGCAGCGAACCCAATGTATGCGGAAGAATCGACGTCGAGATGGCTAAAGAACAAGCAGCCAGCCGAACCTAGCCTCTCAGACTCTAAGGAGCGTCTAACGTTTTCAAGTGCTTGAGCTTAGTCCTCAGTAGTCTACGCTAGTTCAGTCAAAAGTCCAGCTTAGCTGATTGAAAGCCCTCAAATCCGGAGAAAAGTTCCGAGATTCCAGAAAAGCCTCAAGAAGCAAAAGGCTGCTGAGGAGGAGAACCAGCGTTGCTAAAGGTTTCGAGTTAGCCAAATAAAATCCTACTCAACGGTGAAATGACTGCGTGACGAGAAGAATGGAAGAGTTCGAAAAATTAAAAAGATAAGAGCAGTTTTATTTTACTTTAGTAAGGTTTCAGTTTTATTTTATATCTAGAAGAACTAGTTGCTAAATTCTTTTGATTTGACCTCAAGTGAAGTTAATTTAGTTCAGTTAAAGAACAAAAAGGGTCGGAAGTTAAAACCTTAGTTATCTATGTCTATTTTAAATTACTTGAGAATCAAGAATGCGATTTTAGTCTGAGAGACTGTTACTAGGAAACGCGAATGAAAATGCAAAGAATTCCAAAGCAACTCGTTTATCGCAATGTAAAATGCAAGCTGAATTCGATTGTAAGCATTTTATTCAGTGTAGTATATCTTATGTTTGTCTCGTGAAAAGTATTCGCAGATATATATGCTTATCTAAAGTAAGATTTGCATAGTTATAAAAATTCAATTGTGTTGTGTAAATAAGATGTTTATGTACAAGCTTAGCAAAATTTAGAGAAACGTAAGCTAAAAGAAAAGCTAGCTGTTTGTATAAGTTACGCTCTCGAGCCAACACTCAAGTTTAAATCACGCTCTTGTCAGCACATTAGGCTCAGCTTTGAAAATAGGGTGTCTTTGAGGTCCAATGAGTTATCGGTTAGCTGGCAGTGTTTACGACCACGCATGCAAAAGACACTGTCTCGATATTACTCTCAAATTTTTCTGGAGAACAGTGGAGGAAAAGACTTAAATTGTAGAACAAATGTGTGAATAAAAATGCAGATAAATTTAAATGAAATATTTGTAAAACTATATCACGTTTGTAGAACATTTTTCTAAAGTCTTTTTTCTTCCAGATTTTCTGGAAAGACGTGAGCTGCTGAAAAGTCGTACCTTGGGGAAGAAGGATCCAGCTGTTTTGTAAACACAAATTTTATTACACTTAAAATCTCATGTTATTGAAAGAGGTTGGCTCTGAAAATTTTAGATAGTTAGAATTAAGATCTTTAACAAGGTCGTTAAGGTCTTCTTTTGCTTAAATTTTCAAGGGAAAGATGTGGAGTTCACTAACAGGTAATTTTTAGTTAATGTTTATTTTAAAGCAACTTTCCTTTCAGTCTCATTTTGACCCGCGCTTTTTTGCCAGAATGTTAATAAGCTAGGGCGAGTGTATTCAAATGAGGTAGAAAGAAGTAGTAATTAAAGGAAGGTTTTAGAAGGTGATTTAAGAGCGTGTTATGCCTGCTTGAAGGCCACGTTACTATCTTGAATTAATTACTAGGGATATGATTTCTTTGGTGTTGAGTGCTTCTGGCAATGAAGCTTGATTACGCCGACTTTTACGAATCAGAGCCTTCCTGCGTGTTAAATTATCCTGTGAGCCGTTGGGCTAAACATACTACTTTTAATTTTAAGTTCATCGTTATTTGTTTGAGTTAAGCCAGTAGTGTTGGCTTTCGTGTATGCCCGAGTGGGGCACTCTGTAAACTTATACTGAGTTATTGAAACTTGTATTGGTTTCCTCCTTCTCTGACTTTTGTCGTAACTAAGACCTGAGGATAACCCCTCATATAGTCTTCTAAATCTCGTTAGTTTATATTACCCAAGAATACGAGACCCTGCAACTGCAAGTTCGTAAAATGTTTCTATTTCGCAAACCGCTATTTGAACTGTTCCCAATCTACTGCAGCTAAATATAGGCATTAGAAAAGTGTGCATCGTCAGTAGCCAACAATTATGTCTATAAAATTTAAGTATAAGCACAAAAATGAAGCAACTTTAGCTAATTGCATTGAACGATATGTTAAATGAACAAACAAATATTGAGCCTTTTTTGTATATTTTGATTCCCCTAGTCAAAATTTGGGGGGGGGGGAAACTAAATACTTTATTAATTTATAAACAACTATTTCATATTTTTAATTTTATAATTTCTGTATTTCATCTTACTAGACTGACATCTTACTTAAACTGATGACCCCAAATCCGGTATCGCCGAGGTCCCGACGATTCCTAGCCTCGGACTTTGTATTGTAGGTGGTATTATAACCAAAAAGGCATATGTGGATATTTTAGAGAACACGTTGTTACCAGAAGAATGGCACTCTCTGGAATGGCACTATCAACAAGAGAATGATCCGAAACATTTAGCAAAGCTGACAGAGATTTGGTTCGAATGAAACAGGATAGATGTTTCGGCATGTCTCTCCCAATCACTGGACCTAAATCCAGTTCAGAACTTCAGTATTAGAAGAAGAATTTTGAATCATCCATCAGATATGCATAGTATTTTTTCTGTTCCTGTTAAAAAAAAAAAAAAAAAAAAAAAAAAAAAACATAGTTAACTCTATGCTAAAGAAAATAACTTCAGACCTTAAACGCATAGGTTTGGGTTTTGCGACTAAATATTGAAGTTGAAATTTTTGTAAGGAATAAAACGGTACTTTTCCGTTTTGCTGGCGCAGGCGGTAAAGTCGCTAATAATGGTACAACTGATGCCAAACGGAATATCCTCGCTGGTAAACTTTACGCCTCATTTTCAAAACAAGTCGCAGCCATTTCTTATCAGATTGACTGTTTCTTTCAATACTGCATACAATTAGATAGAATTTTTACCAGATAGTTAAGTTTTCTGCCTTAAGGCCATTCGCGGTAATTAAGTCAATTAGGCGGTAACGTGCAGAATCGCCCACTTATTTGTTTGGCGCTTTTTACAAGAGTAAGAAGACTTTAATTTTTTTCAATTTTCTTTGACCTTTTTAAGTGAAAATAGGTCGATGTGTACATGATACCGAGTATGTGCAATTCCTAAAAACGCGCCAAGCAGTGGGCGATTCTGCACTTTCTCCCAATTAGGATGCTATCACACCGCTCACCCGAAGGCGAAAATATAGGAAAGGCAAAGTCAAGGGTTAAATGCATTAGATCTAAGTAGTATGCACTAGCGAAGTAAAGCACTGCGGTTTTACATAATTTCTGAGTAAGCTATTCGTACGAATTGAAATAATTCTTGCATTCCAAATCAAGATTTAACTTGAAATTAATATAGATAATTACTGAGAGAATTAGGTTTTTGCAGCATAGTTTGGGTGAGACGAGATCACTTGATATGAACCGACGAATAAGGATGTTGAACCATAAAAGCATAGTAAATTCTTAAATTAATGTCTTTTTACAAATTTATTGTCTTTTTTTATTGGCTTTTCACACAATTTTAAACGATATTAAAATGTTTATGCCTTCAAAATAAAAAAATTTTAGAACTAACATTTGTTATGTGTATACTGTATGTTGTCGCCAATAAAGTTTGCTTGGCGAGATTTGCACCGGCGAAACGAAAAAGTGCCAAAAAATTCTTAGAACTAGCATTTGTTAACATATTTTATGAGTATACTGTGTGTTGTCGCTAATAAAGTCTCCTTGGCGAGATTTGCGCCGGCGAAACGGAAATGGCGAGGTTTGCGCCGGCGAAACGGAAAAGTACCAATGAAACATTTTGTTTTCAACCAGGTGTTTCTATTTCTTGTCCAGTGCATTTTGGGGATAGTTCACAGAACAGTATTATGGCATCAAAACACCACAATGATCGTCGACGACACTTGCAGAAGCAGTAAGTTATATCGGTAAAGTCCAAATAATACATGTTAAATACGAATTAAAAAAGTTAAATTATCCATCAGCCACCGAGCGGTGAAGCCGTTGAAAACTGGCAGTTCGATTCCAGATGCGTGGGGCTGGCTGCACGGGTCTTTTCGTTGTTTACTACATTTTTAACGTAGATGCAAGCTAGCGAGCCAGTTTCTTTTCGAATAATATATAGTTTCTGAAGTAATATGTATGTAGCTTATTAAGTTACTTCATTTCAATAGAATTCTAACTACCTTTATCAAGGGAGATAATACACTAAATAATCCATTAGTAAATAAATTATTATTTTATTACTTTGCAGCTTTTCTGCAAGTATTAGGCAAATTTTTAGGATTAATTAACATGTTTACTTGCTTAATTAACATGTTTATAAGTAAAATAAAAAATAAATAAAATAAAGTATAAATAAAAATTATATATATACATAATTATCTGCATATATATATAAATAAAAATATATATGTATAATTTTTATTATTTATTTTACCGTAGCTGTCGCTATTTATCTGTCCTTTTCGGAGAGATATTTAACATTGCGAAATGCAGATTTCCTGGGAAGCTGGAGTCACATTCCTTCATACTTTAATTTAACTACTCTATAAAATATCTTTTGTGTATGATTTTTTCTTTCTGTTGTTTGAACTGGCACAAGACTATACTTGGCATTTTCCAGCAATTTCTTCCCAATCGTAAGGCAGTATCTGCAGGAAAATATTTTCACTTAGTGCTGCCATCTTGCGAGTTAAATATAAAATGGTATGATCGCGACAAAATTAAATTAAGAAAGCAACTTTTAAAATCAATACTGAGAAAAATATACGTAAATTTAGGAAACGTAAGCAATTAAAAATGACGCTGCAGATTCCATTGCAAATGATTTTAAAACCTAATCAACCAAATTTTTTTCAGATTAATAAAATGAAATGAAATGTAAATTCAAAATCTATCTATACGAAAGGGGGTAAGATATAGCATTTATAAAATGCCGGCAGATTTCTGTAATGAGCTTAGTTTTTCCGTCCCAGGAAGGCAAATGAGATTAATATACAAATAAATATAAAAAGACTTTAGAGAAATCTATGCATAAGCAAGAAAATAGTGTGACATCATAACCTTGAAACTAAAGACCCGATACTTCACTTTCTGTTTTATTTTGTAACACTTTTTTTAAAAAAATTGTAGAAAATCGAGTATTTAATATCGTCTTACTTTTTTTAAGACAGCGAAGAGTTTGCTATATAATCTCTTAAAATTTCAAAACTTTTAGCCCATACATTTTTAGGTATTGAAATCTTAGAAATGGAAAAAAAAAAAAAAAAATTGAAATATGTTAAAAATTTTACACAAATTTTATTTAAGCGATTTTTTCCTCCGCTCTATCCGATGGTTCAAATAATAAATTTCTGAAATCTTTAGTTTGTTTGTTAAACGAAGATATGTGCAAAAAAGCGCTTCATCGTTAAATTATAAAAATAACTTAAATCAAATTTTGAAAAAATAATTTCACCACATTGTACTGAGATGCACAAACAGTCTGTGCATAATTTGAATTCAATAGCTTATCAAGAAGTTGTTTAAAAACGGTGACAAACTTTCAACTATAACAACAAATACCAAGACTGAGATATAGATTGAGGCTGATTTAAAAGCTTATAATAAAAAATAATATCGTAAATATAAGAATTCGGCACAAAGAAAAAATATCAAAGAATTTTTTATTTCCACTGTACCATAGAAACTATTTTTAAAAGTTTGAAAGTAATTATATATTTATAATTCTTCTTTAATTACTTCTCATCTAACTGTTTTTAATGTTTACGTTGTTGTCTGAAAATTTTCTTAATATCATTCTTTCGTTTTTATTTCATTTTATTGCAGTTTTTAATGTTCATGCGAATGTTGTGTAATTAATACAGATATTTCGGGTGATAAAAAGTAATTTTAATTTTATTTCTAAGTGGCATACATTGCAAGATTTCTGCTTGCTTCTAAATGATATTTTTAATTTATTTTTTGTTTTACTAAATGCTAGTCAGCGGCGGAGCGAAAAAGACGACTGAATACTAATAGTTTGACCGGGGTTTAAACTCCGGTGAATGGGTGACTAGACGGTGAATGGGTTGTTCCTTTTCACCTATGTTTAAAATGAATATGAATCAATTTCTTTCAGAAAGTCCTCCACGAAGGCATCCTTTTCACCTTAAGCCGACAAAACCTGTGTGCTCTCATAATCCATTACAATTCATAAACATTAACTTATTTCATAATTTTATAAACATATTCATTTTTTTTAAATTAAAGAAACACAATAAGTTCCTCATGTACCACATAGTATCACATAGGGCTTACAGAAGTAAGTATGAAACACAATACAAAATAAACATAAGAAAAAATTGAAATAAAATTAAGGATGATTACAAAGTTTTATAATGAATTGACAAAACATGTTAAAAACACTTCTCTCGCAAATAAATTGGTAAAATTCTGCAGGCCAGTTAATATTAAAATTTTTCAGTCCCAGTTTCAAGACTTTTCTTTCGCTCTCATATTTAGGACATAGAAGAAGCACATGTTCAACATTCTCCTCGCCACCGAGGCTACAATCACAGACAGACTCGGGGCTCAACTTAAATATGTTCAAATAACTTTTGAAATTTCCATGGCCAGTAAGAAATTGGTTTAATTTATAGTTTGTGAAGAAGTGATGTCATGACAATCTCATTTTAATAGAAGGGAAAAGTCTCTTAGTTAAGCTCCCTTTATTTGAATTAACGAATTCGTGGTTCCACGACTCCACAATACTTTCATACATGACCTTCTTATAAAAGGAATTAGGGATATTGACAAAAGTGTCGATTTCCCGCTTAGTCGCAGTCTTAGCAAGCAAATCGGCTCGATCGTTTCCAACAACACCTATATGACCACGAACAAATGAAAATACAACGGAAATATTTTTATCTTTTAGGTTTTTCAGTTCTTTTTGAATCTTGATAAGGATATTATTAGAAGAAGAAATACATTTTAAGATCTCCAAGGATGAAAGGATAAATGTAACTAAAGTACAAATGAAGCACTATTTTACTATTTACGAAAGTACAGCACTATTTTTTTTCAGAGACCCACTGGATGGCGAAGTTTAAGCACAAAAGTTCAGCTATAAAAACGGTACATTCGTCTCTAATTCTAAATTAAAAGTGATCAAATTCAAGACCATTTTTGAAGACAACAAATGCGAGACCAACCTTGCCATCAATTTTGCTGCCATCAGTTTAGCAAGTTACAGGCGAATCATCTACGATTTTATTGCTAAACTGAATAAAATTAACAGCATTTCTTTCTGAAGGATGAAGGAGATCAGATGGAGGTAAAATACAATCATGCTGAGAGACAGCAGAAGCAGAAATATTTTCCATATAAGCAATAGAATGAAGATTGGCAATGTCAGTTGGAGGAAAGCCAGAAATTGCATAAACAGACTCGTGCCTATGACCCGCAGAAGTATCCGCCTTTGAACGCGTCGTAAATATCTATAATTTCTCTTCTTCTTGAGCGATATACCCCAGACTTTAGAGCCATACATAATGAAGGGTGCAATTTCTTGTTTATAGATGAGCGAATGAACGCTGTAATTAATACCGTATGTGTTGCGTGCAATACGACTTAATCCACACTGTAATTTATTCCATTTCTCTGATACATAAGTTAGGTGTTGCTTCCAAGAAAATTTACAGTTAAGAAAAACCCCAAGATATCTCATTTGCTTTACCACAGTCAAAGGGGTGCCGTTGGGAGATAACTGAATCTCAACAGATGTTTCGCTTTTCAATAATCATAACCCTGGTTTTATCAGGATTAAAGTATAATTTAAAACTTTTTGACTAGTCGGAGGTGAGATTTAAAGTCTCTTGTGTCTGTAAAAAAGTAGCAAAAAGGTCCCTACTCTGGAAGCAAAACAAGACATCATCCGCAAAGGCTATAGTATCACAATAAGCAAGATTTTCCAGTTTAGATAGGAGATCATTAATGATAATATTCCAAAACGTAGGTCCTGAAACTGAGCCTTGAGGACAACCCCTTTTAGGGTGACGGATTGCAGAAGCCGAGCCTAATTGCAGTTTGTCCGTCTGATCATTTAAAAAGTCAGCAGAAAGTGAAAAAATATCCATTGGAAGTTCCAATTTTTTTAGAACATTGAGAATACAAGGCCACCACGCATAGTCGAAGGGGCCTGCAAGGTTTTCTTTTTAGCTCTCTGAACAATTCATTCAAGCGTGAAAGAGCGTCTTCAGAACTTCTTTGAGGTGCAAAACCATACTGATTACCAGAAAGAAGGTATCCATGGCGGAAATACCAGCAAATTCTGTTAATAAAAAGTTTTTCCAAGCACTTACTTAAAGCAGGAAGTAAACTTATACATCTAAGGTTATCTAGGTGAGGAAACCTAGACTCATTTTTTTAGGACTACTTGAGCATGTTTCCAAACACGTGGGAAAATGCCAACATTTAGGCAAACGTTAAAAAGTTTATGGAGAAATTGAGGAAACATTACATGAAACTGTTTTATAATCTCATTTGAAATAGCATAGAAAGCAGCATAGTTCCAGCATAGAAATAACTGTATTAACTTCATCACAGGAAAAACATAGGATCAACAAAAGAAGAATAAGCAGTACGCGCAGATTGACGGTATTCCTTATGCAAATCATCGTCATTTTCCTCCAGATCCGAGGGAAAAGGTTTCTGAAGCGCAGCAGTAATTCTCTCTTCTAAAGAGTTGGTTGTTTCTCCAGTAGAAAGACAAATACTAGTTATTTCAATTTTTTTTTCATGAAATCTCTTTTAACTCCATACGTGTAAATCTTTTTCCATACATTGTGAACATCAATGGTCGAAAGAAATGTTTTTCCAAGACTGAGATTTAGCATCGGCAAGCTTTTGATTGTACACTTTTATATATTCAAGATATTTACCTTTATAAAGTTCTCTAAGAGGCGGATTTTTACAATGCTGAAATCTACGCCTGGAGGAAAGCCTCTTTCTTATACAAAAAATTTCGGTAGACCACCAAGGAACAATGTGCTTTCCATGATTCCTAACAGGTACGGAAATTAGAGATGCCTGGAGAAGAACAAAACTAAGAGTCTCAACAAAAGTATTTAGGCAAGAACCGTCAGTACAGTCGTTAAGAATATCAATGATATGGGCGACGCGAGAAGAACAAAATTTTCGAAAACGATCCCAATTTGCTTTCCTTATATTGAAGATTTTAAAAGGAACATTTTGAGGTGTCTCGTAAGAACGTAGAGAGGCAAAATTCTAATTTAATCATCATGTGATCAGAAAGGGATTCTTTTTCAGACAGCCGCCAACTCGAAACATCCTGGAGAAGATCTGAAGAAATAACAGTAAAATCAATATAACTAGAACCTTGAGTTGCCTGAAACGTAGGTCCATAATCTTCATTAATAACAAATAGATTGCTGGCAGAAATAAATTCAGTCAGTTTATCTCCACGATAGTCTGAATAGGGACTAAACCATAATTAAGATTTACCATTAGAGTCCATACACCAAACCAGCCGATTAAGATTTTTGGACATAAAGACTTGACTAATTTTATGAAGATCTAAATCAATGTTTCTCGAGGGTTCAAAATAGTATGAAAAAAGACTGAGCGCAGTTGTGCCAACAGTAATATCCAAGGTGACTATATTATAATCCGTATTTTTATAATCAAGAAATGTTGATAGATCACGTGATCGAATGATGATTACCGCCTCTACATTGTCAGAATTAGGATCATAATAAAGTCTATAAGTGCCAGGATATCCTGGAAGAAAATTCTTGTAATAATGAGGCTCCTGAACCAAAGCACAGTCAATATTATCAGCTTCCATATTTAAAATGAGCTGTTGTGTCGCAGATTTAGATTTATGAAGGTTTAACTGCACACACTTTAGAACGCGTCTAACCAATCTAGCCATAATCATTTCGAGATTGAATGTTCTTTCTCATAAAATCATGACTAGGACAGCATTCTGAAAAGGGTTTGCGATTAACATTCACTTTTTATGACTGTTATTTGTTTTATGATTGAAGCGGATGCAATTTATACAAGCTACAGCATTCCTATTCGAACAATCATTTGCTTTGTGTTCTCCAGAGCAGTTAAAACAGGCTGTTCGCTCACGGCATTCATCAGCACGATGGTTGTACCCAAGATACTTAAAACATCTATTGATAATAATAAAATCGTCAGTTTCACATACACTCCAATTAATTTTCAACCTGGCTTTGATTCAGAATACGTTTACGGACCTTAGGGTGCGTTTCAATCACAACGTGCCTCGTGAACTGGAAGGTTTTTAAAGTAAAACGAACTCTACATATACTTCTGTTTTCATCAGATTCAACAACTTCGGGATTTTGTTCAAAAATCACTTTCAGAAGATCTTCATTAGGTATTTCATTTGGCACATTTTTTACAAGTAAAACAGGATTCCTCTTTTTTGGCAAGGATGTGTTTAATTCCGGAGACTTTTCATTAATTTTGGCTTGAAGTCGATTCCGATCATTTTCTGTCAAACACTTAACCAAAATCAAAACCGTAAAAAACAACCTTATATTTAGCGTAGGTATAATGAAACACTCAATCGATTTCGAGGGCAGCTAAAGGTCCCTCCTCATCAGGAGAAAGAAATACATAGAAAGAAGAAAATAGGAATCACAGAAACACGTGGTGCTTATCAGCACTGCATGTGGTTATAACTAGATTTTTAATCAGAGTTGCACTGGCCGCCTACTTTTACTGAGCCAGGCTGTCTGATCAAGCATAAAGAAATATTAGCGAAGTTAAAATAGGGAGCGAGGGGCAAATGCACATTACGCTCAAAATCTGAACTTCAAATAATGGAAAGCAACCACTGAACGGATTTTTATACGGAGGGTATAAAAATCCGTTCAGTGCTTGATTTTTATACGGAGGGTATAAAAATCCGTTCAGTGCTTGATTTTTATACGGAGGGTATAAAAATCCGTTCAGTGCTTGATTTTTATACGGAGGGTATAAAAATCCGTTCAGTGCTTGATTTTTATACGGAGGGTATAAAAATCCGTTCAGTGGTTGCTTTCCATTATTTGAAGTTCAGATTTTGAGCGTAATGTGCATTTGCCCCTCGCTCCCTATTTTAACTTCGCTAATATTTCTTTATGCTTGATCAGACAGCCTGGCTCAGTAAAAGTAGGCGGCCAGTGCAACTCTGATTAAAAATCTAGTTATAACCACATGCAGTGCTGATAAGCACCACGTGTTTCTGTGATTCCTATTTTCTTCTTTCTATGTATTTCTTTCTCCTGATGAGGAGGGACCTTTAGCTGCCCTCGAAATCGATTGAGTGTTTCATTATACCTACGCTAAATATAAGGTTGTTTTTTACGGTTTTGATTGTCACATTAGCGTGTTTCTCTTCTAGTCTACTTAACCAAAACTTTATCTTTTCCAATATTTTTCAAATTACATACACCTAACTTAGCTTCTAATGGATTTATTTTTAATTTAATAACTTTCTTAACATCGTCAGAAGAGCAGTTTTCAGAGTCTACAATTAAGCAATAATCCGAAGAAATCCAGGACTTTTCATTAGTCCTCGTGACATCAGATGGCACCACCACACTAGCATAACTAGGTCTTGAAATGGCGTCTTTCAAACTTTCCCTACATGCATCCATAAATTTAACAGCATTGATACGTTCAAAATTCTTATAAATGGGAGATTTCAACTCACCCAGAGCCTGCTTGGCCTCCTCGCGCACCTGTTGATGCATATTGCATTTAGATTGAAGTGCTGATTCAATAATTTTGCAGTGTTTTTCAAGAACATCGTAAAACACGTCATCCTCCGTAGCATATTCATATTAAACCTCGAAAATATGAATTTTGAATTTTTATCACATCATTTATTATCTTTCAATATTTAAGTATGCTAATAATATTACTTATTACTATCTCTCAAACTGGTATAACACTAACTCTCGCCCTTTATGAATTTCAAAATACGCTTCTGCTAAAAATATAAAATTCTGTTCGAAGTGGAAGGATGAATTTAATGAAAAGTGCAAATAGTTATTTATCAGCCGCATAATCAGCCCGTAATTTCAGGTGTTTCTCAACCACTAATCTTGATATTTAAAGAACTAGAGGAAGAACTTTTCGTTTCCTCTAGTTCTTTAAATTTTAGATGCACGTGGCTTAGGGTCGTTGAAAATCCAGTGTCAGTAGCGTGCTCAGTCAAAAGGTCACCACTTTTGGTGGTCGTGTGTGCTTAATGCATGATATAATTAAAGAAAATAAGAGTAGACAATCTCCTATAACAAAAAAATATATTAAATACTAAATTACAATTTAAATTACATTGCAGAGATCAACACAGAGCTCGGAACACAGTTCGTGCTAGCGTCGCGTACAGTTGTGTGACGAGAAGTCTGAGTGAGTAAAGATGTCGCTCTGTTGCTCCGATTAAGAACTGGATTTTACACGTGGCGCCATCTCATGAATAGAAGTTGAAGTATCTGCCGGAACGCCACAGTCCTTTAGTTGGTGAAACAAGTATTATTATGATGTTTCAATTACGATGTTATCCAAATCAAGCAAAAATTACGACGGTAATATTAAAAAAAAAAAAAAAAAAAATACTCTAGATTCGATACCATAATTGTGAAACAATATGGTTTGTATTGTAAGTTTGTGATGAGCTTAAATTTTAGTGACATTTAAATAAGAAACTTATATAAATTTTCAGGATATATTACACAGGATCTGTATGAATATAATGCATCCGAATACTTAACTAAGCAGAGTTCGAAAGGACTAAATTCCATCTTAGTTTCGACTGAAAGCATTCAAGGGGATACAGTCCGAAAGTTTTGTAGCCCTCTCCTTGCATTCACTTCCTGAGAAGATTTCTAGATATACAGATTTTAAATATCTCCATTCTGCCGAAACTAGAGCTACAAATGTTCATGCTTTGTCTGAGAGTGGAACCTGAAGCTTCAAGCTCTTCCCCTCTTATTTGAAATGGCCTTTATTAGGAAAGAAAGTTAAATTAATTACCGTATAATTTTAACACAGAATACTTAAGCTTATTAAAATTTACAATAATGATTTTTATGTACTTCAGATCAGAAATTTATGCAATAATTTCTTGCAAGGTAATCATTTTGCCCAACTATTAACGCGACCGCTTTCTGAGAGTGCCCCGGCATGTAAGTGCCAGCAAATTTTATGTAAGTCAGCAGTGTTCGAAAAGACAGAAACTTCATAAAGGTGCCTCGGCATAAAGTGGTCTGCACCTTATGCATATCAGTTTTTAATGTGAAATAAGCAGCCTCTATAAAGGTACGATCAGTTTTTACTTACGCTGTAGAGACATTAGGTATTTTGGAAGCAGGAAAGATGAAAAATTAGCAATGGGAATCGAACCGCGGACCTCTGGAATATGCACCCAGCGTGCAGACCACCACACCACGAAGGCATGTCAAGAAGGCGGGACCTTATAACGCTTAAACACCATTTTTGAATTTCAGTTTTTTTATTTGCTTTAATGATCAGTTAATTAAACAGGGATTGAAATAAATCTACGACATTGCACAAAATCAGTCTACAGGTGCAGATATCTTAATGGAAAAGCAGCGACTTTTCATACAGCTTTATTAAAAAACTCTTACATAAATTAAAAGTTACATAAATGTGTCTGCATGAAATACTTTAAATTTGCATAAAGGTATCTACATCTTTACTCAGAATCATGACTTTTCGTACCAGAATCGATGCTTTTGTATTGGTTGCAGTGAGCTTGAAGAATAATGCTGGAAGTTGTGCTTCTCCAAAGTGACTTGCAATAACTGCGTTGTTACAAAATATCGATCTTTCATTATACGTCCGCCATCCTTATCCGGCATAAAGTTCCAAAAGCTTAAAACAATATTGTATACAAGCGGGTACAGCATGTGTATTAATTCTTTTTAAAAAACTCTTTTGTGGTACTACTGGGTGGCTCAATATTTTAAACTGCTTCATAATCCGTCTTCCCATACTTTGTTTTATTTTTTGCACTAGCCGCTTGCTCGGCCTGCCGCCTATAACATGCAAAAGAAAAAATATGTATGTAATGATTTTATTGGGGCTAGCTAGTAATCAATAATAACAGAGATGAAGAGCTGCTTTCAGTAGCTTAAATCAGTTTGTTTGTAATGGCACTAGGATTTTTGGTGCTGATAGACGTGAAAAATGAGCGATACCCTCGCTGGAACTCGAACCTCGGACCTCTCGAATACGCGCCGAGCGTGCTCACCACTACACCACGAAGGCATGCTAAGGCTGGAGAAATACCTTGCATACTCCCCCTTTTAAAAGGCGACTGGAGGTTAGAGGACCCAATCACCAAATCCTGGTGGTGAAGAATCCATCCACCACCTTTTTTAGTTCGGGCGCCACTGTAGAGACACTGTAGAATTTTTTTGAATCAGGAAATTGAAGAAATGAGCGGTGCTCTTGCTGGTACTCGAACCTCGGACCTCTCGAATACGCGCCAAGCGGGCTCACCACTACACCACGAAGGCATGCTGGGGGAGAAATACTTTATATGTTAATCAATAACAGCAGCTTAAATTTGAAAGGAAAAGTCGCTTCGCTAAATGGCAAAACACTGGTACATGGAAGATAAAAATAAATTATTTCCGACATTGGCAACACATTTGGTTCAAATTGCTGAATTTTTTTATTAAATTTAAAAGACACCTATTGTTTTACCGACAGCAATGCATTGTTTCAGAATCACTGAATATGTTAATAAAAATTTTATTTTGTTTGCTCAAAATATGACATAACTAAAAAAGAGAAAAAAAATATCGAAATTCAAAATTCGGGCTTCAAAGTACACATGTTGGAATGGAAGATTACATGCTTTCAAAATTTGGTGGCCCTTGGTGTTGCCGCTTTCCCGCAATGCGAAATACATGCATAAATATTCCTCATCATTTAAAGATATATTTAGCATTTTAACGTTTAAGATTTCTAAAAATTTAATATGAGGCGTTTCAGGTGTGTTACGAAAACAGTTTAGAATTTACTGGTAGTAATATCCTGTAGTACATTTCCTATCAAATAAATCACATTTTAAAATGCAGGGAAAATTTTTAAAAATAAGGGAAATGTTTCAATGATGTGTGTATATTTCTGTAAATCAGCAATTTAAGTCGCAGTTTTTTGGATGCACGGAGGAAAAGTTTAAGTTTCAATGAAGCACGTTACTTTAAACTTTTTAAAATCCACGATGTTAACCATTTTTAGACATCACATACATAAGGATGGAATAGCCTATCACCACCTCAAAAGGTGAGGTGTCATCAAAGCTAAGAGGCCCAAATTTTGAAAGCGTCAATGGTAAACATCAAAATTAAGAATCAAAATTACTTAATGAATTTTGAATTCCCCTGTCTGTAGAGATTTGTTGGCCGTGCCAACATCTTTGTTACAACAAAACATAAAGTTATTATTTACATATTTTATGGTACGAATAAGTGATACATTACAAAATATTTAAATACAATGAGCTGTAATATTAATAACAATTATATATTACATACTATTACAGTGTATTCAATATAAAATTAGTAATACAGATTAGCTTCTTTTGAGATTATCTTTTTCCTTTCCGGTGGTTTCTTGATTACCTCGGATCCAGTGTAATTTAGTTTTCGTTTTCGATAGTACTTCTTTTATTTCTATGACATTTTTTTTTAATATATTAAATTTCTCTAATGATTTTAATACACCTCAGCTACTCGTATAAATACTTGCACTATCAATATTTTATTATTTTTAGTCCACTGTAAGGCTTTTATCAGAGCCATTGTTTCAGCCTGATAGACTGAGCATCAATTATCCAGAGAGAAGATCCATCTTTCGATATATGCAGAATCCTGCTCTAGTACCATCTTCATTTTTAGATTTCATCAAAATATAGTTCAATTCCATTATTAAGTGGTGCACATCAGTCCCAACTAAGTTTTAATTCTGCTTTGATGTTTACATCATTTCGATGTTGGTCTTTCGAATTCTCCTTTACAAATACATAAATTGCATAGTTCAAAATCACAGCATCCACTAGTCAATCTCTGAAATGAGCTTTCAGTGTCTAGTTGAATATTCAAGGGAATCACTCCCGCTAGGATTTGAAGTCGATGTTGTGTTATAACTCTGTGTCATCCCTAACAAAGCTTTTCTTTAAACAACATTTGCTTTTTATTTCATTTTAACAGTTGAGTGACTTTCCACTATGCTGAACGAGCAGAGGCTACTATTCTAGCTATTTCTCTTTAATATAATTCTTTAATGACCATTTTAGAAAGTTCAGACATTCAGAATAATTTATTGATAATCTTGTTTGTTTTTGCTTTTAAATAGTCCATGTGTGGCAGCCATGTTAGGTTTTCATTGATCATTATTTCGAGATATTTTATTCTTCTTTTTTTGCTTAATTGTTTTGTTATTCATCTTTATTGTTGGGGCTGTTAAAACTATTCTACGCTTTTTAGTTGTTATATGAATATTGTATTTGATTTCTTCAGAGAGAAGTCTAGTTTACATCTTTGTGCTCAATTTTGTTAAATTTTTGAATTTGTACATGTGTACTTCCAGTTATTATGATTAGAACGTTATCTGCATGAGCTTGTATGTAAACACCATCACCATAATTTAAATTCAGAGCTGAATTCGTAACTATGTTCCAAATCAGGGGACCTGAATTGAACCCTTGTACACAAATTTTTTCTTCAGGTAAAGTTTTATTATACATTTCATATTGGCTCATTCGATCCTTTAGCATACCTGTAATTGTCATATATAGATATACAGGGGTTGGACAAAAATATGGAAACA
This sequence comes from Stegodyphus dumicola, assembly GCF_044657685.1. Classification (NCBI taxonomy): domain Eukaryota; kingdom Metazoa; phylum Arthropoda; class Arachnida; order Araneae; family Eresidae; genus Stegodyphus; species Stegodyphus dumicola. Next base: position 186,147,830 of record NC_140781.1, read on the forward strand.
TCTTTAAAAAAACATGTTTCTTTGCTTAATGTGGTGTAGGAAACCCGTTGGCATCCAAAACAGCTTGCAGTCTTCTCGGAATGGATAAATACAGTTCCTGCATGTTTGCCAAGGAAATATTATACCAGTCTTCCTGCAAAACGGTGGCAAGTTCAGATAACGATGTTGGCGGTGGATAACGAGAACGCACTTTCCGTTCCAATGTAGACCACAAAGGTTCGATAATATTCAGGTCTGGTGACTGTGGTGGCCAGGGGAGATGGGACAACTCATCCTTGTGCTCAGAAAACCAGTCCTGGACAACGTGAGCTGTGTGAACAGGGGCTTTGTCGTCTTGGAAGACACCATTACCATCGGGGAACAAAGTTTGTACCATGGGATGAACTTGATCGGCCAAAATGTTCACATGAGTCTTGGCAGTCATGTGCCCTGACACAGTTATCATGGGGCTAGCAGAGAACTACGATATGGCTGCCCAAACCATAACAGAACCCCCGCCATGTTTCACTCTTGGCAACAAGCAGTCTGTATTATAGGCTTGAGATGGTGTTCTCCAGACGTAAACTCGGTCAGAAGTGGGAAACAATGTGAAAGAAGACTCGTCAGACCATATTACTCGCTTCCACTGCTCTATAGTCCAGGCTTTTATGACTTAAACACCACCTTTTCCTGTTACGGGCATTAGCATCACTGATGAGTGGCTTCTCAATTGCAGCACGGCCAGCAATTCCCTGTTTATGAAGCTCCCTTCTAATTGTTTTGGTACTCACAGGGTTCGGTAACACAACATTCATTTCAGCAGTAACTTTTGCAGCTGTGGTCTTCTTATTTTTCGTCACAATTGCCCTTAATGATCGTCTGTCACGATCTCTCAGGACACACTTTCGTCCGCGCTGTGATTTAGCAGATGATGTTTTTCCGCTTTTCAAATATGCGGAATAAATCTTCGATACAGTACCTCTTGAAACACTAAACACCTCGGCTACCTTGCTTACGGAAGCACCTACCATACGTGCTCCAACAATTTGACCACGTTCGAAGTCTGTTAACTCTGACATAATGCAATGACAACCTCACATAACAGTATTCCGACAACAACTGAACTGTTCAGTACATTTACGAAGTTGTATAGGTGGCGTCAGTAGTCAAAAACGCCAGCGCCACCTACATATTTCATTAAAATCAATCTTTCTTTTCAAACATGCATTTCACAAGGTGTTTCCATATTTTTGTCCATCCACTGTATATTTCCAGGGCAAAGTAACTTCTTTAATTATGTGAGGAAGAAAGGCCTCGATATTAATGAATGCGCTTTTAATGTTCTAAGATATAATACCTATATATTGTTTATTTGTTCTGTTCTCTTCCAATAATATGCATTATATCTCTAATTGCGTCTACCGTGCAGACTGCAGGCGTAAACTCATATTGTAAATGGCTAAGATTATTATCTGAGTACAAGAAATAACTTAATTTTGTAATTACGAGCTTATCTTTACTTCACGCATTTAATAAACAGAATGATCTCTTGGAATCTGGTGCATCTCTCTTCTTTCCGTGTTTGGAAAATAAGACGAACCTCGCTGTCTTCCAAAATTTTGGGAAGATTTCACTTTTGTAAACTTCATTAAATAATGCAGTCATAAGTTCAGTATTAGAAAAAGAAAAAAAAAAAAAAAAACCTCAAGAACAATATCTCATGGTAGCTTGTTAATACCCGGGGCCTTTTCCCGGTTCAGGGATTTAATGGTGTTTTCCATCTCTTGTTTTGTAAAAGGTGTGTCCTCTGGGGCTCCCTACGTTTTCCTTGCTTGTAGTGTAATTTGTTTGACCCTTCTGGCAGCGAGTCTTTTGGAAAATGATTCTCTAATAGCAGACTCATAGGCTTGTCCAGGTTTTGAGTTTTCGAGCCATCTGGCATTTTGATTGATTTTAGTAGGATTGGAGTCTGGATGTTCTCCTTTTCAATATTATAGTGAACGTCAGATGGAGAGTTAGCACAAATTTCATTTAAGTGGGCTCTCCATGAGCTTCGTTTCGCTCGTAATAGCTCCTTTTTGTATGTAGATAAGTCTCATTTATAGATTGTCTTCTAGTTTTCTTGTAAGGTTTCGTCTCAAATACATTTTTGAAAACGTCTTCTTGCTGCTTTTTACTTTATTTCTCATGATTGATAATGCTGGGATACACCAAGGTACTCCTTTATGTTGTATGGTAACTATATCACTATATCATTTGTAGGAAAAGAGACATCACATATCTCCCGTATTTTCTTCATCCATTTCCGAATTAATTTGTTTAAGTCCACTACACCTAGCAACGTTCTTGGATTTATATTTCAACTCTGTGAAATTTTCTTTTAAGCTGAGCCAATCCACTTTCTATAAACTGCACCTTCTTCTTAACTTAAGAGGAACTTTTGTTGGACATCTTTCGAAAGTGACATAAAAGTGATCAACGCATATTCCGCTTTCTAAAACCGTCCAGTCCTTTATAAATAAAGTGTCTCGAGCCCGTTACAATCATATTAATCCAGCCGAAAACCCGATTGCAACAGTACGTCGGGAGGCTATCCGGGTCATTCTCCACATATAATCCAATGGAAATAATAAATTCGCTTAATAGTTAATCACGAGGATCTTCAAATTGTGAACTCCAAAGTTCACTTTTTGCATTGAAATCACTTATTGTAATATCCATTGAGGAGGAAACCCTCAAGCTCCCGCAGCAATTCCGTCAGTTCAGCCAGATACATAACCTGAGAACTACAGCAATTCATTATTGTAAAGCGTTTTTGTTCCAGTTTCATATTTGCCGCTTTTATATTTCTTGTGGCATGGCTAAGTATTAAATGTAAGTTCGGATTTTGTACTATTATCAATACTCAAGGCGCTAAGTTTGTATGGCATATTAGTTTACAATGAATTGGAAAACCTGATGGTACCCCATCAATACAAAATGGCTGTTGAGCGAAGGCCAAATCACAATTTTCTAATTCGACTTTAAAGCTGCACTGTAGCAGCTTGAAAGCCTGCTACGTTTATCTGAGTTGCTCTTATTGAATTTCGAATTGAGCTATTATCTATAATTAATTCTTTTTCTTAATTCATCTATTTCTACCTGCCTTAGCGGACAGCTTTTTAAAAAGCTGGAATGATTTCAATATAAATGTCATAGTGGCATTTCATTCAGAACAATTTACGAACTTCGGTTCTTGATTTTTCACAGTTCCTGAAATTATGGCCAGTTTGTCAACATTGGATACCAGCCTCTTCCATTTAACAATTCTTTGAAATATGTCTATATTGGAAGCATTTTTAGCACTGAGAAGGTCTTATATATTGTTTTAAACTGAAACACTCCTACATCAAAGAAGCTTTCCTAATCTTAATGATGATTTTGAAGACTTCAGGAGAAGTGTCTATTACCCAGAGATTTATTCCTTTTGCTTCATTGGAAACTTGATATTGATGAAATTCTCACGCTTTCAAATCCTTTCTAGAGACATCCTCGAGAAGGTTATACTTCTTGGTAGTCTTATTAGATTCTCGGTAGTATTTTTTGAGGATTTTAATTTGAATCACAGCCTTCAATTATAAGGCTTGATCTTGGATTCTACAATTTCTATATCCTTTTCTTTACTTGTCTCAGTTAATAGGGCTCTGTATGAGACCTGTTTTAAACACTTATTCCAATTTTCAACTTTGTGGCATCAACACTTTTCAAAGGTTTCGTTTTGACATTTTCCTGTTTATTTCTCACTGATGTGAGGTAAAAGATAGTGATATATTGTTTTGCAGAATTTCCTATTAGGAATACGTTCCCGTGTGGGATGTTTAACTTTGTCTGCATAAGTCTCTTTATATTTTTGTTCTGTAACATGAAGTTTACGTTCAAGTCTTGTCATCTGAACACATTGATCAGTAAGGAGATTAAACATCAACTGAAATAGATATCGAATATCTGATGCTATTTCTTTTACTAACATTTTAGGATTTATTTACGAGTATAGTCTCTAGATTTGTTAGGTAGGCTAAAGCCTTTTTTAAATAATCATTTGAAATGCATATCAATTGAATATGTGCTAGTATTTGCCATATTAGCGGTAGGGTGTTGGCCAAACTGGTACCTTGAGCTTCATACCAGGTCGGCAATAGTAGGCAATTTTAACTCATGCTTTTCAACCTCAGGCGAGGGAGCCGTCCGCCTATGCCAAGGCTCGCACGTTTAACTCCTGTAGGGAACGAGTGCTAAAATTCAGTGAAATTCCGTTTAAAATTAAAACAGCAACTTTATTTGAAAATCACGTTTCTATAAAATAGCTCTTCAATCATAATTATATCACATTCCTTCTCACGGTGGTCCAAGTTCAGACACAGCAAGAATGGCAAATTTCTTGACAGCAGAAGCCGCATGTTAGAATTCAAAAATATTCAAGATCCGCAATTAGCTATTCATAGAGCTGCAACTAGATATCTATACAGTTTCAAAAGTAGTGAAACAGTTTTTGAATAGTAGGGAACCTTAGGTAAATTAATAAGGATGTCTCAATTTTTACAAACGTAATAAGTTTATTTATAACTACAGTCAAAAGTCTTTAATCTGGACTCGTCGGGACTTCGGCGATTCCAGATTATCGATTTTTCCGGATTATAGATTATCAGTTTAAATCTGGTAAGATGGCATGCAGAAATTATAAAATTAAAAATATGAAACCGTAATTTATAAAATAATGAGCAATTATGATCTAAAGGGTATCAAAATTTACAAAAAAAGAAGCTTAATATTTATTTGTTTACTTTATTAAACATTTCTTTCAACTCGCGCATGCGTAAAGCATACATTACACATAGCCGAAATTAGAAAATTGCAACTAGAAAACTATTTGATTTGTATTCGTGATATTTATAATGACGAGGAATTTGATTTAAATCATATCAAAGACAGAGTACATCAAGATGAAATACTACATTTAGTAAGGAATTATAAGCTGAATAAAATAAAAACATCTGCCCTGAAGATAACGATAAGTGCTGACATATCAACTTCCAGTTCACTGCGCGCCGCGACGTCCCCCCCCCGCGTGAAATTGATAAACAGATTTCGGAACGGTTAGATAAACAAACGATATGCCTTTATCCATTTTTTGTAGCAATTTCACTTTTTGTTTGATGGACATCGAAACATACTTTCGTTTTGTAGATCCTTCGGGAGCTCCAGCATCGGAAATTCTATTTGACATAATCGAAAGTTCAAGCTTACTTTTATAAAATTGCTCTTACAGTCTGCAAAAAATAATAAGCTGGATCCAGTTCGAAGATTAAGGAACAGCGCAATCATCAACATTAACTGAAATAGATAATTAGATAATTTTAGCTTATACCGTCCGTTATACATCAAACGCGCACCCGAAAACGTATTCTGCACTTGTGCAGACGCATATGCGCAGTCGTAAAGGTCTCGCGCGCACGCGTAAACGCCTATGCGCATGCGCAGAAAGATTTTAGCTTTGAGGTCCGGATTATAGATCATTCCGGATTATGGGTGTCCGAATTAACGACTTTTGACTGTATAAATAATTCTTTCAGAATCTGTGTTCATGAAAGTATTCTCGTATGATGTACAAACTTTAAACTTTGTGCGATATACTCAACACTCATATTTCAAATAAAAAGAATACGAATTTTTTTATTGTCAGATTTCCTGCCCCTGAAAGTAATTCCGAACTAGTTCCAATAGGAGTAATTTTTTTTAAAAGGAATACGTAGTCGTGTTTATTATATTTAAAAAAAAATTTCGTGTGTGTAGTGGTGTTTCCGATACTTAATAAAAAATCGACAGAAGAAGAAAGCAATAATTCGAAAAGCAGAAGTTGGTATTCTTCCGTACTTTTAATCAATACAAGCTCCTGTGAAAAGAATAAAAAAAAAATGCAATGGAACAGTTTGCCTTGCGAAGAAAATGCAACTCAAGATATGAAAGTTGTTAATATTGTTATGAATTTTGTATGTATGTAAATAATTTAGTAAAATTATATGTGAAACTGTAGTATGTTTTGTATAATATAACAAGGAATGTCTGAAGAGAGAGAAGCTCTGACGGAATAATAAGATTACAGAGGCAAATCTATTTTAAAGTAAGATAAATGGCTATCTCGCTAAATTAGCGAGATATCACTAAGCTGACGATGGTTTTGGCGCCTAATTTTTATCGAAAAGAATTGCAAAACTTGGCGACCATTTGACGATACTTTGGTCCAGTCCCAATATAACTGCAACTCATACTGTCATTGGATAACTGTAATTGATCCCTATATGTAACTGCAATCGTAGCCGCCCAGACGGTATAGTGGTTAAGGGAACCTACTGCGGTACCGAAGGGCCCGGATTCGAATCTCAAGTTAGGCATAGATGTTTGCAAAGGTATAGTGGCTGTGCGGCATGGTGGCACTCTAAATATGCGGCGAGCCGAATAGTGATAAGGGAACAGGTTTGGGAGACCCTCGGATTCGTGCACCTAGGGTTCTCTCCTTTAAAATTGGCTGCAGAAGTCAGCGAAGTCGTATTGTCACCTGTACGGTGCTCAAGTCTCTTGCCAACTGCAGGCGCAATCTTGCTGTCCTTGCTACGATGAATTTCGTGGGCCTGTTCTGATGAAACTGTCAGACGAGTGAGATATGTCACAACACACAACAACTGCAATCGTCTACAGTCCCTATGTAGAATTTTAAACGTATATGCCTTCCAGTAATTTCGAGGAATGGAAGATAGTAAAGATTTCTCAGCGGTCGGGGATAAACTACATGAGCAGGGAGAGAGCATCATTCCTCAGGTTTTAGTTTAGAGTTAAATTCGTAGTATTGAGAGATCTTCTCGCGAGCTTCGCTCTAGTGCTTTGCATTGAGTTTTATTTAACTTTCTTAGTAGTTTCAAGTGGTAATCATTGACAGTACTCTACCATACTGAGAAGAATTATACGAGAACCTTTGTGGAAAGTTCACGAAGTGTAAAGTGCTTCTTTTCAAAAAAACATTATCAAGCTATCATCGCTTCTGAGTGCATTACGAACACATTCGCACGTAACAATTTTTGGTATCAGAAGTGGAATTGAATGCAGCTGACAAGAGCGATGGAGTAGTAGTTAACACAGCTGGTGGTGGCCATCGCTGCATTCATACAGATATGAAAGCGGTCTAAGAAGAGATCAAAGCAGGTCAACAGCAGATGAAATTAAATCAACAGAAAATGAAACGAGAAATTAATGCCATAATAAAAAACATATTCGAGGCTATGGAAGGCAAAATTGACACGGCTGAAAATAAAGTTACAGAAATCGAGGAAAGAATTTCTGCTGTCAAGCAACAGTCCGGAGATACAGTTTCTGTTGTCGAACAACAAATCGGTGATACATTTTGCAGCTATCGTTAAGGAAGTTGACAGCTTGAGGACATCCATAATGACAGTTGGTCACAATTCTGCCGCCTTTAAATTCGTACATATGCCAACCCGACCCTTTCTAAAGCTATCCACATATGATAGGAAGACTTCCTGGCAAGTGAAGAAGACAGTTTTCTCTAGTGGCATACGCAATGGGATAGGATTCGGAAACTAAAGGCTTCCGTCTCCCCGCTTCTCTGAGAGCAGAGGATATCCTTCAAACTCTGCCAAAAAGAAACAAAAAAGCTTAGACTTCGAAGGTCTGTCCGGCGCCCTGAAGCTCCGTTTTGGCCAAACGTGTTTAGAACACTATAGCAGGTAATATTATCTCGCTAACACAAGCCCACGGAAGCACTTCAGGAGCTCTCCACGAATGTTGAAAGGCAGTCTTTTGCCGCCTTTTCGGACTGCCCAATAGAAAGAAGGGACATCATTTCCCCGGAGTACTTCATCTAATGCATACGGGATCCTGAGATACAGAATGCGCTGCGAATGGCGAATGTTAAGGTCTAAAACGCGCTCTAGTGTACGCCATGAAATTTGAGGCTGCTCAGCAAGCAACTTGCAGAGACCGCCATTCAATCAGAGCTGCTCAAATCCAAGAGCCAGTGGATCAAGTGACTACTTGTCTAAAGTATTTAATCAGGCAAATCAATGGCTTGAGGTGGAATGGGAGAGAAAGCCAACCGTCCCTAAATTCCTGAAACTGCGGTGGTGAAGGCCACATACTAAAGAACTGCAGAACATAAAATAAAACTGCTCCCCAACAAGAATGCAGGAAATTAACTAGTGGCCATTTCGCGGAGCTAAGGTTGGCAGATAATGAGAAGCCCGATTTTATAGCACTTCGGATTTCTGCAATGAATGGCGGCAGTAATGGACTCTTCATTATGGAACATATAAATGGAGCTCCTTGCAATATGGCGATCGACACTGGAGCCAATGTTATCATCATTCAAAATGATTTGGCTCAAAAACTGGAAACTAAAATCCTCTGAATCATCCTCCCTGCGTTACTCTCCAGATAAAATCGACATCAATGGAAAGTTAAACATTAGCCTTTTCCCGGTGGCTGGGACTTATATGTCCCACGCATTGACTATATTAAATAATGCTCAAGAATTTTAAGACCACTTTAGAGACTTAAAATTTGCTGAATAAAGTGGAATGGGAGATGGACACATCGTTTTTCACTATTTTTTTTTTGCCTAAATACTTGTTAATGTCAATAGACCGCGGGAAAAGGTTAACATCACATTTGGAAGTACTGACTGCCATCACACGACATATGTGGCAGACCTCTGCACACTCGGATCAGGCTTTCTAAGGAAATGTAATTATTCTTTGCACTTCAGAAATAAAGAACTGCCTTTGAGGACATAACACTGTTTGGAATTAATGGCGAAGGAGCTAAATACGTCCGTCAAATCAGAAATTAAGACGATATTACAGTACCAGCAAGACCAGAAATTTTACTCCCTGGGATCCATGGAGATAAACAGAAATTTTCGTTACGGCATAATGTAATAATAATCCCAAGAATAATAGCCAAAAAGGAGTACTAGTAACCTCGGCAGTCGTCAACCTGTCTAGGACAATCATCCGCTGCGTTTTGCCAATGTAACTGATAAGGCGAATGTCATTAAGAAAGTTAAGAAAGGCAAAGTTAGGCAGTTGGCAGCCACCAGTATGTACTCTACTGACATGCACTAAATTCATCAGTAGCTCTCATGAGTCTGTGTCTTCAGACAGCATAACATGGGAGTTATAGCAGAGTGCATATCTAAGCGATGAAGAGAGCAGTACTGGTGAATATGTCAGTCTAGAATTTCAAGTTGTGTTCTCATGCATATCTTCTGACGTAGGTCGAACAAGTTTGGCTCAGCTAAGAATTCATACGGGAGGCCATTCATTAATCAAGCAACATCGAAAACGCCTACCGATTCCTAAACAGGAGAGTGTAGGAAAACTTCTAAAGGACGTGTAAGAAAGCGACGTTATAGAGCCTTCAGAAAATCCTTGTGGCTTTTCTATATCCTGCTCGAAAAGAAAGACAGTTCAACCAGATTTTACATTGAATATCACAGATAGAACTAGATTACGAAGAAAGGAAGCTACCGTCTTCCTAGAATTGACGATATTTTGCACACTTTTTCTGGAAGCAAGTGGTTTTCGACACCTGATTTTAAGAGTTGATATTGGCAGGTAGATTTACGCTGTGATGACCGAGAAAAGACGGCATTTCCTACCGGACAAGCAGTTTGGCAGTTCAAGGTGATGTCGTTTGGATTATGTAATGCGCGGGCAACGTTCGAACGCCTTATAGAGACCATGTTCAGAGGTCTTTCCTACGAACTCTGTCTGATATAGTTGGATGACATCATCATTTTCGGGAAGCGTTTTGAAGATCATCTAGAATATCTTAGAAAGATGCTTCAGAAACTAAAAGGAGCCAGTCTGAAGTTGAGTTCCGTTGAATGTAAACTATTCTGACAGGAATTGACTTAACTTGGGCTATGTCATCTCTGCCGCAGGTGTGTGTGCGTGTATAGATCCGGAAAAGTATCAGCAGTTAACGACTGGAGGTATTCTGAAAATGTCCATCAAGCCGGCAAGTTTCTTAAGGCTTTGCAGTTACTATAGGAGATTTGTGAATGCCTCTTCTTCCATCGCAGGACCCCTTCACAAGCTGACAGACAGCAAGCAAAAGTTCTTGTGGACAAAAGAATGTGGGGATGCGTTTAACAAATTGAAGGAGGCTTTAACATCCACTCCAATCCTGACTTATCCTCAGCTCTAAATACCATTTGTTCTTAATACGGATGTAAGCAAGGTCAGTGTCGATGCTGTTTTCTCCAAAGAAATAAATGGTCAAGAACGTGTCAACGTGTCATGGCATCCTGCAGTAAGTGTCTATCTAAACCTGAGAGGACATACTGTGTCACCAGAAAATAGTTGCTCACCATAGTTAAAGCCGTATAACGTTTACATCTTTATGTGTACGGCAGAAAATTTCTGCTCCGCACAGATCATGAGTCGTTGACCTGACTAGAAATCCCGAAAACTAAATAGCCAGATGTACACAGACATTCCAGTAATATGACATAAGTACCCTTCATAAGAAAGGATTGTCATACGGAAACGCTGACGCCCTGTTTAGAAGACTGTACCCAGTAAGCTGCCGAAATGTTTCCAGGGTCGAAGCGAAATACGAGCTGGTTAATCCTGTCGAATGTCAGCTACAACTTCAACATCCGTGGATCGAGACGCATGAAGTGATAAAGAAGTCAGGAAAGACCAGCTGGAAGACGGCGGCATTAAACCCATAATGAATTATAGGACTCTTCAAATAGGAAACCTACCTGGCTAAGACAAAACAACATTGGGCTAAGATTCAATCCATATTCCTTGTACCGGAAGTTCGAATGGGATGATGGAAAAACTTTCCGATGGCAGCTGATACTTCCAAGATCCCGAATCTAGAATGTCATTAAGGAATTACATAGCAGTCCGACGGAAGGCCACTTCGGAATAATGAAGGCCTTGCATAGAGTTCAAAAGCTTTTCTGTTAGAGTAATGCAAGGGCTAACGAGCAAAAGTGACGCCCATCTTGCGATGTTTGTGCAGGCTGCAAAAGACCGAAGAAACGCAGCCGAGGGAAAAGCTTCAGCGTTACAATATGGAAGCCACCTTTTTGAACACATTGCTTTCCATATCCTCGGACCTCCATCATGATCTGCTAATGGCAACAAATTCATCCTTGTTGTCATTGATTACTTCACAAAATGGCCTGAAGCGTAGCCTATTCCTCATTACAAGGCTACCAACACAGCTAATATATTGATCAGCAGTAGATTTCCGGTTTGGAGTGCCTCTTCAGTTACTTTCCGTTCAAGGAAGGAATTTTATCTCAGCTGTGGTTAAAACCCTCTGTAAACTACTCCGCATAGACAAAACCAAAAAACTACACACTTACATCCGCAGTTAGACGGCCTTGTAGAGAGGTTTAATCGAACTAGCCTTAATAACCTCTCTCTGATGGTTTCCAGAAACCAACAGGACTAGGATGAGAAGTTACCTCTGTTGTTACTGGCCTATCATAGTTCTGCTCATGAGACTACCGGTTATTTCCCATCCCAGATGCTCTTTCGTCGGGAACCTTCGTCTGCTTTGTGATAGCTTGTTTGATAGCCCTTCGGATGCGCCTTCATCACCTGAGGAGTACATTCAACATCTCCAAGTAGGGTTTCAACTCATGCAAAATTTTGCACGAGGGCAAGTCAGTTTGGAATCGGAGAAGAGAAAGACCCGATACAACACAAGAGCTAAAGGACGTCGATTCAATGAAGATGACAAGGTATAGTTATGAAATTCGATTTGACGGAAATGACTTTCTTCTATACTACTATAATCTTGGGAACAAATTCCTAAACAGGCTAAACTACGTCGTTGTTCGGATCCATAAGTCATGAATTTGTAAGCCTAAAATCGTTCACTACGATAGTCCCCTTACTCTGGCCATAGTATGTAGTCGCCATAGCGTATATAATATAAACAGTCTACTAAGACCACGGGCCTATTTGTATATATATATATTTGTAAGTTTACTGGTTTATTTATTGCTTAACATTTGATTTCTTTTATGTTATTTACTGAAATTATTGTTTTAATAGTGCATTGATTTTAATTAGCTTAGGATTAGGATCCAACCAATGTAATATAGTATAATGATTTACTTTTCATGTGTATTGATTTTTGAAAACGTCTTTAACCTTTTGGAGCGACAGCTCTTGGTAACTTTTAGGCGAGCTTTCTACAATTTTCATTATATATTATGTACATAGGTACAAAATCGTTCAGTTTATGAATAAGTGCCTCATCATAAAAATTTTAAAAACATTTTTTAATGCTATATATTTTATAAACGTATTACCAATGCAATTAAAATAATGATGTGTTGCATATTTTTTTAGGTGTTATGCTTGGGATATTAAAGCAGAAAATTCTTCACATTTGATGATTGTTGGACGGAAATCTAGCGGAAGAGAATGATTTCTTTAACAGGATAATATTAATTTAGGGGCGATAGAACGAGTGTTTATATATTTCTTAAGAAAAGTTAAAAATTATCATCAACAAATCTTATTAAAATTTTGAATTTGTTTTGTATGAAATTTCATAATTAAAGTTGTTATTTTAATTCTTATTACTGGCATATGACATACAAATAATATTGCATTATGTGTTATGCACATAGGTGCAAAATCGTTCATGTGCGCATGGTATTTATATATTTTAATACAATTATATGGTATTTTATATATTTTAGTTGCATGCAAATTTTTTTTAAAAAATCTGTTTATTTTTCACTGAAACAAATTAAACATATTTATCTTATACTGCTATGATTGAAATTACGCTGCTTTTAAAAATAGAATTATTTTTTTGCCTTTTTGATTTTTCACGTTAATATTTGTAAAAAGACTTTCCAATACTGGATATAAAAGCATTAATATATCGCATTTTTATGACTTGCATATTGTTACACTTGAAAGAAATGTATAGTTATTTTTGTGTTAAAAACACACATCATATTATTATGTGTTTGTCTGAAACCTAGATTTTTATATTTTGAAAGTATTCTCTTAAATAAAAGGGACTACATCGCAGTGAAATTGATAATTGACTCAAGAAATGCAAAATTATGTCATTAAGGTTTCATTTTAAATAGTTATTTTTAAGTGATTTAATTAAAAATTTGTATTTCAAATATTTTCTTTGAATGTGCACACTGAATTAACACATGCAGTACAAGTTCTACTGTTTATAAGTTAAGTTTAGCAGGTGTTCTAGTATTAGTTTTTTTTTAAATACGATAAGAAAAGTCCTAAGGTCCTGTAATATTCAAGCTATTGTAAGATATCAAAATACACCCTAAAAATAAACTGCATCTACTATTTTAAATGCCTTTATACAGACGTAGTTATACTAGGCTGTACTATGTACAGAAGTACTTCCCTATAATTCTGAGATACTTCTACACTGAACCTTATACTGAGATTTTTAATTGCATTGAGATTTTTCTTAACTGAATCCCGATGCGAAAGGTCCTCACATCTATTTTTAACCTTTTGAAGAAAAACGGTACTTTTCCGTTTCGCTCGCCAAGCAGACTTTGTTGGCGACAGCATACAGTATACACATAAAAAATGTTAACAAAGGCTAGTTTTAAGAATTTTTTATTTTGAAGGCATAAACATTTTAATATGGTTTAAAATTTTGTAAAAAGCCAATAAATTTGTAAAAGGGCATTAATTTAAGAATTTACTATGCTTTCATGGTTCAACATCCTTATTCGCTGGTTCGTATCCCGTGACCCCAAGTGATCTTATCTCACGTAAACTACGCTACAAAAATCTAATTCTCTCAGTATTGATCTACATTAATTTCAAGTTAAATCTTAAATTAAATCTTATGGAATACAAGTTTAAGTGCAAGAATTATTTCAATTCGTACGAATAGCTTACTCAATTATTCAATTATGTAAAACCGCAGTGCTTTACTTCGCTAGAGCATTCTAATTAGATTTGATGAATTTAACCCTTGATTTTGCTTTTTCTATATTTTCGCCTTCGAGTGAGTGGTATGATTGCATCCTAATTAATTACCGCGAATGGTCTTAGGGCATAAATTTTAACTAGTAAAAATTCTATGTAATTGTATGCCAGTATTGAACGAAACAATCAATCTGGTAAGAAATGGCTGCGACTTGTTTTGAAAATAAAAGTTAAAAGGTTACCAGCGAAGATATTCCGTTTGGCATCAGTTGTACCATTACTGGCGGGTTTATCGTTTGCGCCGGCAGAACGGAAAAGTACCGAAAAAACTAATAAAGTTCATATTTCTCATTTTGTGTTGCTATTTATTAACTGATGCTACTTAAATTTTGCTTTTATCATCTGATATTATAATTTGTATTGTATGTTTAATTCTTTGATGTCAACTGATAACGGAATTAGGCACAATTTAACTGGGACTTCTAAATTTGAATTTCCTGAAAGCAGTGTCTATTAATGACAGTTTTATCAGCCATATGTGACAAACATGAATTCTAGTTTCACTGCTTATAAATAAAACCTAAAAGATTTATAAGAAGACATATTCAAAGCATGCTCCTCAAGATTTTGTAAATCAGTTTATAAAAAACAACCATGTCAATAAAGCATACTAATTATTTTTCTGAATTTAAGAAACTGCATATTTAATTTTACATGTTTTTATATTAATTGATAAGATTTATCATAATTAAAGATAGTTTTTAATTTGTAAACAGTGAATGGAAGATTACTAATTTGGGAATTTGCTTGTGGATTTCAGATTTAACAAATGGTTTACAGAAAATTTGAAACCACTCTGAAGTTCGTAACAACCTTTAACGTTGCAAAATACCAACATTAAAGGTTATTCATTCACACTAAAATTCAGTAAAGGTTATTCAGTTCAACTGAAGGTTGTGTCTTCACAATAATTTAACAGAAAGGAATTTTCTGTTATATATTTTAGATAATATTTCTGTAAAAAAGATTTATGAATGTACCTACAAAGAGGAAAAAAATTAAAAAATTCTTTTCTCTTGTTAGTTAATGCTATTATTTATGTGGTATGATATGTGAACTGAAGTTACAGAAATTTATAAAACAAATTGTGGAATTCGATCATTTTTGGCTATCAAAGAAATGTTATGTGCCATTAATTAATGAAATTCTGGTACATCTTGAAAAGGATAAAAATTGACAGTTAGTTCTCATATAAGTAGATAATTAAAATAACGAACTCTGTAGGTTTGGTTTGGTTTGGTTTATTGAGATTACGGCAAAGCTCGCTAGGGCTATCTGCATAAGGGGAGGGATGCCTTCGTGGAGGACTTTCTAAGGGGAACTGACTCGTATACACGTTACACATGGGGAAAACCATGAAAACGCCCATGCAGCCAGCCCGTTCGCGGGATTCGAACCTCACGAACTCTGTAGACATTGCGTATTGTGAGGAAATGTGGGAGAAAAAGACAGAGAATTTGAATAACAGTTAAAGTGTAGTGCTTGATGAAATGAAAAATGTTTAAAATTTATCTGCATCTAAACCTAATAGACGTAAAGCGAATTATCGCCATGTCTGAAAATAACTAGAGAATCTTGGAAAGGTTTAAAAATTAACCTTTTTATTTAAATTTGAACTCTGAACATAAATGCACGTTCTTGTGCTAAAAACGTCAACCACAACTCGTTGCGATGCAACTGAAGTGACAATCAAATTTCCATTTGAAAAAGTAGAAAAGTATTCAAAGACTACACAATTAAATTTAAATCTAAGCTAGCTTAGAACTTCTAACCAGCGTATCAGATTCAAATATCGGCAGCAATAACGTAAAGTCGAATAATTACGAATAAAACAAAACTGTATGTACAGGACCTCGATAATTTTACATTCGTCTGGGGTCGAACCTGGCATAATGCATTCACAAAACTGATTAAATCCATCATGCTGTAGAGCTCGTTGCGCTTCAGATTCAGTCTATACCTGCTTTGACAAGTGAGAACAAAGTCCATGTCGCTTTGTCAGTGAGTAAAGTAACTAATAAAAAATATAGTAAAAGAAAAACAGTAAATATATACATACACTACCGCCTGGAGTTTGCCTTATAATCTAAAAGCTTCAGCTTAAATAGTATCTAACTGGTTTGCATTCTGATGGGTAACGGAAAGGAGAATTTATTGTACGGACTGAAAGCACAAATAACTGGTTAGTTTCATGACTTTACAGATTTCCCCACTACAATTTAAGTAATTGCAACGAAGGTTTTTAATGACTTTGCTAAGGTTTTAAATTCTAGCCTACACATCAGCCAAATTTTACAAACATGAGTTTAAAAGAATAAAACTAAATTTTAAATTTTACAGAAGATTCACTTCCTGGGCGTAATTTCATGTCCGGTGTCTCCCTAAATTCTTAAAATTTTGCTGCTCAGTGCTTCTCTAAATTCTTGTCGCCAGCCTTAGGGGTGACTATGAAGAATAAATACATCCTCCAACTGCTCGTTCCTCCCGTTGCGTTCACGTATGGATTTGACGATTACCGTAAACAAAAGCGAGATTAGCCAGAAAGCACATGCCACTGATGCGTCCGCGTGCGTCTTTGTACACACCACCGTATGCGTTAATTCCTGTGCTGTAGCGTTGATGGAAAACGAAGGAATGACCGCTTTGTTAACAATCTTAGCGTTACGGATGTCGTTGTAACGTATGTGCAGATACTTCGTGCTATACAATACACTAATTTTCTGACCCAATGTACGTGATGTAACTGTACGATTCTTAACTAGGGTTCGGGGATTGATTCCCGAACTGATTCACCTCACTGAGCGAGTGAACGCCAAAAACGAGCGGTAATTCTAAGAACTCACCCACCGTTTAAGGGAGCTCTTGTTGAAAGCGTACTAGGAAAGTTCGATTTCCATTTTAATGCAGCAAAATAACCATTCCTTTTTTCTTCCCATGTTAAACATGAGTACAATTTTTATCATTTTCCAACTCTTTTAAGTCCAAAATTTTATTGGCTACTTTTCCGTTTTGCCGGCGCAAGCGATAAAGTCGCCAGTAATGGTTTAACCGATGCCAAATGAAATATCCTCACTGGTAACCTTTTACTTTAACTTTTACATTTTCAAAACAAGTCGCAGCGTCATTTCTTATCAGATTGATTGTTTCTTTCAATACTGGCATACAGTTATATAGAATTTTTACAAGAGAGTTCAATTTTATGACCTAAGGCCATTCGTGAGCGGTAATTAAGTCAATTAGGATGCAATCACACCGGTCACCCGATGGCGAAAATATAGAAAAGGCAAAGTTAAGGGTTAAATTCATCAATTATAATGAGAATGCACTAATGAAGTAAAGTACTGCGGTTTGATTTTTTCCGAGTAAGCTATTCGTACGAATTGAAATAATTCTTGCATTTAAACGTGTATTCCAAATTAAGATTTAACTTGAAATTAATGTAAATAATTACTGAGAGAATTAGATTTTTGTAGCGTAGTTTACGTGAGATGAGATCACTTGGGGTCACGCGATATGAACCGGCGAATCAGGATAAAATGTTTATACCTTCAAAATAAAAAAATTCTTAGAATAAGGTCTGCTTGGTGAGATTTGCGCCGGCGAAACGGAAAAGTACCTTTTATTGTTAGTTTTGTGTAGAAAGGAAAGGAAGTTTCGGGGAATCTCAAAGCTACAGATGAAAGAAATGAGTCGAGGGAGTTAGAAGTTCAACTGATTCTACTCTTTCCGTTCTTCGCTGAATCGTGTCACATCGCTCTCGACTGACTCTACATTCATCAAGGCTGTTGTTAGTGAGCAGTGTTCACGGTAGAGGTACTTGCACCAGGGTTCCTGGGCAGAAGGGCCTACCCCTGATTGAAAACTTGTGCATCTTTTATTGTTGTACAACATAAATTGAAAACAATGATTTAAACATTGAATTTGGAATAAAGTACTAAAATTAAAATTGAGCATAAGTAATGAGTGAAACCTGTCGAAAAGATGAAAATGCCAAAGCATCTGGGTAATTGTTTGAGCTGATGACATAAGTTGCTGAAAGAGAATTACTGAATACATGTAAGATAGTACTAAGCATTTGGTGAATTCTTTAAATAATTTAAGAGATAATATTTAAGAGAAGGGACACTGGTAATAAAATTTCAATTATGAGAAGTGGATAACTTGTGGGATCCACCGATTGCAGATTCTCATAACAGTTACTGAATCTCGACAAACGCGAAATAGCAGTTGTGAGGTACGATCTGCAGCCCCGGTGGATTCTCTCGCGATCAAATCCTGAGACGTGATAATATGAATGTCTTTTTATACAAGGCGTAAAATGATCTCCAAAACACAGAGATAGCAATAAATAAACAAAAGTATTTAAAATTAAATACAGTAAATGCGATTCCCTAATAAAAATCGGAATTTATCTCTTTTTTTGCTGCTTCGAGGTCCGATTACTCTTGACTGTAATGTGCGCATGCTGTGGAATTATAATTATTTGCACATTCCACTTTTTTTGCAAATTTAGGGTTTGCAGTGCGCTTCTTACAAAGTGTAGCAATTTTAATGGCCAGCAATGTACTTCGACCTTAGGAGCTGTATAAAAATAAATTATAGATAAAGAATAATCTTAATTACCCTCTTGCCTACAGAGAAAGAAAGAGGAGAGAAAAGAACCACAACGTTACAATAATAAAAAGCTTTTTTTATTTAGACTGGGCATTTTCTCTTAAATATACATTATGCATATAAAGTATTAATCAATAAATTATATATATAAAAATTATTTACAAACAAAATATAAAATCTATACAATCTCTAGCAATAAAATAAAATGACTTGAAAAATCACATATATATTCATAATAAAGACACAGATTTTTAGGAAATATACATCTCATATTCAAATTATACTTATTTTTAAACATTCATAGTACAGCTTATCCTTTGAGAAACATCAATAAAAGAATCAAATGATGCATAATGCTAAGCATAAAATTCGACATTCCAGACTATAAGCAGAAACGTAAAATTTAGAAAAATATCAGAATATATTCCTTAAAACTGGCTCAAATTTTTGAAACTCTGAAATATGATGAACTGGCACTGTTAACATGTAACGCATGGAAATAACGAATTAATTTTACAAAATTTCAACAAAAATGTGTTACACAGATATGCTTAGATAAGCAACAATTCAATGATTACTAAAGCTATATAATATAGTTCCTCCAGAAAATGTGAACTTAATGATTGACATTCATAGTACAGCTTATCCTTTGAGAAACATCAATAAAAGAATCAAATGATGCATAATGCTAAGCATAAAATTCGACATTCCAGACTATAAGCAGAAACGTAAAATTTAGAAAAATATCAGAATATATTCCTTAAAACTGGCTCAAATTTTTGAAACTCTGAAATATGATGAACTGGCACTGTTAACATGTAACGCATGGAAATAACGAATTAATTTTACAAAATTTCAACAAAAATGTGTTACACAGATATGCTTTAGATAAGCAATAATTCAATGATTACTATAGCTATATAATGTAGTTCCTCCAGAAAATGTGAACTTAATGATTGACTTTTTTAAAGAACACAAGCTCTGTTCTTGATTGTAACAACTTAAAAAATGACTGATCCACACTTTCACACTTGTTGCTATACAGTCTAATAGTTAAGAACTTTGAACATACTATGCTATTTTCGTTTGCTTTATTTTATGTACATTTTACATTTGCTGACCAGGCTGTTAAATTGCAAAGCAAATGTATTTAGGTTAAGTACTCGCTACTGTATTTAACTAGCGCTGCACAGTCTTCAAGTTTGAAGGACTATCATCATTAAAGCTATTGATTAAAAATGTATAATTTATTTTATTTCATTATATAAATATTTAAAATGTATTTAAAAAGAAATTTTTGACTAAAGTAGTATTTCCACTATCTTCTTTCACTTAATGTCTGATTTTAATCTAAGTTTTAGAGTTTTATGCCATCAGTCATTTTTAACTGTTACGCTTCAGTTTCTGTTTTCAAACCTGAGATTTTATTCACTGCCTACTAATGTTATTTGTTTATATTTGGATCCTACCACTTACTAAGTCTGATTTATTTCATTATCACTTGCAATAATTTTCAAGTAACTAAATGCTTAAAAGAATCATGTTTGAGAGGAAAATGGAAATATGTTCCATATTTGAACTCTCTACTGATAAACCAAACAAATGCAACCATTTTTTAAGATGCATGCTGTCTTATGGGCAAATAGGTAAAGTGGTGGAACAATGGGTAATTTGTCATCAATTCAAACTACTGCAGCTGACCATGCTTGCTACATGAGCTTCTTGTTTTCCTTTTACATAACGCAAAATAATTCGGCTTCCATTTGAAAATTATCCACAAAAGCATCCCTTACCTTTGGTAGATAACCCTTAAATCGTTTGTCATAAATAATTTCTGAAGACCTGTCTGGTTTCAAACAGAACTTTCAGAATAGTTCATTAAAATAAAACTATAACCATGGATTAGATTTCCTTTTGCTCTACATAAAGTCAATATATTTCAAGTTATTATGATGTCACTTCACTCTTTTCTTAACTTTTCTTTTCTGGAAATATATTGAACACTTTATGAAACACATATGGTTAAAGGAATTACATTTTTATATTTTCATTTACTTAAAATCACATTTTTGTTCCCTTCTTAAATTAAATGTCTAGATGGGGGAACTTTAAGAACTACCACTGCTTGCATAAGTTTTTGTGGTATAAAATGTAAATATGGGAATAAAGTTCAAAAGTTGGCAAACTTTCAAAGAGTTACTAGCATAAGACAAAGCAATTACTGCAAAAATACATGGAATTAAAGGGTGTTTAGAAGTTATATTTTATTAACGTTTTAGAATTTAATTATGTATTTCATTCACTATTCTATTTTGCAAACTTGGATGGGGATGATGGGGGAACTTTAAGAACTACCACTGCTTGCATAAGTTTTTGTGGTATAAAATGTAAATATGGGAATAAAGTTCAAAAGTTGGCAAACTTTCAAAGAGTTACTAGCATAAGACAAAGCAATTACTGCAAAAATACATGGAATTAAAGGATGTTTAGAAGTTATATTTTATTAACGTTTTAGAATTTAATTATGTATTTCATTCACTATTCTACTTTGCAAACTTAAATATATCTGCCTTTTAATTATCTCAGTCAAAAGTCAACATTATGGTGACCTATTATGAAGTAATGTTATTTTTAACCTGGAAGAAAGGCAAGCATCGGGTATTGCGAAATTCGTGTAAAACGGTGCATCACTACAATATTGCTTCTCAGTTTATAGTGAAAATGGACCAATAAGCCATATATTTCAATACAAATGGTTATATAGATTTCAAAGCCTGAAATCTTTTGGTTTCTAATTCTGGGAATAATCAAGGTTGTAGGGATTATTTTAATTTTGAAACCCTTTCCTTTAAATTCTTGTTTTCCATCTACAACTCTCTGCCTGAATGAGATTTCAGTACCGCACTTTCGTTAAATGAAGCAAAACCAGTATTTAATGTGGAAGTTCAGTCACTTCTGTAGTTCTTAGTATGGCAGACTTTGACTTTGGGCCATGTCATTACTTTAAACCTATCTTACTATGAATCGCCATAGTCTTACGTGCCTATTAGTGTTCGCCGGTGAGGTTAAATTACGGGACAACTCGGTTAGTTACTTTTGTACAGCTTCAGTTAAAGTTCATCTATCTAGAATTAGTTTAATTTCTTATTTTCCATCTTAAGTTTAAGCCTAAGTGGAGGCTTTCTTGTGAGCCTGAGAAGGAGCCAATTGTCATTATTTCTTTGAGTGAATAAAAGAGTATTTTAAATCTTCTTTGTACTTATATTTTACATACACTACCCGGCACTCAAAATGCAACACCAAGAAGGAGTGGCCCAAAAATTATGCAAATTTCAAGGTATGCATGTTGAAGAAGATATAAGAGAAGGTACCTGCAGAATGTTCAATTTTCGTGCCGTCTGCTAGGGAAATCATCGTAGAAAATTTGTTCTTGCTCCAGAGGGCGCAAGTAGTAGCAGAGAATGCCTCGTCAATGGAGAAAGTTCCAGCTGGCAGATGATTTTATGAGGGGTATGGTGAATCGGACTGAGAAGGGCAGGTTGGTCCATTCGGCAAATCTCAGCTGACACACCTGGAAGCGTCCACAGAGCACCAGCTGTGGCGAAAAAAAAATTGGAAAAGGAAATGTGGCAAAATCAAGGAATGCCGGTGCAGCCAGTGATGTCAGCATGTGTGGATCAGCACAGGCCATGCCAACAAGCGGTGGCACACCCGTAAGCCACTTCTGCTTCCATTCTACAGCATGTTCAAGTCACCCTAGAGGTTCCCATACCGACCAAAACCATTTGCCATCGATTGATGGCTAGTGACCTGTACTCGTGGCTTCCGTTAAGAAGACTGTCATTGACCGCACATCATAGACGCCAACGTCTGTAATGGTGGGGAACGAGCGATGTGGACAACGGAATGGTACAGGTTTGTGTTCTCACATGAGTCATGCATCTATTTCTCCAATGATAGTTGCCGCGTATGAGTGTGGCTTCGATGTAGAGACAAGTCCAATCTGGTAGCAATTGTGGAATGCTCCACTGCGCGAAAATGCAACATCATGTTTGCAGCGCAATTGCGTTAAATTCTAGTTCACCTCTAGTTCGTATTGAGGGGAAATGACGGCCCAACGATACATGGATAATGTGCTGCTGCCAGTGACACTCCCTTACTTCCAAGGAGTGACCAATGCCCTTTATCAACAGGATAATGCCCCATCATACACAGCTCGCATCTGCCAACATGCTCTTCAAGGTGTATAGGTGCTTCCCTGGCCACCGTTCTCTCCTGATCTTTGACCAATCGAATACATTTGGGATGTGATTGGACGCCATCTGCAGACCCTGTCATTGTCGCCTTCAGAAGACTACTGGTGGCAAATGGTTGACATGGAACGCATAGCCGTTGCTCATGACACCATCCGTAGTTCCACTGACTCTGTACTGCTGTTCAAGGCAATCTTACAACATACTGAGGCCACATTGTTCTCGCTCTGTATTACGCATATCATTTCGAAATAAAGATCACTTATTGTCCGTTGCTGTCTCTTCCTGTTTGCCGAGTTTCATCACTTTTAGGCCACTCCTTCTTGGTGTTGCATTTTAAATGTCGGGTAGTGTAGCTGTAAGGAGATCAGGGAAAAGTCCCTAGATATTCCCATAAAAGTTCTAGTCGCCAAGAACACATAAACTAACTAGAACTTTATAGGGTTATATAGAGATCATAAACACCAGTGGTAATGTGAAAAAATTATGATGTGACAACATGTGGGAAAGATTCGTAGAAAATTACTACTTCTGGTCTTCATACTTCTTAGATCATATTCAGGCAATGCTTAATAATTATGGGTGTCTCATTCAGCACTGATTATGATTATTTTATGTTCTTTTAAAGATTAAGTTTCATCTGCAACAAAACAACAACAACAACAACAACAACAAAAAAAAAGATTTTAAAAGTTGTTTTTAGGTCACTTTATATATTTAGTTTTAATTTACACTCACAAAAAAATTAGGCTAAACTCATTTGCTTTGGCATAGAGAAAAAAAGGTAGGGGAAGCAACGATTTTGAGCAGAGCATAAATATATAATAATATTTGGGCATAAATATATCATAATAAATGCCTTTTATTAATTATTGTAATGCCGCAAATATTCGTGAAAATTATCAACTAGATATATTACAAATTACATGTATTTTTATTAAATCAATAAACTATATTGATAACAAAATTAAGATTATAATCATTATGACTGTGTTTACTAATTTTAAATCATTCCATTAGTTGAACATTTAAAGACTCGTTAAATATGAAAAAAACGTATATGAAACATGTTATGCTTAGCTAAATGGGTCCGCTTTGAGAAACTAGTGATAAAGCCATATCAGAAATAAATGAAGACAATTGAAATATAATAATTAAAAATAATTATTGATTTGCATAATGGATTTAAGACAAAAACACTGAAATAGAGGTATGATATATCCACTTATTAATCCTCTGTATTCATAAACTTCTCAATTATACATTAGCAAAAATAAAAGAATGAATAAATAAGTAACAAATCAGTTTATACTCAATTTTATTTTAAATACATTACGTAAATAATAAACTATGAAAAAAAGATAAAACAAAACTTAACAATGTAAATCTGGTTCAATAGTTACAAAAGCGCTCAGTATTTGACAGCATTTTCTTATGTAACAATTTGCATTTTTAAACTTTACCCCCCTCCAAGAAAAAAAAAACTTTCACTTCTTAATTTGCAAAATATTAAATCTAAAATTAATCTCGTTTTCTTGGGGGGGGACGAATAGATATACTGAACTGTCTGCTCTTAAATGAATCAGACAAAGTATTGTACAATCAAAAACAAAAACAAACCACTTTTGGAACAATTTCAACACTCATTTACCACTTGGAACCATTACAACACTGATTTGTGACACAACACCAATTTCTCAGACAAGAAAATAAAAAGGGAGTACACATGTTATAAAATGTGGTAATTCATTTAAAGAAAGCTATTTCATAATCTGAAACAAACCTAAGTGATTAATGTGAAAAATTGTGAGACACTGAATAGATAGTCCTTGCATGATTTGTTGTACTCAGTTGAATAAACAAGCAAACAAATCCACATTGAATTAATGATTACCTTTTTTGTTCACCTTTTTTTTCTGAAACATTTTTGTTGTTATAATAAGAACTGGAACTGTCATCCAGAAAGTTCTGCAGCTCTTTAAATCAAATTTCTTAAACTTTTTTCCAGTCACAACCCCTTTTTATCACTAAGATTCTTTCGCGACCCCCCCGGGGACCCCATACAATTTACGAAAATTTTGTGGGACCCCATAAGCATTACACAAATATACGACACACGTGTGTGGGAAACTGTCAATTTTTTCACTTGTACTGTAATATACTATTGCAGTTTTAGGTCATTTCTAATTTTGAGACATAGAACAATGTGAAAATTTTAAATAAGTAACAGACGAACTGACAGCGTCACATGCAAAGCAAGTAAAATGAACATTTCTATTACAAAAAGAATGTGTTGAAACATTTTCCTTTTTTCTTTGTTTGTATTGTCTTATCTTTATCTATTTTCAGATTGTTGTGCAAAAATATTTAGCAATTCTAAAATTATTATAAGTTAAAGAAATATCAAACAAATATTTTGGCGATCCCCTGCTGCAGGTCCCGTGAGCCCCGACCCACAGTTTAAAAAATGCTGCTTTAAATGAAAGGCATTTTCTTCCAATTATTTTATTGTAGCTGATGTGTAAATAAGGCAGCAGATGTGTAAATTGAAGCAGACACATAAAGAAGGTGTTTTCTACTCAGGCTGCATAATGTTAGCATACGTTGGGTCATAAGTTTTGCTTTAGTGCAGTGCTAAGTATGCACAACCCCAAAACTCATTCTCACTGTGTTATCCTCTTTCATGTTAACAGAGGGGGAAAAAAATGCTAACCACATTACTTGTAAAATTTGCATGGTTTATCGACAAAGTGTTGTTTCTGATGGCAGTTTGAAGGTAATTTGAGAAATTTAAGAGTGTAAATTTCAGAGACTAGACAGTACCTGCTTTGGACTACCATTCTTCATAAACAAGAACCTTTCTCTGAAAATCCATGCTATGCAGTTCAAGAATTATGATACAGATGTATAGCACACGACCATTTGAAGAAAATTGGGTATGTAAGCTGCTTTGATGTATAAGTACTCCATAATTTAAAAAAAACAAAATATGCTTTCTAGACTTCCGGCACGTGATTCTTAGCTGAAACAAAATAAAGAAGCTCCTTTTCAGAAGCAGGTCATTACTGGATATGAAAAGTGGATATTATGCAACAATGTTACAAGAATATAGGGTAAGCTAAATGAACTTTCCCTTGGTATCACTGGGATAGTGGCTACAACCCACAAAAAGTAATGCTTTGCATATGGTGGGATTACAAAGGAACTGTATGCAGTACAAAGTCTGAGACCCGGAATCGTCAGGACTTGGGGAATTCCAAAATTTAATACATTAGTTTTAATGTAGTAAGATGATAGGCAGATATGGCAATATTTAAGTCAGATGGGAAAATGTTAACCCTTCACAACCACTCAAGGGCCAAAAATGTTTTCCTGGCCAACATCAATATATAATGTCAATCAATGTATTGTCCACAGACACTCCCTAGCCTGTAGAAGTTTAAAAGTGACAGCATTAAAAGTAAAATTGGCATTTACAGCACAACTCCCTTAGTCCAGAATTATATTCCTCATTACCCAGACTTTGTAAGAACACATTTTTTTCTATTACTTTATTTATTTATGTTTTTATTTTATTTATCTATCTTTTGGCTAGCCTTTTGGCCAGAGGCTATCTTTTGGCCAGAGGTATTTATTAGATCATTTCTTAGAATGGATGCATGGATTTTGGTCTTTGTACCGTACTATGAACTGTTGATACCAAATTAAGCAATGCATTCAGAAAAATACCGTTCCCAAATGGCAATTTTACGAGCAGAAATCAAAGCAAAAGTGATCACGACTGGCCAATAGTAGAAGTGTTGTCTTTTACTAAATGTTGCCAGACAGCACCTCGATAACTTCTTTATAAATAAACTTAGTGAATTTTAAAAAAAGAAGTTTTGAGCTGCCAGGCTGGCAAAAAGTAACAGAGCAAAACGGAGCTCATGTGATTCAATGAAATTTTCTTGTTTTTGTAATGCTCATTTACCAAAATGCTACAGAACTTTCGGGATGACCCCAAAAATCTTTGATTTATGTAGTGTTTTAGTTTAAAAGCAAAACCACACATTTTTGTGTTCACTGTATTGTATATTTTAGTCAAGTTAGAAAGCAGTCATTTAGCTAATGCTATTTAATTATCAATATCAATGCTTGTTTATATTATCAGAAGTACTGATCATTTTCAGAGATGGTTGCGTACATAACACAGTTACTAAGCGAGGTTCACTGTATTTACATTGATTTGAAAATTAAAATTAACAGATATTTTCCATTTTGACGCCTATGAATACTTTACATCTAAAGTATTTAGAACAAAATATATTTTAAGTTACAGAATTCAAATTTGAAATAATGTGAATTAGAATTAAACAACTTAAATTTTCACAAAGTGATATCAGTAAACACTGAACTTCAGTACTAAATGAAATGTAAATTTTCTGTATGTATGCTTAAGAATGACATATTTTGATGTTTTACTCACAAGAAGTTATAAAATATACAAGAAGTTATATAATAACTTTATGTAAGATCTGTATCTTCTCTATTTTTCTTTTTAAATTTCACTCTTTGGTCAGTTCCTGAATGCAGAATTTTAAATTTCACAAATAATATTTATCACTCAATTCTTCTTGATGAGAAGTTTCATTTACTAAACTTAATAGATATGGATACACAGTTACAGTCAAAAGTCGTTAATCCGGACTCGTCGGGACTTCGGCGATTCCGGATTATCGATTTTTCCGGATTATAGATCATCAGTTTAAATCTCGTAAGATGGCATGCAGAAATTCTAAAATTAAAAATATGAAACTGTAATTTATGAAATAAAGAACAATTATGATCTAAAGAATATCAAAATTTACAAAAAAAAAAAAAAAACTTAATATTTATTTGTTTACTTTATTAAACATTTCTCTCAATGTAAGTTGTTTAAGTTGCTTCATTTTATGTGATAATACTTTCTCTTTAATTCTATAAAAAGACATAATTTCTTGTTCAGTTACAAAGTTCCGCTGTTCAAGTCCCGTTAATTGCTGTGCCGAGAATACCGACTAACTTGTCAATCGAAATTTTTTCGTTTTCACTAACCTCTCTGTCACATTCTTCATGTCTTTATCCATTTTTTGCAGCAATTCCACTTTTTGTTTGTTGGACATCGAAACATACTTTCATTTTGTAGATCCTTTGGAAGTTCCAGCATCGGAAATTCTATTTGACATAATCGAAAGTTCAAGTTTACTTTTATAAAATTGCTCTTACAGTCTGCAAAAAATAATAAGCGGGATCCAATTCGAAGATTAAGGAACAACGCAATCATTAACATTAACTGAAATAGATAATTTTAGCTTACACCGTCCGTTATACATTAAACGCGCAGGCGAAAACGTATTCTGCACTTGCGCACACGCATATGCGCAGTAGTCAAGGTCATACGCGCACGCGTAAAACGCCTGTGCGCATGTGCCAACGCGGCGCATGCGCAGAAAGTTCTTAGCTTTCAGGTCCGGATTATAGATCATTCCGGATTATGGGTGTCCGAATTAACGACTTTTGACTGTATCTCAATTATTAACATTGTTTTCCTTACATTATTAAGTAAAGATTAACTCACCAGTAAGCTCATGGCTTGGAAGTTATGATTTTTAAATAATTGACAACAGAAAGGTACTAATTCAGTTATCCATGAAAACAACAATTCACTAAAAGGCATTTGTAAACATTATGCACAAAACAAATAAAATGTAAAAGGATTTTAAAATGGTAATGAGATCACGTACTTTAAAATGTAAAGTTGTGACTACATGTTTACACAAAGAAAGCAAAATTTTCATTTAAGACTAATTTTATTTATGAAGAAATTAAAATTTACCATTTCAGATGTTAACTGTTAAGTAACACCTACCAAAGAGGCTTGTGCCTTCTTTTATAAAAAATTAATACCCTAGAATAACCTATTAAAATTTCAAAACGGAATTAAATTTTTCATTTTTATGCATTTAATATGCCAAAATTAATCAATCATACATAAAAATTAGTTTTTAAGAAGACAATAATTCGTATCTTTATCATGAATCTAAATTTAAAATGCATTTATCTACCTCAAAAATCATAAAGAACATGGCACATAAAATTCCATATTTTACAAAATGCACGAAATTTAAAAAACTGAGTAATAGCATACATATTTGCTCTATTAATCTAGAATACTTCAATTAAAAATAAGTTTCAAGAAATCTCACAAGACTTCAAAATTAAACTGCAGATTTACCATTATATAATAGAATAAACTGTCTTGTCACAAAAATACACTAAACATAGCACACAAAACCTGAAATTTTTATGGTGTAGGAGCTAATAACTGTGCATAAGAAGGTTGTGAAATATCCTGGCATACAACATCACCTACTCTTATATAACTACAAGAACTAGTAGCCTCAGGTGTACTTTTGCTATTTAATTCCCTTCTTGGCAATAAAAACAATACAGATAAGGCAATTGTAACATGCCAAGCACTGTGCACAAATGGGTAATTATCTTTAGTTTCAAAGAAAGCATAAATTATAAGTCCTGATAAAGCCAGCAATGCTCCAGGAAGAAGAAAGAAAAGCCACACTCTATGAGTTGGATAACAAACATGTTTTTTCCGACACTGATTAGCCTGAAAAAAATAATAATCAAGGTTTGTTAATCATATAAATAAAAAGTGCACTGTAAGACAGCTATAGTGAGCTTAGAAAGTATTCGAAACAAAAACAGTTAATCATCTTGTGGCATAAAAAGCATTTGTACATTATACATAATTTTGAATATTTTCTTATATACAGTTGATTCCGCTTAATTGGGACACTGCTTAATCGGGACAGCCGGTTATTTGGGACTAATCTCAAAGAACAGATACCAAACTAAGAAGCCAATAGAAAATTTATATGTTTAATTGGGACAACATTCCACTTAATTGGGACAGTAATTTAAGATTACAGTACATATTAAAAGTTTGTTATGGAGCGTTGTCTTACAGCTTATTGCGCATGCGTTGCCTTACAGCTGATTGTGTATGCATTGCATCACAGGCAAGAGCAAGGACGTTCTTATTCAGTTACCATTACACCTCATACATGATGACTGTTTCGATTGTTGCATATTTATTCACTCACAATACACATCACGCATGAACAATGCATAAACTTATTGTTGAAAAATTTAACCCTTGCCAAAATGCCAAGAAATGATTTGACACTTTCTAGCAAAATTGCTTTGCTAGATAGAATAAAAAGCCAGCCACCTAATACAAGTTATCGCCGGCTCGCTGAGATAACTGAAGTACCAAAATCTACCATATCGCATGTCTTACGACAAGAAAGTCAACTGCGTGAGGAATTGGTTTTACAAGAAGGACAAGCAGGAACATCCAAAAGGAAACACGAGGGGGAAGGATCCAGACGTTGAAGAAGCACTAGATCAATGGTTTTCTATTGTTAATGGCAAAGGCATAAATATCAACGGCCCGATATTGAAGGCAAAGTCAGAGGAGTTAGCTAAAAAACTGGTCCGCAATGATTTCAAAGCAACTGACGGGTGGTTATCGTGATGGAAAACAAGACACAACATTAAATTTTAAAAAGCACACAGTGAAAGGGGCAGTGCCGACAAGGAAAGTTCCGAACAGTGGAAA
Organism: Stegodyphus dumicola; assembly: GCF_044657685.1. NCBI lineage: Eukaryota > Metazoa > Arthropoda > Arachnida > Araneae > Eresidae > Stegodyphus > Stegodyphus dumicola. The sequence goes on from NC_140781.1 coordinate 186,178,408, forward strand.
ACTACGAAAATTCCTACTTTTTTAGAGAATTTTTGTGCTGATGACATTTACAATGCTGATGAAACTGGCCTCTATTATCGTGCTACGCCAGACGGTTCCTTATGCTATAAACACATTGCACTGACTGGTTATCAAAAGGTGATGGACCGCATTACTGTGTTATGCTGTACAAATATGTCAGGTACTGACAAACGAAAGCTACTGATCATAGGAAAAAGTGCTAGACCTCGATGCTTTAAGGGGCTGAGCATTAAGGTTTACCAGTGGAGTACCATGCAAACAAAAATGCGTGGATGACTTCTGAAATTTTTCGAAATTGGCTTACCAGTTGGGACCGAAATTTACAAGATAAAAAAAGAAACATTTTGCTGATTGTTGACAATTGTGCGGCACACAATTAGACAATCTACAATTTAAACAATCTACAAAATATACAGCTGGAATTTCTTCCTCCTAATACCACATATATATTTATATATATTTAAATTAATACCTTGTAGGATATCCTTCAGCATGAATAATGGTTTCGAGTCCCCTTGGCATTGATTCAATGAAATTTGCTGTTACTGAGCCAAATATGGACTCCCCATTCTTGTTAAAGAACAGTTATTAATTATTAGAAATGTGCCTGGCTCTAACATTTTTATCAAGCGCTTCCCATAAATTCTTGATAAGATTAAGGTCGAGTGACTGAGGAGGAAATTTCATAAATTTTGGAGTGTTATAAAATATTCATGAGTCAACATGGATATTTTAGTAGTCATGTATTTAGGGCTGTATGATGGGGTCATTATCATGCATGAAAACATATTCATGGTCCAAATCCATTTTTTTACACTAGACCATAAATTATTTTTCAAAATATCAATGTATAGCAGATGATTCGTAATGCTATTAATGGACTAAATTAACGGCCCAAAAGCACTCATACAACCCCAGACTAATATACCTTCGCCTCCACGTTTCATTGTCGGCAGTAAATTCATTGGATGCATTTATGTATTTTTTCTCCCCACCATTCACCTCCCATCCGATCGAAAAATATTGAATTTACTTTCGTCTGAAAATATATGTTCTTCTAGAACTGTGAGCATTCATGTATTTTTTGGTGAAAAATAATAAACAGTAACTTATCACTGCTCTCACATACAAAGAATTTTTGTCTTGGAAACATGTCTATGGAAACCTTGTTTACTTCATGCATTTCGAATTTTACTTAAGGATACTGCTCTTCCTATGTTTCCTAATTCTACTGTAAGCTTAGGAGCACTTACTTTCAAATCTTTTTTCAATAAGTGTGCCAGAAATCTTCTGTCAATGGATGTAAGTTCATATGGTCCTACTCAACAAGCTCTATTTCGCACTGTTCTAGAAGTAATAAACTTCTGAAAAATTGACTGCACAGTTGAACGTGGTCTGCTGATTGAAACTGAAATTTCACTGTACGATTTACCACCTTTGCGAAGACTTAAGATTAGTTCCCTTTCGGAAATGCTCATTTCATTATCCTTATGACCCACATTAAAATTTTACTTCAAAAGTCTTTAAAGTTTAAACTTATGATATTTAAAGTTACACCCAATCATTTTACATAACATGCAAGATAAATGATGTCAGTTATCAATGAAAAACTGACCAAATTAAAAAATGCTACCAAAATTTTGCATTTGTTTGAATGTACAAATACTTTTTATGAACCAATAAATCCCCAAATTTTAGTTTCCCACATATTTAAAAGCTAATTCAATATCTTTTCTGTATTGTTTTTGCACTCGTATTTGGGAAACATTTTTTGTTATTATTCCCTTTTGAACAGGTTTTAACAGAATTAGCAAGACTATAGTTTCTTAGACAAAACCACTCTTGTACAAATAATTTCTACACTCACTGTATTTAAGTAACTTAAAATCTGTTTTCACACATTGCAAACGGACTAACATGGAAATTAAAACTTAACTAAATATAAATTTAAGTGTACCATATTTATACATAAAACCAACAGATAGTTTTTATTGAAACCTAACTCTACATAGAAAATTATTTTGCTAATTAGCATAATTATATAGTAAAACAAAACAATAAATAAATAAAAATAAGAAAGAAAGAAAAGAATATTCCTTCTCAAAAGAGCTATTTAAAATACAGTACAAGATAGAATAATATAAAAGATAATTTTACCAGCTGAAAATAAATTAAATTCTTAGAGTGGCATTATAAATATGGCATTTGAACAGCAAATTTATTAAAACTTGATTTTTGAAATGAAAAAAGAGTAAGGTGACTGTAGAAGATAAACAATTACAGTGAAAGCTTATTTGGAAATAACGGGCTTCTAATAGCAGCAGTAGAGGGCTAATATGTATATAATGATGTCTATATTATGATATCATTATATACGTATCGCACGTATATAATGATGTCATCGGTCGTAATCGATCGCACCAAAAGTATGCCGATATAGTATATACTTTTGGTGCGACCACTTGCAACCAAAAAAGGAGGTGCACAACTACACATTATAGCAGTTTTATATAAAAAATTTAAACGTTTTGAGGCTACTATTTTTTGAGTTATGCGAGATACATATGTACATACGTAGGTACATACAGATGCCACAAAAAAATCTCTTCTGAATCCATTTTAAATCAGTTTTACAATTCATTTGGCTAAAAGAGACCTTTATTCTGTCCTTATGTCTAGAAGCCAAGCAAAAACATTGTTAAATTGCATTTGATAGAGGACAAAATGGAGATTTTTGTTGAAATATGGTACCGGAATTTTTCGTGATTACAATACTTCCTTTACTTCGTACAAGGAAGTAAAAAGGATTTCATGATCGTAACATGCCAAAACAAGTTCAGAACAAGGTAACTAAAGAGTCTTTTTTATCTTATACAAAATGGCATAGCCTATAATGAAAATATATGCATTTTTAACATATGCAAAACAACAAGTTTTCAATAATAAACAGATGTATATATATTTGGCACGGTTTGTGCCTGTCAAGCTCTAAAAGGTCTTTAAAAAAATATCCCAGTAAGTAATCTCATTAGCTTTGGAAGTGATAAAATTATACCATTATGATGGGCACTAAGAATGGGTCCAGTCACTGCTAAAAAAGGAGTACCACCAGTATTTATTATAGGATCTGTTTGCCATACTTTTGCATTATGTGGTAGCCATTCAGTCATAATACTACCATCATATTTACAAACATTTATAAAAGATATGTCTTATTTTTTTCTGCAGCAGTAAAAGATTAAACATGTTCAAGATGTTATAAATATCGATAAGCTTAAAAATCTTTAAATTACCACAAAAGCATAGGTTATCCTGTAGCAATGTAATAAAAATTACTATTGAAAAATGAGATGCATTAGTTTTTTTTTTTTTTTATTTTTTTATTTTCTGTCTCAATTAAAGAGGGACAAAATTGATAATGGAGAGAATATTTACAGCTTTTAGGATAAGTACGGCTGAAAATAAGTTTCCTGAATATTGAATTAAAGTCTAGGGATTTTAAATTATACTTACTTCATTCAGTGGTTTTAAGTAAGTACAAAAAATGTAAAAAAAATCATAAAACTTTGAATAAACTATATTTGGGAGGCTATTGTATGGCTTTATTAAACTCAACACCACTTGGCGACAGTGAAAGCAGGTTTAAAAATGATTGTTTAAAAATCTTGTTAAATTTTGTGTTTAAATCAGAAAGATGATGATGAAATTATCACTTGTCTTAGTGCATTTGACACAATAGCAGTATATGATCATACAAAATTGCCATCTTCAATTTTCCATTTAGTAATACAGTTCCTTCACCTTATTTTTGAAGAGAAACTGGACTCTTCTAGAATTTAGATAAAGAATGGAGATCATTTCATTTAAGTCAAGAGTTAAGCTATTTTACAAAATCATCCGTAAGTTTGGTATCTATTAGGTAATGGAAAAGATGTCTTTAAATAAGTCTAAACATGAGATTTTTCTAAACTTTACAAATAGTGTATCTATTTTATCTCACTCTCTAGCTAATATTGAAAGAATTCATATAAACCACATAAAAACAAAAGGCACAAACTCACTTAAGCCTTGAAAGATTGACTAATAATAAAATAGGTCATTAAAAGATCTAATCAAATTTTTCTATACATAGAAACCTAAATTAGAACTGGTAAAAGAAGTCACACAAGGCACTTACCTAAAAGATACAAAGAACATTTGAAAAAAAAAAAAAAAAAAACTTCAAAAATTAAATGTCGAGGTAATTAAATGGCATAAAAATTCTAATTAGAATTAATTAAAAGATATTTATGAATGTTAATATTTATCTTATTTGTGTTGCTATGCTGTATTATGAAAAATAGTCCCCGCCTCCTAGGTTTATCAAAGTTGCAATCTAAGTTTTTTTTTTTTTTTTTTTTTTTTAATTTGTGCCACGATTTGAGCTCTACCACAGATATGCAAATTCCTGCATAGCAGCAATGCTTTGTAGAACAGGATATTGATGTAGCATATAAATTCAGTGAAGTTTAATAAGTAAATATGGCACATTATCAACATTAATAAATAATACTGCATACTAATGGATAATATACCATGGTTTCTCTTGAGTTTCGAAGTACTAATAGCATCACCACCCTTATACTTGGAAGCCATTGTTAATGAAACTCAAAAATTTGTGAGTATGAGAGCTGTGACAAAATGTTGATAACAAGAGAATGATGTCTTGTTAAAAGCAAAACTGATAGAAATTTAACAGGAAAATCTATGTACATGGTGAAGGGAGATAGTGAAGATGTTCTGGCCACAGATATCTGTGGTCTTCTCTTGACATTATTACAACCCTCATGGGGAGAAAATCAATTAAGAAAAGAACAATTCTGAGGAACGACCTGTAAACTAAAAATGTACAGGAGGATATGAAAGTGCCCTTTTTCATCCACCTCCTCCCACTTGGCTAGACGAGTTAGGAACGTGTATGCACATGTATAGTCATGATTACTTTGGGAATACAGTGCTTAGCTTAGCTTGTGCTTCATTTGGCCATATGCTGTTTATCACTTGACATACATTTGAAACTCCAAAGAATTTTTTTCTTCTGCTTTAAACAGCAAATACAGGATTATGGTTGCAGTTTAGTTTCACTTCTTACTCAATCAAGTATTTTCATATGTTTGAAGTAACAAAATGGTAATTTCATAAATACAAAACAATATTTTTAAACATTTAAATATATTTCAAACTTTCAATACACTTCAAAAACATACAGAAAAAGGGGAAAAAGACATATTCCTTCAGAGGTACATTTTCTAAGACAGCGATAAAACTTACCCAAGATGTAAAAAGAATCAACAGTCCAATTCCAGTAGGGAGAACAAACACCCATAGACCAGTACGATCATACTCCACACCTAAAGCAACACCAACAGCACCAGCCATATGAGTAAAAGATTGAACAATATTCGGTAATTTCGCCATAGCAATAAGTGTCACCCACACAGAAAGGATAGCCGAATAGAAGTCACAAAATTGAAGTACACTTAATCGAATTAAACAGTAGGAATACACTTCAGCATCACAAGCATGATAAAACTGTAAAAGGATAAAAAAGATGATTAATTTTATTTTTATTAATAATTACCAAATTCATGATTATATATTCAAATTAAAGATCTTTTATACTATTAAAATTTAAATCTTTTATACTATTAAAATTTAAATCTTTTATACTATTAAAATTTAAATATTATTATTTAAAGAAAACTTTTATACTATCGGTTTAAAATAATTCAATTCCAATAATAAACAATCCATTTGAGCAAATCACATTTAATCCATCTACTTTGTAATTTTTGTAAAGAGGAACCGAAAAGACATTCTATACAAGATACCAATAAGTAGTAGGTCCTACATAGATTTAAGTAAGCTTAAAGATTTCAGAACATGACACTAAAAAAGTTATTTGAAGGAAAAATATTAATTTGTATGTGTACTCGCCCCAAACCAAGAGCTTTGGTATTGCCAAAATGGCAGTACCATGGCAATAAATGCCTGTCTCCTTGATGCAATAGGTCCTCAAATTTTGGCTTGTTTTATTTAAGTACATGGCAAGTTTTCTTAAATAAGTTTCAATACATTTGTGATTAGTAACTTTCTTCATAAATCTTTGGAATTAATGGAACAGTCAAACAGAAGCTATCAATTTTCATCATAATTAAAAAGTACCATTAAAAAAGCTGAGAATGTTCCCAATTCCTAAATAATAAGTTGGCATTAGTCAAATTTTGCAAAGAACTGGATACATGAAAAAGAGTGCAACAATTCAGAAGAGAGTGAAAAAAGGAGAGAAAAATGAGTATCGCTGAATTCAAGAACTCTTTCATAAAGAGGAAAAATAATGCAAGTTGTGCAATTTTTTATGACAAATTTTCATACACTCTATCAAAAGACCCCCCCCCCAAAAAAAAACCTTTCATGGTGATATTTCCTAAAAGAGAGCAGCTAGAGTTTTGTTATGTACCCAAAGGAGAGACCTTTCATTTATTACTTATCTATATTTTATCATATTTATTATTTATCTATATTTTGACAACTGGAAAGTGTTCAGAAGCAGCTACTTTTAATAACTGCAAAGTAACCACACCATGGGGAATGCTCCAAACCCTGAAACAGGTGCCATAATTACAGAATAAAATGCATACAGAGTTCTGCCAAATGATGCTATAACATGCAACAAAGCACAGTGGTCAACTCCTGTCATCATTTGTTATTCATATGCTGCAGAATCTGGCAAGTAGCAAAAAGTAAATATGCCTTTGAAGCTTTAATGCAGGCCATAGCTATGCTGTATCAGTAACAGCTAAGTAAGGTTCTTGAAAATACTGACTATAGTCTTTTAAAAGATTATTTACTTATCCTAGACATTTAATTACAAAATATCATACAATAAAGCATATTATTGTATGCAAAAAAAAGCTTTAACTTGATTGGGGGGTGAGAAGCCTGTAGAAATAAAATCTATAATTTAATGCAAAACTCATACATAAAATCAAAATTCCAGCAGTAAAACATTTTAATGTTTTATAAAGCAAAACGTTCCAAATTTTTGACTAAATATAATGTTATTACTATCTATAATTACAAATGGTAAGGATTTTTGTTTTACAAGTGCTACATTAAAGTTTTTCACTAGGTAGACTATAATCCCCACAACATAGTTTTACTTTATTCTAAAAAGCTCTGTCAATTATAGTGTTTGCATATGTCTAAGCCTATACTCACGTTTTGAACAGCTTTGTATAATGCAAGGAAAATAATAATAATAATAATAATAATAATAATAATAAAAAAACAATTATTTATTTTAAGCACACCACCATATCAGAATGGTGATTAGATAGGGATTTGATATATGCTAGTAAAAAAACCAATTAAAAAATGCTATTAAGTGATTTTCTAAGAAATATAAAATATATTCTGATTAACAAAATCCTTATTAATCAGAATATATTTTATATTTTTACACTTTTATATATTCACACTATGAAAGAAATTAAAATTTGCAGCCCATATAGGTTAGATTTAATTTATAAATTTACTAAGGAAGAACAAATACATGTTAATGATATATTAAATTCACATGGACATAAGTTAGGAAAATATTCAATTCACTGTTAAGGTTAAGTGAAACAAATTTATGCAAATATATGGTAGAATGTACTATATAGAAGAATCTGGATGTTATAACAAGAAGCATTATTTATGCCAAAAAAGTTATAATAGTGCAATACATGAAAACTTCTAAAGATGGACTACTATAAAAGTAAGCTGTAATAAAAAGTTATTATAAAAAATCCTGAATGCAAATACATAATACTTAAAACTGTTCATAAATTTAAATTGAATAGTGTATGTTATTGCCTAATTTATATCATGCATATTATGATTAAGACAAAGGGATGACACACAGCATAGAATTTTTATTTTCGTGCAAAAATATTTCTTACCGTGGATGACAACATTGTGGCAAAATAAACAAAAGCTTCAGTAAAATATTTCCTAGATGCACTCAAGATTATTGCTGGTATGAAGAGCAAATTACTTAAGGTAAGTAATAAAACATCTAACAGCAGTTCAGAATCTGACAAAGCTGTAGAATTATCAGTACAACCCCATCCTTTCCACCCTATAATGCAATGTGAAGAAATATTAGTACACTATATAAAAGAAATATTAACACACAAATAAGAAGAAAATTTTAAAGCAAATGAAAAGAACCTTGGAAATCTTGTAAACAGATATTAATACCTTTATTATTATTTTTAAACAGAGAAAAATCGAAATATGTTACTTGAAAGTACTACCATTAACTGATAGTATATGCTGATCACTTTTAAAGATGGTATTTACTCTTTTAATTAAATTTTATTTAAGCATGCTGATAAATTAGAGCAAAGATTTGTTTGTATTTGTTCAGCATTACTGTATTTTTGGTTATATCTGTTCTATATTTTACACCATTGTAAATTTACTTACGTTCTTTTTGAGGTTTGTCCTCTTGCAAATATTTGTATATTTAATAGCATATTTACATGTGTAATTGCTTTATTATGTTTTACACCTTGAGATTTGATGTGTTTGACCATGTGTAGCATTTAAACACTTCTGACACTGACTTCTTCACACACTTCTGACAGAATTGATTTCATAAATTCGGTGAATTATTGCACAATTGACAAAGCAACAACTTTTGGAAATCTCTTGAATCGTCGAGAACACATGCAAGTAAGTGAAAAGGGGAAAAACAAATGAAATTTCTTTTAGACATCTTTCATAAAGCATGTAAAACAAGGCTGATGCAGCTGAAGAATCTAAAATTCTAAACTGGTCTGTGTAACTATTTCTTTGTTCCCCCCCCCATGGCAGACACTTGCCTATAATGACATCGGCCACTCCTAAGGCCAGAAGTGGCGGCCATTTTATTGTGAAGGCACCTAATAGGCAGCCACTGTTACCTCCTACTCAATATTGCAGTCAGGCTCCTCTAACCACTATACCATCTGGGCGACGTGTAACTATTTCAAAACACAAGCATTTGTCATCTAATGCATTGCTTCATCTAATATCTACTTGTCAAGATTCTCTCCTTTTTTTCCCTTCTTTTACAGGGTATTTTCTCTATGGAGATCATTTCAATTTTTCTCATCATTAGCCTTCAAGATGTGCTCATAAAAGAGTTCAATTATTGAGCATTGTACACATGATCAGATAATGTATCAATGTATGAAGTCTGTTGTTGTAATAATATGCATACTTTAACTTCAAATTTCATTATAATTGCATTCACTTTTGCTAACTCCAGAATGCATGATACTTGTGCTATTCTGAATTACCATGTGGTCTTATTATGCATTGCCTACAGACTGCACTTTGACTGCTGCCACAGTTTCAATTTCTATTTTCGAATTTTTAGGTTTTGGCTGTGTTCAAACAGTTACATCAAAACCTGCTCCTTTGGAGCATTAACATGGATTTTATTTCCAATTGTCAGTAGGGATAAGGTCTTAGATTTCATTCTTTGAATGGAGGAACTAAAAACTGAGTAAAGAAAATCTCCTTCTAATAATGGCTCCAAAAGTCTGGGTCACACGACTACTTTAACTGAATCATAAAAGGTTTTATGGCTTTTGCTATTTTTTATTAAGCAGTTAACATACAATAATCATAGAAATCCTCATGTGGCTTTTATTTCAGCAACTGTTGGTAGTAGAGATATATTTTCAATTACGGAAATGATTTAAATAAAGAAAATTTTTATGTTATACAATTTTTAAATTAAAAAAAATATAAGAAATTATAAAGTCTAACTGTTTATATGGCCTTGTAGACCTCATAGTTATGTTTGAAGGGTTGTGTTAGTTGATCTGACTCCTATATTTTAATGAAGCAGTGCAGAACGGTATTTGTTACATATATGTGGCAACACACTAGTTGCTGGTCGAACTGAAGTGAAGTAATTGTCAGTTGATGTTGCTTTGTAATAAATGATGTGCTATGTGAATGTCACTTAATTACTGTCCTGTTGTAATGTCACTTAATTATTCCTCAAGCAATATTAATAAGAATATAACATGGCGTAGTCATGTGGAGTAGTATTATAACTAATTGCCAGGCAATCCCTTTGGTTGTTTTTCCTCTCAGCAGACGCAAGATGGAATTTTGTCGCTCACCGCAAGGCCTAAGTTTCAATGGCAATGTGACCAAAAACTGCTGCAGATTCAAGCAGCTGTTCCAGATTTATATGAAAGCGCCAGGAAATGCTTTAAAAAATTCAGATGTCAAAGTCGCTTTATTTTTAAATGCTGCCGGTGAGGAAGCAGTTGCAGTGTTCAACCCGCTCAATCTTTCAACAGGAGATCAGGGCAACTATGAAAAAATGCTTGAAATGTTTGAAGCTTTCACGATGCCTAGAACAAATGTCGTGGTGGAGAGATTTTTATTCAATAAAAGAAAACAAGAAGAAGGGGAACTTCTGATTGTTTCACGACTGACCTGAAAAAAACTTGTAAAATCTTGTGAATTTGGTGTGCAGGGTGACTCTGCCATACGTGATCGCATTGTCCTTGGAGTATCAGATGACAGTTTACAGGAGAGGATGTTGCGAGAAAAAAATCCGAGTTTGGAAAAAGCAATTGAATTATGGAAAGCTGCTGAATTGAGCAAAGTTCGAGCTCAAATGTTAACCCTTTAACTGTCAAGTTATTTTGATGATTTGGGTACACAAATTGTCAAATTTTTTTATTGGAAAAACCAAATGTAGTTGAAATAAACATCTCCCGATATATAATCGGGTATGACAATACGATGCACTCAAAAAAAAAAAATTACCCCGAGAGATACTCGGGCGTGACATTTTCGAACACCAGTGCTATCTCGGGCATGACAGTCAAAAGGTTAAAAGAACACAATGTTGACAGCGTAACAAGAGGGAAAGTGAAGCAACATCAGGCCAGAGGAGCCAATGCAGCCATAGCAGTGAGGAAGCATAGAGGATGGCATGATGACGCTTCAAATACTGAGACGTTTTCATGTAAAAAATGCAACAGACATCACGTTAATGGACCAGGTCTGGCATATGGGAAAAAAATGTTTCAACTGTGGCAAACTACGTTACTTTTCAACTGTGTGCAGACTGAAGCATATCCAAAATGTTTCTCAGCATGATAACGCAGATTTACACTCATGTCCATAAATTAAGGATAATGCAAAATCAGGCAAAGGAAGAGTTAGAAGCAAAACAAATTTGACTTATTTGTAAAGCTTATTTATTAAACAAAAGGTGAAGAGCAAAAAAAAGATGCTATATGTTTGATATTATTAAAACAATTAGCAATTTTTTCTCCCTGGAGCAAATTACAAAAAAAAAAAAAAAAAAAAAAAAAAAAAAAAAAAAAAAAAGAACCCTATTTACAAAAAACAATATTACATGGTTAGTATAATTGTTAATACATTGTATGTTTCCCAGACGATGCAATACAGTTTGTACAACGCCTAGGCACGCTGAGTATCAAATTATCGATCTGATCTTGGGAGATATTACACCACTCAAAAAGCAATGCTCTCCGAAGTTCGGGTAGACATGTAGGAGAAGGTTGACGGGCTGCAACTCGTCGGCCAAGCATGCACCACACGTGCTCTACTGGATTCAAGTCTGGTGAGAATGCTGGCCAGTCCATATGGGTGATATCCTCTGATTGAATGCATACACTTACGATGTTTGCATGGTGAGGACGGGTGTTGTCATCCATTAACACAAATTGTGCGCCCACGGCGCCCCGAAACAAACGTACATGTTGTTCCAGAATGACGTCCCGATAGATATGGCTTGTCATGGTTCCAATTTGAACATCCGGGTCAGTTCAGGAACCCAGAACCACCCCAAACACGCACTCCTGCACCACCGTAACGGTGTCGTTCAATGATGTTTTCTTGGTGGTAATGGGTACCTGGAGCTCTCCATATGAAAGTCCGGCAACATGAAAGTCCGGACTCGTCGGAAAACATCACAGAAGCCCACTGTTGCAGTGTCCACAATGCATGCTCTTTACTCCAGGCTAACCGCAGGCGACAGTCAGTTGCAGTAAGTGGAACGCATCTGACAGGTCTACGAGCATATAGACCAATCTGTCCTAAGCGTCTGTACAGGGTCTGCCTTGAAATTGTCATAGGAGTGGCTGAAGAGAGCTGACGAGACAGGTCTGAGACTGTGCTCAGCCTGTTTTTTTTGGCAGTAACTGCCAAATACCGGTCCTCATGCAGTGTTGTAACTCTGGGACGACCTGTGCTGTAACGTCTACTCACATTACCATCATCTTGGAATCGTTGCCAAAGCCTGGAAATGACACTCTGGGCAATTTCAAGCTCGTCTGATACTTCCAGTTGGGTATGCCCACATTCCAGACGGCCAATAATTCTACTACGTAAAATATCATCGAAATGCGTCCTTTGTGTCATAAATTGCATTGCACTGAAATGCTTATAAAGCGCCTGCGAACAATTTTACCTCTTTGCCTTTATTCCTTATATACCACTCTCTTACACTCTCATCATTGTGACGTACCACCGGTGTCATCTGGTTACTTCCTGAAATTTGCATATGATTCTTGAAGATGTGTGTAATGATTTTACAGGTGATATATTTATTTTAGAGTTTGATTTCCGCGTGACTCCGAATTGTCCTTAATTTATGGACATGAGTATATATAGTGAATCTGATGATGAATACTTCGTGAATTCCATAAATGGTAAAAAAACTAAAAGTGTGTGCTCAACATCATCTACAAAAGAGTGGACTAAAACTATAATTGTTGAAGGGACAACTGTGACTTTTAAGTTGGACACAGTGTCTGAAGTGAACGTTTTGCCTGTGAAAATTTACAAAACACTGAGTGCTAAGAACTCTAATCTTATTTTAAAGAAGTGTAATGTTGTACTAGAAGTATTCAGGGGGGGGGTCCAAGGTTAAACCTCATGGGTTGTTAATGTTACAATGCTCCTCAGATGGTGAGGATCATACTCTAGAGTTTTTAATTGTTTCTAGCAAGCATATACGTCCATTATTAGGAATTGATGCATGTGTTAAACTTAATTTGATTCAGTTTATAAATAAGGTTAGAATATCAAATAAAGGTAAGTTGGATCAGTATACAACTGTTTTACCTCCATCTAAAGTGAATTTATTTTTAATAATTCAGAAGTGTTTGAAGATGTGGGAAAATTTAATGCATTGTGTAAAATCACAGTAGATGATCAGATAGCTCCTCTAGTGAGACCACCACGTAGAGTACCACTTAGTTTAAAACTAAAGTTGAATTAAAATTAAACGAATTAGAGAGACAGGGCATTATTGCAAAAGTTGATCAACCATTGAACTGGGTTAGCAATCTAGTAATAACTGAAAAAGCTAATGGATACTTAAGAATATGCCTTGATCCTCAAGATCTTAACAAAGCTATAAAAAGAGAACATGTGTTGATTCCAACAATTGAGGAGATTTTACCATAGCTTTGTAATAAATCAATTTACTCAGTTTTGGACTTTAAGGATGGGTTTTTTTTCAAATAGCGTTAGATAGGGAGAGCAGTGATCTTTGTATTTTTAGTACACCATTTGGATGCTATAAATTCTTAAGGCTTCCTATGGGTATTTCCTGTGCACCTGAAATTCTTCAGAAACGTAATCTTGAAAGTTTTGGTAATATACCAGGAGTATTGATCTATTTTGATGACATCCTCATTGCCGCTAGCACTGTACAAGAACATGATAAAATTTTAGCACAAGTCATCAACAGAGCTAAAAAACTCAATACTAAATTCAACAAGCAAAAACTTCAATATAGGGTTAGTGAGGTGGTTATTTAGGTCATTTATTTAATGTATCAGGCATGAGACCTGATCCTGATTGAAGCCATTACTGAGTTACAGGAACCTCAGAATAAGCATGAATTACAGCGTGTTTTGGGAATGTGTAATTATTTGAGAAATTTGTACCACATTTTTCAGAGAAAAAAGCCATCTTAAGGGAACTTTTGAAAAACAAAGTAGAATGGCAGTGGTTATAGCTACATTCTAAAGCATTCATGGAATTAAAAAAAAATAATTTGCAATGCACCTATGTTAGGAATATTTGATAGCAGTAAACCTATCACTATACAGGCAGATAGTTCTAAAGATGGGTTAGGTTGCTGATTATTGCAGAATGGGCAACCAATTGCTTTTTCGTCTAGGAGTTCAAGTAATGCAGGAAAAAAACTGCTCAGATTGAGAAAGAATTTCTTAGTATTTTATTTGCTGTTAATAAATTTCACTATTACATTTATGGTAGAGAGGTAGAAGTGCTTACTGATCATAAACCATTAGTTTCAATTCTGAACAAAAATATTGCTAATGTGTTGTCAAATAGATTGCAAAGGATAAAAATTAAGCTCTTAAAATATAACTTAAATATCTGCCTGGGAAATATATGTATATTGCAGATTTACTGTCACATTCCTTTATTGATACACACACAAATGAAAACATGGATATAACAGAGATTGTTCATACACTAACAAAACAATTGCAAATGTCTGAGAGTAAGAAAAGGGAATGTCAGAAAGCTAGTTTTTTTTAATAATCGAATTGTAGTACCTGTTTCATTAAGGAAGCATTAACATTATTGCATGAAGCTCACTGTGAGGTTTAAAAATCAAAAGCTAGGGTTCGACAAGTACTATTGTTACGGTGACCATATTTTTTCGGAGAAAATAAAGGACACTTGTAACGTGACATGAGGGGGGGGTTATGGTAATTTAAATTCGTGCTCAATAATTTTGTGTTAGGGGTGGGGGGTTGTGCGTTCGTGTGACGTCACAAATGTTAATTTGGGGTCTTCCAAGGTGTGACAAATTGTGACATGGGGATTGGGGATGGGCAGGGTCAAAATTATCCCAAATATTGCGATCATTTATGCACAAACCGTAGAAGGAGAATGAACACAAAGATTAAAGAAACTAAGCAGTCCCTAGTTATGTGGTGGTGATACTAACGCGAGAAGCAAGCATTGCTCCGGCCCGACTGGCATCTAGAAAAATACGTTGCGGGTGCTCCGATCTAGAGTTGCAGAAAACTAATTTGAGAAATTTGATTTTGCGACGATTTCTCAAAATAAAGGACAATATGCTTATTTCAGGAAATAAATAAAGTTAGAGGACAGAGCCTTCAAATAAAGGGCTGTCCTCTGAAATAAAGGACGTCTGGTCACCATAACTATTGTGGCCAGGAATCAACAGTGACATTGAAAACATGATTTCTATAGATTCAGGCCTCAAACAGTAAAAGAACCTCTTGTTTCTCATGAAATTCCCAGTTTACTATATGAAAAGGTTTGTGCTGATATCTGTGAGTATGCGAGGAAAAGTTATCTAGTAATAGGCTGTTACTTAACTAAATGGGTAGACATAATTCCTCTAAAAAATAAAAGCGCAGTGGAAGTTACTAGTAAATTAAAATCGATATTTGCAACACATGGAATACCCAAAACTTTAATTGTGATAATGTACCATTTAATAGTTGGAAAATGAAGAGTTTCGCAAGGGATTGGGGATTTGAAATAATCACTAGCAGTCCTCGATATCCTAAATCTAATGGATTTGCAGAGAAGTTGGTAGGCATAGCTAAGAGTTTATTTAGAAAAGCAGGATTGGAGAAATTAAATGAGGCTTTACTGGAATATAGAAATACTCCAATTTCAGGTATATAAATTTATCACCAAGTCAAATGCTATTAAGTAGGAATTTAAAAACATGATTACCAATTACACAAACAGAATTGCAACCAACTGTAAAAGGTCAATATAGAGAAAAGGTAAGGAGTAACCAGAAACAGGCTAAAATCTATTATGATAAGCATGCAAGGGAAAGACCTGAATTTATTCCTGGGGAAAAGGTAATGTTGAGATGGGAAAATAAATGGGAGCCTGCTATAGTTTTAAAAAAGCATTCAACTCCTAGATCATATTGGATTAGAACATAAGATAATAGGGTAATTAAGACAGAATAAATTGCATTTATGAAAAACTAAAAATCAGAAGAATTTAGTGACATTAGACTTATGATCTATGTAATGAGAATGAGGAAAATACAGTCAAAAGTCTTTAATCCGGACTCGTCGGGACTTCGGCGATTCCGGATTATCGATTTTTCCGGATTATAGATCATCAGTTTAAATCTGGTAAGATGGCATGCAGAAATTATAAAATTAAAAATATGAAACCGTAATTTATAAAATAATGAGCAATTATGATCTAAAGAGTATCAAAATTTACAAAAAAAAAGAAGCTTAATATTTATTTGTTTACTTTATTAAACATTTCTTTCAATGCGCGCATGCGTAAAGCATACATTACGCATAGCCGAAATTAGAAAATTGCAACTAGAAAACTATTTGATTTGTATTCGTGATATTTATAATGACGAGGAATTTGATTTAAATCATATCAAAGACGGAGTACATCAAGATGAAATACTACATTTAGTAAGGAATTATAAGCCGAATAAAATAAAAACATCTGCCCTGAAGATAACGATAGTGCTGACATATCAACTTCCAGTTCACTGCGCGCCGCGACGTCCCCCCCACGTGAAATTGAGCAGCGTGAAATTGATAAACAGATTTCGGAACGGTTAGATAAACAAAGGATATGCCTTTATCCATTTTTTGTAGCAATTTCACTTTTTGTTTGATGGACATCGAAACATACTTTCGTTTTGTAGATCCTTCGGGAGCTCCAGCATCGGAAATTCTATTTGACATAATCGAAAGTTCAAGCTTACTTTTATAAAATTGCTCTTACAGTCTGCAAAAAATAATAAGCTGGATCCAATTCGAAGATTAAGGAACAGCGCAATCATCAACATTAACTGAAATAGATAATTAGATAATTTTAGCTTATACCGTCCGTTATACATCAAACGCGCACGCGAAAACGTATTCTGCACTTGCGCAGACGCATATGCGCAGTCGTAAAGGTCTCGCGCGCGCGCGTAAACGGCTATGCGCATGCGCAGAAAGATTTTAGCTTTGAGGTCCGGATTATGGGTGTCCGAATTAACGACTTTTGACTGTATAAGTAGTGAACATCCAAAAATGCATAATGATCCTCACCATCAAGATAATAGCAATAATATTAATCGTGATTGTGTATATAAGACAAGAAGTGGTCGTAATGTATATCAACCATCCAAATATGATAATCATGTAATACATTGATTCCTATGACTCTCCCATAAAGAGGAGATGTTACACATATGTGGCAACACACTAGTTGCTGGTCGAATTGAAGTGAAGTAATTGTCAGTTGATGTTGCTTTGTAATAAACAATGTGCTATGTGAACCTGTTGTAATGTCACTAATTATTGATCAAGCAATATTAATAAGAATATAACAGTATTAAGCATAAAAATATAACTTATTCCACATACAAAACAGAAATTTGTGCCGGGAGCACTATAGCAGCTCCCCTACCCAGTGAAACTGCCAGAAAGACTCTGAGAGGAGAGAGAAATTCGCACCGTAAAAACAAAGGAATATTTTCATTTGTACATAACAAAAAATGAAATATCAGTTTGGAAAATGGTTTCCGATGTTACTACTAGGTTGCTGCAAACGGTCTATCTTAAGAAGACCAGAGAATAGAAAACAGAAGAATGCCCATTTAATCAAGGTAATCTCCAGCAGCATAAATGAACTGTTGCCAGTGTTATTTATACTATGTATCAGGATCAGTATTCCTGAAGTCCTCCACTATTAGATTAATTTGTACATTTGTATGAGGCCTGAATCTATCACAAATTACTGTAATCAGAGCATTTGTAAAGGTTGTCGATTATATGATTATTTCAATTCACAATATTCTCTAATTGTTTTGAGCAGTGAATGTGACTGCAAGATATTACTCCGCAGTAGAAAAGAAACTGAACGTAAAACTCCCTTACAGATCTATGGAGAAAATGTTTTTCCAAACCTAAGAGTCGCACTTCAAATATTACTTACTATTTCATTATCAATGTATGTGTATGTTTGTTCAGCAAATTAAAATAAATTTTGACTATTTACAATCAACAGTGGGCCAAGATCCCTTTAGTCATCTAGCATTTTTAAATGTGGAAAGAGAAAAATTTGAAGTGATTGACTTTGATGAAGTAATTGATAAATTTGCTTCATCTATGCAAGAAAAATGTGTACTTAGTAATTAATTGTATTAATGTATTATAATATTATATTATTATTAATAAATATATCTACTTATCTATAATATATATTAAACTTTTAATTGTTTAAAAATTGTGTTTTTTTAAAAACAACTATATAAATATGTAAAATAAATAATACCTTTTTAACCAATTCCAGATCATCGTATGTCTGATTTTTTAGCTGACACAGATACATTTCCGAATCCAATGCTAGTGTAGATAGGTATGACTATTCTTAAGATATTTTAGAGTATTTTATGGCAGATTTAGAATTTTATTAATATTTGCATTATTTTCTTATTACAAATATATTCTATACATTATATTACTGCAGGTATTTTTTTTGGGGAGGGGGTGCCATAAAGGTATTTTGCACCGGGTGTGCCAGTTATGCTCACTACACCACTGAGGTTCTGTAAGGTTGAAACTGACACACATGCTATTCTGAAATATGACTCCATGCCTATTCGTGCCTACTAAAGATGGAATTTGTCATTGCATATTTACATATATGCACAATATTAAGCTGCATTTATTGTTTTAAATTGTGGAAAAAAATTAGTAATGAAATAAACTAACAGAAGAAACTAACAGTAAAAAATTTTTTCGTTAAACACAAAGCTGCTTTTGTAGTATTTGCTGGAGCAAATTTTAATCCCAACAATGACAGTGAATGTCTTACGATTGTAATACAACATTCACTTCCCATTCACAAGCGTAATAAATTGTAGTAACGTTTCTTCTTTACTTCATTTTAAAAGAGAAGAGAATACTTTAAACCTATGCTTTATTTTCATCATTAGGTTCACGGGGCACCATTTGTAAAAGTTTTCCTGCTACTTCCAAGTATACTGGAACAGTTGAAAACTATACAGTAGTGCCTGGCCCATATCTTGTACAGTTTGTCATGGATCTGATTCATTAAATCTTTTAATTCATTCCAATCAAGGCAGGATTCAAACACAAGAAGGTTAATTTTGTAGCCTCAAATCTCCCGAGTGAAATTTTGCTAACCAATGGAAAGTAAGATCTCATTCCATGTTCATCCACTAAATAGTTTACAGAGGATTTTTATTGCAGCCAAGCAGCCAATGCAAAATTTTCCAATTTGAAGTCACAAAATTATAGCAACTTTAATTGACTGAATTCTGTGACAGATTTGATGTCAGTATTCAATGTTTGAATAAAACAAATATTCAGTTGTATGACCCACGTGTTATGTCGTAACATCACTTGACAGCGTCAGCAAAGAAAAAAAGCTGATCATTTATAAATTAAAAATAATTTTGTGTATTAATTTTTTAGAATTTCTTTATTCTGCTCATTTAAAATTCAGTTTTTTTTGGGGGGGGGATATTTTCAGACCAGACTATAGCGAATCTGGAATATGTGAGTAGCATTGAAAAACAAAACAATAAGTTAAAGATCATTGCACTCTAAAAAATTTCAACATAATAACAGACAATAAACAGAAGGGGAAAAAATGAACTTTAAAATTATTTTAATTTAGTTCATTTAACCTACACTTCATGAAAAGCGATCAAGATTGGCTTTCAACCCTTGAAAATCTGCAAACACCACAACCTCTGAAATTATGCATCTTGGTCAATTTTCGTTGCACAGGAGTAAATATCATTTTAATAAAAAAAGTGAATCCCTGGTTCACAAATTTAATGCATTCAAGATACATTCAAGAAAGCCATTTGTCAAGTGAAATGTTCATAAACTAAAAGCACTTTTTCCCTATAGAAATTAATAAAAAATGGATTAATTCATTCCTGGACCACAAATGATTGTTTATTTAAATTTTACATTATTATTTTATGCACAAATTTATAATCTAAGACCCATGAAAATCATTAAATATAAAACAAATATAACAATATTATAACAAATATAACAAGAATATTAAACAAATGATAAAAAATATTAAACAGATAAATAAAAATTTAATTTTATTATATCTGTATGAAGAAGAATAGATGGTGTAAGTGGAAAATGTTATTGTTTGAATGTGAAATTACCTTGCAGAAAAACATTAGGTAACTGCCTTTAACCTTTTAATGGTCATATCAATGAACTCAGACTGCATTCGAGTTACACATGGAAGTGGGTGCAAATGAACACAGCTCACATTACTAATTTATGACTGACAGATAATGTGCATATTTCAGAAGAAAAAAATTCCTTAATCGCGCAACCATCGAAGGATTATGAGGCATCTTCTTTTATCTTTTCTTTGTCTTTAAGCATCACACAAGTCTGCCTGAAACTCACAGGATCAATGTTTTAATCAAAATTTGTCCAATGTGATTACTTGTTACTTACATTTTAAAATGCTCCTGAGATGAGAGGTGGCATTTTCATTGAAAATGCTTAAGCTGTAACATGTTTCTACTTTATCAGGGTGATATCGTTACATAAGAATCTTGCATCTTTTCCTATTTTGCAAACTTTCGTGGATTAAAGAACTAGGATAACTTTTCTTCCTTTTCCTTCTGAAGACGTTTCTTTTACAATCACATTTTGTTGTTGCTTGTAAAAGTTATTGCAATTCTTCCTCGTTAAGCTCATTTTTAAGCTTCTCCACATCTTCATTGTGAACACTTTAACCTATGTTTTGCCTTACACACACAACATCAAAAAGTCCTAACTGTCAAAGCACTTAAAGTCTGCCATAACCTAATCTGGCCATAATTTTCTGTATGCCCAATTCAAGGCCCTTGCTGCTAGACTTAATAAAAGCTAAGCAATGGAGCATATTAAAATGATGTTTCTTGAAGTTAGTGAGTGTTAATTTGATAGCACAGGCTATCTCAAAACACCTTTGAAAATCATACATTGCTGACTTGAGTGATCAGAAGAGTGACTTGAGTTATCTCTGGATATCATTCTTCATCTGAAATATGATAGAGAAAATACAGATCGCCACATTTTGTTTTCCATTACGAAACATCAAGGGGATGTTCATTTCAGAGCCAAGAATCAAATGCTGGGTACTAAATCTACCACCTTTATAACAACATCTATAACACCAATGATAATCTCTATTAATAACTATAATACTTCTAAAAACACTGTAGAGGAAATTCAGTTTGTTTAAAATGCAAAATGACATTGGTCATCTAAAATGCAACACCATAAAGAACAAACACTATCAAAACCATATTTACTGGACAAATAATAGAAGGTACAAGGGCGAAATGATTAAAATTACAGACTCATTTGACTTGTGAAATAGAAAGAAATCAATAGTTTGTGTTGGTACCACTACTGGAAATAGCTCCTATGATTCACTTTGAAAAGAAGTTGCTTTGGATGTATGGATGTTGTAAGTCGATGCATGTTATTTCACATGTTGTAAAATGTTCATACATGGCATATATGTGAGGGCTGTATGTTGAGCTACTTTTCTGCCAATAATCAACCAGACATGTTTGATGGGTGAAATGTTAGAGAAACAGGAAGGCCAATGTAGTAACTAGTGCAACCTGGTGAGCAATAAAGAATTGTTGAACAATGCATGTCCCGTGTGGTTGCACACTGGCCTGTTGAAACTCAGCTGCAACCTTGAAAAGAAAAAGGACAACAAGCTTTAAAACTTCTGACACATAGTAGTAGTTGTTGAACATGCAACAATGCATATTAGGTGGCTGTGGAAAGAAAACTGGTGACATTTTCTTATATGTCCTCAACTGGGCAACATTCTAGAAGTATTCTGAAAATAAATTTGTGAAGGGCCAGAAGCAATTTTTTCACGTCGCTACAAGAAGTGCTTGCATTGCAATCGTGCATCAGTTGGGTATTCAGTTCACAGTCATGTAACTGTACTGAGCTCACATTCGGTGTTTTAACACCTTAGAACTTGCTCTGATTGAGCAGTTTTGTTGATCTGTCAAATTCTTTACACGCTATGAAGAATTTACCTTATCTGTTTTTTTTCCACTTCTTGAGCTATTTATAAGTGTTTATCTTGCTGTATGAGCTATTATTTATTTCAGTAAAGTGTCATTTCTTCCTGTTAAACTAATGCAGTTATAAATGAGGTCTCTATAAACCTGAAGCATGCAACAATATAGTAACTATCAAGATTCTGTGAGATATCACACTAATAGACCATGCTTCAGGTAAGATCTAGTTCAAATAATTCTGAAGACAGAGTTCTCGATGAGGTTTGTCTTTCAGTATATGCAATTTGGCCTTTTAAATTAAATATATACCAATAGTTAAGAACCTGTCTTTTGAGTATTTACCCGTTTATTTACCTGTTTAATTTTGAGTATTTACGTTGTAAGATTCTCACTAGTGTAAATCTCAGTTACTGTAAAAAGTGACGAGTATTAAGAACTAGTTAGCGAATAATTGCTTAAGTTCGTGTGACAAGAAACAATAAGATTCCAACACAATTTAACAAAACTCTGTCTTGGAGTGTACAATCAAAGCCGACACTTGGGCTTGAACTTAAGAAACTAAGAATTAAACTAATACTGAGATTAACTAAAGAAATATAGCCGAGGCTATCAAGATTCTGGACTAGTTGGCCTCTTAACTTTATTTGACTATGAAGCTTATCAAGGGCCTGAGTAGAGCCGAGCATAATAACAGCTTTGAGAGAGAGAGTGGCCAAAAGGCAGACGTGCATAAATCAGAAACTCTGATTCTCTCTCGCTAAGACCAAAGAACTTTGCGGTTAAATACCGCTCTTCCTCATTATGTATTCAGACGTGATTCTAAAACTATGTTCTGGCCGGAAGTAGTAGGTTGAAGTTAAGAATTTGACAAGAAAGGAACTTAAAATTTAACTGTTAATAAAATTAACATAATCCTCACAACCCATTGGATTCATCAAACAGAACATATCTTTACTTGGAAATAAAACATTTTCCAAAAACATTGGTAAGTTACTGCATATTTCACTAGAATATATGTCACAAATTCGAACTAGAGCATAAGTCTCCAGCTCTAATTGTATGCCTTTACGATAATAAAGCAGATGGAAATTAAATATTTTCACAGAGGCATTTTGAATGGATATTTTTACAAACATGATGCTATCAGTAGTTAATCTACCTTTTTGTAAACGCTTTGATAAGATAAAAGAGTACCCCTTTTCTCTAGACAGTAGTTGAGACATATATTAAGTATCTTTTTTAGAACTTTGGAAAGGTAATTTGTAAGTGCAACTAGGCAATATCTCACCAGATTCTTTGTTATTTTGCTTGATTTTACTACAGGTACAACAGCATTATTTTAGGCATTTAAGATAATCTGCTCCTTGCAGAATTTATTATAGAGAAAGTGAGAATGTTTACCAAACACTCATGGCAGATACTTGACATTAGATATTTAATGCTATTAAGATCTATCTGTTTATGAGAACTTAGCTTGTAAAAGGTACATGCTTGTGGCTAATCACTACTGTAAGACACTAGCAAAAATGCATTTCAAACGTACGTAAAAGGTTTATTGACATGATTTGGTATGATTCTTGCAAAGATAAACTACTAAAATGTTTATGTAATCAAATCAGTCTTTCGGTGTTATTTTAAAAATCATTATATAGTCAAATTTTTCAAATGAATTTTCCCATTTTGAAGCCTTATGATTCCTTAATGCTTTTTACAACTCTTAGGACCAGAATTGCCCCTTTTTCAGTACAGTGATGCCTTTCCTTATGACTATGAGTGGGCTATATTCACAAAAATGACTGTACCTAATCTTGTCATCTACTTAAGATAATTTGAACTTCGAGATACAATCTATTTGAAAAGAATTTTGGTCTTTTGACAACCCAACTTCTTGGAAACAATTTATTAGATTTGTACAGTTATTATTATTTAAATCAAGACAGTATTTATATTTTGGATCTTTAGCATAATTTCTTCTTTCTGGTTTCCTCTCCAGAATGTAAATGAGTCAGCTAGTACCTAAATTGAAGTTTTTGGACTTTAAGACAGTGCCTGTTTCTGGCTTGCACATGCATGGTAGTTTTAGTTCCCAATGCTTTGATAGTTAGAGGGGTTTTTTTTCCAACCTCCGATCTCACAGTATGATGGCCAGGCATGCGGCAGGTGGTTGTGCATAGTAGGTGACTGCACATCTCGCCCTCCACACGCTCTGTCACTGGTGAGTTCAACATGCCATTTCCTGTTGAGTTGCAGTCACGCAAACATGGCTGTCGCTATTGATTCTCCCATCAAGTGTGAATTTCGAGCTGTTATTTGTTTCTTGCAGGCAGAAGGGAACAGTGCAGTGAAAATTCATTGAAGAATGAGTCAAGTGTATGGAGACAGCTTTACAAGGGATATCATTGTTGATAAATAGTATCAAAAGTTTAAAGATGGCTGAACTGATGTGCATGATGAAGGGGGGTCAAAGACACAAGTCTGTCACTACAGACGACATTGTTCAACAAGTTGACCAAGCAGTTAAGGAAAATCGAAGGTCCACCATAAGTGAATTATCGATTTTCCCAAAGTTTCAAGATCTTCCCTGTACTCTATCGTTATTGAACAGTTGTGCTACAGAAAAGTTTGCGCTCACTGGGTCCCACAGATGTTGACCACAAAACTCGTCGAATGTCTGCAGCGTTGGAGTTTCTTGACCGTTACAATACTGATGAAGATTTTTTTAAATCCATTGTGACAGGTGATAAGACATGAGTTCAATATGAAACACCCAAAACGAAATGACAATCACAACAATGGATGCACACAAATTCTCCAACCAGACCCATAAAATTCAAACAAACCTTCAACAACCGTAAGGTTATGGCGACTGTTTTGGGGACCAAAAAGGTGTGTTGCTTGTGTAGTTTATGCAGCCTGAAACAACAATTAATGCAGATTCATATTGTGAAACTTTGTGATGCTTATGGAGAGCTATTCAAAACAAACGAGGAGGCATGCTGACTTCTGGAATTGTTCTGATCCACAACGCTCATCCTCACAGTGCTCATGTAACCCAATGGCTCCTTCAGCAATTTCAATGGGACATTTTCAAACACCCACCATATATTTATCTTTCATCTTTACCCTGAACTGAAGCAGTGGCTTGGGCGGCAGTGCTGCATGACACGGAGCTCAAAGAAACAATCACAACTTACTTTCCAATCATTGGCAGGAACATTTTATGAAGAGGGTATTGCAAAGATTGTTCACAGATATAACAAATGCCTCAATTGTCAAGGTGATTATGTAGAGAAATAACCTGTATTGTACATTACTTTTGTTAAAAAAATCTTTTTTGTATATTTATCCATCTTTTCTTTATACCCCATCAGAGGTTGAAAAAAAATATCCTACATATTATACCACTGCCAACAAGTTGATTTTGATGCTCCTGTAGAATTATCACATCAGATTTGAGTAAGATTTAAACTGTGTAATCTTTAACCCCTGTCACAAGTTTAACTTAAATTTGACTATTTCTGTTTAGTTGCCTCACCACAAGTTGTGACCGATATTATTAGTACAAGTGCATTTATGTTTTGATTTTTGTTTAATAATAAAGGTTACTGAAACCAACTTCAGGTCTGATGGGGTTATTTGTTCCCGATCAAGTAAAACACAAAGTCACAAATAAAGTAAAATAAAGAAGACTTTTAGATCAGGTGCCTAAACAAGCTTCTCTCACGGTTCATAATAAAATACTTCACTCATGAGCATTAAACATTCATCTACTCACAGGTATCAAAGTACAGCAGAAGAATAAAAATTTGGCAATGCCTGAAACCAATGTAGCCTCTTGGACATGAATTGGGAAATGAGAGTGGCTTTGACAATTTTTGGATATTATTGGTGGCAGATATCCTTATTCAGCATAGAAACAAGTTACCATATTTTATTGATAATTACTTTCATAACTGTCACCAAATAAATATTTTTCTATAAGTCGCTAAACTTATAATTATTAGAAGGTAAAGTATAATGTAAAATTAAAAGGTAATGTTCTTTTAATTGAGCAACTTTCTCTAAAAAGGCTGCAGTCAAAAAGTGTGAAAACATGTCATGATTGAACAAAATGCACTGAACACTGCAGTTGAACATGTTTTGATCCAGACATGTTTTTTATGCGAGATTTTGACAAAGGGGCTGAGATGGATATTATGATTTTTTGACATTTCCCAAATGATGAATGAACTGCCATAATTTTTTTTTCAAGGAAAAGAAATCCACAATGAAGGATTTTATTCAAGCAGCCACAACTATTTTTTTGAGCAACAATGAATCGTGAACACATTATTAGGGTTGTCATTACTATTCTAGGCTACATTTTGCACCAACATTTAAAATATGTGATAACTGCTGCCTCACAATTGGGGAAAAAAAAGTTATTTTTAACTTCATACAAAATTGGTATTAAAAATAGTACTTTTTCACCATATCAGAATGGCAAATTCTAAATAAACTCATGATTTTACAGCCAGTATTAGCAAAAAGAAGACTTAATAAAAATCAGGCAGCAATTAGTGGCAATAACAGTCTAATTTGAAGGGATTGGGACTCAAACTACAGCATTCTGAAATTTTTAAGCAAACTATTGCAAATGGTGGTTTGAAAATGTAAAAAAAGTTCTTTGTCTTTTAGTCTTTTTACACGAAATTAAAACATATTTAATATATATTTAGCAGTAAAAATATCAAAAAGAAATGTCTTTTATGCACTTTTATGAATTTATTTATTTCTACTTTTTGAATTTACATTTTATAATTTTTATTATAGAATCTGCAAATCTATAAAATCTGCACAACTATAAGTTCTACACAGGCTTTGATTCTAAACTTAGTAAAACAGCTTGTGATTTTAAACATAACTTTTGATGTCTAACAGTGTCTATTTTCTCAGTGAAATTTCAAAAGCATTTTGTCTTTGATTTTGGAATTAAATTCACAGTATCTATTCTTGTTTGATGGATGATTAACATGCTGATCTTTTTGAAGTACTGGAAATACCTTCATTTCATTCCCATATTTATGGAATGCAGTTGTTTCAATGCTTTAACGAATTTTTGTGACTTCTTTACCATATGGATGCTTATTCAAAATTTCAGATACAAATCTTATGGAGTATAACAATATCTATTTATTTATAAAATTTTTTCTTAGTGAAAAGCACTGAACTTATATTAGTATTTTGAAGCCTTTTCAGCCAAAGCCATTTGAATAAAATAGCTACTTGAATAAAATTTGTAAAATCATTAGGTATATTTTAAAACCCAGAATATGAAAAATTAGCAATGCATGTAGCAGGATTTAAACTCTAGACCCCCAATTACAAGCCAGACATGCATCCAATTTCACCACAAAGGTATAAGATGAGGAATGAGAAAAGTACTTAAAATTTTTTTAAATGACCTATATAAATATTATTTTACCCATGCTCAGAGATAAAAGCAACAAATCAATGACTTACCATATTGAAATTGCCATAGCTCAAGAACTGAATTTTAAAGTTTTAACATATGTTGAAATTTGTGCAGTAGTGACTTAGTTATTTTTATTCGCGCAGAGCATAATAGTAAACAATTTTGAATTCTAATACTTCTTATTTCTCCATAAAAATCATGAAATAACGTTTGACTACTAATTCTAAATGCTTCATAATTAGCTATACCAATGAAGTTTTTGAAATGTCATTTAAAACGTTTTAAAGTACTGTTTCTGGGGAGAGAACTGATTTTGAAATAAAAAAATAAGAATACCAAAGGATAAACTTACCAGCAATGCAATTGCAAGTGCTAAAAATGAGACCACCACTCACATACTGATAGCAAGTTCCATAATTACCGCAATGTCCAAGAACACATGGTGTAGATCTTATTCTAAGAAATACTGGTGTTTTGGGCAAATCACATGCGATGCTAAAATGTTACATATTTACAAAAAATTAGAAAAATGTTAATTACAAAATTTGAAGTATGAAACATGCTTTAGCTTTTTGTTCATTCAGGATTTGTATGAAACACAATTTTAAAAGCATAAAAGTATGTTTAATAGATTCAGAAGGCAAAAATATAAACCTTTAACTAAACAATACTACTTGAGAAAAATTACAAAATTAAACAAAGAATGATAAACAACTTTTTAATATTTTATATTTAGTAACATAATAGTTTATAAATGTCCTGTTATATTAATAACAGTAAACAAACTAAAAGCAGTCATTAAAATGTATTCAGCACAGGAATTAACATTTACCTATCATTTGTGTCATTCATAATGTAACATTTAGTGTTAAGACGAAAATACCAAGTTCCTGCTTCTGGATATGGCACAAATCTTGTAGCAAAGCGATTATCCCATGATGATGTATTCACATTTAGTGATATTCCACTGGAACAGTTAACATCTTCAGAGCTTGGTCGTACACCATAGGACAGGCAACCAGATACAGATACATTGTAATGTGAAAGGTTCTATAAATAATGAAATCAACCTAAAATAAACACATTCCTAGACAGTTTTATAAAATCAAGCAATAATGGGAAAAATAAATTAATAAAAATGAAATTTTACACACAAAAATAGTTCTTAAATTTACAAAAATCCACTTTGAGAATCAAGTAATTATTAATTACAATGTAATAATTTAAACAGAAATTTTACTGAGACCCTGCAATAATTTGCTACACAGCAAACAAAAGTTATGAAGAAAGAACAGATGAAGTTTTTGAGCTCAAATATAGAAATGCTTTGAAAGTTCCAAGCCGTTCTAATCTAAAATGGCATTTTCAGACGTACACAGTTGCAAAGGAAATAAAACACACTCAAAATGGCTTATAAAATTGTTAATATGTATTACAAAAAATTATATCAAAAAAAATATTAATCGAATGTTCACAGTTTGCCACTGTTGCAAGACATGTTCTATATCTTTATTTTCTTGTTCTACATGTTTGCTTTCTTTGCTTACAAGCAGATTTACATGTTTCTGATAATTTTGTGATATAAATCCTCTACCCATGGAAGCCAAGCCCATGGAAGTCACAATGGTTAGCATTTGCTGGAATAAACATAAGAAGTCACAAGGGCTGATATTGGGATTCTGGGATAATTGCAATGTAGTGACTCGTAAAAGTTCAGGATACTGAACAAAGCCCGAAATGTTGATATTGGAAACCAGGAACTGGAGCATGAAACCCAGTCAGAGCTGGAATTCCCCATCCTATAAGCATTCTGAATATAGATGATGCCATAATGCAGAGCTCTGGACATTGACACTTTCACTTCAGTGTGAGGTCATTTGAGTCCAGTCCAGAAGGGAAATCTTCACTGCTCCAATATTAATTCCTGTGACTCTTCTTATTACAAGTATCCAATGAAGAAAGCCTATCAACAGGAATAATTAAATGCAATACAACTGCAAGTGGTAACATTCTAGTGAGCATTTTACTGCCAGCTTTTATGTTTGCTATCTTTTATATAACAATAAAGCTTTC
The DNA here is from genome assembly GCF_044657685.1 of Stegodyphus dumicola. NCBI lineage: Eukaryota > Metazoa > Arthropoda > Arachnida > Araneae > Eresidae > Stegodyphus > Stegodyphus dumicola. The sequence continues at coordinate 186,208,137 of NC_140781.1, forward strand.
ATACACTACCTTCATTATACAATACTCAGTATGCTATCTGTGCTTATTGCATATTAGCGTTCCCAAGCATAAAAATAAATATAATTTCCCCAAACTAGTAAGTATGCCTGTTTTTTGACTTTACACTGATTTTCAGAAGTAACACCAGGAATTTACCTTTCACACTATGATATTATTTGACTGAACAACTAACTTCACTCATTCTAGTTAGTTATTATTGGATTGCTAGTGCAAATATTTTTTCAGCATTATTTCTAGACAAACATGCTTAAAACATTAGAATTCTGCTTACTCCAAGCTTACTCCTTACTTTTGCTATATTATGAGATAACATGCAAAATTATCTTCATTTTCTGAATTTATAAAGACAATTTCATGTGCTAAATCATTTATCTGTGATTAAAGATGCATTTTATGCCAGGCATTTTACATAAATATATGAAAAAAAAAAAAAAAAAAAGCATCAATGATTTCAATGCAGAACCTTTCTGCTTCATCAGTGAAACCCACCGGTGATTAACTATACAAACCTTCATTGATGCTAAACTTTTCTCTGCATCATACTCTCCCTTTTAACTAGGATACCTCTTTCAAAACTGGAAATGAACTTAGGCAAACGGTCTTTCTTGGCATTCTTTAAATCAGAAAAACCAATTCAGATTTTTTGCTTCTGACTGGATTCAAAAATGTTTCAAGACTTCAGAACTATTATAAATATGTTTTGAAAAAGATATACATTTATATTTAATATTTATATAATAAGATCTGAATACAAAAATAAATAAATAAATAAATAAATAAATAAAAATTAAAAAAAATAAATAAAAGCATAATGCTTCCAAAAGGAGCAGCTGTTAAATATCATTCTAACAATGTTCTTTAAAAGTAATATCAGTCACAAAAACATCACATATGAATTACACAGGTCAGCATATTGCTTTTGAGATTTTATACACTTATCACAGTGTTAACAATATAGTATGCAATCATAATTTCTGAATATGGGAAAGCAAAGATAAAACAAAATGAAAGGAAAAATTATTTCAGATTTATTATATGCTTCTGGAACATAAAAAGCAGTATGTATTGATTATTTGCATTTTCAAAGCACAATGGTAGCTGCTTGATATGATCACAGTAAATGTTATCCCTCTCTATAAGACAGACTTTCATACTGGATTAGACAAATATGATTCACCCCAAGAAAACATATTTTGCCTGCATAATAAACTGCAAAACTAAAGTATCAGTTATTCTCAACATTGATACGTTTTTTGCTATTAGTTGGAAACTTTAAATCATAAAAGGAAGCATAAAGGGGAAAATGGACAACCTGAATCAGTTTTAAAGCACTACTTCACGTTTGTCCTTATAATGATGCATATAAGAGCCCAGTAATAATAATAATAATAAAAAAAAAAAAAAAAAAAGCAGAAGACTTAATGGCAGGGAGTAAAAGCTAACTTTGTTATAACAAATGGATAGTTCATAGATATTAGGTTTTCCAAAATGAAAATCGTGAAAGATAAACTGTTATCTCATTGGGTTTGAGCCACGGATGCTTCATTTGGTAGCTGGATGTCTCATGACTTACAACATGACAGTATGCAATGGGGGAATATGAGAATGCCTAACAAATTTACTGCAGAAAATAAAACTATATTGGCTAGTAATGAACTCATAGTTAGAAAAAGAGATGCAGCTTTTTTCTGCATTAGAATCTTGAATTTCAGAGGGAAAATGTTAATTATTTTTAAAATTTCAAAAGTACATACAATGCAGATGAAGCACACTTTACCACCCGAATTTATCAGAATACACAAATTAAAGAATAAGTCTGCTTTTATGAAAACTGCTAAATAAGGATACTATATTGTTTAAGTGTGCTAGTACAGCTGGTTGTAGGAAATGGTTTTGTTCAGTAAAAGTAAATATCCATGATTTGTCAAGAACTCGCATATTAATCAATACTCCATATTTGAGATGAATGATAGCCTGATTTCCAGGATCTAATTTTATTGATACAGGAGGTGAATGAACCATGATGTCTGTAGACAGTGTGAGACCTACATTGTCAATATTATAATGATGTACACAACAGTACAAGGTGTTTTACATTGATTGGGATAAAAAGAAAGCACACGTGTGAATGCTGTAATTACTTTATGTTAATAAATAAAATTTACAATGAAACTATAGTTATCCAAGTTTCTACAGATTCTCTATGTGTGCCCCTGAGGTGACACGGCAAATATCTATGCAGTATGACAATTCCCGCCACACTCGTGATAGAATATCCTTTGCTAATGATTCAAGCACTTCAGTTATCCACTGCTGCAGTTGTTAAGCCCTGGCCAAATGGAAGCATGAGCACTTTGTCTTTAACAAAACCTTATAGGGAAAAAAAATGACAAGGGGGTTCGATTTGGGGACATTGGAGGCCAATAAAGCAATGGCCCAGCATGGCCAATCTAGTAATGGGGTAGACTATCATTCAGGTACAGGAGCATGTTTTTATGCCAATGTGGTAAAGCATTATCTTGCTCCTGAATGACCCATTAATCGATTTTTCCACGAAGATAAAGGAGACCCAAAACACAGCTGTTGGCAAGAAAAAAACAATAATAAAAGCATAATGGGGGAAACATTCACCTTTGGAGAATCATGCTCATGTTCCATTACAACACATGGATTTTCCATGCACCTAAATTGTAAATTATGGCAATTAACTTTGCCAGAAATGCGAAAAGTGACTTCATATCTAAATACAAGTCTGTTTACGAAACCAAACCATCTACCTCCAGATTAAGTTGCAAATTCTGTTACAAAGCTTCACGCAATGGTTTTTGAAATGTTTTAATGCCTGCACCATTTGAAAGGTGTATGGCCAGACTAGTAGACATTTATGTAACACATGCCACACTGTTACATGAGGCACATTGAGTTTAGAACTCACATAATGTGTTGATTTTGTGGGACTTTGTAAAAACATTTCAGAAATTTTTTCAAGTACTTCCATTTTGGGTGTTGTTCATCCTGGGCTGGTTTTCTAACATAATCAGCTCATGTTCTGAAAGCGCCTCATCACTGATGTTGCGATGATGCAGTTTTTTTTTTTTTTTTTTTTTTACAAAGTTTTGTGTGAAAATGCCTTTGAATGACAATAAATGATGATGTTTTGGTGTATTCCAAAACACAATACACCTTTCTCCTGCATGGATGGTGCCATTTTGATTAACAGTGCATCTAGCAGTGATTTTGTAACAAGATTTTTTGCTGCTGCCAGATCAAACTTGCATAATTGTAGTTTTAGAATTAAGTTCTTTCAGCTTAATAAATCAATTACAGAATTTGTCTTATGCTATTCTTTTTGTCCCATTCAATATGAAACACCATGTAACTTCTTGTCTTTCAACACTAATTCGTCAATTCAGCTTTGATAACAAGGCATTATTCAAGCAACAAAAGCCTATTACTGCAAAGTAATGAAAATAGCAGTTATTGGAGCATTTAAAAGATAAAAATGCTACAGACAAAGGCACTAACAAAGAAATATATCACAGATAATCGTTGCAGCGAAACAAAACCACAGTGAAAACAATTGAAAATATGCTTTAAAATGAGTAATAAAGATAACAGAAAAGGATTTCTAAAAGTAGTTTCTGCTTCTCGCCTTCATGAACAACAAAATCTCCATCACGAACATTGATGACTTTCGTGCTTGAATGCCAACTGAGAAAAAAATTGTTAAGGTCGATGAACTGATTAAAAAATGGTTTGCCATTCTTTTATGATGAAATATAAGTTATAATTTTGAAGAACAAGTTTATACAAAGAAATTGGAAAACCTCTGACAAGTATGCAGATGCATGAAACATTATATACTTTTTGAACATTAGAACATTAAAATTTTTTAACATTAGAATTGTTCATTAGACATCAGCTAACTTTCAGATGCAACATATATATGAAAATTTCATCAATACTTTATCACAAAATAGCCTTTGTTCATTTGAAACAATACAAAATAAACTTTAATAAATGCTTCCTATTTTTGTGGTACATACTTATTATTACATAAATATGACATTATTGACAAGTAAAATTTTTATCTGATATGGGTGAAATTCATTTACCAAGGTTATCATATTAAGCAGCAACCAATGTATTTTGTATATTTCAAGTATCATGGAAAATTCAGACATTCAATAAGTTATATTATTTCTTTATTCTAGCAATTCAAAATAAATTAATAAAGTTCAGTACCATGAAAGGTGATACAGCTAATTCTATGACCAAAGTTCCTCCAATATCAACAATAGGTAGAACTTCAAAGTCTGTAAGTGTATACTGAGTGTTTGATACATTTAATATAACAGGATAAGAATCATCTTTATCAGGAGGAAGATTATATTCATATGCCAAGTTTGTTGGTAGAGAAATACGTATTAAAGGAATACGTGGCCAACAGGATGAGTTTTCAGAAGTAAAGTTTGTTTCATATTTGGTGTCAAAGTATGTCAACCCATCACTTTCAACTTCCACTGCTTCTGAAATATCATTCAGAGATGAAGAATCTTGGCACTCTGCAACGACATTTAAAATAAATAGTAAAAATCATTTGCTTATCTAAAAAATATCTCTAACATATAGTTACAAATTAAGGTGGCCTTCCATTATCTTGACCTTTAGATATTTGACTTGTAATTAGCTTTAACAAACATATTATTTCACCTCATCAAGTATCCTATTTCAAAAGATCACCTGGATATATAAAGTTTTATGCTATTTGGAAGTGATAGATGGTGCATTGCAAATTAAAAACAGGGTTTGCATTTTTATGATTTCCATATTTCGACAGAGCTCTGTCGTGAAGGATGCACATATTTTTCAGATAAATGAATGAAGCTGAATAACCTTTAATTTTGATAAATCTATTGGTAAAGGAAGTAAATGCATATTAAAACAATTTACAGGAAAATAAATAAGTGGGAAAACTGATGGAAAAAACTGAAATTTTAAACTCAAAAATACAATACCCGACATTGAAAATGTGATAAAATTAAGCAAATTTCAGGATAGACGCACGTCACTGAGATATGCGAAACATGCGAAATGCGCAGCTCTCCAGCGCACATTGGAGAAGCTATAAGGGAAAGAACCTGCAGAATGTTAATTTTCCAAGTTAGACTTCAGGAGGAAGTGGCATATTTATATTGCCATTATCAGGCCCCTTTTTGCCTACGCATCGCCTGCATGGGCTGTGGTTCGCCCAATTAACCTACGTAAATTGCAGATAACTCAAAATAAGTTCTTGCTTCTGATCACTCGTGCACATCGCTTTGTCTCCAATCATACGCTCCATAGAGAACTGCAGATCGAGACTGTCGATAAATTTCTCCACAGAATGAACGGCAACTTCTTCAAGAATGCTCGGACTTGATCTCACCTGGGACAACTTAATGTTTTCAATTATGAAATTCTCGAAATGGACTCAGATATTAGACCCCTCGCGGTCCATCTCACCCGTGACTCAAACTTCCCTACCTAATTTTTGTACATATTCATGTATATATTGTTTTACCTTATTTTATCCTTTATGTATCTATTATTTCAGTAGTATTTTGTTACTTTTTCCCATTTATCTTCTAACTTGTATGTTTTGTGTAATATGTCATGCAAATGATCTTGTCTTTGTCTCCTAGCATAGCGCAGACATGCCTCTCAGTTGGCCCCCGTTGCTTCTATTCGTTTGTATCCTCCTCTGTCTTTGGCCGTTTTCCGACTGTGACTCCAGGTCACCCCCTTTTTACCCAATTTAGACCTCCACTTTACTACGTCCAGCATATTCTAACGTCATGTGCCTTCTTGGCCTTGCTTATCATCGAGCTGGACACGTTGCGCCTAGCGTGATATTTCGGCTATATCGTTACGGATGTGGATGTGAATGTTAATTTTTTGTGCCATTATTTCTGCTAGGAAAATCATCGTAGAAAATTTGTTCTTCTCCCAGAGGATGCGTGTAATAGCAGAGACTGCCAGGCCGTCGTCAATGGAGGCAGTTCCAGCAGGCAGACGATTTAACGAGGGTCATGGTGATCGGCAGGTTGGTTCATATGGCAAATCTCAGCTGACATATACCTGGAAGCGTCCACTGTGCACCGGCTGTGGCGATGATGGTTGGAACAACGAAATGTGACAAGTTCTAGGGATGCCAGTGCAGCCAGTGATGTCAGCATGTGTGGATCAGCACAGGCCACCCACCGACAAGCGGTGGTGCATTCGCAAGCCACTTCTACCTCCATTCTACAGCATGTTCTACAGCAGACGCCCTGGGTGTTCCCATACCAACCACGATCATTTGCGGTCGATTGGTGGCTAGTGCCCTGCACTCGTAACATCTGTTAAAAAGACTGCTATTGACCCTCACAATCATAGACACCAACGTCTGCAATAGTGCCGGGCTTGAAGGATGTGGATGACAGAATGGCAGAGGGTCGTGTTCTCAGATGAGTCACGCTTGTTTCTCCAGTGATAGTCGCCGTGTACGAGTGTGGCATCGATGTGGAGACAGGTCCTATTTGGCAACAATTGTGAAAGGTCCCACTGTGTGACAACCCAGCATCATGGTTTTACGCGCAATTGCATACGATTCCAGGTCACCTCTAGTTCGTATTCAGGGCACTATGAAGGCTAAACGATATGTGGATGATGTACTGGGAACGGTGATACACCCCTACCTTCAGGGAGTGCCCAATGCCCTTTATCAACAGGATGCTGCCTGACCACACACTGCTTGTATAGGCCAAAAAGCTCTGAAAGTGGTACAGATGCTTCCCTGGCACACCTTTCTCTCCTGATCTGTAACCAATAGAACAACACACTTGGGATGTGATTGGTAGACGCTGCCACTGAAGTGTTCAGAAGACGAACTGTGGCAAATGGTTGACAGGAAATGGAGAGCTATTCCTCAGGACACCATCCATAGTCTCATTGACACTGTACCTAAACGTGTTGCTTCGTGTATCGCCGTCCAAGGTGGTCTTATAACCTACTGAGCTGATGAAGTTCTCGCTCTGTATTACGCATATCATTTTGAAATAAAGACCACTTATTGTTCGTTGCTGTCTCTCTCTTGTTTGCTGAGTTTCATCACTTTCTGTCCACTCCTTTTTGGTCTTGCATTTTCAGTGCACATGCAGGGCATCAAACACATGATTCTTAACACATCTATCTGTTTGCATGTTTGAGCAACCACTCTATTCGTTGAAGAACACAAAGGGAAGATTCCTAACACATCAAGTACTTGGTTACCTAGCATATCAGTGATTTAGTGTATATTTTATACAGCACTAACTCACGTATAATGCACTCTGAAACATGGCAAATGTAACGTACTCAGACTGTATATGCCTAGAGAGAAAAGCATTATACCCCAAAATGTGTGTTATTAGGAAATAAATTTCCTTCTCCCAGTTAACACTTCTTGTTTGAGTAATACCAGCTACAACTCAACTCTGTTTAAGTTTTATATTTTAAAAAATAAGCTCTATCATTTTTGTAAGAATAACTACTTCTAAATTTTGTAAATATCTGCAGTTAAAGTGTTTTTTCATATTAAATCCATAGTTATTTTCAAATCCTTTAAAATACTGGCGTCCTTGGAACAGGACTATGGATAATTTAAAACGAGAAAGAACACAATTACGGCGATATTTCACAACTTCTTTGAAAGAAGTGGAAACTGTTCTAAAAGATGAAGCAGTAAGTAAGATTGATTTGACATCTGTATTTAATATTTTTAATGATAAAGCTGACAGATTATTTCAGTTAGATGAAAAAGTTAAAGTAACGTGGCTAGAAATGGAAAATTTTAATGAAGATGAATTTTCTAAGGATATGGAATGGAAAGCTATCGAAATCAGTGGGTTGCTTTGAAAACGAAAGTTGATTTAATGTTATCAACCACTGAAAGAAAAAGCGATACTCCCAGTATAGTAAATGATACTAAGCAAAATTTTCGTCTTCCTAAGTTAGAATTGAAACGTTTTGATGGTAATATTAAAAACTGGCTACGATTGTGGGGCCAATTCAAAAAAATTCCTGATGATGATAGTATTGATGCAGATGACAAATTTCAGTATCTTTTACAAGCAACTGAAGAAGGTTCATCGGCCAGAGATTTAGTTGCAAGTTTTCCACCATTTGGCGAAAACTATTACAATGCTAATGAACAACTGAAATCTCGTTTTGCTAAAGATGAACTATTAATTCAAATTTATGTTCGTGAACGTTTAAATCTAGCGAAAATTTTACTTTGCGTGTTCTTTATGATAAATTGGAGACTCAGCTGCGAGCATTAGAGACTTTAGGGGTAACGTCTGAAAAATATGAAGCAATGCTATATCCTTTAGTAGAATCAGCTCTATCAGAAGTTCTTATCTAGGAGTGGGAATGCACATAACCTTGTAGAAAATGAACATGTTAAGAAATTTATTAGAATTTCTTCATTTGGAAGTTGAAAATGAAGAGTGGTTACAATTTGCTAGATCAGGGCTTGCGAATGATAAATTTGAAAAATTTAAAACGAAAGAAAAAATTCCCACTGCAGCTTGCATTGTATCTAATGAAAAGCAAAGAGCCGAGCAAAATGGCAAGCATTGTTTATTTTGCAACAAGTCGTTTCATAATACCTCAGAATCTTTTAAGGCTGCCGAGATGTCACTGGAGGCGAAAAGGGAAACATTGAAAAAAAGGAGAGCTTGTTTCGTCTGTTTGAAACTAGGACACAATTCTCAGATCCGCAAAGCTTATTTAAAGTGTATTATATGCAAGAAAATACACCATAGCATTATGTGCCCAAATATAAATCAATCAAAACAAAACAAACAGTCTGAATCGGATGCACAGGTTCTTTTGTCACCAAAAACTTCTCCAACGTTATTGTTAACTGTATTGGTGAAAATAATCAATGATAACAGGTCCGGAATCGTTCGTGGATTATTTGATACTGGTGCTCAGAGATCTGTCGTACGAAAAGATATTGCGCAGAAACTAGTATTGAAACCTGCAGATCAAGAAATGATGAGTCAAGGACTTTTTAGGGGCAATGAAACTAAACAAGAGTCCTACAATGTCTACAATATTACATTAGAAAGCTTGTGTTCAAATTTCAAGTACACTATTTCAGTTTTGGACGGAAAGAAGATATGTGGTGCAATTCCACGTGTAGAGGATTCTGATATTTATACAATTTTGAAAAAGAAAAATACAGTGATACAGGAGAATGTGTGCCTGAAATAGGTTTATTAATAGGAACAGATTATCTTGGTGCATTATTGACTAGGAGAATTGAGCCCATTGATAATAGCTATTAAAACAAAACTTGAATGGACGCTTCAAGGTAAACAAAGAAACTACTCAAAATCTTTGTGAGTATTGTATATGCTAATAATTTAGATTTGATGGAATTATGGAGCCTAGATGTCATCGGTATAAGATGTCCTGCAGAAGTAAAGTCAAGGCAGGTAACCGATGAAGAAACAGTAGATATTTTCCGTAAAACTATTAAAAGAAACGGAGACAAAAGATATGAAGTATGTTCGCCATGGAAAAGTGGACATCCAGAATTAGAAACGAATAAAGAATTAGCCACTAAACGGTTAATGTCAACTACCAAAAATCTCATTAGATATGGACATTTAAGAGAATACAATGATGTGTTTAATGAGTGGGTTTGAGATGGAATTACTGAAATTGTAGATAAAGACAAGAAAAAGGGACACTATTTACCACATCATCCTGTGATAAAAACTGGTGTAACAACAACAAAAATCGTCCGGTTTTTCATGCGTCGACGAAAGATTCCAAAGGAAATTCCTTGAATAATTCTTTAGAAAAGGGGCCAAATTTATTAGAATTGGTACCCAAATTGATAATGCAGTTTTGGAAAAACGCAATTGGCGTAACATCAGACATCAAAAAAGTATTTTTACAAATCAGTTTGAATCCAGAGGATAGGGAATATTTTAAATTTCTGCGGTGGAAGGAGCTATCAAGACGAGAAGAAATAATCACTCTCCGACATTGTAGAGTGGTATTTGGTGCTTCTCCTAGTCCATTTTTACTAGAAGCAACTATAGTTTACCATCTAGAGAATGCTCCGGATGAAAGGAAGCAAATAGCTTGTCGACTCAAAGAATCTTTTTATGTGAACAGCTGTATTACAGAAGTTTTTATTATGACTTTAATAAAATTATTTGATCGAAGAGGTAGAGTAAATATAATCTACACTGACAACAATACCAACTTCATTGGTTCAAGCAATGCTCTTAAAAATTTAGATTGGAAGAAGATCATGTCGTTTTGCACTATCAAGAAAATCAAATGGAATTTTAACCCTCCAATTGCCGCCTGGTGAGGAGGATGGTGGGAGCGCATGGTTAGAATGTTGAAAGAGATGCTAAGAAGAATTTTGGGCAGGAAAAGTCTTGACTACGAAGAGTTGGAAACTATGTGACTGCAAAGCTACAATAAACTCTAGACCACTTACATATATTGAAGACAATTCGGAAGGTCTGAAGCCCTTAACTCCCGCTTGTTTCTTACAAAGTATTCCTAGCAGTGAAACAACCGATTTAGACGACATCGACAGTAAAAGCCTAAATATAAGATTGCGTTTTGTACAAAAATTAAAGCACAATTTAAGAATAAGATTTCGGAATGAGTATTTAGCAATGTTGATTCATAAAGGTAAGAGCCGGGAAGAATCTTTGAGTTGGAGAGGTCGTTCTCTTAACAAACTGATAGCAAACATATCAACTGGTCTTTAGGAATCGTCATTCAAGAGTTGCCAGAGTGAGAACAGCTGATGGAGAGAAGTTGAGACCATTTCAAAGACTTTATCCGTTAGAAATCAACAGTTGTTCAGAAAAGTTACCATTCATTGCCCAAGATGCTCGAAGGGATGAAAGTGACTCTATGAATATGCCTCTGTGCCCTGCAGCTAATGATTTAGATTCCAGTGAAGATGATGATACATCACCCAAAGTCCCAGATTTTGTTACTTGTCGTCGACGTGTTAAAATTCCTAATAGACTTGATTTATAACTTTTGTTGCAATTTATAGGTATCCTACATATTGCAAGGTGGGAGGTTGTTTGAGTAATACCATATACAACTCAACTCTGTTTAAGTTTTATGTTTTAAAAAAATAAGCTCTATCGTTTTTGTAAGAATAACTGCTTTTAAATTTTGTAAATATCTGCAATTAAAGTGTTTTTCATATTAAATCCATAGTTATTTTCGAATCCTTTAAAACTTCTTTTGTAAAAGTTTCAAAATATTTTAAATATAATGCAATGGAAATAAATATTCAGAAATTTTAAATATTAATAAAAACTGCAATGCAGAAGCTCACCTGCTTTAAGAAATTTCAACAAAATATTTTGAAGATTATTTTGAGAAAACTACACCTTCCACTTCTTTTCTGGTTCAAAAGAGAAAATAAAAAACACATTTATAAGCTTAAAAGTATGAAAAAAGCACTAATCGCATGTGACTCACAGAAACTGAGTATTTCCAATGCACAACAGGCTTATCCAATTAGCCACTGAAGAGTTCTTGTGGATCCAGCACTGCAGCCAGTGAGAAGAGAGGAACAAACGAAGTACAAACAGAATAACTCTTATATGAATAGAATTATGCCATTTGATACATGAATAGTATATGACTAGAGGTGCATGAACAGAATTATGCCATTTGATGACTTTTACTCACCATCATATAAAATCAATAAAACATCTCAGAGTATATAACTCATGATTTGGCACTGTGTCATAGTTAAATTCACAACTCAAAACTTAGAAAAATACGAGTAGAGAAATTTTTCTTGCAGAGGAAAAAAAAAAAAAAAAAGAGAGAGAGAGAGAATTTAGTTTGTGAAGGAAATTGAAAGCACCACTGATTAAACCAATTACTAATGCATCTAATTCATACGACTTGAATATTTATCAAGCCATGTTATGAACTATTATTATGTGAAAGAAAATTGTTTAACATTACCTGCTCATGTATTTATAGAAAGAACACATTCAAGTAAACAAGGGAGATCAGATATAAAGGAGGGGGGGAAAACCCATCGGACAACGGATCATTATTATTATTATTACAATAATAAAACATTTACTGATCAGTATTTAATGACTTTCCCTTAACTACCACTACTGGACTGATAAGATATTAAAATGCAGAAAAATAGCAACAAATTTAATTTTCTAAACTCTTCAGTTATTTTCATAGTTTTCTTAGAGCATTTTGTTTAGTAATGAGCAATACTTCTTCCAAAGTTTATTTTATTCGAAATTTAAATACTAAGAATAGGAAACAGCTAATATTACTTGGGATATGAGGAACAGAATAAATTGTATAATGCTCCAAGAACTCAAAGTATCTAAACCTGGTTAGAATAAAATTCCAATCAATGAGTGAATACATATTTTTATTTGCTTCATCATACCTTCTGGAGATTCCAGTTTTAACACCAGAAAGGTTGGATCATTTGAAACACATTCTAGAAAGATAACAACAATATTACCTCTTAAGCTTTTCTGATCGCTTTGAAAATTATCATCGAAAATATCAATTGTTGTAAACATATTCTTAACATAAAGCTGCTGTTTTCTATAATGTTACATAAAAGAATTAAAATAACTTTATTAGATTTATACTAATTGATTGCTTACATCTTCTACATTTAGAAAATTACCTAAACAGTATGCTATTTGCCTCCTAATGACAATGGCACTCTTTAGCTTTCTGTTAATAAAATACATTCTTGAAATAGTACAGCAACAAATCTAAAATTAATTTTCTTCCCCTCGTGACAAAACTTCCTGATGAGAACATAGTCTAGATCAAGTCCACGAGTTTATCATGCCAAAACAGAAGGAGTTGAGCCTGTCATTCGAGAAGGGGTCCACAACATTTGTAACGATACGTGTTTGTTTAGTTCAGTTTTTTTCCGTGAACTGCTCCTCTGAAAATCAAACCCTTCTTGGATGTGAAGATTAACATTTAAAAATGCATTAATTTAATCACTGATTTCTTAACTTTTATGTTAAAAGAAACATTGCTTAATTAATCCTATTTTAAGATACGTTATTTACACCATTTAACTACATGTCAACATCTTCAAAATATCAAGCTTATATGATGCTGTCTTACATGCTAATCCCTCTTAGTACAACTGCTTCAAAAAAGCAGTCCGTCTTATATGGGAGGCTGTCTTACAGTTAGAAGACTACAATAATTTTTAACTCAGCCAATTCAGGTAAAAGAGTATGCACTTCCTATTCTCAACCATCCCATATATACCCCTCCTTTTTAAAAATATGATTACAATTACAGTGTACCACCCAACTGGTACTTAATGTTAGAATAGTAGATAAATTAATAAAAGCGGTTTTAACTGAATCTTTCAAAACTTTGGGATATCATTTTACAGAAGTCTTTAAACTACACAGAACTGTATAAAAATTTTACCTATGGAACCTCCAGAATGTATAGTTATACCTTCATCAGTGGTTCGAAGTTTGGCGAATGGCCGACTCTATCGATCTCACACTTTGTAAAACCTCATAATTTGGCTTACAGCTTGTGACAGTAAAAACTAAATCATTAAAAAAAATTCACCCAATGCAAAATGATCGTCTGATGATGCTGGCATGGTATAGCCATCTTGGAGGCCCAATATGAATTAATAATTATACATTAAATCAAGTGAAAAAAGAAACATGATAAAGCAAAACATAAAATTACACAAAGCAACAACTTTCTGTTTGGCATATATTTAAATACCTGTCAAACAGAAGATTGCTGCTTTGACCAATTTTATGTTATAAGTTACAAACTACAGTCAAAAGTGGTTAATCTGGACTCGTCGGGGCTTCGGCGATTCTGGATTATCGATTTTTCCGGATTATAGATTATCAGTTTAAATCTCGTAAGATGGCATGCAGAAATTCTAAAATTAAAAATATGAAACCGTAATTTATGAAATAAAGAATAATTATGATCTAAAGGGTATCAACATTTGCAAAAAGAAAAAGTTATTTATTTGTTTACTTTATTAAACATTTCTTTCAATGTAAGTTGTTTAAGTTTTGCTTCATTTCATGTGATAATACTTTCTCTTTAATTCTATTAAACAGACATAATTTCTTGTTCATTTACAAAGTTCCGCTGTTCAAGTCCTATAATTGCTGTGTCGAGAACACCCGACTAATTTGTCAATCGAAATTTTTTCGTTTTCAATAACCTCTGTCACTTTTCTTCGCTATCGGAAGCGAATTATAATGACGAGGAACTTGTTTTAAATCATATCAAAGACGGAGCATATCGAGATGAAATACTACATTTGGTAAGGAATTATAAGCCAAATAAAATAAAAACATCTGCCCTGAAGATAAGGATAGTGCTGACAGATCAACTTCCAATTCATTACGCGCCTGCCATGGCGTTCCCCCCAGTGAGCAGCGTGAAATTGATAAACAGATTTCGGATTTCAAAACGTACTTTCGCTTTAGATCCTTTACATATTAACAAATATATATCGGAAATTCTATTTGATATAATCGAAAGTTTAAGCTTACTTTTATATTGAATTTTAAAATTGCTCTTAGAGTCTGCAAAAAATAATAAGCCGGATCCAATTCAAAAATTAAGGCACAACGCAATCATCAACATTAACTGAAATATATAATTAGATAATTTTAGCTTATACATCCATTATACATAAAACGCGCACGCAAAAACGTATTCTGCACTTGCGCACACTCATATGCGCAGTCGTAAAAGGTCTCGCGCGCACGCGTAAACGCCTATGCGCATGTGTCAACGCAGCGCATGCGCAGAAAGTTTTTAGTTTGGAGGTTCGGATTATAGAGCATTCCGAATTATGGGTGTCCGAATTAACGACTTTTGACTGCACTGCTTTATGAATTTCTTTTAGGTAATCCTGTACAGTAAGGACCATTGTGCATAATGCTTGAAATGACTTACATTAGCTACAAGAAAAGAAAAGAAATTTTTTTTTAACCTACCTTGGGTATGAATAACCAGGTCAAACTGCAAAGGTTCCCCTTCTTTGTTCTGTATATATATATAATTCCAATGACTAACAGCAGGGATAACTTTTAATATACATGGACTTGTATCATTGCAAGCAATAAATGAATCAGATTCTGCAGTAAATGTAGGCATTCCTAATCTACGAAACATCATCATAACAGAGCATCTGCCACTAGAAAGACAATTCTTTAATTCAATGCTGGTTATCCAACTATTCTTTAGGGCAAAAAACCTAAAAACAAAAAAGAAAAAAGTTTGGCAACAGCACCATCAAGTTTGTAAACAACATAAATGGGACACTCACCATTCAATTGTCCCATGCAGAGTTATATTGTACTGACAAGAGTGTGTAAAGAGTTTATAAGGGTATGAAGGAATGCCATTGCATAGGGGCCCTTGAATGTTCTGCTGAACTACATTTACATGTTTAAACTTAAAAGAAGACGGATATATATATAATAAAAGTTTTTAAGGACCATGCCTTATATATATATATATATATATATATATATATATATATATGATACAGGTAGGGTGTCCTTAAAAGGAGGAAAAAAAAAAAAAAAAAAAAAAAAAAACAGATGAATTTAGCATTGCATACACCCAAACTTCAACTATGGATGTAAAGTGAGAACAAGTTCTGAATTTCTTGAGGCAAGCATGTGAAAAAATGACAAAAATGAAGGTACAGGAAGTCAGGACCCCTGAAGTTCACTGGAATTCAAAGTTTCAGGAAATGATTTTATATTGTAGCCAAATGTCAAATTTTCTGGTAAATACAAAAAGAGGGAGTTGGCTGAGGTAAAAATTATTACTTCTTCTGAACATTGTAGACTTCACACAAGATTTTATTTGAGACATGGTGATACTGTAGAGACATCAGATATTTTTTTTTTTGGAAGTAGGCAAGATGAAAAATTAGCAACGTCTTCGCCGGGAATCGAACCACGGACCTCTCAATAAGGCGCTGAGCGTGAAGATCACCACACCATGAAGGCACGCTAAGAAGGCAGGAGAAATATATTATATACTCCCCTTTTAAAGTGCGACTGGGGTTATTTTAAGGGACCCAATCGCCAATTCCTGAGTGTAGAGCATCATCACTCCAGGCGCCACTGTAGATACAATTGGTATTTTTTGGAAGCAGGCAAGATGAAAAATATGCAACACCTTCAACGGGAATCGAATCACAGACCTCTCAATTACGCGCTGAGCCTGCAGACCACCACACCACGAAGGCAAAGAACATCTATGTAAAGAAGGAAAAGCTCCATAGACGTAATATAAACCAGTTTGCTATTACGCCACTGCAAAGAGGAGGGAAAATTCGCCAAGGGATTTGGCGACGGAACCTGGTGGCGAGAATTCCCCCCTCTGCCAAGTGTACAGGAAACTAAGGAACACGTATTAAGAAGAAACATTCTCTGGCAAAATGTTTCTTCTTTGACGTTTCACAATAATTTAGACTCGGATTTTCGCATTTTTTTTGCTCAAAATAACTAATTCATTAATTAATTTACTTGCACGAAAATATATTTTCTTTTCCTTTAAAGTTTAAAGAAATTTAGAACGATGTTCGTTTTATGGACTCTTGATAAACGTGCCCCTGTGAAATTCGCCGCAAGCTTCGAATTTTAGCACTTTGGCGACAGATATTTCGCGCATGCGCAGCTGTTTCCCTCTATGCTGGGAAGGAGCCACTCCTGTTGCAGAGAAGTTTTCCTTCTTAACTATACATATTCTTTGACGAAGGCACGCTAAGAAGGGAGAAATACCTTATAATACAATCTATTCATTTACATATATCTCATGATATTGGTTCAAGCCTGAAGAAAATTTCAAAAAAGGATTAAAATTTCTCTACTTCCTTTCTACCAATTCATGTTTCTTACTTTCACACTTTTTCATATTTTTTTTTTTAGCTGTCAAACTTGAATAGTTTATAACATTTCTGATGCAAATTAATTTCAATACTAGGTTTTTATGTATATAATTTAAGGAAAAAATATAAGTTTCTTTGTTTAAATGATTTTTTAAACTGATAATGAAATCTTATTCAGTACGATTCATACGGCATTGATGTAAATAATATTTGAACTTCTTGCATCGCATAGTAAAAAAGGTACATTATAAGGAATGATAGTTATTGCGAATATTGACCTAATACAGCCTCTCATCAATTGTAGGCCAGGTCACTGTAATAGAACGGCCATTATAACAAGCGTCAAATGAGCTAACATTCGTAGCACGTTTTTCTTAGAATCTTAACTATTTAGACATTCACTCTCCAAATCAGATAAAATATAAAGGGGACAGAAAGCAATCTACTATTTTACACAAACAATGAATGTTTTCTTGAAAATTCAAGACACCTAATGAATGCTTTTCGGAATGATAGGAGGATCGGGGCTGTGCTCTTATAATAATAATAATAATAGGCTAATTAACTAATAAAGGCTGCCCTGCCTCGTGAGACTGAACCACATTACAGGTCCACCCCCCTTTGAGGCACATCGTAGAGGTTCAACCTCTACAATTACCTCTCCAGGGAAGCGGCGCACCACCTGGAATTCACCAGGCAGCACTGGTCGTCAATTGCTACCTGCCAGTCACTTGGGTGAACCCGTCGCAGTGGGTCATTACCCAGCAAACACCCCCTCCGGCTACCAGAGCCATACTGCTCAGGACATGCCAGACCTCGGGGCCAGCCAATGAGTGATCTTTCCCAGGGCCTTCAGAACCACCAAGTTCATAAATTTTATACACCGCCTTTGCCGAGAATGCCTAGGTACAGATCCTAGCCAGTAGCTTCGCAAAGTTCTCTACGTCAACCGTCCCCCCCAGGGGGAGTTGGAAATCAAGGGATGAAAGGCTGAGCCGACCTTGCCCAGACCGGGGCTAAATAAAAATATTACCTAAAAGCTTCTTATAAAACTTTTGTCTAAAATCGTCCACAAATGTTTAGTCTTAAGAAGACGTTTCTGTACGCTTTTGTATTAGATATGTTTTATGTGGATGCCTAATCAGAGTCAAGCTGAGGTTTTGTTGAATAACTTAAGAAATGAGAGAAGCGAAATTAAATTATGACAAATTAATGCTTTGAAGACAGTGGCCGCAATATAAGTCACAGTAACAATGTCTCCCCTTCCCCCTAAAAAAAGGCTCCTACTGAAATATCGGCCAGAAATATTCTACCCTCTTAACCTTTCAGATTTTGAGGATAATTATTATCCGATGACATTAGGCACTACTCACAAATTCCCTTCCGTTTTCCCTCAGCAGTGGAATGTTAGCTTGGAAAAAACAAGCTTCAGCGTATGTTGCATAATTTTCTTGCTGTCTAGAATTCTGCATTAATACTGCCATTTGAAAAATGCAAAATGCGATGAAATAAAATAAAGTTACATTTTTTTTAAACTAAAGGATAATATGAAAAAGAATACACACTTAAAAAAAGAAACCTACTATCACAAAAAAATGCACGAAAGAAAATTAAACAGTGTTATACAGTTTGAATGACAAAATATTTACTACAATACAAAAGGATGTAGAGACATTAGGTATTTTTGGAAGCAGAAAAGATGAAAAATGAGCAACGTGTTTGCCAGTAATTGAACCACGGATCTCTGGAATATGCGCCCAGCATGCAGACCACTACATCACGAAGGCACGCTAAGAAGGCGGGAGAAATGCCTCATATACCCTCCTTTTATACGGCGACTGGGTTTTAGGGGACCCAATTGCCAAATCCTGGGTGTGCAGAATCATCATCCACCACCCTTTTAGTTCGGCCCCACTGTAGAAACATTAGGTTTTCTTGGAAGCAAGAGTCATGACTGACGAGAAACTGTACGGGAACTTTCCATCGACTACCACTAAAGTGAACTCGACGATGACCTGAAAAATAGAAGTTTCACCCACTGTGTTCAAAGTTGTCCACAGACCAAGAGACGTACGAAGGATCCCATGCCGTTGCACCAGGTGCAACTCAGGCCGACCTAAGACATCTATAAAATTTATGAAATTGACAACCTTGGAGTGTTCATTGTATCCATAGAAAAGTACGTCAACAAGAATTTTGTGCTCAATGCACAATTGCCAGCAGTGGCATCGCTCATCAGCTAATTGTTTCCTTGCACCCTGCTGTGTAAAGTGTACTGGCGATCATAGCACAGCTAACTCTCCCAACAAAGGAAGGGTCGAAAATTCGTGTTGTGCGAACTGCAGTAAAATTATCCCGCCAAAAAAATTTCGAATGCAAGAAGCTCAGCCATAAAACAGTCATTATCAGCTCCTGCAGTTAATCTGTTTAGGCCAAATTCAGTTGCAGTAATAATACTAGTATTAAAATATACTCCCAGGTCCTCAGTGGCAGTAGTGAAAATCAATTAGACAATAAACCCAAAACTTTAAAATTCTAGATTTATGTATTTTATGCAAAGCTTTAGAGTTAGAAAATTTTTTTTGGAAAAATTTATTTGCCAGGCTAATTCAGCTCATAAATAACACAGGCTAATTCAGCTCATATATATAACAATCTTAAACAACTGCATAAAGCAGTAACTATGATGGAAAAATTTATATTTTTTCCTAATTCGTGAGGAAGTTAACTGCCTTATTAATAACTGTCAGAATAAATAATTGTAAGTTAACTATTGTTACATGAAACGCAAATGGTCTCTTCCATAAGCTACATGAATTTCAGTAGTTTATGAAAGAGTATAGACATGGTATCGTATTCCTACAAGAACACATGCTTGGTCCCCAGCAGAAATTTAGTACTGCAAATTATTATTCGTAGCATCAACAGCGACTGTCATTCATCAAAGGGCAGCAGGAGGATTAATTATTCTGGTCAAACTCTCCATCTCAGTACCACGTACAAATTCTACAACTTTCAGCCACTGAAGCTATAGCTATCACGACCACTTCACAGCCAATCACTTTCGTCTCCACCTTTATCCCCCCACCACCGACACACATCGATTATTAAAAAAGATTTTAAAATTGATTTAATTTGAAATTGAATGATTTAAAAATAAAATTTAAATGTTTTACTTCAACTTAGCAATTGCATTATCTTAGGAGGCGATATGAATGCATGACACCACGCTTGGAACAGCAATTCTACCAGCCTTATCAGCAGAAGAGTTTACAACTTTTTAATAGAAATTGATGTTAGCTGCTATAACACACCACACATATGCTGCTATTCAGCTTTTACAAATTTTGTGATTTTTGGTGTTGGACTGTTTGTGGCGTAAATGCGAAAAAAATGGTGCTTAATAATACAGCTAAGAAGAAAAACAAAAAAGGGGTTAACAAGAGTAAGAGCAAAAGCAGGCCGGTTAAAGTGGAAGCTCAAAGAGATCATAAGTTTCCCTAGCAAACCATTTTGAGAGGCAGTCAAAATCGAAAAACCTTTCAGATTTATTTTTTCTTTTTTCAGGTCTGTAAATTTTTTGGGGGTTTCAAGAAATATTTTTGCATAGGGGCCCAATAGTTACGCCACGGAACAAAACGCCATTATCAACTGGTGAAAAATTAAACTTTATTCTTAAAAAGAGTTATAGTTCAAACAAAGACATGAGGTATGAAGCATTTCCCTACAATTTAGAATCATGTATAATTTTATGATAATCAGATTATACAATGGTGGACAATTGCTAAAGAAGGATCAAAAATGGCTATATAGCGCATAAAAATCACAGACGGCTATATAACGTGGTTGGATGCCAAGTGAAATAAAATAATGCCAGAATACTAGAACATAACAATAAAGATAACTTATTGTGCTCTGAAATCTAGAATGCTCTGAAAAGTGTTCCAAGTGTCAAAATGGTCATTTTGGGCTGAATACATAAAAGTGAAAATAAATGCAATTACTGCCCACAGCCATTTTGGCGTAAGATGTCAATAACGGATATGGCCACCATGGAGGGCAAAGCAAGATTCCTCACATCATGTCATACTTTGCACAAAATTATCCAGCAAATGTTGGAATAATTTATCCCATTCCTCTCTCAGTGAATGAATGAGGGTGTCCTAGTATATTAGAGGGCATTGTTGACTAGAAAGTCTTCTTCCCAAAGCAGCCCAAACATTTTCAATGGGATTCAGATCTGGAAAACATGCTAGCCATACAAGATGTTGAATATACCTACTCCCTAGACACTTCTGGGCAGTGACTGTTCAGTGGCATATTGCATTGTTGTTTATTAAAACAAATTTATCACCAACAGCACCACAGAACATGGAAAAATGAAGAAAACTTCATTAATGTATTGTCAGCCAGTCATAGTCCCAGCTGGAAGCACATAGGGCGATGTACGGCCGTTGATCATGATCCCAGATCATATCATGACACTATGTGTAGGATATCGGTCCCTTTCCTGTATGTCTGCCAGACTATAGGCAGTACCACTTTCCTGCCACATCAGTTATTATTCACAATAAGACGAAAGACTGAACCTACTTTCATCTGAAAGTAGTTCACAAACCTAGTTGTCCTTCCCTGCAATTGCAATGCAGATGAAACCCTTTTAAACATGCAGAACGGTGATGTCTAGAC
This sequence comes from Stegodyphus dumicola, assembly GCF_044657685.1. Classification (NCBI taxonomy): domain Eukaryota; kingdom Metazoa; phylum Arthropoda; class Arachnida; order Araneae; family Eresidae; genus Stegodyphus; species Stegodyphus dumicola. The sequence continues at coordinate 186,229,837 of NC_140781.1, forward strand.
AATGGAATGCACGCAACAGGAGGGCAGGCAATGCAAATGTCTGGCTACAGTTTTCCAGAAGATTACCTTGCCAGTAGCAGCAAGTACTCATTTTCTACCTCAATAGCTGTGTTGCACCAGTTCCTTTCCGTCGACAGGACAGCTAATACTACATAAAAGTTTTAATGAGCTGAATTTTCTTCTCTAAAATATATATTAAATATAAGAATTATAAAATTATACAGACAATTTATTAATTATTAGTTCACTGCAGCTAGACTATTGTTAATTCATGACAGAAAAGATATCAGATGCATTGCTACCACAATACAAACAGCAAATATTATATTATCCTGGAAGCACAACTGACAAAATATTGCTCCACATCCAGCCATTGGCCTAAATTCATAAAGTATGTAGTTCTATAGTGTGTGCAACACAATGAAATCCATGAAGTGCAATTTTAATGTTTGCAAATCATTTCTTGGATTTGAATATTCACTAACAGCTAATTTAAATTTAAAAATCAAATATAAAATACTTTGATGCAGCAACAAAGTTGATTTATTGCAATATAAAAAACTGATTCATTACTGGAAGCTAACTGTGACAATATTTTTGTCTTTGGCTGGCGCAATTTATAGTGTCAGTCACACAGGCCTAATACACAATCATAAAAAATGGGTAAAGCATGGCAAAATTCTTGAGAAAATGTGGATTGGAGCCGAAACCATATTATAATTAAGAAAACTCAGAAAGTAACTTCCATTTCCAAAGGGTGTAAATGCGGCCTGAAATCAATGGCCCACTGGCAAAGTAGAGAGGCCAGCTGAAGGCACTTTGGAGGCATGCATGCTTAGATCTACTGTTAGATTTGTGAAGCAGATAACAAACACATTATGAGTGCCTCAATAGTATGGATACTGGTGCAATGTTTAATGAAGGGCAGGGCTATGTGCACAACCAAATAATAAAATGGGTGACCACCTGTCTTAATCGAAGACTTCATCTATGCAACGGAAGCAAAGAATAAAAAGAAAAAAAATTGCTTTGTCGGAGCTTCCAGTTCCAGTTGCTAATGCATTACACTGCATCTGGCAGACTGTAATTCCGTAATTGTGTTTCTGTTGGGTACCATACATGCTTACAACAGATGAGCAACTCAAACGCCAAGATACTGCAATGGAATTCTTCATATGGTGCCGAAAGGTGATGGAATGAGATGTTACATAAAATCCCTCAAACAAAACAGCAGTCTATGGAGTGGATGTACTCCTCATGTTATAAAGGACTAAAATAAAAGCAACAATCAGAACTCAGAAATACAAGTGCAACGTGTTTTGAGACAGATGACTCTCTAGGACATCTTCCTGCAAGGTGACACTATCAATGCCTAAACTTACTAAGAAACATTGCAAAAACTGCTTTACATACTCTAAAATAATCTTCAAGAGTGTTTATTGCTCACAAGTATGGTCTATCTAGTTTTCAAACCCCTGTTCTTTCACTCTACCCGATTTGCTTCATAGATATGCATTCAAATGAACACTTTGTCAATGCTAAGTAGAAAGCATACTTGCTGCATGATAGTGCTCATGAACAGAGTTCCATTATCACTGATTAGCTTTTGAGGGAATCCATATTGTACAGAAACCTCTTTGATTAATATAATTTCACATTCATTTGCAGTAGCAGCTGGTAAAGTGAAAATCTCCATCCATTTTGTGTTGAAATTTTCAACAATAAAAATCAACTTTTTCCCTCTGGTACTTTCAGGTAATGGACAATATAAATCAATAGCTAGCATTTCAATGTGTTGGCCATATCTAGTACTTGGAGCAACCCAGATGATTTCTGATTTGAAGGCTTGTAATAGTTGTAATCATCACAATTTTTTATGTAATCTGCAATGTATTTTCACATTCCCATGAAATAATACCTTTGGGAAATTCTACGGTATGTCTTTCAGAACCATAATGTCCTGCTGCAGAAGCATCATGATACTGCTTAAGAATTCTTTCTGGCTCATGTATTGATACTATTAGTTGAGCTGCCTCGGAATCAGACTTAGCAATACAAAATTTCTTGATTCCTTAACCTCAATTGATACAATTAATTTCTTACTTCACTTTAGAAATATTCTATGATCTTAAGATCAGCTGCTCTCAATGGATTTCTACAGCATTTCTGGTTAGAAGGCATGAACTTCTGGCTATCATGGTTATCATACAAACTTCACATAATTCTCTTTCATGGTTATACACATGGCATGATAACATATCAGCTACAAAATTAGCTCTTCCAGGGATGTAGTCCATCTTCAAATTATAGGGATGTAGTCCATCGTCAAATTGCAATTGCATGGCTCACCTATCATGTCAAGCTACACATGACATTAAGTTTAAACTCACTTATTTGCACATTTGGCAGAATTGACAAAAACAGTACAAGTGCAATAGTTAAAATTTTGTTCGATATAAAATTAGAAGTGTCCACACAGGCAGACAGAATCCAGACCTTGACTCTTAAAAATGTCTTTAATCTAAATCCAATGTTTACATAAAAATATATTTTGCTTTGATGATAATATTAGCAGCTCCCTCAAATGTAAACAACAGTTTGTTTTACAAATTTACAATGCAGTCTGGCAGTAGATATAAATTTCGTCGCTTATAAAATGAAATTAAGTAAAATACCAGATGATAAAATAGCGCATGTAAATATTTATTTTTATGAAAGAAAAAACTTTAAACTTTTGATTAATATTCTTAACTTAGAAAAAAAAAAAAAAAAAAAAAAAAAAAAGCTTTTTGGTTTAAGATTACTGCTGCAATTCATTGAAGATTGTAACAAAGTGCATAAACTACATTTGGAGTCAACATCACTTTTAGCAAGTATGCCAATTTCAAAATATGCCAATATATAAATTCACATATATCTTCATAAATTTTTACTAAAAAGCTAACATTTTGCAGTTATGCTTGGAAATATATCAGCTTTATGATGATGATAAAACTTTTATAATTCAATTTTTTTAAAAAAAATTATAAAATTTTTTATTATAAATTTTTAAAATAAAGCAGATGAATGTGCAAATTTCATTTGGATTAAACCCAAATTTTAAATTATGAAAGAAGAAATAAAGTAAGTTTAATTTAAAAATTGATGTTATTAAATATGCAAAATTCAATCAATACTGAGGGGATTAAAAGTTTGATTGCAAATTTTAAAAAGACTGCAGCTAGGTTTTTACAAAACTTGGAACTTTTGGCATAATTTGAAGTTCAGATTAAAATACAAAAAAAACTGGCATGTCCTCTTGAGAAAAGTAGTAGTAGGCCAAGTAGATTGGCAGATAAAGAACTGTTTCTCTTTTTCTTGGGGAGAGGAGTTGGTGTACCTATATGTAGGAATATAAATTAAATGTTTAAGCTGTCATCTTCAAGCAGCAAAAATTGAAGGACATTGTGGTCTGCATTGAAAATGTTAAAGTTTATTATGGAAATAGGCTTCCAATAATCAGTTCCTAACCTACATTTGGTGTTGGTGTATTTAATTACGGCAAAGCATATGAGGGCTATCTGCCTAAGGGGAGGAATGCCTTCGTGGAGGACTTTCTAAGGGAAACTGGCTCGTATACACGTTACACATGGGGAAAACTACGAAAACGCTCATGCAGCCAGCCCGTTTGCGGGATTCGAACTGTGGCCTAACCTACATTTGGCAGTAAAGACTTTTTGACATTGAGAGTTTCCACTGCTTTTTGCGAGAGAAGCTTTCCAAAGTTGGAATTGATTAAAGAACTACCTTCAATCACAAGCCAAATAAGACTTAAGGGTTTGGCAATACTTCCAATTGGAAACTTAGAGTTTTAGCTTTTTTTATTGACAGAAAAGTTAAAAAACACTTTTTAATACATCAGTAATGGCCTATCGATACACTTTTCTAAATATATGTTGTTTGTCTGCTAGACGTAAGCTGTTTTTACTTTAGTCTTATAATATTCTTTTATCCAAATCATTTTAAATATTTAATTTTAATTAAATAGATGTTAATTATATATTTATGTTGACCTTTTGTATAGCAATCATTCCAATAAAGGGGGCCCCAAGGAGATTTCCACTCCAGGTCTCTATTAGCTGTAGGTCTGACACTGCAGGTATATTTGTTCCACATGGAACTCTAACTGCCATGATGATGTCTTAGTAATCTTAGGTACACACCATCCTCTTTACTTAATCTTTGATTGCACCTATCAAAATTTTTAGGGTTATAGGTGGGAATGGACATTTCCATTGATTTGATTGCGATTTCAGCTCCGGTTCTACTTCACATTTCACAGAGGGAGAATATTTGTGACAGAAAAATTTCAGCTTACATATCAGATTTTCATTTCAATAACCTTGCAATGTCCGGGCATTTCCGTTTTTGCTCAGCAATCAAGCAAACATCTGACAAAATACTTCTTCAAGGAAATCAGCCACAAGTTTCACACTTTATATTTTTTGTTCTTCCTAGCCTTCAGTCATTTTGTATGCTGCCCTGCCCTTCAAGAAAAATAAGCACCACAAAAGGTCATTTTACGTCCACTACAAACTTCATGCAAACCACTATACATATAAGCTTTCAATTTTTACGCAAGATTCTTGACCTTCTACAGTCACATTTGTAAGAAGACATAATGAGGTACTTTATGTCTTCTTACAAATGTCTGTTGAATGTACATTATGAGAAAGCTAAGTATGTATATGTATAATAATTTGACTTGTCAAAGCCAATCAGAACAGTCACATGGAATGTGAATGGTCTATCCTATAAAATAAATTTTATAGATGAGTTTGGTTCGGCTTTTATAGATGAGTACAACCCTCATGTATTATTACTTCTACAAGAACACATGCTTGGCCCACACACAGGGATCACAATTAGCAACTATAATGCCTATCATCTCAACAGACACATAATAAGTCACATCACTTCTGGAGGAATTCTAATTTTAATCAAGCACTTCCTTCCTTATTATAATACTCCAATACAATAGCTTTTAGCCATAGAAGCCATAGTTCTTGCAGTCATTCCAGGCACTGCCCAACCAGCCACATTAGTCTCCATTTACATGCCAGCTCATTAAGACACTACACTGCATAAACAGGCAATGTCTTCACTTAACAATTGAATACTAATAAGTGGAGACTTTAATGCACACCCCCATAAATGGGACTGAAGTTCCACTAGTTTGAATAGAAACACAATTTTTAATTAGGCCAATAAGGTTAAACTTACTACTTCAGCTCCAGAATATGCCACAGTAAAATATCAGCTAATATTATTTACTTTTCCTAATCATTAATACTGAATACCCGAACCCCATTACAAGTGAAGATGAACATTCATCTGATTATAACCCAGTCATTATGGACAGTGCAGTTGGTCATTATAACACACTAATCAAAAGAGCTCTTAGAACTAATTGATGTAATTACACCAGAGCTCTGAACAACACCCAGTAAACTAAACCAACAATACAATCAGGGAATGAGTTTCAACTCATAAACTTGATGCATTTACTGAAGAGCTCCACAATGCATTAAAAAATAACAGCAAAAAGATGCACTTGCCATGAAAAGACGGAGAGATCCTGCTATCAGAGAATTAATTACACAATGAAACGAGCCTGCCATACATAGCAAAGGACGAAATACCAGAGGACAAAGTTCACATGACTCAACATTACAATGATGTCAAGTCTCTCTCTTTCTCACACGCCAACACACACACACAAAAAAGGATAATTGGACCAGATATCTCGATTCATTACCTCAAGATGATAATTCTAGCTGAGAAGTAGCTTCTAAATATAAAAGATGCCACAGTAATATTCCACTCTTAAAAGGCCTTTGCAGGATCACATACAACAAACTGTAGAAAGCCTAGTCTAGAGCAGATCACTATGCTTCTCAATCCATCATAAACAACATACTAAACTTAGTAACAAATTGTTTCACTTAAATCTGCATAATATTTTTCAAAGCCACCCACAAATAACATAACCCCAGTCAAACTCTCGCAGGTTCTGAATCATACTAAGATGAGGAAAATCAGAAAGAGCCCTGGCATTGATTGCACAATAATAAAAAAAAATATGGCAGCAATCATGATCTGCAAATTTACAGATGACTAGCTTAATGACTGAAACAGCTTATTTTCTTCAAGTCTGGAAAACTGCAGCTGTTTCTCTGATACCGAAACAAGGAAAAATCATTGGATAACCCAGCTACGTATAGGCCAATCATCTTGCTGCCTGGGCTAAGCAAAATTGCTGAATATGTTATTCAGAGATGCATTCTGGACTTTGCAGATAATAACATCATAATTCCAGATCAGCATAGATTTTGACCTTACACTCAATTGCTCATCAGCTCCTACAAACACCTTGGAGTCGAAAACATCTTTTAGGGACTGCTAAATCATAAATCCACTGTAGATTATTTTGTGATATTTCAATGGCTTTTATCATATCTGGAACGAATTACAAATTTACTATCCCAGGTTTTCCAAATTACATTACACACAATTGATTCCTAACTTACCAATAGGTACTTTGTCATTCGCTTAAAAAATACATATTCCACAAAGTGGTATACCTCAAAGGTCAATGATTAGCAAAATTTTATTCTTGCTTTATGGGTAACAATGTACCTCGCACTCCCAACGCAACACTTGCCATGTATGCAGATAGATGATCTTTCCATGAAATGCATCTTTATGTTCAGTCACTCATGCACTACAAAATCACATACACACAATGAAGTCCTGGCTTCAAAAATAGAAAATCAAGATCATGGACAAATGGCAATCATGTTCAGAAATCAAAGGACCATCGTCAGCCATCAGTATGTATAATACTGTTATCCTGTGGTCTAAGCAAGTAACCTAACTTGCTGTTATTCTAGACCAAAGATTCACCTGAACGAATTTTTAAGTTCTGCAAGTGTAAAGCTACTTACTCTTCCCCCCTTAATTTGCCTGAATTCTGTTCTTTGATTAGATAACATGTTACTCCTCTGTAAGACCATGATACGTCCCATTGTTACTCATGCCTGTCCTGTCTGGGGCTTTGTTTGTAAAACAACATTACATAAACTGCAAGTCAGTCAAAACATGACTTTCAGACAGATTTTTCGATGGCTCTACTACAATGTAACAATTTTCAAAGACCTTGGTGTGACCTATTGCTTACCTCAATGGCAAAAACAGCCGATAAGTTTTTCATCAATACTGCATTAGAGCAAAATATTTCAGCAGCTGTTTTAAATTTTGATCCACATCATGTAGATAACAGATGATGGCCAGGAGCCACACTCAGAAATTGGAACTGATTGATGATTATATCTCACTGTAACTCAATAATATTCCTTTCTTCCTATCCTTCTGCCTATTCCTTTCTAAAAGTATGGTCCTCTGAGCTGAGTCTCTCCCTTGCCCCACATCCTTTTGCCTTTTATTTTACATATAATTATCATGGTTGGCTTGTGATTTGATTGTATTTTACGCTGCCATCTATCGGCAACACATTTAAAGTTATCATTTTTGTATTACTGGGATAAAGCTTTTTGTTTTCTTTGCTCTGATGCTAACTATTCTTTGGGCCAAGTGCAAAGCTTTCCTGACTCTTGGAACACCATATGAACCCACCAGTCAAAACATGATGCACTCACTGCCTTCATTCATTTCACCACCTGATGCACTGTCTTCTTTCATTTCAGGCTCGACTGCCATGATGGATGTTTCCCATTCGTTAGCCTCTCATATCAATATTTTTATCCCGAATCTTGAATATCTTGCAGAAATGCTATATTTTCAATGCAACTCAAAATTGCTTATAGTTTTTATATAAATTTATGGACTTACTCAAATGCTATTTTTACATGATAGGACGCTTTACAACTTTCATAGTCTGGATGGCTTTGAACCAGGAACTTGTGGCTCATGGCTTGCTGCCATGTAAGAACTGTTGGTTGGGCATGACTGAGTGTCTAGTCAACATTATTATGATGTAGTTGGTTGAGCGTGGCTGTAAGGGTCTGTTCAATGTTGGTCTGATGCATATGATTGCCTGTAAGTGTTGAGAGGTCGAACAGCAGCCAGTCATTATTCTTGGGTTACCAATGCGGTGGTGGGTGCAGTTGATTCCTTTGCTGCTCAGCTAGAGTTGGGGTGCAAATCAGAAATCTATGGAACCATAAGCAACATCATCCAGTTAATAGAGCTAAAAGTGAATTTGAATCTTAAGTGTTTTGGAGTGATGCTTCTTCTGCATGGAGAGTGAAGTTGCTATGGAACCATATACACATTCTGCTGTATAGCATATTTTCACATTCCAGTGATGTTAGATTATCTCTCTACAGCAGGGTCCTCTTTCAAGAATCATGTGACCCAGGCCTCTGATGTATTCTTAGGCTGCTACCGACCAAAACTCTATCAATATATTTTCTAAAATATAGGACATTACATTTTCTGAGGTCAATAAGCAGGACCCATGACTGAGGTCAGAACTAGTCAGAACAGACTACAAGTATTTCCATATCACTCCACTTTAACCAAAAATTGAAAGCAAGCAAGAAGTAACATGAAGTAATGCTCCATTTTGGGCATATGCTTCAAAATAAAATGCTTGGCTTTATGTCAGGATAGGAATAATTTATTTTGTTACAGGTCAGCATAATACTGACTTTTGATAATGATAGTTTAAAAGCAGAGACACAGTCACTATACCGACATACAGAGCCATCTATTGCAGTTAAAAATTTATATATTAAAATTTCTTCAAAAAAGACAAATTTTGTATTTCTGTGCTGTATTAACATACATTGTAAATCCACTAAAATGCAATATATTTTTTTAGTTTGCTTGATTTTGGAACATTATGCACATAAACAATTGTAAAAATTTCTCATTATAATTACACTTTTAACCTTTTAACCGTCATGCCCAAGATTATCTCGGGCACAGCACTGGTGTTCGAAAATGTCACGTCCGAGTATTTCTCGGGGTAATTTTTTTTTGAGTGCATCGTATTGTCATACCCGAATATATATCGGGAGAAGTTTATTTCGGCTACATTTGGTTTTTCCAATAAAAAAATTCGACAATTTGTGTAGCCAAATCATCAAAATAACTTGACAGTTAAAGGGTTAAGGTTTCTCTTTTACAGCAAATATATTAAGGACAATCAAGGACATTTCTACAAAAATTCAATATAGTTCAAACTATAATTTAATATAGGATCTATTTATTACCTGTATATTTGACTTCCAGATATGTTCTGCTTAAGCTTTTCATTTTGAAGCAAACTAATAACATTTGTAACGATATTTAGCTTCAACGTTGATGAAAGCCAACTCAAACATGATTTGAAAAGACCCTGAAAATTAGAAAAAATACAAAATTACTCAAAACCTAATTGGAAAAAAATCGTCAATAGTTTACCATGGGAATTGTCAAAATTGAACATTTCGAAAATATTTCTGCTTGAAACATTATGTTCCGTCTTTATTTTTTTTCCTTTGGCAGGGAAGGGGGTCAATACAATTATATAATAATCAATGAAAATGCAATATATTTTTATATGCAAACTACTCCTACTAAGGTTAGAATCATCGGATCTAAATTTTTGAGCTGATGGCACAAAATCACTAAATGCCTAAGATTATGAGCTATGTGAGAGCAGAATTATTTAATAAAATGTAAACAGCCGTTAACATAATATTTAGACAGTTAATATGAATTGCACACATACTGATAAAAAATAGAACTGAACAAAATTTGTTACATGCAATAAATACATTAAAAAATTACATTAACTGCTGGCATCCTTTAATTTTATCATCATAGTAAGACATCAAACTCTGAAATGACAAAATGGGAACAAAAGCTACGCAGTATGCCCAATTATAGGCATATTTATAATAGATGAAAAACTATTATAAATATGCCTATAATTGGGCAGAAAGCTCCAGAAATAGAAATGAATGTAAACTATAGAATTTCATTAATTCAGGAATTCTTGAAAAAAAATGAATGAATAAATCTGTCCAGATCAAGTCATTTCAGTGTTATCTGCTTTTAAGATGAACTAATTCACTCAAAGACAAATAACACTGAAGGTGTGTATTCTGGGTGCTACAGAAAATTTCCTGATTTCAGAGCACTGCATGATGCTTTGATTATCTGTCATTATTATTTTTACTTCACTTGTTTATGTGGCCCTGCACATTTAATTAGTTTAAGAAAATTTAAATCCTGATGAATAAGCTGACTGCATGGGCACTTTCATGAATTTTCCATTTGTAACATCAATCGGAGCCAGAAGAGCCTAAAGCTTAAAAAGTCTTCTGTGAAAGTGTCCTTCTGCTAAAACAGATAGCCCTAACATGCTTTGCTATAACCGATTTAACACACAATAGAAAGTAACAAGACTGATACCATAGTGAAAAAACAGAACCATTTGATCATGTAGGAACACGTGCAGTTTCAGACGTGTGATGATGCATTGATACATTTCTCTGGTAGTTCATTATGTAACAGATGAAGTAGAATTTAAACACGTTTTTGCTATTCAGAGCAGATTTGGAAGTAAATAGCAGATTTGGAAGTAAATTTGGAAGTAGCAACATAAACAATAGCCTTTTTTTTTTATTATCAGAGGTACCTACTTTTTTCCCCTGATGTGGCTAGTTCTTTCTCAGATTTTTTTCTCTAAAGCCCGAGATTTAACATTTACTTCTGCAATTTTCCTTCTACAGTGGCGATGCATTCCTTTAGGTTCCGAAAAGTAGATGCCGTCACTGTGGCATTCAGTTCCATGGTTTGTCATCTTAGAGAAAACGGTACTTTTTCATTTTGCCGGCGCAGGCGATAATGGTACAACCGGAACCAAACGGAATATCCTCCCTGGTAACCTTTTACGCCTCATTTTCAAAACAAGTCGCCGCCATTTCTTATCAGATTGATTTTCTCTTTCAATACTGGCATAGAATTACATATAATTTTTACCAGATAGTTCAATTTTATGCCCTAAGGCCATTCCCGATAATTAAGTCAATTAGAATGAAATCACACCGCTCACCCGAAGGCGAAAATATAGAAAAGGCAAAGTCAAGAGTTAAATTTATCCATTCTAATGAAAATGCACTAAAGAAGTAAAGCACTGCGGTTTTACTTAATTTCTGAGTAAGCTATTCGTACGAATTGAAATAATTCTTACATTTAAACTTGTGTTCCAAATTTTGATTTAAATTGTAATTAATGTAGATAATTACTGAGAGAATTAGATTTTTGTAGCGTAGTTTACCTGAGATCAGATCATTTGAGTTATGTGATATGAACCGGCGAATCAGGATGTTGAACCGAAAGCATAGTAAATTCTTAAATTAATGTCTTTTGACAAATTTATTGTCTTTATTTATTGGCTTTTTACAAAATTTTAAACGATATTAAAATGTTTATACCTTCAAAATAAAAAATTCGTAGAAGTAACATTTGTTAACATTTTTTTATGTGTATACTGTACTATGTTGTCGCCAATAAAGTCTGTTTGGCGAGATTTGTGCCGGCGAAACGGAAAAGTACCGAGAAAAACCAATGCCATTTCTCCTTTTATTTCCGCATTTGCAGTAATGTCCTTTCTACTGGCAGTGGCAATGCTCTTTCGTCTTTTTAGTAATGGAATTTATGTAAACTCACACTAAGCACTTTTAAAGATCTCTTAAAATACTGAGGTCAAATGAAATGGAAAACCTGAAACTTTATTATCAATTCCAGCCAAAGCAATTTATTTTTCATGTGATAGAAAGTAGCTGAAAACAGTTAAAGGAGAATTAAGAGATAAAATTGAATTCTTCCTTAACAAATAAAAGAGAGAATGTTTTTTTCTGTTAAAAATTTGCAATTTTTTAAGAAATAAAACCTGCAAATTATAATATCATTCATTGAGCAAAGGTTAAAAATCGCTGAATACGTGAGCTCAACTGCACATCAGTCAAAGCAGATTAAGTGTCAACTAATTTATAGCCTCCTATTTGTCTCACAACCAAAGGGGTGAGGCAAGAGTAGAACTTTCTAGAAAAATTGATCCTAGGATGAGTATGTTTCCCGTGAACTTACAAAATATCACCAGATTAGCAATCGATTACCAAATATCACGCACCTGGTAATCAAAAGACCTAGCTACAGCCATACAGACATTAATGCTGCATCTCATTGGTTCTCCTTATATAGGGTTTCTCGAAATGTTGTTTACAAAATTTACAGTCTGATCTGTCAGACCATGATGAACAAGTTTTACACTGTTACTTTACAAGCTTAAACCGAAACTGTGACTAACCACTCCTAGTGGGTGATGTTTGCAAGCATATTGAAGAGCGGAAAGGGGGATTTTTTTCAAGCAAGAATGTTGGAGGAAAAGGATGCATTGGTTCAATAATGAGGAAATGGCTGATGTATTCTGCTTATTGAGTCATGGATGGAAATGAACAACCCATGAGATGCATACCCGAGAGCTCTTCCCAAATACACGCCTGCCAAGTTATCCATTGCATAAAGAATTACACTGCAGATTAAGTGAAGCTTGAGTAAGCAGCCACATTGGCCAGCAACGTCCTACAGCTACACCTGCCATAGAGGAAGCTGTGCTACAGGAAACTGAAAGGCTTCCCGCCATAAAAAAAAATCTCCTCACCCTATGGATTCTTCTCATGGGGATACATAAAGTCCCTGGTTTACAAAACACCTGTAACATCTGAGATCAACCTTGTTGCCAGAATCATGGAAGTAGCAGTATGTGTTTGTGACATTCATGGCCAATTTGAATGAGTCTGTAAATTCACGCATCAATGCTGTGAAATATGCATTGTGGTAAATGGATGGAATTCTGGAAATTTCCTGTAACTATGATTGTTTCCTTCATACATATTGTATGTTCCGTCTTTCAATATAAGTGGACTGTAATGTGACTTGATATTCCCTCAGTATAGAACTTAAGAAACTTCAGACACATAATGATGACCGAAACTCTTTATTTGCCTTCAAACATTAAGTTGGCTAAGCAAAAGCAAAGAACACGTTGAAACCTCTTGCTTCAGACGCGGATCACAAAGCAAACTCAGAAAAACCTCTGCCTCCTTGAAACTTCAGTAAATCCTTGCCACCTAAAAGCTCCAAAAGCGAGCTTAAAAACCCTAACAAATTTGTGTCTGCACCGCTAGTCAGTACAAAGACAGAAAAACAATTTGCATAACATCGAACACATATCATTACATTTTTTAAAAAAGAATAAAGTCATATCAATGCCGCTATTGACTTCCTTTCTCTGCATGTCGATCATGGTGCTGCAGCACTATACAGTTTGATTTTTGGACAAAACTTACTCCGTAAAATTAGTTTGTCAAGGTCTAATGGACCAACATGTAAAGTTTGTAAATGACCTTTTGGGGCATCATATACTATTACACAATTCCAGGGTCTATTTATTGAGAATTAGTGTTAAATAATAAAGTCAGCTACAATAAGTACACCAAAGTGCAGAGTGATTAGGTTCATTTCATCGCAGAAAACATGAAAAATGTGCAATGGTCCTTTACTGGATTTGAAGTCCGGATATTCCAATGCTAGCCAACCATATTTCTAATTACACCACGAAAGAATGCGGCAAGGAGGGGGATAAGATACCCCACATTCTCCCCCATTTAAAGGATGACTGGGAAGGAGGGGACGTAACTGAAAGATCTTGGTGGTGACAAATTATCATCCCCCATATTTTAGCCTGGGTGGCACTACAGAGTCTTAGAATATTTTGGAATATGAAATATAATAAATCTGTGAAGACGACCTCACCAAGATTCACACTCCGAAACTCGAAATACTAGCCAAACGTGGTCCCAATTATATCACAAAGGCACATGGTAAGGAGGGAAAAAATACCTTACTAAGTGGCCAGGAAATGAAAGATTGCATAAAATATAAAATAAACAAACATAAATTAACCACAAAAGTAAGTTAAAATAATAAATAAAAACAATTACAGAGTAACATTAAATATATAAAATCACATATAATATAAAATAAAGCACAAAGAAATAAACACAAATATTTACACCAACATGAAAAATTATCAAACACTGTTTAAATCATGATTAAAATTAACAGTAGGCTTACTGTAAAAGGAAAATGATTTAAGTTTTATTTTTTAATAAAATAAACAAAAGTGCACTGACTCTGGAATTATATCTCCCAATGCTAGCTCCCATCAGAACTTGTCCTACACTCCAGGTCATACAAAAATCTTTTTTGATTCGTCAACTGTGGCATTAAATTTTGAGTAAATGCATGGATTTTGAGAATTTCTGTTCAAAACATGTTAATGTTTCAAACAGTAGTTGTTCAAATCAACAAACATGAAATGATATTAGGAAGCATCGTAATTAGACTCAACAGAACTGGGTTTGTGCACAATTCTTAAATATGAGTAGTTCACTCTGTTAACTATATTATAGACGTCAACTGATCTGGCATGAGAGTAGTATTGCTTATTGTCCAGGAAATATCCAGGAAAAGACTGGTAACCAAGATGCAGTATCATGGTATGGAACAGCACTTTGATCAATGGCCACATGCCTCTACATGTAGTTGCAACTGGGACTATGACTGGCAAACAATACATTAATGAAGTCTTGCCTCATGTTTGCATACTCCATGGCGGTGTCGTTGATAAATTTGTTTTTATGGACAACAATGCAGCATGTCATTGAACGGTTACAGTCCAAAAGTGTCTAGAGAGCTAGGTTATTCAACGCCTCATCGCCAGCACAATATCCAGATATGAATCTCATTGGAAATGTTTGGGATGCTTTGGGGAGGAGTCTTGCTCATCAACAGTGCCTTCCAATAAACAAGAACACCCTCATCCACGTATGACAGAGGAATGGGATAAATTACCCAACAGCTGTTGTATAATGTTGTGCAAAGTATGACAGAGTACCTTAGAATCTTACATCGCCCTACATGGTGAATATGTACCGGACTGACAACTTACACCAGAATGCCTGCAGACAGTAACTGCATTTTTTTTTCTTTTTTTTTTTTTACTTTCATGTATACAGTACAATATAAGCATTTTGCCCATCAAACACTTTTCAAAGTCTTCTAGATTTCAAAGCATAGTAAATTACCTTTATTGCTATGATCTCGTATTTTGGTAGTATTTCATTTCATTTGGCATACAAACACACTTACTTTTTAACGCACTATACAGCTGTTTGTGATCCTCCTCATCAATTGTCTACCAATGTAATGATGATCTGCATGCACCTAATACCAGTGACAGGAACAAATTAATTACTTATGTAAATCTATGTTAGTTTATGAATTATTTCTTTATAGAAAAAATAATGTTCGAAAGTGATAACATAAATAGCTAACAACACCTAATTTAAATTTTATCCTAATTTTAGGGACTTCATTTTTAATCATTCTTTTCTATAAAGCTTGTCTTTCTTTGTGTTTATTGGTAAGTCTAATTCTCCTCTAGTCTTGTGTATACCATTTTAAACGCATGTTTTTAGTAAGTGTTAGTATGAACATTTGCAAGTAACAAATGTTTTAAATATTACAGTAAAAAAAACATTAGCTAGCTCCCTTAATAAAACAACAAGATAAGCCTAGTAATAATTTTATTGAAATATCTATCAAGAAACAGTTGTCTGTTGGGCTAATCAGTTGTCAAAGAATCATGATTCAATATTTGTTGACTGTCACTTCATAACTCTACTATCAGTTTTACCAACTTAACAGTCACATTTTAACTTTCTTCCACTTCTACTTCAGGCACTTGAGAATCAAAAGCTTATTACTGTCTTTTATTTCTTCACATCTTCATTCTTTTTATTCTACTCCATCAGATGTTTTATCCAACATTTCTTGAGCTTTCTTAGACATTTCACCAGCTACTTCTTTCATTACTTCATCCTTTGAGTCTTCAAATGCCACTTCTGTCATTTCCACATCTTTTATGGCTCAAGTTTCTTCTTAAACTCCACTTTCATCTGCTGGGAGTTGCTCTCGCAGCTTTTCTTGGCCGGCTTTTATTTCTCTCACTAACTTTCCTTGGCCAAACTTCATCATTTTATATGTGGTTTTCATCTCTTCTTGTACAGCTTTCATCTCTTCCAGCTGCTACGAAGTCCGTGAACTTCATTTCCTTTGCCATGGCTTTCTCCTGTAGGCGGGTCACTGGCATTCCTGGTATTCACTCGCAAATCCCACATCTGGACACCAGTTGTTGCATTTCTACGGGTTCGTTGATTTGGAGTGATTGACTACAACACTTGATGAAGGGAAAAAATACAATTTAGTAGCCAATATTACTCAGGACAGCTCCAAAAACACGTTTATAGTCATCGAAAAACTACGACAAACACGCTGAAACAATCAGCAACACAGCCTTCAGGCTATCAGGCTATAACAGTGAAGAAAGCTTCATGGCAAAGCACTAGAGTACAGTTCCTGACTCGGTTCGGTCGTTCACGTAATTCAACGCACTCTCGAGACCGTATGGTACAATTCGCGATGCACTCGATAGATTCATCGATGCACTAACTCGCAATACACTCGACACTAGACTGACGATCAACTCACTCGCTACTCCACATACCAGCAGGGTTTATATAGCTTTCAGCCTGCCTTTGAGAACATTCTGGGCCAAATTGGGATGAATTCTTTCCAGAATGTTCTCCATCCATCTATGGCATATTGCCTTCCCTAAATTACTTTATAACAGGACATGGACCCTTCCCCACATATTTCTACGCAAGAAATTTGGCAAATTCTGATATCTGTATATGTGGGGAACAGGGAACTCCTGATCACTATGTTTTCTCATGCCCCTTAACTGAGGATATTCACATAAAATCCCCAAGAACTGACCTCCTGGCATTCCAAAGGTTTTTAATTAAAGATAAACATCAATATTCAAAGCTTCAGAAAATTATGCAACGACACTCTTCCTACAGCCTAGATCTCTGTCAAGTGTAAGTCCACATACAGTTTAAACTTAGTGAACTTTTACATGCTGTGATTATGGACAAAATGGATCCACTCGTGAACTTTATAAACTGCAATAAACCAATATATCTGAAATAACCCATGGACACCTACCTCTTTAGCATTATTATAACAATTCATTTAATATTGTGTTGCCAGTACTAATTATAATTATCTCATTATGTTTATTTGTTTATTAATTATATTTATCTCCTATTTTTGTTGCACCAAATCAGATGTTCAATTTATCTTGTGAATCTCAAATTGCATTCCTACTATTTTGTAATCTACTTATGCCCTACACCATTATTTTTAATAAATACTGGATGCGGGGCGTACTTTGGAATTGCACGATGTACCATAATAGGCAAACTTTAGACCTTTTGAAAAGCTTCAGTCTATGCAAATTCTTATAAAACTTGCAATTACCCCCCTTTTTGTTTTCTAAACGAGTTAGTATGGGAAGGCATTACCAGTTGACCTATGGAACATCGCTGATGTCCCCCATACTTTTACCTTTACCTATGGCATATTGCCAATTTTGTCATCAAATGTCTGCAAATGGGTGATTTTATGCCAAATATGGCAACGCTGCCTTCCCTTGCCATATTTTGGCAACACTAAACCCGCCTTGCAGGAAAGACATCTTACTATGGCTAGGCATTTTGTAACAATATAATTAAACTAAATAAAAGAGGACTAAGTACATAAAAAGAAATCGTAGTGGAAACACAAAATACTGCAGGCAGATGAACAGAAGGTTGAGAGGAGAGCCTAAATAAATCTTTTCTTAGCAAGAAAAATATCTGTATTGTATAATATATTAAAAGCATAAGAATTACATAGTATTAAAAGCATAAGAAGAAACAGCAATAATAAATAACTAACCTTCTGAGCTATCCTTTCAGTATTTTCAAGAAGAAATGCAGCAGCATACCAGTTTCCAGGAAGTGGATTAGATACATTGACAGTCAAAGGTACCATATCAGACATCAAAGTAACGTTATGGAGATGCATTCGACGAACAGAAAAAAAATCTGGGTATGATGCATTCTGCAGCGTCATAACTGGAAAGCTCCCATACTGTAAGTAGCTGGGAAAAAATGAGGAGCAAATATTAAATACTAATTTTTCTGATAGTTTCAAAAATTATATTGTTAATAACAAACAACATTTTACCTCGAAACATCAATAAAAGTTTTCATTACAGTACGAAACTAATCTTATTAACTGTAAATTGGGGGGGGGGAAAGGTATTTGAGCTGCTTGTATTTTACAGTATTAGAAACTACTACACTTACTTTGCATGGTGTAAAAATACATTATAGATAGCCAGAAAACTTTCGTAAGGCAGAAGAACAAAAATAACATTAATTTCTACAGATTCTTATTTTTTTTTATAAAATTCATCTGTTTTCAAAATCTATTTCCAAATATCAGATCAGACTTGTTTACACCTGGGGCATTATGTTTGAATATCACTAATGAATACTTATTTAATTTATATCTTTTCTATTTTGCCTCACTTCACTACAAGGTTTGCTCATCTCAGAATTTATGTAGATCTGAATGACAAGCACATTTATTATAAAGTTAGATGAATTGCACATAGGTTAATGTGACTTCTTTCATCTCATTTGCTCCTTTGAGAGCAATTTTTCATTGATCCTCAATGTTGCTGGCCAATCAGGTATTATTTTACTAAATGAGTAAAGGTGCATTGGAGTACAGTATTCCTGCTGATGCTTCCATGGAATTTCTCTCTTTTTTTGCAAAGCACCACTAGCCCGAGTTGGACGAAAAAGTGCAAAAATAGGTTTGGTTTGCTAAGTTCGAAGTTTGCATATCAGTTGAAGTCTTAGAGAAATCTTGCCTCTGTTAGAATATGTTAGATTAGAACAGGTGAAAGAAGCATGTGTTTTCCAGCAGATCCAGGTGACTGGTACCTTTTTTGTTTGTAATTAGAACAGGCTAATGAAGCTTGTATTCCGCCAGATCCAGGCGAGTATTACCTTTTTGTGATATATAATTTTAGCCTCACAAGGATTAATTTAAAGTTGACGTATATTTGTGTCTGTGCGAAAGGTTTAGCTATTCTAGTGGTGAAAACTTACCTGTGGAATCAACATAATACTTAAGTAACTTTCAAGATGGCTAGTTAAGATTAGTTCGACTCCAGATAGGTATTACCTGTACATCATAATTAATTCTAACTTACAGATATAAGCAAGTCTAGTTTCATTCAGAGAATAGAGCCATGGTTAGATATTTTTTCACTAGGGATAAAGAGGTGAAAGCCATGTATCTTAAGTATGCCTCTACATACAATTCAGTAAACTATGCCAGCACACTTTTATATTCAATAAAGGTAACTAACTGTTTTAAATTATATAACTGTAACTCTTATATCATTTTGAATTGCAGCTTTATTTATTGACAAACATAATACAGAAAATTAATTATAATTTTTAAAATAAAAATATTAAACACCTCTTTTTAAGAAACAGAAAATGACATTGAAATTATATAAATATTAATACAATTAAATATTAAAATCAGTGCTCTAATTTTTCTTATTTTTAACAAAGCAAAATAGTCAATATTTTTTTAGCTTCTTAAATTTATATGATAGGGAGAGAATAGACATATTTGAAAATTTTCCTACTGCAGGTCTTGATTTTGCATAATTTTTATACTATTTTAAATTTCCTGAAGATTCTTTCATTCTGGAAATACTGCCTGGCAACATTAAAAATATTCTTAATGAAATTTCCATGTTCAGATACGATTAAACTAAATTTGCATTAACAAGTTATATTTTAAAACACATAATCTTGTTTTGGTCTCCAGAATTATTCTAATAGCAGATTTTTGGAGCATTTACAGAATTTGCATTTTAAGCATAAGGCAGCTCCTTTTAAAGTGCCTGAATCCGATAAAACTAATTTTTCCCCAGACCAAAAACTAGAAATTCGAAGATAACTCGGTTCATTTTCCACTTCGTACTTAATTTTAGTGGTGAGTTTGTAAGGATTCCAAGTTTTACTAATGTTTATTTTCTTTTAAAACTTTTCTATCACTTCTTATTTTCTACTTCCGGCCAGAATTAAATGTGTTAACTTGTTTATGCAAATTGTACTTGCTAACGCCCAAGTATTTAAGTTGTGGCTTTTTCTCAAGAGTTAGAGAGAGGGAGAGGAAGCGAGCCGCTTGCCACTGCTTTCTTACGAGTTTTCAATCGGTTGCTGCTGCCTTTTAAGGCCAGAGGTTTAGCCTTCTTGATATTTGAAAACGTATTGTAGTTTCAGCAGTTAAGCGTACTACATACGTACCCTTTTAAAAAGGCCAGTGTTAGGCCTTTGTATCCTAATTCAAAGTTAGCTTTTAGTTAGAGTTTTAGTTAGTAGTTTTATATTTTTACGTTCAGATCTCAAGTGGTTGGTCTCTGTATCCCGAAGTACGGGAGCACCTGTAAAGTAATAGAGAATAAAGGGTTCAGTATACCTTTCCTGGGCCCACCAGCGGCCGAGCGGTAAAGTCGCTGAACACTGGTAGTTCGGTCCGAGGTTCGAATCCCGCGAACGGGCTGGCTGCATGGGTGTTTTCGTGGTTTTCCCCATGTGTAACGTGTATACGAGCCAGTTTCCCTTAGAAAGTCCTCCACGAAGGCATCCCTCCCCTTAGGCAGATAGCCCTCGTGTGCTTTGCCGTAATTAAATACACACACATACACACACACACATACCCTTCCTGCTTGTGTTGTCTATTCCACATAATCTGGAACATAGCTTTAGTAAGCTCCCTGTTCTTATTCAGGATACGTTATGTTTCCGAAGCAAGTATTTCCGGACAGTGGCGCCCGAAGAAGACTAACCATGGCCGAGTTTCAAGAAGAATCTGAGGTGCCTGCAGCAGCGGCTCAGAATGCAGAAATGCCAGTTGCCAGAACGGGTTTGGATACATTGTCCAGACCATGCGCGCATCGATGAAACCAGCAGCAAGCTTTGACGAAAACTCACCGGCTACCAATTTTTTTGGAAAAATTCGACGACCACTTCATGCTATATCCAGTCCATGAGTTCCAGAAAGTCACCTTAGCTACCAGCGCTTTGAGGGGCCAAGTGCTTAGTTGGTTCAAATGCATCGGAAAAAATCTCTTGGGTCAAGTAGGAAGTCCCACCTACACTTACGAAAATTTCAAGACCGCCTTAGTAAAGGCCTTCCCTGTCGTAAGAAATCGTGCCAAATTGGAGGCGGAACTCTTCAGCACATACCAGCAACGAATTGAAAATCTCTCAAGCTTTATTATAAGAAAAATACACGTCTTTAAACTTTTGTATGGAAGCCAGCCGGATCCTGAAATAATCCAAGTAATTTTGTGTAGGTTACTTCCCCAAGTACAAGACTTCATTGAATCCAACGACATTGGAAAAGTTATTTGAGCTCGCAATCCAGTTTGAAAGTAGAAGAACGGCGGACATTGAAATAAGACGCCAGCACGAGCAACGAAGCCAATTTGGTGCGCCAAGACCACAGCAGAGGCAAGATCACGGCTACAGAAGCAAGTCGAATCAGTGGTCAAAGAAGCCCGAGTATCTAAAAACAAACGGCGAACGTCGACAGTTCAATAATAAGCCCCCCCCAAAAAAAAGTTTGAAGGCCAGCGGAAAAAGAAGGAAGGCCTGGAAAAGAAGAAAGAAGATTTAAACTGAAACGGATTTCTGCTGACGGGAGGGTGCGGAAGTCCGAAGGCCACTTTTCCTTCAAGCTCAATACAGTGATTGTGAAAAATTTGGTTCTTCCGAAGATTGAAGTATTGGTGAACAATATTCCAGCAACCGCACTCCTGGATACAGGCGCGCAGTGTTCCTGTGTGGCAGAAGATTTTTTTAGGAAATACTTTCATAAATATAGAATATATAATTCGGATAATACGACACTGTTATCTTCGCGGGGGGAACAATGTAAATGCATAGGTAAAGTACCACTCTACGTCCGCATTAAGGACGAGCAGGTAAAACTTATGTTCTTTATCGTAAGAAATCTGCAAGCACACATAATTTTAGGGATAGATTTTCTTTCAGAGGCCGAAGCAACGCTTTGTTTTAACCAAGCGTCCCTTAAGCTGACCATGAAACCAGTGCTGGAAGTAAAAACGGACCCCCCCCACATTAAATCTCCACCACCTTATGCAAATTACAAACCATGAAATCGATACAGGAGATTCACTGCCAGTTCGCCACAAGCCATATCGTTATAGAGTAGCATATTCGAGATATGCTAAGTAAAAAGATCATAACGCCCATCTCAAGTAGTTATGCCAGCCCGGTTGTTCTATGTAAAAAAAAATTACGATTATCCAGTTACACACCCAAAACGGTGGCGTTTCGCAATTGACTATCGCAAATTGAATAACATTACTAAACATCCGGTATATCCGTTACCTATTATTGAAGAAATTTTACGGAACATAACTTCTACGAAATACATGACTACGTTAGATCTAACATCAGGCTATTTCCAGATAGAAGTAAAACCAGAAAATGTGCCTAAGACTGCTTTTATAACTGAGTCTGGCACTTATGCATTCTTGCGTATGCCGTTTGGCCTTTCAGGGGCACCGGCAACATTTCAGCGATGTATGGACATTGTGTTAAGACCTGTTCTAGGAAAGAACACATTTATATATTTAGACGATATCATTATTACTAGTGATAATTTGGATAAAGATATAAAAGATTTGAGAGAGGTGTTTTAATTATTAAATGAGGCCAGTCTAAAATTTAATGTTGAAAAGTGTAAATGTGCAGCCACTGAATTACAATATTTGGGATATAAAATTTGTCAGAAAGAAATCGAGACGGACAAATCAAAAATAATTGCAATTCAAAAGCATCCGCCGCCAAATACGGCGAAGAAGCTGTCTTCTTTCCCCAGGACTTTGTTCATATTATAGGTCCTTTATAAAAAACTTTGCAACTATTGCTGAACCATTGTTAAAATTAAAAAGGAAAAAGGCCAGATTCTCGTGGACGGTCGAAGCCAATAGTGCTTTTGAAAAGTTAAAACAAGCGTTAACACAAGCCCCTGTTTTGAAATTTCCTGAGAGCAACGAGAATTTAAAAATTTCGGCGGACGCTTTGGATTATGCTGTAGGAGCCGTACTTTCCCAAAATAAGCAGCCCGTGGCATTTTTTAGTCGAACTTTAAATGAAACTCAAAGAAATTACTCCGCGACTGAGAGAGAAGCACTTGCAGTTCTGTTAGCAGTGCAGAAGTTCCGAGTCTATTTTGTAAGTGCGCCAGTAACAGTGTATTCTAATCATGCGGCGGTAACTAAATTATATTCAGGGAAGAACTTATCCCCAAGGTTATTAAGATGGGCACTCAAACTACACAGGAATACAATTTGATAATTAAACACACGCCTGGAAAGGAAAATGTCGTAGCAGATGGCCTATCAAGAATAACAATAGATGAAGAAGGTAATATTGTGAAGGTGGCAATGCTCACAGCATATACGATACATTTCCGGGAAACTGTAATAACCGAACTGGGTAAGGATCCGGAATTTAAAAATATATATGACTATTTAAAAGATCCTGAAAATTTTAGCCACCAAGATATTGTGGCGATAAGAAATAGGGCGGCCCATTACGAACTAATAGATGGTATATTATTTTATACAAAAACTACGAATAACAACAACGAATTTCGATCTGTTATCCCAGCTAGTCTTAGATTAAATATACTTCAGGAATTGCATGATTCGCCGTTGGCATCTCATGATGGTATTCGAAAAAATCCATCCAACGCGTATGCAAAGCAGTTTATTTTCCTGCGCTGCAAAAGTTAACAAGGACGTATGTCCAGTCCTACCCAACATGTTAAGCAGTTAATTATGTTAATTTCCGACCGGCCGGGTTTCTAAATAGCATTAGATTTGAGTTTCCAAGTGAAATAATCGATTTATTGGGCCCTTTCCCGAAAAGTCAGTTAAATAAAAGTCGGTATCTCCTTGTTATGGTTGACCACTTTAGTAAGTGGACCGAAATTGTTCACTCAAAACGAGCTTCGGCGAAATTAGTTACTGATTCTATTTTAAATAAATATATTTTAAAATACTGGGCGCCTCTAAAAGTTATATCGGATAATGGTTCTCAGTTTGTAAGTAACATATTTGAAGACATGTGCCCCAAACTGGGCAGACATCATTTGAAAATGGTCCCGTATCGGCCGCAATCAGATATAGCGGAACGGGTCAATAGAAACATAGTTAAAATTATTCGTAGTTATGTTAAAATTTTCATAAAAGCTGGGATAACTATGTCAATGAATTAGCTTTCGCCCTTAGGACCGCCAAACATGACACGACGGGCAAAACTCCTGCTGAGTTATTTTTAGGCAGAAAGATTATAACGTCGTTAGATAAATTATTTCATGTTCAGAAAAAAGCCCCTGAATTTCAAATGACCGATATAGAAAAATTAATTAACGAAGCAAAGAAAAACACTGAAGTAGCACAAAGAAAACGGAAGTTGTATTATGACATGAAACGACGGGGAGTAACTTGTAATGTAAATGTTAAAAATTAAGCATTCACTTTCTTCAGCACCAGAAGATAAAACTGCGAAGTTCTATCCACGATTTGAAGGACCTTATGTAATAGAAAAAGTAACTCAGGCTGTAGTGGTGTTAAAAGCCAAGAATGGTGAAACGTTCACGGCAAATATTGATCAAATCAAACCCTTTTATAATCGTAATAAAATGCAAATATTTAAAGATCTTTTGCAGGATCCGGCACGGCAGGCACAATCGCCAGAGGACAACCACAAGAGTCAGCTATGAATAGAGAGGTATACACGAAAAGAAAGTTCCCCCGTCGGAAAACTGAAGGTAACATGAAAAGTCGTTCCACCGACCAGAACAGAGAGGGCACGACCGCCCCCAACATGAAGAAGGGAAAAGTTCTAATAATGCGAAGAGAGGCAGGAGAAATGGCCGCAACCATAACACTGCTCAAAAACGGATCAGATAGGATTCTACGCAGCAAATGTCCGCGAATCGACCAGGGAAGTCCAGCTGCAGATGCAAGGAAGCAACAAAAATTTGCACAGCCAGCAACTAGATCCAGGTACCAACTGGAGAGAGTTGTCGCGATATGTCCAAGAACAGCTCCCATCAAGCGTCCGAGAGTAGAATCAACAGCTAAGAAGAACGTTTTCAAGGGCCATCAAGCATGCCAAAAGAGAAAACGCATTAAGGAATTGAAGAGCAAACTCGCACAAAGACGGAGGATAAACCAGACAATGGTCTTCGCTACCTTCCAGGACTGGGCAGCTAAGCGGATGTCTGAATATCACAAAGTTAAGTAAAACTTTATGTTACTTCGAAACTTAAAAGTTATTTATTTTTTTTTTTATTTTTTGTTCTTACTGCAAGTGGCAGATTGTAAGGATAAGTTTTACCTCATGTGAGGTCTACCTTTATCGCCAAGAAGGCGAGAAATAGATTTTATTTATTTGTTAGCATGTTTTTCAACTACTCGTGAGTAATCTAAAATTATTGTATAATAGTAATGTGTAAATACTTGAGTATTGTAAAAGCTTTTGTAATTTATAAGAAAGGTACCTTAAAAACATTGTAAAAATATTGTATAAAATTTTATTTAAAAGATTCTGTCAAGAAAAGAAATTCTAGTCTGAAGGACTTTTGAAATGTAGTATTTAAATGTAAAAGAATTAGCACTTGCTTTGAAGAAATAGAAGTTAACAAACATTTTACTACTAATGTATTTTTTGAAATGCGTAAAATTAATGGCATGTTAATATGTTCTTATGTACAATGTGAACTGTTATCTTAAAAGTTAAGAAGTACTGTGATATGTTAGAAATGAAAATGTTGTAGTACTGCCAACATTTTAACTTATTGGTATGACTAAAAAAAAAAAAAAAAAAAGAAGAGTTATACATTGTGAATATGTGCTAAAGGTTGAATGAACGTAGTTATGCTCTCTCACGCTACACTTCAGAGTTAGCCGCTTCTTGAGAATAGTACCTCAGGGTTCAGAGATGAATATAAGGTGTATTCTGAGGTTTTGTTATGTTGAACTTTAACACGTTAGTGTTTTGATTGTAGGCGGTAGTGTTGAACACTTGTACGTGTTCGGTGTTTCTCTTTACAACACATGTCAGAGAGCACGAGGAGATAATTAAATAATGGTATGAATGAAATAAGAATAGAGTTTTAAAAGAAAGATATACGCGTTCATGTTACTTGCCATTTGATTATTTAACATTTCATTAAACTACTCTGGAAGGAACCAGATTCAACTAAGAAAACTCCTGTTTGTAGATGCAGTACAGATAAAAAGTAATTGTTCATGGAGTTGATCATGTAAAAACGACTTTTTAATTTCTAGATTAGATAGTTTTTTAGTGAGGAGCGTTTGTAAAAGATTGGCCTCGCGTTAGATTTAGAATCTAGAGCTAAAAGTTTTCAACAAGGTCGTTTAGACCTCAGTTTCAAACTAATTAACTCTGGCGGAAAGTATGTAAGAATCCTAAGTTTTACTAATGTTTATTTTATTTTTACACTTTTCTATCACTTCTTATTTTCTACTTCCGACCAGAATTAAATGTGTTAACTTGTTTATGCAAATTATACTTGCTAACGCCCAAGTATTTAAGTTGTGGCTTTTTTTCAAGAGTTAGAGAGAGGGAGACGAAGCGAGCCGCTTGCCACTCCTTTTTTACGAGTTTTCAATCGGTTGCTGCTTGCCTTTAAGGCCAGAGTTTTAGCCCTCTTGATATTCGAAAACGTATTGTAGTTTCAGCAGTTAGGCGTACTACACACGTACCCTTTTAAAAAGGCCAGTCTTAGTGTTAGACATTTGTATACTAATTCAAAGTTAGCTTTTTGTTAGAGTTTTAGTTAGTAGTTTTATATTTTTACTTTTAGAACACAAGTGGTTGGTCTCTGTATCCCGAAGTACGGGAGCACCTGTAAAGTAATAGAGAATAAAGGGTTCAGTATACCCTTCCTGCTTGTGTCGTCTATTCCACACAATCTGGAACATAGCTTTAGTAAGCTCCTTGTTCTTATTCAGGATACGTTATGTTTCCGAAGCAAGTAAAAAGACATACATCTCCTGACAAGTTTAAAAGATCTAATTTCTTTCATTTTTACAATACAAAAAGTAATTCCCCCCCCCAAAACACTAGTTCTTTAACCATTTGATACTTGACAACCTGATTTGTAACCTTTTTCACTTCTTTTCAAATTCTATTGATATACTCATCTTTAAAGATAAATTCTCATCCAAAAAGAAAGAGCTAATCCTTCTATTATATTTTTTCACCTAATTCAACATGGCAATGCGTATCAAGGTCTTCAAAAGAGAGCTAATCCTTCTATTATATTTTTTCACCTAATTCAACATGGTAATGCATACCAAGGTCTTCGAAGCCATCCCATCGTAAGGGATGGGATGGCTTCGAAGACTCTAATGAGAGCTGGCTCATGTTCATGTTACACACGCACAGAAACAGCTTCGGTCCTTTTGCCATCATGTCTGAGATCTACTATTTGTATACATTTTATTGTAAGAACTGTTTCTGCAATACTAGCATTTTTTTCCACCACAATGCATTTATCTATACTCATACCTTCTACTACTCAACCTTCTAGGCTACTGGTAAGACTGATGTTTTAAACCTGCTACCTTGCGGCAAAAGCAGGGATTATTAGAACCGTTCAAACTTTTATGTAACCACCATACCGTACTCGTACTCTAAGGGAAGATTTGCTGACCTCACCAGCAAATACCTTTATTAAACAAAACATTTTTACTAAACAGAATAAATTACATCAATTACAATTTCTCTTTTTATATACAAATAATACAAAGAAATAATTCATACATAATAATTCATCTTGAATTTACTTAAATTAATATTTATAAAATAAACATAAGTTACAATAGATTATTTGTACACATATTATTTCTTCTTTTATAACAATAATAAATAAGTTACAGTGACTGCTCAAATATAACATTTTCAAACTCAGTAATAATTTTCATAATTTCTATTATTACTTTTTTAAATTTTTCAATTTGAAATATTTTTACAATATCTTTTTCTCTATTCAAACATGGTAAGAATTTTAACCACTTATTTTTCAACAGGTCACATAAAATTACATGCTCAATATCAGCTTCTTGTTCGCCACATAGACACTTCAAATATTTAATATTAAATCTACTATAATACAATGGTACATGTGCATGATTTGTTAAAAATTGGGCCAAAAACCCATTACCAATACACCTCTTTTTATTAACTTTTTTAAAGAATCTATAGGTATACCTTCCTTTTGAATCTTTATCCCAGAAGTCCTGCCAAAAATAAATTATACTGTTCTTTAAAACATTTTTAAAAGTTTCTAAAGAAGTAGAAAGAAAAATGTCAATCGAGTTCTTCAGCGTGGCCTGTTTAGCACAAATATCAGCTAATTCGTTTCCTTCGTGTCCAATATGACCTTTAATCCAATGAAGATTGACCTTTCTTTTCTTTAATTTTTCGATCAAAAGAACATGAGTATCATAAACCAGTTTAGTAGATGATTTACCAGAAACTATAGCAAGTAATGCACTTTGACTGTCCGAATATAAATCAACATCATTTTTTGTATCTTTCCCCAATATCCATTCCAAAGATTTAAAAATGGCAAAGACTTCTGCCTGAAACACTGTTGAGTTATCACTTAATCTAAACTTTTTAATAAATCCAATTTCACCATTTGAATAAGCTACAAAAGAGCAGCCGACTTTTTCACCTATCTTTGAGCCGTCAGTAAAAATTTCGTGTCCTTCACGAGTAGGGAGCTTTTTGTCCCAATAATAATCAGTAAGTAAAGCAGGATGAACTTCATTAACTATTTTACAAATCTCAATATTTGAAAAATCCACTTGTAAATCAAAAATTTGATCAGAACTTCTGCCATGCTTTAAATGAAATAAAATACAATCTCTTTGAGCAATCAAATAGATTGGCTCGCAACCACTTAAAGTAAACAAACTGGCATTAGAAACTGTTCTGAAACACTTAGTAATACTTAACATAGCAAGCCTTTGAATTTGAATTAACAAATTGTTAACTCTAACATTGTTTTTATACCATGCAGCACACGAATATAAAATTTTTCTTTCAATCCCTCTCTTATAATAAATTTTCTTTATATCACTATTAAGACCTTTTATTGCATATAATTTATTCAAAATAATAGAGCACTGTAACTTGATCTTTTTCAAATGAGGAATGAAAGTAAGTTGATCATCTATTAAAATGCCGAGATAATTTAATTCTCGAACACTCTTCAAAGAATACCCGTCAATGTGTCCTCTCGGAAGAGTAATCATTTTACCTCTTTTAGCTATGCCCATAATAGCACATTTTTTATAATCTAATTTCAATTTAACTTGTTTTGACCAATTACTAATCAGATCCAATGTATGATCTATGTCAGCATCAATAGTATGCCTTCCACTTGCTGACACAATAATAATTATATCATCCGCATAAGCTTGCACCTTTACGTTATCCTTAAACAGTAATTCAAGCATTGAATCACATAAAATATTCCATAATAAAGGTCCTGAATTAGAACCTTGAGGACAACCTCTGCCATAAAATTTTTTAATGCATAGATTACCATCATGAAAAGAAACAGAACGCTCATAAAGATAATGTTCAAATAACTTAAAAAGATTAAAAGGACATTTAAACTTTTTTAACTGGAACAAAACAAAAGGCCACCAAACACTGTTGAATGCACTCTTGACATCCAATGTAACAAGTGCTGTATGCAATTTCAATCTTCTATTTTCTTTTACTTTGTTCAATAAATCACAAATAGCTAAAGTTGTACTTTTTCCTTCTATAAACCCATATTGAGATTGATTCAGTATTTTATTTTTATTCAAATAGAACCAAAGTCTATTCGTCATTAATTTATCTAAAATTTTGCCAAAAACTGGTAATAAACAAATCGGTCTATATGAAGAGAGATCCATTTTATCTTTTCCCTCTTTATTAAATAAAACTAAGGAAGCATTTTTCCAAATCTTAGGAAAAATACCATGTTTCAAACAAATATTATATATTTTACAAATGAAACAAGAATCAATTTTTATTATTTCTTCTATTATATCTAGACATAGTCCATCATAACCTGGGGCTTTTCCTTTATTCATAGACCCAACCACATTCAAAATTTCTTCTTCTGTAAACTCTAAATCATTGAAGTCATTTTCATAAGTCCGAAATTTTTGTCTTATTTCTTTATGCCAATCCAAATCATCTTCAATCGAATCACCCGAAAAATGGAACTTAACCAAGTAATCCAATGTATCTTTTATTGAATTTGTTTCAGAACCATTATCTCTTTTTAACCGACTCAAAGTAAGTGCAGATTTACACTTTCCCACAGTAATTTTATATGGAATACCATATGGTTGATCCAAGTTAGTTTTCATACATAAATCATCCCACGATTGATTTTTAGCAATATTAATTTCTTTCTTATAAATTCCTCTTATTCTCTTATATTTATCCTCCAAAAACATTTTATCTTTCAAATTAAAGGCACTAAGAAATTTTCTTCTTGCAATCCTGACTTTAGACCTCAAAAGATCCAATTTCTTAGTCCACCAAACAGAGGACCCTTTTGTTTTAAACTTCTTTTTGATTTTATTCTTTTCGCAAATATTTACAATTTCATCAGTAAATCTTTCAACTATTTCTTCCAAATTTTTTTCATCAATTTTTAATTTGTTATATTGCAACAAAAGAGCCGAAACATCTCTTTTAAAATCAATCCAATTTAAGTGTTTTAATGAAAATCTTTTTCTCATCAGAGGAGAATAATCTTTCTCACCAAGATCAATTTCTATATAGTTATGATCACTGCAAGAAATATCTGTAATAACTTTCCAGTCAATATTTATGGAAGTATGCACAAGAGTAAGATCAATCCAGGAGGAACCTCTTGCTCCTTCAAAAGTAGGAGGAGAATCTGGATTCAAGATACAAATCCCACGTGAATTAATAAATTACGATACTTGTTTTCCTCTAATATCTTCCTCTTGATCACCCCAGACTTCACTTCTAGCATTAAAGTCTGCGCCAATTACAAAATCATTGCATAGATCTTTATTCAAAACTTTTGAAATTTCATTCAAGCAGAAAATCAAATCAGCTTTAGGAGGACAAATCAGCTTTAGGCTACTGGTAGTTCAGCCTAGCTCAGTCTCTATCGGCTTATCATCTTTCAACTTTTCTAGTACCTGCTATGAACTTATGACAATAATTGTAATACGCAATAATCATTTATGCTATCTGACTTACTTTATGAACTATATATGTTAGAAAATCGGCGACATGTTCTACTGGGGTAGCTCTGTTCGTGTATGAACCTGAGCCAAAGGTTTGTAAATCTGCTGTTCCCTAATGACCACAGTGGACAAGGAACTCATTAATATAAATCTTTTTGAATAAAGACAAGAGTTGTTGCTCTGCATCTCGGATGTTAGAGATGTGATAATTTCGAAGAAGATTTACATTATCTAACGAATTTATTTATAACTGCAAATTATTTCTGTCACGTATTCAAGTTCAGAAATCTGTAATTATGATGCTGCGATTTAAACCCTGATTTTGCTGCAGGAGGCTTTTGATTGCTATGAAAACGCATGGACGCCTATGAATGGATCTACTGCCCATGTTAAGCCACTCTTACTGGATTGTACTGTTGATATGAAAAAGGCTAAGGACAACCTCAAGACTGATGCGAATGCACTAAGAGGTAATTGTGAATCTTTATTGGCTGGTATTGATCATCCTGAAGCCTATATATTTTGTAAGTGTACTAAACAATTCCCTGTTTTACCCATCCCAACTGACTGGTCAGCTACACAAGATGACGTTAATAATATGGATATTAAAAATTCAGAATTTAATGAGAATGACGCACATACTTTACAGGGTTTGTACACATTTCTGCTCATGGAAATTAAGTACTTTTAAGGATCACCAATGAAAAAAAATTAAGGGCCTATCAAGCTAATGAATTATATTAATTATCTACAGCCGAACTTCACTTTTGTAATTTGTAAGAATAAAGTACATTTGTAAAATGCATTATTATTAAACACAATATAATATTTAACTTAATTATGAAACAAATTCAAGAATAACATTAACCTCATAAATGTTTTCAAATAATCAGCATTAACAGCAGCTTTGCTTTCTATGATTGCTTCAATGTTTGTGTTTAGCGGAAAGATAAGAAAATAAAGGAAA
The DNA here is from genome assembly GCF_044657685.1 of Stegodyphus dumicola. NCBI lineage: Eukaryota > Metazoa > Arthropoda > Arachnida > Araneae > Eresidae > Stegodyphus > Stegodyphus dumicola. Next base: position 186,262,275 of record NC_140781.1, read on the forward strand.
GATAAACATGTTAAGAGAAAATCTTGTGGGATCAAGACGAAAAAATACAAATAATTTTATTTTCACTGTTCTTCCAAAAATTCTCCAAAAGATAAGAAATTCATCGCAAATTTCCTATAAAACACGTTAATTATGTGTTAATACCAAGATGACACTTATTATTTCGCCACTTTTTTTTTTTTTTTTTTTTTTTTTTTTTTTTTGAAATTTTAAGACTCTAATACTTGCTATCAAATCCTCCTAAACATTTCGAGGTGCAAGGTCTACATTTCAAAAGAAAAATTATCCCAACAACTCTGTAAGATCATAAAGCCAGAAAAACTCTTACCATGAAAAAATATATAACAAGACGAAATTAATTTTTAAATGATTACAACAGCATTTTTGTGTTTCTAAGAAGAGTTTCGGAAACTGATTTATAGAATTTATTATTTTGTTTACCTTTCAGAACCAAAATATTCCTAAATCACAAAATGGAAAGTAATGTCACTTTAAAATACAGCAGGAGAAAATAATGTTTTATTTTAATATTATTTTTTAAACATAAATTTAATATATATTATCATTATTTTTATGATCTTTATCAATGTTATTATGTTTATAAAAATTGTCAAAAGATTCGCAAACTTTAAAATAAAAAATTTGTATACAAACTGATCTGGAATTTGCCAAAATAGTCATAAGTCGACAAATTTAGCACAGCTTTGTAAAAGAATTCGTATCCTAAAAAGAGAAAATTTGTTTTCGATGTAATATTTTATGAGCTCTTCATTCATAAAAAAGAATTTATTTTTAAATGTTTACGTTTCAAGCGAGGCAAGGCTCGCGCCTAAATCTCGAGGATCCACCGTTTATAGGAAAGAATTCAAACAACCCATCAAATACATATTTGTCAATACGCAGCCTAAAATTATTCCTCCAAAACTGCAATTGTAAAAGAACAGACATAAATGTCAAATGAGTAAAATTAGGGATATTTTGATGATCTTGGTCGAAATTAAAGACTTATAAGACCAAAAATCGTTTTCGAAAAAACCCAAGGATTTTTCAGCATTTTTATGAACTCTAAGAGTAACTGAACCTCATTTTAGTCAGATTCAGGTCTCCAAGGAAAGTTGTTAAGAGGTCTAAGCCCACTTCTCTTCCTGAAATACTCATTAGCAATCAATTCATTAAGTTAGGACATGTAGAAAATTTGGATGCTGCTACAGTTATCACTGAAAATACAGAACTCAATAGGCTTAGTATTACTAACCTAAATAATACCTTTCACATTCTGATCCAAACAAAGCTCGGTCATCACATTACACTCTTTAAACTCAGAAATAATATCGAGGTAAAATTCCATTCAAATGCTTCGCAGGGGTTCTCAACCCGGGGTGTGAGGTAGCATTGTTTTGAAGTGTTGTTTTGATAAAATAAATTTTATCAAAACAATTTAGAGTTTTGAAACTTCCCTCAGAAATACTCGTGCAGGTGTTCACAATAACACACAGTACAATCAGTAGTGACACTTCAAACTACTAAGAACGTTAAACACAACGAAATGCAAAGCGCAACTAAACAGCAAAGCTAAACCGGAGATAGTACTCGGACCACATCTGAGCTAATAGCTAACAACATCTGACAGCAGATGCTCTCACCAGCCTTATATAGTTTTCACCCCGCCGCCGAGACATTTCTAGTACTTTCTGCTTCTCCAAATAACTAGAAGTTAATATGCGGGTCGAATATACAGCTAATATAGTGATCAATTACATTTATTCAATTACAATACCTATTACAGTGATACAGGAACCGTACCAAAATGTCGCCAAATGATGGTCAAGTTTGGCAATTTCTCGCTAAATTACCGAGACACCCATTTACTCAATGTTAAATGGACTTGTCCCTGTATTCGAACTTTTCTGGCACACCTTGCCTCTCTAGATGTTTTTATGTTACATTACGCAGAAAAATATAACAATTTCACATACAATTGCACTAAAATCCTCTATCTCTATGTACGGCGCATGCTAGCGCCATATTGGTTTGTGCTTTCTTCGGCTCCTGAAAATAGGCTATTTTTTCCCCGTAAATACTATTTTATAGTGTTTTATTTTGTGATATTTTGAAGCTAATTGTGTTCCGGTTGTGATATTATAGCACACTTTATGTTTCTGAGACTATTTGACGAACTTATGGATGTTTGCATTTTTGTGTGTCTAAGTGGTCAAAATATGGTCTTTGAAAATTGTGGTTTTGACTTGAAATTTTCGATAAAAGGTAGAAATAACAAAGTACATTGGGTGGCCAGTGTAGATGCTAAGAAATATAGAGAATTCGTAAAAGCCGGAAAACTTAACATAAGATGGTCTCGTCTTAGAATTAAAGAATTTTTGAAAGTAACTTAATGTTTTAAATGTTCAAAGTATGGGCACTTTCAAACAAAATGCCTAGAATCGCAAATAGGTGCTAAGTGTGATGAAGTTGAGCATAAACATTGGGAATGTAAAGCTAGTCCAAAATGTATTAATTGCAAAGAGGCAAATGAAAAGTATAAATTGAAGCTTAGCGTTGATCATTCTAGTTTAGATAAAAATTGTCATTGTCACAAACGACAAATGGATCTTTTAATCAGTCGTACTAATTATAGCTAGTAGAAGTAACGACTACTTTAAAATGGTTCAAATAAATGGTACTATTCCGTTTTGAGGACCGTTAAAAAATTGCCGCGAAAATGCATGCGCAAAAGCGCCAAATATAGTAAACGCTCCCATTTAACAGCGCACCAAATCTAGCGTACGCGCTGATTTCAGATTGCGTAAGTTTATATCGTTCTACACTGGTTATCATAAATTAAGGAAAAATCACAAAAATCACGATTAGTGAAAAAGTTACATGTAGAATTTTATGAAACTTACATACAATATACAACACATAGTAAGGTATCAAATAACACAAAAAGAAATTACCAGACAATTATGGTAGTATAGAAATTAGCACATGTATAAAATGAACAAATCGAAGGTGTCTTTGCTACAGTAAAAGTTTCTTCAATATGGAATATAATCGCCTCTACAAGCAATAGAGCACATTCAGCGATGTGTGACGCTTTCAATTATGCGGTCTATCAGTTCCATAGGAAGCGAGAGCCATTGCTCTCGCAAAGCAGTTGCAAGCGCGGCAAGGGTCTAAGGGGGCGGATTGAGAGCAGCTAGACGTCTCCCTAAAGCATCCCAAACGTGCTCGATAGGATTCGAGTCCGGGGATTGAGCTGGCCACTCCATGCGCATAATTATTTCCTGTTGAAGATAATCATATACGATGCGAGCCCTGTGTGGTCTTGCATTGTCGTCCTGTAACAGGAAAGCATCACCTATTGCCCCGGCATATGGGCGCACATAAGCATCAAGGATAAAAACATGTAGGTCTGTGCGTCCACCCAAAGAAATGCCACGCCAAACACAGACACTGCCTCTTCCGTATGCATCTCTTTCACGGATGTTTGACGGATGATAACGGGTTCCAGGTTCTCTGCATATCAAATAACGCCTACTATCGCGTTCTAGACTAAACCTGAACTCATCCGTAAAGAGAATAGCCATAGGTCCCTCCTATGGCGTGACTTGAGCAGCACGCAAATGGTTGTTCGCCTCGCATACAGACCACATTCGTGAAGCCTTCTACGCACAGTTGACGTTGAAACCAAACTTCAGGTGGCTGCAGCAAGGGAGGATCTAAGAAGAGTCGGAGTAGCGGTTCTACTCCTGAGTGCACATAATGTCAAATATCGGTCATCGGCGCTGGTCGTAACATTTGGCCGTCCTTGGCTGAACCTCCTAGGTGCCGAATCTGTGATTTGAAATTGCCTCCAAAGTCTATGAACCACAGAAGGACTCACATTTAGTTATCTGGCCACTTCTGTTTGACTTTGTTCTGCCTCTAGTCTCCCAATGGCTCTCCATCGTAGTTCTGCAGGCAAATGATGCCTGGAGATCATTGTTACGAATTGGCTATCTCAGATTTCTGATGTCACTATCACAGTGAAATATGTGGGCTTGCTCTCAAACATGGACTTTTGTGCTCCTCGCAGATGACGTATTCCGAGTGCAGCGCCACTAATTTGCATATTGGAGTTTTACTTAGCTACTCTTACTTGGCAACATATTCAAATTTTACACGGTTTGGCTTATTTTTGAGGGAGTTATCGCTATTTTTGTGATTTTTCCTTAATTTATGATAACCAGTGTATATTTCTTAAGACGCCATTGAAATACTAGTTTAATTGTTAAATCCTTTTTGATATCCTATGGATTTAACAATTTGGGAATTGCCCATGACGAAAAGTGTGCAATAGAATTTTGGGTAAAGTGCAGAATCACCCACTGCTTGATGCGTTTATAAGAATTGCACATACTCGGTATCCATGTACACATTGACCTATTTTCACTTCAAAAAAAAATTCCCAGAATTGCACAAAAATGGCACTGCGTACACACTTGACATTATCTATGTACACATCGACCTATTTTCACTTAAAAAGTAAAAGAAAATTGACAAAAATCTAATTGTTTTTACCCTTGTAAAAAGCGACAAACAAATAAGTGGGCGATTCTGCACTTTATTGAGAATTTTTTCAAAGAAAAGGCATCATTCATTATAGAAAATTATGTTTGAACAACCAACGAGATGAAACTATGCTTTAGCGATAACTCGGTAGCGAAATAGCGATGCAGGCATCCATTCAGTTATGTTTAGCAATTTTTATATAAATTATAATAATGATCTGAAACAGCTATTTACTCTTATGCTTCCATTCAGTCATGTTTAGCCTTTTTTATATAAATTATAATAAAAAAAGTTGTAAGGATTATGTTAATTTTATTAACAGTTAAATTTTAAATTAAAGTTCCTTTCCTGTCAAATTCTTAACTTCAACTTACTACTTCCGGCCAGAACGTAGTTTTGGAATCTTGCTGAATATTTAATGAGGAGGAGCGGCATTTAAACCACGAAGTTACTTACTGAGTTAGAGAGAATCAGAGTTTCTGATTTACGCGCGTCTGCCTTTTGGCCACTCTCTCTCAAAGCTGTTATTACGCTCGGCCGTACTCAGGCCCTTGCTAAGCTTCGTAGTCAAATAAGTTAAGGGGCCAACTCGATTTGAACCTTTATAGCTTCGACTATATTTCTTTAGTTAATCTTAGTTTTAGTTTAATTCTTAGTCATTTAAGTTCAAGCCCAAGTGCGGGCTTTGTTTGTACACTCCTAGGCGGAGTTTTGTTAAATTTTATTGGAATAATAAAGAGTTAGTTACCCTTCTATTTTGTTGTTTCTTGTCACCGAACTTAAGCGATTATTCGCTTATCAGTTCTTAGATTCTTCACTTCCAACATTAACTTAGAATTACAAAGTGAGGAACTCTACAAATTATTATATGAAATTAACCTTTCATCTAAATTTAAGACATCAATCTTAAATAGTTATTTACTATTATACTTCCTTTCTTGCGTTAGGGTTGCCGCAATTATTTTTGGCAGCACTGGCATCAGCAATAGTTTGGCGATTTTTTACGGCCCTGAAAACCGAATAGTACCAAATAGATTTACATCACGCCAAAGCTGCTATAAATCAATTATATATTAAAACTATTGAAAGAGGCTATAACATAGCCTTGATCTAAGAACCTTATGTAGTGAATAATAAAGTTCGGGGAATCCCGATGAAATTTCGAACTTTTTGTGAGAAAAATTATCCACGAGTGGCAATCGTTCTGTGTGACAGCTCTCCAGCAATGCTTTTGTATGCTTTCTCGAATACAATGGCTATTAAAGTCATCATTAATAATAGAAACATAGTTTTTGTTTCAGTCTATTGCCCCCTAATGATTATTTATATTGTATTAACAGTATTATTGATTCGCATGAAGACTCGGAAATAATTATTTGCGGAGATTTCAATGCCAAGAGTTCCCTATGGGGTCCTTATGATCACTCAATAGATCCAAAAGGATAATTGAATTCTGTTCGACAAACAATTTGAATGTTCTTTAATAGTCCTGAAAGCCCGGCTACGTTTTCCGGTGCCAGAGGCGAAAGCTGGATAGACCTTACCATTGTAAGATCTTTTGTCTTGAACTGGTCTGTTTCTATGGATATATCATGTAGCGATGATCGCTACATTGAGATTGGATTTTTAAACAACTTACTTAGAGAGAAGAAATTTCAACGTTTCTATATTTGAGATCTGAATTGGCTAAATTTTCGTGCAGAACTCTATAACTTTATAAATCAAGTTTCCGAAGAAAATTTAGAAAATACTTCTGATTTAAATATTTATATTAAAGATCTTACTAACTCAATAGTGGATATATGTGAGAAAAATAAGTAGATGAACAAATTTAAACAGAGCAACGCTCTGGGTAAACAGATGTATTGGTGGTCCGAAAAAGTGGCTGCTTTAAGAAGTCAAGCTCGACTGTATCGAAGAAAATTTCAGAGATGTTATAATCGTATAGAGAAAAAATTTGTTAAAGATTCAATGTAAGAAGAAATTAGCTGAATATTAACGAGAAATCAACATTAGGAAAAATTGTGCTTGGGAACACAACTACATGTATGTGACACTTATTTGCCAAAATGTTGAATATTCATCAACATTTTGGCATTCCTTACTATATTGTTGTTAATAAATATCAACCAGCTTTACAAATTTCCTCTTTGAAATATCAAGATGAGTCTTATACTAAGAATACAGACGAAACAGTAAATTACCTCCTGCAATATCACTTTCCTTGTGATACTACTTACGGTGATCTAGCATGTCATTATCAATATAGATCAGAATGTAGAACACTTCCAGAGACCGTAAATGATTATGATTTTATTTTGGATGAAGTGGAATTTACTCTTAAAAAGTTAAATAAAGGAAAAGCTCCTGGTAAAGATGGTCTGACAATGGATATTATTTTAGAAATCTTTGAATGTAATAAAAAATTCTTTGTAGCTATTCTGAATGAATGTCTTCGGAGGGGGATTTTTCCTGAATGTTGGAAAGAGGCTGATTTGGTTTTTTTCAACAAAGAAAGAAAGGATAAAGAAGATCCTTTCTCTTTTCGCCCATTTGCTTACTGCCTTCCTGGGGACAGGTGCTGGATAAACTCATGACACAACGGTTACAATATTATTTATTATCAAATAATCTTTTAAATAAAAATTAGTTTGGTTTTATGCAAAAGTATTACCCAGGCTATAGATAATTTAATTTCTGACATCCTTCGAAATAGGAGGAATGGTAAACATACTGCAATTTTATCCTTAGATGTAAAGAGCGCTTTCAACAATGTTTGGTGGCCAATTTTATTAAAGGAATTAAAAAATATGAAATGTCCAAGAAATATCTTCTTATTAATATGTGATTTTCTGAATGAAAGAAAAAGTTTCCTTATATGATGGTAATAAGTGGTATCACAGAAATTACCAAAGGGGTTATCCCCAAGGCTCAATATCTGGTCCAATTTTGTGGAATATTATTGCTAATATAGCTTTAAACATAACCTTACCACAAAATGTTAGTATACAAGCTTATGCTGACAATTTTGTTTTATTGGCCACGGGAAGTGGTCGCCATACTACTGATAAAGCTTTAAGTTTCGCCACTCAAGAATTGGAGAAGTGGTTTTTCCATGTTAAACTCAAATTTGATCCAAAGAAGAGCTTTCTTTTGGGTATTGCCAAAACTAATACTAGATCAATACATCCTAAGTGCAAACTGTATGGACAACCAATTAGAGTTCCTAAGAATATCAAAAATTTGGGCATTACGATCGATGAAAAGCTCATTTTTATAGATCAAATAAAGATTGAATGCACCCATATTCTTAATAGACTTAGTAAAATGAATCTCAAAGGTAAAGTTCTTAAGAATTTATATAAAAGAGCTATTGACAGGAAGATCGTGCATGCATGTGGCGCATGGTGGACTGGAACGGTTCGAATGCGTAACAAAATTTTGCAAATTCAAAGAATCGCTTTATTGAGATTACAGTTTTAGAACTGTTTCCACAGTAGTTATCAGATTTTGGCTGGATGTCCTCCGATCGATATTTTAGCGGAAAAAGAATATGCTATCTTTAAATTAAAAGCTGGTAATAAAACTGTCGATTGTTTCAGTGAGATCTTCTCAGCTAAAGAGTTTGACTTTGAAAAAGGTTTAGACATTCATCCAGCTTTGTTGAAACGGTTGAATTGGCATAAAGGCCTCCCCAATATGACAGCACGATTTTTACAGATGGATTTAAATTAAATGGTCATGTGGGAGCAGCCTTTTGTGCGTTTTCAGATGAGAAACTAAGCTTACAAAGGAAATGTAGGCTTTCTGACAATGCCTCTGTCTATCAGGCAGAGTTAGTGGCCTTGCGAGAGGCCTTGTATTGGCTTATTTCTAATACTGCGATAAATCCTGTAGAAATCTATAGTGACTGCGAAAGTGCAATTGTTTCAATTACGAGTGTTTGTCCAAATAACAATCTAATTAAACAGATAAAAGACATGCTTATTTTTCTTGGCGGTTTCAGAGATATTAAACTCTTTTGGACGAAGAGTCATATTGGTACCATTGGTAACGAGTTAGCAGATAGATTGGCAAAGGATGCCACTGAAAATCAAATTATTGATTTTGAAGTAAAGACTTCCTTTAACAGTTTGAAATCCTTGTTGAAAAGAAAAGGTTTGACTCTATGGCACCCAGATTCTAAAGGAAGATTCACTTATAATTTAATCTCAATTGTAAGTGAGAAAAGATGCCTAGGTGACAAGTATCTAGACCAAGCTTTAACTAATCATGGACACTTTCCCTTTTATTACAATAGGTTTTCGATTAAAAATTGTGCCTGTCCATGTGGCATGAGTAATGTCGATATTGAGCACCTGTCGTTTAGATGCTCTTCTATGAAAAATATTGTTCTAAGATTTATTCCAGAAATTGCAAAATTTAATACTGTAAAGGATCTAAGTAAAAATACAGTGACTAAATTGAAATTGTCAAATTTCATAAAATATTTATCTGTTAATGAAATGAATTTATATATTGATTGTGTTTAAAATTTCCCTGGGCCCACCAGCGGCCGAGCGGTAAAGTCGCTGAACACTGGTAGTTCGGTCCGAGGTTAGAATCCCGCGAACGGGCTGGCTGCATGGGTGTTTTCGTGGTTTTCCCCATGTGTAACGTGTATACGAGCCAATTTTCCCTTAGAAAGTCCTCCACAAAGGCATCCCTTCCCTTAGGCAGATAGCCCTCGAGGCTTTGCCATAATCACACACATACACACCATAATTTCCCTGTCTGTTTAAAGGAAAACTAGAATGTTTATGATATTCTGTTATTTTATTTCTTTGCATATGTAAGTAACATATTTTTATGCATGCAAGTAGCATGTGTTACATTTTGCAAAGTATGTAATAATGTGCTTTTGTTGGTGCAGCTGGTAAATCTTACCAGCTCCTAGACTTTAAGTTCATATTTTAGTTGTTTATTCTATTTTAAGTTATTTCAGGTAGTAAGGTGGTAATTCTACTGTTTCATGGGCCTGATTTAGGCCTTGTTTTAGATCTGAATGTTTCTTTAATTAAATAGCTCCACTAAGCCCTGTTAAGCTTCTAATGGCGGTACAGGAAGTTCAACCAGTCATCTCTATGTACAGAGTTAGTAACAATATCGATTACAGATCTGCTGATAATATTGTTAACATCAGCTGCATTTTGCAACGTAATGTACTAGTTGATTTTTTTGAGTGCATTCTGTAGTGATTCTCTGTTTGTGCTCCACTCATTCCTCTTCTGTCTCTAGTGCATATGTATTTATGTTGTATTATTTACCTATTGTTATTTTTCTTTTAATTAACTTGGTCCATATTTTCAGGTTGTATTTCTTAAATTGTTATTAGCGTTCATGATGCCAAAGAGCAGGAAATGGAATAACGATTATGTGAACACTCACACTGGAACAACTGATGATGCGTAAAATCCCCAGTGGTTTTTTAAACCCAACAAATAGCGATCTTCTCTGGTCGTCGTGGCTCTTGGACGACCTTGCACAGGCTATCTCTCGATGGATCTAGTATTCTGGAACTGTTTCCATAGGTTACACACGACGCTGGGCGTTAAATTAAACTCCCTGCATATCTGGACTTGCGATTGACCTGCCTCTAGCCTCCCCACAATTCGCCACCTCATTCCATCATCTAAACGTTGGTGGTTACTCATTTTTATTGTTCTGATGTGAATTTAACCGATTGCTGCAAGATAACACCAAGAAATTCGCCGAGTTGTGCTAGCGAAAGCAATTCGTTTTTGTTCCAATTGTATGCCGCGATTATAGTGCGAGAAAACACGACGTGTTCCAGCTCTCTGATGTAATGTCGATGTAACACATGACGATGGAAGCTCCGAACTAATGAGCCCTGGCTGGGCGTACAGGCGAAGGTAGACAAGAGGGCCTGACCATTGTCACATAAGAAGCAGCAGTTCTGTTGCATTTCATTTGATTGGTCCGTGAAGCCTGCAGGTAGGTGTGCACTGTCTCGTGATGATGTGTGAAGTCATCTGATAGGATCTTGCATACTTCTTGAATTGCTAAAGCAAACTACAAGAAAGTTCAGACAAATTAAGGAAATTAAGCTATTTACATTATTTAAAAATTTTGTGAAGTTTCAGAAAAGTAGGCTAGTAACTACAGTTTCCATATCAGGTGATCGAAGGTAGCGGTCTCTGTTAAGTAACTCATAATGAAATGTACCAAAATAGTTCAGAGTTTCGCAGTTCATGGATTTAGAGAAGAACTGCTCGTTAGCCTTTCTCGGGAATCTGTCTATATACTCAATTTTTAAGTCAGAGTGAAATTGATCATTTCTCACATAAAAATGCGCATCTATCATTATTCCGAGGAATCTGGACTGCACAATTTGTAGCTTACGTATATTCTTGTCTGTTGCAGTCGCCCAGGCAGGAGAAGCATATGTTAGGATAGGTGGGATGGTAGATGTATAAATCAATTTCTTCTTAGCCAGATCTAATCTCGAATGTCTGCCAAAGACTGGGTGTAGGTAGTTCAGGACGCAGAGTGCTTTTTTTTTCTAACACAATTAATATGATCACTCCTTGTGAGATGTTCATTCGGTAGAACTCCGAGATATTTTGCTTGTTTCACAATAGGTACCGGCTCTCCGAAGAAGAACAGGTTGTTTTTCAGAGCAGCATTTCGTTTCTTCCTTCTGATAATCAGGAGCTGAGATTTTTGCGGATTAATGGCTACCTTTCAGCAGCGGCACCAATCTTGTATGATTGCATGATTAATGTTAGCATCATAGTTGTTGAATGATAATGATCAACTGCATGATTAATGTTAGCTGATTTGACAGCTAAAGCTGTGTCATCAGCGTAACACGCTAGCAAGTATGCACTGTTTGGAGGCTTGGGGAAGTCTGCCACGTAATATAAATACAAAATTGGCCCAACCATTGAACCTTGCGGGACTCCGGCGGAAATGGGAAATTCACCTGAAGTGGCTTTTCCAATTGCAACATGAAAAGTTCAATCCGATAGAAAGGAGTGCAGGAGCAGAATAAGTTCTCGGTCGAATTGCAGGTCAATCAGTTTACAGATGAGCCCCTCATGCCAGACGCGGTCAAAATCTTTGGCCACATCAAGCATGAGGAGCACAATATTAAGCTTTGAGTGAAGCGCAGCCCCGGCAAATTCTGTGATTCTTATGAGCTGCTTGGCTGTCGAATGCTGCTGGCAGAATCCATATTGTTCAGGCGGGAGTAAGTGAAAATATTTCTGCATTCTATGTAGGATCACTCTTTCGAAAATTTTTCCTAAACCCTGCAAAAGGCTGATAGGACGATAACACTCAGACTTATTGTGATCTTTGCCAGGTTTCGGAATCATGATTATTTTTGCTTGTTTCCAATCCTTAGGAAAATACGAATTGAAGAGGCAAGCATTGATGATGGAGGAAAACTTGGAGATTGTGCTCATAGGAAAATTTTTGATAGCTGAGTTGGAGATTTCTTTACCAGGAGCTCTTCTAATTTTGAGGCGTTTGATTAATTCTTTAATTTCTTTAGGCGATGTCAGAGTTGGGTTGTTACAGGCAGTAGGAGCATTCAGCCAATTGCAGACCTTGAAAAGTGTGCTTGATTCTGATTGGCTATTAGCAGGCCAGGAGTTGGGAGAGAACTACTCTTTTGCGAAAACTTTAGATTTTTCCTCGTTAGTGATGAAAATTTGATCATTACTGTAGCTTCTCGCTTACTTGTACGGTGTCAATTGAGTCAGTGGCAATAGCTATAGACTCGGCCACGAATCTGTCGAGCTCCCGGCCTCGCGCTCGTGACGGTAGTAGTAAATACCACCTAGACTACACCGCAAAGCCCTAATAAACAAGTAATTTTGCACAATGGGGGTGTAGTTCTAGTCGTAGTTGTTGTAGATAGGTCTATTGCAGGAATATTTCTGTTTGAAGTTTTTAATCGTGCTCCAGAAGGATCCATCAGAGACACAAACTTTCCATGCGTTGTTCCCAGATATGGCTTTTGATTAGCTTCTTAATTTCCCTGTTAAGCTTGTTGATGCTTCGTTTAATGGCACGGTCCCATGTCAGAATGTGTTTCTTACGAAGCCAGTTTCTTTCTCGAATCGCATTTCTGATGTGCACAGGGAGTCTGAGAATTTTTTCAGCAGCCGGTACAACTTCCGAGGCTTCCTCAAGCGCTTTCTGTATTGAAGAAGTAAAAGTTTTAACTGCATAGTCAATATCATTTTTAGTTTTTAAACATCCAATTTCCGGAGGATTATCCGAGAGTAAGTTTTGGAAAAGTGTCCAATCAGTGACAGTTTTAAGCTCACGTGACTCAGATTTGGAGACTCCGAGTACTGCAATTACTGGTACGTGATCATAGCTTAGTTCGTGTTTTACTTCCATAGCTATTGGAATGAAAGTTGTTGTAATTAATATATCCAAGATATCTGAATAAGTGAGGTTGCCTGGGCAGTAGGTGTATTTCTCTGGTACATGGAGAGCCACGCGGTTATTCAGCAGAATGTTGTGGAGAGCATTTCCGTTAATATTGCTTTTTCTGCACAGCCAGTCTCTGTATTTGACGTTAAAGTCGCCAGCAACGATGACGGGGGTGTCCTCTGTTAGAAGCTCAGGCGAAAGCTTGCTTTTAGGCGCATCGTATACAGCCCGAAAGTAGACTTTGTTGAAGGAAGGGAGAGTGACACAAATAAGTAACAATTTCCAATCCTTGTTCCCGTTTAACATTAATTAAACAGGATTAGTAGCCCCTCTTAACATAGATGAGTACTCCTCCGCCGCGGTGCGTGATTCGGTCGCATCTGTAAGACACATTGTTTGGGCAGTCTCTGTCCAGCGGAAGCATGTGTCTCCGTAATTATTCCTATGTCTATATCATAATCTATAAAGAAGTTTTGCAGCTCTTGAACTCTGCTGTGCAAACCACCAGCGTTCCATATCATGATGCGGATCGGGGCACATCTAATTGTGAGCTGGTCCATTATTTTCTGTACGCAACGAGTCTTTACCTGATTCTTTTTTCCTAACTGAGTTGAAGCTAAGAATTCCCGATTCAATGATTATCGAGAGCATATCCGTAAGGCCTTTTAAAACCTGTTTGGCCTCAGTAAAGTTTTCGAAAAGAGGTCCTTCTGATACAGCGCTTGCATAAGATTTGTTTGTCACAAATCTATCTACGTAAGTCCTGGTTTTTGGAGTGTCCTTTAGTTTTGGGAACTTCTCACACCCACGGAAGTTGGCTGTATGTGCTTTTTGACAATTTGCACAGGTTGGAGGAGAAGTGCGGTCCTTTTCACACTGCTACGTTTCATGTTTTTGTCCGCATCGGACACATCTCGGTTCATGGTTACATTTCGTCTGGGTGTGGTAGAACCCCTGACATCTGTAACATTGCAGGGGTCCCGCACGTCCTTTGTAGGCTTCAACTTTAATTCTCATCTGAAGGAAGAATTCCACTTGATTATTTTCTTTAGATTTCTCAGTCCTTGGAAGGGTTACAAGGAAGAGCGGGAGCTTAATTATATCACCATTTCTCCTTCTTGTGAGCTGATGTACAGATTCTACTTTGAACCCGAGTTCAATTAGCTCGTTCTGTATATCTTCTGTCTTGATGTGGTTGGGTAAGCTTCGAATAACCATTTTTATATTTTTACTTTTGGGTAACGGGAATGAGTTTTAAAGTAAACGCCTTTATCTCTGAGTATTTTTGCCATTTCTTTGTAAATGATGGGTTTAGCACTAGTACTTTAATCCCATCTCTTAATCATTTCAGATTTGTATTCGTTCTCACTGAAATTATGTGACTTGAGCATTTTCATCAAATCATACCAGGGGTATCGGTTGCCATTAACTATGATCAGAGGTTTCTTTGAGTATTTTTTGGTATATAGTGCCTGCGGTGGAGGCAGCTGTCTGTCATCCACCGCTTTCTGTGCAGGTTTCTGACCATCCGCACTGATTGGTTGTTGAAAGGCAGTGTCGATCATGGCAGAAGAATCACGTGGTTTTTCTTCCTGAGGGGCGGGATTCAGAAGTTTCTCTTCCTGAGGGACAGAATTCACAGATTTTTCTTTACTTTTTGGGTTTATAGCCCGGGTACGGCGTTTCCTGTGCAATCGCCTAGTTTTCCGGACAGATTTCTTAATTTCTGTGTTATTTCCATCGTCTGAACTGTCCATGTCCAGTGGAGTTCCTTCTTCAGCAAAGGAAAATCTGTTAGCGAATGGAATATTGAATTCAATGGTGGGACTGAGCGGCGTTTACTGCTAGTCCGTGTCTCGTCCACTATCACAGATTCCGCAGCCAAGTTGGTCATAGATTGTTCAGGTTCCGGTTGGTCCCTGGCAGGTATATTTTCCTTATCGTCAGTGTTTTCAGATCCTTGGAGAATCATTTTGTGGAGTGTGGCTCTAAAACGCGAAGTACTCGTAGTTCCATACTCTCCTTATCAGTGAGTGGCTTGTCATCACTGTCATCACTGATCTCACTTCGTACTCCGTGATTAGCACTCCGAGAAAGTCAAAGAGCTTTTTCATCATTGCTCAATCGGTAAACAGCAGAGGTTGTAGAAACAACAGGCACGTGGCCGTGCTGTTACGTGACCTTCGAGAGAGAGAAGGCCATGACACGTAATAAACATGGCGGAGCTTTCCGTCCGATGTTATCGTCGGAAAGTCATCTGAATTTTTAAATTTTAGTTGGAAATATAACTTTATTATGTTGCTTTGTTAATTAAAATAGCTGAAAGGAAGGAGGATTTATACACATACACACTTTTTAAGCGTTTTACAAATATTTTAATTAACTTTGTGAATAAATATAATTGAAAGAACCGAAAAACAAACGAACATTTTACAAAAATTTAAACGCTGATTGAAAATTGCCACCGTTATGATAAATTGGGATGGGTTCTTAAGATAATAATTAATATTTTACCTAGGCTCAAGTATTAATTTATTCGCTTTTCAGAGCAAAATATATAACCATTAACTTCTATATCTCCAGCGTATGTAAATGAAATGCTATATACACTCATGTCCATATTTTAAGGATAATTCGGAGTCACGTGGAAATCGAACTCTAAAATAAATATATCACCTGTAAAATCACTACACACATCTTCAAGAATCATATGCAAATTTCAGGAAGTAACCAGATGACACCGATGGTACGTCACAATGACGAGAGTGTAACATAAGGAATACAGGCAAGGAAGTAAAATTGTTCGCAGGCGCTTTATAAGCATTTCAGTGCAATAACCGAATAGTTATGACACAAAGGACGCATTTGGATGATGTTTTACGTGTTAGAATTATCGGCCGTCTGGAATGTGGGCGTACCCAACTGGAAGTATCAGATGAACTTGGAATTGCCCAGAGTGTCATCTCCAGGCTTGGCAACGATTCCAAGATGATGGTAATGTGATAGACGTTACAGCACAGGTCGCCCCAGAGTTACAACGCCGAATGAGGACCGGTATTTGGCAGTTACTGCCAAAAGAAACAGGCGGAGCACAGCCTCAGACCTGTCTCGTCAGCTCTCTTCAGCCACTGGTACGACAATTTCAAGGCAGACCCTGTACAGACACTTAGGGCAGATTGGTCTATATGCTCGTAGACCTGTCAGATGCGTTGCACTTACTGCAACTCACTGTCGCCTGCGGTTAGCCTGGAGTAGAGAGCATGCATTGTGGATACCGCAACACTGGGCTTGTGTGATGTTTTCCGACGAGTCCAGGTTTAGCTTGCAGTCTGATTCTCGCCGGGCTTTCATATGAAGAGCTCCAGGTACCCGTTACCACCAAGAAAACATCACTGAACGACACCGTTACGGTGGTGCAGGAGTGCTCGTTTAGGGTGGAATTATTCTGGGTTCCAGAACTGGCCTGCATGTTCAAATTGGAACCATGACAAGCCAAATCTATCGAGACGTCATTCTGGAACAACATGTACGTTTGTTTCGGGGCGCCATGGCCGCACAATTTGTGTTTGTGGATGACAACGCCCGCCCTCACCGTGCAAACATCGTATGTGAATGCCTTCAATCGGAGGATATCACCCGTATGGACTGGCCAGCATTCTCACCGGACTTGAATCCAGTAGAACAGGTGTGGAACATGCTTGGCCGACGAGTTGCAGCCTGTCAACCTCCTCCTACATGTCTACCGGAACTTCGGAGAGCATTGCTTTTTGAGTGGTGTAATATCCCCAAAGATCAGATCGATAATTTGATACTCAGCATGCCTAGGCGTTGTACGGACTGTATTGCATCGTCTGGGACTCATACAATGTATTAACAATCATACCACCCATGTAATATTGGTTTTTTGCAAATAGGTTTTTTTTAAATTTGCTCCAGGGAGAAAAATTTGACATTTTTTAATAATATCAAACATATAGCATCTTTTTTTTGCTCTTTACCTTTGTTTAATAAATAAGCTTTACAAATAAGTCAAATTTGTTTTGCTTCTAACTTTTCCTTTGCCTGATTTTGCATTATCCTTAATTTATGGACATGAGTGTAATTTAGCTAATAAATGTGATTAAAAAATAATACATACCTAAATCTTATAGAAAAAAAAAAAGCCTTCTAACATTCATATTTGAAATGAGATAACCTAACAAACAACACACACTATTTTAAAATATTAAAAAAATGTTTTAAATATTTTTAAATAGTGTATGTTGACATATTTAGCGTATGTGGCAATATTTTAAAAAACACATAAACTATGCAGTGTTTAAAAGTTACCATGAAAAAGTAACAGAACTACTATTTCCAAGTAATACAAAATCATTTAGCGTTTTTTAAATAGCAAGCTGTTAAAAGTACAATAATTAGTAGCAATGCTGATGATTTAACATCATTTCTTTCTATCATATGTAAATATATTTAGATACACTTGTTTTAGACAAGGTTAAAAGTTCAGGCAGGTTCTCACGGCCATTTTATTCATTTTTTTCAAATCAATAACATTCCTCTGTGTACTTTCCCTTGTATACTTGGCAGAAATGATTTGAATAATATACACAATAGTAAGAACTGCACATTTAAATCTGCTCTGCATTAAATAGCACACAAAAAAAGTTTTTTCCCATTCATCTTGAATTTTATTGCTATCACAAGCATGTACAAATATTAACAATGAAAATGGAATGTATTCAAATGTAATAATTAAAAAACATAACTTGCAACATTCGTATTCATACCAAGAGATATACTACAAATTCAAAGAGAAAAATTCACAGAACTGCAATTTGCACTTAATGTAAAATTTAATGTTTTTTAAATATTATATGATTTAAAAATGCAATAATTAGGGATTACAATATTTAGTAGTAACGCTGATGTTTCTTAGCACCATTTCTTTCAATCATATGCAGGTGCATATACATATTTTTAGTTTCTAAATTTTAGGATAATGGGAATTACGATTATCATTTATATGCTTATTATTTTTTTATTGCCAGTTGTGCATGTTGTTTGTTAGGTTACTTCATTTCAAATATGAATGTTGGAAGGCTTTTTTGTTATAAGATTTAGGTATGTTTCTTGTATGAAATATTTTTTATCACATTTATTAGCTAATTTATATAGTATTTCATTTACATACGTTGGAGATATAGAAGATGATGGTTATATATTTTGCTCTGAAAAGCGAATAAATTAATACTTGAGCCTAGGTAAAATATTAATTATTATCTTAAGAACCCTTCCCAATTTATCATAACGGTGGCAATTTTCAATCAGCGTTTACATTTTTGTAAAATGTTCGTTTGTTTTTCGGTTCTTTCAATTATATTTATTCACAAAGTTAATTAAAATATTTGTAAAACGCTTAAAACGTGTGTATATATATAAATCATCTTTTCTTTCAGCTATTGTAATTAACAAAGCAACATAATAAAGTTATATTTCCAACTAAAATTTAAAAATTCAGATGACTTTCCGACGATAACATCGGACGGAAAGCTCCGCCATGTTTATTAAGTGTCATGGCCTTCTCCCTCTCGAAGGTCACGGCTGTTAGGTTCGCTAGGCCGTTTTACGGTGCTCGTAGCCAGGATCAAAGCACCAACCTACTATTAGCCCCTAACAGCAAAAGGAATTAGGCAAAATCGAGTGCAGGGAAAATCAGAGCGAGGGGCTGAAGCTCCTTCACGCTCCGAGTTGAACTTGAGAATCACGCTCAAGGTCGTTCTTTCAGCAGCGAGGAGAAAAGCGTCCGTCTAACTGTAAAGTCAGGGGTCAGAATTCCTGGATCCGCAATTCGTCTTACCCTCCACGCGCTTATAAAGCCTGCTTTTCTGCTGGCTTTGCCCCCACACGCGCGTACGCTTACGTATTTGTCACATCCACATCCGTTCGAATATCGCCGAAATATCGCGCAAAGCGCGACGTGTCCGGCTCGATGACAAGCAAAGCCATAAAGTCACATGACGTTAGAAATGCCGGACAAGTAAATTCCAGAGGAAAGAATCCTGAACTACACAGGGAGAAGCCTAATGCATGGCAGGCGTAGAGAGAGGTCAGTCATGAGAAGTAGGAGTGACTACTAACTAGAGCAGGAACGCAGAGTCCGGAGGGCGGTGCTATCTCCTGAGGCCCGAGCACACTAGAAATTAAGCAAAGTTAAATTCATCATACAGCGATAATAGGGGAAAATTACAAGTCCATTTTTATCATCTGCTCGACCATTCCCAGGGCAAGTAAAACTTTATCCTGCGGCAATTCTATTTT
Source organism: Stegodyphus dumicola (assembly GCF_044657685.1). Taxonomy (NCBI): domain Eukaryota; kingdom Metazoa; phylum Arthropoda; class Arachnida; order Araneae; family Eresidae; genus Stegodyphus; species Stegodyphus dumicola. The sequence goes on from NC_140781.1 coordinate 186,281,595, forward strand.
CTTACATTTTTCCAGATATTGAAGGAGCTTGACTGCAATCATCTGTAAGTTTTTATCCATCGCGAAATCCAATTAAGCTGGAGTGCTAGCATCTGGGTGGGATTTTGATGGCATACTACTGTCTTTCCGGATTGGTTTTCAGTCAGCGGAGGAAAATTGTCTGACAGCGGCTTCCATGCTGAATTCTTTTTCTTCTTGTCATAGGCATCACGTGTCATCTTGTCATAGGCCCCTGCTCACACTTGAGAGGCATCTTGGCGAGTTGTTACAAAACATCTGGCCGTGGCCGTAAAGCTGACATCTAGGTCCAGCAGTGTTTTCTTTCTGTAGATGGTTCTGCTTTCATCATTTCTCTTGAATGAATCAAAGAAAACTGGTAGCTTTACTTCTTTATCATCAATTTTCTTAGTAAACTGCGTCACGTTTAACACAGGAAATCCGTCTTTGATCAGCTCAGCCTTGATCTCCTCCCCAGACGAGTCGTCAGGCAGCCCACGAATAACCACTTTAAGTGGTGTTTTCTTCTTTGGGCGAAAAGCGCTAAACTGCACTTCATCTTTCATTAGTACAGCTAGTGCACTGTCTCTATGATCACCTGAGTTGAATATCAGAGTGATTTTATCATTAGTCAAAACACCAACATAATCATTGACACCATGTTTGGTGAATAGTCCTCGTAAATCACTCCATTTCACATCCGGTCTTGGGCAGAAAATCGGAGGATGTCGTTCACTTTTAGGATTAGTCTTAACCGCCGAAGCGTGCGTAAGATCATTAACAGCTTTATCCAAATTTTCAGCACAGTACATGGCCACTGGATCAGGAACTGTAGCGAGAGCTTCAAAACTGTTCGTCGTTACTACTTCGGAAACCTTGGTAGCAGCGGGAGTCTTCTTCACAGGGGGTTTCAACAGTTCCTTAACAGAAGCAGCGAAAATATTTGCAGTTTTGATGGGCGTTTGCCACTCATCATCTGTAGACTTATCGAATTTGAGAAACTGCTTTCTCTTCCTTTCAGCTTGTCTTCGGTGATATTCAATCACAATCGGATGCTTTTTAGGAAACTCTTTCAGGAAATCTTTCGCAGAATTGATTTATCTCATAGCATTCCTTCTCCATAAGGGCAAAGAAAATCTTCTTCGCTTTCCGTAGCGCTGGCTTCATAGGCTTACCGTTTCTTAATTGCTCCTGCAAAGCATCTATATCATTAAGAGCTTCATACATCTCGTTGTTTGCAGGCTGATCCAAATCATGTCCAAAACTTTTTAGAACAGCATACGACTGGTCCACAAGGACCGAAAGATGTTCATTAGGCATAGCGAATATGCACGAAGCAAGGGACGTACGTCAAAATAATCACGTGGTTAGAACCAGAGAAGCATCGGAGACAACAACATTCACCCATGAAAGCCACCCGTCGAATGGATGACGTATTTGCCGTAGATGATTTGCGTTTATATCTAGAAGCAGTGGTTTTTCCTTCAGTTCAGTCCTTTTCATGCAATTCGATAAAATATTCAAATTCTTCTAATTTATTTCACCAGTGTATTAACACTACTGGAAAGTCTATCCCTAATGACTTTAAAATCATTTCCGATCTATTTACCATATTTAAGTAAATTTCGGAAATTTTCGCGGATGTAAATATTTCAAAATTTATCAAGCTCTTTGCTAAGCAACTAGACCAGATTTTAAATGATAATCATAATCTAAAGAAATTCGTCATGCTACACAACTTGTTTGAAGAGGCTAGCAAGATCAATGATATTAATTAAAGTTAAACCAGCCCCAAACTGCTTGCTTTACACCTTCTAGTATGGCTCTGAAAAGCCTTTAGCGAATTCAATGTGTTTCATTCTGAATTATTCTCCTCACTACTCGATGGTCAGACGCGAATAACTTCACTGTCTCTGTTCCTTCGGTTTACATGTTCCTTTGCCCAAATGACGTTTCATCCATTTTTCTCCCCTCCTTTTTCATTTGCGGAAGTGTGTCTTTTCCCCATTTTCCCATCGTCCTCTTAATCTCAGCCTCACATGCGAGATGGGAGATATACACACATCACCTAATTTTCATTGAGTTAACATTAAAAATAATTTAATGAACTTAAAAAAGTTCTCTTTTATCAAATATATTTCACTCTTTCTGCGGTGTGTTTCAGAAAGATTGTACGATTAAGAATTAATTATTACGTATCGCGCAACGAACGTAACATGGTGCATAATATATGGTGTTAGAAATATCTTTTATGAATTAAATTTATTTACATCAACAAAAAATGGCACAAGTTTTCTATATAAAAATATTATAAATGAAGCGTAATTTTTATTTTCTTTTACAGAAATAACTGAAATCACTTCTCAAATGATGAAGCTAGAACTAATAATCACACTGAAAGGTGACATTCCAAGTTAAATAAAAAATAAGCTGTCGGTCCCCTTTTAAACGTACACTCACTGATTCAGCTTCTGAAGCCAGATCAAGCAGAAAATGCCTTATCCAGAGCTGTCTTAGCTAGCAAAATGCTTTATTAGTGCTTTATCCAAGATTTGATTCTAAGTCCGACTGTGTAACAGCACACTTATCACCACACCAACTGCGGCAGATCAGAACATATTCATAGTGATCCACACTACAAGAGATTATAATGACATATGCAGTGGGGATGCATTTAAAGTCGGAATATTATTTCATTAGAATATTACTCGCTTTTATGGGAGGGAAAATGCATAATGTATAAAATGTTAGAAAGATTTAAATAACAAACAAAAATAAAATAATTAATCTGCAAATAAAAGTTATTGTAAATTTTATGCTTCTTAAGCAGTAAAATAATCCAGCTGTTTCTCCGCGTAATGTGATTGCCAAGATTTAAAAATGGAAACTTTATTATTTTCATAGAGGTTACTAAGATTTAAGTCACTAGTGATATTCCAATGGCTAAGTGGTTAAAAAACGAACTTTGGAATTTATCAAAGGGAACTATAAAGACACAAGCATCTTCTTCCCTAAGACACAAAAAAGGAGTTGCTTGTCTACTTTTGTAATAAGAATTTTAAGGGTTAAAAAGCGAATAAAAATATTTTCTTAGCAAAAAGAAATTTTTGTGAGATCTAAATGTAAAGTTTAAGTTATTAAATTAGTTTGAAGTGACCTGAGGCATAATGTATTTACACAAAATTAAATACCAAGAAACATAACTGTTAAATGGAGTTCATTCCAAAAATAAAAAGCTTATTGTATTTCGTAAAAAATATCGATTCCAAATTATTTCATTTAAGAAAGAAAGCAGCACATTTCCTTTATTGATACATCTAATTAAGACGAGATTGTATTTCCTTATAAAAAATCTTTCTTAATCCCATAGAAAACAGATTCCACCGTTTCTCCTTAAGATTATTCACAAATACGCATACAATATAAATTTTGAGCTTTGAAATGCTTGTTTAAAGGTCATTACCCAAAACACACTGTGGAACAGAATATGCAAATATCGTATGATATGACCAATGAGGATTTACTCTCCACAAACATGCAATTTACTTACTAGTTGAAGATGACCCCTATAATTGGTTTAACTCAGAGTTTAATTGCTGATAAAAATTCCTGAAAGATGATTCTGGTTATTTTTTTATTTGATATATTCAACTACTCCTTCCATATCAAAATGATTGTTTGATTTATAAATTTGTTTCGGATTAAGGAGCTAGACGCAGGAAGAGCTGTTTTCGATACATTACTTTTTATATTTATAAAACAGAAATTTGATACTATCTACATAGTTTTATTTTATTTCTTTTTTATAGAGCTATGAGGAAAAAAACACAATTTAAGGTATGAAGAGAGAAATGCGATTCTACGGGAGTTAACTGAGAAAATTTAAAAATGAAAGACCTAAGCATTGTATTACAGTGACTATAAGTAAAAAAAAAAATGATGCGTTGGTCAAAATTTTTCTGGGATAAGGCAACGAGCCAAATGCTGCAATAATAGAGGTGAACTCGATAAAGTTGAGGCAAAAATAAAGGAACATAATGGTCACTGACACAAAGGAAATAAAATCAATAAGGTCCTTTTCACGAACACACTTCCTTGAAAAGGCTTGCAGCTGCAGGGGAAGAGCCACTGGAAATGATGTAGAGAATTAAAATAAAAGCATAATGAAGTGCGCTTCAAGCACTTTAAAAAACCTAAACTACAAGATAAAAACACATGAAAAAGGCAGTGCTTTGATCTTAAAACACGTTCCCTGTCTTCATAACTTATGCCAGAGTATTCATTAATGCAACCTATAAAGTAATAAATAATTTTAAAAAATTAAATAATATGTAATATAAATAAAAGTTAAAAAATACTTGTATACATTTGTATCGAAATTAATAAATTATATTAATGAACTGAAATTAATGACTGAGCCAAAAAAAAAAAAAAAAAAAAAAAAAGCTCTGAAATGAAATAATTATTTTGATACACATAATTTATGCAAAAAAGGATAATTATTTTGATTCTGAGGAAACACGACTTAAAGACGATGACTGCATAATTCTCAGCACTAGTGTGCTGTCGGTCAGCTGGAAGCAGGACAGTCTATTAAAATTATTGCTATTTACTTTGGTGTTGATTATTGTGTAAAATCTTGCTTTTGGATTCAATTTTGAATGAGTAGGTTAGATGTTCTCAGACTTATTATCGATCGTCCTAGCAGTAACGCACCCTCTGATAAAAGTGTTAAAAATTTCAAATATGTGCAAATAAGTTTAGTGAAATTATATTGTTACGAAATGTACAGGCGCAGGCTTCCCAGCAAAGCAGTTTTAGGGTTTCCATAAAATGGAAAAGAAAGGCAGGGTCGCCACATTTGGCGAGAAATCGCGCATTTGGCGACACAATTGGCGATATGCCATGGACGGATGGAGAACCTTCTGGAACGAATTCTTACCGGTTTAGCCCAGAATGTTCTCGAACACAAGCCTATAAGCTATATAAACCCTGCTGGTTCGCAGTCAGTTAGTGTGTGTGCCTCGTCTAGCGAGCTGATAGACAGTCATTGAGCGAGTTTCTCGAAGTCTAGCGCCGAGTTGGTCGTCGAGTGCATCGAGAGTCTTGTAGTGTATCGCGAATTAGTGTATCGTCGAGTTTTGTCTTAGACTGTGATGAGACGCGAGCTATACTCTTGTGTATCGTCGAGTGCTTCGCGAGTTGTAGTGTGGAGAGTCTCGAGAGTACGTGGAGTTCCAAGAACGATCGAGCAGAGTCGGGAGCTGTACTCTGGTGCTTTGCAGTGAAGCTGTCTCCACAGTTATTGCATGACAGTGTGAAGGCTGTATCGCTGATTGTTCTAGCGTGTTTATAGTAGATTTTCGACGACTGTAAAAGTGTTTTGGAGCTGTCCTGACAATACTGGCCAATAAAGTGTATTATTCGATACTTCATCAAATGTCGTCGTTATTCACTCCGAATTCACACGAACCCCGTACGAACGTGAAGGAAGAAAATAACGTAACAACTGGTGTCAGAAAAGAAAAAAACGCAACAATTGGTGTCAGAAGTGGGATTTGAGGGTGAATGCCAGTGACAAGAGCGATGGAAGAACAGTTAAGACAGATCGTGACTGCCTTTGCTGCATTCCAAGAAAATGTGGAAGCCAGACAGAAAGAGATGAAAGCTGAAATGAAAGAGATGAAAGCCGGACAGGAAGAGATGAAAGTCGGACAGGAAGAGATAAAGGCTGAGATCAAGAGCGAAATAAAAGCCATTCAAGAAAAGATGGAAGAGAAATTCGAACAGATGGAAGTCGAACAAAACAAGATCAAAAGCGAAATCGTGGAGCTTAAAGAGGATACCGGAGCAAAAACAGCAGCTGTGGATGAACGATTTGAAGAAAAATTGAGAAAATTCCGGAAGGAAGTAGATGTTTCGAAAGAAAACCGGACTGAGCCCAAGAATGAAGCTGAAGATTTCAAGGTTCCCCCAGTGTACTCTCATATGGTAATCAAACCAAGCACATACGATGGAAAATCATCATCGAGTGTATATAAGACCCGGTTTTCCATCGTGGCGGAAAGTAACAAGTGGGACTTCCACATGAAGGCTTCGCAGTTGGCTGCATCACTCCGAGGAGATGCTGCAGACATCTTAGGGGTTCTTTCCGAAGATCTGATTTCAAACTTTAATACCCTCTCGAATGCGCTGGAAATGAGATTCGGGGAAAAGTGTGCAGAGGACTGTAGCCGTCTGCAGTTGAAATCCCGCCAGAAGAAACTCACAGAAAGCCTTCAAGAACTTGCTTCTGACATCGAGTGGTTAGCGCATCAAGCATATCCGGACTATACACCTAATGTCCAAGAAAATCTGGCCTTGATGCATTTCGTCGATGCCGTTAAGGATGCGGAAGTTCAGAAAGCTCTCAGATTGGCGGATCTGAAAGACCTGAAATCTGCCTTGGTCTACGCTATGAAGTTCGAGTCGGCTTAACAAGCGACTCGAAGAGATCGCCATCCTGTTAGAGCGGCTCAAATACAAGATCCAAATTTTGATGTCTCGAAGCTAAAAAAAGAAATAGGAGAGATTCGGGAGGCGTTAAGAAGACCTAATAAAAACAATACTGGGAAGAAAATCGTCAAGTGCTGGAACTGCGGATTGGAAGGACATCTCAGTAGGAACTGTCACGTGAATCAAGACTGGGAGAGAGCTCCCGCGAAACAAAACCAGGGAAACTAAAGTGTGGCAATTTCACGGCGGAGGTTGCCAGGCAAAGATGAAGCCCCTCTGAAAGTTCTTCAAATCTCTTCAATGAGCGGCGGAGATAACGGACTGTTCGTCGAAGGATACATGAATAAGCATCCTTGTAAAACGATCATAGATACGGGAGCAAATGTCATCGTGAGAACAGACGTTGTGATACGGATCCGTAAATCCCCCAATTCCAAACCCAAAGTCGTTCATTATGACAGATTAGCTCCATATACTATGGCCATAGTACTTAGTGCTTCTCATTCTTAGGGGTACCCATAATTCTTGTGCATGAGTTTTCTTACCTAGTTTCTGTGTAAAGTTTGTATGTAGTGTAAATGTTTTTTCCTTAGTTATGTTATTTGTTTGTTCTATTGCCTTTTGTTTGTATCGAATTATGCTTCTGACCAAGGATTGTACTGCCCGGGACGTGCAGTCCTTGGGAGGGGGCAGTGTTACGAAATGTACAGGCGCGGTGAGAAGGCTTCCCCGCAAAGCAATGGCAACCCTAAAACTGCTTTGATATTGTTAACTATTAAATTAAAAAATTAAATATCCTATCATCCTATTTTAAGTTTTTTTTTCTCTAACGTTCGTACATTTATGCGATCTGAGCTTTGTTCAAGGTCAATAGCCGCTCATAGACTTTAGCAAAATAATCCGTTTTCATTTTCATAAATATTCGCAAATCACATAATATTCATATTTTAGCCATTTGTCATAAATGATGTTTTTAAAAGGAATAATAGAAATGGATGCTTTATTTAAAAGGAAATAAAAATAAGTCCCTTAAAAAGGTAATAGTATCTCATTAATTCTTTTAGAAATGACCGATTTATAAGGATGTCTACACTTTATGTGGCCATCATTTCCGGGCTCATATTTTTAGGAAAAACAGGTAATTTGCCTGTTTTTCCTATTGAAGCATTTCCGAGCTATTTTCAATTAAAAAATTTTTTTCTTTACGTCGATTTGTTGCCTCTAACAGCAGGTAATGTATCGTCTTGTTGCTCTGCACTTCTTACTTTTTTACGCGATTTGAGAATATCGTCGTTTTTGAAGAACTCGTAATATTTGTGCATTTACATATTTGTGATAAAATAATAAAACAAACCTAGATTTTCGAAATGGAGAAATGACTAGGATAGATTAAGAAAGTGATGATTCCCAGGTGATGGATATAGGACAATCTACTAGCACTAAGAATACTGAAAAGAAAAAAGTTTGAAAGTTATTTATCATTTGGGTTTACTTGGAATGGAGATGAAATGGACTCTCAACTTCAATGTGCTGTTTGTGGTGAACTGTTTTTCAATCAAAGTATGAAACCACTGTTTCTTAAAACACATCTTGAATCTAAGCATGCCAGTTTAAAGGATAAATATGAAGAATATTTTAAGAGAAAATTATCGGAGTTCAAAAATAGTAAACAAGTAACGAAAGTTTTTGTTACTTCAAGTGAAATAGCTTTGGAACATAGTTACCTAGTAAACCTAAGAATTTCCAAGACTGGGCAGACTCACACTATTGACAAAACATTATATTACCAGCAGCTAAATCTATCGTTTAAACATTATTCAATGAAAAAGCGACTAATGAACTTGATAATATTCCATTATCTAATGATACAGTAAGTCAACAAATTCATGAAATGGCAAATTCTATAAAAGGTATACGTTGAATAAAACACAGTGAGTATTTCGCATTGCAATTGGATGAAAGTACTGATATAACGAACTTTGTTCAATTACTAGTTTACATACATTTCGAAGACGATAAACAAATTGCCGAAGAGTATTTATTTTGTGTATCCCTTCATGATAGAGTAACTGCAAATGAAAGTTTCAAAGTAATTGACAATTTTATGTCTGAGAATGACATTCCTTGGTATAAGTGAATTGCCGTATGAAGTGACGCAGCTCGGGTTTTAACAGGAAAACATGCCTGTTATTTCACAAATAAAGATAGTCGCAACTGAAACTAAACTCGCTCATTGCTCCATTCATCGTGAAGCTTTAGTAGCCAAAACAACATGAAAATCGTTTTGAATCAAGCTGTGAAAATTCTTAATTTTATTAAAGCTGAGCTTAAAAATCAAGAATATTTACGATTTTATGGTAAGAGATGGGCAGTTGAACATAAAACGCTTTTGTTATATTCCGAAGTAAGATGGTTATCCAGAGGTAAAGTTTCAAATCGTCTTTTCGAACTTCGATTAGAAATTCAAATTTTGCTATGTGATTCAAAATTTGAATTACAAAATTGTTTATTTCGTGAAATATTGTTGGTGCGTTTGTAAGGATCTTAAGTTTTACTAACGTTTATTTTGTTTTAAAAACTACACTGTCCTCTCTTATTTTCCACTTCCGGCCAGAATTAAACGCGTTAACTTGTTTATGCAAAGTTGTACTTGCTAACGCATACGTGTTTAAGTTGTGGCTTTTCGCCAAGAACGGAGTTAAATGGAGAGAAAGTGAGCCGCCTTGCCACTGTATTTCACGCGAGTTTCAATCAGTTGCTGTCTGCCTTTAAGGCCACAGGTATAGTCTTCTTGATATTTAAAACGTATTGTAGTTCTCGGCAATTTGCGTACTACATACGTAATAATTTAAAAGGCCAGTCTTAGTGTTAGGCATTTGTGGAAACTAATCCAAAGTTAGCTTTTATTTTAATTTAGTTAGCTAGTAGTTTTATATTTTTGCGTTCAGACCACAAGTGGTTGGTCTCTGTATCCCGAAGTGGGGAGCACCTGTAATATTGCGGAAAATAAAGGGTAAAATTTACCCTTCCTGCTTGTGTCGTCTATTCCACACATACTTGAACATAGCTTCAGTAAGCTCCCTGTTTCCATTCAGGACACGTCATATTCCCAAAGCAGATCAAGAGACGTACAAGAGTCCTGATACGTTTAGCATACTTAGCTGATATTTTGAGGAAGTTAAATGAATTAAATTTAAGATTACAAGGACAAAGTGTTAATTTGTTTATAATTAGAGATAAAATAAATGGGTACTTTTCCGTTTCGCCGGCGCAAATCTCGCAAGCAAACTTTGTTGGCGACAACATACAGTATACACATAAAAAATTTTAACAAACGTTAGTTCTAAGAATTTTTTATTTTGAAGGCATAAACATTTTAATATGGTTTAAAATTTTGTAAAAACCAATAAATTTGTAAAAAGACATTAATTTAAGAATTTACTATGCTTTCATGGTTCAACATCCTGATTTACTAGTTCGTATCACGTGAATCCAAGTTATCTCGTCTCACGTAAACTACGCTACAAAAATCTAATTCTCTCAGTAATTATTTACATTAATTTCAAGTTAAGTCTTAATTTGGAATACAAGTTTAAATGCAAGAATTATTTCAATTTTTACGAATAGCTTACTCAGAACTTATGTAAAACCGCAGTGCTTTACTTCGCTACTGCATTCTCATTAGAATTGATGAATTTAACCCTTGATTTCGCCTTTTCTACATTTTCGCCTTCGGGTGAGCGGTGTGTTTGCATTCTAATTGACTTAATTACCGCGAATAGTCTTAGGGCATAAAATTCAACTATCTTGTAAAAATTCTATGTAATTGTATACTAGTATTGAAAGAAACAATCAGTCTGATAAGAAATGGCATTTGAAATTGAGGCGTAAAAAGTTACTAGCGAAGATATTCCGTTTGGCATCAGTTGTACCATTGTTGGCGACTTTATCGTTTTCTCCGGCAAAACGGAAAAGTACCAATAAATGCAGTGATAAAAACCTCGAGAATCAAAGAATTGGATAATAATGTTTCAAGCATTTTCCACTTTCAGAAAGTTTTCTAACCAAAAATAATTTGAAAATAAAAGATGAATGAGCATCCGACATTAAAAATTATTGTTTTTTATTGATAAACTAGCTGCTACGTGGCCAGCCTTCGTCTGGCTTTTAAATGTGCCGGAAAACTGCCTAAAGGGAACACTAAATATTAAATTTAAAAACTGCCCAGAATTTTACTCTGCATAACAACTTTTTCGTAGCTCTGGGTCTGCTCTGGGCTCGTAGCTCTGGGCTTACACGCAGCACGAACGAAAGTCAACCACACAGACAGACTCTTCCTTTTATATACACTCACTTCCAAAAGTTAAGCACGAAGATGTAAAATGCAAAAAAATCAACAAATACTGCTTTGATTGACACAAAATTCGGCAGGAAAGTAGCATATATTTATGCATAAAACAAAATCAATAATAAATTTTTGTAAGTTATCAGATAATGACGTACTGGAGACTTGAACAGAATTATGTATAAAGTGAAAATAAACAGCCTAAAATGAAAAAAAAAAAAAAAAAAAAAAAAAAAAAAAAAAAAGACGACATTAATAGGGTATGTGATTCCCCCTCATCTGTATACAAAGTTTACACCTTGTGACCATGCTTTCAATTAGGTGGTCAACCACCGCAGAATTAAGCACTCGCCATTCTTCTTGTAGAGCAGTTTCCAGCTCAATAAGAGTGGCTGGAGGTGGGAAACGTGAAGATACAGAACAGCCGAGAGCATCCCAAAGATTATCAATGGGATTAAGGTCGGAAGAATATGCTGGCCGCGCCAGTCGCACAATCCCTTCACTCTCCAGGTAGTCATCGACGATGTCAGCCCTATGGGGACGTGCGTTATCGTCCATTAACACAAAAGCAGGGCCAACTGCTGCAGCGTACAATCTCACAATGGGTTCTAGGACTTCATCTCGATACCGGACAGCCGTCAAAGAACCCCGTTTAAAGATGTGCAGGTCGGTGCGGTATCCTAATGAAATCCCTGCCCACACCATAATGCTTCCGCCTCGGAATGCGTGATGGTCGGTGGTGTTTTCGGACGGGTCCGTGACACTTAACCGACAACCACTTAGCCGAAGGGACACTTAACCGACGCCAGTTAGCCGACAGGACATTTAGCCGACACGGACACTTAGCCGACACGGACACTTAGCCTACAGGACATTTAGCCGACAGGTCATTTAGCCGACACGGACACTTAGCCGACAAGACATTTAGCCGAGAAGGACACTTAGACGACAGGACATTTAGCCTACACGGACAGTTATCCAACAGGACATTTAGCCGACACGGACAGTTAGCCGACAGGACATTTAGCCCACAAGGACACTTAGCCGATCGGACATTTAGCCGACACGGACAGTTAGCCAACAGCACATTTGGCCGACACACAGAGTTAGCCGTCAGGACATTTAGCTACAGGACACTTACCTGTCACGACATTTAGTCAATAGGTTACTAAGCCGACAGTGACGTTTAACTGACACGTACCCAAAAATTATTTAAACTATCAATTATAAAATTTCTCGACTACTCCATAAGTTCAATATTTAAGTCATTTTTTTTCACCTATCAGTAAACTTCATTTTTCGATTCTTAAAGATCTCATATGTGCTATTAATTTATTGTGTTAATTTAGCATTGTTTGATATGTATCAAGTTGTTTGGTGTACATTGGCCAAATTGAAAAAGCGCTGAAATTTCTCGAAAATGAATAAAACAAAACCTTAAAGAATATTTTACTTCTAAATTAAACATTATGCACTAGTTTAGCGCTATAAACATTAATCTAAGTAAGTATTTTAAGCGAGAGGCGTGGTCAATAAAATGTTACAGAATTTTTATCTCAAGAATGGTGGCATGAACTGCAAATTATAGAGGTCACAAATAATTTATACCTTTGCTTGTCTTAAAAATTCACTTTTTTAAATTGTTTTTAATAACAAAATAAAATATATTTGCTAAACTAACCCTCACCACTATATGTTTCCATGAAAAGTATAATTCAAGAATAAAAATAATTTTTATTGCATTATTCAGATTTTTCATGATAGGGAAAGGAAATTTCATTAGTGGGAAGAGAACGTAAAGGTATTAAAATTTTGAAAGCATTTGGAAGAGCGAGATTGGAAAATTAATATCATTAAGTAAACAAGAAAAATTATTAATGAAGTGAAAGTGTTAAAAAGAACCCAGTTGATTAAATGAAGAAGCTTTATGGATAATTTTTGAAGATCTCACATTAAAATGTAATTACGTGACCGCCGTACTTAGCTAAGAAAATTCTTTTTTCCTTTCGAAATTTCATTCATATTCCCTGGCGAGAAATTTCAGCTCCTTATCAATTTCGCCAATATACACCAAACAGCACGATACGTACACGAACCTTATAAGAGATAGACTAACCCTGTGGGCGGAGCGTGCGTCGCCCACATGTCCGTAAGAAAGTGTGTGTGTGTGATTATAGCAAAGCCTCGAGGGCTATCTGCCTAAGGGGAGGAATGCCTTCATGGAGGACTTCCTAAGGGAAACTGGCTCGTATACACGTTTACACATGGGGAAAACCACGAAAACGCCCATGCAGCCAGCCCGTCCGCGGGATTTGAACCTCGGCCCGAACTACCAGTCTTCAGCGACTTTACCGCTCGGCCGCTGGTGGGCTGTCTGTAAGAAAGAGTAGGGGCGATCTGGCTTACTTTAACACGGAAACCGCTGGCGTTTGTATCACATAACTGTTTTTAATTATTAAATCTGATGCGTTGTATAAGTGATGAGATTATGAATGTCACAGTTTTTGCAAACAAGATTTAACATATCTCATAAAATGACATATCTCATAAAAGCACTTTTTACTGCATTTTGCGCATTTTTTTCAAGCGTAATTCTTGTATAAATTTCTTTACTTTAGTAAAACGGTAAAAATTCTAAACGCAAAACTTATGAACTTATTTTTGTGTACAAATAAAGTAAAATTAAATAATACTGATAGCATATGATGCTTTGAAACAAATAAGGTAAAATTAAACAAGATGTGATAATTTTCTTTGATTTTATGAGCATTTTCAGGCAGTAGTTTTTAAAATTATTATAACATAACAAGATGATCATTTATTTGATTATATGATCATTAATTATTAACATTACAAGATGATTATTTATTTTAGTAATTCATAAAATTCGGAGCATAAACATTTTGAGTGTAATGAGGGAAAAAACAGATAAACTCTGGAAGCACTCAGCAATATAATTTTATACTACGCCCAAAGGAGCGTTTTTGTAACGTTTTGCGTGTTACCTTTATTTATTAAACATCATGTTCTTCGCAAGTAAATCACATAAAATTTAATTCAAGAACAATATCACAAAATATTTGAAAATGACATATCTTTAGAATTTCCGCGCTGGAGATTGTTATTTTCTGTACAGGGTTGCCATTGCTTGCTTTGAACTCGTTGAGTTTCTTAATCAAAGCTTCGTTAAAGTTACAAAATATGAAATGGATTAAAACAAATTCGAAATTAGGCCGTCCAGGTGCCCATGTTCGGGTGGAGATTTACGTTATTCAAAATTTTATGGTTCTAAATTGTGTTGTTTTTTTCACAGTGCGAGAGAAACATACATGCATTCATGCAGATTCTTCATTATTTAATTTCTTTAAATTTAATACAGGGCGATAATATTTGGTGGCAACAGTTTGCAAAGTGAAACGGACATTTATAGTGAAACAAAGCAAAATGCCGTTTCGAAACTAATAGCTTTTCTGAGCTGCCGCCCCATTGGGCTAATAAAATAAATTAGCAATAAATAAAGAAACTTATGCAGAACTAGACATAAAAAAAAAAAAATAATCACTATAAAATACTAGCACAATTTATTATTACAGTTAAACACAGTTTTTAACATAAATGCATAAAAATTATTTAAGTGTTAAAAGTGTTAATCACTATATGTTATAAAAGATTATTGAAATAAAACTTCTTTGTAGAATATTATGCTATAATATTCAGATATACTTTTAAAAAAACAGTACAAATAAGAATTTTAAGCAAAAGCTTTCAAAAATCCATTTTTTCGATTTTAGTAATTTTTACTTATTTACACCAATAAAAAGCATAAAAACTGTAAGAGAAAATTGTTTGTTTGAATTTTTCTATTAGTTCAGATTTAAAATATTATTTTTTAAAATAAGGAGATACAAATTTCCTTACAGCATAGGAAAAGCTAACAAAATATCCAGACCTGAAAGCATGTAACAGCTTTATAATTATTTAGAACATTAATTACGCTTGATAAACACACTAAATTTTTAAAAATCAATCTTAGTTTCAAAAATAAAATTATCTAAAAATTCTAATTTGTGAAATGAGGTGCTATCACCAGCTTTTTCTTGAAAATTATACGCGCTGCAACAGCCAACTATTGTTAAGTTTCTGCAAGTCGTCCCTACTTACTCCGGATGCGGTCAAGGTAACAGCCGGCAATACGCCAAGGCAAGGGAGAAAACCCATTTGGGTTGGTCTATTTCTTATAAGATCCATGGATACATATCAAACAATGCTAAATTAACACAATAATTAAAAGTATATATGAGATCTTTAAGAATCGAAAAATGAATTTTACTGATAGTGAAAAAGTAACTTAAATATTGAACTTACGAAGAAGTCGAGAAATTTGTAATTGATAGTAAGTTTGAATAATTATTGGGTACGTGCTAGCTAAACGTTACTGTCGGCTTTGTGTCCTGTCGACTAAATGTGTTGATAGTTAAGTGTCCCGCAGTTAAATGTCTTGACGGCTAACTCTCTGTGTCAGCAAAATGTCCTGTCGGTTAACTGTCCGTGTCGGCTAAATGTCCTGTCGGCTAAGTGTCTTTTCGGCTAAATGTCAGTGTCGGCTAAGTGTCCGTGTCGGTTAAATGTCCTGTCGGCTAAATGTCCAGTCGGCTAAGTGCTCCTGTCGGCTAAATGTCTTGTCGGCTAACTGGTGTCGGCTAAGTGTCCGCGACCGGTTTTCGGACTGATTGCGTGTTCGTTGTTTACGCCATACCCTTATATGCTTGTCATCTGGCTCCTGAGCAAATCTTGACTTATCAGTAAACATAACATTAACCCAGTCAGACACATTCCAATTGACATGTTCCCGGCACCACTGTAATCGTGCCCCTCTTGATTGGACGGATAGAGGAACACAAACTAGAGGTACCCGGGCGTACAGTCCACTCATATGTAATCTTCGGTGTACAGTAGCTGCAGATATCGCCTTACCAATGGACGCTGTAACCAGAGACCTCACACGTGTGGAGGTCGCTCTGCGATTCCGCTTGGCTACAATAGCAATATATCGATATTCCGCGGGGATTGTAACCCTTAGGCGACCGGCTATGGGCCTTCGGACAACTGTGTGTGTGGTTTGGAATTGTTTCCATAAAAGTGAAATTACAGAATGATGAACGCCGAAGAAAAGAGCAACATCTGTGATTGACTGTCCTGCTTCAATGCGTCTCACAGCACGCCAGGGCTCAGAATCTTCCATTCGTCTTCTGGAAGTCATAGAAACACGTATGTCTTGAAAACAAATTGTACGAAAGTTTTAAACACCTTCTATCAGCACTGACAATCAACTTCTGTAACCCTTCATAAAGCTGGCTTCTTATAAGACTACCTTTTTTGCATATGTCTTGACATGAAAGCGCGATTGGCTGTTATTTGCATACTTCCATCTACCTCTGCAGCGAATTGCATCCTCTTCATTTCTGATTGGCTTCCGGAAATTAGCATTTTCCTCTCCGTGCTTAACTTTTGGAAGTGAGTGTATATAGATAGATGATAATTTTAACATGTATTTTCTCGAGGGTTATGAAAAAGAAAAATGGATTTCTAATCCCTCTTTTTTTTTTTTTTTTTTTTTTTTTTTTTTTTTACCTTAAATTTTCCCTCATGAAGAAAAAGAACAACTGATAGAAATTTCCTATGATCCAACTTTAACTGAAGATTTCAGAAATAGGACACTTGTTAACTTTTGGCTGAACCGAAAAAAATGATTTAAAGGCACTTAAAATAAAGCTATTAAATTTGTATTGCCTTTTTGCACAACCTATTTGTGTGAACAGAGATTTTCTTCCATATTATATTTGAAAAATTAATACAGAGCAAAATTAAAAGTGGATCCTAATTGACAGTTCAAATTAAGTGAAATAAGAGACATAAAGAAATTAATCTCTCTTAAACAGGCCCGAATTTCACACTCAATTTTAGAATTAAAGCATTCTAACTTAAATTTTTATGATTAAAATGGTAACCAATTTCAATCTAATATTTTTATTTGTACATATTTAATACAAATAGCCAATAGGTTGTGCAAATGGCAAAATATGTACATTTTAAAAAATATTTCTATTGAGAAATTAAACAATGATCATTGTAAAATGTAGTGGTGGTACTAAAATTTTTCAACTTTTGTTTAGATGGTACGCGTCAGTCAAAAGGTTGAGAACCGCTGCTTTGGCTTTATTTACACGCATTCTCCCCTTTTTTACTACTTTTCCAAGTTCATTTGCATTAATAAACAAAATAGTGTTGTTACCAAGTTACATGATGGTTAAAGTATCTGTTAATATCCTCAGCAACATCCTTTTGAAGAAGAATTTATTTTTTTATATATATAATTAGTTGCTTGGTTAATAATATTTTTTTCTCTTATCTCTGAATTTTCAGATTTAATTAAAAGTTTTGTTGCTATAAAAAATCACATGCGTTTCAAACACGCTGTTTTTTTTTTTTTTTTTTTCCGCATCTTTGAATTTTAAGATTTAATACTAAATTTTCTTTCTCCAAAAAACCGCATCTTTCAAACACGCTGAAGAAATAGCCAAGCTAATTTCAAAGCCATTTTAGATCAAAAGGAGAAAAGGTGCTTACTTTTTATTATGACTTCCCCATTATTTTTAAACAGCGTCAAGAGCTTTCTTATTATATAACTTCGCTAAAGCGGCAACTCTACTCAGAACTATTCGCAAACTGTCGTTAAACAGTCTTCCTAGTTAGTCTGCCCTTCACGGCTACCATTTGGTTCAGTCCATTATCAAAAGAGCTCTTGGCGACATTTAAATAGCAGTGCCCTTAATAATGACGAAGTACAGGGGAAAAAAAAAAATCCGGATAGCTTTGTTTTCACTGCTTTAAAAATTCTAGAACACAGTATGATAGACTATTTATCATCCTCTTGTAAAACACCCCTACTCTATGTTAACATAACTGATACATTTTTTTTTTCCTGTCATGGACATATTCTAGATATTTAACCATTAAAATAGTTGCAAAAATTGTGAGGAAAAAAAAGAAAAAAAAAAAAAAAAAAAAAACCGAACACATTTCGGGGGCGGGGAAAGCGCGAAACGACTTTTACAGATAAAATTGACATACATCTAAATATTTTGAGAGAATTACACAGAGGTAAATATTTATTAAAGAAAATTAGAACAAATGAAATTAATTTTAACGCTATGATAGCATTTTTTTTTTTTTTTTGCTTTTGATAAAAATTGGCAAATTGAAAGATAAAGACATTTTAAAACAAGAAAGACGGAAATAAGAATATTTTATCTTACTTAACATTCTTTTTCCAAAAAATTTAATTATAGTACGCTGTCTTTATTTTAACAATATCGTTATAACACTATTATGCTCGTTAATAAATCATGAAATTCACAAATCACCGTTTAATTTGGTAGGCAATTTGATTTTAAAGTTGATGAAACGTTCATTCATCTCCACACTTCGCAATGCACACAACAGATTTAAAATTAAGAGAAGAGAAAAGGGTTGTTTTTGGCATAATAAAAGGAATAAATTCAAATGGTTACCTGAATGTCTGAAAAAAAAAAAAAAAAAAAAAAAACCCCGCTGTAAATAAAAATCACCGAACTGGTATGATTTTTAGTGCCTTTGCAAAAAAATATTGGTAAAGGATTAGTTTCGCGTCTAAGATCTTGAAACTTCAGCGGGTTCCTTAAAAGTTAGGAAAAATTTTTGAAAATTGGCAGATATACATAAACTGCAGGTTTTATACAGGTTGTTGGAACTTACAGTTCAACAGAAAAATTGATTCGACAGTTAAACAGCATCGTCAAACTTTCTCTTTTACTTATTTTATTTGACTGATTATTTCTTCTTAAAAGAAATACTGAAAATGTTTCCAATTGTTCTTTGTTGCAATGGAAGAGGGGCTGCAGAACTCTCCGCATAAAATGTAACCCTCCCCAGATTAAAAACTGTTCTAATACTGGCATATTTTTTTCCGGAATATTCTCCCCATTTTTTAAGAGCCACACTCTTGAAGAACTTTTGGTCTTTGTCCATATCAATGAAAAATTAATTCTCTGCACTGCTCGAAGGTGTGCTTATAGAAGAAATGCCTGTGAACGATTTCAACTGTTGCACATGGTGCCAGTGTGAATAGATGAAAGCATCCCCGTTGATCTACCAGCTAATATGAATAACGGAGTGACCTCAGATCCTTCTTATATGATCAAATTTCAAATCTTAAAGACCAAGTGGACAATTTATAAGCTGAATATGAGAGATATCAGTCTTTGAATCAGAAACTGGAAAAAAAAAAAAAAAAAAAAAAAAAAACCGTGCTGCAGGACAAGCCAGCTAGTTAATCGACGGATTGTGTGATATATTAAAGAAAGTAAAGATACGGTTGGACTTTGAAAGCAGTGGAGTTATTTTGTTCCTTCAGGCTTTATTCTCTCTAATCTAAATGTTAATGCTAACCTTAATGAGGGTTAAAGCTAACCCTAATCAACCTATATCACAGATAATGACTGAGCAAATTTTGCAATTTAATACATAAAGCATTTCAACTCCATTTTACACTAAACTCTTCGGATTTTCATTGCTGCTGTGTCAGACACTTAAGTTCGAAATTCTGTTCATGATGATCTGGCTACACTTCTGACACTGACGTACCTTCAATGTAAATTCTTTTTTTAGCGGTCGGACTCCCAGGGCCAAAATTCTAGCTACTATCTCGAAGCAGTGGATATTAAAAAATATCCAGAAAATATCTGTGCCAAAATATGGTTGTTGTTTTCTTTACCTAATTTTCAATTTTACATTGGTAAGATCTCTTCTAATGACGCATGCTTTCCGAGTATTCAGATTAGGATATAGCATCGGTCAAGTAATTTTTAGATAAATTATGAACCATTCGTAAATGAACAGTTCAAAAACTTTTGCATGAATGACATTATGAAGAGTTCATAAACAAACTTTCGCATTTCCTAAATCAAATTCTGTGAAAATGCCTATTTATGTACTTCTAATTATTTTATATTAAATTAGTAAAATTCTACAGCTATTTTGCAGCATACTCCCCCCCCATCACTTAATGTTATCAAAATAGCCATGTACATATGTCATCACATTAAGCGGCTTCTACTGCAGTTGAGAAACTTTTTTTTTTGTTTGGATGATTAACTTTTATGCATAAATATGTATAACTTGTATTTAATAAGGTACACATAAAGAAATTTCATAAAATTAGTTACATTTTAATTTTCAAATTATATTTTACAGCGGCGCCGAAATACAGCCTTGCATAAGGGCAACTCATACCCACGGGGCAGGCCTTGATCCTTCTTTCCTTTTGATTCGTTAACTTATGCAAAACACATCATCGAATGGTTTTTCGCCATTGTTGTAAAGCACTGCAGCTCAGAACATGTTGTACAAACTAGCTTTAGGGAGACCTGTTTCTACGAAATGCTACCAACTGCACTTTGAAAACCACAGATGTGATACAAGCTTTAAAGTGGAAAAATAGTTCTCAGCTAATTTAAATTGTTACATTTCACTATATAATAGCCATTTTCACTTGTTGCCAATCCCCCTCTTTAGTTTATGAACCATTTGTTCCTTTAACATTCAAAAATGTTTTTCCGGGCAAGATAAAACCAGAAGCACTTAATCGGCAGTTGCCGGTGCACCCCTTTTCCCGTTCTTAAACAGCAAAACAGCTAAAAAACACTGAGTAAAAAAAGAACTTACACAGCAATTCTTTTAGGTGGGCACTGAAAACTACCATTGGCTTTATACTGAAAGGAAGCAAATGCAACTTCAGGTGGAACTATATAATGGAACATTTGTACATCTTTATAACCTCGAAATGGGTACAGTTGTCGGGCTTCTAAAACTTGCATCTGAAAAGAATCTGAAAGAAAGATAAAGTTAGCAATCAATACATTACATGCACCTTTCAGATAATTTTATCATATTTAAATAAATAAAATATAGTGAACCTTCTTGTAGCGACAATCTATGAACTTGCAAAAAATAGCATTTCTAAGAACATAGTTATGTACTAGAATCGGTAATTATAATGTTACTCTGTACGACAATTATTCGCTAACCCGACGAAAACATCATTAATATATTAAGAAGGCAAAAAAAAAAAAAAAAAAAAGTCTAATTTTGTTATTAAACTAAAATATTTTATGTATTAAACAAATTAAGGAGTTACATTTGCAGTTTTTACTATAACAAGAAAGTAGTTTTATGAACACTGTAGTTAGGAATTTTCTAATCATTAATTTTATTTTTGAATCTTTAAATGATTATCTGATCAAGGCCCACTAGTGGCTGAGTGGTTAAGGCTACTGAATAAACCCAATTCTGTTTTTAAATGAATTTTACTTAACATGAATTCAAAATATTACTCAAAGTTTTATTCTCTTTTTACGCATGTCAGTTTGATTTAGCACGAGTGGATCAAGCCAGTTTCTAAGATTTGTTTTTGGTCTAAATCGAGTAATAATTGAATTGAAAATCAAAAACTCAATAATCATTTTGTCGAATATAACCTAATGAGGAACTTGCTGGGAAGTTTCAATGGGAAATGCAGTTCTCGACAATCTTTGTCAGATAATTACCTAATGACCTAAACAAAATTTTCACAATATTACTGAAAACTCAGCTCTAGAGGATATTCGTACTGATTTTTCTCAAAAGATCACAGAAAGATTTAGGTCAACTGACAATGAAGACAATGTCCACAGCCATAACAGTGGTATTGTAGTCACACGCAAATGTACGAGTGGTTTACTGTCAGAATGTGAAAACGAATAAAATCTTGTTATGGATAACAAAGAGTATTCCCCCCCCATCTGAAATGGAAATTCACTTTGGTACATTTTCATTACATATGTTTACATGTACATTTTATTGAAATAAAATAATAACTTTAAAGCTACTATTTACAGACCTTTTTTTTATAAACTACTTTTGCTGATTTTTTAGATCTGGAAACAATCTTCTTTCCTTCCATCGATATAAAGTTTTTCTTACACGAATTCTTTTAACAGATTATTCAAGAAGGTATCTATTACAGAAAATAAAAATTAGGCATTTTGATAGCTTGATCCCAGTTGGAACCAGGCAAATGGCTGGTGTTCACGGTTTAATTCGTCTGTGTATTAATACGAGACAGTTAGCATTAGAAAGTCTTCTACAAAGGCGCATCTATCTTTAGGCAGATGGGCCTTGTGTGATTTGCCCTATTAAAATAACCTAATCCTCTTTAACTGATCAACATTCAACTTACAAGGTTTTATTTTATTATTTTTTATTATTTCTATACTTTTATTTTTCGTCCACTCCCACTAGAATACAAACTATTTTTAAAGTAAAAATAAGGAGTTGCAAGTAATTTTCTTCCTCCTCACTACGTGCCTTCATAATAATTAGAAGCACGAGCAACTAGAATCAGAAGGTCCAGAGTTTGAATTCCAGCGGTGGCATAACTGAATTTTTCTTATTTTTTCTTCGACAAATACCTAACTATTCAAGGTGGTGCCTGAACCAAAATACGATGGCCGGTAATTCGTCACCGCCTGGATTTGGTAACTGGAAGGACGTTTGGCCATCAACTGGTAGGTTTGGAATTTGAATCCCAGTGAGGGAATCATTGATTGTTCATGTTTTTTACTTCCACAAAAGCCTAATCATCTCTACAGAGTCACGTTTTAAAGTTTAGTGGACAGGGATTCGCAACTTCGGTTGACTGCTCTCTCTACTTTGTACTTATATTATTAGCACAATGCTTCTAGCAAAAATTTGTTACCTTTAATTCTCTATGTATAATTAGTGTCAGGGAAAGGCAAATTTTAAGTCAGACATAGCTTATATAGTGAAGATGCTCAATTTACTTAAAATTTTTTGTTTGTTCTTCATGCAAGTTAGTGGAAGTGGGACTTGCGTTCTAGCCTGAACTGAAGCATAAGTTGGCCTTAATCAAGCTTTCCTTTTTGGAGATAAGTTTGTTGAGATATGTATTTTCGGGCAGAAAATGTGAAAACCAACCAATTCCAGATTCGAAACACGAATCTTCTAGTGCTAGTTGGCCAAGCTACCAGACCAGTTACAAAACGAGAGCAAGCAAAAAGGAACGCAATAATTCCGTGTCTTATCAGTGTATGTATTGTTAACACACAAATAAATCTACATAGAAAAAAAAAACAAGCCATGTAAAGTACTGGGTTATGAGCAAACCTATGAAATACTAATTCAGAAGTCAAACAACAAAAATCAGCGTTATATTTTCAAATTTTCACAGGACTAGCTTCGATGGTTTTACCTAACCACCATCGAAACTAGTCCTGTGAAAATTTGAAAATATAACGCTGATTTTTGTTGTTTGACTTCAGAATTAGTATTTTTTCGGCGTGTTATTGTGTCTTAAACCTATGAAATGTTTAACAAAGGAAAGGAACCCTAGATTGATGAAGAATTCATACACAATTTTATTTTGTGTTTTATATAAAATATGTTCTGAGGTTCTTCTTCCTCTTACTATTACTAGTGATATTAATATTATTATTCAGTATTAAAAAGTTAATAAATAACTGGTTAAGTTACTGACTAGCAGTCAGACAGCAAGCTAGGTGAACACAAAGAAATTATGTTACAATATATTATGATTTACTTTTAGCTTATAAATATAAATTTGCAAAAAATAAATACGATAATAATAAAATAAATACACACTAAAACATGCATACACATGTACCGGAACCTTAAACTACATATTTATATCGAAATGTTGTAAGCAAAATTGTTTAAACATACAAGTTTGTGGTGATTTAATTTAATTTTTTATATAGTTATTTTTATTTTTAAAAAAACTTTCCTTTAATTTCTTATTTCCCACCTACAATTCCCTGCCAAAATGAGTTTTCAGGATCATGTTTTATGTAAACGAGGTAGAACCAGTAGTTAAGTTGAAGTGTCTGTCACTTAGGAGAAGAGCTTCTTAGAAGTTCTTAGTACAGCGTGTTCTGCCTTCAGGCCACGTCGTTGATTTAAGCTAATCTTATTATGTTCGTTCGTATTGTTACGTGCCTGTTCGCAGGTTAGGAGGGGGAAAAAAATGTAATTTTATGAAACTAGCATTTTCACAGTGGCTTGGTTGGCAAAGCACACTAGGGCTATCTGCTTAAGGGGAGGGTTGCCTTCGTGGTGGACTTTCTAAGCATTTTCACAGTGAATGGGTTGGGTTGGGTTGTGTAAGCAATATAATGCAACTTCTCACACAACAAACATTTCCAATTAACTACAAATACATTATATTTAAATTTGATGAATTTAAAGTTCTACACCTTTAAATGCAAAATTCATGAAGTTAGACTTACAACTTGCTCACTTAAACTACATATTTATTGCACTGACTTAAAATACAGAATTTTTTTAGTTCTGAAGGGAATTTTTAACCACTTCTGGGAAAACAATACATACGAACGAAATCAGTTACATCCCAAGACTGGGGCACCAGCATGATGGACCCCGATACGTTTTTTCAGAACAGTGGAATCACCCTTTTTCATTAGGTATAATGAGATAGCCCCATGACTTCAACTTCCATAAGACTATTGCATCTAAAACTGACTTCTGCTCAGGGCCGCTTGTATTTCACCAAATGCTTCTATACTGTCTTTATCTTTTATGTACGAAGAAACTCTCTTACAGAATTTCAAGTCACCAGCTCCAACAATTTCCTCAGATACTCTGGCATTTTAGCCTTTCGATCGGTTTCACGCATAGTAAATGTTTATTTTAAATTTCTAGCACTCTCCAAACTTCAGAAAATTTTATCATTGTTTACATTATCTTTTTCGCTTTATGGTTTGCAAAATTAAAAAAATACCAAAGTTGTTCAATAAGAGGTAGGGCCTTCGGTCCAGATATCCTGGTGCTAGCATTCTCTACCATGAAACCTCTGCTCAGGGCCGCTCCTAACGGGGGTGCATTACGTAAAAGTATGCGGGCGGCGACAATCAGGGGCGGCCAGACTCTCGCGATACCACGACTAAATATTTTAAATTCATTGTAAGTACTTTTTATACAATTTGTCACATGTAAGCATGTAGTACTGTGTGGCCCCAACTTGACAGTAACTGTGGTAGTGACTGCTATGAACTGTAAATTTACACAAACACGTAAGAAGGGTTTAAAGCCCTTTTTATTCCACTTTAGAAATAACAGCTGCGTTCACTTGACGCTTACAAACTACGCCGACCCGGCGGTTTAACAAAACAGAAATGTGAAACTAAAAATTAATGACAGGATGAATAAACAACTAGATCACTACCTACGAGGCTCTGAAATCGTAATTAACCTAACCGCGTTCTAAAATATAGCTGAGATTCAGCGAGCTTACTGATTAAGCAGTTGAAAGATTCAGCGAACTGCCGAGATAGGCACACAGGCCGAAACGCGCGGTTCTTAAATTTCTACCTAGCAACCTTCACGTTCGCGATTCAAGAAGCACCCTTACAAATTCGTTTTCCTTCTATTTAAACTCAACTTACTTCTGCTAAAATTTGAATATACTGCGCGTTCTACTACAATTTACATACTCTAGCATTGGCAATTCTAGGGGAAAGTAAAGGCTTGACAGGTAAGATAGCTTAAAATAAATCTAAGTTAAAATAAATATAAACCCTACAAGCATTTAGTAAGTATGAAATAAAAATTTTATTAATCATTGAGCTTTTTTTTTTTTTTTTTTTTTTTCTAATTTGGAGGCGGCAATCTGAGGAAAGTACGCGGGGCCAATGACCTAGGAGCGGTCCTGCTTCTCCTCATGTGTATATATTTTAAATGTCCTAAATCTTTTAGTCCATATAATGTTTTGCACCACATTACAATAGTCAATGACTCTTTTCAAGAGACCAAATAGTCCATATGTCAAACATTGGGAGACTGCAGGAATATGAAGAAAAGGTGCCTGTTCAATACCTATATCAGTCTTAATTTTTTTCAAAGAATGCAGTGATACTTTTCGAAGTTTGTCTCTTTGCTTTGTCTTAATGAAGTTTGATTCTTTGAACGTCATTCGGATTAAGAAATGGAATTTCTTCTGCAAATATCGGACGTAAAACTTTCTCTTGATTTTAACTTTTTTCACTCTTCTTTTTTTATTTCTCTCTGTACGAAAATCTTGCAACAATCAAAAACTCCTTACTGAAATTTCTTTGCACTAATGAAACCAGGTTTGTAAATATTTTTCTCCCAGTTTGCAATTATATATACAGTAGACACCCGATTATCCGCTCCTGCCGCACAAAAGTTTTTTTTTTTTTTTTTTTTTTTTAACAAGCGTAAAGCAAAGAAAATAAAAATGTTCACAAAACTGAGCGAAACGTTAAATTTGCTAACATCGTGCTTATTTATAGCAAAAATATCCCAGGCCTTCTCGGAACCTTCCCCTCTGATGAGTAAGTGATTTCTTACTCATCCTTGCAGTGCCCGCTCCACCGCCCTTTCTCGTCTTAATCTTACCGATACGTCCCCTTCCTCCCACTCGCCATTGTTAGTTTAAGTCTGATAGTGTTTGCGAACCTGTCCGAGTTAATTTCTTATCTTTTATTGTGTTCAGTGCTTTTTGGTTTTGTGTTTTTCGTTATCGATTTAAAATGTCAGAAAAACGAAAGAAGGTTGTGTTGACGATTGCGCAAAAACTAGAATTAATTTCCAAAGTAGCAAACAACGTTACGAGGCAGCAGATGGAATTGGATTACGGAATCGCGGAAACAACAATGCGTGACATTCTAAAGCAAAAAGACCAACTGGTGAACTTTGCATCAATGTCGGACAGTGCTTCCGCAATGAAAACGCGAAAAACTATGAAGGGTTCTACCTTTGATGAGCTAGACACGGCATTGACAGAGTGGTTAGCTCAAGTTCGAATAGAGAGTACTCCTGTAAATGGTCCTATCATTGCGGCGAAGGCAAAAACCTTTTTTGAGTTGTTAGGTCTGAAAGGAAATTTTGATGCGTCTTCTGGCTGGTTGACTCCTTTTAAGCAGCGACATGGAATTCGAGAAATTGGACTTCATGGGGAGAAACTTAGTGGTGACCAACAAGCAGTCGACGATTTCCACCATGAATTTGAAGAATTTGTTTTAAAAATAGAGCTATCTTTTGAACAAATTTACAATGCCCACGAATCGAGACTTTTGTGGAAATGTCTTCCCACTCGCACTTTAGCATTTGAAAATGAAACTAAAGCGGCGGGTCATAAAAGCAGCAAGGAAAGGATCACTATAATGTCTTGCGGTAACGCTACCGGTGGTCATAAACTTAAGACTTGTTGTCATTGGAAAGTAAAAAAAAAAAAAAAAAAAAAACCGAGATCTTTCAAAGGCACAAGGTTAGAAAATTTTCCCGTTGATTACTTTAACAAAAAAAAAAAAAAAAAAAAAAAAAAAAAGGGGATGGATGAACCGAAATACTTTTCAAGAATGGTTCGAAAAAATCTTTTTTCTTCAAGTGCGTAAACATCCTAAATCGAAAAACCTGCCTGAAAAAGCTGTGCTATTGATCGACAACGCACCTTCTCAACCAGCAACAAGCGTGTTAGTCATCTGATGGACAAATTTTTGCAAAGTTTCTCTCCCCAAACGTTACTGCGCTAATCCAACCCATGGAACAAGGAGTCATTGCAACAATGAAAAGAACATATGGAACCACGCTGCTAATGACCAAAATTGAAGAAGGTTATGATCTGAAAGAGTTTTGGAAACACTACACAATCTTGGACAGCATCTACGATATTGCATCTGCACGGGACTCAGTGAAACCGTCAACCCTCATAAAATCATGGAGAAAACTCATGCCTAATGTTGAAGCCAACAACAACCTAAACCCTTTGAGTTGTGACGAAGAGAATGAAGATGTAGACACGCCCACGGCAACTCTTGCCGATATGGTGAAAACAGTTTCGGGTGGTGAGAACGTCGATGCTGAAAACATTAACGAGTGGTTGGAGTGTGACGTCAACGAACCTGGCTTCGAACGCTTGACAGATGACGAAATTGCGATGAAAGCAAGGGGAGAGACCGAGAATGAAGGACAGCGAAGTGAAGACAAAGAAGAGCCTATTGTGCAGATGCGGAAGACGCACGAAGCGGCTTTGCAACAAGTCGACGGATTGCTGAGCTATTTGGAAGTACAAGACGACGCGGTGTTGGCCGAGAAACTTATGCTACGAAAAATGCAATCTCGGATCAAGAGAAAATGCTTCCAAAGCAAGAAGCAAACACAAATGACTGATTTCTTCAAAAAGGTGTAGTTTTACAGTTATTCTTTTGTAATTACATAATACATTACAGTATTAAAACACTACATATGTATTAATTTTTCTGTGTATCCTTGACGCCTCTTGTAAGTATACAAAGCACTTTTCTGCTTTCATTAACAAAATGTATTTTAGGTTAGTTTTGAGTGATATACTAAAATCTTAAGCGTTAGTTAAACATTTTCTGCTGCTTATTTTACGTTTTATTGTATATAAATCGATTTTGCAAAGTTGGAATGACTGTTTTTTCTTTTGCTATACCCGTTTTTAGCTTTTTTTTTCGGATTATCCGCGATTTTTGTTATCCGCGGCGGTCGCGCCACCCAATTCCGCGGATAATCGGGAGTGTACTGTATATATATATATATATATATATATATATATATATATATATATATATATATATATATATATAGTATTATTTTTTTGTTGCAGTCATTTAGGTAAATCCAAGCTTCAACAAGTGTTAATTTATTTCCTGCTAAATAGTTAACATACAGGCATCTACAAATTGTTCTGCTTGAGCCACATGCATTGGCAACCCAATGCTTTTAGTTTTTTTTAAGTTATAAATTTTGGTTTATTATTTTAATTATTATTGCTACAGATATATTTAAAGATTTTGCAATTCATTTCTGCACTGGCAGATTTTCTATTGCTACCAACGATTTAGCTTTAGAAACAGCACATACCTTTTTCGTCTATCTTTTCAAGTCTTCTTTCCATGTAGGATTAAAGATTGACTGTTTTTCTTTTTCTGATTAATAGTGTTGCATATTTTGCAGCTAGAAATTTTGACAGTTTGCATTTCACAGCATTTTTAAATTATGGAATAGGAATGCTTCTCTTCAGACAGCCCAAACACTTATCTTTTAATCCACAGCTTGTTTACACGCAATATTTAGAAAGAAGAATAAATTTAAAAGGAGCAGATGACAATTCTTATTTCAAATAATAACAGTTGCCAGAATTTATACCGAAACACTTGCTTTTTTAAAAATTTTGTATCGAGATCATACTAAAAATGTGCAAATACCCTCTGTATATATGAAGTATTTACTTCTGAAAGAAAAACATGCAAATACAGTTAAGCACGGGCACACGAGCTGTTCACAGGGTTAGTTCTGAGCGGCTCATGTGCTAGGAAAGCACAAATTTCATAAAACTACCAAGAGAAAGAATTATTTTATTTACTTTAATGTCAAAATTCTCCTGGTAATTTATCGCTGGATTTATGTACTTCTAACATTTTGCCTTAATTTCTTGAACATATTTTAAGTATATACATGTTCTTCACAAAAAGTATTCTATGCCTTATATATATATATACATATGGTCTTGCCGATCAGAGGGTTAAGGCCCCCCTCCCCATGTTGTGGCATACTTTGCATACCCTTATTTACACCACTGACAGTAAGCCCAAAACCCTTTCGCGCTCTTCCAAAGAAAGCCAATTGTGCATTAATGTATAACAGACCAGAAAAAGTGCAGCAGTTATGTCTACACAATAGGTAATACCCAACGGCCCAGTTGTCATAGCCCTAGTAACTGTAAACTTTTATTTTTAGAAGTAGAATCAAATCGAATCTTTACATTAAGAACAAGTTCCTAGCCCAGAAGGGCTTTGTGCTTGCATTAATTTAAATATGGATCTTTAGTATTTGGAAAATTAGGAACAATCGTGTCACCGTACGGTGAAAATTTTTTTAAAGTCTGGTCATTTACCAGTGATGAGATAAGATGGCAAATGAAGAAATACATGAAGAAAATAAGTCGAAAATCTTTAGAAACTGGTTATTTACTAGTGAGTAGATGAGATGGCAATTAAATGGCATATGAATTTCGATGATATAATTTACATGGAGAAACTCAAGTCACCTGACTTGAGAAAATGTTTTGACTGGACGATGAACTGATGTGAGAATTCACAGAATTTTCTTTTATATGCACAGTAACTTGGTGAGAAAATATTTATAAAGGGTAACAGTTGAGTAAGTAAGTAAGTAGTAAAATGAATAATTAGTAAGGAAGCTTGAATGTTGAGATAAAACTTGAAATCTTCGTAAGCTGATTTATGACATGTAACTGGGCTAAGCTAATGAGAACATTGAATTATGTAGTTGACAGTAGCATTCTTGATAACAAATTTTCATGATAATATAAAATATTCTTGATTAAATATATTCAAAGTTTAGAATAAAATGATGAAAAAAAAAAGTCCATAAGCTTTGCCAGTAGTAAAAAGTCCATAAGCTTTGTCAGAGATTTGTAGACAAAAAGGGTTAAAATAATGCTTTGTACATTATGTACAATATATAATATTTCATGATGAATTAATTTTCATTTGACAGTTACCAACCCACACAATGAAATGTTTTTCAGCCTTTGCACCAACAATTTGCAGATCACAATATGAGAGATTTTGTATATTTACATGGGCAAAACTATTGATATTTTCAAAGAATTTGTAGGTTGATAAAATATGTTCTGAGTTAATACAATATATGTAGCTATAGGATCGATCTTCAGTTCATAATGTAGTTGTTCATTTGTGAGGTAGTATGGAGCTGAGAGAAAACATCTAAGAATTTTATTTTGTACGATTTGAATCTTCTTTCTGAGTGTTATATTAAGTGTTCACCAGGCTGGGATGGTATAGGTTGGGACGGGATGAATCATGGCTAAATAGAGCTTTCGCTTGTTTTCAATAGACAGTTTTGAGTTTCTTTTTAAAAGTGGAAAGATGTTGATGAAGACAGTATTTACTTTCTTTATATTATATTCGACATGAGATTTGAATTTGAGCTTGCTATCAATGATGATTCCAAGATATTTGATTTTTTTGACGTTTGGAATGTTTATGCTATTGATTATAATATGGTTATTAATGCGAATGTTGGTCTTATGTCTCCTGAAGATGATGGTGATACATTTTGATGGATTTACTTTTATCTTCCAGGTATGGTGCTATTGCATTACAATATTAATTACGATTTGAAGCTTGTCATGTGCATGAATAAGATTTATGGAGTTTGTAAAGATGACTGTGTCATCAGCATATTTTAAGATATTGACCCCCAGTGGGGTAGGCTTGTCATTAATGAAGATATTAAAGATAGAAGGTCCTAAAAATCGACCTTTGGAGAATACCACTTTTGGTTGATTTTATTGAACAGAAATCATTGTTAATTTTGATTTGGAAGGTTTTGTAAGTGATGCAGCATTGGATGATCTTGATAAAAGGCTTTGGACGTCTAATAGTAGTTGAGTTTTTACAGGATAGCATTGTGTCAAACTTTATCGAAAGCCTTTTGAATATCTATAAAGCAGGCAGCATCAGTTTCTTTTCAGTTAAAGGAGTTTCCAATATTGTAGATAAGGTTGGTAATTCGATGAACAGTTGAATAACCTTTCCCGAATCCAAACTGACTTTTACCAATGATATCTTGTATACCCAGAAAGAAGGTGAGCCTGTTATGGACAAAATTTTTGTCTAAAGAAGAAAGATGGCTGATGAGCTTGTAGTTTTCGCAGAGTTTTGAATTTTTTCCTGTTTTGTTAAAAGGATGATGGTGGCAAGCTTCCAGTTGTTGAGATAGTAGCTAAGTGTTGTACAGTTATTGAAAATTTTGACATAACTGGAAGGGAGTAATTTGATGATTTTGTTGTTAATTTTGTCGTGTCCATGGGGCTTTTCAATTTTTGAGATTTTTAATGATATTGACGGTTTCTTCAATACGTGTATCCAGTCTTTTCAGAAATTTCCTTGGAGTTGAGGTTGTTAATGAATGTATTGACTTCTGAAGTTGTATCATGATTATCTATATAATTATTAGTAAAGACAGTAGTAAAATATATTGCCATATGCTCACAGATGTCTTCGTTGTAATGAAACAAATCTGTGGGAGCATGATGGGACCTACTCAATTTGCAGTTGCTGTAAGTGCCATAGCTAGGGTCCAGACGGAGTTAGGTTCTTGATTAATATTGTCGATACGTGTTTTCAATTTGCCATTGTTAAATTTGTGGATCACAGATCTAATTTCCTTGTTTATACGGTTAACACGAGTTTTGGCAGAGGGATCAAAGTAACTTTGATAGCTCTTCCTAAAATGATTCCTGGCCTTAATTTTACTTCTGATGAATTCAGGCAGTGAATATCGGTTTGTGGAGTTATTCATCCTTGTAGCCTTAACAATAGCAGCATTGATATCCTTAGTAATAATCTGAATATTGTTGTCAATGAAGGTTGTGGAGCAGTCTTCATTTAGAATAGGCGTCATGTTCTGTATGGTATTTTGGAAGATATTCCAGGTGATATGACTACCGTGATTCTGAATAAGCTGGGGATCCTTATGCAGCAAGAAATTTACAAGTAGATGGTCAGAGTCTAATTCAGTTAACACTTTAAGGTTTGGAAAGAAATTAGTGCTTTTAGTAAGAAGCATACCCAGTATGTCACCGGTTCGATTTGTAGAGGTGTTCATTGGTTCATAAGGCGCGAAGAGATTGACATTGTTTTGCAGGATGTAGGTGAAGAGAATATTTCCATTAGGATTTGAGTTATTGCAATTCCAGGCGATATTCTTTGCCTCAAAGTATCCCACGACATTGGTCTGATAGGGAAATTTAAAAAGATGATCAAGTTCTGTAGGATTTAAAATATTCTATGGTGGGTTGTAGATTGAAATAATAAGGATGGGATTTTTACTATTATTGCTGCTGTAGACTAGAGCTCCAGTAGCCTCAATACAGTACAAAGTCCGTAATCCGGATGTCCATTATCCGGAATGATCTATAATCCGGACCTCAAGGACACAAACTTATGCATGCGCTTTTAATGCGCGCGTCCGCTACGCATGCGCACTTCCGATAGTGACAGAGAGGTTATTGAAAACGAAAAAATTTTGATTGACAAGTTAGTAGGTATTCTCGACACAGCTACTACAGGACTTGAACAGCGGAACTTTGTAACTGAACAAGAAATGATGTCTGTTTATAGAATTAAAGAAAAAGTATTAGCACAAAAAACGAAACAACTTACATTGAAAGAAATGTTTAATAAAATAAACAAATAAATATTAAGCTTTATTTTTGTAAATTTTGATACCTGTCAGATCATAATTGCTCTTTATTTCATAAATTACGGTTTCATATTTTTAATTGTATAATTTCTGCATGCCATCTTACCAGATTTAAATTGATGATCTATAATCCGGAATCGCCGAAGTCCCGACGAGTCCGGATTACGGACTTGTACTGTATACCCAGCATTACTAAAATCAATTATAGAGAATTTAATACGCTTTTTAATGAACATTGCAGTACCACCTCTGCTATTATGAATTCTATCTTTCCTGAGAATCTTATAATTACAAATTTTCAAGGAATCCATAAGGTGTGTTTCATTAAAACACATGTCAACTTCATATTGAGGGAAAGCTTTCGATCTAAGACTGTCTTTTTAATCTATTGGTATTGAAGAAAGAAATATTAGTGAAACTGCGAGTAGTACCATTTTGATTTAGAAGGTGAATATTTGTATTATATTGATTCATTGGTAAAAAATTCAATAACCTTTAAGACTGCTTACATTTTTTTCTATATCCGTTAGTGCATTATTGAAGTTTTGAAGGAGCTGCTTTGAAGTGCAGTTAAAGTCCTTGAATCAAGAGATAACATCGTTTCAGTTTTGAGCTTCCTTACAATTATTATTTGATTCATTGTTATTTTGTGCCTAATTGCTGTAATTTGTATTTCCTCTATTTATTGTGGGATTTGAATATGAAGGTAGACTTTGCATATTTTCTGCGATTTCAGGATGAGGAGTAGGAGCATTTTGATTGGCATACAGTCTGTGTGACCAAGCATTCTGGTTGGCTGTGGGTTGATTGACCTCATTAACATTTTGAAAATTAAACTTCGGAAATTTTTGCAGGTTTTCATCTTTTGTGGCAGGTGCGTTTAAATTTTCAGCTTGTTTTAGATATTTTTTGGGATAGAAAGAGCATGATTTAGAATTTGAAATATGATCTCCCCCCACAGTTCACACATTTTTGTTTATTGTCTTCTTTAGTAATTTTGCAAAGATAGGTGAAGTGCTTGCATTTCAGGCAGCGTTCAGGATTACATGAGTCTTGGTTACGTCCATATTGCTGGCAGTGAAAACATTGTGTGGGCTAATTTGGTGAAGTATATCTAACGACGTTAATTCTAAGGCCTAGAAAATATTTTCAGATGAAAGATATGTTTCCCTTGCTTATTTTGGAGAATTTCAACTGTAAATACAGGAATCGGGATAATTTCTCCATTTTCAGTCCTTTGCATTTGTTTGGCATTTGACTGCAGAATGTTTAATTCTTTAAGCTTTTCTTCTATATCTGCTATTTCAGTTGTAATTAACAGTTTCTTAATGACAACCTTGACCATAATGTCACTTAAGTTTATATGTGTGAAATGGAATCTGTATTTGCTTTAAATGTCGCTGTGCAGCATGAAAATCTTCTTCGATGGTGAGTTTAAGATGCATTTCTTTATGATTAACATCTGCTTCCAATTTGCTTAAGTGCAAGGAGTTCGCTCTTAGTACTTCCCAATTTATATTAGCTTCTGAAATTATTATTTGTGGCTTTTGCTTTTGATTGTGAGTTTATCTTAGTGGAACATGCTGAGCTTTCATTAGCTATAGAATTTGGATTATTAGTAGCTGAATTTGTATATCTAATAGTAGAATTCAGGTCGGTATTTAGCAGAATATCAGGTTGCAGGTTTTCAAACTGGTTTCAAGTATTCGTTGTCTTTTTTGGCGATTTATTGCCTAAATCATAGCAGGCGGATGATGGGTATGGTTTTCCACTTGTCACTTGCAATGGTGGTAAGTTTTTGGAATTCTTCTGAATCTTTATCATTGATGGATACATCAGAAATGGAATCTGGTAAATTAGTATTAATGGTGTGCACATTTTCTAATTCAGTGGGAAATCATTCTTAATTGGTTTACAGAGTTTACGTTTTACGTTGCTCGGATGTTATGCGGCTATTTTTGCCAATTTGGATGAGTTGATCATGCATGCTCTCTCTCAGAAACATGGTGGATGTGCCAGAGCGGCAAACCCAGTGGGTGCTTTTTGGATTGTCTATCCTTACTCTGCCTCATCTTGATAAGTGTGAACTAAGTCATGGCAACAGTGAGTCACCGTCATACACCAAAATACACTTACAATCAGAGTCGCTGGCAGATCGAGATCACAGAGGCGAAACATTTGGTCTGGACTCTAGGAGTTCAGCGTCCGAAAATGATGCAGTAGAGATGATGGAAGTAGAGAAGTACTGTAATCAGTTAAAAATCACACCTATTTTTTACTTATGCTTATTATGTAATGTTTTTCAGTCATTGCCGTTCACATTTCATTTCTTCCACAAAGTGGCAATCTAATTTGAGATCAGTACTGTAGAGATTTACAGTAAATGCAAGAACATTATCTAATGTGACTAATCTTGCGAGGTCTCTAAATCAACCCTGTTTGCAAGAATATACCACTTGAATCTGGTGGCCTCACGAATGTGTCCCTTCAATAGATAGCACCTCTACATCTGCTCTGGTCTTAATGACACTGCAGACAGTAAATCTATAGTGTATTAAGTTGTTGTGTACTTTAAGGGTTTCCTGTTATGTCTGATAGAGACTAATAATGACTAAAAGCCATGATCTGGGCCATGATTTAAAAAAAAAAGAAAAAAACTATTGTGAAATTTACTGGATGAAATCCTTTGCAGTAAACACATTCAGAAGAAAGTCCTCCATAATGAAGAAACTGATAAAACTTTCATATGCAATTTACAGTAAAAAAATTACAAATTATATTTGCCAACATTTGTGTTAAC
Organism: Stegodyphus dumicola; assembly: GCF_044657685.1. NCBI lineage: Eukaryota > Metazoa > Arthropoda > Arachnida > Araneae > Eresidae > Stegodyphus > Stegodyphus dumicola. Next base: position 186,317,663 of record NC_140781.1, read on the forward strand.
ATAAATACAGTACCAGTCACTGTTTCTTAACTTAATACTTCACAGAGAAGCCCATTTATTCAATATAAACTTTAAATGACGATACTGATATTTTTGAGTTGATAAAAGCAACAAAATATATACTAACCCATTTCTACAATATTATTTTATAAAATTATATAAGTTTACTTATTTTATCCCACATCTCATAGAGCACCAGATAACCTTTAACCTTAGCAGCAGGTGAAAGTCCACTTCAAGATGTATAGGCCATATTCACTTATGGTCTTAATTATTCCATGCTATAGACTCATAGAGATCTTAAATAACTAAGCCACATGAACATGAAAACCCAAAATTTTATCCTGCTTGAGATAAATAATAGCTCTTGAAGGTGATATACTCAGCTATAAATAGTGCAGACAGAAATTTGCAGTTAATTTTTTTAAATATATTCATTATATAACAAATGATAATTTGAAACAAATTTTTCCATATGAGAAAAGGATTTTAAACTAAAACCAAGGAGAAAAGAAATAGAGGAGAGGCCCAACTGGTTTTTCTCATACCCTCCCTCGAAGCAGTGATGCACCCCTCTCGTTGACCAAAACATTCAGTGACTTGCCATTAATATCAATAGGTTTTGACAAGATTGGAGGTAAACATTTTGTAATTAGATCATAAACATAAGTATAACTGTACATATTTTCTTTTGGTACAATATTTCAGAGCCCTAGGTATGTGAAAGGATACATTTTTAAACAACATTTCATTCTGAATGGAATTAAATGCTATACTTTTCCCAGAACAGTTTTAAGGTAATCTATATTTTGGAGTACCCTTTGGATTATCGGCAAGCTGTTTTTATTTATTGTAACCTGAGTATTTTATGCTGTATGTTTTGAAAATCCTACCATGATATGATTGGTTGGATGCTATCATGACATTAGTGGTTGTAATGTGTTATCGTGCTCAATTTAATTGTTGGAAGAACATTCCTCAGGGCTTATTTCTGTATTAGATGTTGGCCAAGAAGCACGTACATTACTTATATTGTAAAATGGTTGCTAGTGGTAAACTGGGTGTTTGGTGGTATAGAGCGGAAAACGAGAATGTGTTTTTTTTTTTTTTTTTTCTTTTTCTTTTTTAAAGTGTTTAAAGACAGAAGAAAAGAAATTTTGTTGGATGTAATTCAACGGAATATCTTTCTGATAATGACTTCTTTCACCTCTCAGTAAATCACACAGTGACATTTAAAGACATGGAAACTCGAGCTCATACCAAAACTATTGAAAGGGATATTTTTGAAAGAAATGCCACCAACAGTCCGGCACTATGGAGGATATTTTTGATTCTTACTTTTGTGAATTTATGTGGTGATGGCAGTATACAGATTCTAGTTCAGATAATGCTAAAGTTTTTGGATGCTGTTAAGGAATTTTGTGTGCCACACACTAAAGACACAGAAATTTCTAAATAAGGTAAGTTGATATTTCTTTTTTGGACTGCATACATTAATGCATCCCAGAGTAAGTTTTCCTTTGAAAGTCATCCATGAAGGCATTGCTCTTCTAAGGCAAAAAGCCCTTGCATTCTTTACCCTACTTAAAAAAAAAAAAAAAAAAAAAAAAAAAAACTTAAATTGACCTATGTGCTAATTACAAATATTTTAACACACATAATTTAATATTTACATTTAGCCATCAAGTTTCAAACTTTTGACATAAAACAAGTTTTTGGGATGCATTCATTGTCAAATTCAAATTTTCTAATAAATACATTTTAACAGAGAATCTAGTATATCTCTTGGGAATTTTACCCAGTTCCTCTTAGCAATTATACCTATTTTGATACTTTTTAGTTATGATACAGATAGCAAATATTGTAATATGCTCCAGTAATTCACTTTTTAGCTATGAATGAGACCTGGGAATGTTAGGAACCGAGCATGAACCTTGAATTTCTGGGATGAAAAGACTTGTGTGGAAAACATTTAACAATATGGAATCAATAAGAGGATCATTTGAGATAGAACCTCCTACGATGGACAACACAAAGGTTTTTACCTCCATGGTTCACCCTATTTTCAAATTCTTAATAAGCTGTCATGATGAAGTGGCACATTGACATGCTCACATCACCTTGACTGCACATGGCACTTCTGTCATATTGGCAGATATGGAAAATTTTATACAAATACATGCTTACAAATAAAGGAAAATTTGACTTGGCATACATGTCTATATATTTATTAATTTTAACAAGGATTACAGGATTTCAAGATAATTTAATTTTTTCAATTAAGATACATAAGCCCAAACTGATTATTTTTCAATTATATAAAAATAAAACGATGAGTTTAAAATGAGCTACTATTAAGCTTCTTCCCTAAAAATTTTAAAAAGTGTACATTACAGTATTATGTGGATGACCAAAAACGTTTACATTTTTGTAGTCCAGTGGCTTAGAATTGTATAAAACAAATTCATGAACAAAATCCTTATTGCAAGTTATTTAAAGAACACCAAGATGTGATTTGTGGGGAAATGCCACTAAACTATACATATTGCTATTATCCATCCAGCAATGGATGTTTCTTTTACCCGAAAGTGTCCCTGCTTTTTTATATGTGTAGAACTGTCTTGAGTGGAAATACCACCAAACTGCTGTCAGCATGATCTAGGTGTAAACAAAACACCCCCTCCCCTTAATTGTTTTTTTTTTACTATGAACTTCTGTTCATAGTAAAAAAAAAAACAATGTGAATTAACGCTGATTTTTGTTGTTTGACTTCTGAATCAGTATTTATTCGGCGTGTTATTGTGTCTTAACTTCTGTTGTTATTGTTGTTTTCTGAATTGTTTGTAATTTAGTTTAGTTTATTTGGTTGATTTGTGCGCAATGCCTAGATCGTGCAATTCGTAGATTTTTTTTAAAGTTTAAACAGAATGCTGTGTGCATGGTATTCTTTGAAATTTATTGTTGTTATGTTACTTTACTGAAGCGAGGTGTGCGTAGTTCGTAGATTCCTTTACTGCCTAGAATGTGCAATTCGTAGATGTTTTTTGAAGTTAAAACGTATCGCTGTGTACATGGATTCTTGTCAAATACTTTTGGTTAGAAACTTTATGTTTTTGCTATCTAAATTTTTTGTTTCTGTTTCGGATTTTTAGCTTAAATTGTGTTTTCAAAATGTGGTTTTTGCATATGCCAAAAACGCGTTTTTGGAGAAATTTTAGGCTTAAAATTCGAAATGTAAATAAAAAATTTAGGTAGTAATATGGCGGCGTGGAGTGTCTCGCCAAAAATGTTTGGCGACCTGAGGGTGCACATAAGAGTAGCTCCATGAATTCTAGTTCAGATAATTTTAGAAAGTTTTTGGATGCTGTTAAGGAATTTTGTGTGCCACAGCGGTAAGTGGATATTTGCTTTATGTAATGCTTAAATGCATAATATTGTTACTAAATGTGAAGGTGCGGTAAGCTAGCTTACCACGCAAAGGAAGTTTAGGGTTGCCATAAAATGGCAAGGATAGGCAGGGTTGCCACATTTGGCGACAAAGTTGGCAATATGCCATGGACGGATGGAGAACCTTCTGGAACAAATTCTTACCGGTTTAGTCCAAAATGTTTTTGAACACAAGCCCAAAAACTATATAAATCCTGATGGTATGCGGAGACAGCGCGAGATAGTTAGTCAGTCCGTGTGGAATCAATCGACTTGACAGCCATTCAACAAGTGCGGAGTGGGTCATCTAGTGCATCAAAGAGTCTCTTAGTGTATTGCGGTTAGTGCATCGTCGAGAGAGTTCGTTAAGTTCTAGGAATGGCTGAACTGAAGAGTCGAGAGCTGTGCTCTGTGTGTCGTCGAGTGCATTGTGAGTTGTAGCGTGGGGAGTCTCAAGAGTACGTGGAGTTCCGAGAACAACCGAGCAGAGTCAGGAGCTGTACTCTGGTGCTTTGCAGTGCAGCTGTCTCCACCGTTATTGCCTAACAGTGTGAAGGCTGTGTGATTGTTCCAGCGTGTTTATAGTAGATCTTCGACGACTGTAAAAGCGTTTTGGAGCTGTCCTGATTAATATTGGTAAATAAAGTGCATTTCGATATTCCATATCCAAGTGCTGTCGTCATTATTCACTTCAAATCCCCACAAACCCCATATGAACGTGAAGGAAGAAAATAACGTAACAACTGGTGTCAGAAAAAAAAAAAAAATAAATAAATAAAACAATTGTCAGAAGTGGGATTTGTGAGTGAATGCCAGTGACCCGGCTGCAGAGGAAAGCCATGGCAGTGGAGATGAAAACTTTGATGGACATTTTAGCTGACATAAAAGCCAGATATGATACCATGAGGGCTGAGATGAAAGCTGGATACAAAGACATGAGGGCTGAGATCAAAGCCGGATTGAAAGAAATGAAAGCCAATCTGGAAGAGAAGAAAGCTTGACAAGAAGAAATAAATGTCGGCCAGAAAAGGTGACAGAGCAACTCTAACAGTCAAAGTGGAGCTTACAGAGGAAACTAGAGCCATAAAAGGCGATGTGGAAATGAGAGAAGTGGCATCTGAAGAATCAAAGGATCAAGAAATGAAGGAAGTAGCTAATGAACTGCCTGAGGAAGATCAAGAAATGAAGGTCTAACGGGATTAAAAAAAAAGAATGAAAACATGAAGAAATAAAAGAGGGGAAAGAAGATTTTGATTCTCGTGTGCCTGAAGTAGAGATAGAAGAAAGTGAAAATGCGACTGTCACGATCATAAAAGCTGATAATGAAGTTACAAAGTCGCAGTTAGCAAGTATTGAACCATTTGAAAATTCATGTGATGGTGAGATGGAAAAAGCTGATGTACAGCTTAAGCAGTGTGCTCCAGTATTGCAAGAAAATTCAGCCACTCCGCAGACTAAGTGTGTTTCTCCTAATACAGATTCTGCAGACACGGACTTGATTCTAAACCAGGATACTTGCGTTTGTAAAGAATCGGGTTCTGTTCATGACTCTAATGCAGAATTTGTAGCTGGTTCCCAGGAAATAAAGGTAAATGAACATGTACCAGCTGCTGAAAATACCAAGGTGAACTGTATACATAATACGAACAAACTTCACAGTGGTGAAAAAAATATTTCGGATCTTCCTGTGGATGAAAAGTCTGAAAGAACTGAATTTTCAGACTGTGATATGCAAAACAGAAATGCATCTGAGAACTGCGGTGGAAAAGTATTTGACCCGGGTATAGCTTAACGAAAAGACTGAGACTGAAATTCATTCTGAACTTTAATTTTATAGAAATTTAAAATTGTTATGTGCTTAATTTGGGTATATAACTTGTAAATAGTGTAAATATTTGTTTCTTTAGTTATGTTTTGTTTGTGTTGAATTTGGCTTCTGACAAAGGGTTGTACTGCCCGGGACATGCAGTCCTTGGGAGGGGGCAGTGTTAGGAAATGTCAAGGCAAGGGAAGGTCGCTTCCCCACAAAGCAAGTTTAGGGTTGCCACATTTGCCGATATGCCATGGACGGATGGAGAATCTACTGGAACAAATTCTTACTGGTTTAGCCCAGAATGTTCTCGAACATAAGCCAAAAACTATATAAATCCTGCTGGTATGTGGAGACTGTAAAAGTGTTTTAGAGCTGTCCTGATTAATATTGGTAGATAAAGTGTGTTTCAATAGTTCATCAAGTGCTGTCGTTGTTATTCACTCCAACAGAAACCTCATAGGAATGTGAAGGAAGAAAATAATGTAACAACTGGTGTCAGGGGGGAACAAAAAAAAAAAAAAAGTAACAATATTAATGCATAATCCTTTTTTATGTTATGTTACTGTTTGGTTGAAAATGTAGTTATTGTATTGAGATTATGTATTTTTTGCTTGCTTTTACTGTAAAATTAGGTGCACCTTTGACCTTTTAAGTGAAAATATATCAATCTGTACATGGACAAACTCAAGGGAGTGCACATAGCCTAGTTTGTGCAACTCTCTGATGTTTTTTGAAGTGAAAATAGGTCGATGTGTACATGGATAGAGTCAACAAAGTGCACAATGCCATTTTTGTGCAATTCTGGGAATTTTTTTTAAGTGAAAATACATATATACATGGATACCAAGTTTGTGCAATTCTTTGTCTCGTTACCTTGGCTTTGTGCAGTGACGATTTTTTCACCAAAAATCCCCGCTACGCAAGCCAAAATAACAAGTCAAAGACTTGCACAAATTCGGTATCCATGTACTGCCAAATATCGCCAAGGGGTAACCTAAAATATACTTTTGCAAAATTCATTGGGCCTGCATGGCATACAATATTTTATTTCAGCGACATAAACTTAGATTATTTCAGAAAAGTTTATATCTTTATTACAATTTATCTTTGTAAACATTTTAGCACACAGGTCAAAATTATTAAGATCAGAACATAAGAAATTAAAAATGGTATTAGAATAAAATTTTTTGGCTCTACTCTTATATGCACCCTAAGATCACCAAATGTGGCGATATGTGTTCTGCGCTGGTTTTTGGCATGAATGTGGGTTGTATAGCAACCCTTTTGATGTTGAATACTCTTTTCCTGGAGTGCTTTAATTGCTCTTTGATTCGTGTCGTGCGTGTTTTGAAATGGCCTATGTTGCAATGAGAGACATGATTGCAAGAGGGTCTGGGAGATTATTTTTAGTGGCTGTGCATGATAGAAGTAAAGAAACGCTGATGCAGTGTATTAAAGAGTGGATTGAGCCTTGTACAACTATTTTTTCGGATGGCTGGAAATCTTACAAGGATTTAGGAAAAGAAGGTTTTGAACATTATTTATTTGTGAACCATAGTATGAATTTTCTGGATAGGTGTCTGGCTGTCATATAAATACGATAGTGATTACGTGGCGGCATGAAATTGGTATTTCTGCTGTTCAAAAAAGCATTTATTCATGGTAAGTGCATTTTATTTTATTCTTGTTCATATTTTGTAGAATGTTATGTTCATTGTTATTTTAGTATGAATTTCTGTCATTATTTTTGTTTCGTTGAATTTTTTAAAATTAATTTTAGTTATTTTAGTTTATTTTGTTGATTAGTGTGTAGTGCCTAGATTGTGCCATTCGTAGATGTTTTTTAAAGTTGAAACAGAACGCTGTGTACATGGTATTCTTTGAAATTTATTGCTGTTATGTTAATTTATTAAAGCGAGGTGTGCGTAGTTCATAGATTCTTTCGCTGCCTAGATTGTGCAATTCATAGATTTTTTTTGAAGTTAAAACACATCACTGTGTACATGGATTTTTGTCAAATATTTATACTTTACATTTTTGCTATTTAAATTTTTTGTTTTTGTTTCAGATTTTTAGCTTAAATAGTGTGTTCAAAACGTGGTTTTTGTTTGTGCGAAAACCACGTTTTTGGAGACATTTTAGGCTTAAATTTTGAAATGTAGACAAAATAGGAACTACTCTGATATGCGCCCTCAAGTCGCCAAATTTCTCGCCATATATTTTTGGCGAGAAACTTCACGCTGCCATATTACTATCTAAATCTTTTGTCTACATTTCGAACTTTAAGCCTAAAATGTTTCCCAAAACACGGTTTTCGCACATGCAAAAACTACGTTTTGAACACACGATTTAAGCTAAAAGTCCGAAACAAAAACAAAAAACTTAGATAGCAAAAACATAAAGTTTCTAACCAAAAATATTTGACAAGAATCCATGTACACAGCGACATGTTTTAACTTAAAAAAACATCTACGAATGGCACACTGTAGGGTACGAACTACGCACACCTCGCTTTAATAAATTAACATAACATCAATAAATTTCAAAGAATACCATGTACACAGCGTTCTGTTTTAACTTTAAAAAACATCTGCGAATTGCACAATCTACACTAAAAACAAATCAAGAAAATAAACTAAAATAAATGTCAGACAATTCAAAAAACAACAATAAAAACGGAAATTCATACAAAAAACAATGAATATAACATTCTACAAAATAAAAACAATAAAATAAAATGCACTTACCATAATGAAAGCTTCGTTTAAAAGCAGAAATATCTTTCCCCCCTATCTTCTCAGATACAGAGCATACAAAGTCCAAAATACATTCGTTAATAAAATTTCGCCAGTCACACAGTGTCTGTGAAGAAAACTTCCACGATTTTGCTATATCACATGCCTTCCTACGAATCAAAATTTCGAAAGTAACAATAAAAACTTCCTCCAACGTTAACTTGCTACACGAAAGCCAAGATCCAAACCTTGAACTCCGCTGACACCCACATACTTTATTAGCAACAATTTTACTGCAAACCCACACAAGTCTATCAGAAACACCATTTTTCGTCCAAGTTCCCATATCAGCTCCGCATTTCGGACACGTCAAACTCCATTTTAAAAGTCCCGACTCCCACAGAAATTCCAAAAATACACTACGATCCCCATAACAAAATCCATGAACAAAAGACTCGTTAACAACTCCAACATCGTACCTTTTCATACTAAATTTACTCTGCACACAATCTAAAATACGCGGCTGAAACCTTCCCACCACGTCTTTCATCGCAACATAGGCCATTTCAAAAACACACGCGACACGAACCAACTAGCAATTATTAAACTACTCCACTAAAAGATTTTTCAGCGTCAACATGGTTGCCATACAACACACAATCATGCCAAAAACCAGCACAAAACACATATCGCCACATTTGATGAAATTAGGGCGTTTATCAGAGTTGTACCACAAAATATTTAGAAAGTAATATGACATTGCGAGTTTCTCATCAAAAATGTTTGGTGAGAAATTTGGCAACTTGAGGACCTATATAAGAGTAGTTCCAATTTTTTTAGTAAAACACCAAATTTTACAGTTTAAAATATAATTTGGGTTAGTGATGACACACAGTGACACCCATATTATATTGAGTATTGATACAAGGTTTTCAGCAATGATGGTCATATTTTTAAACCCTGACTGAATATGACAAAAAGCATATTTGCATTTTCATATATTCTTGTCACTAATTATACCATTTGTAAGACTGAAATCAGTAATGATGATAATAAACGTTAACCAAGTCATGGCTAGAAAAGGTTTTACTCTTTTGTTATCAGGACCAAATCGGAAATGTATGTATGTGCTCATGTATGCATGTATATATATATATATATGTATGTATACATACACACATACATACACATGTTCACATGGCACCCAACAGCAGAAGAGTATCGAAAAGATACTCAAGAACCACTCTCTGGTTATCTGCGATTTATACATAATACCAGTTCCATATGTAAAATTAAATACAATCAACCCTTTCAAGGTAGCAGCCTTTGAAACCAACAAGCACCTCTGAGTGCACGTATAAACATTACCTTAGACAAGCAACTCCACAGAAAAATATCATCATCTGGAACAATGAGTAGTCATCTTAGAAAGGTTTCGTCACACTTAGTAGGTACTATGAACATCATAGAAAACTCAATAACTTGCATTTGTATTTAAGCATATTTTTTTAAAGCACCTTAAATCAGTTTATTAAGTTTCTACTAATTTGATGTTAACTCTCAAGAAGACTATAATGAATGTATTGATTTCTATCACATTTGGATTGTCAGCAATACCTTTTAGAAAGCGGCAGATTCTAAATTAAACAGAAATTTAGGAAAATTTTACATAAATTTGTACCTTTTGAAAATGACAGAATGGCGTATGAATGTCCAGGTGACAAATATATTTGTTATACAAGTATATTGCAACTTCCCAAAAATATATAAATATCAATATTTGGTTAGAGTAGACTAAAGGGTACCCCTTGTATTATTGTGAAGTTGTTTCATTTATCACCAAGTTCTTGTTTCGTTTATGGTAACCTGAGTAGTAGAATGTTCCGTAAATATACTTTTACCTAGACTTGGGTGCTCCTTTGAATTTTTAAGTGAAAATATATCGATGTGTACATGGACAAAGTCAAGGGAGTGTGCAATGCCAAGTTTGTGCAATTCTCTGATTTTTTTTTAAGTGAAAATAGGTCGACGTGTACATTGATAAAGGCAGTGCGTAGTGCCTAGTTTGTGCAATTCTGTGATGTTCTTTTAAGTGAAAATAGGTCAACGTGTACATGAATACCGGGTTTGTGCATTCTTTGTCTTGTTATTTTGTCTTTGTGTAGCGGCGATTTTCGGCACTAAAATCGCCACTACACAAAGCCAAAATAAAAAACTCAGTACCCATGTACCGCAAAAAATCGCCAAGAGGTACCTGCAAATATACTATTACCCAATGTTTCTATTACAATTTTCAATACTATTCTGTTTTGAGGGCCGTAAAAAAATTGCAGCAAAAATGTATGCACAAAAGCGCCAAATCTAGCAAACGCACCCATTTAACAGTGTGCCAAATCTAGCATATGTGCTGATTTCAGATAGCGTAAGTTTATATAGTTCTATATTTCTTAAGATGCCATTGAAATACTAATTTAATTTTTAAATCGTTTTTTGATATCCTATGGATTTAACAATTTGGAAATTGCCCATGACGAAAAGTCTGCGATAGAATTTTTGGTAATATGGCAGAATCACCCACTGCTTGATGCGCTTTTAAGAATTGCACATACTCAGTATACATGTACACATCGACTTATTTTCACTTAAAAAAAAAATCCTAGAATAGCATAAAAATGGCACTGCGCACACACCTTTGACTTTATCTATGTACACATCGACCTATTGTCACTTAAAAAGTAAAAGAAAATTGACAAAAATCCAATTGTTTTTACCCTTGTAAAAAGTGGAAAACAAATAAGTGGGCGATTCTGCACTTTACCGAGAATGTTTTCAAAGAAAAGGCACCATTCATTATAGAAAATTATGTTTGAACAACCAACGAAATAACATTATGCTTTAGCGATAACTTGGTAGCAAAATAGCGATGCAGGCATCCATTCAGTTATGTTTAGCAATTTTTATATACTAAATTATAATAATGATCTGAATAGTTATTCACTCTTATGCTTCCATTCAGTCATGTTTAGCCTTTTATATATAAATTATAATAATAAAAAAGTATTATATAAAATTAACCTTTCATTTAAATTAAAACACCAATCTTAGATAGTTATTTAATATTATACTTGCTTTCTTGCATTAGGGTTGCCGCAATTATTTTTGGCAGCACTAGCATCAACAACAGTTTGGCGATTTTTTAAGGCCCTCAAAACCGAATAGTACCCAATTTTCTTATAATATCAATGCTACTATTTCTGCTGCACTATTGGTATTTACTAGATCATTCATATATATAATACACTGCAGCTTAAAAAATAAGCAACTGCGCCAAAGCCCGGAAAAAATTAAAACTATTTAATAGACACAAGTTAAACTAATCAAAGAGCTTGGTATGGCATTACTAAAACCACAAAACAAAGAATAAAGCACCTACACACACACACACACAAAAAAAAAAAAAAAAAAAAAAAAAAAAAAAAAAACATAATATTACAACAGAAGAATGTGCAATGGGAACATCATGTTAATAACATGTATGGTAATCCCCCAGCTGAAAAGCCCGATTGACAATAGCGAGGCAGGCTAGCAACGATGTCTCTGATTGCTTGTTGTGGCAGAAGCGCTTATTCCTGTATTAATGCAATAGCACAATTTGACCTGCTATTTATCATCTCAACATGTCCTACACATGCTCTATGGGATTCAGGTACAGTAATGTAGCAGACCACTGAAGATGTGGAATGGATTCACACAACTGATAACTGCATCACTCGAGCTCCATGCAGGCAGGCATTATCATCCACAAATATCTCATCATACCCATCCATCTGTAAAAGGATATATACAAAGATACAGAATTTTGTCATAATATATAACTGCAGCCATAGAACCACCAGGAATCATTTAGGTGTTCACGTGGCTGTTCATTGCTATCCCAGCTCATACAAGTAAGCCTTGTGCCCCTTGCTCTTGCCGTATCATTGATCTACGAGAATCATTCTTCTGGATGTTAAATCACAAATCCATAAAGAGCATATGGCCACAATGCTCTTTGGCGTCCAACTGCAATGCTCACTGGCCCAATTCAACTGTTATGGGGAGCAAAGGAACATAAACCACAGGTTAGCAAGCATACAATTCCCCTTCATGTAGTTGACATGACACAGTTTGGTGGGATATGGGTCATCCTGGAACAGTAAAGAGATGCGACGCCAGCTGTTGTACTGCTAGTGATGCATGACATCTTGCGCATCGCAACAAGAAGTGATTGTGTGCCATTGTGGTAATCCTCCAGCATTCAGACCCACATCTTCCACAGGTGTTTTAATCATTCTGGTAACAATTCCACAGCATATTGATGACACTATGATGCCCATTCAGCTTTATCGCAACAGCAAATTGTCTTGAAAAATCTCAACAGCCCTCCTACACATTTAATTATGAAGATGATATCTTCAGGTAATGCTTTCTGCTTCAGCTATCTCGGATTGCATGGAGCTACCATTGCTTGCAAACTGATGCATAGGTTTGGCATGCCCTTTCTAAAGCATAATGGCATGATTCTGTTTTATGTTAATTTTGGTTGCCTATTTGTATTTGGCAATCCAACCTCTATCCAGGGTTCGTACACATTTCCTTACATGAAAATTAAGGACTTTTAAAGACCATCAAAGAAAAAATTAAGGACCTATCAGCAAACAAAAAAACGACTAGAATAAAGCAAGTATCCATACAACCGACTTCATGCTTGTAATTTCACTTTAAGAAACTAACAGAAGTGTGTATTATGCACTATTATTAAATTCAATTTAATACTTACCATAAAACAATTTTGAAAATTAAACTAACTTCCTACACGTTATGAAGTAGATAACATTAAATTAGGAACATAATTTCTTGAAAAACATGTATAAGTGTATTTTACACTACTTCAGATTTGAAAAGAAAAGAATTGATTTTATTATTTTCTACACGTATTGATGTTCAATTAGCGGTTACATCTTTTCCTGAAGTAGATGGTTCTTCTAGCTTGACAAAATTCATGATACTGTTAGAAGAAACTCTGCAGTTGAGAAGGGAGAGATGTTTTGCACCTAAAAGGGGCATTACATGCAAGGCATTAGCAAAATTAAGTATCGCATATAGTATATGTATATAATGTATGTATATATATATATATATATAATAAGAAATGTATACTGAAAATATAAATTTTTTACTATATATATATATATATACAGTACAAAGTTCGAGATCCGGACATCCAATATCTGGAATGATCTAAAATCCGGACCTCAAAGCCACCACCAACCAATTTTTTAAGGCTTTTTTTGGAGGGAAGGGGTATGCTTTACGCATGCGCATTAGATTTTTTTCCTCATCACAAAAAAACATGCCGGAAATCCCGATTCTTAATCTCAGTTTGGCACTAAATAAAATATCTCATTATTGAAGAAATAATTATTTTAGCATAAATTTGTGTGATTAGTAACTTGACTCCATAGCTGCGTATCTGCTTGGCATAATCTCAAACCGAAACATTTGTTAATTTTACACCAACTAATATTTTATATCCTTGATGCCGAAATCGCGAATCATTATTTATTGTATTTTGCTTTCATCACCACGTGTTTATCAACGAATGACAACTTGAGTGATGACTCATGCAGCGACGCCAAATAACAGAGTATTATCCGATTACAAATTTAAGTTTAATGCGCTAAAATGTTGACAAGGGGAGATTTAACAGAAATTTCTTTCCTTATGCTAAAAATAGATTTTGTTGATGATACTCATAGGACAAACGATTATATTTAGTGCTATTTGAATTAAGAATAACAGATTTGTTATTCACATAAAGCCAGAACCAGCACCAGAGCTCGCATGGCCGCACCAGGCGACAGAATTTAGGGAAGTTAAACAGAAGTTTTTCATTGCGATGACAATGCCCCAATCATCAATCAATTAACGGAGGGCAAAATCTGTAGTATGGTTCTAAATCCAGAAAATACAGCTACTGATAGTGAAGAAAGTAACAGAGAGGTTACTGAACGAGAAAAAATTTTGATTGACAAGTTATTCGGAATTCTCAACACAGCAATTACAGGACTTGAACAATGGAACTTAATAACTGAACAAGAAATTATATGTCTATAGTATTAATCTAAAGTATTAGCAGAGAAAACAAATCAAACAACTCACATTGAAAAGAAATGTTTAATAAAGTAAACATATAAATATTAAGCTCTTTTCTTTTGTAAATTTTGATACCTTTTAAATCATAAATGCTTCATTATTTCATAAATCACGATTTCATATTTTCAATTTTATAATTTCTACGTGCCATCTTAGTAGATTTAAAATGATCTAATATCTGGAAAAATCTCAAATCTGGGATCACCGAAGTCCCGACGAGTCCAGACCTCGGACTTTGTACTGTCCGTATTATATATATATATAATATGGATTGTATATTTTCAGTTAAACTTCTACCCAATAACTTTAGTAATAATTCATGAAAGTTAATTTTGCATCTAGTTAATTCAGGAAAATTAGTTTTAATTAGTTGTTTTCAGCTTTAAAAATATTAAAAAATTAATTAGTTGTTTTCACGCCATTAGCAAAAATAATGCATTGCTACTAACAGCATAGGATTAAACCAAATACTTAATTGTCTATTGAAGCTTCAAAACGTACTTCCAAACTCCACTTTTTCTCGGCTAGCGTTACCGAATTTGCCCTTGGCGACCTAAAATTGAAATGGAGCCAACAGACTTCCCGCGAAATCGATAACAGACCATGTGCAGAAGTAAACTCATAATCCCGATATCCCATACATATAGTATGTGCAAAAGAGAATAAACTCTGTAGAAGGTGATAAAAATTAATTTATGGCTTAATTGAAACAAACACAGAAATTAAGCTAAGCAAAACCGTGTAAAAACAAATTGAAATGATAAAACGAAACTTAATTTTCATGTGAATTTTCAGCGCTGACTCTCCCATTCTAGAAATTTCAATTTGTTTCAGACAAAGACCACATTTAGCTTTATAAGGATTGTCATCCATCAATATCCAGTCTTTATAGTCAGCTTGATGAGGCCACAGTTTATTGAAAATGCACTTTCCAGGCATCTCTTTCCTATTAGCGTTGGAAGGGTTGTGGCCTTCCAGGTTGGGACTGCTCTAATTTTGGCAAATATTTTCAGAATCCCCCCCTTTTTTTTTCTCGAGCACCTTCATCATCACTTTCGCCTCTTAAAAAACTTCCAGCTTCACGCTTTCGTCACAATCTGCCTAAATTCATGGATAACACCTGTTTCGAAAGATTGGGTGAATAGCCAATCAGACACCGATACTTTCGTTTGGGTAGCTCGTTTTTTTTTTTTTATTTTTTTATCGTTTGCAACGCAAATCCGCCAACAGATTGGTTAAGAGCCGTGTAATTTTAATTCCATATTCATGAGAAATTGCAATTCACACTGAGAATGGCAATCATTAGAAATGATAAGAAATGTCAAATGAGCAAAATTAAGGACCGTTTATTCATTTTGGTCAAAATTGAGGACTTTTAAGGACCGTACGAACCCTGTTTATCTCATGTGTAAACTGTGTGTTTTAATTCACCTTTTGTACATTTGTACCTTTTCTTTTAGTATTCGTTGCTTATTTTTCAAGCGTGAGTGCAATATGGCATTAATTTTAAATCTTATGGTTTGTTTTGATTTGGTTTATTTAATTACAGCAAAGCAGCTGAGGGCTATCTCACTAAAATGGGTCGTATACTTGTTTCACATGGGGAAAATCACGAAAACGCCCATGCAACCAAGATAGGATCCGAAATACGGATACAACCAACTGTGTTTAGCGATTTTACGCCTCGGCCACTGCAGTCTTTTTGTACCTTATATTATTTCAATATCAATCAGCATTTTAAATTTAGATGTAAGGAAATGGGACGCCAAATGAGCTACAGCTTAATTACCGGAGGGTTAGCTACTGCACGTAGGCAAACCCTCCGGAAATAGGATCTGAAATTGCAGTTAACTAATGTTTCATCCAGCAGCTTACAAGTTGTATTAATATATGAAAAGATACTAAATCATGTTTAAATACTTAAATGTTATGGAAATTCCCATAACATATGGGGATTTGCATTTCGTTTCAGTTAAACAAAACGCAAACCCTTTTCTGTGTTTGACTGCAGCAGTCCATTCGCACTTTACCAAACCTACGACCGTGGCGATAAGAAACGTGCAGGTCAAAAGTCAATAAAGAAAGAGAGCATATAACATACCAGTCTTAGTCTTTCGAACTATACAAAATATAAGAATGAAAACAGTAATCTGGTGACAGAGCATAATTTTAAATAAATTACTTTGATCACAACATACGATTACAAGTTCACTTCTCAGCAAGAAGTAAACAGAAGTTGAAGTTGAAGTGTTTAAAACTTTGTTAATAAGTCCGAGTTGAAGTGTGTAAAGGAATGACTAAAACGACTTCGAGTTCTTGCTCATATAATTATGTTTGGGGCTTATTGTGACACACTCATGGATTTAGTTGTTGTAAGCATTCAAGTTGCATTCCAGTCAATAATACAATGGCTTTCATTATGTTGCTCTCAGGGTATTTGAATAAAATTACAACTTCTAGTCACGTGACGAAAGGCCGCGCTTCTGTCTTAGAACTAAGTTTTACTCCTCAACTTGTTAAGAATGGTGTTAATGTGAATTTGATTTCTCGGGAACAACAGAAAGAATTGTACTGTGTTCAGATTTTGAGGTGGAAATGAGTTCACAGTGAAATGGTCAACTGGATAGAAACATGGTGCAGATATTGGTAAAAGTGTACGTTGCAATTTTTTTCCTGATCTACATACTAATATCTTAAATAATCATATATGCTGTTAGGGTTAAGAAGCGGTTAAATAGCGTTGTTATTATTATCTTGAAATCAGTGTGAAGTAACGTTGCAGTATTTGTACCGCACTCTATATATGATGCCGCCTTTTCTTTGGGTAATTCGATGATATATTTGCTGTTACTCCTGTCTTGTTTTTTAGGCACTACGATGCCGGCTGTTTGTGTAATTGTGTGTAGATTGCCATTTTGAAACCACGTTTTGTATCAATTATTGTTCGGTCATTTGGAGATCGGTGAATTGTTGTTTTAAATTTGTCATAACTGTTCTACTGTCGTTAAAAATTCTGTTGTATTATGTTATATCAGTATTTCTGAGAGAAACTTCTGCATTGGAAAACTAGGTTGTTGCAGTGCCAACTTACATTTGATAACGTGAAACTGTTGTGAAGTCGAGCATTTCTTTACTTTCGCTCTACTTATTATATTATTTCTTGATGTAGTTATTGTTTCTATGCGTATTCGTTGCTAACTCCGCGCCCAGTTTACCATTATCTTGAAAGTGACAGATGAGAATCCACCAATTTGATTCTTGCAAAAAGACTAATAGAGTTACTGAGCTGAGCTGCTAAATCGTATATAGTATTAATAAAGCAAATTTAAAAAATGGCTAAGGAAATTGTATAATAGTTGAATATTTATTAGCATGTTAATTTTCTCCTTAGATCAAAATATGTAGAATTCCCAATTAAATCTTGGATTTTACAAAATTATGGTCACTTTTTTATGCCTGTTGTGCTCTTTATCTGTAAAAAAAATATTTAACCATAACTTTTTTTTTTAAAATTTTCGTCTTCCAATATAATTTGGAGTAAATTAATTGAAGAATTTAACTTAAATTTGAGGTACATTTTTGCAAAACACATTTAAATCCTAGAGTAGAAATTGGCAGTAGTTGTTCCACAATAACTGATTTTTGTCTTGGAGTATGTAAAATTTTATTTTCCTTTGTTGAAAAGTCTTTCAGTTGTATTAGAAGTGTTTTTTTTTAATTAGTTCGAAAAGGTTATTACTCTTAAATATCTGACATAAATCGTTTTTGTGTAGAATCTGTTTTTTTTATATATGCATCATTTTGTTATGCTATTGGAAGCACTTCCGCAGAGAACCAGGTAAATGTAAACATTGCCAACTTTGGCAGTAATAGTTCAAACCTGGTAATCCAGCAGATTTATCCTATTCACTTGTTCGAAGTTTGCAACCATTCCTCTTGCGTTCATTTTGTTGAATTATCACTGTCGTTCGCATTCGCAAATTTATATTATTCTTTTCTTATTTATTATTATTTTTTCTGAATTTTTTAACAACGAATAGATAGAAATATTTTCGTAGGTAGATGCCGGTTCTTGGTTCGGTATGAAAGGAAGAAAATACGGCGGGAGGGGTGAATGCTAATTTGTAACACGGCTGTTTACGTTGTGTTCTTAATTCAGCTCTAAGAACCATAAGGTTTCCAACTTCTAAAATAATTTGTCTCCAAAAATAAGCATGTGCATTTAAAATAATTAAGTAATGCTTTTATTTTTATTATTGGTTATTGTCGTCTAAAATTATGAGAATAAATCAATTTTTATGGTGTAAAATTTTAACAAGGTAATACAGTCAAAAGTCGTTAATTCGGACACCCATAATCTGGAATGATCTATAATACAGACCTCAAAGCTAAAAACTTTCTGCGCGTGCACCGCGTTGGCACATGCACACAGGCGATTTACGCATGCGCGTAAGACCTTGACTACTGCGCATATGCGTGTGCGCAAGTGCAGAATACGTTTTCACCTGCGCGTTCAATGTATAACGGACGAAGTAAGCTAAAATTATGTAATTATCTATTTCAGTTAATGTTAATGATTGCGTTGTTCCTTAACCTTCGAATTGGATCCCGCTTATTATTTTTTGCAGACTGTAAGAGCAATTTTATAAAAGTAAACTTTCGATTATGTCGAAAAGAATTTCCGATGCTGGAACTTCCAAAGATCTACAAAACGAATAGATGTTTCCATGTCCAACAAACAAAAAGTGGAATGCACCGTGTATAATGTAGTAGAGCATCTGCTGGGGAGGTTTACAGTAACAGTAGCAAGTAAACATTTCAGCTTTCAAAGTAGGTTTATTATATTTGAGCAAGACTAAGATGCTTTTAAACATGTTTATTTTGGAGGATCTGTGTGTTATGCCCATATTCAAATAGAAATCCGAAATGTATTTCAACAGTTAAAGAATGCTGGTTAAAGGTTAATGGTCAAGTAGTGCTTTTTGGAACTCGCAAAGTATATGGTACTTTATACAAGGCAGCTATCGAACCTATTATGCCTGATAAAATTATAGAAGTTCATGCTGCTGAAGCAGACAATTCCTTGTTAGAGTTATATCATCAGAGATGGGGACATCAAGATAAACGTCACATTAAGAACATGCTTGAGAAAGAATTAGGAATTAAAATCCCATTTGAAAGAAAATTGTGTGAACCATGCATTTTTGGCAAAGCACACCGTTTACCATTTGGCATAAGAAAGCCAGCCAGCAAGCCTGGTGAATTAATTTCAGCTGATGTCTGTGTACCTTTTGATGAATCTTTCCAGAAGAAAAGATACTTAGTTGTGTTTAAAGATAGCTACACAAAGTTTCGTTATGGGTATTTTATCAAGGAAAAATCTGCTGTTGTAAATATGTTACAACACATGCTTGCACATGCTAAAATTTTAGGACATCCAGTCAAAGAATTGCTCAGCGATAATGGAGGCGAGTTTGACAATGACAAAGTGCGTGCTATTTTGCATTCTGAAGGTATAACTCAAAGAGTAACAGCACCTTATTCTCCTGAACAAAATGGCTCTAGTGAAAGAGACATACGTACAATAATCAAAATGGCAAGAACATTTAAGTACTCAAATTCTGAAGCTCATTTTCCTGCAGCAATGTGGGCTGAACTAGTAAACACTGCCATTATGTACTAAACAGAACTGGCAAATCATCAGTAGAAGGCATGAGTCCTAATGAGCTATAGTTTAAAAAGAAACCTCGAATTAAGCATCTTCGTATAGTAGGATCTGTGTGTTATGCCCATATTCCTAAACAAAGAAGAAGGAAAATGGATAATAAGGCTACAAAAGCTTATTTAATTGGTTATGATGGAGACGAAAGATACCGAATATGGATGAAAGAAACCAATAGTGTGATCTGTTCACGTGGTATTATATTTAACGAAAAGCTCACAAGTTGTGAAGAAAGGGTGCAGTTACCTATTCAAGATCAAGATAGCCTAATTTCTGGCTCTGAACATCAACAAAATTCAGAAAAAGATAAGTCAGAAAAGTTTCTTTGTGAAGAAGATAATTCAGATGGCTGACGATTGTAAAAATCGCACCAACAATTGCGCAAACGTAAATCGCCAAAAATCCGTGCAACCGTCTACCAAAGTAGCACCATAACTGGTAGTTTGGCGACATTTTGAAGGCGATAAAGGTTACTACCTGGGACTTGGGTAATAATGTGAGCAGTACTCAGTTCAAGTTATTTATTTTACCTGGTACCTTGCTGTGAAATATAAGTATGATTTTAAAAATCCTGAAACAGAAATAAGAAAAGTTTATCAGACACGTAATCAAGATTCTGAAGAAGATTAGGTAAGTTAGTATTTTTAATTATTTGAGGATATTATTTTTATGCATTGTTCTAAATGTGAGGATATTATTTGTATGCATTGTTCTAAATGTGAGGATATTATTTTTATGCATTGTTCTAAATGTGAGGATATTATTTGTATGCATTGTTCTAAATGTGAGGATATTATTTTTATGCATTGTTCTAAATGTAAAGAGGAAGTAAAGTAATTTGGTATTATTGGAAAAATTGTTATTAGCAATGATTTAGTTTAAAGTAATTAGGATTGTAAGCTAATTTTTATTAATTTAATGTATGTGCTTATTTATATTTTAAGTAGTGTTTTTGAATTTAATTATATTTTAATTAAATGATAGTTATTTTGTGAATTTTTTGTTTGTAGGAATTTGGTATACGTTTTAGTTGAAGTAAATGTGCATGGAAATAATTTAAATATTTGACACTAAAAATTTGTAATGTTTGCGGTATGAATTCGTTGGTGACGTTTATAATATAATAGATGTTTTAGAGGTAAAAGTTTTTGAATATTTTATTTATTTTATATGTGGAAATGTTCATATTTGGAAAGAGTATATACTTTTTCGTGATCAGGTAATTTCATATATGTTCTTTTTACCAGGTTTAAAGATTCAGAAAATTGTCATGTATTTTCGTGAAATTTTTCTAGTTTATGAGAAAAAAGCAGTGTACATGGATATAGTGAAGAGTGTGCGCAATGCCATTTTTGTGTAATTCTGGGATGTTTTTTTAAGTAAAAATATATCGACGTGTACATGGTTTATGTGTATGTGTTATTTTGAAAAACGCGTAAGGAGTATGGTATTGTGCACTTTTTCCCAATTTTGCAGTGAATATTTGTCATGATTAAGCAGTTTTGTTAGATAAAATTTCTGGCATAAGTTTAATTCGGCTAGTAGATTGTTGGAAGAAGTGTTCAGTAGATAAGAAGAAAAGAAACATGTCTTTACTTCGTGAAGACAAAATGGCGGCGGGAAAAAAAAAAAAAATAGAGGGTTGCTGTAGGAGAGTCGGTCGCCAAAAAATCGCCAAGTTACCATAATGTAAAGATCAACCGATTATATAATGATAATTGAAGCTTTTATTATTGATTCTGAAGAGCCCGAATCTTATAAAGAAGCGATCAACTGTAAGCAAAGTGTTAATTGGAAAGAAGCTATGGATTCAGAGATGAAATCATTGATAGAGAATGAAACGTGGAGTTTAGAAAAATTACCAAAAGATGCTAAAGCTATACCATGCAAGTGGGTTTATAAGATCAAAAGGAATCCTGATGGATCTATTGATAAATTCAAAGCTAGACTTGTTGCCAAAGGATGTACTCAACATTTTGGAGTTGATTATGATCAAACGTTTAATCCAGTAACAAAGTTAGGAACTATTCGTTCAGTTTTGAGCATCGCAGCCAATGAGAAAATGCATCTTTCTCAGTTTGATGTCGGTTCAGCATTCTTATATGGAAAACTCGAAGAATCTATATACATGCAGCAACCAGAAGGATATAGTGATGGTTCGAAGAAAGTCTGTAAGTTGAAACGCAGTTTGTATGGACTTAAACAATCATCACGCTGCTGGAATAAATATTTTGGAGATTTTGTGTCACAGCTGGGCTTCAAGACAAGTGAAGCTGATCCATGCTTATATATAAGAAGCAAGAAGCTAATCGTATGTTTATATGTAGATGATGGTTTAGTAGATCTACAAGAATCTGAAAAATTTCTCAGAGAATTGAAGTCGACATTCAGAATCACAACTAAACCAGCAGTATACTTTCTTGGACTTGAAATTAAACATCTTGAAGATGGAAGTATTAAAATTAGTCAGCAAGCTTATGCAAGAAAAATTCTTCAAAAATTTGGGATGGAAGATTGCAAGCCAGTGTCAACTCCTATCCTGAAGGAAGGTCTAACTGAAAAGAAAAAGGAAGATAAATCAGACAGAGAAATTTTTCCTTATAGAGAAGTTGTAGAAGCTTTAATGTATCTTATATTTACAAGATAGAGCTTTATTTACAAGACCAGATTTAGCTTACTGTGTTGGCATTCTATCACGTTACCTAGAAAATCCTTCGAAAGATGATTGGACAAAAGTGAAACGTGTATTCAGATACATAGCAGGTTCTCTAACTAAAGGTGTTATATACAAGAATAAATACAAACCAGGAATTCTAGAATGCTATAGTGATGCAGATTTTGGAGGCTGTCAAGAAACAGGAAAATCAACGAGTGGAGTAGTGATATTATATAGTGGTGGAGCTATATCATGGATTAGCCAAAGGCAAACAGTTGTTGCTACTTCGACGACTGAAGCAATATAGCTCCCCCACTATATAATATCACTACTCCACTCGTTGATTTTCCTGTTTCTTGACAGTCTCCAAAATCTGCATCACTATAGCATTCTAGAATTCCTGGTTTGTATTTATTCTTGTATGTAACACTTTTAGTTAGAGAACCTGCTATGTATCTGAATACACGTTTCACTTTTGTCCAATCATCTTTCGAAGGATTTTCTAGGTAACGTGATAGAATGCCAACACAGTAAGCTAAATCTGGTCTTGTGCCTAACATAAGATACATTAAAGCTTCTACAGCTTCTCTATAAGGAAAAATTTCTCTGTTTGATTTATCTTCCTTTTTCTTTTCAGTTAGACCTTCCTTCAGGATAGGAGTTGACACTGGCTTGCAATCTTCCATCCCAAATTTTTGAAGAATTTTTCTTGCATAAGCTTGCTGACTAATTTTAATACTTCCATCTTCAAGATGTTTAATTTCAAGTCCAAGAAAGTATACTGCTGGTTTAGTTGTGATTCTGAATGTCGACTTCAATTCTCTGAGAAATTTTTCAGATTCTTGTAGATCTACTAAACCATCATCTACATATAAACATACGATTAGCTTCTTGCTTCTTATATATAAGCATGGATCAGCTTCACTTGTCTTGAAGCCCAGCTGTGACACAAAATCTCCAAAATATTTATTCCAGCAGCGTGATGATTGTTTAAGTCCATACAAACTGCGTTTCAACTTACAGACTTTCTTCGAACCATCACTATATCCTTCTGGTTGCTGCATGTATATAGATTCTTCGAGTTTTCCATATAAGAATGCTGAACCGACATCAAACTGAGAAAGATGCATTTTCTCATTGGCTGCGATGCTCAAAACTGAACGAATAGTTCCTAACTTTGTTACTGGATTAAACGTTTGATCATAATCAACTCCAAAATGTTGAGTACATCCTTTGGCAACAAGTCTAGCTTTGAATTTATCAATAGATCCATCAGGATTCCTTTTGATCTTATAAACCCACTTGCATGGTATAGCTTTAGCATCTTTTGGTAATTTTTCTAAACTCCATGTTTCATTCTCTATCAATGATTTCATCTCTGAATCCATAGCTTCTTTCCAATTAACACTTTGCTTACAGTTGATCGCTTCTTTATAAGATTCGGGCTCTTCGGAATCAATAATAAAAACTTCACTTATCATTATATAATCTTCAAAACGCTTTTGCTTTCTCAAGTCAGCTCTATCTCTTAGGTATCTTGACTGTGCATTATTTTGCAAATTAATATCTTCACATTCTTGTCTTTCAAAATGTTCTGATATATTTCCAGATATTTCTTTGTTGTATTCTTTTTCTGAATTATCTTCTTCACAAAGAAACTTTTCTGACTTATCTTTTTCTGAATTTTGTTGATGTTCAGAGCCAGAAATTAGGCTATGTTGATCTTGAATAGGTAACTGCACTCTTTCTTCACAATTTGTGAGCTTTTCATTAAATATAATATCACATGAACAGATCACACTATTGGTTTCTTTGATCCATAGTCGGTATCTTTCGTGTCCATCATAACCAATTAAATAAGCTTTTGTAGCCTTATTATCCATTTTCCTTCTTCTTTGTTTAGGAATATGGGCATAACACACAGATCCTACTATACGAAGATGCTTAATTCGAGGTTTTTTTTTAAACTATAGCTCATTAGGACTCATGCCTTCTACTGATGATTTGCCAGTTCTGTTTAGTACATATATGGCAGTGTTTACTAGTTCAGCCCACATTGCTGCAGGAAAATGAGCTTCAGAATTTGAGTACTTAAATGTTCTTGCCATTTTGATTATTGTACGTATGTCTCTTTCACTAGAGCCATTTTGTTCAGGAGAATAAGGTGCTGTTACTCTTTGAGTTATACCTTCAGAATGCAAAATAGCACGCACTTTGTCATTGTCAAACTCGCCTCCATTATCGCTGAGCAATTCTTTGACTGGATGTCCTAAAATTTTAGCATGTGCAAGCATGTGTTGTAACATATTTACAACAGCAGATTTTTCCTTGATAAAATACCCATAACGAAACTTTGTGTAGCTATCTTTAAACACAACTAAGTATCTTTTCTTCTGGAAAGATTCATCAAAAGGTACACAGACATCAGCTGAAATTAATTCACCAGGCTTGCTGGCTGGCTTTCTTATGCCAAATGGTAAACGGTGTGCTTTGCCAAAAATGCATGGTTCACACAATTTTCTTTCAAATGGGATTTTAATTCCTAATTCTTTCTCAAGCATGTTCTTAATGTGACGTTTATCTTGATGTCCCCATCTCTGATGATATAACTCTAACAAGGAATTGTCTGCTTCAGCAGCATGAACTTCTATAATTTTATCAGGCATAATAGGTTCGATAGCTGCCTTGTATAAAGTACCATATACTTTGCGAGTTCCAAAAAGCACTACTTGACCATTAACCTTTAACCAGCATTCTTTAACTGTTGAAATAAATTTACTATTCGGATTTCTATCTTGAGCAGCAAGTAAAGAAAATAAATTTCTGTTTATCTCAGGGACATACCAAACATCTTTAAGGTAAATTCTTTGGATTTTACTACCAATAGTTGTTTTGACACATACTGTACCTTTACCAAGAGCAACTAAAGTTTATTTTCCAGCAGCCTTGAGCTACAGGGACTATCAAACTTCATAAAGTCAATAAAGTATGTGAAACAATTCATGATATGTCTTGTAGCTCCACTATCAATCCAAAAAGATGTTTGATCAGTCTTAGCCTCTTCGTCAATGGACATCAGTATTACACTGCCTGTATTTCCTTCATTGGTTATTGTTAACCTATTCTTGGGTGGTCTTCCATCAGCAATCCACTGTTTACAATCTTTTACCCAGTGTCCTTTCTTTTTGCAATAATTGCAAATATCTTCTTTTCTTTCTTCTGAATTTATCTTTTTTATATTGCTTTTGTTTTTCAGATTTTTACATTACTAATGCCCCTTGTTCATTTGTATTGCCTTTCTCATGACTTTTAAATTCTCTTTCATGAGAGCAAAGCTGTGCTGTTAACTCATCAACTGTTCTCTTGTCTTCACTCAAGAGTAACCAACTTGACTTAAACAAATGGTATTGTCCTGGTAAGACATCTAAAATCTTGCAATTGAGTAGCATGTCAGGTAACTTATTTTCATTTTTCTTTTCAAGTCCTGAATTCAACTCATTCCATAAGTTTTTTAATTTGGAAAGATGTACCACCATACTATCATTTTCATTCCACTGGAATTGAAAAAATTGCATGCATATATTATACAATTGATTTTCTGATGATGCTTCAAATAACTTATGTAATTCCAACCACACTTCTTTAGCAGTCTGAAATCTCATAACTTTTTGCAGTGTTTCTTCCGTCATGGAATTCGTTAATACCGTCATAGCACTAGTGTTTGCATTTTGAAACTTCTTAACAGCTTCATTATATTTCTCTTGTTGAGCAATCGGAGCATCTACAGGAAGAATTTCTGGTTTCACTATAGTTCCTTCTACAATTTCTAAAGCACCAGGATGATAATTTAAAACAAATTTTATCTGGTATTTCCATATAAGCCAATCGCTTTCACCTGATAAAGGCTTTACTTGGACCTTAGATAATTCCATACTTTGATTTCTAAACAACTTTCGATTGCTATAACGAAAATAAAACACTTACTTGATTAGGCTTAACGAGTTCCGTTTCTTCGAGAAAACATCAATTTAAAACATTTGACGCAATATGGGAGCTTGCTGGGCCCATAACCTAAAAAAAGTATTTCTTAAAAATACATAACCTAAAAAGGTATTTCTAAAAATAGAGAGGAAACAAATAGCAGAGCAAAAATACTATGCTTTTATTGGAATTACAAACTATAGCTTTTTTTTTGAACGACGGTATCGCGAAGCACGATCTCCTGATGACGACAACACTCACTATTGCCAGAACTTATCTAAACTATATATTATATTATTATTATTTTTATTAACATACTTTAATAGTGTGCATTAGCTTTAGTAGTACAGCAAACAGTTTTATATTGGGCTGCATAAGATTTTGTTTCGTATGCTGATATTGAATTCCAGTAATGTTATAAATGTGAGAGAATATGTGTTTGTAAAGTGTAAAATAATTGAAATACAGTACCAGCTGCATATTAAAATAATTTCCGTTCCAAATAAATTTGGCAAATTTCGATATTAAACTTATCTAGCCAAATGGTAATTAAACTGATCCACTAATTAATCCTAAAATAATTGAAAATTAATGATAAAATTGAGTTATTTATGCAGTTATAAAATTTAAGATTATAAAATTGATGAACTTTTACAAGCAGTTGTTAGTGAAAAATACAAAACAAACAAGTTCAGCAACATTTTTCAATTTATTGTCAAATTTCTGAAACTTCAGGTTGCTTTTTGACCAGAATCTTTCCATTCAGTATGCTACTTCAACATGCCTTCACATCAGATATGAGTGCCTGCTTTCTGTTGCACTATTGGAATTTTGTCAATTTTCTTTGACATTTTAAGTGAAAATAGGTCAATGTCTACATGGATAAAGTCAAAGGAATGCGCAATGCCATTTTTGTGCAGTTCTGGGGTTTTTTTAAGTAAAAAATCAGTCGATGTAAACATGGATACCGAGTCTGTTCAATAAAAATGCACCAAGCATTGGGTGATTTTGCACTTTCCTCCTTTTTTGTTGTTTTTCTTGAAGTCGTCCTGTTTTAGATATTTTTGCATATTCACATGATCTATTTTTTGCGCATTAACAGAATTAATTCAAATTCGCAACCATCTAATATGGCGATATGATGAGTTAATGAGGTTGATCTTTGGATTATGTTAACTTGGCTATTTTTTGGCGAAAATTTCGCGACTAACTCTGCTACAGCAACCCTCTGTTTTTTTTTCACCGCCATTTTGTCTTCACGAAGTAAAGACATGTTTCTTTTCTTTTTATTTACTCAACACTTTTTTCAACAATCTACTAGCCGAATTACACGTATGCTAGAAATTTTATGGAACAAAACTGCTTAATCATGACAAATATTAACTGCAAAATTGGGAGAAAGTGCAGAATCGCAAACTCCTTGCCGCGTTTTTCAAAATCGCACATACACAGTAACCATGTACACATCGACTTATTTTTACTTAAAAAAACATCCCAGAATTGCACAAAAATGGCATTGCGCACACTCTTGACTTTATCCATCTAAACTGCTATTTTCTCATAAATTAAAAAAATGTGCACGAAAATGCAGGAAAATTTTGTGAATCTTTAAACTCGGTAAAAAGCACATATATGAAATTACCTGATTGCGAAAAATTATATACCCTATCCAAGGATGAACATTTCCACGTATAATATAAATAAAATATCCAAAAACGTTTATCTCTAAATTATCTATTATAAATGTCACCAACGAATTCATAACAAAACATTAAAAATGGTTACAAATACTTAGTGTCAAATATTTAAATTATTTCCATGCACGTTTACTTCCACTCAAACATATACCAAATTGCTACAAACATATAATTCACAAAATAACTATCATTTAATTAAAATATAATTAAACCATGTACACGTCGACTTATTTTTACTTAAAAAAACATCCTAGAATTGCACAAAAATGGCATTGTGCACACTCTTCACTATATCCATGTACACTGCTTTTTTCTCATAAATTAGAAAAATTTCACGAAAATGCATGAAAATTTTGTGAATCTTTAAATCCGGTAAAAAGAACATATATGAAATTACCTGATCGCTAAAAGTATATACCCTTTCCAAAGATGAACATTTCCACGTATAAAACAAATAAAATATCCAAACACTTTTACCTCTAAATTATCTGTTATATTATAAACGTCATCAATGAATTCATACCGCAAACATTGCAAATGGTTACAAATATTTAAATTACTTCCATGCACGTTTACTTCAACTGAAACGTATACCAAATTCCTACAAACATAAAATTCACAAAATAACTATCATTTAATTAAAATATCACTAAACCATGTACACGTTGACTTATTTTTACTTAAAAAAACATCCCAGAATTGCACAAAAATGCCATTGCACACACTCTTCACTATATCCATGTACACTGCTTTTTTCTCATAAATTAGAAAAATTTCACGAAAATGCATGAAAATACTCAACGTATTCCAATATACCCGTAATCCGGAATGATCTATAATCCGGACCTCAAAGCTAAAATCTTTCTGCGCATGCGCCGCATTGACGCATGCGCACAGGCATTTTACTCGTGCGCCCAAGACATTTACGACTGCGCATATGCGTCTGCGCAAGTGCAGAATACGTTTTCGCGTGCGCGTTTAATGTATAACGGACGGTATAAGCTAAAATTATCTAATTATCTATTTCAGTTAATGTTGATAATTGCGTTGTTTCTTAATCTTCGAATTGGATCCGGCTTATTATTTTTTGCAGACTGAAAGAGCAATTTTCTAAAAGTAAGCTTGAACTTTCGATTATGTCAAATAGAATTTCCGATGCTGGAGCTCCCAAAGGATCTAGAAAACGAAAGTATGTTTCGATGTCCATCAAACAAAAAACGAATTGCTACAAAAAATGGATAAAAGCATAATCTTTGTTTATCTAACCGTTCCGAAATCTGTTTATCAATTTCACGCTGCTCTGCGCGGGGGGGGGGAAGTCGCAACGCGCAATGAACTGGAAGTTGATCTGTCAACACTATCGTTATCTTCAGGGCAGATGTTTTTATTTTAGTCGGCTTATAATTCCTTACTAAATGTAGTATTTAATTTCGATGTGCTCCGTCTTTGATATGATTTAAATCAAATTCCTCGTCATTATAAATATCACGAATACAAATCAAATAGTTTTCTGATTGCAATTTTCTAATTTCGGCTATGCATAAGATATGCTTTACGCATCCGCGCGTTGAAAGAAATGTTTAATAAAGTAAACAAATAAATATTAGGGTTCTTTTTTGGTAAATTTTGATACCCTTTAGATCATAATTGCTCATTATTTTATAAATTAAGGTTTCATATTTTTAATTTTATAATTTCTGCATCCCATCTTACCAGATTTAAACTGATGATCTATAATCCGGAAAAATCGATAATCCGGAATCGCCGAAGTCCCGACGAGTCCGGATTAAAGACTTTTGACTGTACTACAAACATATAACTCACAAAATCACGATCATTAAATTAAAATACAATTAAATTAAAAAACACTACTTAAAATATAAATAAGCACATACGTTAAATTAATAAAAATTAGATTACAATCCTAATTACTTTAAACTAAATCATTGCTAATAACAATTTTCCAATAATACCATATAAATTTATTTACTCCTTACATTTGGAACAATGCATAAAAATAATATCCTCAAATGATTAAAAATACTAACTTACCTAATCTTCAGAATCTTCATTACGTGGCACGCACACTTCCACTATTTCACACAACACACAATGAAGCTTAATACAAAATAATATAGTACTACAGTTTTCCAAATTCCCCCCCTTTTCCGATTAAAGAACTGTAATTTGTCCATTAATGTCACATGACATATCTCATGATCTCTCATTTCCCTCACACAAAATAATGCATAATCAGAACTGAGTACTTCTCACATTATTACCAAAGTCCTAGGTAGTAACTTTTATCCCCTCCAAAATGTTGCCAAACTACCAGTTACCATATTCAAAAGATCAGCCGTTAACAATTTTCTAAAACGCAAGAAAACAACCGATTTGACCACTTGGCAATTTTTCGGAAACTAGCCAGACTGGACCATAATATCCAGTTGTTGCCAAGTTTACAACTTAAAAAAGCTAAAAAAACAATGTTCTCCAGCTTTTGCCGATACAATGTGGTCAACACAATATAATTTGAAGAACCCTGTATGTATGTATGAATTTAGTAGGATATAAATGCTGACATTGTGACCCTTAATGAAGTGTAGGTTTATCAAAAAGAAAAAAAAAAAAGAGAAAAAAATGTACACACCTGATTCCATCAATGCAAAGAAAGTTTCGGTAAGGGATTTATGACTGTAGCAGGATTCTCTTACAGTGGAAAATTAAGGTTGAGAGGAGTAGGGAAAAATGTTAAATTCAGCTCAACGTACTATCAAGAAAGTTTTACATCCGATATTTAGAGGAATTCAAATACTTTATCTCAGTGACTTTCAAAAAGTGAAACTTTATCAAGACGAAGCAACAAGGTCATGCTTCGAAAAGTTACTGTGTTCCTTGAAAAAGTAAAGTTTAGTGATGGTATTACATTTAACCCATTAACTGCCAAAACTACAAGGAATGTTTCTTTTCTCATGAAAATAATAACAAATATTAAATTAAGCATTTATAACATAATTTTACATTGAAAGTAAAAAAAAAAAAAAATGCTCTTACCTGTAGGAAAGCGAGTGTTGCGTTCGTGCAACGTCAGCGGAATAAGACTACGGATGTTTAGTGAGTAGGATTGTACTCGTGTGATGTTTCTTTCGAATGGAGCGCAGGATTACTTTTTAGCTGTATAACGTTTTATAAATCTACAAATCACTTCACTTGTAATTAATTTAATATTAAAATATACATTGTATTTCTTTTACAAGTACAGATTATTTCAAATGAAAGATTCAAGCATGAAAAGCTTGATTACAATCATGATGTAAAGCTACATTACTTTGCATCTATAAGCAGTCTGGCTATGGTACTCTTTATAACAGTCTTTTGTTATCAACGGACTTTATGATAAAATGTCTGCCATCTCCATGCAGTGGTTTTTGAATGCTGAATTTACTAGGTCTTCCTGTTGCTGATCTATTTCTGGCTAATTCTACACTCTCAATAGGAGTTTGCAAAAGGAATAATGCATTCTCGCATCTGAAATCTAAAAGAGACTATATTTCCAGTACTTAAAAAAGTGGTGATATTTAGTAAGTTTAGATACGGTCTCACCTCATATAATTTATCAGTATTGCCAATTTGACTACTGTCAAATGCAAATTCTGCTTCATATTCCTGTAATGCAAACGTGATATCGATTCTCGTACAACAGGAACAGAAATGTCCTTATCAAAAGACCAATACATTTGTTCTTAAGGTAAAGAATGATATCCTGTAAGCAACAATATTCCAATAAATCTTCTCGTATAGGCTTCAAATGCAATCAAATCTGGGCATTTTTTTTTTTTTTTTCCCTTGCTGAGCGTATATATTTGTCTGTTCAACGAGAAGAGAGTAAATGTCTAAACCAAAAAGAAAATCGAAAATCTGCGCACTAGTTTTACCTTGTATTTTGTCTTTTATAATTTCTCTTTTATCTCTTTGTTCATGTTCTTCCTGAGACATAACTAACAGTTCCTTTTTTATCCACTTCAAGATTTCAATCTTCTGCTTTTTAAACTTTTTAGTATGACTATAACTGCTTTTAGAAGACTGAAACTTACTTCTTATGTGAATCAGCAGTGTCATTTGGTAAAATATCATTATTTAAAACATTGCCATTCCTTTCTTCTTCGTCACTAGCTTCTGCAAATTCTGGGGGAACAACAACAATATCAGTTTCATTCTGATCATTATTAACATTATCATCATCTGTTTCTTCATCAAAAAATCTTTGAAGGGCTTCTTCTAATGTAAGATACCTCGTTCTAGGCGTTTTTAAACAACCAGAACATCGAAAGGAATGAGTGAAAAAGGTGATTGACTACTCGTTTCCTGCTGACGTTGCATTAGCGCAACACCTGTTTTTCCTTCCTTCCCAACACAAATATAAACATCTGAGTGATGTAATGTTCTGATAAATGACCTTGACTAAAAATAGATCACTCATAAAGACGGCGATTCTTTCGTTAAATATTTTCAGCAAAAATACCAGGTCGGAAATTTTGCTTTAAGTGCGAGATTAATTATTATAAACAAAATGATTGTTGAAGGCAAATATTTTTTTACAGAAATAATCTTCATAATATTCCCTACACAAAATCATCTGCTGGTATAAAATATCGTAGGTAGTTATATTTATATACGCATTTATTTAGACCGTTACGTCAACGCAACACCAGCGGTTAATGGGTTAATACCTTTTCAAAGTATTTCTGCGAAATCCCCTTGTTTTATGGACTTTTGTTCTTGGTCTTTCGAAAGGATGAGGAGGGGAAATTTTACAAAAAGCCCATCAATCATAGAAATCATGATGCAGCCTTATAATCCAGAAAACAGGCTATTAGACTGAACATCTATATGTAAATGCCCTCTGTAGCTTAAGCCTGTGATGGACAAAGCGCATCAGCTGCATTGTGAAGACATTATTTTACAAACTTTCCATCAACGAAAGGTTTTCCACATTAAGTAATTTTTACTGCTATCATATAATTAACACAAACACTATTTTCGGCCTTTTTGTTTGCTAAGAAGAAAAAAGTTGCCCACAGTTTAGCTTTGATTCACTGGCTTTTATTGCTTCAAAACTGCTTGTCATTACAAAATGTTTCCTGCTGTGGTTAGTATCATAATGCCTCTTGATGTTATATTAATTTATTACAGCTTGTTGCAAATAAGGTACACTTTTGTGCTGGATGAAAAAGGAGAGACTGCTTTTCTCGGAAAAAATTGCACATCTTCTTCAACTTCTTTTGCACTCATTCGAAGATGAAAGCTGTTTCTGAATTTGAGTGTCTTAAACAATACCTTGATCGCGGCACGGTTATACAGGATTTCTACTGTATATTGCCATACTTACCTGTAACCTAAAAATTCCACGGTAGGCATGGTTATGAAAAGTGCTTCATGGTATTCTTCTGGTGGGTGATCGTGATGATTAAAAAAAAAAAAGCAGAAAAGACACTTTTTTTTTAAGAAAAGATTTTGTTGTCTTGCAAGTTTAGTAGTCTAAAAATTTTTAGAGGAATTTTATAACTCCAAATTTATGAAAAGTTGATCAGTAAATCTTAGTTTGGGATCCTTCATTGCTTGCCCAAGCTGAGAATTGTATGGGTGAGAAAGTTTCAAGAGTACTGAAGGATATTTCACGTCAGATGTGTATTTAAAGTTAAAATTGATTTTCTTCCATCTGTTTAGAGGATGAAATGTACATTTGGTTAAGGTGACTGAATGGTTTGATGCATGTGGGTTTGGCATCTCTCAGCAGCTTAGAAAATTACAGTGTAAATAGCATAGAACAGCGGTTCTCAGCCTTTTGACTAATGTGCACAAAATGTGTGACTAATGTGCATCTAAACAAAAATTGAAAACCTTTAGTACCACCACTACAAAGTACTACTACCACCACCTCTTGAACAAAGCTCAGATTGCATAAATTTACGAGTGTTAGAGAGAAACTCAATTAAGTATGTTGCGGCTTTAATTTTTTAATTTAATGGTAAAAAATACTTTGCTTCTTTCCGTACCATCAGTGGTATGCATACCACCGGTTGAGAACACCTGAGATAGAAGATGGTTACATCCTATATGCCCATGTCCGAGTCTCTGGCATCTGAAGTAGATCTTTGGTGCTTGGGCAATGTTTTTGGTTGTGTTGGAAAGGGCAGAAGTTTTTCTTGGTAGATTTTTCTGCTTTTTTTAAATCATGCTTGAGTTCAACAAAAAAGACTGAAGGATTTATAAATCTGGTCGTGGATTTTTTCATTAATTGTTTTAGCTTAATGACTGGGTAATCCTTGTCAATAAACTCACTGCATATGGAGTTAAGATCTTTTGTCAGTTGCAGATCCATGAGTTGTGACTTTGATGGGAGATTGTTCCGTCTTGCAAAAGGGGAAAAATTGTAGTTCAATTTTAAAAGAACCTCTTTCTCTGGCATTGTTGAAATGAAAATTTAAGTGGATTTTATCTTTCATCAGGGTGCCAGAGAAGTTGCCAGTTTCAGGCTCAGTGAGAAGAGATCTTCACTCCTTCCATGTAACTGCAGGACACGGTGAGATGATGGGTGGCAGGTAGATGGGCTTTCTTTTTAACAGGAGTGGGGGTTCGGGGGCATCTGGCATGGAATTAGTTGAAACCTATGTTTTGTCTAAGCAGCTGAAAGGGTTTTCGTGAACAGATTGTGGAATTTGAGTCTAAGGTTTCTATACCTGGCACTGTGTTCATGTTGAGTTTCTAAAGTTTGATAAATGCATGCTTCATGAGCTGATGTAAGTCATGAAAATAATTTTTTGCAATGAATTCATCAATGTTATTGAGATAATTCCATATCCCATTATTCACAACCAACATTACGCTCAGTAAGCTTTTCCTGTACTTGTGTAGTGACGGTAGATTGATAATCTGAAATGAGCATGAATCGATTAGCTTAAATCAATTGCATAAACCCTGCTTATTGCCAACCAGTTGCAAAGTTTACATCCACCTGTTTCTTTGCCAGCTGATTGCAGCATTGGGAGAAATAAAATTTCATTCATTTTTCTTTTCCCCTTTTCCACAAGACATTTGAAGAAGGTACCTGTGAATCTATGAGAAGGATCCTAGGCATTGTTTCTGTTGAGTTTATTTCTGTCAAGAAGGTGAGCACGTTGGGGTGCTTAAAATATATTCACCCTCAACAAAACTTGTGGTGGGTGAGACAAATATCAAACTTCTTTATGAGGAAAAGCAAAGAATTTGAGACAGTTGCATTGACAGTTTCATTTTTATGTTAGTGAAAAAAAAGGCTTTGTGAGCCACAGGCTGAAGGTGTAGAGCATTGTGTTAACATTTAAGATAAAGAAATTCTGCTCCTCTAAAGGTTAGTGTGAACAAAGAACTGGTCCCCATACTTCCGAAAACAGATTTAGGGATCGTGAAGTAGCAAAATTGTTGTCAGACCCATTTTATTTAAGCATCACTATAAGCCCAAACGGTAAAGCCACAATCCATGATATGTTAAATGTATGAATTGTGAAGTGTGGTATTAAGTATCAGGATGATATTCTGGCACTGGTCTTATGCCAATCTGAGTTTTATAAATAGTCAACATAAGAAATGGCAGCTCTATTGACTAGTATACATTTGTTTTGGTTCCTGGGAATTTTAATGTTATAAGCAGGTCATTTTATTAACCAGTGGGTACTATAAACGTTTTAATACAGAATATAAATTTCACATGGTGATATTGTGACATCATGTAGATCATAAGAAGCTTTTTCAAGTAAAATCCTTTTCATCAGTATTTATTTGTTACAGATTTTGAAGTATAGCACTTTGATGAATTTCTAGATTGCAATGACAATTCTGTGTGTTTGCCACAATTCATGATTAATGAATGATGGAAATGGATATTTTCTTTTCACATATTTTTCTAATATTGCATTTTCTCGATCATTTCAAAATTGAAGAGCTCTATGAATTATTGTACTGATTCACTTAATTTTGTGTCTGGGTTGCTGGTGTTTTGGTTTTCATTACCTGCAACTTAATTAGATGTCCCAAGCTCTGAGTAAACATATTGATTACTTGGAACAAATGTTCTCTTAACCTCCCTAAAAGGTTGACTTGCTTATGGATTGCTTATTGGAAATACATAGTTGTTTCCAAGAAATTTTCCTTTTTTGGGATTTGTTTTCATTTTTTATGGAGTTTGTTTCATTCTGTATGGAGATGTCATTGATATGTGTTAATAGGCATTTTAATTAAATGGGAATAATAAAAATTATTTAATTTTTCAACATTCTTAGAGATTTAGGTTTTGCAGATGCCTCATAATGTAATATAGCAGTCTTATGTTGAATCATCTATTTTGCTTCATTTAAAGAAAAATCCTGTCTGATAGTTACTATTTTTTCAAGGTGAAATGATTTAAAAAATAATGCCTTGTAGCTAATTTATATTTGAAGGTGACTGTGATTGCTATATAAAAATCCTGATAAAAATAGTTAAATGTTTATGTGTAATAATATAGGTTTTGTGAACTGTGACTTGAATTAATGAATGCCTGCTGGAAACCCATGTGATTCATTTGTTATCAGAAATCCTGAGAATGCAGGTAAGGCATTTATATTATTAATTATAAAAGGATTCTCCAGTCAGACTGAAAACTATTAGAGTTTTAAGGTTATTGTTAAAGATATTTGTTTTTTTCTGTAAAACACTTGGAACTTTAAGTAGATAGTTGCAGTTACTGTAATAAAAAAATGCCATTCCATTAAGGCACTGTTTAACTCTTGTATCTGAACATTGGCTAGACACCAAACTCCTTTAGTTTGATAGTGTATTCTTATCTCATTTAATACATGGCTCGCAGGTTTTTCAGATCCGTTGCATGAATTGTCAATAATTTTGTTTTGTTGTCTGTGTTTTGCTTATTTACATGAATCTTTCAGTCTCTTGTTTTAGTGACAGTTCTTGGTACTATTCGGTTTTGAGGGCCATCAAAAATCACCAAACTATTGTTAATGCCAGTGCTGCCAAAAATAATTGCGGCAACCCTAACACAAGAAAGGAAGTTTAATAGTAACTATTTAAGATTATTGTTTTAATTTAAATGAAAGGTTAATTTCGTATAATACTTTTTTATTATTATAATTTGTATAAAAAAGGCTAAACATGACTGAATGGAAACATAAGAGTAAATAACTATTTCAGATCATTATTATAATTTATATAAAAATTGCTAAACAGAACTGAGTGGATACTTTCATCGCTATTTCGCTACCAAGTTATCGCTAAAGCATAATTTCATCTCATTGGATGTATAACAAACTCGTTGGTTGTCGTTACAAACATAAATTTTCTATAATGATTGATGCTTTTTCTTTGAAAAAATTCTCGGTAAAGTGCTGAATCGCCCACTAATTTGTTTGCCGCTTTTTACAAGTGTAAAAACAATTGATTTTTTGTCAATTTTCTTTTACTTTTTAAGTAAAAATAAATAGATGTCTACATAGATAAAGTCAAGGGTGTGCGCAGTGCCATTTTTGTGCAATTCTGGGATTTTTTTTAAAGTGAAAATAGGTCGATGTGTACATGGATACCGAGTGTGCAATTCTTAAAAACGCGTCAAGCAGTGGGGAATTCTGCAGTTTACCCAAAATTCTATTGCAGACTTTTCGTCATGGGCAATTCCCAAATTGTTAAATCCATAGGATATCAAAAAAGGATTTAAAAGCAATAACTATTGCAGGGGCTTTTCAGCCAACATTATTAATCAAGCAGTTAAAAAATTCTCATCTCAACACACTAAAAGGCACACTCTCGTTTTAGGAGATTATAAAAATTCTGTTTTCATTTCCTTCTTTTCATCAATTAGCTATAAAGTTGCACATATTTTGCAGAAATTTAACTTTCGGGTTGTTTATTCTCCCATCAATAAAATTCCGAGTTCCATATTCAAGGACCCTATTCCAGATATGAATTCCTGGGGTATTTATAGGATTCCTTGCCAGTGTGGTTTAATTTACATTGGCCAAACTAAGAGAGCCTTAAAATTTCGCGTCAAGGAACTTAAGGCATATGTTAGAAAAAAGGAAACACAGAAGTCTTCTGTTGCTCAACATTGTTGGTCTGAAAATCACACTTTCAATTTTTCTGCTGCCAAAATTATTCACAAAACATCTTCCATTGGAGAACTGGATTTTCTAGAGGCATTTCACATTAAAAAAAAATCTTTCTGTTCTAGTTAACGATTCTAATTCCAATCCATCTTTGCCTTCGGCCTTTAAAGAAATTATGTTTTAGTTCTGGTTTCATCAACAAATGGCGCCACTTGCTTATTCTTATCCAGGTTTTCTTATCTAATCATTATTTCCTATCTTGTTCATTTGCAGTTTTGCAGCTGAGGATGGTGGTTCGGTAAAACCATCGAAACTAGTCCTGTGAAAATTTTGGAAATATAATGCTGATTTTTGTTGTTTGATTTCTGAATTAGTTTTGATTAATGTAATCTTTTTAAAAATTAAAATGTCACGTTTTGAAAAAATTTCCAAATTAGAAATCTAATTGTCCCATTTGCTGTTGAAAACCATTTTAAGAAAAGAATTCAGATAGATTCACTTCGCTGTATTGAAATCGTATTGAAAAAAAATTGATTGTTATGTATTACTAACCCCCTAAAAAGGAAGGTTTTCAATTGGGTTAGGAACAATGATACATAATTTGCCCTTTTTTTTTAAATAACGAACAGCGGGGGAGGTCATAACCTGAACCCTTCTTTACATTTATGCAAAAGGGTGAAAAGCAAAAGTTAATATCGGAATGATGGTCTGAAGATATTTTTAGTTCAGGCTGAATTGGGAATAAAATAATCAAGGCTGTTTTGAGAAAATGCTCGCTTAGGACATAACCTATAAAATGTCATATATGTTGCATGAAAAATAGGGGAGAGCTTATGGGTTTGTGCATATCTGTCTCTTGTGACTAAGTTTCTTATATTCTGTTTTTCTCCTTTTGTAAAGTTTATTTTCTTTTATGTATGGCATATTGCAGTAACAGCATCAGTAAATAAAATGCTCATTAAATTAAAATTATTATCTAATATTTGATAGAAATAATGAAGGATTTAAACAAATGTATTCAATTTATTTTGATAAAAAATGTGAAATTTGCTAAATGAAAAATTGCTTGTCTCCAAGCCTAGATTGTAAAATATATGCCTCTAAATGCAGTAGAAGTTAATTACTCCTGTATTTGGTAAATGTAATTGTTTTAAATACTATAAAGTAATTTTTAAATGTATATTATTGTATCCAGGAAAATATTACACAATTTTTTTATTTTAAAATAAAAAAGATAAAGTATATTGTTGATGATTCAATCAAAATAACTTTGAAAAGTGCAAATAGACTGTTAAAAGTAGAAAAATGCAGCTTCAATTTTGAAATGTAATTTACTTTTCTTGCTTTCATCAAAGCAAAATCTTATTTTTTATCAAAAACATGAAATTTGCTAAAATTACTTGTCTCCAAGCCTAGGTATACACCTCAGCTAGATTATAAGATATATGCCTCTAAATGCAGTGTAAGTTAATTAAACTTGTATTTGGTAAATGTAATTTTAAGTGTATATTATTGTATTCAGAAAAATATTACACAATTTTTTTTTTAATTTTTAAATCAAAAAAGTTTAAAAAGTATATTGTTGATGATTCGATCAAAATAAGTTTGAAAAGTGCAAATAGGCAGTTAATGTAGAAAAGCACACCTTGAATTTTGAAATGTAAATGTAATTTATTTTTCTTGCTTTCATCACAGTAAAATCATCAATATTTTTTCAAAATTTATTTAATTAATTTTTGTGTTCTGTATAGAAAATATCAAAGTTTAGCTTTTGGGAAACGGTCCACATGATGTCCTCTGACTTTCATTTAAAATTTGCTGAAATTCTTTTCACCTCTGGCAGCAGTAACTGACATATCAACAGTAATTTTAATAGAATTTTTTAATTTGTATATTGTAAAACTGTATGAATTATTTTTAAAAGATCTTGAAGCTGCTTTAGTGTCTGGAATTACTATAGTTGCATGGTTTTTAAAAGTATACTTTTAATAAAATTTCTACATCTATACCATTATCATAATTTATGTGTGAAGTTACTTCTTTAAGTCAACTTAATCCTGTGACATTAATTTTCACAGGTCAGAAATTGACAATTAAGCATAAAATGAATTTTAATGCTGTACCTTATCTTAATAAAGTAAGAAAATTACTGTGGCATGAAGTTTAGAAAATACAGAGACTGAAGAAAGTTCGTCAGAATGTTATGCTTGAAAGCTTGCAAGAAAAAGTGAATATATTTTAATATTGAAAACATTTGGCTTTCTTAATATCATCAAGATATATTTCTGTCATTATTTAGAATTCTGCAAGTACAGTGAATTTAGAACTTTATAATTTTCCATTTCTTCACTTTTAATACAGTTCTTAAGCTAAGTTATCTTTTCTTGTTAGTGTCAGGTATCTAAAATCATTATTGCTGCTGGGATACAAAGTGAAATTGAAAGATCAGGGGATGGCAACTCCACCAAGATGACGTTGAAACTTGCCATTCTCATCATCCATCAGTCAGTGCGGAGTTGAGGTGAGTTGGATATGTCAAAAACAATTTTATGGGAGTACAATCTTGAAGTAAACATGTCAGTGTCAAAGAATGTGCTATAGCCTCGTTTGCTTTATGTGTTTAAACTGGACAGCCAAGGCTGTTTAAGCTGCTTGAAATATATGCTCAGCACTTAGAGAGAAGCAGCACTGGGTGATTGTACAAAATAAAAATTATTCAGGCGATTTGCGTTGGGAAATAGAAGCCTCCAGGACAAACCATGAGTAATAGTTGTATCAAGTATTGATGAAGCTGTGCTGAAGGAGGATATCGTATAATCCTTATCAAGTATGCAAGAAGTTAGCACAAGAGTTTAAGTACATTGGAGGAAATAATTCAATCATATCTGCATGATCCCAGTAAATGGCTTCCTGACCAAGGTACTCCAGCAGCTCGATGTTTGATGCTGTAATGTCACAAGAAAGCTTCGTTATTGGACCAGGTATTGACATGTGACAGGAACTGGGTGTTTCCAAATTGTAGAAGAAAACATCAGTATTGACATGTGATGAGAACTGGGTATTTCTAGGTCACAAAAGAAAACATCATTGGTCACCTCTTTGGTTCTGTGGCATTTGCCGTCAAACAAAATATTCTCAACAGAATGCTGCCTTAAGATGGACCTAGTCTTTGTATTGTGAACTTGCTAAAAAGTGACAAAGCCATCGCAGCTGAATTATAATCCTCCTAAAGTGTTTTCAAAAAGTAGTAGCTGCTTTTCAAACCTTTGTGTAGTTTCCAAAGGTTGCAGCTGCTTTGTATCAGAAGCAGCCAGTACAAATTAACAGGAAAGTAGTGATGTTTATTCAAGACAACTGTAGACGTCGTGTGGTGAAAGTGATCTAGATATGATCATGCTTTTTTAACCTCATCTTACTTCTGGACAGTGTTACATCTTACTATCACCTGTTTTTTATCACTGATAACAATCTTTGTGAGCAACAGTTCCGCACCCGAGATGATGTCGTACAGGCGATACTCCAATTTTTTGGCTTTAGGAACAAGGTTTACAAACCCCACATAAATAAGCTTTTAATTTGTTGGAAAACTGTAATTTAACCTGCAGGAAAATGTTTTTCTAAATAAAATGTAATTTTAGGTTGTTATTAACAACGGTGTAAGCTTTTTTGGATACTGGATTACATTCTGCCCAGTTATGGTTAAGTATATAAGACTGCTGGTAGTTTGACACAGATTCTAATCCTGATGAATAGACTAGCTGCATGATTTTACTGATCCATAAGTGTAAATGTAAGCCACTTTTCCTTAAAAGGTTTGTCACTGGATAACCCTTCTCTCAGGTGGATGTCCTCTTATACTACATCATATTCAAATAGAAAATGCCTCTACCCCTAGACATACTTTTTTATTTTGAAAGCTGTTTCTATTAATTAAAGATTTAGCATTGTCCTTCTGATCTTTTCTATTAATGTTTGTGATATTCTGTGACCTAATACATTAGATCACAGGTAAAGAAAGTGTAATGCAAAAAATCTCAGTTTGGTCCCTTGGGTGTTCTCCCTTTGATTAAAATCAGTTACACAAGATGACAGTAACTGCTATCCGAGACAAGAAGGTATAATGATGCAGCATTGCCATATCATGCAGTGCTCCAATGGGTGGAAATTTTCCATGAAGTATGAGATGTGCCATTCAGATATCATTCTGGATGACACACAAGTTGACAACCATATAATTCAGCTGCTTCCTTCTTTGTTGGATGTTGATCATCAAAAGACCATCCAAATTAAGCACTAGAATAATCATATGCTAGAAAATTGCCCCACACTCTACAAGGTAGAAGAGGTCAGTTCCATTCATCATGCCAGAAAAAAGGCTGGCTATCTGTTGCAAACCATGCAGGAAAAGAAATCTAGTGAATGAAGGCATCCTGGTCAACCTTATCCACAGAATGTACACACGCCATAAAGGTGGCTGGAACATTTATGTGGTGTGGTGTGGTGTATTGAGAATACGGCAAAGCACACTAGGGCTATCTGCCTAAGGGGAGGGATGCCTTCGTGGAGGACTTTCTAAGGGAAACTGGCTCGTATACACATTACACATGGGGAAAACTACGAAAATGCCCATGCAGCCAGCCCGTTCGCGGGATTCGAACCTCGGACCGAACTATAAGTGTTCATCGATTTTACCGCTCGGCCGCTGTTGGAACATTTAGCATTAATGGATTGATGCTGCACCACGTACAGACTATTTAAATTGCTTATTACTGTGATTACCTACATTGTGTCCAGCACTCATGAGAATGTAATGGCAGTTGGTGATGAATCCCATTATCATTATCTGAGCATTACCATAAAATTCCTATGGAAAGTACTGAAGCACCTACCACACTTGAGACTGTGTATTATCCTGTATAATTATCTAAATATTACCGTGAAACTCCTGTAGAGAATAATGAAACACCTACGACACACAAGACTGTGTGACTGATTTCTTTGCCAAAATGAAAGAGTGATTGCGAGGGGTCTATTACAGTAGAAGAGATGAGGTTATCTATACTGTAGGACAGTTGCAGTGAGTTTTATTTATCTGATTATGGCAAAGTACATG
This sequence comes from Stegodyphus dumicola, assembly GCF_044657685.1. Lineage (NCBI taxonomy): Eukaryota > Metazoa > Arthropoda > Arachnida > Araneae > Eresidae > Stegodyphus > Stegodyphus dumicola. Next base: position 186,361,134 of record NC_140781.1, read on the forward strand.
AGCGATTTGCATAAGAGGAGGGCTTTCTGTGGGAAATTACCTGTATTTACACTAATTCATGCGAAAAATGAGGAGATTCACATTCAGCCAGCCTATTTGCCTGGAACCAAACATAGGTCCAATTATCAGTCTTCGCTGGCTTTGCTGCTAGATCATGATGGGACATCTACAGAAGTAGACATGTCTGTGGTATGCATCCTTCAGTAATTTGGCAGAAGGTAGTAGACATAGCAGACAATTGTATGAGTAATTGTAAGAGTTTGTCCAAATGGTAATAGTCTTAAGTTTTACAAAAGGTCACTAGCATTTAATTCTAAAAATCACTTACAGCAAGACACTTTCCTTTGTCTGTTTCCGCTTCAGGTAACTGTATCTGAACCTGAATTCTTAAACTTTCTTAGGCCCATATCACACATGCATTTGTTTCACATGAATACCGTATTTGACAGCATATAAGACACACTGGCATATAAGATGCACCCTTATTTAGACAGCCACACACAAGGAAAAAAAGTTCCAATAGCATGGTTTCTTTTAGTTCTCACGTGTCATAAAATAAACAATTATTGAATGCAATTACATTCACGTATAAGACGCAGGTAACTTTTTGGAGACCAAATTTAGGAAAAAAAGTGCGTCTTATATGCCATCAAATACGGTAACTGTTTCAGACAATTTTTCTGCCTGGTTTACTATTGAAAGAAAAACATGTAATTTTTTCCCCTTCTTTTGAAAATTTGCAAGTTATTTGTTTTCAACCAATCAGCTTCTAATGCTATCATCAGCTTGTTTGATATGGAGAACCAGTTTCCCCTTTACATGTTAAACCCAAAGCAGTGTGTGGTGATTGGCTGTTGTGACAAAGCAAAAAAATTATTCCAAATAGTTGTTCTTCCGAAACAAGCGGATGTGTGATAGCAGCCTAAACACAGATTAAAAAAGTTGTATATTGTTTTAAATCAGTCATCTTAGAATCGGCATAGTAAAATTTTGAAATCTGTTCTGTTCAATGAATTGCCTTAGAATTAGCAGAATTGAACTAAGCTTTGTTATGCAGTCTGTTACTGTACGATCACCATGTGCATTTCATGCATTTCTTTCATGATAATTCATATTGTTTTTCTTTTTCTGTTTTTACATTCTATCTAGTGTTGACAGATAATGAAACTGGGGTTTGATTTACTTAATATCCATTAATGATCGTAGGTTTTAAAAATAATCAGGAATGTAATTAATTGTTCATAAGCAAAAAATAAATATGGATTTAGTAGAACAAAGATTTGTGTCATGAATCTTTTTCAAAAGTAGATTTTAATTTTGCTTTTTTACTTGTTTGTTCTTACGTAGCATATTTTTAAGGAAATATAATAAGTCTATTAATTCATAGTTAAAAAATTTTATTGCTTAATTTTTTTTTACGCTACGGTGAATAAAGTGTAAACTGAGAGACACTATTAGAGCATCTGGCTTAAAAAGATAATTAATAAATATCAGTTAGTTGGCCAACTATCACCCGAGAATGACACACAGTATCAAGAATATGGTATGGTTTTTGTTTTTTTAGAATGGTCTTTCTCATCATATTTCAAAGGTGAAAGTTATTTTTTATAATTTCTTTGGTATCACTCCTAGCCGCTAACCTTTGTCTGCTAGAATATCATTTATATAGCAGCCACTTTGGAAGAAATTTTCACCTGTCTTCAGGATTTTCTGTGCTGTATTTAAATTTCATAAATGCAAAATATTGAGCATTCATAGGGTAGTGCTGCCATTTGGAAACTAAAGGAAATTCCAGAAACTCAAGATTGCAGCTTTTGGTGCAGAAAAATTATCATTTTTGAGGAGGGTAAAAAAATTGACAAACTTCGGGTGCCTTTAAAGGGTTAAACACAAAATTTAAAAAAAAAATCCATATGAATGATTGGAATTAGCATTGCACATATTCAGTACTTAGTTATTATATACACTCACTTCCAAAAGTTAAGCACAGAGATGTAAAAAAAAAAAAAAAAAAAACAAATACTGCTTTGATTGACACAAAATTCGGCAGGAAAGTAGCATATATATTTATGCATAAAGCAAAGTCAATAATTATACACAGAAATGAAAACAATATTAAATTTTTGTAAATTATCAGATAATCATACTGGAGACTTAAACAGAATTATGTGTAAAGTGAAAATAAACAGCATAAAATGAAAAAAAAAAAAAAGACATTAATAGGGTATGTGATCCCCCCCTTCTGTATACAAAGTTTACACCTTGTGACCATGCTTTTAATTAGGTGGTCAACCACTGCAGAATTAAGCAATCGCCATTTTTCTTGAAGGGCAGTTTCCATCGCAATAAGAGTGGCTGGAAGTGGGAAACGTGAAGATACAGCACGGCTGAGAGCATCCCAAAGATTTTCAATTGGATTATGGTCGGAATAATATGCTGTGCACGCCATGCACACAATCCCTTCACTCTCCAGGTATTCATCCACAATGTCAGCTCTATGGGGACGTTCGTTATCGTCCATTAAAACAAAAGCAGGGCCAACTGCTACAGCGTACAATCTCACAATAGGTTCTAGGACTTCATCTCGATACCGGACAGTAGGGCCCACCAGCGGCCGAGCGGTAACGTCGCTGAACACCGGTAGTTTGGTCCGAGGTTCGAATCCAGCGAACGGGCTGGCTGCATGGGTGTTTTCGTGGTTTTCCCCATGTGTAACGTGCATACGAGCCAGTTTCCCTTAAAAAGTCCTCCACGAAGGCATCCCTCCCTTAAGGTAGATAGCCCTCGATTGCTTTGCCGTAATTTTATAAACCAAACCTATACCGGACAGCCATCAAAGAACCCTGTTTAAAGATGTGCAGGTCGGTGCGGTATCCTAATGAAATCCCTGCCCACACCATAATGCTTCCTCCTCGGAATGCATGATGTTTTGGAACTGATTGCGTGTTCGTTGTTCACGCCATATCCTTATACGCTTGTCATCTGGCTCCAGAGCAAATCTTGACTCATCAGTAAACATGACATTGCCCCAGTCAGAGACATTCCAGTTGACATGTTCCCGGCACCACTGTAATCGTGTCCCTCTTGATTGGACGGATAGAGGAACACAAACTCGAGGTACCCGGGTGTACAGTCCACTCATGTAATCTTCGCCGTACAGTAGTTGCAGATATCGCCTTACCAATGGACACTGTAACCATACATGTCAAACGTGTGGAGGTCGCTCTGCGATTCCGCTTGGCTACAATAGCAATATATATATATTCTGCGGGGTTGGAACCCTTGTTCAACCGGCTACAGGCCTTCGGACAACTGTCTGTGTGGTTTGGAATTGTTGCCATATACATGAAATTACAGAATGATGAACGCCGAAGAAAAGAGCAACATCTGTGATTGACTGTCCTGCTTCAATGCGCCATGCAGCACGCCAGGGCTCAGAATTTTCCATTCGTCTTCTGTAAGACATAGAAACACGTATGTCTTGAAAACAAATTGTATGAAAGTTTTAAACACCTTCTGTCAGCACTTACAATCAACTTCTGTAACCCTTCATAAAGCTAGCTTCTTATAAGACTGCCTTTTTCCGTATTTCTTGTCATGAAAGCGCGATTGGTTGTTACCTAACATATTTGCATGCTTCCATCTACCTCAAATTGCATCCTCTTCAATTCTGATTGGCTTCTGGAAATTAGCATTTTCCTCTCCATGCTTAACTTTTGGAAGTGAATATATTTTTATATTAAGACAAATAGAATTATAAAGTGAAATGCAAATTTTAAAACTTGCCAGTTTTGGTGTTCTGAGTATTATATAAAAATCTATTGATATTTACATAAATAATTTACGTTAGAGATATATATATTATTTCGCTTATGGAAATAAGTGTATATACCTGAGGTTTTCAATGCAATCAAAAGTTTAGAAATAACACTTCAATTACAATCATCACAATTCTAATGATTTGAATGTGAATTCGGTTCTTCTATTTTGAATTGTAACTTCCTTTGTAATATCTTCATAAAAAGAGGGTTGTACTTTAACTCTCAGAAGTTATTTCTTGATTGATAATATGCTAAGTACATTTAATCTCTCTTATGACAGCATTTCTCTAATATAGTAATTAATTCTTCTCAGTACTGAAAAGGTTCATTCTGCAGGTGTAGTTGAAGATTGTATTAATAGAATAAGTGAAGATAATTTGTAAGCTTTACCCTTATGCTATGAACTTGGCTATTATTTATATATATATGGTACTTGTTCATCTGCGAGTTTATTATCAAACTCAGTAGAATAAGGCAATCAGCTCATCTTTAAGGTTTACAAAATCGAACACTAATCAAGTTCTATAGAGTATTAATTACTTTATTAATTTAGTAGTATTTTGAAGAAAAAAAATGGAATTGTAAGAAACAAAGTTCTCTTCATTCAGAAGGGCCTTGAATTCAAGTGTAAGGTATGAAATCTTTTGAATACTTTGTGGGATATGTTATCTTATCTAAAATCTCAAAGTAAAATTGACAGATTTAACATTTTTCAACATACATTCTTTTTGCTGACAGTTCAGTTGTTTATGTGTTGGCATTTTTCTGTACTGCTTCAAAGTCATTTCTCTGATGTAAGCACATATTAAAATTTTGCTATTTCTCAAAATAAGCGATATTATGGGATTTTCTTATGTAAAATCTCAAAAAGCGTTATTTGTGTGACAAAATATCATTGAAAACCTGTCTAGGAGAGAATAGTTCTTACTTTCAGATAAAAGTTTAACGAATCATGCAATTTATTAATTTCTCTTGCTTAATACGTCTACAGACTCATCATAGAATTTCAATAGTAATTCTTGTTTTGCCAAACAAGCATACATAATCTATGGATCATTTTAAAATTTTCCTATTTTTCATTACAGCCTGTTTATTGAGCTTTATAGGTATTTGCTTCTCTTGACTTAACAGATCTATTCTTGATCACTCAAATGTGGAATATTGTAAGCTTGCTTTAATATGACCAAGAAATTTTTTATATGTTGATAATAAATCTAAATTCGTCCTTAAAGCGATCTGTTGACTCTAGTTTGGTCAACATCAAGAGAAACAACCTTTCAACACCACAATCAGTTAACTAACTCATACCTGCCAACTTTTACGAATTTTTCGTAATTTTTACGAAAATGTGTTTGTCTTTACGATTTTACGATCGTAATCCATTTTTTACGATTTTTTCCTTTTTCAAGTGTTTTTAGTGATTTTTGGTCAAAATTTTAGAATTTTTCGCCAATTCAGCGATTTTTGCCAATTGCATCGTGTTTTACCGCCAACTACCGACTACTTCGAATCCATTAACGTGCCGTTTCTCCCAACTCGCCGCTTAACCAGCCAATACAATGCGCTGAACTTGTTTCTCCCACACTTTTCTTTGTGGGCGCCAGATTATTTTTTTCGCGTTCGCTTCAGCAGCAAGGGAATTACTCAGCTCGGACTGAGCGAGCGAGGATTGTCGGATTCTGTGGTTTTTTTTTTTTTTTTTTTTTTTTTTTTTTTTTTGGTGCTAGCACGTGCTACGAATTTTCTTAATACGTCGTTGTTACGAAATGAGTTCAAAAAATCTGTATTCTCAATAGTTTCGGCCTGCCTACAAAGCCGAATTTCCAACAATTAAAGAATCCTTCAAAGGAAATCACTATGCATTTTTGCAACGTGTGCGCCTTCATAATAAGTCACGGTGGAAGAAGCAACATCGTGAAGCATGTTAAGTCTAAAAATCATGAAGTTAATGCTTCGGCTTCGACAACGTCAAAGAAAGTGGATGATTTTTTTTCAAATTCGGCTACGAATTCAGATGCCGATTTTGGCAGAGTGTTTGTTTACTGCATTCCTCATCGAACACAACATGCCGCTAAGCGCTGCCGATCATGCCGATCAACTTTTCAGATGGATGTTTCATCTTTTGACAAATTGAAAATTCATCTTTTGAAAAGATTCGTTTTTTTATTGATAAATTTCCATTTTTGTTAACAATTAAAGAAAATGAATGCCATAATGATGCTTTAGATGAATTACAGAACCAATTTTCTGCTGCACAGTTTGAAGACTTTGCCAGTTCTGGAGAAGATAGACTTGATGTCCTCGTTGGTGCCTTAAAAAGAATAAAAAGAGTTCATGGAACACCAAAATATGATAGACTAGCAAGAGTTTTTATGTGCTATTCTCGTAATTCCACACGGTAATGCTGAGTGCGAGAGAGTCTTCAATGTTGTAAAGAAAAACAAAACTATGTTTCGTTCTTCAATTTCACCAAAAACTCTAGAAAACATTTTAATTGCTAAATGTTATGAGGAAACTAATTGTTATGACAGGAATTTTCCAAAGAATTTTTGGCTAAAGCCAAAAGATGCACTCTAAATTCATTGCAATAATTTTTTTGTGTAACATTAAGTTCTTGTTTTATGTTTCCTAATAAATTTTTTAGTTACAGCTTAACTGAGATTTACTAATGTAATTATAATTTTCTTTTTCTATTTGTATAAATTGTTATTTTTTCAATATCAAAGCATGATATTAATTCTTCATGTTCTTCTGAATTTTGGAGAAATCTTCTGAATTTTTATTTTTAGAGGTTGGCAGGTATGCTAACTAGATCTTGTGGGCTGAAAATGTCTTACAAATTCCTGTTTTTTTTTTTTTTTTTTTTAATCCAGTTTAATCTTCTACCTTTATTACCTTTTCTGTCAATGTAAATTTTCAGAAACTGTCTGCCAGTTTGGCAGAAAGGTGGAGTGTCCGGTGATTTTGGACAAATTTTTTAAGTTTTTAAGTAAGGTCTCTTAGCCTTGTCTAACGGAATGGAACTGAATATAATCCCAACACACTTCGTCAAAAGACACTCAGAAATATTTCATCCTTAAACCCTGTGTGACATCATCGAAAACAGTGTCCACAATGACTGGAAAGTGATAAAGGAAAGACCCCCAGTGGTGGGATATCCGTTACTGATCACATTATAAACTGGTTTAAGAGAATGGGATAGTAGTTACTGATGACGTCATAAAGTGGTTTAAGAGAAGGTCTATTTTTTCCCCCCTTCCTCAGAGGAAAGTGTTAAGGCTAAATGGTGTTTGAGTTAAATCTTGTATCACACTGTTCCATTTTTTACCATTCTTGAAATGTTTTTAGAAAAAATTCGCTATTGCAACTTTAGAACTTTATAGGAAATTCAAAGAAGTCCAGAAATTAAAATTAAAAAAAAAAAAAAAAAAACCTAACCAGACTTGAATCAAATAATCATTATGCTTGTGTTAATAAACTTTTAAGCAAAAAGATATTATGACTGGTGTAGCTAAAAGTGTTCTCATTCGAATGCAATGACAATCATTATTTGCAGCTGACATACACATAAGTCAAAATTTGTAGCTTCTGATTGGGACATATTTTTTATCCATTCTTCATAGGATTCAAGTGAACATGTAATGCAGCCCTTGATGAAATTTTCCAACACTGGAACTGCCCAGGAAAAACCAAGTAGAGTTTTCTTGATAACAAGACACAATCTTTGGGGAGACATTGCCCGTGGAGTAGCATCTGTTACATTTTTTTCGTGACTGATACGGTGAATTTTGTTATTTCACCTTCAGTTTAAGCCCTCATTCTGTCACTACCAAACAATCGAAGAGGCACCAAGAACAACAACAAAAACTTTCATTAACATAATCACTACTAATTAAATTTCTTGAATTCTATATCACGCACCAAATTGCTCCTAGAAAAAAATATTCCCTTAGTCTTGAAGTATAATTTCATGTTAAAATAAGCAATAATTGAGCCTAAATTAGATGCATAATACAGTACACATCTCGAAACAGAAAACTTGCCTCTAGTGTACTAAAAGATAGTAATAAATTGCTCTAAATTCAATGATAACTGTGAATATTCTTTCCTTGTAACTGTGCTGCAATAGCATGCTTAATAACAAAGTCCATCCAATCCCTTGCACTGCATGTGGAAAGGACAGGGAGGGAGGTGTTACTTTGCCCGTTGTAAGTATTTCGTCCACTTAATGCCAATGCTCTTCAGCATGCACAGTCCTTTGATAGTGAGGGAATGAGATACATTCTGGTGATGTCGGAAGTCACGTGATGTAAGAACTGCTAATGTAAACAAACAAGCTTGTGCTGCAGTAGATGTTTTGAAAATTCAGAAACTTTGTTTATTTTTAATTAGTTATAAAATTTGCATTTTATCCTTAATTATTATTTCATCCATTAATTAACTGTTCATTCATTCGGTTAGTATCATTTTGGTAACTCTTATATGTTATTGTTATCAATATGATACTCTTTTGTTCGCTGCTTTACCATGTTTTGATTGTTAATATTTATTTATGAATTCTTTCCTTGATCTGATAATTAATTCATTTATAAAAAAGTAAGAATGAATACATAAAATCATGTTTACATAGATTGCTCTTCTACACTGAAAAGAAAGTTACTATTAATATTTTTAAGTCTTAATTTTATCAGCTTAACAAGCAGAACACTAAATATAAATAGTTGGTTTCTGAAAATCGTAATACTCAATTTTCTGGAGCGGCCCTAAAATCCTGTAAGGATAATGATGCCAATGTTCTGCACGGTTGGAATTAATATATAATTTTATTTTATACAACTTAAAATTTAATTTTTAGCAACTGACTATTATCCTATTGATAGCATAAACTGCAAATTAACACATTTTGTATAGTATAATATAAATGTCAAAAAGAAAAATATAGATTTTTGCAGCTGAATTCACTGCAGTACTAGCTGTGAAACTAATAATTTTTCATAATACGTTTTCTTCATTTTATAATAAAAATAATTTCTGTATATATTTTAAATATTCAAAAAATAAATTTGAAGCTATTTTTAATCTTTTAAGTTACATAATTTATGTGCAGAATTTTTTATTTTAAAATCATGTAGGTCAAACAGATTTTCAAGTGTATTTATTGAAAAGATCTACCATAGGAAATAGACTAGTGTAATTCTAATGCACATGTTATCTCAAACTATGGACTAACACAACCACTGATTTTCAAGGACTAAATATACATGCTAATTTAATATTTACACTAAAAAAACTCAGCAATCTCCCATAAAAATTTAGAATTAAGTATAAATTCTTATAAAAGCAACCTTTTATATCAAACTGTTTCACTTTTACGGATGCTTCTAATATTACAGCTGTTGGTAATCCTTAATATCTACAATAGAAGGTATTAAAAAAATTTAACATTCTGATATTTATGTGTATTCATTAAATTAACACTAATTAATATTAATAAGAGAAAATTGGCTTTGTATTTATGTTCTTGCAGATAAACAGATCTTTCACGAATTTGGCTATTCCAGTAATTTAGAACAACTATGGACTATGAATATACTATTATTACACTTACATTTGGAAAATGTTATTCAGGGTCTCGGGTATAGTTTTCAATTAACTGATATACACTTAATGAAAACATTAATACTGGTAAGCATCATGCATAAGAAAAATTTATAAATCTTACCTCATTTTCTGCAGAAAATTGCACAGATGTTTCATAATTTCTGCCTTCACACAGCTTGTTATAAGTACTGTGCTATCCGGCATTATTTTGAAACGAATATTGTTCACATAGTTTTCCTTGAATAACAAAAGACCCTTCTTGTTGACATCAAGGAAAGATAAATCATTTCAGCGTATTTTTTAATTTCTAGCAATAGTCATAAATCTCTTAATTCAAAAAATCAATTGCTTTCAGCGGAATATCTGCTATTGACTCAATTGTAAACACAGCACATGCAGATGTTCTTACTAGAGCACATAACCAGATTTTTCCTCCTCTTTTGCGGAATGTATATCATTGGTAGAAAGACATAGGAAGTGATATAATACACAACTTGTTTCATCCAACTCCAACTATCATTCTTTTTTGAACATCCAACTCTAAAATCTGTGATGCAGTGCACAGCTAGTTTAAAAGTTGTTATTTTACAATGTGATAGATTTAAACAATATATCTTTTTTTGTCAGTTTTAAATTTATAAGCATGCATCACATGCCTTGAGGTGCCACTCCTGATTTTATTCCAGCATTATTTCAGTGCATGTTTAAATGAAGAGCAGTAACAAAATCAGTTACTGTCTTAGCTAAATCACTAAAAAGCATAGCAAGCATTCTTCCTTAGACTTTATTTGTTAAAGGATTGTTCTAATTTGGTGCTTCTATCTCAGAATTGCTGTGTGTATATAGAAGTTGCCTTGAATAAAATTTAGTTATAGATGATTTAGTGGAATAAAAAAATTAATAGAGGGCTTAATTTATGTATTTTGAGTTATGTATATATAGAGAGAGCTTTTTAAGTCATGTGAAAGCTTTATTTGCAAGCATTAAGCACTATTGGAGCATTTTCGTAATATTTAATATAAATTATACTGGAACGTTTTGGCAGCATTGGCATCAACAATAATTTGGCAATTTTTTACGGCCCTCGAAACCGAATAGTACCACTTCCAAGTATTTTTTTCACCTTTTTTAATATGTATTTAAATGAACGGTGTCGAAATCCTTAATCAGCTTACATTAATCCAGGGTTCCTACGGCCTTAAGAGTCCTTAAAAATCCCTAAGTTTTTTGGAATCGATTTTTGGTCCTTAAAAGTCCTTAATTTTGGCCAAAATTGTTAGAAGGTCCTTAATTTTAATAATCTGAAATTTCTGTCGGTTTTTACGACTGCCATTTTGAGTGTGAATTAGCATTTTGCAGCTATATTTTTGGCAATTCACTGACAAAAATGGTAATTTTTTGAATGGGTTCATGGGTTTTGTTCCTATTTGTAATGTAACTGGTGGGATACTCGAGTTTGTGAGCAAGAAGTAAAACATGAGCATTTGGAAATTATTTCATTTTTTGTAATGAAGAGCTCTCAAACATGTTTCCGCTTTTGGTGAAGTGAATTCTTTTATTAAATGGTAAAAAATTTGGCAACTTATCAATATTTTGGTGATTTTAAGATCAGTTTCTATGAAAAAATTGTAATTCCGAAATCTGGGAAATTTTTGGCGACGTTTTTAGAACATTCTAACACTGATAAATTTCATTAAAATAATGGTAATGTATTGGAGTTATATTTAGGAACTAACATTAAAATAAAGCATTTTTATTTTTCGCTGTCATATTATAAAGTTCCATTTTGGCCACATATTATACAATGTTTTGAATTTGAAAAATAAGCAAGGTATAATGCTATAAAGCACAATTTACGAAGCAGTTTTTAGCAAAATAGCTATGTAGTTAATCAGAAACGTCTTTTTAATTTTTTCATGATAACAGTTTTTTCCCATTTCTCAGAATTTTAAGACTTCTCAGAATATGCATCAGTTTTCTCTTTCTCTACTTTTCACTAGACACGGGCATGGAAAATATCAAAAATGCTCCTAATCTTATCATATGGACAGGCATTATAGAAAGAAATTGAAAACTGACAATTCAAAAGATTCATCTAATATGTCTTAATGCATCATACACAGGGCTGGCACTAGGCATTTTGCCACCTTACGCAGTTTCTGTGGATCTAAATTCTGCTTCCAATGTCTGCTCTAAATTCTAAAAGTTTTCCCATTTCTATATTTAGTTGCTCGGTGTGTCATTAAATTCTAAAAATTATGCCACACCAACCCTGTGACCAGACCTTACCATATGTATTTCATATTTCTTCTGAATGTTCGTATTACTCAAGAAATAAAACTAGCAGCTTTTTGTATACATTCTAAATGCATTTTGTTTTTTAGAATAACAGAAATCTTTAATTAAATCCAAAAATTCTAAAGTAAAAAGGAAACTTTCTGAAGAAACGAACTAAATATATAAAGAGAAAGAAAATTATTCTTCAGAGATATGTAGTTATGTTTATGTAAATTATCCAGTTGTTAACAATTTCATAATTTTACTATAATTTCTCATTTCTATTTCCTCACCAGAATGCAAATCACTGAGACAGTTTTTGAAGGCTCAGGTGCTGGGCACTTCTTCAGGCGCCTCGGCTGGGAAAGGCGCATCCTGTATCTAGCACGTGTGAGGTGGCATATCTTTGTCCTGGCATATCATGGCATATTACTTAAAAGAGGAAGATTCCTCGTGATAAGCAATAGATGAGCCTTTCGCATAAACATCACGGAGAGTTAGTCGTATTCATGGCTGGAGCTGTGAAAAAAAACCTAAGTAAGAGTAACGTATGCTGCTGCTACGTTGTCCGGCGCTCTTATGAAGGTGGAATGGCAAGCAGAGATGGTCGAAGAGGTGCAGGGAGGAGCTACTGGTCACGTGCACCAATAGTCGATCTGAAAAGAAAGTGCACAGTCTTGCTTGTCAGGCATTGGGTGGGGGGAGGGGCTTAGCTAAAAATGTTTTCTTACTGAGAATTCGAGTTAAAAACTAGTAAATATTTGCAGAAATCCATAAAATAGCTACGAAGGAAAACATATGAGAGTGAAAGGATCATGTACTAAAATAATAAGTGGCCTAAATAACTATTATGTGTGGCAGTAACAAAAATTTGGAAGGTAGAGTAGTGAGAGTAAAATTGGAAGTTCGTGGGATTGAATGTAGATGGCAACACTTATGCGTGTCTTAGAATACTACAAAAATAATATTGTTAATGCAATTGTATTTTATGAATTTTTGGTATGAAATGTACGAAAAAGAACCTAAAGAATTGAGTACGGCTACATCAAATGGCGGAGTACAGCTCCTGGTCTCTTTTTGTTTTCTTGGAGTGTAAGACAAGAGTGTGTTTCTGACCTCTCTTTGCTCCCTATATTAGTTCCTATGAGCTCTGATAATTTCCGTTACCGCTGCTGACATTTGAGTTTATTATGGCGATAGGGTTATTGAACCAGATTAAATTGAAATTAAATTGACCACTTGTCTTTGACCACTAGTCCATATTTTTATTTTGAATTTCACTCTTCTTGTTTAATTACATCACCACGAGCTGTAATTGATTTTGTTACCATAAGAACATGCCTTTATGTTTTAAGTTCTTTTTAAATAAGAAGCTTATTTAAACCTCTGATTTATAGTTACTTTCAGACATAGCCATAATTTGTTTCACGTCCGCCGGGGGGGGACTATTTAACTTTTACCAAATCAAGTAAAGTACATTGTGGAGAGGTTAACAGTTAGGAGACAAAACAGGCAGAGACTAATGAGAACATTGTTTTGCATATTGAGACAAATTTCTAATTGTTAGAAAAGATGCTTAAGGAGAAGGAAATAGATATAAATTAGCCATAATGTCTGGGCAAGGCTTCAAATTAAAAAGATACATAATTATTTTGTTGAGTTTTGTTGCTACAAAACATAAATGTTTAATGTGTAATTATCCTAACATTGTTTAAAAATCAGTGTCATAAATTGCATGTATTTTAAACTGTGACATTTTATTAGATTGTGGTATTAATAGAGGCTTTCTAACAAGTATTATTCAAAAATAAATTTAAATTGATAGTGTTCATGTAAATCCATATGACTAAGGTTATCTGATACCTAATCTAATTACTTATAACTAAGTGCTTACCCTTAAAAATTATCTTTGCATATTAAAGTGAGTTATTGCCTTTCATTAACCTTTACAGGGTTACAAGGTAAAACACAAAAATATAAAAATGCATGTAAAACCTATTCATCGCATCCAGTGAAACTTAAAATAATGAAAAACAACTTATCACCTCAAGTGCTTTAGTGGCTTATTAGAACCTTAATGTACATTAACTGAGTTACAACCTCTGGAACTCTACACGAAGCTACGACACTAACTGCATCAGACAGAGCTCAGCTAACTTTCAAAACTTACTAATTGTGCCTACATCAGTTCTTTCAGGTTTGTTCTGATCAGCAGGTCTCTCTCTAGGCAAGCAGGAGTGGTGACAACAGCCAGTCTTTTGTTATGAATCATGCTGATTATGATTTTAATGCTCATTTTAACCTATGCTGCTTGACATAAAATCTACTTACAATTTACTAAACCTCTAGACTGAGCAAGTATGGGACAAAATGAGACATTTAAAATAAAAAAGCTAACTGTTAGTAAAACGTAACTAAACATCGTTTATCTTCCTTTCAAATATGTCCAGTTATTATAAGTGTGAAATATTCAATGATACTTGATAAATTTCATAATTTTTTTAATTCTCAAACGTATTAATAATTATGTTAATTAAGCTAGCTATGTTTAATAATAATGCATCCTATTTACGGATCTCTTTTATTTTTAGGATGTATTAAAAAGTGGAGTTTAGGCATAGATATAATATTTTTAATCAAATTTATTCAGTTCCCATTTGCTCATAGGTTCTTAATTATTTTCAATAATGGTTCTTAAAAAAAGTACTTAATTTCCGTGTGCAGAAATGTGTACGAACTTTGGTAATCATAGCATTCTTCTAAGCATTCTTCTTAAAGCATTCTACAAAATTTCTGCCTTTAGTTTAAAATATTGGGGATTGTTAATTGTTATATTTTTATTCTGCTGTTTCTTATGTGTGGGTTTCTACAAAAATAAGCAAGATATCTATCAGCAAGCTGTTCAATGCCTCGATGGCAGAAATTGCTGTTTTTGAATAACTTAAACCTTAATAAACGATTATGTAGAGCATATACTTCTCTATCTAATAACATAAAATCTATTGTCAAAACATTTTATTTTTCTTGTAAAATTTTCACTTAGAAAAAAATGCCAGAATTTATCAGCCAATTCATTAAATTTTAAATGGATCCAGAAAGTATTTTTCCTCTTAACTATAAAAGCCTGTTGGTTATACTTTTATACAGGCATTTCAATACTATTTATATGAAGGCCTCCATGAAAAAATTTTATTTTTGATTTATATTTCAGAAGCATAAAATATGGTGCCAAACAAAATTTAAGCAGTTAATGCATTTAATTGTGCATTTTTATGGAAAAGGCCAGTGGCCCTCAAGATTCTAGAATGTTTTATTCTAGAAATCAGTTCTTGGATATGGGTTTTAATAAAAGTGTTTAAATACTCACAACTGCTCTTTATAAATTATGTTGCTTTTACTAAAGTATGCATTATGGAACAGGTTCTTCTATTTTCAAAGCTTGAATTTTTGGAAAATAGAACATTTATAATCATTCCTTGTTTAACTCTCTCCAAATGATGGGTTGATATGCAGTAGTTGTTCCACATTTGAATGGTGTAAGCACTTAAACAACCTATTTCTTGACAGCTAATGTTGAAGCAGCTAGTTTCACAGAGTTGGCAGTGTAATTGCTAGTATTTTGTGGTCTATTAGTTATAACATTTATGTAATTAATTATCTTGGGGATTGCAGCAGTTGAAGAACGAAGTTCTCTGGAACTAACAGTTTTCTAGAACGAAGAACTGTTAGTTAAAACATTCATGTAATTATCTTGGGGATTGCAACAACAGTACAGCTGCCTCTTTCAATAATTTTGTATTATTATTAAGGAAGGAAATAACAGTAGTACTCAGAAATTTAAAATGATTTATGTTTTTCTGTAAAATGTCTGTTTAAGACTGGTGGTTTTAATACCAGTTCTCACAGATACTAGTCAGTTTTAAAGGTGGTCAACGTAGCGAGAATGCATGTATGCTATGAAAAATGGTTTATAGTTCCCGTAAAATCTCTGTAGATTTCATAATGGAGTTTCCTTTATTGCATCACTAGACTCAGTGGTAACCACAAAGCAGCAGTTTTAATAGCAGAAATGAGAAAATTTCAAGATAATCTATAAAATTAATATGCACATTATACAAGTTGTAGTTATTGAGTTTGGGCTTAAAATTCACAAATAAGTACATTATTGTTGAGGAGGATCAATTGATAATTTTGCTCTACTTCAGTACTTTTTTTTGCGGAGGGTGTTCAGTTTGCTGCAAAACACTCAGCATTTTTTGTTAACAGTTTGGCCAGTTTATAATGCAAATTAAGTCACTTGACTGAATAAATTATTATTAATTAATATTGGCCCAGACATTTAATATCCCAGTATTTTAATTACAATCTGTAACCAACAGAAATTTCTTGCAGCTACCAGCTTTCACATTTTAGACAAAATAAATAAATTTGAATTTTCCCTTTGCTTTAATTATGTATGTTTTGTTAAATATTTAGCAAAATAAATTAAAAATATAGTTAAAATCATCTAAAAAAATCATACTTGCCAACTGCTTTTTGATGTGTGTTCACTCTACTGTGCAATATAGTAGAAATATATGTTCTGATTATATAAATTACTAGAAGCATACAATAATTATATTAAAGTCAGGTGTTTAAAGTAAATAATAAAATAATTTAATAAAAATATATTATTTCTGTAGGAAAAGAGCAAATTGTAATATGATGGCCTGTTGTACTCCCCTCCCTGAAAGAAAGATAATATAGTGTATGTCGGGGCTTACCAGAAGGGCAGAGATAGTCAGTTTCATGATAAATGGAATACTGAATCCCACATCCAGAGGATGTTCTTCTATTTTCAAAGCTTGAATTTTTGGAAAATAGAACATTTATAATCATTCCTTGTTTAACTCTCTCCAAATGATGGGTTGATATGCAGTAGTTGTTCCACATTTGAATGGCATAAGCACTTGGACAACCTATTTCTTGACAGCTAATGTTGAAGCAGCTAGTTTCACATAGTTGGCAGTGTAATTGCTAGTATTTTGTGGTCTGTTATTTGTTTGTTGAAACGGATTCAACCATATTTCCAATCGCAGCCGTCATGTATCAGGTACATTCTTGCTTTCTTACCATTTGTAGTTTCCCTTCATGGTCACAGATCC
Organism: Stegodyphus dumicola; assembly: GCF_044657685.1. Taxonomy (NCBI): domain Eukaryota; kingdom Metazoa; phylum Arthropoda; class Arachnida; order Araneae; family Eresidae; genus Stegodyphus; species Stegodyphus dumicola. Next base: position 186,377,977 of record NC_140781.1, read on the forward strand.
CATGTTCCCATAGATTCATGAAGTTCATGAATGTAAGCCAATTTCTTGCTTGCCTTCTGCTTGTATCAAGACAATACAGTCACTTTATTAATACTGATGTTATTGTCAGTGAATGCAATTTTGCTGCAAAACAACTTTTGTTAACAATGCTAAAGCGAATAATTTTCTCTCTTTCATGCCTTATTTTGTGTATTGTGCCTCAATGCATTACATGTGTTTGTACATTCCTGTGGAAAAATTATTCATTCTAGCATGCTGTACCATGATTTTTAAATCACCATACTATACATATTTGTTTAAAATTGTTAGCTGAATTTCATGAAAATCAGAATTTTAATTAACTGCTTCCAAAAATAAGGACAGATTAAGCATTGACAGATTATTGGGATTCTTTTGTATTAACAAAGAAATAAATGTTTTTCAGATGAAGCAAAGACTAGCAGGAACATCAATTATTCATTAAAGCAAATGAACTTAGATGATAAATAATTTTTTTTTAAAGTTTTATTTTCCTTTTGCTGACCATGCAAATTTTCTTTAAGTATAAAATATATGTGTTTTGTAATGTTAAGTTCTTGAAACTGTGTTTGCTGTTGGTTTTATTCTCAAACTTCGTTTAATGTTAAATTAAATGTTAGTGCTTAATAATAATAATGCATCCTACATAGTTTTGTATTATTCTTAGAATGGAATCGGTTCCATAGATAATTCCTTTAATTTGATCAGTTTTCTTTGCTGATAGATACTTAATTTTTTACATATGATTTTTATTGTTTGAAATGGTCACAAACTGACTGAATGGCAGTTGCAGAAACATTTCATTCTTTATGTGAAATTAACTTATTGTGACATTTCATTTTTATCAGTTGAAGCAGTTGTTTTTAACCCCTTCGCACTGACTGTCACGTCTACGTGCCAGCAACGAACACATTTGAAGCGTTGAAAATTTTTAACAGAGCGTGAAATAGCAGAAATTATGCAAAATTCAGATATTGATTCTGAAACAGATTCTGATAGTAGTGATAGTGATACTATGATATATTCTGATCGTAAAGAATCTGGCGAATCTAATGATGATGAGGACATTTTGGACATCTGTATGCCGAGTACGTCGAAAGCAAGTACTTCTCCATGGTCATCCACAATAGAAAATTTATCGGAATTACCATTTAAAGCTGTTCCTGGAATTAAAGTGGATAATTCGGTTTAAGAAGAAAGTGATTTCTTTAGGTATTATATTGATGATACAATAATGAAATTAATTACTGAAGAGACTAATCTGTATCAGAGGAGTAAATATCCTGAGGATGAATCTGGAGCAGCTTCTTCAAAGTATTTACCTGTTACAGTGGAAGAAATGTTTGTTTTCTTTGCTCTAACAATTTTGATGAATATTTTAAAGAAACCCACAATCAAAACGTTTTTCAACGAATCCCATGCTTGCAACGGCATTTTTTAATAGCGTAATGAGTCGTGATCGATACGTTGTAATTCTTAGATGTTTACATTTTAACTAGCAGTGATGCCAAAAAAATCGGAAAGCTTCAACCAGTTTTAAATAAAATAATTGAAAATTTCAAGTCCGCTTACACCCCTGAGAGGAATATATCAACAGATGAAAGTTTATTATTGTGGAAAGGAAGACTTGGATTTCGCCAATGCGTCCCTTCTAAACGGTCGCGATATGGAATTAAACTTTATAAATTAAGTGAATCTAAATCAGGATACATATACAATTTTATCATTTATACGGGAAAAGATATGGCGTTAAAGGAAACTTTAGGATTATATGGGGAAAGAGTTGTCAAATCTCTACTTGAAGAACTTTCTGGTCAATGGTACCATTTATATATTGATTGTTTTTTTGTCTCCATCATTAGAGGAAGAACTCTTTGCACTACAAACAAATACATGTGGGACTGTAATGAAGAGAAGGAAAGGAATGCCTGAAAATTTTCCGCCGCCCAAAATGAAAATCGGTGAGATGTTGGTTTTGCAGAAAAAGAACTTAAACTTAACTGCTTTCAAAGATAGACGAGAAGTGCTAATGATATGAACTATGCATGATGCAAAAATGTGTGATACTGGTAAAAAAGATCGAGCAACATCTGATCCTATAATGAAGCCAGAGTGTATCGTAGAATACAACAAAAATATGGGAGGAGTAGATTTAAGCGATTGTGTCATTATTCAGTACCCATCTTTCAGAAAAACTGTTAAATGGTATAAGAAGCTTTTCTTCAATATCATGGATATGGCTGTATTTAACGCCAATACTCTTTTCAATAAAAAAAGTAAAAAAAAAAAAAAAAAATCTTCCTCTCCTGAATTATCGGCTTAATTTAGTTAATCAAATTATTTATCAGTATTCCTCTAAAAGCACCAGCGTTAATATCACACCAAGATCAGCAGAATCATTAAATCCGCTCAGATTAACTGAAAGACATTTTCTAAAACTTTGTTCTGAAGAGACTGATAAGAAAATGAGACGACAGTGCTTCGTTTGTTCACGTTCCCGGAAAAATCCTCCAAAACGGCAAATGAGTTATTACGAGTTCAAGGAATGTAATGTAGGACTGTGTGTAGATCCCTGTTTTAAAATTTTTCATACGAAAAGAGAATTTTAAGTAATATATTTAGTTTTTAGATGTATAATGTTAAAAGTAATAAAATAGTGATTAAGAAAAATAAAATGTGTAAAATATGCATTTAAACAAGAAATGAGGTAATTAAAGTACATATATAAAAATATCTATAAAGCATAAGCCGTTTAAATACTCTATAGAGTATTATTAAACAATGCATTGATATTAGTCTTAATGTCAGAAAAGGCCCCGGCCCTGGACAGACACTCGCGTAAGACACTGCCGGCCTCCACGATAAGCACGCGTTTGCGCTACCCTGCGCGAAAGGATTAACCCATTAAAATTCTCCACTGGTATAGAGGAAAAAATTTGCTGTCATTTGTATATGTGCGTTTATATAGGGCGAAATGTGTGAAGTCTACCTTCAGCAGTGTTTTTTTTTAATGAATAATTATTGGACATTCAAATAATGTTGTTTGAAGTTTGGCCGATTTTGCTATAGTTGATGAAGTGAAAGTATAGTGACATTTCATTATTTGTGTAAACAGTCACTTTTTGGCCAGTGGAATACGAGACATTTCACTGTTATTGATATAACAGCTACTTTGACTGTATGTTGAACCTTCATTTTTGAGTTGGGAGAACTTGACAGCACAACATGATTCTTTTTTCAAACAGTGGAACTGCAGTGACATTTCATTGTTATTGGTCAAAATAGTCACTTTTTGGAATTTCTGTAACATTGAGACAGCAGCTGCTGGAATTTGAGATCTTGCACAATTCAGGTAATTTTTTATAAATTGTATCACCCAGGAGCTATAGAACTCTCTAGGATAATGTTCTTTGTTAGCGGTTTGACCATTAATCTGATGGTTACTTTTGCAACATATGATTGTTGGTCAGTCATTGCAACATATGATTGTTGGTCAGGTGGGCACATATCAGCCAATTAGAAAGTTATAGCATTTCATTATTATTTGTCGAGTGGCAGGTGTGGCATTCAGTAGTTATTTAAGTGTTTACTTTTCACTTGTTTAAGTGTTGTGTTGGCAACATTTTATTATTAATCAAAGCAATCACATTTTTCCTATAGCATTCATAGAGCACCCTTACAGATGCTCCTGATGTATTTGTAGATATGCAATATTTTTGTGTAAAATTAGATTCTTATTGCAATTCTAGTTGTTTTCTATTCATTGCTTTACCCAAATGTGCCAGGTATACTTAAGTAATATTATCTGGCAACATTTCAGCTAGTTTTCACTATGATAACTGCAGTATAACAGTGATTGAAGAAAACAGTAAACATTATCTTAATTTTGGACTGATTGTCACATAGCATTTTCAGATTTACTTCAATTTTGGAGTATCTTATATTTGATTTTACAGGTATACATATCAGAAGTCGAGGTCAGTGTTTCATCTAGTTCAGCGGTTCTCAACCTTTTGACTAACGCATACCATCTAAACAAAAACTGAAAAACCTTAGTGCCACCACATTTTACAATAACTATTGTTCAATAGAAATATTTAAAAAATATAGTTTGCAATTTGCACAACCTATTGGCTATTTATATTAAATATGCACACATAAAACTTATTAGCTTAAAATTGGTTACCATTTTAATTATCAAAGTTTTAAGTTATAAAACTTTAATTCTAAAATTTTGTTCTGTTTACGAGAGATGAAATTCTTACTGTCTGGTTTTAACCTTAAATTAAGGTCCACTTTTAATTTTGCTCTTCGTTTATTTTTTAAATATAACATGGAAGAAAATCCTTGTTCACACAAAAAAGGTTGTTCAAAAAGGCAATCAAAATTTAATAACTTTATTTGAAATGCCTTTAAATTCTTTTTTTTTTAGCCAAAAGTTAATAAGTGTGTTATTTTTATATCTTTAGTTAGAGTTCAATTACAGGAAATTTCTATCAATTGTTCTTTTTCTTCGCAAGATAAAATTTCACGTGCATTTAGACAGAATGGATTTCTAACCCAGTTTTGTTAGCTCAGTCCTCAGGAAAATACATGTTGAAATTATTTATCAACAAAAAACAATGCTTTATAATGTCGAATGCTAATTATTTTATTTTCAACTTATTTTCAGTTAGGAAATTCTAAACCTAAAAAAAGTTAAAAATATTATTAGCCTGAGATTTTTTATCTTGCCATTTATTTTATCTCTAATAGTAAATAAATTAACACTGTCCTTATAGACCTAATTTGTTCAAATATAAAATGAAAAAAAATCCTTGTTCTCACAAATAGGTTGTGCAAAAAGGCAATAAAAATTTAATAGCTTTTAGCTTTATTTGAAACACGTTTAAATTCTTTTTTTCCGATTCAGCCAAAATTAAACCAAAAGTTAACAAGTGTGTTATTTCTGAAATCTTCAGTTAGAGTGTTTGATCATAGGAAATTTCAGTTAATTGTTCTTTTTCTTCATGAAATAAAATTTCAGGTACATTTGAACAAAATGGATTTTCTAGTCCAATTTTCTTTTTCATAATCCTCGGGAAAATACATGTTGAAATTATTTATCAATGAAAAACGGTGACTTTTAATGTCGGATGCTAATTCTTCTTTTATTTTTGGTTAGAAAACTTTCTAAAAGCGGTAAAAAGCTTAAAATATCATTATCCGATTCTCTGATTATTAGTTTTTTATCATTGCATTTGTTTTAAATTTAATGGTAAACAAATTAACACTTTGTCCTTGGTAATGCTAAAATGCTTTATCCTTGTAATCCTAAATTTAATTCATTTAACTTTCCAAGAATATCAGCTAAATATGCTAATTGTCCCAATGCAAATAAATTTAACAATTTTCAGGTTTTCGAGAATTGTTTTGGCTACTAAAGCTTCACGATGAATGCAGCAGTGAGTAAATTTAGTTTCAGATTCGACTTTCTTTACTTGAGAAATAACACTGGAATGTTTTCCTGTTAAAGCCCGAGGTCCATTCAGCAATGCATTTATTCCAAGGAAATTTTTCTATCGATTATTCTTTCTCTTCATGGGAATATTAAGTTCATTATCTGCTTTTTCGTTGAATAATATTAAAATGATATCTTTAGCTGCTGGTAATATAAGATTTTCTCCAATAGTGTGAGCCTTCCCAGTTCAGGAAATTCTTAGGCTTACTAGTTAACTAGCTTCCAAAGTTTTTCACTTGGAAGTGACAAAAACCTTTCATTACTATTTTTTAACTCTGATAATTTCCTCATAAAATATTCTTCAGATTTAATGGTAAACTCTGCGAACAAGATATAACTGAATAACTGAGTCATTATAGAGATGTGCAAGCTGACCTGAATGAGAATCTCCAAGAACAGTTGATAAAACGTAGAAGTGTATTTTAGTTCTGTGTTTGCTGGATTTATCATTTGATGACGTTTATACATGTTAGGTTCTACAGGATGTATATTCAGGAAATCTACTACACTAATAGATCTTACTTAAGAAATAATTTAATTTCCAGTAGAGGTAGAAAGTAACTTGTATTCATCTCATGACGTATGAGAAATTTAGTATTAACATATGATAAAGAATTTTTGTGTGTTAAAGTATGTATTCCCCCCCCCTCTTTTTTACCAAACTATAATTTTTTTAGGATGGTTTTCTATTTTTCTTTTTTAGAAAAGATGATCTCAATAATACAAGGGAATGGCTGGTACTAGAGATACAAGGAGATATTGTATGTAATTGTCCACAGTCTGCTGGAAGAAGACATTTTGGACATCTAATTTTTTCAGTAATTATGATTTTCATGTTTGAGACTTTCTGACACTGCAATTTATTTATATTTTATCACTGTACTCATTTTTACTTACCTTCTTATTGCATTATTTGAGAAATTACTTTAAAATTTTAATTCTGTTTTTCATGCATACTATGCATTAATTGTACAGTTGGTTGGGGTGGGGGAAAGAACATTGTAGTTTTTTGGATGTACTTTTTTTCCTGAAGTCTAGAAAATGTGCATGGCAGTTCTGTATTTTCCATAGCCTCCTCCACAGTTTATTCAGAAACTGCACTTGTTTAAATTTAGTCAGCCTGGAATATGGGACTGATTTTTGCTGTGTTTTTGCTATAGCTTACTATGAAGTTGTCTTTAAAGCAGCATTTCTGAAATTAATAATGAATTTACTAATATTTTCTGTTGTATAATGTAGCAGGATTTCTTAAATATCAGGGGTTTTAACAAGTTTCCCCGCCAACACAAATGACGTATACGCAAACAGTTTGCGTGTTTCATAATATTTTATCAAACGATTTTTGGCATTTAAAAGGAAAGCGACTTCCTTTAAACCACTCTGTAGTGAAATTTTTAACAAATACCATTATCCTTCATTATAAGGTGTCTGGAATGGAACTACAGTCAAAAGTCATTAATTCGGACACCCATAATCCGGAATGATCTATAATCCAGACCTCAAAGCTACAAACTTTCTGCGCATAGGCATTTATGCATGCGTGTAAGACCTTTACGGCTGCGAATATGCGTGCGCATTTAATGTATAACAAACGGTATAAGCTAAGCTAAAATTATCTAATTCAGTTAATGTTGCAGATTGCGTTGTTCCTTAATCTTCGAATTGGATCCGGCTTCTTATTTTTTGCAGACTGTTATAGCAATTTCATATAAAAGTAAGGTTGAACTTTCGATTATGTCAAATAGAATTTCTGATATATATTTACTAATATGTAAAGGATCTACAAAGCGAAAGTATGTTTCGAAGTCCATTAAACAAAAAGTGGAATTGCTGCAAAAAAATGGATCCTTTGTTTCTCTAACCATTCTGAAATCTGTGTATCAATTTCACGCTGCTCAGCGGCGGGGGTGAAACGATGCGGCGCACAATGAATTGGAAGTTGATCTGTCAGCACTATCCTTATCTTCAGGGCAGATGTTTGTCAAAAGTGAGAGTAACAATTCTAGCATGTGCAAATGCGTCAGGGGTGCACAAGTCTAAACTTTTTGTAATCTGAAAAAATACATGAAGTTGAGCATTTAAAAAAGTAAAGATTTTCCCCTTTATATATCGATTGACAAATCGTGCAAAGAAAAGAGCGTGGATGACACAAGTGTTAATGAATGATCGGTTTGAAAAAAATTTCATACCCACTGCTCGTCAGAATTCGGTTAGATTACTTGGTGATGCAAAAATTGTCCTGAATGTAGACAACTGTTTGGCTCATACTTTACAAAGTTGTAGTGAAAGAAAATGTATCCATATTATTCTTTCCTCCAAATTGTGCACCCGTCATTCAGCCTATAGATATTGGGATATTGCAAGCGCTGAAATGCAAATATAAAGATTTTCAAAATCCATGTTAAATTTCTTGAAAAATGGCAATATTATTTAAGAATTTTTTAAATAATTTTACATAAAATGTGCTTTGTGGAGCATTGCAATATTGTGGGAGGATGTTTTCCCAGATACTTTAAAAACATTTTTTTCAGAATTTATGGCCAGCTACCATATTTCATGGTGAGGATGACGAATATGAAGGTTTTCAGATATCGCAAAGTAAAGGTGAAATTTTCCAATTAATGGGTTTTGTAAAGAAATCTGGAGATGTGTTAATAAATGAAGATGGTGTTAATAAAAGATTTTCTCATTACAATGACAATGCCCCAATCATCAGACTGTTAAGGGACGGAAAAATCTTGTATGGTTTTAGATTCATGAAATACTGGTAACAATAGTGAAGAAAATTACAGAGAGATTATTGAAAACGAAAAAATTTCGATTGACTACTTATAATTCTCAACACAGTTACAGGACTTGAACAGTGGAGCTCTGTAACTTAAAAAGAAATTACGTCATTCTACAGAATTAGAGAGAAAATATTAGCACAAAAAAGAAACTTAAACAACTTACATTGAAAGAAATATTCCACAAAGTAAACAATTAAATATTAAGGTTTTTTTTGTAAATTTTGTTATTCTTTCGATCAGTTTCTTAAACTGTGGGTCACGGGATTGCAGTAGTGTGTCGCCAAAAATTTAGCAATTTTGAATTTCTTTAACTTGTTATAATAATTTTATAATTACAAAATATTTTTACATAATGCATAGTTGCCAACTCTCCTGATTTAGGCGGGAGACTCCCGATTTTCGACCGCTCTCCCGCCAACCCGATTTACGATATATTTCTCCCGACTTTTTCTTATTCTTAATATTTCTCACGATTTTTATGGAACTTGGCTTAATACTTCGTTATATGAACAAAAAAAAGTGATTTTGAACGTCTGAAAGCAACTGAATTTTCTCTAGATTATATCTAAAATAAAACCTTGCGAATCAGGTGAGAATTTCTGCTTTGTGAGTGACAGCATACGTATCCAGAAACGTCGTTATCCAGTTCTCCAATGGGCATCGAGCTCCACTGCGTATCATCTGGCATATATTCGCCAATGAGCACAAAGCAAGCTCAAGGCCATTGCAAAGAAAATTCTTTGGCCGTTGGGCCGTTATTTCTATGTTCTTTCGTTATTTCGTTCATCTTGTCCTGAGTTGTGTGAGTGCACGTGCCTTTGGGAGAGAGTTTTAGAAATTATCGTCTTTTGTTGTGTCTGCGAGAAAGGTGAAATACTCGTGCACGTTTCAAAAATCATACACAGTTGACTTTCCTTCCATTATTTCTTCAAGGAATGTAATAAATTTGCGATGTGTACCATCTGTCGTTGCGATTTTTCGATTTCGCATGGTGGAAGGGCAGATGTTCTCAAATATGTGCATACACAAAAACACAAGGACAACATGAGTTGTTTTGAAAAAAACGAAAAATTAAATTTTTCTTCGGAAACAAAAGACCAAAAAGTGATTAATGCAGAATGTCTGTTCTCTGCCTTTTTACAGGAGCACAACCCGCCACTGAATGCATCGGATCACGCTGCAGCTTTATGTAGAAAAATGTTTCCCGATAGTAAAATCGCTAAGAAGTACTCAAGTGCAAGGACCAAAACAAGTGCAATTGTTAAAGAAATGGGTTTAAAAAATAAATGTTCAGTTATTGATTGCATTAAAACAGCTCCGTTCTGCCTCTCTACGGATGGAAGCAATAATACCGATTCAAACTGTATCCAATTGTTGTTTCTTTTTTTTAATCCAGAGTTTTCAGAAATTGAGTGCAGTTTACTTTCTGTCCCCACTTTAGAAGGACATTCGACAGGCTTTAATATAGCACAGCTAATTATTAAAACTTTAAAAGAAAATGCAGTCCCTCTGGATAATTGCTTAGCACTTGGTGCCGATAATGCACCAGTAATGGTAGGCTTGAAGACTGGTGTTGCAGGCATCTTAAGAAAGGCAAATTCAGATTTGCAGATAATGAGGTGCACCTGTCACCTCTTAAATTTAGCAGCTGAAAAAGGGGCAGCTTCTTTACCATTAAATGTGGATGAACACATTGTTGATATTTATTATTATCTTGAAAGAAGTTCTAAAAGAAAGGAAAAATTGAAACAGTTCCAACAGCTGCATAATACTGAAATAAGAAAAATTTTGAAACATGTGTGTACACGCTGGCTGTCTTTAAAGAAATGCTTATCTAGAATCCTCGATCAATGGAACCCACTTCTTGCATTTTTTAAAGAAGAAGTAAATGCTTCGAGAGTTAAGATAAAAGGCTCTATTGAAAGTTATAAAGTACCTAAAGTAAATGGAGATGTAGTTACTACTTCCATTGTTAAAAATAGGTTTGAGAAAAATAAAGTAATTTCTGCATCATTCAGCAATTCAACTGGCAGTTCTCAAAATAATACTGCAAAATATAAGCGTAAAGCTGATACAAATTTCTCTCAAAATAAAAAAATTGCTCAACACACGAAACATTTTCCGATTACTGTAAGTTTATCTTGTGAAGAACGAATATTTATGTTTTTTTCTTCGGACCTTAACAAAGCTTTTTGCTTTTTTTTACAATTCATTTTGCCATCATTCAATGTTCTTAACGCAATTCTACAAAGCATAATTCCATTAACTCATGTTTTGCAATCAATGATTTATGATCTGTTTAAAGACATTTTATCAAAGTTTGTAAAACCAGTCTGTGTTTTGTCTTGTAATTCTATCTATATATGATGTTGTGGTGTAGTGGCCGAAACCGCTATGCTAACCCTGGGTTGTGACATCAGGTTCAAAACAAAACACAGCATAAAAATTTTATTGAACGCAAAAAAAAAAAAAAAAAAAAAAAAAAAAAAATGGCTACATACAATTCTGCAGAGAAAAACCTATCTTCAAAAAATCAAATTCTATACATTTTACGTGCGAGAGCAATTCGTGGCTCTCGAGCTTGCGTTTTCAACATTGCCAACGATTTAATTATTTTAATAGACTATTTTTACAACTATTGAAAACGTGTTTGTAAGTTAAAAAAAAATAATTTTCAGCTTATTCTCATTAGACATCCTTATCCATATTAATCTTCAGTGTCTTCTTTTATGTAACCTTATCACAAAATGGTGAAACAGAAAATCAGAAGAAAGATGAATATTTGGTAATAGGAGCTGCAACTACAAAAGTAGTGGAAGAACTTTCAGAAGAAGACAAAAATAAGTTTTATCTTCATGTTAGAAGTTACTTCTGTCGATTCTGTTTTTGTAAATTTTGATACCCTTTAGAGCATAATTGTTCTTTATTTCATAAATTACGGTTTCATATTTTTAATTTTATAATTTCTGCATGCCATCTGACCAGATTTAAACTGATGATCTATAATACGAAAAAATCGATAATCCGGAATCGCCGAAGTCCCGACGAGTCTGGATTAACAACTTTTGACTGTATAAACACTCAGCAATTAAAGGTCAGTGACTTAAAACTGTTATAGTATGTTTCAGTACAAAAAACCTGGAAAAGTCAGGGAATTTGATTCTCCTGTTTGAGTGTCAACCCTGTTCATTATTTCATAAGTCACGATTTCAAATTTTTAATTTTATAATTCCTACATGCTATCTTACTCGTTCTAAACTGAAGATCTAATATTCAGAACAACCCTTAATCTGGAATCACGAAACGAGTCCAATTCTCGGACTTTGTACTGTATGATATTCAAGAAGCAGAGCACTGCCCAGCCTACTGATGTTGATGAGGCTCACATTTGAGAACCTGTGGAAGAATATCAGTATGCAAGCACCTGAGAGGTTGCTATAAGAAGCTAGATGTTAGTGCCGTGTACATTTCGTTGTGTTATGCATTGTATAAACTCAAATGTACAAATTCAATCACCGTGTGCCACATGAGCTGACTCAAGCTTATAATCACAGGCGTGTTCGAGCCTACACTAATCTGCTCGAATATCAACACAAGTACAAAATTCTGAACCAGATCGGCTTTTGTGAGGAAAAGTGAATTTACTCAACAACTGAGGCCAGAACGGTGGTTGGGCTGCGCCCAGTGAGCCCGTCTGCAGCATCGCAGAGCACAATTTGACTAACAAAAAGATCGTGCGTTGTATCTGGTTGGATTGCTGTGGTATTATCCACAAAGAGTATGGAAAAAAGGTAATAAGTAGCTATCCATAATTATCGCTCGTTATTTCTTGTGAATCTATATGCTTCTAAATCATAGTGCTGCTTTTGGAAACTATACATTTAAACACGTTTCACAGTTTCTAAATTTAAAGCTATGTAATTATTAATTTGTAATCCGTACCCTTTTTATTTTCGAGGACATGCATCATAATCTAATTCCATTAAATTAAATCTAGCAAAGCAGTTGGGTTGGTGAATAGAGGCTTTACATAAACAAATTTTAGTAGTTTTGGTAATGTTGTATTTTTAATTAATTGCATTCGCAAATGCATTATAAAAGTCTAACCATTAACTTGATATCTTTGAGTGAAAATTTTCATTTGTGAGTTTCAGTAACTTTCATGTTGTACATGTTCTTTCATGTTTTTCAGGTAGGCTCAAGGGGATCAATAAACTTTAAATAGATTTCAGATACAAGATTAATACTTAATACCACTTTCCTTACAGACTTTTGTTTTGTGATTTTAAATTCCATCAAAATATACATACTTATTTCCTGGTTTCGTTGCATCAACAGTGTTCATACACAGTTCTGCTGAGGACTTCAATGAAAATAAATAAGGAGCATCAATGAAAAAAGAAAAAAAATTAAGGACCTATGAAGCAAATAGGAACTGAATAAACTAAAGCAGTTATCTATGCCCGAATTTCTTTTTTGTAATTTGAAAGAATAAATTAAAACTTTTTCCCACCCTTGGAGCAGGAAAGATTGCAAATGTGCAATGCCTTCACCGGAATTTGAACCCTGGACTTCTCAGATGCCCCCAATTACATTACAAAGCCATGTGTAAAGGAGGGAGAAAATACCTTATTAAAATATAATCTAATATTTAACTTTTAATCATAAAACATTCAAGAATAAAACTAACTTTTCAAATATAAAAATATTTACTTAATTCAAATATAAAAATATAACTTAATGGCAATTGCTTAAAAAAGCAATTGCCATTAAGTTATAAAATTTCTTGAAACATTATTATTTTACATTTATAATTATCCTGCATATTTTAAAGGAAATTAGCGTCTCTTTTTTTAATTGTACTAACTGTTAGCTTTATATTAATTCTTTCTTTTATGCCTCATTTTGTAACATACTCTCTCAGTTCGAAGGTATATGCAAGTTTTATGTCAAGTGGCAGAAGTTAAACTGTGAAATAAAATATTATTAGCATGACAAAACAGAAGTTTGGCTGTTGCCACCACAGTTGCTGTTCTAGAGACAGAGCTACTGGACAGAACAGATATGAATGCCTGATGTTGGCAAGTGTTGAAAGTTTGTTACACTTTGCCTGACTCAATTAGTTTCATAGCTTTGTGTAGCTTTGCTGAAGTAACCCAGTTAATAGTATTTAACATAAAGTTCCAATAAGCTACTGAAGTACCAGAGATGATAGTTTGTTTTGTGTTAAGTCTCATTAGTTTTAATAAATTTTTATATTAATTTTTACAGTTTTTGTGATGTATCCTGCATAAGTAATAAGGATTAAAGAAAGGAGATAATTCACCTAAACATGTTGAGATAACTTCTAAGGGTGAGCAGTTAGTTATGAGTAATTAAATTAAGTAATTAGATATTCTTAGTCATAAGAGATTTAATTGGTTACAATTACATTTTAAAAAATTTCTAAAATATATCCATTAGAAGAACTACTAAGAGCATTTCATAGCAGTTATAATTTATGGTAATGCTTTTAAAATGATGTTAGTAAAACTATACATTAAAAGCTACAAAAAAATTTTGTCTCAACAACAAAGTATTTATGTGTATTTTTAACTTGAAAATTTTCCAGATGTGTTAGTTAATTTACTCTGATTTCCTTCTCTTTAGCATCTTTTCTCAGTTTGTTTCAGTAAACAAATAAATTTTCCCACTATTCTCTGCTTCATCTCCTAATTTGTTAATATTTCAATAATGTACCTTTGAAGAATAATTTTCTCTCTCTTTATTCAACTGGGTTGCCATGCTATCTAGAAAGCGGTGAAAAGTCCATGAATTCGAAAATTGACAAAAATTGTCAGGGAATTTAAATATTTTAGGTTAAAGGTTTTAGGAAAAGTCGGTGAATTTCATACTGTGATATCCAAGAAAACGATTTTCGCGCCCTCATAAGGAATCACCTTGGCGAATCACGCATTATATGTGAGCGTCATTTTGGCAGCTGGCGTAGAGCCAGTTTTCACGGTGCCAATCACATTATCTTTTAAAAAGGCAAAGCAAGTTTCCAGCATCTTTGGTATCCAGTAACCTCAAGAATCCCAAGATTTGCATGCACATCTGCAGTGGATGTTGAATGAAAGTAAATTTCCCCCCATTCCAGTATAAAACAAAATCTTTTTAACCTTTTCTTCTTTCTTAAATGCCTTATTTGTCATTTTGCAGTAATATAAAAAAATGACAATCATTCATTTAATATAGCTATATTCGCCCAAATACCATAGATTTTTGTAATTCAGTTTTTAATCCTTTATTTTAATGTTATTCGTATCATTTAATTTGTCTTCTTCCTTCTAACTTTATTTATTCTTAGTTAAAACTTTCAAATTTTAGACAGTTTTCTCTTGCACACTTGTGAAACTAATTCTAGCAATAATATGGCATACCATCACCAAATTTAGTATTCATTTACTTTGTATGCTGCTAAATAAATATAAAATACTTGAATTTATTTTAAACATCATTAAATGGATTTCTTTCTTCCTTTAGCTGCAAAATATCTGCAGAAAGGACATTTTTAAATCCTACTTGGGCAGATTCTAATCTCAATCCTCAATGGACAAAACTTGTATTAGTTATAAATGTAATGCTTTGGAGGTCATGCACTGTGACAAAAGTCATGGGATACCTCCTAATATTTTGTCGGTCCTCCTTTTGCCCAGCGAAGTGCAGCAACTCGACGTGGCATGCACTCAACAAGTCGTTGGAAGTCCCCTGCTGGAATATGGAGCCATGCTGCCTCTATAGATGTCCATAATTGTGAAAGTGTTGATGGTGCAGGGTTTTGGGTACGAACTGACCTCTCGATGATGTCCCATCAATGTTCGATGGGATTCATGTCGGGCAATCTAGGCGGCCAGATCATTTTCTGGAATTCTTCAGAATGTTCTAACCAATCGCGAACAATTGTGGCCTGGTGACATGGCGCATTGTCATCCATAAAAATCCCATCATTGATTGAGTACGTGAAGTCCATGAATGGCTGTAAGTGATCTCCAAGTAGCTGAAGTTATCCATTTCCAATCAATGATCGGTTCATTTGCATCAGAGGACCGAATTCATGCCATGTAAAAACAGCCCAGACCATTATGGAACCACCACCAGCTTGAACAGTGCCTTGTTGACAACTTGGGTTCATGGCTTCGTGGGGTCTGCGCCACACTCGAACCCTACCATCAGCTCTTACCAACTGAAATCGTGACTCATCTGATCAAGCCACGATTTTCCATTCGTTTAGGGACCAACCGATATGCTCACGAGCAAACGAGAGTCCCTGCAGGCGATGTCGTGCTGTCAGTAAAGGCACTCGAGTCAGTCTTCTGCTGGCATAACCCAAGGAAGACAAATTTCCCCGCACTGTCCTATCGGACACGTGCCTCGTACGTCCCACATTGATTTCTGCGGTTATTTGACGCAGTGTTGCTTGTCTGTGAACATTGACAACTGTACGCAGACGTCGCTGGTCTCGGTCGTTAAGTGCAGGTGGTCGGCCACTGCGCTGTCCATGGTGGGATGTTATGCCTGAAATTAGATACTCCTGGGGCCACTGCGCTGTCCATGGTGGGATGTTATGCCTGAAATTAGATACTCCTGGCACACTCTTGACACTGTGGGTCTCGGAATGTTAAATTCCCTAATGATATCCGAAATGGAATGACCCATGCGTCTAGCTCCAACTACTGTTCTGCGTTCAAAGTCTGTTAATTCTCGTCGTGCGGCCATAATCATGTCAAAGCACTTCGCATTTATACATTTTCTACGCGATACTACTGCCATCTGTATATTTGCATATTGCTATCCCATGACTTTTGTCACTTCAGTGTATATATTAATATTATATGTATAAAGTCATATGTAATTGGCAAATGTTTGTGTTTTTAAGTGGTTTATAATTAATTTACCCTCAAAACATGCTATGCAGATAGTCTGGAATTTTCTTGAAACACACCTGGAAAAGTGTGGAAATTTCATTCCATTTGAGTACAGGCACTGATGTAACTATCGTGCACATATATGGTGAATATTTTAATGAAATATCAGTTCTCGGTTTCTTTCCTTTCATTAATTGGATAGGGGCTTGTGTCTAGTGGGAATGAATATAAGCATGTTAAGAGAGAGACAGACTTGTAAAATTTAGAAGGCTTATTCGAAAATCAGATTCCCCCCCCCCACTGTTGTTCCAAAAATTCTCCTAAAGATAAGTAATTCATTGCAAATTTTTGATAGAACACATCCATTGCATGTAAATACCACGAAGATAATTTTCAGTTTGTCACATTTTCAAACAAAACAGCAAATGAAATTGTTAAATAATTACAGTAGCATTTCTGTATTTTCTAAGAAATGTTTCGGAAACAGTGCTTTATAGCATTAGTTATCCTGTTTATTTTTCAGACTTGAAATATTATCAAGTCACCAAAATGGAATGTAATGCCACTTCGTTTTGTGTCAGGAGAAAATAAAAATGTTCTATTTTAATGTCACTTCCTAAATATAATTTATTATTATTATTTTTATTATATTTATCAGTGCTAGTATGTTCGTAAAAAAAATCGTCAAAGTTTTGCAAATCTGTGAATGAGAAATTTTGTTTATTAGGCACTAGGAGAAATTTTGTTTACTACTTGTTGCAAAATAGGTTTTATTTTGAAATCCCCAAAGCATCAATAAATTGCCAGATTTAATACTGCATAATAAAAGAACTGATATCTCAAAAAGGGAAAAGTTTTTTAATGTAATATTTTATAAATTGTTCATTCACAAAGAATTGCTTTGAATGCTTATATTTCAATTGAAGTAGGCACTCATGCTTCTATAACTCGAGTAACTTTTTTTTTTTTTTTTTTAAGAAGTAGGAATGAACATTAACCCACCTAATACATATTTGTCAGCGCATCAGCCTAAAATATTTCTCTAAAATGGTAGTTGTAAAAAAAAAACAGTCAGATGAGTAAAATTATTAACCTTTTGCAGATTTGGGCCAAAATTAAGCACTTTTATCTTTATAATTAATATTTCAGCTACAGCTGTCACTGCACAATATACATCAGATGTTGAAGCAAAATACTGCAGTTCACTGTACACTTTCACGATTTTATGTCAAAGATGCCAAACGGTAGTATTCTGTAGATATGCTCAAAAGTTTCATTTCATACTGTACATTCTGAAATTTGATTGTAAATCCAAATACGGCACACACTTTAAGATGTCTATTTTGAAACTTCAAATTATCCATGATTTTGCATGAGAGAAAAGTTCTGGAATGTGTATGTAATTTTATATGATTCTGATTTTAATCTTGATTGCAAAAGCTTGAAAGTCTGAGTTATTTAGATTTTATTTAAAATTAATAATTGCATTGTTAGTGCATGACAAAAGCAAAATAATGAAGACAAAAAGGAATTCCATGCTAGATAAATTAAGAATGTGCATTTGTCCCCCCCCAAATCTTAGATTAAAAAAAGATTTTATCCAGCTGAGAATGTTTTTAAAGTGTCTATTGTATTAAATGAGCTTTCTTTTAATCATGTTCAATAATCTGGAACAACAGCAGAACAATCAACAGCAGAACTGGATTCTCCCCTCTTTAATCAACTGTGAATGCGGCAGACCATCCATGTAGTAATCCTTTCTCGTCCACAAATAGTTAAAAACAAGAGTGACTAATGATTTTAATAGGTTTATTACAAATTACTTTTTGCCTTAATTACATGAAAATATTACTAGTCTGTGTTTCCTGCAGTGTTACCTAAAAAAACCCTGCAATTATTAAACATATTGAATATTGTGTTGAACTGTAGTGTTTTCTGCGCAGTTGTATGCTGTATAGCGATAAGTTGCTTTTACGCTTACAGGAGGTAGAAATTTAAGAATCAAATTCTTGAGGATTGTGGGTAATCTGCGCATGCCCTAAAAATACCATTTAGATATCTTTTCAAGATTATAATTTAAGAATTAGGCCCTTTATATATAATTAAAGATTTAAGTAGACCTTTTATATATATTCTAGTAAGATTACTTCCCTATGTAAAATTTATTGTACTGTTCTTGTCAAAAAAATATGTCCTCACATATATAAAGTTCAAGATCTGCTCTCTTTGTTTTAGCTGTGATGCATGTTAGGATATTTAAAAAAAGAAAGATGAGATTTAATTTAGCCATATTTCATATTTTATGCAATAAACAAGCATGTAACTGAATAGCAGGAGATGCTAGAAATTTTTCATAGATTTCTAATCTGATTGCTGCATGTGTTGGTAATTGCTTCATTATATTTCACAAGTCTTGGTTAATGTAATCTATGAATATTTAGATAATTGTACCTGCTATTTATCTTTCGAAACATTTTGTTCCACTGTAATAATGAAGCACTTATACAGGATGGTTATAAAAAAACTTTGCTAAGATCTGCAATTCTAGTGTCCATTCTGGTTAACCAATTGAAATGATTGCAAATATAGGTATGTGTGTGGTACATGATATGTCAAAAAACAGACGTGTTATGCATACGCAAAAAAGAGTTCTGAAAACTAGCCTATGAAACACAATCTGGGTGCACGTAGAAAATTTGCATATGACAGATTCAAGGCACCGATCATTGATGACAGTATGTACCGGACAAAAGAATACCTTTATTTAGATCAAACATTTTCCATGTGGATGCCATCACAGGCAAGTATGCATTGCATGTGGAAGGCGGTGGGTAATACCGCTGGATGCAACATGGCATGAGGGATGTTTGCAATCTCTTCCCGTATAGAATCCTTTAAATATGAGAAAGTTTGTGTATTGCACGAGTAAACTCTAGATTTGAGATATCCCCAAAACCAGAAATCCATAGGCGTCAGATCGTGGAATTGCGGATGACACAGAAAAGAACAATGGCGCGAAATGATGCGATCACCAAAATAATATTCCAGGATCATTTTTAACAGACCTCGCCATATGTGGAGATGCACTGTCTTGCAACAATGTCAGAGGAACAGGCCAAAAACAAGTGTGGCCGTAATGCCACACCACACAGTCACTTTGGTGTCAAATAATGGTACTGGTGCCACAACATGAGGATTTGTCTCTGCCCAGTGTACATAATCCTTGGTGTTGGTGTCATTTAAGTTGAATTGCACCTCATCCATCCATAGTATGCGAAGTTTCCAGTTGTTATCAGCATCATATCATATTAGAAATTCATTTTGCGAACTCCAGACGTAGTTGTAGGTCCCCCACCTGCAATATCTGGATGCGCTGGTACCGGTAGGGAGACAAGAAGAACCGAGTGCAGTAGCTTAAGGACCATTATCTTCGGAATATCCAACATACGTGCTGTGCCTCTTGTAGTTTTGTGTCCTGCAGTCATTGTGTGATGCACTTTCATAACAATGTCCTAGAAACTAACTGTTGGCTATCTGGAGCGCGGTTTATCACAGGTGCAGCTTGTATCTTCGAATTTGTGCACTAAATCACTCCGAGCTTGCAGAGTACATATGCCATGTCGTTGGAGATGATTTCAGCGATACGCGCGCAAGGCTCTCGCAGCGTTCATTCCATTTTGATGATAGTTTTATTAATTCACCACAAACTTTCCCAGGAATAGTCATTTCATCACTATGTGTGAGTTCCCAAATGACATCTTCGCATACCCACTTGGCATTTTATCGATTTCCTATGCTGAATACCTGGCAGTCGGTGTTCTGTGATTGGTATCTTCCCTCTGTCATATGCAAATTTTCTGCTTGTGCCCATATCATGTTTCATTGGCCAGTTTTCAGAATTTTTTTTTTGTGTGTTTGCATAATACATCTGGTTTTGACGTATTCGTACCTTTCCAATGCTATTTAGGGTTTTCTCATTTGCTGAATATATTGCAGCCGGAAAAAGTTGCCATTGCCATCCGACTTTTTGAGTTTCTGTAACTATAACTAATTTTCAGTTTTTGCCAAGAATAATTTACTTGGGGAACTTAATTTATAGCAACCTATTTTTCTTTTCTTTTTTTCATTGCGAATGGGGGATTCATATTTTCAAGTTATTTTAACAAAGTGTGTCTTATCGTTTGATATTATTATATTATCACTAAAAAAAAAAAAAAAAAAGACTCCAAATTTCAAAACGCTCCAATATGTGAATTCATGTATATCGTAGAAAATTTTGAATAGCTCTTAATTTTTTACAAGTGTGCCTATAAATACATCTGCTTTAAAATGTTAAAATTGTTCTAAAAAAATTTATAAAAAATAGTAAGAAAAGTTAAATTTTATCAATAAATAATTAAAAATGTGCAAATGATATTTGGATTAAGCCTAAATTTGGAATTCTGGAAGAATGAATTAGGTAAGTTCAATTTTAAAAAAGATATTAATAAATATGTATAAGATTCAGTTAACATTGAAAAGCTAAAATTTTGAGAGCTAATTTTTATAAAACTTGGCAGTTTGGCATAATTTAAGTTGTAGAATCGAAATATGGAAAAACATTGGCATGTTATTGCAGAAAAAGTCCTATTTTGTGTCAAAATATCTATATTAGAACAATGCTGTATATAGATCTAATACATATCCTAAGTTACGCTTTCGAGACATGAAATTTGAATTTCGTCAGTCGGCCCAGTAGAACGAAAGATACAGAACTGTCCCTCCCCATTTTGACCCGCAGCATATTTGTCCATTCATTCATTCCATTGCTTGAAACACTTTGCAAATTTGTTTTCTTTGATGCCAATTGACGGTGTTGTGACATTCTGTTCGACTGTGCCAACATTAGCAAAATACCTTCCTTTCAAGTTCCATTTTGTGTGATGGAACAGGAAGAAGTTTGTGGGTGGCAAATGGCAAATAGGGTACATAGGTCAAGGTTTGTAGATAGGTCAAGGAATTGTCTGTGTTTAGGCCAGAAACCGGCAAACACAGAGATCCATATGCATGGCAGAGTTGTCGCGATGGAAGAACCTCCTGTCCGAATTCCACAAGTTTTCACGCCAAACTTCTGTGCTGCTGTTTATATAGAAATATTGGTTGGTGGGTTGATGGTATGGTTTTAAGGGATGACTTTTGAGAGTAGGGATACCTTTTATGTCCAAAAAAAAATCGGCACCTTGAAATATGATTTTAACCTCACGGCTTTTTTTTTTAACGAGGCAAGCTAGGTGACTCCCATTGACTTGACTGTTACAGTAAAAGTCCAGAAATCCGCAGAGCTTGGGACCAGAGGTTGTGCGGATTTTAGGACAGAAAAGATAAATCATAATATTCAGACTAAAATTGCAAAATAAATCGGCATATTAGATACATTTAATTAAATTATTATATACATTATTGCAATAACTTATTATATGCATTAAATTATTATATACATTATTGCAATAACTTATTATATGCATTAAATTATTATTACATATATAAAATTGATTATATTCATTGTATTACTGTTATTTCGTTCATTTTGTCCTGAGTTGTGTGAGTTCACGTGCCTTCGGGAAATAGTTTTAGAAATTATCATCTTTTGTTATGTCTTCAAGAAAGGTAAAATACTTGTGTATGTTTCAAAAATTGTACACAGTTGACTTTTCTTCCATTATTTCTTCAAGGAAATGTAATAAATTTGCGATGTGTACCGCCTGTCGTTGCGATTTTTGGGTTTCGCAATGTGGAAGGGTGGATGTTCTCAAACATGTGCGAACACAAAAACACAAGGATAACATGAGTTAACGAAAAATTAGATTTTTCTTCCAAAGCAAAGGACCAAAAAGTTATTAATGCAGAATGTCTGTTCTTTGCCTTTTTACTGGAGCAAAACCTGCCACAGAATGCATCGGATCACGCTGCAGCTGTATTTAGAAAAATGTTTCTCAATAGTGAAATTGCTAAGAAATACTCAAGTGCAAGAACCAAAACAGGTGCAGTTGTTAAAGAAATGGGTTTGAAAAATAAATCTAGAGTTATTGATTGCACTCAAACAGCTCTGTTCTGCCTCTCTACGGATGGAAGCAATAATACCGATTCAAAACTGTATCCAGTTGTTTCTTGTTTTAATCCAGTGTCTTCAGAAATTGAGTGCAGTTTACTTTCTGTCCTCACTTTAGAAGGACATTTGACAGGCTTTAATATACCACAGCTAATTATTAAACTTTAGAAGAAAATGCAGGCCCTCTGGATAATTGCTTAGCACTTGGTGCCGATAATATACCAGTATTGGTAGGCTTCAACACTGGTGTTGCAGGCATCTTCAGAACGGAAAATTCAGATGTGCAGATTATGAGTTGCACCTGTCACCTCTTAAATTTAGCAACTGAAAAACGGGCAGCTTCTTTACCAATAAATGTGGATCAACACATTGTTGGTATTTATTATCTTGAAAGGTGTTCTAAAAGGAAGGAAAAATTGAAACAGTTCCAACAGCTGCATAACAGCAGTTTACAATTAGAAAATTTGAATGAAGTTATAAAATCAGCTAGGTTTGACACCCAGTGGAGTTTAATTAGAAAACTGAAAGGTGCTGATGGAATTTTAAAATATAGTGAACTGTCTAGAATTGTGTTGGCCATCTTGACAGTTCCCCATAGTAATGCAGAGTGTGAGAGGATTTTCAGTGTTGTTGCGTAAACGAGGACTAAATTTTGAACTAATATTAGTGATGACACATTAGGAAAACTTTTATTAGCGAAAGCAGGCCTATGTGGCAATTGCTGTGAACTAAATTAGGAAGTTTCTTTCTTAAATAAAGCAAAATCTGCCACTCTTTATAACATTTGTACAAAAACTGATTAAAGTATCTTTCCCCCCCAAACGATGTAAGTAATAAAAATGTTTTTTATGTGTAAGGTATTTTTGTGTTGCTTGCATTTAAGAATTAGTTACTATTTAAAGTTAATTCATTATTAAAAACTATATTTTTATCATTTAAAAAGTCTTTTTAACATTGTGAAAAATCTCCTGATTTTTGAGTGTCATAGGTTGGCAAGTATGCATACACAATCGTGTCGCAATTCCATACGATTCTGCTATAAACCAAGGAGTAGCACCTGCTTCCATCCTTTGCACTTTTTGCATTACCATCAATGCAACATGTTTACGTTTTTCAACGTTGCAAGCAGTGAAGTCATGAGTGCATTTCTTATCTGTAATTGTATTAAAAAGGGCTGAAATTTAAAATATTCTTAATTTATCCACCAAATATCCGGATAAAAAAAGAAGGCAGCACCAAATAATCCCGTGAAATAACAAAGCTCAGAAAATACAGCAACATGAATCGTGAACTTGAAAGAAGAGTTGAATGAATGGTCTGCTTTTTTACATCAATGCAGATTAGAGGGAGGGGGGACTTTTTATCATGATGTCAATAATTTGTTATTTTCATTATGACTTATTATATGTATTTTTTCTTCAATATTTCGCACTTAATGTTGCGGTTTCTGGAACCTATAAATTGAATGTTTATATTTTGAGAGGCAACGAGGATTTCAAATCGGCAGATTTTTGGTATTTGACTGTATTTATTTTTGCGATAGTCTATCAAATTATCATTTGTTGGTTTTAATGAAAAATTGGATCACCTGTGATTGTGTCTTTCATTTTATGACTGGCTTCTATGCAACGATCCCTTTGCTGTTTGGAGAGAAGACTGGGCCCAAAATTAGGAGCCATTCATTGCATTCCCAAATCGTCATGCAAAATATGTTGAATGGAGCTCCTGAACAAAATAAGTCTTCGATTTGGTCCATCAATCTTCTCGAATGAGAATATCGATTTTGGCGATGTCGTCAGGTCGTCCTTTTGAATGATGGCCTAACCGCCTTAGCACCCTGGCGACACAATTATGTACTACAAATGCACTGTGCACGAGTATGAGTCTAGTTATTTTTGAGTCCCTCCTTGTATAAATCTCTTGGTGAGGGAAAACTATTTCTTTCAAGGTTTAATTGTAACTCCTTAAAGATTGCATAATTTTCAATAAATTGGTAAAAAAAAAGTGTCTTTTCCCCCAAAAAACATTGTTTAAAAATAAGTATATAAGCAATATATGTATTCATATTTAATTTTTGGAACTGTTTTTAGCTTGAAATCAATAAAATTTAATATAAAAAAATGATCAAGAAAGGATTGTTTTTAATCTTTTTAATGTGTTTCTTTTGAACACTCCAGTTTGGAAATATCATTGGCATGAGAAAGAGCCAAAATCTTACCCGCTAATTTTGATGGAAAAGATTAAGTAAGATAAATTATTCAACTGAGGGTGGGTTGTATTTAACTTTTGTCTAAAAAGTTTACTTTTAAGTTTTTTTTTTTTTTCCTTAAGAGTCTAGGACTAAAATATTTTAGTTTTTTATTAGGTGAAAGGGATGGTAAAATTTTTATTTTTTTTTATTTTGGATGGTATTCATGCCGTCTATGACAGATTAAAGTTTTTATGCTGTCAGCTAGTTAACAAGAATGTAGTAAACTTTTTGTAGTTTAATGGTAAATGAATTGTAAATTATTAATTTTCCTTTTCTATTTATAAAGTACTTTTAAATGTCATTGTGGTGGTGAAAATTGTGAGGTTTATTTAAAAGGTGTGATTTGTACAAGGAGGATGTAATGCATCTCTTTACTGACGCACATATGTAGAGTAATTAGAAAGCTAGAGACTTTTTATTAATATTAAAATGGAACTCTTTTGTGAAAATCAGTTTGCATAGTTTATTTTCTTATTTTTGTTTTGTTTGATCTTTTTATGACTGGAAAGTAATTCATACTACATATTCCTTTCTTTCCTTAGGAAAGACCAATTCTTATTGTGGGACATCATATGTATAATGGGAAGACTCTGATACTTAATTCTGGTATATCAGTTCTGAAGAAGGAACATTCAAATGGTTATTCTTCAACTGCTAACAGAGCAGGCAATAATGGATATTTACATCTAGGTATCATAGAAAAAAAAATTATATTCAGAACAAGACCGAGACCGTTGGTTTCAAAGAAACATTGAAAGGAGCATGTTCAACGAAGAATTTGATTATTTTCCAGATCACCAACGTGCTATGCGTTTTGAAAAGCCTTTGCATGGACCAAGCCGTGGCCCACCAGCACCACCTCATATTAGACCTACTTTGGGAATAAGAAGAAGGTTGATGCCTGAGAGTGGGCCACCTCCTCCTAATTTTAGAGGTCCTCGTGAACCAATGTTTGATAATGAATATACTCAACCGCATGGAATGCCACCTATAGCCATGTCTGGTTCTCAAAATGTAAATAGGGGACCTCCTGGTCCACATTTTAGTAGTGGATCACCTCAGCATATAGGAGGAGGTCAGTTCAATTCTCCTCGTCAGCCTCAGCCAGGAAAAGCTCCATTTCCGAGACCACCAATGATTCCACCTTTTGCTGTACCTCCTCCGGGTTTTCCTGGATCTGGAGTTCCCCAGAGTCGAAGTCCTCAAACAGATAATCATACAACACAAGCTGCTGCTTCAAATAATCCTAATATATCTAATATAGACCTCAGCGGAGAACTTTGGGTTGAGACTAAAACGGCTGAAGGAAAGCTGTATTACTATAATGCTAGAACTCGTGAGTCTGCTTGGACAAAACCTGAAAATGTAAAAATTTTAAACCAAGAACAAATTGAAGCCATGGCTGCAGCAGCAGCTACAAGTTCTGATTCTGTTTCAAGTCAAAAAAATGAAGCTCAGAAATCTAACTCTCAAATGAGCACTGCGGGACCTACTCCTAATCAGTACTCCTTTGTTCCAGTTGGTCCTATGCCTGGAATGGGCCCAATTCCAGCATCTGGTATGGGTATGCTTCCACCGCCAGCATTTGGAATGCCTCCACCACCTTTTGCAATGCCTCCACCAGGTTTGATTACTGCTCCAGGGTATCCACCTTTTGGTATTCCACCACCAGGTTTTCCTGCAGTTGCTATGGGAATTCCTACTCAAGCACCAAGTGTGTCTACAGCAGATACTTCTACTATTGTTCCTTCTAGCATTTCTGAAAGTAGAAATAATATAGATGATACTGCACCATCTAATGATATAAAAAGCAAAACAGAAGATTGGGCTGAGTATAAAGCTAGTGATGGGAGAATATACTATTACAACAAACTAACATCACAATCTACATGGGAAAAGCCTCAAGTTCTGATTGATGCTGAAAATCTTGAAGATGTAAAGCCAGTAACTACTGAATCTTCAAATTCAGACGTTTCAAATGAAGTTGTTGCAGATTCTGGAGCTACTGCTATGGAAGTTGATGAACCTTCTGAAGTAAAAAATGATGTTGAAGAATCTGAAAAAGAAGCACAGACTGTCGTTAAGGTAGAAATTGTTGAAAATGGAACTGATGTAGATGGGGAAAAGCAAGTGACTGATGATTCTTCTATTCAACGGGAAGAAAAAGAACAATCTGATAGTGAACCAGTACCAGAAACACCTCCAAAACCAGTTGACAAAACGCGTCCTGTTTCAAGCACTCCAATTCCTGGGACTCCTTGGTGTGTTGTGTGGACTGGTGATAATAGAGTATTTTTCTTTAACCCTAGTTCAAGATCATCAGTCTGGGAGAAACCCGATGAACTGAAAGGCCGAACAGATGTTGAAAAATTAATTCAGGTTCCACCATCAGGTCAAGTAGAATCTGCTAAGGAAACTGAGAAATTTGAAAGTGAGTCTACACCAGATGCCAAAAAAATAAAACTTGAAGAAACCGAAGAAGAAGAAAAACCCAAAGTAAAACCGGAAACTGAACAGGTGGTAGTAAAAAACAGTATTACACCAGGTAAAGAATCAGCCATTGAAGCTGAGTTACGAGCTGCAAAAGAGCGTGCCCATATTCCTTTAGACATACGAATGAAACAGTTTCGAGATATGTTAGTGGAGAAAGACGTGTCAGCTTTTTCCACATGGGAAAAGGAATTGCACAAAATAGTATTTGATCCTCGTTATCTACTGTTAACTTCAAGGGAACGGAAACAGGTGTTTGAACGCTATGTTAAAGAAAGAGCTGAAGAAGAAAGAAATGAAAAAAGAAAAAGGATGCGTGAGCGTAAGGAAGACTTTCGTAAACTCCTGGAAGAAGCTTCATTAACTACTAAATCAACGTTTAGTGATTTTGCTCAACGATATGGTAAAGATGAGCGTTTCAAAATGATTGAAAAAATGAGGGAGCGAGAGTGTATATTTAATGATTACCAGCAAGACCTTCGTCGGAAAGAGAGAGATGAGAGGTCCTGTCAAAGAGAAAAAGTTAAGAAAGATTTTATTGAGCTTTTAAAAGAACAGAAAGGATTGGATAAGCACAGTAGGTGGAGTGATGTGAAGAAAACTATTTCTGATGATATTCGTTATAAAGGGGTTGATAGCAGCTCTTTACGGGAGGAATGGTTCAAAGATTATTCAAGTAAATTGTCTCGGGATGAAGATGATGCATCTAGGGAACGTGAGAAACAGGAAAGAGTTGAAGCTAGTATTCGTGAGCGAGAAAAAGAAGTTCAACGTACCTTGTCCACTCATTTAAGAGAACGTGACAAAGAAAGAGAATTGCATAAGCATGATGAAGCTGTGCAACACTTTAAGGCATTGTTGACTGACTTGGTTCGTACTCCAGATGTATCTTGGCATGATGTGAAGAAAACTTTAAGAAAAGATCATAGGTGGGAAATAGTTGGGTGTTTAGAACGAGATGAAAGGGAAAGAGTTTTTGATGAACATATTAGTTTTCTTTATCGGAAAAAGAAAGAAAAGTTTCGAGAGCTTCTTGATGAAACTCCAGATATTACATTAACATCATCTTGGAAGGAGATAAAAAAATTAATAAAAGATGATCCTAGATGTTCAAAGTTTTCCTCCAGTGATAGAAAGTGTGAAAAGGAATTTAAGGAATATTTAAAAGATAAAATGGTTGCTGCTAAAGCAGATTTTAGAGAACTTCTCAAAGAAACTAAAATTATTACTTACAAATCTCGAAAACTGATTGAAGAGAGTGATCATCTTCTTGATATAGAGAAAGTCTTGCAGAATGATAAACGCTATTTAGTTTTACAATGCATAGAAGATGAACGACGTGAACTTTTGATGTCATACATTGATACTTTAGATAGAAAGGGTCCACCTCCACCACCAACAGCTTCAGAACCATCAAGACGTTCCACAAAGTAATCTTGCCATTTGTATCATCTTTGATGTCCAGACGTTAAACATTTTACTTCATACAATTCTTTTGGCACATGTGGAATGTATTTGAAGATTTCTGAAAATGGTTTTTAAAGACTACTTTAATGAAAAGTTCTTTAGAAATACTCATGGTTTTTTTTTTTTTTTTAATTCTAGCCTTTTTTTTAATTAAATATTTAATGAATTTGAACTTTGTGATAATGTCAAGTTTTAAACTATTATCCATATAAAATTAAATAATCAAAAGTTTAGATTAATTACCAAGTAATTGTTTGTTGTTTGTTTGTTTCGGACGAAACTTTTTTTATCTGAATCTTAATATTTGATTTGATGTTTCCGCTCAAATTCTAATGAAACCTTCCCACAGTTTCTATAATAAATGATTCTTATTAACATTTACAGATAACAAGCATCATTAACACAAAGTATCACATCTTCATGAATCTGCTGTACATTGACAACTTGAATTAATCAAAATTTTATAGTTTAAAAATTAAAACTGCTGAAATTTATCAAGGTTTTCAGAAATAAATTTATCAGAATTTTGTTACAGTTCCTCAGTCTGTTCAAAAGCTTTTAGTGGGTTCTTAAAATAATGAGGTTGCAGTTTTAATAGGCTATCATATCTCCATATTACTAGATATAAGTATTTTTGATGCTAGAACAAATTTTTTTTAATACTCAGGTGCTTTAGTTCAGCATGAAATTAGACTTGAAACTAAACAAAATGACTCTTGCTGTTCCACCATGATATAATTAAGATAGCTGTGGTTTCAAATTTTTTTAATACTTGGCCATTTTAACAGAATTATGTAAAATCAGACTTAAAAGTTATAAATAAAATGATTCCCCCCTCCTCTGCTTCACCAAAATATCGTTGCTTTAAGACATCTCTAGTTTTAGGTGCTAAAATTTACATACAAAAAGCCCATATTATTTGAATAAGAACTACAGTCTTCTGGGTTAATTAGCCATGTTCTTTGGCGTGTAGGTTATTAATGTTTCAGTGTGAATGCTCACATCATCATCATGACAGGAAGAGTTTTCTGCAATCAATGTAAAACATTCTAGATGAAATAAAGTGCACAGTTTTATCAAAATTAATTTATTTAATGTATCTTGCTCCTTGTTTCATTTTTTATGAGTTCCCAATAACAAAGTTTATTGAAACAATTTGTTTTTATTTTGTTAATATATTTGAAAATGTAATTGCGTACAGGTAAAAAGGGTTATATTGTTTCAGATATTGTATGGGAAAGCATGTTACACTTTTTGTTAAAAAATAAGTAAGCCTATGTAGTTTTTTTCTGTGGAAATAAATGTATTTGAAAAAATGTCACATTAGGCTTTATAAAGCATTTAAACAAAGTTAGAACGTCAGTTATGCATATAGTATTTTCCGCATCTTGTGAATTAGTATATGTGCTCTAGTTTACTGTATTTATGTTACATTTTTTAATGTAGGTATGATAACTGCAATAATTTGAACTGAAGTAAACTGCATTTTTGAAGTTTAAGACATTAGAGGTTTTTAAAACCGATTTGTTTGTGTCTACATATGTAAGTATTTAAAATTACATTTATTTAAAGTGCATTGATAAATGCTCATTTAAAATTCATTGATGCTTTTGCTTTAGCACATTATCTCATAGTGTGTTGCTTTAAAAAGCTCTTATATTTATTCTGTGTTTTATTATGTAGTTTAGTATTTTCGTGGTTTTCTGATAGAGGTACCCAAGAACAGCACTTTTTGTGGCAGAAATTGTTCTGTTTTATCAGAACACAGAAAATGTTTCAAACTTTTAAAGCTTTTTAAGTGATTTTACCACTGAGTTTGTGCAAATTGTTTTTACCTTTTCATACACGTGGAAAACTTCCCTAGGCCCTTGAGTATTGGTCTAATGTAAAACATTTTTGGCTATTTAAAAAACAGATCTCTTTACTATAGTTCTAATCAGCATAACTTGCTTTGAAGTGATATTCTGAAGCAGTGTCCCAGGGAAGCAATATTATTATTTGCTGCATATTCTACTTTTATTGTTCCAATGTAGCTGCCAGTTCTCCCCATCACGCTGGGAGACTTCTGCTTTTCCATTACATCTCGTGGTAGATACCCAATCTCCCTTTTTTGTTTCTTATATTAAAAAGATTACCCTTTGTAAAGGAGAATCCTTTCCAGCAATAAATAAAATTTATTGAATTTATTGAACGCCTAGTAATTTTCAGCATAATATTTTATTAAATTTATTTAGTTTGAATTGTCTAAATCTGTAAAATTTTATGAAGATTAAAAAATTTTTAGTAATTTAATAATTGTATTTAAATTTGCTTTACATCAATAAATGGTGCATTATTAAATTTATTCACACAAAAGTATGTATATTAATTTTAAATTTTAGTTTCATCATATTTAACATTGATAAGATAAAGCTTTCTTTCTGTACTCAGTATTTTCTCAGTACAAATGTGTGTAAGGAAATAAGAAAATGGAATTTAAAATAAAGTACGAAGTCTGAGATCCAGACCCGTTAGAACTTTGGCAATTTGCGATTTTTCTGTATATTAGATCATCTCTTTAAATTTAGTAAGATGAGATGAAGAAATTTTTAAATTAAAAATATGAAATTATGATTTTTGAAATAATAAAGCATTTATTATCTAAAGGGTATCAAAATTTACAAAAAAGCTTAATATATATTTGTTTATTTTATTAAACATGTATATCAATGTAGGTTGTTTAAGTTGCTTTTCTTTTTGTGCTAATATGTTCTCTTTAATTCTGTAGACAGATTTAATTTCCTGTTCAGGTACAAAATTCAAGTCCTGTAGCTGTGTCGAGAATTCCGAGTAATTTGTCAATCGAATTTTTTTTCATTTTCAATACCTCTCTATCACTTTCTTCACTATTAGTAGTGGTATTTTCTGGATTTAGAACCATACAAAAAGATTTTGCCATCTGTTGATTGATGATTGGGCCATTGCAATGAAAAACTTCTGTTATGTCATCTTCATTTATTACTGCTTCTCTGCATTCCTTTACAAAATCAATTAATAGGAAAATTTCACCTTTGCTTTGTGATGTCTGAAATCCTTCAAATTCTCTGCTGTCATCTTTATCAACCTCGCCATGAATAGTGTAGATGGCCATAAGTTATGCTAAGCATTTTTAAGTACCTGGAAACACATCCTCCTATGATCTTGTGATGCTCTATGCAGCGGATTTTATGTTAAAATATTTAAAAAATTCTTGAGTAGTCTTGCTGTTAGATATTTAACATGGATTTTGAAAATGCTACTTTATATTTGCATTTCAACACATGCATTATTACAATAACCATAGGCTGAAAAGCCATAGACATGCCCCGCTTCTTCAGTTCCAGCCCCCGTGCCGTGAAGGATAGACGTCTCAATCTTCTAAAATTGCTGTTCCTCACTAAATATGCCAAATTGCTATCATCTACCCAATTTCAATGAAAAAGTGCCCTTTTTTGCATTGTTACCAATCTGTTCATTTAAAAATCACAATCTGCCTTGGATATTTCCTTGTTTTCACAAACTTTACTGCATTCTGATTTAGTGCCATATGCCAGTCAGCCTCTTAATCTCTAAAATCTTTCCTCTCTGCCTTTTTGTTATAAAAATATAAAATTTATGTTATGTAAATATGTGTTATAAAATGTAAATATAAAATACCAAAAAAAATTGCAACATACAAAAAAAAAAAAAAAATTATAAAAACCATAAAAAAATTTACAAAAAATGAAAACTTTTGAGTTAATGATTTTTTGCTATACCTTAACTCTCTTGAGCTAATGTGGCTCCCTCTAGCTTCCATCAAGCTAAGCGTTTATGCAATTCTTGCTATTTCTGCTCACTAGAACCATATGCACTCAAGTACTTAATCATTCACTCTGGCAGGCTGAATGATATGATGCACAATTTGGAGAAAAGAATAATAATATGGATACATTATCCTTCACCAGTCAGGTCAAATTTTGCCTAGCCTTGGGTATAAAATGAATTTCAAACCAATCCATTCGTTACCATTTGTATCATCCATACTCTTTTATTTGCACTATATATAACGGTAAATATCGATACTCGTTCAAATGCTCGAATTGTGTATATTTTCCGATTACGAAAAGTTCGCTCTTTTTCAAACCAATCCATTCGTTACCACTTGTATCATCCATACTCTTTTATTTGCACTATATATAAAGGTAAATATCGATACTCCTTCAAATGCTCAAGATTGTGTATATTTTCCGATTACGAAAAGTTTGCACTTGTGCATTCCTGCAGCATCTGCACATGCTAAAATTTTTAGTTTCGCTTCGGAATCTTTGACACCAGTTGGAACCTTTTCTGTACAAGTTGCCAAGGTATTTTGCGGTACATATTGCCAGAAAAGACCGGTTTCATTAGCATTGTAAATATCCTCTGGAGATACATTGAGTTCATTTGTTAATAGTTCAGCAGCTTCAGCATTCGCCTAAAATTTTTAATTGCCTTATACCATGGCGAATTTTAAATTTGGTTAACCAACCTGTCGAATATGCGCACTCAGTTTTTAAGTAGTTGTTCATGAAATATTTTAGCTTGAGCCATTAGCATTGGGCCGGTCAATGGCCCACCCTCGCTGCGACACTGTCTAACCCATTCAATCATCACTTTTTCATGATCGTCACTTTTAGCATAACAATTTTTCTGTTATTCCTGGCAAGTGGTGTGTCTGAATCCACAAAAAATTCACAAAGTTCCTTTTTCTTTTTCTTATGTTATATACAGTTGACTTTCCAATGCATCACATAATTTTGAGACGAATATGCCTAAAATGGTTGTTCCTTCAATAACGAGGTACAGAACAAAGTCCGTAACCCGGACTCGTCGGGACTTCGATTCCGGATTACAGATCATCAATTTAAATCTGGTAAGATGGCATGCAGAAATTATACAATTAAAAATATGAAACCATACTTTATGAAATAAAGAGCAATTATGAGCTAAAGGGTATCAAAATTTACCAAAAAAAGCTTAATATTTTTTTACTTTATTAAACACTTAGCTGTACCCGCCCGGCGTTGCCCGTGCATTTAGAAAATGCAGATAAGTGAATAGCGCAGGAATAGTAGTGTAGGACATGTAGACTGTCTCTCTCTCTTCCCCCCCCACAAGCTACAAAAAAGAAATGAATTGTAATTAATCGATTTAATGTATCGTCAAAACAGCAAACTAACGCTAGAATAAAGAAATCAATTGTTACAATCGAACGTTATTTGAAAACAAATAATAATATCAGTGAGTCAAAAAAACCGTGATTAATTAATTATAAATAATAAGCTACAAAAAAGAAATGAATTGTAATTAATCGATTTAATGTATCGTCAGAACAGCAAACTAACGCTAGAATAAAGA
This sequence comes from Stegodyphus dumicola, assembly GCF_044657685.1. Taxonomy (NCBI): domain Eukaryota; kingdom Metazoa; phylum Arthropoda; class Arachnida; order Araneae; family Eresidae; genus Stegodyphus; species Stegodyphus dumicola. Next base: position 186,411,884 of record NC_140781.1, read on the forward strand.
AATCAATTATTACAATCGAACGTTATTTGAAAACAAATAATAATATCAGTGAGTCAAAAAACCGTGATTAATTAATTATAAATAATTTTTTTTAAATTTTTCTAATTCAAAAATCGAAAATCAGGCTTCGAGGTCTGGTGGCCAGCCCCTTTGTGCTTCCGTATAAAAAATTCCAGGTCCCTGCGTGCGATAGATTTGGCTGGAGAGCTCGGTCAGACAGACAGACACATTACACTTGCTTTTATTATTATAGATTTCTTTCAATGTAAGTTGTTTAAGTTGCTTCCTTTTTTGTACTAATACTTTCTCTTTAATTCTATAAACAGACGTAATTTCTTGTTCAGTTACAAAGTTCCACTGTTCAAGTCCTGTAATTGCTGTGTTGAGAATAGCGTCTTAACTTGTCAATTGAAATTTTTCGTTTTCAGTAACCTCTCTTTCACTATCGGAAGCGGTATTTTCCGGATTATCGATCATTCTAGATTACGGACTTTGTACTGTATTTTATTTATAGCCTAAGTGAAATTAAAAATCAGGGCTCTCCAGATGTTTTTTTATGCATTTAGGAGGTAATCAAATGAGCATGCGTAAAGCATAGAAAAAATGTTTGTGGCTTTAGGTCCGGATTTTAGATCATTCTGGATATTGGACTTCGTACTGTATATCTAATTAAAATATTAATATATCTTGCATCAAAATTATGCTATAGGTAGTTCAATCAAAATTATACTATAGGTATAGGTAGTTCCTGAATTAAAGAGTTAAATTTAAGTCAGTTTTTAGTTCTTCTGTGAGAGTGGAGTCAGGCAGTTCAAATACCTCTTACTTAGAAAGTCCCAGTTTTTCATTTTTTAGTGTATTAGTTATACTTTCATTGAGAAGTGAAATAATTTTTTCCTCTATTTGTGGTTAAACTTTTGTATGTGCTGTTGCAATTCCTAAAACTAGGGTGAAACAAATATATCTAGTATTTTTCTCATGATGCAATCGAGAGGATCTTTTCGTCAGTCACAATATATTCATCTCTTAGACCACTAAATCAATTTTTAAAGGGATAAAACAAACTAGCAATAGGATTTCCTCACAAGAAATAACCATTTATTGCTTATTATGCTGCAAAATTGAGTTAAAAATTATTATAACTAGCATAGGAAGTAAAAAGAAATGTGCTATAGAACTGTATTTTCTGTAATCGCAATTGCATATTAGCAAATTTGGTTGGTATGTACTGTGAATTATGGTTGATTTTACCTCTTTTTAAGTTATTGCATCATTGAGAATATCTTGCTGTGACAGTTATGCTTCTTGGGAGGGATGATTGATAACACTCAACAAATCTTACAAAGCAGTTGAATTTATGCCCTCTCATTAAATTTGCAGTGGGCCTGCACTAACCATACTGTGCTATAACTTGATAGCAAATAGGCAGTTTTATCTTCCTCCTTGGTTGACAATTCCTAAACTAGCCTTTTTCATCTAAGTAATGATTGACATGGCTTGAAGAAATGGGACCGGCCATATATTTAATAGAGGTCTTGAAGTATCGTTATGAAAAATGGTACAGAAATCACCACATGGCAAAACAAGCTAAATAACAGAACTGCTCCTTAGAGCATTTTTGTACATGTGTAAAAAATACTTATTCTGTTTGAAATAAGAACAGATCTAAGAGTCCATCAGTGTAGATTGTGATATCTATCTGGACATGAGGTGCACGTTTGGTATTTGTTATGCGTATTGTCCTCTAAACTGCTGAGAAAAGTTTCAAAAGAATGTGTCCGATTTATTGGTACAATTAGAAAATCCTGCATGATCCAAAGAGCTTTCTGTTTTTGAGAAACACGTCTGGACAGTGCATCCCAGGTAAACTTTACGTGATTTACATTCAGGAAATATGCACGTCTACTGTTGCACGATACTCACTCGTACAATTATGCCAACATATTCCTCGACATTCTGATTACTATGGAATGCATTCCTCCTCCTCTCTGGAATATCTGAGGTCCAGAACTATTGAGGTGAATTGGGATTCATCAGAGAATATAACTTTCGACCACTGTTGCTAACTGCAATGAATATGCTCCTTACACCAACGTATTTCTCAACGATGGTGTGCTGATAATAGAATCCATTCAGTGGGCTTCTGTGCATATAAGCGAGCATGATTTAAATGGTAAAAAATAGCTCTGAGACATGAGTATTGGTAGCGTTGGCTAGTTATGCTGCAATCTGATCAGGGATACTTCCCCCTCCCACTAAAGTGATACACTGTGGTGACGACACCCTTAAGGCTTTGAGATCCTCCTGTGCTTTCCAGCATTTTCATCTTCTGCAGCCTCATTTAAGTATGATCCAAACTTGAGTGACACTTTGCTCCTTGAGATGTCCACCTGTTTGACCACAATTTTGCACACTTGAATACTATCTTGAGGAGCATTACCAGGTTAAAACATTTAACAAAATCTTTATACTAGTTTGTGTTACAGAGTAAGGTCTTGTTGTCTAGGAGTTAAGTCGACTTACACCACTTGTGCCTTGTGAAGCCCACATGTCAGTGATCCATTATATATATTTTTCAGACAGTATTTCACATCAAAAATTTAAAGTAATATTGCAGCTTGAAAAGGCACCTGGTAAGAATAAGTAATAATATAAGTTGCTAGAGATCACATATCTGCTTTAAGATTTTAGCTTTGTTTTTAATTTACTGTAATATTTTCAGAAATTGACATGGTTTTTCTCTGGAATGTTACTGCTCGAGTAAGGAGACAATGCATGTGTACTGCTTTGTGGGTTACCATGCCCTCTATACGTTTCCTGTGATGGTGCAACTGTCAGGGGGAAATTGCATAAATGAGTATTTTATCCCAATTGTCAAGCAGTGTATTAATTACATGTATAAATGATAATGTGGTTGATACTACACACATCAAAAAGGTAATTTTCCCCCCACTCAGAACATATTGTTGGGCCTGATGCTTTTAAGTATCTAGTTGCAGTATCAGCTTCCTGCTGAAATTCAGCATTTCTTTAAAATTTAAATGTTTTCTGTTTTGAATGTCTTGTATAAGCAGCTGAAGAGACCACCTGGCCCATCATCCACAGCCATTGTAATCTTTATTTAACAGAACATTGTGGGAATGCACAAAGACTGTCACTTCTTTATGGGGTTACCATATATATATAAACTTTATATTGAAGAAAACGTTACTGTTGTCCATGTTATACCTGTAAAACAGGGTACATTAGAATTAAGAATAAGGTATGTGTGTCACATGATATTACATCTGTAATATTTATTTCCAAATGTGTTAAAAATGTGAAATTTTTCTGAACACAGAAGATTAACCAATTTTGCTTTCAATCACAGCCTTAACCTCTCTCTATATATTTGCATCATAAAATATGTCCAAGAAGTTAGGCAATAAATTCACGGACATTCTGACATTAAAAATCAAAGAAACAATTCTCTCTTTTGGTAGTTTTTGAAAATTTGTGCTTAGCAAAAACAGCTGGTCAGAGGATTGCTCAAATAATAGTAATGCATATAAAAGTTTTTAGTCCAACTGTTTTGCTGGAGAAAACACATTTTGGGCCTGTATTAACTATCATAGCTATTAAAAAGAATTATTTTCATAATTTGAGAAGAAAATAGTGCAGGCGTATTTATTATAATAAATTTTTAATTTTTTGTTCTTTCCCTTTTTAAGTTTTTTTACAGATTCTGAGCAGATTTTTCATACAGGAAGCCCATAAAGCAGTAATTAAATGTAGCATTGAAAAAACTTTACAAGTAGGACTAAGACCAAAAAAATTAATTTATCTCAAAATACGGTACACTTGTATGGTAATTGGAAAACAAATTGGAGGTTCTGTTAGTTTCTGATTAATTTATAAACTAAAGCTATGAATATAGTGTCTGACTTTAGTAAAAGGACTGATACAGCAAGATGAGGAAATGGATACACTGCAATCTCTCTAAAAACAGTTCACGAACTTTTTGTAATTCTGTGTGGGACATACAAGAAGGTCATTTGCACCATTTTGAGAGACATGAATAAGTTCCTTGTGTCTTTTCCGTATATGTGGCTTATCAGTCAAGAAAGAATGATGCCATGTATAATTCACATAGGTCCAAAGTGAATTCAGAGCATTGATTAAAAAAAAAAAAAAAAAGATATCTTTGAACTGCTGATTTTTTCCACATCTGTTGTTTGGAAAATGTGAATCTTGCTGGGGACTTGTTCCTTTTCATAAGTCAGAAAGCTATTCACATTAGTTCATACCATGTATGATGTAAATTTGCAACTTCTTTGGGAGCAGTGCATGCACAAATTTGTAAGATAGAGAATAACCGCTTTACTGAACTTGTGCTTTAGAGTTCTGTTGTACTGAATTTTTATTAATTGCATCTGTAAATGAGTTGCATTTTTTAAAGAAACTGTCAAGAGTCCTATATATTTTGTTATTTTCTTGGGATGAATGGATGGCAGCAAAAAAATCAGATGGTGAGGCAGGCTGCGACGTTGATGTGCTTTCACTAATGTATGTAAATGGTAAATTAAACGAGTATCATTTCAGTGAAGAAAAATTATTCAAACTTTTGCTTTTCAATGGAAGTGATAGAAACAATGTAAAATATATAATCAATAATTAACTCTTTCGCTTAGGAATGTATTCTACGTGGAATTTTGTGTTAAATTGTTAATGCTTTTTTTTTTTTTTTTTACTTAATCAGTTTATATATGATTTAATATATCTAGATATAATCAGACACTTGAAAAAAGTATGTTTGTAAATTATGCTTGTAATTTAAGTACTGAATGTGAGTGCTTTTTTGGCTAAGATTAATGTGGTGCTTTCTTTCTCTGGAAGATGCAGTGTATTTGAAATTAGTGACGTCCCTAATTTTTGAGAATTTTTTTTTTAATTGAAAGTGTAGATTCTTTAATTGCACTCAAGTTTTTTTTATAGCCTATTATTTTAACATCATTTGTTATTAACACATTGGATGTAGAGCCAGTTTTGATATGCTTTCTAACTATCTAAATAAGTGTGCTCAAAAGTGGTGAAATATACAGAGGAGGGCATGCCCTAGGTATGAAGTTTAATGAGAGCTAAACTAACAGTTAACACATTCCACAATATTTTGCCTCTTTCACTGATATCAGTGAAGAAATTCCAACTTAAGTCATTCCAGAACTTATTTATTAATTGGAAATAAAGTAGAGGCACATCCAGTCTAAAAATATTGCTGCGAATGTTAAAATTTGAAGATCTAAATTTGTTAGGTTGCAAAAATCTCCTGAAATAAAAGCAGAAATTTGTGATACTTTGTAACATGCATGAAGTGAAACAGCATCTGTGCCAAAACTGAAAGTCTCATACTACGAGTTCTCGGGGACTTCTGTCAGCTAAATCAAAAATATGGTGGCAGTCCACAAGTATTTGCATATATTGCATTGTGGAAAAGCACACTCATGCTGTTTACCCAAGAGAAAAGAGGCTGATCTTAATGGCGAATATCATGAACACATCCATGCATCCATCCTCTTTACACCAGGTCAGATTGTAAATGCTTTAGCATTCTTATCAACTTGTTTATGATTTACATGTACCACACTGGTTTAAGAAGACAAACTTCTGTTAACCTTTTCCCGTGGGCTATAGGGTCCAATTTCGAATGTATTTTGGCCATTTAGTCACTCATTTTAACTGAAAGGAACAGAAAAACAAATCGACAGAGTATTGCACTTCCTAATCCATATTAAGGAGTAAATTTTAAATCTCCATAGTTTACTGAAATTTCTTGAGACACATTTAAAGTAGTCAACGTGCGGGACATATGTGTCCCAGCCCCCGGGAAAAGGTTAATCTTTTTTTTTTTTTTAGAGTACATGAAGTGTGTAGTGGTTAGAAAAGGGGGAGGGGAATATGAAAGAGGAGCAAACTGGAGATGAAAGGATTTAGGATAAAAATATTTTCATAAAACCAGGTTCACTTAACGCCCAGGGCAGTTAACGCATCGGCTGAGCAAGGCATATATATACGCCCGCGGCAGTTAAGGGGTTAAAAGAAAAGCATGATAATTGAAATAGCTCCAAAAATTGAAGTTCTGTTTACAAATGGACTATGTAGTGCTTATGGTTATATTTCTTTTCAAAAATAAATTGTTTTCAATTATGTGGTATATTAATTGGCATTTTCACTTTGTTATGATGTATAAATGAGAATAATGTATTTTGTGCCATTAGTTTTATCTGTAATTATTCGACTGTTTCCTGATTAAAATTATTTTTTTTATATAACACTCACGTAAGTAAGTTTATTGAAATATTATAGGGTTTTATTTTTGCTTCATGTTTGTTTCAACGTACGAGTGAAAAATCACAAAGTTAGTTGTGAAAAGAGCATTAAATTGTCATTGCTTTTTTCGGTTTGCCTTTTCTTAATTGAGTTCGTAACATTAAATGAGAATTTCATCCAGTGTCTCATTAATTGCTTCATGTTGAAATATTACTTGCCATTTAAAAAAAAAAAAGGTTTGATTTCATTTCACACAAAAGTATCATTTTGGAAATCTTTTGTCTTAGAACTGTAAAGCATACCATTGCATTTATGTCAAAAAGCCACATGAGATATTTGTAAATATAAATCGCAATTTTCATGGTGGTCATAATTTTCACTATAAATGGTTTCTGAAATTTTGTCAAAGAAATTTATAATGTCAGCAACGCTGAAGAATTTTTGTATTTCTCTATTCTTAATAAGTATCAAGATTGCTGCAGAATGATATTTTCATGTGAGGTATAAAATGCTTATAAAGAAAATGGATCACCTAAATAATCAGTAATATTCTTTTGTAATCCTTGAAGTTTTTGCAACACCATCACAAACTACATTCTCTGTAGTAAGTAGTTTTGAGAGCTGTTGGTGCTCATAAATTCCTGTCTGTTTTTCGTAAGAGTGTATTATAGTTAAAAGCACTAGGCATAGTTTTCTAATGGTATTGTTGTAATTTCTATGCATTAATGTAGTTGTCCAAAGTAAGAGAAGAGCATAATATGAAGAAATATGTAGTAAGAATTGTTTTGGTATCCTAAAGTGCTTGAAATAAGAACATAGATATACAAGTTTTGAATGATGGTCATAGATACTTTATAGCATCCTTTTTCAAAAACATACTATTCTTTGTTGGGACAGGACACCAGGAACCAGCTCCACACCTCATGCTCAGGGCAGTCCTAACAAGGTTAAAAATGCCCCAACCCCTGGAGGCTATCTGAGGAAGGTGGCTTTGCCCTCTGTCAATCCAGGGGGGCCATTATGCCTCATGTGCAATGCTGGGGTTCACAGATGCTGAGAAAGAAAAACAGTTCTCTCTCTTAGTCAGCCATAGTGGTTCATAAATCTGGTGATTTTGTGTGTCAGAGACAATGTTAATTTTAAGTTCATGAGATAACAATTGAGAAATCTGATTTCAGTGAATAGGGGTCATGATGCAAGTTACTCAAGGGGAATCATGGCTGTACCCTTGAATAAATGTGATTGTATAGAATGGGTATCCAGTCAGTGATACTTATGTTTTTTTGTGAGTTTTTCACATGTTGGAGAGTACAGTATTACTGCTCCAAGTATAATTAAACCACAATTGTATTTTAACTGTGGAAAGCGGGCAATGCCAGTACCTCCTACATACAAAGCCACGGCACGACTGACACTACGTCACTAAAGTCGACCTTATCTACAGACAGCATAGTTGCCACATTACGCCACTTATCGCTGTTATTCCCTTAAGGCGACAGAAAATGAAACATAGTCCCCCCCTTGCAGAAGGCTTATATCATTTGGTTTTAAATAAATAAACATGTACATCTGATTTGCCCTACATTGACTGCATTTCCTAATTTTAAATACGTATCTTAACTTTTCTTAAATAATTTTACACTTAAAATAATAGTACAGAAATTGATTTAACATACTTCAGATGCTGTTGCTGGTTTGCTTTTTGAAGAATATATATTTTACTAAATATCCTCTTCATTAATAAAAAGGAAACAATAATGCATAATGGCAAGTTAGCAGTTGATTAAAGCTAAAAATCCCTAATCCTAAATTTATTAATCATGTTTTATTTTTGCAATATCAGTTTTTAACATTTGCTATTTACACATATTTGTTTAGTAATTTTCCGGTTTTGATCTTGTTCACTTTACTGTAGGATTGAATTTCGTAATATATAATAAACCTGGAGTATGATTTGAGTACTATTTTTAAGCAATATGAAAAATACTATTTTTGAGCATTGGTATTTATTCAGTGTTAATTTTCAATATAGGCGCAAAAAATTCCATACATTTAAGCTTTTTCAATTAGATTCCTATTTTTGAAGAATATGTAATTGCATCTTTCTCAATAACAAAAAAGAAAAATTGCAAAAATTCAACAAACTTTACACTTGTTTGGAATTCATAATTCTGAAGTTTCCTTCTTATCATTTAATGTCTGTTACATCCCTTTTGTTTAATATGTACATATATAATTTTCTTGTAACTAGTAAATTTTTGTTCCTAAAAATCATTTAATTGTAACTTATCTAAGAATTTTTTAGCAAATGATAAATATGAAGTTATATAATTGATATGCACTTAATGGAATTTTTTTCTCAGGATAATCAGCAGAAACTTTTAAAACATCTAAATAGATCAAATGCCCTGAATTTTTAGAATGGTAAGGAATAAGGAGTTTAGTGTTAAGGTAAGATTTAAAATTTTCAGAATAATTTCAGATCTTTATTAAGAAAGTAACACAACTAGGGTGCAAAACGCATTAAAAAAAAAGACTTATTTTTTACCTGAAATTATCTACCAGTACAATTATAACTAGAAATAATAGGAAATGGCACCATGTATTATAGTGAGAAAAAGGGGAGTGAATGTTTATTTAGGCAACTTGATGCTCCTTACTTTTTATTACAGTAAATCCCTTTAAGAAAAAATAACTTAGTACAAATGTATGAGGCCTTACAGCTGGGAAGAAATGAAAGTACTTTTTTAATTCTAGCTTATTTTTTATAGAGTTATCAGATGCATTTTGCTCTGTATATGTACAACTATATTTCTAGAAATTTTATTTCTTTGACAGAATTCAACATAGAATAAAATGAAAATAATGTATTAGTAAATATCTATAAAAATTAGTCAACTGGAATTGTATTTGACTACAAATTGTACATACTTCCTTCTTACAGTTTGAAATTAATGTAACAAACATGTCTGTTTCAATTAAAATAAGATTAGAAAATTTCAAGATATAGATTTTAAAATATAAACGAAAGTAATATTAATTGACAAAGTATTTTATCTTCAAAAATGAATATTTCTTTAGTTTATGATGAAAAAGCTTAGTGTATTATATAACAGACCTTAGAGCTTTAGCACTTTTCTATGATAATTGCAAATATTTCTCTTTTTTGTGTGTATGCATGCATGCATTTTGGAATAGGTGGCAAAGATTTCACAACACAAATAGAAAAAACACTTTTTATTCAACATATTATACACATTCTACAAAAAATATTCATTAAAAAAAATGAATTACAAGTTAAGTCTGAAAATATTAAGAAAAAATAGGTTAGTTTCACTCTCTTACTCTTATTTTGTACCTTAAACACATAATATATTTCATTTCTGCTACATACATAAACTATTTTTTTAATGTTTTCAATTTCCATTGCTTAACTAAATTATTGCTTAAAAGATTATTATTTAACTTTTTGCAGTAATTATTTAGAAAAGTATTTGTTGATGGTTGTATTATATTTTTCAAACTAATCTGAGGTTTTTGCACAGTCATTCAGTTCCAAAAAATTTTTTTCGTGAAGTCAATTTAAAGTAATTTTACACACTGTATCTTGTTGATTAGCCGAAAATAAAATTTTTTGCTTATATTCGTCTGAAATTAGTTTCTTCACAATAAAATTATATATAACAGAATGTAAAATATCAGGATGAGGATATATTAGTCCTCTATCAAAAACCTTAATCCATGAGTGAATATTTTCATCATTTTCCAAAGCTAACTCCTTATCAAAGTAATACTGGATTTACATACATCACATTTTAACTTTTTTCGGATACTGTAACAGCAATATCCAGCTATATATGTTAAAATAAATTATCCAATTTTATATTGTGTATGTCACTATCATCAACTGTTATATCATCTACAAACGTTTTAACATCAATGTCATTAAAAGCTTGTGCTTTGGCATCTTTAAAATGTGATATATGAAGAGGAATTTTTCCAAATTTTGAAGAATTTATTAAGGTTGGTAAAGTACTCTGAAGTCTTAATTTACCCTCTATTTCATAAACCTGTCTGATTGAAATATTATGGTGAGCTCCAGCCAGTTGCCTATACTTACTAAATCTAGCCTCTAACATATCTGTTTGTATTTTGCCAAGTAAAAGGTATTCAAAACCCAGTTCATTTATACAGTAACTTGACATCTCAATTAAAGCATATGTTGTGTGAGATACTGCAAAGTGAGTTTCTTTGGTTAGGGAACCAGATGCTAAATTCAAAATTTTTCCAACTATCTAACCAATTCAGAAATTTGTTCATAAAAATATTTTTTTAATCATTGTCTGCCACAGTGAAAGGTATTTCAAATATATTATTTTTATGAACCCCTTTAAAAAGAGATTTTACATTTACAATTGACCACCAGGTGTTTATTATTTTAATAAATTTTCCAATTTCTTGAAAGTTTATTATTTCTTTCTGCTGCCCAAAAGAAAACAATACCTCAACATTATCATTAAAAATCTGCAATGCAATCTTTACACTTTGTTTTTCTAAGTTAGTTGGATAGAGAGCTTTTATTGTCTGACCATAAGCATATTTTAATAATTTACCAGTTTCAAATTCATGTAATTTTTTAATACAAGAAAAAGATGCAGTTTCAATATGTGAAGCATTATCGAAACTTAGAAAAAGCATACTCTGATTATTATTTTTTGATTTACCCAGTTATTTCTAATACATTTTAAGATATGCACCGTATCAATAATAAAAAGCAATGGCCTAGATTTATCAACAGGATTTGGATAAACGATACTAATTTTGGGTGGTTCTGAAAACAGAGACATAGCCTTTTTAGTAATTGAATTTTTGTCAGTGACAACAGCAATAATTTTCAACCCAATATTTTCTAATCCCACTACAATTTGCAAATTATCTGCACTGAGTGTTTGCACTGGCAAAATATGTACAACATCCTTATAAACAGATAACAGGCTATGAATCATGAAATTATATGCACTAGATGCAGCATTTTTACAATTACATGCCATTCCGTACAAATTACCACCTTTATAATCAAATGCTTGATTTAGGTGGATTTCATCAATCATTAAAATAACAGGCAGATCTTTTTCTGATAATTCTGGAAATTTAAATTTTATGTAACTTTGGATTTTTTGGTTGAATTGTTCATTTATTGGATGTTTGTTAAAATCTGAAAACATTTTCTGTATGGTGCGTGGATGTGGCATAATAAATATTTTCTGAATTTCGATTAAAATTATATGCGTGTGAAGTAAAGTAGAAAATATTAAAAAATCTGCGGAATACCTATATTGTTGTTTTTTCAAAGAAAGTTTGATATTTGCTCAAGGAGAAAATTTATTTCATTGCTTTTATGTGGAATTTTCTCTTTTAAGGTCATCATCAAATCACTTACAATTTGTAAGTAACGTTGAATATTGTCTTCAGATGAAGCATTAGAGACAAATAAGTCTACGCTCTCTAAAATACTTAAAAGATCTTTAAGGTTATTAATTTTTGATGGGATTAGGTCATGCTTCAGTGATTTAATTGGTACATTTCTAATGGCCACAGATATATTTAAATTACAATCAATAATTAGCATTTTTAGAATTCTTGGATTATTTTCATTAGAAATATTAAGAATCATGGTATGAATAGGCCTGTGTATAACTATCCAGTTATGTGGTAACATCACAGTATGAAGACAAATTTTTAGTTCATCTAAGTTATAAAACATGTATTTTCTTTCATACTCTTCCTTTTCAGCTAAGCTACAGGCTACTGCTTTTTCAAGTGCATCTCTTTCTCTTTTAAGTCTTTTAAGCCCTGGTGATTCATTTGATGAAACAGTGGAGCTAAGATGACTTGGACCATCAGGAAACAGACTTGGAATTGCTCCAATTTTTAAACGAGGATATGAAAGTGGTACAATTAACCTTCTTTCCAGTTTTTTCATCAAAGAATTCAGTTTGTCTCAGAACATCATGTTGTTTGAAGTGATGTTCACACATCTTTCAATACAAAAAACAATAAATAAGTAAACACGCATTAAAGTTAAAAAAATTATAAAATGGTAAGCATTTTGCCATCCTTTTAAACACATGCATAGACCTTATAAGTCTAATCTTATTTAATCTAAGCATATAATGTGTATGCTAAAGATTACCGACCTAAAAAAAAAAAAAAAATCTGGAAGAATACAGATTTTAACGGTCACCCAAAAGGGTTTTATTTTTATTTAATCATGGCAAAGCACTCAAGGGCTATCTGCCTAAGAGAACGGATGCCTTCGTGGAGGACACTTTAAAGGAATTTGGCTTGTATACATTTGGGAAAAACCCCGAACTGAATGAATAGTGTTCAGCAACCTTCCGGCTCAGCTGCTGGTGGATCCAAGTAAGAGTTTATCAGGGTTTTTTACACTCTCACTAACCTCGCAGTGTACCAGTCTGTTCTTGCACTCACTTCTACTAATATATTTATTTTTTTAGCATTATTATTAAGCATAGTTTTCTTTGCATTTGCACCACATACAGTTCAACAACACAACCACAAATTTTTTAAAAGCTTAACAGCAGGATATGTTTAGAATTCCTGATGTAGTGTTAAATATTAGCATACAATTTTCTATTTTTTCACTCTTTTCTTATTCATCATATCAGTGTAAAATTTTCTTTTCCTGTTTTTATTATAAACTTTATTAAATATCATGTTCTTTGCATTTAGGCCATATAAAATTAAATTCAATAGCAAAATCGGAAAATATTCTATACTAAAAGATAAATATCTTATGTTCCCAAATGGCAACAATCTCGTGTGTTGGAGATAGAAATATTTTATTTCAAACAGTGTTGTTACATGTAGATTCTTCGTTACTTAATTTCTTTAAAAATAATACATAGTGATAATATTTGGTGGCAATAATTTGCAAAGGGATACAGCCATTTAATCCACTTTAAATGGCAAAGTCCCAAAACAAAATTAAAAACACTTTTGAGCTAAAAAGAGCCATGGATGCTTTAGCAAAGTTTTGAAAGTGTAAACAATTAGGACAAGTTGTTTGTCATATGCCAAATGCACAGATCAAGTAACATATAATTGTTACATCCTATATATTTTTCTTTTCAGTTATTTGAAGACAACACTTGGTTATTGAAGTACAATCACAAACTTGATAATACAGTTATGTAAAGAATATGATTAATCATCAATTTGATGGATAAAGCAATTCACATTCTCTCCTGGCATTCGGATATAAATTTACTGGCTCTTTTGCTGAACATTTTGAGAACTGACATGTTCACATCCAGAAGTACAAATTTACTTGTATACATATGTATGTTTGTACTTAAGAACATAAAACATAAATCATTAAAAAAACATCGCTCCTTTTTTATTATTATTATTAAGAAAAGTATAAGTGCTAAAGTAATGAAATAAAGAGAAAAACAAGAATTTGTATATTTAAGATTTCACTTGCAGAAATCAAATGCTTTAGGCTATTATGTGATTTTTGAGTGAAAATTTGACAGTCATGTGTTTGACAATATATTGCTGTGGATTGCTCATTTTTAGATTGCTTATATTCCACATGATTTTCTTTACTTTTTCTATATTCCACATGATTTTCTTTACTTTTTCAAAATTTTTTTAATCTACATAATTTATTAATACAATAAAACATTTTTACATTCGGTTGCAACAACTACAAATAAATTAAACACCAGTAAGTGCTTTTAGATAAAAACTTAATGCCAGGAACAAGTTAAGTGTTATTGGTATAATAAACTCATATGTATTTGTGTATGGAACACTTTAATAAGCTAATCAGGATTTATGCTACCATGCACAGTGAAAACTAGTAAGCTTACAATATGTGGCAATTTTACCCAGCAGATTATTTTAACACCCAGTAACCTACTCCAAAAATTAAAATAACTACAGTGAAACACTATTCAATTTATATGTTTTTTTTCTTTTACTTAATTTTTTTAACGTTTTTGTCAATTAGTAAAATTTAGAACATTGCATCGTTAGCATTAAGTTCCTGTTTACATGATCTATGTGCAAAATGCATTCTCAAATGCTCATAGAATATAATAGGGTATTGCATACATTCAACTGCAAAGAGAAAAAATATATAAAAGGTATAATGGGACTTAATCTAAATCAGAGCAATTAATAATATACCAAAAAGATATTTAAATCTATAACAACTTTAAATTAACGTCTTTAATATTGATACATTTTGTATGTTTATCTAATAAATAAAAATTATATGAACAACATAAGATAGGTGGATTTTATATTGAATACGTATTGAGAAAAGGATTCATTTTATAATCACTTTAAAATTCAACATAAGCTCTGCATTACATAAATGAAAATTCCTGCAAGATTAATGAATTGCAGACCAATGTATATGTTAAAAAATCTCGATGGTCCTGGGGAAATATAAATTAATTAAAGAGTTCATTAATAATTCTCATTCATAATGTGTATAAAAGGAATTTCAGCCTATTAAATAAATACATAACCATACGTGTATGGAAAACAATGAAACGATAATATAAAAGTTTGTTTTATTTGGTTTGGTTGAAAGCAATAGAATTTTAGTATCTTATTTCCCTTGCAGTCGGAATTTTTTGTTTAACATTTTCAAGTCACTTATGTTTCAGTACCATTAATCTTTCAGGAATTTTCAAATTTAAAAATGGTTTACCTTTGAATGTTTGGTAGGCTGGAATCCATCTTGTCGTTTGCAGTTCCAAATCCATTTCTTTTTTAGCTCTTCTTCCACAGGAAAACTAAATATGGCCACCTTCTGGCGATTCTTGTAGTTTTCTTTGCATGTTGCAACACAGCATTTGTGTGGCATAGTAAAAAAAATAAAATAATTCGCAAATGTAAAATATTCTACTACCTCGTACTACACTTTCAAACAACAGATGGTTCACTATGATACCAGAGCACGAGGCAGGTGTTAACAAAGTGGAAGGACGACTTTTGTGACTTCAGAGCGTTCAAGCAACCCTAGAGCCTTGGCTTTGTATGTAGGAAGTACTGGCAGTGCAGTTCATGGGCCTGTGTAGGTGTTCTCAGCACATAAACTTGCACTGAGGTAAGAAAAAGTATAAATGCCAAATCATCTGAAGAGTACTTATTTTCATTGATCAACATTTCGCATTTATTTGCGTCACTACTATAGTCTGTTTAATATTTATTTGTAAAACAAGAGGTTCTAAAATAGCTGTGCTGTGGATATTCTGTTTATGATGCTTTGTTGTGTTGTTTTTATTATGTTGCTTTGTGATGTATGTTTTTATTATGTTGCTTTGTGATGTATTACTTTGTTACATCATTTTGGAAGGGAGGCACAGCTAGTTGTTGAAACTTTAAAGGAAAATGGGTTTACCCGGATCACTCTGATGTTCTTGCTGCATATGATGAACAAGGAAATAGGTCTGAAAGCTAGTGTTCCTGTCATCTTGAAAGAAGGGAATTCAAATTTCTAGATTATGAGATGGGCCTATCACTTTAAAATTTAGTGCAGTACAAAGTCCGAAATCCGGGCTCGTCGGGACTTTCTGGATTTGTGTTTTTTCCGGATAATAGATCATCAATTTAAGTCTTGTAAGATGGCATGCAGAAATTATACAATTAAAAATATTAAATTGTAATTTATGAAATAAAGAAGAATTATGTTTAAAGGGTCAAAATTTACCAAAAAAAAAAGCTTAATATTTATTTGTTTGCTTCATTAAACATTTCTTTTAATGTAAGTTGTTTTAAGTTGCTTCCATAAACAATTCAAAAAGTTCATTTCTCTT
Source organism: Stegodyphus dumicola (assembly GCF_044657685.1). Lineage (NCBI taxonomy): Eukaryota > Metazoa > Arthropoda > Arachnida > Araneae > Eresidae > Stegodyphus > Stegodyphus dumicola. The sequence continues at coordinate 186,428,047 of NC_140781.1, forward strand.
ATGTCATGTACAGTTGAGTAGGAGTAGAGTAAAATCTAATGCCATACTCCTCACATAATTTTGACACAGAAATATATGCCTTTATCCATTTTTTGCAGCAATTCCACTTTTTGTTTAATGACCATCGAAACATGGTTTCGCTTTGTAGATCCTTTGGCAGCTCCAGAACTGGAAACTCTTTTTGATATAATCGAAAGTTCAAGCTTAATTTTTATAAAATTGCTGTAATAATAACAGTCTGCAAAAGTTTGCAGCAATTCCACTTTTTGTTTAATGACCATCAAAACATGGTTTCGCTTTGTAGATCCTTTGGCAGCTCCAGAACTGAAAACTCTTTTCGATATAATCGAAAGTTCAAGTTTAATTTTTATAAAATTGCTGTAATAATAACAGTCTGCCAAAAAAATAATAAGCTGGATCAAATTAGAAGATTAAGGAGCAGCGCAGTCTGCTACATTAAATGAAAAGCTTTAGAATCAGTTAAGATAATTTTAGTCTAGCTTAATAGTGTCTGTTATACATCATTGGTTGTGTATCACAAGATTGGCGATGAAAGCCAAGTTGTTACACTAAATTTTGTCTTGCTCTTATTGCATACTGAATAAGCCTGAATTGTATTAGTTATTTACCATATTTGTGTTTATTTCTTGCACTTGCTTAAAACTAATCCAAGTTCTGAATAAATAAACTCCCACATATACTTAAGGCTTTATCTAGGGCCGGCACTAGATACCACCTTGTGCAGTCTCTTAAATTCTGCTACAAAGCGCCTTCCTTTTTGCCGCACCTCAACTTTGGATCCCAGTGCTTTGCCCCCTAAATTATAAAAAACTTCTCATCCCTTAATTTTGCCGCTCGGTGCTTGCCCAAATTCCAAAAATTGTGTCTTTCCTAAATTCTTGCCGCTTATGGGTTTATGGTAATTAACATATCAGTTATTCCTAATTAAAATAGCACTAAATGTAATCTTTTGGCCTATGATTTTCATTAACAAAACCTATTTTTAGCATGTGAAAAGAAATTTTTGTTGAATTTTTTCTCGTCAACATTTCTTAGAGCATTTAAAAAATATATAATCATCGCCAAGTGTAATGTTAGCAGAAAAGGTTGCCTTACTCTTGTTATTCAGTTACTAATATAAAAAAAAAGTTTAGACATGACTGCATGAGTTATTACTGAAGCTGTCATTTATTGATAAACATGCAGTGTTGAAAGCAAAATATAATAAATAATGACTTGCCATGTTAGCGTCAGGGATATAAAATAGGTGAATGTTTCAGTTTGAGATGTAATGCCAAGCAGACACTCAGCTGCGGAGCCAAATTATCAATCTCACAAATTTATGCTTACATGATTGTTTTTTCATAACAATGCGTTTTATTTAGTGCCTAAGTGAAATTAAGAATCTGAATTTTTAATTGAAAATCTCCACACGTTTTATTCTGGAAGGAAAAATCAAATGTGCATGCGTAAAGCATACCAAAAAAAAGTTTGAGGTCCGGATTGTAGATCATTCCGGATAATGGACGTACGGATTTCAGACTTTGTACTGTAGCTTTTGTTATAAATGCATAATCCATTATTGAATTTATTATTATCCTATGAAAAGTATTTATAAAAATCAAAATGCTTCCAAAGCTGCATACATTAAAATAAGAAAAATATTCAAACATGCATACATGCTGGTTAAATTAAATATTTATCTAGAATTTTTATGTGAAACCCAGTTCTTATATATTTTCTAAAGAAGCACCTTTAGGCTTTGTAGTTAAAGGCATGAAAGTCATATCACACCTGTGTAACAGGGTTTAAGCCGTAGCCACCCAAGAAAGGTAAAGTTGTACATTCATAAATTTGCAGGTAACTCAGTGAAACTGTTGACCATTCATGTTTTTATTGCTGCAATTGGTCCGTTCCTATATCATGTTGGTATAAAATTGAAAAGCTAGAATATTTAAGCAAAATCCTTAGACCAATTTTTGGGACATAGCAAGAGCTGGTTCCTTAGCAATGAAACTCCGCCTTTTCCTTTTTAAGTGTGAGAAAAGTAACCTGCAGTGAGCTTTTCTCAGAATAATATAAAATATAAGCATGAAGTTGATACAGAAGTCTAAAAATAAACAAAAAAAAAATCTCAAACAAGGGAGACATTCGACAGTTACTATTGTTAAGTTTATCGTAAAAAAAAAAAAAAAAAAAAAAAAAAAGATTTTTGCTTTGCAGTATATTTTACTATTTGATGTTTGTAAGGTATCTGCCTATGTTTGGAGTATTTTCGTTTTTAAAAATGGCAGAGTCAGGACACGAGTGTATGAGTGCTGAGGTGCCAAATTAACTATGAAAATTTAGAAATTCATTTTTAAGAAGAAATTACAATTATTAAATGTAAATTTTTTAACACGTTAAGAAGTGTGTTACAAATAAGTGTAAAGTACAAGAGAATTCTCTTTCTTTCTCACCAAGACATACTAAAAAAATTAATTTTTTATAAAACAATCCAGTTTAATCAAGAGAAGAGTAAATAAAGTTAATTTTTCTCAATACTGCTGATGCTTTGCATCACTATACATATTATTTTCTATCATTTATTATTTAAACTAATGTATTGAAGCTAGTTTTCACTTGCTTACACTGACATATTCGGTTGCATAAACTAAACTTCCCTAGAAAGCATGATGATGCTAACATCAGTTATTTTGTACTATATCTTTTTTAATTTGAACTATAGGACTTATTGCGCTTAGTTCACCATAATATAAATGATGCTGCTGGAGACTTGCTAATGAGCCGGCTGAAGGTGATGAAATTACCATCATCTTCTACCTTATTTGCATCAAGTCTGCAAACTGAATATATAGATGGCGACACCACTGGTTTTTGCAACAGACTTATCACTAAAAAGCTTATTGGAATAGCATCAAGAGGCTAAATGAGAATCTTTAAAAATATAACATATATTCAATATTTTGCTTCAATTTTTTTTTTTGTGTGTGAAATGTGTTATTTTTTAAGACTCGTAGCTCAACGTTTTGTCTTCTTGTAATCGTACTTAATTTGTGTGATTGCTGTACAGTAACATTTAATACTGTACAGCAGGGGTTGAACAACCTTTTGGTCACCAAGGACACATAGCATGTGCTACCCATGTTTCATAACTTTAATGAAATAATTTATTCTCTTTAAAAAAAAATTTTTGATATCTCGGTGTGAAATTCATGTTTGTAATTCTTCTGCTTACCTATTGTAATTGATAGTCTAATTAGAGTTTCATGCTCTTAACAATTATTTAAGTGCAAATCAGTAAGTTTTGAATGATATTTGGACTTGAAATAAATCATATGCGAAAACATCTCACAGTTACAGGTACTTGAGCATTTATAATTAATCTTTACTGAACATGACTTTAAAGTAAGATGCTGATTTTTGTTTATCAAGCTGCAGAATATCTTATCAGTTTCAGAAGATTTAAAAATAGCATCATTTTGCAAAGCTTGCTAAGATTCCCATAATGTTAAAATGAAAATAGTTAAATATTGTTGTAGCTGTGTTTTCTCAATCAGTAATATTAAAGGGATTTATACAGAATTTAAAAATATGGTATGAATTCAGTCGGTTAAATGGTATGAAGTCAACAAATCTAGAACTCAGTTTCCAATGCAGAAAAATTTGAAAATATAAGTCTTTGTTAATATGCTCTTTCGGACTTTCTCCAAATTTTTTGGTATTGGGGAAATGCATTAACAATTTTCTGATGAGACCTGTACAATTCTAATATGGATTTGAAACTGTTTTTAGTGCTGATTAAATCAGGAACAAAATTTTTAATGCCCTTTAATTTCAGATTTAGCTCATTAATTCTCAATGTTAAATTGGTCAAAGAAGCACTTCCAGCTGTTTGTAGTTTTTCCTCTGTGATGTTAGAAACACTTTTTATTTCTAATAACTGATTAATAAATTGCTCAAGCATGTTTCCCTTGCTTAGCTAACAAACCTCAGTGTTCCAAAAGAAGATTGATAAATTGTGTACTTTCATCATTTTCCAAAAGTAATTTAAATAGTCTTATGTTGTCTTCATTATTGAATTGATTATTTTTGTAACAACAGCAATTACATCATAAAATTCAATGACCTTTTGCACACAGTGATTGCTGGTATATAATGCAGTGATATGCAATAAATGTTTGGAAAAAAAGAATCTTGTTATAAAGCTATGAATCCAGTATTCTTCCCTAGCATGGCTTGCACATTGTCAGTTGTTTTTGAAGATAATTTCTCACTCGGTATTTTAACGTCATTCAAAAACGTTTTTATTGCACAAAATAAATCCTTTCCTCTTGTGTGCACTTTTTAAGCAGTAGGATTTTTAGAAACTCTTTAAGTGGCCTGCTATTATTTCAGTTATTCTCTCTGGCAATTGCATGGCATTTATGGCCAAAATAATTTCTTTATTTTTAAAATCTATAGATGCCAACTTTGCGTTTTTTTTCTTAGCAATATGTAAGCTTGAATTGATGCAATTGCTGCTGCCTGTGTTTACAACTATGGTAAAAGTAGATTGTTGGTTCGAAATCGATCAGTTGAATGATAAAATTTTATTTCTTCAAAGATCAGGATACACTGAGACAAACTTTTACTGTTTTAAAATGTCTGTTAATGTTAATTTTCTTTTGAATTGCTACACTTTTTTTTTTTTTTGGCTTTGCGTGATGAGCATATATATTTGTCTTCGATTTATAAAGCAAATATGGTGCTCCCGTTCTTCAATAAAATTATAAACGCATGCTCGCTTAGCTGTGTACTTTGTTACTACAGTCATCAGTTTGTAAGCAAATCTCTGCAAGAAAACATCCTGGATAATTAGAGAGTAGGTAACCTAATCTAACAAAAAAGCAGTGATAGAGTACATGTACACTACATAATTATATTTTTTTTATTACAGTCATATAGTAATTAATGATTAATTTAATTATTAATTTCACTGCCTATTGGAAATTCAGATTGTGTTTACGAATTAATCAAAATGATCACAAAGAAAGCAGACAGATGTCTTGCTTTGCATCTGCTAAGTCTTCTGTCTACCTGTACTGGCGATTACATCAGAGAGGATATGGTTAAATGCATTAACTGTGCCGCACTGTCTGATCAGTCCGACTGTAGTTGGCTTCTCTTAACAGTTAAACCTTTCGAGCAGTGGCAGTGCAATAAAGTGGTATTTGATGAATAGACATAAAAACATACATTTTAATGTGTATCGTATAAACCAACAATTGCACACAATTCAGAATAATGCCCCCTCCTGCTGTTATACAGTAACATTTAATACAGAACAGTTGGTTTCGTTTGCAGTTACACATTTTGCCAGACAGATTAAGTGAATAGCACATTAGGCAGTCTCGTTCTCTGAAATGAGTGGAGAGCAAAGAGAATATCTTTTTTTTTAGTTGTTCTGTTGTGTATAATGGAACCATAGAATAAATTGTTTAGTATGAGTACCAAAGAAATTTGAAAATAGAAGAAAATAATAATAATAATTTTATGAGAGCTTTAAGACTAAGCAATCTAGCTACCGCTAATATAAATGTTATTGATATAAAAGAACATGTTTTAAAAGGCTTAGTTTCATTCTAAAGTAACCAGTAGAAATAATATTTTTTAAAAGATTGTTTCTTACTAAAGAAATTTTTTAAAATGTACTTTCTGAGAAAATTGAAATCAGAAGAAAGAGAAAACAGTATTATAAAGTGTTTTATTTAAAAATTAGAAAAAAAAAAAAATGAAATCAAAACTTAAACTGAAATGAAAATAAATTAGATTTCAAACTTGTATATTGTTGTGAATAGAAATTAAGTTACACCTATAAAATTCATGAAATTTAATACACTGAAGTTCACAGAACTAATTGATGAAGCAAGGTAAAGTATTAAATCTTAATCTAAAAGTAGTGCTTGTATTGTAGGAATATTATTAGGATAATGAATTATAAAATTTTATTTGATGTATAGATTGCAATAACAGTTGAGGCTGTTTTCTTTAGGAGGGTTGCTTTCCTAGAGAATATGTCAAAAGAACTATCACGTATTTAAGTTAAAACATGGGGAAAGTTCAAAAGTTGCATGCTGCCAACCATTCTCCATAAACCATACCAGAACTAGCTCTCTTGCAAGCATGAATTTTAGTTAAAAAACAAGCAATTTCAAAACTGAATGAAGATTACAACTTAAAACATGACAGATCACCATATTGTTATCAACATTCATAATTTTTTTAAAGAAAAGTCTCCAGAGTCATGATATGGCAGCAGAATTTTCCACAAGCAGCATTGTTCTCACATTCTTAACAATGTTTTAGGAAGCACTACAGTGGAGAATGCGGTAAATGTGTGCAGGTAGATGTTTTCAGCCTTGTATACTGCTAAAAGAAATACAAAAATTTGAGCAGTTATATTTTTCAATATGATCTTCCTGTACTTCAATACAGTTCTCACATTGTTAAATGAGCAGCTCTTTGCCCCTGAAAAAGTAATCTGAACGTTTGTTCTCAAAAAGTTCCATAACAGTTCATTTCATGCCACCATCATCATTAAATCTCAAAGGTTTAGTTTAGGGAACAGCTAATAATCCTTTGAAGCTAAAGTTGGACTAGGGGAAGTCAAGTTCCTTAAACCCGCATTGCTTCTCAATAGCACTGACACATTGCTAATTTTAAATTTCAGAAAGTAGTCAAAATATGCATCTTGCAGAGACTTTGCTCATGTGCAAAACAGTTTTAATAGATCCAGTCTTGCTGCTGTATCACTGACATTGAGCGACATATCACTCAATATTTCATTCTAGGCACCTGCAATATTTTCTGATGTTGGTGCTGCTAATGGGCGGCCTTCACAAGAATCATCTATGGATTCTCAACAAATTGTTTTTCTCATTCTATCACTGTAGCATAGGAAGCAGACAGATCATGTGCAATAGAACGTGACCAAACATTTTCTTTTTTTTTTTCTTTCTTTCTTTTTTTTTTTTTTTTCTTTGTTTTATTTCTAATCAAAAATTTGACTTACAGAACAGTATGAAATTTTAAATGTTTTAAAGCAAAATAGATCATTCCTTTTTTTTTTTTTTTTTTTTCAAATTGGTCAGGCATAATAGGGGTGTGTATTTGCAACTCTGATGTAGGCATTTTTGGTTATTTTGTACAAAGATTAACTATGGAATATCCAGATTTAAAATATATTATTCTGTAGAATATTAAATATGAAGGAAATTTAAATATTCAACATGGAAAACTTGCAGTGACATTAAAAATGCCATACAATTATGAATAAATGCTTTTAACTAGAGTAGGGCTTTCCAGCTGGCGGCCCGCGAGTACATTTTACTATGAATAAATTTGTTACTAAATTATTATTAATATTAAATTATTTTACTATGTGAAAATTTAAATCTAATTTGAATTTAAAGTAGGTACTATTTAGTTTGCGCAACTTCACTTAACCTGGCTGAATGCAGCAGCAATCCGTTTAACGTCTGATGATGGTTGGCTCAACATTGGCGTCACGTAAAACATTTGTGGTTGTTTGCTTATCTGTGGTTGGCGCATATGATGGGCACATTACCCTACACTATTTGGTTGATTCATGCAGTCGTGCGAGTGCAGTCTTGTTTAGAATTTCTTGAGGGGTGACTGTGTTATATTATTAACTTAATTTCATATTTATTAATTAAAATAATTATTTCATATGAGTGCTACTAATAAAAGAAAAATAGACCTCGAAAATCGAGAATTTCAAGATCGCTGAGAGATTATTTATTTATTCTGAAGAAGAATGGTAAACCACAGTGTTTGGAATGTTTACAAATCATAGCTGTGTGTAAAGAATATAACTTGAAGCACCATTATCTTTCCATGCATGAAAAAAGTATCAATTGTACACGCGAAATGTGAAAATACCACAAGTGAAAAAGCAGCTGGATCATCAAACAATTTATTTTAATCAAGAACCAAAATTTCAAGAAGTATCTGTAGCTGCATCGTTTGAAGTTTGTTTAGAAATAGTAAAGGCAAGGAAGCCATGTTTGGATGGAGAATTCATTAAAAATGTGCCATAAAAATGGTTCAAGCATTTAATGACAACGAAATGGTAAGAAAATTTCAAACAGTATCACTTTCTATATTTCTCACCAGGACGGTTATTCTACGCTACGAGAGTCGACAGCAAGTTGTGGGCCGCCAGATGTTGCTGCTAGTGAAAAACAGGTCTGCTCGACATCCTATATTCTCTGAGTACGGAAGTTGTAGAAAGCGCGCAAAAAAGTGTTGCCGCGTCGTCAATCAGGGTTGTGCAGTTGATGTACTAAGTAGATAATGGCCTTGTATATGTTTTCGCCGCTGATTTTTTTCATATTTAAACGGAGAATACGGTCGTAGATCTCTGAATCGGTGGCGAATTTATAGAAAATATGTTGATGCTTTTGCTCTGACAGAAGATGTTTTCATTGCGTATTTCAGATTGCCAAAATTTATAGTTATTTTAATTTGCGATGAACTGAGAGAGTATTTGAAGCTACATTCAGAAAACAAGAACGCAGTTTCTACTGAAAAAAAGGTTATTTATACTATTCCTGAAATTATAGATATAAATTGTACTTATATGCTTTAAAAATGTAGAAGATAATAAGTTTATCAAGCACATATAGACATCCGGTAAGCTTCTACTCGATTTATGTACAGCAAGAATTACGTTTATTTTAAAATCTAAAAGTTGAATACCTTATGAACAATACTGTACACAAAAAGGAATGTCGTTCATTATTACGCGAAATTCACACTACTATAAAATAAAAATTAAAAAAAAAAAAAAAATTATAAAACTATAAAATAGCTATATAATATTTTTTTCAGTAGCAGTACTACCACTAGTGTGATACTTTTAAAAATAAGTTTTAGCTCAGAAGGGCTATTAACTTCGTTTTGCCATTTTGTAGCGTTTCACTTTTCAAATCGTTGCCACTAAATATCATCGCACTGTATTATATTTAAAGAAATTAAATAATGAGGAATCTGCATAAATGTATGAATGTTTCTCGCACTGTGATAAAGCAACGGTACCTAGAGCCATGAAATTTTGAATAACGTAATCCTCCATCCTAATATAGGCATCTTGGAGGCCAAAATTTGGAACTAGGAATTTGTTTTATTATCTATTTCATATTTTGTAAAGCATTTATGAGTGTTTGATTAAGAAACTGAATGATTTCAAAGCGAGCAATGGCAACATTGTACGGGAAAAAAAGAGGAAAAATACATTTTCATCTGTAGTGCGCAAAACTATGTATCGGAAATTCTAAAGATATGCTCTTTTTAAATTATATGATTTTGCTGTGGAATTGAATTTTATGGTTTAAATGTGAAGAACATGATATTTAATAAATAAAGGTAACATGCAAAAAATTTTAAAAACTGGCCTTTGGAAGTAATATAAAATGTGAAAGCTTTCGTTTTTTTTTTTTTTTTTTTGTGTGTGTGTGTGTGTGTGTAATTTTATTACGTTTTGAAATTGGTTTCTAAGGAAAACTGGCTTATATACACATTACATGTGGGGAAAGCCACGAAAACGCCGATGCGGGCAGCTCATTCGTGGGATTCAAACCTCAGACCAAACTACCTGCGTTTAGAGACTCTACCGCTCAGCCGCTGGTGGGCTTATTAGCAGACTTATACTGTATTATTATTGTATTATGCTATAATGTAACAATGCTATAAGACTGAGACATACCTTTAGAATTTGCGATACATAGTTTCAAGCCCTAGAGATGAAAATGTTTTTTTCCTCTTTTTTGTTCATGGAATAGTACTTTTGGAATCCATTAGTATTAAAAAATCATTGTTTCTTTGCAAACTTTAAAAAAATACTGTTTATAGCAGAGTTCTCATTTTTATATTGTAAAAGAGATATTGATTATTATTAGTTTTCTATTTAATGTGTCGAAACGCTGGTTTGACAAGGACTTCAACTGCAGAAAAATATTTAAAGAAACAGTGCGAATCGGGACAAAAAAAATCACCTTCAGTATATTTAAAAAACACTGATAAATTTAAAAAATAATCTGAATTAATATAAAAGATTTTCTTATATGAAATTATCTAAGTGCATTTAGTTACAATATAAGTATTAACACGAATATCGTTTTGTGTAAAGGTAAAGAAAATATTTTTTCCCGCTAAATTAATTAATGGATAATTTATTTCGAGAGAGGAAAAAAAAAAAAAAAAAAGAAAGAAAATCCGAGTTTAAATTATCGCGAAAAGTCAAACATTTTGTCAAATAACGATTCATCTTATTCCGTGTTCTTCAATTTCCTATACACGTCGTACATTGATTATATTTTAGTACTTGCATTGTGAAAATAATATTACTATCTTTTAATTATTTTCACAGAATAAAATCTTTTGAGAAGGAAGAATATTTTAAATAAGCAGTTTTTATATATATAAGAAATTAAAATAACAGCAATGTAATATTAAAAAAAAGTATTAGTAATTGTGTGACAAAAATTACAATACGAATTAATCTCACATACAGGATAGATTAGTACAATTTTGGTATATATTTTATATTGAAAAAATGTTTTCTTTCATGTTAATTATAGAATAAATTTTTTTAAATAAAACATTTTCATGCGTGTATGATAGCTGAATGCAGCAGCAATCGGCCATACTGTAATAGCAAATGAATTTTAGTTCTTTTCTTGAAAGAAATAATTTTCATAGAAAAAGAAAATGAAAAAAAAAAAAAAAAAAAGGAAGAAATATTTTCTTTCTAATTTCTTACTTAAAGAAATATTTTTCTAACTGTAAAATAAAATGCGTGAAAACAGCTTAATGTAAGCATATTAAAAAAAAAAGAACTTAGTTTGCAATTAGATTGTAATGCAAGTTAATCATATTATAAATTTAAATGAATAGAATTGTTTAATTCTAAAAATATTTAAAGTAAGCTTAATTCATTTACTCTTATCTATTTACCGTTGCTTTCATAGCATTCCATATCACTTTATTTCTTAGTCCTAAATTCCTGCGTTAACTTTCCCCTTAAAAAACAAGATTTTCCTTCACATAACATAACAGCATATTCTGCTGCGTGTTGGTCATAATACTGTTTTGTGCAATTTTTTTTTTCGAACTTCAAATGCAGCATATGAGTTAGTGAAATAATGGGAGAATATTCCTAGAACTTCAGCCAGCGCACGCTATAAATTTCGTCACTTGTCTGTACTGCGATTGGTCTAAAGCTCCTTGAAGCCTTGTCCCCTTTCAGTAAAGTCAAATGAACCCACCCGCCCACCAACTGAGGGCCACAGATTGACTTTCTCCGATAAGTTGTGATGGGTTGTCCATACCGTTTTTTTTTTTTGAGTCAATATTGTTCGCTCAAGTTGTAGACAGATCCAGTGATCCTAGAATAGGCGTCCAGACTATAAGCCAACGTGTAAACGAGATTTGAACCAAAATTTCAAGAAGCATCTGTAGCTGCATTGTTTGAAGTTTGTTTAGAAATAGTAAAGGCAAAAAAGCCATTTTTGGATGGAGAATTCATTAAAAATGTACCATAAAAATGGCTCAAGCATTTAATGACGAGGAAATGGTAAGAAAATTTCAAACAGTATCACTTTCTCACCAGACTGTAAGCTGACGTGTAAACGATATTAGCATGCATGTCACTAATAAATTAGAAAACCTAATCAATAGTTGCTGCTATTTTTCGTTAGCATTGGATGAAAGCACAGACATTTCCGATACAAGTCAAATGCCTATCTTTATAAAAGAACTGTAAATGAAAACTATAATTATTCAGAAGAACTTTTAAAATTACAATCATTACACAGAACAACAAAAGGTAAAGATATTTACAAACAATTAAAATGTTCAGTAAAGCAGTATGGTGGATTTGACAAGTGCACTTCTATTGTAGCCGATGGTGCTAGAGCTATCGCAGGCAAAAATATTGGGCTCGCGGGACTTGCAAAAAGAAGGAATAACATGTCGTATGTTACACTGTATTATCCATCAGGAGGCATTATGTGGTTTATCCCTACAACTAGAAGACGTAATGGACAAGGTTTGCAAAATTACTAATTTAATTCATGGTGGAAATTGTTCTCATACACACCGAAAACTTAAAACGTTTTTGGATGAATTGGAAACTGGGTATGGAGATCTGGTTTTACATAGTAACGTTTGTTGGTTAAGTGCTTGAGGAGATTCTTTACACTTCGAAAAGAAGCTCATCTTTTTCTCACACAAATTGCCGTCGATAAAAATTTCATTTGTTCACTTGCTTTCCTAATGAACATTGCAAATTACTACTTCAGAAGTCAAACAACAAAAATCAGCGTTAATTTACAAAATTTTCACAGAACTAGTTTCGATGGTTTTACCGAACCATCATCTTCAGCTGCAAAACCGCAAATGAACAAGATAGGAAATAATGTTTAGATAAGATAAGAAAGCCTGGACAAGAATCAAGCAGTTAAAAAATTAATCAAGCAGTTAAAAAATTCTCATCTCAACACACTAAAAGCCACACTCTTATTTTAGGAGATTATAAAAATTCTGTTGTCATTCCCTTCTTTCCATCAATTAGCTATAAAGTTGCACATATTTTGCAGAAATTTAACTTTCGGGTTGTTTACTCTCCCATCAATAAAATTCCAACTTCTATACTCAAGGACCCCATTCCGGATATGAATTCCTGGGGTATTTATAGGATTCCTTGCCAGTGCGGTTTAATTTACATTGGCCAAACTAAGAGAGCCTTAAAATTTCGCGTCAAAGAACATGAGGCATATGTTAGAAAAAAGGAAACACAGAAGTCTTCTGTTGCTCAACATTGTTGGTCCGAAAATCACACTTTCAATTTTTCTGCTGCCAAAATTATTCAAAAAACATCTTCCATTGGAGAACTGGATTTTCTAGAGGCATTTCACATTCATAAAAATCTTTCTGTTCTAGTTAACGATCCTAATTCCAATCCAAATTTGCCTTCGGCTTTTAGAGAAATTATGTTTTAGTTCTGGTTTCGCCAACAGATGGCGCCACTTGCTTATTCTTGTCCAGGCTTTCTTATCTTATCTAAACATTATTTCCTATCTTGTTCATTTGCGGTTTTGCAGCTGAAGATGATGGTTCGGTAAAACCATCGAAACTAGTCCTGTGAAAATTTTGTAAATTAACTCTGATTTTTGTTGTTTGACTTCTGAAGTAGTATTTATTCGGCGTGTTATTGTGTCTTAATTGCAAATTATTTAAATATTTTGAATAAAACCATGCAAGGACAAGATTAAAATTGTTAAGGTTTAATTTGGAGCAAAGTAATTTATTTCATTTTGAATCTTGCAAAGAGATCTATGAAGGAATGTAATATAGAAGTGAATTTTAAAATATTTCTACCAAAATTGGATATGCTAATTACAGATTTCAATGAAAGAGTTTCTCAATTTGATGATCTTAAACTGTCTGTTGATTTATTTTGTGATCCAATTAATATTGATATCAACTTCGTTGATCTTAAATATCAAATCGAATTATGCGACCTGCAGGCTGACCCATTTTTTACATCTCGTGGAGTAACTCGAATAGAAATATTCAAATTTTTTTTTACTTCAAATTGTATCAATGTTCGGAAGTGCATATATCTGCGAGCGTGCATACTCCGATATGAAATATATAAAGTCAAAATATAGGAACAGTTTGAAAGATTCCACTCTTGAAAATATAATTAGACTTGCCACAACAAATATTGATGTGGAAGATATTCTTGCTAAACAATTGCAGCCACAATGTTCTCATTAATATATTACGAATATTTTTAAATTTTCGTTTTAGTATAAATAAAATTTTTTTTTTTTTTTAATTAACATAAACTGACTTTTCATTTATCAACCTTCTTGGTCCCCGAAATGTTCGGTGAAGAAAATATGGCCCGCGGGCTATGATAATTTTGACATAATTTTAAAGATTTATTAACAGAATTTTCAGCTTATTGAAATTGTATGAGATTTTAAATAAAATCGCAATATTAATATTTCAATAACAGGCTGCAATTTCAAAAATATTTACAATATAAGTATTATGATAGGTCATTCTCTAGATAGCTCTATAGAGATGAAACACTCATTTCATTAAAATAAAGCGATAGCAATTTGACTTATCTTGCACCAAATAAGCGCGTTTTGAGAGAAGGGATTTTAAAGTTTTTAATGTATTTTTAGTATTAAATCTTCACGCATATACATATAACTCCCCATATCTGTAGGTTGTACCTTTCTTGTGCTCAGCTTTATCTTGTTTTGCATTTTATAGTCTGGCTGCTTTTTTTTTTTCAAATTTTACTCTGAATAGTGAGTGACATTTCGATTTACTTATGTACTCCTTGTTGGCTTATTAAATTCTTTGATTGTGTCATGCAACATGTTTTGTGTACCGATACAAATAGTTTCTGGTAAGCCTCAAAATCCTTTGTTAAATTGTATGACAGACATGTAAGTATAGAGTTTTAATGGTTTGCAATTCCACAAACTTGTCCATGGGTATAAATTTAAAAAAAAAAAAAAAAATGCCATTCAACTTATATTTGCATATTTCATCTTTCCATGTGAGCACTGAGCAAGAGCATGCACTGACATTGTTTCATATATACAGACTGTTTATAATATTCTTTGGCTACAATATGGATGAGTACATTATTCTTACTGACACAGCTCTCTTACATTTACGTCAGCTGTGTGAGATACTGGCCAGGCATAGTTTGTTTTGCAGTAGAGTAGGTGTGAAAAATTTTAGAAATTGCTGCACTTTGCATTCATTGTAAGTTATACACATTGTTTCTAATAGTAATTTTGAAGTTTGTGATTAAAGACATTGTTAGTATTAAAAGATTTGAAGATAACTATGGATTTAGTATGAAAAAACACTTTAATTGCAGATATTTACAAAATTTAGAAGCAGTATATTTATAAAAATGATAGAACTTGAAACTTAAACTTTTGAAAAACAGAGTTGAGTTGTAGCTGGTATTACTCAAACTCCTACCGTGCAATTTGTAGGATACCTGTAAATTGTAACAAATCAAGTCTATTGGGAATTAATTTTAATACATCAACCAGATCTATTGAGAAAATCTGGGACTTTGGATAATGAATCACTTTGGATAATGAATCATCATCTTCACTGGAATCTGAATCATTAGCTGCAGGGCATAGAGGCACTTTTCATCCCTCTGAGCATCTTGAGCAATGAATGGTAGTGAGGGTTAAAATTCCATTTGATTTTCTTGATGGTGGAAAACAACATGATCTCCCAATCTAAATTTCTTAGATCGTTGTTTGAATCAGTAAAGTTTGTACTGTTGTCAGTGTAGATTATATTTAATCTACCTCTTCGAGTAAAGAATCTTCCATAATAAAAACTTCTGTAGACAGGGAATTGACTAATTCAAGATATATTCTTCTCTATATATTTGCAAGAGTTTCATTTTTCTTCCGGCAAAACTTTCCTGCTGACTTAATTTTAGCAAAAAGTTTTCAGCTGATTGAACTTCTTCATAAGTCAGCTCAGTTTTCTTAATTTTTTTTCTTTTGGTTCGCAGTTCTTAATGAAATGAAGTATCCGGGCAAGCATTCTGAGAATCTTCGTTTAACTAAGATAAAATAACACACTGAACAAATATTAATTTAGAAGTCAAACAACAAAAATCAGCATTATATTTACAAATTTTCACAGGACTAGTTTCGATGGTTTTACCGAACCATCACCCTCAGCTGCCAAAGTGCAAATGAATTAGATAAGCATAGTTGAACAGTTGAAGAAACAAGAACTGGAACATAATTTTCCTAAAAGCTGAAGGCAAAGATGGATTGGAACTAGGGTTGTTAACTAGAACAGAATTTTTTTTTTTTTTAATGTGAAACGCCTCTAAAAAATCTAATTCACTAGTGGAAGATGTTTTTTGACTGATTTTGGCTGCAGAAAAATTGAAAGAGTGATTTTCAAACCAACAGAGGACTTCTTTGTTTCCTTTTTTCTAGCATATGCCTCATATTCCATAATGGTAATTTACAAAAACGGTAGAGCCTTTTTTTTTTTTTCCAAAGGCTTACTGTTTTTTCCATGGAAAAACATATATATATATATATATATATAAACAGTTGAGTTGTAGCTGGTATTACTGCAATAGTTAGTGAGAGACTTTTCCCTTCAGTTTTCTAATCAGAAAATAATGCTGCTATGACTTACATGTTCATACTTGGGGACACTGTTTGCAACATAAATATCTTTCACATCATTAAAACATCTGTTGATGAGCAGTTTGTTATTATTGGTTCATTCATGTAGGAATTGCTTTTTTAGTGTTGGTTTCGATTTCCATCTGCATTTTATAAATTTGCTTCTTACACATTACATTTATGAGTATGGCTTCGATTTTTTTATCACTCATTACTAGACTTGAGATTAAAGTGTTATTAAAAGTAATCGTAGTATAAGATAAAACTTATTGCAATATGTTTTCAATCAAACTTCTATGCTAGCAAGGAACATACATTTTGAACATGTAAAATATTATATTTAAAGTAATTTCATGTTGCCACACAGATTAAAGATAAGATTCTTTTTATCTCTTTCTTTAAAGGCGTTTAAAGTTATAAATAGAAAACGTTTTTGACACTTTTTTTTTTTCTTTGAATGCAAACTTTCAATGATCTAAATTCCCTCTTTGGGTGCCCTTAATATCTCGGTTTCTAATTAACATACAAACAAAAGCAAACCTCTTTCGGAAAGCTAATTAACAATCTATCCAGTGAATGAATAAAATAAAATGCATATTTTGGATGAAAATTAGCCTTTTTAATGTATTGAGTTCTGCAGCAAAGAATTGTTTACTCATGTTTTGTATTCACTGATTTGTTTAAAGACATTTTAATGAAGTTCGTAAAGCCAGACTTTTTTTCCAACATATGTGATACAGCTAACAAAGTGAAAAAGATTCCATATCAAGGTATGGAGAAATTTTTTTTAGATGTTAAAGATTACTTTTGCATAGTATGTGGTGATTACGTATATGAACTGCCAGTTAACTTTGAAGTTATCGATATGCAAATTTGGAGATATTTCTACTCTAGGAACTGCTTGTTTTGCTAATGCAAGAATTTTGTTAATATATTTCTAATTTTACTTAGTTAATAAAAGTTATAATGATGTTGCAACAGATAAATTTCAATCACAGTTTTGTAATTAACACTTAAAAAACTGGTGTGTAGAACTAACAAGAATAGATACTCAGTGGAATGTAACCAGTAAACTGAGAACTGCTGATGAAATTTTAAAATTTCTCAAATGTTCTTGGCCGTCTTGAGAGCTTATAGCAATTTACAGTGTGAGAGAATCTTATATTGGTATATGTAGCTCATAGTATTAAAACAAAGGATAAGTTTATATCCTTTCCTTTGCTTTTAACAAAATTGAAAGAGAAAAGAGAACTGCTGTAGTGAAAATCTACGAGCTAACTGACAAAATTACCCCCCCCCCCAACCTTCAGAAAAACAGCACAAAAATTCCTTAGTGATAACCAAACCAAAGTAAGCAGGAGATGAAGCACAGCTATGCACCCACTTTTCTGTTTGTTGTAAATGGGCTCATCAAAGAAAATTCTGCAGCGAAACAATGATACATCTATATGTCTGGTGTTTTAGTGATTCTACTTTGGACATGTCAGATGTTTGTTGTTCGATTTTAGGCAAGATTTCAAAGTAAAAATTTAAAACCAATATAGAATAAAGATATCAGCATACAACCAAGAAAATAACAGAAATTTCTTTTCATACAATTCCTTTCACATCCTAAAAGAACTCTGGAAGATTTTTTTTTGGAAAAATGAGAGTTTTTAAAAACTAAACATGGCTGAAATCTAGTATTATTAAAGAAGATTAAAAGTAATGTTATAGTAACCTATAAAGCCTTTCCCATTCAAATTTTCCGTGAGGGTATTTTTTGGGCACACTGTGCCAAAAAGTGTTAATAATTGCATATTCAGATAGTAATTGCATAATATTCATATTTTAAAAATCATTTTTTTTTTTTTTTTTTTTGTATTTTTACTATTTAGAAATATTTTTGTGTCTGAAAGGATTCTCTAGATTTCTTTAAAAAATTGGATGTTTCAATTTTGTCCATCTATTTTTAAAATGTTGTAACTGAAGTTACAGATGCACTAACAATCTGACCTCTTTAGAATTGAGAAAAGTTACTTGTTTCCCTTCACTTCAAATTTTACAAATCACAAATGAAATTTGCAATTTTATACAACCTTTTGAAGTACGTAAATAACCATACAGAAAGTGATGGCTACTTTTGCAGGTTATTGTGTAATCAACAGAAACTAAAATAACTTTATAACCTTAGTCTGTTATTTTAGAAAGCTCCTGTGCTATGTAGGGGATGGTTTTGTTTGGTTTATTTGATTATGCCAAAACAAGCTTTAAATAAAATTTATATTACATACCTTTACAATCATATTAATATATGTATATTATATATTAATACATCTGTTAGTATAATATGTACATACGATCCATAACTATCATGCAGACATACACGTTTACGGCCATATCTCTGATATGTATCTGCAGTATTTCACAAGCATTGACTGTGACGTTTTTGGAACCATCTTGTTTTGATCTACACTTATGAAGTACATGTGTTCAAGTAGCCACTACCTAGTGAGGTTTCAAGAGGTATATTGTCCGTAAGGACAGAATTTAAAATCCTAATTCTCACATAGTTTCAGTTTGCAGTTGATAGTAGAAATAAATTGTATGATTCTTAAAATTTTGAGAGAGAAAATGTAAAGTTGACTTAATTCTCATAGTATTTGCCATAAATATTTGGATTAATTCTCATCAGTTAAGAAAAGAATAATTCTGAATTCATAAATGTGTGCATAATTTGGAAGTATTGAAATGGATCCACCAAAAAAAAAAAAAAAAAAAAAAAAAAAGGTATTTAAGTTCAGTAGATTATGAAGTAAGTAGTTTTCAAAATTTCACATAAGATTTCAGAATCTAAACAAGAGCAATATCATATAATTTAAGGCTTTGTTGCTAGCCTGTTTGCTAATCAATAGAGTGATAAACAAATTGGCAAATAATTTTCTTTTTGCAAAATACCAACATATTAACTTCACTTTCAGGCAGGAATTGGTGATCAGAACTGCACAGAATTAAATTAATGCTCTCTAGTTTTTATATTTTAAGGTTTTTCACATTGCATTTCTTCTGCATAGCCCTTTTCCTTTTCAATAGCCACAATTCTACGTGTCACAGTATTTGATTCTTATATTCAGCCCTCAAATGGCTTCGGTACCTGTTTGTCTTTCTGGGAGTTAAAATACTGTACACACATGTTCTTTTCCAATTTGAAAATTAATTTGGTGTTTGAAGAGCTTATAATTTTTATGGTAGGTGAGCCAAAAGCTTTTCACTTGTGCTTGGGCAGTAGATTTGCCAAAGGCAAAATGAGCATTAGCATTTAACATAAATTGCCTATTTCCAAGTAAATCAGGTTCACTTTGTGCATTAACTGTTCCCAGTAGTATTCTGCAATAACGCTAATTTTTATATGGAACTTTATATTCTGTGATGATTCTTTGGTAATCCTAGACATTTATTTCATCTAAATTTGCGTATGTTGAATTTTGGAGTTGCTGGGAGAATGGTTTTCTGTACTGGATTGATGGTAATTTCATCTCTTTTAGAACCTGTAATTCATATTTTGTCAATAGTGATTATTACAAAGCAGACATTTTTCACCAAACTTCAGTTAAAATGCAGTATACTCATGCTGATAAAATTGCTACAGCCAGGGATATTTCATCACATGTTGGCTACCAACCTGTTTCCCTTCTAGGCCTTCTTCAAATAAAGGAAGTATAAATAAGTGTTATACTTCCTTCATTTGATGATGTTCCTGGCCTATGTTCATTTGGTATGCTCATATATCCTTCAAAGAAATGAGTATTTCCTCTGTTTGATCCTCACAAATTTCATGCAATGTAATATGCTATTCTATTGCAGCTTGCCACATAAACTTTCAGTTTTCATGATATCATCTTTTATTTTCTATTATCGTAGTATCCCCATGCTTGCAAACTCATTTCAAACACCCCACTTAACGCCATATACTAGAGAACTCAAACCTTCAACTGTGAGTGATATGAATGTGTACAATTTGTTCTGACCAGAAATTAGCATAAGAATCCTAATTGAAAATGCAGATAACATCTATCAAAATGAATTGAAAGATTTGTGTGGGTACTATTGAGTCTGAAGTTTAGTTGGTCAGACTTGCATTGAGAGATATTAAGTAACATACAATTAACACACAATAAAATAAACTAAACAGAAATAAATAAAAAAAGTTATATGCATTATATACACACTGCAGAATTCTTTGTTCTTCAACTAATATGTAAATTTATAAATTGTCGGATACTTTGCTAGATCTACTAATACAGTCAAAAGTCGTTAATTCGGACACCCATAATCCAGAATGATCTATAATCCGGACCTCAAAGCTACAAACATTACGCATGCGCGTAAGACCTTTATGGCTGCGAATATGCGTGTGCGCATGCGCAAAATACGTTTAATGTATAATGGACGTATAAGCTAAGCTAAAATTATCTAATTCAGTTAATGTTGCAGATTGCGTTGTTCCTTAATCTTCGAATTGGATCCGGCTTATTATTTTTTGCAGACTGTTAGAGCAATTTTATAAAAGTAAGCTTGAACTTTTGATTATGTCAAATAGAATTTCTGATATATATTTACTAATATGTAAAGGATCTGAAGCGAAAGTATGTTTCGAAGTCCATTAAACAAAAAGTGGAATTGCTGCAAAAAATGCATATCCTTTGTTTATCTAACCATTCCGAAATCTGTTTATAAATTTCACGCTGCTCTGAGGCGGGGGGGGGGGAGACGCCTCGGCACGTGATGAATTGGAAGTTGATCTGTCAGCACTATCCTTACCTTCAGGGCAGATGTTTTTATTTTATTTTGCTTATTCCTTACTAAATGTAGTATTTCATATCGATGTACTCTGTCTTTGATATGATTTAAATCAAATTCCTCGTCATTATAATTCACTACTGATAGCGAAGAAAGTGACGCATGTTACTGAAAACGAAAAAATTTTGATTGACAAATTAGTCGGTATTCTCGAGACAGCCATTATAGGACTTGAACAGCGGAACTTTGTAACTGAACAGGAAATTATGTCTGTTTATTGAATTAAAGAGAAAGTATTATCACATAAAAAACGAAGCAACTTAAACAGCTTACATTGAAAGAAATGTTTAATAAAGTAAACAAATAAATATTAAGCTTTTTTTTTTTTTTTTTTTTTTTTTTTTTGTAAATTTTGATACCCTTTAGATCATAATTGTTCTTTATTTCATAAATTACGGTTTCATATTTTTAATTTTATAATTTCTGCATGCCATCTTACCAGATTTAAACTGATGATCTATAGTCCGGAATCGCCGAAGTACCGACGAGTCCGGATTAACGACTTTTGATTGTACTATTCTACTGTTTAGTTTCTAAGCATAATTAGGTGGAGTAGAGCAGGAAGACTGTTTCTCTATATGCTTTAAAGTAGAAAAAAAAAAAATGAATAATAATTTCGGCATACAGATGTGTGGTACTTTATATCCAATAAATATACTTATTGTCATTCATGTGATGCAGAATATATCGGCGATTTTCATCTGTAAAAAATTCATGATGTCCCTTGACATAACTATTCATGTCTTCTATTCTATTTTGCCTTTCATTTAGATACAAAACTGCTACTGGAGATGCAAACTTTGTAATGATTATGTCACCCACTTTGCTATGCAGTTACTATGTGCATTATTTTTAAAATGAACTTCATGCATTATCACTACAATGTGGTGATAATATACTTCAAATCTTGTGAATATGTAGTACATTTAAATTACAATGGAAAAAGGTAAGGGTAAATCAGATTTATATGAGAAAGAATTTTGAATCTCAGATTAATCAAGAAATTAATTATTATGGAAAAATTATTGAAAATTTTAATAACACAAAATTTGAAATAATCCTTTAATGGAAACCAAATTTTAAGAATGCTGCTTTTCTAAATATACTTTCATTCATGTGATGCAGAATTCATGCACTATGACAGGATGGGTTAGAAATTTCCAGGACCAGCTAGAAGTAGTTTATATATCTCCAAAATTGTTGAGATTGAAAGTTTTTAAGATTTCTTTTTAGAAATCTCAGTGCACTTCTTAGATCATTGTTCTTAAATAGTGACATATTTTGTTGGATGCTAGACAGACATTGTGCCAGTCTTACCCTAAATGAAGTCGTATTGATGATTAAAATGATTAAAATCCTACTGAAATTGGAATAGTTGCATTTCTTTTGTTTTAATTAATGGTTGTGTTGGGCATTGATAAAATTAATCTTTCAAAATTTTGAATTTCTCGAAATTTCTGTATTAAAATTTAAATAACTGCATATAAGATCAGAATTTCAAATATTTTTAAAGAGATCTGAAAATTTTAATGTAGCGGTCATAGAAAACACAAAGTGTGAGTGCATTCATTTTGCATGCAATTTAATTATTTAATCTCAGTATGTTGGTCCTTGTATTGCAGTAGAAACCATTATTATTATTTTATGGACCAGGAGGAAGCACAGATTATCATATAGCTAGCTGGGTGGGTTAATCATTTTATAATATGAGAGGATGGGAAAAAAATGATGTGATATTTCTTTACATTTCCCACTTAAAGTGCAACAGGAGTACATCTCCTTAAGTGGGAAAATCCTTCAGATGATAATCCTTCACCACTGTTTTAGTTCGAGTACAACTGGAAAAATCAACCTTTTCAGAGCAGGAAACACACACACACACACACAAAAAAAAAAAAAAAAAAAAAAAAAAAAAATGAAGTGTGCTGTCACTAGGATTCAAACCATGGTCTTTTACCTGAGAACTAGACCTGGTAATCATTTGCAACATGAAAACATTCTCAGAAGAATTTTGTAATTCCTAGCAACCTTATTTTATGATACTTTGCCTTTCTCAAATAATATCTCCATAGCATGCACCATCACTTATTTCATTATTTATGGATGAATGGCTATGAAGTTGAAGAAAACCCACCTTACCTTTATTTTCTCACTTATTATTATTATTATTTCAATGGTCATTTATACTTGCTGAAACCAGCCATCAGTTATATATGGACTTGTGGCTGTTGAACTTTCTTAAATTCTAACATGCTGTTGCTAGTATCATGAAGTTTTCCCACTTCTGATGCAGAAGTTGGATCTTCAGTTTATTTGGATACTTGGAAGGCTATAGAAACTAATTAATTATGAGCTGCAAAATCAACATTTTAAAATTAATCACCACTCCCAAAATTGGAGCATGCAAAAAAGTCACAGCATTGACTTATATATAGGGTTCAGGAAAATGGCACAATAAAAAACAGTGGAACCACATGGATTTGTTTTTAGGCAAATTTATATGACACTGAATTAATATATAATTTTTCTCCCTCTCTATCTGAAATGCCATTAGGAATTTTTGGCAACTATGATAACAGCAGCAGTTTTTGATGAATTTGATTCACAGTTTAAAAGCTTGAGATCATTTTAATTTTTTTATAAGCTATATTCATAATTTGTATCTCTTCATTATGTAAGTAAATAAAGAGCTAGCTTTTCCTTAAGTTTCTGCTGGAATGATTGGCACAAGTTTTGAAAGATCACTGACTTTTGTGGTTGACAGGGAAATATTTTTTTACCATCTGAAGCATTATTGTTCCAGTATTCCAAAAATGTAACAATAAATATTATTAGTTCCACTAGGAACCAGGTGTCTTCATTACTTTTTCTGATTCAACTTATCTCATTCTCAACTTACTAAAAAATATCTCATTTTAATACATTTTAGCTGATGTTAGTTATTGGATAAATTTATGATTTCCAGTTTTTTAATTTCTTGTGCATTTTGAAAGTGCTATTTTGTATAATCTAGCTTACGATTTCAAAGTTTCGGAGAAATTTGTGTTTATTTCACAATGTTTGCTTTGTTTGATTTTTTTTAAATAATCATACTTTTCGATATTCTGACAGTACCTGTTAAATTTTTTTTTCAGTACTGGTAGGATGGCAAGGTGCAGCTGAGCACCAAAAGAAATTCTAAATGAGGTCAAAACATCAAATAAAGAATTGACGAAGAACTCGTTAATGATTCTTATAGTGATAATTCTATAAGCAATAAATATTTGAAGGTAAGTCAGCATATATTGATTCCGGTTAAACTTTTGAAACAGATCAGGTGATATTTTGTAGTAGTTTCATTTCTGTAGTAGATAGATCTTCAGAAATAATTCATTATGCATTGGTTGCTGAAGATGATTCAGATAAAAATTTTAGATGTTTTAAATATAAATAGAGCAAATAATGTTGGTAGAACATGGATAACAAAGAAAGAATAAAAACAGTTCCACTGCTTTACTTGCAAGTAGTGAATAGAATCTTTGCAGACCACTAACCTAGCTTCAGATATTTAAAACATAAACATAGAAAACAGTGTTGGTAGAAAAGAGATGAAAAACAAGAATAACAATGATTGTACCATTAAGCTGACAAGCAGAAAATGCAGTAAAATACTTTGGAGATCCAGCATTACATATAGACGCTTTTTACACAAACAACAAAATTATGAAAAATTTATTTTTCAGACATTTGAAACATTCATTGAAGATGTTTTAAGGAAAATGGCTTGTTTTCATGCTAAATGAAGGGCAAATGTAAAATCTCTTAAGTAGCCAGCCTGTTCGCCTGGATTTTGATTTGGGTCAAACTAGTACTGTTCACTTTCCTGCTATAGCCTATTTCTTTAAAAATGCGCACCTCAAGGTAGTTGCCACGCTACCCACATTCGTTGTCATTATGCTTGCCATCATCATTGAACAAAACTTTCCTTCACCTCATTGGAAACTAGTTCAAGTCAGCACTTAAGAACATGCTCATTAGCACGATTTTGCTTATACTTTGCAAACTGTTTTAATTCCTCCTCTCTCCATTGGCTTTTCTTTTGATTTTTATGAACTTTCAAAGTAGTCATGTAAAATAACTGGGTTTTGTAGCATCTTTTAAATAACAATGATAAAAGTTGATCATGCCAAGAAAAGTCCATAGTTCTTGGATGGTTTGAAGTGTTTGTAATTCAGTATTGCTTCTAATTTTTGAGGTAATGGATAAGAACTTTTGGGTGTAATCAAATACCGTAAAAATTCTGCATTTTGTTCCCAAAGTTAATGAATTTATTATTAAGCTATATTTTTTTAATTGTTCAAAAACTAGATTCAGTTGTTTCTTGTGCTCTTTTTTTGTTACATGATACGATCAATATGCCATCTAAATAAGCAAAAATTAACTTAAATCTCTAAAGTCTCCATGATGAATCTTTGAAATGCTGAAGGCATATTCTTCAAATCAAAACTCATTACAAATTCATACAAGCCAAATGGGATTATTATTGTTACTCTTCTGATACTGGTATTTGATAATGTGCTTTAAAGAGAATTACTCAGTCAGTGACGCAGAGTTATATTCAAGTTCAAATAATTTAACAGTAAGCAACTAAGAAAGCATATATTACCATCTACAGTGTGCGAAGTGCTAACAAGAGGTAACATTATGTTTAATTTTTAGAACAGTGTTTTTACTATACTATGCTGCCAAATCAATCATACAAAATTTGATATTGCTTATACAAATATTATATAAGAAAAAAGGTAACAAGCATTTCAAGGAAACAATATATAAACAATAGTATAAAATAAATGCATTAAATAAGTTCACAATACTATTGACACTTCCTTCGTAAACTCAATTTAAGTGATTAGCAATGCTGACTGCCTCACTGGACGGCCTATGTTCGAATCCCAGAGAAGGCATGGATGTTTGGCACTCTAATTATGCGGCAAGCCAAAAATCCTCTTGGGATGTTGGTGAAGTGGAAATGAGGGGTTGGAGACCCTCGGACCAGTATTCCTGGGATGCTGACCATTCTAACTGGGGGTTGAACTGAGCAAAGTCATGCTGTCATCTGCAGGATGATCAAGGCTCTTGCCAAAAGACAAGTACAATCTTACACTCCTCGCCATAATGAATTTTATGGGCTTCTTTTGATGTTACTGTCAAACAAGTGAGAAAAGTCGCAACAACACCACACACAGCCATTCTAAAGAACACTGGAATTACGTGATCAAGTAGATTTTGATTGATTGATTATTGATCAAGATTATTGATGATTTTGTTTTGTTAAAGGCAAGAAATTTTAAATAATTAAAAATGCTTAAAAACTCAGTGTGATAATTTTTATACTAGTTGCATTACTGATTATACTATTTCAATGTTATTTGTCATTTATAAGAAAGAATTCTTTAAAGCTTTTCATTTCAAAACTGTAAAACATTATAAGTGTCATTTCTCTGAATATATGAAGTTGATTAAATATTACATTAAAAGTTTTGCTATTATTAGTTTTGCTTGCTATCTTAAGTATAATAATGAATAAAGTTACATATAAAAACATAAAAATACAGTCACCCTTTATGATATATATAATTTTAACTGCTTTTTTTCAAAGGACAGAACATATTAAATAATCTAAGAGATAATAAACTACTATATATATGTAAAAAAATATGATAGCTGCTTTAAAAACTAATTGACGACCTCAAAATTAACATTTTAAATTTGGTGCTCTTCCCTTAAATTCACCTGTTCTCTCAAATTCGAGATCTTTAGATGTTATGTAACACTGCTTGAAAACGGTAACTAAAATTAATATTGACCAATCATAGCTCGTTTCTAGAAGTGCACCTACTTTAGTATAAAACCTCTGGCGAGCTAACTACGTCATTAATTTGGCGTCATTCTTCTTTTTCTGAAGGCATTTCTTCTCATATCGCCTTTTGTAACTGCTTCTGAAGTTGTAATTCTTACTTGCTGAGCCCACTTTTGTGAAAGTCTTCATTGTTAACTTCTTAGCCTATGATTTTCGAAAATCAGATAACACCTTTTTATATCTGAATTTATGTATGATTTCAAAAAATTGATGAAACGAAAATTTCTTATCAGCCAGGTATATTTAAAGGTCACATATATGCAGCATACCCCTTCTCAAATGCTTTAGAGCTGAATTCCAAACATTTTCATATTCAGACATCAGGTCAGGTCTGTGCTATGAAAGTGAGGTGTACATGGAAAATGATGAGGAAGTTGCTATTTGGATGCAAAATTGCCTTCCATAAAAACATCAGATAATTCCCTTCAAGTGTTGTGTTCTAAAATGTTTCGAAAGTGAGGCATCGCATTATTACTGAAAATGTTTATGTTGTAGCTTGCTACTACTTGATCAAGGTGATACCGTTACATGGAAACTCTCCATCTTGCCCTATTTTGCACATATTTAGTGGATCACAGACCTAAAATTTTTAATATATCAGTTTTTCAAAATTAACTCATTCATTTTTCACTTTTATCTTATTCTTAAAATAATTAAAAATACTTAAAATTAAAATTTTTAAACAGAAATCTCATTTCTAATTATTACTACAGTCATTTTAGTAACGTTCACAAAAAATAATTATTAATCTTTAAATTCATTATTTAATTAAAACAATTAGGAAAAACTAAATCTTTTAGTATCGTAAAACTTCAATCATTTTTCATAAAAATGGCACTAAATTTTTAAAATCTAATATGAACAACATTAGATACCTAAATTTCAAAAGCAGTACTTAATTAAAAATCTCTTACTTAATAATAATGAAAAACATTTAACATAAACCATTTTCAAAATAACATTTAAGTTAATCTAATTAATTATTTCACAGTAATGAAAACATTTAAACATACTCTATTAGCAGAAAATATCAAATAAAATGCCCCATCAAAATTAGTAAATGCAAAACCATTAAAGGAAAATAACGGAATATTTGCATTTTCATTCTTTGAACACTATGTACTACGTTTTTATCTCAAAACAATAAAATTGTAGGAATTTTAACGAAGACTTCTCACACAAAATTAAAATCACTGAACCAGCATTTGTTTCACTGAAATAACGGTAATTTAATACACTGACTGAAAGAAAGTCATTTGGATAAACATAAGGCTGTATATTAAAAGGCAGGAATCAGAAATGGATTAAAAGGATTTCCCACAGTTCAACATGTGTGAAGCAAATGACACTTCATGACCTCTGTAAATTTTCGATGCAGAATGGAAGTGTCTCGCATATGGCAGTTCAAAACACATTTCATAAACACGAACGCGAACGGGCTGGCTGCATGGGTGTTTTCATGGTTTTCCCCATGTTTAACGTGTATACGAGCCAGTTTACCTTAGAAAGTCCTCCACGAAAGGCATCCCTCCTCTTAGGCAGATAGCCCTAGTGTGCTTTGCCATAATTAAATACACCACATAAACACAAACTGATGAATGGAGTATTTAATCATTTTGTAGTTGATTGAAATATACTCTGTAACGGCATAAAATATAAATAATTAGTTTGAAAGTAACTCACAATATTTTAATACTCATAATACTTTAATAATTATAAATGTTTACTTTGCATATTATTGTATTATCGTTTTTGGCAGTTTTTATCTTTAGAATTCGATTTGTTTATTAAGATATAGAAGATGAGATTTTTGACTACTGAGCTGGTGAATAAAAAATTATATTTGATGTTGATATGGTAATCTTTTTATTTTATAGTAAGAATTTATTTGCATTGTATTATATTGTACCAAATGAAGATCCATAAAGGCGTACTGTTTATATTTGTTATATTTGGTGATTCAGGAGCGTTCGACTTGTTTATTTAACATGACTACAGAAAAAGTAACAGAAGCAACTACGTTAATGGATGCCAAAGCGAATAAAAGTAAGCATTAAAATTCCACCGTTTTGGCGTGTTCCAAGTGGAAGCCCAATTTGAAATAAATAAAATCACGACTGAAGAGACTAAATTCAACTATTTGATAACCCAGCTTGAACCGAAGTATGTTGAAAATATATGGGACATTATTAAAGACGCTAAGCCTAATAAATATTCTATGGTGAAAGAAAGACTTTTAAATGTTTTCAAAGAAAGTGAAAATAAGAGAATTCAGCGTTTGATAACTGGATTAGATCTCTGAGATTATAAACCAAGTCAACTTTTGCTGCAAATGAAAAGTCTAGCCGCAGACGATTTTCCTGAAAAAGTTCTAAAATCTTTATGGTTGGATAAGATGCCTGATTTTATAAAGAATATTCTTCTCGTCAGTGACGAAAATTTAGAGAAATTGTCCATGATGGCTGACAAAATTCATGATATGAAGTCTGGAAAAGAGATTTATGCTGTTTTGCCAAACGTTAATGATGTTCTATTTGAAAAAATAGCTGCCTTAGAACAAAAAATTAACTCAATGCAAATAAGCAATCGTTCGAGACCAAGATTTAGATATCATCACCAGAATATATCTCGGAGCCGTAGCCGTTCGAAAAGGAGATTTAATCCGAAAAGTAAATATTGTTTTTTTCATTTTAAGTTTGGCGATCGTTGTTGACCTGAGAAATATTATTTGCCATGTGCTTGGCCAGAGAAGTCGGAAAACCCCATACGGCAACAGGATTAGCGTCTACTACTGTTGCTGGTATCAACGACAGTCGCAAGTTTCATTTATTCGTGAAAGACAAAAACACAGGACTGCAGTTCTTAGTAGATTCAGGTGCTGATGTTAGTCTCATTCCTGCAACTAAATGTACTACAAAAGTAGATTATTTTAATTATATGCAGCTAATGGAACAGAAATTCCTACTTATGGAATTAAAATTTTAACTTTAAATTTAGGACTTAGAAGAAAATTTCAATTTCCGTTTATATTAGCTAAAGTTGATAACGCTATTATAGGAGCTGATTTTCTAAATAAATTTAAACTTTCAGTTGACATTCACAATATGACATTAATTGATGGAATAGCTAACCTATCTGTTCGAAGTAATGTAACAACAGTGTTTTCTGATCATGCTATTAGTACTCTAGATAAAAATTCTAAATACGCTAATTTGTTATAACAATATCTAGATTTAATAAAACCGAATTTATCAGTATCAACATTTAAGCATGGTGTTGAGCATTATATTAAGACTAGAGGACAACCTGTTTATACCAGAGCTACACAACTGGATCCCAAATGATTACAAATAGCAAAACAGGAATTCCAATATATGTTAGAAAATGATATTATTCGTCCCTCTAAATCACAATGGGCCAGTCTTCTTCATATGGTTCTAAAAAAAGATGGTTCTTTTCAACCTTGCGGGGATTATCGACGTTTGAATGCACAAACAATACCAGATCATTATCCTATACCCCAATTAGAAGATTTCAACCACATCTTAAAAAATACTTGAATATTTTCTAAAATTGATTTGCATAAAGCATATTTTCAAATTCCTATTCATGAAAATGATAAGCCAAAAACTGCCATTATAACTCCCTTCGGACTATATGAATTTAACGTCATAAGTTTTGGGTTACGTAATGCCCCTTCTACCTTTCAGAGATTTAATAATGAAGTATTTAGAGGACTAAAGTTTGTTTTTCCATATTTGGATGATGTTTTAATTGCATCAAATAATGAACAGGAACACAAAAAGCACTTAAAATTGGTTTTTGATAGATTACAAAAATATGGATTAAGACTTAATATTTCTAAATCTGTTTTTGGAGTCAATGAATTGGAATTTTCAGGCTTTCTAATTACACCTGATGGATCAAAACCTCTTCCTGACAAAGCAAAAGATATTCTGAATGTTAAATTGCCTGACACTGTTCATCAACTACGAACCTTTCTCGGAATGATTAATTTCTACCGTCGTTTCTTGAAAAACGCCGCTAGTACTCAAGCTGTTTTACACGACTACCTAAAAGGCACAAAGAAAAGAGATAATCGAAAAATAACTTGGACGGAGGAGGCAATTGAGAAATTTGAAGAATGTAAACAAGCTATAGCAAATGTTGCTCTTCTCTGTCACCCCGATCCAGACTTACCTTTTTCGTTGTGCACAGATGCTTCGGATTCGGCAGTCGGTTCAGTTTTACAACAATTTGAAAATGGTAGTTGGAAACCAATCAGATTTTTTTCCAAGAAACTAAACGCCACACAGCAAAATTACAGTACATATGATCGTGAACTTCTCGCAATTTATCTTTCCATTAAATATTTCAAACATCTATTAGGACGAAAATTCATAGTGTATACTGACCACAAACCCTTAATATATGCATTTTCACAAAAACCAGATAAAAGCATCTCCAAGACAAATTAGGCAACTCCAATACATTTCAGAATTTACAAGAGACATTAGGTACATTACAGGAGAGAATAACGTAGTAGCGAATACATTATCCAGAATAGAAGGAATCGCCTTAATAAATTATGACGAAATTGACGAAGAACAAGAGCGAGATGACGAATTTAAAGCATTGCGGAAATCTACAAATTTGACTTTTAAACAGTTTTCCCTTTCATCTGGAAAAAGATTATGGTATGTTACTTCAACACAGCATGTTAGACCTTATATACCCAAGAGTTATCGTATGAAAATATTTCATCAGTTTCACGGATTATCCCATCCTGGAATCAAATCAACAGTAAAATTTAATCTCTTCAAAATTTATTTGGTTAAATATCAAAAATGATGTTCAGCATTGGGCGAAATCTTGTATTCCATGTCAAAAATCTAAAATATTCCGGCATACGAAATCAATAATTGGCGAATATCAAAAGCCATTAGAAAGATTTTGAGAAATACACATTGATCTTGTTGGTCCATTACCACCATCAAATGGTAACACCTACTGTCTAACATGTATAGATAGATACACAAATTGGATGGAAGCTATTTCGCTCGAAAACATCTCAGCAGAAACTGTAGCGAACGCTTTCTATAGCAATTGGATAGCAAGATTTGGAATACCTTTGCATCTAAACACTGATTGAGGAACTCAATTTTCATCTGAAGTATTTCAAACCCTTTCAAGAATCTGCGGCATTAAGCTTTCACCCACTACAGCCTATCACCCGCAGTGCAACGGCAAGGTAGAACGACTCCATAGATCAATAGAGGCTGCTTTAAAAGCCCATAATAATAAAATTTGAAGTGAAACATTACCCACGGTTCTTTTAGGCCTACGAACAGCAATCCGCAACGATGCTAAATATACTATAGCGGAAATGGTATATGGAGAGAATATTAAACTTCCTGGAGAATTCTTTGAAGAAAAAATAAGTCATACACCACCTGGAACGTTTATACATAAGTTACAAAAAGCATATGGAATTGATTCAGCCGAAGGAAATACAACAGAAAGGTATTCCTAAATTATTTGTATGCAAAGATTTAGAATCAACATCCCATGTTTTTTTTCGCATTGACAGAGTTCGGAAGCAACTCGAACCCCCATATGAAGGTTCATTATTTGGTTATCAATTGTACACCCACATATTTTACTCTCAGGATCAAGAATAAAGAAGTAAATGTATTGATAGACAGATTGAAACCAGCATATATTCTACCACAACAAACCCCTGAACAAGAGAAACCTACAACTCCAAATTGTGTAAACAATGTACCTACGGCGATTGAAATTCAAACCAAATTAAGTGTGGCTCAACCTAAAATCAAATCAGCTTTAAGACAATCTCGAACTGGTAGAATTCTTAAGGCACCATTGCGATTCAAAAACTGATACTTTATTTATAGATGAATTTCGTTATTATTTTGATGATGCACTATTACTTCTTCTAATCTTTCTAACGTAATGTTTGTTACTGGAAGGAGAGTGAACGTAACGGCATAAAATATAAATAATTAGTTTGAAAGTAACTCACAATATTTTAATACTCACAATACTTTAATAATTATAAATGTTTACTTTGCATATTATTGTATTATCATTTTTGGCAACAGTTTTTATCTTAACAATTTGATTTGTTTATTAAGATTTTTGAAGATGAGATTTTTGACTACTGAGCTGGTGAATAAAAAATTATATTTGATGTTGATATGGTAATCTTTTTATTTTATAGTAAGAATTTATTTGCATTGTATTATATTGTACCAACTGAAGATCCATAAAGGTGCACTGTTTATATTTGTTATAACTTCATTGAGCTTAAAGCACTGATTACTTGCAAAGCACTTAAATCATAGATGATCATGCAGTATAATTTTTCTTCTTTTAGTAGACACTGGTAAAACACGAGTGAGATGTTATGAACGCAGAAATTAAAAATAGGCATGGCACAAACTTGCATCAGAATTCGTTTCATTAGGCATGCAGAAAAAGTGATGGACACGGCATAAGTAGATATCCTGTTGACTTTTATTTATATGTAATAAGAAGGGAAGCACAGAGGAATCAGCTTGCACTCATCGTGGCTGAGAGTGAAGGCTTACAGATGAAGATAATAAAACATGAACTTGACAAATTTCCAGTCTTTATTTCCACACATATCAAATTATCTCTATAGATGTTTATCCAATCATACTGAAATCCAAGACATTTCTATAATTTAATGAGAATGAAATATGATAAATAAACATGGATTCTTAAAATTCTGTAACGTCAAAAGATCTCGAATTTGGGAGAACAGATGAATTCAGGTGGAAAGCACCATATTTAGGATGTTAATTTTGAGGTTGCCAATTATTTTTTAAAGCAGCTATCATATTTTGTTACATCTTACATATATACATATATTAATTACAGCCAGTGTGATTAATCAGTTATTATTAATAATAACGAATTAATTGCATTCACCATAACAAATTCCTTTTTACATTGGGGACGTGCATTTACCTTTTTGTCTCAGGTGAAAAATACAAAGACACAGCTCTGCAGCATAAAACATATTGTTGTATGCAGAATACTTTGTTAGTACATTACGTCTTACATGCATACTTTACCAATTAATCTTAATTCTTATTATGCATATTACATGAATACTGCTTTATGAGTTAGAGTTTCTTTATATCAGTGGTTTCAAATATCTCTGATAAATCTTGGAACATATTACTTATGTTCCAAGATATGAATAGTTATTCACATATCGAGCAACATCCTTGGTGTTTTTCTTTGGCTTGCAAAAGGAAGTCAGAAAACTTTTGAATAAGATGCAGGGCAATGTTGTTAAGCCTTTGTCTAGTCCTTTGTCATTGTCTATCACCTTAGCAAGGACTACAAACAGGACTTTGTCAACTACACATGTCTACATGGCATTACAAAGAAAGATAGTTTACTTCTGTATCATTCGGCTTTGCTTTCTCCAGCCCAAGTATAACCTCATGTCAAATATTTAAACATTGAAATAACTGATTTGATTTATGTTTTACCTGTTTTGGTACATCTGTCATTTTTTCTTTTTCGATTTAGCACTTAGCCCAATTTCACGTTTCGATTTTTTCTCATTCTCAGTTTTGTTTATTTTTTGTGTTGTTCAGTTTAAATTTTTG
The DNA here is from genome assembly GCF_044657685.1 of Stegodyphus dumicola. Taxonomy (NCBI): domain Eukaryota; kingdom Metazoa; phylum Arthropoda; class Arachnida; order Araneae; family Eresidae; genus Stegodyphus; species Stegodyphus dumicola. The sequence continues at coordinate 186,462,729 of NC_140781.1, forward strand.
TTTTTCAGTTTTAATCTTTAGTATTGGATAGCTAATTCTAATAATAATTTTCAATTTTCTACCATGGATTCAACTAATAAACATTTTACAAAATTATGCCTCAAGTAACAGAAATTTTTAAATTGCCTTTCTATTGAAATAAACTAAAATAGGACTACAAGAAATAGCATTGAGAATACCAAAAAGATACTGAAATGACATTTACCAAAATTTATATTATTTATAACGGTGAATAATACTTATTTAAATATAAAGTATAAAAATGCATTTTTATTTAAATACACAAAAATCTATAGCTGTAATTTTATTTTCAAAATTCAAGTTATAACTGATGCCAAAGAAACATTAGTTATGAATATCTGTCTCTTTTCTTTGCAAAGTAAAAGAGCATTTTCCATTTACCAAACTTCACTGAATATTTTACACATGATATAGACAGACACAGAAATACTAAAATTATCAGCAAACTCTGACACAATGATGTGCATTGTTTACAGATAGGCTGTTTAAAAGGTTCAGTATAGAGATACGATATAAACAATTTTTGGCTAATGTGCACTTTGAATATTAAAGCAATGTACATATATTAATAATATTGGATTAATAATTTTTCATATGTGATATTTTAATTATTACAGACGGATACAAATTGGTGAGAAAGTCATCTGTTAGATGCTTTCTCTAAAATCTCAGGATGTATGGTAGAAATAACAGTAGATAGAAATTTCCCACAATTTGTGTTAACAGTCTGCTTCAGATATAATTTAACTGGTTCCAGAAAATGTAACATTGGGTCATCTTCTAAATTATACTGAAAGTGAAAAATAAATGTCAGAAACAAATATACATTGATTTATATGTTGTACCTCTTGAATCTAGTACATTTTGGTCTGGCAACTATCATGATCTATAATATTTTGAATCAGTTTGAGCCTACTATTGCTATTAGTAACAAAATCTATTTATATTGCAGTTGATAGTTTTACAATCTTATTAATTCTTTATATTGAGCTATATTACAACTCTTCACAATGTCAATTTAGAGAACTAGAATTGGAGTGGTGTATTTAATTATGGCAAAACACACTAGGGCTATCTGCCTAAAGGGAGGGATGACTTCGTGGAGGACTTTCTAAGGGAAACTGGCTCATATACATGCTACACATGGGAAAAACCACGAAAACGCCCATGCAGCCAGCCCGTTCGTGGGATTCAAACCTCGGACCGAACTACCAGTGTTCAGCGACTCGGCCGCTGGTGGGCAACTAGAAATGGAGAAAATTATGCTAATATTAATAAGAGTTATCATAAATTTTGACCTATGCTTGTAAAAGAAGACTTACTAAATGGTAAGGAAGGTCTGCAAATGTATTATTTGTTTACCTTACCATTTAAGAATACTATGAAATTGGGTCATCAACAAGATACAAAAGGAGCAATTTTCTAATCGCTCTAACTGAAATGAAAGCTAAAAAGTCCTAGATCTTATTTACAGGTATTAATGAGTGTATTCTTTCTTACATTTGAGCAATTTGCATACAAAGTGAACTGGCTTATACTTGAGGATATATTAACTGATACATGGGATTGATTTCTCTTGTCCATTATTTTCTTAATTTGGCAATGGCCAGGTTTCAAGATTTCTAGATTTAAGAGGTACAACTTATAATAGAAATATAACTTCCAGATTGATCCTGATGTGTTACGTTTTTGGACTACTACCAATTTTTAAATTATAATATTTACAAAAATGTTACTTCTTAAGACCTCATCATCACATTTATATGTACTGGACATAAATATGATAATACCTTTAGAGAATGTACCCATATGCCCATTTATATACACACATATGTGTCTATATTCAAACGTTGTGTGGGAAACGCTTTAAGGACACTTTGTTTGAAATATAAAATATTACCTAGACAACTTCAAGGCAACATCCATCAGCACACCTGCCTTTCCCAGAAGAATCAGGAGAATGTTCGTTTTAGTATTTGTCACAGACTGGCCCCTAAATCATTTTGAATACTCTGAAGTGGCTGAATATGCTGGCCTTGCAGAACTACCTTAATAAAAGCTAACAATGGGATGAAAGGCTGAGAAATCTGGCTAATAAGGTAGTTGTGGCATGACAGATATGCCATTCTCTGTGTGCTGCTGAATGCAGTTATTTGAGGTTCTTTTATTTCTTTAATTATATCAAATAGCTCAGCAGAGCATTAAGTTTTGTCTGTATAACCGATGACTGTGTAAACAACTTTGCAGGGTTATAATAGATCAGTTTAAAAAAGGTATTCAAACCGACTTTGCAGTAAGTCTATTCTAAGAAAAGCCTCTTGTCATGCTCTGGGGCTACCACATTTCAGGATCGAAATTTCTCTCCCACTCACTAAGTAGCTGATTGGTGTGAATCCCAGGCTAGTGGTTTGTAAAATGTACCTGATATATTGTCTAAGGAGCCAGCTGGCACACCATCAAGTTTCAGACTTGGTGCGTGAAGGTGCAGTTGCCCCTCGCTGCCTATTTTTTGACTTCACTGATTTTTTTGGCGTTTTAGTCTATGTGGTATGTTTGATCAGATAGCCCGGCTCAGTAAAAGTAGGCGGCCAGTGTAGCTCTGATTCAAAAATCTGGTTACGACCACATGTTTCTGAGACTCCTTTGCCGATGCTTTATTTTTTTCTTTTCTCACCTTTCTAGTTGTTTCATTCTTCTGATGAGGAGCAACCTTTAGCTGCCCTCAAAATCAATTGAGTGTTTTAATATATGTACACTAAATACAAGGTTGTTATTGCTATTTTGATTGTCACGTTGGCGTGTTTCTCTTCTATTCCAATATGAAGACATTTTAAATAAATTTTTTAATAACCCCAACATAAAAAATGATAAAATTTAAGAACGTGGCATATAGCATTACATCGAAACCAAAGAAACCCCATATTCTCTAAAGTCCTTTCTCAAGGAACGTCGTTGTGAAAAAGGAATTCGATTATATGCTGCAAGAAGTTCTCTACAGACTACCAAAAAGCAGCTGGCAAAAACTATTACATCTTGCTCAAAAAAAAAAAAAAAAGTCCAGTAACTAGAGGCCATATGGCTTAACACCGCACCAGACTGGCACCCACTATAATTTCTAATGGACTGTACAAATATTTCGCACGGAAAAACGATTTTTTTCAACCATAGATTTGATAACAGCCTACCAACAGATTCCCATTCAGGAAGCTGATATTGCAAAGACCATCATCATAACGACGTTTTAATTTTTTTATATGATATTTGGCCTATGCATCCCTGTCCAAACCTTCCAAAGGTTTACGAACACAGCTAAACAGCCTAGGCTTTTTCTATTTCGGTGACATTATCATTGCTTCTGCAGATGCAGAAACACAAAAAACATCTTAAATTGGTCTTCAGAAGGCTCAGTAACTACAAACTGAGCTTAAACATTGCAAAATGCAAATTTGGCCTGAGAAGAGTTGAATTTTTAGGTTATCAAAAATCAACGGAAGGAATTAAACCTCTTCCATCGAAAGTTGATACAATTAAACTATATCTCAAAACAGAATCCTTCACAAGCTTACACAGATTTTTGGGAATGGTGAACTTTCACCATTGCCTCATACTAAACTGCAACAACCATTGATAATCTTGCTTAAGGGAGTAAAGAAAAATGGCAAAAAAACCTTTAATTTGGACCAAAGACACACAGAATATTTTTACTAATATCAAAGGCACATTGTGCAGCTCACCATAATGCGCAGATCACTGTAACAGATGCATCAGATTCTGCTGTAGGTGCTAAGATCCATCAGCTATATAACTATACTTTGTAACTTTTTGCCTAGCCAATGGAAATTAAAAAAAAAAAAAAAAAAAAAAAGGAAACAACCACTAAGCTTTTTCTCTCCATCTCTATCATCAATTCAATGAAAATACAATGCTTATGATAATCACTTGCAATCTACCTAGCAATCAAGCATTTTATTTAAACACATTCTGGAAAGATGATCATTTACTGTCCTCACAGACCATAAACCTTTGCCTTCCACCAGAATTTAGACAAAGCCTTTTCAAGACAAATCCAGCAGTTGAACTACATTGCTGAATTCACAGACAGACTACGAGATCTACAGTCATACGGTACATTTCTGGAGAAGAAAACATCATAGCAGACACACTGTCGAGAATTGAAACTATTGCTACTCCAGCTCCAATTGACTACAGAGTTATTGCAGCTTGATTGCCAAGAGAGTGAAGACCTCAAGAGTTTTAAATGAAATTCAATTTCATACAAATTTCTATTCCAGATAGCAGTAAGAAAATTTACTGGATTGTCTCCCCTAATTTTAACCAGCCGGATTCCTAATGAATTTCATGAAAGAATATTTCTCTCTACACATAACTTATTCCATTCAGGAATTCATTCAACAATGGAGGTGACAAAAGATTCATTTGGCCTGGCATAAACAAACACTGTCAACTGTGGACCAGAGCATGCTTGGCATGGTAATGAGCCCAAGTTCACAACCATACCCATGCTCCAGCTGAATTCAAATTCTAAGTGAGCATTTCAAGCTCCATAATATTGATATTAACCTTTATCATTTTGCCTAGGTTTTAGGTATCTGTTTACTATCATCTACAGGTTCACCTGGTGGATCGAAGCTGTTCCTTTGGAAGACCAGATTACATTGCAAATGTTGCGACTTGGATTTCAAGATTTCAAATACCAGAGAAAACAAAATTGGACCAAGGTTGACAGTTTGAAAAACAATTCCTCAAATACCTAGGTTTCAAAGCTAACATCACCAGAGCTTGTTCCCACAATATGATGGTTTAATAGAACACCAACATCAATCTTCGTAAAACAGCCTGAAATCCCAACTTCAAACGTCAAATACTTGGACTGATGTTGTCCACCTTTAATTCTTCTAGGCATTTGATTTGCTATTAAAGAAGATTTGCATTGTTCTTGTCCTGAAGCTGTGACAGCATACCAATCTGCTTGCTTGAAAAAATTTTCAGTAAATTCCCAACTTCCATGCATTCAGATTTTATACAAAAATTGCACACAAATGTATAGAAAACAGCACATTTCACACATTCAAAATCTAGAACAAACATCTACAACCAGTCATGGGAAAAAAAACAATATTCATACACATGGACTTCGCAAATTGTTCATATGTATTCACCTTTAATAACATAATTTCATCTTCTCTTCAACCATCCTATTTTGGACCATATTTAGTTACACAATGTTTTGATAAATTTTCTGATGTGGTAGTTTCAGGTAAAATTAAAAGAATATCAATAGATAGACTAAAACCATGTTTCAAACTCAGAGATGAAGTAATGACGAGTTCTATTCGAAGCCAATACTCGAAAATCTCATGATACTTCCTATTAACAATGATCCTTCCGAAGACATTAACCCTCCAAACACAAGAACTGGTCGAAGAGTGAGTATACTTGTATATCTGAAAGACTGTAAGGTATAACACTATCACTGGAAAGGAGGTGTGTGGCGACATCATTTGCACTACTGAACCGCCATTTTTCAAACTCTTGGCATTGCAATTTTCTTTTTTCTAAAGTGGTAACAGTAAAAAGTTTGGAATAAAAATAAACATTAGAGTTTGGCTTAAAAGAAAGAAACTCATTATCATTTGCTTTACTCCTGCTCTCTTGTTAATAAAATTATTCAAAAACAATTTGTTGTCTATAGTAGGGTTTCTTAAACTTTTTTTCACTCATGACCCATTTTTATCACTGAGATATTTTTCGTGATCCTAGGACCCCCCCATAATATTTACAAAAATTTCGTGCAACCCCATAAGCATGGTACTAATTTGACATACGAGTGAGTGAAACTGTCAATTTTTTCATTTGTACTGTAATATACTACTGCAGTTTTAGGTCTTTAATTTCTAATTTTAAAACATACAATATGAAAATTTAAAATAAATACATCATATGCAAAGCAAGTAAAATGAATGTTTATATTATAAAAAAAATGCATTGAAACATTTTCTTTCTTTTTTTCTTTTTTTTTTTTTTTTTTTGTCTGTATTGTCTTATCTATTTTCAGATACACTGTGTAAAAATATTTGGTAATTGTAAAGTTATAATAAGTTAGAGAAATATCAAACAATTTTTTTTATTCTTGTACTTATTTTATCCATAAATTAATATCAGATCATAATGAAACTATTTCAATACATGGGAAATGAGAACTATTACTAAACCACAGGAAATTTTACATACCTGTAACATGGCTTGAAAAATAGCTTTAAAAGCTGGTTGTTTATTGTTTAAGAACACACCTCTGTTTCCATGAATGATTGCTATGCCATTTTTCTCTGCAGTTTTACAAACATTTGAGTACATACAATGGTCAGGGCGAAAATTCCATTCACATGGAAATAAATACAGTTTTTCTGAAAGAAGAAAATTTCAATATAATTTAAGCAAGGAAATTAAACAAACAAGATTTAAATACTTATAATGAAATAAGAGATAAATGATTTAATAGCTGCAAGGCAGATATGTGTCAACTTGGAAAATGAAAAGTACAGAAAATATAAATATCACCAATAATTATTCATAATGCATAACTGCAAGCATAAATTACTTTCAATAATTTAATGTTTTCCCTAAGGACGGAATTCAAGAAAAAACAAATAAATGGGGATTATACATACTGTTAAGTCTTTGCTTTAGTAACACAAACAGGCTAATAACAATGTACTGTTGACAAAAAAGGGGGAAATGGATAAAGCTTTAAAATAACAAAGTAGCAAGAAAAACATGACACAAATGAAGAAGCCCTTTCTATTTTTCAGTAGCAAATGGAAATTCGTTGATTTTATACATATAATGTACACACATTTTCTAACAAATGTAAACCAACTGAACTGAACAACTATTCTAGATAAGTAAGAAAACTATCTAGATATCTTTTTTAAACTATAAATTGCTTTCAGACTAAAAAATATGCATAAATTAATGTAAGCGTAGACAAGCATATTCATGACTAGTTGGAAATGCTTGAAAAGGGTATAAATAAGCAACTTACATCTAATATCGCGTTCACATTATTCTAAAACTCAATATTCAAATCAAATAATAAAGAAATGTCACTTACCTGTCAGACGCAGCATTGATTCTCACATTCTGTCATTTTATCCAAATTTTATTGACGACACAAATAAATACCATTTACAATAAAGAAACACATAAATTTAGTTTGACTTTCGCAATTTAATGTTCTTTCGTTTTACATCTCTCTCAGTCAGCAATGTTATAAACTACTCAAAAGAATTCAGGCGCACACAGTGCCATCTGGTGCAATACAGTTTCTACACAGAGAAACTATACTCACCAATAAAAAGCTATGTTTGAACATGGTAACAAGAGTACACTTATGACTAGTTAGGAAGGAGATAATAAAAGGGCTCATGGCAGCCACAGTGATTCATTACAAGAGTATTCAGATATTAATACATTATACACAGTTCAAAATATTCATTTAGAAATCTAAAACATTTTCATAACTGAAATTTCCCAACCTGAAAACATTCTCGATATTGACAGAATCTCAAAGAAAGCTCTAGATTTCTAACATGAACATTACAGCTCTTTGAGATGCCCTTCAGTATCCAAATCATTTTTAAGTCAGTTCCACGTGGTTGCCACAGAGTTGCAATATTAATCCTCGCTGCTTTTTGCGAGGATACCCACCAGCAGAATACAAGTGGATATTATTTTTTCCCTTATCAGCATACAAATGATTTATAGTATAATATTATCACAAATGAGGCTCCTCTTGAAGATTTTAAACACTAAGGAAGTGGACATGCTATGCATGGTCTTCTGTATTGCTTAGGCAAGCACATTTCAGGGAGTACTTTTATTACTACATAAACATTAAATTTTATTGCCATACAAATTACATGAACATTAAACTCATTGTCAGCCACAGAAACAGTGATTGAAATAGCCATCATCAAAAACCTCAATGAATTTAGCATAAATTCTGACTCCCAATCAGCATTTTAATGTAATTTTAGCGCGAAATACTTTTTAAGAAACCCCTCATTCTGTCCAATAGTTTCTGACACAAACTTTCCTCTTGCTCTATTTTTAAACCATAAAACTAAAATTTCAGGGATCAAAGGACATGGTGCCTATGTAGTAATGATCAGGAAGATAAAATAGCCAAAGAAGCAGCTCTGATTAAAGATAGTACTGAAATCATCCTACCACGGCCCTGTTCAAATTTCAAATGCCAACTAAAACAATTTGCTTCAAATCATGGAATAATGTACTCAGAGAAGACACATACATAATTTAATTCCAAATGTAAGCACTTGAATCCTTCATTAAATTACTATATAACAGGAAACAGCTCCTTCCTCACACATTTCTAAGCAAGAAATATGACAAACTCCAACATTTGTATATCTGGGGAGCAGAGCACTCCTGATCATTACACTTTCTCATTAACCCTTTGCAGCACCTAAAAAGTTATCTCTGTACACACAGAAAAACTGAATGAAAGGGATTTATAGGTTATTCTGAATCTTCTCCATTTATACTAGATGGCAGCACAACATCAACCTGTCCATATATTTTAGTCATGTTTAGTTTTTAAAACCCCACATTTTTCAAAGAAATATTCCAGATTTTTTTAGGATATAAAAGGAATTCTTTGGAAAGAAATGTCTATGTTATTTTCTTGACTATATGCTAATCTCATTATTCTATGTTATTTTCTTGACTAATCTCATTATTCTATATTAGTTTTAAATTTTTACCTTGAAAACTTGCCTAAACTCGAATGGTGAACAAAAGGTGTACCCAGAGTGGGATCACTGAGACACTAGGACCAGACCAACAACTGTATTTTTGTTTCACTGCAGCTCTCCAGTGGGCTCATTCTCAATAGAAACGTGGACGCACATCTGTGTTAAATTAATGTTTTTTTTTGGGGGGGGAGGTTTGACTATCAACTAAGAAATTGTTGGGGTGATTTTCTGAAGGCCAGGGGTAATTTTATTAAGCTAGCTGTTTGACTTTTCACTAGAGCAGTTCTCTTTTGCTTTCATTCAAAGAAGTTTTGTTAGCTCTACATTTTGACAGTTTTGAGTTGTAGAGGTTTATTTAATTTTATTTTATAGTTTAATCGTAGGCACTTTACTCTATTACATGCTTCTCAACAATAAAAAATTATAATAAATCTTTCGAAAAGAGTGCTTGCTTCATTCATTCAGTGAGCCTGCTCTGGGCACATCCACAGAATTAAAATTGTAAGTGCTATCTTTACAAAATTTTAGCTGTATACTCCTCTAGGCTTGATAAAACTGCCTACCATTTTTTTTTTGTCAAAATTCCAACTTTAAAAGGTAGCGTGCCGGAAAGGGTTCATCAGATAAAATTGGCATTTCAAAGGTTTCTAATTAAAGATATACAACAATATCCTAAGTTTAAAAGCCCACCAGCGGCCGAGCGGTAAAGACGCTGAACACTGGTATTTCGGTCCGTGGTTCGAATCCCGCGAACGGGCTGGTTGCATGGGCGTTTTTGTGGTTTTCCCCATGTGTAACGTGTATACGAGCCAGTTTCCCTTAGAAAGTCCTCCACGAAAGGCATCCCTCCTCTTAGGCAGATAGCCCTAGTGTGCTTTGCCATAATTCAATACACCAATACACCTAAGTTTAAAAAAAAAAAAAATAGGAAACAACATTCTTCCTATGGAAAATAGGAAACAACACTCTTCCACCACCCAGATCTTTGCCAACCGTAAGGTACTAAATGCTTCATAAATTTAATGAACTTCTTCATCCTGTAATTATATTTAAAATGATTTCACTTATAATCCTTAATAACCTACCATTTGTAGTAGATTTGTCAAATTGTGTTGGTTTCTTTCAAAATTATTTTCTACATTTCCAATTTAATGACTAGCTTTATAATATTTTGCATAGAAGTCATGGTCTTCATAGAATTAATAATTCATCTTATGATTTACAAACACTAAAAATGTGTATTTGATATATATGAAATGAACATATGCTGGCCATGAGGTCACATTCTTTCTCAACTTTGTAACATCAAAACAATTTTTTTTAAAAAGCTGATAAGTTCTCTTAAGCTTTGAAGTCTCAGACTTTTAACTCACAGAGGTTTTGATCTTATTGTCAAATGATTTGACTCTGTGCACAATTATCGAGCATTATGAATACAGTTCATTATAACACTGTGTTATCAATATTCGTTCTATTAATTGCTTGTTTGCTCTTTTTTGCTACATCAAAACAGATGTTCTAAAATTAATTTGTGAATCTCAAATCGTAGTGAAATTGTTTAGTAATCCCATTATATCCTAAAACATTATTTTTAATAAATGCTGGATGTGGGATGTATGGTAGGCCTGCACAATACACCATAACAGGTAAATTCTAGGTCAATGATTCTCTTGTGAACAAATTGTATTGTAATCCCATTATGCCCTAAAGCAGGGATTCTCAACCGGTGGTACGCGAGAGAAAAATAGGTGGTAAGCAAAGAAGCAAAGTATTTTTAACTATTAAATTCCAAAAATTAAAATCCCATCCTGATTGAGTGTTTTCTCTAACACTCGTAAATTTATACGATCTGAACTTGGTTCAAGAATGGTTGCTGGAAGTAGTAGTGCTTTGTAGTGGTGATACTAAAGGTTTTCAATTTTTGGTTAGATGGTATGCATTAGTCAAAGGGTTGAGAACCGCTGCCCTAAAGCATTATTTTTAATAAATGCTGGATGTGGGATATATGGTAGGTTTGCAGAATGCACTATAGCAAGTAAACTCTGGATCAATGATTCTCAAACTTTTTTGGTCAATGCATCAATTTCACCACTGCTAGATGATCATTCATCCCCTTCATTTCTAGAACTCAAAAAGTACATATAAAATATTATTTGAATTTAGATAATTTTCAAATGTGTTTTATAAAATAAACAAGAAACAGTATAGAAAATGTTCATAAATATCAAAACTTGAATAAAAGTAACTTTTTATATTCATAAACCAAAAGAAAATACTTAACAGGTAAATAAAAAACTGATCACATTCACCCCCCACCCCGAGTTGAGAACCCACATCTCGATCTTTCGAGAAGCTACAGATGCTCAATTTTTTTCAGCAGAACTCAACCTTTTCTTTATGAGCTCTTTTAAGGCTTGCAAATTTGGGTAATTTTTCAGAGATAGTTAATATGGGATGGTATTACCAGATGGACTACAGCACATCGATTGCATATCAGACTTTTACTTGTACCTGTACCTATATATACAGTTGCAATTAAGAGAACAATATTTATATACTTTATACAAAAAGACAAATTATCAATATCTACCACATAGGAAGATCATAATCACATAACTTTATGTGCAAAAAACTTTTATCTATCATGAGCAACTGAAAATATTTTTAACATGAGACAATTGCTTCAACTTTTTTTCCAACAGCTTAGTTTCAATGCTAAAAAATGAAGATATTTTAGAGAATAAAGAAAACAGTTAGGAAATACTGAAAAAGCTAAATGATAACACTTTTAAATGTTAAAATGATGTTTACTCAGTCTAGCAATCTAAAGTAGGCAGTCTTCAACCCATGGCCAACCAAGCCTTTTTTCAATAAGATAAAAATGAAATTGTCAATGAAACTCTATGAAATTCTTTGCTTTCCTTTAATTTTATCCAGAGGGAGATGTCTAATATTCATTTGCAAGACGTTTGATATTCATTTCCCCAACTCTGCTTTTGAAGGTTCAATAAATTTTTAAGCAGAAGTACCTGATCCATACTGTAGTCAGGGAGAAATCATTCTTTAAGCATGATCAGTGCCATGAAAGTATAATTTAAAGACAGCAAAAATTTTACAATTCAGTGATGCATCAAGCAACAAAATTTTTAGAATTTGGGGGGGGGCAATGGACAAAAGAATTTATTGCCTACAAAGGTATCAAAATGCCTAAGTACTAGACCTGAATCATCATACAGGATTCATTACCAATAACACCTAACTTCTTTGAATACAAATTCAAGAAAATATTTTCCAGCTATTAAATGAAATCAGTAAACCATTATTACTTTGAAACTTTATCTGATTATATAAATAATATGTGGTAAGGATTTGAAAGGCAATCACAAGCTGTCTCTCTAGGGTCGGTACTTCACAATTCATTTTGAATTTTTGCGAACTCTATTTTAAGTTTTCTATATAAATATGTATCTTCCTACATATAAAACATGAAAAATAATAAAAGTAATAAATTGAAAGCAGAAAATTTTCTCTAGTTATACTGAAAGCTATATCTGAATGTAAAGGTAAGAAGAAAAACATACGTAAATTGCTGTTTTTACTGATCATAATGGCAATCAGTTTATGTATATTTCATCTCCGAATACATACATCATGTGGGCGCACATACAGTTCAGTGGGTGACCGGTTAACGAACATAATCTGTTACTACGTTCGCTATCCAAATTGTTTGTTAACCAATCATCGATTCACTACAGATTTATTTCTGAAATCGATTAATTCATTCTGAAGATCCTAAAAATTTAATTTAAAAAAAGGATGTATAATTTCTTAAGTTTATTAAAAAAATTATGCATACATATAATCTTGCATATTAATCAGTCCTTTTCATTATTTGTTTATGGGGCTTTAAGGAACATGTCCAATGTCGATTGCTTTTCTATCTTTTTCAGGATTTTCCGGAAGTGATTAATAGCATTGTCGTTGTAAAGATTCCCAACCCTACTGAGATCAGCTTGGTTTGGGTGCCATTCTAAGACCACTGCTCTGACATCTCCCACTTTTTCAAAAGATCTTTAATGGCAGATGCCGGCATTGGTACTCTTTCGTCTTCCTCTTGTTCAGAAGGAGAAACATTTTGCTGTGTTTCTTGGTATTCTTCATTCAAGATTTGTTGGAGTTCTTCTGTCGTCAGTTCATCTTCATGTTCCATTATGAACTCTTAGTTTTTTTTTCCTATTATAGAACTTTAAAGTTTCATAGGCAAGCAACATAATTCAAGAGAGATGAAAAACAATTTTTGTTCTATTGGGTTTGGCAACCCTGCACATTATGATCTGAGAGCCGAGATGTGCTTGTTAGAATTCATTTTAGTTCGTTATCCGAATATGTCTTTGTTGTTGAACACAAAGATATTTCATGAAAGTGTTTGTTGTCCGATTTGTTCACAGTACGAACTGTTCGTTAACCGATCACCCACTGTATTCAAAACTTTGATCTCAAATTTCATATAGATACTAGGTTTTTGTTAGTCAGATAAATTGGTATCCTAAATTTGAGAAGACAGATGAAATAAAGCTAGTTCTGAATTAACTAATTCAGAAAGTGAAATTTTCTCCTTCCTGTCAATATAACGTATTTATAACTTTTAATGATGATGACAACTACAGACAGATTTATGCATAAACTAAGCATGTTATGGATTTAGATGCTTACCGAAGCTTTGGTCCACAAGCTTTTCTTTATTTGTGTTATCTGTATGTATACTTGGTTGTGGAAGAAATTTGAAGATCTTTTTACTTAGACTATTCGAATGCATTTGTTGATTTGTAATTGTCATTTATCATCTGGAATGCAATGATAGAGCCATTGCTGCCATAATGGATGCAAATTTTAGAATTTAAGGGAGGTTTGGCATGTTTGATTATAGCAAAGCAGGCGATGGCTATCTGCCTCATGGGAGACATGCCTTTGTGGAGGACATTCTAAGAGAAACTGGCCTTCATCCATGTTACACATTTGGAAAACCATGAAAAAGCTCATGCACTTCACCAGGGTTGAAACCCAGGTCCAACTACTAATGTTCAGCAACTTTAGCACTCGCCCACTAGAATTTAGGAGGAACTGAGTGCTAGAATTATATTTGAATTAGGCAAATCAATGAGGGCTATCTGCCTAAGATGATAGATGCCTTCATGGAGGACGTTCTGACGTATTCATGTTACATATGTGGAAAACCAACCAAGGAGTTATTCACCTAAGATTGAATCCAAACAAGTCTGAACTACTAGTATTCAGAAGTCTTAACCATTCGGCCACTGCTGGGGCATGGCAGACGCAGGAGCTACAGATATTGTACTGAGCAGTAAAAAGGCATAATATTGGGCCTGGTTATATTGGTAATCATCCAATATGTAGCAATGAAATTCATAGCATAAGTTGACTGTGATATTCCGATAAATGTGATGCATGTAAAGATGGAAATTTCTTTTTAAATTGCATTATTCAAATCCATGTACTTATCAACAAAATACATTAATTCCTCCAACATCGAGTAATGGAAATACGAGAGAAAACATCACCTGAGTCCTGGAATTATTGCCCTGGAGATGAAAATCCGGTTGATGTGCTGACCAGAGGAACAAAGACAAATTCCACGAAAGGAATAAGATTGTCTGAACTACGAAATAGTGACATGTGGTGGTACGGACCTAAGTGGCTATTATAGAGCATCGATTCGTGGCCTAAACTTGCAGAATCAGCAAGAGATTTCAAGGATCATGAAGAGCTTGAACTTCGAAGGGGAGCTGTAGTGAACTCAACAGTCACAGGTGAAAATTCCTTTGAGAACGAAGTCATTAAAAGGTATTCGTCATTCAGCAAATTGATTAGAACTACTGCGTGGTGTTTAAGGTTTGCGAACAACTGTAGAACCAATCCACCATTAAGAAAAGAAAGTTTTTTTGAATGCTTCTGAACTACAGAATGCAACAAAGGTGCTAGTCAAATGTGTACAACATTCTGAATTTCAACCTGAAATTAAGTGCCTGCAGTCGAAACAATCAGTTCCAAGTAATAGTAAGGTTTTATTCTTAAATGTATGATATTTATTTGCTTTAGTACAAAGGCTATTCATCTAGAAGTAGTATCGGATTTGTCTACTGAAGCCTTTATAGCATGTCTTAGAAGGTTTATTGCCAGACGATCTAAACCATCCATTGTTTGGAGTGATAAAGCTACGAACTTCAAGGGAACAAAGAATGTTCTTGATAAACTCTTTAGAATTTGTAGATCGGATCCTATTCAGCGCTTTAGTTCCGAATAAGGTATAACATGGAGATTTATTCCTCCTTCTTCCCCGCATTTTGGCCGGTTATGGGAGGCTAATATAAAATTAATGAAGAGATTTTGACAAAGGTCGCGAAAACGAAAATTTTAAACTTTGAAGAGCTGTATACATTAATTACACAAACAGAAGCCTGCTTGAACTCTCGACCTCTATCACCTATTTCGGCTGAGCCAACAGATTTTCAGCCTTTGACTCCAGGTCATTTCCTAATAGGAGCTCTTTTGTCGATACCAGAACCGAATGATTCTGTAGATTCTTTGACCTTGTCTTCTACATGGACTTTAATTCAAAAACTTATAGCTAATTTTTGGAACCATTGGAGCGTGGAATATCTTAATCATTTGCAGAACCGCTCAAAATGGAATCAAGTGAGATCCAATCCGAAGCCAGGACAACTAGTCTTGTTAAAGGATAAAAACAAGACACTAGCTCGCATCGAGGAAACCTTTCCTGGTCCAGATGGACTAGTACGAGTCGTAGACGTCAGAACTTCAGATGGAATCTTTCGCCGAGCCGTCTCCAATATCAGTCCACTCCCATTTCCAAATGATGTTGGACAATCGCCCAACGGGACCCGAGATGTTCCGGTTTGATTAGAAACAAACTTTTCTCTGCCTCAGAATGGCAACAGTGAGAACTTGACTTTCGATTTGTTAATAATGCTGCTCCTAGATGTAACATTAGATTCGATTCTAGATTCTAGATTAGATTAATTTTAGTATTTTAATAAATCCTTTTAAAACTAGATTGAGTACTTGATCATAGAATTATAGCTGAACCACCGCTTGCAGAAATTTAGATGTGGCATTTAGATAAGTCATTAGATTCATAGTTAGATGCGTAGGCAGCGACATTAGTGATTCGAATAGTGTACATTAGTGCGTACATAAACAGTAGCATTACTGGTCTGACGTCCGTGTAAGAAATCTACCAGTAGGGCCCCCTCCAGTCCCAAAAGACCAAGTCCAACACTTTCCCAGCAGACAATCAAGTTTTGGCTTTCAAGGGATTTCCTCCACTTTTCCTTCTCCACTCCATGCTTGCAGGCTTTGATTAGATGTGTACATCCACCCACGTCTCATCACAGGTTAACAACTTTATGCAAAAATGCTTCCTCTTTTTATCATTATTCAGAGCTTTGGAGCCCAATGAGCTAAGATTTTTCGGTAGCCCAACTGCTTTCTGATGACCGAGTGGACACTTTCATAGTCAACACCAAGTTGCTCTGAAATTTGAAGCACTGTGGAGCATTGATCCCATTCAGTAAGCTCACGAATATTTGCAGTGTTTTCATTAGTCACACCAGTGGGACGATGACAGGGATGACCTTGATTCGCAACACCTTTAATGGCCTTGCTTGAATTCGTTCCACCAAATCTTCACCCTTGACCATGAAGGGGTAGCTCTCCCAAACTGGGCATTCATTTTCCAAAATTGATGGAGTTAGTGAATTAAACTACAGCATTGAACTTGGATGATTATGCACAGTGCATTTCAAATCTGAGAATGGATTTCAAAAGCAGATTTTCCAAGTTTCGTGAAAATGAAATTTTTATGAGAATATTTTCCTCACTATTCTCATTAGACACAGACTGTGTTCCACTTGAACTTCAATTAAAATCCATAGATCTGCAGCAAGAGTCTGCAGTAAGATACAAGTTTCTTGAGAATCCTACATTAATTAATTTTTATTCAAAGCATGTGCTAAAAGACAGGCAACCAGGAATATATAAAAAAGCATTGTTCCTGTCTTCTATCTTTAGCAGTACTTACATATTTGAATAATTGTTTAGTCATCTGACAGATCACTTTTGCAGGATACTTTATGAATCACATCAACACATATTTTATTGCATACCAGAGGTTTAATAAAGCAAAAACAGTGCCAGGTCTCTCATTAACATTGAAGTGACATTCATCCCATCAGTGATATGAATTTATTATCAGTGGATTTTGTAACATCATTATGTGCTATATATTGTTTCAACTTCTTTCTCTTACATAATAAAAAAGTACAAAATATATAATTTGAATTTCCACTGAACTTTTATTTTTTAAATTAAAAAAATACTGAATATCATAAAAATCAGTAACACTATCTCCTCCCTTCAAATTAATTTAATTTTGTAAACCTCCCTCTCTTTTTATAAATTTATTGATGTGGCTCTCAGGCGTGAAAGGATGAAAACCCCTACTCTACTCATCCAGATGTAATCAGTCATGGCAGAATCTGAGGATTCTAAGGCCATTTTATACATATTTTTTTTTTATATTAAGCTAAACACAGCTCCAGTTAACTTAAATTTAAATTGAAGTTGCACTAGAAATTATTATTATGGAAATGGTAAATAAAAAGGTAAATTAATTTAGTATTTTATCACGATAACAATTTGAAGATGAGAAAGAACTGCAAATTTTGTTCTTAACTCTGCCTTTAAGGCAATATGGCACATATTGCTATTACATGAAGAAGATAACAGTGATGTATTGTAGAAGCTTTGATTCAGTATACGGTGGGGGAAAATAAATCTCTTGTTACTTATATATGCAAATTTCCTGTTTTTGGCAGTTGATTTAATTTTTCTGTCATTCATTTCAACTTTATACATATCTAATTTATCATGAATTTAAAAAGTTGTAAAAATTTCATTCATATGTTTTGGTTCTAAATATGTAAAATAAAAAGAAATACAACAAAATCAAAACATTTGCTATGCACGTAGTATTTACATACAGCTATCATTAATGAAGTCTAAATATCATTACTAATTTTGAGTTAAAATGTCCTGCAAAAACAATTTATGTTTAATATGCACAGTATATGATTTAAAAAGTATCTTGAGGTAATTTATCACCTAGCTATTATCTTTCAAGTTAAAAGGAAACAGACTTTACCTCAATATGGATCTTTAACCATTTAATGTATCTCTTTTGCAGAACAGGTATGAAGCTCTTGCAGGTATGTGTTGTAAACAAGTTTTCCCATTTCATTTACTTATTTTTTGACTCTGTATCTCAGACTTGAAAACATTTTATATTTGAAACAATATGCTATGCTAGAAAACTGTAATTAGCTGTATAAATAATATGAAAATATGTGCAACAGAAAAATTTATTTAGACTTAGCCTTTGAGAGTTTTCAAGACAGGGTATCACATAATGGTACTTCACTAGTTTTCCGTGTATTATATTAGTAAATGAGCAATAATTTATAAAAAGAGAATTTGAAATCATAAGAAAATTGATAAATCAACGTAATAAAATTTTACTTACCAGGATGAAAGTGAAATATTATATTAATAATATCTTGGTCACCCCATACAATATTCAATCGATATTCCTTCATGATTGATGGAAGATATGTTTCCCACTGGAATGTTCTCATTCTCGTCAGATTCATCAGCATAACACCAGAATTAACACCTATAACACCAACAATAATACATAAAATAAATATGGCAAAAAATTTAAATATAGGGCCTTTATGCAAAAGATACTAAACACAATACTTATTTAATCATTTACTTCTCACAATACAAGCAATGAGTTTTACCTAAGATTTAAAACACCTAGAATCACATTTGCAAGAAAATTATTTCACAACTTTTTTTATAGTTGTATTTACTTAAGTTAAAGATACCACTGGCTTCAAATGAAATTTGAATATAGTCGTTTGAAGAAATTTTCAGTTGATTTTTTGGACTACATAAAAAAATTAAGGTTCAACTAGAATTTGCTGTTTTTTTGCAGTTAACAGCAGTTCTGATGAATGTACATGTCAATACTTATTTATAAATTATACATAAATATTTTGCACCTCTCATCTTAAGTGAGATCAAATAAATTTCAAACTTTACATAAAGGAAGCAAATATACAGAAAAATGTACATTAAACTCCTGATTACCTGAAAGTAGATTAACCAGGCTCTGTCTAAAAAAAAAAAAAAATAAAAAATAAAAAAAAATAAAAAATTGCTTCGTTTATTGCAGAATGATGAAAAATTTACTATCATCAGATCAAACTGAAACTTATGCATTAAAAACACAAAAATGAAATAAACATATGTGTTGAATTACCACAGTGATAGCAGATGGTGTCATTATATTTAGGAATTGTTTTTATTTACTTCAGTACATATTTTAATTGTATGTAATCTGGAACAAATCAACAACCTTACAGAATTCTTGGGAGGAAAAAGTTCCTATTCTTTTAAATAATTTTGTAGTTGGTCATATTCTTCAAGTTCTTTTGTCAAAATTGCACTCTAAAATCTTAGTTTTTTTCTTTTCTAATGATGGTATGCTTCGATTATTTACGGTGTGATTATTTTTGTCTTGAATATTAATTTGTGTACACAAATGAAATTATTCTCTACATAAAACCACTTGAAAATACAGCTAAATTGTTAATAGCACTTTTCTGTCAAATCTGATATGGATTATTTCTTTGTCCTTTGCTTTTTAATTGTGTCTGGATTAACTGTGATTTGGGGCATAAGAGGAATCAGTGAAATAGCAGGATAACTGCAGTACAGTTTTAAAGGTTAAAAGGTTAAACAAAACCTTTTTCCTTAGCTGAGGGAGTGAAAATCATAAAAAAGAAACATGTCCATATGAGAATAGCATTAAAAAATGATGAAATATTATAGCAAAATGATAGATAATTGGCCATCTTCTGCCATCTGCTAACTGAAAAGTAAACAAAAGCATCAAGATATAAATTAATGCAAAGCATATGGGACTAAAAAGGGATTAGATATAGGATACAGGATAACCACAACTGAAAGATTTTTATAGACATGAAATACATTCAAGAATTTTAACAGAAAACATTATTTGAGTAATTTTGGTTGCAGAGAAATGGATAATAATCTTTTTTTCCTACCGGCAAACACAGGCAACAGAACATTTATGAATTTCGTTTTTACAAACTAAAATCTCATGATGTTAAGCAAGAAAGTTCAAGGTGCCTCTTCTTTTGATAAATGCACACCAAGTAAAAACAAAACAGGGGAGGAGACAATTCTATATCTCCTGTTCTACTTGGCAGATTGATGAAATTCAACTTGCATTTCTAATGTCTCAAAAGTGCAACTTAGAATATTCATTAGAAGTATAAACAGCACTATTTGAACATATATTCTGACATAAAAGTGGATTTTTCTGAAATGACATGCTGTTTTTTTAAATTTCGATTCAATGACTCAAATTATGCCTAAATATCAAATTTAGTACATGTTGGTGAGAAATTTAAGGAGCAATTCCAGAATTGGTGCACTTTGTGAATTTGGAATTTGGTGAATTTCTCAGTTTATGGAAATATATTTTATTTCACTTTCCTTTTCATTCATATTTTCCTTTCAAATTTCATTCTGAACAAGTGCAAGAAACATACTTTTTATTTCTTCTTGCATATATTTTTGCTTCATATTACATTTTTAACCACAGTTATTATTTTTAGATTTTTATGAACTTTATTTTAACTGTTCGAGCTGCATGGCTGAATTATATTTTTTCAAATAATTATTTTCACAATTTCTGTTTATTCAAGCTGTGTATTTTAAGTATATTTAATAATATAAATGTTTTGATAATTTTATTTTATTTATTTTAATGGCATTTTTTTCAAAAGAATACTTTGTGAACCAGTATATGCCACGATGCATTTGAAAACTGCATACATTAAAAGCAGAAATACAGGAAAGCACAGCTAATATCTTTCACTGGGCCAATCAGAAAAGACATATAAATGAGAAAAATGACAGTTGAATTCAGGAGATGAGTCTATTGCTTTACAGAGTTATGTTTCCCATATCATTAAATTTTATCATGCAAATTTAAGTTTGCTGAAATATTAGCCATATTTCATATTAATATAATTTTTAAAAAAATTGCGAGAATCAAGTAGTATAACACACATACAAACAAACAACAACAACCCCCCCCAAAAAAAACACCTTATAAGGTTTTTTACGTTAAACTAACCAGTTCCATGATTTTAATCTTTACGTATTCCTCACCAGAACGCAAATTAGCTTGTAGTGTATTTAAGCTCACATAGTACTGTCAGAATTCAGACAGCTCTAGCTAAATGTAACTACACCAGCTTTGCAGATCTCTCATAGCCAATGGATTTAACCTATGCACCTGTGAAGTTAGGTTAAGCCAGCTTATAGTTTACATTATTGTCTCTGTGTAGTCTTAGATTACTTATCGACGTTTAAATTTTATTTGACTGTTATTCTTTATTACAGGTCACCCCAAGTAGCAGTTATTTGTAGCACAAAGTTGTGCCCATTATGTTTGAAGTTCTGTTTAATAAAAAGGTTATTTAAAACTTTTTCAAGTCTTGTCATACTATTTTAAGCATAGCGGTAATTCACCTATCTTATAAGGTTATAGGACTAAAGTTCCAGTCTTATAACTCTCATAACCCTTTAGACTTTGAGGCATTTTGTAAATATAGCCACAATTAGACACATATATTTATTTGCTATATATAACAAACACCTTTGAAACACCTCGGTTTTTG
This sequence comes from Stegodyphus dumicola, assembly GCF_044657685.1. NCBI lineage: Eukaryota > Metazoa > Arthropoda > Arachnida > Araneae > Eresidae > Stegodyphus > Stegodyphus dumicola. The sequence continues at coordinate 186,484,423 of NC_140781.1, forward strand.
TAATATTTTCATGAGTAGAGTTATAATCTAGTGATCCAATGTTAAAAATGGTGCACAAATAATCTAAGTCAAATAACGTTCATAATTTACATCATAAAGACCAGTAACTGCCATATAAAATAGTACACATTTTTTAATTATCTGAACAATATGACGAAAACTAGATGTTTGAAACATTCTTTGCAAGAGAGTTAGTGTAAAAATTTATATTTCATATGTTTTTACTAAACAATGAGATACGACCAAACTGCAAACTTTTAATGCTTCGTTTATTTTGTTAAATACTTAACTTGAAACTACATACTGTGAAAGAGGTATGCCATGCATAGAATTTTAGCTTTTATGGTAAAAAAGCAAAGATTCAATCCAAATATAGCCAATTTTCAATGAGCTGAAACTAAAGGGATGAACCACTCAGACAACAACAGTGAAAAACAACTGCGTCAGTCTCAAATACTATATTTGGATATTCATTTTGACTTACGTTTGAAATCCTAAATCTGAAAACTATCCATAGAAAATTTTGACTGACTGAAATTCATGTAAACAAAGTTTTAGAATATAATCACAGTAGTAAAGAATTGTGTATATATAGCATTATATGCAGAGAATAAAAAAAAAAGAAAACTTTCAACTTTACTTTCAAGGCAACTTTACTTATGGGATAGAGAAAAAATCACAAGGAGACAAATCTGGTAAACATGTGGAATGATTGTCTACACAAACATATTTTTGGGTTGAAGAAGCAGTTCTATGAAGTGGTTAATGATCAAAGGGAAGACGCATTATCATGCAATACAACACATTTGGAATAATGGTTTCCGACTAAGTAATGCAAGATTAAAAATTGTCTTCTAAATTCTCAGCTATTTAAATCAACAACCCAGCCAAACGTTTAAAATTGCAAAATTGTTTTGACACATTATTTTCTAAAATAAACCTAATGTCACAAAGCTAAAAATCTAACCTTTCTTTAATCTTTCCTGAACGCAGAGAAATTGTCTCATCTTTAGCCTAGATTACAAGAACATTAAAAGAGTACAATAACAGCAAGTGTAACTGAACATTCATTTCCACTATAGCTTGGTAGTTTAAAAGGTAGCATGTAAATAAAACTTAAAACTCTTGTTTTTTTGGCGTCTGAAAATATAATATTTTAAAAATTCATAAACTGAGTAGTAAATTAGTGACTAATAAGCTGGTTCATAATTTAATTGGGCCCCACCCCTGACCTACTGGTTAAAGGCCACTGAATACTGATAGTTCATCCCGGGCTCAAACCCAGGTGAATGGGCTGGCTGCATTTTCTTAGTTTCCCTACATGTAATGTGAATGGGAACCAGTTTCCCTTAGAAAGCCCTCCACAAAAGCATTTCTTCCCAACAGCTCCCTCCCCAATCAAATAGCAATAGCTATCGTGTGTTTTGCTATATTCAAATAACCTAAGATAATGCAACAATATTTTGAAAAAGAAAATAGAAACTTAAATTTTGAAAAAAATAATTTAGTATAAAATCAAAATAATGTCAATTTTTTAATAGAGAGCAAAGCTGGGATTCCTTATATTTGAAAATTAACAATTTATATATTTACTAACTTTCATACACAAGTAATAAGAATCATAGTTCTATGATTACCCTTACTGCATTTGTCTGGATTTAGCTATAAAAAGATATTCTGGTTTTTGATTTTATTTGGACTCGCATATAATGCTTCAATGTATATTCCTCTTGCAACATTCATTCTGAAGTACTGATTCAAGAAGCAATACCAATATTAAAAAAGTACATATTTTGGAATACCTACTGTTACAAGTTCTTCCATGTGTTATGTTTTCAGATAACAAAAGTAACTTACAATTTATTTAAAATTTCATTTGAATTACACAATAAAGCTATTAAATTAATCAAATAATAAAACAAGTTTAATTCCCTTATCTTTAATCAATATAATTTCAGTTTATAAAATCTGAAAATTTTATTCAGTTATTATACTTTTGGAATAACACATCTTGAATTTTAAAATTCTGAATCATTTTAATTAATTACTTTTTAAAAATTATATTACCAAATAAACTTTCTCAGTTTTGGAAAGTTTGATTTAAATGAAATTAAAGAAAAAAAAACCAGACGGTAATAAAGGTAAATATAGCTTTTACAGGCATAAAAAAAGAAAAATTATATTAAAAATTAAGATTAATATTCCTTATAATTTCAAAATTCAATTTCCATATATTAGTAATAAATATTTATTTTGTATTATTAGTAAAAATGAGAAGAAATTCCATATAAATAATTCTCAGTAAAAATGTATTTGAAAATTTAAGTTTAAAAATAACTGTGGGAATTTATTTAAGATTATAATAAAGTGCACAAGCCACATTTGGCATCCTTGTCACTTATAACAATGATGCCAAATTTTAAAACCATCAATATACAAATTCACATAATCTTCAGGGTTTTATATAAAAATCTCTTAAATTTTGCAGATAAATTTCGATGAAGTGAACAATTTTATAATTCAAAAATTGTTTTGAAAAATTTATAAAAATAATTTTAAAAAACAGAAAAATATGTGAATTTTCTTTGGACTTAAATTTTGAATTAGGAAAGAAATTAAGCAAATATAATTTGAAAAAGAGATATTAAGTATATACCAAAATCAGATAACATTACAGAGTTAAAATTAAGTGCTAATAAAAAAAAAAAAATAAATAAATAAAAATGTGGCCCTTTGGCATATTTGAGAGGAAGAATAGCAATATGGGGGGGGGGGAATCTACATGTCATTTCAGAAAAAGGCTGTGTGTTAACCCTTTAACTGCTTAAGACGTGTTTAAACGTTTTTGGAATTTCTTTAAAAATGCTTAAGACGTCTTTACACGAATTTCAAACGGCACGAAAAATGCTTAAGACGTGTATACATGAAGCCCGAATTTCGCGAAGATTGCTTAAGACGTGTTTAGACCACGCGAACTGGTCTTCCTTCCCCTACCTTTCTGCAGGCGGCTGTCAGTTGACACAAAGGTCTTAATAGGGTGTGAAGTCTCTTTGAAAAGAGCACTTTAGGAAAAAGTCCTTAGAGTGAAGTATCTTTGTCAGACAGCAGGGTATGTATTATCTGTGTGCCGACTAAAAGTTTGCGAAAGAAGATAAATCGTTTTACAACTGTTTGCCTTGTGGTACTTTATACAAATGAAAGTCAAACAGGATCCGACGTTGTTATAGTACATTGCCGAATTTTAGTAGAAACAAGAAAAAATAAGAATTGTAACGGAGGACGCCTTTATGCCTATATGTTATAGAATCGAATATTTTATTTTTGTATTGAAAAATGATTAAAATTTTTTGATTCGTCAGGAAAAAATATAAAATGTTGCAACCAGCTTTCTTGTTTGCCTTCGTATTTCAAATGCGCGTTATTATAATGGTATATTCTTCTTTTTACATTCTTAAATGTTAAAACTGTGCTTTCAGCATGCCTGAGTTTTGTACTCGTATGTGTGGCTCTATGCTCCGTAGAAATGGCGAACTGACATATAAAATTATATGAATGTTGAAAGGAGGATATTCTACATGAAACTTCAACTAAATGGAATAAATGAATACGCCGAAGGAATTTCTAGAAATATTTGTTTTAAAAATTTTATTATTAAGATTTTAAATCCAAAATGTTTTGAAATCTAAAGAAAAAAATATGTAATCCTTGAAACATTTTTGGAAAGAAATCTATCGATATAAATTCTCTTAAAATTAATGGAGTGTAAATTAATTAAAACAGTTAGTGTACGAAAGGGTTAGATATACTGCGCACAAAAAATTACAGTCAGAAGATCAATTATTTAAAGATATAAATTAATTACATTAAAAGAATTTAAAATAAATTAACATCTGTCCAAATGTCAATAATAACAGCAATAGCACGAATGAAAGTTATTCTTTAAATTCCGAACTTAATTCATCCGTCGGTACGCAATGATTGGGTCTTTGCGATTACTTTTCTTATAGATACTACAAAAGGCCGCCAACGAAATAGTGGTAAAATCGTTGAATACTAATAGTTTGAAGCGGGTTCAAATCCTGATGAATGGATTGCCTGCATACCAGTTTTAGCGAATTTTTGCTGCCCATGTTTAATGTGAATATGAGCCAATTTTCGTTAGCTTTTCATGATGACGTGCCTTGACTACGAGTCCTCGCTCGGGTTGTGTTTGGTTGGGCTTGTTAGATTATTAAGCACGTGAAGGCGATCTGTCTAAGTGGAGGTATGCTTTCGTGACAGATTTTCTAAGGGAAACAATCTCGCACTACAAAAAGTTAAAACCATAAAAACGCACATGCAATCAGCTTGTTCACGGGGGTTTGAATGCAGGTCAAACTACCAGTTTGTTATGAGAAGCGATTTCAAGAATGTTTAATTATTTTATTTAGTTTGTCATAAGCTAAATAAAATAATTAAACATTCTTGAAATCTCTTCACATTACTGAAATGGCAATAACTTCAAATTATACTATGCTACCACTTTTCCTCTAATATGAAATTTTGAACTTTTCCGTTATCGGACAGCCCACCAGCGACTGAGCGGAGTCTAACGGAACAACTGGTGATTCTGTCCGGGGTTCGAATCCCGGCAAACGGGCTGGTTGCCAGGATGATATTCTTAGTTTTCCATATGTGTAACATGTATGCAAGCCAATTTCCGTTAGGCAGTCCTCGAACGAAGGCATCCTTCACCTTAGGCAAATAACCATCGAGTACTTTGCCATAATCAAATTAACCTTTATTCATAACATGGTTCAAATATTTTTATGTTGAAAAGTTCATGCGACAATGTTGGCCTCCGTTGAATGAAATATGTTGCTTATTTTTTCTTTGTTTTTTATAACAACAATGTTCTTGTTTTCAGAATCTGAATTATCAATAAAATTCTTTTAATAATATGCGATTCTATTTTATTTTTTTGTTTAATGAAAAATTAATCTCTTACATTTAGAAAAATTTTCGATTTTCAAAACGAGTTGCTGTCAAAAGTGCATCTTTTCGTTGCTGCATATATTTATTTAAAGCAAACTGCTTGGCCCGTGTGCTTTTATATTTGAAAAGATTCAGAGAATTTTCAACAGGGAAATAAAGTTATTAATTTTACTGAATTTTGTGGATTCTTTCTGTTTTGAGGTAAAAGTCAAACCATCAGATATGTGATAACCTTAAAATAAGGGTATATATAATCAGGATTTTGCGGCCAGACATTCCCAGCAAAATACATTACAAAAAATTATCTATGTAGAATTAATGTATATTCCGTTTAGTATTTTAATTTATCAGTGTTATTACACATCAGTTTATCAGTGCAAGTTATATCGAGTTTTAGTTGTGTTCGATATAAGAATTTTATTTGGTTTATATAAATCCGATTCATTTAATAATATTATATTTATTAAATACTATTTATTAGGTTTCCAAATCTGTCAAACCCAATCAATGGCCTCCTGGCTAAGATATCTGATTATCGCTATTTCGACTCATATTCGAACCCAAACAAACGAACTGGTTGAATTTTGTGATCTCCCCTATGTGTAACATGAACATGAGTACGTTTTACTTAGAAAGTCGTTCATGGAGACATTCATTGACTTCGGCTGATAGATCCCGTTTCCTTTGCCATACTCAAAAAAATCTAAAAATTTTTCAAAAAGACTAACAGATGCATATAAGAAAATAAAATTAAGTAAATGCATATAAAAAACTGAAGTTAATGTATATAATGAAAAAAAAAATGAGGTAAAAACAAATTTTCAATAATTTTTCAATACAGTAGTTTTTAAGTTGCTTGTTTTCAAATTTTATTTCATTTTTATGTATGTACTAATATACAGTGTATGTGTGCGAAAGTGTGCTTGTTCGGCATATCCATATATATTAATTAAATAAATCTGATTTGAAAATGCATGCACTAATGCGCTATTCTCGTAATTTTAAAAACACTAAAGTATTGTCTGGGAAAAATATTTATAAAGAAAATTAAATTTCGTCTCCTTACTCGGTGCTAATGGGAATTCTTAAAAATATAAAACTCATTTTTTTCGAACAAAAGTTTCTGAGAAATTTCTCTAGGTAAGCAGGTAGTAACAGGACCACTGACTGCTTTGTTTGAAAATCCCGATGAAGTGGATGATTTTACCCCCAAAACGTTTTCTTTAACAAAGCAGATGCGGTCCAAATGGCTTTGCTGAGAAGCGTTCGTATTTGAATAGCTTGAAAGCTTGAGTTGGAAGACTTACTGTTTCCGAAGCAATCAGTCAGACAGCAATAAAATTTGTTATAGATATTTCTCTCTCTCTCTGTGCGAGTTCTTGAAATCTTGGAATGGGTGAAAGTTTATTTTGTTTTACATATATAAGGAAACTGCATGTAAAGCAAAATAATTCAAGGCACCCATTGTATGTTAATCATTGTACGTCCCCTCAGCTAGCTCTTCGGTTGGGTATTAAGAAAAGAAATTCCTATACTGCTTTTGTATTACTTGTATAGTGAAAGATTTGAAAAAAATAGCTTCATATGAAAAGTTTTTCTCCGATGAAAGAATACAGCTGAAACATGTTTCTGTCTTCAAGTATATCCACAAAACATGAAATAGTATTGTACTCTTTTGTATTCTATTGCATTTTTATACTACTTCGTGGTAAATTTTTTTATTCTTAAATTTCTCTCTCTCTTTTCTTATAATACACAAGTGCTCTTTCAAATATGGCTGACCTATGAACCTAAATTTTTAGACTACAAAATTTTATATAAAAATTAGCCGTAATCATTAGACACAGCTTTGTGTATATTATATTCTTGAATACATGCCTGCAATTAATACTAAGAATACCGAAAAAATATTTAATTGATAAAATTCGTGATATAATTAATAATGAAAATACTGTTTAAGCTAAAAACCGATTTGAATCTTTTTTTCATTATAGGGTAACATGAGCCAAACAATATTCGTTAGAAATATACAATTATGCTAACTTGACACATCAGATAGAAAATATTTTATCGTCATCATCGGCTATGATAAAAGATTTTTACGCTTAAGATTTTGGATTATGATAAAGTACACAGGACCTATTTGTCTAAGGGAAAGGAAGTCTTCAGGGTAGATATTTTTTTTTTTTTTTTTTTTTTTTTTTGTGGGAAACAAACTGCTAATTCACAATCAATTGTACTTATGAAAAACCCCTAAACCTCCCATGCAGCAGCTAGAATTTATCGGTGCTCAGCTATCTTACCGCTTGGAGACTAGTTGGCTTTCTGAACTTACGCAATATCTATCTGAATTTGAATATTTGCATAAAAAACGAGCAAAATAAAATGACACATTGTAAATAGTACATTTTACTGAAATCAAACTTTCTTTGAAAAAGGAAAATAAATTGTAAGGAATAAGATGGATGCATTTAATTAAACAGCGGGCAATAACAGCGCTAATCATATGTTTCGTATAGGAAATCATTTTCTTCGTGTTATCGTATAATGGAAAATATCCACAGATTATATTTTACGGTTTTTAAGAAGTCATGGGTTATCTGCTTTAAGAGAACACCTTCGTGGGCAATTTTCTAAATAAAATTGGCTTGAATTCACGTTACGCATCGGGAAAATCATAAAGACCACAAGCAGCTAAACTGTTTGGTTGCCAACAACAAACTACCAACATCTAGCAATCTTATTCACTCAACGATAGTGAACTTAGACTAATTTTTGTATATTATTAGTAGTATTAAAATAACGAAAATTTTTGTTTGAATATCCTCCCTAGTAAGGTATTTCCTTTGGTTGGAAATTTGTCAACAATAAATGCTATGTTCAAACAAGACATTTATTTAGAGCATAATGCTTCAAAAATGTATGCTGGGATCCCTAGAAAAAAAATATCGCCGGAAAATATATCTCCGAAAAAATATTTAATTATTCATATTCTTATGATTAATTATTAAATAATTAATAACTTTTATAATTATTAAATGAAATGCTTATATATACTTTACCAAATGTACAGCAACACTCTTTCTTTACAAAAATACCATATTGAATAAATTATATTGTAAGCTAATTAGTAACAACATTGCTTTGTTTAATTAAGATACAATAACAAGCCGAACAAACATTAAATTGGAAGTCAAACAACTAAAATTAGCGTTATATTTTCAAATTTTCACAATCTAATTTTCATTATATCTTATCTCGTTCATTTGCGCTTTTGCAGCTGAGGATGATGGTTCGGTAAAACCATCGAAACTAGTATATAGGGCATGTAGATGTGCACCGCGTATTTTGGTTGCAATCGGCCACACCAAACGTATATAAATATATTTATATATATATATATCTACTCTGTTACCCGGTTCAGTGATCTGAGGTTCTTTACTCTTATACGTTTGTAAATTGTACATTTTTTGCCTTAAAAATTGTTCTTATCTTCCGGTTAAGGTTTTTATGCCTTTAGTAAATCTGTACGCAATATTTTTAGAATCAACAATTTTAAAGTTGTTTAAGTGCCGCTAAGCCTAATAATGTTTTTGATGGTGGTCATTGCTTGTTTACATTTGAAACAGCAGAATAGTGGATTTGTTGCCAATATAAAGAAACTTATCTTCGCAACAGCAAAGATAATGCCTTCATTTATTATTGCGAATTAAATCATGTTTAATCCTTTCTGGAATTTTTTCGAGGAAATAAGTGTTTCAGATTTACTTCGTAATTTTAATACAGATATTTGGTATTTTTGCCTTGTCGCGAAGTGAGAACTGAATTAATTCAATGACAAGTACTCAATCGTCTGTGAAAAACTGTTTCTTTTTTGTTTTGTTTGCTTAATTTCTTTTATACATCGTTCTAGCTTTATTACAGTATTTGAATAGAAGTGACAACGATTAGATAATTCTTTAAATAATATAAATTTTGTGCATTCTGAGTTATAATATGAACAAAATATAATACTGTTAAGTTAACCTCGCGGCAGAGTGTCGCTATGGTAAACAAATAGAGTGAATTTTAAAGAATGCATTTATTCTATTGTGGTTTATGCGCTGTCGGCGAAGTAGATTTAATTCAATCCATTAAGTTTAAATGAAATGCAAGAAAAAATGCGTATAATTTAATATTCTGTACAAGGAAGTCATGTGCTGTACACATCAGATTTTTTATATTTATTATCGTACAAATGTTCATTTAAATAAAAATGCCATACTCGTGGCTTTTACAAAATATTTTCATTCAAAACTGATATGCTTATCAAGATATTCTGTAAGTAAGGATATTCGTAGAACAGTTTCTGTTTGTTCACAGCATTCTAAAAACATTCAAACTCGTAACAGATTTAAAATGTTAAGTTGGTATATTTCGGGGTTGTGGCTTTCATTGAAAAGATAATTCAAAGTAAATCAAGCCCAGTAAACCATTTTTAACAGTATGGATTTTGTATATGATCGGGAGTGATTTTAGGAAAGCTGTACGAAAACATTTACGCTTAAAATAAAAGATTAAAATGCAAAAGTAATGCACCCCTTTTCATATTTTTTTTCCATTACAGTTTCAAATACAATAACATTAGTAGTATAAAACAGAGAGCCTAAAAAAATTCGAAACACTACAGGTTTTATGAGAAAAATAGATATTCAACAGATATTTCAAGACAGAAAATATTAATTATCTGTTGAAGAGAAATGCAAAAGCAGTGACTTCCAAAATTATGTCATGAAAATAATATTTATCATTTTTATATTACTATAATACTTGCATTTTGCATATAACCAGCAACTTTTATCTACATATTTTGTTATTAGTTACAAATTACAAAGATTCGAAAGTCGGAATCATTACGCCAGGATAGCGTCTACACACGGGCATATGTTTTGCGAACCTCATCGAGTTTGCCTGAGCCGACAATAGCTTCGTCTTCATAGGCAGGTATTCTTGAGCAGTTTCTGTTCATGTTATCATTTATTAAATATATACTTTCTTTACAAAATAATTAAATTATTTTTAGCAGTGATCTTCTGCATATTTCCTTTATTTATTTTTATATTTGTCAAAATATGCCCCTGTTCGTATTTGATACGCAAATTTCCAAGTTTACTATTTTCTACATTTCACTTATTCTTTTAACTGCTTCTGTAGAAACAATGTTTCTTACTTTTTTCTTACATATGGATCGCTTTAAACAGCACTTTTCTTGGAAAGAGAGATATAAAAATGTAGTACTGGAAAGAGATAATAGAAATCATGAAAACTAAACGCTTAATGAAATTTCCTAATTACGTTAACTTTTGAGATTTATTAGAATAATAACAAATCTAGTATTTAAATTAGGTGAAAAATAAAACATAAATGAAATTACTTTCCAAAAGAAATCTAGTCCTTTGAGTAAAAAGGCGAACTAGTGGCAGAGCGGTAAGTTCATTGAATCCTGGTAGTTCGATCCGGCTTCGAATCCCGGCAAACAGGCTGGATGCAAGGGTGTTTTGGAAGTTTTCCCATGTTTAACTAGGATATAACCTAGTTTCCCTTAGAAAGCTCTTCACAAAAGCATACCTCTTTAGTTTGCTTTGTCACAGTAAAAGAAAATGCAATATAAGAGACACTTTAAGGAAAAAATTGTTTGTTAACATGTAGGGATTATCTTAACTTTTGTGATTATTTCCTTAAAAATCAGAAGACAATAGAAGAAACTAAATTTTTTTTTTGTTAATATCAAAATAGATAATTATTATCTCGCATATTTTATATTTAAAAGAGAATGTTAATTTCTTTTCTTCATTGCGTTTGCTGAAATTGTTATAAACTTGCCATTGTCCTGAAATCGGTAGCAAGTGAATGTTTTCGCGATTTGATATCTGAACTATTTAATCATGATATTTTAATCTCATAAATGAACTCAGCCCTGGCCAGAGATATGATGGTAATGTTAACTTTCTAAAGTAGGCGGTACAATCAAAGTATCTATTCCCCTAGATTCTTGGTACAACTATTGTACCGCGAAAATTGTTTGCTTTCAAGCCGTCTATGGTACAACTGTCCAACCAGCCTTTCTGTCTCCCCCTTTTCGAGTAATCTTTTTTCTTTAGATTCTCTAGGTGGTCCAAATTCCTGATTCGGAGCAGCCCTTGGCTATGCATTGTTTCCCGTTTCTTAGCTGGTTAGCTACATTTTGGCGAAGACTGTAGGTTTCGTCTCATGCCAGTGTACTTGAAAATAAAACAGATGCTATCTCTCTTTCAAACATTAGAGCTTTTTCTCGTGATTTCAGTGTAATTTTTTTTCTCGCTGTCTTATTCAGTTCTTATAATGGCACATTGTGTCAAAGGTCCCAGTCAGGACGAAATTAATAAGTTTCTAAAGAGATTTAGAAGAGGAAACTTTTGCTGATACAGATTCGGACTTTTCAGATACAGAAGAAATATATTTTAATCAAGCTTTTAATAAAGATAAAGTTACCGATGACTTCAAAAGCAAGGCTAATAATTTATTTGAATGGAGACAGTGAAATGAGCATGACAAAGCTAACATATTGACACTTCGTGGTAATCCTGGTATAAAGACTGAATTTTCGGAAACCCATCTTGTTACTGATTTTCTAAATTATACTTTTCAGATGAATTGTTTAAAATTTTAACCAGAGAAACGAATCAATATGCTTCTCAAATCTTAGAGTTGCCACCAAACATAAGCGGAAAAAGGAAGCATGAAAGCGACTGAACGCCAGTTACATCAGATAAGCTTCAGAAATTTTTTGGATTAGTCTTACTCACAGGGCATATTGAAAAAGACAGCATTCGAGATTATTGGATGATTTAATGGACATCATCCAATAAAGAGGATACTTTATGAAAAATTTGTCATAATTTTTTTCTTTAATTTTGTTTTGAAAATATTCCTGGCTACTCTTTTTGAACATGGAAAGAAATATAAAATACATATTTCCTACACTGTAAATGTCAACACTTTGTATGCCCTTATTCTTTTGAAAGTATGAAAGATTAATTTATTTAAAATAAATTAGAAAATTTATTATGTAGAATATTATGTATATTCATTTAAAACCAAGGAAAAATCAAACTTTGGATATAACGATGGTTTCGAATGAAATCCACCTATGAAAGAAAACTGACATGGATTCTTTATAAACATTTAAAACTGTTCTGAAAAATATTTTTGATAAATTTATATTTTCTGAAATTTTAAATTATACATCAAAATTCTCTTCAGCAAATATTAAAAAGAAGCCTAAAAGTTCTCTCTCTCTACGGACACTACGAAAATGCAAAGATTTAAGAAATTATCTCATCAGACTTCACTTCACACTGCAGGTATATAATGGATTGATTATATGGGTATTCGAAAAATTTTCCCGTAAATTTCGTAAATAAAATCCAATTTTATAAAAAAATTCTCTCAACAGATATACCTCCTTTTTCCCGACAGTCCAAAGTAATATTTGTTAAAAGTTAAATAATCAAACACAACTAATAGATCTCTGATTTTCTTTTTTATGTAACAATAACAAAGCTATCGAAAAAAAAAATTTAAGCTTTATTATCACCTCAAAAATCAAATAGTAATGAATCAAATTCTAATCATGTAATAGTAATGAGTATTATTATGAATTCATTATTATTATTATTTCATTAACTTATTCATTAGTATTATTTTATTAATGAAAATAGATTATCAAATACTGCATTCGGACTCTCAGGCATATAAAGCTAGTTCATATTTGTCAAGTTCTGTTCTCGTTTGCTAATTTCTAGAAGAAACAAAGACATAAAATTCACAAATGATTACCCTGATTGATCAAAAAAAATTTATATAAACATCCTATACATTTTGTTCTTTATAAATAAGTACAGTTTAGCCTAAATTAAATCAAAATAAACCTCGAAAAAGTCGCAAATATAGTAACCTATTCTAGATTATTGTCCAGCGTCTGACAAACATGTAAATTTTACTGCATAGGGACGAATATCCAGCCTAACCATGGAGGTAAGAAAGTACTTCCTACAGCTTTTCTCATTAGGGGACAGTAAAGGAGGGGGGAAAAGTGTTTTGGATAGCGCCGTCCTAAAGGTTATATTATGAGAATTTAAGCCAGGTTTTAGAAGGTTAATAATGTATAAATTAAATTTAGAATGAAAATATTTTTCTGTACTTTTATCTATTTTTAAGCAACTGGAAGAAATATTATTATTTTCATCTAGCGATAAATCTTGTCCATTATTAAAAAATCGTTGCTCAGTACGCAAAATTCAAAAAGCCATTTTATCTGGAGTTCATTGCAACATTTTTCACTAAGCGTTTCTTCGTACCATGAGTGCCATAAATAAAATAGGCTTCTAACATCTTATGATAACGTTCAGTTGCAAAATTCCTACTTTTAATGTTTATATACGTTATTATCTTACAGCTCCCAAACAACATACATATTACTTCATAATAAATATTATAATGTATACTGAAAAACCATCATACCTATTCCTTTTTTTTTTTTTTTTTTTTTTTACATTTCAATGGTAAATTGTAATATACTTTTTTTAATAGTTTGATATTTTTTGGCTTATAATATTTTTTCCATAAAGAAGTACAAAAACAATCCATGGATCTCATAAAATTCAAATTTTGATTGATTTTGAGTTTCAATTTTATATATTTGTATTTTATTTGGTCTTATGAGTAAATAGAAAGAAAGTATTTAATTTTATAAATTGGTAAGAGCAGATTGCATTATTGTTTAAAAGAAGAAGGGAGTAAAAGCTTAAATTTTATTGATATTTATTTTAAAAAGTGTTTCAGTGGTTAACTTTTATTTGAAGCATCGGGCGACAATCTGATGTTTTCAAACTATAAATGCTATATTTCTTTTATTTTCCTGTTCTTTAAAAATCTTGTTATGGATCTAAAGTGTGTAGGATTAACTTCCTTGGCCATACTTTTCGCAAATGTTTACTTTTTAATAATTATTCCCTTCGTCCCTGGTGCAGATGCATAATAAGAACTGCGAAAAATCTCGTTCGCTCTTTTTTTCCTTCTCGTCTATTTCTTTTCGTAATTAGTTTGAAATATAGTAAATTATTTCCTTCATCAACATCAGATTATAAGTATGCGTTATATTTAATGCAATCATAGTCTGCTCTAAATTTATACCCAACAAATCGCAAATATTATAAAGGACAGTTTGAATATGATAGAACTAAATTTCGTAGTTCTAGACAAATATTTTTACCGTCATTCTATTTAAAATGCTGCATTAGGGAAATGTACAAATTATGGATTTTCGAGAGCGCAAATACCTTTTTCGTACACTAATAAAGCAGTTTCTCTTTCAGATTCCTGAACAGAGAAGTGAGATCTGGAGCATACTCATGAACTGGCAATAAAACATACAAAAGAGTATACTAATTTTTTCTCAGCTATTTGATAGAACAAATGTAATTTTCAGATATCTTTCTGCTATTTTATAAAGTATTTCTCCCGCTTTCCTAGCGTGCCTTTGTGGTGTAGAGTATATAAGGTATTTCCCCCCTTCTTAGGGTGCTTCGTGGTGCACGCTGGGCCGGTATTCCAGAGGTCCATGGTTGGATTCCCGGAGAAGGCATTGCTCATTTTTCATCTTTACAGGTTTTCCAATTAACCTAATGTCTCGCCCGAACTAATGGAAAGTGTAAACCAATGACAGTAAATTAAAAAAATTTTGCTTGGTTCTATTAAGAGTTAATTCTTCGATTATTACAATATTTTCTATAGCTAATTTCAGATTGTTCCCTTCAAAAAGGAGAAAAATAGAAAGCGATTCACGATACTGACCTCACACTACCATATAATTTTATTTAATTTAATTGAAAACATACACTAATATTTACTAGTACGTTGGCTATTAGCTATATATAAATCTACTTTAAAAATGTACAAAAAGAGTCTGTTTTCTATTTCGATTGCGTATACAGCTCCTTAGAGAATAAATGGTATTTATACGATATATTTCAAAATGTTTTCGAATTGGAAGTACGATTCTGTATGATGCGTGGAGAAAATTAATCAGCGTAAGTAAGGTTTTGTATATATGCCCACGATTTTCTTCATTAAAAGTATAGCTTAAATTTATATTCGAAAATCCAGTTAATGAAATTATACTCGTATATCACTTCATGGTTTATTCTATTAATTCTCAATATCTCTTAAAAATAATACACATTCAATGCATCTTTTATAACACAAATTATTAAGTGTAGAGGTAACATTATTATAGTCAACAAGCCTTGTTAATGCATAAATAACTTTCGTTACAAATATGACTTGAAATTATATAATTTCTCTCAAAGCTTTAAAAAAAACATAAACAATGTATTTCTGTTGGCATTTTTCCCAAGAATAATAAAATACAATATTACTATAAGAAACGTGATAAAATTATCTCTTGTGAAAATACGATAATGCAATGAATGTTTTTGCAAGTGTACTTATTATTCTGAAGCTTAAAATCAATTTACATACTAACTCAGTGACTTTCACATAAAACTCGTATTAGTCTGCTAGCATCTAGTGCTGCAGCTTTTACTTTTCAAATGAAACATGAAAGCAAGAGAGTCAGAATCCCTCTACGCTCACTGTTTGAGATTTTGTGAGGATGTTAAAAAATCTTCTCGTCTACTGATGAGGCTTCGATCATGAGCCTCATCAGTAGACGAAAAGTTAAAGACTGTCGAATTGTTGAATACTGGTAGTTCGATTTACTTTCGGTTGAAACCCAGGCGAATGGCATGGCAGCGTGTTTGTTTTTCCCGTATGTAAGGTTAATTTGTTCTTGTTTCCTACAGAAAGTCCTCTTTTTGAAAGAAGACGTAATTGTCAGTATAAAATATACATGAAAATACTTTAATCTCCTTAATTTATAATTCTGAATTTTGTTTAAATTTAACTTCTTTAAATCTCACATCAAATTAAGTTGATAAAATTTAGTGTAACTAATAAAGTAATTATTTATGTATAATTATTCATCAAATCATAGGCTATGCATTTTGTAATAATATTTATTAAAATAAGAAAACTGTAAAGGTATTTTTAAAAATAATTGTAAAAATAATTGTTGCTAATACATAAATGGAGAATAAGAAAGATTTTAAAGGTTTCACTGTTTCAATTCACAATGAAAAAGTACTGAAAAACAGAAATATAAATTGCAATAGAAAAATAGAAAAAAAAATTTATATTTCCGCGCTTCAGTCATGAAAGGAAGAATAGAAATTGAACTAAATAAAAATGATTTAAATTCAGGTTACGCATGAGAAAAATCAGAGACTCAAGCAGTTAACCAGTTTGGTTGCCAGGAACCAAACTCGTCACAAACTACCAACGTTCAGCAGACTTATTCAATCCACTATAGTGAACTTAATTTATTTTTTATATATTAATTATTAACAGCATTAAAATAATAAAAATATTTGTTCTAAATAAAAGTTAATGATTCTTCCTTGTATGGCATTTTCTTTGGTTAGGAGTTTGGTGTAAATACTTAATGCTATATTCAAACAAGACATTTATTTAGAGCTTAATGTTGCAAAAAATGAATACTGGGAAAATTATCACTAGAAAAAAAATATCTCCCTGATAATGAATCCCATAATATATATTTAATTACTCAAATCCTTTATTAAACACATTATCATAATTATTAAATGCAATCTTTATTTATTACAAAACATTCGACAATACACTTTCTTTACAATAATACTTTACTTTCCTATACAAAAATACCATATTGAACGATTATATTACTTATGTGAGTTAATAAACAACAACATTGTTTAGTTCATGCATAATAACTTAGATAAAGTGTAATAAAACATTGCATAGTGATATTAATTATGTAACATAATTCCTTTGCAGCTTTCAGTTTGTAGAGTCATTCGGTTATTTTTGAAGTAAGAAACATGAAAAATGTGCAATGCCCTAGCCAGGACTCGAACCTGGACCTCTCGAATACACGCCCAATGTGCTAACGATTACACCACGAAGGCTTAAAGAAAGGAGTGAGAAAAATACCTTATAAGTTATAAAAGTAATGTTTTAATCCTATTTCACATCAAGTTTAGTGTTTCAGTGGCAGAAAAGTAAGAATTTATAAACTCAATCAATTAATAATAAATTTCTAAGCTGCATGAATTTCTAAGTTCTGCAAGAATACCATTAAAAATGCAATCCTTAAAAAGAAGAGTGTATTATTTTGGAGCTGATATAGTTTGCATTGAGATTCAAACAACTGTCCTTAAATAATCCAAATCTTTGTTTTCGTTAAATAAGTCATATTTAATACCTATCCTCTTTCAAATCAGTAATCCACGTATAATTTTAAAAATGCTTTCCTTTACACTGAATTTTAGACATTTAGTCACAAAGTGACAAAGTCACAAAGTTAGTGAATATTTAAATTTGTTTAAAAATTCTTTTCTATAAATTTTTCAACTATAAACAAACAAATTAAAAATAATTTTCCAGAAAACACCAATCCTTCGGAAAAAGATTCGAATTTGAGCATAAGAGAAGCCTAAAGTTTGAAATATACCTTATTTTTTACTATAAGTTTCTTTAAAAAGCAGTTTTAAAAGTCACATCATATTCCGTTGATTAAATTTGCAGAAATCATAAAACACCATTTTTTATAATAATTATTCGAATATTATGCTAAACATCTTAAAAATATAAAAAGGTAAAAAGGAATATATCTATAAGGAATTATAGAACTGTTAAAAGATAATTATTATTTGCATGCAAATAAAAAATATAGAAAAAGATTAATGTTGTAAAGATTTTTAATTTATGCTAAAAAAAATCGGAAAATAATGTAACATTCAAGAGAACTAATAAATAATGCTATTTAAATGTTGTAACAGTGTCACAGACGGAATGAAACATGTACCAGTTAATACAGATTTTATTAATAAATTATAATGCAATTTAATCGATCTGCAATGAAATCAGTGACTTCGAAATCTGGGTAACTTGGTTATAAAATGCATAAAAATTAAAAATTAAAACAGGCAAATTTTAAAAGCAATTTATTCGAAAATGAGATGTTTGTATGAAAGAATATCCTTTTAGTTCTGATACCGTTTACTCATGAAGTGTTGATGAGTATTTGGTGGACAATTACCCTAAAGCACTCCCAGGGTCCGTCAGAGAGAAGATATTCATTCGCAAAGTTCTTGACAGTTCGCATCTACTAATGTTTACAGTGCAATCAATCTCTTTTAGGCGGAACAATTGATCTAAAATTCTGGAAGGGATGGGAAATAACAAAAGAAATGCTTGACAATTTTCAGAGGTTTAGGGTTATTTTTGCGACATTTTACGGGAAGTTCGGTCCAAAACTAGCGACAGTTTTAAAGGGATTTGCAGAAAATTACTTAACAGGCTAAGGGTTAAAATGTGTATGTTAGCCACACATAAATATTGCAAGTTGAATTCTATTAATTGGCCAATTACAACACAGTGCCCAGACGATATAGTGGTTAGGGGAGCCTGACTGCGATACCAAAGGGCCTGGGTTCGAATCCTGGATGTAAAATTATCAGTCTCTTCATAGGTAAGAGTGGGTGCCTATTAGGCGCCTCCACAATAACTACTGGCCACACCACTTCTAGCCTTATAGACAAGTGCCCGCCACTGGGGGAGGGAAAAAAAAGATATAGAACAGTCTCATTTTTTTTGACTCGCTGAACATTAAATTACAGCAGTAAAGAAAATTATGCATATACCCTGATTTCATATTTGGAATAAGATCCTCTATGACAATTTGCGGTGTCATAATACTAGTGCTATCGCAGATCTGTTGAGATGGTGGTGATAGGAGGTACTGGAATTCTTGTTATAATATTTACCTGATATAAGTTCATATGGCAATGACCTCTTGCCCAAAATGAAATAATCCCTACAAAAGATCCACTGTAGTAGTGTCCATTATAGTACAGAAGAGGTTATATGTGGTTCAGGGTGGTTGCTGTGGAACATCAACATAAGTGGACATGCTGGATAGGGCACTATGCTTTCCAGGTATTTGGCAGAAGGTGGTAGATATGATAGATGATTATATGGAGAGATTTAAGCATTTGTGTAAATGATAATAAAGTCTTTTTATAACTGTCAACATGCAATATAAAATTTGCTCATGCTTTGAATCAAGTAACTAACCAATACTGCAACAAAAACATTACTAATCAATCCTTTACTTAAAATTTTTTTACAGCTAACCTTACTTCGCATTTTCTTATACTATGGTAAGTTTATCATTTTGCACCTTCTCTAAATATTGCATGAAAGTAATTTTCATTTAATTCTGTATCTACTTACTTATAGTTATCAATGATGTTAAGGTAATTAACCTGAGTGTCATAAAAACTAAACAAAATTTATGGAATGTTCAAACTATATGTATATATGCATGTGATGATTTTGAAATTGATTGTGTGAAATATAAAGCAGTATTCGTGACCAAAGGGCCAATGTTTGAATCCCAGAGAAGACATGTTTGTAACTCTCTGATCCTTCATAGAAGGCAAATGTGGCAGCCTCAATAAAATGGCCACCACTTCCGGCCTTAGAAGTGGCCAATGTTGAAAAAAGACAAAATAGTGTCCGCCATTCCAAAAAAGTATTCATGGCCAATTGAAAATATTAAATTTCTGGATAAAATAATTCTTAGGAAGCATATTTTTAACCTAAATGTATACAGTGTGAAAAGATGCAACAGGCACACCCGTTCTTGATCCCATTTCTGTTATTCTGCATCATTATAACAATACCACTTACGAAAAAGAAGTAAGTAGCTACATGTTCACAGGACAGCAAGAAATGCAATTAGTCTAAAATGAAAGTCTGGTTCAGAACGATTTAGTTTCAGTTTAGCCTTATTTTGATCAGTTAATTTTATGTTTCATAAACTATTATTGGCTGAAGAATTATGTAGGTGTCTGCACTATTTGCTTCATGCAAGAATCATATGTTAGCGATTAATTTTGAAATGTCACAGTTTAGAGCAATTTATCTGAGCAGTTATTGTTTTTAAGACAGGAAAGGTAGGTAACTGAATTAAAATAGCTAGTTAAGGGACCACAAATTAAAATTAATTTTTTTATTTAGATATTTTGTGCTACATGCTGCTGCTGTGACTTTTCTCACTTGCCTGACACTTTATAAGTGGCTGTAAAACTTTACCCAACTCAATCCCAGCCTTGAAGGAGAATCTTCTGCAGAGCTATTTCAAGGGTCTCCCATCCATAACCACAGGTTTTTAGCAGGAAGGCAATGTGCAGGTATATTTTGAGATCAGAATATCCCAGTCATAAAGAAAAAAGTTCAGGAATTAACTCAAAATTTTTTAACACTAAGCCCAATGTTGCACGAGTTCAACGAATTACATTTGTCACTACAAGGAACGAAATAAACTGGAAATATTTAGGTGAATTGACACACTGAATAAAAAGCAGCGAACTTGAAGAAGGCTGAAATATTGGGAATTTAACTGATGAGTACAATATGATAGATAGCATCTCAACATCTTCAGCATCAGAATGACATGGTGTTGCTGCTTAGCAATGGTGTTTATAACTCATGAACAGCAATGCTCAGTGATGATATTATATTTAAAATATATTAGCTACTATATTAGATTTAAAAGCTAAAAATGAGACATGGAAGCCATTGGAAACAAACAACAGAAATGCATGTTTGACTGTCAATAAATGACTAAATAAAACTGAAATGTGTGTGTGACAGCTAGTATGTGGAGTTCTTTTAACATCTGCCCACTGGCATACAATTTTCAGTTGTGTACAGAACGTAAAAGACGGGATAACAATGCAATGTGTAAAGTACTTTCACTGATTATAATAGATTCCACATTAGCAATGATTCTGGATACCAACTACTCTAGCTAGAGTTTGTTGTATATATTACCCCAGAAGCATTACTGCAACAGATTAATATGGCAGTTTATGCATGATGCACATAAACAGTTGAAGCCTCAAAGAAGCCAATGTATGCCTGCTCTGGAATGCTACTGGCCTTGAATTTTTATTAAAAATCTTTATGGATGATAATATAATATTCTTTTTCCTCTTCAGCAGTTAGGATTTTATTTAAATTAATTAATATCCTCATTCCTCTACATTAGGATTGGGAATCAATGAACACTTCTCAGACAATATAACAAAAGAATGGTTGAGATTTTTCAATGGCATCATTTGAACTACAATGAAACCTGGCTTATAACGAATGAACCTTTTGATCTCGTCAAGTTTCTTATACACTAAATGTTACTATACACATTATAGTGAACCTGCAAAAACTTGAAAATTGGATATCTTCAAATAAAACTGCTGTAAGGTTATCTAATTGTAGGGATATTTTAAAATATATATATATATACAGTATATATATATATTACTTTTCATATTCTCTCCACAATTTCTGCAAATGTTAATGGAAAAAATTATTAACTGTTAAAATTATCTATGTTTAGGATATTAGGATTTATATTCATTCCATTCACATTTTACATTTCATTCATAACGTACAAGGCAACCAAAAGTGTTCTTGCTATTTTGGACAGTCAGAAAGAAAAAGTCATAAAACAAATAATAATCACCACTAATTCTCAAAGTAATCATCATTGGCATCCAGTGCCTTTTGCCAACTAGTGGCTAGCTGTGCGATGCCATCACAGTAAAACTCAGGCGTCATGGATACAAAGAAGTCCATGAGGGTCTTTTCGAAGTCTGGACGGTTGTTGAAGGATTTCCCATGAAGATGGTAGTCGAGGGAATGGAAAATGTGGTAGTCTGTTGGCACAAAGCCTGGGGAGTATGGTGGATGTGGTAGTGTCTCCCAGCCCAGTTGCAGGAGGTTGTCCCTGGCCTGCTGAGCCACATGTGGCCTTGCATTGTCATGGAGGAGGAGTACACCGTTACGATTAAAAATGCTGGCTCTTTATGCATCAGTGCCTGATGCACACGTTTCAACTGCTATGAGTACAGGCCTGCCGTGATGGTTTGTCTCACTAGCAGGAGCTCATAGTGCACCACTTGGCAACTAGTTCACAAGATACACAGCATGATCTTGCGTGTGTACAGATAATGTCTCACAGTGGTCCAACCAATGTCTGGAATGCCTGGGTGTGTCATACTGGACCCACTTTTCATCACTGGTGTGTAATCAGTCAAATATGGATACATTGCGGTGCCGACTAAGTAATGACAAACAGACAGCGACACGCTGTTGCTTGTTTGCATCGAACAGTGAGTGGGGTACCCACTTGCTCAGCTTGTATGCCTTTCCTAATGTGGTGCAAATGGAGTCTGATCATTTCATCAGATACCTGGAAGTGTGCAGCAAGCTCACTGCATGTTTGGCTACTGTCACTCTCTATGGCTACTCTCAGGGCCTCATCATCCAGTGCTTGTGGCCGACCACTGCGTGGTGCATCACTAATAGACATTCCCTGACCTGAACTTCTGGAACAATTGACGCAGTACGTTCTTAAGAGCATGATCCCCAAAGGCCTGGCAAATTCGGCGACTTGATTCTGCTGCTGACAGGCCCACTTTACAGCAAACAACTCCGAACGAGTGCCTTTTAAGATTCCATTTCAATCAGTTGCTGTGTGAATTATGTTTGAAATACTGAAAAGCGCTTTTATACTCTTGGTCAATGTTCGGACTCCAATCCTAAACCCTTCATTGCCAGGTTTGGCGAATATTTTTATGTTGGGGTTCACTTTTCCAATGTCATATCAGAAACGGCAAGAACTTTTCTGGTTACCTTGTAAAACATCTTTATGTTATTTTTCTTACTTTTTACCCCTTGCTTTACTCTGTTCTAAACAAGAGCTATGTCAGACAGGTGTAACACTAAACTTTAGGAAAATAAGGATGTAATAAGCATATCTTAAGTTACCATATCGTGTACATGATCATTCAGACAAAAAATATGAATGGATTCTCCGATTCCATTCAAAATCTTTAATTAAGCTAGCAGACAGAACTCTATTCAAGGTGCTATGATGGAAAATTGATATGAAAGGAAAATATGATGGATGCTTGATAAAAATTACAAACCTCTGCTAGGAAGAACTGCACATCTTTATATGTTTTTTCTTTAGATTAGAGTATATAGGAACAATCTGAGACTAGTAATATAGCATACATGCATTTGAGATAGCATACTATGAACGTTAAAGACGGTACATTACAATAAAGTATCTCCATTATTTATTTACCTGTACTGGAAAATAAAAAGATCACCAACCTGAAGAATAAAAAAAAAAAAAAATTGCTCATACAATATTTTCATTCGCCATCACTCTCATTATTCAAACATGGTCATTTCCTCATGAAATACACTACTGGACATTAAAATTGCTATAGCATGAATGGGGACAAACATCAAATTTCCATGAAAGGTACTATATGTTGGGATATGGAAATGATTAGCATTCTAGGGCAAGTATACAAAGCAGGTATGGGTAATGCCACCTACACTGTGCCTTAAATGGAAGTTGTATAATGCATTTCTCATTTCAATAACTTTTGAACATTGGTTGTTTATGTAAAGGTTGCATTATGCCTCCCGTAAGAAACTCCTACCAGCAAATGCAGGAATTTGACCATGGCAGGATTGTGGACAATCTGGACTGCACAAATATCAATCTGCAATATTGCTTCTTGTGTTAGTAGGCATCCCATGATTGTAATGTCCCTATCACATATGCTTCTGCTACGTGGGACTGGACTTCGAAAGGGACATTTCTCAGAGCCCGCATTTCCATGAATCCTACATAGTTAGATTACCATTTTCACTTGCTAAACAGACTTGAATGCCAAACAGTAATTGATTATCACTCAGAATGGCAAAAGAGGAATTTGTTTTCAAATTTCATGCTGTATCGCTCTTATGGAAGCCTTCCAGTATTTTATTTTGACATTTTAAATTTGTTTATTATTACGAAAGATTAAATGTAATATGAGTGAAATACATATGAGTTTTACTATGTTTCAGCACTTTCAGTTCACATAAATACTACACTATATCAAAATAGCACATATTCTGAATTTTATAAGTTCCTTCTTGTTTGTTTCATCGCTTAGAGAAAAACTTAAAATGTGTGCAACATAGAAATCTTTTGATTTAAGCATTCAGTTAATAATAATGAGCTTTTTAAAATTAGATTCTGTTTGTGATTAAAACTCCTTAAGCATTTGTTGATTTTGTAATACTTTTCTTAATCTTTTAACAAGATTCATATATGTCTATTTCACTTGTTATATTGTTACATTATGTACTCATATTTATGCCATAATGTTGTAATATAGTAAAAAAAAAAATAACTCAGAATGATCAATCAGTTTTCTAAGTCACTTCTCAAATAGTAAATGAGGATATGTATATAAAAATATATAATCAATGTTAACAAAAAGTGAGACTGAACTAGAAAATCAGTTTTTGTAATTTTTCTATTGTAATTGTAATTGTAGATAATTATCCAGTTGATATATGTTTCTCAAATGTCATCAGTGACTTAGAACATTTTATATTCCTCAAAATAAAAACTTGAAATGCAATATTATTTAATCACTGAACTCTTATTTTTCTATTAATGTAATAATGTGTATAATAATTATGCACAAAATAAACTTATACAGACTAAGAGTAATATTACTTGTTGAATTCTTATTTTACTATTCATGTGCATAATTAAGCATAAAATAAATTTGCATAGAATAAAATATCTAGAAATAGAAACCAATTCTATTTACACAACGAAAAAATCCATATTTTATATTTTGAAAAAAAGTCAGCTATGATGAAAACTTTGATTCGAGGATCAATTACTGTACTTTTTAGCTCCTTTCTTTTGCCCAAGCCCATAGTATCTAGAAGGGAGGAAGCTACATATTTTCCAAACAGGACTTCAGTATTATTTTCCACTTCCTGCACTTTTAAAAATGCAATGGAAGTAATAGAAATTAAGTCTTGAACATTGTTATCTTCCAATTTATGTACGTATTTCATCAATAAAATTGGCTTCTATTTCTACCGTTTGTGATCTTAACTACTCTAGCCATCGCCATATTGGAAATTACCTGTGATCCTTCAGAAGCAGAACTTTCACCTAATTAGTTGATCTCTATGTGGAACAGAGCTGCAGATGAAACATTTTCAGCAAAGTTTTTATATATTCTGCATAGCCTGGACATCCTTTCCATAGCTAGGCAGGACTTCACTTCCAGTAGAGCTATTTTTTCTAGGAACCCTCCCGTTTAAACCAATGCTACCAGAATCTCATTTCTCACAAAAAGCCCCATCTAGCGGGGACAATAGCTAAATGTAATAACCCCTTTAGGTGAATATGGAAACAATGGGTTTAGGAGGGTTTCACTGCTGGTAGGGAATGCAATTCAGAATCTTAGTGGCCACAGGTCCTTAAAGCTTTAGAGGACATACATGTTGCCCTTTCAGCCTTGAAGGACAGTACAGCCACATAAGGTACACAAGTCATGAACTTGGTTTGCATGCAGGATGACGAATGTCTACATGGACAGCGTAAAAACGTTTGCAGCAGTGAAAGAATACCTACAATGATATGACGAACAATGATACTGGACACAGGAATGGCACTAAGTCATTGAAGAACATTGCATAAAATCTAAAGTATTATTATATTATAGAGAACAAACTTCTTTAAACAATTTTATTAATGGGAAATCAGGATTGGAATAATATCATGTGGCCTTTTTAAACCGAAATTCCAATGAATGTTAATCTTTGAACACTCTTTTTGTGATGCCATTTTACTAAAATTAAAGCATACAGAAATTAAGATGAACAGGAAACATAGAGGACACTACACACTCCCTTCACAGTGAAAACGAGGAGACATAATCCTTTACATGGGGTGTAAAAATGACGGTCCTTCCACTGTGTGTGGCGTGGTTGTGACTGACCAGTGGTGAAATTTTCCCCCAAGGTTTGCACTGTGTGTGCGGATCTGGATAAGCCATGTGTCTGTTAGCTTTCTTAATTAAAAAGAAAAAATGGCAAATGAAGGTGAAAACAAGTGACACTTCGACATCTCACCTTAAAGAAATCAGGTGATTGGAGGCTATGTGGAGATTGCATAGCTTTTAATAATATCACCACTCCTGATCGATATCCTCTACCGTTCCTCACCGACTGTCGCTATATTCTACATGGTAAGAAGATTTTTTCATCCATTAACTTAATTACAGCTTATCAACAAATTCCAGCGCATGAAAGCAACACCCCCAAAACTGCGATTATAACTAATTTTGGGTTGTATGAATTTCCATTCATGACATTTGGTTTATGCAACGTGGCACAGACATTTCAGCGATTCATGAATATGGTACTATCAGGACTAGACTTTACATTCTGCTATTTAGATGACATGCTAATCACTTTTCCAGATGAAGAGTCACCTTGTGAGCATTTACACACAGTTTTTCAAAGGTTAAACAACTATGGTTTATGCATCAATGCTGCAAAATGTATTTTTGGCACTTCGAAACTTAATTATTTGGGGTATAAAATCACACCTGAAGGAATAACACCTCTTCCGATGAAAGTTGAGGCTATACAAAACATACCCGAAACCACATCAGCTACTAGCTTGCACAGGTTGTTAGGGATGATCAATTTTTATCACCACTTCATTTCAAAGTGTGCCAAGCTTCAACAACCTCTAACCTCACTACTCGGTGGAAGATGTAGAAATAGTAAAATACCACTAACATGGACCGAGGATTCTTGCAATGCATTCAAAAACTTCAAAAATGCACTTTGCCACTCTACTATGCTGGTTCATCCCTCAACTGACGTACTATATCTCTCACATGCGATGCTTCAGATACAACTATTGGGGGCCGTCATTCATCAAATTGACCAGGGAGAGATGCATCCAATAAGTTTCTTCTCATGCTCCTTAATTGACACACAGAGAAAGAAAAGTGCATATGATAACGTTTGGGTCATGTTGCATAAAATCTAAAGTATTATTAATATACTATAAAGAACAAAGTTCTTTAAACAATTTTATTAATGAGAAAACAGGATTGGAACAAATATCAGGTGGCTTTTTTCAAATGTAATTCAAATGAATATTTATCTTTCAAACAGTCTTTTTGTGATGCCATTTTATGAAAATTAAAATAAGATGAAGAGGAAACATAGAGGATGCTACGTGATCTTTTCAGACGAAACCTAGTTCTGTGTACAGCAACATGATGCATGTACCTATGTGTGAAGGCAATGAAAAAAAGGAACGTTGGCAGTTTTCATTTGCCGTCATTGGATAACCGCCCTACCTAGTATGCTGGTACGGGGTGACATTTGGTACACATCCCGGTCATCTCTTGTTTACACAGGTGGTAATATGGACAGCCCCAATTACCTTTCTGACGTTTTAAGGCCCATGGCTGCATCTTCTCTTCAAGGCCTGCGTTATGTAGGCCTGTTTCAAACAGATAATGAATGATCACTTGTTGCCCATGCAATTCTGATCTTCCTCAACGCAGAAGGTGTTGGACTACTGCTCTGGCCAGCGCATTCTTCAGATTTCACACCCACCAAGAACATCTGATCATGGATTGCTTAGAGACTGGCATACCATCCCTACGATTGATAAACTCTGGCAGAAAGTTGAAGCTGCATGGAATGAAGTACTCATATCTGTCATCCAAGCTCAGTTTGACTCGATATCCAGCCTGATATCGCAGCTCAGCGTACTGAGTTCTACACACTGTGTACCCAAACTACTCGCAAATTTAACCAAACCCATAGTCTGCTATTTACTTTCTTTCCTGGTACAAGCCCTCCAAAATTTACCAACTTTTGTGCCAAGCTTATATGTTAAACACAACAGCCATTTTGAAAATAAAAATACCATAAAAGAGCAATGAATCAACATAATTAAAAATACAAGAAACATCTGTAATAAAACACTTACCTTTTTCTAGAAATCCTTATGTAATTTTTTTGCATGCTGTTTTTCTCCACATGTACACAATATGTTTTTACTTAAAAAAAGCAACAAAGAATTGCACAAATTTTTCATTGTGTTATGTTGTTGATTTTCCCTATGTAACATAATGATATGTTTTTGCTTAAAAAAACATACAGGTGCACAAATTTTGATTGCTTAAGAAGCAGAATTTTATGGAGTGTGAATTTTTGTATTCTCTACTGTTGGATAAAATGCAACACTTTCACCAGCCAGAAAACAACCACAGTCCCATTACAGTTCCTTAGAAGAAAGATACTCAGTAGAAAAATAAACATTAACAAGGAACTCATGAATACTTTTCAGGGGAGTGCAAATAATTAGAAAGAACCCTAATCTTGTACAGCAATTTATTAAGACTATCATTCTGAGCTTAATCTTCATTTCATGAAAAGAAATTCCCCAGCTTACGAATAAAATTTACATGTTCATTGCACATATCACTTGCTAAGAGAAAAAAATGCATAATTTTTATGTTTGACAGGAAAAAAAAAAAAAAAGAGCAATATTAGTGCAGATTCACAAGTTTTTTTTTAAATTTCTGACAGTACCATATAACTCAATAAACAAAAATATAATTATAAAGGAAATAAAAATTATTTATTTGCCCATGTAAATATTTCATAAGGAACTTACCTAAAGGCTCATAAAATGGGTGTCTGGCAAAGCGATTATACCACCCAGTTGCAAAATCTTCATGCTCTGGGCACAAAGCAGCAATATGACTACTATTCATTTTATAAAAGTGCTCCCATAATTCTTCTACTGGACGTAAAAAAAGTACATCTGTATCCACATATAATAATGAGTCAATGTGATGAAGTATGGACTGAAAATTATACAAAAGAAAAAAAATTCAAGTGAATTGTTTTTAATTATATACCTAAATAATGTAATGAACATTTATGGATTAATTTACAGATGAAACAAAACAGCAGAAAATACATTGACAACAACATCATTATTGGAGAATTTAAACAAGAATCAGCATAATGTCTGTAAATTTTGCAGGACTAGTTTCCTGGACTGGTTAAATACAGAACAATTTTCTTCAGCTGCCTCAGTGCAAATGAATGAGACAAAATATGGTGTTAAGATATGAATGACTGGAAAGAAGCCAAGCAACTGGTGCCATCTATTGATGAAACAAAAAAACAAACAATTTCCTTAAAAGCTGAGGGTAAAGATGGATTGGAATTACATGTGCATGGAATTATGTCCTGCTGCTCACTTCACTTTTGAGCTTGAGACATCCAATTCTCTTCCATTAATTGACATTTTAGTCACACCTAACATATTCAACTTCAATACTACTTTTTATCGTAAACCTTCATCGGTTTGCCTTCACCACACGTCAAATCATACCATTCAGCTAAATAGAAGTTAGCTTCATTTCATTCCCTTGTATTCCATGCACTTCTCAAGTTTGCTCCTCCAAACTGACTCTTGATCAAGAACTAAATTATTTAAAAGCAGTTGCTATTGACAGGGGCTTTCCACCCAACATTATAAATCAAGCAGTTAAAAAATTCTCATCTCAGCACATCAAAAGGCATGCTTTCATTTTAGGAGATTATGAGAATTCTGTTGTCATTCCTTTCTTACCATTCATTAGTTATACAATTGAACATATTTTACAGAAACTCAACTTTCAGGGCTTTTTGTTTCTGTCAATAAAATTCTCAGTTCCATACTAAAGGACTCTATTCCAGATATGTCTTCCTGGGGTAATAAAAGGATTCCTTGCCACTGTGGTTTAATTTACATTGGTCACACTAAAAGAGCCTTAAACTTTCACATTAAAGAACACGAGACGTATGTTAGGAAAAAAGAAACACAGAAAATCACACTTTCAGTGTTTCTTTCCTGCAATCATATTTTTTATTTTTCTGCAGCCAAAATTATTCAAAAAATATCTTCCACTGGTGAATTAGATTTTATAGAAGAGTTTCACATTCAAAAAAAGTCTTTCCGTTCTTGTTAACGACCTTAATTCGAATACATGTTTACCCTCAGCCTTCAACCCCTTACTTGCCATGCCCATCTCTCATACGGGCGACCAACAGGAATAAATTTTGTCACGCCCGTATCTAACATAGACTCTGCTTCTGCAATACAATGTCACGGGAATACCAATTTTTATTGCACCTGTATCAATTCTATTTACACAGATGGCTCACAGATAGCAACACAGTACTTGTAAGTTGATTAGATAAAAGTAGTATGTAGATTCAGAATATTTTTTTCTGTTAGAACATATTTTAAAAAGATGCAGTTTCAGTGCTTATCGCTTTTTCGTGCTTGAAGTTTGTAAAATGAGCAGTTCAAGTGAACAAGAGGATTTAAGTTGAAGAATTGGGAAGTGGTTCAGAAGGCATCCTTTTTCAGATGCTTTTGATTCTGAAAATAGTGACAACAGTAACAATCACACGCAACTTCTACCAGGACACCAAAAGAACCAAATTATGCCACATATCCCAGATATTTGCCCTCCACATTTTCAGTTGAAATTATTGCCTAAAGTTAATATTTCAAGGCATAGAGCAGGTATTTTACAATATTATGAGAATTTTATAAATGATGAAATAGTGGATTTAATTGTAAAACAGACAAATCATTATGCTGGTCAAACACGTAATGTTGGTGAAAGGAAACTGAAAGGTAGAAGAGAATGGAAACCTTATCTGCATATGAAATGCATTTGTTCTTTGTGCTTTCAGTTTTACAAGGTATTATAAAAAAACCTGAAGAAAGCATAGACTAAGAAAACATCAGTAGAAACTTTTTTTTTTCTGCAAGATTATGTCATATAATCGATACTGTGAAATAAGAAAATACTTGCATTTTGTGAACGATTCTTATGATCCAGAAAATCATCCTAACCCAAAACTCTACAAAATCTGGTCTATCTATAAGCATCTGAATAAAGTATATAAAAAAACAATTACTCCAGAAAGAGATATTACCATAGATGAAATGCTGATGTTGTACGAAGGACGTTTATCCTGGCACCAACACATACCCTTGAAAAAAGCAAAATTTGGTATCAAAACATGCATGCTAAGTGAATCTAAATCTCGTTATATATGGTCACTTAGTATATATACCGAAAAAGGTACTTTGTTTTATCTTAAATTCTGATCTCTCTCGTTACCTTCAGAATTGTTATGACTCTCATGATACCATTATTGAAACAAGGCTACTGCATCACCTTAGATAATTATTATACTTCACCAGAATTATGTGATATACTTATCAAATAGATGTGGTTGGAACTGTTAGATAAAAAAAAAAAAGATTTACCTTTAAAAAAAATAAAAACTTATGCAGCTGTATCATTTAAACATGGCAAAAATCCTCACTCTCAAATTAACCCCTTCGAGCCGGGTAGCGAAAACGCGTGCTTATCGTGGAGGCCGGCAGTGTCTTCCACGAGCGTCTCTCCAGGGCCGGGGGCTTTTTTGCTACTAAGCCTAAATCCATGAAATTTCCGAAGTATCAACGCATTGTTTAATAATGCTCTATAGAGTATTTAAACGGCTTATGCTTTATAGATATTTTTATATATATATACTTTAATTACCTTATTTCTTGTTTAAATGCATATTTTACACATTTTATTTTAATTACTCATCATTTTATGACTTTTAACATTATACATCTAAAAACTAAATATATTACTTAAAATTCTCTTTTCGTATGAAAAATTTTAAAACGGATCTACACACAGTCCTACATTACATTCCTTGAACTCGTAATAACTCATTTGCCGTTTTGGAGGATTTTTCTGGGAATGTGAACAAACGAAGCACCGTCGTCTCATTTTCTTATCAGTCTCTTCTGAACAAAGTTTTGGAAAATGTCTTTCAGTTAATCTTTCAGAATCAATGTCAGAATTTCAGAATCAATATCTGAAATATTTTGCATCATTTCTGCTATTTCATGCTCTGTTAAACATTTTCGACGCTTCGACATTGAAACGGTAAAAACAGAAAGAATTCACGTCTAACAAGATCTAATTATTTTCTAAAAACTGAACTATAAACCGAAATACTCAACGCTTTAGCGCATATAAAAATTCTACTTACAATAAACAACTACCACGTGCGAATAAAGTGCGATTTAAAGAGACGTCATAAATCACGCCATTCGGTAACATTTAGTTCCCCGTTTGTTCATATAATAAAATACACGTGTATGTGAGTCATGCTTCTCTCATTTCGAGTAGAATGTCTAATGTATATGTATCTGAAACCATATGGGCAAACAGTGCCATCTTGTAGCAGAAATTATAGTTTGAAAAACGTTCCAAGGTACTGGCACAAATACGTGACATTCGGTAGAAAACGCAACATTGCTCTGGCACGCCTGCGTGTCAGCCTGTAGATAAGTGTGTTCGTTGCTGGCACGTATACGTGACAGTTGGCGCGAAGGGGTTAAGGGACAAAAAGGAAGTGAAAATGTTGAAGAAATGACCCAAAGAAAAAAATTGCAAACAAAATCAAAAGTAGTAACTGATTACAATAAAACAATGTGAGGTGTTAATACCTTTCTAGTTATCAAAGAGCAAGAAGACGTGAGAAAAAATATTATAAAAAAATATTCTTTCATCTTTCAGACCCAGCAGTTCTCAGCACTTTTTAAGTTTATAAAAAAATAGGTGGGGGAAAAAGTCCCATCTAAAGTTTAGACTGAATTTAATCAATGAAATAATTGACAAATATCATACTTTTACCCAATTTTTCAAGACGAGGTTGTCCATCGAGTGAAGTGCCATCAAATCATTTATTTGAACGTCATTTTTTAGAAGCTATACCACCTACAGGGTAAAAAAAAAACTTCCAGAGAACATAAAGTGTGTTCATCAAATAAAAATGCAAATGCAAAACGAATTAGGAGAGAAACGAGGTATTATTGTAAAGATTGCAATGTAGGACTGTGCATACTTTCGTAGGACACATACATAGAAAAATTATTAAATTTTTGAAAAACTATTATGGCTATTATTAATATTGAATAAAAGCATCACCATTTGCAGATAATAGCGTGCATTATTTAAACATATGTGATTTCTCTCTCTCCAAAAATTTACATGTGATCTTAAAGGCCTGCATTGAAGTTTTTCTGCCTAAGCTTGGGTGTAAGGAGAAAGCCAAATATAAAATATAGCAAGTTAATAAAAAATTTCACATATTTAAAAAACTTAAATTTAAGGAAAAATATAGTGATTTATATGAATTTATTTTAAATTTCATAAACATTAATAAAAAATTTATTTTTGAATAAATTTTACAAAATTTTGCGACGAGTAAGGGGTTAAGAAAGTTATGTTTTCTTGTTTCATCAACAGATGGCACCGGTAGACTGACTTCTTTTCAGTCCTCCTTATCTTATCACCATATTCTATCTCATTCATTTGCACTTAGGCAGCTGAAAAGATTGGTTCTGTATTTAAACCATTGAAACTAGTCCTGAAAAAAATTTACAAACATTATGCTGAGCTCATTCTTGTTGTTTATCTTCTCCAATAATTGCTATTTGGCATGTTATTTAAATCTAAACAATGACATTATAAATCCACTTGATATCAGTCAGGGGGGAAAAAAAGTTATTGTAAATATAAATATATATAACTTGGTGTCTCCCAGCAAACAGTCATCTAGCACACATGGTACAAAAATAGTTTTGAAAAATGTAAATAAATGAATACAGGAAATTATTTGTAAACCACAGAACAATCAATGGGCATAACCTGATGAAATGCTATAGTGCTAACGTTACATTTATTCACCATGTACAAACTTCTTACAGTAATCAATGTTAAGAATTTGAGAACACTGAAAAGCATAGCTTTCTCTCATTTGAATTTTAGTTTACATATAGTTACATAGTTAAAGAAAAGTAGTTTAAAGCTTCATCATATATCAGAGAAAAATCTAGAACATAAACCCCTGTTGCCATTTACTGAAAAATACCTTTATTGGTCATCGATTTAGAAATAACTATATAAAGTTATTTCTAAATGGATGACCCAATAATCCAGACAATAAACCCAAGTACATGTATGTGATTTGGAGCAGCATTTCATTGCTTTTGTAGCACCCTAAGAAAAAGTATGATTTTAATTGTTTTATGATTCCTTAAAACTACAGGATATTATGCTAACTGCAGGTAGAACTTTTTTTTTCACTTTTTTAAATCATATAGTATTTAATCAAGAGGTTTAAGCTTGAATAGTAGAATTCCTTCTTCTCATCACACAAAAGGAATAGCATGTACATTGTAAATGTCTAATGCTGCATACTGCACACTAAATAATTACCTTATTTAATATTCTTGACATCTTAACTGCATAGTTTATGAATTTAACATTATCATATATATGTGCTAACATATTGCATCATATAGAGTGTTCTATATTATTCCTAGTTTCATATAACAATGATCTTCACAAACATATTATCTGTAGACAGAGAGCAGAGTCATACATTTGTATAATTATATAAAAATTTATCATACTCCATGTATATAGTTTGTAAGGTTTATTCTAAGTTTAGAACAGTTATTTTTAAGTTTACGCACCCTTTCTATCTTCAGCTTACAATTCCTTACCAGAATGAGTTTTTAGAATCGTGTTAAATGCAAACAAGGAGTAGTATTTAAGCCGAAGCTCCACTGACTTTGGAAGAGAGAATCAGAGTTTCTGAATAGTGTGTGTTTACCTTTTTGGCTACATCTCTCTAAGCTGTTAGTATGCTCAGTCATATTATGTGTCCTTGATAGCTTCACTAGATAATTTTATATTTAGAGGCCAACTAGTTTAGAGTTGTGTTAGCTTCAGCTAAATCTTAGTTAGTCATTAGTTAGTTTTTGTTTAATAAAATTTTGAGTTTAAGCCCGAGTAGAGGCTTTGCTGCATGCCCTGAGAAAGGGGCCGACTGTATACCTTTATCTTGAGCAATAAAAGACTAATTTAACCCTTCTTGAGTTTACATTTCTATTTTTGAACTTAAGCAATTATTCGCTTAGCTGTTCACTAGGTTCCTCAACACTTAACTAATAGATAAAAGGGAGGAACACTATAAGTTAAATCTCTTTAAGCCATATCCTGGACAACACACTGCTAAATTATTTGTTGCCAATATAACTTGGCTTATCCCGCCATCTCTGTTCACAATGAAAAACCTGCCTTATTATTTGGGACAGAGGAGAAGGGAACTTGCCTTTTTATTACATCATTCTTTGTAGAAGTACACTGCAAAAAACAAAAAAAAAAGTAAGAGGGACAGAACTGTTCTGTATCACCCAATCCACTGGGCTGATTGACGAAATTCAAATAGCGTTTTTCGTGAGTCAAAAGCGCGATTTAGGATATAGTATATTATATTTATATATAGCACTGTTTTTACATAGGTATTTTGACACAAAAGCGAACTTTTTCTGAAATAACATACCAATTCTTTTCAATATTTCGATTCTACAACTCAAATGATGCCAAAGTGTCAAGTTTCGTAAAAATCGAACAAGCAGTTTTTAAAAAATTAGTTCTCAAAATTTTAGCTCCTCCATGTTAATTGAATTCGGTATATATTTTGTAATACCTCTTTTTTTATTAAACTTTTTTTTATTCTTTCTTTCGCAATTCAAAATTTAGGTTCTTTCCAAACAAAATTCACCCGTTTTTTATGATTCATTTTAAAAATAACTTTTATAAATTTTTTGAAAAAAATTTTGAAACTTTACCCATAAAATTTTTACCATCATCCTAAAACAGATGTACTTCTAAGCATACCTATAAAAATTAAGCGTTTTTTATTCAAAATTTCCTAATATACATGTGAATTTACATATTAGCATGTTCTGAAATTTGGCATATTTGTTTAAAGCGATAATAACGCCAAATGTGGTTTAAGCACTTTGTCAAAATTATTTGAAAGTATGAAAGATGACTTTTTTCCCGTTGCTGTACAATGAAAAAAAGGAAAAGAAAATAGGTTGCTATAAATTAAGAAGTTTGCCAAGTTCTTGGCGCAAACTGAAAAAAATAGATCAAGACAAATTTTTAAATTTGTCCATAAATTTCCCACCAAAAATTATAAAATTTAATGTATGGGCATAATTTGAGTGGTAGAATCAAAATATGGAGGAAGAAATTGGTTTTTAATTTAAAAAAGTCCAATTTTGCATCAAAATACCTATGTTAGAAGAACGCTATATATCAATCTAATATATATCCTAAGTTGCGCTTTCGAGGCATGAAAAACGCAAGCTGAATTTCGTCCACCGACACAGTAGAACGGGAGATATAGAACTGTCCCATTTTTTTTTTCACAGTGCACATCACTTTGCCTGAGCTTTAAACTTATCTTTGTCCCAAGTGCAAGCAACTTGTGCAATAAAATGGAATGTGAAAAAGAATTAACATATCATTTAATGTAATACACACCGGCAAAAAAAGACGCTGACATGCACAAAGTTTGAAAAGCTTTTTCCATTCATCTCCTTCAGATCCATTTGGAAAATTTATGGGATGAATTTCAAAGGATAAGCGTTCCAAAATAGCTGATGGCCACTGAAGTAACTAAAAGAATAAATAGAAACCAAAATTTAATTCTATGAACTGAATTTACATTGTGAATGAAAATTTAAAAAAATACATATTCATAATTAAAAAAATAAATATAATTTATAAAATAGTAAATATGTCCTGATATATTTCTCTGGATCATACATCCATTTAAGAAACTTATGAACAACAGGTTAGAGGATAATACAGAGCTAACAACAAAAATAACTTTTTTAAGAAGTGTAGTATGAAGTATACTGATGCAATGTTGTATTTGCTATAGGCATATTGTCTTAGTAACGTTTGTGAATTTGCAAATACTGATATCAGTTTATCCTGCTTGAGTACTGCTGATAGAATACATGAATGGGTTGAATGAGACAGAATTTTGAAAATTTCACTCAAAATTTGACATGCTATGCCTCATCAATACACACTTTGATTATTTATAAATTTGTGGAAGACTCTTGTAAAAAGGATTAAGTATACAATATCAGCTCATAAAAAAAGATCATTAGTTCTGCTACTTTTTTTAGCCACCTCTGTGTTTCGAGAAATGGTTACACATTTTCTCTCTTCAAACTCTTAATATATTATCTTAAGTGAAGGTAATGAAAATCTGACTATTCCTTGTGTCAGCAATTTTGAAAAGTTAATGAAAATGCTTAGCAGTTACCTCAGTTGTACACATTTACATGCATTTTAACAGCACAGATTTTAAAGTCGCTACAGGTATAGTCAGGCACCCACATAAAGGGATTGTGATGTTTGATATGCAATTTCTAGTTTTCAAATCTCAGAGTAAGGTATATAATTTTATGAAAACAATTTCAGCAATGTTGATAAGAAAGATCTTTGATAAATATAACATCAAAATTTTTGCATAATTTTTCAAAAGTATAATTTCCAGCCAGCCAAAAAAAATCACATTTTAATAAATTTACAAAAACTTCCATACATCTGCATGCAAAACATGAGATTTTAGAGAATAAATTTACTTGCTTAGATTACTTCTAACTTTTTGGATAAAAAGTAAATATTTAAAGAAAAATTTTAATAAATTTAAGGAGAAAAAATGTTTACCTTAGTCATTGGTTTCGTTCTGGATAAAACACACTAGGTAGGCACTATTCGTAGGCAATCTCCAAGAAATTATTAGTTGAAAATAACTCATGAATTTTCCACTTAATTTTCATGGATTGGTGAGCAAATCAAATATTGCAGCATATTTTAAAAAGGATAAGAGATTAGAGCAGTACATTTGATTGTAATAGCTTGAAGTGGAAAACAGAAAGAGTTTCAAGAACAGTAGTTTCAAAATGTCAATTTTATTTATGCAAACTAAAATTTTAAATAAACTTTTGCTTTATTATTTTTTGTAATATTAGTAACAGAATAATAGAATTTTAAACTTTTTATCTAAATTAAACTAAAAAATAACACTTTTGATTTCAGTTTCTAAAGTGTTCAATGTTTTACTGCTTTAATTTACCATAGCTATCTTACACATTTTCTCTCTCCCATTTTGTGCACATGTGCATGTAAATAACATACCATTTTACAGCATTAATAGTAAAGTTGCAAATGCATCCTTTTGAGTTTTAAACCAAAGGTATACAATGCATTAATTGTATTTATAATTTTCATACATTTGTCTTTAAGACTTCAGAGTTAAATTTGAAATTCCTTTTCCAACATATTGGTAATTTTTAAAATTATTTAGATAAATAATAATTAAATACTATATAAAAATGATTTAAAACATATTATAGACAGACGTTTTTTGATTATGTACCCAACTCTGAAAAAAATTCACAAGGCAACATACTATGTCACCAAGATAGGAAACCCATAATGTCATGAAAATGTATTTATGTGGTAACCCAGGTATAAGTGCATGCAGCATATGAATGTAGATTTCAGTTTTCCAAATTTGGCAGTCATTTTTATAATTAGCTTTACTTAGCTTATTACATTTGAATTAGCTTATTACATTTGAATACTCCCCCCTCTTGTAAGGAATTGTAATTGGACTCTAAGAGTTTGGTGACTGATGAAAAAGGAATCATTACATTTCTTCAGAAATATATTTTGTTCAATAACACAGAATGCAAAGTTTTGCATTCCAGAAAGTTATACTTCAGAAATTCTAAAATCTGTTCTCCGATTTTTTTTTAAGTGAAAACAGACTGCTGTGTATACGAGAAAAAAAAAAAGCATGTACAATGTCAAATTTTAGCAGTTATCTGATTTTTTAAAGTTTTATAATGGATGTTTCCTGCATATTTAATTCTATTAATGGTTGCTGTTTTATGCAATTCTTAGTGTACTGGCATTTTTGAAAATGACTTGTTTTTTGCATTTTAGGTTGGGAAATAATTAGTCATCAATGACCGTCAACTTTTCAGGAGGATTGAGCGTACAACTAGAAAGTATCAAAAGAAATTCTCAAAACATACGTCACAACAACAAATGACCATAAAATGAATGCTGGCTGAAATTTTTAACTTCTAATGACTTCTTGAAAATTTTTCCCAGTCATACCATAAAGTAAATTGTTATAGCAATAATTTGTAAATCATAGTTATAGCAAAAATTCATGAATCAAAGAATGCCAATTTAAAGTACTATTAACAAAATATAGCAAAATATTGTCTGAGGCAGAAAAATGGAAAATGAATACCGTATTTGACAGCATATAACACACACCCTTATTTAGAAGGCCACACACAAGGAAAAATGTTTCAATAGTCCGCGCGACAACTTAAAATGTGGTTTCTTTTAGTTCTCATGTTCCGTAAAAGCCAAATAAACAATCATTGAATGCAATTACCAAACATACTTTTACTAAGGAAAATTAACAAACGGCACGCTATTTTGAACATGATATGTAAATTTCAATAATGAATAAATGAATGAACGGCAAGCAATCAAACATAATACAAAATAAAGCAGAAACAACAAAAAACACAGATTCAAGGAAAACATTGCCTATCATGAAATTAGACATTAATCACTTTAAAACCATAAAAATCCTTTTCACTATCATCATCATCGAAAATTAGAATATCGTCATCACTACTGTTTCCGCCCTCGCTAGTATCACCTTCAAATAATGCGTTGTCTTCTGTTCCGTCAAGAGCATTACTGATTCCGCACTTTTTAAAGAACATAACAATTACTTCAGCCTTTACGTTCTCCCAAGATATTTTTACCCGCTCGCACACTTGTGAAATAGAGGGCCGCTTCATCCTACCTGAGGGTGTGATGTGGCTCTCCTATCCACTTGTTCCATCGTTCTCGCACTTTTTCCTTAAATGGCTTATTCACCGATACATCTAAAGGCTGCAATTGGCTAGTCAGTCCACCAGGAATGACAGCTATCTGGGTTTTTAATTCTCTTGCCTTATACTTTATGGTTTCAGTTCTATGGGCGCTAAACTGATCCAAAACCAAAAGAGAGGGATTTCTTAAGAGTCCACCAGGTCGCCTCGCCCATACGTTCTGTAACCACAGTTTCATTCAAGCTTCATCCATCTAGCCTTTTGGATGAACATGAACAATTACACCCGTTGGAAGTTTTTCTTTTGAATATGAAAAACGGCGGTAGTTTTGTGCCATCAGCACAACATGTTAGAACTACCGTATATCGGGTTTTTTCATGACCTGTGGTTTTTATGGTTATTGATTTAGACCCTTTAATTATTGGATGGTACATCAAATGTGAATGGAATTTCATCCATATTTCCTATTTGACCTAGCTCAAAAGAAGTTTTCTTGTGTGCATTTATAACAAACCTATGAAATGCTAGTTTTTTTTCTTCATAATCTGCTGGCATTTTCTGTGCAATAGTTGTTTTTGTGCGCATTGATAAGCCTTGCCTTTTCATGAACCTGTAGCACCAGCCCTCAGACCCTGAAAAGTTCTGATTCCCATGTTTTTCTGAAAATCCTTTGGCCTCATTGATTATCATTTTGGTTGAAACATTTACCCCAGATTTCCTCTTATCTATCACCCACATTTTTACGGCATTTTCAAGTTCAGGCCAAGATGGAGCTGGGCATTGAAGGTTATGTTTTTGTTTTTTAGCAGTCTTCAGTTGATCTTCTTGCAGTCGCCAAGTACGTATCATTTTTTTAGTAGGTGATGGACCGAAATGCTTTGCTGCTCTGTTTCCATGCACTTTGGCGTAGTTTAACACTTCTAGTTTATACTGAATTGTATAGCTTAATCTCTTGTTTCGTGTAGTCATAATTTCCAGGGTATTTTTTTAAAACAAATAGTTTTAAGCACCGATACCGACACGTGTGTCGGCTGAGTCAAAGAAAGTCTATGTAAAGAAGGAAAGATTCCACAGACGTAATGTGACTGTCGAACCTGTTCAAACTTCGACATCAGCTTCGAGCTTTGGTGCTTTTGCTGAATATTTCGTGCATGCGCAAAATAATTATGACAGATGTAGAAAAAGTTATGTGGGTCTAAACCTTTATTCAGGCTAAAAACAGCATTCAGTATTGAAAGTTAACCTGTGTCATTCACGTATAAGACGCAGGTAACTTTTTTGAGACCAAATTTAGGGAAAAAAGTGCGTCTTATATGCCGTCAAATACGGTATGTGCATGTTAGCCAGTCTCTTACAGTTTCTTTACATTTTACTTATGACATATTGTAATAAGAATGAAATATCAACTATAAGTTTATTTAGGACACATAACCAATAAATACTCAAAATTATGTGAGCATTTGTAAATGTCTTTATAAAATTAAGCTTCACAATAGCTATTTGTTAAAAATCAGACATATAAAATATTAAATCTTCTCATTACTTATGTATTACCTAGCTGACTGTGAAACTGTGGCCAAACAGCATGATTTAGCAAACTATGGATAAGCATGACACATCTTCACTTTTGTTTGACACAACAATATAGTTATGTTTAATGTAATGCTTCTGCCTGATTGATTCTCAATAAGCCACCTTTTGTCTGCAGAGACTAGGATACAAATTAACTGTTATTGCTGAATTTTTCAGGCATTTTGAAACAAGAGGGGGGAGGATTAAAATTTGCAAACTGCATTCTACAGAACAAGCAGCGGATTATTTTCAGAGCTTAACAATCTGGCTACTCGTCCGGCGATTTCCACGGCAACTCAAATGTAGCAAAATTTGATCATTCCGCAATTTTTGCGGGCATGTGTTTTTCTTCCTTTATTGAGGAGCACATCCCACCTTTTCAACAGTGAAATAAATTATATACAGTATTAGATGTTTAATTTAGGTTATGACCAACAGATGTTAGTCGTCGACTAAATTGCAGCAATCTGATTTTTCTGACAGCTTAGTTTCTCGTTATAAAAATCTATATAAAAAGTATTTTCTAGAAAGAATATTTCAGTTCTCTACTATATATAAATTTAAAATATGGAAAAAAAATTGAAGCGATTTCAGTGCATAAATTGAGCAGTTGGAAATTTAAGAATCCAACCATAAAAAAAAAAAAAAAAAAAAAAAAAAAAACTGCTTTAATGGACATAATACGGTCACCTGAACATGGGCAAAAAGAGAAGGGGAGGAAACATGTCTTAAAAAAATTTGAAAGAATGTCCAAGATTGAATTCTTTTTAACAACCATATTAGACTGGACTGTTATTAACAACTAGCAAGCACATTGTAAAATTGAACTTATAATACTAGTTTGGTGGAAGTTCGAGATTCCAAACATGAAATTCAGTGAATCAACATTAGTAAATCCATAAACCAACACTTTTGCACAAATTTAAAGAACACAAAAAACTTCATACTCAGTTTGGTACAGAACATGCACAGTAGTTCCTTAGATCTAACTTTTGTAATGACCCACAGTCTTGAACCAACACTTCTTGCAAAGCCGGAAAGTATTCTGACTGCAGCAGTGTGGCACAAAATAAACTTTTAGCTTGCTGAAAACAGGGTTGCCACTGAAACAGGAGAATGAAATTCTCTGACTTTTCCAGGTGTATCTTAAGCAAATTCCAGTCTATCCACGTAGTGCGATGGCTTTGCCGAGAGGTAAATTAATTATGGTACAACTTGAAAATACAAAAATTCACCAATTACATATGACTTACATCTATATAATCCTCAAAGCATTACTATTATAACTACTATAAGAGTTGTTCTCTCCACTGAAGGCTGAGATTAGAATCTGCCCAATCTAGACTAAAAAAAAGTCTCTTTTTGCATACATTTTGCAGGTAAACAAAAAATAAAAATATCTTCAATGATATTTTAAAATAAATTCAGGTATTTTACATTTATTTAGCAGTATACACAAGCAAAAAATAAGTGCATTAAATTTTGTGGTAGTATATCATTATTCTGCTAGAATTACAGTGAAACCTGGAGATACGAGGAAAGTATGAGCGAAACATTTGTCTCTAAATAACAGCATTGACACGAGTAACGAACAATGAGCCACGCTGTTGGTATGCATGGAACCATTTTTTGATTTGTCTTGACCAGGGAAATCCCCTCGTCAGATCACTTGGTGTTCTTTGATCTACGTGTTTGTGCGATTGTGATTCAATTGTTCATTATATTTAACTTGAAAATAATTATTTCACGATGCCTCCCAAGAAGACTGTTGCCTCAAATGGTGCTGCAAAGAAAAATAAGGAAGCTATGGCTGTTGAAACTAAGAAAGAAATCATAGATAAACAAGTGTGGTGTAAGTG
The DNA here is from genome assembly GCF_044657685.1 of Stegodyphus dumicola. Lineage (NCBI taxonomy): Eukaryota > Metazoa > Arthropoda > Arachnida > Araneae > Eresidae > Stegodyphus > Stegodyphus dumicola. Next base: position 186,527,815 of record NC_140781.1, read on the forward strand.
TGACAGAACTGGTGAAGACTTATAACCTTTCGACACTGACGATTTGCAGTGTTCTGGAGAAGCAGAAAGAAATTATGAAACCTGATGTAGCCAAAGGAGTTACCGTTACTTCCAGGCACCATCCAACACTCCTAGAAGATGCTGAGAAGCTGTTGTTGTGTGGATTAACGAGAAGCAGTTAAAAGGTTGGTGTCAGAAGCTATTATAAAGGTACACTATGCTTATATTATTTACCAGTGTTATTTATTAGAAAAAGTGATTTTTATGTTGATATTTTTGGGGGTGCGGAACAGATTAACTGGATTTCCAGTATTTTCAGTGGAAAAGTTTGTTTCTAGGTACGAGAAATTCACTATACGAGCTCAATGCTAGAACTCGTATCTCAAGGTTCCACTGTAGTTTCAGGAATATGCCAGAGAAAATTGCCTGAAATCTGAAAGTATTATTAACTAATAACAAATAAATTTAGAGGAAAGAAGCCACATTAAATGAAAGTTAATTACTTAAAAATTGAATTACAATAATAAATGATATATTGGCGAATATAGTTATATTAAATGGTTAGCCTTGATGACTGATTACTATTTTTTATTTTACTGCAAAATGACAAATAAGGCATTTATTAAAAAGGGAAAAAAAGGTTTAAAAATTTTGCAGTAAAATCTTAGTATATGCTATAACTTGGCATGATTTTGAAAACTGTCGCCAAAATTAAAATAACTCGTTTACTGCTTATCATAATGTCGCAAAATCGTGTGTGTACTGTACACTAGGATTAAACTTATTTTGTTTTACATGAGAATGAAAAGGTATTTCCTTTAGTTCAACATGCACTGAACATGCACATGCGAATCTCTCGATTTTCGAGGTTACTGAAAACTAAAGTAACTGAAAACTGGATTTGCCTTTCTAAAAGACAATTTGATTAGAGCTGCGAAAATTGGCTCAACACCAGCTGGCTGAATGACACTTGCACAATACATAGTTTCCCAAGAAAGTGATTGCTTCCAACATTGGCGTATAACTCTTTTTTGGGATCGCCACATGAAAATCCCCGACTTCTCCAGATTTTGACTAAAATTTTTAAATTCCCTGACTTTTTGGGTCAATTTTCGAATTCCCCGACTTTTTCCAATTTTCCAGGTAGCAAGGCAACCCTGGAACTGGTGCAAGTGGTGCTGTAATCATAACACTACTTAACATTCATAAAATAATTTTAAAACAAATGTTCATAGAAACAACAAAAGCTTAACAGGCTACCTGAAACATATGTTAAACAGCAGCAATAAGAAAAAGTAAAAAGCTTTAAAGTCTAACTATGATGTTGAACTGGAATCAAAAAGTATTGTACATTGTTTCTATTGTTATCAGCAAGCAGAGGCAGGTTAAGCCAGTTAGGAGTCCCTGATTGTAAAATTCATGGAGTCCCTAAGAAAGTGTTTATGTACTTCTATGCTTGAAAAATGCTAAAGTGTAAAAAATATACTATACATATAACTATTTAAAATTAGTAACATTGTAACAAAATTATGACTTAAATAGTTTTATAAGGGCAGTTTGTAAACTAACCTCTGTTTCGCTGTAAATAAAAAATCCACAAAGACTCAACCAATTTTTTATTTACATTTGAAAAGTAAACCTATCCTCTATTTTTCAACATAGTCACCATTGTATATTCAAGCACTTGTCACAGTGTTTTATCAACTTAGCAATCCTTTCTGCATAAAATTCAGCAACATGTAACTTCAACGAACTTGTCAGAGCGGTCTGAAGTTCCTCATCATCAGCGAGGTGCTGTGTCCTAAGCTGCTTCTTCACTGCAGGGAACAGAATGTGATCATAAAGAGCCAAGTCTGGGCTGCAGGGGGGGTTGTTGAAACATATCCCATTTGAATTGGCACAAAAGATCCTGTGTTCGCCAAGCACTATGAATGTGAACTTTATCATGCAGGAACGCAACTCCAGATGTCAGCAGGGCGCAATGTTTGTTCTGGATGGCTCTTTTCAGTTTTCTCAAAGTGTTACAATACACTTCAGCCCCATGCCACTGACCATTGTTTTGTCTCTGCATTCAAAAGCACTACCTAAATCTCATGGCCACTCACTATTCTGTTTAAAATTCCACCCCCTTCCAGGTGCTACTGGGTAAAAAAAGTCTTCAGATAGTGACCATTTGATTGGTTTTGTGGATCTCTATGAGAATTTTCGATATCCATCAAGGACAGACCTTCTAGCAGCCTAATTTTCCCAATGATTACCTTGTATAAAACAGACCAAGAAATGTTCAGAAATTGTGAAAGTTTCAAGATTGTGAATCGACGAATCTGATGGATTTTGTCGTAAATTCGATGAGATCTTCCCTCAGTGCAGACAGCCTCCCATTCCTTGAGTCATTGTGAATGTTTGTTCTTTCTTCTTTGAAAAATCTCTCTCCACTGATGCATTACACCTTCACTCATAATGTGTGGGCCATGTACAGCACACAATTCAAGATAAATGTCTGCCGCTGTCGATTTTTTTGCCCAACAAAACCATATTACTCTTCCATCTCACTACTTGCAGGATTTTCAATAGCAATGCACATTTTGTGACACTATAACCAACACACGCACAGCAGTACGGCATTTTCACTAGCACAGATTGCTTCATGTAACAATGGTTGCGCTCCACCCACTACTACTGGTGCTATGCCACAACACAGGTTAGTTTCCAAATTGCCCTTTTATTTCTAAATATTCTCGTATTATTTACTCTGCATATGAAGACTAAAGTAGATAAAAAAATTAAAATTACATAAAAAATTAAATATTTTTGTGGAAAGAAAAGTAAAAGATGAAATTGCCAAAATGTTTCATGGAATATTTTTTAATTAAAATAATTGAGTATTATTATATGACCATAAAGTAAAACAGTTTCATAACTTTTTCCTTGACTTGTTGCTAAAAACATTCATTAGTTATTTTTGAAACATGAATGTTATTCAGCAATTCTTGGTCCATATATAATAGAGCTATGTAATTTAGCTTTCTTCTGACATCGTTAAGCAGAGAGCCTCAAGTGCTTTGCCATTTAATTAAATAAACCAATTTTCTAACACCATACGTCTTAAATAGTTTTTTTACCCTTTTTAAGGTACAGAACAATCTTTATGTGAATTCCAGGCAAATTGGAATAGTCAATAAAGTGTTTGAAATAATTTCTACATTAGGGAAAAATTGATGACATTCTCTTGCAGCATGATATAAAAATGTGGCAGAAATAACAGTTTTCATTTTCTATCCAAAACTATATATAATTCCAATTCAAAATGTGTATCTGTATCATTTTTATAAAACTCTCACATTTTTCTAGGCAGACAATTTTGTCTAAATTCAACATTTTAAACTAACAGACATTTTAAAATTTTCTATATTTGTGAAGTTGAACCTCTGCCTGATTATTATCTTTATTTTGATATAATTTAGTAAATGCAACAGCTGAGTTTTTACATCTACGCTTTCGAGTTTGTTCTACAGTTTTACTTTTCGTTTTAAGTAATGAGAATAATGACTTTTGAGATGTTTTTCATGAGTATTTAAGAACTGATGAGTATTATTTTATGCCATTTATGTTCTGAGTATTGCTTTGAGGTGTCAAAGCTAAAACTAACATTTAATTAGACTTGTAAATAGAATTGTAATATTAAACTGTTTGTGTTGTGACGAGATGTCTTTCATTGGATAATTGATTGTATACTCGTTTTCCATCATAATTCTTTTGATATCGAAGGTAAAACGGGACATCTGGCGTCCGAACAGGGACAAAGGCTGCATTTTTAAGAGTGAGTGAAAAAATATTTTTATATTTTCTTTTATTCTTTGTGCATTATGGAAATTGTTTTGAAAGATAGAAAGCAACTTAGAAGGTTGTTTACTCGAGAATGTAATGCTTTTGATGAGGAAGAAACCAAATTAAATCATGCTGATAAAATTAATAAATTAAAGCTAATTGAAGAGAAAGCTGTACTTACGTATTAACGCAACTAGGACAAAATTCGCATAAATCGCCAAATTTGGCGACCCTACTTATGGCAACCCTACGTGTTATACGTAGTTTTTTGTAAAGAAATTATTTTTCTTACTGGTTAGATTAAATGCCCTGAAATACTTTAACTATGGGTATTTGGGATCTGCCTGCGAGTGAAAAAGATGCTGTTGAATTGTTGCAGGGATATGGAATTATACCAAACGAACGTACTTGTAAAAATCATCTTGACTCATACTGTCATCATCTTGACTCATACCTTATCGAATTTATATGGCGCCAGGCTCAAGCTGTTAATGGCGAAGACAGTTTTCAATCAGTGCTAAAAGCAATAGCCAAAAGATTTCCACCGAAAAAATAATTCTGCAACTTATTCAAATTCGAAAGCGGAAGGGTTTAATTGCTATTTTATATTTTAAAACAAAATAATATAAAAAACTGTATTAAAAATTATCTGTAATTAATAAATATACATTTTCTTTCCATTCATACTTTTTTACTCAAACTTACAAATCGCGCAAACCTGGTTGCGATAATATGTAAGTACCAAGAAAGCTTTATTAATGATAGCATGTGAAGAGAAATATAAACATTTGTTGTATTCTAAAAATACTTCCGATACTGAAATAGAGAAAGCAGTAGATGAGTTAGAAATGTATATTGATCGATGGAGATCTTTAAAACAGAAGCTAGAAACACTAGTGAGTGAACAATTGTCTTCTAAAAATGAAAATTTGAACATTGTTTTCCAGCCGAACACTTTATTACGTTACCCAAAAATAAAATTACCTACTTTTGACAGTAGTGTACGAAATTGGCTATACTTTTGGGGTCAGTTTCATAAAATTGATGAGGACATTAATATCGATTTTCACGATAAATTTTTGTATTTATCTCAAGCAATGGAAAAAGGCAGTCCTGCTGAAGAATTAATTAAGAGCTATCCCCCAGGGGGTAATAGTTACGAAAAAGCTTTAAAACAGCTGAAAATGCATTTTGGCAGAGAGGAACTATTGATTCAGGTATATGTCAGAGACTTATTAGTATTAGTTCTTCAAAAACATAACACTTCTAAAAATTCATTAAGAAAATTGTTCGATCAACTTGAGAGTAAACTGCGATCACTTGAATTATTAGGTGTTACTAGGGAAAAATATGCTGCAATGCTTTTTCCACTAGTTGAATCATCATTACCCGAAGAAACTCGTTGCTTGGCAGCGCTATAGATCTGCTCCTCGTAGAATTCGAGAAGTGAATTTAGATGATTCAGACGAAAGTAAAACTATAATTGAGAAAAGTAATTCAGAATGCATTTTAGAATTTTTACAAGCCGAAGTCGACGCTGAAGAACGCATTTTTTTAGCCTCTCAAAGTTTCAACACATCGAAACCAAAAGCAGAAGTAAAACATAATCTTTCCTACGAGAAAAAGGTAATAGAGAACAAATGTAAGAGTAGAAAGTTTTCAAATATACCTAGTGCAACAGAGCTTCTAACTTCATCTCAAGTATCAAAACAGTGTATATTCTGTTCTAATTCACATTTTTCTGGAGACTGTCTAAAAGTAAGAAAAATACCTTTAAGGCAGAGGGAGTCACTGGTTCAACAATCTCACAAGTGTTTTTTATGTTTGAAATCTGGACATTCAGTAAAGGATTGTAACTTGAAAGCTGGTTGCTTGTGTTGTGGTAAAAAAACACCATATTCTTCTGTGTAGAAAGATGCACCAAATAACTATGTCAAAAAACAAAGAATCACCTGAAGTTGAAAAGAAAACTGAGATTAGTGCTGAAGTGGATCAAGCTCTTTCCAATTTATCTTCTACTCCTGACGTAATGCTTCAAACATTCAAAGTTATAATTAGAAGTAATGGGAAAAACGCGTCGCAAGAGCTATTATCGATACTGCTTCACAGCGATCATATTTATTAAGAAGTACAGCTAAAGAAATGAACTATGAACCTCAGAGTTGTGAATATTTACAACACTCTTTATTTGGAGGGAAGGACTCAGGGATATGCAAGCATGATGTATGCACTTTATATTTATCGAGTGTGCATGGGAATTATAATTGCAACTTTAAAGTTCTTAGTCAACAAATTATTTGTAAGTCAGTGCCACCTACTGTCAAGAAGCTTTGTCTGAAAAAGTTAGCAGCCTGTAATATAAATATTGTGGACGATTGTCAAAATCCTATTGAGATTCTTATTGTGGCTGATGTAGCTGGAAAACTCATGACAGGTGGTGCCTTGTGGTCTCGTAGCTATTGAGACCAAATTTGGATGGTCAGTTATGGGACGAATGCCGAATACCTTAAAAAGTGAGTTTTCATTATCGTTCTTAGTTACATCCTTGTTATCTACTGTGGAGACCATAACAGATCTATGGACTTTGGACACAATTGGGATCACTGACCCATCAGTCAAGAAAAACCAGACTGAACTGCAAGAAGCTGCTCGGTTACATTTTCTAAATACAGTTCGTATAGTCGATGATTGTTTCGAGGTTGATTTGCCTTGGTTGGAATATCATCCACAACTAACAGACTATTTTGACTTAGCCGAGAGAAGACTGAACAAAACTGTTAAGCGTCTTAAAATCGAGTCCAATTATGAAGCTTATGGAGATGTTTTCAAGGAATGGCTAGAAGAGGGAGTAATTGAAGAGGCTGATAAAAATTATCAAGGGCAAGTTCTTTACCTTCCTCATTGAGAAGTTATCAAAGAGAATAGCACTACAAAACTCCGACTGGTATTTGATGCTTCGGCCAAAGTAAAGGGATTTCCTAGTCTTAATGACTGCTTAGAAAAAGGCCCAAATCAAATAGAACAGCTTCCGAGTATTTTAACACACTTTCGAAAAGAAGAGATTGGTGTTATTGCTGATATACGAAGAGCCTTTCTTCAAATAAGTGTTTCACCTACTGATAGAGACTTTTTGCGGTTCTTATGGCTTGATAGTGATGGTCAACTGAAAGTGTACAGGCACTGCCGTGTAGTTTTTGGTGTAGCAAGTAGCCCTTTTCTTCTAAACTCTACTATTCAGCTTCACCTACAAACTGTTTTAGAGAAAATAGAAACCAATGAATCCTTATATACGAAAGGTGTCATTCAAAAACTTATGCATAGCTTTTATGTTGACAATTGTGTTAGTTGTGTTAAAAATGAAGAACTCAATCATTTTATTAGTGTATCAACTGAGGTAATGGCTGAGAGAAAATTTGAGCTTAGAGGGTGGGAGTTCAATGATATTAATGCTGATGCTTCTGCTGATACAAATGTGCTCAGTTTAATATGGAATAAAAAATCTGACACTCTAAGAATAAAGTATAAAAGAGTTATGTTTTGAAAAAGTGACTAAGCGCTTAATCTTATCTACAGCTCATAGATTGTTTGATCCTCTTGGTACATGTTGTCCTGTTATCCTTATCCTTAAGTTATTGCTTCAAGAAACTTGGAAGCAGAATATAACATGGGATGAAGAAGTTGATACCTGTATGAGAACTACATTTTTAAAATGGTTGAAAGATATTGACTATCTGAAAAAGATCCATTTTCCAAGATATTTTGGTTCAAGGAGTACGAGTGAAAATACTTCAGTACATATTTTCTGTGATACCAGTAAGCATGCTTATGCCGTGGCTGCTTTCATTCGTATAAAAGCTTTTGATTCTACTAAAGTACAACTGATACAAGCCAGGAGTAGAGTTACACCAACTGGAAAAGAAGAAACTACTATCGTGAGATTGGAATTACTTGCAGCTACTATAGCATCTCGCCTTTCGTCCTTAATTTTGTCTGAGATACAGAGTGAAGAAGTTTACTTCTGGACTGATTCTTCTACTGTTTTAGCCTGGATAACGAGAGAAGACGCCTGGAGTGTATTTGTCCAGAATAGGGTGAAGGAAATAAGAAGACTAACAAATAAAGATTCTTGGAGACATATTCCTGGTTGCATGAATCCAGCTGATCTTCTGAGTAGAGGTTGTTCAGCTCTCTCCTTATTGAAATCTCAGTGGTGGTTAGGTCCAAGTTAGCTTTACTTGCCTGAAGAAGATTGGCCTAAAGGTGACTTAAATTTAGATAAGACTGAGATTGTTAGAGGAAAGAAAAAGAGCATAGTTTCTTCTGTAACAAAATGTTTAGTTTCTGCATGCTTGGTTACCAAGAGAGACTGTATTACAGATATTTTTCCCAATACAAAAGGATAGTTAATCTAATTGCCTGGATCCTAAGATTCACTTCCAATTGTCGAACTGAAAAAACAGTGAGAAAGCACGGAAACCTTGATTCTGATGAAATTTTTGAGGCTGAGAAGTTATTGATCAAAATGGTTCAAGAAGATTGTTTTGTGAATGAAAAGGATGAGAAATTAACAACTTTAGGAGTATTCAAGGATCAAAATGGAATTCTCAGACTAAAAACTAAACTTACCTTTCGTGAGGATACAGAATACTTTAAAACGCCAGCTATTCTTCCATTCAATCATGAGGTTGTCAAGAGACTAGTGCGATACTATCATGAGAAAAATTCCCATGCTGGTACTCAAATTTTAATAAATATTCTATGAGAGAGATTTTGGATTCTGAATGCTCGTAAAACTGTGAGATCTATCATAAATCAACGCACAGTGTGTAGAAGATTTTCTGCAAAGAACCTAGAAACTTGTACTGGGGCTCCTCCAGAAGATAGATTACGAGAAGCAGCTGTATTTGAAATCTGTGGAGTTGATCTTGTGGGACCAGTAATCCTGAAAGGCAACAAGAAATCTTGGATTTGTTTATTCACCTGCGCCATTTATAGGACAGTCCATTTAGAGTTGGTTGAATCGATGTCTACTGAGAGTTTTCTACTAGCTTTAGAAGCTCTTAGAAGATTTATAGCTCGTAGAGGACCGAGCCGAATCATATACTGTGACAACGGAACCAATTTTGTTAGTGCTTCAAATGTACTTCAAGACTTAAACTGGAAGCTAATCACTGAAGACACATCTATACCACCAATTCAGTGGAAGTTCAACCCACCAACTGCCTCCTGGTGGGGAGGCTGATGGGAGAGATTGATAGGAATTCTTAAGAAATTGCTGAGACGAGTATTAGGAAGAGCTTCGCTAACTTCTGAAGAAATGAACACGACTCTCTGTGACTGTGAAGCAGTAATTAATTCCCGTCCATTGACATATATAACTGAAAGTGATGCTACTTTAATGCCTTTAAGTCCATCTCTATTTCTGCAAGATAATCAAATAAGTGGTGTTCCAGATCTTGATGACGTTGGGCATAAAAGTCTTAATAAGCGAGTCAAATATAGAGAAAACTTGCAAAAGGATTTGAGAAACAGGTTTAGGTCTGAATATTTAGGAGCACTTATTCAAAAAGCAGGAAACAAAAAATCTGAGAAAGTGAATATTGGTGATATTGTATTGATATGAAGTGATAACACCAAGTGAATCAATTGGCCATTAGGTAAAATAATTCAGATTCTTCCAGGAAAAGATGGAAATACAAGACTTGTCAAGCTTAAAACAGCTAATGGACACTTGCTAAGACCAATTCAAAGATTTTATCCACTTGAAGTTTCCAACGATGATCCCATTATTGAGAAATTTTCAACCACGAAGGTGGGAGATGAAACCTGTGCAAATTCTTCCTTTGATAAAGTGTGTGGACTTGAACCTCAGATTCAAAAGACTAGAGTAGGTCATACAATCAAAGTACCTAAGAGACTGGACTTATGAACTACTTATAATTTTCTTTTTGTAACTTATATAAACTATTCACAATTTTCTTTTGTAAGTTAAATTTTTGAGGTAAAAATATTAACTTAGGCAGGAGGATGTGAAGTTGAACCTCTATCTGATTATTATCTTTATTTTGATGTAATTTAGTAAATCGCGATTGGCAACAGTTGAGTTTTTACATCTACGCTTTCGAGTTTGTTCTACAGTTTTACTTTTCATTTTAAGTAATGAGAATAATGACTTTTGAGATGTTTTTCATGAGTATTATTTTATGCCATTTATGTTCTGAGTATTGCTTTGAGGTGTCAAAGCTAAAACTAATACTTAATTAGACTTGTAAATAGAATCGTAATATTAAACTGTTTGTGTTGTGACGAGATGTCTTTCATTGGATAATTGATTGTATACTCGTTTTCCATCATAATTCTTCTGATATCGAAGGTAAAACGGGACAATATTCTTTTTTATATATTTTCATATCTACAAACAAGTTGTGTTATATTTTCACAAATAATATTAAAAGAATCAAAACTAGTTTTTGTGCTTTGAAAATAAGTTAAATTTTGATTACTCTCATTAACCCTCTCAGCGTTTAGGCTGGAAAATGCCATACAGAAGGTTGCCTTCCTCATTCATTTTACATGAAAATTTCTGCTAGCTTTTAATGTATCTGATTTCAGTTTGAATGTATATTGGAAGGAAAGGAATCAAGGTATAAAATGAAAGTCATTTTTTAATTAAAATCAAGAAAATATCACTTATTCCTGACATTTTGGGGAACTTTTAAATTTCAGGGCTAAACCCGTAATGCTCAGAGGGTTTAAAACCCCTCTTTTTGTAGCCTATAGTTCTGTGCTTAAAATACCAAATATTTCACAGCAATTATTTTTCTTTGTTAAAATATTTATGACGAAATTGTGCAGTAACATTTTTCAAATACTTTAAAAAATCAGTTCCTTTAAAATAGAGAGCACTCAGCTGATTGAAAAGATTTGCTAATGCAATTCATTCACCATAAAATGACATCTCAAACGTCATCAATACTATTTCATATCTGCATAATTTTTTAAATAAAAATATAACTTCAACTACAATTACTTTCTTTTCCTAACTTGAAGCACAGATGTCAGATAAGTATACTTTTATATGGTTGTAACCAATTTTTCATAACCGGTCCGACATTTGCCCTTGCCAATTACCTTTTCATTTTTTTCAGATTTCTGATCAAAATTTGCTAGTGATGAGGGTATAGTAAATAAAAAAGCTAATAACCTTTCCACAAACACAAAATATTGAACAATGGCACTACATCCTTCTGCAGTAAAATTACTCGCTAATTGTAAAGTATGATAAGAGAAAAGAATGCAGATTGCACTCAAACTGTAGCATTTAATATGAGCCTAAAATTCTGAGTATTTTAAGCCTTCTTCTGCACCATCATATATTTGCCCTCAACAAAGTTTAATGTCTACACCACATTTTTTAAGCAATATCTCTTGCTTATATTTTCTTTATCAATATCTTTTTTGCAATATGTCTTGTTCTAAATATGATGCTGTATATTCTGCAATCACTATAAACCCTAGAAATCTTTCTGCTGCATCATCACTTGGCAATACTTTACAACTAATATCATTTGATAAATATGGGAAATTTAGATATAGAGTCGAGTATAAGGCAGAAGTCGCTAATTCAGTTTCTCCTGTTATTTACGCTATTAAATATTTTTTAATGGTGCTGATGAATTTCTCACAAATATCATGTGACAAATAATTGGTTACGGTAGAGAGAAGGGTACCCCTTGTATTATTGCGAAGCTGTTGTTTCATTTATCGCCAAGCCGTTGTTTCATTTGCGGTAGCCTGAGTAGTTGAATGTTATGGAAACTCTATTATGACGTAATTGGTTGCATGACTGCAGTAAATTCGTAAGGGCTTGTATTGTGGTTTAGACGATAAAATGGCTGAATGTAGTAAGATTAATTTGAAGTTTCTGTACGATTTGGAAAGAAAGAGGAAAGGAGCATTACTTGACTGGTGTGTAAATGAAGGTTTACTTAGTAGCCATTATTAAGTGTCCTGTTTGTAGGAAGGAAATACATACGGTCAAACGTCAGATGATAAACAGCACTACGAAGGATATTTTTTACTCTTACTTTGTGAATTTATGTGGCGACGCCCATATACAGATTCTTGTTCAGATATCTTTAGAAAGTTTTTTGATGCTGTTAAGGAATTTTGTTTGACTGAAGGCATGTTAATTTGTAAATAAGGTAAGTGGATATTTTCTTTGTGTAGTGCAAAGATGAATTTTCTTTTTTTATGTTATTTCATTGTTTGATTTAAAATGTAGTTTATTGAGATTATATATTTTTTTGTGGGCTGCTCCTTTGACCTTTTTCAGTGAATATAGTTTGATGTGTACATGGACAAAGTCAAGGGAGTGTGAAATGCCAAGTTTGTTAAATTCTCTTATGTTTTTAAAGTGAAAATAGGTCGTTGCATACATGGATACTGAGTTTGTGCAATTCTTTGTCTTGTTATTTTGTCTTTGTATAGTGGGGATTTTTGACGAGAAAATCGCTGCTACACAAGCCAAAATAACAAGTCAAAGAACTGCACAAACTCGGTATCCATGTACCACCAAAAATCACCAAAGGGGCACCGGTAAATATATTTTTATCAAATAATTTATATTTTCTATTCCTTGATTATCACATTCTTTTAACTGGAGTTACGAAAAACTGTCATATACACTGAGATACTAACAATGTAGAAACAGTTTTATTTAATGTTTAAGTTCTTACTTTCATAATGACCTCTAAATGTTAACTTCAATAGAATTAATAATTTTATAGTTGATATAATTGTTTTAAATATTTCTTTATTATAATTTTCTTTGTGTTCTGTCTCTTTCAATAAATCAGAATCATTTCGCTTTGAGATTTCCTTAGAGAAATAAAGGTAAGATTTCCATTTTTGGAAATCACAAATTAATTTGGATTTTGATATGGAAGATATTTTGTAAAGATAGCATTATATATATTTATTTGTTTCTAAAAGTATGGACAGTTTCTTTTTTTTTTTTTAAACCTTCTAGCACGCGCACTTCACAATTTTACATGAGCGCGCGCGCTATATTTTTTACGACATCCGTTATTTTACCGTTTTGGCACGAAAAACGACAGAAACAAGTGAGTATTGATAATAAATTTGTTAAGAAATAAAATACTAATCTTATTATTGCAAAATACAAATGATATCACATTCAAATATAAGTGAATTATTTTTAAGTTCTTATGTTAGTGAGATGGAAATGCGATGTATTTCATTATAGAAAATTTAAAATTTTTTTATTTAATAATTATATTTTGAAATCGAAGCTAATTTTAGTATTCATCAAAGACAAGTATAGACAATAAAAAAGGAATACACCTTGGTAGGGAGAAAAGTAAGTTCAGCATTACTTACTTCTGCAAGGAAATTTAATTCTTACTGGTTACAAAAACACACTGTAAACTAACTTTAATGTTTTTTATTTCTAAATAATAGAAATAAAAGAAAATAAGGAAGTGAAATTGCTATTGTTCTCCCATCCAAAGGTTTCCGTGTCTTCCTTTTCTTCATCAGACAATTCTTGTAGAATCCGAGCAAAATTAGCTGGTTGCACATATTTTGTTTGCCATGAAAACCGATAGAAAGTTTTCATGGCAAACATATTCAAATTCAGAGGCAAACGTACTCAAATTAAAATAACACACGGCAATTAATAACACAAAATTACAAAACATTTGAGAAACATTTTTTTTTTCTGAATTTTAAAACACGACAACACGCGTGTTGTAACTTTTATTAAAAAGCTGCCACGTAGTACAAAAACCCAGTTTAAAAAAAAGTCAAATGACTTCCTGTTGGCACATTCCATGATGTGTGTGTGTATGATTATGGCAAAGCCTCTAGGGCTATCTGCCTAAGGGAAGGGATGCCTCTGTGGAGGACTTTATAAGGGAATCCATGACGTGGGGAAGGGTAGAAGGGAAGAATAGAAATGACCTTCAATCATCTCAGCTTCGATATGTGAAAAATGTACATTAAAAACTGAATTTGTCGTAAATTTTGCACATAAGTGCATGCTGGAAGGTTAATTCCATCTCCCTTTATGCGGTGAAAAATGAACCTACTATTTATCCCGATTCTTATATATTGAACATTTATATAGTAATAACATGTAGTCAGATACAGTAATAATATCTATAACAGCTATATTAGTAATAGATAGTGTAATAATATTATATGTATGCATAATATGTTTACTAACTAAGTTTTGTGAAGATTCTGAATGCTTAGCAATTAACTCTATTAAAATACAAACTTATACAAAAATCAATCACTTTTCCCCCTTCTCTCTCAAGAAAAAAAAAAAAAAAAAAAAATCCACTTATTTTCTCCATTTAATAAAACCACTATCTTATTATTAAACTGTATTTAAAAAGTAAAGGAATACATAAACTAGTGATTGCCAAATAGTTTTCCTTTGATTCCAGAGGTTTGAAAAGCACCTTTACTCATTCAAATTAAAATATTGACTATTCCTTTTATATGCATTGGCCAAAAAATATTATTACAGAAAAGTGTTTTACTGCCATGCATACTAAAATGTCTTTATATGCCCATAATAAGACATCTTATACTCCACTATTCTCATCTTCCCAAAAGTGCTCGGAAACAAATTTGACCTCTTTCTCAATTATACGATCAAGTTGCGCTTGTTAAAATGCTTCATCTGAAAACTTTTAAAATACAGACATTCAATTAAAAAATGTGACGATGACATAACTACATTACAGTTTGGGCAGAGAGGTTCAATCTTCCCATTTAATAAGTGCCTGTGAGTAAGTTGAGAGTGACCTATGCTGAGGCGTGTAAATAATACTTCCGCCTTCCACCTGTCACTCACACCTGCATACTGTCGAGCCAGATTACAGTGGTGCTTGGCTCGATCAGGTTGAAATGGTTCTGATTGGGGAGATAGAGTCTTTAACGATAAATTCGGCTTCCAATTGTGTCGTGACGATCATCGAAGACATGTCTCGAGACGCCCAGAGCAGCGTATCGATCCTGCTTTCATTATTGCACACTACACAGGCCCTCAACCAGGAGTTATGGTCTGAGGTGCCATTTCTCTTGATAGCCAGACCCCTTTGATTGTCATTAGAGGCCCACTTACAGCACAACGGTACGTCAAGGACATTCCGAGACCTGTTTTGCTACTGTTGCTTTTGCAGTACCCTGGCCTTATTTTTCAGCAAGATAATGCCAGACCACATACGGCATGTGTTGCTATGAACTGTCTTATAGCTTGTCAAACACTTCCTTTGCCAGGCAGATTGCCACATCTCTCTCCCATCCAGCATGTTTGGGATATGATGGGAACGCAGCTTTATCCACCAGGGAATGTTGATGACCTAGGCCGACAATTGCAGCAAATTTGGCAAGAAGTATCGCAGGATACCACCTGGGAGCTTTATCAGTCTATGTCATGCTGTGTGGCAGCTTGCATCCAGGCTAGAGGTGGGTCAACACCTTACTGAGCTCGTTAATTTGTAACTATGAAACAAATCATTCAACTGTTCCAAAATTTTAATCATTTTCTGTTCTGTATATAATCTTCCTAACTACCAATTTTTGTCTCCATCAGACAACTCCTTCTTGGTACGTCGATTTTTTTTGTTACATCAATTATAAAAGGGGCCCACAGAGCCAAATTATTGATCATATAGATTTATGCTCGTAAATGAGCGTGTTTCCTCAACATGGAGGTGTTTTATTTACTGATCAAGTGAAATACAGAATGAAGACCCTCCATATGCACTAATATGAAAGAATATCTGCATATGTGTGAAGCATTCAGCATATGCTAATGTGAACATTGCTCTTAGAACCTTTTTCCCTTTTTTGCAAAAAAAAATTTTTTTTTAATTTGCTGGTGGTCTGGGAACTAGATCATACCAGATTTTTGGACTTGGTACAGCATATATTTTTCAAAAATATGTAAAAAGGAAAGTATGAAATATAACATCAGTTCTGGTAATAATTTACCATCGTTAATAATATTTTCATGATCTTGCACAAATTTCCAGAGAGTAGGATTACATTCTTCTCACTGATTTATAAAACAACGGGTGATAGCAGGCAAATTTTTTAGTAACCTATCAGTATCTATTATATAAACTTCCCATCCGGCAGAAATATATTTCAGTGTTTCACTGGTCTAAAAAATTGAAACAATTTCTTAGTTCGTTGACTTGAAAGTGCTTGAAGAAAATTTGGCACAGACCTTTAATACCAAATATTTGCAGGTTAGAAATTCAAGTAACATTTTCTGTCACTCCCGGCCTTGGGAATAGTTCAGGTGGGGTAAAGATATACTCAGTATCTACTAAAATAATATACTCATAAATACTTTTGCAAATTTATTTTATTTCATTATAATTTCACAAATTCTGTGAAAAACTAGACTAACTAATAGTTTTAATCTAGCCCATAATTCTAAAAAGTGGCTTGTCCAGGTGAAAACCTGCTTGGTGGCAACAAGGATTAGTGTAAATGCATATGTGAAGTTAACTCTAATCTTTTGAAAAGTTTATTTTCATCATGTCTATTTTCTATGTCTTTTCATCATGTCTATCTTTACTCTTAATTATTATGCTTACCATCAATATCACCCCTTTTATCCTGATTTAAAACTTTGAGCTGTCCCATGACCTGCCAAAGCTGAAAAACTACTGCTTTTGATCCAAATATGCACGTTTTATGGAAGCAAATATGTAGTATCAGATTATATAATCTCATAACAGGTGACTCTTAAAAAAAAAATACCATTCTGATTAAAATTTTAAAATAGGGAAGAAACAAGTTAATATTTGATATAAAAATATATTGGAAGACAATTCTTTTAAAATACAACAGTCTTTTCAACATTACAAAAAGCAAATTAAGAAACATTATTTGGTTTAAAAAAAAAATAAAAAGGCACATACAAGTATTAATTTTACTGAACTTTAAAAATGAAATCTCAACAATTCATATTTTTTTCCATCTTCTTACTAACCTTTTGTTTCAGAAGTGCATGATTTATGTCATCAACAATGATGATAAAATGAAGAGATTTCCTTGAAAATATTACAGCAGACTTTAATGTAACAACTGTTTGATTTAGTCTTTCTCCACATAGCACTACAGCAAGCTTGATTTTTTCTATCCCATTTCCAAAACTGAAAAATAAACTAATCTAGTGATAATATATACATTAACATACAAGATTGAAGTAACACACACAAAATTGCCCTTACTTAATATTAAAAACTTTCCTTACATGAAAAAATAAAATATTGCCAATTTTAGAATATCATTTACAGGCCTTGAATGTTTCCAAGATTTTAAAATTAAAATTCATAAATCAAATGTTAGAATTCACACTGAAACATAAAAGAAAATTGGTACTTATGTATTAATTTAATCACCTTAACAAAGTACACAAATTTTTAGATAGCGGCAAACTTTGACATAACTTATTCTTCACTGATAGCAAGTAGCGCTACCATTCTCATATGGCCTTTTTGCTGTTGTATTTAAATGGCTTTTATAAAAAAATCATGGCATTTTTGTCTTAAATACAGCTGTAAAATATGCAGTTGTGGGATTTGCTTGCAATGGAAGAAAGTGCAGCAAAGTTTCTGCAGAAATGCAGCATTGGTGAATCTTCAGATTATGGTAACTTAACGATTTTTTAGGGAAAATTTGGCGACCAACCCTGCTACAGCAACCTGCAAGTTTTTTCTGGACGCCATTTTGTTTTCACGAAGTAAAGGCTTTTTTTTTTTTTTTTTTTTTACTCAACATTTTTTCCAACAATCTGCTAGCCGAATTACGCTTATACTAGAACTTTTGGCTGATCTTTACAATATGGTATCTGGTAGTTTGGCGACATTTTGGAGGCGATAAAGGTTACTAACCTGGGTCTTTGGTAATAATGTGAGAAGTACTCAGTTCCGATTACGCATTATTTTGTGTGAGGGAAATGAGAGATCATGTGATATGTCATGTGATATTAATGGACGAATTACGGTTCTTTAATCGGAAAAGGGGGGAAATCGGGAAAAAATCTGGAAATTTTGTATTTGCCTTTATTCTGTGTTGTGTGAAACAGTGTTTGTTAATTTTTGGATCCCATGGCCCTAACTAAAGTGAATTCGAAATGGGTATTTAGTGGGACTGAAAGGGGTAATAAGTGTTTCTTTAAGGTTGTGCGAGATAGACGTAAAGATGTTTTATTAAGTTATTTATTTTACCTGGTACCTTGGTGTGAACTATAAGTATGATTTTAAAGATCCTGAAACAGAAATAAGAAAAATTTATCGGACACGTAATCAAGATTCTGAAGAAGAATAGGTAAGTTAGTATTTTTAATTATTTGAGGATATTATTTTTATGCATTGTTCTAAATGTAAGGTGGAAGTAAAGTAATTTGCGTAAACGTGCATGGAAATAATTTAAATATTTGACACTAAGTATTTGTAACCATTTGTAATGAAGTAAAGGTATGAATTAGTGACGTTTGTAATATAATAGATAATGTAGAGGTAAAAGTTTTTGGATATTTTATTTATTTTATACGGGGAAATGTTCATATTTGGAAAGGGTATGTACTTTTTCGCGATCAGGTAATTTCATATATGTTCTTTTTACCGGGTTTAAAGATTCAGAAAATTGTTATGCATTTTCGTGAAATTTTTCTAATTTATGAGAAAAAAGCAGTGTACATGGATATAGTGAAGAGTGTGCGCAATGCCATTTTTGTGCAATTCTTGGATGTTTTTTTAAGTAAAAATAAGTCGACGTGTACATGGTTTAGTGATATTTTAATCAAATGACAGTTATTTTGTGAATTTTATGTTTTTAGGAATTTGGTATACGTTTAAGTTGAAATAAACGTTAAATTTTCGCCAAAAAATCGCCAAGTTACCATAATGTAAAGATCAACCAATATTTTATTTTTAGTGCACCTAAACGCCGCATGGGTAGAAATGCCGCACCCGCTGAAAATTTAAGTTTTAAACACGTAAACGCCGCGGCGTTTCTACCGGAAATTACGGTAATCATGACAAAGATTAGGTGCGAAATTGAGAGAAAGTGCAGAATCGCCCATTGCTTGCCACGTTTTTAAGAATTGCACATACACGTTATCCATGTACAAGTCGACCTATTTTCACTTAAAAAAACATCCCAGAATTGCACAAAAATGGCATTGTGCACACTCTTGACTTTATTCATGTACACATCACATCAACCTTCTTTCACTTAAAAAGTCACAGAAAATTGACAAAAATCCAATTCTTCTTACTCTTGTAAAAAATGCTAAACAAATAAGTGGGCGATTCTGCACTTAAGCAGCGAAATTGTTTCTAAGTGCCATTAACTAAAATCATCATTGGAATTTTTCAAAAAATGTCACATTACATGTCTCATGATCTCTCATGTCTCTGAGACAAAATAATCTGTGATTCGAACTGTGTACTTCTTAGATTATTGCTAAAGTCCTAGCTAGAAACCTTTATCGCCTTAACAAAATGTCGTCAAACTATCTGTTACCATATTCTAAAAATTAGTCGCAGCATTTTGTTGTGAAATTGCTCAAATGAAGCAGCTGCTTTGAATCAGTTCTTGAAGTGACTGTCAGGAAATTTGCACCAGAACAAAAGGAAACTTGCCTGTGAGACAGATTTTAAAAATAATTTGGCTAAAGTGCAGAATCGCCCACTTATTTGTTGGTCGCTTTTTACAAGAGTAAGAAGAACTGGATTTTTGTCAATTTTCTTTAACTTTTTAAGTGAAAATACGTTGATGTGTACATGGATAAAGTCAAGGAAGCGCGTTTTGCCATTTTTGTGCAATTCTGGGATGTTTTTTTAAGTGAAAATAGGTCGACGTGTATATGGATACTGAGTATGTGCAATTCTTAAAAACGCACCAAGCAGTGGGCGATTCTGGACTTTCTCCAAATATCTAATTAAAATGTAAAATATGTATGTAATAAAAAATGTTTGGTTGATCTTTACAATATGGTAACTGGTAGTTTGGCGACATTTTGGAGGCGATAAAGGTTACTACCTGGGATTTTGGTAATAATGTGAGCAGTACTCAGTTCCGATTACGCATTATTTTGTGTGGGGGAAATGAGAGATCATGGGATATGTCATGTGATATTAATGGACGAATTACGGTTCTTTAATCAGAAAAAGGGGGAATTTGGACAAGTATCTGTGGATGTATATTATTTTGTATTAAGCTTCATTGTGTGTTGTGTGAAGTAGGGTTGAATAATTTTGGGATTGTATGGCGCTGTCTAAAGTGAATTCGAAATTTTTAATACGTTTGTGTGATAATTCAAAAGAATTGGTTGAATGGTGCATGAGTGTAGGTTTAATTGCGGATAAGTATGAATGTCCAAAATGTGGGAATGAAATGAGATTGTGTGAAAGGAAGGATATTACTGATAAGTTTGAATAGCGGTGCAGAAATCTGGTGAAAATGGACATTTTGTGAAACGGAGTATAAGGAAGGGTACGTGGTTTGCTGAAAGTCGTTTGAGTATGGGTGAGATTTTATTGATTTCTTATTATTGGGTGAATAGATTGCCAGTTGACTATTGGATTTCGGATTTAGAAATTAGTAGTAGGACTGCAGCTGATTGGAATTCTTTTTGTAGGGAAGTGTGCGTGGAATTTTGCGAAAATGATATGGGTATGCTTGGTGGTATGAATGTGATTGTGGAAATTGATGAGAGTAAGTTTGGGAAGCGGAAGTATGAGAGAGGTAGGAGAGTGGAAGGAAAATGGGTGTTTGGTGGGATTGAAAGGGGTAGTAATAAATGTTTTTTTAAGGTTGTGCGAGATAGAAGTAAAGATTGTTTATTGAGTTTTATAAAACAATATATTTTACCGGGTACTATAATTATTTCAGATTGTTGGAAATCATATAAATGTTTGGAAGATGAAGGGTTTAAGCATCTTGCTGTAAACCACAAGTATTATTTTAAAGATCCGGAAAGTGGTGCGCATACCAACACAATAGAGGGCACCTGGAGTGGTATAAAAAGCGCCATTCCTAGGCATTGCGACAAGGAGAATTTTGCTTTTTATTTAGCGGAGGAAGTTTGGAGGAAAAATTCGGAAAAAAAATCGTTCAGTAATTTTATTGAATCCATAATAAAAGTGTATCCACCATGTAAGGAAGATTCAGAAGAAGATTAGGTTAGTTAGACTTTGTTAAGAATGTGAGTAGTATTCAGTTCTGATTATGCATTATTTTGTGTGAGGGAAATGAGAGATCATGGGATATGTCACGTGATATTAATGGACGAATTACTGTTCTTTAATCGGGAAAAATCTGGGAATTTTGTATTTGGCTTTATTCTGTGTTGTGTGAAATAGTGTTTGTGAATTTTTGGATCCCATGGCCGTAAGTAAAGTGAATTCGAAATGGGTATTTAGTGGTATTGAAAAGGATAGTAATAAATGTTTTTTAAGGTTGTGCGAGAGAGAAATAAAGATGTTTTATTATGTTATTTATTTTACCTGGTATCTTGCTTTGAAAGATAAGTATGATTTTAAAGATTCTGAAACAGAAGGAAGAAAAGTATATCCGCCACGTAATCAAGATTCTGAAGAAGATTAGGTAAGATAGTATTTTTAATTATTTTTATGCATTGTTGTAAATGTAAGGTGGAAAGAAATTTGGTATTATTGGGAAAATTGTTATTAGCAATGATTTAGTTTAAAGTAATTAGGATTGTAAGGTAATTTTTATTAATTTAATGTATGTGCTCATTTATATTTTAAGTAGTGTTTTTGAATTTAATTATATTTTAATGAAATGGTAGTTATTTTGTGAATTTTATGTTTCTAGGAATTTGGTATACGTTTAAGTTGAAATAAACGTGCATGGAAATAATTTAAATATTTAATATTAAGTATTTGTAATGCTTGCGGTATGAATTCGTTGGTGACGTGTATAATGTAATAGATGATTTAGAGGTAAAAGTTTTTGGATATTCTATTTATTTTATATGTGGAAATGTTGATATTTGTAAAGGGTAAATACTTTTTCGCGATCATGTAATTTCATATATGTTCTTTTTACCGGGTTTAAAGATTGAGAAAATTGTCATGTATTGTCGTGAAATTTTTTTAATTTATGAGAAAACAGCAGTGTACATGGATATAGTAAAGAGTGTGCGCAATGCCATTTTTGTGCAATTCTGGGATGTTTTTTTAAGTAAAAATAAGTCGACGTGTACATGGTTTAGTGATATTTTAATGAAATGATAGTTATTTTGTGAATTTTATGCTTGTAGGAATTTGGTATACGTTTAAGTTGAAATAAACGTGCATGGAAATAATTTAAATATTTGATACTAAGTATTTGTAATGCTTGCGGTATGAATTCGTTGGTGACGTGTATAATATAATAGATGATTTAGAGGTAAAAGTTTTTGGATGATTTATTTATTTTATATGTGGAAATGTTCATATTTGGAAAGGGTATAAACTTTTTCGCGATCAGGTAATTTCATATATGTTCTTTTTACCGGGTTTAAAGATTGAGAAAATTGTCATGTATTTTCGTGAAATTTTTCTAATTTATGAGAAAAAAGCAGTGTACATGGATATAGTGAAGAGTGTGCGCAATACCTTTTTTGTGCAATTCTGGGATGTTTTTTTAAGTAAAAATAAGTCGGCGTGTACATGGTTTATGTGTATGTGTTATTTTGAAAAACGCGTAAGGAGGATGGTATTGTGCAGTTTTTCCTAATTTTGCAGTGAATATTTGTCATGATTAAGCAGTTTTGTTTGATAAAATTTCTAGCATAAGTGTAATTCGGCTATTAGATTGTTGGAAGAAGTGTTCAGGAGATAAAAAGAAAAGAAACATGTCTTTACTTCATGAAGACAAAATGGCGGCGGGAAAAAAAAATAGAGGGTTGCTGTAGGAGAGTTGTTTGCCAAATTTTCGCCAAAAAATCGCCAAGTTACCATAATGTAAAGATCAACCAAATGTTTTGCAATTATAAGTCATATATATATATATATTTAATATTATCTGTAAGAAATCAGTAAATTGTGCCACAGTGGTTACACTAATGTATAAGTATACAAAAAAATTACCCTCCTCCTGATCAGAAATAAAGTATACAATTTTTCATTAAAGACAATGAAAATTCAAGTAACTATGCATTTGATAAAAACCAGGGGCAGTGCTTTCAGATTGCCATGGCAGGTTTTAACCAGTTTTAGCAATCCATGATTTACAGGGTAACCAGTAGGTAAACATAATGTTTTCCCCGACATTGAGGAATTTATATCTCTGGTGTACAGTTCTAGGTCATCAGGATTTGCAAGCATTTATGAAAAAAAAAAAAAAAAAGTCTCAAAACTTTTTATTAAGAGTATTTCAGAAATAAAATTCCACTTTAAATTTCAACGCATCTTAATGTAATATTCCCACTAAAATCAAACTTTTTCTTGTACTTCCAAGTGCTAAATTTAATTGCCAGTATAACTAATAGTGTAAATTACATTTTAAAACATAAATTTTAACCATTTTATTTGCATGGCATCTTCACGTCTCCAAACCAAAATACTCTTCAGAAGAATTAAAAATTAAAAAAAAATATATATATATATATATATATATAAATAATTTATATACTTTTTAAGGAATTGAAAAAAACTATAATTATTGTACAGTTATATTTAATTATGCATTCAAAGTATTACTTATTAAAAATAACAGTTTAAAATTGAGAGGGATTTTTTTTTTTTTTTTTCATTTAAAAATAAATATTGATCAAAGTTTGAATTTAACCCTTTCCAGCATGCAACATTTTAAAGTCGGAGTTTTGATTAAAAAAAAAAGACAGGCAGTCTAATTAGGCCTAGAGGAGTACACAAGTAAAATTTTGTGAAGATAGCACTTATCGTTTATTTCTGTGGGTGTGCCCCATACTGACTGAATAGACCTTCGAAAAGAGTGCTGAAACGAGCATTGTTGTCAATGAACTGACCGATGAAATGCGGAGAAACAAAGAATACAGACTCTCAGTTATCCTAGATTATCGGTGAGTCTGGTCTGGGCACACCTAGGGTTTGCTATTTGATTTTAGGCAAAATTTCAAGGTAAAAATTTAAAACTAATATAGAATAAAGAGATTAGCATACAGCCAAAAAAAAAATAACATAGAAATTTCTTTTCTAACAATTCCTCTTATACCCTAAAAAAAGAAAAAAAAAAAAAAAAAAAAAAAAAAAAAAAAAACTGGAAGATTTCTTTGAAAAATGAGGGTCTTAAAAAACTAAACATGGCTAAAACGATATGGGCTGGTTTGTGTTGAGCTGCCATACAAATAAATAAGGTTCAGAGTAACCTACGGTAACATATAAATCTTTTTTCATTGAATTTTTCTGTGCCTACAGAAGGATATTTTTAGGTGTGTCCAGACCACACACTGTGCCGCAAAGGGCAGTAAAAACACATTTACTGCCCTAAAAGAACAATATTTATTTACTTTTTGCACCACACTATACAATTTATATGATTATTGCAATCATTTATTGAATCTTAGGTGGCTTAAAAATGCTGCCTAAAGTAACAAGAGCAGTTTTGCAGAACTTAGAAATGTGTGCTTACAGTGCTAATGAATACTTTTGACATCCCATATTTAATGCCTCAGTAAATAATAAATCCTTATTACAGCATGTATATTCACGTAAAAGCATTACGTTCTATTCAAACTAATACGAATTTAAGTAAAACATTGAGGCAAAATAAAAGAAATATTATTAAGAAAATTAATACCTGTACACTTTTCCATCAAACCTTTCGTTAGTTACAGGAATAGTTTTAAACTTAGTCACATTTTTGAAGTATTGCTTCTCAGGGGATTTGGATGTTATGTGTTTCTCATAAAATGTGGTCTTTAACGAAATAGATTCCTTTTTACTAGTAGCATAATACAAGATGGTAGTTGATGTTATCACAAATAAAATCGCAAATCGGGTATAAAATTTTGCATGCTGACTGAGTACCATAACTTTTTCAAGAAACAGAACCAGGAAACAAGAAAACTGCTACGAAAAATCAAGCAGTTAGCAATGCACCTATAAAATACTTCTGACAAGCCATACGTAAATCCTCATCTGTCTAACTCTTAACTTCTCGAATCAAATAATCGAATCATACACTGATTCAGTCAGACAAAAATTCATAAGTACATCAGTATTTTCACATATATAATCGAATATATAATGTAATATCAGCTCTTAATATAGTTCTCATGTTGGCAAATTTTCATTATATACAAGAAACACCAGAAATTTATTTAAACGCCGGCTGTAGAGCAAAAGTAGTTAATGAACATATTTATGAAGTTGGGGATGTTGGTCATTTTGAAAGCGTCTCATGAAGAAAACATATATATGAATTTTACATAAAAACATTCACATTACACATGCCTTCACCGTCAACAAAACCTTCGGACAACTTGAACTTTTTTAATATGACGTTGCCATTCACGAAACAAAATACTCGCCATCGAAGGATATTTTTTAGGGGAGGGAGGACTTTTCCCAAGCTCTGCAGATCACCTTGTGTATAGAAACAAAAGTGTGTTCTCGTTCTCTTTTGGCTGAGACGTCACTAGAGCTCTTTCTCGTCAGTGCGTCCACGGAGTATAAAGAAATACAGTCTGTCTATCAAAGCTCTCCCCAGTTAGTCTGCAGCTGTCTGTTGCCGAAGAAAGTAGTCTTGACCCATTTTCCTTAGGGATATCTTGAAGACGAATGATAAACTCTTTTCCCCTCAGCAAACAGTAGCCAAAAACAAGATAACAATAAAGCAACCCTTGGTTCGCCCCTATTTGAAATATACTAGCCCTATTGCTATAGTAAAAAATCCACCCGCCACAATGTGTGGCGGGAGTTCTCGCAGACAGCAGAGTAGGTGAAACTCTTATTACCTTGTCGCATATAGAAAATTATTGCTAAGACATATACCTGTGAAAGAGATTACTGCGGATAATTAATCCAGGGAGTTAATAAAATTCAAGCAAAAATGCCAACTACGTATCGTCAAATTGTTAAAGTTTTCATAAATGAAGCAACCCTTTTTAACTTTTACGAATTACCCGAAAGTGAGAATAACGGAGATGTATTACGCAGTCTACCCTCATATTTCAAACTGAAGAAATCGCCGAGGAGCTGAAACTGAAAGGATACGAGATTACGCGAGTCAATCAACTCAAGCGTCGCAGTCAGTCAGTGTCTGTCTATCATGTTTCTTAAACTTAGGGCTTAGTTTCTAAAGTCAGAAGGGCCTACGGAAGGCCGTCAGGAAAACAGGAAAAAATAAAATAAAAAATAAAGAAAGAAAGGAAATAAATATTACAATAATAACATTAATTAGTAAATATTCATATTTTGTCAATGTCAAATTTAAAAAAGAATTAGTTTTGGGCAAATTATGAAATCTAACTTTTAATGTCGTCTTCTGGTTTCTATATTTATATTTGGAAAACTTTTATACTCGTTATGAAAAAGAAAAATACAAGAAGTTTGAGTCCCGTAGGACAAAGATTGACCAGGAAATTTAGTTTCAAAATTTGCAATGTTTGATGCCATTTGTAACTTGCCTCTGGGTATCGCTTAATTGAGTTAGAATAATTCGAGGAAATAAGTTTAAATGAAGTGCAGAAAAAATAAGCATAATTTAAATAGTCGTAGAAGGAAGTCATGCGGAATCCATATCAAATTTTCACTTTTTCATAATGACCATAAAACTTTCCCAAATACAAATACAGAAACTGGGAGACCGCATTAAAGATTAGCTTTCGTTATTTGTCCGTTATTCGTTATTTCTTTTGCTGCTTCCCCCATTCCCTTCATCAGAACCGCTAATGACGAAAGGGTGAAATTTCCCCGATTCATACCCTCTCCAAAAACTCCTTGTTGAGACTGTTATTTGTTGAGACAAGGAATGCTATATTATAAATGTCAACTTGCTTTTTACATTTAACAATAAAATTGATAAAAACATTCGCAAATGTATAGGTTAAGTAAGAATAAGAACTTAAAAGAAATTTAGAAATCTATAAAAGGTAAGGAAAGTTTTATGTTACTTTATTAGAGATAATAGTGAAGCACTAAATATTTCATAATGCTATGAGTATACCTTTATTCATTTAAAAAATGGCCCACCAGCGGTCGAGTGGTAAAATCGCTGAACACTGGTAGTTCCGACCTGAGTTCGATCTCAGGCAAACGGGTTGGCTTGGCTTCATAAGCGTTTCGTGGTTTTTTTTCCCGTACCAGCTTACAAGCCAGCTTACCACGTACCATACGAGCCAGCTTTCCTAAGAAAGTGCTCTACGAAGGCATTTTTCCTTTTAGACACATAGCCCCAGTGTGTTTTGTCATAATCAACTAAACCAAATCATTTAAGAAATATATCAGTTGATCACTGCTCAGTGTACATCTGTTGTTTGCTTATAAAAACACTTTGTAAAGACGTTTCCACTATTTTGCTAATAATTCTGGAAGGCTCATAGAGTCCGAAATTATGTTACACTAACATCCGAAATTATGTTACACTAGCTAACAGAGAACTTAAGTCTGCTTAATACAACAAAAATCTGCTTGACTTGCTTTCGTGTCTTTGGGAAACGTAAGTATATGCAGAAATAAATATTAAAATCTATCACGTATATTTGTAAGGATGTAAAGCATACTGTTTTGGTTCACGATAATGATAAATATGCATCATGTTACGACAGTTTTAAAAGATCACAAATAACTATACATATGCTAGACTTCTAACAAAATGTCTGTTACAATATGAACATGCATTTATTATTATATGAGTCGTAAAACGGCCCACCAGCGGCCGAGCGGTAAAGTCGCTGAACACTGTTAGTTCGGTCCGAGGTTCGAATCCCGCGAACGGTCCGACTACATGGGTGTTTTCGTGGTTTTCCCCATGTGTAACGTGTATACGAGCCAGTTTCCCTTAGAAAGTCCTCCACGAAGGCATCCCCCCTTAGGCAGATAGCCATAGTGTGCCTTGCCATAATTAAATGCACCCATACACACGAGTCGTAAAATTCAGTATTCGTCATTTTTAGATTCTAGGTATATGACAAATTTTTTTTTAAATTTTCGTTTTGTTTTTAAAAGTTAATTCACTTTATAGCTTTTCTTCAATTTATTATAAATGAATAGGAGTTTAAATATTGATTTATATATAATATGATATAAATTCATCATTCATTAATAATATTTTATGTATAACAAAAGAATTATCATTAATGTTCCAAATTTTAATTTTTTTAATGATTTGTCTTACATTTGTTGTATATTTGTTGAATGCATAGCTAAATATTTCAATTATACACAATAAAGGTTATGCAGAAAACAATTCAGCTGGCATGATAGCTAATTGCAAAAGAAAAATTAGAGTCTTATTGCTCTTAACTCTTGCTTTAACAAGCAGCCATTTTTAAACTGACTTAAAATAAATTTATTCTATGGTCTATTAGAAAATATTTATACTGAATCATTTATTGATGACTTCTAAGAGGTCGCTTTCTGAAAGAAACCTGTATTTTTGAGAACATAAACATACGTTGATATTGAACATCACTTTTTTAAGATGCCAGAGCAAATGCACAGAGCTCCAAAAATCCTCTAAAAGCATAGACGATCACGTTTTAAAAGGCTGACTACTTTTAATAAAGCTTGTATATTAATGTTCATTATACATTTCTCACATTTTTACTTTCTTTCAAAACAACGATGCTGTGGTTCGATTGCTTTAGAACTATGTGAAACTAATAAAATGGGCCCTATGTTATAAAAACCTAATTTTATTCAGATACACATCTTTTGAACATGTTTGAAAGCTATTATTCTAATCAGAATACTTTGTCTACAGAAAACATTGAATCAATATTAGAAATCAAAAGCTAAGTGAGATTAAAGTAGGAAGAGTCACATCGTCTAACCCATTTTAATTGAAGTAAACAGGTGCTTACTTTATCGTGAACACCCGTTTTCAAACAGCGAATGAAAAGAAAAAAAAGAGCCCATCAGAGCTCGAGCGGTAAAGTCGCTGAGCACTAATAGTTCGGTCCGGGGTTCAATTCCCGGCTAACGGCTAGCTGCACGGGCGTTTTCATTGTTATTCCCGTGTGTAACTTGCATATGAGTCAGTTCCCTTTAAAAAATCCTACACGAAGGCCTCCCTTCCCGTAGGCAATAGCCGTAGTGTGCTTTGCTGTAACCGAATAAACCGAAACCGAAAAAAAAAAAAAAAAAAAAAAGAATTGGTGATGGAAGGCAGCTACGAAACGTCGTTTTAGAAGAATGGGCTACGTAACCAAATTTCTATCTATACTCTGGTAAACAGTATATTATTTGCTCATCAAAAGCCTAAATTTAGCTTATGCTCGGCTTAGTTCTTAAATTGCAATTTTAGCCACAGCCCCCAAACAAGACGATGTTTGGTATTTTATTTCATTACTTAGTTATTCATTAATTAAATTTTCATTTGTCTTTAAATTTTTATTGAATTATAATAATAATCATTTAATATTCTAGTTGCTAATTATTTTATTATTGTAATAGTTATTTTATTTATTTTTATTTATTTATTTATTTATTCATCTTTCCTGATTGCCTTCCATAGAGCTCCAGCACTTCTAATTTTAAAAATTAAGTCCTGACTAAAACCAATGATTGCGAAAATAAAAGTCAAGTAACTTATTTAGTGATAATTAAATAAAATAAAAGCCAAAGCTTTTATTTTCGCCTTACTTGGCTTTTATTATATATATATATATATATATATATATATATATATATATATATAAGCAAAGTATGTGTGTGTGTGTAATTTACATTTAATTATAAGGACATATATATGTGTACTTTACATTTAATTATAATTTATTTGATATATATATACATATTTACGTTTGGTAGTATTACCGATTGCAATAAAAAGGGAGGTGCACATCTAGATGTTATCACGGACCCATATACAAAATTTCAACGTTCTATAACTAACCGTTTTTGAGTTATGCAAAATGCATATATACGTACTTACACATCACGAAAAAAATTCCTTTCAAGTATCAACTTAAAGTCATAATCATTAGTCATAAGTATCAGCTTAGAGTAAATGGGATTACATTTAACAATAAGTTTTTTGAAAAAAAAAAAAAAAAAAAAAAAAAGAGAGAGAGAGAGAGAGAGAGAGTCTTTCATTGTGTTCGTACGTACAGGCGTCAGCCCAAAAAATAATTCACATGGATTCTGTAATCGTCAAAAACGGATATTTCCGTTAAAATATGTTTTCTCGAATTTTCCCAAAAGTTTTCTCGATTACAATAATTACTACCATTTTATTTGATACAAGGAAGTAAAGAACCTATATTAACCTACATATTCTTATATAAACAATACCTAAGTGCAGTATATAAATATTTCAAATCAATAAAATCTGACTATGGCACGCTCAAGGGAAAAAAAAAAAAAAAAAAAGATGAATCATCTAAATTTTCAAATTACAAACATAAATAGCAATAGTAAAAAGCAAATACAAAATAACGCTTCACGCTATCAAAATTGCTCATTTTCTTAAATATCATCAACTAAATAGTATTTCAACTAAAACACATAATGTAAACAAGAGTTTGCCGGATGCCCAAAAAAATTCAAAATTATCTATGAAAAATATGAGCGCATTGTGACGCAACCGTATCATTCGTATTCGAACAGCAACCGCATTCGTATTCGCGTAGAAACCGCATCATTCGTACTCGAACAAACCGCATCGTACGACAGATGCGAGTAACGAACAGATGCGAGTAACGAAATGAATTTGTGAGTACCGAATCGGTACTTCGAGTCAACCGATGTACCCGTTACTCAGTAACGAATACATGCGGTTTGCTCCAGCTCTACAGCGTGATACTTTTTCTCTGCTAAGGGATTATCTGTAGCAGAAGATCGGGATACGTATTCGGAAAATATTATTATATTTGCTGTTTGCTTATCAAGCAAAGACTATTAAATTAGAAATAGCACATAATTGAATAAAATATAAAATATCGAGAATATATGTAAAAATAAGTGTCTTGCACCTGTAAATATTTATTTAATGCTTTATTTTCTGTTTTCATTTGCTTTGTTATGCTTCCCTGTACTCATCGATGTTCAAACATGATTTATTGTATAGCTTTTTAGTATTTATTTTATGTGCATTGATTGCAAGGGTAAAATCCTAGTATACGGTGAGGCCTTGGCGAGATTTTTAAAATTGTCGCCAACACCAAAATGATGCGTTTACGTTTGTCGCCAAATTTTTGGCAACCTCAAAGTAAAGCGTCACCACAAGTTTGAGTTGGCAAAAAAAGTAAACAAAATGATAATCATAAGATAATAAATCCTAAGCATACGGTGAGACACAAGAAAAAACGCAAGCATTTAGAAATTGAAAATAATTTTTAACAGACTTTATAACAAATAAAAATATAATTTTCAACATGCATCGCAACAAATACAAAACATTCACATATGAAATATAATAAATTAAATACCATGGCTCAGTTTCACATATGTTTTAGGGTCTGTGTCATAACTCAAATGCCATGGCCCTCTAACTCGGGTGGCGGAGATATTGCTTTTATTGCACATATAAAGTCTTTCATTTTTTCGGATGACGATTTATTATTTTTCAGGCGCCACCACATATATACCACCAAATAAGAGTCAAACTCTTCGCTTACCTTTTTCGTCCCCTTCATTCCACGCTTAACAGCACTCCACGTTCCTTCCAAATCCTAGTATACGGTGCGGCCATGGCGCGATTTTTAAAATTCGGCAGCAATCCGGCATCTACTGCCCATTAAATTACAGCAAGCTTTCCTTCCAGTTCTAACTTCCAAAAAAATTTCGCGTTTAAATATTCGCAATTCATAGCACTGCACATCATAATCGAAAAGTAACGTTATCCAACTGTAGAACAAAATACGTTAGCATATAGAACTGTAGAACAAAATACGTTAGCAACACGAACTGTAGAATAAAAGACGTTATCAAACTAAAATAATATTCAGTATCTGACCAAAAACCGATTAATTAAAAAATATTAACCAATCAGAAACTCGGCGGAACCACACAAAAAATAAAAGATAAATAAATTTTACCTGAACATACGTTATCCTTTCTCATTCAGTTCAGCCGAAGACCGAAGATTAACGGAATTTCAAACAATGGTTTGAAATAATTCTTCTCTTCCATCTGCACCAATCAAAATTTCTCAATTTAAAATATTTAATGAGCATGCGCGAAAATGCTCCCAAATGCACTCTCGTCCAGAGCGTCCAAAATCGGCTTAATTACCACAATTGGCGCGCTTATTAATCTCTTAACCCGAATTTCGCCAATTCTCATGTGCACCGTATACTAGGATTAAGCCCACATCGAGAAATAAGTGTCAAAAGTAGCTAGTTATCTGATACATATGTAGATCATATGAGCAGGAATGTGATATATTAATACATATATAAAATCGGATCGAAAAGTAATTGCCATGCGTTTCCCAATTGACGCACTTTACTCGACTTT
The DNA here is from genome assembly GCF_044657685.1 of Stegodyphus dumicola. Classification (NCBI taxonomy): domain Eukaryota; kingdom Metazoa; phylum Arthropoda; class Arachnida; order Araneae; family Eresidae; genus Stegodyphus; species Stegodyphus dumicola. The sequence continues at coordinate 186,560,316 of NC_140781.1, forward strand.
TAATGCTAATTTAGTAACATAACAGAACCAAATTAGCAATCGGATACCAAACAAATATAAACACATCTTAATCCCGTTTTTCCCCATGTATTTTCCTTTTCTCCTTAGCACCTATTCCCCAAATCAAAGAATCTCTAAAAAGAAGAAGTAAAGGTTCCTCGGGGCAAATGTGGCTCCGTCAGACCGAAGAGACACATTATGTATATCCCTGAAACTTACTTTAAAGGGGCAAACCATTCCAAAGCTATCCACCCTCCGTACCTCACTGCGCATGTGCGAAATAACATCAGGAGGCAACAAAGCAGCATCAAAGAATGCAGCATGCCGTCGGCCATGTTAGCAATCTTTTACCACGTTGTTCGAAAACGTTCTTTGTTGTTGTAGTCAGAGGGTATTTGGTTTTAGCTATGTGAAATTCTTTTAAAGACTTTTTAAATGTAATGCTGTAAGTGAAATGGTTTTGGCTATTGGGTGAAAACTTTGCTCTTGGTTTTCACAATGGTCATTCCAAATAATTGTCTAAACGTTTTCATGGTAATTTGTTTTTAAAGTTGTTGTCGGATAATTATAATGTATTTCAGTGTTTTCAATTTATTTAGGGGTGCCTTTAATTGCCTTTAAATATTTTTTTTCTGTTTCAGTTAGTTATTGCAAATTTTGCTTTTAAAATTTCACTGTAAAATTTTAACTATGGATCCATAAAAATTTATTACGTTTTGTATGGCATGTGTTTTGCCCCTTTTTAAGTTTACAGAAGAAAAGAATTAAGAAATTTATTTCATTTAAATTTTGTCTTCGTACGGCTTGCTGTTTAAATTGAAAGTAAACATTGGACAGGATTTTTATAATTCGCCCCAAAATTCCAACTAACATCCTTTTGCTCATAAAACTCCAGAAATGTATGAAAATAAAACATTTTGATTTATTTCAAACAATTTCAAAGTAAAAAAATTACTATCTCCTCGAACTGCGCTGTTTAAATTTCACCCTGCGCTGGTGTTTCACTGCATAGCCGTGGCTCTTCGATACAGCGGCGCAGAGGCGAAACAGGTTTACATTGCGTCTATGGAAGCTTTCATTCTTCTCCTTAGAGATTCTTTGCCCAAATGATATTTACTTCCGTTGGCATAATGAAATGTCGCCTATATCCTTAAAGGAGGCGCAGCGAAGGCTGTTCTCCGAACCTTATCCCTTGTTACTTTATGCAGATGTGAAAAGAGCAAAGGAATTCGTCAGGAGAATTCCATGCTAGGAACGAAAATCACTATTGAAAACCAAAACGGCAGAGCTGGATCCTGCTGTCAGGCCGATGCTATTCGCACCAAAATTAACCAAGCATGCGCATTGAGTTGTCGGATCAGGCAAGGAGGCGTATTTCCAAACCCTACTTTTCGAATTTTTGACGTCATGGGAAAATTGACTAGTTTCGCCTGGATGGTAATTCTTGAGCATGCGCTGACGGGCGAGAAGTAACGTAAACAGAACTTTGGCTTGCGTTTGTACACAGTATTAAAGCATATAGTTTCAAAGTGCATTCGTTTATGTACTTGCATAATTTGACTGTTTCTGGGTAAAATCCCAGTATACGGTGCAGCCTTGGCGCGATTTTGAAAATTATCGCGAACACCAAAAATTACCCAAAGAACGTCTATGTATATACTATACACTATATACATAGTATATACTATGTATAACTATAATATATTCTTTGAATGACCCGTTTACTACTCATCGTATATGTCCCGTGTTTACTGTTCATCATAGAAGTCGCCAAAAGTAGCCAAGGGCCGTATCCTCCTACCGTGCGACGAGATCTCGATACGAGAGTGACGTAGCAAGCGACTCCTTCTCGTTCGACTGCTACTAACGATTGAGCGAGAACTGGTATCCTCAAGCGCCTCTACCGTGCGAAACGTTAAGGCTTTCGCCGATCGAAAGAGGTATTACCTCCTCCTTCGCACCACTCACATTTTGACGTCAAACGATAGTACAACAACTAATGAGAAGACTTGTTGAAAAATAATCGTAACTTTAATTCTTTTTTTGTAAACAGATTTGTAAAAAACGTATCTTTTTCCATCTCATTTTAGAATAAGCCGTCATCCCGGATAACTTCTCGTCAGTTAGAGACATTTGTGTCTTTCATGGAAAAGCATCATGAAAGATACTATTTTATACACATTACACACATGCAGATTTATGTATTATTTTTTAGACTGCTGTAATTCATTTCCACCATGACTTTTCTTTTCAAGAAATTTAGGATCATTAAATAACTAAATTTTGTGTAATCTTGTTCATTTGAAGTTCTTTAGGCAGTTTTAAGTTTTTTAATCTAAGTTGTACAAAATTTGTTTATTATTATTATTATTACTTTTTTTTTACAGTTTATCATTCAAGGGAAAAATCTGCCTGATTCATACACAAATTTTTAGTTTAGGTCAGTGAATTTAGATCAGGTTTATACACTGTTTGGTTACTTAAAAGTATCTACTACATATTTTTAAACAGATCTGAGAATATAAATTCGATTACTTATAGTTTTTATTAACAGCAATATCTTGCAGCACAATCTGAAGATATATTTCAATAATTTATGTATAATTTGAATGACTAAAAAAATTGAGGCTAAAAATATATCATCTAATTATGAATTCCTAAACTGAAATGCAAGTTTTACATGTAAGGCAACTGTAATAACTCTGTTGTAGGTTGTTTGCTTGATTACTAGAAACTCTGAATCTATTTGTGTTGAACAGAATGATTCATGTGTTTGGACAAAACAGAAGCAGATGTTCAAGTAATATGTTATTGAAATTTGCAAATGTTAAAAAGACGATGTTAAATGAAACTGTACTGAGGAAACAAGAAAATATTAAATACTGAAGAAATAAAAAAATTAGAGTAAGTGTTAGAAGATAACGTATGTTTTTTAAATAGTTAAAAAAATAACTCAAAAAGTTTCAAGGGATATCATTTTAGTTTAGCTCTTTTTCTAGTAAAGTAGCTAATATGATAATAATAAATAATGAAATAAGAGACTTATTTACATATGTCTCATTAATATGTTAAAAATATAGCTTAAGTAGGTTTTATGTGCATATGGAAAGGAGAGGGAAAAAGGCCTCAAATTGAAGCTTGTTTTAAAGCAATAAGTAAATAAATAAAATACACTGGTTCTACAAGAGTGATCAAATGAAAAGGTACGAAACGACACGGTGGGTACAAATGTAGACTTTATTCTAAATACACACCATAGGCCTCAGCACAACGATCCACCTGATGAACAAGCCGCAGGATTACTTGTTCCCAGAATTCCTGTGGCCGTGACGAGACCCAGTCATTCACAGCGTCCTTGAGTACGTCGTCCGAGTTGAAGCGCTTCCCTTTCATGTGTTTCTTCATGTTACCAAACACGTAGAAATTGTAGGGCGACATGTCCAGACTGCAGGGCGGATGGTCAAACGTCTCCCACTTGAACTTGGCCAGTTCCATGTGTTTGACTCTGGAGACGTGTGGACGCGCGTTATCATGGAGCAGAACCACACCCTCCGTGAGGAGCCCGGTCTTTTGTTCTTGATGGGCCTGCGTAGGCGTTGGAGTGTCTCACAGTACACATCGGAGTTAATGGTTTTTCTGTGGTCGAGGAATTCCACAAGTAGCGGGCCTTGAACGTCGAAAAAGACGGTGAGCAACAACTTGCCTGCTGACGGCACGGCTTTGAACTATTTAGGGGGAGGTGATGACGCATGCTTCCACTGCATGCTGTCCCACTTTGTCTCTGGCTCGTAGTAATGGCACCAGGTCTCATCACCTGGTACGATCCGCTCCATGAAAGCGGGATCTTCCTGATACCGAAACAGATGTTGCAGTGCCCCATACGCAGTTCTTTTTGCTGGTCGGTGAGCTGCTTCGAAACCCAAGCGGAACACACCTTCCGATATCGCAACCTGTCGTGAACAATTGTCCACACGGATCCATAGCTAACATCCACCTTCACCGCCAACATTCGCAATGTGACACGCCGATCAATTCCCACTAGGTCGATGCTCACCGTTCGATGTTCACTAGGTTGCTCACCGTTCCACCTTGTCGATGAGATCGCTCGTGATGATAGTGTTTGTCTGGCCTTATCTCAGATCATCACCCACACTCTCACTGCCTGCACGAAAACGGGCACTCCATTTTCTGGCAGACTTGTCAGAGACACATTTCCCCCGTAAACTGTCACCATCCGGCGATGAATAGCTGTCAGAAATAGGATAACACCTCGCTGCTCCTCAGTCGTCGAATTTTGCAACGCGAACGCCATCCTCTCTCCATGCGGACTGCCGCATCATTTGGACGCCGCTTTTGATGAGAGCTTCTGCTTTCTCCTGCGCATGCGGGCTCCCGCGCATGCTCCGATCCCAGTCAGAGACTCCAATCGCCTCCTCCCGAGATGTCTCGCTACGTTCTCCCATGGCGGGATATGCAAATATTTAACTGTTACGTTTTTACGTCGTTTCGTACCTTTTGATTTGATCACCCCTTGTATTAACACCTCAAAAGAGTACTGTTATGTACTCTAAAAACAAATCCCAAATATTGCATCATGATACATAAAACTCTTACAAAAAAGAAAAAGAGAAGAAATATGTTGAGAAATTCTTCTTTAAAAGAATATAATTCTTTTAAAGAAGAAATATGCGATTAGGAATATACTATTTTTATTTATTTGATAACAAAGAAGAGTAAAACATATGCAACATCACATTATGAAAAATCTTGCAAGTCATTACAATACTATAAGACATTGATTAGCAAGGTAAACATCAGTTGATCATTCTTTTACAGTAGCAATAAATTTTTTATTCAAAGTTCTTAATACGCCAAAAAAGATTTACGATCGGTGCTTCAGATCTAAGGTCACACAAAAGTAAATTTGATTTAGCAGACCATGAGAAATTTATGAACTATGTCATTTATGAGCAAATTGACTCTCTTCAAAATGTACCCGCAAATTTAACAAAAGCATGCATGAAATTTAATATTAACATTTAAATTACTAGTATTTAATTACAGTTACAGGTATTAAATAAATTTAATCACGCTTTTAAGAATGCAATTTTCTGGTAAATTTGAATTTTTATATGAAAATAGAACAAAATTAAGAAAAAGTAAGTTTGTAAAGCTACTTAAAACATATTTCCACACAATGAAAACACATTGAAAATAAATTTAAAGTAACTATATTTAAAAATACCACAAGAAGATTTACTACTAGATCAAGCATGATAATGGGATTAAAATGATTTGTCAAATATTTAAATTAATACTTAACTCCTTCAAAATACCTTAAAAATACAGAATATATTTATCTTACTATAAAGAAAAAGCAAAATCATTTATAATTTAGATCATACTATCCAGTTTTTAACATTGGTGCCAACTAACAGATTTGGCGACAATACATCTTACTTTAAATCACCAATTGTACAGTAGAATTAAATAAAAAAAGAACATCACTTTCCTATGTGCTGTTTACAAAAATAACAATTTTACAAACAGTATAAACTATTCGTGATAATAATAAAAGGAACAATAACATCTCAAACAGTATTAGCAATATTTTACTGCACAAACACACACATTCCATAATTGATTTTGTATTTATAAAAATCAGATGAACGTCAATAAGTGGCAGTTAAATGAAAACATACATTTTGAAGAATTACGAAGAGTGATTTTCTAACATTCTATGGAAAAATACGAAGCTGAACTCACCTCACAAATACATACTCCTGAGTCGGGAATCTATTGAGCTCGACAAGAATTATCCATTTTCTTTGTCTTTCTTCATTTCTTGGAAAATGAAATATCCTTATGTTATTTTTAGAATGACTGGAACAACTTGGTGTAGCACATCCACCCATGTTTCTCAAAATTAGGTCGGAATCAATCAACAAACATGTCAACATAACAATGCTGATCCAATGGCGGATAGCAACAAGTGTGCTTTGTTGGCTATAATATGGACTATGCGTCAGCTTCCCTTTATAGAAGCCTCGTACTTTATAGTGTTGGGCTGTACATCAACACTCTGTGATGATGTAGGCAACGAAACCTTGATTTATGTACACCACTGTAGCTTTCCACACAGTTTCTTGCTACTGCATGCTTTTGGTTATAATTTTCTTCTATATATGAAGAGGGATTTATATGTTTGGTGTCAAAAGCCAAAGTTCCAACGGATAACCTTTATCACTTGAAGTACTAAAAAATAAATATATGGAAATAAAAATTCCTTGTACAGGTGGGGAAATCTAATAGTATCAGATTTCAAGAAGAAAAAAAATTGTCACCCATTACATTGCAAAATCATTTTAAACTCATTAATCCGAAAGAAAAAATGCATAATTTTTAAGTACAACAATTTGATACATGGAAGATAGAAGTCTATAATAGAATTGTCTTTTATCTGCATTTATTGAGAACACACAATTTCTTAACTTGCATGTATATCTAAATGCATAAAAATTAGGTACATTTCATGTTTAATAAAATTTAGTAATCTATTTCTTTCACATTCCACCAATATTTTAATTACTACTTATTGAAAAAAAAAGGATATGGGTAAATACTACTATAGAACTAAAAATGAAATCATACTTTTATTAGCATTTATCCACTCGCATGTTGATACTGATAATATAATACTTAGTGTAATATACTGTATAAAAATCCTAGCACGTAAAAAATTATATTTATTTATTATTTCTATAACAAGATAAATAATCCATCTATAATCTGAAGGAATAATATTATAACAATAATATCAAATACATTCTAAATGCAGACAAAAGTAATCAAAACTTTCTATATAGACTGAAAACTTCGTACTCTGTTGTCGTGACTGGATTAAGGAATGTATAATTGTATGCATGTGTGTATGTGCATATATGTGTACACATATACATACGTACATATAATATACATATACACTTATTTCTGAATCCAGTTCCGATAACAGAAGAGTACCAAAAAATCTTATTTCAGGATTACAAGAATTGAGGAAGTATTGATAACTGACATTCAGTTTCTTCCTCTGTCCCTGAAAAATGCTTATTTGTGCATATGAAAGTGTCATGAACACAAGAACATTTTGCATTTATTGCCAAGATCTTCATATTATCATCAGAAACCTGCAAAATATTATTGTTGTACATATAGATCTTATCTAAAGGCTTAAACAAGAATAAAGTAAATACATATATGCTATCAATAACAGGAAATATAATGTTTATCAGGATTTTAGAAATACGCATGTTTGATAACTTTTAAATGTTTTGAAACTTATTAGCTAAATGATAATAATCTACTTAATATGAAATAATATTCTACAATACAAAATTATGGAGGAGTGTTCATTAAAATCCTTGGGTTTACTAAGAAAATAAATTACATAAGCATTATACAAATCTCATTTCAAATTTATGGAAAGATACATGTTTTTAACATTATAAAAGCTGAGTTATTATTCAAAACTAATCCTACTTCAGAAAATTCTCAATACACAGTTTTATAGTTTTACATATATGTAACAATTATGAGTACAATCCCATAAAAATATATTAACATAACCTTCTCATTTGTGGTGTCAAAAATCAAGATTCGAAAGAGATTAAAATGTAACACCTACTGATTGTTTTTATAAACTATATTAATCTATCACACGAGAAACTTGTAATATTTTCACACGATACTTCTAAAATAGCATAATAATATACTGGTAAAGTAAAATGGAGAAAAGAATACTCTATTTTCAAACAATTTCATAACAACATATCCTTCATAAGAAGAAACAGGGTATTTTACATCAATAGGTAAAAAATTACAATCCCTTTTCACATGAATTTTTAAGCACTATAATTAGATAAAATATTAACAGATGACTTCAAGAATAATTTTCAGATCCTGATTTTTGACAACAAAACACAAATGAGAATGTTATGTACCAAAGATGTAATTTATTATGAAACCAGAGAGAAATTTAACTTCTCTGTTTACTATTATACAATTCGGAACTTAATTCCAATTAAATTTTTCGAATGTTTCAGGTGATACATAAAAAATATTAAGCAGAAAATTATTCGAAAAGTATACACGAATTCATAAAAAATGATTCTACAACTGAAATTGATCAGAAAACAAAAATCATGACACATGTAGAATATATAAACATAAATTATAGAATAATTAATTAAGTTATTTACAATTTTAGACTGAAATTTGAACAATTCAAGTAAGTAACTTACTCTTAGCTCAGGTGGCAATCCAGTGAAAGGTAAAAGTTTTCGAACAAAAGTTGTTAGGTCAGAACAGAATACAACTGTTTATCTCCCCTAAATAACTTTATAAACTGCTTAACAGATAATGCAAACGCATCCAGTCTGCTTCGGAACATTCTTCTTTGAATTGAATTACGATGATGTGTTCAGTTTAAAAGATACATCGCTAAACATTCATCTGACGCCATTACTTTTCGATCGCAAGATTTTTAAACGGTTGCACATAAGCAGCCGAAAACCAGACGATCGCTGCTCCGCACGAAATGGTTTCGATCGGTGCTCGAGAATTGCAAATTGTCGCTCCGCACGAAAAACCCGTCATATGTGACGTCACTCTCGGATCGAGATCTCGTCGCACGCAAGGAGGATACGGCCCCAAATCCCGTGTGCACCGGATACTAGGATTAAACCCTGTTTCTGTAATAAGAAAACTTCATTCAGATAAAATTTATTTTAATATTATTATCTGGTTACAGGATTATACGAAACGCTGAATACTGTAGGTACTATCGTAATCTTCACATAACCTTTCACATTGGATTTTGCCTTATCATTGTAAACTATATTGTATTATAAAGATTAAATCAAAGCAAATTGCTTTGTTAGAGTAATTAGAGATATTAATGCTCTAACCGGGTTCTCTTTTTATCACTTATTATTTATTCTCGCTTTGAATACACATTTATGTTTGACAAATATTTATCTCCGCTGAAAATATTTTATTTGTTTAAAAACTATATTTGTCAATAATGTAATAAAAACTCACTAATCTAGTGCTTCGCAGATCAATATGACAACGAATTCAAAATGTTTTGAAAACAATTCTTTAATCTTTACTTTGTAGTAGATGCAATTATATGGCACAGAGAAAAAATATTTCAATAAAAAGTTCTCCATGTTAATTCAATAGCAAAATTATTTCTATTTCAGTGAGAAATCCGCTTTCAAAGCTTATATAATGGGGAAATGTATTATAAGTCTTTGGGAAGTTTTAAATATAAGCTATACAATTTTATGAAAGAAACTTAATAATTTAGTTTCATTCCTTTTAAATCGGCATATTCGTTTCCAATAGGTAACTAAAACTTTTGGCAAGTTAGAGACTTAACTTGAATACACAGTATTCCGTCACTTAAAATATCAATTAATTGTTCTTTTTCATTTAGAGATATATTGGAATTGAAAATACCAAAGGAAAAATGTGTCACGGATCCAACCTAATTCCTTATTTGGAAATGTTTCAAAACGTTTTCTGTCAATTTTTATCATGCGTTGTTTTAAACAAGAAATCTGTATTATTTTCTTTAGTAAATTCTGAAAACACGTTTCTGTTGTTTTTGTTCAATAATTGATGAGAACAAATTTGATTAACAAATTTGATGAGAATTCTCCTTGCCAAAGTATTAGGCTTAGTTTTAAAAGCTTCAATATTGGTGCTCGGTATTAAAATGTTTAGGTTTTTAGAAAATGTCTGCTATGAAACTGAGTTTTCCTAACTAATCATTATTAATGAATGAACTTGCTGATGTATGTTTCTTTTCTTCCAAAAATATGTAAACTGTATTCTCAAATCGAAAATATGATTCAGTATTTGTGTGAAAGCCAACTGACTTTGGTAATAATGTCTCATACACAGAACTCATGCACAGAACACAGATTTCTCATTACATCATATTAAAAAGAGACAACTGTTTATGATCTTGCCTTTTAATGTAATGAATTGCAGTAATAACCCTGCAATATCTTGTGCAATTCTTCACAATGATGGAATATTATATGGGAAGCAATTTTCATTATTAAACCTCTTGGTCCTTTATAATTACCTGTGAACTCTAATATTTTTGTTTATATTTTTTCTAACTGCAGCTTCTGATTAATATTGCACGAGCTTCAAGCAGATGTAACCGTTTTCTTTACTCTATAGGTTCTTTTTATTCATTATCTATTCATATTATTATTAGCTATGTTTTGTAACAGTTTATGTTTCAGAGAATGGCAATATACTATGTTGTTCTTCTTTTTTACAGAGTTAGTGTAACTTTTGTTTTCCTCATTTGAGAGTATGAGTAAATGAATTATTTAATTATTGTAGAGTCATAAGTAACTAAAGAGATATAGATAGTTATTTCCGAGTAATAAATAGTTCTTGAGGTAACAAATTTGATGAGAATTTTTGAACAACCTGTTAATGCTGCAGCATCATCAGCACAAACTGCGACACACTGTGTCTGGGTAAGATTATTCGTTTCAAAATATCCGTTGATAATTTCAAATATTTTCTCGCCAGTTACTTTTCCTTCCCAAATATTATAACATAAAAAATATTCTACTGCATCGTCTTCAAAAACGTATCTCAGGTAAACGATGAATTGAGACATTTTAGTAATGTCGGTAGTTTCATCAAGTTGTATAGTTCAAGTCGGTAGTTTCATCAAGTTGTATATCAAGACAGGATTTTGTATTCTATAGTGTTGGATATGACAGAAATTTGGTGAGAAACGGATAATACTATTGTTTTTGAATCATTACCGTATTTTTCTGCATGCATAAATGGAGTCATTTTAATTCCTGAAGGAAGAAGGAGCGATTCTCCAATTGTATGAGGTTTTAAATTCTTTGCAATTAAATATGAAACTTTTAAGGATGCCTGTAAATCCTTCTCAGGAACTGTTGTATATTTTTTCAAAAATACATTTTAATTTTTCATACTTTCAGCTCATTCCTTACAAAAAATTCTCCAGATTTATTTACTAAATCTTTACGTTTAGTTTCTGAGCTACTTTTCTGGTTCGCCGGTGCAAATCTCACCAAGCAGATTTTGTTGGCGACAACATACAGTATACATCTAAAAAATGTTAACAAACGTTAGTTCTAAGAATTTTTATTTTGAAGGCATAAACATTTTAATATGGTTTAAAATTTTGTAAAAAGACAATAAATTTGTAAAAAGACATTAAGAATTTATTATGCTTTCATGGTTCAACATCCTGATCCGCCGGTTCATATCACGTGACCTCATCTCACGTAAACTACACTACAAAAATCTAATTCTCTCAGCAATTATCTACATTAGTTTCAACTTAAATCTTAATTTGGAATACAAGTTTAAATGCAAGAATTATTTCAATTCGTACAAATAGTTTACTCAGAAATTATGTAAAACCGCAGTGCTTTACTTCACTAGTGCATTCTCATTAGAATTGATGAATTTAACCCTTGATTTTGCCATTTCTATATTTTCACCTTCGGGTGAGCGGTGTGATTGCATTCTGACTTAATTACCGCGAATGGTCTTAAGGCATAAAATTTAACTATCTTGTAAAAATTCTGTGTAATTCTATGCCAGTATTGAAAGAAACAATCAATCTGATAAGAAATGGATGCGACTTGTTTTGAAAATGAGGCGTAAAAGGTAACCAGCGAAGATATTCCGTTTGGCATCAATTGTACCATTGTTGGCGACTTTATCATTTGTGCTGACCAAACGGAAAAGTACCGTTTCTAAATGTGTTTTTAATTTCACAGGTTTCATGCTTTCCATGCGCCAAGTTTTCACTGCATTTAACATACAATGGATATTCATTTGCCATTGATAATGAAACATGTAAAACAGTATATAAAATAAACTCTTCATAAATAGTTTTTCTCTTTATTTGATGTTGGTCCATCCAAACTCAAAATAAACTCTTCTTGATAATTACTCAATTTCTTTTTAGAAGTAGAAAGAGAGCCAGTGGATTGATTTTTGTTTGCATTTTCATAAATAGTTTTTCTCTACTTGATGTTGGTCCATCCATCCCGTTTCTCTTGTGAACATTGGGTATCTATTTTGGGCCATTTAACCATCATGAACAAAATTGCAACTAAAACAAAATTTGTTTTATTATCCTTCGAGACACTGCTGAATTTTCCAATACTTAGTAAATGTTATGTGCTTACTTGACAATAAATTGGATTAGAAATAAGAAACATAGTTTATAAATGATGCGTACAGTCAAAAGTCGTTAATTCGGACTCGTCGGGAGTTCCGCGATTCCGGATTATCGATTTTTCCGGATTATAGTACATCAGTTTAAATCTCGTAAGATGGCATGCAGAAATTCTAAAATTAAAAATATGAAACCTTAATTTATGAAATAAATAACAATTATGATCTAAAGGGTATCCAAATTTACAAAAAAAAAAAAAAAAAAAAAAAAAAAAAAAAAAAAAAAAAAGCTTAATATTTATTTGTTTACTATATTAAACATTTCTTTCAATGTAAGTTGTTTAAGTTGCTTCGTATTATGTGATAATACTTTCTCTTTAATTCTATAAACAGACATAATTTCTTGTTCAGTTACAAAGTTCCGCTGTTCAAGTCCCGTAATTGCTGTGCCGAGAATACCGACTAACTTGTCAATCGAAATTTTTTCGTTTTCACTAACCTCTCTGTCACCTTCTTCATGTCTTTATCCATTTTTTGAAGCAATTTCACTTTTTGTTTGATGGACATCGAAACATACTTTCGTTTTGTAGATCCTTTGGGAGCTCCAGCATCGGAAATTCTATTTGACATAATCGAAAGTTCAAGTTTACTTTTATAAAGTTGCTTTTACAGTCTGCAAAAAATAATAACCCGGATCCAATTCGAAGATTAAGGAACAACGCAATCATCAACATTAACTGAAATAGATAATTAGATAATTTTAGCTTATACCCTCCGTTATACATAAACCGCGCACGCGAAAAGGTATTCTGCGCTTGCGCACACGCATATGCGCAGTCGTAGAGGTCTTACGCGCACGCGTAAACGCCTATGCGCATGTGTCAACGTGGCGCATGCTCAGAAAGTTTTTAGCTTTGAGGTCCGGATTATAGATCATTCCGGATTATGGGTGTCCGAATTAACGACTTTTGACTGTATTGCAATTACAAATTGCATGCAAGATACTACTCAGATAGCCGAAAAAACTACATCTTAGCTGTGCGTATGCAATTGCTTTGAAATTCGATTCGAGCTGTTTGGAAATCATCAAGCATAACACACAAATCAAGTGGAAAGTAATAAAATTAAATTTAAAATATGGAAATGTTTAATTTAAAGTTCCTGGCAAATGTTAGAAAACATCCAAAATTTTCTTCAAATTCCGTATATCTTTTATTGTCAAATAAATGTCTTTGAATTTGGTGACCCACCACAAATTTGTTCATGACTCTCAGGTTAAAATTTTGTAAAAACAATACAAGTTTTCAATTGCATTTTGGAAAAAAAAATGATTTCAGACTTGTCTTCAACAGAACAGCATGCAATATTTTCAAAATTACGGGAAAGTACGACTTATGTGAAAATGGATAAACATTGGCTCTCTAATGTGAAAAGTGAATTACGGTTTAATATGTTATGTCCATAGCTTGTGTATTTTGATTATCTAATTAAATACAGAATGATCCGTCTTTTTCAAGCTTCTGCCGGAATAACTGCTATCAGATGAACAGAAAGCACGTGTTGTATTCTTATTCAACAATTACAGTACTCTCGCATAATACTTACAAGGAATGAGTTAGGTTATTTAACTAAAGTGCAATCAATTTTATTCCTTATTTACATGAATGACGTAACACACAATGCTGTGTAGGCTGGTGACCTAATGATGATGACTCAAAATGCATCTCTGCATTAAGGCATACACTCCTTACAAGACTATAACCATGCACTAGAGTCCTAGCTTCAGCAGGTACATTTTGCTGTGCTATACAATCTCTGTGGGTCCTAAATTCTAAAAAATTTGCTAATTGATATCTCTGTAAATTTCAAAATTTTCCACACCTGCCATAACCACACTGGCTGTGGCCTCAGTTATCAAATGTTCTAACAAAGTCAAATATTGTAACGTTATTATAGACCAGACTTTCTTAAACTCTGGATTGCAACCCCCATCTATAGCAGCGGGTCGCAAAAAATGTTAGTAGTTTCGGTGTATTTCTTTAACTTAATATAGTAATTTTACAATTACCCAATATTTTTACACAATGTATCTGAAAATAGATAAAGATAAGACAATACAGACAAAGAGAAAAACGAAAATGTTTCGACGTATTCGTTTTATAGTATAAATGTTCATTTTACTTTCTTTGCACGTTACGCTGTCATTTCATATGTTACTTAATAAAAATTTTCACATTATTTTATGTCTTAAAATTAGAAATTAAAGTTAATGACGTAAGACTGCAATACTATCTTACAGTACAAGTGAAAAAATTGACAGTTTCGCTCACGCGCGTGGTGGATTTTCGCAATGAGGAGTAACCGCAGGTAACCGCGCTACGGAAGTGACGTCACAGAAAAGGGACGTGGCTTGGATCACGTGACCGGAAGTGCCACCATGTTGTCGAGTGGAGTTGAGTGGTTTCGAAGTGGAAGTGTTTGTTTGAAGGTGGAAGTAGGAGTGAATAGAAATTTCAGAATTTAAGTTTTTTGGAAGTTTCATTTTTATTTTTTGTGGCATCGTATATATATTTTTTAGGCTTTCTGGCAACGAACTCTTGAACCACGTGTTTGGAATGACATCACTTTTAATTTATTATTTTTAATTATTTGACATGTGATTAATATTATTTTGTTATTTGATTAATTTTTAATACGTCATTAATTTTAACTTTTTAATTATTAACTATTTAGTACATCATTATTTTACTTATTACCTTTAATGATTTTTTGTGGAAATTAATATTATTTTCCCTGAATTTTAAAAGTAACTCCACCGCTGGGATTCGAACTCGCTATCTCTGGGATGGGAGTCTAGCGCTTTACCGCTCGGCTACCCTGTCCTCTTATCAGATTTGTTATTTGAAACTCTCTTTCTCCCTTTGAGTTTTTGCACCATTGATGACATAAGGCTGAAAGTCTGCGCATGCGCTTTGACATGAAAACCGCGTCACACATTTGTTTTTACACGGCGGCTAGGATTTCTTTTGGCTTCTTAATCATTACTTTATTCATTGCTGTTTTAAATGTAAGATTTTCCCACGGTTTAATTTTTTTTATTATTAAGATATTTTTAATTGTTTTCAATTTTCATCTCATTCTTACCTTTTTTAAGTTATTAGTTAATTTATTAATTTTTATTTTATTTTTTTCCCTTTCCCAAACATAAATTTTATTTTTAACTTCAACAAAAGTGAATTTAAATTTTCTTTTTACTTTTTATCTTGCAAAGTTTATTTTTTTTTATATTTAATTTTCTTTTTGGTTTTACAAAAGTAATATCTATTTTTACGAATTGAATTTTTCTTTTTCACTTTTTTATTTTGCAAAAGTTTTTTTTTCCCAAAATTTATTCCTTTTCGTATTTTTACTTTACTTTATTTTAATTTTTTGTTTAAACTTTTTTTTGGTTTTACAAAAGAAATATTTATTTTTCCAAATTTAATTTTCCTTTCCGCTTTTTATTTTTAAAAAAGTTGTTACTACATTTTTAACTTAATTTTTTTTTACAAAAGTAATATTTAGTTTCATAATTTTAATTTTTTTGAGTTTTTTGTTTACACAAATGTTTTTTTGTTACATTTTTATTTTACCCTTAACTTTTTTCCCTTGTTTTAAATACAATACGATGTTACATTTCCATTTCTCCAAAAGTAAACTTACCTACATTTCTGTGTCTTTGAAATTTTAAGCTGGAATTTACATGCATATAACTTCACTAGATAATATTTTCTGTAACATTAAGCCAATATACACAATGCTCTTTCTATATAGTTTAACTGGTATACTACATTTCTTACTTTTTTTACTACTAAGTTGGAGATACTCAGAACTTTTCCTTCTAATGCATTGTACTAACTATTAATGCCTGTATTAACTTTTTTGGCCAACTATACAAAACTTTGTTGATTCCCTTTTACACGTCTTACTTTTATTCAAAGGATTCACCAAACTATGTCTGACAAATGTAATTTTTACTCTTTCCATTTACACATTTACCCTTATATTTAACTTATAAAACATATTCATGCTGTATTTCTGATTCCTTTTTCCCACAATAAATACAGACTTACACATGTTTCTTTATTGTAAGACTTACTAACTTTAAAACAAATCTTACAAGGAGCAATAAATTTTCATGGTATGAAGCCCACTCAAACCAATGCATGGAGCATTTCTACCCAGTTAAGTTTAGATGCATACCAATAGTACTTCATTTTTTCTTATTTTACTCTACAGGTATTTATACATATATATTCAGAACACTCCCTTTCATTCAGTAAGACTCATTTATACTACTAACACAAATTTTGCTAACTCTTTGAAATATTTTACGAAAATATCTTGTGTTTTCTTGCACACATCCTACTTAAATCACCAAACATACACTGAACCTTGATTTTTCCTTCATGTGAAAACGTCACTCGGATTTTTAATATGATTCCACCATTTACCGCAGAACTTTATAAACACTACTCTATTTGAACTTATCACAGCCTAACTCTCTTAACAAGGTACAGAAGATTGAATTATATTTTAACTACAGAGAAGAATATCCACATTGTAATGAATTATTTTAAATTTGAATTATAATCACATTTTGTGAAGGAGAACTTAAAGTCTATAATACACATGGAATTAATATTCAGCCATGGAAATGAAACTTTATCGCCTTTTTTCCAATTTGGAATACAAAAATTTGTTAACTTGGAATATTTTTAACGTATTCATTGTAACTTAACTGAAAAATACTCATATTTCCCATTGTCAATAATTTATTTAGCACTGAACTCTTACAGCCTTTTGAGAACGAAATTTAATTTATCATACCTGACAAAAGACTCCTACATAGTTATGATACATTACACGAAATACTGAGTAGAGTTCCAAATAATGATCTAACATAGTAATTAACATAAAAGACCTAACACAAATAATTTTAAGATAGAAATTTCAAACTGACATTGCTTACTAATGAACTTTTACAGCTTTTTTTGACTGACATTTAACTTCTCATAGATAATAAATAAAATTACACACAAATAATTATACAAAATAGGTAATAATGACAGAAAGTCCATATAATGATCTACTATAGTCACCAACTTTAAAAATTTTAACGCATTTCTAATATAAGAAAGACCACACTTTTTTGAAAAGCATTATTTTAATTAAACATTGGAGCCACGCAGTCCTGCGCACATGCATAACATCTTTATTTATCATGAGCATGACACATAATAAGTAAATAAAATTTTCACAAAGTACGAAACACATTTCTCTTTTTAACTGAACTGTACTCTTAAGAAAAATGCAGTATGGAATGCTTAGAACACTCAGGGCCACAGTTCCACATTTCCCCACGCTTTGACCAAAATATACATGTACTTTAAAATCAGTTAAACAAATTCAAATGTTAGTATTCAAAGAGGAATACTTCACAAATTAGATGAAAGAAAGGTACACAATGAACTTGAGTGAAAAATACACAAAAGCATGTAAGGACCGAGAAAAAGATGTATTCGTGGAGAACTTTTTTAAGATAAACTTGCTCTATTTTTGCACATGGGTTACATTTTGCATTTCAGATTAAGGAAACATTCAAGATAATTCCTGTATAACTAGGGATTTTATTCACACTTGTTAGTACTGTAATTTATTAGAACAGTCACAGACATATAGGACAAGTATGCCATTTCCAAGGAAAACAATTTTCCCAAGCCAGACTTTTAACAGTGAAATACAAAAGGGAATAAGAATATCCCATATTTCAAACAAAATTAGTATCTGAGTATGCAAAAACATGAACAAGAAACGAATATTTTTTCTGAAAATGTTCCGAATGGTTTAAGTCAGGACTAGTTTCATGAACAGAGCATGAAAAATAATGATGAATTTTTAATTTTATTTTGTCTGTAGTACATTTACTTATGCTAAAATCTTCCATTTTGGTTGACTGTACTTTATATTCAGACCTAAGTTGATAAATCAGAATGATTTTGTGTTTTAAAGCTTCAAATTCAGAAATACTACAACTCAAAAGCAAAAAGATTAAAACGACAAGAGAATATACTGCAAGCAAGCGAACGTGATAAATGACTTTTTGGGCTGAATTTCATGAATTCATAGATGGGGTGCAAAATTTTAATGCACTGTATATGAACTATTTTTCAAATGTATTACGATCACCAACTTTACATAGACTTTAAGTAAACATTTCATGTTAATTTACCATTTTATCTATGTATTTACTAAATTGTTGCATTTTGTTTATAAATATAATAACAAAAGGACATAAGAGAACATTTGTTTCTTGAAAATGTCCATAATTTTACCCAACTGTTATTTCTTTCATAGCTTTGAAGTAACCTATTAAACACATAGTTATCTTGTATTGACCAGACAGCCGTTGGTCTTGCCAATGTCTGAGGGAAGTCACAAAGCTAGAGAATTTAAGTAATATTTTACCAGTACGGAGAACTTCTTACGGCGACGGCGTTTTCGATGAAAATTGACCGAATTTAGTAGTTCATTACTAACCTAGGAGCCTTTAACTATTTTTTTTATTCGAAAAAAACACACCAGAAATTATCATCAAGATTTTCCATACAGATATATTGTACTACTTTTCATGCCATTACATTTCAAATGAAATTTGATTCATTGTCAGATAGTTAAATGTTTATTATTTTTTCGCATACGAATGCATTTTCGTGTCTCACATACGCTCATTACATATGATTTAACAAAATTACGAACAAGTTAGAAGTTAAATGAATATTTCCTGAAATACTGTACATTTCATTCCGGAAAGTTTACATGAGTACCTTCATTTCGAAACCCCTAATGTTTCTTTCCTGAATTCAAAGTAAATTTTGAGTGTAGAATTTTCAGTTTTTTGACAGAAGTTATTTGTAGAAGTTATTTGAAGTACTATTGGTATGCATCTAAACTTAACTGGGTAGAAATGCTCCATGCATTGGTTTGAGTGGGCTTCATACCATGAAAATTTATTGCTCCTTGTAAGATTTGTTTTAAAGTTAGTAAGTCTTACAATAAAGAAACATGTGTAAGTCTGTATTTATT
The DNA here is from genome assembly GCF_044657685.1 of Stegodyphus dumicola. NCBI lineage: Eukaryota > Metazoa > Arthropoda > Arachnida > Araneae > Eresidae > Stegodyphus > Stegodyphus dumicola. The sequence continues at coordinate 186,579,699 of NC_140781.1, forward strand.
GTGGGAAAAAGGAATCAGAAATACAGCATGAATATGTTTTATAAGTTAAATATAAGGGTAAATGTGTAAATGGAAAGAGTAAAAATTACATTTGTCAGACATAGTTTGGTGAATCCTTTGAATAAAAGTAAGACGTGTAAAAGGGAATCAACAAAGTTTTGTATAGTTGGCCAAAAAAGTTAATACAGGCATTAATAGTTAGTACAATGCATTAGAAGGAAAAGTTCTGAGTATCTCCAACTTAGTAGTAAAAAAAGTAAGAAATGTAGTATACCAGTTAAACTATATAGAAAGAGCATTGTGTATATTGGCTTAATGTTACAGAAAATATTATCTAGTGAAGTTATATGCATGTAAATTCCAGCTTAAAATTTCAAAGACACAGAAATGTAGGTAAGTTTACTTTTGGAGAAATGGAAATGTAACATCGTATTGTATTGAAAACAAGGGAAAAAAGTTAAGGGTAAAATAAAAATGTAACAAAAAAACATTTGTGTAAACAAAAAACTCAAAAAAATTAAAATTATGAAACTAAATATTACTTTTGTAAAAAAAAAATTAAGTTAAAAATGTAGTAACAACTTTTTTAAAAATAAAAAGCGGAAAGGAAAATTAAATTTGGAAAAATAAATATTTCTTTTGTAAAACCAAAAAAAAGTTTAAACAAAAAATTAAAATAAAGTAAAGTAAAAATACGAAAAGGAATAAATTTTGGGAAAAAAAAAACTTTTGCAAAATAAAAAAGTGAAAAAGAAAAATTCAATTCGTAAATAAAAATATTACTTTTGTAAAACCAAAAAGAAAGTTAAACAAAAAATTAAAATAAAGTAAAAATACAAAAAGGAAAAAATTTTGGAAAAAAAAAAAAAAAAAAAACTTTTGCAAAATAAAAAAGTGAAAAGGAAAAATTCAATTCGTAAAAATAGATATTACTTTTGTAAAACCAAAAAGAAAATTAAATATAAAAAAAAATAAACTTTGCAAGATAAAAAGTAAAAAGAAAATTTAAATTCACTTTTGTTGAAGTTAAAAATAAAATTTATGTTTGGGAAAGGGAAAAAAATAAAATAAAAATTAATAAATTAACTAATAACTTAAAAAAGGTAAGAATGAGATGAAAATTGAAAACAATTAAAAATATCTTAATAATAAAAAAATTAAACCGTGGGAAAATCTTACATTTAAAACAGCAATGAATAAAGTAATGATTAAGAAGCCAAAAGAAATCCTAGCCGTCGTGTAAAAACAAATGTGTGACGCGGTTTTCATGTCAAAGCGCATGCGCAGACTTTCAGCCTTATGTCATCAATGGTGCAAAAACTCAAAGGGAGAAAGAGAGTTTCAAATAACAAATCTGATAAGAGGACAGGGTAGCCGAGCGGTAAAGCGCTAGACTCCCATCCCAGAGATAGCGAGTTCGAATCCCAGCGGTGGAGTTACTTTTAAAATTCAGGGAAAATAATATTAATTTCCACAAAAAATCATTAAAGGTAATAAGTAAAATAATGATGTACTAAATAGTTAATAATTAAAAAGTTAAAATTAATGACGTATTAAAAATTAATCAAATAACAAAATAATATTAATCACATGTCAAATAATTAAAAATAATAAATTAAAAGTGATGTCATTCCAAACACGTGGTTCAAGAGTTCGTTGCCAGAAAGCCTAAAAAATATATATACGATGCCACAAAAAATAAAAATGAAACTTCCAAAAAACTTAAATTCTGAAATTTCTATTCACTCCTACTTCCACCTTCAAACAAACACTTCCACTTCGAAACCACTCAACTCCACTCGACAACATGGTGGCACTTCCGGTCACGTGATCCAAGCCACGTCCCTTTTCTGTGACGTCACTTCCGTAGCGCGGTTACCTGCGGTTACTACTGCAATGCTTATGGGGGTCCCACAAAATTTTCGTAAATATTTTGGAAGTCGTGAAAAAAATCTGTGATAAAAACGGGTCATGACTGAAAAAAAGTTTAAGAAGCTTTGCTTTAGACTAATCAGTTTCCTGACGCCATCCCATTTTTTTTGCCTGTTTTGTTTCTCAGCCGAATTATGTTTCTGTGGGAATTTTTCTATATTTTTACTGTTTCAGCTGAATGGAAAAACATACTAAAATGTTTCAAATGACTATTAGGGGAAGAGAATCAAGTACCCCACATTATTATTATTATCTCTATTTATCGCCTGTTTCAATTCTGAGTTATGTTTTTTGATAGAATTTTTCCATATTACATATTTCAGTTCAACAAAAAAATCAACTTTTAAAATATTGAGGAAAAGCAGGTACTAAAATGTTTCAAAATGAAAACGTGGGATAAATAAATATATAAATTAGTTTTTTCTAGGAGTTCTTATACATACACTACAAAGTCCGTAATCCGGACTCGTCAGGACTAAATTGATTGATCATCAATTTAAATCTGGTAAGATAGCATGGAAAAATTATACTATGAAAAATATGAAACTTTAATTTATGAAATAAAAAGCAGTTGTAATCTAAAGGGTATCAAAATTTCCCAAAATAAAGCTTAATATTTATTTGTGAACTTCATTAAACATTTCTTTCAACGCGCGCATGCGCTTATAATGTATGCGCATTCTTTACGCAGATGCGTAAAGTTTGTGGCTTTGAGGTCCGGATTACGGACTTTGTACTGTACATATAAAGAAATTTAGAACCAACTTATTAACAAATTAGAACTCACAAAGGCTAAAAAATTGAAGTTCAAATGAGCTTCATAAAATCCTATAAATGTAAAATAAGAATATTTTAAAATGTAAAAATTAACACGTTGATCCCCACGGCAGTCAACATGTTAAAATAAACCATCACAAGAGAAACCTAAAAAATTAGTATAAAAGAACAAGTAAGACTAGGAATCGAACCAACTTCAACATAATAATATCATCAAGAGGAGGTATGTCGAATTTAATTACATTTCCCCTTACAAGATTCTTGCTTTTCTGTATTCAGAATCAGCTGATGAACCATTTTTTATCTTAATAGTTCACCGGAAAATTCTGGTTCTCCTCAAAGCGAAGGAAAATCATTAAAAATATCTTCCAATTTAAAAATATTTTTCTAATCTAAAAAGAATCTTAAAAAAAATGAAAACATGCCCTTAAAAATGTAAAAAAAATAAAATCCTATAGTGGAAAATCTTTGAAAGTTCAAAATAATCTTAACGCAAAACTTTACTAGAACCTCTTATCAAACAGCAGTAGCAAAGGAAAATGGGGGGGGGGGGCGGAAAGTAAAATCATTAAAAATATTGTACTAGTCTAAAAAGAATATTTGATATTCTACATTTACGGATTTTATCAAGTTAATTTCAATTTGAATTTTTATTCTTTGTGAAAAATTGGTTCTAAATTTCTTTCTTTATATATTTACTAATGAATTTTTAGCAGCATAAAGCACGAAAATTTTTAGAAGGATTATAAATTTTCCTTTTAAAAAATTATTTGTATATATATAGTCCAAACACATCTGTGTACAGTGGAATACGTTTAAAGTGAACTTAAGACGAAATATTGGTTAACACGAAATAATGCAACTGTCCCGGCAAACTATGTATTTTCATGCATTTTGTTTCTCTTAACACGAAACAAAACTCGCTTTTTACGAAAAGATATCCTTTCTGAAAATGAACAAAATACAGAAAACACCGGCATCACAGGCAAGAATTGAGCGGGGTGTGAAATGAAAGAGAGGTGGTTTCACATGTTTCGTAGAAAGGAGGCTAACTTGGCTTTGAAATACTCTCAGAATAGCCTGTGACACGAGCCAGTTTTGTTTATCTATGCTACTTTCGCTTTCCACCTCTACAAACGCCACACAAACATCTCATCTCTCATCAGTTGGCTTTGGAATTCGGTGACGAGTACATGGCAGTGTGAGTAAAAATTAGCGAGTTTGGTTCATATGTTGCACTCTGCATGGAATTCAGTGACTCCAAGGACAAATGAAAATTGTTTTCATTAAACACCATTCTCAAAAGTATCAGATTCTTTGGCGCCAAAAGAAATGGAGAAGTAGGATATTGAAATTGAGCTGACACTTTATGAAATGTTTGATAAAGTTTCTGTATTAATGAAGTGTTCTACTGTACTATCGGAAGAATTTGTGTGTGTACAGCTGCAATTATGGCAGACAAAGTTATTTTGGAGTTTGTTCAAAGCTAAAATAATATCATTGATGCAGATTCCGACGACAAAAATCAAATGAATAATGCAGTTCCTGTTCCCACGTCATCTGAAATGAGGAACATCATAAATTTCTTATTATTTATATTAAATTATTTAGACGCACATTCCAATGGTGAAATGAATAACCAAATGTTCGACATTGAACAATTTGTTAACAATTTGATGCTAAAAAAGATAATGCAAAGAAAAATATCAGATTATTTTCCCGAAACTCAATGTTTTGTTTTTCAAAAAACTTGAAAATTTTGCATTAAATTTCATTAAGTTCTTGTGGATGTTTTTGTTTCATTGATTTTTATTAAATACATGCATATATACATATCAATGCAAATAAAATGTACTCTAAGAAGCTTAATTTTGTTGAATATATGTTTTTTTTTTTTTCTATATTCTTTAACACGAAAAAATATTTCAGTCCCCTCAGTTTTGTGTTAAATGATTTTTCACTGTATATCTATTGCACATAAATCCCTTTCTTACATAAAATATATATGTATGTATAAAATAACTAAATAAATTGTAAAGGAAGTTTAATTAGCAACTATGAAATCTTAAAAAAGTAGTATGAAATTTATAATGGCAAATATTAAAATAGATGAAAGTAAATAAAATTTAAATTATAGAATTTATTTTATAAAATTAATAATAAGTGGTTAAAAATATATATTTTAATTACTTAAAACATCGAAGTTATTTGGCAGACATTGTTGGATATAAAATTGCTACTTCAAATTTTAAGATTACTATTGTTCATATTTAATATTTCAACTTGCAATCTTAATCCACTTAAAAACCATTGCAAAAAATCATCCGTTAATATATTCCAAAGATCAGCAGCATACATTTTTTTCAAAATCATGCATAATATTAAATATTGGCTTTTGATAATCAAGTTGATACAAATAAGATGAACTGTTTTTATGATTTTAGACTAGTAGTCTATTCTTCCATTCACTTACTTTTCTACAGTATTTAATTTTTGTATGCTCGACTACCTAAAATTTCAAGAGCTTTCCGGATATTTTTTTAGTTGAGTTTTTACTGTACACACATTTCAGTATTTACATCTTCAAAAGTGCACAGACACATACTTGAAGTGAATTTACTTTTACAGCTAAACACAGAAACTGGAAAACAGAAAAGTGCCTATTCGGAGATTGTATTTCTTTTTCGTTCATGAAAATCAAAAGTTCATTACACAATATTTGTTTACTTTATTAAACATTTCTTTCAACACGCGCATGCGTAAAGCATATATTACGCATAGTCGAAATTAGAAAATTGCAACCAGAAAACTATTTTATGTGCATTCGTGATATTTATAATGACAAGGAAATTGATTTAAATCATATCGGAGTACATCGAGATGAAACACTACATTTAGTGAGGAATTATAAGCCGAATAAAATAAAAACATCTGCCCTGAAGATGAGGATAGTGCTGAAAGATCAACTTCCCGTTCATTGCTCGCCGTGACGTTCCCCCGCCCCCCGCAGAGCAGCGTGAAATTGATAAACAGATTTCGGAATTGTTAGAGAAACAAATCACCTCTGTCACTTTCTTCATGCCTTTATCCATTTTTTGCAGCAATGCCACTTTATGTTTAATGGACATCGAAACATGCTTTCGCTTTGTAGATCCTTTGGCAGCTCCAGAATTGGAAACTCTTTTTGACATAATCGAAAGTTCAAGCTTACTTTTTATAAAATTGCTCTAACAGTCTGCAAAAAATAATAAGCCGGATCCAATTCGAAGATTAAGGAACAACGCAATCTGCAAAATTAACTGAAATAGATAATTAGATAATTTTAGCTTAGCTTATACCGTCCGTTATACATTAAACGCGCATGCGTAAACACATAATGCGTTTACGCATGCGCAGAAAGTTTGTAGCTTTGAGGTCCGGATTATAGATCATTCCGGATTATGGACGTCTGGATTAAAGAATTTTGACTGTACTACAGTTACTAAGATATTTAATGTTATAAAGTTAGGTAATTTAGTAAATTTCAGTTTTTAACCAAAGCAATGAAGTATTTTGATAATTATGAAGTTCCTTGTATATCTTTATAGATGGACTTTATTGCTGTTTTAAGCAATTAAACAACTGTGCAAGTTATTTTAATAATTTTGAAATACATACACTAAAAGAAACATTAAAATGTATTAATATATTTGTCAACCTTGATTTTGGCACGAAAGTCTGCAGAATTCTTTGTAGTTCACATAGAGGCACTGCAATTCTTTCTTATTCCTTGATTTGAAATTTTCTGCAAGTGTTTTTTTTCATTAAAATTGCTGTATTGGCACAAATACAATTTTTGTATAGTGGCTTCAGATGCGGATAAGTTTTTCGAACAATCTCGTTTCTTTTACTGGCGTCGCTGAATTTTGCGATAAATGCATCACATTTATTGCCGAGTATCACCTTCCAAACTTTTCATACTGTTAATGTATACATCAGCAGTGAATTATTCTCCTCTTTCCTCAGATACACTTCGGCGATAAACAATAACCGTTCACTAAAGATTTTTCGTAAATTTCCATTCATAATAATTTAAATTGCGAAAATCTCACAATTAGCACCTAAACACACTATTCAGTACCACAATTCTTTCGAAAGCGCGCCCTAGCAGTCAAAAATGGGGTAGGCCGTCTTACCAGGTGAAACTAGTCGATATTTCCATGACGTCAAAAATTCTAAAAGGGGGATAGGGTTTGGAAATAATGAGCAATGAGGATATGGCAATGAGGATACGGCCCCAGGATCCATCATTTGAACGGAATCGAAAAGAACGAATCCTAAGTACGCGAACTGCCTGTCTGTTGCAGTAAGTCTTTTTTTTTTTTTTTTTCTTTTAATAAAGGCGGGTTTTTACGTTGGCGTAGGTTATCATTTTTTTAAGCGGTGGCGACTTTACAAAAGATTAGAAAGGAAAAAAATATATATAAAAAAGAATATATAAAAAATTTTTTTATGTAAAAAAGAATATATATTCTATATATATATATAAAAGAAGGGACGGATTTCCTTTATTTATGTATATATAAAAAAGAAGGGACGCATTTCCTTTATGTATATATAAAAAAGGCAGATTTTTTCTGTTCGCAATGTTTATCGTTTTCCTGAACGGTTGGAATTGTTTAAATGACTGATTTGGAGAAGGGACTAAAATCTTGTTTACATTTTTTGTACTTCTTAGAATATATTTAAAGTGGATCTCGTTAATATTGCAAATGCTACAATAAGAGGAAGAATAGAATATGGCAGCTGTCTCCTCATGTCTACCTCTCAACAAAATAAGAAAAAGCTTGAAATAGTTTATAATCACGCCTTAAGACTGGCTGTAGGGGCGCCTATCAGCACCCCTCTCCCGTTGTTATATGTTGAAGCAGGGGTTTTTGCCTTAGATACGAGAAGATGCATCACCGCAATGAAGTTCCTAATAAAGAATATCGCTCTGTCAGCAGCTTCTCCCACTGCGGAAAATCTGAAAAATTGTTTGCAAAGATGCAAGTACAAGTGGAGGAAAATACGTAATCCCATTAGCCAGTGTGTTAAAGATAAGCTAAGCAATCTCGATCTAGATTTCAGTAAGTGTATTATTTTTAACAATGAACTAGATTTTTCTGAAGAAGTTAAGTGTTGTTTCAAAACTAATGAGTATAAGTTGCAGAATAAAAATCTTTCAGATGTGGAGATACAGCAGTTTTTCCGTTCCATTATTAATGATTACGTTAATCAAGGTTTTAAAATCTACGCTACAGACGCTTCCAAGTCCGATACAGGAGTTGGCATTGCGGATGTAGATCGTACCGCGGCAATATTCAGTCAGCGCATAGACAAAAGAAGCTCCATCTTTTCAGCTGAGGCTTGGGCCATTTGTAAGCTCCTTGAAATACTGAATCCAAACGATAAGATTGCTATCCTTACAGACAGCAAATCTGTAGTCAGTGCGTTGAGCTGTGTCCACAGGGGATCCAACTCTCTCATTCTTAAGCTCTTCGAGCGAATTAAGTCTTTCCATCACCTCACAGTCATCTGGATTCCTGGCCATAAGGGTATAGGGTTCAATGAAAGAGCGGATAAAGTTGCGAAAAGAAGAAATATGAATAACTCGGGGGATCTTTCAGCAGAGGATGCGTGTAGGTTCATCGAGAATACTACACTCATGTCCATAAATTAAGGATAATTTGGAGTCACGCGGAAATCGAAATCTAAAATAAATATATCACCTGTAAAATCACTACACACATCTTCAAGAATCATATGCAAATTTCAGGAAGTAACCAGATGACACCGATGGTACGTCACTATGACGAGAGTGTAAGAGAGTGATATATAAGGAATACAGGCAAAGAAGTAAAATTGTTCGCAGGCGCTTTATAAGCATTTCAATGCAATAACCGAATAGTTATGACAGAAAGGACGCATTTGGATGATTTTATACGCGGTAGAATTATCGGCCGTCTGGAATGTGGGCGTACCCAACTGGAAGTATCAGACGAACTTGGAATTGCCCAGAGTGTCATCTCCAGGCTTTGGCAACGATTTCAAGATGATGGTAATGTGAGTAGACGTTACAGCACAGGTCGCCCCAGAGTTACAACGCCGAATGAGGACCGGTATTTGGCAGATACTGCCAAAAGAAACAGGCGGAGCACAGCCTCAGACCTGTCTCATCAGTTCTCTTCAGCCACTGGTACGACAATTTCAAGTCAGACCGTGTACAGACGTTTAGGGCAGATTGGTCTATATGCTCGTAGACCTGTCAGATGCGTTCCACTTACTGCAACTCACTGTCGCCTGCGGTTAGCCTGGAGTAGAGAACATGCATTGTGGACACCGCAACAGTGGGCTTGTGTGATGTTTTCCGACGAGTCCAGGTTTAGCTTGCAGTCTGATTCTTGCCGGACTTTCATATGGAGAGCTCCAGGTACCCGTTACCACCAAGAAAACATCATTGAACGACACCGTTACGGTGGTGCAGGAGTACTCGTTTGGGGTGTAATTATTCTGGGTTCCAGAATTGACCTGCATGTTCAAATTGGAACCATGACAAGCCAAATCTATCGGGACGTCATTCTGGAACAACATGTACGTTTGTTTCGGGGCGCCATGGGCGCACAATTTGTGTTTATAGATGACAACACCCGTTCTCACAGTGCAAACATCGTAAGCGAATGCCTTCAATCGGAGGATATCACCCGTATGGACTGGCCACATTCTCACCGGACTTGAATCCAGTAGAGAACCTGTGGGACATGCTTGGCCGACGAGTTGCAGCTCGTCAACCTCCTCCTACATGTCTACCGGAACTTCGGAGAGCATTGCTTTTTGAGTGGTGTAGTATCCCCCAAGATCAGATCGATAATTTGATACTCAGCATGCCTAGGCGTTGTACAGACTGTATTGCATCGTCTGGGAGACATACAATGTATTAACAATCATACCAACCATGTAATATTGGTTTTCTGTAAATAGGTTTTTTTTTTGTAATTTGCTCCAAGGAGAAAAAATCGCTAATTTTTTTAATAATATCAAACATATAGCATCTTTTTTGCTCTTTACCTTTTGTTTAATAAATAAGCTTTACAAATAAGTCAGATTTGTTTTGCTTCAAACTCTTCCTTTGCCTGATTTTGCATTATTCTTAATTTATGGACATGAAAGTATTAAGGAAGAGCAAGTCGACAGCTGGCGGACTTCTTACACCGGCCGCAGATTCAGCTACTGTAATGTTCACTGTGTGTGGAATAAAGGTTTAAACATCGATAGGAAAATGGAAGTTGTAATCAGTAAAATAAGATTGCAAATGTTGGACACGACTCAACTGTTGTGCAGGTATCGTAGAGCGAATTCGCCATTTTGTGAGTCATGTTATACGATTGACAGTACAGAACATGCAGTTATTCACTGCAACAAGTACGATAGCGCCAGAAACATTATGCTCAAGAATATGAAAAATCAGCAATATTGACCTCTTAGCTGATCTTTTAAATCATTGTAATAAGAAACCTTGGAGATATTATTTCCTAGGCAAATTTGTCATCAAATACATCTTAAAGAATTCTTAAGCATTCTTTAGTGTAAGGGTTTGGTTTTCGGATCCACGTTCCCCCCCTGAATTGGAGGGAATGCGTCCTTGTGGTTTAACTTGTAAATAACTTTATTTTTGAGTTGGAGCATAAGGCGCCAAAAGGAAGCCAAGCTTCAAGAAGAAGAAGGAGAAAAGAATATATTGTTGCGAGCGTACGGGTTCGTTACGAAATGAACGCACAAGTCCGATGAAAAATGAACAAAAATTTATTATTATCACAACAAATATGATTAAATGTCCTCAAATAATCGTGCAGTATCACAATATATCACAGTAGTTATCTTCTAACTACTCAAACGTTCAAAAGAACTTAATTTAAAACAGCTAAAGAAAGCTAATCCGCGAATTCGCTACAATCAACAAGAGCAGTTTTCTAAACAACAACAAACTAAGCAACTACCACGAACTGAGATGTTTTCCTCCTTTTATAAGATTTTAAAATCACGCGCTAGAATTTTCTAGTACTTTCTCGAAATCAGAAAAGAGATATTTATTTATTTAATGCACGCGCTCTTGTATTTTCAATTTTCCGGCTTAGCTTTCTTTTAATATTCGTCACGCGCTGCACTGCGCGGGAAATAAAACCATTTAATTTATAAATGAACTAACATTAGCTTTTTAAATACCAAATTCGTAACACTGCCCCCTTCCCAAGGATTGTACGTCCCGGGCAGTACAATCCCTGGACAGGAAGCTAAACTTACAACTGTGGCACAAATGCATTAATAAGCATTACATTACAATAATAAACAACATGAACAATAAATGCAATAAATAAAACAAATCAAATGCTATCAAATACAAATCAAATACAAAATACAAATCAAATGCAAAATACAAATCAAATACTAAATACGCATTTAGAAACAAAAAAGACCATGGTCTTACACTATTTACAATTATTTACATTACGTACTATGGCCATAGTAATGAGCTAACCTATCGTAATGAACGACTTTAGGTTTAGAGTTCGAAGACTTACGGATCCGAACCATGACGTCATTCAGTCTACTCAGCACTGTATATGTACTACTCGAAGGTGACTGTAATTTAGGACTGAGTCCTTTTCGTTGAATCGGGTTCCACAACCATACCTTGTCTCCTTGTTCGAATTTATGTCCAGTAGCTCTCGTGTCGTATGTGGTCTTCACCTTCTCCGTCGCCAAGTTCACTCGCTTTCGTGCGGAACGGTGCATCACTTCAAAACGGGCCTTGACACCTTGGATGTGTTCCTCAGGCGATGAAATAGGCGGTCACAAGGCAGACGAAGGTCTCGACCGAAGAGCATCTGGGATGGAGAATAGCTGGTAGTCTGGTGTTTCTTTCCAATCCTAGTATGATTTCAGCAGCTTTCTGAGCTGGGTCTTTCAGGCAAGGCGTCGGCGTTTCCAGGTGAGGATCCCTTTTAAGTATGGATAGTCATGCCCTCAGATGCTGAGAACAGCTTGTTGTTTTTGAAGTCTAAGGAAAAATTGTATTTCCTTAAAAAGTCCAATCCATGTATGCATGGATCTGTGATATCCGCCACATAAGCAGTGTGATGGTAGACGGAACTTCCAAACGTGATGCTCACGTTTAACTTCCCAGCTATGTCGATCTTATCACCAGACGCAGTCTGAAGGGTAACACAGGAGGGCGTACAAATAAGTTTATCTTTAAACTGTTGAGCTAAATCTCTCCTAATGATGGTAACATTAGCTCCTGTGTCAATGATCATATTGCAAGGAACTCCATCGATGTACCCATTGATGGACAGTCCGTTACTGTTGCCACTCACTGTAGAAATCTTGAGTGCTTTAAAACAAGGTTTTTCATTATCTGGCAACCTCCGTTCCTTGATATGGTCATTAATTTGTTTCCTGCGCCGTTGCTGAGAAATGGTCTCAATTTTCGTACCCTGGGGTGTTCTGCAACTCTTTCGTGCGTGGTCTTCAGTTCTACAGTTCCAGCACTTTGGTTTCTTGTAAATCCTTTTCTGTCCCATGGCATTTAATTGTCTATTATTATTATGCCTTATTTTCCGTGCTCTGGGGTGTTCTGCAGTTCCTTCGTAGGTGGCCTTCAACACCGCAATTCCAACACTTTAGGGTCGGTTTCTTTTCACCACTATTCCGTCTTAAAGCATTCACTGGTCTTGTCGACTCATCCGTTTTATTATCCGTGCCCTGGGGTGTTCTGCAATACCGTCGTAGGTGACCTTCAGAACCACATCTCCAACACCTTACAGCCACTTTGTTCTCTCTGCTACTCCGTAACAAAGCATCGACTTGTCTGGATAAATCATCTAAACGAGCCATCAATTGATCCACTGGCTCGTGGACTCGCACAGCTCTGATTGGGTAGCGATCCCTACGAGTTGCTTCCTGGGCTGCCTCGACTTTTACGGCGTACAACAGAGCGCTTTTTATGTCTTTCACATCTGCAATTCGCAGAGCTTTCTGTATTTCAGAGTCCCGGATGCCATCGATGAAATATTACAGCGACTGGATTTCTCTTGTTTCTGTCGGGCACTCCGAAAAGGCGTGATGTGACAGCCTTTCAACATCCGTGGCGAGCTCCTGAAGTGTTTCGGTGGGCTTCTGCTGACGGGATTTTAGTTGAAGCCTGCTGTAGTCTTTTAAACACTTCTCTCCAAAGCGCAGCTCCAATGCGCCGGATAGAGCTTCAAAGTCTAATCTCTGGTTTTCGGGAAGAGTCTGTAGGATATCCGCTGCGTCTGCTCTCAGAGAAGCGGCGAGATGACAGGCTTTAGTTTGGGAATCCCATCCATTCACATCCGCAACGATAGAAAATTGTATCTTATACATATGCCAGGAGGTCTTCCCATCATATGTAGATAGTTTCAGAGAGGGACGAGCAGGCATTGGTAAAAATTTAAAACCATCCGAGTTGCTCCCTGCCGTCGCTACGAATTTCTTTAAAGTATCCACTTCTCTGGCGATTGCAGAAACTCTGTCATCAGTTTGTTGTTCGATATGTTCTTGGACGACAGATACTTTTTCTTCAATTTGTTGTTCGATTCGATGTTGGACGGCCGAAACTCTTCCTTCGATTTGCTGTTCCACAGCAGAAACTTTCTCTTCTATTTTTTTCCTTCACAGAAGAAACTCTTTCTTGAATTTCTCCAACTTTATTTTCAACGGCGTCTATTCTGCCTTCCATAAAATCAAATTTGTTTTCTATTATGCAAGTAATCTCTTCCTTAACAGCTTTTATATCTCCTTTAAAAGTTACTTGACCAGCTTCCAACTTTTCGTGAACGGCTTCCATTTCCTTTTTAACCCTTTAACTGCTTAAGACGTGTTTAAACGTTTTTGTAATTTCTTTAAAAATGCTTAAGACGTCTTTACACGAATTTCAAATGGCACGAAAAATGCTTAAGACGTGTATACACGAAGCCCGAATTTCGCGAAGATTGCTTAAGACGTGTTTAGACCACGCGATCTGGTCTTCCTTCCCCTACCTTTCTGCAGGCGGCTGTCAGTTGACACAAAGGTCTTAATAAGGTGTGAAGTCTCTTTGAAAAAAGCACTTTAGGAAAAAGTCCTTAGAGTGAAGTATCTTTGTCAGACAGCAGGTATGTATTATCTGTGTGCCGACTAAAAGTTTGCGAAAGAAGATAAATCGTTTTACAACTGTTTGCCTTGTGGTACTTTATACAAATGAAAGTCAAACAGGATCTGACGTTGTTATAGTACATTGCCGAATTTTAGTAGAACCAAGAAAAAATAAGAATTGTAACGGAGGACGCCTTTATGCCTATATGTTATAGAATCAAATATTTTATTTTTGTATTGAAAAATGATTACAATTTCTGATTCGCCAGGAAAAATATAAAATGTTGCAACCAGCTTTCTTGTTTGCCTTCGTATTTGAAATGCTCGTTATTATAATGGTATATTCTTCTTTTTACATTCTTAAATGTTAAAACTGTGCTTTCAGCATGCCTGAGTTTTGTACTCGTATGTGTGGCTCTATGCTCCGTAGAAATGGCGAACTGACATATAAAAATTATATGAATGTTGAAAGGAAGATATTCCACTCGAAACTTCAACTAAATGGAATAAATGAATACGCCGAAGGAATTTCTAGAAATATTTGTTTTAAAAATTTTATTATTAAGATTTTAAATACAAAATGTTTTGAAATCTAAAGAAAAAAAAAATATGTAATCCTTGAAACATTTTTGGAAAGAAATCTATCCATATAAAATCTCTTAAAATTAATGGAGTGTAAATTAATTAAAACAGTTAGTGTACGAAAGGGTTAGATATACTGCGCACAAAAAATTACAGTCAGAAGATCAATTATTTAAAGATATAAATTAATTACATTAAAAGAATTTAAAATAAATTAACATCTGTCCAAATGTCAATGCTAACAGCAATAGCACGAATGAAAGTTATTTAAATTCCGAACTTAGTTCATCCGTCGGTACGCGATGATTGTGTCTTTGCGATTACTTTTCTTATAGATACTACAAAAGGCCGCCAACGAAGTAGCGGTAAAATCGTTGAATACTAATAGTTTGAAGCGGGTTCAAATCCTGATGAATGAATTGCCTGCATACCAGTTTTAGCGAATGTTTGTTGAGCATGTTTAATGTGAATATGAGCCAATTTTAGTTAGCTTTTCATGATGACGTGCCTTGACTACGAGTCCTCGCTCGGGTTGTGTTTGGTTTGGCTTGTTAGATTATTAAGCACGTGAAGGCGATCTGTCTAAGGGGAGGTATGCTTTCGTGACAGATTTTCTAAGGGAAACAATCTCGCACTACAAAAAGTTAAACCATTGACAATAGTTAACCATTGACATTAGAATAAAGCATCTACCTTCTTATGAAATACTGAAATGCTTCCAGAACTAAAGATTTTTACTTTCCCAATAAATCGTTATAGCAACTTTTGCGTCTCAGAGAAGGAAAAAATGGCTTTTAAAGAATCCTGTAGTTTAAAAATTAAATATTAACTTGATATATTCACCTCTTATTAAACCTTCTCTTTTAATGAATTATTAAATTATTTTTGAAAAAGTAATTTCTTTTTCAATGCGTAACAATCTTTGCGTGATATATTTTTGTATATTAGTTTCTTAGCAGCAGCGTCAATAGATTATGAACTCTACGACAAGAAAATGCTGACCAGGATCTGATATACCAAACTGGAATCCTTGGGTTACGAAGAACCCCATCCATGCTTTTCCCTTCCAAAATTTTTTTCATGTAGTAGAAATCACTGGTGCAATTGCGGGAAGGCTTTATTTTGAACCACATAAGAGTATAGCCTGCTCTTAGTTGTAGGGAAAAGTATGGCACCCCAATCATCTTTGTTGGCATGCTGTTTTGAAATTCATTACTTTAGTTACATTTTTTCAAGCTTTTTGTTGGGTAACAGAAGGGACTTTTGAAGAGCCTCTAAAGTTTTCAGATGTCCAAACTGCTGATAGTTACAGCGCTTCACATTGTAATATCCTAACTAATTTGGAAGTCCTTGAAGGTTAGAAGAACTGTGTAGCGACTAATTGCAAAATTCTGTAAGCAAATAACAAGTCCTAGAAAAAATTAATTCTTCCTTTATTTCAACTAAAAATAAATGAAGGGATAGCCCCTTCCCGGGCTTACAATAAACCTCCATTTGCGCTTAACTCAAGATAGAAAATAAGAATTAATCTAATACTAACTAAAATAAAACCCACCGAAGCTGAACAGAATTAACTAAGAGAGTTGGCCTTTATTTTAAATCACCGACGGATGCTAGCAGGACGTATGAGTACAGCAGAATAGTAGTAAGATTAGACGTTTAGCAACAACGTGGCCGGAGGGCAGAGCACGCTCTACTAGGCTCTTCTAGTGAAGTGATCCAGACTTCGGCTTAAATACTTGTTTCTATCTCATTTACATAAAATGTAATCCTAAAAATTGATTCTTGCAAGGAAACGCAGGTGGGAAACGAGAACGTAAAAGAAAGGCTTGTTCAAAAATAAAAATAACTATTAGAAAATTAAAATAAATCCCTACAACATTATAAATTTCAATCTTTTTTGGCTTAACATTTAGAACATTTATGTGCTGCAGTACACTTCACGCACCTAGGTTTTAACTTACATATCTCGGACGAGTAATTGAACAACTGAAAGTTATGTTATTGAATTATATATCTTTTTATCGGGTACGGGATAGCAACGATATTAAAATACATAATGTAGAAAATTTATCATAAAAATCTTTTCTTCACTTAGCTGATTAATAAACTGAAATTGATATAGGAGCCTTAGTTTTAAGACGGTGTATTCTAGCAAAATTTTTCACATGAAAATTTAGAGTTTTAAGTTCTTTAGTAATTTCATCTACCGGGTAATCTACAAAGCATTTCAAACAGATATCAGAATCAGTTCTAATTAAGCCGTGACTCTGATGTATGTTTGAAAAGAATTTTTTCTACATTAAATTCCTGGAATGACATTTTCTGTCTTGATCTTTCACTTGCTTATTCAAACAATCATTTTATTAGCTCTTTATTTTGAGTTTTAAATTGGCGCCAGAGGCATAATTCAGCGTCCGGGGACACCTAAAAATTTTGCTCTCCTTTCTGTGTTCCAAGAATGGAAAGCATTTCATTCTGAAATGTGTATCATCAATTTGGCGCCTCCTGGATGCTGCGCCCGGGGACGGATGTCCCCGTTTGCCCCACCCTAGCTACGCCATTGATTGGCGCCTTTTAAATTAGTCGTGAAATTAATTAATTCTGAGTAACTGACATATTTGCACAGCTTCGCGT
Source organism: Stegodyphus dumicola (assembly GCF_044657685.1). Taxonomy (NCBI): domain Eukaryota; kingdom Metazoa; phylum Arthropoda; class Arachnida; order Araneae; family Eresidae; genus Stegodyphus; species Stegodyphus dumicola. The sequence continues at coordinate 186,596,799 of NC_140781.1, forward strand.
CCACACGCATGAAAATTAAATTATGTGAGCCAAGAAACTGTCTGAAATTCGCTGAACTGTATTCTTGAGGACTGTGTTTCGATGGAGTCAGGATAGCAGCACTTTCAATGTTTTCCACATCACGTTTTTCTACTTTTATGTGTTGTAATGCAACGAAATTGTTATTAATGAAACAGATTATAGGAGAATAAAACGTTTTCGTCAGCGAAAAACATGAAAATTTCGATTATTAAATAACCTGACTGTTTTCCAAGTAAAAACACATCGTATAGTTAATTGTTATCTGGGAAAACTATATATTATTATAATAAATTAAAAATTAAATTTTTATCTACAATATTACATTTTTGGGGAATTTTTATATTCGGTATTATATTTTTGGGAAAAAAATGTACAAGGTCCTTGAAATAAAAGATTTTAGTTACATGATCATATATAGGCACACATAATTTTTTTTCCTTCGGTAGATTTACTTTGAATTTGCATTTATGTTTACAAGTATGTTCAGGAATTTAAGTGAACCTATATTTATTAATTTTTATTCAGATTTGAAAAGGTCGAAAAATTTTTGCATGGGGGGGGCAAAAATCAGTGTCTCAGTAACTCATTTCTTTTTGCAAACAAATTTAAATAGGTACACTCAATGAATTTAGATAAGTAACATTAGAAAATAAAACTTCATATTTGCTTGATAGATAGAACTTTATAAATATGGACTTAAAAGGAAAAAAACTTGAAGGAACTTATATACTCTTTTTAAGGAGGGGGGACCAAACAAATCTATCTACAAGCTACGATTAAAGATAGTTTAAAGTTTTTTGTACAATAATTATATTATGATGACTGTTCTGGAGCTTTACGTTACCCTTTATTTTGTTTTTTCAAGGATTCTTGGTTTCAGAGTTATTTTATAAACAATTGTTTCAACTTTTGAATTAGTTTTTTCAGTTTTCCGAAGTCCCTTACACTTACTGCTGTACGTCTATATAAAACTTTGAAATTTTAAGAATTTCAGTTGGATAAAAATACCTTCTTTAAAACATATAATTTAAGCCTCTCTCCAGTTTTCAACGATATTTCAACAAAACCTATTTTTAGAATTTTCGATACCTCCATGGATATATTTAAGTAAATTCTCTTTTGAACACAGACCTCTAAAATGTATTTTCGCTGCTAAGATATGTAACTCTGAAAGCAAATGCTTATGCGCAATACTTTTGACATAAATAAACACGCACAATACAATTACGACACAATAATTAGAAAAACAGTGATAAGTCTTAGTTAAAATGTATTTAAAAGAAACTTCTAAAAAATTCTCTGTTTAGCAAGGATGCTTGGCTGTCTTAATTTAATATTTAATCTTAATCTTTTAGAGTTTGGTTCTTAAAATATAAACATGCTTTACATTTTCGGAATCAGCAATGTTCACTTTATAGTTTTAAACCAGAGATAGAAAATGGATTTTTGGAAGGCTAATTTGGTTTTTATACACCTTAATATTTCAGACAGAATTCACTTGTTTTAAACATTATCCTTCACTACTAGATGTAAAGATATTTATTCGACATTAAGATTTCTAGCTGATCGAGTGATATTTTGCCTTACGTCATTATCTTATATAAGATGAGACATTTATTTGAGAGCAGAACCTTTCCCGAACGCAAAGGTAAATTTTGTATTATGATCAATGTTTTGCCGTAAAGCATGAAGAGGGCGGTTTTAATGTATAACTGAGGTTTATTAGCTGCAAGTAGCGTCCAGCATGATCAAGGAGGAAGAGTTTCCATTTTTTTCCCACTAACTAAAATTGAAGCCTGTCTAGTAAATGACTGTCCAGTTTGCAAGACCAAAACATCTGTACAAACTGCTTAAATGTATTTATTTCTGTATAGTTGTCTAAATAGGTTTTCGAGTTAGAACATATAATGGTTTTCCACGAAATGGGAAGGTATTATTAAATTTTTGTTCTAATGTACAACGGTTGACTACGTAACGACAATAGGAAATGCTCGAACTCAGTATATTTATATAAAGTAAGAAATTTAGAACTAATATTTCACAAAGACCAGAAATTGAAATTCATAATAAATAAATTTCAAATAATCATAGAAATGCAACAATAAATTTTACAGGAAAAATCAAAGTAGTTTTGTTTCTAACCATAATGAAGAAGATTTAGCAACTCCATGATTATATGATGAAGAAAAATTTCTGCCATTTGTTGGCAAAAAGCACAAGCATAACAGGAAATCTGGACATTATTCAAGATAAAGAGATTAGAATGCTTTTGAAAAAAGGAACAAAGTTTAGACCTATTAAATTCATTAATAAATTACATTGCAATGAAAGTATTTCTACTGATATTGATAATTTCATCTTAAAAGTTAGTTCTAAACTTAGTTTGCCTTCACATCTATTCAAAGTATGGAAAAATGAAATTATTACTGAAAGCAAAAAGAAAATTGAGAAAATTCAAGGATCTAAAGGAATTAAAAACTGGAAAAATTTACTTCTAAAGTTTTCACAATTAAAAAAGCAATTTACCATAACTAAAATTAATAAAGCAAACAATAATTTCAGTATTTTATGAAAAAAGTTCCATAATAATTTAATTGAAAATGAACTTACAAATTCTACTACCTATAGTACCTACAAAAATAAAGAAAGAACTGTTATTAACAAAATTTCTGCCTTTCACAAAAAATGGAGAATTTCTCTCTTCACTACAAATAACAGATTTGCTATTCTTTATGCCTTACCAAAATTTCATAAAAATCCTGTAAACTTTAGATTTATCGCTAATAGTACCAGAAACTTTAAGAAGAATTTTAATAATATTTTTACCAATCTACTTAAGACAGTTTGTAAAGTAGTGTTTGAACAAGTTAAAAAAAAAACTTCTGCTGGATTATTTACGACAACTTGAAAATCCTTGAAGAAGTTAAAAATCTTAAAATTTACAATATTAACTGATATGACTTTGAAAACCTCTACTCGACCCTGCCATTCCAAGAAATCTACGAAAGTCTTATAGACATAACATAATTCTTTCCTGAAATACTTAAACTACTTGATTTACAAAAAAAAAAAAAAAAAAAAAAAAAAAAAAGGGAAAGCATTTCTACACTTTTCACTGTAACTATAACAAACATTCCAACTTTCTTTACCTGCAAACACAAGGAATTCCAATGGGAAGTTCATATTCTACTCAGATTTGTAATCTATTTCTATTTTCTATAGAATTTAAATTCCTTAAAAGCCTTTCTGATGACGATTTCAGCAAATTTGAACACAATTATTGATACATTGATGACATTATTACCTTCAACAATTTTGATCTCATAGAAAACAGCAACATCTACCCAAGTTGTCTAAAACTAAATAAAACCAATAGCAACCAAACAGAAATAGTTTATCCTGATCTAAGTATTCATAAACTCAAGGAAATTAAACTTTTTGATAAAAGCAAAGATTTTGATTTTTCTACTAATAAATTTATTAATTGGAATTCTAACCTATCTAAAAAGTTATTGCAAATACTATTTTTAACCAAATTAGTAGAATTAAGAAAGTATAATAGAAAAGCAAAACGAAGAAATTCTAATACTCATCAATATTTTAAAAGATAATGAAATTCCTTTAAAATTCATTAATAGTATGTTAAAGAAATCAGGAGTAGTCTACACCCTATAATACTTTTTAAAAGTATGAATTTTTTATCTGGATGCTCCAAAAGAAAAGGTGTGGTGTATTTAATTATGGCAAAGCACGCTAGGGATATCTGCCTAAGAGGAGGGATGCCTTCGTGGAGGACTTTCTAAGGGAAACTGGCTCGTATACACGTTACACATGGGGAAAACCACGAAAACGCCCATGCAGCCAGCCCGTTTGCGGGATTAGAACCTCGGATTGAACTACCAGTGTTCAGCGACTTTACCGCTCGGCCGCTGGCGGTCTCAAAAGAAAAGGGATAAAGAAGGATGTTTTAAGAGGTGTATAGGTTTTGTTATTTTTTTTATTTTTTATTTATACTTTTAGTTACTATTCTGTTGCTTACATGGCCTTATATATTTTCAAAGTCGTCATGAGAAGCCCATGACGTAGACTTTTTACTTTTCCAACATAGTTCCTTTACTTCTTTTTTCCACTCTTTCTGTAATTCATGTATAAAATTTAATTACTAAAATTCAATTTTATAGATGTATTGCTCATATCTACCAAACTAATTAATAACTATCTGATCATTTTTTGGAAAATTTTTAAAAGATTAATTGATTTTAAAATTTAATTAGGTTTTACACTAAATAGTATTTTTTCCCTTTTTGTTTTAAAAGAGTAAAATTTAAAAAAATTAATTAAATTAAAAAAGAAATTATGCATTTTTTTCTTTGACTAAAAAATAAATCTAAATTTTCCTTAAAATAATTAAAAATTTTTCTTCTGGTTTCAAACTTACATTTATGTAAACTTACATTTACTTACTTTTAGCTTTTGGAGCGATTAATTTCTTGCCAAGGTTTTTTAGTTTCACCAAAAAAACCAAGAGGGCAGACCTGTACATACCATTATGTAACGCCTCAAATATTTAGATTAGAGTCTAATGAGAGTGATGGAAGTTCATGATTACTTTTTGTACGTTATAAATAGGTTTTTCAACAACATTCTTAGTTCATTGGATTATCTGTTTAAAGGTAAACATTTTGATTTAAGAAATTTTTCCCTGAAGTATTTCGTTTTTCCACTTGTGTTTTTTCACTTTCGTTTTTAATACTTTTAAAAGAATAGAATTCTTTTTGAGATTTTCAAAATTTTATTAGTTTTTTCACTAAATAATTTTATTTATTTCCCTTTGTGTTTTACAAGAGTAAGAATTTATTTTTAATTTCATTCAATAAGTATGCTTTCTGTTTCTTTCACTAAAATGTAAAATCAAAATTTTCCTTGAAATATTTAAACGTTTTCCTTTTGGTTTCAAAATTACGTTTACTTAAAAGATTTTAGACTTTTCAGCGATTAAATTCTTGTCAAAGTTTTTTAGTTTCGCCAATGAAACCAAGATAGCAAAAATGTACGTATGATTCTGTATCGCCTCTTAAATTTAAACTAGAGTCTAATGAGAGTGAAGGGAGTTCTTAATTTTGTTTTGTATGTTCTAAATAGGTTTTTCAACTACATCTTAGTTCACTGGATTTCCTGTTGAAAGATTCACATTTAAATTTTGAAAAAGTTCACTGAGGTATTTTGTTTTTTCGCTTTTGTTTTTCACTCTCGTTTTCAGTTCTTTTAAAGGGATAGAATTCTCTTTATTTAAGATTATTCTAATGTTTATAATTAGAAATGTTTTTCCCTTGCTTTGGGAATGGGCCAGAATTTTCAGGTGAACTATTATAATTATGGTTCGGCAAGGATTTTTGTAGAAGAGAGATTTCAATATGACAATGAGATTGATTGAATTCCTCTTCTGTTTTTGTTCACATTTCTTTAAATTTCATAATTTTTGAAGAGTGGTTTTGCTTGTTTGAAATATTTTGGTTTTAGAATTTTTAAATTTATTGTTGCATTTCTATGATTACTTGAAATTTATTTATTACGAATTTCAATTTCTGGTCTTTGTGAAATATTAGTTCTAAATTTCTTACTTTATGTCTTTAATGATAATTTTTCTCCAGGTTAATGCGCGAAAATAACTAGGCATGTTTGTGCTTTGTCTTCAAAAGAATTTTTTTGTAATTATATATATATATAACATTAAATAATTTTAAATGAAACTGATGCGCATTTTAAGGAAAGATTCTCCGTTTACTTTGCTTTTATATCCAGACTCTTTACATTTCAGAGCTGTAACTGTAATGCACTAAAAAAGGCAAATCTCACTCCTTCTCTCCCCCCCTTAATAGCAAATAAATGCTATGCTCGGATCATCCGTCTTGTAAAGAGAAAGGATGCTAATAATTAAACAAAATACAAGCCATGAAATTCAACACTGTAATTCTTCGTTACAAATTTATCAAACTTGTGTACAGAAATTATCTTAAAATCAAACTTGAGGTTTGTTTAAATAATTCTAGATTTGCCTGCTGCAAATGGTCGATTTTGATAAATACTATATATCTTTTATTGTTACATTGCATGAATATTCATACATCTGTAGCACATATTGAGAAAAGTCACATTTTATCAGAAAAAATTAACAATTGTTTATAATGAAAAAAATGGATCACAATTTGCGAAAATGATAAAGTAATTAGGAATATATAATAAGAATTATATGTACACTTTTACAATTTACAAATGCATACACCACCGAATATCACTAAATGTTCAAAATATGGGCCGCGCAAAGCAGTGGAAGTCGATAAGTACAGTAAGACCCCGCTTAACGCTGTTTAGGTTTAGCGCTCTTTTATTTCAACCCGGGGATTCCACGAAATCGCTCGCAGCATACGGGGATTCCCCGAAATGTTATGCAGCGATAGGTTTCAAATACATATCCGAAAGAGTGTATTTGTATTTCTTGTTTGGTGCGGTATTGTACAGACATATTTTGAAGGGATAAATGTGGAAGATGTCGAAGAAATAATTCAAGAAGCAGCGGCTAGTCTTTCTAATGATGAGCTCAAGGAATTAACTGAACAAGAAGAAAACAAAAATGTTGACAGCAGTGATTCAGAAGAAGAGCAAAAAGAACTTTCGATGGCGTTTGTAAAAAGGAGTTTGTCTACCATAACTGAAATAATGGATCAATTCATTGAAAATGATCCGAATTTTGACAGGAGCTCAAAAGTAAGGCGTGGTGTTAGTGATGCTCTATCCGTTTATGAAGAACTTTTAAGAGAACAACGCAAAAGAAAAAGGCAAACAACATTAGATGCTTTTGTCACAAAAAGGCAGAACACTGAAAACGCGGAAGGCTAACTAAATATGACTGAGAATTTTATTTGTTTTTTTTAAGAATATTCGTTTTGTTATTTATATATTTTTTTTATTTTTGCAAGAAATAATAATGTGGTATTAAGTTGGGCTTTAAGAAATAAATGTTTGGTTTTATTTTTATTAAAAAAAAACATACTTTTTAAATTTAATACCTAACCAATTTCCTAGCCATCTTCCCCTAACCCCAATATTTACATGTAAAGATAGCCTCGTTTAGCGCTGTTTCGCATTACGCTCTACTTTGATGGAACGTATCCTCCGCGTTAAGCGGGGTCTTACTGTATATGGTGTTTAGGAATAAAAATAGTTGCTATTGAATTTTGATGTCCCAGACTCTTTTTTCGAAACAAAAAGACTTCAAATTTAGTTTTCGCAAGCTACGTTCTTAATAAAAAAACTTTAAATCATTTTTTTGTTCAGTGTTAACAGTACATAACAGTTCTCTCACTGTTAAATTTCTAAGAGATATCGCAAGTGAAAGGTACATTCTATACAGAAGTTACAAGAAAGGCGTGTCCCATTTCAAGATATTTAATCCCATGGAGATGAAGAGGAGTTGTTTCTCTTAAAAAGGCTAGAGGCGCCGGCTCTCTCTTATTAATCGGTTAGAGTACTGAATGTTACATAAAAAGTATATTATTTGCACAGCAGAGAGCGAAGCGTGTCGTTTAGAAAGGTAATACCAACGAAAAACTATTTTAAATTTTAAAACAAATAATTCAATCTAAAATGAGCAAAATAAAGGACAATCTGTTGAATCTTAAGAAATTATTTATTAAAATACTTAATAATTTATGATTTTACTTGAAAGAAAAGTTTAATAACTAATTGCTGAAAAAGTATTATTAATTTTTTCACACTGCCCCGTTTGGCATACTGCTAATCAAATTAGTTGCGATGTATTAAATTCAGTTATTTAGATAATGGTTATTCAAGTATTTCTTGAGTTTAAATTTAGGGATCGTAAATATTGTCGTCAACGCATCTTCTTACATTAAAAGTGATATTGGTGAAAGCTGATATTTTTCACTAGAAATGTTATAAGTAGCAATAAGCACTTATCAAATCTTCAGTCTTCAGATTACAGTTTTCTTGTTTATTTTTCCTCCCACCCCAACGTCTCGATGACTTTTGAAATAACTGCCTATGATGATATTTGTTCTATTTATTTGGACTAAATACGCCGTGTTACTTTATTAGTATTATAGGTCATTACTTTATTAACAACTTTTATTCCTTTAAATTAGAAACTGTAGTACATTATTTTGAAGTGATTGTAATAAAACAGTTTAAGTGATGACTTTTCGAGCTATTGAAATAACTTCAAGCTATTGCAAACAAAATCCTAAAAATAAATAAATAAATAATGAATAAAAATACATAAAATAAGTAACGATAGAAATAGTTAAATGATAAAACTTAAAATTATAAAAATAATGATTGGTTAATTTTTGTTCTTCTTTTTATGTTACGAACCTGGGAGTAAGTTTTAAGAAGTACAAGAGACGAAAAAAAAAAAAAAAAAAAAAAAAAAAAAAAAAAAATTAAAAATTGTTTTTTTATTTTTCAGGAAAGTTCCCCGTGTGATACGTTACGGAATAGTTTTTAATGTTCTCATGGCTTAGAAAACACCTTCTAGATAAATTCTTCAGGATGGTGTTTGTTTAGCACATATGATGTTAGCAGTTAACGAATCCCAGATTTTGTTTTTGTGCCGATTACGGAGACATCTCCCTCAAACTCGACGTTCCTCCTTGAGAGAAATTCAAACAAACCAAATTGCGTACAGATAACAAATTAATACCTTTGAAAGAAACAGAAATAACCATAAATTTTACTGAAACGTAGTAATAAAAAACTTTACTTTTGCGCCATTAGATGGCAGCACAAGCAAGACCTTCAAATTTTATGTTTTATCAGCATCTGTTGAAGCCAATTTTTTCCACTATGCGCGAGCTTTTGCGCGAATTTTCGATTCACCACAATCGACTTAGAACACAATTCCTAACTGTAGGCGACTATCTGCATTGATAAATGCTTACTGAATTATTCGATCAAGGGTCAACCGTTGTCGCAGAATTTAAGGTAATGCTTCACAAACGATGCTGTCCACCATAGATGGTTTATGATGGCATTTGTGAGGCTGCTCAATTAACAATTCATATGTCCAAGATTGTATGTAATTTCTTAGGGATGACTCTCACATTTTTTATGAAAATTATGAACCATAACAAGAATTTCATGATCAATACTTTTGAAATTCTCCTCGCGATCAATTATTGCTCTCTTTAGGAAGGAAGTAATTATACGAAAAGCTTTGTTTTACAATTTCTGAATAATTAGATGATTTCCTCAAGCCAAAGCTACAAAGGCAAGAGAAACATAGAGTAAAATCGGCCTAATTATTTGAAGATACAGAGTTTCTTAAATGATATATACATACGTAAATTATTTTCTTGCGTAATCCTCCTCATTTTGATGTTTTCCTTGCCTACTTGGACAGCGATTTCAAGTGGGCATTAAAATCACTTCTTATAATTTTTCGCTTATTCAAGCGATCATTTTCGTCGCTTTTAACTTTGAGTATTGATCTGCATCTTTTAAATCAGCCGTAAAGTATTCTGAACAATTATGATAATATTGGGCTTGAAAGATGTGCGATGTGCATAACCCCGTTTCCCAGGAACGCGTTTCTTGTGGCCTGCGGTGGCATTAAGTCATTCCAAGTCCTGATCCCATAAGTGAAGCTTGTAAAGAAGAGATATCTAGCGATTTTCCTCCCTTATGTGCGGAAGGCGAACAGCGATTGGACGATAGGGTCCCCTGACAAAATCCCCTCTTGGATAGTTCTGGAGTCGCCTCTCAGGAGAAGCTAATGATTAAACATCAGAATTACACAGACCAAGTTCAGAATTTAGCTGCGCAATGTACACATCTCGAAGGCGCGTTACTCTATGCAAAGAAAAACGAACTACCTCAACAACCTGACTCTTTCGTAGATGGTTTATTAGGACGCCACCGAAATTTCATGTAACATCTAGTCTACAACAGGAGTGTCAAGTCTACCAGTGCTTTTTCAAAATCTTTTGTTCCACCTAAAATTGTTTCTAATACTAAATCGTTAAAGGTGTTTCTAATATTAAGTTTAGAGAAAATATGTCATGCTGTCAGTAGCAAAATTGATGCTGACGGTTTTGTAGCATCTACTAAAACAGGAAACACCTTAAACGCGAAAGCGTTCGAAAGTGTATTAATGTTTCAAACTAATTTGATGCGCTATGTATTGAGCAAAATTAAACATCCAAAATCTTATTAACAATCTTACTAATTGTGAAAATGATAATGTAACAATCATACTAATGGTGAAAATAATAATGTAAATCCAAATGTCGAAAATAATAATGTGAATGCAAATATTGAAAATAATAATGTTAATGCGAATTTCGGAAAGAAAATGTAAACAAGACGGAATAGATGCGGAAACAACAGGTGGAGACCCAAGGTCGCCATATTCCCCTTTCAACGGTCAAACTTGCAGAAAATTATAACTTGAATGACTATTTAGATCAACTGTTTAATTCAACCGTTGCAAAATTTTCAAGGCCCCTAAATGACTTTATCAAAGTTCTTCCCGCAACTGATGAAAGTCATAGAAAGCGGTGGAGGTAGCGGAGGTTTTGAATGAGAGCGGAGTAGACTATAACTTGAGTAACCCAAAATTTAAGCGATTCCTAAAGGTGTTTTTAAGAAGGCTTCCTATGTACACTAACGTTGAGAAAATAGCCAAACCAATTACCGAGAGATTTTTTAACGTACACAGGGTAACCCAGCTAATCACTGCAAGAACACGAGAACCGATCCAGCTCTTTCTCGTCCAGATTTTCCCAGGTGATCTACAGAACAAATTTATCAGCTGAAGGACCTGATGTATTTCTCTGTGCAAACTGAGAAATATATATCGAAAAATTAAGTGCCCCAGTACCACAACTGTCAGTTGTGGTACTTCCTCTCAATTTATAATAACTTCTGAAATTAGAATTTAATCCATGTTTGATAGTCTTGATCTCATTACCTTTTTCTTGAGCAGGTATTATTCCCTTACATTATTTTCTTGAGTGATATTAGAAACAATTACAATATTCCTTCTAAGAACATAGCGTGTTTGTTTGTTTAATTGCATACGGCAAAGCAAGTGATGGTATTCACTTTGCAGAGACATTAGTATAAAAAATACTTAAGTATTTTTTTATACTAATGTCTATACTTGCCTGCTTCCCCCCAAAAAAATACTTAAGTATTTTTTTGGGGGGAAGCAGGCAAGATGAAAAATGAGCAATCGCCTTCGCCGGGAATCGAACCACGGACCTCTGGAATACCGGCCCAGCGTGCAAAACCACTACACCACACAGGCACGCTAGGAGGCGGGAGAAATACCTTATCTCACAGAATTGATTAGTATTTACATTACACACAGGAAAAATCACGAAAACATCCACGCAGCCAGTCCCTTCGTCGGGATTAGAACCCAGGTGGAACTACCAGATTTCAATGGTCTTATCCACTCAGTTACTGGTGGGCAACATCAGCATGCAATTATTTTGAAGCAGATGTTGTGTTCAATAACGTAAGCAAATATTTTTAAAGAGAAATGGTGCCTTAGTGACTTAGTGGATAAGACCTTATAGGTAACGCGTACTGTCACTGGGTCTATGCTCACGTTGTCACGATAAAATATAGTGGACTTGATAATTTACAATCTACAGCACTCGCTTAAGATTTTCGAGTGATTTTCAGCAATAACTATTCTCAGCTAATCTTGTGGGAAAGCATAATAAAAGAGTATACATTAAAAAAAATAAAAATATGTTAAGTGATGGCAAAGAAATATTGGATTTTATTTAAAACTGGCTTACATGTATGCTTCGTTAAGGTATGAATTTCAAAATCAATTTGAAATAAACTCCAATAGCAAAGAAAATGCTTTCTGGATTTTATTCCACTGTTGGAATAAGGTTTCTTAAACACGATATCATTTTTTTTTTTTTTTTTATTTTCGAAAATAGAAAACATGTTTTAACTCTCTCATAAACTCCATTTACAATCTACTGTTGACGCTGTGTTTAAAATCTTAGGATAACGGAACTAAATATCTCAGCAGATAAATATCTCCCTCCCCACTACAAATTTTCAATACTCCCAGTTTTATTTTCTATCTGAAGCTATTTAACTCTTCTGAACACGATTTAAAAAAATTTTTCCCGACAACTCTGAGAAACGTGACACGAAATAGGAAACGATCGCGTTCCAGAAAGGAAATTATCTCAGCCAATCTGGTCAAAGCAGAAAACGTCCTCGATTGATCAGTAATGTTGCTAGAATTCGGATGATTCCGGCAGTTCCGAATTTATTTCTTTCGGAAACAAATTTATGTTTTTATTCTATTCGGCCACCTCACAGTTTTTTTTTTTCACAAGCCTTTTACCGTTAGCATTTTTTTTTCAGCTTAAGAAGCAATAAATATTACTTTAATCGCAATTTTTAAACTGAGTTTAATCGCAGTTTTTGAATTGTGTTTTAGGTGAAGGTTCAATATCTCTCTTTAATATCAGAAATAAAAATGATGTGGATGTTACATTCCTTTAATATGAGGGAAAAAGGTTTATATTACAATTCATCTTGAATTTAATTTTCCCAGCCAGTGTTTGAATTTAAAGTTATTGGCATTTACTGATAAACTTTTCTATTATGTTCTATTACTTCATATTTTAACTAAAATATTCATTTGTGTTTTTATATAATATTTTTAAAAAGGGATCATAATTAGAGAAATTCTATTTCTGTTACTGATGTGTTTGTATGATTTCTTTTTAAAAATATGTTCCATAACTTTACACAAATTAAATAAAGCACATAAAATCAGCAAACTGATATATCAGAGTGCTTTTTTGTATCTAAAAGCTTACCATAGATAGGGGTATTTTTGACATGTCCTGTACTTCGGAGCTTCCAACAAAAGGCGCAGTGATGTCCTAAATTGCTCGAATTTTTTACCCTTTGGGTTTCTTAAGTCCAGTTACCACACAGGCTAAAAATTGATGCAAATATTATGGTAAATGAAAATTGATTGGATTAAGAAACTCCCATATCAAGAAAAAATGTAAAATGTTTCGTAGAAATTTGATGGAAAAAGATTAAAATACCGCACTGTGTGTTAACGAATTGCTTCTCTGGAACTGATCTTCATGATCTTTCTGACGCCGCAGAGAAAATATATGGGGAAGCGATGTCGTAGAGAAAATATACGGTTGTTTACTTTCATTGTTTGGACAGGAAGGAAGAAATTAAAGCGAATCTTCTTTGCAGTAAATTAAAAAAAAAAAATCCCATTAATATTATGATGTTGCGTGGTCCCAACTTGTCAGCAACAGTAGTAGTGACTGCTATGAACTGTAAAGTACACAAACTCGTAAGAAGGGTTAAATCCCTTTTTATTCCACTTTAGAAATCACAGTTGCGTTCACTGGACGCTCACAAACTACGCCGACCCGGCGGTTAAACAAAATAGAAAAGTACAACTAAAAATAAATAACAGGATGAATAAATAACAAAATCACTATCTACTAGGCTCTATAATCGTAACTAACTTAACCGCGTTCTAAGATACAGCTGAGATTCAGAAAACTTACTGTTTAAGAAGTTGAAAGATTCAACGAACTGCCGAAATAGGCACACAGGCCGAAACGCGCGGTTCTTAAATTTTCTACCTAGCAACCTTCCGCTCGCGATTCAAGAAGCACACTTACAATCTCGTTTCCCTTCTATTTAACTCAATTTACTTCTGCTAAAAATTTGAATACTCTGCGCGTTCTACTACGATTTACATACTCTGGCATTGGCAATTCTAGGGGAAAGTTTTCTTGACAGGAAAGATATCTTAAAATAAATGTTAGTTAAAATAAATATAAACCCTACATTTGCCGCTGCCACAATTTGGTAAACTTGGAAGCAGGTCCTAGAAACGACCTGTTGAAAATGTTTCCATATTCTGACCTAAAACTCAAGAGCTCCGTTTACATAAAACAAACTGTTTCCTCAATAATTACAATCATTTCTGTAGATGAATAAATTACCATATCTTCTTACATGATCCTTTCTGGTCTTCAGCAATCAATCTTTTCTCTTCCTTCCAGCATCTGGAAGGAATAAGTATCAGTATATTCGAAATACATTATGATTTACACTTTCTTAACACTCGATACATTTTCGTTTTTGATTCTTTTCTTTTCCTTAATTAACTGCTTACATTCACATTCATTCAAATATTCAAACATGAATTTAATTTTACCCTGGTTCTCCACCATGTGTGGTGTCAAACGGGAATCTTCGTGTTTTTGTATTGCAACACTTCCCCTAACCACAATGATTTGTTAGAATTCCAACAACCAGATCTGACACACCTTAATCCGACATACTGAAACTCGATGAGCTATGTTTAATATTCTTAAAATTCAAGTGTAGGTGGAGAACTCTACAAAACACATTCATTCTAAATTCCCCCTTATTCATTTTTTTTTACATGCAGGCTTTCGGTCTAAAGCATGATTTTATCTACAGTTTAATACTTAAATTTGAATTCGTTTCTTTTGAGCATTTACTTTTAGCATCTAAAATTTTATGCTTCTAGACTAAATTCTACTTTTACATAACTTTCAGTATTTACCTATATTTACAAAATTCTAATACATATGATTTTTACAATTTACCATAAAATGAATAAGATAAAAATAAAATTTTACTTCACGCTTTCTTCGCCAAGCTGGCGGTACTGAAACTAAATTTTTCATTAATACAAGAATACGAAGTTATTTTACTTTCGGCCAAATTTTGGCTTTAACATAACAGAATTAGTCTTTTGACCAGCAGGAACTGCTTGCCCTTAGATTTTACACTTAAAGAAAATAATGCTTTTGCCTTAGCTTAATAAAATAAAACAAAACTAAGTCTCAACCAAGACAAATTGACTTCCGTCAACACATAGGTGGTGTGGTGTATGTAATTATGGCAAAGCACACTAGGGCTATCTGCCTAAGGGTAGGGATGCCTTCGTGGAGGACTTTCTAAGGGAGACTGGCTCGTATACACGTTACACATGAGGAAAACCACGAAAACACCCATGCAGCCAGCCCGTTCGTGGGATTCGAACCCCGGACCGAACTACCAGTGTTCAGCGACTTTACCGCTCGGCCGCTGGTGGGCCCCCGTCAACACATAGAACTTCGTATTTACGCATAACATTTTAGAACAAAAGAAAACAAATATAAGAGATTTTAACTTATCTTTGACTTTTCGATGCTTGGAACTCCGACATCCTCTTCTGGCAAAATTGATCCCAAATTATAGAATTCATGGAAGTCAATCTCCGCTTTTGGGTTTTTTGAGTTTCCTCCATGGTGACTTTTCTTTTTCGCCCTCTGTACGCCGGCCTCTTGGGGTGGTAGTCTTCGGGTTCCTGTCTTTTCCGTTTGGCCCCTGGACGGCTGGTCTTGGCGGCCTCCGGTCTGGATTCTTGCTTGAATTTCTTCTGTTGGTGCCAATCTTTTCGTTCCTCCTTCTGTCTTTTTCTTCTCGTGAACGGCGGCCTTGTTTGCTCCTGACTATCTGGCCCTGGAAGTGGTTTCCTCGACGCAGAATTTCTATTGTGGAAAGTTGTATCTGGTCTTTTCCTATTTACCAAAGATTCTTTACGCGGCGGCGTTGATTTCTTGCATTTCTTGAATGCTGGAGTCTGACCATTTTTCTTCCTTCTTTTCGGGACCCTAGCATGACTTGTAGAAGGGCTAGGTTCCTCTTCTGTTCTTGTGTATTTATCGAATAAACTTACCATTTATAGAAGAGAAGCTATTTGTTGTAAAATCTGCCTTTTCTGACAAAAACTTACGGTATCTGCTACTTAGCTTGTAGAGACATTAGATATTTTTTAAAGCAGGCAAGATGAAAAATGAGCAACGCCTTCGACGGGAATCGAACCGCGGACCTCTGGAATACCCGCCCAGCGTACAGACCACCACACTACGAAGGCATGCTAAGAAGGCTGGAAAAATACCTTATAAGCTTAAAAAAAGCAAACTTACTTAGCAATGGAATATCTTGATAATTTTCTCACACTTAAGTTTATTAGATATAGTAATATAACGAGGGGCTATACATGGGACAGAACCTTTGTCATGCCACTTAGTACATTACTGATTCCATCCCAATCTTCAGTAACAATTACCTTACTCTTAGGTGTCTCATTGTATTGTACTATGCTTGGAACTCCGACATCCTCTTCTGGCAAAATTGATTCCAAGTTATAGAATTCATGGAAGTCAATCTCCGCTTTTGGGTTTTTTGAGTTTCCTCCATGGTGACTTTTCTCTTTCGCCCTCTGTACGCCGGCCTCTTGGGGTGGTAGTCTTCG
The DNA here is from genome assembly GCF_044657685.1 of Stegodyphus dumicola. NCBI lineage: Eukaryota > Metazoa > Arthropoda > Arachnida > Araneae > Eresidae > Stegodyphus > Stegodyphus dumicola. The sequence continues at coordinate 186,613,195 of NC_140781.1, forward strand.
GGTTCCTGTCTTTTCCGTTTGGCCCCTGGACGGCTGGTCTTGGCGGCCTCCGGTCTGGATTCTTGCTTGAATTTCTTCTGTTGGTGCCAATCTTTTCGTTCCTCCTTCTGTCTTTTTCTTCTCGTGAACGGCGGCCTTGTTTGCTCCTGACTATCTGGCCCTGGAAGTGGTTTCCTCGACGCAGAATTTCTATTGTGGAAAGTTGTATCTGGTCTTTTCCTATTTACCAAAGATTCTTTACGCGGCGGCGTTGATTTCTTGCATTTCTTGAATGCTGGAGTCTGACCATTTTTCTTCCTTCTTTTCGGGACCCTAGCATGACTTGTAGAAGGGCTAGGTTCCTCTTCTGTTCTTGTGTATTTATCGAATAAACTTACCATTTATAGAAGAGAAGCTATTTGTTGTAAAATCTGCCTTTTCTGACAAAAACTTACGGTATCTGCTACTTAGCTTGTAGAGACATTAGATATTTTTTAAAGCAGGCAAGATGAAAAATGAGCAACGCCTTCGACGGGAATCGAACCGCGGACCTCTGGAATACCCGCCCAGCGTACAGACCACCACACTACGAAGGCATGCTAAGAAGGCTGGAAAAATACCTTATAAGCTTAAAAAAAGCAAACTTACTTAGCAATGGAATATCTTGATAATTTTCTCACACTTAAGTTTATTAGATATAGTAATATAACGAGGGGCTATACATGGGACAGAACCTTTGTCATGCCACTTAGTACATTACTGATTCCATCCCAATCTTCAGTAACAATTACCTTACTCTTAGGTGTCTCATTGTATTGTACTATGCTTGGAACTCCGACATCCTCTTCTGGCAAAATTGATTCCAAGTTATAGAATTCATGGAAGTCAATCTCCGCTTTTGGGTTTTTTGAGTTTCCTCCATGGTGACTTTTCTCTTTCGCCCTCTGTACGCCGGCCTCTTGGGGTGGTAGTCTTCGGGTTCCTTTATTTTCCGTTTGGCCCCTGGACGGCTGGTCTTGGCGGCCTCCGGTCTGGATTCTTGCTTGAATTTCTTCTGTTGGTGCCAATCTTTTCGTTCCTCCTTCTGTCTTTTTCTTCTCGTGAACGGCGGCCTTGTTTGCTCCTGACTATCTGGCCCTGGAAGTGGTTTCCTCGGCGCAGAATTTCTATTGTGGAAAGTTGTATCTGGTCTTTTCCTATTTACCAAAGATTCTTTACGCGGCGGCGTTGATTTCTTGCATTTCTTGAATGCTGGAGTCTGACCATTTTCCTTCCTTCTTTTCGGGACCCTAGCATGACTTGTAGAAGGGCTAGGTTCCTCTTCTGTTCTCTGCTTCTTGGGTGGTGGAGCGGGTGGCGTTACTTCTGGACCTTCCACTTGTTTTGCGCTTGAGTCCTGCAAGAAACTTTTAAGGATTTCAAAATCATTTTGATTATAATATTTTTTCACCTGGTCGGGACTTGCTTTACAGATTTCCTCTCTCTCGTTCTTAAGGTACAATACGACTCCCTTGATTTCCTGAATTACATAGGGGCCTTCAAATTTTGGAGCCAATTTTGCAGTGAAATTATCTGGGGCACTTGATAAAGAAAATTTTCGCTTTAAAACTTTATCCCCTACTTTAAAATCTGCTTCACGGCGTTTTCTATCATAGTAAAGTTTCTGTCTATTTCTTGCCGTATCCGAACTTTTAACCGCCTGATCAATAAGTTTCTGTATATCTTTTTGTTTGAATTCTTCTTCTCTTTGTTGCACAAAAACAATTTTTTCCTAAACAATTTTTTCTAGGATGGGATAATCTTATAAATATTTTTTTTTTAAATTTCTTATTATAAGAATTTTTAAAATTCATTCCTCTACAGCTCAAACGTAGGAATTATTTATTCAATTAAATATTTCTACTTTCTTTTCCCGAATACAAATATATTTATATATATTCAAAGAGAGAGAGAGTATATACCTCATAACTGCTGCAAGTTATAATAATTACGACCAGCTGAGCGATTCCAGTTTCAGCTTGCATTTACCATAGTGGTAAATAATATGCCTGAAAGCAAACAGGTAACAATGTATTACTAACAACATTCTGTGATCACAGTTTTACGGTGCTGTTACTTTAGGGAAAGTTTGAAGGAGGGAAAATGGACTAATATCCTTTTCGTCAGAACTACTGCAAGACAAGATTAATTTTCACCTGTACTTATATTGTCTAAAATTTATCACAAAACTTAAGAAGGGTATTATATTCAAAGAAGGTCTTATTTTCAATAAAAAAGACAATAGCTGTTAGAAAAAACCGAAATAATATCACTAACATCTAAAACTTACATTAGAATTTGCAATATGAGTCTTTCTAATAACAAATGGTAGATGTCATTCAGAAACAGATATTGATATAACCACTTATGTTACATTTATTATGTTTTTTCTGCTCACTAACCAGGTAATTTCAAGAAATGAAATTTATGCGAAAAATTACTTTTCTGTTTTAAATCTCATTTCGTACAATAGATGGCAGGTCGACAGCTAAATCGATTCTCACTTTATTCGAGAACGGATGTCTTAAGTCTCCTTCACAATGCCAGTAAGAAGTCCTGGGATAAATTTCTTCTGAAATTTTTAAACATAAACTCTCCTGATTTTAACTCGTAAAAAACTTCAGTTTGTTTGCAACAATAAAAAGAATAGCTTTAATACAATTACATCTCTCATAAATATATATGTTGTATACACGCTTGTTTAGGTAAATGTATTAATAACACATGCATGTATACACACATAAACGCAATAAATGACTGATGTTGCATACTTAATAAAACTTGGCAATTAGAAACTTTTTTAATTTTCAAAATGTGTGTCTAATTACATTCTTTTGGCTCAAAAAAGTAATAGAGCACATATGAATTTGTATAGACTAGTGTTTGTAATTTGGATACATACAAATTTTACCTATAGCTATTACTTACGACAAAATATTTGCTAATTTAATTTATGAAGTTAATTTCTAGTTAATGGACGTACCGAAGAATAAGATAAATTGATTTATTTCTAAGCTTTTTCTATGTTATTTGATATTTGTTTACTGGAAAAAACGAAAACATCTGACTTAGCTTACGTACAATTTTTACAATCAGGATAATTAAACATGTAATGAATCAATAGCATGTAATAAAAAACATTAAGCTGCCTAAAAAGTAAGCAGTTAAACTATGGATAGATTCGGTATGGTGGATTCGGTATATAAGTGCAGAAGGGAGCTACTCCGAAAGTGTGATAGCCATCTGATTTCAAAATTTAGTTTGTCTTGTGAGGTTTCTGTTTGATTAGTCTAGTGCAGGGGTTCTCAATAGGTGGTACGCAGGAGAAAAATAGATGGTACGCAAAGATGCAAAGTATTTTTAACTATTAAATTCAAAAATTAAACCCCAACATCCTGATTGAGTTTTTTCTCTAACACTCGTAAATTTATGCGGTCTGAGCTTTGTTCAGGAGCGGTGGTGGTAGTAGTACTTTGTAGCGGTGGTACGAAAGGTTTTCGATTTTTGTTTAGACGGTACGCGTTAGTCAAAAGGTTGAGAACCGCTGGTCTAGTGTATTTAGGAATACGGTCACTTTCAAAATGAATCAATTTTAAAATCATAACCCCATGTACAACCCATACTTCACGAGATTTCACTTTACTAAATTCCTGTCAAGCTATAACATACAAACGGACATTTTCATAAAGTGTTCTTACTATAAATACGCATTCCTTGAAACTTTAATTGATAAGCTCTAGTACTGTAGAAACGGTGTAATAGGACAATAAATATGCTACCGCAGTAATAAAATAATTTTTAACACATTACTTGGGCTGTTATGTGGGGTACGAGTATCAGTTTCATTTGAGCAAATTTTAATTTTTTTCTAGAGCTAGGTTTTTCCCTTCAAGAACTTTTGATGAAAACTGCGGTGGAGCCAGGAAGGGAACCCTAATGTATTTTGCCATGATTATATAATTCAGCCCACTCTAGTCCATAATTCAAATTTAACTCGCTGTTAGTACGTCCAGTGTAGCTAGTTAGCGAAGAAATTATACATTGATACTTTACAGAGTTGTGATTCCTCCTTCATATTATGTTTTTACAATTCATAAAACAAGTTAATTATGGCAAGAAGAGATGAAGCATAGAACATTGTAACTGAATTATGGATTAGATATCCGGTGTCCGAGCGGGTTTGTTCAATGTAGAAGGTATTTCTCCCGTCTTCTTAGCATGCCTTCGTAGTGTAGTGGTCAGCAAGCTGGGCGCGTATTCCAGAGGTCTGTGGTTCGATTCCTGGTGAGCGCGTTCCTCATTTTTCATCTCTCTTGTTTACAATTAACCTAATGTCTCTACAGTGGTGCCCGAACTAAAAGGGTGGTGAATGATGATTCTGCACATCCAGGATTTGGCCATTGGGTCTCCTAAACCGCAGTCGCTCTTTAAAAGGGGGGGTATATAAGGTATTTCTCCCGCCTTCTTAGCATGCCTTTGTAGTGCAATGATCAGCACGCTGGGCGCGTATTCCAGAGGTCTGTGGTTCGATTCTCGGAGAGGGCGTTGCTCATTTTTCATCTCTCCTGCTTCCAATTAATCTAATGTCTCTACAAATGGAAGCGTTCGAATTTTCTGTATATTTAAATAAAATGTTAAGTCGAGGCTCTCTTCTTTATCCTGAAATCTTTCCTTCTAAGCTAAGAGCCATAGAATGTTTTGCCCTCTTTAACCATCCAAATGACATAATGACATAATCTCATTGAAGAACTGTGAAACTAAGTCTCGAGCACTGAACGAAACTGATCTGGGGCCGAAATCGTTTTTGATTGCATACTTCGTTACTTTACTGTAACTGCGTAATTTTTTCGTTGTAACTGCATACCTTATTCCTTGAACTTCACAAATCAATACTGGAAGTGTATATCTAATTATTTTGATCTTGGGAAAACCTTTTATAATCTACTGCTTACTTCATCAACAGTATACGTAAATTATGAGTCAGCAGCAAAGAAAGGGGTGATGTTTGGCGAATTAAATGTGGATAGTTACTACATTAGAGATGTATAAGATATGTAGACCGTTTGTAAGATTAACATGCATTTAAGAAAACACTAGCGAGATTGAGATTAATTAATAACAGAACCCGAGAAAAATTCGCTTCAAAATATCAGGTAAATGATTTAAATTTTATCTGAATTCAAATTTTACTACTCGACCATTGGTGGACCTCAAAGCATTTCAAATGTTCATTTAAATGAAATTTTAAATAAGAAAGTCTCTTCTGTGCTTGTATTTAAAATTTTCGAAACTGCACAAGTTATTCTTAACTCACCAGCTGTGTAAAACCGCTTGGTGGTCTGTAGTTTGCGACTCCTAGCATACAATATTACGTGAAATAGTCGAATAAAAATTTCATGATCGAATGTTTTGACAAAGCTTGGAAGGATTAATAACATATCGAATTACATCATATAAGTATTGCCATTGTTTCTTCCTTAAAATATCATTTCTATGACTATAACTTTTAGCAGACTAACAGAAAAATTATAAAGTTAAAAAAAATTTCAAAAGAAATTCCCTGTTCTTTTTGTATCAAAATTTTTGCAATAAGAGATGTTTATAAGACTTGCGATAAATTACGATCTAATTGCTCTTTCAATAAGTTGAAAAAATTGCATTGCTTGGTTTACATTTTTAAGGATGACCTTGCCAACGTAGCAATTGAAAAAGCACAATCTCAATGATACCTCGGTATTATATGCCTGAAATTGAAAATTATACATAAATACACATAGAACACTATGTTTAGGTGCTAAATGAATTATTTTATGTCTCCAAAAACTTACAGAAGGCAATGAAATAATCATACTCTCAAGCGATCTCTTTATAATTATTTCTTAAGAACACGTGAATTGCTTATGATTAATAATTATATAATGTTGCTTCTTAATGATACATCGCAAAACACACAAGGCAGTTATCAGATGAAAATAAAATTAAAATTATGGCTGTTTTCGTTTTTCACCTTTAAGAACGGATGAATATTTTCTATTTCACTCCAGGAAACATTTTCAAAAGGAGAAAAATGCATATTTCGGTGCAAAAGGTATGCAACTAATTGAGCTATTAAAACACATTTTTAATGCATTTCTTTTCTATGATTAAAACAAATGCAGTCGGTAATCGCTTTTATTTAATTGATAAGTATTGTCAAATGATTCTTCTAAACAAAATACACACACCATTCAGAAAAAATAATTTGAATTGAACAAATGCAATTATTTTGAGGATTACTTAATTGGAGAATATATTAAATAACAATCTGAGAAATATTTCTGATAAATCTGAGAAGGAAAATATGAAATCTAAGAGAGACTAGTCTGTTTAAAAGCGAAGTTTTATGAACCAACAATTCACAATGATTGACAGAATTCCTTTTTTGTAATCACGTTAATTAATAAAGTAGTATTATAAAGTTAAGCTTTTTCAGAATTTTTAATCCATATGTGGAATGAAAATTTTCCACATATGGATTAGAATTCTTAAAAGGATTTTTTTTTATTTCGCAAAATCATTAGAATTTAAATATTCGTATTTAGGGAGATCCGTAGAAAAGTTTACGGTTCACAATGAAAATAAATTTGTACAAAAAGTTATTTATCGAATAAACTTACCATTTATAGAAGAGAAGCTATTTGTTGTAAAATCTGCCTTTTTTGACAAAAACTTACGGTATCTGCTACTTAGCTTGTACAGACATTAGATATTTTTGAAAGCAGGCAAGATGAAAAATGAGCAACGCCTTCTACGGGAATCGAACCGCGGACCTCTGGAATTCCCGCCCAGCGTACAGACCACCACACTACGAAGGCATGCTAAGAAGGCTGGAAAAATACCTTATAAGCTTAAAAAAAGCAAACTTACTTAGCAATGGAATATCTTGATAATTTTCTCACACTTAAGTTTATTAGATACAGTAATATAACGAGGGGCTATACATGGGACAGAACCTTTGTCATGCCACTTAGTACACTACTGATTCCATCCCAATCTTCAGTAACAATTACCTTACTCTTAGGTGTCTCATTGTATCGTACTAGTGTTTTCCCGCGGCATGTTAGTGTGCTATTTAGTGTGCATATGATGGAACCTTGTACATGAAGACTCTGAAGTAACTAACATATCCACAGCAACTATATATGTAAAATGCACCAGGGTAACTTCTTATGTGTACTACTTATATATATATATAAGTAGTACACTACTTATATACTACTACTTATATATATATATATATATGTTTCCTTGAGAACTGGCCAGTAGCTAAGAGTAAAATCAGTGTAAAATGTTTAACCATTAGTGTGAAATGTTTAACCATTAATGTGAAATGTTTATGTACGCGCAACAACGTGCGCATATGTAAAACATACATTATTGTAACACTATATTCTCAGTGTCTAAACCTAGGTGCACCAACAATGCACCACGGTAATGCTTAAATATTAGTGCCTAATAATTATATAAAAGCAACAGTGTATGCATCAGTATACAATTATTGTATTGTGTAAAATTCTTAAATATCAGTTTAAAGTGCTCCTATTTCAGTATACAGCATCAAAAAACGTTTCTATTAAGCTCCCGACGCCGCGCTTGTGCGGCGCCAAAGAGTTCTCGCGTTGCACAATTGTGGATTCCCGATGGTATACAAAAAGTCCTAATAAGCAGCCCGGGTGGCCGAACAGGCTCTCTCTCCTGTCACCTTTTATTAACAAATTTTTAAAAAACCTGTTTTGCGGTGACTACGCGCTTGATAGCCGTGAGGTTACAAATTTCCCCTCTGGTTCGTACTATGCCTCGTCGAAGAGCCAGCAATGTGGTTCACATTCTTTTGTACGAGGTGTAAACCGGGAATCTTTTGATGATATGTTTGAAGGCTTCTTTTTTCGGCTTTGGTCCTTAATCCCCAGTCACCCTTTTAGAGTTGGAGTATGTAAGGTATTTTCTCTCTCCTTTCTGCATGCCGTCGTGGTGTAACGGTAGTACACTCGGCGTGTATTCGAGATGTCCAGGATTCGAGAGTCCCGGCGAAGCCACTGCACACTTTTTTCCATTTCTTGCCTAAAAAATAACCTAATGACTCTACAACCAGAATTAGTATCACATAGTTCATCGTCACCAGTGTCCATTTTGTGGAAGATAACAGAAAAATGTGGCAATCTAGACACCAAAGACAAACTTTTGAAAACTAATTAAAAAAAGCCAATCAATTTCAAAGCATGCATGACACTTATTGAACTTTCGACTATATTACAATTCCTATGAATGAATCGGAATGATTGACTTAACTGCACAATCAGGATGATTCTCCCAAACGTTACTATATCGGGTTACAGCCGAAAACATCGCGGCAAAAACATCGCAGACGAAAATGTCGCGGAGAAAACAACGCAAGGCGAAAACGTCGTGCTACAAAACATCGTGGGAGAAAACATCGCAGTTCTAAAACATCGTGGTACAAAACATCGTCGTCGAAAATAAAGCGGTTCAAAAACATCGCAGTTTAAAAACATCGTCGTGGAAAATATCGTGGTAAAAAATAAAGTATCTACAAATCATCGCATGACGATAACATCGCAGACATGCTTTTTTCAGGCATGCTTTAATAAGTGTAAATGGATATTCCCATAATGATTTGTGAGCACAAGATGGAAAGAAGGATAATTTTTACTTTCATATTTTTTATTAATTAATACATTTTTGCTGAGAAAATAAAAAGGAAACTTAATTAATTAAAAAATTAATGCAACTTATAGCACTTAATAGAATTTTAAACCGACATAGTTAACTAACAAAGGCCATTAATAAATCATTTTTATAAAGTTTTTACTGGTAATATTTCATGAAAAGTATAATCTATAAGTTACATTTAATTTTCTATGCTTAAGTTTCCTTCTTACGTTTTCAGCAAAAATTTATTAGTTAATAAAATATGTGAAAGTAAAATTTATCCTTCTTTACACCTTGCGCTCACAAATCATTATGGGAATATCCATTTACAGTTATTAAAACCTGAAAAAAGCATGTCTGCGATGTTATCGTCATGCGATGATTTGTAGATACTTTATTTTTACCACGATATTTTCGACGACGATGTTTTTAAACTGCGATGTTTTTGAATCACTTTATTTTCTACGACGATGTTTTGTACCCCGATGTTTTAGAACTGCGATGTTTTCTCTTTGCGATGTTTTCTCCCACGATGTTTTGTAGCACGACGTTTTCACCTTGCGTTGTTTTCTCCGCGACGTTTTCGTCCACGATGTTTTTGCCGCGATGTTATCGGCGGACACCCTATATCGGGATGATTCGTCTAAAGCTGCATAGAAACAGGATGATTCCGTTCAAACTTCACTGAGTTGGGATGATTCATTTAACTGGATAGAATCAGAATGATTCTCTTCAAGCTTCATTGAATCGGGATGATTCATTCAACTTATAAGGTATTTTCTCCCTACTTTCCGCATGCTTTCATGGTGTAACGCTAAAATACTCGGCCTTCGAGACTCGGCATAACGGCAGCATTTGAGAGATCCAGAGTTCCAGTCCTAGTAAGATCATTGCGGATTTCTTCAGTGTCCTGACTCCGAAAAATTCTAAAATGACTCTACAAGTAGCGCTCGAACTAAAAGGTGGTGGAAAATAATTCGTCACCACCAGAATTTGGCGATTGTGTCTCCTATTCCTCAGTCGCCTTTAAAATGGGGAGTATATAAGGTACTTTTTTCCTTTCTTCGTACATGCCTTCGTGCTGTAACGGTAGCACACTCGACGTGTATTCGATAGGTCCAGGATTCGAGTCCCGGCGAGGGCACTTTTGCGCACATTTTTCATTCTGTCTTCTGAACACATTTTTCAAGTCTCCCGCTTCAAAAATCCTTATGATTCTATAAATTACATAATATCGGGATGATTCTTGAAAAGTTCACTGTATGGGGTTGGATCATCTCGTACTTCTCCTGAATTCTTAAACAAAGCAACTCCTGAATTCTTAAACGTTGGCTGCTCTTTAACAGGGTAAATTATTTGTGTCCTGCGTTAGGCTGCAAATTTATAACCAGGAGACGCGTTGTTAGCTTCTTTCTAGCTATCAAGTACTTCTTATAATCACATCACATAGTGATTTTTCTGTATTTTACACGTAACACAATCAGTCTGGCACTTAGTTGCTGTGTATGCTAGTATGCACATGGAAGGTTTAAACTTGCTCTACGATAATAAAAGGAGCAGTGCTGCTACAAGGATCTTCTGTTATCAGAAAAGTAAAAATAGAGTTTAGCTGCAACTTTTGGATACTGTCGGCATCAGAGCAGCTAAAGTCTGATCTATGACTGGGTTATCTGCCTGCAAAATGAGCACACAAATTGTAATGACAGTAGGTTTCATAGATTTAATAGGTCAAGATGGAAGATGAGTGGATTTCGGTTATGTTGAAGATGTGACTGCGGCTCTCATGTGATTTATCTAGTCGACGTTGATGTGATAGTAAAAGTACACCTGTTGTTGCTTAAGAAGCGGCCATGGCTTATGATTCCATAAGGCTAGTGATAAGTGAAGTGGTCATACTGCAGTTATTTACGAAATGTACAAGGTTATTATTACTTCATACAGTAATATTGATATTTTTGTCGCATCTACTTCTTTAGACATATTCGTGTCCACATTTACAGCTACTAACATGAAAAGCAATGCTACTTAGTCACGGAGAATTCTAACCAGAAGGAAATGTTGGAAACAACAAAAATCTAATTTATTAGTATTAATAAAAATCTGTAACGTAAGAGGATTTTACACAAATACTTAACTATTAGTACTTGAAATAATCTGTAAGACTGGATTTTATTGTTCCAAATTTTATTCGCAACAAATTCGCTTAATTTATTAATAATATAAAATAGTTAATTGAAACATCCTAACTGTAATGTAGCGATGACCAGTAGGAATTGCTTAGTCGTCGTTTCAGTTCGTTGAGAATAGAGAAATAATAATTTCATTCCTGATCATTTCTTATGCGAAAAACTCCTTTTAGCTAAATTCTTCACATAATGCTACTTTGCATTAGAAAACTAATCTTCTTCTTTACAAAGGCCTGAGAACAGTTTCATTATTTTGTAAGAAATTACATGTACAGTTACAGGCAGAAGTGGGCGGACATCAAAAATTCTCTCTTAATCATGCAGGTGTAGTCGCACCGCACTAACTGTGCAGTTTCTCTCGAATTTTGGGGAGAACACACCAAAGAGTGGTCCGAGGGTCTCACATCCCTCTTTCCTAACCATCAACCACTCGAGAGAACTTTCGGTTCGCCGTGTATTTTGAGTGCCCGTTTGCCGCACAAACACTATTCGCTTACAAACAATTGTACGTTCTGCCCATCAGTACGGATTTGGACCCGGGCGCATCGGTACGGCAGTCAGCGCTACTAATCACTGAGTCAGCTTCACGGCAGTCAGCGAACAGCAAGTATTTTTAGCTGTCTGACAATTTGTAAGCAATTAGCGGATAATCTTAAAGTATTGTAAGAATAAGTATTTCACAAGAAAGTGCTATCAAGAGAAATACGACGACATTTATACTTTGTGGATGCATCTAATTAGTAAGGACTTATTAATAATATTGTGATGTTGCAAAAGCCAATAGTATTACGATGTCGACAAGTAAAATGGAGCACGAAAGTTATATCGACGTAAGCGCGATCACCTTGGCAATAGTCCGAATCAAGCTGGTGTTTTGTTTGCTAATTAGTTTTGAAATTATTAGTGAAAATTAATATTTAACACGGGGCAATATTTAATCAAGCGTGAAGTGACCGACAGGATTGAAAAGCTTCAACTCAGCATGCCTTTAGCTCGGCAGCCAGCTACATGGGAATAATCAGTGAGGTGAAAGATAAACAAATAGCGGAGCAATTAGCGACATCGGAAATTTCTGACAGTATTAAAGCTAGAAACTTGAACTGTGTGTCATTCCCCTTCTTGATTTCAAGCATATCCAAGTTTTCAAAAATGTTCAATACCGAAACATTAGTTTAGAAGATAGAAGAAAATTTATTAATTTATCAACATAGCAACGAAGTTATCACGTAACAAACACGAAATAACCCCAGGTTAGCGAATGAAGCAATTTCCCCAACGCAACCGAAAGCTTTGAACCCCCATTCACGTGAAAGGACAATAACATCTGCAAATTATTGATGTGGACAATAGGAACTGGACTAAGTTTTAATTAGCCATATTTCAGCAACTAATTAACGGTTTAAAAGTACCTCAATTTTAATAAAATCAACACCTAACGAAGAACAAGAGAACATAAATTTCAACCGGATTTGCACCAATATTTCAGATAGCTGAATTTTTAAAGTCTTTTAAGTGTTTTCAGTGAGTATCTCCACTTTATTAAAGTGGCTTCATAAGAAATCTAAAAGTAATTAATGCGCTAAGTGTGTTAAATTAGTGCTAACAGTAGTGTACCAATTCCTGTGCATTACCTCTATTGTGCTATTAGTTTATTTACACTACAATCTAACAAAAGAACAGATAAAAAAGGTAGGATTTTCAAACTGTTTTTGTTAATAGCATACTCAAAACAGCTTAGAACAGCGTTTCTTAATTTTTTTCATTCTTGGCCCCTTTCTATTATCAAAATTTTATTCGCGATCTCAGACATTGAATAATAAATAAAGTTAAAAAAATATTTTCCCATAAGTAATTTGATTTTGTAGTAAAAAATATACACAGGAAAAGATGTAGTTTTGGGACTTGTTTTAAGTGTATAAAAATAAATGAAAGAAAACCATGTTGTAATGAGACTGATGTGCTTTGAGTTTTACTACGTAACAAATTAAATCTTGCTGAAATATTCAGCAGTGCTGGACGTAAAGCATCTTCAACGTTTTACAGCGTTGAAGTTTAAGCTTTGATATTTGGATTTAATAGGCGTTAAATTTGGAAAAGTCGTTTCAAATAAATATATGATATTGAATATCATTATACATATGTATAAATATACCATATTGAATGCCATTTTAGAAGTTGTGGGAATTCATTTCTTTCTAATACCCAGGATTCACCCAAGGATTTTTGTTTCAGTCACTCGATAGCTCAACAGATCCCTCTTGGGTATTATATTAATCTCATGAATACCGGTAAAAATTCTTTTTGAACCCATGAAAACTTTTTAAAATCAAAATTCCGTATAAAGTATTTGCAAAACTGTGTCTGAAAAGGTTTAAGGTTAATAATTTTTGCAATTGCTTTCTTCAATTATAATATTGTCGATAGCAGAAAACATTTTGAATGAATTATTTTCCTTCCTGTTCTTCGAAATACTGATTTCTTTTAATGAAAATTTCAATTTTATCATTCGAAGCAAATATATTGCTAATTTTTTCCTTGAAGAGACAATAGATCGTTTCTTAGAAAGTCTTCCAAGAAGGCATCCCTCCCCTTAGGCAGATAGCCCCAGTGTGCTTTGCCTTATTCTCAATACACCACCACACCACAATAGATCGTTTAGATCGTTAAAGACTTGAGATCGTTTAGTTTCTTAAACATATCTGACAAGTAATACACTTTTGAAAGTCATAAGCCATTTTATAAAAGAATAGCAAGAATAGATAGATGTTGAAATTCCGACGTTAACGTATAGTGCGTCGCAAAGAGTTAAGAAGACTGGCTATAATTTGGTATAAATGCATCGGCATATTTGTTTGGTTGATCCAGGGGATGACACCTACAAATTCGAAGTATTTGAAAATGCACTCATCAAAGCGTTCCCCGTTGTAAAAGATAGGGCTAAGCTAGATAAAGAGCGTTTCAGTAAATATCTGTTTAAAGTCGAAGAACTGACTGACTTCATTTGGTGGAAAATTCGAATTTTAAATTTGCTGCACGGCAAAAGGCCTGACGAAGAAGTAACACAGGTTATTTTACCTTGGTTGCTGCCTCAAATACAAGATTTCTTCTAATTAAGAAATCCAAAGATACTTGAGAATCTGTTTGACCTCGTCGTGAAATTTGAAAGCAAACGGAGTGCGAAAAAGACACGTATGGTAGGATATGGCCAGAGGCCAAATGGGCAACGTTTTAGACCTGACCACAGCCAAGCTACAATTTGGCCAGAATAAGCATTTTGGAACTAGTCAAAAAGCTTCAACTGCGAGTGGCTGCCAAAATGAAGGACAAAAGAGAAAGCAAGGGGAAAGTAATAAGAAAAATTTAAACTGAGGGGCACTGAAGGTAAGAGGGGTACAGTTACCACGGAGGAAAGAAAATCCCTCTAAAATTAAATTAAATACTGTAGTTGTTAAAAATCTGCTGTTGCCAGTACTACAAGTATTGCTAAATAATGCCCTTGCAGATGCATTGCTAGACACTGGGGCTTAGTGTGGTTTTCTACCCGAAAATGTTTCCCACAAATATTTTAGAAGGCATAGATAGTTCGGCACGGTCGCAGCAAAAGTTATTGCCACTGAAATCGAGCCGTGCAGTAAATTGGTAACGTAACATTGCGTGTTCAGGTTAAAAACGAACAGCAAAAGATCGTATTTCTTGTCCTGAAAAATCTCAGAGCGTCCGTAATCTTGGATATGAATTTCTTAACAGGAATGGCGCAAAACTAAATTTTTCAGGAATGCACAATGCAATTGGAGATGAAGAAATCGAAAGACGGAAAACACAGCCACCTATGATTGACCTAAACCATTTAACAGCGGAAGAAAAGGAAAAGTCGGAGAGTTTTGTCAGTAATTTTTTTACTTCATTTGATGAAAAGCCTGGTCACAGCCTGATTGTGAACTACAGTTTTGACACCGGAAACGCAGCCCCTGTAAGAGCAAAGCCCTATTGTTACGACAAAATTAAAGAAAACGTTATGAAAGCTCACATTCAAGAGATGCTAGGAAATAAAGTTATAGTTCCGATAAGCAGCCCTTGGCAGAAGTTAGAGCTGAAGATAAAAAATTGGCTTATTGTCACTTAAAATTTAAGATCTTAACAAGGTCGTTAAAGACCTTCGGTGCGATTACTTAAATTTTTCACGGAAAGATATAAAATATCTATTTATTTTAATTAACCAGTTACTTTATGTTACGCATCTTTGCTGTCATTTTGCCCTTACCTTTTTTTTTTTTTTTTTTTTTTTTGCCAGAATGCAATTTTAACTCGCGCATATTTGAATGAAGTAGAAAGGGGTAGTATGTAAAGAGAGGTTTTAGATAGTTTAGTCAGAACGTGTTCAGCCTGCTGAAGGCCGCGTTACTAGTTGATATTCTACTTTAGCATTATGTCTTTGGCATTGCTTTATTCTTGCCAATAGTGCTTATAACGGGGTGTAGATTTGAGCCAATTTTCTCATCAACTATTTCTGCGTAGCCTTGGACTGATGTTTACTTAAAGTGTGTGTGTGAATATGGCAAAGCCTCGAGGGCTATCTGCCTAAGAGGAGGGATGCCTTCGTGGAGGACTTTCTAAGGGAAACTGGCTCGTATACACGTTACACATGGGGAAAACCACGAAAACGCCCATGCAGCCAGCCCGTTCGCGGGATTCGAACCTCGGACCGAACTACCACTGTTCAGCGATTTTACCACTCGGCCGCTGGTGGGCTTGTTTACTTAAAGACTTATGCCTTAACGACTTACGGGCTTAGTTGTAATTTGAAATTCGTTACTTGTGAGTTACGCAGTAATTGCTGACTGGTTTTGTAAACACAGGAAGTGCCTTTAGTAAAATTGTTTGAGTTATAAATAAAAGAGTCTTTTACATCCTTCTTACGTTTCTTTGTTATTAACCAGACATAGCAATAAGTCGCTTACGTCTATTCAAGAGTCTTGACTTCGCTTAGGCTACTTAAAAGGGTGAAAACTCTCCAACTCCAACTACAACTACGACTGCTGTATAAATCATCAAGCTAGCGCTACGGAATGTCATACATACAAAAACACTTTGCAGCAATTCGGAGATAGTTTACAGAACCTCACCATATGGCCTTAGCACCACAATAATCTCTGCGAGGGCTAGCTTGTACTATGCATTGGAACTTACAGTGGTCTCTACCAGCTACACGTTACATCATGCAAGTAATGATGCACTTGAAAGCGAAATTATGAATGATTTAGAAGCCCTTCACTACGTACTGGGACGCCGAATGCAAGCAATTGCTTTTTCTCTAATAACTGCCTGGCAGGAATTACCTAAGAAAGATCTCTGTCACCAGCGCTTCTTCTAATAACTGAGCATACAGTCAATATAGTGCTAGAAGCATGCTTACAAAAGCTAAAAGTCACTTCATTCTACCTCCCGCCGAGTGTAGACATGGAAACACTCATTAGAGAACGGGAAAGCGGACTCCCCTTTCCAGTCATTCATAGTATCATCGCAGGTGATTTCATAGTCACGGGACCTTTCTACGGAGCCGGCATGGAGGTAGGACGTAATTCTTACCTCCATGGGAGCCGGAAAGGGGATGTCAGAGCTAGCCTAGTGATTGATTTGATGACCGCTAATAACCTGGTTCAAATCAATGCTAACAGATTTGCCACCGATCTTCTGGGCTACACTCTCGGAAGAACGGCCAGTTCTCACTATTACCATAGCCCAGACAGTTTCATATATTCAGAACCGGAGCGTAGAGGATGTCCCGACATTGAGTGATCATCGACTAATAACCTACGAGTTTGACATGCCAATCAGCTATGTTGTCAAAAGGTGATATAAAACAATCTATGGTTAGAAATCGAAAGTCTTAAACAACCTTGATCCCAAAGTTCCATCACTTAATCACCCTATTTAACATCAAAGGGTACCAGAGTGATCAAATTTATGGCCATTACCTTTCTATTATCTGCCATAATAAAAAACAGGTTTAAACTATTAAATAAAAAAATACTGAAATGCTTTCGTGAGTGAGCAATACAGCACGAAATTTGAAAATAAACATCTCTTTCGCCAATCTGAGAGATAAATAATTTCTCTTTGGTGTTCAAGTCTGTTTAACAACTGACAGTGGTAGCGTAGATTTCATGGTGGTGTATTTAATTATGGCAAAGCACACTAGGGCTATCTGCCTAAGGGGAGGGATGCCTTTCGTGGAGGACTTTCTAAGGGAAACTGGCTCGTATACACGTTACACATGGGGAAAACCACGAAAACGCCCATGCAGCCAGCCCGTTCGCGGGATTCGAACCTCGGACCGAACTACCAGTGTTCAGCGTCTTTACCGCTCGGCCGCTGGTGGGCGTAGATTTCATGGAAATGCGGATTCTGAGAAATGTTTTTTAACGCACTTCCCAAGCAGTTAGAGCAGATGTGATAGCAGTCTTCGTATTCGCCCATTTCATGGCGTCATTTACTTCTTATTCAGGTTCATCCGTCTATTCAGGTCATTTACATCTTACTAAGGTTTTAAACTATGTATATGGTTTAATCTGTGTTTACATGATTTAATAAATTTCGCCTGATCTATCGGACTGACCTTGGGGCTGAGGTTTGGTAAATTGTGGTTGACATCTGATGAGTCGGTAATTAATTCTGCGTGGATATAGGAAATATACCTGAGCGGGGAGCCAAATCAGAGGCTTACGTGAATAACCACTCTACAGGCTGGGTAACTGTAATAAACTGCAGCATTATTCCCGTGCGTCTCTTTGTTGTTAGAGATTACCACTTCTAGTTAGTAAGTGAAAGATTCGTGCTTTGCTTTTCGATGAGGATGCAGCTACTTTTTCACATTTTCTGCCTGTGATTACCGTAGAAGTGTATGCAGCGAAATTTCAAATTTCGCAGCGAAAATTTACTTGTACATTGCTTTTGTTTACTTTCTCACTGCTTTCGTATTCAAAAATTATAATTTTATGCTTCCATTAAGACGCATTTTGAAGAAAAAATAAATTATGCAGTACGCAGTTATGCAATACCCAATTTACTTTTAGAAATGCTGTATTAATGCTGATGTAATTAACCCTGAGAGACTGATATTCTGCATCATCTGATTCTTTAATCGTTGTCGCAGTATAAAATAAAAAGCTTCGATAATCGACTGCAACATCTTGGCTAAAAATTAAAATTGCATGCCTTTAGTTGTATTAAAACCAATTCAGAATCCCACTTAATTGGAGGGAAATTTAAAATTACGGATATTTTCTTTTTTATAGTTGAAATGTTGAAGCTTAGCAATAGCTTCTGCATTTAGTGATATTAGATGTATATAGAGTTTACTGTATTTAATAGAATCTGCTATTAATAACTATTAATATCTATTTAACTATTAATAACTTTCGTTGAATTTATCACTAAAAGCTGTGAATGTATACGCAAGCAAGAATTTTCATTTATTAAGAACTACCAGCTCAGTCGGTCTAATGATTTACATATTATGCTGTCATACCGATATACGAGGGCCATCCAGGAAGTAGATTACGTTTCCGTTTGTGTCCGCTAGGGGCGGGGCTAGCGCGGCCATCTTGGGGTCAGAGCGTTGCGCAGCTCAGTCTGCATCTAGCCGTGCTAGTGAGAGGTTCATGCTGTGCTCCGTTCAGATACTGTGACGGTTTGAAATGTCTGCGTTAATTGAAAATCCCGCGAGCTGCGAGGTGCGCTCAGTAATAAGGTTTCTGACTGCAAAAAACTGTAAACCGATAGAAATCTATCGGCAGCTTCGTGAAGTGTATGGGGACAACATTATCACTGAAGGTGGAGTGCGTCAGTGGGTCATAAGATTTCAAAATGGCCGAACCAATGTGTTCACGACGAAGATCGAAGTGGGAGACCCAGCATAGTGACCGCCGAACTTCTCGAAAAAGTCGATGCTAAAGTCCGTGAAAATCGAAATTTCACAATAACGGAACTTTCTTTGAGTTTTCCACAAATTTCGCGAAGTTTGTTTCAGACCGCTGAACAATTTTTGTCTACCGAAATAATAAATGTTAACAAACGCAAAGTTTTTCCAGAGACATTGCCTGTGATGAATCTTAAGTATTTATGAAATTTTAACTGTTTCTTAAACAGTATCACATATATTACCTACCTTCAACGGAGTTACGAAAGAAACATTTTCCAGAAATTGAGCTTTTGGGATATACGATTAATCGATTTGTGTGAAAACCAGTTCTTTTGGGAAAACCTTTTTGGGACAAATCTTCAAGCGAAACATTTTCATCTATAATGTAAAATGCCCCGTGTAACTAGCCAGAACATGGGTACCACCAAAATATGTTTCGTATAGGAAACCTCCAGTGGTAGGAAAAAGAGGAGCTCGTCTCTCGGAAAAGTTTTTTCCAGTCTCACGCATGTTAGATATCTCATTACATTTGGTGTATATGTTACGGTGAAACACCGAAATCTGAAGAATGTCGACTTTCACCGGTGAATGTCAACATTCACATAAACGCTTGGTGTATGTCCGAAATATTTTCCTAATACTCTTATTTCTGACTTACATTGGTAAATATCGGCATTCACCATGTACTAATGGTGAAAGTTGAACATATAAGAATATTATACTTTCTTCTCCGTAATTCAGTCGGGAAAAAACGCACTTGAGACTTAAAGTAAGAACATAAGAACTTAATACACACAGTACATTCAAAATGAGAAAGGAAAATAACAGAAGTTAAAAACTTACTAAATTATGTGATTCAAATCTTATTTATTGCAACAATTTTAAACTATTATGACACTTTGAATTGCACAAGAGGCCCTTGCTTTTTCAACTGCATTTATTTGTGGAACACTTCCTTTTGCAATGAGAGCGTGTGTATATATTCCTCTCTTTTCGACCTACACCAGAGCATATCTGTGATTGTAGATATACACCGGTGGAGTGTCCGAATGTACAAGAATGTAATGCAATATTCGATCTTTCACCGACGTATTTGGTGAATGCTGACATTCTCCGGTGAAAGTCGAGATTTTCCAATTTCGGTCTTTCACGCTAATATATATAAATCAACGATAACGAAGAAAAGCACTATTTAGTGAAAAAAAATTGCATGTACCTTGCTTAATGTTTTACTGAACATTATCACTCATAAAATTATTGGCAAAAGAATTATTAGACAATTTCTATTCTGGAACAGAAACTCCTGCATTTTATCTGTTGTAAAATATTTCTTATATTTATGAATTTTAATATAAAATGATAATGTTATAGTAATGACTTTCATTCACACTAATAGGGCACTATTTGGGCATTAGGGCTAAGAATTAGAGAAAAAAATGTACAAGACAATATTTATAAATAAAACATTTTGAGAATTCGGCATCTAGGAATTTGTCAATTATTTTATGACTCCTAGAGAAAACACCTATGTGTAGTATACTGTTTACACAATTCTATTTCCTTATTCAGGAATTCTTATAAGAAAAATGGGTACTATTTCGTTTTGAGGACCGTAAAAATATCGCCAAACTATTGTTGATGCCAGTGCTGCCAAAAATAATTACGGCAACCCTAGCGCAAGAAAGGAAGTATAATAGTAAATAATTATCTAAAGATTATTGTTTTAATTTATATGAAAGATTAATTTCATATAATACTTTTTATTATTATAATTTATATAAAAAGGCTAAACATAACTGAATGGAAGCATAAGAGTAAATAACTATTTCAGTTCATTGTTATAATTTATATAAGAAAAGGCTAAACATAACTGAATGGATTCCTGCATCGCTGTTTCGCTACCGAGTTATCGCTATAGCTTAATTTCATCTTGTTTGTTGTTCAAACATAATTTTCTATAATGAATGATGCCTTTTCTTTGAAAAAATTCTATTGCAGACTTTTCGTCATGGGCAATTCCCAAATTCTTAAATCCATAGGATATCAAAAAAGGATTTAAAAATTAAACGAGTATTTCAATGGCTTCTTAAGAAATATAGAATTATCTAAACTTATCAATTTGAAATCAGTGCGTACGCTAGATTTAGCGCTCTGTTAAATGGGCGCGTTTGCTAGATTTGGCGCTTTTTACGGATATATTTTCGCTGCAATTTTTCACGGTCCTCAAAACGGAATAGGTCTTTGAAGGTAACAAAAGCTTTCAATGTCTAGCATTGAAATACCTAAGTACAGTTCTTTGATAAAGCAGAGATATCCTACAGTGAAGTATCAGTTTAAAGTTTTACTAATTTTCATATTCTACCAATAGAAATTCTGAAAAGAAAATTTAAAAGAAATTTTTTTTCTTCTGTATTGAACCTTAAAATTTCTTTCATGAGAAAGTAGAGATCTTATTTATAATATTTTTGTCCACCTAATAAATTAAATTATTCTAGATAACTTTAAACGCAGATGAATTTTGCATTTAAGATAATCCCGGATGTATTTTACATGGAGGTTTATTTAGTACCCACGAGTTCAAAAATTTTATTCAATTGCATAAATAGATAAGACATTTTAGAAATGTAATAAAACATTCTGTATAGCAAAATGTGATAAAATGTTTATAATCGTTTTTTGTTTTACACTCACTAGAGAATGAAAGATTAAAATCTTTGAAATCTGGAAATTTTACCTAAATAGGGGTAGCAGAATAAGGTAATTGCTTAGAAATTTTCTTGATTAGTTCCATGAAAAATGAAAATTCAATCAGATTTTTTTTAAAAAGGTTTTCCATTATGGCATTTATTTTCAGGTAAATAGCCTGCTTTTCTCCATAAATAATTGCTTATCTTTCGGCAAAATGCTGAAAATGGTTTATAAAAACGTAATCCATAATAATTTTGTAGAGACATTAGGTATTTTTCGAAAGCAGGCAAGATGAAAAATTAGCAACCGCCTTCGCCGAGAAACGAACCTCGGACCTCTGGAATACCAGCCCAGCGTGCAGAACCACTACACCCCAAAGGCACCCTAGGAAGGGGGGAGAAATACCTTAGAATTTTACATACATTATGTATTATATTATTATATTATTTATGTATATTCGATCATCTACTACTTTAGCGACTATTTTTTGAAAATAAATATTCTTACATTATTATTTCAATATTCAACAAAAAGGAACATTTATGTAAGACAAATAATTACAATTTTTATACTCGATATTTGAGCATGACATTAAAAGCATAATATAAAATGCTGTTTTCTGAATTCTATAGGATCGTAATATATATATTCACAACGATTTTATTTTCAAAATATTCAACTACAACTCAGTTTCTTCTATCGCAAAAATGATTTTAAACCAAGATTAAGGTTGCATAATGTATGATCCGTTACTTGAATTTATGTCAGGAAACTTCAAGCTTTTAAAATGAAATCATTGAATGTCCTTACGAAATCAAAAAAGAAAATTGGTTTATATGCAAGATAAGAATGTGAATTTTCTCAAAAGATGTCCCCAAAAGAAACTACGAAAATTTCGGAGAAAAAGGTGAGACGGAAGATGTCCATAAAAATAGGCACAAAGAATTTGCTGACAGTTATTTCATTCTGAAAAGCTACAATAACGTGTTCTGGATAAAATTAGTTTAAGTGTCAGAAATCTGTGACTATATTTGTTTACATTTTTCATAAAATAATTATATTTTTCTCATAAAACCAATAAAAATAATTATAGTTTCCGATTTAAGCACATATATAACATATATTGGCATTAGTGGCTAGAATAAGCTGAAGCAGCTTTATTTCAAATAACTAAAAATTTTTTGAGTTAAAAAAATTGCGTTAAACATTTACAAAATATTTGAATTTCATTATTGTAAAAATATTTGAGTTAAAACTTAATTTTACATAAATGAAACAGAGGATATTTTTGAGATTGAGGACATCAAATGTATAGCATGTACTTAATGGAGCTCAATTCTAAATCAACTCTCTGGAAAAAGGCTGCCTTCGAGGCTCTATGTACGGACCTACTGTTTGAGACATAATAATAAATGATTTTTTAAGTCATATCGACGGTTGTTTGAAAATTGCATTTGCAGACGACTTTTGAGAGTACAAGAAGTGCTAGATTTTGTCTCCAACTGGGCGATTTCTCATAAACTTATTTTCAATCCTTCAAAAAGTAAAGCTATGATTGTTTCCAAACATTTCGATGAACGAAATATTGCTCCTTTGATACTCGATGATTCTCCGTTGGAATTTGTATATAGTGTTAAGTATCTTGGAGTCATTCTTGACCAAAAATTGACATGGGAAATGAACACTGAATTCCTTTCTACCCAAATATAAAAATATTAACTTTTGAAGCAAGCTACGATGTCAAAGAAACAGTGTACTGTACCTTTCATTTCGTACGGCTGTCGTGCTTGGGGACATGTTCTTGCAAAGAAGGTTAACAAAAGAAATCTGAGAAAATTCAACGAAGAATTCTAAGTATAATTAGTGATTATAGAACCTTAAATTATGAGGCTAATTTTGTTCTTGCAGAACTACCTCCTATTGATTTCTAAACTAAGTATAAGAATATTTTCGAGGCACTGGCAACTGATAACTTTGGGAGACTTCCTTCCCTGATTTTCCTCATCCAGCTACTTTAGAGCCGATAAATTTCTGCGATTATAAAGAAACTACTGAAATAAGTTTTCATATGATTTTCTCTACTCATGGCAGTAAAATGAACAATAAGTTTGGCCTTGCATTTGTTCGTTTTCAAGGCCAATCTGAGGTTTGTTATTTTAAACACCGTATACGGAATGAATGCACAGTTTTTCAAGCAGAACTTCTGTGTATTTATCCTGCCGTCGGGTGGATCAAGGATAATAGAACAGCATCCTCAAGGTACTTTATTTGTCCTGATTCTCTTTTTTCTCTTCACCTTTTGAACAGTATTACCAGCAGCGACAAATTAGTAATCGAAACCTTATTAACTGTCAGTTCGCTTAGAAATAGGGAATTGATATCCATTTTGTTTATTAATGTGCTCATCACGGATTCTACGAAAATGAAAGAGTTGATTTCTTAACTAAAGATGCCTTATATTTACCCATAGATATCAATATTAGCATTCCAAAGAGCTATTGGAAGTCCTATCATTATCAGAAGCTTTTAGCTAAGTACAATGAGGAATATATGTATTTTATCTTGCAACGCTGAGGGCACCAAAACGTTCTTTCCTTTTACTTACCATAGACTGTATTCCGAGTCTTTCTTCTCTATTGCTTCTCAGATTTTACCTGGCCACGGTAAATTTGGAAGTTATCTGTTTCGTTTTAATCTAAGATAAACTAATTTATAGGAATGTTCAAAAAACGTATGACTTGGTCATGTTTTTTACAATTGGGAATTGGTTCCTGTTTTTCTGTAGATGATTTTAATTATTTGAAGAAATTGGGCTCTATTATAGCCATTTTACAAGAATGATTAGCTATATTTGAATATGTGTTATTATGTTGTAGGAATACCTGTCAATTTGTATAGATTGAAATTGTTTATTTGTGCTATTTATAATTGTATAATAGAAATTTATTATTTTAACTGCCATGAAAAAAAAATTAGTTGCAATTTTTTTAAACATGTACATTTGTAGTATGTTTGATTGGTAAATATTCTAACTGTAATGAAAAATTAGTTGCAGCATTTGAAACATGTGTATTTTTATGGTATGATGATTGGTATATAATATGTGCAGAATAACTATGTATTTTATGTCTATTTTAATTGGGAATTAGTTCCTGTTTTCCATTAGACGTTTTATTTTAGAATATGTGCTTTATATTGTTGGAATACCAGTCAATTTGTATTGACTGGAACTGTTTAACAAATTTGTAGTTTTGCACAATTTAGAATTGTATTGAAAAATTTAAGAATTAGTTTCCTTCTTTTTTTTATCATCTGGGAGCCAAGTCATTATTTACAAAACATTTGCTTCTGTGGATAATAGTAAAATAGTGTACATATTACAATGAACTTCCCAATTGCAATTTCGTGATTGACTTGTGGATAATTGCGACACAGCGGTGTGCAAATTGCTATGGACACACATAATGAGGTGTGCAAACTGTTAAGGACACGAAGTTATGATGTATCGAAGTGGACAAGTAGTATTTACTTGAACGATGAACTTAACAAAAGTGAACATAGAATAGCCTACACAACATCATATACTTTGGGCTATGGAACTATCAACTGCCTGAACTGATGTGACTGGCTTACTCTGTGGATAACTGCAAAAATAATACAGACACACATCATTAGGTGTGTAACTCATAAGAACATGAAGTTATGACGTCTTGAAGAAGATATAGGTTTAAAAACTGGTTAATATATAAGTTCCACTCTCCACAACATAGATCCTATCCATGACAATGTAATTATTAATTGATCGTATATTTATTTTTCATACGGATTATTATGTAACAATTATTGTATAGATGACATTGTCAATTTAGCATTGTAATATTACTATCACTGATTCAGTGAATGCCGCTGGCGATGGATGGTAGATTCTTTTCCGTCGCATGGACATATAACTCTGATTGGTGTACAACCTTAGGTCGGAGGTCCATGCGACTGCGTATCAGTGAACATATCTGTTTTCGTGAAGTCCAGACTATTGTTCACTGTTTTTGTTCGTTTTATTTATGCATGTAACATTTAATGCCTTAACTTACTTTACTTAACTTTTTTTAGTTAACTTACTTTTGTAAGTCCCGTGTTGTAGTTCTGTGGTGTACGGAAAGATTGTAAATGTTAAAAAAAAACCACCTTCATATCTTAGTTATATCGCTGTTATGTGGTTTAAATGTTATGAAAATAAAATTAAAATAGATTTTAATCTTATAGGAATATATATACTCTTTCAGCAATTTCAAACAATTTCAAAACAATGTTGTAAATAGAATAATGTATTATAGAAAAGTTTCTGATAAAAGCGTACATAAATTGTGCATATCTCTTGTGCTTTTTACCATTTTCATTATGAAGACTGCTTTCGTGTCTCAATCATGTTAGATATTGATTATATATTATTAAAACTCATTATATTATTAAAACTTCCAGTAATCAGGATTGCTTCTATATTAACTAAGAATTTGCCATTGCTCTCCCACACACAGCAATTAATCTTGATCTGGAACAGACAGCATCATTGTATTTACCTATAAATTAATGTTTAAAACAACTTACCATTTTATGTATATTTTAGATCGAGAGTTTTAAATATTTCTGTATACCTTCGTACTTCGCATTAAAGGAAACTTCATTTACTATTAATACATAATTCAAATTATTTAAAATTTCAAATCCTTAATTGATAAATAATAAGATCTGTTTGATTAATTGATTAAAGAAAGGTACACGACACTTATCTGCTTACGGTGACGTATGCCTTCGTGAAGGACCATCTCAGTTAAAGTAGTTCGTATTTACCATACACAACAATGAAAACAATAAAAATTCCTGCAACTAATCCTCTTCGTAGGGCTCTGAACGTGGGCTGAACTATCAATGTTCAGCAGTTTTATTCATTAGGCCACTGGCAGACGGAAATTATGATTTGAATGCTATAAAACTGTACTTTTTAAAAATAGTTACGGTAATTGCGCTAACAACGGACACT
This sequence comes from Stegodyphus dumicola, assembly GCF_044657685.1. Classification (NCBI taxonomy): domain Eukaryota; kingdom Metazoa; phylum Arthropoda; class Arachnida; order Araneae; family Eresidae; genus Stegodyphus; species Stegodyphus dumicola. Next base: position 186,639,755 of record NC_140781.1, read on the forward strand.
GGTTCAGCAGGGAACTATGTAGACTCAAATGGCTAAAATAAGAATCAAAGGCTATAAAAGGGTTGAGAGCATTAAGAGATTAAAATGTGTTAAATAATATTGAAAGCATTCATGTTTCAGCTTCAGCCGCTTAAACCCATATTATACATTAATAAATAAATTTTCGCTACAGATAAATAATTTTATATTTTATATTTAAAAACCCATAGTTTTAAGTTTATTTGTAATAGATTTCTTCTCGTAGATTTACAACTGATGCGTTTAATCGAATACAGCAAAAGATACAATACCTGTTTTCCTAAAAGGAGAGGGCTGCATTCATAAAGAACTTTCTAAGAGGAACTGGATTGTATTCATGTTATACCTGGGAAAAACAATTAAAACATCCATGAAGCTAGCCCGTGTTCTTCAAAATTCGAAAGCACGTCGAACTTCAGCGTTTTTTATACACTAAACCAGTACTCGAACTTAAAGTATACTACATAGGTACAAGATTTCATGCCATTCGTGCAAAACACTAACATCCTTTCATGCAAAACACTGATATCCACTACTATTCCTTTCAGTTATTAGTATCTCCAAAATATAATACTTTTAAGAAATGCAGATATTTTTATTTTGTAATCTACAGAAAAAATATAACCTTAATATTAGTAAGATACAGTCGTTGAAAAGTGTTGAGTTTTTGTTGAATATCGAAATTGTGAGCTTTTCGTAATTGCTTGTAAACAGTATTTTTCTGCAACATGCCGTTTTTTGGGAAATGTTTAGTCTTCTCAAAGTACAACTAAGTATGTACCATTCTTGTGACGAGTTAAGCAGGGATATCCACTTCTGAGTGTTTCAGAAGCTTTTAAATCACGGAATGTTTTAAGATTTCATTTCAAAGATTTAGTATAGTTACCTGAAGTACAGGATATTCACTTTTAAGTCACAGTATTCCGTTCCCTTTAGAGGATAACGGTGAATAAACTATGCTAAATTCGATGTTACATTTTTCAGATCTGGGTGAAGCGATTTATGGAAAAAAATTAGTTAGGAAAGTTTTCACTGGGAATCTAATAATCCCTCAATATTTTTTTTAAAATTTTATTTAGTTAATTTTTTTACAAATTATTTGTCGTCAACATTAATTAGCTTTGTTAATCATCTCTAGAAATTCTTAATTAATTTTATTAGTCATCAGTAATAAGCATGAAAAAAAGCACTGATACAATGAAATGCGATAATACAGTATAATAATTTTACTGCTAATACAGCAGATCGCACGAAGATAACACTCATGTGAGGTCCCTTCACAAATCACAGTCTAGAGGCCGACGTCAGAGATTCGATCCGTTAAGAGTTGTGAAATATTACAGTAGCAATTATTTGTTCAAAATATCTCTACTGGACATTTAAAAAATCGTAATTTCATTACCAGTGTCACAGAATTTTACCAACCTGCACTGTGTGTGGCATTAAATCCTCTTGATATCAGAAGGCTGATCAATAATTCTGCAGCTGGATCTGGTATCTTCAGCAAATCGGAGAGTTTTGAAACAGAGAAATTAAAACCATACGAAATGTTTCTTCGCACAGTGAAACGAATTAACTGTACTTACCTTTGAAAGCTTGTAAAGGTATTAGGTTATTTCGAAGAAGGAGAGATGAAAAATGAGCAATGCCCTCGTCGGGCCTCGAACCATGGACCTCTCGAATACGCGTCGAGCGTGCTGACCACTACACGACGAAGACATGCCAAGAGGGCGGGAGCAATACCTTATAAGTTAATTAAATATCACATAAATGCATTTAATTGTTGACTGTTAATTTGTTGTTGATATTATTAATAACGTGTTAATAATTATTAAGCTTTTCGTAGATTATTACTACACATGCTAGAGTACAGTGCTGTAGCTGTGCATGAGTTAGAACATGCAACTGCAAAAACACGCAGTCAAACCCCTGCTTATATCAGTGTAATGACTCTAAAAGATATCTTTGGCTTTAAAGTAAATCGAAGTAGTGTAAAGCACGACCTTTAAATTCACAACTTAAATATAGTATTCCAAGCAGCATTTTTAAACAGTAAAACGTGTCTGATTTGTTAAAGCTTCAGAATTAACAGGAATCAATCCTAAAACTGTTCAAGTTTTGTTTTAAATGATTTAACAATTGATGAAACTTGAAAAATTTCCTTATTTTTCAAGCAAATTGTTATGTTATATTAAGTTTAATTTAAGAGATTCTGCAGAAATTCCGTTTGCACTAAATTTGAAAAAGAATATTCATTATTAATTACATTAATGGAACAAATCAGGATAAATTATAACGATATATTATTTTTATTTCTTATCATTCTGAATTTTTACTTCCTTTCCTGTGTTTCAGTGTTCGTCAGGAGGAAATTCACAGTCTCTGTTACCGCTTCATAGAATCACTTACCGTATTTCCTCGCATACTCATCCTCTTTTCTATCTTTCCTAATTTTACCACTTGAAAACTGAAAGGGGAAAATGCATGGTGTATACTATTTCTGAAAAGACGGCTTAAATGATAAACATAGCACATTAAAAAGGAATATTATATACACTACATTATGCATTTCAAAGGATTTATCAATTTCAATAACATTCCTTTTACTTACATAAATACTTTTCTATTTTACATAATTTTATAATATTTTGTTACGATAAAGCAGAATTTTCTAAGTCACATGCTGAAGAAACTAGGGGGAAAAGTACGCGACGGGAAGAATTATGCGAGTGAGTACGGCATTTACGTGGCTTTTTAGCTATGAGAAGAAAGGTAGTAATGTTATAGTGAATTAAGGTTTTGAAATTTAAGTATATATGTATGCGTCGTTGGCGTTGGTGAACATTTTGGTAGATTGTGATCTTTTTTCTTATAATTTCTCTCTGATTTCAAATGATATATGATACATATTTAAAAAATTTTCTAACTAAATTATTCTAGTGAGGATTTAAATTTAGATGAAATTTTTTAAATTTTACACTTCACATTTTCTTTATTTTTTGGTTGAAATCGCATTGTTTTTTTTAAATTCTTATTAAAGTAAAGTCTGTTAGTAAAAATTTAACAAAACTTTAATAAAAAGTATTTACCAAATACTTTGTACTTTAATTTGAAAGCTTTGCTTTCCTTAAGAGTTTGGTTTATAAATTTTAATCAGAGTTTGTATAGGCTGTCTTAGAATGCTGGAATTCTAAAAGTTTTAATTTTGTAAAAGAAAATTTTAATTCAGGAAACGTAATATAATTTTGCACTCTACCTGATTTCAAAGCTACCTGACATGTAACGGGTTACTTATGACTAATTAATAACTAACTAATTAAATTAGTTAGTTAACTAACTAATTGCTGTTGCTAGTTAACTAACTAATGACAAAATGCGTCATTAGGATCAAAATTAATTCATCCTAGAATAGAAAATTAAAAAAAAAGTGGCATCTGGAGATGCAGAGGAGGAATTTCTTAGTTCAAACCCCAGCCGGATTCCAGAAATTCAGAGAGGCGCTCAACGAAGGGACTGCTTTAAGGGTACGGGATCCAGTCATTGCTATTACAATTAAGAGACCCATGTCTCACCCTCAACAGCTTTATAGCTAGCAGAAGAAATGTTTTAGGTTCTAAGTTTTCACATAATTAACGGATCTTCCAAGTTTCTAAAAAGCAAAGTGTAAAATGCAACCCATTTAAAGCACGACATTTTTTTGTTGTGTTCCAAACAATTTGTAGATTACTCTTCTTCATTGTTTTCTTATAACCAGTTCGAAACAATTCAACACTATTTCATATTATTTTCCAACCTCTGACAATAGCAGTTCTATATTTCTTTTAAACCTTTTTTTTCTCTAATGTTCAAACCTTTAACTGTTATTTATTTTAAGGGAAAAATAGCTTATATTAGACAAGAACGTATTTGTCACTCATTTTCATCAGAAAAAAATATTAAAACAAGGAAATTATAGCCCGTAACATTCTTTTTTCTGTCGCATCATATGTACACAAACTTCACAAAGAATTTTATCAAGACTATCACATCTAGTATAAAGGCTGTGTGGAAGGAAATTGCACTTCGAACCTTTGTTGGTATTATCTGCATGACGCAAACACAGAAGAGAAACAAGAAAAGGTATCTCCTTTTCCACCTCTAAGAGACTCTTTATAAATATATAAAGATGTAATTCTTTATTCAAGTGACAGATCATTTTCTTCGAGTTTTCTTCTGAAAAAATCGTTCTGAATGCAAGTTTGGCAATATTTCTGAACCAATTTATTTCGGAATCGAAGCTTACATTTTTATCAACGAGCTAAAAGATAGCTTTCCTCCCCTTTGTTACGATTCAGCTTGTACTGTTCTTCTGCATATAAATACTTCAGGAGCTATTTATATAGAATATCTTAACTATGCGTATTGTAAAATTTGTTATTCTTGCTACTATTAACTGCTTTTTGTTATAAACTGCATTTTAATCTAAAGGGTTCAATCTAATCTGCTGCGCTATAAAAATTTCTGTAAACTTTTATTTAGCGAAGGAGACCTAAGTTGCTCTTGGACATCCGCATTTCTGTAAGTATTTGTAGCTGGTTTAGTTTTCGTGTGTATGATGCCAAGAAGTATGATGCCTTTTAAATTATTTACAATTTATTTAAGCGAAATTTAAAGCAATGTGAATTTTACATTCTTAGTCAAATAAAGCTCATGTGCACAATATTTTGTAACTTTTTACATCATAGAATCTGTATAAATTAATCGATTATATAAAGAAATTTTGAAATAATTGTTGTATATTTTTGGAAGTTATGACTATTTACATTAGAAATATTAATTTACAAATTTTTGTGCTCACTTTGTCTGCTAAAATCTGGAACTGTTTCTATTGTTACGAATTTTGTATTTAGATAGGTTTGATTTTTGACGGAACTGGAAAATGGCTTTTGTGAAACAAATATTTTCAGATTATGTTGAACTAAGAAATCGTGACGCAAATAATACTCTAAAAGAAGAGGATCAACAGGTATACCGCCTCGTTCGGAAATTTTTACTCCTAATAGTGTATGAGATGCCTATTTACAAGGACTAGCTCCCGGAGTTATTTACACTTCCCCAGGCTGTTGCTGATTCTTCAGTTACCAACGTTGCTGAACCTATTCATCTTCATGAAATAACTTAGGAAGCCCAGAATGCCGAAATGGATTTCCAGTTGGTTAAAAATAAAAGCAGAAGAACCCCAAACTCGCCTGCTCTGCCTAGTGGAAGCAGATTCGCCATTCCCCCCGAATAAAAGCGATGAAATTACTATTAATAATGATAAGGCTCGCACTCAGAACCAAAACCTCGCAAAGAAAAAGTCGCACCAAAATCTAAACAACAGAAACTGATTGCTATCCTTAAGGAATTACATACAGTAAAGAGAACTCAGGGCAGCACTGTGCTTGCTACACCAGCGCAGGAGGCCGGCTCCGGAAAAGCCACGCTTCCAGGTGATTCGCCAGTGAATCAAGAAGACTCAAGCTACTCACGTACTGGAGAATTCATCAACCCGAATAAGAGTGAGAAACTTCCGCCGATAGTTATCAACGATTCTCAGCATTCATGGAAGGATCTCATGGAAATTTTAGAAAACTCTGGGATAAAAGATTTTAAGGCTCAACTGAAAGCTAGAACTGAATTCCACCTAAAAGATTTTAACATCGAAGCCTACCGAAAAGTAACCGACTTGTTGGACAGCAAACAAATTAAGTTCCACACCTACCAGTTCGCATCGGATAAAAACGTTAAAATAGTCATCAGAGGTCTCCTTATCGACACCGGTATCAACGATATCGGAGAAAATTTGACTACAGAGCGTTTTCAAGTACACAAAGTCGTGCAGATGACTCGCCGCAAAGGGGTGGAAATTGTCAAGATGCCCTTATTTCTGGTCATTCTTTGCAGGAGTGAAAAGTCTAGGGAAATACACAATGTGAACTATCTCATGAGACTTCAAATTAAAGGTTATAAGGAGAGGCACGGAATTGCGCAGTGTTTCCGCTGCCAATCTTTTTTCCACCCCGAGAACCAGTGCCGTCATGCATTCGTTTCGTGAAATGTGGGGCAGACCCTGAATCAAAAGACTGCAAAAAACCAAAAGAGGAGCCTCCGCGCTGTTGCCATTGTGATCTGGAACCCACTGCAAATTTCAGAGGCTGTGCCTATTACCCTAAACCAAGGTCATCGCTGTTGCAGAAGGGAATATCCCACAATGATCGCCACCAACAGCTATTACCCTCCCACAGCTTGATGAGCTAAAATCCAAGCTCCACGAAGTTAATACTGTTATCTGAAAGCTTACTGCAGCCCTGGCTATGTTTTTAGATATTGCTAAGACCATGCAATAGGCTTAATCGTCGTATTAAGCATTTAATTCAATCGCACAGGACTAATACATGAAATGAAAAGATTGAGTAAATTAACTTTGACGTTGGATCCATCTGGAGGTAGGTTAAATCGTTATTTAAAAATTCTCTATCATCTAGCACTGTGTAGCAAGTGGAAAATTAGCATCCAACCCGAGAAGTCAAAAATTCTCCTAATCAGAAAATTCCGCAAAAGAGACGCTATTAAGAAATAGCTAAGGCTCTTCGGAGCCCAAGTTCCTAGAGTCAATGCTGCTAATTATTTGGGGGTTACCCTAAATAAGGGCTTCGCCTGGTCCAACCACATGACTAGCATGATGATCAGGCTTTTCCCGCTGCTCAAAAGTCATAGACTCACATTAAATCTGAAGAGACGATTATACCTATCGATCATAAAACCTATTGTTTCATATGCTTCACCCGTCTGGGCCAACGGCAGCAATAAGGACATTAAAAAACTTCAGGTTCTCCAAAACAAGCTCTAAGGATCATAACAAACGCTCCCGTATTTCATTCGCAATAGAAGCCTTCATTCAGATCTGATGATAGAATCCATTAAAACATTCATCACCAGGATAAATGAAAATTTCTCCAATAGATCAATAAGGAGCAACCCCGCAAACTTAGCTGACATCATGACTATAAGATTCTGGAAGAGGAAATACTTATTATGCTACTCATTTGTTTCACTCAAACCCATGTGACCACAATAATCAATGATAACACAATACTGTGAGCTCACAATTTTCTCTCTTCCTCGTCTCCATCATATGGAACGTAATTTCCTGTGCATTTTGAATGGTCGTTGTATATAGTTTGCAAATAAACCCACATCTCAGGATTCGTCGATGGAACTCACCTGACTAGCTCCCAAGCCTAATAAATAATAATATATAATATTTCACTATTTGATAATAATAAATAATAATAATGCAATACATTGATAAACATAATATGCTCAATATTAAGACGGGGAGTATATTAACTTGGACTCACAAATTTGGCCCAAGTTCTGCAGAATTGCAAAGACACTTTAAACAGTGAAGTCAGAGATCGTGCCTCTCGAAGTGAAGCAAAAATTTCTATGCTAAAAACCTAAGTAATATTCATGATTCATGCTATGTCTTTTAAGTTCTTAGGTCTGTCGAATTCTCCATTTGCCTTGCGTCAATGTACCTCTCTACAAGCAAGAGGTCGCACTAGCAAGTTGTAATTTATCGTTACTATTAATTTAGTTAAACTGTTTTATTTTAAAAGAAAAAGTATCAATGAAAAAGTATTCCAAAGAGAATAATTCCGAAAAATAAATTAAAATTTATGAATATTCGATGCCGTCATTCTTAGAATTTTGCCAAGTCATCTTTTACGGTTTTTCTCTCGCCTTCTTAGCATGCCTTCGTAGGCACGCTGGGCGCGTATTCCAGAGGTCCGTGGTTCGATTCCCGGCAAAGGCGTTCCTCATTTGTCATCTTTCCTGTTTCCAAAAATAACTTAATGACTCTACAGTTGCGTCCGAAGTAAGAGGGTGGTGGATGATGATTCTTCACACCCAGGATTTGGAAATTGGGTCCCCTAAAACTCTGGACGCCCTTTAAAAGGGGGAGTATATAAGTTATTTCTCCCGCCTTCTTAGCATGCCTTCGTAGTGTAATGGTCAGCACGCTGGGAGCGTATTTCAGAGGTCACTGGTTCGATTCCCGGCGAAGGCGTTGCTCATTTTTCATCTTTGCTATTTCCAAAAATACCTAATATCTCTACAATCTAATCACCATGAAATCTTTTAATTACAGTAAACTCCTGATTAATCTCATTAACCAGGGTTTGTATAAAAATATTGCTAAGTTTGTGTTTGATATTACGAATTAATTTATGCTCTGAATTTTTTATAACATATATAATAATTGAGAAACTATGAGCACATTTCGGCGAATGTTTAATGTGTTAGAAATGTGAGGTATGTTATTTTTACTAATAGTTATTTGAATTTTTGAATGTTTTCTCTGGTTCCTCTGGCTCTCTGGTTCCTTTTCTCTGGCATTCTGGTTTCTCTTGTGTTTCCTCGCCAGGATATAAATGAATGGGGGTGAACGAGAGTGTATTTAAACTGAAGTAGCGAAAATGTTAGAGGGTTCTTTCGCTATAGAGTGCACATGCTGTTATTGCTACCAGCTGTTTGAATTTTGAGTCTTCGCTTCGCATTCCTGCCAGTTAGTATCACCCGGCGTAAGTTTCTGAGTCAACCTGCTGGGTTAAACTAATTTGTGCAGTCTTGAAACTGAAAGCATATGAGACCGTTCCGTTAGCAAATAATTCAGTTTAATAAAAGGGTCTTTTACACCCTTTCCCTGTTGTATTCATCTTCTAGTTTGAGCGATAAGTCGCTAATAAGCAATAAGTCTAATGTTACAAGTTTTCAAGTACGTCTAGTAGCAGTATATGTTAACAAAAGCGACTAGATGTCACAGAACAAATAAATAAAAATTTAATTTACTTAACATTTTTTAGGCGACATCCTTCTTTGCTAAACAGCATTAAGAATATCATTCATATGTACATTTCCTTTTAAAATAAAGAAAAAATTCTGAGAGCCTTCAGATTTTATATTACGCCCAAAGGAGCGTTTTTTTAACGTTTTGTGTGTTCCGTTTATCTGTTAAATATCATGTTCTTCGCACTTAAACCATGAAATTCAATTCAACAGCAATATCACAAAACATTTAAAAGAGCATATCTTTAGAATTTCTGATACACAGTCTCGCACGCTGGTGATAAGGTTTTTTTTTTCCGTACAGTGGGGCCATTGCTCGCTTTGAAATCCTTGAGTTTCTTAATCAAAAACTCATAGATGATTACAAATTATGAAATAGATAATAAAACAAATTCCAGATTTGGGCTTCCAGATGCTCATATTCGGGTGGAGGACGTTATTCACGTTCGTACTTTATTCCACGTTATTCGTAACGTTATTCGTACGTTATTCAAAGTTTGATGACTTGATGACTCTAGGTACCGTTGTTTTATCACAATACGAGAAACATAATACATTTATGCAGATTCTTCACTATTTATTAATTTCCTTAAATATAATACAGGGCTCTAATATTTGGTGGCAACAATTTAAAAAGCGATTCGCCGTTTATAGTGAATCAACGCAAAATGCCAAAACGAAATTAATAGCCCTTCTGGTCTAAAGCCTTTTGGGTTAATAAAAAGGAACACGAGCATCGATAAAACAACTGCAGGGACGGCCTCAAGATTAAAACTGCGTTCTTCAGTTTTGCTGCCCTGATGCATCAAGCTCTGCTGTTGGATAAATCGCAAACAAAATATAATGTTAAATATTATCTAAATTTTTAGATTGATAGCAGTACTATGCTAAATTTTTAGCATTGATAGTACTGCTTACTTCTGCACTTTACATATTTCTTTATATATATTTAACATTCTCTGCATAATTATGCAGAATATAAGCAAAATTAGTGAGTTCCAAGGTCATGCAATTAAGCAGAATATAAGGAAAATTAGTGAGTTCCAAGGTCATGCAATTAGGCAGAATATAAGCAAAATTAGTGAGTTCCTAGGTCATGCGTTTTCCCTCGCAATTATTTATAAAATACTGGAACTTCTGAGCTTTCCTAACAAGAAAGTAGCTACGCAAAGTTTGAGAACGTTCGTCTTAATTGTGAGATAACCACATATAACACGAATACGAGTAAGTATCGCTTAGAAAGTCCTCCACGAAGGCACCTCTCCTCTTAGGCAGATAGCCATCGTGTGCTTTCCCATATTCAAATAATCGTGCTACATAACAATCTTACCTTTTGTCTCTTATAATCCTTCTTGTTTTCAGGTTAAGATGCTATATAATGTAAGCAGATATATCTTCTCTTTATTTGCGTAAGTGACGTCTTCTAATAATCCTGCATATTTTCAATCTTTTAACCCCATCCATACAGTTTTAATTAATTTTTTCAATAAATATATAACTATACTTCTTTGCCAGACGTGTTGATTATATACAAAGAGAAAAGTACCTTTTAGATATTAAATGTAAAAAATTCTAACCTTTTCCCTCTCTGTCACCAATAATTTGCTGGTTTCTATTTTTTTAAATAATTTTACTAATTATTCTAATTAGACTGAGATACCCCAAACTAATTACTTTTCTGCTCTATGATGTTTACTCATTAGTCCCTGACAAACGACTGCATCACAAAATGCATATTTAATTGACTTTATCTGCTTAAGTGTGGCAGTTCTAGAACTGGGAATGGGATAATGTAGTGGGCAATTTACTATCTTTTGAGACAATAATGCCTTTTGGAATAAAATTTTAGAAAATTTTCAGTTTTTCTTTCAATTACAAAATCCTTTTATTTCATTACATAAAAATACACGGAGAATAATTTTATGGCAAATTTTATCCATTCTTACTAGTTTTTTTTCATTATTTCTTCAGATAATTTCGTTTACAATTATGTCAAGAGCCGTCGTAATTATAATTGAATAAAATATGATTTTTCGATTGAAAAGGCGTTCAAGTCCTGACTTAGATATAATTTCTTTATTACTTCACTATATAGCGAAATTATTTATTTTTGCAATAAGATGCTTTTGTTGTATCTTATAGCCCGACAGTTGCAATTTAATGCATTTTTCGGAAATAGCTGATACCTATCGGTCATTTAGCCATCTTGTCACTGGAAATACTGCTCAAAGTATGCGTCAATGGGTTACCGATTTTAACACTCGAGAGCGGTGATGTTCTGTCTAAGTTTTGAAAGGAAACAAATCCGACAAAGGATGAATCTAAGACTCTCTCCCTTCGTCTCCTGTCACGAAGCCTCTCAAGAAGACTTTCGACTCGCTAGTAATTTAAGTGCCCTCATGCTGCACACGCATTATACGCTTACAAACCAGGCAAGGCATGACGCCCTGTTCGGTATACTGGTAACGATGTAAGCTACCGTAACGCTGGGCAGGGTTCGAATCTTGGAGAAGGTTTGGATGTTTATAATTGTATTGTGTATGTGCAACATAAAGGCATCTAAAATACATGGCGCACGAAAGGTCCTCTCGAGATGTTTAGTGGTGGGAAATTCTCCTGGACCCGTTCCTCGGGGGATTTCCCTACGAAACTCGGACAGAGTTATGCTATTGTTACCTATAAGCTGCCGAAGCCTCTATAATGTGCTAACGACAGACTAATTTCTGCGCTTTTGGCCACGATAAAAGTCATGGACTTGCTTTCATATAACTGTTTAGATAAGTCACAATACCAAACATCTGTGTCTTCTCCGGTATTCGAACCCGGGCGCAGCGATACGGGCTAAACACTACTGCTGCTGCAGTAAGGGATTCAATCTACTCTTTTATTACTTTCCCCCATCCATCCATCAATACTTCTTTTCAATCAATTTTATTTCCATAATTATAAAATCTTCGCAATATCTGTCGATTCCTGGGCGAAGGAATACTTGAAGTTGTTAGGATATATTACAGTACATTCTGATTATCCTTGCTCTCGAAACGTTTCGAGTTCTTTAGCAACTGTAATAATAAGGAAGAAACGTTTGCATGGCTATGTGTAAGGCTCGCAAGTACTGATCTGTTCATAAACAATAATAAAAAATTCTATGAGAAACAAGGAGTTTTGTGACGAGAAATAAAATTTAATGTGGCAAATATTTATATTTTGCCGATAGAAAATACAGTTCAGCGAAATAACTTTTAAATATAAAGTGTATTATTCCACGTATACATAAAAACATTTATGGGTTACTTAAACATTTATGGGAATATAATTTTTTTTTAAAGTCAATTCTTAGATCATCAAAGAAAATTTTATTTTAGTTGCTTTTTATTATTTTTTCTAATTTATGAAGCTGATGGTGGTCTATAATTTCTCATTCTCTCCATCTTTTGTAATACTTCATTATTGCAAGGAACCTTTCCAGTGAGTTTCGAGTAGTCCAGTTCCTCGATTAATATTCCATCTAATGATTTCACACGACTCAAGGCGACATATGCTTCACCTGCTGCGAAGAGTTTTCGTAGGAAGCTTTTCTTGGCGTTTATGTTTTTCTTTCTCTAATCGTCGCTTGCGTTGTGTTGTACTTTCTTTTCGCTTCCTTTTCACATTCTCTGTTTGTAAGTAAAGGGCATTTTAAAGGGTTATATTTTAAACATATATTATTATCACGTTAACACAGAAATATGGGAAAGAATTTTTGCTACATAATGGGACATTACATCCGCTTCATCCAACTCTATAAAGCTACAATTCTTTAATTTCACACACTTTAAAAATATTTAGAACTCTGTTTTACCGTTGCCACTTATTTTTGTTAAATATTACAATTCTATTGAGCACAGTCGTGTGCTATTATTTATAAGTTGCTATAAAATTAATTTTTTCAGCACGTGAGAATTCCTAATAAACGGTCATTATTTGTAAGTCTTATAATATATTTAATAAAAACCGCATATCTTTAGTTCCGATAAACAGGAATAAATAAATAGGAATTGACTTTAATATGTGAAAAACTGAATTAACATCAAGTGTCATCCACTAAAAGTTTAAAAAAGTGCATTTGAACTTGAGTAGATGAATAAAAAGTATTTTATTAAAAATTGAAAATTTGAACATAAAAAAGTGCATTTGAACTTGAATAGATGAATAAAAAGTATTTTATTAAAGATTGAAAATTTGAACAAGATATAGGGATAGTGTGAGCAACGTTTGTCAGATTTGCCTCATAATTTCATCTTATATTTTAAAATAAATTCAAAATACCTAATTTTACTAAATTATTCAGTACTTTTACATCTTTGTTTTCATTAGATTACAAAAACAAAAACTGAAAAAAATGTAGTAGAAGAAGACATTCATTTTAACATACGAAGTATTTTTGGATAGTTTATTTAAGTTCTTTTAGTATTTTTAAAATAAAGCCAAGACATAACTGTATTTGTGCCGAATTAGTCAGTTAAGTACTTTTTGCTTGCAAATGAAAACTATAGCTACTAGTTACAAAACAGGTTTTCTGTTTATAATCGTCTGTGAAAGTATGCATGTTTCCTTTTCTTTCTTGCCGCAGTGTTTATAGTCTTTGAAAGCAGCTCTTTTGTAGAAGAAAAGAATTTAGAATACTTTCTGTATATTTAAGAAGGGTCAGTTCGATGCTTTGCGTTAAATACTGTTGCAAAATTATTCCCCACTTTCTGCATATGTTGCCACCACATCATTCAAATATAATTCATCTGAGTCAATCAAAAATAATGCGGATCATTTTTAAAGTCTTCTTCTAAGGTACTGCATCTAAAGTATTGGTCTTAGACTTTCACTGATGCATCTAAAGTACTGAAATCCTGAAATCCGCTGAGTTGGCTTCCCTCTCAGAGTATTACATAATCCATACAGAATTGGTTACCAACTTAGCAGTTTAAGGTCCTTGAAGATATTAAAGTACTATGTTTCTTAGGAAGCCAAGTCTCTTACCCAACGTGCATAATACATGCATACATGCATACTTACTAATGCATAATACAAATATAAAATATAGATTCAAATATATGAAGCAATTACATAATACAAATACACAGCACATTCTTGAGGAAAGGCTAATACATTCGTAAATAAGTACTAAAGCATAAATGAGTTAAACACATTATACAAAAATTATTACTTCTTATGAAACTACTGTTATGCTTCCAATACCTGCGCTTTATACCTATACACTATACATTTACCAATATTTGATTGACCAATAACTTGTACCATATTATTACAAAAATGCATTATACAGCAAGTAGAAGAACAATGTATTATCAATCTATTTATTCAGAAGTATTTTTACATAGAAATGCATTATACAGCAGGTACAAGTACGGTGTTTTATCAATCTATTTCTTAACAAGTATTTTTCGCATTCTTAGGTAAATACTACAACCTGTTTCAAGTACTGATACATTACACACATGCAAATGTACCTTACAGTATATAGTACTTTATCCATTCTCCTATACTTTATAATATTACTGCGCATAATACAAAACAAAAACAAATTTCCAAGTACATCTATAATACAGTACATTATACAAATACGTAGTTACCAATATTTAATACAATTGCAAGTATATTACAACTGGTAAATTTACGGATAATGACAGAAGTGCATTAATTACAAATACAGTTATGATACTTATTATTCACTTATTGATTAAATACTCATACATTACTAGATAATTTCATCTTATAATATCTAGTATATATTATAATCGCTATTACATTATACAATTACTGTGCACAATATTTCATCAGCATATAACTTAAATAGATACGATCCTGATTACATACTAATATTTTGTTCAGTTACCACTTTTTTTTGGCGCAAACTGAAACACAAATACATATTCCATCTTAAAAAATTCAGTACATTATACGATTATAACAAGTCCAGTACATTATGAAATTTTGCAATTGCTAATACTTAAACAATTATTGTACCTTATAACGCATCCTTGGACTAATGCAAAAACTACTAAATAATTACTTATAATATAGTTAAAATGTTAAAAGAACCTTACAAATGCCAATACTAATGTGCGATTTCCAAAATATAGTTACCAATATATAATGCAATTACTGATATATTACAAGGCACGTTCAATTGCAAATACATTATGAAGTGTATTGTACCAAGCACAGTACAAATCTACTGCCATAGACATGGAGCATTCTAATTTTCTATAATCTTCGTACAATTATAAATGGGCTATCCTTCATATTCATTTACAGTATTCCCTTAATGAACTGATTATGCTAAGATTGCTTGCCTATGCTAAGAGTTATTTATCTGCACACCTGTCAATAATGTTTTTGAGCCGGGTGGTAGCATATTTATTATATTGGAGGCTCTTGTACCACATGGACTTATCATTATCACTCGGCTGCCTGAGTCTCTGATCTGTTAAGTAGATAGCAGCTGAATGCAAAATGGTCCGGGATGCCTTCTTGACTACATTCACAAGCTGCATTATCTCTAATCTTAAAGCGGTAGAGATAAGAAGGAAAGGGGCCGTGGCCTGTCAAAAAGTGAGTGGTATAGTAAGGCGTAATATGTCTGTCCAGGGATACCCTAGGGATGTATTTATGTACTCTTTGTCCTGTGGCGCTTTTATTCCACTCGTCTTGCTATTCAGTCATAAGCTGAGACCTAGTTTCTTGCTTGAGAAAAGAGACCGGTTTGAGAGCCGGTATTTCTGGAAGTATGGTAGAACATGCCGCTTCTTTGGCAATATGGTCAGCCATTTCATTGCCATACATGCCAACATGTGCGGAGATCCAGTGCAGATGAGGCCTATTGCCTAAACGGAATACTTGTAGCAGCAGATGTCTAATCTTATTCACTAATGGACTGCGTGAAGCAGTCCCTGCTATTGCAGTTAAAAGTGAAGCTGAGTCTGTATAGATGTGATTAGATGCCAGATGGGCTTTTGACAAATAAATTACGGCTTCTCTATTCGCTAGCAACTTTGCTTGAAAAATTGAGTTAAAAGTACCCAGTTTCCCTTTGCCACTGGTAAGTAACTCTATTGTTTTCGATATAACAAAGGCCACTGGCTGTTCTCTCTAGGGATTTAAAACCGTCAGTATATATTCCATCTGCACTATTGAGGTCATTTGGTTTCATAAGCGAGATGTGTTCCTCTAGGTTATTTGCCGCTGGATGCATCTAAAGTACTGCTGCATCAATGCTCCAGCAGCTAAGACTGCTGAATTTTGAAGTTTGACCTGGTTTCGAACCCAGTCGTACGGGTTGGATTGCGTAGTTGGTTTTTGTGGTTTCTTCTTTTCACGATTTCGTGGTTATAACATGAATATGGGACAGTTTTCCTCAGAAAGGCCTTTACTGAAAGCATTCCCCCTTACCCCGAAAAGTTTTTCGTGCATTGTCATAATTAAATAACCTATCATATCGTTTTTTAAAATAATATCTTTAAATGTTTTTTCATTCTCTTATTCACTGCTGCTGCCTGCTGCCTTTTGGTTAAAATTATAGTCTCGAGCAAAGCAGTGTACAGAATGTTTATTTTTTGTTGAAGCAATATTATTAATGCTTTTCTTCCATTTGAGAGCTATACGAAAGATTATCTCTAAATGCTGAAAATGCACAGATTGGGTCTTTCTGCTGCTACTTTGTTAAATACCATTTTTTGACAGAACTCTGTATTAAATTACAGAAAAAATGCTAAAATGAGTTAAAAATTGAACCAAATATTGTGCATGGTACCTTTCTACATATTTTAATATTCTGCTCAGAAACTGTTACTGTAACAGATCTTCAACAATTTAACCTTAATTATCATTATTTGTCACTGAGTTATCTGCTTAAGGATAGGAATGTCTTTGTGTATCATTTTTTAAGGAAAACAATTCACGTTTATGTTACACATAGGGGAACAAATTTAACCAAAGAGTAACTGCTCAGTTTAAGTTAATCCTCATTGCTAAACAAAACCCTTACCAAGTTGAAATTTTTAATAGCTTGGAAAATATTGTTACGAATTTGGTATTTAAAAAGCTAATGTTAGTTCAGTTATAAATTAAATGGTTTTATTTCCCGCGCAGTGCAGCGCGTGACGAATATTAAAAGAAAGCTAAGCCGGAAAATTGAAAATACAAGAGCGCGTGCATTAAACATTTAATAAATATCTCTTTTTGATTTCGAAAAAGTACTAGAAAATTCTCGCACGCGATTTTAAAATCTTATAAAAGGAGGAAAACCTCTCAGTTCGAGTGAGTTACTTAGTTTTGTTGTTGTTTAGAAAACTGCTCTTGTTGACTGTAGCGAATTCGCGGATTAGCTTTCTTTAGCTGTTTTGAATTAAGTTCTTTTGAACGTTTGAGTAGTTAGAAGATAACTACTGTGATATATTGTGATACTGCACGATTATTTGAGGACATTTAATCATATTTGTTGTGATAATAATAAATTTTTGTTCATTTTTCATCGGACTTGTGCATTCATTTCGTAACGAACCCGTACGCACGCAACAATATTTTAAATTGAAAAAATTCTTTCAGCATTTCTAGTACTACAAAGACAGTTTTTTCTCTGCAAACCAAATAATAAATAAAACTTTTAAGGATGTAGAACAATTAAAAACAAACTCTTACCCCCCTGTACTCGTTTATTGATGTAATTAGCGCATTCAGTTTCTATTGGGAGATCTGGGCTTATTTTTCAGCGAGGCCTTTCGAGCTTTTTATAACTCCTGCTTTAAAACACCAAATAATTCTACAGCGACACCCGAACTAATGCGTGATGATCTAACTCAGGTTTGTCAAATGGGTGTCTCGTTCTCCCTCCAATAAGCCTTGATAGTTAGGCAATGCAAGACATTCATAATGTCTCTGATGGTCAAAGTATCAGACTAACAATGGGACACTCGCACTGAATTCTGTGTTGAAAGCTGAGTTTTCAAGAATTTTTGCTTGGAGAAACCTGATGAATTTACAAACGTAGAACCGTAATTGGAATTTTAGCCTAAAATATGAGTGCTACTGATTAGAGATGGAAACTTAAATTTTCTAAAGACACTAACGAGCATTTTAAAAAAGAAAATGAGAGATATTGCGCAGAGTGTTATAGAACCATATAAGCCTACCATACAAAAGCATGCAATTACGGAGATATTTAATGAACTGCTGACAGAATTTTATAAAGGGTACAGAATTCAACGGAAAGGTCTGTATTGTTCTCTTTCTTATTCTGGAATAAACTGTTGCAGATTATACATATTAGGTACGTATCCATTAAAACGGACTTCCCTGACTGCAAAGAAGCAAAACAGAGGAATGCTTCAAAGAACAGTGAAGAGATACTATTACATATCGATCCAGCATTGTGGGAGTAGTTGTAAGGCCAAGTGCGTTAATCTGCTTGATCGTTGCGCTGATGGACTGCATCTGCAATTCCACTGTATGTGGACATGCTTAGTTAGACTAGTTACTGCATGGCTGAGTGTCGTTAAGACATATCGGTCTGTATTATGAACTGATAACAAGATGGCGTGCTAGCGAGCAGCAGCTACCAGCTGCAATGTATTGGAAGTTCAGTGCCTGATTATATGTCAACTATTCACCCAGTCGTGATATAAGGCGCATATAACCTTGCATGTTCAGCAACTGAACGTTGAAATAAAGTATAGCAGTAGATCAATTTTTTCTGATGTCGCGAAGCTTGTCCCCTTTAATATTCAGACATGTTAATTCTTTGCGGCGTGAGTAATCATAACGCCAGATATGGTTAGCGTTTATTCTGATGACCAAAGCTTTGTCAACATATTTCTTCATTTCAAACAGATAAATTATCTAGAACTACATCGTCCAGCTGACAGGCCTAGCCGTTAATCTTAGTACATGCATTTTCCAAACCCAGATATGAAAATGGAGAGTTGTAAACGAGACATTTGGATTTTACTAAACCTTAAAGTGTCAAACCAATTTTACATCCTTAGGCATGATGGAAAAATATCAACTATGCCAAATTCATTTCTACCTTTACCACGTAAGACCGGAATTGGAGAATGTCGACATTTTCCGGTGAATGTCAATACATACCAAATATGTCGGAAAAAGACCTAATATATGGTTATATTCTTATTCATTCCGACTATCACAGATGTATGTAGACAAGCACAGATTTTCTCTGGTGGAGGTCGAAACGAGAAGGCGAGAAAAGAGAAGTATTCCAAGACTAAATGCAGTTGTAAAAGCAAAGGACTGTCTTGCAATACAAAGTGTCTTAACAGTTTAAGTTGTTGCAAAAAATACGATTGTATAACGTCAGTCACATAACTAAGTAAGTTCTTTACTGGTATTATTTTCTTTCCTTATTCACAATATATTCTTTGTTTTTACATATGCTGTTCATTTTAAGTTTAACAGTTTATTTACATGTGCTGTTATTTAAGCTTACTCCTAATTCGACATATATTATATTATGTTTTAATAACAAATTATAATCTAAAAACGTAACAAAAGTATTTTTATTCAACATTCACCGTGTATGGATTTACCTTTCAACGTGTATGGACTTACATTTAAACTTTCCATATAATAGTAACACTTAATCAAAAATTAATAATCTAAAACAGGTGAATTTCTCTTAAAACTGCAGTATTCTGAATATTTCTGTAATATCAACTGATTAATTCGATTATCCTTTCTACGTTTGTATAAATGAAGAATATAGAAAGCCGGAATCCTTAATAATCATTGATTGTTTTTCTTGAAAGAATTACTTTGTTATAATTTTACGTACTGTACCTTTATAAGCAGAATAAATTAATGTAGTTAAACGCTAGAAAAACGATTTCTAAAGTTCTTACCATAGAATTACAATTCACAAGTTTGGTATTTAATGGGAAATTTAAATACTGAATTCGATGAAGTTTAACTGCCATGACACTGCCCATAACTTATAGCTGTAAAAGTTCTTAGAAGAGTAATTTAAAGATTTAGTGTTACAAATTTCAGCTGCAATGCTCATGCAATTATTCAAATGCAAGCTAATATTTAAAGACCTACGAAGTATAGATACAACTTCTGTAACTTTTTAAAAGAAATTAATTAAGTTAATTTAGTTTTTGAAACAATAATAACTTTTGCGAAAGAAAATAACCGTGGAGATGACAGAAGTAGTATATATTGCTGAACTAAATTGAAGAAAATGCATTATAAGAGAAAATTACACAGCCAACTCCGTAATTTTAGACATAAGTATAAGCAGTATGCATTAAATGACTGATTGCCTCTGTATCATATGTTAGAAAATAAGCGAAACTGCGTTTGCAGCGCATTTTGTGAGTGTAATTTTAATTGGTGGAAATTACTTTTGAGTTTAACATTCGGTACTTGTACAGTATTCTACTGAGAAGGAAGCTTTTATTTTGAGAGATTTTTAGTTATAATTTGTCAATTTAATTACTCTGATTATGTAAATTAGAAAGCAAGAGCAAGGTTGGAAGGTTCTAAAACGGAAGATGCCATTGTAGGCCCTGGCAGTTCTCACTTCCAAAATGCGGATTAAATTATATAAATACAGGTAAAAGAAGTAATAAAACAGAAGAAACATAAAAATGTAGAAGTCAGTGCCACGGGACAAAAAAAGGGCCTACGTAGTTATTAGTTACTAACTGCTTTTATTAGTCTACGGAATGTATAGAAATGCTCAGACATTTTAACAGGTCATAGCGCGCTTCATGTAAATACTTACTTTTCTAAATTTGAATAAGAACACTATGCTCAGAAACCACTGACATACTCTCGATATGACAAAATAATCAAGGCGAAGCTGAAAAAGGTGTGGGCTTTAGAACACAGAGATAAGGATGCTGAGAAATAGCGATTGTTTCATTCGCAGATGACGAATAATCGATGAGTTCTCACCCGGCGTGAGAGAAGACCCATCAGCAACACTTCCTTTGTATCTTCCTTAGGCTTCATTTGTTGAAGGGAAGCAGTAGGAAGAAGAAATATACGTATTGGTGGTCCTGCTGACTTTTGGGTTATCAAGAAAAAGTTAACTGATTTCAGTAACGTACACATAGAAGAAACCTTTTATCATAATATTGTTACTGCAGTCGAAAGTTCTTTTTTTGTTATGTGAAAGAGCTTGAGTCACAAAAGCCCAAATGATTACGTATAATCATTTGAATTTTTGTGACTAGCTAAAGGACGAAGCCGTGGAATGCATAAATTAACCCAATGTGTAAACTGTATTTAAATCAGAATGATTTGCTACAGTTTTACTGAAAAGGCGAATTGTTGATTATTAACTATGCCTATGAAATCCTACTCAGCAAAGAAGTTTCAACCAAGTGAGCTTTGATTGAATATTACCAAACAATGTTATACAACCTGTTAAAAATGTTTTAACCTTTTTTGTACAATTTTTCTGATATGATAAATCTTCAGCAGCTTCTTTTAAAATTGAAAATTATACAGAAAGTGAAAAAAATGAATAATCCTTAAGGTACTTGCTTACCGTTTCTTGTATTTCATATTACAAGTCTCCTATCGTTTTTCTGAGGAAAGCTTCAGTGGTCGTACATCATATTTGCGATATCCCTCATTCTTTTTAAACAGCGTAGTTTCCATTTATAAATACACTAAGTAGCAAAATTTATACTTCTTAATTGATTGTTTGGAAGAATTAATTGACATTAAATCAGTCGCTTGTTAAAAACCCAAACCAAACAAACAAGTTAATAGTAGAATAAAATAAAATTTTGCATTTTAATTTATATGCATAAAATCTGCTGTTAGTGTAAGCATAAATTTATTTTTAATTGAATGCAAAGTTTTTATACAATATGTTTAGAACGTATTCAAATACCCATAACTATAAAAATATATACTAATATCAATGCTAAAACGTAAAAAAAGATTCTGTTTCTAGACAAATGTATCTGTTAGTAATAGCAGACTGTGTATATTGAAAGCTATGTTAGTGCCCTGATAAAGCAAATTTGGTGAACAAAAATATTATAATAGGTAGTATGGTAATAAAATTTTTATTATGGTAGTGCAATAATTGAGACAGATCGTTAATAATCATAACAATAGAATAGAATAAATATTATTTTGTCTTTTTGTTGCTGTGGGTTACCAGACTGGCAGCGTTGAGTTGTAGTAGGCAAGTCGCCACAGTACTCCCCCTCCAGTGCTAAAGATACCTTACAAATACTTTGAGTTGATGCGAACTCGATGACCCGAGCGTGCGTGTTCTTGTCGTAGCATCTGATAAGTCGGAAGTCGTGGTTTCTGTCGAAGGCTTGGAACAGCTTGCACTGAAGTCCGTTGGAGATAGATGTGGATCTTGAGATGGAATTTTAAATGTTTTTTCGTTTCGAGCTAGCACTTGGTGGGGCCCTGAATACTGTGGTGCGAGAGAAGGCTTTAAAGCATCACATCTGAGAAAAACGTGAAATGAGTTTCTAAGTTCTTTATGCACGAACACAGTTTGTTTGCAATGAGCGCTGGCAGGAACTGGTCGCAATTTTGACGTACACTTTCTAAGCTGATGCACGAATGTAACAGAATCGACGTTGCAGGTAGATGGATAGACTGAATGTACGAAATCCCCAGGCAAACGGAGATTAGTACCATATACCAGTTCGGCAGAAGAGGCATTCAGATCCTCTTTTAACGCTGATGGAAGACCTAGAAGTTCAGTAGGTAACACATCAGTCCACTGCAATGTAGCGTGGCATCGAATTGATTGTTTTAAGGAGCGATGAAATCTCTCGACAATTGCATTGGAACTTGGATGTTAGGGGCTGGTTCTCACTTTGTAAGTGCCCAAATACTTAGTTAGTGACGTGAAGAGTTGGGGCTTGAACTGACGCCCCTGGTCAGTAGAAATCTGCTCCGGAACTCCAAATCGAGAAATCCAAATGGTGTAAAATGCCTTTGCCACCGCATCAGCTAAAATATCTACCAAAGGAACGGCTTTGGGCCAGCGAGTAAATCGATCAATGCAAGTAAGAATATAGGAATATCTATTAGAAGGCGGCAATGGCTCGACCAGGTCGAGGTGCACGTGATTGAAGCGAGATGAGGGCAAATTAAAATTTTTAAGTTGGCTGGTGGTGTGTCTGACAATTTTAGATCATTGGCAATCCAAGCACGAACGTGTCCAGTTGGCTATGTCCTTTTGCATGCTAGGCCATATGAAACGTTGCTGTATCAGTTTCCTCGAAGCCTTGATGAAAGGATGTGACAGACGATGGAACTGACTAAAAATGGCATGGCGAAACCCGGAGGGAACATAAGGTCACAATCTTGAATCCTGAACATCACAATAAAGTGATTTTCCAGGTGACGGCTGCACAGGCTGCAAGTTGAGATTAGTGGAAGATTTTTTTTTAAAGAGGGTTTATAGTTCTGAATCCTGGTGTTGTTCATCCGCAAGGGCAGCAAAGCTGATTGGCGAAGGAACGGCTAGTTCTTCAATACGAGACAAGGTGTCTGCAACAATATTCTGCGAACCCTCAATATAACGGATATCTGTTGAAAATTGCCCTGTGAATTCTAGGTGTCTCATTTGACGAGGAGAAGCTTTATCCGAACGCTGTTGAAAAGCATAGGTTAAGGGTTTGTGATCTGTGAAGATTATGAAAACGCATCTCTCTAGCATATGTCGAAAATATTTGAGAGCTTCATAAATTCCTAATAATTCGCGATCGTAAGTGCTTTATCTGGTTTGTGCTGGTAAGAGTTTTTTAGAAAAATATGAAAGTGGTCTCCATAAATCTGGATCTTTCTGTTGTAAAACTGCTATACCTGTTGTTGATGCGTCAACGTAGAGTGATAATGTGGTGGATTGACAGAAACATCAGCCCCGGTGTCTACAATAAACCTAAAACCCAAATTCTTATCAGGGACGAAAAGGCGTGCAAAATTCCGGCCGCTGTCGTTCACGACTTCGAGCGACGGCCCTTCTCGTTTCCCTGGTCGTTATAACGACACGGTGGGCAGCATTTGTTTGCCTTGTTTCCAAATTTGTGGTGGTAAAACAAATACACGGAGGAGGGCTTTCATAACATTTCCTCAGTGGGCTACGGCATGTATTTCGACCACGTGATGTGGAGCGGTTGCGCTGAAAAGGTTCAGCTTGGATGGCTACTAACTCAGCAACCTGTTTGGACAAATCATCAATTTGAGTCTGTAGCGCCCCAATACCTGGACCCGGAGCCTGCACTGCGTGTATTTGCGCTGGAAGGGCCAGCTCGTGAATTTTATCAGCGATTTCGGATAGATTTTTAAGTGGCTCGCTATTGGCCGCTAAAATGGCTTGCATGTTAGATGGGAGTCTATTCATCCATAATATTTTAAGAGTATTATCCGTTAGGTTACCGGCGGCTAAGTCTGATATTTTAGACAGCTATTGAGAAGGCCACAACTATCACCCAACTGTAAATCGTGCAACAGCTGCTTGATGTTAACTGTCTCGGATTCTTCATAAACAGAAATTAATTTTTTTTTAAAGATTTGTATTTGTCCGTCGCCGGTGGATTCAAAATTATTTCACAAGCTGACTGCAGTACCTCTGATCTAACGCGGCGATCGCTGTATAAAATTGAGTTTCGTCGGCAGTAATGTGACTCAATTTAAACTGCGCACCCAATTCAATGAACCATAACGATGGGTCTTGGCGACAAAAAGGCGGTGGCTTAACTGCCATTCGTGCCAACTATGAAGCAGCATCGCTGTCAACCATTTTAGATCAATCAAATATGCACAATAATAATATGTATAGAATATGCACAATAATAATATGTATAGAATATGCACAAAAATAATATGTATAGAATATGCACAATAATAATATGTATAGAATATGTGCAATAATAATATGTATACAATATGCACAATAATATTATGTATAGAATATGTGTAGAAAAATAATCAATATGTATATAGTGACACAGTTTCTTGGTACTTGAAATAAGAGAAATTGGCGGCTCAAAATGCAGCAGACGATACATATATCCGCTAAAATTATGATAGAAATATGTTGACTCTGGAATGCGGCACAACACTTGAAATCAGAGGTGAAATATCTTACTTGCATCTCATCACATTGGATAGCTTACTGTTGCTCAGAATTTTGATATTTAAACTCCATATTCGTGCAACATTGAAGGTTGCTATTCGTAATAAATACGGGTCACCAATTATGGTAATATAATTTTTATTATGGTAGTACAATAATTGAGACAGATCTTTAATAATCATAACAATAGAATAGAATAAATATTATTTTGTCTTTTTGTTGCTATGGGTTACCAGACTGGCAGCGTTGAGTTGTAGTAGGCAAGTCGCCATAGGTAGCAAATATATCGAAATGTGAATTTACTCAATTTATAAGGTATTTCTCCCGCCTTCTTAGCGTCTCTTCGTGGTGTAGTGGTCTGCACGCTGGGCGCGTCTTCCAGAGGTCCGCGGCTCGATTCCCGGCGAAGTCGCGTCTCATTTTTCATGACTACTGCTTCCAAAAAATACCTAATGTTTCTTCAAGTTAGTTTTGCGGTTTCAGGAAGTTTTCTGAGATTTCGCAAGCATCAATTTTTCGTGAATGTTTCTTAAATGTTTTTTAAATTTCTGTAACACAGGATATTTTTTATATTAAAGTATTTTACCTTCATTATAATTTATGCGAAAATACCGTAAAGTAATCCACCTCTAATTCAAATTTAGAACTCCGAATCCTAAATTACTTCTTGAGAATAATTAAGACCTGGATAAAGTAATCCTAAATTACTTATCCAGGTCAGATTGAGATGAAGTGGAGCTTTATCAGACTTCTTGAATGTGGAAGAGGGTTTCTCTAAGCTGCATAAAATCGTGACATCTGTCGTCTGTTAACATTCACAAATAGTATGGAAGAATAGCTTTATGAAATTATAAGCTTGTTTCAGGAAGAAAAATGTTGTGTTAAACAAGAAATTTTGGATATATAAAATAATATAATACATAAAAACAACTTCCACTTGTAGGAAAATCTATGTAAATAAAATGTAAGGCTTTAGTCGTGTTGCTAGAGTTTGGCGAATCTGAGGGATTCGTAAATGAAAAAGGATTTATTAAAAATATGTAATATATTGCTTTTTTAATTATTTATTAGTTTGCGAGGTATTTTTCCCGTCTTCTTAGCGTGCTTTCTTGGTGTAGTGGTTCTGCACGCCGGGTCGGTATTCCAGAGGTCCGTGGTTCGATTACCGGCGAAGGCGTTGCTAATTTTTCATCTTTCCAGCTTTTCCAATTAATCTAATGTATCTACAGTGGCGCCCGAACTAAAAAGGGTTTCGGATGATGATTCTTCTCACCTAGGATTTGGCGATTGGGTCCCCTAAAAACCCCAGTCGCCCTTTAAAAGGAGGAGTATGTGAAGTATTTCTCCCGCCTTCTTAGCATGCCTTCTTGGGGTAGTGATTCTGCACGCTGGGCCGGTATTCCAGAGGTCCGTGGTTCGATTCTCGGCGAAGGCGTTTGCTAATTTTTCATCTCTTCTACTTCCAAAAATTACCAAATGTCTCTACAAGTTATTTATATTTTTGCTTTGTTTTGATGAACTTGTTTGAAATGTTGTTTTGAAATCTTTGGAAGCAAAATTTTCGTAAACCTATCTGTGTAAATCCTAGGCTGTAAAAGTTTAACGAAACTGTTAGCATATTTTTTCATGAAATATCAATAAAAACCTTAAACAGTGGAATTACATTACTTTCCTGGTATTCTCTGTTATAGTTATTAATACGTTACTACCCTCTTATGATATAGTTCTTACTGTTGTTGTACTTAATTAACATAAAAAATTGTTGCAAATGCTTCTGTAGGTGATAGGTGACGGGAGGCACGGGCACTGTCCCTTTACCATTAGGTTAATCGGTTTAGCACCGTGCCCACCCCCATCTAGAGCCATATTTATTGAATATGAAAACAACAAATACACGGCCAAACAAGGGCTGGAATGATTATATATGAATTTACATACTGCCATGAAAGGATTACATTTTCATAAATAAACAGAAATAAACGACTGTAACAGGCATGATAAGTTGTACATAACATAAAACAGTACTACAAACCATTTAAATATTAAATGACTAACTAAAAGAGCAAATGGTACTGGACTCGATTGTATAATTACAATATCTACACAAAGAAAATAATGCAGTATAATAGTAGATTTACATAACAGTACCATACAAAATTATTACAGTATGATGCGAGACTTTTATAATTGCACAAGGTAAATTATCTTTATGGGACTGAAAAGACAATATGTTGCCAATTTGAGAAAACTATAAAGACATAAATAGTTGCAGTTGCAGTATTTCTAAATTACACAACCCTATTGAAGAATGATGAATACTACAGAGCATTATGCTATGTTGATAGTATTGTATTATACCAGAATATATTACAATACAATATATAAAATACAAAAGAATGCCATGCAGATTTTACAATATATGCCATTCTATGTTTGCATGCTATACAATAGTAATTAAATATATAATTTGCACAAGATTATGATACTATACAATAAAATATACTATACAATACACAAAATTATACTATACATAAGATTATGATACTATACTATACAAGAATTCTAGGCTATTAAATTGTGCGGTACTTAATTACATGATACTAACACAATTTCTAAACAAAGAGTACATCACGATATGAAAATAGGTTTATATAATAACGCTATACCAAATCGTTACAGTATAGTGCAATGAGTTTATATAGTTGCGCTAGGATAGTTATCTATATGTAAATAAGATACAATATGTGGTCATTAAAATAGATTACATTCAAACAGAGAAGACAATAAAAAGGTGCAACTGCAGTATTTCTAAATTACATGACCTTGGTAAGAGAAGATGAGTTTACAATTCAGTATTATATCAGAATAAATTACATTCAAACAGAGAAGACAATAAAAAGGTGCAACTGCAGTATTTCTAAATTACATGACCTTGGTAAGAGAAGATGAGTTTACAATTCAGTATTATATCAGAATACATTACAATACTTTATATGATTGCCAATAAGAAAGATTACCATCATACGGTAGAAATATAAGTAAATGCAATTGAAACATTTCTAAAGTACTGAACTCAATTGTTAAAATGATGCCGTACAAATTTTACAAAATATGCCATACATTATTTGCATACAATACAGAAAGATTTGCATGAGATTATAGTACCACATAATAGATCTAGGGTATTAGATTATACTATTCTATACTATTCTAGACTAAATGATTTCAATACATTTTCAATACAGATAATATTATGCAGTATGGAAATAGATTTACATAATAGTACCCTATTAATGAATTAACAATCAATCAAGAAGGACATAAGTAGTTGCTATTGCAGTATTTCAGAATTACATAACACTATTAAAGAGTGATGAACACTATATAGAACATTACTGTATGTTAATATTACCGCACTATACCAGGATATATTACAATGTAATATATAAGAACACAGAATGATGCCAGATTATATAATATATGCCATACAATGTTTGCATACAATAGTAATAAAATAGTAATAAAATATAACATACATAAGATTATGATTATGATGTTATACAATACACAAATCATACTATACGGAAGATATACTATTACAATAATTAATTCTAGGCTGTTAAATTGTACGGTATTTGCCTGAATGGTACTAATACAGTATTGATACTAAGAGTGTAGCACGATATGATACAAAAAGGACATAAATAGATGCAATTGCAGTATTTATAAGTTACATAACATTATTAAAGGATAATGAGTACTATAGGATATTATGCTATAGATACAGTTCTGTACTATGATAAAATAAGTGGATAAATATAGATACAAATGCATTATACAATACACACCATTCAATTCTATATATGCAATACAAAGAATATATACAATAAAAGACTTTTATAAAGTTATGTTACTATACAATAAGTTTGTGCTGTAAAATTATCCTATATCGCAGCTCTGTCTGCTCCTGAACTCACTCCTGCTGACTCACCGTTTTTGTCTTTTTAATGTTGCTATTAAACATCACTTTCTTCGCCCTCACGCCGCATAAAATTCAACAGCAAAATGTCAAACGCTTTGAAAGCAGCATATTTTTAGAATCCCCAATACAATGTTAAGTATTGACACATATATTTAGCCCAGAAAGGTTATCATTCCTGAATTTTACTTTGGCGTAGTTACGGTAACTAACGGCAAAGTGAAAAGAATAACATTTGTTATTCTTTTCACTTTTCAAATAACTAGCCTCTAGTGCGGGCACGTAAAAGGGCTACTATAAAAGAGAAAGAAATATATATTACGCTTTTAATAAATTTGCTTTCACATCGTTCAGTTTTTAATCAATAGCAAGATAATTAAATTCAAAAGAAAAATTAAATATGTTACGTTTCGCCAAATGCTAAAACATTGGTGCTTGGAAGTTAAAAATATTTATATAAGATACTTTAAGAATTCTGGATAGAGTACCATTCATTTTTTTTTTTTTGTAGAAACATTAGATATATTTTTGGAAGCTGGGAAGATGAAATATAGCAACCGCCTTCGCCGGGAATCAAACCACGGACCTCTGGAATACCGGCCCAGCGTGCAGAACCACTACACCACGAAGGCACGCTAGGAAAGCGCGAGAAATACCTTATATTTTATATTCGTTCTATTACTTCTTTAAAAATGAAACATAGCGATAACATCTGGTGGCAACATCCTTTTATTTGAGTTGCCAAACTTTTTTATATTCTCTTTATTATTACTTTAAAAATAATACATATTTAATTACAAACATTACCCGTTTTTTATCATTCTATTTTCCTATGCAATGCAAAATAGTAACTATACGAGATTATGTACACATCCATTCTCATGCTTGTTGTTACTTATCTCAATTGTCTGACAGTAACATAATAACAAGCAAACGAAATTGATCGTAGCAAGGAGTGCAAGATTGCGCTTATCATTGGCAAGAGCCATGAATACCATACAGGTGACGGTAGGGCTTTGCTCAGTTCCGTCCCAGATTTTGAAGGGGAGCACCCCGGACGGGGGAACTGGGCCGAGGGTGTCCCACCTGTCTTCCCCTACCACTAATCTCTCAAGAAGACTTTCGGCTCGTCGCATATTTAGAGTGTCCCCATGCCTTATGGATACTATACATTTACAAACATCCATGCTTTCTTCGGGATTCGAACCCGGGCCCCTTGGCTAACCACTATTCCAGTTGGGCGGTATTCTCATGCTTTCATCTGAAAATATGGCGTCGATTGTAGTAATATGTCATCTCATCAGACAGTGTTTCGGGTATATAAATCAATGATTTAATAATCATAAAATGTTTAAAAGCAGCCTATCTTCATTATTCCCGATATTATTAAGTCTCGCCATACATTTTCCTCACTCTTTTCTCAACTCATGGTATCAATGTTCAGTTTTCTTAATAAGATTCTTAATAAGAAAGAGGTGTTCAGTTAAACACCTCTTTCTTCGCACTTACGCCTAATAAAATTTAACAGCAAAATCACAAAATCTTTGAAAACAGCATAGCGTTCCCAATAGAATGTCAAGTGTTGGCATATATATATCTATTAATTTGCTGCACTATTTATATTTAATATATTATTTCTTTAAAGATAATAAATACTCAGCCGAAATATTTTGGGGCAGCATCTTTTTATTTGAAAAGCGATTTGAATGAAACGGATACAGAATTGGGAGGTTGAGGCTAACACATTTCGTTGCTCCATAACGAGAGCTTCTCTTCATAACGCACTTATTCTCGTTGCATTTGTCACAATTCCAAGAATGCATTCAATGCTTATAAATGTAATATGCTGTTCAGAATCCCATACATGTTTTAAATAAGAAATTTGAGAAGTTTTGGATCATATCATTAATGGTTTTTCACGAAAATCTCTTCAGAGTTTTAAGTAAGGTATCACTTTAGTTTTGCCAGTTTAAGCAAAACCTAATAAAATATTCCATAGATTTAAAATTCTTAAGTATTAAAATTGGAAAACTTTGGATTATATTTTAACACATTAGTTAATTAAAATCTGCGATGGGCTTCTAGTAAAATTCGACTTCCAACTGATCATTAAAATTGTTATGGGCTCTATCTACAGTACCATTTCCGGTTGCCCTATTTTAGCCCAAATCTAATCAACTCATCATATGAATGAAGAAAGCTGAAATACGGAAAATGGGAATTTTTTGGAAGTTTCATATAAGATTTATCGCGGACAAAAAATCGTCAGACACATACATTGACTGACAGACTTCATACTAAAATAATAATATTGTGTTGTGGGGGTCCTTTATTCGTGCTTAGTCACTGAAAACTCATTAAGCATACGTCATGAAATAAGCATACGTCAGATTGAAAATTTTAAGAATCAGTTCATTGTCTAAATGAGCGATAATGATAGTAGTACAGTTGCGATAAACTGCGTAAAAATTTTGCAGTTCACAGTTTAGTTTTATTTAGTTTTAGAGTTTGAGTTTCACTCCATTTAGTTTGACAAAACTAAATGAAGCCTTCTCCAAACAGGCTCCATTTAGTTTTGTCAAACTAAATGAAGCCTGTTTGGAGCAGCCAGTGCGAATTGGTTGAATCCCACAGCTGGAATAAGAGAAGGTTTCAACTAGTTTTGGCAAAAGCTACTAGTGAGAGAAGGAGATGGTGAGAAGAAAATCCGTTAAGAAGTATTACGATTTAAATGGAATAAATGTGAAAATTCGTGTTTGAATCTGAATCTGTTATAATTCTCATATCCACTGATACGCTGTTATTAAAATTCTTCCAAAAGCAAAAAATTTAATAGTATGTAGAGAAGGTGAAAAATTGATTTAGTAAAGCAAAAAGCGAGAGATGATGTCAATTATGTTTCAAAATCTGAGAGCAGCTTCCGCGTGTTTCATGATAATGAATAATCTTTTTATACTTACTTTGAAATTTCATTTGCTAGTTGAGTTATTTTCTAATACGGCACTTTGACATAAAAAATCTAAATCAAACACTGAACTGATATCAAGCATTTTTTTCTCTTCCATCGAAACTGTCTGAACGTCAAACTTTAAAAAATTCTAATGTCAGAATTTCAACTGATATTGCTTTTTCTTTCGTTCCTGTTGTTGCAGGAAATGACGCAGAGCTACTTTATTTATTCATGCAGAAAAGAGGAATAAAGGATTTTCTGTCAAGAGTACATCATAGAAATCTCATCCAGTATTCAACGCATGTGACAAAATCAGGGGAAGTAATCTGCCGCCCTTAGAATGGAAGAAAGAAATTTCTTTCCTCCACCCCCCTCCGCGCGCGACGCTATCGAACATGGGAGATGAATGTCTTCAAGGTAAGCTTATTTTGATTGGATGAGAGAGTCTTTTCCCTCTATCTTTCCTCTGATGTGAATTATTGTCGGATCGTTTGCCGGAGTTTTCAATTAAATGGATATAACTGATAACGTTTCTTCGGGAAAAACTGAGTTGAAAAATCAATTAGGACATGAAATTTCACTACAATGATTATTGATGGTCCTATTTGAGTTCTTTATCCGCTAAGGCAGACCGAAGATAGAACTGTGGCTAATTTAATATTTCTACATGCACGTTTAAATTCTAAACAGGTGTTAAGAATGCAATATTAAACCAGATAAAGAATTTGGGACTTTTATCATTCGTGTACATCAAGTTTAAAGGTTTAAATACAAAAGATAAAAAATGTACGCTAAAGATGACGTTTATGAACCCGAAAATGCCACTTATCCATGGAAATATAAATAATGAGAAAACATTTCATTTAAAAGTTACAATACTGAAGTTATCTCTGAGAAGGGGGATGAAGAATCTTTTTAGGAGAGTTCACACGTGATATTTATACATAATAGAAATGCTATAAAAATATACACAAAAATCAGCAAGAATTTCAAAAAACAGACCAGAAAGCGTTTATTCTAGTGGTATCAAGTAATTTGAATTGCTTAGTAAAATGAAACTGAAACGAGGCATAGCAGGACAAAGTTGTAATCCATGCAATTTTATGCAATTCGCCCCAAACTAAAGAATATAAGCTACTATCGATTAAAGCAAAAAATATCCGAGTAAAATTCTGTATGCGGGAGTAACTTTTATTTTTCAGTATAATCGCCATTGTTACTAAGGGTCGTCATAACACGGCACAAGCTTCTCAGTGCCGTTCTTGTAGAAATCTGCCGTTAGTTACCGTAACTACGAAGTTACTCCTTCTTTCAGGTCTTCATAATTTTTAAAGTGCTTCCCTCCACCCCCAAACTCTTTATTTTTGGAAAAAAGTTGGATGTCATTTGGCAGCAAGTCGGAACTGTAAAACAGATGCTCAAAAACGTTATAATTTGAACTACCGCAGTATTTATTCTGTTGGTTGCAAATGTATGAGGTCAAGCGTTATCCTGAATTAATACGATTCAGACAGAAAACAATCCACGCCTTTTATTTTGGATGCCGCATCCAAGTTATTAAAGAGGATCACAATAGAATGTGTTGTTTTCTCTCTTGGGATGAATTCAGAAAGCAGTTGGCAATTTTTGGTGCCAAAAGATAGTTGAGTCAACTTCCTTCTGATCAGATTTGCCTTTCCTTTTCTAGAATTTGAAAGAGACCTTTTCTGATGCCACTCTATCGAGTGGATTCAAATGTTTTGTATGAAACCATGTCTCCTTTCCTGTTACAATGCCCTTAAAAAGTCGTCAGAATCTTTATGCTACAAAGAAAACCAAGGGCTGCTCCCATCCTCTTTGTTTGTGAACTTCAGTTTAAAATTAGGGGAATCAACAATCACATATTTCCTCATAGCCCATTTGATCGGTAAGCACTTAGTGTATGAGAGCTTTCACTTTTTCTAGGATAGAATTGTGTAATAGTTATAAGGTCTTAACTTGTGTAATACAAACTTAATTTCCCTCCACACCCTATTAGACTTCCAAGTGAGTTTATCTCTTCGTCTGTGAAAATATGATAGAGTCCTATGAAGAATTTAAATAAACCTATTTGTTGAAAGCTGAATTTAACAGAAGGCGCAACGTTTACACTCACTTGCGGGTATTAAACAGAAAAATGAAAATACGATCTAAATTGGATTTTTTTTTTTTTTTTTTTTTTTTTTTTTGTTGTTGTTGTTGTCAAAACTTGAAACGGCGCGATTTAACTGAATTTGGCAAAGTTTGGAAAAACTGAGTTGGTTGAATTTTGCCACTATTAGTTGTTGCCGGCCCTCTTCTTACCTCTGAAATATAATACAGCTTCTTTAATCCTCTCAGTTACGAAAGGGCCTTTGAAGTTATTACAAAATTTCTCCATTTTTTCTTCTGATGCACAAGAAAGTGAATGTTTAATTTTCAAAATCTTATCTCTAACATTAAAATCTTACTCCCGTCTTTTCTTATCATAGTAAAATTTTTATTCGCACTAGCCTAATCTTTTATTAAGCGGCATAATCAATTTTTTTTTCTGAGAAATAATTCAGCGGGTGTTTTGCTGGTGGTAGCCGATCTTAGCCATATAGATAAGTTTATAACATATGTATTCCAGTGTTGATGGCAATTTATTACATAACTACGGAGAAGTTTAATTATATTTCTATTTACCCGATGTGCAGTGTTTGACTGTGATTGATACGGGACCATCTTAAAATGTTTTATAACAAGACCCGTTTCCATTTTATCAAACATTTCACTTACGACTTTGGACCGTTATCGGAAATTACTTTTGTTGGGGTCTCGAATTTGAATATAAATTTGTTTAATAACGAATTGACAAGTTTCATAAATGCTCTTCTGAGGGGAACTAACTATACCCACTTTGAAAAATGATTAAGAAGCACAAGCGAATATATGTTTTTTTGTTTCCACCACTAGGGTAAAAGCCTAACAAATTCCTACGATTTTGTCAGGGAGTGTGGCTTTCATGCTACTTAGGTACCCGGCCGAGCTACAATTAATTTTGTTAATTAATTGACAAGCATTACTGGACTTTACATATTCAGTTGCAAATTCTTGCAGCTGTGGAAAACAAACAACTTCTCTCAGTCTCTGAATTGCTTTTTTAATTCCGATTGGTTTGGTTTCTTGAGATTATTGCAAAGCCTCGAGGTTTATCTGCCTAAGGGGAGGGATACTTCGTGGTATACTTTCTAAGAAAAACTGGCTCGTATACATTTTACACATGGGGAAAACCACGAAAACACCCATGCAGACAGCCCGTTCGCAGGATTCGAACCTCGGACCGAACTACCAGTGTTCAGGACATTACCGTTTGGCAGCTGGCGGGCTTTTCTCATTCCGAAATAGCATAATAGCGGTGCATTATGCAATTCTTGTACAATGCTCAATCTTATGCTTGCTGGCATAACCGGCCGTAAGTCATTGTTTTTATTTGTTCCTTTCGAATAAAACCGGAGGTTGTCAATGATTTCCCAGGTGGGTGGCTCTGTTCCTAAGCTGCCCTAGTACTTTTTTAATTTTAGCAGGTGGAGTAGCGGAATCTTGCGAAATATTTTTACTTCATTTACATTTTACGGAGAAGCCATTACACAAAGAGATTTAAGAAAAATTTAATCGATTTATGCAGCGAATCAAATATGTATAGAGCTTTCGTTATTACTTCAGTAGTTGAAAATATTCTAAAAATGTTGAAAGTTTATTTCTATTAAATTTTAGATAGGATTACGAATATCACTATAACTGATATCAATATACATGGCTCTCTCATTTATTCATTTGAATATATGTGCGATAATTAAGGTCACAGTATGAGATTAAATAGATATGAAAAGAGTATTTTTAAGCTCAAAGAAATCATTCAAATTATTTTGAAATTGGCTTCATCTGATGCGCAGCCTTAACAAGGCATTTTCAACTTTCCATTGCCTTAAATAAAAATACTAATCAGTAAAACAAATTTAATAATTAATTCTCGCAGCTCGCCCAGAATGTCGGCCAAACGAAGACTCGAGCGAAGTCTACGCTTAGCCAATAAAATTGCTGAGCAGAAAAAAAAAAAAAAAAAAGAATCATATGATACTCATAGAAGGTTGCAAGAGCAAAGCGTTTCATCTGCTGTTTCGAGGCCCACCAGCGGCCGAGCGGTAAAGACGCTGAACACTGGTAGTTCGCTCTGAGGTTCGAATCCCGCGGACGGGCTGGCTGCATGGGCGTTTTCGTGGTTTTCCCCATGTGTAACGTGTATACGAGCCAGTTTTCCTTAGAAAGTCCTCCACGAAAGGCATCCCTCCCTTTAGGCAGATAGCCCTCGTGTGCTTTGCCATAATTAAATACACCAACACCAACACCATCTGCTGTTTCGTAGTCTGATCAGGAGAGTGTCACACACGAGTGTTTTATTGTGAAATTTTGTTTATTAAGCAATTTAATAAGGATAATAAGACTAAACAGTTATTAGTATATGCACGAATATGTTTTAATGCAAATTAAGATTTATAAAATTGTTTTGAAATACTGTATATAAAGAGAACTGAATTACTTGAAACACCAACCATCATATAACAAAATCACCTTCATATTTTATAATACTTCTTCTCCCCTCCCTTGGCTTGCTTGCTTATATGTGGTGTAGAAATATTTGTAAAGGGATCTGTACTAAGCAAAACGTGTTATAATTTTTTTTTGTCTAAATGCTATTTCACATATAATTTAGAAGAAAAATGTTCATCTGATAAAATTTATTTGTAGCAAATAAAAATTTAATAAATTATAGAGAAAATTGCATTCACAACAAAAGATCAAAATGAAGTAATTTGTTTTTGTAAAAAAGCGTAAATATGCATCTTTATATAAAAATGTAAATCTGTTAAAATATTACATTTTGAATTATAGTGAAACTAAGTGACAGCTTATTTTTATAGACTGAAATGCCACTAATTTCTGTATTACCTTGTAGGGTTCCTAACTCCTGGTCAAAGGCGAACGTCGAGGAACCTAGTGAACTATGTAGCGACTTAATCACCGAGTCCAAAACAACTAAGACGTAGACTCCAGAAGTGTTAAAATACCATTTTATTCATTCAAACAAGAATAACAGCAGGCTCCCTTCTTGAGCTTACAGGAAGCCTGTACTCGGGCTTTAACTCAGAATAAGAAATAAGGAACTAAACTATAATTGGCTAAACGAGACTTAGCCGAAGCTAAACACAGTTATCTAACGTAGTTGACCCTTAAATTAAATTAACCGGCGAATATCAAAAGCCACGTAATATACGGCCGAACGTAGCAGCTTTGAGAATGATTTAACCAGAAGGCAAACAGGCACTAGTAAGGACTCCTAGCACTCTCTATTCAAGTAAGTTAAACCTTAATTAAATACTTCTTCTGACTCATTTATATTCAACGCGATTCTAAACACTCATTCTGGTAGGGAGTTGTAAGTGGAAACAAGAACTGATAGGAAAGGGTTTTGAAATTAAAATGACGGTTATAAAATTAAAATATATCTCACAACCTTTATTAAAATAATATTCCCGAATTAATATGCTTGTAATTAAAGTAAAACATTACACTCCTAAAATATTTATGTTCTGTGAATATCAGATATGAATAACAGCTGTTTCATTTCCATTCATTCTATGAAAAGATTTCGTAGGAAAAGTGGCTATAATTCTTTAGATATTTTTCTTTTTATTAAATATACAAGATATTCAGTATATTATTGAAAATTTTAGCAATATTAAAGTTTTCTAGTAATTTTAATAATACTATTCTTTATTCCAAACATTCCGTGATTAAATTCATTACTTGAATTATCAAACTGTGTTTTTTATTGGTTCTTATTGACAGTAAATATTTTTCCATGCTTAACAGAATATTCATCGTCAGTTGGAAGTTGATGATTTGAAGCTGCCAATATAATATGCAAATAATTTTATTATTGGTGTATATATTTTTATTTTTGAATTTGAATGAGGTTCACACTTTGAATAGTTTATGTAAAGTTACGTGCAGAAAAAATATGCAGGAGATAAAAATAAAGGGGTAATTTATGCAAGAAGTGCAGCTATATCTTTACATAATGGATTACTGGTTTTTATATGCAGTGCACATTTTTAAATTAGGATTGAAAACAATAACAATAATAGTAAAATAAGAATAAAATGATTCATGATTAAATATAAGAAATACTTTTTAAAAAATGAGAAAAGCTATTGACAGACCGAAATTCGCAGGGGTTAAAAGAAGCTTTTAATTACACTGGTTACAATTGGATGTCCGAAATCGCGACCTTTCCCCTTGCTATTCAATGTACTGAGCATTCAGCTAGCTGTGACAATACTTCGGACGAAAAATAATAGACAAGTAGAAGTCCCTGCAATGGTAATTTAATTAACATTCAATAAACGAGTATGGCCCAGGTTGTAACTGTCCTCGAAAATTTCGTAGCTGTATTTTACCGAATATTCCATCAGAGTTAACTGATTTATTTTAGAAGTTGTTATTTTGTTGAAGTTAGTTTTTGATGCAATTGATACTGAGATACTTATACAGCTTCTTGTTACGCATTTAATAGCGTAAGGCACAACATTTGATTTCGTAGGAATTGTAATTTTTTTACGTTCCTATTGCTTACGATGTTCCTAACTGGTGAATGGATATATTGATCGAATTATTGCTTTATAAACATCATTTTTTTCATTTAATGAGAATTTAAAATTTCTGTCAATATATGTAAATAAATGCCGTAAACAATGCTATAATCAAATGATAAAATATTAATCAAATTAAATCTAAAAGTCAAATTATTTATTATTTATTTATATTACATTATATAGTACATTTACCTTTCATTAAATGCATTTTAATTAAAGTCAGTATTTTGTACGTAATTGTTTTTTTTTTGGGGGGGGGAGAGGCAAGTTGTAAGTTTTTTTTTTTAACTTGAAGTCAAGTTGATTGCTAAAATCTAAAAATTAAGTATACATTGAATTAGAATTTTAAGTCTAAAATATGTCTTTACTTGAAGGTATAAATACATGCAATGTAGTTTGGATATTGTTTTAAATTATACAGTCAGACGTTTGAAATTAAGAGACATTTTAAAAGAATCCATTTAATAGAAAAATCTTATTTCTGAAATTAAAAAATTTAAGTAAAGTCGCAGAAGCCAAATAGGAAAAAAATATCCGCCTCATAAATTCTGAAAATGTAGATGCTAATAAAACATGTGAAATATATCTTTCAGATAAAACGTCTGGAAGTGAATTCACAGATAGTTCGTGAAATAATGAATTTGGAG
This sequence comes from Stegodyphus dumicola, assembly GCF_044657685.1. Taxonomy (NCBI): domain Eukaryota; kingdom Metazoa; phylum Arthropoda; class Arachnida; order Araneae; family Eresidae; genus Stegodyphus; species Stegodyphus dumicola. The sequence goes on from NC_140781.1 coordinate 186,679,059, forward strand.
ACAGGGAGACTTAATTATATCGAAAAATTTGCAGCACTTTTATTATTGGGAAAAAGATATTAAAAAAATAGCCGAAAAAATTTTCCTTCAAAGAATTTTCAAGACAAATAATTTGTATTCACATTAGCCATGGAGAAAACCCATGCTCGCCCACCGGTAGACTTGCAGCTCCAAAACTTATAATTCGATTTATTTCGGTAATTGCAGCTAGTGTAAAATTAGTTACTGATTATTTGGTTTACGTCATCTGTATCATGTACTGAATTTGAAGTCAGCTCATTTATTAAACGTAAAGCATGTACTATCTTTATCACTTTAAAATAACTGCAGTATCTCATAGCTTCCTGCGACAGAATATTTTCTAAAATTTCTTTTATTCTGACTTAATATTTCAATGATTAAATTTTATAAATTACCGCGTGTTGACAGACAAAATCTATATCTTTCATTCGTTATCTCTTACAACACCTGAAGATTTTGTAGCCTTTCTCGTTGGCAGTAGTCCAAGCGGGAGATGAATACTTTATAATAGGCCTAATAGCTGTGATGTAGATTCTTCTCTTCCAATTGATAGAAAGCTGATCATTTTTAAGCAGTAGGAAAAATTTGAACATTATTACGTATACTTTTCCACACACTTTGCCCATGTGAATGACCTATTAAAGGTAATCTCCAGATAACTGGCGCTGTGCACTCTGGGAACCAGGGTACTAAAGAGCCTTAGATCTTTCGTGATAGCTCTCGTTTTGCGATATTTCCTAACCAGGAGAATTTTCGATTTGTCAGGTTGAATACTGATTTTCCATTTGCTACACCATTTATCAATGACGTGGATCTTTTCCTGTATTTTGACGAAGCCGTGATTTGGCGACATGGATCTGACAACAACCGCCGTATCGTCGGCGTAGCAAGCTAGGAGCGTGTTGTGGTTGCTGGCATACAGAAGTCGTTGACATACAGAATGTAAAATATCAGCCCCCAAGAAATATCCCTTGCGGAATGCCCGCATGTATGTTTTTAACGCTGGAGATCTCATTTTCGTGTTTAACGTTGCATGTGCAGCTTTCCAACAAAGATTTAATCAGCAGAACCAGGTTACGAGGCAGTCCCAACTTGATCAGCTAATATATGAGACCTGGAAGCCAGACGCGGTCAAAAGCTTAAGTAGACATAAAAAGATTTGCTTATTTTATTTGAAAGCATAATTTGCATTCGTTCAGCATTTTTTCGAAAGCACTAGACATTCATTTGCTTAATAAACCTACTTTGGAATGTAAAATTTTTCGATATTGTCCACGCCAAAGACCGGAAGTGGTGGTATTATGGAGGCACATAATAAGCGGCCACCGTCACCTTCTGAAGGGGACAGACAGTTACAACCATGCCTTCTCCGGGTTCGAGCCCGGGCTAATCGGTATCGCAGTCGGCTCCCCTAGCCACTGTACCATCAGGGCGTTAAGTTTTGTAAGTTTATGTAAGTTTTAGAAATAAAATAAATTTGCTTTAAAACGAGAATTTATATAAGAAAATTGATGCAAATTTCTAACCTGGTAAAAAATTTTAATATGGAAAACTTTGACACCTTTACGGAAATTTGATCTCATAAGAAATTTTGAATTCATTCGCATAAAATGAAACCTATTTATAAGAGATGAATTTTAAATGAAACTGCAACTGACGACGAGAACCACGCTTTTTTGGCCTTCATCTTATAGCAACTTTGTAATACAACTGCGCATAAGAAAGCTTTGAATTTTTAGAACGAATTAGGTACATGAATAGAAATTTGTTTTTAACTTAGTTTGAATTCAAATAAGTTACTTTTAAGAAAAATTTACAGATTTTTAATTTACATTACCTGCTAGAAAATTTTACTTTGTAGGAAAACAAGCTAAAAACAAAATTTTATATTTTAAATTTGCATCAATGTTCTTCTTGAATTTACTTATTTTGCTTTGATAATATTTTTTTGGAGAACAATTATTCTATTATAATGTCTCTGACATTTGTAAAGGATAAATTAAAAATTTTGATTAACTTTTGGAAATACAGTTAGTTGAAAACTGTTCATGTGATTACGATTCCTTCCGAAGTATAAATCAAGTAACTCGATGTGAGTAACTCAGCGATTCAGTAATTTTTCACACAAAATTTCAGCTAATTTTGAATGGCAAAACATTGCATAAATTTTTGTTATGAGTAGAGGAGAGGAAATAATTTTAAGAGAAACTAACAAGTATTTATTTTGCATACAACACAGTCCCGGTAATCTGACATGTTCTTGACCAAATAGTGGTTCTGTTGTTGTAATGTCGAAATGTTGGATAAATAATTTAAACAAAAGACGGAAACACAAAAGACGAGATGTTAAGACTAGCCACCGAACAGTAAACTGCATTTTATAGCAAACATGGTAAAATAGTAGGTAGAGATAATCACCGAACATAGAAAATCAATAACTAATTTAAATTTTATGCCCATAAATTTTATTAAAAACATGAAACAAGTTCTTTTGCAGTAATCAGTTCATACTAAAGTAATTGTGCAGTGAAAAAGAAATATATTCTGATAGATATTAGACTCTGTGAAGTTTAAAGAACTTCTTAGCCAAAAAGGTAATTAATTATACGATTAGAATTACTATTCTTAGAACAGTGACTCAATTAAATGCAATACAGATGCTATATCTGAAATGAAACACAAAGCCGCACCTAGATATTTTTTCACCTTGACGTTCATTCAGGGCCTTATATAAAAATTCAAATTAATTACATCTCTATACATATTTATTTTTATAGTTAAGGCAGCTATTTTAAATCATAACACCCTAATAGTAGTTTTGATTGTTGATTTAGATATTTAGGAAAATGATAGAAGTAATTTATCATTTTTAAATGATAAATCTTAAAAAGTATAATAATCAGAAAATAGTCCTATATGAATAGTAATGTAATTAAAATAAAAAGTATTGCACTAATCAAGCATTTTTTAAAATAACTTTTCTTGATTGTAATAAAGGAAAACCATGAATAATATTTTTAATAATCCGTTTTACTTAATTCATGTTCTGTGGGAAAAAGCTACCTATGTTTCAAATATTTGCTTCATTCTAGTGTAGATGTTACTTAATGTTTATTATTTAAGTTTGTTAAAGCCTATTTCATTACTAGAAACATTAAGTATAAAAATATTAATGCTGAGTCAAAATTCTGATATGACTCAGCTCAATTTTATTCGTGAAAAATTGATTTGAAACATCGAAACATTAAGCTGTTTAGTGTCTAGAAATAACTGGTTTTTTAGAGCTAGATATTTCTGATGAAATTTGTGCAGTAACCGGGCATTTAAGTGCTAAGTTAGAACTGCTTTATTTAAATGACCTAAATGCAGTGACATTAGTTTTACACTAGTTAAAAATTGAAGAGCGAAAGTTATTCCATTTAATCTGTGTCAGTTTTGAGGAAAAAAAAACATCTATTACTTCTTTAATTTTATGATGATGATAAATATTTTTTGAAAAATTAGTTCTTTTGTCGACTGATTCTTGACAATCAAATTGTTAATCTGTCTTTCTCTGCATTCAAATTTTGTTGATATATTCATTTTGTGTTATGCTATACAAAATGTTACATTATATGTTCCACAAGGAGTTTAAATATTTTTTAAATAAAAAAATACATATGAATTTTAAACTAAATTTTAATATTTCTGAAATATTTGATCTCATCTTCTATGAAGAAAGTAATAATCCCTTTGTTTTTGTTTATTTAATATAGATTGGCAAAGTATACGAGCAGCTACCTAAGGAAACTAATGTCTTCATAAAGGATTTTCTGTATGGACTACTGTCTCGTACTATTTACATCAAATATCAGGAAAATCACAAGAAAAAAAAAAACCTCTCGTCCAGTCAGTTCACTTGGATTCGAACCCAGATTAATCATTTTATTAAGAGTTCAGGTTTCTGTCGAATGGCAGTTTTTGATGGCAAACCTTTACTTTCTTTTTCTGTTTCTTGGAATTTAAAATAACAAGAATAAAAATTTTAAACTGATTTGTTTCGAGGTGTTATTTTTTTCAGACAATTACGATGATTTATCATTTTATGCTTTATATTATCTAATGCATTAGTATAGTAGTTGAATAACTAACGAGTTAAAAATCATATAAAATACGAGATACTGACTTTGTTTCACGTTTTAAATATTAAACATTAAATATGTTATATGGTTTGATTAAGACAAAGTAAGAGAAGGCAATCTAAGCAGAGAGTTTTAGTGGAGGGTTTTCTAATGAAAACCAACCCTTACGTTCACGTTACATATGATACGAAAGCACCTACGTTGGATGTCCTTTCGCCGGGATTTCAGCCTGGGTCAAACTGCCTGTATTCAGTAAGCTTATCTATTGGGCCACTGGTGAGAAAATAAATGTATTATATCTATTTTCTAAGAGCTTTAGTTATTAAAGAGTACTATTCACTTATTTGTAATTTATTTCTCTTTTAATGAAAACGTTTATAATAAAAATTTTACTTTAGTTTTTACTACTATTACTTTACTAAAAGTATGCTTATTTAGTATCATCATTGTCAGTATCAAGAATATTCATTCCGGTATTTTCGGCGTTGACAAATATTCGCGTTTTCCAAACCTTAGAAACAGTAACTTGAAAATTTAATGGAAAAATTTGTTTTAATTTTCCACAACAAAGCATCAAGTATGTCATCCTTACATATTCTAATAAACAGTGTTAATAAAGCTTTGTTTCCTTAAGCATATTGTTTTAAAACGGTACTTCTGATGTGTTTCAACGTTGAAAGTTAACAATCATTGTTTATTTTTAAAATTGAATTTCCAACTTTTCATAGATAATTCTGCGCTTCTTCTAGCTGCTCACTCTTGTGCAGGATTCGTGAAACAGCGAAATAATTATGATAATATCTTATCATTGTTATTATCATTTATAATGGTACGTAGTTGGAGGAATGAGGGTTATCTTAACATGTCTTACAATTTTCAATTTCATAGTATTCCGGAAAATTATCATGCTTTAAAGCTACTGTGGGTATTTAATGATCAACATACAAATGTAAGCGCTAAACTTTGAAGAGACAATATTAGTCACTCAATAAAATAACCATTGTAACAGCTAGCACATGTAGGGTTCAAAAAATATTAGCAGCGTTGACAAATGATGGTAGCACCTGATTTTGTAAATTAATTTGTATTTTGAAGGTCGGCGAATAAGAGAAGTTACAGAAAATAATGAACAGGAAAATAACTGGTTAGTTAAATAAATCTTGTGAAAGAACAACTTTGTTTTCGCATAAAATACGTATTTACAAACGTTACATAATTTACTCAGTTTTCTTAGATTAGGTATATTGACTTGGATATGACAATTATTTTTATTTTAGTGAATTATGATAATAAAACATATTTACAAACGTTACATAATTTACTCAGTTTTCTTAGATTAGGTGTATTGACTTGGATATGACAATTATTTTTATTTTAGTGAATTATGATAATAAACTTTTAATGTGATTTACAAAATATCTTGCTGCTGATTCCTAGTTCTAAAATAATAATTTATAATGAGAAGTTAGCTACAGTTTAAGGATTCATCATTGCATATTTCCAAACGTTTCAAGATTTTTTTATTTGAATTTTATCCTGCATGCGATAAAACTTCCGAAATGGCAGATTCTTATAAATTATTTCATAAACCATAATCTAAATGAAATCACAAGCTGCCAGATTTCAGCATGTTTCCAAAGATACTGGAAATCTGCCAGATATTCGTTTAAGAAATATCATGTAATCTCAGATATCTGTATTTAGGTCTTTTATTTTTACTTTTATTTAAGACTTTGAAGCCTATTTCTTTATTACGAAGGAAATGTCAGATACAAATCTTTAGACACCGAATCCAAACTTATTTGTCATCGAGCATAGGAAAATTTAAGATTAATGGGTTACAACAAGTAGGCGTCTCTGTTTTAAAGACGTTTTATCACATTATGTTCCTAATGTAGTACAAAATCCATTTAACTCTGTTTTGATCTTATAGAACTCATTGTTAAAGGGACGAAAGTAATTTGCAAAAATTTTTAAACTGAGGAGAGAAACAACAATTTGAATGGAAATGGCTTTTATAACTTGTAAGTTTTTTGGAAAACTTCTGTAATTTTTACAAATAAGTGTAATTAGGAATCCAATTATCACAAAATGAGACTTTTCTATCTTTTCTACTAGTATTTCGTGCATTAGAAATCATTACAAATTACTGATGCAAAGATATCTCATAATATTAGACACAAGATGTTTTTGCTTTACGTACGATGAAAGGCAAAAATGCTCTTTCTATTTTACGTATTATTTGTCACAAACGGGTAATAATGTTTTCATTATTACCCGTTTGTGACAAATAATACGTAAATTTTCATAGCAGAGTTTAGGTATACCAGAGTTATAACAACTTTATTTAGGAAAAATTACAATTAAATGAAATTGCACTGAAACTAACATTAAAGTTATTTCTTAGAGTGGATATTAGACAAAGTAATGTTATTTATTATAGTTCTTTAATGCTGTCAAGCATCGCAGAGATACGTGGATATAAATGAAATATTAGGCATACAGTATCATTCATTTTATTAAACCTCATTGTACACCATTTTTCGAAAGATCTACATTAGTAAAATTTCCCCCCAAACAGAAGGATGCTATTAGACAAAGTAATGTTATTTATTATAGTGCTTTAATGCTGTCAAGCATGGAAGAGATACGTAAATACAAAGGAAATATTAGGCATACAGTATCATTCATTTTACTAAACCTCATTTTACAAAATTTTTACGAAAGATCTACATTATAAAATTTCCCCCCAAACAGAAGGATGCTATTAGACAAAGTAATGTTATTTATTATAGTGCTTTAATGCTGTCAAGCATCGCAGAGATACGTGAATATAAAGGAAATATTAGGCATACAGTATCATTCATTTTACTAAACCTCATTGTACACCATTTTTACGAAAGATCTACATTAGTAAAATTCCCCCCCCCAAACAGAAGGAATATTTTCGTACCTATGAGACGGAAAAATGCAAAATAATACCATTTAACATCTATTCTGTGTAAAGGAAACGGAAAAATATGAAAGGGTATTCAAATTTAGGTTAAACTAGTAGGATATTTTGAACGCGCTCGAGGAACTGAATGACAGAAAATTGTATATAATGTTAATAAATAATACCCTGCTGAAGTATTTTTTACCTCTCATCACTAGACCTCTGGCACTCAGCTTGGCACATAACTTCACTATCGACAATTCTGAATTTTCTTATGGTTGTTTTCACTTTTATAGAATGTGAAACTACCCTGTTTATACATAATTACATCTCTATCTAACTTCTGTTTTCATCATGCCATGCCTATTTTTTTAATGTTCACGTTGGTGAAGTTTTATGTGTTATTTTGTACGATTTAGAGGCTTGTTTGAAAGCTGACAACGCTAAAAATGTTTTTCTGTGCAAATTCATATCTTAGTTTTACTTTGACGTCAGTTCGGTTTACGGAAATTTCACTGAAATTCTTGGTTTCGCAAACTGGCGAAAACTTATAATGCCAGAAATGAAATAGATATTACAAAGATAGAGGTATTAAGTATCCCGTATAGTATTTCTTTCATTAAATTTGCAAATTAAATCATTTTATAATTACTATGCTTATTCGTTCCAGAATCTATTTAATTATGGTACTTACAATAAGTTAGTAATAATCTATTAGATCTGTCCAAGCGCACTAAAAATTTATTTGAAAAAGACATATATCTTGATGTCGTTTAATGGTTAAATAGGTATATGTACATGAAATTTACTCGACTGAAAATTTAATAATATGGTATTCAAAGATTTTTCCTCGTCTCACTATTGAATAGAATTTTAGAAACTTTGTCTCATTTTAATGCTTCTTTCAACAATGGAATTCTCATTCATAATCATGTCAGAAACACTTTCTGCCGTATGAAAAATCTCCTTCAGTTAGTGTATTGGAAATTCTTTTGGATACGTTTTAAGCGTCATTTAACATTACATCTTGTTTCTCTTTCTCCTTAGCACATTGTTGCTCTATTTGAAGGCTCCATCTTCAACATCTTTGCATATCAGTTACTGTAATAACAAAAACTGATGCATTAGAACAATAAAATTTGAAATTCCAAAGCCTTTCTGATTTCGGCAGTATCGTTGAAAAACGTCTGAAGAATTAGTCAGAATAAATAATAAATAATTTGCACAATGGAGAAAATAACACTTCCATGTAAAGTGCATATTGTTTGGGTTTGACTTAAGCCTCGATGCCCTAATATAATTTTAATTCGCCGAGTTTAATTATTTTGAATATTTTCCTACAATTAAAATTTATTTCGCTGCTTAAATTGCTATTGCGAAAGTTTGTCTTAATAAAAACGAGCCTTGAACAGAGAAATGAAGTCTAATCATTGATTATATTGAAATTATTGTTTAGTTAAACTGTAGAGACATTAGATTTTTTTTTTTGAAAGCAGAATGAAAGCAGAAGAGATGAAAAATGAGCAGTGACCTCGCCGGAACTCGAACCACGGACTCTCCGAATTCACCCCGAGCGTGCTGACCACTACACCACGAAGGCATACTAAGAAGGCTGGAGAAATACCTTATAAAACAATCATTTTCTGGCCTTCATTTAGATCTGTTTTGAGTGAGTGATTTAATATATATATATCTGAAATTATGCTTCATAATATCCGTACAGAATTCTGACTTAATATATGAGAATGATTAAAGAAGAGAAATATGAGCCTTTATTTAAGAATTTTATGGCTTCATCCGCGTACATATTTTTGTTAACTTGACCGATTATCCACCATTATTAACACTGATGTTAATAATATCATGATTCGAAAGAATTTCCCACTAGAAATGAAAAAAAATTGATGCTATAGTTAACACCGTGATTAATTGAATTACGGATTATTATTTCTTTTTGCATAAGAAACTTTCATAAGTTGTGATGGTCTCGTGCCCATAGCAACCAAAAATTGATCACAAAGGATCGTGCGTAAGCCTCCTATTTCAGTGATGTTCCCAGAATAGAGCTGCACATGAACAAAAGGTTTGGTTTGGTTTATTTGATTAAGGCAAAGCCCTCGATGGCTATCTGCCTGAAAGGAGGAGTGCCTTCGTGAAGAACCTCCTATGCATGAACAAGAAAAATCACGGATCGTATAATTAATGCAGAGCAGTGAAAAATATGGCCGGTGTTTGGTGTTTAATGTCATTTGTTCACAGTTATTGCAGGGATTGTAGAATCTTGTGCCATCTCTTTCTGTCTTGATCTGGGTTCTAACTCGAGTTATAGTTTTTGTAATGTCTCGATTAGCATTAATTTCATAAATCGTTTTGATAGCATTGCCTCTAAATTGATACCTTGGGATGACATTTGCATCGTCAATAATTCGATTATTACTACTGTGGTTGATCTTGTTTCTTTTGTGAACCTGTCTGCGATTTACTTTACCAGAAATGCCAATGTGAGGAAGCATCTACGACAAAATGCCGATCTTATTTAGATTGCCAATTTCTCACAATTAATGATGAATACCTTGGACAAGTGTTGATTGACATTTATATATTGCCTCAGATCTGGAGTCCCAGAAGACAACCAAACCATTTGCGTTTTCAGTATTTTTAAGTAGATAATATTCAAGTAAGGTTCTGTTAATTGCTCTTAGCTCATTGGTGAAATCTGAGGCGAAGGTGCCCATACCAATTTTATGGTTCACGGCTATCCATTAGGTAGCATTATATGTATGCCAGCTCTGCCGAGGGAGCTTGAAAGCCTAGAGAGCGTTCCTCGGTTGGCGGACGACGGAATGCCTCCTTTGGGAGGTTATAAAGTATTTCTCCCGCCTTTGTGGTGTAGTGGTCTGCTCGCTGAGCGCTTATACCAAAGGTCCGTGGTTCGATTTCCGGCGAAGGCGTTGTTCATTTTTCATCACTCCTGCTTCCAAAATACCTAATGTCTCTACAAGGTAAAAGGAAAATAAAATAACTTTCGTGGACTAACAGGCAAGTCAACCTCTTGAAGCTCTGACAATTATTTCTTCCATGAGAATTCCAATACATGATCCGGATAATGCTACTGCATACGAATCAGCCGACGCTTCCAGCTCCGGCATCTGGGAGCTGGATGGGAAATATGCTACGAGGATAACAAAGATGATTAATATTTTTTAACAGCATTAATGGAACGTGATGAGGAGACGTGATGAGCTTTATTGTTTTTGTTGAAAATTATATCCATATAGCATGTCTCAACTCCTAACATTAGGGCTATACTACAGTTAGGACAGATCGATTGAACAGACACGGTGACGACTTTAAGCAAAATATCAAATATAAAGCCCATGAGCCTTTAATAGATAGGATTTCGAAAAGCAGTAAAATTTAGGCCGTACGGAGTTTTCTTCCAAGGTCTCTTTTTTTTATTCAACGTTTATAATCCGCACATCTCTGATATCAACACTGACTCGTTCAATGGCATTTGCGGCTTTGATAAATCTTTTATAGATAAAAACAATTACTTTAGAAATAAAGGGTTAAAGCTTCTGAAACATTAAAGTTATTGTAAGGTACTATTGCTTTCTGACAGAATTATAATAGTGCACTCAGTCAGCGAACTTCCAGTAGCTATCAAAAGAGAATGTGCCCGGTTGCAGTAGGGAAGCTTTATTGTGTTGGCTGTGGATGTCGAGGTCTTAGGTTTAATCCCCACTGAAGCCCGTTCATTTGCAGAACAGCAAAATTAGGTCAATAGCAAAATTATAAATACAGGACTAGTTTGTAGATTGTTGGGATAAGTAGGCAAAGAAGTTTCGGAACTTCGAAGGGAAAACTGTTAACATTAGATAATCACTCGAATAACATTCTATTTAATTTATACTTTCTTATGTTTCATGAATGTAAATTTTTATCATGCAAAGCAAAGCACCGATAACATATGTATTGTTATTAAGAAACTGATTCGACTCTTTATTTTATATATTAAGAAACTGATTCGAAATAGTTCGCAGTTTCTAGAAAACATAAGATTGCATTGGATTGCTTAGAATATGGCAAAGCATGAAAGCGACATCTTCCTAAAGGGAGACACGTCTTCGTAAAGACGTCTTAAGGGATGGCTCGTTTTCATTTTACACTTGGGAAAAGCGCAAAAATTTCTAATCAGCCCAGATTTGTACACAAGTTAAACTTCCGGTCCTCAGCAGTTTTACCGGTCGGACTTTGGTAGCCACCAAAAAAACCTTTACGTAAGGGAAGAAGGCTCTTCGTTTCTTCTGGTTATATTTGAAACTTTTAAGTAATGAAATTTATCTATCGAATAATATGTAAGACCAATACGTAAGTTTTATAATATGATGATACTTGATATAGCAGTTTTCAGCACACATAGTTTTTTTTAAAATTTGAGTCTTTCTCATGAGTACTGACTATTAAAAAGCGAGAAATACTTTATTTTACTCCGCCAAAGCAGCTGGTCCATTTGGAGACAGTACTTATCAGTTTGTTTAAACTCTACCAGTGATTCTAACTTTGTTCATTGATATACCAGTATCTTTAAAAAATATGCATATTATGCATTTTTCAAGTTTATGTCATCTCTCTTACTGTTGTTAGCTTTAGCAGGATGCCATCTAGTTATGTAGTCGATTGGAGATTCCAGGAGCTATTTCAGCGCATTTCTGGATTCATCTGAGCGCGTCGTGTATCAGCAGATGTTATTTGCCCTTGCATGTTTGTTTTCAGCTGATGGAATGTGGAGAGGATAAGCAATTGTTTCTGGACCGTGAAAACTATAATGGTCAGGGTCTCCAATCCTTCCGCATATGCAGTGCGCACTGTTCCGAAAGCCGAAGCGAAATAAATAGCTCATGTATGAGCCATGTCCTGTCAGGAATTGTGTCAGCTCAGAAGTACCACTGAGTAATTTATCTCTGATCTTGGGAAGGTAAAATGCCAGTATCGTCGTTATCCCAGGAGCTTTGTCACCGCTCCATCAAAAGAGCTCTAGTGGTCGTTCTTATGTGCGACTTTGGCCATGGTATGTACAGTATCGCGTACATTCGTCCGTGGCTGCCAATTTGGCAATTTCGTCACCTTTTTTATTGCTATGTGCGCAGACCCATTGGAGTTTTGATCTGATATTTTGTCGGCAAGGAAAATATTATTCCCTGATTCTCCTTAACTATAGTTTTCGACTAATGGTGTCGTTATGAAGTTAAATGCTCATGAAGGTTGAAACAGAATTGTTGCCAGGCTAGAAAATACCTATCCTGAGTAACAAATCAACACTTCAGACTGTCATTACATACATGAAACAGAGAAGTCTTTGAACGTTTCAGTGATCCAAGTACATTTAATTTTACGCTAACTCTTCAAAGTAAAAAGTTATGCTGGCGTTAAATTACACACAATTTAATAAAAATTAAGGAAATCATGTTTGTGTCAAACGGCGCAGTGGAAAATCTTGCGAGATTTAATTCTAGTAAAAATTGTCTTTAACATTGTATCAAGTTATGAAATATGAATTTTTCTTTATACGCCTGAAACGAAAAAACAGTCTAATGTTTCAGTATTAAAAATGAACCAAATCCAATAAAACGCGGTTGTTTTCGAGTTAGTTTGGTTCATTTGATTATTGCAAAGCACTCAAGGGCTATTACCTAAGGGGAAGCATGCCTGTATGCAGGCACTTTCTAAAAGAAACTGACTCATATACACGTTACGCATGGGGAAAACCACGAAAATGCCCATGCAGCCAGCCCGTTCATGGAATTAGAACCATTAGTGTTCAACGACTTTGCCGCTGGTGGGCTGTTTGTTGCTTCAAAGAAAATAGTTGCTATGAGGTTTCGTAAATTTGGCCATATAGAACACTGTTCTTCGACGTCTGATAGAACCTTAAATGCTGATGCTTTAATGTATAACTGCGTTCGTTGGTAAAACATTCTGACTGGTGTGAGACAAGTTATGCCAAAAATGGCTTCTGAACTCGAGAGAAGGGATGAAACATCGTATTTTGTAGCATGACAGCACAAGCTGCATTTAAAAACCAACAGCTACTCGAGAAATAAAAAAATATTTGATTGTCCTTATTTGCCTCTTCAAGTGTTTTTAGTTCTCAGTAATCAAATATAAATTGCATTTTCGTAAGTTTAACAACTCAAAAGAAGTAGTTGAAGCTTCAGAAGTTTCTGCTCTAAATTGTCGGAATGTTTCTCATAACGTTTTTAAAAATGCATTTTTCGAATGAAACATTGCATTTATGCTAAAGGCAAATGTTTTGAGAAACCAATAAAACGACTTCTTTCAGCAAAAAGTATTTTTGTGCATTATTTTCTAACATCTCAATCATTGGCGCACGTGGAATATGTATGACCGTAGAATGCTTAAATGCATTTTCCAGGGCATTTTTAAAGACGATATATGTATTATAAAATTTTCTATTCAGGAAAACCTTGAAAAAAAACTGGTTTAGAAGTGAAATTTGTTTGAAGTGAAATTAATTTGATTGAAATACAAAATTAATGTGTTGGAAGATTAAATTTCTTATACAAAGAAGACAGGTGATCCTTGGTTAGCTTATTACATTCTATTCGTTAATGCTCAACATACAGAGATAACCCATTTGACAAATTTGATTTTGTTCCTGAACGATCTGAATGCATAGGAAAGTCACTTTAGCAGCAAAGTATGACCGGTAACAAAATACAAATGGATTTATTAAGTGGAATACAACATATGAAAAGTTTTATAAATTGGTATTTAGATAAACTTTAAGAAAATCTTTCATAGGAATGCACTACTACCTTACAAAATAAGATTTTTTTTAACAGATGAGCTGCTGTGATGCATTCCTAACCTTTTCAGTAGAATGGCCTAAATATATCGGCTATTACTTCATACATGAAGTGCGAATTGTGTAAACTTCTGAAACTTGTTTCCAACTGAAGAAGGAAAGGAACATTTCCACTTCACGGGAAGGAATGCATACTTCTCAATAAATTGCAGCTAGCATTTTTATTAAATGTGAATGCTTATTCCCTTATTTTTGTATAAAAGGGAGAAAAATGTCGTTTCCTGAAGCCGCATAGTACACAAAGTTTGATCTTTGTGAGATGGAAATTATATCTATCACCGAAAATGCTGGAACTCTCCTGTGTTTATATGTATGTACATATATATATCTGTTTGTCTGGCCTACCTATATCTATATCTATGTATACATATTTAAATTTAATTATTAATTTTTGATTTTTGATTATCCCTAAGGAAATTAAGAGTAAAAAATATTGTAAAAATTAATGATTAATATTATTAAAATGTATTCTTTATAAGATTGAGATAAAACTATGGGAAAATTTTTTAGTAGAAGTTTTAAATTGTAACAGAAATCATTAAAAAAATCAAACGTACTAAAAATACATATCAAAAGAAAATTAATGCTTTTTGATACCATAGAAAAAGGCTGACTTTTCAAGACGAATTGGTCTTTTTCTACAAAATCCGCAGTAATTAAGGAATGATCGCGAGCGTTTCTTATTCTTCGCATATTTGAATGAAATTCTTTTCAAAATGCGAAAAAAAGGCTAAGACATATAATATTTTTGGATTAAAATTAGAAATTTTCAAATACAAGAAAAAAAATTTCCATGCGCTATCTAATTCGATGCATTTACAAATTTACAAAATATTTTTAAGGTGATGATTGGTAAATACAAAGAGAATAATCAATTTAAATACAAGTCGATAATGCATATAAACAAAAATTATTAAGTAATATAATTTTAAAAGTCATATATCCTATTATATATATTGGCTAAAAATATAATTGTAACTTACTGTTTAGACGCTTTCGCTGCTTGTAAGAACCCCATTGTTTTAATTCGTAAAGGCCCACCAGCAGTCAAGGGGTGAAGTCGCTTAGCACTGGTAGTTTGCTCCGAGGTTCGGATCTCGCAAACGGGCTGGGAAACTGACTCGTTTCCCAGCCTGTTTGGCGTTTTTGTAGTTTTCCCCATGTGTAACGTGTATACGAGTCAGTTTCCCTTCGAAAGACTTCCAGGAAGGCATCCCTTCCCTTTGACAGATAACTCTCTAGGCTTTGCCGTAAGGATTGATTTGGATTGATTTAACCAAATCAAACCTTAATTCGAAAAGGAGGTCCGTTTCAAACAATGCACAAGTGACGCTTAGTTTTTGCATAAAAGCTGTGAGAAAGAGTATTTTTAATTGCTTTGTCATACGTAAATTTGAAATGACCGGAAACTAACGCGAAAGAAGCTTACTCATTGTATGTACACCACAAAAATCAAACAGTACGTGGTCATATTTTTCATTTCTATTTAAGAGCAGATATTCCCAAATTATTGAGCTGTAGGTTCCATAGGTTAAAAGAAGTCGTACTGAGAGTTTCATTTCAAGCACGATTTATCACACAAATGCACTCTCCTAATAATTTGATTTAGTTTGCCTTCTATTTAATATTAGTTACTTTTTGCTTTATTATAACAATCCCCTGAAAATTAAATATTCTTATGCTTTCAGTTGTTCTAAAACACAACTTTTATTCAAGATTGTTATTTTAAAGCAGGTCAGATGTTTGCGATTTTCTGCATACTTCTCGCAATTCTTGCAAGAAATTTCTTTCTCCAGTAGTAAAACTGAATCTAGAATAGAGAGAAAGAACCGTATCTTTCTTTTCTAAGTAGAAAGCGCAGCATAAAAAATTTAGCAGGTTCAGTTTGATCTGCTTCATCTGATTAAATTTTTCCTGGATAAAGAACTGAATTTTAGAACTGTAATTATTTTTTTTTGTGGCTAATGAAAGGAAACTTAAAGTTTTGCAGAACCTTAAAAATCGTAGTACCTATAAAACGGGCACTATAACTTCTGAAACTGAAGTTTTATGGGACCTTGTTTAGAACTGCGTGATCCAAGGGATTATTTACTGTGATTACAAGGGGTAAGTTACAGGTAATATATACTGATATGAGTAAATGATTAAGTATTCTTTGCATGCTTTGTATATGAATTAAAATCTGTAATAGTTTGTAAATGTCAGAGAGAGGTTTATCAGTCAACTATTTATTTTCTTCTCTTTCTCTGCCTTCTAAAACAAAATAATTCAGAGTAGTATTGCTTTCATATATTCCGAAAGAACTGTCTACCAGTTTAGATTCAGTGTTACCTTAATGAGCATTTTATGATAATTTTTTTTTAGAAACCTAGGGAGGAATTTGGACTTGTGGTTAAGAGGTGTGCCTAGAGACATTTTCACCAGAGGGAAAAAGGTAAATTAGTGCCCTTGTGTACAGTTAAAATTAAATAAATCTGTGCGCTTTTATATTAAAGTCAACTTGTAATAATACAGAAACTCTTATAATGATTTTTATGTTTAATGTATTCCAATAAATGGCATGTATAAAAATTTTAAATGAAAAGCAATAAAAGTATCTTTGTGATAAACAGCAAATGGTACTACTGAAATAGTATAAAAAATAACGTCATTAATATAAAAAGTGTTTTTCCATTTTTTGTTTTATACTTTAAATTTTCTTCTTTTAGCGAAGCAAAATCGTACTAATATTTTAAACGTCAACATTTATGTTGCTACGTACATTAATTTACGTTGTATAGATGTTAATAGTTATGTTTGAACATTTTTGTTGACCGAGTAAAAATCTTTAATGATTACTTACTTTTTAAAGTTTGCTGAGACTTCTCTTACTACTAACAGTAACTAACAACATTAAGAACATTCTTAAATCACCTTCCGCATTCTCTAGCGATTGAGATAATCTTTATTCACGAATTATCTTTGAAAGATCTAAATTTATTGGTGGTTTAACATCCAGAATTATTGAAATAGCATGATTTTTAAGACAATATTTCTGATGTTTTTTTACGCTTTTGGGTATTTAAGTGCTAAGCCATAATTTATAAAGTTACAAAATACAACGACCTTTTAATGAAGATATATAGTTAAATTTTGCTTACATTTTAGTTGTTAGATTAAAATATCTGACTCTTATTATATTTCTGCTACTAAAAGACATTTTTGTTTTCAATAGATCGCCCTAAAATTGATTCAGTAACTTGATTTGCAATATAACTTAAATATAAACGACTAACGAACTGTATAATCAGATAATATTAGTGTAGGTTACCTCTTCAAGAGCTAGTTACTGGCCTGCTATGGGTTAAGGTTCATGCTCTCAATTTAAACTACACACTTAAAAATTTGCATAAACCTCTGGACTGCGTGAACACGTGGCGAAATGATCCATAAAAGATATAATCAAAATCAATCTTAAATTTTAGTAGAACTTAAATATCATACATTGTCTCAAGCTTAATATCATCATACTAACCAAGAGAGGAGCAATCCGAGCCAAGAAGATGGTTACGAAAGATGGTTAGTTTAAATTAGACAATCGACTATAAAAGACCGGAGAATGTAATGCTTTTACACTATCATGTAATGTATTGATACAATTTTGTTGTTTAATTATATTTTGAAGCGTTGCATCTTAATGTGATTCAGAACAGAAAGTCACAGGGATAAATAGAAGGGCTAGCTCATTTCTTTGTTCGACTCCTCGCCGACGCGAGCCTAATGGGGAGAAGTAACAGGCAATAATCTGACGTCACTGTGATGCCACCTGTCCTGATTTCCCGCGTTTAAAACAGTAGTTTCATTGAGCTGCGAGACGATTTTCTAAAGGTTACATATCCCAAATTAATTTTAATAATACATATATTTGTTTTCTAATAGTGTATATATTTAAAATAATTTATATATATGTAATTTTAGTCAGTTTTTATTTTAAATTCTATATTGTAAAGTATCGTTTACGTAATATGGCTTTTTGCGCTGCAGTAACGTGCCGTAGCACTTACAGAAGTATGAAAGGATGAGATATTTTATTTCATGGGGCCAAAGGATTCAAATGAGAGTTTGCTTTTGACGAAAGAATGGATACACAAATGTCAAAGAGAAGATTCCATTAATGTGAAGAGCGGAAAAATCTGCAGCGAACATTTTCTATGCAGTATTTATGAAGATGATATGAAAAATCGCTTGTTTGGATAGCCACAAAAAGAAACTGTTGAAATGGAATGCTGTGCCGAAAGTAAATTATGATGACAATAATAAATCGAAATTGATGATGACAATAATAAATCAAATTTTAATGATTTTGAAATAAAACTCACAAATGAAAATGTAGATCATCCTGAATGTTTAAGGATAAACAAGAATGCATTTATAATTTGAAGAACAAAATAATATCCTTAGAAAATTGTATTAAATGGTATTAAAGTATTGAAAAATAGAGAAAAGAAAAATTTTAGAATGTTTGTTCAGCGACAAAGAAGGTTGACGACATCTAGACAGAAATTGGTATCAGAAATTAAAATCTAAAATAGCGAAATTTGGGGGGGGGGTAGCACAAATCGGAGAATTTGGAAAAATGTCTAAAGCCTATTTTTATAAAGACGCAGATTAATGCATTACTGAAAAAGAAGAAAAAAATCAGGTGGACTAGTGAAAATATTTCACTTGCATCGTCATAAGAGCTCTGTCATCTTAAAGCTATGATTTTTGGAAAGGAAAAAAATTAAGGAAAAAATTGGAATATCTTTACCTAGTATTATCAAATTAAAGAAATGGTGTTTATTTTATTTTTTAGTGTTTTCTAAATTTTAGTGTAGTCCAAGAGTTCAAAGTAATATTCTTACTCTAAAGAAGGAAAGAGGCGAATATTTGTATTCTGTAGAAAAAATATGCGTTCTCAGTTTCGACGAAATGCATAGAGATTGAAAACTCTGCTATGACTCTAAACTGGACTAAGTTGGTTCTTTTCAAAATGTGCAGTTTGTTTTAATCAGAGGTCTCATTTCGCGCTCTGCCTCAAATTACTGAGAAACCGCGTTTTAGATAGAGGATTTGTTTTAGAAGATGTAACTGTTTTAAATTTTGATATTATTAAAGAGGTTTTAAATAAAGATTGAGAAGAAGTCAAACTGTGTCACAAACTAAAACCAAATTATTTAATGGTCAAGGGAAACGAGAGACAAAAAGTCGCTCCAGAGAAAACATTATTTTCAAAAAGTACCGCAAAAGGTATACTCTACCCCACAGGAAATCAGAAAGCATCTGACTTCTATGAGTTAATCGATAATATCTTCGGTATTATGAATAGTACCAAAATAGTACCAACAAGAATAACAAGTATTTTACAAACTAATTTTGTTAAGTACTTGTTAAAGTTATTCTTATTGTATCCTTTGTAACTAATTATTGATTAGATTTTGTGCTAGATTAGCATTCTAGATAAAATATAATAGTATAAAACATCAAAGTAATTGGCATAAAAAGACCTGCTTCCTTTACTCACACTTTTGAAAAATTAAATAACTGTTTTAGGTACTCTGAATAAAGCTATTTTGTCAAAATTAAGGTAACAATTTTATATACATTTATTTAATTGTAATATAGATATAAGTATAAATTACAAAATTATTTAAAAAATATCTATTATATTGAATCGGAAGAGAATTATAACAATGTAAAATTTACAATTAGGCAAAAAATCAAACATAGGTTACTAGAAATGTTGCCATATATGTGATATATGTTTAAACCTATGTCAATGTAAAGTTGTTTTTTGAGTAAATTTAAATATCTGCTATTATAGTTATCTTAGAAGCAGTATAAAAATTCTCTCAGTTAGCATGCAAATAAAGAAATGATTATAAATAAACGTGCATTAAATAAAAAAACCTGAAAAAAAAAAAACCCACGGAACTTTATGTTAAAAGAGTAGCACATTTTATCTATTATTTTAAAATTGAGTAAGCATTATTAAATTTTTTAATGGTTCAGTCTAAAATGCATAAAGCAGTAACATTGCTTCTTCCAAATTATAGCTATCTTTCACACACAGCTCATTTTAAAGGCTGGTTCAAAAACGCTAATTTCCAAGCTGTGAATTATATTGGCGCGCTCAGTGTCATCATGGCTACGTCATCACTTCTCACTTTCTGCTTCAGGGGGAAAAGCTCTATGAGCTAGCCCTTCTCTTCTAAGTCCTGAGAAAGTCAGCAGTCATAATTAAAAAAAAAATAATTTCTAACTTTTCCTGTCTAATCTGGCTCTCCTAGTTATTCATATGAGGCAGCTGCTTCAATTTCTCTTCTGTACAGGCCTGCTTTTGAGCATTCAAGGCAAAGCAAATAAAGACTCTCTGCCTAACGACAAACAAAGATACTCTGTCACTTCTGACGAGCAGTAATCAGATAAATGGACGAGCATGCTAAAAGCTAAATTAAAAGGGATTGAAAAATAAAAGAAAACAGTTATGAAAGGAAGTATAATGTTATGGATATAGGGCTCTAGCCGTTTATAGGCATTGGCCACTACTAAGGCCGGAAGCGATGGTCTCTTTATTATAAAGGGCACCTAATAGGTGGGCCACGTATGCCTCCTATTGATAAGACACACAAATTACATCCAGGTCTTCTCCAGGATTCGAACCTGGGCCCTTCGGTACGGCAGTCAGAGTCACTAACCACTTTCCATTCTGAGCAGCTCGATTGCTAAAATTAAAGTAAGTGAAATTCTATTTGCTGATTTATGTCAAATGCGCAGCTAGAAACTGCTTTTGGAATGTGTTTACTATTGATTGGATTGAATTTATTAGATTATGGCGAAGCACACCAGGACTATCTGCATAAAGGAAGAGACATTTTCGTAAGGACTTGGAAAAATTTTGAGAAAAATGTCTCACTTTCAATTTGCGCACAGAGAAATCTACGAAATGTTCATGTAGCTAGCTTGTAACACTGATAGTTAGATTCACAATAAAATTTGAATCGAATTACTAGCCTTAACTATTCTTAACGACTCGGCAGTGCGTGAACCGGCTGCTAGAACGAAAATCAATAATCAAATGAGGTTTAAGCAATACCAACCTTAAACTATCAGGTTTTAATATCTTTTTTTAACTGTTTGACAATAAAAGTTGTTGGAGATAATTGGCCGTGTGTAAAGTCTTTCATATTGAATGCTACACTAAAAAGTAAAAAGACGTGCGTTTGACATGAGGTGAAACGGAATCCTGGTTTGGGCTGTATTGTTATTTTGTGTATGTAAAGTCTAAATATATTTGTAGGGATTAATTTTTTTATTAATTATGACTTTAACATAGTTTGTGTCTCCTAGTTCACATATATTGCAAGAGAATGCGGATAAAATTAAATTAATAAATTAGGAGGATAAAAGTAAATTTAACAGATTGCTAACAGAAAGTTTAGCAGTAATTAAGCATCCTTTCCTGTCATCCGACAATAATATAAACAAAAGCTGAGAATTCGCTATAAAGTTAATTCAATGGATAAGCTCTGCTTTGCTTACTTAAATTATTCTTTTACTCAGTTCACTAGATTAATATCCGCATGTTATTCATCTCTTCACTAGAGAGTTTTCTTTTGTTGTCAGTGGACAAAAGAATTAATGTTATAAAATGGCCTCGACTGGAATACCGGCCCTGGTTGATGTTTAAAAAGATGAATGTTTGCATAATTAAGCAACAGAAGCTGTCATCTTTTCTTTTTTTTTTCTAAATATTCTTTTATTCACAGCGACCTGATTTTTGCCTTGCATTGCGGATAAATGTACATCAAACAATACCATGCCATTTAATTGGAAATCACTCTAAAATTTTCTGCTTTAATTGTGAGTCTGATCTCTTCGTAAATGTGTAATTTTTCCAAATGAGCTAACTTGCACGGCAAGCACCTTTACCTACAAAATTAGGTACTGAAACAAATTCCATTGCTACATTTTTTCATGGCGATGCATTTAATTAATCTCTTTAATTTATGTTTTTTTAGTTTTTCGTAATCTCAGAAGAAATGGTTTATAAATTAGCGAGACAATGAAATAAAGGAAAATATGTTTTTGAAAACTAAAATTAAAACAAACGCGTTATTTAGATTAATTCAGAAAGATTTTGATTAATTTATTCACAGAAAATGTCTATGTACTGTAAAAACTATAAACTGAGTTGACGCGGTTTTGTTAACGCGTTGATTGTATTCTTTATGTTATTCGGCCTCACATGTTAAATACATAATTCCAAAATGAAGTAGCTGATGATAATTTTAGTCTTTATTTAAATTAGTGTACTGCCATACAAAAAATCACTAAAAGTAAATTGCATTTATTTTGAATTTGAAGCATGATTACATCAAAAAATGTTTGTTTATTGATATAACACATGTTTTTAAACGGTATTTATCGTAAAGGCCTTCTGGGAATTTCAAATGATTTTACCCAAAAAGGTATCAATAGAATAGAGTTACCTACTGTTGTAATGAAATAAGAAATTGAAAAGCCTCTTGTCTTTATTGACTGTAGGTTTAAAATAGAATTTATTTTTTAGAATTGTGAAAAAGAACTGCAAGCAAGTACACTTAAATCGACACTTCAATCTCTTCCAAATTGCTTTGACACACTTATTAAACCCACGAATTCACGAAACCACCTCTTGGGGGTAGTGACACATCTTATGGATGCCATTAATTTAGAAGAAAGGGAATAGAACTCCGATAGCAAAAAAATTAATGTACTCTGATTTTTTTTGAGAAATAAAAAAAAATGAAATTAGTCAATGTTTGTAACATCTGTCAGCTGCACAATGCAATCAATTTGTTTAAAAGGTCTAAACAAATCAAAATGTTTCTAGAAGTAGTAAGTTCTAATCGTTCTGAAACTTGAAGCCCAGGTCCTCCATTTTTTATTTCCTCTTCTTAGTCCTTTGTTCTTTGTTAAAAATTAGATTTATTAAAAATTAGATTATACTTTGTTAAAAATTAGATTATACTTTTAGCAAAGTATTTAATTTGTTGTAACATTCTGGGTTTTCTGGAAGATGGTTTGATTTGGTTTATTGAATTTACAGTAAAGCACACTAGGGCTATCTGCGTAAGGAGAGCTATGCCTTCATGAAGGGCTTTCTAAGGAAAACTAGCTCGTATAGACGCGTTCGCTGGAAGATGTCAGTATGACATTTATGACTTAAGCTTTACCAACAGTCAGCCTTATGTTAATTCCTTCTCTATTTGCCTTGTTTTGTTACGACACTTCCTCAGACCAGTGACTTATGATAAATTTACGGCAAACGGCACAGTATTTTCAACGCAATTTACGGCAAACGGCACGGTACTAAAACGTAATTTCAACTGGGAACTCAGTGGAATTCGTCCCGAAGTACCTCTACCCAGCTGCAGTAGTGGATCGCAGTATAGGAATTTAGGACTACCGAAGATTCGAGGGAATTTGTCAAGTATTAGAATGTTAGCCAGTTCCCGTCCGTCGCAAAGTGTCCTGTAGATCTGAGTAAGTTTTGTTGTTGTAATCTGATTTTTCACAGAGAGCATTTCACAGAGTAGCTGACAGTCGAGAAGAAGGTCATACATTTTAGTTGTATAAGTCATGGCTTAATAAAGATCGTTAGATTTTACATGGCATATTATCTCGCGTATCAATAACAAACTTCAAGTAAAGTGATACATCGCCCACCGTTTGACAAAACATTTTAGGGTCAACCGTTAGGCTTGAGGACAGGCAAACCAGATTAGTTTAACACTTTTAAAAGCTATATTTGTGCGATGTTTTAAATAATTAAGCTGGAACTACTTTTAGATTTTACCACATCGCATATTCTCTTCTACATTTCAGTAAGCAGAAATGTTTAGTAACTCTAGTTAATAAATATTTAAGAGTGAAGAAAGCTTCACTTATGTTTTTTAGCTGATATAATTTTTATTATAATGTTTGGAATTGACACATGATAACGTGACAGTACACACTCCTCCTGTAATATCTGAAGAATTACGAAACGATTTGTGAAAAGATAGTTAACTGTAAGTACATTCTAATTCCTTTGAATCTGATTTTACTAGTGTGAAATAGTGCCTTCTGACTGAATGAGTGTCTCAATTTTTGCGACAGTACTAGACAGTAATTTTTATAAATTTAACGTCATTTCTAATTCAGCTATTTAAAAACGAAGAACGGTGCAAAATACGTGTTTTCAGGTTTCAGCAAGGAAACCGAAATATTCGATATGTGCAGAAAAAAATAGCGAAAGACTATGAATACAAGCAATTAATAAAACCATCCATTAATTCCTAAAATGATTTTTGTAATAATGAAAAGCACCTAATGTTAGCTTTTAATGAGCATAGACAGGGAAAATAGGGGGGAAAATGTTTAAATATGTTATAAGGTATTTCTCCCATCTTCTTGGCGTGCTTTCGTGGTGTAGTGGTTCTGCACACTGGGCCGGTATTCCAGAGCCCCGTGGTTCGATTCCCGGTGAAGGCGTTTACTAATTTTTCATCTTACCTGCCTCCAAAAAATACCTAATGTCTCTACAATGGGGGATCCGAAACCTTGTGCAACGATATGTGCAGTATATGATGTTATTTTAGAATGATATTATCTTGCATCTATGCATTGGAGACAATTCTTACGCTATTACGAGCATTCATGTCATTTTGAACTTGACAGTTTTCGTTCCTTCGTCTAAGTATCTACTAAATACTTTCAGTCAGATTTATATTAGCGAAAGAACTAACTACTGTATACCTTTCATATAATAACTTTACTCGAATTCCTGTACTGATCCAATCCTAAAAAAGTCGTTATCTGAAATTATATTGTTATCTTAATTAATATCGCTATTTTAATAGTTGTATCTCTGAAAATGCTTATGAAATACTAGTGCAGGTGCTAAAGAGAAAACACCCACGCAGTTAGGATTCTCCTTCTGACAAACAAAATAGTATACGTGAAACCACTTTAAGCCTAAACGCAGTTCCAGTATCATTGCCATCATAACTGTTTAGTTCAAAAATGCTGATAAACTATACCGAGTTTACCAGCAACGAAGATAATGTAAGAATACATGTGCAAATTTAACTCGCAATCTATTGTAAATAGTACAAAGTCCTAGCAATCTTGCTCCCACCCTCGACATTCTGCGTATCAAATTAAATCTTCTTCTAGGAGGCAGTCAAAGAAAGGGACATTTCAAATGATCTTTAGGCTTATGCAGTCGTTTGTGTGTATACGGTGTGCTAAAAAGTAGTTTTCCCTGAGGATGCTTGAGATGGTCTTAAAAGTTCCTGTATTTTGTATACGTCATATGACAATTAAACATAAATAATTACCTGATTACAATGTGCTTCTAACTTCCTTACCCGAGTTATTGAGATGGAATTGATAATTGCATGAGACGTAGTGGCATTTAACATTAAAACTGAAACTGTAGAATCTATTTATATATACGATTTTGCACTATTTTAATTGCCTAATTCCTAGATCCATAAAGACAGACAGATGACTTATTGCTCTGTCTTACTGATAAAGTACAGTAAATAACAAACATAGATGAAGATTTAAAATAAGGATTTTACTAACACGCCAGTCTGACGGTTACACAAAACTGATAACAGTAACACAAAATCAAATCTCTGCAGCTTGAGGGAAAATATTCAAGTTAAATTAAAAAAAAATTAATATGAAGTTACTCTCGTCTAAATAAGCTTTGGCACAGGCCTCAGTATTTCCCCAAAGCAGTTATTGCTGAAGAAGCTAAATCCGATTAAAGAATCCAGTCGCAGTGATAAGTAATAGAGCGACCCGTCAATGATGTCTAGCTAAGACTCTTTCTCTCTTTACTTTGAAGAGACATTAGGTATTTTTTTGAAAGCAGGAGATGTGAAAAATGGGCAATGCTCTAGCCGGGATTCGAATCACGGACATCTCGGATGCGCGCCGAGTGCACTGGCCACTACACCACGAAGGCATGCTAAGAATGCTCTAAGAATGCGGGAGAAATATCTTATAATCTCTCAACTTGACATCTCAAAGACTGTTCAGCGGAAACGTATTCCTAAAACAACAAAGTACAGCGAAAGCACTGGCTGGATATACAAGAACTCTTCACGCCAAACTACGCAACAAATGTGAAAATAGTCTCTGAAGAGAGAGTTTAAATTTGCTATCATAGTCTGGTAGAACAAGACCTCCATAGCCTGGTGGAACGCACAACAACAGAAATGCAAAATCATAAAACAAAAACTAAAATGTATGACATATGATGCCTTATGTCAAACCCTTCTAAAGAAAATAAAGAAGTGACTACTTATAAATGTGTACTTGTAATAGCTAAGCAACACAGCTAGAAATATTTATTTACCCGGACTCATAAAAGCGGATAGCATATTGCACTGTAGAGACATTAGGTATTTTTTGGAAGCAGGCAAGATGAAAAGTATGCAACGCCTTCGCCGGGAATCGAACCACGGACCTCTGAAATACGCGCCCAGCGTGCAGACCACCAGACCACGAAGGCATGCCAAGAAGGCGCGGAGAAATGCCTTATATACTCCCCCTTTTAAAGAGCGACTGGGGTTTTTAGGGGACGCAATCGCGAAATCCTGGATGAGGAGAATCATCATCCAATACTCTTTTAGTTCGGGCGCCACTGTAGAGACACTAGGTTAATCTTTGGAAGCCGGAGTGATGAAAAATTAGCAATGTCTTCGCCGGGAATCGAACCGTGGACTTCTGGAATACGCGCTCAGCGTGCAGACCTTTACGCCACGAAGGCATTGCAAGAAGGCGGGAGAAATACCTTATAGCACAAAATAACAAGAAAACGCACAACAAACAGCACCACTTTCACTTGCAGCCTGGACAAATCACCACAAGCTTTAATACAATACTGGATGCAGTATTTCCAAAAGACAATCCCAACCTGCACACGTAATAGCAACATTCTCTATGAACGGATGCTACTAATACAACAACATCATATAACACGCCATTCGCAGCTGAAGAAGTACACCAGGTCTTATAACAACTTCCCAAGACTCGGATCGATTCGAAATCGCCATGTACTATAGCAGACCGAATACTTCCAGAAATCTTCAACACGCTATTGCAGTATCCTCTTCCACAGTATCCTTAAAATCGGATAAATTGTTCTATTTGTCAAAAGCAATAAAGATCCACAAAATTCTGACTTATAGTAGTTTAGTTTAGTTTAGTTTACGAGTATGCTGCAACCCTCCTGGCCGATAATAATCGGCCTCATGGTTAACGCAGCACACCCGACGCAGACAAACAAAAACAAAAGTTAAAAGATTAAAATACAGATTAAACAGATTAACACAGATTGTGTACCTTTAAAAATACACTCCCACAATACAAAATAAAGAAAATCATAAGCATAATCGGTTAGAAAACAAAAAATAGTAAGACGACACATAACTCACTCACCCAACACATAAACTCGTAAACAAACGAAAAACTAAAATATTTAATGTCCTATTCCTATAATAGTCTTGTTTTCATTCACAATCCTCATAATTTCTGTTGCATAGCTATTCAAGAACTTTCTTTTTTCAATTACATTCTGTTCATTTATTTTTCCAAATCTCATCCTCACACTCTCGGTCAGTTTACATTCTTCCATAAAATGTGCAGCATTTCCGTACTTCCCACAAGCCAAGCATTGATCATTGCCCTGGAGATTAAAACGTTTTAAATAGACCGGGAATCTACCATGATCCGTAATAATTTGAATAGTATCTATATTATTAAATAGGTCCATTTTTCTTTTTATGGTCAAAATCCTCAAGTAACCCTTATTTTTATTTGAACCATTCCATTCCCGAGCCCATTTCTCAATTGTACTTGCTTTCATTTTTCTCAAGGTAATTCTTCTGGAATCATTAATAGCGTCATAAATATCATCCTCTTCCAGGGCAGCCTCTTTAGCTAGAATATCCGCCCTCTCATTCCCGATAACACCAATATGTGCCTTGACCCAATGAAAATATATACCATTTTTCTCTCTTATTTTGTTATAAATGTTTTTTATATCCAAAATTAGTCTATTGCTTGGTTCCGGATTTGCCAAGCCTTGTAGGGCATCAGAATAAATATGTATTGTAAAGTACTGTTTTAAGTCTTTATAACTCCACCACAGTGCCTCTCTAATTGCAATCGCTTGAGCTTATAGTAATATACGGAGAATAGTGTTCGACACATATACGGAGAATAGCGTTCGTTCAAGCACTCAGTTTGCCTATTCACTGTCTGACCAGTGACTGAGTCTACCCAGTTGCTCATTTCGCTCAAGCTAAATTTTTACGAGTGCCGTATAAGTACATTTTAGAGAACGTTCTTTAAAACGCAAGTTTCTGCACAATTTCAACTTCTTGATGTGTATTATCGAAGGAAAAGCCTTTTTTTTATCATGAGCAGCTGAAATGCTAGTGGAAGTGTTCGATTATCCGTTGGAGTGTAGATAGTATGACGATGGATAACTTTTACTTAGCTGAGGTTGTATTCTGTGGTTAGGATATGCTCTACTTTCCTTTTTCTGCTGTGGCTGGTAAATTACGTATTGCGTACCTCGATTTTGATTAGACTGATGTTTTTGTTTTCATTATTTGTGTAGCTTGATCCTCTTTTAAGGAATGCTCTAGTTTGGTAAGATTCTTTTTTGTATGGCACACAATTGCAAAGTTCATTCTGAATTGGGCGAAGAACTGATTTTTTTGTCCCAGAGGTCCTAAAATGGTCACCTTGTTACAGTCCTTTTCTCTCGTTTGGTGTTTTTTTTGTTAGACATATTAATAGGAAAGTCTTAGTACTTTCAATCTCTTCGAAACTCGCATTCCTGTTGTTATATTCTTACCTGTGGCTCCTATGCTGCAAATTCTCCGGTTGTTATATCTGTATTTGTTTTGTGTGCAGAGTGGAAAGAGCAAATATTTTCAGTTTATGTAGTATAACAGGAGTTCTCCGTGCTCCGTTTGTGGACAAAATTGTCCTTTATGTTTTCTTTTGGAAATTTTTTATCGTTTTGTTATGTATATGAATTATGTTTTTGATAGTAAGTATTCAGAAAGGCTTGCTGAGGCTTTTCTGAAGTTGTAGGAGCATCCGTTATTAGGTCTTCTTGAGATGGCATTTGGTTACTATTGCAATTCCTATTTGTGCAGTTAGATAATAGTGGTTTATATTTAACAATTTCGTAAGTTCTCTTATTGCACTTTATTCATATGCAGTTCAGTTTCTTATAGATAGGTTCAGTATTGAAATATGCCCCCCAAACGATATAGTGGTTAGTGTCGTTGACTGCCGTGCCGAAGGGATCGGGCTTGAATCCCGTAGGAGGCATGGATGTTTGTAAATGTATAGTGTCGGTGGGGGATGGAGGCACTCTAAATATGCGGTGAGCCGAAAGTCCTCTCTTGTAGCTTGGTGGAAGGGGAGGGGTGGGAGACCCTCGGATCTGTCCCTCCGAGATGCTTTCCATCAAAACTGAGGGCGGAAGTGAGCTAAATCGCACTGTCACCGGAAAGGTGCTCAAGGCTGTTGCCAAAGGTAGGCGTAATCTAGCGTTCCTTGCTACGAGGAAATTCGTGGGCTTGGGCTGACTATATGTCAGACAAGTGAGCATAAGCAACAACAGCAACAATATTGCAAATATAAGCATACACGAAGAAACAGGTTTGATGATAATAAAATTTATAAGTATACTATAACAATATATGGAAATAAAAGTGCTTTAATAAGAAAATAAAAATATAACAGAATAAAATTAAGAAAATGCATGTTTTATATATATATATATATATATATATATATATATATAAAACTGTGGAATCTATGAAAAAATAACTGTGAAGTTGGTTTACTTGCACGGCTTTAAGGCAATGAATTACATTTATAGACAAGCAGTGGTTTGTGAGACCAAATTAAAATTTAGGAAATATAAGGGGGTTAGAAAGCTCATGGGGACAGATGAAAATTTACAACTGCTATTGAGTTCAAGTGAAAAAGTGAAACCGAAAACTGAGTCGAAAACTTAATTAAACCAATATTTTGAGAGTAAATTGTAATTTTGATAATCATAGTTAATGCAAGACTTTCGATTATGCCCCCCATATTATACTTAATAATTACAATAATGATAGACGTTGATGTACGTACACTGACTCTGTTCAAGAATGAAGAATATAGCATCGGGATATTCCCCCGAATGCACAGATAGTCTAAATACTGACTTTAGTATATATACTGTTTAAAAAAAGTGCCATGAAACAGCGAAGAAAATGGCCGATGAAAGTTTGCAAATGATATTTTGAAAAGTTGTATTAGAGTTTGTCACATGGTTATTATTAGCAGAAACTGCCCGCTTTTTAAGTAAGATGCATCAATAGAAGGGGAAAATACGTGCTACCTTATTGCTGAGGATCTACCGATCCAGTGAGCCGGCCCAGTTATTGTAAACTCAGAATTAAAAGAAATAATCCAAAATATGTAATTAAATCACTTCTGTATTTCCTTTGACGCATAGCCTTTGACAGCGCTGAGGCAGAAAGATACCACTAAACTTGAATTCCGCAACATATTCAAACGAGAGAAGTATATATACGTAATTAAGAGTGGTGACAAGTATCACAATTCAATATTTTGTTTTATCTTCATCCTTCTTCGAGCATGGAGAGAAAATCCAGTTTACGAGTTCTGTTGATAGCGAGCCGCGGCGCTAAGCGGTTAGGGAAGGGCTACGTTTTTCATCATGTCTTCTCCGCAGTCCATTTATGTTGAAGTTCGTACCTTCTTCAGATTCTTCAAAAAAGGAACACTCCATTCAAAATGTCATAGGACAACCTGATAGTAGCAAAAACATTTCTTGGATCATCTAACTCCATCCAACCAGAGTGAAGAATATAGTTTCTTTATTATTCAAATTTATGATTGCATGCATTTTGTTTCCCGGTGAATAACTTTTTTGAGCGATCAAGCGGCGAACAAGTATTCACGTGGTGATAAGCTGACTTATTTCTCGGAATATTTACAATAATTCTTTCACAACCTCCTCTTTATTCGTCTAATTTTTCAAAAAATATGCGATTACCGAGGAAGATGTCACAGATAAATGTCGATTAGAAGTAAGGAGTCATTGTCTTCACTACAATAATCGATGTGGGTGTTCTTACCTTGCTTTATCAATGGGTCTAAGGAAATGTGTGAATTTGTTTCAGTGTTGATAGTTGTCAGTATGCAGTTCCAGTCGTGCTCAACTCAGAAAATTCTTCACGTGTTAAAAAGCAACTCTGCTACGCGTAAGTAAGCAAAAATGGCTTTCTAACGCATCTATGTGTGAGTTATTTTTTTCTTACAGCGCAATGTACCTTTCGGCTGATATGTTTATTTGAATAATTACTATGAAAAGCTCTTGATATATCAATAATATTTTAACAGGATTAATCAAGGCAAAAGAAATCAAGCAATTTCTTGATCGGGAAAGGATAATTTACAAGACATTTGAAATTTGATTCTAAAAAAAAACAGGTGCTGAACTTCATACATTACAGAGACGTAATGGATTGACTTCTGGAGAAAATTCAACTCGTTAAAACCGAAAAACTTCAATTGAATAACTTGAATCTGTTGTACGAAAATGCGCCGCCATACAATTCCCTTCTTGTTCATTCATTTGTCATACCGTTTCCAGCAAAGAAATGATTCACAATTTTCATCCGCCTCCTTATTCAGTAGATCCGGCATCTGAAGACCGCTTTCTCTTCCCTAAATTGAAGTCTCAACTCAAATATCATCATTTTGTAGCACTGAAGAAATTCAGAAAACTATAACCGGAGAATTGAGCAGTACATTATTAATTTGCAATAACAAAACATGAGTTTTACTAAGAATCAAGTGGCTGTAGAGGAGTGTCAAACTTTGTACAGACTTTAACGATTGTATTGTTCAGCATAAGAGCTGCAGCATAAGTTCAGCATAAACTGTAACCGGAGAATTGAGCAGTACATTATTAATTTGCAATAACAAAATATGAGTTTTGCTAAGAATCAAGTGGCTGCAGAAGAGTGTCAAACTTTGTACAGACTTAAACGATTGTATAGTGCAGCATAAGTAATAAGAATTTACTTTTCTTCAAATTTCAGTTTTGTATAAATTCAAGTCTAAATGTTTGTAGATGCACTAAGCGAGGGGACAAGAGATGGATGCAATACTTTCCCCGTCGCACCACATACTACCAATCAGGAGCTGAGCCAATATGATAATGAAGATGGAACCAACATTGTTTACACAGATGCCTCACTTACAGATACGGCTTCATGATGCTGTAAGTAAAAACGAGATTCGTCACAAACGATGAATGACTTCAAACTATTAATGCGTGCATAAGTGTCGATGCAGGCACTAATTCCTGTGCTGTAGTGTCAAGGGAAGCCGAACCATTGCCGATACTTGTGGCGTATTCCTGACAAAGGATATATAATATGGGTATAGGATTCTTAAAAACGATGCGAACAAGACTTGTTTTAGTAATATTGAGTGCACTGTAAAAAAAAAGTTCGCTCTTTACAGGCAAAAGTTTTGTAAAGTTACAGAAATCAAAAAGTTACACAAGAATTTCCTGTAATGGTAACAGGTTGAAAGCAAACTGTGGCTGGTACAGCTAATTTGCCTGTAACATTACAGATAATGTTTCAGTAGCCGCGCGGAAGAATCACGTGACTGACTGGAAATCAGCCAATCAGAAGAAAAGTGTTTGAAAGCTAGTTGCAGAAAAAAACATGGCTGAATGCATGTTGGTTGTATAGCGCAGGTAAGTAAGAAAATGTTTACAATTACGTTTGAAATATTTTTTGTTCATTTTATGCAGATTATTCTCATGCACTTTGCACTGTTATATGTAGTGAGTAAGTATTTAAACGTTTAAGCTTTGCGATTAATTAATATCAGTGTTCGTAATGTCTAATCAGTTGAAAGAGTGCAGAATATTTATTCCAAATGCAGATCTAATAGTAGTATTTTGTCATTGCGCATCCGATAAATTATGCCTTAAATTGCCCGTATTATTATTTATAACTAATTATTCCAAAATTTAATCACTGTTGTGGTATTTAATTGAAACGGTAATGTGTTGTTGAAAACAAAATTAATCATGTTAGCGTTCGTTTGCAATCGTCTGACCAAAGAACGTTTGACATCTTTTTCCCGGCAGGCCTTGCGAGAAAAGTTTATGTAAACATTTAGAATTCTGAATGTAATGTATATATATTTTTTGCTTACTAGGTTTAGTTTATTCTTTTTCTTGGATTACCTAATTAATTATACTTGGTTTATAATTCAGTCTAATATGTTTATATACGAGTGTGTTATGAAGTAAAATTACAAAAACTTGAACAATGCGGTCGAGAATCTCGTTTATTCTTTAGTGTAATAATATTATTTTTTCAATGGTATTAATTTCTTACGAATATGTTATAATTCCAAAATGAAGTAGTTATATTGATTAAAAATATGTCGCATCATACTTTTCGTAATGTTTTGGTTTACTAACTAGATGCAACTTAATTATTCCATATATTTTAATATACCAATATCAACAGGGAAAAGATGGAAATGACCTAAAATAGTTTTCTAAAAATTCGTTAAACTAGTTATAAAAGAAAACTAAAATTTTGTACATTATTTCCAAAAATATTCCATTAATATTTTATAAATTACAAAATTTATTATATTGTATATATAACTACCATTACATACTTATAAGTTTTTAAACATTTAATGTAGAATTTATGTTGATTTTATTTTGCCCAATTTTAATACAGTTTTGAAGTATGATAGTCTTGTTACTAGGATAGCATGAATCTGTTAATACAAGTTTAATATATTTCTTGACAAATGTTTCTCTTATTCATGTAATATAATATATAGATCATAAAATAAGTTTTCTTAAAAATAAATTATGATTCTGTATTGGAATTTAAAACAATTCTGTATCTGTATGTTAGTATTAAAAATAAAATAATAATAAATTTTTAATGAAGCATTGATTTTAGCATTAACAGTTGTAAATATATATATATACTCACACATGAATAAATGGAAATGCAAGTTACTTTTCCTTACAAAGCCGTCCATGAATATATACTTCCCTTTAGACTGATAGCCTTTGCATGCTTTGCCATATTCTATCAATCCAAATGATGCAAATATGCAGAAAATTTTACTTTCTTTGAAAGTTAATGCAGGAAATAAAATTCAGTGCATTTGTAAACTACATTAGTTCTCTTATAGCTTGGTATTTAATTGTCCAATGATTTACTAGTCCAAACTAATGCAGAATTCAGATATTGTTCAAATAAAAGAAAATTAATAAGGTTTGATTGTTAGACGTATATATGAAGATTTAATTTTTTAAATATTAGAAATAAAGTCAACTAAATTAGTTTCAAATTTAAGTAAGTATTCATGCCTTTCAGTAGCATTATTTTTGGAAATCTTAAATTAAATAACTGAATGCAATATTTCTTGTTAATAAAAGAAAAGCAATGTTATGAAAGACTAGCGAAGTGGATTTGCAAGTTCTAATTACGAAAGGTCCCATGCTCTAAGGGGTCATTTTTAAAAATACTTAATTAAAAAAAAGTATTTAACGTAAAACTTCCAGCTTCACACATGTGGAATATTAATTCTATATATTTTATCTCATTTTATTGATTAATTTCATAGCATTTCGTGTGACACTAGTAGAAATTATTTATTAAATTTTATGCAGTTTCTGATCTATGTTTTGATTTTGATATTAATTACGTTAGGTTACATAAGATTTAAAATTATGTAAGGTACAAAAACCTTCTGCATCTATTAATATATGCTGAAGTGAATGAAATTATGCCAGTGAAATTTTTTAAAATCAAAAACAAATTTCTGTGGAAAATTAAAGTTATAAATTCTAAATGCAAACAAAGGAGTGAATTTGAAAGTTATCAAATAAGCCAAAGTGTTGGTAATTTTTGCAGTTTTGCAGAAGAATTTTTATACTGTGCAGAATGGGAATATAATGTTTGGTTTTGTTAGTACAGTCAAAAGTCGTTAATCCGGACTCGTCGGGACTTCGGCGATTCCGGATTATAGATCATCAGTTTAAATCTGGTAAGATAGTATGCAGAAATTATAAAATTAAAAATATGAAACCGTAATTTATGAAATAAAGAACAATTATGATCTAAAGGGTATCAAAATTTACAAAAAAAAAGCTTAATATTTATTTGTTTACTCTATTAAACATTTCTTTCAATGTAAGTTGTTTAAGTTGCTTCGTTTTATGTGATAATACGTTCTCTTTAATTCTATAAACAGCCATAATTTCTTCTTCAGTTACAAAGTTCCGCTGTTGAAGTCCTATAATTGCTCTGTCGAGAATACCGACTAATTTGTCAATCGAATTTTTTTCGTTTTCAATAACCTCTGTATCACTTTCTTCACTATCGAAAGCGAATTATATTGACGAGGAATTTGATTTAAATCATAAACAAGACGGAGTACATCGAGATGAAATACTACATTTAGTAAGGAATTATAAGCCAAATAAAATAAAAACATCTGCCCTGAAGATAAGGATTGCTGACAGATGAACATCCAATACATTGCGCGCCGCGGCGTTTCCACCCCCCCGCCGCAGAGTAGCGTGAAATTGACAAACAGCAGATTTCTGAATGGTTAGATAAACAAAGGATTATGCCTTTATCCATTTTTTTGCAACAATTCCACTTTTTGTTTAATGGACTTCGAAACATACTTTCGCTTTGTAGATCCTTTACATATTAGTAAATATATATCAGAAATTCTATTTGACATAATTGAAAGTTCAAGCTTACTTTTATAAAATTGCTCTAACAGTCTTAAAAAAATAATAAGCCGGATCCAATTCGAAGATTAAGGAACAACGCAATCTGTAACATTAACTGAATTAGATAATTTTAGCTTAGCTTATACCGTCCGTTATACATTAAACGCACATGTGTAAACGTATTATGCGCATGCGCACACGCATATTCGCAGCCGTAAAGGTCTTACGCGCATGCCTCAACGCGACGCATGCGCAGAAAGTTTGTAGCTTTGAGGTCCGGATTATAGATCAAACTGAAGTATTGCAACTTAAACACGTAATTTAGCTTAAAATTTATTTGAACTTAATTTTCTAATTTATTTTGATCATGTATATTTCATGTGTCATAAGTCTTTAAAATGAACTTAATTCTCATCCTATTTATTAACACAAATTTTTTAAAGAAGAAAAAGTCACATTTGTTTTGCTTAGTTGCCCACGAAAATAATAAAAAAAAAATATTTGCATAATTATCCCCTTTTAATGCATTTAGGAAATGAATATCCCAAGATTTTAAAATGGATTTATCGACATAATGATATATAGAGAGGAGTTATGTTTACTTGCAGACTTTTTTCCTCCTTTTTACTAATATTATAGTATGAAAATCAAGGGGGAAATTAAGCTATAATTTAATTTTGAAGGATGTGATTACAGTAAGACCATAACCAATCAAAAATATTCATGAATGAACTACTGGTAACTATCATAGTATTATTATATAAAAGAAACCTACATTCCAATAAGAATGTTTAGTAACATTAACATTTCAGTATCTGATAATAATAATCTTCATTCCTACTTCCCTATACCTTGAATTTCATTCTTATTATTCCCCAATGCTATTCCCTAGACCTCAAAGCATTTAATGCATCTGGAACTGGAATTTGTGCCGTCTTCTACAGCATGTAATCACCACTCAGTTTGTACTACCACGAGCAATGAACTTCAGAATTACCGTATTGCGTTGCATATTCCATCCCACCCAGCTTTAGAACCAGATTTTGAAAATTAAGAAAAAAATATTTGCATAATTTTCCCCCTTTTAATGCATTTAGAAAATGAATATCCCAAGATTTTAAAATGGATTTATCGACATACTGATTGTTTTCGTCATGCTAACAAAGGCAAACTTTTGTACACTAAAGGCCCCGTTGAATCTTTCTCTTCTAACTGTTGAATATTATGTCAGCCTAATACAAAAAATGATCTATGATAGTGAAAGGAAATACCAACTGCCATTCACTGTGCAATTTTGCCATATCAGTTGCATATTCATCTTCTCTAATTATTTATGTATGATCTGAGGCTTAAGGAATTGCAAGAACAACAATGAGAATGAGAGAAATTCAAATTATAAAGAAATGAGATAACTTATTAGATGTTGCAATTATGTGTATTCTTATTGAAATAGAGGTTTCTTTTAAAGAAATAATATTGTGATAGTAGTAGTTTATACATGATTACTTTTCATTTGTTATATTCCTACTGTGACTGTGTCCTTTGGAAATTAAATTATTCGTTTAATTTTTCCCTCTCAATTTTCGGAAGATAAAATTAGTAAAAATAAGTGGGAATATAGCATCAAGAGCATTAGATATCCCCATTTTCTTGAAGCTGTTCACTATTATTGTTTCATAAATAATAGGCTATGCACCCAAAATCCACTAGCAAATCAGTTAGTAAGACGAAAACGACCACTATGCAGACGAAAAATTTAGGGTAACTTGTTTTGTGAGCGCCTTAAAGAAGACAAACATTACCTAAATCATTAAAACAATTTCAGAATCCTGTTGCTAAAAGAAAACTTGGGGGAAAATGTTGTCCGAGTCCCAGTGATTCATTTGGACCAATATGTAATATTGTTTTAGATATTTAAGGTAATAAATATAATATTTTTCGAATGCTAAAACAGTTCGAGAAATTTATTCAAGTTCTGAATTCTGAATATAAGTATACTGTATATTATATTTGATAACTATGGTGGCTTCATTTATGAAAAGATTTGCATATTGGCTGTTTTTGTACAATGAACCTTCTCTAAGCTAGCTATGCGTGATTCCTGAAGATTTTCATCTTTAATGATATTGGGCATCTTAGAGAAGTTATGTTTACTAATTAGTTATTTTATGAGGAATGCTGGTTAAATTTAAAAAGTGATTGACTGAGGTAGCTTGTAGTAATGAGACGGTTCACTGTAATGCAATTTTTATTTATTAAGCTGTTCCTGATTACTTAAGATATTATAAAGAAATATGATTAAAAGTGTTATATAAGCACATGTTTAAAACATCTATTAAAATAATTTTTATAAGCTTTTTAAGAGCATGATTATGATTTTAAAGGAAATGTTTTTTTCTTTATTTAGGAGACATGGTTTACAAAGAAGAGGAAAAACCATTCATTTTTTCCAAGCAGTCGAAAGGAATTTTTATGAAATGTTATATTGTGTTATTTTTTAATTAATTCTTTTTTAAGGTTTTATGTAAAGTTTATGAATTAAGTAATAAATTATTTTTACTTCTGCATTTTAATTAGCATATTATTTGCTTCATAATGTTTCACAATAAAATTATAAATTCAATAAACTTCTTAATTAACATGCTGTAATATATATATATATAGAGAGAGAGAGCATAAAGTTTGTTTTCTGTGGTCACATGTATATTTCACAATTTTTTATGCAAATCTCGAAATTTATAATAACTAAGAATACTTTTTAGTATCACTTTCTAAATGGTAATTATTAAGCTTAAAGTTTTATTACATATCACGTTTGTAAAAAATTATAGGTAAAATTAAAATGCATTAAATTTTAAGCTAAACTGAAGTATTAATTTTTGAAACAAATTTGTTAAAGGCATAATTGTATTAAGCATCAAGAGTTTTAATGGAAGCAAGGCTTTAGGCTTTAAAAATTAAGGTCAGTTGGTGAAGTTTTATGCTTATTCAAAAAGCATGATATTAGGTTTTTAATGAAAGACTTCTATCTGTTAATTCAAAGGAAATTATTTGAAGGTAGGGTAAAAACGTTATGCAGTTGCCATCTATTATTTCAAACAATAGCAGACTGTTGTCAAACGCTGAGTGCAGATAAGAATAAAAAGGTTAGTTGGACGTTGTAATTCAAGCTTATGAACAAAATTTTGAATTCCTTGTAGTAACAAAATAAAGTTCATTGCTATGTTGAATTCTTTAATTTACTGAAAATGTCATTTTTTAGAAGGAGAGAATATAATATTTTTGAAACATGAAGAACAGCTGTTCTGAGTTCTTCACAGAAATATTTCACAAAATGGCTTTTATTGTAATAATATGATCATATCAACATGCAACACGTTTACTCATATAAGTTAAATCTAAAGGAACATGTGTCTATTTTAGCTAAAATTACTAAAAAGAAAGTTCTAGAACATATCTTAATAATTGACACTAAAACATGCAAATAAAGCAAACTGTTTTTTTTTTCAGCTATTTTACAGGCCAAATATAAATTCCAGATGACTTTCCATTATTTTATGTAAAGGATATACATGTAATTTAATGTAAGGAGTAGCAGATCAATTTGAACTTAATTATCAAATTAAGCTCAAATCGATTATTAATCAAAGTGATATATATACCTACAGATATCATTGCTTTATATGCATTTCAATGTATTTTATTATAATAAGCATTATTTTAGACCAAATATCTTTTACTTTTATAGACATATCCTTTAGTATTTCATCTATGAAAAATATATTCTACACACATATAATTACTTAATGAGATATTAGAAGGAAATAATCTGAAACCTTTACAGATACAACCATTGGAATTTTACGTAAGAAAAGTATCTTCTACTCACATAATAACGTGCTGTAATAATACAAGAAAATAACCTGTAACGGTTACAGATATATTTGTTGAGATCTTACATGAGAAAAACATGTTCTTTTTACATAATTATTTGATGTAATATTACACGCAAATAATCTGTAACCATTACAGATATATCGTTTGGGATTTTACATGAGAAAAACATGTTCTTTTTACATAATTATTTGCTGTAATATTACACGAAAATAATCTGTAATCATTACAGATATATCGTTTGGGATTTTACATGAGAAAAATATGTTCTACTTACATAACTATATGCTGTGATATTACAAGAAAAAGAGCTGTAACCATTACAGGCAAAAACTCTTGTAAAGTTACAAAGAAAACACCTGTTGCTTTTACTCAAATAACCCATGGCATCCCAGTTTCCATGAGTTTTCTTAGTAACCTTACAGATTTTTTTTACAGTGTGGGAGCCGATAAAATCCGCCACATCTGTCTGTATGGTCTTCCTGGAACAATTTTTATTCATTCATTTAAGTTTTCATTGGATCTTAATTAATTTAATATGCAGTAGTGGGTTACGATACTACTCAGTCGAAGCAGTTCCGAATTCCTCTGGTAGAATTATGAGACATACTGTTGTGAGGTCTGCTTTCATACAAGAATCATAACATGACCTGTAATATAAAAAAAGTAAATGTGCTTTCCGAATAAAAATTGACATTTCTATCTTTTTTGTATTACTTCGAGGTGTCAATGTTCTTGCCAATAATGTGCGCATGTCATGAAATACTAATAATTTCATATCCCAGCATGTATTTTGTTTTATGCAAATGTTAAGTTTGTTGTGAGCTTCCTTCAAGGTGCAATAGTTTCAGTAGTCATCAGTGTATTCACAGATAGCGTAATCCGAGTCGCGAAAGCAAGGTTATAGCAAAATAATTATTATTTCTCTAATTTTTAGTTGTTTTTTCTGTGCAAATACTTTTTTTTATCCAACGGAGAGCCGTTAGCCGACTTCGGTTTGGCCACTACTAAGGCCAGAAATGATGGTAACCATTTTTGCCTCCTATGAAGGGATGGACACTTACAACCATGCCTTCTCCCGGGATTCGAACCCGGGCCCTTTGGTATAGCAGTCTGCTCCGCTGACCACTAAACCGTCTGGGCGGCCCTAACAAATATAATTTATGAAAACAAAAGATAAAAATTTTCACATACTGTACTTAATGCAGTACAAGTCCTTAAAAATATATCAATCATTATTTTTTATCTGATGGCTTTTGGGAGCAATAGCTGAAGAAGCAATTTATATAAAACTAAAAGGATTGTAATAGCCGCCCAGATGGGACAGTGGTTAACAACGCTGACTGCCGTACAGTAAGACTTGTGTTCGAATCTCTGAGAAGACATGATTGTAAATGTATAGTGTCCGGGCGGCATGGGAGCACTCTAAATATGCTGCGGGCCGAAAATCCTCTCGAGAGGTTGGTAGTAAGAGAAGGGGTGGGAGACATTCGGAACCGTCCACTCGGGGTGCTGTCCTTCAAAATTGGGTCGGAACTCTGAAAAATCGTACTCTGACCTGTATAATGCCCAAGGTTCTTGATAACGAGAGGCGCAATCTTGTCTCCTTATCGTGATGAATTTCGTGAGCTCTCATATTGGACAAGCGAGATTATTCACAACAACAACAGGGTTGTAACAAAATATGTACAGTGTTGTAAGATATGTCTCTGTTATTCCACATAAACTAAATTAGATCCTACAATGAACCTGGTGAATTCTCGCACAGGCGTGAATGAATTACCAGCAAAGAAGAAGGGGGAAAATAACCCTTTATTAATTCAAACTAATTAACAGAAAGGCACAGATTTCGTGCGTTACAAAGACACCGTCCACTTGCGGTGGAAACTAAAAGGTAGAACATAATACAAATCAAACCTGAAATAAATAGTGCAAGAGCGCACTAAAGTTTACGCTTAAGAGGTGGACTCACAGGAATCTAACCGACGTGCTAATAATCTGATAAGGCCAAGAGGCTTACTAGCGTGACCGCGAAATAACAACGTAACGTGTGCTTGGCTAGCGACACGCTGTGAATAAACTGATATATTCACACGTTTAAGTAGAACTTCACTTAACTTTAAATTTACATCCTGGCGAGAGAATGTGAGGGGAAGTTGAGAAGTCTAGAACAGGTATCAAACTTAAAATAAATTTGCTAAGCAAATTAAGGAAAACCCTACAGTGTAATTCAAAATGTATTTTTCTCTTCACATTGTGAAATAAATAAGCGATTAAAAATAGAGTTTGTACACCATAAAGGAAACAAACAACTTATTACGCCTTTTTATATCTTTTATAATTTGTGTAAGAAACTTGAAACAACATTTCAGTTTTCCTTACTAATTCTATTTATGGTAACTATTATAAAATAACACATTTTTATATGTATATTGTTTTATATTAGAGCTTCTAAGTGCTATAATTCATTTCTAAATCCTATAATTCTTCAGTTTATTCTAATAATATTGTTGACTCGGAGCTAAAGCATTGATTTAGTTAATACTGTTTCATGTACGTACCAAACACTAATCGTTACTAAAATAGTAAAAACATTATAAAACTTTCTTTCGGTGTTTTTTTTTCATCCTTTTTAGTCCAACATAGGTATTTAAAACAACCTAGTGGTGAAATAAAGAATTCGATCAAGGTAGAAAATTTTAAAATGCTTAGCAATCCAAAAATATGATTCTAGTTTTCTAAGTACCTAAATTTAACAGTAAATTCTATGACGAAATTAAAATTTTAACACCGAAAATGTTTTCATTTCATTAGCTATTTTAAATGTTCCACTTATTCTTCAAATCCAAAAGCTGTGTTTTGCTTGGAAGATTCAGTACAAACTGGAAAGATTTGGATAAGGACAGTTAGACATAATTAACCATCTACTGTACTTTATTCAATTATTTTACTACAGAAAATAACAGATTATTGTTTTAATATACCGTTATTTTTCTATAAGTGTTATTTTTCATTATAGGCTATTACTTAAAGCACTCTATTTACTAAGCTATGTTCTCTGTAACAGGAAAGACATAGCTGTTAATTCTATTTCCCTAGCTATATATTGTATTAGTAGGAAAGGAAAGCGTATTTGGATTCGTTTTCTATGCATTGGAATTAAGACAGATGTGTAATTGAATTTCAAAGCAGTTGATGGGATAACAGATTTATATTTTCTTTTTAAAATAAATTTTGCTCTAGGAACATTTCAGTAGCATTTCCTTTCGACTGAGCTAAGATTGATTGATTGATTGATTGAGATAAAAGAAGAATTACAGTGAGAATTTTCAAATAATTCCAAGTAAAGACTTAAATCTAGGACAGTTAACAAACTCCGAGCAATTACTTTAAAATTAATTCAAAACAATTTATTTAGCAAGGCTGAAATTAATTAGAAAATACGTCTTCCGAACCAATAAACAAAATCTATGGAGCTATACGGAAGGATGATTTGGTAAACTTTTGGAGAAAATAGATGATCAAGTAAGACACAGAACTGCCAATGTTAAATTTGTTATTCTTTGGGGATGAAGTTTAATACTTTCTTATATTGCATGTGATTGGTATTGATCTCAAGCCCGGAAAGATAAATGGAATCTTCCAAGCGTCGTTTATCTTTTTCTCTTGAAACACACAATTTTTAAGAACTAAAGAATTCAATACATAACCGCATCTTCTGGAATAGGAATTACAAGAAAGCGATTTGTAAGCTGCTTGCAAATACTGTATGTTGTATATCAGATCTAAGCCTTTCTCGTAACATTCATTGATCGAACATTTCCATCTATAGATGTTTTGGAACTTTACATTAGAAATTCTTCAGGGGCTACGTTTTGCATAACCAACTGATAAGAATGAGAGATTTGTGCGAAATCTGTTGCACTTTAAATTTACCAATTAACTGGTTTGGATTTAGCTAATGAATTTGCAGTTATGAACAGTTTTTAATCTTATATTTAGATTATATAAACATTTTTACTTAAAATCATAAGCTACTAGTAGATTCAGGAAAAGTTTAAAAATTAATATGCTTCTAAATAAACAATGTGCTGTT
Organism: Stegodyphus dumicola; assembly: GCF_044657685.1. Taxonomy (NCBI): domain Eukaryota; kingdom Metazoa; phylum Arthropoda; class Arachnida; order Araneae; family Eresidae; genus Stegodyphus; species Stegodyphus dumicola. The sequence goes on from NC_140781.1 coordinate 186,722,925, forward strand.
TTCAACTGCAAAAAAGGATAAGTCATATTTTTCTTTAAACTACTCAGTGGAAACAGGAGCTTTATTAATAAAAGCCATTAAAATCTAGACTGAAGTTTTGAATAGCAAAATTGCATTAAAATCTAGACTGAAGCTCAAAGAGAGTGAAATTTCATATTGTAAAACATAAAAGAGCCATGTATGGAGTTTAGAGTCGATTGTAAATTCGAAAATACATTTATATTTGCCCTGTGAGCCTTTTACACTATAACTATGCTATATGTGGATAACTATGTTAAATCAAAAACACTCAAATCTAGTCATTGTCATTCTTTTTTGATGTCATCGTAAGGCAATGTCTTACCGCGAAGAAGAATAAATCAGCTTCGAGTTGATCAGTCACAGATTAAAGGCCTCCTCTTTAAGTGTTACTCAGTAATATATCGTTTACATTTGGCAGAGAAATTGAGTAAGAGGCAATTTCCCCGAAACTACTACCGCTGTAGGCCATAGCTGTTTTTAATTGCAAGAGGGCAGCTAGTAAAATGAAGAGAAAATGATTCCCTAGAAGGCTTATAAGGTATTTTCCCTGCCTTCTTAGCATGTCTTCGTAGTGTAGTGGTCAATAATATCAATAATGGGATTCAGCCAGCTTTCACTAAATGCTTTCATGGTAAAATGCTTTTAGTTGGACGAACAGCCATTAAGATTAAATTACAATACTTTTATAGGAAATGCATATTGCAAAAATAATTATTGCTTATTTAGGCACAGAATCGGTTGTTAAACTTGTAGAGTCATTTGATTTTGTTTTTGAAGCAGAAGACGTGAAAAATGTGCAATGACCTCGCCGGGACTCGAACCCTAGACCTCTCGAATATGCGGCGATTATGCTATAAAGTATTTCTCTCGCCTTCTTAGCATGCCTTCGTAGTGTAGCGGTCAGCACGCTGGGCGCATATTCCAGAGGTCCGTGTTTCGATTCCCGGCGAAGGCGTTGCTCATTTTTCATCTCTCTTGCTTCGAAATAACCTAATGACTCTACAGTGACGCCCGAACTAAAAGGGAGGCACTGCAAATTTCACGTATCCTGCTTCAAAATAACCAAATCACTCTACACTCTTGATTAAAGAGGTCAATTATTTTGAATATGTTAAAATACGCCAAAATTATAACGCACTTTAAAAACGCTCAGTCAATAACTTTATAACTAGCTTATGATAGTGAAATTTTATATGCTTCTTTCGAAAGCTTATAAGGTATTTGTCTCGCCTTCTTAGCATGCCTTCGTGGTGCAGTGGTCAGCACGCTCGACGCGAATTCAAGAGGTCCTTGGTTAGAGTCCCGGCGAAGGCATTTCACATTTTTCACCTCTCCAGCTTGGAAATAACCTAATGTCTCTACAAGCTTTGGTATTATATTTGGCCTTCTACTTTCTGTTATTGATATTAAAATATTTTAAATAAAACTGCAATAACGTACCTTATTAGTCATCGCAGAAATTCATAAAATGAATTGATCTCGCATTGTGAATGAACCAATCACTTTTCGCTGATTTGTTTTCAAAATTCGAAAAATAATGTATAATTAAAATTACCTACTTATAAAATCTCAATGAAAAAGAAATTACCTGGTAGTATTGTAAGTAGATTACTTTCTTAAAAGCAACACACACACACACACACACATATATATATATATATATATATATACTATATACTATATACTATATATAGACATATATTCTGATAAGTTGACTTTCCTATTATACGGAACTACATATTCGTATCAAGTTGTATACACAAGCAGTTCATTTACAGTTCAGAGGATTAATACCAGGAATTTCCTTAAATACATAAAACCATGCAGTCCTTTAAATGACAAAAATTTAGAACAATGTTTATATGATAACTGTAATTCTGGAGCGAATTTCTACCTCGTGTGTGCTTTAAAATGATTATAAGAAATCGAATATGAATATAAAATCATAAAAATTTTACGTTTTTGAATTACTTAAAGCTATGTGACTCCTTATAAATATTGGAGCTTGCAGATTATAATGGTCCATGTTTAACATGAACACGACGTAATGGCTCATAAAAGTTCTGCTCGAGGATCTTTGCTCTAAGTTTATGGTCCTTGAGACCTCTGCCGTAATAAATTACCAAAGAATCTTTTTAAATCAGATCAGAAACTTCGAAGTTATTTGAACAACTCTCTCGTTCACGCATTCCGTATGAAAGTTAGTAGGCCAAAAAATGGCTAAATATTCTCCAAGCAAATTAACTGAATAAGTGCCGTTAAAACCCATGTTTTATTTCAAGAAGGATGGATCCAATAATTCAGGTACCCCCTTAAACGAAAGAACGAAAGTAGCAGGCTAAGCTCTCTCTTATAATTTTTTTTCTGAAGTTTCTCGGAGAAAAGCCGATAAGGCAGCGCCAGAAAAAAAAATAACTTGTCTCTTTGAAAAGCCAATGTAAATGAGAATCCATTTACCTACAGGAAGAGATTTGTACAGAGTCAGTTACATCGAACTTAACTCAAGCATGTAATTTTATCCTTAAACAAAGTTACCTCCCTCCGTCAAATGCCGAACAAGAAACCTTATGAGTTTCCGTCGCGAACTCATCTATATCTCGCTATCATGGCTGAGCTATCCTTTCAGTGCTAGGAAACACGTAAAAACGAAGATTGGAAAGAATACTTACATAGAAATATGTTTGATATCGTCAGGATATTTTTGTGGCTTGAGAACATAGACGATTGATTTTCTTGCCAGAAGTTTCCTGCTAATGGAAGAAAGGCTACTTCAAATGAAAAATGAAGATACAATATTGATTTTGATGCAAGTGGAAGTCAGAAGGTGAGCAGGAATCTTTACAACTTTAGCAGGATGTTTCGTTCGAAGCACTAATCCTCTTGATTGATGAATCGAAACTTATGCTTGACTAAATCCAAATACTTGACAGAAAAGTGATGTTCTCTTAGTGTAAAATGTTTTAAAGCTGTAGAACCGTTTAGAGAATAGGTAAAGATTACAATAAAATCATTAAGTCTAATAACAGCGTCTTTCTCTTGTGGAGGAATGTGTTTCTCAGTGGTGGAGACTCTTAAATTTTCCAAACATAGAAATATGAGAAATTGACCGTGTCCTCGTTGGGATTCAAACCACGAATCTTCCACCTGCCATGCGGGCGTGTTGATCAATTACACCAGACTGCACATTCGAGGAAATGTGATAATTCCTTTTACATCTTCAATAAAATTAACTGCAGGTTGTTTAAGAAAATCAGATCTCTTACATAAAACAAGTTCTTTCGGGCTGACTTAGATTTTCAGGTAATATAGTAAATAGTTGAAATATCAGATATACATTAGTTCTTCTTGCTATTTTTAGTAGAAGGGGGGGGCGTATGTATGAAATAACACTTGGTATGAAGCCTTCTGTTGTTTAACTGTTTGTGAATCTCATTTAAAGCTCGTGAAGTTAGTTTTTGAATTCCGTTTCTACATTTGGAAGGTAAATGATATCTGTAGTCTAGTTTTCCCCAAAGCACCTTCTCCATTTACACACTGTTGTCTTATTTCGAGTCTAAACGAATATCGAGGTGGAATTCTTGCGGAAAAAAGTGTGAGGGCATACCCTAGTGAGGAATACTTACACCTATATATGGGGAACTAAAAAGCTTCCAGCTCTCCTATAACTTACTTGGCGAGCGCACGAGCGCTTCGGCACATATACAGTGGATGGACAAAAATATGGAAACACCTTGTGAAATGCATATTTGAAAAGAAAGATTCAATTTAATGAAATATGTAGGTGGCGCTGGCGTTTTTGACTACTGACGCCACCTATACAACTTTGTAAATGTGCTAAACATTTCAGTTGTTGTCGGAGTACTGTTATGTGAGGTTGTCATTGCATTATGTCAGAGTTAACAGACTTCGAACGTGCGCAAATTGTTGGAGCACGTATGGTAGGTGCTTCCGTAAGCAAGGTAGCCGAGGTGTTTAGTGTTTCAAGAGGTACTGTATCGAAGATTTATTCCGCATATTTGAAAAGCGGAAAAACATCATCTGCTAAATCACAGCGCGGACGAAAGTGTGTCCTGAGTGATCGTGACAGACGATCATTAAGGGCAATTGTGACGAAAAATAAGAAGACCACAGCTGCAAAAGTTACTGCTGAAATGAATGTTGTGTTACCGAACCCTGTGAGTATCAAAACAATTAGAAGGGAGCTTCATAAACAGGGAATTGCTGGCCGTGCTGCAATTGAGAAGCCACTCATCAGTGATGCTAATGCCCGTAACAGGAAAAGGTGGTGTTTAAGTCATAAAGCCTGGACTATAGAGCAGTGGAAGCGAGTAATATGGTCTGACGAGTCTTTTTTCACATTGTATCCCCACTTCTAGCCGAGTTTACGTCTGGAGAACGCCATCTCGAGCCTATAATACAGACTGCTTGTTGCCAAGAGTGAAACATGGCGGGGGTTCTGTTACGGTTTGGGCAGCCATATCGTGGTTCTCTGCTAGCCCCATGATAACTGCGTCAGGGCACATGACTACCAAGACTTATGTGAACATTTTGGCCGATCAAGTTCATCCCATGGTACAAACTTTGTTCCCCGATGGTGATGGTGTCTTCCAAGACGACAAAGCCCCTGTTCACACAGCTCACATTGTCCAGGACTGGTTTTCTGAGCACGACGATGAGTTGTCCCATCTCCCCTGGCCACCACAGTCACCAGACCTGAATATTATCGAACCTTTGTGGTCTACATTGGAACGGAAAGTGCGTTCTCGTTATCCCCCGCCAACATCGTTATCTGAACTTGCCACCGTTTTGCAGGAAGAATGGTATAATATTTCCTTGGCAAACATACAGGAACTGTATTTATTCATTCCGAGAAGACTGCAAGCTGTTTTGGATGCCAACGGGTTTCCTACACCATATTAAGCAAAGAAACATGTGTTTTTAAAGGTGTTTCCATATTTTTGTCCAACCCCTGTACATTAATGTTCCGGGTTTGAAGCGCAGATGTTTACGATATCTGAAAGTGTGAGATAGTTTTAAGATGGGGATAACACTAAGAAACCATTACAGTTCCTAAGGTTAAAAATTTTTTTTTTAAATCTGAAAATGTAAATTACAGAAATTCGTTACTTATTTTCATTGACATTTGTGAGGTTTTTATGTTAATTAACAAATTATTATGATATGAACCTTTACTATAACTTCTTCTTTCCGTAGTTCTCACTGGAATACAAATTAGTTATTTTGAATTTAATCCAGAAGTTTAAATGTTTAGAGCTTCTGGCAACCACGTCTTGCTGTTACTTATTATCCCCAGCTCTGCACAAGTCTATATTCGGCTTTAGCATCTTGCTAACCGACGTTTAAATTACGCACCGGTAATTACATTGAACCAGGTTAAGGAACCTGTTTTATGCGTAGTCTCTGAATATGTTACCTACATTTGAATTTAACATTAACTTATATAAAATTAAAAACCCGCAAGTAGCGGAGGTTCGTCTGTCGCGTACGCAGTGTCTTTCTGTTTATTTGAAAATTAAATGAAAAGATTATTTTAACCTTCTTAAGACTCGGTTAGACTTGTTACAGACTAAAACGATAACTCGCTTCCAGTCCAGTAGGGTCTGCAAATCGTTAACACAAGCTTCTAGATACAACACAACCCTGCACATGTCTTGTTTCCCTCTACTTATCTCCCTTTACTCTCCATATTGCTCCTATTCAACAAAGATGAGCAATCCTTCCTATTCTTTTCATGTTTATTTAAATTACCATTGCTCATAACGGATTGGAAAAAGAGACTGATGTCATAAACTATTGGTAAAACTTTCAAGTCTGGAAGCGAGATCATAAATCTTTCTTGTCTATGTCTATGTACTTAATTATTGTACTATAAAGCATTTTCCATTTTATTCTGTAGGGCAAAAAAAAAGGCAATATTAAGTTTAGCGATATTAGTTTAATTTAACTGAGCTTCTGTTAAACATTAGATCACATATTTTGGCATATTATCCTTCGCTTTTTTAAAATTTCTTACATAAAACGTTAAATTTAACTTTGTCTCATTTAGATTACTCATAAGAGCACCTGTTGTTTATTTCCCCTTTGCACAATTTCAAGTTGAAGTTTTTAACAACAGTGAAAAACACGTATTATGTGTTGAGTGGTATCGCAGGACATAAAGGAGGGGACTAGCTTTGGTGGTTAATGGTGCAAGCCCTTAATACACAAAATTTTATTTTTGTTTAGTGTTTTAGAGTCTAATACAGGAATTAAAATTGTATAAAACAATTTAAGACAGTGCTTAAAGAAAGCAAGATAGTACAGAAGTGCATTGTAAATCCATTCAAAGACAAATAAATCAGTTTACAATGCAAATTCATTTCAAGGAAAAAAACTCTTGTAGCTTTTGTTTTTATACGTTCGTTAAAAGCTTTTGTTTTAATTAAGAAAAGAAATAAATTGTTGCCAAACAATTCTCAATGAACGCCTTTAGTGTGAATTAAAAGTAAATCCGACCGTTTTCTCTGAAAGCTTTAGAAGCTGGAATACACTTTTAAGACTAAATGTAAATACTTAATTAATAATTGTTAAAATATAGCGTTTTAGCAAATAAAGCTTGGCTATATGTATTGTTCAATAATATTATTTTATTATTACGTTTGAAACTTTTTATTTAGAGTTTTTCTTTGAACTCAGATGATTAGAGCTTTTCTAAGTTTTCCTAGTCTGAACTTCGGATATGTCACTAGCTAGGAAGCAAAATTTTAATTAGAGAACCTAACATTTTTAGGCCTTGAAGGGAGTGTTTTAAAAAATTCAAATGCCAACTTAAAGGAGAGCGGTAACTTAATATAAAAAGTGAGAGTAATTTAAAATAATTGTATATCCTTCCACGCTTTCGGAAATTAAATTAATGCTCAAATTTTGAGGTTTAGTGTGGTTTATTTAATTATGGCAAAGCACACAAGGGCTATCTGCCTAAGGGGAGGTATGCCTTCGTGGAGGACTTTCTAAGGGAAACTAGCTCGTATAAATGTTACCCATGGGGAAAACTACGAAAACGCCCATGCAAGCCAGCCCGTTCGCGGGATTCGAACCTCGGACGGAACTACCCGTGTTCAGCGACTTTACGGCTCGGCCGTCGGTGGGCTAAATTTTGAGGAAGCTTTTTAGATTGTAATCTTTTAAAAGAAGAAGTAGCCATTTTTTAAGCTTCTAAAAAGTAAAAAAATGGAAATGAGGTTAAATGTTTATAAAATAAGGCTTTTATCATGTGCAAATTGCTTGAAATTATTTTTATAATTATAGTACTCTTTTAACGGGTGTGAACATTTATGACCGTTTAGATAAATAAATTTAACTAGAAGACTGCAATTTTGTAAAATATTTTTATTATTGTTTCAACCTTAAAATAGCCATATTCATAAACTTCATGTGAAATAACAGGAAAAAGTAAGTTTGAATTCAATAGCTGCAGAGCGACAAAGCTATGAATACTTAATTTTGTTAAAAGTTCAACCTTACAGTTAAAATTTGCTTTAAACTGGAACTATTCCAACTAAAAATAATGAAAGCCTGGGACAATTTATAATTTTACTTCTTTTCATCCCACTCCTTCTGTGATCAAATATTAAACGAGAAAGTTTATGTGGTGAAAATTGAAAACCAACAATGATAATACAATCCTACTTTCGATCAAGAGCGTTCTGGGGAATGAAATCCGATAATTCTGTTCCCACTTCATTCACTACCAACAACCTTTAAAATGGACTTTCGTACTGATGAATTTTAGATGCCTTTATTCTATATAAACAATGCAGTCACAAACGTCCATACTTTTTAGAAATCAAATAACGGCTTTTCAACGGGGATCAGATTTTTCTTTATTTCTTATTAACAAAGTCGTCATATTGAAAGTAGAAATTTTATTTTGTGAAGTTGCTAAATTTCTGTACCTATCTCAGAACATAAAGAACGGGAAGGAAGTTTTTTTGATTTTATGCATTTGATTTTGCATCATTTCATTGAAACATTTTATCAAAAGTCATTCATTTTCATTCAGTGATGCTAAGTTTAGAGCATTATTGAATCCACTTAGCAAAGTATTCCTTAGAAAACAGCCTACTCACTTCTACAATCTTTCATTACAAAGTTCATGTTTCTTTTCAGAGCTTTGTGAAAGTTAGTTGAAATTACAAGTATATCAGATTTTCAGTTTCATCAATTAGATACTTACTTTCACCTAGAAATCAAACATTGCCCCTCGCAAAAAGCTAACAGGAAGTTCAAAGAAAGTTGGTATATTAGTAAGTAGTTATGGGGAAAAATTCATAGCAGTATAATTAAAAAACATTTTAAGTATTCATTAGTAATTACGCAGCATTTACAACACAAAACATTTGAAGACAGTACAATTAATAATGTTATGTACAGTTTCTGACTTCAAGGTTTCTTCTAATTGTCGTGAAACTTGACAGGGAATAGAGGTTGTGCTGTAGGATCCAGTAAAATTTAACCACTGTGCAATAAGGATCATTTTCGTTTTTCTGTATCTGTTGCAGAGAAAGAGTGAATGCTTCTTTTCCTTTAATGAGAAGCGAGCTACGGGTGGCTTGTAACGTATGTGCGTTTTGAAAAAGACTTGTTACATGTGAAATTGTCAGAAAGCCTTTCGTCATAGCAGGTAAATGGACGTAGCGGCTTTGTAAAACAAAACTTGACTTCGAGCATTTATTATTATCCTTGGAATACGACGCAAATAGTATTGTTTGACATGAGACGTTTTGTCAGGGCATAATGTTTCTAGGAGAATTTCCCACTGCGAACGATAACAAGAAACTAATCTACTCATCCTTCTTGTGGAACTGTAGAAAATATGTACGGTGCCTAATTTTAGTTGCTACGTTGCTGTCCATAAATTAAGGATAATGCAAATTCTTCCTGGAGTAAATTAAAAAAAAAAAAAAAAAAACTATTTACAAAAAAACCATATTACATGTTTTTATGATTGTTAATACATTGTATGTCTCCCAGACAATGCAATACAGTCCGTACAACGCCTAGGCATGCTGAGTATCAAATTATCGGTCTGATCTTGGGGAATATTACACCACTAAAAAGCAATGCTCTCCGAAGTTCCGGTAGACATGTAGGAGGAGGTTGACGGGCTGCAACTCATCGGCCAAGCATGTCCCACACGTGCTCTACTGGATTCAAGTCCGGTGAGAATGCTGGCTAGTCCATACGGGTGATATCCTCCGATTGAAGGCATTCGCTTACGATGTTTGCACGGTGAGGACGGCCGTTTTCATCCATAAACACAAATTGTGCGCCCATGGCGCCCCGAAACAAACGTACATGTTGTTCCAGAATGACGTCCCGATAGATTTGGCTTGTCATGGTTCCAATTTGAACATGCAGGTTAGTTCTGGAACCCAGAATAATTCCACCTCAAACGAGCACTCCTACACCACCGTAACGGTATCGTCCAATGATGTTTTATTGGTGGTAACGGGTACCTGGAGCTCTCCATATGAAAGTCCGGCGACAGTGAGACTGCAAGCTAAACCTGGACTCGTCGGAAAACATCACACAAGCCCACTGTTGCGGTATCCACAATGCATGCTCTCTACTCCAGGCTAACCGCAGGCGACAGTGAGTTGCAGTAAGTGGAACGCATCTGACAGGTCTACGAGCATATAGACCAATCTGCCCTAAGCGTCTATACACGGTCTGCCTTGAAATTGTCGTACCAGTGGCTGAAGAGAGCTGACGAGACAGGTCTGAGGCTGTGCTCCGCTTGTTTCTTTTGGCAGTAACTGCCAAATACCGGTCCCCATTCGGCGTTGAAACTCTGGTGCGACCTGTGCTGTAACGTCTACTCACATTCCCCTCATCTTGGAATCGTTGCCAAAGCCTGGAGATGACACTCTGGGCAATTCCAAGTTCGTCTGATACTTCCAGTTGGGTACGCCCACATTCCAGACGGCCGATAATTCTACCACGTAAAAAATCATCCAAATGCGTCCTTTGTGTCATAACTATTCGGTTATTGCATTGAAATGCTTATAAAGCGCCTGCGAACAATTTTACTTCTTTGCCTGTATTCCTTATATATCACTCTCTTACACTCTCGTCATTGTGACGTACCATCGGTGTCATCTGGTTACTTCCTGAAATTTGCATATGATTCTTGAAGATGTGTGTAGTGATTTTACAGGTGATATATTTATTTTAGAGTTCGATTTCCGCGTGACTCCGAATTATCCTTAATTTATGGACATGAGTGTAGTTCGGTAAAGGCTACAGTAGATTACAATCGATTAATTATGTTCAAGTGAGGCGTGGTTGCGTCAGAAGGTGCCGTTATTTAATCATTAGGTCTGGAGTTAAATAGGAATGTTTTGGACAGAAAAGGGGCTTTTTGCTCCTTTTGGAAAGTTTTATACTTGTTGATTTACATCGCGTTTTACTGTAATGAGCAGGAAAAGAATGGTAATGAGTGGTGCAATGTAAAAGAAAAGTAGGAAGGACAAATTCTAACAAGTAGGGGTTTCCCTCAGAGTTTAGCAGCCGAAACAAGAAGAAAAAACGAAAAGAGAGAGAGGAGAAATTGCGGTAGATGATCAGTAGAAAGGTGTGCAGGGTTTTCCTGATATGGAGAAAGAAATTTTTATTGGTGATAAGTAGTATGACATTGGAGAAGAGAAAACAAGGCAATGCAATGCTGCGATGACTCGAGAGCGTATATGAGATAGAAAAAACTTGCGGATCCAATCTCGGCCTCGTGAAAGATGACCTGTATTGAATAATTAAGTGTACTGTATAGGAGAAATACAGGAATTCATAAACCCCAAAGAAGAAAATGCGACGATCTGCGCTATGTTCTCGGCGTTGTGATCCTGGGTTTCGAAGTACTATAAGGAGATTGTTCGGAACTGTTATTTATCATGATGAAGTAAACTGCTCCACTTTACGACCAATTTGTTAAGTACTATAAGTGACTATGTCAAGAACAGATTCTATGAATTTATTTGAAGTCTGAATCTCGAAACTTTAGTCTTCAGTATTGAGTAAGTTTGTTTTATCTTCCGGATTTCCTTAGTCTACTCATATAAATACTTTTCACCTCCTCTTAGCATATGGTGATTATAATGTAAGTGACTAAGTGATTTTTGTTGGGAATTTAATGTGAATTGACACCTTTGGAAAAGGTAGACGGTTCTCCTAAAATGGTACCTGATGCGCCGTAGGTAGAATTAAACCTAGTGGTGTTTGAATAGTTGCGAAACGTAAAATGGAATTGTAGTTACGCGAGTCTTCAATCCAATGCAACGGGTATTTTGTTGAAAGAATCTCCAATGCGGTTAGAATTGCTTGGCTCTATACTTCAAAACCATCAGGCGTTTTTTTCTTTCTCTTTATAAGGAAACAAGAATCTTAAAAATTAACTGTACCCTCGCTGGGAATTGAATGGAAAGTTCATTATATTCCTCCTACTTGAAACATATCTAGGAAAAATTAGAAACTCGTCCGGCTAAATTAAGGTGGTAAAGTGTTGACGAGCACCAGATTTTAGTTTCTGCGTCTTTGTAAAGTTATTCTTCTTTATGAGCAGAAAACATTAAAAAAACCAATCTTGCCCACATAAAAAAACCGAACTGAAACCTTCCTTTTGCTAAGGATTCAACTATCATTGAAAACCATTCTGAATCAATAAACCTATAAACATATGGAAGAAATTTGATTCAGAACCACCTTTTTGAGTGACGAATCTGCTTTTTACCATTGAGATATTGAATTAAGAAGTTATTTTCAGATAATTCTGGTTTACGATGAGTTATCTACACCCCAAGAATATATAAAAGGGGTGTCTTTAATTAAAAGTTCGATAAGAAGGTGATATAGAAGCAGCATGTTAAAGATATTACAATTTAAGCCAAAGACAAATCATAAATTATAACAAGTAGAGGCAATTTTAATTTAAGATACAAAAATATGTGTAAAATCTGTTTTAGCTGAATGCTGTGAGGCATCATTTGTAACCAGTAATAAGAAAGTATTTAAGAATTAGATGTAACAAAATTCAGATAACAAGATTGATTACTACAGCAGAAAAACAACTCTAGTTCCTTTTACGAGGTTGCTTATAAAAGCAATATGTTTGCAGGAATTAATTTTACGGATAACTTTATATTACATAAGAAAATAATAATGCTATCTAAGAATAATTATCCGAGAAATTACTTGATCAGAATAGACTTAAGATGGAGGGAGGTAGTGCAAACATTTCAAAGAAGTAAAATGGTACTTGACAAACTTGAAATTTATTTTCTTCATTTTATCTGTTGATTGCGGGTTACATACAGTGAAGACATAATCTGACATAGTTAATACAGAAGTTTCATCTGAGTAAAATGCATCATTTTGAAAACTATACTTATTTACCACAATCATGGTTAGTATGCTCAAGGTAAAAGTGAGGTCGTATTTCGTAAAGTGTGTAATTCTTAAGCATAATTTGATGTATATATGAAAATGTAAATTTTTCAGAAGCCATTGAATTAAATCTAATTTCCGTTAAGATATCATAACAGAACATTTATATAAATTTCTTCTGTTTTAGGCCTTTTCATTACATTGTGAAATTAATGTAAACATTGTGTCATTATATTGTGAACTTAATACGTTATTAAAACGGAATAAACTGTACTAAGAATCCAGATAGCTAAACTGAAAACTTCAAAATTTACAGCTTTAACAGAATTTATAAGATTGCATTTAAAAATTTTGCAAGTTGTTCTATGTGTTATATCCCAGAATTAAAAATATATGTAGTGCAGTTTGTTTATATTTGCAACTTAATGCGTGTAAGACTTTTTAACGACAACGTGACAAATTCAGAACACAATATGCAAATATGTATAGCAGGCAGCCATCCTATACTATGTTTATTTCAATAAAAATATTGAAAAACTACTAGGCATGAAAATTCAAATCACTCTGTTGCATGTTAAAAACATATGTTTAATACATTATAAAGAGTTTACTTATAATAAGCACTTATTATAATGCGGACTTGCTTATAGCACTTTACAAATTCAACAATGTTTTGGCTGTGCATATCAGTTATGCTGATAGTTTCCTTTTTGGATTCTGATATCAGCTTCTCAAAACAGTATCATAAAACAGCAGAAACTAAGATGTAGGTTCCATAGGAAAGTTTGATTAAAACAATCTGGAGAAAATCGAGGTAGTTAAATGTTTTTAATGAAAAATGATTTATTACATGGTTACACAGCTATACATCATAAAATAAGCAACGGCAATTAATGCTGATGTGCCGCCTAATTTTGAATAACTAAGTAGTTTTATGTCCAAATGTTCATTCAGCAAACCACTCCGGAAAACTCTGACAATCGCAGAGGCAAAGTGAAACACACGCATTAATTTTCCGATTTCCCAGAGGATGATTAAAACTTCATACTAAGTTCTTTGGAAATGAAACGTAAATTTTAATGAAGATTATATAATTCAGCTAATTATGCAATCGCTGTCCATATAATTAAAATTCTTCCCCTTTTCGCGTAGCCTCATGTGTTGTGTAACCATGACGGAAATAATGGGCTTTCGGATCGATTCTTATGATTGTATGATAGAGAAACAGGAGACATAGTTGAATATTTCACTGCGATGCATTCAAAATAAAAACATGGAGTAACTTTTAATAATATACATCAACTGTATGTTGGTCAGCTGTGTTTGAAGTTTTCCATATTTGAATTTTTTAATCGCCCTATTCGCTGTTAGATTCATTGTCTATTAGAAAAAATGTGAGATAATAAAATATTTATTCCTATGATAGAACTTCAAGAACAATTTTAGAAAATAGGAAATCAGTTAATTCGACAACAACCAAGGAAATGATGCCTTTTTAAAAATTAATTAAGTCAAAATATTTAACGGATTTTAATTTAGGGGATCTTCGGGTATTTTATTTGATTTTCTTAAATTGCTTCGAACAGATACTTGTTTTTTCAGTAAATATTATATAAATTTCTTCTGTTTTAGACTAAATCCAATAACTTGAAAAACAATAGATCAGCATTTTCGTAGCGGATGAGTTTACTTGAAATACATCATCATTCAACAATGACGTTATTATCAGTTAATTCGACAACAACCAAGGAAATGATGCCTTTTTAAAAATTAATTAAGTCAAAATATTTAACGGATTTTAATTTAGGGGATCTTCGGGTATTTTATTTGATTTTCTTAAATTGCTTCGAACAGATACTTGTTTTTTCAGTAAATATTATATAAATTTCTTCTGTTTTAGACTAAATCCAATAACTTGAAAAACAATAGATCAGCATTTTCATAGCGGATGAGTTTACTTGAAATACATCATCATTCAACAATGACGTTTTGAAGCAAAGATGAAAAACGTTTTTTTCTTTATCATCCATCCGGGACTGAATTTAAACTAGTATAACAAGAGAGAAATAAACAAAATACCCCCTCCCCCGAAAAAAAAAAAAAAAAAATAGGTGCGAAGAGCAGACGTTGTTAAAACACCGACAACGTAAGTAAGAGTTATCATACGCAAGTAGTCAATTTTTTGCAGCCGGTTATGTGTGTAAGGTAAAAACGTCATAAAGTAATGATATAAAAACGATAGCATCATTTTGTCTTCTTGTTGGTTCTATTCAATTTTTTATAAGCTTTTATTTAGTTTTATTAATATTTGTAGCTACGTGAATAACAGATAAGTTTGATAAAAGGCTAATTCTGAGGTCGGTGGCATACGGTATTGTGGTCACGGTGGAAGAAATAACCGCCGTAAGGGTAAAAAAAAGGGAGGAGATTTGTCTGCTATTATCTAAATCTTCGTCACAGATTTTTTTAAACTACTTCCTGATAACCTATCGAGTTCAAATTTTGCACACACACTATTTCACGGTTCGATGACGACATACAAAATGGTGAAGTAATTTTTTCAAAATTTGATTGCGATTGTTAGCGCAAAGGAGTGTTAGGTCATAAGAGCTACTAATTTCGCTTTGGCATTTTGCGTCGATTCACTTTCTGCTTTTATTCACTTTTCAAACTGTTGCCACCAAACATTACAGTCCTGTATTATATTTAAAGAAATTAAATAACGAAGAATCTGCATAAATATATCTATGTTTCTCGCATTGTGATAAAACAACGGTACCTAGAGCCATCAAATTTTGAATAACGTAATCCTCCACCGAATATGGACATCTGGAAGTCGAAATTTGGAACTTTGAATTTGTTTTATTATATACTTCATATTTTGTCAGATATTGAAGAATTTTTGGTTAACAAATCCAACAATTTCAAAGCGAGGAATGACAACACTGTACGAAAAGAAACATTTTTATCTCCAGCGTGCGAGACTCTGTATCGGAGATTCTAAAGATATGCTCATTTAAAAATATTTTGCGATATTGCTGTATAATTGAATTTTATGGTTTAATTACAAATAACATGATATTTAATAAAAAAAGGTAATACAAAGTTAAAAAACGCCCCTTTGGGAGTAATGTAAAATCTGTATCTTTGGGCGTAATGTAAAATCTTATTATTTTTTTAAAGTTGAAACATTTTTTCCCATATCTTCGTTTAATAAATAAACTAAAAATCTCAGAATTTTACTATTTGCTCCATCGGATAGATCCGAAACAAAAATCTTTTAATGAAGTTTTTACGTAATTTCTGATTCATGTTTTCGCCAAGTTTCGAAAATCTTCGATTTTTTTCAACTATTTGAAGATCATTATTTAAAATTTAAACACCTAAAAATTTATCAGTTAGGAAGTTTCGTAATTCTCACATACACTGGTGTGAAAAAATTAAGGACGAAGTCGAAAAATTAGCATATCAGCTGAACGAAGAGGCAGAGCGGACAGAAAGACCAATCAGGAGATTAAGTAAGGTGATGTACGGTAGCACATGCGCAGATATGCAGGTAGACGTAATGGGGGAGTGTCTGAGTAGTATAAAGCATGTTGTCGGTGTAAGATCAGTATTTCTGGCAAAGAGATTGCACGCCGTATAGCATTTAAAATCACACCGAGTTGCTGCCTCAGCGAGAAATGGCGAATAATCAATCTGTTAGACGACATCTGGATGCTTTTACCCGAGGTCGAATCATTGGGAAGTTGGAGGAAGGCCGCAGTGTGACAAGTGTGGCTGTAGAGTTCGGAATTGCTCACAGCATCGTTTCACGACTTTGGAGACAATTTCAAACTACAGGAACAGCTATCCGGGGGCTTAGTAGTGGTCGTCCACGAGGAACCACACCCGCAGATGACCGGTATATTGCCTTACAGGCTAAAAGAAACAGGCGGCAGACAGCAGGAGAAATCGCTAGACACACGACGCAGGGGACTGGACGACCGATATCGCTTTTTACCGTGGCCAGAAGACAGCACGGTGGTGGTCTGTTTGCACGACGCCCTATACGGTGTGTACCTCTAACGCCTGCCCATCGGAGAAGGCGTTCTCTGTGGTGCCGGAAACACCGTAATTGGAGAGACAATGAATGGGGACGAGTACTCTTTACAGATGAGAGCAGATTCAGTCTGAGTAGCGATTCTCATCGCATACTCATCTGGAGAGAGCGGGGAAGCCGCAATCATCCCTCGAACATCATTGAAAGGGACAGGTATGGAGGTGGCGGTCTTCTCGTTTGGGGAGGCATCATGCTTGGTAGTCGTACAGACCTTCACATCTTCGACGCAGGTTCAGTCAACGGGACCCGTTATTGTAACGAGATTCTTCTTCCATATGTGCGTCTTTTTAGAGGCGCTATGGGTCCGCAGTTTCTTTTCATGGACGACAATGCACCATGTCATCGCACAGTAGCTGCCGAACAGCTCTTAGAGAGTGAGGATATTGAACGTATGGATTGGCCTGCACGATCTCCGGGTCTCAATCCCATCGAGCATGTATGGGATTTTCTAGGCAGACGCTTGGCAGCTCGTACCTTACCACCAGTAACGATTCCGGAGCTTCGATTGGCGCTGCAAGACGAATGGGCAGCAGTGCCTCAACAACTCATTGACACCCTCATTCTCAGCATGGGCAGACGCTGTGAAACCTGCCTAGCAGTCAGGGGAGATCATATCCCCTATTAAAGATCGGATGTTTCTTGCTGGACACCCATCACAGGGATGTTTCGGCCTTCAGTCGCATTGCGCTCCATGCTACTTTTTCAATAAAGCTTCTTTTTATCCCTCTGATTTCTCTGTTAGTAAGTATTGCTTACATTACTCATGTCCTTACGTATTGGGGATCTTACGGTATTAAATGTGTTGATTTGGAAAGCTTTTGTACAAAGTTATATTGAAAAAACCGTCTCGTCCTTAATTTTTGCACACCAGTGTATTATAAACCAATTAGTTCATTCTCTTTTAAAACAAAAATGATAAAACTATATGAATTGGACGATTTTCTACATTTTTTTTTAAATATATGCTGCAATGTTAAGCAGAAAGGCGAAAGTATTCGTTCTACTCTGGGCATCGCTTCGATACATAATTTCAAAGTTATAATTTCATTACGTCACACTAATTCTTTTGCCTCCATATACATTCATATAATATTCATCATATTTATTTAATTATTAATTTCACTCCGCTTTGCTGCAAGTAATTACTTGGAAATACATTATGCTTGCTACAGAAGTCGTCTGCCCTATTATAGATACTAATTTTCCCCCTTTGTGTCTCTCTCTAACTTATACATAGAGAAGGGACATAATGTTTTCAATCTAGAAATTCGATATCAGTTTTTTAATAAGCATGAATTAGAGTCCCCAAAATACGTTTTTATTATTTTTAGAATGCTATCTCTCTGTTTGTGTATATATGTTTGACTATTTTTTTCGTCCGTGATAACTCTTATATGAAACATCCAAGCATTTCCGTTTTCCGTATTTCAGCTTTCTTCATTCATTTAAAGAGTTGATTAGATTTGGGGTAAAATTGAGCAAACTGAAAAGATACCTTACACAAAGCCCATAACAGTTTTTAATGGGCAACCCAAAAAGATATTTTACTTGAAGCCCATAAGAGGTTTTATTGAAAAATTATATTTAAACATTAATTCAAAACCTCCCAGTTTTAATATTTAAGGTTTTTATATAGATGAGAGTAGCATATTAGATTTTCGCTTAAACTGATAAACCGAAAGCGGTACTTTACTTGAAGCTCTGAACTGATTTTCACGAAAACACATCTTATGAGATAGTCCAGAACTTTTCAAATTCGTTATTTGTAACACGTATGTTATTGGAAACAACATATTACATTTATAAGCATTAAAGGTACTCTGGAAACTATGGCAAATGCAATGAGAATGAGCTAAATTTGAAGATGAGCTGTCGTTGTGAAGCAATTAAATATATTAGCAAAGATTAAATTACTAGTCCTAAGTTGTGTGTCTGTTTGATGCTCGTGTCGAATCACTTTTCAAATGAAAGGATGCTGCCACTAAATGTTATTTATATGTATTATTCTTAAAGAAATAATGTTGCAGATATAAATGTTATAGGGAATATAAAAAATGTATTGCAACACTGAACACTCTATTGGGAATTCTGAGGATATGGTGCTTTTAAAGCTTTTAATGTTAAATTTAAAGTAGCGTATGTGAGAAGAAAATAACGTTTAATAAATAAAACTAAAAGAATGAATAAAAATATTTGTTATCTTAATAAAAAACTTATCATTGATATAATGCACTAAGAAAAGTCTGAAAAATACGTATAGCACATCGAGAATTATAAATCTATGCTGCTTTAAAAAATTGTGTTATTGTTAAGTCATCGATTTGGGAATTAGAAACACTCTATGACCCGAGAGTATACTGCAATCAATGCAATATTTTCAAATTGTGTACGGCCCGTATAGTTATCATTTTCCGTTTTATGAAAGAATAGAGTAGTCAGAAACGAGTAGCGTTCGTTGTTACCACTGAGGCAGGCACAAAGTTGTAAACACATTAGATTTTACTATTTACAAACGATCAACCAATTCCGTGTTTTTATAGCAACGAGCTTTAAGTAATGTATCACTTAAGCTTTAAGTAATGTACTTAGAGCTTTTTGTTATTTAGAGCATGGAATTGGCGTGAAGGCATATGCACATCTAATTTGTTGTAGTTAGATTTTGTATTTACAGTTTTTTTCTTTTTATTAATTTCAAAAGCAACTGATCTTAAAGACTAATTACGGTTTAAAATTATTTATAAAATATATGCAGCAACATTTAAATTGTTTTCATTTCATAATTTAATCTACAGTTTTCTCAGTATTTCATTTTTAAAGCTGACCTTTCTTTATTTTATTGAGACGCGTAATATCAATCATTTTAGTAGTTCAATAATATTCAATAATAGTTTTGTCACTATGGTCAATGCGATCCATTTTTAAACTATTTCCTGATAAGCTACGGAGTTCCAATTTTGCACATCTACCAGATAGCGCATTACAATACAATATGACGAAGCGATAAATTTTGATTTAGATACTTTTAAATTTAATATTAAAACATTTTTTTCATTCATATATACTTTAAGGAACAAACTATCAGAATTTTACTATTCGCACTCTCGTTAAAAGTTTTTTAACTGGCTTTCGAAGTTTTGGAAAAATTATTGGATTTTTTTTACCTTTCGATGTAACATAACTGTTGCAAGTAAAAGATTGATTATTCGTTGTTTTAAAAAGGATTTTTGAATTGAATAATTTGATTGTAACGTGCCATTAATACTGAAATGATAAAAACTAAAAAGTAGGAAATTTTGTAAAACAAAATTTTATTAAAAACCCATAAACCAATCAATGAACGAATATCGGGAAACTTTATCATAGTTTAATGGGAACAAGTGATTAAATAATTCTGTTAAAAATGAGTCTACAATTTTATATCCCAAATAATACAAGGGTCGTTGCCTAAATAACGAAATCTATTATTCGAATTACATTTTCAATACAAATTTATTGAGGGCATTTCAGTATTCATGCTATAAAATTGTAGATGAATTTTGTAAAGAGAAATATTTAATTTCCTGTTACTATTAAACTACAGGATGAAGTACGTGTACCCTTTTAATTCATTAATTATTTTATGAGTCTTAAATGAAAGCTTATTTTATAAAATTTAAAAAAAAATTCAATGAATAAACACAATAATACATATGAGTATTTAGTTCAATACTATAAATTGCGCCTCAGTTTGGAAATGCGCCTTTCATTTAAAAGTACATAAAATGTTGTAAATTATTTTGTTTTCAATAGTTCATTGCTTTATGTATTGTTCCATTAGGTGTAGGACTTAGAGAAACAAATGTTTGGAACTGAGCTCATAAATGCTTCTGAAGGAATCTGTGCTGCAAGCAGGATTCAGCTGCTATTACGGCAATGCTTCTTTGACTGTTGATTCGTAAAAGGTTCGTTCATTGTTACTTTTCTGCGCCACATCAGGTATTTTTCACAGACGAAGCATCAAGTCATCTTAGTGCAATCTCGATAAACAGAAACCTCATCGGCTTATCGTGCCTCCTTTGTACCTTGCGAAAACTGGTCACTGGTGTGTTATATCAATACGACTGTAAGAATTATGTTAATTTTATTAACGGTTAAATTTTGAGTTAAAATTCCTTTCCTGTCGATTCTTAACTTCAACTTACTACTTCCGGCCAGAACGTATTTTTAGAATCACTCTGAATACATAATGAGGAAGAGCGGTATTTAACCGAGAAGTTCTACTTGCTGAGTGAGAGAGAATCAGAGTTTCTAATTAGCGGGCGTTCGCCTTTTGGGCTACTCCCTCTCAAAGCTGTTATTACGCTCGGCCGTACTCAGGCCCTTGATAACTTCGCAGTCAATTAGAGTTAAGAGCCCAACTCGGTTAGAATCTTCATATCTTCGGCTATATTTCTTTAGTTTAAATTAGTTTTAGTTTACTTCTTAGCCTCTTAAGTTCAAGTGTCGGCTTTTATTGTGTTCTGTCAAATCTTATTTGAATAATAAAGGGTTATTTACTTTTTCATCTTGTTGTTTCTTGTCACACGAACTCAAGCGATTATTCGCTTAACAGTTCTTACGATTCTTCCCGTTCAACAATAACTTAGCATTTACAAAGTGAGGAACTCTACATGACAAATAATCAGGCTCCTTTTTTAAACAACTATGGATCTTTAAACGTGAGATTTATCAAGACGTCTGGAATTCATTGCTTAATTGCAGCATAAGTGAACTATCTTTTTGAGCATGAAGAAAACGGTGGGACGTGTCATACAATAGATTTCACCGATAAAATGGTGGAGCAGTTTTTTGACAACAGTGTTATATCTAAAGACTATGACCACCAAGATCTCTAAATCTTACCAGTATGGAATACTTTTGTTCGGATACTTAAAGCTTACAAACAATACACACCGCTTAGAAGAGCTGAGAATGAGCATGGCTGCTGCAACTCAGAGAGTGGATAAAAAAATGCTTCGTAAAGCTGCTAGAAGCATAGTGAAACGTATAGACAAATTCAGTGCATTGGAGGGACATCAACAAAAGCTGAAGGAAAGTGCATGTCATAAATCTATGCACTATTTCTACAAAATGTTCTTTTTTTACATTGACTTCCTTATCAAATATTACTATTATTTTGAAAAGTTATAAAGTATGCATTATAAGAAAAAATTGCTCTTTACTTTATAAAACTTCAGAAGTCACAGTCTTGGTTAGGGAAATAAAATTTTATTGCAACACACACATCGAATAAAAGTTTAAATAAAATATCGAAAATGTTTTTAGTACATCATAATGTTTAAATCAATTCCATATTTATAAAAAGGTATTATATACATAATTTTGTTATGTCCTTATTATAAGCTGAGATCTAATTCGATGTCTCGTGAACTCCAACGAGGTTATCAGGTTATTACATTTCTGTTGCATTTTTTAATATCTGATCCATAACCTTAAACTACAGATTTAAAATTTAGAGTACGAAAATAATTATTTTTACTTTCTTTGAAGAGGCATTATTTTATTTTCAAATATTTTGTTCTTCAAATTTTGAGTTGCATAAGATTTGTTTAATTTGGTTGCTTTTTTTACATTTAGGAATTTATATTCACTGGTAACAGATATTTTTACTTTCTTATACAAATGCTATACATGTTATTGTGTGAAACTATAACATTTTAAAGAATGTTATTTTAGTGAACATTTCAATAATAATTACCATACTGTACTTAAATTAACGGTAAATGCATTATTTAAAGCATGGCAACATTAAACCTACAAAGACAATGACAAAAGAAATATGATAGCATTATATTAAACAGAACTCCAATAGCGTTCTTAATTTAATTAACAAAAACAAAAACAAAAACTTATCGAGACATACACGAAGTAATTTAAAAAAACTGCATAGAACTATACAGTTTACAGCTTTACAAACATGAAATTATAAAAATGGATACTGTTTAACTATCATTTTTGTGAAATCCTGGAAATCATGAATTCAGCCAGGAGACAGAGAAGTTTCCAAAGGGCGGTTTTCCTTAATTCTTATTAAGTTTTACAGCAAGTCCTCGTTACTTTTACGAGTGAGCTGAAAGGATTCTGGATCAGCAACTTCTATTCTTCCATCACAGTACTTCTTAATCCCTACAAGATTCACGGCAGGATAAGGTATCGTGAAGTTCCTTTTTCCGGAGATCGCAAACATGTTCTGTGAGCATCAGGTTACTATGGCTGGCTCGCTGTTCTATCAACTAATTTCCTTCCCATTTAAGGCATTCATCTCCCAAACCATTCCTGTATGTACAAATGTTATCTCACACAAAAATGAATTTGGACAAAGCTTTCATAGGATTGAAATGTTCTGAAAATTCACGCACGGGGCGTTTAGATTTTTTTGCCTGTTTCTCGTAATAGGAAAATTCCTGTACGCAGGTAGGTCGGTCTATATTCATCCATCTTGATATCACACGACACAAAAATTTACTATAACCATAGTTGTCAATTTGTTTAGAGAAGAAAGAAAACAATTTCTAACTATCAGAAAATTTCAAAGGTGACATAATTTCATTTAACTCTTGAAAGTATATACAGACAGTTAGAGGTCCATTAAAATGACCTTTTTATTTATTGGATATTAACTGGAAACCAATTTATCTCCAATATGAATTAGTCATTGAAAAATATTATTACGTTTAAAATAACTTACTTTTACTAATTTACTGGTAATATACATAGACTGCTTCATGAAGTGCTGAAGTTAGGTTTTCCAGTATTAGTAGTAGTATTCAACATATACGTAGTATGCATCCAGTTACTACGTGAAATGGAATATAAAATGATCTCTTGTAATATCATGATTAAGGTTATTCAGTTTTGCTAATACGTTATTAAGGTATTCATTTTTGTAAAATTGAATAAGTAGAGTGATAAAAAATCAAACTAGATTTAATTTAAGAGAAGTTCAAAGACTCACTTTGCATTTTGCTTATAATACAGCTTTAATAAAAATGAACATCAATGAAAAAAGAAGTGCTGAATGTTCCGTCTTACAGACTAGATTATAAAAAAGTTTCGTAAAGCTGTTAAGAACATGGCGAAACGAATAGACAAATGCACAGCATTGAGGGAACGTCAACAAACGCTGTAGAAAAGGTACATATCATAAAGCTGTGCACATAAATTGTATCTACGAAAGGTTCATTTTTACACTGACTTCTTTATAGAGTATTATTATTATTTTGCAAAGTTATAAAGCACGCATTATGAGAAGAAACTGCTCTTTACTTTATATAACTGCTGAAGTCACAGTCTTGATTAGGGTTTACAAAGTAAAAGCTCTCACCAGCTCAAAGCAAGTGAATTGGACAGCTCAACGCAAATAAATGAAAGGCAGAGTACATGTTGGAGCTTAATGTTTTAATTTCTAATGATGAATCGAGAAAGCAATGTATATTAAGCAGATATATGAAAAGAATAGCAAAAACAATAAAAAAGATTGCCTTAACTAAATGACTATTTAAGTCTTAAAACTTCAATAGTATTTATACACTTCTCCATAAAAGCCCTTACTCTACCTTTAATTTTTCAGCTTTTGTTCGTAGACATGTACTAAAATGTCTTAATGACTCAAAAATTCCTTTTCGACATTTTTAAATTTAAAGAAATAAATTTTGTAGAAATTACGAAATATAGATTTTATACCTTTCCTCCACTCCCTATACTTATTTTTAAGAAAATGGTATAATTTTAATAAATAATAAATCTCAACAAGTTTGAATCCTGTACGACAAAAAATGTTCGAAATGTTTAATTTGAAAATTTGCCATTTCTGACATCATTTCCAATTTGCAATTGATGGGGTTGGTTAAAAAAATTATAATAATTCTAGGTTGGTTTTCTACCTAAATGCCATTTAATGGTATTCTTGTGATTCAGTAGTGTCTTTAATTTATGATTTTGTTACATTTAGTATGCCGAAAGAAATTTGACATGAATAATTTATAAGGTTTTGAAGTCTAAACATACATTATTAATATTTTCAAGAAAATTTATTACTTCAGAATCCTAATCTGGTAATCGTAAAAAAATTAATTGAAGTGCAAATATCTTTCATTTTTAATTAATGAAAATAATATTACCAGTTAACTACATGTCTGCCAGTGTTTTCTAGAACACGAATTCTATTTGATTCTGTTCATAAGATTTCTATTTTGGAAAAAAAAAAAAAAAAAAAAAAAAAGAAAAGAAAAGAAAAGAAATATTGTTCAACACCTTTCACAATAATCTGCATAGAAATGCTTTTCACTTAATCTCCCAAACGTAAGAAATCTTTTTCTAAACTGATACGTAATTTTTAATTACGTGCAAATGCAAACACTTGTTTGTCTCTTCAGTTGGTATACGGCCCCTGAATGTAATTTCGCGATCTTCATATCTAATAGTTCGATCAATTTTTATTGTTCGAGAATCACATGTTCTTTGCTTTATGTTTTATGATGTGAGCAAAATTTTCCTTAAAAATAAGTATAGGGACCGGGGGAACGTGTAAAATGTTAGATTTCGAATTTTTACAATTTGATTTTAATTTGAAAATTGCCAAACAAGAATCTTTTTATCATTTAAAATGCTTTTGTAATTGGAAGCATACGTCTACGACTAATACGTTGAAAAATAAAGGCCACGTAAGGACGTTTGTGGATGCGGTATATATTAGAACGTAAGATTTGAGTAATGAGTTTTTCGCATTTTTATTGACTATTTTTCATTCATAGAACTGAGGAAAACTGCTTATTGAGAATTTTATAGATAGATTCAGAATATTCGTGAGCTATGTGAAAATAATTGGTGCTTGAAATAGCTCAAGCTGGAAATAACTTTTTGTCACATTCTGTTATTATATAAATTTTTTAAACAGCAAGAATGTCATTTTGATTCAATACGGTTTTAATTTATGCGATCTGGGGTTTGTTGAAGGTCAACCAACAGCCGCTTATAGACTTTAGCAAAATAATCCGTTTTTATTTTTACAAATATACTTTTAGCCATAGACATAACAATATTTGTCGAGTAATAGAAATGAATGTAGTATTTAGTAGGAAATAAAAATAAGTTCCTACAAAATAGTATCTCATTCATTCAGAGTTCATCGATTTATTAACACGCCTACACTTGATATTGCCAACAATTTTGGCCTCATATTGCTCTATTTTCAATTAGAATTATTTTTTACGTCGATTTGCTGTCTCTAACAGCAGATATTTTGTCTTCTTGTTGCTTTGTATTCCTTACTTTTCTTCGTGATTTGAGAATATCGTCGCTTGTTTTTAAAGAACTAGTAATATATTGTGCATTTAAATGTAATTGTGAAAAATAATAAAACAAACCTAGATTTCCAAAATGGAAAAATGGCAAGAATTGACAAAGCGGAAAAGTGATGATTCACAGGAGATGGATCCAGGGAAAGCGGAAAAGGGAGGACTCAAAGGAGATGGATCCAGGGCAAACTACTAGCACTAAGAATATTAAAAAGAAGAGAAAATTGTTTATAGAAAATTATTTATCATTTGGGTTTACCTGGAATGGAGATGATATGAACTCTGAACCTCAATATGTTCTTTTCGGGGAACTATTATATCAAATCATAGTATAAAACCATCGTTTCTTAAAAGACATCTTGAATCTATCTTGAATGTCAATTTAAAGGATAAATCTGAAGAATATTTTAAGAAGAAATTATCGGAGTTTAAAAATACCAAAAAAGTAATGAAAGATTTTGTTACTTCAAGTGGAAAAGCTTTGGAAGCTAGTAAGCCTAAGAATTGCCAAGACTGGGCAGGCTCACACTGTTGAAGAAAACATTATATTACCAGCAGCTAAAGATATCGTTTTAACATTATTAAACAAACAAGCGGGCTAATATGCTTAAAATATTCCGTTATGCAAATGGTATAGAAAGTCCATGTTATTCATGAAATGGCAAATTCCATAAAAGAAACACTTATTTAAAAAATAAAACACATTAAGTATTTCGCATTGCAATTAGATGAAAGTACTCATATAACGAATTTTGTTCAACTATTAGTTTACGTACCTTTCGAAGAAGATAAATGAATTGACGAAGAGTATTTATTATGTGAAGCTGTTCATGATAGAGCAATGAAATTTTTAAAGTAATTGACAATTTCATGTCTGACAATTTCATGTCTGATGATATTCATTGGAATAAGTGCATTGCCGTATGCAGTGACAGAGCTCGGGCTTTAACAGGAAAACATTCCTGTGCTATTTCTCAAATAAAGAAAGTAGCACCCGAAACTAAATTTGCTTACTGCTCCATTCCTCGTGAAACTTCATTAGCCAAAACAATCCCAGAAAACCTAAAAACTATTTTGAATCAAGCTGGGAAATTTGTTAATTTTATTAAAAGCCGAGCTTTAAATTCAAGAATATTTACGATTTTTTGCCAAGAGATGGGCAGTGAACTTAAAACGCTTTTGTTATATTACGAAGTAAGATGGTTATCGAGAGGCAAGGTTTTAAATCGTCTTTTCGATCAGAAATTCAAACATTCCTCTGTCATTCAAAATTTGAATTGCAAAATTGTTTATGTAATAAATTATGGTTAGCCCGTTTAGCATATTTTGCTGATATTTTTGGAAAGCTCAATGAATTAAATTTAGGATTACAAGGACAAAGTGTTAATTTGTTTACAATTAGAGATAAATGCAATGATAAAAAAAAAAAAACTCGAGCTAATCAAAGAATGGGATAATAATATTTTAAGCATTTTAACCACTTTTAGAAAGTTTTTTAGCCGCAAATAATTTGAAAATGTCTGACAGTAAAAATCACTGTTTTTCATTGATAAATAATTTCAGCATGTGTTTCCCCGAGGATAATGAAAAAGAAAATTTGATTAGAAATCCATTTAGTTTAAATGTACCTGAAATTTCATCTCGTGAAGAAAAAGAACAATTGATAGAAATTTCTTGTGATCGAACTCTAATTGAACATTTAAAAAATAACACACTTGTTAACTTTTGTTTAAAACGAAAAACAGAATTTAAAGGCATTTCAAATAAAGCTAAATTTTTATTGCATTTTTGCACAACTTATTTGTGTGAACAAGGACCTTTCTCCCATGTTATGTTTGAAAATAAATACAAAACTAAATTAAACATGGAACCTAATTTACGGTTAAAACTAAGTGAAATAAGTCCAGACATAAAGAAATTGATTTCTCTTAAACAGGCCCAAATTTCACAGTAAATTTTAGAATTAAAGTATTATTACTTAAATTTTGATAATTAAAATGATAACCAATTTTTAACCTAATACTTTTTGTGTGGATGTTGAATAAAAATAGTTTGTGCCAAATGGCAAAATAATATATATTTTTTAATACTTATAGTGCGAAATTGAAAAATAATCATTGTAAAATGTAGTGGTGGTAATAAAGTTTTTCAGTTTTTGGTTAGATAGTACGCATTATTCAAAAGTTATAGAATAGCTGAGCTAGTTTATTTCACACTGAAAAGGTAGCGAAAAATAGGGAGAATTGTCTAACTATAAAGAGACCCACCAGCGGCCGAGCGGTAAAGTCGCTGAACACTGATAGTTCAGTCCGAGGTTCGAAACCCGCGAACGGGCTAGCTGCATGGGCGTTTTCGTAGTTTTCCTCATGTGTAACGTGTATACGAGCCAGTTCCCTTAGAAAGTCCTCCACGAAGGCATCCATCCCCTTAGGCAGATAGCCCTCGATGCTTTGCCATAATCACACACACATACACATTCCAACTACAAAGTGGCCAAGTTTTCAAATCTGTTTCTCTTCCGTCTTCTACTTAAATAATTGTCTAATTTGTATCCTTTAGAAAAGATTCTGATGAAATGAGAGACGTGTAAGGAATGTAAAAAAAATTAATCGAAACTAAACGTTTACAGTATAAATGAACGCTAGTAAAACTTTGTAATACTTTTTTTGATACTCCACCAAATGAGAGCTTGATTGATTATTTTCTTCTGTGCATCTCAGGGGTTTTCGTTATGAAACAATTGTGTCTCTATAACACAAATTAAATAAAAAATGTATATTTAGAAGAATATGTGTCTAAGATAAACTAGAATTCTGAATGCCTTAATTACTACAAGTTACATTACATCAAATGGAAGTAGAGATTTCATGTACATTCAGTGGATGCTTACATCTAAACTGATTATCTTTTACTGATAATTAAATCCAAGGTTAATAATAATTCCGAAATGAACGATGTGTATAGTGATTATGAAAACACTAAAAATGTTGGCATTGGGTGATTGTTTTTGATATACAGACGATAAGAATTTCAGTTGAATGAAATGTTTAGAATAACAGTCTGCTTCATTGGTATTTAGCCCACCACAAGCACTCGTTTAGAATTATGAAATCCACTCGTTGCAATTAAACAGAAATTTACATGAACAATAAGAAACAACTTAGCTTTGTAAACAGGGAAAAATTCAAATAAAAGTATAAGAATTATCTCAAGGTTTTAACGCAAGCTGCGGCAATTATATTTAAATTTTACTTATAAAATATTATTTAATTTTCTTCTTTCCTTTTTGCCTCTTTTCAATACGACGTCCGTTTATTTCAGATTATATGCAGATTTTGACTGGTAAGCAATTTTATTATAAAGTTTAGAGATTTAGGAATAAGGGTGTGAGAATTTGACTTGCTGTCCGCTGCCTTGCTGATTAAAGTAAGGTTTGTTGGCGATTTCAGTGCTGGTCTTGGTGTCAGAATTTAGATCTTCCTTTGGTAAGAGCTATATTTGAATTTCTGACTAAGGAAAAGCTTGAAGTTTTTAGTCAAATAAGATTTAAATCTTTGAATCTGCACTCATTGTGAAAGAAAGTTTTGAATTTTAAACAATTTAGCTGGTAAATTTGTGTTTGCATATTTTAATTCAGTCATTCATGATTGGTAAGGTCGAAAAAACGTAAAATGGTTTCATTCTGTGTTTGTCTGGTTGATAGCTAGATATTCTGGAAGTGATAATTCACATCACAGAACTCACGTTACATGTTATTATTCTTGAAATTGATATAGATAAGTTATGTCGAACCAACAGGAAGTGTTACAAATTATAAGAAGATAAGTAAATTAACTTAAAATGCTTTAATTCTGTGTCTGTTTGTTTGATTATTAGATATTCTGATGGTGATAATCCACCTCACAGAACATGTGTTACACTTTATTCTTGTTGCAATCAATATAGCTAAGTTACGTTTAGAACTCACAGCTGGTGCTACAAATTCACAAGGAGCTAAGCAAATTTTCAAAACTCTTTGTAGGATTTTAATACTATTATAGTTAATCAAATTGACTGAAAAAGACTGATCCTAAGCTCCATTCGTTACTTTCTTTTTCGAAAATGTACACACACCTTCAGACGCATTTCAAAAACTCATTTTCTTGTCCTCTTTGTTCAAATTTATTGAAAATATTTCTGATAGCAGGAAAAAAATTACTTGGAGTTAATTACAGGATTAGGTTCCCCCCCCCCCCGTGTGTCGCAAGGTGTTTACCCATCTTCTATTATTTGTAATGCTTTAGTTTGAGAGTGCAGTAAAAATACTTGACAAAAGGCACCAAGTTTTAAATTATACCTATAAAATGACTATTTTCTTTTTGCGGAGATGTACAATGTGCTAGATACTAGTTTTTGATATCAGATGTTTTTATATTTACTTAAATATTATTCACTCGAACTTCAAATTGTAAAAATTTCAAAACTGTATAAGAATACGGAATAGAAATATTCTAATTTATCAAACAATATAAAATGTTGTAGCATAGAAACATACATTTCCTCTGATATTTTGCTGCCAAATACCTTTCCACTTATAATGTTAAGATATTTAAAGTAGAATGAATTCAGAATTCATAACAAGCTTGAACGGGAATCAGATTATTTTAGAAAATCACGGTTGACAGTGCAATCAAAATGTTATGAATGTGTTAAAGCTGTTTTAGAAAACGAACACAAGAAACAGTATAAGAATTCTTGTTCCCAGTACTACTAAAAATTGTATATTGCGACATAAATAAAATTTATATAGAATCACTAGACATTAGGTAGTATCTCACTGAAAATGTTATATTTTCTAATTGATGGTTGTTATAAATCATAAGTTCTGTATAATTCCATTTAAATGATAGTCATTTGTACACTGAGGATTAAATGAATTGTAAACACATAATTAATGACTTGTAGATGCATCTTTTCGTTGTAATAATGGCCTGAATTCACTCTGGTATCGATTGAACAAGTTGCTGAAATGTAGCAAAAGGGATCTCTAGCCGCTTGTCCAATAAGAAAGTTTCAGCAGAGTGAGTTGTCTTAGATGGCGTTTAAAATCATTCCACAAATGCTCGATTACCTTAAAATGAAGAATGTTTTGGGGGATGGTATAATCGTATGTTAGCCGTCTCGTCCTGTAGGTTCTCAGTGGCACCTAACATTCCTTCTTCTCTTAAGATCCTACCTAGGAAAAAGGGCGACATTCTGGGGATGCATATTATCCCAACATATCGCAACTGCGTATGCCAGTAAATTTTGCCCTAGATTAACTACATCTATCGTCTTGAGCAACACTCGCACACGACATTCCCGGTCTTTAGCACAATATGTATGCGCAGCTCGGACCGATGTATTTAAGAAGCAGAATAGGCTGGATATGAAACATGCAACATTGATCTTTGCTTCCTTGTTTATTTCGTACAACATTCAAACAGCGCGAAGTTAAAAATGCAGAAAATTATTTTTAACAATCTAAGATATTGTGTAATTACAAATGATATGTCGATTAGGCGAATCATTGTTTAAAATGAGTTGTTTGATTACGTTGTGTTGAATTTTGTGCACTTATTTATTGGTATAAATATGACTTGCCTCAAAATTTAATTTTGTCAGATATATAATTTGGCACTGTGTAACAAATAACTATTATAGTACTCTAATAAGTAATTATTAGTAAAATTATTCAATTATTTTATATTAGTATCATTATTATTATTATTACTATACGTTTTTGTCACATTGCCATTATAATAAAGTGATAATATAATAATAATAATATATGTAATGTTCAACTAGCATTACATTATATTACCGCTGTAAGTAACTATAATATAAATTTTATAATTAATAACTTAAAATGATTTAATTCTGTGTCTGTTTGTTTGAATAATAATTTTATAATTATTATAACAATAAATTCTAATAATTACAATATAACAATTAATTGTTATTGCAAAGAGGATACTTTCATCTAGGAATATAGTTCCACGATTTAGCAGTCCCGGGGCTGAGAATGAATATAAATTTTAACCTTTTTTTTCTCTACGAATATCACACAAAGGCATCTTTTGCCACGATAACCAGCTAATTTCCTTTCCTAGGTAGCACGTTTCATGGCTCTGTTGAACGGAGGGCTTTCATATGAATTTTCATCTCTTCGGTTCTGTAATTAATACCCCTTCGAGATGACACTGTTTTGCGAGAATGCCAGACAAGGTTGCTTTAGCAATAATCAAATTATACTCAAGATCGATGTTTTCATGTTGCTGGGGGTCACCATGTACATGGCCATCATGATGGAATAGCTTGCTGCTTTCATTATCATGTCAACATACCTATTTCGGCCTTGAAAAGTCCCAACGCATAAAGTACTTTTGACGGTGGCATTTGGTAAGTAGGCAAACCTGGATCCTGGTTACCGTTAGCTTTAGAATATTACAGTATATGAAAGTGCATGTTGCTTTGCTATAGGCAAATCTGAATTTCAATAAAATGATTAGACTCCAACCTGGGTTCTGTTATACTGATAATCCAATCAGCTCTAACGATCCTCTTAATATCTATTCTCATCTCAACTCATTTACTCAGCTCTTTTTTCCACAGTTCTTTTAGCTAGACGCAATTTGTATCCTTTTGTTCTTTTTGGGAACATTCTGACTGCACCAAGTCTACCGCAGCTGGCAACTTGCGCAGTTTGGCCACTGAAGTACTTACTATTTGACCCTCCACAGTCATAATTTTCTAAAGGGATGATATGCAGTCATGACGACGACTTATTACAAAAGACCTTTTGAATATTGTGGCTCTAGACTAGGTATTGCCAATAGCATCGTACATGATTCGTTATAGAGTCTCATAATGCTGGAAACACGTCACCGATCTTAAATTAAAATCTGGTGAATACGATACTCATTCTGTATATTCCTTTAAAATCCACAGGATCGGTATGGGTAATATATTAAGTTCAGAAAAAACTAGAACAAACAAAAGAAAGAGGAATTTTCAATCTGCTTTGTGTTTTATTCACTATTTATTGAGTTGGTGATATTAATTACAAAACAATAATTATGGACAAAAGAAATTAGCATTCTTTATAATGTCCTTTCTGACAAACACATCTCAAGACAGCCTGTCTCAAGACAATCTGTTAAATAATTTACACGGAAAATATTAAACATTTATATGAGATATTTTAATATATATTTTAAAGTAATTAGTACATCTGAAAGTTTAATAATTTGAATTTTTATTATTTGAACATACTAGATAAAACTCTGTACGATCGTCTTGCCTAGAAGGCATATTTTGTTAGATACAAAAGAGAAGTAAGTTTTTCTCTTTCGTTTCCATTTTTTTTATCTGAAAAGCAGCGCACTTCAATCAATAATCGCTCTCCATACGGATCATAACAAATGGCGATCCACTGCGCTGACCTCGCAGCTACACCCTAATCTCGTATCTGCCATCCTGTTTAAATTAATTGTTACGCCATGAAAAAGAGAAACAAAAAGCGGCAGAAGAAAATGGAATTTTTTCTTTTCTGAAAGATATTCCATTTTTCATCGCTTCATCGTTGTTTCTCATGTTGATACTTTCACTAAATATGCAAGTTTTTAGTTTTTCTCTCTTAAGTTTGCTTATGCCGTTTCCTTCAATAAAAAATCCTAGCTATATTTCTGTTTTGTATTTTCAGACATGTCGTATTTTAAAATTCTGGAATTTTAAAGAATTTCTGTCACAGTATCACACAAATATAGACAGGAAATTAAATACAAAAGAATGGGCTCAGTCTATTGTAAAATGCATCAACTATCGACTGGAAATCACTTACACGCAGAAAGAAAGAAAGAAGTCTAGTTCAGTATAAGTCCAAACTCAATTTCCGTGGATTAGATTAGGTAACTAGTTAGGATAAAGTATCTAATTACAAATGAATCCTTTCTTCTAAGTTTTGCTTAAGAAAAATTGGCTTGTGTTTACATTACGCACAAGGATAATCGTCAAAATGCTAATGCAGCTAGCTAGTTTGAACACCGC
Source organism: Stegodyphus dumicola (assembly GCF_044657685.1). Taxonomy (NCBI): domain Eukaryota; kingdom Metazoa; phylum Arthropoda; class Arachnida; order Araneae; family Eresidae; genus Stegodyphus; species Stegodyphus dumicola. The sequence goes on from NC_140781.1 coordinate 186,756,888, forward strand.
GAATTAAAACGAGAATGATAGTGCTGAGTTTCACAACTTATATCAATCGATCCTTGGTGATTCGAAGTTTAGTAATATTTAAAGAACTAGGGGGATTGTTAGGAGATTCTTGTAACTAAAAAGTTAATTAATAAAATCTCAACTAATGCATTTCTTCCGATTCATATCACGTAAAAATGAAAAGCCTCTTTTTATAAAAAATCACGTATGTTAAAGAGAAAAACTTATTTAAAAAATCTCTGGACATCAGGAAAACCGTAATATAAAACTTTATTCTTGGAATTAATCTCAAAATATTATCTGTTTATTGTTAGCATTCAGAAAATTTTCCAAGTATGGCTATAAAAAGCAGTAAAAAGAGAAATGATGCAACAGCAAGCGCCGCTGAATACAGCTAAAAATTTAAATTATAAAAAGGATGGAAGGCAACTTTCCATCTCGTAGAATAACGATGAGCGCATTATATTGCTACATAAAGCAGCCCGGCGAATAGTATTGAATTTCAACAGACTCCTAAACTTTTATACGTATTGGTGAAAGCATTATTTGCATAAACCTATAAAATATTATGTTAGAATTTTCTTTGTGAGTGATTTATAATAAAGAGACGTGAAGCATTTACTTACTATAGTTCGGAATCCGAGAAAACCATTCTTTTTGAAAGAACCTTAACGGAAAACAAAATAATAATAAAATATAATTTTATGACAAAATATTCTTTTTCTTTTGTTTCTTACAAAGAGAAATCAGTTTTAGAAATAAAATCATCAGATGTGATTTGTAATTTTAAACTGGGTTTTTAATTTTAAGTAGGCCTATTCAATGTTAATACACTATGCGTGAATTATGATGACCAGCACACACCTCTCAAATGTTGGTTTCTTTATACATACTTGGAAGTAGCAGTAATGTCTTAGATGAAACATTCAGCAACTGTTTTTAAGATGTTCGTTCTTATAGAAGCTAAATTAATGTAGTGAAGAAAAATAAAGCTTCTCAAAGCAGCAAGCACAGATAGATTTTAAAAAGCTGAAAAGAAGAGTTGAGAAATTAGAAACAGTTATTAAAAATAATATCCAAACCCAATTTTTTAGTTTTCGTGCATATTTATCAAGAGCTGCTGTATCTGCACTGCATTTGCGGCCAGATTGAAATTTACAGACTACATCAAATGGCGCTATTAGTTTCATTCTGACTTTAATAGTTTGTGAGAAAGTTGTGAGTGTGTGATTCCTAAATGCGTTAAAAGGCGATGCAAGACAGACAAAGAGTTTGGAAGAGAAATATAGCAATTAATTAATTAGCGCTTAAAAATAATTCAAGGATGGTAAAAAATAATAAATAAATTACAAAAAAGCATAAAAAGTGTAAGATCTCTAAACACCCCAAAATGCTAAATACCTGTAAAAAAGAAAAGACGGCAAATATTAGATTATGATAATTAAGTATATTATGCGTCACATTACAAAATATCAAAATTCGCGTCAAAATTCATAGTATGCCTGAAGAAAACAAAGACGCCAAATAATTGCAAAAATGACAAAAAAAAAAAAAAAAAAAAAAAAAAAAAGAGCATTATTATATTCTTTAAATAGGATGATGGGAAAGATCTGTGAGGCCAGACGAAAATTATTTTTGGTCTTTTCTGCAAATGTTTTCAATTTATTATGATTTATTATTATTCAAATATTCAACATCCTTGTATTTTTGAAAATTTGATATTTTTTTAATGCGGTTTTTGACATTTTGTTATATAGAATAAGATTGGTGAATTCTCTTTTGCAGCTTAACAATTACAACCCTTTTTTGCAAATGTTTCTTTGACTTTAGTTTCTTCAAACAAGCACAGATGTTCTTGCACACACTTGTTTACATACATATTTTATACATTTATTTATCGCTTTGCTAACACATTATTGTGTATAAATTAATTCATTATTAGTTTATTTAAACCCAAAGAAGTTTTCAACAACCTGTCACCGTCGTAGATTTATAACAGTACTTATAGCAATTTGTGCATAAAATGCACTATAAACGATTCCTAAATTAATTACAAAATTTGCTGTAAATTTTGTAAATGTGATAAATTAAACAGATAGAGTTTGAACTTTGACTGGCGGTGAAATTTTAATTAACTAAAAAAAGACCACAATAATGTACAGTCCAAAAAATACTGAAGAATAACGCAGTATATTTCTATGGCTATGCAAAGATTTGTTTTTATTTGTTTTAGTTTCATTAGATGTAAACAGGAGAGCGATTATAGATAATTTATAGAGTTTCTTTTGGAAACGGAAGGGCCGGGAGGCTGTCTTAAAATAGTTCCACGATCCTTCCTTCAAGTATTCAAGTAATGATTTAGCAAAACGTGGAAAGTCTTCCGTTTAGACGTAATCTTGAGAATACAATAAAAATGCTAGCGATAAAGAATGAAAGACAGGTGATTAAAAACTAATGGCATTCCATAAAAAAGACATTAACTAAAAAATGGAAGTTATATTAAATTTCCATCAGTCTAAGCACTTTCTGAATTTCAGAAAAATACCATTAAATTTAGATTTATCGATAGATTTTTAAATTGTAGAAAGATCCTGTTATAGTAGATACAGATCGAAAAATATTAAAATTGAACTTATTTATTATTAAGTTCATTATTTGAAAACAACATATATCTAACGAATTGTATTTAATAATAAGGATCTTTTCCCATTTGTTGCTAATAGTAAATTAAGGTTTTAAATTCCACGCTTTCACAATAAGTATAGTATGCTGGTTTTAAGCCAATGTTTGAATTAAATGTAAAGTTAGTGCTTCCATAACAATTGATATTTAACAGAAAATGTATTTAAGAATAAGAATCTTTTCCATTTGTAGTTACCAGTATTAGGTTTATAAATTTCAGGCCATCGCAATAATAAGTGAATTCTTCTGGTTTTAAGCCAGGTTTTCAATTTAATGTTGTGCTGAATCAAATGTAAAGTTAGTGTTAGTGGAGCCAGCGTTTGACCATTTGCCTCTGTGTCTGGAAGCGGCTTTGCTGGATTCTCGCCGAAATTTCGGGACTGTTCCCTCTTTCGCTGATTTCTTTCTTATTTCTGTCTCAGTTTTTGGCTTTCTTGAATTTTCTCCCTGGTTGAGGCTATCATAGCTTCCGTTTTAAGCTGCTCTGCAGTCTAAGTTTTCCTTTTTATGTTATCCGGAACGAAACCAGTTGCTGAAGCATTGGTACTAGGTTCACTACCGCTTTCCAGCAGAAAACCTTTGAATATTGATGTATCATTACGATCGTAATAGGGCTTGACCTAGTCGATATTCCCCACACTTGGTTCTCCATTTTGTCTCTGAGATAGAAATTCGCTTGTCTAATTCTGTCAGTTATGGATAAGCATTCTAATTCAGCGCCAAATTTACCTACTTTATTTCCTTGAGCATACGATAATGCATGGTTTTATTTTGAGTAGTTTATCGCCGACATTTCTTATCGTAGTAATATTTTTGCTTTGCCCTTGCCACTCCGAACTTTTCATTGCTTCTTTAATAATCTTTTGAACATCTTGCATTTTGAATTCTGCCTCTGTGTGTTGTACAAAAAATACTTGTCCAAGTCAGTTAACACGGTTCTCCTGAGTAATAGTTAAACAAGCGTTTTGTTGTTCTAAGAGTAAAAGCTAATTCATTGCACAGTGATCCCAGCGACTATGGTATAACGAATTTCGAATAAATATTGCTACGATATGTATCGATGAGTTCATAGTGTGCCGCTTTATTTATAATTGCTCCAATATCCATATGATCAAAATTTTCAGGGTCTTCGAGATAAGCATAAATATTTTTAAACTCACGGTCTGCTTTCAATTCAGCAATAATTATATTTCATGAGTCAATCATCTATGAAGTCAACACAGGACATTTCATCATGCTCACCCCCTCTCTAGCTTCATTCTAGATAACGCATCAGCAACAATATTTTCTTTTCTCGGAGTATGCTTAATAGTTAAATTATACACTGGGCGCATCTGATGAATGTTGGGGATAATAAGTTCTTGCCTGAATATAACCGACCGACGGCAGCATGGTCTGAGTACACTGTTATTGGCGCCTTTCCAAAATATACTTGAAACTTATGAACTGCTAGTAAAACATGTAATGTTTCCCTTTCCGTGGCCGTATAAGTTTTTTTGCCATCGGGTTAATCGTTTTGCTAATGTACGCCACTGGTTGACCGTTTTGAGACACAACGGCGCCAACTGCATAGTCTGAAGCATCAGCGGCGATTTCCAAATTCTGATTCCCCGCCGGGAATTTCTACACCGGAGCCTGAATTAGCGCCTGTTTAATTTGTTCAAATGCCGTATTGGCTTCCGTAGTCCACGTAAATGTAGTTTATTTTTTCTTTTCAAAATCAGTAAAGGTTTAACAATTTTCGCGAAGTCCTTTATGAATGATCTGCAATAAGAATACATGCCGAGAAACAATGACAGATTCACTGTAGTGTTTAGTGGCGGATAATTTTTAATAGCTACTATTTTCACTGTTCCAATACGTTTTTGAGTAATTTTATACCCTTACTTATTATTACGTGCTACGTCCTTAGGCACTACACAGAACAGGAGGGATGCCCCGTGGAGGTCTTTTTAAGGAAAACTGGCTCGTATCCACGTTACACATGGGGAAAACCACGAAAACGCCCATGCAGCCAGCCCGTTCGCCGGGATTCGTACCCCGGACCTAACTACCAGTGTTCAGCGGCTTTTACCGCTCGGCCCGCTGGTGCGCCATTTTATACCCTTGGTAAAAAAGTTCTTTTGCACTGAATTTACATTTCGAGGCGTTTATTACTTCTAGCATAGAATAACACGAACTCAAATGAAGGTTTAAAATAAAGCTGTTTATTAGCACGTCAATCTAACTGTTATACAAACTATGCTATAACAGAAAACCGAATAGTAGCTACTTGCCCAAAAATGTATAAAAAAATTCCAGTGAAATTAAAATTTTAAATACGACGTAATACGCGCCTGCTACGTTTTGGCTCTGTCCTCAGGATGTCATGAAGCATTAGCGACTAGCAAAACAATGCTAACAATCATTCCAATATCAGGGAAATATAACAGAGAAATTAGCGATAGCTGTCAAAGGCTGTCTCTTACACTCAAGATACCTACACTTAAAAATGTATTAAGTAACTCGCAACCTCGTGGGAGTGAACAAAAGTAGAAGTGATTGTATAGGCAAAATAAAATGATAACTGTGCTAATGAGTTTTAAAATCTGTAATATATACATATATATATATATATTATAAAAACTCAAACTAAATTGTAATGGATCAGTAAATAAATAAATTTAGAAAAAAAGCGCGATTGCTAAAAAATAGAATAAATATGATAAAAATAATAAAAGAAGCTCCGAGTGTAGTTCCGAGTGAATTCTTGAAACCTGAAGTAATCTGTAACGCAGTAAAATATTAAATGTTGCTTAAAATTCCTTAGCAATAAACTACGAGATCCCAAAATCAAATGATGAAATATAAAAATGCGGTATGTAAACTAAAGTGTAAAATAAAAATGAAGCCCAAAATACCTTTAAGCAACAAAGGAGCGAATAAAAAATAATCTCAAACACGAACTAGTATTAAAAGAATACAGTTCTTAAAAGATGCAAATGTAGTATTAAAAATTAATATCCAGTTAACTAAAAATTCTATATGGTCACATCCATCACAAATGGATAACTGCATGTCTAATTAACTCAGTGAAGTTGTCGAAATTAAACACGCAGTTAAGACTTTAGATCTGGTTTCTATCGCAAATCTATGATCATACTGCACAATCCAGCGGAAGGTCCAAAAGCAGGTAAGATAATAAATATACGTGAAATCAAAAGCAGATCTTATGATAATAAGTAATTTATTGTCCTAATTAGTGTTGCCAAATGCATCATTTTTATAATTCTAACGAACGAAAAAAATGGGTTTTAATTTAATATTTTCTTCTGTCAATGGTCTATTTGTGTTAGTGAGGATGAACTAATCAAAATTAATTAAAAAAAATTAATTTGTCCAGAAGGGCTATTAACTTCGTTTTGGCATTTTGCGTTGATTCACTATAAACAGCGAATCACTTTTTAAATTGTTGCCACCAAATATTAGAGCCCTGTATTATATTTAAAGAAATTAAATAATGAAAAATCTTCATAAATATATGTATGTTTCTCGCATTGTGATAAAACAACGGTACCTAGAGCCATCAAACTTTGAATAATGTACACCCAAATATGGGAATATGGAACCCAAAATTTGGAATTTGCTTTACTGTCTATTTCATATTTTGTATAGCATTTATGAGTTTTTCATTAATAAACTCAACGATTTCAAAGCGAGCAATGGCGACACTGTACGGAAAAAAATTATCTCCAACGCTCGAGACTGTGTATCGGAAATTCTAAAGATATGCTCTTTTAAATATTTTGTGATATTCTGTTGAATTGAATTCTATGGTTTAAGTGCGTAGAACATGATATTTAATAAACAAAGGTAACACACAAAACGTTAATTTGGACGTAATATAAAATCTGAAAGCTTTCAGATTTTTTTTTTGTTGCCTTATTTTCAAATAAACCTTTATCGTATTTCGGAAGTCAGTTACAGGATTTTTTTTGATAAATTGTTTGATCAGGAATTTTCTTATTATAATTGACAGCAGGTTCAACTTAGAGAAATCTAGTAACATTTTGCTAAAATGTAACAGATCAATATTTTAATTTGTAATTTTTTCCTTTGCGAAATCTTTAGAAACTTTTCCCTGTATTGACACTGCAAATGGACTTCGATGATATTTCTCTTAATTTATTTTTATTTTAAACTTAAAAAATGTCGTATTATTTGTGTTTCTGTCTTCAATGGTTTATTAATATAAGCAATAAACTACTATAAAATAAGCAATCTTAGTTATGATGGTGTAATAATAATAATAAATAATGTACAGCAACAAGACTTTCAGGCTGGGTTTGAATCAACATAGTAAATGAAATCAATTTAAGCTAGATTTTTGCCTTTTCTGTGTTTTCCACACGACAAGTAAGATATTTTTAATGGTTTTTACACAATTTACTGAAAATTGCTTGGAGTAGTACACAGACATTAAAGGTAAAACACAAACTTACCTTCCTTTTCAATTTTGATCACTTAGCACAATAATAATTACCAAAATTAAATCTTTCTTTGAATCAGAATAATTACCAGAAACTAATCTGATAAGTATTACATTCTATAAAGAAATTCAATTAAAATGTGAAGAAAGTCTTAACTCTTGAGTATTCCTAAAAAATTCTTCTGTCACAATTTACACTATTATTTCGTCGGCAGAGATTACGATATCGAAAGCCGAGCCGAAGAGTATCTATGCTGCGAGGAATACCTAATTAAGTTTTGTGATTAATAGCAGACAAATTTAATAATGGGAATTCTATGTGAGGATATGTAACAGCAGGAGCAATAAATCATGTCCAGTTTTGTGTAAGATTACAGTTTCCGAAACGATGCTTTCCCTGGATGGAAACCAGAGCTCCAGCAGTATTCACACAAGTAAGGAGCAAACACAAATATCGATTTTGGTATCAAGGGCAAGCGTATAAAATGAGATTGATTCCAGAGAACTTTCGAAGCGAAATTCATTGATGAATGTGCTTTTATATCTTCCTTTGCGAAACAATCTCAGAGATTTAGGACTGGGTATCCGAGGCCGATATCTAAAATACTATATTTATTAGAAACCGACTCAAAGGTATTTGTAAAAGAGATTTCATTCTGGTTTATGCACGCAAGATAGTATCTTCTCTTGGTAAAGAATTTACAGCAACGATTCCTACAGTTCGAGTTTTGTTAAATGAAGCATTCTAAAAAAATATCAACTTATAAGGTATTTCTCCCACTTCCCTAGCGTGCCTTCTTGGTGTAACGGTAGCACGCTGGGCCGGTATTCCAGAGGTCCGTGGTTCGATTTCCGGCGAAGGCGGTTGCATCTTTATCATCTCTCCAGCTTCCAATAAATCCTAATGACTCTAAAAGTGGCGCCCGAACTAAAAAGGGTTGTGGATGATGATTCTCCGCACCCAGGATTTGGCGACTAGGTCCCTTAAAACCGTAGTCGCCCTTTAAAAAGGGGAGTATATAAGGTATTTCTCCCACTCCCCTAGCGTGCCTTCGTGGTGTAACGGTAGCATGCTGGGCCGGTATTCCAGAGGTCCGTGGTTCGATTCCCGGCGAAGGCGGTTGCATATTTTTCATCTTTTCTGCTTCCAATTAACCTAATGACTCTACAAACTTGTTTAGAATGTAAGATTAATTAACTACATTATTTAAAGTTTAATTTCTCTAATCAAGATACCACTTCTTATTGAGTGAAATATGAAATCTATACAGTGTTTCTTAATGCTGTATATGTAACGTCGCAATATGTCTTCTTTAACACGCTCAGATGTCCGCGAAACTCCACTGTTTTGCAACCGTTGCAAAGATGTCTTTATTACGTCTTCGCAGATGAAGTTTTTTGTCGCATAGACGTTGTTATTGCGTCTTTCTCAGGTTATATTTTGGTTGTGAAAGCATCGTATCACAACGTCTTAACGACGCCTAAATGTTTGTAAAATTCCACCTTTTTGCAACAGTTGTGAAAACGTCATTATTATGTCCTTGTGTTACATATTGATTTGTGCAGAAAAATAAGCTTAATAATTAATATATTTTTATTCTTTTTTAAAATTTTGTATTCCTCGTATTTTTTTTAAAGTTTAAATATCATTTCCTGAAAACCAGAAGATAATAGATTTTTTCTCTTCAGACTAAATATGCATAATAGCCTTAATTATTTTCAGTACTTTAAACTATATTTTTTAAATTTCTCTTTAGACTAAATATGCATAATTAGTAATAGCCTTAATTATTTCAGATACTCATAAACAAAATAAGCACAAGTTCGGCATTCCCACGATGATTTCTCCTCAATTTAAAATAAATTGGCCATCATTATATTCCTGTACTCGTTCTCTTTCTGTACTGAAGCTTTCCAGTATTTAATTCCGACGGTGAATTAGGAAACCGTGAATAAAAAATTCACGAAGATAAAATGAAGTCTCAACTAAATTGCGCAGTTAGCAACTTGTTCGAATTTGGCAGCTAGCCAAAACGCGAAAACATCGACATGTTCATTTATATAAGCATCCAGTAAGTCATCGGTCGAACAGAATTGCAGTATAACTTCCAGCGATTTATACGATTACCTTTCGACGGTTCTTCTGATAATTTAATAAAATATGTTTTAAGTGGCCTAGAAGAATTATTACAACTAAATAGAATTACGAACAATATTCACAAGGTTATATTTACAACAAATATTTGTCGGGCTCACTGAAACATTTGTAATGTCAATGGTGACAAATCCCGAGTGTACCATACACTAGGATTAAACCAAGCATTTTTGAATGCATGGAGTTTGCCAAAAACATAAAAACATAACAAACAGTTCATCAGAATTTTAAAGGTAATGAATTTCGTATTTTTGTTCACAGTTTCTCTAATTTTTATGTCAACATTTATTAGTAATTTATCAAATCCATTAATGTTGTCGTTTTCCATCAAAAGTGTTAATATTTTTTTCTCCTTTTCCATTAATTTTTCCGTTTTGGTTTTCCTGACTCTCGGTGAGTTTTCCGTCATATATATTGGACAGACGTTAAATATGCATGAATATGCGTCGTCTTTTAACACTGGACGTTTTCTAGGAATTCTTAAAATTGCCCCATTTTTATTCGTGAATACATCTTCACGCAGAATCATATCTTCGCGAAAATTGTACCTTTTGCACTGTATGCGGTAAAATGTTTCATATTATGTCAGCATATTAATTGAAATAAATTCGCCCTTATTTCAAAAATAATTTAAAAAACATATTTCAGGAGTAAAATAATTGCTAACATGCAATATGCATTGATTTCGAAAGTATGATTTTTTAAAATATATGAAATGCATAACTTATTAACTTACTTTATAGATTAGTTTCATTTTTAAATATTTTGCTATAATATTTACAAAAAAATATTTGAAGTATTAATTATTTTAACAAAATTTTTAAGCTATAATTTAGCACGTATTTTTAGTACTAATTAAATTTAATAATTCAAGTATTTATATTAAATTTATATTTCATTAGATGAATCTACCTTACTTTAATATATTTAGATGAAATAAAGTAATGAACATTGCAAAATAAATCTTATGAGGACTTCAGATTCTTGAAAGGGTAGATTTAGTCACTTTTCATTCTAAAACTAACGCTGATGAACTATGAAAAAGATGTTAAAACGACCACGTCGAAAAGCGGCCATATCATCACGTGTCAGCGACGTCGACAAATTGGCAAGATGCAACGGCAAACATTTGTCGTCTTCGCTGCGTTGTAAAGACGTCGTAAAATTTACCACGACCACTTTGCAACTTCTCGGACTAGTTTGCAACGTCTTTGCTACGTCATGTGCTACTTGGGATATGATTTCATTCAATAAAATCGTTGAAAATTGTTAATTTTTGGTAGATTATTATAGAGCATATATAAAAGAGACTTTTCATTTCTTTTTCAGCAAAAGAATTTCGATTACATAGCCATCACTAATTCATTTTCCTGTTGCTTAATTTTCCTACACGTTTTTTTAAAGAATTGAGCATAAACTTGCTTGACATTCACTGATGGATGGACATGATGAATCGTCTGTTTTTACAAATCATGGTATCTGTCCTACGCACAAAATCGTTAGCGGTCACCATCTTGTCGGAGCATGTTTAATCCTACTCATTATTTCTGCCTTCCTTAAAGTCTTACCCTCTTACGAACTTTTGTCATAGCATTTGGATTATGCATATTACAGATCTAATAATACATTTCTGCTCATGCTGCATTTCGTGATCAAGAAGTTTCTTGATCGTTACATCTGGTATTGAAGAAACATCTCAGCGAAACTGATCATCTCTTTTTGCAAATGGACAGAGTCTTTTTACTCATCCGGCATTGCGAGGATCTACGTCCTCGGTCTAGTCATCGCTCTGGCGCTCCTCCCACCTAGAGGCAGATATGGTTCTTTCGAAATCTTGATTATTCGGTGTTTTTCATCTCTCTGACGCTCCTTCTGTAGCCTTAGATCTGGCTCCTGCGGAGTCTTGATTATTTGCTCTTTTCGTTTCCAGCTCTCGCTCTGAGGCTGCACAGCTTCGGTTTCTCTGTTCGGAGATTTTCCTTCGAGTTTCTTTTCGATTCTTCGAATGCTGTATCATAGTATAGGTATATTACGTATTACCGTTTTTATACAATATTATTATAACATTTATGTAAAATAATAAATGATATTTTTATTTGTTTCTTTATTTTACTAACGTCTTGTAGTCAAAGGCTGTGAATTTCTCCTTAATAATATTCAAAATTAGTATATATTTATAAACGTAAATTTTTCTGCCTAATGTATTTTGTAAGACTGCAGAACAAAATTTCGATATCGCGTAGAAGAACCTCGAGCGATATTTGGTATTATTTTGTCAAATTATATAAAAAAGGAAAATGCCAGTATTGTAAGCAGACAATTTCATGTTCTTCGGGATCTGCCTCCAATCTAAAAAAGATATTTAAAGGTGAAACTTCTGGCAGTGCCATTGAAACGGTCAGGAGTAGAAAGAAAGCCACCCAAGGCTGCTATCAACTGATGATGTTAGTTGATGTTAGCAGCAGAAGTTAGGGAAATCCTTTCTCATTAATCTCAAGTATTGTCTTTGGCTTCTTTTTCACTGTCCAAGTTAGCTGAAGACCTCCATTTAAGATTTGACTCTCGCTCTGAATTTACATTTAGATCCAGCTTTTCTTCACCCCTGACGACTTTACAATATTAATTAAGTAAACTCACTAATATAAGAAAGCCGGCCATATTAAGTAGGAGTAGATCATTCTACGCAGCTTTAAAAATGGTATGGAAAGAATACCATCCATTCTCTATAGCGGAAAACGTGGACTTGAAAAAAAGTTCATTCACATTGCCTAAATTGTAATTTTCCAAGTTGAAAATGTTTATCAGATTCGTTATTGCTCAGTATTCATAATGAATTGGTACATAAAATTAAAAATGATTTGACCAGTGTAAAAGTAGTGAAATTTCAAAAGTAGCGAGATCCTTTAAATACTTTGTGGATCTCACAGAATCTATAATTGAGTGATTAGCTTAATTATGTAATTGCCTATACAGGTCGTCACAAGTTTTACGAAAACAGAAAATTTCTGCGAAACTTATTTTAAATCGAAAGGGTGAAAAGAAGAAACAACTATCATTAATTGTATGGAAATGCTCTGATTCTGATTCTCTGATTCTTCTACAAAACTGTCTTACTGTACAAACTGACCAAATATTCCTTAGTTTATGACCTTAATTTCATAATTTTTATGACATTTATTGATTTCTTTAATTAACTAAATCAGACATAAATTAATCTTAATTTCATAATAATTATATTTTTTAAGTACTTCAAATAATTCTGGACAAAACCCAGCTCCTTTGCACATAGTTTCACCTATATCATTTTCAAAGTACATTTCATGATTAAAACAATTTATATTTCTAAGTATATTAATGTATTCCACTTATTAAGGACAATTTTTTTAACCATATTACGTTTTAAGTATACATTACTGCAAGCAGATCTTAATTCTTCGAATAAGTTTTCCATTTATTAGGAAAACATTTTTATAATATATATCAGTATTAAGAAATTCGTTTATTAAGATCCCGATAGATGGCCACACAGTTAAACGTTTCCCAGACTTTCAGTTTTACGAAACATTAAGGAATAGTTTTATGAAATATAAGATCAGTATTATTGTACATATTAATAAAATAGTAACGAAACTTAATAAAAGAAAAACGAAACTTTGAGGGCCCCCAGAAGCTTAGTCGGTATCTCTTCCTTCACATATTTGAAATCCAGTTTCAAGGCTCACATAATGCTGCAGCTGCGGATTAGTAAGTACTCTTATAAGTATATAAATTAGTATATATCTAATTACGAAACTAGTATATATGTAAATAATATATGTAATTAATAATATGTAATAAATAACATATGTAATTAATAATATGTAATAAATAATATATGTAATTAATAATATGTAATTAATAATTAATAATATTATCAATTGCAGGAGTCGAATTGAGGCTGAACTTGAAAGAAAAGGTGAAAATAGAAGAAAAGACAAAAAGAATTTCTTTAAAATGTATTTTATAATTTTTACAAAATGCTCCGAAAAATGCGTACTAAAATGATCTACGTTTAGAATTACTTCTACGCTTTCTTTTAATCTTATCTTGAAATTTTTCAATAAATTCATTTGATAATTCATAGTATTTAGAAATACGCTTCCAATCAATCTTGCCTTGAAATTTTTCTATAAATTATTCAGACCTTTTATGATATTTATAAATATATATCCAACCAATTTTACTTTGGAATTTTTCAATCGAATTATTTTTTAATTCATAATCATCCCAAATGCATATCCAATTAAGTTTGTCTTGCAAATTTTCAATAAATTTTTAGATAAATCATCATATTCAGAAACATGATCCTAATAAACCTTGTCTTGAAATTTTCCTATAAATTCTTCTGATAATTCTTGTTCTCCATTTATTTAGGAAATATTTTTAAGGGGAATTTTTCTCGAACCTAGAATTTTTCAGGTATCCGTAAACTAATAAAAAGATTTAAATATATAGGCTGTTCAAGGCGGTGAATGCTCAAACAGAAAAAAATTACAATGTACAGATGTTTAAGGACTCAATATTTATATTAAAATCGCCGCAATATATTAGTTGAAAGGTGTCACCTTAGTTAACCGGTTAGTCGTATGAAAAAGAGCAATTTTATTGAATTTAGGAGCGTCAGCTCCACTTATCCTAAGCGATAGACTTTTCGCTAAAAATTATGAACCAATGCTAGAAAGTATACAAATTTTAAAAGAAAATTATAAGCAAATACTAATTAAAAAGAGTAAATATATATAAGGATGATATAAAAACAATGAATAAATTAAGCGGCTCGTTTTAATATGGTAATTACTATTTAAATGCCGTTTTTGTGGGCAAAAGAATATTTTTTACCACATTCGCAATTGTTTTTTTGCATTATTAATTTTTTATCCACAAATTTTACGAGTAGTGTGATATTCAAATTTCCCACAGCGAAACTGAGTATAAAATTAATTTAAAGGTTTTTCATTTTTATATTTTACAATGACAACAAATGTTTAGGAGTATCAGCGCCGCTGTCTGGACCTCCATTTATTACGATTTTGTTTGTGAAAGGGATTTTCCACAGAGTATGGCTCTGCATTCATACCGTAAAATATTAAAATTTAAGATGTTTAAAACTGAATCATTATTTACCCAAAGAATATGAGACAATGAGACTGTGAACCAATAAGCAAAAAATGCTGCGAACAATCATGACGCACAAGAACTCGTAATACCAGCTTCTCCATCCTTTTGAAGGAACAAATTGCAGGAAAAAGCTCTCCATAGATGGCAGTAGGAATAAACACACGGTGAGACTGGCCGACGTATTTAACTACCATCTTCCAAAAGTATCCACTGAGAGCCTGCTAGCCATTCCCCCATTGAATAACTACATAAGAAGACATGGCCCCTTTCCGTCTTACTTCCATCGGTTTGGAATTGCAACCACAGATATCTGTGTCTGTGGCGACGAATACACACATGACTACTAGTTCAACTGCCTATTAAAGGCAAACTACCATCTTCCACTGCCGTCCACATATCGATATACTTACCAGATGTTTATAGTTCAAAATAGGGCATCAGGTAAAAAATATGTAATATAATAGATGCAGCGCTGGATCAAGATAGCTGCCAAGCACACTAGAGCCTTTCCATCAACTCTCCATCCAGGACATCATTACACAGTTTTGTCAGCATAACAAGGTGGACATTATGTCTGTTATGGTAAATCACTAAGGATGCTCAAAAAATAAATCTCTATGAATCTCCTTTAATGCCACGCGCTGCCTTGCCTGCTAGTAGTCTTCTTCAACTGCCTCAGCTTCGTGCATATAAATTTAGTCAACCATGCAGCGATACCTTTCCACACAGATGTCTGTACCTACTCTTCTTTTAATGTTTGTGCACATATTCTTTTACCTGCTTAAGTAGCTTCCCAACCAATGTAATGTTTGCGGGACAAAATACGTATTAAATATGTGTGTCTCAAGCACTGCTAAGATATTTTGTAATTCACAGGACCGCTGGGATAGCCTTTCATTTACGCATGATATATGTTGCCAGTTAGGGCTCATATTGCTTTTTTTAACGTTTGTGTCTTTCTGTGTGCACTCTTATATGTCGAATTCTTCTATATTTGTATTTTCCGCTTGCGTTGTGAAAAAATAGGCTGGCTGTGCCATAGCAGCCTCTGCTCCCTGTCGACTGTTTTTGAAAATATTGACTGTTTTTCAATTAATTAACTGTTTTTTAAATTGTTTCAGTTTTTCCTTTCAGCTGACAGAATGTAATGGGAATGTATTTTTCAAAACTCGAATGTACAGTTTTATGATGCCTCTCAGTATTTCCTTTTTTAGCAATGGAGACAGAAATATTACATAACAAACATGCATATTTACCTTTAACTTCTGTAAAGAAGCATTGTTCTTCCCATTCCGAATCGAAAAGGTGTCTTCACCTTCTTACTACTGCTTGCCATGATATTTTTTATTACTTTCTACTAAACGAACCGCTGGACATTGATCATGCCGCGTTCACTTTTAAATTGAGCATTCACTTTTAAACCAATGTCGCCGCGCAATACGTATTTATACATTTCAAGGTAACCGAGATGGTTCTCGAATACTGGTTAGAGTTCTAGCTGATTCTAGCATGGTGACGTCAGCGGAGGATCGCTCAGCTCTGTGTTGCCGATGCTCGTGTTTATTATGAGAATTTGAGAAATTTACTGAAGCTACTATGATTTTTACCTCTTTGTACCTTTGTATTTAAAAAAATTATCAGAACTACCAGAACTTCCTTTTTGAGCTACCGGTAGCTCGTGATTGACAGGTTGGCAACCGCAGTCGTAGATCAAGGTCGAAATACCTGAGATACAAAATCATCACTTTATAAGGTATTTCTCCCGCCTTCTTAGCATGCCTTCGGGGTGTAGTGGTCAGCACGCTCAGCGCTTATTCGAGAGGTCTGTGGTTCGAGTCCCGGCGAGGGCATTGCTCATTTTTCATGTCTCCTGCTTCCAAAAACCTAATGTCTCTCCAGTGGCACCCGAACTAAAAAGGTGGTGGATAATAATTCTCCACACCAGGATTTGGAGATTGGGTCCCCTAATCTCCAGTCGCCTTTTAAAAGGGAGGTATTTCTCCCGTCTTCTTAGCATGCTTTCGTGGTGTAGTGGTCAGTACGCTCGGCGCGTATTCGAGAGGTCCGTGGTTCGCGTCCCGGCGAGAGCATTGCTCATTTTTCATCTTTCCTGCTTCAAAAAAATCGTAATGTCTCTACAACTTGAGTTACAAATATCAGAAAGCTTCAACCAATTTTGTTTACATCTGAAGGAAATGTTCTAAGCTACTGAAGCCTAGAATTTACACAACAGAATGCTGATACAATGGAAAATAATTTAGTCATACATATGTGATGTGCATTCTTGTTAAACTTTGAACAAATAAAAAATGAGTGAAAGGTGGAGAAAATTGGGATCCAACAGCCGCATTTTCTGTTAAACTGTCAATATATTTTTTAAGTCTCCATGTGGGTGTCTCAGTTGAATAGTGCGATTGTTTCTAAACCGCTTCGCAATTCTCAGGCTTTGTCTTTTCTCTCGAGTGGTTGCTTTAATAATAACACTAATTACAGCTGTTGAATGTTATGACCTTGAAGCTTTAAACTTCTTTTAGAAGACGAAATACGTAAATGGAGAGTTAAGTGACTAGTAAAATGCAAATTAGAAGATTTTACAATACTGATTGTTTAATTGATACCTAAGAAACTGCATTATGTATACTGCAAATGCGAATCAAGAAACTGGAGCGTTTTAGCTAATTTATTTAAACTTCGTAAGTTAAGGTTTGAACCAACTTTTCTGGTCAGTTAACTGAGTCATGAATCAGGATCTTATAAAGCGGTTTTCAGAGTATGCTGAGATTTAAAAAAAATTAATCCCTCTTAATATTTCATCAGGAGGGTAAAATTAAATTACATACTGAAAAAGCAATACAATCCGTGTAAAAAAGATATTGTAGATAAAACTGTTCTTGTAGAAACTAAGGAGTCCCTTCCCATTTAACATATTAAATGGGCATTAACATTTAATAATGTTATTTAACCATTTTGTATTATTTCTTCAGCAGGAGGTGGAGCGCATGATATTTGTAATAACTATCAATTAATTTCATAGAACGAATGCAATTAAATCTTTCTTTTGTATACTCTTCAGCTAAAGATGATTCCTCCAATCTAAATGATGATTCTGCTAAGCTTCAGCTAAAGATGATCTGCTAACTTAGAACGAAATTCGTTTTAGCAGATAAAGGTAAACTGGATTTAATTTGTTGAACATCTTTCCACATTCAAGATAAGTTGTCAGATGGAGACGTATGAACAACAATTTTGTCTTCCTCATGCAACTATAGGCCCATTTCCTTCTTACTCCTCTAATTTAAATTTTTTGCAAATGATACCTTATATATTTTCAGTCTTAGCCACTGTCAGGTTATCACACACCTAAAAAGAAAGACCTAAAATTTTATGCTTTTAATGTTATGTTTAAATTAAGAACAGAATAAAGAATGATATTCAGGCGATGAGTGCTATTAATTGAATTTAAGAGCTCTATTGAAAACCTAAAACGGAATTATTCATATGTGAAAGCGATCACAACTTCTTTTAAATCATACTTTTATTCAATATTCGCATCACAGTAATTTTCATTTTAATTGGGCCCATTTTCGGCCTTATTAAAGCACATTATGACGAAGAAACCTTGTTTCCACAAAGGTCCCTAAACTAAACGGCGTTTTAAAATTTATTTTTATCCTTATTCTATCACTGGGCTTTTGGTAAAAGTGGGAAAAGTTACTAGGCGTTTCAGTTTTTTATCCTCTTGAGGATAAAAGGAAAGTTCATAGTAGAAGACAAATGATTACTTCCAACAACTATACCTCAAGGAAAAGAGCCGAAATATCTCTTTGTAAAAAGTAAACTACAAAACGCACTTTAGAGACACAAGCGACTGCCATGACAATCTTTGGAAGCGCAGCGTTTTAAAAAACACACCTGTCTTTGATGTTGATAGCAGCACTTATGTACAGAAGTGCTTTTGGTAAAGTGGGTTTATTTGTGCAAGTTTCTGCTTTAAAGTAGGAATTATTGACTTTTCATTAAAGTCAATAACTAAGTAAATGAGATTTAAAAAATTAAAAAGCGCTGTGAATTATACTTATGATGTTACCTGCAATGCTAGAGGCTATCACAGTTTCCAAAAAGTAAATATGTGTCTTATGTTAACAGATTTATACCGCATAGCAGTTTATTTTCATGTTTCGTTTCTGCGGATTATATTTTATTCTGGATATTTTGTATTAGAGACGTGGTAATGGAAATGCATATTTAACTTATTCAACTTATATTTCATTCCCCGGTAGTTAACATGATCAACTCATTTTAACAGCATCTTAAGAGTTTAAATGTAGAAAGTTCTGCAGTTTTCCCAAAATTCTGCAGTAAATCATATTTTATCAGCACTTTCACAGCAGCTAACATGTCGAGTAGGCTTGTCTTATGATGTATGCTCAGAAGAAATAGTTCGCAACCACAATTTACCAATTGATGAGTAAGTTAAAAACTTTTTAAAAAAGTAATATAATTATAAAATCGATATCCTTCGTTAAAATATGAATACTACCATATTACTTCGAATTTAACAGGTATTTTTATGCGGAGTTTTAAGACGTATAAGGTATTTCTCCAGCCTTACTAGCCTGACTCGTGGTGTAGTGGTTCTGCACGCTGGGCCGGTATTCCAGAGGTCCGTGGTTCGATTTCCAGCGAAGACGATTGCTAATTTTTTATCTTGCCTGCTCCCAAAAAGATATATAATGTCTCTACATTGGGGCCCGAACTAAAAAAGGTGTTGGATGATGATTCTCCTCACCCAGGATTTGGCGATTGGGTCCCCTAAAAACCCCTATTTGCCCTTTAGAAGGGGGAGTACATAACATATTTTTCCCGCCTTCCTAGCGTGCCTTCGTGGTGTAGTGGTTCTGCACACTGGGCCGGTATTCCAGAGGTCCGTGGTTCGATTCCCGGCGAAGGCGATTGCTCATTTTTCATCTTGCCTGCTTTCCCCCCCAAAAAATAAAACAAACATTCTAATGTCTCTACAAACGTAAACATAGATTGCGGCTGGAATTCAAAGAGACTATTTTAAAACTTATTTTTGCCTATGTTCCCCTCCACAGCAATCGCGTCTTGAAAATTAAAATCGTTTTACAATAGTTTTATTTTTTATTACTTTTCCAGTTTTAAAATAATACGGCGGCTTAAATTCGAAGTAAAACTGTAGCTTGCAAATAACGTGTTATATATTTTGGTTGATATAGTAAATTCAGTCTAATTTGCTGCATTAAAATATTTTTTACCTAGCCGTGGTAATAGTAACTGGGCATAGAGTACTTTTAAAAAGACTTTTTTTAATACTGGTAAAAGAATTTAAAGAAATTGTATGGTGTGATCATGATCAGATTCGGTAAATTGTTAGTAAGTTGAATCCGAGTGTTTTTGATTTCTCTTGTGTTATTAGTGTAGTAAAGCAAAAAGATTTTTTTAAATTTTTGTCTGAAGCTGGGCTTAATACAACGAAATAAAATCTTAAATTTACCTTGTAAGTATGCGAGATGAATGTTCAATTTTATAGCTATTTCAAATCAATGAGTTTGGCTCAAGTTCTATACCCGTTGTGGCTGGTAATACCAAGAAGCGTTTCCCAAATCAGCAGCAGCATGTCGAAATCATCCAGTGTTATACAAATTTGTGGGAGTACCGAAATGATGAAATCAGTCTTCCTCAGAAGACTTAGGAAAGACAGCAGGAAGTATTACCTAAAAATAAATGAATAAATAAATTAAGATTAAAAAATAAAACTGTAATGAAAGATGAATAATTTAAGGAAAAGAAAAACTAAAAATAAGTTATAAATAGATGATAAAAAGTAAATAAAAAATAATGGGTAAATAGACCACTTGTGTTTTGTATAAAGTGTCAATATATAAAATGGTGGGAAAATTAATAGCAGTAAGACATGATAGTAAGGATAAACGAATCTGCATTATCTGAGCATTTGAATTAGCTTGGAACTGAAATGTCTGCTACTTAGTTAAATGATAATTCACATAGAGCACTTTTTCTCGTAAGTATAAACAAATAAATTTTCATTTTCAATGAAGAAATTTACCGATGAACTTAAATTTCTGCTATTATTGGTATGAATTCGAGAATGTTTGATTAGAGATAGAATTAAATATAGAGGCAATGAATTTTGCCCAGGACCAATCTCTTATCATTGTACTACTTTACTGTTTAAATAGTGACTTGAAGCTTTGCATTTGAAGTAACATATTCCTGGCTGGTTGTCTACGAACAGCCAAGTGGCTAAAATCAAGAAACGCTCAAACTTTGTACTGTCGATTGAACCGGCTGGTTGTACTGTGTTCTCGTGTTTCTCACTCTATGTAATGCTAATAGGACTGAATTTCCTTTAGAAAAACCTCCTTAAAGGCATCCCTTCATTTAAATTGAAAGCCTTAACATACCTTTTATAGTTACATAACTAATCCAGCTTTAAGGTCGCATGAAAACCCGTTTGATCCTTGTTTGCGTTAAAGTCTTGTTAATAAAGTTTAAAGAGGCAAGTTTACAGATCTTTTTTTTGCGTGGATAAATGATGTTGATTTAGTTTTATGGAACATTAGTTTATTAGAATATGACGTTATCTTTGCTGGGAAACTGAAACATTTGTACTGAACGGATATAGTTTCAACTAAAATATACTTCTTGAAATTTAAAGTGTATCGCCCAAAAAGTGTAGTGTAATTCAACTAGAATATACTATTTTAGAATACACATTAACACAATATTGCTTGGCATTAAATATAAATGCAGTTAAAACCTACAAGGCTTCATTTTTGAGTTTGATTAAGCGACTAGTATTTTATGTTATTCTATCTTTTCCGTTTTGCTATTTCTCAAAATCATAATACTTACTTCACCCACAAGTATTATGATTAATTAAATTAAATTACAGAAAAGGCTCAGATAGTTTAAAATATCTTGAAGTTAGAATAAACTATAACTACTTTTTACGAGTCTTTATTCTGTGTCTCACGGTTGTTCAGCTATTTGGAGTTTAATCTTCGCTTGGGTAAGTACTACATCGACATTTTCCTTTTGCTCACATTTATTTCTAGAAGATCCAGAATAAGTTATATCCTAAATTTGTAAATAGGTATTATTGATTACTAGACTGCCTATAAACTTAAGTGGAAAAAATTCGAGATACCTGCTTAATGAAACTTAGCTCCTCCCCTAACCCAGATAATAACAGCTACTTGACTTCCCATAGAGTTCATGAGAAGTGGGAGCCGTTATGCAAGTAGTTCTATTCATTTTTAGGTATGTTGAGTGGCAGTCCGTACTTTAATTGGCACTCAGTGAACAATTTTCAAAACCACATTGTCGAAGTTGCCCAGTGCCCCATAAATTCGAAATGGATTTGAATATGCTGATCGTGGAGGCAAAGCGAGTAAGTACCTGGAAATTAACAGTGTTCACAGAATCAGTTTTGTGAATATTGCGTCTGATGGGGATATGCTTCTGGTGCAAGCCATGACAACCAGTGAATATAGTAACTCATAAGGTGGTTCAATGATTCGCAATATAAAATAACAGTTCCGAGAAAACATACCCCATAACCTGACAGAACAACTTGCTACTTGCAGAACAGTTTGACGAGAGAACGGATCCACAATATAAAAGTCTCTTCGTGCCCAAACAGATACATCTACCTGCTCCAAACAGCTGAAACTGTGATAATCCGATCACATTATGCCAATCAACTATTGTTTAATGACAATATAAAGCAGTATCTTCTTGCACAGATACATCTACCTGCTCCAAACAGCTGAAATTGTGATAATCCGACCACATTATGCCAATCAACTAGTGTTTAATAACAATTTTCTGTGTCCCAAGTGAAGGAAAATACTTGGTCCCATTTTGATAATAGCGGTACATGGGCTGTCTGACGGCTATTTAACTTTGTAGGGTTTATATTTATTTTAACTAACATTTATTTTAAGTTTAAACTATCTTTCTTGTCAAGCCTTACTTTCCCCTGGAATTGCCAATGCCATAGTATGTAAATTTTAGTAGAACGCGCAAAGTATTCAGATTTTCAGCGGAAGTAAATTTGACTTAAATAGAAGGGAAACGAGTTCGAATGTGTGCTTTCTTGCTTCACGAGCGTGAAGGTGGCTAGGTAGAAATTGAAGAATTGCGCGTTTCGGCCTGTGTGCTTGCCTCGGCAGATAGTTGAATCTTTCAACTTAATATTCAGAATGTTTGCTGAAATATCAGCGGTATCTTAGAACGCAGTTAGGTTAGTTACGTTTAGAGAGCCTCGTAGGTAGTAACTTGTTATTATTCATTTTTAGTTTCTTATTTTTATTTTACCGCCGGGTCGGCGTAGTTTATGAGCGTCAAGTGCACGCATCTGTAACTTCTAAAGTAGAATAAAAAGGGAGTTAAACCCTTCTTAAGAGTTTTGTGTACTTTCCAGTTCATAGCAGTCACTATTATTGTTGCGTGTAGGTTGGGGCCGCGCAACACCACAACTTTATGAAATAGAATTTGTGTTTTGTATTATGTTGAATGCTTGCTCGAGTGGCATTTGCCATCTTAGATACAGAAGTATTCATTCTTCTGGCCGTTACAAACTGGTTTCTGTAAAACGGCAATAAATTATATATACGACAAGTTATTTTTGTTAAACTTACATTGAAGTCGGATTATTAAGATTCCGGAAATGATATAATATACATGCCTTACTCAAGTAATCTATTTTCATAGCGGAATGAGAAACCAGTCTTAAAATAAAGGTAACTATAAAGGTTTTTGTGGTACTTCAGTTTAACTCCTTTCTTCTTGAAATTTGCAAAAATATTTAAATATTATTAGTTTTAGTTGTGTAAACTTTAGTTACTAATTAATGATAAATATTTCAGATTTTATTTAGCTTTGAATTTACGTTCTATGAGAAGAGAAATGTCTGGGTACATAAGAGGTTATTTCGAATACCAAGGAAAGAGATGGAACTAAAGACTAGACCTCATAAACTGATTATTTTGATTTAACTTAATGTAGGTTTGCTCAGAGTCAGAGCAGTTGTTCAGTTGGGGATTGAAAGAAAAAAGCTGAGTCTAGATTACATTTAACTGTTATCTTTTGTTTATTGAATTAGATCTAGGAATATTCTCTGTTAGCAGTTTATGTGTAATTTAATTATGTGTAAGAATATAAGTAAATCATTGTCTAAGTATTTCTTCTTTGCATAAAATTTCTAGTACTTACTAAACACAATTTTTATTATCTTTTAATTAATTAAAACTGAGGTGACTAAAGATCAGCTTTCAAAATTTTCTTAATAAATTATTTAATTATTTAAAATTATTCTAGTAATACTATTGATAAACTCTGTTTTGGTTTTGAACAATGTGCATTTTGATTTTGCGTAAGCGAAAATGAGAACTGAAATGTATACAAGCAATGGAAAATTAGTAGTATGAAGCTAGATGTAGAAATTTGTAGTCTCCAATCATCTGTAACCATAAGTAAGATAAGCAAGTTGGAATAAGCAGTGTTAATTCTGAACGCTTGCAACGAAAGGAAAGGAACGCATCTCTCAGAGATAAACTGTACAGCTATTTATCTTATATAATATCTTATATGAGAAGAATTGCAAATCTGAATTTGCTTACAGCTGAATACGAAAATCCTAAATTCGATAAATTCTTATTCACCCTGAGGCAGAAGAATTTTCTCTATCAATTAGAATGCTTCGTGTTTGGCAGCAAAATGAAGAATGCATCGTTGCTCTTAAAATTATTCTTTCATCTCTTTCAAACTCTTCTATTACAATGAATGCACTTTTAGTCATATGACAAAATGCAACTTTTCTGGAGATCTACAGTATAATGTATATGAAAATTAGTTTACAATTGGGAACTAAAAGCTGTTAAAAGCTCTTATAAGATTATACATGCTACTTAAAAGGTTTCGTTTTCCTGGTAAATAAATTTATATTAATTTAGCTTAGGAAACGTAATACAGAACTAGTGCTCTAAAAATTTCTAAGAATTGCATCGAAAGTACAACACTAAATTAAATATTTCCTTTGAAGAATAAAATAATTCTAGCCATCTACTATTTGTAATTAGTTAGATCTCCGGGTTCTGTGCCCACCAAGATTACGAAAAATATAAGAAGACTGAATGTTGGAAGTTCAACCCGAATTCGAGTCTTAACAGCTGAGCGAACTGGTTGCTAGAGTAACCATGAATAGACAACTTCCTTTCTAAAGCTTTGATGTAATAAATCATTTACCTAACTTCATGCTTGTCTAAAAGGAATAAAAAACTTTTATTTAATCTAGAATACACAATATTTCTTTGTATGTAGTGAAGCTAATACATAGTGAAAACTATTGAAAGAACATAAGATCTCTTTTATCTCTTTGTCGAAGTTACACGATATCAGCTCTTTGTCGAAGTTACACATAGTGTAACTTGTGTAACTTCGACAAAGAGCTGATATCGTTTTATAAGGGATATTTGTGACAAACATTCCTTACCCCGTTATAGGGAACTTTTATATATATGTATTAAGTTCAGGTTCGTTTCATTGCAGGTTTCGTTAAGACACTTAGTTGGAACATTGGCATAAAAATTTAGGATAGAAATACACGTGCTTACATTGTTGTTACTTGTTATCAGCGTCAAATATTTATGGTTTCATTGCAAAGGTTTATAGCGAGCGTTATAATACTTTTAACAGATGTACACCACTTTGAAAGAAAGTATTCAAGAAGGAATATTTCACAGAGAGAAAAGAAACTGCATACGATCTTCTGTAATCAAATGCGAGGAAAGTGAATTTATGAAATTTATTGTGCATTACACTCTATTTTACTTCAAAATATATTAATTCAAAGAAAACATACTTCGTAAAATACCATCAGTTTTAAAATTTATTACTACATTAAGAAAGAAAACTACCTTTTCTTAAGAATTTTATTTCAACTATGTACGCTACATACTCTAAAAAGGAATTACAGGAAAGTCTTTCCAGGAGAAGACTAAGTGCTCCTATAAACATCAAAGAAAAATCTTGTTTTGAAAAAGCTTCTTCTTCGAAGACATCGTGCTAGTAATGAGTTGGGTGTTTTTTGCGGAACAGAACGAAGGAATTTGGCCTCGAATGCAGCATTCTCCACATAAGGTTGAAAAAATAAAAGTACGGGGCAGAAAATAAACTCTCTTGTGATTGTTAAAGATAAAAGTCAGAGGAGGAATATTCCTTCAGACCGAAAGAAATTTCCATCTAAAAAATAAGCATATGAGATACGATAGTTAGAAAGGTGGAGTGCTTGAGTTGAGTATGGAATAAATTTTAAAAATGACTGGAAATCATGATAAAACTGAATTGATTAATAGAGATAATTATGAAGCAAGGTATGCCAACTTAGTAAGAACTAAGAAATAATTCTCTATGTCTTTTTTCATTCAATAAATAATTAAGCAGCTACAAAACAAAGAGAGTTTAAAAGAGACTGTTGGAAAAAAATATAAATTTAAATACCCTTCCGATTTCAGATTAAAAGAAAGCTAATAAAATTACTTTACGATTTAGAACATAAAAAAGGTAGAGATAATTTTTATTCTTTTGTACAATTTATTTCTTGTAATAATATTTAGAGAGAAAGTTTATCCGTACTTTACGTTTGCATTGGCCAAACTCTTAATTTAATATTTTCTTTATAATTTTGTAATATTGATTTGTGATAAAGTGTGATCATACTGTGATAAAGCACTTATTTTGTTACGTGATTAATTGAAAATCCTAATCCGACTGAATTGAAAGTTTAAATTTTGTTGAAATTAATATCGCTACTACAACTGAATTGCGTATCCTAGTAACTATATACTACTGTGTGTCGATGCAGTCGACATTCAGGAATCATTCAAATTTCGTTTCGAAATTGTATGAATATAACTTGAAATTTAAAATGATTTTTAAAATCTCTTTCCTTCTATTTCGTTTAGAAGATTCTCTTTTCCGCTTTTCCATGTACCATAATATGAAATTTTAATTGATTCCTAAAATCTCCTTTCCACTTTTCGTTAGGAAATTTTCCCTTTCTCCTCTCGATGTAAATATGCCCAGTTATTTTCTGTAAATTTGTTTACCCAATACTTCTAACTAATTTTTTTTTGATATTTCTATCTTTTAAACGAAGTCGAGAGAAGAAACCTTCAGATCAAGCAACGTTTTTTTCCTGAGATTTATTGATCTTTCTCATACGCCAGATTAATTGGATGGTATCGTGTTACAGAGAATAAACATAAGAAAAAAATATTTAGTTAAATCTATTTTATTAAGGAAGCAATCACTGATCAAGCCAGAAAAAAATTATTTCTTTGAACGTGTAGAGCCATTAGGTTATTTTGATGCTGGAGACGTGAATAATGAACAACGCTCTTGCCGGGACTCGAACCTAGACCTCTCAAATACGGGTCGAGTGTGCTACCGTTTCACCACAAAGGCATGCTGGAAGGATGGAGAAAATACCTTATAAACTGTTTTCCTGGATAGTTACAGTGCTGCTGCTCTTCTTTGTATTCAATATGTAAGCAAATCCAAATGGAAAAACGGTACTATTCGGTTTTGAGGGCCGTAAAAAAATTCCAGCGAAAATGTATGCGCGAAAGCGCCAAATCTAGCAAACACGCCCATTTAACAGCGTGCCAAATCTAGCGTACGCGCTGATTTCAGATTGCATAAGTTTATATAGTTCTATATTTCTTAACACGCCATTGAAATACTAGTTTAAATTTTAATTCCTTTTTTTGATAACCTATGGATTTAATAATTTGGGAATTGCCCATGATGAAAAGTCTGCGATAGAATTATGGGTAAAGTGCAGAATCACCCACTGCTTGACGCGTTTTTAAGAATTGCAAATACTCGGTATCCATGTGCACATCGACTTATTTTCACTTAAAAAAAAATCCCAGAATTGCACAAAAATGGCACTGCGCACACCCCTGACTTTATCTATGTACACATCAACCTATTGTCACTTAAAAAGTAAAAGAAAATTGACAAAAATCCAATTGTTTTTCCCTTGTAAAAAGCGGCAAACAAATAAGTGGGCGATTCTGCACTTTACCGAGAATGTTTTCAAAGAAAAGGCATCATTCATTATAGAAAATTATGTTTGAACAACCAACGAGATGACATTATGCTTTAACGATAACTCGGTAGCGAAATATTATATCAACTTAAACTTTCATCTAAATTAAAACATCAATATTAGATAGTTATTTACTATTATACTTCCTTTCTTGCGTTAGGGTTGCCGCAATTACTTTTGGCAGCATTGGCATCAACAAAAGTTTGGCGATTTTTTACGGCCCTCGAAACCGAATAGTACCGGAAAAATTTTAGTTCGGCATTTGCCAGTAACGAATATCACCTTTCAAGCTTGACATCAAATTTGTTGATGCGTTATAGTTAAATCTCTGTGTCCCTGGTATCGTACCTTTTCACCCGGTCGAATGGTAACCGTTACTGAAGCGCAAATTCTAGGTTTTGGAGCTCAGTTATAATTTGGTTCAAACTTTCTTCAAGCCTCAAATGTTGTTTCTTTTCTTTTCTGTGTAAAATAATCATAGAGAGGCGAATTAAGATTATGTTTTTTTTTCCTAATGTTAGAAAGGCAGCTTGATGCTCTGTACTTGTAAGCAACCTGTGAATGAAAAAGAATTGGCTTTCGATAGAAATATATATCCTTCATAAAAAACCGAATTCTTCTCTGTTTAGAAGTGAGAATCCGGTGCTGATGAATATTTGTGATCATTCAATTGTCTTGTCTCTGTTCATACATCCGTGATCTGAAGCTGTTTTGAAGACTTCTTGAATGTAATTTAACTAAGCATGCATTTTCCTCAAACCTTCGTCCATAAAATTTCTATCATTTTCCTGCAATTTTAAACTCAATTATCATGGCAAAATTTAAATATTCTTGTGCTTCTTGTTTAAGTATCTCCTTTGGGATTCAGTCTCTTCATTGAACTAGTTGCTCTTTTATAAAACTAAGAAACTCATCTTGCCTTTAACAGAGAATTCGTCATTCACAGTTTTCCAAGGAAATATATTTTCTGATACTAATTAGGCACAGGTAAACCTTTCATGTTTGTGACATAATTATTTAACATTTAAAACTAGATCACGAAATTTCTTTCTTTTTAGTACACAAAGACATCTGAAGCATCTATGGCAAAGTGCAACTCTGCTCTTATATTATCATTTCAGTAGAAGAAAGGTCATTTCTTTATATTACGTTTGATTAATATTAAAATCTGTAATGGCAAGCATAATCTCTGGTTAGCATCATGCAAGGGAAACTTTCGGATAGAATTATCTTTATTCCTAGATCAGTCACATTTCATACGTACTTTAAAATTTGATTCTAAATGAATTAGAGAATCTTGCAAATAATTACATAAATTTTAGTTCTAAGTTTCTTACCTGCATGTTACGTATAAATCCTAATATCAAATTAATTTTTCATATGCAGGCATTTTACTATCTTAACATATGAAGCCTCATCGGCAATTTGTGAAGTATGAAATTGCATTTGTTCCGAATTTCTTAGTGGCTATGTTTTTTTAAATTAAGTTTAGATATCAGCTTATATTTAGTTGCTATTTTGTACTTTGTATTTCTTTACGACGGACTGTAAACTCTCAGCAGAATTCATATTTGCACAATATTTGAGCTGTGGAAGAACATTAATTTTATTTTCCTGCATACTGATCGCTACAGTAGAACCTCTATTAATCGGGCCTCTATCAACCGAGATCTACATGATGAGCCAGCGATCATCTTATATAAATCACTGGGAAAAGGTAGTAGCGCATTAGAAAAGGTACAACAAAACTCAGTAACAACCTCGCCTTCTTTCACGAGAAAACTGCAAAGGAAAGAACTCAGTATTTGTCAAATTGTTGGTGAGCAATATTAATTAACTTTGCTCATGAACCTATTAAACACAAACTCAAAATAGAATATGTGGCCAAAAATGAAACTGACACAAAGCTTATAGATAAAAATACATATGTTTACTAAACATAGAAATAACTTCAAAAGATTTGAAAAGTCAGTAAACTTCAGTGGATTTGAAACTTCAGATGGAACCAAATAGATTTCAGATAGAAAATGATAGAATCAGATAAATTTGTAAAAAAAGGTAGTGAAAAAATTGTTTTAAAAGTTTGTAAACAAGGCTAAAATTACACCTGTTGTGGCTAATAAACTTTGTGAGCTGAAATTCATAAAGAATGAGATATCCCAGACAGAGGAAACTAACTAAAGTAGTATTTATTGAATATTTTGCTGCGCGGGGATTGCTAACGTGTAATTTTGTTTTTAGCTTTTATTTCTAATTTAAAGTAACATTTTATTCCTAGAATGTCACGGCAATTCCTTGAAAAAAAATAAGAAACATGGTTTATACACTATCTTAAGTATGTTTTATTCACGAGTTGAATTTCTTTATCTGTTAAGATACAATACAGCATGTTCATAGGAGATCCGAAAATGTTTTAATGGCAGAGTATATTCAACAGATCAACAGACTAAAGCATCAGTCATCATTTATAGCCTGTAGTGTGTTGAATACTAAAGATTTAGAGACACTATAAATTTTTAAATGAAATATGAGGCAAGAACAAAGTATAAATATTTAAAAACAAAATCTATGCCTTAAAACATCAGATTCTCAGAAAAACAAAATGTTTCGTTATTAAGTATTAAATTGATATCATTGTATTTATATTTGAATTTTCATATTTTTATGCAATAAGAATCTTTTGCTTCAAATTTGTTATTTGAATCCTGAGAAATAATGTCTTTTTAAGCCCTTCTATTTTACGAACCATAAAATGTTTATAAATTTTAGATTAAAAAAGTGTAAAATTATTGCCGTAACTATAAGTATAAACTTACTAACTAACTATTGCAGTAACTAATGATTGAAAATGCGTAGTCCATTATAAGAAATAAATTGGAGCAAAATAGAATAACCAATAGAGAAAAATACCATCTTAAAACAAATAAAAAAAACAAATTTAGCACCATGACGGGAAAAATATTGCAAATGTGTGATTAAATCTATGCCTTAAAACATCAGATTCTCAGAAAAACAAAATGTTTCGTTATTAAGTATTAAATTGATATCATTGTATTTATATTTGGATTTTCATATTTTTATGCAATCACTCATTTAAGCTGGCATGAAATAATAAGTGCACACTCTTCTTTTATTTTGATTTTTCACAAATATCAAAGTTAAAAAAGAGAAGTTTTGTTGCTTTCTCAAAGAAAAAAAATCAAACTTTAAGAATTTTAAATGTGCCTTTGTGCACTGTAGAGTCATTGGGTATTTTTTGAAGCACGAAATGTGAAAAACGTGCAAGATCCTCGCCAGGACTCGAACATGGACCTCTCGAATACGCACGGAGTGTGCTACCATTACATTACGAAAGCATCTTAGAAGGAGGGAGAAAATACCTTATATCATGGACTAGTGAATAACTGACCCTAGCTTAAATTAAAATAAGCCAATTCGATAAATGCTCAAAATTAAGAGATTCTTCTTATATTTTGCAAAAAAAGACTAATAAATTAAAAAGAAAATTTTGCTTAAAATAAAAATTTACACGTTGCAGAGAACTAGATTTCTCTACTTGAAGTTCTACGCAAAATGGATCTTGGAACGTTTACAGAAGCTTATAAGGATGTATCATGCAACAATAAAAGTGCACAGCTATGCATTAAAATAAAGAGTGATTATCTAGATTACTATAAAACAACCTTTACTGAAGGTTGTTTTATACAATTACAGCCTCTATAATTTGAGATTTATTGCAAAATGTTCATGATATGGTAAAAGGAAAGACGTTTATATCTTAAAATACAAAGTTAATAAGGATCTTGAGTACTTTAAAATATCAAATCTTGTCAAAAGAAGCGTAAAGTTTGCCAGACGACTTGCTGTCCCGTTTACCTTATAAAAAGTATCAGAACTCAAAAGTGAAGATTTAAAATAAATACTAATTATTAACATGTCAACTTGACTGATGCACAAACTAAAATAAGTATAACAAGAATAAAATTTCACTGCTTATGGTTTGTTCAGAATATACATTCAAATTCAAACTGAATTCGAAATACAAATTCAGCATGCTCTACCTTGGCTCGGTCCTAAGCAGAAGCGACTAGCTGAAGTTTATGCCGATCAGATATAGTTAATTAGCAAGGAAACTAAACAGAGCTTTATATTTTTAAAAGCTGTCGCTGTCCAAACTCAAGAACTCTTGGATTATTTGCAGTCTACCTAATTTGAATTCTGAAAGTGTTTACAAAAGTAGAAGAGAAAATAATAATAATATTACTGGGCTCTTTCACAAAAATCTTTTAAAGTGATTAAATAGATTATAATAAAAATGACCTTCGGCAAAAGTCCCTGTGCAGTTTGAGGCTGATTAAAAGTCTTTCACACCATTCCAAAAGAGCGCTAATCTTTACCTTGAAATTAAAAGTTTTTGAATAAGTTATAGTAAAGCACTGCTGGCAAAATAATTTATCTCTAATTCAGAAGT
This sequence comes from Stegodyphus dumicola, assembly GCF_044657685.1. NCBI lineage: Eukaryota > Metazoa > Arthropoda > Arachnida > Araneae > Eresidae > Stegodyphus > Stegodyphus dumicola. The sequence continues at coordinate 186,788,983 of NC_140781.1, forward strand.
CAAACAACATTTTTGTTGTTTGACTTCTGAATTAGTATTTATTCGGCATGTTACTGTGTCTTAATTTATCTCTATTAAGAATTTTATTTTAGGATTGTTTCGAAAACATTTCGATTACCTTTATCATAAAAATTTCCGATGGAAGGTAAAGTTTGTTATTTGAAAAGTTGATTTTCCCTATATAATAATTCTACGTCATAATAGCTTAAAGGCACTTCATCAATGAAAAGACTTTGGACAGACAAGTAACTGAAAAAAAGATATGACATGAAAAATCCTTTACAATAATTATACATAACAAATAACAATTATCTGCATAAAGTTGATAAGACGTTATAAATTGTTTCAGATTTACTCTTCACACATGACTAACAATTATGTATACACAGATGGCAAGACGTTATGAATTGTTTTGTATTATTCTTCACACATATACTGCGTCATATAAAAAGTCTCCGCGCTTTTTTGGTACATTTTTGAACTTTTCTTTATTGAAACTCAATTTTAATCAACTACATATTGACCATTATTATCTACGACCTTTAGCCAATTTACGGATAGAGTCATAATTCCATCGGTGTAGAACGTCTGTGGTTTATCGTGAAATGGTTTTATCGTAAGTGATTTTCAGCTGCACTTCGATCGGCCAGTTTTTTACCATCAAGAGAGGTTCGCAGAGACCGAAACAAATGGTAGTCAGATGGTGCAAAGTCGGGGCTATACGTTGGGTGCATCAAAACTTCCCAACCAAATTCTGTCAATTTGTTCCGAGTCATCAAAATGTGTGTAGCCGCGCATTGTCATGATGGGACACAACTTCCTTTCTATTGGCCAAGTCTGGTCACAATTGTTGGACTGCTTCGTTCAAACGGTCGACTTGTGTACAGTACAGGGCCGAATCGATGGTTTCGCCAGGTTGCAGCAGGCAATTCATAATGGACAATTCTCTTCTAATCTCGACATCGAAATTTCAGGAATGGAATCAAGCAAACCACTGCTGGGTCCTTCGTTCACTCAGAGCATTCTCACCCTATACTTCACAAATGTTTTCGTTATGTTTTTGAAGCGTTTTTATCTTATTTATAGTAAAAAAAGCATTACATACCGTATTTCTTCAGATATTTAATTCATATTTAAATCAATATAACCTTTTACAAGAGCAACAAATTAGAAATCTATCTTCACAAACAATGGAAGCTGAATGCCAACTTTTAAGCACATGTTCGTTTGAGACAATCTGGTGAGTGCTGTCGGATATATAGGCATCAACATCATCTAGTGGCAAGAAAGCGCGGATACTTTTTATATAACCCAATATTAAAATTTAGATTGCACATATATATTGAAATTTCACATATATATTAAATTTAAATATATATATATATATATTAAAATTTAGAAATAAATATTTGACTTCATGTTTTAAAAATAACAAAAATCCCTTGAAAATATAATGTTTATCACTTAATTTCAGTAACTAGCAATCTTAAAAAGTGAAAGAAAAACTATTAAAATGTTATTGACTTAATCAAATTAAATAATAAACGTTACTGACTTCATAAAAAGATACGGACTAGTATATTCTGAGTTACAGGATAGAAGTGCCAATGAAATTAGAAGTTTTACTTCGCTTTTGGATGTAAAACTTCTAATTTCATTGGATGTAAAACTAAAGTATAAAAATGCTAAAACGCACTTGTGTCATATTGAGGAACTAGCCCACCAGCGGCCGAGCGGTAAAGTCGCTGAACACTGGTAGTTCGGTCCGAGGTTCGAATCCCGCGAACGGGCTGACTGCATGGGTGTTTTCGTGGTTTTCCCCATGTGTAACGTGTATACGAGCCAGTTTCCCTTAGAAAGTCCTCCACGAAGGCATCCCTCCTCTTAGGCAGATAGCCCTCTAGGCTTTGCCATAATTACACACACACACACACACATATTGAGGAACTATTAGGCATATATAATTGCTCGAAGTGCTCCATCTTTTTATACAAATACTGCTTCTAAAGAAAAAATCTTCAATAAAAAGGGTACGAAGAAGAAATTTAAGCGTAAACTTAATAGAGGTGCTTAAGTCGAAAAGCTAAAGAGAAAATAGTTTTCAAAATTGTCTTCCCAGAAAAATAATGTAACATATTTACTATAAGAAAAGATCCGCCCATATTTCTGAAAACATTTAAAATGTAAACAAGATTATATTTTATAGAAGAAATGTTTCAAAAAATTAAAGAACACAAATTTTGGATAATTTGTTTCCTAATGCGCACGTTTTTTAGGTTTAATAAACGCCTACGTAATATCCTTATAAGCTGAGATATAGCTGAAAAAATACACTTTGGGTGAAAAAGGAGATATGTATGATTTTGACGCGATGAATTAAAAATAGAAATTTTCATATCAGAAAATAATATTAGCAAAATATATATATCTTCTGAACGGAACAGCTTATCTCAGAAAAAGAATAAAATTACAAAATTAATTTTTTTGAATTTAGAACAGAAAAGAAACTAAAATTTCAAAGTACTTATTGGCAACTCCTAAGCTTCAGACGTTTTTTTATTTTGAAAGAATTTATGTTATTATTTATAAATTATCTTTACCTTTTATAGGATTAAGATGTATGATGAACATACTGAAGATCATGTCAGAATTAATCTAAATGCTATAAATGAGTATATCCTCCGACTCAAAGAATTACAAGTATTACTTTGAGTCAAATTTTTTTAATTCGGAAATTTATGTTTGTTTCCCTCAGTATGTGAAAAAAGGTGTTTTAGGCACAGGGAATGCTCCTTTTTTCATTGTAAGCATTATTAAACGCAATGAAAAAAATTAATGCAAGCTCTAGATCAGATATTAATTTCAAATTTTTGAACTTTTGTAAAAATTAAATTTTATACGGATTAATAAAGAGCTGAAGAGACAAGAGTATACATACCTATTACAATAAGTGTGGAATGCATAAAGAAATTTTAGAAGTGTATAAAATGTTTGAATTTACGAGTTACGTAGTTGGTGCAGAGCGTGGATATTAATGCAAGTTTAGCTAAGTTAATTGTGCTTAGTTATTAAATTTCTTTTGATAATTAATTAAAAGGCATTGCTCTCCTGTATATGGTTTAAATCTAATTTAAATGGTCGAATAATACTCGTTGAAAGGGGATTAAATTCTAAGTAGTTCTGATGATTTTACACTCAGTAAATTCCTCCGGATTTCTTCCTAGTTAATTAGAAATGATTCTTATATGTTTCAAGGAACGCACTTTCAACCAAAAATAGTTTACAAAAGTGCATCTGCCAGTTAATCAAGTGTGAATGCTATCTGACAAGTAAACAGTCATTAATGTTTTGACACGATTTAAAGTACCATTACAATTAAGATGTGAATGGACTTTTGTTCAAGATCTGTATAAATTTATTAAAATTAAGATTAATAAAATTAATTCTTCAATTTAAGGTCTTTCACGTGCCTGAAAACAGCGCATTCAATTCACGTAATAATATTATTTCAAGAAAAAACTACTTTAATTATTCTCGAAAATAAATATATTTAAATTATATACTCTATTTATTCTCGGAATTTACTAATGACTATATGCATTTATATATATGTTGTATAATATCAAATTTTGTTATTAATTTTGTTATTTTATTTAAAGAAAACTTTTGGTTCAAAAAGAATCTGTTACTATCTCAGTTATTCATGACATATTCAAAATGAAAAAATAGCCCCTGGGGATCATTGGATTTCTATATTTTTGAAAAGAAAACATTACCAATTCTGCAGTTTTGGAATGGGAGAGAAAAATGTAATGTATTATAGTTTTTGATGAATAATTCATCCACTGTAGATTGGAATAAAGTCTGTTATCAGCAAATTCATACTATCTACTGTTGATTGTGTTGTTTATATTTTTTGTTTAAAAATGTCTGGTTTGGATCTATCCATTATTGATGATCTGGGAAATGATGGAAAAGTGAAGCATTTTGTAAAATTCCATTCGAGCACAAATTTTGGCATTGTAGCACTTATTCGTACTCAGAAACGGTGCTACTAGCAAAGCTTTCGTCAGGATGTATAACAATCGTTTAAACATACATCTAATGTTACAAGCTTACATTTTTAAATATAGCTGTTTGAAATATCTTGACTTTTAGTAAAAGTTAACTTTTAAAAAATCGTTTTCTTATGTTAATAATAGAAAATTACTTGAATAATATTAATTTCAAAAATAACTATTTTTAATGACTTAGGACAACAGTCAAATAGCAATCAGATTTTATCTGAATTTAATCTCCGTTTTGGCATTTTTATCCTCAAAAGCCAAAACGAATTTATAGCAAAATTGAAGATCCTAAATTTGGTAACACGACATGTACATCCCAAAACTCTGCCTTCAGGCAAAACGTCAAAATATTATAAATATGGAAACGTTTCCATTTCAGCAATTTTTTTTCATTGATGGCCGTGACATATTCTTTTTCGTCAACACCTTCAAAATATCTATTTATTAAGTTATTATGTCCATTTGAATAATTTGAAACGATCTACACTTTATTTGCATTTCATTTTCGTTTACAATATTACCGTACTCTCAACTATAGTTTCTAATCTGGTTAGTTAGAAAGTCCTCCTCGAAGGCATCCCTCCCCTTAGGCAGATAGCCCTCGAGGCTTTGACGTAATTAAATAACCTAACCTAACCTAACCTCTCCTAAGCTGGTTAGTTTTGCTTTTAACGCTGTTGTACTAGTGTCTAATGCCAGCATTTTTGCTTTCTTCTCCGGCCAGATGTATTGCTTTACAGTGCTAAACTAAAGGAGCAGACTGTGATTGATAAAATGAAACAACTTTATTAACTCTAATTTTTACTAAGCTACTATTCACATGCTCTGATATGTTGCCTTAACTGACTACAGCGGCTAAGTGAGTGTTTTCTTTCTCTATAACAGGTAGCGTTGTATTCTAGCTTAATAGAGAATTAATATTTATTTAGACCAGCGATTCACAACCGGTGGTACGCATACGACTGGAGGTACACTAGAGAAAAATAGGTGATCCGCAAGAAAACAAAGTATTTTTAACTATTCAAAAATTGAATACCCTAACATCCTGTTTAAGGTTTTTCACTAACGCTCATAAATTTATGTAATATGAATTTTGTTCAAGCTCAATAGCTGCTCATAATCTTTACCAAAATAATATGTTTTTGTTTTCACAAATATTCTTTCTATAGACATAATAAATTTGTCATAAATGGTGGTTTTAAAAGTAGTAATAGAAATGGATGCTGTATTTAATAGGAAATAAAAATATGTTCCAATAATAAGATAATAGTATCTCCTTAATTCTTTTAGAGTTGATATATTTATTAGCATGTCTATACTTTATGTCGCTACCATCTCCAGGCTCATATTGCTTTATTTTCAATTAGAATAATTTTTACATCGATTTGCTGTCTTTAACAGCAGGTATGTCTTGATGTTGTTTTGTACTCCTTATTTTTCTACGCGATTTGAGAAATATCGTCGTTTGGTTTTAAAGTAATTTTTAAAGTAATTGACAATTTTATGTCTGACAATGATATTCCTTGGAATAAGTGCATTGCCGTGTGCAGTGACAGAGCTTGGGCTTTAACAGGAAAACATTCCTGTGTTATTTCTCAAATAAAGAAAGTAGCACCCGAAATTAAATTTGCTTACTGCTCCATTCATCGTGAAGCTTTATTAGCCAAAGCAATCCCAGAAAACCTAAAAATTATTTTGAATCAAGCTGCGAAATTTGTTAATTTTATTAAAAGCCGAGCTTTAAATTCAAGAATATTTACGATTTTTTTGCCAAGAGATGGGCAGTGAACATAAAACGCTTTTGTTATATTACGAAGTAAGATGGTTATCGAGAGGTAAACTTTTAAATCGTCCTTTTGAACTTCGATCATAAATTCAAACTTTCCTCTGTCAATCAAATCTTGAATTGCAAAATTGTTTATGTAATAAATTATGGTCAGTCCGTTTAACATATTTTGCGGATACTTTTGGAAAGCTCAATGAATTAAATTTAGGATTACAAGGGCAAAGTGTTAATTTGTTTACCATTAAAGAGAAAATAAATACAGTCATAAAAAACAACTCCGTCTAATAAGCAAGGAATCGGTTTATAATATTTTATGCTTTTTACCACTTTTCGAAAGTTTTTTAACCGAAAATAATTTGAAAATAAAAGAAGAATTAGCATCCGACATTTAAAATCATTATTTTTCATTGATAAATAATTTCAACATGTATTTTCGCCAGAATATAAAAAAGAAAACTGGATTAGAAATCAATTTTATTCAAATGTATCTGAAATTTGATCTCGTGAAGAAAAATAACAATTGAGAGATATTTCCAGTGATCGAACTCTAATTAAAGATTTAAAAAATAACACACTTGTTAACTTTTGGTTGAACCGAAAAACAGAATTTAAAGGCTTTTTAAACAAAGCTAAATTTTTATTACCTGTTTGCACAACTTATTTTTGTGAACAGGGACCTTTCTTTCATGTTATGTTTGAAAAATAAATACAGAACTAAATTAAACATGGAACCTAATTTACGGTTCAAACTAAGTAAATTAAGGTCAGACATAAAGACATTGATGTCTCATAAACAGGCCCAAATTTCACACTAAATTTTAGAATTAAAGTATTATAACTTAAATTTTAGTAATTAAAATGGTAATCCATTTTTAATATATTTTCTAGCTTATTTCTTATTCTATTTTTTATATCTAATATTTTTATCTGTGTATATTTAATACAAATATCCAATAGGTTGTGCAAATGGCAAAATATGTTTTTTTAATATTTCTATTGAGAAATTGAAAAATAATCATTGTAAAATATAGCGGCATACATTTTTTAAAGTTTTTGTTTAGATGGTACGCGTTAGTCAAAAGTTTGAGAACCGCTGATTTATACAATTGATTGGAAAGTAGTATCTAATTGATCACTTATTTGAGTAGCGTCCTGTTCTCAGATTTTTGAATTTCACAACTGGATGTGTAGTTCTTATTTTTATCTCCAATTAATCTTTTTGGCCTTTTAATGAGACATAAAGTGATTGACTTTCAAACTGTTTTAAAGAAACATGCTTCTCCTATTTTGAGTAAGATTTTTAAGGTGATAGGAGCTTTGTTGCTATCCATTTTCTGAAATTTAGGAAATGTCATTCCTTTAGAATTCAGATGTTGGGACTAAATGAAAGAAATTGAAACCAATTGTTGAAAAGTAGTTAAATGTCTATGTTCTCGTGAAAGACCGAAATTGCAGAAGGTCGACTTTCACCGGAGAATGTCAACATTCACCAAATACGTCGGTGAAAGATCGAATATTGCATTACATTCTCGTACATTCAGATCCTCGCCGGTGTATGTCGACAATCACAGATATACTCTGGTGTAGGTCTAAAAGAGAGGAGTATATGTACACGCTTGTCATTGCAAAAGGAAGTGTTCCACAAATAAATGCAGTTGTAAAAGCAAGGGTCTATCTTGTACAGTTCAAAGTGTCATACTAGTTTAAAGTTCTTATTTTAAGTCCCAAGTGCGTTTTTTCGCGACTGAATTACGGAGAAGAAATAATATTCTTCTATGTTCAACATTAACCATTAGTGCATGTTGGATGTCGACATTTACCGGTGTAAATCAGAGATAAGAGTATTTGGAAAAAAATCGGACATATAATCAAGCGACTATGTGAATGATGACATTCACCGGTGAAAGTCGACATTCTCCAGATTTCGGAGTTTCACCGTAACATCTGTATTACCTTAAATTTGGTTAAAACATGACTTTGTTCTACTTTCGAAGCAAAGGTAAATTTTGTCATATACTAGTGCAAGTAATTCGTTGCACGCAGAAATGACGTACTTTACAAATTTCTCAATTATTAAAAGATGTAAATTAGGCTGAAAGTATATTGAAAATTGCCTGTTTAAAACAGCGTTTCAACATTTACAGCTTTGGAATCTACGTAGTCGCATATTCGATCATTTTCAGCCTTTTTGCTCTTGTGCCTGAGTAGTTGTTCCAAGAACCCAACCTTTTCGCTAGAAGGCTGCGAATTTATCCACCCCCTTTCTATCGATTTAGCGGCGTTCTTTAATGTCAGCTTCATTTAAAGTTTTTTTTTTTTTTAGGATTTTTATTTTTTCTGCTATCATTAGTTGCAGTTACCCCAGGTTTCGAGCAAGTTTGTGGTTTCATAGCTACTTTTCTTCAATCTCTTCATCATACACGACGGCTGATTCGACGCGTATCGAATATTCCAATTCTTAGGAAAACGCAATAAAAGAAAATTTTCTCTGAAGCGAATTACCACTGCTGATACTTTAATGATACGTTTGAAAGAACACTTTTACAAAACTAAATAAATGTGGAAATAAACGGAAGTGCTTGGAATTAATTTGCATGCATTTTTGCATATTTATTTTTATTATCTGAAAACGCAATCCGCGAAATACAGCTGATGAATATTTATTGCACAGAAGAGTACTGGAAGTTAACTTTTCAACTTTTGCACGAAGCAATTACTTAATGAAATATTATGGTGTTACTGAATTATGCCGGAGTATCATAATTAAAATATTTTTGGTTTACAGACATGAAATTAATTTTCCAAATTTCTTTTGTCTGCTTAGACCAATAAGATTCTAAGAATCTGAACTCGATCTTAGCTTTTGAATCTGAGGTTAGGTAATTAATAATATGTTGTCTTTGTTATAAGCTGGTTTTGTTATAGATCTAGCGGAGGGCACGTTTCACGAAAACTATTTTTTCAAAGGCTATCTCCGGCTCCATGTAGTCAATCAAGCATATTGCTGAGTGCTGATCCTTCAATAAAGTACCACCAAGTCAGGAGGCAATTTACACCCCTCGTGTAATAAAATAAGACATCTTCTGTTTGCGGAATTAAATGATAATTGTATTAAAATTATGAATAAAATTTTTACATTCGTCTCGCAAAAGAAAAATTGTCTCAGGCGCTTAGCCACTTTGATATACAGGGTGATTCCAAATTACCTTTACAAATTAAGAAGGGTGATAGTACTCATACAGATGCGCAATAATTACCATAGAACATAGAGTCGCATTCCACTCTGAGAGGCAGAAAAGAAGAATATTAGAATTCCTATTTGAACTTACAACAGTGTTGGGAGAGCGAATGAACGAGACCAAATGTTGCACAATCAGTTTAGTGACAAACTCACAGAGAGTGCACAAAACGAATAAAATCGAACACTTGGCGTTCGAGTGTTAATTAGAGCTGAGATTTTGATGGCTAACACTCAAATGCACATCTTTGGTTGGCAAGGTCTAAATCTCCCAAATGATTGCAACAAGTTGATTATCTAAATTTTAGGAGGAAATTATCTATTGGGGGGGGGGGAACTACCTTGATATCAAGTATCAAAGTAGCAGCTGTTTTTCTCTCAGCCATTTTCTGTTGTGTCTTCCTGGACTTCCTCTGCTGCGCTTAATCTACTTGAAGCGCTCTTCTATGGGATACAAAGTTCTGACAGCCGGAACGCAGCATGAGCTTTTCATGCTAATTTCGGAATGCAGCGGACGGTGGAGTTAATTGGTAATGTTCAGCCCTTGATTACATAATTAAACTTGTGACATATCTAATATGCTTGATATTACAGCATTTGCTGTGCAACTGATTAAAAAGATAATGGAATGATACAGCAGGTTCCTGAGAACACTGTGCGGAGATAAAACAGAATGAACAATTGGCAATAGTATGTTAACATTTCACATCTAGAAACTAAAATGACCCTAGAAAACCGACCTATATTCTTCTTCGAAAACACTTTTACCTTTCGGGATAAGGTATATCTCATTCTTAAACTTGAAGCAATGCAATATTACAACACAGTCCTGTCAACAGAACACTGACCAGCGATTTTTAACAACATTACTTAAACAAGAGTTTATGCTCTGATAAGGATTTTTTATCCCTTAGAACAAGGATGATCTAATTAAATATTCATTTACGTAATTTATCATCTAGGTATTGGTACAGTATTTTAATAACTGATTTTTATAATTCAGTATTTTGAAATCTATTATTAATCTAGTATTTTGAACCTTCCATATCTCTTGTGGGATTGAGTAACTGCGGGAGTAAACACTCGTACTTCTTAATCGAAAACTTACTTCCATTACACACTAAAATTACATTCATTATATTTATTATCTTACAGCTACTAATTCGAGATTATTATGTTAGGCTGTTTTAGAAATTATTTATCGCATTAAGATCATTCGAGCAAAGAAATATCTTCCGTTAATTTTTAAAAGTAAGGTATTTAAACTTTAGCTCAATCTTAGCAATAAGTTTCTCAGTGCGTCATTTTGCACAAAATGGTATCACATATTTTGATTAAATACGAAAATATAAATTTGAGTTTGGTTTAGAAAAGTCTTCTCAGCCTTTTAAGTGCATTAAACTGTTTCTTGATCTTAGGTGAATGGAACCCCAGAAGATGCAATTTAAATACTTTATCAAGCATTTAATTTGCGTAATTTAATTAAAGGTCTGTCCATTACGATGTTCCCGAGCTAAATGTTCCTGCCACCACATAAGAATTAAAAAAGGGCAAAATTTAGAACATTTTATTAATTAACAGAATTTGGGATCGGCGGAATTTTAAGAAGGTTGACTCTCAATGGAAATAGAATGTTAAAATTTATTGGTGGAGACAGATTAAATCATTAAAGAGTTTAGGCAGTAAAATTAATTGTTTAATTTTAAAATCTGAAGAAAACGTGTGATGTTTTAACTTAAAAACATTCCCAACTTAAAATTTAAGCTGCTTTATCTGCTGGAGCTTAACTAAGGAGAATATTTTTCTGAAATCGAGGACGCGGAGTAAATTGCAATGTGCCCGGCTGGTATTTAAAATTAATTAAGAGCACAAAATTTTGTCAAAGATGTAAAGATTTAGAAAATTTGAAAGAAACAGTGATAAACACCAAGGAAGCAACGATCATAAAACGATCATAAAAAACAAAATAAGAACTTAAGCTAATATTAAATTAACTCTTTTAAATTTCAGTATTGGTAAAATTTATTAATTGGTAAAAAATTTATTTTTCTAATGCGTAACATGTTACGTAAGCCTTGGCAAAGAAGGATGAAGAATATACTGTTTTCTAAAACGACTTTTGTGCACCAACGGCGGAAGAAGTAAGGAAAAATAGTAGTAGCTCACACCGGGTCTTCATAGACTTTGGTGTGTGTATATATAACTGAATATGATTTTAAGTTTATTTTAGGTCTTCCCAGAAAACTTGAGAAGTTTTTTTCCCTCTTATGGCGTGCCTTTGTGGTGTAACTGGAATGCACGTCCGGCTAGCATCGGGAGGCCTGAAGTTCGAATCACGGCGAAGGCATAGAGAATTGTCTCATCTTTCCTTCTTCAAAAAACTTTAAAATATTCTAAAAAAATTCTTCTCAGATATCTGTCGAGTACTTTGCCGTAATTTTAAATTACTTACGCACCGAAAAAGTTTGATTTAGAACAAATTTCCTTTCTCTCAATAAATTTCCAAAACGTTTTACTTTGAGTCGGTGTGCATTGTCCACATAATTAGGCAAGGCGAAATCCATTTAAAAATCCTTCGGCTTTAAAAATATTAAAATACTTCAGGTCTCTTAAGATGGTTCATGTATGAACTAGATCATGTAAAATTAACATAGGTAAAACGGGTTTTAATCTTAATCATTCAGTGTATAAGGAACTAGGTATTCAGATTTTAAATTCACTTTCACTCTAGTAATATCAGTGCAGTAAAAATAAATTTTTTTTCAATTAGTTAATTAATTAATTTTTCTATTGTTATTCTCTTCTTTTAAAATTTGAGTTTTTCCTGACGTGATGTTAAGCGTAGTCAACAAAGCTAACAAAATAAACAGTTCAATAAAAATACTAGAAGAAGAATTTTCAGCTTATATGGTCGTTGCAGAACGTTTAGCATGAATTCATTCGTTTAGTATGAAATGATGTTCTTGAACGAATACATGAAAACGTGATTAGAAACTTATTCTCTAGTGGACAAAACTCACTTTTATTCTCGGTGAAGCGTATTTACTGGTATTTCTATCCTTACTTAAATATTAGGATTATTTAGATTAAATTTATCTGTTTAAGGCAAAAGAGGCTTTCGGGGATGACTTTCTAAGAAAAATTAGCCGTATTCATGTTGCGCATGAGGAAAACCATGAAAATCTCTTGGAACTAGCACGTTCAGTGGGACTTGAAACATGTTCAGCAATTTTACCTCACGACCGCTAGATCATCGCTAGCTATTGGGCTACTTCTGGCCTTATTTGCTGACATAAAATTTCTTTTCGTATGCTAATTAGGGCAATATTTAAAAAGAATTGGCTTGTTTTCCACAAAAATGTAAAGAAGCGATTACACTTTTAATGCGTAAAATGTAATGATGTTGAGTTCAAATTTGGCTTTGGCTTACATTTCTATTTGTCAGTCTGATTAAATTTAATAGTTTAACTCAGGCTATATTACAGAAAAGTCATGTTACCTCCAATAAAAAAACAAAGATTTACAATACAACTGAGCAAATGGCAAATTAAATTTTACTTTAAATTTCCAACTTGCATTTCGCAACTTAAATTATGATACAAAACTGAAGACTTGCTAACATGCGGTCAGTTACAAACAATTAACATTGGCCTTAGGACTTACCAATTACTATATTTCTGAATCTTAATTCAACAGTGTGACGATATCATATTGACTTAATTCAAGAATGATGTATTGCATATGTATTTCACGAACTCTTCACAAGCTTACAAGATTGCATCAGATTTCTCGGTGACGGTATTCGTGTTAACTTTCTTGTACGAATCTGTCCGAGTGATTTAATCAAATTGTAGCTCTCTTCAGTTCTATTCATTATTTGGCAAGTGGCATTTTGCTAGTGGTTAATCCGTTTGTTATTGTATTTTGTAAATGGGTTAAGTTCTCTAACTGTAAGTATAGCTCCTTGGAAAAGCCCGTAAATGCAGGAAGTTGCAATTGTCAAATAGATCTTAGATTAGTTTGTTTATAAAAGTATTCTACTTTGTTATTAATTTAATTTTATATATTTTGAATTAAGTCAATTAAAACTTTAAACCAGCTAAAAAATAAGTCTAAAATTTTATACTTTCTTCGGTTTGGAAAATGAAAATATAAAGGCTTGTTTCATTTAATTTTTTATAAACAGTTTTATATAAATGAAATCATTTGAATACCAATACAAAATCTGAACGTTAATTTGAAACAAGTTCTTAAATCATAGTGAATATAATGCGCTGTGATTCCACACTCTACTAACAGTTCAAAATAAATAAATTTAAATGAAACGACTTGCTTATGTGTTAATCAGATTTTTGTTTTTCGTGTAATTAATGTATCATTTCAAATAGCATTGTATGTATTATTAAAAATATTAGATGAAATCTCTGCAGTCGTAATGATCAAAATAGTTTTACAATGGAAGGAAGTATTAGGAATTTCATGAAGTGCATGAAAAAAGAGGTAAATAAAATTTTCAGATTGAATAACTTTAATGCATTAGGGAAAATGGTTTTTCACACATGTTAAATTTAGGAAAATATATACAATATACTAGTAGAATAGTTGCTGCATTGTAAAGTAGAATATTTCCGGAACAATATTTGCTGAAAAGAAACAAAGACATTTATTTCTTTAAGAAAAGAAATATTATTGGACGGAAAAGAAGGTTAAACAAATTAAGGATAACATTAGTTTTTTCATATGTGTGTTTAATACAAACAATCTAGAAAAAAAATGGTTTAAGCAAAGAATAATAAACTATCTCTTAAATATAAGAATTTTAATGCAAGAGCTAAATAGATATTTTAGAAAGGTTACAACGTTTATTATACTATAAATAGAATTTCTTCGAAAATGTTAAGACATCATTTAAAATTTTATGCATCTGACTTTACGTAACATATTTGTTATTATTAATGCTTTTTCGATTTAGTATATGTGATACACAAATGAAAATATTTTGTTTAAAATATTTCATTAATGAATGATTTAATTTGCTATGTTTTAGACTAATCTAACTATTACATAGCTTTTATATTAATAATAAAAATATTGAGGACAAATGTTTATTAATTGTGCAGAAAGGAGAATGGTAGAACATTAAAATTTACCTTTTGTGAAATAATCTACCTTTAATGAACTCTATAAAATATTGCTAATTTGATCATATGTGTTTTCTTATAACTAAAGAAGTTTATTTTATTCACAATAATCTTATATTTGCGATCTAAATATTTTATGACCTATTACACTGGGGAAAATTTTGTCACGCAATTTCGGTTGAGTTCGACTTTTGAACTGTTTTAGAGCTAAACAGGCAAACTGATTTCAAAACTGTAGTTAGTTTTTTCTACTACGTTAAGTTTTTTCTTTACATGAATATGACCACTCTCCGCGGCATCGTACGTGGATCATAGGAAGTACTACTCTCCAAATGGCTGATATAACACATTCCAATTGGCGCTGGGTGAACGAAGCAGTAGGAGACCAGCGACAAGTGCATACTTCTCGAGACTAGTTCAATTACGGCTGAGGTAATGTAGTGAAACGCTGTGTGTTTCATTCTCTGACATAGCGAAGCGCAAGCGAACTAGATGGAGTCTAAGTTCTTGTTTGTCTACAAGGTTAATGCTATTTAGTTTTTATTTATATGTAAACTGAAACCTTTATTTATGTCTTCTTTCGCTACTTCTTGTTTTAAATGTTTAAACAGCCGTGGTTCGTTCTGTTATTTATGTGGCAGTTTTACCATTTCCAGTCAAAGAACAAATATCAGCACATTTGTCATGAAAGCCTATTTTTATATTTTAAAGTGAAAATTGGTAATCACTATAAATCAAGGCGTCTCACAAATTGTACAAGTAGTGTGTCGAGAGTTTACGGATGTAAACTGGAAATTTAGATCAAGGGAACATGCTCTAAATTTCCATCTCTTATACCTATTTGGCGAGAGCCCAAAGGGAACACAAGTGATTGTTACTTCTGTATAGTGAAAATACGTCCGTATATAACAACAAAAACAAATGTAAAAAAATTTAAGATAGATTATCCTGGTTTTCTATTAGCTATTGGCCAATGCCTCATACAGCTGAGCTTGCAGTGCTAAGTTTCAAAGAAGTTCCTACTTTGGAAATACAAAAATACGATTTTGGTGAAGGAATTGCCCCCAACGACGAAGATTTCGGAATTGAAGGATGATTCCGTTCGTAATGAATTTCACCAGTATAAGTTGAATGATTTGGTACGAGATTTCAGAATATCCAAAAAAGGCTTCAGAGCTGTTAGCATTAAAACTGCACCCGAAAAACGTGCTTCAAAAAGGAGCTAAGGTATTCTACTTTCGATCAAGAGAAAGTGCGTTTCTGCAATGCCTTCGAAATGATAATGGATTTGTGTTATGTCATAACGTACATCGTTTAATGGAAGAGTTGAGAATTTAAGCAACGCAATTCAACGGAGATTCTTCATTGATATCTCGAAGGCGGAGCTTCAAGTGTGTACTCTTCCGCAATGGAAATTTATTTGGTGCAGTCTCAACAAGTCATTCAGGTTGTTTGTCTGAAGAATATGAAGACATAAAGAGAGTCATTGATTTTACGCTATATGACATACACCAATGGCTTGTCTGTGGTGACCTTAAAATGCCCTGTTTCCTCCATGGGATATACCCAACACAGATATATCAAGTATCCCTGACTTTTGTGCATGCTGGACAGTACAGCTCGTGAGAAGCATTGAGTACAGTCGAATTAGTCGCGAAGATCTGATCTGAAACCTGTTGATCCAAAAATTCTACATCAGCCACTTTTCGACAAAAAGAAGACTGTATTTTTACTTTTGCATATAAAACTGGGTCTCCTGAAACAATTTGTTGAAGGAAACGATTTGTTCAATTATCTCATTTCGGCATTTATTAGCTTGCCATTTGAAAGGTAAAGTTTTGATGGTCTACAACTTCGGAAGCACCTTTAATGTGCACATTTCATTAGAACAATGACATAACTTCAAAAGAATCCTTGGTTGGCATTAAAAACATTGTCAAAGACTTTCTTGGAAAAACAGGAGCATAGAATTACAGCGAAATTGTCCAACCACTTTTTGCAAGCTTCAAAATGCTTGGTTGCAACAGAAGCATCAGACTGCAATTTTTACATAGACATCTTGATAACTTCCCAAAAAGTCTTGGTGCAGTTAGTGATGAGCAATGTCAGAGATTGCACCAAGATTTGAAGGTCATAGAAGCATGGTACCAAGGTAGATAAGAAGTATATATGATGGCTGACTACTGCTGGAACATCAAGTAAGAATATCTGCAGATTTAAAACTACAGAGAAATTCATAAGCGAAAATCTTTACTTTAATATACGTATGTTTACCATTTGGAAAAATTTTACTATTTGTATGAAAAAAATTAAATTTTCAGTAACTATATGCAGCCTTTGTATGAATAAAGTCAAGCTTTTCCTTTATTTTACTTTATATGCAAATTTTGTATGAATTTTGAGACAAAGATAGGGTATCCTACAGCTAAAAATGTTGGCGTAATAGACGAACCTGAGGTTATTTTTGGATTCAGAGGCCAAATATTAGTCCAAAACAAGTGACAGATCTAAGACAACGAAATTGCTATTCCCCAGAGTTATCCCCCCGTCGTAGGGGTTTAAATAAACATAACATTTTATAGCGCTTCTAATACAATATTCTTTAAAGTTCTCTTTGACAAATATTTAATTTATTGCTACTAAAAGTTATAAAATGAACCAATGCGTGCGTTGAAGCAGCATTAATATAAGTTCTTAATTTTTAAAAGTTATAATAAAAGTTGTACAGTTAATTAAGTAGTTAAAATTTGTCGTTTAGAGCGAAAATGGAATACATAAAATATTTCTTATTTGAATAACTGTTACTGAGAAAAGGAAAATGTATAATAGGAAAATTTAATAATTGCAAGTATTACACACAGATTGGAAGCAATTTATAAAGTAGTTATTTTATTGAATACTGTGTAGCGTTTGTATTGTAAGCAAAACGTAAATAGGTGAATCTTCTCATAAAAATGAAACTTTATAAAGTATTTCTCCCGCCTTCTTGGCATGCCATCGTGGCGTGGTGGTCTGCACGCTAGGAGTGTATTCCAGAGGTCCGGGGTACGATTTCAGGCGCACTTTTCATCTTTCATGCTTCCAAAAAAATACCTTAATGCTCTACAACCTTTCTTAAGTAACTGTGCCAATATCATTTGCTCAATGTAACAACATTGTGCATGATGTAAAAAAATTGTTCAAAATTATGTTTAACTGTCCCAGCCGTGGAATTTAAAAATTTTCTGAAATTTGACTTAAAGTTTTGGAGTAAACTAATTCCAATACGAAGAAGCATAGCTGCTATTGTTGCTGTCGGGGGGGGATATTCATTTGCTTTTCCCAGATATATCTGTTCATTTTAAGAAATAATATAGTTGATCATAAATTATTTGTCTTATTTCATCAAAATTAACTACTTGTTCAATAAAATGTATCATCTACGTGGAAGTAAAAAGCTCTTTATTGCTTTTCCACAATTCATTAATATAGTAATCTATCTATAGATGATAAGTTCGCTGTCAACTAATATAAGAAACCATTTGTAGTTAACCGAATTAAAAAAAAGAAATAAATAAAACCATTTCAACATATTTAATGTTTAAACGTTTTGATGTTGTTAGCGAAAATTTCTATTAAAAAATTTGTAGCAAAGATTAGCACTAGAGATCTGATATAGCGATTTGATATTTTTCTTATATCGCCGAGAAAAAGAATCGCTATCTTGGCATGACACGATGTTTTATCGTATTCTGTCGTAGGTAGTTCGGAGAAACTAGTATTGATAAAAGTTTCCCTCATACTACTAATACGCGAAGATTATTCTCTTATTTTTATTTGTCCCAAAATGAAAATTATGAAATGGGTTTTTCAAGTTTTCAAATCGCAGTCTGTGGTCCGAGAAGGTCAGCAGAGAAGATAAGTGAAGGGATGTGTAGGAATAACAGGTTACTTCTCTAGCAAAGAATGGTAGAGCAGTCTGAAAATTAACTTTTAATAAACATTCATCTCGAATTCCGGAAAATGATGATATCATGTTCACAGCTGAATAGTCCTCATGTAAGCAGTATTATATGGACGGTAATCAAACAAATTTAAAATTCATGAGCTTTTAAACTCATTTTTAAGAACAGTTATTTGAATTATTATTTTCGAAGATAAAAAAAATTTTGCTCTGAAAGCAAATGACCTATGTCAGACACTCCTTGAAAAGGCTGGAGGTTTATTTAAAATCAACTCCAATTTAAGTTTGCAGTTTTCCCTTAATTTAAGGAGAAGCGTTTTTAGAGCAACCTTGAAGACCACACAACGAATCTTGATTTAAACAGTAAGCCGGCTCCTTCTTAACAATAAGTTAACAATAAAATGCTTCGCGTTTTTTTATCTATTTTAATTAATTGCTAAAACCTGTAAAAAGGAATAAATGAAACATATTAACATTTAAAATTTTAAAATGATAACTTTATTTTATTTATCACTGCATTTTGTCCTTTTAGTTTTTCAACCATTATTAAACAAAGACAAAATCTTGACAATGTAGCAAACTGCATGATATAGGCATGTTAAAACACTCATTCCGGGTCATGTGGTGACAGATGAAGTCTAAAAGGGCATTCACCTGTAAACGATAGGGAGGCAAATATTATCAATAATTTTCACGCTCACTTTGCCTTCAGTTATATTATATTTAAATGTTTACCTGAGTTCTATGTAACTAATGTGTGTTACCAATTTCATGAAATTTCAATTCCATTCCAAATCTTATCAAATAATAACTGATTTAGTTACATACGGATATATTCAGAAATTTAAAATAGGTGAACTGCTAGAAAGTATTATTGATAAAAGACAGTTTTTTTATTCATTATGAACATATGCCTTTTGTATCCAAGTCGTATGCCAAGCATTTGAACATTTGTGCTCTATCACCTTAAATTTTGATTTCAGATGGTATTCATTTAAATATAAAAAACACATTAATGTTGTGTAAATTGTTAGCTAATTTAATTAATATTTAATTTTTGTAATTGGTTAGCTTTGTTATAAGTGGTTATTAAACGTTTTGATTTGAGCTGCAATTGATTTACTTAATTTTGATAAAGATTGATCCTATTAATTTTTAAGGGCAAAATTAATTAACGTGTTCATTTTTTGTTTGAAAACTTTGCAGTTTGATTTTATTCTTTGGAATTAATTGTTGTTTGTTTGGCATGACCCTCGAGGTTTATTAATTTAAAATTTAGATTTTATGTTATGCTGATTGGTTTTTAGACTTAATTGTTTTGCTTAATGAATTTGTGTTTTAATTTCTCCTCCCCTTTCTGTAAAGTTATTAAATCTTTATTTTATGACTCAGGTGGTAATTTCGGCAATTTGTAACTTAGTAAACTGTTTATGTAATAGAGAGAATTTCATACAAAAAGAATTGTTCAAAAGTATTTCTTATCTAAGCTTAAGTTTTTGGAAGCGGAGTTTTTCCCTTCAAGGTGACTTTTCTTTGGATAGATGCTTTGAAAAACATATTTGTCTAGTAGAAATGGAACCCTGCAGAGAGGTTAGAAATTTGTATGCATTATTCTACAACGCGTCCTCCGTTGGGAGCGAAAGTTGGGGCTGTCAGCCTGTGTCTCTCGTAATTGAGGGCTGCGGATGAGGCTAGTCAAAAGAATGTGTTATTTTCGAAAAAGCGTAGAATGTTGAAAACCTGCGTGAGTGAGGTTTGGTCGGGTTGTTAACCTTGTCTGGACTCCTTATAGTACGGAAGAGCTGTATGAGAAAGTGAAAATATCCTCGCCAAGCAGGAGAATGTTGGCGGGACATTTGAAGCCTAGAACATCTCCGAGAAACACGTGTTTTTATATTGGCTGTAGAAGAAGAAGAAAGGCAAACCATGGCAAGGACTGACCATCCTGATGGCTCGAAGAAAAGGACAGGTCTTAGGAGACTGCCACATCTAATCTATTCTCTAAACTAAACCCCTTTTTCTTTCTCTCTCTCTCTCTTCTTCTTTTTTTTTATTTTTTTATTTTATTTTATTTTATTTTATTTATTTATTTATTTATTTATTTATTTATTTATTTATTTATTTATTTTTTTGTTTTGAGAAATATCCTTGACAATCTCTATGCATGGAACAGAAAGTTCCGCGGAAAGGGTTTCTTGTCGTCCTACAAGTAAAACGTTATCCGGTAAAACTTAAAGTCAAGAACTGATGTAATCTATTTAACATGACAAAATTTACCTAAAATTTTGTAACCTTAACCTTCCTAAACATGAAAAAAAAAGACGTTTTCTGATTCTTTTACTAAATGAGTATCCTGCCACCTCCTAAAGATGTAACTAGTTCTGTAAAATCTATTTTATTTTTCTTACTAAATAAGTCTGAATATTTTACGTAATTAAAGAAGCCTATTCTTTTAATAGTTAGTTTTACAGAAACATGTACTTGACTATTTCTGGGTTATATTTTATTTTATTACGCAATAGATGATTGGTTATTACATTATTTGTTACATTTATTATTTTACTCTGGAGTTAACGATAAAATATACATATTTTCTGAAATGATTGGATACATTCACTTGATTTTAAAATAATGGATAATGTGTTATAACACTACTCCACAAAGAAAATCCGAACCTATGAAAAACTGTCTGAAATAAGACTAACCTTGACACTAAAAATAGAACTAAGATCTAAAACGTTAGTTTAATTTTAAATATTATACATTTCTATCAGTTAAAATATACAAGTAGTTTAATCTGCAACATAATACGTATCGTGTTTTTTAAGTAAGGGCCATTTTGTTGTATATACTAATAGTTGGGGCGCAGGCCGCAATGAGTGCTTGCGTTATGTCCTGGTATTCCTTGGAAACAACTGTGCTCAGCTGTAGCTGTGTAGGTAAACTGTACGGTCTGTTCTGTGTCTTTAAAATGTTCAAGATTATCGAACCGCCCGTCCCGCGCGAGGTACGGTCAGTGATATGATTTTGTCGGCAAGAAACCTGTCTGCTGCAGGCATTCACCAGACCGGCAGACTTGTGAAGTTTACGGAGCTACTGCTACGAATGAAGGCAAAGTGCGTAAGTGAGTCAGAGACTTCAAAGCTGGCTGCGACAACGTCCATGATGAATCCCGCTCCGGTCGCTCATCTGTGATGAATCAGTTGAAACGAAAATTCTTTAGAACAGACGCTTCACCATAAGCACTCTTTCAAACTAATTTCCTGAAGAGTCTAGGACAGTGCTGCACAAGATTGTTTCTAAAAGTTAAGGTTTAAAGAAATTGTGCTTCTGTTGGGTCCCTAAACTCCTAACAAAGACAACAGAAACAAAAGATATTTGAATTTTCGCTGAATTTTGAGTTGATATGAGTTGAATTTTGAGTGACTGATGCCACGTTGAGTTGCGTCGTAACGGGAGACGAAACGTGGGTTTCATATGTCACGCCCGAATAGAAGCAACAGAGCATAGAGTGGAGACACACACACTCTCCTGTAAGGGTCAAGGCCAAACAAATTCTGTCCCAGCGCAAGGTCATGGCATCCGTGTTTTGAAATAGGCTTGGTGTTTTGGTGGTCGACTTCATGCAACGCTGAACCACCATAAATGCGATAGCCTACGACCAAACCCTGTGAAAGCTACGCTTAGCGATTCAAAACAAAAGCCTCGGCATGCCGACAGAGGGAATTTTGCCACTCATTGACAATGCAAGGCTTTACACCGCAGCTCAAATCCGAGCTTTATTGGATTCTTTTGGCTGGTAAGTTTTGGGCCAACCCCTACAGCCCAGACCTTGCGTCGAGCGATTTTCATATTTTCCGATATCTCAAACATCATCTCAGCAACCACTACAATGAAGACGTGAAAACGGCCGTGACCTCTTGGTTATCGGAGCAGGCGGCAAGTTTTTAGCAAGAGGATATCCAAAATCTAGTTCTAAGGTATGATAAATGTTTAAAAAATCTTGGGAACTATGTTGAAAAATAGAGAAACGTATGCAAAATCTGAAAATAAATTTGGTTTTTGAAAATTTTCTTTCGTTTAGTTTTTATTTTCAAACAACCCTTACTTAATTCTATTTTGGATAACGAATCGTTATCTAGGAGGGACACTTCTTCAATGAATGATCGTATTCTTTCATGGATAGTATGTAGAACGTAGTTATTGGTGAAAGTTTCCATTTCATTCTCAATGCAATGTATTCCATTTCATACTCAATCCACTTAACGACCATCTAGAATATTCTATAATTTTGAATGAAGACAGATCATGCATTTCAAGGACCACCTGGATACTTTGCAAAGAACGCATGATGGACTTATCTTCATGTAGCATAGCATTGTGCTACCCAGAGCGCTACTTGGTATAGCCATAAGATAAAATAGCTCTGTGTCTGCGGTGTTATTCCCTGAAATAATCCTTATTACAAAGATAATCAGCATGTTCGCGTCGACGAGCTGTGTAACTAGTATTAGAGACCGAAAATCAGCACCAACTGCCATTTTTCCCGCAGACTCTCATGTTATGATCATCACTGATGAAACAGAACTGAGTTGAACACTGTATTTCATACTACGCTTTTCATCACGCGAGGTAGCTTAGATAAAGGTTATCTTGTCACTTAAGGTGGTGTGGTGTTGGTGTATTTAATTATGGCAAAGCACACTAGGGCTATCTGCCTAAGGGGAGGGAAGCCTTCGTGGAGGATTTTCTAAGGGAAACTGGCTCGTATACACGTTACACATGGGGAAAACCACGAAAACACCCACGCAGCCAGCCCGTTCGCGGGATTCGAACCTCGGACCGAACTACCAGTGTTCAGCGACTTTACCGCTCGGCCGCTGGTGGGCCTTGTCACTTAAGGTGTAATATCAATTCGACGGGGCAAATTTATTTCTTTTAATTTATACTTCTAAATTCTATTAATGTTGGATTCCGTTGAGTTTCTATCGCAGTACGACACAAAGATCAACTAATTGTTTGTATGCTTATAATTAAAACTGAAATAAATTTATCAGCTTGATGGTAAAGTTATAGGTAGCGTCTTTAAATAAATCACCAAGTTCATCTCTATATTTTTGAAGTGAAACAGACGCAACAGTAAATACCACATTCCATACCCTTGAAAAAGTTTCAAAAATTAACTTATTAGACTAATATGTTTTTCGTTATCACACTTTTCAAATGATTCCATTAACCGAAAGTTCAAAATGTTTCAATTTATGTTTCTATGTATATCCTGAATTTAATATATATATATATCCTGAATTTTGTACAGATCTGTGTCAAACGTTTCGTGATATTTTGTGTCGTAGTGTCAAGGAAAATCCACATTGATACTGTGATTGTAGTGTAAAAGAAAATACAAAAACTGATAATGTGTGTGCAGACAAGCCTCCACACACATTATTAGGTTTCAAGTATTATCTCATTATCTAACAGTTGAAACTAGTGTACGTTTACTAAAATGGTATTAGCAGATTTATATTAATGGTATACAAGTTTATATTCATATTCTAATAAAACTGGAGAGTGATTTCTAACTGGCACTTTAGTCATCGATATTAACACTAAAATATTTATATTTATACAATTGAGAATATTCAGATTTTCTGATTTACTATACCAGAATTAAATCTAAAAATGCAAACATATTGACTTAAATGAGTTTAGCACAATGCTTACTTGCTTGCGTCTATTTTACAATAAACAATTTTATCTTTGTTGACAGACGTAAAACGTGGCTTGCTCAGAAATGTTATTTTTCATCAAATCGATCAGGTTGTTAGTCCTTTCCAGGAACATCCGACAAAGAAAAACACGATGTCTAGCGTTTTAAACAAGTTTGCTACTATTTTAAATCCCCAAGGATGAAGGTGACTAATTATTAATTACTTTCTCATTCCTGAATAAAACCCACTATACATTCTGAGTGCATGTTTCGAAATCCCAGTTCTTAGTCCCTATTATAAGAATAGTCTTTAAACAACGTAGAAATGTTTTTTCCTTTAATTTTTTAAATACACATTATCCCCATCGAGTTTAAATAAAACATTAACTTAAGATAGTAAGAAGAGCTGAAACAACTATACATTTGCTAAAAATTATCTAATTATTTCTTAATAACAATACTGATATTACATGCATAAATAATTAATACATTAATATTTAGGGAATTAATTTTCATAATATTTATGCCTGCTTTCCTTACATCTTAAAGGTAATCACTTTTAAATATATCAATCTCAAAAAACGTTTCTGATAAACTTGTAACATTGTCTTTTTTTACTGTTCTCTTTAAAAAGTCTTTTTTCATCATTGCAGTTAGATGAATTATTAATAATATCTCAAAAATAAATATGGTTTTCATGATCCAGTGGCTTTGAAGGAATATTTTTTTAGGATAAGAAGATAATATTTTCGAATGAATAAAATTTTAAGTAACTTCGAATATTAAATATAAAGTGAATTAGGTCTTAAAAAAGCTTTTCAATTAACCATTTAATAATTAAACTTCGACGTTTTGGAGCTTTGTAAAATATTTAGTTTTTATTTATAATCAATGCCATTTGGAAATTTTTGCAGCATGTTACCAAGACAATATTTATTTTTAAAAATTGCTTGTGGAGTGAAGAAAGCAATTTTTCACGATGATCTACATAAATAATTGAGGGATTATTAAGTAAAAATTTTAATATCTTTTGTTTGCAATTTATTCCGCACATTATTCTATCCACATGGATATGTATGGGAGTAAAGAAACGATAAAACATGGCATCTTGATATCTCAGGAAAAAAAACAGTATGCACATACATTCAGTTACTCACTGAAAAGATATACACTAGTTAGGAAGACTGAAAAAACTTTGCACAGACAACTATTTTCAATTATAGGATGTAGAAAACTAAAAGAATAAAAATTATCTATTGAAACGTGTCAAATATTGTGTGAATTGTAACACATAATTCAATAAAAATTTATAAAATAATAAATATCTTTTATTTTGCTTATGATGAATATTCAGATTCTAGAATATCTATCAAGATTGGTGAAGTCAGTTGAAAGGAGACTACGTGAAATTTTCAAAGCAAATGCTGAATTAATGCATAGCAATTCTCCTTAGCTATAGGAAGAGCTAGATTCTTCACTATTAGGGCATATAAATCTAGGAAAAGGGATATCTCAAATTGGGATCAGATAGCAATAGGGTCAGAAACGTTATCATCCTGTATAAGCGTGCAGAGAACACGAGAAATGAAACTGCAATAAAGTCAAAAAAATTACTGCATTCGTCAAGATGTAACAGTTGAGATATTAAGAAACAGGTCGCAGATGTTTGAAATTTAGACCATTAGCTACAGCCCAAGTCTGACATTGACGTTGCATGGAATCACGGATGCTTTGAAATATTCCGTTCGTCTCTCGGACGACTGCGACAGATACGCAGATGCGTACGACAACATGCTCTTTACTGTCAATGAGTGCGGTGCTTTCATACGATTATAGAAAAAAAAAAGCCTATGGAGGATAAGTTAGATGCTGGCTCCGGCCGATGAATGGGACAGACGCGCCCGATCCATTGTTGTCCATATGTCGTATTTAAGTGCTCCCAAATGTCATGCCTGGAATGGGCTGTGACACCATCATGCTAGACCCACCATATGTTGATCACTCAATAGTTTTAGGAAGAATTCCTTCAAATGGATCTTATAACACTATTTAACAAACAAACATACAAGAGCTAAACTATTAAGCGGCCGCTCACATTCGCGGACCAAACAGCAAACTGATATTACGCTGTACCCTATCGCCGGTTCTTCACAGCTTATACATGTGCATTATAGCAAACGTTTCTGCTAAAGAATGCCTATTTGGTGCGTAAGATGGAAGCCACAAAAACGACGCTCGCCACACGCTATTGCAGGTACTACCACGCAAACGCAAACCTCCATGGGGATTGATCAGGCTTCAGTAGCTGTGCACGCTGTTGTATGAATTCACTTATGAACTTAAAAAAATATCCATTGTTTGTATTATCTAGTGTGTATGTTGCGTGCTACACATATAGATTTTTATGCGCATCATAAAATAATATTGTATCGCTGCATAGTGTTTTTTACTTAGCTTGATGCCCTATTTTGTGTAATTCATATAAGTATCTATGCTGTGTATAACTGAATATTGAAACTCTGCATGGTATACTTTATTTAGCTTAATGTCCGACTTAACCTATCTTATACAAGTATTTATGCGCTTTATAACTGTACGTGTTACGGGGTATGTAAATTGTGTAGTCGGCGTATAGAATTTTACGAGCATCATAATGTAATACTGTACCTACGCATTATGTGCTTTAATTAGTTTAATGTATTTTTATTGCATTTTACATAGGTATTTATGTGATACGTATTTGTGTATTTAGACAAAACCCATGATAGCATGAAGAGTGTTTTGGAACATATAGATAGCCATAAATTTCCTTTGAAATTTAACGATTAGAAAAAAAAATCATCATAGTGAGCTACCAAAAGCGACCTGCAGCATTCCATCTGTAGAAGGAGACTAAGAAAAATGCGTTTAATGTTTTGTAGCTGAGAATACGATGTTTAAGCAAGATGACTGATCCGAATCGGTAGTCTGGAAAGCCATCGGTCGTTTGAAGGCGGGTCAAACGCGTTCCCTTTTATCGTCAGCTTTGTGAGTTTCTCAAAGCTTCATTTCCAGACTATGGAATCTGATTTTGGAAACTGGAAATGTTCGACAAAGATCGGGACAAGGTACGCCTGCAAAAAAAAAAAAAAAAAAAAAAAAAAAAAAAAAACACAAATTGATGATTGGTATTTAATAATAACGGCTACACGAAACCACACTTTGAACGCCACTTTCCTGCAACAACATCTTCAGAAGGCTACTGGTACCTGAATTTCAACTGAAACTGTTCGAAAGCCACTTCACCATGTGGGTTTGTATACCCGGAGACTTATGGCTTGTACTTGACAAAGAATAAAGGACCACCGTACTGCGGAGCATCTCACATCAGTATGAAACGAGTGGAGCATCATACTCTCCACGGACGAGTCCCGCCTCAGTGAACAACCTGACAATAGGCGGATTCCCATCTAGACAGAGCCTGATACAGGGAATACTCCTCCATTTGTGCATGAAAGTGTCCAATTTAGTGGAGGCGGAGTTATGGTCTGGGCCTATATTTTTATCGACCTGTACGT
This sequence comes from Stegodyphus dumicola, assembly GCF_044657685.1. Lineage (NCBI taxonomy): Eukaryota > Metazoa > Arthropoda > Arachnida > Araneae > Eresidae > Stegodyphus > Stegodyphus dumicola. The sequence continues at coordinate 186,816,425 of NC_140781.1, forward strand.
TATCAGGAATGGAGCACAACAGCTCATAGGTATAGGTATGAGATCCTCAGACCTATTGTGGTCCTTTACGCTGCAGAAAATGGGGATGAATTCATTCTCATGGATGATAACGGCAACCCATATTGTGCTGAGCTAGTTGACAATTTCGATTTCAACGACTGAATCCTTTGCGTGGATAGGCGAGCATTTTCTCCAGATATGAACCCAACAGAAAACATTTGAGACATTCTAAGGAGAAGTGTTGCTAGTCGCTTATCACCCCAAGAAGCAATACAGCAGTTTGAAAGCTCTCTTCTACAGGGGTGGAGAAGAATACCCTAATCCCTCATTGTTAACCTCATTGATTCCACGCCCCATAGGCGTGCGACATTGCTTTTTGTCAGGTGAAATCATACCCATTATTGAAACTCATTTATACACCAAGAATCACAGTTTTTGTTCATATTTATAATTTTCACAAATTGTGCATTTTTTATTTACCGACGAATATAGTTAATAAAATTTAATTATTCCTTATTAGTTGATTCGGTTTCTTTTCTTATATCTTAGAACACTTACACATCATGTATCAGTCACCCCAACATTTCCTCCTCCGTCGTTTGTATACAGAATTATAATATTCCCTAATTATTTTGAACAGTCTACAATTCTAAGTTAACTTGTATATTTTCTTTAATGATTGACCGCATGCTGAGATAAGTAGGATGACTGTTCAGAGCATGACAGTTCACTATTAGACGACGAGCTCTCAATGATATCTTCCTTACGATACTTAACAATTGACCTTTTATAATCCTAAAAAAATTATTTATTGTTTTTAATTCTCTTACCCAAACCTTCAAAACGTTTCCAAGCCAATTCTGTACCAATTTGCTAATTTCTTCTACATACCTGGTTTCCACGACCACTTTACACAATTATCGTCCATCCACCAAACACAGAAGAGTCATTAAATTCCTCAAGCATTTCCTGTTCTATTAAATTCACACACTCTGTTTAGTTGTTCGTAATACCCAAACTTTCCAATTTCCAGAAATGCCGGAGTTCAGCTGATACAGAGATTTGATCACACAAAACTAAGTTTACAGAAGTAGTTTTACTCAAATAATTTTTTGGTTAAATTTGGGTTACTGAAATTAATATTTGTTTATTTAGAAATAAAAAAGAGCTCCCTAATATCATATCTCGCAGCTGCATTTGGTTTAGATGTAGTAAATCTGTAGTAAAATTTACTTCTAACCGAATTTCTGAATTTTAAATTTCAGCACACTTAGATATATTAAATTATGTAAATGATAAATCATTCCTTCTTATTATAACATAAAATAATTAACTAATAATGATACATTTGAAGTTAAGCATCGCTAAGAGTGTTTACTCTAACATAGCAATTACGGGATGTCACACAGTCTGGCGATAAAAACAAGAATGCATTAGATTTAATGAGGGACAGAATAAAACACATAAAAGGATTGTAAGTAACTGGTATCAAATCAGTTGCTTTTATACAGTATTATAAATGTTTACTTACCTTTTTCGGAGAAATACGGTCAACTAGTGACTGTTTGCTGCCGGTGATCTAAATTTCAGATCTCAAAATCTGCTTCAGTGCTCCTGATTGGCCCTAAAGTGCTTGTGCCTTCTAAGGACTGACACTTGATACTCTCCGTCTGTAAACACTCTCGCTCTCTAGTTAAATTTGCACGATGGCATAAATTAAACGCTCAGAGATTAATATATTATTTTCAAGCAGTTTCATCTCTATCATATACGTGAACGCAGGCTAATAATTAGTTAAAAATCTAAGGAAGAGTTATTTATTTAATAGAAAACAAAATTAAGTTAAAAAACAAACATGATAAATATGTATTTACGCACAGTAATCTCAGATTGCTAACACAGCTGATGCACTAGTGCAAGTAATCTTTTAAAAGATATTCATACGAGTGATGAAATAATTAATATAACATTTACATAAAATTTAGAGCAAACGTTTCCATTGGTATGGATTTTTCTCTAAAACTGTAGCTTAGTTTATCTTTAAAAAATGAAAGAAACATAATATTATTAAGCATTCTCAAGTAATAATACGACTTCTACTGTTTTTTTTAACTTCATTAATTTATCGCATCTTTTTACATTTGCAAAGCAAATACATATAAAAAATCTTTTCGAACGCTTTCAGAAAGTGCTTCACTCCACTAATGCCCGTCAAATCAAATTTATGACATTACAGAGTATATCGTCTTAATTTTCCGAATATAAATCTTTAGAATCTGAATGTTAAACTATATTGTTTTGCAATTATGGCTATAATTAATAGCTGTGACTAAGACACTCTAACTAAAAGGCTAGATTATCTTGCAAATTCTTTAAAATTTATGTCTAGTTTGGTATAGTTTAAGTTCTTAGGTATGACTCTGAAGGTGTTCAAAAAATATCTGTACTGAAAAATAATTGCAAAATTTGAAATTAAATATCCCGGTCAATTTTCGTCTTTGCAGTCAACCTTTTTATTAATTTATTTACTCATAACGAGTATAAAACTTTCCCAAACATAAGTATAGGATCAGGCAGCTCGCATTAAGAGTTAGCTTTCGTTATTTGTTGAAAATAATGTAACTGGAAGTTACTGGAAAATAATTTGTCACCGGAAGTGTATGACTAGGACCAGCGATTGCGAAAATAAAGGCCAGGTAATGACATTTAAGCCAGGTAAGAGGCTAGGTATATACATATATAGCGCGAAAATATTAGGCATGCTTATATTTTGCTTTTAAAAGAATTGTTTTGTAATTATATATATATATTCAAAGTGAAGTAAGAGGTCAGAAATTAAATAAAAAACTTAACATTTTTCAAGAAAAATACTCAAGAAAAATTTAATTTAAAAATAAATTAAATAAAAATTTTAGTTCCAAAAAATATAAAGGACAGCCTATTTTTATATCTTCGTGAAATTGGAAATGAAAACTGAATTACGTCTATTTAAGGGCGCACTGTTAAAAAACATAAAAGAATCAAAGAAAATCTTATCTTAAACATTGCCAAGAAAGGAGACTGAAAAATACAAACTATTATAAAAACGCACGAAAATATTTAATCTTCTTTGTTCAAACGCTTCAAATAGAACTTATCAAGGGAAAAGTGTTTTAAACCCTTGAACGCAGTTGATTAATGAGTTCTGAATACGCGTTTCGTTCCTCTGAACCATCTGAGACGTTAAACCGCTTTTGAAAATTCATTAGCCATATTTTAGAATGAAATTTCAAACGAGCCTCAAGTGCGCTCAGATGTTTTCCCTACACGCATTCGTACTCAAAGTAAACAAAACAGCATAAAATAAACTAAACTACACAAAATAAACAAAATAATTACAAAAGTAAAGTAGCAGAACCTACTTAAAAATTGCAAAATCTTAGTGATACAACAGATGGTAAAACAAAATAAAATAAAAAAGACAGAGATAGTAAAGCTAAAAGCTTCTAAAATTAGCAAGTGAACAAATCAAATGACAAATTCGGGTTCGGTGTTAATTACCGAACTTTACAGCACAAAAACAGGGCAGGCTCAATGATCTGAAGCACCTTTGTTTTGCTTTTTATTTGTTTTTGACGTACTAGTATAGTACCGAACCTTTGAATATTACGAAATTCATTTTACGTAGATTAAATACAAACAGATTATTTCAATAACTGATTTTCCCTTAAAAAGTCCTCCATGGAAGCTCTCATTCTTTTATGCATATTCCTGCTCTGCTTCAACATATTCAGATAACTTAAGCTATGCTAATAAAAAAAAACTGAGCTTGCTTTAAGTTTTGAGCTTTTAGTGCTAGATCAATAGTCTATCTGGATAAGTACTCTTTTTAAGTGTGACTAGAAATAAAATTTATCACTTTCGAAACTATGAGAAATATAAAATTAAAAAAGCAAAATATGAATTTTATCCAGCTCTCATTAACGGAAATTTATTGACTTGAGGGAGTAGTATTCTCTAGTATTCTGAAAAAAAAAAAAAAAAAAAAAAAAAAAAAAAACCATCTAACTGAAAAATTCATAATGTTACGAACCGCGAAAATAATGACTGAAATTGTGGGGTTTTCTAAATATTTTATATGAAATTTCAGATAAATGTGCTCGGTTGTCTTTTAACATGGATACCTTTTACACGATTTAAATTTAACCACTCGTCGAAGGAAAATGCCGTTATTTTATTACACGATTTATTTGATCAAACATATTTCAAAGACGCCCTTTTAGAAGCAAAATTTACAGGAGAAGAATTATTTGGTCTTGGGAAAATTTTTTTGAAATTAAATTTATAAAAGAAATGTTGCTTTTATAACTGAGTATTTTAAGTTAGTTCTAACTTTGTACTTAATACTTTGAAACCGTACATTTTACCCACCAAAAGTTTCAAACTAAACTCTGTACTAACGTAACTATACGATATGCCACATTACGAATTTCATTGCTAGAGTATAAATGCGATGTATCAAGTAATGAAAGATATCAATAGCATTAGACCGAACGAAAATGGTGTCATATGTAAGGAGGGCTATGCGTATGTGCTTTTGCAACTAAAAGAGGATTAAACAGAATGAATAACATATATGGGCTTGATATATTTTAGAGTTCCAGACGAAAATTAAATAAATGTCTTAAGTACCACATTTTGAGATAAAACGAAGTAAACTGTAAGGTTCATCCAAAGTTTTTAACAGTTATCTTTAGTTAAAGCTACTTTCCTGTTCCTTCTAATTTCAGCTTACAATTTCCTGCTAGTTTTTTTTTAGTATCGCTGTTAATGCAAATGAGGAAGAGCGGTACTTAAGTCGAAGTTCCACTGAATTCGTTAGAGCACCAGAGATTCTGACTAGCGCGCGTTTGCCTTTTGGCTACACTCTTTCTAAGCTATTACTACGTTTGGCCGTATTTCAGGCCCTTGATAGCTTCACCGTTTAGTTACATGAAATCGAGGTCACATTCCAGCAATAACAAGGAGGTGATGCTGTTCAAGACGACTATTTCAAAGGATATAATATTCAAACTTAGGTAAATAATGTGCATTTTTACGAACAGAGCACCTCCTGGAACTTTTTGGTATGTTCCTTTATCTTTGTAAACGAAACTGTTTGGCACTTTTTATCGTCTAATGGAAAAGATTCCCATTTTTTTATTACCTTTTGCACGATTTTCTTGGGAAACTTGTGAAAATGGAATTAGTTACATTTCCTTATTTTAAGTTCTGCTCATATTTCGAAAACATTATACAAGCTTCCAATGTTTAAATCACCATATCACTGTAAAGTTTGAAAATTCTAATTTTCAATTATTTGACATTCGCATTTAAATACCAGTTTGTAACAATGTAATTTTTCGCAGCATTTGTAATTTTTTTGGCAATTTGAATTTTGAGTTTAGTATTATCAGCTTAAAATATGAAGGAAAGGTCGATATTTGTGATCACCTTTTAAACAGTTTAAGTTTAGCTGACTCACATGTGCATACAGACTTTAAACCTCACACATAAATTTTTCTCAGTTCTTGAAACATTCAGTTAAGGCAAATTACACCCCCTTTCAAAATGTTATTAAACAGATAAAACGTAAAGTGATAAAACAAGAAAAGAATTTGCAGCAACATCAAGCAGTGGAAAGTAAGTTCTAAAATCTCGAAAAATTTCTAATCATTTTTAATGTTGTAGGATTCTCCACTGCGTAATTCTAAGTTACAGTTAAAAGTGAAGAATCTTAAGAACTAATAAGCGAAGAATCGCTTGAGTTCGTAAGACAATAAGTAAACCTGGGAAGGATTAAAAGACCGTTTATTATTTAAATAAGATTTAACAGAACTCCGTCTTGGAGTTGTACAATAAAACCGACACTTGGGCTTGAACTTAAGAGACTAAGAATCAAATTAAATTAATCTTAACTAAAGAGATATAGACGAAGCTATCAAGATTCTAACAGAGTTGGCCCCTTAACGTTAATTGACTGCGAAGCTATCAAGGCCCTAAAGTATGGCCGAGCATAATAATAGTTTACGAGAAAGTAGCCTAAAAAGGCGCACCCGTGCAGCCAGAATATCTGGTATCTCTCTTCCTAAGATAGTAGAACTTTTCGGTTAAACACCACTCTTCCTCATTAGCATTCAGACGTGATTCTAAAACTACGTCTTGGCCGGAAGTGGTAAGTTTAAATTAAGAAACGATAGGAAAGGAAGTTTAACTCAAAATTTAACTGTTAATAAAATTAACATAATCCTTACAATGTATTTAAAAATTTTTAATTATTTAGACTACCGGAAAAAGAAAATTATTAATTAAATCTTCCTTCATTTTTGTCAAGAAATCACAAATTTTATTCCTTGCTTTTTATTATATATAATCCAACGTGTTTACATTGCTATACTTCCTACTCAAAGAGCACAAATTACGTTTTGATGTAAGTTAGGTCTTTGAGTACTTCGCAATATTAATTACCTAACTGCACTTGACAAAATATGAAAAGATTACCTTTTTTATGTATCCATAAATAATTGATTGCATTAGTGGGTGTCTGGGTCGCATTGATCTTCAGGAGATGTATAATTTACCTTAGCAACCACCACAGACTGTATATGTTCATACCGACTCTTCGGGAAACTTAACAGTCTATGCTACTGGTAAAGTTTGTGAAATCGGACCCGAACTTAAATTTGTTGTGGACATTTTCGTTATATCAACATTTGGGCTTTGTATATCTTTGCGAGATAGAACAGCAGGTAAAGTATTTTAAACATAAAATAGATTTGTAAAATGTTATCCATTTTCTTTTTTTATGTAATAAGAAATATTTTTGAGGTTAAGTAACTTACATGAACTTATTCTATTTTATCACCTTGCTCGTGTTATATTTTGCTTTTTAGACTGTAGAGTCTCCCGTTATACCTTTTACAATCGATTTGAGTCAGTTTGAAAGTATAATTATGAAACTTAGCTAGATATCATTATAATTGTTAGAAGAGTTTGCAAATATTGAAATCAGAGTCAAGTTAGAATTGTCTGATTGCTTTTGATCTAAAGCACTGCAGAGTGGAATGTATTTGAGTGATCATTATGCCGATCCAAGTACAGCTGATAAATATTCCAAATTATGTTAGAGGGTATAAGGGCCTGTACGGATATAAAGGAATCAACTAAAACAGATGACTGAGTTTGTATCTCAGAGTATAATCTTCTGAATAACTCAAGGATACTTCAACAGAGATACCGAAATTTGGAAATGCCAGAGTGCCTATTCAGACTTGTTCCGAGATAATGAAATGCAACTGCTTTGTGCCTCTCCAGAGAAGGTACTTTGTTAGAAGAATGACGATATGCTAAGTATACAATGTGCAATCATAATAAGTTTCTCATCAGTGCAACATTCTGTAATTTTCTGAGACTAACGAATAACGAATGCAAATTTTTCCAAATGTAATTTTAAGCTAATGAGAAATGGAAATTATTACTAAAGCTAGTTGATTTTCAGCTTCACCGAAAGCTTAATTAGAGCATAGCTGACTACTTACGAATAAGGCATTAAATTCCAGTTTATCCTTTTTTAAAGTGAAGAAATTCTTTTAATTTTAAAGAATGCTGTGAACTTTTCTGCGATACCCAGCGCAAATTTAAGTAATTGCGTTCCAGTATGTGATTTATTGTACTTAAACTATCTACAGACATCGTGCCGATTTTTGGTACTGAAATGCCGTGTAAGCTGCATTTATACTTTCTGATTAGGATTATAGCAAAATATACCAGCTTGTCAGTACCTTATCTAACAATGAACTTGTTAGAAATCAGGGGTGATTTTTCAAAATTTGCAGTACTAGTTTCAAACCTTTGCAACTAGTCCTGCAAATTTATAAAAATATCGCTGATTCATGTTTCTTAAGCTATGTAATAATTGTTATTTATTATTATCTGTAATAATTGTTATTGTTATTTTTACTTTCACAATGGGCTTTTTTACTACTTAGTTAACATTTAATGAATTAGGATTATAGAAATATCTAACAATTAAATAATACTTCAGGTTTTCATAGATGTTCAGATTCCTAATATTTGCTTGAAAATTTCAACTCCTGTAATAATCTGAGAACTCTTTGAAGATATGGCGGCTAGCATAGTTTACATTATCAGCTTTCGAGTTCCAACAAATTCTGAAATCTCTAATCATCACTATTATAAATCAGTTTCTAACTGATTATGGGGAAGTATACGAGGGCTATCTGCCTATGGGAAGTTTGATTTCATGGAGGAACTTTCTGACTGAGTATTTTGAGATTTAAAGCACCTACTATTCGTGATTTTATAATTTATGGAAATTATTTATTTTCCATGCTGCATGTTTATTTCATGTAACCATTTTCCTCTTACGTTCCTTTATGTGCAGTAACTGAATTTAAAAAAAGGCAAGGAACATTAGAAAATCTCAAAAATCATTATTTCCTGAAATGTTTTGCAGGAGGATACTTAATTATGTTAAAAAATTAAATAAATTGCATAGAGTTCATGATAAAAAGCACTAGTAAATAGCATCTTATTTTCCTTTCGGCACTCAGATTTATTTTGTGTCATAAACTTAATTCCGAGCTTATTCTGTTATAGTTAAAATTCATTAATTTGGTAATAATTTAATTTTTTATCTTCTTAACAAAATCCCTTTGTCTTTAATATAGCCAAAAGGCTTTCTCTTAATTCGAACGAAGTACACATGTTACTAAACGGATATCCTTTGTCAGCGACATTATGAATGCTGAGGTTCGCTGTCAACAGAACAAGCTTCTTCCTATTCTACTTACTACTTTAACTGAGTTTCCTACTGTGTCAGTAATGACACACTGCTAATTTGTATTAAATACAAAAGTGATAAATGGCTCCTTTGCGACCAATGAAAAATAACTAAGCAGAAGGATGTCATTCTTGTCCTGGATTGTGAATTTCAATCTTCCCCGATATACAAATCCCATTTTCGAAAGACCAAATAGGGATGAAAATATTTTTTCCAAACTAAAAGGAAGAAACAACTATTAGTCATCATGCGTATAGTACTATATTATCTACCATCTTAAATCTCAGTTATTATACAAAAGATAAGAAAGACATATCCGATTAACTGAACAAACCAGCTCATGTTTAATGAAATAAATTACACAATTAAAGAAAGAGTAGACTACGCAGAAACAAACGGTAGTTATGTCTTTTGAACGAATGTCATCTTTGAGATTTTTCTAAAGAAAACTGCCCCAGTCCTGCCCAAGACACTGAATACCGATAGTTTCTCGTGGGTTCGAGCCCAGAAGATGGGCTGGCTGCGTGAGCGTTTTTGTGCTTTTCTCCACTCGTAACGTGAGTACGACTCAATTTCCCTTGAAAAAAAATATTCCACAAAGACATCCCTTCAACTAAGTGCATTTGCCATAATCAAATGAACCAAATTAGACATTTATTATCTTGAAGAATGAGATTACTAATTTGAAAATGTAAATTTGGCAGATTTTGTAGCAAATTCTAATCTGCTTCTGGATGTTTTTACAAGAATTATTAATTTGTAAAGTAAGATCGTCAATTTGAGAATGCAAATTGAGTAGGAAATCTCAATAAGCTACGAATTTCTGTTCCTCTGGATATTTACAAAAAATTCCTGCAAATTGTGAAAAGTAGTTAGCTTATTTGGAAATAGCAATAACTCTTAAGATTAAAATTTTAAAATAAATAATTATTTTAGTGTTATCAAACAGTTTATAATCTAGTTAGATCTTCCAGTTAAGCAGATTTTGTACATAATAACGATCTCTCAGCTTTTCGTCGTAATTGGTTTGCTACCACCAGCCTTGCAGCGACGTATTTAAAATGCCCTTCGGTCAACTGATACCATTTTCCGAAAGCATACTCAGAGTAGTTAATCAGTCACAAAGCATATCGTGACAATGTAAATAGATATCTATTTTCGAACTCGTGCTAGAGTATAAACTAGGATTATTGCTTCCCCCCTCCTTGAATTATATACCGATTACTTTATTCTTCCATGTTTTTCAAAAGATTTGAATTCGCTAATTCCAAATCTTGCTTCATTTTTTTCTAATACTTCGAAAATTCTGAATTCCTTAATTATTTTCCATTAACCTCATGCCCACCCCCGTAGCCCAAATCATAGCGCTTTTCTCAAAATTAGGCTTTTTCCCCTTTCTTGCAAAAGCTGGTTTTCGGTTATGACAGAGAATAAATGATTGATACGCTCTAAAATTCAGTTTTAGATTGCAAAAGAAAGAGAAAAAGAAGTCTTGAAATAAAATACACTGCAAGGGAACATGGAGCTTAGTGAACAGGGAAAGACTGCCAGATTTGTTGCATCACTTTATATAATAATAAGCTTGTCAGCAAACCTAATGTTAATGGATTCAGTTCCTAGTAGTTAAATTATGGATTTTCAAAAATACACTGATAATTTTATTCAAAATTATCGAAGCAATTATCAAATGCATGAAATATTTCATTGTTTTCATTACTTTTCTGTAACTAAATGTAAATGTGTCTACCTTCTGCGTATAATTATTTATCAGTCAATTTTGATGCATTTTTCTTTAAAATTATAGGATAATGACAAAAATAAAATATAACTGATAGTTAATGAAAAATCATGAAAAGAAATTTCTACAAAAGCATTAGTTAATATAAATTACAATGTTTGGCAGTTGATTATTTGCAAAATATTGAAATTCAAACCAAAATTATGGAAATTGGAAAATGATGAAAAAATCAAGTCACCTCTTGTGAAAAACCATTTTCTTTGATAGGATGTGTGATCATCTCGGATAGATATACACAACTCACATCTTAATTTCATAGACTTTACCAAAGTGTTGATCAAGTCTTGTGGAACTGCACGCCACCATTCTAAAATGTACTTTTCATCTCCTGGAGGGTTCGGGAAGGAATATGGCACACTGAAATTCTGCGTTCTAAGGCATCCCTCACATGTTCAACCGGGTTCAAGTCGGGTGAGTAAGGTGGCTAATCCATTCGAGTGATATCTTCTGTTTGCAAGTATTCTCACATTACGTTTGCTCAATGAGGCTGAGCATTGCCATCCATTAACAAGAACTCTCGCCAAAAGCATCCCTAAACAGTCTAACTTGGGGTTTCAATACCTCGTCCACATATCTTCTAGCGGTTTGTGCTAGCAAGCCGGCATCTATCATCAGACTATCGCTTCAAGAATCGTCATCGCTTCGTCCAAGCCCTTGGTGGCAGTTGTTGGACCGGTTTTTTCCTCTTCGCTGCTGGAAGTTCAAGGGTGAAGGACGGGCTTCGGCCTGTCTCTTCACTGACTGTCTCTTCACCTACAGCCGTGTCATGAAGCACATTTAACTTTCCTGAAAAGTCCGATAACTGTAGTTTTTTTATTGAATATCTTCATTCTATATGCAGTTGCCGAAAATTCATCCTGGGTGGAATGATGTTTTAAACAAAGAATCATAAAAGATCTCATTGTGCAATTTAAGACTCATCCATTGTCTAATCGCCACGTGGTGAGCTGCTCCAAATTAATTCACTGGTAGAAGCTTCAAAATCAAAAGAAATTTCAAGATAAGTATATTCCTGGTCTACATATTTCTTCGATTCCAGATATTTCGTGATCTATAGAAAGTGATGCAAATGGATAGTGCTCTGTAGTATATCGATAAACGAATGGACGCTCTGTATTTATAGTAGGACTATAGTTATGATCTGATATTTGATTTTCTTGTTTATTTGTGTGAGCTCAGCAATAAAATTTTTGATAGGAAAGATAAATAGTAGATGAATAACTTGTATTTTCTTCTTCAACTATCACGAAGTCTGGGGTAAGTACTTTATTTTGCTATCCTCTGTGGGTCACATATTTTATCCCTGTCATTCGGGTTATTGCGGAAACAACGTGATGTACTCTTAATCACTGTCATAATTTCATCGCTGATAAAATTGATATTCAAAATATTGGTTATCACTTATACTCCTGAATAATTATATTAGATATTTCTCATAGCATACAGAAATTAACACATTTTCATTACATAAGAAATTAAAATATATAAGTATTTTACTACATACAAGTATTTTCACTACATATAGCTCTTCTTAATATTATTTTCACTACACGGTTACAAAACGTCTTTGAAAGAAATGCAGCTTATTGAGGCCATTTGTCATGATTCCTCTTAAAACCATTAAACCGCAGTCGCGGAAATGGAATATTTTACGAAAAAGGAAATGCAAGTTGCGTGTTTCTTCCTCTCCTCTAGAATCACTGTTCAGACTGTATTTGGACGCCTCAATAAACACTACTTGGGCTCAGTCGTTTTGGCTGCATTGAACAAGACGACGGCACGGGTTTAAAAATTCCCTTCTGGAAGTTGGAGTGAGTGGGTCACAAACCATTGGTTTTTTTACATACAGTCCAACCTCGTGAAGCTTTCGCATAACAATAGAACGGCTAGTTCGAGTTCTTGTGACAGCCTGACGGTCTAAAAACCAAATCTCTGATAGTCGCTTCGCGGTTTCTTCGAGCCGACAATAACAGAAAAACTTTCTTCTGATGCAGTTGTTGGACTTGGTCGCCCTCGATCAGGCTGTCTATCAACTGATCCAGTGCTTAAAAAGCAACTCCAAATTCTTGATATGACACTTTGAGGGATATTCAAATCTTGGACGACCGCCATTTGTGTTTGACCTCCTTCGATTCTACTAATTATTCGTCACTTTTGACCTTCGCTTAACTTATGCCTTTGAGCCATAATTACTGAATACGGGTCACTTTAGGAAACCTCATTCACTTTAAACAGCACTACAGACCGAAATTCCAAAAGGCGTCCATTGCCCACCACATTGTCAGTTATTTAAAAACAAATGTATGCATATTTTTCAAGTTGTGGAAAGGAGGGGAGGGGAAATGAATTTCGAGCAGGTGAAAGGGGTGCATGGAGCAAAAAAAGGTTGAGAACCCCTGGTGTACACTATTTGCATGGCGCTGCCTAAAATGACTGAAATATGAGAAATCAAAGACAGACATGAGCAAATGTTTTACAAAAAATACGATGTTCCTAAATAATAATTTTTGTTATGAAGTGCTATAAAAAAGTGGCGCAAAGTTTAGCCTTAAAGCCCAGCTGGATGGGCCTTTTTGCTTGAAAATTAGTAAGCAAATATATTAGTGCCTCGATGCATAAATGAAACTAAAACTCAAAGTAACCATTTGCAAACGGAAAAAAATAACTAAATCCAAGATTTCCTGTTCTATATAAATAGTTTTTTGAATTTTTAAAAGTTTTTAGATATATTTGTTTTATGCTAATCAGTCTAATTTTGAGATTCCAATCTTCCCTATAACCTTCTCGCCTTGTATACACGTTTCTTCGGAGATGCGGAAAAATATCAGAATAGGTAAGAAATTGAATGCAGCTTATAATCCATTGTTGGCAGAACTATGAGAAATCTGATCTTCTTTCTATCCGAAATGACCTGCGCAATATGTTAGCCGGATTCAAATTCTGGACAAGGCATGAAGTTTTGTGACGGCAGTATCTTTGCGGAAGGAATATATTTCAACCATGTCGATTCGGAAGTCTCTTTTGAGGATGATTTTAAAGAGGAGCATGAAACTCTCTGACCTCATCTTTTCTGATAGCTCTGCGCCAAAACTGGGGTAGAGATTGAATAAAAAGCCATTTTATTCGGATTTTAATTAAGCAGGCCAATTCGGTTCACTTTGGTGACTTAACTCCTCTGTTAAGAGAGTAACTTAGTATCATCTAATACCTAAAAGGATTAAAACTGCTTCTCCAAAAGTAGATACTTAACTTGAATAAATATGCAGCTGTGAAAACAGAGGTATTTAAAATTTCAGTATCAAAGAAACGCCCATTTAGGTGCAGTGTTGAGGGAAATTGTATTGTGTATATTCTGCATTGATATTAGAATGTAAGAGATATTTATCACTTCTGCGTGTTGGGAAGTATGTTTCAGTTGTGAATAAGAATGATTAAATTCATTTTAATACTTTTAGCTATTGTTTTTATTTAGGCTTTGTTTCAGGTTTGGTCTCTACAGCAGATTCGGTGACCTAAAAGGATTCTATCATGCTGAAGTGGGAACTTACATGTTTAGCGAAAAGAAGGAATGTATTTAGGCTATTTAAATGCATATAAAGTTTTGAAAAAAGAAGAGAAAAAATCTGCTTATCAGATAGCTCATTCTGGTGAAAAACCAAACTCCACAACGAAAGTTTTAATTTAAAATCAACACATGGTTTACTCTTTTTTGTCATTTTATTTCACAACGCTTTATTATTCATGAGGGGGACCGAGGGACTGCTCTCACAGTTTTACTCTCTTAATCTTCGGCTAACTCATACATATCGCCGTCTGTATTTGAAATTAAACTCCCAGCTGCAAGGAAGTTAGATAATGTTTTAGATATTGAATGAAGTGTGAAGCATCAAGACGCCATTTAATTAGACTTAATTGGCCCTATGCTGTTTTTAGTACTCAGCTTACTTCTGCCAGGTTAACCTTCAAGATTCATTATGATTGCAGAGTAGTTAGACTTCAGGTATCGGGATCTAGGATACAAGTCGAACAAGGATGTCTGATAATCGAAGCAGGACACCTAAGAGTAACAACGAGAACAGTCATAAAATACATATGATTTATTTTAGAAGAAATATGATATTATTAAGTTAAAATGGAAATTCTTTCAGCTTAAAAAGCATCAATATTTCTAAAGCAAATAAATATGAATCCGCTCATCTAAAAATATATCACCATAAGAAACTAGCTGCTAAAACGCTGAAGACCGACAAGTAAAAATATTCTAATACAGCGGTACTGGGCAACGCAGTCCTATTTTCTGCTTTACAACTTTAGAATACTTTCTTCTGTATTCCAAGTGAAAATATAAATGAATGAAAATATAAAGTAGTAAATGGATAGATACACGAGGAACCTCAGTTCGCAAGTATAAGTTCATTTATGATTATTAGTCACTTACCGTAATATAACTTACGATTTGCAGCACTTCCGCTTTTAGTAAGTGTTCGCTTATGTTCATAGAACAGTTTTCATGTAAAAAGAATGCATAGTACATTTAACAATGTGAGCTAATTTTAGTAAGGCTAAACATAAAAGAATAAAAATAATAATAGAGAAACACGGAAAGAATTCATCGAATTCCGGAAATTGTTTCACTTCAAAAAGATGCTTTATACTTTATATTCTTGCTGTGCATCCAATACACATTTCATATGATAATGCGTACGCTGGCTGCGAAAAAAAATGTTACAAACGCAGGAATGGGTAACAATGAAGAAATGATTTAAGCAATATAATTATATATCTTTATATTTTACTACAGCTACGTTTAACGAACTAAGGAGAAGTTCAAAAGTGAGAATTGCTAATAGTTGTAATTTGAGTGTCAGCTATAAATTTAGTTTTGGCAACAGTGTCTATTTATACTCATGTAGGTAAGTAATAAGAAGTCCTTAAGTTAGTTACATTGTAAACAATTTATTAAAAGGAAAATAGTATATTCGATGAAATATTAAGAAAATTTTCTATAAAATGGTGAAATGATTAAAAAAAAGCAACATATGTCCAAAAGGGGGGGGGAGAAAGAAATTTCGAGTGATTCTATTGATTTACTCAATGTTAAAAAATTACCACTGAATCGATCCAAATATGCAACTGAAATTTAGTAACTAGTATTTACTGATGGAATATAACTGTTTTTACTGACGAAGGCAAGTTTTACGCGACATTTCCTAAGTTTAAAACGTAGGGGAAAAAGTTAAATTTCCTTTTAAAAGCAAACTTCTTCAAAAAGCTTGCTTTTAAAATTAAAAACTTAACTTTTAGTAAATTTATTTTTCATTCACTTGTAAGGAGTTAACTGCTAAAATTAACGGACATTGTTCTTATTGAAAAGGATATAATCTAATTTTTTTCAAATCAGTCGTATGTTCAGGATAGGACAGCATAGGAAGAAGAAGGCGGGACGCCAGAACTTCACCGTTAGCTTTACAGGTACAGTCCCAACACACTTACTGTGCATCTCCATCCCAATTTTGATGGAGAACATCCCAGAAAACGGATCTGAGGACCTCTTATTCCTCTTCCCTTACCTCCAAACCTCTCGAGAGGAATTTTTGCTAACCAGTACTTTAAGTATCCCCATGCCGAATACAGACACTATACATTTACAAACATCCAAGCTTTCCTCGGGATTCGAACCCGCACCCAACGATACGGCAACAAACTTCGCTAATTGTTTTAATATTAATCAAGGCGGCAATCTAAGGTACAAAGTACCTTCCTTGTCATTAGTTCTATTAAGTTTCTAGTAATGTATTTCGTTACTTTCTTATCGTAACCTCCGTTATTTAAGTGGCGCCAGGGACCTTATTAATGAACTTAGCCAAAGGAAGAACACTACTCAGAACTTTTTGTAACGGCAGCAGTCGTAGCCACGTTCATTTACACTCCGCTTCTCACAAGAAGAACTCTGAGTAGAGTTGTTGCTTTGGCCCAGTTAACAAGAGGACCGTTTGCGCCATTTAAATGACGGGAGGCGTATTGAGAAAGTACCTGTATTTTAGCATGGTTCGTAAGGTTACCTAAGAGTGCTTCAGGTGCATACCCTTATTCTTGATGCGTGCTGCAGTTTCCAGATAAATTACCAATTTTTTCCCCTTAGGAACTTCTGTAGACTGATTGGCCCATCTCGTGTGTAACTTTCAGGCCCCAAAAATATTCTCTATAAACAGCAAACGAATTTGATAAAAATATTGATGTCGATATGACACTATTCCGTGAAGTATATGAATAAAGCGAAATGAGAAATATCCGCTAAATGAATAAAAAGTAGCCATTTTAAGTTTTCTTGGGAGGAATCTATGTCATTAGTTCTATTAAGTTTACATCTGTTTAAAGTTAAAATTTTTTCAACAATCTCATTGAATGTGCATCTAATATACGGCTTATACATCCGGCATTAGAAATTAAATAATTAGAATTCATAACAGAGCGCGCAAGAGTTGGCATCCGCTCAGAGTGTTAGCCATGGGAGATTTGTTGTCAACACGATGGATAACATTTATTACCTCTGAGAAACCGTACAATACAATCAAGTAATAGTGTAACATTACGCAATAAAGTACTATGTAAAATTAAATGTTATATAAAATGGTGTATTTAATTATGGCAAAGCACACTAGGGCTATCTGCCTAAGGGGAGGGATGCCTTCGTGGAGGACTTTCTAAGGGAAACTGGCTCGTATACACGTTACACGTGGGGAAAACCACGAAAACACCCATGCAGCCAACCCGTTCGCGGGATTCGAACCTCGGACCGAACTACCAGCGTTCAGCGACTTTACCGCTCAACCGCTGGTGGGCTATTATGCAAAATGAAGCAAAGCACTTCAAATACCATGCATAATAACACAGCACAGAATCAGATGATTATGCTTAGTTACGTTTAAAATACGAGTGTCATAACATACAAATTCATATTCAGTACATAATATAGAACATATATCAAAGAATAGTGCTTAGTTAAAGTTTAATTTTATGAAATAAGACAGAATTGCAGAATACATATTGATTCAATACTTGACTGTTTTAAAAGAGCATACATAAGTTTTACTACATAATTTTAATTTATCGCACGTACTCTTTAGAGATATTTTACACTTATTTAGTATGATCGCTTCATAAGTTCTATGCCGCTAGAAATGCCTGACTGTGCTACAACATGTCTTCAACATTGTTTACAATTTAAATTCAAGGAGATGTTAAAACAATTTAAGGATTCTGAGACCAGCAAGCTTATGAATTAACCTACAATTTCATATAAGTAACGAGAGAAAAATAATTTAAATTTGATCTCACAGAAAGGCAACATGGAATATTTAAGTTAATGCATGTCTACCAGCTTTTACAAATTTTACGATTTTAAGCTCGAAATTTATTTTGTTACAAATTTTGCAATGTTTTGTAAATGTGGTAAAGTTCTGTCTGCCATTTTGGCGATTTTAAATCTGGCGAGCCCATATCTGTTTTAATGCGCATCCTCTCGGTAGGATTATTGTTTGAATTTATCCTATTTATTGCATTAAAAGCCATTTATTTCGGTTTTGGAATATAAGTTCCTTTCGTGTCTGTCATCACCTCTGACAATTTATAAGCATTTTGGTGATTTTTAAGATAAAAAAATCTACAATCTAAAACATCACCAAAAAGATTGTTTCAAAAATCACCCAAAATCACCAAAAGATTGTTTTGTAAATCAAACAATCTACAAAACAATCTTTTGGTGATTTTTAAAATCAAACAATCTACAAAAACTTTGAATGCGGTGGTTTTTACAACGACTTTTAACAAATATAATAATGCTATCACGATATCAAATAACTATAATGTGTTTAAATATTTAGAAAAACATCATTATAATATTTTTTTCTATTTTCGTATATCACGTTTAATCAATATACTTAAGATCAAACAATCTAGAATCTAAAAAATCACTAAAAAGATTGTTTTGTAGATCAAACAATCTACAAAACAATCTTTTGGTGATTTTTAAAATCAAACAATCTACAAAAACTTTGAATGCGGTGGTTTTTACAACGACTTTTTAACAAATATAATAATGCTATTACGATATCAAATAACTATAATGTGTTTAAATTTTTAGAAAACATCATTATAATATTTTTTTCTATTTCCGTATATCACGTTTAATCAATATACTGTTAGAATTTTGGTTTTACAGTGAAATCTTTGCGGAGGAATATGTAGGCATTGTATTTATCGATTCCGAGAAAAGTTTTGACATGTTGTTAACGGGCCTTGATTGAATTCTCCAATAGGAAACTAAACTGCTTGTCTTGAGGGTAAAACTAAACTGCTTGTCTTGAGGGTAAACTGCCTGATTTTGTAATTAGATATTCGGTACAGAGGCTGAGGTGGAGTAAGTGATATTACGATGGAACTGTTACAGATGGAATGAACATGGTTCTGACTTGCGCTATTATTGTTTACGAGAGATGTCTCGAATTCTCTTTGGACTTTTCAGTTTGAACAAATGTTTGTCAGATATAAAGATACTGAGACAATAAACTGAAATTAGAAAAAGTTTTGAGACTCGCATAGCAGTTTAAGAAGTGAATGGTTGATAACAGAAGGCATTTTAATTGCCTAAATTGGGTGATATATGCATTTGTAATAATGCTAAGATGAGCAGAAGCTCATATATATTTCCTATCTTTTATCAACATCATTTATAAGTGCGTTTTCCTTTAAGAATGTAAATGACTTTAATAATTGTTTAATTCACAATTTTCGTACTTATTTTCTTATATGTATGCGTGTGTATAATATAGTAAGTCTCAGGCTTAAGATCAACTGTTAGTAAAGATGTCCTGCAATTACGTAAGTGTAACTATAAATACTAGATTTATAAAACCAGTTTCTTCTCTAAAACAGACCTGTGTAATATTAATATTCTTGCGTGCGTACATTTTCGTAATAGATAATGCTCAAGTCCGATAAAAAGTTAATAAAATTTATTCTTATCACAAGAAATATAACAAAACGCTGGATTTTTCCTGAAACATATTCGTACAATATCACGCAATATAATCAGTAGCTATATTTCAAACTATTAAAACGCTAAATAGAACGCAATCCAAAGCGCAAAGAAAGCTAATCCATCTCACCGCGAATTCGCTACAATTAACAACAACAACTAACTAAACAACTGAACTGAGATGTTTCTCTCCGGGTTTTTAAAGCTTTTTAATCGGGCACGAAAATGCTCTTCTAATTTTGGTTTTCTCGAGATTTCTGGAAAGCAAAAGAGTAGAATTACGGTAACAACTAAACACAATGGTCAATTACATTTTTTTCCGATTGAAGATAAATTACGCGATATGTATATTTATTAAATGGGCTTGCTCCTGTATTTTTACTTTTTTGGCGTAGCTTTCTTCTAAAACGCGTCACGCGCTGCGTTACACGAGGAAATAAAAGAGTTTATTAAGAGTTTTCGTTACAATTCTACCAAAAATAGCTAACTAAATACAAATTCGCAACAATATATTTTCAAGTGTAAGGATAAACCGCTTTCAATGGCTCTGGGGGGGGGAAAGGCAAAGTTACAGCAAAGCATACTATTCAAAATTTACTTCGGTATGAGATAACATGTTGCCAGCAGTAGGCCAAAACTAGGCGCCTGAATGATTTGCTGTTTGTTCTTCTAAATGCATTTTCTGAAAATTTTATTGTTGCTTTACACTGTGCTAAGTTAGACAGGTTCATAATGCCTGAATTCTATGTACAAGAATTTTTATAATTATTTAGTTGTTGCTTATCTTCAGCTCGAGCATTAGCTATATGAACATGAGTCATGAAAATCATAGGTATAAGCATTTCTGTGGACCAAGCAACAAACCTCTCCTCAACTGAGCCACTCATTTGAAATTGTTTCCAATGATAAAAAATTAGAAATTAGTCTATACCAAAGAAATTAGTGATATCTTTTTAATAGACCGTCCAACTTCAATTCTACTGATTCTCCAACTTCAATTCTATAACTTAATTTATATCACGTGCTTAGCTTTTGGAAAGCCCTGTATGAGCAGTTTTGATAAATTAAGCAATATTTTTTAATATCGTCTTGAAATATCTATTCTGCTTTTAAGGGTAAATAAGTATATTTAAAAGTATTAAATTTTTGACAAAAAAGGTTTCGATTTTTACGATATTATACAAAAACATGTTCTTTATATATATAGTTTATAAGGGTTCTGTACGATCAGGTCATACTGTCTTCAAACAACTCGTAATTCACATATGCGTTAAGAGTAAATCCTAGCCATTCACATCACATGTCATTTTCATTCTCTGTTTGACAACTTGTAATGAGTTTCATTCAATGAAAGTGAAGCACATATTTCGAAGCTTAATTTATATCGTGTGTTTAGAAAGCACTGCATCTGCCTTTTCGAGAAATTATACAATCTTTTCAATATCATCTTGAAACCTCGTTTCTTGAGCAAGAATAAATAATTTTGTTTCAAACTGTTAAATGTTTGATGAAAAGATTTTCAAATGTATGAATTCTTTATGATATTAAATAAAAACACAACATTTATATATGCAATCTGTTGAAGTTTTGTACTGTCAAACCATGGTATAGTACCAACATGAGAAATAAAAAGATAGAGCACAGGAAAGAAATGAATTGAATAAATACTTCAAAAATATTTTACAAGAAATCCCAAATGAATGAAAGAAATGCAAGGATCTGAGAGCAATGTTGCAATCGTCCCTTATGGAAGACCAAAGGGCACATGGGAGGAATATTCCATGCTAGAAAGAGAGTGTGATGTCGTCAATGCGAATACGGAAATACTGTTTCCTCTTTTGACTTGATTTGATCTGAATTTCAAATAAAATGATTTTATTCTACGATCGTTGAGCAGAGGGAGGCACGTACTGGAGTTTCTATCTGAAGAGAAGGAAATGTTTCATTCGACTGACAATTGCTTATGACGAATCTGTATGCGTTCTCTTGCTATTCGTGCCAACAAAGCTTACATTAATGATAAACTATGTGAAGCCCTTTTTAGATAAATAAAGATAACGTAACAATAGTCAAGTGCTTACATAAACATTTCAAAGAAGACTCGTTTTAAATGCAAAATTATTAACAATTTACCAGTTTTTTTTCCCTGCTTACCTATTGAAAACACTTGCTTCCTTTTACCACTTTTTGAGACACTTTTCGAAAACTTTTAAAGTTATTCAAAGATTCTTTCCTGAATATGACTGTTGTGTGGAGTTATTTTTTATACTGTATTCAAAGTATAAAAATATTTGTTTCTTAATGTAGTGGGATATAAAATACGATTTTATGCACCCTGACAAAAAAGAATTTATTCTTAATTCCATCTGTAATAAGATATTAAATACGTTAATAATGTAGATATGTGTAACCCCCTTTTTCAACTGGTTTGAATGTATGCTGCAGATATCTGACATCACAGATATTAGATTAATAGTTTTCCTTTTCACAATGACGTATGGTTGACGTCACTAAATTTATATTCTTCTAGAAAATGTGGGATATGATATAGACTGATTGTTACAGTCTTCTTGTTATAATCTTTGATACTTATATTTCTGCGTAAACAATACATAACAAATATAAAACTTAATTTGTGGCTCCGTGGTTCTTTTATCTTAAAATTGTCTTTAACCTGGAACTTTACCTGACATTAGTAACTGTCCTCAACGTCAAAATGAAGACACATTTGTTGGTTTTTATGATTTGTTACATTTATGATTTATGATTTATGACAGTTATTATGATTTGAACATTTACTTTAACTTCTTCGTTCCGTAGTCTTCAACAGAATGCAAATTAATTGTTGCGCATTTATGCCGATGGTTTGAATGTTTTAGAGTGAGGCCTACCGGCAGTCTGGCTTTGCAGTTACGTATTATCGCCAGCTTAGCCAAGGTTATTCTAACTTTAGCATCTTACAAGCCGACATTAAAATATGCGCAATTACTTATTTTCAGCCAACAAAGCAGCTTATTTTGTGCGTAGTCTTAGATTACGTTACCTACATTGAAATTACCTTCACCGTATGTTAAATAACTGCAAGTAGTGGCTGTTCATCTGAAGCACAACTGGTGCCTCCTATAAATTTAAGGTTTCAATAAAAATTTTATTTTAACCTTCTTATGACTTGCTCATTTGCCTAGACTAAAGTGATAACTCGCTTTGCAGTCTAGTAAGGTTTTCAGGTCAGTGAGAAAAGCTATAAGGTATTTCTCTCGCCTTCTTGGCATGCCTTTGTGGTGTGGTGATCTGCACGCTGGGCGCGTATTCCAGAGGTCCGCGGTTCGATTCCCGGCGAAGGCGTTTGCTAATTTTTCATCTCTCTGGCTTTTCCAATTAACCTAGTGTCTTTGCAGTGGCGCCCGAACTAAAAGAGTGTTGGATAATGATTCTCCACACCCAGGATTTGGCGATTGGGTCCCCTAAACCCCAGTCGCCCTTTAAAAGGGGATGTATATAAGGTACTTTCCTGGCATGCCTTCGTGGTGTGGTGGTCTGCACGCTGGGCGCGTATTCCAGAGGTCCGCGGTTCGATTCCCGGCGAAGGCGTTTGCTCATTTTTCCTCTCTCCGGCTTTTCCGATTTACCTAGTGTCTCTACAAAGCTTCTAGACATAGTAGAACTCAACACCTTTATAATTTCCACGCAAATGCAACTGCAAAAAAGATGATCCGATAACAAAAGTTTCATCGACCGTTTTCATCTGACATTTATTTTATTTTACATAAATATAGCTTGTAATATGAAGAGGTTAGGTATAATAAAAATATCCCACTTAGATCTGGAATCGCTGAATTTCAGAGAGATATGTGTGATTAATTTCTATTTCGATGTATAAGTTATTAAAAGTGTTTGTTATGTGACTCCCTAGTTTTTCGTAATAAGAGAGATATCCTTGCATTTATCTTTTCTCATTTAGAATGAATCACGTTCCAGTCATTCTATTGCAGTTATTAGAGACCTAATTGCAATTTTAAGAGTCGGACGCCGCTATAAAGTTTTTGCTTGGACTAAAATACCTCGATTTGCTTCCCACGTGGGAACTACTGCTCTTTAAATACTTGTGTTTACAAATTCTTCTAACCCAAGAAGTTATATGCTGTTGCAATTTTAAGAGCTCCGATTTAGCTAACGACGTTTTAAAATTTTCTACTTCGTCCGAAATAGCTCAGTTTGCCCCACACAAGAAAAACACTTTGCCAATTGACCTATGAAAACTTGTTTTTACCAATTTATCTATTCCAAAGAAATCGAATGACATTTCACGTCCTTAAAGTTAATATTGTGTCAAGTTCTCGTATGCTTCAGAGTAAAATGTGGCTTGAGATATGCTTATTTTCTTCTCAACAGTTGGCAGAGCTTTTCCACGAAGCTCAAGAAGAAGAATCTTATGCATCAGATTTTAAAGAGGCTCATACACCTTAAACCCCTATGATCTTCGAATATGTGACTGTTGCAAGAATTGGAATATTTTATTTATTTTAAAAGCAATTACTTCCAACGTTTTACAGCTGACTACATAATATAGCTGCTTTAGAAACTAGTAACCAGAAAGTGTGTGTTCCCACAAATATTTTTGTAATTTAATCCGCTTTGTGACAAAAGTTTTCGTCATGTTTCCACATTGCGCGCATGATATTTTAAAAATGGCTAATAGTACATACTTGAAATTGGATGGAATTCTTTATATGGGCATTATTTTCTAACTGAAAAAACATTTATGAATATTTTAGTATTAAAAAAATTTATGCGCCAAAACATTACAGATCTTTAATAAAATACATTTTATAAACTCAACTCCAAATAAAATAAAAATTTAACATGAAATTCTTAGAATTTTAGGTTCACAGTAGTTTTCAAATGTTATAAAAGCTATATATTAAATATGGAATTAAATTATGCAACAGAATGTTTTAAACTGTGCGCGCAAGGTGGAAACTTGACGAAACATTTTGTCACGCAGTGGATTAAATTATAAAAATATTTGTGGCAACACAAACTTTCTGATTACTATTTCAGAAAGCAGCTATATTATGTAGTCAGCTGTAAAAAGTTGGAAGTCATTGCTTTTAAAATAAACAAGTTATCCCAATTCTTGCAACAGTCACATATTCGAAGATCTTATGGGTTTTAAAGGTGTATGAGTCCCCTTAAAATTCCTTGCATCGAAAACGTAAAAGACGCAGGGACGCCCAATATAAAATGTTGGAATAAACGTACAACATAGATTTGATCGACTGGGTCTCGTGCCTTTCGCCAGTCACCCTTTTAATAAGTTAGAATGTAGGCAATGATAGCATTCTTCCTTACGTGTTCTTGTATAAATAGTTAAACACATCCAGCCAGCAAACTAAAGCTTCGTAGTTGGAATCTCGGTGACGGCACAGTTAATTTTTCATGTTTTTTGTTCGAAACTCCTAATATTCTGGATAAATTGATTGTAAATCGTATTTAGTATTCTTCCTTTTACTGCTTCTAATTTTCTTGATATTACTTAAGACTAATTTTGTACTGTTTCAAAATAATACTTTAGTTAAAATGTGGATGAACGGTATTTCTCATTAGTTTCGAACAAGAGAATGAATACACATATATGTGTAAGTTTCTTCAACATATAAAACCGTAGACTACATTTCATATTATATTGTTCCAAATAATAATGCTTTAAGCTTTGTTTAAAATGTTTTGCGTTTAAGAAATCTAACAAGAAAATTTTAAGGACGTAAACTTCCATTACATCATTTTGTATTCATGTGTTTATGCATTAGAGCATGCTGTAAATTATAAACTGAATATTCTGCAGCCTGGTAAGAAAAATATCAGAGGAAAGCTTTCTGAAAATTTTAATTTCTATCTATCTTTAATACCTTTTCTTATTATTTTAAACAGAGATTATATTTTTTTCATAAAATAAAACTGAGAATTCATAATTAGATTTAGCTTTATTTTATCTGAAGCGGCAAATACATATATAAATATATTCACACATTTCTATTTATTTATGCGTTTTTTAAATTTAAAATTTGTTAAAATTATTATTTTGTATTAGAATAATTCAAATTATTATTTTCGAGCACTGATATTTCGCCCTGACTTCGATTTGTACAATTAAACAGGTTGCGGTTGAACTCGTGCATGGTTGTCTCCATGTTTACGATAAATACAGGCTAACTTCACGAAGGCATTCGACTCTTAAGATAAATGGCATTTTAATCTATTATCAAAGTTAATAAACCAACCAATCAGTTAAACGTAAATTTATTGAACTATTTAGGTGTAACCCTTACCAAACTGAGGTATGTAGTTATGCGCAATATTAAACGTTATCCAAAAGAGATTAAAATTTAAGATTACGTTAAAAAGTAACCATATATTCGCGTAGATTTTGCAACACATTATCGATTTAGAGGACGGTCAATCAAAAGTCAGACTAAAAAAAAAAAAAAAGCGTTTTCGAAGTGGGGCAAAAACATTTACTCCTTTTCCATTCTTTTGTAAAAATATTTTTTTTTGTTTCTGGACAAGAAGGACCTGCATCTAATTGTCCTCCAAATCGATAGAGTTATAATCTAATTCTACGTCAATGAGAGGTTAACATTTTTTTTCTAATTTTAAATTTTCCATCTGCTGTATTTCTTTTAGGTAGATTAAAATAACTAAACGCAATAAAGGTCGAAAACTTTGCGAGAAATTAATAGCAAAAAGCGAATTAAATATAGATTAATGCTACGATGAATTATCTAGCTTTGACAAATGAAAGATACCTTAGACTTCTTCATAAAGAATAAGGTTTCCCTTTTTGCAGAATAATCCTGTGTTATTCTGCTTTTAACCGAGTATAGTAGTATTTCATATTTTATCACAGTGTATCACAGTGTTTTTTTATACTGGGGACGTGAAAAGTGTGCAATCCCCTCGCCGGGATTCGAATCCTGGACCTCTCGAATACGCGTCGAGTATGCTTCCAGTTACACCACAAAGGCATGCGGAAAGCAGGGAGAAAATACCTTATATACTTCCCTTTTTGAAGAACGGCCGAGGATTAGGGGATACCGTCTCCACATCCTAGTGGTGATGAATTATCGTACACTACCGTTTTAGTTCGGGCGCCACTTGTTAAGTCATTAAGTATTTTTTTATACTAGAGGTGTAAAAAATGTGCAAAGTCTTCGCCAGGACTCTCGAATACGAGTCGAGTATGCTTCCAATTACACCACGAAGGCATACGGAAAGGAGAGAGAAAATATCTTACAACAATAGCGCTTAAAGAAACCTAATTGGTGGAAAATTTATTCGAGCTACTGTAATGAATGACTATGAATTAGCGGAACTGAGAAATCTTGCAAATGCTACATGCCAAATTTCTTAAATACTTTTTCAATATTTAATTACCCAAACGGAGCATTTCATGCATACTGAATTAACTGAAACATTACTTATACCTTCTAACACACATGGGTCTTAAGTCGTGTAAAATATGAACTTTTACAGGAGCAAAAGTGTTTTCCATATAGTGAGGTTTCTTTTTCTTTGTCCGTAACTAAAGTTAGAACCTGCAATTATGGGCTCATGCTTTCGTAAAAGACAACAACTATGAGTTTTCCACATCCATTTTATTTTTGGCTGTACAGCCCTATTTTGTTGTTTAACTTAAGAGCTAAATTGATAAAAGAATAAATAAGCAAAACTATATATTTACAGCTGTTTCTACACCATTAATGATGCTCTTGTATTCTATTTTCTTTCAAAAAGAAAGCATTTTTGCGAATTTCAGTACATTCAGATTTTAAAATATGAGCTGCCTAAAATTCCTATCAACTCAGTTTTTAATTTGATTTCATTTTATATTTAATTACTTTAATGCCAACCAGTGATAGTTAAGAATAAATTCTTGTTTTACCGAGTTATTTTTATAGATAATAGTAGCTATAGTGGATTTTCCAGTTCTTGAGATTTCAGTTATTGTTTTTTCGACTGCTGTTAAACGTTTTTAGCAGTTGTTATTGTTCTGCTGGTGTTGTAGTAAGTTGGTTTCATAGTTGCGGTAGTAATTATTGTTTTTTAAAAAAACTTGTGATAATTAGCGGGATCAGGATTTTAGTCGCATATTATGTCGCAAAAAGTTGTCTTAAGGTCGTCCTCACGTCAGTTGCAGCTGTAGCTCTCCTGGCTGTTCTTGTTGTCGTCACATAATGTGTTATTCGTATGTAAAAATTTAAGGTAATTAACCATATATCTACACCAATTTTAAATAACTTGATTCTTGAGACGGAAAAAAAAGCTAAAATTTATTTACCAGTGTAATATACACATGGTGTTTCAAAAAGATTGTGGGGCTAAATACCTTTTAAACAATTAAGTGTTTGATATTTTTTTATCTAATAAATCTTTCGAATTAGCAGTGGCTCTCAAGTGTTCACACGAAAAAAAAAACATTCCTATAAAAATCAAATAAACAGCTTTCTCATGAAAAGAGGACATTTTCAGAAAGAATTTCATCAAATGTTACATTATTAGTGTTTTATCTGTAAGAGAGTCCTTTTCTGTAACTTGGAAGTAACCTTGCAAAAGACCCTTTGTTATATAAAACTGGACTATGCATACTTTAATTTTCTGCCTCTTGCAAGTAAAGAAATTGCAGTTAATGCCCAAAAATATAGACAGCTTAAAATTTATTATATTATAAGCAAACTTAACTCCTTTCTTTACAATTCAGCGTATTTAAAAAAATCTGTTTGGACACGATGTTGTCAGTTATAAAGACCTTATCGTAAGTGACTGACGAAATCTCCTGTCTTAATTGCGATGGATTAGCGTTTTGAATGTGAATCAGGAACTGAAACTTATTTATCAAAGTACGCAGCTATCTCTTTTCGACTGATTCAGTAATAAACAATTCTACAACCTCTTGGGGCAGTTGTAAATAAAAATCCTTCTCCAACGAAGCTAAAACTTAAAAAAATATTTGTGTCTACGTAGGATGAAGAAAGGACGTTAAATTTGTATAACGGTGTCGGAGAATGACAGTCATTAAACAGAGCTGGTGCTGAAGAGTTTCAGTTTTGATGTGTTTCCATTTGTATATATATATATATAGAACAAGAGCTCATAGAGTAATATCTTCATACGATGAGTGTTGGATGGGCAATTTTAGTGCCTTAATTCTGACATAAAGCTGTCAGTATTTATCATAAGCTTTAGGTATTCAAAGAATGTTTCTGAGCTCTAAAATTACGTCCGCTTTCCATTTTGGGTTTGATAAAGAAGCTTCCGTGAAGTCGTCCATCATCTAAATGAAGTAGAGGATGGATGGCGTTCAAATGTTTTATGAGGCGACATTCGTTGGAAAGTTATCGATTGGATATATACGAAAAGAAATCACATTTACGCTACAGGAAATATTAAAGTGAATTTTAACCCGTATTTTTATTTAATGACTTTGACATCATCAAAGCAAGGAAACAGATGGGTCTTATTTCATTTTCGTTAGTTGGATAAAGTTGGATTTTTGGTACGGTTTCATGTAAATGAGACTTACTTAAGGAACTAAAACACGGTCGTTAAGAAAATGTGCAGACTTTTAACTCGAAAATCATTCCCTTCTTTTGATATGCATCCAGAAAGTACTGATTAAATCAGTTGTAATTTTAAGATATACAGAAGTTGTTTACACAGTCATAGAGCGATTTTGGTGAAAGAAGAAAACATAAATAAAATATTACAAAAAATTAATTACATCTCCTCATTTGACAGGTAAATTATCGTCTGCCGTAGTTATATATATTTTTTTTCAATGGCAGATTGTGAACAGTTACAGTGTAACACAGTCCATTAATCTATACAAAGCCAGATGTGGTGGTCTCTTTATTATGAAGGCACCTAATAGGTGGTCCAGTCGCCTCCTATGACGGGACGGACAGTTACAATCATGCCTTTTCCGGGATTCGAGCCCAGGCCCTTCGGTATCGCAGTCAGTCTCAATACATTAATTTGATTTATCTATCAAGAAAACCGAGTGTTATACGCTCTCGTTATACGTCTTATCTTTATACGTATACGTTTTCGCTTTATGTGTACTCTTAATACGTTTTCGTTTAGTGAACTAGATACTTCGGATGCTTTTGCGGTTAGAAACATCTTTAGCAGAATCTTTCCAAAAATTTTGGATTGTTATGTTTGTTACGCTACGTTGCCATAAAATCCATTTACCTTTTAGGGCGTTGCTATTGAGCGTAATATTAGATATTTTAATTATCTTGCACTCGCACTTATGCATAACTGGTTCTCAGAGTACTACCATTCCGCAAAACGCAGCACCTCAAATTTATGTTTCAAATTTAATCCATCTGCAAAGTGACGCGTTATTTAAATCTTTATTTTATTTTTAATAATGCAAATAGATATAAATTTAAATACACTCACTTTAACTGACAGTTTTTTGAATGTTTGCAGCGACACTGTAATTAAAAGCTAAATAGCGTTAGCAACAACTTTTATTGATTTACAGGATTACGTAATCGCATACAGAATCCTTTGCTCTGTTAGATTATTCTGACGCTTATTGCAGGAAAAAAGTTATTTTTGAACAAAATGCTTGCTGAAGATTGGAGCTATATTTTGCGGAAGGTTCCGAGAAGCAAAATAATTTTTGTTGCACAGACATGCAGACAAGGCAAAGCAAATGGTCAAATGAGATTCATGAAGAACCAAACATATATTTCCGTCAGAATTTTGAATTTGAAATCTCTCATGTGTGGTAGATTTATACATGCGAGGGAAATAAAATAAAACATAGAGAATGGAATTTCCTCCTGCTACTCATTCTTCCTTTTTCAGTCTATCTTTACTATGAGTAAAATACTTTCTCTCTCGTGCGTGACAACAGTTTAAGTGTTCGAATCACCGTGCGTGACCTCTATTTTATTTCATCACTGTTCATGGGTTTACGAATTTGAACTGCTGTTAAAGTCGAATGCTATTCAATAGGTAAGAGATTTATGAATGCTGATAGATATATATACGAGAAATCTAAAGCAACGTTTGGTGCTTAGATATTTTGAATAATTCATTTGCTATAAATAAATAATATTGCTGACGCAATAAAGAGAACATAAAATTTCGATAATATTTCTGAAATGCTGTAATGTTGCATTTGCATTATGGAATAATTTGAATGTTCTCGTTATGTTTCCATGTCATTCCAAAGCGCTGCAGTTCTTTAAAAGTGTGCTGAAATTCATGCGGTTGAAAACTAGTGATAGCCGAGTGGATAAACCGTAAAACACCAGTAATTTGCCTTTGTTTCTGCTAACTGTGTAAGACATATTTTAAGTTTTACGAATGGTTAAATTAATTCAAATACTCTCCTACCCTCTTGGCCCTATCAGTGGCCGAGAGGTTAAAAGTCATCGAATACTATTATTTCGTACCGGATTCAAACAAAGGAGAACGATTGGCTTCATGGTTGGTTTCCGTGGTTTTCTCTTCGTGTAACATGAATAAGATCCAGATTTCCTTAGAAAATCATCCACGAAGACCCCACTTCTAGACATATAACCCTTGTGTGCTTTGCCTTATTCAAAATAACTTAACATAACCACCTACATTCTGGTTGATTCACTTCACGTATATTCGTTGAGATACGAAAGTTGAGCATATCTAAGCAAGCCTAAAAAAGTTTAGAACATATCAAAGATTTAGTGTAGCTCATGTTTTGTTCAGCAAGAAGCCGCTTGGTACTCGTAAATTCTAAGTCAATCTACTGTGGAAATAGATATTTGTGGCCACCCAGACGGTATAATGGTTAGAAGAGCCTACTATGGTACCGAAGGTCCCGGGTTCGTATCCTGGAGAAGGCATCGATGTTTGTAAATTATATAGTGCCTGTGCGGCATGGGGGCACTTTAAATATGCAGCGAGCCGAAAGTCCTCTAGAGGTTAGTGGTAGGGGTAGAGGGATGGGAGATCTACGGATCCGTCCTACTCCCGGTGTGCCCTCCATCAGAATTGGGGACGGAACTGATCAAAGTTGTACTGTCACGTGTAGGGTGCTCAAGGTTGTTGCCAACAACAGACGTAATCTTGGACTCCTTGTCACGATTAATTCCGTGGGCTTTGAATTATATCTCTTGCAGACCGAGGTTGCTAAGTGCTCCTTTCTGTAGTGACTTAGATAGAGATAAAACTAGATGTCTTGTTTCAGGGAATTTTTTTTGATATTTGAACATTTAATTGTATGTTGACTTATTATTACTAGTTATTTTCTTTCAGTATTAATCCTTTAATTTTGAAAATCTTAGTTTTAGTTGTAACTACCAAGAGTGGACAAATAAAGTTTGTTGAATTTTAACTTTTAGAAGTTGCTAGTGGTCAGGACGATGATTCGTCATCATTTAGAAAATAACACTTCGTGATGTATCATTAGCTCGAATAATTTCAAGAACAGTTTGAGTATTAAAATTAAAATTAAACGATCTGATTGTACAGCATTTTCAAGTTTTCCTACATTTTTAATATGAATATGAGCTGCTTTCCTTTAGAAACACCTTCATGAAAATTTTCCACTATAAGTAAATAACTTTCGAACTGTTTCCCGCCAAGCAATCAACGTCTGCATCCCGTAAAATATTTTCGAGCTGTATAACTATTACTCTGAACGATTAGAGATTGCAGCGTTATTAATAGTAGGATATTAACCTTAAATCTTTGAAGGGCGCTGGTTACCTACAGTATCCACCTTTTCTACTGAACGACTTACTCACTCGCGTGAGTTGTTTTCAAGGCTGACCGTTTCTGAAGTTCTATTGTAGCTCACTAGATGGCAATCAAGAAACATAAGCCAATCAAGAAATATAAGCCAGTAGTTGATGCAGTAATTTATCTTCAAGAAAATAAGCATCAGCCATTGAAGATAACAACACGACGATGTGCACTCTTCAGAAAAAGCCTGTAAGAACAGTGTGGGAATGCAGCATATGCAAAATTGCACTCTGCTTGAAAAGAAAAATTGTTTCCTTGAGTAACACAGAGACTGATTTGTAGGGATGTGTCCTGTGGGCGGTAGTCACTGACACTAACCACCAGAAGTGGCCATTTTTTTCACGCGTCTTGGACAAAATATGTGTAATTGTCATAAATAATTTCATTGTAACACCTGATATAGTAAATAAAACAAGAGTTTTGCTGAAAAAGTTAATTGCCTTTTTTTTGCCCCTCGAAGAGTTAAACAGCGAAATTTTAGAGTTGCAGTATGTTTATACATTACGTGAGATATAAAACTCAATACAGTGAACTCGAAAGTGCACTGACTACCAGTAAGTATTTGGACACCTGTGATAGAAAAGAAAAACTAACTTTATTCAAAATCAAT
This sequence comes from Stegodyphus dumicola, assembly GCF_044657685.1. Taxonomy (NCBI): domain Eukaryota; kingdom Metazoa; phylum Arthropoda; class Arachnida; order Araneae; family Eresidae; genus Stegodyphus; species Stegodyphus dumicola. The sequence continues at coordinate 186,849,492 of NC_140781.1, forward strand.
AGTTGGTAGAGCCTCCACGAGAGGTAATTACAGCGTGGACCCTCCGGGGCATACTTTCCACAAGTCTTTGTATGACAGCTAGTGGTATTTTCTACCACTCGGCTTGGAGAAGACATAGAAGTTCCTTCCCCGATTTTGCACGGGTAGTGCACCCCTGAATTCGGCGATTCAACTTGTTCCAGAGGTTCTCGATAGGGTCCAGGTCTGGACTCCATTGGCACCATACCAAGCCTTGGTTAACGTCGAAACATGACAACTGGCATTGTCGTCCTGAAAGTAACAGGGGTCCAACCCGTAAAATTGCCACAACGTAGGAAGCACAGTGTCATCCAAAATAGTGCAGTAGGCATCGGAGTTGAGCTTACCATGAATGGGGACCAAGGGTCCCAGCCCATACCAGGAGAAATACCCCCAGACCATAATTCCACCTCCGCCGAACTTGACTGTTGGCACAATGCATTCTGGCAGGAGACGTTCTCCAGGTAGACGCCAAACCCAGAACCTGCCATCCGAACGGTAAAGGGTGAATCTTGATTCGCCACTCCAAAGAACCCGTTTCCACTGATCTACGGTCCAATTTCGATGTGCTTTGCACCACATTAACCGAGCAGCGCGGTTGAACTTTGTGATCAAAGGCTTATGGGCAGCAGCACGACCATGAAAACCAAGCAGGTGTACTTCCTTACGGATGGTATTCATTGAAACAATACTCCCGGATGCCTGTTGAAACTCCTCGCGGATGAGGGCCATCAGCTGGGTGCGGTTCTTCCGAATTTCTCTGGACAGCACTCGTCGGTCTCTATCTCCCAGTTTCGTTGGTCTGCCGACTCGGGGCACATTCCGACAGTCACCGCTCATCTTCCACTTGTTAATCACATAGGCCACTGCCGATTTTGGGTCCTTCAGATCGCTAGATATGTCCCTTAAGGATCGGCCACATTTGTGATACCTGATAATTATATCTTTCTCGAAATCCGAGAGCTCCGAACTGCGAATCATCTTGCATGCGACTAAAGCCGATGCTGTTTCCTACACGATATATACCGTCGGAGACCGTGACGTACCTTAGGACCGCAGATATCGTCATTTGCATAGGTGTCCAAATACTTATTGGTAGTCAGTGTACTTCGAAGTGTAGGGTTAATTAGTTGATATTTAAATTTTTTATCATCTTGACATCATTTCAAAGTCCTATCCAGGATTTTCATGCGCCAGTTAATTACAACTAATAAATTACATTTCTAATTTCGTGATCAGTATTTGAAAGTGCTAATACTTGAGATAACTATTGCATTTTTGGATCTATGTATAGGTCGATTATGTTAATTGATAAAGGCAAAGCAACTCAAGGGCTATGGAGAAGAACGCTTTTGTGGAGGACCTTTATAAGGGAAAATGACTCATGTACACATTACACATTGGAAAAAAGAAACCTTGAAAAATTTTCATGTTCCCAGGCCTTCTTGTGGATTTCAATTTGGATCGAATTACAACTGTTACTGCTCGACCACTGATGGGCTTTTTTTTCAGTGCTTTTCAAAATTAGTGAACCTGTTTTAAATTATCTTAACGATTTTGTAAATATTCTGATGAACTGTGGCCTTAGTTACTCAGAGTAATTACAATTTTAGTAAAAAAGAAATGAAGTATTTTTTATTACGTATATTTTGGAGTGTAAAAGTAATTCACCTGAAGATTTTTAAATAATAAAGCTACTTTTGAAATGAAAAAAGTAAAAGCATAACGCGCTACTAAAATTTCTTTTGTTCTGTGCCCTTTACTTAAAGGCGAATGATGCAGAGAATAATCTAAACTATTTTAGCAGATGAGTAGATCAATTGTTAAAAACCGCTGAACAGTCGTAGTTCGCCTCAGGTTCGAGTCCTTACTAGTAAACTTGTTACACGGTAGTTTTCATGGTTTCCGCTATTATAACGTAGACATAACTTAGCTTCTCTTAGCAAGTTATCCAGGAAGAACCTTTCCTCAGATAGCCCTCACACGTTTTGTCATACTCAATTATCAGGTCAGTCCATAAGTTCGTGCGCATTAAGCGTATGCGTGGAATTCACTATGACGCATTTACTAAAACAATACAGTTTTGAACCTCTTGAAACTTGTCACCGTTTGACTGACATATTATTCAGTTCATCACCAGCTTTCGTAAATATCGAACGCATTTTAGTACCCATAGAAGATGAATATAGATAATCAGTACAAACGTGCTGTGCTACATTTTTTATTTTCGTGTGGTGAATCTGCCAGGTTTGCAGCAATAAAAATTAATAGTCTATATGGTGAACACACTATTACTGTAAGGACTGCTCAGAAATGGTTTAAAAAATTTAAAGTTGAAAAAAGCAGCATTGGTGATGAACCCCGTTCAGGACGTTTTCAACTGTTAGAACCAAATCAAACGATTAATTCAGAAGTTTATAGTGAACAACTTTGTCGTCTAAACTCAGAATTGATCAAAAAACGCCCACGATTGGTGAATATCAAGAAAGTGTTGTTTCATCATGATAACGCTAGACCGCATACGGCTCGAACAACGCTGCAAAAAAATTAGTGAATTTAATATCGGGAGCTTTTGCCAGGTCCTGCTTATTCAGATACTGCCCCAAGTGATTTTCACTTATTTCGTGCCTTACAAAATTTTTTACTGGGAAAAAATTAAATTCTAAGCAGTATGTACACAATGAACTTTAAAGTTTTTTTTGCATCAAAACCAGAGTCTTTTTACAGCAAGGCATAAAAAGCTGCCTGTAAGATGGAGAGACATTGTAGATAATGGAGGAAAATATATAATTGATTAAAATGTTAAATTGTGTTTTTTTATATTATTTAAAAATTTACCAAAAAATGCTCACGAACTTATGGACTGACCCAATAAATAAAACAATAAGCTGAATAATTTTTCTGAACACGGTCTGTCTCTCTTCTTCTATACATTTTATGTAATCGAACATTTTTAGTAAATCGCTATAGAGATTTCATTTTATTTTGTTAACTGTTATTTTTATTTTTAAACAAGACTTTGCTTTACGTTCTTAATTTCCCACCTACATTTTACTACCAGAATGAGTTTTTAAAATTACGCTTTATGAAAATTATTATTATTACGCTTTAGAAACTAGTATTTAAGTAGCAGTCTGTGTTAATTCTGTAGGACAGCGTATTCTGCCTTTCGGCCACGTTGTTGCTATTAGTTAAAGCTTGCTATTGTACGGCTGTACTTAATACTAGCCTACTAGCATACGACGATGATTCTTAATTAAGGGCCAACTAACCAAATTTAATTCTGTGAAGCTTTGGCTGGTTAAATTTATTTAGTATTAGTTAGACTATATTTTCTGCTTTGCGTTAAAGCCCAAGTGGAGACTTCTTGTACGCCCTAAAGCTATCTTGAGTTTGAATTAAAAGGGTGTTTTAAACCTTTTTCGAAATTTCACTTACTCACAAGACTCAGCGAATAGTCGCTACTTAGTATTCTAGCTTTCAAGGAACTCTATTTCAGCTAGGATATTTACATTGCACTTCACTTTTATCTGCGTTTAAGCATTTGAATGAAAAATAGGTTTCGCCTCAGTATCCTTTCAAAACACATTGAAAACATTTCTGTATCTTTGTAAAGGTTGCGCTAAAAACAGAATAAATTTATAGTTCATAATTATTCTGCGAGATAAAATACAGAATTTAGGCCCCTTATACACTTTATGTAAATATTTAATGAATACTAAAAACCAGGATCTTTGAATTTTTTTTTTTTTGGACAGATTCTTAGTACTACTAGAATGCGCTGAAAGAACAATTGATTAATATAATATCGGTTAAAAAACCAAAGCATACTTATTTAAAATTTATATGAAGTTATACTTCGTCTAGTACTGGTACTTTAGTCCTATAACCCTAACAGACGTCTGGTGACTTATCGCTGAGATAGAATGACAGTCTTACTAAGGTTTTAAAACAACCTTTTATTTAAACACAACTTTGAACATAAAGGCACGTTTTTGTGCTAAAAGTAACCACATTTCGTGGCAATACAGTTTAAATAAAAACAGTCTATTCAAATTAAGTATTGATCAGCAATCGTAGACTATACAGTTAAATACTAAGCTACAAGCTGGCTCAATAAATTATCAGCGCGTCAATTAAAAGTATTCCGCAGCCAAAGACCGCAAAACAGAAATAGCTTACAACTGTTAAACCTGGCAGAAAATAAGAACATTACGCTAGCGCCAGGAAATCTCCCTCTCAAGATCCAAAAGCCTTAGCTGAAACACACTAATTTACTAAAACAACTTATTTCCATTCTGCTGAGTATTACGGAAAGAAATTAAAGTACCGATCCAAATCAGAATAACTGGTTAGTTTAAAGTAAAACTCTTACAGTTAAAAATCAGCATTAATACATCGGGTAAATCTTATTAGCAAACTTCAAATAAAATAATCATTCCATTCTTGTTGCAATTTTCTTTTAGTATTTTTTATTTTGATCTGAAACTTAAAAAAAAAACTTATTTTTACATTTTATTTACTTATTTATTTTACGTATTCATTTATTTATCTTTTGACCCATTTTCTTTCCGGATGAGTTTACTTTTCCACCTACGTTTTCAATCTTTATTCTTTGGTGTAATGAGCAAAACGCTCAGCCATAGAAAATTTGTCGGTTTTAACTTTATTCTTCCATTACACACACACACATATATATATATATAACAGCTTCCAATGGGATTTGCACTCATCTATGAAAATAAAGCAATAGCTTAGTATATGTCGTTTCGTTAGAAATATGTACATTTTCGCAATTTGTCTTAGTTAAAATTTAATGTAAACATCTTTTAGTAGATGTTTTTTAAATATATCTGTTACTTATTTTACGCTGCTTTTATCTATCTTAAAATGCTATATATAAATTAATCAAAGGATAACCAAATAAAAAGTATCTTTACTGCAAAAAATATTTAAGGAGAGAGTCGTGCCATTATATTTATTGACTGAAATATTTTCTACATCTGCATGGCTCACTGCTCACTTTATAAACCTCTGTAAGCGAATAACATTGGAAAGACTCCGTTAGTGTCTCAACCGGGCATCGCCCACAATCGTGTTACTTTGTCATATGACCATGTGGACTGGTCCATTCTTCTTCAGAGAGGAGGAAAAACAGTTTCAGCTGTCTGTATCCCTGATATACTTGAACCAGTTTTTCTACAATTAGAATCAATGCAATCAAATATGATTTCCAGTTAGACGGAGCGCTGTTACATTGGGGGCTTACCAAAGAATATGTATAGTACCAAAGAATATGTATGTAAGACATTCTTTGGGCTTACTTGGCCAAATAATCTAAAGAACAGATAGATGTGTAATGATAATCTATTAGTAATTTAGAAAAAATAAAAAGTCGTCAACGGTAGGTTTTGATCTCATTTATATCTTCTTGTGTCCAGTTTACTTAATAATTTAATTAATTTTCTCAATAGACTTGGGTTCATTGATTGGCATTTGTTGTGTTGTGAGGCTGCGTTTTTCCCATTAAGTAATGCTTCCCACAACAATTTATAATATGCTGGTCACTAAGTTGCTACAAGATATAATTATTTTAGAAAAATATCATTAATGGAAGAATGAAATAATTAAAATTTCACATGTGTTTAAGGAGCAGAAGCAGGGAGAAATTAACACCATTATTATGTGTCCTCGGAAACAATACCAGTTGTTATATACTCGGCAAGCAGTCAGACAAGCCTTACTGATATTTCTGCGTTTGCGACTTCAGTTATATGCCAAAGTTCATATATTGCACTGGATAACTGATGCTGTTGTGCAAGTCTCTCTGCAATTACTGATCAGATATTTTCAGGAGGTAGTGCTGGCTAAAGCAGGCGTCTAAAATTCTGTGTATTCAGAAAAGGTTGGAAAGCATAGGAAACATGCTGTCTTGTAAGTCCTGTTGAGATGGGAAGACGGGAGGCTTTTATAATTGTTATACACATTTTCTACATCTGTATCATTTAATACAGGATCTTGCAATATCTTTGCTGTAAAATGTATTGCAAGAGATGCCCTCAAGCAGCGCAAACATTGCAGTTGATGAAAATTTTATTTCAGACAAATGGGGTTAATTAGGTGTGGTATAAAACTTCCTTTAGATGTGTATTTTTTTAGGTGTTGCATATTCAGTATCTTCTCTTTAAATAAGTATTGCGTTGAACAAATGAAAATCTTGAAAAATAACTTTAGGTTTACAAAATACTAGATATTTAACTGAAAGTAAGTTTAAAATTTATTACGTCATAGACTTCATATTTATTGTTAGAGAATTTTTTTATTGATTTTAATACTACACAGTAAAAACCTTCAAGTACATTAATACAAACATTTTGCTTTTTTTAAATGAGATATGAAAATTACAATTATGAGTTGTTTTAAGACTGCATCGAACCATTTATTAAGCTGAAGCAGTGTAGTTACAATACATAATTCATAACATCAATTATATTTCTTATTTTTTTCAGAGAAAAAAAAATGATTTAAACTTTCAAGTCTTTTATACAATGCTCTAATATCATGTTCAGAATCATTGAAAAGTTTAGCTTCTGCAAGTAATAATTTCCGATTTTTTGAACAACTGTGTCATTTTAAAGTACTATTTTAGCATCTATGAATCTAAAGTGCGCAATATTGTCCTTAAAATTCAAGTGTCCTCAAAATGAGCATTAATACACTTTGCTTGTTATATTGAAGTAATTATTTCTTTTTTAAACTCTAAAATTATTGCATTAAAATTAATTTTTAAATCACATAATAAACACTACTTGCTTGCAAATGCGTATAAACTAAACTATTTAATAAATTTTCCATCTACAGAATCTGAATTATAATAAATAATGCAAAAAAAAAAGATAATGTATAAAGAATATTAAAAAACGGCGGCACGTTATTTTAAGCATTTTCAACGCGACTTCACATTCATAACATATAGCTGAAACATAGATAGGCAGTTTTCCTTCTCAGTCTAGGGGGACAGAGAGAGCATGTTTTATGCTTTTTAAGCTTATCAGTTACATCTGGGCAATAGATTCCGCTGGAAACTCCTAGAACTCTCTGAATACACATTTTTATTTCTAGGTTCACAATCGGTATTTGAAGCCTCCGTTCCATATGTGATTTCACTAATTTTGATGATAATTCCATCAAAAAACCAGTTTTTTCCAATTTGGCACTATCTCTTAACGCGTCATGTATTACATGGTCATTAATTCTCTTACATCAAGTAACATAAGAATATGGCGATTGGCCATCGCCTTGTTCTTCGGCTTGTAGAATGTTTAGAACTTTTTTCATACAATGCATCTACACATCCTTTAGTCAAATTGTAAAACGTTATTATTTTTGGTTTCCCAGTTTCAATGTCTTCATATTTCGAATGATGCACTGAAGAACTTTTAACACCTTTTAATTTTTGAAGCACATATGAAACAAGAGTCACTCTGTCTGTGAATGCATAAAGGAAAGATCCTTCATTTTTGGTTTTATTTGGCAAAAATTCACCTGGTATTTCTCTCTTATTTTTTTCATAGTACCAACGTATGTCAAACCTCTAGAGTTAAGCAAACTTTTATCAAGCCAGCTGCTGAAATGACTCAAGTAGTTTCCCCATCATGCGAGAAAAAAGTAACGTAAATGCAGAGGTGAGGTCTATATAACCGTGGCCCAGTTTTAAGAATTATTAAAAAACTAATGGATGGAGTTTAATTAAAAATTTAGGAATAGTAATATTTTATGTCAACTTGAAAGTACTGAAAAGGGGAAGAATAACTGTAAACTTATAAGCAGTTTCCGCAGTTCTAGAATACTGGCGCGGTCATATAGACCCCACATCTGTGTATAAGGGTTAATTTGAATAGCTCAGCCCTGTAGCATAAAATGTTTCACATTCTCTGTTGTAAAATGTCATATATCAGCGATAGATTATCGAAATGAATATTATAGGAGGAATAATGACTGGTACGGATCTCCTGAACGAGCATGTTGGATAAAGACACAGAGCTAAAAAAAATTGCAAATTGGTTCATTGATCAAAAACTACTTCAACACAACATAAATTCTAGCTACATACTGACTAAAATGACTGTGTCGTTTCTGAAGCTTCTGTGATTTTGACCTGGGTTTTATCTCAGCAAACGTACTGGCTGCATTGTTAATTTCCATTGTTTTCCCCCATGTGTGACGTGAAAATAAGAACGTTTCCCTTAGGAAGTTCTCCACGGTGGCATCCTTCCCCCCTACATGACATTGTGTGTTTTGACATTTTCAAATAACCTAACCAAACCAAACCGTCTCAAGCTTCCCTTAGATACTTTTCCAAAGCGAAAGTTGGTGAGACAAGAAGGATAACCAAAATATACTGAAAACGTTGTTCTAAATGGCCTTAGGCTCAAGAGAATTCCTATCGAAAAGCTACTGCAATGCTGCAAATTTGACGAAAAATCGCCAGATGTAACCAGCGACCAACTTAAAAACAAACTTCATCTGCATGGTCAAGGAAATTTAAAGGAACAAAAACAAAATAGGCTACAATTCCGACTTCCTTCGCGCTATTTACAAAATTTTAATTTGTACGCACACAGAAATGATATACTACAAAATAATGAACCAGTGAACATGTCCAAATACATTAACTGTACACAAATTAGTAATATAGGAAAATATATAGGAAATATACAGAAAAGTACAATTAAATACAACACAGAGACAAAAATGAATCAATAAATAAAAACGAATAAAATTATATTAAATTTTTCATGAAAAAGAAATGAAATTGTAAGTATAAAAATACAAAAAAAAAAAAAAAAAAAAAGAAGCAGGCACAGATATTCAAATAAATTTTAAACACTATGCAATATCATGAGATGCATTGGTTTTTAAAATAAAAATGCCACTTAGGTACTTTGGATAATATAACTAAATCAAACCATTAAAATTTGATGATCTCTATCTACACTTTAAAACAACTCAACAAGTGGCGTTATGTTCCTCATACCCAGGATAACTGTATATACACATCTTGTTTATGTGGAGGGTATTTCTGCCTGAATTAGAAACTTTCAAAATGCACTGATTTTTGACAGTTAAAAGTAACGCTATGCTGATATGAGACATGAATGCTAATAAAACGTAAATTTTGCTAAATTTATTATTTTTATTGCTTAAATTATTATAATTATTATAATTTAAAATAGATTAAAAAGGAGAAACATTATTTGTATTCATCTTAAATCTCGGTTGTAATTTTAGGAAATAGATTATGTTTAATGATAAAAAGTATTGGAATCTTTATGAGATGTTTATTAATAGAACAGAGAATTTGTTTTACTTGCATAATATATTAACTTCCTGAGGATATAAAGAACGTAAAATTATGCATGCATTGCCAAGTACAAAGAAACATATGAAACTTTTAAAAATATTTTTACTGAGATATGATGTGCATATTTCATTAGTACATGTCTGAAATCAAAGATTAAATATTTGAATAATAATGTTAACAAGACTGAATAATAACGATAACAAAACAGATAAACACTGATCTGCTGAGAACATTCGACTGCAAATTACTTTCATGTAGTGCTTCGATTTTTCAATTCTGTTCACTTGTAAAATAAGAGGATCAAAATATTTGTAAAGAGGAACGAGAAAATAAAAACAAAATTTACTTTTAATTTCTTGAATTAATTTACAGTCTTATTAAATTAGAGTACAAAGCATTTTAAGCTTATAATTTCCTTCAGTTTCAAAGAGTGAAATTGCATTCGAAAGTAAAGACTGATCGCAATAAATTTTACTGAGGCCCAGCAACATTCTTTTTCTATCAGGATTCTCTAAAAATGATCGATCTCTCTTGCTCGGCGATCCAAATTTCCGGCAAAGTTAAACAAAACAGGCAGCTTTAGCGAAAAAGTTTTTGACTGCTCTTATCATAAACAGATGGAGGAAGAAAGCAATTCATGCACACTGAATGGTAAACTCTGCGATGCAATAATAATAATAAAAAAAAACGAGGACGCCAAACACAATATATATTTTAGAAAACTGAAAAGAATTTCTTGAAAAATTTTCTCCGAATGTTGAGATCATTTTACACGTATCTGTTAAAAAATAAAATTAATCCTTAACATGTGTTGAAAGAGTTATAGCAAAGAAAATGCACACGCAAATAAAAATCAAAAATCGAAAGGACAAAATTTTCGATTTTGAGTCTCGTTTTGTAGGATAAATAAATTGCTCTGAGATATTATTTTGTAGAGAATTGAAGAAATGTTTTATGAACGAGAAATGTTTTATGAACGAGAACAGAGGAAATGAAACATACTGACATTTTAAGCCATACACAGTCCGATTACATATACAGGGCTTGGACAAAAATATGGAAACACCTTTAAAAAAACATGTTTCTTTGCTTAATATGGTGTAGGAAACCCGTTGGCATCCAAAACAGCTTGTAGTCTTCTCGGAATGGATAAATACAGTTCCTGTATGTTTGCCAAGGGAATATTATACCATTCTTCCTGCAAAACGGTGGCAAGTTCAGATGGATAACGAGAACGCACTTTCCGTTCCAATGTAGACCACAAAGGTTCGATAATATTCAGGTCTGGTGACTGTGGTGGCCGGGGGAGATGGGACAACTCATCCTCGTGCTCAGAAAACCAGTCCTGGACAATGTGAGCTGTGTGAACAGGGGCTTTGTCGTCTTGGAAGACACCATCACCATCGGGGAACAAAGTTTGTACCATGGGATGAACTTGATCGGCCAAAATGTTCACATAAGTCTTGGCAGTCATGTGCCCTGACACAGTTATCATGGGGCTAGCAGAGAACCACGATATGGCTGCCCAAACCATAACAGAACCCCCGCCATGTTTCACTCTTGGCAACAAGCAGTCTGTATTATAGGCTTGAGATGGCGTTCTCCAGACGTAAACTCGGCCAGAAGTGGGAAACACTGTGAAAGAAGACTCGTCAGACCATATTACTCGCTTCCACTGCTTTATAGTCCAGGCTTTATGACTCAAACACCACCTTTTCCTGTTACGGGCATTAGCATCACTGATGAGTGGCTTCTCAATTGCAGCACGGCCAGCAATTCCCTGTTTATGAAGCTCCCTTCTAATCGTTTTGGTACTCACAGGGTTCGATAACACAACATTCATTTCAACAGTAACTTTTGCAGGTGTGGTCTTCTTATTTTTCGTCACAATTGCCCTTAATGATCGTCTGTCACGGTCACTCAGGACACACATTCGTCCGCGCTGTGATTTAGCAGATGATGTTTTTTCGCTTTTCAAACATGCGGAATAAATCTTCGATACAGTACCTCTTGAAACACTAAACACCTCGGCTACCTTGCTTACGGAAGCACCTACCATACGTGCTCCAACAATTTGCCCACGTTCGAAGTCTGTTAACTCTGACATAATGCAATGACAACCTCACATAACAGTACTCAGACAACAACTGAACTGTTTAGCACATTTACGAAGTTGTATAGGTGGCGTCAGTAGTCATAAACGCCAGCGCCACCTACATATTTCATTAAAATCAATCTTTCTTTTCAAACATGCATTTCACAAGGTGTTTCCATATTTTTGTCCATCCACTGTAAAAATCGCATTATAAATAAAAGTTTATCATACCGGACAATTTATATTTTTAAAAACTGAGCAGCAACGTTCTCAAACATAGCAAATGTATCAGACGCCACCGGAACGCAACCTCTTGAAAACATGGCCAGATGTACGCGAAGTTGAAATATTTATCGCTGTGTTTAGAAACTATTTTTTTTTTTCGTTGGAGAAATGTCAGAGGTTAAATTGCTAGCGATGTCACATTATGTCAACTTACCAATGCCTAAATGATTGCGCAAGTTTACTTACACTGGTGTGCAAAAATTAAGGACGAGACGGTTTTTTCAATATAACTTTGTACAAAAGCTTTCCAAATCAACACATTTAATACCGTAAGATCCCCAATACGTAAGGACATGAGTAATGTAAGAAACACTTACTAAAAGAGAAAACAGAGGGATAAAAAGAAGCTTTATTGAAAAAGTAGCATGGAGCGCAATGCGACTGAAGGCCGAAACATCCCTGTGATGGGTGTCCAGCAAGAAACATCCGGTCTTTAATAGGGGATATGATCTCTCCTGACTGCTAGGCAGGTTTCACAGCGTCTGCACATGCTGAGAATGAGGGTGTCAATGAGTTGTTGAGGCATTGCTGCCCGTTCGTCTTGCAGCGCCAATCGAAGCTCCGGAATCGTTACTGGTGGTAAGGTACGAGCTGCCAAGCGTCTGCCTAGAAAATCCCATACATGTTCGATGGGATTGAGATCCGGAGATCGTGCATGCCAATCCATACGTTCAATATCCTCACTCTCTAAGAGCTGTTCGGCAGCTACTATGCGATGACATGGTGCATTGTCGTCCATGAAAAGGAACTGCGGACCCATAGCGCCTCTAAAAAGACGCACATATGGAAGAAGAATCTCGTTACAATAACGGGTCCCGTTGACTGAACCTGCGTCGAAGATGTGAAGGTCTGTACGACTACCAAGCATGATGCCTCCCCAAACGAGAAGACCGCCACCTCCATACCTGTCCCTTTCAATGATGTTCGAGGGATGATTGCGGCTTCCCCGCTCTCTCCAGATGAGTATGCGATGAGAATCGCTACTCAGACTGAATCTGCTCTCATCCGTAAAGAGTACTCGTCCCCATTTATTATCTCTCCAATTCCGGTGTTCCTGGCACCACAGAAAACGCCTTTTCCGATGGGCAGGGGTTAGAGGTACACACCGTACAGGGCGTTGTGCAAACAGACCACCACGTGCAGTCTTCTGGCCACGGTAAAACGCGATATCGGTCGTCCAGTCGCCTGTGTCATGTGTCTAGCGATTTCTCCCGCTGTCTGGCGCCTGTTTCTTCTGGCCTGTAAGGCAATATACCGGTCATCTGCGGGTGTGGTTCCTCGTGGACGACCACTACTAAGCCCCCGGATAGCTGTTCCTGTAGTTTGAAATTGTCTCCAAAGTCGTGAAACGATGCTGTGAGCAATTCCGAACTCTGCAGCCACATTTGTCACACTGCGGCCTTCCTCCAAATTCCGAATGATTCGACCTCGGGTAAAAGCATCCAGATGTCGTCTAACAGACTGATTATTCGCCATTTCTCGCTGAGGCAGCAACTCGGTGTGATTTTAACTGCTATACGGCGTGCAATCTCTTTGCCAGAAATACTGATCTTACACCGACAACATGCTTTTTACTACTCAGACACTTCCCATTACGTCTACCTTACTTAATCTCCTGATTGGTCTTTCTGTCCGCTCTGCCTCTTCGTTCAGCTGATATGCTAATTTTTCGACTTCGTCCTTAATTTTTGCACACCAGTGTATTTACGACATTTCCAAATATCTTTTGAACTCTTTACCTCCAGGTATTTAAAAAGCCGAACCTAATCCTTTGAATTTGTGTACTTATTGTTGCTGCGATTGATTTTAATTTTAAAATATTTTCTTCCTTTTTCTAAATCTCTAAAATTTTGCTTATGTTTTGGAACATTTAAGTAAAGTTACGCAATTTTAGAAAGCGGCTAATAAAAATAGATAAAAGAAATGCATAATCTGTCCAGTTGTTAAGATCTTCAAGTACAAATTTGTATCATAAAATATAATGATATAATATCTTGGCATGTAATAATAAATAAATGCTTATATGAAATTCTGTAATTTTACTTCAAATTTAGTTAATAATTCTTAATATTTACAAAATAAATCTTTAGTAATATAATAAAATGGCTTTTAGGTGTTTATTAAGCAACAATGACGAAGGAATATCGTTCATAGAAAAAATAATTTGAAAGCAAGTAAGCAAGTACATATATTTAGCTATACTCTTTCTTATTTTTTTAGATTTAGAGACCGTGTCTTGTTAGCAAATTAATTTATAGCAAAGAGTTTTGCATGAGGTTTCTTTACTTAAATTTAGATCCTTGAATTGCCCCTTTTGATTTTAAAATGCTTGCTACTTGACCGATTTCTTTATGTATTTTACGTCTTCAAATTCCCTCAATTTTTTATCAACATTTTCCTATCTTTAAAATTTTACGTAAATCTTCTATTCTTATAAGAGTCTTTTGATTTTGGGCTTTAAAGGAATTCTCAATTTTCTTTATTACCAGCCTAAGAACTTGCCAAGATTTCGTTATTACCAGCCTAAGCATTTGCCAAAACTACATTTGTTAATAGCAAATACTTACGATAAACAAATAAGCTCTAATTTTTAACTTACATAATATTTATCACTGATTTATTTTAGTTTTATATTTGACGCATCATAACACAGTTTAGCAAATGTATCAAATAGAAGACCTAGACTGTTCTTAGAATCTATATCAGGGGGTACTCAAATTTTTTAGCCCCATGCATCAATTTTACAACTGCTAGAAGTTCATTTCCCCCTCCTCTCCAAAACTCGAAAAGCAAATATATACATTTTAGATTTAGAATATTTTTAACGGGTTTTGTAAAATAAACAACAAAAGGCGTACGAGATATTGATAAATACCAAAACGGAATTAAAAGTTTTTTACATTCATAAATTAAATTTAACAGCTTAACAGCTAAATAATTCACAATGTTTGCTTTACATTCGCGAGGCACATGATATTTTTTAAAACAGCACTGGCGTCTACTTTCAATCTTTAGCTTATTTATTTATAAAACCTTTTGATACTTACGGAATCGTGATGACCGTCACAGAATAAACAAGCATTTTTTAATTGTGCATTTAACTCTGAAGCGGTTGATATATTTTTCGGCTTTGAGTAGATTTTTGATAAGTTTGACCGCTTTGATAATTTTGAGGAAAGGATCGTTTCGTTTTGCAGTTTTTGAAAGGACATAGCACAGTTTCCGCAATTTCCTTAGATGCCACTTCCATTTCTCAAAAACTTAATAATTTCCGAAACCTCACAATTCACTTCTCCGTTCCGTTTGAGAAAATCTGAAATCAAATATTGTGGTAGCAACTTCAGTAATATTGGATTCAATAGATGCCCATATGAACTTTCAGTTACATTTAATGAACGTAAATTTCATTTATTAACTTCTATTTCATTGTATAATTTACGTAAACGTTTAGAAGAATGTTTCACGGGATATACGTTTTATAATTTTGTCATGTAAGAATTTAAAATAGAAGCAGCTCTACCATATCTATGTTTTTAAAGAGTTCAAGACATGTATCATAGTTTTTCTCATTTAATTCAAAACCAGCAACAACATTATACGGAGGACCAGAAAAAAAGGGATTTCAGTTTCTGTAAGAAAATTACCTGGACCGATTGCGCTATCAAAACAATTTAAGAATTTCATAAATTTGTTAGAATCACTAGAAAATAGCGATATTACTAACTTTGGCAATTTTAATGCCGTAACGGAGTTTTCCGAAATGCATTAAAAACTGAAGGAATCCACTGAAGATTTTCTGGTTTGAATGCCTTAATTTTGCTCTTTAGTTTAATCTTAGAAGACAATATTTTGTCATCATATTCTTCCGAACCATTTAATTCATTATTAAATTTTCATATGTCTTCTGTGTGTACTTCTACCTCTAAATCATAGCTTTTCAAAATCTCTCCTTTCATTCCTAAAAGCTCCAGTAGCTCTGAAAATGAATTTAAGTCTTTCGCAGCTTCATTAAACTTTTGAAGTCTTTTAACTAGTTTAGTAATACTGGTACAAACATTATTTCTCTTTACAGTTATATTCGAAAGCTTATCCATATTCAATACGACTTTGGAAATTCAAAAAGATCTTAGTCCCACAGTCCAGAGTACAGAAATTTGTAAAGTATTCAACGGCCAAGTAAAGTATCCCGACTTATCAGAATCACTCCAATTACTGCCAATTGCTTTCTATATTGCAAATTCTCGGTCGATGCACCAATTTTACGTCTGATGGTTGAGTGTTGCTAAATGGTGCATAAAAGATGCTTCCGAAACCAACAACAAAATTTATTTTGACAACAAAATATAGAAAATAATAATAATTGTAGAAGATATATTATTAGGCATCTCTGCCTTCTGCATCGGACACTTTTAGCATCCTGACTGTCACTGGATATTGGAACGTACACAAAGTCCTTTGGCCGAGTAGCACGGGAATTAAATAACAACAGGTATTACGCATCTGCCTCTTGTGCTGTAATACATTTCAACTATTTCTTTTTCCTTTCGCTGTTCATATCTCCAGGGAAAGATGCCAAAGCAATCCCTTCTCTTCCCAATTCCTCTTTTCGATGTATCTGAAAAAGTCCTTGAATTTCTTTCTCGCTTTTTGAATATTTTTAGCATGTTTACGAGAAAATGTTTTTCCCGAACTTTTTTTAATTCTTGTGCATAATTTACGGAGCACTAAACTTTTCTTGTTTTCTTCAGATATTGCCATACCTCTTTCAAGTAATACCAAAGTCTTTTTTATTCTAGAGGCTGCAGTATTAATAGCATCTTCTGAAATATTTGATACAGATTTATTTGAAACGACTCGTGTCATATATTGATTTTCATTTCCTTTCGATCTCTGCCATGAGTTCGGCTGTTATTTTATCCAAAGGTCTCTCTATGTTCTTAAACATATTTTACTAAAGTAAAATACTCGACGGCTACAGACTTTTCTGGGGGATGGGCAAAAGTGGCTTCACTATATTACACGTGTGGAAAATCAGTAAACAAAAAACTACGGTTAGAACATTTCTTGGCTAGAATGCAAATCGGAACAAAACTCTCAGTTTTAATTATCTTAAGATTATCAAACACCAACTAAATCACTGTTGGAACTATTGAATGATCGTTTAGAGATATTATTTTTCTACAATGTTTTCAACGCATTCAAATTTATTCTAGAATTAATTGAAAATTGGAATTTCTTTCTACAAAAATTCATATTCACTCACTTTATTTCTTTTTTTATCGTATTCTTTTGGTAAGCTTGTTCGTCTTGACAGAAAATCAATTTTTACGAATCTTATTAACATAAAGCATATTTTCAGATTTTATGCTAATGCATTTAACCACTCCTTTTGAGAGCACTTCACAAATTGCTTGTCGTGATGGCAGAATATGATACCATGGACTAATATGCACTTGAAATTTCCCGCCTTGACCCATACTTTATTATACATGTGATAGTGTTATAGCTAATTTTGAAATCTTACAGTTTTCCATTATTTGCGTCTCAGCTTCATTCCCACCGCGCTTTTCTAAAGTTCATAGTATACCGATCCACGAAGCCACCCCTCCCCTTAGGCAGATAGCTCTAGTGTGCTTCACCATAATTAAATAACCAAACCAAACCATAGTAAACCGGGGGGTTTCTCTGAACGCGTTGTTTTACATCACTCGCCAAGGAACATCTTAAAATCATCTTGTGTTACTACTTACGATTACGTTATAAGCTTTTTATGGTTAGGAGTAATTGAGATTTTAATTATTTATAATTTTTTTCATCTGTTCCCATTTAGCATTAACTATATACTTTATGGTTGTAATATTTAGTAAAGGTTCTCCGCGTGAAAACAATTAAATTCTCTTTTTTTGTGACCTTCGATAAGTTTACTTCGTTGATGATGTACTTTTTGTAGACTTTATTTTTTGTTTATTTTTATTTTTTGTTTCTCGTTACTGTTACGATGCCCTATTTAACTCACATTTATTTCGTCACTATCCTGTTGTATTTAATTTGTATGCTATTCTATATCACTCACCAGCTCAACGGCTTTGTCTCTTGGACAGCTGATTTTTTCGTGGCTCACATTTTCCGAATTTTAGAACTGCATCTTCATTATTCTGTAATATCTGAGTTATTTCGTTCTCTGTGCTCGCAAGTAATTTGTTCTTCGGTGCTCGTAGGTTCTCTTGGAACCAGAGTGACTTCACCAGTCACAAAAGTAGAAGGACGGTCATAATTTACGATACATACAGCGTTTTACAAGAGCTATACTCAAACAGAATGCTACTGTTGGCCAGCGGCTCCGTGTTCGGCTCTTTTATGTTGTTTCCAATGAGCATAATGGGCTCATATAATTTGCTTTATGGGCTGCTGTACTAATTATTTACTTATTATACCATAATCTATGAGCATCGTGCAGATTCCGCATCGTTTCTAGAGTTGTAATCTTAGTTTGATGGCCAGCAATTAAAACTGCCAGTATATATGTTAAAAATAAAAATAAAAAAATAATAATAAAAGCTCTTCACACAAGGATGCAAAATTAACCGAAGACTACTTAAATTTTGTTAGTTACTTTACTTGGCGAAGTATACGTATGGTAACTACGTTGTAGCATTTATATTTAAATTTTACTTGCGAAATAATTTTTAATTAAATTCTTTCCTCTCTGCCGCATTTGGATACCAGACTTTGCTCATTTCAGAATTTACGTACATCAGAGTGACAAACAGTTTTACTATGAGTTAAATAGAAGAGCTATGAATATCTGTGTTCAAGATTCAATGCCTTCTACAAGGGACCCATTTCATATACTATTCATTCTAGCACTCTCTAAGAAATACTGTAACTGCTCTGAAAAGTAATTAAGCAGTAGATCCCCGGAATAACACTGCAGAATTGCAGTAGAATATGTGTGTAAGAGTTTGGCCTGCAGTCCACTGTTGCCTTGCCGATTAAAATGAAGTCTATAGACAACTCCTTTGTTGGTCTTGATTGGGATATTGTAGCTAGCTTGGAAATTAAAAAGATTTTGGCAGATTGTGTTTTTGAATTTCAGTTGCAATCTAAACGAGGTTTGTAGCCTCTGTAGGCTAGACTGAAACTTATGAATTGATAGAAATCGTAAGAACATCCTGTGTCGAAACCAAGTCTACTTGTCTGGTAACTTTATGTTTGTAAATTTTAATTTAATCCCTCAAAAGTGGGAAGTTCAAATAAATATAATGTTACTTTACTCCTATGTCTGTCTGTTTAGAGTTAGAAATTTTGATGGGGATTATCCAAAGCTCAGAATATAGGAAATACCTTATTTTGATTGATATTGAGCTAAATTTGTACCCATAGTAGGTGTTACAATATTAACTGTTCAAAATTTCCTTAAAATTAATTAGGGCTTTGTTGAATGTTTGAAGTTACGCTCTGGAATGTATAACATGTATTTATTGAAGTAAAGAGTAAATTTTCAAGAAAAATATTTACCTGCAGTCTTTAAGCTTTAAATATTGATGAATTTAAAATACTTACCTAATCTGTAATATCCTCTTGAATCATAATAATGTTCTATAAATCGATTTATCAAGCTTTTGAATATTTTTGTTGAACTAACTTTCAATATCGAAACAATGATGGCATATTTATCGCTCTTCAGTTTATAACCGGCTATTGTAACAACTAGACTGTATAAAAATTTATTGATATAGTATCTTTAAAATTTATGAAAAAAGTATTTGGAGTATTCTCACCCACTTCTTTTTTTAATTATCGTTTTATACTCTTCTGAATTCAGGACTCCAAAACAACTGAGAGAAAACAAAATTTTATAAGCGAAAAATAGGATTTAAAAAAGGAATAATTGATGAAATGCAATAGCATTAAAAAATTACCATGAAAACTATTTTCTCTTTTTTCTCTCTTCTAAGGTAAAGTACTTACTGTTTGGTTAAATGATTATGGCAAAAGAAGTTGGGCTATCCGCCTAATGTTTTTTATTTATTTAATCTATTATGGTAAAATAAGTGATTACGATTTGTCTAAAGAGAGAAACTCCTTCATAGAGGACTTTCCAAGGGATACTGGCTCGTTCACTATACACATGGAGAAAACTTCATGAAACCAAACTCTTCGTTTCTGAACTGGAAGAAGCGGTGTTAGTGGTAGGCTTTTTGAAATAATTAGTTGATTTAAAAACATCGTTAAAAATAACGTTTGGATACTTATTGTTAAATGATTAAATTAATAAAATTATGTAACAGGATTTTTAAATAACTAGCATTTTTTTGTTTCCTTGGGGATACTTATAAAATCTTATTTAATTAACCATTAATGTAATTTATTTATTATTAAATGAACGTTAATTAACTTGCAGCACATTTTAATAATGATAAACATTCTTTAAATACTGATAAGCATAAAAATACGAAGCCCAAAAAGTCTAACAGCGCCGTAAAATTTTCAAATTCCTTTGGGCATTAAACCATATCATTTTTGGCTTTTATAACGCTAATTTTTGTTTGACAACAATGACAGTTTTGCCAGTTGGTAAAACCGGCTTCAAAATATTTAGAGAATTATTCACCTATGAACGAGTAGGTTTCACCTTCATCTAATTACAGCAAGGATCCTTAATACTATTTACAGCCTAGACTTTGACGTGGGAACAGGTAATTATACTTTAAACTTAAAGGATATACTGTATATGCATCAGAAGCTTTACATAATCTTTGTGGAGGAAAACGGCGAGAACAGAAAACGCTTAACTCATCCCATTTAATTACAAAATGAGTGTACATTTGCCTTAATTATATGACTGTTAGTTTTCCGGTTTATTCACAAAAGTAGCTACGGGGAACCTTACATCTGCTTGTTATAAACAATTAGTTTACTTCAGAATTTTCCACTTCCATATACGGAATTCAAGAGGTAATTTTGAATATTATGAAACTCGAAAATAGGTAACAGAAATTAATGTCTGATAAGCATAATGGCAGAGAATAAGTAATTTAATTAACTACCTACACGTACTCTTTAAAATGCCAACTCCACAGGATAGATGCAAATTTTATTAATAACCACGAAACTATAAGCATATTTAAGTGCAAATGAAAAAATTACAGAAGCTGAATTTCGAATAGAACTGTGATTCAGAACCTCCTTTTCCCAAATGGGCGCATCAACTCTAAGCAACCGAAACCGGTAATAATCTGTGATTATTTCTGCTTACTTAGGAATGCATTTATTTTCTTCCATCTTGAGTCTTATTATGAACTGATTGAGAGCTTGCTTCAGCGTCTTTCCTTCGAAGTAGCTCATTTTTAGTCGCATGGAATGTTAGTAAATTTCCTGTCGAGTGCTTTACTTTATTCATTCGCCGTTATAAAATCTGAATTTAAACTGAGTATTAAACCTAGGCTCTATCGCTTACAAGTCCACGCCTAATGGGCTGCCAAAGGATGCACAGCTCTAATAATTTCTACCTGATAATATGGTTTTGAATAAATTGTTTCGGAACTAAAATATTCTCATAATTGGTGTTTTCTTTACAGCTTAGATTACAGAAATTACATGATTACATACATTCAATGAACATAACACTGAGGAAGATGGTCAAGTAGGAAATAATTATTTTTTAATTTTATCAATTTTTGAGAGATTAAGAGGAAAAATCGCTGCGTAACCATAAACAAACTCATCCATATATTCATGATATCCGATACAAGCGTTTCCGATATATTGTCTATTAGTAGTCGGTAGAAAAATGTTCTCAGGCTTATTCAGTAGAAAATTTTTTCTCAGGCTTAAAATATTAACTTTTTCAGCAGGAGTCAGCTCTAACATTAATTCTGTTTATTATTACTATTTATTAGAGTATTCTGTAAGAGTATTTGAATTAAATATTCAACAATTCTATTAACGATGATAATATATTGCTTTAATTAAGACATTATTGGAAACTGGGTAGAAAAGGGTAGAATATTCTATTCAATAAATATTATTCAGTTAAAAACAAAATTTGCTTTTTAGAAAGATACAAATAAATAAGTCTTTTAACCTGCATATTGAACTATAAAAGCTAGATACTGTATCCAAATTGTTTTTTGATGTATGAAATAATTTTGTTGAACTGAAAAGTACAGCTTGTAGAGAACATTATGTAATTTTTGAAAGCAGGAAAGATGAAAAATGAGCAACGCCTTCCCCGGGAATAGAACCACGGACCTCTGGAATACTTGCCCAGCGTGCAGACCACTACACTACGAAGGCATGCTAAGAAGGCTGGAGAAATACCCTATAAACTGATGAATGTCTTTCCGCCGTAAGAAGCTATGGCTATAGTGAAGGATTTTGGAGGTGATACAGCTTGGTTTCCAAGGAAAAAAATCCGCGAAAGAGAAAATCGTTTAGAAAATTTTACGTAAGGCGTGATTTTTACTGATACAAAATACAGTGTTTAATGATTTTGACAGTTTATTTATTGGGAATCAATAACAATATATAGCTCTTGAACAAGAACAATGTTAAGTAGTTTGGAGCTGCAAATTTCATTTATAGAAGAGTAATTGAATTTATACATTGTTGTTATTATCCTACGTTGCACTTCTGCCTGCTTTTCACTTTTAAGCAAGAAAATGAAATTTGACTTGATTGGATTACATTCCTCACCTAACCTTCAAAAAACATTGCAGAAAAATTCTTGTAGTTCAGTCAGAAAAAAACGAAGCGATAAAATACTGGCGTATCTTTAGGAGCAAACTTGAACATTTGCAGGAAATGATATAAGAAATTCAATAAAAGCTAAAAAATGTCGATGTAATATGTGAGGGGAATAGATACAGATTTTATAAGTGCTCTATAAAAAACGTTACGCGAGTAAAATAAGTCAAACATTGAATTTATATTTTCAAACACCACAAAGAGCTTTAAAAAGGAAAATAAATAAGTAAATGAATAGATAAATAAATACAAGATGAAAAATAATGAAAAATCGGAGACATTTAACCGAAAAAAAGCATATTTTTATATTTTACTGCTTTTAAATTTGCTTCAAGTGTTTTATTCACTAGCTTTGTTTTTCCTATTCTAAACAGTAGTTTAAAATTAACTCCGAACAACAAGAGCACAGTTGTTTGGGAGGGATAATTCAATGACCCAGTAAAGTTAAGGAATGAAAATTGGTTCAAATTTAAGGTTTTTGCAAAGAAGGTTTGTGGACCTGACCTCCATAGCTTGGGGATACTACTGGACTTCAGCTTAACGAGAAAACAAAATGGGAAAAAAGAATGAGAAGCCTTCGGAAAAAGTTTCACTTCGGGTCTACTTTATTAATAGAACTGAAACTCTTGTTATTATCCTGTGTTACATTTATGCTTTTCTTTCAGTCGTAAACGAGGAAATGCAGGAACAAGGATTTTGAGTAAGGAAGTTTGATCAACATCATACGTTAATGACACCGCAGAAAAATCTTAGTGCCTCACTAGTGGCTTAATGGTGAAGATCGCTCATTGCTAGGCGTTCGACATAGGCTCGATCCCAGGCAAAAGGGCTGGCTTCATGGCTGGTTTTCTTATGAGTAAAGTGAATACGAGACAATTTTCTTAAAACGTGTTCCACGAATACATCTCTGTCTATAGGCAGATAACATTTGTGAGTTTGGTATGTTCAAATAACAAAAAACATCGTCACAAAATCAGACATTCAGTCACAAAAGAAATAGAAAAATTAAAATAATAATATTTCTGCGATGATAAACTTTAATAGTTAAAGAATTTAGTGCAAAGAAAGAGATGTAAAATTTGAATAGAGCAGAAATAGATAAACTTCACTATTTAAAGGAATTAATACCAAAAAAGGTGTAAAATTTGAAAAGAACAGAAATAGATTTTATGTGAAACCTAAAAAATAATCTGCATGGATAAAATAATAAGTCGAATTAAAGAAATTAGAATTATAAAGAATGCTGTATAATATATTTTACTACTTTGGATTAGATAAAACATTCATTTCGATTTAACGAAAATTTCCGATTTTTGAAATTTGAGTAATATACATTTCAGTGTAAATATAATTTTTAATTCAAAGCCGAAAATAAATTCAAATTTGGTTCTACACTTTCAATACATAATATGGAAATACTATGCATTAAACCTCGATATCTGATGTTTACTCGTTTAATTACTTGCTTCGTTTATGTCACTACTGATTCGTTTATGTCACTGATTTCGTTTATGTCACTGATTATTTATGATATTTCTGTTAACTTGTTATTATTCTACATTACATTTTATATTTACGTTACCCAGCTGAAGAGTTCTGCTGTTTGTTATGCTCCTTAGTTTGCAACGCCAGTTAAAGTTACTTGTATTAGTATCTGACAATTTTCACATTTTAATAAATATCCAAATTCGATTTTCAAATTTTGCATTTTATTGTTATTGATGATGATATCTAAGCTGCAACTCATTTTATAGTGCATAAGTAAACATATTGAAAACGTATTCCATAGTGCTAAAGTATCTACAGTGTTATCTTTGTTACAACAATCTTAAATCTACAACAGATGGCAGATCTAACAGTAAAAGAACAGTAATCGACTGTTCAGGATAGTTACCAGAGAGAATAAAAATGTGAGTTATAATGCAATTATCCGAAAGTTTAGTTGACATAGAATTTTATGACATCACAATTAGGACGACAGAGGTAACTAACTTGTTTATGACTGTACAAATGTTTACTTATTTACGTAAATTTAAAGTAGTTATGGAACATTTAATAGTTAAAAATATGAAAAAGTATAGTCTTGCTGAGACGTTATGATAGATATGCATATTATGTCAAGCACTTTATTGAAGTATATCTGTAAAATAGAAATGTTAGACAGAAATTATAGGAATTTTTGTTTGTTTAAAGGCTTGTGTTAAGTATAGAACATACAAAGCTAAATAGATGAAATTTAAATATTTTAAATTCAATTTAATTCTTCTGTTTTTTCTGATAATTTGGTCATAAAGGAAGAGTGCATCAAATAACATGCAACATGCATATTCATGCATATTTTCCTAAATATTATATACCTTAATTTATCTCTAGAGAGAATACTATTTCTTCTATTCCAAAACTTTCAGCGAATACCTTTTCCTTTTTTAAGATTTATTTATGTAAGCCAATAAAAGGATATTAAAGATATAGTTTGAAATCTGTTTTATAACGAAAGGCATGTGTATAAAACATTGATTTAATTACCTAAATGTTTATTAACCTAACATTATGTGTTCTTTTCTGTGTGAATACATTCGAGGATATTATGGTTTTGAAGTAACACTGTGTTGAGAGAAAAATAAACTATTTGATTTTGAAAAGGATGCTGATTCCATTACGGCTGCAAAATTCCTTTGTGCAGTTTGCTATTTAAAGACTTAATTAAACCTTTAGGCAAAAGAGAGATCACTATGATATTCTTAAAGTTTTCATTAGCGGTGCAAAAGCGAGAGACGTCTTTTCCCTAGAGAAATCCTGGACATCATCCAACAACATTTTAGTCTGTTGGAGGTGGATGTTCTGTGCTTCATTAACTTTACAGTTTCCTTCATTCTGATGAAGAAAAGTTATCAATGAAATTGGGATTATTTCTAGAGACTGGTACATTTATTAGAAAGCTCTTAACAGACATGTAATATGCAAAGTTGCGCAAGTGACAGAGAAGCTCTGAATAAGATGCAGAAATCAGTATCG
The DNA here is from genome assembly GCF_044657685.1 of Stegodyphus dumicola. NCBI lineage: Eukaryota > Metazoa > Arthropoda > Arachnida > Araneae > Eresidae > Stegodyphus > Stegodyphus dumicola. The sequence goes on from NC_140781.1 coordinate 186,875,018, forward strand.
CATATGATCATTATTAGCCAGGACTCTTCTGGCGACATGGCGTCTTCTATTAATACTGTATTACGAAATAAAGAATTGCATGGAATTTAAATAGAAGAATTTAAATCTTCTATTTAAAATATATGATATAAATGAGGAAAAGAAAATCTGTTATTTCTTGTCATTTCATAAATTCACCATTTATCTTGATAAATTATAATCTGTGTCAACAATAAACACTCAAAATGAGTACCGGATCTATTATAAATGAATATAATTTCTTTTCTCTATTATAAATGAGTACCGGATCTATTATAAATGAATATAATTTATCTTGATAATTTATAATCTGTGTCAACAATAAACACTCAAAATGAGTACCGGATCTATTATAAATGAATATAATTTCTTTTCTCTATTATAAATGAGTACCGGATCTATTATAAATGAATATAATTTATCTTGATAATTTATAATCTGTGTCAACAATAAACACTCAAAATGAGTACCGGATCTATTATAAATGAATATAATTTCGGTATCCCGGAAAACAAGCATTAAGCAGATTCGTTTACAGACTGAAATATTTTCTCTTTACTTCCTAGATTCAAATTTCAAAAGTTCATTATCCTTGTGAATCAGCCTGAAATTTATCTTTTGAAAGGAAATGCATAGTTTTTAAGTAGCATATCTACATTAAATAATTTATTTTACTTGGGTAATGTTTTAGTTGATTTAGTGTTGTATTTGTGGCACTGTTCTGTTTATTTTAATCAGTAGTTATATTATTTGATTACTTAAATTCCATTGACCTTTGCTTACTGGGACTCCATTTTAAATCCACCGTTTCTTTTTTCCCCAGATATGGTGAACATGAATCATAATAACAGTCTACGTTTTGAGCAACTATATTCTAAAACATAATAATTTATTATGATTGTAAAACGGATACTTTTTAACAAAATAACATATTTTGTAAACGGTTAGAGAAATAGTCCTTTTAACAGCAAAAGCAGAAAACAGCTTTTATCGCTGAACTTTATGTAATTTTTGCTGAAATGAACTTGGTTTAGGCAGAATTCATAAAAATAACAACTTGATAAAACTGATCAATTTAAACATTTTTAAAGCATGAAGATGTGTTTTAGCATTTTCAAAAGATTAATATGCAATTTTGTAAATGTCTTGAAACAAACAAACAAACAAACAAAAACAAAAAAAAAAAAAAAAAACGTAAATTTATGCTATTTATCAGAGGAGTGTATATTGTATACAAACTTTTATTTTTTTCGCCATTAGAAGAAAACATTGACAAAAGCTCTTGGTTTTGAGATTTCAGAAGATATATATATATATATATTTATTGTCCTCAAATCCCAGTAATTTATTTATTAACATCGTATTCTTTGGTTGTATTTTAAACGAAATCTAAGATCCTGCTTATTTCACTTGAAATTGATAAAATGAATAATAGTTAAAGTAATTTTCTAAACTATGGTAAAAGTTCCAAGTATTAGTTATTAAATTACGATTACCGTTTTATTATACAATCTTTGCTTTCCTTATATTCATGAACAAGTTATTCTTCAGCTTCTTTACTATTTAATACTTTATTTTCTTTCTGAATTTCATATCGTTAATTTACATTTAATATCGCTGTGTTGCAATTTTAAACTAATTTGTATATGCAGCGAAATCAATGCAGTGTAATATTTTAAGTCCAAGCATTTACTTTTCGAGTTTGAGATTTCACACTTGGCTTTCTCTTTCAATTTTAATGCATATGCATACTTATATGAATACATATCATTAGGGTTCTTCAATAAAATTCCTTGCCAAGTTATGCGATATGAATGCTTTCTATCTTAGTTCTAAAAATCTAAAACGAACAGAATTTAATCCTATGCAGAAACATTTCCTCTTTTGTTGTGTCAAAAATTTAAATTCCCTTCACATCTGCAAGGTACTGAAAAGGAGTGGCAGTAATCAGGTATTTAATATAGAAATATAAATATAAGCTGTTACACAATGTTTGTAACAAAATTAATGCGAAATTCCGATTTATGAGAGAAACAAATAATTAAACATCATCTTCTAGTATACATTAAAACTGTTAATCAGTACATGTATTTCTAAACTAAATTCAGTTTGAAAACCAATAAAAACTTATTAGACTATGTACTGATTTTAAGCGTGCCCAGGAGGTATTTGCTGTTAAGGGGTATTTTCATTATAAGGCAGTGTTAAAAGTATTCCAACATTTGGAAAATTACTTAGCTACAAAATCTCATCATCGTATGTTTCCTCAGTTTAGGGAAATTAGGTTATTCCCTAGTCTGTTATCTGAAAATTAGAAAAGGCGATCCCTAAAGGAAAGGTTTCAAAACAGTGGTAGTTTCCCTTTACAGTAGCACGTAAAATGGGGTGGGAATGCATTTGGATTACCCATCCTTTTTAAGTGAAAACCTTTCCAAACTCCCCAGTCTTTTAAAGGTTAAACGTCAATGGAAATCCAGCTGGAAATCAATGGAAATCCAGTCAATGGAAACACTTCTATTCTTCCTTCCCATTTTGATATACTTTTTCCCTTCCTGATCTACTGCTGTCAAATCAGATTTCACTAAATTATAAACCTTTCAAAACAATCCTGTGAAAAATCACGGGGCTTCCTTGGTTTATTCGTAACAAAGACCTGCACAGGGATCTTAAACTCGAAGATAATCAAACTTTCATCGGTAGACTCAGCAACAATTTCTTCAAGAAAGCAATTCTCACGAACGCAGTTAATTACGTATACAACTTCAGATATGAACTGCTTGTAACTGACCTCAATCTTAGACCGTACGTTACCCACCTACTTACTCATGACATTGAATTACGCAATTTTCCCTCACTTGAAATTGTTTTCATTATTCCTGGCGTATTTATTGCTAACCTTTTCAAGCAGCGTTTGCCCAGGTTAGTTCTTGGGAGGGTGACCTCACACGTGGTTGGTATCGGCAAATCAGAGAACCTTAGTGTCGCATTTTCTGTAACACTTCTCTGTGATTTACCTGCATATTTATGTTTGCATATTACAGTATCATCATTATACTTACTAACTTCTCTTTTTTCATATGTGCTTCCCTTCCGCCTGCCCTATGTTTTGTCGTTTTTCATGTTTTATTACACTTTCAAGCAGCATTCGCTTGGGTCAGAACTTGGGAGGGTGATTCCCGTGACTGGTTTCCGTGAATCAGATTTCTTTGCACTTGCATCTTCCCCCATTCCTCAGTACATTTGCCTCTTGGAGGTAGGAAGTAAGAGGAGAAGGCTCTAACTGTTTTTTCCCATGCATTGCCTTGAAGCAGTGGACCAGCTCTTATGGCGACCAAAGCATTCAGTGACCTGCCACCAATTATGGGTTTTGACATGATCGGAGACATGACATGACATTTTTTTGTAATTACGTCGTAAATATACGTATAAATGTATCTATTTTCTTTTTCTACATTATTTCAGAGTCCTAAGTATGTGAAAAGAATACATTTTTCAACAAAGTTTCATTCTGAACGGAATTAAATGCTATAATTTTTCCAAAACAGCTTAATTTGAATGAAATATTTTCAAAATTTCGTTAATTATATAAGAAAGATATTTTAAGGTAATTCAATTTTATTCGGTTAGCGATTACAAAAATTAAAACCAAAGTTTATTGTATCATTAAAATAGGTATTATTTCTTTTATGTTCTCTTCTTCCTAAAATACTTTCTGAAATATGAGATGAATTTTTAACTTCTGAGACATCCTATAAATCAAAAATCAGAGTCACTTTATAATTAACGCGCTTGTCGGTTCATTTTAAATTAGAGCACCTTTTATTTTAATAGTTAAATACGTTAAACATTGCTGCTGATTTCCATGTACTTTACTTTCTATGAATATTTCTGAAAGGGAATAAAAAAGGCGTTTTGTTCTTTAATATTATTTAAAACTTGTAACTGAGTTATTATTCTTTTAATTGCTTATGGAATTTTTTCAATTCTTAATTTCAACAATACATATTCTAAAACTTCTCTACTACTTCCCTTAAGTACGCATCTTTGCTTTACACCTTTTAACAGATTGCTTTCCAGAACGAACAATTCTTGTTTAAATAGTTTTATAAACATATTTGTCAACATAATTTCAGTTTATGTTCACAATTAAATGTTAGGGTTATTATATGTTTAGATAATATTTATCATCATTATAAATTTAGATATATTTAATAACTAGATTTCTTCACAGTAACATTCCCAAGAGTTTTTAAATGAATAAATTCTTCATTTCCAAATACATTTATAAATAATTTAATAAATATTTGCGTATTTTATTAAAGGCAAATACATGCTTTTTACAAGGATATGCATAAATACCCATATATATTTAATATTTGGCATTTTCGGTGTGTGGACATCTTTTATTTTTGTGCAGTCACTTTATTTTTCAAGTAAAAGTAATTTACAATAATTTAGCATATATCAGAAATTTTTACATAAGAAACAGGTACAAATATGAACTGAATGAAAATTACACGCATTCGTGCTGTCTCGATGACGTGGCACGTTCTCATGGTCACGTCATCTTGACCGAAGATGGTACTTACGTCGAACTGACAAATGTTTCTGTATACAATTTTACACAAATGTTTGGGTTCGAAAGGGGAACGAGTTAACTTATTAGCATATCTGTCTGTATATTTATTAATTTTGACGATGATTACAGGATTTCGTGATAATTTAATTTTCCAGTTAAGATATGTAAACCCAAATTGATTATTTTAAAATTATATAAAAATAAAATGAGCAACTATTAACCCTGTTCCCTAAAATTTTAAAAAAGTACATGTTACAATATTATGAAGATGACAAAATGTACTTTATTTAAAACATTTCGATATTTGGAACATAAAATAAAAGTAGCGAATACTCTATCAAGGGTATCGAGAGAAGTATAAAATTTTCACGCTTATAACCACTTAGTTATAAGGAAATTGAGGTTTAAAATGTATTATATATTTTTGAGACATTTTGACATTTTAAAGATTCCTTAAGGTATTTTTCATTCTTTATGCATAAAAATTTTGCTAAAATTTATCTTTTTGTAATCAAGTATCTTAGAATTTTATAAAACAAATTTATAATCAAAATCTCTTTTGCAAGGTATCGAAAAGTAACCAAGATATGATTTTTGCGTTATGTCACTAAACCATACTAATGGCTATTATCCATCCAACAATGAATGTTTCTTTTATGCGGAAGTGTCCCCGCTTTTAGTAGCAGCGTAGAAATACTATCTATTTAGTGTGTAGAAACCTATTTAGTGTCTATACTATTTAGTGTGTAGAAATACTATCAAAGCGCTGTCAAGCATGCTGTGGATGTACTCTCCACAGCATGCTTGACAGTCACAAAAACACCGCCTCTGGAGACCAAAGCTTGAAAGCACTTATTCAGTCGTAGCGCGGAGTTGGCACCTCCTTTTATTCTAACCTCCATGGTTTCCCTAACACAGCACACAAATTTACACAGGCATGGACCTAGATTATTAGATCTTACATGCAGTTCCCCCACAGGGACTTTTATTTGGGGAATATGTATGTGTGGTTCCCCTAATTAGGGTTATCTGGTAATAACGTGATGCAACTCGCGATGACGTCAGCATAAATTCAAGTACTGAGGTTCAGATAGGTGTGGGTAGGGAAGGTTCTGGAGGCAGAATACACTCGAACCTGGCTAGAGTCCGCAGATGAGATATCGACCAATGTTTATTAGGTACCAACGCCTAGAATCATAGCTTCATGGATCCCAATGGCCTGCTAATTGAAGCTAGGAGTATGTTCATCTAACAACCTAATTCTGTACGGATCTATTTCTCATGTAGCTGAAACACATCGTAGTCAACGTTACCACCTGTTTCTCTGTGGTACAAAGAATGGCTATCTGAAATTGTTACCAAGCACATACTTACATATGCTCATCAACCATCTTTACTTGTCCAAAATACTCCCTTCTGAGATGTCTCTAATAGTGAACTAAAGATAAATTAACATAAAATGAAGATAATTAAATTTTAAATAATAAAAGATAATGTAGTAAAAATAAATTAAATAAATTAAATTTTAAATATTAAAAGATGATGTAGTAAAGATAAATTAAATGTTATATGTTCTTCCCTTAAACCTGTGTTCTTCGTAAACGCATGCTGCAACACAATAATAGTTGTATATTTTAAACTCATACTCATAGTATATATATTTATTAATGGTCAGAATTACATTAACACTTAGAGACAATAGATAAAACAATTATTAAAATCAGAAATTCAGAAGAAAACAGCCTGATCAGGGATAACTGAAAAAATATCGATTTAAATTTGTTGAGGCATTAATTTAATTGGAAAAGCCAGAGAGATGAAAAATGAGCAACTGCTTTCACCGGGAATCGAACCACGGACCTCTGGAATACCGGCCCAGAGTGCTGAGCACCACAACCCGAAGGCATGCTAGGAAGGTGAGAGAGCTACCTTATATACTCTCCCTTTTAAAGGGCGACTGGAGTTTTTAGGGGATCCAATCGCCAAATCCTGGGTGAGGAGAATCATCATCCAACACCCTTTTAGTTTGGGCGCCACTGTAGAGACATTAAGTATTTTTGGAAACAGGCAAGATAAAAAATTAGCAACTACCTTCGCCGGGAATCGAACCGCGGACCTCTGGAATACCAGCCCAGTGTGCTGACCACTACACCACGAAGGCACGCTAAGAAGGCGAGAGAAATATCTTTTAAATTTCTTAATATTTTAGAAACATAAATTTTAGTTTAATCTTCAGCTTCTTAAAAATTATGAATTCCAATAATGTATCCGAATTTAGTTATTGTACGTCGATTTCGATTTAATTATGATTCCAATTTTGGTTGCCTGTAAACATAATCCTTCACCATCAACTAACATCTTAATCATAACTATTTTTTGGGGAAGTAGAAGTGATGAAAAATAAGCAACGCCTTCGCCGGGAATCGAACGTGGAGACCACTACACCACGAAGGCCCACCAAGAAGGTGGGAGAAATACTTTATAACCTTTCCAGCGCTTTTTCATAAAAACATGCGAATTTAAAGTTTATATTGCAGTTCATCAGCACGTTAAAATGATTGTCTCTGAAACATCGAAATATTTTAACGATAAACGAGTGTAAAGTGATTTTCTTTAATGGAGCATTTAATTAAGCATTTTTAGTTTAATTTTTTCTATGCATAACATAAATACGAGGAAGTTATCCTTGGGAGATCTTCTACGCAAAGATGTATTCACAGAAGGACAACCTTTAAATGCTTTACCGTAATTAACCGACCAACATACCCAACACATTTCCCGAGAAGTCTAAACAAAGCCATTTCCATAAGATGAGATAAGACAAAATTCCATTTTTTACTAGTCCAATGCTCTTCAAAGTTACGTAGACTGCAAGCTTTTTCCTGATTAAAGCTTTGATATCTTCGTGAGCTAGATCAAATTACTATAAACCTTACAGCTGTGCGACAATTCTAATTCTGTCTTTTTGTATTTGCATAAGCTTGGTTTCATTTCATTTGCAACAAGCAATTATTTTTGGTTTTGTTGATCATCCTCTAATTTTAAGCTTTAAAATAACTTGGGTGAAATTCTATCCTACTATTCGGAAGTTATTATATGGATGTGATTAAAGGTCATAAAAATAATTTTACCGGTTCTTCTTTAATCTTTTATTCATAAGTTTGCATTTGACACGCTTAGCAAACCTTTAGCTAGGTTATTACGTCATGGTAAATAGTGTAGTAATGATAAAAATGCGTACAAAATACCTGCATTTTATTACATAAAAGAACAAAATGTTTTTATTAATTTTTCTTGACCATAAACCTATGACAATTCACCTTTTGCTTCGCATTTTTATAGTTGTAAGCTGACTGCCTAAAAACCATTATTATTAACAATAATATACACCCAAAAAAGTAAAAATAGTTTTAATTATAGTACATGAGTTGTTTAAATAAATAATCTCTACTAAATTAGGTCAGAAATTTCGGCTTTAAGAATCTTTTTTTAGTGCTTTTATCCTAGTAATTGTCTTATTGTTTTCATGCTGCATTATTTATAATATTGTCAGAAAATATGTGTGCATATTACTATTTTATATAATACTATTCCACGGAACACTGCATTATCTTTTGAGGGAGCTACAGGAGTCAGTTTACAAATTGTTTATAGTGCTTTTATGCAAGACCGGAACCACCCAAAATAAGTTGAGAGTGCTAGTCCGTAAATCTAACATGTACGAAACAAGGTTTCATTTTAAAAGATATTTTACAATATTAGCGCAATATACCTTTACTAGTAGTGAAGAACTAAGAATGGGTTGAAGAAATGACGCTTTTCGGGACGACATTATTGAGCCGAAGTAATCTTGTCCCAACTGAAAATTTAAACTCCCGATGTTTTGTTCTTTTCTGCACTGTTACTTTTCTTGTTTCTTCTATTGATTACTAGAATTTCCTAAAGGTATTGTTATACTTCTTTTAACGTTTTTCGTCTTATAGAACTCGAGAACGAAACAGAAAGTGCTTTTCTCACTATTCTTTCAGTTTTCAATCATTTTGTCTACTTGCAAGAGAGAAATTTGTTATCTTTACATAAATTCATCTTACAGCCAGAAGAGGAATAAAAATAATTTTTTATAAAAGTATAAAAAATATTACTATTCCTTTTTGCTTAATTATTAATACTGTAAAATCATTTTTAGAAAGTGAGTGTGGAGTTAGTAAAATTATAGTTATAAAAAAAGCAACACGTTCTGCTTACTTTCATTTTTGCGTTTGCAAAATGAAATAAGAATGCTTGATAGCCCCTGAAATAATTAAAAAGATTAATTTTTATCCAGTTTCTTTTGATTTGGTTATATTTATGTCTAAATTATTAGAGATAGTGCAACAATTTAAAGAGTATGAACATTTGTCATCTAGAATAATTAAATCCCATTATTTATTTTTTTCAATCGTCTAATGCATTCTGAGAAAGCAAAAGATTAATTTTCTGGTTTCAAAAATTACACTTTATTAATATTATTTGATATATTTTATAGTTCCCGCAGCCTGTACCATAAGAGTTATTTCTTTCCATGTATAAGGAGCTTTTCTTTTAGAAAATTTATTAAGAATAATACAAAAGAGAAACAGAAATACAAGGAATATTATACCATTTTTGTCTTCTACTTTTCCAGATTCAGTCATTGAAGCGTGACGTCAAAAGAGGATGTATTTGGGAACCCATGTAATCCTTTATGCTGCAGATAAAAACAATGCATCACGAGATTTTTCGGACCAACAAATTTTCCAAACTAATGTACGTGTTATATGTAAAGGATATTGCTATTTTTAGGTTTTAGTTTAACTCCTCTGTTCAATAACATCTCCCTTGCATCAGGTACAAATTTTCAGTTTCACTTAAAAACTAATATACATCATATTTGTCTAAACTGTTTTACCATTTTGCTTAACGCTCCTGTGCAATAAAGTCTTTCCATATAGCTTTCAAATTTATTAAGCACGATTCTGAAATTTTAATGGAAATAACAGTTTTTAAAACATAATTTATGTTTTAAGGCATATCTCTGAATAAAAATTCAATCAGGTTATTTTATAAATTTTTTATCTGCAAAAACTGAAATTGATGATTTCAACAATGCAAAGTTATGCGAAAAATATTGCCTTGAATTTCGAGAAAGTTCCGTTTTATCAAGTTTACAGGCTTCAAGCATCTTGTGTGTGTAATTAATTATGGCAAAGCACACGAGGGCTATCTGCCTAAGAGAAGGGATGCCTTCGGGGAGGACTTTCTAAGGGAAACTGGCTCGTATACACGTTACACATGGGGAAAACGCCCATGCAGCCAGCCCGTTCGCGAGATTCGAACCTCGGACCGAACTACCAGTGTTCAGCGACTTTACCGCTCGGCTGCTGGTGGGCTTCGAGCATCTTGTTTTAATTGCTCAAGAAAAAAGAAAGAAAAATAGTAAAAAAGGCTATCTTGTCGTTTTTAAAAGCGACTGTATAAGATGTTATAAATATTAATACAGAATTCAGTTACTGAAATATAAGGTGGTAATGAATGGAAATAAGGAAACATTTCATCAGGAAACATGCACACGAAATATAAATGAGATCTTAAAATGTTTTTATCATTTCGGAGATGAAAACAAAAGCATTTACTTAAATTTAGCATATTCTTTAAAGCTCAATCAGCTTTTCAAGCACCTGAGTATAGACCGCGGATTATATAGAAATAAGAAAATAGGGAAAATAGGCTCAAATATTTCACGTACGCTCTTCACAAAAAAAAGGGGGGGATAGTTCTATGTCTCCCGTTCTATTGGCCCAATTGACGAAACTCAGCTTGCGCCTTTCATGTCTTGAAATAGCGACATAGGATATATTTAGATTTATACACAGCACTAGTCAAACATATGTATTTTGATACAAAATTGGATTTTTTCTAAAACAAAATACCGATTTTGTTTTGGATATATTGATTCTACGACTAAAATTATACCTAAATATTAAATGTTGTAAAATTCGGTGAGAAATTTACCGAGAAATTAAAAAATTTACCTTGGAGCACGTTTTTCAGTTTGCGCCAAGAGTTATTATTCACTTGGGAAAATTCTTAATTTATAATAACCTATTTTCCTTTCCTTTTTTTCAATGTGCAAAAGCGGGAAAAAAAGTGCAACGTTTTCATGCTTTCAAATAATTTTAAAAGAGTGCGTAAAGTACATATAGCTTTTTTATCGCTTATAACAAAAATGCCACAATTCAAAACGCGCCAATATATAAATTCACGTATATCTTTGGAAATTCAGAAAATATCTGCGAATTTTCTTTAGGTTGAATCTAAATTTCAAACTTTGAAAGAAGGAATCAAGTAAGTTACATAAACAAGAAGATATTAATAAATATATACCAAATTCAGTTAACATTGAGTAGCTAAAATTTTGACAGCTAATGTTTAAAATTATTCGTGCGAATTTTACAAAACTTGGCATTTTGGCATACTTGGAATGGTAGAATCGAAATATGGGAAAAATAATTATGTCCTCTTCAGAAGAACTCCGGTTTTATGTCAGCTATGTCAGAATACGTATGTTAGAAAAATGTTATATAGTATAAATCTTACACATATCCTAAGTCGAGCTTTCGAGACATGAAAAATGCAAGTTTAATTTCGTCAATTGACCCAGAAGAACGGGAGATGCAGAACTGTCCAATGCTTTAGGAGGGGAGGGGTGTAAGATGTACCATATTATAATCTGAAAAACTGCTAAGCAATGGAAATAATAACCCTCACTGTTTTAGTGGTATGGAGAAATGTTTTATTACACATCAGTTTCAGGCTCAAAGTTTAATTGTTAACAAAAATATTAGTTTCATTAAAAAGTGTTATCTTGCTAATGGTATCTTAATTTTTCAGCATTTTGTATCTCCTAATGTTACATTAATTATTTTTATTAAGTTATATAACTTCCGTTTACTTTTAGTTTTGCTTCGAAACGTATTTTGGCCACCGCATACAAACAACTAAAGCTAGGATTTAAAATCACCAAAGATAAGAATGCAGTTAAGATAATGTCAATGAACGTAAGTGGTTTGAGAATTCTTATTGTAATTCTTTACTTATTGATTTTGTACAATTTAGTAACAGTTTTAAATTTGCTTGAGGGTATTTAATTTTACTATTTCATAAATATTCAAGGGAAAAGCGTTCTACTCTCCAGGAAGATTCCTTTTTTCTCTTCGCCTGTTGGGTGTATTTGTTTTCAGAAACTAAAAATATTCCTTCCACCTGACACACAAAAGGCAAAAAAACCCGCATTGTGTATTTTTCGGAAGAAAGCATTTTAGATTTGCTATATCTTCCAAGTAATAGCGAATTTATTCCTTTTCAGTTTTATTTCAAAGTTAATTTATTATTTTTCCAGGAGAAAGGAATTTAGTTAGTGATGAAAGTATTCGAGAGCCAGTGCAAACTGTTATTGTACTTCTCTGCTTAATGTTTAAATATGCAAGAATTTTATTGCACAGAGTAGTCCTTGAATCAACATGTTTTTTTTTTTTTTTAATTCTTCAACGATATCAAATCATTTGAACTTTACCCTCAGTAAAAAAAAATCTTGTATGATTTTCGAAATCACAGCTTAATGAAAATTTTCATGTTCCTTTTTAAAATTTTTATCTGAAAACTTCAATATATTCGACTGAATAACATCATTCACATTTCGGAGGTCCATTTATTTTCACAAACAAAAAATTTCATTACCAATGATTAAATGAAAAAATAACATATGGGCTATTTATCCGCATCTTTTAGCTGGTAGATTTTGAATATACGTACTTGTCATACAGGTTAAACTGAAAATTTTCAAATGTTCTGCAGACTGCTGACTTTTTGTACGCTTTTCTAATTATTAATCAAAACATTTAGTAATGAAACATTTGAAAATCTTATGCAAAATAACGACTGAGAACATTCAAAACATAACCATCAATAAAATATCAAAAGATGAAGATTTTAAACGATTGTGCAGTGAAAGAGATTAAAATGTTTGAAAATTATATGATATTACGTGTCGGTCTGATGGAGCAATACTAATTTATTAGGTTTGAATTTTACATTCATAAGGCTGAAATACTAACACACTGTATAAGGTATTTTTCCCACTTCTCTAGCGTGCCTTCGTGGTGTAGTGGTTTTGCACACTGAGCCGGTATTTCAGAGGTCCGTGGTTCGATTCCCGGCGAAGGCGGTTGCATATTTTTCATCTTTTCTACTTCCAGTTAACCTAATGACTCTACAACTTTCTTCAAGCGACAAGTCAAATTTGACAAAATGGTAAAAAATGATGAAAAAAGTTTACTATTTTCTCGACTTATCTCACTGAATGAAATTAGAAATGCTTTCTTATAATTAAATTTTCTCTTCACTTCAGCATTAAATTTTGTGCGTACAAATTATATATTACTTAAGAAATGTTGAAGTATACAATCAAACAAATTATAAAAATTTAATTACTTTGCATTTTAACAATCAATACTTACCGTTCTAATATATGATCAAAGTAACAAAGTCTCTTGACTGGAAGTATGTTATTTATTGAATCCTAACTAAAGGTTTGTCTCATAATAATACGAGTGTATTTTTACACTCGTGCTAAAAATAAGCAACACAGGCTAAAAGAAAAGGTAAAGCTAAAGGGTATCATGCTCAATATCAGCGGGATGTTTGCACATTCTTCCGACCCAATTGGTCTTTCTCAATGTGAGAATCCTAATACATGTATTTGTATATATTTGCTTCATTGTTTGCTATAAGGTCTAATAATCTAGTGTGTTTAAGATGGTTTAAACGATGACTAACAACCATGAATATGTAGTACCGTAAAAGCAAATGATAAAATACCACTTGATTTTTCGCAAGTATTATAATACGTTTATGCCAATCGTAATAATTGATATTACTTTGAAGAAATCCAGTTGAGTGAAAATACTGTATTAATACGCTTCTAACTTGATGAGTATTTAAGTTATCATATTACAGCAAATTAAGGCGATTTCGTTTTATTTGCCAATGTTGAAAAAAATTACATTAAGATATGTTGCGGGAACGGTGGTAAATTATTTTTTAAATTAATAATATTTATGAATCCCTCTATTAATAATATGCTTTGTAATCAAATGGAAGAGAAATACGCCAATGTAAAATTAAAAATTAGGCAAAAAAGCAGCTTTGTTTTGGAGTAGGTTTTGAATAAAACTCTATCGATTTCGAGAGCGATCTGACACAGGTGCTTCTTCTGGTGCAAAAAAACTTTTGCCAATTTTCACAAAAACGTTTTTTGATACTGATAGAGAGGGATCCTTGTGGGATCGCTCTCGAAATAGACAGAGTTTTATTGGAAAACTAAGCCAAAATAAGGTTGCTTTTTTGCTTAATTTTAAGTTCACTTAGCACTGACTGCAACATTTGTTTTGTGTGTGTATCCGTTATTTCTGCTGACGGGAAAAATAAAAGTATTTGGATAAAAATTTCTCACATTGGTGTAAGGTAATATAAAAAAAAAGATCTGCTTTCCCCATTTTCTCTAGTGCCCTCTTAATATCAAAATACCCCAGAAGGCAATACATCCCCCTATGGAAAGATCTGCTTGTAGATTGATGGCTGCGATAGACGCGTATCTTCCCTAAAGAATATACTCAAAGCTGATGAGTGAATGCAAACACTTGCTATGATTATGAGGTTTAGTATTGTCATGTTATGGTTATTTTACATAGTATGAGCTAATAAAACTCTTTTTGGAGACTTTAAGGAAGCATTGTTTTTTAAAGTATAAACCGAAATACGGAATCTTGGCAACTACGTGTTATGTAATACTTGTTGGAAGTTCATTCAGAATCTGCACTCGACTGCGCGGCTGTTTAAATAAGACGAAGAACACGAGGGCTAAGAGCTCATGTAGTAAATCATACGTGAAGGTTTTTCCAAGGAAAACGGGCTTATGTTTTCTTACACATGAAAAGCCATGAGAAACTCCTGTAGCCAGTTCGTTCTTTCTGAATCCAACGCCAATGTGTTATAATTTTAGTCACTCCGTGACTAGCTGATAGAGCCCTTACTTGTTTTAAGGTGTATAGGATAGGAACAAAGGCGTTATTTTGCTCTAAATGCTTGTATATGAATAAATACGCTTAAATTATTTTCGAAATAGGGAAGTAGAAATATGATTCAATAGAAGTTTTTGTCTTTCTACTAGTTTTATTTAAAGAAGTATCTTAATAACTGGAATGGTAATATATAACACATAGTATATCTAGCAGCTCATGCACGTTGATAATAGTTGTTCAAATGAAAATAACTCTGCGCGTTCTAAATTTTCAAATTTGAAATGCATGGACTCGTGTACTGTTTTGTACTATTAATTTGCAAATTTGCCTTTATATTAAATATAATAAATATATTATATTGCACAAAATATAATGTCATACCGTACAAAATCACGTAAAAACCCGATATAAGCCATTAGATTTTGAAACCGAGAAAGAAAAACAAGAACTTCCTGATAGGAAAGTAAGCTATAAGAAAACCTTAACTGAGATCTTATCGCTGTTGTTAAAAAGTAATTTGAAGTGTGCGGTTTCCGACAGAGTTGCTTAAATTACAGAGATGATACATTTTAGCACAGCAATTTCCTCAGAAGGGATTCTTGCAACAATTGGTTTCTATTTCCGTACTTTAGGGTCTGAGGCAATCATTTTCTTTAGACCATCGAAGGGTTATTTTTGTATATTTATCTGTATCTCTGTCAGAAACTCAATAAACTTTTATTCTTTGCTTCAATCGCTTGGGCCAAACATTTACAGATCTATTCGAAATGATGATGAAGTGGTATTTTATTTAATATTACAAGAATTCTATTTTTAGGCGTCATGCGTAATATCTTTGGCACAAGTTTGATTTCAGCACTTCCCGGCCTATTTGCATTCCTTGGGGGTGCTCTCGGTCAAAATGAGTTTGGAACTAGGCAGATTCCTCTTGTGTGCTTTGCTTTAATTAAATACTCCATTCCAATCTCGGCCTATTTGCACTTGTCCTAAGTTTCAGACAGCTTATGTAACTTATTTCCTCTACTTCCTATATGTATCTTAGGAGGCGTAGGCTTTGCAAGATTTGTTGTCATTCCAGCATAGAACAAACAGATTCTGTAGATCAAATGGTAAGATGTAGCGCATTTAATTAAGAATAAAATATTTAAAAATTTTGATGACCCAAAAGTAACTCACTGCAGTCACTAAAAATACATTTTGAAATGCTTAGTGTTTATCTTTTGCGTGACAGTCCGATCAAATTATCAATCTGCTTTTGGCGTCTCTGTAAAACTTCCCAAGAAACATCAATACAGAATCCAAGTCAGATTTCAAATTGCGTGAAGTTATTGATATTAAATCGTCAGTAAAGAAGATTTCCTTACATTACATAGATTCAAAAATTGCTAGGAAAGAATTTTAGGCATTTGTATTTAACATTTAAAGCTAATAATTTTGTAGGCATAAACATGTTTTACTTTACATACTCAAGCTAGATTTTCAGTCAGATTGCTTTAACATCAAGTTAATTCCTACATCCTTTGCACCTTAGTTTTCTGAGTTTCTCAAAACTTTGTGATAAATACAAACGAATGAAGAACAATAATTAATAAGGAATGAAAAAAATAATAAATAGCACATTTTTATGAAATATTAATTAAATAGATTTTTACGAGCTACAACCCTATATACTAATGAGAAATAAGAAATTCATAAGTAGAAAATGTCATGTGAATTTGTGAATTCACATGATGTTAAAATTTGTGAGTAAATCTTATTGGAAAAAAACAAAATTACCATTTTTGTTACTTGAACAGTTTTACATTAAGTTTAAGAAAAGGTCGGTTTTTGCTTTGCAGATTCCCGTTCACCAATTTTCGAACAGCTAAAGGCTGTTAAGAACTGGCAGTTCGTCCTGGATTCGAACCTGGGTGAACGGGCTGGTTGCATTGTTGGTGTTCGTGGATTTTCCGATGTGTAACGTGAATATGAGCTATTTTCCCATAGAAAGTCCTCCACAAATGCAATCCTTTCCTTAGGTGGATAATCTTAGTGTGCTTTGACATATTCAAATAACCACAGTAACATTTTATAGAATCTTCGAAAAACCTGGACCCTCTGAAATAGGGTCCTGGTAAAAGGATCCAATGAATTCCAACAAGGAATCCAATTTTTTCTGACTCCATATAACCTCCGAGACTGATTTAAGTTACTTAATTTAAGTTACTCATTGTTTTCTTCAATGGGGGCCCACCAGCGGCCGAGCGGTAAAGTCGCTGAACACTGGTAGTTCGGTCCGAGGTTCGAATCCCGCGAACGGGCTGGCTGCATGGGCGTTTTCGTGGTTTTCCCCATGTGTAACGTGTATACGAGCCAGTTTCCCTTAGAAAGTCCTCCACGAAGGCATCCCTCCCCTTAGGCAGATAGCCCTCGAGGCTTTGCCATAATCACACACACCACGTTTTCTTCAATGAGTTCTATGTGGGCTATAAGATACGTTATGGGAACAGTAAGCGGTTAACATGCCAGTTCTAAAATTCTCTAGAAAATAATATCAAGCGATAAGATTTGGAATAGGCAATATTGTTTATGGTTTAAATATATTTTGGTGATTTAACTAGCTACGTAAATAAAATTATCTTTCACTTACTTTCAGTTGGAACAAGCAAATTTATCTACTGTCAATTTAACAATGAAAAAAAAAAACTCTAGCAAATTTTCCTTTCATATTGTTTCTACTCGTAGTTGCCTATAAGAAAAAGAACATCTAATGCTTTTACGTCATGCTGTGCATGTTTCACTCCCTTCATGGAAATGACACTTTAGATAGTTGAGGTTGGACACTGTGTCAGTTGCTCAGCTGCTTTATGTCGATATGTACAAAAAAGACGCAAAAGGAAAAAAAAATTGACATTAATATTAAGAAACACATGGTAAGAAAATAAAGAGGGCATTAAAAAAGAAAAGAAAAGTAAGATATCGGCATTTGAACATACAAACACATACTGTTAGAGTGAACTTTTATCTGCGACGGTTTTTTTTCCTTTTCTTACGGAAACCTTATTAATATGTTCTTTCCAGTTTGTCTTTCAATACAAGCACCTCAGAAGCTTTTAAAAATCTTCCACGTCAAATAAGATGAAATAGATATGAAAGTTTAGTTTTGGGTTTTTATTATACAATGTTTTTATATCCCGTATTACGTACTTATGTGGATACAAATAACACCCAAATACTATGCCATTGTCTGCTATCACTGCCATTATTCTAAAAATCTGTTACCGTTTTGTAGTTTCTGTAAACAGTTTTGTTTTGCTTTAATTGTTGGCGATACCAATATTTACCTCGTTCCGCAGATAACAAGCTTAACTCTTTTAACAGAAAAGGACACATCAGAAACCAATAATTTTTCTTATCATATTACTTTCGTTTGATTACATGAAGCAAAGGCCCACCAGCGGCCGAGCGGTAAAGTCGCTGAACACTGGTAGTTCGGTCCGAGGTTCGAATCCCGCGGACGGGCTGGCTGCATGGGCGTTTTCGTGGTTTTCCCCATGTGTAACGTGTATACGAGTCGGTTTCCCTTAGAAAGTCCTCCACGAAGGCATCCCTCCTCTTAGGCAGATAGCCCTCGAGGCTTTGCCATAATTATACACACACACACACATACATGAAGCAAATTTAATACTTTATTTACAACCTTGTATTTAATTTTAGGAAAAAATTATAATTAAAACAATCAGCCCCTTGAAATTTAAACTTCATAATTCCTGTATATAATATTATGTAAGTATTAATACGTTTAGTAGATACGTTAGTAGCAATGTTTAGTATATATATTTATTTTTCTTATAATTTCGTTAAAATAAACTGATAGTTTGTTTGTCTGATATACTTTTCCTAAAACCGTTTTAACCTGCGCCTTTAGAAAATAATATAAGATACGCTATTTAATCAACGAAAAGAAGGATTTTACTTTTTTAATTTAAAAGGAAGAAAAATATAAGGTTTCTAGGAAAACGTTCAAACAGGAAAAAACAATAGTAAGTATACATCTTCTGCTATTTTCAATTTTTCGGGTCATTTATATTTAATTAAAACATTATTAAAAACATAATCCTTTTACACAAATGTGGAAAATTTGAACTTTTTATTTTGAATCGTTTTTAACCAAAGTGTACTTAAAAGATGAAAAACAAAGTATAATTCTAAATAGAAAATAAATTTTAATATTTTAGTAAACATTCCGTACGCAATGATTAAAATTCTCATTTGAGTTTTTTTTTTTCTGTCATAAAATTGGACTTTGGTATGCCATTTATTGACGTGCTCACGAAATATTTAAATACTTTTCCCATGCCATCTACAAAGTTCATGCACTTTTGCTCATGAGTTATGATCGAGTTTCTAAAACTAAACATCTTGCCAAATATGTACAGGAAAATATAAACTTAAATCTTGAAATTAATAACAGTTATAATAAATACTTGTCAATAAGAATAAACTCCAATACAGGTATGTCTCCTTAAAAATGCGAGTGGGGGAGTGTGTTTACATTTTCAAATGCTGTATTTTACGTCTTTATGTTTTACAAACCTCTACAAATATCACCTTTATGGAATCGTTTGAGATTAGACTATATTTTAAGCTCAAATTCAAAAATGCAAAAATTTGAACCATTTTATATTCTATGTGTGCTTAAGACAGGCTTCTGCTTATACGAAGTTTATTGTAAAAACAACAATAATAATAATACAGTACAATAAGTACTGCACTTAAAATTAATATGAGTGTAGATGAGAATTAATAGATTATTAATATTAGTTTTAAAATTTGCTATAATGTATTGTAAATAGCTCCGTTTAGAAATTTCTTGCCAATGTCCTTGTTTTTCTTTAAAAATGCTGTAGATAATTTAACTACATTTTAATTAATTTAGATGTTGGAAATGGTATATTTTGAACGATACAATAAATACAAAACTTAGTGCAATTATATTTGTAATATATCTGTGACCCTGAATTAATTTTATCTGAACTTGATTTAAAATGCTGTTAATATTGTTGCCCTTTAGAAATCTAAAGCCTCTTGCCATCACCTTGATTATAGTATATAGTGCAAATTCCCCCTAGGGATAATATCGCTTACTCCAAGGAACACTGCTTTCAGATTAAAAAATAAATTTTTAAGAAATTAGTTTTAATTTATTCGCTGTTTTCCACAGCATTCAGTTGCCACATGTATTTTCTTGAGCAGCATATCAAAAATCAATAATCATTTCTTATCATATCATTATTTAAAAATATAAAAATATATTTAAATACCAGACGTTATTTAGGTGATAAAATAAATAGTTTATTTATTATGTTAGTAATTATAAATTATATAATTCCTTAATTATGTCTTTTATTTTGTAGCATTTATACTTTTAAGCGCAAGGAAAAATAGAAGATAAAATTAAAAAATATCCTCTGGAAAGAACCGAAAAATATAATTAGAGAGATAATGTGAAATAATTCAGTAACTGAGGAAATAATACGCTGTGCTTTTTAATTATTAATAAAGATTACAGAAAATTAAAGAATAAGAAAAGAAATAAAATTTCATCATTTTTGAAATATTCACTTGCTGAAAACCAATATCATTAAAATATTTGACTTCTCAAAATATCTTCTAAACAGAAAAAATGAGGCAATTATGCACACAAGAAGGTTTTTTTTTTTTTAAAAAAAATATCCTTATGCGAAATTATCTCTACTTCATTCATACTTTAAATTGAATTTTAAAGCAAGCTCATGTTTTTATGCTTCTCTGCGGGAGCTATTTAATGTAACACATGAATTTACTCTATCTCTCCTTTTAACGTAGTGCTTAAATTGCAACATATATTATAAGCAGTTAAAAGCACTTATGTTTATTAAAAATTACTTATAAATCATTTCATTAAATAATGAAAGATACATGATTGTGAATAATGAAAATATAATTTTTTTAAAGCAGAAAATGTGAAAATGAGCAACACCCTTGCCGAGATTCGAGCCTGGACCTCTCGAATACGCGCCGAGTGTGCTAACCGTTACACCATGAAGGAATGCTGGAATAAGGGAGAAAGTACCCCCCTTGTCTTCTGGATTCTTGGTGAATGCATGTATGCTCTTTTTAGTTAATAAATTTTAATTTGGCTTGGAAATAAACATATCTGATGACTATGTTCAAAATTTAATATTTCGTTAATATTTGGGGCAGCGTACATTTAAGCATATAAATAATTTGATCTTCATTGGAAAAATAACTATTTAATTATAATTAACGTGTAAAAGTCATACCTCAATCGAAAGGCGTTTGTTTTACATCAAAATATGTTATTGATTTTCATTTAAAATCATAAATATTTACCATAATGCAAATTAAAAAATATTAAATAAATATTCTGTAAAAGTGGGTAGCAATAAGTTTAAATATACAGCAAGTTTTTATGAAGTATTATAGAAACATAAACGGCTGGGTATTTTTTGGTCTAAATGTATATTAATTTCGCATTTAGCATTAAAATTATTAAATATTTAATACAATTAATCTTCTTTGCATCATGATTATCTAAAAATCAGAAAGGAAAAAAAATTACTAAAACAAATTAATTATTTAATAACTGTTTATCTCCAAACAAAATTTTTATTTTTAAAAGAAATATACGAACAGATGTATTTCTTTATTCGCCATGTTCATGAGTAATGAAAAAAATTGTTTTTTTTCCTACCTATGGAAAATTCACTAGTTCTCAAACATAAATAAGAACACCAGTAAATCATAGTATATTAAAAATAGAAATTAATAATTGTGATGCCATTAAATAAAGAAGTTATTTTTTCCAAATAAAGCGCTTTGAAACAGAGGTACAACTCGATAAAGATTGGACTTCATTGATTCATTTCAACCTTCTGCAATACAGTACCCATTTAGACTGCTGGATATTAAGATTACTACATGTTAGCATATACAAATGATTAGGATTCTAGCGCATGCACGAAAAGCAGATTATGAGTAATGCCATTTACAGTGTGTATAAATGGGAAGATTATACAGCCAGGTTCCTGATCTGAAAATCGCATTTGAACGTTAATTGCTAGTCTAAAGGTATGCCTCGTGTAAGAAAGAGAAACTTTTACCAGTAGTTGTCGGAATTTGATAGAGGCATAATCGCGGCCTATCGGTAATGCGGTTAATTGTTCTCCGACACTGCTGTTCGTATCAGTCTGGATCCTGTGATTGGCAGGCGAGTATGGAATCGATGGATCCAGGACAGCCATACGGAACCCCACGCAGGGTATCAAAAGCCCCCGGCCACTAACGCTCGAAAGGACAGACATGTTATGTTCTTGATCTTACGAGGCCGTACTCCCACGTAATGTACCCTGAGTCAGGAACTTGGCTCGTGTGCAGGAAGACAAATTTCCACGGAAGAAGTCTGCTGGTACGTACATGCAGGTACGGGTTGCTATTGGGTACACATCCCGGTCATTTCCTTTTTCGCATAACCGATAATGTGGACAGCCGCCATTACATTTTTGACACGTTAAGATTTGCTTTCCTTCCCAATGAAGCAATTTTAGTGGTTTGCTGTGTACTAAATCAATACAAACCGCAACAGTGTTTTATCATTTTAAAGCAAATCTAAGCAGCTTAACTTTTGATTTAAGCATTTCAAGCGGGGCGTAATATACTGAAAACTTTGAAAAAAAAAAAGCAATATTAACAGCAAGCTATACTAAAGTAGAATAAGCAGCATAATAATAAAAATATGAAAACCAAGTTTACCGAGGTACTATTAATTTTATGTTCATGTATTTTACAAATACGCGGAATATTGCAAAAAGACTCGTGTTACGGGATAAAACTCCATGAACCATAACTTCTATTAAAACCTGTAACTCATTTAATGTATTATAAGCGTTATAGATGCATTACTTGCTTATAGATTTAACTTTTAAGTCAGTTTTATCTTTTACAAAAATGTCTAATACGTACCGAGTTGTCATTGAACTTTCCCTCAATGATAGCCGAATGATCAATCTAATTTATTAATATAAAAAGAAACAGCTGAAAATACTCACTGAACGAATTTTTAGTAAAGAGAAGAATGTTTTGCTCAGATGTTCACAAATTAGATAATTATCAACGTATTGGTACTTTTCAGACAAGCTGAGTAAATTTAAACTGACGTTACGTTTATTATTATAATTATAATTGTAGAGGCATTAGACATTTTTTGGAAGCAGGAGAGATGAAAAATTAGCAACGCCTTCGTCGGGAATCGAACCGCGGGTTGCTAGAATACGCACCCAGCATGCAGACCACCACACCACATGCCAAGAAGGCGGGAGAAATACCTTATATAGTAATATTTACATTAGTAATTTTATGTAGTAAAAATAGAAAAGTAAATAAAATAAGAAAAATATGTAGTTCAAATCATCAGTTCGCGGTCACTCGAAATAATGAATTTAATCAGGAAAATCCAGGCCCGATTTCTCAGATTTTAGAATATTATTTTATAAATGAAATAAACAAATAACCATAAAATTATTATGAAATCTTGGACGTAATAATACAGTCTGGTAGACCTTTCATCAGCAGAAGATGGATTTAAATTGCAAAAAAATGTCGAAGGTAGACTAGATAAGGTATTTTCTCTCTCCTTTCTGCATGCTTTCGTGGTGTAACGGTATCACACTCGGCGCGTATTCGAGAGGTCCAGGTTCTAGTCCCGGCGAAGGCATTGCTCATTTTTCACGTCTCCAGCATCAAAAAACCTAATGAGTCTACAGCTATGTTACTACGATCGACAACATCGGAAACTGATTACTCACTCGACTGGGATAGGGATTTATCCAGGCGCCCAAGAAAACTGAACGTCGTTCACGAAGACAACTATATTTAGCTACAATGCTGTATGGAAGATTACGCATGCCTAAAAGATCGCAAATCTCTCAGGGAAACTTGACGAGTTATTAATCATAAAGTTAATGGAAGGAATGTTCTTTCATGGCTGTTTCGAGACTGCCATCGAATTATGAATAGGATACAAAACGTACGTATGAGATATCCAGGGAGACAAAAACGTACATCGCCACCAATTTTCTCGAGGGGAAAGGTCTTATATACTCAAAGAGAACAAGTCTGGGCAACCGAATACAGCAATTTTCCAAATGTGCAGATGACGTTTTAGCCATTCCTACTTTAGCCCTTGCCTTTATGGCTTGCCGAACAAATAATTTCTTAAATGCTATTAATTTAGTTCGTAAGTTTTAACAAATCTAGGCAATTTTTGTAAATTTAGAATGATAAGCAAAGATGTGAAAAGTCTTTAAAATATTAATCAGTTGTTGTCTGTTTGTAGTATATTAAAAGAGAGGATGTAATATTTAACAATTAAGCTGGGAATAAAGTGTAAGCTTTAAGTTAACAAATGAATCCAATTTTCACTTTAATAAAAATTACATTAAAAGTATTTAAATCGTGATTTAAGATATCAGAATCTAGATTGATATCAGAATATGAACTGAAGCTTCATAGAAGCAAATAGTTAGGAAATATAAGATTTTGTTAGAATGCTCTTACCCTACATATTTTGAGGCTTAAATGGCAAATTTTATATGTACCATACTGCATATTTTCATTAAAATAAAAAAAGTGTTTTGTTATTAGTAAAATATAAACATTTAAAATAAGCCAGATATAGTTATTCATTTTAATTTAACATTTATTTAAAATTCACAATGGGGAATATCAAAGCCCATTAAATTTGCTGCAAGAAATATTTCTGTATTTGTAAGAGTACTTTTTATAAACTCTTGCTGTATCCATAAAAAACATTCCAAAGTATAACATCTAGACTGCCTTCTTCTGAAATGCCTCCAGAAATGTAAAAAAAAAAAAAAGTAAAAAAGCCATTTTATGGGAAAATGAACGTCATTTAAAGTAACTTTTTAAATACCGTTGCACGTTCTTTTCAAATTTCACGAGAAACATAAATTCTTCATTTTTCGCCTGGCAAAAGGGTTTAATTTTGTGGCTAAGTTATAGAAACCAACAACATTATTATACCGTTCACAGGCGTACGAAGCCTGTATCTCATAAGTACCTTAACAAGTTTATGAAAGTATACCCTATCCTTTAAAGATAAGGGTCATAAATTAATTAGTTTATAGATTTCGCTCGTAAAATGCAACACATGTCCCGCAGATAAAAGCGGTGGTTCTTACAGTGTATTGAATTTAGCAGCTTTAGTTAAGAATCCAGAACTTTAAAATAACACATAACAGGGAATGTTCTACTTAAATTTGTCAAAAGAACTTTTACAAACTTTGATTTTGCAAAAATACAGAAAGAAAACAAGTCTTTAAAAATCAATGTATTTCCAGTTCAAAACATTTTTGCATATCACATAGAAATACAAAATGTATGGAAGGAAAACAAATTCTTAGAAAATACATAATTCACGGTTGAACCCTCATTATAAATAATCTCACAGAAAGCACACCTTGCAATGTGATATGAAAAGTAGAAAGAAAATCTCTACACAGTAGGTGAAAATATGCTCTATTAATGTAACAAAGTATTTTAAATAAGTACAATGTGTTAACATTTTCACAAAAGGACAGAACTTTTCTAAATATGCTAATATATTACGGTAACTGCTACTAAATTTTTGATGTCATCTGGAATTCCACTCAGAAATGGGGTTCTCAAAATGACACCTACAACTGATTTATGGCTGGCATTCATCACTTGTGAAGATCGATATTTGCATAATAACTGAAAACGAATCGAGTGAAAACCGATATTTACGTAATTAATGAAAAAAACGAGTTCTCAGAAAATAATTTGTTAGGAAGCAGTCATGAAAATAATAAAGAGAACATCTTATCTTGCTTTCCTTTTCCTCTGGAAAACTCAACAGAGAAAAATATATTACTATAGCTTTTCAGTTTGATTGATTTCAGTCAGTGATACAGACCTTTGTTGTCTGTATCACTTCCTGCTCAGAAAACAAAGCAATTATTGTTGCAGACGTAATTATGAAAATAAGACGGCTTTCAATATAATGGAAAAGAAAGTTGAAGAAAAGAGAGAGTAAAATATAATGAACCAGGAATATGAGACTTAGCAATAAGTTGATAATCAATTAACAAAAAAATAAGCAAAAATATTACGCTGTAAGCAAAACAAGTTATGTTTCTTGAGTGAGAAGGATATAAAAGTGCTTGACAGATGAAAAGTAATTATAGTAATGTGTTAATGTAAATAGTATGCGGAGAAGAAAAATGCATGACTGTACATTATAGATGATGAAATGCCTTACATAAAAGTAGATGGGTGTTGTAAAGATTATGTTAATTTTATTAACAGTTAAATTTTGAGTTAAACTTCTTTCCTGTCAAATTCCTAACTTCAACTTACTACTTCCGGCCAGAACGTAGTTTTAGAATCACGTCTGAATACATAATGAGTAATGAGGAAAAGTGGTATTTAACCGCGAAGTTCTACTGTCTGGGCGAGAGAGTTACCAGGTATTCTGTCTGCACGCGTCCGCCTTTTTAGGCTAAGCTATTATTACACTCGGCCGTACTTAGGCCCTTGATAGCTTCGCAGTCAATTAACGTTAAGGGGCCAACTCTGTTAGAATCTTGATAGCTTCAGCTATATCTCTTTAGTTTAGATTAGTTTCAGTTTAATTCTTAGTCTCTTAAGTTCAAGGCCAAGTATTGGCTTTTATTGTACACTCCAAGACGGAGTTCTGTTCAATCTTATTTGAGTAATAAAGGGTTATTTACCCTTTCATCTTGTTGTTTCTTGTCACACGAACGCAAGCGATTATTCGCTTACCAGTTCTTAAGATTCTTCACATTCAACTGTAACTTAGCATTTACAAAGTGAGGAACTCTACAGTGTAATTACTGTAAACGTTCCTTCACTGGGGAGGAATTCAAAGCGTGGTATCTTTCTTTCTGTGGTATTTCTTCCAATTTTTCTGGTAGTTTTTGCAGTTGCCAAGTTGTTAAACGAAAGTTATTTATATAATTACACCTAAAATCATCGCACCTCTCAATAACACAAGGTGAGGTATTTATTCTAATTTGTCGCGCCTGTAATACTGCCAGATTTAAATCTTACCTACCTTTAAAGAGAGAGACTACTTTTTGAATCATGGCAGGAGAAAAGGTGCTGATATTTCGGATGATCCTCAGGAAAGAAATATTAGCAGATTTTAGGCAACTTTTATGACTGTCTGCAGTCTTCACAATTTTTGTGAGTTTTCTACTGATTGTTTTAGATCGTTATAGAATCAGATGTTATACAATTTTTGGGTTGAAATTACAATTTCAGTGCATCCAGAATTATAAAATAAATGACGTTTTCATACTAATTGTAACGAAACTGATGGAAGCAGAAATGAAACTGTGTTTTCATTTGGACGGGTATGGTAACAACGTTACTTGCTAATGCCATTTTTTGACATACAATCAACTCCTGGTTTACCGGGGTAATATAGGGGAGGATATGCAAGGTTAACTCAGCATGGTTAATATAAAGCCGGTAAAACGAAAGCCGAGACAAATAACTAAAAATATATTAAAAGAAGAATGCTATAAAGCGATTTACTTGTACAGCATTTTCAGGAACTGGTATTTAATAAAGTTTCAAATCAACTTTAGCAACACATAAAAATTACAGTACAGTAAAATATGCAAAAAAAAAGATATCACTCTGACAGTTCAAATTCGCGTATATAAGTTAATCAGAACTTTTTGTTTCATCGTTGAGTTGGCTTTTTTTGAGATCGATGATTTTATCTTGCGTAGTGTCATTCTGTCAGTCATCAGCATGTATTCTTATCCGTCCAAGTAGTCCAGAAGGTAGTCGACGTGATAAAGTGTAGCTGATGATAAGGTTACACTGGCAGTGTGACCTTATCATCAGCAGATTGTTCCCCGCCTCTATTCTCCTTCCCTTCCCTGCTGCTTGATACTTCCCAACTAACAATTTACTCATCTGTGTGGGTTTCGAATGAGAGCAAGTTACAATCACAACCCAGCCTTTCAGAAATATTTTCTTCCTCTTACATGTTCACCACCAAGCACATTGTTTGCGATCTGAACAAGATAAGATGGTGAAGCCTATATTCTAATCAAAAGCTAAAAAGTTTTCATGCTCTTCCAAGTCGGTAGGAATTTTTCACCTAGATTTAATTAGCGTTGAGGATTTCATTTTCTGCTATGTGACACTTTTGTATATAGCATTTCGAATTGAAAAACTTTTAGGAACAGGTTTAAGATCATGATCTTCTTCGATGAATTTACGTAACACGGCAGAACGGTAGTTTCGTTTGACCGACGCGACTCAATAACACCTTCGTCCATTGGCTATATTAGGGCTGTCAAGTTAGGCGACATGTATTTTACAAAAAAATTGCCCATTTTTTGATTTTAACATCAATTCACTTGGGTGGGATGGTGCGTTGTCTAAAACACACTGCTCTTTCAAGAAGGCCCTGTGACTTTAAAAATTCTGCTACCTGAGGTACAAATTTTGTATCAGACCGCTGCTGAAATATGATTCTATTCGTCTATTTCTTTTTCTGACTCAAATAGTGCACTGCTAAGTTGTTTGATGCAGTACCAGACTTTGGGTTTTTTTCGCCTTTCCTATGATAACCAGTTTCACTTTGTGGTTTCCTGCTGCGTTAGAGTACGTCATTATTGTCACACTGCTTTGTGAACGAGAGCATTCTTTTCTTTCTCAGACACAAGTGTTTTTGTTGACAAGCATTTCAAAATAACTCTGGTTCAGCAATATTGCACAGTTGCTCTGGAAGCAAACTTTCAGTCTAAGTCAAGTTTTTAAAATCATTGCAAAAGCTTTTTGCTGCATTCTGATCGCCATTCAAAAGCAACTGTGCACTTCGAGCTTTCGAATACCATGGTGCTGTTTGAAACGCATAAGCCATCATGATGATGCACATAATTCGTTCTCAAGTTCTAACTGCTGAAAAAAATATTTAGCTTTTTCTGCACAAATCAGTCCATTTATTGGGTTTCCCTGTGCTCTATGCTAACTAAAAGGTCCTCGTAAGTTTACTTTTTCATTGCTTTCCTTCCGTTCATTTCCACTGCAGAATCAGCTGCATACGCAAACCTCATAAGTTTAAACGTTTTATTTATACGCACGATCTGATCGCCAACTCCATACTGCAAAGACATTGATTTCACGCTTAATTAATTCTCCACTTTACCTATTGTTTCAAGCTTCTGATGAATTGAAAGAACGACACGCTTCAGTTCTTATATTTTGCAGGCAATACTGATTACAGTAATTCCAATGAAAAAGTAAAATGTAAGCTTCCTCTTGAGGCATCCGGGCGAGTTCTAAAAATAGCAGTTTCTGTTTCAGTGAAAGTACATAAATTCTTCGTCCAGCAGAACTTCTTCAATTACTATATCGCCAAATTGAGGTCGCAGTTGTAATCAGCTGTAAGGAGGAGGACAGAACACAAGAAGGGATTTGTAACTGCAAAGTTAGGTTCTTAAAAACGTGTTGGTAAGAGGAATGACAGAGAAAACAAGTCATAAAAGTCATCAACTAAAGTTTCATCTCAACGTCTTCTCTCTCTCTCTTTCTCACCAACGTGTCTGCTGATGGTTCTTGCTATAATATTACTATATTATATGCTAAAATTTCCAAACCAATTAAAACTGAGAAATCATTGCCCTTTCATCATGATTTGTACCCTGAAAATCATTAAGTAATCTTG
The DNA here is from genome assembly GCF_044657685.1 of Stegodyphus dumicola. NCBI lineage: Eukaryota > Metazoa > Arthropoda > Arachnida > Araneae > Eresidae > Stegodyphus > Stegodyphus dumicola. The sequence goes on from NC_140781.1 coordinate 186,904,503, forward strand.
AAAGTCTTCCATGCTGGCTGTTTCGTAACACAATACAAACCAGATTTATCGTTTATTTTAATTTCTCTACCTCGAAATATATGAAATCCATGATAAATTTACGCTGACTGATCTAAGGAGTAATAGGAAAGATTTATTAAAGCTAATATCTTTCGAAACTATTCGCAATTCATGCTATATTCCGTCAAACTTAATATTTTCGCCATTTCCTTATAAATGTTTATCCCTTTCGAGAAAGAAATATCCAAAATTTTTTTATCTCTTGTAAACCACTTCTACGATGGTGGAAGTTGCTGGACGCTTTCAGTCAGGAAACATAAAAGTCGTCTGTGCCTTCGCCAGGATTCGAATAACGCATCTTCATATTTTCTAGCTTAGACGTACTTACAAATTACTACTACAGCTGTATAGATGAGAAATACCATAATTCCTTATATACTTATGAAAATATTAGGAGCCAGAAAAAAAGGAAACGATGATTTTATCAGCAAAATTGACAAACAGTTAGGTTTTTTTTAAATGTTTTATTACAGCCTTCAGCTCAAAAGGTTTTGTCAAAACCAATACAGTTTGAAACTAATGATAAAAAGTTCAAAATTAACATATTTGCCACTTGACTATTATTTGAAGAACTTGGATACTGTTAGCAGACAGACGATTAAATATATTCGCACTTGCTTATCCAACCCAAGGACAGGATGACTTATAAGAAGACAAAGAGTTTGAAACCATCGCATTAGCTGCACGGCGCAGTGTTTTCACAAAGTCTTGAACATTAAAAACTACGTCAATTACAGTTTATAAGTTCAAATTCGTGAGTCTCGAATTCTCGAATCATTAAATTAATCACAAACAAAAAGCTGATGGGGAATCATTAGGTTCTGAAAGCACAGAAAAATAAGTGACTTGGATACTTCAACTTTCTTTGTGCTTGGAAGTTTTTCTTATTTCTGTTTATTTCGATTTAATTTTTCTAATTTCTGGATTTTTTTCTCTTGAGGCGGAACAAGCATGTTCATTTGGTTACGCAAAATTTCTTTCACTTCCATTGAACTACCATGAAAAGCTGTTTAAAAGTTATAGGGAGCATATATACAGAGTGCGGTAGGGAAAATACTTTATTTTAAAAATGAATAACACAAATAGTGTAAGCGATATCAGTTTAACATTTTTCCAAGTTATAGAGAAACACTTAAAGTTTTTTTTATTACGGTTTAAAAATAATATCATTAAGGTGGCCTCCGTTCTGGTCAATGCATTGAGATAGTCGAGTTTTTAAGTTTCTTTCCACTTTTACCAGCATATCAATAGGTATGTTGTGCATAGCAGCTTGAATATTGTTCTTCAGCTGAGCCAAAGCGTTTGGACGTTAGAGATTTCAGATAGCCCCACAAAAAGAAATCACACGGGGCTAAATCAGGTGAGCACGCTGGCCACTGACAATCGCCTCGTAAGAAGATAAGACGTCCAGGGAAATGTTCTCCAAAAAATCATGATCCAATGAGGCCTAATCTGGACAATGCACACCAAACAGTCACACGTTCTGTATGGAGAGGCTGCTCATGAAATTCTCGGGGACTTGTGCCACTCCATTATCGCATGTTTTGCTTAATGCATGCTTAATGCAAAGATGAAAATGAGCCTCATCGCTAATGAACACAAGGGCATCATGAGGCGTGTTTTCAAGAACGGCCTTGCATGCGCTTTTTCGTGAAAGAAAATCGCGTGGACTAAGTTTTTGCACCACTGCCAATTTTTATATGGATGAATATGCAGTGCACTGAAAAGTACGACTTCACGGAGAACGCGTGCTCCACTCTCGTCCACTGCATGATCGGTACTAAACCTACATGACATAAAACTTTAGACACCACTCTCTTCAATGAGCGCCACCCCACCTTTCTCGGAATAAATGTCGCTAGATGACGCGCGTTTCAAATAAGGAAGTTTCCTTTCCGCACCCTTTACTTTATTAAGGGACAATCTCTAAATGAGATTATACTTATTTTTAAGCAGTTATTTAATTCATAGGAATGAATGTGCACAACATGCAAATTAACCTATAACGTTCGGAAAATATCCAATCCTTAAACATGAATTGAAAAGCAATCTTTAAACATGAATTGAAAAGCGATCACGTGGCTACTAGTCTTCGTTTATTCTGTGAATAATTTCTTAGCATGCGCTTTTCTAAAAACAAACAAAACAATCTTTACACTTTTTATCATTTGCAACATTGTACATCCAAATTACAACAGTACAAAATTATGTATATAAAACCACTGCTTACTTTACTCAATCATGTGTTTTTAATTTTATTTTGGGTGAAACATGCTTTAGTTTTAAATGTTGTTAAATATATAAATGAAATATAAAACATGAAAAAACATAAATTTTTCCTTGCATTACAGTAAATATACATTTGGAATAGAAAAGAAAGGCAATACAATTAAACAGATTTCTCAGGTATCGGGATATGTAAATGCCTCTACAGCAATTAAGGTAGGTACCGTTGCCAAGGCAGGTTAGAAGGATGGCACGCTACACATCGTTAGCTGTTTTTATAGAATTTTGGAGTCAATTACAGCTATAATAACAAGTCTTCTAAATTATGGACAACATTTATCTAATTACGTATGTTGTTTACGATGGCAAAAGTTGAAAATTCTTCATTATTTATAATATACTTTAGTCAATTGGGAAAACTTCTCTTAACCCTTAGACTGAGACATGTTTCAACCTATACGGCCTCTAGAAATGTCAGTTGTATTTTGCAAAAGCTCATAAGATTGTCATCTTAAAAATAAATAAGTTTATAAAAATAATAAAAAAATTTGAAAGGTTTCAGATTTTAAATTACATCCAAAGGGGCGTTTTTTTAACATTTTGTGTGTTACCTTTATTTATTAAATATCATGTTTTACATACTCAAAATATAAAATTCAGTTCAACAGCAATATCGCAAATTAATTTTAAAATGAACATATCTTTAGAATTTCCAATACAGAGTCTCGCGCGCTGGAGATAAAAATGTTTTTTTTTTCGTACAGTGTTGCCAGTGCTCTCTTTGAAATCGTTTAGTTTTTTAATCAAAAATTCGTTAAAATGTTACAAAATATGAAATCGATAATAAAACGAATTTCAAATTCAAATTAGGGCTTCCACATGTCCATATTCTATGGAAGAATACGTTATTCAAATTTTGATGGCGCTTTATCACAATGCGAGAAACATACATACATTTATGCAGATTCTTCATTATTTAATTTCTTTAAATATAAGACAGGGCGATAATATATGGTGGAAAAAATTTGAAAGTGATACAGCCTTTTAAAGTTTTCGACGCAAAATGCCAAAACGAAATTAATAGCCTCTCAGGACAAATTGTCCCCTTTGTACTAAAAAAAGAGAGAGAGAGAAAATAATTATATTGAAAAAAATCTGAAAGGTTTCAGATTTTAAATTACGTCCAAAGCGGTGTTTTTTTAACATTTTGTCTGTACCTTTATTTATTAAATACCACGTTCTTCCCACTTAAACTATAAAATTCAGTTCAAGATCAATATCGCAAAATAGTTTTAAATTGAGCTTATCTTTAGAATTTTCGATACAGATCCTCGCGCGCTGGAGATAAAAATGTTTTTTCTGTACAACGTTGCCATTGCTCGTTTTGAAAAACTTGAGTTTGCTAATCAAAAACTCGTTAAAGTTTTACAAAATATGAAATCGATAATAAAATAAATTCCAAATTTCAAATTTGGGTTTCCACCTGCCCATATTTGCAGTAGGATTAAGTCATTCAAAATTCGATGGCTCTATGTACCGTTGTTTTATCGCAATGCGAGAAATATACATACATTTATGCAGATTTTTAATTATTCAATTTCTTCAAATATAATGCAGGACTCTAACATTCGGTGGCAACAGTTTGAAAGGTGAAACGGACATTTATTGTGAACCAATGCAAAATCCCAAAACGGAAACAAGAGTCCTTCAGGGACAAAGGCCTCTTTTAAATTACTTCCACAGGGACGTTTTTTTAACGTTTTGTGTGTTACCTTTATTTATTAAATACCATGTTCTTTGCACATAAAATTCAGTTGAACAGCAATGTCGCAAAATAATTTTAAAATGAGTATATCTTTAGAATCTCCGATACACAGTTCGCGCTAGAGATAAAAAGTTTCCCCCCTCCGTAGAGTGTTGCAGTTGCTAGCTTTTAAATCGTTGAGTTTGTTAATCAAAAATTCGTTAAAGATTTACAAAATATGAAATCGATAATAAAACAAATTCCAAATTTAAAATTTGGGCATTCAGTTGCCCATATTCGAGGTAGGATTACGTCATTCAAAATTGAATGGTTCTAGGTACCGTTGCTTCATCACAATGCCAGAAATATACATACATTTATGCAGATTCTTCATTATTTAATTTCTTCATATATAATACAGGGCGATAGTATTTGGTGGCAACGGTTTGAAAAGTGATACAGCCTTTTAAAGGCTTCAATGCAAAATCGCAAAATGAAAACAATAGTCCTTGGGCAAAGCCCCTTTGGACTAAAAATAAATTTAAAAAAAAAAAAAACTCTTGCCGGAGGTGTCAGCCATTCTCTTCTGCAACTACTGCACTTTCACTGATTTTTTACTTCAAAGGTTTGAACTGCATGCGATATATTGCCTCCGGGTAGCTGTCTTCTTTTCCTCGAGTAGAATAGAGCTCTATAATAGAACAGAGCTCTATAGTTATTGTTTATTCTATTTCTTACTTTCAACATTTATCCCAATGTCAGAGGACGAGTACTTTCGAAACAGATAAAGAGAATGTTACTTTTTATTACTTTTCAGTTTTTAAAGAGAAAACGGAAATCATTGAAGACTGAAAAATGTATTTTCACAATTAGAATAAATTCTTAAATTTAGTTAAATTATTTTGAAACTTTGCTGTTAGGGACGTACACTGTATACTAAAACTGTTGTATCGTTCTATGAAGGCATTGATCAATAGTAAAAAATTCAAGAGAATTTTACTGCTATTATTATGAGTGAATGAACTATTATTGCAAGAAGTTTTCTGATGATTAGAATTTTTGTGTGATCTATAACTAAAACTTTCTTATCATCTCAATTAATATTTCATTTTCATAAAAGCTTACTTAGTTAACAGTTATTTTCAAAGACCAGATTGTTTTACTTGATTACAGCAAATTACAGTATGGCTATTTACTTAAGAGGAGGGATGCTTTCGTGGAGGACTGTCTAAGGGTTACTGCCACATATTAACATTACGCATAGAGAAAATTTTGAAAATCCTCATGCAGCCAGCAGATTTTGCCAGGATAAGAATCCGGGGAAAATTGTTCAACAGTCTTACCCACTGGGCCAGCGACTAAATTTGTAATCTAATTACAGATGTTTTTAAAAGAAACAGACAGTTATATAAAACAGATCTAAAGCATTTCAGATTTCATAAATCTAGAAAACTGCATTATTTTTGCAAAAGTAATGACTGAAGTGGTATATAATTTTTTTTTTATATAAATGTATGAAAAAGTCTTGATTGAAAGCAACACTATTTTTTTTAATTAAATGCATCCCTAAAATATATGCTATGTGCCTTAATCTGAGAACTCCTTATTCTGTTTCCTTTATGACGATATCAAGCGAAGTGTAGCTTTTCTTTTTATTCAATGGCCCACCAGCGGCCGAGCGGTAAAGTCGCTGAACACTGGTAGTTCGGTCCGAGGTTCGAATCCCGCAAACAGGCTGGCTTCATGGGTGTTTTCGAGGTTTGCCCATGTGTAACGTGTATACGAGCCAGTTTCCATTAGAAAGTCCTCCACGAAGGCATCCCTCCCCTTAGGCACATAGCCCTCGATGCTTTGCCATAATCACACACACACACGCACACTTTTTATTCAACGACATTGCATTCAACTCTTTCCCTTGCATCGATTTTAAAATCTGTTCTCCCTCAACTCTTAAAACGATTCTGCTTAGAATTCCTCCCCTTCCCCTATACGAAGTAAACAGCCAGAAAGTTAAATATTACCTAAGTGATTACTTTTCCTTTTTTTTAATCATCTGATGTGCTTTGTACTCAAACCTCACTTTTATGTCCGTATCACTTGTCAAATATTATCGCTACGTATTATTTATAAAAAAGTAATACTAGGGAACATAAAAGGATATATAGCAGCACAAATAAAAGAATGGTCCCACCAAATATTATCGTCATGTAATATTTTTAAAGAAATAATATAGAGGATATAAAAAAGTGCATGGCAACATTTAACACTCTGTCGGGAATTCTGAAGATCTCCGATACAGAATATTTTTAACTTCCACTCTCTAGTGTGCTACCATTTGGCATTTTGGTACGATTCTGATCTATTCGATTATGGAAAAGTATGGAAGAGGTATCTGCTTAGGGAAAGGGATACCCTCGTGGAGGTCCTTTTTAAGGGAAACCGGCTTGTGTCCACGGCGAAGCGTACGATATTTTGTTTCACTTTGAAACTTAATCTGACTGTTACTGATTAACAGAATAAGCGATTTAAAAGCAATATATGCTCTTCTTTACTCTTTTATTAATCCCCAGCTGAACCCATGAAATTATAATAGCTGGCTTTATTTAAAGCACTGTACATGACGCAAAGCAAAGGTGAGGTTCGGGAATATTAGCCCTTCAGGGCTACAATTTTGTAGCAGTACTTAACTCTGTACTTGGAAATCTAAAGATATGCCATTTTTAAAAATCTTTTGATTTACCGGTTGAATTTGATGTGTTGTAAGTGCTCAGTGATAATAAATTGTAAAGTTAAAAAAACGAAGAGTGAATTCATGAGCAGGTAGAAAAACTGCGAGCTCAACGAAAGTATAGAAAACCTTAAAAAACTTCCTGGCGCGACGTTTAAATATGAAACCTTTTTTATTGCTTTGTGTTACCAGTTTTCCGTTTCGTCCTTTGAACTATCTGCAGAAAATGGTGCAGAACAGCAACCAGAAGAGAAACACTAACCCCCCCAAAAAAGGGGGGACAGACAGAACGACATAAAATGACTGAGTCATTCACAAAGACCGAAAAAATAATGTGCGGTACATTAATGGCGACAGGGGGAAGCACTGAGTCTGGTCGGTTGGTCGCATGGGTGTTCCTTTATCGAAATATATAAGAGATATATTAGTTTCATGATTTAAGAAGTTTCGCTTTTCTCAGTTATTTGAAAGTCATATCAAAGAATTTGCCAAAATAATATGAAATAACGATATTTTATCACATTTTCATAAAAGTATTATGAGCCCAGGGAATATATTTCTGAAGCGTGTCATTTTTGAAACCTTAAAATATCTTAAATAAAGTTCCCATACCTCTATTTTCGCTCTGCAAAGTCGTAGCGGAAACGAAAAGACGTAGCGGAAGCACAAAGAGACAGCAAATTTTACTCCTCTAGGGATAACCGTAGTATTTTATAAGCACTCAAATAAAAGGAACGCAAGAGCTCCGTTATAGACACACTATGGGAGCTTATAAGGTATTTCTCCCGCCTTCTTAGTATGCCTTCGTGGTGTAATGGTCATACGTTCGACGCATATTCGAGAGGTACGTGGTTTTGTCCCGGCGAGGGCATTGTAAATTTTTCATCTCTCCTGCTTCGTAATAACCTAATGTCTGTACAATCTATTTGCAACTTTCAAGATCAACCGCCATATCACCATAACTTGCGTCCGGGATCACACTGCGATTACGGAAACGAGCGAGCTGATGGGCTGAGCAAGGTATTTACTGACCATCAGGAGGTTCCAGACCCGGAAGACGCAGCCAAAAAGTACACAAAAGACACTTTCATTTAAATTTGGCGTAACAAACTGGAGCAAAGGCGACACGGATTGTTTTATGTTCGACACCTTCCCGAAGATTAGTCTCAAAAGGAGCAAGTCCGATCATTTCTTGCTATAATCTTCCTCCAGTCATGGCAAATTTCCTGTCTACTGCGTTAAGTTCCTCAGAAGAAAAATCACCTGCGACTGCGGGGCAAGAGGAAGTGGGACATCACATTCTTGACTGACAACGCGTGGTAGCTCTTTGGCTCAAATTACTGTGGCATATTCCATTGCTTTCTTGGAAACGTGCTGTTACGATATTTGATACATGAGACAAAATTCATGAAGTAAGTATCAAAGGATAAAATGCGTAAGTTCAAAGACAAAATTCATAAGGAAAGGTATAAGTTGCGACAGAGCATATAATTTTTATTATTTATTTGTGAGTTACAGGCAAGATATTAAATATATCAAAGGCTAAACATATAGAAAATGATAAGGTTTACAATACTTTAGATGGAATAAGAATACAACTATCGATACGTAGCAAATTATATAATTTACGCATTAAAAAAAAGTTATCATATTTTATCTATAAAAACAATTAATTCAAAACTTCACTACCTTGTAACAACGCACATTCATTCAGTAAATATTGGGGAAATTTTGAGCAATTCCATTTAGACAAAATTACCTTTTCTTAGACGTCAGTTGCATCCATAAGTTACGGGAAAGCAGTTCACAAATTTTGCTTTTTTGTATCCAGAGCCAAGAAGACTGAAGGGAAGCAAACATGGAAGGAAACTAATGATTATTTTTCTTACTATTTCTTGAATGTAAAGCAAAATAAGCTTTACTATACATAGATGACTTTGCAGTGTTCCAGAGAAAATATGAAATCTTAGATGAAGACCCATCTTCCGTTTAAAAAAGAGGAAATATGGAAAGTGTGATCTTTTTTGGTATTATGTTTGGGAAACTTTATTGCCTATCTTTATAATTTCTGAACCAAAGGTACTTCAGTCTCACAAGAACGTTTTAAAACTTCTTGTTGTATCTATGCTTAGTCATGTGAGTTCTAATAACTTATATTCATGTATTTGAATTCGCTTACTGAATCACGTTAAATAATTAGCGCGCTAGCATCTTTCAGGCCAAATCATCATGCTCCAGTAATCCAAAACTGAAGAAGAAATTACAGCAAGACAGCTTCTGGTTTGGTAGCTCAGGCAATAAGAGCTAGCCATTTCTGTGTTTCAAATTTATTTCGTTGCAAATGTTAAGTAGCTGAGTGATCGTTATTCGAATATTCAACTAGATGCAGACGCGAATTTTGTTTCTGTAGTTATTTAAAATTTATTTGCAAGACGGTGTCCGCCGATAACATCGCGGCAAAAACATCGCGGACGAAAACGTCGCGGAGAAAACAACGCAATGCGAAAACGTCGTGCTACAAAACATCGTGGGAGAAAACATCGCAAAGAAAAAACATCGCAGTTCTAAAACATCGCGGTACAAAATATCGTCGTCGAAAATATAGCAGTTCAAAAACTTCGCAGTTTAAAAACATCGTCGTCGAAAATATCGTGGTAAAAAGTAAAGTATCTACAAATCATCGCATGACGATAACATCGCAGATATGCTTTTTTCAGGTTTTAATAATTGTAAATGGATATTCACATAATGATTTGTGAGCGCAAGGTGTAAAGAACGATAATTTTTACTTTCACATTTTTTTTATTAACTAATAAATTTTTGCTGAAAAAGTAAGAAGGAAACTTAAGCATAGAAAACTAAATGCAACTTATAGATTATACTTTTCATGAAAAATTACCAGTGAAAACTTTACAAAAAATTATTTATTAATGGCCTTTGTTAGTTAACTATGTCGGTTTAAAATTCTATTCAATGCTATAAGTTGCATTAATTTTCTATGCTTAAGTTTCTTTTTTATTTTCTCAGCAAAAATTTATTGATTAATAAAAAATATGAAAGTAAAAATTATCCTTCTTTCCATCTTGTGCTCACAAATCATTACGGGAATATCCATGTATAGTTATTAAAGCCTGAAAAAGCATGTTTGCGATGTTATTGTCATGCGATAATTTGTAGATACTTTATTTTTTACCACGATATTTTCGACGACGATGTTTTTAAACTGCGAAGTTTTTGAAGCGCTTTATTTTCGACGACGATGTTTTGTACCACGATGTTTTAGAACTGCGATGTTTTCTCTTTGCTATGTTTTCTCCCACGATGTTTTGTAGCACGAAGTTTTCGCCTTGCGTTGTTTTCTCCGCGACGTTTTCGTCTGCGATGTTTTTGCCGCGATGTTTTCGGCTGTAACCTTGCAAGACTAAATAGGAAAGATTACTGTTTTGGTAAAATATATTATATGCACAATATATAAAAATACGAAATCTAAACCGTTGGAGGCATTCATTTTTTAATCTGCTAAATTCCTTAGAAAATTTGACAAAGATATTATACAGTAAACATTGAATGGTACAAACGATAATGAAATTTCGAAAACAATGAAGTTTCAGAGCTAAATGCGGAATTTCATTTTTATTAAATTGTCATTATTTCTGTCATTTTCTGGAAACATGTAACGCTGTTATCCCATTCCGAATAATAGTATTAAATCGATAATTTTTGTGCATTGTTTTCTATGTTTCAGCCTGAACTTACTGAAAGATAGCTATGATTGATTTCTCTTAGCGAAGATATTAGGAAACTTAAGTTTTACTTTGAGATTTTAAAAGACATGTGTTACATATCTTAATAGAAGTTTTAAAACGAAGCTAATTAATGCTACATATAAGTATTTTCAGTTATTTTAATTTATTGGACGGAGATTTTACTCTCCCAAATATTCTTTCTAAATAAATACAATATAATATAGCAATTGCTATTTCTCTTTAAAAGTTATTTCTCTTTAAATTTTAATTTTGGGTAAAATTCACTTATGATTGGGTTTGATAAAAATACTAATAATATTTTGAAAATTCTGAAACGGGAGCTTCGAGATACTCAGAATTCTATAAAACAGCGTCAAGCTAAAGTTGAATTCTGTCTAATTGGAATTGTAATTATCCGTATTAAATGTATGATGAATTAATAAACAATTACAGAAATTTGTCTTTATTTTCTAACAATTTTGTGTTTAAGCATCATCGAAAACAGCTTTCAATTTTAAAACAAAATATTTAGCATCTAAAGTACATTTAGTGTCTAAAGTAGTTAAAAATCGTTGTTTTAATAAAAGTTATAACTTTTATTCACTTTCTGTTAAAATGTAAGCTATTGCAGGACAGCAACGAGTAAGGAGAAAACATCGCTTTAGCATTATTGCACGAGAATTATCGCTAAAAAGCAAAGAACATTTTATTTTATTTTTTTGTAGCTGACAGTCACTGCTCTTACAGAAGGATATTCTCAGAAAGATTCTCCCTCAAGACGAAAATACAAAGAATAATGGGAATTCTAGAAAAGTTCCATCATTGTTCTGACAATGGGAAGAGAAAGGACCTGCAGTGAACTTTTCGGAATGAACTCAACTACTAAATGAAACACACATTCCTTGTTTCTGACTGCTTTCTGTCAGTCAGCTGTCTTGCTGACAAACTTACTACTTACTTATCTGCGAGTGGCGGGACAAGGTAACGTGACAGCACTGTTCGAACATGTCCTAAGTAATCTCTCGTGGGTTTGCAGGTACCGCTTAGAAACTTCTTGAATACGTTCTATGCAGTTTTCGTTAGCTGTTTAAGTAGCAGCAAAGTATTAACTGCTACTTAAACAGCAACATCAGCAACCATTACAAGTAAAATCACGAAACAAATACATTAGGGGCCGCCCAGACAGTATAGTGGTTAGGGAAGACGCTGCGATACCAAAGGGCTCAGGTTCGAATCCCGCAGAAGGCATGGTTGTAAGTGTCCTTGCCTTCATCGGAGGCACAAGGTGGCCTACCTGTTGGTGCCTCCATAATAAAGTGACCACCACTTCTGGCCTTATTACAGGCCAAGCCGGAGGGCCAACCATTGGGAAAGAATACCTGAGTATAATTGCGTAGTTGTGATGGGTGCTAAATCTTGTCTACGAATAGTCTGTCGATCATATATTATACATATACATAATGTTCCTTTGGACTTATGTCTGTCAATCTAGACGGTCAAATACTGTTCTGAAACTGCACAAAATATTCTTCAAACCAATTGTTAACAGCCTCGGCCCAGTGCTACACAGCATTATGATCCTGGAACATCCCTTCTGTACCTGAGTACGTTAAGTCTATAAAAGGCTGAAAGTGGTTTTGTCAAAGCAGCTGAATATAGCAATTCCTGTCACGGGGTGGTACAATTTGACCAGACTACTCAACCCATGCCAGATAAACACATCCTCGATTACAGAGCCAAAAGCATCTTGGACAATACTTTGTTGACATTTTGGATAAATTCTATCATCCGTTTTGCGCCATATTTGAATTCGAACTTTAGCTGGGACCGAATGGAAACGTGTCTCATCGAACCAACTTACCTTCCTCCAGTCATCTAAAATCTCCTGTATCTTTTCGCTGGTCGAAGAGAATTTTCAAGTTGATATTGTGCTGTAAATAAAGCATTTAATTCAATCGTCTGTTCTCATAGTCTGTTAACTCGAAATTTCGCTGCACGGTCCTCACGGACGTCTCTAATGCGCGCTTGACTGATTATGGCAGTCAGTTCACGCAGTCTGTTAACATACTTCTGCTCAGATATAGCTAGTTTCGATCAATCAGCATATGCGGTTGGAGATTGCGTTATCTCTTATGGTAGGTAGTGCCTTTCATAGGGTCACACAATAACAGCACAATCTTGACACCGTGCACGGTCTTTTTCAGCACAATCTTGACACGATGAAGGGACGAATCTTGAATTTCACAACAACTTCCAAAATACTATGCTACATACATCGAGATTCAGCTATTATTCCGCTTTTAAACTCAGTTAACTATCTTGCAGTTGCCATTATCACATCATTAAAAGTTCAAAAGAAATTCAAGAGTGCAACACAGTACATAGCCATATGACACTTTTAAAGCGATCCGAGAGCCACATATAAATTTTCATTCTGCTATTCCATGATATTTGTCCCGTCAGTGATTAACTACCACTACAACAGCCCCTGAAGTGTAACTGTTACTAGAAACACCTCCTATTATAACTACATTTATATGGAATATTTCGCTCTTTTGTAATTTTATGTACTTTTTGTTTTCTCATGAACACAGAGAAGGGAAAAGGAAAGGTGGCATTATTCGATTCCTGTCCGGAAAGGAGAATCGTAGCAAACATTTTGCTTTCTTTGAAGTTTTAATACTCTCTGCATTGAAACAAAATTAATTTTTTTAAAGAAAATTAATTTTTCTTAGATCCTCTAGGCATTTTGTTTTATTTGGTCTTATTCGACTGCACGAGTAAAACACCTTCATTTTTACAGGCACTAAAAAGTTATGTAGTAAATGCCTAATACATACACTAGCCTAATATATACCTAATACATATACTATACTATTTTCTAGGTAATTCATATATGACTTTGAGCTAAATAAAATAATCTTTCTTGTGCAGTAAAATGTTTAAATATATGGAAACATTCATCATAAGGGTATCTCGTATTAAATACCTATGATCAAGTTAAACTTCTGCTACAATTTATTAAATTATCTTTGCAAAACAGGTATTGTCATAAAAAATGAATAACAGTACAATTTTATATAGTCTGTAAAGAATTATGGCACTCTCCCGTTAATACCCTTGTACTGTAATTGATAACATATGCTAAAAGGTATATTCTCTCTTTTTCTAGCATGCCTTCGTGGTGTAACGGAAGCACACTCGGCGTGAAGTCGGGAGGTCCAAGTTGGAATCCCGACGAAAGCGTTGCAAAATTAAACGTCTCGTGTTTCAAAATAAATAAATAAATAAATAAATAAAATAATAACTAATGACTCAGACCAGTGGCTCTTGAACTGAAAGGTGATGGACAATAATTCGTCACTACCAGGATTTGGCGTTTGGATCCTCTGATCCTCAGTTTCCCTTTAAAAGGGAAAGTATATCAGCTATTTTTTCCTTCTTTCAGCAGGCGTTCGTGGTGTAACGGTAGCATACTCGGCGCGTATTTGAGGGGTCCAGGTTCGAGTCATGAAGAGGGCATTGTACATTTGTCACGTCTCCTGATTCAAAAGAACCCTAATGGGTCTACAATGCAACTAGTATAGTGTTTCGAATTCAGTAAGGATCTACTAGACTTTTCGTGTTTTCTGTTCTGAGAAACATAACAGACTCTTCAAAGTTAGGAAAACTATTTCATTCAATCCTAGCTTTGATTTCGGATAAGTTTCAACTGAAATTCAATGAACCAGTAGTTGTGAAATATTTCATTTATGTTTTCAATAATTAAAACAAAGTATTAATAAAGTGATTACTGTTTACTAATATTTTATTTTAATTAGTTCTTTTATTTTTATTAGTGAAAGATTTCTTTCTTTCTTGCATCTAACAAATGTCAGAAGAGACATAGATCAACATGTAGAGAACAACAGTTGAATAATGGAGCTTTGTTCTTAAATCGACTTCACACTCCATTAAAAAATATATCAATTCAAAATCATCTATGAAACTGACAAAAGTGAAGCAGGTTTAGGAAGCCTTTATGTGAATTCATTTAAATCCTTTCTGAAGGATTTTCACGCTTCTTTAAAAAAAATGGCCCAAGCATTTTTCGAACGATTGCCTCTCGCGTTAAGAAAAGTAGTAACGACTACTTCGAGTGATTTGCTTTCATGTTAAGAAAAAGATTAGTACCAACATTTTGAAACTTTGCTGACGTTTAAGAGCATCCTATAAAATTTAAGGGCTAAAGACAGATATCTGATGTAAAAGAAAATTTTAGGAACTGAACTATCAGTCAACCCTTTTAAGACAGAAATCCGCTTAAATGGAAAACGTTGATCTATTCCCAAGGCTCCTATTTCAAGCAAAGCAGTAAATTTAACTTTTTAACTCAGTAATTTTGAATGCTTTATTATTAGGATTTTTTTCCTCATTATTTTTCCTTATATGCATTACTAAGCAGGATGAATGAATGCGTTTATTATTTTCGTTTCGTTACATAGTAGTTACATGCTCAGCAACTCTTGAATTCTAGACAGAGGTGTGTTAGGTATCATCAGCGGTAGGTATGAATGATTTTTTTAAATTTATGTTAATTTTTTTTAATTTTTTAATTTTAATTAAATGTTTTCTCCATCTAAAATTTCATTTTTCAGTGATGTTTCCCAACAAAATATTTGTATTCTCACTTTATGCAAGTCCGAGATTCTGTATTCTCACTTTATGCAAGTCCGAGATTCTGTATTCTCCCTTTATGTAAAGTATTCTCACTTTATGTAAGTCCGAGATTCTGAATTCTAACTTTATGTAAAGTATTCTCCCTTTATGTAAGTACGAGATTCTGTATTCTCACTTTATGTAAAGTATTCTCACTTACATATAAGTCCGAGATAAGCGGCGAGATGAAAAAACTGCAATTGCGCAGCTCGTGATACAATCTTTGGCTAAGTTGCACGCGTTTTTCTTAACATGCCTGAAGTGACTTTGTTATACCAAAGGGTAGTGTTTTATTAAATGTAAATATACGAGTGATATCTCAGTTTTCACGCAGAACACAGTAAGGAATGGAATCCGAGGGTTTCATACTCTTCTTACCGTTCTACCATCTCATCAAAAAAGTAATAAAAATCGAGAAGAAACAATGAGATCAATAGTGCTTAAAGAAAAACAGCAGAAAAAGAAACCCTCAAGAAATTGACTTCGCATAATTAGATAAATTGAGCTGATTTCTTACAACATTGTCTATGATTTTATGATTGTTTTAAGTGTTCTAGATTTATGATATCCATTTGTAAAAGAACCTTTGCGCAATTTCCTATAAATTCTATTTTTATCTATATATAATAAATAACACATTTATTATTCTATCAACAGTTGATGGAAAAGCGCGCATAATTACAGCCCTGAAGTTAGGGTAATATTATTGGCTAATGCGTCACCCAAACAGTATAGTAGTTAGTGACTCTGATGTTCGTACCAATGGAGTCGGGTTCGAATCCCGAGAAGACATGGATGCTTGTAAGAGTATAGTGTCTGTGTAGCAAGGGAGCACTCAAAATACACGATAAACTGAAAGTCTTCTCGAGTGTTTGATGGTATGCAAGAGGGGTGGAAGCCCCCCAGATGACCCTGCTGGATGTCCTGCCTCGAAACTCAGGTGGAGTTGCATAGTTAGTGTGGTGGGACTAGACTTCTACAACTTATGATGAAATTCTGGTGTTCCGCCAATTTATACTTGATCTATTGGCCAATGCAAAAGTGAGAGAAAAAAGTCAAAATTTCATTTACGAATTTGTGTAAGTCACTAATAGTTGGAGCAGTTTCATAAAAGAAAGTGAAGAGGTTTTAGTAGCAAAATCATTAACAATATCTGGTATTAAAGCCGATTGGTGCATTGTCTGTACACGCGGTTTACGGTTAGCGTGTTTGATATTTAATATGATCCACAAAACAATTTATTTTGTCAGTGGAAGTAATACCGTTATAGCCTGCCATTTCATTTACAAAACGCATTAATCAAAATAATTTAAACTGGAATTTAATGGTTATTATTATTTTAAGTTTACAATTATTAACATCTAAATAGTACTGAAACACCTCAATGATAAGCTAGCAACCGAATTATTATTTATTAAAAGAATATAAAATGACTTCTAATCATAATTAAAATGCTCTTTGAGTATAGAAGAGAATTAAATTTTCAAATGTAGAAAGACACGATATTTTGAAAAGTATTTGTACATATAAATGCGCATAAACGTGCCGCAACATCAGCTGCTTCACTGGAGAAATATAAAAATATGGAAGTGTATCTCTAGAGAAAGAGCAGATGGTTTTATTCGATTTATTCATGCCATTCGTTGCTATCATGTTGTTGATCATAATCAATCTTTCGGTTCTTTGAATTACCTTAGAATGTTTTCCCAGAAATATTTCGAACAACATTTTATTGTAAACTTTTACAACGTTGATCCATAATAAAATGCTTTGCATTGCAAGCATGCACTAAAATGTTTAAAATAGGATTTAAGAGTAACAAAGTTTATCATAGTTTTAACAAGCACTTCTATACTTAAGTCCCACTACTTGTTTGTTTTCATAATGAAGAAATAAGAATTTAGTCTAAGTTTCTTGAAATATCATACTTGTAATGTGAAACTTCTGATAAAATAATAAATCATTTAATATTTTGGTTGCAAATGTTAAAAGGTCCCAATACACACTCCCTTTCATAATGAGTGAAGAAGAACAGAAACTAATTTTCTAGAGCTATCATCTGTGCGGTGTTGAAATGCATGAAAAGGCAAGAGATAATTTAATTAATATTTGGCTGCAAACATTGTGTCTTCAAAAATGTTTGGCAGTTTAAACAGACATCCCAAATAATAATTTTGGATAAATGCAGCCATAGAGAGAGAAATATTAATAAAAAAATCAAAGTGTGTAAGGATCTTAAGTTTTACTAACGTTTATTTTATTTTAAATCTTTACTATCACTTCTTATTTTCTACTTCCGGCCAGAATTATAAGCGTGAAGGAGTTTATGCAAAGTTGTCTGGCGAACGCCAAGTATTTAAGTGTGGCCTTTTTGCCAAGCAGAAGAGAGGAAGCCGTGAGTTCGAAGCAGGCCGCTTACCTTAGAAGTTACGCAGTTGCTACCTTGCCTTCCAGGCCAGAGGTTTTAATCCTCTTGATAAATTAAACGTATTGTAGTGTTCACAGTCTCTGTGCTACATACGCTTCCTGTTATTATAAGGCCAATCTTATTCTAAAGTTAAATTAGAGTTTAGTTTTATTTTGATATCTTTTAAGTTAGACCCCGAGTGGAGGGTCATTGTATTCCGAAGTACGGAAGTCATTGTACATAAAGAAAAAATAAAGGGTTTTGTATACCCTTCGTCTGTATCCTGTCTACTTACTACAATTAGTGAACATAGCTTTAGTAAGCTCTCTGTTCTAGTCAGGTCATTGTATGTTTCCGAAGAAGGTTAGAAGAAACACTGAACCTGATAGTGGCGCCCGACGAAGAATAACCATGGCCGAGTTTCAAGAAGAACCTGTGCTGCCTGCAGAAACAGCTCAGAATCCAGAAATGCCAGCTGCCGCCCTGGAAGGATTTGGGTACATTGTCCAGACCATGCGCGCTTCGATGAAACCAGAAGCAACGTTTAATGGAAACTCACAGGTAACCAGTTTTTTGGAAAAATTGGATGACCACTTCATGCTCTACCCCGTGCACGAGTTTCAAAAAGTTACCTTAGCTACCAGCGCTTTGAGGGGCCAAGCGCTTAACTGGTTCAAATGTATCGGCAGAAGTCTCTTGGCTCAAGCAGGAAGTCCCACCTATACCTACGAAAATTTCAAGACTGCCCTACTAAAAGCCTTCCCTGTTGTAAGGGATCGTGCGAAATTAGAAACAGAACTTTTCAGTATATATCAACAAAGAATGGAAAACCTCTCGAGTTTTATTTTAAGAAAAATTCACGTTTTCAAGCTCTTGTATGGAAACCGTCCGGATCCTGAAATAATTCAAGTGATTTTGCCGAGGTTACTACCCCAAGTGCAAGACTTTATTGAATTGAGAAATCCGACTACACTGGAAAAATTATTTGAGCTAGCAATCCAGTTTGAAAGTAGAAGAACGGCGGACGTCGAAAGAAGACGCCAATATCAACAGCGAAACCAATTTGGTACGCCAAGACTACAGCAAACTCAAGCACATGGCTACGGAGAAAAAGCGAATCAGTGGGCAAGGAAACCCGAGCATTCAAAAACAGCCGGCGAACGTCGACAGTTCAATAGCAACCCAGGAAAAAAGTCTCAAGGCCAGTGGAGAAAGAAGGTAAGCACCGAAAGGAAAAATAATTTAAACTAAAACTGATTTCTGCTGACGAGAGGGTGCGGAAATCCGAAGGCCACGAAAACCCCTCTTCCTACAAGATAAATACAGTAATGGTGAAAAATTTAACTCTTCCGAAGATTGAAGTCTTGGTAAATAATATCCCGGCCACCGCACTCCTGGATACCGGCGCGCAGTGTTCCTGTGTGGCAGAAGTCTTTTTTAGAAAGTATTTTCGCAAATACCGCATATATAATGCGGATAATACAACAGTATTAGCGGCGCAAGGAGAACAATGTAAGTGCGTAGGTAAAGTACCTTTGTACATCCGTATCAAGGACGAACAAGTAAAGGTGATGTTTTTTATAGTAAAGAATTTGCAAGCACACTTAATACTAGGAATAGACTTTCTTTCAGACGCACAAGCTACACTGGATTTTAATGAAGCGTCTCTTAAGCTGACGATGAAACCAGTGCGTGTAGAAAAGGTTGAACCGCCAAGGTTAAATCTCGACCACCTGCCTAATGACGAGCAAGATAGAATCCGACAAGTGGTAAGTGAATTTGCTTCCTTATTTAGTGATATTCCAGGATTTACCCAGGTTACTAACCATAGTATTGACACCGGAGATGCATTGCCGGTTCGTCAAAAACCATACCGGTATGATAAGAATAAGGAAAAAATTATAGAATGGCATATTACCGATATGCTACGTAAAAAGATCGTAACGCCTATCTCAAGTAGTTATGCTAGTCCGGTGGTTTTATGTAAGAAAAATAATGATTATCCTTTGGAGCATCCAAAAAGGTGGAGATTCGCTATTGATTACCGTAAATTAAATTCCATAACGAAATATCCGGTATATCCGTTACCGATTATAGAAGAAATTTTAAGGAACATAAAATCAACCAAATTTATGACGACTTTAGACTTAACGAATGGTTATTTTCAAATAGGGATCAGGCCTGAGGACGTGCCTAAGACTGCTTTTATAACCAAGTCTGGCACTTATGCATTTTTGCGAATGCCGTTTGGCCTTTCAGGCGCCCCAGCAACATTTCAGCGATGCATGGACATTGTGTTAAGACCTGTTCTCGGAAAGTCCACATTTATCTATTTAGACGATATCATTATTACTAGTGATAATCTAGACCAACATGTACAGGATTTAAGACAGGTGTTTTCTTTATTAAATGAGGCCGGTCTAAAAGTTAATGTCGAAAAATGCAAATTTGCAGCCCCTGAATTAAAATATTTAGGTTACAAAATATCGCAAAAAGGGATCGAGACAGATGAATCAAAAATAATCGCTGTACAAAAGTATCCAACTCCAAACACGGCAAAGAAGCTCTCTTCTTTTCTAGGACTTTGTTCATATTATAGGTCCTTTATAAAAGATTTTGCGGCTATCGCTGAGCCATTGTTAAAATTAAAAAGGAAAAAGGCAAGATTCTCGTGGACGGCCGAAGCCAATAGTGCTTTCGAAAAATTAAAACAAGCATTAACGCAAGCCCCTGTGTTGAAATTTCCTGAAAAGGATGAAAATTTAGAAATTTCAGCGGATGCTTCGGATTATGCGGTAGGAGCGGTACTTTCGCAAAATCAGCAGCCAGTGGCATTTTTTAGCCGAACTTTAAATCAAACACAAAGAAACTATTCCGCGACCGAGAGAGAGGCACTTGCAGTTCTGTTAGCAGTGCAAAAGTTCCGAGTCTATTTTGGAAAGGAGCCGATAACAGTATATTCTGATCATGCGGCGGTAACTAGATTGTACTCTGGGAAAAATTTATCCCCAAGGTTAATAAGATGGGCACTCAAGCTGCAAGAATATAATCTGGTAATCAAGCATACCCCCGGAAAGGAAAATATCGTAGCAGATGCCCTGTCACGAATTAAATTAGACGAACAGGGTAATACCGTAAAAGTTGCAATGCTGACAGCGTGTACAATAAATTCCCGAGAAACTGTAATAACCGAACTGGGTAAGGATCCTGAGTTTGGAAGTATTTATGAGTATTTGAAGGATCCTGAAAATTTTAGCCACCAAGATATTGTGGCGATAAGAAATAGGGCGGCCCATTACGAACTAATAGATGGTCTATTATTTTATACAAAAACTACGAATTCCAACAACGAATTTCGACCTGTTATCCCAGCTAGTCTTAGATTAAATATCCTGCAAGAGCTCCATGACAGCCCTTTAGCTTCTCATGCTGGTATTCGAAAAACTACTCAACGCGTACGCGAGGCAGTCTACTTTCCTGAACTGCAAAAGTCAACAAGGGCGTATGTCCAGTCCTGCCCAACATGTCAAGCTGTTAATTATATTAATTTCCGCCCGGCCGGGTTTCTAAATAGTATTAAATCCGAATTTCCAAATGAAATAATTGGCATCGATTTATTGGGCCCTTTCCCAAAAAGTCAGTTAAACAAAAGTCGCTATCTCCTTGTTATAGTTGATCATTTTAGTAAATGGACCGAAATTGTTCCCTTAAAACGAGCCTCCGCGAAATTAGTTACCGATTCTATTTTAAATAAATATATTTTAAAATACGGGGCGCCCCTAAAAGTTATATCGGATAATGGTCCTCAATTTGTAAGTAATATATTTGAAGACATGTGCCAAAAACTGGGCATACGTCATTTAAAAATGGTCCCGTATCGGCCGCAATCAAATATAGCGGAACGGGTCAACAGAAATATAGTGAAAATTATCCGTAGTTATGTTAAAAATTTTCATAAAAGCTGGGATAACTATGTCAATGAATTTGCTTTCGCCCTTAGGACCGAAAAACATGATACAACGGGCAAAACTCCTGCTGAGTTATTTCTAGGCAGAAAGGTTATAACACCGTTAGATAAACTATTTTATGTGCAACAAAGAGCCCCAGAATTTAAAATGGGTGATATAGAAAAACTAATAAAAGAAGCAAAAAAGAATACGGAAGTAGCACAAAGAAAACAAAAATTGTATTATGACTTGAAACGACGGGGAGTAACTTATAAAGTAGGGGATGAAGTACTAAAAATTAAGCATTCACTTTCTTCAGCACCAGAAGATAAAACTGCCAAATTTTTTCCACGCTTTGAAGGACCATATGTTATAGAAAAAATAACTCACGCTGTTGTAGTGTTAAAGGCAAGAAATGGTGAAACCTGTTCCGCAAACATTGATCAAATCAAGCCCTACTTCGATCGTAATAAAATGCAAATCTTTTCAGATCTTTTGCAGGATCCGGTACGGCAGACACCGCAGGTACAAGTTCCAGAGGTGGGAAAACGACAAGTATAAGGGCAAGCCAATGAGAGACAGAAGCAAGTGAAAAGAAAATTGCCCCGCGGAAAAATTGAAGGTACAAAGAAAAAGAAGCCGTTCCACCGTCCAGAAAACAGAGTTCACGAACACCCCCAGAATGAAGAAGGGAGAAGGACGACGTATGTGGAAAAGACCGGGAGAAAGGACGGCAACTATAACCCGGCTGTGAAACGGAAGATTGACTCATCCGACAGAACTCTCCGGAGCAAAAGTCGCCGAACTGCGGAAGGGCCATCAGCGGCGGAGGAAAAAGTACAAGAAAAATTTGAACGGCCAACAACGAGGTCCAAGCAGGATCACGACAGAAGTTTCCCGGTTCCACCAAGACCAGCTGCCTTCAAACGGCCAAGACCACAAGCAGAGCACAAAAGGAAGATGTTCAAGGGTGGCCGTAGTGGTGAAAAACGGAAGCTTCCAGAGGAAAGCACTGAAGGGCGAGCCCGTACAAGAAGGAGGATCAACCAAGCTACGGTCTGCAGCACCTTTAAAGACTGGGCCCAGAAAAGGATGTCTGAATATTACAAAGATAAGTAAAATTTTATGTTACTTTACAAACTTAAGTTAATCTTTCATTCTTACTGCAAGTGGCAGATTTCAAGAAGTTTTACCTCATGCGAGGTCTACCTTTATCGCCAAAAGGGCGAGAAATGAGTTGTGACCGATTTTCTTATTATGTTTTTCAATTACTCGCGCGTAAAACTAAAGTTGATGTATAATAGCGTTGTATAAAGACTTAAATATTGTAAAAAGTTATTGTATAAATTTTATTTAAAACATTCTAACAAGAAAGAAGTTTTAGTCTGAAAGACTTTTTGAAATGTAGTATTATTTCAATGTAGAAAGAATTGGCACTTGCTTTGAAAAGAATAGAAGTTAACAATGTACTACTAATGTATGTTTTCAAATGTGTAAAATTAACGGCATCTTGATATGTTCTTGTATACATGTGAACTGTTATTTTGAATGTTTAGAAATACCGTGATATGGTAAAAGTGAAAGTAATGTTAAAAATTTGTTATTCGTGTGACTGTAAAGATTAAATCATGGTGAATATGTGTTAAAGGTTGAATGATGTAGTTAGGCTCTCTGACGCTACACTTTAGAGTTAGCCACTTTCAGAATAGTACCTCAGGGTCTAGAGTTGAAATTAGGGTGTGTTAAGAGGTCTCGTATGTTGAATTTTAACACGTTAATGTTTTGATTGTAGGAGGAAGTGTTGAACACATAGACAGAAACACATTCGTGTTTGGTGTTTTTACAACACATGTCAGAGAGCACGGGGAGAGATAATTAAAATAGTCATGAATGAAATAAGAATGTTAAGAAAAGTATATTCTATATGTTATTTGCAATGTCATTCTGTAACATTTCATTAAACTAGTTTTCCTTCCAGATCTCTGGAAGGAACCAGAATTGAATAAAGCTCCTGTTTAGATGCAGTACAGATGAAAAAGAAAAAAGATTGTTGTATATTCCGGGAGCTGCTATTGTAACAAATTTCTTTCTTTTAAAATTTTCTAGTTTTTAGCTAAGTTATGATTGTAAAAGGTTGGCCTCGCGTTAGTTTCTAGAGCTAAAAGTTTTCAACAAGGTCGTTTTAGACCTCAGTTTCAAACTAATTAACTCTGGCGGGAAGTATGTAAGGATCTTAAGTTTTACTAACGTTTATTTTATTTTAAATCTTTACTATCACTTCTTATTTTCTACTTCCGGCCAGAATTATAAGCGTGAAGGAGTTTATGCAAAGTTGTCTGGCGAACGCCAAGTATTTAAGTGTGGCCTTTTTGCCAAGCAGAAGAGAGGAAGCCGTGAGTTCGAAGCAGGCCGCTTACCTTAGAAGTTACGCAGTTGCTACCTTGCCTTCCAGGCCAGAGGTTTTAATCCTCTTGATAAATTAAACGTATTGTAGTGTTCACAGTCTCTGTGCTACATACGCTTCCTGTTATTATAAGGCCAATCTTATTCTAAAGTTAAATTAGAGTTTAGTTTTATTTTGATATCTTTTAAGTTAGACCCCGAGTGGAGGGTCATTGTATTCCGAAGTACGGAAGTCATTGTACATAAAGAAAAAATAAAGGGTTTTGTATACCCTTCGTCTGTATCCTGTCTACTTACTACAATTAGTGAACATAGCTTTAGTAAGCTCTCTGTTCTAGTCAGGTCATTGTATGTTTCCGAAGAAGGTTAGAAGAAACACTGAACCTGATAAGTGAAGCTTAAGAAATAATTGGAATTAAGTATTAGACGAATGTAATAAACATTGCTGTTCAATCAGCCGCTGATTCTTCACTTGTGACTGAAGAATCAATAATTGGTAATGCAATATTCGCAGATTTAAATAGATACAATCAGATCAGCTTAGAGTATTTTCTAATTTTTGGGGTACTGTATATACGGCTATTTTTAAATGTAGCAAAACGTGATGAGCTTTTTCAACATACAAAGCATTGACATCACACTTTAATTCTATGCATAAATGTCTCAAACTTACATAAATATTTTTCCATTAGAAGAATGCTAAAATTTGTTTGCTTTTCTCGCATAATTAGTTCCTTGTTTTGTATGGTAGTATAAAATAAATTTAATATAAAAATAGCACGACAACTATTGATTTAAAAGAAATTTAGGAAATAAAACTGACGGAAAGGTGAAGCGAGGTTCATACTAGTGCTTCTAAGAGTTTAATGAAAGAGATAAATAAAATAATTAAACATTTAATAACAGACAGAATAATTATATATTACATAACAAATTTAAATTACCTAAACTGATTAATAAAATAATTTTTTTATAAAAATGCGATTGATTTTATTTTAAAGAAGAAATCAGAATAGTGTTGAAATTTGTGGAATTTTTCAAAGAAAATAACATTTTTACGAAATATATTAACGTAAATAACAAAGAAATATTCAATAACGTAAACTGTATTTAACGATTTCCCATGTGCATTGTAAATAAGGGTAATTTCTTCTTAGAAATGGCTTAATTGGCAGGCAGCATTCTCGTTTTTAGCAGTACAAAGAACCATAAACACTGCATCAGTTTCTGCAGCACATGTACTTATTGGATAATTCCTAGCACTTTGTAATATGAAATATAGAACTATAGATGTTGCTTATTATTTCTTTGAGAATGACGTATGCAGTTGTCTCGAAATTTGGATAAATGCTTGCAGAAGGTCGCAGAATACTAGAAATTTATAAAATCCGAATCTGTTTAATTTAGTGCATTTATGAGCATATGCGTTAATAAAGTTAAACCAAACCATGCATTCTGTGTGAAAAATGGTTCGTGAGTTTTTTATTTGTTTAATTTACTTTTTATAAAAATTTTTCTGTAAGACATTTTTAACACTTTTATTTTACGAACGGCTTTATATTTAATTTATAAAAAGTTAAAGGTTTACGGACGCATAATATTAAACCTCACTCATATTTAAATAAAACTTAAGATTAAAAAAAAAACTGCTGAAGAGAAGGTACCTACCGAATTCGACTGTTTAAAGTTTCCGGGGTCATGAATGAGTCAGAAATCATAAAAATTTACGTTACTTTCGGTATAAAAAGAAGTAAATATTCATGAATATAACTAAAAAAATAATTTAAAGCTAAAAATTTTGTTTTTCAGATTATCTATTGAAATTAACTTCTTTCACATACTGTTTACTTATTTATATGTGAGTCAGCATTAAACATGGTATTTACTCATTAAACCTCATTTAGGCGCAAATTAGTAAAGGATGCTTTTTACATCGATTTCAGAAGAGGCATCGCTTTTTTACTTCTGTTCAATAAGAAAGAAAGAAATCAAAGAAATCACCACACACCCAGAAATCATTTCTTAAATATTATCAAAATCTGGTTTCACACAAATTATCTACAAATCTTATTGATTCAAAGTGCTATCTTATTTCATGAAATAAAAGGCAAAAACATTACTTAAACCACAATTTCAGTGAAAAACGAAAAATCTAAAGCAATGTAAATGAAGCGAAATTTTACTATGAATTATCTCAAATTTCTTTGATTACGTAAATAATTTGGCTAGCAAAACGTATAATAATTATTGACATGCATTATTTATGAATTATTGACATGCATTATTTATGAATTATTGACATGCATTATTTATGAATAATTATTGATATACATTATTATTTAAGCGCCATTCTCAGAGCGAAGACTAGAAATCACTAGCAATAGTTTTAGACTATCCTATATAAAAATTTAAACATCATTCTAAATTTCATTTCACCTTTTTTTTTTCGACTCTAAATTACTAGTGGCTATTATTAAGTATCAAAGCATCTCAACACGTATCCTTCGTGTGATGCACCAGGTTGTGTTCATAATTTCTCTAGATGCATTGTACGAGAAAAAGTAAAATACTGATTGACGCAAAATTTAAGGCGTAGAACTAAGTGAAACATATAATGACATGTTATCAGTCACCTAGTGAAGCATGCGATT
This sequence comes from Stegodyphus dumicola, assembly GCF_044657685.1. Lineage (NCBI taxonomy): Eukaryota > Metazoa > Arthropoda > Arachnida > Araneae > Eresidae > Stegodyphus > Stegodyphus dumicola. The sequence continues at coordinate 186,931,113 of NC_140781.1, forward strand.
TGCATGCTTGTTATCAAGAACTAGTATGAAACTGCCTGCAAATATATAAGGACAATGTAACATTTTCCAGATGAAATATAAGATTTATTTATAGTTCATCAAGAATATTTTTCTCGGTTAAATTTTGAGCTTCATGTTTAGAAAATTGTGACATCAGTGAGAACGGAGAAGTAATAGTTTCTCCTGAAGTTATATTGAATAAATTATACAAGGTATTTCTCCCGCCTTCGTAGTGTAGTCGTCAGCACCCTCGACGTGTATTCGAGAGGTCCGTGGTTCGAGTCCCGTCGAGGACATCGGTCATTTTTTATCTCTCCTGCTTCGAAATAACCTAATGACTCTACAATACTACCTTGAATTTATTGGGATATTTGGCAATACTACCTAAGATTATCTCGAGTATTGTGCAGATAGTACATAGATAGGAGAGTCCATAGGATGTAACTATTTACGTAATTAGAAATTAGGATGCAAATTAGCTATGTAATAAAAATGTTAAGCTTATGAAATTCTATTGTTTTCCTAAAAGTTTAATTAATATGTTTTAATTTAATTTAGTAATCAACGAATCCATAATTCATTTACATTTAAATGAATTTGCATGCAATTGAAGAAATGTAACGTATTATATATGCATCTAAAAGCCTGAACTCGAAAATTTGCTTCGGAAAAAAAAAAAAGGGCGGCGAAACGAAATGGCGGCAAATAATATAAAGCATAGAATCCACTTCAAAGCAGTGAAAACAAACAACACTAAGTAATACAAAATCAATTCCATTTATTTATAAGAGCATCATTATGAATGAAATAAAATGAATGCAGTGTAATAATTGCGTCGAGGCAAACAGAAATTATTTTCTCATAAAACTCAGTTTTTGAGTGAAAAAGATTTAAAATAAGAATCCGTTTCTCAGGAACCAGTGTCATTTGTAGTGGGACATCAGTCCAAGTCCATCTGAGAGTCACATAGATTATTTAAATTGCTCCCACAAAATTTCTTTTTCTAATAAAATTTAAAATTAGATGCGCTTTACAAATGTTACTTTCGTTTTAACGGCTCCGAGTTAAAAATACGCGCCATACATGTACATTTGTTACGATTTTGGAACTCTTCCCTATTCTCGAAACTATTCATGATTCTATCTTTTTATAGCATTCGAGCGATCAAAGTAATTTCCACTGAAACTTCTCTTCATTTTCCATTAAGGACGATAAAACAGCAGTTCCGTCCTTTTCTCCTCGGATTCCATTAATATATGCAATTTTAAATCCAGGAGTTAATATTCGCTTTTTCCTCTTTTTAAATAAGCCCAAACATCAATAATGGGATTTGGGGGAATTTCTTCATTTCCTAAACGATGACGTACAACTGCACGTGAGCAGTGAAAAATCTACCACAGCCGTTTCGTGGCTAAAACCATAAATCCAGGGAATACTTTGTTTCGCATTCCCAAATGTTCGCTCACATTAATGTGCCTTTGTCTAAGAGTGACAATCAAAATTATTGCAAAAAGTCGAAGAAAGTACAACAGGATAGTAAGAGAATTTTCATTTGTTTTAATATAGCATTATTGTAATTTTTATTCTCAGTACATTTTTTTAAAGTTTCATCAATCATTTCAGTTGCATTTTTGCTTTTTATATTATTTTTTGCCAAAGAATGTAACAAACGCTTCCTTTTAGTGAAAGTCCATACCTTGTTTATAAATCCACGGAGCTAGTTGTATTTCCATTAAATATCCATTTAAGCGCAATCTTCGGTGAAATCCCAGATTATTAAGATCGAAATGCATATAAATCATAATAAAGGAATTTCGAAATACCTTTCAGTGAAAGATAAGCTTATCCAATTTGAAATGGTCTATAAATCATTATGAAGAGATTTTAAAACACTTACTTATATGGAAATCTTAGTTCTCATTATTCAATAAAAATTTAGAATTCTTATGTGTGACAGTGTTATTGTGAAATTATCCCAGTTTTATGTTTGGAGAAATAAGAGTGATTTTTATTACAAGAAATTCAATATAGGGTATCTGAAGAATGGATTCATGATAAAGAACAACGAAAAATATATATTTGATGACACAGACACTAGAAAAATGGAAGCTTTTAATCGGATTGAAATGGCTGTCGTAACGCTTTCTAAGAATATACTTAGTCTATTTTTTTTCCAAAATTATGGCTGCAAGATTCAAAATTGTGGTTCTACAATTCAGTGTAATAAAGCCTAAAACACGCAGTTAGTCCACCGCTGCGAAAGTATTTTCTTTGGTTAAAGTTTAAACTGTCGATTTCACGAATGCAACTGCAACGAACAGCAACCAACAAAATATTTAGAACCTAGAATTTTATTTGGTTATCTTATAATCTTATGAAAGCTTTAGTTTAATTTCTACTAAGAACGAAAGTTGATAACGTTATAATCATCAATGACCATTCGCTCTTCGGAATAAAGAAATGGCTATGAATTAAAGTTATTAACCGCCTGATGTTCTCATTTATTATGCCCCTTTTTCTTTACCATTTCACAGTAAAAGCAATTTGCAGTTATTATGAGATCACACTTTTACCATGAGTAATATGTCATTTTACTTATTGTCAGTTTGTACCAGAAATTTTCGATAATTATTTTGTATTCTTTATATTTCATTTCTTTGACGTGTGTATTTTCTGGGTATACAAAGCAAAATATTCGCAAGGAAGAAAACATTATATCCTAGCTTAACATTCATTTGTTAATTTAATGTCGTGAATATTTTGAACTAATAATTAGGTTTCTTGCCCTTTAAGCATAAACATGAAATTGAAAGTTAAATTGATGCACACAATGAATTCTCTAGAATTTTTGTAGAAGAAATAATTACTAACTATACTAATGTCACACTGCTGAAATTAAAAATATAACCTTTTGACGGTAAATATGGAAAATGGCAGGGATTTTAGAGACAATTTGATGGTGCAATCCATGAGAATAAACCATTATGAAAACCTGATAAATTTTAACTATTTGAAATCGTTCTTAAAGGATTTCCCAGTAAAATGTATACAAAGATTGGCATCCATGCAAAACAATTATGATTTAGCTGTTGAACTGTTAAAAGATCGATTTGGTAAAACCTAAATTATTGTGCGTTCACATTTAAGTAAACTTTTAGGCTTAACTCCTGTGAAATTATATTCGAACTTAATGGAACTGAGAAAGTTACATGACAGACTTATTCAGATTCGAAGTCTAGAAGAACTATCAAAGTAGCCGGAGCAGAACAAAAATAATCACGGTGGAATTATTTTTGCGATTTTAGAAAAATTAATTCCTGAAGATGTCGTATTAGAACACAGTCATTCTGCTAACGAAGAAAAACATTTTTATTTTGCGAGGCAGACGAAGCCGATGAAATGAAACATTCATAGTACAGGTAATCACAATTAAAAATTTGTGAATATTTTGTTCTACAGCTGCACATAAAATCGATAAATGTCCTTTATGTATAAGTGAACAGAAAACTAGTTTACTACTTCTTGGATATTGTTTTAATTGTTTAAAAATTCTCATTTTCTAGATTTTTCCGCGATCAAATACGGTGCAAGAAGGGTGGTAAAAACATAGCCATTGTAGTTGCGAGGAGGTAATAATGACAAAAGGCTTATCAAAAAATGAAATAAACAAAATGTAGATGACGACGATATAAATCAATCAACTAATTATTCTGTATCAAGTCGGGAGGGTTTCAATATAAATTTAAAGACAGCAGTAGTTTTCCTGACTAAGAAAACAGGAAATAAAAATTAAATGTTTATTCGGCATAGGTAGTGAAAGAACTTTTATTGATAAACAGATATCTCTTAAATTAAAGTTGGAAGTGATAAGTCAGGAACGTTTAAGTATTTTTGTTTTTGGTTCAGGAGCACAAAAAACGCAATGAGTAATTGTCTGAAGGCAACTGTGAAACGTGTTTATAATTCGAAGGGACTAATGACTTTAGAAGCTATCGAAACTCTACATATTTCCGAAGCGATAGTTAAAAAACCTGGCAGAGAAATTAGTAATTATTGTAAACAGATGAAAATATGAACGGCTGGTGAGCCAGATTCCGAAAATTTAAGAATATCATTGTTAATTGGTTCAAATAATTTTTGTACCGTCGTTACTGAGAAAAATGAAACGAATGCTAGGATCTTTAGTGGGAATGGAAACGGAACTTGGGTATGTGTTTAACAGATAAAGCGCCTCAATTTATATGAAACCCTAGGGAAGTTAAAGAATGAAAAACATTGTTTGAAATGAAAATATAGAAGAAACGGAAACTTTAAGAAAAATATATAATTTAGAAAGTTTGGGAATCACTTGTAACGATAATTTAAAAAATGATGAGGTTTTAAAAGAATTCGAAATAAAAATGTTTGATGGTCGCTGTGAAGTCAGCCTTCCGTGGAATGAAAACGCTGAATCGTTATCCGATAATTATGCCAATTCTGTAGGTCGATTTAAAAAATTAATTAAACTGAATAGAAATCCTTTTTTTAATCAGCATAAGGAAATTATTTCGAAGCATGTTGCAGAAGGAATAGCCGAGAAAATTGATTCCAGTACGTCTGAGAATAAAACTGAAGTTTATTGTATGCCTTATCAAGCAGTAGTTCGTGAAGATAAATTAAGTAAAAAATTGAGAATTGTTTTTGATACATCTTCAAGTGCAATGAACTCTATTTCCCTTAAGGACTGCCTGAAACCTGGTACAAAATTAACGCCAGATTTGTTAGCCTTACATTTGCAATTTAGATTGAACAGCTGATATTGAAAGTGAATTCTTGCAGATAGCATTAGCCACATGAAGACATAGATTCTGTAAGATTTCTGTGGATTAAGAATGTTACGAACATGGAACCAGAAGTACTACGAATGAAGCAGGTTGGTTTTGGACTAAGGTCAAGTCCATTCTTGCTAAATGCAACACTGAAATAACACGTAACATGTGCGAAAGGGATTACCCAGCTGCGTTCCAAATCATAAGTAACTAATTATATATAGATTATCTTATCCATACCTTGCAAGATGAAGAAACTGCCTTTAAAGTACATCGGCAGGTGAAGTTAGGAGTTTTAGGAGAAGCCGGATTTAGCATGAGGAAATGGCGAACAAATATGCAGCAAATTCAAGATCGATTCAATGAGAAAACAGTTTCTGATAGTTCGCTCTGTAAGATACTCGGATAGCGCTGGAATTCTGAGGAAGATTGTATAAGCATTGGGAAAACTGATGAATACGAAGAATCATATAAATTCAAATCATCGAAAAGAGGTGTGATAAGAACTGTTGGAAAGCTGTTTGCCCTAAATGGATTAATTTAAATTTCATAGAGCGAAAATGATACTTCAAGAAAAATAGAAGCAAAAGCTGAACTGGGATGAACACTTACCACCAGATTTTGCGAAAGTATATCAAGATTGATGTGAAGAATTGTGCTGCTTGAACGAAATGATGTCACCAAGGCATTTTTTTAACTAAACGAAAATGACGGATTAACTGATTGGCAACTTCATTGTTTGGTATATCAAAGACAAAGAGCCCAAGAAGCTGTAATTTATTTATGTAACAGCAATTTAGTTGGAAATCGAGATCGGTTTTAGTAGCCTGAAAAACAAGAGTAGCACCGGTGCATGAAATTGCATTAGTTAGGCTAGAAATTCTCGCAGCTCCTGTAGGAACTATATTAATTCATGAATCCGAAACAACTTGGGACTTCTGAAAGGTACTAAATTTTATTTCTGGTTCGATTCAATCATTATCCTTCAGAATCAAAAGCATATTGGATCAAAAGCAATTCTCGAAAACTGAAAGTGTTAATAAAAAAACAGAGTTGAAGAAGTAAGAACTCTTTGTAATTCAGATTGGTGGAATCACCGTTCCGGAAACGAAAACCCCGCGGATTTGCTATCTAGAAAAGACAATTTAGTTGTTCTTAAAGAACTGCCGTGGAATGGGCCAACCTTCGACAAGGAAAGATGCAGACCATTGGCCGCTATGGAATGTATTTGTTTTGGTAGGATCTCTTTTTGACAATCGGAAACTCTTTTTGACATACTGAAATTCAGCAAACTTAGCAACGTAATACGAATCACAGCTTGGATTCAGAGATTTATTCACAATGTGAAGAAATCACATACTAAGAAAAATGGGTATTTAACTACAGAAGAACTTCATCTGGCTGAACAGTATTGGATCAAAAGAACACAGATGGAGTCCTTTCCTCAAGAATATTTGGTTTAACTAAAAAAAGACCATCGCCAACAAATTCAATCATTAGGCCATTTATCCCTATTCTGAAGGAAAGAGGTATGATTTTCACTGGAGGGCGCCTTCAATATGCTACTATTTCGCACCGAGAAGCACATTCAGTTTTATTGCGCAGCTTTTGTCACTTGTCTGATCTTATATTTAAGAACTGCCATGAAAGAGAAAAACATGCAGGTGTAGCAGAGACACTGACCGATCTTAGAGAGGAAACGTGTATTTTAAGAGCCAGGCAAAAAATTAAGTACATTATATATAAATGCATTTTGTCAGAAATTTCGGGCGGACTCAGATTCCCGCACCACTGCCACCTGAGAGAATATCAGAAGCATATATTTTTAAAACGACGGTATTTGATTATTTAGGACCATTGTACATTAAAGATGAAGATAACCTATGTATTGCTTTTCACTTGTGCCGTTACCAGCACGATACGTTTAAAATTGACTCTTGACTTGACTACTCAGACATTTCTACAAGCTTTTCGAAAATTTGTTAGAAGAAGAGGCATTTGTAGTGTAGTTTACAGTGATAATGGAAGGCATTCCAGAAAGCAAACAGAGAACTGAATCAGATGAGGAAAATCATAAAAGGGGAAGAAATGCAAAAGTGATTTCGGAAGTTATCTATCAAATAGAAATTTATCGTCGAAAGGCCGCCTGATGGGGTGATTTTGGGGACCTCTTAGTGCGGAAAATCTTAGGAAGAACATCAGTTTCATTTCAAGAACTGGAAGTTATATTGATAGAGACAGAGGCAATGATCAACTCCAGGCCTCTTACTTATGTTTTTAGTGATTCAAATGAACCATAACCACAAATACTGGACACTTTTTGATTGAATGACGATTATTGACTCCGTTTAAGTAAGTAAATCAATTTCTTTCTCTGAATCCCAATTTTTTAAAATGAGAAGATACCAAGAAGATTTACTTAATAAAATGTGGAAAAAATGGAAGGCACCATACTTTCTTGAGCTTGGGTCAGCTAACCAATCACTGTCAATTATCAGGCCCGCAGAACTTTGAGAGAACACTGTAATTTTGATAAAAGATGTTAACGCGCCTTGGCTTTTATGCGAATGGGCATTGTGACAGAATTATATCTGGACTTGATGGTCGTGTCCGTGCATGCAGAGTAAGGCTTTCGAATGGAACTCTCATTAGAGACCTGTGTAACTGTTATGTCCTCTGGAATTCAAAATCAAATTTAATGAACATATTTACTTACCCTAAGAACTTTTGTTCTGAAGGATGTTGCTGACCCGTAGATGGCGCTGATATCGCAGAACTGTTTTATGATTGGTTATGGGTTTAGAATGTAGCTAGATGTATGTAAGTTGTATGTTCATCAAAAGTTTATGTTGTCTCTTATTATAATTGGGCCATTAAAAAAGATTAATGACTAAAATATCTTCATTTACTGTGGGAGAAGCTCAAGACACCAATTGAACCATGAATTCTCTGCTTGTCTTAATTGTCAGTTTGTCTCGCCGTTTCCAGTTTATCTCGCCGTTGTCAAGCATGCATTTCAGCTAGGTGGTATCATACCCGTTATGAGAGTGATGTTTCCATTCCACATTGTTCCGACCCATTAGGTTTTCGCGATTTGATGGTCCTAATACATGTGTTTTTGTACTTTTATTTGTTTGTGTCTTAGTACGTGTGTATGTCTTTGCTTTATTGTTTGCTGTGTTGTCTAGTACCGTCGCACAAACTTCTTGGATTAATTTCATGTCTATTAAATAGGTCTTGTTTTATTCCGTGCTTTGTCTTTGTTGCTTATTTTTTGAGTGGGAGTGAATTATGTATCCATCATGATATATCAGTTTTCTTTGAAACTTAATAATTTATATCAGTTCAATACAGGAATAAAAACATGCATTTAAAATGTTTTCATTTTATCTTTATGCTTAGTTCTGGTACCCGAATTGTAATTCGTCACATTAGAAGAGGAGCCATTTTCCAACAAATAATAGCATCTTAACGCTGTTCTTAAAATGTTTTAATCATGTAGTTAACTTATAATAATTCTGCATTTCTAATCTCATTAAATGTTTATCAGACAAACAAAATAAAACTAATATCATTATTGTTTTCAATAGCTATTCATTGGTAATTTTTAGCAAGATTGCTACCACACTCACACAACACTAAATAATCATTCACTAAAACATTGATACAAATTCTCTCGTCGAAGTCAAGATAAACTCAAATACAGTTTAACTTAACAGGTATTTGTTTTGAAAACTTTAAATACACTGTTTTTTAATGTTTCGTTTTTGAAGATCCTTGATAGATATTTGTTTCTAAAAACTTTGAATATGCTGTTGTTTAATGTTTCATTTTTGAGGATTCTTGATAATTAATAGAAATCATTCATCAGAATTAATTAATAAAAATCATTAGCATTCTGGCGCAAAACTAAATGAGCATTAATCGTAGTAACAAGCATGACTAATATTTTTATAGATTATATTCAACAAAAAATTAGTTATATGAATAATTATGCCTCATACGTCTAGTAAGAATATATATATATATATATATTTAATTCAATGTTTAACCACACAAACATAATAAAACTAATATCATTATTGTTTTGAATAGATATTCAATTGTAATTTTTGGAAAGATCACTACTATATTTATACGTCTAAAACCTTCATACAAATTCTGTCGATCAAAAGCATGATAAACCGAAATACAATTTCCTTTTAAAAAATAATATGCATCTGTTCAAAGATGCACTTCTGCAAATTTTAAATAGTTAAAAGAAACCAGTTATAGCATCACATAGAAACTACTTGCATTGTGGATCAAAATGGAATGAGCATTAATCGCAGTTTTTATAGTACGTGTTCAAAAAAAGCTAAATTTACGAATTAATATGCCTCATATATATTATAAGAATAAACGCGATTAGATATATTTGAATTAGAAGAATGAAGCATTTTAGAGATTATATTAAATTACAGCTTCTTAAACAAGACAATCGAATATTGACTTTAAAATTTTGAAAGTTTCTTGCATGAAAAAGCCTTTGATAAACTGCCTCTGATAGTAAAATGCATTTAATGTCTCATTCTTTCCCACCAACTCTATAGCGTAGAGCTCCCAAATACCCCCACTAAACCTTGCAAGAGGAAAAATCATCCTCTTGTTTAGCATCTCCAATTGATCGTCCTGTCTCCCAGCAGCAAACGAGATTACTATCGTCAGCGAAGGTTCTTTTAAAAGTTTAGGCCATATTTCAAGCTGTCAGAAAGAGGCTTTAGAGCTACCGGATCGCATTCGAGGTCCGAAGTCCTCTGGAGCAGACAACGACAAATTTTCTGGAGTTCCTGGCAGTGGAAATTCGTTTTCGATGTCATACGTAAAGCTCTAAATTACACGTCAGTCTTAGCTATCGTTATCTCAACTTAAATTAACCTTTGTATAAGACTTATGTTCATGACATTGTATCGAGCATTGGATAATTGTGGTAAAAGATTTAAACATTTTACTTGAAATCATGAAAGTATTATTATTCCCTCTTAACTCAGAAGATATCACAATTAGCGAATTAAAAAAATTGCAAGGATTGGCATTTAAAGTAATGTTTCATTACTTTTAAAAGTTAAATTCACCTGCTGTCGCGTATTAAGCTGTTATCACATATATAATGATTTGGCACAAAAAAACCTTTCCTGCAACAATTTTTCTACTTTGTCTAGTGATTTTCAATAGCCAATCGCTGCGTGTTAGTTACCCCCGTGTTACAATATACAGGAAAGTGTATTTATTCAATAATAAAGGTGAAGATGAAGCTTCGATGCTGATAATGGATTGCTTGAAACATGGAGAAATTGTAAAAGTTTTCCGAAAAAAAAAAGATATGAAGCCTCTTTCGTTTAGTGGTAAATCTGGTATATTGTTTTCCAAATAGTTGTCCTAAGTCAGAGACGTATATGATAACTCTTTTAGCATTAATATAGTTACAGCAGACTAGAACTTCTGTAGCAAGGCAGCATGTTAAATTACTATACCGGCATGAATATGTATAAGCTATGTACCTAAACATATACGTGTGTACATTTATAGTCTAAGAAGCAAATACAATATAAATAAAATAAATACACATTTACTCGCGGAAAATAATTTTTTGCATTTTATAGTAAATAAATGAAGAAGTTCAACCTAAATAATTAGCATAAATAAGCAATATTTTATCGCTGATTCAGTTTACTTTTCTTATCAAATTTAAACATGGTGTCAAATCGGAAGTGCACTTGGATTAAACATTTCTGTGATATTAGGGAGTTACTCATTCAAATACAGTGTTGAACAATGTAGTTTCCCTAATCAATTGTTTTCTCTCATTGATAGTGTTATTCCTTAACCCTATCAAAAAAGAGAAAAAATAAGCACAGAATTACAGCCATACAGCCCAGAAAAAAAATTAACAATTTTCTCTTAATTACACAAACACAGAATCTCCTAAACTCAGGAAAAGGACACCTTAATTGAGTTAGTAAGCATATTTGGTTTTGGATGGCTTATTACTAAAATACGCACACAAGATGGAGAGAAGAACCATATTTGAGTTAATAAAAGCAGTCAATCAATAGTATATATTTAAAACGGCAAGACTAGAATGAAAGGTAATAATTTTTGCATTTCTGTGTTTAGTTATATGTATGTAAAAAATAATAGTACCACGTCTTCAACAATTTCATTCTTGTCAAACGTGCAATATAGCAGAAAGGTTATTGGATTTTGATATCTGTAGCGATATGATATTCTTGCCAATTGCCTTTCTTTACACTTTATTCCTTTTCTTTGATATAAACAATCGATCTCCTAACAAAATTCGTTTAATCAATGCGTACAATCAATTTTAAATAAATTTATTATCATTTGCTGTCAAATGGCATCTTACTGAATGACAACTGGATTTAATAGTGACCTAATGATTACTTCTTTTGATATGTATGAATGGCAAATGTCATTGCAATTATTAAAGATGAAACTTTGCAGATATTATTGTAAAACTGAACAGAAAATTGAAAGATAAATATTTGTTTTAAAACTGTATTAAGTTTCAAACTTTGCCTTATCATTACGTAATAACGAAAATCTATCTTTTTAATTTTTCTTTCCTAGAAATCTCTTTCCATTACTCTAACAATGTATATCACTTTTAATTTCCTTAGACCTTTTCATCTTTCGTTTTCATATTTAAAATTTAATTTACGCTACAAAATGTATGACTCCGTTTGTTTCATGATTTTAGTTAGATTCAGTTTTCTCAACTGTTTTAACTTTCAGGAAATCCAGAAATAATAGTCATATCTCAAGAACACTTACATAAATATTACGTGCAATGAGCCATGTATTAAACTTGGTCAGCGTATTCAACAAAAATCATCGCAGAACTCCTAGCAACCCTAGCAAATAATCCTTCATGGGGTATTCTGGTGTTTTGAGAAACTCTGGTTGCAAAACGCTGTTATAACCATTAACGTGTTTCGATATATGAAAAATAGATTGATGTAACTAAAAACAATATTTTCTTATAATCTTATCATATTTATTGTTCACTAATTATCTCCTAATTAATTTTTTTAAAGTAATTGAATACTTTCAGGGCAAACATTAGTTATTCGCATTTTTCGTTAAATATATCAGAAGTACAGAGAAAGCTTACTCTATTTATTAAAATATTAATATATAAAGTAAGGTAAATATTACCAAGGGAATGACAGATGGTAGAAGATTTTAATCGCCCAAGAGCATAATTTTTTGTGATAAAGTTTGTCTGTGGCGCTAAGTTATTAAAGTAAATATTCTAAAATAGCAGCGGTTTTTAAAAAGCATTATTTTATTTTATTTTTATGTACAAAATATCAAAATGCTGTTACAGCCCATATAATACTGTAGTAAGTAACAACAGCAAAAATGCAAGTAATGTCAGAGAATATCTTTAATAAGAAAATAAGAGAAGTTTAACTTAATTATCATTTAAAAGAATCCTCTCTCAGCCAAGGTGAGGCTCTTTATTCATTGCTACAGAACAAAGATGCTACTACATCTGCTACTGAAATAATAGTATTTGCAAAGGGCATTAAGGATCAATTAAGACCGATTTTCAATTATAGTCGACGATACTACAATAACAAGGCAAGTTAAAAGTAATGTTTTGGGTTATAATGTTTCTCATGCTATTTAATTATTAATTTTAGTCTATATATGTTATAAGTTGAATTCCTTCTTTTCGCCAGCATTGACTGAAAGACGAAAAGCAACGGAAAGATAAATGAACGTATGAAATGTTAATTGTATTATCAATGTTATACAAAGTGTGTTTAATTTTAGTGGTGGTTTTAAATTTTATGGCCTAAGATAAATTTTTATCGGTTAGAAGTATATTTATTAATATTTTATTCGTAAGTTATTAGAAGAATCCTAGCTCACTAAACTGTTAATATGTAATGCATATAGTTTTATTATGCAATAAGCCTGTATACGCAGTATACCTCTGCAGCTTTTGTTTAAGAGTGTAAATACGATTGCAGTTTCTCAGTGGGACGTCTTTAAGGGCCCTGTGGAAGACGGTTTTTGTAGATAGTGGAAAACGAGGGACATACAAGCTGCTTACCACTGGAGATGCCTTAATCCTGCGTCACTTACCTACCTACCTACCATTGATTATTAACTAATGATGAATTCATGAGAATCTCAGTCATCGTATAATCTTTTAAATTTAAATATCTAAATGTTTGAATGAAGAATTGTACCACATAGATTAAATGAATTGAAAATTAAAACCTCTTAGTCATGATCGTTTTCTAAAATATCTTTATATATTCTCCTTTTTCGAGGTATTTTATAAACATTCCTCAGAAAGAAGTAAAAGCACCTTAGAATCAAGAAACGACAATTGCGTCCAAAGAAATAAACAGACAAAGTAATGTATCGAATTTATTGTCAAAGGCTTGTTTTCTTGCTCATCATGTCTGTCTTATTCTGCTTTTGCTGTTGTTATCGAGAGGGAGACCTTGGAGATACCACGCATTTATGTCGGTTGCGGAATTCAATAGTCGCAAAGGAAGATGGCCGTTTTGGATAAATTGCAAAGAAGTGGAAGCTATGGTCGATAGATAAGTTATTGAGCGACTCGTAAATTTCTTTTACCGATTCTTCTCTTGTATTTAAATTGGTGTGGCAAAGTATTCAGAAGTATACATCTCAATCACTGCTCCTGAAACATATCTTAAAAAATTGGTCGCCGAGGGTTTTATTTTCTGATTTGTAAATGACAAACTGAAATAAGTTTGTCATATACAGTACTTCAGGTTTTAGTATTTTTCTCCATGATTTTATGATATCTAATGCCGTATTAAACGGAATATACCACGGCGGTTGTACGAAGGAATAACCAAAAGTCGCGCTACATAAGGGTATTGTTATACTCAAAAAATAATGACTAAATAGATAATTACAAATAAATACGCCTTTTCAGTAACCGTTATGCTTTAACATTACCTAGATTACTGATTACGTGGACTTCTTAGATTGCGAGATTTTTTCAGCTTTTACAGTATAGGTAGATGGCAGAAAATTTTAAAACCTAAATGTTATGCATTATTGTTATGCATTATGCATTATTATGTGTGCAAACGTGGAATGAAACTTTTAATTATAGAGATATAAGGTATTTTCTTCTTCTTCCCAGCTTGCTTTCGCTGTGTAACGGTAGCATACTTGGCGCCCGTATTCGAGAGGTCCAGGTTTGAGTCCCGGCGAGAAACTTTCACATTTTCACATCTCCTGCTTCAAAGTAGCCTAATGACTCTACAGAGATAATATAAATACAACATAAATAAATGCGAAGAATATGATTACTAATGTGATTTTTAATACCAAGACTGAAAGCAAAGAAGTGCAAATTCCTACAGATTACATTTCAATTACATTCAAGTGGGAATCCCAAGAGATTACATTTTAGTACTTTAATTCATTTTGAGCCTTGTTATATGCTAATTCAATCTCGGAACCGTTGCTTTCTGACAGGTGTTCAGTCAGTCTTATAATTTAAATTTGAATTCAAGTATTAAAACTTTTGACAAAACACTGGCATTCTTATTCAGACACCTTGAATTAGTTTTTGAAAAGAAAGCATAAAAGTACAATTTTCCTTAAGTGCTTTTTTCATTTTCATTGAAATTAAATTCTAGCAATAACTTAATTTTTTCAGGCATTTTGCATAAACTTACTATTATACCTGGAATTTATTGAAAGTTTTTTTTATTAAATGTTAAAATGATCATTTTGAAGGAAAGGCAGAAAAGCGCATTAAATTTAATAGTCCAAAATAAATTTAAGCATTCACAATTTAGGGATGACAGAAAATAAATTTATATTGCTGGCTCTCTTTATCTTTTGGATGTCTAATGTATAAAATTTTAGAAGATTTTCGCGATACATTTAACTTCTCATAATTTCACTTAAAACAAATAAAAAAGAACTCTTCTTACTGATATATTTATTTAAAAAACTTAGCAAATTATGTTACTTTCTGCAGTTGCTGGGGCCAAGCAATGGCTAAACTTGGAAAATACTAGGAATCGTCCTGAGTTCTGCTCTCGGCGAAGGAACGAGCTGCTTAGCTAAGTCTCCTACTGTCCATGTGTAACGTGAATAAGATTCAGCTTTCCACAGAAACTCTTCGTAAGTATATTCATCATAGCCCTAGCAGTATTTGTCGCAATTAAAAATTTAAGTACAGAATTCTAAAATTCCTCTTTTACGAAATTCTTTATTGTAATGTGTATTCTTATCTCGAATTTTAATTCCTCAGCGAATGTAAGAAGACAAAACTGAGAAGAGTATAAGTACAAAAAAGCGTTTTCATGCCATACTCCAGATTAGTTGGATTGAATACGATACTTATATTTACTTAGAATTCTTTACTGAAGTAATGTTAAATTTTTGATGCGACACGTAACGTTAAGAAAGTTACTACTTATTCTATTAAAATTCTGAAAAAGAAACTTTTCTGCACTGCTTGCTTTGCTCAGAGAGAAGAGCGGATATCGTACAAAGCGTTCAGTAGGTAACAAAGAATACATTCCTTTTCAACAACAACCTTAGAAAACGCCTTTCATTTACAGTCGCGTTATGTAAAAAAGAGAACGGCCTTTTGAACCACCGACATTCCCAGAATTGCAAACCATATGAGAAAAGCGTTCACGGAAGGGGGGGTGAAGAAGAAAAAATCATTTCTCACTCTCACTTTCATTTGGCTTAAAATTCAGGGAGACGTAAGAGAGTGAAGGAAGTGATGTCTGCAAAAAAATCGAAAGAGCAGCTCCTCGAAATCGATAGCAGAGCAGAAACTGAGGGGACAGTGGAGAGAGTCGGCTTAAACTAGATGTCTTTTCACAAGATGTTTCCAAACATTCCCTGTTCTTGGGAAAATACGTAGATTGCCTCCGCTAGGAAAACAGAGCTCCCTGAGTCTTTCGATACTTTAAAAATGAAGCTGACTCTACATATTTAACACATTTAGATGAGATTTTTTTCAATAATATGTACAAAATCTTTACAGAATATGGTAAGAAAGTTTTAGATTAGCTACACAGCTGATCTAGTAAGTTACCGTTGACGCAGAAGTTCAGTGTTCAGGGTAGTGTAAACGTTCTCGTCTATAGGCGAAAAATGAGCTTCCTCTTTTTCTGCAAGCGAACTAAGTTTTATTCCAAGAGAAAACTCATAAACTCAGGCCATTATCAATTCATACATCTCTTTATGACAAAGTAACAAATTTTTACCCGCAATAGAATAAACTCACTACCACCATAAAACAAACTCACTTACGAAACATATACTATGAAAATAATTCATGAATTTCATCTATCAAAAGTTAAAATTTTATTATGAATAGCAAAATGTGAATTAATTTGAAATATATTAATACGATAAATAATTACTTTCCGTTATACAAAAATGAACGCTAGCAGAATACGCAAACGAAGAAAAACCATGTCTTAATTGTCACGCTTGTTTGGTAGTTTTAACATTTTAATCAAGAATGCTCTCTCTATATATACATAATATATATGTGTGTGTATATGACGTCGTCACCAGCCTTTGCTAACTAATGTTACATTTAAAAGAAGCATTAAATATATAGTATCTTTTTAAATTGCCTTTGACTGTTACTGAGCCAGCAACATGTACAAATGAGGCAAAGACTCTTTCAAACATTCTTCCTTTTATCCCAAGAAATAATAAATACGACATCATCACTAGATTCGGAGTTATTTATTTCAGTTTTAATATTGTTGGTCTGAAAACAAAGGAAAATATGTTCATTATTCTGAGATATAAGCATTTTATTTTTGCTTTCGGGCGAAGGGAAGAGAAGCATTTGGACCAAGTAAATTCTGGGAATATCATATTTATTACTTTTCTGGAGGAGATTATACAGGTACATTTGAAAAAAACTTCAAGTTATTTCTATATAGTCTAGTCAAGTAACGAGACTTAAAGTTAAATGGGAAGTACTTCACTTACACAAACAAGTAATGTTGTCGACGTCAGGATTGCATGGAATTACTTAATTAAGGCGAAACACAGGTGTGCTGACTATTTATGTTCAATTTAAGTTATAACCGAGAGCTTCGTAGGAATAGCTCTTCTGTTACTTATCTACTGCCGTCATTAACCGTTTGACTGCTACGCGGCGCAAAAGCGCTGCGTTCATTTGTCTCGAAAACCTCGACGCAGTTTCAGTGTGTCTTTGTTGCTCCATCATTAAGTCAAAGTATAATTATAATTATAATAAAATATAAGTCAACATACAACATTAAGTCAATATATGTCCCGCACTTTTCGTGCTTTCTTGCAAGAATTGCTTAGCAGTCAAACGTTTAAACTCTCCACAGAAATTTTTGAGTGGACAGATTTTCAAATGTTCTCATTCTGGAGTCACATATATTCATACTTTATCCAAGATGAACATCAGATCTCTTTGACTTCTTGTTGGCACTAACAGAAATTTTAAACTTTGTTTTTTAATGATAAAAATGTCCCATGGAAGACACTCAGAAAGCCGTATGTTTAGGATTTGATAAGGTAATAGTGAGAATAACTATTATATTGCGAGTAGCAATCAAAAAAATAATGTTAATATGCTGCTAAAAATAAAAGTTACGTATCTCCATTCTTGCGGTATCTCTCCATTTTTGCGGTATCTGTGCAGGAAATCCTGTGGACTTAATAATGACGTCAAATATAATGTTGAAATATGATGAAATGCGGCTTCGAATTTATTCGAAATATGATATGATCAATGATTATCAAGATGATTTGCACAAATAGCGTGCAGAAAAACGAGAACAAGCATTTATAGTATTGAAGGTGAAGAAAGCAACAGCTATTCATCGAAGGATGAAGAGACTGTTTGGATACCTGTGTATCCTCTCAGTGAGTGGAATCTTCAACGAGGCGTACATTAGTAAGAGCTCAGAATTAAAGTATTCAGAATAGGTGATAAGGTTATAAAAAGTTGTGTATTAATGGTAAAGTAAGTCCAAGAAATTATTTGTGTAATCTAAACATTATTCTAAAGTACTGAAACGCCTGCCATGAACATGGGTGGGGGGGGAGCTAAGATAAAAAGTGATGAATTCTCTTCAATCCTGTATGTGCATGTTCAATTTGTAAAAAAAATTGATAATTGCTCTATGACTTTTTTCTTTGTGTTAGTAATAGCATATTGTTAGAAAATTTTTATGAAAAGTGTTTAGTTAAATAATTTTGCTATTGTATAACAAATATACAAGTAACAACAGTTAAACTGAATTTAATAACAGCTAAATATCAAGAAAGTTTTAATAATATAAAAGTACTTCAGACTCATTAGGTTTTTTTTTTGAAGCAGGAGACGTGAAAAATGTACAGTGCTTTCGCCAAGATTCGAAAGTTGGAAGGTACGAGTCGAGTATGCTTCCACAATTATACCACGAAAGCATGCGGAAAGGAGGGAGAAAATGCCTTTCATGCAGTATGAGACATGAGAAAGTATATAATGAGTAATATACATCAGTTTATTTTAAGATAGTGAAATTACATTGTAACTGGTAGTTTGATTAATATTGCAAATATTAGAGAAATGTAAGAAGCATTAAGGAAAATTTAAGAAGACTTTATATTTATTTACCAGGTATGCTACTTCAATTGGAATTTCTATAGCAATTTATGCACTTATCAGCTGAAGGTGCAAAACAATTCTAGTACTTTTAAATAATTCCTAGTTAATTAAAGCAAGTCATACAATTGTGCAATTAATTATTAGTATTGATTAATTTCTATATTTTATTATGCTTACCGATAAAGCCTACCTATGTTTTAAATATGCATTCATCTCCATTATATTAGTTTGAGCACACCATTTCGTAAACCCTGATCTAAAAATGAAGGTAAAATAAGCGAAAAGAGTTTGCTGATTTTCAGCTTGTATGGAGGAAACGCATCATACACTATCTTTGCTCATTGAAATACATTTTGTTACCATTTTCCTCTCCTTTTACGATTCGGGGATACAAGCGATTTATTTCCACTGTGTTGGACTGATTTGAATCCGAATGAATCAGAAGTATTTGACTTAACATTCAACACGATTACACTTGGTAATCGTTTAAATCTAACGATTGGGGTTCCACCAACCGAGGGATAAAATCACTGAGCACTTGAGATAAAATCACTGGTAGTTGGGCTAATGGGCTGACTGCATGGGAATTTTCGTGTTTTCCCTATGCGAAACTTGTATACAATCCAGTTTCCTTAAGTGGAATGTCATCCACGAAGGCATCTCTCACCTTAGGGAGGATTTCGAATGCTTTGCCATAACTGAGAAAGAAACGAAACCAAATCTAGTGATTGTTCTTAACTCAGGTTTGATGCTTCAAATTTCTTTTTCATATTTTAACATAGAACAATTACTATTCCATCTATGTCGACGAGACTAGTTGTAAACGAAGAAGTAAAGAATTAGTTTCCCAGTTAAATAAAGTTTGAAAAATCTCTGTTTAAATTTTAATGTAAAAGAAGCTCTCAAAAACATACAAAGGAAACCGCAATATTAATATATCACTTAGTTCAATTTTTATTTATGTAGATGCTAACTAACTATTGTATCAGATCATTAAGGGGCTGCAATTTATTCCTGGACATTCGGCCACCAGGCAATGGTAGTTCGACACGGTTTCAAATTCCAGAGAATGAGCTGCATGCATGGGAGCTTTTGTAGTTTTCTTCATGCGTAACATGAATACGAGCTAATTTACCATAAGAAGATCCTTCCGAAGACATCTCTTCCCTTATTCAGGTAACCTCTTTTACTTTGCCTTAGCATTTAATATTTCAGTTGTAGAGTCATTAGGTTAATTGGAAGCAGAAAAGATGAAAAATATGCAACCGCCTTCGCCTGGTATCGAACCACGGACCTCTGGAATACCGGCCCGGCGTGCTACCGTTACACCAAGAAGGCACGCTAGGGAAGTGGGAGAAATACCTTATATACTCCCCTTTTTAAAGGGCGACTAAGGTTTTAGGGGACCTAGTCGCCATATCCTGGGTGCGGAGAATCATCATCCACAACCCTCTTAGTTCGGGCGCCACTTGTAGAGTCATTAGGTTAATTGGAAGCAGAAAAGATGAAAAACATGCAACCGCCTTCGCAGGGAATCGAACCACGAACCTCTGGAATACCGGCCCAGCGTGCTACCGTTACGCCACGAAGGCACGCTAGGGAAGTGGGAGAAATACCTTATACAGTCTAAAGAAAGTTAGTTTAAAGCTTAGACACATAGCTACTGATTAATAAATAACACTAATGCAAGAAGAGGAAAAAAGTAATGCAAGACTTCCCTTTAAATAAGCTTTGAAATCGTTTCTTTGTCAAATTCCAGAAATAACATCTTTCGCAGTTTTATTTCAGGCTCTCTGAATTTTAAATTAATTAAAATAATCACGTTGTACAGGTTAAATCACACTATTTCTAGAAAAAGGTCTGCCTAAAGGCAATCGATAAATCACATTCCCGCAAAGAAAATTTCTAAGGAAAAAAAAAGAGCTTTCATGTAAATAAATGCAATTTTTATTTTTTCTTCGCACTTTCATAATTTGAATAATGCAAGTTGAAAACAATTCACCTTTGCAAAAAACAGAGAAAGAGAACTGTCTCCACAAAAAAGAATAATTGAATATTGAGCAGAACATATTAATAGCCTGAAATGCGGCGGTTTATCCTTCTCTTTTAAAGCTTCAGTAGGTCTTCATCCTTTTCTTCTAAGAATTGAATCGGTATATTTTGATTAGAGACGACTTGTTTTAATGTGATCTTGAAGCTTACTACCCTTAGTCCATTCTTGTTTCAACATAGACTTATTCAGGATCTCTTGGGCTCACCAGCGACCGAACGTATCGTAGGAGTGTATGCGACGAGAACAAAATATCTTGATGAACGAATATTAAACACGTTGTGAGCTATAAAAGTACATAATTAAGGTAATTGAATGGAGCTAGTTGAGCCTGGGATCAACTCCCAGCTGATGGACTGGCTGCGTGAGAGGTTACATAGTTTTCCATATGTGTAACATGAATACAATCTGGTTTCTCTCAGATAAATCTCCACGAAGGCATCCCTACCCTGAACAAATGGACGTAATGTGTTAGAATGAGCACCCGAGCGATTTAATTAATAAATCATCATCACCCTATATCATTCCAAATAATCTAATCCAGGCAAGATTTTTTGAAATTATAATGTATTTGTGGCTTATATGTACTAATATTTTTCATGTTCAGCTGAATGTAAGTTAGGTACCTAGGGATGTGTACGTAGCCGTTCTGGTGTGTTATATAGCAGCTACATCTTCCTAAGTGAGCGCTGTACTTGATGCTATTTTCTTGTTGGAAAAAAAAAAAAAAACGAAAATAACCGTTGCTTACCCCAAGCTTCTCATCGCTCTGCTTTAAAATGTTTAAATAATCTATTTTATTCCTCACTGATTAAAAAAATTCCAATTTCGCCATGCCACTACTTCCACTACTCACCCCCCCCAACCACTATACTATCCTTAATACGTTTTACAAGTAGGCACTAAGTTTTCTTTCTCACGATCTGCCACAGGTTTTAAACTGACAAATTTGCGTCTTTTAATGTTAAATATGCCGAATTTACCTTTTATCGGAAAATATTTCCTGTTCCCGAAAGTAATCCAGTTTCTGAATTTTCATTAATATATTTTCTTGCTAAAGCAAAAAGTCTGTTCAAAAGGTTTTTTTACATGCAGCTCAATCATAGTAGTTATGTTTTTTTAGAAACTTTACTTCAACCTTTCAAAATTTATGATACAGTTGAAAGAATATTTACTTTAACTGTTCAAATTATATTTCGAGTTTCCCTTGCTGTTAATTTCAATGAACCTATCGACCTGGGTTTTCAGATCATTGCCTTTTACTTTAAAATTTCCAATAATTTCCTAGCTCGAAGAATTCGCTTTTGAACCTGTCTGATCAATTTCCTTTAAAGTTTTTTTTTTTCATTTTCCCCCTCTACTAAAATGTCTTTTCTTTGATTCATTCTAATTTCATTTCCTTTAGACCGCGATGCATCACAAATAAATTTTTTTACCTCAAAATTCACATTTAAATAAATACAATGAAAGCAGCATTCAGATTTACGATTGCTCCTAACGTTCCAAACAAAGGTAAAAATTCATCTTTCTTTCATGTATCCGGATATGTTTTCATGTGACTATTCGTAAAAATTCATCTTTCTTTCATGTATCCGGATATGTTTTCATGTGACTATTCGTAAAAATTCATCTTTCTTTCATGTATCCGGATATGTTTTCATGTGACTATTCGTATTATTTTCAATTGAGAATTTCTTTCGCTGTTACTTAAGTAAAGAATTTTCCAATTCGAACTACTGGAATAACGAAAGTTTTAAGGTGAGATGAATCTCCATTTTTTGCCGTAAATGAAATTTTTAATATTTTTCTTTGCATAAATATAGTCTTTAGGGTGTTTGTATGAAAAGACATTTTAAAAACATATGCATGTTAAACATCAATCTTTTGTACAGTTACAAATGTGATGCTTAAATACATTTTGCCCGTTTGGTTTATTATGCAACACTAGTCTGAGTTAAAATGTTTTATGTTATAAATTGTACATTATGCTACAAAGTTTCAGCAATAAGTGTCCTTTTAAAATCTTATGTAACCCAGACTAGTGCTCGTCTCGCTTTTTTGTGTTGTTAAGCTTTTTCTGCCGTCCGCTTTGTGTTTGATTTGAAGGTATGAAAAAAAAACATTCGCTGTAAAAGTTTTAAGTTTGAAGCATCAAATTTTATTCTTTTGGTAGTTTGGGATAAAAATTAATTTACTTTTAAGAAACTTAAACGGGCCTTGAAGGTATTTTTGTTACGCTTGTTTCCTAAAAAACAGAAATGAAAATTGTGTAACAATTGCAAAATTTCTATAAGTATACTGTATGGTAAAAGAAAATGTATCAAACTTTTATGTAACACAATTAATTTGTAATTATTAGAATGCTAAGCAAAACTGACAAATATTTAGCATATAACTGACAGTTCATTACTTTGATTTGTAACAGGAATTGGAACTGCATAAGCAGTTTCTGTCAACTATAAGTTTGGTTTTGCCATGATTTTAAACAATTTCAATTTCAAAAGAAAGAAGTTTAATATTAATAGTTTTATTAAAACAAAACATATGCTGAATTTTTTTGTTCAGTGTAATTTAGGGTACGAGTATATATTTTCTTCAGAAAAGAATTTCTTACCCAACGGGACCCATCAGCGGTCGAGCGGTAAAGTCGTTGAACACTGGTAGCTCGGTCCAAGGTTCGAATCCCGCTAATGGGCTGGCTGCATGGACGCTTTCGTGGTTTTCCCCATGTGTAATGTATATACGTGCTAGTTTCGCTTAGAAAGTCCCCCAGGAAGGCATCCCTCCCCTAAGGCAGATAGCCCTCGAGACTTTGCCCTAATCTCATAAGAAACTTAATTCTCTCTTACTAAAGACACGATGTTTGACAAAGCATCTTTTAGGCCCACCAGCGGCCGAGCGGTAAAGTCGCTGAACACTGGTAGTTCGGTTCGAATCTCGCGAATGGGCTGGTTGCATGGGCGTTTTCGTGGTTTTCCCCCTGTGTAACGTGTATACGAGGCAGTTTCGCTTAGAAAGTCCTCCACGAAGGCATCCCTCCTTAGGCAGATAGCCTTAGTGTGCTTTGCCGTAATCTCAATAAACCAAACCAAACCAAAACATCTTTTAGATAAAATAATTTTATAATGATTTTGTGGTTGAACTCTTAGAACACTGCATTTTTACTTTTCGAAACCCAAGTAAAGATAGACACCAAAAGATATCTACTTTATAGATGCTTCTGGGTATAGTATTCATCCGCAACACTAAACATATATTCAAACATAAATGAGTGCTATTTGTATGCATTCTCATTAATATAAAAGTATTATATTTTAAATCTTTTTTTTACTGAATGCCACATCTGAATAACTCTTACTTGATTATTTTAGAAAATCGTCACTATAATAAAAGAACAAATCAGTTTTAAATGAATTCTAAGAATGTTCTTTCGCTAAATTGCTATCAACATTTACTTTACTCTTTTTTTTACGAATTCTTCTTCGTAATCAAACGTCATGTTTCCCTCTTCAGTTACTCTCTTTCCTGCGCTATAAGCTGTGCAGGCTATGTTTAACACGAAATGAAACATTAATTGTGTCACATTTCATCGAATTCAAAGTGTTTGGCAGCCTAGCAACCCAACTTTCTTGATTTAATTAAAAACTATTCTCCGCTTGCGAATGCGGGGAAAAAACAGAAAAATGAAATGAAAACACCAACTTCTCATGGCTCTTTTCCTTTCATTTCTTTCTTCGGTGAAACTTTTTGCCACAAGAACAGAAAAAAGTTATCCTTTCTTCTAGTTTATACGCCGTATCTACAGCCAGAGTAAAAGAATCTCCGGATTTCAGCCTCTGAGATTGATTTTTTGTATTGATCGCGTACAATAAAGTTACCTCTTTGGCGTCTGCTTGCCTTCGTGAAAACTGAAAACTTGAATTATTATATTACTGCAATGTTTAATACCAGAATTAACCACACAGAAATTTCTTTCCTGAAATAATGCAATATTTTTCGTCTTAGGTACCATAACTGTTACGGAGACACGAATTATTTGTTTTTAACAAATGATGCAAATAGTTATAAAATCTGAATTTTCGGGGCCGATTTAAGCTATATTTGTTTCACTCAAACAAATTCCACTAGTGGTCCAACTGATAGGAACATTGGACATTAGTAGTGAAACCAGATTCAAGTTAGTGACGCTGACTGCCTCACCGAAGTCCTGGGTTCGAATCCCGGAGAAGGCTTGGATGTTTGTAAATGTATAGTATCTGTGCGGCATGGCGGAACTCTAAATATGCGGCGAGCCGAAAGTGCCCTCGAAAGGTTGGTGATAGCGTAAGAGTTGTGGGAGTCCCTCGGACCCGTCCAGCCCTGGGGTGCTGTCCGTCAATATTAGAGGTGGAACTGAGGAAAGTCGTTTTGTCACTTGGTCTGTGACTAAGTGACAAAACGACTCAAGTCTCTTGGGAACGACAGGTGCAATCTTGCACTTCTTGCCACAATGAATTTTGTGCGCTTGTTCTGCTGTTACTGTCGGTCAAGTGAGATAAGTCATAACAACTTTATGTGCATGATATAAAAATTTAATTAACACATAAGAAGCTAATCCAATATGCATCTCGAGGATCGTATATCGCATCGCTTTTATTAGTAATGTCGTATTGCGTCGCTTTAATTACTAGTTAGAAAATTAAGTACGAGTCACTGGAACAGTTCCCAAGAATTGCTAGAGCTTCCAAATGTAAGTTGCATTAACTAATTTAATTATCCAGATTTTATTACATTTGGTCTACGAATTGCGTGTTAAGTTTGCAAACGCCCCTATACAGAATCGTCTGGACAACCCTTCTTTTATTTGGTTGATTTAATTATGGCAAAGTAATTACAGATTTTCTAAAGAAAACTGGCTCGTAAATACGCTGTATATAAAGAAAGCTACGAAAACGCCCGTGCAACCAGCTCGTTCACCGGAATTCGAACTCCGTACAGAACTACTCCTATACAAGGACTTTTATCAGTTTTATCTTGAATTATATTTCATTAACCAAAACCTGTGTTGAACTGAAAATACAAAATGTATTATTATTCAGTCGGCTTTCCGAAAATACGCGAGGGCTACTTCCCCAAGGAGAGAGATGCCTTCGTTTAAGATTTCTAACCAAAAGTTGCTTGTATTTACCTTACACATATATAAAACCATGCAAACACACATGCAAGCAGCCATTCACCTGGATCAAACTCTGGTCGAACTACCAATGTCCAGATCTCTTATTCTAATGGTCACTGGACTCTTTTTTAAATTTGATCCGACTCTGCTTTGCAGTCTCTCCAGCATTGCACACTTATTTTTCTTCCGACTTTAAGGTATACAGAAATACATCCTTTGATAACATAAATTTATCCACTATTGGTTGTTGTTATGGTTCTATCCCAGCTGCTTACTTGCTCTAATCGTATGTTGAGAATGGATTGTATGGTAGAGATCAGCTGCCTTGACAGAACTAAAGCCACCTCTTCTACGGCGGTCCATGCAAGCTGGGCAGGAACTGTAAGGTTACCGTCAAATTTGTCTCTTGCTGTGTTATCGCTAGATTTTAGCTTTATGTAAAATTTGAGAAGTTGGACTAATAACCATGTATAAGCTATTCGATGATATCGGTCATGGGTTGTCCTCTTTGGAACACTGTTGCTTTGCTTAATTACCCAAATTGTTTTGTTTTATTACCAAATTTTAACAAATTTGTTTAATTACAAAATTTTACCAAACAAATCTTTGTTTAAATTTCTTCAAATAGTAATCATTAACTGGCGGAAAATTTCGAAGCTGCTTGCTGTCACTCATCATTTATTTTTTGTTCAAAAAATTTACAAATCACAACATTTATTAAAATTTATTCCTACGCATTGTTTTTCCTAAAAATAGAATTTCCAAAACTACGTATGCATTTCAACAATTAGTAATTTCATTACTTTTTTATCTGCATCTATAGAATACTTAGTATAATTTTTTTTCATTCCCACTTCTTCTTGGAGGGGAGGGGATTTGGTACTGATATTTGAGGGCCCACTAGTGGCCGAGCAGTAACACCACTAAATAATGGCAGTTCAACTTGCCTTCAACTCTCGGAGAACGGGATGGTTGTATGAGAGGTTTCGTAGTTTTCTTCATCTGTAACATGAACACCAGACAGTTCTCCTCAGAAAGTTTTCCACAAAGTCATTTTTCCCCTATGTACACCTATGAGTGTGCTTTGCAGTAGTCGAAATAATCCAAACCAAGCCACCGATTTGAGCGCGATGCTTCCGGAGAGGATGCTTTGGCGATAGATATTATAAAAAAAGTGGCTGGTAATATAATTTTTTGCATTAAGAAAACCATGAACATTTCAAACCGCAAGCCTCATATCTGTGAACTAAACCTGATTTCCAGTACTTTCATCCACTTAACCATTCATGGGAGATACTTTTATCTGTAACCAAACAGACTGACATGAAAACATAATACAAGTATAGTAGCAGCATATGATATATGACACACCCACCAGCGGCTTAGCGTTCAGATCACTGAACACAGATAATTGGTCCCACTCTCACGTCTCGGTGAACGTGGGCTGGTTGAGAGAATATTTGTAGTCTTCTTCCTATGTACACATACGGATTACGAAGCTGCTGATGTGGTCTCCGAGGGAGCCTTAGTAAGTTAGATGAGAAAATGAAGCCTCTGAAAGTACCTGAATATGACAAGCTAGATGCAAGCAGATGAAACTCCGAGAAAAGTAAGGTGAAGATACCATTGTCCCCTCCTATATTGCATGTGTGCCAATCAAATGGAAAGCGGTGAGGGACAAAAGTCACGCAACACAAGAAATCAACAAACGTCAGCAGTCCAAGCTTAGCTTACCAAGTTGTGATCTCTAAGCATGTCTTTATACATGCCATGCGAGTAACAGTAGGTTGAATTTTAAAGTCGTCATGGATCAATTTGCTTCTAAGCAAGAAATGAGCAATCACAGTTCTTCTTAGAATTTTATTTTGTACTATCTGTAGTTTGTGGGAGTCTGTCTTTAAGGGTGAGGGGTACAAATACGGAGTATAAAATCGCCTTACAATGCATAGGTAAATCCTCTTTTTGTTGAGAGACAGTATAGAGTAATTTCCAAGGGCGATACCAAAGCCTTTACCTATAACGTGCTTAGTATGTCAAGTCCATAGCAGTTTTTAGTTGGTAATAACCCCCAGGTAACTTACTTAATTACAAATTAAGAGGTATATCTCCAACTTGAAAAAATGGCATCACATTCGAAATTAGCTGATGACGAAAGTATGCTTTATCGCTGGGAATATTATTCTGCACATGTATCTTTCTAGAGAAAATTCTTTGGCGCTTGTTGTCCTCTTACAGAAAAAAAAAAAAAAAAAAAAAAAAAAAAAAAAAAGAGCTTTCAGAGAAGAAAGCTGACATTGTAAAAAATAAACATTCATAGTTTTAGAAATATTAATATTCTATACAAGTGTACTAGAAATTTTAAGTAAAAAAGACTTCCAGGCTGAAATCGAGATTTTTCAATTCCGCTGGAAACCACTAATATTATTTGCTAGAAGTAAAAAGATACAGTCAAAGTTACATGTATAGAGGATTCCCGTTAGGTACTTATCTCTTATAGAGAATTTTCTTTATGGTCGCATCACAGGTCAGACCCTAATGGGACTCTCGCAGTGTCTCTCGGCAAGAGTAGGTGACAGGTGACAGCAGAGCCGGACACCCGGACGGCTTTCAAAGGCTAATCGGGTATAGTCCGGTACCCGCTCCATCTAGATAATAACATGTTTACAACATAAATACCTAGAGTTGCATTACCTACACGACAGGAGAGCATAACATGGCGACATAACATAGCTCAGCACAGACATAACATGGCATAGCATTCGACGGGACATAGTATAGAATACAGTCATTGCATAGTGACATAACATATTTACAACATTAAATACACAACGTAATGTAACTTACATGACAGGTGGATATAGTATAGCGACATAACATAGTTAAGCATAGATAAGACATAGCGACATACATATTGTGGTTACATATTTACAACATACAATTCGTGGTGTGGCATGACCTATGCGACCTATGACATTGCATGATGACATATCATAGCTTAGCGTAGACATAACATGACACAGCATTAACATTGCACCATCATGTCACATAGCATAGAATAAGGATTACATATTTACAGAATTAAATACACAACGTAACTTAACTACATGAAAGATGGGTATTGCGTAGCGACATACCATAGCATCTCATGGACATAATATACATAGTAATGCGACATAACATATTGACATCACAGATTTACGGCAAGAGTAGGGAAAACCAGCGCATGCTGAAGAATACCGACCATATTATCAAAGTATGAAAGAATAGAGAATTGATGCAAATATCTTCCTCAACAGATTTCTAATTAAGCTTAAATTAGGCATCATATTTATGCGCTAATTTGATTAATGCCGTTGAGATTTAGTTTTTTATTATTATTCATTTGTATGAAGCAAGAAACTATATATTTTTAAAAGTTTAAGTGAAGAAAAGTGCAAATTGATGTTACTTTTAAATCCACAGTTCAGTTTTTACGTGAAGTGCATTAGATGCGCCGTAAGAAACATTTCTTAAACGAAATGGGAAAAAAAATATTCGGGTAAAAGCATATTCAGCGTATATGTTCATGGCGGCGAATGCTGCTTCTGTGTTTTCTTGTTTAAAAACGTGTTCATATACGTATTTATAATTGATTAAATAAAGATGTCGTACAAACACCGAATAATTCTTATTTTTATTTTATTTTATATGATAATAATAGAGTTTTATTTTTGTGTTTAAAAAAACTTTCGTGAAAAAAATCCATTTCCCTTTAATAACACTGAAAGCAAAATACTACATATCTCCAAAAAATAAATATAACAAAATATTTTCGGTTATAATATTCTTCCAACTTTTTTTATTAATTATTTTATACATTATTGAGATGAAAATATCATACCCAAATATCGGAATTCGTTTATACAGAATATCTTACTCCACGTCAATTGACATAAATTTATAGTTTCGTTGTTGCTAATATGCAGTTTTAACATTCTTAATTCTACGTACGTTTGTCCTGCTTCATTGCAATTGTTTAGTTGTACTTAAACGAAATTTTGCAGATTACGTGCATACTACCATATTACGTGATTCATGAGATAAATATATTATGGGACACCAGTGGACGAGGGAAGACTGCTAAAACTGGCAGTTTCACTTGAGTTCAAATCCCAGAAAATGGGTAGACTGCATGAGCGTTTCCATGTTTTGTGGTTTTTCCCATATGTAACGGGAATACGAGCTAGGTTTCCTTACAAAAATCTTCAACGAAAGCATCCTTTCCTTTAAGCAAATAGTGTTGCTGCGCTTTGCGTAATCCAAGCAATTCAATTCATGTTAATAAATCGAGTAATCGAAATCAGATTTGCTGGGTTATGGCAAAGCCCTCTAGAGTTGTATATCTAAGTGACGCCTTCGTGGCGAACATTTTAAGGGAAACTAGTCTGTATTCACGCTACATATGGAAAAAACTCCGAAACCTCCTGTACAGCTAGCTCTTTCACCAGGATTTGTACCCGGTTCTGTTCCACCAGTGGTCGAGTGGTTAAAACCGCTGAATAATTGTAGTTTGATCTGCATTCGCCCCCTCCGTGAAACGGGCTAGCTGGTGTTTTGTGGTTTTCCTGATGTGGAACATAAATGTGAGCCAGTTTCCCGTAGAGAACTCTCCACAATGTCATCCCTGCTGTTAGGTAGATAGCCCTCGTGTGCACCTCCACATTTAAATAATCTTGAACTTAGCTCAACGTTAACTTAATACCTATCTTAGCAAGCGCATATTTGCGTAAAATGATACTAAGTTCTTATGATAATATTTGCTCATCTCGTGCTAATTTTCACTGCATTTTCCTCTTGCGTTAATTAGATTTGTCGAGAAATGAAGCAGAAGCAATCCAATATTTCCAGTTAGTTATGTGGTATTTTGCGAAGCAATCGAAACTGGTCCAATTCTCCCGCAATTAAATTGTTCATAACATAAGGTATAGGATGGAAATGTAATGTAAACAACAATCGGCAAATTATTGAAATAAGAACTGGTTCGAGAGAAATCACTTGCTTTCTTAATTAGCAGCGTTCATATGGAATCACAGACAGTGAAGAATACCAGTCTGATGCGATTTTCAAGCAATACCCACAGGAAAAAAATCCGTTTCATCGATTTATTCACAACGAAAATTCACAAAACAAAATTATTCACAAAACGCGCCAAAAGATTGTTTCAGCTGTTTTGAGCATACACTGGCTAATATACAAGTTCCTAATTTATATTCTGCACAGATAACTTTCCAAAAAATGGACAAGAGCTGAGAGATAATAAAGTTAACAATCCCTTCGCAAAAGAAAATTTAGTTTACATTGCGCAGAAAACATCGTGGGAGAAAACAAAATAATGAGAAAAACATCGCAACTCTTAAACACAGTAGTTGGAAAAAATGCACTTCAGAAGTTCAAAACATTGTTTTGCAAAATATCACGGTGAAAATTAAAGTACTTGCAAATCATCGCATGATACTAATATCGCAAACATGTGTTTCGAGATTTTAAATGATTTGAGTGCATGTTAAAAGCTCCACATATGGACGAGTGATATTGGTTATTCGACATTAAATATTGGTTATTCGATACATGTTCAAATCCTAGTAAATGGCTGATTGCATTTGAATAATTTTCTCGCATAATTCATGTGTAAAGCAAATAATAGCTAATTTTCTCTTGAACAAAAAAACCTCCAAAAAGGCATCCCTTCCTTTTAGGCAGGTCGCAGTTGTGTACTTCATCGTAATCCAAATAATCGTAATCCTAAAATCCCTAATAAAGAAAAAGCATAATTTAAAATATTAATTTTAAGAAGCAGAAGGATTGTGAAATATGCAGAACCATCTTGTTGCGACCACATATCTAAGTCGCCCGTCTCTGAAAATGACCAGTATTCTTGAAAACATAAATAAACATTAATATTAATAACATAAATAAACATTAATATTAACATAAATAAACATTCTTATTGAACATGACAGATTCCGCGGAAGTCCAGAATCATTTGAAATCATGAGTGATCATCTCAGACAGAATTCACTGTATATAAAAGAAAAATAATGAGCAAAAGCTTTTTTAGCTATGTGTAGAAATCGAGTAAAAAAAATTAATACTTTTGCATCAAAGCAAAGGAATAAAAAACAGATTTTCTTAACCATTTTTAGTTTTTCAGGAATTTTAGATTATTACTATAATCAGATATTTTTGTTATCGCTTTATTTATTTTTAGCTTGTGGAAGAAAAGAGCAAAAATTAAAATTAGTACAACGTACATAATTCTAAAATTTTAACTATACTATTTTATTTAAAAATTAGCAGTAACTGAAACATTTTTTATGAATTCAGTAACTTTTTTTCATAATTTATGATGTAGAATGGAACAAAAATATTGTAAAACATTGGATTAAGAATTAAAAGTCAATTATCTATGCACGTTTCAAGCAATTTTTGAATTTATTTCGTACAGTCTTTCGATATTAATTTATCAGAATTTTTCAGCACTTACTATTATTTTATTGATGGATCCCAGTGTGCTATTTGTCTTTTTTCAGGTCACCTTCCGTTGATAAATCTCCTTAAATTTACGATATATTTAAACTTCCTGCGACAGACTGTACCAGCAATCCCTAAGCTATCCCTAGCCTTTCAGTTTATATGCTTTGTTCAAAGCAACTGAAAATTTATTATCTGTCGCAAAATAAAGATCCACAAGGCATTTTATGTACCTCTTTCTAAGTACTCTATTAATTTATGTTGCGAGTAGTAAACATTTATCGTGTTCAGCATTTCTTGATACACGATTAAATAAGTATGGTGTTTCATTAAGAAAGAACTAATGGCAAATTCATATATTTCACTATAGAAACTCGTAAATTTCACAAAAAAAATCACACAAAATCTTATACACATTAACTTAATTGATTAAAAATATCTGTAACATTAGAGCTCATGAGATGATTAAATTTTAACAGACGTATAAAATACGTGTTCATCAAATAATAAAGGTTCTCAAGAAGACAAAACATACATCCAGGCAAAACAAGCAATTGTTCCTCAAAATTTTCAAACTGAGCATTGACTTATTGACCCATTTAATTTACCATGTGCATATATATATATATAAATGAAATATAGTATATATGTACACATAAAGAGAGAGAAGTTAAGTAAAATTTTAAATTAAAGGAATTTTTGGAGAGCTGCTGTTTGTAGACGAGTAAGGGAAAATTAAATAATATTAAATTTAATAAATTTGTGAACGTAAATGAAAAATTGTTTTGAATTACTTAATTTAGAGGCTAACTCTCCATCCTACTTTTGACCAGTAACCGCTCGTGGGTAGGAATTTGAGTGCTCCGTATCATTCTTCCTTTATCACAAATCCCTCGAAAAGACTTAGAGCAGCGGTTCTCAACTTTTTGACTAACGTGTACCATCTAAACAAAAATTGAAAACCTTTAATATCACCACTACTACCACCAGTACTACAACCAGTAATACTACCACCACCACTCTTGAACAAAGCTCAGATCGCATAAATTTACGAGTGTTAGAGAAAAAAACTCAATCAGGATGTTGGGGTTTTTAACTTTTGAATTTAATAGTTAAAAATACTTTGCTTCTTTGCGTACCACCGGTTGAGAACCCCTGATTTAGAGGCTGTCAGATTTTACAAAATGCAGCATAGATTTCCTTATACTTAAATATCATCACTCTAAGCATGCACTGTACATATTATATGAACATAATTAAAAATTACTTGGACGTAAGAATGCATAATCCATATAAAAATCTATGATCAATAAAGAAGATAAAGATGTTCAATTACTGCTTTAATTCAATACAGAAAATGCATGAAAAATAGAGATTCGTCACGAACTCTGCACCTACAGGTGGATGAATCGATTTCAATTTGCAGATTTTCTTGAAACTAATGTGTAAATTTGAGCAATTCAAAGTGCAATATCAACTGAACTTCCTTTTGTGCTAAACTATCTGCGACTTTGTATAACCAAACGTCCAAATTTCGCAGTCATGCAGTTATTTAACATTAACACTGAAGTTAAAAGGAAGATATTTATTTATTCCTGTTACACTTAAAAGCGATTTGATTTTACTGTCAAATTTCATCAAGAAAAGAAAGACATGATTTAAGCAGAATTTGTGGGAAAGGGATAATAAATCACTTTCTTGATTTTAGCGAATAAATAATTTTCTTTTCTGCCCTAAATGTAATTTAATTACATTTAAGGCAGAAACAGAATTTCTACTGAAGCCGTGTAAGGTGGAGAATAGATTTTATATTCATTTCAAAACAAGCATGAAAATAACTTAAAATGCTATGTAGGGTTTATATTTATTTTAACTAACATTTATTTTAAGTTTAAACTATCTTTCCTGTCAAGCCTTACTTTCCCCTGGAACTGCCAATGCCAGAATATGTAAATTTGAGTAGAACGCGCAAGCATTCAAATTATCAGCGGAAGTAGTATGATTTAAATAGAAGGAAACAAGTTCAGTTAGAGTTATTCTTACTTCGCGAGCGCGGAGGTAGAAATCGAGAATTAAAGAACCCCGCGTTGCGGCCTATGTGCTTGGCGGGAAGTAGTTGCAATTGTTCCAGTGAGCTTCAAGTCTGCTGAATTAGCTGCGGCTTTTGTAAAACGCGGTGAGTTAGTTATTTTAGAGAGCCTCGTATTTAGAATATTGTCTTTATTTTCTTTTCAGGTTATTATTTTTATTTTGACTGCCTAGTTGGCATAGTTTGTAAGCGTCAAGAGGACGCAATTGTAATTTAGTACGTTGAATAAAAAGGGACTTAAACCCTTTATAAGACTCTGTGGTTTATACAAGCTTTCACAGTCACCTCTTGGTTGCGTGCTAGTTAGAGGCGCGCAACGTTATATTGGCGCCCGAACACTTATCTAACTGAAATGGCCGAAAATTGGATGGAAGCCGCTGGACAACACCAAGAAATGACAACGCAGTTAGAAGGATTTGGATACCTGGTCCAGACTTTGAGAGCATCAATCAAGCCAAACGTCTATTTCGACGG
This sequence comes from Stegodyphus dumicola, assembly GCF_044657685.1. Lineage (NCBI taxonomy): Eukaryota > Metazoa > Arthropoda > Arachnida > Araneae > Eresidae > Stegodyphus > Stegodyphus dumicola. The sequence continues at coordinate 186,965,883 of NC_140781.1, forward strand.
AAAAAATTCGGTGGCGGTATTTCTCTAAGGTATAGAAAACCACTTTCAGCTCTACCCTGTGCCTGAAAGACAAAAAGTTGCCATCGCCACATCAGCACTAAGAGGACAGGCCGCGCTATGGTGGAAAAATATAGGCAAATTTCTTCTAGGTGAATTTGGAAGCCCGACGTATACATTTGAAAATTTCAAAAAATCGCTAGTAAAGGCCTTCCCCATAGTAAAAGATCGCGCACGGCTGGAAGCCCAGCTATATAGTTTCTATCAACGGGATACAGCACAATTGACGGACTTTATTTTACGAAAAATCAAGCTAACGGATATGTTGTATGGGAAAAAACCCGATGCGGAGATAATTGAAATAATATTACCAAGATTGTTACCCGCTGTCCAAGACTACTTTGAAATTAGAAACCCAACCACATTGCAGGAACTTTTCGAATTGGCGGTGAAGTTTCAAAATCGCAGAATCACGGAAAGAGCGAGAGGGGAAACATATTCTCAAAGTACCAGAAGGAAGGAGGAAACAAGAAATGGAAATCGCTCATATGGGGGAAAGAACTATCAAGCTAACGCATCGAAACTTGAAGGGCAAGGCCCAAAAAGAAAATTTGAAAATAAGCATCCGCGTACCCAGAAGACACAGATTGAAAGGAAAGCTTTAAACGACTAGAAAGGCCTGTGAAAGGGAGGGTCCAGACCCCGGAAGTTTTAGAAAAACCCTCAAATAGACATCTAAATACAGTCATCGTAAAAAACTCACAGCTACCAATTATACAAGTCCTGGTTGGCGATGTACCAGTAGAAGCCCTCATCGATACAGGAGCAGAAGGAAATTTCATGAGTGAAAAGTTCTTCAAAAAGAATTTTTTTAGGATACGACTCTTTAAAACCAGAAATATGGAAATTATAGCGGCGCAAGGAAAAACATGTCACTGCATCGGGAGAGTATCATTAAACATACAGGTAAAAGAGGAAAATCTCAAAGTATTAATTTTTGTGGTGAAACACCTCCAACACTCTCTTATTTTAGGTATGGACTTTTTAAGGGCCGCGAGGGCCAAATTGAATTTTCAAGATAGTTCCGTGGTGCTGGAGATGGACCAGAGGATGGTGGAACCGGTGGAGACACCTGAATTGGACCTTAGCCATTTGAATGACCAGGAAAGTAAAGCAATACAGCAAGTGGTGAGTAATTTTTCTCATTTGTTTTCAGAAAAACCGGGAAACTGTCAGATCGTGACTCACAAGATTCAACTAAATGCCGAAAAACTTTGTAGGACTAAACCTTACCGCTATGACAAACAAAAAGACGTAATCATCGAAGAACATATTCAGGAGATGTTAAAGAATAAAATAATAACGCCCATAAATAGTGAATACGCGAGTCCAGTCGTATTATGTAGGAAAAAGAACGAGTTTCCTCCTTCGGATAAAAGGGCTTGGAGGTTTGCTATCGATTATAGAAAACTAAATAGCATAACTAAATTCCCAGTTTACCCTTTGCCGGTTATAGACGAGATCATTAGACAGATCAAATCGACAAGATATATGTCTACTTTGGACTTAACGTCTGGCTACTATCAAATAGCTATGAGACCCGAAGATATACATAAAACCGCGTTTATAACAAAATCGGGCACTTATGCATTTTTACGCATGCCTTTTGGGTTGTGTGGGGCCCCATCAACATTCCAGAGAGCTATGGACATTGTTCTAAAGCCTGTCCTAGGAAAATCAACTTTAATTTATCTAGATGATATAATTATAACGAGTAGTACGTTGGAACATCACGTTAATGACCTCGAACAAGTTTTTAAATTATTAAAAGAGGCCGGTCTTACAATTAACGCCTCAAAATGCATATTCGCAACTAAAGAACTTAAATATCTCGGTTATAAAATTTCGCAAAAGGGTATAGAAACGCAAGATTCAAAAATAAAAGCTATTAAGAATTTCCCACCGCCCAACACCGCCAAGAAACTTTCGTCTTTCCTTGGACTATGTTCTTACTATCGATCTTTCATAAAAGATTTCGCTAATATTGTTGAACCACTCTTAGTAATCAAAAGAAAAAAGAGTAAATTTACGTGGACAGCGGAAGCTAACACGGCTTTTGAAAGATTAAAAGAAGCGCTTATTAATGCCCCTGTTTTAAAATTCCCTGAGGGGGACGAAAACCTGGAAATTGCGGCAGATGCATCAGACTATGCGGTGGGTGCGGTTCTTATGCAAAATAACCAACCGCTGGCATTTTTTAGTAAAACATTGAATCAAACACAAAGGAATTATACAGCTACAGAAAGAGAAACATTAGCCGTATTAATGGCTGTACACAAATTTCGAGTTTATTTCGGCAAATCGCCAGTAACAGTCTTTTCGGATCATGCGGCGGTTGGTAGATTTTACTCGGGAAAAAACCTAACGCCCAGGTTAATAAGATGGGCTTTAAAACTCCAAGAATATAATATCACAATAAAATATAAACCGGGTAAGGAAAACAATGTAGCTGACGCACTTTCTCGTATAAAACTGGACGATGAAGGTAATGAACTTAAATGCGCTGTGTTGACTTCAAAAATTTTAGATTCTAGAGATACGGTTATTACTGAACTGAAAGCTGATCCTGAATTTGGAAATATCTATGTTTATTTAAAAGACCCCGAAAGCTTTGAGCATACAGATATCGATGCGATAAGAAATAGAGCAAAAAACTATGAAATAATAGATAATTTATTATTCTATACGAAAACAACGAACGAAAATCTTGAGTATAAGCCAGTCATCCCAGCCTCGCTTCGATTAAGCATTTTGAAGGAGTTGCACGAAAAAAAAAACAGCGGGCCACCTCGGGGTCAGAAAGACTTTAAAAAGGGTACGCGAGGCGGTATATTTCCCGCAATTATACAAAATAGTAACGGCGTATGTCAGGTCCTGCAATCAATGTCAGTTAATAAATGATATTAATTACAGCCCGGCCGGGTACTTAAATAGCATTCGCGCTACATTTCCGAATGAAATTTTAGGCATAGATCTCCTTGGTCCCTTCCCCCAGAGCGAGTTAAATAAAAGTCGTTTTCTTTTAGTAATAGTAGATCATTTTTCAAAATAGATAGAAATTGTTCCACTTAAACGCGCGTCAGCCAAAACAGTCGCAGATGCATTCTTACACAGATACATTTTAAAATACGGTGCACCGATAAAAGTCATTAGCGATAACGGAAAACAATTCATTAGTCAAATATTTGAAAACATATGCAATGGACTTGATATACGCCATATCAAAATGGTTCCGTATAGACCACAGGCTAACATAGCAGAAAGAGTTAATAAAAACATTGTAAAAATAATTCGCAGTTACGTTAGCACACATCACAAGCGCTGGGATGGCTACATAAATGAATTAGCTTATGCTTTAAGAACGGCACATCATGATACTACGGGAAAAACTCCAGCAGAATTATTTTTAGGCAGAAAGTTAATTACGCCTTTAGATAAATTATTCTTTGTGCAACAAAGAGAGCAGGAATTTAGACAAAAGGACGTGCAAAAACTAATTGATCAGGCGCTTAAAACTTCGGATACGGCAAGAAATAGACAAAAGTTATATTACGATAGAAAACGCCGTGAAGCAGATTTTAAAGTTGGGGATAAAGTATTGAAACGGAAATTTTCTTTATCAAGTGCCCCAGACAATTTTATGGCAAAGCTAGCTCCAAAGTTTGAAGGCCCCTATGTAATTCAGGAAATCAAAGGAGTAGTCTTATATCTTAAAAACGAGAGAGGGGAAATCTGTAAAGCAAGTCCCGACCAGGTGAAAAAATACTATAATCCCAATGATTTTGAAATCCTTAAAAGTTTCTTGCAGGACTCAAGTCTAAACGAAATAGAAGGGCCAGAGACTGCAACAACTATTCCACCACCCAAGAAACGGAGGACTGAAGAGAGACCTAGCACTTCTACAACCCGGACGTCGGCATCAAAAAGAAAAAAGGATTTTCAAACTCCGGCGTTTAAGAAAAACAAAAATACAGATGAACCGGGTAAAGAAACCGTAGTAAAGACGAAAACACCACCTACAAAAGATGGCAGGAGAAATTACACATCAAGGAGAATGCGCACACGGCCACAGAGTCAGGTGCCAGCAAGGCCGCCGTTCCGGAAACTGAAACGCCAACAGGAGGCACAAAAATACGACGAACAGAAGAAATTCAAGAAGGACTCCAGACCGGAGGACGTCAAGACCAGCCGTCCCAGGCAGAAACGCAAAGGACAACAACCAGACGATTACTCCGTCAAGAGGCCAGCATGTAGAGGACGCAAAAGAAAGATCAACGGGGACGACACGCGGAGATCAAGAAGGAGAAGATTGACATCCATGACACCTCTAACTTGGGATCAATTTTGTCAAAAACGGATGACGGAGTTTCAAGCATCGAAAACTCAAAGATAAGTTAAAACCTTCTATATTTTTTTTTCTCTTTTGTTCCGAAATGTTATGCATAAGTACGAAGTTCTATGTTTTGACGAAAGTCAATATGTCTCGGTTGAGACTTAGTTTTGTTTTACTTTATTTAGCTAAGGCAAAAGTATTATTTTCTTTAAGTGTAAAAGCTAAAAACAAGCATTTTCTGTTGGTCGAAAGACTAATTCTGTTATGTTAAAGCCAAAATTTGGCCGGAGATAAAAATAACTTCATATTCTTGTACTAATAAGAATTTTACTTTCAGTGCCGCCAGCTTGGCGAAGAATGAGTAAAGTAAAAATTTATATTCTCTTATTCATTTTATGGTAAATTGTAAAAAGCATATGTAGTAAACTTTTGTAAATGTATGTAAATACTTGCATGTTATGTAAAAGTAGAATTTAGTCTAGAAGCATAAAATTGTAGATGCTAAAAGTGAATGCTTAAAAGCAATGAAGTCAAAATTTAAGTATTAAACTGTAAAGTCATGCTTTAGAGCGAAAGCCTGCATGTTTAAAGATGAATGAGGGGGAATTTAGAATGAATGTGTTTTGTAGGGTTCTCCACCTACATTTGAATTTTTAAGAATATTAAAGTAGCTCATTGAGTTGTAGAATGTCGAGTAAGGTGTGTCTATTTGGTCGTTGATTTCTAACAAATCATGGTGGTTAGGGGAAGTGTTGTAAGACTAAAACACGAATATTCCCGTTTGACACCACACATGGTGGAGAGCCAGGGTAAAGTTAAATTAATGCTTGAAAAATTGAATGAATGTGAAGTAAGCAATAACTAAGAAAAACGAATCGTTAAAAAGAAAAATTTATTGTGTCAAGAAAGTGTAAATTATAATGTATGTAGAAAGATACTGATACTTATTCCTTCCAGATGCTGGAAGGAAAGACCAAGATTGATTGATGAAGTCCAGGAAAAGTTGCTGTAAGAAGAAAGCTTTGTAACGACTAACAGAATTTTAATTGTTACATAAGATTTTTTTGTGTAAACGAGGCTTTCGCCAGTTAGTTCAGAATTAGATAAACTTACAACAGGTCGTTTGTAGGACCTGCTTCCAAGTTTTCCAAATTCTGCCAGCGGCAAATGTAGGGTTTATATTTATTTTAACTAACATTTATTTTAAGTTTAAACTATCTTTCCTGTCAAGCCTTACTTTCCCCTGGAACTGCCAATGCCAGAATATGTAAATTTGAGTAGAACGCGCAAGCATTCAAATTATCAGCGGAAGTAGTATGATTTAAATAGAAGGAAACAAGTTCAGTTAGAGTTATTCTTACTTCGCGAGCGCGGAGGTAGAAATCGAGAATTAAAGAACCCCGCGTTGCGGCCTATGTGCTTGGCGGGAAGTAGTTGCAATTGTTCCAGTGAGCTTCAAGTCTGCTGAATTAGCTGCGGCTTTTGTAAAACGCGGTGAGTTAGTTATTTTAGAGAGCCTCGTAGTTAGAATATTGTCTTTATTTTCTTTTCAGGTTATTATTTTTATTTTGACTGCCTAGTTGGCATAGTTTGTAAGCGTCAAGAGGACGCAATTGTAATTTAGTACGTTGAATAAAAAGGGACGTAAACCCTTTATAAGACTCTGTGGTTTATACAAGCTTTCACAGTCACCTCTTGGTTGCGTGCTAGTTAGAGGCGCGCAACGTTATAGCTATTAAAGATAAAATTGAAAACAAGTCTTCAGTTTCTTATTAAAGAATTTTGTAAATGGAAAAGGCAACGTTACCTGTAATTATTTTCCGAGTGGATGTGTGGAATTTCTTTCTTTTGTAATCCTAAAAATTATTGCACATCGAAAGAGTATAAAAATGTTGAATTAAATCAACCACAAATATCAATTTTCTTTAATATCTTAAAGAATAATACTCAATCTCGTAATGGTATGTTCTTCTCTGGCGTGCCTGATTGAACGGGAGCCGTAAACAACTATGAAATGTTTTTAACTCTTCTAATTTACAAATAGGATAAGGAAAGAAAGCTTAAAAACAGAAGCATTACTGGTCCAACATAATTTAAACGTTAAGGTTTGTTAGTAATCATTTAAACGTTTTGTTAATAATCATTCAGTTAAACATAAATATTTGCTTTATAAAAAGAAATGGTGGATCACGTTAAATTACAAATGAAAAGTTAATATAAATGAGTAACTAAATATATATAAATAAAAAATTGAGGAAGATCACGAGGAGACAGAAAATCTAATTCTACTGCAGAGAACATCTAAAAATCTGCTCTTCGATTTCAGCAGAAAGTCCTTTTTCACCCTCACAATATTTTTCATGCCCAGTGGTCCGTTTAATTCGGTACGGAGAACATGACAGATTCCCATGAACTATTTATAAGGGACCGTCATCTGTTCTTGACCGCACGACGACTCTAGTGCTCACCGCGAGATTTCCTTCGCTGTGAGATGGTTATAAATGCTCGATTCAGACGGCTTCTCTCCTGATAGAAAGTCAGATTGTGGCCCCTTATGCGAGAAGTCGCCCTATCAACCTCTTCAGATATTAAAACGTTGGAGGACAGAATTTCTTTATTAGATTTCTTAATAACATTACATATTAATACATTTATTTTCAGACTTCAGAACCTCAGGAGATCTTTTCTATGAAATGTACTCTTTACATTACGAAAAAACTGACATTTTGTTGTAAACTACTCTCAACATTTTGTTGTAAACTATTCGCAACACTGGCGAATTAATTATTTAAGTAAAAGTAACTCCAAAAGGAAGACCCGTACCACTACTAAAGGTAACTAAAAATTGAATAATTTCGTTTATTCCAAGTGATCTGGATTAATTCTTCTAACAGAATTAGTTTTAGAGAAGTTTTGTACGAATGTTTATTTTAATTGCATTAACCGAAATAAATATTAGCTAGCATAATGTTAAAATTGCATGTTAAAATCGTGCTTTACTAAGCAATGTATAAAAGGAGTAAAATCACGTTAAAATAAAGAAAAATGAGTCGCTATATTAATTACTTTCTAATATTGCTATACTGATACTGTACTGCTATACTAATTTATTCAATTTAATACTCTTTCTAAAATTTTAAACGCACATTTTCCAGTAATATATGCATAATATGTTACACCGTTTTTAGAATACTTTCAGCGCAAGTTTATTGAAACGAAAATATTATACCTTAAGGAAGTATGGTATCCCCAATGCGTGTCAGCGTGGTGTAAATATTTAACACATTCAGTTGCAAGTGGAGGGAAGATCATGATTCTAGTCCCGGATAGGCCACAGTTGACTTTTCATGCGTACTGCACTGATAAGCCTTACGTACCTTTGCAATATATATTGTCAAGAGGAGAAAAATAATTCGCATAATTTCATAAACTGATAACTTTAGAGTATTATCAAGCTTCCTTTCTTTAAATGACTCTAGAAACTAATTTCAATATTAAAGGAAACTAATATCGTCAAAATAATGCTAAACGGGCAAACTCGAAAACGATGAATAACAATGAATAAATTAATTGCGTTAAAACTTACTTTTAAAATTTGTTTATTACTAGATTTGGTTTCTAAAGTACCTAAAACATGTATAATCCTACAAACTGTAATTACATCAAAATGTTTTCATCTTCATCCTTTTAAAAGCCATGTCATAAATCCCGATGAAAGCTCAGCTTCGACTGAAAATTCCGTGGATTCATTTTGAAATATCAGCTGCCATTATAGCTTAGCCATTCTGTTGAATTGTAATTCCTTCCACTACCCATGATTAAGTAAGGGATTAAATAGGATATCGACGTCCAAGTATTCTTGCAGTTAAAGCAGCAATTTTCAAATTATTTAAACGATAATTTCAATACAGTTTCCTTATTTCCTTTTTTTTCCTAAGGGAAATATGACTTGAGTAGGGATGTACCAAGCAAAAAGTTGTTTAATAAATGGATATTACACTTTTAGTAATATTTTAAAATTTATACTTCTAGCTATGTTCCAAGTTAGATATTTAAGCTAAGTTAATAATTAAATTAATAAATTATTGTGAAATTACTAAGAAAGGCACCAACAAATTAAAAACTCAATCTTAGTCATTTCATATGACAAAGTATGCTTTAGCCAAACGTAGATCAAATATTATCAAACCATTTGCACGTGAAGTTTGTGAAGCTTCATAACATTTGCACGTGAAGTTTTGAAGATAGGTGCAAGACTGGTCCAATCACCTGTATCGCTATTAGGGGCTTAGTAGAGCTGTTTACCAACGGGGCAAGCCTGTGGAATAATGCTACGTCAGAACCAAATCTAAGCAGTAGAACAAACAGTAGAAAACCACCATACTGCTTAAAATCAAAATTCTGAATACATTTTTAGTAAAGTATCAAACTTTTCCGAACTACTATACAGACCGGAAGACCTACCGGCAGCGCCAACGAAAAAGATAACTTTATTCCAAACTTTGTAATAAAGTACAACAAAGAGTAACTCTATATCACGGAAACGTTGCCTATCGCCTAACTATAGAAAAAAAAAATTTAAAAAAAAATAAATTTTCCGTTCAGTTACTTGTTCCTAATGAGGATATGGAAATATGAAAAAGTTTAAAACTTGTAGTTCTAAATTATTTGTTGTCTGCGAAAATAGCTTCTAAAATACATTTTTTGTAAAGTTAGCAATATTTCGTAATTTCTGATATTTACTTTTCATTTTTAGTAAAAAAACTGTGAATACATTTATCATTTTGAATTTTGGTATTTAAAATATTGCGGTTTAAAGTTTTGTTTTGAAAAATTCGGGTACATTGATAGGAGGGTTGTCCTAATCAAGACGTTTCTTGCATCAGCGCCCCACACTTTTTATATGTTTTTTATATGCTATATTACACACCATTCCACAGCCTAGATGTCACAAGGAAAGCTTTGGAAACGCGGGGTTAATAAAATTTTGTAGTCCCCATCCCTAGTGTTCCTTATTAGCCGAAGGAGGGGAAATATTGCAACTATCCCTCCAAATCATATTGATGTAGTGTATAGCTTTGAAGCTGAGTTTTGGCGCGATGAAGTTTCGAACATTCTTTTCCTTAACAAGTGATCAAACTATCAACAATAGGAGCAGCCCTAGTTCTCTGATATGTCTTCTTTCGCCCACAATTCATTCCAAGGATGAATTTTTTAGAATGAGCAAAGGAAGCATCTCCCTCAATTATTGGGTTGAAGACTTGAAGTAAATTTTAAGTTAGGCGTCGTGATGTTCTGATCGCTTACAAATTACCTTTGAACTGTTTATGAAATTTTTGCTAATTTTGATCTGAATTAGAGAGGCATCGAAAAATTCAAAGACGTTTTCAGAAACTTGAAAGAAAATCTAAACTTACTGTTGTTTATTTCTTAACTTCTTTTCTTTCGATGAAAATACGAATTACTATATATAAAGATATTTACCAAGCTTTAAGACTTCATCACAGCCATTAGCTAAGATTTTAAACAACTAATTTGAAATGCGTGTGAACCACTAATTATGGCGCATTTAGAATCACAGCCGGCAGTTTATATAATTCTCTCCCTTCACAAAGGAATAAAACATTACTTATAACTTTTCGAATGCTTTCTTACTCAAGTTTAGGTTACAGGACATATGACATATTGCTGCTCTCTAAAGGTTCGTGGATTTGCAGTAACCGACGATAACACTTGAATCAAAACACAATTTATTTGCCAGTATTACACAGAAGAGTTCCAAACACACGTTTACAGTCACCGAAAAACTACGATAAACACGCTGAAACACTCAGCAACACAGCCTTCAGGCTTATAACTGTAAAGACATCTTCACAGCAAAGCACTAAAGTACAGCTCCCGATTCGCTCGATCGCTGTCAAGCTAACCTCTGAACTCGAGATACTCTACTACGCTACTCGAGATACTACTTTCTACGCGTACAGACAGGCTATATAGAACTTTAGCCTACCTTCGAGGACATTCCCGAGGAAAACCGCTAAGAATACGTTCTAGAATGCTCTCGCTCCGTCTATAGCATATTGTCAACTTTGTCTCCAAATATCGCCAAACAGGCGATTTCGCACCAAATCTGGCAACCCTGCCTCTCACTTCCACTTTCCGGCAACCCTAACCCGGCATTTTGGGAGAGCTATCTTATCGCAGCTGGGCATTTGCAACAATAATCACCACTTTCATGAAGTTTAGATGTGTCGCGAATTGTATTCGTAAAATCAATTCGTACTAAGTTACATTAAAATGAAAAAAATAAATGATCTCAACTTGCACTCATTATGTGATAAAATGAGATTTTCTCTTTCATATACCCAACAGTTAGTCCAGAATCTAAAAAACTCATTCTTAATATTATCAAAAATTGTTAAAATTAAGAATGTGGAAGCAATTCATAGCCAATATTAATACAACATTTTAATTTTTAATTATTTAACAAAATTTATTTGAAGTTACGTCTTAACAGCTACTTAATCTTAACTTTTTTCGAATACTCCATACTGATATTCTTAGCGTTGAATACATTTAATTCCTTTCTCTACTTAATCAAAAAGTTTCTCAACTTACCTATTTTTATTCCTTATACTTGGTTACATCTATCTTTACAAAGCAAAATATTTCAAATGATTTACATAATGATACATGTTAGATCATCAGTTTTGTACAATGTATATTTTAAACTTTTGTAATTAGATTTTGATAGCTCAGAAATTAGTTATCTTTAGTTTCTAATCAAAAGCTCCATTCTTTACTCAAAATCTAATGTCTTTCATTTGGATGAAATATTACTGTCTTATTCTTTACACAAATCTAGCATCAGATCATTTTTATTCTTAATTCCACAGGGCGATTTCGCCTTTTTTGTTGACCAATATCCGTATTTGACTGGCTGTCACAAAAGCGATCTCCTGCTTTTCGTAAAAAGATATTTTTGACATTCCATTTTTCAAGTTTCATTTCTGCATTAAATTCCGAGTAAAATTTCTGTTGTTTCACAGTTTTATTTTTATTCTGGTGAAAAGCTCCAAAGTTTCTGCGATGATGCTAATCACATTCCATTGTTATTCTGGTTATCATAAGGCTTATTGTGTAAATTATTTACCGTAATAATTTTATTCAGTTTTATCGGGTACTTCAGAAATACCAGCCAGCTGAAAACCGAAAATTTGTGAATTTAGTAGAAAATAAATTTTTAATTTCATTTATCTTTTGCAAATTTAAGGCATTTACTAAGTAATTTAATTAAGCACAGCAGGGCCACTCTGTGGCCAGATCCACTTTTACCTGTTTTATTCAAAATCAAACTTATTTTACGTCAAACAAAATTTATTTGAAGAGATCAACTAAAAATAATAGCTATTTTCATTTTACATATCATTATTTTGTTCACATAATTCTAGACTAGAAGTGCGAGGTAATTAACATATCTACAAGGATGAAGCATTTGTGAACAAAGTGTAGCTGTCTATTGGGAAGCAAACTTGAATGCGTTTACCAACGCAATTCACAGCATGCCGTCCAGACGGTAAAGTGGTTAGTGACTCTAACTACCGCACCGAAGGGCCCGGGCTCGAATCCAGGAGAAGGCATGGATGCATTTGACCGTCTCCTCGTAGGAGGCAACGATGGCCCACCTATTAGGTGCTTCCATAATAAAGTGTCTGCAACTTGCGGCCTTAGTAGTGGCCAATGTCTGGGGATGGCTCGGGCCAGCCATTTGAGAGGGGAAAATATTCATAGCATATTGAGTGAAATTGTAAGCACTTGGAAATAACTTGAATTAGTTTGCAATGACGTCAGAAGCAATTATTTCAAAACCTCAAAAAATTGTATTTACAGCAGAAGTTAATTAACAGTTTGGTACATGCACAGCGTCCACAAAACTTTTATCCGGCCTTTATTTTCGCACCCCTTGTTCGTTGACATACACTTTCAGTTGTAAAAATTCATGCTATTATAGATTTTATATTTTAAAATAAAATTTTATATAAAATACGAAATCTAACTTCGTACATGTTTCTTTGACCCTACACTTATATATAGAAAATTTTATACTCGTTACATACATAGATATATAAACATAAAGTTTTACACCCATACACCAACAAATACCCGAGATATTTAATTTCAAAATTTGCTATGTTTGTCATCATTTTGAATTTGCATCGAGGAGTAGATTAAAAGAACTAGGGTAACTCTATGTCGAATTTTCCCCCTTAAATGAAACTTAATGATATTTTTCGGGATTTACTAAAGCTTTTATTTATAATTTTTTTACATCTGGTATGCTGAAAGAACTTTCACACAAGTAATTTAAAAGTTTTCAAAGTCTAAAAATACGTTAAGGTATTTCTCCCGCCTTCCTAGCGTGCCTTCGTGGTGTAGTGGTTCTGCAAGCTGGGCCGGTATTGCAGAGGTCCGCGGTTCTATTCCCGGCGAAGACGTTGTTCATTTTTCATCTCTTCGGCTTTTCCAATTAACCTAATGCCTCTACAACGTTACTAATAATCTAGTAATAGTACACCAAATTCATTAAAGTACAAATAACTTCATATTTAATTAATGCAAATAATGTTACGAGTTAGACTGCGTGCCAATTGTGAAGTCTGCCAGCATTTCCTAGAACATGCATTCAATAAGATTCTTTAAATAAGATGTCCTTTTTGAAGAAAACTATATTGATCAATATTTTTCATAAGAATCTGCACAGAGATGCTCATCGCGTAATCTCTTAACATGAGCAAACGTTTCCTAAACGATATTTTTAGTTAAATACAAATGCAAACATTCTATTCATCAACTTGTATACGACTCCTGAACACGATTCAAGACTTTTATCCCAAATGTCTTGGTCAATTTTTGTTGGACGGGAATCAAAGCTTTCGTGCTTTAAATTTTATAACGAGTACAAAAGTTTCCTAACTATAAGTATAGGGATAGGAGGATTGTGGAAAAAGGTTCTATTTCGTAGTTTTACAAAACTGATTCCTTTAAAATTACGCCCTCCAGCGGCCGAGCGGTAAAATCGTTGGACACTGATAGTTCGGTCCGAGGTTCGAATCCCACGAACGGGCTGGCTGGCATGGGTGTTTTCGTGGTTTTCCCCATGTGTAACGTGTATAAGAGCCAGTTTCCCTTAGAAAATCCTCCACGAAGGCATCCCTTCCCTTAGGCAGATAGCCCTCGAGGCTTTGCCGTAATTAAATAACCTAACCTAACCTTTAAAATTACGCGGGCCCGAATATAAATAAATTTTTTAATTGCATTAGGAATTCTTTTGTTATTGAAAGTACATGTCTACGACCAACGGCTGCTAAAATAAAGACCAGGTTTGTAGTCACTGTGTATAACAATGATACGTACGCTTTTAAAGAACAACTTTCTTTTATACATTTTCCTATGCAAACATTGAACTAAACAATTACTATAATTGGGCATTGTTTATGAATAAGATTTAAAAATATTTTGAACGATTAATTTTAGCTGTGTTTGAAGTGAATTGAAAGATTCTGCAATTTTTCCCAGTTCCGATTAAAGGTTAGGTTATTTGACTACGGCAATGCTTATGAGGTATTTCTGCCTAAGGAAGATTCTTTAAGGGGAAAATGGCTCATATTCTCGTTACCGGAGAGGATGGAATACCGAATACCATCCACGCAGCTAGCCCCCATCTGTTTGGTTTCGAAACCAGGTCGAAATTCATAATTATATGGAGCAATTTCTGCTGTAAATGCATCTGAATTTTAAGAATTGGTAACTGCTAGCCAAATTTTGCGAATTAGTTAAAGTAACTGTTATATGATACTTCATTCCCAAAGGCAATAATCAGTTTACTTTATTTGTTTATAATTATGTGTATTGTAATCTCTTTATATTCCAATAAAGCGTATTATTAAGAGTCATAAAAAGTTTCAATTTTTACAATTGTATAAATGCAAAATGCAATTTTCATCATGTTTTAGATTGTTCACTTTTACTGCTGTATCACATACACGTGATTTAGCTCTTTTCCCTTTTACAACCGATTGTGTCAAATCATAAACTGGTGCCTAAACTTAAAACTAAATTATGCCTCATTTTCTTTCATCGACGCATTTACAAGCTTTACCAAACTAATATAATTTCCACAAATAGCAGTTTTATTCAAGGGTAAAATAAAATTTCGATTTCTTTTATATTTGAGGACACGTTCTTAGTACTCTTTACCACTAACTAATTGCACGACTAGTATTCTATGAGCCTATTAAAATCTCAGAACACGTAAATGCTAATACGGCTATTTACATTTAATAGAGTTACATTAGCTTTCGACTAATCCTACGGGATCACTTTAATAATGCCTATAACAATTCTCTTAAAGATTTTCTCCCCAAAGTCTCTTTCGCAATTTTTCCCTAGCAAGGCTTCTTTAAAGAAATCTAGAATAGTTATTAAAATATAATGTGATACTTTTAAAATATGAACTCTTGTTATATTTGTTGTATTTGTATTAATTATTGGAACGTTTCTCGTAAATGATCCAACACCAAATATAATTTACACGTTGAATGAAGATAAAGTTACTTTATCAAACTCATTGTTTATTTAGATACATTATTTGAACATGTATCCCCAAATTAATAAAAAATAAATTGCGTCTAGATTGTTAAGCCACTCATTTAATATTTTATAAATAGATAAGTGTACCGGTTTATGCATGATTTAAACATGAATACTGAAAGTTTTTTATTCCGTTAAGTAATTCCTCAAATTCCTTAGAAATCGGAAATCTCCAAATCATAGCTAAAGAAAGATTTTGCTACTGAAGCATCGGAGCACTCGAATTTTGATTAGGCAAATAATATTAGAATATAATGTATTTTCTCCCTCCTTCTAGCGTGACTGCGTGGTGTAATGGTT
Source organism: Stegodyphus dumicola (assembly GCF_044657685.1). Lineage (NCBI taxonomy): Eukaryota > Metazoa > Arthropoda > Arachnida > Araneae > Eresidae > Stegodyphus > Stegodyphus dumicola. Next base: position 186,981,223 of record NC_140781.1, read on the forward strand.
TCACACTCGGCGCGTATTCGAGAGGTCTAGGTTCGAGTCTCGACGAGGGCATTATGACTCATTTTTCATGTCTCCTGCTTCAAAATACACTAATGACTGTACAAAGGCGCCCGAACTAGAAGGTGGTGGACGATAATTCGTCACCACCAAGATCTGGCTAATGAGTCCCCTAATCCCAGTCACCCTTTAAAAGGGGAAGAATATAAGGTATTTTCTCCTTTCTTCCAGCATGCCTTCATGGTGTAATGGTAGCACACTCGGCTAGCATTCAAGAGGCCCAGGTTTGAGTCACGGCGAGGGCATTACTCATTGCTCATTTTTCATATCTCCTGTTTCAGAATACCCTAATGACTCTACAAGTGACAGAATTCTTTCTTATTTATTTCTTTTTTAACTATACGAATGTAAAATGCTACAAACGAGACTAGTGCTCCAAGCTGTATGAAATTTTAAATTAAAGAAAGCCATTATTAATTAATTGTTGTTTGACTTCTGAATTAGTAAAGAAAGCCAGTAAGAGTTGTTTCTTGGTTGAATTGTTTAACTCGAATTTTCTCTAGTTACCTCTGTAGGAAAAATCTGAAAAGGAAATCACTTCATTTTTATTACAGAAAAGAAAATTTAGAGTACAGCTGTTATCACGAAAATTATTTAGTGTAACCAAAGGCTATCAACATCTTGAAGTGATTGCATGAAAATTTATTTCACTTATGAAATTTTTAAAGAACTAATGAGAAATACTACTTATATTTTTACCAGACAGTGCAAAATGCTTTAGAAGAATATCATATCATTAGAGGATTTTAAATGTTTTTTAATATAAGTAATAAAAGCAAGATAATGAGTTTAAAGTACGTGTAAAAAACTGGAAAGGTTGTATGTGTGATCCTTTTAGAAAGTATTTTATATTACTTATTTCTGGAGTATTTTCTTTTTCAATTTTTTTAAAAAGAAATATTGCTATATCAGACATATAAAATGAATCTTAAAAATGATTTTAAGTAATTCCTGTTCCAAGAAGTTCATTTAGGAGATATATATAAATATATAGAAATACACTGGTTATCATAAATTAAGGAAAAATCACAAAAATCACGATTACTGAAAAAGTTACATGTAGAATTTTATGAAACGTACCCACAATATTCAACACATAGTAAGGTATCAAATAACATAAAAAGATATTACCAGACAATTATGGTAGTATAGAAATTACCACATGTATAAAATGAACAAATCGAAGATGTCAGTTTGCTAATAATTTGCTTGTAAAAGTACCTTCAATATGGAATATAATCGCCTCTAGAAGCAATACAGCACATTCAGCGATGTGTGATGCTTTCAATTATGCGGTCTATCAGTTCCATAGGAAGCGAGAGCCATTGCTCTTGCAAAGCAGTTGCAAGCGCGGCAAGGGTCTAAGGGGGCGGATTGAGAGCAGCTAGGCGTCTCCCTAAAGCATACCAAACGTGGTCGATAGGATTCAAGTCCGGGGATGGAGCTGGCCACTCCATGCGCATAATTGTTTCCTGTTGAAGATAATCATATACGATGCGAGCCCTGTGTGGTCTTGCCTTATCGCCCTGTAGCAGGAAAGCATCACCTATTGCCTCGGCATATTTGCGCACATATGCATCAAGGATGTCATCTCTATAAACATGAGCATTCACGGTTACCCTTGGAAAAACATGTAGGTCTGTGGATCCACCCAAAGAGATGCCACCCCAAACACAGACGCTGCCTCTTCCGTATGCATCTCTTTCACGGATGTTTAACAGATGATAACGGGTTCCAGGTTCTCTCCATATCAAATAATGCCTACTATCGCGTTCTAGACTAAACCTGGACTCATCCGTAAAGAGAATAGCCCTCCCTTGTTCAGGCGTCCAGTGGACATGTTGTCGTACCCACTGCAAACGGTCTCTCCTATGGCGTGACTTGAGCAGCAGGCAAATGGTTGTTCGCCTCGCATACAGACCACTTTCGTGAAGTCTTCTACGCACAGTTGACGTTGACACCAACCTTCGGGTCGCAAGGGAGGATCTAAAAAGAGTCGGAGTAGCGGTTCTATTCCTGAGTGCACATAATGTCAAATATCGGTCATCGGTGCTCGTTGTAGCAGTTGGCTGAACCTCCTAAGTGCCGAATCTGTGATTTGAAATTGCCTCCAAAGTCTATGAACCACAGAAGGACTCACATTTAGCCATCTGGCCACTTTTGTTTGACTTTGTCCTGCCTCTAGTCTCCCAATCCTTTTCTCAATCCCAATCCCAATCCCTTTCTGTCGCAGTTCTGCGGGCAAATGATGCCTGGAGATCATTGTTAGGAATTGGCTATCTCAAATTTTTGATGTCACTATCACAGTGAAATATGTGGGCTTACTCTCAAACATGGCCTTTTATGCTCCTCGCAGATGACGTATTGCGAGTGCAGTGCCACTAATTTGCATATTGGAGTTTTACTCAGCTACTCTTACTTGGCAACATATTCACATTTTACACGGTTTGGCTTATTTTTGAAGGAGTTATTGTTATTTTTGTGATTTTTCCTTAATTTATGATAACCAGTGTATAGAAGTATATATATATATATAAACATTATATATATATATATGTATACATATATATATATATATATATATATAATGTTTATATATATGATTTTCTTTTATATTATGAGTCTCGTTCCACTTTTATTTTCATATTTTTTATATTCGCTTTTTTCTAAAATAAAAACTTCAAATCTTTTACTTGCATTTTATTAAGACTGAATTTTTACCCCTCGGATTTAAAATAAACTAAAGTAAACTTTTATTAGATTAGTTCCCGGTTAAATAAAAGTGTGACATTCTTTTACAGAATAGCTGTTTTGACGATACAAACTTTTAAACAGTTATGGGTTACTCAGATATTTCTAGATATGATAAAGTTATGAAAAATGCATTATTAATTCCAGAACCCAGAATTTTATCACGCTAAGGTGAGTGATTATGAAACTGATTGCGTACAATCAACTAAAGTGATAGTTACTCATCCTCATTTGCATTAACTAAAATATTACATTCACAGAAGATGGTTCTTTACTAATTAGTTTAGACAACGCCTTCAGGTATTTAGCTCCGGTCTTTGTGCAAATCGTTTCGTGTTCTCTATGCAGATAATGCCTACAATTCCATTTAGTACGTAGTTATTCGGCTTTTGTCATTCTGAAAGGTAATTAACGGTGCTATTGAGAAGATATTATATCTATCATTTGGCGGCTTCCTCTTCTCCTTTGTGAAATTGTTTGAAGACGGGAAACAAATAGGACATACAGAGCGAGACTAGGAATATTTATTACTATGCATCCAAGCTTTCAGGATGAAAAGCTTCTTAATAAACACGCTATTATGATGGTGATAAATATGCTGTTTATTGTAGAAAAGTAATTAGAATCAGCACACAGTTTAGATAATAGTAATGAATAGTACTGATGAGATATTTAATTGCGTTTATTCTGTTGAACTCTCCATTTGCAATACTACTAGTAGTTTCATGTAGGCGAGTGTTTCGCGTGCATGCAAATCCTTAAAATCGCAATACCTAACTTTTACGAGTTACAGGTAATCGCAATGACAAATGTTTACAGGTGCAGTGGTGTGTACTACTAGGAGGCGTTGTAATGTGACAATCTAACCAAATATCTATCTAGAAATCCTTAATTAAATTTACATGTGCCCAATATTTACTGGCTTGAATTCTTAGTGGTAGTACATTGCAAATTAAACCCTAGTGACAAGAATAATTAAATATTTGACTTACCCAATAACCCACATGCATGAGACTTGCGGAGACAAATTTCTTTTTCTAATCTCACATTTATTTTATCAAACACATTTCCTGGATTACGCATGGAACATTTATCACACACATATAAAATATCAAAACATCATAACTTGGAACACAAAACGTGATAAATTAAAATGGAATAGTAGGTGAAAGCAGAAAACGTGTCTAGCTGTCGACCAATCTCAATCTATTCACATCATGCATATATGCAGTCGAAATTTTCTCATATTAATTTCGTGCAGTGCCCATAATATTGTTGTACATGTGCAAGATCATTTTTTTCACTTTCATATTCTTTAGCACACTTAAAATAACCACGTGAGAAAATTATCATTTGCTTTTAAGGTGTAATTAAATAGTGCAGCAGGCGTTTTCGCACAATTTTATAAACAACAAATTTTTCTGGCATATGAATATTCATTTTAGAAATCGTATAGAGTCATTAGGTTGTTTTAAAGTAGGAGACGCAAAAAATGTGGAGTACCCTCACCATAACTCGAAACCTGGATCTCTCGAACACGCATCGAGTATGCTTCCAACTACACCACGAAGGGAGGTGGAAGGAAAGGCGAAAGTACCTTATATACTGCCCCTTTTAAAGGGCGGCTAGGGATTAAGTGACCTATTTGCTAAATCCTGGTGGTGACGAATTATAGTCCACCGCCTTTTAGTTTGGCCACCCCTTGTAGAATCATTAGATTATTTTGAAGCAGGAGACGTAAGAAATGTGTTAAATAGCTACTATACCAATGTTCTGTTTCTATACTTTGCCGTAAAAATCATGGGCACCAATGCAGTGTTACTACTTCCTCTTAGGGAGGAAACTAATGCAGAAACAGACAGGTGAAACCGCAACTAACTAAAAAAAAAAAAAAAAGCAACTGAGAAACTAAACTCTTAAGAGTTTGCTAATTACCAAACTTTTAGTGATCGTATAAGTGAATTTTTAATGCATTGCGTTGTGAAAATGCATCCGGGACCGCGCCGTGAGAGGATCGAATAAAGAACATGTAAAATCAATATATATATAAGAAAAACACATAACAGATATAAAGAACACATAAGTAATAGGTTTCCAGATTAAATATCAGTTTATTCAAATTCCTCACAATAAAAATTAAATCTTATCCTCATCCGAGAGTCAAACTTCTTATTTTTGTTACAGTTACAATTTTCTTATTTTAGACACAGGGAATACATCAATTTGTCATTTTCTTTTGTTACATTTTAAATTCATGATTTGCAAATCTATTACATGACTCTTTTAATTTAACGGGTACCCGATCTATAATTTCTAAGAGGTTAAGGAAAACATATTATTTACAATTCGCATCTGTTCTAAGATTACACAAACAACTATTATTATTACACCCTAATTCATATAAAAACCTTAAGGTTTGTCTCGATAATTTAGAAGGGGAAAAAGGAAGCAATTCATTTTCAGTAGACTGAATTTAAGATTCCATTTTAGGTAAAGTTCTAATTTCCAAAAGTTCTAAGGAAAATTGAGAAAGCACTTATCTGTGATTTTGACGACTTGAAACGCACCCGGAAAGGTATTGGGCTGGCCTTGCATTCTGGGAGAAAATTCAAAGGATTATAAGTCCCACCATAATTTCTGGAAATTCATTCATAAAATAAGGGGAACACAGGCGTCTAAGGAGTCTCACGCTTTTCGGTGTCACTGGCCGCAGGTCGCACAGCCTTGCAGAAAACAAGTCCTCGAACCAGCACCCGAGCAGAATCTTCAAGCTCGCAGTCAGGATGTCGAGTATAAAATCTCACGTTGGCCGGGGTGGAACTTGGCCAATAATTTTGGAAATTAATACTCGCTGGATCATTTTTTTTCTTTTCTTTTCGACAGCAAGGCCACGGCCGGAAAGTGTCCGCCACGATCCGCCTTAATCACCACCTATTCAACCACAGAAGCATAAAAAATCCTTCAACAAAACTAGTCCAAAGTCGGGCAAAAAGTAACGTCCAAAAGTAAGTTCAGCAAGCAAGTACGTCTCGCCAAGTCTCGCACGAGAAGAGTCACACGAAAAAGTCATTCAAACTCGAATTTTCTTCCTCTCCTTCACAACGTGGGCTCCCACTATGGCTTCAATTATCGCCCCCTTAATTTTGGCAAAATTTGCGTTTTAAACCCCTGAATGCGGAAATAAGGGTGATCGCGCATGCGCGCCCTTCTTCACTTAGCCAACAACCGGACCCTCAATCACCAAAAATCTGAATGACTTACATCGAAAGTCAAGTAGCAACCTTTGACCCTTCTGTCACGTACTTCCTGTCTTAAGGTCAACTACACAAAGAAATTCCTTCTAGAACATTCTAAAGGACAAGGCGCGCGAAATCATGACTTAGCAAAAATTGCTTCCCTTTCCCTGCTTCTTTTCACAATGAATCAAAGCTTGTATAAAATTTGCAAATAAAAGAAAATAAATAATATTCTTTTAAACTAAATAATATTCCCAGAAGCATCTGTTTTTCCCCAAAATTAAAGCATTAAAATAAATAATTCAGAATCAAATAAAATTAAGATTTCCACAAATCAGAAAATCATTCACCTAGTTTTTATAACGCTATCAGACAAATTCTCTACGTAACAAATGTGCAGTGCTCCCTTCCCGGGACGCGAACCCTGGACCTCTCTAATACGTGTCGAATATGTTTCTAATTACACCACGAAGGAATGCTGAAAAGAGGGAGAAAATACCTCAGATATATTAAGCTGCATAATGCAGTTTTCATTAGATTATTGTGTTAAAAATTGTATTTTAACACAATTTAATTCTAATTTTTTTAAAAAACATTCAAAACCATCCTTATACAAATGAAAATTAATCATGCTTGTGATTTGTATTTCGAAGATGCCTTGGTAGGATTTGTAAATGTTCTAAAATGAAAGTATTGATAATGTTATAAATTAATGTTGAGTAAAAGGAAATAGTGATATTTTATTTATGCGTCAATCAAATATTTGGAAAGATATGACTGTTATGAGTATTAAATGATGTAAATAAGTTCAAAAAACTAGAATCACGGCGTCAGTTACATATTAGGATATTAAGTTACCGCAAAATATTTGCTACAATGTTTGATTAAAGTTAAGAATTTCAAATTCTTTTCCTATTTTATTAAAAATGAGTCCTTTCTTAAGGATATAAAAGACTTCTGTTATCAAATAGAACAGTGGGATAGCTATAATTACAAAACTGGCTAATATATTATAAAAGATTCAGCAACAGATACGTACTATTTTATCGGCATGGTTTTTGAAAATACAGTACACTGTTCTGATGTCACAAAGATGCTATTTGAGTATCACGAAGAATTTAATTTTGCAAGTAAAGTGCCAAGGCTGGTATACTATCAACATTTTAACAGTTATTATTAATTAATACATCCCACCAATCATACAAATAATCTGATGTAAGGTTTTACTTCATTGAGCAACTATGGATGTCAGAGACGGGAGACAGATGAGGCAAGTGAGGCATTTGCCTCATGTGAACAGATAGAGGGGGCACCATATTAGCCACGATAATTTAAAAATTTATTTAAAATTTTTTTAAATTTATTTTGGAACACGTCAAGAAGTATCAAAAGAATACTGTGTAGTATAGCTAATATTAATTTCTTCTAAAAAATACTGAGATTACGCAGTACTACACATATGCTGTTTTTAAACATTAAAATTTATTGTAGTAACTGACGTACTGAAGTTCATTAAGGCTCGCTTATATCAACATAAAAAGCTGTATAAAATAAACCTGCACTGAAACCACTAATCTGCCAAACTTAGTAATTCTCACTACTTTACTTTAATTTAAACTAGGGCTCTTATTTCGCCATAACAAGCTTTTGGAAATCCTCTAACTGAGTGAAGTACGGACGGTGATGAAAAGGCCTACAGTTTGTTCCAGGAGATCTAACGTATAAAGGTCCTTTGAATTAGAATCAGGAGACTGAATAAGAATATTTAAAATGAAATGTACGGTATCATCAATCGGTTGCTTCATTCTTTGAGCAAAATTTGCCATCGAACGAGAAGTATGATTTGACGTTTTGTCATGTTGTATCCATATTTAATTTGCGCGGAAGCTGTACGGTTGATTTTATTTACCGTTATTTCTAGGCCAGTAATTTTTATTGTTAGTTAAATAAACCGGCACATTACTTTTCTCACTCTTTGCCAAAACTGGAGTGTAAACATATAAGATGCGATATGAATTCATGCTCTTTTTTAAGTTTTTTATTGTTTATAATGAAAAAATAAAATTAATTTTTCATTTTCAACGAAACTGAAAAGGAGGTGTATAATTCTGAAATTTTTGTGGAAGACGGTGGCCACCTGTTAGGTGCTTCCATAAAAAAATGACCACAGCTGCTGGCCAAAGCCTAAAATAGTTAGCGCGCACCATAAAAAGGCACTTTTGAGACACTGTTATTCGACAGTTAGGTAAAACATATTAAAAGAACGCTTGCTTTTTCTTTTTACATTCAAAAACTGGTACTTTGTTTCTTAACCCCAGCCAGGGCTTAATTTCTAAAAGTAGAAGTGCTATGTAAGACCGTCAGGAAAGAGGAACAAGTCAAATAAATAAATTAAATGACTATTAAAATCATTAATAATTTTAAAATTATGTAATTAATGAGTATCAAATTAACTAATAATTATTCAATTGATATTAATAATTAATATTTATTGATTATTATTTAATCAGTTCATAATTAATTTATGATTATTCTTTAAAATAATTAAAGATTAACCTCATTAAATGATTAAAATTAAATAAAATGTTAAGAGATCAATTAAAATTTAATATGCAATTTTTAATATAATTTTATTGTTAAAAATAAGATTTTCGAGATCAAATTTTTACTGAAATAATTGTTCAGTTACATAAAAGAAGTTCTGGAGCCTTCTTATTTAGGACTCTAGTGCGCTCCGGCTAGAATTAGAATGTGTCCCAGAAACTAAGAGGTGACGGAGCCGGGTTATGCTGGGCTCGGGTGTAATTTAAGCTCTGACGGTCAGCTGAAGTCTGCACATTATAATGTGTTACCGAAATGATTAGCTAGGTGTAGATTTAAACTTAGCTGGATAGGCAAGAGGTTAAGGTGTTAAAAGCTCTGCAGTAATAAATATGTTTGCTTAAGGCAATCTAACTTCTTTTTATGCTATCATTAACCGGGCGATGGCTAATATTAGGTACATATATAAGAATTTACCTCACTTAAATAGAAGTTTTTATCTACTAGGTTAAAAGCAGCAATCCACAGTTTGTGTGCAAACATTGTTGTAGCATTTACAAAACAACTCAACTATTAAAAAAGTTAAATCATTGTTCATCTACCAACTTAGCAATGCCATGAAATTCTTTATTTTTAGTTAGTTTTATTTTTTAGAGTGGGGACGATAATATAGTGTTAAAATACTATGAAGAAAACTTTTATTTTTTACCTATATAAACGCTCGTTACTTTTGAAATTATAAAAGTGCGAAGACTATGGCGATAAGACGCGATATTTTATTAGATTATGGAGGTCTGGAGTTCAAGTCATTTGGATGTTTTAGGATCTTCAGAGTTTCAGTTGCACATGGGTTTTGACAAGCTTGATAAAGCAAACTTGGAAACGCCTGAATGATCTACGTAGTTTGATTTCAGTAACGGTTTTACTTTTCCAGTCATTGATGTTTTGTTGTAATAGATAAGATTTAGGATTTTGCCTTTTTCCCATATTGCTTGTTTCATGGTGGGTGATTTGAAAAAAGAAAATATGAGGAAGAGAATTTTTGAAATGTACAAAGGAAAGTGTTTTATCTTCTTAAATAGCACAAAAAAAGAATTCTTCGGACTCTAAATCGGAATAAACTACGTGATTTAGGATAGCTGAAAGTGATATTTGACTTGGCAGGAGGAGATATAGGTTGTGTGGCATATAGCACCTAACATATTTTTTCTACGAATATTTATATTTCTTTCTGAACTGTCAAAGTTCTGTCATATTTTGTGAAACTGATAAGAATTCAACTTTCTATAAAAGTTATATGGTTTGACAATTAATAATTTCATACTAAAGCAATACTTTAAATTTATTTTGTAGCTAGCTCCATGAAAGTTTAATTATTGATATCTCCAAAATGGGTGGATCTCGGATACATAACTCCTTGTGTTTAATGAAAAAGTTACATTTAATACTTACAGAACTCTTTTATCTCCAGTTCTGAAACTGTTTCCATGAAATTCGCAACTTTATTATAAGAAGCGTTATAATTGAATGTATAGAGCCAATTTTAAAGAAAGGAAGAACGCAGTTCACGTTTTTATTTCAAACATCCTGTGTAAGAGCATTGATTCTTAAATTTTGCAAAATGAAAAAAGAAAACATTTTGAGCATTTAAGCATGCATTATCTAAGAAAAAGAAGAAAAAAAACCGATGTGCATTTTAAAATGGCGTGTATCGTTCGAAATATTATAAGGTTATTATTTGAAACTATTCAATAACTTATAATTTCGACTTTTACTATATAGCTTCACCTTTTCGTTCTTGAACTGTAAGACAGAGCGTGTTTCTGTCTCTTGTGACCACGTTGCGTAGTCCAGCCAGCTCTGATAAGTTTGTAATTCTTCGGCTTCGTGTTATTGCTGCCTTCATTTAAATTAATACGCCGATTAGAATTCTCTGAGTCAGCTTAGATTTAAATAAAATTGTGTCTACGTTTTAAATTTGAATTTGACTATTACTTTAGCTACATCACCACAAGTGGTGGATGATTTTATTAGTACGAGAAGTGCATTTATGTTCAAAGACCTGTTTTAGTAAAAAGATTTGTTTCAAACTTTTTAAGTCTCTGTAGTTACTTCAGACACAGCGATAATTTACGCTTGTGAGGAATTTGGAACTAGTTTATGATCCCAAAGCAGGCTAAACTCTACAAAGTGCTCATTGAATCAGTTCCCTACACATTACTAAAAGATATAGAGTAACGGTGGTGGATGATGATTTTCACCACCAGGATTGGGTTCCCTAATCCACCATAAGGTATTTTCTTCCTCCTTTCAGCATGCCTTCATGCACTGGCACACTCGGCGCGTATTCGAGAGGTCCAGGTTCGGTTCCCGGCGAGGGCATTGCTCATTTTTCATGTCTCCAGCAACAGAAATCCTAATGACTCTAGAAAGAAACTGTGTGAGAGTATGAAAAGACAACTACTTTACGTCTGAGTCAAAAAGTAAATCTAAGTTAATATACAATAAAACGCTGAACAAATATTAATTTTGAAGTCAAACAACAAAAATCAGCGTTATATTTTCAAAACCATCGAAACTAGTCCTGCGAAAATTTAAAAATATAACGCTGATTTGTGTTGTTTGACTTAATAAATCTAAGTTAAATGAATAAATTAATAAATCTAAGCTGTTAAAATTGGTGATTAATTATTCTAAGTGAAAATAAGTAGTTCTGTTTCAGTTATGTTACATTTTTCTGCAGATTTTGAGATTCAGAGTATTTTTATATGCAGGTCGTTTACACAGCCTTACTTATACACAATAAAAGAACCATGTCATTGCCAGTTGTAATCCTGACGGTTGTGGTTACTAGCTCCATGAGCCTTTCTTGTTCTTTCCATGGAAAAAACGAATCCATCGCCATATTATAAAAGATGTTGCGTGAAAATATCTTTCTTTAGAAAGCTCTCGATTGCTTTGTCATAATAAATTACTTATACATCTATTTTCCTCCGAAAAGCACTGTCATATTTCATTTACGGCTAAGAGTTCACGAATCCCTTTTCTCTTTCAATCATATCCGTAACTATACTTCTATTCAAAGATAACTCTCCTGTCTTTTCCTCTGTTCTATTCAATATAAATAAATATCTTGAATAGTTTAACTTGAAGTGCTAATTTTTATGCATTTACTTCTTGTTTAATGGCATTGCTTAAGTGAGTAGGCAATCTCTATAAAATAAGAAAAAATAATAGAAAATAATGGAACTAGAGTCTAATGACCGGTAGAAGGAGACAAAATCGTAGTAAATTTAGAAAAATAGTTTAAAGTTTAGAAAAGAATATGAAACTGTATTACAGTTCAATAAAATTTAAAATAAATATATTATTGGATATGGAAATAGCACTGGGGAATAAAGCACCTTTTCGAGAAGTTTACAAAGGAAACTGACTCGTATTTACTACTCTGATCATCAGAAAAAAACGTGGAACCAACGTGCATATAGTCCATTCCCACAGAAAAATCTAATCTTGGTAATAATTATTAGAAGTTAATGGTTTTTAATAAATAAACCGCTGTTGGTCCTCTAGGTAAAGGAAGACTAATTGTATTTTAAGTAATGTATAGAAAAGTAGCGAAATATACAGTACTGAGGGTATTATTATAATAAATTACCAATTAATAGTTTCCAATTAATAATTTTCTTTTCCAAAATTAGGTCACTTAATGGCTGCGAAATTGGTGGAAGACTGCCCCATTAAATAAACAGGTTATAACATTTTCATCGTGAAACTCAGATAGGCCAGAGCAATGTTATACGACTATCAAACAGCGTATACCTATTACATAAGTAGAATTTTAGTTACTGTTGGAAAGGAGTTGCAGAAAGGAGGCTGATTTAAACTACTGAAGTTATGTATCAGTTATCCATGTTCTTGGTCTATTAAAGAGGCTTAAGAGTAAATAGTTTTTGAAACATTTTTTTTTAAATATTTTTGTTTCCTCTAGAAGTATTTTGCTATTTCATTTTTAATTTGAATTTTAAAAATGCTGAAATTGTGCTGTAGAGACATTAGGTATTTTTTGAAAGCAGAAGAGAATAAAAATAAGCAATGCCCGGGACTCGAACCTCGGTCCTCTCGAATACGCGCCGAGTGTGCTGACCATTACACCACGAAGGCATGCTAAGCAGGCGGGAGAAATGCCTTATATACTCCACCTTCTAAAGGGCAACTGGGGATTAGGGCACCCAATCGCCAAATCCTGGTGGTGAAGAGTCATCATCCACCACCGTTTTTATTTCGAGCGCCACTATAGAGTCATTAAGTTACTTGGAAGCGGGAGATGTAAAAAATGAGCAATGCTCTCGCCGGGACTCGAACCTCGGACCTCTCGATACGCGTCGAGCGTGCTGATCACTACATCACGAAGGCATTCTAAGAAGGCGGGAGAAATGCCTTATAGTATATTAGTATTATTTGATAATAGCTTAACGTAAAGTGTTAGAAATATTTCTAAGTTAAACATAAGAAAAATTAATGAAATTTTTCTTTGGCTATGCAATTATTTATGCGCAGTAAGACTGATCAGTTGACAACACCATTACTTAAAATGGCTTCCTACTATTCTTTGAGAAGATATTAAGAATATTATATCTTCTCAAAGAATGATATTCCGTTACTTTTTGAATAGAAAATCGAGTTGTAACGTGAGCCAGTTAGGAATAGAAAATCGAGTTGTAACGTGAGGCAGTTAGGAATAGAAAATCGAGTTGTAACGTGAGTCAGTTAGGAAGAGAAAATCGAGTTGTAATCTCCACTTGCCTAACTCACGTGAGCCATTTAGGAAAGTGGGGATTACAAAACTTTAAATTTTTCCTTCTAAGCCATATACTTATTAGTGCTATTAATTAAAAAATATCTGTATTATAATGTTCAATATGTCAAAAACATTCACAAAATAGTCTATGAACTCAAAAAGAATATTAATAAAAATATACTTATAAACATTAATATATTTTTAAATAGTTAAAAGAAAAAACTTTAATATCATTGAAAATTACCATTTTTTCTTAGCATGAAAATTTTAATCGTTGCGTAGCATTTCTATAACCGAGACGTTTGCTCAATGAACCCTCTCTAAAACGATAAATCACGGCTTCAGACAATTTTGGTATTTTGTGGAGATGATTGCTTTAGAGAAGTTATGTTCAATATCGAAGTTTATTTACGTTCTTTCTCTTTAAAAATGTCTTTCCTTCCCTACCTACAACGTCTTTGTCTTCCTAAAACATTTATCAGTTTTAATTATAATATACAGAGATGTTCCTAGCATTAATGAATGCTTTGAGCGCTGTTGCAAAGTTAACGTAAAATACTAAAACAAATTAGTCAACTATCGGCAAATGTTGACAGGAATTTTAAAACTTGCTGTTTTTTAATCTGTAGTGGAGAGTTTTGGCTATATAAGAAAGAAAGAAAAAAGTATTAATCTTAAAGTAGATAATGAAGCAATACAATTTGTGTAGTCTTAACGTAAGTATTGGTAAAAGTGAAATAAACAGCATCAAAGAATTAACGACAAAGAAAAATGTAGTTTAAATATTTTCAAAATGTATCTTAAAATCGAGCCGTCTTAGGAAAAAAATTAATTTATTGAAAAAGTTAATTTATATAATTTCATATTATACTACAGTCAAGTACATGAAAATCACAAATGACCTAAAATAATCAGAGGCTTATAGGTTCAGAAGATGTTTGGAGCAGAGATTTGTAATTAAGTAAACAGAACTCTTCTTCGTTGTGCCAAAACTACGGATTCCCGTAGCAATCCACCTCGAAATATAATGTAGTTCTTCTGTAAAACAAATATCAGTTTAAGATTAAATTTTGCCTGAATTGTATATCAGGCACACGTCATGAAGGATTATGACAGGTTATACTGAAAATTACAGTAATAAACAGCAAGTTCCTGCTTTATCTGTCATGATAACGAATGAAGTATGTATTTTTTAAGAAAAGTAATTCTGAATATATTTTCTATACATGAAAGAAAATTCCTAACCGAAAGGAAAACTTACATTGAAGAACTCTTCATTTTCTAATTTAATTTGCATGAATTCCTGTACTTGACGAACTGCATGTTAGTTTGCCATTTACAGTTCCTAAGATTTGATTAAAGGCAAAAATTACCTGATTTTGAATTTGGAAATCATATACAATATTAGTTTAATTCTTATAGTAATTATATGTACATATTCTATAATACGAAAAACAACTGTATCGAAAATTATTAAACCATTCTTCAGTTAAATCGGTGCTTCAGTCAAATCGATGCTGCTGGTGGTATTTTTTGCTTTGTTACCTAAGTATCATAGTTTGGAAAAATGCAAAAATTTAGTACAGTTCATATCGCGACGTAAGGTATTTGCACCACAGACCTCGGCTTTTATTATTTAAATATGATAGTAGACATGTAATATAAATTACAAAGTTACGTAAAAAAAGGTACAAAAGTTTATGAAGTCAATTAAAATTTGCAGGGAATTAATTTAAAGAAATACCAAATTTACAGTTTTGTATGGCCCCAATACAGAAAATTTCTCAGTTAGCAAAATTTGCCCTATACAACGATAAGGATATATACAAAACTTCAGCATTTTATCATAAAAATTCGCAGAGATATGTTTAAACAAAGGGTTATGAGGGGTTGATCATAAATTAAAATGTAAAGCTTACAGCTAAATTGCAGATGACAGGATGCAGAAATACATCATAGGCACATAAAATATGGCTCTTAGCTTTAATTTTATATACAAATTTACAAAACTCTCGAAACTCATATCCAAGCATAGAAAAGTGGTTTAAGTCAGCATTTATGTAATTTCATATCTATGCTACTTTTTATGATAACATGCTGAAATTTTGTACATGGCCTTATTAGTGTAAGAGCCACATTTTGCTAATTGAGAATGTTTCTATACGGGGGGCCATATAAAAATGAAAATTTTGTATTTCTTTAAATTTAATTCTATGAAAATTTTAATTGATTTCTTAAAAGTCTGGACCTTGTTTTACGTAACTCTGTAATTTATATGTCTACGATCATATTTAAGGAATAAAAGCCGAGGTCAGTACTTTTGGGACATCCTGTACATACGGTAATTACTTGTGCGGTTAATTTAGTATTTAAGTAATGCAATTATTCTATAGAGTATTTCTTTCATTTTGCAGTTTCATGTTTTAAATTACACGACTGTAAAACCCTTCCAAAAGTTAGAACACAATAAAGTAAAAACGGAAGGCTTGTATTTGAATAAATACCATATTTTTCTTCAAAATGTCCGTATATGATGCTTTATTTTATGGTATTGCAGTGATCTCATTAACTCTTATAATGAGATTATTAAATAGTTAGCATTTCAAGATAACACTGAGTAAATGTTTCTACACAGTATCCACCACGGAAATAATTGCAACATTTGCAAATTATAAATGCGTAAAGATACATATTCACGCACCAGTTCTTCATTACTGCTGACTCAAACTACAAATTTCATTGAACATAGATAACAGTTTCTATAAGCACTGGAACAGAAATAATTCACATCATTCTCTGCGTGTAAAACACAATTAAGCTTTTAAGTTAAAACGATCTAATCTCCCAATAAAATCTAACGAAAGAAAATTACGTTTAATGTCCCAATTTGTAATTTTTTCTTTATATTTTTCATTCTGGTAGTTATTTGTAGTTTACTTACCGCAGGTTCGTCCTTTCTGCTTTGGCACAAATAGCCATCCGCTTGAACAAATCTCACTGTTGATAAAAATTGTGTTTCCTAAGTCATTAAAAGATCTTTCATTGAGGCATTTTATTCTTGCTTTTGTTGAGGAAGCGATAGCTCGAATGTGGTCATCATACTACTTTCGTACAATCAAGCTCTAATTTCCACCTAACATTTTTTAACAGAAACAAAGAATAAAATTATACTTGCGGAGATGACAATCTCTAAACATACACTATACCGAAACATTTTAATTTATTTCTCACTGATTTCCCTAATTGGAACCACTAACCCAAAAAATACTGATAAGAGAAAACTAAGCAGGCATATTTGAGTGAGAAAATTCTAATAGCATTCATTTACTACTATTTTAGTTCAAAGCAGAATGTTAAGTAGTTTTTCTGTTCTTTATTCAAGGCAATTTTAAGAATGTAAAAGATATTTTTAAAAAATTGAAAAAAATTTCAAATTTAATCAAAGCAGCTATTTTTCAGAGTAGGGGAGAAATTTTTACAGTGCACATCAGATTTTCATGTACGTGATGTAAGACGTTTAGAAGCTTTATTAAGAATTTTTTAAAATTCTTTATTCTTTCGTTAAACGTTTTTCTCCAATTCTACTTTAATATTTATCGTTATTTTTATTTTTCTTATTCAGAGAAAAATTACATCTATGTTACCATATGTATCTGCAATGTGTTTCAATTAATCTACAGTAAGTCCATTTATATCAAATTAATCCGTCTAAAATATGAAATTCGTATTGCTTTTTATTATATTTAGGGATTTGAACATTTATTTCAAACTTCTTTCTTATTAAGTAACATGGATGCTAAGAGTTACATGGGAGATTTCCGTTTGGTAAAAAGATGGAGATGGATAAATAGTTTGTACACCACTGTTTAGGCCGATCTTACAATGTTTTCTTACATTTTTGTTTTTTAATATTTAAGTTTTTTTTTGTGTTTAGTAACATTAAATAGGGAAGAATTAAAACATCCTCTTCTTTCTTTCTTATTTAGGAGTAAATCACCTTCTTTCAAAATTTATAAGGAAAGGACTCACACACAGTTTTCTTGTTATAGAAATTTAAGAATTTATAATTTTTACTCGCGAATTTCGAAGTATTCCATTTAATTTTAGTTTAAACTTAAATATAAATTTAACAAAATCATGACTGCAAGAGATAGGGGATGAAACATTAAACTAGAAAAGCGACCAGCTAGTTTCAGTGTTTTTTCTGCAGATAGAATAGTTTCCTAAAAAATCATATGAGGTATATTTTACACATAAAATTGATGATTAAAGTTTAAAAAAAATAAGCTTAAAATGTCTCAAAACTAATGGGACTTCATAGCAATGTAGCAATTTTTTATTCCCTGCTATGCATAGAATTGTATTCATAAATTTTGTACACGTATGCTCTGCTATACCTTTTACAGCGAAAGAAAATAATATTGGATATCTAGGGTTACTTAAATTAGAAATGATTTAAAACGGTGCTACCAGTATTTCAATAGTAGAGTTCTCTAAAAGACATGAAGTATTTCCCTAGAATTAAGTAGTAAAGTAGCGAATGTTCTAGTATAAATTTATAAAAAAACTGCATAAAGTACTATATTATTATCTCACTATTATAAATATATTTAAATATTTAGCTTCGAAGCAATGAGATAGGGAACTACTTAACGCATTTTTTCAGAAAATGCAAGAGATCGCATTTATGGAAATGTGTATTGTTTTAAATCGTAAATATATATTTTTAAAAATTTATCTTGTAAGGTCTCGTTTAGTTTGTTAACCAGTTATTTTATGTTAAACAGCTTTTCTGTCCTCCTCGTTTCCCATTTTCCTGGCAGAATGTAAGAAGTTTAACTTTCAAATGTCGATGAAATGCAGTGAAAAACGTTTACACATGTTCGAACAGAGGATCGTATTCCTTTTTAAAAATAAAATTTGATGCTACGTAAAGCTCAAGTGCAGTAAAATTACAGAGGGTCTCTGTTGTATAAACAATTTTTCATTAAATGAAACATCAAACATTCATTCAGAATAAACCATGCGTTATAACTCAAGATAAATGAATCGTCTGTCTGAAGACAAGAACAGCCACCAAAAACTGAAAAATGAGCTTTTGCTCTTTAAATATCTTATGGGTTTGCTACAAAATGACAGCTGAAAGACAAAGACAAAAATATGGTTTCTTTAGTCTTTAAATGAACAAGATATCTTCCGTCAGTTTGATTAAAAATGAAGAATCCTGTCTTTTTCTTCCTTTTTCAAACTCACTAAGCCTACCATCAGATAGTTGAAGTCTTTGATCGCTATGAACCCCTGTTAGTGATGATTGTTTATTTACTTTTATTAATCAACAGGTCCTAAACTTTATTTTAAAATTAACTAACATTTTTACCGAATTTACCATAAAATGTTTCTTAATGTAATCATCACTGACTCTAAAAACGGAGTAAAGATATATAATCATGTGCTGAAAAGGTGCAATTAAAGTTATGATGCTGTTAATCTCTACGTAGGGACGTTTGGAGAAAATAAACCCAATTTTACTAAATTTTAGCTCTGAATAGTTTGAATTTGCGCAATATAAATAATTTTGGATCCAAAATTCGTTGGCTCTATGTACCGTTGTTTTATCACAGTGAGAGAAATATACATACATTTATGCAGATTTTTCATTATTTAATTTCTTCAAATATAATGCATGTAGTTCAAGTATAATGTACGTCATCCAAAATTCTTTGGCTCTATGTACCGTTGTTTTATCACAGTGCGAGAAATATGCATACATTTATGCAGATTTTTCATTATTTAATTTCTTCAAATATAATGCAGGACTGTAACATTTGATGGCAACAGTTTGAAAAGTGAAACGGACATTTATGGTGAACCAACGCAAAATCGGAAAACGAAAACAATTGTCTTTCAGGTCCCTTTGGACTGAAAAAAAAAGACATTAACAATATTTTTTTTTTTTTTTTTTTTTTTTTTTTTTGTATTTGCCTGCTATACTTTGTAAATATATTTGACCGCACAAGAAAATACTTTATTGTCATCTCTTGTTAAGGAGTTTCAAACATCTTTTTTTTTACTATTACATAAAGGTGTGTGTGTGTGTATTTAATTATGGCAAAGCCCACTAGGGCTATCTGTCTAAGGGGAGGGATGCCTTCGTGGAGGACTTTCTAAGGGAAACTGGCTCGTATACACGTTACACATGGGGAAAACCACGAAAACGCCCATGCAGCCAGCCCGTTCGCGGGATTCGAACCTCGGACCGAACTACCAGTGTTCAGCGACTTTACCGCTCGGCCGCTGGTGGGCCTATTACATAAAGGAACCTCACACCTTTGACATTTATAGTTATAATGAGTCAAACAAGAGCCCGTTAAATAAAAAGGCAAATAATAAATTTTTCAAAACAAAAATTTCTTCACTTTCGTTTTAGCGTTTGGCACTCTAGATGCTCCTGTTGTCCATTGTATTATAAATTGAAACATATATTTACATTTATTATAAATGAGAATATTTACATAAATAATGAAACATACATAATAAGTATATTTATTGGATGACAACTACTTGTCATCCAATAAATATACTTATTATATTTATTGGATGTCAAATAAATTGTCAGCACAATAATATTATACTTATTGTGCTGACAATTTATTTGTTTTTCAATTTTTGTTTTGTTTTCTAACCAAGAATGCAAATATTTTAATTACATTTATTAACGATAAATCATTAATTTTTCTTTAAAATTTAGAAGCATTTTAAGCACTCTACGATGTATATCACACTACGACGTAAGCAGTAATTCGGGCACACTGCATGCATGAACGTGGAAATTTCTTCTTCATGGTAAACCTACTAGAATGTATTGCTATGTAAAACAAAATCTGCGGACTAAGCTCATTAAAAAGATCGAATAATTATTAATGTAGCAGCATAATACATTAAATATAAAATCGCAAAAATGCTCTCCATTGGTAATTGAATCAATGTCTTCCTAGCAGCTAATTCTTAACTTATTCGCAATGTAGTGGGTCTCAGCCTTTAGAAAGTTAAATCAATGAACACTTATTACTTTCGCAAAACCTTCCATTTCTCACATTAATTACAGATTATCTGAAACTGAACTTTGAGTAGCCACAAAATTTCCTGCAGTGGCACATTTTCTATTACATTAGTGGAGGGAATTTACGGAGAGATGGATTTCGATTGGTCAAATAGACGTCAGATGTTTCTAAACGTATGGAATCCTACGCATATAATAACAGAGAGTTTTATTTGACCGACAGTGAGTGAGTGAGTGAGTGCACCGCTATGATGGCTTCCGACCACGGACATGAACCAAACGGAATTATATACCATCACGGCGGGGAAGACTCCAGAGTAACAAGGTTGAATATTATAAACTAATAACAGTTTTTACATATTGTTAACTGCAAGGCACTAAGCGTTGTTCTGGTTATCTGCTTTAAGTTCTGAACTTTTGAAACATTATAATATTATCCACGGTTGTTTCTGCTTAGGCAGTGTCCTTCTCTATTTTATCAAGGGCTATTCTGTTTTTGAGTGTGTTAGTCGTCCACATTGCCCAGGCACAGTCCGCTGGTTTCTTCAAGTGCCAGGTTCTTGTATGTACACAATGGAAGTAATAATGGTCCGTGTCGCCTTCCTCTCCGCATTCGCAGAAAGGAGTATCCCTAAGTCTGAATCTGTTCAGGTATACTGGGAATGGTCCATGACCTGTCAAGAACTGTGTTAAGGCTAGCACAGTGGGTCTTTATTTCCATGTTAACTTTTAGCAGTAAGCGAAATGTCCTTCGTCCAACCTCTGCCTCTGTCCATCTACTTTGCCAATTTTGTAGCAGACTTGTCAAAGTTGTTCGCTTAATATGAGACCAAGGAAGTTTAGTTGGTCTTTCTAATATATCCGTGCAGTTGGCTGCCTGCTTGGCCAGTAGGTCAGCGGCTTTATTGCCTTGAATCCCTGTGTGAGCGGGAACCCATTTTAAAGTGGGTCTTTGCGAAATAGGCATTGTCAGAAGCTGTTTCTGAATTCTGTATACCAATGGACTCCGGCTGTTTTGACTTGCGATAGCCGCCAGACTTGATGCCGAATCACTGAGTATGGAGAATTTCTCCTATTGACATGTGTTCGCATATCTAATTGCAGCACTTATGGCTACTATTTCTTCCAAAGTCATTTCCACAGTTCCCGTGGTAGCATGATTCCTTAACATTTCTATAGTATATTATTATTACTTTTGTAATAAAATGTGTATTGTTTTTAAAGAAGGAATCATAGTTTGTCCTTTAATGAAACTGTCATTCTATTTCAATACCCGCTCCAATAAAGCTCCCCGCAATGTTTTATACTACAAAACCAAAAGTGCATATCATATCACGTATGCACCGTTTACGTAGCCGCTGTGAATTGAGTATTTTGAAACCGAAATTTTACGTTCCCTTGAAAATAAGGAAATTATTATACTCTTAAATTTTGAAACATTTTAACCGTTGAGCATATTTTTGCAGTATTTTACTTGAAACTTATATAAATTAATCTTTAATAAATCTTTCTTTCATTTATTTTTTCCTGGTAAAAATTCAATCTGATTTCATTATGAGGAATAGTTTGATAGAGGCATTGGAATATGATAACTTTTACTGTGAAAAGATATGATGGAGAGAAAGAGATGTTGGCGGTAATAAACTGTGTTTAATTAAGCAGAACAGCTTCTCAGAAGCTATGCCTAATATCTAGAAGAATGAAACTTATTTTTTTGGAAATTACTAATCTTCCGTAAACCTTTCTCATAACTGTATGCACAGATAAATCTGGAGGAAAAAATAGAGTCTGGCATTCTATAAGACAATGCTGCGGCTATGAAAAAGCACGAAAGTTTTATCTTTTCTGAAAAGAAATTGGAATGTTACAATTATTATACATATTTTTGATTTATAATAATTGCAGTATCTGCCAATATTTCATATTATAATTTCGTCGTACATTCGTCGTCTTAGCGAACCTCATTTAGCTCTATAAAAATGCTCCAAAAACTAAAGTAAAAGCGTCAGTTTCTCTCGAACAAGCCCACCAATTTCTCTGCCTCTTGAAAGACTCATATGAAGTTAATTATGATTCTGGCAGTAGATTGAGTACACATTCACCCAAGCAGGAAAAATACTTATTACATCAAAATATTTTTTTTCTCATTCTATAAGAGAGGAAGTCTTCGCATTAAAAAAATAGCAAAGAAATATAAATTATAGAACGCCAAAACAAAAAGAGACGTCATTTTAAGTTGCTCTGAAGGACCTTAATAAAGTTGTAATAACTTCGCTGAAGTAAAGTTGTCATAAGATGGGAAGAAATATTTCGAAGAAATTGCAACAAGCACAGCTTATGACTTTCTATTTTACTCCTCGTATATGAAATGGCATTAATAAAATATCTAATATTTAAACAAGGTGATGTATCGAAATGAAGGATGACGTATATGAAATATGCATAGATGTTATTCTGTTGTAGTCGCAATGAAAATGTATTGAACTTCATAGAAATAATGAAAAAAACAGGTTGCACCTAAATGTCCCCCGATTCTAGATTTTCTCATTTTTGTCGTGTAGCTGCACATGTAGCTGTATTATTCAGTTCTTCAATTTCGAAAACTTTTATTATTTCAGTATAATAATACATACTTTTGGAGTTTTCAGCAATTTTTTGCTATTTTGCTTCATTTCAGAATGACATTTTGGCAGGTGAAATTTAAAAGGAAAAGTTTTATTAAGCTTTAAAATGTCTACAAATAGAAATTCTTGACAACAAAAATATGTTGCACATTATTTTGATAAAATTCACTAATTTGCTTAGCCTGAGACCTGCATTTCGACGAATATTTGGGCTATTTTCTTTCCTTCTGTTCAACTAATTTCAAAAGAATTAAAGAAGGTAAATTACTGTAATTTAAATTCAGTTATACATTTAAAGGTGAAATTGTTTATTTTCGCTTCCATTTTACACATTTTGTAAATGTCCTGTTTCGAATACGAATCCAAACATGAAATAGGTTAAGTGTATGGTTCTGACGAAAGATTTATACGAAATGTATTGTTTTTATTTTTTTCTTCCACAGCATTCACATGTTATTTTATTGAAGCTTCTTAAATTATGCCTTCGAATCAGCAATCTTATAACAATAAAATTCGAATACTTTGAAAATAATAAAAGACACTTAGTGAAAAGGTTTGTATACTTCAAATCAGCATCGTATGATAATAAAATTCGAATACTTTTAAAAATAATAAAAGACACTTAAGGAAAAGGTTTGTAATAAATTATAAAAACTAAACTGCTTTAATAAAATAAACGTTATAATTATTTTATAAATTAATAAATATTTTATAAAAACTAAACTTAAAATTCGATATTGCGCGACAAATTACTTAAAACACTTAGATCAAAATGTCGCAATTAGGAAAAACCCAGTTTCAAATTTTGAATAGCCTCTAATCAAACAGATCCCTATAACTAACTTTAAAACAAGGATAAAAGGTTAAAAAATTTGGAAATCCTTTTAAAACGATCTTTTTTCAATATTTGCTGTGTGGGATTTCATAAATAGTTTATTTAGAATTATTCCTTTTAACGTAATGAAGAAGGTATTAGACAACTTATGAATCAGCAACTTCCTCTGCCCATCTAAGCGAGTATGGTATTCAGTTTTCTTCTGGGTAATTGCATGTATTTTTCTTACGTTATTGTTTGGTTTCTTAAGTCTTTATGAAAGATATAGACAAATCAGGATCATGGAGTAACATGATTTCAACTTGTGGATTTTATTTATAAACAATGCCCTGTATAATTATTAAGTTTGGTTACAATGAATTTTTGAAGTACTTTAAATGTTAGAGTTAAATTTAACGCAGAGCTTCACAATAAAGCCCGATAACTAGGAAGATTCCTCTAGATTACCAAGAAGACGATTTAAAATTCTTTGAAGACATTATTAGCATTAATGAGACAAGCAGGTGCATACATACTGGTTTTTTTCGTTAGTAGTCTCTTATTCTTTTCCCCTGCATAAATCTTTATCAATTTCGTTCTTTTCGTTTTATCGCTTCGTTGTTTGCAGAGGAAAGGCACAGTTTTCTTCCATCGAACTTGTTCAAGGGAATGAATATTTTCATAATAAGTCGAGAAGAAGTAATCGAAATTAAATTACTCATTAAACAAGCCTTATGTTTTTTGCTTTGGTTCTTTGACTTGACGTTGACTGTAATAATGTTTATATTCCAACTTTGAAACAAAATAAAAGCACAGTGAAGAGTAAAGAAGCATAAATGATTTTCGTTTATTAAAAATTTGAAATCCTTAAATTTATTAATAAGTTGTGCTAGCAAACACATACGAAAGAATTTCAAGTTGTGACATAAATTATTCTAAAAATTTTAAATGGGAAACAACATCTATTTTCCTACTCAGTGTATAAAAAAATTAAGAGAGGCAAGATCAATATTTTGCCTATTCATTTTCTTCTGATTTCAGCAGAGATATCGGGGGAGCTTCATATTTATATTTTTGTTTGAATTTTGCTTGAGATTCAGGGCCAAGCAAATTTAGTTGACTTTCTTTTTAAGCAAGTTAGATAAATATTTCGCAATGAAAATTACTGGAACACAAATTAACATAAATGGAATTGCACATATGTACTCTAGAGTAGATATTTGTTAGCTGACGACCATCTTAGCTAGATACCTAGTAACACTTATTTTTTCCTGGCGAACCAGTGAAGTGTAAAAGAAAAATTTAATGTCACTCAGTATTTAGTAAAATAATTTAAGTTTTCTAAACGAGAGAGATTTTTATTTCCTCCGGTTACGCATTTTATGCTGTAAAAACCACAGTTAACGGACAATGGATTTTGCAAGAAACTATGATTATTATTCTTTTCAATGAAATTTTGAGATATTTGACTATAGTTTCAGGAATGTTTCATAATTTCATGTAGTCACAAAAAGAATCAAAATATTCAACCAAAATATTTAGTCATTTCGTTAGAAATTCCCAGTTTTGATACACTCCATAAATTTGGTTTTAATTTTCATTATTTTGCGAATAATCAACTGTCGGACCATGTAATTTATGTTAACTAATGCTTGTGTACAAATTTCTTTTAATAATTTTTCATTAAGTATCAGATAAGTTTTACTTCTGTCATTATCCTTTAATTTTGATGACCAATGTATATATATATGACAAGACTGAAAACAATAAATAAAAAGATAAAATATGGAGAATAGAAATAGATTGAATATGGGACTTTGATTTTGAAAATGATGACATTATAAACCTGTAACGAAAATAGGCTTCATAAAGCCTTTGAATCCTAGAGATCCATTTTATTGAGGCAGATGCGAACCTACTAAATTAAAATATGAGATGAAAATAGATGAGAAACCAGATATATTGATGTGTGTTTAAATCCTATTATTATTTACTTTAATTACTATCGAATTGGATATCCTACAAAAGTAGTGAATGCAAAAGAATATGATGAAAAATGGTTTGGATTGATAATATGTAAACTGATTCATCCCCAAAAATTAACCTTCAGAGTAAAAAAAGATGGTAATTTGTCTTTGTAAAATATGTTCTCAAACTAATAAATGTTCTCAAACTTTTAATCTAGTCAAATTGTATAGAAAAGGAGAGATGTAAAGGGTGTTATAAAATTGGGAATAAAAAATGCGATTATAATGAAGAAGAAAGAAGTTTTGTAGGAACAGGGAATATTAAGTAAATTAGCCATTAAAAAAGGAACACAAATATTTAAACACGTATGAGTTTATTTATATTAGGTTATATAAAGTTTTAAATATATATGAAGCACAGAATTTTGAAGTTAAAAAGCTGATCTATTTATACATTATGTTAAAATGTTTTTAAAACAAAGATTAGAAACATATGATAAATGGTCTGAAAAATTTTTAAATCGAAAAAGAATATTGTTACGAATTTTGTATGAATGCAAGTAATTTTAGTGAAATTGTAACCTACGGAAACACTTTTCTGTATAATGTAACATGAAATGCTTGAAAGAGGCGAAGCTCTGCCGGAAAGATAAGATTACAGAGGCAAGTCTATAAGGTATTTTCTCCCTCCTTTCTGCATGCCTTCGTAGTCTAACGGTTAGTATACTCAGCGCGCATTCGGGACGTCCAGGGTTCGAGTCCCGGCGAAGGCACTGCGAATTTCTTCGATTTCCTTGTTTCGAAAAATTCTAAAATGACTCCAGAGTAGAGCCCGAACAAAAAGCTGGTTCGATGATTCTTCACCACCAGAATTTGGCGATTGGATCCCCTAATCCCCAGTCACTCTTTAAAAGGCGAAGTAACATAAGGTATTTTTACCCTCTTTTAAGCATGCTTTCGTGTTGTAACGGTTAGAACACTTGGCGCGAATTTGAGAAGTCCAGGTTCGAGTCCCGGTGAGGGCATTGCTCATTTTTCATGTCTCCAGCTTCTAAAAAACACCTAATGACTCTACAAGTCTACTTAACATTTAGGTAAATGTATATCTCGGTTAACTGGCTAGATAATCGTCAAGCTTAAATGATTTTGAAGACTTAGTTTATCGCCAAACGTGGCGACGATTTGGCGACATTTTGATCCGCTCTCTCCATGACAGTGATTGGTACTTAATTAAATAACTGTACTTGTTCCCTATATGTAACTATAAGAGTATCCGGCTCTTATATGTAACTTTAACTGTATGTGCCTTCCAGCAATTTTGAGAAATGGAAGGTACCAGAGATTTATCGGCAGCCAGTGGAAAACTATATAAGCTTGGAGAGATCTCAGTTTTTAGTTCAAAGCTGACTTCGGAGTGTCGAGATGTTCGTGAGAGCTTCGCGTCTTAGATAAGGTTTTTGTTGCATTGTGTTTAACATTCTTAGTAGTTTGATGTATAACTTGTAAGTGTGCTCTGTGGTACTGAGAATAGCTGTATGAATGCTTTTCTGAAACGTTCCACAGCTGTAAAGTGTTTTTTTTGGGGGGGGGAATAAATTTTATCAAGCTATCATCGGGTGAATGCTGGTGACAAGAGCGATAGAACAGCACATAAGACATCTGGTCGCAGCCTTTGCTGCATTAAAAGAACAGATGAAAGCGTGCCAAGAAAGACAGAAAAAGGTTAAGGGAAAAGGAAAAGAGAAATTACTGCCATATAGAAAACACATTCGAGGCTATTGAAGGCATAATAGACACGATTGAAAAAAGTTGGAGCAATTCAAGAAAGCGTTTCTGCTAACCAACAACAAATCGAAGAAGTTTCTGTTGTCAAACAACCAACTGATGACCTTGTTTCTGGTGCTGTGGCCAAGGAAGTGGACAATTTAAAGAAATACATAACAACAGATGATCACAATTCAAACGCCTTTAAATTCGTACTCCTCTCTAAAACTATTCACATATGATGCAAAAGCCTCCTACCAATTGTGCAAGACCCAGTTCTCTATAGAGGTAAATGGAAATCCATAGGCAACCCTAGCCAAAGCCTGTCATCTCTCCGCTTTTCTGGAAACAGATGCAGCAGATATCCTTCAAACTCAGTCTGAAATCTAGAGGCTGGACTTCGAAGATTTATCCGGCACTTTGGAGCTGTGTTTTAGAGAGATCTGGTTAAAAGACTATAGCAAGATTCAGTTAAAATCTTGCCAACAGAAACCCGTGGAAACACTTCCCAAGCTCACCACGGATGTTGAAAGGCTGACTCATTTCGTCTTTTCGGACTGTCCAAGACAAATAAGCGAAATCATATCCTTGCAGTACTTCACCGATGGCATCCGGGATCCTGATATACAAAAAGCTCTTGTGAGTGTCGCATGTCAATGATCTAAAAAGCACTTTAATTTACGCCGTAAAATTCGACGTAGCCTAGCGAGCCACTCGTAGAGAGCGCCACCCAATCAGAGCTGCTTAAGTCCAGGAACCAGTGGATGAAGTGATATCTCATCTAGACGATTTAACCAGGCAAGTCTATTTGTTGATATGGAGGAGGATTGGCAGCAAACCGACCCTAAAGTACTGGAACTGCAGTGGTGAAGGCGATGAACGAACTGCAGAATACACCAAGGCACGGAAATTAAAACTGCTGTCGAGCAAGGAGACAGGAAACAAATTAGTGGCCATCTCTCAGAGCAGAGGTTGCCAGATATTAAAAAGCCCAGTTTTTAAAGTTGACGAAACTGGATGATCTGTTACTTTAGCTCCCCGTAAAGCCTTCGTTACGTTCTCAAGTTTCAAATATAATTTCGTATAAAGAATTAGAAAACTCTTACACCCATCATGCAATTATTTTTTCAACTGATCAGTTGATTATGATTACACTCTAGACGTCTTAAAATTACTATTTGTACCTAAACATTGTCTATTATTTCACAATTACTTTCGTTACACTGACATATATATGTCATGAAAAGTATACATTTTTCGCCAGTTCGGGTACACGGCTGAACAGTTGAATGTCACGGCGCGCGACCGACTTTCTTGTCTACTATAGCTCGCGCAACTGGCAGATATCGTGTAGGCCAAGGGGTTAAACACTGAAGACAGGGGTGCTGCCGAACGTGTCTTTCACGATTTTCGAGATATTCTCTTTCGCACTTCTTCTGACGTAAGTTGAACTAGTTTGGTTCAGCATAGAACTGATAAAGGAGATATCCAACAATCAAACAACATCCAAGACGTCTACCGATTTCTAAACAGGAAGAAGTATGGAAACTTCTAAAAGACATGCAGAAAATAGATGTCATCCGGCCTTCAGCAAATCTGTATGTCTCTCCTCTCGTCTTGGTCCGAAAAAAAATGGTTCTACTAGATTTTTGCGTCGACGATCACCGGTTGAACGAAGTCACGAAGAAAGACAGCTATCCTCTTCCTAGAAACGACGGCATCCTAGACACTAGTTTTGGCAGCGAGTGGTTTTCGATGCTTGATTTAAAGAGCGGATAATGTCAGCTACAGATTCATCCTGATGACCGAAAGAAAGACGGTATTTACTATAGTAATGTTGGGAAATCCTCTGATTCGTTCCCCGGGTGTTTACTATAAAACTTAGCACGGAACATCATTTTCCCCTTCTTTTGCGGGTGTAAAATCTGTCACCCTCTGTGGTACACTTTGACCAACATCACCCACTGTGATGAGACGGCTAAATGATCGATGAGTATTCGTCATTCCCGACGAATGATTTAAGTTGCAAATGCGTGGCCATTTAAAAGAACAACTTTGGAGTAAAAGTCATTGTGATAAAAATTAAAGCACACACAAACATCGCACCTGTGTTTCCAGATCTTAAGAATATTAAATGTATGTTCTCTGTTGCAAGACGTAATAATCTGTGAACCCGTAAATAAATGAGGAAAAATGTTATCCATATTATTTCAAGTGTTTTGAACTATTTAAAAATTTTAATATAAAAATCAGGGATGAAACACACGCTACACAATTTGAAAATGAGTAGAAATTACAATCATATATAACAGCAGTTAATAGAATTTTAAACTTCTGCAATTTCCCATTAACAAACATTATTTCATTAATTATTTTTTAAAGAAAGTATTTGTAGTTCTTCACATACATAAATTTTCATTTCTTGACGTTAATTTGAGAAACGATTAGTTAATCCAAACATGCATTGCTAATAACTTGGTTACAGGCTATTAACTTTAAATCAGAGAGTAATTTAGCCAAGCATTTTGTAATGATGAACTTAATGACCCAGTTTCATTTAAAATTTAATTGTAATAAGAGAATGTTATTTTTATTTCAATAAAATGTTTATATATTTCAACGTACAACAGTTTGAGATTAATAGGTTTCTTCTCTTTATTAACTTGTCTTTTCTTTGACAATTATTCTTCAAGCTAATGCAGTGCTAGTCTCTTTAAAATTAGTGGAAAATTACAACTGAATTTAGTTAATTTTCTAATTTCAGTTTGCCTTACATTAATATTATATTTACGGTTTATCAGTACAGCGGTGACAAACTTTCAGAAGAGATAGCGTACACCTAGACGATGAGAAATAACATAGCAATGCATGGTCGGAAATGTTTTACTGGTACGGTAGTGAAGACAAAAAACGCAAAATGGAGGGCACAAACAGTGTAACGAAACCATGTTATATTATGTTTAGTACAGCAGGAACCTAGAAATAAGAACAAAATAAATAAATAAGTAAAATCTTAAAGGTTTCAGATTTTAAATTACGTCCAAAGGGGCCTTTTTTTAACGTTTTGTGTGTTAACTTTATTTATTAAATATTATGTTGTTTGCCCTTAAACGATAAAATTCAGTTCAATAGCAATGTCGCAAAATAATTAAATGAGTATGGTTTAGATTTTCCGTTACACAGTTCCGCGCGCTGGAGATAAAAAGGTTTTTTTCCCCCGTAGAGTGTTGCCATTGCTCGCTTTGAAATTCTTGAGTTTGTTAATCAAAAATTCGTTAAAGTTTTACAAAATATGAAACCGATAATAAAACAAATTCCAAATTTCAAATTTGGTCATTCACATGCCCATATTCGTGGGAGGATTAAGTCATTCAAAATTCGATTGCTCTATGTTATATTGTTTTATCACAATGCGAGAAATATGCATACATTTATGAAGATTTTTCATTATATAATTTATTCAAATATAATGCAAGGCTCTAACATTTGGTGGCAACAGTTTGAAAAGTGAAACGAACATTTAAGTAAACCAACGCAAAATCGCAAAACGGAAACAATTGTCCTTCAGGGACAAAGCCCCTTTGGAATAAAAACAAACAACGATCGTCACTAAAGAAGGTATTCGAAGTTACGACTCCGGACCGTGATGCAGGCCTCATTTCTCTGGCGCATGGAAGATTTGCATCACGAATGGAAGATCACATGGAGAATGCATGACGCACGGTGCAGGTCGTAATTTCGAACACGTTTGATGATGATAGTTGTCTCTTTATGTATTTTTTTTGTTTGTTATTGTACTCCAAATAATAAACATGTTTCTCAACCCCGTTCGTGTCCTTTCTTTCTTGACCTTTGTGTCGTCACCGATCATGTGATATCCCACCGTCTAGGTGTACTCTATCTCTCTTGAAAGCTTGTCACTGCCGTACCAATACACCCTGTAAATAATATAATTAATGTTTTATTATATGTACTATTATATGCATTATTTGAATTATAATAAATAATAAAATATTAAATATTATTTTAACAGTTTGTGGAGACATTAGGTATTTTTTTGCAAGCAGGCAAGATGCAAAATATGCAACGCCTTCGCCGGGAATCGAACCACGGGCCTCTGGAATATGCGCCCAGCCTGCAGACCACCACACCACGAAGGCATACCTAGCAGGCGGGAAAAATACTTTATATATTCCTACTTTTAAAGGGCGACTGAGGTTTCTAGGGGACACAATCGACAAATCCTGGGGTGAGAAGAATCATCATCCAACACCTTTTTAGTTCGGGCGCCACTGTAGGGACATCAAGTTATATTTTAGACGCAGGCAAGATGAAAAATATGCAACACCTTCGCCGGGAATCGAACCACTGACCTCTG
The DNA here is from genome assembly GCF_044657685.1 of Stegodyphus dumicola. Taxonomy (NCBI): domain Eukaryota; kingdom Metazoa; phylum Arthropoda; class Arachnida; order Araneae; family Eresidae; genus Stegodyphus; species Stegodyphus dumicola. The sequence continues at coordinate 187,013,216 of NC_140781.1, forward strand.
GAATACGCGCCCAGCGTGCAGACCACCACACCACGAAGGCAGAAGAAATTCCTTATAAATTAATTTTATTATTTTATACATATTGTTTTAAATTCTTTGTTTACTTTCTAAAGTCCGAGAGGATAACTATTTTATTAGAATATTTTTAAAACTAAACAAGATGTAACTTGCTCATGTACTCTAACTATGTAAAATCGTAATCATTGATTTCCATGTTAATTTGCATTACTTTTCTCGTCAGGGAAATTAATGTGAATCTTGTAGATTATCAAAACGTTTTTAAATTTTGATTAGTTTTTATTAAATTTATAGTACCATATTTCATTTTAAAAGTGTATGAAGCTATTCATGTAATGTAACGTTAACAGCGACGGCTATTAAAAGTTTTTTCCTTTCTTCTTCTCCGAATGTTTTTCTCTTTTTGTGCTTGGAAAGATTTCTGCTTTAGCGAGGAAGTAGTCTTTCCTAAGACTGCAAATAGATGAAAGTAACAAGCATGGTAATCTCTTTTTCCGCTTTCCTTTGCCTTGAATTTTCTCATTTCCTCCCAGGATTAACAACATTTTTCTCGAAAGAGGATTTTCATTATGACAAAGTTGTTGGGAGGTTGCCAACAGAAATTGTTTGCGACATCAAAGGTAACGTAATTGAACATTAATCTGTATGCCATTTAATCGCAACTGTTCACCGCTGAAAATGATCAAAGAAATTTATCCGGAATACGGACGTTAGAACAGATAATGTGTACGTAAGTAAATTTCACGAGCATTAAATTCTTATGGTCAATGTTATCCATATTATTTTCATCAATATTTTAAAAGTATCAAACAAAAGAGACGCTGTAGATATATTTTGCCTGTTATAAGCGAGAAGATCACAGACGTGGTAATTTTCGATATTTCCCGTTAAAATATAATAATAAGTCAACCTTATTATTTCGCCGAAACATCATTTATTTGTCAGATCGGTTCGGGAGAATGCTTTTTTGGTTAGAATGTTTAAGCAAAGGAATTCATGTGTTCTAAGAGCATTGACCGCAGTGTAAAAGGCCTTGCTAGAATCATTTCAATATCGTACTTTTTGTTAGTTTGTTCATATGCATACACACACATACACATATATATGTGATGTACCAGCTTTAGTCGTAGCTTAAATTATCAGACGATAAGTTTAAAAAAAACAGGATCCATTTATTATTATTCAGTAGAAATAGCAGTTACAAAAATTGTATCTCCGGAGTAAATAAAAAGAATTACTAATAACTTTTTGTATGTTATTAGTAATTCTTTTTATTTAAGTTAACTATTTAAGTTAACTAACTTTTTTATTTAACTGTTTTTAAGTTAACTGCATCGTGACATTTAAGAAAAAGCCCCCGATATTCTTTTGCGAGTCCTTTTATAGCCTCTGGAAAGGCGGAGCTTCCAAGAAATGACGTCAGCCTCGTCAGCCAATCCAGTTCGCTTTAAATATTTCCAGAACATTCTATAACTGTACGTGTAGAAAAGGCGGGAAAAACAACTTGACTACGGGGCTGTAGATTTAATTCCACGTACTTTCAAATAAGAGAACGTCGCCATTAAAAAATGAAAAGAACATACAGTTAGAATTTTAAGTGTATTCTTGATTATGGAATTTTATTATTACATATATATATATAAATAGATAGATATAGCTATACTTAAGTACCAAATAATAAATTTCTATTGCGTTAATTAATTCTTCTTATAGCGACGGAAAACAAAATCGAAAATAACGCTAATTTTGAAATATATAATGATCCGTTTATCATACTGATAGGTAATAAACTTATAAAATTGTCTACGTGAGTGTGCCGGAGAAAGTCATTAGAGAGCTTTAAAAACTTAAATTTTCATTTCAGTGAGAAAAAATTGTAAATAATTAGGCTCTGAAAGCTCTGAAAGTATATACGTTTTTAGGATAACTACATATAATGAGTTTTCTGCTGATCGAAAACAAACGCTTCTTCATACATAATATACTCTTCTTAATTATATTAATATATTTGAAGTTCTGTCAGTTAGAAATACTACTAAATATAAAATAAAGATTTAAGCTATTAAAGACACGTGTTTATTTCTTTGAAATCTCCCAGTAGCTAAAGCAGTTACGGAATGATTGAATTCGAACGCAAATGAAACACTTTGCCGAATGACAACACTCTGAGAACTCTTTAAGTGTGAAGCGCGTAAATGATAAAATAAACAATTTATGTTTTGCACAGAGGGAGGTTTATGCAGGAGGCGCGTTGAAATTAAATTTAAAATCTTATGCTTGGCACAGTGGTAACATTTGCTAAGACCTATAGATAATATTTGGACATGCCAGTGGTTTCACACTTACGATTGCAGGCTGCAAGCAGCCCCTGAAGCAATATTATGCGGCCCGCGAATTTATTTTATACGTTTACTGCAGATATGGTACTTATAATTTTAAAGACATAAAGATATGGACTGGGTATATTATGTGCGCGACTAACTGTTAGGGAAAAAGGGATTGAATAAACTGGATGAGGCTTTGTCACTGTATTTAGTACATTAGTGCTGAATTCAGTATGTAAGGCCACGCGACTAATGTAATATGGGATAATTTTCCACATTACCCTGGTCACATCGCTCAGCTTATAGCCTAGTGTAATCAGTAAACTTAATTTAGTAGCAGATAGCTGGTAACGCTTCAATATCCTGAAATTTTCAGTTTCCGGTTAAGGCTAAAAGTTATTTAGTAGTTAATTCAACATATCGAATTACCTGAAATAACTGTCAGTCTAAACTTTAATACTTAGCTGGCAATGCATTTGAATTACGAAGTATAACCAGTAGACATTTCTTGAGGGTACGAAACTTTAGACTTCAGACAGGAAATAAATATAAGTTTAAATTATTCCCTTTGATTAAGATACAATAACACGACGAACAAATAAGTCAAACAACAAAAATCAGCGCTATATTTTCAAATTTTCACAGGACACTATTCACTAATTTTACCAAACCATCGAAACTAGTCCTGTGAAAATTTGAAAATATAATTCTGATTTTTGTTGTTTGACTTCTAAATTAATATTCCCTTTGAGTTATTTGGAGCATATATTAGCGTAACACAACGTAAAAAGACATTTCTTATGACATAATCAGGGATAAAATCCCTCTGAGAAAATTTCTGACATAAAAATTGGAGACTACTGACGTCTTTGCACTGGAGCCCGTCAAGGCGCCTGTGTTTATCGACGCATACTGATGCTCTTGCAAAAAGGCTGCTATTTACCAATTTCTGTCCAGTTCACCGGTAATCATAAGTTGCGAGGCATATTCAACCATTATAGTCAGCTAGTTAGTATCATATATAAGAGAGGCAAATAACGGAGAAATAATAAAGGCAAGTATAACGGGAATACATAGTAACCCACTACAATAGCTTTATTGTTTTATCATGCATAAGATAAGTCAAGGTAAAATGTTACATAAAAATATATTCATCAAAACTCCTGACAAATTTATACACCTACCTAATACATAGTATGTTTGTTCCCCAGGAAAGCTTAGGACTGCAGAAATATGATAGGACATAGACACATATACTTGCAGAATATTTTATAGGCAGTGAATACATATTTTGCGAGAACGTTGCATAATTCTATTGCATTAGTAGATTAGAACTGATGTATTCCATTGTACGTTGCATGGAATCATAGACATGTTCAACAGCATTGAGATATGCTGACAGAGATGATCATGGCAAAACATCGAATTTAAACGAATGTTCCTCTATAATCCATAATTCCGTATCTCTAAACATGTTGGGTGGTCCTCTGCTCTACTGAAAGAGGCCACAATAACAAAAATCAGTCCAGGACAAAGACGGATGTAAATCGTCAGAAAAGGTGTGCACCTAGCCTTCAGTTGTCAAAGGAGTTTAATAGACTTACCAGGAGTCTCATTGACTGTCAGTTTAGTCCGAGTCAACGCCAACCTGTACAATCCCCATATGCAGGATCCATGATTTCACGTAACTTTATCTCACATGGATCCTTCTGTCTGCCTGATATATTTTCAAATGCTATTCCTCAAATTACGAGTAAGTTACTCTTTTCTAGTCATGAAATAGCCAGCACCGATGTTTTCGATCTCGTGCGAGGCGGTACTTACCTTTGAAACGTGCATGGTGCATGATTACCTGTGTTGGGTCACGTCTCTTAAAACCCATACCACGGACGAATGTCTGTGAGTTCTTACGCTAATATTTTCTGAGACCGCAGCGCTGAATTCCTATATTACATGCTTAACACATGATAAGAATTTTGTCAAACACTGCTCGTTCGGATTCACCCAGAGTACTTTCAAAGCCACACTGATCACGCAGTTTCGAAATATTTCCAGAATTCTTAAGAGTCAAGATACACTCTTTTAATACTCGTATCTAAAACCCTTAAATTCGTCTCAACTCTCGAAATACTGCGATTTATCTCACGCACTTCAACTATCAAATTGCGTTAAAAGTCACTTAAATCGTTGTAAAGACATTAGGTATTTTTTGGAAGCAGCAGAATTGAAAAATTAGCAAACGCCTTCGCGAGGAATCAAACCACGGATCTCTGGAATACCGGCCCAGCGTGCAGAATCACTACACCACGAAGGCACGCTAAGAAGGCGGGAAAATACCTTATATCGTGTTTATTTGTATTGTTATGACCAAGAGAGCTCTAGAAGAAATGAAAAATTTTAGAACCATATTTATTACTTTAATATGAATGGTATTATACTCTTCTTTTACAGAAATTCAGAACTTTTAAAAAGTTAGCTCAACACATATCATCTAGAGCAGCCAATCTCAACCGAATAAAAATAGAGAAAAATAGGTGGTACGCAAAGAAGCAAAGTGTTTTTGACTATTAAATTGAAAAATTAAAACTCCAACATCCTGATTGAGGTTTTCCTCTAACACTCGTAAATTTATGCGATCTGAGCTTTGTTCAAGAGTGGTGGGGGTAGTAATACTTTGCTGTGGTGGTACTAAAGGTTTTCAATTTTTGTTTAGATGGTACGCGTTAGTCAAAAGTTTAAGAACCGGTGATCTAGAGCATACACTCTAACTGCAGCACATAAAGCTCTTTCTTTCCATTTGAAGGTTAAGCAACTAAGACGAACAAAATATATAGAGCATCCGTCCCTCGCTTAACATACAGTGGTGTTTATTCGCCTTTGATCAAGTTTTCTTTCAGATGGGTAGCAATGAAATTTGAAGTTTCCTGATATATTATTTTAAGTCCCACCAATTATTGTTATGTTCCAAGATTCCATAATAAAACATGATTTGTTTTCAATTAATATCTTTCTGTTTAAACCCTAGAATATTGTCATTACAAAATGAAGTGTTTTTCGCATAGCGTTTTAGTTTTCAAACAATTCATATCAAAGAGAATGGTGGGTAAGCTTTCTAAAACTCGATAAATAATTTTTCGTCTTTAGCATATATGACAAAATTTTGCTTCCTTCAAACTATTCCTCACAATTCATCTTTTAATTCGAACACCTAATTTAAAATTATCAATTAAAATTAAATCTTTCTTTTTTCATGTTTATTTAAGCAATAAATTCATGTAGCTTTTCTTCTGAAATTTTATTTTGCGGGAGTTTATCTGGTCAAGTCATTGCTCTCTTTTTTAACTGAATTGTAATAATCACTATCCATTTAAAATGATAAATAATAAATAGCTCACTGTTCTGTACACAATTACGGAACCTGAGAGAAACTAAACTACTTCACTTCAGATCACATATTCGGCCTGTCTAGAGCGATGATTCTGTAATTCAAAGAAATCTCATCAGTTAATTAGAAAAGAAATTTCTACTGTAAAGACGAAATGTAACAGATATGCATTATAAATCGCTTATATGTCGATTGAAATAAATAGTTTTATGACGCATTTCTAGTTCCATCATCGGAATTTTTAATGTTTAGGTACGTGTTATGATACGAAATAAGGTATTTTGTTTTACTATATAGTGTTACATAATATAAGAAGGTATTTCTATGTTACTTACTTCACTTATGTCTGCATATTTCAAATATCTTAAAATGTTATTTTAATATTGCTTAACTATATCAGATAACTAAATCCCAATAATCGTCGTTTTGTTGCTTCTAAAATGAAAATATAATTATCGAAACAATATGAATTCTTTTAATAATTTGTAAGGTTTCTAATGGGAAATGAGCTCTTGAGAGTAACCTGAAATATCGAACCTGAATATAATTATCGAAACAATATGAATTCTTTTAATAATTTGTAAGGTTTCTAATGGGAAATGAGCTCTTGAGAGTAACCTGAAATATCGACATGCAAGTGCTTTAATCAATGAAACAAAAGAAGATTTAAAAAGGAAATACTGCGACAGATTTACATTATAACACTTTTTTCATACGGAATTGAATGAATGATTATTATGATAAAGCATTTCCAGTTTATCATATGAATGTTTAATGTTTCCCACATTTGCATAAAGTATGCATTTGAATTTCGAAAACAATAACTGGCAAAATGCTAACACTGTTTGAGTTAATGACAATATTAAATTAACTCAGATATTTTATTTTATTAGCACATTTATTTTTAAATATCATTATTTATTAAAATTAAATTAGAACGATTAAACGTTGTTATTTTAATTTACTTTTACTTGTTTTTGATACCAAGTAAAAAGAAGTATTTAAAAATATTAATTAATATAGCTGTTCTTATAGTAAAGATTAAATATTTTTAGGTACTTGGTTGCCATAGGTTTAAGGGTATTTTTACTTCATTTATCTTTTTTTACTATTGCAATTTCGTTCCGATATATTTAGCAGGTATTTCATTTTATCATACCTCGAATTTCGCTTATTTTGAAGAAAAAAAATAACTAAAAGGCTAATATTGTCTACAGAATCTGTTTTCTATTGTAAAAAGTTGAATATTTTACTGAGTGCACTATATGAAGAGAATATAATTAACAATCTCTTTATAAAATTCTCCACTAAAGTTCTCATTATCTTCACAAACATGGTCGTTGCATGAATTGCCTATAGGCTAATCTTACTCGTTTGAATTACAGTCTTCCTTGCTTTAAAGTCATGCATCAAGTATAGATCAATATAGCTGTTTGGAATATGATTGGATTAACTCATTTGGCAAATAAAATGCGCTTTCAAAATCCTATTATCAAACCACCGGAACAGATATAATCCTGTTTGTTAATAATCTTATTAGTTAATTTAATTCTTGTAAGTTCTAAGAACGTGATATGGCTTTATATTTTACAAATATGAACTGACTTCGTATTTACATACTACCCTGAATATGTTTCTAGCTTTATAAAAGAAATTAGGGCTAACTATACATACATGCAATTATTTATGTAACGTAAGAAGTGGTTTATATGGTGTTAAAAAGAATAAAAAGCTTTTAAAAATAAATTAATGGACTAACGTTATCACAGACGAAAATGAAGAAATAATAGATTGCTAAAGAAGTAAAGAATATATTTTAAGAGTATTTGACAATTAAAATTAACATATAAACTAGTAGAATCTATGAACTGCAGATTAACATTTAATCTGCCGTTCATTTTTCAGATTACGTTGACGAATACAATCATTATCGACAGCTTTTAAATTGTAAATTCATAATTCCTATTATTTCTTATCACTTTTAACGTACACTAAACTAATGTATATTTTTGCGCACATGTATTCTTTCCCTACATGAAATTTGCATGTACAATGTATCAGAATTAAATTCTTATCTTTGGTTTAACACCAAGTTAAATTGTAATCTTTGTTGATTTACGAGTCAAATCGGTTCTGAACCTTTCATTGGCAAAATGGATAAGAAATGGCTCAACTGATGCATTAATAATTTAACCAAGGCCCGAGTTTGAATGATTGGGCAAATCACGACTGCTTGTCACTGGAAATAACAGTTTCCAGCGCCATATTATAAGATATATTATTTTAATGTATAAGTTTTAAAATTTAATCTTTCATATGAAATTAAGTAAAATCTTATCGGGTTATTAACAATCAGTCAGTTAAACCCAAACTGCATCAAATCGAGTATAACGCAAACAAAACTGCTGCTATTAAATTTCAGAAAGCAGTTTTTTTTTTTTTTTTTTTTTTTTTTTTTTTTTTTTTTGTCTAATGGGTCATGACAGTGAGTAAAGCTTTCATGTCATCATACCTACCCATTCTGCGTTGAAAATCTGTTAAAGTTGTATGTTCTTCGAATACTCGGTAGTTCTAACTTGAGACCAGAAGAATAACCATATTCTTGAAAAACAGTTGTGTAAATCTATCATATGACCAAAGTGCTGATGTGATTATTTAATCAAATTTAAGTTAACTTTTATGAAAAAAAATGGTTAGGTTATTAATTACTGCAAACCATGCTATGGTTATGTGCCTAATTGGAGGGATGCCTTCGTGGACGACTCTAAGGGAAACTGACTTATGGAAAAATTTACCTTGCATATGGGCAAATTTCACGAAAATCAACCATGCAGCCAGCCCATTCGCCTGGAATCGAACTCAAGTCTAGCTGCCAGTATTAACCACTTGATCACTGATAGAGCTTAAGGAAACAATAGTTATTAACATTATATATCGACAGGTACGAGGACATTAACGAGGGAAACGATAAACAGTTGTTGTAATAGCCTAGTGGTTTTGCAGAAATGCAATTCATAAGGAGTCAAAACTCTACAACAAAACTATATGCGTTTGCTTTTAATTTTTGGCGTCCCAAAATTTATTTTTGCTTTAAAAACCAACTTGAAAATGATTTTTAATTATAACCTTAGTGATTACCCTTAGGATTTGCTAGCACTTTTCAAATAGGCATTTAAATTATTAAATCCCATGATTCGTCCTTTGTGGAAGCATTTTTGAAGAAGCAATCCCGCGCAGTAATGTCTTCAGTAGTTCCTTCAGATCTGCGGGAGTTAACCCCTGGGTGGGAATAAAGACCTCCTGCATTGTTGAGAGCTTACTCAAAGAGCTTCTCATTTTAACGATTATTTAAAGCTCTCCTTTCTTAAATCGAATAGAAGTGCAACAGGTGTCTCTCCTGACGGTAATCTGAGCACATACTTGATATGAACAGTTTATGGAGTCTTCACTGGAGGCGATACAGTTCTATGGAAAGAGGTTCAATTCCATTAAAATGGTTTTTATAGACTGAAGTTATTGGAACTTTAACGCTTTTGATTATTTTATCAATACAGTGTTTGTTTTAGTTGCTATATTTATTCATTTGCCGTCTAGACGGGTATGTGGTTAGTAACTCTGAATGTCGTAAAGAAGGGCCCCGGCTTGAATACCGGAGAAGGCATGGATGTAATTAACCGTTCATTCATAGGAGGCAACGGTGGCTCATCTATTAGGTGCCTCCATAATAAAGAGACCATCGCTTCCGGCACCTAGTAGTAGCTAACGTCTGTAAACGGCTAGAGACTACCATTGGGGAAACATATGCATTTAATTCATACACAAAACTGATTTTTCCCTTTTTAATGACATTCAATGGTATTCTTCTGTGATGTTAGGTTATCTGAATATGAAAAAGGTGTGTATTGTGTATTGAGAATACGGCAAAGCACAATAGGGCTATCTGCCTAAGAGGAGGGATGCCTTCGTGGAGGACTTTCTAAGGGGAACTGGCTCGTATACACGTTACACATGGGAAAACCACGAAAACGCCCATGCAGCCAGCCTGTTCGCGGGATTCGAACCTCGGACCGAACTACCAGTGTTCAACGATTTTACCGCTCGGCCGCTGGTGGGCCCAACTTTCTAAAGGAAACTTTTATTCACGTTACACATGAGGAAAATCGCGAAAACCAACCATGCAACCAGCCGGTTCCCCTAGAATCGAACCGAGGTTGAACTTCCAGTATTCAGCGTAGACCACTCGGCTGATGGTAAGGCCTATATTTTTGTGATTTTCTAGTGGTAACTTCCTTTAATTTGTAATTTTATTTAATACGATATGCCGAAATAACATTCACACAAGTAATTTATAAGTTTTCAAATGTTAAAACTATATTATTAATATTCTCATGCAGTTTTATTACTTTAGAATGTTAATTGTAATAGCCATACATGACATCCATTGGACTAGTAGTTGTTTTCATTATGCAAATAATGTTAGAAGTTGGCTGCCCGTCAATAGCACCGATTTCTAGAACTTGAATTCTATAAAGCTGCGTGAATAAAATCTCATTCATGTAAAAGATACGTAATATACATTGTTAATATTTTTTTCGACAGTCTGCATACCAGTGCTTGTCACTTAATCTATTAACACTAGAAAGTGTTTTCTAAACTGATATTTCATTTTTAGTTACGTACAAATGCAAACATCTTGCCTTTCAGTTTCTGTTTTTGTCTTATATGACTCTCACTTTTTATGTTTCATTTTTTTAGAATGAGCGTAACGGATAGGTAATAGCTGTAGGGACTGATTATCGTACGAAACGTTAGACTTCACAATTTTCACATAATTGGTTTTTTAGGTTTTAAAATACCACGATATGAATATTTTCTTCATTTAAAATATTTCCTTCCGTAATTGGAAATATACGTATATGACTAACGGCTGCGAACATAAAGGACACAAAAGGAATCTTATGGCCATGGTGTATATACTATAACATATGCGTGTGTGGATAAAACATTTGATAAAAAACAAGAACCCAATTATTTTTTATTTAAAGAACATCTGGGTCTAAATGAAAATCGCGCTCACCTTAAACTTAATGTGAAATTAAGTTTGTAAATGAAATTGAAGAACTATTACAGAAACCGTATGAAATCAGAAAGCTGGCCTGTAATTGCGTGAATGTTCGTTAAACAGTTTGTTAGTCAAATACGACAAAGCATTCGAAGCGTGGAGGTAAAAATATAGAGCGGACATTGCGAGTAATATATAATAGGAAATATAGAGCGGACAAATCTGAGGCCGAAAGCTATCATCTAATACCCTACTTTTCTTTAACGGTTTAAGCTTTCACATGTAGCCTTTTATGTATAAAGTAACTTTCCTTTCCGTTCGCACCTCCCTTATTCAAGGCCTATCCTTCTAACGGGAGGAATACATTTGTGGAGAAATTTCTGGACAAATCAGAAATTTAACCTGAGAAAATGCAATAGAGGCATTATCGAATTTACAATTTGCTTCTTAGGTTTAGGAAGTTGTACAAACAGCTGGACAGTAGTAACACACTTCTAAATTTCATTTCTAGTTGGATACTTAGTAAAGAAGAGTCCTAGCTGCATACGGCTTGCTGCATTTGTAATGCCACTGGGGATAAATACGATACATGTCCTCTAAGAAGTTCTAACACGCTAATGAGATAGTTCTTAAAGGCTTTCTCTTAATTAATAACCTGATTTTGTTTAAACTTTTACGGTAGTATCTCTATTAAACGGACCTCTATTAATCGAGGTGTCAATTAACCGAGGCAGCAATCATGCGTCAATCTAAAAGAAATCGTTGGAAAATAATTGGTAAGAAGGCCTCTGACCTTTTTTTTAATACTGACTTAAAAGTACTTCAAATCTTACTATCAGGCCCTATTCACCGAAGCGAGTTATCGTTTTGTTAGTAAAAGTAAGCCTTAAGGAGATTTTAAACAAACCCTTTTTACAAAGCCTGAACATAACACAGGGCACAAAACTTCGGCGTATAATCAAACTCTCCTACTTGCGAGTTTTAAATAACACAAAATTGAAAATGAAGTTTAAGTAACACAAAATTGAATAATACTCACACTGACGTCATTTAATGTCGGCTAGCAAAATGGTTATTGCTGGATTACTAATTGCTAGAGCTAAGTAAGAGAAAGTAAAGCTGTAAGCGTCGTTGTCGAAAGCTCTATATCCGAAACATTCAAAACTATTGCCTTTAATAGCCCTAACTCATTTGCATCCTGGTGGTGGCTAACGAAAATGAGAAGCTATAGTACAGATTCAAATAATAAAAATGGATTAATTAGCACAAAATATGCTTTAAAACATTAGAGAGAAAATCAATAAAAATGAACTCTCTTATCACTAATTCATTATTTGGAACATTTTTTTTATCAATGATAAGCCATTAATGCCCTTCCTACTGGGCATTACGATAAAACGATGTGATTTACTACTGTTAAAGACGAAAGCTACACTAATAGTCAGACACCAACTGACAATTCGTAAGAATGCTTCAGAAGATACAATTATGTGAAAATATTGTTGAGCGTTGCGCTTTAGATGAATGAAGAAAACAGCAAACAAAATTTTCAAATTTTCAGGTTTTGAGATATAAAGTATCATTCGTGAGAGCATAGATTCGGGAAGCAATGGAAATTGCAGTCATGAGAGTGATGCTGTTGCCTGTGACGTAGCGGAAACAGACAATACGAAAATTAGTCATGCTGAAGGCTTAAGCAAAGTTTGTCTAATTTTTAGAGCGATTTACTAATGCTTTGCCTGCAGATAGTTTGTTGACAGAAAGGAGACATGCTCCTACGGTGGCTGATAGAGTTATAGGATTATCATAAAAAGAAGGATAATAGATTTTTCCTTAATAATAAATAAATTGATAACAGTAATAATAAATAATAGTAATAACAATAGATAAATAAGTAAATAAATAAATAATAGTCATAACAATAAATAAATAAACAATAGTAATAATAATATACAAACGAATAAAATAATAGTGATAATATTTAAATAAATTAATAATGATAATTATTGTTTCATTAAAATGTAAGGAATTTGATAAAACTTTCACAATGAATATTTTTGTCTCGAACATTGTTTAATTGAAAAAAATAAGTTTATTTTATTTACTGAAAGATTCTGTTAAAATGTTAATTATGGTATTTAGAATTTCGAATAAGCAATTTCAGTAAACGTTCTAGAGAGAATAATTTTTGTGATTTAAACTATAGTCTCTATTAACATATTTTGTCGATTCTCGGAGGTGGTTACATGCCCAGTTAGCATTTATAATCGAGGTTCTACGTGCATTCTAATACTCACGTTATTCAAGCTATTATACTAACTTATGTACGCCCAAATAACGGAGCTGCGCTTACCACATTAAAATCACTCTTATAGCTATTCTTAACTCCTCGCTTCTATATATTTATTTATTTGGAAGCAATGAAAATAAATCCCCTTATATACTAGCAGTCGTGAAATAGAAATATGCCTTTTAAGAATTTTCGACTTTAAGAGCTCTTGAACAAGTATTGATCTTCTTAAATGTTAAACATGCCTACTTTGTTCATAAAATATTTCTGTGGAACTAGAAAATCGTAGAATATCTTTAGGCGACCTCTGAATACTTGAAATGAAACTAACATTTCTTTGTACATCGCAGAATGTTTATGGTCCCAAGTTATTTTCGTATATTAGAGTGAAGTTATAATTCTACCTGAGACTAGACTGGTTTCAGTTTGGGAGAAGAGCTATTTTTACCCCATTTCGAAAGATAAATCTTGCTTAAGCAGTCATTTTTCAAATTCTAGTATTGCTTTGTTTTGTAATATTTGCAAGAAAAAATAATATGTCATGTGAAGATAACCTAAATCGACTAGAAATGAATTTCTGAGTGACTACTGGCGCAAGTGGATAAAGAAGAAAATTCTTTTACTGTGCAGCACGATTAACTCACAGGTGTAATTTCAAAAATTTCTTTTTAAACATGAACTGTATTCGTTATTTGGAAGATTATAAAAAAGAAATAAGGTCTCCTTTTTTACTCAGATAAATGTCTATCTTTTCATAATAAATACTTCACAATGTCCAATTTTTCCTTCCACACATAGAGATTATGCAATAAATTAGTGACAAGATCAAAGCAAACTAGGGCTACCTATTTTGAGAAAAATATATTTTGAGATAAACTGGATTTTAAACAACAGACGAGAAGAGCAAAATTCATCAAGTGAGATGGCTTTTTTAGCAAGAAGCGAAAACTGAGGCAAACAATTGCAAGCTTTAACAGGTTGGTTGAACCTCCGACTCTGGTTTTAAGGAGTGGGGGGACCTGTAACGCGACCTTAAATGTGTTGCGGGGCAGGGAAGCCACTAATCGATAGTATACTTCGGTACGGAATGATGGTAAAAATCTCTAGGAAATGCTTTATGCTAATTTTGAGTTTATTTAAAAACTAAATAGACAAAATCATCAGTGCGAGATAGAAACTGTGTACGACCAGTGGACAGTAGAATACGATATTGGCAAATTCCCTGGGTATCTTCTTGAATGACGGGTATGCGAAGTTTAGCAGAATACCAAAAAAGCTGCGAAATTTTATAGGACAAAAACTAAAATAATTTTAATTTAGGAGTCAAACAACAAAAATCAGCGTTATATTTGCAAATTTTCACAGGACTTGTTTCGATGGTTTTCCGAACCATCATCATCAGTTGCCAAAGTGAAATTCATTCTAACCCAGACATTATCATTTCAAAGACCGACAAAGGTGGCTTCATAGTCGTTATGGACACGAACACCTACATCGATGGTGTCACTAAATTCTTAAACGAAGGACCATACAATCATCCGATTCCTAAAGACCCTTCACCTTCGAACCACTCAAAAATAAAAACTTCACAAATTCTTTCGACCAATTTTAATCGCTTATCCCAGCTATTGCGAATTGTGCCAGATTATATGTTATTCCCAAAATTCATAATAGTAGTATTCCGTTCCGCCCTATTGTATCAAATTTAGGTACTGCCTCGTACCCATTTGCTAAACATTTAGTTCCTAGATTTTAAAATCTATTAGACAATAACATTTACACCATAAAAATTCAATAGAGTTTGTAAACAAAATTAAAAGCATTTCTCATGGAAATTTACTCATGGTTTCTTTTGATGTAAAATCATTATTCACCAGTGGAGGATGCATTAAGATGTCCAGAAACCAGACCTCGTGAATTTCATTTCTCCTGCATCGAAATTGATGAGCTTATTTCCCTTACTCTGAAACAAACGCATTTTGTTTTTCAAAATAAGTATTACAAGCAAACTGAGGGATTAGCCATGGGAAGCCCTCTTAACCCCATCCTGGCTGATATCAATATGCATTATTATGAATCAAAATTATTTGAAACTTCAAACTTCCCCGTATGGTTCTTCTATGCTGACGAGACGTTTACCCTGTTTGATGGTAATAAAGATGATTTAAATAAAGCACTTTCAACAATCAATTTCATTGATCCTCCTATTCAGTTCACTTTTGAAGTTGAGACATGCAATTCTCTTCTGTTCCTCGACATTTTGGTCACACGTAACACATCCAACTTCAGTACAACTGTTTACAGTAAACCTTCATCGGTTTGCCTTCCACCACACGTCCAATCATGTCATCCGACTAAACAAAAGTTAGCTTCAATTTATTCCTCTGTTTTCCGTGCACTTCAAGTTTGCTCCTCCAGATTGGCTCTTGATCAAGAACTAAATTACTTAAAAGCAATTGCTATTGTCAGAGACTTTTCACTCATCATTATTAACCAAGCAATTAGAAAATCCTCATCCCAACACACCAAAAGACACACGTTTGTTTTAGGAGATTATAAGAGTTCTGTTGTCATTCCTTTCTTTCCATCAATTAGCTATAAAATTAGACGTATTTTACAGAAATTTAACTTTCGTGTCGTTTATTCTCTTATCAATAAAATTCCGAGTTCCATACTTAAGGACCCCCATCCCGGATATGAATTCCTGGGGTATTTACAGGATTTCTTGCCAGTGTGGTTTAATTTACATTGGTCAAACTAACAGTGTTAAAATTTCGCATTAAAAACATGAGGCATGAATCAGGAAAAAGGAAACACAGAAGTCGACTGTTGCTCAGCATTGTTGGTCCCAAAATCACGCTTTTCATTTTTTCTGCAGCCAACATTATTCAAAAATCTTCTTCCATGAGTGAATTAGATTTTTTAGAGGCGTTTCATATCCAAAAAACTTTTTCTGTTCCAATTAACGATCCTAATTCCAATTCATCTTTACCTTCAGCCTAGGAAACTATGTTTAATTTTCTTGTTCCATCAATAGATGGCTCCAGTAGCTTAACTTCTGTCCAGCCATTCTTATATTATCTTTTCACTATATTTTATCTCATTCATTTGCACTTTGGCAGCTGAGGCTGCTGGTTCTGTAAAACCATCGAAACTAGTCCTATGAAAGTTTGCAAATATAACTCTGATTTTTGTTGTTTGACTTCTAAATTAGTATTTGTTCGGCATGAAATTTTAACCCAAATTACAATAATCCTATTCACACTACACATTTCGATAAAAAATATACGTCCCTTGAATCCTTACATGAGCTCTCTAAGAAGTAAGTGCTAAGAAATAAACTTTATTTACCTTATTAAACATATTTTAAGGGGAGAAAATATCCATAATTAGCAGAATGAGACCGTATTAGGCTTAATTAAAACGAAATTGTAGAAATTTTGCAAAATCTTTCGCAGACAGCTTAACTGTCTAAAGCCAGACATTTTTAAATTAATAATCTTTCACAATAAAACCACTAATTTTAAGGGGCGTATAAAAATGAATATTTTATGCAGTATTTTAAATTTTGATATTTGTACAAAAGGGAATTTAAAACTTTTAATTATGTCTTAATGCTTTCCTGGCATAAAAGGTAGTCTTCAGAAATTTGTATTCTCAAACTTAAATATATAGTTGTCTGCAGCAGTGCCTATAAAGAAAATTTTGGTTTACAACGTCTTGGATAATTTTAATCATATAAGAATATTTTGGTTTGCTCCATATTTGATCATATAAAGTGTTTCTGTTGTTAGTAAATCACCTTTGTAAAGCCTTTTTCTCACTAATACCTTTTCTGTGTGGTAGAGCACGAATAAAAATTTAATACTCTTACTTATTTATTAGAAAGATGTTCCGTAACTAGAACTGACGTTACTTATCTCATTTATTTCTTACACGGGGTATCATGGCTGCATGAGCAGACGTTCAAGAGATATTTAACATGATATCTTTCTAAAATATATTTCGCTATCGTTTGGCAATAAAACGATAACGTTTAACACTCAAAAATCTTTATCTATTTATGAGCTTAAAATAATTATTACCTTTGGAATTCAAAAGCTCAAATATCTTACTACTCAGAAATAATTGAACGATATTCAGTCTTTATAAGTGTTAGCGAATAAATTTTAAAACTTATTATCATTTCAATATTTCTTCACTTTGAATTGCATTGCAGCTTTCTATATACTGTACACTTCAACTTAAATTTTTTAGAAAAAAAAGCTGTTAAGTTTTGCATTTATTCTGTTCAAAAGTTCATTTATTCTGTTTGAGTTCAGAAGCTCAAATATCTTACTATTCTGAAATAACTCAAAGATATTCAATCATTAGAACTGTTAGCGAATAAGTTCTAGAACCTATTATCATTTCAATATTTCTTCACTTTGAATTGCATTGCAGATTTGTATATACTGTATACTTAATTTTTTTAAAAAACAGTTGTTAAGTTTTGAATTTATTCTGTGGGGGTGCATTTCATGAAATAATATTTCGCTGTATTTTTTGAACAAGACCGAAACATAAAGAGGGGCCAGACCATTCCTTGTTGTAGTAACAATTGAGGTTTTTTTTCCTCTCAAAAGAAGCAGATTTGGCTTTCTAGCAAAAACGAAATTCCTTACAATACAAATATGCGTCGTACTGGAGAGAAGAAATAAAGAAAAACAGAAAGAGTATGTCCTCATATTCAATTTCAAATTTGGTATGTTAGAGCGCAATAATTTCTTGCCGCCGTATCGGTCAGAGTGAGCTGAATGACTATACCTTGCTCTGTTGTCCTCCTAAACCTTCAAATCTAACACATTAAGAACTATTGTTCTGGAAATTCGGAAAAAAATAACTGTTTACCACCGTGTATCTTATTTTTCACCTTTTAGTGGCAGTGAATTACTGCAGCTGCGCATTCCGCAATTGTTGTGAAAAAAGAGTATGATACCAAACTGTCTATCGCTTTGATATATGCTGACTTACGGAAGATTCACATATAACATGTCTCATCTATCAAGCTTTCAATTTTTTTCACTATCATGAGATGCACGACATATTGTAACCGCATCAAAAAAGCAATTTTGCACGCATCTAAAATTTGCTCCTTATTTTTCTCCTGTACTTCGAAGTGCAGATGAATTCCATATTAATGATGATAATTTCAATTAATTATAATATATATTTTAACTACTTCATTTTTATTCAAATTCTACCAGTGATGATATCATACCCTCTCCAAGTGAATCTTCATGAAGCACATATGAGAAGTAAGTAAGTTATTTGACAACAAAAGTAGTCCTAATTAATAAGAAAATTTAATGATAATAATTTTTAACAAACTTTACCAACAAAACTGGCATAATGAATTAGTATATCGTCTAGTTTCTCCCTCAAATCTCTTCATAACCTGTGTAACCCGCTTTGAGAAAAGACAGAGGTAAACGTCCAAAATCTTTGACTTTAGGTTTCATTTAGTTAACTGTAACTCTGAACTAATTTGATATTTACTTTACTAAATTGCAATTATTCATTTTTCCCCTTTCTTTTGCAATTCGTATTCTATAAAGCACTTAATTAAGATATACTATAAGGTATTTCTCCCACTTCCCTAGCGTGCCTTCGTGGTGTAACGGTAGCACGCTGGGCCAGTATTCCAGAGGTTCGTGGTTCAATTCCCGCCGAAGTTGGTTGCTAATATTTCATCTCTCTGGCTTCCAAAAAAACCTAATGACTCTACAAGTGGCGCCCGAACTAAAAGGGTTGTGGATGATAATTCTCCGCACCCAGGATTTGGCGACTAGGTCCCCTAAAACCCTAGTCGCCCTTTAAAAAGGGAAGTATATAAGGTATTTTTCCCACTTCCCTAGCGTGCTCTTGTGGTGTAACGGTAGTAGGCTGAGCCGGTATTCCAAAGGTCCGTGATTCGATTCCCGGCGAAGAAGGTTGCTAATATTTCAACTCTCTGGCTTCCAAAAAAATCTGATGACTCTACAATACGTTAAGCCCAAAATGTTGGTAAAAGTATAATATTAAGATACAGTTCGAATAAAAGAATCTAATAATACATTTTAACAATTTACAAAGAATAAGTTTAATTAATTTATACAGTCATCAGGAGTTTAATAATGCGAAATTTTAAAAAACTCCCTATGTTCGCAAGGAATCGAGCACGGGATCTCAGAAAACTAACTCGATTTTGCAGCACAAAATCATATGAGAGGAGTACCTTAATTCGTTTCAGGTTAACGTGAAATGATATTTTAAATATGATAACATCCTGTAATTTTAAGCATTCTTAAAAGCATTCTTTTCAGTTCTATTTTCAGTTTTAAGAATATTCATTTTCTCATGACAATTTTCACGTTTCCCAGCTCAGAAAACAAGAAGATCGTTATTCAAGCATAAATTAAATTTCCTTGTATTCCAGTGCGAATAGAATTGAAATTCTCTCAGAAGTTCATTTAATTCTTTTATAGGAAACTGCTTTTGAATTACAGAGTCTCAGCCGTTTAAAGATCTACCTCGACAGCAGTTACAGAGTTTTCTTCATTATGTAGCAGAGGTTTTCAATAGTAATTTAAAACCGAATTGGATCATAAGAAGAATTTGTGGAAAAGTTTAGTTCTCTTTTGTTGAATATAAAAGAGATGGTATTCTTTGGTCTTGGATCAATTGCGAAAATTGATTCTGGACTTCTTTTATCCCCGATTTCATGCTATTGGTTTCTTTTGTTGTAATTTATTATTTCTATACACAAAAATTTGAAGAAAATATTTATTGAGTGAAAATGTGTAAAGGAATATCCGGAGAAAAAAATTCAAATCTATACGTGTGTGTTTATATATATACAAAGGGATAGCGAAAGAAAAAGACAATTTTTATTTTTTTGCTTTGCTTAGGTTAATAAATTTTCAAGAATCTCATAAACTGCTAAAGCATTAAAAGGAAAAGATATCGAGTTATTATTTCATTCATGTAACGAACTTTAAAAAAGTTTAGTGTTGTAAAAATAGAGTTCTTCTTTTCATTGCATAAAAATCTTTTTACATTTTATTGCATAAACAAGAAAGCAAATGAAGGTGTACTTAAAGCTACGTGTTTTTTAATGACAAAAGTCTTCCTAACTTATGCATTTTATTCAGTTCAGATTCCAGCACGGATAACAAGAAGTACACTATATCAGCACCACACAGAGTTAGTAAATGTTCTAATCCTATTCATCATCAGTTGCTAGGATCGAATAAATTATACTTGTATTTTGCTATGAAATATGCTATAACTTCTTCGCGGAAAAATTAATTTGTTCAAAATATTTGTTGTTACGTTGTGAATGTAATTTTCTCAAAACAATTTACAGTATGTTTCAATATTATCTTACTTACTTATATCGCTTAAGATAAATATACGCCTTGTAAAGTCAATATATGTCTATTAGGAAAGATTATGGGAAAAATATTACGCATGTAAAGCAAAATCTTGAAATAATAAGTAACAAATAAAAAGTGGTATAGCCTTTATATATTAATTTGTCGAAGTGTAAAACAATATTTTCCATATGCGTGATTGTTTTTGGTTTGTTTTACTTGACTATAGCAAAGCACTCGAGGGTTACCTCGTCTAAAGAGATGGATGCCTTTGTGAAGGACTTTCTAAGGAAATGTGGCTGCTATACACGTTACACATGGGAAAATCCACGAAAACACCCATGCAGCCAGCCTGTTTGCGACATTGGATCGAATAACCAGTCTTCAGCGATTTGACTACTCGGCCGCTAATAGGCACATACTGATGCTATTATATACCGTTAAAGAGATAATACAAATGAGTCACTACATTTGTATTATATCGTTAAAAAGATAATACAAATGAGTCCTTACATTTGTATTATCCCATTAATCTAATGCAGAAATTTTACATGCATCGGTTATCATAAAACTCACTGGAGTATCAGTAACTTTAAACCTTGATTTTAACATAAACTTGAGATTTCCGAAATTGAAATTGAAATCGGCAGGAGTTTCATTCAACAAATTCCTACTAATACATAAAAATACAAAATAGCTACAGGAGTTATTATTTTACTCAGACTTTGAACCTCTAGATTTTGTAAAATTTCTTAAACAGCTACGTCTTGCCAAATAAAAGAAGTTTATGGCTGTACGTTTAAAAGTTATTAACATTCCTTTGTTCAAAGCTTCACTCAAAGTTGAATAAAACTCGATAGTAAGCTGCATTATTAATGGTTCTACACAGAGTTTTGTTCGATGAGAAGACGAGTGAATACTTAAAGCGAAAAAGATCGGCAGTTTGAATTTATACGTTTCGCTAATTAATCTGAATAAAATGTCAAGCAGCCGACTAAGCAACCAGTCAGCATAGCCCAATGGGAATTATCTTAAAGTCTGAAGCTCCTGTCATAACGTAAGAGACATCCCATTCAGCTTCTGTGAATATTCGTTTAATGTCCAATTGCAAACGGAACGCTTTTACCGGTAGTTTCTTTTTAATTTAATTAAATAAAGTTTGAAATGTGCACATACTTCTTATACAAATTTAAAATATACTATAACTCAGATTATTGCGAAGAAAATCATAGTTCATTTCGAACATTATTCTTTGAAATCCGTAAAGAATTCCAAATGATTGATAAAAACAACTAACATTACTGTCTTAAATCATACATGAACAAAGAATGTATCACACAACAATTTCCTCTGAATGCTACGTTACCTTTTGCGTTCAAGAAATAAATAAAGATTGCTTCCGAAAATTTCTAAGTATTTGTTACTTTATTGACCAGATTATAGATATGAAATGAAATTTAAACTCAGTAATCAACGAAATTATTATTATTCTTCAATAAGAACAAAGTAATAGCAATAAAGTTAAGATGATGTAGTTGAACATAAAAGAACATCTTAGTAACAGATAAGATGTTTAGGCTATATTATTTGCTCTTAGCGAAGATCATTTTGTTCGGTTACAGAATGGATAAAAGCAATGAGCACACAAGAAATTTTTTGTTTGGATGAATATGATATAATTAGAGAAGTAATTTTATCTCAGTGTGCACTTCTGCGAGTAACTTCGAATTTTATAGAATTTTCGGAAATTCCCTAATATCAAAAAATCAACTTTTTCCGTATTTTCTAATTTCTACTCTAATTTTTATATTATTTTCCACGTTTAAACACTTTTAATGCTTGCTGAGATGATAAGGGACCCTTTTCTGCCAAAGTTTAAGACTTGTTTCAGAACAACAGCTATTACCTCAATGAAAAACATCTATATGTGCGCAATATAATTATCAGAACATGAATCAGAAGATGAAACAGTAGTAGCATTGCTAAATTTTACTGGCTTATAAATATATACAATCATTTTCCATTGCGACATTGTTATTGGAATCCTAGCAAGTAATGTTTCGCGAAATTTATCTAAACTGTTGGTACAAATTCCACACCGGGAAATTTTCAGGAAATGCCTCACTTTATCCCGCGACTGCCCTGCTAATTTTTCCATATTCTTCCGTAATAAAATTATTACCCTATGTATAATGGTTGATTGCTTTCACATGTTTTTCCCACTTACGTAAAACAGTTCAGAAAGTCCTCAAGAAGGTAATAGACAACCTTCGCTACTTTGGGGTATCAATTTCTCTGGATGAAAATGACTAATCACGTTAGCTTCATGAATATCCAAGAAGTTAGCAGAGAAATTTCATGGACATAAGACTATGTTTTGCATAGCAGTTACAGATAATGCTTTTGCAAGTATGACTACTGTAGAATAAGAACCTGGGTGCCTCAAACGGCATAGAAAATTGCCTCATTTGAAGAGATAATGGAAGCTTATCATTAGTAACTTATGATAGCTATTTAAACACTGATACAAGCAATTATCAGTAATGGCAATCAATATGTTTTAGATTAAAACTACATTGATTCAAAATCGAATGAAATTTTTACAGCAGTTTTTTAAAATTTAAATTCTTCTGCTGTAACCCAAAAGTTTTTTAAAATATACCAATTTATCTCAAATATTATTAGTCCGAAGGGGGAAGTTGCCCTGAAGGACTATTAATTTCGTTTTGGAATTTTTCGTTGAAAGCTATAAACGGCGAATCACTTTTCAAATTGTTGCCACCAGATATTATTATTATATAGTATAATTAAAGAAATTAAATAAAGAAGAATCTGAATGAATGTGAAAAACAATGGTTTCGAGAGCCATCAAAATTTGAATAACATAATCTTCCATAGAATATGGGCATGTGGAAGACCTAATCTGAATTTCAAATTTGTTTTATTATCGATTTCATGTTTTGTAACACTTCAACGAATTTTTGATTAAAAAGAACTAAACGATTTCAAAGCGAGCAATGGGAACACCGTTCGAAGAAAAAACATTTTTATCTCCACCGTGTGAGACTGTATCGGAAATTCTAATGATATGCTCATTTTAAAATTATTTTGCGATATTACTGTTGAACTGAATTTTATGTTTTGAGAACGTAGAACATGATATTTAATAAATAAAGGTAACAAACAAAACGTTGAAAAAACGCCTCTTTGGACGTAAATTAAGATCTGAAACCTTTCAGATTTTCTTTAATAATTATTATTTTTTTCCCATTTAGTAGGTTAAAGTTGAAGTCTTACCTTTTAAATATTAAATGTAATATTACGCCAAGTGCGTTTTTTCCGGCAAAAAAACTTACCCTCTAGGTCAATCATATTGTTTCACATCGTGCTCGTTTCCCTGTAATATTTGTGAGGAAGATCGCGAAAAGAAAATGACTCAGTGCCTAAAATGCAAAGGATAGGTACACGACTTTTGTGCTGGATTTGATAAGAAAATTAAAAAAAAAAATGTCTTTTTGATCATTTTTACAATAATGAAAGTTTTACTACAATTGTCCAATTTGAAACATAGTACGACTTAGAATACTGGTTGTGTGAATCGTGTTAAGTTTGTGTTCATAAATTTGATTAATGTTACCCAAGTGAGTAGACTGTATGGAATTTTATTGCAATGAATATCAGTAACAACAGAACAAGATATTATTACCTTAAAAAGATATATTACTTTAAAAAGCTCGTAAATAGACAGAAAAGGTAATCTTTCATTACACGTCAGCCAGTAATACTTTGAAAGAAATTTAGTAGGTTTTTAACAAAATTAAACGATGGGGTTTGGTTTTGCTTAAATTTAATTTTTAAACTCATGTGAAAAAGTGCATATGGTTCCAGAGAAGAATTTCATATCCTAAAAAGGCAGCTTTACTTTTCAAGTATTTTTATTATAATTTCTAATACAATATTTCTTCATAAAATGATAGTACCCTAATACAGTCAAAATATGTCAAAATTTGAATTGCTTCTTTTGCACAATATTGCTTTTGTCATTAGGTAAGGGAAAACGATTTCATTTAAAATTTTCTCGAAAACACCTTATAAGACCTAAAATATCTAAAGAAAATCCAAATTTAATTCTTATTAACAACAAATGTAAAACTATGCAAGATAGTTCAGTAACTTGTAATATTTGTAATATTTAAAAAGTAGTAAAAAGAAAAAAATGTATCAGTTAAGCAACAGGAAACAGTTTAAAATTAGCAATTTTTTCACAATTTCATTCATTTATAATTATTATTAATTTACTTATTTATAAGGTTTATGAGAAAAATCTTTATCGTGGACCGCTTACCAAACACAAAATAAGCTTCTTAAAAAGTAAACTGTTTGAGAAAAAATTTATCGCAAAAAAATGTTTAAATGCATTTTAAAAAATACTAATAAACTGTGTTTATAAGTATATTTAATAAGGATTTTGTAAATGATTTCATGGCTATTAGTGAAGGAATTACAATTTATATTTATTCATTTACAAACATAGTAGTAAACAATTCGTTAAGGGAAAAATATCCATTCTGCTAGTATTCCTGAAAGGGAAACATTTTCCCAAATTCACTTACCGGATTGGCGCATTAATTTGACCCGGTGTATGTTTTCACTTACAACGTAATTCATCAATTACACGTTATTAGTCTTATCTATGATTTTCCACACTTTATCGTAAGTTTAATTATTGTATCCTTATGTCGGGAAAATAATTAAAAGGTCATTACCTGCTTTTACACTTTCCCTAGAAATTATAGTTTACCAGAAAACTCCTCCGAGTGAAAGGGAAAAAAGGAAAAGTGAGTTTTCTTGCTTCTTATAATAGTTAAACAATAACTGTTCGGAACTAAAAAAAATATTTAGAAGACTAATTTTATCTGAAAGATATTTTTTGTTTGGTTTGACGTTCATAAAAAAACTGAATATTTCTCGAGCATAATTGCTGTCTCAGGGAACTTCTGCCCGAAATACTTTCCACGTCATCTTCATATTAACTCAGGATCGCAAACTTAATTTTCATTTTTTCCACTCTCTTATCGACGTTTTCCTGTACGTTCTGAGCTTTTACCATGGACACGTCTATTTGTCAACGTCTGTTCTTAAATATTCAACTGAAATACTTTTCCAAAGTTGTTTAAATTTTCTATTGATTGGATTATTAATATTATGTCATAGCATTCAAAGCCTATATCCTGTAGGGAGGAATGCTTGTATGGAGTATTTGCTAAGGGAAATTGATTCGTATTCAGGTAGAACATGCAGAAAATCTCGAAAATTCCAATAATTTGGGCTTGCACCTGAATCGAACTACAGGTGCTCGACCCTCGACCATTGGCGGACCAATTGTTTGTTGAATAAAATCCAAATGGCTTACCATTACTGAACGTTCAGTTGAAAAACAACTTAAAAGTTATAGCATTTTTGTATTTTTATCATAAATGGTTCAGAAATATGTATTTAAAGCCGTTTTATATACAGCATTGCATTAGCTCATTCTTCAATTTAATTTTCACCAGCTGCTTTATCATTAAATGTTTACAAAGCTTAGTTATTTGAAATTTACCAGTGGTCCTAAACACAGTAGACAGATTTTAAAATATTCAGAAACATAAATTTACCTAACATTTATGTTTCTGAATTACTGCTTAAGTTACCTAATGGCCCCTTAACTTAATATTTATTTTAATCTCGTAGAAGAGCTAACAAACAGCAGTACAACTTCGACTGGTAGATGTGCACAGACATCCTTGTCTTGAAACTTGATCTCGGTTGGATGAACCTAATTAAAATACATTATATTAATTTCATTTTTGAAATCATTACGGGTTATACTACTTTGCAATCCGTAATTACTTAAATCTAAAGACTGCAGGTACTAAAAGAGTTGAAAATATCCTTTGTATACGATCAATAATCCTCAGTGCATTTTAGACGCACGAGGAAAGTTCAAGAGAGGAAAGAATTTCCCCATGACACAGCATTTCTAATTCTGCAGCTGCGTATAAAGCGCATTTAATATATTCTTTGTCTCTTTCTTCATTGTTAAAAATTATCAGAAATAAATTAACTTTTACTAAGCTTTTCGAAAACAATTCTGAAAGAATTACAGTTCTCTGGACAAGATGTCCGAATGAAAGCGGTTTGGCCTTTTTATTGCATAAAAATTGGAAGCACACTTAAAAAAATAAAATGCAAATTTTTGAATATGTCGTTCGAGAAAACCTTACAATTTCGTAAAAAGAATTTCTGTCTCGTATTTCTAAGTTTTCTACAATTATGAAGTTTTGAACGGGAAAAAAAATCAATCGAAAAGTGCCAGACATGCACACACACGAAAAAACAAAAAAAGCAAAGAGCTGCATTGATTTCTTCCTGTTTCTACTCTTCGTCTTTCGATGTAATATTTTTTCCTGCCTATGGTAGTGAATTGCATTGATTACCAATAAAAAAAGAAAGAACTTTTCCTGAAGCTCATTGACAGCTTTCGCAAGCAATCCGCATAATCAATTATAAATAAAAAGCGCTAGGCAGAGTAACGAAAATATGTTAGATAGAGGAGGGAAATCATATAATTATAATAGGCATTGTCAGTCAGTTACTCACCAATGCGTTTCCCTTTTATTACAATTTAACGATGTTAGCTGTTGCATTAATAATCAATTCTATTCTATCGCTACTTTTGAATTCTTAATACCTTTTATAAGAAATTTATCGTCGCAGAGTACTGGTGTTTAAAAGCAAAAATTTTCAACGTTCTATTGAAGTATTCTTAAGAATTCTGACGGTATTTATCAGAATCCTAGTACTGTACTTTTAGTTCTTTACTGAGTGAGAGAGAGAAAAAAAACATTTTAAATAATGTTTTAGTTCTCTTTAAATACGCCAATTTTACCTGAAACGAAGACCTAAAAGGTAGAGATAATTTCAAAACATCTTCTTTATAACTGAAATTAGATATATATTTATAAATGCAAAAAAGTACTACCCTGATCACACTTGTCCAGAAAAATATTATCTCGAAATAAGTACATTTTGCTTCCTATTTACGCATTAACTTAAAATAAGCTTTTAGTTGTATCTATAATCCATAGTTTTAGAGTAATTCCACTTTTTGACCTCCTTTTCATCTTATGTAAATCCTTTCTAGCAATGAGTGGGTACAGTGAACTTTAAATATTTTCATATCCATAAGTACACTGTCGTTTAAAACATAAGAAATGTTTTCTTTTGTATTTGTGAGCTGTTTTAATAGCTTAACTTCCATTTTAATATTTCCTTTTCAGTTTCCATTAAATTTTAAACGTAATGCATATCAACTCTAATCTTTAATAACGGAAGTGAATCTCACTAAGTACCATTACTCCGTGCACTCAACATAAAGAAATCCTCGAATATTTGGAACCTTAGATGTACAAAAGACCCATTGCGAAGATTTTTAAGTGAAGTGTTTATAGTTGCTTTAAAATTATTGTCATTCTTCTTGAAATTCAACTAATCTACACAAAATATTGATATTTTGCTTGTGAATCAAACAGCAAAGACGATAATTATCATTATACGCATTAAATATTTCTGGCAAAATCAATGGCCACAATTTCAAGGGAAAGTTAATGTCAACAAGGAAATCTTTTGCATCTCTGAAAAATATAATAACTCCCTTCAAAACTTGTATTAAACTAGCACTTGTGAAAATCTTTGTTTCAATTTGCTTGTTGTTTGCTAAATGATACATGTGTTAGGATTCACATATTTCAGAAATAACTTTTCTAATGTACGAGGTGATAAAAAAAAGTATTTTGGGAAAGACAGTAAATTTCAGAGTCGTTTATGGATCATAAACTGATCAGCAGTTGAATGCATCTGAAAAAAGCTGCATGACAGATTTTTCAAAAATGTTTATAAAAATTTTCTATGAAAGCACGGACAAAGGATTATGAAAAAAGAATTATGTTTCGAAGTCCTGGAAAGCCATAGGATGAAACATGATTTCAAAGTTTCACTTTTGCTGCATACGTTTCTTAGCTTCCACTCAGAAAACGATGAAGGATTAGCATGTGAGCGTATTGTTCGGGAAATCTCTTATACTATGAAAATACACCGCCTGATAGAGAAAATGTCAGCAATGAAGATCTTCGATGCAAATTTCTGTACGAATGCATCACAACGGCTAAAACAGGAGGGTTTTTCTGATGTTTCCAAGTTGGGTAAAAGAAGACAAAGTAATGCCTTTAAAACGTCGCCGTACTCAGTGACAGCAAATGGCCGAGTTCATGAGCAGTTTCATGCTTAATCCGTACCTGTTCATGAGCCTGTTCATGAGCACCGTACCTGTTCATGAGTAGTTTCATGGTTAGTCCTTGCTCCGTATCACAGAGAAAACGCAAATTGATGCCACAGCCGTAGATTGGATTTGCCGTAGATTGGGCCCTGGAAGGAAATGTGCTGCGCCGTAAGGGATTTTAAGTATCGAGACGGAGATTAAAGCATACTAATCACTGAGTAACAAGATCCCACCATATTTGACCCAACTGCAGACATTTTGAGAAATGCAGTATATTCCCACTGTTAAAATATTGACATGGACGGTTTCGTGACGATTGGCTGGTGCACTTTGATGTACAGCTATTCTTTACGAAAGTTTCAGTCGGCAGTGAGCAATGGTCGGGAACGTTTGCAATTGCGTTGTAACAGAGTTGCGAATAGTGATTAACCGAAGGGTGTAGTCTTCAGCCTCACAAATAATAATCTGCGATTGAGGATATGCAAGCGATGTAGCTGCTGAGTAGATAGATACCTTTACCATTTTCGAGCAACACAAGTATGGTCAACATGAAATGCTGTTTGGAGTGTCATTAATGCTAATAGCTATTCTCCTCAAATGCGCATTATATGCATATTAATGGGACATCAGTATGTTTAGGACGTATTGCAGTAATATCTTCTTCCGTACATTTACGGTAATTCACCGCTGATTCCGTACTGAAAATGTTGGTCTTAGGAATGGTTACACCTGAAAACATCGCGGAACAAAACGTCACGGAGGAAACAACGCAAGGCGAAAATGTCGTGCTACAAAACATCGTGGGAGAAAACATCGCAAAGAGAAAACATCGCAGTCCTAAAACATCATGGTACGAAACATCGTCGTCGAAAATAAAGCTGTTCAAAAACTTCGCAGTTTAAAAACATCGTCGTCGAAAATATCGTGGTAAAAAATAAAGTATCTATAAATCATCGCACGACGATAACATCGCAGACATGCTTTTTTCAGGCTTTAATAACTGTAAATGGATATTCCTATAATGATTTGTGAGCGCAAGATGGAAAGAGGGATAATTTTTACTTTCATATTTTTTATTCACTAATAAATTTTTGCTGAGAAAATAAGAAGAAAACTTAAGCATAGAAAATTAATGCAAATTATAGCACTCAATAGAATTTTAAACCGACATAGTTCACTAACAAAGACCATTAATAAATCACTTTTTTAAAGTTTTTACTGGTAATTTTTCATGAAAAGTATAATCTATAAGTTGCATTTAATTAATTAATTCAATAATTTAACTTTTTCAGCAAAAATTTATTATTCAATAAAAAACTGTGAAAGTAAAAATTATCCTTCTTTGCGCTCACAAATCCTTATGAGAACCATATTTCCATTTAAAGTTATTAAAGCCTGAAAAACGCATGTTTGCGATGCTATCGTCATGCGATGAATTGTAGATACTTTATTTTTTACCACGATATTTTCGACGACAATGTTTTTAAACTGCGAAGTTTTTGAAGTTTTTATATTTTCGACGACGATGTTTTGTACCATGATGTTTTAGGACTGCGATGTTTTCTCTTTGCGATGTTTTCTCCCACGATGTTTTGTAGCAGGACGTTTTCGCCTTGCGTTGTTTCCTCAGCGACGTTTTCGTCCGCGATGTTTTTGCCGCGATGTTTTCGGCGGACACCCTTAGGAATGGCTTTGTACATCTGATATAAATAATTGCAATTTTCAAAATTTTCCATGAAAGCAAAAGTAGCCCCAATTAGCACAGGAATAATACAATTAGCAAAAAATAGCATAATCAGTGCAATAAAAGTAGTATGAATAATGGTAGGAATGCAGTAAATTAGCAAAAAATATTGAATTAAAAGGATTAAGTGATAGAAATAGTAAGAAACATTTATGTATGACTACCTGAAATAGTGAATATGGTCTTCAAGTTACGGATGAGTGTTGTGACATTATTCTAAAATATAAAATTCACAATACATGAAGTTCGTTATTAAGGTAATTGGGTGTCCAAAATTAAACATCCAAGAAATTAAAAATATGCATTAAAATATAAATTATATTAAACTTTGTAATTAAAACTGCACAAGAAACCTTGTCAAAATGTAAGTCAAAATGAAATCATGAAGAGGATCAATTACACTAGAAAAATATAAGAAATGAAGTTAAAATTCAGAACATGGGGGAAGTCACAAAGGTAGAAAATGCAAATGAAATTAATAATAGTGTTCAAAATGAAGTAAAATACTCGAATTAGAAATGGTAAGAGTATCACAGAATGAAAATTATACAACTAGTAAATTTAAATAGAGTTATAATATAAACACTGAGTGAGTAAGGACTATTTGTTTGAATTATATGTCACTAATAACTAGTAGTTATTGATATAAAATTAAATATTAATCTTCAACACATGGGAACGTTTAGGAAAGTTAAACATGCAAAAAATTGTGTAAAATGAGATAAAGCATCAAAATCAATAATTTGATATATTAAAGTTAAAGAAAATAATTGTGGTGTTTTGAAAAGAGAATATAATAAGTTACAATTAAGAAAAACAAAAGAATAAACCTATGAAAAATACCTAAAATTAAATAAAATAAAGGTCATGCATACTGCGGGAAAATGTAAGAAATCAGTTAAAATTAGGAATATGAACAAAATTACAGAGATCAAAATGCGCAGAAGAAATTAAAAATTTAGTATTAAAATTAAATAATGCAGTAAATAAATAGTGTGCACATGAACAATTAGGCTCTTATATAAGAAATAAGCTAAATTCAGAGTATGTTGTTTAAAAAGTACGAAAATAATTACAAATTTACTTTTGAGATTAATAGTAGACCTTACGAATGAGCAGTAAAATTCGGAAATAAGAGCGCGAAGGGAATTATTATGCACAGATATGAATAGTAATTAACAGTTACAGGATAACATTGTCAGAATACGAAGAAAAATATAGGTTTTAAAGAATAAAAATTTATTAACATGATTATAGAAAAAATTTGAAAATATAACGCTGATTTTTGTTGTTTGACTTCTGAATTATGATTATAGAAATTATCACCCGAATGAATTTATAATCAAATCGCTACGCCAAGTCACTTTCACCTCGCTCGTGCCATTTAATTGGTTCTCTCCCTCTGCGAACTCTTAACTCATTGCACATGTGAGTTTGAGAATCTAGCCCTCAACCCTCTTTTCATACCAGTGCCGTGTTAGATCTAAAGTAGCTGAATGTTTTCATTTTTAACTGCAAAGTGAGAAAGAAGGATAAATAATTATCATATTTGCTTCTTTGATTTCGGTTATTGTCCAAATTCTGTAGTTTTGTTTCGAAACTCTAGATGAGGTGATTTGAGGTAATTTAGTTTGTGGTTTTCATACTATACAGATTCAGTACAAAATAATTGCAGTTTTCACTGGTATTGTAGAAAGCCGTCGAGTTAGCAACCTAATGGAAAGTGTTGAAAAGCCATTAAATATTTATCCAAACTTCCTCGT
This sequence comes from Stegodyphus dumicola, assembly GCF_044657685.1. Classification (NCBI taxonomy): domain Eukaryota; kingdom Metazoa; phylum Arthropoda; class Arachnida; order Araneae; family Eresidae; genus Stegodyphus; species Stegodyphus dumicola. Next base: position 187,045,516 of record NC_140781.1, read on the forward strand.
CGTTTTTGATCTTAACTTGCGTGATAAATAAATTCAGATTGCAACGGAAATTTCTCTAAGTTGTCTGTGAATTTTCAAGAGTATATTCGTTGGAGTAGGAAAAAATTATTCTTATATAAACGTTCACTGATACGAACGTTCATTACTTTTAGTGTTTAAAATGCAAGAAAGCTAATTCTTTGAAAAGTTTCTAAAACAATCCAGTTGTTTCATGAAAGAAAATCGATATAATCAAATCTTACTACTATACTTCATCAAACATGGCTGCATGACTCAAACTACACAAACTTTCATGCCTGTTCCTCGATTGCTATAAGGCAGTATTTGTAGAGTTAAATAAAATATGAAAAAATAAATAATTTGATAATAGAACCAAGCACAGAAGAATATTACAAAATTTTAATGCTTCCAGCTCAAATTTTATAGCTAAATCCAGGATGTAACTTACGATTTAAGTACAAAAAGCACATTACGAACATTACTTTTCTTGTAATACACAGAAGCTACAGATGCAAAGTATGCAGAAAGAAGCGAATATCTAAATTCTTATTCTGAATCTTAATGAGACTTTAAATTTACGTGCTATAAAATAACTCATTAGTAGTTTGGTAGGTAGTTTTAAATTCATATGAAAGTTATTCAAACCCCCAATGCTGTAAAATCACTTCCAGAACAAAGATAAATTCAGTATTAAAAAGACTAGTGCAAAAGTGCCCGTACTTTTAAGCTTGTTTTGAAAGAGCTTTCTTCTCCTTCCGGCTGAAAATAGTATCGCAACGTCTTCGCAGTAAGCAAAAATAATATCACTATTTTTATGACAGTCACCCCGGGAGACTATGGATGTTTCCAGAAGATGACTACCAATCTGGAATTGAAGGTTCAGGTTAGATATCGTGTAACGCTTAGATTTTATATGCAGTTTTCTTCTTGGTGTAATATCGATTGCCCTCTGTATTGCATACGGAGCAAATTTTCCCAGTGTTGAAATGGTAGAAGAGATGCTTCGGTGGATGATTTCGGCCATAATTTCTGGCAAATCTTGTTAAAAATATTCGAGTGGGATTATAACTCTGCAGAGAAGGGCTTTATGGAAGACGGCCTTTTGTTTTTTGCTCCTATAAGTTGATCGCTCGGGGTAGCTGCTGTAAGTTGGTCAAGATAGTAGATTAGTTTGACATGTTGATGAGTTCCAGTTAATTTTACAGCCAGGCATCCTTCATACTGTGAATATTCTGATTTAAAGCGGAACGAGATACAGTCAGTTATCCAGAAGTCTTAAATCGGTTTAAAAGATAACACTAACCTAAGCACATGAATTACTTTACAAGGCCTGAGCTTTTCAGGGATCTCCCTAATTGTAATGTGAATATAATCCAATTTCGGCACCATAGCATCTTCTTTTATGCTGATAGCATTCTCATGTTTTGCCCATCAGTTTAACAAGAAAAACATTTTCGTAGCCATATTAAGCTTCATGTATTAGATTAGGGAACTTTAAATATCACAGATATCAGAAGTCTTTTAGCAATATGTCAAATCAATAATGCTTGCACAAAACTTTTCTTTTACTTCACAACAAAATTTGACTTCACCAAGCTCAGCTAAAATCTGCAGAAAACCAAATTATAAAATTTCTGATGATCAGTGACAACGTGACGGCTCAGGTCAATCGTCAAAGCACAGTTAAAGTACTTCTGCTAAACAGGAAAAGGAAACGTTGGCATTTTTAATTTTCGAATATCTTTAAACAAGTTGAATTGAAGTAAGGCATAAATGTAGTTTGGTTTCTTTCCCCCTCCCATAACAACTTAATTGATGCAGTCGGTTAAATATCCCGCTTTATTTTTATAATCCAAATTACTAAGGGGGGGGAATCATGTTTTGTCGAAACTTCATTACATAAAAATAATAAATGACTGCCTAATCGATTAATGACGAAGTATACGAAAACCGACTTTCCTTAGATGGGATGCCTTTATTAACAACGTTCTAATGTAAACTGACTCATATTTATTTTAAACACGTAAATGTGATGATGCAAAAGACATTAAGGAGTATTATATCATCTGAAACTTTGCAAATTCATTTCATGTTTTCATTTTTCTTACATAAAAAAACACTTCGATCTTAAATTTTCGATTATTTACGTTATGGCTAATCATACAAGGGCTATCTACTTAAGAGGATAAATTATTTATGAAAGCATATTTAAGGAAGTTGTCTCAGACTCATCTTAAACAAGAGAGCCCACCAGCGGCCGAGCGGTAAAGACGCTGAACACTGGTAGTTTGGTCTGAGGTTCGAATCCCGCGAACGGGCTGGCTGCATGGGCGTTTTCGTGGTTTTCCCCATGTGTAACGTGTATACGAGCCAGTTTCCCTTAGAAAGTCCTCCACGAAAGGCATCCCTCCCTTTAGGCAGATAGCCGTCGTGTGCTTTGCCATAATTAAATACACCAACACCAACACCATCTTAAACAAGAGAAGATTCAGGGAAACTCTAATGCAACCAACCAGTCCGCCCAGAATGGATCCCAGGTCGGACTACGAATGTTTAGCGCTTTAAACTCTCGGGCGTTGGTGGATTCGTTAAACTTTTGGAATTTAGTAGTATATCGATTATTTTTACACAAAAAAAAATTGAAAAATTTCAGTGTGTATGGATCTATATTGAAGCAAAAATTAAAATTTAAAAGAATTTATTCTTTTTTAATTATATTTCATATTTTCTTATTTACGTGTTTTCTTTAAAATTAATTGAATTTTTTTTTTTTATTTTGCACAAGTTTTATTAATCAGCATTACGTTCTTGAATTTTTGGATATGACTGTGGACATTTTCTTTTTTCTGTTATCTGTGTTAATCTAGCTTACAGCTTTGTAAAAACAGATGATACTCAATTGATTTTGTTTCTCTCCATTCTGCTGCATCTACTTCAATTTAGCACCTTTTCTGAGTTCAAAATAAGTTAATACTCACACTGCATAAAAAACTTTAAACGCATTGTTTTTTTTTTCAATGGTAGATTGTGAACAATTACAAATGTAACCCAGTCCATTAATCTATACAAGGCCGGATGTGGTGCTCTTTTTATTATGGAGGCACCTAATAGGTAGGCTACCATCGCCTTTTCTATGAAGGGATGGACAGTTACAACCATGCCCTCTCCGGGATTCGAACCCAAGCCCTTTCGGCATCGCACTCAGCTTCCCTGACCACTATACCGACTGGGCGGCTTAAACGCGTTATTCTCTTCAAGGATTTTCAGGCGACAATGCAGTTATGTTAAAAGCTATGTAAAAAAGAGAAATTTGGTGTTAACTGCTGGAAGTGATATTTATGGCATTCTTATTAAATTTTTGTTTTCACGTGTTCGTATAGTACATCAAAAAGTACAAAGTACAGTTCGGAAATGCAAAGTTTTTCTTTTTTCTATTTAATCAAATATGGCAAAGCGCATACTCAAGACTATTTGACTTAAAACGACGTCTTTCGTGGAAAACTTTCAGAGGAAATTTCTTGACATTGTATAAATGAAAGAAACCGAAACACCTGTTCAACTTAAAAACTCCTTCACGTTCCATTCGAACATGTGTTTATTGCACACCACATTGTCGGTCACCGAATTTGCACATTTCCAGTGCTATTCCTATTTCCTCAGTATTTTTAAAATGCGATAAAAGTAATTTTTATTATGAATGATGCACTATTATAAATTTCTTTTGGAAAATGAACATTTTATTTCAGGTCTTAGATTTCTGTTCAAAAACTCTTGTCTGCTTTTTTTAATACTATAGATACACATTCTTTATGTGCATTTTTCCTTTGCTGTGCTATGATGAATATCATATTTTTTTTTTCATTTAAAAAAAAAAATTATTTCACTGTACAGTAGTAAATGTGTAAAATTATTTAGTTACTCATATTTAATTTGCATACTTATTAATCATATTAAATCAGAAGCATTAAATTTCCATTTCAGTGGAAACTTGGTTTATCATGAAAATAAATTTACTCAGTTTAAAATAAGAGGTTTCATAGCCTAAAGGGAAAGAAAGCAAATTCCTAATAACAATGAGAGTGTAATATTTAAGCTGTCTTATGCAGCTTACTTATGTTTTATGTTTTTACCCTTAGAAATAATATTTCAACGCGAAAAATTTGGTATAGATCTTAATTAGCTTAGTAAAGTAATTAATTGTATATATTTTCTTTTGTCTGCCTTGCAAATATATATATTTGTAATAATAAAATTCCATAGTCAAGAATACACTTAAAATTCTAACTGTATGTTCTTTTCATTTTTAATGGCGACGGTCTCTTATTTGAAAGTACGTGGAATTAAATCTACAGCCCCGTAGTCAAGTTGTTTTTCCCGCCTTTTCTACACGTACAGTTATAGAATGTTCTGGAAATATTTAAAGCGAACTGGATTGGCTGACGAGGCTGACGTCATTTCTTGGAAGCTTCGCCTTTCCAGAGGCTATAAAAGGACTCGCAAAAGAATATCGGATGCTTCTTTTAAATGTCACGATGCAGTAAACTTCATACAAAAAGTTATTAGTAATTCTTTTTATTTTACTCCGGATATCTGATTTTGTAACTGCTATTTCTCCTGAATAATAATAAATGGATCCTGTTTTTTAAACTTATCGTCTGATAATTTAAGCTACGACAACATTTATGATTCTTCACCAATCTATTTATTCCGGACATAGCATAATTAAGAGTCTCATTGAACTGTCTCTTGTGACAATTTGCTTAATGAGAAGAACTTCCTGTTTTGTCCAGAGACTAACTTTCAGTTAGAACTTTGAGGAAAGGTGTTGCGGAAATCCCCTGGTGTGGTTTCCGGACATAAGAGACTTAGTAATTACCCCATTCCAGGGATTTCGGACAAGACGTTTAACAAAACGAAAGAGAGGGCTTTTTGTGTGAGCTTTTAATGCAGTGAAAGACTAGGAAGAAGACGCAACCAGCGTCGTGGCTGCATCCAGCGGCCATTGTTTGTATTATGGCTGTAATGGTTTGATTATTTTATTTATTAGTAATCAAGAAATTCTTATTACGTTTTTTAATTAAATATTTTAAAGCTTAAAAGCTGCTCTTTTCTTTTCCCCCAACACAGGTGTTCAGACGTTACACTCTTTTCCCTATTTATCTTAGCTTTCCAACACAATATTATGCAAAGTGAAACATTTTTAATAAAACAAGCATACCAATGTGCGTAAAAATAATGACATACAAGTAGATAAAACCCCGTGAACTCATGAAAAGGTTTTACTATTTAACAAGTAAAAGAAAATTAATTTATTGGTAAAAAGACAGTTCTGTAAACACTTAAAAGAGTGTCTCGAAAAAGACAGAAGAAAACCTTTTTGAACAATGCCAATTTTAAATGAACTACCGATTTTAAATGAAGACTCTTAATTTTACTAATTCATTGATTAATTGTTTTAGAGCTACGCCTCCGAGTCTCAGTGAATTAGTCGGAACGAAATTTGTCTTGGCTATCCAAATAATCGACTGGGTATGGAGTTTCAAAACACATTTCCCTTGACAAGTTCTGCTATGAAGCTCCAAACAAGGGAGATTAATCTTTGCAAATTTACTTTCTTAATTTTTAATTTCTGCATTAAGATAGATTCTTAGATTTTTACATTGCTGTTTATTATGTACAGTAAGACCCCGCTTAACGCTGTTTCGTTTAGCGCTGTTAGTGTTTACCGCTGGTTAGCGTTTAGCGCTCTTTTATTTCAACCCGGGGATTCCACGAAATCGCTCGCAGCATACGGGGATTCCCCAAAATATTATGCAGCGATAGGTTTCAAATACATATCCGAAAGAGTGTACTTGTATTTCTTGTTTGGTGCGGTATTGTACAGACATATTTTGAAGGGGTAAATGTGGAAGATGTCGAAGAAATAATTTAAGAAGAAGCGGCTAGTCTTTCTAATGATGAGCTCAAGGAATTAACTGAACAAGAAGAAAACAAAAATGTTGACAGCAGTGATTCAGAAGAAGAGCAAAAAGAACTTTCGATGGCGTTTGTAAAAAGGAGTTTGTCCACCATAACTGAAATAATGGATCAATTCATTGAAAATAATCCGAATTTTGACAGGAGCTCAAAAGTAAGGCGTGGTGTTAGAGATGCTCTATCCGTTTATGAAGAACTTTTAAGAGAACAACGCAAAAGAAAAAGGCAAACAACATTAGATGCTTTTGTCACAAAAAGGCAGAACACTGAAAACGCGGAAGGCTAACTAAATATGACTGAGAATTTTATTTGTTTTTTTTTTAAGAATATTCGTTTTGTTATTTATATTTTGTTTTTATTTTTGCAAGAAATAATAATGTGGTATTAAGTTGGGCTTTAAGAAATAAATGTTTGGTTTTATTTTTATTAAAAAAAAAACATACTTTTTAAATTTAATACCTAACCAATTTCCTAGCCATCTTCCCCTAACCCCAATATTTACATGTAAAGATAGCCTCGTTTAGCGCTGTTTCGCATTACGCTCTACTTTGATGGAACGTATCCCCCGCGTTAAGCGGGGCCTTACTGTATTACATTACTTTGTGGAATTCATGTCTTCTTACTGAGGAGTTGGATCTCTCCTTACTTTTAAACTACATTTAAATTTAGCAGCACTTTGCGCTAAATTGTTCCTTTTAGTACAGACGTACTTGCTTCTTCTTAGTTGACTGCTTCGTTAATCATAACTTAAGTATGCTTGTGAAACCCAAAGGCAGTATTTAATAATCCTCTCATCCAGAATCATGTGAAAGTTCATAAAGGTGTTGTTTGTCCATTTTTATGAATTGTCAACTGGCTCTTAGTGAAGAAAGCTCATATTATTAAATACTTTATTTTAGCACATACAAGTAAATTTAAATCTGTATTAAATGCTTTATTTTACCACAGATTCATGCATATTTAAGAGTGAATGATGTGATCAGGGCACCGAGCACCACCAATAGTTTCGCAAACGTAAAATCTAGATTGAATTCACTGCATTCGATTTTTCAGTTTAGAGTGGGGAATGTGAATTATGTAATTATTTATGAAATTTTTGGTAAATTTAATTTCATACAAAAAAATTTCTTACGTTTGTTTTCATTTTTTCCATCTTACGCCGTTTACTGAATGTATTTTAATCTGAAGGAGAATGTTTGACCCTCGAGAGGATACGTTAATTTACTAGAACTACCGAAAATTAACATATTCTAATTTCAGTCATTCAGAAAGGACCGACCTAATTTACGTAACTGTAACTCAGTAACAGAAATGCTGATATTGCTTATGGGTTACGCCAGCGATCTATTGAATGCATTCCGCATTCTCACAAATCTTAACAGCTACTGTAATAAGCCTCTTCAAATCTTCAGAGGTTGAAATTCCTTTCATCCAAGATAAATAATGAGTTCCCCATGAACCTTGCCAATACCTGACTTATCCGCTGCGAGCGCAATTAAATATATTTTGAATTGAAAGCAGTTCCTTTCATACTGGTTTTATCATTATTTTGAAGTAATTATGATAAAAGTTACCTTCCATAAGTATTTAGAGATTTATTATAGTTGTCCGAATAATTACTTGTATTGCGTCTGAGATATTTCACGTCTATTTATTCCTTACGTTGAATGATTTTAATGCATTTACTCTAATACAAATAAATAAAAAAACTGACAGTTTTCAAACTTTGGTCTTAATTTTGTATACTGAGGGCGATCATAGAATAAATGTAAAGTTCTTTAAGCCATATGCTATAGGAAAAAAGAGATTTAAAAAGTTAGAGGATATTTTTAATCTGGGATGTGGAAGTGTTTACATTGTAACATTCATCTGAAAATCGTAAGTTCGTATTTTCTGGTGATGACTCCTGTAAGAAAGCTGCATCTTATAGATAGCATCATCAGTTCACTAAGAAACCATACTTTATCTAAGTAATGCATTAATGATAAACTTGTGTTTCATTTTTAGAAAAATACATGCAATGGATTAGTCTGTCTAGATTGTCAGAATTTCCCTTAAATGTAGCCGATTTTCTTACTGAAAGCAAATATTAATTATTATTTTTATTTATTTATTTACCTTTTTTTAAGTGCAAGTTGATATTTTTTGAGAAATCATTGCTTTAAGTGCTTTAAAAGCTTAGCAGGAAATCTGTCCATAGAATTAGCTAAAATGTTAAAATTTTAAAAATCATTATTGGCTCTGTTTTTTTATCATATCACAATTCAAAAACAAAAGAAAATACAACAAATGTCCGTCTTAAATTTTGCATATTTAAGGAGTCAAACTCGTTTTAAATTATTGGTTGTTTTTTTTAAATTACAGCATAGCCTTGAGGGTTGTCTGTCTAAGGGGAGGGATGCCGTCGTGGAGGACTTTCTAAGGGGAACTGGCTCGTATACACGTTACACATGGTGTAAACCACGAAAACCCCCATGCAGCCAGCCCGTTCGCAGGATTCGAACCTCGAACCGAACTATCAGTGTTTAACAACGACTTTACCCATCCGCCGCTGGTTGGCCCAAACGTGTTTTAAAGCGATCTGATTTATGACATTGTGGTTAACGTTCTTCTTAAAAAAAGGCGGGAGACGTGAGAAATGTGCAATTCCCTTGCAGGGACTTGAATCTGTACCTTTCGAATGCGCGCCGATCCGATTGCGCCACCGTTGCACCACGAAGACATGCTGGAAGGAGAGAGAAAAAAAACCTCATATATACTCTTCCTTTTAAAAGGCGACTGTGGATTAGGGGGATCACTCGCCAAATCTTGCAGATCCTGGTGGAGATGAATTATTGTTCACCAACTTTTAGTTCGAGCGCCCCTATAGAGTCATTAGGTAACTTTATTTTTTAATCAATAGATGTGAAAAATATGCAAAGACTTCGCCTGCACTCGAATCTGCACCTTCCGAATACGTGCCGAGTATTTTACCGTTACACCATGAAGGTATGCTGGAAACAGGGAGAAAATACCTTGTATAACAACTCTTCGAGAAAGACAACAAGATTTCATTCTTCAAAATGCAGCTACGTGAAGCTCTATAGGATAATGTGAAGGTAAAGAATAATGATACTGAGTTTTCTGGAATTTTCTGGTATCTTGCTGAAATCAGTCAAATGAATAAGTTTTGGAAATTGAAATATTTTTCTATAGAGGAAAATAAGATTAGAATTAACGTGCAATCTCAGACTAACATAATAACTGAAGTTCCGCCTTGAAGAGAGAGAAAACATTTTAAGAATTAACAGGATAAATTTTACGAATAAGGAATAGAGATATTTTGGAGCTTTGAAAACGGTGACATCATAAATGGAGAGACGTTTTATCTAAATTTCAGCTGAAAGAGCTTTAAATGTATTTATATTGGGTTATACAACGTAATTTTCGTCATGTTTACTTCAGTCACATATTTGTAAGTTTTATTATTAGTACTGAAGTCCCATTATTAAAATTCAAATCATATGAGATCATATTTATATATTTCGATTTAAATAAATGATTTTTTAAATTAAAAAATAAAGAAAGAAAAGAAAAAAAGGAAAGGGAAAGGAATTTGTCAAGGGAACCAAACTCAAGAAAGGAAAGTCTCTCGCAGATTTTAAACGGTGCTTTTAAGTTATTCGACAAGAGAAACAATTCCAAGAAAGAAAAGTCTTTCGCGGTTTTTAAACGGTGCTTTTAAGTTATTCAACAAGAGAAATAATTCCAAGAAAGAAAAGTCTCTCGAAGTTTTTCAACGGTGCTTTTATTTCATTTAAATATTTTCTGTTATCCATATTCATCTGCCTGAAAATTACTTAACAGTATTTTATTTATTTTTTTTTAATTTTACAGGTAATGTGCATAACTCAGCTTTCCACGTTTGCTATTTCTTTCTATACCAAAGTTAATCTAAATTTAAAATATATTTTCGAACAACAAAATTGTTTCTTTAATATCTCAGTTTTGTTAATCATGTTCTTCACTTTAAATATTCTGAATATTTTGATGATTTCAACATTTCAAACGGGCCGTAAGAGACATAAATAAAAAAATGAATAAGATCTTCGCAGAATTTTTAAATACCTTCTAATTAAATTATATTAAAGTCTAAATGTAAAATTCATTAACTCTCGTTAACATAAAGAATTCAGTAACCTACTTAAATTGTTTTAGGGAGAGAGAATCTGAAGAATGGATGAAGTCGTTCAAAAGGAGTTCGATTATTGTTTGAAAATCCAGATGGATGTACTGGAAATTTTTTTTTCGTGACTCGTGTTTTCAGTTACAAAATAAACATATGAACCAGTGTTTTTGAAAAATAATTGCTATGAAGGTATTTCAATTTTTTGAAGCCATCGCATGTTTAATGAACTTCTCACAAATAATCGGCATATCTGAGAGATCGAGAGATAGCGCATTCCATTGATAGGACATTTATATAAACTCCTGTGGGAAAGCTTGGGAAAAATGTAGAAGCAGTAGATGCAAACAACGTAAGCTAAATTTGATAGCAATAACTGCTCAAAATTGTACGTCATTTGGCGTTAATTTCAAATGAATACTCTTATGAGTCTTGAAAAGCAGTCAAACGTGATGTCCATACGTACCTAATTTGCAAGGAGTGGCAAATTAGTTTACGTTTATGTGTTAACTCGTTCACTTAAATAAATAAAAATTACAGAAATTAGTAGCATGTGTTAAGAAAATTAAGAGAAAAAACATGAGATTAGGTCTGTAGATGGTTTGGAATATTATTATTTAAAATATGGTATCTCAAAATGAAATCGATAGACTTACTGGCTTAATATCAAAATGAAATCGATAGACTTAATCGATAGATGGACTGGAAAACATTATTCGAATTTACAAGTTTATGATTGTGGATAGTTTTAGATAAAAATAATTGAAAAAATTCTCGAGTGGTTAACTATCCGATCGCATTCCTAATCTTTTGATGTTAAAACACTGACGAGGTAGGTTTTCCAAGTATGAACAGTTATAAAATATGAAAATAAATATTTCTGAATCTACTCATCTAGAAATAAGTAACACTAAAAACATTAGCTGTTAATATTCTAACCTGCTAACATATTTAAAAAAAAACAAAGAGATACGACGATATAGCGTTATTTGACGACCTTTCGAAATTTTCAGAACGCACTATTGAAACTATAGAACGTCGCCAAGCTGATCGAGTTGAGAACGAGAGTATAAAAACCGAAAGATACATATTTTGGTTTTCAGTACACGCTAACTTGAACCGAAAAGATAAAAAGAACTCATGGAAACTTATCTATGGAAAATGTTTTCAGACTATAAGGAATTTTAGAAATAATTTTACTGTAGAATGACCTCTCTTACTGCAGTCATATTAAAAGTACAGATTGCGCAATATATTTTGCATGAAAATTAATTCCTTCGCTACAAATTGAATGTACGGAAAAGGTGCAGTATAATAATGATCAAAATAATATTTTTACACCAGTTGCATCCAGTGACCTTAATCGAATTACAAGTTTCCGAAATGCAACTCCACGGACAGCCTGTATGGGAAAAAGTTTTTTTTTTTTTTTTTTTTTTTACTTTATGTTTAATGATTTTCATTCTTTTTATACTAAAAATCTTTGCATACTCTTGTAAAATTAAGTAAGCAATCATTTGTGCGCTAGGCATGATTTAATCGACTTTACATTAATTCCTTTAGAGAAAATAGCTTCGGTTTTCGAATGTTTTGGCTGAAGAACGGCTTTCAGGAACGAATTAAATTCGTGAACTGAGGCTTTACTGTAATATGGAACTATTTATAAATGTGTACTAAAAATAAATTCAGAATTTATAATTAAATATTGTAAAACAAAATGAGCGAAAAGGTTTCGAAAAGTTTCACTCAATTAGTTTAACAGACTGTTTAGAGTTTACAATACAAACAGGCTATTTTGAATTAATTTTGAATTTCATAGGGTTATTATGATCATCCTTACCACTGCTGTTACTGTTACAAAGGAATTTCATGCTATTAATAAAGGTATTCAAGCTTGTGACAGTGAATTTCTTTTCTCAGTTAAAGGGCTTACTAAGTCTGTAATGGTTCTTGTAGGAAGCTGACGTCTTGCAATAACTCTTCCCACTGCGTTCCAATTTTTGCTTTTTTTCTCGCTCGTTTATGACTAGAGATATAGCTCGCAATTCGTTTTCTGGGTGATCTTTATTTTTCTGGTTTTCATTTCGAGAAATTCATTCACCTTTTGCTACAAGCATATTCATGTTTTATGGGTAAAGGCCCACGCCGGGCACCACGGAAATGGAGAAGCAGATGAGCTTGCAAAAGAGGCCGCTCGCATTAGAGATGCTCATTTCGTGTTCACCCTATTTCCAAAATCCCATCTCAGGAGAGAAATTCTGACCACTGCATTACAACACTGGCAGGAATGGGACAGAATTCCTGCCAGTGTTGTAATGCAGTGGTCAGAATTTCTCTCTTGAGATGGGACTCAAGAGATGGATGGGACAGAATTTCCCAGGGAAGAAGAGCCCATGTCTTTTACAACAAAGCTTCCACCATCCGCTTAATTTCAGCATCATTCATAACCCGAATCGTCAAAGGCTAGTGTCCCTTTCCGGAATATTTCTGGAAAAGGGGATTTGTTTCCTCTAAAATCTGTGTATGCTGGATCCCCAGACCGTTATATAACATCGTGCCCACTCACAGAGGCGTTGCACATGCGGTTGCAGGAAGTTGACTACCCATTTAAGCGATCTTTAATCAAGCAGCCGGCCATTCTTAAGAAAATAAAACATATAATGGGAAAACTAGAGATATTACGGCGGGACGTGTGTTATGTTGGGGGATTAGTGTGCTGTAGTGTATTGATTATGTATTTGTATGCTGTTTTATATTTAGTGCCTGTATATTTGTTTAATGTCTGCATAAGTATTTCGTATCTGTGTAGTGTCAAATACCTACGTCGGCATTAGTTTCTAATTATCCTTGTAGTTAGTCCGCATATGTCCTCATCAGTATGTAGTGCATTTAGTAACTATGTATCTGCATAATGTCTCCGTTAAGTATTTAGAGTTTGTGTCTGCATTCGAATTTAATATCTTCGTAGTACGTAGTAGTGTATTCAATATCTGTGTATCTGCGTAATGTCTGCATTTGTATTTAAACATTTGAGTCATTCGTATAGTTTATGTAGCATCTGTATATTTTCGTAATGTCTGCGTTAAAATTTAGTATTTGATTATCTGTTTAATATCTTGCATTAGTATTTAGTATTTGTGTCTGCATTTGTATTTCGTATCTTTATTGCAATATGTAAAATATGTAGTTAAATGTCTGCATTAGCATATGTATCATCTTAATAAACTCTCGATGCGTTCCTTATGGGGCGCTGGGTGTCTTATAATAAACAGTTGCGCGATCCGGACAATACCCGATTAGCCTATGTAACCCGCCGCCCAGATGTCCGGACCCACTGTCACCTGTCACCTATGCATAACTGAGCATTATAATCTTAAACAAAATTAGAGCCTAGTGCATTACTAAAGAAATTTGAGCATATGTTTAAAGCTTTATTTCGATGTTTGGTAGTAACTGTGTCTTACATAAATTTGTGCAGCAGCTAAATTCATTTATTATGTTAGTGTTACTAGCTTAATTGTAATAATACTATCTGGCATTAGCAGCATAATATTGAGTTTCTGATGCCTTCTAGATGTAATGGATCCGTAAAACAGTGCTTAAATTTATATTGGATTTGTGATTATTGTTGGCTCAAACTATCGTGTTCTTTTAAAAAGTTCAGATTAACTCAGTTTAAAGAACTCTTCTGAAGTGCGATTAGATGAACGTAGTTCTTAAGCGTACAATCTTTATCAAGTCGTCTGCTTAAATTTATATTTATATAGATGTTCTAACGGCAGCTGTAAATTCAAGAGAAACCTTTTTGTCAGTTGTCTGCTCTTGCAACGTTCTGTTATAAGTAAATAAAAATCTTCTAATATGTCATTCTTTTTGCCTTTGGTTAGCTTTTCAGAGAGCAGTTAGTTCTATAGTTTAACTATTTCCCGAGATGTAATAGAATTTCTCTAAAATCATTAAAACGCTTGAGTAACTTAGATTGCATTTTCTTTCAAGGGCCGACAACTCTCTACTGCAAAGAGTTCTTTAAATATACTTCGAGCCATAAAACATTATTCTAAGTCAATTTAAAAGAAACTGATCCTAAAATTTTCGAAATTTGAAACATAGCGCAACTTGTTCTAAAGGCATGCGACTAGTTGTTGATGTATTTTCATACTATGGGACTATGTGGAGAATTATGAAGTTGATTTAATAATTATAATTAGCCTTCCAAGAGGTTTTTTTTCCCTTAAAATTAAATTCCCTGAATCATTTTCCATATATACTTAAATTTGTGTGCACTAAGTTACATTGGATAGCAGGGTATTTAAACTGTATGCTCTAATGAAGGCGCACTGGATTATATTTTCCTCTAAAAAGTAAATTGCTTTCTTTCTTGCCTCAATAAAAGTGTTAGACATTTAATTTAAAATTAATGACTAATACAGACTGGCTTCAAAGAATAATAAGTGCTTTATACAATTACAAGTGCATTCAAATTATTAAGCAGCAAATGCAAATATAGAACAGTGTAGGCAAACTTTGGATTCTTAACTTTCTGCGTCGAGAAGTAAGTTTTTTTTATCAGAGAGACTATAACGTTATCAGATTGCCAAAACAGGATCTAAGCTGTATTTGTATTTGCTTTTCATTCTATTTATTTTACCTGATTTCGAGAATATAAATCAGAACGATACAAAATAGTGATTGATCCATTTACATTTACTTTAAAAAGGGACATATTGCCTCCTTTTTTAATTTCTTTCATTAATGTTTATACTTTATTTTTAAAAAGTTACAAAAATCTGAACTTAGACAAAAATATATACTCTAAACGTCTTGCTTGTCACTGAACATTCATGTGAAAATTTACGATCAAGCCAAGAGCTGAAGAAAATGGAAGTTAAGTTTTGTTTTAAATTTTGGTATATTCTGCCATTATTTTCTCGCTTTTCGGTTAATTTTGCGGCATTAGCTATAAATTCTTCTATAATTAAGTTCCAGAGATACTGCTCGTGAAACTTAGTGGATGACGACGTTAATTCATAGAAATGTTAAGAGTACAGATAATTGCAAAATGACATTCATAATTAGAATGAATATTTTTGGAGAAGGAATATTCAGGAGGGATGTAATTAGTTTAATATGCTTGAATGCATCTTTTAGTATTCAACAGAGAAATATTTTAAACACACACTGCTACTTGCTTTGTTCTGTATAGCCACGCGTTTGAAAAGCTGAAGCAAATCAATAACGGAACTTTAAAAATATTTATGCACTTAATAATTAGTTGAGAACATACGAGAGCAAAGACCTATTTAATGGGGGCTCATGGATTCCTATCACCAAAATGTGATGCAAGACAAAAATGTTGCAATGAAATAAAATAGTTAAATATCTCAATGAAAATATATGTAAAATTTTAAGAAACTCAGTGCACTAAACAATTTACGTATTTTACAAAACACGTGAAGAAAACATTTAGGAAAGCTATATTAACGTAAACATTTTTACAGAATATGATGAAATATTAAAAAGAAAAGCAGAATACATTAAAATTTGGTCTTATAAAGAAATTATATTACAATGAATTCTTCCAAAATTATGCTAAAAGAAAGATTTTTCATCACTAGATCAGGTCAAAAAGTAGTGATCCTGAGTGAATCCTGAGTGAAAGTAGTGATCCTGTCCTTTTGGTTGCGGTGAGAAAAACGGATTCGTAAGAGAATATCCCCAAATCTATTTATGCCGTTCTAGCACATGATAAAATTTATTTCTCGAGAAAGTACATTCTTTTAACTCAGTGCAATAAACAATTTACGTATTTTACAAAACACGTGAAGAAAACATTTAGGAAAGTTATATTAACGTAAACATTTTTACAGAATATGATGAAATATTAAAAAGAAAAGCAGAATACATTAAAATTTGGTCTTATAAAGAAATTATATTACAATGAATTCTTCCAAAATTATACTAAAAAAAGATTTTTCATCACTAGATCAGGTCAAAAAGTAGTGATCCTGAGTGAAAGTAGTGATCCTGTCCTTTTGGTTGCGGTGAGAAAAACGGATTCGTAAGAGAATATCCCCAAATCTATTTATGCCGTTCTAGCACATGATAAAATATATTTCTCGAGAAAGTACATTCTTTTAACATTATTAGCAAGGCTGCAAGTTTCTTATCCACTAAAAAGAGAAATTTTCTTACAATTAGTTATTTCGCAGTTAGTCGCATTTACAATTAGTTGCATTTAAGGAAGTTTAGTTACAACTAGTCGCATTTAAGGTCGCAATAAGTCGCATTTAAATATGATTAGTCACATTTGAGGAATGTGTGAGGGAATGTGTAGTTGTTTAACGGTGCATTAAGGAATGTGCATTCAGTAAGTTTTAAGCTTAAACACATTTGCCTATGATAAATGTCTAGAATTACTCTCTCAGCCTTCTACGTAGCTCTCTTTTATTTCAATGCATTTAGCGTAAATATCTGTCAAGCATCGGATTCCGGGAGAAGAAATCATTTTTCAAAGCCTTCAAATGCCCTTCTTGAATGGAATCCTTCAAATCCTCATCTTCAATTTAAAGTAAACATTTCTAACTCTGCTTCCGTTTGTAAGAACTTATCGCAAGTTAACACGTCCAATGGCCCCTGTAAGATCCATTATTCATTACAATCCCGGCTTGCATATTGTTCATTTTTCATGTGTTTCTACTTCCAGAAGCATAATTATCTCCAGAAATCTTTTAAACAAAAACAACTTGAGACAAGGCTTAGTTAACATAATGGGTGGAAAGAAAGCTGAAATTTGCATTGCTCGGCAAATACTAATCGTGCATGTTTGTTGCCGTGCAAAAACAACAATTTTCTACACACACTTGAGTTTGCTAAGCCGTTTTACCCTTTTGGCTTGCTAGGATTAACTCAACAAATTAACATAATAAACACTTGTTGTCGTAGCATTATGTTGCATGTAGTCAACAAGCTATGGTGTCTCTTTAACTTCCAAATGCTGCCTAAAATCTTCCCAGAATATTTCTGGGTTTCAGTTCAAAAAAATCCATTGTGTTTCCACTTCCTACTGACTTGTTTCGTTCAATGTCATGTTTCATCTCATGTGTCAAAGTCATGTCACTCATGACATAACTAAACATTTTAATCAGCATTTGTCATGGAAAGCAGTTCTTGAGGACATCTGATCCGATATTTCCTCATACATGTACTCAACATTTTGCGTATGCATCTGAAACAAGCCTTCAGTATCCCCATATTTTCATGCAGGATATTGTCCAATGATGTAGCACTAATGTTTGCTTCCGTATTAATGTGGAAAACTGGCCCTCACCTCTTTCCTTCATATACACCTCTAATTCAGCATGTTTCTTCAGATTAAATCCTCTGAGGTTAGCTTCTATGACGTTCTTCCCTATCTAAACACGGCAACCCACTATTTAACAGTAGAAATAGGAAAGGTTGCAAAATTACCATAGATTGAACAAACATGAACGAGCATTTGTCAATGTTATGGCTTCTTTAGCCAAAGGTCAATTACCGAATTATATTTTATATTTTCAATATTAATAGACATCATAGACTAACAATATTTATTAGCCTCTCAAAAATCAAATACTAATAATATCCGTTGTGCGTGTTTCTCTTTTTACACTTCCAAAGCATGATGAACGTTTCACCATTTTTCAAGAAACACCTTACTTACTAAACCACTTCCCTCATAAATCACTTGAATCTCGATGAAACAGACTAGCCTGTGCATTCATTGGGATATCCTTGAAATTTTCAATACAATTTATGTTTCACTAAATAACATTCGTTTTGATTTGCAGTAAAAAGCATTTCACTTAAACAAGTCAATAAGAAATTAAGCAGACAATTAGTTTGTAAAACATTTTTTTATAAAACGTTACCTTAAAGCAACTAAATTAAAATAAAGTATTATTAAGTAACTCTGAAACTTTTAGCATTCAGCTTAGTATGATAAATTCAAATGCTACGTTTAATTAATATATTTCTTTCTATTTTATAGTATAATTATTATTCGAACTATCTGTAAAAACTCTAAGAATATTTTACACTCATATAGCATATATATATATATTTTGTATGGATTTATGTAATTTATTTAAATTTACATGTCGTCGCTAGCAAGTATTCTGTCGTCTCCAATCTAATTCCAAAACAAAGACTGAAACAAAACCTATACTGAACCCTACATGACATGTTAAGCATTATATATTTTCAAGATCCCATTTAGAAACTTCTGCAGGAAAATAACATGGAACATTACTCAGAAGAAAGATATAGCTCTGCTTTCCTGCACTACATTCATTAGTGCAGGAATTGTTAATACAGCTATTTTACAACTTCCCATTCGCACATTTGTCTTAATAATGGCACTTCCAAGTATATACAAACAGTCGGTTCTTAACATTAGAACTAAATAAAAAATTACAGATAATGCCCTCAGTAACACCTCGATAAAACGCTCTCAGTAATGAGCTGTATATCACCTGCTTTAGATTCTGCATAATTTTTAAGAGGCATCTACAGACTCTGCATATTCTGATAACAATCAGCTCGAAATTTTCATCTGCACGCTCAGCAGATTTTGTCTTCAGAAATTAATTAATCAGTTACAGTTTTCCTAACTAGTTTTTCTTTTAGAATAACAGAAATATTCCGATATCTGTATAATATTGTAGGGGGTTGCATCATAAGTAAACATGCTAGTAAAAATGCTTACGTTATTATCTTTATATCTTTTTCCCATCCTAATGTTATATTTCTGTGGAATAGCGAGTGAACCAAAATTAAAATTTTATGCCTTTTGTAGGAATTACATATCTATTTCTTATTAAATCCGTAATTATTTTCTTAACCATTTAAACTGACTATTAAAATTTTAATTCGTAAATCACATTATTTTTATTGCAGCTAACTACATAAACATATTTTTTCCCTTCTTTTCTTATTTCAGACTTCCAACTGTGCCTCAAATGGTTTATACATATCTCCAAGCTGAATGAATATATATATACCTTATTGATAATGTATTTTCTTCCTCCTTTCCACGTGCCTTCGTGGTGTAACAGGAAGCACGTCCGACGCGTAATTAGGATGCCCGTAGTTAGAGTCTCGGCGATGGCATACGAATTTGCTAATTTTTTTTTACATCGAAAAATTCGAAATTTCTGTACAAGTGGGGCCCGAAATAAAAGGTGGGTCACGATAATTGGTCACCACCAAGATTTTCAATTAGGTCCCCTCATCCCCAGTCACTCTCTAACCATCTTCGTGATTCGCTTGAATTACCTGGAGTTGAGAAAAACCATCCCGCAGTGATTCATCCGAGTATACTCGGTGTCCTCAGATGCTTAACATATGATTATTATGAACTCTAAAGGTAACTATCTTCAGTTTTTATTGCAAAATATATTTCTTTTCTCCCGTCAAAGCGACCGCTAGCAATCAGCGCTACAAAAGAAGCCCAGCCACAGGAATTTCCCCCTTCATGAGTTCGACTGAAGAACAAAACTGTTCCTCTCTTCTTCAGATGCTTGCGATGCTTTAGAAGTTATTTGGGTGCATACACAATAGGCTTCCTGTTTCGCAGAAAGGGGAAAATAACTACGTTTAAACCGGATGACAAAATTTTTCAGACCTTTTTTTATTGAAACTGCTTACCTTTTTAGAATGAAATTCATTTTGTTGAGATGCCATTTAAGGAGCATAAGGGAAAGCATATAAGGGACCTTTTTCCCTTCTTTCTACCCATCTTCGTGGGGCAAATGGAAGCATGTCCGTCAAGTATTCGGAAGGCCAGAAGCTCGAATCTCGGCGAGGATAGTGCATATTTTTCGCGTCTCTTGCTTAAAAAAATTTAAAAAAAAAACTAATTACTTTGCATATTCCTTAAGCAAATCATTAATGTTTGCAATTTTACCACAAATAAAAATAACTGTGTTTTGAATCTCCAAGGGCTTTCACACCAAAAAAAAAAAAAAAATGTTATTCTTATAATTTCAAATAATAAAATGATAATTTCAGTTGCCAGATATAAGACTTAATTCTCTTAGCATTAGATACATTTTAAAGTAATTCAGGAAACAGCTTTGAAATTTGTATATACTATTTTCAATGATATTTCTGATAAACAATAGATACAATATATACACTGGTGTGCAAAACTTAAGCAACAATGTAAATTTTAATCAGATAGCCATTAAATTGCAGAAAAGGGGTTCTTGCGTTCAGTACAATGGACACGCAATTCAGTAGAAAGGTCATGCGTATGCAAATGTCAAGAAACAAACGTCACAGGCTACGTGAGCGTACGCAAAACGCGTATGGTCGGCACGCTCAACTCGAGACTACCATAAAAGGAAGGATGGAGACGCAATTAAAAACATTCTCTGAAAGTACAGAGGAGCTCTTTCGTCAAATATGGCTAGAAGAAATGATCTGGATGACTTCACACGTGGAAGAATGATCGAAAATCTGAAGTAGGGGCGAAGTGTGACCAGTATAGCTGAAGAGTTCGGAATCAACAAAAGTGTCTTTTCGCGCGCTTGGGAAGCCTTACAAACTATAGGTACGGCTGTTAGAAAGGTTGGTGGTGGCCGCCCAAGAAAAACAACTGCAGTGGATGCTCGATATATTGTCCTGCAGGCGAAAAGAGCCCGAAACCAGTCACCAAACTCCATAGTTCAACAACTGTGCACAGCAACCGGGTGTCAAGTGTCGCGGTTTACTGTGTACAGAAACCTTCAAAAAGGTGGCTTATTCGCCTGCCGTCTTGAACGCTGCATCCTTTTGAAAGTTGGCCATCGGCGTCACCGTTTACAGTGGAGCAAGAAGCGCAAAAACTGGGCATCTCATCAATGGAGTCATATCCTAATTACGGATGAGAGTCGTTTTAGTGCCACAAGCGATTCTCAGCACAAAATGATTTGGAGAGAGGTCGGAATACGGTTTAATCTCAGTAACATCACGGAAAAAGACCGTTACCGTGTCCTGAACATCTCGTCTGGAGAGACATTATGCTGAACGGGCGGACAGAGCTCCACGTTTTCGATAGAAGTTCTGTAACCGGAGATCGCTACTGTCAGGAGGTGATCCTTCCCCATGTGCGTCTGTTCCGAGGTGTCCTTGGAGCAGACTTCGTTTTTATAGATAACAATACACGGCAACACCAGACTTCTGCTGTTCAGAAGCTACTGAAAAGTGAAGATATCACTCGAATGGATTGGCCAGCGTGCTCCCCTGATTTAAATTACGTAGAGCATGTGTTGGATGCTTTCGGAAGATGCCTTGTGGCACGATTACATCCTCCGGGGAACACCCAGCAACTAAAACAGATGTTGATTGAGGAATAGGCCGTCTTACCTCAAGATCTGTTGGACAATCTGGTGCTGACTATGGAGAGACCGTTCGAAGCAACCATTGCAGTAAGGGGAGGGCATATCTCATATTAAGGAACATCTGCTTGTTGTTCTTCCTCTTGTGCAGACAATCATGTATAACGATACTATGAGTTCAATAAAGCCTTCTTTTGTTTGATTTCATACTGTATGCATTGTATTCATTTTTAGCGCAATCATGCTTTTGTCATCGTTTAAATACAAAGTACTGTCTCTTAATTCTGAATTTCATGTCTCTCAGATGATTTCTCGTGGAGTTATGCAAAAACGAACACCTGTTGCTTAAGTTTTGCACACCAGTATACAATGGTATACAGTTCCATGCCATTAAGGACACAGTTAAACTTAAGAATTTACAGATAGGTGAGGTTCAAGACAACAGGACAAGAGGAAGATAAAAACTCATTTTGCAGGTGAAGGCTTCTATTTATGAAGATGAATTTCGGAGTTTTAGATGAATGTTGTGGCATTACTTTGTATACTTAATTCGTTGTTACTTTTTTTTAATAAAGGAGCAGGATTTCAGAATAAAACTAAGCAAAATCATCTAGGCAAGTGCAATGAAATGTTTTGTACAACAAAATTGTATACAAGATGTTTTTACCTGTAAATTATTAATGACATGTTTTTAAATTGATCAAAATTGATTATTTCTGTAACTAATAAGCAGTATTTTAAAAGTAAAAACACTAATCAAATAAATATTCTCCTCTAAATTATTTGTCATTGATATTCCTTCAGCTTCCTTAGATTTTAAGACGAATATTTGTAAATTTTTCATGAAATTTGTAAACTTCCTTAAATACAAAAATGAAATGAAATTATTTTCTTCTAAAATAGCTAAAAATAAAGGTTGAGTTCGATTATTATCTCATATAGAAAGAGAATAATAAGTTTACCTGCTTATGGGGCTAGATGCCTTCGTAGAAGATTTTCGAAAGCAAACATCTTACATTTAGGTCGTATGTCAGGAAAGCCAGACATCCGGATTAGCAGCTTAATTACTGTTAGACCTCAGAAAATTATTCAATTACAAATACACGAAAATGATATAAAATTGTAAAACACGATGAATTTACGCAAACCTCTTCTTTGGAAAATCAGAAACAAACGCGCATCGATTCAAAACGAAATTTAGGGATACCAAAATCTGCTTTCACTGGCTCTGTGAATCCTACATAATCATTATCCAGCACAGCCAGTTCATCGCGACTCTTCTTCAGTGAAACTTATATGATACCCATTCAGTTGATTTATCGGTTACGGAACAGAACTCAAAGGCTAGGCTCCTATAAGAAGAGGCATACAGTAGAGTCTCTCTTATTCTACACAAACGGACGGGCAGAACGTCAAATAAGCTAAAATGTCAGATAACAAAGAGGAGCTAAGAAAAAGACTATTAAATCTCAAACTATTTTTTAAATGTTTCATACTACAAGCTTAATGATTTTTACAAAACAAAAAAAAATTAACTGAAAAGTAAACTTAAATCACGGAGCTCTCTCCCACTACTATCCCACCACAAACGTCTTGCAAGAATTAGCTGTCGTGAAAAAGCTGTAAAAAGGCTCATCTGATGACGACACTATGACGAAAAAAAAAGAGCAATATTAGTTACTTTTTGAAGTTTCATGAACCTAAATTTTGTAGTGTATTTCGTAGATGAAACTGTAAACATACATTTCAATAATAATTGAAAGTTAATACTGTGATATGAAGAAATAGATAATGCTAGAAGTGGTCGTACACATTTTTATTTAGGATAAAATGCGTAGACAGAAAGAACTCAAATAGCACAAATTTTGAGTGGGACAAAGCCTCAGCCGCTCTCAAGAAGAGACGAGCGCTGTTAATAGAACAGGTAAAGTATGCCCAGAAATACAGTACGTACTTCCAAAGTTCTACTATAATGACTGAAAGAAATTTTTTACCGTAGTTTGCTTTCTTGACGAGTGCCATTTCTTGGTTGCCAAGCCTCGCCGTCTTCGTCACATCACTGTGTCGATTCCTGTAACTTTTTCTTGCTGCTCTATGTTTAATTGCAGTTACTTGAACCTTAACTCCATCTTTATGTCAAACTCTGCTAGGCTTAACAGCTGGTGTTAATCTTTAATTTCATTTTCATCACAGATGAAAACAGCGATAGTTTCTTTATCAGTTACTTCATTCTGATCATCATCCTTCATTCAATTTTCTTTTTCTTGCCAAGATACATTTTCACATTCAGGAAAAACTTGCACTAAAAGTAGAATGGTTTTCTTCGGTTTCATCTGTTCTTTCCGCTTTTATTTTTTCATCATCCCCTAGCAACTTCTTCCATGATTTCACAATTGTTGTAGCCCTTACAAGCCCAAGTCCCTGTAAGCCAATAAACAATATCCTTTATATTGATGGGTTTAAATTTTTCAATCCTATTTTTAACCTTTTCAGTTTTTTCCATCATTGTGAACAGTAGCTTCATGCTAGAGTTTCTTTCTATTCTTTCCAAAACCTCCTGATCTATAGGTTGGTATATGGCGGTTACATTTGGGAAGGGGACAGAAACATTGCACTAAAGTCGTTGTCATGAAATGTTTCCTCATCGGAGTGCGTTGGAGCATTATCTGGCAATAAATCAGTCATTTTACTGAGCAAATTATTTTCTTTCAAAAACTGTAGGAATGAATTCCTTAAAGAACCAGTCTTTGCAAATTTCATTGCTCATACCAGTGCTTTTCTCGCTGCAATGGTTTACAATAAGAGCGTTTTTTAAAACTATTGTAAAGTCTTTAGGATTTTTTCAATCATTACAAGACCCATTTTGAGGTTTACTGTATAGTTAGTGGATGCTGGAATTGTCAGTCTTCCTTTACTACGCTTATATGCAAAGGCTGCTGCTTTATTTTGCGATGGTATAGCGGTTAAACGAGACTCTATTGCACGAGACCAATTAAAGATATAATGGAAATGGTTTGCATTTACTTCGCCGTGAGGGAAAACAATAAAAACTGTAAGATGGCACCCGGTCTGCTTTCGGGAACATATCCTAGGTAGAACTATTTTGCGTATCTCCAGCAAACACAATCAAAATGGGTCGAACAGCGTATCTAAAGGCGCACCCATAAAGTCCTAAAAGCACATCTAAATCTGATCAAGATCTGAAAGCCTAACTAAAGCTTTCTGGGCACAAAAAAGGAACACCTATACTGATCTACAGATTGATTGGAAAAGTTATAATGAAAAACTCTAACAAACATAATGATAGAGATTATTTTTACGTGTTTTGTTACAGTAAGCAGTCAGTGCCTTCAGCAACCGCACATTTGTGAAAGTAAGCGAGATACTATTCTGCTCAAATTAAATTTCAACTCATTCTGTTTACTTCCTTGTACGAAGTAAAAAGCAAGTATTGTAATCGCGAAAAGTTTCAAGCAGCATATTTCAACGAAAATATCCATTTTGACCACTATCGAATGCAATTTAACGAGGTTTTTGTGCGACATCTGTACATAAGGACAGAATAAAAGACTCATTTCCTCCAAAAAATTATAAAACTGATTTAAAATGAATTCTGAAGAGAATTTTTCGTGGCGTCTGTACGTACGTATGTATCTCGCATAACTCAAAAAGGAGTAGCCTCAGAACGTTGAAATTTTGTATATAGGATTATTATAACATGTAGATGTGCACCGCATATTTTGGTTGCAATCGGCCGCACCAAACGTATATAATATTTATATATATATATCCACTCTATTACCCGGTTCAGTGATCTCAGTTTCTTTACTCTTATATGTTTGTAAACTCTGCATTTTTTGCTTTAAAAATGATTGTATTATGTTGTTCTTATCTTCCGGTTAAGGTTTTTATGCCTTTGGTAAATCTGCAAGCAATATTTGTACAATTAATCAACAATTTAAAAGCTGTTTAAGTGCGGTTAAGCTTAATTTTTAAATAAAATTGCAGACATAATTTGTTTACATTTGAAACAGCAGAATAGTAGATTTGTTGCCAATCTAGAGAGACTAAGCTTCGCAACAACAAAGATAACGCCTTCATTTATTATTGCGAATTAAATCATGCTTAATCCTTTCTGGAATTTTTTCGAGGAAATAAGTGTTTAAGATTTACTTCGTAATTTTTAATGTAGATATTTTGAGTTTTTATGTATTTTTGCCTTGTCGCGAAGTGAGAACTGAATTAATTGAATGAGAAATATTAAATCGTCTGTGAAAAACGGTTTCTTTTTGTTTTGTTTGCTTCATTTCTTTTATACATCTTTTTTTACATCTAGATTTATAATAGTATTTGAATCGAACATGTGGCAACGATTAGATAATTCTTCAAATGATATAAATTTTGTGCATTTTGAATTATAATATGAACGAAATATAACGCTGTTAAGTGAACCTAGCGCCAGAATGCCGCTATGGTAAACAAATACAGTGAATTTTAAAGAGTGCATTTATTCTATTGTGGTTTATGCGCTGTCGACGAAGTAGATTTAATTCAATCCAACAACTTTAAATGAAATGCAAGAAAAAATGCGTATAATTTAATATTCCGTACAAGGAAGTCATGTAGTGTACACATCAGATTTTTTATTTATATCAGATCGTATTTAATTTAAAAAGTGATAAAAACATACTAGCTGAATAATGATATTTCATGGACGCAAATAAGATATATGACATAGCTCATTTGTTTGCCTTCTTAAGTTTATGCGAGCGACTGTGGCAACAAGAAGTATTGTTCAACATCGTGAAGGCTCTGTGTAACACACAAGGTTCAAAGCTTAGCGTCAACTTCTGGCAATCGTTATTATATTGAAGTTTAAATAAAACCCCGATGATTAAAAGTAACAATTCTGTTGATGAGGAGTGGACCTTGACCTAAGGAGAGTTTATATAACACTAAACAGGGTGATTAAAAGTAGGACAATATTGAATCTTTTAAAGTGTGAAAAGGTATAATTCAATAAATCGCAATTATTAGGTGAAATTACTCCCATTTGATTCTCGCCGCTCTCCCACAGAAGCCTCAGCGAGTCAAATCACATTCTTTTAATCATTGGGAAAAACATTTCTTTTATATGTCAAATGTTTGTTGATCTCTCCCGAGTGCCTTTTAAAATGTTTTATCAGCACGAGATACTTTATGTCGACAAATCCATATAAACTCTCAAATGGAAGGGAAAATATTTACTTAGGCTGAAAAAAAATGCAGATTGCGTAAATTACGCTCCAGCGCTAGAAAAACTTTCATTGGGAAACTACAGTCTCTGCATTTACTTCGGAGAACCGTAAACGTTGTTTTACTATAGGAAGGAGAAGGAAGAAAATTTTTTCCACTGTAATTTTTGTTTGCTCATTCAAAGTGCAAAGAGCAATTGCTGAAGTGGCCATTTATTTCTCACATTTAGAAAATCGGCATCGTAATGTAAGCCTCGAAAATTTCATACTCTTTCTTTAAATTATCAGAAATAAAATTAAATTCTACTGATCTAGGTATGGGAAAGATTTTAAAAGAAATCAGTTCAGAACTAAAACGTCAACATACTTTTCTGAGGCGAGATTCGACAAAAAATCACAATTCTTATACACTATCACCTACCGAATCTGCTAAATTATTAGGAAAACGTAAACGAGGGCGCTTTAAAATTTTTAAGAAGCTGTTAGCTATAAAAGTAAGGCTGTCTGCGACATAAGCGCGTGGTATAAAATTTACCAACGTACGGAGAAACTAAAGCTAAGTAGCCTTTATACGGTGAGTGCTGTACATTAAGTTCTGTTGCATGTGTTTGGTTAACCATATACAGTTGCCTGCTTCTGAAAATAATTTTCGTACCATATTTCTTTGGGAAGAATTCTAGTTTAAACGTTATTTGCAAAGGATATGACTTTTTATTTAAGTTTTACTAACGGTTAAGATGATTCTTTTCTTTATGCCTCATTTCATCACATACTTGTCCAGTCCAGAAAATTTTATGGAAAGTTGCGTAATTCATTTTGAGAAAAATAAGTAACGGAGTGACTAAGGTCACTGCCGTGTGCTTACCTATTCCAGCAAAAGTTGCTAACCGGGATAAACATTCGGCATGTTTTTGCTAAGTGTTAAGTGGCAGTAGAATTTAATTTGTACGACCTAATTGTTATTGTAGTTTCCAGTAAAATCAGAAGTGTTTGCAGCCAGCTATATATGGTAATTTATCGTAAAGTTAATTTATGGTAAAGTTACAGCCAATATTTGAAATTTCCAGTTGCCGCCGTCAACGCATCTAGCTAGCTAAGTATGCAAGCTGTATACCGGCTATCGTAACATAGGTGCTTCAAGGAGCGATGCAAGTAAAAAAATGCTTGAGTGGGTCCAAAGAATAGAATGAAAGTTGATGACACCTTTATCACGTGAGGGATATGAAAAACACATTTTACAGAATTAGACAGTACATAAAACATAAAATACATGTTTTCCCCAAAAAACAGACCACTATTTACATAATATTTATAAGTATATGCCATCTAAAATAGCAGAAAGTCCTACAACGTATCAAAAAGACTTAGAAGGCCTGCACAATATGGAGTTGTAATAACAATTTTAAACACCATGTAGGGAATTTTTTTTAATATAAAAGCTTCGAAAGGGCACAAGTGTTGATCTTCTAACAGAATTTCACAGCCGATGAGATCGAAATGATTCATAATGTTGAAATCTTGTGGGTCCTGATAGAATTGCTTATTAATTTTTCCTTAGAACTTCGCTAACCAATGTTTGAAATCAAGGATACTTAAAGTTTCGTGATGTATTATTTTCAACACAGCAGCGGGGGGAAATATACAATTGAGGATAACTCTTATATTTGTTGTATCTTTTATTTGCGTGGTCACTTAAGCAAAGAGCAAAACCTCGCCCACACATTTAAAGGTAACGTTTGAGGGTAAGTTGTTCACAGAAGGTATTAATTGGGTAGGAAGTCACCCTTTAATCGTTATAAGGATACAAGTTTAAGCCTCATTTCAAAGAGACGTTTGTTCAAATGTTATTCGGAAAAACTGACAAAACTTCATACATCCCAGATTTATATATTCTTTTAGGAGCTAAAACTGAAAACTACGCTCACAGCACTTAAATTTAAATTGATTGTTCGCTGTTATAGAGTAAAACAATAGTACGGTTATTTGTTCAGAACACGCTAGTGCTTCAATAGTTCCTTTAATAGGATAAATCTATTACAACCAGAAATTTCCACAAAGAAATGCCGGCACATCTTTCTCAGAGTGCCAAAAGATGACTAAATAAGTTTATCGTAAATACCAACATAGTTTAACATAAATACGATGGCCTCTGTACAAGAGCAAATCCTTTGGTCTAGTTTGGTTTAGTTGATTATGGCAAAGAACACTAGGGCTATCTGCTTAAGGCGAGAGATGCCTTCATGTAGGACTTCCTGGGAAAATTGGCTCCTATATATGTTACACAAAGGGAAACTCACGAAAACGTCCCTGCAACTCGCTCGTTCTCCTGGAATAGAACTTAGCTCGGAACTATCAGTGTTCAGCGATTTTAACGCTCGCCCGCTAGTGGGCAGCAAATCCTTTAAGGTTCTGCTTTTCCGTACAGGAAGATGTTCGAAATGTGAGGTGAAAAATCAGTCAAACAACTATAATATCTTTGATTTTCATGTAAAAATGTTTGTCATTTCGTAATACGTTTCAGCGTTAAATAATAATAGTAACAAAAAAAATCACTCTTTTGATAGAGATGCATACTAAAATTTTTATTTTTCTAATTTTACAAAGTAGTATAACTTTACTGATACCTACACTTTATAGAAATTTGGACAAAGTTAATTCCTTGTTACATTTTGATTACATCTAGTTAATTCTATTTCTATTTCATTATATTTTGCTTTTGTTTATTCTGTTGTTCTAGCTTTTAGACTATAAGAGTTTTGAGTTGGTATTCAATGCTACAAAATTGGATGTGAAAATACCTTTTCAGATATTTGTGTTTACTCCCACCATTGGTTAAGTGTTGGTGCATTTTTGGATAGTCGCACCTATATATATATATATATTGCTACCTTCTTTGAATTTGCAGGCAAATTGTGTCTTTTTATGCTATTTCTAGTGGGATACTTTGAATTGATGTCGTACAAGTACTGAAATTTTCTTATGCAAAACTCTGTGTGATTTACGCTGTTTGTTCGCTTGCTGTGTAGCACTGCAAATCCTTCGAAACTAAAAATTAGAATTGTATCGTCCAGATTCAGAAAACAGAATATCAATTTGCATGAAGCCTGTGCAATACAACCTTCATGTGCAAATATAACCTTCTAATGATACTGTGGCAATAATAAGTTTGGCAGACACTGTATAAGGTATTTCTTCTGCCTTCTTAGCGTGCCTTCGTGGTGTAGTGATCTACATATACTGTATTAACTCAAACTGCATTTTGCAATACTCTTCAATATTGCTATACAAACAATGCTGTCAAAAAGTTGGGTTTATTATTAAAGTATTGATTCCCACATTTTTGTTGAAAGGATGTGGAAGCGAATATTTTACTATGGAGTTTGTTTGACTTCGTTATTAACAGCAAGGCATATTTTGGCGAATCCAGAAGATGCTAACACAAACTTCTTCATAAATTTTCTTGTAATTTTTCCTGTAATTTTCGGATAACTAAATCTTCTCTTATTCGAAGAAAGACATATTCTCACGTTGCAGAGATAATTTTTTTAACAAGTTTTTTTCCGTACAGAAAGCCCGTTTTCCAAGAGCTGAACGTTGATCAAACCACCAGTATTTAGCTCTTTTATCCATTCGGGCGCATTTAGTGAGTGCGGTAAAAGATGAATTTAATTTTCATTTTCATTTTCAAACAACTGAGACTATTGTAGGTTTTTTCCCCCTATTTTTGAACTAAATCCTTGCAAACTTAATATCAATATGTAATTCTCACCTTTTAGTACACGAAACTATATTTTATACTGCATGCTTGCTGCCCCATTATTCATCGTGCTCATCGAAGTTTTCAATCAGTTTCAAAAGACTAATACTTTTAAAATAAATATATTAGACCATCTTTATTGTAACACAGATTTACTGATTATTTTAACATTAGATGTCCTTTACCAGTTCTAAAGCAACCAAAGCTGTAGCAGTAGATATTAGAGCCTTCGGTATTGTTAATCGATTTTCGCTGCTCTAACTACTTCGCAGTTTGAATGGCGAAATACAGGAGATTTATTTGAGATTTTGTCGAGAGATATAATTCTGGGATGCACAGATTCCATTGCTTTAATGTCCTTATTCAAGAAGCCATGTTATTTAGTAACACTGGGTAAGCTTTATCGTCCTTTTGATGCATGATTTCAGATTTCTGATAATTTGTACGTAGTCATAAATATGAAACTGCCACTGTATCCAACATTCTCGTATTCAAAATGCAATACGGTCGCTTAGATCCGACTAACTGCACGTTTTAAGACGCACTTTCCAGCACATACTTCAGTATCATATTTGATATCCATAAGCCATGCACAGATGTTACGATACGTAGTAAATTATTATAGAAGAAACCGCTCAGCTTATCCCAGATCTACAGCAGTTAATTGAAGAGTTCATGGTGGAAAAGCCTCTGACTGGAAAATACATCTGAAACCCCAAAAGGAATTTTCATCTCTGGGACTTAAATTATAAAAAGCAAAGAAAGAGAATTTCTACTTAACTGAATATAACAAAATTGAAATTTGTTATATATAATAAAATGCATAATTACAATTATTTACGAACCTTTTACATTTCATAACATAAATACTAAGGGAACAATAAATAAATAGCCCAACTGCTAACGTAAAAATCATGTTTGGCTGTTTCATTATTAACAAATAATTAATATTAATAATTATAAAAGCAGTCAAAATGTGGGGCGTTCCCGTTCAACCGAGAAAAGGAAACTATGTGGATAGACGTCGTAAGCTTTGTCTTGATTGAGCAACCAAATTAAATCCATCCTGTATGAATAGGCATTTCCTTTAATATACATTTGATGCTTAGAAATATGTTTATATCATTTTTTTTTGTACAAACTGAATTCTTTACTCCATGGTTGGAATCTGAAACACTGAGTTTTAATTGATGTTTCAGTTTTTCTACGGAAGCACTTTTATAGTTTGCTTAGTTTTCCGAGGGAGCATGCTATAAGTTTACTATTATTTCTGGCATGTTGTATAAGAAATTAGTCTAAGCCAGTTTCTACAAAGAAAGATTTATTGATTTGTATTAAACCTTTCTTTTGTTCGAATCCTCATCCAAGTTGCCAATTGTTAACTTTTTCTAATAATGGAATAGTGTATTTTCGATGCTTCAGACGCTGATTTCGTGCATTGATTTTATTTTTCATTTACTTTACGATCTAACTGAGTTTTTATGTCATGTCACATAATTTGATATTTATTGCTTTGTATTTAACTCCACTAATGAACTATTATGTAATAATAACCATAATTCCGAAAGAATATGAGACAGTAAGGCCGTTGATTATTAACAGCTGGATCCTGCTTTGAATGCAGGCGGGCGGATTGGTTGTACAGATGTTTTTGGGGTTTCCTTTTATTTAACATAACTACAAGATAGATTTATTCAGAAAGTCTTTCACAAATCCTTCTCTCCCATTAAATGGATAGCCCTTTTGTGCTTTGTGGTATCCAAATAAACAAAGGATTTTGTGAGCAGGAGTGAGCTGTTATTACGGGCAAGACATTCAGCCTACGATGGCCTTATAAAATTTGAAAACTTTTATTTAAATCGTTGTAGTTTTTAACGTACATAGTATAATAAAATATTCATTAGAATTGATCGACAGGCCGCTATTGATCTATAAATACAGGCCGCTATCTATTGATCTATAACTATAGGCCACTAAATATGAATTCATGTATTCAAGAAATCTAATTTCTCTTTTAAGAGAATATTCTCAAAATTTATTCAGATGCTCTGAGATATTTTACAGAAAATAACGTAAACGCTTACACATGAAAGAATACCTCGACATTTAAAAAGAAATAAATGTGAAAATGAAATAATTTCATTAATAAGGAATAATTTTTAATCCGAAATTATAATACCTGCAAAGAAACAATTTATTTTTGTCATTTTTTAATCCACTACTGACACTTGTCACTGCTAACACATTTTACGATTATGTAGATTTGTTAATTCAAATATATAGATAGCAGAAATCAGAGTCAAAAAATATTTTAATACTTAATTTGATTATTAATTCACTGAATGAAAAATTTTAATTGCAAAACATAGAGCGGGAAGTTTTAAAAATTTGAGTAATCTTGTTTAAGGCAAAGACTGCATTATCATTACATTAAAACCACTTCCTAATATGTTTGCTACAAAAGTTGTTTTGAATGTAAATGCAAGAATCTTCTTTAGCTTCAGTGCAAGAGAAAGCTCTTATGTCTTTGTGCAAGGAGTTACGTAACTCAGTTAATTACTTTAACTACGTTAGTTAACTATGTCCTAAATTATGCTATACAACTTAAACACTTTTCCTATCTGCTCCGAAAATATGCAATTTCCGCTTCATCAACGGAACAAAAGTAGCTTTTTAAGAAATTTGGAGAAGTTTAATTTTGAAGCAATTAGCTGATATTAAGTTCAAGGTAGTCAGTTGAGCTGATACTGACACATCTTGATGTATCAGTTAAGCTGAAGAATTGCATAATACTTTAAAACAATTAACAAAATAATTCTTTTCCCAATAGTGAAAAAAATACGTCTACATCCTTGTGGGAAAAAACTAATATTGATGTAAGTTATAACGTATGATGATTTTATAAATATTATTATTTTAGCAAATTTATTTTTAACGAAGTTCCGCAAACTGTATGCACAGGCATATGACATTTCCTAAAAAAATACAAAGTAAATAGTAAAAAGATTTTTCGTTGGATGGGAAGGAAGTATTAATTGTATTAGATTCAGATGCAATAGTTGAGAAGATACACAAATAAATTTCAAGCTGAAGAAAAGAAACACGAAATATTCAATTATGAATGTGCTATTTATTGATCAACTGAAACTAAGTCTTAATATAATCTTATAAGTATGCTAGTAGTCTGGTAAGTAAATAAGTATAACTATAAGTCGTAGTAGTCTAGTATAACTATAAGTCGTATACCACAGTAGTCTAGTATAACTATAAGTATAACTATAAGTCGTAGTAGTCGACTAGTAGTCTGGTAAGTAAATAAGTATAAGGCTTTAAGTATAACATCGATGATATAAATATTTGAATTGTTATCACAATAATTAATAGTTTAATTTTTTAAATTTTCTTTCACAAGTTATTCAAGTTCCGCAGCTACAGAAGCATGCAACCTAAAGTAGTATTAAGCGACGGATGTGGAAATGTATAAGAGATAACTGACCTCGGACGTTTCATGAATTGCAGTTCTTATACGATTTTGATGAAGCGATTTTGTTTCTGAAAAGTTAATTATATTATTAGTAATAATTTCCGTCTTCCATTTCCGTATGCTAGCTTAACTACGCTGATTTTGTCGCTTGAACAGAACAACCAATCTCAAAATTGGTAACAATTTATCATTTAAAATTTCTTTCGTTCAGAGACGACCATAAAATTTTGCTATTTATTTATTTCCGGCTGTAATTAAGAGCTACTAGAAAACAATAAATGTTAAAGTGTTAATAAATGAGTTAAAAATTAGGATATACGAAAATAAATTCTGTTGCGTACCTAATTTATTATTGTTTTCTTTTCTAGTAAGCAGTTTAGAGTTTATTTACGTAAGGAATACGATTTTAATTTATATTAAAACATTTTAATGAAACATTAATTTTTCATATGATTTTGCTTAAATTTCTACTGTCTTTTACTTGGGCGAAAATTTTAAGTAAGCACATAATCGCTCCTGAGGCTTAGCGCGGTTCTCTCATTAATATAAGGCCCACCAGCGGCCGAGCGGTAACGTCGCTGAACACTGGTAGTTCGGTCCGAGGTTCGAATCCCGCGAACGGGCTGGCTGCATGGGCGTTTTCGTGGTTTTCCCCATGTGTAACGTGTATACGAGCCAGTTTCCCTTAGAAAGTCCTCCACGAAGGCATCCCTCCTCTTAGGCAGATAGCCCTCGAGGCTTTGCCATAATTACATACACACACACTCATTAATATAATAGAGACCACCAGGAACGGAGCGGTAAAGTCGCTGAACGAGGTTCGAATCTCGCGAACGGGCTGGATGCATGGGCGTTTTCGTGGTTTTCCCCATGTGTAACGTGTACACGAGCCAGTTTCCCTTAGAAAGTCCTCCATGAAGGCATCCCTCCCTCTTAGGCAGATAGCCCTAGTGTGCTTTGCCGTAATCTCAATAAACCAAACCAAAACCATTAATATAATATTCTTCACAAAATTTGAAAGCAGTGTATTGTCATTTTTCATGCCTAGTATGCGGAGTATTGCTTGCTTTATAAACTTTTTTACCATATCATAAATTTAGAGGAACTTAAAATTATTCAAATATGAAGAAATAGCTAATACGGTTGAAACATATCTCGTAGTTAAACATAACATATTTGAGTTCTAATACAACTCGCAATTAGTAATGTAACATATCGTAATATAGCTCGTAGTATCTCGTAACATAACACATCTAAGAGTCAGTGTCCAAAAGGCTTTCATTATGCCCAGACAAAATAATGTACTAAAGAATAAATAATCGAGAACCTTTAAGCTGACATTAGAAGAAATAAGTATGAAATTTCTGGAGAAAAGCACTGAGAAAAAGCTTTCCTTCTTAAACGAAAATGGCAAAAGAAACGGAAAACTTCTACATCAAATTATGGAATATATACACTAGTTTCTAAAAATTAAGGAAAAAAATCACATAAACAGCTCTTTCAAAATCACAAACTCGTTCAAAAATAAGCCAGTCCATATAAAATTTGAATACGTTGTCAAATAAGAGTTGCTGAGTAAAACTACAGTATGCGCATTAGTGGAGTTGCAAATCGAAATACGTCATCTGCGGGAAGCATAAAAATACATGTTTCAGAGAAAACCTGCAAATTTTGCTGTGATGCTGAGATAAGAAAAATGGGGTAACCCATTTGTAACAATGACCTCCAGGCATCATTTTCCCGAAGAACTGCGGTGGAGAACTATTGGGAGACTAGAGACAGGACAAAATCACGCAGAAATGGCTAGATGACTTAAATGTAAGACCTTTAGTGGATTATAAACAACAATTATTTGGCAGATTATTTGGCATGGATTATTTGGCAACAATTTCTAGAAGGCTTCATGAAGGAGGTTCCCTTCTATGCCGTGACGTGAGCGGCACGCAGACATAGATCTTATAAGAAGGTACAGCAGGACTTAATTTTAAGCTTTTCCTGTCGGTGATTTAATTCTATTTCATTACATTGTTTGTGAAGAAGGGAGTAGAAGAGGAATGGCTTACAATTAATAGAGTCTTTTTTTCAAAATAAACCAGAATTAACTATTTTTCCCCTTGGAAGAAACGTGTTTTACGCTATATCAGCGATCCGAGTGCTATATAAAGACTTCGCGTCATTAATAATTGAAAACTGATGAAATGCGTTGAACTGAATGAAGAAGGTCATCATATATTTTCACCCTTTCTGCACACTTTTTGTCAACTTGCTTTCCTTTCAAACTTATGGTCAAAGTCCTGTTCTTTTGTTCAATTCATTTTGCCAAAGAAACATATCATGCGAAATGGGTGACAATTAATGACTGAGGTAAAACGCCGTCTCTAGATTAAGATTTTTAACTTTTATTACGAAGAATATTCAAGTAAACGTTCTCAGTGTTTTCGTCTCACTAAGAGAAAAAAAATTCAAGAGAAAGATAACAGCTTTACTGCGAGTTTAAAAAGATTTGGCGGTTTTAAAAATCGACCTGGAGTACATAACGAAAGGACACTTGGTGAATCTACTAGTTTTGATAAAGTTTCGATAACTGCTTTCCAGACTTACTGAAGAAACAAAAGTATAAAATTGATAAAAATTTACAAAAATGAGTAAATTGCTCTTAGTTTAAAAAACAAACAGATCGATGCTTTTCTTATCAAATGCTTTACTCCGGAAATGTTTGTCATAAGTGTATCCTTCCAACGCCATTTATGGTTTTTCAATGCACTGGTTGTGTAGGAAAATAGCTATTTGAAAATTTCAAATTTTTTTCACTGTAACCGTGAGAACTCTAGTGTTTTAAATCATCGCAATCTTGAGTGCATACCTTCATATAACAATATCTGAAATTTAATTTTGATTGGTTGAGCTGATAGGCCACTACCAGATCATCGGGAAATATATTTATTTATATCAGGTAAATTCATAGTTCACCATATATCGGGGAAAGTTTTTATGAGTACTCTATATATATATATGTATGTAGTATACTGTTATAATTAATTAAGGAGAAAATCGCAAAATAATGATTTTTCAAAACGTTACATGTAGAATTTAATGAAATGGATCCACAGTATAGCACAGAGAGTAAGGTATAAAATAACATGAAAAGAAAGTACCAGAAAATTATGGCGCTAAAAAAATTAGCATATGTATAAAATGAACAAATAGGATAAGTCAGCTCAGTTGAAAACGTGGCAAGGGTCTGAAGAGGAGGAAATTATCATTTATTGCCACGGCATAGTGGCACACATAAGCATCAAGGATATCATCCCTGTTGGCCTGAGTATTCATGGTTCCGCATGGAAAGATGCGGAGGTCTGTGGGTCGAGCCAAAGAGATACTACTCGAAACACACACACTGCCTCCTCCGTATGCATCTCTTTCCCAGATGCCTGATGGATGATAACGGGTTCCAGGTTCGCACCAAACAAAATAACGCCTACTATCGCTTTGAAGGCTAAACCCGGACTCATCCGTAAAGAGAACAGCCCTCCATTGATTAGCTGGCCAGTGGATATGTTGAATGCCTACCTCAAACGTTCTCTTTTATGATGTGACGTGAGTAGAACTCAAACCGCTGGTCGCCTCGTGTATCAGAGATCTGCGTGCATGGACCTTGTAAGAGACCTTCTTATAATTTTCCCATAGCATTTAATATTTGCCTTTGCATTTTCAGTTTAAAAATTTCTAATAAATTACCATCGTGTAGTGCTGTGTTAATTAAAGCTTCCAAGTGACGATTTTATCATTGAATTGTAATTCAGTAATTCAGAAGTTCAGTAATTCAGTAATTCATACCATTATATTGTACAGAATTAATTAGGGCATTGAACGAAATCTCCTATTTTCAGTAAAAAGATCTAAAGAAGCGGCTCACGGCGATTGGTAAAAAAAAATTGCACAGGGTAAAAAATCACGTTAACTAATTAATCACTCTTATAAAGGGGGGAACTACATATCATTCACTCAGTCACTCTGAATATCGCGTATACTGAATTCGCTTTAAGTGAAATTCTCCTGCCAACCTATCTGAATTAAGAAACTGCAGTGCCCGAATGTAAGCACTTCTGTAAGAATCAATATCTACAAAACTAGCTCGTTACTTATGATCAGATAAAAATGAATTTTGACTTCAGTGTTTCAGAAACTCCTGTAATCTTGTATTCCTTTGTACTACTACTTAAAAGAACTGCATGAAAATATTTGTGCGAATTTTACTGTTCTAAGAGCAATACTAAAAATCTGTATCTACTTCTGACTGATTTAGATGATTAGGCTATTCGACTTAGAATACGGCATAGAACACGAAGGCTATTTGTCTTCGTAGAAGGATTATCTAGGAAACACCGGCTCGTATTCACGTAACACCTAGAAAAATAAAATCACAACAAAATTCAACAATGCAGCACTCCCGTTCGCCTAGGATCGAACCCAGCTCGACTTTCCCCTATCAGCAGTCTTAACCACTCGGCCAGGGGTGGGACCCTGCCTTATTTAGAACAAAAATTAAAACAATTATGTTTGGAATTTAATATGGCAGCATATTATAAGTTGTAAGACCGAAAAGTGTTACTCAAAGTTGTTTAATTACGTTAATTAAGCAGCTTTCAGTACTACGTTTGATTTTTAGATTATTTATGAATGTTAGTAAAAATCATTCACTAAATTTCCTTTTTTCTGGGTAGCTTGTTAAAAATCCAAATCAAAGCCTTTAATTTATACTAAATTTAAACTATCTGCATTCATTTTTAAAAAATATTCTGCTCTTTAAATTGATAATTTGAGATCATCTAACAGACGGAAGGAATGCACATTACTAAATAATGATACTAAATAAAGGATCTTAATTGGGCACCAAATATAAATTGTCGAGCATTTATTGTTCTAATTTGATGATCAAGCTAGTCTTAATTGCGTTAATGTTTCCTGTTCTTTATGGTTTTTAATCTGATGGAGTAAAAATTACTTGCATTGATCATTAATATTAATATGCCATCAGCAAGAGATAATTATTGCAACATCAGTGCTAGTTAAAGATTACAAGTACTCGGTAGAAACAAGCCATTGCGAGTTTTCTCTTGCTTTAGCGAATAAAACAGCTGTTAATTTTGTATTATGAATACCTTTTGAAACTAAATGGTGTACATAACAACTTTCAGAGTAATGAAGCACAATATTCGGCATAATGATACAACGAATTTGGTGCAATAATTATTCATCTCAATCTTAAAATAGCGTTCTCGGCACTGAAAATTAGAAAGCGGTAATTTTTTTCATCCGTAGGCGTGAATGGATTAGCTTTCTTTTATTAAATATTGTACAAACAATTAATGAGTTGGTGTTAGAATTAAAAGTTCATACGTTGTAAAATTAAACTCAGTTTAAAATGCCAGTAAGCTGTCATTTAATTTTTTTCTGAAATTAGGAATATCTGATGCAAGTATAAGTCGATTAATTAACAATATCCCAGTTAGATCTATAACGCTTTCTAATACATTAAATGACCAAAACGTAAATACAAATAGGCAAATTCTAATTTAATGCGTAAAACCTTATTTATTATTTCATACCATATAAGTAAAGAAATAACAAGATTATTTTCTTATATAAATTATTTTCAGAAAAAATCAATTTGTTATGCTTTCTATAAAATACAAATTCGTCAGCTGTTCAATTATCACAGTTAACCATTCGGATGTTATAGTATTTTAAACGATGACCTAGTATAATGATAAAAATTGGTATAGAAATTTACTGCAAGATATAAAAAAACTAAAACTCATTATTATATTTAGTTATGAGTTCAGTTACAAGTTACACCTTCAATTATTTCATATGCTTCAAGCAAAGTGTGACAACGCTGAAAGTGAGTCAGAAGTGTTAAATGAAGATTTAGTGTTACACTAAAACGTTATATCACTTCTATAGAAGAAATGAAGCAAAAAGAAGTAAATAAATAAAGCGTAAATACAAAATGTGACAGAAAATAAAAGTCTGCGCCAAAATATTACAAAATTTAAATGCTGATAAAGCTGAAGTAAAAAACAATAGTATGTGTAAATTTATGCCTGCTTTGAAAACGGAAAAAAGTTATTTATTAAAATGAAATTCTTTTACCCAGAAACAGGGTGACAAATGATAAAAATAAGCAAACATAAGAAAAAATAATAAAAAAAGACTAATTAGACATAAATTATAAGGAAATTGGCAGTTGTGCGAGAGGTGAAGCAAAAAAGACAATACCGCATTGAAAATAAACCAATAAAATTCACAGATTCCCCATCCCTAAGTTTATACTAAGGTTGCATGCGAAAACATAGCTAATAATAAGCATAAAATTAAAGAAGACAAAAAAGGAACATAAGCAATGAACAATACAATTATACATATAGTATGTCTAAACTAGGACCGGCACAATGTACGATTTTTCTATAAAACTGGAATTGCATATATGCCGTTTCCTGATAAGTTACATATATATTTATAATATCATTTTCAATTGCTTACGTTTTCTCTTTTTCCCGTATTTTTATGTGCATTAATAGTTCTCTATTTTTCAGTTTTTTACGGACTTAAATTAGCAGAAAATCGTGTATTTTATTGTTTTATTAGCTTGATATACTAGTTCCAGGCAGTTTCTTCCAATATCTTTTGCAATTTACTCTTAATTATTTTGCTTATGCAGCTTATTTGTCACACCAGCTCTGGACAAGTGAATCTCATTTTTATTAATAATAAATACTATATGCTCTGTGTTCAAAGCATGCCTGCACTTACTGTATGTAATCGCATGTTAATGGAAGCTTGATTTTACTGTATAATTTATGAAAATTAAAAATGTTGGGTGAATAAGTCGAATGCAAAATACTCGAATCCCAAACTGTTATGATGAAATGGTAAATAGTAAAGCTGAGATTTCAACATCAGAAGACGATGATTAGATATGATTAAAATTTCAAATTAACGTTTATTATTTTTGTTTGTTTTCAAAAGGTATTTTTTATTTGATTTCTAATATAAATTTTATTTTTTATTTCTTTGGTATAATAAAGTTTACGTTTCTTTTGTTTTTAAGAAATAAAGTTAATTAATTTAAGTAGTACATATATTTCTAAATTCATACGAAAAGAATTTAAATACATTCTTGGACTTCTGCACAAGTTGAGGTTTGATTTTATGAACAAGGTTTTGGGTTTATAGATCAATATAAGCACCCTTAGCTACACCATCAGTTAGCGAACTTTGAAATACGAATAAAGAGAAAATATTCTTTCACTGATTCGTCTCTGATTTCTGTATAGTTCGGGTTATTTAATTCTCAAGGAAAACTATAATCCTTGAAAGAGAGTGTAGTTCTTGATTTAATTAATGCAGTCAACTCTGGATGTAGAATACTCAGTTAATGGTGAACATTCAGTTATGATGAAACCTAAGCCATTGTTTCCGACCATTAATCCACGAAGGCCAAGGTTAATATAATGTGTTATGAAAGTACTCCAGATTAACTGCTCGTTCATTAACTGCACTGAAGATAAAAAAGGGAAAGCTGTTCAGACTTTTAAATGTTTCGCAGTGAAAAGCGCCAGTCCATCAAAAGCCGGCTATAGTGTTTTCCTCCATTTGCTCACGGGGATGTATAAACAGACAGGAATGCGCTAACATGGACGAAGAAATCCTTTCTTCTTTCATGTCACCACATGATTCACTGGATTTCATGAGTTGCAAAAACGCTTCTGTAGTTGTCTGAGTACCTTGAGTACTTGAAAATTTCTTTCCCACGCTTTTGAGAACAACGCTTTCAATAAACCATACTTACCTATGGAGCTGTTCAGTTTCTTTCTCTGTTTTGCTATTCTGCCACTCGCTCTTGCAATTATTGTAACCCACGAGGCCATGGCGGAAACATGGAAATATGTATGTAACAACGGTAAATATAGAGCTCCTCCAGGAAGACTGGTTTCAATACTAAATGTATAGAAATCGAAGAAAAGGTTGATCTACCCTTAAGAATTTGCTCCATAAATGTGTAAATTTCATTCAAACTGAAGATTTCATCAATGTTGATCGTGAAATTATAATAAATGAAAAGCCATCAGAAGAAACTATTATTCCGACTATGAAAGGCAGATTCATTATGGAAGATAATGAGGATCAGAATGACGAAA
This sequence comes from Stegodyphus dumicola, assembly GCF_044657685.1. Classification (NCBI taxonomy): domain Eukaryota; kingdom Metazoa; phylum Arthropoda; class Arachnida; order Araneae; family Eresidae; genus Stegodyphus; species Stegodyphus dumicola. The sequence goes on from NC_140781.1 coordinate 187,087,693, forward strand.
ACGAAGAACATATTCCAGCCGTGCAAGAGACATTGGATAGTGTCAGAACTGTGCTAAGGTTATTGTAAAGCTTGGGAAACGTAGAATCGAGAACAGAAAAAATATAAATTGTAGAAAAGGCTAGAGAGCATGTTTCAAAATGCAGCACACAACAGATTATATTCTTGTTAACTAATATAATTTTTTATTTAATGAATATATATATTCTGTAAATATGTTTTAGATATCTTTAAAAAATAGAGGCAGAGAATCTGCTTTCACTGAAAGTAGTAGTAAAAGAAGTATGCAGAGCTGAAGAAGTTCACTATAAACAAAAATGACTATAACTGCAAAACAATCCAGAATTTAATATGAAATCCATAAAAATCAGCTTATTTTATTTACAAATTATTAATCTTTTATTTATTTATAAAACAGGAAATCTCAGCTTCCTATATCTATTCGTTTTTAGGCCACTGAACATCTTAGGTTTGTCAGTAACCTAATGCACATACATTGCGTTTCCAAATAATGTGAACTCTTTCTGACGGTTAAGTACAGAGAAGTGATTAAATATGACCTCATGGGACGTTTGCTTCTTAAGTTGCAATACCTAGACTGTTGCGTGCGTACGGGTTCGTAATGGTTGAAACACTACAGAAACGATGACGTCTTGATGGAATTTATTTTCCCAAACGAAAGACTTTACAGTTCTGGAACTTAGCACAAATGCACTCGTACAGCTTTTCTCAGTATAACAGAGCACAATCAGCAGTTACCATTTCAAATTACTAAGAACGTTTAATATAACGCAACGCAAAGCGCATCTAAAGAACGAAGCCCGAGCAAAGATCTCTCAATTCTCCGAAGTGTACTCTGAACTGAAACACTGACAGCTGATGCTCACTCTGGTCTTATACAGTTCCCCCCGGACCGCGGAGAAATCTCTAGTACCTTCCATTTCTCAAAATTACTGGAAGGCATATACAGTTAAAGTTACATGCAAGGGCTGGATACGGTTTCAGTTTCATATAGGGATCAATTACAGCTATTCAACTCGAGTACGAATTGCAGTTATTCAATTCGAGTAACAATTACAGTTATTCAATTAGAGTAACAATTACAGTTATTCAATTAGAGTAACAATTACAGTTATTCAATTAGAGTAACAATTACAGTTATATTGGGACGGGACCCAAATGTCGGAACGAGGATCCCAAGTTTGGCGACATTTCGCGATTTGTCTCCAAAAATTATCCACCGAAAACATTGTCAGCTTTGCGATATCTCGCCACTTTAGAGAGATAACCATTTATCCCAATGTTAAGTATACTTGCCCCTGAAACTTTATTTTTCTGGCAGAGATTCACTCTCTTCAGACTTTTCATGTTACATTATACAAATCTCATAAGAATGTTTTGCCTGCATGAGCCCATATAGACATTCTGTTGCTTTTAGTTCTGTCACAACCCTCCAAGAGGCAAGTATGAAAGACATTAAATAGCAGAGGTCAGCAAATATTTCCTTTCCAGCGATGAAAGTGCGCTATTAAATATTATCAGTAACCTTGTAGAGACATTAGGTTATTTCTATGAGGGAAACGTGAAAAAGGAGCAATGTCTCCTAGCCGGAAATCGAGCCTCGGACCTTTTGAATACGCGCCGAGTGTGGTGACCATTACACCACGAAGGCATGCTGACAAGGCGGGAGAAATACCTTATAAACTGAGAATGTGTGTAAGATGAAAGTTAATAGAGAACAGAACTGGATGCATTGCCACAAACGCGAGTAACTTTGACGAAATTATATGATAAGCTTGAGGGGAAGTAATTGCGCGATATTTGAAAAAGGATGATGCAGCAACAAGAGAACAAACATCAACGAGTGAAATGTGGGATAAATATTAAACTCTGAATGTGTATGCCACAAAGCAATAAATATGGGATGATACGAGACATACTTCTGAGACCTTATGTTTTTCTCTTTCTGCTGAAATCATATCCGCTTTTCATGTTACAGGTATTGCGACGGATATTATTTTGAACAACCATAATATAAAACTATAGGAATCGGAAAATCATTAATAATTTTTGTTATTAGTATTCCTTTCATTTACATTCAAAGAGTGTAAATGCTATTTTGAGACAACTTATATATTCATACTGATCCACCGAATACTCAGGGAATAAGTCCAAACGAAGTATTTAAAGGAAAAATGAAGAAGTGTGTTTTTAAAAAGATATTATTGCAAGCTTACGGACTTGTCGAAAACTCTTTTCATGATCACTCCAGATAAGAAAGAAGTAAGTGACAAATTACTATAAAGATTTACAAGAAATAACTGGAAATATTTCAAAGAGAACGCGGATATTAGTAAATTCCTCCTTAGCGCAGAAGAAATATCGTCAGTTCTCAAAACTACTCACAGAGTAAACTCTAAATCGGAATTCAGCTAACGCTCTTTGAACCACTAAATCTCACAGATGATTCGCTGCTATACTCCCCAACTCTCGGAGCCGTATTTATATGAATAAAACGGGCTTCTCGAAGCTTCGTAAAGAATCGGTGGCAAATTCAAAAATAAGCTCTAAACTATGTTTTCCATAATCTTCCAAAAAGTCGCCAATTTGGCAGAAAATCGCTAAATATCGCCAAAGCCTATAACAGTACATTCGCCTATATCTCGCATTCTGCTTGAGCTATTTTTGAGATTTAAACGATATTTGATTTAAAAGTAAAAAACAAAATATTGCATATGAAACTAATAAACAGTTAAATAGTAAGTATGTGGTCACAAATTTGATTAGTCACAGAATCATTCCTAAAATTATCATTTTAAAAGCAACAAATAAGCAAAAAAGTAAAAAACTACACAGCACTACAACAATACAGGAAAACAAAAACGCAATGAAAAATTATTTACATATTTATAAAATATTATTTTAAGCATTACTTATGCCAACAACATGAATAAAAATTTTTAATAGCGAACTCTAATATAGCGTGATTACAACCGTCATGAGTCGATTAGATACTTAAAAATGCGTGCAAAAGCAAGCAATCACATGAGAGTGGTCTTTGTGAAGGACTCTCTTTCAAAAAAAAGTCTGTTCACATTATGCATGGAAAAAGCGCAAAAATACCATAAAGCTAATCGCGTCCGGATCACACTATCGGTATTCAATGGTTTTATCTACCAGGCCATTTGAGGTCTACAACATAAATGAGCAAAAATTTCTGATTTTTATTTGCGTACATTATGATGCAAATTTAACTTACTTAATATAGAATTTAAGGGGTAAAACGAAGTTATTTTGTTAACCTTATGGTCCAATATACTTTAATGCCAAGTTATCAGTATTTCGATAATTGCATCTTTTGAAAAGAAAAAGATGAAGCACTACTATTCATTTTGTACAAAATCAGGGATTGTTAAGAAACAAATGCTAGTCAGGAAGCATCTCACAGATGCTGTAGTATGCTTTGTTTAATAATATAAAAGCAGTATTTTTTAAAGCAAACCTTACTAAATGAAAATTTTGCACTTAATTTAAGAAAATAAGAGCTCAGTCTTTGCATGTGCGGCATGAAAAGAATCTGCAACCTTGAAAAATTTAATTTTAATTAGATACAAATTTAATTAGATACAATTTAATATTTAATTTAGATACAAATGCAGTATTCTTTAATAATTTTCTTTGTTTTTAACTTTCCCACTGAGAAGACCGTTATTAAATTAGTTGATCATTTCCTTCCCTTAATAAATTGATTTTAGTTTTATTTATTAGTTTAGATGCTTCCAAATTCTGTTGTTTCTTCTTAGCAGATGGCTATTTCGATTTCTTTTACTAGATTTCTCAATTCTGTTTTGGTTGGGTTTGAAACTAAAAAATATTTTTATTTTGTTTGAGGAAAAGATATTTTTGTATTGCTTTTGGATTAGATCTAGAACATAAGAAAAGAAAAGTAATGAACTGAAGCTATTCTCGAATTCTTATCATTCGCTAAGGGAAATCAGTATACAAGGAGCTAACACAAATAGCTTTCCTCAATTCTCTAAAAGAATTTTCATGATTTCCTTTGTTGATTTTATTCTGTGTATTTTTTTTTATTAAAGCTATTTTAGATGCATCTATGTAAAATGTAGGCGTAGGATCATAAAAAAAGTAATTTTAAAGCAATTTTTCTGGAAACTGCCTCTCTCTGGTTCACATGCATACTTTTCAGGATCTAATACGTGCTTCCAAATATATTTTCCTGCAGTCCAACACAATATTTGACATTTATTCTGAAGCGATCTTGATGACACGGGAGAGTCATAATCTCCCTTAACAAAGTATCTTAGCAGACCGAATTCGTACCGTCCAACATGCCTGCTTTCAGTGCTAGGAAAAGTATATGAAAATCTAGTCAACCGCCTGAAGCATCATCTACGCAAAAGCAACACAATCAGCGAGCACCAATATGGTTTTAGAGAAAGGAAATATACCACACCTGCACTCATGACTATGAAAAACTACATCCTGGAGAACAGGCACAATGGTTACATAAAGCCATCCTCAGCCTCGATCTTAGTAGTGCATTCGATACCTTGTGAAGGCCAGCTATTAAAAATGCACTAAAACAAGCAAGATGCAAAGCAAACCGTCAAGCCTTCACTAGTTACCTATCGAACAGCAAGCAGATCGTCGTGCTTGACAATATGACCATACAATGCAATCAAAGGCGAGGATGCGCATTATGTGCCGGTCCACTCTTATGGAATCTGACCTTCAATAGCATATTAACTATTACTTAGCCTGAACACATACATGTCGCTTTAACAGTCAGGGGGACATCCATAAATGAGCTGAAGATACATGGAATTCAGAGGTCTAAAACGTTCTATGATCTCTGCAGTGCCATGAAATTAACCATCACAGAAGGCAAATCCAAAGTCCTTCTAATTCTGGAAAAAAGAGTAAAGAGCAACATTAGTCCAGGAATTAATCCGTCAACAACAGCAACAGCAGGAAGTCAACGTAGGAGGATTAAAACTGTGAAAGAATTAAAATATCTGTGCCTTACATGAGATAGAAGACTGACTTGGATCCCTACATTGAAGAACTCAAGCAACGTACTAGCCACATTGCCCCCAAACTCCGACAATTCCAAGGAAACAATCAGAGATTCAATTCGCACATTCAAAAGACTCTCTAATCAAATGTCACAGAAAAAATGGTTACACATGCTGTTCCATTTCGGGTCCAGCCGATGCAAGGGACGAAAGTAAAACATCTTCTCAGTATCCAGCGCCCATTTGCGCTAAATATCACAGGGGTATTTTGCACAACAGGCAGTTGCATCGGTTAATATCACGGCAGATCTAACACAACTGTATATTTGTGTTGAGCAAGAAGCAGTAATATAATCTGTATTTCATCTTCACACTCTCACAAGGTTATTCGATGAGTAGCATTATCCAAACAATTACGAAATGCCAGCGACGACACTACATGATAATTCCTGCTAATAAAATTAACATTTCTGACTTTTTTATGAAAGTTACTCTTTTCTAATTTTCAGTGCAACTTATTGATATATTTCCCTGCTCCTTTTAGAATTTCATCATAATGATATCTTGTACGTACGAATTACTTAAAATCCCCCCCCATTTTTCCAATAATTTCTCAGTTATTCTTACCTTCCTGTATGAACTTCTTGTATGAACTAGTGCTTGAAGAATTTTCACCTGTTATATTAATTATATTTTATGTCCTCGCTATGAGAGACCTTTTCTTAACTTTGCTCCATAAGAATAGCAGCAGCTTATTAATAACTGTAAGTTTAAAGCAGTTATTGCGTTCTTAATTCTGTCCTATATTCGTTTAAATTAGCATTCAAAATAAGATTACTTGAGCACTTTTATTGAATGCTTGTCATTTGAAGAGGAACGATATAAATATTGATATGCATTTAGCTGCGAATATTTAATTGTAGCATATATTCTCAAATATTGAGTCTTCCGTATCTTTTAGTTCCTGCTCAAAATCTAACTGAAATATTATTATTCCAAAACGAAGTCTGTAACATTTAGGAGTGTAACTTTAGTCATGTCTGAGGTTTGTTCTGGTTTGGTTTATTTAGTTATGGCAAAGCACACTAAAGGCTGTGCACCTAAAGGGGAGGGATGCCTTCGTGGATTTTAAGAAAAATTTAAGGTAAACCTTGAAAACGCCCATGCAGCCAGACCATTCTCTGGGATTCGAACCCCGGAACACACTAGCCGTTTTCAGCGACTTTACCGCTCGGCTGCTTGTGGGCCGTGGCTCACCTTTCAAATAAGAGTTCAAAAATCTGGTAATGTATAACTAATAGAATTATTCTATAACATTTAGGAATATAACTGTAAACATGGATATCTGAGAGCAAGAGTCAACTGTTCCTTTCAGAATAAGATTGAAAACCTAGTAATGGATTATTACCTGAATTATCGTTATTTATCTTAGGTAAATATTTTTATAAATAACTTCACGCCATATTTTAAAGGTGTGAATAGTTCTGTTATAGAGTTTTCAAGGCAGAATTAAAGCTACGTACCTTAAATTGACGGTTGCACATAAAATTTTAGAACGATATGTATTCAAACATAAGAAGCAATGGTTCGAACATTTCACTTTCTTTTCCACGAGAAAATCACATTCATAATCTTGAATGCTATTATGTACTTTCGTTTTCCCAGCGTAAATATTTAAGGATAGACGAGTCTCTCCACTAAGTTTTAACCTCTAATTCTCTGGTACATTTCCTCTTCCCAATGAGGCGAATCGTAAACGTGTTTACTTTTCGAATGACATGAACCATATTGCAGCTGTCGCCTTCTCTCTCGTGATTCAAGTTCTAGTATTCCATTAACTTCTCAATGTCAAACCGTGAGTCATTAATACTCTGGCGACGAAACTTCAGTACCATATCACTGGAAATAGCTTTCATTGCAACTGGATCTAATGAATTAAAGCATGTATTTGATTCCTCGTTTAATGATTAAAATGCGGTATTTGTACATGAATGGAATCGTAAAAATTTCTTAATGTCGAAATACCACTAGATTTTTAGAAGTAAGGTTTCACTGTTAATTGATAATTTCATTTATACCTAAATCGCTTCTAATATCAGTCGTTGCATGCCATTTTATATCTGGAATCAAACATCGAACAGTTGTAGTCATTATCTGCACTACAACATAAATAAAACTGAAATATATAAATTTGCAGTTTAATGGCTGGTTTTCATGCACAGCTATACTACACGAATATAAAACCCTACCAATTACTCATTATATAATTTCTTTACTCTTACTGTACTTACGTCTGAGTTTTGGTAGCCATTTTCTTTATTTATCTCTTAATAATAATTAGAAATCTTAAAATTCTTATTAACTTTTAGTTCCTTTTCGTTTATTCACGCGGAATTTTCAAACACTTATCCTTTCTAATGTTCCCAAATTTTTGGATTTTGCATTTTTCACCAACTCCTACATAAGTATTCATTTCTATAAATAAAAGCGGTAGCTATTGTTTTTGCGTGTATTTCCTTAAACTTCGTTACTATCATGCATATGAACTATGAATTTAAACGTTACTGCCACTTTTGTAATGGTGAGCTTTGAAAAACATGCTGTTCCTTAACTTTTTGAGGGCAGTGTATTCGGAGTCGTGAGAAGAATCATTGGTTTTACAACGATATAAATTTTTTCAAAATGTTTAATTCCCATTTTGTCAAATATTGTTATTCCAGATAAAGATCTTTCGCTTTAATAATCAAATCTTCATATCAATAACATTGCATCAAGCAATGAGGGATCAACAGCACACAAACGTCTCTCCAAAATTTCTGTCAAAATCAGCATATTGATATTGGTGAAATCTCTTTAGCTTGCGATATTTTCTCGTATTTTTCGATTTCTTGTTTGATTACTGTCTCTCGTTCTACCTCGCACTAGGTTAGAGGCGCTGGTTAGAGTCACCGGTATATATTGCATTTTGCTGCCCGGCAAATCTAAAAAATGTTACTCCTTAGTGCTGTCGCTCCGCAGCTGAGCCCGGTTGCCCCGACTCTGATACCAGCATTACACTTAACGTGCTGATATACCTGTTAACGTGTTGATATTTTTGTCTTCCTAACTTTGGATCATCATGTACGTTTATTTAAAGTTAAACGTTTATTTTTAAAGTCTGATCTTTTATTTTCTAAAGTATCCTCTGCCTGCAGATTCCATTTCATATTCCATTCCAGATTTATTTTATGTACGTAGGTTAGATTACCCAATGGAAAGTTGTACTATATAACCGTTAGGCTGACAATAATTTATTTTATCATTTATTGCCTTCTGAGTTATTTTACTTAAAAATTCAAAACCAGCCGGTAAGTTATTTGACCGCTTTGATGGGTCCAACAATTATAATATGGTACACCTATTTGGCAAGAGCTTAGGACTTAAACTATTGTTCAGACGTCTTCCGGGTTACGAAAGGCCTCCACATCGATCATCTGTGCATGTTCATAGAAATCTGAAGAGTTACACATTCATGTTATATCTGCATGTACGAAATAAATTCCTTATTGTAGTGACAAGTGTATTTTCTCTCTGTAATATTAGTTTTGATTGCCATGTATTTGAAAAACAGCTCAAAATTAAACGACTAGGTCTATGCTTTGAGTCCGGCCGTCTGATCGGCACGGTTGTTAGTGATCTTGGCTGCTGTATCATTGAACCGGGGTTGAATCCTGGAGAAGGCATGCATATTTACAGACGAGAGGCATGCACTTGCTTACCTCTGGTAGACGCCAGGTGCCCCAGTTCTCCGTCACCTGTGTATAGTGTCTGTGCTGCATGGCGGCACTTAAAATTATGGCTAGCCTAAAGCCATAATGTGTGAACTGATGGTAGTAGAAGAAGGATGGGAGACCCTCGGATCGTAACTTGGGGGTCTTCTCCATCATACTTGGGGCTGAGCTGTACAGTTAGTGCGATGGGACTGTACAATCACTGATAAAATTATCGTGTTTCATATATCTGTACCTGCATCTGGTTACTTGTATTCAAAGAAACCCACAGTTATAATACCAAGTTTATTAGAAAACTTGGTATTATAACTGCCAGTTTTCTAAAAAATAATATACTGCCCAACAAAAATCGGCAGATGTAAATAGTTTAAGGAGAACTGCGATATTAAGTAAATCCTACTTCTGACTCAAATATACTGCAACCAAATTAATCATATATCTCAAGAAAATTTTTGTTGGAAAAAATGAGTGCGTGCTATTTCTCTTTCAGTGCTTTAGGTAATTTTTTTTAATTAACATGAAACAAAACTTGAAATTTACCAGCTTTTAAACTTATGCGCGTTTAGGAATCTAACCATTATTACTCACTCTTCTTCCCATAATTAAATTAAGTTTGAAAAATAGTCAATACAAAATACGCTTTTTCTCAGAAACTTCATGCTTGACTTGAAAACTTCGTGCATATAGGGTGTTCAAAAAGGAATAAACTGACACAATTTCCTCTCTCTTATTGCTTTCAGTACAAAAATACGTCACTGATCAACAGACAGGACAAAATGAAAATACTATTCCTGGTCTCAGTTGCAAGTCAGCATGTTATTTTAAAATAATGTTTTCTATTAATTTACCTATCCATTACCTGCAAGAAAAAAAAACGTGTTTTGTGCTTTTAATCTTTTATGTCTCCAGAACCGATCCCTTATGATTGTTTTCTCTAGAGATCCGTTGAAGACACCCATGTAAGTGACGTTCCTACCAGCTAATTATCTTAGCAAGAACTTAGTAATCTGTTGCCGTAATGCGGTTTGTACCTGTTCCATGACTAGAATGGGTGAGGCATTAAATTGTTTATCCCGTTGATGTACATCGATATACAGTCCTCGCATACGTAAAGTGATTGACACTGAATAAACTTCCATCGTTTTCAGTATCAAGTGTTTATGTCCCGTTCATATATTTAAAAAAAAATAAGAGTTTTAAAAATGTGTGAAATCAAGTTAGTTCTGTTATATCCACAAGAAATAAGAATTATTCAAGTCAAGACGAGTATCTAACCAATCAGTAAGAAGACGAATTCCACCAAGTTTTTTGTAGTACATTATAATATCAAGGTAAAAAACAAATATACTAAAAACAAATAGTGAGCCTAATGCGTAAAGTATAAAAATTAAGAAATCACAAATGCATGGGTTAATCTTCCTTGTCTGGAGCTTCATAACAGAACTTCTCAAGGAAAAAGTGTGTTGGAGTTCCATACCCGATTGGGATTAACTAGATAGCCAAAACAAGTTTCGTTCCGACTAATTCACTGAAAAGTGTAGAACTTAATCAATTAGTCAATGAATAAGTAGAATTAAGAGTCTCATTGAATTGTCCCTTTTCCCTGCCTGTTTTAACTATCCAACACGCACAAAAAAAAATGTGAAAGATTTTTTAAAAAGCAAGTTATGTAACAAACATGTCTTAGAAAAAGATCTTACAAAAAATTGAAAAATAGTGTAAATATCCAAAAAAGTCATACAATGAAAAAATTACAAAATTTTAAATTAATATCAGCAGTTATTGAGACGTCCTGTGTACAACTTGAAGAAATAAGGTTGTAGATGTTGGACAGCGCTTTTTACTCTGAATGAATTGTCCATATGCAATGACGTAAAATCCATGCAGAGCAAAAAAGAAGACATGTTCCTTTATCGCCATATTAAATCTCTGCCATATCTTGAACTATATATATATATATTGATAATCAATTGTCATTATTTTGGGAAACAATCTGCTAAAGTAACTCTTTCCTTAGATATTAGGAACTTTTGTAATGTCGATTATATTATGCGTTTTAATTATTGTACAGTACCTGAGTTCAAAACAGAAGTCAGCGTGTGAATAGCTGATGTTTAATCTAACCAGCGAAACACTCAAGGGCTACCTGAGTAAAAAAATTCCCTGGTGGAGAAATTTTTCACGGAAATTGGATCCTGTTCACATTACACATGCTGAAAGCAGGAAACCTAGCGCGAGAAAACGCATAATCGAATAATTACATTTATACATTATATACAGGTATTTCAAGAAAATGTTTTCCCAAGTATAATGTTTCAAACACAACAAAAGTATTTTTTTTCAAGGATTTTCTGCATATAAAATTAAAACAGAAAGTTTCAATAAATATTATAAGTTATTTGAAAGTAAAATGCTTCATTTAAAACAAGTTTTGATTTTATAATTCAGGATTTTCTTTATTTTCTTTATTTTTATGTATTTATTGTTTCTACAATCTAATTATTTATCCTGCTTTGTTTCTCAAGACGGCATCCAAGTTTCTTTTTAGTTTTTTTTCAGATTTAACTGAGCAACAAGGCTTTTAGCTGGTAAATTGCAGGATATGTATAATTTAACAAAGAAATGAGGAAAAAAGAAGCTTTGCAAAATTTTAGATTAGGAAAGAAGCAATATAAGCGAGAGGATAGCTTAAAGAAAGACTAATTATTCAGAGGAATGAGATAACATCGATAACTGAAAAGGGATGTTAATTGGCGAACGGAGAAAAAAGCAGTCATAATTCGGGAGATTATACATAGAGAAAATATTGATAGAATAATTTTGAGCTAATAGGGTATGTGTATAGATGGGAAGTTCAAATAAATTTTGAATCGTAGTTCCTTTCCGTTATTCAAAATGTTAACCGTTCTAACTATGGAGCACCTAAGATTTTTTTTTTTTTTTTTTTTTTTTTTTTTTTTTTGTTATCCAGAACTCTAAATGATAGTTTCTCTTTTTAGTTTTTTTTAAGGCTATGCTTTACTTTAAAGGGTAACAGCATTAAATGAAATTCAACAAGTGACGTGATGGTGTGACACCACGATACCTCAAATCTGAATTTTTGATGCCTTCACAGTAACAATCTTTAATGTTGATTGCAAAAGGTGTTTTTGTATTTTACTCCTTTTCGATTTAACGGTTTGTCTTCAGGTGATATTAAATGAGGGGCAGTTACAAAAAAAAAAATGCGCTAAGCTTTTGTACTTGAAATACCCGAATAATTTTCGCACAACGTTTTCATTTGCCTTCATGGACAACACAAGTATTGCTAACCAAGAGCAGTACTTCCAGTTTATTCTGAAGTATTTTTCATAGATATGAGCTTCATATTCAAGAATATTATCTTTGTAGCTTATAATAAATTAACGTAATCGCTTCCCTCGAAATAAAAAAAAGTTTGAGTGTTTCGATATATTTTATTTTAGTCTCAATTTATTTTAATAGATAATAACATTCTAAATTTATTTCAGTAAAGAATTTGTGGCTTTTATGTTTTACTAATGATATGTTATTTAATTTACATTTTTACTTTCTGCCTATTTTCGCCATGAGCTAGGTTCATTCCAGAATTTTGTAGATTTAAGTGGCAAGCAATTTGCTATAAAGTTAGAGAAATTACGAATAGTTGCGTGTAAGAGTATTGGCATGTTAGTCACACTTGCCTTCTTGCGAGAAGTTTTGCGCTGCTTGAGACTACAGCGATGGTTTCGAACTAAAGATTATAGGAAAAGGATAGATTGGGGTTTGGTCAGCTGAACGTTTAAGTTTCTGCTGCGATTTTGATGAATTTTGTAGTCTCTGCTATTATTAGATTTAATTGTTCAAATTATTACAATTGTAAAAGCAGGTTGTGTTTAAGCCAGATCCATCTGGCTGGTAACTTTGTGCATTTTAATTTAAACTCTCCCACAAGCCCTGAGGTAGAATAAATTTAAACTGTTTTTATTTCTGTACCTGTTATCTTAGAGTCAGAAATTCTGGCATGATAATTTACCTTTCAGAACACACATAATATCTTATTTTAATTGTAATTGGACTATTCAACTTGATTTTTGAACCCAAGAGAGGCGTTACAAATTATGAAACCTTCGTTTACTTTGCTATATATTTTATTTATACACTGCTATTTACAAAGTTGAATTCAGTAGTTTCAGAAGCATTTTGACTTACTTACTTACTTGACGTAGTTTTAACTTTGCGCTGAACATTACCTGTACACCAGGAGATAGACTGTGAACCACAATAAACACACTTGAGACTGTTCTATGCAAAGAATGCTGCAGTTAAGTTTCAAGTATTTTGTGCCAGTTAGATTGTAAGTAGGGACTTTTTCATAAAAAATTTCCATGTGATGTATTTAACAATACTGTATATTTTAATTTCGTTGATACGCGAAGTAATATTAAGTTGCCTGGTGGGTTAGTGTTAAAATTGCGCTTGCTAATGGAATACTGAAGTAGTTCGGCTTATCCCATCCAAAGCTGCTGATTTTGTCCACATCGCTGAACTTCTTATTTCAAGAAAGAAAACAGAATGGATGTATACATCTTAAAAGAGACGGATAAATGTGTAATTTTATTACGAAGAACGTGAGAGTAAATTAATCATTTTCCTTAGATACAATTCTTTTGAAAAAAAAAGTTTCAGGAGAAGAAAAATCGGATTGAGAAAAAGCAAAATCGGCACTTCTTCTTTTTAGTTCTTGAGACTTCCGCCTAGGAGTCAGATACTACCACAAAATTAGCATAAAAACGTACTGTAGAGATATTAGGTATATTTTGAAAGCAAGAGAGATGAAAAAATTAGCAACACCTTCGTCGGGAATCGAACCACGTACCTCTTGAATACCGGCCCAGCCCGCAGAACCACTACACCACGAAGGCACGCTAGGAAGATGGGAGAAATACCTTATATACTCCCCCTTTTAAAGGGCGACTGGGGTTTTTAGGGGACCCAATCGCCACATCCTGGGTGAGGAGAATCATCATCACCCTTTTTAGTTCGGGCGCCACTGAAGAGACATTAGGTTAATTGGAAAAGTCAGAGAGGTGAAAAATGAGCAAACGCCTTCGTCGAGAATCGAACCACGGACCTCTGGAATACCGGCCCAGCGTGCAGACCCACCACATTACGAAGACGGGAGAACTACCTTATAATACGAAGCCTTTTTTCCCCTCTAATTTGCGAAGAGATATTTCTTTACCTCTACAGATGAAGAGAAAACCTACACCTTTTGTCTTCAGACAGTTATGAGACTGATGTTTTATATCATATAAATTATAAGAAAGTCAAAAATGGAACAGAAATAAATCGGTTACTCGAAAGAAATGGATTAGAAACAGATGTTGATTTTAAACACTGAGCCTAATTCGAAAGTGGAACGGAACTACCGCAGTTAGAACAGGAAACGCAAATAACTACGGAGTTTGAAAATAAATATTTTGTCTCAGAGCTGGATAACAATAATTAAATAATTATCCGTTGTGGAAGCAAAATCTGCCATGACAGAGAAAAGGAATCCGCTGGAATTTAATCTCTTCCAGTAAGCAAAGCGAGACGAAAGGCATAACCCAGCGTAAACGTGCTCTTAGAAGGTAACTAAATTATGCACATTAAGAAGTAACAAAAAATGCAAACCAAAACTGTAATGTATTAAAGGAAATTAATACAAGAAAAACATTTTCCAAGTATTATTTTCCTCTAAAAATGCTGTACGAGATAAACTGGAAATTGAGAACAATTTTGAATAACAGGTAAACATAAGGCTCGAAACACTAGTTGAATTAAGAGATGTGTACAAAAGGCTTGAAACAGTTATAAGGTATTTCTCCCGCTTTCTTAGCATACCTTCGTGGTGTAGTGGTCAGCACGCTCGGCGCGTATTCGAGAGGTCCGTGGTTCGAGTCCCAGCGAGTATATTGTTCATTTTTCATCTCTCCTGCTTCGAAATAACCTAATGTCTCTACACAGTAGCTGAATTAAGAGATATGTCATACAAAACAAAACCACACTGTTTTACTATTCTGAAAAGGCTTATTGAAGAGTTAAGAAAATCTCATAATGAGTTAAGTAATTTGTCTATGAGTAACTTCCATTAATCATTGAAAAACAATGAATGTACCGTTTTTTAATCGGTTAGAATGAGGGCTATCAGCTGAAGGTGAGAGGCCTCCGTGAAATTGTTTCTAAGGGAAAATGAGTAGTACTCATATTATACACATGGAAAACATTACATCCTCATGCAGTCACTCGAATTCGTTGGGAAATCGAATCATCTAACTACCAGTATCCAGCAGCCTCATCCCTTCGACCATACATGAAACAAAAGAATGCATGCGAAAAGCTGGTACCAGATCAGATTTTAACAAAAATCTCTTCGCTAAATTTCATAATTACAAACTATATTTATGACAATGAAATTATTGCCCAACGTAGAACATAACAGAAGACTACAGCTACCTAAGAATTTTAAATAAAAAGAATAAAACGAAGGAAATTTCGAAACTCGGAACCGGTATGTTGATTCGGGAGTTACTTACCACATGATCGATAATGTAAGCTATTTTGCAAAACTGGATAGCAATAAATCAGAGCAAATAACGTTTGCTAACGGAACCCAGATGAAATCTGAAGGCTTTGAAGATGCCTATGCTCAGCACATAGATGATGAAAGAAAATAACAGGGAATGCCTCACTGAAAGGTGATGAAGGAAAACAAGAAGATTGATAGATATTGTATGGATTACGAATCTTGAAGAAGGCGTAATATTCATAAGATAATTGCAAACGAATGATTAATGGAACATTTCAATGAAAATACATGCTGAATAGTAATAACAAATAACAATAACAAAACTAAAGCCATAACTGAAGGTAAAACGAACTTATGTAAAATAATAAATCACGAGAAGAAAGAGCTGAAAACAAGTTAGATCCCTTCTATGGGAGATTTGGACGAAAGGTTATCATGCTATGCAAAAACCAGGAAATGATAACTCAGGAAATGCAAAAAAATCGAAAGATAAACGAAACCAGGTTATTGAAACCAGTGCGAGAGCTGTATCAGATGTAAAACAATTGTATAGACGAACCGCTATCTAACACAAAATATTGTGGAACACAGTTTCGCCATAAACAATCTCCAACTTACCTTTATACAAGTATATCAAAGTAAGCACGTTATTGGAATTTATATATTACCTTGAGCAATATGTCAGAACAATCAGTTAGTTTTAGGAAACCGAAATGTAATTTTAATAGTTGTCAGTTTTAGAAGTAATATTTTTGACTGGGGTCAAATTCGTAGTCGTTATTGTTACCAAACCTTTTATTAAGTGACACATTTTCTCAGTCTGCAATTTTTACAGAATAAATAATGTTGCATTGCGCTGAACCTTCGAAATTTAGCCAAGGCTTTTAGAAGATAATATGATTAATGTTTCAAATGATTAAAAACCAAATGTAAGCATTCTATTAAAATTAATCTTAATTAACCTCAGAGCATGCTTGCTAAGTTTTGTCAGATGAATACTTGCGCATTGTAATTTTATAACACTTACAAAATGCTTTTTTCACAAAGCAAATTTCTGTATTATTTAGGTTTCTTCCAAACAACTTTTAGTTAATTTCACTGTTCATTTTAAAATTTATCTGACACATTTTTATTAATGTTATTTATTTACTTTCTCCGTACATAGAACATGAAATGTGTGATTCATTACAAAAAAAAAAAAAAAAAAAAAAAAAAAATGCTACTTCCGCTATAATCATTTTAATGCTTAACACAGTAAACTAAATATATGCATTCGATGCATTTGCTAGTACATTTCACGATTAAATCTACTCAAAAGTTTATTTAAAAGACCTTCATCTTTTCTTTCTTTTTTTTCTTGAGAATTTTCTATAGTACTTATTGTACTTTGTTTAGATTCTGGTAATTTCTTTACAGTACTATGCAAATTTCATAAATTCTGTTTTTCTCCGCTTTCAAAATTTTTCTAATAATAAGTAATAATTACCTTTATTATCGAAACTAGTAGCGTTTATTATCATAACTAATTAAATCAGCTTCAGAAAGGAAAACAAATAAAAAGAAACCTACTTAGCTACTACTCTGATTATTCAGTTCCAAATTTCTGTCGTTCAAGTTTTCAACACTGCCGAGTAGTTGTCATCTTTTTATTCATTATCTAAAACCTATTAAAGTAAATTTCATTTCGTCATCATTTAAATATTTCCTGTGCATTCATATGATTTAAAGTAACAATAAATGTAATAAAATAGAACATCACGAAACGAAAGCACAACTGATCGTGTAGGAAACGGATTCCGGCTCAAATTGCACGACGGCCGATTGAATGATTTTAATGTACTTGATAATTTTAAATTGAGCATATCTTTTAGAATTTCCGATCCGCAGTCTCACGCGCTGGAATTTTTTTTTCTGTACAACGTTACCATCGTTCGCTTTCAAATCGTTGAGTTTGTTAATCAAAAATTCGTTAAAGTTTTACAAAGTATGAAATCGATAATAAAACAAATTCCAAATTTCAAATTTGGGCTTTCAGATGCCCATATTTGCAGTAGGATTACGTCTTTAAAACTGGATGGCTCTACGTACCGTTGTTTTATCACAATGCGAGAAACATACAGCCCACCAGCGGCCGAGCGGTAAAGTCGCTGAACACTGGTAGTTCGGTCCGAGGTTCAAATACCGCGAACGGGCTGGCTGCATGGGTGTTTTCGTGGTTTTCCCCCTGTGTAACGTGTATACGAGCCAGTTTCCCTTAGAAAGTCCTCCACGAAGGCATCCCTCCCCTTAGGCAGATAGCCCTAGTGTGCTTTGCCATAATCAAATACACCAACACACCGAGAAACATACACACATTTATGCAGATTCTTCATTATTTAATTTCTTCAAATATAATTCAGGGTGATAGTATTTGGCTGCAATTATTTGAAAAGTGATACAACCTTTTTAAAGTTTTCAACGGAAAACAAAAAAACAAAAAAAAAACAAAAAAAAAAAATAGTCCTTCGGGGGACAAAGCCCCTTTGAACTAATTATATTGTAATCGTAACAGAAAAGAAACACTATGGCAAAGCCCATGAATGCTGTCAGCAACCAATTATGAATAAGAAGATTTTACAAATAGCAATTCTTAAAATTCTATACAACAGTTTCACTTAAAACGTACATTAAATTATTTTCTGAATTTCCTTCTAAGAATTTCTTTGTTTCGTATGTTTCTTACCCTACCAAAACGCTTAGTTCTTTGCAAATTTTTGGATCTTATAAGAAGAATTTTTCCCATCGAAGTTAAAAAAGATATTCCGGTACTTTTAGTTTATCTCGAACTGAAAGCTTCGGTAAATGCTAAATCCGCCAGCGGAAGAAAGGTAGAATAGTGGAATACAAACAGTTCGACTTGGGTTCGAATCCGACGAACCGGCTGGCTGAATGGGAGTTTTCGTAGTTTCTACTACTTGCTACTTCCGTTAAAAAGGCCTTCACGAAGCCATCACTACCCATAGGCAGATAGTCCTCGAGTTCTTTGCGTTAATTAATTAAGCTAGTCTAATCTAACGGCAGATTCAAGGGTAATTTTGGCTGAGATATCGGTATCGTTTGTGGCGGGGGTAAGTTTGTAGAGACATTAGGATTTTTTTGGAAGCCAGAGAGATGAAAAATTAGCAACCGCCTTCGCCGGGAATCAAACCACGGACCCCTGGAATACCGGCCCAGCGTGCTACCGTTACACTACGAAGGCACGCTAGGGAAGTGGGAGAAATACCTTATATACTCCCCTTTTTAAAGGGCGACTAGGGTTTTATGGGACTTTGTCGCCAAATCCTGGGTGTGGAGAATCATCATCTACAACCCTTTTAGTTCTGGCGCCACTGTAGAGACATTAGGATTTTTTTGGAAGCCAGAGAGATGAAAAATCAGCAACCGCCTTCGCCGGGAATCGAACCACGGACCTCTGGAATACCGGCCCAGCGTGCTACCGTTACACCATGAAGGCACGCTAGGGAAGTGGGAGAAATACCTTATAAGTTTACATATACATATATGGTATATCTCAAAAACACAGAAAATTTTGAAATGGAGATTGAGATTGGAGATTGATCAATATAGGTTCGGTTATTTGAATACGGCAAAGCACTGGAGGGCTCTCTGCCTAGGTGGAAGGATACCTTCGGGGAGTTCTTTCTGGGGAAAACTGGCTCGTATTCACAGCACGCATGGGAAGAAGGACAAAAACCAGTCATGCAGTTAGCTAATTAGAGCATACTTTGTTATCCTATATTTCCATAATTTTGTATCAACCGGACTTCAGTTTTAGAAGCTTTAAACAATTTTTTTCGAATAGCGACTGTGACTATTGTTAAAAAAAATAAATATATTATGTGTCGTTTAACAATGCGAAAATTTCAGTCTCATCTAAAAAGACTGCAGTAGGGTTTGGAAGATGTTAGTAGCCATTTGTTGTCTAAAAGAGCTGAAAATGTGTGAAAGAAAGTAGAAAAGATTTCACGAGCAGTTTTTCTTGTTTAGCATCTCCGAATCTGCAACTGCATTTTGCTATAGTATCACGCTCTATCCACTCCTGGTGGAATGACTAGTTATTCTTTTGTTGCTACACGCCGAAGTTAAAGACATGTCTGTAACAAGACGGCAGACATTTATTAGTATACGGCAGATATTTATCGCCATTTTTGACGCTTACAGTAATTCTTGACTCCAAAGTATCATTATTTCTTCTAGAAAACCGATAATTACTATTACTTATAAGTAAAATACTGATGTAAAATGTAACGAAGAGTAATAAACAAGAGGAAAGTTGCATATTCACGTGATGAAGAGTACCAGCAGATATGCTTTCGTATGTCAGTAACTTAATTATTACAAAAAAACACTCCTGTATGGATTTCTGAGACATGCTGTCATCAACATGATATACACCATGCAAAACATTTCCGCCCATTACGGAGAGGAGAACTATGAAGCAGAGAACAAAGTACAATATGTTAGCTAAAAAAAATGCAATTGATTTATAAATTACTGCAAACTCCTGGACAGAAAACAAAATCAATGAAAGATTTTGTATGAAGCAGAAAAAAGTAACTTGGCTGAATCACTCAACATTTTAACTTTCCTTTGTCTACAGATTTTAAGGAATAATAACCTGTAATGTAAATTACATCTTGTGGATTTTAAATTAAAAAACGAAGAGCTTAACTGAAAAAATATTAGTAAAAGATCTGCAGATGCTGGTTACACAATGTGCAGTGTTAAATTTTAAAATAAAGAGTTTATTTCTCACAGTCTATTCAAATTTATACTAAAATATTTCTATAGCATGACTTCCCACAAAATCGCGACTTTAAAATAGGCAATAAGTTCTGAAGCATGAAAAATGGATTTTTGTTTTTATGGTTCAGTTTCGAGTTACATTGTAACTTGAAAGCGAAACCAAAAGCAATTTTTTATGATCTAAACGGATGAGAACATACTTTGCTAGTAGGATAAAGGGAAAGAATCCTGCCTTTGTTTCCGTCTTCAAACTCACCGCGAGTTTACCAATAGTTGTGACACAAGTAGTGTAGTTTCAGTGACTGATTTGTTCAGAAGATTTAGAAACACCATCAATGATATTATTCACTTCCACTAAATACAGGATCTGGCATCGTTTACATTACCTTTAAGTTACTGGCAAGCCATAATTAGCTTAAATATCCACATCTTGCAAATAACACTGGTGGTTTTGAATGCCTGGTAACAAATAAGGAAAGATGAGCACAAGACACTAACCTAACATACAAAACATGGATTTCATAGATGGTCTTATAAAATTTCTTTTGCTGAAAAAAACACCTAATAGCCCAGTCCCCCATCTTCCACTATATGCTCATCAGAGCACAATAAGTATACAGTGGCAAGAGGGTCTACGGACAATAAAACTGCGAATTTCACGAAGAATATCTTCTGCATTCTTATCGAATGCCAAACGTTTTATGCAGAACGTTTACTAATAGTGTTTTTGGTTATGAAGAGGGACAGATATTTCGTCGAGGTTTTAAGCCAGATTTCCAGTTTTTATTTTATATGAAAGTATGTTGTAGTTTTTTATTGAATTTCTATATTTTGATCAAGACTTAACTTAATCTAAAGCACATTTTTTTCTCGATCTCCAGCCTTAGATTGAAGAGAGGGAAAACTTGTAGTAGTAATGATACTATAGGGAGATAGTAATTATAATTCTCTAATTATTATTACTATTCAGCCAAGGCCGAAAGTAAACGTAATTAATTACTATTGAGCCAAGGCCATTGAAAAATGATCAGTTCAAGATGTAAAGAGCTATGGAAGTTTCTGCATAAATTACTAGGTTCTAAAAAATTTCGAAGGGATAAGTTAAGTATTTTTTAATTAAAAGGCACTGCACTCAGAAAATGTTTAGATTGCAATCTAACATTTATAGATCAAGCAAATATTTCAGCTGTTTTTTTTTAAGTTAAAAATATATAACAGCGTAAATTGTTTTAAAAAATATTCTGTACCAGTTAGCAACCTCTGAAAAGGGTAGCCAACTATTGAATATAAATGATCGCTTTTTCCTTAAGGAGGCGTTGCGATCAACCTGCTAACATCTTGGCATTTAATACAAATTTGTGTCTTGCGTTCTGTTACTGTGATAATTGGCAGTGGGTATTAAACTAACGTGATATTTTGTTGATTAAATTTGTTATTTGAAAAATAGCCCGAAAAAATTACAAATTAAATTTTATTTTATTATCCAATCATCAATGGGAAGTCTGCGTGTGCCCGTCTCTAAGCAAACATTCATAATTTCGCGTGTATCCGCTCAAAGATAATGATAACGAATCTTTATTATGAGGATCAGTAAGTAGGGAACGATGTTTATTCTTTGTGAACATTTAAATATAAAAACTTCTATTTTATAAGTATGTATATATAAAACAAGAGTAGACATTTTCACTAAATTTGATGATGATGGTATAATCTCTCGATTGACGTATTTCCGAAAATCTAACTCAAGTTCTCTGGCTTGAAACATTAGATCAGTTTTAGACTTATAATTTTATTTTCTAATACGTTTTTGTCATTGTGAAATGATCACAAATCTTTATGGCAATATGTTTTACATTTAAATATTTTTAAAAGGAAGAGGCAGATACTGCACATGAAACAATCATGAAATTCGGCCTAAAAGTCTTCAATCGCCTTTTTATTTTGACAATACAATTTTCAATGTTAGTCAGAGACAGTTACAATTTTGATGCTTTTGTAGGTTATCGAACATATTTACAAAGTGATCCAAACTGTTTTGTTGAATATCTTTATTAGTGTAATAAGTTTTGTATGCATTGATGCTACTGATCCTTTCAATTACTGTCTTGTTTTCCCCCTTGCAATTCTAAATTTAAATCACTTAATTAGGATCTAAAATATGCAAGTAACGCTAAATCGCTG
Source organism: Stegodyphus dumicola (assembly GCF_044657685.1). Classification (NCBI taxonomy): domain Eukaryota; kingdom Metazoa; phylum Arthropoda; class Arachnida; order Araneae; family Eresidae; genus Stegodyphus; species Stegodyphus dumicola. The sequence continues at coordinate 187,110,035 of NC_140781.1, forward strand.
AGCCAAGTTCCATCACTTAAATTTGTACATTATCGATTTTGCTGACCGAGAAAATTTTTTATCTGCTAATAAATCGCAAAATCGTTGCAGAAATATGCTTCTGATTAGCCACCTTACATCGGTAGGCAATAATAATTCTGGTTGACCTCCATTATGTTGCAAGTGGAAGAGACACCTAATAACATTGAACGTTATGTCAATTTTTTATCTTGTATTTAATCTTTTGATGGCCAATACTTGCTGGTGAATTATGAAGTGGTAACTAAAAAAACTTAAGAATTCGTCATTGTTTTGGCATAGAGTTATCCATTTACTTGGCCTAATAGTGCTCCTGATCTGTCTGTTATTACTGAAACTACTTTAAAAAATAGTACTTTCAAATTAATGGGGAAGCTTTTAAAAAAGATGAATATATCTACACCTTCAGACCAATTTTTCAAAGAAATTATTTAGATGAATTTAATTTCAAAGAAATTATTTAGATTAGAAACAATTATTTAGATGCATAATTTTCAAAAAAACATTGAAGGAAAGAAAAACAATTGTGTTCTATCACTTATATCTGTCGCTTCATCAGACTGAAGAGAAACTAACATTTTCACTCATTCTGTCGCATCAGAGTATTTTGAGACAAATGCAGACCTTTAATTCCAGTCGTGTTCTTAAAATCATTAAATTAAGTGAATAAGACATTAAGTGAATCTGACTTATGAATCATTAAATTAAGTGAATAAGCCATTAAGTGAATCTGACTTATGAATCATTAAATTAAGTGAATAAGACATTAAGTGAATCTGACAATTCCAAGAAAGTTTCTTTTATAAATTCCCCATCAAAAAAGACTTTAATTTTTTTTGTTAGCATATGGCTTATTTTGAATGATATAATAGTCACGGTACATGATTTTAACATGGGCTTTATTGAAATTTTTTTGCACTCCTAGCTGAGTCTTACGATTGTTAATTTTGCTCTTTCTCAAGTAACTATTTTGTAAACAATCAACAAGTTAAATTGCATCTGCATATTGAAATCACCTCCTGTCGTCTGTCACTGACCAAAAATCGTTCCGCGATAAACCGGTCAATCGCGAACGACTTGTTGGCCATTTTCGATATAAGGCGTTAAAAACATGTTTTATTAATTATAACACAGTTGCAAAATTTTCATAAAATTACATAGATACACTATAAATTAAATGTATTTTAATAGTATCAATCAGACACATTATTTTATAAATAAAGACTTAAACTATTAAAAAATGCCTTTATTGTTTTTAAAATGCTTCGTTTGCTAACTAATAACTGATTGATTAAATTTGAAACTAATCTCTAAACCAGAAATCTAACAGTCCATCGAATGAGAGCACTATGAAAAATGCCTATGCGTCAGAGCACTTGAAAAATAAGCTAAAGATCTTATTTTTTGCGTAGCAGCAGTACTTGTCAAGGTACGTGGATTATAAAGGCTACTTTAAAATTCTTCCCTTTATTTATGCGATGCTTTCAGAGGCATTACCTTGTGTATGGATTTTATTTTACCATGACGTGATTTTAAGTGTTAACTAAATGCACCTCTTTCAAAGCGTCTAAAAAAAGCTCAATTTAAGATTTGTTTTCTTTTGCAGACAGGCGATTCAGTTATGCATTGCATATATTTTGAAAGTGTCTGAAGTATTGAAGAAGTAGTCAAACAAAATTATTCCATTATTTTTTTAAAGTTTACTTTCAGTTAATTTGCAATAGAATGTTTCAAAAAATCAGTTTCCAGTAATTATACGAGAACGCTTGAATGTAAACTTAATTAATTCCAACTTTCTATTTCTAATGCTTTTATTTCAACTATAAAAGCTCCAAATACACTACATTAACGATACGTAAATAATAATTAAAAATGAGTTTTTGTTCACAGTTACCTAAAGAAAATCATTAAAGTTTTTATTTCTTATTATTACCGCATTGAACTGAACAAGTCTTTAAAGAAAATATTCCGTGCTGATAAATAAGAATGTAAATATTTGCTGCAATATTAACAATAATCATTTAATGTATTAAATAATACAATATATTTACATTGTTTACTTAATTAGATAATATTAATTTGAGCAAGACTGAAAGTAGAAAAATGATGCAAAATGTGTAGTACTTACTTATTTTATGCTATTTAAATTAAATAACGTTAATTTGAGCAACAAAGAGGAAGTAAATGCATTATTGCTCATTAAAACTGTAATAACAGGAAAGGTGACTCAGAACAATATCGAATTTCACTTAATGCGCATGGGATGTTAAGCAATGCAGCGCATTCGTACAACAGTAATTCCTTTTGTATGTCGTAGAAGAGGGAAGAACAGACACCCATTATTAAATATTAAGAATATGGTACTCACCATTCTTGTGAAAAAAACAATCTAGAAGGAAAAAAAAGTGTTTGTCAAAAATGTGTTTGTTTCTGAAGAAGAGGGACTTGTATCTGAGCACTCTCGAAAGCTATAGAGGATCCAAAATCTAAGCGAAACTAAAGTTCCTTTTTTAACGCTATTTCAAATTTCAAATTTTATATTGAAGTACTTTTCTTCCAGTTTGATATAAAAGAAAAAAAAGGAAAGACTGGAGTGAGTTGTATTCGCACAAAACTGAATTGTTTTCTCTACTGTAAAATGAAAACAACTATTAATGTGGCTAATTAAGACACAATAACACGCCGAATAAATACTAATTCAGAAGTCAAACAACCGCAAATTGCGGTTTTGCAGCTGAGGATGGTGGCTCGGTAAAACCATCGAAACTAGTCCTGTGAAAATTTTGAAAATATAACGCTGATTTTTGTTGTTTGACATCTGAATTAATATTAATGTGGCTCTATTGCACAGAATGCATTTTTTCATTCTACAATATATAAATTTATGTTAGAGAGTGGAAAATTTCATTTTGTAAGAGGTTAATATATCCCCATATCAAGGCATACTTAACTATGATAACTGCATTTTTCGTTTCTAACTATGGCTAGAAGATAGATTCGTAAATATCGTTTTGATTAAAACAAATTTGCAGGAGTATTACGAATAAATCTAACCAATAAATCTAAGATTAAAAGTATTAAAAAGCATAAAGTAAAATTATTGTTATATTTTTTAAATAAAAAATAAATTATAACGATAATATTACACAGGTATTTTCATTACCTTTTTATTCGTATTCTTTCTGACATAATTTATCATTCCTTGTCCTTTTTGATATAATATATCATGTGGATCAAATAACACGAAAAGTAAGATTTTTTTGTATACAACTTGTCGAGTCATTAGGTTTTCTTCGAGCTGAAGACATGAAAAATGTCTAATGCCCTCGCTGGGACTCGAACCCTTCTAACAAGATTACAACCCAAAGCATAAGGCTCATAATGCATAAATATGTCTACTGTGAGTGAAATTCTCATAATTGACATCAACAGCATTGAAACCTCGTGGTCTGTTCTCAAAAACAATAGATGCACAAAAATATAAAATGATAAACAAAGAATATGTCATGAAAGAAGAATTGTATAACATATCCTCAGAGTGAACTCAAAATTAAGCAGAGCAAGAGTTATGATCCTTAAAGGCTAATACTCGTATAAGAATATATTAAGAATATGGTGCTCCCCAATCTTGTGAAAAAATCATGATCAGCAAGGATCATACAATTAAATACTTATATTTTATTTCATAGGTTTATATTTTATAGGTTATTTTCATTTATAAAAAGGATTCCTACAATCTAAATTTTGACTCAATATTTTAATCAATTTCTGACTGCTCATTCAAAATATTTCATTTATTTGTAGTTTAAAGTTTTCATTTTGAACTTCCGGTATTACTATCAAAATCGGAATCATCTATTAGGTTTACGAAATACAAAAAAGGGAAAAAAAGTGGTGAGTGATCTGAAAAGAGAAACTGAAAGTGAAACAAACTTAAAGTGATCCCACTTCATTGGAATTGATTTTTTAAAATCCTGCATTTATTCTGGAAACATCTGAATTACGTTTTCGGCATCCTGTACGATTTTTGGCAATCTGTACGTCCGTAATCCAAACTGTCACATTTTAAGAAAACCAAAGTCCTTTCCCCGAAAGAAAGGTCGTACACAGAATTACGATTGTTCCTCACAAAAAGTAAACAAATGGGTTACTTCTATTTCATCGTTATTTTACTGTGTTTAATTCAACATTGATGTAACGAAAATGAATCGTGCGTATGATATTACTTAGACCAGTTACATAGAACAACAAGTAAGCTGACTGTTGATAACAGTCACCTGATGGATAAACGGAAAGTTATCCTATCGGAATAATATTTATATATTATTTTCAGCTAATGTCCATTTACTATAAAACAGTATATCAAGAAAGCTCAAAATTAGGCTTCAGCTTACGCTATATTTTGCGAACTATAACGTAATTATAGAGCTGAAGTCCGCCATAATATTCCTCCTTAAACAGCTAGCATTCATGTGCTTCATCATAATCTATTAAACTTAAATAGAAACTATGTTCATGATTAGATTCTTAGTTCTTCAATGTCAGCAAAATAATCATAAATCTGTACTGTACGCAATTATTTGTACGCTGATATTCATGCTTTCCCGAGAAGGAATTTAATATTAAGATCACTGACAATAAAATTTAAAGTTTCTGCCATTCGAATTTTAAAATCTGAGGGAAATAGCCCCGCAAGAAAATGTGTAAGGGTTCAGATACCAAGCAAGTTTAACAATACATCAATTAATGCTTTTAAATTTATATATTTGAAAATTAATCAGTAAATATCATCGAAAAACATGCAGTAGTATGACTGATTTATTTGACTATGGCAAGCGACGGCTATCTTCCTAACGGTTAAGATGCTTTCTTGGAGAACTTTCCGAGGGAACTGGTTCCTACTCACGTTACACATAGGGAAAACCATAAAACGCTCATAAAACCAGCCCGTTTGCCTGGAATTGAATCCAAGTGGAACTACCAGTGTTCAGCAACTTTACCGCTTGGCCACTGGTGGCCCTGCAGCATTAAGCAGGTATGGATGATGCTAGATATAAATGGACTTTTTACGGTAATGAGAAAAAGTGTCGATCCAGAACATTTATGAAGTTTTCATATCAATATGCCGTTTATTTATTGCTTTATTTATTTGCTGGTGTACTGAGAACTACTTTTATCTAATAGTGTTTTTATTGTACTGTTACGTATTATTACGCTAGTGTCCAAAAGTTAAGCAATAAACTGGAAAGTTAGCTGAGCGAAAGAATGACATGCATACATAAAATTTGCACACATGTATGTGCACGAAACCTACCCCTCAGAAATAAAACATGCGAACCAACACGTGTTAGCTTTAAACACGTCCTATTTTATCCACATCATGTATCTCCGCGCTATGAAGTACAAAAGGAAATTTGAATAGTCAAATTTTAAGAAGTTGATATATAACATTATCTGAATAGTGCCAAGTGATCAGAAGTAACAGACTCTCGAAACGGACAAGCCGATTTTGCTCTAACACTAAACATCAATCATTCCGTCATTTATTTTGCTCAAGAAGTAAACATCAATCATTCCGTCTTCCTAAAACTGATGCTAAAGTGAAGTAACTCTGTCACGAAGATCAGTAAGTGAACATCCAAGGGTCACAACCCTTCAGGGTGACCACTTTCTAAGTCCGAAAGCACGATGCCACAGATCAATCATTACATATCAACTTGCTTTCACCTTGCAGCCTCCACAAGTAGAGCGATATCTACGGAAATTGTTTAAAGACAGCCACATGCAGATCAACTGCATGCGTGACGAGCAGTGCTTTGCGTACCATTGACATCATCAAACAAAAATGCCGGATTAAGTGAAACATGCATTGAAGTAACTATCTTCAACAGTTACGAATATGTTTGTTTTGTATATGGGCACAAATACTCCAAATATGTCTTATTTTTGACATAAAGTGATGTTGTTGGGCATTCTTTTCCAACAGAGATTACGATTTGTATTGATAGACCTCATCCAAGGAACATTTCTGTCTCCAAAAATCGAACGCTTTTGATTATCACAATTATTAAACTATTTACGGATTTTTTTTCAAATTATGTATTCTAGTGTATTTTATGATACTCCGCAATCTGTGAAAGTTTCAATGAATCCGAATGAACACTTTTTCTTTTTATCTGTCTTTCACTTTATTATTTTTTAACTTTCGGGCCTTTTTTACTTAACCTTTTTTTGTAATTTACTCCTCTTTAATATTTAATTGTTTTTACTTATGACAGAAGCGTGAATATAGCTCACTTATGCTAAAAGAGGAAATAGTTATAATCACTGTATTAGCAAAAATCTAAAAATTTAAAACGTTTTACCGAAAAAAGTGTCTCAAGCCGAGCGTTTAAGTATCAGCTTTTTAATAGCAAAGTAGCTTTTACCTCTGTCTTTTCAATAATGAAATATTTCAGTTACTATTTTATTAGAATCTTTAAAAGACGTTTTCTCAAAACTTAAACATTTTGTGTTGTGAGGCTTGTCTTTCCAAGCGTAAGTTTTCCATTTGTAAAGTAAAACAAAATATTGAAAGCAAATTCTAGAAGTAAAATAAATTTAAAAAGAGAAAATTTAATAAGCAAATAAAGAGAAACGGGACACAGAGATAACCGTGTTTAAAACTCCGTTTACAATTACTTTCTTTTCATTTAGGGATTTTTCAAACATGAATAATCCTGACAAAGATGGATACTTATTGCTTCATACTGATTTGCAGATATGAGAAAGGGAAGCTTCTAGTAGCCAAGTCTGTCTATGCCGGTGGAGCACTTGACGAGATCTTTTGAACGCTCTGGAATATAAAATTTAAATTTTTAACATATTTTAATATTTTACCTCACAGCAAATTAATCATGTATTATAACCAACATTTTCTTTTGGAAACAAATAATTGGCTCAAACTTTTATAGGTTACAAAATATTGTAGAGACATTATGTTATTTCGAAGCAGGAGTGATGAAAAATGAGCAATGCCCTTCCGTCACTCGAACCACCGACCTCTCGAATACGCGTCGAGCGTGGTAATCGTTACACCACGAAAGCATGCTAAGAAGGCAGGAGAAATACCTTATATATTCGCCCTTTTAAAGGGCGACTGGGGTTTAGGGGACCCAATCGAAAAATCCTGGTGGCGGAGAATCAACATCCACCACCTTTTTTTAGTTTGGGCGCCATTGTAGAGACATTACGTTATTCCGAAGCAGGAGTGATGAAAAGTGAGCAATACCCTCACCGGGACTCGAACCACGGACCTCTCGAATACGCGTCGAGCGTGCTGACCACTACACTACGAAGGGATGCTATGAAGGCGGGAGAAATACGTTATAATATAATTGTAGAGAAAAAAATCCAATGCAGCTCCCGGAGACGAAAACTCTAAGCAAGGTAAAATGAACAATTGAGATTTTGCTCAAAATATGTTACATGGCAAAGCGAATTTAAAGGTTAAAGTATTTAATTTCGTAAAAACAGGAAATTTAGTAGCCAAATTATGTCAAACTAAAGAAAGCTAAAAATAAATTTCGAATGTATTAAAAGTAAAATTTACATTTGTAAGAAAGCATTCTTTTTTATTGATTATCCTCTTTTTTTTATAAAATGAAATGAAACTTCATAAACACAACTGTACAGGAATTAAATTTGCAGCGATGGGGTATATTAATGCGAAACCGTTTCATTTGAATTATGTTTTGAGAAATGTGTAACCACAATCACTAACTGAGTACTACTAATAATACATTGAGTACCTATGGCTATTAAATATTACACTAAACGCGACAAAAATTTGCATAAGAATTGCAAAATAATTCTTTCTACTTTTTTTATGTCTGCATATTCGGAATAATATGCTTTCCCAAATTTCGCGTTCAATTTTGAGAGTATAATTCGATCTCTAGCGCCAAGAAACAGAGGAATGATGTGATTTCTATTTGAGATTGGAAGCTTTAGAATCAGAAACTAAAAGATTCAAAGGTATGGCTCCTATATAGGACAGAGCTCTTTTCAAATCTTGTTTCTTCATTTATGTCTATTCTCTGTAGATTAAGAGCAGCCATTTCAGGACAATTGTTTGTGATGTAAAGAAGAATTCTCCTACAATCTAATAAATTTTCAACTCCAACAAAAGAATCGAGAGTGAAAGAGGAAAACTTGCGATTTAGAATCGGAGGTTGCTCGAAGTTTACTCCCAAGGCAATTTATCTTATGACTTCACCACCAAATTGCGAGTTCTATACATTACCTTTTTTGGAATATCTCTGTTCCAGCTACCATTAAATATGATATATTTATGTTAAAGCAACAAAAGACAGCCCATTTTAAAAAAGTATTACAAAGCATTTACGACACGTAACTTTGTGACTCCTTTAACTTTCATGGAGTAAATTATATTTAGAGTTAGCTTTCGCTATTAATTTTTTATCCGACGTTATAATTTAATTAAAGGTTTATTTTCCAACGAATAAAGAACAACCGTATCACTCAAAATTAGAAGTTTTGATTTAAATATGTGAGTAAATCGAAACAGCATTAGATTACATAATATGGTTACTAACACTATAACATATGTTTAGTAGCTAATAATTACTTTAGGACTAATAATAAGATGTTACGATTTTATGAATTCGGACTATCATTTCTCTAATGATCTTCCGATAGCTATGACTGCATAAGTTTTAGCCCAAAGGGCGTTATCCCAGAAGGTTATTAATTTCGTTTCGGCATTTTGCGTCGAATCACTATAAACTATAAATTATAAATCACTATAAATTATATTTAAAGAATTTAAATAATAAAGAATCTACGTTAAATGTATGTATGTTGCTCGCATTATGATAAAACAACGGTACCTAGAGCCATCAAAATTTGAATAACGTAATCCTCCACACGAACATGGGCATCTGGAAGCCCTAATTTGGAATTTGTTTTATTATCTATCTCATATTTTGTAAATCTTTAACGACTTTCTAATTAACAAACTCAACGATTTCAAAGCGAGCAATGGCAACAGTATACGAAAAAAAAATTTTTTTATCTCCAGCGCGCGAGACTGTGTATCGGAAATTCTAAAGATATGCTCTTTTTAAATTATTTTGTGATATTGTTATGAAATTGAATTTTATGATTTAAGTGCGAAGAACACGATATTTAATAAAAAAAAGGCAACACACAAAACGTTAAAATACAGTCCCTTTGGGGGTAATATAAAATCCGAAAACTTTCAGATTTTTCTATTTCTGAAGGTTATTATACTTTTTTTATAATTTGCAACGGCAGGCACTAGCCATTATAAGCGTTGTCCACTGCGAAGGCCGGAATAGTTGGTCACTTTACTGTGGAGGCACCTAAAACGTACACCACCGTTGCTTCCTATGAAGGGATAGACAATTTACAGCCATGCCTTCTTGCCGGAATTCGAACCCTGGCTCTTCGGTATGGCAGTCAGTGTCACTAACAACTTTCCTGTCTGGGCGTAGGCATGACTGCATAACTCATCTCAACTATTCAGTGTAAGTATCTTAGCAGTAAGAAGAATGGTTTATATTAAACTTTATTACAATACTTCAGATAATGTAATTACAGTTTACGTACTATTTACGCGCATTTGACATTGTATGAATTTTGAAGAGAGAGAATCTTTGTAAGTTTCTTTTGAAAGATATGTAGCCAAAACATCTATGCATATATTCGGTATATTTATATATGCATAGTTTTTAACTGTAAAAATAAATTGTTATTATATATCAAAGAATAATCAAAATTTTTAAAATAAATATGATTGTCAAAATATAAAAAATATAGCCCCCAAGAGAATTCTTTAAAACCAAAGGGATTTGTAGCTCAATAAAATATTAAACATTAAAAAAAACTGGAAGCAAAACATGAATGCTAAAACTTGAAAACGTAAATTTTCTGCAGGTAAAGGTAAAGCATAGAAGCCTGAAGATATATTTAAGCAGCAGAAGAATAAAAATTTATTTTCGAGTACAAATAAAACTACACGTCAGTTCACGAAAAACAAATTTAAAAGCTTCCGAAAGGATTAATAGAAAATAACTGCAAAGTGATTCAAAATTCTGTGTATATTTATAGAATATAATCATAAAAAGAAGTGAAAACTCAGATTTACGTGAATATTTTATAGAGTAGTAAAACAATATGAAAAGGAGAGCTCAAACTTCCATATACATTTACAGAATACAGTCACGAAAGAATACAAAAAGTATGATTTCATTATTCAGCGTAATCAGGAAAGCAAAAGTTAGACAAGCAAGTACAAACCTTGGATTAGGTTTCTGGTCTAAATCCATGATCGTAATGTACAATTTAACAAAGGTTCCAGTAAACGGAGGAGAAAAATGGTTATATTTCTAAAATATAACCTAAAATATTTCTAAAATATATAAAATGGTTATATTTTAGAAATATAACCATTTTCAAAATAGGCTAATTATGATCATAAGGTTCACACTGCCTTCTACCAAATCAGAAAAAGCAGATAGTAAAGTTATTGTTAAATTTGAAAAAAGCAAGATTTTATTATCCATTATAATCAGGAAAGAAACAATTAGGCATTGTTACAGTGTAGATATGAAATTGGAGACCTTGGATCAGGTTTTTTAGTCTAAATGTATAATCGCAATGTACAAATCAATAAAAGTTCCAGTAAACGAAGGACAAAATTGGTTATATTTCTAAAATCAACGCATTCTGTAATAGACAAATTATCAGCATAATGTTCACACTGCTTTCTATCTTAATCAGAAAAGGCAGAACGTATGATCATTGCAAAATATGCAAGCGAATTGAAACTGCAGGGCTATGAATTGTCAGTAAACCGACTTATTGCTTCGACTTCTCTTAACACTACAACACAAGTATCAGAGCTTACAATGGTTCGTTCAACGACAAACATACACACATCAATACGGCGACTTTGCCTTCTCTGATCTGATGAATCCCGCTTTTGCTTGCAGCATCATGAAATTCGTATCCGTGGATGGTGGCACCGAGGGGGACGAAAGTTGGAAGCTTGGCATTCTTCATCGCCTATCCATCCAGCTCCTGAGTTAATAATATGGGAATGCCACTGGGTACACAAATCATTCGCCTCATCATTATCATCACAATCGTTCGCGTACTTTAACTAACAACTGAAGTTTCAATCTCCGTGGAAAAGTCATATTTTGAGGGCATCTGTCATCCCATGTTTCAACATGGCAGTGTGAGATCGCATGTTGCCCACATTGTTCTATATGTCTTCTGTACCCAGGGTGTCCGAATCCTGCCTCAAACAAAACATTCCCCACACCTTTTAGCAACTGGAAACATCTGATCAATGATACTAATAGTGACAGTTTAACTCTGTCAGAGAACTGAAATCGCGTAGATCCAGCACCCATAACTACCTCCAGAAGGACTCTTCGATGCCATAACCAACGATGTAACAGCTCCTACTACTGCCAGAGGAGAATACTCGTGCGTATACAAGTTCTGCATTCAAAATTACTTGAAATTTTAATCATTTTATTATAAATGTATGTGTAAAATGAATACTGTTTTACTAACTGCTTTTTTACGATGTAGCAATTGTAACGTACAGCAGTGTAACTGAGGCTTAATTTGTGCATTTAAAGTAACAGTTGCATCATTATTCCCATTTAAATTTCAAAACTATTTATAAGACTCTCGGAACTAAAAAAAATATGAACTTCAAGATAAAAACTTCTAAACTTAAAAGTTTGTAAAAAAACTCAGTTTTTCTTTTGATTCATTAATCGCGGATGGAAGACACTTGAGATTAGAAGAAGTTTAAAAGAACTGACAGTTGATCATAGGAAATCAATGAAAAGGAAAATCAATTTGAAGGGTAAAGGAGTGGTTATAAATTAACAAGCTGACAATGTTTAGTTCCTTTTTTAGTGTATTAAAAGAGTTTCTATAGGGGAAAAAGCTCCTGTTGGATGACTCTTTTATTTCATATAAACAAAAAAGATTAATAAAGTAAATCGCTCTTAACCCAAAAGAAAGCATTGTAAGACTATTACTTACAAATGAAAACATTTTCAGCTATCTTTCACGCCCATGGCCGGCAAAGAATATTTTGAGGAAATGTAAGTCTAAATGCGAGTATCTAGAAATAATGCTCACATACGTAAGTTATCCTACGGTAAGATTAAGTACACTTAAGGCAAGATTATACTTTGTTTAAGAATCTCCAAAACGAGCCAAAAGAATATTGAAAATAAGTAATATTTTTATGGTCATAAATTTAACGTTTTCGCCTCGCATAGCATGAACGAAAGTAAAATCGAAATGTCGTGCTTTAAGCAAGGAATCTTCAAGCCACTTGCAAATTTGTCAAGTAGTATGGGACTGTATCAGCTACTTAGATAGAAGTCATGACTAACTTTAAGCTCAATCAGAAAAATCAATCAAAATATATTTCTCATATATGCAGTTTATGGCCATTATGTAATTCCCCTATTATCATAACTCACAGAACTGTCAAACTGTAACTCAAAGTCCGCATCTTAATTCTACGGTGAAACATAGTTTAGCATAATTAAACAAGAACAACAATTTTAGTAAAAGTGCATGAGAACCCTAAAAAAGCACGAGGAAAATTTATACAACGTTCTGTCAAAAATTAGTTGAATTAATTCTTATACATTAAAAAGCAAAGATTGCAAAATTATGTAAAAAATAAATTACTTTAATGCAGATATAAGTTTCTAGTTCGTTTGCTAGTTTACGACTTTAAATCTACTAGAATTTAATCAGAAATTACTGGAGTTAATTAGACAAAATTATCTTTCACTAAACACTAACTTGCTTTTGAAGCCTCAAAAGATTACTAACAAATAGTATTTCTGTTTTCACTCTATCTTATTTTTGAATTTTTTTTCAGTGTCCCTTAGTAAGATGTTATTACATTAGGTATTATTATATTAGGGTCCCTATTCAAAGGGACCGGGACCAACAAAATTGTCCCTTAAATAGAGATGTCCTTTATTCGGATGTACTACTGTATATTTTGAAAAATGATACTAAATCAAATGTAAATCTTTTGACATAGGAAGTAATGATAAAGCGAATGTGTGCCTACCGCATTCTATTTTAAGGATTAAAAAATATAAGTGTTCTCATTAAAAGTTTTCAATCAATGTTAAACTAAATAGATAGAGAGTCTCTTATTCAAATGGTTTGCATAAGATGTGCAGACAGCCCGCAGAGCTTAAAGATATAAAACCATTCTCCTATTATTTCCATCAAAGTACAGGAACTATATTTTATCAATGAATTTTACTATTTAAATAGTATTAAACCTCTAATAATGGCTTTTCACTTGGTTTAAGAAAAGCGTTTATAGAAAAAACTAGTAAACCATATGAATTTGGAATGTATTTTCATGCCAAAATTTTAATTTCAGATTCGGTGTGCTTAAAAATCGGAAGTTTGTATATACGTGTCCACAAAATCCTTACCCAGCATTTAATTATCGCAGCCATTGGTGGTAAATGTATGCTGCCAGTTATAAAAATGTTTAAAATGGTTCAGATTTATGTTTTGATATTTTAAATTTAAAAGTAATTAATTTTGTACAAAATACGAAATCTAACTTTTTACAAGTTCATCCGGGCCCTGTACTTATATTTAAGAAATTTTTATACTCGTTATAATACATAAAACACAAAATACTTGAGTCCCACACTATAATTACGAGATATTTAATTTCAAGATTTACGATTTTTGACTCATATTTAATTTGCGTTGAGGGCCGGTGAGTAAATGATTTGGAATAATTCGTAAGGATTTGGAATAATTCGAGGGATTTGGAGTAAATGATTTGGAAAGTTGATTTTTGTCGCTCTAAATGCCATGCAGAGATACTCTTTAGTAAATAACTAAGGTCTTTACTTATAGTTTTGTTACATTTGATGGACTAATGGACTAAAAGAACTTTCAGACAAGTAACTTAAAATCTTACAAGGTTCTCACGTTTAACCAGTTATTTACCTGGTTTAACCAGTTATTGTCATCTTTATCAGTACTATAACTTCTTCCTTCCGTATTCCTCACCAGCCTGCAAATTAGCTCTGAGAGTATTTAAGCTGAGGGTTTTGAATCCTAGAAAGAAATGTGGCATTTGGCAATTAAAACAGTGTTAAATCGTGTTAGTAAGAAGATTAAAAAAGTAATTGAGAAATTCCGTACTAAAAAGTGGGAATTAAAAACTGCAGATATAGAGGTAAATAATGGATCCTTCTGTAAATTTCTCAAATCTATTAAGAACAAACATAAGTGTAATCAGTCTATTACCACTACGAACTCTACTGCATACTCAGATGTTGACAAAGTGAAAGCTTTCTCTGAACATTTAGTACATCAGCTCACTCCTAACTTGACACTGGTGCACCGAGGCATTCATCACGCGTTGAAGAATTTGTTAATTATTGGATTCTCAGCAAGCATACCTGACCTCACTACTTCTGGTGAAATTCAAAGTTATAATACAGGTATAATACACAAGCTGAACATTAAAAATACCCCAGGCCTTGACGGAATCACAACAACATGTTACACAATTTACCTATTGTCAAAACTATTGCCAAATTCACTAAAATTATCAATGCTTCACTAGAATTATCAATCAAGTTACTTTCACAATCCTTGAAAAAGTGTCAAGGTCTTTACTTTGACTAAGCCTGGAAAGGACAGCATATAACAGAATGTTCGCCCTATAAGTTTGGGCAGAAAAATTTACAAACGCATTATCTTATAAAGCATGAATCCATATCCTTAGCTACTTTTCTCCGATCAATACGAATTTAGGAGGTAACTGTCTATTTCAAAGCAGCTAGTCAGGCTGGTTGAATTTATCGCGGCAACTTTACACCATAAGAAATGCACGGCACTCCTTAGGCTAGTTTCGAAAGCATTCGACATCTTATAGCGCGAGACGTTTATCTATCTGATCAAGATGAATTTAGTGGGGAAATTATTATTTTCCTCAGTTCCTTCCTTACCGACTGAATTTTTTAGTTAAGGAAATGTTTACTCAACCTTCGAAAACATCAGTGCAGGAGTGTTTCAGAGTTTCTACCTTGCGCTCATTCTCTACCCTTTTTATGTAATCAAATTTCCCAGAGATAAACTGGATCATAACTCTATGTTAGCTTGCTGCACCGACGATACGGTGGGAGCCGTGAGCTCCCTCCAACCCAATAATACCATCTCCAAACGCCAAGATTTTGTTTTAGATATTGTGGAGTGGTGCAGAAAATGGAGAATCAGTGTAAGTAGCTGAAAGTCTAAGCTCGGTAAAGAGGCGCAAGTCTTAGAGAATGGCATTGAACAGCCTGTATTTATTTGGGGATATTGTGAACCGTGTAAATAATATAAGTTATCAGGGGGTTATCATTAAACAGAAGTTCACATTGACTTGTTATATTAAGCATAGGAAAAGTCTGTGGTATTGTCAACCAACTCTCTTTATGCCTAGGAAATTACTCTGGACAGTCTCTCAAGAAAAAGAGAAGGATATACTTATACATTATAAGACTAATTCTATGCTACGCATCTGCAGCTCTGAATCAGCCTCAAAAGCAGATATTTACAAACTTCGGGTCGTACAAAAAAAGATTCTGAGAAGAATTTTAAATGCTGATTACCTGTTTAAACACAAACTGATTCATGATGACTTGAAAAATGACCCTACAGTGGACCACAATACTAAACTTGATAAGCGTTTCCTCAAAATTGGACTTAACTGTGATGTTGAAGTTCTTAGTTACCAGATCATTCCAAAAGATAATTTGATCAGACCATTTTCAGAAGTGTGGTGTATTGTGACTTATCTCAATTGTTTGACAATAACATCAGAACAAGCCCACGAAATTCATCATGGCAAGAAGCGCAAGATTGTACCTATCATTAGCAATAGCCTTTAGCATCATACAGGTGATAGTACGACTTTGCTCAGTTCCGCCCCTAATTTTGAAGGACATCATCCCAGGGAGACGAGTCCGAGGGTCTCCTATCCATCTTTCCCTACCAGCAACCTCTCGAGAGGACTTTCAGCTCGCCGCATATTTAGAGTGCCTCTATGCCGCCCAAACATTATATATTTACAAACATACATGCTTTCTCCAGGATTCGGAACCGGGCTCTTCGGTGCGACAGTCAGCGACGCAAACCACTGTCCCGGTTCTTTGAGTCTCACATGCCTGTTCGTCAAAGTCATGGTTTCTCGGAGGCTTAATTTTTATATCTAGCTTTTTAAGGCCTGTGTTGTCCGTATTTTAGAGAGAGAGAGAGATCTTCTGGCACTCGCACAGATTCCTAGCCAGCTCTATCCTAAAGTGATTATTTCCACTTTCGCATTCCCTTTCTAACCGATGTTTAAGACATACGCCCGGTAAAATACTGAGCCAGCTTATAGCTTATATTGTTGAATTTGTAGTCAGACTACGTTACTCACATCTGAATTTATGTAACTGTTATTGCTTAATTTACATCGCCACAAGTGAAGGTTTGTCTGTAGCACATGTCATGTCCTTTATGCTCAAAGTTAAGACTAAATACTAAGTTTTTTTTTAAACCTCTATCTGTATTTGTGAGTTTATAGACATAGCTATATCTCGCTAACTTGTCCAGTAGGGTCTGCAAGATTTAAACTTAGTTTGCAAATCAGTATCAAAAGTACTGTCTAAAAATATATGATGAAGTTTTATTACTTTAGACTCGTAATCTGGTAATCGTACACAAAATACATTAATTTATTTTTCATTTTTAACTAATGCAAATAATGTTATGAGTTGGCTATGAGCCAATACTGAAGCCCGTTAGTGTTTTCTAGAACACAAATTCTATAAGATTCTGCAAATGAAATCTCCATTTGAAAAAAAATTTACAATGTGCAATATTTTATTCATTAATCTGCATAAAAATGCTCTTGACGTAATCTTTTAATATCAGAAACCTTTTTCAAAGCGATATTTTATTTTGAGTTACATATTAATGTAAACATTTCGCTCTTCAACTCGTGTGCAACTCCTAAATGTAATTCAATTTTTTATACAAAATATCAATTTTTATCGTACAGGAGTCAAACGTTTTGAGTTTTATATTTTATAACTAGTTCACAGTTTTCCTAACTATAAGTATAGGGATCGGAAGAACAGGCAAAAAGCTAGATTTCATATTTTATTAGCCCAAACGACTATTAATTTCGTTTTGGCATTTTGCGTCGATTCACTTTCTACCTTGATTCACTTTTCAAACTGTTGCCACCAATTATTACAGCCGTGTATTACATTTAAAGAAATTAAATAATGAAGAATCTACATAAATGTGTATATGTTTCTCGCATTGTGATAAAATAACTGTACCTAGAGCCATCAAATTTTGAATAACGTAATCCTCCAGCGAATATGGGCATCTGGAAGCCCTAATTTGAAATCTGGAATTGGTTTTATTATCTATTTTATATTTTATCACACATTAAAGAATTTTTTATTAAGAAACTCAACGATTTCAAAGCGAGAAATGGCAATATTGCACGGGAAAAAAAAATTATCTCCAACGCGCGAGACTCTGTATCGGAAATGTTAAAGATATGCTCATTTTAAAATTATTTTGCGATATTGCGGTTGAATTGAATTTTATGATTTAAGTGCGAAGAACATGATATTTAATAAATAAAGGTAACACATAAAACGTTAAAAAAGCCCTTTTGGACATAATGTAAAATCTGAAAGCTTTCAGATTTTTTATATTATTATTTTTTATTTTATGTTATTTTCTTATTTAAAAATATCAGAAGTATATGTCTACGACCAACGGCTGCAAATATAAAGGCCAGAAAAGGAGGTTTGTGGACACGTTGGTATATCAACATCAGTGCAGTACTAAAAGACTTTTATTCCCTTCCAATCGAAGAATCCATCACAGCTAACATGTAACAAATGCAAAAGGAGACTAGAAAACAAATCAAATTTAAATATGTTGTGTTCAGTACGAAGAAAAACTATGATTGTGGCTTCATAGAAACTGGAGTACAGTTTCTTTATTCTACCAACCGAACAGATTACAACTCGTATGGAACTTTATTAAAATAAAGTACTCGGATATACAAAATAATTTTATTTCTGCTTTTCTTTGACAAAAGCTGTTTACGAACACAATCCTACGTTAAAATCCAAAAACACAACTGAGAGAATTCAAGTAAATGTTCCATTGATTGAAATGAAAAAGAAAATGGAATAAAAAGATTGAGAAAACGTTTTATATTCAAATCTTCGTTTCTGCAATTGGATTAAAGGCATTTTCAATTTTGAAAGACAATTTTCTTTGCGGATTAGTTGGTTCAAGTCTCGCGGACTAAATGGAAAATACTCTCAAATAACTTATTTCCCGCTCCCCGCATTTAATTTGCATTTCAGTTTTTCTGCTACAGGAAATAGGTAAAAGTGCTTTAAACGACCCATGTACAGAGAATAAATTATGTCGGAACACACCCCATTTGAAAACTTTCACTGCTGCTGCTGAAATATTAATTCCATCATGCCCAGAAATCCTTTTCTCCACCCTCAGTGTAGAGGATTTCACTTATTGAGTTTGGGCAAAAAAATTTAAGAACAATTTGAAAATTTTGATGTATTTGCAAGATATGAAGAGAAATTGTTTTAAATCTTTACTTAAATTTTAAGAGTGATATACTATTCTATTGAAATGACTAAGATTTGTACAGTAAACTCTTTAAAATAAATATGTACGTAATTTTAGAAATATGAATCGCAATACCTCCATTTTTCAGACAAAAGCAGTTCGCATACAGGAGAGCTTCAGGAGCTAACGCTTAGGCAATGCAATTTCTTTTTATGGAAATAAATAATTAGAATTCCACGTGATTGTGAACTGAATTTTGTGCGATAACCATTCTTCTGCAATTGCAGATATGAGTCCAAGAGGCTGTGGATAGAATACTTATCCTTAGATACGCTACGAATATTAAACAAAATTGAGATCCAGAGAGCTGGTTTTCTTTTCGAGCGATACTCTCATTTCTTAGATATTCTTCCACCTTACAGGCTTGGTTGAAGACAGATATTATCATCTACTACAAGAGCATGTAAGACATTGTCTATGTACTAGGAGTTAATTAGAAAATTTCGACTCCAGATATGCAGATCAATGTGGCCATTTGCAATGATTTATCCCAGATAGTCAAATTGTCTTCGCGAAGTCTGGATCTTTCACAATCATTCAGGGGAAAACTTTTGTTCTATATTCTCTCTAGATAAAACAGTTTTGAAATTCAGTATTTAACGATGTAGGTCTACATCGAATTCTTAGAAAATAGAAAGCCGTGATTTTTCAGATCTCCATTTCCTTTGCGGTCATTCGGATTTTTCCAACTTTTGGAACACTTGGCGACTGTAAATTATTTTGTTGAATATTGCACTTACTTAACTAGTGCTGCCCCATTTATAACAGGTGCCCATGTGCAAAATTCTCTTTTGTTCTCCTCCCCTATGAAACCGAATTTTCAAATCAAACTTGAAAATAATTTTCGGAAAATTTTATATATACAGTACATACCGCTTATGAAAATTACTTTCGGTACAAACGTATTTGAATTTATTAAGCAGTTGTTTTTACCAAGCGACGATTTGTGCTTTGCAAATTGCGATATCAAAACGATACATTTGTTATTTACAAAACTTTTCAGTTCCTACTGTTGAAGCTGTTTACATGAACATTCTCTTTTTATTATAAGAAATTTTCAAATGAAAAATAAATACCTAAATAATATAAAAAATAAATATATTCTAAGATAAATACTTAATGGAAATAAACACAGTAATAGTCTTTTTCGAGCAACCTTTGTATAAAATTAGTTGATTGTTGCGCTTTCGCATCTTCATGCTGATTCCATCAGAAAATCTAAATTTAAAACTATTTTTCCATATCAGAAAATCACTCAACATTTAAGAGAAAAACATTATTGAAAAAGACTTTTGAGCAGTTCAGTCAAAAAATATTAGTTCCCAATTCACTTTTTCCGCAAAGGATTAAAAGATATTTAGGCAAATAATGATTGCTACTTTTCGTTACATACAAAATACTGTTATCAGGAACGTTTTTGTTTAAAACCGTTTTTTTTTTTTCCCAAGAAGAGTCTGTCTATAATGGGATCCAAATGACGGATGAATTCCCGAACTAGTGCTGCTTTCTGTGCACATTATTCATCATTTTGCAGGACATGATCTAGTTGTGATATTCTTTCGTAACTTTCCTGTCGCAAAATGCAATAGTAATCAATTCCCATAGAAAACGTTTCATAACAAGCATTTCTAAAGCGAAAAGCCTCATATGTTGTGCTGTAATTGCAATTAATTACAGCAATAAATTAATCAATTACTTAACTAACCAGCAGACTTCACTGAACTCCATATTGCAGTGATATAAGTAAACTGCAAATGCAGTTTCTTATAACTCCAAAATTCAATATTCAATTCGATGAGCCCCGCTATTATTTACATAACAGTAAAAAGCTTGGAAAGAAAAGTAAACGTAATGGCTTATAGTTAGGAAATGCCATCAGTTTAGGAATGATGCTGGTAAATGACATAACACATTTAACAGTGTATGCTTTTGATTCGGTACCCCAGTAAAGTGGATAAAAATATCGCCTTGGACACCATACTTGGAGTCGAAGACCCAGTCTCGTTAACTTCACTTATTCTTTACAATTGCGATATTTGATGATTCGGAAAAGTAAAATTGCTCACTTAATCATAAATCTCTTCTCCCCATTCTAACTATCTTTTATAAGTTTACTAAAATGTATTGCGGTACTTCAGGGTAAAACATTACATTCCGAGACTGTCGCAGGGCGGTAAAATGCGAATTATCTTGAATTCTTCGGTGATGAGCAATACTGATAAGATATTTCTGCTGTTGAAGTTCCATGCGCTCTTCCTGTCATTTTCATCACGCCAGAGCAATCTTCAATTAACTTCATTGACTGCGTCTTGGTATCACCCGCCTTATTGATAGCTCTAGACTCTGGAATAAAATTAATTTCCATACAAGATCTGAATGAACCATTAAATCCGCTATTGTGGCCTGTATCGTTTCAAATATGCAAAGATCTTCAAGCTCACTTGTCGATATTTAATGCATGGTTACATAAATTTTGGCTTAGTGCATGAATACTACAAGGAATTTTATAATAACCTGAAAATAAAATTTAACTGTAACACAGCTACTCTAATTACGAAATTCAATAATAGGTTAAAATATTGAACATACAAGTATTTTTCAGAAACTCTATAGAAATGTTATATGCAGGTAAGTATAAATGAAATATTAGATACAAGAGGAGCTCATAACGTGAACTGTAAAATCTGTCAAAACTCAACCTTAAACGGTCTATAATTTTAGAAAATTGCCATCTTTGCATGTATCAAAAGACTTTTCCTTGATAAAAATTCTGAAAATACTTTTGCTGTTTGAAGAAGATACATCTATAAGAAAATACCTCGAAATGCATACAGCATTTCTATAAAATTAAAATCGAGCTAAGATTGAAATGTTTATAATTTCAATGAAGTAGGTTTTGCCTTAAAAGAATTTCTTATTTAACTGAATACGGTTAACTCCTAATTTTGATTGGATTTCAAATCGCTTAATTAATTAACGTAACTTGCCACTGATAATATTCTCCAACAAAAACCATTCAAATGCATTGCAAGAAGCAGCGAAATAACAAAGTAAAATATTAGGTTTAAACATATTACTTGTAATAGAAGTTAGTTTCTGATCATTAAAATTAAACTTTACAACATTCATAAAATTACGGTTTAAAACTCTTTACAAGGAATAGTACCTTCAGGCCATAAAACATGTATTTTACTGTATGATCTTGGTTAGCTCAAAGCTCGTTGTCTGAATATACCAGAAAAGAAAATACTGTTTGTTATTTCTGAAAATAACTCGCACTTATTTGTAATTCGTAAATATTCAGCCCGTTGGACTCAGTTTTGTTCGTATATTTACATCTGATAGAATTAAAATTTACATATGTAACTCCTGTTAGCTGAGAATGCCTTCTGTGTTGTATTAACAGATTACTTATTACACCTAGAACAGCTGATGCAAATTATTTTCGAAAATAGATGTCTCGAACCGACCTATGAAAATGCAATATTAAATTTTATGAATGTTGTAAAGTTTAATTTTAATGATCAGAAACTAACTTCCATTACAAGTAATAGGTTTAAACCTAATATTTTAAACATATGTTTTAAGTTTTTCCGCGCTTCCTTATATAATATGTTTTGAGTTTTTCCGCGCTTCATTCATATGAAGATTCAATATAAACCACATACTGAATACACTAGAAAGGAAATAATAACTATTACTGATAAATCTCTTCTCACGAAAAAAAAAAAAAAAAAAAAAAAAAAATTCTAATGTACAATAACCACAAGCATTTATACTGAAGCTTTCATCATGCACTAAGAATTTCCAGGTTATGTCATGCAAGAGTAAAAGCGTTTTTCAATTAGCTAAAAGGCATTCGATTACACATTCGACATTAGATTAATATTTTCAAATTATACTCACCCTAAGTTATTGCAGGATGTTTGAAAAAGCAATGAAGAGCAATAATATCAATATAACCAACAAAGCTGAAAATATAACCATAAAAATAATCTAAGAAAAGCTGTGCATTTATGTTATTCGGTAGTGGAACAATAGTCTCCCTCCTGAGAGTTGTCTGATATACTTACTACGTAAGAAAAAACACAGCTCCTTTTACGTCAACAACCCTCGTTGTTCTCAGCAATCTTCCTCTCGGGTAAGTGCAAAATGTCAACTCTTAGGTTCGCCCAATGTTTTCCCTACTTAATGCTCGTTAATCGTGTTGGTGCACAAAAGGATATTTCCCCACTGGGAGTCCACGAATTCTGGGATAAAAAAAGGCTCATAACAAAACATTAAGTATCCGATACAAATTGTTCAACTATTTCCCTTTCGGTACTGTCTAGAAATTATCCATAACAATTTCATTTCTCTTACAATTATATATTATCCATTTAACACAAAACTATAAAGTGATTCTTGTAAATTTAGCACTCAAGTCATCACACGTAACACCAGATTGATTGTACTACCTGATTGGTTGTAAAACAAGAGCTAAGGAATGGAAGATTTTCATAGTAAAAAGTCTATGAAAGAGTTTCAAGCTGTAATGAAATCTCCAAATGCAGACAAATTCGCTTGCTATAGGCCTTGTGATTGATAAACGTATTCGATAACAGATTCCAGTTAATTTTGATACATACAAAACGTAATGCAACTTTATCACAATAAACGTTTTTGTCTCGATACCAAAATACATCTCAGAAGCTGTAATTTGCTTAGAAAGACAGATTACTAAATTCGCAATATCACATGGATTAGCTCACATATGCACATAATGAAAACATAATGCTTTTTAGTCTACTTTTAAAGAAAATATTAAATTTGAATATTCACCAGTGGCTGAGTGACTAAGAATTGTAAACCTTGGTAGTAGAGCCCGGATTTAAATTCTCGTAAAACGCGCTGCCAATAAGAGTATTTTCGTAGTTTTTTCATGAGTAACATAAATGCAAGCCAGTTTTGCAGGAAGTTTTCAGGGAAATACTTCAGGAAAAATCTATTCCCTTACAAAATTTCAAGAAAACATCTGTTCTCTTTGACAGATAGATTTGAATCTTACGTATTTGCTGTGTTAAAATGAAAATCAACAAGCCAGGTAAATGTTCATTCTGTAACTCAATATTCATCGCGACAAAAATTTTGAACTTCTTCCCCTCCCTTCTCTCTCTAATGGCCGAATACTTACTCCAAATAAACTCTTCAGGAATGGCCGAACTAATCGATCTTATATCCCTCTCAGCATGGAGAACGTTGTCAAGGGGTAGGCCGATATTATACCTGGGAGGAGGAGAGGAAGGACATACATATACAGTCAAGGCCCTAAAGCGGCAGTCGAACCTGCACCTTAGTCGAACCTTCAATTCGAACGAGCAATCAGTCTCCACTAACCACTATACTGCACATGTGCACTTAGTACTTCAAAACACAAAGAATTAAATGCATTTTAAAACTCAGAATAAGAAGTAATAAAGGCAAATAACAAAGAAAATTTTATAAACATATCCTTCCTAAGAGAGAAATCCCACTATATTCCATATTCAGTCAAACTTACAATTATAGGGCGTAATTACATTTTCCGCAAGTAAACCTTATCATTTTTATTATTTTATACCATTTCTTATCAACTAATTCAATAATTTAGCAACATTTCAAGACATATCTGTTTTGAAACTCTTCATTCATTTAACTGATTTTGAAAAAAAATTTTAAGAAAGGCGAAGCCCTTTCCCACGAATACCCATTGAGGTTGCATAGATTTCTAATTAAAACTGCTATACTACGAAGAAAAACAATTAATTATATTCATTTTACAAACACATTGGAATGGTGGTAGGGTTTCTTTGTACGTACTGGTTAGAAAAAATAAAATTACACCACGCTGAAATCAACTGTAATCCTTTTATTTCTGTTAGAAGACTCTAGGCTACACAGAGTTTCTTCCTCCAACTTTACATTCTTCGTAACAGCTACTTACCACAGAGGCAATTTCAAGTCACTCAGAGTTCCAAAACAGGAAGTATATTAGGCCTCTCGCTTCCTCTCCTTCACTACAAGCTTTGCCTGCCACACATACCTCAGCATTTCTTTGTAACCGTATATAATAGGAACTCTCCTGACGTCACTGCTTATGAGACACGACAGGTAAAATGAAGCGATTGAAAATTCAGATCATTTTGAGTTGCAGAAATCAATACCTCCAGCCTCTGCGTCTGGCAGCAGTCGCAGTTGTTATATGATTAGGCTTTTAGTGGAACGTACTTTAGATGACAGCTTCGTGTACTGCAGTCCCTACGGCTTCAATTCTATGCCTCAGTTCATCAATTATTGACCAGATTTTTTTAATTGGTCAGAGATCAGAAGAACTCGCTGGCTAAGGTTTTTATTTATTTTTTATGGCGGGCACTAGCTATTTTAGGCTTTGGTCATTATTAAGGTCAAAAGCGGTGGTCATTTTATTTATGGAGGCACCTAATAGACGGGCACCGTTACCTCCTGTAAAGGGACAGACAATTCACATTCATGCTTTCTCCGAGATTCGAACCCTGGTCTTTGGTATAACTGGCAAAGGTAGAAGTCAGAGCTTGTGCGTTAAAAATCCCACAGTCTTGAGCAACCTGCGTAATCGTATTATCCTGATGAAAGAAGAGGTGAACAGAGGCACGAATATAAGGCCCAGTTACGAGAAGTGAAACCTTGGTAATAGTGGCTGATCAAGGTACTGGATATGCGGATTAGAGTTGAAAGGAACGTGTACACAATAATACCCCATAAAATCCATCCAAATGTTGACCCGGCATGACGATGAAGAAAGGACGCTTCCAGTGTTAGTTGCCTGCGCTCATAGATACGGCCTAATGAATAAATGACGTTGCATGGAAAATTGGAATTCGTCAGAAGAAAAGATATCGCACCCTTTATGCAACTATATGAATCGATGAACGCACCACTGAAGGCGCTCATTCCTGTATTATAGTGTTAAAGGAAGTCGAAGCAATGATCGCCTAGCGCGGAATCCGTGATCTTGCAGAAGTCGTCTCAACGTACATTCTAATATTTGACATTGTGCAACACATCCACTTTTCTGACCCAGGGTACCGAATGTAACCAAGATGTTCAGGTACTGATGAATGAAGTTCCGGTTTAGAGCTTTCACGTCGCTCTGTGTAACCTTCCTGGACCCATCGACTGCAGATTTTCATAAAAGTCATCTGATCTCGAGCAGTGCTAAGAGCAGATGAGCGCTACTATAGATCGGGTAAGTCACAATCATCTCGCGATCGAATTATGAGAGGTGCTGGTATTAGTTCCTTCTTCATACACAAGACATCCCCCGGGAGGGTTGACGTAGAGAATTCTGCAAAGCTACTGGCTAGGATCTGTACCTAAGCAGTCTTGACCACGACGGGGGCATAAAATTTATGAACTTGGTGGTTCTGAAGGCCCTGAGAAAGGTCACTTATTAGCCGGCCTTGGGGTCTGACATGTCCTGAGCGGTACGACACTAGTAGCCGGGGGTAGTGCCTCCTGGTTCGCTGGGTAATGTCCCACTGCGACGGGTATGTATCAAATCAAACGACCAGTGCTGCCTGGGAAATCCCAGGTGGTGCGCCGCTCTCCTGGAATAGCAATAGCGGAGGTTGAACTTCTGCGACTTCTCCTAAGGGGGAGTGGACCTGAATGTGGTTAAGTCTCACGAGGCAGGGAAGCCAATATTATTGTTATTACACAAGACATAACTCCTCTCGGGCGTGTATACTGCCTCAGTACTATACTCTTGACAGTCTGGGCCCTGGGAGCATAAAATACGCACCCCAATTCTTACTATCCACAAGGGCATTCTGTTGTGCCGGAAGTTAGCGGCTTCGGCCATCTGATTGAGTAGCGTGACGACCAGTCTCTTCATCGGTTTCATAAGTTTCACATCTTTCGTGGTGTGTCAGAGAGACAAATACTAGACCCCCAGGGACTTAGTCGAGTAGGCTCTATAGTACCTGGAAATTTTAATCCGTACCCCTGAAAATGGGGCACCCGGGACGTGCCGTGTAGCTGAGTTTGTATAAATTATTCCTCTGAGAGGTTGCAAGCACGTTCTCCTGCCTAATGCGGAGAGCAAAATAAGGGTGAACTCTCGTACTTGCTTAAGCAGGTATAAAACTTTGTATATAAGGCATTGAATATTTATAAGCGGGTATAAAAACTTGATTGGTTATAGAAGTCATAACATGACCTGCAGCAAGTAAAATAGATTTTCGATTAAAAAATCAGCATTTCAATCTTTCTTTTTATACTTCTTCGAGATGTCATTAATCTTTCCCGTTTGTCCTCATGGCATGCAAGCTCACTGGCGAATAATTAGCATTTCATGACATAAGAGCATGCCATCACCATTTGCATATCCGAGCATGCTCTACCTTTCATATAAACTGTGGTTTATTCTGCACCTCCTCCATAGTGGTTCAGTTTAACAGCCAGGAATATATTATATAATATTTCATCATTTATCAATTTTCGTATTTGAACCTTTCTCAAGAACAGGAAATTTAACGGCATTTGCTTGTTTCATCCCTGCTTTATTTACACCGTTAAAAAATTATGATGAGAAGCCAATTTTCCACTTAAAAACTGGAAACACACAGTTTGAATATCTCGTATTACACAAAATATAGAGCTGCCGATACAGCTCGACTAAGATATAATGTTTCCTAAATGCAATTATAACACTTACACTGTATGTTTACAACTGTTTTTCATGAAAAATGATAGATCTTAGATGATTTTTCTCCTATCATGCTTGGCACTGTTGAATATTTTGAAGACAGATGGAGGTAGCAAATGAAATATTCATATGCCATCATAAACACTTACAAATGATTATTATGCATGCTAACTCCATTTTATTTCCAAAATATATGGCACTTCAAAGCTAATTCCTAACAAGGGAAAAAAATCACTTAAGTCTTTGTGAACGAAGAATTAAGATATAATCCATTCGTTTTCAAAACTTTATACTATATTCAAAAGTATTATACGCACAAATATACAAGTGTTGTTTGAAAATGATCGCAAATTCGTTTTTTCTGTGAGAAAACTGACAGGTGTAGGTTACCTGGATATGCTGCAGTTGTGGTTGTTTCTGCAACAGGCTGTTGATTCAGGGATTTTGTCCTCCAACAGGACTGCCACTCCCTCATTGGAACGTTGAAGTTCGTAGATGCCTGAAACATTGAAGTTCCACGTCGCTGGATTGGCAGTGTTGGTGAGGATGGCTTCGCTTTTCTCTTGGTCTCCTCCAGGTCACTTGATTTAACGCCTTGTGAATCCTTTCTTAAGGGAAATATTAAGGATTTTGTTTTATGTACCCCCCACACTACCCCAAAAAAACATTAGACCTGGGAAATGCCGCAGTGATGACCATTGATAGGATGATGCTACAAAATGTGTGGAAAGAGTTCAGCTACTGCCTGGGCATGTGATCCGGGGGGGGGTGCATTTTAGAGTGAATAGAAATAGAACACTCGCAGAGTGTACAGAAAACTTAGTGAGGTTTCGATTATTCTCACATCTCACTACTACTTGCAAGTTTCATACTTTTGAATACACAGCGTTTTGAAAATGAATGAATCTTTCAGCAGCCTGTAACAGCTTTTTCCTCTCTTTTGTCGAAGTCAATAAATGAATATGAAGCTAACTTATTATTTTAGTTAACTTCCATTTACTGCTTGCAAAAATCAGCATGAAATTAATACTGAATACTAATTTCTTTCTTGCTTAAATTATCTAACCCCCCCTTCCAATAGAGACGGTAAAAACTCGTTCAATTAAATGTGTTTCTAGCTTCAATTCCACGATTTTACGAACAGTTGTTATTACAGATTATTTAGTTATTGTTATGGATTAGTTTCAAATACAACCTGTTAATGTTTTGGATTAGTTTCAAATGGAAATACAATTCAAATTTTTATCGTGAATGAAATTTAATAATTTTAAATATTCTAGACTTCAAGTTTATAAAACTGCAGGAAAATTTGTTTCCCATCTAACATGATATGACAGACAAATAATTTTTTTCATTCATGACTTTTGATCTTCGAGTTCTTTTCGCGACTCCAGATCACTGTTATCAGAAATTTTTGAGCTAAAGTGGCAGAAGAATGAAAAAGTAGCACGTAACGTCAGAGATCACATGGTTTTTATAAAGTCATAAGTATATCAACTTACATAACCTCTGATGTCATCACAAACTCAGTCTCTGTTAGGTCGGTAACTTACCTGTAATTTGGTTCCTAGTGGTGTTATTATAATATTAGTTTTGACGAAAATATTAATACCATGCTGCTAATTTTCCATTGCTTAAATCTCTACTTCTGCTTTTAATTAATTCTCAGTTAAATTTAAGCTGTTATATTTATAGTTAATTTGATCACATTGTTAGGTTCTTCCTCACATTTGGATTGTTAATGCTGTTATACTAATGAATATACGGTTTATTTTTATTTATTAATTTATTTTAATTGTTAATAATTTTGAGTTCATTTTCTGTTCTGAATGTTAAACTTATTTCCTTTCATCAGATTCTCATTACTTTTAATATTTTAAATATTATTTAATCTGGTTTTATAATTAATTCTTCACTTTTGGGAGCTGTCATAATGCTAATGCGTTTTTTTTTTTTTTTTTTTTTTCTGATTAGAAATTTTACCTGTTCACTTTGCTATGAGATAATCCATTTTTCTTATAAAATCATATACAGCAAACCAAACTTTCAGTCCCTTGAAATTAGTTATGACAGTTTGACTATGGTAAAAATCTTATCCTAAAAAAAAGGTTCATTACTGCTTTTCTAAAAATTTACTACTGAATACTTTAATCAGTTTTATTACTTTCTAAGATATATAAACTATATATGATAATTCTTAAAAATTAATAAGAATTTTTATCATGATGGAAGACATATACTTCAATTTTTTTCTCAGGCCAAATGCATCATGATATTGTTTTGGATTCCTAAAGCACAATTCTGTCTAACAGTCTGAACAGAAAACTGTGCCCGACTTTTTCAAAGTGTATAGTAACTTCAAAACTGACATTCAGATTTTGCCTAAATTTAAACATATCACTTTTTAGTTTGGAGGAATTCTAACATTATAAATCCTCAAATTTTTATGACTTCTATCACCAGCAGATGTAACTACTATTGATAATTAATTATACAGTAAAGAGTACAAAATTAGTTTTTCACCATTTATTACAAAATTAATGAAAAACATGTTTATCACATGAAATATGTATACAGTACATGCTGAAGACTAGGTATGATTGGCAGACTTGATGCACAACAGTTGTCAGGACTCCTCTAAAACATGAAAAAGTACATTTAGTTCAAGAAAGCAAAACAAACAAAATTAATATTTTAATTCTTCCGTCAGCAGCTATATAAACTTAATATGGATAACAAACTCATTAACAAACAAAAAAATATAAATTATTTTTATACAGAAATAAAGAAACTTGGAGCAAAATACTGAATAAGTTTACTGCAATAATATTGTAACTGAAAATACTTAATTTTTCACATTTACTTTTCTCATACTTGGAATCACCTATTAAGGGAAGGCAAATGAGTAGGAAAAAATATTTGAGTCTATTTGTGTACAATATGCATATGTTAAGCACTCAATAATTTAGGAATAATGATCAAACTGAAGATTTCCATTTCGGCTGTATTGATATATCATGCTTGATTGAACAATAGATTTTTGTGGTGAAATCAGGCAAGTCACCTGAATATGAACCATTTCCTTATATGGCAGAATATGCAATGAATATCTTCTAAGAAAATGGACACATTTGTGATAGACTTTGTTTAGTGAAACTGGTTTGCAATTATGTTACATATGGGAAAAAAAAAATCACACAAATATCAATGCAACCAGCCCATTCAACAAGACTTAATAAGAGGTCAAACTTCCAGCCTTCTTCTCCATCATTCAATACTAGGTCTCAAACTGATCTGAGTTTTATTTTGACAATTTTTTTAAATACATACATTAATAATATAAATCTTGAGAATAAAATAAACAGTATTCCATCAAAAAAAACTAGTGGTGTGCTCTAGTTTACAATACATAACAATACAATACAATAAAAGCCGTGTAACAAAATTCAAAGATATGATTCACATACAAAATAATAAAGCAGCTACAAAGTATTTTACTTAACCAATCAACACACATACATTTATCATAACTTCAAGTCATATATTAACCCTCAGCGTACGGCACCCGTGATTTCCACGGCATACGAAATCCGTCTCAATACGGGTCGCATGAAAATAGCATGTGTAAATATGTATTTTAAAATTAAAAACTATTAAAATTTCTGCATTATACTATTGTTTTTATAAAGATGTAAATAGTAATATATGAAGATACAGAATATAAAAAAAAAAGGCACCCCATATTTAAGAATCAAAATCACACCATATGCGTAGGGTTAAAATAAGAACAATTTCAGCTGACAAAAGATATTCCCTGAAGTTTTCAGCAACATGGATATATTTCCACATGCTCAAACTCATTTCCATATTTCTGCAATCTAACTCTGTAGTATGCTAGATACTTTTGATTATTGAAAATTAATTATTGAGTAATAATGCTTTTCAGATTTGCTCAAGAAGTGTTGCATCTATGCAATATTTATTATTTAAATTTCTACAATTTTATTATTATTGTTGTTATTGTTTTTATAAATCCTCAGCCTTTAGATTATTAGAATTAGATGCAGATAATCATGTTAAACACTGACCTCAGACTGAAAAAAAAAAAAAACAAATTTGGTGGTTTACATGTTAAAGAATATAAAACAGTAAAATGTTTTTTACGTATACAGTTAATAATGACAGATCTCATAGCTAGATAATACCATTCAGAAGCTTAATTTATGAAAGTGAGAATTTTCTTGCATAAGCACAGTAATGAAATGATCTCTATATATATTCAAAGAAAATTAATCTGGTGATTTCTTTAATAACCAGCTTTCCCAATATATGAAATAAAATACACAGCAGTATAAAATTACACAAAATTTTATAATTATTACGCAAAATTAAAATGCAGTCTACAAAAGAAAGTAAAAAAAAAAAAAACAGGTGTATGCTAACAGCTATGCAGAAAACATACCTAGTTTATTTTTACATTTTATAAACAAATTTTTTAACTGATATAACACTTGAATTTTTATAAGAAACAATTCATCTTAGGAAAGTATTCTTAAAAATTTCTAGATAACTGATGTGTAGGCCAGGATCCTTATGTTTAAGACACCAACCATAAACACGATTTACTTTAACTGAAATCATATAATGCAACACTTTTGGAGGAAAATTTTGAGAAAAATACAGTAGAGTCCACGATCTCAAATCATCACTTCATAGGTGATTTCTGATATTTTCAGATTTCAAATCATTAATTTCAACTGAGCAAGATGACATGTAGAAATTATAGAATTAAAAATATAACATGGTTAACTGTGAAATAGATTTAAGACTTTTAACAAAAAAACAAAGAATAAGCTCAATTCTGACATCTGTCTTATGAAATGTTTCTTTTAACATAGGTTCTTTAACCCCTTCGAGCCGGGTAGCGAAAACGCGCGCTTATCGTGAAGGCCGGCAGTGTCTTCCGCAAGCGTCTCTCCAGGGCCGGCGGCTTTTTTGCTACTAAGCCTAAATCCATGAAATTTCCGAAGTATCAACGCTTTGTTTAATAATGCTCTATAGAGTATTTAAACGGCTTATGCTTTATAAATATTTATATACATATACTTTAATTACCTTATTTCTTGTTTAAATGCATATTTTACACATTTTATTTTAATTACTCACCATTTTATGACTTTTAACATTATACATCTGAAAACTAAATATATTACTTAAAATTCTCTTTTCGTATGAAAAATTTTAAAACAGGGATCTACACACAGTCCTATGTTACATTCCTTGAACTCGTAATAACTCATTTGCCGTTTTGGAGGATTTTTCTGGGAATGTGAACAAACAAACATTTATCATAACTTCAAGTCATATATTAACCCTCAGCGTACGGCACCCGTGATTTCCACGGCATACGAAATCCGTCTCAATACGGGTCGCATGAAAATAGCATGTGTAAATATGTATTTTAAAATTAAAAACTATTAAAATTTCTGCATTATACTATTGTTTTTATAAAGATGTAAATAGTAATATATGAAGATACAGAATATAAAAAAAAAAGGCACCCCATATTTAAGAATCAAAATCACACCATATGCGTAGGGTTAAAATAAGAACAATTTCAGCTGACAAAAGATATTCCCTGAAGTTTTCAGCAACATGGATATATTTCCACATGCTCAAACTCATTTCCATATTTCTGCAATCTAACTCTGTAGTATGCTAGATACTTTTGATTATTGAAAATTAATTATTGAGTAATAATGCTTTTCAGATTTGCTCAAGAAGTGTTGCATCTATGCAATATTTATTATTTAAATTTCTACAATTTTATTATTATTGTTGTTATTGTTTTTATAAATCCTCAGCCTTTAGATTATTAGAATTAGATGCAGATAATCATGTTAAACACTGACCTCAGACTGAAAAAAAAAAAAAAAACAAATTTGGTGGTTTACATGTTAAAGAATATAAAACAGTAAAATGTTTTTTACGTATACAGTTAATAATGACAGATCTCATAGCTAGATAATACCATTCAGAAGCTTAATTTATGAAAGTGAGAATTTTCTTGCATAAGCACAGTAATGAAATGATCTCTATATATATTCAAAGAAAATTAATCTGGTGATTTCTTTAATAACCAGCTTTCCCAATATATGAAATAAAATACACAGCAGTATAAAATTACACAAAATTTTATAATTATTACGCAAAATTAAAATGCAGTCTACAAAAGAAAGTAAAAAAAAAAAACAAAAAAAAAAAAACAGGTGTATGCTAACAGCTATGCAGAAAACATACCTAGTTTATTTTTACATTTTATAAACAAATTTTTTAACTGATATAACACTTGAATTTTTATAAGAAACAATTCATCTTAGGAAAGTATTCTTAAAAATTTCTAGATAACTGATGTGTAGGCCAGGATCCTTATGTTTAAGACACCAACCATAAACACGATTTACTTTAACTGAAATCATATAATGCAACACTTTTGGAGGAAAATTTTGAGAAAAATACAGTAGAGTCCACGATCTCAAATCATCACTTCATAGGTGATTTCTGATATTTTCAGATTTCAAATCATTAATTTCAACTGAGCAAGATGACATGTAGAAATTATAGAATTAAAAATATAACATGGTTAACTGTGAAATAGATTTAAGACTTTTAACAAAAAAACAAAGAATAAGCTCAATTCTGACATCTGTCTTATGAAATGTTTCTTTTAACATAGGTTCTTTAACCCCTTCGAGCCGGGTAGCGAAAACGCGCGCTTATCGTGAAGGCCGGCAGTGTCTTCCGCAAGCGTCTCTCCAGGGCCGGCGGCTTTTTTGCTACTAAGCCTAAATCCATGAAATTTCCGAAGTATCAACGCTTTGTTTAATAATGCTCTATAGAGTATTTAAACGGCTTATGCTTTATAAATATTTATATACATATACTTTAATTACCTTATTTCTTGTTTAAATGCATATTTTACACATTTTATTTTAATTACTCACCATTTTATGACTTTTAACATTATACATCTGAAAACTAAATATATTACTTAAAATTCTCTTTTCGTATGAAAAATTTTAAAACAGGGATCTACACACAGTCCTATGTTACATTCCTTGAACTCGTAATAACTCATTTGCCGTTTTGGAGGATTTTTCTGGGAATGTGAACAAACAAAGCATCGTCATCTCATTTTCTTATCAGTCTCTTCTGAACAAAGTTTTGGAAAATGTCTTTCAGTTAATCTTTCAGAATCAATATCAGAATTTCAGAATCAATATCTGAAATATTTTGCATCATTTCTGCTATTTTATGCTTTGTTAAACATGTTCGACACTTCGACATTGAAACGGTAAAAACAGAAAGAATTCACGTCTAACAAGATCTAATTATTTTCTAAAAACTGAACTGTAAACCGAAATACTCAACGCTTTAGCGCATATAAAACTTCTACTTACAATAAACAACTACCACGTGCGAATAATGTGCGATTTAAAGAGACGTCATAAATCACGCCATTCGGAAACATTTAGTTCCCCGTTTGTTTATATAATCAAAAACACTTGTATGTGAGTCATGCTTCTCTCATTTCGAGTAGAAGGTCTAATGTACATGTATCTGAAACTAAATGGGCATACAGTGCCATCTTGTGGCAGAAATTATAGTTTGAAAAACGTTCCAAGGTACTGGCACAAATACGTGACAGTCGGTAGAAAATGCAACAATGCTCTGGCATTGCGTGTCGGCCGGTAGATAAGTGTGTTCGTTTCTGGCACGTATACGTGACAGTCGACGCGAAGGGGTTAAGAAATTTCATTCATTCTGTCTCCTAGGTTTTTATAGAGCTATAATATCTTGTTCAATTACAAAGTTCAGTTGTTCAAGTCCTGCTACTCATACGCCGAGAATTCTCATTAAATAGTCAACTAAAATCTTTTTATTCTCAACAGCTTTATAACTTTCTTCACTATTTGTGCTAATATTTTCTAGATTTATAAACATACCACAGATTTCATAACTCATTCAATGACTGATGATTAAGAAACTGTCATCACAGTGGAAAACTTGAGTTATATGATCCTCAAATTGGATATTCTTTGCATTATTCCACAAATCAGAAAATTTTTAACTTGTAATATAAGATTTAAAATGTGTGGCTATCACTACGGTTTTAATTCAACTGCAGCCAAGCTCTAGCACATCTCAGGTTTTCAGTGAAAATGCAATTACAGCCAGTGCCCCAAATAAGAGGAGACTCAGTTTTTTAATTTATTACTTTACTATTTGTCAACCATTTAACTTGTACATATATTGTGAGATTTCTTTAATTTGAATAATCACTTATTTTATGTTTGGAATCTCTACTATCACTTTTCTCTTTCTAGTTTTCCGTCAGAATGCAAAGGAGTTCATGACTATTTATAGCGACATTTTGTGAAGATTGTTAGAGCGTTATTCTAGACATGAGTTACTGTCTTTACCCTTGTATTACAATTGCTGATAGTCTAATTCATGATGGTGAAGTTCTGAGCCACCTTAGCATTAAAATCTGTGTAGCCTTTGGCTATTATTTATTTCAGTTTAGCTTTAATATTTAACTTACTACTTTTAGTTTCTAACCATAAGTGCTGGCACACTTGTAAGCACCAGGAGTGCCTTCTGTTCATCCTATTTAATTTAAAATATAGGGTCTTTTACGGAATTTGCAAGTTTCTGTTTTTACTTCTATACTTAGTGATAAGTTGTTTAATGTCTACAAACACTTTGATGTTAGCAAAAAAAGTCAAATTCTAAAATATATTTCATCTTTACATTAAATTTTAATTATTAATTTATTTTTACACATTTCCTGTTGCCCTTCTTTAAGACTCTCATACTTTAATTTTACATTATGTTCTGGCTATGATCATCATGAAATATAAAAGCTGGCTATGCATTATGCTAAGCATTTTAAAAAATGTCTGCTGACATGTCCTCTCATGACTCTTTAATGTTTCACACTACACATTTTATATGAATGAAAATATTTGAATTCTATGATGGTCTTAATGTTGCACTGATTTTAATATAGTTACTTACATTTCAACATGTGAAAAGTTTATGTCTATTGGTTTAATGACAGATGGTCAGTCTCAAGGAAAGAGTGAAATGGAGATATTAAAACAATGATTTTGATATAACACCAGTAATAATGATAATATACTGAACAAAATAATAACCAGGATTAAGTCAGAAAGGTAAGGAAAACAGCTGATAATGCTAGCAGAGTTTACAGTCACTAGATATTGAAGTTTTGACTATAAGACGTAAATAGGATTTTCTATAATTACTTCTATTACAATCTCAGCGATTCCCATTATTCAAACTTACTCTAAATTTACATAAGTGACAGAAGGCACAAACAACATCACAATAGATTTCATATTTTATTTACAATAAAATATGAAATTTTGGTACTTTTCCGTTTCGCCGGCGCAAATCTCGCCAAGCAGACTTTATTGGCGACAACATACAGTATACACATAAAAAATATTTAAAAAAATTTAGTTCTAAGAATTCTTTTAATTTCTTCATAAACATTTTAATATCGCTTAAATCTTTATAAAAAGCCAATAAATAAAGACAATAAATTTGTAAAAAGACATTAATTTAAGAATTTACTATGCTTTCAAGGTTCAACATCCTAATTCGCCGGTTTATATCACGTGACCCCAAGCAGTCTCATCTCACGTAAACTACTCTACAAAAATCTAATGCTCTCAGTAATTATCTACATTAATTTCAAGTTAAATCTTAATTTGGAACACAAGTTTAAATGCAAGAAATATTTCAATGCGTACGAATAGCTTACTCAGAAATTATGTAAAACTGCAGTGCTTTACTTCGCTAATGTATCCTTATTAGAATTGATGAATTTAACCCTTGACTTTACCTTTTCTATATTTTCGGCTTCGGGTAAGAGCTGTGATTGCATCCTAATTGACTTAATTACCGAAAATGGCCTTAGACATAAAACTGAACTATCTGATCAAAATTCTATGTAATTATAGTATGCCAGTATTGACAGAAACAATCAATCTGATAAGAAAAAGCTGCAACTTGTTTTGAAAATGTGGCATAAAAGGTTACCAGCGAGAATATTCCGTTTGCATTGGTTGTACTATTATTGGCGACTTTATCGCTTGCGCCGGCAAAATGGAAAAGTACCGAAATTTTAACACAAATTCTAGACTTACAGAATTAAAAGAATTTACCTCACTAAAATGGAAAAAGACTTGAAAAACTTTGTACTGATCTATATGCTTCCATCAATGCAAATTCAACATGAGGACCATATAGATGAATAAACGGTTCTAAAAATAGTTTGTACAAGTAGTAAGCTCCATTTTTTCCAATAGGAGCAGAACACCAACCCAGGAACAAGAGCTAAAATAAGAAGTTGAAATAAACATAACAGAATAATAATTTACTAATAAATGTAGAAAGTTTAAGTATTAGCACATACCACCTTACTGCAATTTGGCAATGTTTTAAAGAAAGAACAAAGATGAAGACTTAAAACTGTGAACATTTATTACATTGCACATATATTATTACATGTTTCACAAGAATAAATTGAATAAATACAAATTTAATTAATTCTTTGCACCATTGCTGCAAGGAATGAAATTTAAATTTTAACAAAAATGGATATACGTAAAAAAGCAAATTTAAAGTTAAAATAATGTGCAAACATATAAAAGAATTAATTTTTGAACTAATTTACAATATCATTTAAATTCAGATTGCATAAGTAAATCAAGTGCAAAACCAAAACATGAAAATAAATTCACCAATTTAGCAAATTAAAATTAATCTAAAAAATTTTTTAAAATGCATAAGTGAATAAAAAAAAATTTTTTTTTAAGTTTAATTTAATACTAAACTTACTTCTCAAAATACTTCATTATTAATATTTTCCTTTATACATTTAATTTTAATTGCTAATTACTCAAGGTACCACTTAATTGGTATTTCTTTTTGGACTTTCTTCACTACTTTTGGTTTTGACTTTTACCCTTGCTTGCATGAATGACGAAACATGAATTGAATGATTGAAGAGTTAGTTAGGAAGCAACTTCCCCTTGATAAGTCTGTCTCTTGCCTGCTCAACAGTCATTCACTTATGAATTTTTAAAAATTTTTTAGATTAATTTTAAGTTACTAAATTGGTGAATTTATTTTCATGTTTTGGTTTTGCACTTGATTTACTTATGCAATCTGAATTTAAATGATATTGTAAATTAGTTCGAAAATTAATTCTTTTATATGTTTGCACATTATTTTAACTTTAAATTTGCTTTTTTATGTATATACATTTTTGTTAAAATCTATATTATTACATGTTTATTTTACATTTTACTAACATTTACATTAAACATAATCAGTAAGATTTCTTTTCAAGTAATGTTTTGTTGGACACTTTGGGATTATTGCTTTAAAATTAGGGATTTCACAGCAACTGTTTTCATGCAGAAATGTTACCACAATTTCTTTCACTGCATGGGAATCCTACAAATGAACATTTCAAAACTCAAATTTGAGATAATAAAATATAACAATTTCCCAGTCTGCCTTTAAAAACTATTGGGACTTGGAATTCAGCAAATATAACAATACAAAAATGATGACAGTTTTTGTAAAAACTAATAAATTGTTATGTGCATGGTTGCCAAAGTTTGAAGTATTCTGAAAATTTTAGCAAGGTGCCAGCACTAATATATAAGTACCATTTAAATCAGCTATATACACTTGACTAAATGGAATGCGCATAATTAACAGAATAAATTACTGATATACATGCAGCTTATTGTAACTAATATGAAAGATTTACACAATTTAGAGATGAATATATGCTTTAAAAGAATCAAATATGGAATATCTTTACCCAAAAAATTCTGAACAAGTATAGCTGCTGAGTTAATAATTTACTTAAGTAATTATTAATAATATGTACAAATAACTTTTTTTCACTAACAACTTCTGCACATAATATATTATCAAATGCTAGTTCACTGGAATTTGATGCATTTTTCAAGCAAAGTTTAATTAAAATTATGTAACTTGCCCAAGTTCTACCCAAATTTTTAACAAGGATATATCTTACAACAGAATTCAGAGCTCTTGTATCTTTTTCCTTAAAAGAGCTTTTAGAGTTCTTGTGTAGGCTTTTAAGCTGTCAGATCCATCCTTCAAGGTCATTGTATGTACAGTAGGGGATTTGAACCTGGTCCCAATATCATGAGTAGTCAGTTGCCTCCAGTAATGAACATAATTTCTGTGGCAATTTGTTACTCATTTTGAACACTTGCAAACCATAACATTAAGCATCAATCATGATCACTACATACTGCTATAAAAAAAACCCCATCTAGAAAAATTCAGGGCTTTATAATTTTCAA
Source organism: Stegodyphus dumicola (assembly GCF_044657685.1). NCBI lineage: Eukaryota > Metazoa > Arthropoda > Arachnida > Araneae > Eresidae > Stegodyphus > Stegodyphus dumicola. Next base: position 187,149,974 of record NC_140781.1, read on the forward strand.
TATTGTACTTTTAAGATGAACTGCAACTCTAAAAAAGTTACTCTTTTTAAAAGTCTTCATGCCATAAACTAGCACATGGAGCATAAATATCAAACAGAATAATGGCAGAACTTGAAGTTTTATTAGTTTGTAAAAGTACTTTCCAATTAACTGTGTGCGCAGGCACACCTCTCACTAGAAAGTCATGATCTTATTGGTGACCAATTTTTTAACAAGCTAACTTTTAAAACGAAACAGCAATTTTCAAAATGCTGCCATGCTAAGAATTCCATACAAGAGTTATAAATCAATAAAATTCAAAAACCAAGGAACATTAGCAATAACATTCCTAAGCTGTTATTCTCTCCATATACATAGTATTCTGTTTTCACTTAAAAAACATCAGGATTGCACAAAATCGGTTTTATGCTGCTTAAGCATCGTACACCAGTCAAAACAGAGGCATGCTATGCACATACCTGGGTTGACATAGAAATACTTTTTGACGACATCATAGGTTATCACAGAATCACTATTGCAACATAGAGAACAAACATGCATGTGCCATTTGGACCGATTTATTCTTAAAATGAGGTGGGTGGAATCATGTCGTAGGGATTTTTTCTGTTTTACGTTTTCCCTGTAATTTCCACAGCATTCAAAGGGCACAGACATAAGAAGACAAAATTACTTTTAAGTAATCCAAGCTGATATGCTGATCATCATTTATTATTAGCTATTTTATTAAATTGGGTTTAATATTAAGCATTTATATTTTTATATTCTTAAAGCATTTATTTATATATTCTTAAAAATACAAGTGTTTTCTAAAATTTGTTTTGCAGTATAACATTATTTTATAAAAAAAAAATAAGTAAATCTTAATTATAATTATTCAATTATTATTTTTTATTTATGATTTTCATTATTATATTATTATTACAATTAATTCTAATAATTTCATTATTAAAATTAATTATAATAATTATATGGCAATAATAATTATTATGTTGTAATTGATAATTAGTTTATCTTTTTTATCTTCGAGCTACGATCTATTTGCCTTATTACACACTGAAAAAAATTTCCTAATAATTAATTATAATGATTATACAGTGATAAATAATTATTATATTTATTGAGTGATTATAGTAATTATAATAACTATATTATAATAAATAAATATTACATCACTTCGATTTTTGCGCTGAAAGCTATATGCAGTATTACATGTACTGGGGAGCTAAAAAACGAAATTTCTTACCTCAGTACTTATTATTCTGTATCACAATCACTACACATATCCAAGTTGTCTTCCTCTTCATCGGAGGGAATAATCAAAGATTCGCATAAATCTTCAATCAAACCATCTTTTTCCCTGTAGTTATTTTATACACGAGTGCAGCACTTCTATTTTTCTATCGTTACGCTTTCAAGAGCTTCTTTTGCAATTTTTAATAATTTATTCATTTCAATGTCTCCAGTTGTGTTGCAGTTCTGAACAAATTGCTTTATTTCACCCCATACGAATTCAATTACACTAATGTCGCAGTGGTATGGGGGCACACGTAGAGCCATAAAACCATGTTTTTCGAGCATTGAATCAAATTTATGAGACTTTTCTTTAGGAGCATTTTATTTCACAAGCTCCATTAACTACACTTTCCTTCAAACTGGAGAGAATTGCACATTTTTGTTAAGTAACCAATGGATCATTTCTTCTTCTCAGCTTGCCATAGTTGGACATTTATTTACTTGAACAGTGTGGTAAGAGGCATTGTCTAGAATCAATACAGCATTTGGTGGAAGATTCAGAATGAGTTTTTCGGAAGTCCACTTTTCAAAAACAGTAGAATTCATTTATCCGAGATAGTGCCTAGTGCCCCAGATGTGGTATTTGCTTCATATACTAGAGACGTATCAGGTAAAAATCCCATATCTCCTTCAGCACATAAAACAATAATTCTTTTCAATGCATTGCCGCTCAGCACAACGTCAAAAACTGCTTCCGATTGCCAACACTTTGAAAATGTTATGTTACTATCCACCCAGGTTTCATCCAAGTAAATGAGAGGTCTTCTTTCACGACGAAATTACCTCACTTTTCTAAGATACTGCGTTTGTTTTAATACAATGTCACTTTATTCAATTAAAACTTTTCTCTTGCTTTGGCTTTTTCTCCATACAGATCCCATACTATGCAGTACATTTTTTAATGTTTCTCTTTTCCATTTAAAATCAATCTTTTCTTACAGCACAGAAGCAGCAACTTTGAAAGGGATGGAAATTTTTTTTCCCTTAATATAAAATTCATGAACAGTTCTTCGAGCACAGAAACTATTCAGCTCCCAGTTTCTTGTGTGCTTTTCCTTTACAGCTAATGAATTTAAAGATAATTGCTTTGGCAATAGGAAACACTGGCTGCTATTTTCACAGACATGCAATTCAGGATTACAGATGTTTAGCTTGAATTATGATTACATCCTTAAAAGGGATTCACACTCACTTTGTTTCACATAGCACAAATTTTTTACTTTTAATGCAGTCATAATTCGCTTTCTAAAACTAGATGAAAATTTTATTAAGTTTACAATAAAATCTTAAATATATATCAAAAACATATCACAGGACATACTTGCATATAAGTAGAAAACTGAAGACAGAAGATTAATTATTGAGAATGCACCTGAAGGGTAGCTACTAACATAAAAATGCCTTCAGTTTAGTTTATTAGATTACGGCGAAGCACTCGAGGGCTATCTGCCTTAAGGGAGAGATGCCTTCGTGGAGGACTTTTTAGGGGAAACTGGCTCGTATACATGTTACACATGGGGAAAACCACGATAACACCCATGCAGCCAGCCCGTTTGCGGGATTCGAACCTCGGACCAAACTACCAGTGTTCAGCGACATTACCGCTCAGCCGCTGATGGGCCAAAAAAAAATGCCTTCAGATGGAATTTATAGGAAACACAGACTCGTATTTAAACAGCACATGAAAAATGACACCAAAACTCCTTTGCAGTTGGCCTCAACAACTACATACTTTTGAATCAATGTTCATTATGAATTTGATTCCAACCAGTATTTCAAACAAGGCTTAATTCTAAAATTTAAGAGAATCAGATCTCAAATAAATTATGTCAGCAATAATGAAAAAATAAAATAATAAATTATTAATAATAATTAAATCAATGATAAACATTTAAAATAAAAACAATAATTAATGTATTGGTAAAATCTCAGTATCTCAAATCTCCAGTATGTCCAAAAAAAATTATTACGTATTAAATATATTTTCCCAGAGCTATCCTGAAGTAATTTCTTTGAAACCACTAATATCTTGAATTTCCATTTCAGATTTTCTAATTCAGCAGTTCAACCACTTCATTCCTGTAAAAAGAAATATTTGCAAGTGGTTCCTTCTATAATCTTCAGGTTTTAATACAATCTTAATTGTTCTTAACTTCTTTTTACATGTTCTAAGAGGTATAACACAGTACATGGAGAATTTTTAGCAACCTTTAGCCTCCAATAAAATACTGATCAATCAGAAAATTACTAATTTTTCACCAATTAATTCTCTATGAATCCTTAATTTTTTTGGGTGGAGATATACACTATGGTTACAATACATGAGAATTAACAAATATAGTCTAAGTCACCAGTTACAGGAAAACTATAAAAATGTGCTGGTTAAAGAAGCAGAGGAAACTGTTAACACACTGTATATCTTTCCATTTTATGACATTACTTTTTCTTACTTCTCAGCCTTTAAAACCCTTTTAACGAAATGAAAATTTTACCCTAAAACCAATCCAGGATCAGGTGAAGAGTCCAATCCGATACACAGCTAAGAAAAAATACTTTTCTTTTCAAAAGTCAGCAAGGTTTAAATTTTTTATTCTATATTTGACACAGAAAATAAGCCATACATTCCATTACTAATTAATACCTGTCTTACTAAAAGTAATGCTATACAAATAAGAACTTCTTACTGATAGAATGCAGTTTCATTAAAATGAAATGTCAAAGCTCAGTTCATTTACTGCCCGAGTATGGCAAGCTGAAAACCATTTCCGAAAGCCTATATTTTAGGGTGCCCCTTGGATTATTGCTAAGTTGTTGTTTCATTTATGGTAACCTGAGTAGTTGAATGTTATGGAAACCCTATTTTGACGTGATTAGTTGTGCGATTGCGATGAATTTGACTGATGGGAAAATATTTGTAAAGGTTTATTTTCTAAGTTAGATGTCAGTTAGGAAGTACATTGCTTTATTTTGTGCTGTACACCATAAAATGGCCGGTGCTGTACAGCGTATATGTGATGTGATTAATTTGAAGTTTCTATACAGTTTGGAATGAAAGGAGAAAAAAGCATTAATTGACTGGTGTGTAAGTGAAAGTTTACTTAGTAGTCATTATAAGCGTTCTGTTTGTATGAAGGAAATATGCATGGTCGAACATAAAGATAATTCAGATGGCTTTGAACGAGTTTGTCATAAGAAAGGTTCATGCAAGAAGTGCCATCAACAGTCTGGCACTATGGAGGATATTTTTGACTCTTATTTTTGTGAATTTATGTGGTGACCGCAGTATGCATATCCTAGTTCAGATAATTTTTGAAAGTTTTTGGATGCTGTTATGGAATTTTGTGTGCCACAGACTGAAGACGTACAAATTTCTAAATATGGCAAGTCGATATTTCCTTTTTGTAGTGTGTATATGTGATAATATGCATCTCCTTTTTTATGTTACTTCATTGTGCAATTTAAAATGCAGTTTATTGAGCTTCAATTAGCTATACATATTTTGTTCAATTTTGGTGATGATTAACTTTGTTTTAACATTATATGACATCATCATTCTCCTGATTCTTTCTTAAGTGAAAATAGATTGATGTGTACATGGACAAAGTCAAGGGAGAGAGAGCAATGCCGAATTTGTGCAATTCTCCGATTTCTTTTGAGTGAAAATAGATCGATGTGTACATGGACACAGAGTTTGCGCAATTCTTTAACTTGTTATTTTGGTTATTTTGGCTCTGCGCAGTGGCCATCCTTAAATTGTGCCTTGCTGGCCAATCGCCAAAAATGGACAATTTTCACCAAGGGGCACCCTGAAATATATTTTTACCCCATTTCAACAGCTGAGATGTAACAGGACGAGATCTGACTGAATTTAGGAACTAGTTTATTTAACAGATTACACAACCCACAGAAGGGCAATCTGCTTAATAGAAGGAAATTTTTAAGTACTGGATCTACAGCTTTAGCCACTCAGCCATAATGGAGCTTAACATTAATCATAACTAAGCTTAACACTGTAGTTTAATATTCCCTCCATAACAAATTCTGAAAATTAAAAAAATAAATAAAAATAAAAAATTAGAAATTACCTTACACACTGGATACAATGGAATCCAAAAAAACAGAAAATCTGTAATGATTTCTAAGACATTGAAAACAGCAAATACAATCCAATAAATTAACCAGACAGTATCATCATTTTGATTAGGTGTTGTAATTGCCAAGAACCTACAAGAATCAAAAATGCAAAGTCAAGAGTTACGATTACATTGTTTTAATAACAGTGCTTCCATTAATCATCCAAAAATATAACTTAATAACATTTAAAATTTTGCACACAAAATGAAAGCACCAATATAGACTCACTAAGCATTCTAAAGTATCATCGAATTTCCTTCATTAAGCAAGTACCTAAATAAGTTCTTCACAAAATACATTTAAAAACTTAATTATAAAATAATTATAAAGCACTTACGAGCAATATGCGGGATATATAATTCCTATGCTAAGATAAAGGACGTAGTAGAGCAGGGAACTACCTACAAAAACAAGGAGCATGCATGCACACTTTTAAATCATCATATACAGATAAAAAATATTCTTAAGCTGGACAGGGCATCAGAAGAATCTAAAGTTTCATTTCCCAATATCAGGAAATTTTAACACTTTACTGCTGGAAAGTATAATAATGCAATAAGAAGAATACTTCAAAAGCATAAAATTTAACAAGCTATTAAAAAAGCGCATGCGATTAATTAAATACTATCAAAACAAAAATAATTCCCACTAAAACAATATTACACAGTAATGACGCCAGCGAAGTACAACAAAATAATGCAAAAAAATAATAAATAAATACAACTTAAGACGTGCAGACGACGCAATATTACAGCGACTTATTTTAGACTGCAGAAAGCAATAAAACCGCGTTCCAAAAAAATAGAACACCTACAAATTTTAATTTTTCGATTATAACATCTAATCAATGGTATCTTACTTCGAGGCATGTTGACACGAGCGTACGTTAATGCGATCAAGACATTACAACGAAAGCCATCTCCAATAGGAAGGTTTTTCAACAATGGATATCGCAGTTCCTCCCTTTCAAAGTTGTCTCTTTAGAAGTCAGCGAATAGAAAGTTCAGATTTCCGCGAACTTGCCAGTCACGTGATCCACGGGACGCACGCAGGAGCTATTACGTAATGTACTTTCGATGCCTGGTGACTTTTTTAGTTGTATCGTTTCGTCAAATTCTTAACACCCTTCTTATAAACGCCAACGTAAAATCTTAGGATTAGTATCTGTTTATAATTCAAATAGGGGTAGGGAATATAACATTTTACGTCTCTTTTGCTTTGCTGATGATTATCTACAAATTCTTATGCTTCGAGATAGCCTAGAATAAAGGTTCTCAAACTTTTTTTTTCTCATGCACCCCTTTCTGCCCTCGTTTCTAAAAGTTGAAAAATATATCATACATTTATTTAGATTATTTTTAACGTGTTTTATCAATTATAGAACAAAAATGACTGAAAATATTCATAAATACCAAAACTTTTACAAACACAAATAAGTGGTTTTTTTTTTTAATTCATAAACAAAAACTAAATATTGAACAACAAGGGTCGATCGTATCCCCTCCTGAAACTATGAAATTCTCCCTTGGGGGACTTACTCCCTGGCTGAGAAACCCTGATCAAAAACTACACAGTTTCGACACTTTTCAGCTTTTGAGTACAATCGTAATTCAAGCCGAAGCTTCAGTTAAGATCAAATTTTGCAATTAAAGTGCGGCCGCCTGGAGTTAGTGTACAGCCGATGATGAAATTCTGGTGTCCTATCCATTTATACTTATACCTGTATTTTGATTTAATGATTAACTTTTTTTACCAATACCATAATTTATTGTTTGTTCTATCAATTTACTCTTTATTTATTTTCAAATAGTCATATTCTATTATTTTATTTCTTTGTTTTTATTTAACTTTCTTAATCATCTTTCATAGGGCTCTGACACTACTAACTTTCGAAATCTAAGAATAAAAATTCGTTTCTAGCATCGAGATAAACCGTAAACAAATATCAGTACACTAGCATGTGAAAAGTAAACTCTTTTATAAAAATGCATATAATTTGCGAAAATAAACATTACCCTTTTCTGCCTATTTCATAAAAATATGACAGCTAATATGCATACTTTAAAACAGCTTACAGTTTGGATTTTGTTTTAATCTAAATACAGCAAACGTGACCTCAAAATAATCACACTTCACCTTCAAAGAGGGGGGAAGGCGTTTTATTGCAGCCACAAAATGCACACAGTTTGAATATAACACTTTGACTTGACAGTTGTCTCTAAGATGAGGAACGAAATATTTTTAATTCCCCTGGGGCGCCGCACCTCCTGCATGCTTGCCACTGATGAATTTCTGCTTAACCTGCTGTAAAATAATATAAAGTTACATTATGAGAATAGCATAATATTTTCTGGCATCTTACTTCATTACTCCAAATAATGCGTCGGCCCCGCCAGTTGCCGAGATGGTTAGATTATTGAATGCTGGTAGTTCGGCCGGAGCTTGAGTCAGACAACTGGCTGCTTGTTTGGCTTTCGTGGTTTATCATGCTCTGTTTATAGGATTATAACATAAATAAGAAAGATTTTCCCTTAGAAAGTACGTGACGATTATCTTCCTTTCACTTAATCAGACAGTACTCGTGCACTTCTCGTCAGTTTTTATTTGATGGATGAATGTGATTATTACACACAAAACAAAACAGAAAACTGTATATAGCTGATTTTAGAGTGAAAAGGATGCTTGAGCTGTAGAGGTTTTCACTATAATTTCTTTACAAGATCACCCTCTATACTAATGTACTTATATATTCTGTGCTACGATTTGTTTACAACCATACAGTCATCTTGTGGAATGATTTGTCCTGAGTCTCTCGCTACTTACACTCATCTCTCCTTTTTCCATGGCTTCCCTTTTATAACATTTCTAAGGCCTTCAATTTTCAGTTTGGTCTGATATCTCCCTTTAATAGTGGAGCAGCTCCATACAAAATCAATCAAAATTAACTTATCTTCATCCCAAAACAATGTTGCCCTCAATTTTAATTTTTTTTTTTTTTTTTTTTCTGGATATTGGATATTTTAGAAAAAGTAGAAGCAAATGTTTCTTAAAAAAACGGTCCACAAAATTAGTCACTTTCGAAAGAAATTCCACCCTGAATCTTCTGCCATCAAATAAATTTCTAAAACACAAGTGATTTTGGGCATAAGCAACAGTCTTGATTTTCCGAATGAAAAACTGAGCATTTGAACCATCAGGAATGAGATTTAGATTTTGTGGATCAGAAAGGGTGATTTTAAAGTTTTTCGGTCCACCAAAAAAGAGTCCTAGCGCTTAGAAAAAAATTAGAACGAATAAAGCAACAACCTTTCCTAAATTTACAAAAAACAAAACAAACAAAACAAAGCACAAAAACCTATAGCATAAACTGATTTTTGCAAACATTTAGTTTTGCGGATGATAACTCGCTAACTGAATGCATGAACTGAGTGTAAATTCTCGTAACTTACTTATATGTAATTGTTCTAGGGAAGGCAAAAAACAGGGAGAGAAAGGAAAGTCTTGGAAGAAATATTAGAATTATGAAATAATAGTAAATAGGCATTATTATTAACAACGAGCTAATAGTTTAATTAAATTCATTTATAAGGTTATTATTTAAATTAACCAGTTATTTATAATTTCAGCATTTACTATAACTTCTCCTTTCTGTTTCCTCACTAAAATGTAAGTGAGTTAACAATCATTTAAACTGAGGTGTTTGGATTTTAAAACAGAGTGTTTCTGGCCTGCTCTATTCCTAACAGCTCTGATAAGTTGTAATTATTCGGCTTTGCGTTATATCGCTGCCGACACTTGATACGCCAGTAGAGTTACTCAGTTTAGAGTATATTTTAACTGTATAGTCTTTGGCTACTATTATACGTTTTAGCTTGACTGATTACTCTTTTTAGTTACTTCACCACGAACTGCGGTTGATACTGTTAGCACAAGAACGCGCATTTATGTTCTAAGTTCTTTTTAAATAAAAAGGTTTATTTAAAACTTTCCCTGACTTTATAATTACTTTCAGGCACAGCGATAAGTCTCTTCACGTCTGTTAGAGGTTCTGGACTAATGAAATTTTATCAGATCAAATAAAACCTCACAAATTAATTAATTACAAATTTAAATTAAAGGGGAAAAAAACGGCAAAATTCATAAGACTTGAACCTTGGGCTGTACTGTTGTAGATGTTGATTATGCTCATGCAGTTGTAGTTCTTATATCACACTACTGAGTAAAAAAGGAAATAAATGCTAATGTGATATCATTTGATCTTAAATAAATTTCATATTCGTTTTTAATTTGAATTCATCACATAATTACATTATGAAATAAAACATGTCATTAGGTTTATTTCAGAGCAAGAAACATGAAAAATTGGCAATACTTTTTTCAGGATTCGAACTGCGGCTTCCCGATTGCTAGATGGACGTGCTTCCATGTACGCCATGAAATCGTATGGTAAGGAACGAGAAAAATTCCTTTCATTCCTCCTCACATAAAAGGCGACTGGGTAGGAGACTCAGTGGTCAAATGCAAGTGGCGACAAACTGCAGTCCATCATATTTTACTTCGGGGGCCCCTTTACTGTCCTTCCAGGATTCGAACTCCGAATAGTTGCGTGTGCTTCAGATTACACCACAAAAGCAAGCGGTAAGCAAGCTGGTTTGGTTTATTAGATTACGGCAAAGCATTCGAGGGCTATCTGCCTTAAGGTAGGGATGCCTTCGTGGAGGACTTTTTAAGGGAAACTATCTCGTATACAAGTTACACATGGCGCGGTAAGCAAGCAGAAAATTCCTTACAGGTTTTATTCATTTATTACATTCATTTTTAACATTAATCTTTCAAAGATTTCTTTGTGCTGCACAGCGGCGCTGAAGAAGACAATAATGCTACTTTATCTTCATAGTAAACTCAAACTTTGCTTGTAAACTTTAATGTTCATCATTCAGTAGCGATGCTTTCAGCATTATTCTCCTCTCAGAGTCATGTACTAATATCGTTTCATGACAGCTGAATGTGCACAGTTTTTGTCAATGTAGAATTAGCCAAAGAAAAAGGGGGGAAAGGCTGTGGAGGAAGAGAATGAATTGTAAACGCTTATTTTTATTTCTTTGATATTTACTGATGCAGAAATATTGGACTTTTCTGGAAACTTTCAAAATAAGAAGATTATTTTATATCACAGTTTGCTTTGCGAACTTCTTTTAAGATTTTTTCCCTCCCGCCTTTAAATAATTTTTTTGGTTTGTCTATGCTACTTTTCTTTGCAAGTGAGTTTTTTTTCTTTCTTTCTTTCGTATTCCTCACCTCCTTGCTATCTTCTATTTGACGCAGGTGCTTTATAATGAATGTTGCTTCTCTTTCTGCTGTTAGAGCATATAAGACTAACTTAGCTAAATTTTCCTTCTTAAAAATGTTTCCCAAGGACTATTTCTATTCTATCGAACTGATGGAAACGGTTTACATCACTGTTTATGTACATTTTCTTATACTATTTACCTGATTTGTACTGTTAGATTGCAGGCTTAATGCCAGCATTTACAGCGTCATTTTATTAGGCCTCAATTAACTGATGAACTGAACTTTGCTGCCATTATCTAAATGGGTTTCGCATTAGAGCTTCGATTTACTTTATATACTTTTATTATTATTGTTCTTTATGTATTTTTATTATTATTTTTCTTTATGTATTTTTATTATTATTTTTCTTTATGTATTTTTATTATTATTTTTCTTTATGTACTTTTATGTTTAGAATTTTTACTTTATATACTTTTATTATTATTTTTCTTTATATACTTTTAAAATTTTTACTTTATATACTTTTATTATTATTTTTCTTTATATACTTTAGATTTTTTACTTTATATACTTTTATTATTATTACTTAATGTACTTTTATTACTTTACATACTTTTTATTATTTATTATTACTTTGTATACTTTTATTATTATTTTATTATTATTTATCGAGATATTACTTTATAAATGCATTCCTCATAACTTTAACCCTTTTGCTCCGACGTTCTTATGTATTTACGTTACGAGCGCCCATTTTTTATGGATCCAGTTACATTAGGTTACATCTGACGGGCATATTCACAAAGCTTACAGACCATTTCTCTACGGGCTGCTCTCATTGGAGGAAACATGTGCTTGGCGGTCATATTTGAAATGGCGAGTTATCGCCCTGTAGGTGTGGTAATTAACGCAAAACAAACGTTATTTCATTCGATATTTTTTTAGTTTATGAATGAAAGCTTAGAGGAATTGTGTGGAATATATTTTAAATAACCTACTGATCTTATTAATAGTTTACTTGTATTTGAATTTAAACTTTTAAAAGTACGTAATTGTTTTACTAGAAAAAGATGTTTACACGGAGATAGCATATGCACTTTTTCGTCATTTCTATTGTGTAAATTTTCGTAGCGCATTAATTTATACAAATAAAGGAATATTAAAAAATTAACCAAAGGAAAACATTCAGTAAACATTTAAGGGCGTCGGATACCTATTCTCTTTACCTAAATTATGAGTAAGTATAACTAAAATTATATTTCATTCCATTATGCGCTATTTCTATTGAAATGCTTTTCGGGATTTTAGATAGTAATCTTGCTACTAGTACCTACTACAAAGAGTACAATAATAATAAAATTAATAAAAATAAAAATAAGAAAAATTAAAATTAACAAAAATAGAAAAATAAAGGAGTTTAATTTTTAACACCACACGCGAAGGCGAAAAAGACAAAGTCATTCAATAAAGTTAAAATAAAAATAAATCTGTGCAAAGCAGAGTTTATGAAAGTTACGAGCGGCGGCAGAACCGGCGATCTAGAAGCCTGAGGTTTTTTTCCCGCTCTCGTTACCGCTGAACTGCGGTTTCTCCGCTGGATTATGCCCACTTTTTGGTACACGACGCTCAAATACAAATTGTGAAGGCGATGAACCAAAAGTCGCCAGCCAAGCACTAGATTCTGTAACCCTACGTTTCCTGTTTTAACCAATCGGAGGAAACAGCAGCAGAAACGGTCTGTAGGCTATGTGAATAAGCATCTGACGGCAGTAATCATCTATGCGGCCTGACTGGTGTTGCCATTCCGTGCGACACAAGATCTTTAACATCTACCCGACCTAAGCAGACTGTTATACGTCATAACTCTCATAAGTGTTGCTATTCTTCCCTTCACAGCTTCTTCACTTCATCTTTCAATTTTAAACAGTATTTACTTTGATTAAGACAACAAAAATCAGCGTTATATTTTCAAATTTTCACAGGACTAGTTCACAGGTTCTACCGAACCCTCATCCTGAGCTGCGATGATGCTTAGCCGTGATGGCAACTGAGCATGATGGCTCGCTAAAACCACGAAGTATAATGAGTCTTTATATTCCGTGGGTAAAACCATCGAAACCAGTCCTTACAAGACAGCCTGTAAAGTATTAAAAAGTATGCATAATGGCCAATGATTATGGAAATAAGTCAAAAGATGTTGTGTCGAAGTACATTTTGTAACTTCTCTGAATGTAATTTACATGCAGCAGAAATTTGCCTTTTGTAATCTAGTTCACATATTTAAAATATAGTTAGTCGCTTAGTAGCTACTTTGCTATATGTTTTTCTTTTTCTTATGTGTTAATCTCTGCCTCTCGAATAGAAGATAATATCAAATTCCTTTAATTTTTAAGTAAATTTTGGCCCAATATGTGAGTAAAAATAAAAAAAATGTTTCACTCTTAATGCAGCCCATAGATACGCGTAAAATGCTTGATGCTGAATAAAACATTTCCGTCCGCTGACCTTCGGTGTTCGTATTTAATTAACGAAGTAATTACGCTTTTTATTGATTAGAGAAAACTGCAGATCCGGAAGTCAGTGTCTAAGCGGAATAAATATTAAAACGTGCAATTTAAATAGACAAGGGGGAATAGCACTAAATTCCAATACACGAATAAAACCATTGACTCGGACAGAATGTTAGGAAAAAAATGCAAGAAATACTAAGTATATATAGTATAGTCATTTCTTGATTAGATAGAATTGACTATTTGATCGGATTGGTATTCGGCACATACATTTCACGTATTAGGGTATTATATAACTTTGGGCCTGATATTAATTCACGTATTTTATTTTTGGGCGTAATCCAGATGCTCAATTTACGGAAATCTCAGGATTAGTGTAAACAGCACATTAACATCTCCCAAACATGCCCGATTAGTTGATCGAACTTAAAGTAGGAGGATATCGATATTACTGAGCTAATCCTAAGAAAGGTGAGCCATACCTGACCAAACATAATATTGCTCAAAAATGGCCTGATTTTGTTGTAAAGTCCATTTGAGAGTTTTTTTTTTTTTTTTTTTCTTTCCATAGTAAAGATAGGTTCTGTGCGTTTGTGAATCGGCTCCAAACACCTGCTCGCTGGTTATCGGCAGGAAGTTCGAAGTATAACTCATGACTAGAGAATACAAAACTCTATTGGACGTTATCCCACGTTGATCGGGTGATACATCATTTCAGCTATGGAGCTAGGAATAGTTCTACCTCGATGACTAAATGGTACCTGCGATATCACTGTTAAGTGGTTAAGATAGATTGGCTTCCTGAAGTACAGTTATTTCGTAAGTCATCTAAAAATTATCGAATGTATCTTGTGGCATATAACCACGGGGGGCGTACATCCACATGAAAAGTGCTGTTCGTGAGTACAAGTGCTCCATTTTCTTATTCTGTGCTTTCCGAGGTGGTTCAGTTCCTTGAAAATCCTAATGTTCTGTGGCTGCCTTCGCAGATTAAAGCGAACATTCTGCTAAATTTTGCTGCACACTGCCATTAAGCTGCCAAGTTTTGCAAGACACATTTGCATCAGCGTCTTTGTACTGCTGATTCGCTTCGGGGCTAAGCCTAGATACTGTTAACTGGACCATCCATCCTATATTATCTCAGACTTACAGCCTCCTTTAATATCGTGCATAAAACAAAGATCCGACGCCGTAATCATCCATAAACCCAGCACCTTCATTACAATCCATAAAGAGTTTAATAGTTTGCTGTCGCAATCACCCTTTCATTTGAGTTTTGCTTTTAAAGAATTCTTATTGTTGTGCCTTTTTCATATGTGATGGGGCCAACCAGCGGCTGAGCAGTAAAGTCGCTGAACACTGGTAGTTCGGTCCGAGGTACGAATCCCGCGAACGGGCGGGCTGCATGGGCGTTTTCGTGGTTTTTCCCATGTGTAACGTGTATACGAGCCAGTTTCCCGTAGAAGGTCCTCCACGAAGGCATCCCTCCCTTTAGGCAGACAGCCCTCGAGGCTTTGCCATAATCAGATACAGACACACACAAGACAGTATTATCATATGCGATGGTCGACTCCTTTGTTAGTGGCGGGAATTTTTAACTGTTTTAAAATTCGTTTCTGGGGAGTTTGTATGTAGATTCTGCCAGTCCAAACAAATGCCAGTGCCTTGATATTTTTATTAAATAGTGTATATGAAATAAGATTAATGCCACATGTATAAGTATTAAATAAAATAAATGAGAGAATTTAAAGATATTAAATTTGGGACTTTTATGGTTATGTGAGATATTTTGGAGAGTGGAACAAACGTGAAATAAATTACTGCAGTAGCAAAGAAATAGCTGAAGTTTAGTAAAGACATTTTAGTGCTTGCTAGAAGTATGCATTTTTTTATTTCGCAATGTTTAACAAATTTAGGAAACTGCACTCCTGTTATCAATCATAAAAATGCCACGTAAAAGATTAACTGTTTATAAATAAGGTGCGAATAGAAGGAAAAAAAAATAGGAATTCGGCTTTATTTTTTACTTTATATCCCAATATACATATATACTTATAAATAGATTTGAACAAAGCTGTGTAGATACGGGAAGGGAAAGAGAAAAAACGAAAAATTTCTTTATCGAAGGTTAATATGAGATATTTTTACGATATGTAAATTTCGTTGCCTTCTTTCTTACACGCTTCACTTTTGAAACTTATCCATTTTATCTAGCAAATATTTGTCTCTCTTGTAAAATACAAAAACGATAAGAAATATGTCAATTGTTATGAACTGTCTCCTTTATTTTATCTGAGTATTGCGCGTCACATTGTGCGTCAATTTCTTATCATATACAGAAATAACCGTTTCAAGAGCCTGATGAATAGGGCACATATTATTTGCGTTTATTCAACTCGCAAATATTGGAAGCAATATGTGGAAAGATAGATGCTGAATAAAGTACAAAGCATAAGTTTTTAAAAGGAAATTATAAGAGTATAGTGTACTGTTTGGAAGATCTGAATTCACTGAAAGCTGCATCATAATAACAAATGCCTATCAAATATCATTCAGGAGAACTGAACAATGGAAAACTGAGAAATATGCAGCAGATTTCTATACTTAGACAGCGTGGGATGAGAACTTAATATATTATCCAAAGTTGGTATGACATATGTCTAATTTAAGGATATGGCAACTTTAATTAGCAACATTTAGATGCTGAAATCAAAATCAAAATTTAAAAACTTCTCAGAGGAAAGAATTGCTTCTGGAATCATCGCTTCATCATCCTGGATTTTAACTCCACAGAATAAACACCAAATTCGAAAACTGAATGCGTTACCGAACATCATTAAATATTTAAATATTCATTAAGGTTATGAAACTTGATATCATCTAAGAATTTAAAGGTTTTAAAGATCTAAGAATTTAAAGATTCTGTGTGACAAATTGTTAACGTCAAACATTCGTATATTTTTAATATAAGTGTACTATATTTAAATGCGTTTTTAATGCTTTACGAATCGAAAACATTCACCGGTAACCGGGCACTAAAGGTATTTTGCGCAAAAATTAATTATTTTTTCCCAGTAAATTGGCGGTGAATTTCCTCTTACTTTTAGAAAACATAAGTGAAGAATATGAGAGAAAAATAATCGAAATTATTTCAAAAAAATACCTATTTGTTAATATTTAAAAGATTTTTAATAAAGACTTCAAGTTAATTTTTCATTTGAGCAATAAGGCAATTAAAGAATCGCTTTCTGTGTTTGATTCGTCGATGCGATCCAGTAAGTCTTTTCACTTATAAAATCTTAACTTGTTTCTCATCTTCCTAGAATTTCCCTTATCTTTCCACAAAATCTAATTATTAAACAAAAAATACCCATATATTCTTAAGTTATAACACTTCCATTTAAGACGTATTCCTTTATCTTCTTTCTGATACTAAACAAGCAGTGGGTACCTGGAAAGCTAATTTCATACGAAAGTGATGTGAAATCTCAAATCACGAACAATTCGGTTCACAAATTATAAGAATAAAAAAGAGGTCTTGAGTGGCAAACGGTGTCTAGAGTTATGAATACTAAAGTAAGCAAAACATTATTTTCAGAAGGGTTTTCAGAAGCCCGACTGCAGCAGTTTAAGAACCTAATAATATACTGCGCGGCGTTCGCCAAAGAAAGTTCTTGCAGTCTTAAAAACGTCAAAGTCTACAATGGTACATGAAATGAATGTCTCCCCATGGAGGTAGGAAAGGGAGGAGGGGCCATTCCGCGCTAGAAGTGAAGCACTGCTTTGAAGCTTGGGTCACCAGACGGGGTGTTTCTTTGTTTACATTCAGAAGCTCGCTTGACAAGATTCTGATAGTATTTCGACACACGACAGTTCCATAGAAATCGAAAAAGGGACACTCTCGCATGAAAGAAACATTCATAGTGTGATGGATAATAGCAATTTGTATAGTTTACTGACATTTACGCAAAAATCACATCTTGGTCATTTTTCGATAACTAATAACAGCGATTTTGATTATGAATTTGTTTTATAAAATTCTAAGCTGTTGCACTACAAAAATATAGATTTTAAGAAAAATGTTATGCTTAAAGAATGAAAAATACCTTACGGTACATTTAAAATTGTATACGTCTTTCGATACCCTTGATAGAGTATTCGCTACTTTTATTTTATTTTCCAAACGTCAAAATGTTTTAAATAAAACAAATTTTTTTCACATCCATATATTATTGTAACATTTACCTTTTAAAATTTTTTAGAGAAGAGGCTTTACTGTTGCTCATTTTAAACCCATCGTTTTAATTTTATATATCTGAAAAATAATCACTTTGGGCTTACACGTTTTACTTATTTGGGTTAATTAAAAATAAAATTACCATCAAATGTTGCAATCCTCGTCAAAATTATATGTATGGGTATTCATGCATGTGCTTGCAAAAAGCATGTATCTGCCTTTGACAAAATACTTAAATATTCATTAAATTATTTATAAATGTATTTGAAATGAAGAATTTATTCACTTATAAACAACTGTGAAAGTACTGTGAAGAAATCTAATGATTAAATGTATCTAATTTATAATGATTATAAATGTTATCTAAATATATAATAACCTTAATATTGAGTTGTAAACATAAATTGAAATCCTGTTGACAAATACGTTATAAAACTATTTAAGCAAGAATTGTTCGTATTAGAAAGCAATCTGTTAAAAGGTATTGTAAAGCAAATGCCATGAGATGCGCACTTAAGAACGTAATAAAGAGTTTTGGAATATGTATTGTTGAAATGAAGGGTAAAAAAAAATCTGATAAGTATAATTAAAAGAATTATTCCCCTTACATTTTATAATAACTCAGTTACAAGTTTTAAATAATACTTAAAAAAAAAAAATTATTTTATTCCCTTTCAGAAATGTTCAGAGAAAGTCAAATACTATTTAATACCTATTTAATTATTAGGAATTAGCGAAATACTTATTTAAAGTATTTCGTTAATTCCTAATAATTCTCTAATTTAAAATGAACCGAATAGAGCATTAATTATAAATTGACTTACATTTTTCGATTTAAAAGATGCCTCAGAAGCCAAAAAATCATGTCATATTTAAGAAAGTATTTTAGGAAGAAGCTCTATAAATAGAAAAGAAATAATGCATAATTTTAATATTAATAATGCAATAAACTTTGATCTTAATTTTTGTACCTTAACCGAATAAAATCGAATTACCTTAATTTTTTTTCTAATGTAATTAACGAAAACTTATGAAAATATTTCATTGAAATTAAACCATTCTGAGAAAACTGTCCTGTGAAAAGTATAGCATTTAATTCCGTTCAGAATGAAATGTTGTTTAAAAATATGTTGTTTTCACATACTTAGGACTCTGAAGTGTTGTAGAAAAAGAAAATATATACATTTATATGTATATTTGCGACGTAATTACAAAATATTTACACCCGAACGCGTCAAATCCCATAGAACCCAATGGTAAATGACCCAATGTTTTGGTCACCACGTAGGGATCGCCGGTGCTTCAGAGCAGGGTACGGAGAAACTTGTTTAGGGCGACTCCTTCTTACTTCCTACCTCCATGTGTCTCCCAGACGTTGTATGTCATGGGGTTAATTGATGGATTATGGAGTAAGCATTTGTAAGAGGCTTCACAGGAATTCTGTTAATACTAATTATTATTATTATAAAATGTTACAAAATTAGCTTTATAATAAATTTTATCAAAATGTGCAATACCTATCTCTCTCTTTCTCTTTTTTTTTGGTTAACATTTTGTTGAGCTATAGAGCAAGTTAATAGTTCATAATAATGACAAAAAATAGAGTCAGGGAATTCATTTACTTGTAATGTTATCACATTGTGACGTGTGAGTTATAAAATAACTTTCTGATTTTTTCATTGCTACAACGTCAATAAAAGAAAGTAAGTAGCTTCCCAAGAAGGTCTGGTTTGTTTTTATTGGATTACGGCAAAGCACTCGAGTGCTATCTGCCTAAGGGAAGGCCTTCGTGGAGGACTTTCTAAGGGAAACCGGGTCGTATACACATTACACATGGGTAAAACCACGAAAACCCCCATGCAGTCAGCACATTCGCCAGTATTCGAGCCGCAGATCGAACTGTCACTGTTCAGTGACTTTACCTCTTAGCCGCTGGTGGGCCTGATTTGCCAACAAGAACCAATTATTTACGTAAATTTCAGAAAAAAACCTATTTTTATTATTCAAATTTCAGATTGCTCCAAACCGCTTTGTAGTGCATTGCTGGTGATTCAACTTTGTAGATCCTAAAATTTGTTCTTAGATATTAGAAGAGGTTTGCTGTACGATTTTTTTATTACTGCTTTTTGATAGGATTCCAGACTTTTCCTGCGTCAGGAGGCTCTCACCTTGACAGTTTTAAAACCGGTTCCTTTAGAAGAAGTCTTATGCAGAAGAAGTAATTCAATGAGTGGCTTTCTAATTAAAGACGCATACTGTATTTCTAATTAAAGACTGTCTCGGCATAGTACATAAATGGGGCCTGATTTCAACCATCAAATTAAGAAAGATCACTATTGATGAACAGAACGCTCTCTCTTAACACCTGGCGCAAACTGAAAAAGGTCAGTATAACTGAAGTATAACAGTCTCTGTAACTGAAGTATAACAGTCAATGTACGCGAGAGGGGGCTACAAAGGAATGCATCAGAGACACAGCTGCTATTTGTTAGCGAGGTACTATGTATCGCGAACGACGCACGCTCCGCTCTTGGGGAAGGATTGAGCCTCCAGACCGACGAGAATTGAAAAAGAAAGTTTGTTTTTTGAGAACTGGCAACGCTTTTAGATCAGTGACGCAGTAGAATAATGACGCTTTTAGATTATATATGAATAAGCATGATGCTAAGTAATTAGAAGTGTTTTTTGATGTTGTAATGATTTCGAAATTGTTTCTTTTTTGTGTGAAATGTCAAATAAAGTGATTCATACAAAATTAGTGCCAATTTTAGATGAGTTTCGAAATTGTTTCTCTTTTTTCTGAAATGTCAAATAAAGTGATTCATACAAATTAGTGCCAATTTTAGATGAGTTTGAAACCAAATCGGAGTCTACAAAAGCGGCGGACCAGAATCGAAGAACGCAGATCATAAAGGTAAGCAACCTTTCTTCATTTGCTTATCTAGAATTTTGAATGATCTGTTTTTTACTGAATTGAAATGGTACTATGCTCAAATTAATTGCCAGTGGTGCTTGTCGCGAAGAAGACGATTTTACAGTATTGGGGAACTGTCATAAATCAAAATATCATTTTTCGAAATGCACCAGTTTTTCAGCCCATGAGCAATATCTAGGCTGCTCGATAAAAGGAGCGACGAGCTTTATTTTTTTAATAGAGGACTGGTGAGCTGAATGGAAGGCCCGCGTTTATCCAGAGAAGTCGCAAGTTTTACTTATCAGAAAATTTAGCACCAAAGACAACATCACCCTCTTCGGACTTCAAGTTCCAAAGGTCATCCAAGCAGTATACCTTGGAGTCACATTAAATCGTTCATTCACATGGTCTTCTCACATCAAACGAATGCGCAGCAAGGCGTGGGGAGTAGCCTTGAGATTATATCTGTTACATAAAATAAATTGAATTATAATTTCATTGCAGGGATAACAGCTTTTATTAAGAGAATGGAAATGTAAGCAATCAGAATACAGCAGCGATCAACATTAATACAACTCTGTAACTGAAGTTCAGAACTTAAAGTTGGCAGATTGCCCAAAAACATAGATTACGTCATTTAACGCTCTGAGAGGCGAACACAAGCTAATAAAGGAAAAGGGAAATCATATTAATCATTGCATCTCTTAACATTCGGAGGTGTAAAATATACAACAATATCCACTTCTAAAGGATCAGCTCCTGTCACTTTATCGTAAAAGGCAAATTTACACCTCTCTCATCCGGCCTATTCTTACATACGCCTCGCATACCTTGGCAAGTGCGAGTAAAATTAACATCTATTTCCCTACAAAAAATTAAAAACAAGATTCTCAAGATAATCACCGGAGCTCCATACTACGTTAGAAACAAAAGTCTGCATGCTGACCTGAAAGTGGAACTTATTTCTGATTTTCTGCACAGAATAAATGCTAAATTTTATGATGAAGCTACGCAGAACACGTTCGCCGGCTTTGCTGATATTTTCGCCATTTGCAGCTTTTTCTTTTATATAGCGCAAAAACGCAGAAACAAGATCAACTTGTGTAACCTTCGTATTAATTTTATTGCAATTATTGGACTTAAAAACTTTCAGTAGCTCAGGAGTCATAGGACTGCCGCCACACCCCTGATAGGACAATGCTAGTCTTCTGTCATCGCATCCTCACCAGCCAGTGAGATTTCGGAGACAATGCGTCTCATAGTTTTCTTATTTTGACTATATTTTATCTTAAGGCACACACCTTTATGGTGGACCAATTTGATGAACTCTTACGTGTGAGGCCCCTCGTGGGATTCTCTGATAAGCTCTGGTAAGAGCGGAATTGATTCCCGCTGTAAACCAAAGCATTTTTTTAATATGCCCACCAGCGGTCAAGTGGTAAAAGCCACTGAGCACTTGTATTTCAGCCCGGGTTCGAGCCCCGAGGAACGGGCTGGGTGCAAGGGCAATTTCGTGGTTTTTCCCATGTGTAACGTGAATACGAGTTAGTTTCCCTTAAACGCCCTCCACGAGTCATCCCTCCCTCTCCTTGTAGTTTCAAATGGTTACTTTATTCAGGATTCAACCCGGACCCTTCCTTACCGCAGTAGGCTTCCATAACCGCTGTACCGTCTGGACAGCTTTTAAATTTCCTTATATAAAAGCAGAGAATTTTATGAAAATTGTTCCAGACCCGTGTGGTGGAAGAAATTCGGAAAAATAAAATTCAGTTTCTTTCAGTCTTCACAGAGTTAAAATTTGCTGTACTTTAATGAGTTAAAGAACAAAAATTTGCATGAAAAATTTGTGGAGATTACGTTTTATCTTGTCGTTAGTGAAGGTGTCGCCAAGCAGCATGATTTAGCGCCAGTTATGGATAAACGTAACGTAATAACACACTCATAATATCTGCGGTTTCGTTTGATGCAACCCTGACTGATTCTCGGTAAGCCGTAGGATATAAATTAACTGCTATTGCTGCATATTTTCTTGCATTTTGAAAAAAAAGAGATATTAAAATTTGAGATCTGCCTTTTACAGAGCAACAAGATGTGGATTATTTTCAAGGTTATGGGATCCTACCGTCAGAAAAGTGTGTGTAATGGTCACGATATGGCTAACTAAATATGGCCGACAGAACAGTCATAGATTGGAGAAATTTGCGGAGAGTTGCACATAGCTTTCTAAACAGAGCTTCCGGTAAAATCGAAGGACTTAAGAAAATAGCAGAAATAGACGAAAGTCTTTTTACAAAGCGCAAAAACGAAGTGGTTCGAAAATTGATTATTTACTATATAAAGAGGAGTTAATTCCTTCAGAATTCCACTGGAATAATTAGCGTAACTTAGGCAGGATCTCCGCCAAATTTCCTGGTTCGATGACAGCTAACTTTCACTGTCGACAGGATAATACATAGGTACCCAACTTTCTTTATATTAACATATCGCCAACCATTAACACGTAAGATTAAGTTTTCCTCATATTAATGCTATTGGACCAAATAGGCGAAATGTTTTATCAGAATTTGTTACTAATAGACATCAGAAAAAAATGTTTTCAAGAGGTGATATCTACAAATAACTGTGAAAGGTAAAGGGATAAAGGGTACAAAAATAAAAGAAAGAAATCCTCCGAGACAGTATGGTGTTTATAGTTTTCAATAAACTTGGGGTTTTAAAGAAAAGGCAAAAATGTAACTGTTTTTGCATTAATATTTACAAGCTACGTACTTGTCTATTACTGGAAGTCGATGCAACATTTGTACGAGTTTCTGTAAATTAGTTTAATAAATTCTTAAAAATATGTTCTGCGCTATTTTATGTTTTTTACGTTAGTTAAAATCGATGAAAAGAGTAAAAACAAATAAATTAAAAGTTAGCTTAACTTTATTTGACCTAGAGACAACAAACGACTGGATCATTGGAGTTCCGAATATCTAAAATCTGAATAATTTGAAGCTGTATTGTATTTAATATCGAGACAATGAGATCACGGTTTAAATCAGAAAGTCTTGAGTTTCGAATTTCTCGAGTGCAGTTTCTGCGAATAGAAAAAGCTTTCAAAATACTCGAAATCGCCGCACAATAAGGGAAGTTAAAATGCGAAATTTTCGTAGCAAGCGCTCACAAAACGAAGTCTTTTAAATGGATTTCGTTCAAATTACAATCACAAAAACAGGGAAACAGAAGTAAAACGTGCAAGAAAAGGATAAATTTCAATAGGAATTCAGATTCTCTTTTGAAGGTTTTCACCTGATAGTCAAGGATATTTTCGGAAACGCGTTAGTATTGGTTTTCTTATGAACTTGGTTCCAGTTATAAAAGTTCTTTATATCTAATGAAATTGATGCACGAATTTTCACAAGAGAGAAATGTTTTAGGAGCGTTTTTAAGAAATGAAAAGATTCGAGGAATAAAATACCAGAGATTTCGAGAAATGAAAATATCACATCACTTCGCGTATTTTTTGTAGCAATCTCTTGCTAAAACAAAGTATATACTTAGCTATTCGTAAATACAGTAAGCTTTAATATTTCTCTC
Organism: Stegodyphus dumicola; assembly: GCF_044657685.1. Classification (NCBI taxonomy): domain Eukaryota; kingdom Metazoa; phylum Arthropoda; class Arachnida; order Araneae; family Eresidae; genus Stegodyphus; species Stegodyphus dumicola. Next base: position 187,173,933 of record NC_140781.1, read on the forward strand.
TTTTTAAAATTGGTGTAACTAGTTATAGATGTGGAAATGAAAGTTTTGTCTCAATAACATTCTCAACTTTATATTGTGTCATCGGGCTGATAAGACCTGTTAACAGAAAAAATGTAGGCGTTGTTAACTGAAAGCACGTAGGTTTGTGTATGTTGTTCAGTAATGGGTGTAAATCGAAAGCTGGTAAATTTTAATTATAATTAAACGATTAAAAATGGTTTAAGTTAAATATATATATATTGGAATTGAAAGGGACAAAATATTTGTCGACAGGAATAAACACTAAGTCTAGGAACTCGAACAAGTCAAATTCTCATTTAAACGTATTAATTAAAATTTTAACGAAAAAAATTGTTTAAAATATATAAAAAAAACTATGGTCGCTTTATTAGGAGGAATAATGATTAAGAATAATAGATATGTTCTAAAATTCAAATGAAAATTAAAGGGACCAAAAGTATCCCCAAATGTGTTAAACTATCGTAAAACTTTATCAATTCAAACATACAAATTTGTGGAAAATTAAAAACGAGTTTAAAATAATTTGAATTGGTCACGGTCTTATAAATATCAAGCTGCAGGCGGCTTTTACATTTCAATAAAAAGAAGTTGGATACAGTCGAGGAACTATCGACCGATGTTCGATGACTTTAGCAATTCTTAAAAATTATATTATATTGTAAGCCTGCTTTTCAAGAGTGTAGTATCCTTACTTGCCAAAGCTTTCCTGTCTTTTCTAAAGATATGCTTTTCGCTTTCAATTGCAGCGTTCTTTACAAAGCCTACTGGAATCTTCATTCCAGCCTTTTTTGCATATAAATCGTATATTGAAAAGAAAATTTCTCAATGCTTCAGGGCGTCCTTTCACACAGTTAAATGAATGTCTTCTCTCTGTTATTTTCTCATATTCATTTTTGGTTTCTATACGGTTGGTAGACTTTTTTTTGTAAAACTTTTTTACATTGTCAAATTTTAAATTATTCTGTCGTCTGTAAAATTCAGCGTAGAGAGTTCTTTAATTTTTTGAAGGTAGCTATTCCAAATGAATTACTTCTAATCATGAGACGATAGAAATTAGATAAAAGAGCTCGATCTTTGCATTTTAGAAAGGTCAATAAATGTAGATAGTTACTTATTTCTAATTAAAAAGGTATTGCAGAAACTTAAAGCACTCTTTCGATCGTACAAAAACATAAAAAACGGTCATCTTTAATTTTTGCTTTAATATTCTGAAATGTACAAAACAATAAAACCTAACTTCTTTTAATTAAAATAAGCGAAAGATGTTACTGATATTTGTTTATCCAATTTACGTAAAATGAGGACATTCTTAAACTATGAGGTTTGACAAATTGTAGCAAAATAAAATTTTACATTGAAAAGAAAAAAAAAGTTGGGGAATGAATTTTCTGAATGTAACGATGCACTGAAATCCATACCTCAGTGGTCCAGTGAATAAGACCGGTGAATGTTGGTAGTTAGATCCGATATCCTTTTCCAGCTAACAAACACATTGCTTTGTTTTGGTTTTATGAAATTACGACAAAGCCTCGAGGGCTAAGGGGAGGGATGCCTTCATAGAGGAATTTCTAAGGGAAACTGGCTCGTATACACGTTACACATGGAGAAACTACGAAAACTATCACTCAACCAGCCTGTTCGCGAGATTTGAACCTCAGACAGAACTACCAGTGTTCAGCGAGTTTATCGCTTGGCCGCTGGTGGGCCAACAGGTGGATTCTAAAAGTTTCTCGGGGTTTTTGTATGCATAACATTAACTTAAGTCAGTTTTCTTCAGAAAGTCTTAGGTTAGATGAATATGGAAAAGCTTACGAAAGCTTTCTGCCAAAGGGGAATGAGGGCTTTCCTGAAGGACTCTCTAAGAGAAACTGGTTAGTATTCATGTTACATATCGGGGAAAACTCGAAAATTAACCATGCAGCCATCTCCATTCTCTTGGACTTATTTGGTTTATCAGACTATTTGCCTAAGAAGAGAAATGCTTTCGTGGAGGACTTTCTAAGGGAAACTGGCACACGTTACACATGGGTAAAACACGAAAACGCTTGTCAGAAGTTCGCCAGCCCGTTCACCTGGATTAGAACCCATGTCGGAACTACTAGAGTTCATCGATTTTACCGCTCTGCCGCTGGTCTTCGTGGAAGATTTTCTGAGGGAAACTCCCTCATACTCACATTACACACGAAAACGTCCGTGCAGCCAGCCCATTTGCCATGAGTCGAACTCTACCATTGTTCAGCGACTTTACCATTAGGCAGTTGGTGGGCCGCTTGAGCTTATACCCAGGACGACCTGCCAGCATTCAACAGTTTTTAACCACTCGACCGCTAGTGGGCCGCAAACGCAAAGGATCATATAGTCTACCTGTCTAGGGTTGTTATACCAAATAGCGTTCCAAGTAGAATCAGCGTCAAGTGTTTGTTGGAAATAAAATGAAAATATTGCACAGAATTCGTCAAGGATTAAAAAGAGAACTATTATATGACTGAAACAGCAGTATTATAGTTAGGTATTAGTCCTAACTGGTGGGCTACAGCTTATTTTAAGATAACTCAGAAAAAAGAGTTATGGTTAGAGTGATAAGTAGCATAAGAGTTGTGCACCAAAAAGCAGAAATGTTGAATAAATGATAACGAACTAGTAAATGTGTTTACTATGTTTGATCAAGAGTACTGAGCGGTAAAAACGTAGTTAGAAAAATATAAATTAAATATTTCTTTCAGTATCGTCCTCTTCATCAGTTACACAATGCTGCCAAAGGCCTTTTACAGTTGGAAATACTCCTAGCACTACATACACTTAGAATTCATAGACAGACCTCTAAATCTTTACATTTCTTTGTTTAAAAAAGTGTAAAAGTTCTTTGCCGCGGGTGCTGGGGGTAGATCTATTTACATTATTATTATTATTATCTGCTTGTTCCGCCATAAGGTACTACGCGGAAGGGAGGAAAGTCTTTCTGGAGGACTTCTACTTTGATACTTTTGTAACATGCTGGTTCACAGCAGGAGATTTCTTTTCCTGCTCTTGCCAGTTCCTTACGGAGTACCAAACGGGCCTGGCGGAGGGGGAAAACATCAGCGGCATTTTCTCCAGGGAAAGCAGAAATAGACGAAGAAAAGAGTGTGAAGCATCTTGCTTCCTTTAGAGAAGATGCCTATCTGGAGTGTCAAGGAAGGAGCGGTCCAGAAAGCAATCTGCTATTCACGCGAGGAGGAGTGACAAATCCGGAACATTTGATCATAAAATTAGAGTATGTGTGTTGAAGTACTGAATGAATTACTAGAATGAGTAGAAAATGAGATCTACGACTGAGGGAAGTCATTTCGTGAGGTTCCGCTTTCTGATTGGTTGGCCTGGTCACGGAGGTCATAGCGAACGGTCTGATTTTCTTATCCTCTTGTAAAATTTCGTAGGCTAGAACATTCGCAAAATTTGCAGGGTTACTACCCATGATCCTAATGTAACACTTTTCATTCAGTCTATTGATGAAATCTTGTATTGTTTCCATTTTAAGGTCCGAGTGAAGACTTCTATTCCTGACAAAGTAGAGAGCATTGGTGATGAAAAGTAAAATCTTGTTTTGAAGAGTCTGAAGTCGTTTTAATTTCGTTTACACTGGCGTTTACCCATTCGGGGGAACGCGTAATTAATAATCGGCCGGGAGATGGAAGTATACAGTCTCCTTTTTCAAACTGAGAGAAAGATCTTCACTTTTTAGTAGTGAGAATGTACATATGGTCAGACGAGGTGAAATTTCTGTTGAAGGTGATACCCAGATAGTTAGCAGACTTGTGCTCCGAAAAGCTTAACTTCTGGCGTGATAGTGCCCCTTTTTCTTATACTTCCTGTATTTCCTTATTAGCATTATTTTTCTGGTTGAATGCACGTCTTCCATCTGCTGCACCCTTTTTCGATTTCTGGAATTTCCTCCTGCATTTTTTTCAAAGCATGGTTTGGTCTTCTCGATTTAGCATCTCCACTAAAATCAGGAAAGTCACTTGAGGAAATAATATAGAAAAACTGTTCTAAATTTGAACTGTCCTTACCCTGGTGAATTCCCGCATGAATGCGCTTGACACTAGAGATTTCTTTCCCGTATTTAACCGTAAAAGTCATGATTTCTAGAAATGATTTGATCCCCTAGGGAATTTGAGATGAATCAGTTTGTAAGTAAGTCCTGGATGCCAGACGTGGTAGAAAGCTTTCGCCACGTCTAGGATCAGGATTGCAGCACTCATTTTGTTGTGCAGAGCGGAACCGATGAATTCCGTGAAGAGAACCAACTGAGTGGAAGTGGAGAGACCTTTTTTAAAACCGTGTTGATGATCAGCTAGAATGTCCGGATTTTCTTGCATTAGCCGCTCGAAAATTTTGCTTAATGAAGATAGCAAACTAGCTGGCCTGTAGTTAGCTGGTATATTTTGCGATTTTCCTGGTTTAGGAATGATAAAGATGTTAGATTGCTTCCAGGCTGACGGAAAATAATGATTGTGGAGACAAACATTGAAAATGCCCTCAAGTTTGCAAATGAGCTTGAACGGCATAGGTTTTAGCATTTTATTAGTGATTTCATAATTTCCTGGGGCCTTATTGGGTTTCAAAGATTTAATTGTAGTATTAACTTCATGCGGAGTGGGGAAATTACTGCTGTTATGTGCACTGAACGAGCTGAACCAGCTTTGGACGAAATCCAGGAGTTCTGTGTCCGACTCGTTATCCGTGGGAAAAGAGTTCGGAATAAATTGTCCTGAGAGGTGATCGGCGAAGGGTTCAGCCTTTTCTCTGTCGAAATAAACGAGGCCCGTGACGCCTTTGAGCGGGTTTATGCATGCGCTTGGCTGTTTTAGTGACTTTTCCAGCCGCCAAATGGCGCCAGCGTCATAGTTCAACGTCTCAATTTTATTTTGCCACATACTGCTTCTGTGAGCTTGAAGTTGCTATTTAATCTTGCGATTAAGCCAGTTGATCTCCGTCTTGATATTGAGGTCCCAAGTGCGACTAAAGTTTTCACGGAGACGGTTACGAAAAGAGATAGTTTCCCTGATGTTAGGCAGGAGTTTGTGCTCGTGCTGCGGTTGATCAACTTCTTTTGTGGCTTGAGATTTAACATTATGGATGAATTTAGAAAACATAACGGTATTATCAGTGTCTATATTGGTTTTTAGGGAGCCAATATCCAATGGAGTAGTCATCAGGATATTATAAAATAAAGTCCAGTCCGTGATTTTTATTGACGGTAAATCCTTGGGCTTAGTGACGCCGAGGAAAGCGACCATTGATACGTGATCTGACGTCATGTCACATATTACTGGGAGAGACATAAAATGTTTATATTCGCGATGAACAAGTCCAGAATATCTTGCGTCGGTTAATAACATTAGGTCTGACCCCCGAATGAACTACCAGTGTTTAGCGACTTTACCGCTCTGCCGCTGGTGAGCCCCTGTCCTATATGGGAAAAAAATCCGAAATAGTTCATTTAAGAGAAGCATTTATTATGTTTATAAAACATTTTAAATGAGCTAATGAACGAAAGTATATTTTTCTGTAGGAAATACTTATTTTCTGGAAAAACATTTTGGCACGTGTTGTCCTGCAATGGTAAAGTTTTGTTTTGTTGAGGTAGCATTTATGATCAATTCTTAATCCTTCAGGCTTGTATAATTGCTTCAGTACCTCAGTCGAAAAGGTGTCTGATTATTTTCTGTTCAGCCAGCTCTTATCCACACTGCACAATAATTAGGTAATCGAAAAATGTAATAATAATAACTCTTTTACTCGGGTTTTAAGTTTTTAATTTCAAAATTTCTGTAGTTTAAAATACTCATGACTACCCGTCGATGCAATGTCTTGAATTATTTTCTTCACAATAACACTAAGTTCAAATTACATCACACGCTTATTTAAGAATAGAGGAAGTCTTGAAAGAAGAGTAAATCTTTTTCTCCATTTTTTCCACAACTTTTCTATGATTTAACTCTGTTCTTCGTAAATGAATTTCATCGGCTTAGAGAATTCAATGTACTATTTTTCCTAATTCTTTTTACTGAAGTTTTCACTCTTTATTTGAGCCTGAATCTTTTAGAATTCGTAGACGGAATCGAATTTCTCTCCCAGAGATCTTTTATAAAGATAAAATGATTATTTTACCAGCTTTCACTATTTAAAACGAGTTCTCTTCTTACTGTACAGATTTTCGATCAAGCCCATCATTAATGGAGTTATTATAAAAACATCGAATTAAAAAACTAATTCAAAATTCGAAGGAAATAATCTATTCATACATATTTAACGACAGCCAGGACATAAAAAAACCACATCGTGTCTCTAATTTCGTCGTGTCCATCCACTGTCTAGATACGAAGCTATGAGAGCAGTTCAGATATTTTTCTATCAAATATTTTATTTATACAACCGAAAACCAATTTAGCAAACACGAATTAAAAAAAAAAGTAATAAATTTTATCTCCGCTTTCAACGTAATTTATATTAAAAAATCTCGAGTTAATGACTATTTTATTTAATTTAACGAGCTGAAAAAATGTTAATTTTTTTTTCGCTTTTGAATATATCATATACTAGTGTGCAAAACTTAAGCACCTTTTCCGATTTTGGCCGTAATTTCGCAGACAGATCAAACCAGAGACATGAAATTCATATTACAGAGGCAAAATAGTACTTAAAGGAAGAGGATAGTAGACGAAAAACGAATGAGGGCCCATACAGTACGGAACGAATAAAAAAATACTATTGACAGGTGACATGTGACAGCAGGACAGGGCAACCGAACGGATTTGTATGACTACTCGGGTATTACCCTGGCCCTGCAACCATCTAGAGACTTCACAGTTGTAAGACGCTTAACAGATGTGTGCTCAATACATGCCACGTTACATCTACAGTATTATATGTGCACTGTCCATTACTGTGCTAATAGCCTTTAACGATACGTCGGCTCGTGGATAACTAAAAACAGTTACATTTCCATACTATGGATACACATACCATTGCTGTCCTAGCTACTTTAACTATTGACAGGTGACAGCAGGGCCGGACACCCGGACGGCTTACAATGACTACTCGGGTGCTGTCCGGACCCTGCAACTATCTGTAGCTGAAACTTTAAATAGACATAAATATAGTAGTTTACAAATAGACCTGATCGTGTAATCGCACAATGCGTCAATGGACATAATGCAACACACTAAGATACTGTAAACTCAAAGATAGACACAATACACCAATACACATAATTGTGACACACTAATACGCTATACACCAGTATTCTATACACTAATATACTATACACCAGTATACTATACAATAATTCACTAATATACTATACACTAAAAGATAGACACAATACACCATGCGTAAATTCTATATATTTTAAAATACACTTTTGTGTAAATATTAATAATACACAGTACTACTACAGGTGTTACTCTGTATGTTCTTAGATCTTGAAACATGACAACATGATGCTAGAATATATTTATAGACACAATAAACCAATGACACGATGCGTCAATATACATAAATGTTTCACACTAATATACTATACACTAAAAGATAGATACAATACACCAATGCGCATAGATGCGACACACTAATATACTATACACGTATATACTAAACACTAATACACGATACACTAAAATATAGGCACAATACACCAATGCACATTAATGCGACACACTAATATACTTTACACTGATATACATTGACACTGATACGTAAGTACCATGTACGCAAAAATACACGTGAATTAGATTATAAAACTATTCAATTATACTATTGTAACATACACGTGGATACAATACACTGATAATATGTGAATACAGTACACGTAAATAATATTAAACAATTATACTATACTACTGTTACACACAGGTGAATGCAATACACTGAAATATGCAGGCATATACGCATATGAGAACACTAAATACTACGTGGATTCGACATATTATGAAGTGCACATTAATTTGAATATTTAATACATGCCTACTACAGGGGCTGAGCCTCTTAAAAACTTGACAACATGATATTAGAAATTTACACTTTGGCTGGTAGAGATGTACATAAGAAACAGGCGGACATAAACTGTAAGAGAATTCTAGACTGCACTATACACTTGTCTATGCATTATTCTCTTGGTGCCTGTACGATGGGTACAGTGCATGCTGAGGTACGTTGTTAATGCGTCTGTGGCACGCTGAGCATATATGCTAGCGAGGTACTCACTTTGCCACGTATGTTACAGAAACTGGCATGTGCGGCACCTATGCAGGGCTGCAGAGCTCCTGCCCCAGTACTTCTAAGTGATCCATGATCTTTTTGATTTTGTCCATAAGTCGTGGTTGTTTCAGCACGAATCTTTTAAAGGCGGCCACATTATTCGACGGGAGTTTAACGTGCCATTGTGTGGTGAGTTGACACTCCGTCAGGTAGTGGTCGGGGGACCCGATTTTTCCGCAGACACATAGGTCTGTGGAGGATATATTTCTCTCTGCGAAGTAGGTCGGAAACGGCCCATGTCCTGTGATGAATCTTGTTAAGAAGGGCGCAGATATGAGTCGTTCCGTGTCCACTTTTCGTATGAATTCGAAAGTTCGCCGACTCTGTGGCGACGTGTTCCATTCCTGCTGCCACTGCGACAGAGCTGACTGCCAAGTCTTCCGCTTGAGAAGTGACTTTGGTAAAGGTGGGTCTATTTGCACCGCATCCCGGTCCTGTGCTGCCTCTTTTGCCAGGGTATCTGCGCGTTCGTTGCCCTGGGCACCAACGTGCGCTTTTACCCAAGAGATTTCAATTTTTTGGACCGGACTCGTATTTCTTAGTGTCTCCTGAATTTGGGACACGAGTGGGGAGGTGTGGCGTGGGTCGTTGATGGCGTACAGTACCGATAGGCTATCAGTATAGATTGTAAAATCTTCCGCTGTGGTAGTTTGTGCCCATTCTATTGCTTTCAGCAAAGCAAGGGCTTCCGCCTGGAAGACCGAATTGTTCGGAGACATATGGCACTTCCAGGTTTGCACTTCAGTGCCATTATGGAAAACTGTATATGCGCTGCCGACTGCATTGTCCATCTTCGACCCATCCGTGTAAATCATGAAGCCCGGGCCCTCTATGGATGGTGGTAATTCAGGGGCGAAGTGAGTCACAACACCTTTCCCGTAATCTGAAGGGTGCGTTTTAAGTTTTGAACTTTTAAACTCGAAGTCTGCAGGGTCATAGCTGAGCTCCCCAAATCGTGCTTTTCTATGCAGTTGGGAAAACATTGTAATTGCGGCCTCCTGCTGTGCTTTTATTGGTAACGGGATTAGTCCCGCCAGAACTGCTGCGGCTGCTGTCGACGTTGTTTGATATGCCTTTGTAAAAACACTCTCTGTAACTAAGATGGAGAACAAAAAACTGAAGAGCCAGAGTAAGGGATGCCCACTAGCGGCGGAGCGGTAAAGTCGCTGGATATTGGTAGCTCGGTTCCGATGTTCATATCCCGCGAATGGGCTGGCTGCATGGGCGTTTTCGTAGTTTCCCCCATGTGTAACGTGTATAAGTTTCCCTCATAAAGTCTTCCACGATGACATCCCTCCCGTTAGGCAGATAGCCCTTGTGGCTTTGCCGTAATCATATAATCCAAAGCAAAACTTAGTAACGGATATAACCTGAACTAACTACAATGGTTGCTTTGCACCATCTGTGGATACTCATCACCGGATTATCTAAGAGTTACTGGGTTAAGAGTTCACATTTTTTAAGGAGTATCTGTTTTACTTGTGTGGTGTTCTGCGGATGGTAAGATCATGCAACTGGGCATCTACTTAAAGTATTCCACACATGTCCAATGCGATTTAAAATGAAAGGAAAACGCTGGCCACTCCATTCTGTGGATATCTTCACTTTCCAAGAGCTTCTCAAAAGCATAAATCCTGTGTGACGGTACGCGTAAAAGCGTCCTGATGTTTTCTTGCAGCCCTACTTTTTGAACATACAATTTCACTTTCACTTGTAGAAGAATGCCCGGATGCTTTGATACTTTGGTTGCATATTCTGATTTACAGCTGGAATTAATTCCGCTCTTACCAGAGCTTATCACGGAATCCCACGAGGGGCCTCACACATAAGGGCTCATCAAATTGGTCCACCATAAAGGTGTGTACCTTAAGATTAAATACAGTAAAACTAAGAAAACATTGAGACGCATTATCTCTAAACTCTCACTGTTGGGCGAGGATGCGATGACAGAAGTCTAGCATTGTCCTATCAGAGTTGTGGCGGTAATCCTGTGACTAGAATGCCTGAAAATGCGCCTTTCTTTTTTATAAGTTGCCTTGCCCTGTGCGCGCTGACTCCTCGCGTTTTGCTTGCCCTGACATACCCTCTGACATCATGTTACTGATCTTTGCATATGCATCACCTTCCTACTGAGCTGGCTTTTCATTTTACTCGTAATCCCACAAAGTCCCGAGTTTCCAAAAGTCCAAGTTTTTCATCATGCATCTAAAACGTCCTTTTCAACAATTTCATGGCTGTATGTTGAAAAATGAATTTGTTGCTAAAGTTTCTCGCACTGGTATAGCTTATTTCCTGAAACACTAATAATTTAGTAATCATCTTCAAACTATACGTAGTAAATATGGGCTCTATTCGAATGAAAGTAAAGTTATTTTAGTGTTTAAACTATGAGAGAAGAATTCCCCCCCCCTACCAAACTGTACAAATGATTTACTGCTTCTAGATATGGGAGTAATTCTGCCGTTGAAAATATGGCCAATTATACGGAATAAAATATAATCCAAAATCCTGCATTACAGTAAAGCACAGAATTGGTGAGAAGTCATGTGCTGGCCACGACAGATTTTTTATTTATTTTTTAATGCAATCTACATTCGATCTACTGGTTAGAAAAATAATTGTTAAGAAGGTTTCTTCTCTTTTAAGACCTACGGTTTCACTTGGTGTCCCTCAAACTACTGGTTGCTACTATGTGGAGATTTTTCTAGATATATGTACAAGCCTGGTTCCCCTTACAAAGTAACAGGGAACGCATAAAAGTATTATTCCTCTCAAGCAAATAGTTCTTGAGTGCGTTGCCGAATTTAAACATCTCTAGATTATTTACGTGAGAGTGAAAATGTAAGTTGTTGTGACTAATATCGTTTATCTGATATCAGAGCAAGCTCACGAAATTCATCGTGGCAAGGAGGCAAGATTGCACCTGTCGTTACCAAAGAGCCTTTGGTGACAAGTGACAGTACAACAAAACCATTTGGGCCTTCCCTGTTCCGTGAAACGTAATCACACTACAGGTCCACTCCGCCCTTTGGGACACGTCGTAGAGGTTCAACCTCCACTATTACCCCACTGGTCGTCGATTGCTACCTGCCAGTCGCATGAACGAGCTCGTCGCAGAAGGCCGTTACCCAGGAAACCGGGCTGGGTAACGGCCTTCTGCGACGTGATGAATTTCGGATCCGACCGCTCAGAACATGCCAGACCACGAGGCCAGCCAATGAGTGACCTCTCTCAGGGCCTTCAGAACCACTAAGTTCATAAATTTTATACCTCCGTGGCCGAGACTGCCTAGGTACAGATCCTAGCAAGTAGCTTAGCAGAGTTCTCTACGTCGACCCCGGGGGGGGAAGTGACAGTACGACATACAAGTGACAAGTTCGACTTTACTTAGTTCCACCCCCCATTTTGAAGAAGGGCATCCCGAGGGGACGGGTCCAGGTATCTTATCTTGTACCCCTCTTATCCTGCGACCAACCTCTTGAGAGGACTTTTGGTTAGCCGCATATTTAGAGTGTCTTCATGCCGCACAAACACTATACATTTACAAACGTCCATGTCTTTCCGGGGATTCTAACCCGGGCTCTTTGGTGCAGTATTCAGAGTCACTAACCACTAACCTGGTTGGGCAGCGAAAATGTAAGTAAATGTGGTTTCTTTTATTTGTACATAGCAAAAAACATGAAGTTTACCTCTCTGGGGAAAGGGGCACTTTTGCAGAGGGTTTTTCTGAAGAGCTATCAGAATCTACTTCGTTTTTATGTTACACACTGGAGAAATCCCGAAAACAACCATGCAGATAGCCCGTCGTTGGAGTTTGAACCTAGATTAAACTAACAGTATTTAGTAACTTATCGCTCTACCATTGGTAAGCTAAACCTATTATGGATGCTTAATAGCTCGGTTGCATCTTAGATGGCCAGCAGTGTAGCAAAGCTCATGAGGGTTTATCTACATAAGAAAAGAGGTACTTTTTTAAGGGCGTAAGGTATTTCTACCACCCTCTTAGCATGCCTTCGTGGTGTAGTGGTCAGCACGCTTGACGCGTATTTGAGAGGTTCGTAGTTCGAGCCCCGGCGAGGCACTCCTGCTTCCAAATAACCTAATGTCTCTACAAGGGTTTTTCAAGTCTCCTGCTTCCAAATAACTTAATTTATGTACAAGGGAACCTGACTGTTTTCACTTTACACATCAGAAAACCTGTTAATTGGAATTTAAACGCCTACTGAATTCCATTATTGTATGGTTTTCTGTCTCGTAACAGGTGGCCCAATACAGATAAAGTGCACAGACTGAAACTGGACTAAGTTGAAGTTATCGAAAAGGTGTTCTCATAGAATTTTATCATTGAAGAGCAAATTTAATTGAATAAGAAACATATTACAAAGAGGAATTTTCTTAATTTGTCAAAAGATGCACACAGTATGAGAAACTTATTTTTAACATTAAGAAATTTATTTTTGTGAATAACACTCAAACATCAATAAATTGGAATGTCCGTCCGTATTTTATTTCATTTTTGTATAACTATCGCAATGCAAAGCGTATTTAAAAGTTATTTTGTAATGAAATACACTGTTTTAATCCTTGTTACGAAGCCTTGAAGACAGGTAAAATCTAGCATGATACTGAAAATTAATTTTTGTAATTAAAATTTACTTGTTTCTCAAAAATAATATATGTCTTAAAGCTGGGGTTTAAGATTATGGTTAAATTTAAAATTTTATTTCTTTGAAATAAAAAACATTTCAGAAGGAAATTTTGTATCTGATAGCGTTATATTTAAATAGTTATTTATGTAAATTTTTATCAAAATATAGTTTGATTTCGTACATTTGTTTACCTCTAAAATAATTCCCTATTGTGAATTTTTCTGCTTCTCTCTGCTTGCATTTCCAAGACAAAAACATTTGCCATCGTATTTCACATTCAGGTTCATAAAAAGTTTTGTAATATGTATTTCTAAACATTCTAACAAGTAAATAAATAAATAAAAATAATAAGAAAAGCATGTTTTGGCAATGTTTCTACAATTTTTATTCTTTTGTAGAATTTTAAGAAGAAACTTGTAAGAGAAAACTTATGAAAATGTAATGCTTGTAAATATTCATTTTCAATTACTAAACACGCTATTATCTTACATATCTAACTAAGAAGAAACAAGAAATTTCCTGACTAACGATTTTAACCTGAAATACAATATTTAAATGTCAGGGAATCGAGCAAAAGAAAACTTGTACAAAACGATTCTAAGCATTTCATCTTAAAATATTAAGATTTGATATAATGTTATAATGTGAAGCAACTGCAGATTTATCATATCCTTCTTGCAAGGCACTTTGTTCTAAATCAACTTATACTGAATGTCATTACCAAGTACATCTAAACAAATAACGTATTGGCTTCTCCATGCGCTCGAGTAATTGCAGCTACTTACTCATCATGATATTGAGTCAATAAAGAATCGAAGTCGTTGCGATAGTGCATCAAGGAAGGTGCCCTCTAAGGCTGTCAATAATGCATCCCTCTATGTTGGACTTCTCTGTAAGGTATTCAATGACGTCGTCTGTGTAATGACTCGTAAGAATCCAACAAAGTTTTGATTTTAGTGATTTGAGGATCTAATGCAGTGCTAGGAAGCCAGCAGAGTGTTGATTGATCGAATGCTGTGTCGCCTATACATCATGCATTTCTGTGTCATTCTCCATACACTCCAATGATATGTTGCATTTCTTTTTACTACTCCTAGAAATCACCATCTGCAAACACGGCATTGATACTTAATAATAAATAATGCACAATGAAATCGGTTACGTCATTTGACTAAAGCTGCGTTAATAGCCCTTGCCTCTTCTAAAGGAATACACAAATCAAGACATCACTTTGCAAACGCTTTTCTATTAGAATTCATTCTAGCTTCATGGGATTTTTTTTAACATACGAATGTGTCATAAGTCTGAAACGCTGGAACATTCTGCGATTCTTTGGATCAAGCCATATGGAGCCAATAATTTTCAGTGAGCCAATTGCACGACTAAATACCTTTTGAAGGCAACTGATCGTAGACCTGCGGTAAAGTAGGCTTCCAGACAACAACAGGTTTGGTCTTTCAGACTTCTCAGTCAAATGTAGTATACAAATGTAAACTTTCATACCATCTTTTGCAAAGAAAGTCGCACTTAGGAAGCACTTTCTTATTCAAACGGAGATCTAAAAAAATTCTGCTCTTTATATGAAATTGGGCCTGGGGCTTAGATGATTGTCAAAACTGTATGGTTTAAACCACTTTGTAAAAAAGAATGTGCAGAACTTTGAGCTGATTACAAATACGTAATCAGCTGAAAGTTGACAAATGAGACTTTGAGTTGACAAATGAGCAGTGCCTCTAAAAGAAGTAAATTATTGCGTAAAACATGTGAAAGAGTAAACAAAATGTGTAAGGAAATGATGTTTTTAGTAGGCCTTCCTAGGGAATTAAATGAATAACACTTGTTGCGTTGTTATATAAAACAAATTTAGATAATCCCAGGACAAAATACCATTTCTCACAGCCTAAATGATCAATGGTGATGGAAACTAGCCTAAAATAATGATGGATTAAAACTCAGTTTGATTTTTAAGACTTATATTCTAGTACATCTCGACTTTGCGAAAACTGACAAGAAAATCAATGTGTTTCTATTATTTAAGACTAATGTTTCTTCACACCATTTTAGTATTTACACATGTTAAACAAAACTGGCTCAATTAAGAAAATTGTATGGACTAAGCAATTCAGAAAAAGAGTGAACCGACAGAAAACATCAGAAGAATGTTTTGTTTTAGAATATTTAATGCATAGGATTCTTGAGATGAATTTTTTCTTCTTTAGAACCAATGCGGTTTTTAATGGCAAACCATTTTCCGTACATAGTGACTGCTTTTGACAACAGTGATGTCATAAGCTGCCAAACCCGTATCATTTCTTTTGCAGCAAATGAATTATTCATTTTTAATCTTCGTTTAATGAGCGAATGAAAGAAAATGATATCCTTGTTTATAGATGTCTGCATAGCAAAGAAAAATGTATTTTAACATACGCCAGAAGAATTGTGGGGAAGGTTAGCGCACATTTCACTTCCCAATGTAGTTTAGTTCGTTACCGAACGGTACTCGCATGGCAAGAAATAGTAGCTTACTTTTGTTGATTATCTTACGTAGGAGAAATTTCTTTTCCAAGAACTGCTTAAATTTTTTTTGTTCTGTTTATATTATATCCTCAGGGATTACTAGAGCGCAGCATTTGTCCCAATAACAGGGGAAAAAATATTCGTAATACAGACAGTATTTTTTGTTTCATTAGGACACATTTTTTTTACAATGATGCGGTTATTTGGTTAATGTATTTGCGTTACAAATATATATTTTACAAATGAAGGGATTCTTGTATAAATTATTGCTATTTGATTGATTTTAAGTACATTTAAGTAAGGCTTGGTTTAGAAAAGGTAGTACACATAAAACTGAACACGTTAGATCATAGATTTAATTTTGGTGCTTAACAAATTCAAAATTCTAATTATAAAGGCTTGTTAATTGTAAGATGAACTACTTCCGTCTGATAACTTTGTTTGACCTTACACAATATAACAAATTATATTTGAAACATGGCCGTCCAGACGGTATAGTGGTTAGAGGAGCCTACTGTAGTACCGAAGGGCACAGATTCCAATCCCGGAAAAGGCATGGTTGTAACTGTCCGTCCTTTCTTAGGAGGCAACGGCGGCCTCCTATTAGGTACCTACAAAA
The DNA here is from genome assembly GCF_044657685.1 of Stegodyphus dumicola. Taxonomy (NCBI): domain Eukaryota; kingdom Metazoa; phylum Arthropoda; class Arachnida; order Araneae; family Eresidae; genus Stegodyphus; species Stegodyphus dumicola. The sequence goes on from NC_140781.1 coordinate 187,190,040, forward strand.
TAAAACGGCTACCACCTATTAGGTACCTACAAAATAAAACGGCTACCACCTATTAGGTACCTACAAAATAAAACGGCTATCACTTCTGGCCACACTTAAGAGTGGCCAATGTTCAATAGGTCGGTGCCCGCCATTTGAAAAAAAAATATACATACATATATATATATATATATATATTTGAAACATAACTTTTAAAGAAAATTGCAGAACCGGAGAAAAATTAGGAATACTAATTTTTTTTGTCGTTTTAAAAGAATACAGATGAAAACGCTACCATTTATAACATTGGCAAGGGTTTTCTATGTATATTAAGATGATAACAAGAATTAGCTCTTATCTAAAAACAGTTGTCATCGTATTTAATAAAATGTTAAGAAGTCTCGAGTTCAGTTATTGGTTGAGGCAATGCCTTTGATCTTTTAGGAGATTGAATTTTTAAATAATTCTTTCATTTGCATAGCGTATTCTAAAAATTTCTGAACAGAAATTAATATCCACCCGCACACAGAAGTGAAATGAACAATTACATGGAGGCATTAGATATACAAAGCTTGTAAATATGCTATTTTTATGTATGAAAAAAATGACACATTTTTGTGCGTATTAATGAATGAATAAACTACGGATATTGAAAAATTATGCTCATCTGTACAGCAGTCTAATGCTCGCAATAAAACTAATTCTTAACGCTCAGAAAGCATATATTTCCAACCTTTCTTACTCGCATGCGATTCTTTTGGAAGATAAAACGATTTCATACTTTCTTTATGAATAAATTAAAAAAGAACTCTTAACTAAAAATAACATTTTTAATTTATGGCGTTAAATTTTATGCATGTATTCAGCACGGATTTATATATTAATTTAAGAAATTTATTATCAGGAAAAATAGCTCGAGTACTAATATTCGGTATTCATATTTCGTGCTAGACATTTGTAAAGAGATTCCAGACGAAAGGAAAAAATTAAAGCCGTTTTCCCAATTAAAAAAAAAAGGTGGAAGATCGAATTTAAATTGTTATACGGGTACAATTCAGGGATGAGACGAAATAAGATTTTAAGCCATTTTACCTTGAAGTTCTGATGAAATTATTTCATCAGAATTGCTTTCAAAATATTTCATTAGAATATTCCATATACCTGCAGATAACATCTAAGACTATTTATTGCGAAAGCGCATTTCTTGGAACCTAGTTCTTTTTCTGTTATTAGTGATGATTTAATAAATATATCAAAATGTTGTTTCCTATAGTATATATTTCTTCTACTTGTCGATTGCTTCATTGGTATGTAATGTACACTGCTCAAAAAAAAAAAAAAAAATGGGACAGTGCTATATCTCCCGTTCTATTGGGCCGATTGACAAATTTCAAACTGCGTTTTTCATGTCTCGAAAGCGCGATTTAGGATATATATTAGATTTATATATAGCACTATTCTAACATAGGTATTTTGACACAAAATCGGACTTTTTCTGAAATAACATACCAATGTTTTTACATATTTCGATTCTACGACTCAAATTATGCCAGAATACCAAGTTTTGTAAAAATCGTACGAATAGTTTTTAAAATATTAGCTCTCAAAATTTTAGCTCCTCAATGTTAATTGAATTTGGCAAATATTTATTAATCTCTTTTTTTATTAAACTTTTTTGATTTTTTTCTCTCACATTTCGAAATTTTGATTCATTCCAAATAAAATTTACCCATTTTTCGCGTTTTATTTTTTAAATTTCTATTTTTAAATAATTTCTATAGATTTTTCGAAAAAAATTTTGAATTATAACCTATAAAATTTTTACCATCATCTTAAAGTAGGTGTATTTTTAAGCATATCTGCAAAAAATTAGACTTTTTTATTCAAAATTTTCTAAGATATACACGAATTTACATAATTTCGCGTTTTGAAATTTGGCACTTTTTTTTTTTGAGCGATAATAACGCCAAATCTGGTCTATGGATTTTTGTTACACTGAATTGCCACAGCTATTTTTAACCTTAAACTTCAAGTAAAATTTTACGAAGAATTAATTATATGACATTTTTTCCCTCAATGATGTGTAATAAATATTTATTAATACTATATGAAAGGCTATTTTTTAAATTATAGATGATAGTATTCAAATTTTTAATTATTTTTTTTTAATTTCTCTCGTATCTTTTCTTTTTTTAAAAAATTTAAGAGTAAGTTTTTGTAAGAGTAAACTTTTACCTTCGGCGTTTTATCGTCTGCTACTTTACTTCGTTTAAATCGAATTGTCTAAAACTGAGAATTTTCGTTTGATATTTATTTGAATTTTATGACATTAACTGCATAATTTATTTCTAAACAAACTGTTGCTTTTGAAGTGGCTGAAAGAGCGGCTGATATTATCATCCATATTTTTAAAGCACAATATATTTTTATAGAAACATAATATTTAGAATAATCATTTTTTATAAAAGTCAAACTATGATATAAACATACAACCCTATAGAGAATGAATTAATGAAAGTTCAATGGTTATGTAGAAATGATCTGCAGTTACTTAATGGCTGGATAAGTCAGCAGATTCTGTGGACAAGTAAGAATAATTATATAAACGACACCCAACATTCTGGATTCAATAAACAACGAAGATACGATGTTTACTAAATGAATTTAAGAAGTTTTAAAATATAAAAAATCAACTCATTTTTTTTCCTAAAATGTATATTTGTGCGTAGCGTATTTTCATTATACCCTTAAAATTCTAATTTAGAATGTAATTGTCAAGAACTGAATCCTAATCATCAGTAATATAATAAGTAATTATTACGGTTATTAAAAAATCCTTCTTATAAAGTAATTGCAATTATTTCAAAAAACTTTCTGTCTGAATGCAAACATTTTTCTATGCAAATATTTTAAATTTTATATTAATCAAGATTGCACGCCATATTACTTATTTCCACTTCAATTCTTACCGTCAGTTCTAGTAGAATTTACAAATCAATTATATTTAATTAAGGATTGGATTGGATTATTTAATTATGGCAAAGCACATGAGGGCTATCTGCCTAAAGGGAGGGATGCATTCGTGGAGGACTTTCTAAGGGAAACTGGCTCGTATACACGTTACACATGGGGAAAACCACGAAACCGCCCATGCGGCCAGCCCGTTCGCGGGATTCGAACCTCGGACTGAACTACCAGTGTTCAGCGTCTTTACCGCTCGGCCGTTGGTGGCTTATTTAGTTAAGGAATGACCATCTAAGTTAAGAAGTTAAGAAACAGCGTACCGTAACAACATTTCAATTATTGGCGCCGTATCTTTCATGTTACTCCCGATTGGCTAGCTACATGATTTTTAATGAGTATTCGGATTTTACTAGTAACTTCACTTGGAAATCGCGCTTAAACTAGGTTAGTTGGTTATTGGAACATAGAAAGAACATGGGAGCTATTTGATTAAGATGCTTTCATAGAGAATCTTTGTAAAGAGAACCTATAAAACTACGAAAACCAATCATGCAGCCTGGGTTAGACTGAGCAGCAAACAATTAGTATTTAACGATCTTTTTCTTTTTTTTTTTTTTTTTTCCAATGCTAGGCAACTGATGAGGCTCCACTTTAATATTTTTATTAATTATTTATTTAATATTTAATATTAATTTTTATTTTATTTTTAATTTAATTTTTTTTTTAAATATTGTTGTATTCTTAGACACAAAAAGCAGAATTTAAGTTTTGTTAACTCGTTAGTAAACTACCAAGCCGCAGTGCAAATGAATATTCAATTTCTTTGGCAATAATTGCATTCACTTAATATTCTTGGAATATGAGCTAAAGAAGGAACGTTCTCGGAAGATTAAAGAAGTGTTTAAATCCAGTGATATTAGGTTTGTCTTACAAGCTCAGGATCAAAACGATTCTGCAATTGCCCGAGTAGTTGACTTGTAAATGGATGTGAATTAAGCAGATGACTTTTAATCTTACGTTATTCAGCCAGAAAACGTATTCCAAATGTTTTGTATTGCATGACAATGCATCTTTTCATTATTCAATAACCAGTCGGAGAACCGCTTGTGTTCCGTAAATAAGTATGTGTACTCAATCGTCCTGCATGTTCTTCAAATTTGTCTTCTTGTGATTTTTTTTCTTTCCCAAAAACTAAAGTTGCCTCTCAAAGGAAAGTTTTTTGACATTGAAGAGACAAAATTAATATGACATCTACTTTTAGAGGCATGTCAAAAACAGATCTCTACAAACCTTCTCTTCTATTACATGTTGTGCAGTCAGACAAAAAGTTACATCAGCGTAAATTCTATAATCTTTTTTTTATTACACTTTGATTACTTTATTAACATACAGTGAATATATACTAAATCTTTTACTTTAGCTTAAGTAATTCGGAATTTTTGACGGAATTGTTGTCGGAACTAGGACTTAGAAGATAAGTCAAATTAAATATTTCGATAACCCAATAAATTCAAGTTCGAAATTTCAATATTTTATTTTCGGAGGGAGGGGAAATGTTTTCAGTTTTGGTCCATTATACTAAGTATATTTGCTTCAATTTTTTACTTTTCCATAAAAGCGAAAATTTTGCGCATGGTATACATATAACGCATAGTTTCTAATTAAAATTTAATAATATACAGAGTGGTTATAATTAAAGTTCCACATTGAAACGGTCATAAAAGGAAAACTACTGGATCAAATGTTATCAAACTTGGAAATCATGTAAAGGAGGTCATGGAAATTTATTTCCCGCGAAAAAAAGGAAGTCGAAACCTCACCACCAGGGGGGAAATGGAGCTGTATGCAATATTGTTAAACGAAATATGGGTCGGAATCTAACTTAACCTTTTGTTAAACGGGTTTAATATGTTATATACCCTTAAGAAACTTTGAAGTAGGCAAATTACCATTTAAAGACGTTAAATTCGATAAATGTCGAGTGCGCCATCCCTGTAAGTGAGAATTTCGTCCGTGAAAAACACGAATTAGCGATTAGAAAATGTGAGATGGCAAATCACTCTCACAAGCGTGTACAATCTGGAAATCGTTTTCTTACAGATCGCTAATTTTTAATTTTTTAAGCCTGAATTCGGCACTAAAACATGAAGATACTGATTCAAAACGCTTTTAACCGATTTGGGCCAAAGAAATCTCTCATGTTATCTATCTAGTTCCATTGCATTCTCCTACTGCATTCGATTACATAACAGTCATTTTACACCGTTTACTGTTGAATGACAGCTAGTTTTATAACTGAACCATTTTTTTCTGAAGAGCAGTCGACAGCTGGACCAGAGCGATTGCAGCTCACTTAGAGCCAATATTAAAATGTTTCGTGATACATGAACTGCAGTAACGTGGCATTTTAGATACTACGATTTTTATGCAGGGCTGGGCACCACCTCAAGAGTGTCGCATAGTTACTTAGGCAACATTTCACGAATGAACGTCTTATAGGCCAACACTTCCCCTCTTCAAACCAGACCTCAACCTCTGTGACTTTTGTCTATGAGGTTATCTCCAAAGCACTGTTTATGGTGATAATCTAAACAATTTGGCAGAAATGAAAAATGTGATACACTGATAACATTCCTCCTGATATGCTATGTGTAACGTGTATACGAGCCAGTTTCCCTTAAAAAGTCCTCCACGAATGCATCCCTCCCTTAAGGCAGATAGCCCTCGAGTGCTTTGCCGTAATCTAATAAACCAAACCAAAACCATTAAAAATATTAAACACATTTTAAACAGATGTTTTCGTGTCTTATTTCATTTAATAATATTGTATACAGCGCCATTTTTCCCCTGATGGTGAGTTTTTGAACTCTTTTTTTTCCGACGAAAATAAATTCTCATAACCTCCTTTACACGATTCCCAAGTTTGATAACATTTGGTCCGGTAGTTTTCCTTTTATGACCATTTCAAAGTGGAACTTTAATAATAACCACCATGTAAAATAAGCTTTAAAAGTCTGACACTTTGGTTCAAGTCCCAACTTTAAAAAATATATACATAAATATAAATTTTTATATTAATTCTCTTAGAAAGCATGTTTTAAGAAGCTAATTTTTCTCTCGCGTTATAGATTGTATAAAAAAACATGATCTTTAATATGATTTAGATGATTTCAGCCGATATAAGAATCGGGTTACTCTGTGGTACAGAATAAACCCTGCTGGACTGTTTTATTTGTTTGTCATTTAGCAAAAATCTTTTAATTAAAATATTTATCCTTTGGACTTCGCTTTAAACTTTATTTATAGCTAAAATGACTAGAAAATGAAAAGCTGTCTTTAGCTGAAACGCAATTCATATAATTGATATTTTAAAAAATTGACAAGAATGCAAAATGTATGGAAGTCTAGCAGTCGAAAAATCTTAATTTTCTTGTGTGAGCACTGAAAATAACTGTAGAAGGAAAGAAGAAAATTAGAGAGAAAAGTAAGCAAAAATTTGCAGGGAAATTTGGCTGTCAGACGTACCAAGATGTTCAAAAAGTTGGACGCTTTCGAATATACTTTCAGGATACTTCAAAGAATTTAGGTGTTCAAAGAGAAAACACTTGGACGAGTACACCAGCAAATACCATCAATTGAGCTTGTGTTAACAGAAAAGACAAAACGATATCATTGCAGATTAAAGTGAAGAGCGACTGGTTTTAAACTATATGATTGTGTAAATTACGTTATAGAACATCATATCGTATCATAAATGGTGAATCCCATTATTTCCTCAGTCGAATTATTTGAAGATTCAGGAGTTTATCCAGTGATGTATGTGGATGTCACTTAAAGATGTTTTTTTCCCTTCCTGATGAAACAGCGGCCGAGCGGTAAAGTCGCTGAACACTGGTAGTTCGGTCCGAGGTTCGAATCCCGCGAACGGGCTGGCTGCATGGGCGTTTTCGTGGTTTTCCCCATGTGTAATGTGTATGCGAGCCAGTTTCCCTTAGAAAGTCCTCCAGGAAGGCATCCCTCCCCTTAGGCAGATAGCCGTAGTGTACTTTGTCATAATAAAATAAACCAAAACCTTTTGATGAAACCAGTCTTTCCTTTCATCTCATAGCTTCAAAATGTTTAGCCTCTAAAGACTGATAAAGGCTCTGACGAAATACTTCGTGAAGAACTTTCTAAGGGAAACCAGCTGTCATACGCGGTACACATGAGAAAATCCACGAAAACGCCCATGCAACCAGCCCGTTTACCGGGGTTTGAACCCCGGAGTGAACTACCAGTGTTCAGCAACTTTACCGCTCGGCCGTTTGTGGGCCTTTATGAAATGGAAGGCGATAACTTTATTTAAAATGATTGTCAGAAATACCAAAATGTTTCGAAAAGTTAGATACTTTTCAATATACTTTCAGAATGCTTAAAGAAACAGAGAAGAAAAATAAATTTTTTCGTAAAATTTAGTATTCGTATTTTTTTAAATTTAAAACTTTTCAATATTATGATATTTGATTCTTGCGATTTCAAAAATAAAATATTTGACTAAAATATGAATAACATTTTAAGAAACCAAATGTAGAATAAAATTGTGTAAAGCAATGGGCACAATGATAAAACTGTTTAAAGCAGTGTATGCAAGTCATCCTAAGTTAAAATATCGGTTATACATCTCTCTTATTTATATATATTTTTTCTGAACGGAACATTAAAAGGCGTGTAAAACTGTGTTTTACTGTATTTTCTCTTTTAATATAGTATGCAGTTTTCAAACGCATCGTAGTCTGGGTTACAAACTATTCTTCCGAAAAAAACGCAGTTCAAATAAATAAAATCAAATTCTGGAAAATTGATATTAATAAATATATTTAAAATGCTCATTTCGAAGGAATAAATAGAAAATTTTAAAACAATTATCTGAAGAGACAATGCAACACAAACAATTAAAATAAAAGTATATAAATTTAAAAATGACCTAAAATAATAGCTATGACGAAAAAAATATATAAAGAAAACTATTTGAAAAAAAAAAAATAAATAAACGCTGCACCTTTATTTACGCAGTTCGAATAGGTAAATAGAAATTTTTAAAACAGTTATTCGAAAAAAAAAAAAAAAAAAAAAAAGTGCAACTTAAACAATTAAAATGAAATTCGAAAAAGAAAAAATTACTTAAAATAATAAGTTATAATTAAAAATATAATATAAAGAATATTATTTGGAAAAAAGGAACGATGGTGACTTTTTTTCCTAAGGAAACTAGGTTGCCATATATTAAGAAGTTCGCCAAGTGAAGTATTCTTGGCGCAAACTGACAAAAAAGTGCCAACATAAATTTGTGAATTTCTCCTTAAATTTCGCTCCAAATTTTACAAAATTTCATATTTAGGCGTAATTTGAGTCGTAGAATCGAAATATGTAAAAAAATTGGTATGTTATTTCAGAAAAAGTCCGATTTTGTGTCAAAATACCTATGATAGAATAGTGCTATATATAAATGTAATATATATCCTAAGTCGCGCTTTCGAGACATGAAGAACGCAATTTGAATTTTGTCAATCGGCCCAGTAGATCGGGAGATATAGGACTGTCCCATTTTTTTTTTTTTTTTTTTGAGCAGTGTACATCAAGTCAGATTTGCTATTTTTTAATGTTTAAGACTGCTTTGGATGATTATTTTAGTGTCATATGAATAACATAGCTAAGCTATTGAATATAGATTAGCTATATTCAGGTGGTTAGCTACATGCATATATAAAATTTCATGAATTAAATAAAAACGCCGAAATTTTCATCTCTGTGAAATTATAGCCATCATAATGATTAGATTGTAGAGACATTTGGACATTTTTTGGAAGCAAGCAAGATGAAAAATGAGCAAACGCCTTTGCCGGGAATCGAACCACGGACCTCTGGAATACCGGCCCAGCGTGCTACCGTTACACCACGAAGGCACGCTAGGGAAGTGGGAGAAATACCTTATAAGATCACTGAAATTAATAGAATTTTTTAGTGGTACAAAACTGTATTAAGTTTAAAATTAATATAAAATTATATTTTCGTTATTTGTTTCTTATCTGTAACTTTCTCCATGAGTAAGGTAGACTTTCCTCAGAAAAAATAAAACTCATCTACAGAAACATAAAAAGTCAGCGGTGTCCTTTTCGGGATTCGAACCCTGAATCAGCTACTATTTAGACGTACTAACCATTTAAAACACGAGAGCCCATATGGGAGCATGCAATAATTTCTTACATTCTCTTCAGCTTAAAGCGATTGGGAAGAGGCCCGAGACCTAGTTGACCATATTCAGATGATGAAGAATTATATTTTTAATCGAACGCTAATCTAGAGAAGACTACGTTTCAGCGGGATTTGAGTCAAGGTTCTTACAGTTTGCTAGCTGAACATGCTGACACTTAAACCAGGACAGCACACACTGATGAATTCGGTGAATCCTTATAATTCTCTAGTATGCTTCGGTGTCAAATATGTTAACACATTTTGTAATTATAAACAGCTGGCCTTGTTTCTTCTGCATAGCCAGTAATAATACCCAGATATTGAACAGTATTATTTGTTTAAAAAACTTATTTAGAAATATTATTTATTCACAAATTTATTAACATGTACTGTCTTTTTAAAATGATATATACTACCATGGTGCAGCAGTTTACATAAAGTTACTTAATATATCATGCAATAACAGGAAAATAATTAAATTTCTTTCCAAGCAGAAATTAAACTGCAATATTTCAATTTTAATGGAGCTAAATTTTATCTTGAAAAGGCCAAAAATGGCTATTCATTTCTTAATAGTTTAATTAAAGGAGATGACCCCAATTAAACATAATGAATGAATTAATAAGTCATTAACGGGGGATTTCAAAGTATCAATTCGGAGCAAAGTATCAATTCGGAGCAAACTAAACCTTTTACTTCTTTTAAACTTACGAATACTTCAATGCTTACAATTATTGTTTACAAATACCGCAGTGCTTTTAAATATAATATCTTTACTCAATTATAATCAGATATGATCTTTTATCCACCTTATAAAATAAAGGTCGAAAGAAATATAAATTTGTCGTACGAACTCAGTAACATTAATGTGCACAGTAAATAATTTATGCAGTTTTAGTTTCTAATGCTTTAAATTAGACAACGTAATTGTCGGATGATCTTAATTTCATTTAACTCGAGAAATAATATCTATTCATATACACAAAGACACAAGACAGTTCAAACAAGACAAATGGAACTTTTAGGTTCTGATAAAGTAAAAAATGAATTTCCCTAATTTAAAGTTTTCAGACAATACATTAATCATTAGAATTCGACTAATTGATTTTTGTTGATAGTAAAGCTTTTAGATTAGACTTTTTTTTGGTCATTCTTATGGTACGATATACAAGCAGGGAATTTATCACTCCGAGCCCGGCAAGAGTTGCCATTACATAAGGTTAATGACTTTTCATCTATCATGTAGGTCAGGGTTTCTTAAACATTTTTCAGTCGTGACCCCTTTTCATCACTGAGACGTTTTCGCAACCCCCAGGGCCCCATAATATTTACAAATATTTTCTGGGAGCTCATAAGTATTGCGCAAATCTGACACACGCGTGAATGAAACTGTCAATTTTTTCACTTGTACTGTAATATACTATTGCAGTTTTAGGTAACTCTAATTTCTAATTTATTAATAACTTTAATTTCTAATTTTAAGGCATAGAACAATGTGAAAATTTTAAATAAGTAACAGACGAAATGACAGCGTCACTTGCAAAGAAAGAAAAATGAACGTTTATATTATAAAAAGGATGCGTCGAAACGTTTTCGTTTCTTTCTTTGTCTGTATTGTCTTATCTTTATCTATTTTCAAGTAAAAATATTTGGTAACTGTAAAATTATTATAATAAGTTAAAGAAATTTCAAAAGTGCTAAAATTTTCGGCGACCCCCTGCTGCAGGTCCCGCAGTTTAAGAAACCCTGTGTAGAGGATCCTGTGATTTGCCGTTTCTCAGAGGTGTTGGTGTGTATTTAGAATACGGCAAAGCACACTAGGGCTATCTGCCTAAGGGGAGGGATGCCTTCGTAGAGGACTTTCTCTCTTCACCGTTTCTCAGAGGTGTTGTCGTTCTTTGCTCCATCAAAATTTATATTTACAGTTAAACAGTACATTTTGTATCTTAGTGAACAAGTTAAAATCAATAAAATAATCGTACTTTTTAATCAAGCAATAGCCCTAATGTGTCTTGCCTTAATCCAGATAATTCAATCCATTCGAGTCCATATTTCTTAATAACAAGATGCACTTTTATTTGAAATAAAACTTATTTTCAATATAAACATAATTTCAGATGAATAGTTTTAAAATTTATTGAGCTAATAACATTTAGATGCAGAAAAATTAATTACAACGTGCTAATTCTTCTAAATTGGATGTAACTGCATTGCCAAGAAGTCTGATATCACACTGTTGACTTTAGAAACTCTGTTAACTAGAATAAATATCCTGCCTACATTAGTAATTGTCTTTAAAAATAAATCAGTGCTAAAATTCGCAGTCTGGAACAAAACCGATCTGTATGCAACATCTGACGCATTCAGTTAAGCAATATTCCAGACGCATGCGAGACGGTGATTTCATCAGGTAATTTTAAAACTTCAAGGCATTTCAAGTATTGTTTGCGAAACACAAGGTTTACTTAAATATACTTACATTAGAAATGATTAACAGCTATAGAAGTTAACCTGTTTTGTAAAACTCAATCTTTTTAAATGTTGCTTCATTTATGTTATCCTTTTAAGCAGTTTCATTTATCTTTAGGCTTTACAAGGATTATGTTGGTACATGAAACTTCTACAGTTAATTTAAATAAGTTGTTCATGCTATCCCGTTAACAGTTGAAGAAACAGCCATGGAATGTTCTAGGAAATTACGTCAGAAAAGTTTTCAGACTACTAGAATTTCTGTCACTTGGCCCATTTTAGTACGATTAACTTTTTAATTAATTTAATTAATTTAATTTTTTAAATTAAATTAAGTAATTTTTTTACTTACTCTGATTAGAAAATTATGGACAATTTCAAATTTTTATATGGGCGCTTTGTCACAAAAAGGTCTAGTTAGTACACTATTTCTAAGCCTACTATGATATCTATCGGTTCTATAACAAGCAGAACTTACCTCGAAAAAATTGTTAAAACTAGATGAAAAGGGAGAAAAATTATTAATCGTGCAGGTCTAGATGAAAACTAAATTACATCAAACATTTTCAAATTCTATCACTTCTACAAATAGAATTTAAAGGCCATACTTATACTTCAGTGTAAATTTTCCTGACGTGGAAGGTGTATTTTGAAAATTATAGCAAAACGGTACTATGCGCAGATTTTGGCAATAGTACATAGTTTTCTAAGAATTAAATAATAGTTTTGGAAATTTTGATCGACGGTAGACTTAAAAAAATAATTCGCTAATCTGGTTGTAGAAAGCATTTCTTTCATTGACATTTGTGTTCATAGTCTTTATATGAAGCCAGTATAAAAGCTCAGATTCTGTATAAATTCTCGAGAACTTGCTACTTGACTAAAAATTTCAGTCTCAAAGACATAACATTTTAACACGTTAAAAAACATTTGAAATTTGAGCAAAAGCTTCATTAATAATTGTTAATTTATGCATTTCATTCTCCGTTTCTGTAATATAATATATTCCTGAATCGCCGGCAATGAAAAAAGAATGCGCTTGCTATTTTATATACAAGAGTGCTTCAAAGAATATGAATTTCTATTTGATACTGTAAAATAATTGTACAGCATTAAAATCCGTCTCCTAGAATTCATCCAAAATTCGATGACCTTAAGTTTACCCTAACATTAAAATAATAGAATTCATTACTATTTTTCCACCACTATGATTTAACTATTTATTTCATTAACTCAATTGCAATTTCTTAGCATTTGAAGAAATGCTCTGTTTTCAGTTAGCGATAAATCCTATTCATTACAAATAAAAATCAGCAGCAATCGGCATGTTATTCTAATCAACTAAGCACAAGAAATTTTATTTAACTTCAAGGTTATGAAAGTACTCTGCTCGTCGGCATAAATGAAAGAACCGTTCAAAAAATCATCTTAGATTTATTTCTCAATAACATTTTGTAACACGTGCGTTATTTTATACTATCAGTGTGATGAATAGTATATAATTCTTTCTACTTAAGTCATTACCTCTTAAAACTTTTCTTACGCTACTTCTGTCCTCTGTCATCTGCATCCAAAATTAAATAGAATATTGACGTAGGAAATTTGTAATGACGGTACAGCTTGCTATCCTATCTGTGTATTTCTTTGCGTAATTTTATTGGTAAGTAATATATGTTTACAATATGCTTATATTTTATTATTTACTAACCGCTACGCGGCCAACCTTCGTCTGGCTTTTAAATGTACCGGAAAATTGCCTAAAGGCAAACATTAAATTTAAAAACTGCAAACTAAACATTAAATTTTAAAACTGCAACAGAATTTTACTCTGCAGAACAACTTTAACAAACAAAAAAACGCAAATTTCAATAAAAATGTATTACATATAGAATAATTACAATGAAATAAGCAATATCCTTTAATACAAATACTAATTATCCTAATAAAAAAATTACCACCTTTCCGTTACCTTCTTTCGACAAACGTCCACTATCCAAGAGAAACATTAAATTTAAAAACTGCTCAGAATTATCGCCCTCATTTTTCCGAGTGGCAACAGTGCTGATATCAGCAACAATGGCAACAGTGAGATATCAGCAACAATGGCTGCGTGACACTATTGCTGATATAATGAGATAGAATTATCGATTTGATGCGATTTCATCAAAAGACATAAAATAAAAAAAAAAAAAAAAAAGAATCATTCAAATTTTGAAAAAATCGCTTCGAGGTGCACTGGTTCTTGTCTAGATGCACTCTATGTACGAAATTTCGTAACCCTGGGTCTCTCAGCTTATGCGCAGCACGAACGAAAGACACACACACACACACACACAGAGATAGCCAGATTTTTCCTTTTGTTATATGTAGAGATAGCATTTTCCGCTCAAGAAAGTAACGCACAAACAAACATCTGAAATTTCATAATTGAAATTCTTGTTTAATTTTACTCTACAGTAAAGCTACAGTTTTATAGTAGGTAATAGTAGATTATTTAATCTTACATTTTCTTTTTCTAGTGCTTAAGTTTCTTTTGACAGTTCAAGACGATATTGTGCTGCTGAAAAAGATAACATTTTCATCATATGTTGAATATTCGTGTTTTGTCCTCCTTTTGCCCGGCGAAGTGCAGCAACTCGACGTGGCATGGACTCAACAAGTCGTTGGAAGTCCCCTGCAGGAATATTGAGCCATGCTGCCTCTATAGACGTCCATAATTGTGAAAGTGTTGACGGTGCAGGGTTTTGGGATCGAAATGACCTCTCGATGATGTCCCATAAATGTTCGATGGGATTCATGTCGGGCGATCTGGGTGGCCAGATCATTCGCTGGAATTGTCCAGAATGTTCTTCTAACCAATCGCGAACAATTGTGGCCTGGTGACATGGCGCATTGTCATCCATAAAAGTCCCATCGTTGTTTGAGTACGTGAAGTCCATGAATGGCTGTAAGTGATCTCCAAGTACCTGAAGGTATCCATTTCCAGTCAATGATCGGTTCAGTTGCACCAGAGGACCGAGTCCATGCCATATAAAAACAGCCCATACCATTATGGAACCACCACCAGCTTGAACAGTGCCTTGTTGAAAACTTGAGTCCATGGCTTCGTGGGGTCTGCGCCACACTGGAACCCTACCATCAGCTCTTACCAACTGAAATCGTGACTCATCTGACCAAGCCACGGTTTTCCATTCGTTTAGGGACCAACTGATATGCCCACGAGAGTCGCTGCAGGCGATGTCGTGCTGTCAGTAAAGGCACTCGAGTCGGTCTTCTGCTGGCATATACAAGGAAGAAAAATTTTATCGGACACGTCCCTCGTACGTCCCACATTGATTTCTGCGGTTATTTGACGCAGAGTTGCTTGTTTGTGAACATTGACAATTCTACGCAGACGTCGCTGGTCTCGGTCGTTAAGTGCAGGTAGTCGGCCACTGCGCTGTCCATGGTGGGATGTTATGCCTGAAATTAGATACTCTCGGCACACTCTTGACACTGTGGATCTCGGAATGTTGAATTCCCCAACGATATCCGAAATGGAATGACCCATGCGTCAAGCTCCAACTACCATTCCGCGTTCAGAGTCTGTTAATTCTTGTCGTACGGCCATAATCACGTCAAAGCCTTTTCACATGAATAACTTGAACACAAATGAAAGCCCTGCCAAAGCACTTCGCATTTATACATTTTCTACGCGATACTACTGCCATTTGTATATTTGCATATTGCTATCCCATGACTTTTGTCACTTCAGTGTATATGTTTAGTTATCAGTTGTTACACATACTTAAAATAAATTCAAAATTTCAATGACAAAATAACATGGAATAATGCACGAAAGAATCCATAGGTCAAAGTAATCCGGAAAGGGCTTAACGAAGACTTATGCAATTTGCACTGACAAGAAAGAGTACATTCTTGCAATTCTTTCGGTAACATATGTATGTTGAGATCAGAAGATGGGGTTTTAATAGTGTGATTCTTTTACATGGCAATAATGAATGTACCATGTATAATAATCAGCTTATCCAAAAACGTTAATCTGTTTTCACTCATCAATATGATAAGAATAATTTCAGTTATGACACAGATCATTCTAAGACATATTTCAAAGCACCACTGAGTTACATACGCAGAATAAATGTTGACATACATGCGAACATACCACAGAAAATAAAAATGCTAAATATTTCATTAAAACAGATGAAATAATTAATTTCATATTTAAAATATTTCGTTTCCCTTAGATTAATCTAATTTCTCTGTAGCTAACAAACATACTATTTTTGCGTTATTTGATTGTAGATAAAGCGTTTAATGGATACCTTACAAAAATAGACGCTTTCGTAGAATCAAGTTCCTGTGCGGAAAAGCAATGTAAAATACTTCAACAATGAAATAAAAGCAATTAACCGAAATTTTAATTTATAAAAATACAATCATAAAAATTTCCTCCCGTTGTGTTTTATTCTTTGAAAGAAAGTAGAAAGATTACATTTTAGAATCAGGGAATAGATACCCTCATTTTATTAATCTATAGTTACAATCTTCGCAGATTAAATGCTTTAATTAAAATCTGAACAACTTTCCTTTGTTTCACAGCACACTTTCAAGTATCAGTTCGAGTTAAATTTTTTTTACTCCAGATTACAGCTACTAATGCAATGTCAGACTGCAGTTTCTTTTTTTACGAAATTTTCCATTTTATTTATTAATGTGTATAAATGAAGTTGCAGCTTCCCACGAAAACGTAATTATAACAATAGACAGTACTATCTTGAGTATTTTTAAAGAATTTACTTTTGTATGTAAGCGTTCCATGCTCAGATATCCACAATCTATTCGAAAGTTTATTTAACGCAGTATTATATTGAAATCTAAACACCACCCAAAAGGGAAGAAAAACTGAACATTAACGGATGTACGATCATGTTCCTAGAGTAACCTTTCATTTATGTAAAGGACGGGCTCACCAGCGGCCGAGCGGTAAAGTCGCTGAACCCTGGTAGTTCGGTTCGAATCCCGCGAACGGGCTGGCTGCATGGGTGTTTTCGTGGTTTTCCCCATGTGTAACGTGCATACGAGCCAGTTTCCCTTAGAAAGTCCTCCACGAAGGCATCCCTCCTCTTAGGCAGATAGCCCTAGTGTGCTTTGCCATAATTAAATACACACATTTATGTAAAGGAACGTAATGACAGTTATAGCCGTCTTTTACAAAGCACAGAGTAGAAAAATAAACTATTACAACCAACATAAGCAAAAGAAAGTTCAATTTAGATATCTTCACGAGAAGGAAAGAATCATCCAGGGAAATGGAAAAAAGCTTAATCAAGACTATTATTTATGGTTAAATGAGAGGCATTTCTTATCCGATATATAAAAGGAAAAATACTGAAAAATCTGTGTATGTTAAATTGCACATGGTTTGCATTGAAGATCGCCTTATGATATATATTAGATTTATATATAGCACTGTTCTAACATAAGTATTTTGACACAAAATCGGACGTTTTCTGAAATAAAATACCAATTTGTTTTCCATATTTCAATTCTACAACTCAAATTATGCCTAGATATTAAATTTTGTAATTTTTGGTGAGAAATTTACGGAAAAGTTTAAAAATTTATCTTGGCGCATTTTTTTTTCAGTTTGCGCCGTGGATAATTCACTTGGCGAACTTCTTAATTTATAGCAACATATTTTCCTTTCCTTTTTTCATAGTACACGAGCGGTAAAATGTCATCGTTCATTACTTTCAAATAATTTTAACAA
Organism: Stegodyphus dumicola; assembly: GCF_044657685.1. NCBI lineage: Eukaryota > Metazoa > Arthropoda > Arachnida > Araneae > Eresidae > Stegodyphus > Stegodyphus dumicola. The sequence continues at coordinate 187,207,456 of NC_140781.1, forward strand.
AGTGCGTAAACGACATTTTTGACGTTATTATCGCTTATAACAACTACGCAAAATTTCAAAACGCTTCAGTATGTAAATTCACGTATATCCTCAGAAATTTTGAATAAGGAAGTTTTTTACGGGTATGCTTAGAAATACATCTACTTTAAGATGGCATTAAAATTTTTATAGCTTCTAATTCAAAATGTTTTTCGAAAAATTTATAAAAATTATTTAAAAATACAAATTTTAAAAAATAAATCATAAAAATGTTCGAATTATATTTGGATTAAGCCTAAATTTCGAATTCTGGAAGAAGGAATCAAGTAAGTTTAATAAAAAAATATATTAATAAATATATATCAAATTTAATTAACATTGAGGAGCTGAAATTTTGAAAGTTAATTTTTTAAAAACTACACTTGCGAGTTTTACAACTTGGCACTTTGGCTTAATTTGAGTCGTATAATCGAAACAAGGAAAAAAATCGGTATTTCATTCAGAAGTCCGATTTTGTGTGAAAATACCTATGTTAGAACAATGATATATATATATATATATCTAATATATATCCTAAGTTGCGCTTTTTTTTTCCGAGTTCAGTGTTAAAGTGTACATTTGTTTTGGGAAAGTATCCCACATAGCAACATCAAAACCCGTAGGGATTATTTCATGCATTTGAATTGCAAATTTTGCCCAGGCAGTTAGAAGTAAACGTTGTATAGATATTACTTGATTCACAAAATAAATTTATTCTCCTTAAATAATGATTTAATAATTTCTTTATTATTTGTTCTTATTTTGCCTTCTTGTTAGAAAGAGGATAAAGGAATTTAAAACTGGTGAGAATATCATTAGAGTGAAACTTCCTTTGTGTGTGGTTAACTGTTTAGTTTCTTCTCAAGTTTAGTCAAAATCTTAACTTTTACTTACTAAAGAATGAAGCAATTCTTGATCCATATTTGAATGAAAATTAAGTTCGGATAACTGTAAAATCACAAAATGCATTTTTTCAAACTGTTAATTAAATAGCATCACATGCAACTTTAATCTCTGTTCGGTGAAGGTTCAGAAGTGCTTGCTTTAGTATAAATGCATTCTGCTTTTTAAAAGCAAAAGGAACGTTGAAAGCGTTTTACCGCAATTTTGGCGAATATCGTTTTAATTATTTAAATAATATATGGTTCCAAATTTTATACTGTTCACTGCCGACTTAATGCATAGGAATAGAATTTAACAAGTTCAGTGAGGGTCAGTTATTACCTAGGAACCACATTTTTAAGTTCCTTTTAGCCATGTGTGACTACATAAATAATTACTGGTGCCATTCTTAATACTTTTACAGAACACACCTTCGCAAATCAAAATACCGCTGTAAAATAATTGGTAACCATTGAGAATTTAAACAATCTTAAAAAACGGAATTGTTACTGATAGAGAAAAGGTAGAACTACGACATCTCACAGAGAAATTTGTCTCACAACGGTTTATTTTCTGAGCAATGAATTCCGTCTAAATGCATAATGAAAATTAAGCATTATAAATTTAGATGTAAATCAAATTTCATCAAATCCTCTTCCTGAGTTTGAAAGACTGATCGTAAAATTCTGTCTACAGAGGGTAGCAGGACCAAATATGTCAAGTCTAGGGACAAAAGCTGACGTAGAAAGCAAATCATCTGGGGAAATTATACTTTCCCCTTCCCATCAGCTTATAGCTGATGGGAAGGGGAAACTTCCATAAACGGCTAAAAGCTCCGCACAAGCCCTTCAGAAGCAGGCAGAACACCGATTGCGTCGGTATCCTTCGGGGTTTCAGCGTGCTTTAATTAAGAGACCAAGAAGAGACTTGTCCAAGGGGCCAACATAAATGTTTTAAATCAAGTCAATTGCTCGTGGCTAGGTGGCATGAAAAGTTCGGCCTGGGGCTGGTTCCTCAGACCGAATAATGTAGTTCTCAAATAATAGCAGATATAATTAAGACACAATAACACGCCGAATAAATACTAATTCAGAAGTCAAACAACAAAAATCAGCGTTATACCTACAAAATTTTCACAGGACTAGTTTCGATGGTTTTACCGAACCATCATCTTCAGCTGCAAAACCGCAAATGAACAAGATAGGAAATAATGTTTAGATAAGATAAGAAAGCCTGGACAAGAATAAGCAAGTGGCGCCATCTGTTGGCGAAACCAGAACTAAAACATAATTTCTCTAAAAGCCGAAGGCAAATTTGGATTGGAATTAGGATCGTTAACTAGAACAGAAAGATTTTTATGAATGTGAAATGCCTCTAGAAAATCCAGTTCTCCAATGGAAGATGTTTTTTGAATAATTTTGGCAGCAGAAAAATTGAAAGTGTGATTTTCGGACCAACAATGTTGAGCAACAGAAGACTTCTGTGTTTCCTTTTTTCTGTATTTTTTTTTTTTGGTTTAATTTACATTGGCCAAACTAAGAGAGCCTTAAAATTTCGCGTCAAAGAACATGAGGCATATGTTAGAAAAAAGGAAACACAGAAGTCTTCTGTTGCTCAACATTGTTGGTCCGAAAATCACACTTTCAATTTTTCTGCTGCCAAAATTATTCAAAAAACATCTTCCATTGGAGAACTGGATTTTCTAGAGGCTTTTCACATTCATAAAAATCTTTCTGTTCTAGTTAACGATCCTAATTCCAATCCAAATTTGCCTTCGGCTTTTAGAGAAATTATGTTTTAGTTCTGGTTTCGCCAACAGATGGCGCCACTTGCTTATTCTTGTCCAGGCTTTCTTATCTTATCTAAACATTATTTCCTATCTTGTTCATTTGCGGTTTTGCAGCTGAAGATGATGGTTCGGTAAAACCATCGAAACTAGTCCTGTGAAAATTTTGTAAATTAACGCTGATTTTTGTTGTTTGACTTCTGAATTAATAGCAGATATACCGTATTTGACGGCATATAAGACGCACCCTTATTTAGACGGCCACACACAAGGAAAAAATGTTTCAATAGCGTGGTTTCTTTTAGTTCTCACGTTTCGTAAAAGCCAAACAAAGAATTATTGAATGCAATTACCTTCACGTATAAGACGCAGGTAACTTTTTTGAGACCAAATTTAGGAAAAAAAGTGCGTCTTATATGCTGTCAAATACGGTATTTCCTATAGGGTGTTTTTGATGCTGAAAGGCAAAGGCTAGGATAAGAACCGTTTTAGTCGGTCTAGTAAGAAAATTATAAAAAAAAAATAATTAGTCATTTTTTAAATAACACTTTATTAGAGATATATTTAAACATGAACGGTTGAAATTGTAGCGTTTATCTTTCACATTTGCTCGCAGTACGATATTCAGAAAGATACGCCTTTTTATCAGCTCTGCATTCTGAAATTAAAAAATAAGAAAGAAAGCTGAATTCGTTGTTCTCAGTGTATACATTAACCAGAAATCTTAAAAAATTTGTGATCTAATGATCCACACTTTCGCGTGCTAACTCATGCAAAATGAAATTTTTATAAACAGTATAATATAATGTTGACATAATTACGCCTGTTTTACTGATTTCGGTTCTATGCTTTCACACTACGCAGGTTGTCTTGTCACATTAACTAATGTGTCACTGCGAGGAAAGGACATCAGAGCTGAGAAATACTGCATAATAATACTTTATGTACACTGCTCAAAAAAAAAAAAAAAAAAAAAAAAAAAAAAAAAAAATGGGACAGTGCTATATCTCCCGTTCTACTGGGGCGATTGACAAAATTCAAACTACGTTTTTCATGTCTCGAAAGCGCGACTTAGGATATATATTAGATTTATATATAGTACTATTCTAACATAGGTATTTTGACACAAAATCGGACTTTTTCTGAAATAACATACCAAATTTTTTACATATTTCGATTCTACGACTCAAATTATGCCAGAATACCAAGTTTTGTAAAAATCGTACGAATAGTTTTTAAAATATTAGCTCTCAAAATTTTAGCTCCTCAATGTTAATTGAATTTGGCAAATATTTATTAATATCTCTTTTTTTATTAAACTTTTTTGATTTTTTCTCTCACATTTCGAAATTTTGGTTCATTCCAAACAAAATTTACCCATTTTTTGCGTTTTATTTTTTAAATTTTTATTTTTAAATAATTTCTATAGATTTTTCGAAAAAAATTTTGAATTATAACCTATAAAATTTTTACCATCATCTTAAAGTAGGTGTATTTTTAAGCATATCTGCAAAAAATTAGACTTTTTTACTCAAAATTTTCTAAGATATACACGAATTTACATAATTTCGCGTTTTGAAATTTGGCACCTTTTTTTTGAGCGATAATAACGCCAAATGTGGTCTATGGATTTTTGTTACACTGAATTGCCACAGCTATTTTTAACCTTAAACTTCAAGTAAAATTTTACGGAGAATTAATTATATGACATTTTTTCCCTCAATGATGCGCAATAAATATTTATTAATACTATATGAAAGGCTATTTTTTTAAATTATAGATGATATTATTCAAATTTTTAACTATTTTTTTTAATTTCTCTCGTATCTTTTCCTTTTTAAAAAAAATTAAGAGTAAGTTTTTGTAAGAGTAAATTTTTACCTTCGGCGTTTTATCGTCTGCTACTTTACTTCGTTTAAATCGAATTGTCTAAAACTGAGAATTTTCGTTTGATATTTATTTGAATTTTATGACATTAACTGCATAATTTATTTCTAAACAAACTGTTGCTTTTCAAGTGGCTGAAAGAGCGGCTGATATTATCATCCATATTTTTAAAGCACAATATATTTTTATAGAAACATAATATTTAGAATAATCATTTTTCATAAAAGTCAAATTATGATATAAACATACAACCCTCTAGAGACTGAATTAATGGAAGTTCAATGGTTATGTAGAAATGATCTGCAGCTACTTAATGGCTGGACAAGTGAGAAAAATTATATAAACGACACCAACATTCTGGATTCAATAAACAACGAGGATACGATGTTTACTAAATGAATTTAAGAAGTTTTAAAACATAAAAAATCAACTCATTTTTTTCCTAAAATGTATTTTTTGTGCGTAGCGTATTTTCATTATATCCTTAAAATTCTACTTTAGAATGTAATTAATTGTCAAGAACTGAATCCTAATCATCAGTAATATAATAAGTAATTATTACTGTTATTAATAAATCCTTCTTATGAAGTAATTGCAAATATTTCGAAAAACTTTCTGTCTGAATCCAAACATTTTTCTATGCAAATATTTTTAATTTTATATTAATCAAGATTGCACACCATATTACTTATTTCCACTGCAATTCTTACCGTCAGTTCTAGTAGAATTTACAAATAAATTATATTTAATTAAGGATTGAATTGGATTATTTAATTATGGGAAAGCACACGAGGGCTATCTGCCTAAAGGGAGGGATGCATTCGTGGAGGACTTTCTAAGGGAAACTGGCTCGTATACACGCTACACATGGGGAAAACCACGAAACCGCCTATGCGGCCAGCCCGTTCGCGGGATTCGAAACTCGAACCGAACTACCAGTGTTCAGCGTCTTTACCGCTCGGCTGTTGGTGGGCTATTTAATTAAGGAATGACCATCTAAGTTAAGAAACAGCGTACCGTAACAACATTTCAATTATTGGTTCCGTATCTTTCATGTTACTCCCGATTGGCTAGCTGCATGATTTTTAATGAGTATTCGGATTTTACTAGTAACTTCACTTGGAAATCGCGCTTAAACTAGGTTAGTTGGTTATTGGAACATAGAAAGAACATGGGAGCTATTTGATTAAGATGCTTTCATAGAGAATCTTTGTAAAGAGAACCTAAAAAACTACGAAAACCAACCATGCAGCCTGGGTTAGACTGAGCAGCAAACAATTAGTATTTAACAATCTTTTCTTTTTCAAATGCTAGGCAACTGATGAGGCTCCAATTAAATCTCCAATTTAATATTTTATTTGTAAATATTTAAAATACTGTTGTATTCTTTGACACAAAAAGCAGAATTTAAGTTTTGTTAACTCGTTAGTAAACTACCAAGCCGTAGTGCAAATGAATATTCAATTTCTTTGGCAATAATTGTATTCACTTAATATTCTTGGAATATGAGCTAAAGAAGGAACGTTCTCGGAAGATTAAAGAAGTGTTTAAATCCAGTGATATTAGGTTTGTCTTACAAGCTCAGGATCAAAACGATTCTGCAATTGCCCGAGTAGTTGACTTGTAAATGGATGTGAATTAAGCAGATGACTTTTAATCTTACGTTATTCAGCCAGAAAACGTATTCCACATGTTTTGTATTGCATGACAATGCATCTTTTCATTATTCAATAACCAGTCGGAGAACCGCTTGTGTTCGGAAAATAAGTATGTATATTCAATCGTCCTGCATGTTCTTCAAATTTGTCTTCTTGTGATTTTTTTTCTTTCTCAAAAACTAAAGTTGCCTGACAAAGGAAAGTTTTTTGACATTGAAGAGACAAAATTAATATGACATCTACTTTTAGAGGCATGTGAAAAACAGATCTCTACAAACCTTCTCTTCCATTACATGTTGTGCAGTCAGACAAAATTTACATCAGCGTAAATTCTATAATCTATTTTTATTACACTCTGATTACTTTATTAACATACAGTGAATATATACTAAATCTTTAACTTTAGCTTAAGTAATTCGGAATTTTTGACGGAATTGTTGTCGGAACTAGGACTTAGAAGATAAGTCAAATTAAATATTTCGATAACCCAGTAAATTCAAGTTCGAAATTTCAATATTTTATTTTCGGAGGGAGGGGAAATGTTTTCAGTTTTGGTCCATTATACTAAGTATATTTGCTTCGATTTTTTATTTTTCCATAAAAGCGAAAATTTTGCGCATGGTATACATATAAGGCATAGCTTCAAATTAAAATTTAATAATATACAGAGTGGTTATAATTAAAGTTCCACATTGAAACGGTCATAAAAGGAAAACTACTGGATCAAGTGTTATCAAACTTGGTAATCGTGTAAAGGAGGTCATGGGAATTTATTTTCTGCGAAAAAAAGGAAGTTCGAAACCTCACCACCAGGGGGGGAATGGCGCTGTATGCAATATTGTTAAACGAAATATGGGTCGGAATCTAACTTAACCTTTTGTTAAACGGGTTTAATATGTTGTATATCCTTAAGAAACTTTGAAGTAGGCAAATTATTATTTAAGGACGTTAAATTCGATAAACGTCGAGTGCGCCATCCCTGTAAGTGAGAATTTCGTCCGTGAAAACCACGAATTAGCGATTAGAAAATGTGAGATCGCAAATCACTCTCACAAGTGCGTACGATCTGGAAATCGTTTACTTACAGATCGCTAATTTGTAATTTTTTAAGCCTGAATTCGGCACTAAAACATGAAGATACTGATTCAAAACGCTTTTAATCGATTTGGGCCAAAGAAATCTCTCATGTTATCTATCTAGTTCCATTGCATTCTCCTACTGCATTCGATTGCATAACAGTCATTTCACACCGTTTACTGTTGAATGACAGCTAGTTTTATAGCTGAACCATTTTTTTCTGAAGAGCAGTCAACAGCTGGACCACTGCGATTGCAGCTCACTTAGAGCCAATATTAAAATGTTTCGTGATACATGAGCTGCAGTAACGTGGCATTTTATATACTACAATTTTTATGCAGGGCTGGGCACCACCTCAAGAGTGTCGCAGAGTTACTTAGGCAACATTTCACGAATGAACGTCTTATAGGCCAACACTTCCCCTCTTCCCACCAGACCTCAACCTCTGTGACTTTTGTCTATGAGGTTATCCCAAAAGCACTGTGTATGGTGATAATCTAAACAATTTGGCGGAAATGAAAAATGTGATACACTGATAACATTTCTCCTGATATGCTATGTGTAACGTGTATACGAGCCAGTTCCCCTTAAAAAGTCCTCCACGAAGGCATCCCTCCCTTAAGGCAGATAGCCCTCGAGTGCTTTGCCGTAATCTAATAAACCAAACCAAAACCAAACCTGATATGCTAAGAGCTGCTGTTGAGAATGCAGTAACATGATTTAACTTGCTTTCGGAAAATGCTGGACGCTACATTGAACATGCTTTGTAACACGTTTCGGAAAATATTAAACACATTTTAAACAGATGTTTTTGTGTCTTATTTCATTTAACAATATTGTATACAGCGCCATTTTTCTCCTGATGGTGAGTTTTTGAACTCTTTTTTTTCCGTCGAAAATAAATTCTCATAACCTCCTTTACACGATTCCCAAGTTTGATAACATTTGGTCCGGTAGTTTTCCTTTTATGACCATTTCAAAGTGGAACTTTAATAATAACCACCATGTAAAATAAGCTTTAAAAGTCTGACAGTTTGGTTCAAGTCCCAACTTTAAAAAATATATATATAAATATAAATTTTTATATTAATTCTCTTAGAAAGCATGTTTTAAGAAGCTAATTTTTCTCTCGCGTTATAGATTGTATAAAAAAAACATGATCTTTAATATGATTTAGATTGTTTCAGCCGATATAAGAATTGGGTTACTCTGTGGTACAGAATAAACCCTGCTGGACTGTTTTATTTCTTTGTCATTTAGCAAAAATCTTTTAATTAAAATATTTATCCTTTGGACTTCGCTTTAAACTTTATTTATAGCTAAAATGACTAGAAAATGAAAAGCTGTCTTTAGCTGAAACGCAATTCATATAATTGATATTTTTAAAAATTTACAAGAATGCAAAATGTATGGAAGTCTAGCAGTCGAAAAATCCTAATTTTCTTGTGTGAGCACTGAAAATAACTGTAGAAGGAAAGAAGAAAATTAGGGAGAAAAGTAAGCAAACGTTTGCAGGGAAATTTGGCTGTCAGACGTACCAAGATGTTCAAAAAGTTGGACGCTTTCGAATATACTTTCAGGATACTTCAAAGAATGTAGGTGTTCAAAGAGAAAACACTTGGGCGAGTACACCAGCAAATACCATCAATTGAGCTTGTGTTAACAGAAAAGACAAAACGATATCATTGCAGATTAAAGTGAAGAGCGACTGGTTTTAAACTATATGGTTGTGTAAATTACGTTATAGAACATCATATCGTATCATAAATGGTGAATCCCATTATTTCCTCAGTCGAATTATTTGAAGATTCAGGAGTTTATCCAGTGATGTATGTGGATGTCACTTAAAGATGTTTTTTTCCCTTCCTGATGAAACAGCGGCCGAGCGGTAAAGTCGCTGAACACTGGTAGTTCGGTCCGAGGTTCGAATCCCGCGAACGGGCTGGCTGCATGGGCGTTTTCGTGGTTTTCCCCATATGTAACGTGTATGCGAGCCAGTTTCCCTTAGAAAGTCCTCCAGGAAGGGATCCCTTACCTTAGGCAGATAGCCTTAGTGTGCTTTGTCATAATAAAATAAACCAAAACCTTTTGATGAAACCAGTCTTTCCTTTCATCTCATAGCTTCAAAATGTTTAGCCTCTAAAGACTGATAAAGGCTCTGACGAAATACTTCGTGAAGAACTTTCTAAGGGAAACCAGCTGTCATACGCGGTACACATGAGAAAATCCACGGAAAAAGCCCATGCAACCAGCCCGTTTACCGGGGTTCGAACCCCGGAGTGAACTACCAGTGTTCAGCAACTTTACCGCTCGGCCGTTTGTGGGCCTTTATGAAATGGAAGGCGATAACTTTATTTAAAATGATTGTCAGAAATACCAAAATGTTTCGAAAAGTTAGATACTTTTCAATATACTTTCAGAATGCTTAAAGAAACAGAGAAGAAAAATAAATTTTTTCGTAAAATTTAGTATTCGTATTTTTTTAAATTTAAAACTTTTCAATCTTATGATATTTGATTCTTGCGATTTCAAAAATAAAATATTTGACTAAAATATGAATAACATTTTAAGAAACCAAATGTAGGATAAAATTGTGTAAAGCAATGGGCACAATGATAAAACTGTTTAAAGCAGTGTATGCAAGTCATCCTAAGTTAAAATATCGGTTATACATCTCTCTTATTTATATATATTTTTCTGAACGGAACATTAAAAGGCGTGTAAAACTGTGCTTTACTGTATTTTCTCTTTTAATATAGTATGCAGTTTTCAAACGCATGGTAGTCTGGGTTACAAAGTATTCTTCCGAAAAAAACGCAGTTCAAATAAATAAAATCAAATTCTGTAAAATTGATATTAATAAATATATTTAAAATGCTCAGTTCGAAGGAAAAAATAGAAAATTTTAAAACAATTATCTGAAGAGACAATGCAACACAAACAATTAAAATAAAAGTATAAAAATTTAAAAATGACCTAAAATAATAGCTATGACGAAAAATATATATAAAGAAAACTATTTGAAAAAAAAAATAAACGCTGCACCTTTATTTACGCAGTTCGAATAGGTAAATAGAAATTTTTAAAACAGTTATTCGCAAAAAAAAAAAAAAAAAAAAAAAAAAAAAAAAAAAAAAAAAAAGTGCAACTTAAACAATTAAAATGAAATTCGAAAAAGAAAAAATTACTTAAAATAATAAGTTATAATTAAAAATATAATATAAAGAATATTATTTGGAAAAAAGGAACGATGGTGACTTTTTTTCCTAAGGAAACTAGGTTGCCATATATTAAGAAGTTCGCCAAGTGAAGTATTCTTGGCGCAAACTGACAAAAAAGTGCCAACATAAATTTGTGAATTTCTCCTTAAATTTCGCTCCAAATTTTACAAAATTTCATATTTAGGCGTAATTTGAGTCGTAGAATCGAAATATGTAAAAAAATTGGTATGTTATTTCAGAAAAAGTCCGATTTTGTGTCAAAATACCTATGTTAGAATAGTGCTATATATAAATCTAATATATATCCTAAGTCGCGCTTTCGAGACATGAAGAACGCAATTTGAATTTTGTCAATCGGCCCAGTAGATCGGGAGATTTAGGACTGTCCCATTTTTTTTTTTTTGAGCAGTGTACATTAGTGCTTTTTGTAAACAGTGCAGCATTGAACTTTATGTGTGATACATATTAATTTATCATTTTTATTATCAAGGTTCTGAATTATTTCGATTACAAATTTATTAATCGAAAATTGTTTACTTGTTGTTTGAGTCGACAAAGCTAAAACTATTCGATATTAATAATGATGACCAAACAACTTAAAACTGCATTATACGACAATATTTTCACTCTATTGATGTTCGCTAATAATTTTTAATAATTGTTTTTCAAATAAAGTTTATGACATATTTAGATTTCTAAAGAATATATATTTAGCATAATTTTAAATATTTCATGCGTCTGAAGGTTATGAGGAAACTGCGTTTTAAATAGGTATATAATCAGAACGTTTGCTTAAAAAATGACACATTTTATATAATTTCCCCTTTTTTAAAAAAACATTTTCGACTGCTTGATGACAGAACTGATGTTTTCGTAATTTCCTTTATGTACCACGAAAAAACAAAGACTTTTACTTAATTTTTTTTTGCGAAGGTATTTCACTTTATGCAATCACCGCGAGTGCTTTGCTAAAATTAACAATGTTTGTTGAGTTTCAAATATGAAATAATATAATTTGTAGTTATACGAAAATGTTTTTCTTTCTTATCTCTGATAATAAAATTCCTTTTCAGAATTTTATCCTGATAGGATCTCTGACGAAAAAATTAAATATGAAAACTTTGTCGAAGGTAAAAGGTTATATCACCATCCTAATTTTTCTCAGCTGCCATTTTCTATAAATGCTACTCAAAAGGTGACAACTACATGTTTTATATGAAGAGAAGAATAATACTCTTTTTATTAGGTTGGTTCACCGTAAGAAAAACGTTAATACTTTTCCTTAACAGCATAGTGATTTTAATAGTATAATTTTTGTGGTGAATATAATATGTGATTATGGATTACAGAAATGTCTACAATCTAGGTGGGGTTTTATGAAGTACTTCAAGAATGTTTTTCACAGATCAAATGTCTGAATGTCATGCTATTTCAGTTTCAAACAAGTTCTTTTTTAGAATTAGATGTCGCTTTAGTAATCGGACCGGATATTCTTAAAATATGTGTAGGTTTTTTAGTCATGTAAATAGTTGTTTTTAGAGTTAAACATATCTTTGATAATTAAATGTAAATGAATGAAATTCCAGCTTATAAAAATAACGTACGAAGACAAGAATTAAAAAAATTATTTACTAGAAATACCTTTCGTTAGTTAGAAAAGCAAAGGCATCTTACTCAGATTTTCTGAATTTTCTCTTACATTTAACAAAGATTTTTTTTGCTTTCATTAAATGAAAATGCTTTGCTTTCTTATCACAAGCAAAACTTGAAACTACGTAAAATATACAAGATTCCTAATAAATTAGTATTGTAAACAAGATTTTCGAGATTTTTTTACTCTAAAAATTAATTTTGAAAGAAAGTGACATGTTTAGAAATATTGTAGTTTCCTTGCTCTCACTGAATACATATTTATTTTCCTCAAAGTACGAAGAATATGTAAACACATTTTCTCTATTTTACGTCTTATTTACTTACTCGTAAATAAAAAAATTCCGTGCAAGCAAATAAATCGTCTTTTTAGAGAAAAGCTAACAACATTTAAATGAAGTTTTTTTCTTCTCTGCTCAGTGTGGTAGTTTAGCAAACCATAGTTATAAGAGGCAAAATTTTAACTTTACTGTATCATTTAAAGTAATGTAGGGAGTTTATAGTTACAAAAAGAGCTTTTCATTTGAGAATGATAATGAAATGAAATATCCTTTAGGTAAGTGATCTAAAAGGTGGTCTGTTTTATAATTAAAATACATATAACTGAAATTTTGCTAACAAAAGTTTTTAGTTTTTTGTTTGTTTGTGTAATTATGGCAAAGCCTCGAGGGCTATCTGCCTAAGGGGAGGGATGCCTTTCGTGGAGGACTTTCTAAGGGAAACTGGCTCGTATACACGTTACACATGGGGAAAACCACGAAAACGCCCATGCAGCCAGCCCGTTCGCGGGATTCGAACCTCGGACCGAACTACCAGTGTTCAGCGACTTTACCGCTCGGCCGCTGGTGGGCCAAAAAAAAAGTTTTTAGAGAAATTTGTATACCTATTATATGAAAAATCAGTTTTCATATTTTAACTTCCTACAGCAGTTATGCTACTCAGTTCATTGAGTCCTCCTTCTGAAATAATGAATATCAAGGGAAGTAATGATATATTTTTGTTTTCCACAGCTTCTTTAAATAAATTGTACCCAAGCGGTTGAACTGATGAATGTATTGTCTCATTCGGAACTTCCACACCAGGATATTATGTCATTTTCACTTATCCAAGTAACTTGATAGCTTTAGAGTGCTTTCCCTTAATCATATAAGCAACCAGGTAAATTACATATCTTTTTATTTGCAGCCTAACTAAGCATTAAGGATCTCGAAATAAATCTACTTTCTTATTACTAATGTGTTATGTGTACCGTTTCATGTCAGATGACTATGACTTGTTCAAAAAAAAAAAAAAAAAAAAAAAAAAAAACAGTAACTCAACACACCATTTCTAGTTTCATAAACTTCAGTTATGACTACAGCAAAAGATTCAAGAATTTAGCGTTAATGAGTGTCTTACTACAAGAATAAAACACGCGCGCGCATAGTTCGCATTATGTTTTTTAATAATATCGATGCAGTCTTGGCGTTCAATATCTTGGGAGTTCACTAAATATGTATTATCTTAAACCCTTCTGATGCAATATCCATTAGTGAATACTCGAAACTTCCAGCTGCTATTAATCCCTTAATATTTAAATCATAGTTTTCCTTTAAACTTTTACGAATTGTTCAAGTGGTGAGAAAATATTACTGACAGCAGATAAATAGCTTTAACCGCATTTTACATTGAAAACAGAAAAATAAATTTAAAAGTCGCACATTTGAATGAATGCGAATACAGAGACATTCGCATAGACTTCAGAAAAAACATTTTAGAAAATACGGAAGTTACTTTGAAAAGTCATATCTTTTTGCCATTCTGATTATATAGATTTTAAATAAGGAATGCAGAAATTCTTTTCAAAATAAATATGAGGAATTCATGTTTCATTAACTACCGATGCACATTTGAATATTGTTCGAGATATTATTTCTAAAAATTACCGCCTTATAATAAAACACATTTAAGCAGCATTTGGATTTTTCTACAGAATGTGTAGAAGATATCAAAGCTAGGATTATATTACATAAGGTTTTCATTTATATTCTTTTGAGATTAATTTGGAATTCATATCGATTTTATTTGGAAAGCAAAAGCAGTAAAATAAATAAAATAACTTTCCACTTTCTCTTTACAATTCTGAAGTGTAATAATGTTTTACATACAACACTTTCAAATCATTATCAGATAAGCATTACGGAATGCAATTAACCCTTAAATTGAGCGGCGTTGAGGAGCGGCTACATTCCGTGCATTTGCAAATACTAGTATAACTTTTGCCTTCTCCAGAAACTTAATACTCTGGTGTTAACCAGAAGCCTTAACCCTAGCTACATGACTATAGCAAATAATTTAGCATTCGAATTTTTTATAATAATTTATTGCCTTATATACTCCCTCTTTTAAAGGGCGACTGGGGTTTTAGGGAACCCGATCGCCAAATCCTGGGTGTGGAGAATCATCATCCGACAGCCTTTTAGTTCGGGCGCCTTTGTAGAGACATTAAATAATTTGGAAGCAGGCAAGATGAAAACTTAGCAACTCTTTAGCCAGGAATCGATCCGCGGACCTCTGGAATACACACCCAGCGTGCAGACCACCACACCACGAATGCATGTGAAGAAGGCGGGTGAAATACCTTATAAGGTAGTAGCGATGAAATTACTTTATAGAAGGTATCTTCGATAGAAGCTATTTAAGGTACTTTAATTGCACAAAGCATAACGGATACAGAGATTAAATCTGTGACTAAAGTTATGAATGATGAAATAAAAACTTTTCCAAAGTATTACTCAGATGTAGTTTACAAGCTAAACAGCGATGTAGGAAAGATCTATTAACACATAATCTTGATATATTAGTTCATATCGAACCATGCCAAACGGACCAACGTAGTGCCATGAGTAGTTAAACATCCAATTCTGGTCATGGTCAAGCGTTTTGCAGGAATTATCACAGGTGTAAGTGCACCAGACCTCATGCAACTCATACGTTTGGCCACAAAGAGAAAGATAGCAAATGTGCGAATTGTGAAGACCCACATAATTAAGCCTGGAGAGGTTGTTCTATGAACCATGAAAGGATCAGCAAAATTGGAGCAGATGAAGAGACCAATAAACCAAAAGAAAATAACCCTATATCATATTCCTCCAAAAGTAGCAAATCAGGATCTAAACAATTTTTTAGAAAGGATTCCGATTTTTCCGTCCTCAACGCAAAAGAGAAATCAACCCTAACCACTAATAAACCAAATTAGAGAATTCAAACCACCAAAAAAAAAAAAAACGAGCTAAAATATTCTAAACCAGGGATCTCCACACTTTCCATCCTTAGGGCCATACTGATTACCCGAGTAAGTTCAAAGGGACAAACACCGTTTTAATTTTTAACCGTTTATCTTTATACCTTAGAAACGGGCTAGATATAAGACATAAGCCACTGGTAAAGTCAAAAAAGGAAAACCGTGGTCTTATCGGAAATATATTGACTTTCTTGGCGAATAAAGTCCCTTTATTGAAGAATGAAGGAACTCCAAGATTATTCTCAAGTAACTTATGACTACTTTTTAACTAATTTCTATCATAATAAATTACAAGACACACCACATATAACGGGGAAAAGCGAGGCCGAAAACTCCTTCATCTGAGCTGTGCGCTGCTCAAGAAAGAGAGAAAACCTAGTTCGACGACACTTTAAGAACTCTACGCGGCCTCGATGAAGATTAAATAATCGAAGTTCAAATGTGAATGCTTGCATCACGGCAATCATGCAACCAGCTCTTCGCCTGCGTTCGAGCCTGGTTGAACTACTGGTATTCGGCGGTCTTGGCACTGGTGGGGCGTTAAGCATAGCGGAAACCACGAAAACGTTCATGCAGCCAGCTCGTCCGCCGGGATTTGAACTCGGGTCGAACTACCAGAGTTTAGCGCCCTTAACCACTCAGCCGCTGGTGAATATAAAACACGCTAGGTCTATTTGACTTAACCGTTTCACCACTCAAGTTGCTTTTCCGTAGCATTTGATAAAATCTAGAATACAAAAGAGAAGTTATGGTATTTGATTAAAATTTTATATAGCTTGAATAATTACAATTAAATGCATGATTCCCAAAATTCGAGGCTATACACAATAAGAAGAATTTTTTGAAAAATTTTAAATCTCCAAATCTCAGTTCTTTTTTAAACCACGGTTTAAAATATTTTTCGCAGATTGCACTATATGCTCAAGCATAAAAATAATTTGACGTTAGATTAATTTTTTATAGTTTCAATGTTTACTATAAATTGGTAATTTCAAATAAGTTGTTAGATTCACTTATTAATATGCTTTATAAATTTACTGAATATTATTAAAACTCAAGCATAAAACATTGTAAATAATAAGCGAATGTTATTTACATAGTAGAATGTTAGTTCATATTCAGATAACCGCTCACGTATCACAAAACTATTTTTGACTATGTCTGTAACATACCTTTTAAATTATAACTTTTGCAGAATAATGAGTAATGATAGCTCATTATAAATGCATGATTGACAGTGACTGTGAAATTATTTATATGCATATAGTTATTCTACCAAAAACAGAACGTTATTATAGATAAAGAAAAAGCATTTATCTATCATTTGTATGAATGGTGATGTACTGTTCAGTGATGCTTATTTCATTTTAAAACGTTACTGGAGAACATGAACTGCATTAAAAATGAAAAACCGGAGAAAATAACTTCAATACGAATGATAAAATGAGTAAAGTTCTTCAAATCTTGGAAAAATCCTTGCTTATTATTCTTGTCTAGTGTCCACTACCGGTAGTAGGAGTTCGACCGCTGAATAACTGGGCTCAAATCGTTGCAAAAGAATGGAATGGCCCTGAAGCAGTATTTTTCTTTGCTTTTCCTGTGTACATTGCATATATCAGCCATTTTGTCTTATCTTCGCGAAGTCATTCCTCGCCTAAGGCAGATAATCTTCATGTGTTTTGCCTTAATCGATTAAACAAACTGATTTTCTCGTTTAATAATCACTAGTACAAAACAAAAGCACACAGGGTTTTTTTCGAAAGGAAACTCGAACAATTTAGTTGAAATGTTTCGACAGATGTTCAGTGAAAATGTACTTTAATATACAGTTGAAAAGAATATATGTTAATCAAATGGGTTTAGTGTCTCCCGCTCTTTATTTTTTTAAACCTCTTTTAAAGTGTTGTGATCTATATTTATTGTAACTGTGTAGTCACAGAAATGACAGCGATTGTAATATAACGTGGATATTGTTAATTTTTGAGGCTCCTTTTTTCGCTGCTTAGAGAATAAAAATCAAAAGAATGAAATGGTGTTAGCTCTTAATTAAAAATTTTATTCAGGTAGAAAAAGCAAATGCATAGAACTTTACAGAATTTGTAGTTTACACCAAAATTATGTTTCTTTTATAAGGAATTTGGCATAGTATTTTTGATATTTGTTTTTTAAGCATATCTATTTGCAGCAACCTCAGATAAAGGATATTTGCACACTGCAAAATGAAGATAACGCAGTTTTCGGAAATACAAATGTACAGTCGTGTGTAAAAGTTTAAGACCACACATGGAAAAATCAGATTTATTGAAATTCGCAATAAAAACATATGTTATAAATGAAAAGATAGACTTACGAGGTTTTTGAAGTATAGTCAGTATTTTGTCGAACCTCTTATTTTTTATCAATGCTGCAACCCTCTTAGGCAAGCTACAAACAAGAGACTGGCAGTATGTTTGAGAAATCTCTGTACACCACACATGCTTTATCGCTTCAACAAGTTCGGTAGCACTGGATGGTAGCGTCTCCGCGACTTTATTTTTTATAATACACCACAGATTCCCCAATGGGATCCAAATCTGGGCTGTTACCTGACCAATCAAGCACTTGGATTTGAGTAGCCCTCGGATAGTCCTTAACATTTCTTGCCCTGCAACACGGAGCCCCATCATGCATGAAAATTGCACATATGTGAACATCCAAGTGAAGCTTTAACTTATTACGTAACAAATTAAGGTACCGACTGCCGTTCAGGAAATATACAGCAGCAGTACCAAACGCAGACATTGCACCCCCATATCATCTGGCTTGGAGGGTGTTTCACTGTCGGAATCGTATATTTGTCATCATTTCTTTTTCCAAATGGGCGGCGAATACATTTAGCACGTGCAGAAAATTGCTGCACACTTGACGTATCGGAAAATAACACTGTACTTCACTGTTGTTCGGTCCAATTCTGATATTGTCTGGCGAAAGTCAGTCCTTCTTTTTTCATACTTTGAGCAAGTTGAGGTTTCCTTGAAGATTTATAGGAAAATAAACCATAATCTTTAGTCAGACGTCTTTAAATAGTACTCGAACTGACGTTGGTACCCTTTGTAGGCAGAGGCTTTGTAGGTTGTTGGAAATCGAGGAATCATCCTTCTTATCACACATTGGCCAACAAGGCACAATTTAAAGATGGCCTCTACACAGAAACAAAATAACAAGTCAAAGAATTGCACAAACTCGGTATCCGTGTATACATCTATTTATTTTCACTTAAAAAATCAGAGAAGTGCACAAACTCGGCATTGCACACTCTTTGACTTTGTCCATGTACATACAAATCTATATTCACTTAAAAATATCAGCAGTATGATGACTTCATATAATTTTAAAACAAAGTTACTCATCATCAAAATTGAACAAAATTTGTAGCTAATCAAAGCTCAATAAATTGCATTTTAAATCACACAATAACATTAAAAAAAGGAAATGCATGTTATCGCATATACGGTCTACAAAAAGGAAATATCGACTTACTATGTTTAGAAATTTCTGCGTCTTCAGTCTATGGCCCAGAAAATTTCTTAACAGCATCCAAAAACTTTCTAAAATTAACTGAATTAGAATATGCATACTGCCATCACCACATAAATTCACAAAAATAAGAGTAAAAAATATCCTCCGTTGATCCCGACTGTGGGAGGCATTTCTTAAATGAGCCTTTCTTGCGACAAATCCATTCAAAGTCATCTGAACGTTCTTTACGTTCGAACATACGGATTTCCTTCGCACAAACAGGACTATATTCCTGTTTGTATGAAGGAAATCCTGTTAGCTTGTAATAGCAGAACTATATTCCTGTTCGCTTATAATAACTACTAAGTAAATCATCTTTTATACACCAATCAATTAATGCTTTTTTTCTTCTTTTTGTTCCAAATCGCACAGAAACTTCAGATTAATCTTATCACATGTAGCCATTTTACGGTGTACAGCACAAAATAAGCAGCGTACTTCCTAACTGACATCCAACGCAGAAATAAGCCTTTACAAATACTTTCCCATCAGTCAGATTCACAACAATCACGCAACCAATCACGTCATAATAGGATGTCTATAACATTCAACTACTCAAGTTACCATAAATGAAACAACAACTTGGTGATAATCCAAGGGGCACCCTAAAAATATGTTAACGAAATCTTTCTGTAATTTTTTTAAGCTGTTCTCCCGAAGTATAGAGGGATTTATTTTCGCTTAAAAAATTAGGCTTTGTGCAATCTTCGGCAACAGCAGCCATCTAGGAAACGCATTTCCTCGTTGCTTCCTTCGTACTTACGTATTAACGCAACCACCTTGGCGCAATTTGGAGATATTTTACAGATAAACATTAATGGTGATATAAGTCATCATTCAATGCAATTACAAAAATTTATGATATATATATATATATTTATTACATATATATTTTACGTTCTAATCAAGTATTTATCCTAAGAATCAATCAATAAATTTACTTACCAGCTGGAGTTTATTCGTTTTTTTTTTTTTTTTTTTTTGTTGGAAGTTGTGGCGATCACTTTTAACAACAGATTCACAGCAGTTGTTCCGTGTAGAGATTTTACCACAAGATACTGTATTACTACATAAAGTTTACTACAGTTTCTTCCTTTGCTGACAATGTCGCAAACATATATTTTAAAATTGTTGTTTAAGGCCAAAATATCACGATTTGTTTGTAAAAAACATTAGAACTTGGAGTACATGCAGAATGCATACTAAAGTAAAGACGTTTGCTCGACATTATTATGAGCTCGGTTGCCTGACGAATAGTTATGTGTATGGTTACCAGACAGTGACACATTCTAAATATCTGGCGACTTCTACTAATGTAATTAAGATAGTATAATACGTAAGAAAGAAACATTTCAGCAAAATTCTGTATTCCTGCAGAAATTTTACCGCAGTTTCCTCCATAGCTGACAAATTCCAATAACTCATATTTTAAAACTAAGGCAAAAAGTATCACAATTTGTTTAAAAAAAACCATTGAAACTTTGAATGCAACAAAAAGGAACGCATAGAAAAACGCTTGACCGAAGGACTGCTAATGATTGCAGTCCTTCGGTCAAGCGGATACAGTTTTTATAAACAAATCGTCATATTTTTAGCCTTAAAGGTAATTTTAGAATATGAGCTCATGAAATTTACCACTAAAGAAACTGCAGTAAAATTTCTGCAGGAATACAGAATTTTGCTGAAAATTTTCTAAAGGGAACAACGAGGAAATACGTTTCCTAGATAGTCGTAATTGCCTAGGATTTGCACGAAGTTGAGTCTTCGCAATTCTCTGATTTTTTTTAAGCAAAAGTAATCGCTGTGTACTTCGGGAGAAGAATAACGCAAGAAATTACAGAAAGATTGAAGAAGAATGTAAGTGCTTTATTTTTTACCGTATCAGTAATCTTTATTTAATAATTCAAATTTGTATTTTAAATTGCTAAAGTATGTTTTCTTTTCATGTGTTGATAATGTTCACTAACTTATAAATATTGATAATTTGGAAATCTTTCTAAAAAATGTCTCAAAAACCACTAGCTTGTACCCGATAAGCAACTTTTACCTTTTCATCTGTAAACAATAGCCAAATGACGACAAGATGGTTGCATTGATACGTAAGTACCAAAATTTAATAAGTACTTAAATTAGATCGAAATCGTAGCATTTAATTCTGAAAAAATACGAATTCACTTTAAAATTCGTGCTCGGTATTGCTTTTACAAAAGAGGGTCTTGATTGAATAGAAGTCTAATAAAAATACATCTAGTGATTCTATTGTTATTATCTTTTAGGTTTCGTAAAGAATAAATTTCTAATTCAAGTAAAAATAGGGTGAAGAAAAAAATACCAGTGTTCAGCGCCTGGCCGCTGGTGGGCAGAATATCATGCAAAATGGTTATTCAAAAATGAATTTCCCACAAGGTGACATCGTCTGCTTCATGCATTTGTCACATGTCTTTGAATCTTACGATTATACTTCAATATCGAAAACGTTGTACAGCTTGCTTGATCTTATGATCTATGTAATAAGACGGTTAACTGCAACACAGACATTGCAACAGGGAAAAATAAATTAGCAGAGAATGAACCACACCTCAACCATACCTATGTTCTAATTCAAACATAGTACCAAGAACTGTTACAATTCAAGCACAATAAACAGTTTAAAAGTTATTTTGCATACACTGATTGTGAAAACGAGAGATAACAGAAAATATAAGAGTTAAGTTCAGTTTTATTTCCTTTCCGCTGATGAGCTAAACGTAAAAAAAAATAATACAACACAAAATTTTAAGTCTTCTTAACTACAGCTACTGGTTGACAATTTACAATAAATCAACTGTCTACAAATACAAGAAGGCCTACGCCAAGCTACAAGTACAAGATGGGTCGAAGAAACTTAATTATACAAACAGTCAACGATTACCAAAAACCCTGCCAACTGTCTAGCGTTCACGTCTTATCTATACAGGGCTAAGCTAACACACAGCGACGTCAGAGATCTCTATAACAAGTCATGCCAGTTACGATTCTTCATCTTTATTAAAACTTCCTGCTTTCCATAAAATTTGTATGAACCACTGGACTGAGCGAGTAAGTGACGAAACAAAGGTTAAAGAAAAAAGTTTAAGTCTTTACTGCTAGTAAAACTGAAATAAATTGCCACAGACTTACAGTATAGTTCAAGTGTGCTTCTGAAAAGCATGTGTTCTGTACACTTTCATTAATAGTTCAGATGTTTTGGGAATAAACATAAGATATTTCTAACAGATTACCGAAACAAAAAAGTAATAAATTAGTTTAAATATTTAAATACGTTTCTCTTGGTACTCGTGTTTAATCTTTTGTCATAGCCGAAATCAGACCGTTTGTACCACCTCATGGTGTCAAGATCTAAGCATACGAACTATTCAATAAGCTTTCTTTGGCAGGATTTATAAGATAGATTAATAACTCTAAAATTATTAGATACTTCTGTGCTGCCAAGAAAGAACATCATTCTTTAATACCAAGATATCAATTTGTATATTTTAAAGCACTTAAATTTGTAAAACATAGATCATTCATGCGAAATTACGTACAATGATCATTTGCATGATATCATTCTTTCTTTTTAAACATTTCTTTAAAACGCATGGACTATTATGAGCATTTTCTACCTTATAAATGAATATACCTTATAAATGCACATGAATTTTCTACCTTATAAATGGTATTGAATAGTCATAGCTTTCAACTATTTAAAGCTCTGAAAATAAAACCTAAAACTGATTCTGGCATAAAAAGAATTCAGGGATCAGATCAATTGTTTAGTAGGATAAAGAATTTCTTAATAAGAAACTGAAAGAAGCTTTGATAGTAAGTCTCTTTTGATAATAGAAAGCTACCAGTATGCAGTAGATTTATAATCCGTAATAGATTTTTCTGTGTCAGATAAAGCTACTTCGGCGGAATCTATTAAAACATGTAAGGAATTTATCCCATTGTATCATAATAAGAAAAATCTGAAGTAATCAATCTATATCTTTTATTTTATGTACATTTTATAGCTTTGATAGATATGATACACTTCATAGGAATATACAGATGCTAAGTGTCAAAAAGTGCAGAAATTTATTCCACAGACACATAAAATATTCACTAATTTATTTACTGACGAGAAAAGAATTCCTCTCCTGACAAATCTGAAGAATATTTCAGATTTAATTTTGTCATATTTACAAAGACTAACAATAAAAAGATTTTATCTTCATGGACAGTAACAGGTAATTTAAGTAAAAATTGAAAAGTTTTTAGTTCGGGCGGCATTAGCTATAGAAGCATATTAGAATGTTAAAATTATACTACCTTCTGCATTTTAAACTTTCTGAAGCAGAAATATTTTTGAGAAAAAAATCACTTTCCTTATTTCAGGATAACAGTTTTGTTATTACAAAATTATTTCTGGAATACAAAATTTCATTTAAACCATTTTTGAATTTTAAAACATTGTTAATATTTTGCATTTATAAGTTAATTTTGCAGCTTGCAAATAAATAATGTGAAAATGACATCAAAGCAAGTTAAGACATTAAATTTTTATAGAAGTAGCATGGAGTTTATTTATTGACTGAGCAGGATACACATAAGATTGAAATGAGGTTAAAAATAACACATTAATGACTTTTTTCAAGCAAGATTTGAAGTTAAATCTTATCTTCTTTATTTTGTAATGGAACTGAAAAGAAATTAGTAAATTTAATTACTGAAACTTCTGTCATATCGTTTTATATCATAGACCCAAAACAAACTAAAGCTTAAAAATCATCAGATCAGCTCAGGTGATTTATTCTAAAGACGTTTATAATAAAACTTTCAAATTTTGATTTAAAATCTTCATAAAAATGTTCATATTGTTGCATCCGTCCGAACGGGTTTGGAATAGATCAAATGCACACAGGTCCGATGATAGGTTGACAAAATCTATTTCTATTAAGAGAAACACTTCCGTGATCTGGAACTTTCTACAGGAATAGTCGTGCAACTCCTCACATTAACTACTGATTGTACTCTGTGATACACTTCAAACTACTATGAACGTTAAACACAATGCAATGCAATGCGCATCTACACAGCGCTGAACTCACGCTGAGCTAACAGCTTACAACCACAACTGAGAGCAAACGCTCTCTCCTGCTTTATACAGTTGTTATCAGGCCGACGAGATATTATCTAATACTTTGCGCTTCTCTAAATTACTGGAAGGCAATACGAGGGTCGAATTACGGATACAGCTAAATATAGTGATCGATTACATTTATTCAATTACAGTACCCATTATGGTGATATAGGCAACGGACCAAAATGCCGCCAAATGGTCGACAAGCTTAGCAACTTTTGGCAACTTCTTGCCAAATTTGACTACTAAAATTAGTTGTCAGCTTGGCAATATTCAAATTACCTAGATACCAATTTCTCAATGGTAAATGGACTTGCCTCTGTATTCTTACGTTTCCATAGCTTATCTCACTTAGATTTTCATGTTACATTGCACAAAAGAAATACAGCAATGTCACATACAAGTACACTAAAATCATCACTCTGTATGCAAAATTCGTAACAGTATATACCTAAAAAGCCAAAATTAAAGCCATATTTCTATGTTTTTTTCTTCGGGAATTACTAAAAATATTTAAGACGAACTTTTTAAAGATAAACTTATTTCAAGGACTAGTAAATGAAATTATAGTTTTTTATAGTTTTTATTAATACTCAAATTCCTCAGAAGTAACAGATATGTAGCAGAAAAAAAGGTAATTCCCTTTTTTTGGGTCATATTTTTTTTCAAGTGACATAATAAGCACATATTTGGGAAATTCTAAACTATACTGAGTTCTGGAAAAAACTACAGACATCATGAAGCATTGTATACATTATCGTAAAGTCTAACAAAAAAGGTGTTTCACATACGAAAATGAGGGAAAACGTAGATTACTTAAATTTTTATGCTAAATTATGTGTAGCTTAGCAGCGCTTTTATGAACGTTTTGTAGAGAATAAATTTAAAATTTTCACCTTCTAAATGAATTTTGAAAGCCGATAACGAAGGTTTTTATTTCTTTATCAGTGAATCGTTCTATGGTGTTTGATTTAACTAAACTGAAGTTCTGTCAAGGAAATTGCAGCTGCGAGAAGAATAAATAAGAGAGAGAGAGTCCAAAAACAGCAAAAAATATCTCCGTGTTATTTCCAGGAGTAAATTTATGTGTAGAAATAATAATTTTTAAAGACACGTCTAACAGCATGCATGTTTCAAATTTCTCCAGTGCATCTAAGTACTGTCTATGTAAGTGTTTTTTTTATTCTTTCGTACTATTTTATAAATTTGATTACATAGCTTATAATCATATTTTCATATGCCTATCATATTCTGTTAAACGTTTTACATAGATAATATTAAATTGCATCGGAAAGTAAAATGAAAAGAAGGTGAAGTAAACGATTACCTTTAAGATTTCAATTTATTTGAGAGACAGGCAGAATATGTATTCCTGGTTTAAGTTTGGGAAGAATTTATTTATAATGGCAAGCGGGTTATCACATAGATTAAAAAAAATGCAAGGGATGCTGTGTTTCAAAACTCCCTGAATTGAACCTGTCTTGTTTTCTTTTGACAAGTGAGTAGAAAACAATTCATCCGATATTAAATAGTGATCATAAATAGCTATGTATATGCATGGCATATTGTTGGTGTATATTAAATTTTGCTTTCATGGTATTATTAATCAATGAAATAACAAAAATAGTAAAAAAAACTTTGAATGGCATTGAAATAGTTTTTCTCAGAAGAAATATTACCCAGTTAGCGTAAAAACCTGAGGTCAACAAGAATAAATGCTGCTGGAGGTTAATATATGGCTAAAAGTCTCCTTCGAATAAACTATATTAATTTTTAAGCGCCTTCCAATTATTGGTAATACGCATTAGTAAAAATTAGAAATATAATTTTGAATTACTTAAGAAGGCAAACCGCAATATTGGTAAATTTTGCAGTAACGCTGATTTATTTATCACTCTGATTCTTGCTATTTATAACGCTGATTCTTGTTATTTATAACGCTGATTCTTGTTGTTTGATTTCTCCAATAATCATTATTTTAACCAAAATCATATCGAATTATTTAACAATGTAAAGCGCAATAGATTAAAATGTGACATTTGAGTTTAAAATATGAAGATTTATATTTCTACGTTGCGTCTGTGATGATTAAATAGCGTATCAAAAAATGTTCACAAAAGTATTTACCCGGCTTTCAGTTTCTCAACAGTTGATCATATAATTATAAAAATATTTTAAATGAAGCAAAGATTAAATTCCTGTTTTGGCATTTTTAAATTTAAAGAAATGAACTATGTATGAACTACGAAATCTAACACTTTACACGTTCGTCTAGTTCATATACTTATATTTAGGAAAATTCTGTACTAAGTTATAACGTTGCGCGCCTCTAACTAGCACGCAACCAAGAGGTGACTGTGAAAGCTTGTATAAACCACAGAGTCTTATAAAGGGTTTAAGTCACTTTTTATTCAACGTACTAATTTACAATTGCGTTCTCTTGACGCTTACAAACGGTGCCAACTCGGCAGTCAAAATAAAAATAAAAACCTGAAAAGAAATTAAAGACAATATTCTAACTACGAGGCTCTCTCAAATAACTAACTCACCGCGTTTTACAATACGGCTGCTAATTCAGCAGACTTGAAGCTCACTGGAACAATTGCAACTACTTCCCGCCAAGCACACAGGCCGCAACGCGGGGTTTTTCAAATCTCTATAACTACCTCCGCGCTCGCTAAGTAAGAATAACTCTCTCTCACCGAACTTGTTTCCTTCTATTTAAATCATACTACTTCCGCTGATAATTTGAATGCTTGCGCGTTCTACTCAAATTTACATATTCTGGCATTAGCAGTTCCAGGGGAAAGTAAGGATTGACAGGAAAGATAGTTTAAACTTAAAATAAATGTTAGTTAAAATAAATATAAACCCTACATTTGCCGCTGCCAGAATTTGGAAAACTTGGAAGCAGGTCCTACAAACGACCTGTTGTAAGTTTATCTAATTCTGAACTAACTGGCGAAAGCCTCGTTTACACAAAAATAATCTTATGTAACAATTAAAATTCTGTTACTCTTTACAAAGGTTTCTTCTTACAGCAACTTTTCCTGGACTTCATCAATCAATCTTGGTCTTTCCTTCCAGCATCTGGAAGGAATAAGTATCAGTATCTTTCTACATACATTATAATTTACACTTTCTTGACACAATAAATTTTTGTTTTTAACGTTTCGTTTTTCTTAGTTATTGCTTACTTCACATTCATTCAATTTTTCAAGCATTAATTTAACTTTACCCTGGCTCTCCACCGTGTGTGGTGTCAAACGGGAATATTCGTGTTTTAGTCTTACAACACTTCCCCTAACCACCATGATTTGTTAGAATTCAACAACCAAATAGACACACCTTACTCGACATTCTACAACTCAATGAGCTACTTTAATATTCTTAAAAATTCAAATGTAGGTGGAGAACCCTACAAAACACATTCATTCTAAATTCCCCCTCATTCATCTTTAAACATGCAGGCTTTCGCTCTAAAGCATGACTTTACAGTTTAATACTTAAATTTTGACTTCATTGCTTTTAAGCATTCACTTTTAGCATCTACAATTTTATGCTTCTAGACTAAATTCTACTTTTACATAACATGCAAGTATTTACATACATTTACAAAAGTTTAATACATATGCTTTTTACAATTTACCATAAAATGAATAAGAGAAAATAAATTTTTACTTTACTCATCCTTCGCCAAGCTGGCGGCACTGAAACTAAAATTCTTATTAGTACATACAAGAATACGAAGTTATTTTTATCTCCGGCCAAATTTTGGCTTTAACATAACAGAATTAGTCTTTCGACCAACAGAAAATGCTTGTTTTTAGCTTTTACACTTAAAGAAAATAATACTTTTGCCTTAGCTAAATAAAGTAAAACAAAACTAAGTCTCAACCGAGACATATTGACTTTCGTCAAAACATAGAACTTCGTACTTATGCATAACATTTCGGAACAAAAGAGAAAAATATTTATAGAAGGTTTTAACTTATCTTTGAGTTTTCGATGCTTGAAACTCCGTCATCCGTTTTTGACAAAATTGATCCCAAGTTAGAGGTGTCATGGATGTCAATCTTCTCCTTGTTGATCTCCAATTGTCGTCCCCGTTGATCTTTCTTTTGCGTCCTCTACATGCTGGCCTCTTGACGGAGTAATCGTCTGGTTGTTGGCTTTTGCGTTTCTGCCTGGGACGGCTGGTCTTGACGTCCTCCGGTCTGGAGTCCTTGAATTTCTTCTGTTCCTCGTACTTCTGTGCTTCTTGTTGGCGTTTCAGTTTCCGGAACGGCGGCCTTGCTGGCACCTGACTCTGTGGCCGTGTGCGCGTTCTTCTTGATGTGTAATTCCTGCTGCCATCCTTTGTAGGTGGTGTTTTTCTTTTTACCACGGTTTCTTTACCCGGTTCATCTGTACTTTTGTTTTTCTTAAACGCCGGAGTTTGATAATCATTTTTTCTTTTTGATACCGACGTCCGGGTTGTAGAAGTGCTAGGTCTCTCTTCAGTTCTCCGTTTCTTGGGTGGTGGAATAGTTGTTGCAGTCTCTGGCCCTTCTATTTCGTTTAGACTTGAGTCCTGCAAGAAACTTTTAAGGATTTCAGAATCATTGGGATTATAGTATTTTTTCACCTGGTCGGGACTTGCTTTACAGATTTCCCCTCTCTCGTTTTTAAGATATAAAACTACTCCTTTGATTTCCTGAATTACATAGGGGCCTTCAAACTTTGGAGCTAGCTTTGCCATAAAATTGTCTGGGGCACTAGATAAAGAAAATTTCCGTTTCAATACTTTATCACCAACTTTAAAATCTGCTTCACGGCGTTTTTTATCGTAATAAATTTTCTGCCTATTTCTTGCCGTATCCGAGGTTTTAAGCGCCTGATCAATTAGTTTTTGCACGTCCTTTTGTTTGAATTCCTGCTCTCTTTGTTGCACAAAGAATAATTTATCTAAAGGCGTAATTAACTTTCTGCCTAAAAATAATTCTGCTGGAGTTTTTCCCGTAGTATCATGATGTGCCGTTCTTAAAGCATAAGCTAATTCATTTATGTAGCCATCCCAGCGCTTGTGATGTGTGCTAACGTAACTGCGAATTATTTTTACAATGTTTTTATTAACTCTTTCTGCTATGTTAGCCTGTGGTCTATACGGAACCATTTTGATATGGCGTATATCAAGTCCATTGCATATGTTTTCAAATATTTGACTAATGAATTGTTTTCCGTTATCGCTAATGACTTTTATCGGTGCACCGTATTTTAAAATGTATCTGTGTAAGAATGCATCTGCGACTGTTTTGGCTGACGCGCGTTTAAGTGGAACAATTTCTATCCATTTTGAAAAATGATCTACTATTACTAAAAGAAAACGATTTTTGTTTAACTCGCTCTGGGGGAAGGGACCAAGGAGATCTATGCCTAAAATTTCATTCGGAAATGTAGCGCGAATGCTATTTAAGTACCCGGCCGGGCTGTAATTAATATCATTTATTAACTGACATTGATTGCAGGACCTGACATACGCCGTTACTATTTTGTATAATTGCGGGAAATATACCGCCTCGCGTACCCTTTTTAAAGTCTTTCTGACCCCGAGGTGGCCCGCTGTTTTTTTTTCGTGCAACTCCCTCAAAATGCTTAATCGAAGCGAGGCTGGGATGACTGGCTTATACTCAAGATTTTCGTTCGTTGTTTTCGTATAGAATAATAAATTATCTATTATTTCATAGTTTTTTGCTCTATTTCTTATCGCATCGATATCTGTATGCTCAAAGCCTTCGGGTCTTTCAAATAAGCATAGATATTTCCAAATTCAGGATCAGCTTTCAGTTCAGTAATAACCGTATCTCTAGAATCTAAAATTTTTGAAGTCAACACAGCGCATTTAAGTTCATTACCTTCCTCGTCCAGTTTTATACGAGAAAGTGCGTCAGCTACATTGTTTTCCTTACCCGGTTTATATTTTATTGTGATATTATATTCTTGGAGTTTTAAAGCCCATCTTATTATATTGGGCGTTAGGTTTTTTCCCGAGTAAAGTCTACCAACAGCCGCATGATCCGAAAAGACAGTTACTGGCGATTTGCCGAAATAAACTCGAAATTTGTGTACAGCCATTAATACGGCTAATGTTTCTCTTTCTGTAGCTGTATAATTCCTTTGTGTTTGATTCAATGTTTTACTAAAAAATGCCAGCGGATGGTTATTTTGCATAAGAACCGCACCCACCGCATAGTCTGATGCATCTGCCGCAATTTCCAGGTTTTCGTCCCCCTCAGGGAATTTTAAAACAGGGGCATTAATAAGCGCTTCTTTTCAAAAGCCGTGTTAGCTTCCGCTGTCCACGTAAATTTACTCTTTTTTCTTTTGATTACTAAGAGTGGTTCAACAATATTAGCGAAATCTTTTATGAAAGATCGATAGTAAGAACATAGTCCAAGGAAAGACGAAAGTTTCTTGGCGGTGTTGGGCGGTGGGAAATTCTTAATAGCTTTTATTTTTGAATCTTGCGCTTCTATACCCTTTTGCGAAATTTTATAACCGAGATATTTAAGTTCTTTAGTTGCGAACTTGCATTTTGAGGCGTTAATTGTAAGACCGGCCTCTTTTAATAATTTAAAAACTTGTTCGAGATCACTAATGTGTTGTTCCAACGTACTACTCGTTATAATTATATCATCTAGATAAATTAAAGTTGATTTTCCTAGGACAGGCTTTAGAACAATGTCCATAGCTCTCTGGAATGTTGACGGGGCCCCACACAACCCAAAAGGCATGCGTAAAAATGCATAAGTGCCCGATTTTGTTATAAACGCGGTTTTATGTATATCTTCGGGTCTCATAGCTATTTGATAGTAGCCAGACGTTAAGTCCAAAGTAGACATATATCTCGTCGATTTGATCTGTCTAATGATCTCGTCTATAACCGGCAAAGGGTAAACTGGGAATTTAGTTATGCTATTTAGTTTTCTATAATCGATAGCAAACCTCCAAGCCCTTTTATCCGAAGATGGAAACTCGTTCTTTTTCCTACATAGTACGACTGGACTTGCGTATTCACTATTTATGGGCGTTATTATTTTATTCTTTAACATCTCCTGAATATGTTCTTCGATGATTACGTCTTTTTGTTTGTCATAGCGGTAAGGTTTAGTCCTACAAGGTTTTTCGGCATTTAATTGAATCTTGTGAGTTACAATCTGACAGTTTCCCGGCTTTTCTGAAAACAAATGAGAAAAATTACTCACCACTTGCTGTATTGCTTTACTTTCCTGGTCATTCAAATGGCTAAGGTCCAATTCAGGTGTCTCCACCGGTTCCACCACCCTCTGGTCCATCTCCAGCACCACGGAACTATCTTGAAAATTTAATTTGGCCCTCGCGGCCCTTAAAAAGTCCATACCTAAAATAAGAGAGTGTTGGAGGTGTTTCACCACAAAAATTAATACTTTGAGATTTTCCTCTTTTACCTGTACGTTTAATGCTACTTTCCCGATGCAGTGACATGTTTTTCCTTGCGCCGCTATAATTTCCGTATTTCTGGTTTTAAAGAGTCGTATCCTATAAAAATTCTTTTTGAAGAACTTTTCACTCATGAAATTGCCTTCTGCCCCTGTATCGATGAGGGCTTCTACTGGTACATCGCCAACCAGGACTTGTATAATTGGTAGCTGTGAGTGTTTTACGATGACTGTATTTAGATGTCTATTTGAGGGTTTTTCTAAAACTTCCGGGGTCTGGACCCTCCCTTTCACAGGCCCCTCTAGTCGTTTAAAGCTTTCCTTTCAATCTGTGTCTTCTGGGTACGCGGATGCTTATTTTCAAATTTTCTTTTTGGGCCTTGCCCTTCAAGTTTCGATGCGTTAGCTTGATAGTTCTTTCCCCCATATGAGCGATTTCCATTTCTTGTTTCCTCCTTCCTTCTGGTACTTTGAGAATATGTTTCCCCTCTCGCTCTTTCCGCGATTCTGCGATTTTGAAACTTCACCGCCAATTCGAAAAGTTCCTGCAATGTGGTTGGGTTTCTAATTTCAAAGTAGTCTTGGACAGCGGGTAACAATCTTGGTAATATTATTTCAATAATCTCCGCATCGGGTTTTTTCCCATACAACATATCCGTTAGCTTGATTTTTCGTAAAATAAAGTCCGTCAATTGTGCTGTATCCCGTTGATAGAAACTATATAGCTCGGCTTCCAGCCGTGCGCGATCTTTCACTATGGGGAAGGCCTTTACTAACGATTTTTTGAAATTTTCAAAAGTATACGTCGGGCTTCCAAATTCGCCTAGAAGAAATTTGCCTATATTTTTCCACCATAGCGCGGCCTGTCCTCTTAGTGCTGATGTGGCGATAGCAACTTTTTGTCTTTCGGGCACAGGATAGAGCTGAAAGTGGTTTTCTATACCTTCTAAAAATACGGACACCGAATTTTTTCCGTCGAAATAGACGTTTGGCTTGATTGATGCTCTCAAAGTCTGGACCAGGTATCCAAATCCTTCTAACTGCGTTGTCATTTCTTGGTGTTGTCCAGCGGCTTCCATCCAGTTTTCGGCCATTTCAGTTCGATAAGTGTTCGGGCGCCAATATAACGTTGCGCGCCTCTAACTAGCACGCAACCAAGAGGTGACTGTGAAACCTTGTATAAACCACAGAGTCTTATAAAGGGTTTAAGTCCCTTTTTATTCAACGTACTAATTTACAATTGCGTTCTCTTGACGCTTACAAACGGTGCCAACTCGGCAGTCAAAATAAAAATAAAAACCTGAAAAGAAATTAAAGACAATATTCTAACTACGAGGCTCTCTCAAATAACTAACTCACCGCGTTTTACAATACGGCTGCTAATTCAGCAGACTTGAAGCTCACTGGAACAATTGCAACTACTTCCCGCCAAGCACATAGGCCGCAACGCGGGGTTTTTCAAATCTCTATAACTACCTCCGCGCTCGCTAAGTAAGAATAACTCTCTCTCACCGAACTTGTTTCCTTCTATTTAAATCATACTACTTCCGCTGATAATTTGAATGCTTGCGCGTTCTACTCAAATTTACATATTCTGGCATTGGCAGTTCCAGGGGAAAGTAAGGATTGACAGGAAAGATAGTTTAAACTTAAAATAAATGTTAGTTAAAATAAATATAAACCCTACAAAGTATAGAAAGTAAAATACAACAAGTTTGACTTTAGTACGAAACAAATCGACTGATATATTTGATACTAAAATCGGAAATCATATTCGAGCGCCTTAAGCAAATTCAAGAGCGAAATGTTTGCATATGTACATAAATAAAACATAATTTAGAAAAAGGCTTCTGTTAAGAGATTACATGACGAACATATTGATCAAAACAATTTTTTAATGGAAATCTTATTCACATATTCTTGTAGTATTCGCGTTCGAGAAAACACAGGCAGGCTTCATTATTGGCTAGCAGCCAACTCAAAATATTGTTTGCATTAACTAAAAATAAAAAATATTTGCACTTTAAGGAATTTCTTGCAACTTCCAGATTATGATTTTAAAGAAATAAAACTTCATGATAGTATTAATAACGCATCTTTGGACTTTGAAAACTCATGAATTACATGTGTGAAAATTCTTTCGGTGTACCAAATGCCGAAAGAATTTTCATGGAGGAATTTTCCCCAAAATTATATAAGGTATTCTTTTGGCATACCTTATGTAAGAAAATTATAAACAGAGACACTACTAAATCACAAAAAATAAGCGAATGGCATTTAAGGTGAAAATATCAATCTTGAATTATTGTAATTTAATTCGCAAATTTTGACACCAAATATCTTCTTCACTCTTTTTCAGTACAAAATGAATTCTCTTGTGTTTTATTTTTCATAATGAGCTCAAAGGTTTTCTAAACATAAGTATGCAGGCCAGAGAAGAGGTTTGATTTCGTATTTTATACAATTTTGTAACAATTTTTAATTTTTTCCAATATTTATTTTTATTTTTTTTACAATTATTATATTCCTGAATATGATTTCCGAAGGATCCAAGAAGGAAACGGCTTACTAATTTCTTTTAATTGAAAAATGCCAAAATATGAAGCTTTGCGTCATTTAAAGTACTTTGTAACTAGAAGTATATGTCTACGACGTAATGGTTGTGAAAATAATGGACTGGTAAGCACTTTTGTGGATAGGTTGCATATTTTATTTAAATCCATTAGCAGTTCAATTCACAAATCCAAGGAAAATTGATAATTCGTGAAGTGGTTCAAAAACAAATTTTCGACCATCCAGTTTGCTGACTACATGGAATTTACAATTTTTCTTATTATTTTTAATGTAAAATTAATGTGTTTCGGACTTCCACAGGAAGCTGACAGTGGCAGAGTAACAAAATCGCAGCCAGATATATTTCTTCTGAGTAACGATTGCTTAGTTATTAACTAGAATGACTGCATGAAATGTTCCTGAATTTTCCTATGCGTAACGTAAATACACGTTAGTTGCTTTAAAAAGACTGTTACGAAAGTATAATACACTTTCTTATTTTCGAATTCATCTGAGACAGATATTCCTCATTTGTTTTCTGTGATAAATTAATCAATTTAATAATTAATTAACCATGCTTTAGAGAGTTACAGCCGAAAACATCGCGATAAAAACATCGCAAACCAAAACATCGCAAACCAAAACGTCGCAGAGAAAACAACACAAGGCGAAAACTTCATAGTAGAATACATCGTGCGAGAAAAGAAAGCAAGGGAAAAACATCGCAGTTCTAAGACATGGTGTACGAAACATCGTTGTCGAAAATAAAGCGAAAACTTCGCAGTATAAAAACATCTTCGTCGAAAGTATAGTGGTAAAAAATAAAGTACCTATAAATCATCGCATGACGATAACAGCGCATACATGTGTTTTTCTGGTTTTAAAAGTTGTAAATGCATTTTCGCATAATGATTTGGTAGCGCAAGAAGGAAAGAGGGTGAAAATGTTAGCGACATTTTAAGAATAAACGAAAACAAAACAAGATATAATTTTCACTGAAACAATAACATATTAACAAATGTGTAACAATAACATATTAACAAACGTGTTTCTTAGTTAATTGGATAATTAACTAAGAAATTTTTTAGTAAAATTTCTTCAATTCATTTAAAAATATGAAATAAAGACGTAAAAATTCCTTCTTGCGCTCCCAAATCATTATGTGAAAATGCACTTTTAAAACCTGAAAACGCATGTGTACGATGTATCTTCATGTGAAGATTTACAGGTACTTGATTTTTTACCACGATATTTTTGACGACGATGTTTTTTAAAACTGCTTTATTTTCAACCACGATATTTTGTACCACTATGTTTTAGAACTGCGATATTTTGTACTGCGATATTTTGTACCACTATGTTTTAGACTCTTCGTTTTCTCCCGCAATGTATTGTACTACGACGGTTTCGCCTTGCGTTGTTTTCTCCGGGACATTTTCGTCCGCAATGTCTTTACCGCTGTTTTCGGTGGACACCTTTAGAGAGGATCGAAGAAGGAATTTGATTCTTCTACAGCAGTCAGTCTTCAACAGCTTTGCCATTATAAATTATTGACGTCTGTGAACTGTCTATATAATTCTTTCTGACTTATAAATTGCTACTTATTTAGAAGTGCCCCTTTCAAACACAGATGAATCTGATTAATTTACAGAAATGGGTATATTAGGAAGTCAAATTGAAGTCCATCTATATGAGCCGTTTTCTTTGAAAGTGGAGGTAAGCCCATTTTTGACAAAAAGTTAATGATAACAATGAATGAAATCTGCTATGAGCTTTTTATCTAGTTCCAAAAAAAGAAGTCCTTCAAAATTTTCATCATTTTATCAATATAAATTTACATAGTTAATGAAATTATAAATATAATTAATTTGAAAGTGGTTTAAGTCCACTTTCCACAAAGACATAATATTTAGTTAAAAATTATACTACATAATTTCTCTGCATCGTTTTTAAATGAGTGGTAACGCTTTTAATGACATACAAATTTTCGTTCGTTCTCTGGAAATCAGGTACTTCGCTCGTTTATCGTAGACTACAAAGCTTAGTAATGTGCTCTGTTTGTTCACTTATCTTGAAGTAAATAAGTACTATTGTAGAGACATTATGTTATTTCGAAGTATGATATATGAAAAATGAGCAAAGCCTTCGCCGGGACACGAACCACGGACCTCTCGAATACGCGCCGAGTGTGCTGACCGCTACTCCGCGAAGATATGCTAAGGCGGGAGAAATATCTTATACGATTACCTTTAAAATTACTCACTGTTATAATTTTATAACAAGTGTGCATTTTATATCATATAATATTCGAAATGGAAAACGTCACCTTATAATTGGACACTAATTCAAGTAGGCATTTACAAAATAAATTCTTATTTTTATACATTTATTTCAACATTACGATGAATATAATCTTTTATTACTTTATCGAAATCTTAGAAATCATCCTAATAAATAGAAACCAAAAAAAGAAAAAAGAATCTTGGAATCAGATTCTTATGAAAATAATACATATTTAATAAAAATTCATAAAAATTGGCTTGATTCAATTCAAATCCCGTATTTAATATTTCATAAATGTTTGATTTTTCCCATTTTGTGCACACTGAAAAGGGATATAAGTTATTTCGACATCATCAAAAGTATAAATTTCTTTTAACTACTAATTTGAAACAATCACATTGTGAATTTAAATCAATTTAACATTTAAAAACATAAAACAAGCGTATTGATATATACCAGTACTTTTGAAACCATGCAAAAAACTTAAATATCTTCCTGTAATGTAAAATGGACTTACACCACTTTCAAAGAAAATGACTCATATATTAAGTGAGCTAGACGACTTTGGCTAATATGTCATGAATTTTTGGATTTCATTTTATTGATGGATACATTCCTGGTTTCCGTTTCATTAATGGATGGATATTCTTTATCATAACTATATATGAAATTTAATGTACATCAGTGCACTTTTGTAATTTGTTGCAAATGAAACAATGTAACAAAAATTTCTGCGGATTGCAAAATGCTTTGTCTAGAAGAAAGTAGATATTTTATATTTATACATAAAGTAGATTTTGTGAAAGTTTAAAGACTTCGGCAAAAGAGAAACTGTACTGAAATAAAACTTTGTCAATTCATATGCATGTCTGGAATACAGTATTGCTGTAATGACTGTATAGTTTAGCTTACTTGCAATCGGAAGTTTTATTTTATTACATGCGACATTAAAAGCAAATATTCTCCTTTCAAATTTTTAGCAATGCATTTAACTTAAAGCAACCTAATAGTGTTGTTCTCATTCTATGTTCTGTTCCTGATGCCAGGTTGAGACGGTTGCTTATGTCATTGTAACAACGCCAGCTGGACTTCGGAGAAATACCGAAATATTTTTACTTTCAATAGTACCTTACCGCATCTAAATAACATTTACATGCTTAGTATGTAAAGCCACCACGTAATTTTACACTGTTTAAAACTTGTAAATAAAAATGAAAACAATTTATTGACAAAGTATTTCTAGTAGGCACTTATTGACTATGATATTCCTACGTATACCGTATTTTCCTTCTTGTTTTCACTAATAATAAGCAATGACTTTTCTTCCAGCAGTACTTCTTGAATGCTTTTACAAATTAAACAATATGACTTTAAATTACTTGCTTCAATAAGAATTAAAATTATTATTACATGGTTATTCTCTGGTTACCATCTATGAGTAACCAGGAATTTATATCACAAGCACTAGGATGCAAAGTAATTAGTTTGCTTTGGTTTTACGGATAAGCATCCGAGGGCTATTTATCTAAAGGAAGGGATGTCTTTGCTAAGGGAAACGGGCTCGTATACACGTTACACACGGGAAAAAAACACGGAAATCCCCATGCAGCCAGCCCGTTCCCCTGGATTCGAACACGGACTGAATTACCAGTATTCAGCGATTTCATCGCTCGGTCACGATGGTTCTCAAAGTAATATGGAATTCATGATTTTCGCAATTAGTGAGCCATTTTCTTCTGTTTTAGAAGGGCGGTTTACAAGAATAATTCCAACCTATTATAGTTAAGGCACGGCTATTCAAATGAATTTCTGTTAATTTTTAATATTTTTATTAATCTTTCATAGTAGCAGAAAGAAAGTAAGACAAATTCTTATGAAGAATTTTTATTCTAAAATATACCCATTAATATCAGTATATCATTTCATTTTTGCGAAGCTCAGTAAAATAATAGGAGCGTTAATAATTTCGCTTTGTGCCTCCGTGAGTATTGTTTGATAAAATCTTTATCTGAACAACGTTTTGTCATTTCGAAGTTCAAGGATATCTTATTTAAGGCTTGACGTAATAAGATTTGCTAAGTTAGGTTTATCTAGATCATTTTTAGATTTTCACAATCACTGTTTTATAACTGGAGCTAGCGATATTTACTGAAGAGCAAGCTCCGATTTTGACTTTAGAAGAGAAGAGTTTCGAGAGAAGGAAATTCACACTCCTAAACGCACTCTTAAAATTATTTTAACCTAGTACAGAAAACGTTTAAAAGTGTCTGAACTCTAAGAATCAATGTTCGCGCGAATCACTGCTTTGAGAATCACTAACGAAACCAGTACAAAAAAGTTACATATTTCCTTTCATTTTGTGACAAAATCATTCCCCTAGCGACCCATGTATCAAGTCGCTAAACACTAGTAATGCGACTTCGGGTTGAACCTCAGCGAACAAGCTGGCTTCAGGAAAGCTTTCGTGTTTTATCCCATGTGCAACATGGGTATCAGTCAACTTCTCTTAAAAGGTGTGCCACAAAGGCATCTGCCCTATAGGCAGCTAGCCCTAGATTTGCTTTGCCTTGATCAATTAACTTAAAAGGGACAAAATCCTAGCTATAATTAATTTTCAGTTGCGTGAAAAGAAATACTTTGAGCTGAATGTAAGTTAGAGCATGGAAAATAGCTTATCTGCTTCGTATAAATCTTTTAGAGCCAGTGTAGTGTCGCAGCAGCAAAATAAACACAGATTATTTCATTACATTGGAATACATTATACCTTGCTTTAAAATGCATGTGCCATTACTGCTAAATTTAATGCCATTTCTAAATTTGAGAATATCAATTCTATTTGCAGTGTCATTCAAAAGCTCAGGAAGTCAGTGCCTTTTACTGTAAACTAATGTCAAGTACTGAGTTTCTCTAGGGTCACGTACCCTTTTTCGATAATGCTTAATCCTTCTGTTTCATGTTATCTACCACGGGTTTTAATAAAATGCAAGTCTAATAATTCAGAAAGTAAAGTAAAATTAACCGAGCTCTTCAGTTTTCATTCCATTAAATGAAAGCGCATTTTTTAAATATTCAGATACAAAAAGTCACAGATTGAATTATTTGTCTTTTATGTGGATGCATTAATGCTTTCAGAAAGATGAATTTTTTCACTCTAGCAGAGTTGTAATTGAGCTTAAAATTTCTTACGCACTTAGAATCCTAACTGATTTGAGTTTGCTATCATCTATAACAGTTTTTTAAAAATAAAACCTAACTTTCGCAACACAATTTCGGAAAAAAATACAGATTAAATTGAAGGCTCAGAATTAATACTTTATATAATTAATTTAGAAGGCCTTTTTTCTGTTGCTCCTTTCTACTGCTTGCGACTTGATAATTCTTAACTACATCAGATGAGCTCCAACTCCTCAAGTAGTTCAGAAGTGTAATCGGAGAAATGTCTAATATTCATTTACTGATGATACGAAGTACATAACACATAATAATGTTGATAAAACAAGAAACATTCAGTTTGGAAATAATATTTCCTTTATATGAAGATCATTAAAGATTGCATCACATTACAATTTAGTTTTATGTGAATCGTATTGCTTTCAGATTCTGCATTTGCTGCCACAACTATACCCGAACTCATTGTGACCAGAGCTTATCAGGATAAATGAGAAATCTGATAGTTAAATTCTCTTTTTAATGTAAATCAGATGCATATTTGCTGTAATGCAAATGAAACAATTTAATTATTTTATTTGTCTTATATTATTCAACAACGTTTTAACCACAGTAAAATATTAATTACACTTTACAACAAAGCATGGTACTTTATCCTCAGTTGTAATTAAGAATCTCATGAAAAAAAAAAAAAAACCAACTTGACATACTCTAAATGGACAATAGAATGTAACTGACTGCGGTTACGAAACATATTTTGGGGCAAAAGTTTCTCTGATGGAGGGAAAAATAGACGTAACTTTGCGTGATTGTTTGATCTTTTACTAGAAAAGAAGCATCTGTTATGGCTAAACGGTTATTCGTGGAGCAAACAAAGAGCTTTAAATCTATTTATGTACGCAACTGATTTTCTATTAAACTTTATAAGCATAACTATTTTTCAAATAGTTACTGTTCTGTCATCAGGACCGGGTCCAGAAATGTATGTATGTATGCTTGCATGTATGGATGGATGGATGTGTTTATGTATGCAATGTATATATGTCCATATATATGTATCTGTATGTGTGCACACGTATACATGCACATACATATACCTGTGCCTATACATACATATACGTCTGAATCCGCTCCTGATAACAGAAGAGTACCTTCAAATGATATAGAATTACATGTTACTAACGGTAGTTGATTCTTTCACGTATTGATGTAAGTGAAGTAGAATTAGTTCACTAGCTTAAAAAATTGTTTTTTTTTTATTTTAAGCTAATAAACACATTCACACTTGTTTAAAATTTTATGTTGAACGTTTTTTATAGTTTTAGATTATTTAAATCAATGAAACCTTAAAAGCACGAAATAAGCCAATATCAGGCGTAGTCTGAAAGGAAGACGCGATCTGGATACCAGACGCGTCGAATAATAGGAATCCAGATTCGCTCAGGTCATCGTTAAAATTCTTATATCCGTAGAAGACACCTGTTATTCATACCTGCTAGCTCGGACAAGTGAATAAAAACATTTCTTACTTTCTATCAAAAAAGGAAGAAACAACTTTCCAATCTGTTTTGTGTCACATTTCCAACAGAACATTTTAAAATCATCATATAAAAGTAAAAATATCGTACGATAAACTACCAAATGTGGAGAAAAGTCCATGGCACTAAATAGAAGCATTTATAAATATATATATTATCTCTTATATGTTGAGTGTTATGCACGTATTATTTAATAAGCGAAAGAGAATTCTTATAAAATGCAAGCGATTTCCTTGAATGTATTCAAAAAGCATTTAAAGTAAATCTGAACTTCTTATTAATGTAATAGAGATTTCGTTGGAACCACATTGAAGGTAACGTTACTTCAATAAAATTCATTAACTAACGGTCTCTTGAGTCAAATAGAATCATGCACTGCGAAACATCCGTTCTTTTACAAGAAGTACTCTGAATTTTTCAGTAGTATTTATACAATTCCTAACTTTCTCATTTACATGGAGAATTTAAGAGGATTTCTACGGAAAGCTATTGTGAGTTAATCCGATTTAGATGGTAATGGCAATGGGCATTTCTCAGAAAACATTTAGCTATTTTAGGCTTGCAGCTTAGAAAAGTCAGGTAACTCAAGTTTTTCATGCTACATGAAGGTCACCAGTATTAAATGGCTAAAGCAGAATTGTAAAGGCAGCTTAGATTTGTGTTTTGTCCCTGTTAGTGAAGAGGGTTGATTAAGATTTGTGAGATTTTATTCATGCCAAACACAAACACCGTTTTAGAATCTCTTGGAAAATTCTTAATGACAGCTTCTCTCTACTGGGCAGACCACAGCTAATAACCATCCACATTAACCAGATACAATTATTGATAAAAATAAGCTGTAATTTTCCATACTTAAGAGCCGGTAAACTTATCAGTCCCAGCTACGGATTCTGGATTTAGCTTTTGATATGTGTACAAGTTACCATGAAATTTAAGAAATTATTTTAGATTACGTAAAACATTCGTGACTTCTTGATTTTTTTTACCTTATTTTCCTTTAGACAAATAATTCACAAATTTATTTGAAAAAAAAATATTTGCGTGATGTAACAACTCTTGATTATTGCTGCATTCTGCAATCTCTAGGACTTATTTATCACTTTAGTATTCCAATATAAGTTGTCATCATTTTGCTTGATCTATAAATTCATTATGAACTTGACATACGGGTTGAAATATTTCCAAATACTTGATTTTCTTGAACCAAGGTTTAGAGCTTTAAAATATCTTTTAGCATAACTTTTTATCTTTAATCATTTTACTGCGAATAAAAAGATTTGATACATCTTTGGTATAGTGGCCTCCGAGACTAAATCACCAATCAACCGAGATATCTCGCCAAAATCTGGTTGCATGCTCTTATATCTCGCCACGTGATCGTAGGTTACCACAGGCTGCGTGTTCTCGCCACGTAATCGTATATTAACACTGCGTTGCATTTTTGATCTCGCTACGTATGATTGATTGTGACATTTTTGATGAGGTTTTTCGAATTCGCATTGTTTATTTTAAAACATATTTGTTGCTTTTTTGCGAATATTACGTTAACAGTCTTTAATTTACGAGGTAGTGAGTAGATGTCATATAATTTTTTTTTTCAAGAAAAAGGTCTTTTACGTGACAAAGGAGTTTGGGAATCCCAAACTCCTTTGTCACGCCACACCATGGAACTTTATGTTAACGATAAAACCGTTTAGAGATGCAGTGTAAAAAAAACTGCAAAACGTAGGGCTTTCGCGCTGGGAAATTGGTTCAGCGGTTCTAGAATATCTTTCATTACTGCTGTTAGATTTCTGTATTCTTTGGCGGAGGAGCTGACGTCCATAAAATAATGTAACAAACAGCTTAATGTGTGAAAGTGATGCAGTTGACTGGAACAGTTACATACAATAAAATGATAATAATAGGGATAAGAATTCTTAGGAAACGATATTGTTAGTATTATTGTTATTATTATATCTTGCGTTGTTTATTTTAACATTTGAGCTTCACGAAATTATAGCTGAGATCTTGACGCACATCTAAAATCGCCGAATACGGTTGGGTGCCACTACAACAAAGAAATATCAAAGAATTGTTGACATATAGATGAATAAAGTATAATTTCTGAAGAACTGGAAAAAGAAGGAATATTTCCAACATGAAATATAACAGTGCAAGGAAATGAACTTTTGTAGAAGTCTGGAATAAGACCAGACTGGTTACATATAATATTTTGTTGTTTATTGCATTCTATCCTTGAATATTTCTGGGCACTAATTCTTATGTGATTGCAAGATACATTTTATTCTTATGTATCACTTCCTTATGCTTTTATTTAATATCCCTTTAGGAATTTTTCGTCTTAAAAAGCGGATAATATACGGGCAGTAAGGAATAAAAATATTTAAAGGTATGAATTTGTGTACGCAAATTTTTGTCTAAAACTGATATTTGAGGGAACTTATTTTTATGCACGAGTCTATACTTGTACTAGATAAATTAGTTATGCTTAGCGTACTGTACCTGTATATGATGTATAACAGTCAAATCATATTACTGATTTTGGTATCTAGCTGTATTCCTGTCACGTCACTTTTTATAACCGCTTTTTCTAAAGACCGCCATATTCACTTTATCACACTGAATAACTATAAGCTCCTTCAAACTTCTTTAATTAAATAAACGTCTTTAATAAAAATAATTCTTATCTTATCCTGGTGAAGTGCAAGATAGATTTCTTTTTCTAGAAATCAGTAAGGTAAGGTAACTGTGATATGTCACATACAGGAAGTAGGAAGCACCCCTTTGCATTTATTTAAATTTTTTAATTTTCGGTTAAAGGTTCGAGCCTTTTGGTGTTATTTTTAGTTGGGGAGGGTTTGGATATTGGAAAGTCTGAGGCGGCCTATATTAGATTATAATGTGTTTTTAGACTAGGTGGATCTGCCCGTTTTCCCATTCTTACCCGTTTGCATTTCTTTGAATTTTCACTACGCAGCAACCAATGCATGAAATGTTTATTATGTTTCTAATTTAATTAGTCATTTGGCTATTACGGATTCATTGTGGTATATGGATAATATTTAAAAAGATACTTTGAAACAAAAGTGACAAAATAAATTATGCACGTAAGATTTTGCAGAAAGTCCTCCGAAAGTTTTGACTTTTGTTTCCAATAACATCGGTTACTTGTTGCAGTCAACCTGAGATTCTAATGAAAAGAGTCGTTCTCAACTATATACAACATCGAAAAATAGTCTTGAATATTTTGAAATAATGATACCCCCTTTGATGCGGGAAGCATATAGTATGAGAAATCAGAAACAAATATTGTTTAAACTACCACTCACATCACCCATATAACACTCTACACGATATCGATAGTTACTAAAACAAATAACAAACGGAGAAAAATTTATTTTCCATATAATAATATATGCGGCGAGTCGAAAGGCCTTTCGAGAGGTCGGTGGTAGGAGAACGGGGGTGGAAGATCCTCGGATTCGTCCCTCCCGGGGTGCTCTCCATCAAAATTG
Source organism: Stegodyphus dumicola (assembly GCF_044657685.1). Lineage (NCBI taxonomy): Eukaryota > Metazoa > Arthropoda > Arachnida > Araneae > Eresidae > Stegodyphus > Stegodyphus dumicola. The sequence continues at coordinate 187,252,136 of NC_140781.1, forward strand.
GGGGCGGAACTGAGCTAAATCGCATTGTCACTGGTAAGGTACTGCTGCCAACGGCAAGCATATATTGCATTCTTTGCCACGAGGAATTTCGTGGGCTTGAGCTAACTATAGGTCAGACAAGTGAGAATTAACAGCAACAAAGAAAAATTTCAATGATTCATATTTCGAGCTGCAACACAGATAAAAGTATGCTAAACTATTTCGCAAACTTGCTCTTAGAGGAAATATACAGCATTAACGAAGGTTAAATTTCGAGAAATGAGTATATGTTCATGAATCGTAGAATGCTAACTGAAATTTTGCCGAAATTATGTGATTCTTGTGATTCTAATGCAACAATGGATGAAGAGCTTCTTGAAGTTAGAGACTATATTGACTTTTCGATGTGACATACCGAATGATGCTCCGAAATATGGAATTACTTCATGAGTTGTCTGCGATATCAAGAGTTCGTGTGCTTGGGATTAGCAAATGTATATAAGAACTAAAGATGGCAAACCTTGAGGAAAAATACAAAGTGCACGTTAGTTAACAGCCGCCCAGACGGTATAGTGGTTAAGGGAGCCTGACTGCGATAACGAAGGGCCCGGGTTCCAACTCCGGAGAAGGTCTGTATATAAAATTATTTGTCCCTTCATAGGAGGTAACGTTGATCGCCTATTAGGCGCCTCCACAAAAAATGGCAGCCAGTTTTATAGTCTTAGGCGTGGCCAATGCCGTTATAGGCAAGTGCCAGCCATTGGTGAAAAAATTGTACTTAACATTTAGTAGGGGAAAATAGTAGTTGTCATAATTTGTTTCTAGTTATGTATTTGCAAAATTGCTTTCGAAAAGAAATGTAATTATTTTAAGAAAACAATAAAAACATTAGCCTGGTTTTTTTGCCGATTTAATACGAATATCTGGAGCTGGAAGTATTACTTTTGCAATTGCTGCTAACGGTAGTGTATTAGAATGCATTTCAGATTAAATAAAATGTGTTGCTCTAATTAGTATTACTGTGCCTGCTTATAACGGTTTTAGGGGGATTAAAATCCATCGTGATTGGGAGGAGAAAGGGAAAAAAATGATGGTATATTCAAGTAGAGTTAAAATGTGAAGTAATGAAATCTAAATCACAAACAGTAACTCTTTTACAACTTGACAGTTCCAACAACTGCAATTATCGGCAAAATATGTCACAGAGTTCTCGAGGAATAACGAAGTACAATAAAGGTAGCATCAGTACCAAGAAAAGAAGATTTTTCATTTCCTTTTCGAAAGTACTGACAAGAAATGTAATGCACAGACAATACCAAATGCTCCAAATATGTTTTTAGAAGTCATTTGGCTCAGATATGCTCTAACTGAATAAATTCCTCTTTTATCAGGTGCACTTTCAGTAACTAACAGCGAACTACGTAGAACGCGACATAGTTTAGTTTTACATGTTGGTAAGAAGAGAAAAATGAAAAGTTTAAAAAAAAACTATTTTCGAATTTATATATTTCTTTACGACTCATTCATATTTTTGTTGCATTCATTTGAAGGATGACTTAAAAATTATCTTTCACTTACTGTTATCTCATCAAGTAAATAAGAAAGGAATTTGGATTATCCTGTCAAGAAAGTAGAATTTGCAAGAATATGCGGATGAACTCCAAAGGTTCGCTGGGTTAAGACTGTAGGATCCAAGAAAGATTTATAAAAGATAACACATATTACAAAAGCATGAGCACTAGGTATAGAAAGAGTTTGGTAGATGGGCATTAGTACTGAAGATTAACAGTCGGGCTTTCGGGTAAATACTCAAACTCAGTGTGCATTAAAATAAGGATTTTACATATAGGGATTAATAGAGCTTATGTATAAAAGTACTTAAATTGTTACTAGGAATTTTCTAAAAACAAAAGGGCAATAAAAATCTAAGTTATTAACTTCTAAGAATAAGAAGCGTTTGGTATAATTTTAGTGTACTGGAAATTTTAAGTTACACCTAACTTAACGCAATATGAGTTCCAAAGGCCTGAAAGAATTTTTGAAGTTAGGGGTTTTTTCGATTATTAATATTTTCCTGAAAACCATATATACTGCCATTACATCCACCTTAGCTGTTTTTCACTTTTGTTGTTATGAATACTTAATCGTTTTGGTGTGAGGTATCTAAGTATCAGGTTATTCCATTAGCACTATTTTGTTTAAATAGGATTTGAAGAAATAAAAATTTAATTAAGGTACTATTTTAATGAAATATGTGTTCCTCAATATCTAAATCCATAACGTCCTTTCGACACTGTAATAGATTTCTCTTACTCCTAAGCAACTCATTCAGCTTGTTAGAGAAAATGTCTTGAAAATCAGTTTCAAACGCCCATGGGAGATGCATTCTTTCTATCCTTTATGCAAGCTTCTAGCCATCAGTTGCTTCTCGCCACCCACTTCCTTATACGTTTCAAACGAGATAAATGCTCTTTTCGTGAATAGCGGGCATTGCAGATGTTCGCATGTTCTCTTACACAAGCATTAGTAAGTTCATATGGAACCCCCCTGCCCAAGATAAGACATAATTCCAATTCCTTCATATGGCTATGGACAGTTGATGATCGTGAATTAAAATTTTGTTTCACATTTTTGGTTATCAGCACATGATTATCCACAAAAAACGAGGTATTCACAGCGGTTTGCATCTTTAAACATAAGGTGGTTTTACAGAACCATAGTTGGCATTTGCAGATATTAAATGTGCATTTAAAATACTTTTACATTAAAAATATATGTGTTTAATGTGCTCTTCTGTGACCGCTATTTTAATGAAGGGATATTGAAGCAACAAACTAGGACCCGCATTTCGCAGGGAAGAACTTATCTCAGTGACTTTGTCTTTGCTCTGTTATTTGTACATACGTGAAAATTACTTGTTTAAAGGCCTTAGAAGTGTTTTAACAAGTCTGATCCAAAAAATGACATTATATAATGGATGACCTAACAGAATGTGATGACGAGTGGAAAAGCCATACCTTTTGTGTGTTTGAAGATTCAAAGGATATGAAACAATGTATAAAGCAAAAGCATAATTTAAAAAATTTTAAAATTCGGCTACATTTCTACATTAGATTCAAAGGAAGAGTCCTTGAAATTATTTGGAAACCATAATAAAGTTTTAATTAATGAACTTACAATTAAATTAATTTCACTACGAATGTAGAACATAAAATGAAACTAGTGCAAAGCCGGCTTTGAAATAAAAACTTCGTTTCGAATATAACACTAAACACAAAAAAATTAATTTAAGCTATTTATAGGTGTTATGATGCTTTTACAAATCAGTGTTATAGTGCACGGAATATCAAGGTATACAATATTTTTTAAATATGAAATACCTAAGAGGAGGGATGCCTTCGTGGATGACTTTCGAAGGGAGGTTGGCTCGCATTTACATTACACATGGGAAAAACTATGAAAACCATGCAGGTAGCTAGTCCGTTCCTCGGGATCGAACCCAGGTCGAATTCCCAGCATTCAGGGGTCTTAAGAGCTCAGCCCCTGTTGGAGTTCTAAATTTGAAAGATGACTTTGATAATTTGCAGTACACGTGTACCCAACTAAGATTCGATGGATATTTAATGCAAAGCCCATTTATTGCTCAAACTGGGATGTAAGGCAAAATGTACCTGTATTTTGTGAGTGGAAGGTTACCGTTAAAGCTTCGAGCAAAAGAGACTGACATTTTGTGCAAGGGAGATAATTTTAAAGCTTCATGAAGCAGATGAGTTGATTCAGTTTCGGTTGGGAGGCCACGTTCTACTTCGCAATTAATTATTGAATGATTTATGATCCCTTAAACATTCCATTAGCAACCTCGTTGCGGTCCATCATCTGCTCTTAGCTGTATTCCTTGAGTGACAATTAATGAAAATTCCAACAGGTGCGCTTTAACTTGGAGAAGAATTGAAAAATTCAGAACGGCTTAACTTACTGGTAGAAATTTGAATGCTTGCAGATGGGAAAGCTTTTACTATTGGGAAAGTGTTGTTATGAAGCGAATTGTTCGCAAGTTAGAGGATTCGAAAGTCACACGAAGAAACACTAAATTGAAAGCTCCGAAAACTTTCTTCCGGTAGACGATTTGTGTGCAGTTATTAAACGTGCGAAAATTACATTCTGCAAATTTGCTCTTCAAAGTGAATGATAAAGGAGGTTCAGTGATTGTTTATGGTTGATTGAGACCCTTGCTGTTAATTACAAGCAATAAAATTGGAAATTTTAAATCCTACGCTGACTTTCAAATTAGTTTACAAAAGTGCAATAGAAATGGTCTTTATAATTTTTTTGAAGCAGGAGACATGAGAAAAGAGCAATGTCCTCTCCGGAACTCGAACTTTGGACCTCTCGAATACGCGCCGAGAGTGCTGATCACTACACCACGAAGGCATGCTAAGAAGGCGGAAGAAGTACCTTATATACTCCCCCTTTTAAAGGGCGACTGGGGATTAAAGGGATTAAAGGACCTAATCGTCAAATCCTAGTAGAGGAGAATCATCATCCACCACCTTTTTTAGTTCGGGCGCTACTCTAGAGTCACTTAGAATTTTTCGTAGTCGGAAATGAACAATGCCCTCATCGGGATTCGAACCTCAGACCTCTCGAATACTCGCTGAGTATGCTGACTGTTACACCCCGAAGGCATGCTGAGAAAGCGGGAGAAGTAGCTTATATAGTTATTGTGGATTTTCGAGCGATATTAGCATTAAGCACAGTTTCAAGTATGCATTTATGGATAGCAATCCGAAACTTATGCAATATTATATAATTCAAAAGTAAAACTCTTAGGAAAGCTCTTAATAAGAGTTCTTAGATTTAGAACAGTTTCTAAAACCTATGACAATTAAGATAATGTGTGGCCAATATAAGGAACTATAAATCTAGTCGTTCTGTAATATTGGTATAATATAATGCTTACAGGCAAGGTACCCAGTCGTAGTTCAAAAGGAAGAATAGCGAACAACGTATTAATTACGAACCATTGTGCAAAAGCCTCGAAATACGTAGAGTGAATAATTACATTTTACCCGTGGAGACGGTTAAATATACATTTTTTAATGTAAACGTAACGTAGTATAAGTTCCATTATATATGATCACTTCGAAATTTAAATTTATAGATTTTAACAGGCGGAAGCTTTCGAAAGTAATTGTTAGGTTACAAATATTTTCTACGTTTCGGTAAATTTCAAATTCATAAAAAGTGAAGCAACAACCTGTGTTAGGCATAGATTTGTAGCATAGAAACTCTCTCGTTTTCGAGGGCGAGTCCCTCTTCATCAGAAGCAAAGAAATCTGCTACTGAAAAACCAAGTTACGAACATATTTATTCTCTAAGGAAACCGATAGAGAGGAGAGACTAGCGCCATCTGTTAGTAGAAATAATAACGAAAATTGAAAAATTAGAATAATAGAAATTTAAAAGCGTTCGGTAGGATTGGATTAAAATCATTAATTAAACATGGTAAATTTTTTGTGAATGTGAAAACCCTCAAGAAAATCTAATTCTCCAGTGAAAGAATCTTTCTGGATAATTTTGGCAAACCCAAAGTCGAAATTGTACTTAAATTTCCAACTATGCTTAGCAATTGAAGACTTGCAAATTTCACCTTTTCGGATATAAGATTCACATGTCCCTTTAATGCTCTTTTGGTTTGGCCGATATATCTCGAACTACACTGGCAAGATATGCGGTGCTACTTTGGTAGACGGTTGCACGGATTTTTAGCGATTTACATTGGCGCAATTGTTGGCTCGGTTTTTACAGTCATCAGCCATCTTGGAAAAATGCTGTTGTTTTTACGTATTTCACGCATAGTAAAGTATTCGAAACTTTAAAAAAGTAAATATCGTTAAAAATAATGGATTAATTTTTTGTTAAAAACGCTGTTTTTTAAGATGGCTGGTAAATGTAAATAAATACATTTACTAAGAGTATAAAATGCTAAAGTAAGGTTAAATTATTACTTTTACATAATAGAATAAAAACACCGCTATAAAAACACTGCGCCAACATTTAATTGGAATAAAATATTACTTAAATTGAATATTGAATTAAAAACATCATAACAACGTTTAAAAGAATTAAAATATTACTTAAATTCAAATACTTTAAAATAAGTTTTATAGGATATAATTATTTAACAAAGCATATGTGGCAATAAATATCTCAGGAATTTTTGAAAACAGTGTACTAATTTTTTAATAAAAACTGAAGTATACAATTATAAAGTAAAAGAAAAATATGTACTTACATTTTTTTAAAGTATTTTACCTGTTGTATATTGATAAGTACCAGGAGAAAAAAAAATCTTCATCTGTGATCTACATCTTTCGCACTTTATTGAAGAAGCAATTAGCGAGGTTTCCTCCAAAAATTTAAAATAAATTTCCTCTGACCCTTGTAACGATAAATAAATCTTAGATTAGGAAAGCCAGGTTGGCCAAAATAAGGTCTGAATTGGCAATTTTTTTATTCCGATACCAATAATTCTTGGTAGTTACCAATAACAATATTCATCCTCGAAACGGACACATCCATTCGCATTGAAATCTGAGGAATTCGAAGAGATGAATAATAAAATTTTAAAATGGCGCGGTAATGCACAAATATTCAGTAACCAATCAGAGAGCTGATTACATCACGCATAGAATTAAAATTATTTAAATAATCATTCTTAATAAAATCATATTTAGAAAATGCAAAATTAAATTGTATTTTAATATTTAACAGCCATATTAGATTAAATTTATAGATATTAAAACAAATAACTTATAAAATAATGTGACGTCATTCATTACATCATTCACAACATAAAATTTCATAAAATATGATAAACAATAAAATTTTTATTAAAAAAATGCAAAATTAAATTCATTTTTATTATTTAGAAGTCATAAATAATATTTAAAACACGGATTTATGCATAATAAAACGCAATATTTTAAAAATATTTTTTAAATAAAATGACAACAAAGTATCGGTTACCATAAATAACTTGACCAGCAATGGGTTTACCATAAGTCGTATCGCTCGCCAAAACAAAATCGCCCAAATCTCGCCAAAATCCGTGCAACCTTCTACCAAAGTAGCACCAGATATGCTATACATTCCCCAAGAATTAAAGTCAGAAATAGCATATTTAAGAACTGAACCATGAATTTTATCGATAGGCGAGAAAATGACTCAAAAATTGAACTTCTGGTGAATTCTTGCAATTTAGTAATTAACAGAAGGATGAAAGGAAAGCACAAATAGGTTAGTAAGGTTATTTCTAACAGCGGAATGTTTTCTTGGATGGAATGAGGAAAACGTTTTAAGAACTTTATCAATGACCATGGGAGAAAATCCTCTGTCAGTGGCAACTGCTCTCAAATAATTGAGTTCATTATCAAGTAGAGATTCGGAGGAACAGATTCTGAGAGCGCGAAAAACATAATAGAAAAAAAGAAGCCATTTTTTGTTTAGTCGGGTGACATAGCATGGTGAGAAAAACAAACAGTAAAGGGTTTAGTGTTGAAATCAGCTTCATTGCGGATTATAAGCATACTAAGGAAGGGAAAAGTATTGTCAGATTCAGCTTCTACGCCTAACACAGGTTATTTCAGGAAAGAAACTTTTCAGGAAAGAAAGAACCATAAAAGAACGAAATACGAATACGAAAAAGAACAAACATATTCTCTATCAGAAATCCTTACATGTTTTGAAATGGACATTTATTAGTTCAATGACAGAAACTTTCTGATAAAATTTTTGTTAACAAAGTTCAGTATTAATAATTATTGAAATAGTTAAAATATTTTCCCTTTAATGTAGTTTCTTTGTTACGCGAATTAATGAAGTTATTTCATAAAAATTCTTAGTATTATACTTTCGAGTGTGTACAACTACGAGAGCGGGTCCGATATGAACGATATCTTTTATCCCTCATCCCTAACCTGATATTTGAAATAGCACTCAAGTTTTTGACATGTTACAAACCATCTATAGGTTCTAACAAAATATGCATCAGAAAGTAGTCACTAACAGATAAATTCTCAAAAGTGTTAACATTTTTTAAACACATCTAATTATCTTTCTCTCTCTCTCTTTATATATATGTACTGTTCTTGCCGAAGATAGCTCGAACTCATTTAATGATACTTAACTTCAGTAAGTGGACTGTAATATTAACAATAACAATTTTATTTTAACAAAAACAACATTATTGAATACTAGCACACGCATGTGCTTATAGTTACCTATGTAACTTAGCTAAAGAGCGAGCAACCATATGCTCTTACATCAAGTCAGAAATCATTCATACTAATAAAGCAAAACGAAATAACTTTAGGGTTACACTAAAGCCAAACTCTGCTTGGCGTAAAACAATGCTGCCAAGCAATATTCTTTCAGACACCGAACATCCCGCCCGGCGTTGAAATATTAATTTCAATACAATAAGTAAAATTCAAAAAAGTAATAAATGTTCATACAATACAAAATGACACAATGTAAATTAATGCACAAATTATAATACAAGTAATTACACTGTAAAAAGAACAAATATGATGGATTACAATTCAAACCTTCAAATAAACATAAAAATTCGTACATTATTTCTAAATTGGCAGTACAGCAATTTTAGTAACTGCTCGTTTATAAATACCATTTTTGGTTTTGACAGAGACAACTCGCACAAGGTTGTCCTTCCCATAAAACACATCTACAATTCTCCCTAACAACCATTTACAGGTAGGAAGATTTTCTTCCTTGATCACTACCATATCCCCTATTTTAATATTTTGTTTAGCAATCATCCATTTATTTCTTTGAATCAAAGTGCTCAAGTAATTATTAGTCCAGTTCTTCCATATATTTTGTACCATTTTTGTAGTTTTTTGCCATAAACTAAGTCTGTTATTATCTACTTCTGTTAAATTGGGTTCAATTATTGAATTGATCGGTCGACCTATAAGGAAATGACCAGGGGTCAAAACATTTAAATCATCAATATTAGAAGTTAACGGTGTAAGAGGGCGAGAATTTAAGATTCCCTCTACTTGAATTGTTACTGTCAAAAATTCTTCGTAGGTTAATACTGAATTTCCTACTGTTCGTTTAAAATGAAATTTAAAGGATTTTACTCCTGCTTCAGATAGACCATTAAAATTTGGTGCTCTTGGGGGTATAAACTTCCATTGTATACCTTCCTCGGCTAGAAAATTAGCTAAAGTTCCATTCTGCTTTAGAAAAATACTCATTAATTTTTTTATTTCTGTATTTGCACTAACAAAGTTTTTTGCATTGTCACTAAATATTTTTTTTGGTTTACCTCGTCGGGCAAAGAACCTCTTCAGACAAGCAATGAATGCTTCTGTGGTTAAGTCATTGACAATCTCTAGATGAATTGCTTTTGTCACCATACAAACAAAAATACAAACATATATCTTATGATAGTTACCCTTGCGTTGCCCTTTGTACTTTATCAAAAATGGGCCGCAGTAATCAATAGCACAACAATTAAATGTAAAGTTAATATTAATTCTCTCTTTAGGTAATTCTCCCATTAGTTGTTGAGAAATTATTGGTTTTGCCTTAAAGCAAATTATGCAGCTTTGGACTATCTTTCTAGCTATATTCCTGCCATTAATGGGCCAATAAATTTGTCTAATAGAATTTAATAGTGATTGTGGACCATTATGAAAATCCTTTTCATGAAAATAAATAAATATAAGTTCAGTTAACTTATTCTTGGCAGGCAAAATAATGGGATGTCTTTGACTATAACTTAAATTAGAATTCTTTATCCTACCACCTACCCTTAACAGACTTTTTTCATCTAATAAGGGATCAAAATATTTTAACTTACTCTTTGATGTTATCTGTAGACCTTTCTGCAACAAAGAAATTTCTTCTGCAAAATACCTACCTTGGACATATTTAAGGAGTGTATTCCTTGACAGCTCCATTTCATCTATACTAATACTATCTGTTCGTTTCTCACTTGTGTTCCTACAGTTGTAGATAAATCTGAAAAGTAAACTAAGAATTCGTATTAGTTTCAAGAAATCATTAGTTATTTTTAGGAAGTCATCAAAGAATGAATCAGTTTTTAAAGTCAACAAGGAAGTCGTAACTGGTTTCAGTTCTGAAGAATAAAGCTCATCAGTAAGTCCATTTTTATCTTGAAAATTGTCCTTGTTTAAAAAATCAGGACCTTTCCACCACAGCTTGTTAGATCCAAGAGTTGTAGCATCTGATCCTCTGGAAATGATGTCGGCTGGGTTCATTTCTGAAGACACATGTCCCCACTGATAGTTAGAAGTAAGTTGCTGAATTTGTGAGACTCTATTACTCACAAAGGTTTTCAAAAGATGCGATGATGTATTGATCCAGGCTAAAGCAATGCTTGAATCTGACCAGAGCTTAACGTCATCAATTTTGAGTTTCAAAGCTTCTAAAACCTTTTGCATAAGTTTGGACAGGAGTAGACATGCTGATAGTTCTAATCTAGGAATAGTCATAGTCTTGATTGGTGCTACACGAGATTTGCTACAAAGAAGTTTACTACAATATTCACCAGGGCTTGTAATGCTTTGAAGATATATCACTGCCCCAAATGCCTTCTCGGAGGCATCCGCAAATCCCTGTAAAATGAGCATTGAAAAGGTCTCTTTTAAAATGCAACGAGGTACTTGTATATTTTCTATACTCTGAAGAGTTTTAATAAGCACATTCCATTCATTGGCAAGAGTCTAGCTTAAGCAACCAAAGTGCTTGCATGAATATCTTTGCCTTGCTAATAATAGGACCGAGTAGGCCTAAAGGATCATATAATCTCGCTATTTGAGATAAAACATCTCTCTTCGTAACATCAGGATTTTCATTAACAGTAACTTTATATTGCAATGTATCCTTCTTATTATTCCACAACATACCTAACGTCTTCACAGTTGTATTACTATTACTATCAAATGAAAAATTCTGTAAATCAGAGTTCTGAGAATCAAAACTAGTACACCACTTGTGTAGCTTCATTCCTCCTCTTTGGAGCAATTCTGTCAAATCTTTCTGGAGCTGAATGCATTCCTTCAAATTCGAAGATCCAGTAAGACAGTCGTCTACATAGAAATCTTCCAAGACCACTTTCGATGCTACAGGAAAATCCTTTTCTTCATCCTTCGCTAACTGTTGAAGAGTCCTTTGTGCCAAATATGGAGCGCATGCTGTGCCATAAGTTACCGTTTTGAGTCTGTATAGTTCTATAGGCTTATCTTCATCTTCCTTCCAAAGTATTTTCTGATATTTGGTCTGCGATGGCAATATTTCAATTTGTCGAAACATCTTCTCAATATCGGCAGTAAATGCATAAATATGCTTTCTAAACCGTATCATGATGGAAAAAAGTTCCTCTTGAATCATTCCACCTTTACATAATATGTCGTTCAATGAACAACCGTTAGTAGTTTTGGCACTCGCGTCGAACACAACGCGTAACTTTGTTGTTTTACTATCAGGTTTCAGCACGCCATGATGAGGAAGAAAATATCCTCCTTCAGTTTCAGAATAGTCTTCCATCCTCTCCATATGATTTAATGATTCATATTCCCTTAAAAATGAAACATAAAGTTCTTTCATTACAGAATCACTTGACAAACGTTTCCACAATTGATTCAGTCTTTTTTCAGCGATTTCCTTTGAATCCCCTAATTGTATGTTTTCACCAATATCTGGCTTGAACGGCATTTGAACCACATATCTGCCATCCGCATGCCGGTAAAATGAGTTTTTAAAAAGTTCGTTGCAATAATTTAATTCAGAATTAACTGTAGATTTAGTTTCATTTACTTCTTCAACTTCCCAGAATGACTTAACTAAGTTATTTAACGAATTAATCTCTGTTGACAAAAAACAATAATTTAAGTCATAATTTTTTACATTTGGAATTCTAATGCTTCCAGAAACTAAAAAGCCGAAGCAGCTGTTTTGAAGAAGTAACTCATTATCTTCTAAACGTATTTTATCTGTTTTTAAAAATTCAAAAAATAATTCCGCACCTAATAATAAATCTACCTTCTTTGCCTTGAAAAATTTATCATCAGCTAACTTTATTCCTTTCGGAATATTTAATTTCGAAATATCAATAGATTTCGATGGTGTCATGTCAGTTATTTTGGGAACAACTAATAACTCTATTTCCCATTCATTTTCCTTTTCTAAGTTCGATAAACGCGTCTTTATTTGCGATTTAACATTCAAAGTAGTGTTGCCTATTCCACTAACTGGAATAAATGCTCGTTCTTTTTTTATTCTTAATGAGTTCATAACACCTACAGTACAAAAATTAGAAGTCGAAGCTGAATCAAGCACGGCTCTAAAAGGAATTCGTTCATCGTAAATATCGCGAAGATAAACAATCGCTGTATTTATTAACACAAATTTAGATTTATTTGCAGCTGCCATCAAAGTTGAGTGGGGGGGAGAGGAGCAGTCCTCTTTCCTATTCACTGACGAAAAGTTCAAGGTCAATTCATTTTCTTTCGATGATTCATTTTGTTTTTCGTCAATTTTATGTAACAGCGAATGATGTGTGTCTTTCTTACAGACATAACAATTGAGTTTAGCCTTACACTGCGATAATACGTGTGATGGAGAAAGGCATTTAATGCATAATTTATATTCTTTAACAAAATCATACCGCTCAGAAACAGAAATACTCTTAAATTTCGAACAATGATAAATTGGGTGTGGTTCTTTACACATAATACACTTTCGAAAAGGGTTTGTTTTAGTTACCAAGGATTTTGAATTTCTAGAGCGACTTAATTGATTTGATACTTTAGTAGCATAGCTCTGCTTAGGAAAACTAACTTTGTTTATTTCTTCAAGAATGCGAATTCTTTCTTCGAGAAATTCTAAAAATTCATCAAGTTTTGGAATTTCATTTGATTTTACGTTTAGTTCAAATGCTTTTCTAGATTCTCTATCTAATTTATGCAATAAAATATTTAATATCAAAACATCAGATAAATTATTTCTATCAAATTCTAATACACTTAAAGATCTCAAACATCTTTTAACATTATCTACCAGTGATCTCAACTGAGAAGGTGAGTCATTTATTTTTTCAAATTTCAACAAATTATTGATAAAGGCATCAACTACTGCTCTTTTGTTTTCATATCTGCTTTCAAGTGCAGAAAATAGCGACTCAAATGTATCCTGACATGATTCTAACATTTTTGCTTCACCTTTAAGTGATGCTTTCAAATAAAACAGTTTCTCAGTATCATTTAAATTATTATTATTACCAATCATAGACATAAATTGCACTTTAAAATTTTTAAAATCTTCATATTTACCATAAAATTGAGGAAGAGGTAAATCAGGCAGTTTAAAATTTGATTTAGAAACAGTTTTGGTTTCAAATTTATCTTTATTATTTGTTTCACAATTAGAAAGAAAAATTCTAAATCTTACTTCGAACTCTTCGATGCTTTCTTCCAATTCTTGTGTAATGCTTAGATTATCCTTCAAGTCAATTTCCTCTGGCAAATTGGTATATTCCACTATGAGTTGTTTAACCCGAGATTTTAATTCCAACAAAGAATCCAATTTAGTCTTCATAATAACATCATGGTTGAGTTTATTCTCCTCCATTTTATACTCATCAAGGAATTTTATCAAAGCTCCGAGTTTCGTTTTCACTACGCCGCGTTGGCGATTCAATGAAACAATATTAGTAGCCATTTTCTTCTCCGGCTCGACGGACCAAACTGTTCTTGCCGAAGATAGCTCGAACTTATTTAATGATACTTAACTTCAGTAAGTGGACTGTAATATTAACAATAACAATTTTATTTTAACAAAAACAACATTATTGAATACTAGCACACGCATGTGCTTATAGTTACCTATGTAACTTAGCTAAAGAGCGAGCAACCATATGCTCTTACATCAAGTCAGAAATCATTCATACTAATAAAGCAAAACGAAATAACTTTAGGGTTACACTAAAGCCAAACTCTGCTTGGCGTAAAACAATGCTGCCAAGCAATATTCTTTCAGACACCGAACATGTACATATAAGATAAAAATATGTAAATCAACTTTATAATTTAATTTAGTAATAGGCTCCTAATTCCTCATTTTTAAATTGAATATGTTTTCTCTATTCTAAAAATAATAATAACTTTTCTGGACTACGCCATTTCTAGATCAACCTGTATCACATAGCTTGCGTAACGCTGATGACTTAGCTCATTTGGAACTTGAACCCAAAATTTTGAGATCTGAAACCTGTCTAACCTAAACCAAAACCTTCTCTTGGTGAGCTTTCATATTGGATAAATGAACACTTTAGCCCGTGCTTCTCTTCCTGTATTGCCACTCTTTCGCTGTGCTCTCTTCCTATAGCAATAGTATTAAAAATGTCAATAGTCTGGAAATAGGCGCGATTAGCGTGTCAAGTAAATTATGACCACTAATGTAAATTGTAATAAAAATGAATATTTGATCTTACTCGTCTGCCAAGTTTGCTACTGATTACGGAGATTACGGATTCAACATTTTAGCATTCTACAAATTCGGTATCTTTCCTCTTCAGTTTGCTCTCTTTATCTGCTACGCTATCAACATTACTATGTCTTTTTCTTCTTTTCTATAGATCTATCTGCCTATATCTCTGTCTCTCCATATATGTTAAGGAAGAAGTCAGTTAAGGAAGAAGTCATTCTCACGAAAAAAAATGCCAGGCTACGTATATAAAGACATTAGGTTATTTCGAAGCAGAAGACATGATAAATGAGCAATGCCCTCGACGGGACTCGAACCACGGACCTGTCGAATACGCGCTGAGTGTGCTGGCCATTAAACCACGAAGGCATAATTGTTGCGTGCGTACGGGTTCGTTATGAAATGAATGCACAAGTCCGATGAAAAATGAACAAAAATTTATTATTATCACAACAAAAATGCTTAAATTTTCTCAAATTATCATGCAGTATTACAATATCTCACAGTAGTTATCTTTTAACTACTCAAATGTCCAATAGAACGTCATTCAAAACAGCTAAAGAACGCTAATCCGCGAATTCGCTACAATCAACAAGAGCAGTTTTCTAAACAACAACAAACTAAGCAACTACTACAAACTGAGATGTTTTCCTCCTTTTATAAGATTTTAAAATCACGCGCTAGAATTTTCCAGCACTTTCTCGAAATCAAAAGGAGATATTTATTTATTTAACGCACGCGCTCTTGTATTTTTAATTTTTCCGGCTTAGCTTTCTTTTAATATTCGTCACGCGCTGCACTGCGCGAGAAATAAAACCAATTAATTTATAATTGAACTAACATTAGCTTTTTAAATACCAAATTCGTAACAAAAATGTTTCGTCATCCGCAGATTACGTCCAAAGTCCTATCACCCTCGAAATTCTTAGAAGACGTATGTAAAGCGCATCTAACTGCAACGATATTTCCCTCACCTTAATCTTGGAAGAATAATTAATCTAGCAAACTAAACATAGTTGAGTTAGAGCCCATGATTTCAGATCTCAAGTTTTGGCAATGCCATATTATATGAATGTAATTTCTGCATAATGGCATGCAGGAACTGCTTCTCAAAATGTTTTTTTCATAAAAATAAATTAAACAAGATGTTCCTTGAATTGCTTCCAAAATCGTGAAACTTTCTCTTTTCATCGTTGCATAGACCTTTCTCTGAAAGTCACAGTCCTAGACAAGTAAATCAAAGCTTGGTTACCTTGCATCCAAGCGATATCAATTCTGGCAAAAGCTGTCCTGTAATTGGCAGAATAAAGTACTGACGTTTTATGACGTTTTAGGAAAATTTACGACCGGCCAGAAATAAGAGCTTTTAAATCCTGAAAAGCAACCTCTGTCTAAAATGCAGACTTGAAAATGAAAAATTTGAACTTGTAAAAATGTTTTATTCCTCAGATTAAATAAAGGTCTTACGATATCTGAAAAATTTCTGTTGAATTTATATAGTGAAACCCGAGTCTTAATGTTAAGTATTTTGTACTTTTTAGGTTGTGAATAAATTTTACTGCCTAAATTTTTAAAGTAAAATTCCTGTGTATTTTCTCGTAATAATTATTTGATCGAAATAAATAACTGCTATTTTTCCTTACACTATCCTTCAATATCAATGTCTCTCTAGAAAATTATTGATTATTACGTAATAAAAGCGTAATGTGATAAATAACAAGTAATAAGACCAAATGTTGTAGATTTTATATTTAGCGATCCCTCCTATACCGTTACAAATGTACTTCTCATTTCACTCAGCAACTTCGTTATTTATAATTCCTTTAACCTTAAACCTACTAGTGCACGAGGGGTACGGTTGAACTCTGGCAATTCGATTCGAGCTCATTATTGTAGCGAAAAGTTGGTTACGTGGTTGCTTCCATGCGTAACGTAAATACTGCCAACTTCCCATAGAACGTTCTCCCCTATATTGTTTCCTTCTTATGCAGAAAGCTCCGACGTTTTTTGTCAGTCTAAATAATACAACATTCTAATCTTGCTTTGTTTAAATATTTCGTTTACTTCTTACAAATATGTACTATGGTTTTAAATACCAACGCGGCTCATTCTCATGTAGATTTTCTACCTAAGTAATGGGCGAGATATGACTTTTTTTAAAAATAAGTTTAAAAAATTTGTACTAGATTCTATATTTCTTTCTGGTTCCATTTAATTATTCAATATTCAATAGTAAGTACTGAAATTTTTCTACGTTCTATTTTATTCATGCTTGCTGAAAGTGAGTTCTCCATGAAATTAATTAACGATAAAGTAGTCCTTAGAAAATCTCTAAGATAACGTCCATTTGTAAGTTTCTCAACGCGAAAAAAATATCCTTGTAATCTCGTCCTTAGCCTTTAACACAACACTTTCAATTTCGAGATGGTAATAGAATTAATAGCATTATGCGTTGAATTCACAAAAAAAAAAAAAAAAAAAAAAAAAAGAGACTTTTTGTCTAATTTACAGATAACTCGAACTTTGGTTATCTGAAATATATTTTTTGTGGCTTGGACTTCCAGATATCGATTCCGTGGGATCAGAAATTCGATACTTATTTTAAGAGATTTAACTTGACAGGAATGTGAAAATTATGTTAGAGTTTTTAAGATTACAAATTTATTCTAGATAAAGGAAGTTATTAAAAGTTTATTGATTAAATCGATAATATGTGATTCTTAAGCAATGTATTCGAAATTTAGCTATCACATAGTTATTTAATTATTTATTTATGCTGCTTTTGTTTCAATCCTTTAAACTAAATGTCGCATTTACTATCCTTAAAAAGCAGGAAAGAGTACAGAATGATAAATCAAATATTCCGGCTCTATTTTTAAAAAATATTACACCATGGATACAGGTGACTCAGATTTACAGCATATCTAAATTTTATTGCTAATTACTTGAATAATTATTACTGATTGAAAGTGGATCTTCGTAGCATTAAGCAAGCAAGTATACTCAGAGAGATAGGGACTCTTAAACGGTATATCTTAATAGAGTGAAACTACCACAGAAATGAAGTGGCTGAAACCAAACCTTGAGAATTATTGTATTTCGCCGTGTGTGTTTATGTGATTTAAGTGGCTAGCGCATCTAGTTGACAGTCAGGAGATCATCCATGCATGAATACCAAAGAAAGTAAAGTCGATTTTCTATGTTTCTGCGTCAAAAAGTTTAACAGTGCAATGTTGCCAGACCTAAAAATGTGATTGTCAGTTAACTCATCGTGTCACCTGGATTTGGTCAAGTGGGTCCCGTACCTGTCGCTGTTTAAGAGGGGAATAATGTAAAGAATTATTGCCTTTTATTATGAATGTTCTTGCGATCTAAGTTAACACATCTAGATGTCGTGGTATGCATATTACTTTTCGTATGTATATGCGGTTCCAACATTTCTAGTATTTAATAGTATATATATGCTACCGCAAAGTATGAAATCCGGCATTCTATAGAAGGCCAAGGTATTGTATATAATGCCTAAAAATAGTCGGCAATTTATAAAACGATTCACATTTTACACATTTCCTAGGCTTCTGTAGAATGCCAAATGTCAAACCGGCAAAGTATAAAATATATTTCCGATTCGCTTCGAAGAACCGAAACTACTTACCAGAAGTTAATAAATGATGTAAAAAGGCCAAAATGACTATTAAGAAGGAACCACGGGATTACTGGCCCCCGAATCACTAGGTTGTGATGTTTGTGGAAAACAAATGTACATTCATTTAATCCTGTTAAAGAAAGCGTTATTTTCCGTATTTCATGAAAACTCATTTGAGTACTGCACAGAAACGACGTGACAGAATGTCGAAAAAACTTTCAACCAATTACAAAAACGTTACACGTAATGATATTGAACTGTAACAACCACCTTTGTGAGCCCTAACAGAAAAAACAAAAAAGTATTAAAAAGTGCACTGATGTGAAACTTATGATTGTTTCTGAATTTAACTTCCGTTATCAGGGAGATCTTACCTATTCCCCGTCTCAAACAGATAGAAATACAAATTTATTACGCTGCATCAAGATCACCTCACTATCTTGTTTTTCTTACATATTTCGAAGAACAGTTTTTTAATGGCACTCTTCATTACTTTTTCAAAATAACATTTGTATTTTAGAGGAATGAAAAATCTTTTAAATAATAGCCTTATCATAACCTGTTTTTTCATACTTTGCCTAAAGAGCATTTGTCATTCTATAGAATGCCTAGGTAAAGTATGTAATAATTCTCTTATTTCATACTTTGCCTAAAATCGTCCAGCATTATTTACAATGCCGGCATTTCATACATTACTGGTAACATATATATATTTAAACAATAATTGGATCTACATTGGGTAAAAAAGTATTGGCAATTGCCTATAATTGATCTATGTAGCTAACAAAGGAAATGCTTGACAATTTTAGCTGGTCATGCTGAACACAGGAGCCAATAAAGACAGAAATCTAATGAAACTTTCGTTTTAATATGCCCTTTACACAGAATATACAACAAAAACGTAAATCTGCATGTCAAAAATGTATTGGCAAGATCATAGATCAAAATGTGGGAACAAAATTTAATACTTTGTATTCAAACATTTTCCATTTATAACAGCTTGTAATTTATTTTTCATAGAGAAAACCTGGTTGTTGAAAACGTTCTGTTGGTGAAACACCAATGTCCTGTTGGAAAGTTTGCGCCATTCTACAACACATACACGAAATTTTACGTTTCCTGACTTCTAGGTCCAATTTGTGCCATAAATGCTCAATTGAATTTAAGTTAGGCGATGTCTTTAACTGGCGAGGAGGCATTATAGAATAACTATTGCCAGGTGAGTTTCACAGTATCCTTAGGGTCATTGTCCTATTGAAACACAAATGATGTTCCTAAGCAAAGTTGTTGGGCACTGAATTTTATGTTATGGCGCAATATGTCAATGTACGCATGTGTTGTCATAATACTATCAATGAAACACAGGTTCCCAACTCTGTTTGGCTGCCATACAGCTCTAAACGACGATGCTCCCTCCAACATGTTTTACAGTCGGTGTTAGGCTTTTTCCACACATATTGTTCTCCATCACGATCGGAAATGTTTAACTTTGATTCTTCGGACAAAATAACTGTGTTCCGAACTTCGTCTGATAAATTAACATGAGATTTTGCAAAATCCAATCTCTTTCTCCTGTTTGTTTCTGAATTGAAAGGTTTGTATCTTTCTGCCATTCCATAATAACGTCCTCTATGTCACACATTCCGTATAATCTGTACACTAAAAGTTTTATGCGGAGTATTAGCAACATGTTTGAGTAACTGGAGTGCACTTATTTTAGGGTTTTTCTTAACTTCTTTGATAATGCCCCGTTTTATCTTGCAGAAAATATCCGAGGCCGTCCACTTCTAATCTTATTTTCCGTCGATCCTATCTCTTTGAACTTTTTTACAACACATCTAACAGTAAATAAACTTATGTTCAGTTGTAATCTTATAGCACGGTAAGTTAAACCCTCGTTTGAGTTAAACCCTCATTCATCCTGAGCTGAATAATCATGTTTTTAACATTAACATCCAACTTCTTGGACTTCGAAGCCAGTTTATCACAGTATCAGCAAAATAACATTTTAAAAGTTTTAAAGTAGCACTGCAGACGTTATATTAACAGGGTTTCTTATCAGTCTAAACACGTGACCTCAACATAAAAAAAAAATTGCATAGCAGTTAGAACTTTGCCAATACCTTTTTGACATACAAATTTACGTTTTTGTTGTATAGTTTGTGTAAAAGGCATATTAAATTGAACGTTTCATTAGATTTGTGTGTTTATATCCTGTGTTCGTTAGGTCCAGCTAAAATTGTCAAGCATTCCCTTTGTTAGGAAATATGACCAATTATAGGCAATTGCCAATACTTTTTTTACCCACTGTATGTGTATGGCTTGTATATGTCATGGTGCGTATATTTAGGGATATGTATGTGATTTTTAGAAGGCATCTGTTTTTCCAATATTTATCGTATTTAATAGTATGTATATGTTCAATAACAGGATATATATAAATGATATGTTCATGCTATGAAATGTATACGTTATGATATGTACTAAGTATATGTATATATCTGGCCAATTGCAAT
Organism: Stegodyphus dumicola; assembly: GCF_044657685.1. Classification (NCBI taxonomy): domain Eukaryota; kingdom Metazoa; phylum Arthropoda; class Arachnida; order Araneae; family Eresidae; genus Stegodyphus; species Stegodyphus dumicola. The sequence goes on from NC_140781.1 coordinate 187,272,815, forward strand.
GTACTACCACTTTCTATTCACCCAAAAGATTATGTACACACTTGTTTCAAACACCTAAATCTATGTAAATCTACGTTTGTGGCAGTCCCTGTATGACTGTGTATTAATAGTGTTATTATCAATAAACTCCCGACGCGGCTCTTATTGGACCCAGAGAGGGTGTGGCTCAACTAGATAGTTGCGGGTACCGGACGATACCTGATTTGTCATAAAAAGCCCTCCGGGTGTCCGGCCCTGCATTCACATGTTCATCTGACAGTAGAAATATCCATGGTTCATATTCCGAGGAAAGCAGAGTTTTTTTCGTACGTTTCCTGCACCCAAAAGTATACTATTCTCTACAATCTAATTCATGGCTTTTTACCAGATACCTCAACATTCTTACGATGTAGCTCTTTTTTCAGTCTTAGAGACGTGACGTGACGTGGTTTTAAAACATAACGAAAAAGATGTTCTGAAATTTAATATCTTCAAGACATTATATATATAGAAAAGTTAATGTTAAGTGAAATTTTCATTCCCAGTTGATACAACGTATGTTCTAGAATTATTAACGAGAAATTTTATTATTCTTACAGTGAAAAAAAAAACAAATGGATCTTTTTGAAACAGTAGAACAAAAAAAATTTCTTTTTTATATCTAACCATAATTTGAGGCCGAGGAAAGAAACTATAGTTTTGTTAAGAAACTCAAACAGATCTGTAAAAATTGTGGAAAAATTATGTACTATAATTTAGGTTATTAAGTGAAACATAGAATATATATGCAAACATTAATTTTAGGATTTTATAATTAATTTATTGCTGAGTAAGGAAACAACATACTGAAAGATAGGACTATTTATCTGAGTAAAATCTATGGTATGCACAGGAAGTAAATATGAATATAACGAAGAAGAGTTTTTGAAATTAAAATTATGAAAATCTTCTCTGTTCTTGATAAATTCAGTATTGGGAAATTATAAGCTTGTCAAGGTAAAATATGCTGCTCCAACCAAAATTAAAATGTCAGAAATGCGATTTAATTTCTTATATATAGCACAGCCGGCTCAAAATAATTTATTCCGCAAATTAGTAGACACATGTGTAAATGTATTTAAAAGGCAATTATTAAGAAAATCTCTGAAATAAAAATAAGGAAACTTTAATGGAAATCGATAGATTATCTGCGATTTCATGAATTCACGTAGATGGGATAATTTGTAAGATGAAAACGATGTTATGTGAATTTATTTCATTTTTGAGACGTTCTCGGTAGAATTTTTTATAGACATAAGTTTGTTGGAATTAAAAAAGTTCATACACTGTTCTTTTGAAGTTATGAAAGATTAATAATTTAAACTAATGGTTTTTACAGTTTTATACTATCTTCTCGCTTTTAGTTAAGTTTATATTTTTTAAAATTTTGCTTTATGCATTATTTTTTTATGTATTTCATTATTTCCTTTTCAGAAGCTAACGTCCGCTGATGATGCGTTGGTCAGTGCAGGAAGATTGAACGCGCATTTGGGTCCAGGCTGAATTTGCAGAAGTTTATGACTCTATGGATATTCTTGCGCTGCTCAAGCGGTATAGTGGTTAGGGGGAGCCGTCTGCGATACCGAAGGGCCCGGCTTCGAATTCCGGAGAAGGCATAGATGTAAATTGTCTGTCCCCTCAGAGGAGGTTAATGGTGGCCGATTATTAGGTACCTCCACAATGAAATGGCCACCACTGGCCAATGCTAAAAAAAGGCAAGTGTCCACCATTCGATAAGAAAAGCACACACAAAAAAAGGATGTTCTTGTCGGTTGCATCTTTGAGAATTAAACACCTAAAATTTACTGATTTGAAAGTTGTTTAAAGAGGTTGCTGCTAGAATGAACGCTTCTTGAGTTTAATTTCTAAGGTTTTCCGGGAAAAAATCAGGATAGAATCTAAGAGGATAACTCCAGTGTATTTTACCTAAATTGAACAAAGTTACATTTTACTAATTAAGGAATCTTTTTGACAATTCGTAACAACTGTCTATTGCTAAAATTTGAATTCTCATTTTCCGTTAAAAGGAAACATATGAATAGAATTCATTTCAGAGGCTTCAGTAAGGAAAGTAAATAAATGGCTGGAAATAGTTTTTATAACTTCCTTTCGAAAAAAAATGCACTGCTCGTGGGAATATCCCTTTCCTTGTTAAAAGAAGCAAATTGTTTCTTGTTTTATCGTATAGAACAAATGATGTTCCTGGTAAAAACATCTGCAGTTGGAAACTTTCAAACATTTGCGAACTTAAATCAAATAGATTTGCTAACCTTTTCATTTTAACTTGCTTTTGGGGTTGTAAGATAAGTTTATTGTTAAAATCATGCTCACACAAAATATTCAAAAATTTCTTTAGTACAGCTCGGTCCCTGCACTTAGTAGCATTACATTAAAAGAAGGACTGAACACAAAATCAGAAGGAATATGAAAACTTTTTGAGATTTAGATTCAAATATATATCTTTCTCTTGTTTATTGTTTAAATTTAATGTGCTTTATCTGTTGATGTAAGATATGATAACTAGCATCAGAGGGAACTTGGAGTATTTTTAAAATGAAAAGTATTTAGGGTAATTTTAAATTATTAAGAATTTAGGGTAATTTAAAAATGAAAAGTAGTATAAAAATTTGGAGGATAGCATGTAGTAAAGGATTAAATGATCGACCGAAAAAATAAGAACCTGCTTAGTCCTATTTTGTAAAAATGACTTCAAGCTTCGAAAGGTTACCATTTGTAGCTATTATTATTATTGCATTCATAATGTCAGAAATCTTCGGACTACATATATTGTGTTGTTAATTACTGCATGAAAACTAAATTTTTATTGCTATCGAAAGAATCTCAAATGAAATTATTGAAATGAATTATGGGAATTGAGGGTAATTTTACTACGGGCTCTTGTTTAAGGGTCAGCACATCTGTTAGGTAGTTTGAAACTCACGTGCCCCACTCCGGGCAAAAGTATGGGTTATCATCGATTATCCTTTTTTTTTCAAACTCTGAAGATCTTTTCCTGTCCCTCAAAATAAACGTTAAAAAGTATAGTTTAAAAAGGAGTGTAAGAAGTCATTTTGATCTGCTAAATCACAGATATTAAGTTCACTACAAGAAGCTCACAGCTAACTTTTAAAGAATTCTTTGTTTTTACACTCCCTTTGCCTCTAAAATGCTTGAGCCTTTGCGCTTTAATTAATGGTTAATTAGAAATGAAGATTTAACCTTTGATAAATTCATAATCATATTCATAAGTGCCGTATAACCGTTTAACAAATCTAAAGCAGCAGTGTAATTTTAAAAAAAGTTCGAACTAAAAACCCAGTGCAAGTTAACGTACATAATTTTGCCTTTTCTACCACTACATTAAATGTTGATAAAATAAAGTTAATAATAAAACTAATAAAATCTATCTCTTCTTAATTTTCTTTAAGAGGTACCTAAAATGTATATCTTTCCATTAAAGAGATAAAAACTCTCTTCTTTTAAAAACGTAATTCTTATTACTCTGTGGACAGAATATTCGGGTGCATTGGAGAAAATGCATAAGGAACTAAAACCGAATTTTATTCTTAGTAATAAAATTGAAATTAAATCCGGTTCATTTAATATACCCTTTCTTATTCCGTGGCTGCAAAATGGCAAAAAAAAAAGTTCCCGAAGTTTTCTCTCATAAATTGGAATGTAGATATATTTGATTACAATCTAGTTTTGAACTGTCCCTAAGAGATACATTTCTCTTAAGAAATTATGAAACATCTCTACCATTGACATATTTTATAGGAATTTCGTGGTTTAAAAATTTTGAGTAAAATTTTAACAATAAAGAATAAGTACTTTGATTTGAAAAATGAAACGATAACTTAGAAAATTCAGTATTATTTGCGATCTTTAAAAATAAATGCTTTACATTAAAAAAAATTATTTTAGAGAAACATTACTACATTTTCATACCACAGAGTTCCATACTAAAATTTTGGGGACAAATATTAATATTTCAGAAGTAACTGATCATAATACCTTCAGTAGAAACAGGTAGTGTGATGCATGATCTTCACAAACTGACTTGCTTGCATTGCAGTTCTTTTCCATAGAAACAATTAGCTTTCGAATTAAAATCTGTAAAATTTGAAACAAATTGGAGCCAATATGAATCCAAGCGGACTCTGGGAAGGGATCGGTGATCTGCAATATGGAAGAACGAGGTATTTCAGATATAATCAGTAGGACTGACTTGAGGAATGTATTCCAACCGGATGATATATTAACTTTCAAATTATTGATATGCCAATCAACGAGCATTCAGAATTATCGTTTATTAGGAGCAATCTAGACTACATACTAAAAAATACTTTGTCTGGGTATGCACGAACTATACCTATACTTATGTAACAGATTACAAAGCATGTGCTTTAAATATATAGATATGGGCTGTGGGAAATTTTATGTTAATCTCTCCTCAGGTAGTGAAACTACTGCAATGAATTTTCACGAATATTCAGTGTGTAACTGAATGTTTTAAATTCTCTTCAGATGAAATACATTTAGGATCGTAACTTACGTTGAATCTTCAATTAAAAGAATTCACGTTCAGTAACTTGGGGTACCTCGTTGATGCTGAGGAAGCACATCCCACCAGAAAAGAAAGGGAGAGAAATACCCACATGATATATTAGCAGCTATAAGAAAGGCGCTTTCTTGCAAATTTAGGTAAATTTAACAATACATATTCTTGAGCTGTTGTTTTAAGGTCAGAACTGTGTTGCCTTCCAGGACTTCGCTTCGGCAGTACAGACAGACAAGATCTTTCGGATGCAGTAGTAGCTTCTACTTTCAGTAGCCTTTTACATTTCTGACGATTAATATTTTCAATTATAAGAAACTGACTCTTAATTTTTACTTTTTATGGTATAAATTACATCTATAGAATCATCGGACTGAAACTGACTAGCTTTCAGTCTACCAACTCACCACTGCAGGCTTTCGCCTAAATATCTCTAAGACATATTTATTAATATCATAATCTAAATGCTAACTTATAGGCTTAGAGGTATAATATAATAATGAATCCCAGTGTTCGCTCATCATTTCTTACTTTTTTCATAATTACTTAACTCTTTGCGTCAACAGAGGTATACGTACAGGTGTACTTAATTCCATAGCTTGAAATTAACTTGCAGACTCCCTTTTCTAGAAATTTTAATCACATGTGTAAATGTGCGCCAAATATAATTTTTTATGCTATCTTTTAATTTTGCATAGAGATGTTTTGTGAAATTTAATATGAAGGTAAAAAATTGCGGAGTATTTAGATGTTTTTTTGAAGTTAAGAACTGTGTTTAATTCGATTTTGAAAAATGAAAAAACTGAGAATAATTATACTTATAGCTGTTTTCGTTAGCAAATGCCTCTTCATTTAGAGTAAGTTGATTTAAAGTTATTGTTCGAGTACTCTAGAAAGGCTTTGATTCTACTATCGGGTATAATATGCTTCTGCAACTGATGAAATTGCTTGATTCGTAAGGTGATCGTTATGCACTTCAGGAGCGTGAAATAATTCTGAGAGTAGTCTGTTGAATTTAGATAGAAATTTAGAACTTCGACTGTTAGATGTGTTGGAAAATGCTGTATTTTGCCCTTGAAAACAAATAATTTTATATACTACTACAGAAAGTTGCCATTTTTTTTAACTCTCTGGTTAAGTATGGATGAATACAGACTTTAATTCTTATCACAATATTTTCTGTAATTTGTATATTATGTAAGTCATTAAGATATTAAAATTTATAAAAATTTTGTTTCATCTAATATTGTTTTATTGTTTATAAGGTAAAGCTGTAAGCAGAACTGATGTAGAATAGAATAGTGTTCGATACTTCAAAGTCTTCCTCAAAATTAACATTCCAAAGTTTAGAGAGTTATTGCTTATATTTGAAACCACATTTAACAATACATTAAGCTGTTGCCTTATACTTATTGTGGGTTTGTTTATGTTACTACCATTTTAATTGAAAACCTCTTACTCGAGGAAATAGGTCTTCACCAATTAAGAAAATCTTTTGAACATTACCTGGTATGTTTGGCCATATATTATATTCAAACTTGTGTACAACCAACTTGACTAGTAATGCATCATAAATGTAGTTAAATCAGAACCTATTAAGATGTAATTATAAATGAGAGAAGTGCTTATTTACAAAGCAGTGTATATACAAATGCAGATATAATGCTTAGTATTTGATTTTCCATTCGTATTTTCAGGAAAATTATCACCATGCATGTATTTGAACGAGAATGCTCGTACCTTCAATTAAAAAAAAAACCTGTTTTTAGTGAGTTGAATTCCTTTTTATGTTTTGTTTTAATTGCAATGCATGTTACAAAAAAATTAATATTTGCATTATTATTTACAATCAAGCACACAACAATACCTCCCCTATTAAAACATTAAAGTAGAAAAGAATTAGTTTATAACCAATGACATACTATTTCTTAATTAGTCTACGCAGTAATTCCTTTGGATTAGAAGTGACTAGGAATTTACAGATTTATAAATGAAATGAAAGTTTCTATAATAACTTCACTAAAGAATTTATATAGGGTGTGTGTGTATGTGCAGTATGCATATAACAGAAACGGAAATTACATAAAAACTAAAATGATTTATTAAAAGCGTGAATTTGAACGTTGCCAATAATGTAAATAAATAAAGATATTAAATTATTTATTAATAATTTATTAATAATTTAATAGTAACTAACTTAATTTAATTAACTCTACAGTGAAATTATTTATTAACAATTTAATATTATAATATATTAAAAATATTATTTAAATTAATATATTTAAAAATTAATATATTTAAAAAAGGGTTCAAATTATACAATTTTTTTTTACCAACGAAACACCTGCCAGGGATTTATAGTAATGTAACCACCGGGAAATGCTTCTAACAATGCACTCCTATCTTGAGATGAACAAATTAACTCTACAGTTAGGGTGGAAATTGATAAAACGAAAGGTCTGAGTGACTCTGAACGAAATATTATCTTGGATACAAGAAGAATCAGTTTCAACAGGTCTGACATGACTAATGTTGTAGGTTCTTCTCGGGAAACAATATCTTGAGTGTTCAGAGAATGCCAGTTGAACGAAATTTCAGACTGAACCACACCTTTCCACATCTCTAAAAAAAGAAAACATTTAAAATCATTCTTTCTAGTTTTCTCTCAATTCTAGAACGCTCTCTCATGTTCTTTTGTTTGCTTTTATAGAATCGTACGTTAGATTTCCAGTTTTGGTATTTAAACTCCAAGCGATTAATATGATTATTATTTTCTTTACAGATTTATGTAAATAGTTAAAAAGTAGTTCTTCCAGTTAACAATGTAAATAAGAAATTACAAAGTACCCTTATAATTAATCGTCACTAAAATGACAAACTGAGAATGAGCTGAATCGTATTACACAGTTCTTGATTTTGGCGTAAAAGTACTTTAAAAGAGTACATTTTGTAAGAACTTGGTCTTATATCTTAAGAGTACTAAACAAAGCTTTTATAATTTAATTAAATTTAAAAGTTGAAACCCAAACGACGTCATTTTATTAGTAAACATCGTGCCAGCAAAATAATGTAGGGAATTTTAATTACTAGATAGTTTCAGATACATTAATAAATCGGTTTTTATGTTTTTAACTGAAAATGAACTTTAATATATATGCTAAAAAAGATTTGTAAGAACCAGCAGCACGGTAATTTTTATTGTTTTATTTTCAACAGACCATTTAACGCATAGGTGATTTCTGAAACAGTTTGCATGAAATGCGAAAGTAACAGTAGTTTTTGAGCGCTATCTGTTATTGGAGTTATTTAGTAGTTATGCACTCAATGATAAATATAAAGTTATCATTTACGTTTTAAAAGAAAACACATGAAAACTGTCGGTTTATTTTACTTTTTCTCGTGAATTGGAAAGCAGGAAAATTAAATACTCTCAATAAGGTATCTGAAATTTCAAACCAAATCAAAACATTTCAAAATTGTGTTATATTTTAGCCTAGAGCTACTTTTTGCTGCATGTTTATTATGAGGTTTTTATCAATATTATACTTATTGATTCATTAAAACGCAATGAAAAAATAAATAACATGAGTTTCTTCTATGAAATGTCATTTTAATACCTCTTTTCTCTAAAAATGTATTCCTGAGCATCTGGGAATGTTTTTCGATAAAATTCTTAATAAAAAATCATCTCGAATATTTAGAGTTGTTCAGTTGATTCGATGTCTTGCGTCTGAACTCATGCAAGCGAAATTATGTTAATCTTTACTAAATGAGAAATTGAAAGAAGCTTAGATTACAATGATCAAGAAATGAAAGAATTCTGAGCGCATTGAGTAATAACATTGCACTGAAATTAAATTGTTCTGTCAGTGAAAATTTAGAGTACTTATTTGCGAATTTTGTGCACAAAATGTCAATACTTTCCAGTCGTCCCTGCCGTAAATCTAATTATGTGAAAGAGATGAGAATTAGAGAAATGCTTTTGGTTTCTAAAATGAGTTTTGTGCAAAGGTTTCGTAACATTTTTTCTTAACGTGTGCAGTGGATTTTCTTTTTACATACATTGTAAGATTCCTAAGTGTTTTAATCTAAAGTTGAGGAACTTTAAGAACTGATAAGCGAGTAACCGCTTTAGTTCGTAAGACCGAGAACAAAACGTGAAAAGGGTTAAATTACCCTTTATTATTCCAAACAAACAGATGACTTCTTTCTTGAGTTACAATAAAGCCTCCACTCGGGCTTGAACTCAGGAAACTAAGTTCTTAAACTTAACTAAACTAATCTTAACTAAAAAGATATAGCCGAAGCTATCCAGGTTCTAACAGAGTTTGCTCCTTATCGCTAATTAACGGCGAAGCTATCAAGGGCCGTACGGCCGATCGTAGAAATAGCTTTAGAGAGAGTATAGCCAAAAAGGCAAACGCCTCGCTAATCAGGATCTCTGGCTGTCTCACGAAGTCAGTAGAACTGCACCACGAACTCAAAATTCAAATTTGACGAAATAGTAAGTTAATTGGTTTTAGTGATTTAAGCAAATTTTTCAATGACAAGCAATTATTTTTCAACGCTTCTAAATTTACGTTTACATCTGTGCGGGAAGAGTGTTCTAGTCTGAATTTTGCAAGCCGATCTATACATACAACTAATAAACTTCAGTTAAATTAGTGACTACATCTGTGTGTACAGCGTTATAGAGTGAATTTAGGCAAGGCCATCCCGTGTTCCGCTACTAGATAATACCCAGTCAATTCGGGTAATTACATTAGTGTCTGTGTTTTCAGTGTTAACATTTGTATCTGCGTGTTTTATCTGTGGATTCTTATGAAGAGAAGAATAGATGTATATTATCATAAGGTAGGATTTTAAAATTGTTTATTGCATTGGAGCATTTTTGAGTTTTCATCTTGCATGCGACAGTTTACTATCTCTCTGCTAAAATCTACAGTGTCGCAAATTTTGCAATAACTCCGCAACGTACGTTCAGTGGTCTCGTCCGTCTTGTATTATTGTACCTTTATTATTCTACATTACATAGTCAATTTAATTCTCAAACATTGTGTTTATCGAATATTAAAATTTTAATTATTGTATTCTTTGAATATTCCTAGTATATGTTGCACTTATCATAATTTAAACATATTAATTCTCAAATATTGTGCTTATCGGTCATCATAATTTTAATTTCAGTGTTATTTGAATATGCCTAGTATACGCTGAAACCATCATAATTTAAACATTTCAATTCTCAAACATTGTGCCTATCGGATATCATAATTTTAATTTCTGTATTATTTGAATATTCCTAGCATATGTTGCCCATCATAACTCGTGTTAATACTCGTGTAAATAACACGAGTTGAGTACGTGTTGAGTGTAAATTGTGTATCTCAGTTCTCCGTAGTTTTCTCTCATTTCATTGTACTTTGTATAATTGAATTATTTCTTTGTTTTGATATATTTTTGGTATTGGGTTATCTTATATGTAGCTGTTTAATAATTTATTAACGCTGTGCATTTCCCCTATGTTTTGTTCTGAGCTATTAGCTCATACTTATTATGCAATTTTTTTAATAGTATTTAGTGTGTTCAGTTAAGTTAAGTTACTTCCAACTGTTTAATTCTTAGATTACCTGTATATGCTTATTTAAAGGGGCTGGCGGTCGAGGCTCTGTACCCTACTGAGAGGATCTCTCAGTGCGACGGTGCATATAATTCTACGCAATTACCATCCTAGTGCTGAGTTATACCTACTTGTATTATATTACTTGATGAGTTAAACCTACTTGTATTGTTTATGCAAGATAATTCCTAGTCACTAGAATGAGCTCGCAAACTCCAAAATCCCAAGCAAACTCAGATGGTGCTATGATTAATGTGAACGCTTCCCCTCCAGCTGAGACGCGTACCACTACTATCAATTCACCAGCTACCAGAATCGAGACCATCAATCATCTTAGCGGCCAGCTACATTCATTTTTAATGCAAACAAGAGACAGCCGCAAATTCAGCGTGAGCGAGAAAAAACTGCTTGGTTCATTAATTACCTCTATCCGCAATACTTTTGCAGAACAAGAAGTGTACTGTGCAAGTCTGCAAGGAAAAATTCAGCTGCTGCAACAGCAACTCAGCGTGAATAAAAATCGTTCTTTAACAGTTCCGGCCACACCAGAAGACCTTCCAGAACAGACGGAAACAGAAGAAACCCCATTTACCGAAGTCAAAAAGAGAAAAAGAAAAGCACGAACTGCGCAACTTAACAAACAGTTATCAGACCACGTCCTCCTATTAAAAGCAAAAGAAACAGATAGAACTCCAGAACAAGTCAGAACACAACTGACTACTGAACTTAGTGCCAGGGAACTGGGCATTACTGTTGAAGAAGTGCGGCCCACACGCTCTAACGAACTTTTAATTAGGTGCAGCCACAGACAAAATATAGAAACACTCAGGAAAGCGATTGAAGAAAAGCCCTCACTCTCAGCAGCAGTCACGCTCAGAGAGCCCTCTTTCAGAAAGTGCACAATAATCGTCTTTGGTACCCCCACATCCGCAACAGCAGACGACATACGTGAAGCTTTTGCGAGCCTGGTGCCCTCAGCAAGTGAAGAACAAATACATCCAAGAAATCCTATTCGCACAACTATCGGCCACACCTGGATCGTCGACCTACAGCAGAATCTGTACGAGGATATTAAGGACCTTAGAAGAATTCTTATAGGATTCAGCTCTTGTGCTTTCAGAAAATACTTTCAAGTTGCAAGGTGTTTTAATTGTCAGCGGCTAGGACACTTGAGTCATTCTTGTAAAGCAGCGTTGGCCTGTGTAAACTGTGGACAAGCTCATAGCCAGGATAACTGCAAAGCAAAGACTCCCCACTGCGTCAATTGCGCAACTCACAATAAATCCAAAGGCACTAGCTTCGACACCACACACCCGTCTAGTGCAAGACAATGTCAAGCCTACAAGGCAGAACTGTTCAGAATGAAATCAACGGCGCAGTGGTAGATGAACAGCAGGCTATTGCATATCCAAGTACAGTACATGGTTTTGCAATTCTTCAAAGCAACTTGCAACGCAGCCAAGCCGCAACTATCCATGCAGCCCAGGTTATTCTAGAAAACAATGTAGATCTAGCAGCACTACAAGAGCTTCATTCCATTAACAACAGGATCACAGGATTCAGCAACTTCAAAACTTACCATTCAGTAGGCAATCAAGCAGCCATCGCCTACAATGGTCCACTCACGCCCCTGCTAATGCATAAAGGAGATTACACAGTTACTGTACAACTGGAAGGGCCTTATGGTCAAATTGCCATCACCAGCGTGTATTTTCCTCCTTCGCACGACATTGTCACTGCACTCCAGGAGCTGGAACAAGTCATGATGATTCCGACTAGGAATAAGATAATCGCTGGGGACTTTAACGCTGCTAGCCCTCTATGAGGTGCGCCAGAGGAAAACAGGCGTGCTTGCCTTGTCCTTGACTTCATCACTTCTCATAACCTTGCAGTCGTCAACCCCACCGACAGCCCTCCTACATACTGGACTACCAGGGCTCAGGGGTGGCCTGATATCACTTTAGCCACCACTGGTATTCTTAATAATATTCACAATTGGAAGGTTAGCGAAACTCCCTCGTTCAGTGACCATCGCTACATTGAGTTCAGAATAGATTCGGAGCACCAATTTATAACAAAGAACAGATGGAAAACGAAGTATATAAACCTGAACAAATTTAAAGATGCACTTTCAACCCATATTGAAAGTCTCGTGGCACAATGTAACAATTGCAACAGTAGTAAAGACATCGACGCCATGCATGAAGATCTTATGCAAACACTGCTCTCAGTGTGCGAAAAAGTCTTGAAAAGGAAACATTACGCAGCCCCGAAATGCACTCCTTGGTGGAGCACCACGCTGACTGCTGAACGCAGCAAAGTCCGTGCCCTAAGGCGCAAAATGCAAGCATGCAAGGATCCCTTAGAAAGAGAGACACACTCGCTAATTTTTCGAAAGCACAGAGCTGCTTACAAAAGACAGATTGCAAAAGCGAAGTTTTCATCCTGGAAAGAGTACTGTACCAACACTGCGAATAAGTTCGGAACTGTCTTCCGTATTGCACATGACAAGATGTTTACACCTACTAATCTTACTGCCACAATAAGCCACGGAGCAGCAACTAGCACAGAAATAGTTGCGCACATTCTGGACAATATCTTTAGACCTGATAACGCAGACACAGATAATCCCGCACAAAGAAATATCAGAGCCAGCGTTGAGCAATATTACAATACCAAGAAAACAGATTTTGAACCACTGCCTAACGCCAAAGAAATAAGCGACATTGTTAAAGCGTTAAACACCAATAAAGCACCAGGTCCTGATGGGATAGATAATGGCATTCTGCAAGCCATTAACCGTATGCATCCGGAGTTACTGCATGCCTACATCACTGCATGTTGGCGCAACAGATATTTCCCAGCCGGCACGAAACTTGGTGAGGTGGTGCTCTTCCTCAAAGCGAAAAAAGACCCTAATGTACCAACGTCTTACCGGCCTATTTGCCTTCTTCCTGCCTTGGGTAAAGTACTAGAAAGAGTCGTCCTTCAAAGACTTAAACACTATATCCTGTCTGGACAAAGCATAAATGACAAACAATACGGCTTCATTCCTGGCAGATCGGTGGATCACGCGCTGCAGCACCTACGAAAATTAATAGCAAATAACAGAATAAATAACCAACATAGTCTCATTATCTCTGTGGATATACAGGGCGCTTTCGACTCGTTGTGGTGGCCCGATGTACTGAAGAGATTACAGGACATGGGTAGCCCTAAGATTCTCTTTGACCTTATTTACAGCTACCTAAGTGATCGCCGCTTACAAGCCACTACGGACGCAGGAGTACACTCACGTTCCATCAATAGAGGCTGTCCTCAAGGATCCTGTCTGGGTCCACTGCTCTGGAATCTTGTAGCGGACACAGCGCTGACCCTCTTTAACACAGATCCTCACATGGAAATACTGGCTTATGCCGATGACTTTTTGCTGGTAACCAAAGGGCACAGCCGCAACGCATATGAGACTAGGGCACAACAAACAATGGACAATATGGCCAAATGGGCCAATGACCATAAGTTAACTATTGCCAACTCAAAAACCCAAGGTATGCTTATCTGTCCAGGTAAGCGCCATCGAAGAACCCCGTGCATCAACCTTCATGGGAAAAATATTAAAATAGTCAGAAACTTGAGGTACCTTGGAGTTATAATTGACGACACATTGACTTGGATGCCACATTTAAAGGAGGTCAAGGCACGACTTCACAGGATATTTCATTCCATGCTCAGAACAGCAGCACCAACATGGGGAGTTTCTTCGAGGATGCTTAAGACGTGGTACTCTGTAGTTGCTGAACGTATTGCACTACATGGAGCCTCCATGTGGGGCATAACGATCACTACTAAAATGGAGAATCTGCTACGCTCAGCACAAAGACCATTCCTCCTGAGCATTACCCGAGGATATAAAACCTCGCCCACTAATGCTCTAAACGTGATTTCAGGACTACCGCCTCTGCATCTCTTAGCTCAGCGCGAAAGTGCAATAGTGCGAGTGCTCCGACTCAAAGAGACAATAAGTTTATGGGATAGGACTTATGTTTATACTGACTATGAGCAAAGCATTCCCGAGCCACCTTGCCACCCGGCCGAATTCAATATCTCGATTAACTGCAGGTCACCAACGTGGTTCAACGCCACTGCAATCTACACCGATGGTTCCAAAGGAGAATGTGGCACCGGTAGCGGATACTGTGTTCTACTTGGGAACCAGATCTTAAAGACCTGGGAAAGAAAGCTTAAGCACCACAACTCAGTTTTTCAGGCTGAACTGATTGCATTAAAAGCTGCACTTGTCTACGCACTGGAAAATAACTATTCCAGTATATATTCAGACTCAGCCTCTAGCCTCCAGGCAATCCAAGGCAAATGTAGTAAAAATCCACTCGTCAGGGCCATACAAAAACTCTTACTAAGAACACCTAAATACTATAGGCCTGAACTCCAGTGGGTACCTGCCCACACTGGAATACTGGGTAATGAAATTGCAGATGCAATAGCCAAAAGAGCAGTAACTGACCCCCACGTTCGCACACTTGACGTGCCTCTCCCGGGTTCGTTCTTAAAAGCTGAGCTCGAGAGAGAATTACTCAAACGTTGGCAACATCTGTGGGAGACAGAAACCACCGGCAGAAGAGTTTACAGATTTTTTCCAAAAGTCTGCCGGCTTCTAAAATCTGGCTCGTCTCACTTCACTCAGTATCTAACAGGACATGGTCCCTTCATGACTTACCTGCATCGCTTCAGACGACGCGAAAACGAGCATTGCTCATGCGGGATGGTAGGAGATCCGGACCACTATCTGTTCGCTTGCAGAGAGACCGCTAAATATCATCTTAGGCAACCAGTAGCAAACCACATCCATGCATGGGCCGAAGCTACTTCCAAAAATCGCAATGCATTGAAACGCATATGCGATTGCATAAACATTGCACGCATAATCTCAGACAGGCTGGAGTAATTCTCAGCCACCATCCTCGTCACCAGCACAGCCCCTGTATGCTCTGTACCTGTAGCGAACTAATTTTATCTTAAGTTAGCTTATTCGGCTTTTCTTATTCCCTGTATATATTTATCTTCTTGAAATGTAAACATTGAATTATGAACATTGAACTATGTATTTTGCCTTATTTTATGTATTGTTTCCACTGTTTTCCTTTTTTTATTTTATGCATTGTTTTACTTTCTAGTATTTTACTTCTTATTACTTTCTAGTATTTTACTTCTTATTACTTTTAGTATTTGTAACCACCTATCCATTACTCTGTAAACTGGAATTGTTCTTCACGCCCGCAATGCACCCTTCTTCCATCATGCGCTATCGTCTTCGTCCAGCATTTGTTTGCACTGCCCCCAGCAGTCGTCTTGAGTACAATATGTATTTATAAGTGTGTCTTTTGTTCAAGTTATTTCCGTCAGCGGGGCTACCTGGCCGATATGCTAACTACACAGTGGACCGGCTGCCTCGCTGTCGGTGGAAAGAAAGAAAAAGAAAGTAGAACTGCACAGTTAAATACTTCTTCTCGTATGCATTCAAACGCGATTCTGAAAATACATTCTGGCCGGAAGTTGTAAGCTGAAATTCAGGAAGATAGGAAAGTAACTTTTAACTAAAAAATAACTGTTAGAAAAATTAACATAAACCTTACAACATTGTAAATCGTACACTTCTTAGTTTAATAGAAGAATATATTTAACCTAAACAAGTTGCATACAGTTGCATTTATTTTTATTAGCTACACATATTACAAGTCTAGCAATAATTAAGCAATTTTTTCGGAAGATAATCCCGATAGCTACAGATAGCATTGGGAATCTTTTAAAACCGAAATGTATTGAAAGAAATAGAAAACATGAAACGAAGCAATTAAATATTTAAGGTTTCACTATTAGATTTAAAAATTTTTTCTTGTGTTTGGAGTAGCTAACTTACACGATTTGTGCCCAAAATCTATCGAACACCCTACCAGCAAATTTCTCAATAAATAATTCTTCACTTGTGATAGATTTAGTATAAACATTTTTTCAGCTCATTAAATAGTAAAATTTATTCTGCAGAAAATTCTTCACTATGAAACAATTGAATATTGCATATAATGCAGTCACCTTTTCAAATCTGATATTAATATGTCTGTATTACCCAAAGTTTTTAAGTAGTAAATTATTTTTGTGGCAAAAATCATCTTTTTGAATACAGAAAACATGATTATATCATGCGCCAATTAAAATTCTATTATAATAATTTGTAACTGAAACAGTTGACTGTCATATTATCAGGTTCAGTTTTCCGTCTTACCTTCTTCGGGAACATGCAAGGACCTGACTCGGAACAGAGAGCTTACTAAAGCTATGTTCAAAACTGTGGGAAGTAGACAGGATACACAAGAAGGGTATACAAAACCCTTTATTTTTCTCTATTTACAATAATTTCCGTACTTCGGAATACACAGATCCACTACTTGTGGTCTAAACGTAAAAATATAAAAAATAAAACTAAACTCTACTTTAAAATAATAAACGTGGAAGATTGGCCTTATATTAACAGGAAGCTGTATGTAGTACAGAGAACTGTGAACACTACAATACGTTTAAAAATTATCAAGAGGATTAAAACCTCTAGCCTGGAAGGCAACAAGCAACTGAGTAAAACTTCTAAGGTAAGCGGCCTGCTTCGACTCACTGCTTCCTCTCTCTCGCTTGGCAAAAAGCCACAACTTAATACTTGGCGTTCGCCAGACAAACTTTGCATAAATACATTAACGCTTATAATTCTGGCCGGAAGTAGAAAATAAGAAGTGATAGTAAAGATTTAAAATAAAATAAACGTTAGTAAAACTTAAGATCCTTACATACTTCCCGCCAGAGTTAATTAGTTTGAAAACTGAGGTCTAAAACGACCTTGTTGAAAACTTTTAGCTCTAGAATCTAACGCGAGGCCAATCTTTTACAAACATTTTTCGCTAGAAACTAGGAATTTAAAAGAAAGAAATTTGTTTTTACAATAGCAGCTCCCAGGACACACAGTTTTTTTCATCTGTACTGCATCTAAACAGGAGCTTTTATTCAAATCTGGTTCCTTCCAGAGATCTGGAAGGAAAACTAGTTTAATGAAATGTTACACAATGAAATGGCAAGTAACATGTATAATTATATTTCTTTTAACATTCTTATTTCATTCATGACTATTTTAATTATCTCTCCCCGTGCTCTCTGACATGTGTTGTAAAAGAACACCAAACACGAATGTGTTTATGTCTATGTGTTCAACACTTCCTCCTACAATCAAAACACTAACGTGTTAAAATTCAACATACCAAGACCTCGTAACACACCCTAATTTCAACTCTAAACCCTGAGGTACTATTCTGAAAGTGGCTAACTCTTAAGTGTAGCGTCAGAGAGCCTAACTACATCATTCATCCTTTAACACATATTCACCATGATTTAGTCTTTTTACAGTCACACGAATAAAAAAAAATTTAACATTACTTTCACTTTTACCATATCACGGTATTTCTTAACATTTGAAATAACAGTTCACATTGTATATAAAAACATATTAACATGCCGTTAATTTTACACATTTGAAAACATACATTAGTAGTACATTGTTAACTTCTATTCTTTTCAAAGCAAGTGCCAATTCTTTCTACATTGAAATAATACATTTCAAAAAGTCTTTCAGACTAAAACTTCTTTCTTGCCAGAATGTTTTAAATAATATTTATACAATAACTTTTTACAATATTTAAGTTTTTACACAACGCTCTTATACATCAACTTTAGTTTTACGCGCGAGTAATTGAAAAACATAATACCAAAATCGGTAACAACTCATTTCTCGCCCTTTTGGCGATAAAGGTAGACCTCGCATGAGGTAAAACTTCTTGAAATCTGCCACTTGCAGTAAGAATGAAAGATTAACTTAAGTTTGCAAAGTAACATAAAATTTTACTTATCTTTGTGATATTCGGACATTCTTTTCTGGGCTCAGTCCTGAAAGGTAGTGCAGATTGTTGTTTGATTTATCCTCCTTCTTGTACGCGCTCGCCCTTCAGTGCCTTCCTCTAGATGCTTTCTTTTTTCTCCAGTTCGGTCACCCTTGAATACCTTCTTTTTCGCTTCTGCCTGTGGTCTTGGTCGTTTGATGGCAGCTGGTCTTGGCGGAACCGGGAAATTTCTTTTGTGTTCCTGCTTGGACCTCGTTGCTGGCCGTTAAAATTTTCCTTGTAACTTTTTGAAATTCGTGCACGGGGTAGAGCATGAAGTGGTCATCCAATTTTTCTAAAAAACTGGTTACCGGTGAGTTTCCATTAAATGTTGCTTCTGGTTTCATCGAAGCGCGCATGGTCTGGACGATGTAACCAAATCCTTCCAGGGCGGCAGCTGGCATTTCTGGATTCTGAGCCGCTTCTGCAGGCAGCACAGGTTCTTCTTGAAACTCGGCCATGTTTATTCTTCTTCGTTGGGCGCCACTATCAGGTTCAATTTTCCGTCTTACCTTCTTCGGGAACATGCAAGGACCTGACTCGGAACAGAGAGCTTACTAAAGCTATGTTCAAAACTGTGGGAAGTAGACAGGATACACAAGAAGGGTATACAAAACCCTTTATTTTTCTCTATTTACAATAATTTCCGTACTTCGGAATACACAGATCCACTACTTGTGGTCTAAACGTAAAAATATAAAAAATAAAACTAAACTCTACTTTAAAATAATAAACGTGGAAGATTGACCTTATAATTAACAGGAAGCCGTATGTAGTACAGAGAACTGTGAACACTACAATACGTTTAAAAATTATCAAGAGGATTAAAACCTCTAGCCTGGAAGGCAACCAGCAACTGAGTAAAACTTCTAAGGTAAGCGGCCTGCTTCGACTCACTGCTTCCTCTCTCTCGCTTGGCAAAAAGCCACAACTTAAATACTTGGCGTTCGCCAGACAAACTTTGCATAAATACATTAACGCTTATAATTCTGGCCGGAAGTAGAAAATAAGAAGTGATAGTAAAGATTTAAAATAAAATAAACGTTAGTAAAACTTAAGATCCTTACAATATAGTTAAAACATTTGAGACTTTTCATCGACTCAAATTAACGTAATGCAATTTAACTTTCTAGAGCGCATGAGGTATCCTTCTACTCCTGTAATTCATGCTGTAAACATATATGAAAAGTATCAGAGTATTTGAGTATTGATTCAAAATATACACTGATATAGAAAGCTATAGGTCTTCTTTACAACATTTGCCACAAAACGTTCAGGTTTGACAAGTATGCAAGCAGGAATATGCAACGAAACAGCATTTATGACGTATGGCATTTCAAATCGCCCGCGACCCTCCAAAACGAGGAGCCTAAGGTTATAACCCCATTCTGTGCCCCGTCCTAGCAGGCTGTAATATCTGTACCAATACATTTATAAACATAATATGTCCGAGAGCTATGAGGTATTCCAATGTCAATAGAGACTACATAATTCAATTACGAATGTCATATACGTACGCCTTAAAGGTATGGCGGTGAACGAAGGCAGTGGTGTGAGTAAGGTTGATGTGCGCAACTATGAACAGATAAGGGATTCACAAAATTTAGAGGCAGGAATATTGAATATTTCAAGCATAGCATTTTCTTGAACATGTCAGTAATAAAAAGTATAATGCACTATACTAACTATATGAAATGTATTCCGTTCGACATACTGTATTTGTTTTTCCTCGCATAGCGAAGCACAGGCAAGATATAGTTAAATATGCATGAAAGAACCAAACTTAGAAATGAAGATTTGTCGTGCAGGGGGATCATGTGATCCTAATCATAAAGTAGACATTCCGTGAAAATAGTTATATTTAGCGGTTTGTTAAGTTGCATAACTTTGAAAATACGCTTGCCAAACTTACCAACCGACTCTTAAGAGTAGATGTATAGTTTTTTTCAAAGGCATCCTGACATGCACAAAAGCACTTGAATAGAATAAACATAGTAGATAAAACGGCTGCAACTATGCCGGAACTTAATAGAAATTAGCTGGCGAAATCATGTCATGTTGCATTGTGGTTATGTCACTTCCTTGAAGAGCGATATTTTGTGGCTGAATGGATAACTCAAAAACACGGTAATAGTTCGTTCTAGCAGCTTGTGCTCAACTTCTGTTAGTTGAATAAATTGACTGCATGCGCTGTTGATGGTTCTTTTCCTGCGTGACTTAAACATTACGAAGTTTTTCTTAGAAAGGTCTTCACAGACGAAGCTTTCTTAAAGCAAATATCTTGTGAAAACATTATAGTAATAATTTCCAAGCTATATGGTTTGATCATGCTTAAATAGTATAATTTTATGGCAGAAAAATCTAACATTTACAGGCAGTGTTAGAAGCTGAGCTTGATTTCATTAAGCTGGAAGCATTAATAAAGACAGGCTTCATTAAGCTGGAACCTGGGACTATTTCAGTTGAAATGACGGTTTTCTGACAATATTCGCATTCTTTCTGTGAATACATTACTGCTTTCTGATAATATATTAGAGAATGCATTATAGTTTTTGACAGTAATATTTTTCGGCTCGGTGGAAAGCCAGGCAAATATGAACATAATTAGCAGTTTACTTTGATACTTATAAGAATATTTCATGCATATGTTACCGACAAAGTAGGAAACGCCGACATTCTATAGAATGCCTAGACATTGTATATAATCCATACGCTTTTAGGCAAAGTAGGAAATAAGATAATTATTACAGACTTTCCTTATAGACCCTATAATACCTATAATTCTATAGAATGACAAACGTTGAATGCTATTTGCTTTAGGCAAAATATGAAAAAAGATTATGATAAGGCTATTATTTAAAAGATATCTATTCTTCAAAAATAAAAATTTTATTTTTAAAAATTAAGAAAAGTGTGCCACTAAGAAACTATTATTCGAACTATGTAAAACAAATAATGAGATGATCATGACACAGCATAATAACTTTGTATTTTATATCTTCCTGAGACTAGGAATCACTAAGATTTACCTAACAACAGAAATTAAATTCAGAAACAATCATAAGTTTCACAACAATGTCCTTTTTTTGTTTTTTCTGACAGGCCTTTTTTCCGGTCTTTTTGTTCAACAATGTCCTTAATACTTTTTTGTTTTCCTGGCAAGGCTCACAATGGTACAGTTCAATATCATTCGATGTAACATTTTTGTATTTGGTTAAAAGTTCTTTCAACATTCTGTCACGTCATCCGTGTGCAGTACACAAATGAGTTTTCATAAAGTACAGGAATTAATTCAGCGTCCGTGATGTAATATTGTATAGTACTGATGCTTTCAATGTACTTTTGTTTTCCATAAACATCAGATACTAACGATTCAGCAGCCAGTAGTCCCGTGATTCCTTCTTAGTAGTCATTTCGGCTTTTTTACATCATTTATTAACTTCTGGTAAGTACCGAACCAGAGTGAAATACATTTTCAATTCGCTTAGGATGTAATAACAAACAAATAACGATGAACCAGCAAGGTATTTCATACCTTGCTGGTTCATCGTTATTTGGCATTCTATAGAATCCCTAGGAAAAATGCTTGAAATATGAATCGTTTCATACCTTGCCGGCTAGTTACATTATTATATACAATGCATAGGCATTCTATAGGATGCCGGATTTCAAACTTTGCCGGTAACATATACAACAAATTCCATACTCTTGAGGCTGTTTCATTTCTAGTGCAAAAATATTGCTTGTCTAATGTAAATGAAACTGTGATATTGATATACGAAAAGCATGGCATCAACAGAATAATTTTATTTTAAGTCTTGTCCTTATGTTTATCTAAATTTAAAGAAGTAAATATTTTGAAAGAGCTGCAAGGATCAGAAAGTCTCATTCCATAATGTTTCATCTTATAAACATGCATACTTTGCAAAATGACGATATTTTACGTAAAAGAGGTTTTTTTTTTAAAAAGCTAAATAAATTAATCTTGTTTTCGTCTTTCTGGGAATAGTTTCCGATTTCTATCCAATCCGAAGTTGGCAACTATCCCATGTTTACTTCAAATTGCAAGAAGCCAACAATTTTTTTCTTTGGTATGCGAAATAGTCTGCAAAAGTATCAGTGATACTTAAGTGTTTCGAAATCAAATGGCTAATGCTACATCTACTTTGATATTCAGTTTTTCGTTTCATATTTTAAAAAGGGAGCATTCGAGTTTCCAAATCCTCTTTAAAGTTACGGGAAATAATGATTTTAAAATCTTAAATGTTGGTTGAATAAATGTCCGATTTTCAGAAAGAATAGATTAAACTCAACTTTCTTATCACATGAATATAATGGAAATTTCAAATAAGTATTAATCCGGAGGCAGAGAAATGTCGACGGAGAGAAACTCCTTTTCAGAAAAAAAAAAAAAAAAGAAAAAGAAAAAAAGAAATCATAGCGGTTTTCTTTCAAAAGCTTAAATGTGCATTTATAAATGGATTGAAAGCTGAGACTGTAAAAAAATTTGCGATTAATGTAAATACTACAATTGACTAAAACATTATACAAAGTTTCATATAAAGTTATGAAGTGTGATTATTCTATTTCTTATATATAATAAAATGTTCTTAATTTTACAGCCTTAGTGACTTAATATGGTATTTAAAAATGGCTACTCAGTTCAAAGAAATCCATGAAATTTTTCTAAAGTATCAACTATTATTCAATCTTAAATTAGATTTGTTATGACGCAATGAATACGTTTAAGATATTCGAATTGCCGAAGTCTGAAGCAAGATAGTCCACCAAAGAACTCGGCAATATCTTTTGAATGGACACTTCCGTTATATCCGTTTTATGGGAATAATTCTGGATTAATGGTACAGATAGCCGGAGACTATTCATGCAATTCTGGGCTACAACATCCGCTGAAGAGCAGAGTTTATCATTATTAGCTAAAGGCAGTTTTCGAGCCACGAGTTTGTTGGTATCTTTTTAATTAATCTCCTCGGATAATCAGGAGGAAAGTAACAATTAATTTTTAAAATTCACAAAATAGCACACAATAAATAACTGCAAATAGCTTAAGAAGAATGGGGATATTAAGCCATTCCTCCACAGCGCACGAGAAGCAAAGCCAGTTCTTAAAATCACATAGAAATCAACTCAATATCACAGTTCAACTAACATTTTTTGTGCCGTTAAATCTGACTAACTCGCTCGTGAGTAATAACTAACTCGCTCGAGCTCTCGCATTTGTGTTGATATAGTGTAATTTGTGTTGATATAGTAATATAGTGTTGATATAGTAATATAGTGTGTTGATATAGTGTTGATATAGAAGCATGGGTCTGGTGTAGCATGGGAAAGCTTCGGAATAATCGGTTATTAAGGCACGTGAATAGCGCATTTGCTTATATTTCGCATTTTGCTCCAGTTACCTTTATAATGCAAATGTTGTACTTTTCGGATTTGAAAGATCTGTAGTTCTGTATAAGAAATAAGCACTTTATAACTATCCGTTAACAAAATACTTTATAAAACACATGTGGCCATAAATTCGGTTAAATCCAAAATAATATTTATTTGCTTAAAAGCAAAAAATAAATAAATAACCAATATTACAAAGATACAGAAAAATAACAAAGTAATCAAAAAGGATTCACACATTTATAGATATTTGCAACAATAAATAAGGAACCTAGCTACGATAGAAGTTAATATTTGGTCCGGGTATGACAGACAGTTGATTTATCGCCCAGTCCTAATCTCTCACTAAAATAACGTAAACTTAAGAGAAGATTTAAAAACAAAATAACAGTTATTAATTTAGAAGTCAAACAACAAAAATCAGAGTTATATTTGCAACTTTTCACAGGACTAGTTTCGATGGCTTTCGATCATAAAACTCTTAAACGAACCCTTCACTTTCGGACCTCTCACAAATAAAAACTACGATCAAATCTTCATAAATCCTTTCGACCAACTTAAAACAGTCACTTATCCTATCTGTTTCGAACTGTGCCAAATTATATGATCTTCCCAAAATAAAAACTACGATCAAATCTTCATAAATCCTTTCGACCAACTTAAAACAGTCACTTATCCCATCTGTTTCGAATTGTGCCAAATTATATGATCTTCCAAAAATTTATAAAAGTGGTATTCCTTTCGGCCCTATTGTATCAAATTTAGCACTGCCTCCTACCCGTTAACAAAATACTTAGTTTCTAGATTTTCAACTTTATTAGATAATAAAATTTACAGCTAACAAAACTCAATAGAGTTTATAAAAAAAGTTAAAAACATTTCATGTAGAAATTTACTCATGGTTACCTTTAATGTAAAATCCTTGTTCACCAATGTTCCAGTGGAGGCTGCATTAAGATGACTAGAAACCAGACTTCGTGAATTTCAGTTCTCTTGCATCGAAATTAATGAGCTAATTTCACTCACTCAACTCTGCTTGAAACAAACACATTTTGTTTTTCAAAATAAATATTACAAGCAAACTGAGGGATTAGCCATCGGAAGCCCTCTCAGTCCCATCCTGGCTGATATCTACATGCATTATTATGAATCAAAATTATTTGAAACTTTAAACTTCCAGGTATGGTTCCGCTACGTAGATGATACTTTTACCTTGTTTAACCGTAGTAAAGGTGATTTAAATAAAGTTCTTTCAACAATGAATTCCATTGGACCTGCTATTCAGTTCACTTTTGACCTTGACATATGCAATTCTCTTCCGTTCCTAGATATTTTGATCACACGTAACACATCCAACTTCATAGAATTATGCTTACAGTAAACATAGTGGTCAACATTTATTCAATTTTAATACAAATTCCCGAGATATCCATTTACTCAATGTTATATGCCTCTATATTCTTACTGATCCGGCATAGTTTTCTCTTAAAATTTGTCTAGCGATGCATTGCACGGGGAAATACAACAGTTTTAATTGTCATTCTACTAAAATTGCCTATCTAAATACAAAATTTGTAACAACACATTCTTGAGGAAAAATATAGTAAGTTGCCGTACATTTTGGAAGCTTGCTGCCTGGATGTTTTCTGAATGCACGTAGTGTGAAATACAAACCCCAAAGGTTTAAAATATATCCAATTACATCTTTTTATACTCATGAATAGATTACTCAGTTCACTAATGTTTTTGCATTTAAAATCAATTAAGGTATAACATTTTGTCTTAGGCTGAATTTATTTCTGCTGCCTTAACTTCTGAAGGGTAGTAAAACGTTCAGTTACAAATCAAGGAAATCTGGTTTCCATGATGATAAAAATAACGGAACTTCTGAATCTGGTTTCCAAGATCAGGCAATGGATTTAATTTGTTTCAGTAAGGGATTCCTTAAAGAAAGGTTTGTGCAAACGTTCAGTACTTTAGAGACAGATTACGATTCTTCACCTTTTGCTAAAATAACATTCAAGAAAATATTTTTCCAATAAAGGTTAGCATATTACACGTTAAAGATTCTTTTTTTATTATAGTTATTTTCCTCAACTGAAAAAGAAATTTTGATAATTCAGCCTAATAGGCACTTGCAGCATTTTTCTATAATGTTAAAACTTTTGTTCCCAATTATCTCATCAGCGGCTGAGAGGTAAAGTCACTGAATACTTTTAGTTTGACTGAGTTCAATTCCAGGACTGGCTTCACGGGCGCTTTCATGGTTTTCCTCATGTGTAACATGGATACAAGCCATTTTTCCTTAGAAAGGTCCTCCAAAAATGTGTCATTCCTTTAGGCAGATAGCACTCGGGTACTTTGACGCAAATAAATAAAGCCAAACAAAACCATTCCCAATTAAATTTACTGTACCTCAAATTATTCTTCTCTTTGTAAATGTTATGTTATCCTCTTCGTTTTTTGTTGCAAAATCAAATTGAGATTGTTAGCAATCTGCTATCAGTTCGAACTATAACTGTGTTCTCATTGCAGTTTATAACCGGGTAGAAAATGTTTTCCAATTTAATTAGCTGTTTTGTATACAAGTAAAGAAGAACATATGAAAGTAACTTAACTTTTGTAAAGGTATTCATCTCTTGCAGCTACACAAAGAAATAAATAAACAAGCAATGCATGCATGCATGTATGTGGGCACAGGCAGACTTAAAAAAATGTACCTTTGCTTCACTAAATTATAGCTCCTTTCCGACCATAGCTTCTCTTTCATCTGGTTCACATCACTGATTACTTCAGTTTATAATCACTGAATGCCGTACTTTCCTTTTCTTTTTGAATTCTACTTCTCATCTTGGGCATGGTAACAAAATGTAAATATATGAATAACCAACATAGAAAATTTTACAGTTACAGTCAGACCCACATTAATCAAAAGATATCTTTTTTAGTTAAATGTTCTAAGCTTTTTAAGTTAGCATTCATTTTGTACCTACAGCTTGAAAATTAATTTTTAATAAACCTCCAAAATGAGTATATTTAATTTGATTGAAATAATAGGAAGTTTTACAATTAGTTTTATAAGCTTATTATTATATTTACAGATGCAAAGTTATGTTCTTCAAAACGGAAAGTGAAGAAGTATGCTCTCATGTGTATTATGTGTTTATTTTGTGGTCTTGAGTTAAAAACAAAATATAATAAATGCAGCACGATATTCTTACTCATGACAATCCAATACGACCTTTGGGATTTAAATGCTTCAAGACTTTTACGATTAATAATACAAAAAAAGTGTTTTAGAAAAAAAAGTGTTAAGAAACATTTCGCTAATTATTTTTAAGCTTACTCCGTTTCCTACGAAAAAAATCTTTTACATGATCAGTGGGTGATTTTTAGTCATAAACCAACTAAATCATTGAAAAATTTCTCTTCAATTTTCGTGGTCTTTTTAGCACGACCCTCATAGACGATTTCTTTCGAGGTTTTCTCAGTGTAAAATTTCGTACATAATAACTTAATTCTCAGCATTTTGTCATCAGATAAAAATGTCCATGTGCCTTTGTGATTTTATTATATTTCTTGACTTCATTTCCACTCTTTTGCTGTGATCTCGACCGAAAATTCCTGACTTACACATTCTTGAGCACACATAATCAAAGAAACCAAACCAAACCAGTAAAGCAGAGGAGTAGCAATTGCAAAATGGAAACAGTAGAGGGAAACAGATTTTTTAGATACAAAATTTTGATATTTTCTACTTGGAGGATTAACGTTGATCTTCCTTTCAACGACTCAAATTTTTCTCCTTAATACATTTTTCCGTTTAGAGTTAATTTTTATTTCCTCGATGACACAAACTATCTGCTTTTCGTTTGGTTAAGTTTGTTGTAACTTAAGTTTCGTGTTGTACAGCTAAATTAAATGTTACTTTGCAAATCCATGATAAAATACCTTTTTAGCAATAGTAAATAGTAAGTTTGATTGTGAATCATTTTTAAAATTGAACACGTTGGCTTATTGCTGCCTCTAAAAATAATAATATTGGTCCTATCAATGTTATAAAGACAAAAATCAGCAATCTGTTATCTGATTTCAAACTAAAACCATCACAGTTGGTGGGATATCAAAACATTTTTAAGATGAAATATAATTACTTACTCTGTGGAAAATTAAAAGTTCTTTTTCTCTTCTAAGTGGAACATTATTAAATAAAAGCACTTAAGCGCATTTTAAATATTTCCTGACAGTTTACGAGTCCTATTACGTGAAATAAGTATCTATAATTTTATATTTATGGTGGTTAGTAAAATATTTAAAACTTCAGCTTTGAAATTAATGTTCAAAATTATGATATGGCTATTGGTATTTTAATTGCGCTGGAAATATTTAACTAGAATATTGTCCTTGGTAATGACAATAGCTAATAATTTTTCATATTATTTTAAGCAAAAGATGCCAGCTGTAAATGAAATTCATTACATTTTTGCATGATACTCTTTAATTTTTTAAGTACATTAAAACTAATTTAATTTGCAGTAGATAACTATGTGCCTGGATTAACAATTTTATGATTTGTGATAATAAATTCAAGCAAAAGGGATATATTGATGAAATCGCTTGATTTATAGTGACTTGTGTTATTATTATTATTATGGAACTTTTTTTTAATCTTTACCACGCCGTAATACAGTTCAGAAATAGTACACTTAATACAAAATTCTTTTATGACGAGTTCAAGAAATATAAATTTATTCAAACTCTTCTTTCCAGCGTTATATGTATTCCGTTCTTGATGAAATTGCTATTTTCATATTAAATATTTTCTTTCAACCTTGAATTACATACTGAAACATAATTAATGCGAAGTCAACCACACAAAAGTTGAAGAACTTACGCCAAATTAGTTCCTTTCAAAACTATTCCTTCGTATAATTGGGGATTATACTTTTTAACCCTTAAAGGTTTGATGCTCATTCTTTACTTTCTTTTGAGTTCTTAAATTATTTTCTTACTTTATTTTTACTTTCAAAATCTTCGGTTTTATACAGTCATATTTTGTCTGAACTGTTCTTATAATGTTTAGTTTTGATTAACTCCTTAGATATGAGAATAAATAAATACGTATGATAACGAATATGTATAATACGTAGATACGTATCATACGTATAAATAATATGTATGATACGTATGATAACTCGAGACTAGCTGAAATATTAATTTTGAATATACTTAGTTTCTTAAAATTTCTTTACTGAATTACTACCTACCATTATTACTATCTTAGTTTCTAAATAAAGCAGAAGTATAGCCATTAGACCTGTTAAAAATACTGTCAGATTCTTGTTAAATCCAAAGCACAAAAACATTTAAATTAAAATTTAAGTTCGAATTACGAAATATTCCGAAATCCTTTCTACTTGAGATTATTGGAAATTAGTTATTTTTCGGAATAACAAAAACATCGAATTACATTAAAGAATTGTCAGAGATTTACGAATGATACCTATAGATTCATAGAAAGCAACAAGCAAACAATAAATTTGGAAAAGTATAACACATCAAGTGAAATTGCTTATGGAAAGATAAAGTTATTTAGTGTTGATTTTATTTTAACGGGAATCCTTTGCAAATTTTCTCCATCTTCAGCTGCAACTAAATAATAGACAAGTAAAACAAGCAAGAAGAGAGTTCAACAAATTTTCGAGTATTGACCAGCAGTTACCAGCTCTGATATTACATTAGTTATAGGGTTTCACTTGATCTGGTAAAGTTAATTAATCCAATAATCCTAACAGATGTGAAGCGAATTATCGCTATGTCTGAAGTAACTAAAAAGTCGTGAGAACATTTAAATAACCTTTTTTTTATTTAAATAGAATCTTGAACATAAACGCACTCTCTATTGCAGCAATATCAGCCAAAGCTCGTGGTGCTGCAACTAAAAAAGAAGTCGAATTCAAATTAAACTTTGTACAGTAGTCAAAGACTACACAACTACATATTGTTAGAAGCTGTCTCAGTAACTGTAGCGGAGCGTAAAAATCGAAGTGTCGGCAGCGATATAACACAAAGCTGAATAATTACAATTATTACAGCTAGCAGGTGACCAAAACGTGGTGTGCACGAGAAGCCAAAAACAAGTTCTGCCTTAAAATCCAAACACCTCAATTTAAATAAGGGCTACTCATTTGAATTCTGGAGAAGAATACGGAAAGGAGAAGTTATAGAAATGGTCGCATAAGGTATTTTCTCCCTCCTTTCTCTCAAGTCTTCGTGATGTGACTGGAAGCCTGCTCGACGCGTATTCGGGAAGTCCGGCTTTCGAATTCCGGCGAGGGCTCAGCATATTTTTTCCGGTTTCTGCACTGATATAATCTAATGAATCTACAACCGAAATCATAATGGCTAATTTATATAATAACTTTATGTAGTAACTATCAACAACGTATTCTGTAATGAAGGGAAAGAGAAAATAACGCAAAGAAACAAAGCAAGTGGTAACTTCTAAACATTAATGTAAAATCAGATTAAGAGGTGATGTGTTTATAGATAGCTGAAAAGTATAGTTAAAATTTACGTCTTTGATTAATACAGTGAGATTTTTATAGAGGCGGAAAGTCTCAAGGAAATCGAATTCCCCAGTGGAAGAAGTTTTGGGAGGAAGCTTTTGATAGAAGCGATGCTGAATCTTTGATTTGCAGATGAACAATAGTATGTAATAGATGATTTATTATTTGTTCTCTTTTCTTCGAACACAAGATTTATGTCTTTAGTGTGAAAGTTTAGAGCCTGCTTTTTTCACCTTTGATATCAAGCGGCACGATGCTGGAATGATATAAATTCTTCATGAATTCCTATCAGGAATCAAGTCTTTAAGGAAAATTGTAACTCAAAAGTAGAACGTATATCAAATATGGGCAATTTTGTAAGTGACAACGGAAACGAAAACCATAACTATTAAATTCTTATGATAGAATGAAGAAAAAGAATTATTTTTCTCATTAGAAATGCGAAATTGCTTGGTCAATAATCTGAGAACAAAAGCCTCTATCAGTTGCAGTTGCTCTCAAATAGTTAAGTTCGTCATCGAGAGTTGGTTTAGAGAAGTCCTTCAGTGCATGAGAGAAAAGAGCGTAGAAAGAGGCTGAATTTTTTGTATAGTAAAAAGACAGTATCATTCATGCGGTCAGAAACAAACTGAGGAAGATTTTCGATCCAATTGCTGTATCGGAACTGCAAGTATTGCGTGGGACTAAGACAATAAGACAGGAAATGAAATTGGATTATTCATATTAAATGAATTGAATGGCAGGATCTGTAGAGTTTGAAACAGAAAATTGACGTAAATAGTCTTTATTGTCATCAAAGATGTCGAATAACGAAAATAACAAATCTAAAAGCGAAAAAAAAATCTTTAAACATTTTAATTCGAAAAATGAATGTAAATATCCACGACAATAGGAATGAGAGAACTTCCCATGGCTAATCCTTCAGTTTAACGCTAATAATTTTGTTCTGTAATACAAAATACATTTTGCAGGTAAAAGTTAAGTAAAGCATTAGGGAGAATCGAAGTCACCACTTAAAAGTTAATCGTATTGATCGAAGGTTTCGGAAGCTCGTTGTTAAAGTAACGTTCCTTGAGACACTGGGGTCGTAGGTTCAAATGCCAATTAAAGTCCATATCTCTACGAATTGCAAGAATAGGTAAAAGGTAATTTTCACAAAGAAACTAGTCTATGCTTTTCTATTTTATTATAAGCTACAATCGGCTACAGCATCTGTTGAATTAAAAAAAAAAACTCTGGTCAAAGAAAAGCATTTAGTGCTATATATGTTCAATATATAAATAAAATTGCATATAAATTAATAAAATATTATTAAAACTTTACATAATTTTTGATACAATTTGGAGACTGATTTATAAAAATGACATTAATTTGTCCATGCTAACTTTAGTTTCGGACTTTAGAACTTTAGTTAACTTTAATATGTAGAGACAACCCTTAGAGGAAGTTAAAATGTGTTTATACTGCACATTGATAATAATTAGAGCAAATAGGATAGGCTCCTGTATCAGCATGGAATACATAGCGTAAGAAATAATTAATTTCGTCTTGAAAAATGTTGAAGAGTCAGGAACATAAAATTATGGTTAGTATAGATCTTAAAATAAATAACTTTTCCTTTCGTTAACAATGTGAATGCTGGAAACATTCGTACTACTTATGTTTTTGAGACAGCAGAGGGAAATTAAAAGTAATATTTGAAAAGAGTAGCGTACGAGAAAAATAAAGTATATGAAGAAAAACATGTGTGTGCACTTAATTAACCGTTGATTGACAGAAAAATGTAACATCATGAAATCATTACTTTTGAAACTGCAACAGTTGAAACGATTTAAGAAGAAAAGGAATACTGACAGTAAACATTTTGTTAAAGAGTTACAAATGTTACGTGCCTTTTTAAGAAAGACACGGTAACAATAAGGAAGTAGCATGACACTTTAGTTTGTAATGTTATTATTTAAAATAACCACTTACTTATAAGTTCAGCCGTTACAATAACTTCTCCTTTCTATTCTCTCACCAAAATATAAATGAATTAGGTGGTATTTAAACTGAGGTTTTTGGTTCGTAAGAAAACTCCTGAACGCTGCGTTTAGTTCCTGCCAGCTGTGATAGTAGTAATTTGCGTTATTTCGCTGCCAAAAATTTTATTTTTACGCTCCGGTTAGAATTATTGAGCCAGTTAAGAGTAGATTTAAAAAGAGTATAGTCTTTGACTACACTCTTTTTTCAATTTGTGTGTTCCCGATTAGTTGCCTTTTCACGCATTGTGGTTGATACTGTTAGCACAAGAATGTGTATTTAGGTTCTAATATCTGTTTAAAAAAGATTATTAAAACTTTTTCATGGTGTGTAATTACTTTAGACATAGCGATAATTCATTTTATGTCTGATGTGCTTAATACTTCCAGATCAAGTAAAACTTCATAAGTTATTTATCAAAAAACTTTCTTGAGAGTAGCAAGGGAATCTGACAGTTTGAATTTTTAACGGTCTCCGACTCGTTGCAAAGCTTATTTGCTCCCTCAGTGTATTTATGCAACCTGTATTCTTTGCAGTAAACAAGATATTTCGTGGCAAATATAACTCTGAGAACTACTCTCAAGTAGTAGGAAACATGCTTTCTAATTTCATTAGTAAGTTTGACTCTTATATGAGTAACAAAACTCCCAGCCACTTAGAAAAACCTTAATAACCTATTTGAAGTTAGGGAGTAAATATCATCAGGATATGAAAGTTATGGAGGGAAATAACGGGAAATACATCATGCTTAAATATTCAAGGACGCGCGTCGTGTTGTGACCATACCCATGATGACAGGAATATTTATCGGAGCTTTTCTGGTAAATATTAGGTTGGTAAAATGTCCTAAAAGAGCTTATATGCGCTAAATAACTGTTTAGTTGTAAGTGTTTGTGATTAATTATAAATTTTGTAAGGATCTTAAGTTTTACTAACGTTTATTTTATTTTAAATCTTTACTATCACTTCTTATTTTCTACTTCCGGCCAGAATTAAAAGCGTTAACTTATTTATGCAAAATTTGTCTGGCGAACGCCAAGTACTTAAGTTGTGGCTTTTTGCCAAGCGAGAGAGAGGAAGGAGTTAGTCGAAGCAGGCCGCTTACCTTAGTAGTTGCCTTCCAGGCCAGAGGTTTAATCCTCGTGATAATTTTAAACGTATTGTAGTGTTAACAGTTCTCTGTACTACATACGGCTTCCTGTTAATACGAGCCCAATCTTCCACGTTTATTATTCCAAATTTAAGTTAGAGTTTAGTTATATTTTTTATATTCTTACGTTCAGACCACAAGTAGTTGGTCTCTGTATTCCGAAGTACGGAAATTATTGTAAAGAGTGAAAAATAAAGGGTTTCGTATACCCTTCCTGTGTATCTTGCCTACTTCCCACATTTATTGAACATAGCTTTAGTAAGCTCCCTGTTCCGAGTCAGGTCTGTGCATGTTCCCAAAGAAAGTAAGACGGAACATTGAACCTGATAATTTGAAATAAAATTAAAGTTACAAAGTTTAAACGAATCAAAATTTTGATCTCAGTAGTATGTGGTTACTTTGTGTCATACAATAAGAAAACGTAATTAAATCTTACATTCAGAAGTTATTGAAATCATCGATTATTTATATCGAAATATCTTGTTTACTGCAAGGAAGACAGGTTGCATAAATACACAGAACTATTATATGTTGGTTCTTAGGGTACCGTGAATGTAATCGTAACACACTTATAATTCGGTAAATTCGGTAATGCATCAAAGAAAGCAATTACATTAGCACGAAAAATATGTTATGAAATAATAATTTTGTTCATTCCTTTCAACTACTTCGTCACTGTTGCGTATTTCTCAGTCTTCTGAATTTCTGTCCCATTTTGGTGCGTTGAGCATCACTGCCAAAATACACGAAATATAAATAAATATCGCGTCTACTTCTTGTTCGGCATTTTATTTGGATTCAAATTTATCGCTTTCTGATCCGCAACTGATGTTGCAGTCTAATTTAGTTTTTCTTTTACCCTCTTTCTATCGCTTTTGTTCAAAATTAAGTGAACTAAATGTTTAATAATTTAATTTCGCTATTTTTTGTTGGAACCAAAAAGTAAATTTTTTCCTAGTGCAATTAGAATTTCTTAAAAATGTTTGAATGAATACGAATTATTTTCTCAAAACTTTTCATATAATTGATATAGGAGTGATTCATAAGCTAATCTCATTTGAATTGTCTACTGAGGAGAAAATAAAAAAATAAAAATAAAAAAAAATAAAAAACAGAAAATTGCTGGATGAACAATGCAAAGCACTGTAAATTACATTATACATATACACCATGTCCACCAAAATTATTATCTGGCCTTTAGTTTCTCAAATTTGGTTTGCAGACATATACTTTCAGTTACAAAAATGCTTGCAATGACGCAAAGCCTCTTGTTTGGGCATTTTAAAATTTGAATAAATGAATTTTCTATAAATTACGAAGTCTAGCTTTTTATGAGAGAATAAGGAATATACATAATAATACAGAAACGACTATAATAAGAATACTAAAATATACTATAAATAATAAAACTATAAGGATACTATTACTAAAAAGAAAGTAAATCATCATAATAATATACAACAATACCTCTCTCCAATGAACAAGGATACCCTTATCCATGAACTGACAGAGTACCGGGGTAAATTACTCTAGCCGCAGCTTGATAATCTTGCGCAAAGCATGACACGATGCGTAAAATCTTGCATAGTCCTCCATGGTGGACATATCCCGTACTGATATCTTAAGTCAAAATGCCTGAGGACGGTAATTGCATATTTTTCACTTTTACATATTCAGCACCAAATGACCGTTTTGTCCCTTGAGTAATTTCCAAAGCCTTCTGGATTTCAGAGCACAATAAATTATCTTTATTGTTATGTCCTAGTATTCTGGCATTATTTTATCTCACTTGGCATCCAACCACACTTACCTTTTTACGCTATATGTAGCCGTTTGTGGTCCATACTTAGTAATTCTCCACCAATGTAATATATGCTCTACATCTTTTATCAGCATCGCTGCAAGCACAAAATGCACTGGTGACGATATTAAGAGAATTCGGCATATGAATCGAATCTTAGTTCGATTTACATAATTCTGATGATGTAAATCGAACTAAATTCGAGCAGCCAATAGTAATTTTATAGCAATATTAACTATTCAATCAAAATGAATTGAGAACCAAACCTAATTCAATCTGAATTAAGATTTAACCTCAACATAACGCACTTGCTTTCTACGCTTTGGCTTAGCTGGACTGCAGTCTGTCTGCTATTTCTTTCTTACTGCAAGTTTATCAAAAATGTAAACTTTTGGAATAGGCATAAATAATGCGTCAACTTGTTTGTGACCGCAGCATGTTTCCTGAAATAAAAGTTGAATTGATGTACCTTGACTGCCAAATTTCTTATTCATTGTGGATTGGAGTTTCAACATCTCTAAGCCATCAAAATTCTCGCTGTTCATTACGGATTCAACCGCCTGCGTTCTACTACAGAATCTATTACAACGAGTCGACAACATACATATTCTGTGTTTTCAAATTCCAATGGAAACATCATTTAGTGTCTACATTAACCGACCACTTCTTCAAAATTTCGATAGTGTAACGGAAATTCACAATGGATATCGAGTATCAGCAAGTTTAAAAATCTAAAAGAGAAAAATAAAGCACGATATCACGGTGCACTCTCTTGAAGCGGAGAAGAATAAGGGTTTCGAATCAAGGTCATTTGATCAGTGTGACATTTGATAGTGAAATACGATTAATTGTTCTCGTTCGCTTCGAATATTCGTAATGTTTATGCATTTTCGAATCATGGAGTAAAAGCAAATTAGGCAGATAGCCTTCGAGGCTTTGCCGTAATCACATAAACCAAACGAAACCATGCCAGATCTGAAGACTTTAGAGCGAGTGGATTGTCAGAATCACATATTTATTTCAATTTCCTTTTAAGAAATACTTTAAGTATTAAAAGAAACACTTCCATAGTAATCAATTATCTTTTACAAATCGAGAATTTGTTTTTGTTCTGAAACATGGTAATTGAGAGTGTTGTTTCCTACACAGAAATTCTAATTTTATTTTTATTTCGCCTGCAGTCTTTTCAAATTGGCAGGACATTACTACTCTACTATTAATAGACTCCGATTCTGCATTTCTCTATGACCCATTATCCGATAATTAAAGGTATGCAACATTGACCTAAGAAGGCACTCTGTACCTGTACATAATTTTCGTGAGTGTATATGTGTTTGCACATGTACGACATGAAATAGATGCCTATATAAATTTCGTTTTGATAAACGCACACACAGAAATGAAGCAAAATGTTAAATATTTATAGCATGAAGACCTACTCAGGCGATTTTGGGTTTTATGCGAAAGTTTAACTAAGTATAATTTGATTTTAGTGCAACGGTCTGAAGAGTAAAGCTTAGGTAATTTAATTTTTAAAAATTTATTCTGAGAATTGTTCAAATACAGTTTAGTTATGTTTATTCGTAAGGAATGATACTGGCCACTAAATATATTTAGGAATTTTCTAATTATTAGAGTTGGAGGAAATCTTCCTGTGTTTATTCCGCAGTTTTTTACATTCTCATCATTACATGTCATTGTTCAGTCGATTGAGTCCGTACAAGTCGGGAGGTTTTTTTCACCGTTTTCCATTCCCTCCTCCGTCAAATAAAACCCCAAGAAAGGTGTCATTAACGTTTAGCAAGTGGCTATTTTCCCATCTGGAATCCTATAAAGCTACTTGCACTTTCTACCGTAATTTTACGCTTCGGCGCTCCTTACTCTTTCGATTTCATCCATTTCTTTGACTTTCCCTGCTATTTTTTTTAACTAAGGAAAATTCTTTCTTATATCTGAACGCATATATTTTTCGAATAATGCCTTTAGATTCACACCTCAGAAGAATTTTTTTCGTTTTTGTTTTTCTTATCTCTTTTCTTCCGGTATCTAAACCTATCTGTTTTTCTCTCTTACAAATAAAGTTTCTCTTTAGAGTTTTGTGACGCATCAAACTATGTATTTCCTTCGAATTATATGTATATATTTTCTCACTCTGAACATCTCTCTTTTGATGTTTATCATTGGGTTTTATATATGTATGAATATATATATACTAAATAAACACAAGAGTATTGTGTATGCTGTAGTATAGAAATTTAAGACATTTTTTTACGCATTTAAATTCAAAAATCGATATCCATACTTGATGTTAGCTTTTAAAGCAGTAAATATGATTAACAAAAAGATAACGAATAAAGTGATGAATTGGTTTCTTGTAACTTACTTGTTTTCAGTAGTACGTATTTCATCTCATAGTTAATTTTTACAGAGTTTTTATTTGAAAGGTTACATACTTTCCGAATATTCAGTTATACAGTTGATTAAACTATTATATTTATGATCCTTGCTGATGTTTATAACACAACTAATAGTTACACAATATGTCCATGATTAATGTTTCCCTATTCAGGACTTTCGGCAACCGTACTCTTTCATCAGAAAAGTATCTTCGTATATGACACAATAAATAGAAAAGTAAGCTGTACTTAACAAGAAATCAAATTACTTGCAAATATCTGTACCAGAGGGAATTTTATTAATGATTAACATATTCTGTATATTTTTTATTGCACAGTTTTGATTACAAGAAAATACGTGCTACATGATGGCCATCATTGCCAGCTACCAACTGAAATCTTAAGATGACATATTACAGAGTCGGGAGAAATTTGTGCCTGGATATGTTGTGCAAGTGTCGCAAAATTCTGTCTTTAAGATCTTGTAACACGATTAGGTTACAATATCCCCACCCGCAAAGCAAAACGTCGCATGGATTCAAGACTGGGGATGAGGAATGCCGCACATGACAAAAGTTATAACTAATGAAACGCTCTTTTGCAAAATTTCTTTTTAAAACATCCTTAACACATAGTTCAATACGTAGAGGAACTCAGCTCTTGCATAAAGATGCAAGAGATACTGCAGTGCTTGAACAACTGGAACACTTTCGTTCGCTAACATTACAAGAATACACGCTGCAGTAAATCCATACCATGCTGTCACATTAGTAAAATGCAGAGGAGAGAGGAACATCTAGAAACAAGCGCGTATCGAAGAAGACATTTTCGCTAAGAACAGATTTGTAGCTAAGCTAACCTGGATTCTGTTGAATGATTTCATTGCGCATTCAGCGGAAATAAATAAAACATCTGAATTCGTTTTCCATAGTAATTTAATAAATAATGTGGGCTTCACTTCATTTTCTCAGAGACACTAAGAAACCTGCTTTTAGCTTTATCTTTGTTATTTCAATTAAGCGCTTCATCTTCCTTCTATGACTTCTATTCCTTCTATGAGAAAAAAGCTATAAGTGCGTTCAAAAAGTTTTTTGTGAACATCATGGATTAAAGTGCGTTCAACACTTTTGGTAGCTACTTGTTTTGAGCAGCGACTGTAGGTATTTGAAAAAAAAAAAAAACAAGCATGTTCGGATTTCGGAAAATAGTTTGGCAACATGAGCGTTCCCGAGGTGAAAATCCATCTGTTAATTGTCTTTTTTCAGGCCCGTTGCAATCAGTCGGTGAATTTGTGTTTGTCTGAAATTAAAGTTATGTTCAAGAAACTGTTGACGGTTATTACAAATTAAATATAATTTTTGATTTGCAAATACTTTGACTTACGGTTGCCTGTCTATCACACAAAAAAGCAAAAGTTGATTTTTTATATATTTAGTTCTGTGACTCAAGTTAAAGTTCAAATAAATTCTTTATTTTATTTTTGTATTTTACATTTATGTCTTACATTACATTTATTTTACATTTAAAATTTTTGTATTTTACATTTATGTCTTACATTACATTTGTTTTACATTTTAAATTTTTGTATTTTACATTTATGTCTTACATTACATTTATTTTACATTTTAAATTTTTGTATTTTACATTTATGTCTTACATTACATTTATGTTATTTGTATTTTACCTTTATGTCTTTACTGAGTGCTTTGATACTGAAAGGTTAAGACGGAACAAAAATTCATTTCACAGTTTATAAGTTTGGATTAGTGTTTAAAGCGCCCAATTTGTTTAGCCTTATAGTCGCTTATCAAACAAGATATTTTTATATTAGCTTCTCTTTTGCGTCGAATCACATAACGAGGCGTTGTCATATGCAGATAACTTGACACATACAGCTTTATAACAGATTGCCATTCCTAAATGCAAATACTCGTCTTGCCTCCTTAACTTCTAATAATTCCAAGTAGTTCTACATTTTAAGTAATATTGCATATTATTCCTTTGGTATGTAACAATACCTTTGAAGCAGAGTAAGATGATTGGCTGATACTAATTAGAAATTAAAATTTGTGAAAGAGAAACTTACTGAATAATGTTTCATGTAGTCTAATTAAGTTGAAGTTTTTTTAAGTTAATTGTATTCATATTCATTCAAGAAATTGACATATGATATTATCTGCGTAAATTAAATTTGATTGCTCTGCATTATTGTCAAAAAAAAACTTTTTTCATAAAGGAGCGATTTCTCCTTCATCAAAAATAGTATACAAAATTTTCCTCTGACAGCATAATTTCGAAACAAATTAATTACGTATTTATATGTATATCAGGATGAATTTAAGTTATAGTTTCCTGTCTTTAAATAGGTTAACAACATTGCTCTGCTAATTTTATAGCAGAATAAATAACTCTTACTGAACATATGTAAGATTATTATATATTATCTTAACTACATATGATTATAGCTATGTTTTCCATTGATCAACTAGATTCTACGACTTGGGTTGTTTAAAAATGTTATTGTATAGCCTGCAATATTTGCGTGGCATAACTGATCAAAACAGTTTTGCTCAAAATTGCGATCCCAGAATTTTAATCGCCACATCGAATAGTTTTTCTAAACCATTTTGCATCCGATAAAAATATCTGAAACTTGTAAAAAGACTTTCTGCTGAAAAAATTGTATGCAATTTGATAATGCAGCGATTTGGTAAAAATAGAACAGTAGGTTTAGTTTTTGATTTGTAGAGCGTCACTAGTCTAAAGTAAAATAAAGGTGTCGCAATAGATCATACTGGTTTTAAGAAAAGAACTTTCTGTCGAACGACTAACTCTTCTAGTTATCTGAACTCACCGTGTCTTTGATTTACGGTTTTCACCTATATTTTAGGAATGTCGTCGTCACACTTTTTCATTTCCCTGTCATTTAGTTTTCTTTCTTTTAAATCGTAGCAAAGCTAATTTATATCCTCTGTACTTCATCAAATTATATTTATCTTCTGTTTGCTTTCTGCAACATTGCGTATGTATTATGCTGCAAATCGCATTTTACATTCAAGCAAGTTAAATAAAAGGAAATTTACGTAATTATAGCAATATTTATCCTAATATGCAATGTCAAATAGGTTTGTTTAATTTTTATTTTAAAACTTGGTCACCAAATATTAAATTTTGAAATTTAAAAATAACACAAAGAAAAATATACTGAAAAATGTCAAAGTTTGCTTTCAATTTTAAATGTAGGAACATTCTCCATTACCTGATTCGAAACTGAATATGAATTAAATGAGTAGTGGATAGACATAATATGAAAGAAAAACAAAAGAAATGTTCGAAAGTAAAGTTAGAAGACGATATACTTGAATAGTCAGATAATTAGAAACAACACTTGTGGAAAGTATACGTTACCGTGAAAGACGGAAACAGGAGAATGTTGACATTCTCCAGTAAATGTCAACACATACCAAATACGTCGGTGAAAGACCGAATATTTTGTCATATTCTTATACATACAGACCATCACTGGAGTATATCGACAAGTATAGGTATGCTGTGGGGTAGGTGGAAGGCAGAATCCAAGAAGATAGACAGAGATACATCGTAAAAGCAAGGGACTCTTGTGAAATTCAAGGTGTCATAACAGTTTAAGTTGTTGCAATAAATAAGATCGCATAACTTAGGTCACATAATTAAGGTTATTATTGGTGTTAATGTTACTCTCATTTAGAATGAACTGTTCGTTTTAAGTTCAACAGTTTATTTATATGTGCTGTCATTTAAGCTTTCTCCTCTTTTGACATATTTCATAATATGTTTTAATAACAAAGTATTTCTTTGAAAACTTAACAAAAACATTTTTATTCAACATTCCATCAATGCATGGTGAATGTCGACATTTGCTGGTGTAAGGAAGAAATAAGGATATTTAGCAACATACATATATACCAAGCGATTATGTGAATGCTGACATAAACCAGAGAATGTCAACATTCTCTAGACTTCGGTTTTTAAACATATATATTACACTATAGAGATGGCTGGAATATCCAGAACTAAATGCAGACTAGTATATATATATATTCATGCATCTAGAGATCTAGACTTTCTACAAATGTATCGCAATTTTGTCAAGGTGACTAAATGTGACTAAAATAGCAATTTTTGTACGAAAGTTCACGCAGTCATATTTTTAGCCAGTAGTGTGACTTGTGTACACCTAATGTTTTTTCATAAATCAAAAAGTAAAGATCCGGGTATTTTCTCTGCCGCATAGATACTTATGATCATACAATCATCTGCTGTATTCTGTTGAGTTAAGGCCATGGATATGAAGTATGATTCGATGAGACTCGAAATGGGAAAACCCTTACCCATCTTGAAAAATGTTTACTTTTGCAATAAGATGTGATGAATTTCTCCTTTGACTTTTACCCTTGGATTTTACTGAAATTTGACAGCTTACATTTATTCGTTTTCTGTTTATTTGGATAAAGAAAAGCACAACAGTTATATCTGCCTATGGGAGGGATACATCCGTGGAAAGGCTCACTAGCGATAGAGAACACTGGTAGCTCAACTCGAAATCATGTCCGGGCGAACGGGCCGGGTGAATGGGCAGTTTCGTGTGTTTCTCCATGCGCAATGTAGAGACAAGCCAGTTTCCCTTATAAAGTCCTTTACGAAAGCATACCTTCCTCCAGGTAGATAGCGCTCGCGTGCTTTGCGAGTATCAAAAATACCAAACCAAAATTTTGTGGAAAATTTCTACGGGAAACAGAGTCGTATTAACTTTACACATGGAAAAACCACAAAAGCACTCACACAAACGCCCGTTCACTGTAATTCGAGCTCGCGTCAAAATATCATTCTTTAGCGGTTTAATCACTTGGAAGCTAGTAAGCCCTTGCGTCCTTCAGGTCGAGTGTGCCCGATTGATACAGTGATTAGCAACAGTGGATGCCGCACAGATGGGTCTAAGTTCAAATTCTGGGAAAAAGGCCTGCGTGTTTGTTGCATATAATCTCTGTGCTGTTTTCAACTAATTGTTACTATTTTTGTTGTCATTTATAATAAATTTGTGTAATGATATAACTTATATTGAATTTTACCTTGAAAAATATATAAGGGGTTATTCTTAAAGAATAATTTTCAAGAGTTCGTAAATGTTGTTGTTACATATGGCTTTATTGGAAAGATCAATCTAAACATATAAAGCAGTTCAAGTATCACACAAGAACAATGACATACAAAGAAAGAAAAAAAAAAGAACAAAATTTAAAGCAAGAATCAGAATAAATAAATATGGAAACAAAAGTAAAAAGTTTAAAGTTTAAACACCAAGGAAAGAAACATAAGTGATGTACTCGTAGTCTTCACAAGAAGTTCATGAACGCTCGGGCATTCCAGTATAGTTTACTTATCTCACCACATTTCTGAAACTCTTATGTAGTTCTGGGCATATAATAAGATGATCTGCATTCATGATGCCCGAATTGGAAATTTGGCATATGCTAGATGGAAGGATGCCAATTTTATTAAGATGATCGGGGCCTGTTTGCAGTCTGAAGTTTGCCACAGCCTTTTTTACGGGGTTTTTGACAAAACGTTTTCCACGTGTCTTGAATGTTAGCCCAGTATTTCCTGTTGATTTTACTGCCTGGTCATATTTAAGAGTATCCATTAATTTCTCAAAAATAGGCTTTTTAAGTGACTCTGGAGGAAGTGATTTATGCCTTGTGGCTCAAGTGTTCCTCTCTTGGCTAGTGAGTCTGCCTTTTTGTTACCTTCGATACCTATATGTGAAGGGATCCACTGAAAAACGGTTGTTTTGTTGTGTTTATAAAGTGCATACAGAGAGATGGGTATTATCGTCATCGGGTTGAATTAACGTTGTAATTTTAAGTAATAAAATTTATTGCATGCACTCGATTTTACTTTTCTCGATTGAAACTGTTTTGCTATATGCACTCAATTTGAATTTGTCTTCCACCCGACTGACGTTATAGAAAGACCAACATTGGCTTTTGAGAAGTCTTGCAGTATTTGAATTAGAATATTACAAAAGCTATTTCATGTCCATTACGATTTATTTGCGTAATTTCTTAAATTCCCGTTTTGAGAACCGATGATTTCACTAGCACTTGGCTACCATGATTGAAAGATTTTTCATATTTGTTTTTTTTTTCTCATGGGAACATTTGAGAAGCCTTGGTCACGCAATTTCCTTTTTTTTCACTAAGGATCTTGCTATTATGCTATTATATACTAAAAAAGGTGATTATTTGTGGAATAGGAAAGGCATAAAAGCGAAGATAAATCACGGAGAAATGAAGGAATCAAGATTTGATCAAAAATGATCTCGTGAATGTGACTGCAGAAGTTAAATCCTGTTGACGTCTTACTTCTGAGAAGTTCACATCCGACTCAGTGAGAAATAGACTGACGACTAGTTTTAAGCTTCCCTCATTAACGTAGTTTTGATACAGTGCGGTTTCCTCCGAAATCTAAACGGACAATACTGGATTAACGATGATTTCCTATAACGTCATTATACTCACCCCCCTCCAAAATGCATAAAAGCTCATTGATTACTATCAGCTGACTAAGCTAAATAATTCTGACTCATATTTTCGAATTTGTCGAATGATTTCAGCTATCGATAAATATTATTTTAATGATTTAAAATAATTATTTTTGCAATAATTTAAAATAAATATTTCATTTGATTGGACGCTGCTCTGGAAGGTATACTGAACAGTATAATTTGGTAGAAAAAAATTATCAATCATTCTTTTGCTGCTGTTACTTCTCTAGAAACGTCTGTTATCTTCCCGAATCTACGAAAATAAACGTATTGGTGCTACCAGACTTTTAGCGCAGCTGGTACTTGCTCTTTGCAGTGTTTACTGTAAAATGAATTGAATAAGTATTTTTCATCAGTTCATGGGTCAGCGTTTTCCCGCTTCAGACTGCACAGTGTTTTATGAAAACTGTTTCGATATGATCTGTTACACCTTAAATAGAAGATCACAAATTTAGAAACAATTTGCATACATATATACGTAATTAAGCATCAGTTACTAGTCATATTTTTCACACAAAAACCAAAATGATAAAAATGATATAAGGGCTCACCAGCGGGTGAGCGGTAAACTCGCTGAACACTGGTAGTTCTTTCCAAGTTTCGAATTTCGCAAGCGGGCTGGCTGCCTGGGCGTTTTCATGAATTTACTCATGTGCAACATGCATATGAGCCAGTTTCTCTTAGAAACACCTCCAGGAATGCATCCTTTCCCTTGAGCAGATAGCCTTTGAGGCTTTGAACCAAACCAAACATAAACCAAAAATGATATAAATACATAATAACATGCAGTATTACAGAAACCTAAATTGGTCTTT
The DNA here is from genome assembly GCF_044657685.1 of Stegodyphus dumicola. Lineage (NCBI taxonomy): Eukaryota > Metazoa > Arthropoda > Arachnida > Araneae > Eresidae > Stegodyphus > Stegodyphus dumicola. The sequence goes on from NC_140781.1 coordinate 187,317,750, forward strand.
TTCGTTATCGGAATGATAGAAAAAGTAAAGACCTTCTCGACCACTCTCATTTCAAATACATAGTGTATGTTTTAGGCCTGAAAATGTCCTGACACACAAGTAAACTAAAGCAGTTTGGTAATAAACACAACCAGAGAATTAAGGCACAACAGTGCCCTACATTAAAAGCTAAAAAATTCAATAAGAAAGTCAATACTTTAATTTAATTTACAGCAACCAAGATAACAAAAGCACCAAATTCGAATTTAAGGAAAACCATCTGGCTAAAAAACTCCCTGGTAATCTATGTAATGCAAATTTAAATCAACATCCGTAAAGTAAATTTACAACCAAGCTACATATGTATTATTTGGGGTTTCGTCACATTTAATTATAATGATCAATAAGCGAAAAACTCAGTCTAAGACTAAACATGAAATACATATTTTTAAGAAGAACCTCTTCTAGACAGTGACTTTGAATTATACATTGTTGTATATTAACTGGTGATCTTTTGAATTATGCATTATTGTCTGTTAATGATATCAGCATGCATGGGACTGTATGAAAAATTTTTATATTTTTAATATTATTCGAATTTTGCCCACTTATATGTCATGTGGAAAGTACATTGGATAAATCTAGCTGCTTTTCAGTTAGAAACGTTTTAAGTTAACAAAGCTGTTTTCTAAAGCAACAGTTAAATTTTAAGCTCTAGATTTTTGCTTAAAGTATAGTGTCACTAGATTATTTTGAAGAAAATAAGTTATAAAAGGTAATAAAGTATTGTATGTAATAAAAACTAGATTCCAATTGGAAAAGATTTCCTAGCTTAAGATGAAATTAAGAGGTCAAAAATTAAATTTTATTCTCACCAAATGTTTTTTCTACATATGGTCTCGCAGTTATATGCCTGTACTGCATATATATATTGCAGCAATTGCGCAAGTAATAATAACTTGTATTCGCACTAAATGGATTTAAGTTCATACAACATTTGATATGCTAAATAGCAGCTATTAGCGCTATTTATCTCTTACCTAATGTACCCACTTTATATATTATCTCCAACCTTGTTAAGTTTTAAAGTTCTTATACAAAAACTTTACTGTATTGAAGGTTAGCAGCCTCCTTACTTTTATATCTTGCTAGTTTAACTCATATTGAAATCACTAAATGTCATTCCACTAGATGACAAACTTGAAAATTTAACGCCATGCCTGCTACAGGTAAACCCAAAAAACAATTTCTATGAAAAACATTTAACTGTATTTACATGATTACATGCGGTACTTGACATATTAAATATATAGGACAGACTAAAAACAATCTTAACTTTCGAATCAATAACCATAGAGCTCAAATCAAAAAATTCAACGCACAAAAAAATAACATTAAAATAAGTACACCATCACAACTTAATACAGCAGAATTAGAACACTTTAAACACCATGACTTCAACTCTATTCAACTTCAGATACTAGATATAATACCCAATCACAAAACACGAATTTTTCAGGAATCTCTCTATATACTAAAACAACGTTCACTTTATCCATATGGACTTAACACTTATATACATAGTCATAGAGATACTTCTAAGAAGTCTATTTTCAGCCAATTTAAACTCTACAGCATCAAAACGCAGAGAGGAAAAAAAGGAAGCAAAATAAAAAATAATGCGAGATTTTTATCCACTTTGGATACACTTGCATTGAAAAAACAATTGAAATGTTTTTTTGACTCAGACTGTTTTCCCAAGAAACTTCTCAACTGGTTACACTCCTGTACTAATAAATTCCTTATCAAACTAAAAAAATTCATTCAAGAAAGCTACGACGACATACAAATCATTAAAGACATGATTCTTGATTTTAGTCTTTTCAGACTCTCTAATAGTCTCACTCAACGCAAAATTTATTTTAAAGTCAACTTTCTGCATCCGCAGTTTGACAATATTCATTTCTCAAGAATCATCAGAGATTGTAAAGATTACTTCCCCGCAGTTGACACTATACCAATGATTGCATTTAAATATCAAAGGACCTTAAGCAACTTGCTTACTAACCACCATGAAATAGATGAAACTGCAGAATGACATTGTAAGACACCAATTTACAGCAATTACGTAGATTCTCATCACCAGCACATAATTACTGGCAACCTGAATATCATACAAAACCATCAACTAAAAACACTAATGAGTTATGGTACAAAATTTAGACCAGTCAGAAACATGACTACAAATTACTGTTACAAGACTTTCGAAAACAACATCAACGAATTTATAGTTAAAGCAAGCTATCAACTGAATTTTCCCATAGATACCTTCTTAAAATGGAAAGCTAAAATTCTTCAACGCATATCCACAGAAATCAGTCACCTCAAATTTAAAAGTACACTGAACAGGTCGCAACTTACATCTGATATTAGTAAATTAAAACAGCTTTTTACTATTACAAAAATAGATAAAGCAACTAATAACTTTAGCATTATATGAAAACAATTCTACACTGAGATTATTCATAAAGAACTTCTCAACGCAACTACTTATCAATCAGCCAACCTTACAGAAACATCTATAATAAACAGGATTAAAACTTTTCATAAGAAACTCAATATTACTTTCAATGCAAACTACAACAGATTTACTAATCTTTATCCGATTCCCAAATTCCATAAAACACCATTAAAATTTAGATTTATAGCTAATGGAACTAATAATTACAAGAAAAATATAGACTATTATTTTTCAATTCAACTTAATAAAATCTGTAAATTTATTTTCAATGATTGTAACACTAATCATAACTATTGCTGGATCATTCATAATAACACTCCTGTCATTAATACCATTCATACCATTAACATCCAAAACATTAACTGCTATGATTTTGAAAACTTATATACCTCACTTCCTCTAGAAGAAATCTATACCAGTCTACTTGATCTACCAAAACTTTTCCCTAATATACTCAATATCATGACTCTTGACAAATGGAAAACCTACCTAAAATGCACACTTTTTCATAACTACATCAAGTTTCAAAATCAACTTTTTAAACAAGTCAGAGGATTGCCAATGGGCTTACATTCCAGCACCTCGATCTGTAATATCTTTTTATTTGTCAAAGAATTTAACTTCCAAAAAAATCTACAACCACAAGAGTTAAATTACTACAAACACACCTACAGATTTATTGATGACCTTATTACAATTAATAATTTTGGTAAAATTGAAAACTCCGACATTTATCCGAATTGTCTTAAACTTAATAAAACTAATAATTCACAAAATAGCATAGACTTTCTAGATCTTCAAATCATTAACTACAAAAAAATTTTACTTTTTGACAAAACAAGAAACTTCAATTTCAATACTAACAAATTAATAAATTGGAACTCCAACATATCCAAAAAAGTAATTAACAATACTATAATTAATCAAATACAACGAATTAAAACTATATGCACAGATACAATAGATTTACAATGCGAAATTTTGATCCTTATCAAAATTCTCAAAAATAATCTAATTCCCTTTCAATTTATCAACCATTGCCTTAAAAGAGCAGGCGTTAAATACTCACTCTAAATCATTTAACTGATAGGGATATGATAATTTATTCCTAAACCTGAGAAGGCGGTATAAGTTGGATGACTGTCAGTTGAAAGATTTGTATATAGTGTAATTACTCAATTGTATATATTGTAAAAAGCTAATTGTCTTCAGACATATACTGTTACTATACTGTTACTAAAAAAATGGGCCTATTTCCTGCCTTTAGACTGTCTACTAGCTCTTGGATAGCGAAAATGCCTTTTTCCTTTCTTAAATTCTTAATCATTGCGACACGACAATTAGCCAGAAATTAATTAATTTCCATTCACTAGTATTTTTAAAAAAATCTTAACAGACGGTCTCTCTCAGATAAGAACTCCACAAAATACATCCCTCAAGAATTCCAAGTCCCACCCACAACCATAAATTTCTTCACCCAAGTCTTGCCGACTGATATAATTCAAAGCCCCTACAGCCGCTAAGAATTTTCGGACACCCTACACTTCTGAGTCAGACACGAAGAGAACACACTGCCAACTCCCCCACTAGAAAGAATGTAAGTTACTTAATACCTTTCTGGCCTTTATATCTTCATGTACATTCACTGATCTTATTTATATTATTTTCTATTTTATTTTTATATTATTTTTATGTTCTCTTTGATTTGTTTTTGCAAAGTTTGCATTATTTATCTTTTTTATAATCTTCTATGTTTATTTCAACTTTACTTTGATTTCGATTTCATAATGACAATTTCCAATGTTTAATTTCTACAAATAATATAGTACTCAAATACATAAAGATGATAGTGTCGGGGACGATTACTCGAGTTTTACAAGATTTCTCTACAGTAATTGATTTTTACTCCAAATTGAATTGACTAAAATGCTTCATGAGAATCAGTTCTTTGAGTAACAACTATTCGCGGAAATATTTGGCCTGACTAGAATTGCCGGTTTGGCTTTAATTTATAACTCGAGTAAAGACGAAACACTTTCATATTTACGTATTTCTATCAATTGTTGATCATTGAACGGGAGTTGGTTTGTTCCCCTTGAAAAGTCAACTAATTTCCGATCAATGACAATAATTACATGTTTTAATTTTTACTTTTGCAATTGTAATATTATTCTTCGTGATGATTTAACTCCAGTCCCCGTTAAAACATTATTAACATTTTGCTTTCAAATTACTTCAAAACATCTTTCAAAATATAACTTACCAGTATGGATGCACACTTTTAAAATAATTCTACTTTAATTAAACTTAGGAGATAATATAATCAATTAATCAATACGGTTTAGGAAATAAATTATTATATATATATATATATATGTATGTATAATCAGATACATATATATGCATAATCATATATCAAATATCAAGTATTTCTTTAAACATCCGTGGCATAAGCTTATTTTTCATCTAAATTCTTTAAACATCCGTGGCAAATGAATTCTAAATTCAGAAAGATTTAGTTGAAGGAAAAAGCTCCAGGTGCAATTTGATATATTGAAATGAATAAATAAAATCTAGAAAACACTCTCTGTCCTCCCCCAAATGCTGGGGGGATTAACAGTTTCAAAATGTCTTCCACTATTAAAGTTTGAGAGGAATAACTGCTGATGACGATCGTAAATTTGAATAATTATTTACCTTAGAAGGATAATCGCCTTCTTCATATTAACTGAGATAGTATGTTTATTGTTTAAGTGCATTGGACTTGAATACACTAATAATTTTATCAAATTAAACGCTGAAATACTGAGGTTAAATAACGCTCTTAATTTAATAATCAATTCAAACTTGAAGTTAGTTCAAATAAACGGAGGTAGTAGTTATCTTGTAAAGAGAAATGTGCATTTCTCCTGTAGGATATAGTCCCTGCATGTCAACTCAGTTTTAATACGAAGGTTATATTTTTAAATTATGCAAATACTTGTTAAAGAGCAATCAATATTGTGAGTTTAAGCAGAAAAGCAATAAAATTAGAAGCATTTTTATTTGCATTTAGTAACAAAGCTAAATAATTTAATAAATTATGGAGGAAGGAATATAGTGAAGTGATATTTATCGCATCAGAAGTTCCCATTCATATAATATTTAATTAATCAGTTAGTCGATATCTACGTGCTATTTACATAATATGTTTTTAATAAATAATTCACCAAATACAAAGATCTTGGACTAAATTGAAAAACAGTATTGGAGCTTCCTTTTTTATTTTTCCACCTAGCTTTTTGCTAAAGTTATAAAACAGAATGATGAAATAGAATAGGAAAATTGAAAATAAAAAAAAATTATTTGAAGAGAGAGAGTCCATCATCATTTGCAGCACACTGTGTCAGAATTTAGTACGCTCAGTGTATGTCGAATATTTACAATAAACAAGAATACAATAATTTCATTCAGAAATTCGAGTAACTTGTATAAAAGTGCTTAGATTTTCAAAACATTTGGTCATACAGCCAATAAAGAAATGTTATGCATATATATCCCAAGAAGTGGAATTAATTTAAATAGCCGGATAACAGAATAAAAACTTGTAACTGGGTATGGGTTGTTATTTCGTGTTCAAGCTATGAACAAAGAAATAAATAAAAATTGTCTTTTATGAAATGGCCAGATACAGCACATACCAAATGAACTGCGACGCAATGTTGACCAGCTCAAGGTACACATAAGTTTTTCAAACTCATAACGATGCCTAAAAATAACCTTTCTGTTATTTGTAAGCTGTGGAATCAATTTTAAATTTTGGCATGGTTTCCTAATTCGTAAATTTTATAGAGTCATTAGGTTTTATCAATGCAGGATCTCCCGAATACTCGTCGAGCATGCTTCTAATAGTTATGTCGCGAAGGCATATGGAAAATGAATTAGAAAATACCTTATATACTTCTCTTTCTAAAGGGTAACTGAAGATGACAGGATCCATTCGCCAAATCCTTGTGGTGACGAATTATTGTCCACTACCTTTTTCTTCGGGGGCCAATTTAAAAACCGTTAGGTTTGTATCGATGCAGGAGACGTGAAAGATGTGCAATGCCCTTCTCGGGATTCGAACGGAAAAACTGCCTAAGAATTTTAATCACGTAATGCCTTCGGTTGAAGCCCTCTATAAATCTGATTAATGTAATCTATATTTTAATTCGCATTAAAGCACTTTGTCGGACTCAACTGCGGTTCTCTCATACAGCAGTTATCATAATTATTGTATCAACTTTTCTGAAAGTAAAAGGCTTTAGATTCTCTATTAGAACATTATATATTCTAGTGGTGGGCAATAACGAATGCATGGTGGTGGGAAACACATGCTGACGAAATGCATACGTCACACATTAGGGGATTAGGGAATATCATGACATAACATTTCCCACGTTCATGGCCAATGGAGTTCTGTTTCTTGCTCATAGGAATCTAGATGCTGGTTGCGGAGCATTACTGGGCGTTATTCAGTAAGGAAAGAATAAAGCAGCTATTTTCATGCCTGTAACATAGCTCAAATTCATAATTAAGAACATGCTATCATCAAAATAGCATACTTCAGATACATATCAGACACCGGTTCTCATAAAAAGTAATGCACTTCATATATGCTAACACATAGGTTTCATATATGCTTGGGAAATCACTATTTTAGGTAGAAACACAGGCCTTTATGAGCTTACAAGTAAAACTTGAAGTGCTGAAAAATAGAGGAAATATATACTAGATAAATCTATATGAATATCTTTATGCAAACGCAACAGATTAAACATTCCTTCTATACAACACCCATTTTGACTAATGGAACTTTCACAAAGAGATCACTGTGCACGGGAACTGTCCAATTCGATCTGTAGACTTGGCCTCATTGAGCAGGAAGGGGATCTCTAGGAAAGCATATTCCTGTTTTCAGAATTGTGAGTTGATAGTTGCACAGTTTTGCACCTGAGTAAAAGGAAAAAAAATCTCCCTTCGTTTTCCTTCTAAGCTGATTGGCAGCAATGAACAGAGTTAGTGGTTGGTTACTTGATTTAAACAATGCCTGCAATAGTTATATGAGGGACACGTCTTGGTTCAGGACTTCCCAAATAAAAAAAATCATGTCGTATTAAGTTCCATATGGGAAAAACACAAAAATCATACAAAAATATTAGTCCTGTATTTTACTTGAACAGATGATTGCACTCCGTGCTCAATTATAATATTTTGCTTATTGCATTCTCACAAATAATTTTTCAGAAAGTTCTCCTATGATCTAAATTTTTGAAAGAAAAAACGAGTTTTCCGTAGAAAAAGTTTTATTTCACTCTAAAATTCATAATGTAAAAAATAAATTGCCTATAAACCTGAGACATTTGATAAACATAAGGGAGAAATATGCTACTTTCGTTTTTCTTGAAGCTGCTGGTTTAGCTCTAAACTGTAGATGCAATTTCAATGTAAAATTTCTTAAATGTAAACTTTAAATTTTTCACAAATATTGAGTACTTATTTAACTGCAAAACTTGTATAGAGAGTTAAATTATGATTTTGTTAAATTCATTTGCTTCCATTCATTGAAATGAAGTCCCATATCTGAAAAGGAAATTCAGTATTAGATTTAAAAAGAACATTCAGGAACTCATTCCAGGCGACATTCGAAGATGAAAACAAAGAATGGAAGTATGTTTTCTTACCTATTAAAATTTCAAGAATAATATTTTATTTTTGTCGTATATAATACAACTAATATTTTATTTCCAAATTTTTCAAAGAATCTTTATATAATATTTTGCCTAGTATTACTTTTCTGATCTCTTTTGATTTTATGAAACTATCATATGTTATGCAGTTTACAAAAAAGCACCGACGCTAAATTTTATAATAGGACGGTTGCAGACTCAAGACGAATTTATATGTCATAAACTAAAACTAAAGGTTTTATTAGTTGTTTACATACTTGGCGGACATAAGTGAGTGAAAAATGTCGAAATGAATAACCTTCTAAAGAAACATGAGACCATGTATTTTTCAGTTTATTAGATTCGATTTAAAATAAACCTGGTCTGTGAGTTCTTTGAAATGATGAATCTGCTAAATAAAGGAGGGTACAATTGGTTTTCACAATACTGAGTAGCTTGTTACACTCTTGGAGCAAACTGTTCCATGTTTGTATGAATGTACACTTGTTTTCAAAGAAATCTGGTTGCACATTTATCGATGTGATATGTACGATGATAATAAATCTGATCAATTTGACGTCAGACTTTGAGTAGATGTTGAGGTAGATTTAAAGTGTTTGCTGGCGAGCTACCATTTCTAGGAAAAGAGGAGTTTCATTCAAAAATATATACGTACATTTTTTAAACGTATTGTCACAAAGCTTTCTTCATGTAATATGACTCTGGCAATACTTTTATTTGCTCATGACTTGCAGAAAAATTCCAATGTGAAAGGACAGATTAAGTTAGAACAATGAATCTTTATTGCAACTTGTGAAAGCAAGCCGTTTTCACTCCGAATTTAATTTCAGTTGTTACTACAGAGACTGTCTAAAAAAGACTGTTAATGGACCGGTTTTGAAGTTCCCCCAGCTCTTCTTCCCTCTTTTAGTGTTGACTGCAGGACATATCTGGTAACTTCTACTCATGACGATTCAGCGCCACAATTTTCTTCAGCAAGTCCTCGTGCTTCTTCATATAATTATCATATCTGTGAACATGTTCATTCTTTGTTAGTCACGATGTTTTTCTCTCGTCGCATATACTGCTAGGATGAAGAATTCGTAAATTCAGAATTGAACCCAGGGTCAAATTTTTCACGCTGTAGAAACATTAGGTATTTGCGAAACAGAAGAGATGAAAAATGAGCAACACCTTCACCGGGAATCGAGCCACAGACCTCTGGAATACGTGCCCAGCGTGCAGATCACTACTCCACAAAGGCACGCGAAGAAGGAGGGAGAAATACCTTATATACTCCCCCCTTTTAGGAAAACGGGTTTTTTAGGAAAATCAATCGTTAAATCCTGAGAATCATCATTCACCACCCTTTTAGTTCGGGCGACAATGTAGCGACAGTAGGTTATTTCAAAACAGGAGAAATGAAAAATGAGCAACGCCTTCATTGGGAATCGAACCACGGACCTCAGGAATACGCGTCCAGCGTGCAGACCACTACACCACGAAGGCACGCTAGGAAGGCGGGAGAAATACCTTATAACGCCCGCCTTTATCACGATTATCACGAGATAGATCCCATATCGCATTCTGTTAAAAATAGCTTAACTTTTTATTTCCTACTATATCCTGTAGTATTCTGCAAGCATAACGTCTAAATTTAATTAGTGACTTTGGCAATGTTTCAGGATTTCACTTCCGTCTATATCCTGTTTTTCTAAGACGAGCTCGCGAATGTCATTATATGACCGGTGTCTCTTGTGACCAAATACGTGTCTAAATTTGTGCTGCAACATTGATTTTCTGAATAAATACGTGTTTCGCAGGTGAAGATATTAGGCATTCTTCTTTTTTTCTTTTTGGTACTAGATATGGTAACTCAACATTTATCATTTATCCACTTATAGGTTATTAAGGCACACAAAATTAAATTTTAATATTCTCTTCTCTTCAGGCTTATTGCGGCAGCAATGCGGAAAAATAAGTAAAATATTTATCTCTACACTAGCATTTGGTACTTAGACTTTACATTATTTTACAACACAACGATAACACTTTCAACAAAATGGCTGTCATTGAACTTTTCAAGCTATTTTTCGTGCAAGGAGTGTTATGAAAAATGATGAGGCAACACCGATCATGCATCAAAGAAAGTGAACTGATTGAGTGAGCGAAGTTTTTTGAGCGCCTTTACTCTAAACTTTAGAAGAAAAGGATTGTGAAAGGGGACTTTTATACATTACATTTTACAGTACTATAAACTAGGGGATGATCTTGCAAGTTAAAAAGTGAAAGAATAAATGTTATTGCTAGGCAGTTTTATTATTATATTACGTTCGAACGCGTTTTACACCGATTAATATACTCTTAGTACTTTTTAAATTTTTTATTGCCCTATAATTTTTATTTTATTTATTGCCTGTTTTAATTTTAACTGATAATTTAAGAGACAATTTTCATGTTTCAAATAAGAAAATAATTATTTTATTAACGATGTTAAAATGTTCTGTTTCAGGGTTATGAGTATAATATAATTCATGTGGTTCTAGCGTTACGAAGCTCTTAATCATTAGTACTTATGGGATAACATATTTGAGTAGAAATTGTTTTAAGACTACAATGAAATAAATTTTAATTTATAAGATAGTACTTTTTCCCTTCTTTCCGCATGCCTTCGTGGTGTAACTGTAAACACACTCGACGCGTATTTCGGAGGTCCGGAGTTCGAATCGCGGTGAGGGTACTGATCCTTTTTTCATGTCTCTAGCATCAAAAATACTAATGTGCAAACTGTTTATTTGCTCTTCATGCGGAAATTAACCATGCTAAATTAAATGCAAAATTCTTTCAGTCTCTATCAAAATCATCGAATATGATTATTGACAACCTAAAAGCATAGTTCAGAAACATACAATGTTTGCATTAAACGTGTCACGTGACTTTAAAATTTTGTTTGTAATCCTTAGATAATGCATGGATTACGCATTGGTTAAGTAAGTATTTAAAATTGCGGTTCTAATTATTGAATATTTATTTTACATCGTTAATTTACTACAACTGCTAATTATTCTAATACATTTCCGTATATTTTAAACAAGTATTTTAAATTCCTTACCTAGTGCCTAAGAATCCTTTTAGTTTTCTTGATTCTGAACAGGTATTCGTTTAATAATTACATTTTATATTGTCATAGACTATTTCAAATGATTGCTTTATTTATTCCTAAACAATCTTCTTTTCCTTTAAAATTCCATAAATTTTATTTTGCCTATTTTATTTATGTGTCATTTAAGGTGGTACAGGTACATAAGACTGCTTAGAAACTTTGCACTTTGTTATAAAATCTATTTCATACTTTTAAACAGCTTCAGAACGTAGAATTATTGCATTATTACGAATAACTTTTGTGAAAACAATGCTTTGTGATGATAAAATATTGATTTTCTTGAGTATAGTTTTAGCAATATCGATAATAGCAATCGTTAAAAATATGAGAATATCCTACGCAACTAAAAGCAAAAATATTAATCGGGAAGTTATCGATTGAATAACCTATATTAACAAAAATTCTAGGTATTTAAATCCAAATATTCAGAAGAGGTTGTATGTCTTTTCAATATCTTGCGGGAAGATCTGCAAACTTCTGGAAAGTTCCCATACATATTTTTATTATAACAGTTATTTGAATTGATGTGCAAAAGAAATTTAAAGCAATTTGATATTATATATTTATATATGTGTATATAAAGGAAGATTTAAAATGTTGTAGTCAAATGTCACTTTAGGAGCTTTGCCAAGCCATCTTATTGAAAATAGGGTAAAGACACAACCATACTCATGACTGGTTTCAGATTCTTAGTCTGGAATTCAGAAATTTTAATTCTAAACTCATCTCCTACTCTTTATTTTAATCTTTTGTTAGTGCTCATTGTGCTTTTACAGCACATTGTTACTACAATCATATTATAAATATTGTACTGCAAGCTAGAACATTTATCAGAATTTAGTATATATTATTATACTCAATAAAGTTTCACATGTAAAGCGGTTTGCAAGATTATTTATGAGAAGGCCTGAAGAAGTTAACTTACTGTTAACACTAATGAAATATTAATCATCTATCGTAATGAGGTATTTAGTTTTCTTTATGAAATATAATGGCCCTTCCAATGACTCGTGTGCTTTTAAGGATTAGCGTTAATTACCTGCTTAATAAAGAAATTATTTTTCTTCAATTACTGAAAGAACTCAAAGGAAAAGATAAGTTAAAAAAAAACCGCATCATTTTAAAATTTCATCGCATTATAGAATACAAAAAAAAAGAACTTTCTTAGACCATGAGTCGAAAGAGTAAACTTAACTTAGCTTCCTCATGTGCATTAATATTTCAGTACCTATTTAGAAATGCCTGAAATGAAATTATATATTTACACCATTTAGAATAAAATTTAAAGAACGTGAAGATATAGAAGGCTATTTGTGCAACCGGAATAAATGTTGTTTCCCTGAAAAGAATTGCACTGAATTTGAGGAATTATTTTTCAAAAGCAAGTAACATACAAATTCTTTCAAATGGAAGAATGCTTAATTTCTGAATATTCTTTTTATGCGTTTTTATGCTTTTGAGCAGTGATTTCAACGGTCGCGGGCTGAATGTGGTCCCCGAAAATAGAGTACAAACAAGAAAGAACTTTCTTAGACCATGAGTCGAAAGAGTAAACTTAACTTAGTTTCCTCATGTGCATTAATATTTCAGTACCTATTTAGAAATGCCTGAAATGAAATTATATATTTACACCATTTAGAATAAAATTTAAAGAAAGTGAAGATATAGAAGGCTATTTGTGCAACCGGAATAAATGTTGTTTCCCTGAAAAGAATTGCACTGAATTTGAGGAATTATTTTTCAAAAGCAAGTAACATACAAATTCTTTCAAATGGAAGAATGCTTAATTTCTGAATATTCTTTTTATGCGTTTTTATGCTTTTGAGCAGTGATTTCAACGGTCGCGGGCTGAATGTGGTCCCCGAAACAATTTTATGCGGCCCGCGAATATATTTCAATTACGTATTTGTTGCAAGTATGGTGCTGCAAAGATTTCAAGATTTTACTCAAGATAGATTTTAGATTTGAAGTTCCAGTTATTTTCATTAATATAAAAACAAATATAAATAACACACCAAGAAATTTATAAATGGTGCTACTTAATTTACAGCGTGGTGTAAGTCTCACTCAAAGATTTGTAAATACAGATTTTTATCAGCTTCTATTTGTGCCTGTCAAAAAATAAATGAACTCAATTACGAATTTTTGCACTAAGAATAATCGCTTTATATTGGAATGCATTTATATATAAACAGATTTATTTTACAATATAAAATTAGTAAGGTTTAGTTTATTTAATTAAGGCAAAGCGAGGGCTGTCTGTCTAAGAGAAGTGATGCCTTCGTGTAAGACTTTCTAAGGGAACTGGATCGTATACAAGTTACACATGGGGATAAACCACAAAAACACCCATGCATTCTGTTTGCCGGAATTCGCACTCTAGACCCAAAACTACTAGTACTCAGCGACTTTACCGCTCGGCGGCTGGTGGGCTCTGAAAAAATTAATAAGAAAAGTGTGTGATTATGGCAAAGCCTCGAGGGCTATCTGCCTAAGAGGAGGGATGCCTTCGTGGAGGACTTTCTAAGGGAAACTGGCTCGTATACACGTTACACATGGGGAAAACCACGAAAACGCCCATGCAGCCAGCCCGTTCGCGGGACTCGAACCTCGGACCGAACTACCAGCGTTCAGCGACTTAACCGCTCGGCCGCTGGTGGGCTTAATAAGAAAAGAATAAGACTGGTAGATGAGCATATAACAATCCGTACAGAATATATTTACTGGTAATTTCTTTCCAAGACGGCAAGCTTTCTCAGAATAGAAACGCCATCTGGTGTCAAGTTGTAGTATGAGATAACGTAATTTATAATCATTAATATGCAAATATACACATTTTTGTTTATACGCTGAGAAGCAAAAATTGATAAATAAGAGAAATAGACTAGGTTGTCATTATTTAATTATAAGTTTTGTTCCACTCACAAAATTTCCTCTGAAGACTTAGTTTTCATAATTTGTTTATTTTTAGTTTAAATTAAATAACGTAATTTCATGATTAATTAAACATGCTAGAAATTTTTGAAATAAATGTCGGTATGAAAATTTAAGATTTGGCTGTTTACATATTTGAATTACTAAGTGTAATCAAAAAAATGTCCCGTAGGTACCACACTTTAGATTTCAGATAGAAAATAAGTATAAATTTAAATATTTTTCCTTCGTGATATCATTATTATTGTTTACGTAAGTTTTGATAAGTATTTAATAAGTGAAATTTAAATATTTATTTAAAATATTTTTTATTTCATCAATACAAAATTTTCATTTTGTTTAAAAAAATTGTTACAGTTCCATGACGGCCCCGTGATAGTAATGCATTTAATATAAGTATTAAAAAATCACATTAAATCTGAGTAATTTCGCGGTTTTGTTCGGAAATAAGATTTTTGAGCTTGCATAATGCGCTTGGTAAACACCGATGTACAATTTAAGCAACCATGAAGTAGATAACAATAAAAAGCACTTCGAGCATGTTTTGTCGAGAACGTGCTCAAGTCTGAATTTCTGCTCCCTGGTCAGCTTACTCTATAATGAAGATATATGCTTGGAAACAGCTCCCCTTTAGCACCTCATATCAATAAATATAATTTACGATGCGATTTGATAGTCGAGAAGCTCTCGTTCCCATGAATGGCCGCTTGCGCATGTGCATAGATATCTAACATTCATTATAAAGGTTTCTGCTTAAAATTTGTTATACGTATAGCACTTCTCATGTCACAGACCTACACTCAATGAACTTATATTAAGTTGAGAATAGTAACTATATTCATATCTAGACGTGATCATAAAGGTATTCAAAATTTTCTTTGTGTCCTTAAAGACCTATTCACTTAGAAACTAACCTCGGTGGTCAGACAGAGCCTAACCAAAGTTTCTTTCGTTGCTGACTATCACTTTAGCGTTTTACTTAAACACAGAAAGTATCTCCTGATATGCAAATGCTAAAATTTCGGAAATAAAGGACAACTGTTTTGGTTTATGTTTTCATAGTTTTTTTTTCTAGTTAAAAAATAATTTATAGAGTTATATGGAAGAAAACTCACAGGAACTAACTGACAAAAGGCTACAGTGGAAGAGCAATATTTACTGACCCCACAATAAAGCACTAGTGTTCTCGCTTGCTCTGAACTATATGGAAGAAATATAAGTATAGTAAAAAAATGTATAAATTTCATCAACACATTTTTAAGCGATGCTTTATGATAGCCATCAGGAGATATTAATGATTCGAAAAATTGCTTTAAAAAAACTGCCAACCGCATTTCGAAGCAATCTTGCGTCGTAATTGGTTATTTTTCTCAACAGACATTGAATGTAAATTAGTTCTTCCTCAAATGCACCAAAACCTATCCAAAAATTTGTACAGTGTGGATCAGCACTGTGTTTCTTAGCTGAACTGTGCAGAATTTTTAATTAGAAATCAAAGTAAGGAGGATTATTTCTATGAAACTGTGGTATAGCTGCTTTTCTACAAAATTCAGTTTCTGCGTGATTATTGGAAGGACACATTTTCCAGTCGGCTCGTTTAATAAAATACGAAGATATCTAAAATTTCCTATTTTAATGCTAGCTGTTTGCTTCTAGAGAGTACTGCGCTTTGCATGAAATGCGAACAGAGTAATTAAATTCACTCGGCAGAGGTGCTTTATGATTTGCCAAAATTTCTCATACTCTAGACTATAGGCTTCAATGAGGAAAATCCATGATATTATAGGTTACGGTTACTAAAAATTACGCACGCTGGTACAATTTCTTATTTGTTTGATTACATTACTCAAATTCTGTTAATAAATTCTGTTAATTAGTTTTGTTACCTCTCTTTATGATTTCCATTTAAAGGCAGCAATGTTCACTGTTTTCAGAACTTATGTATAAAAAACTTTGTATATCCCTAACTTATTTGTGTTCAGTGTATGATATATATTTTGAAAGATGACAAATCTGGCATTGTATGATTAGAAACATTTATTACGATTGAAGATGATTCTTATGAACGTCATGAGGTAGATCATCATTCATAGTGGTTAATGAAGAAAGTGTGCTGATATTTTGGAAATTATTTAAGAAATAGGGTCAGGGATTATCAGTCTTTAGAGATGCTCTTATATAGAGCAGAAATATAAGGCGATAACTTTTAAAATTTGTCTCCATAAAAGTCTTCCATGCAAAACAAAGGACTTTTACGTGTTTTAGATTTTTATATAATCAAAGTACAAGAAATTAAGAAACTTTGAGTATACTGGAAGGATATTGTGCATGTAGAATTTCGATAAAGGAAGCAAAAATAAACAAAACCTTAAGACGTTGCTCGACGTAATAAAATCCTTGTTATAAAAAATGATAAAATGTTATGAATTTCAGAGAAATATGCATGCACATTATGTATATTAACTATTATTAAACATATGAAAACTACTCTTTTGGAACATGTTAATTTCAAATTATATTTGTTTTAACAATTGATAATGTGTTTGTTTTACAAGAAAGGAAAAGCAGGCTGCCTTTAACGATATTCCTCGGATATTTATGTATTACAATATTCTAAATTATATGTCAAAAACACCCGTATTCGTCACAATAGTGATAACGGAAATTTTGGATCCTTAAAATGCCTAAATATGTTGTTTTTGTTACTGCGGTCTTTTCATATAGCACTTTTTCTACCATCGAAAATTTATTAAACAGATTTTCTTTTCACTTCTTTTACTCGCTAATGACGTTATACAGAAATTTAAGCTATTTTAAAACATAAAAAAAATTGTAGTAAAAATATAAAATGTGTTTTATGTTTTAAATTATATCATTCTGGACATTTAGCTTCGTATTACCAATAAATGCCATGTAATTATATTCCTTGAAAGTTTAGAAACTGAATGGTACAGTAGCATACATATACCCATCAAATTTACATCAATAGTGCTGAACTTTATATCCTAAATGCAACGATTAGCATTTACTGTATCCTTTTTGTTGAGCCCGTGGTAAACTGGAAGATATTAGAATTTTCAAACTTATCCTTTAAGCAAAATGAGTCAGAAAGCACCAAAAGTTTTGATTTTTAACTTTATAAATGGAGGAAGATCTTTAGAAATAGCTCATGTGGCTCGAAATGTCGCTTAAACCTTCAGACAGTGACAGGGAATTACAAATCTCCGAGAAATCGATTTTCGAAACGTCGATCTGGACGCCTAGGAATATTGAGCGCTACAGACGCTCAATACCTTTAAAAAGCTCCAAAAGCCAATCCCAAAATGCGTACATAGAGGTCATCTAAACAACTTTTACCAGCTCCGTATAAAGCTATTCATTTCTGAAACCTTAACCCGGCAGAAGTCGCACCAAGAAAAGTTACTAGAGTGGGCGCGTGGGGTATCACATACCCCAATATATAAAATACAATAAAAATAGTATTATTTAGTTTTAAAACTGCTTTTTTTTTGTTCTCGTGTATTATAAATAAGTGAATAATAATTGGGTTTTAAAAAATTAATTTCCGAAATAATCTTAGAGTTAAAATTAAGATAAATGAAAATAATAAAAAAATAAACATCATGCCTCTAAGTTTCATTGCATATCTAATACACCATGCTTATTTTATTTCTTCACACTTTGAACGAAATACATTTATGTGTTCTTGGCACAGAATTTTTTCACATTTTAAACATTGCATTCACGTTCTTCTGTCCTTGGCGCGAGGGAAAAAAAATATCACATCTTTCATACTTAGTTGTTTCGAATTTCATGTATTCGTTTTAATTCTTCGTCGAAACTTCTGCTTTTGTTTTGCATGCAGTACGTCAATTTCTTGGAAAAGTATTAATCTCTGATCTTTGTTCAATACTTTTTTTCATTAATTGTAATGCTAAGTCCTTCAAAAACAGACTTCTATTTCAGGTTGGTGGAGTAGCAGTGGAATGTAATATAATTCAAGCATTTATTACAGCAACATTCAGTGCAGGAACGAAATTTACCAGTCATCACCTCCTTGTTATTTTGGCAATTGAATAATTGGCTGACATTTCATCCCCCATATCCACTGCTCCTTTAGTCATATTATTAAAACATATAATTCCTGACGCTTTATTTTCTCCAATAGTATTATCTAGAGTATGATCGTTATATAATGTCGAAAGCATAAGAACAGTTTTTCCTTTTTTAGGAACTTCAGGAATTAATGTTTTATCTTTTCGAAACCAAAACATTATAGAAAATATTCTTAGTTTCATCTTCAGTTTCCGAAATGCAATCTTCATCGCTTTCAAATATTTCTAACAAATCTCACATGCGGTGCACCTCCAGTTCATAGGTACTCATTCTTTTTACCATAATGCAGTTAAAATTTTTTAAGAATTTAATGTCAAGTACTTTAAAATCACTTGCGAGTAGAAATATTTACTGTTACACTCTAGAAATAAATTTCTGAACTAAATATTTAGTCAGAAAGATACTTAAATGGACAGGCGCGTGGGGTGTGTCATACCCCAGTTCCAACAAAATACCGATAAATCTTTTTCTGAAGCACACAGGCAAAGAAAAAGCGGTTTTGAAAGTCAACCACAACTAGAAACTCAGCTACTGAAAGCAGCACAGAATTTCAGTTCCACAAGTTAGGAATATTCCACTTTTATGTAGGGTTGGGGTATGATACACCCCACGCGCTTTCCCGCGGGTTAAGTAGACCTTTGACATCAGTTAGATGTCGTAGAAGAATACCAAGCAAAAGCCAGTGGTACTAATTTCTAATTAAATTAAAAAGCAACAATTTAAAAACAAATATTAAAACAGATTTAAAAATTTAGATAATAATATTTTATACTCATCAAATCAAGCTCAGTATGATGATCACGATGATCATGGTAAAATATGAAAGGAAAAAAAAACTGGTGAAAATGGAAAAGGGGAATCATGTGCAATGGCTAAACGCGGAGAAGGATAAGTAATGTTTCGAATATAAAACACTTGCTTTGCGAAAAATGGTTTTCATTGGAGGTTATGTTGTTTCAACATATGCGAAGACAGGAGAGAATAATGTTCAATCATGTGGAAACAACTTGAAACTTCGAGGCAAATGGTTAGGCACAGGACTATATCAGTAAAGAATCTTCCAGCAAATAAGAATTTTGGTAGCAAGTTAGGCTATATTATTCGAATATAGCAAAGCATGCGAAGGCTGTATACCTAAGGAAAGGGATACCTACTGGGAAGGAAACTGAGGAAAACTATTTTAGGTAGTAGGAGAATTATAAACGAATTATGTGAATGAATATGTTTCAGATATATAACTCGCGATTTTCTGGTTTAGAGATGGAAAAATAGGGGTATTATTTCATTCTATAACTACCAGAAATTAGATTACTGCATATAATTAAAAAATAATATTTAACCCTTCCATATGAATTTCCTCTTGTAAGAATGATGAATAATAATGATTAGCGTATTTACAAAGATATATAGCTTCACAAAAGTTAGTTTTCAAATAATGCAGAACAGCCTTCGTACCTTTACTGCATTCAACTAAGCAAATAGTTTGGTTTGATTATTTAAATATCGGAAATCTCTCGAGGGTTGTCTGCCTCGGATAAGAAATACCTTCGAGGAGGATTTCCTAGGAAAACCTGGCTCGTATTCACGTTACACATGAGATAATCCTCCGTTCAGACATCTCTGTTCAGAGATAAACATCTATTCAGAATTCAGTTTGACTGGGTTCTAATCCAAGATAAATTATCGGTACTGAGCAGTCTTTAACCGCTCAGCCATTGGT
Source organism: Stegodyphus dumicola (assembly GCF_044657685.1). NCBI lineage: Eukaryota > Metazoa > Arthropoda > Arachnida > Araneae > Eresidae > Stegodyphus > Stegodyphus dumicola. The sequence goes on from NC_140781.1 coordinate 187,337,873, forward strand.
GGGGTCAACTAACTTCACAAATAAGAAAGCAGTATGAATTCATGTTTATAGCAACCCTTGCATAAGTACATTTGAACCGTAAGAAGAACATTTTACCACATTGAGACAACTGCAAAGAAAGTTTTGTTCTTCAAATAAAACGTATTTGTAAGTGGAAATGGGATATACATTTTTCTTTCTCATTAAGCAAATTGTGTTCCACGATTTTCTACTATTGTACTACTGTTTTTAAAAAACTGAGGTAATATAACAGTAGTTAGAATATTTATTTATACATCATTCTTTTCATCTCAATCTGAGCCCTTGTAGTTGAAAATTTAAAAAAAACTGTTGTTTCTGTTTTGAATGGTACATGGAAGTCAAATGGGAGTAGGAGAATGAAATTAACTAAAAATTGTCAATAAATTCCATGCTAGCAGTATTTCATTTTACGTGTATTAACATTCCAACAAAGATCAGCTTTCGATTGTAGCATACATGGCCTAAGACATAGTAGTGTAAGATGTTTATAATCTGTACGTTGGCAGTTAGAACGTATTAAAACATGTTTTCTTTACATTTTTCCTAATGTGTAACAATTTTATCTATGATCGCAAACTTTTCTTAATTGAATACCATCAGTTGTAATATTTAATTTCTGATAAGTACTTTAGAGTTAATAAAAAATGCATCCACCAAAATGTTTTATATTTAAATATTTAAAAATTTCATTATTGCAGAAGATTTTGGATGATTTAAATTTTCCAACTTTCACAAAGTTTAGAATTCTACAGGAGCTAGATTTCGTGTTCCGTGGAAATGCTAATATTCAGGTTCCGTGGGAATGCTGCTGGTGTATTCATACACAACATTTTTGTTCAGTATAATATATAAAAGTACAGAAAAGGAAGTTTTCATGAACTAGTACTACAGTTGTGGGGAGAAATAACTCGAGAATATTAAAATTATCATTAACACAGCACAAATTTATTTAATAAATTCGAACAAACCTCTCAGCATATTCATTGCAGATTTCTCTCGGATTTTTCTTCAGAAACTTTTCACATTTCGTTCTCGTCTTATATCTGACATATGGAAAGTGATACGTGATCCCTCATGGTCCCATTTAGACAGTTTCGGGACAAGATCTGCTTTGGGCATCGAAATATATTGATTTATTATTCTTTATATAATAGGATTATAACTGCAATTGCTTACTTTAGCTAATATGAAAGCTCGTTGACTTTCGTATGTGATAGATCCCTTCAACATTTTATCTTAACTCTTTTTCATCAAATTTGTATACTAGCTTAATTGTCTGGATACAGTTAAAGACGCATATCCGTGTACTTAATCACCAGAATGATAAACATTTCTGAACGTGTTTGTGCTGCTTAGCTACTTGGAGGGTTAAGGAAAACCACTTTTGCTTTATGTAAATAATAGAATTCCTGTTTATAGGCGATAAGAAATATATTAAAATCACTCACTGTAAAACTTAATACCAGAAAATTTTCACTTCTCTTTATTGAAACACATACACTGAAGTGATAAACGTCATGGATAGCAATATGCAAATATACAGATGGCAGTAGTATCGCGTACAAAATGTATAAATGCGAAGTGCTTTGGCAGGGCTTTCGTTTGTGTTCAAGTTATTCATGTGAAGAAGCTTTGACGTGATTATGGCCGCACGACGAGAATTAACAGACTTTGAACGCGGAATGGTAGTTGGAGCTAGATGCATGGATCATTCCATTTCGGATATCGTTAGGGAATTTAACATTCCGAGATCCACAGTGTCAAGAGTGTGCCGAGAGTATCTAATTTCAGGCATAACATCCCACCATGGACAGCGCAGTGGCCTACCACCTGCACTTAATGACCGAGACCAGCGACGTCTGCGTAGAGTTGTCAATGTTCACAGACAAGCAACACTGCGTCAAATAACTGCAGAAATCAATGTGGGACGTACGAGGGACGTGTCCGATAGGACAGTGCGGCGAAATTTTTCTTTTTTGGGCTATGCCAGCAGAAGACCGGCTCGAGTGCCTTTACTGACAGCACGACATCGCCTGCAGCGACTCTCGTGGGCTCGTGAGCATATCGGTTGGTCCCTAAACGAATGGAAAACCGTGGCTTGGTTAAATGAGTCACGATTTCAATTGGTAACAGCTGATGGTAGGGTTCGAATGTGGCGCAGACCCCACGAAGCCATGGACCCAAGTTGTCAACAAGGCACTGTTCAAGCTGGTGGTGGTTCCATAATGGTCTGGGCTGTTTTTACATGGCATGGACTCGGTCCTCTGGTGCAACTGAACCGATCATTGACTGGAAATGGATACCTTCAGCTACTTTGAGATCACTTACAGCCATTCATGGACTTCACGTACTCAAACAACGATGGGATTTTTATGGATGACAATGCGCCATGTCACCGGGCCACAATTGTTCGCGATTGGTTAGAAGAACATTCTGGACAATTCCAGCGAATGATCTGGCCACCTAGATCGCCCGACATGAATCCCATCGAACTTTTATGGGACATCATCGAGAGGTCAGTTCGTGCCCAAAACCCTGCACCGTCAACACTTTCACAATTATGGATGTCTATAGAGGCAGCATGGCTCAATTTTCCTGCAGGGGACTTCCAACGACTTGTTGAGTCCATGCCACGTCGAGTTGCTGCACTTCACCTAACAAAAGGAGGACCGACAAAATATTAGGAGGTATCCCATGACTTTTGTCACTTCAGTGTATGTTTTAACCAATAACCTCTAGTCTGCTCATAATTCTCGAATCTGTTGCGGCAATATTTAAACCAATTTTATTCCCTTGTATCTTTCTTATATAGTAAGCCTTAAGTTCAGTGGGCATACATAAATTTTGGGATTGAAAAGAGTTGGACGACTTAACAGAAAATATACCCAGTGCAGTAATATTAGTCGCTTGTCGCCAGTGGCCGAATCACTACACCCACTAAGCAGTTTTCTACAAAATGTTCTCATCAACGTTACCCATGAACCATTTTTAAGTTAAATGTTATGTCTCTATCTCTTATAACGGTGTTCTTGTTTTCAAAGTAAGCAACAGAAGTAAAAAATTTTTTAAGTGTGTAACATTTGTTTGATTTTTATTTACAGAAATAACTAAGAGATATGTTTCTTATGTTAAAAAACATTTTATAAAAAGACAGGAATAAGCACATAAAACACCAGGACTTCACCATATGGTGATACAAGTACTGTCTCTCTAAATAACCGATCAAATGTAACATCCTACAGAAGGCTCCATGCTATCTTTCCAAAAATATTCATAGCAGTTGTACCGACATTAGGTATATTTTTGAAAGCAGGAAAGATGAAAAATAGCAACCGCCTTCGCCGGGAGTCGAACCATGGATCTCTGGAATACCGGCCCAGCGTGCAGAACCACTACACCACGATGGCACGCTAGGAAAGCGGGAGAAATACCTTATATACTCCCCTTTTTAAAGGCCGACTGGGATTTTTAATCCTGGGTGTAAGAGTCATCATCCACAACCCATTTAGTTCGGGCGCCACTGTAGATACATTAGGATTTTTTTGTGAAAGCAGGAAAGATTAAAAATAGCAACCACCTTCGCCGGGAATCGAACCACGGACCTCTGGAATACCGTCCCAGCGTGCAGAACCACTACACCACGAAGGCACGCTAGGAAAGCGGGATAAATACCTTATACAGTATTACTATTTTGATAGACACTTACACTAGGACCGAAGACTTATTTTGCAATAATTATTGCCCATATACTTTAAACTATTTACGAAAGTTATTTTTTTAAATTTTATTATGAAGTTTTGGGTATTTCTAAAATAATTGTCGGATTTGACTTCATTCGCATATGATTTAACACTGTGATGTTAAATTAACTAAATAAACGCTTGTGTTAATGGACATGAGAATAGGTAGTACTCGGGAATGCTCCTCTTGCAGCACACGCAGTTGCATGAGAAAGAGAAATTTCTCGCATTGTAATAGGTGGAGAAGGGCCCGAGTCCAGATATGAGTCAACGAGTCAAACGAGGGGGTAATGAGACATTCTTTCTCATTTATTACTTCGATTAATTCATGTGTTCTATCTTACGAGAATTTGCGGATTTCGGTTTATACCCGAGTAATCCTTATATCCGGGCGGAAGTCGCCCGGGTGTCCGGACCCGCTGCCACCTGGCACTTGCCTTGAAGAGAAAGCCGCTCAGCCAGTAGTGAGGCTGACTGCGGTACTGATGGGCCCAGGTTCGAACCCTCAACAAGGCGTGGATATTTGTAAGCGTATAGTGTTTCTGGGGCAACGGGGCCATCAAAATACAAGTCCATCCGAAATTCCTCTAGAGAGATTGATAGTACGGGAAGATGGGTGACAAATCCTTGGACCCGTCCTCCGAGGCTCTGTTATTCAAAATTGGGGAGGAACTGCACAGTTAATGTGGCGGGACTAAATTTACATGACCAAATAGTGAATTTCTGGTGTCTCGCCCACGTTTACTTGTACTTCTTTGACCAGAACCATAACTTAATCAAAGTAATAAACATGAAAAGACGCCTCATTAACCCCTGTTTGGATCAGCTTCACTTGGGTTAAGCTACCCGATCGGTATAACGATTGGCGCTGCTGGCTGCTGTAACGAAACGCCCGGTTCGAATCCCAGAAATAACATGGATGTTTGTAAGTTTATAGATCTCCACTTATACTTACCTGCATTGGGGGACACAGAGTACCTTTCGTTTTCCCAAATATGATTTATTATTTTGAGTGCTTTTTTTAGGTATGACTTTTTTTAGTATGAAAATGGTATACTGGCAATTTAATGCTTATAATTCCAGAATTGGGTGCAGACACAGCTGATGATAGAAAAGATAATTCCCTAAGCCTCTGTTCTTTCAGTATATGAAAGCTGAAAATTAAATTTCTTTCTGTGAACATTCTAAGAATTTGTAAGTTTTACAAAATGTGAAACACAAACAGACATTAAATATATTATTCTGGAATCCAAAAATTCGTGGAAAGCCATTTCGACCATTCCCACTTTAATCAGCTGAGATATTAATTAAAAACTCTGAAAACGCTGATTTTTTTAACTCATTTTGGTCTTGCAGCAACAGTTTCATGCGTTGTTTTGATGAACTCAAGAGAAACACTGAAGGGAACCAGATTTTCCAGCTGAACAACGTCTTCAGTTTTGACATACGCGTGGAGAAATATAACCCGAAGAAAAGGTCTGTGTAATGATTTCTTTGCCAGGCCTTCGGACACACGCAACATCTATGCAATAATACGGAAAGATGCGTCAAGTGCGGAGGACTTCATAGGAGCAATATATGCTCGAAGAGACCTGAGGAAAAGCCATGCTGCATGTTTTGCGAAGGGGAGCATGTAAGCAGTTTCCGTGGTTGCGCGGAATACAAGAAGAGGTTTGAAAAAGGAGGACAGCCCAGAACCTAGAGGAAACCACCCCCAGATGTCACCCAAGAAAATTTTCCTGAGTTGACAACGGCAAAGCCATAGCGGAGCAGAACTGCGAGTAAAGCCAGCTACAGTGAAAAGTTGAGAAGTAAGCCTGCAACGTCGCCAAATATCATGGAATGACTCTTATCCTGGTTTATTAGCCCGGATATTCAAGAACTGTTTAAAGTCTTCTCTGAAATTTTTAGTTTCCTTCGAAATATGAACCTAGCTGAGAAACTTCGTCATTTGCTCCAAACTGTACAGAAAATTACGCAGATGACCTGTGAGTAATTCCTTCATGCAAGTTAACGCTTTCATCTTAAATTACTTTCTCATTTTCTCGTTCGCGGATAATACTCAGGTTATTTCTCAAGATTCGAAAGCTTTTTTTTGTTCTACAAAGGGTAGGGTATCGGAACCCAGGTACCCTGGTGTTTGGACACCATTCCACTGGATCTCTCGCGTTGGAGATAAAAATGCTTTATCTTGAAAAGTGTTGCTACTGCTCGCTTTCAAATCATAGAGCCTGTTAATAAAAAATTTGTAAGTTTTACAAAATCTGAAATAAAATAGCATTGCCAAACATTAAATGCCTTATTATTATATAATGTCATATCCTGACGTTGAAGAAAGCCCACGATTGCATGTGACATCATTTGAAGACGATAATGTTTCGGTTATATCTGCATTTTAAATAAATAGCTGCTATTGGAACTTTTTTGTTTCAGGTTACGATAGTTGGATACGATATGTTATTATCACATTAATTCTTTTATTAATATTAGGAAAAATCTGTTATATTACATTAAATTTAAATCATGATGTCATACGTGATCTGAAATGCTTTTATTTTCTTCTTTGGCAACAAATAATTATTTACGAATTGGCTGTTGCTTGGAAAGAATAAACTGATTTCAGTCACACTGAAATGTTTTTATGCGTTTTGTTTTCAGGTGTACATAGTACTTATAAATTTTGCTTTGGTTACGACTTGCAACTTTGTGTGCAGTACATTAAATTAATAATTCATTTTATTTACAGTTTTTAGTGCATTTTAAAAATTTTATTTAAACATATTTACTTTCTTTTATTACATATTTTCTTTATGAGTATAGTTTAAACTTTTGCAGATATTTAATGTAGTTTTGTTGAATTATTATTTTAGTATAGTGTTATTTGTTTTTAAATTTATTAAAATGCCAAAAGGCAAAAGAGGCATTACGGGAGATGCATTAAGAAGATAAAGAGCTGAAGCACAAAGGTTACAAAAAGCTTCAGAAAAGGAAGAAGAAACCACTAGGAGACTGAGAAGGCAAGCACAACGACAAGAAAATTTGTCAATTAAAAGAAACTGAAGAAGAAACGGCTAGGAGACTCAGCAGGCAGGCACATCCACAAGAAAACTTACGCGCTCAAGAAAGTGAAGAAGAAACCAATAGCACGATCAGCAGACAAGGAGAAATTCAAGAAACGTTTTGTGCTCAAGAAACTAAATCAGAAACGAGTAGGAGGCTCATCAGACAAATGGAATGTCAACAGAATATGCTTGATGAAGAGACAGAAGAAGCTGCAAGTAGACGAAGGACACAAATCTCAGCATCATCGTCAAATTCGAGTGAAAGAGTTAGAACAGGATGCCATTAAACGAAGAATGCAAGAAGCTTTACATAACATACAAGTCCAATCTGAAGAAACAATGGCTATTCGAGAAGACAGGTTTCGCTTGAATACAGCACGATATTCACGTGCCACTCTTCACGCAGAAAGATTTGGACTCGAAGTTTACGTTGAGCAACACAGTGTCGGTTCGATGGAAGCTTGCTGCGATTTCTATGTAATTTTATGTAATTCTAACACAATTCTATGTAATTTTAAGGAATGTGAATGCATATGCAGAAGCCTACAAGATGCTGAACAATAGCTGAAGAAAGAACTCTACGAGAACAAGGTGCTGAATCTGCTGGTGCTATCCATATATAGTACATCAAGGGCGAAAGTGTTATTACAGGTAAGTACTGATTACGTTACAACGCTCAAACGAAAATGAAGTTGCAGTTGTTTTCAAAAGTGCAGATGGAGTTCCTTGTAGGATGAGGTTAGGATTAAAATAGAGGAAGGCAGTAGCATTTTAAGGGTATTTAATGATGAAAGAATAAACATGATTATGTTATTTACAGTGTGAAAGGAAGTAAGATAAAATGTTCATCATGAAACAGAATCGCTTCATCAATCAATGTTTTCGAGAGGCATGGTTCAGCTCCATCCAACGCCACGTTCTCACATCATCGGAATGCAAGTCTGTCCATTTCCCCACACAGCTTGAAGAAGTATCTCGCTGCTGTCGCTGTTGCCAGATTTAGGAAGGAGGAAGGTTGAGTTGTAGGAGCGCATTACTACACGGCCATTCTGCCTTGCCGGGCGTCCTCGCCTGGGGGTTGATCTGAAAAGAAAGAAAAAAAAAAGGCAGAGAAATCTAAGTTGTCATCATCTAAATCCAATTCTAAATCGTCATGTGCAGCATCATCATTTTCCTTACCTGTTTTCTTCAACTGAATTTCATTTTCTGTTATTTTCTGAAAATCTTCCATAGCAGTCTTAACTTCGTGTGGGTTGTGAGGATTAATGATATGTTGAATTTCTTCGAGAATTTCCGATTTTGAGATGTGTGAAAGATCAGGTGGAAATGTGCGATCATGAGTAACATTAGCAACATTAACAAAAATTTGATCATTATTATTGTTGCATAAATGAATACCATTTTATCAAATGTAAATTGAGTTTGTTGCAAAAAGTCTATTCCAATAATGGCATCAAGAGGAATCATATAGTCTTTTACTACATGGATTTTAGCAGGTAAAATAGTGTTGTCAATTTGAATGTAGTCCTCAAAGAATCCAATACTTTGAACTGTGTCTCGGCCAAGTCCTGAGAATGTAATTCTGGAAGGATGTAATGGTGGAGAACCACTTTTGCGGTATGTTTTCTCCGTAATAAGTGTTGCTTGTGATCCAGTGTCATAGAGAGCAGTTAACTGAGTTCCTTTAAGTTGAATATCAACATGCATAGGATTTTTAGAAAATTTTGAGCAGAAAGGGCATTTACAGTACTATCAGATGTAGAACAATTAGGAACAGATTCCGTGGTCGAACTACCAGAACGTTTGGGACAGTTGGAATGAACGTGACCATAATTTTGGCAGCCATAACATAATTTGCCGTTAGATTTATTGGGACAAGTATTGCTTTTGTGGCCTTTCAAACCACAAGAATAACAAACTGGCTGTGTATTTGATGTACGTTTAGCATCAATTTTTAACATTGGGAAAGGAATTTGTACATTTCTTTGGAGTATTTTGCTTCAAATGTTTTGAATTGTTAAAGAGTTTTTCATAAATCTTCAGTTCTTCTTTAAATTCAGGAATGGATTTACAACCGTATAAAATTATTTTGTTGTTCGATGAATCAGGAATACCATTGATAACGTAATCAATCAAAGAAGAATCATCCAGAGAACGTGTGCGAGGTCTCTCGTAGCTAAAAAATATTCTTGTAAGGTTTCAGATGTTTTCGTGTGACGAGATTCCATTATTTTATGTAATTGAAGGCTATTAATTTTATCCGAAAATTCATCTAATAAATGGTGTTTTAATTGTTCCCAATTAGTAATTCCACGAATTGATCTTATTAATGTTAAAGCTGGACCTGTAAGACATTTTTTAACAAAAATTATTTGGTGTACAGGATTCGTGATTTCATAGAGATTAAAAATATCTTCTATGTCAGAAATAAAAGTTTCAACGCTGTAATTATCCCGAGAGGAAAAGTGTTTGATCAAATCAACAATGTCCTTTAAGCCAAAACATTGAAACGGAACAGTCTGTGTTTGCGGGTTAGTCGATACCAATAAATTTGCAGGCGCACTTTCAAGAGAGATTTTTGCCTCCATTTGTTTACATAAAGAGTCATCTGAAGCGTGATTAATGTTCTTTTGGGCGACGCTATGCGTCGAGGGTGAACTTTGCACCAAAGCGTCTTCTTCAAGGTCGCTGTAGTCAGCGGAATCTGATTTTAATAACGATACATCAGCAAGATTCGTAAGAATATTGTTAGCACAGTTGTCAATATCGGTGGAAAATTCTAAATATAGTTAAGTTACATATGGCAATTAATTCCGCAAGAGAAAATTCTGTTATAATTTTTTGTTTCGTTTCTTCAAAATTAAATGGTTTGGGAAAACCAGAAAAATTGCGTAACCTAGCACGATTCTGCCGATCACCATCTGAGCCAAAAACTAAACGATGTAAAAGCTTGATATGCTTGGTACTGGCGGTTTTTAATAACTGTGCAATGTTGGGATAATCGTTAAGTGTAGCCATTATTTATTAGTTTTGTTTTTACCAAATATGAAATTCCACAAAATATGTATGTTTCGATTTCATCAAATATTATTTGGTATTAAATATTTATCAGAAATTAGCATACCAAATTCTTAATTTTTCTTATTCTTCAAAATAATATTAATTCTTCTTAGTATATTACACAATAACTATGATGTTAAAACACTCAAAAATCATAAATGAAATTGTGAACATATGATTCAAACAAATGGTAAAATATATCATCAAACAAATCTTCTTATAAGACTATGTTAAGAATGGAAAATAGAATTTCACGTTAAAATATGATATCAAAATTAATAACTTTAAATAATATTGTACAGTCCTTGTAAAATATAGGCATCACAAGAAATAAGAAATTTATGCCCCAAATTCGAAAACAAAAAAAGTACTTCTTCAAAGTAACTTTTTTAATACATCACAATTCTGTAAATAGTCAGTAATGGATTTTCATCAATGTCAAATACCTGTAGTTTATTCAATTAAACTTCATCAAAGCTGTTTAATTAATTATCATCAACATCAAATTCGAAAACGGAAGTGTTAATTCTTCAAAGTAATAATCATTCAAAAATAAAATGAATTTTCATCAAAATCAAATGCCTTTCGCTTCATCAAATAAACTTCATAAAAGGCGTCATCAAATATTCATAATAACTTGAAAGAATATTACTTCCTGATTAGTATTACTTCATCAAATAAAATTAGCTCTACTTACGTGCTGACGAATCACAACAACGGGAATCTTGCGATATTATTCCACAGTAGTACATCATTGATAGTTATATTCGGTGGTAGTCTAGGGGATTTAAAAAGCTGAAGAGAAGAACAGAATTTAGTTCAAGGAGTCGAAAGAGTTCGTGGGGCCGAGCCCCCATGTAGGATGAGGTTAGGATTAAAATAGAGGAAGGCAGTAGCATTTTAAGGGTATTTAATGATGAAAGAATAAACATGATTATGTTATTTACAGTGTGAAAGGAAGTAAGATAAAAAGTTCATTATGAAACAGAATCGCTTCATCAATCAATGCTCTCGAGCGGCATGGTTCAGCTCCATCCAACGCCACGTTCTCACATCATCGGAATGCAAGTCTGTCCATTTCCTCACACAGCTTGAAGAAGTATCTCGCTGCTGTCGCTGTTGCCAGATTTAGGAAGGAGAAAGGTTGAGTTGTAGGAGCGCATTACCATATATATATATATATATATATATATGAACAAAAGTTGAGAAATTTCACATTAAGATCATATATTCTATTAAAGCTGGGCAGTATGCTACGAAATTAACTAAATAATAAAGATCAAATTTCAACGATAAATTTTCCAGTCTTTATGCTCTCCCAAAATTTTATAAAACACAAATGAGTTTCAGATTTATTTCCAATGGTACAAAAATTAAAGAAAATAACACAAACTTTATTTTTTGAAAAAAAATTAAAAAAGGTTTGCTTTCCCAGTGCCCCTGATTCCAATCTACCCCTAACCATTACTGGATCATTAAAAATAATAAAACAATTATCAAAACAGTTGAAAATTATGATATTTAGGATATTAGGATTTTGAAAATACTATAAATCTCTCTTCCTTTAAAAGAGATTTATTATAGTTTTATCAAGTTTTGCGAATTATTTCCTGCGCCTAACTTAAATGTTTCCTTTTTCAAAATTTTATTAAATTTAATAACAAAATATTCTTACAAATCAACGGCATTCCCTTGGGTACCAACTACGCAACTTTATTTGCAATCTTTTTCTTTTTTGTACAAGAATTGAGTTTTATGAAAATTTATGATCAAATAGATAAGTTGAATCATATTTTTAAATGCATTCATGCCTTTGATAAACTCCGAGTTAATTGAAACAGCTAATATTTATCCTAAATGTTAAAACTTAATAAAATCAATTCTAAGAATAACGAAATTAATTATCTTGGCCATTAAATCCTCAACTGTGTTGTAATTAAACATTATGATAAAAAAGACTTTTTAATTTACTATTATTAAGCTGAAATTCCAATATTTTCAAACATTTATTAATTAACACAGTTATCAAACAAAATAAAAAATATTAATCTAAGAATTAATTTTTCACAATTTGCACTCGTTTTATATCTGGCATATAGAAAGTGATAAATGATTCCTCATGGGCCTAATATCTGAAAATTAAAAATATTTACACTACAATTGGAGATATTAATCAGTAATTGTGATATCTAAAAATTACACTTATTAATAACCAAGTTCCACTCAATTTTAAGTTACCTCTCCAAAAATTACTCTCTAGTTCATTTAATTTTAATTTGTTGTTACTTACGATAGGATTTGCTTAAGACAAGTTTGGAGGTATTTCCTGGATGCATAACAATTACAAATATTCCTGTAAATTTGCAAATAGTCACTTTATCTCTATTACTGACAAATGGCAATTTCTGTTCCAGTCCTATTATACACCAAATAGGGAAAAAATTTTTCCTTTTCAAAACATTGTCTATTCCACATTACACAATTTCCTCAAAGTTCTATTTTACGAACACTTTAAAATTATTTTAAATACACTTAACATTAATTTACTTTCATTAATTAAATTAAAAAATTAAATTTTATTCCACAGTTTTCATAATTTAAAAATATTTTTAAAAATTAATTTAAATAATTATCAAATTATTCACACGAAATTAATGCCAATTAAATTTCTAATTTTACATTAAGTTTACAATCTCGAACAATTTCAGTTTTCAATTTTAAGAACTAAATGCTTGCACCTCGCCTCAATTCTCGCTTTTTCTATTTACTCAAGCTACCCTGATGCAACTCAATTCGACTCTTTCTTTAAGACTGCATTCTCCAGGGTTACTTAGTAAATACCCCTGTGGGTATTTTGCTTCGTTCGGGTTCCCTTTTTAGTTCCTTGTACGAAATAGAGAAATTTTTGTAATCTCAAAAAAATTCCGGTTTCATACTTCAGTATAAATATCCATTTCGACCATTCCGGACACCTTTGGACTATTTTTTTCGCAGGGCGTCTGAATGTAGGGACAGAATAAAGGACTTTTGTTTTCTAAAGAGGATTGTAAAATTAATTTAAAATGGATTCCAAAGGGTTTTGGTGACGTCTGTACGTACGTACATACGTATATATATATATATATATCATAATTAAAAGCACAAGGAAAAGACGGAGCAGTGTAGATGCGTGATTAGATCCATATTGAAGAAGAATTTTGATTGCGTAGTATTTAAAGAACTTGGCAGTCGAAGCAGTTTTAATTCCATTTTTATTTCCAATTGATATTTGTGGCCGCAATCACTTGGCACTCTAGTCGTGCCTTTCCACAGAAGATTTACATTTTTGATATTGCTGAGATAGAAAGCAAGCCAGCGAAATTACGTCTTAGCACAGTAGAGAGCAAAAGCTGAAGTGCGTAGTTATGAAAGATGGAAGCACGCGAAGAGAAAAGTTTTGGTTTACAATTCGGTGATTGGTCGTCAAGAGGCATCTGGTATTAACGGTTACGTAAGATCGCATGATTAATTTGAATGACGCAATGCAGATAAGTTATTACGATTTTAGAATAGAGAGGAAGAATTAATGTTTATAGTTATATTATAATTCTGATTCATACATTTTTATCTTACATATTTCCCCCCTTCAAAAAGAAAAAGGCGTAGCGACAGAGAAGCCTTTTTAAAGAGAAAGAGTTAAAGCACTAGCAAATGTTAAAAAAAAAATTTAAAAAAACACATAAGTCATCAAATTTTTGTTCTGTAAAGTATAACTTATAAAGATAATTTTTTTTAATAAATTTTTAATTTTTAGAGTCCTATTGAATTTTTCAGCATTTCAGTCCAAAAGTCTTTTTTCCTTGTTTTGCTCTTATTATGACATATATATGTATGTATGTCTCTCGCATAACTAAAAAACAATTAGTCGTAGAACGTTGAAATTCTGTATATGAAACTGCTATAACATCTAGTTGTGCGTTTCTCTTTGTTGTTGCAATCGGCAGCACCAAGTAAATATACCCATCCCCTTAACCGGTTTAAAAATCCTTACCCGTGCTTTATTTTCGCAATCGTTGGTCGTAGTCATATAATTCTAATTACAGAAGTGCTTTAAATGACGAAGATATTCATGTTTGGGCAAGTCGAATTTTAGAAGAAATTAATTTTCGGCGAATAACGAAATCTAACTTTTAAACTGCGTCCCTATGACTACGTTAACGACGGAATTTGTGGAATGAAACGCACGTCACCAGCGATAAGTTGTTCAAATGAAGGCGCGAGGGAAGCCCGCGTTTAGGTAATAGAAATACTCAAGAGACACTCACAGAGGGCTGCAAGCCCAAGGCCTTTCATCTGTTCTTTTGTAATCTGGTCAGAAGAATGTCACTTTCGGTTCGTTTTATCGTGAAATTTGTTTATTAATCAATTTAACAACACAAGAAGTAAGATTAAACAGTTATTACAGGCACAAATAAGTTTTAATGAAAACTGAGATTTATGAAATTGTCTTGAAATATAATATATAAAGAGAATTAGATGACTTAAAACACCGTCCACCATATAATAAAATCAACTTCGTATTTTTTTTAATAGTTCTTTCCCCTCTCCGTTGGCTTTCCTGTTTATGTATAGTATGGGAGTACGTGTAAAGAAATCTGTGTAATAAGTAAAGCGTTTCATTTTTTTTATTATTCTCTATATATGCCTATAAATTGAAGAAAAAACGTTCATCTAATATAATTTATTTGTTCCAAGTTTAAACGTAATGGATTATAGAGAAAATTACATTTACAGCAAAAGATTAAAAAAAATACACGTTCTTTAAAAAAAAGTAAATATGCCTTTTTATGTAAAAATATAAATACGTTAAAGTATTATATTTTAACGTATTTATATTTTTTACTTATAGTGACTTATAGTGCTTCTAAGTGACTTATAGTGCTTTTTTGACTTATAGTGCTTTTTTGACTTATAGTGCTTCTAAGTGACTGCTCATTTGTATAAATTGAAATGCCGTTAATTTCTGTATTAATGTTTTAAAATAATATTTGAGTTAATATGCTTGTTATTAAAATAAAGCACAGCTCAGCTAAAATATTTATGCCCTATGAATATCAGATGCGAATAACAGCTCTTTCAATTGCATTCATTCTATTAAAAGTTTTCTTAGGAAAGGTGGCTATAATTCTTTAGATATTATTTTTCTTTTCTTTAAATGTACAAGATTTTCAAGGGATGACTGAAAAATTTCAGTAATACTAAAGTTTTCTGGTAATTACGATGATAATATTCTTTATTCTAATAAATTCATTACTTATCTTATCAAACCACCTTTTTATTATTGGCGCTAAATATCTTGGCAGTATCTTAAAGTAGAATATTTATCATCAGTTGGAAGTTGATGGCTTTGTTTGCCAAATTAATATCTAAATAATTTTATTATTCGCGTATACTTTTTATTATTGAATTTAGGTTGAGGTTTAAACTTTGGAAAGCTTAATGTCAAATTACGTACATATTAAAATATGAAATGAGGTAAAAATAAAGAGATAATTTCTACAAGAGATGCAGATATATCATTACGTAATGCGTTATTAATTTCTGTGTACAGTGCATAATTTTAAATAGAACTGAAAGCAGTAATAGTAATAGATAAAATAAGAATAAAATTGTTAATGATTAAATATAAGAAACTCATTTTAAAAAATGAGAAGAGGTAGTGATAAACCAAAATTCGCAAATGTGGAAAAAAATGTGAATTACAGTGGTTACGAGTGAAGTCCGAGTTCACGTCCTGTCCCAGTGCAATCTATCGCGATGACCACTCAGCTAACTCTGACAATCAGTCACAGAAGAAATAATGGAATAACCAGAAGCAAAGGTAATTTAATTTCTGTTCAATAAATGAGTGTCGTATAGCCCAGATTGTAACTGTTGTCGAAAATTTCACAGATGTATTTTATTGAATACTCATTCTCGCTCAGGCAACTGCTTTATTTTAGAAGTTGTTCTTTTGTTGAAGTTAGGTTTTGATGTATTCGATATTGAGATGCTTACGGAGCTTCTTGTTACTCATGAAATAGCTAACATGCGTAATAATTAAGAATTATTTAAGCCAGAGAATTTGATTTCATAAAAATTGTATTTTATTTGGATTCTATTGCTTACGGTGTTTCATACAAGTGAAGCATATGAATATGTTACTGTGAAACACCGAAATCTGGAGAATGTCGACTTTCACCGGTGAATGTCAACATTCACATAGTCGCTTGGTGTATGTCCGAAATTTCTTCCAAATACCCTTATTTCTGACTTACACCGGTGAATGTCGACATTCACCATGTACTAATGGTGAATGTTGAACATATAAGAATATTATATTTTCTCCGTCAATTCAGTCGCGAAAAAGCGCAGAGACATAAAATAAGAACTTAAGAACATAAGAACTTAAAACACACAGTACATTCAAAATGAGAAAGGAAAATAATAGAAGTTAAAAACTTACTAAATTATGTGATTCAAATCTTATTTATTGCAACGACTTAAACTACTATGACACTTTGAATGGCACAAGAGGCTTTTGCTTTTACAACTGCATTTATTTGTAGAACACTTCCTTTTGCAATGACAGCGTGTACATATACTCCTCTCTTTTCGACCTACACCAAAGCATATCTGTGATTGTCGACATACACCGGTGAGGGTCCGAATGTACAAGAATTTAATGCAATATTCGATCTTTCACCGACGTATTTGGTGAATGTTGACATTCGACATTCTCCAATTTCGGTCTTTCACGGTAACAAATGTACTGGTCTGATCATTGCTTTACAAATATGCAGTTTTTTCCCTTAAATGATAATTTGAAATTTCTACTGTAACGTATTTTTCAGTATTTAACAAAATAACAGATGCTCTTCCTAGAAAAACATAAATTTTATTTTTAGTTTACAGAGATAGATAAGTTGAGTACAGTCTTTTAGTTACAAATTTTTCATACAACTACTAGCTGGTAAAACTTTCAGAATAACAATTTTAAACAATTTCTTACCTTGCTGAGCAACGGTTACATGATACAAATATGAAGTTGCCACTTCAATAATAAATGTAGTTATTTTTTAAATAATAAAATATTACACTACTAATATATCTTGTTTGAGGGAACTGAGAGGGCCGTAAATAGTGCTGGTGATTTTATTGATGTGGACAATTATGATCACTTTAAATAGAAACTCATTGCTGTATGATTCCAACGCCATACCGAAAAGTTGAAATAAGAAGCTTTTTCCAATCGGAAACATGAGTCGGATGACACATGAGGAGAACTCAGTCAGCTATTGTTTGTTTGTTCACGTCGTGGGCAAAAAAGTTAAACAGAAGCGAATTCAGGTTTACGCCCTCTGCGTGTAATGCGAATTTACGCTGGCGAAAAAAAATAACGACAATATTAAGTCGCGAACGTACTCATGTGGACGGGTCTTTAATGCGGTTTCCAGGTCTTTACTTACATTTGGGAACGTTTTATACTCCTAATGAAAAACTAAATTATAGCAAGTTAGATACCGTGCCATATACTCATCTAAATGGGAGAGAGAAATACAGACGTACAAATTTAAATTAGTTGAAAAAAGAAACCTTAGATTGGCGTAGGTTATTAATAAAATCTTAACTATTTCGTGTAAAATCTGACACAGATTTTTTTTTTTCAAAAACGAATTTTTTGCATATTAAAATAAATCACATGTATTTGTATAGAGTGGTTTTGCTCCTCAAAAAGTGGGATATATGTTAGATCGCCTGGGAAATTTCTTGAATTGTATTCAAAATTGCGTCAATCTAACTTTGCTCTTTTGTCTAATTTTAATATATGCTCACGCCAACCATAATCACGTTTCCCTATGTTTAAAAGCAGAAACTGTAAGAAAAAATTCTCCTTAATAAAGCTTTTTAATAATCTCATATATTCATGATAGTTTCATTCTTTTTTCAGGCTCACTCGTCATTTACACTAATCTAACAACATATAATACTGATCTCCGATGGAGCACGGACTACATTTCCCTCTTAAGTCTCTTTTTTTTCTCCGCCCTTCTCCCAATGACACAACCAATCTTACCAGCGCTTGCGGCTTTGTTGAATTTTTTCCCCTCCATCCCATTGGAATCTGAGGAGTAATTTCGCAGAAGCTCGAAAACTAGCTGATTAAAGTGTTCATATCGTTAGATTCTTTTTCATTTAAGGACACAAAAAATGTTGACAAAAAATGTAGCATAAAATAGTGTTGTTAATATTGATTTAACATTCGAGAACATATTGGAATCCCGTCAAAGCCTGAGGTGAAAATACGGGTGATAGTCCAGAGTCAAATTGAGCTTTTTTAATCTTTCTTTTGTTGTAATACTTTATTTGATTTTGTTAGGGACCCATACTTCTACCATTCTTCCCTTCCTTCTTTTTTGACACTTAAAACTTAGATAAAATAACTAAAAATCGACAGTTTCAACCTGATGCTTCAGGAATTTTGTCTTCTAATAACAACTTACTATTTTCTAGATCATTTATATGATGCATTTTATTTTCATGCGATCAATGTATGGGGTGATGGATGTTTCGAAAGTATTAACGCCTAAATTCTAAATACTATCGAATAACTTTCTAGACAGTATTTATTCTTTGAAAAAATAAATATTCAGAGTGTTTATTGTTTATCTGCGGCAAAGTTTCTAAAATCGTAGACAGTTTGTAGGTGCTTCTGCGCTATAACATTTGACGACAGTCTTAATGGCAGGAGAACTTCCCTGGTTTTGTTCTATGTAAGGAATATATAACCGAGGTTCCCTAGAAAGTCTTCTCCATATATAGCATATCTTCGAGTATTTTATGTAATTAACAGTTAACGAAGCACAAAGTATTTTATACTGGACATTTATGATAATATTGTGGTTCTATTAATTGAATTGGATCAATCAACGAATAGAAGAATGATACAAGGGAGGATTTGATCAAGTTCTATCCCAGTTTTGAGCAAGTGCAACCAGGAGGGGAAATCATACCACTGTTTTTCTTTGAATCTCTTGAGAAGAACTCATTAATTAGTTTGTAAGTGAAATATTAAAGCACAGAGAGAGGAGTAGAAAAGGCAAAATTAAGTGCACAGTAAAAGACATTTACACATAAATTAAGAGTAAAATTTCAATGTCTTGTTACGTGATGTGGTATGTTTCAGATCGATAAACAGGTTTCAGAAACAGAGGAATAATAGTAAGTTTAATGGTGTAAAACTTTTATTATGTCGATGCACTAAGCGATAAATGTTTCAAAACACCAAGAAATGTTTTCATAATTTATACAGTTATGTTGTACGTTCTTGTAATGCCTATTAAGAAAGAATCACCTTTCAGAGTCTAAAAGTTAAAGCACATGTTCAATGTTCATAAGGAAGTTTGTTCTAATTTTCCAGGGACAAAGGATGAAGGTGTTATTCATTAGTTATCTTCTCTCTTTCTCTTTTACTTTCCTAACTGTTCTTTCTTGGTCACTTTCTTCTGCACTGCACATAAAGATAGATTAACGCAGACGACCGTGAACATAATACCCATCGCAGATACACAAAGGGAGCCTAACGCAAACTAAGACGTTAGTTAGCAGTTCTGTGTTATTTTCGCATAGTTCCTTTGGGAGGCGAACAAAATTATATAACTGACTTCCTGGTGGACAAATATGGAGGAAAAGAGATTAACTGTGTTTTCAAGTGATAGTGTTGATCGATAAGTCAGTGTAAATAAAATTAGCAAAATACCGATAGGGAAATGCAAATAAAATTAGCAAACTATCTATATGTAACAGCATATAAAATTAACAAAATATCGATTAGATGTATTTCGTTAAGCATCGTGTAGGAATTAGAAGCAGGCAAAAAGATTTCTTACGTCAACTTTCATTTTTCCTGAACTTGGTTTCTAACTTGTAGACTCCGTTACTACATATTATAGTTTGGATGGAAAGCTTTTGAGCAGGTTTTGTGACTTATATTTTTCCATTAAACTGTAAACATGTTAAAGATTCTTTTTAGTTTTTTCGTATAAATAGTTTATTATTTCTTTATAATGATTAAATATTAAGTATTTCTAAATTAAGTAATTAGAAATCCTTCTTTAAGTAGGAGTTTGCTTACAAACAATAGTTAATTCAAAATCTTTCTGCCATTGAAATTTCTTAGGGAAGTATTTGCACTTATAAAAAGTTTCGATTTTTGTCCTTTTGTGGAGAGTCTTGAATCAAAAATTTACCAATTCGTAAAAATTGAAGATCCTCTTTTTTTAACTCAATAAATTATGTATAAAGGCTTAAAATAATCTTTCTAATGGTAACAACTTACGTGCGTTTCTATCTACTCTACATAATAAGTTATTAGTAATTAAACTAAATAATTTATTTTTTCAGTCTTATAAATCAGTTATATTAATTCTCGTTTTCCTCTAATTATTGATTAAAAATGTGTGAAAACTTAAGCCTTTTGTTATTCTGCATAGTCTCATTTTGTTCGAATTGGAAGTAAGACATTTTAATCAATTATATATGAGATAAATATTTCTGAATTTCACAACAGGCGATGATTTAATTCGTACAGATATTTTAATGTGCAGATATTTATTTTAATGCATTTTTATTGACAGATATTTTAATGTGTTCATTTTGTGCTTACTGAGATAAAATTCTCGAACGTAGATATACGTAGATACTGTGTTTTCTCTGGACGGTAGATGTAAAATCATTCTCGAAAGGAAAAAATCATTAGCCTTCTTCAAATGCTAATTTCTCGAAAGCTGATGCAAGTAGAACATTTAGGTACGAACCGACTTTTATCTTGTCTTTGGGAAAAAGCCACTGTGAAGTACATCATTCTTAGTCAAACCGTACTGCATACAGCCGAATATGTCACTGCTGCATGTTTCGGGCATCGACCTTGTAAGAGATAGACTAACCCAGTAGGCGGGGCGCGCGTCACCGACATGTCCGCAAGAAAGAGTAGGGACGATCTGATTTACTTTAACACTGAAACCTATGGCGTTTGTATCAAATAACTGTTTTTAATTATTAAATGGGATACATTGTATTGTGATGAGATTATGAAAGTCACAGTTTTTTTTTAAATAGGATTTAATATATCTCATTAAAGTACTTTTTACTACATTTCGCGCATTGTTTTCACGCGTAATTCTTGTATAAACATCTCTACTTTGGTAAAATGGTAAAAACTCTAAGCACAAAATTTATGAACTTAATTTTGCGTAAAAATAAAGTAAAATTAAATAAGATTGATAGTACGTGATGTTTTGAGATAAATAAGGTAAAATTAAACAAGATCTGATATTTTTTTTAATTTAATGAATGTTTTCAGGCAGTGATTTTCAAAACTATAACAACATTACAAAACGATTATTTATTTGATTATATCATCATTAAATTATTAACATTAAAGTGGATTATTTATTTGAGTAATTTATAAAATTCAGAGCGTAAAATGTTCTGAGTGTAATGAAGGGGAAAGTAAAGATAAAATAAAATCTAGAAGCACTCAGATTTTATATTACGCCCAAAATGAACCTTTTTTCAACGTTTTGTGTGTTACCTATATTTACTGAATATCATGTTCTTCGCCCGTAAACCACATACATTTGAAAATAGCATAACTTTAGAATTTCCACTCTGGAGATAAAAATGTTATTTTCCGTACAGTGTTACGATTGCTCGCTTTGAACTCGTTGAGTTTGTTAATCAAAAATTCGTTATATGAAATAAACAAATTCGAAATTCGGCCGTCCAGATGCCCATGTTCGGGTGGAGGATTACATTATTCAAAATTTGATGGCTCTGGATATCGTCGTTTTTGTCACAGAGCGAGAAACATACATGTATTCATGCAGATTCTTCATCATTTAATTTCTTTAACTATAATACAGGGCGATAATATTTGGTAACAACAGTTTGCAAGGTGACACGGACATTTATAGTGAAACAGCGCAAAATGCCGCTTCGAGCTAATAAATTAAATTAACAGTAAATAAAAAAAAATCTTATGCAGAACTAAAACTAAAAATAAATTTAAAAAATAATCACTATAAAATACAAGCAAAATTAATTATTACGGTTAAATACAATTTTAACATTAGAATTAAATGTATAAAAATTAAAAGTGTTTATCACTATGATGTATTATGAAATATATTTGAAATAAAATTACTTTATAGATATTGTGCTATAATACTTATCTATAATTTTAAAAAAGCATCACAATTTAGAATTTTAAACAAAACTTGAAAAATTCGTTTTTTATACCAATAAAAAGCATAAAAATTTCAAGAGAAAAATTGCTTGTTTGAAATTGTCTATTAGTTCAGATTTAAAATATTATTTTCTGAAAGAAGTAGTTACAAATTTCCTTACAGCATAGGAAAGCTAAAAAAAATATCCAGCCCTGAAAGTATGCAATAGCTTTATAATTATTTGGAACGCTAATTATGCTTGATAAATATGCTAAATTTTTAAAAATCAATCTCAGTTTCAAAAATAAAAATATGGAAAATTCTAATTTGTGAAATGAGGCACTACAACCAGCTTTTTCTTGACAATTATACACGCTACAATAGGCAACCACTGTTAAATTTCTGCAAGTCGCCCCTACTCCTCCGGATGTGATCAAGGTGACAGCCGGGAACGCGTCAGACAAGGGAGAAAGTCCATTTGGGTTAGTCTATTTCTTATAAGGTCCATGGTTTCGGGAGATAAATATTAAGTGCTGCAGTTATTCAAACTAGAAAAATAATCTTGATTATCAGAACTAATCAGGGCCAAGAATAATTTGTGTAATCAAAAATTTGAAAATGCTTAGAAAATGAATTATTTCCATCTTTTCAGAATCTATGTTCTGACTTTTATTTGATTATTTTTGCGCAGAAAGTTTAATAATTAAGTAGTAAAGGCAAATAATATAAATGTATTAGATAATGACTGTAGAAGAAATTACCAGATGCTCTGTAAACTGAATATACTGGGAAAAATATTTTAATGCTGCCCCAAAATATATTTGCAGCAGATCTGCTTTCGAAGTGCGTAATATTTATTGATAATTATGGAATAATTAGTATGAAAACCGTCGTTTTGTTTGTCTTATCCTCTTATTTCAGTGGACATTCTCATTATTACTTCCTTGTACGAAGTAAAAAGAAGTATTGTAATCGCGAAAAATTTCGGGTATCATATTTCAACCAAAATATCGATTTTGACTGCTATACAATGCAATTTAAACATGCTTTTGTGTGACATCCGCAAGTAAGGATGGAATAAAGGACTCTTTTCCTCCCCCAAAAAATTATAAAACTGATTTAAAATGAATTCTGAAGAGAAGTTTTCGTGGCGTCTGTGCGTATGTACGTATCTCGCATAGCTCAAAAACGAGTAGCCTCAGAACGTTGAAATTTTGTATGTAGGCCTGCTACAATATGTAGATGTGCACCTCGTATTTTGGTTGCAATCGGCTGCACCAAAAGTATATAAATATATATAATATCCACTCTGTTACTCAGCTCAATGAGCTTAGTTTGTTTATTTTTATATATTTGTAAATTGTGCATTTTTTGCTTTAAAAATGATTGAATTATGTTGTTCTTATCTTCCGGTTAAGGATTTTATGCCTTTACTAAATCTGCATGCAATATTTGTTGAGTTATCAACAATTTAAAAGTTGTTTAAATGCAGCTAAGCCTAATGAATTTTACGATCAACATTTCAAACTTGGCAAAATAGCGAATTTGTTGCCGGTCTAGAGAAACTAAGCTTCGCAACAACAAAGATAACGCCTTCTTTTATTATTCCGAACTAAATCATGCTTAATACATTCTGAAATTTATTCGAGGAAATAAGTGTTTCAGATTTACCTCGTAATTTTTAATATAGATATTTTGAGTTTTTATATATTTTTGCCTTGTCAGGAAGTGAGAACTGAATTAATTGAATGAAAAATACTGAATCGTCTGTGAAAAAACGTTTCTTTTTTTGTTTTGCTTGCTTAATGTTTTTAAACATCGTTTTAGATTTATTATAGAATTTAAATAGAACATGAGGCAACGATTAGATAATTCTTCAAATGATACAAATTTATATGCATTCTGAGTTATAATATGGGCGAAATTTAACGCTATTAAGTAAACCTAGCGCCAGAGTGTCTCTATGGTAAATTTAATTCAATCCAATAAGTTTAAATGAAATGCAAGAAAAAATGCGTATAATTTAATATTTCGTGCAAGGAAGTCATGTAGTGCACACATTAGATTTTTTTTACTTTGCAATTCAGGTTTAAGAATTCACCAGCCAAAGAATACTCAATCCCATTTCTTAACCCATCTGTCAGATGCAACCTAGCGGCACCCAAGATACGCTGAAAGATTTCCTTTGGTACTTTAGATGAAATAAACACAATAGTTACTAACTTTTATATAAATAGAGCATATAATACTTTTGAAAAACAATCCTGCTTTTACATGCCTTCAAAAGGAAAATTGTTGCGAATTGAAGGTGAAGCTTGGAGTCAAAATTCGGAAATTTATGAAAACGTAGATTTGTTTTCACAGTTCAATACAATAACAGTATCTGTAAATGTAATACTGCTTTGTACAAAATTTAATTAATGCAACTAAGGATTTCAAATTTAAATGAAATTAATTAGTTAGAGTTCGGAAGTTAAATGTTTGTTTCTTTATATATAATTTTTTATCAGTCTGTGTTCGCATTCTGATGGCTTAGGAATTTGAGTGCGAGACCGCAGGCAGGGGCAGAGCAGAGTTTTCTAGCAGATGTTTGGGTGGAGACATTATAGGAATGATTTGAGGATGGTAAATGCAGGAAACAGAAGTGTTTTCAAGAGGGCCGAGTGCGAAAAATGAGTTTTTGTATCTCTTTTGACAAATAAATTGGTGGATTCACTCTCATTGTCTAAAACGTTCGGAAGAATCCAGGTTTGCGTAGACAAATTACTTGTTTCGAATGGAAATGCAATAAGCTTTTCTTAACTGCGCGTGTGAAAAATCTTATAATGTTTATGGGCCGGTTATGACATTCTTGTCTTTTGTGTTTTAAAGCTTTAGTTTCGAATGATAACAAGGGGTTCGAATTCACGTCACTTGAGGGTTAGGCATGTTGTGAAGTATCAGTCAATTTATGAAACTAATTTTGGTTTGTTAGTTGGAAAGGAATTTTTATTAGTAAGCCAATGATTCTAGAATGTGCGTACTTACGGAATTTGTTTGCATGGACAAGAGAGATTTTGGTTTCGCTCTGAAGGTGAAAAGATATAAAAATAAGGAGAAGGAGGGGGTTAATGTCTAGCTTTCTCTTTTTTGCCGGAAGTCGTTGCCCATGGTTGAAGCCGCAATCGCTGCTGAGAATCTTTGAACTACATGATGTGTCATAGGTCATCCCGGCCACAGTTTCGTATTCGGAGAAGTTTGATTCAAGAAGTCCGCCATGACTCAAACTTATTTCCCTATTGGTGATGAAAGCCTACTGTAATGTGAAATGTGGTTTAAGGAGTGGTAATCACCTGATGAAATCTTGTCTACTCTACCCTGCATAATAAATGCTACTCAGCCAATATTTGCCTATGATAGATTTTCTCACTTCACAATCTGTATACTTGTTCGAAAGCTCTACACGTTCGAAAATCGCCTGCTCATGTTACATCGGGCTAGCGACTCTACGCAGGTGCCGATCAACAGCGTTTGAACCGAGGTTGACGGCCATTTCGCCTGAACCGAGGATGAAGTTACCATATATCGGTCTTGGCAGCGTGTTGACTCATACTTGACACTTCAGCCTTTAGAAAGCGATGGACCAGAAGCAATTTAATACCCGTGGCCGAATTCTGCATGGTTTCTGTCTTATCTGCACACTTCCTGGAAGGTACTTGTAAATTGGAGAAAAGCAGGTGCTTGGAATCGTAATGAACGCTAAGTAGATGCAGTAATTCCTATTTTCTGTTGTAGATGAAATTTTCAAGTTTAGGGTACGTCATTTAGATATAGTTTAGATATGTGCGTTAAGTCAAGATATGTGCGTTAGATAGAAAACAATATTTATTTTTCTTTGGAAAATTCAAACATTTTCAGTTTAAACTAAATTGCTTTCACTGAGATAAATATTTGTATAAACTGGATTAGTTTTATATTAGCGTTATTATATATACTTTTAACTGGTTATCTGTTAATTTCGCAATGTATTTATAATCTATTAGGTAAAAGAAACAGCTTATTATCTTCCATGTGAATTCTAATTAAATTAAAATAAATTAAATTAACAGTTGAAATTTCGAAACGAAACGAAGGAATCTTCATTATCACATGAATTAGGTTATATTGATGCAGGAACATAAAAAAAAAATGCAGTGCTCTCACCAAGATTCGAACTCCGGACATCTCGATTACGTGTCGGAAATGCTATTCATTTAGGCAATGAAGGGACATGGAGTAGAGGAAGAAAATATCTTATATACTCTCTTTTTTAAAAGAAGACTGGATATGAGGGGATCCAATCGCCAAGTACTAGTGGTGAAAAATTATCGTCCACTACCATTTTAGTTTGGTTGCTACTTGTTCGGGCGCCCTTTTCTAAGACTTTTTTATGTCAGTTATCTTAAGAAGAAATCTGCAGTGCCAGACTCCGGAACTCCCGATTACTCCTCAGTTGAACCGGAAAGGCACGTAGAAAGGAGGGAGAAAATATCGTATAATTTTATTGTTATAGAGTGGATTGCCATGTAACTTGAACTGAAATTTGTAGGTCACTATGCTGAATCGTTTGTATTTTCTCTTAAGGAATATTGTTTGAGTAGGAGTTATGGCAAGTAACCCCAGCTGTCTTATTTTAAGGTAATCGAGGACTAATAAAAATTTAAATTGTAAATTAATGCCTCTGATTATTTCTGTTAGTGGTCTGTCATGTTCCCTATGCTCAGTTCCGTCGGGATATGAGTAGGGTTCTCCAAATTACGAAACTGGGTCAAATTAAATTTGATAATTAGAAGTTTTCGCGGTTTTTACAATGTACTAATGGTGCCGATGAAATTTTTTGTGTTTGGAAGGTTTTTTTTTAATTCTTGAATCTGGAATGTTCACTCAGATTTTAATACGTGATATAGAATATTATGTATTAATGTATCGTTATTTTGGAGTGATATGATGACTGATTTATTAAAACTTCTCTGGCATTATGATGGGATGGTATTATTAAATTTCATGAATATGTTTGTTGTTCCCCGGAGTTAGTTAACTCTAGTGTCGAATAATGTGTATTTTTTTCACTCAGTAGTTCAGTACTTCAGTATACACACTCACTTTTAGTGAGGTAAAAAGTGTTAGCCCTTTTTTTATAATATGGAAATGAAATACAATTCTATTATTCTTAGAAATGTATGTGTAAAAGCACTAGAGAAGAAGCATACGCTTTAAATACGTAGAATAGAATACTCATCAAAGAATCACTAGAATGCAATGCGCTTCAAGGCATAAAGAAAATAACATCTTCACTTCGCTTACTTTCTAAGCTAATGAGATTAACTATACTTATAAAGATACGTATTTAATTCATTAGTTAAATTTCAACCACTAGATGTAAATATCTAAGATTTCTGGTTCTAAGATAGCTTTGTTTATCTTGGTTAGGCAGCAACAGATTAGATATTCAGCAAAGGTTTTAATTTTATATAATCAAAATTAATTTTAATTATGATATTATATAACAGAATGTTGTAAATGTAATACACTGTTTAAAGAAAGATGTATTTGATTTAATCTTGGCTTCTGCAAATAAATAAAAGTTTCAAAGCAAAATAAAACTGAGGAAAAATACTGATGAATGCCCTTTAATGCCGTTATGAAGTATGCATGAAACTGACCTGTTGAATTTATATGTAAAATCTCAAAACATGAAATGCATTTAAAGTATATTAAGGTACTTCAAATCCAGTTAAGTTTAAGTAACAAAAACCAAATTCTTTTAAATACTGAAATAAATTAAAATTAACATCTTCCCCGATTAAACGATCAAAAAGACCACTATTAAACTACTTCAAACGAAGTTTTAAAAAATTGGCATTATAATAAAATAATCCAAACAGCAGAGTTTAATTTGTGAAAAGAAGTTCCTTCTCTGATTTTAGAGCGTAAATAATTATATGAAACTCAAAGTGACCAAATCTTAGGCGAGTTAAAAGAACTTTTTTTCCTCCTGCTCTAAGATTTACGTTTTTAATCTCTTCTGAAGCTGAACGTCTCAGAATCGCTGCTTCCCTTTAATAAGGATCTTCTGCGTGATGCAAATGCTGATAACTCTGAAAAGGACAAGTCGGCTGGACAGTTGAATAGAAGACATTTTTGTTATGTCTGCCAATTCATATCCTTTCAACCTTGTATGTCCAGGAACACAGCGGTAATACACAAGGTTTGTTTAATTTAAATTTAGCTGTACTATATGAATATTTATGCTAATACATCAACTATTAGTGCACTAAGTAGATTAGTATAAATTATAAACTTATAATATTTGCTGTCTTATGTGTCTGCAACAAAGCCCAATTAACTAAGATGGATCAATGCAATATGAATACGGTGTTACTTATGTCCTGTGAGGGAAATTATCTCCGCTAGAATACCTTATAAGGTACTTCTCCCGCCTTCTTAGCATGCCTTCGTGGTGTAGTGGTCAGCACGCTCGGCGCGTATTCGAGAGGTCCGTGGTTCGATTTTTGGCGAGAGCATTGCTCATTTTTCATGTCTCCTGCCTCAAAATAATCTAATTTCTCTGCAACCTAACCATGAAAAAGCAGATACAGAATTAAAGCACTAAGTTTATTATCTCAACGCTTGTGAGTGATTAAATTAAAATATACAAACATAAATTTACAGCCCAACCTAGACCTGGTTTAAAAATGAAAGCTTCCTTTCACAATGAGTATAAATTCAGAATCTAAGTCTAATTTAACCAGAGACTACAGTCTTTGTTTAGGTCGCGACAGAAACTCAAGCACAACACTTGCCAAATCGCGATCTAACCTCAGTCTGCAATGCTCAATAACAAGAAGACCAGCAGTACAGTTGCCAACAGGCGGCCCGCCGGCTCAGCTATCGCACTTCTATTCGTAAATCTCTAAACGTTATAGTAAAGCTGCTTGCTGCTCATATATATACAAACTTTGGAATAAACGAACCTCGTGACGAAACAAGGCAGGAAGGAAACAGGCAAATTAAATAAAATTTCATTAGTTAAATATAAATGCTACAAACTTTCTCCGACATAGATGTGATCAAAGTGAATAATTCAGTGTAATGTTGAACGGTTAATGCTGAGGTCAGAAATGAAAAAGCGTCGTAAAACCATCTGCCCTCCGTCTGGTCATCAATTACAAATACTTTCCCAACATGACTCCTTGCCTTTCATCTATCTGTATATATGGGAATATAGCTGCTGTATTTATGTCTATGCTCAAGAAAGGTTGTTTGTATGGGATATTGTTAGTATTTTCTTTGTTGTGATGGTGGAAAACATCAACAAGTTGGATTTGCATATATTCTCCTAATATTATTTCTAAATTCTTTACTGCCAGGGCATAAACATCTGACAGTTCTTCGGCCAAGGAATGACTGTTATAGAGGAACAGGCTCAAAAGAGGAATGGTTTTTCAAACAAAAGATTACGCGTCGTCAAGCAACGAGGACTTACAGAGATAGCCTGGCTTTAGATAATATATTGAAATAATGATGAAGAGACAACTGCTCACGTCTTGACTAAAGTGATGGTTTTTAAGAGTCCACATACAAGTGCTGAAAAGGGAAAATATTGATGAAGATGTCATGAAAGCTCCAGAACAAATCCACAGCCCTTGGTGGTGAATGTGATCTAGTTTCAATTAAACTAAAAATCTTCCGATCCA
Source organism: Stegodyphus dumicola (assembly GCF_044657685.1). NCBI lineage: Eukaryota > Metazoa > Arthropoda > Arachnida > Araneae > Eresidae > Stegodyphus > Stegodyphus dumicola. The sequence goes on from NC_140781.1 coordinate 187,367,716, forward strand.
TTAATAATTAAGCTATAATCCAGTCTAGAGTGAACGAGCGCCGTCTAAATGAAAAGCAAAGAGCAATGTTGCGCTCTCCAGTAGGCGTTCGCAAGCACTTTTAAAATATTTAACACTTTGAGAAAAGAAGTTCAGCTTTCGGTGAACATCACTTCAAAAACTATATTTCGGGGGCGATTAGAAACACTAAACTGGCAGTGCGTTTTGCAAGTGAAGCTAAGGTTCATGATAGACATTTTGCTTTTTTCAAAAGTATACGTAAACGGCTTTCTGTTTTGAAAATATAAATCTATGCATGTTTGACCATTTATATATATTCTGTTTAGAGCAATCTTAATTTGTTACTCCACTCATCCGTATCTGCACATTGAAAACATATCTGGAGGTCATCAACATTTAATGAGTACGTAGGAGTTCTATATAGAAAACGTATTTTAGAACTAAAGAAAGTAAAACTAAGAAGAAGAAAGTAAAACTTCAGGCACACCCATTTATCAACAAAAAATTATATCATAAAACCAGTTCGCCTTTGAAATGCTTAATCTTTAAACACTCCTGTATAAAATGTTTTAGATTTATGGGTCTGGCATAGAGGTGACGTAAATCTCCATATCTCCATGAGATATCATTAGCCTTTTCTATGTGAAAAATAACAGAAGCTAAATGGTTTCACAAAAGCTTTACGGATGGAGGTTTTCGAAAAGAACATACTGTTGATGATTGCTCGACTTTAAGGAAAACCACTTTGATATGAAGAGATTACGTTGTTCTTTTACAAGAATGGATTAGACGGCGGTTTCTCACTTCTTAAAACAGCTCGTAAGCGCTATGGGCCGACAGTTATAGAAATTCATTGGATCTTTTCCTGGTTTACCTATAGAGTGACAATAACTTTCTTCCATACAGTGGAAAATGTCTGCTTCCATACTGGATCGTAAAGAGCTATAAGGATATTCAATGATTCATAACAGAGATGCATCGGCACTTCATAACTGACACCATCTGAACCCGATCTTAATTTATGTGTCTGCAACAAAGCTCGTTTTAATTTAGGCAAGATAAATTTGCCATTGTAAGAGGATAAGTTGAAAGAATTGAATGATGCGTTCCTATGATAGAAATGAATACTCACGGTTAGTTGCTAGCACTTGAAATGACAGTAAAAGGTTCATCAAGAATATCTGTAATTTGCCCTGTGGTGCTGACCAACAGGCCCTCGTTTTTCAGAATAGGAAGTTGCTCGCCACTATATACACTGCATGATTTTTTAAATTTTTTCTATCCTCGTTATTGCCCACCAGCGGCCGAGTGGTAAAGTCGCTGAACTGGTAGTTCGGTCCGAGGTTCGAATCCTGCGAACGGGCTGGCTGCATGGACGTTTTCGTGGTTTTCCCCATGTGTAACGTGTATACGAGCCAGTTTCCCAAAGTCCTTCACGAAGGCATCCCTCCCCTTAGGCAAATAGCCCTAGTGTGCTTTGCCATAGTCTAATAAACTTCTTCTGTTTCCAAAATACCTAATGTCTCTACAGGGATATGAACGAGAAAAATGCTAAATGTTAACTTTTGCAATCGACACATGGTACCACAGCTTCGTCATCATCACTGTCGTGTCTCTCCTCAGAGCAACTGCGGATGTGAGGTTACAATGACAAAGCATCTTCGAATGTCCAAGAATCTGACTCTGGAAACATCGCAAGGGATAGGGGAATAAGACCTCATAGGGCACCATGTGTACACGGACTTTATATTCTTTGGCTAATCAGCGGTGCGGAAGGTTACGATGATTATTTTGTGACATTGCGTACCTTGATTCAGTTAGAGAAACTGATTTTGAATTGTGAGAGTTCAAAGACAAATTCCTTTTCAAAACGGAAAGAACCGAAACCTCTGATATGAGTCCGCGACAGCAATTTTATATTTTTTGAGTAGATGCAAAAATGCTCATGTTTCCAATTTTTTTTACATCAAGAAGTGTTACAGACGGGCTGGGAGAGACGGATCAAATTAAAAGGTCATTGGGACGCATCATTTTCTTGTGTTTGTTTCTCCAGCACATGACTTGCGTATGTTTGTAAATAAAAAGAAGGAGTCAATGTCATTGCAGTTCATGCCTTTACGGTGATATCTATCGCCGCTGATGCAGCACGTCGAATACCACCTGCAATACTCTGCTGTGACAGTAGAGTTCTTCGAATAATGTATGTATCAAAGCATCTTAACATCTGTTGTACTGCGCCCCTACCTTTGCGAAATAATAATCTTCATAGTGTCACATGTGCAAACAACATGCAGCAACTGATATAGCCTATAGCACATGCATAGTAATAAGATGCATAATAGATCAGGAAGCTCCGCACAGGCCTATAAACTTATACCTGCAAAGCATCCAGATGGTGCCTTCCATTAACGTGTCATCAGTTTCGGAATTTGCTGAATGCCTTTCATGCACAAACGTCAAATCCGAACTTTCTGCATATGTTCCAAATACGGTGTGGTGTATTTAATTATGGCAAAGCACACTAGGGCTATCTGCCTAAGAGGAGGGATGCCTTTCGTGGAGGACTTTCTAAGGGAAACTGGCTCGTATACACGTTACACATGGGGAAAACCACGAAAACACCCATGCAGCCAGCCCGTTCGCGGGATTCGAACCTCGGACCGAACTACCAGTGTTCAGCGACTTTACCGCTCGGCCGCTGGTGGGCCCATGTTCCAAATACAAAAAATAACCATTCCCGTTGCGTCTTGCATCTTTATTTCACAAACTTACAAATTTTTCAACTCTGGATAACCACCACCAGGGAAGTGTGGTTATAAAACTGTTAGAATTGCCTGAATGAATGGAATGGATAGTTCTCTGGAATGGGTAATTCCTACTGTTTAACGAGCGCTAAGTTTCTCTTCCCCTATTAAACGGGTATTGATAATGATCTGAATCCCATTTTAAAATTTAAGTGTAACTTAATTAATCTTGATTTGCAAATAAACGCAGTTAATTAAAATTTAAGTCAAATATTGTAAAACCGGTATGTTTTCAGTTTCTTTCAAAGAAATATTTTGATTGGTATATTTGATTTTGAATGCTCAACTTCGTCAGAATTAACAGAAATCAAGAAAAATGCAAAATGTTAATTTAATTCAGCAGGGAAATTAGTTTTGCATAAAATATATTCTGATTTTGTGAAAGAATAACCTTTATCGTTTAATTTTATTTCAATTTTTATCACCCATAAAATCCTTCATGCCTTAGAATTAAATAAATAATTCTTTTCTAATTTGAAATCTAATTTATGCACTTATTTGAAGTTTCCTGATTTATTACCATTAATTTACATTTACTTTACACTCACGGTGTGTTTCACCAAAGGGTAAATATTTTAAAATCAACAGCGAATATTGAATGTCACGTATTAACTATGAAGTTACTGGATTTAAAGTATTACTTTCATCGAATGTTACATTTAACATTTTCATGGGATCTTAATTTTTTCACATTTCAAAAGAATACATTAAAAGGATCTGAACTCGAATGGATGTATGTTTGCAAGAAAGAAGTCTATTTCGACAAATTTTCCGTTTACATATTACATTTAGCACATAAATCGTAATTAAACTTACAAAGAAGCTTGACAATTCTCTTTTATTCACGCTTTCACTACATTGATAGTAACAAATTACTCCTCTAAAATTGTACACTATTTTCGCCTTTTTTTTGTGAACTTTAATCCAATCCGAGGTAATTCCTTTCGTTCCTTGTCTTCATCAATCCCTTTTATTAATGTTCCTCCAGGCTTTCGTTTATAAATTATTTTCAGAAGGTGAAAAAAGTGTCGTAAATCACTGCAATGAAGTTACAGGAAATAACGCACAGTTTTCTGCTCTAACGCTCAGGACCGCACATATCGAGGATACACAAGCAAAATAGGAGAAAATGCCGAGAATAACATGTAAAAGAACTGCTTTTAGCTGATAGTTTGTTGAGCAAATTTATTGTAGAATTCATTCATTCATTTCATATTTAAGAACAAAAGGCTTACTATATTTTATACTAATCAGCTCTTATTAAAGGGACGTTTTCGAGAGCATAAGACTATAATGCATTGTAATTAAGCATAATGTAAATTACTTTGTGATTAAAACTAAGATTTTCTCATCATGATGCGTTGTATACGTTCAAGCAAACAATCCGTACTATAAATGGAAATAATCTCTTAAAGAGCAGCTAATTTCCCTAGAGTACTTCCCATTATTGGATAGTTTATTTTTTTAGTTTTATTCCTAAATTAGCTCCTTTATAAACGCTAATTTCACTTTAAAAGTTAAGAAATGCTGCTAATGCAAATCTGATTAATTATTATGGAATCATATTTTGGAATAAATTAATTTTGAAGAGCATTAATCATGTTGCTATACCAGATCATGTTACATGAAATGTCCTAACTATTTCATGGGCTAGAGGTTAATGCGCTCATAATTTACTTTATTACCTGATTGAACATTCTCATGGATTCTTTGGAAGTGTTCTTTGACCCATTCAGCAATGGAGTCAAATGAAAAATACATTTGAAAGAATTGACTAGCATACTTGTTGATTTAGTGGTTTAAGTAGTGATATTGGACAATATTTTATGCAACTGTGTTTGAATTATTTCTGTTAATAATATTTTTCAGGGTGTAGATGAAGCTCTAAACGGATAATATGCGTGTTCAGAATTTTAGGGTGTTTATTTAAGAGTAATTAATTAAAATAAGTTACTATCCCAATATTCTAGTTATGTTTATACTCATTTTCTTTCTTCAAACTGCGAAGAAATTTCTTATACTTTCATGATCATAAGCAAAAATACACAAAGGGCTTAAAAGTGGATATGACTTGTGAGCAAAACGTCTACGGATTGGTACTTGAAGAAAACGACCAAAATAGAAGAGCTGTAAAATAATCATACAGCATTATCATGCAGCATTTACTGATACAATGATGCAGGCAAAATGCGTAGTAGAGTGCGAAAAGGGAAAAAGTGAGGTAGCAAAGGGAGCAACAGTGGAGCACTGTGATGTATTCAAAAACTGTTGTACTACACGAGTCAATAAACTCAATTGTAATTAAATGACGTCATAACTTTCTTCAGGATTTATTGTATTGTTTGAAAAATTGTCAGTATGGTTTCAGGAGAGAGAAAAAGAAATGTTTCCCTTTGAAATCCTGCACAAAGGAGCACCTCTCCTAAGAAGATAGCTCTCGCGTGCACTACTCTAATCAGTTACCCACCCACGCAACCAACTTATTCAGTGCAGAGAACCCATGCAAATATGTGCTCTTGTATTATTTTAACAGGATTTGTTTGCCCTCAGATTTATTAAATAAATTCAGCTGAAACAAAATTATTCGTAATTCCTTAATTTCAAATTAAATAAATAATGCAAATTAATAAGTTTACAGTAATAAAAATTATTCAAAAGTAAATAAATAATATAATAAATTCAAAAGTAAATAAATAATGCAAATTAATAAGTTTACAGTGTAAATCCATCCTGGAGAACTTAAAAAATAAAACGTTTTTAGACGTTTTTAGAGCTTCATATCTGGTCACCTCTGAAGAAACATAGGAACAGCTTAACTAATACTAAAATGCAGTTATCATATCTATCTTGCAGGCCCCGCCAGCGGCCGAGCGGTAACGTCTCTGAACACTGGTAGTTCAGTCCGAGGTTCGAATCATGCGAACGGGCTGGCTGCATGCATATTCACAAAGCCTACAGACCGTTTCTTCTACTGTTTGCTCCGATTGGTTAAAACAGGAAACGTAGGGTTACAGAATCTTGTACTTGGCGACTTTTGCATCATCACCATTACTATTTGTATATCAGCCTCGTGTACCGAAAAGTGTGCAAAAGCCAACGGCGAAACAGCAGCTCAACGGTAACGAGTATGATAAAATTTGTCGGACTTCTAGATCGCTGGTTCTATCCCCGCTCGTGAACTTTTACGAACTCTGCTATGGACGGATTTGTTTTTATCCTCACTTTATTGAATTGACTTTGTCATTATTGGTCTTTTTGCCTTCGGGTGTGGTGTTAAAAATTTAACACTTTCATTTTCTCTATTTTTGTTTAATGCTAATTTTTCTTATTTTTATTTACTGGTTTGTACTCTTTGTAGTAGGTACCAGTAACAAGATTATGATCCAAGATCCCGAAAAACGTTTCAATAGAAACAGCGCATTATGGAATAAAATATAATTTTAGTTATACTTACTCATAATTTAGGCTAAAAGAATCAGTATCCGACGCCCTTAAATGTTTATTCAATTGATTGATTGTATTGATTGTAAATATTAATTGTAAACACATTTTCTTGGAAAACAATTATCGTATTTTTAACAGTTTAAATTCAAATACAAATAAACTGTTAATAAGATCAGTAGGTTATTTAAAATATATTCCATAAAATTCCCCATAGCTTTCATTCATAAAATAAAAAAAAAATATCAAATGAAATAAAAGCTGTTTCTCCTCGCTGTACTGAAAGCCTACAAGGTTTGTTTGGCGTTAATTACCACGCCTACAAAGCGATAACTCGCCATTCCAAATATGACCGACAAGCAGATGTTTCATCCAATGAGAGCAGACTGTAGAAGAAATGGTCTGTAGGCTTTGTGAATATGCTGGCTGCATGGCCGTTTTCGTGGTTTTCCCCATGTGTAACGTGTATACGAGCCAGTTTCCCTTAAAAATTCTTCCCCGAAAGTATCCCTCCCTTAAGGCAGATAGCTCTCGAGTGCTTTGTCGTAATATAATAAACAAACCAAACCATATCTGTGTTGCAGCGCTTAGTGTCCCCAAGTGCTGTTTTTTTATTCAAACAGTGCAATTTAATAATCCATCTTCTGTAGTTCTGGGCGATCTGGCAATCCCGCTTGTTCAACAACTATTTAGTCCTTTTCACTTCTGATAATCAACACTCTGCACCGCTGATCTTTGAAGAATGTGGACCAAATTTTACTGGTCTAGTTATTTTAGCTAATTTTAAGATTGTTTGTCAAGATTGAAACATATTTGGAAATTCTAAGAGGTTTCTAAACAATTAAGAGAAAAAATAGCTCAGATATTTATTAAACTTAAAATTTAGGTTTGCACTAATCAGTATCGGCCCGTGGACATAAGTGTGAAAAAGGATATTTTATATCTATGTTGTTAAAAACTGTAGAATATTTTCCTTGAAATTTACTAAAGTCAACCCGCTAAATATCGCAATAACAATTTATAAAAATTGCACTTAAAAAGAAAGGTCAGTTAATATCATTTACAAATATAGTAGAAATAAAAATAATTTATATAATTAGGAATTTTAATGCTAGAGCTCACAGTTAGTACAACGGGTAACACGTATGTCGAACGATCTTAATGTTCAATACCTGTAAACATCTGTCACCAGATTCAGAATTCGCCAATAGATCACACAGGGAGGCTTAGCTAAAAAAATACCTAACTTTGGAAAATCGAGTACAGGTCGATGCGCAAGCTATTGGTCACTTCATCATCGCGTGAATTTCTTTGTCGTAGTCAGTGGCCGACTTGATTGATCGTGCTCAGCTTGCAACGAAGGCCGAGAACTATGGTAGAAGGGAGAGTAGAACATATTTTCTTATGCTGTTCATGGAAATAAAGAATGTGCAGTTGATCTAGGTAGTTCAGAAGTTTATCGCTATCGCTGCACTTCTTTTAAAATGAAGTAAAGCATCTGTGCATGAAAAAGTCGGTCGTTCAGGGATTCATGAACAAAATACAGAATTTTCTGTTTGGAAAAGCGAACCATATTTCTCCCTTCCTTATCGATTTTTCTGAACGCTTATGAAGATAAAGTATTGTTTTCTAACTTTTCATAAAAATATATTCTATACATGATGTATGGAAATATTCAAAATTCATAACGTATGCAATACAATAAAAATAAAATTATTTAACACTTACATCTGGTCAGGTTAGCATATTAACTCATTCAAGATATTTCTGCATTGATTTGTGACATATTAAATCATTACGTATATAGCTATTAAGAATGAAAAATGATGTAAATAGGGCCTTCAAAACAAAACTTTTCTCAACTGCTGCTAAGATTGATATAAAATTATTATTTAATTAAGTTAAATTATACCTGAACAAGCAAAGAATGAAGTTAAAAAGGAGAAATTTTATCAAGTTATTAAAATAATTAAGTAGAAGACATTTGGGTGTCATATTGTTTTTTCAATACATTTTTTTAAATAATTACACCAAAAAGCGGTCAAGTCCTATATGTTCACATTTTGACACTAGTATTTTACTCTGACGGCCTTTTTATGTATTAAGAACCGTTTTAGTTACTGCATTTTTGTTACGATTTGTACGTACAAAATATTCAAGTGCATTTGGGGTCTGAGTCGGCTGCCATAAGTTGTTGTTTACCTTTAATTAAAATATGTTTGCCTTGTATAACTGAAAAAAAGCCAAAGCAGTATTTTTTTATTAGTTCAGTATTTTCAAATAGGACTGAAAACACATCATTGACTTTTTATATAGTCCCATCATGTTCAGTGTATATTAACTCTTCAATAATGATTGTATTATACAAGAAAAAAGATTTTGGCTAAATTGAAGGTACTTTGTTGTCTAGATCTTTACTTGAAGCAACTATCTGCTAAGTTCAACTGCATCAGCAACAACACGTGAAAAGACCCTTTCATTCTGCTCAAAAAAAAAAAAAAAAAAAAAAAAAAAAAAAAAAGGGGATTTACAGTCGGTTTTCCCGGTGCCTACAAATCTACGCCGTTACTTTTAGCGGCAACTCAAAACATAAAAGTAAAATTTAAACTAAACCTAAGTCAAATGATCAGCCGATGCTGGACAGAGATATTTTAACGCATAGTTAGTTCTTTGTAGACAAACCTGCAATTAATATGCAATGCTGTAAAATAGCAAGCTTAAACATCAGCGAGACAACGTGGCCGAAAGGCAAATCACGCTCTGTCTTTAGTAACCCAGACGCCAGCTTAAATAGTATCTTTGTACACTACTTTGCATAAGACGCGAAACTGAAATCTCATTCTGGCAAGAAAGCGTGAGTTTAAAACCAGAGCAACAGGCAAGGCTCATTCAAAATAAAAATAACTGTTAAATAAATTAAATTAAATCTCACACACTAATGCACAGCCGTTTTTAGCGTTTTGCTCACAAAGAACTTGTCAACTCCTGAAAGTTTTCCAACGCTGTACTGATACACCCTGTATATTAAACGTTAAATGCAGTAACGCTCCAAAAATCAGATTAACTGGAGCCGTAGGCCACCCAGGTATTAAAAAATTTGGAATGAATAATTTGACACTGAATTCAAGTTGGATCGCTGGAACGTTTAAGAATTAAATAAAAAATTCTCATATATTTTCCGAGTAAATTTAAGAATTTCAATAAAGTAATTTAGGTTTATGTAAATAAATATGACATTTAAACACGCATTAAAGTTCAAAAGGAAACAAATATTCATTTTCGCACATTAGCACGTAGGAAGCTACGTTGTATTCTTGAGTAACAATACTGAAATTTCTACTCAAAACACTCCGATTGCTTTCGACAGACAGAAATAAGCATACAATAACTTAAATCTTATAACGGGAAGCATTCAGAAAAGAAAATATCCTTTAAGAACTCGATGTAACACCGAAAATACAGCCAACATAGGTAAAGAATGGAGTAGTTACAGAAATGAAAAGTAAGCCCGGTTAGTATTTTTCTTTAGCCTGCATAGTTTCCTTAACTCACTTCCCTTAGCCACAATAACATATGGTCAAATAAGTAACCGGATTTTTCATTTACAGTGCATATACCTAATGTCATCTATGCTGAAAAATATTTTTAAAAAGTAAGAGAGTTTAAGTGGTGAAAGAGTTTTAAGAAGACGTAAAGTTAGTTCAGCTTGCATAATTTAAAAGGATATATTAAATAACAATAATTTTTGTTCAGTTTCATTAAAGTAGATCAAGGAGAAAATTAGCTTTTCTACTCCATCTTTACAAATTACTATTTGCTTTTAGCGCGATTTCAGAAGATCTTTCGTCTACGATTGCGAATATTTTCAATTACGATGCAAAATTTGCAATTTTCATATACTGCTTCACTCAAATGGAAAGATAAGAAAAATTACCTGCCTGTTAAACGAGTTAATAAACGAAGTATCATATAGTTACTAAGACTTTAAAATTTTACTGAGTAGAACTTGCTTAATAATTATCAAAGGAATTTCAACAGAACTTTTCTAACGGAACTTTTCTTATCTTTTCTGGGACGCTCTCGGTCAAACTTAGGATCGCTTATAAGAATTACCTTAATTAAACAATTCAGTGCTCTCTGCCTCTTAACTTGAATTAATGCCGAGTTACGTTATGAGCCTTAACGTTCGTAATAGTTTAGAGGCATTTACGAAAGTTTAATTAGTTTATGTGGAAATTAATTAAAACGAAGAACTGTATTGTCAAATTAACTTTTCTATATTAATAATTTAATATTTATGGAAGCCTAAAAATACTGGAAAAATTCAATAGCTACTGTTTGAAAAAGAGCTATTATTTAAGAACATCAAACAAGAATGAAATTATGGGCTCTTAGGTACACATCAATCAGATCTGAACTATTAAATTATCTTAGAATTTAAGGTAAACAGAAGAGAGAATACAAAAACTGCTAATCTATTGCTGAACCGAAGAAATCAAATGTCGTCAAATGGTCAACTAGTGTAAAACAAAGTAGTTTCTTAGAATTCATTACGTGCTTATTATGAACATACGGAAAATATGAACCACAACTTCATGGGTAGTCATCAGGAATTATTTATCTTTCCTTCCTCAGCCATCTCTGTTAATTGATTGCAAAACATTCAGCAAGCAACCTAATAAATTAAAATATCAACAGAATTTTGTGTTAGGTTCATCTCATTCTTCTGACTATTAGAAAAAACACATTAAATTTTTGGTATTAATTTTTAATTATTTGGATATTAATTTAAGTACTACTACATTTCAGGCTGCCAGATTCAATTTATCGATTTCCATCTGTTCATCTGTAGACGCTTTTGTTTATAGATAAATTGTTATTTAACTTGTGAATTGACTTGAGATAGTTATTTATGTGAGATTATAATTTATATGTTTTTAAAAGAAATAATAAATGTTAAATAATAACGTTCTATATCTGTCAAGTCTGTCTTTCAGTTACATGTCGTTTCTCATTTTACCGATTTTAATGAAAAATCACTTTTATAATAAAAGTTTGCATCAGGTGCCTTTAAGGAAAATTTTATCCAGTTGTCAATTTTTCCTTCCCTTCTTGGAATTATGCTTATAGTGTAGTAAACTATTGATCAGATGGTCTTTTCGCGCTTCATGAGTGGCCGGCCATATTAGAGCACTCACATTTCAACAGGGACAGAAGTCTATTGCCATTGGTGTAAGGCTGACATGGTCACCCCGACCCATACCTTCGCTTGCTTGGATTTTAACAAAGACGAGGTCCTTCAGGATCGTCTATTGTTTTTAGATTTTTTAGATATTTTTGGATTTATCTAGGATTAGTGACAACAACAAACTATTGATTATTATAATGTTTTTATGATGCTCAGTTTTTATAAGGCATTTTTTTGCCTTACTGTTGGATAAATATAATTCGCTAGGGTCTTCCAATAATTTTATTTTAAGAGAAAAATGCCATGGACATTCTCTGAACTAAGGGGTTTCTAAATTTAAGTAACTGTATAAAATGTTTTATTAACATGGTTTATCAACATAGATCTGATTTTTAAAGACTGTTTTTATTGGATAAGATAGTAGTACTAAATAGAACTGAAACAGCTTAAATCGGTAGGAATCTGAAATTATAGATTTGTAAACCTTACAACTTGGATGTCAACAGGTTTTAATATAATGATGGAAATAAAATATGGTATAAACAACTAAGCAGATGAATAAGCTTTCTTTAAGTCAATTTTAATTTTTTTTAAAATGTTTTTAGTCAATTCTTTAATTTCAGCATTTGTAGAATCTAGCCTTTTAAAGAGAAGCTGAATTAGTTTTCTACCTTTTGAATTCGTATAATACAGTTCTTTCTACGTTTATGGCAATAAACGTAGTATTATATATCTATATCTATATCTATATCTATCTATCTATCTATCTATCTATCTATCTATCTATGTGTATATATATATGAGAGTAAATCCTTCCACACCATTTACTTCTACTTCAACTCAAGGCATGATGACGTGGTGTAGCTCAGCTTGCAGAGCGACAGACGAGCGTTGGAAGTGCTGGAGACGAGACGCATCAAAACATCGAGCGGATATTTGAGATGGAATGGAAGCGGACAGACGGTCCGCAGGTCCATCAAGATGCTTGTCTATGCTATATTAGGGCAGACGTGCCCCTTTGAATGTGTTTATAGAGAACTGTATATGAGTCGTCAATACATAAATCCTGTGAATGACTGTAATGTTTGGAATTGCTATCATAATGAGATTGCTTGCAATATTAACTTTAACTATCTTTTATTTATCTTACTTTTCATTTATTTAATATTAGTAAAAATAAAGCATTTGATAATGCAATAGTTCTACCATGTTTTTTGAAAATACTACATATATATATACTACTTAGAGTTGTTAATTTTTTCTTAGATTTATATATAAATGTACGATATTCTGTTCTCATTAAAAGCAGCAACAAAACTAGGCTTGCTTGTTTTGAGACTGATTTGCTTGAAATTTTAATATTAAGAGTCATTCACTGCAATAAAAAGAACTTATGAATTACTTTAGTTATGAAAATGAAATTTTCTATAGAGAATAATTATCACATTTGCTAAATTAGGTTTCCTACTTGCCTAATCCTACTTTCATCAGACGAATTATTATCTTTGCAAACTTACTACATCTAAACTGAATCTCACTAAACCCTCGAGAAATAAAAACTACACAAAACAGTTATTTGATATTTCTTATAGTAATTTAAAACTAAACTTCAAAATCAAGAAAAAGCTTCCCACCACTACTTGCGTTTAAAATTAATACTAAACGACAAGTAAACAATCAAACTATGTGTATCAAGCTTCGCCTCTGTTACAATTCACCTCTGCCTAATGCTAATCTGGAAACACATATACACTGACTACCAATAAGTATTTGGACACCTGTGATAGAAAAGAAAAACTAACTTTATTCAAAATCAATAGTTGGTAGAGCCTCCACAAGAGGTAATTACAGCGTGGACCCTCCGGGGCATACTTTCCACAAGTCTTTGTATGACAGCTAGTGGTATTTTCTTCCACTCGGCTTGGAGAAGACATAGAAGTTTCTTCACAGATTTTGCACGAGTAGTGCACCCCTGAATTCGGTGATGCAACTTGTCCCAGAGGTTCTCGATAGGGTTCTGGTCTGGACTCTGGGCAGGCCAGTCCATTCGATGAACTCCATTGGCAGCATACCAATCCTTGGTTAACGTCGAAACATGACAACTGGCATTGTCGTCCTGAAAGTAACAGGGGTCCAACCCGTAAAACTGCCACAATGTAGGAAGCACATTGTCATCCAAAATAGTGCAGTAGGCATCGGAGTTGAGCTTACCATGAATGGGGACCAAGGGTCCCAGCCCATACCAGGAGAAACACCCCCAGACCATAATTCCACCTCCGCCGAACTTGACTGTTGGCACAATGCATTCTGGCAGGAGACGTTCTCCAGGTTAGACGCCAGAACCAGACACTGCTATCCGAACGGTAAAGGGTGAACCTTGATTCGTCACTCCAAAGAACCCGTTTTCACTGATCTACAGTCTAATTTCGATGTGCTTTGCACCACATTAACTGAGCAGCGCGTTGGACTTTGTGATCAAAGGCTTATGGGCAGCAGCACGACCATGAAAACCAAGCAGATGTGCTTCCTTACGGATGGTATTCATTGAAACAATACTCCCGGATGCCTGTTGGAATTCCTTGCGGATGAGGGCCATCGGTTGGGTGCGGTTCTTCCGAATTTCTCTGGACAGCACTCGTCGGTCTCTATCTCCCAGTTTCGTTGGTCTGCCGACTCGGGGCACATTCCGACAATCACCGCTCACCTTTCACTTCTTAATCACATAGGCCACTGTCGATTTTGGGTACTTCAGATCGCTAGATATGTCCCTTAAGGATCAGCCACATTTGTGATACCCGATAATTGTACCTTTCTCGAAATCAGAGAGCTCCGAACTGCGAGGCATCTTGCATGCGACTAAAGCCGATGCTGTTTCCTACACGATATATACCGGCGGAGACCGTGACGTACCTTAAGACTGCAGATATCGTCATTTGCATAGGTGTCCAAATACTTATTGGTAGTCAGTGTATAAGCTCAGTTTCGGACTGTTCAAATAGGCAGCAGCTCGCCACGGCAGGAATCAAAGGTTGACCAGCAAGGATAAACATTTGGCATTGCCAATATAGGCTTCATAAATATTGCGTGCACTTGCTAATATTTAAGCTTAACTTAATTAACATTTTGGGAAAGTCGACGGAAAAATAGAAGGCGCGTGAAGAAACATAAAATAAGTTGTAAATTAATTATGATTTAGATCAGTCTTCCTTAAACGATTGACTTCAAGGACACCACTTTTCTCTAGCTTAGTCAAATTTATTTTAACAAAATCATAATTTGATGTTCATTTGTTTAATTAGTTATTATTATTTAGATTATCATATTCTTTTCTGCCAGAATGAGAAAGTGGTAAATATCCGTGTTTTAGGAAGCATAAAATTTCAATCATCTGGTCTGCAAGGGAACAAATTTACTTTAGAATCAAATTTAGAATTCGATTAAAATGTGGAATGGAGTGAAATAAATATTTGGAAATTTATGCTTTGTTTCACAGGACGTAAAAACAATTAATTCGATTGTTGCACTCTACGCAGATAACGGTTACTTCATCCCTTACGGAGAGCTCATCGTGTTCGCAAGTAGTTAATAGTTAGTCATTAAGTTTTAAAAGGTAACAAAAGAACTCATCCTGATTAAATGGGAATATTGGATTTTCTAAACTTGATTGGTACACGAGAAGAATGAGTTGTGGAATTGGAAGGGATGGGCTGAAAAATTTATAAACGATATTTTACGTTTAATTGAATTACATAAAGATTATATGTCACAAGAAGACAATGACACTAATGTACAACCTAGGAAGACCGAACTAGTATTTCTAAACTAAAATAAAATCTGCAATTTTAAATCTGTCACAGAAAAGTCATCCCTCAAAAGCTGTAGTTTTTTTCCCTTAAAATTTTTTTCCTTTAAGTTTTATCCTTTAAAAATTTTGAATTTTGAGAGAACGGATTTTTTTTTTATTTTGTAGAAACAGAAAATATTGAAAACGAAGTCCTTAATCATAAAGAAACTAAACTAAGTACATTCCTTGAATGAATCAGAGTAAGACTGCAAATATATCTTGTTGTTCGGATCTGCTCAATGAAGTCCTATGTTAGGAAGAAAACTTATTATCAGTAAGTAATTTATTTCGTACCTTATTTCTCAATATTTAAAATTCTTGTAGTGTTTCTAAAATTTAGTTAAAGTCAAAGCCTTTTCAGAAGTTCACTGAAGATTATTCAACAGTAAAGACTCTTTAAATAATGTAAGATCTGAAGTTTGGAGCACAATTCTTAAAATATTAGTCGGGTAGAAATTAAATTGAATTTAAAATTAAAGAGCTTTTTTAACGAGCATATTTAACTAATATGTTGACTAAAGCCTATTGTCAGATCATAAAGTTCTTAGAAACGAGATATTTATTCGGAAGCTTTCAATAAGTTATACATTAAGTGTTATCTCTTTCTAAAACATTAAATACATTTATTTACTTTATCTAAGAAAAACGAATCAAGAATAAAAATATTTTCAAAAAAAAAAAAATTTATTACATTTTAGAAAGAATTTTTGTTTCTAAAATTTTCTTTCTGTAAATCAGCGTACTATACAAATTTTAATTCCTCAGTTCCTTTTTCGAAGCAACAAAATCACAAATATAAAAATTTTAAATTTGCTGATTTTTGTTTTGATATGAAAACGTTCAGTCGTACCCTTACGTATACGTTGTTGTTGCGACTTATCCCAGTTGTGTAACAGTAACGTTAGAACAAGCCCACGAAATTCATCTTGATAAGGAGTGCAAGATTGTGACTGTCGTTGCCAAGAGCCTTGAGCATAATACAGAGGTGACAGTACGAGTTTGTTCAATTCCGCCCCCAATTTGGATGGAGAGCACCCTGCGGAAGACAGGTCCGAGGTCTTCCACCCCTCTTCTCCCACCATCAACCTCTCGAGAGGACTTTCGGCTTCGCCGCATATTTACAGTGCCACCACAGACGCTATACGTTTACAAACATCCACGCCCCTTCCGGGATTCGAACCCAGGCCTTTCGGTACGGCAGTCAGCGTCGCTAAGCCCCCTCCCGGTTGGGCGGCTTTACCCCCATACGTATATGCACCGACTATTAAAGCGAGAGACTTATTACCACCAGAATATGGCCTTTCTTTACTTGCATTTTCTAGATTAAAAACAAAATTAGTGTTTACAGCATTTTTTCAGTTAGATATAAATAATGGAAAGAGATGGTTTTAAAATATCTTACAAGCTGTTTTTTTTTTTTTTTTTAAATTTTTGTTTTGAATCATTGTCTGTATTTTGCAAGAATGTTGTGAAAATTATTTTAAAGTTTCCTAGTTAAGTTAAATTTAAACACTGCTCTACCTACCCTTTTATTCACCGTCATACATTTTACCCCAGACCAGAACGCTATGCAAATTAAGAGAATTACAGAGCTAGGCTCCAACTCATACTTTGAGGAGTGAAAGCCGTCGTGCTGTGTAGAAGAATTAACGCTACTATTTCATTAGTCGGAGTCCTCAACGATTCTCATTTTGTTTGGTAAGTGATTTTATAGTGATTAGCTGAGGGAAATAACTAGAAGTGTTGTTTGATAAACTCTTTCTGTTAATTGAAATACTCCAAAGCACGTCTCTTGGTTTTTAAAGTAATTTTCGAGAAGTAATCAATTTTCGTTTTCCAGTTTTACATTTTAACCTTAAGTTTGACTCACTAAGAATGACAAATAATGTTTTATTTAAATTTACGTTTCTGTCTATGTGCAAACTAACAGTCGTCATGGCGATAATGTGCCGACCGAGTCAAGAAAACTTTGCACCAAATTTCTTTAGGTAGGTATAGTTTTAAAAATGGTTTAAGCAGAAGATTTTTTTAATTTTAATTTCTTTAATGAATAAATCTAATTCTGAAATTATGTTTCATAGTTGGCATGTCCGAGGTTGACATAAAATGACAACTTGACAAATTAATGGTAACCTACGGAGCGTAGAAAATGAGTAATCCGTTGCAAAGTTTACAGATTAAATACGGAGAGGGTTGTACGATCGTAATGCAGGAAAATAAGGGTAGAACATGTACCATGGTTACAAGTAGCGTAGCCGTGTCAAAGAATTCCAACATTGACTCTGGTATTTTATGATGCCTTAAAATTTTATGTAACAGTAATTCCCAAAGGCGTTGAAGTACAGAAATAAAAAATGATAATGTAGTGTTTCAAAAGAAGCGATGCAATTAATAACAACAGGACTCGAATTGGAAAGGAAATAAAATTCAATTATAACACTCGGGAGAAAATGCTTATTGCAGATAAATATTACAAGTGTTCATTCTATCCATTGCTGTTATCAAAGTTGAAAATGACGATAGATGACGCATGTATCGATAGGATATTAAAGCAATTGTTTCATGCTCCTAGCTACAAGTGGCGAAGCACCGTCCTGTCAGATGACTTTCTGAAAAGCAGTACATGTCCACAAATCAAGACTAACTTGGAAGTATGTGGCACTGACACTCTGCGCTGCATAATCTCTGGTTACGTGATTTTTGAACAATACAGGAGGAAATCAACTGTCATGGGCCCAAGAGAAATTAACTGTTACTCCACTGCATACAGTTGCTGTGGTATCGTGCTATTGTTTTTGTAACAAGTCTTGTACGGTTTTGTAAGTAGGTCTTGTCATTTGGCACATGAAACCGGTAAACATTTCTCTTCATATTTAGCTGCACAGTTAAACTAAAACGTGCTTCCTCTGTCCATGGAACCCATAATGGGAATTCATGAGCTCCTGTAATATTTGCATCTGATAAAAGAGTTAAGAATGAATGTTCTTGGTATATATTTTAACATGGTGATCTTAGGATAGAACGAGCTCCTGTGGCTTAATAAATCCCCATCACAACAACAACATAAACTTCGCCAAATCGTCTTCAATCAAATGGGCAACCCGTTTCTTCGAATTTGGGAATTACGTTATGCAGAACTTATCTTGGATAAGTTCAACTATGCACTGTGCAAACTATAAAACAGATGAAATTGTTTTATAAAAACTTCATTCATTAATGGCGGCACCAGGAGCTCATCATCTTGCTTTTGGACAAATCGCATTCCTCTTTTGTCATGAAATGAGTAAACGAGCAATAAATAATAGAAAATGGGAAAATGAGCTCTTTCTTTAAATGCTATTGGTAACAAGATTTTTGGAGGATAGAAAATACACGAAGAATGAAAGAACGCCAAACAAACTTCAACTATGGTTCTGAGCTTTTTTTTTTTTTGAAGCAAATATGCGGGTGTTCTATAGCATGTAGTGGTTATTTTTCCTTTTTTTTTTTGTTTTATTTAAAAGCTGATTGGTCTGTTGTTTTTCATGTTAACACACTGTCCCAACGCCTTATGCCATTTTCCATCAATGAGAATCTGTCACAATGAATTCACAGTGTGTATATATTGCAAATTTTAATGCAATAATATTTACTGCAGTCACGAAATTCGTTATACTCCTGTTTTCCTGTATCGCAAGCGCTGCCACCCTGAACTTACCTTACAATAGCTACAACGGATTTTTAGTTTAACGCATTCCTGAATTCACACTCTGTTGACCAGGTACTCATCATATATGTTAAAATTCAATGTGCTATTTTATATTACTTTATATGTTCCTAAAAATCAGGTGGCATATAAAATTTTACTAGAAAATAATATCGATAAAATTCTCACGAAAGTGTGTAAAATTTTATATTTTAGATTTTTCCTTTAAATTACTTGAAGTTGTAGTATGCAGAGAAATAGCATTATCCCCGTAAAACCAGATTAGTCATAGATTGCTTATTTGTTTGTCAACAATTCGAACGCAATATATCTCACATGAAATTTTTTCGATTATCATGGAAAGTAATTATTTTTTCTCTATCCATTCGCGGCCGTTTGCCTATTCAGCACTGGCCACTCCTAAGGCCACAGAAATGGAGACCGTTTTATCGTGGAGGCACCTAATAAGCGGCCATCGTTGCCTTCAATGAAGGGAGGGACAGTTACATCCATGCCTTGTCCGGGATTCGAACCCAGGCCCTTCGGTACTGCAATAAGGTCCCCTAACCTCTAGGCGGATAAAAAGTAATTATATCATTTTTAGATTAATTATTTCTCTGCTAATTTAAGGTGTTTAGAAAATGTACAATGAAAGTCCATTGTATTAATAGTTTAACTCTCAAAATTGCTGATCTCTCTATTTTTTTAACACGTCTACTAGAACGAGTTTATAAAAGTAATTCGCACTCGAAACCTTCTTTTTCCTCTGTTTGCGAATGATAATGAAGTGAGTTAAAAAGAATTTGACGCACATTTTTATTCTTTGACATGCATTTTAATCCGATCATAACACAAATTTCAGCAATTTAATCCTTGCCATGATTTATATTTTCATCATTTGGGAACATAACCCTGTAAGTGAATTTCATGATACTTATACTCTTATACTTCTTCCTAAATTATTTGCTTAGCTATAAACTTGTAGACTTTATTTGACGTTTCATACAGAAATAGAAAACATCATCTACATCCACGCCAAATTCGAAGCTTGAATTTTCCGATTTGCTAGACAAATGTGCTACCAACATTTACGAAGGCACACAGAGAAGGAGGTTAAAAGAAAGTTTGGGTTGAAAGCAGGAGCGATAGGAAAGCTGCTTAAACATAAAATAACTGTTAGCTAAATTAAATAAATCCCCACAATTTAATTAATAATACACATTGAATATGTGGTTGAAAAATTGAGTACAACGTACACAGTAAAAGTCGTAGTGTAATTATGAAATAGGCACTGAAACGTCTTACTAGTTTAATGAATTTCATGTTTAATTCGCAATCGTTCTTTAAAAATGGTACCACCTTAAGCGAGTGCCTTTCTTTTCTGAACTTCGTGTCGTTGTTACGGTTGGTTGTAGTCTTGGGACATGAATTTCCTCAATAGATTGGTTAAATTCTTTAGTTCGAAGATATGTACTTTTCCTTGAGAGTAAATGCGGTAGTTAAACAGCGAATATTATCTCCGTTGCATCAAATGAAAGAATTTCATTAACTCGGCTTCATTCCTTTAAATGGATACTCCGAAAGAGAAACTCTGTCAGAAGCTAAATGAACGTCAAGCGCTCTAAATGAATTCGAAGCCCCCTTTGGTTTTAATTGAAAGCTCTGGTGGCCCTCCCCCGAGTTCTCGCACTTGGTTAAACGCGATCAATTGGATGCCGCCTGCATAGGAAGTCGCTGAGAGAAAAATATTGGCAGGAAAATATTTACACGATCAAGAAACGTGACAGTTTCAATGGAAAGACCAAGAAAGTTTTCCTGAATTCCTAGACAACATACTTTTGTGTTAATTTCATTGCAAAATACGACCTCATTTTATTTTGACAGTCAGTCTTATGTAAATGTATTCTAATTTAATTAGGCTTTGTAGTCTGTCTTATTCATGGTTGATCACCGTTTTCCAGTTTTCCTCTCAGGATGCGAAAAAAACTTTCGACTATGATAACTGTAAAAAGTTCATGTTACGGCATGAGCTTGTAAGAGGAGTGAGTAAATTGCTGTTAATTTGTGATAAAACATATATCCCTTTTATTCAACTTTGCATAAATAAAAATTATTACGTTGTATTTTGTTTTGGATATTATCTGCTTCAAGCAATGTAAGCATATTTGTTTGAAACAGTTTAGAAAATGCAGTAAAAATCTCTCTAATGAAACCATTTAAGATTCCGCGCGATTTTGGTGTTTGAAAATGGTGGCCACCTTACATAGGGGATGTCCATTATTACTATTCATATTATTTGAATTCTTCGAAATAATCGTCACTTCCACAGGTGGTCATCTTCGAAGCATGTTCGCTATAAGACGTTTCACTGTACATTATTATTTTCGTATACACTCAACCATGGAGGAACGAAGTAAAAGGAGAGTCCCCTAACTGGTTTTTCACATGCTTTGCCTTGAAGCAGTGGTGCACTCCTCGTGGTAACCAAAACATTCAATGTGTGTGTGTGTGTGTGTGATTATGGCAAAGCCTCGAGGGCTATCTGCCTAAGGGAAGGGATGCCTTCGTGGAGGACTTTCTAAGGGAAACTGGCTCGTATACACGTTACACATGGGGAAAACCACGAAAACGCCCATGCAGCCAGCCCGTTCGCGGGATTCGAACCTCGGACCGAACTACCAGTGTTCAGCGACTTTACCGCTCGGCCGCTGGTGGGCCCAAAATATTCAATGACTTGCCATTAAGGATCAATGGGTTTTCACATGACCGGAGGTAAACATTTCGTAATTATGTCGTAAATATACGCATAAATGTATATATTTTATTTTTATACAATATTCAGAGACCTATTTATATGAAAAGAGTACATTTTTAAACATTTTAATTTGAATGGAATTAAATACTATACTTTTACCAGAAGAGTTTAATTTGAATGAAATATTTTCAAAAGTTTTTGTTAACTACATAAGAAAGAAATTTTAAGATCATTCGTTTTTATTTGGTCAAATATTACAAAAATTAAGATCAAGGTTTATTGTATTATTAATTTTAAAATTGCAAATTATTTCTTTTCCAATTACAAAGCTTCTTTTTGAAATACTTTCTCAAATATGAGATGATATTTTTTAGCTTCTGAGGCATCCTTTAAATAAAATATCAGAGTCACTTTATAATCAATGCTCTTTTCGGTTCATTTCAAATTAGAGCACCTTTTATTTTAATAGTTAAATACGTTAAATATTGCTGCTGATTTCCATGTACTTAACTTTCTATGAATATTTCTGAAAGGGAAAAAATAAAGGGGATTTCTTTATTATTATTTAAAACTTGTTCCTGAGTTATTATAAAATGAAAAGAAATAATTTTTTAATACTTATGAAATTTTTTGAATTCTTAATTTCAACAATATATACTCTAAAAATTCTTCTTTACTACTTCCTTAAGTACGCGTCTCATAGACTTTACAACACTTTTAACAGGTTGCCTTTCGGTACGAACAACTCTTGCTTAAATAGTTTTATAAGCATATTTGTCGACAGAATTTCAATTTATGTTTAGAATTAAATGTTAAGGTTGTTATATAATTTAGGTAATATTTATAATCATTATAAACTTAGATATATTTAATAACTAGATTTCTTTCCTGTAACATTCACAGGAGTGTATGAATTAATAAATGCTTCCTTTTCAAATACATTTATAAATGATTTAATAAATAGTTGTATATTTTATTAAATGACAATTATATGCTTTTTGCAAGGATATTTGTATAAATATCCATATATATTTTATATTTTTCATTTTCGGCGTATGCAAATCTTTAATTTCTGTGTATGTATTCATTGTATTTTTCAAGAAAAGTAATTTGCAATAATTTAGCATGTATCAGAATTTTTTATATAAGAAATATGCATCAAAATGAAAATTACAGAATATGTATGAGAAATATGTATGAAAAAAAATTAATGAAAATTATATGCATTCATGTTGTCTTGACATTCACATGGTCACATCATCTTGACCGCACATAGTACTACCGCCGAGTTGGTGGGTTCTGCATACAATTTTACACAAATGTCTGGTTGCAAATGAAGGAAATGTTTACTTATTAGCATATCTGTCTATATATTTATTAATTTTGGTGAGAATTACAGGATTTTGTGGTAATTTAATTTTTCAGTTAAGACATGTAAATCCAAAGAGATTATTTTTCAGTTATTTGAAAATAAGATGATGACTTTAAAATGTATCTATTAAGTCTCTCCACTAAAAATAAAAACAGAAATACGTAAAATAAAAGTAGCGTATACTCCATTAGAGATATCGAAAGAAGTACACAAATTTTGACGCTTATACCACTTAGTTATAAGGAAAATTGAGGTTTAAAATGTGTTATATTTTTACGTTATTTTTACGTTGAAGTTTTAAAGGTACCTTAAGATATTTTGCATTTCTTATGCATAACATTTTTGCTAAAATCTGTATTTTTGTAGTCCAGTAGCTTAGAATTTTATAAAATAAATTCTTAATCAAAATCGTTGTTGTAAATTTTCAAAAAATAACCAAGATGTGACTTTTGCGTAAATGCCACTGAACTATACGAATTGTTATTATCCATCCAACAATGAAGGTTTCTTTATGCGGAAGCGTCCTCGATTTTCGATTTGTGTGGAACTGTAGTGTTGTGGAAATACTATCACAGAGCTGTCCAGGATGGTGTGGACGTAAACAAAAAAACACCCCCTTTGGAAACCAAAAGCTTGGAAGCACTCCTTCAGTCGTAGTGCGGGGTTGGCGACTCCTTTTATTCTTACCTTCATGCACTCAGCAATTAAAAATTGTATTCATTTTCTTATGAGCATAAACAAATTCATCAGCACGTGGTCATTAAATTTCAGTTCTTTATTTCAATATAACGACAAAATGAGTGACCTAAGTATTCTAATGTATTTCAGCAATATATTAGTTTGCATAATGAAATGCTAAATGGAAACGGAGTAAGGTTTTTTTTTACCTTATCCGGCAGTCAGCATTAAAAACACCCCGTTAAATATAAGTACAAATTTAAAAAACGTGTTGCATTTCTAAACTATCTGGTGTATAAGTCCCAGATATCTCAATATATTTAAATTTCAAAACATTTTAATTTTGAATTTTAAAACATATTTTAATTTTAAAATGAAGGGATATCAATAAATATCAATATTCCCCAATCATATTTGGGGAAAACAGTCATACCTTTTGATTTAATAAAATTTTGCTAAGATCAATTAGAAAAATGAAAATGTAATCTATAAGTAAATGAAATAGGTACTTAATTCGGTGCAGTAACGGAGCTTATTTAAAAGTTCTTATATTTTAGGTTTGTGATATGCAAAGTACATACTTCAAATAATGAAAAATAAAAGTTTTAAACAATTTCTTTCATCTAATTCTCTTAAAATTCAGCTCATTACTTGTGTAATATATTTAACTCCACTTGTAAAAGATAGGTTTTTAAAATCCGCAAGCGCAACTGAAGCTGCAATAGTAATTTTCATAGGAACGCCGAGCATTGTTTTACGTGGCTCATTCATTTTGATGCCTACGTGGTGTGCTTTGTTTATAGCTGCTTTATCAAACTTCAGATTTTCAAATGAGTATAAAGTTTGATTTCTTGGTCTAGTATGAAATATCTCTTCTCATTTTCGGTTCTTTATGTAGCATGAAATTTGGTTTTAGAACTTGTATTATGTATAAAATATATATAGCATGGATTTAGAATTATCTACCTTCGCTAAGCCTGATGCTATAAGGTGCTCAACGAATACTGAAAATATGCAAAACGATTTCTTCAAATCTTTTATAACGCAACTTGGAAAATAATATTTACAAAAAAGGTTGTGTTGGAAAGTAACATCTACTACAGGAATGGGCAAACCTTTTCAGTCGCGGGCCCAAAATCGGAAACAAAAGGTTTGGCGGGCCAAGATAAATTTTTCTAAAATTTAAAAACAATATACAAGTATTACAATTTAAATATGTTAATGAGATGAATGGAATTGCGATTTCATTTTTAAAAGTTCCTTATATTGAGTTCGAAGTGAGATGTACTGATTCTAAGGAAACATTCTCATCTGTCAGTCTACTTCTGAAATTATTTCTAAGGTTCATAGTTGAAGACACTTGCTCACATATAAAAGATGAAGCAAACATAGCACTGATTTTCTGGGCGTGAGATATTAAATTTGGAAAACTTACTTTCGATAATGATTTATAAACTCTAACTTATATTTAGAATATTTAGAATTATTTAGAAAAAACTATTTTTATATTTAGAAAAAACTGCTTGAGATGATTGTTAGATTTCAACTCAATTAATTCAAGCTGCAAATCTGACCTCAGTGCTTCCCAATTTATGTTGAAAGGCATGGTAAAATTATTCAATTCTGTTTGAATGGCACTGAAATCTTGAAATCTGCATTCGAACTCAAAATGCAGTTTTTTTCAAGCCGTCTTTATATTCTTAAGCTTCTCTTCATTTACTGAGGGTATTGAATTTAACCTCGGGAAATGAGACAAGCCGTTCTTAGCTAGCTGCTCAGTAAACAAATTAAGTTTTCCTATTAAGTTTTAGGTTAAGATAATTAAGATTAAGTTTTTTCTAAGAGGTCTAATTCCCCTATATTGGATTCCCATATGTCTGCTCCCCGAGAAAGAAATAACGCTTGTTGGTGCCAATTTACAGTCATAACTAACAAAGAACTTCCACTTTTAACACTTTAGCAATTGAAAGCTGTCTGTGCTTGCTATTTCTGTAAATTTTTGTTTTTAGAACAAAAATAGAGAAAGTAAAAAGATCATCAACCCTCTGAAAAAAAGGAAGAAAAATAATATTTAAACAAAGTAGAAAAAGAGATGGTATATAAATACATATTTCTTTTAATTTACTTCTGACCGGAAAATTAAAATTCTATCCACGGGCCGGATAGAACCCTCCGGCGGGCCAGACTCGTCCCGAGGGCCATATTTTGCCCATTCCTGATTTAATAGATAAGAGCGGGAATAACATACAATCGGTACTGACTTGTATATCGATATAATAAATTTGTCAGTAGGAATTTGTATCATTATTTAGAATCGATTCCGCCATTACAACGTTTTTCAGTTTGTTTTGTCTTCCTTTGACACAGGTGACATGAGTTGAGACATAACAATTGATTTCAACCTGCACTTTGTTATGTTTGCAATTCAGTTTCATAATCATACGAACTCATGCGCATCGCCAATTGCAATGTGAGTCTCTACCATCACGTTAAAAGCTTAATGAAGACAACCACAGTAATTTTTTCTCTTCCTTCGAATGCTAGGAACATAATTCTCTTCACCACTGATTACATTATTTTAAATGTATACTGATTATTTACAAGTCAGATTTTTTCCCTTAGATCATTCAAGGGGGTGTTATATATTTCATTAGCTAAATAAAATTTGTAATCTTCTTAAAGATTTAATAATTCACGTCAAAGATGATAATACATTTTATATGGGACATCACTTATTTTGATGAATCAAAAGTAAAGAAAAAAAAATGGAAACTAGAAATGCATTGGGTGAAGGCTTTATATACGAGAAATAGAAAAAATTTAGCAATTATCAACTTTAAGTCTCAATTATTAAATTTTATCTTACAGGGTCTGGTCTTCTTAAGTAGCATAAAACTAAACCAAAACTCAAGAAAATCGGTGATTTATCACTGCGTCTTGTAAATACCACAGAGACAGAAGAAGGGTGTAAGGACCCTTTATTTAACTTAAATAAAGTTTAACAGTAGGTACCAGTTTGTGCTTACAGAAGCCAATATTTGGGCTTAAACGCAAGTTAATGGATGAAATAAAATTAATTAAATTAAGCATAGACTAACGGCTTCACAGTTTAACTAGCGCGCAAGCTTGCTCTGATCGAGGTCGGAGTAAACAAGCCTATTGGCAAGAATAACTCGCCGCTGCAGAATACTGATCGCTAGAGAATCAAAGTTAGCAACGTGATCTTCAAGCAGGCAGAACACGCTCTGATTTTACTTCAACTTCAGCTTCCGCGATATGCCGCGATTAGCTTGCAATTCTCATTACTTGATAGTGAGTAAATGAGGATCGCTTGCAGGTGAGGAAAAGAAGCGTGACCAATTTTTACTCTTTTTGTACTCACTCGTGTGCAACTCTAACTTTATCCTCTAAAACCTACTTTTAAATATTCTCTACTTTCTTCTTCATTTAAATATCGCGCGAGGTAGAAAATTTACATTCTGGCAGAGAAACAGAAACGAGACTTTACAGCAGCATTTACTTGTGTTTTGTATTTAAGTTACTGTCATACAGCTGGAAAAAGTAAGTGAATTATGTTTAAACGGCGAAACAGAGGTACCTGTCTAGTATTCCAAAACTAGATAAAGACATAAATATTTGTAAAACTGATTCTGAACCGAAGTTATTGTTAATATAATGTTATTTAAAATCGTGACGCTTTAAAAAAATGCTTTTAAAGACATAAAATCCTCAAAAGAGTTAAGAGTGCTAATACAAAAAAATCTCAGAAAGGCCTGAGAATTTGCAGTTTTCTTTTGTCAGTAAGTTCTGCATGGTATGTATTTTTTGGTCCATGATTTGGTCATGCAGTTACACGACTTTTTTCTATGAGCTTTATCAAACATTTTGTAACTGTAATAAACTTGCTATTTTCAAAACTTCATTTAACAAATGAAATGTATAATTTTAAATATTTTTAAAGCATTTTATTGTGATGGTTTTAACTGCATAACTTTGAAAGTAATTATCAGTATATATTTTAAGAACTTAGCTGCACAATACCATTAATATTTGTAACTAGCAGATATCTCAGAACAAAATACAGCCGTTCAGTTTAAGCCTTTCTTTGTAATACTTACGTATATTCCAATTGCTATATTAACATTTCCTGTAATCTCTGTTGCATTATGTCAAAACTCATATTAATGTAAAGTAAGTATGCAAAGATTAAGCTGCTTGTTTATTATATAGAGTTTATTTCGCTCTATTTAGTTTGAATGAACGCTTTTCTTAAATATTTTGTCAGAAAAGTTTATATCTATTTAAAAATTTGAAGACGTCAAGAATCCATTAAAGAGAATATCTGATATATAAAAACCATGCTTGCTTTATGTTTTTCCCTTTCAATCGTCCATAAAATATAATTAACCTTAACAATGCAAGTATTTTCTTGTAAATTTAAACCTTAATCATTTGTTTAAGATTATTAAAGTTTAATAATTTGCAATAGATACTTCTGAGCTTTATTTTCAATCCGGTTTACAAGATAAGTTACGGTTTACAAGATATAGATTTTCTTTACAGTTTACAAGATAAGTGAAATAACGTGAGCTAATAAATTCTTTATAAAAGAGCTTAAAAGTCTTTGTATACAAACAAAGGGCTTAGAAGCAATTTCTTCGCGAACTGTTAAGTTTCAAATTGCTAGTGCTTATATATACACACATAAATACGCACATTTATTGCATGTATTTGCAAATTTCGTTGTTTGGTAAGTAAATGAAACAATTTTCTAAATGTAAAATTTAGAGAATAAGATAACACTTATTCTTCATTCACATTTTGAATACTGTACGATCACGAACAAAAAGAATGGGGAAGCTTTGGGGAGAAGAATTTTTGTTTGGAAATGGGATCTTTATGCATCTAGATCCTTTTAGCTCTGTTTATCATTGAAACTATTCAAACGCAGGACTGATTCCGGCATCAAACGCTTTCTAAATCAACTCTGGTTTTACTTATTCAATACAAACTCCAAAGGAAATATTCCTCAGAATTTGTGGTCTTTTTCGAATACGAAAAATAAACATTGACTTACCGACTCTGTGCTTTGTCCTCATTGCAGAATAACGTCCTATTGTTCTATTGCTACTTCAGCGTTTGCTTGTTTTTCTTTCTTTTTAAAATAAATGGAAACCTTTAAAAATCGTATTTCAAGAATTTATTTGCTAACCTGCGTTATTTTTTTTAACTTTAACATGCTACATACTGGTATAGAATATTATCTTTCATATGAAAAACAATGTAGCGCTCAAAGGACTTATTTTATTTGGGTCCATTGAGCAATATGATGCATAACAGTTAATAAACAACTTAACTTTTATCTGCATACCATTTTAATTTAAGCTGCGGTTAAGATTTCGACTCAGAAACATACTTTACTGCGTCATTATACATGTAGAATGTGTCTTCATATTAATACTGAAAAGGGCTGACATTTTTTTTTCTGGAAAGTATAGTAATTGCATTGCAAGTTATTAGGAAATAAAATACACTTACATTTTTTACAACATTCAACTTTGAACGCTCTGGTAACTTCTAAAAGAATTTTTATTAAGATTTTAATATTCTTTTACGAGAAAGGGTTCCCCCCCCCTACGTACACATTTAATTTCGAAGCTTCGATCTTCACGAAATTCATTAGTCGAAGCTGCCTTGAGGCATCTCTAATGGAGAATAAAAGTGAAATTTAGATTTTTTCCTCCCGTCTTCAGTGCTTACCGTTATAACTTCACTGAGGATGATAAGTTTTTAGATATTTGAAAAACAAGCTCAAACATTTATAAAATATTTGATTTTATGAATTGTACGCAGCATATTTTACTTCTGTATAAGAAGTAAAATGTAATACTAATATATCATATTTTTATTTAATTTTTGAAGTTGCAAAATGCAAACTTCATCAGGTATTTGACTGTGTTGTGACGTTTTCATATTTAGTTCTTCTCCACTTACAGATTTGTAACAATAACTGTTATTTCAAAGAGTGATATTCAGTTGATTCTGTATTTAAGACACAATAACACGCCGAACAAATAACAATTCAGAAGTCAAACAACAAAAATCACAGGACTATGGTTTTACCATCGAGACTAGTCCTGTGAAAGTTTGAAAATATAACGCTGATTTTTGGCAGGTCAGGGTGGTGGTATGGTAAAACCATCGAAACTAGTCCTGTGAAAATTTGAAAATATAACGCTGATTTTTGTTGTTTGACTTCTGAATTGGTTCTCTATTGTTTGTTGATTCTGTAAAAGAGTTACTTAGTTTTATTACAATGACATTAGTTATGTAAATTGATAAATATTTATGAAATTAAGATAAACACAATAAAATCATAAATTCAATCGAAAAACGCACCGAATATACCAGAGTATGATTTATCTGTACTTTTATACACAATAGGCATTTGGTCAAGTAATGATACAACCGGAGCGGAAAACTCCGTATGTTTCTTCTTGTGCAAATTCTCGTACCTAGGTTAATTTGACTTCCAGCTACCAAAAAATCCCAAGATGCTAGGAAGCAAGCGTTAACAACCTTGTTTGCTTTCAGGCAATTTTACTTTTCTTGTTCAGAAATAAAAAATTTTCAGGTTGGTATTGCAGTTAGTTATTTATTATTTTAAAAAGTAAACCAGAAAAGCGTTGTCACTTAATTCTGATGAAAAAACAAAAGAAGTTTTAATACTTAATTATAGATTGAAATTAGTTTTAAAATACTTCATATGAAAATTAAATCTTTCTACTGGCGTACCCTACAGCTTTTGTAAATCTATATTTCGAGAGCTATATTGCATATTTTATTGTGGAGATAGAGCTACAGAATGTAAAAATTTGCAAACTGTGTCTTTAGAGCTAAATAAATCTGTTAACTACCATTTTTTTTCAAACAGAGCTGAAAAAATGGATAAATAATAGGAACGACATTTAAAAAAAAATCTGGAGTGGGTTTTTTAACGAGAATTAGTTTAATGGGAAAACGATTCTTCTATCGAAGAGTTTATGACTCTGTTCTGCAAATATAATCCGGATTGAGACAGCGTTATTATCTAGGAAGTGATAAACCAGTAAAACTGGTTTCTATTGAAAACCACTAAAACCGGAACACTCGTATAATGGAAATTCTTTTAGCATATTTTTAATATTATTATGATCTCAATACATTATGAGAATAATACTATACTATTTTTAGTGTATATCATTATTGTTATATTATTATGAGCATTATAGCGTATTTTTATGACTTTCAAATAAATAGTTATAAACAAATATTCTTATGTATTTCTCAATTTGTGGCATTTATGTTTAAATTTTACTAATGAAATGTTATTTAATTTACATCTTCCCTTTCTGTCCCTTTTCGTCACGAGGTTCACTCATTCCAGAGTTTATGCAGATTTAAATAACTTGCAGTTTTTAACTATGAAGTTGAGAAGAATTACGCGTAGGAGTGTGAAAAATTCGCGACACTTTTAAGTTATGAAATTGTAGCGGACGATTTCTTTTATTTGTTCGTATGCTGCACATCTTCTATGGTAAGAAGGTTTTGTCACCTAACTTAACGGTTTCACTTCTCACTTACATGTAACCGAACTGCCTGTTACGCTTCGATATATAAATTTTTAAATACTGTATATTTACTTTTCTGGTGTGTTGCCTGGATTGGACATCGTCACCTGGAAGTTGAAGCTACTTTCACAGTTGCGAACACTCATCTTCCACGCCTAACTGGATTTTCTTTTAGTACTACAGATGACACCAGACGAGTGACGATTCAAGCTGCTTCAGAAGATTAGCGCCTCTTTTCATTTTTTCACCATCTAAAACCTCGCACGAGGAACACATTTCGGTGTCATTCCTTATTAGGCTCCGTAAGGAACTCTGTAATTACTCTGGGAAATAATACTTAAACAGCACAGCCCCAGAATAACACTGCAGTATCGCAGTATAGGAGTGTAAGTGTTTTGGCTAGCCGTCCATTGCTGTCCTGGTGAGTGAAGTATTGGCGACTTGACCGTTGGTCGTGATACGGATCTAGTAGAATGAGATTAGAGGCAGAATTGGTAAGTGTTGTGTTTGAATTTCTGTCGCGGTCTAAGCAAAGTTTGTAGGCTCTACGTGGCTAAAATTAAAACTGTTGAATTAATGGAAACTGAGAGAAACTTGTTTGCGTTGGAACAATGGTCAGTTTAGCTGGTAAATTTGCCTGTATATTTTAATTTAATCTCTCACAAGTGGTGAGGTAGAATAAAGTGATTTTACTTTTCTGTCTGTTTGTTTAGCATTAGCTTCTCTGATGGGGATAATTCACCCCAACTTAACGTAACACATTATTATCCCAGAATTTGAGCTTGCTAAGTTGTTTGTACCAACAGCAGGTATTACAAATGTTTCGAAATCCCTCGATT
This sequence comes from Stegodyphus dumicola, assembly GCF_044657685.1. NCBI lineage: Eukaryota > Metazoa > Arthropoda > Arachnida > Araneae > Eresidae > Stegodyphus > Stegodyphus dumicola. Next base: position 187,399,932 of record NC_140781.1, read on the forward strand.
ATCAACCACAATACACTCTTGTTTATACTGGACGATCGGATCTCTATTGCAATACTAAATTTTGTCATAGATAAAATACAGCATCAAATTTCAATAATACGAAAGTTCAAGTGTGGAGAAATTAGGTATTTTGGAAGCAGGAGAGATGAAAAATGATCAACGTCCTCGTCGGTAATCGAATTACGGACCTCTGGACTAAGCATCAAGTATGCTTCCAATTACACCACGAAGGCACGCTAAGAAGGCGGGAGAAATACCTTATATACTCCCCCTTTTAAAGGGCGACTGGGGTTTTAGGTCACCCAATCGCCATATCCTGGGTATGGAAATTCATTACCTACCACCCTTTTACTCGTAGTTCGGATGCAACTGTAAAGACATTAGGCATTTTAGAAGCAGGGGAGATGAAAAAGGAGCAACGCCTTCGCCGGGAATCGAACCACAGACATCTGGATTTCGCATCAAGTTGCTTCCAATTACACCACGAAAGCACGCTAAGAAAGCGGGAGAAATACCTTATACAAGAAGTAATGATTAGCCACGTTACTAGTTGATTCCGGTGACTTTTTTCAAACATTTTCTTCACTTATTATAGACCATAAAATAGCATCTCATTTACGAATTTAAATTTGTATCACATATTCTTATTCACAACTGAATTGAAATGAAAATTTTGAAATATGCTGTTTAATGCGTGTATTTTAAAATAAATAGAAGAAAAAGTAACGAGAAGGAGTTTTTACTCTAAAACTTGTTACATCACAATAGAGTTAAAATAGAACTGAGAGAACATTTTTAAACTAGTTTAAGACAGAAAATGCACGTACAAACACCTTAATATAATTACAGGATAAAGTTATTAAACTAAAATGTCCAATAATAATACAAAATTTATAATTGTGTTTTTATTGTTGATGCATATGTAAGTCATAGAACAATGTGGAATTTTACCTATTTTGCCTCAATAGTCCTTTTTTTTTTTTTTTTTTTTTTGTAAAATCTTATAATGCAAGGTTTTTAAGAAAGAATTACTTAAAATTATCCAACAAATTTGCTTAAATATAGTTCTGTGAAAGAGACGAAAAAATTTTTATTATTCAATTTTTAGCGTTTTTGTGAGATGGCTAAAAGCATGATGACTAGGATGGATCCGGCTTTATTTCTTTTTTATTTCGTTTTAAAGAGGCTACTTAAGTGAAACCTTCATTGTACTAAAAAAGTAGTATCCTTTATTGACAGAATATTTTATGCAAGTAATTCTCTTGTGAATATATTCACGCTAATATTTTTCAGTTTAATTTTATATCACATTCTTACATATAATGTTATCCAGAGTTTTAAAAAAAGTTTGAAAATGGCCGATTCACATTTCCTAAGTCTTATTGCAATAATTTATTTTAAAGCGTTTGTGATTATTTCTTTACGAATTTTAAAATAAATTTTAATATCCTTTTAAACGCGTTGAATGAGATATTAGGGGGCCTTGAACTTATTCCGCCTAACTCTTAAATTCTTTGAGCGCCCACTTAATTCGAAAATTCTTCTCTACTCCTGATTTTTAATTTTAATAAAAATGCTTTAGAGGTATTCTAAAAAAATTGTCTAGCTGACTCATATTCACGCCTTAGTATAGCGTTCCATACATTGTTCAATTAACTAATAATTTACAATTATCTTGCAAGGGTTTTGAAAGCATATCAGCCAGTTTTAAGATTATTAAACATCCTGAAAGAGATTCCTCGATTTTTAAGTTTGGTAAAAATTATTAATGAGGCATGTAATGAGTCTGGTAGCTTTTTACCCAACACTAGTTTCCATAATATTTTGCAAAACAAGTTAGTTGACGAGGGGAAAAAACAGTAATTAATCGATCTTCAAAATTGCTTTCACTAGAAGAAAAGTAAGAGAACTTTGTTCATGGGTTGTTTTTCTGCGTCTCCGAGTTGATTACCTTAGTCTCTCCTTAGGTGCTTTTAATATTACATTTATTTTTGAAGCTCGCAAAATCTATTATTTTATTATTCCTGGACACTGCTTTTACTTGCCTCTTTGCCTGTAAGTGCTATTAAGCACGTATTTGAAGAAATTGTTCACCTTAGCCAAAAAAAGAGTTGCTAAGATAAGAATATCGATTAGAAATAAAAACCTGAATATAAATTTTAAAGTTAGGAATACCTGAATTCCTTGATCATAATTTAGTCTTCTGGTAGAATTATAAGTGTCAAATTAACATTCACGAAACTGTTATGAAAGTTTCTTCATTAAACATTAACAGAGTTTTTATGTTAGCTTTCTCATTTTGCACATTTTGTAGGAAGGTAATTTTGGAAATTTCGATTCTTTTCCTTCAGAACAGTTTACCTAAAGTATGTTGTAAGCTGCCATCTTGTAAGCTGCCATCATGTAATGTTGAACAGCTGCCATCTGCTTGCACGAATTAATGGTAAACTGAATCTAATTATTTTTAGTGACTATTTGATATATATATGTAATGTTTTCAGTTATTCCAACACATCATGGGCGAATGGTGAGGCTATTCCATTACACGTTCTGGCAGATGGTTAACGAAGCTGGGGTGATTGAAACACGGAGAAAAATGACGACTCAGGACTTTTCACTTTTAACAGCAAGCATATCTTTATTTTAATTTATAGCAGATGACTTTTTCCAGATGAAGTTAATCAAATAATTTATTCAGTAATTGAACTATTAGATACGACTGACTTTAAACTTTAATACATCATAACGTTCTACCAAAGAAAGAGGAGCATAGCGGAAGCGTTAGCAGGACGAAGGCGAGAAGGCATCTGTCTAGGAGAACTTATGACTCAGCATTTATATGAATGGTTATGTAACAGAGTAGCTTCTAGAAAAATGTAGAAAACTTATGACGCAGCATTTATATGAGGAGGTTATGTAATAGGCGTGAATGTTCTAGCAGGTACTGGGTTAGGGGACGATCCTGAATTGCAGAAAATTAATTAAAGTTTGCTGGTTCGCAAAGAGCAAAGCCATCGTATTTTTTTATATTTTACTTCTTCCCAAATTTTCTAGGATATGAAATTCAAGCAGGTAAATACCAGCCCAGTAATGCAAATATAGAGGTTATTAAGAAATTGCAACCCCCTAAAAATATCAAAGAATTACAAAGATTTTTAGGAAGAATTAATGCTTATAGTTATATTATAATTCTGATTCATACATTTTTATCTTACATATATATATATATATATATATTCAATTTTTTTCTGAATAATTGGATATATATATATATATTCAATTTTCTTCTGAATAATTGGAAAAATATACCCTTAGTTTGACTTAAACTGAATTTAACAAGTAAATGCATTTCGAGAGATTTCGCATGTGTCTTTTTTCCTTAGACGAAATTTATTCTTTAGGCAGAAGAGCTTATTTGTTTGTTCAAACTATTACGAAAAAGCGTGTTTTAGAGATGTCTTCTTGAAGAGCTTAGACCATTCAAAGGATGTCTTCTTAAAAGGTCTAAGATTCATATTTTTATGCTACACAGGGGAATTACAAAAGCTTTTACAACCAAATAATATTTCGAGAACTGAAACCGGATCGAAGTAACAACAAATCAGTTTTTCTTATACGTTTGGATTGTGATGAGTTTAGGGCATAAGAAAAACTCTGCTTTTTCACCTCGAAATATGTTGGGACATTCGGGAAGTTTTGCGATTTTTGATGATAAATACAAATGAAGCAGTACGAAATCATGGAAACATTTCATGGAATCACATAAGTACCATTTTGTTCATTGCCCTTTTTCCATCTCTCCAACAGCTGGAAAATTCCTTTTTTAAAAATATTGTTAGATTTATTCACAAAAATTTTATTCAGCTGCAGTTTATTCATAAAAGAGTTATCTTACAGCTTCCAAAGAAATGAATTCCAGGCCGTTCAAAGATTAGGTATTGTCAGTTTACCTGTTGTTCATTCCACGAAAACCTAAATCGGCTTGATTGGTTACTTCACGATACATTATTTTATGCATGAAAAGGTAATCGTGGATATTAGTGTCCACGATTTGCATCAACTCTAGCTTGGAAGGCCATTTGAAAGTTTTTAAATACGATGTAGGCTATGACTGGAGTCTGATCTGAAAATATACTCATCTATTCGATACAGATGTCTTATTTTGGAGATTGATTTCAAAGAAATTCATAATTGATTTGAAGAGACGATATATAAAGCTATTCTTCATTAGAAGCTAATCTGTACGTACATTCGTCTTCTAGGTCCGTAAATATGAGCGCGAAATTAAAAACATTTAGTCCCGTTTCGGAACTATAGCAAGGTTTTATTACATTTTAGAGTTGGCATGTTTCTTTTCTTTATCTTTTAAATGATATTCGTTACCCAACTCAAGCGTACCTTTCGTTATATCCTTGAGGGATTATTGTGCTAGTTTTTAAATTCAATTTTTGTGAACAACATAGGCTTACTCATTATTATTCATTACTGATTTCTGTGAATAGGTTTCCGATAGTTTGAAACAACAGTGGATAATCAGTAGCTTTGTTTTTTGATATCGATATCTTCGAGCACTTTGCGGAAATCGCAAAAAAGAGTCAACACTTTTCATTTAATTGATTACAGTCGCCGTAAGTTTCATGAACAATGCGTTGAAAGAAGTATGTTATTTCTCAAAGTTGTATTTAAATTTATGAAGGTTAATTAAGCTTAGAAAATTCTTATACACATTTTAAATTCTATTTTGATGATGTCGCTAGCAATATTCTACTTTGTTTCATTGCGTTATATTTTCATGCTAGAAGGTTTTCTTTTGAAAGGAATTAACTTCAATAGAAGATATTTTAAATCTCCAAATTCGAAACGCTTGAAATAAAAATAGCCTCGAACTTTCATATTTCTAATGCTTTTAAGAATACAATTTTAGATCAGTCTGGTGTAGTTATTTGAAAAATAAATCCAAACTGGTAACTGGCATGTTACTTTATTCTTTCTGCTGCATAATATTTTCTTCATTCTTGGCAGAGTTATTCAGCTGGTTAGATTTATCTTATTGCTGACGAGTAATCGATGTAAGAACGGAAAATGGTGAATAAATTCGTTAGCAGAAGTAATTACGTTTTGGAAATAAGATATTTTATTCAACTGAAATAATTAAAATAATCTCTATTTAAAGCCTAACTACCAATTAGTTTTATTTCTAAATTTATGTATTTTAATTTCGTGTGATATTGGATTTGTATATATATATGTATATGTGTGTGTGTGACATAAAAATGCATAAATCAGCTTTATAATTTAATTTAACAATAGCCTCTTAAGTCTATATTTTTAATTCGGATATTTCTTCTCTGTATCATAAAAATAGTAATAACATTTCTCTACTGCGTCATTTCTAGATCAATCTATGTTACATGGCTTGTGTGACGCTGATGACGTAACTAATTCAGAACCTCAACTCAAAATTTCGAGAACTGAAACCTTCCTCTTAAACACCTAAAGAAAACCATCTCTTGATCAATCTCCATATTGGATAATTGTACACTTTTAGCCTCTGGTGCTTCTGTTACCGTTTGGACGCTATTCACTTTGCTCTCTTCCTATCGCAACAGTATAAAAAATTTAAATTTTCCTGAATAGGCACGATTAGGAATCCAAGTAAATTGTGGCTGAAAACGTCAATTGAAATAAATTCGGATATTTAATCTTACTTGGCTGCCAAGTTTTCGCTTCAGTATGGATCTGCATTCTACGCCATCAACATTGCTACGTCTTTAACATTACAATTCTTTTTCATCACGTATATATATATATATAATTATGTGTTATAAATTGCATGCATGAAGGAAGGATTTTTGTTTTCGTTTCTTTCTTCCCTCCCCCCCAAATAATTTATTGAAAATTTTACTTCGTTTAGAATATGTTATAGATTTTAAATTAAGGTAAACATTAAAAAATAATATTACAGTAAAGTACTTTAAGAAATGAGTTTTTTGACATTTATTCCGTGTGAATGTAATAATGTTACCTTTACGCTTTCTTATTTCGCCCTATAAAGAAAAGAAGAGCTAGTTACTTTTCTGGGAAAGTATTATTGTTTGAGATCTTACATTTTAAAAATGTTCATTGATATATTAATTTAGAAAAATTACATTTCTAATTAATCATTCGCAGATTAAATAAAATTCAGTCTCTTGAGGGTAGCTTTTAGTATTTCGCACTGCAATGGACAGTGTCGTTTCCAGCGAACCAACTTATGTTGGTTTAACTGTTGTTAAAATTCAAGAGAATAGTAACTAAAAAACAGTTAATGCTTTGATTACGCAATCGATGCGCTAGTCGTTATCCGGAGGATGGTTACATAGTGTCTAAAATTCAATAGCCTTTTCAAAAGCGTTCAAAAAGGTTTGCACACGCGATACAAAATTTACTGTCATTATTATATATATCGATTTGCTGCAGATTGCACTCTGTGATTTTGTGATACGTTAATCTTACTTCTTTTCCTGTAATGTTATGCGTCATGCTTTTTGCACTGTAAGATGTAGCACTCTTGTAAACAAATAAAATCTCTTCCTTCGTTTCCAGGTATTTTCTATTTTCCAATGCATGTTTACTGAAAAGATTAAAGCTGCTTCCATTTAGCAAAGAATTTCACGCTATTTTTGATTGTCTTACTCGAGACTGGTATTCGAGTTTTGAAAAATGATGATAGGCATAAAGGCGCAATAGTTGTGAGCAGAGGTTAATCTGAAGATTGCGCAATTAACAATTTCTCTGCTACCACCTTTATCATATGGCAGACAGCAAAGAGGTAAGTAAACAATAGCCATTAGTATTATATTTCGCTGTGAAAAGAATGTGTGTGAAGGGTAGCAATTATTATTATACATCCGAGCGAGGTATTTAAAAAATAGAACTGTACAGAGTAAATAATAATGTAATAAATGAGGAATTGCTCTTCGTAGAAAGTTTTAATAGTGCTTTATTTTTCGCATTATTCCCTTAACATATTTTGCATGAGTAATTTAGTCTTCTAAATAAAAAGGATGAATTACGTCAATTAAAAATAATGCATGGGTGCAGCGGGTACTGAACTGAGTACTTCATGTTAATAAATCTAAGCGATATTCAAAATACCGCTGATTAAAAAGATGAATTTAAATTATGTGAGATTTAGGATTTATATATGAATTTCAAGCTTTCTTTGAAAGGTGAGTTCTTTAATTTTTCACACGTATCTCTATTTTAAGGTTCTGTACAATGATGAGATCATTGAGCCAAAAGTGAGGTATGCGCTTTGTTAAACCGAAACTTTTATCTTATGTGTTCATGTACAGCTTATTCATTAATACACTTTTTAACTATAATATTACTTAGTTTGCGATTATAAGAAATTGCAGGCTAATTCTACAAGAGAAGACAGAATTTTTTATATGGATGTAACATATGCTTTAAGAAATTTACTTCCAAATATGGAAAATATTTATAACGCATTAACCACACTTTACACTTATCTGTCTCTTAATTAATAATTATGTATGGTTCGTCAGTATTTATTAGAACATTTTAGGCTCTTAGAACCATTGTTTATTAATTTCCATTTAGTTTTACGTTAATGCTGATTCACTGTATTTTCTCTGTTTGTGTATATAATCTTTCCTTTGCACATTTCTTTTTATCGCTGAAAGTTAATTTCTTGGTTTAACTGTCTTCATGAACCAATTTCTGAATCAAATCCTTTATTCTTTTTGGTCTATTGTAGATAATGAGATTTTCCTTTTGCTCCTGATCCTGGCTGAATACTGTATTTTCTCATGAGTAACGATGGAAAAGTGACTTTTCTAGTGGTGGCTTCCTTCTGCCTTGCTTTCTCAGATAAGAGCATCTATCTATTTTCCAGTATAATTTTTCTCCTTTGACATTTCAAAAGTTGATTGCCGAGTTGAGTCCAAAATTGTCGTATAAATATCGCTCAGTCCTGACACAAGCAATGGAAAAATAAAGTGATTTCAAGTACAGTGAAGGAATCAGACATTTTTTAAAAATTTTATTCTGTACGGACTCTAAAAGCAAGGCGGTTACCACTTTAGAATAAATTTTGGTTTTATTCATAGGAAAGATAAATCACATTTTAAAGATTAATTCAAATACGCTTTTGCTCTTTTAAATATACTCTGTGGCTTAGTTGGAAGACAACAGTTAAATATGCAAACGCATTTTCTTCCTTGTTTTTTCAGTCCATGGCAATTTTTTCGTTTTTATATATTAACTAAAATATGTAACTAGAATCGTACAGAAAATGTTTCCTCCGTCACCAACAAATATGCAAAAGGCATTATAAAGCTTTAAATCTAGTATATCTATCTTAAAAGAAAAATTAAGATAACTCTGTATCGAACTATTACTAGGCCCAGCAAAGCTCAGTGGGACTATTATCTGTTTCGTTGGGAAGCCCAGCAATGTATCTATGATACAGTGTCCCCAACATAGATATGCAGCAGATATCCTACAATATTCTCTTCCTCTATTCTGTCAGTTAGTAAGCCTATTTGAATAATACTCCATACCTCACCTATACCGGTCACTGCCATGATCGATATAGGTATCCATGGTGTAGTGTGATCGGTATATGTATGGATACTAATAACCGATCACAGGAGTCCTCCCTTTAAATCTCATTTAGCATCCAATCCCAATTTACTGCAATGTGCCACACGAGAAAACTGTGAGTTATTCACCAGTGAACATCAATCTGTGAGCCACCAGAGACCAACTGCCTAGAATCACACAAGTAGCCTCTATTTTATTTTTTCATTTTTTATAACTACCGCGCACTTGCTTTCGCCTGGAAGAGTCGTCGTGAATTTCGAAACCCATTAGTATTCTAGCTGCCTTATCACGGAGAAAGTTCGACAGGTTGAACTACGGGAAAGGGGAACGCTTACCTAGCCAAGCCTTGCGCAGGGGTCAAACCTGTGCCTTTGTTTTCTGATTAGCAGTCAACTTCTGCTAACCACTATACCGTCCAGAACGGCATTTAGTTATATTTTAATAATGAATCTAAATTTACACCACTGCATTCTTCTCCTCTCCCGAAAGCACTGATGAGATATGCCTCAATTCCAAATTGTGAACCTAACTATCTGCGATCAGTTGCCTTCGTGAACGCTGGTGTTTTCCTACTTAATTTTAACGTTAGAAACATACTTTGAGCAGATTTCTTCAAAACTATCTGTAGCATTATGTTACTATAACCTATACTACCTATTTAATATCGATTTGACTTCTCAAATGTTGACATCGCATGCAGTTTTGCTCTGTTCCATCCAAACGTGCATCAGCTCCTAGGCCACCGATAGATTTGAGTTTAATTTTTAATTTAACTCTTTATCTAAATTTAATGAACTAACTCGTGGCAGAAATATATGGGTTGACCACAGGTGACTATCGATCCGTTAGTCATTCGCAACCAACTGCCTTGACAGACATCAGTTTATTTCAATTGCAATTTTACTTAAAAATGTATCTAAATCTTCTAAATTTTCTCCACTGGTAGGGGAATCTGCGTTGATAGCCACTTACCATTATTTTATAGGTCACTGGGGACAAACAGCCTTTACGCACACCAGTGTGCTTTTGTTTAATTTCAATTAAAAAGAGTTAGTTAAGAGTTAGTTAATAAGTTACTGCAATGCACGGCATCGGTAATCTGTACGTTAGTTGTTAGTGATGGGAGATCAATGGTAACAAACGACCTTGACGGTCACCTTAGTTTTAATTTTCTTTTAATAATATATTTAATATATTTGTTTTCTAATGCATCCCACCTAACAATTTTTATAAATATATGCATCACTATTTTAATTATTTTTATTGTGTTTTAACATTATGTTATTGTAGGAAATATTATTTCAACACGATATGTCATGTACCTCGAACGAAATTGTTTGGTCCTTTTAACTAAAAGGTATCATTTGGCCATTTTCATAAAATTTTTTATTGCTTTATTTGATGTTCTGGGTACTGACGGCAGGTGCACTTCTGACTACTTATAATGATTAGTACATTTGTGAGGTTGCGTAATACTGCATTTTAAACTCAAAGCATATTTATTAGAATTACGAGAAGCTCTTTGCAAATATATATAATTCATGGATAGCGTAGAATAGTTATGGTAGTGAAGTATAGTCCTCGTGGCGCGAGGATACTGTTTACGAGGGACTCTCTAACCGAGAGTTCAAGAGCAAAAAAAATCTGCAGACTGAATTAGACATGCCTATTTTTCACTATCTCATTCGTTAAATCTGCAGAGAAAAAACAAGATCAGAGAAAATCATAGAATAGAAATCATAGAAAATATCAGAGAAATATCAGAGAAAAAAACAAGATCATTGGTTCGTCAGCCCTCCTAAAATCGAGAGGCTTTCACGACAAACACAGTGCAGAACGTTAAAATCTCTTGACACTAGTCGTGAAGTTACGTCTCTTGTACTGTCAACTGGAATGAATTATTGCGTTTTACGATGTCAGACCATGTCGTCTTGCAGATCATAAAAGCTTGGAAACTTGACTAGCGGAGAAGACAAACACGATTTTCTCATCTCAGTGTGGTTCGTCGTAGATGTTATATTCTATTATAAGTGACTGTAACCATGGTCCTGTGACAACTCATTCAAAATATATATCGACATGCATTATTTTCTGAACTCTCTTGTAATGATACTGCATAATTATTCCACAGTTTATTTTACGTTTTAGTTTAGAGTAATGGGAAAAAGTGATCTTTGAAATGCTCCTATTATTACAATTATTTTCAAATTACCGTCTTGAGATAACTTCATTTTTGAAAGTTTCGTAAATATTATCATTTTCCCTTTTCATTCTTGATAAAGGTCTTTGTTGAATTCTGTACGATTTGCTTGTATTTTACATTTTGTAATACTAAAATCAAGACTCGAGAAGTGCACCAACCTCCAAGTGGATAAGACCACTGAACACATGCTGTTAAATCCTGCACTAAAGTACAGAAACGTGGACCGAGGTGGTTGTAATTATATGTATATGTTACGTTGAAACACCGACATCTGGAGAATGTCGGCTTTCACCGGTGGATGTTAATATTCACATAGTCGCTTGGTGTATGTCCGAAATATTTTCCAAATACTCTTATTTCTGACTTTCACCGGTAAATGTCGGCATTCACCATGTACTAATGGTGAATGTTGAACATATAAGAATGTTACATTTTCTTCTCCGTAATTCAGTCGCGAAAAAACGCACTTGAGACTTAAAATAAGAGCTTAAGAACGTATGAACTTAAAACACACAGTACATTCAAAATGAGAAAGTAAAATAATAGAAGTTAAAAACTTACTAAATTATGTGAATCAAATCTTATTTGTTGCAACAACTTAAACTATTATGACACTTTGAATTGCACAAGAGGCTCTTCCTTTTACAACTGCATTTATTTGTGGAACACTTTCTTTTATAATGACGGCGTGTACGTATGCTCCTCTCTTTTCGACCTACACCACAGCATATCTGTAATTGTCGACATACACCGGTGAGGGTCCGAATGTACAAGAATGTAATGCAATATTCGATCTTTCACCGACGTATTTGGTGAATGTTGACATTCTCCGGTGAAAACCTTTCGTATTTCTGCTTTCACATAGCTCTTATATATTTTCTGAGACTGCTGTCGACTAACTTTGAAAATGAAAATAAATTAAAAAGAATATTAAATTCAAATTTATGGAAAATTATCAGCTTCCAGCATTTAATTCATGCTACAAGAGAACAACTTATTTTCTTTCCATTGATTAAATTTCATGAGCAAGTATTTTAAGCTTATTTCTTTTCAAAGTTTTGTATCTCATAGTAATTTGTATTCAAGAACTTCTGAGACGATAATCTACATACCCAATTAAATTAGGAATTTTGGACTTCATTTAAAAGAGCACATTCTTAGAAATACATTATTAGCCCTATCTTTCTGACTTATTAAAACTTTGACGTTTCTGTTCACTTGTGAAATATACGATGAACGATTCATCGAATTTCATTTCCTTTTCTTCGAATTCGACAGTTCCTTACGTTATTCTCGCATTAATTGATTTTCTGACTTTATTCTTCTCGAATTTTTTGCTTATCTCTTTCTTCTTAAAGTTTAAAAGTTTTCTGTAATTCATTTCCCCTTTCTTTTCTGCCTTAGAATATTCAAAATAATAATAATGATGCATTATTTTCATTTTAATTAGTTGGTTGTTTGAAACAAATTGATTAATTTCGGTTGTAAATAATAAGGCTATTAAATATATCTATAGAGAAATACTAAATAAAATAACAAGGTGATGGTTATCATTTAAATTTACTTGAATATTTTGAAATCTTATTAAGGGTGCTTGACTAAAGAAAGCGTTGTATTAAATATTTAATAAAATCAAGAAAAGTGACCTCATTTTGTTTAGGTTATATTCATTTCAAGGCCTGACTTCCTTTTTTAATGTGTATGTGCATGCGCGCCTTTTTTATGTATCTTGAATATCCCCTCGTTGATATCGCGGAATTTCACTCACTTCTACTCATTTCGCCCTCCTCCAGGCATGGCAAAAAGACTTGTAATAAACTCATGATAGTTACTTCTTACCTTTACTAATGCACAAAGTAAAGTCAGTGTTACTATTCTAAAAAGATTTGCACAATGTTTTTATCATAGTTCTTTCGCTTGGCGAAAAAACAGCATATTTCCAACTTTTTCATGAAGAAAATTACGGAGTCGCTGTGTTTTAAATCTGACAATTAGGAAGCGAAGGTCAGATGCATTCAAATTCACCTTTTGAATGGTTTACTTCTTAACTGAGTTGGCAGTGCACACAATGTTTTTTATAGAACATCTGAATAAAGTGCATCAGTTTTTAATTTAATCGTTCCCTGAAATGTTTGTTTTTTCGTTATTATGTTTGGTTTAAACCAAATATTAATCTGTAAAACAGATTAATTAGCTCCTTTATTGAAGTAGCAGAGGAAAAAAAACCGACGGACAAGCAAGACAAGCACTGCATGCGTGATGTACAAATATTAGAATAAAACCAAATCATACTTCGAGAAATTTTATACCAAGCTAAACATTTTTGGATATTGTTATACCCATTTCTAATACAGGCTAAATGACTTAATTTTAAAAACAATAACTTTGTAAGTTTTATCCTAAGTTGTTAACAGTTATTTTTAGTTAAAGCCAATTTCCTGTCGTTCCAAATTTCAGCTTACAATTTCCATCCAGAATATGTTTTCAGAATCTCGGTTAAATGCAAATGAAGGAAGAGCAGTACTTAAAGTCGAAGTTCCACTGACTTTGTTAGCGAGCCAGATATTCTGATAAACGCGCGTTCTCTTTTTAGCTACACTCTCTCTAAGCTATTTCTATTTCAGGCCCTTGATAGCTTCGCTGTTTAGTTACCGTTTAAGGGGCCAACTCCTGTAGAATTTTGGTATCTTCGACTATATCTTTTTAGTTAAGCATTAGTTAAGTTTTATTTTTTAGTATTCTTGAGTTTAAAGCCCAAGTGGAGGCTGTTCTGTACGTCCTGAGAAAGGGCCATATGTAAACTTTATTTTGAGCAATAAAGGGTAATTAACCCTTCTTGAGTTTCTGCTAAAGCGATTGTTCGCTTACCAGTTCTCAAAGTTCCCCACATTTAGCTGTAAATTCTAGGTAGGAAACTTATAACTTTATTCCATATTTTCATTTCAGGCCGCCTTTCTTATTAAGGCAATTTTAGTATTTCTTGTACGTGTCTATTATTTGCTGCAATCAACGATGTCAAAACGGAGGAAATAGAAAATAAGCCTGTTTGATTAGTTTAGTGTCGCAAAGTGAATATGACTGCAGCTCACACTTTTCGATAAAATTAATGAAATCGTATTTTGCATCTTCTCAATTAAATATTTGTTTTTACTTCTGACAAACTTTCAAGCAAGACAATAGCTATGCGACTGACAAAAATTAATGCCAGGGTCATCAAAAATATTTCTTTTGATAACAGAAACTATATCACTGTTATGGCTTTCGTAAATTGATTGCTTTAATTCTTCGGCCATTATTGACTTTTCTGCAGCTTTTGTAACTCTGAAAGGCATACATAAATGAAAAATAATAAAAATCTCGATATAAATCAGTAGGATTTTGCAAAACAAGACGCGAGAACTCAGCTATTCCCTTTCCAGGATTCGAACTCTGTAAATTTCGACTGCTAGTCGGTCGTGCTACAACTTACACTAGTAAGGTAACCAGTAAGAGTAAAACGTTCTTACGCGTTAATATCAAAAATATAGAATGCATAATTTTTGCCGTACTTAAATGATGGCTTTAAATCGCTGAGGACTGCGATTTAAAATTGGTGTTTTCACAAAACACGTAACCATGGTAATGCTAATTATTGCTAATATATCCAGTTGCAGCTAATGCTATGTAGATAAAAGCATCCGCGATGCTAGAAGCTTCTAATAGATTTTCCGCCTGGGCTTTCGCCTGATTCTGTGTGATCCGTTTCCTTATAACATAAAGATGATGACTGAAATGCACTGAATGAAATTCAACATATTACATATTTTTTGTCTTGAAATGCTGAACATTGAGTGTCCGAGACGTTTTTATTTGTTTACAAATTCTGTTCGTAAGGTTTTATTCGATTAAATAAGCGTGCATATCTAATACTGAGCAAATTATTTTTTTTAATTTTCTTTGGTTTGTTTTATTTATTTATGGTAAAGCACTGGAGTTCTATCTGCCAAAGAGGTAGGATTCCTTCTTGGAGGACATCCTAAAGGGAACCACGGGGAAAACCACGAAATTACCGATGTAGCTAGACTGCTCGCTGAGGTTCGAACACCGTACGCTCGTGGATTCTGCAGTTTTTTTTACTTTAAGCTGATTCCATATCGGAATAATAAAATTTCGTTTTTGCCTCTGCGAAAGCTGCACAAAATAATCAATAAATCATTTCTTAATAATGCTGAAAATGCAATGATTTTTGTCAACTAATATACCAACACAGATACACATTTACTGATTTAAAAAAATTTTTTTCATTGACCCTTTTCTTTCAAGAAACCAAAATTCTCTAAATTAAACTCTTAATATCGTTACTTTTTCCAGTTACTTTATTAGGCAAGAATTGTCATAATTTTATGTTTTATTACGGTAAACTTGTAATTGCAGGATTTTTGCTCAGAATCTGTAGTCTGTATTATCCTTCCAGGCAAATATTTTCTAATATTTTAAATCCTATACTTTTATATTCGTATATATCAGTATTTCTCCACCTTTTTTGCCGCAAGCATCCCTTGCAATATTGCTAGAAGGTCATTCCTTCTTCCGTTCCGGTCTGAATAGATATTTTTCTCTACCTCTGAATGGCAACGCAAAAATCTGTAGAAGCGTGTAGATTTAGAGAACGATAGGTGACAACAATCTGAACTTTGGAACTTCTTTTGAATTTGATGCAGCTGAATGCCACAGATGCTAAATAAATTATTTAAATTTGTTTTGGTACTCTAGTAAATTCATTTTAAACTAGATCACATTTTAATTAAGACAGAAATACCACTGAACGACACACGCAGAAATTTAAATGGAGCGTTTAGATTCCTTGTAGAACTTTGTTAGATACGCAGCACCATTAACAGCTTCCTTTCCAAAACCTGAAAAGGCCGAACAGCGGTTGAGCGGAAAAGTCGCTAAATAATGGTAGCTTCGACCTGGGTTCGATTCCATGCCAACGGGCTTAGCTGCATGGGCGTTTTCTTGGATTTCTTCATATGTAACATTTATACGAGCCAGTTTCCATTAGAAAGTCCTCCACGACAGCATACCTCCCCATAGCCAGATAACCTTAGCGTGTTTTCTGTAATATCAATGAGCGAAACCAAACCCAAACTTGAAAAATACGTATTTAAATTTAAATTACTTTCCAACATGTTTTATAGGTTGAACAACAAGTATAGAAAATGCTGAAAAATATTAAAGCTTGAATAAAATTAGATTTTTAACTAAAACTAAGTACTTAAAGGTTAAATAAAAGGCTGATCATATTCCCCGCTAAAAATTTTAAAATTCCCTATGGTAGAGAATCCTTGACATATATACATAATTTATTAATGGTTGTAGTACTTCTTTATTGAATGTATCACTAAGTTATATTTCCATTAGTTGCGTTTGTGATCAGTTTCCTTTAATCAGAGTATATCTTACACTCATTTTCCATGAAAAGTATACATTAAAATCCTTTTTTATATGTGCGGAACACACATTTAAAAGTATCAAAATTTTAAAACAAGCTTCTTTTGTCATAGTTTCGCATATTTAATATATTCTTAGCTTTCCAAGCAGATCGCAAAGCACGATTATCGCTATTACATTTTTCAGTTCTCGAGAAATTACGCAAGACATTACTAATTAAAAATTCGTTGATAAAATCACAGTTTTTTTGTTAATGCTAATTATAACTGTCAAATATTAAATTAACAGAAACGTGACTTTACTCCGAGGACGTCAATTTTTACTGCGCATTCAAAGGTTTTCATTTACTTCCGTTTTTAATAATCTCTCATCAAGTATATGGAGAAACCGTTCTCATTAAATTCTGAATAAAATGTTATTTTTCCATAGCAAAATGTCTGAAGTTGACTGGCGTGATTTAAATAATATATTTTCAATTATTCCCAATAGAAATTTCTTTTTCCAATAACTACAGTCTTTATTAATATATTCAAATAAGTGTATCTTATTTATGTAGGTGTTTTATCTTCGTAAGCATATTAATAAGCAAATTTGTTTGTTTAAGAGTATTTCTCTTTAAATATTTTCTTTCTGCGTTTTTCCTTAATATTTAAGAACTTAATTAAACTCAGTTTATAACGGAAAATAATGTTTTTTTCTGTTTTTTATTTTATTAATTCAATCTGTCTACATTTAAAGACATTTCGTTAAAAAGTGCGATTTTGAATTCTGCAGGTGTAAAATCAGTGTAGTTATTATATTAGATTTCTCTTTTTGAAGAATTTTAAATTTTATTACATTATGCATTGCATTTCAAAACACACATTTTCTTCTTTATTTTCAATTTCTTGTAATTATTCTTTTGAAGCATTTTAGCATTACAATTATCAATGAAGAATAACTTTCTATATCTATATGTACATATCTGCATAGGGTGATCGAGCACTGATTTCAAAAGATTATAAGATATTTTCTCCCTCTTTTTTGCATGTCCTTTGTGGTGTAAGATAGCACACTCGGCGCGTATTCGAGAGCTCCTCTTTCGAGTGCCGGTGAGGTAAGTGCACATTTTTCATGTCTCCTGCATCAAAAAATTCCTAATGATTGTATAGTGACGCGCGAACTAAAACGATGGTGGACGATTCTTCACCACCAGGAATTGGCGATTGGGTCCCCCAAATCCCCAGTCGCTCTTTGAAAGGGTACTATATAAGGTACCAGAAGTGGGTGCAACCCGACTCACGTAACCAAACAAGTTGGCCCTATGGACATAACAGGTGATATTTTCTCTCTCCTTTCTACATGCCTTCATGGTGTAACCGTAACACACTCGACGCGTATTCGAGAGGTCCGGGCTCGAGTCACGGCGAGGACATTGCACAATTTTCATGTCTCCTGTATCAAAAATATCCTAATGACTCTACAAGATTTCCTAATGATTCTACGTTTTTAAAATGTTACCAGGCAAAAAGCGGCCAAATGGTAAAGTCGCTGAACGCTGGTAACTCGACCCGAAGTTCGAACCCGGTGAACGGGCTGCTTGCATGGGCGTTTTTGTGGTTTCCCTACACGTAACGTATATACGATCCAGTTTCTCTTAAAAAGTGCATCTCTCCCATTAGGTAGACAGCCCTCGAGGGCTTTACCATAATCAAATAAACCAAACCGAAAATGTGAACAAATGTTTGCAGCACCAAGGCGCTTGATGAAAGTGCTATCGTAATATCAGTGTGCCGAAATAGTATTAAAACATCGAGTTTTATCAAGAGAATGATGTGCAAAATGTGAGTAGTCATACGTACATCACAAAATGACATACACATGTCTTTGGTGAAAATTTTGAGTCATAAGCTTCAGTCACTTGAAACGCTAGTAAATGCACCTTCTCACTCTTCAGTAGCCCATGAGAGCCCAATTTAAAGAAATTACAGCATTGTAACTGTAAATGGATTCCAGATGTGTTCTAAATTTGAGAGAAACAAATTAAAACTTATGAAAAGAAAAGAGAAGATATATTCAGCGTTTACTTTAAGCATTTACCAATAAAAATCATTCTTTTTTTTTCTTTATGTAACCAATAGGTTTTTGATAGCTGTGTTTTTCTGTCCTGTTTAATGTGGTGTCTATTACTGTCCTTTCTTACATGTGCATTGTATTCATTTTAAAACACTGTTTTTTTTAAGATTAAATAAAATGAATTCTTTTTGAGGATTACGTATAGCATCACACACGAGCTGAAAATCAAAAATAAATGCATATCGGTCAGAAATATAATTATAAAATAAATGGAACTAAAACAATAAGTGACAGAAAAAATTTTAAAGAAATCTCGGAAACAAATGTGTTTAATACGACAAACAACTGACATTAAAGGAGTACCTCATCTTCCGTAACGGATGCACACTTTCAAAGCGCAGTTTTGTGCTGTTGGTAACTTGAATAGTTAGTGAATTGGACAGTAAGTTAGTTTCCTCCTATATAGCCTTCAAAGCGTTTAATTTCTTTGGAGATCATTTTAAATATATTTCTGTAGAATTTATTTGTATTCATTAACTTCTCATAACTTTTTCGTATACAAAAGATATATGTTTCGACTATGTATTAGAGAACATGCTATAAATACTCGGAGATATTTTAAGTTCGGGTTTTGGAATCATTGTCAATTGATTTCTTTTAATTTTCATTTTTTCGCAAATGGTTTGGAGAAAAACTGAAAGAAAATGTGGTCTCATTTTCTTCTAAGCAAATAGGTCCACAGCTTCTTAGACGTTTTCCAAGTAGTACAGCCTGCAGTAGGAGATAAGTGAGAGAAATCCTGTTGTTCAAAATATCACTTATATTGAAAACATAATCAGCAGGAATACATAAGACCAGCTTTATATCTTATCAGATTCTCCTCTCGCTTATCTGTGATGAATGTACACTGATGGCATACCCGTTCATTCTATATTTGGCAGGCAAACATTTTTCAATTATTTCCAAACATTGAAATTTTGGCTGGACTTTAAAAATTTCTTTTAGATTTGCACGGTATAATTTTCATGTCTTCGAGTTCATAGAAATCATTACTTTACCAAAAATACTTAGAACTGTTTTTTTTCCTGTACTCTTCCAGACCACGGTATTTATTCTACTGGAGGTTCTACATTGGATTATTCCTTTCCATGCTGAAATTAATCATAACACGGTGATCTTTTCTGAAGGGCTCTTTGTGTGTATTAAATATCTGCATTAATCATTAAATGCTTGTGATCTTTGTGTGTATTAAATGCTGAATGTATTAATTCAGGCTTCTAAATTATTTCGGAATTATTTAGTGAAAAGAACACCAGTTTCTATGTTAATCTGTGACGAACTTGATCTCTTATACACGGTACTCCCGAAAGCATTAACAGTACAGCTATTTTGTAAAATCAAATGTTTATTCGATTACAGCAAAACACACAAAAACTTCGGTTAAAGGCAGAGATGTCTTAATAGAGGTCTTTCTAGGAGAACTAATTGTTATCCACTATACACATAAGGAAAACTCAAAAAGCGCTTTTTGAAGTGACGTATGAGTCTTTGTATCGTTACTTAGTAATAAAAAGTACCAATAGTTCATTGAATTTATTAGTAGAAAAAGTAGTTTTCTGCATACAGTCATTATCTCACTAGTTGTCAAAGTCAACGAATTAAATGTAGGATGCATCTTAAATTTATTTTAAATACGATAAAAGATTTGTTTTTATGTAAATATTTATGTAAACATTTATGTAACTATTTCATATTTTAAGCATAAAAAGGTATTCGATTCTAGCTAAATTAAAGCTATTTGAAGCTAGAATCTACTATAGAACTGTGAAGCGACTATTCGCTAAGTTCTATCGTATCGTATCGGCTAAGTTCTATCGTATCAGCTCAAGAAGAAGGGGGAAAAAGACGATTTATTTTTTCTAGAACAGTTCCAAAGAAGGCTTTTCTCGAGCTTACAGTAACCTGCCAACACTTTTGGCGGTAACTTAAATAAACAGAATGTAAAATTAAAACTAAATCTAAATTGAATAATCAACCAAAGCTACATATAGCTATTTGGCTCTTGTCTAATACCCCTGACGTAGATTAACTGGCAATTAATATGAAAAGTCGTAAAATAGCAAGCTTTAACTAGTAGCTAAACTACGTGGTCGAAGGGCAAAACACGCTTTGTCTGAAGTCGGAGATCGAAGATCTTTAGTTTTGGGTAGAAGTTTACCGATTTGATGTATCCTTTACTTCTTTTCTCACGTGTCCCCTAGGGCAATCAATTGTGAATTCTTAAAATTCAGTCGTTACGGAAGGGCTTGTACTTGTACTAAGAAGTATGGAAACTCAGGGAAAAGTACATGAAAGTAAAATAAGTATTTCTCGTAGCTCCTAAGTGACGCAGTATTTCACATAAATCATGCAATAATTTCACACAATTTAAATAAGTAATTCAGTAAACAATTGTAAAATAAGGGGTAAAATACAAGTAAAGTTATATATCTAAGTCCTATTTCCATTTTGCTTTGGCAATGGAAGCGAAAGACATGTCCAGATCAGAGAAAACATTAAATCTGTCTGAAGTAACTCAGACCTCAGCTTAAGTAGTAGCTTTCTTCCCTACTTTGCATAACGCTAGAAACTAAAATTTCATTCTTGCAAGAAAGCGTGGGTTGGGAAATGAGAATTTAAATGAAAGGCTGTTTCTGTTTCCAAAATAAGGTAACTGTTAGGAAAATGAAATAAAAACCCCACAAGTGCTTCATTTTAAAATGACTATTTTACTCATTTGTGCTTTCTTTAACATTTTAAAACAATATTTTCCTTATCAAGCCCAAGGAATTTTTACTCTCTGTAAGGTTTCGCATGCTCTATATTTACTTTAATGAGAATATTGTGCTTCTATTACTCTCTTCGTCTTTGGTTTTGAACCGTATCATTCCTCATCCACTCTGTATTTATAGTCAACTTCTATAGCAATTTAAGATTCATACATCTCAACTTATTAGTAGCAACTTGCGTAATAGGTAAAGTTCAGGCTTTGTAGAGCAACAGGCAGTTAACTTGGTGGCTTCGAAAATATGGTTTTGAGCACGGAAGAAAGAGTGGATCGCGTTTTGTGAAATCTTTGTCAATCTGATAGTAGCGTGCCAATTTCTGTGGACGCAACCTATAGGTTTCCACAAGTATCTTTTTAGAAATTAATTGGATGAATTACTGTAGTTAAAGAAAAGATACTTTGACATTGATTAATAGCTCCGTTGGCAGGCCAAATGAAACCAGTATTTACAGCAATTACATCGGTAAATACGGTATCACTAAAACCAGGTTAGCCTATATGTTTAGAGTTCTAAAACCTTTTGATTTAAGTACAAAAGTATATGACATTATCGCAAATTACTTTCGGTCAAATAGTAAACGTTTTGTATAAGTATTACTGAAAATTATCAGAAACTATTCGCATGAGATCAGGCATAGTAAAACCAGAATATGTTGGTATTAGGAATATACGCAGCTGATTAGACGATGTCTACCAACTTCTAAGACATACGAAATTCAATAACATCTATTATCATCTAAACCAAGCATTAGGAGAAAAACGATGCAAGATTAGAGGGTATTTGAGGGACGGGGGCAATTACTTTAATATATTTTAATTTCTTATAAAATACTATTTTGCATTTCTTTTCCAAAGTTCAATATTGAAAGCCATATCTTTCTTATCACTGTAAACCTCTGCGAACTTGTCCATTTAATTGTATTATCTTTCCTCACCTAAAATATGTTAGTGTAAACCTAGCATAGGATAAATTATCTTTTCAAAATTCAGGCAAGGTTCACAAAAATTTACTTCCTTTCTATCAGTACTTACCGGTCGTAGAGAGAATATGACAGTTGTACACTGGTAATTCGACCATGGCTCAAATCTCAGTGAAGAGGCTAAATATCCGAACAAATGATTTTTATCAGATATTTTCACCCAATGGTAATTGATAAAATTAGTTATAATTTTAGTTTTCATCAGCTAGTTTTTCATCCCTGTTCTAATTAATTCTTACCGTATCCTCATATTTTCTGACAAGTCTAATTTATCAGTAGTTTTGTCTACTACATTTGATACATCATCCATACTACTATGCAGTTATGACTTCGACGAACATTTTTCATCAGATGATATTATGCTTGCTTTTTCCTTCCGTATTTTCTAATATTTATTGAACAAAGTATTCTGAATTAAGTGCCTTTTCTAATTTTTTAATTTATTTTATTCCGTCTTCACAGTTAAATGAATTCTGCTAGTGGTGCATTCGATAAGGCTAAAAGAAGATAACAGATAAATAATAAATGCTGTAAAACATTACACTTATGAATTTTTTCTGTTATGAAACGTTTATATCCAAATTAATAAAAACCTAACAAATGTATTTTTAATCTTTATCAAAGAACAATTGTTTTCGTACTCATATCCAGTTTCAATTAAAAAAGCTTTAATGAGAGATGCAAAAAACTTGAAATGGAATAGGTTATGAAGTATGATATAAAAAATGGAAAACATTAATTGCCTTCATTCAAATAAATAAATTAAGCCCCAGAAATTAAATTTATTATATTTTCGTTTGTGATATATTTCGTTTACAGAATTACTCTAAAGTGTATTTTTTAATAATAGGCAAAGTATGTATTCCAGCTATAATATACTGTGCAAAACAATTATTTAATCAAACTACGATTCAGAAACGTTTTCTTAATATGGAATCATTCTTAAAAGCATATCTCTTCTGAAAATAAAATATTAAGGAATTAAGAAATACGTGAGTAAAGGTAAGAAAGAATAAATCCATTTTATATATGTTTTTAGAAAACATCCCGCAAACTCTGAAACAGTGAAAAAACTTGTCTGTCACAAAAACTATACTGCAGTTATTCAAATTGCCTTGAAAACTTTTATCGTAGGGAGCCTGAATTTATTTAATTCCAATTATCCGTTCATTTTCAAATTAAAACTGAATCTAAATATCAGAAGTGGGTATCTAACGTAATGCGAAAATTATTCTTTCTGAAAGTTACTATAGCTATCTTCTCACGTGTGTTTCCCAATTACATCTCTTAGCATCCCTCTTTTAACATACTTACTCGTCCAGCTGGCAATTAATATAGCAAATATGGAGGCAGCATTTACAACTGCTGTAGCACCAACAATCTAAATACGATGATATAGATTTCCTAGTTGACCAATGGTACACTAACTTGTACCTTCTTCCATAGGTAGACTGATTTCTGTTTCTCTTTTAGTTGGTGTAAGAAAATATTATGTGCGCAGCAGTGAAAGCTTAAATGGTTGTCTATTTGTTTGAAGATTTCATTGTTTATCAGTCTATATACCAGGGAAGACCTACCTGGAACAGTCACCCCTTTTTGCTGAAAGATGATACTGTACCATAGGTTATATTGTTAAAGGTTATATGCACTATAGATTATATCAAATTGGAACTAGTTGGACAAATTCAATTTTGGTTCTGAGCTAAAATGTACGTAAATAAAACAACATTGAACTGTCCTTCTGGGTCTAAGACATATTCTCAAACAGTCAACTGTGTATATTGGTCATTAGTTGTAGTTTTGCAAGAATTCTCACATACATAACATACTTAACTTATTTGGACCTAATCACAGAAAAATGAAAAATACAGTGGTTAAAAGAGCATATTTGCGACACCAGGAATTAAAAAGGAGACAAGCAAACAATATAAGCTAAATCTGTAACAGCCTAGTTTTATATATCCGAATTCAGCATCATCTCTGCGACCGAAAGCTCATAAAAACAGATCTTAGATGGCTGATCCTCTGACAGACGGAAAGTACTAGTAGAACGACGGATGATTACTTTCCAATGATTTCCACCAGCTTAAAATGAGTAGCAGCCTGCATCCCACTCAGATTCGGAACGAGACCTAAATAGTTGTACGTACAGTCAAATAGATATTCAGCATAGCTGTAGGACTTCGAAATGACACGGCAGTTACACTGTAGAGTCATTAGGTTATTCTGAAGTAGGAGTACACGAAAAATTAGCAATGCCCTCTTCGGGACTCAAACCTGGGCCTTTCGAATACGCGCCGAGTGTGCTACCGTTACACCACGAAGGCATACCGAAAGAAGGGAGAAAATACCTTATATACTCCACCTCTTAAATAGGGCGACTCCCATATCCAAATCCTGATGGTGAAGAATCATCATCCACCACCTTTTAGTTCGGACGCCATTGTAGAGTCATTAGGATT
Organism: Stegodyphus dumicola; assembly: GCF_044657685.1. Lineage (NCBI taxonomy): Eukaryota > Metazoa > Arthropoda > Arachnida > Araneae > Eresidae > Stegodyphus > Stegodyphus dumicola. The sequence goes on from NC_140781.1 coordinate 187,424,502, forward strand.
TTTTAAAGCAGGAAATGGGAAAAGTGAGCAATGCCCTCACGTGGACTCTAACCTGGGTCTTTCGAATACTCTCTGAGTGCGCTACCGTTACAACACGAAGGCATGCCGAGAGAGAAAATACCTTATAACCCGTAGACGGTTTGGACTGGGCTTCGCCCGATACTGATAACCTCATAACCCGTATTGAGACTCTGGAATACCAGTCTAAGAATCTGGCAGACAATGTTAAAAAAAAGGCGACCTATCTTCAAATGTTTATTCATTTAAATCACTGATAAAAACACAGGCATTATCTAAGTCATCAAGTCTGCGCGCAATAAAGTCACAGCTCTTTCAAGCTTATATGTTCTGTGTCAAGACCACCGAGAGGTATAACGGTGGTGTTGGCTGTGTACCTCTGTATTCAGCGGAGTGTCGTGCTTTTTACCGAAGGAGACAAAATATGATGAAAAATTATAACAATCTCTAAGACGATGGTGGTGGTCGACTTAGAGAGATGAAAATCCGCACTAGAATTAATTTATGTTCTCGGAAATTCATTTCTCTCCCTCAGATCACTTCAAGAATTGACCCACCTAAAGAATTTCTTGTAATGACAGACAGAGCTTATTGCATTTTGAATACGAAAACTATTGATAGATTTCGAAGAAGAATAGTTAATGCTCTGATAAAATTATGAAACTTTTTAAAGAGGGGAATGTAAAGTGATCATACCGTAATAAATATTTTTTTTAATATAGTGGACGTCATACTAAATAATTAGTTAAAGCAATTTATCTCAAAAGGAGCAAAACAGATCATTTCTCAGTTTTATTATTGATCATTTTGATATTATATAATATTCCGCTTTGGAATGACGAGTATGATGTTTCACGCTTGTTCAAATGAGAACATGGGGAGAAGATCGACATTTTATCAATATTTTTGTACCTTTTGAAAGTATATTATCCCAAAGAATATGACAGATAAGCGATTGAGATCATAGATCTCTATATTCTATATATACTTATTTATTGTATTCATATTTAAGCATCAGCAGTACTATTAACTATTCGTTTCTAAATAGCGATATTTGTAAACTATTCATCGAATCATGTAGGCGTTTATTCGAGTCATGTAGGCCTGTTTCTGTACACTGTACTCAAACCCATTATCTAGTCTTACTACGTCGGTTTTTCGCGTGTTATTCAAATTTGATACCTGCTGAAATCAACCATGAAGATATCAAAATATTCTAAAATCTGAAAATACATAATAATGACAAAAATGATTGCAAAAATTAAACTTAATCTCTCGCATTAATTTAATATTGATCTTTTATTCGGGAAAACATTTTGTTTCACACAAAATCTTTCGTTATATTTTTAAAATTGCCGAGCTGTTGTAAAGTAAAGATGTTGTTTTAAGTGTTTATAATTATCCTTAAATTACTCGTAGTTAATTATTTACTTACTCGTAGTGTCATTTTCTACAGCTTTTCAAATGTGTATGATTAGCTAATTTTTACTTGGGATTTCTTACTTTAACTATTAGACTTTTTAAAATTTTGAATATCTCGGTTCCTTTTAACGTCAAATCTCCTTAAACAGGTGAGGAATTCTGAACATCTCAAGGAATTTTAAGCAAACTAGCGGCCGAGGGTTAAGTGGCTTAACACTGGTAGTTCGGTCCGAGGTTCGAATCTCGCGGAACGGGCTCGCTTCATGGGTATTTCTGTGTTTTCCCCCATGTGTAACGTGTATGAGAGGTAATTTCCCTTAGAAAGTCATCCATGAAGGCATACCTCCCCTTAGGCAGATAGCACCCGAGTGCTCTGCCGTAATCAAATAAACCAAAGATTTTTAAAATATAAATTATTTGGCTTCTCAGCGAATTTTAAAATAAAATTTTATTTTTATTAATGGATGATTTAGAAATATTTTACATTGATTTCTTGCAGCTGATATTTGAAATTATAATTTCTCAGTGCCGTTCTGTGTTACAAAAAAAATTATCTATTTTCAAAAGTAATTTAAATTTAAGTTTCATATTACAATCTTATAATTTAGGTTTATATTATTTCTGCTAACGAATATATTCTAGAATTTTAGCTGGATATCTGACAACATTTGAGCTTATCCGATAGTGGTATATATATATTCAAGTATCGTTTTCTAGAGCTTCAGTACTTGTTTCTACTGAATTTTGCTTTAAGTAGAAGAGGAAATCTAATTAGACCTTACATGTAAAAATTAAATTAATAAACAAAATTAAAAATAAAATACAGGTCACGATTTTTATCCAATCTCCTTATATTAGTTTAAAGACTGTCATCCATTAAAATAAGATTTGGGCTAAAGTAAGATTTTGGTCTTTAGTGTATTGCGTGAGTGTCAAACTAGGTATTTTCTAAGAGACTCTAAATTAATTATTGTTAAAATAATTAAATCTTTTCAGGCCTTTCTTTACTATGTGGTTCTTGCAATAGTTTTTTTTCCTCTTTTATTTTGTTACAGTTCATCATGCGATGGAATTTTTTTAAAGTTATAAAAAAAGGTTTCTTACAGACTTTATTCACGGAGTGAAAGGGGGTGCACTTCAGTAAATAATTTTTCAATAAATATGTTAGTTTTAGATGTTACAACAATTCTGTTGTAGCTTCCTTTAAATAGTTGACTCTCGTATCATGTTTGTACATTTTACTTGAATTTCTATTTCACCACATGTCTGTTGCTTGTCAAAATTAAATGTTTTATTCTGCAATCGTTGGATTATATATCCCAGATATATCCAGATCAGAGACATATTTTTATTTCTGTGTTTTCTAGCATACGTAAGAAGTTGCTCATATTAATTTAACTCAGAGTTTCTCATAATGTGGCACATGTACCACTAATGCTACATTATACTATTTCTGGTTGTATCATATTTGCACAAATGGTTTCAATGAATGATCAGAAAGAATGTAAAATAGCGTGTCATTAACATTTTGTTTTAATCTGTATTACTCAGATAGACATGTTTCGCATTTTCTCTCATATATTCCGTCCTACATTATTAGCGCCAACCTCTGAATTTTTTTAAATATTCGCGTAACTTTCTCTTTCCTCAACGCGTGACTACCCTAAATTTTAAAAAGCATTCGTACACGTAATGATTGTTTTCGTCTTACTAAAAAAGATAAAAGCTTGCAGACTAACCTCCCTTTTAATTGTTGAACTTTATGCGATCCTTGTACCGGCCAATCGCAGTTGAAGCAAGCACTAACAGATATTCAGCCTATCATTTCACTGAGTCAGCTGCAGATTCACCTTCTCCATTTATTTATAGATGCGTTGATACTTAAAAGGTAAGACAAGGTTGTAGTTACAGTAAGAAGGTAATACATGAAAAGGAGTTCTGAATAAACTACAGTTATTGTAATTATCACAATATTATTTCCTTGAAAGACACCTAAGACAAGAGCTATGCAGTGTCAATTAGCTGTCAAAAAGAAAGTTCTTCAGCAGCAGCGAAACAAAGCAGCTAGATACAAATACAATATTTGCGAGTGCAACTCCACAGGAAAGCAATATACACTTCTAACAATACGAAGCAATATACAGCGCACTCGCAAGTAGTGCAGAAGGCTAAGCTCATGAATCTTTAAGCAACGAATGGCCAGGAGTGATGAACGTGCAATTATTTCGTCCATAGTTAAATGTCCTACTAGCACTAATAAGTACGAGCGAGATTTATGTTACAAGGAAACAGAAATGAAGATATCATATTACATATTGCAATGTTAATTTTATTTTGTATTCTTATTGGAATGTAGGTTAGGTATAAGTGCAGGGGCAACCTATTATTTACCCTGAGTAAGTAGGTAAAGGTCTCTCACAGGTGCTACTGCTGCTTGGTGCAACCGATATCGCAAACTTTGGCGGTGTCATCTGTTTTTATGTTCGGACTTAGGCAGGTGGGGCATTTACACCGCTACCTGGGTTATACATTAAATATTGTATATGCGCAAAGGCTATAATAAGAAAAATTTACACTGCTGCTTAAGTAAGATGTTAGCTTGCTTGTGCTAGTAGGACATTTAACTATGGACGAAATAATTGCACGTTCATCACTTCTGGCCATTCGTTGCTTAGAGATTCATGAGCTTAGCCTTCTGCACTACTTGCGAGTGCGCTGTATATTGCTTCGTATTGTTAGAGGTGTATATTGCTTTCCTGTGGAGTTGCACTCGCAAATATTGTATTTGTATTTAGCTGCTTTGTTCCGCTGTTGCTGAAGAACTTTCTTTTTGGCAGCTAATTGGCGCTGCATAGCTCTTGTCTTAGGTGTCTTTCAAGGAAATAATATTGTGATAATTACAATAACTGTAGTCTATGCATAACTCTTTTTCATGTATTACCTTCTTACTGTAACTACAGCCTTCGGAAATCTAATTATTCACATAATTTTCCCCTCTCGATTTTCAGATGATAAAGTTAGGAATAAAAGGGGGAAAATACTCTGGGAAATACGGTATTTTTCCATTTTTGGCACCCTAAAACACTGCATAGGACGTGTTACTAATTTTCATTCCTACTTTCCTGAAAATAAAAAAAAGAAGTTATATAAAAGATCCGTTTTCTGCTCCAAATTTTGCGTTAGATAACGTGTCAGTTCAAGATAGGAATTAGCTTTTAGACATTTCATGCGACAGAAATCTCCAAATTTCCGACAAAGCGATAAAATATTTAATGTCTTTCAACAAATCATAGCTTTGCTGGATTTTTAGCCAAATAATAAATAGTAATAAAATAAATATAGAACTCGGTTGTAACTTGAACTTGACTTATACTTGATCTAATGAAGATCATTATTAATAATTCATAATAGCAAGTGACACATATTTGCTAGCATATAATATTATCCTCTCTTTACTATAATACATAGCATATTTGTATTTATTACAATGTAAAAATTTTATTTAAGAATGTAAACGAATAATCTAAATTTAAAATGTTTTATTTTTTATTATAACCATTTTATTCAAGATGAATTAATGTTTAATCGGAAAATGCTTTTATGATTTTATATGTATTTTTTACATATTCTCGGTATTCTCGGTTGTGGCTATCTTGTGAAGGTTTTTGTTTCCGTTTCAAGCGCTATGGACCATACGTTCAGTATCATTCAAACAACCATTACCTTTACTTGTACATATTAAAAAAATGATAAATAATGAAATATTAAAAAATGATAAATAATGAAATATTAAAAAAATGATAAATAATGAAATATTAAAAAAATGATAAATAATGAAATATTAAAAAATGATAAATAATGAAATATTAAAAAAATGATAAATAATGAAATATTAAAAAAATGATAAATAATGAAATATTAAAAAAATGATAAATAATGAAATATTAAAAAATGATAATCCTTGATTTAAAGTTAAATAAATACCTAGTTTAGAATCTATTATAATACAGTACTATAAATCTATCTAAAAAGATGAAATTAAGAAACATACGCATGTACACTGCGCAAGAGTTTTGACGCCCTTCCTTTGTGCAATCAGATATACAAATATAATTGTCATACTACCTGATAGTAAATATATAAAAATTAAGAAAAGTAAGCTAAGTTTGGTTCTTAATAACTAAGAACTTCTAATGCACTGAAAGAATCCAGTATGATGAAATATAAAGTTGTAATTTAGTTAAAAAATATTTAAAAGATTTGATGCGAACTAAAAAAGACCAAAAAGTTGTTTTTCAAATTAAGTGAAAAACATGAGCTGATCTTGTTTCATCCTTCTAACACATCGAACACATTGTCTTTTGTATTTTAAGATTGCTCTTTTATATAAAATATGCATCTTCTTTGAAATATTTCATTTTTAACTACATTCATAAAAATGTGCATTGTCTTCAAGTCATTTTATTTCTCGAATTCATTTGAAGATAATTTACATTGCTTCTTAGGTATGCACAATCCTGTGAACCTTCCGCTTCACAAAATATTCTTTTATTTTTATGTTGAAGCGATTTAGGAAATGACTTTACTTGATTACTAGCTCTAAAGCTATTTCCCGCTAATGGTATTCTCGGTTGCTCGGTAGTGGCTATCTTGTGAAGGTTTTTGTTTCCGTTTCAAGCGCTATGGACCATACGTTCAGTATCATTCAGACAACCATTACTTTTACTTGTACATTATTAGATTAAGTCTGAAGCAGTTGCGTATTTTCACTTATCGGACCGCAAGTGCATGAGAAAAATCAGTCAACTGAGAGATGAATAGAGCTTTTCATATTATCCACTTCATGCTTACCATTACTTTCTTGAAGAAAAGGTATACAGATATAAAATACTTTCAACAGTACAGTGTTATAGACATTATTTTGATATTTGTTCAAATGTATACAGGAATAATTTACATACAATTGCTTAGAAATTATCAAAAACATTTTGGTATCTACGCCCTACTTTAGAATAGAGCTTTTTTAGAGCAGTTTGGGTATAAACATTGAGAGAGTGAAATATTTATTAAAGGACTAGATGACAGAATTATTAACTAGATGAAAGAAGATGTTCTGAGAAATCACTTGTGTAAAAATTTAAAAAAAATGATATGAACATAATAATGATTTCTGTTACATATAAAATATGCATTATGATTTTGTAAAGCTGTTCTACCATAATGAAAATTAAAAACGAATAATATTTCTCTTTCAGTTATTTAATTTTAATAAAACGTACAGGTTTATCGTGTCATATTTGAGGTAACTGAGTTTGTTTCAGAACTAAATACCTCCGAAAAGGAGCTGCTTGTATTGATAAATACATATAACAGGAAATTAACTCTTTAACACTAGAAGCGCCAGAGCAGTCATTTTGACTGCTTTCGTCATTTGACCTTGGATTCCTTAAAAACCCTTTATCTTAAGAAGTCACAAATTTTGGTATTTTGCTAAAATATGTCGAAAATTATTGGTACCAAATATAAATCGAATGAAATTAAAATTAACGGAGATATTATTAGTTATACCTAAAAGCGCCACGAACAGTCATAATGACTGCTAATAATACTGAGTAGATTTATATGGTATTCTCGCTCAGAAAATCCATTTTGTTGGAAAAACATCTGGCCTACACATTCCTTTTCACTCTGTCTTCATTTACAACATCAAATACTTCCCCCCCTCCTTTTCAACGGTCCACCCCTTCTTGGCGAAATGATATAGTCCTTAGTTTGCAGTAGTTCAGTCAGTTTGTTTCATGACATTTCATTCTTTCAAGCGCACGGTAATGGCAGCTCGAAGACCGCGATATCTGACTCCAGAAGAAATTGTATAACTTTTATAGGATTTATCTGAAAATGAATCTGATGTTGAAGAACATAATATTGATGATGATATGGATTATGAGCCTCCACAAAACTTTGAGAGAAATAATAGTTCTAGTGAATCTGAAGATAGCACGGAAGAGCAATCGTTAGACCAAGGTTTTCAGCCCATCGATATATATAGCAGCAAATATTTCATCAGTAACTGCAGCATCCACATCAACTGAAATAGGTAAGATATATTTATGTTTATGTATTGTTATTTTTGTTTTGACAATTTCTGATGCACTCGAATTTTTTTAAAATGTGATGAGTCATTTTATTGTAAAAAAATATACATATATATTATTTGTTTAGGTTCCCCTAATGTACAAGGTATAGGATCAAAGCGAAAAGAGGATTTACCTAACTCAGGATACGCACCAGGAAGAGGATGTCTTTTCCAAAACCACGAAGAAGGCTCTATATATGTCTCAAAGGATGGAACCTCGTGGACTGTGACATCTAGTTCACAAACTACAGCTGGGAAATATGGAGCTGAATATGTGCTAAAAGAAATGCCGGGTCCAACATCTTATGCAAAATGAAATGTTGGGAACAATGTGTTGAGTGCTTGGAGGTTGTTTGTGGATGAATCGATGTTAAGATATATTAAAAAGTGCACGGAAGCAGAGGCAGTTTTGAACAATGAAGAAAACTGGGCAATATCTTTAGAAGAGCTTGATGCTTTTATTGCTATTATTTATGCAAGAGGAGCATATGGTTGCAATGATATGGATTATGATTTTTTGTGGAATAATACATGGGGTCCTCTTTTTTTCCGAGAAACAATGTCTCGCAATCGTTTTCGAGACATTATGAAATATCTAAGATTTGACTTGAAGTCAACTAGGACTCAGCATATAGAAATTGATAAGTTTGCACTTTTTTCCGATATTTGGAATAAATTTATACAGAACTGTGCGATTTCCTATAAACCAGGAGAAAATCTAGTTGTGGATGAGCAGTTATTTCCATCCAAAGCCAGGTGTAAGTTTACACAGTATATGCCGAATAAACCTGATAAATTCGGTATCAAAGTCTGGATGTTAGTCGATGTAGACTCGAAGTATATGTGCAATGCTTTTCCATATCTTGGGAAAAATACATCAAGAAGTGAAACTGAAATTCTTCCTGAAATTATAGTAATGCGTCTTTTAAGCCATTATCTGAATTCAGGTCGAAATTTGACAACGGACAATTATTTTTCCTCACTATCATTAGCTAGAAGACTTAAAACGAAAAACACAAGTTTTGTCGGCACAGTAAGAAGACATCGACAATAAATTCCGCATGAAGTAAGGAAATCAAAAACCCGGCTATTTGAAACAGTTTTGCTAAAGAATGGTGAAACTTCGCTCACTGTCTATCAGGGAAAAAGGAATAAAAATGTCCTGCTACTAAGTACTTACATCCAAGTGTAAATATAGACTCACAAAATAAGAAAAAGCTTCCAGAAACAGTAGAGTTCTACAACAAAACCAAATGTGGAGTCGATATCGTTGACAAGATGACACGTAAATATTCTGTTCGGGCTGCTTCACGTAGATGGCCTGTGAATGTTTTCTATAATATGCTGGATTTAGCAGGGACAAATGCCTACATTATCTACCATAAATTGAGTGATAAAAATATTACAAGGCATGACTTCCTATTTCAATTAGCAGAGGAATTAAGAGAGCTTTATTTAAACAGAAAAAACCCGCAAAATTGCCCCAGGAAATTTCCAAATCTAGCAATAGACTCTCGAAGAAAAGACATCAATGCCAGATTGGACTTTGTAACAACAACAAAACAAGTGATGTGTGTAAAAAATGTTCATATTATGTGTGTGGAAAATGCACTTCCAATATTGAAAAAGTTGTGTTTTGTAAAAATTGCGAAAAGCTGTAAAATGTGTTTTATTAAGGGTAGGCTGAAATTTATAATAAAATATCCTTAATTTTTTATTAAAATAATCTGTTATTCTTTAAAGGTCTTCAACAACTGTAATTAATATTCTTAAAAGCATTATAAAGCATTTACATTTGAATATATACATTTATTCGTTGAGCAGTCAATTTGACTGCCGTTGGCGCTTCTAGTTAGGGAGAAAGCTTGGCGCTTATAGTGTTAAATTTATTTCGAATCAGCTGTAATGCTAAATATGCTTCATGCATAATTTAAATTGCATCACAGCTTCGAGACAGGAGAGCTAGTTTTACGCCTGTCGTTGGCAACAGCCTTGTGCACCTTACAGGTGACAGTGCGATGTTGCTCAGTTCCGCCCCCAGTTTTGATGGAGAGCTCCTCTCCCCTTCCACCAAACTACACGCGAGGACTTTCGGCTCGTCACATATGTGGAGTGCAGCCATGCCGCACCGACACTGTCCATTTACAAACGTCTATGCTTTCTCCGGGATAGAGCCCGGGCCGTTAGGTACGGCAGTCAGCGACGCTAACCACTATACCAGTTGGGCGGTTATGCCTGATCTTTACAAATGGTTTTCTCTCGATCGTTGCTATCTATCGACATTGCTTGTGTATATGGGGTTAATAGGTTCTTGAGGATTCCCTCTTCATATAATATTTATTGGATTATTTTAACATGACAAAATCATGATTTTCAGTCTTAGGGAGGAATGTCTCGGTGGTGGATTATCTAAGGAAAACTGGTCGTTACTTACGCTACATACGAGGAACACCATGAATACCTCATATAGCCAATAATTGTTAAATCGTTAAATTCCAAGAATTTCGGATTAAAAAACATTAAAATCCTTTTGTTGCTTCACACATTTTATAATTTGACGATTATACTACTCTGCATCTCAAGAAAATTCAAAATTACAAACATTTTCTACTTAATACTTTACCCTATCAGGAGGTTTGTTTTAAAATTTTAGGCATACATTCATGAATAATAATTTATTTATTTATTATTTGTTTATTTTTTAATTATAATCATTAATTTATTCCTTATTTTTTTCATTTATGCATATTATTTCTCAGCGGTTATTTCATATGTATTCTCACTAATAAAAGTAATTCATGCATTTTAATGAAGCTTTCTATTATCGAAAGGCAATGATTCAGCGAAAAATTTAAAAGGGATTTATCTAGTTGATTATACTAGAATGACGACTGAAATCACGATTAGGGAAGAGTGAAAGAAGATGTGGCTACTGCAAAATGAAAGCAAAACTTCATATCAGATATTTTATCACATGATAACCCAGTAACCCAAAGTTAAAAAATTGAATATTTATAGATTGCACTTGTATCAAGATTGGGGAATAAAAGTCTGATATATTTATACAAAGATTTAGGGTAAAAATTCTAGAATGCTTTCTTGACATATTTTACTCAAATAGAATCCCCAGTTCTTGAATATGCAAATGAATATAAAAAATTCTGCTATGAGGGTGGACAGTAAAAATTCATATGAAATTTAAAATGAAGTGGAACATTAGAATATTTATTTGAAAATGCGGAACTTTTTAACAGAACTATGAAAATGTTTAAAAGTGAAAAATAGTTACGTATCATGCATCTGAGAAATTTATGCGCAGGTTTCGTAGCGTTTTGCAGATATAGCTTCTCTGTTCATAGAAGTGAAAGCGTTCATAGAAATGGGCCCAATAAAATGTAGATGCAGATTTATGTAAAATGTAACAATAAATTCTTAATTATTTCTCCAAAATTTGCTTTTGCTCCAAAATTAAATTTTAATTGAAATTTTATTTATAAAACGATCCCTACACTTTCTCATACTTATTTATATCTCCATAATGAATGTAATATTTTCAAATTTTGAAACAGTTGGCAAATTTATGAAACTGTTGCCTTATTTATCAATTTTCATTAATAGATTCAATTAATTGATAGCTACTATCAAGCAAGGGCTTAGACAAGACAGATCGTAACAGAGAAATTTTCTAAAAATGTTAGTATTCCTAAAGTCTTAGGTTATTTCATGAGCATTCTTACTAACAAAAGCAATTCATACGTTATCATTACAGAAAGATAAGTTATTATTAATGAAAGATCTATTATCATAGATAGCGTAACTGGCCACATAAGGACACAAGAAGTTTCGAAACAATTTTTAGACTTTGTGGACTTTAATAACAGAGAAACTATTAAATTAGCTTCGCAATTGTATTTAAAGCTACGATGTGCGAGTTTGATGAGTGCATTTCTGTTGTTTTTAGTTCCATCTTCGCCCGCCAGAAGGCAGGCAAGCATCAATGTACACTAAATGGAGAGATGATTCTATTTCTTTTCCAGCAACGTAAACGAATTTGAAAGAGCTGTCGCTAAACTAAAAATGTGTGCGAGATGCAAAGACGATGGGGAGAGGGTTTTCAGAATTTGATACTCCGTCACAGTAACGTTAACAGTAATGAGATTGGGGAAAATGGAATCTGTGTACGATGTGAAGAAAGGATGACTCAGCAACAACACAACAACGGCAGGTTAAGTTTGGGGATCGTGTTACAGGCCCTCAGTGTTATATGTCATGAAATCACATATATGCTGTGTCATGAGACCTGTGACTGAGATTACCTCTGCTTCCCGTCGTGTGGAATTCATGTTCGCTGTTTGTTAACAGACAATATATGTTTGTTATAGGCAATGCATTACTAGTCAATGGCTGTAATTATGAACATCTATTTTAAAATATAAAACATCAAGAATGCTAATACTTGTAGTTTTCAACATTCTTGCTTTCAACATTCAAAGAGAGTAAATATTTTGAAACACCCTGTATTTGTGGTTTTCTTTGTGAAGTATAAATGAGGACTAGTTTCAACGACAAAATAGTCTCCATAAAAGATTTGTTTGTTTCTCGACATTTCTGGTTTTCCGTTACATATTTATTTACCTAATATATTCAATCCAATTATTATGTAATCAAATTAAAAAATACGTAATATAATGCAGAAAATTATAATTAATTATAGTTTTTAATAATAAAGTAACCGTTTTAATTCAATTCACAAATAATTCATGATTCATAAACATCGTTTAATACACAGATCATGGAAGTTCTGAGAAGTTAAATTACAGAATAGTGTTTTAACATTCTGTTTGCAAAGAGAGAATTAAATATAGTTTAAAAGTAAATAAGAAAGTATAGGATGAAACTGTTTGAATTACATATCGCATTTTAGCAAAATTCCATTTAATTGAAATAAAAACTTCAAAAATGAGAGTAGTTAAGAATTCTCAAATATCTGTAACATTCTGATATAGGGGCCACGATTAATTTATTGCCTAAGTTTTTAGGAAAGCTGACAGTCTTATCTGAAGCATGCGTTAAAAATTAGAAGAAGATTGAGTCCTTTGTTTAACTGTATCGAAAGAAATTGTTGAAATTATTAAAATACATGATAACGTAGAATACTCATAATTACTTGCTAAAAATAAAATATCAAAATAAATTGGAATAAAGAAATGCAGTGATTTTCTAAAATTTCCTTGATCATTTTATAGTTTTTATATTTGTGTTGAATCAAAGTTTAATCTACTTAAAATTTAGATATTTTAATATAAAGGGATGCTGAATTTAAAATTCATTGTTGGTATTGCTTTGATTTAAAGATAATTCATAATTCAATGCATTAGGTAATTTGCTACGGCAAAGAAGTAAAATGCAGTCTGCTTAAGAAGTTGACATCGTATGATAGCTCGTATTTGCGATACGTACGGGAAAACGGATGTTACATGCAGCAACAGCATTCAGCATTTTGCACCCATCCCAGAACAATTACTAGCTCTAAGTGGCCTTACCTGCTGATTAGACCTAATCTGCGGGAAAAAAAAAAAAAAGATTTTTTGTGTTTGTTTTTGTTTTTTGTTCTTTTAGTGAGAGGGATTATAGATTATGTGGTATTATAATTTTCACTTTCCAGGTTTCGATAACTTCCCCTCAAATCCAGAAGGAGAAGCATGACCCTTTTGCTGTAGGATTACATTAAAAGTACTTTATTTCCAAAGCTACAGATCAGCTGTCAAGTGGCTAAGGTTACGAAACTATACTGTATCTCAGTCTGGGATTATGCTGCCTGTGGCCACCGAGGTAGCTATATGAGAATACGAAGCTTTTTTCTTGTAAAACATAAATACGAGTTAGTGTCCTTTAAAAAAATCCCTCACGAAGATATCTTTCCCACAGACAGACGACCTCAATGGGGTTTGTTGAAAAGACAAAAATCTGATATATGTTTTGGAAGCTACTTCGTAGAAAAATTCATCATTTTGGGGTAATCAACAGAGAAACAAGCTATCTAGAATGCGTACGTTTTTATTACTGTTAGAAGAAATTTGTTTTTTAATTAGTAAATTACTAAATAAATTTTTCGAATGTAATTAAAACTATTATCTCAAAGGCTTAAGGGGATAAAATGCAGCTAAGCATTCTCTGTGAAAATTTGTTGGAATTCGGATATGTGTCAATGATTAAGATGACAGGAATGGCACGTTATACATACTAGTTTGAGGACTCTGAAATTTAAAAGCATCTGTTTTCCACGTAATAAAATATGCTTAAACTTAATTAAATGGAAGTTTTGAAGTTATAGAAAAGACTGTCAAAAATGATTCTAAATTCGAAACAAAAACTCAAACAACAATATAGTAGGAATTCGGAAAGCAGGACGTCAAGGAATTTACCAAAAAGTACAATTTATGGCTTGAAATTTCATTGATAAGGATTAATATCATTTCGTGCAAATGTAACTGTACCATTGTTTCTTTTTCATTTATTAGCTACTTAATTGACACTTAACTTAACTGTCGCTACTGATTTCTGGAGTTTTCTGATTTTGAGTACCCGAAACACTTTCCACTCTGAATTGGTCTTCCGCCGAGCATCTTTTTGTTTTTCCAGTATTGAATCAAAGTAGGTTGAGCAAAAAAGTTTCCTGGCAGGTTTGACAAAGTTTTTAATATGAATTTTGCTATGTAGCTACTATAACTTTCTCTCTCCATGGTTCTGAAAATTCGTGGTACAATTCGCTAGTAGTAGACACACGTCAAAAGAAATTTCTTCTAACTATAAATTCTGGATCTTAAGTAATGAATCGAATCGAATTAATGATGTCAAAGCCTCGAATATCGGACAGAACACGATGTGTCCGTCTCAATTGCTTTGTAAAACTCCAGCGTCACCTCACATGGCTGAGTTTTGATCGCAGTTCCCAACAAGGGTATCGGAAGAAAGGGAGAGAACGGGGAAGAAAAGATGACCTTTATTTCGAAAGATTGGACACATCAGCTGTAGATAAGGTTATAATCAACTGGAACGTAAATAATATAAGTAATCTGAAGTTTCTTACGTGTAAGAACACCTGCTACGTCCGGGTAGCTTATCAAAGAAGCTGCACAAAATGCGTTTCAAATAACGAATGTAAGGTAAAAAAAATAGCTGAAATTCTTCTACAAAACTGTAAATGAAAATTTAATACACTAGATAAAAATTAAAATAATGAAGGGAATACGCTTTTCCAATAAACTAGCTTTCAGAAGAAAAGACTTAGGAGGAAAATTTGGGGAAGGTTTTTTAAAACTTTCAACACCTCGAGCTAAAAAGCTAGGGGGAAATATGCGCAAGGAAAATACGATATGTAAGTATGCGATAACGTTTACAAATGTTATACGTACATCCATTTGTTTGTAGGGTTTATATTTATTTTAACTAACATTTATTTTAAGTTTAAACTACCTTTCCTGTCAAGCCTTACTTTCCCCTGGAACTGCCAAGGCCAGAGTATGTAAATTTTAGTAGAACGCGCAAGGATTCAAATTATAAGCGGAAGTATTCTGAGTTAAATAGAAAGGAAACGAGTTCGAGGTGTGCTGTTCTTACTTCACGAGCGCGGAGGTAGTTAGCCAGAAATTGAAGAACCCCGCGTTTCGGCCTGTGTGCTTGCCTTGGAGAATTGTTAATCGTTCAACGTGATATTCAAAGTTTGCTGAATTAGCAGCGGTATTGTAAAACGCGGTGAGGTTAGTTACTTTTAGAGAGCCTCGTAGTTAGAGTCTTGTTATTATTTTCTTTTCAGGTTCTTATTTTTATTTTACCGCCGGGTCGGCGTAGTTTGTGAGCGTCAAGAGCACGCAATTGTAATTTCTTAAAGTTGAATAAAAAGGGACTTAAACCCTTAGCAAGACTCTGTTTGTTTTCCAGTTTCAACAGTCACCTCTTGGTTCCGTGCAAGTTGGAGGCGCGCAACTCTACATGTTATATTGATAATGTTTAGAAATGTTATGTGTGCATACACACATTACAAATGTTATGCATTATGTATGTGGGTGTCTTTCTACTTTACTTTAAGAATGACACCAATGTTAAGATTTAGTATTTTAATGAAAAAAAAAAGAAACATAGAAAGATGAAAAGAAGTAAGATAAAAATTTAGCTCCATAGCATAGGGTGGCATCACAATAGTGGTAATCCTCACACCAAATGGGAACGTTTGAAAGTCTCTTAACTACTACGTAATAGTTTTTAGGATCCGTTCACCACGTTGCGGTCGCAGCTTCTCTCACGCGCAGAAGTGGAGAAGTCAACTTATCACACAGCTTCGAGAATCATCTAGATGCTGATGCGGTTGCCAGGTGCAGGAAGGAGAAAGGTGGATACGTTGTAAGATCGAATGTCCACACGGCCATTCTGCCTTGCCGGGCGTCCTCGCCTGGGGGTGATCTGAAAAGAAAGAAAAAAAAAACGAAAAGCAGAAAAAGATTTAAAAAAATCAATGTCCAGGTGGCGAATGTTAGGTTTGTGCACCATCAGTTCATCTTATCAGAACAGGTTGATATCATAATGGTTCCTTCATGGCGTATCTTTCGTACTTCGTAACAATCAGATGGATGTACTGTCTCATAAGGACCGAAGAATTTGGGACGAAGTTTAAGTCCAAGTTTCAGTTCAAGTCGAAGATTCAGTCTAAGTGGAAGTTTCAGTTCAGGCTGGATTGGCATTTGGTGTCCAAGTTTGTATTTGCAGGCAGGTTTGCGACGTTTCTTATACTGCCGTATATGTGCTTGCTGTAAACGGAGGAGGTTTCGTTGAGCTTCAATACATAATGCAGCTTTTTCATCATTATGCTTTGTCAGCAGTTTCATTGTCTTTGAAGTTCGTTTAAATTTTCTTCGGTTATACTTCCAGGCTTTCTGTTCTTTGGGAATTTCTGCACTTTTAGCAGGTGTTTTCTCGTTTGCTTGATCAGCACATGCTTGTTCAAACTGATTCAGTTTATTTTTCACAGTTTCTTCAGTATTCTGTACGCTTGGATCATTATCGACATCATCATCATCATTAGCTTCATGACTGTCATCATCATCATATTCGTTGTCATCAACATTATCTTCATTGACATGATCTTCATCAACAACAGCAACGTCATCTTGATCAACATCAGTATCACCATCTTCATTAGCTTCATGAGTGCCATCATCATCATCAGCACCATTAGCGTTATGATTGTCGTCATCATCAATATCATGATCTTGATCCATGTCGTCGTCTGCGTCATCACCATCTTCATCAACATCATCGTTATGAGCTCCATGATTGGTATCAGCATCATCTTTGTCATCGTGATCATCCAAATCCAAATTGTCATAATCTAAATCCAATTCTGAATCGTCATGTGCATCATCATTATCATTTTCCTTAACTGTTTTCTTCAACTGAATTTCATTTTCTGTTATTTTCTGAAAATCTTCCATAGCAGTGTCAACTTCATGTGGTTTGTGAGGAGTAATGATATGTTGAACTTCTTGGAGAATTTCCGATTTTGAGATGTGTGAAAGATCAGGTGGAAATGTGTGATCATCAATAACATTAGCAACAGTAACCAAAATTTGATCATTATTATTTTTGCATAAATGAATACCATCTTTATCAAATGTAAAGCGAGTTTGTTGCAAAAGTCTATTCTGATAATGGCATCAAGAGGAATCATATAGTTTTTTACTACATGGATTTTAGCAGGTAAAATAGTGTTTTGAATTTGAATGCAGTCCTGAAAGAATCCAATACTTTGAACCGTGTCTCGGCCAAGTCCTGAGAATGTAATTCTGGAAGGATGTAATGGTGGAGAACCAATTTTGCGGTATGTTTTCTCCGTAATAAGTGTTGCTTGTGAACCAGTGTCGTAGAGAGCAGTTAACTGAGTTCCTTTAAGCTGAATATCAACATGCATCGGATGTTTAGAAATATTTTGAGTGGAAAGTGCATTTACAGTACTATCAGATGTAGAACAATTAGGAGCAGATTCCGTGGTCGAACTACCAGAACGTTTGGGACAATTGGAATGAATGTGACCATAATTTTGGCAGCCATAACATAATTTGCCATTAGTTTTATTAAGACAAGTATTGCTTTTGTGACATTTCAAACCACAGGAATAACATACTGGTTGAGTATCTGATGTAAGTTTAGCATCAATTTTCACATTGGGAAAGAAATTTGTAAATTTCTTTGGAGTATTTTGCTTTAAATTGTTTGAATTGTTAAAGAGTTTTTCATAAATCCTCAGTTTTTCTTTAAATTCAGGAATGGATTTACAACCGTACAAAATTATTTTGTTGTTTGATGAATCAGGAATACCATTTATAATATACTCTCAAAGAAACATCATCCATAGAACCTTTGTGTGCGAGGTCTCTCATAGCTAAAAAATATTCTTGTAAGGTTTCAAATTGTTTCATGTGACGAGATTCCATTATTTTATGTAATTGAAGGCTATTAATGTTTTCCGAAAATTCATCTAATAAATGGTGTTTTAATTGTTCCCAATCAGTAATTCCACGAATTGATCTTATTAAAGTTAAAGCTGGACCTGTAAGACATTTTTTAACAAAAATTACTTGGTGTACAGGATTCGTGATTTCATAGAGATTAAAAATATCTTCTATGTCAGAAATAAAAGTTTCAATGCTGTAATTATCCCGAGAGGAAAAGGGTTTGATCAAATCAGCAATATCTTTTAAGCCAAAACATTGAAACGGAACAGTCTGTGTTTGTAAAAGCAGTAAATTTCCAGGCGCGCTTTCAAGAGAGATTTTTGCCTTCATTTCAGCGGAATCTGATTTCAGCGGAATTCCATTTAGTCAGCGGAATCCGATTTTAATAACGATACATCAGCAAGATTCGTAAGAATATTGTTAGCACAGTTTTCAATATCGACGGAAAATTCTAAATGCAGTACGCTATATATGTCAATTAAATCTGTGAGAGAAAATTCTTGCATAAATTTTTGTTTCGTATCTTCAAAGTTAAATGGTTTGGGAAAACCATAAAATTGCGTAACCTATCACGATTCTGCCGATCACCATCTGAGCCAAAAACTAAACGATGTAAAAGCTTGATATGCTTGGTACTGGCGGTTTTTAATGACTGTGCAATGTTGGGATGATCGTTAAGTGTAGCCATTATTTATCAGTTTCGTTTTAACCAAATATGAAATTCACAAAATATGTATGTTTCGATTTCATCAAATATGTATCTGGTATTAAATATTTATCAGAAATTAGCATACCAAAATATATTCTTAATTTTTCTTATTCTTCACAATAATATTAATTCTTCTTAGTATATTACACAATAACTATGATGTTAAAACACTCAAAAATCATAAAGAAATTGTGAACATATGATTCAAACAAATAGTAATATATATCGTCAAACAAATCTTCTTATAAGACTATGTTAAGAATGAAAAATAGAATTTCACGTTATATGATATCATGATATAAAAATTAATAACTTAAAATAATATTCTACAGTCCTTGTAAAATATAGGCATGACAAGAAATAAGAAATTTATGCACCAAATTCGAAAACGAAAGTAATTCTTCAAAGTAACTTTTTTAATACATCACAATTCTGTAAATAGTCAGTAATAGATTTTCATCAATGTCAAATACCTGTAGTTTATTCAATTAAACTTCATCAAAGCTGTTTAATTAATTATCATCAACATCAAATTCGAAAACGGAAGTGTTAATTCTTCAAAGTAATAATCATTCAAAAATAAAATAGTCTAGGGATTAAAATAGTTGAAGGGAAGAACAGATTTTAGTTCAAGAGGTCGAAATAGTTCGTGGGGCCGAGCCCCCATGTGGGTGTCTTTCTACTTTACTTTAAGAATGACACCAATATTAAGATTTAGTATTTTAATGAAAAAAAAAGAAACATAGAAAGATGAAAAGAAGTAAGATAAAAATTTAGCTCCATAGCATAGGGTGGCATCACAATAGTGGTACCAGCGGCCGAGCGGTAAAGTCGCTGAACACTGGTAGTTCGGTCCGAGGTTCGAATCCCGCGAACGGGCTGGCTGCATGGGCGTTTTCGTGGTTTTCCCCATGTGTAACGTGTATACGAGTCAGTTTCCCTTAGAAAGTCCTCCACGAAAGGCATCCCTCCCTTTAGGCAGATAGCCCTCGAGGCTTTGCCATAATCACACACACACACACATCACAATAGTGGTAATCCTCACACCAAATGGGAATGTTTGAAAGTCTCTTAACTACTGCATAATAGTTTTTAGGATCCGTTCACCATGTTGCTGTCGCAGCATCTCTCACGCGCAGAAGTGATAAGTTAAGCTGTGTGATAAGTTAACTTATCACACAGCTTCGAGAATCATCTAGCTGCTGATGCGGTTGCCAGGTGCAGGAAGGAGAAAGGTGGATACGTTGTAAAATCGAATGTCCACATGTATGTGAAAAAAATAAATTGCAAGTAGCAAAATAAAAGTAAGGGAATAAAAAAGAAAAGAACAAATTTCCATCTAGTTGCTAAAAGCTGTATATTAAATTAATGGCAACTGATAACCTAACGTTAAGAGGTGATGATGTTATCGTTCTATGGAGATTTAAACTTTGATTAAATTAGAGGAAACAGAAAAGTAAAATGAATTTAGAATGAAGGAATTTTGATGTTTATCGTCGTTCATACATTAGCACTAATTTCAGATTGCGGAAAAACATTAATTTTGTCGTTGAATAATTGTAGGAGTTTTGATCTTTTAAAATGACCTGAACGAAAAGAAGATATGTTTCTGCATCTGGGTAAATGAATCTGCGAGTTTACGTCGTCAAATAGAAGTAATTGTAGCATCCAAGAGACTGCATTCTTGAATTTAATTTCCTGGGCTTAACTCCACGCATTTACATGTCTCTCAGTGCATCGCGAGTTAAAATCTGTGGGGAGATATTTTCCTAGAATTTTCTTTCGGGTTTCAGGAATTTCGTTCCAAATTCCACTTCGATTCATCATTTCGACCGCAAAGCTCCAAATGAAGGATTGAGTGAGTAATTACATTTTGAAAGTCTCAAGAGTTACCAGATATGCTAGCAAGTGTCACCATGGTATGCAAGTTTATTTACTTGGCTATCGAATTATGTATTTTGGATAAAATTCTTGCCAACTCTGGGAAATGCTTTTGAGTGAAAACATTTAAAGTCCCAGATGACTCCGGTTTCTTAGCTTTCATTAATTTTTGCTTTTACTGCTTACGCTTATGTTGCTGTTCAACTGCATAATGTGAAATGTAGGTAATATCTAATGCATTAAGAGCTTTTAATTTGCAAAAATGTTTTCCGGATTACTTAGAATTCCTAATTAAAAATCGGTGAACACTGCCTAATAACTCGAATAGTCTAAGTCTTGGAATTCGAAATTCAATTTGCAGCAAGGCTGCAATGGAATGTTCTAAAATGTACAAGTGTAAAATAACTTAATGATATGTTTATCCGCCAAATTAACCTTAGAGGTTTCTGAAAAACGATTTTTTATTTTTTATTATTTCTCTTGCTTTTTTATCGAGTTAAAGGAAAAATATGATTATTATTAGGAAAAAAATTTATATAGATTTCTTGATATAACCTTGTCTGTGAACAAACGAATCTAAATAGCTAATATTAATTATTTCACTAGTTAATTCAGTTGCACTGCATATTCACAAGAATGGTGGCCTAGAGTTTGATTGCTTACGATAATATTCACGTTTCGTATCCATCCATTTTATTACAAGTTTTGTCTGTTGCACACCTACCAGCGTTTCTCATGCTGTATCTCGTAAATTACAGTTTTCTACCTTTACGGTCGCAATATTCTCGTTTATATTTATCGTATAATGCACTCCCAGGAGTCTACAAATTAGATTGTGAAGCACTTTGTACATTTTTATTACTTCTTATTATATTTATAAGTATTTTTACTTTCTTTACATATTTTAGTTCTTGAAAGATTTGACACTGTATATTAAATATTTATTTGACACATTTAAACAAATCATCAGAAATTTTTACATACGACAGGTACAAGGTTTTAATGCCCTAAAAAATATGCATTACTTTATTTTTTATCGTATGTTTCCACAACTAATTCATTTCGTCTGCTTCTTGCTTCGAAATGAAGTTCACAAAAATGTTGTAATTACATTTTCAATTTACTTTTCTAAAAGAAAATAAAACTTTTCTATTCATCTCACTGAAGTCTAAAGTCTATCTTGAATTGCGCACACATTTTAAAACTCTTTCATTTCATAGCTCAGCTTCAAACACATTTCCGTGATCAAAGCAACGAAGAATTCTAATACTACTGAAAATTCAAGATATATACCTTGCTCTCTTTACCTTTTATACAGTAAAACGTATCTGAATGTTAGAACTCTAATTCTTATTTTCTACATATGTTTCATTGCCTCCCAACACATGGGGAAAACTATAAAAACTTTCAAGCAACTAGCCCGTTTACTAGAATTCGAATCTGGATCGAACTACTAGTGTTCAGTGACTTGACCGCTGGTTGGAGTTGGCTAGGGGATTAAAGTCATATCGCTTGCAATATTAAGAAACTCAAAGTAATTTAGCTTTGCTACATCTATTACAAAAGCTTTACCATAATTTAAAGAGGAAGTTAAAATAAATCTTTAAAACTTTTAAATCATCTGTCTATTATTACTGTATATCTAAATATCTGTTTCGTAGAATGAAATGTGAAAAGTAAAACTTCACCGTGTTTAGAGAGAAACAGCGTGGAAAACAATTCCTAATTATATTTTTCGTAAGCGTCCTCTCGCCTGTAAATAAACCTATAAAATTCCTATCCGTGGAGCCATTTATAGCCGTTATTCCAATGACTGAGAAGAGTTTAGTTTATTGAGAAACTGAAGCAGCCAATCTAAATGCAGGGTGTGACTTGCTTATCTCTCTGATCGCTCCTCTCACTGTTTCTATTCCGCTTAATTAGAAACAGCGCGCTCTGGAGAATTGAATTTCATTAATTCTTCCTGCGTGACTTGACAGAACACGGACAAAAGCAACGAATGCCTTTTTAACACCCTGCTTTCATTCGTATGTTTTGCATCCTTTATTAGCAATGTCATTCACTTATTGAACTCAATGTTGATGTCTTTAATTTCTTCGTTTGCCTTGACGCATCTTCTCTTAATTGCTTCTGATCAATAAATTGGAAGTACATTTGTTTCCGTGTTATATTTCTTTCGGTCCTGAATTCCAAGTCGCAAAGTATTGCCCCATCAAAATAAAGTCAAATTTCTTTCGTGTCAGACCGCCTGCAGAATGTATAACTTTTAATCGAACTGAAGCAAGCACACTATCTTGCCTTGCTGCATCATTTAAATTACTAGTTCCTAAAAATTTTGCGTGAAATAAGAAATACTTTATTAATTAGTTTACCCCGAAAATCAATTTTGCCGTTTAAATAAAAATAGTAGCAGCGAGTAATTAATCTCTGCCTTTAGCGGATTTGTAAGGTAAGGATATTTATTAAGGAAAATCGTTTCAGTTAGTTGGTTTGTATTTACGCCACTATTCCCTGTAAAAATAAACTATTAAAATATTAAAATGTCAAGTTGTCACCTTATCGTTACATGCAGAAAGGCTATTTTATATTCGTAGTAATCTGCATAATATTTCTTGGAAAGGGAAAAAATCATTAAAACATAGTAGTAATGACAACAGATGCAAGTAATCCGAGTAAAATCGATTATTAATAATTCTCGAAAATTCATAATTTATTTTAAAGTAGCCCTAAGTTCT
Organism: Stegodyphus dumicola; assembly: GCF_044657685.1. NCBI lineage: Eukaryota > Metazoa > Arthropoda > Arachnida > Araneae > Eresidae > Stegodyphus > Stegodyphus dumicola. The sequence goes on from NC_140781.1 coordinate 187,447,911, forward strand.
TATGTTTCCTAGACTGACATCACACAGTATCGTATTCATTTTTACTCTATGGATGACTTTAGGAAAAATTATCATGATTTTCGAACAAAATTCAGCTTTGTTTTTTTTCCTTCGCTATTCATTTAGTGACATTTTTGTGTTTTTGTACTTAATCACATTTTGTTATTTTTATAGATAGAAAGAGAGGACAATAGTCGTGAGACAGAACATTTTTATTAAGTTAGACTGCTAGTGACAAATATAGATAAATGTGGAAATTTTTAAAGGAATGTATAGCATAACTTCATGAGAAGAGAAGTGAGCACTGATAAGCAGTGGGACATGTATTAGCTTCCCTTACCTTGAAGATGGCACTCTTACTTATTAATGTGAAATTTGAAAATTTTTAATGCATATTATATTAAACTATGCTAACAAAGAGCACTAATGTAAAAATATCTTAAGGATTCTGATCTTAGTCCGCGAAAGCATGCATCCCCTTAGGCAAATAGCCCTCACCTAGTTTGCCATAATCAAATAAACCAAACCAAATTGTCTTAAAAGATTAAGTTTCAGCAATAGTAGCTAAAATCATTAAACACTATAGCAACTACCTTTTCTGCTGCCAAAGTCAGATATTGGCACCAAAAGCTAACAATGTTAACAAATGTTAACAAGTGTATTCTCCAAGAAGATTTTCTGTAGTTTACATTTCACATAATGTATATGTTAGCATATTTAACTTAGAAGAGCCTTTGTGAAACTGTCTGAGCGCTGGGCAGATAATTCTTAACTACTTTGTCAGAATTAATCTAATCTAACCAACTGAACCATGATTATTAGTATTGTGATGCTTTTATTAAACTAATAGAACAGAAAATAAGTAACGTCAAACTAGATTTGGAAAATTCATTGCTTTCTGCCTTCATATCCTTACCCGATTTCCTCCAGGTAAGATGTACGATTTTCAAAATAAATTTTAATTTTAAAACAGGATTAATCAGTCCCAGTCCTTACGTTAACGGTTTGACTACTAACGGGTCATATATGTCCCACTAGAAGTCTAAAAATTAATGCTGTGTTAAAAAGTACTTTGAATCTCCTGAACGTTGGGGGGTCATCTTCCAAGAGTTGGAAAATTAAGACGCCGGGACATATGTATGCCACCATTGACTACGGCTGGAACACATGTGTCCTTTGGCTTGAAAAATTTTGTCAAAGAAATCCCAAATGCTAAACATGCCTTATTTATGACATATTTTGTTCACTTGGATAGAAAATAGTATAATGTACTGTTAAATGCATAGTCAAAATGTTAGACACATTTGTATGCAAAATATTGAATACTTACCCATTAGTTTCAGTGTTTGAATTGCTTGAAGTCTTTTTTTCGATTTGTCATCCTCTCTCGAGATAGCCAGTAAGTCATTTGACTGTTTTAAATGCTGTTGACTTGATTCTTCAATGTTGTTTTTCGTTCAAGCAATACTTTCTTTTCCTTCTGTGCGAATTATTGAACGAGAGGATAAGACCGCCTTTTGTCCTCGGTTCACTTCTCGGTAAGTGGGCTAGTTTCTTGTGAAATTTGTGGATTTTCCCTATAATTACATGAATATAAGAGAGTTTTTGTTAGATATACTTCCATGAAAGTATTCAAGAAGAAGATACGTATAAATCGAGATACCTAATTTTTAAATTTGACATTATGTTTTTTGACAATTTAGAGGTTGTACGCAAACTAAGAAGGAAATGAAATATTTCAATTTATATGTAAATTTAAATAAATACCAGTTTAGAGAAAGGTTTCTAATGTTAGTAATTTAAATGACAAGAACGGACATGCATGCTATATTGAAACGTTTTGATCACCTCAAATTTTTCGAAAAGGAAGTCTTATTCACAGAGTTTTATAAAATTCTGTTGTTGTTAAGATAAATTTTTATAAAATTTTTATTATACAAAACAGCGGAAGATTTCATGTACGTAGCCAACTCCTAATATTATTTGCATAAATTGAAAATGAAAAATATTTCTTTTCCAATGCATTTTTAAAACTAGTGGGTTACTATCCTAAAGTAATAAAACTGCATATGAAAACTATTAACATATTTTTAAAATTCAAAACTTATAAGCTTATTTGTGTGAATCATGCTTTCGGCATACTAATCAGCAATATTATAAATTAAACAATTAAATACTAATAAATCACAAAGAAATGTTATTGAACAGCACTAAAAGAAAAAAACCCGAGGAGATTTATATCATAAAGTATTCTTTTAACGGACCGCACATGAAATGCGATAAAGACTGCGCCTTGGCTCTGGAAGTTTAAACGTCTCAAACTTTTAAATTAAGTATTTTGGTCAATTTTTATCACAAGAGTGTTTTAAGAATAAGTGTAAACATTTTGCTAAGTGTAATTATGAGGAGCAGGAAACCGTAAATGAAGTTACATTCCCAAACTTAAAAAAATATGATTTTAAAATTTGTTGTTGTTGTCATGTCCATATTACATGGAACAATAGTTGCCAGAGCCTACTTCAAAGAGAAGTTGGACTTCCAATTTCCAACTCCAATTTTTTGAGGGAGAGCACCCCATGGGGGATCCGGGTCTCCCACCCCTCTCTCCTTCCACCAAACCACACGAGAGGACTTTCGGCTCGCCACGTATTTAGAATGCCGCCATGCCGCAGCGACACTATACATTTACAAACATCGATGTCTTCTCCGGGATTTAAACCCGGGAGCCTTCGGTAGCTTAGTAGGCTCTCCTAACCACTATACTGTCTAAGCGACTATTTTAAAATTTTAAATCTATCATATGATGAGTAATTGCGTCAATTGAATCGTATTTGTGATTTAAAGCACCTGTCTACGAGCAATACTGCGAAAATAAAGACTTTTATTCACACGATGTGTGTGTGAACCACATATAAACTGAAAATAATAGATGGAATTATCATAAAGCAAGATTTTTTTATCTACATTAAACTGCGTTTAAATATTTTCTTGTTCCTTTTTATTTACACCTTTTTTAACATATGTGTTTTTATTACAGTTAGATGTTGTCCGTTAGAACATACAATGCTCATTTTATCCGATATATCACAACCAGTAGCGGTAACCCTAGATTTGTCAATTCAAATTAATGCACGTCGCTTAGAAATCTTGTCTTAATTCCATACTATAATCAAAATATATCTTGTCTTTAGAAGTGAATGCTTCCCAGAAAACACTAAAAATTTAAGCTTCCATTTCAAAAGAAAATCATGCAAGTTTAAATATTTCATTAGTATTGACGAATAATATAAACATTTTGCTCGGTACAAGTTTTAAAAAATATTAGACCAGTAAAATTTATTCTTTGTGCACTAATGAAATACAGATGAAAGGTATATGTAGTCTTAAACACAGCGATCATTAAAAGTAATACATAATGAAAAGAACAGAAATGACTTTCAGGTTGCTAAATTTGGTGATTTAGAGAAAAGGAAATGTATTTGCTAAAACTGAATTACTACTTCAAGAAACAATAATTTTTGGGTTAAATGCAAGTGTTTTGTTAATTGATTCTATACTTCTAAAGCAATTTTGGGAAATATGTTTTCTTTTTCAGTAGTACATATTTATCCTTTTATAATTTTTAATATTGGAAAAAAACTAGCTAATTACATTTCATTTAAAAGTATTCTTCTGAAATAAAATTCTCATGAGATTACCGAGACGTTACTTAAATAATAGGGGAATTCTGCGTTTCTATCAGTACTATCTTCAAACGAGTTTGAGTTCATTAAAGGAAAAGATAGTAAAGTAAAATTTTATTATCTACCGTTTATTAGACGCTTAAAGGCATGGAATAGTTGCAGTGATATACACTCATGTCCATAAATTAAGGATAATGCAAAATCAGGCAAAGGAAGAGTTAGAAGCAAAACAAATTTGACTTATTTGTAAAGCTTATTTATTAAACAAAAGGTAAAGAGCAAAAAAAGATGCTATATGTTTGATATTTTTTTTTAAATATCAAACATATAGCATCTTTTTTTGAAAAGTAGCGATTTTTTCTCCCTGGAGCAAATTACAAAAAAGACCTATTTACAAAAAACCAATATTACATGGTTGGTATGATTGTTAATAGATTGCATGTCTCCCAGATGAAGCAATACAGTCCGTACAACGCTTAGCCATGCTGAGTATCAAATTATCGATCTGATCTCGGGGGGATATTTCACCACTCAAAAAGCAATGCTCTCCGAAGTTCCGGTAGACATGTAGGAGGAGGTTGACGGGCTGCAACTCGTCGGCCAAGCATGTTCCACACGTGCTCTACTGGATTCAAGTCCGGTGAGAATGCTGCCAGTCCATACGGGTGATATCCTCCGATTGAAGGCATTCGCTTACGATGTTTGCACGGTGAGGATGGGCGTTGTCATCCATGAACACAAATTGTGCGCCCATGGCGCTCCGAAACAAACGTACATGTTGTTCCAGAATGACGTCCCGATAGATTTGGCTTGTCATGGTTCCAATTTGAACATGCAGGTCTGTTCTGGAACCCAGAATAATTCCACCCCAAACGAGCACTCCTGCATCACCGTAACGGTGTCGTTCAATGATGTTTTCTTGGTGGTAATGGGTACCTGGAGCTCTCCATATAAAAATCCGGCGAGAATCAGACTGCAAGCTGAACCTGGACTCGTCGGAAAACATCACACAAGCCCACTGTTGCGGTGTCCACAATGCATGCTCTCTACTCCAGGCTAACCGCAAGCGACAGTGAGTTGCAGTAAGTGGAACGCATCTGACAGGTCTACGAGCATATATACCAATCTGCCCTAAGCGCCTGTACACTGTCTGCTTTGCAATTGTCGTACCAGTGGCTGAAGAAAGCTGACGAGACATGTCTGAGGCTGTGCTCCGCCTGTTTCTTTTGGCAGTAAATGCCAAATACCGGTTTCATTCGGCATTGTAACTCTGAGGCGACCTGTGCTGTAACGTCTACTCACATTACCATCATCTTGGAATCGTTGCCAAAGCCTGGAGATGACACTCTGGGCAATTCCAAGTTCGTCTGATACTTCCAGTTGGGTACGCCCATATTCCAGGCGGCCGATAATTCTACCACGTAAAAAATCATCCAAATGCGTCCTTTGTGTCATAACTATTCGGTTATTGCACTGAAATGCTTATAAAGCGTCTGCGAACAATTTTACTTCTTTGCCTGTATTCCTTATATATCACTCTCTTACACTCTCGTCATTGTGACGTACCATCGGTGTCATCTGGTTACTTCCTGAAATTTGCATATGATTCTTGAAGATGTGTGTAGTGATTTTACAGTTGATATATCTATTTTAGAGTTCGATTTCCGCGTGACTCCGAATTATACTTAATTTATGGACATGAGTGTATTTGAAGAAACACCCAGCTTTAAGTAGGTATGGGGAATTGCAACTTCCATGGTATTTCTACATGAATAACCCACATTTTAGCCAGCTATGTTTTTAGAAAACACCGTTCCGCACTTCCACACGCAAATGACGTTCGTATTTAATTATGGCTGACAACGTATGGCAGAGCAAACCTTGATTTAATTACCATAATTAACCAAAGCTACTTTGCTAAGATATTAGCGTTATTTGAAACACATTTTTGAAGTTGATCAATAGATAATTCATCCGCTCGTGGCATTATAAGTAAAATTTATCGCATACATCCTGTTTATTTAGAAATTATTTCATGATGAAATCTTGAGTAATATACATTATTTAACTGCAATTAAAATAGCTTTTCGGAACCTGTATGAATGCACATACGGATATATTCAGTCAGTATTATATGATGGGAGATAAAATTCAATCAAGTAAAGCTAGAGTCTAAGTGTAATTCAATTTCTTTTATCCATTAAGCGGGGAAAATATTTGAGAGATTTCGCGTACAGTCTGTGTGAATGGCTTAGCACAAATCGACTGGTAAGTAGCGAAGAAGATAAAATGCACTCGCTTGAAATTGACAGTAATCTTATTTCAAAACGAATCGATTTTATCTCTTTTACTACTTGCCAATCAATTTTTCGATTTTGTTTGCAACTTAAAACAGTTGTCAAGGTAAATAACTATTGAGTTATTTCATGAAGGAAAATATATTTAAAGTGTTATGAGGAAATGTAAAATGTTGTGTAACGTATAAAGCGAGAGATTGATGATCTTAACAGTATAGAAAGCATTGTTAAATCTTGCTGACTAATTCATTTAATTCGCCAATATTACATATGAGATATCAACGCCTAATGGCATTTGTAGCGCTATTTCAGTGTTCTCGCTTATCGAAATTAAATTTTCAGAATCATTTTCTCGAAAACTTTGCCATGGAATTTGAATATTCAATTACTAATAAATTTCTTTTTTTATTTAATAACAGATGGAGATAAATATTAATAATTTCTTAAACTTATATGTCTCTGCTTCAAGTAAGTATTAAATAAACGTGAGAAACATAAAAATGTTATATCAAATTTGTCTTAATTTCTGTATCTTAGATTATTTTGTAAACCATTCTCTGATAGGCCGTTTTAAAAAATATAATGTATATTTACATCGTTTAAAAAGGATAATGTAGTATTAAATCTAATTTTATGTGTATTGAAAAATATAATGGTTATATTGTAAAGACATTAGGTTATTTGGAAGCAGGAGATGTGAAAAAATGATTGATGTGAAAAATTTGGAAGCAGGAGATGAGCAATGCCCTCGCCGGGACTCAAACCACGGACCTCTCGATTGCGCGTAGAGCTTGCTAACCACTATACTACAAAGGCATGCTAAGAAGGCGGGAGAAATACCTTACATACTCCCCCTTTAAAAGTGCGACTGGGGAGTAGGGGACCCAATCGCCACATCCTGGTAGTGAAGAATCATCATCCACTACATTTTTTTAGTTCGTGCGCTACTGTGGAGACATTAAGCATTTTTTAAAAGCAGAAGAAATGAAAAATGAGCAATGCACTCGACGGGACTCGAACCACGGACCTCTCGAATACGCGCCGAGCGTGCGGACCACTACACTATGAAGGCATGCTAAGAATGTGGGAGAAATACCTTATAATATTTTGCATATGTTTTATTTGACGGTTTGTATGATGGCCATGGAATATCCTTTGTGAAAAAAGCATTTCATAAATATCTTCGTTACCATTTTAAATTACAATCATATATATGTCTCAAAGTTTATAATTTAAAACATCGTCACGCAAACCATTCATATGAATTAAAACAGGTAAAGCAAAGTACAATTGCATCCTAAACGGCGGTTTCAGAGATCTTATGCTTATTCTACTTTCTATGTTAACAGTGTTTGTAAGTTTCTAAATATAATCTTGCTTAATACAGGCATTTTTTTTTTTGCATGAATCGTTGTTGCATAACCTTGTATCTCCTATGACTTCATTTATGTTGCTTGTACCCGAATACTGCAACACAGTAGTTTTAAGATTATTTAAAGCTCAAAGGTGTATTAATCTTCAAACACGCGTCCTCTTGGGAAAGATTTTTCTCTATCCTAAAATGAGTAACAGCAAGTAGAAGTTTAAATGCCCAGGAAGAGTGCATATTATTTTTACGTTTCCTTCTCTCCTGCTCCAAATGCCTCGTACTCTCTACAGTAGCATTCGAATTAAGTTGTGGTGAACAATTTCGTTACTAACCGTATATGCCCAGTCGCCATTTAATTGAGGGGGTCTAAGAAATTATGGCATCCTTCCCATGTGTTTCCTTGTTATCTGGATGGTAGCAAAAACAACTAGGAATTAGAAAATTCATGGTTCAGGTTCCCGGCGAGAGGGTAGACACATTTGTACGTGATCAGACACCTAACAAATATCTACAAAGTTATACCAGTATTTTAAATGCCTATCATTGTTCATATATAATGATGCTCGCTAATTTATGAATGATACCGTGATTCATTGTTAAAATAGTGTTTAATAATTTCTAAAACAAAGATGCAGAATCAAAGAGCCTATTTTGCTCGAATTTACAGTTATTTAATTGCTCTCCGATATGTAAAGATCTTAAGCAAGCTTTCTGTTAATAAGTCTGAATTATCTGCTGACGGATTCCAACAAAGTGTTCATCTGCAGTATTATCAATTCCGAAAAGTTCGCAGCATTAAACGAGAAAAGAAGTCAAAGCTTATCGAGTTATTGGAGCGGCTTTCCACGTTTGACAAAATTTATCTCCTTCTGCCACCTTTGGATTTCCAATAAAGAATGAAACTAGCTGCAGGCATATTTTAACATTGTTCTTTAATATGGTTCAAGGAAGTTTCAAATTAGGTAGGAACTAAGGGCAGCTTCGTCAATAAGTTACCATATAAATATTCAGACTTTTAGATTGATCCAAGTAGTTTGATGGGATACTTTTCCGAAAGGTTGAAATAATATAAAGATTTTAATGCACGGTAACCAATTCTCATATGACAAATGCTTAAAGTGAAATAACTTTATCTGGAAAAGAATGTGTGCTTTTAGAATTAATGACTAGAAGTTAAGTCTTTTGTGACAAAATTTTTCTACCTAAGCTTCTCTTTTCAAAACAGAATTAAAATGATGTAAGATAAAGAAAAGCTTAAATTCCTTGGCAATTAATTTATCCTTAGTATATAAGTTTATCAGTAAATCATAAACTACTTTTCATGAGACTGTTTTATTTATATGATTAACAGCAGTGTACTGAAATTAATTTAACAAAATTAAAACCGCATTCGAGTCACCCTATGATAAATTTGTAAATACTAGATTTAAAAATATTAAAGGAAGCGAAATTTTGTTATAAAACTGGAAGTTTAAATTCAGTTCAATTAGTTATAGTTAAAATAATAATAAAAGTTCGAATATCGGAGAATGTTCAGCTGCTGTGAATGACTGGTTTTTTTTTTGTTTTTGTCGTTTTCTTAATGTAAATACGTGCCTAGTGTTTCTGCCTAGTGCGTTTACTTGCTTATAGCATATGTAATCTAGGAGGTTGGTTGCTCACGGCTTAATTATGGTATATTATTAAATATGGATTGCCGAGTTGCCGGTTACCTGCGTTTTTTACTGAAGAGGGTGTTTCCCTGTATGGGCGAACTTTATTCTAAGAGGACCGGAATTCACTCTCCGATTTAACCAAATTTAATCCCTGGTAAATTAAGTCACTTTGCTAAATGTTAATTTAGCGAGCATCTGATTTAGGAAAAGAGTGAATTAGTCCCGTTACTTTCTAGCACTTTGAATAAAACTTATATCGGAGAAAAATTACATTTCTTTAAATATTGGATGGTACAACTTGAAGAATCTTACACCTTGAAGGTGATAAATTATTTTTTCCAACATGTAACCTGGTAATATATCTGAAGGTGGAAGATTTCAGTTTTATTTGCACGTTAATTATCGGTTTCAGCTAAACACATTTTATTTGCGAAGGATAATTAGAATGTATTTGGATAAGTCGTCTATAAATGTCCTATATGCATAGCGCATTTTATTTATTTAAAATCTTCTGGTAAAATTAAACGCTTAATTTATTTGAGCGGAAAAAAATAGCTACATTATTTTCAAAGTATGTCTAACGTTATCAAAACTGTTTTGCTGTTCGGTAAGACATTTTCGCCACTGACAGTGCAGACTGTTCTTCTTGTGATGCCAGTTACTTAATTAATTAACTTTACTTGGATATTTTAACATTTACATAACAAGATTGGACTGTTTAATTTAAGCAAAGCTTAGTAGGGATAAGTTTCATTTAAACTTAAAGGACAGCAACCAAGGGGATGGAATCTGAAGTTCTTCATCCTTCTTCGGTTACTTCCATTATCTATGGAGCACTTTAGATAGACAAAGTCTTGAGTGCTTTCATTCCGCTATGACGTCAGAATCACAAATAGCCATGTCTTGTCTAGAATTAGAACTTAGCTTCAACGGTATGTGCAGTTAACCTTTCATAAACAACACACTATTAAAGAATGATAACAAATGAAAAGGTAAGAATGAATAAACTATCTTAAAATATATCGTTTTTATTGTTAACCCTCAGTTTGCATGTTAAGATTTAATTTCTCAGACTATTAAGTTAGCATACATTGTACTAGACATGTTTTCCCAAACGTCTGTGCACAGAAGTCGCAGTAATGGATAAATTTTTTAAAAACAATCTGGTAAATATATTCAGAATGGAAAATGTTGAATAACTTCATCAAAGTTAGATTCACGTATTCAAATTGTAAGGCAACAGTGAAGAAACTTTTTAACGATTAGCATAAGATTAACAACTTTCAAGCGATTTCTAGCATGTCATTAGGAATTTCCTCGCCAGAACCGAAGTGAAATTTTATTTTTTTCCTTTCAAGACAGTGGAAAACTAATTTCTATCTCGATTTGTCCTGCTGCATTGAAAAAATAAAAAAAAGTATCTTATTTTTATTTTGATATAATTCCTTGCCGTAAGACTTTAAACAGGATTTTCTGCTTTCCCTTGCAAAGAGCATGTTTAATAATAAAATAGAAAAAGTGCAAATTTCAGCTTGAGCTATCTATTTAAATTACAAAATAGGAGTTTGCAAAAAGCAAACGCAAACAAGCGTACTCACTGCACGAAATAAAACATTTCAAAGCAAAAACAATGCCCAACTATTAAAGTATCCGGTAGTTATAAATTTGCACTCAGTTTTAGACGAAGTAAAAATTTTCTCTTTTTGAAAACCTAGTAATAATTAGTGCGTTTGCATAAATTCAATGCAGGAATTTGCAGAGTTAATGATAAGCAGTACAATTAGTTTAATAGTTCAATATTTTATGTGTACATTAACTCCCAAGTGTATCACTAAATTAGTAAGTTATTTTAAAGAAGTCTAAACAAAATAAATGTAAAAATTAGGTTTTGCTATCCAGCTGACCATGAAACAAGAGCAATTTATAAAATAGCGATAAAGTATAATGCATCATTGACCGCTCTTGAAACACATACCATTAACAGATTTGTGTGTGACCAAAAAGTTCTTTTTTAGTTTTTTTCCATCAAGACAAGTGCATAAGGCAGTCCTGAATCGGTACTCGTATGGGTAAGCATAAGAAACAGCTTTCAATCAGTATTCACGTGATGTTCGTATGAGCACTGATTGGTGATCTGATTCTGATTTGATTCAAAAGAAGTTATTTGAAGCATTAGTTAAGCCATGTCCGGCTGAAAGTTCTGCTTTCTAGCATTTGGTTCGTAGATGTTAATTATTTTATTTGCTTAATGAATATAATAAATTTTTATATTTTCAGAAATCATAGATATGCCAATTTTCGAAATACAGTTTAATCATAGAAGAAAACGGATCACTTTGTTAGGTACTACATATTAAATTTATTAAATTTCAGCCAAACACACTTACAATATCAGCTTAAAGACAGGGATGCTTTTGTGGAACATTTCTTAGAAAAACTGGCTTGGCTTATATTCACACCAAACATGAGAAAGGCTTGGGACCTTCGAAGATACGGTTAAAACTATGTAGAATGTTTAGTAGTGTTTTAGTAATTGCGTGCATTACTTCATAGAGGTTAAGTAATCTTATTAAAATTCCTACTCCAGGAAACTGCATAAATACGTAAATAGGAACATTCTGCTGTGATTTACTTTCTAATTGTAAATGAATTTTCTCCTGATGCTGACACTAAATTTAACTAAGTTTTCTTCCGCTCTCTCTCTAAGTTGAGATAATGCTTCTTGGAAGAATTTGTGAAAGAAATTTGGCGCCCATCTGTGGTCGGGCGATAAAATCTTTGAATACTGGTAGTTCGACCTGGATTTGGTTTCCAGGCAAATGGGGTGGCTTCATGGATGTTTTGTGCTTTTCACATGTGTAACATTTTACGTAGAAGGTCATCCACGAAAGCACCTCTCTTCTTACCTAGCTAGCCCTGGTGTGCTTTGCCGTAATCAATTAAAGCAAAACAATCTGAAGGAAATTTGCTTGTACTTACGTTGAACATGCTAAAAAGCACAAAACTGCCCATGCATTAACGTGTTAAAGTCTTAGTAGTTAGCTTATCTAGTTAGCAATCAGCATATCTGTCTTTCAGGCGAAGGCAGAGTTTGTTTTTTTATATTTCTCGCTCCCTTTGTCTAAGCATTGTCATTATGTTCGGAAAGCAAGTTCACCTGCAATACTCGCAGTTCACATCTGAAAAATCTGTAAAAAATTAATACATTGCACTTAGACGTTTTCTTGTGGTTTCAATGGTTAACACCTCCAGCAGCAATTACAAAATATGTAATTCAGTGTCTGACAAGGGCATGGAATTTCATTCACATTTCCTCCTTCAAGAGCCTAACAGTACATTCGTTGTTTTTTTCTCTCAAAAACCATGGGGATTATACTGCTTCAAACAAAAAGTTGTGTGTTTTCAAAACTCTGATAGTACGTACTAGTGGTGGCCACTTTTCGTATTCTCAAGGGCAATTGCAGGTCACATCTGAGGGTCTCGGGCAACATTATTTACTATAGGAATACATTCTGGAATAACAAATGGTCGTTGTTTTAATATTTTTTCGGTATTAATTTAAAAAAGTTTTAGAAAATTTGTTTCGGGTAGAACAAAGATCAATGGTAATAAATACTACGTAAAGAAATTCAAAATTTAATTTGAAATATACCTGGCAAAAAATATTTATGTACTTTTAATAAAAAATGAGGAGGTTAAAATGTAAGAAAAAATAGCGCAATAAGCCAGAAATACTTGATAACGTGCAGGATGAAATGTGAGATCTGAAAGAAATATAAAATTAAAGTAACTTATTCCCAAAAAATGACAATTCAAATAATGTAAATTAAGTAATATTTATTATATCTTGCCATCATTAAATTTTGAATCAGTACGAGCATAAACTAAGTAAATATCGCCAGAGAGAAGAATATCAGTCGTGATCGTATAGAGGCCGAAAGTCTCAGTCCTATCATTTTTGAATCCTAACCTATCGTACAAGAAATGCGTAATATTCCAATCCAAGTAGCTCTCATTCCATCATCATCTAGCAAAGTTTCGTGATTAAAAGTCAAATTTTATAACGGCGGAAATTGAGTTGACTGGTTATTCCAATATATTTTTGAAGAAACATAAGGCGAATAATCATATCATCTGGAAAGTGGAACACGTGCACATGAAGTCCTTTCGAGGATTTTTTAAACTATAGAACATCGTTAATTTACGGCAGAAGTCAGCATCTAGATAATTTTAGTTGAATCGTCAGTACCAATTTATTTACTAAGAGGAATACATTGCTCTATATACAATATAGGGATGGCAGTCAAAAAAAAAGGGGGAGAACGAAAAAAAGCAAAATGGCACACACGCGTCATCCGGGTTGAGGACAGCCAGAAGACAGTCCTACACCTTTCGGAACCCAGCAGCAGAAGGAAGAGAAACCGGTTGTAGCCGTCAATTTCGCTCTGTCATTGAGCGGTCGCAATGAACAAACTTGATGTCGAATAAATGTGGAGGCTTGCCTGCACAGTACTTAAATTTTTAGCCTGAAAATACATTGAAATTTATTAAAAATACTACCGATCCTCATACACAGCACAAGTTCACAAAAGCCAATTTTCTCTGATATGGCTTGTATTTATATCCTAAATATAGATTTAAAATGGTTAAATGTATGAATATAAATGTATATTGGAGATCCGTAATAAGCAATAATAAATTTTGTAAGCTTAGTCGAAAGCTGCAGAAAAATACTTCGCGGACTACTTGCAGCAGTCCGATCACTAGGTGGCCATTTTAATCTCTGCAGCGACTCCTGAAAGGGGATTTAGGTGTTAGTAACTTGTCACCATCTGGTTTTGGTTGACAAAGACCTCATATCTCTCCCAAGTTACCTTTAAATGCAGAAAAATGGAAGAAATATAGAATTCCTTCCGTAAGAGCCATTGAGGTTTAGTAGTTAGATGGCAAGAGGTGGAAATGTACCTCAGTTCCCGGCAGGTACGCAATTGATTATTTCATATTTTCCGCTCCCAAAAGTATTTTTCATTATAACATTTTTCACAGATAACATGATATACGCTTTTTAATAATAGATAATATAATTAAAAAAGCATTGGTAAACCTAATAAGAGGTGGAAATAAAAATTTATAATTTGAATTCTAACTGAACAATCTAATAAAAGCTCGTATTATTCGAAGAATCAGGTAGTTCCCTATTAATCTCCAGAGCTTGCAATCGGAGAGTTTAACCTGTTTAATTCAAAGCAATAAATGGAAATTGTTTGCAAATTTTTGCGCTGTTATCCAAATGAACTGTAATGATTTTGTTTTTTGCAAATCATTTCAGTCTGTGATGATTTTGCGCCTTGAAATTTATTTCGATTCTGCCTTGCCTGTCAATATTTGCATATATTCTTACATTTAAATCTAGTAGAATTACTGTGATTTTGCTCATCATGGACGAGAAAATCGCAAAAGTTTTTAAATATTTGGTAGAATTTTCGTCTTATTGGAACTCACCTTTGTAATTTCTCTTAGGAAATATATTGTTTACTTTCTGCCACATTGAAACGGGGATTATCTACCACGCCGATACTGATAGACGCGGGTGAGATAATGGTAAAGTGTTTTTTTTCTTTTATACTAATTGTTCTTCTTTTTGCAAACCATCATTTTATATTTGCAAACTATCATTATCATTTTGCAAACCATCTCATAACCGAGAATGTTGCTCTAGCGTACAGGTACAAATTAAAGAAAGGACAGCACCTGTGTATTACCCTAAGCGATATGTAATATAAAACCTACTAGAGTGCACACTTGTCGGCCTTGCTTCAAACTGTACCCATACTCCTAGGGTAACATTTTCGGTGAAGAGAAGAAGAAATGACTATTATACTCAATCTTCTTGTGAATGCCAAATCGATAAGATCCCGTTAGTTGCGGATGAAGTATGTTATTCTTCTAATGCGGTTAAAATTATTTTCCGTGGAAGACAAAATGGATGTTTAATTTCACCAGCAGATATAGATCAAAAGATTGTTTCAGATATTTTATTTCAGAATTTTACAACTGAAGTTTAATGAAAAATGGCTGATTTTTGAACTCCATAACGATCTAACTCAGTATCCAGGGCTCGCGCGCAGTGTTGCCAGAAAACTTTCAACTAAAGTAGCAAAAGCAGACAAAAAAGTCGCAAAAATCGCAAATGACGTCAGAATTCACGTGATTTTTGTGACATCATAGTTGCGCATGCTCACATGACGTCTGAATTTACAACACACAAATTTACCTTCTGTTAGTTCTGTAAGTTACAGACTTGTTAGTTTTTTTAATTACGTATCTTAGCTTTAACGAAAATTTTAAAACTATATTGCTCATTTTCAATGGTTTAAATATCCATTTCTTTTTTAATGAATTCTCATTTAAATTATGTTTTTTTTAATTAATTTGCGGATATCCATTCTTAAGAGATTCCTCACGTTTAGACTGTTAGCGTTTTTGAATTAAATTTTTTGAGTTGGCAGTTAACTCTTTTAATTCATTTTTTTCTGCTTAATTGGGAATTTTTTAATTGAGGAATGCTTTTAATGAGTATTCTATTCTGTGTTGTAGATCTATTTCAGATTCTGATTACTTTAGAAAGCCTTGTTCTTTCACTGTTAAATTTATTTGCGTTGTTATTTAGCAAATTTGCTTTCATTTTTAAGTCTTTTCAATTGCTTAATTCTTAGCAATCAGAAGTATGAATATCATTTTTTTCTCTGTTTGAATATCCCAATATATGGCACGCAAGCTGCAAGTTCTTTGGTTCGATTCATTGTCCCCGTAGAAATGGACATAAAAACAAATCGCACGGCGGACGACGGAGGGTGGTGAGAAGTCTCGAAGCATTTCTTTTTTTTCTTTCTTTTTTCACTTTCTCGTTATACCAGCGTCAGGCTGTGCAGCCTTGTAAATCAGATTGCCAGATAACAACTTCTATTTAAACCTAAATGAACTTTTTTTTTAATATAACTTATTTTTATTGATACATTATTTTAACATAAAAGCATTTTACGATAGATTAAAAAAATCTTTGAAGTCGCAAAAGTAGCATAAGAAAATGATGGATGTCGCAAAAATTTCGTAAAATCAAAAGTATTAAAATTTTATTAGCATAAATTTGTCAAAAGTCGCAAACTTGCGGAAATGAGCTCGATCTGGTAACACTGCTTGTGCATGTCCTACAGATTCATGAGCAATTTTCAAGAAATAAGAAACTAAAAAGAATGTTACGCAGAATGTTTGGAAAAAAACTGAGTGAAAGATTCTTCTTTAAACTAATGGGAAAGCGTGTTCCTTTTCGTAACCCAGTTGACCTTTAAAATTTCGGTAAAATGTTGTTCTGTTAGTATTTAAAGTAACCAAATGTGACTACAAAAATGTTTTCCTTCCTCCGCCCCTCCAGGATAAAGAAAGCCATGGATGTTTTAGAGTATAAATGTGTTCTCTTTGTGTTTGTGCTTACTACCTTTGTCGAGAGAGGTTAAGTACCGCTTTCCTTAATTCATCATGTGAACAGAGAGTAGCGAGTTCACGAAAACTTTTGTTTTCAACTTGTGTTGTTAGTTCCCCACCACCACCACTACCACTCAAACGGTAGAGCTCAAAGCCCTTAAAACACTCATATTAATAAACTGTATATACTCCAGTAAGTTGAAAGAGCAGAGTCTTGAATGTAAATACATAGCTCAGATAAAAGATAATGTTTGTAAAAATATTTCTGAGCTATAGGAACTGAAGTTCTTTCGCAAAAGCCTTATCTTCGTAAATCAAGGAAAC
This sequence comes from Stegodyphus dumicola, assembly GCF_044657685.1. Lineage (NCBI taxonomy): Eukaryota > Metazoa > Arthropoda > Arachnida > Araneae > Eresidae > Stegodyphus > Stegodyphus dumicola. The sequence goes on from NC_140781.1 coordinate 187,464,721, forward strand.
GAGGTCATGGATATTTGTATTTAAAATGTTCTTGCTCTGGAAAGGAATCAGGAACTACATATTTGATGCACCTAATTTTTTATGAGAAGCTTTCCAACAAATTATTGAAATTTTCTTATTTAAAGTTATTTTCCACATGTAAATTAATGTTTATAAATAATTCATTGTACAGCTGGAAGAAAATATAGCTTGCAGTGTATAGGACTAATTGCTCAGATTTATAAAATACGTCTATTATACCCTTTCATTTGTGTGTATTACTACATCCTACAAAGAATCACTAAGTTGGGAAAAAGAACAAAATATGATCTAAAGGCATTCAGAAATTCTTCCACTAAGTCTTTTCCAAAGTACAGAGTATTTCTCTATTTGGATGAGATAAAAGGAATAATCAGATAATTTCACTTCCTCTTCGTATCCTATAGAATTGCTACATTTTATTTAATTCTTGAAGCTTTCAGTTGTAAAGATTATGTTTAATTTTGTTAACAGTTAAAGTTTGCGTTTCCTGTCAAAATCTTAACTTCAACTTACAACTTCCGGCCAGAACGTAGTTATAGAATCACGTCTGAATACATAATGAGGAGGAGCGGTATTTAACCGCGAAGTTCTACTTGCTGAGTTAGAGACAATCAGAGTTTCTGATTAGCGTGCGTCGGCATTTTTGGCTACTCTCTCTCAAACCTGTTATTACGCTCGGCCGTACTCAGGCCCTTGATAGCTTCGCAGTCATCTCCTGTTTAAGGGTCCAACTCCATTAAAAATTTGACAGCTTCGGCTACATCTCTTTTAGCTTAGATTAATTTTAGTTTACTTCTTAGCCTCTTAAGTTCAAGCCCAAGCGCCGGCTTTTATTGTACACTCCAAGACGGAGTTCTGTTAAATCTTATTTGAATAATAAAGGGTTATTTACCCTTCCATCTTGTTGTTTCTTGTCACACAAACTCAAGCGATTATTCGCTTACCAGTTCTTAAGATTCTTCACGTTCAACAATAACTTAGCATTTACAAAGTGAGATCGAAGCATCTCCTTATCGCATTTGATGCTTCTGATGTTGAATGTTATTTTTCTATGAAGCTTTTTCTCTCTAATTCTAGTTTACATGGGGATCAATTTAAAATTCATATGTACTTTAGGCACAGACTACGCTTAAATAAATATTGTGGTCTCTTTTTATGAATTATTTGATAACGCGAATTCAGATGTAGACTCTTTATTCAAAGAATCTGTAAGAACAACTTGCTTATCTTCTACGTGACAAGTGTGCGTCTAGTAAGTATGTGTAGAAACTACTCAGGAAAAGGGTTAAAAGTACCCAATTTATTAAACTCATTAAAATTCACAATGAATCCACTTGACGCTAACAAACTACGCTTCACTCGGGCGGTAACTGAAATAACAAGAACTAAACCAAAAAGTCGAAGATATTAACAAGTAGTGGACATTCTCTACAAGACCTTAGAAACTCATCTTACTTAAAACCGCGTCGAAAACTAGGGGCAGAAAAGTAAAAGCTGTTATACCACGTAAAACCAACAAACACTGCAGAAATAGAAGCTCACGATACAGAGGTGACGGCGAATGCCCAAAACTCTCTCATATTCCTTTTAGAACTCTATATTTAAACTTTTCCTCTTTAAGGTAGAATTTGCATTACTTCACGCGCCCTACCGAATTTAAATATTCTGGCATTGACAATTAGGAAAATGAAGGCTAATAGGAAAGAACGTAAAATTAAATTAAATTGGTTATTTAAAATAAATATAAATCCCTAAAAATCTACATTTTGTTGTTGAAAAGTTAGACGTTTATATTTACCTGTAGTTTCGGATATGTGTTAAAATCCTATGTTTTGGATTATTATCTGTCGTCTAAAACAGGTTTTAACTACTTATGTTTATTTTTTATTCAATGCTCCTCCGAGAACACTTATTCTGAAAATAAGGTCTGTTGAAGAAATTCAGTTGGATATTATACCTTTAAAATATAATCTGATAAAACTCTGGAAAAATAATACGAAAGAATAATGACCTTAATTAAGGAGCATAAAAAAGTACAGTAAAGTAATAAAAATTGAAAGAAAAAACTGAAAACTTCTGCTGCTATCATCACTTTAAGAAAGTTCTAATGTATAAAATTTCCCGTGCTGGTTTTGGGGTTATCAAAGTTAAAAAAGTATTTTAGATAAACTAACTCCATTAAAATAGAAATGTTGTATAACAGATTGCAGTTGCTTTCTACGACATATTCATGAATTTTACAGTACGAAATTTTCCTCTGTCATTAGCTAAATTAAATCTTGCTTTAAACGCGTTCATTAATAATTCATATTAAATTAATGATTCTTTTACCCTTAAAAGTAGATGCTTTTTAATATTTAACTCTTAAATTTCTAATTTCCGATAAATAAATTTTTGGAGAGCAACATGAATTATTAAGAATTCAAATCTAAAAAAGAAAAAAATTCATAAACACTTTTCAAGTATATTGGGTTCCAAAATAATAGAGTTATTTTAAAATTGAGCTTTACATCGACACGAATATTCTAATGAAGTAAGTGGGGAGACGAAAATAACTTCTAAGATTTTTTAGACAATTTCATTTTAAACCTTGATCATATTTCATATAATAAAAATTTATTCATTTGTTCTTAAATGTTTTTAATTGGCATATTGCTAAGCCATTAAAGAAAAACATATATACTAAGGAATTTTGCGGTCATTCATTAAACACATTCAACTGGGAGAAAAGAGCAGAAGAAAATTTGATGTTCTTAGCAGAATTTGATTGTGCAGTGTAATTTCTCAAACTTAAAGTTGATTCATAATGAGACATGAAAACTATTTATGCCACAGAAACAAGAAAATCTTGGAGAATTGTTCGCAATAAACTCTAGATTCGAGGTGTTTCGATATTCACGATTTCTTCTCTTTATGTTATTACTTAAATTATGGGTTCCGAAAGTTTCTTTCGCCACTCTTCCCTACTGCCAAAAATGGAAATTCCCTCCTCTAATAATAATAATAGTATTACCTATATATGAGCAATTATATAATAGGAAGAAATATTATAGTGAGCTCGCCAAAAAGTTACCAGGAGCTGTGGCTCAAGAAATAGTTCAACGCCGTATTTTTTAAAATATTAACATGGAAGTATTTTTTAAAATATTAACATGGAAAGGTGAAAAACACGCGAAATAAAATACAGAATATAAAACTGTTAAAATCAATTGTTGGAAACATGTGAATGGCACAAAAAAAGAGCATAACCTATCCATGTGATAAGTGAAAAGTTAACACATATAAAACTGATCAACGGAACAAGTTAAAACAAATGAAAAACATAAAATTACAAAAAATATTAAAAATTATAAAAATTACAAAGCGGAAAATGGTAAATTAGCCGAATTGGACTCCCAACTTGGCTTTTCAAGGGAAATTTAGTTGAATGTCGAACTAAGCTAACACCATTACGCGTTTCGCCGAAACAGACATTTGAAGCTCTTGTTTGACGAAAAATTTTTTAAATAATATGAATTGTCCCGAAAAAATCTTTTGGAGCTTCAATTCTCTGTTCCAATTTCCCGATGCGTCCGCAGAAAAACACATTAAGGTGTAAGAAAAAGTAAATGCAACTCCGAGCAAAACTAAATAAAAATAAAAATAAAATAAATAGCGGTCTGCTATTAGTCAAACTATACAATAACGTACGGGCTGTACCTGCTAGCTTAAAGAATAAAACCTTTATGAATATTATGGTTCTGAAATTAAATTCTAATGAAAACAAACATCGTGGGTCTTGCTAAGACCAAGAAAAAAGATTTTAAAAATCACAAAAAACATAAAAAAAACAGACCTGTGGCTGAGCCGTCTTCTTGATCGCGAAACATATTTGAAAAGGGGTGTAATCCCCTCCGTGTCTTACAAAGCCATCCCTCTCGTCGTGTGACGTAGGCGGGTGAAACAATGTCACTTCGTATCAGCCAATGCGATTAGATTGTACTTTGCCGGAAACTCGTATATCCCCGTATTAAAGAGGGGTTGAAGGACTCGAAAAGACATGGAAAGAATTCAAAATGGCGTCAGACAAGTTGTTAGAAGAATAAAACAGTTTCAAAATGTGAAAATGGCTAATTCAGCTAAGATTACTCAACATGGCCACAAAAGTAAGAGTAAAATGGAAAAAAAAAAGTCTTTGTTAATAAAAGTCACAATTCTTCAAGCAAGAGGGCGATCAAGCTACAATGAAAAATGAAAAGGCCCGATTTGTTAATAAAAGTAGAATTTTGGTCATCTAAGTAATTTAAAACTATTAAAACAATAGTAATAAAGTATTGTGCCAAAATCTTTGGAGGAAAGAAAATGTAGTGACAAGAATTATCTGTACATTTTTACATTAGATTTTCTCAATCAGCCATCCACTTTATACCGTCCCATTGGGCTTTAGGAATAAAATTTCATTATCTAACTCAAATTATCAAAAAATTGGTAAGGCTAATGCCAGCTTTTTTAAGGTATTTTTAATTATTTTATGAGGAATTAGGTTATTTTTCAAAATTGTCACGAAGTAAAGTATTTCTTCTTGAAGGTGTTCTGTTTTATTACATATTCTTTTTATTCTAAGAAGCTGTGAAAAAATTGTGTTTATGATGATTCTTTTGGAAATATTAGAATTCCAGTTGGTTAACTTTAGTGTAGAAAAAGTGAATTCTCTCCTCTTGTCGTAAACTTTTATAAAATTGTAATCAATAATATTTAAGTCAAGGTAGACTACATTATTTTGCATCGTATTTGTATTATTTAGTTTTAAGCAAATGGGGTAGATAGTAGCAACTTCTATTTTGTTGTGGTTGTTAAAGGCTATGATATCATCAATATAACGATATATTATATGTGTGTGTGTGTGTGTATTAATAAAAATGTATATGCAAACAATATATGTAAAATGTATGTGTATAACAAAAAGCATAATTTGTAAAATTTTCATAACAGAAATATTTTGTTTTCATATAGATATGGCAAGAAAAAAACAAATAAATCAGTGAGACGAATGAGCTTGCATGTGACAAGATTTTCAATTCTAGACTGAATAGAAGAAAAAATGCAACGTAAATCACTCTCTGTGTTGAATTTCCTTCTACTACGTTTTTATTGCTAAGTTGCTGAAAACGCACTTTTGCATAAATAAGGGCTTGAAAACCGTGAGTAGAGTTGCAATGTTTGCTCTGCTATGTTGGGATAAACTTTGAGATATTTTACCTGAAATAATGGATTATTCATCTTCTCAGTCATTTCACTGCAGAATCATTTTTAAATTCCAAAGCTTGTTCTTGCAGTTTTCCTGGCAACACATCTATATTTTAATGTGAAAAGTATCCATCGCTGTCTATGAACGTTAGTATCACAAAAGTTAAAAAAAAGTGATCTTAGAATTCATCAGTAAGGTGTTACAAATGATTTTATATCTTATTTTTAGTATCAGTATCAATAAAAACATCCTTAAGGCGCGCTTTTTCCAGGATTCCAGATAATTTGGAAAAGCAAGAATAACTGTAGGCTAAAATTTTACTTTCCCACCAGAGTTGCAACTGCGATGGCATCCTGATGATAAATGTTCGAATGTCCACCTTGTAATTTTTCAAGTTGAATGAGTTCAACGAATCGGAAATATTAGATATATAAGCGAATACCACTTAAACACTTAGCTTTCAGAATTCTGTATAAAATTCAATTTGACTTTGAATTTCCAGAAACTGGATCACTTCATTTCGAAGTTCAAATAATCTTGTTAACGTATTTTTACTATTGTCGGGAGAGCACAGCATCATTACTCACCGATTTTAAAACGCATGCGTATTACATTCGAAGCTTAAAATGGCACCGTATCCCGGTTCTGGTACTTCTCAGCTTTTGAAGATAAATTATAATTTTAGCCGGAACCCTGAATCAAAGGGCTCCATCGCTTCGTTTAGGTGAGTGAACTACAATTTCATCAGACAAACTTAATTTTAATAACAAATATTCTTTGAAAAGCAGATTCTGACTTCTGAATGCAAACCTGTCTTTTCTTGGACACAAACCTTGGACAGGTGAATGTGGGGATGGACGGTTTTATATGACTAATCGGGTGTCGTCCGGTACCCGCAACTGTCCACACACCGGTACTTTGCAAGGACTGCATCGGGAGGTTTTGCAGTAAAGATAAAGCTAGCACATGGCCATACTAGAGCTATGTCAAAACACATTGTCACAAATACACAAAATACATGCATAAATACATTACGATAATTGAAAACAGACATACTCATACCTAGCACAGTTATTGGATGCATATATACACTAACGCACAACATACTTATATATATTAAACACGTATTACTACACAGTACAGGAAGAGGATACATCTGTACATACTAAGTCCACTAATTAATACACTGATGCTAACATACCAATATATGATACACATATTACTATGGTAGGTTTAGTACACAATTTGCTGTGGTGGTACGTACATATGAATAATACACTATTTACATGCGTTACTACACAAGACCCACCTACAGGTCAAAGGCTTATTCTCCAGGAAGTGCAATGAATTTATGAGAGCGTGTAAATTGTTTGTTCCTGAAAGCAGTAAAAGTTATTACCCTGGTCGTGCACGTGCTACTTCTAGTGACTTCCTACTGCAGAGTTCCTGCAGATTTTTGAACGATGTAACCAAACGGAGGCACCATTACTGTCACTTATAATGAGAAGCTTTACGTATATTTTCCAGTTTTATTGGATCGTATTCAGCGTAAACTTCTGATTGACGGCTAGAATTATATCGACAGGGCATCGCGATCAGAAAGTCTTCAATACTTCCTTCTTTGCCCAGAAGAACTGTTAATTTCGTTTTGCCATTTTCGTCGATTCACTATAAACGTTGATTCACTTTTCAAATTGTTGCCACCAAATATTATCGCCTTCTATTATATTTAAAGAAATTAAATAATGAAGAATAAATGTATGTATGTTTCTCGTATTGTGATAAAACAACGGTACCTAGAACCATCAAATTTTGAATAACGTAATTTTCCACCGAATATGGGCATCTGGAAGCCCTAATTTACAATTAGAAATTTGTTTGTTATCGATTTCATATTTTGTAACACTTTAACGAATGCTTGATTAAAAAACTCAACGATTTCAAAGTGAAAAATGGCAACACTGTACGGGGAAAAAACATTTTTATCTGCAGCGTGTGAGACTGAAATAGATCTTTATACTGATACTTTAGATCGGAAATTCTAAAGATATTCTCCTTTTAAAATTATTTTGCGATATTGCTGTTGAATTGAATTTTATGGTTGAAGTGCGAAGAATATGATATTTAATAAATAAAGGAAACACAGAAGTTTAAAAAAAAACGCTCCTTTGGGCGAAATGTAAAATCTGAAAGCTTTCAAATATTATTTTCAGATACAGGTATTTTATTTATTTTTTCTTTCTTCCTGACAGCCTTCCATATGACTCCGGCACTTTAATTTTAGAAATTAAGCCCTGATTACCTTACATTATATTATATTATATGGGGTACAACTTATAAATATTGTTGCGTTTTTCTTTTTCTGACACCAGTTGTTACGTTATTTTCTTCCTTCACGTTCGTACGGGGTTTGTATGGATTTGGAGTGAATAATGACGACACTAGTTGATGAAGTATCGAAACACACTTTATTAGCCAGTATTGTCAGGACAGCTCCAAAACACGTTTTACAGTCGTCGATGAACTACTATAAACACGTTGACACGTTCAGCGACACAGCCTTCAGGTTATCAGGCTATCAAGGTGGAGACAGTTTCACGGTAAAGCACCAGAGTACAGCTCCCGACTCTGCTTGGTCGTTCTCGGAACTCCACGTACTCTCGATACTCTTCACGCTACAACTCGCGATGCACTCAACGACACACAGAACACAGCTCCCGACTCTTCGGTTCAGTCGTTCCTGGAACTCAACACGCTCTCTCAACGACCCGCGATACACTACGAGACTCTTTTGGTGCACTCGACGACCCACTCGGCACTCGCTGCCCGGCTGTCAACTCGATCGACTTCGCAGGGATTGACTCGCTAGACGAGACACTCGATACGCCCTCTCGACAGGGCACACTCACTGACTGCGAACCAGCAGGGTTTATGTAGCTTTCGGCTTGTGTTCGAGAACATTCTGGGCTAAACCGGTAAGAGTTCGTTCCAGAAGGTTCTCCATCCGTCCATGGCATATCGCCAATTTTGCCGCTAAATGTCACTATATATGGCATCCCTACCTTACCTTGCCATTTTATGGCAACCCTAAAACTGCTTTGCGGGGAACTTACCTCACCGCGCCTGTACATTTCGTAACAATATTTTCGTCGTCTTAGGGCTACATGATCAAAAATGTCCGGTAGTTTTACGTTGGAATGTAATAACGTTTAGTTCAGATAAATCTTCATCTTGTTCACCTTGATCCTCATTGGTTGGTTTCATAAGCTCCAAAATTTCGCTACATTCATATTGGGTTTTATATAAATATTATTTTCTCTTTTGTACCTTTGCAATTTCCCACTTCCTATAAACCAATGATTTTTACAGGCATTTTGAAAATGAAAATAACGTTTATCATTTTAACTTATTTCTCTCTCATAAAAAATAATTCTGAAGAAGTGCAAATCTGCTTGTCAAATATTTACAAAATGTGCCTTTCTCGAGACACATGGGGGAAACTTTTAATATTGTGAACGTAATACAATAATAATTTATACATGTTAGTGTATAGATGCGAAACCATCTTATACTTCATAATGCCAAGTAAAAAATCGATGGAGGTACTCCACAGTCGTTGTGAAAAAAGTACACTATAAATATATTACGTTGAAATGCTTACTTTCTTCTTGGGTTTTCTGTTTCGTTAATCGCATTGACAGGATTAGAATCATGTACCTTTCAAAATTATAAAAAAGTTCGTAATGGATTTTCCTAAATAAGTTTAATTGCATATATATATATTTGGAAATATGGCTAAATTTTTGGAAAAGTGAATTTAAAGTAGTCATGACTATAATTTGTAAAACTTATTTTTTCAGTATTATATGTATAATTCGAATTTTCGAACTGTGGCAGGTTTCATACATGTATGGTACTTAAGAGTAGTAGTATGAAGCACATAATAAATGCTAGAATCTATGTGAAATGATTTTTAGTCTGATGTTTTCATATAGTAAAACGGCAAAAAGATAAACTTAGGCAAAGCAACAAATTGTGTTTGGCGTACATTATAATCAAGAATCTATCGATTTCAAGGGCGTCCAGGCACGATTACCTCTTCACCAGGCGCAAAGAAATTTGCAACGAAGGGACAGCCACGGTGTCATTTACACCCAAAATGGAGTAAAGCAAACGAGAAGGCAGTGCTGTCTGTCGGTATAAATAATAATGAAATTTGAATATTAAGTTAATAGAATTTAAACGCTTTAGGAGAAGACTGGTTTGGAATTAAAGATTTCTTTGCTCCTGATTAAGAGGTCCTGTATCTGTTCGCTATCGAAATCGATAGAATCTTGATTGAAATCTATGCCAAACACAAGGTTGTTGAATTGCCTATGTTTATATTTTACTTTGACATGTTTCCTTCCTCTCAACGAAAAGATGTTTGCCTGGGAAGACCTGAGAGGATCAGGATCAAATTTTCATTATAGATAAGAAAACTCCTGAGAATCTGAATTTAGAAAATTGTTTCTGTCAGCAAGTATAAATATAAACGAAATTAGAAGATATAGGGATGATTTCGATTTATATGCCTAAATATTTAAAAGAAAACCCTTTACATGCTTGATAATCTGATTCGATCACAAAATTGGAGTAAGGAATATAAAAAGATGTTGAAAATTTATAAATATAGGTTCTAAAAATGTCAATTACCGCATAGTCTCAGCGGGTATGATTTTGCATCTGTCAGTACTGAAAGATAAATAAAGAGACAGACGTCAAATTATTTAAGATTGATATTTTACATATTTACTTTGACAAGCGTCTGAAAAAGTATCTTCGACAGAAATATGCACTATGAATGTAACATGTAACAAATGATTCTTGATAACTCAAGTTCTCTTACCTATAAAGGTAAACGTGGGCTACTTAGTAAATAGTTTATTTTTTATTTATAATATGCACTGACTTACGTATTATTCTTAAAAAGAAATAAAAAATTGTCATATCTCTTAACAAAAATGTAGACGTTTGTGCATGTAACATTAAAATATGGTCTCTGATAAAATTAGTTCCCACACTGATGAAGACAGACATAAACATTGAACAGTTATTTTATTCTATATTAACCATAAAATGAAAACTGCATAGTATTGTCAAATAATTGTGTTCTTGTCAAATAGTTCAGTCAAACACCAGTCGAATATTTCTATGTCTCCTCTCTATGGTCGGTGTGCGGAGGCAGCTCCTACGCTGATAGGGCCAAGTCAACACCTTCTCGATATTGGTCAAGCTCGATTCATGAAGAAGGGACCGATTTTTGTGATTTTTTCATTTGATTATAGTACGAGTCAGTTCCCACAAGGCAACATTCGTGGTAATGAGACCACAGATGTGGGATTAGAATACACTGTACCTTTATGGAGGATACGGTAAACAACTGATTTCTTTGGCTAAATTCTTTCTAATGCCTAACTGGCAAGTGCTCGGTTGCTGGATAAACAAAAGAAAGAAAAATCATGCATGAAAGAAGAAAATGTGAATCATTTCTTTTATTAATACTTTGTTCTTAATTAATAAGTATTTTATGAAAGGTAGATATTAGAATATCTGTACCTAGGCATCGGGGACCTCGGGATCTGTACCTAGGCAGTCGGGGGATAAAATTTATGAACTTGGTGGTTTTGAAGCCCCTGGGAAAGATCATTTATTGGCCGACCTCGGGGACTGGCATGTCCTGAGCGGTGTGGAACCGTAGCCGGAGGGCTAGTTCCCCTCGGTTTGCTGGGTAACGGCCCACTGCGACGGGCTCGCCCATGCGACTGGCAGGAGCATCTAGACTGCCGGCGTTGCTTCCTTGGAGGGTAATAGTGGAGGTTGAACCTCCACGAAGTGCCCAAAGGGGGAGTGGACCTGTAGTGTGATTGAGTTCACGAGGCAGGGAAGCCTATAATTTGTTGTTGTTGTTGTATCACCCTAATACCCGCTTGAAGGGTCCCCGGATTTCGGTCGTATTCCCGGAAGGCAAGTACCATGGCGGGGTTCGTCTCGAGTTCTGTATCACCGTAATAAGTACTGTAACAGAATAAAGGTAATTGATCACTATATTAGCTGTAACCGTAATTAGACCATCATATTGTTTTCCAGTAATTTCGAGAAGCAGAAAGTACTAAAAGTTCTCAGCGGAAGTTTGAAAGTTATATATGGCCGGAGAGACAGCATCTGCTCTGAGTTAATTGTTATTGTTGCGAGTTGTTAATTCAGGTGAGATCGATGTTATTTCCGGGTTAGCTTTCTCTTTAGATGCGTTTTGCTTTGTTTTGTGTTTATCGTTCTTAGTAGTTTGAAGCTTAATTATTGACTGCACTTGTGATACTGTAAAGACATGTACGAATATTTCTGGGGAAATTTTCATAACTTTGAAGCGTTTCTGTTGACAAAATTAATTTTATTAACTTATTATCGGACCTGTGTGCATTCAATCTATTACGAACCCGTACGCCCGCAGCAATATTATTAGAAGATCTACAAGTAGTGGTTCTATTTTTAGTGCTCTTTCAATTAATATAATGCGGAGTTGTGGTGATTACTTTTCATTTACTCACAATGTACTAAGAATATTTTTATTTGCTGTGTGGTACTGTAACTTAACGCTAAAATTTTAAGATACAGATCTCATTTATTTCTTTTTTAGCTATCCAAGTATAGGATCTGTCATGAATAAATGTATAACCTAATTTCAGGTTTAAATGTATAATCTAATTTCAGGTATTTCAGCAATGTTTCTTACGGAACATTGCTTTTTTAGGTTATGAATACCGTGAAAATTGTTCATTCTTGTCATCAGTTCAAATTCTTGTCTTCAATTCTGACAAAGTGCAGAGATGATTTTTGAGTTTGGAAATATAACTGAGTTTTTAATTTACTGCGTTACTCGGGTTGACGGCCAATATAATTCGAAAGAAGTAATAATGTATTTTTAGCAATGTAAAGTCATGTTTCTTACGATTAGATCTTTGAAAATATAAAATTTCTTTTACCAAGTCATTAATTCCATATAAAACTTCTTCATTTGCTGTTCACGTGATAAATGCCTCAGATAAGTTAGCTAAAAACACTTATTTTAGAGAAATTCCATAAGGAAAAATAAATGATGATGCCAAAATATTAAATTACACACTAGCTAAAATTTCAAGCCAGAAGGTTTATTTTGAATAGCTATAAATATTATTCTGTAGCAATTTATGAATTATTTTTTAAGAGTCAGTAACAGATGAAATCTTCTCTTCATAATCAAACATTTTGCTGCCACGATTCCATTGAGATTCTTCTCACGCTTTAGTAGTTGAGAACATGTGGAAAAGTGGTTTATCCTTTAACGGCACGCTCTCACGACTGTGGCAATTGTTATCCACAAATCTTAATTAGTGCCAAACACTTCCAAAGAGACTCGGAGCAGGTACGAAGGCTAGAGATAACGCGAGAGTAACCTTTTTTCCTGCATAATAATTGCTCTGAATATGACGATGAAAAGCTGCGTCAGTAAAGAAATGTATGAGCCTTTAGTATTCCGTGAGATTCCTGAGAAAATGCAGATAAACCACCTTAATTACTTAAATAATACGCATCATCTAATTATTAAAAGCGCCTCTCCTTTTATCTTACAGCTGAAAGCTTTTCTTAAGGCCTTCAATTAACACGTTTCGGGGCTCCTTCGTCAACACTTTTCCCCCGAGGATTTTCATTAACTTGCATGACACGAACTAGTATGAAGATTATTATGAGACATCCTTTCTCGGTTTCAAATTCCGCAACAGCTCTCTTTTAAATTTTTCAGCCACAGCATAGTAACCGACAGCAATTTAATTTTAACACAATTATAATCTAGTTATTTCCGTACGGGCTTAACGGCACTAATATAAACAATACTAAATTATAACAAGATATGCGTTTCTCATGTCTAAGTCATAATTTTATACAGAAATGATCATTCCTAAAATAACAGCCAAGAGTAACGCTACATGAAAATTTGAAGGAGAGTTTCTGATAGCTAAAGCTTACTTGTACACTGTAATGACTAAAATATTTAAACATGTTTGACTGAGTAACGTATAAGCCTAAAACTAGGATCTGCAAGTAAGTCTTATAAACTAATGACTCTTTTTTTTTGTCTCTCTCTCTCATCTATCTAAATAAAAATAAATCTGCATGTATGTGAATATATATATATATATATATATATATAGTATTTCTTTTAATTAGATTCATTAATATTATTTTAGACACGTTTTTCCCGATGAAAGCGTGTTTAAAACAATCTTTATTATTATACTTTTTAAATTTTTCCTTTTTTTGAAAATGAACGGGCAGACTATTTATTTATTTTGTCTTTTAAAGTCTGTATTAATATATTTTGTTTCTTGAGGCTATTTAAAATTGTTAAAAAATTTTCATTAAAGTTTGATTAATTTTGCTACTTTAGCACAAAATTATCCTTTAACACATATAAAATCATCTCATCTATATCATACAACTTATATATATATATAAAACTCTGTATTTAAAAAAACAATTAATGCAAAATACACACATCATATTTTAAAATATACACATTATGGTAGCCAAAATTGTGGACACTATTGGAAATTTTTATGTTTTTGAACTTTGTATGCTTATAGAAAATGTTACGTTTCGCAAAATGCAAACTTGTATATATCATTGTAAAGAGAATTTATTACTGAATACAATACAAAACACAAATATCAATTATCTGCAATACAAAAAAGTTATATGTACTTTAATATAAATAAAAAACACAGTTATAAAGTGGTTTGTAATGTCTAGCTTTCCTGGCCAATCACTGTTCTTGTTCTGAGAACCAATCGAATGTCAGTAACTGCCAGTAGAAGCTGACATCATGTTTACACTTGAAACAATTCATTATTTTGCTTTGTTCTGTAGAAGGAGGACCTCTTTCTTATACACTGCAATTACAAGTAGGAATTTTTGTAAAAATTTTTAATATTTAGTCAAGAAGTAATGACATCAAATAAAAGAGTAGATTGGACACCTAGAAAGAGATGTAATATTATTGTGTTACGAGAAAGTGGTCTTTCCTATGCTGAAATTGCAAGACAGGTGGGTGGTTTAGTGACTACATCTGGAGTCCGAAAGTTTTGCTTACGATATCAGGAGACAAATTCAATAAAAAACAAAGAAGGAAAAGGCGGAAAAAGGTGCACCACATCTATTGATGACAGAAGAATAAAAAGACTATGTCTCCAAGATAGAAAAATGTCATCAGCGGCCATCAGAGGTGATCTGAATGATGCTGGTGTTTTTGTCAGTTCAAGAACAATCAGAGGCCCACCAGCGGCCGAGCGGTAAAGTCGCTGAACACTGGTAGTTCGGTCCGAGGTTCGAATCCCGCGAACGGGCTGGCTGCATGGGTGTTTACGTGGTTTTCCCCATGTGTAACGTGTATACGAGCCAGTTTCCTTTAGAAAGTCCTCCACGAAGGCATCCCTTCCCTTAGGTAGATAGCCTTAGTGTGCTTTGCCATAATTAATTTGCCATAATTAAATACACCACCACCACACCACCACAAGAACAATCAGAAGATTAACAGATGTTGGACTGAGAGGTAGAATTCCATGAAAAACCCTTATCTTAATTTTCAGCAACGAAAAAAATGACTACAGTGGGCAAAGGAACACATTAATTGGACAGATGATCTTTGGTCACAAGTTATATGGAGGGATGAAACTAAGATATCGTTATTCGGTAGTGATGGGCGAAAATATGTAAGACGTAGAATAGGAGAAGAGCTACATCCTGACTGCATTCAAGCAACTGTGAAGAAGCGAGTTAGTGTTATGATTTGGTCATGAATGTCAGCAGATGGTATTGGTCGCCTTCATGTCATCAATGAGACACTGAATGCCAGAAAATACATTGACACTATTCTAGAACCAAAACTTCTACCTTCCATCAGAGATCTCTTTCCCAACAGTGCTTCGTTTATTTTTCAGCAGGATTCTGCTCCTTTCCACTCGGCCAAAATATCGAAAGAGTGGTTTCGTACAAAGAGCAATAAATTGTTCTTATGGCCAGGAAACAGTCCTGACGTCAATCCTTTCGAAAATTTGTGGCACCGTTTGAGAACTCTTGTCCGAATGAGGCGCCCATCAGATAAAAGGGAACTACTTGAGGCTATAATTGTCTCCTGGCATCATGTAATAACGAAAGAAGAGCTTAAATTTCTTGTCAGCTCAATCAAACGTCGATGTGAAGCTGTAATCAGAAATAAAGGGTACCCTACTAAGTACTGATAACTCACTGCAATCATCATTATCTAATGTATATCGATAACTATTATCGTTTAACTTTTTTGTATTAAAAATAATTGAATTTTGTGTTTTGTATTGAATTCAGTAATAAATTCTCTTTAAAATGATGTATACAAGTTTGCTTTTTGTGAAACGTAACGTTTTCTATAAGCATACAAAATTCAAAAACATAAAAATTTTCAAACGTGTCCACAATTTTGGCCACCACTGTATATATAACTCTGTATTTAAAAAATGACAATTAATGCAAATGTATAATGTAATGTATTGACAATTAATGCAAAATACACACATCATATTTTAAAGTATACACATTATATTTTAAAATGGGTGACTGTCACTGACATGACTATTCACAGTGTCATATTTTTCATTTGTTTCGAATATGACATGCTTTTTAATCCCCTAATTTAAAACTCTGAATATTCATTTTTATAAATAGGTGAAACAGTTGTCGAACTCTTAATGTAGATGAAGAATATGTGTCATCTAATATCAGTTTTCCAAAAATCCATTATTTCCATTCATGAGTTCAGCTTATAAAAAAGCATTGCCTTTACTAATTTTAAAGTTTATGATTTGTAAGAATTAGTACAAAATTCTACAAAAATCTGTTAAAATAACAAACAACTTTCTGAGAAATATCGTTATGCTTTCGTTTTATACTAAAAATATTGATGTTTCGTTTATGCCAAGTGAACTGATAGGATGTTTTACAGCGCATTTTGAATTGCTGTTTCTCATTGCGTATGGAAATTTAACAGCAAATATTTTATCTGGAATTTATTGTTTAAGAGCAGAACACATTCCACGATAATTTTTCCGTTCTTTCTGATGTCCCCATAAGGCAGCACCGTAAAAGGAAGTTTTTTATGAGAATAATACTTCAGCCCAAACACTAATTTATACAGAATTCATATTACTCAAATATTTTTAAATGAAATAAAGTGAACATATAAAATACTTATTCCACTCTGGGATTTTCTCAATTTTCGCAAAAGGAATGAGCATAGCTTTAAAACCAGTTTTTGACATGACAAGTAATAGCAATATAAATACATCCCATAAACAGGGATCTAACAGGTTTTAAATTTGTCCTGCTCAAAAGTATTTGTCGCCAGAGCTCTTCATTAAAAAGAGAACCGTATTAAGTACATCGATTTGCAAGCTGTTACGTAAGCACATAGATGAGCTTGAATCATCCTGTCGTGTTATCAAAATATGAAATACTCAAAAAAAATTGTAAAATGTGAAACTATACAAAAAGCAATCTTATATAAGTGTAAAATTTAAATAAACTCTGATTTTGAGGGATATATGAAACGCATCTTTCGTTTTTAGGAACTAAATAACAGCAAAAAACATGCTTTTACTAAAAATATTTTCCTTGAAGAAGGACATATGTCAGGTCACCATGCAATTCAATAGACGTTTTGTTTATAAAGTCTGAGCCAACCTAAGAATGCTTTATTGCATAAGCTCTTAATGATCTAATTGATTGCGTAATCTCTTAATGATGCTAGATCGTTTCAGTCTATAGAATCCAATCTGGGATTATGAGAAATTTCATGATAGGCATAACCATTTTCTTAAACTTTGCTTACTCATTCTAATAGTTAGAAATTCAAACTTTAAGTTCAACACATTACATTAGTGGAAACCTATCGTACTGTTCTGTTATCGGAACCGTATTCAGAAATGTATGAATGTATGCGTGTGCGTGAGTTTGCATGTACCTATACATGTATGTGCATTACACACGCATACATTTGTACTTATATATATACACATGCATACATGAACGCACATCCATCCCTATATACATATACACATTTCTGGATTCGGTCCTGATAACAGAACAGTACCAATTTCTGCACCAGAATATATTTTTTCAAAACCGTACTCAAAATGCAGGCTTTACTATTAAACGTTTCTAATATTTTTAAGATCACTCTGCAAATAGCCTTTCTATTTCAGCACTGACTATACTGGTGGTTTACTTTTTATCCCTCCTTTCAAAAGACATTTTACGTAGCATAATTGCATGAAATGTAGAATTGTGCGAAGTTTACCATGTGTAAAGGATAACATTGACATCACTCGGTCGATTGTTTTCCTGATAATATTAACTACTGCAAAAAATGTAATTTTGGAAAACCAGGGATTTTATTGTTAATGTTGTAGTTAATGCTATATCATATATTCGGCACTTGGTTTGATGAAATTAATTTATCCAATAGCAATTAATGAAAATACTTCTTTCAAAGAGTCTTGTTTCCTTCATCCTGTAAAATATCCTTTCATTTTCAGTTTTCTCCATAATGCTTCACTCCAGACTCATTACCAATCAAGCTTTGCACTTCTGAATGTTTACTATGTGAAAGCAAATTTTCTGGCAGATTTCAACCCTTGCGAAATAGAGTATGAAATGATTTTTTTCAAAGAGCATGGTATAAAGAATTTACAATGCGATAGAATGATACAATCATTACGTGAAACTAAACATAACTGTGATAAAGCTAAATGAAATAAAACATTTTGACTTTGTCGAGTAAATATTATCATTTACCAAGGTTTTTGTTAGAACTTCCAAATATTATTCCAACGCTATGTTAATTTTCTCTTCTATTAAAGAAATAAATTTATTTTCAAGCCAGATCAGCCAGATTCAAGCCAGATTCACAAATAAGTAAACTTCATTTTCAGTATCGATTCTTCTTTGTCTTAATACAAATATTTGTTTTTGAAACGTGCCTTCAGTACTCATGTCATATCGACTAAAACGAAACCCAGAACACTTAGGATAAACAGAAAAACTTTAGATTAGAATTCTTTCGCACCAAATATTTCAGATCGTCAATATTTCTAGACAGGTAATAAACTCAATTTTAAATGAAAGAACGCGAGCTTCGCATATTTTTCTATGCTTCAAGCAGAAGGGAACTATATTTGGAGAACATTAATGAAATTTCTGTGCTTGTATTAATAAGTATAGGTAAATTGCATTTTCATTTTTGCGCTATTCCTGTTTTTTAAATATCTGACGTAGACGCTACATGACTTCCTTGTACGACCGATTAAATTAAATAAATTTTTTTCTGCACTTCATTTAAATTTATTTCTTCGAGATATTCTAAATTAGTTAACTGATCTTTCAACGCAAGCTGAAAATGAAATCAAAAATTGCAAATTCTGAAATTAAATATCCCAGTCAATTTTTGTGGTACGGGAATCAAACTTCTTATATTTTTATTTTTTTTCATAACGAGTATAAAACTTTCAAAAAATAAGTATAGAGACCGGGAAACCGCATTAAAAATTAAATTTCTTTATTTGTCGAAAATTACATTTTTTGTATTTTACATTACCCAAACATGAATATTTTCTTCATTTAAAAAACACTTCTGTAATTTGAAGTTTATTACTACGACCAACCGAAGTAAAAATAAAGGCAGGGAGAGGGTGTATGTGTACATACGTTTGGGATGATGCCGATTGCAATAAAAAAGAAAAGTGCACAACTAGATGTTATTGTAGTCCAATATACAAAATTTAAACTTTCTACGGCTAATCGTTTTTTAATTATGCGAGATAAATGCATACATACGTAGACTCAGTCGTCACGAAAAAACTCCCTTCTGAATTCATTTTACAATATGTTTTGGAAAAAAGAGTAATTTATTCTGTGCGCACGTGCAGCCGTCATGCAAAAATATCCGCTAAATATACTTAGAAGCGGTCAAAATGGAAATTTCCTTCGAAATATCATACCTAAATTTTTTTCCGATTACAGTATTTACTTTACCTTTATACATGGAAGTGAACATTGCATTAGATAAAGAGTGAAAAACCCCGTGGTACTTTCTGCATTTCCCAGTAAAAAATAACTGTACTTAAATAAATGAAACTGTGACACATGTAGTATGCTGGTGTTAGTTATCTAGATTTCACTTTAAATGCTTTTGAAAACGTAGTGGTATGGACATTTAGTAAAATGCGGAAATGATTATGTGGAACTTAAGACATCGCATATGAGTGACATCGAGTTAACAACATAAAAATATATCACGTGAATTACTATAAACTGTTTCGGATAACCAGGATGTCAGCTATAATTTACATTTCAAAACTCAGAGTATTTTAATGAGTAAAATTTACAACCGAAATGTTTTCCTTGTATTGCGTCGAAAATTTAAACTTGACTGCAAATCGCAACGAAAAGTAGTGAGCAATTTACTACTTTCGATGCCATTCATGTCTTAAACTGTATGTAAAATCAGATGGCTTAAAAATATTGATTTAATCATCTATTATTCAAACAAGTGTATTGAAACAATTGTTTCATATTTGTTTGTGGAATGTAAGCCAATTTGAAGATTAGAAAGCACGTATTTCAAAGTGACTGTGATTTTAAGCAACAGTTTAAAATAATTAAACGCACTTTTCATGAATTTTTGTACTTAAAATAGTGTTAGATCCAAAAAAAAAAAAAGTTCGGGATTGTATTATGAAGTGGAAGGAATCTTTTAGGCGATTTGAATTTATTGAAATTTAATAGCCCGTAGCACTCATGTATTTTCTTATCACTCTAAACAGCCTACAACTTTATAATGAGTACTTGATTTAGAATATAATATAATGATTGTTTTTCAAATAATTTAACCTTTTCATAAAAGTGGTACATTACGAATTGCAAAAACGTAAGTTCCCATTTTCTCCTAAGTCCTGTAAGTACATTTTTAAAGTCCTTATTCAGCACCTGCAGCCTAATAACATCATAAATCAATAATTTTATACATCAAGCAATGTAATATGATACAAATGATTCTTGAAAGTATTTCTGTTTACTTTTTCTTTATTCTATGGCTGTTCCTAACAAGCTTCATTACTTGGTTCCATAGCTTTCCCACTGAGTTCACGGGTGCCTTATCATTTTCGAAACATAACATCATTTCTTAAAACTACATTTTGCTCTGAATAAAAATATGGCAAGATATGGTGTCATGCTGAAGTATGAAATTCCCATTATCGCGGAAAAAGACCACGAGCTGAAGATAATAATTTTGAATCTAATATATTACTGATGTATATTCGGCTATTTAAAATGCCATTAATAACATAATTTCATCTTACACCTTTTACTCTCATACATCCCCGCCAGTGTGACACTAATAAATGATACGAGTAGTATTGTACGCTTACGCAGCAAGTCTTCTTTAGTTCTTTTGACACATTTAATTCTATAGCTATCAAATACGAATTTATCGTTTTGTCACTTCAAATGGCATCGTTACACTGTTCTTTTGGCCTATTAATGTACTTTCTGTCTCACTGCAATCGCTTATGTTTTCGTAAGAGGCATTTAAAAGGTTTAGATTTTAGAATACTGGCATTTAAACCACAATTTTGCAGTCTGTATCAACAATCTTGTTTTTTATGATCACACCGCATTAACGTAAATCATTCTGAATTAAGTTTAAAAAGATTTACTCCTACAATGACGACCTGTTATTATAGGTCTTTTCTAGCCTTCATAAATTTGATTTTTATTCAACTGAGTTTGCTGATTTCCGGTTTGGTGATTCTTCCCTGTGTTATATTTTTATTTATGTGTCTCACGATTCCTTCAAACAAATTGCGACGCTTCAAAAGGCTGGGTGCATAAAGAAAGTTTTTTAGTTTACGTTTAGGCAACTAGTCAACTTTTCTTTACATTGCCTGTCATCCTAACCATGTTGAACAGCTCACAAAAAAATTACAATTAAAAGGTACAGACGCAAAAAAGCAATGAAAAACAGCTGATATTCAAACAACTGAATAAGTTGGCTTATTTTCAGCTCTGGTAGCAAAGGATGGGAGTTTGCCTTTGATTATATTTTGCTGGATCCATTTTGTGGCCAATTTTCTTTCAGTTTGGAGTTTACGATTCCCCTCAAATTAACAGAATAGTTTTATTTGGTTTCTTTCCTAACTTATCTGCACTTTTGCGTGAAAAACAAAAAGATAATTCCCTTCAGAAAGCAACATTTTGCATAAAGTCATCTTTCTTATTATGATATTACAATTCTTACATGATATTATTTTTTATGTGTCTTTCTTATATGATATTATTATTATTAATTTCTTATTATCTTGTTTTGATATGTAACTTGACAAGAATTTCTGTACAAATTGTGCATTTACACGCAACTAAAGCCTTAAAGCATATAACGTTGCGCGCCTCTAACTTGCACGCAACCAAGAGGTGACTGTGAAAGCTTGTATAAATCACAGAGTCTTATAAAGGGTTTAAGTCCCTTTTTATTCAACGTAATAAATTACAATGGCGTCCTCTTGACGCTTACAGACTGTGCCCACTAGGCAGTCAAATAAAAATAAGAACCTGAAAAGAAAGTAAAGACAATATTCTAACTACGAGGCTCTCTAAAATAACTAACTCACCGTGTTTTACAATACCGCTGCTAATTCAGCAGACTTGAAGCTCACTGGAACAATTGCAACTACTTCCCGCCAAGCACATAGGCCGCAACGCGGGGTTTTTCAAATCTCTATAACTACCTCCGCGCTCGCTAAGTAAGAATAACTCTCTCACCGAACTCGTTTCCTTCTATTTAAATCATACTACTTCCGCTGATAATTTGAATCCTTGCGCGTTCTACTAAAATTTACATATTCTGGCATTGGCAGTTCCAGGGGAAAGTAAGGCTTGACAGGAAAGATAGTTTAAACTTAAAATAAATATAAACCCTACATTTGCCGCTGCCAGAATTTGGAAAACTTGGACGCAGGTCCTACAAACGACCTGTTGTAAGTTTATCTAATTCTGAACTAACTGGCAAAAGCCTCGTTTACACAAAAATAATCTTATGTAACAATTATATATTAAAATTCTGTTAGTCGTTACAAAGCTTTCTTCTTACAGCAACTTTTCCTGGACTTCATCAATCAATCTTGGTCTTTCCTTCCAGCATCTGGAAGGAATAAGTATCAGTATCTTTCTACATACATTATAATTTACACTTTCTTGACACAATAATTTTTTGTTTTTAACGATTCGTTTTTCTTAGTTATTGCTTACTTCACATTCATTCAATTTTTCAAGCATTAATTTAACTTTACCCTGGCTCTCCACCATGTGTGGTGTCAAACGGGAATATTCGTGTTTTAGTCTTACAACACTTCCCCTAACCACCATGATTTGTTAGAATTCAACAACCAAATAGACACACCTTACTCGACATTCTACAACTCAATGAGCTACTTTAATATTCTTAAAAATTCAAATGTAGGTGGAGAACCCTACAAAACACATTCATTCTAACTTCCCCCTCATTCATCTTTAAACATGCAGGCTTTCGCTCTAAAGCATGACTTTACAGTTTAATACTTAAATTTTGACTTCATTGCTTTTAAGCATTCACTTTTAGCATCTACAATTTTATGCTTCTAGACTAAATTCTACTTTTACATAACATGCAAGTATTTACATACATTTATAAAAGTTTAATACATATGCTTTTTACAATTTACCATAAAATGAATAAGAGAAAATAAATTTTTACTTTACTCATTCTTTGCCAAGCTGGCGGCACTGGAACTAAAATTCTTATTAGTACAAGAATACGAAGTTATTTTTATCTCCGGCCAAATTTTGGCTTTAACCTACCAGAATTAGTCTTTCGACCAACAGAAAATGCTTGTTTTTAGCTTTTACACTTAAAGAAAATAATACTTTTGCCTTAGCTAAATAAAGTAAAACAAAACTAAGTCTCAACCGAGACATGTTGACTTTCGTCAAAACATAGAACTTCGTACTTATGCATAACATTTCGGAACAAAAGAGAAAAAAAAAATTATAGAAGGTTTTAACTTATCTTTGAGTTTTCGATGCTTGAAACTCCGTCATCCGTTTTTGACAAAATTGATCCCAAGTTAGAGGTGTCATGGATGTCAATCTTCTCGTTATTGATCTCCGAGTGTCGTCCCCGTTGCTCTTTCTTTTGCGTCCTCTACATGCTGGCCTCTTGACGGAGTAATCGTCTGGTTGTTGGCCTTTGCGTTTCTGCCTGGGACGGCTGGTCTTGACGTCCTCCGGTCTGGAGTCCTTCTTGAATTTCTTCTGTTCGTCGTATTTTTGTGCCTCCTGTTGGCGTTTCAGCTTCCGGAACGGCGGCCTTGCTGGCACCTGACTCTGTGGCCGTGTGCGCGTTCTCCTTGATGTGTAATTTCTCCTCCCATCCTTTGTAGGTGGTGTTTCCGTCTTTACCACGGTTTCTTTACCCGGTTCATCTGTATTTTTGTTTTTCTTAAACGCCGGAGTTTGAAAATCCTTTTTTCTTTTTGATACCGACGTCCGGGTTGTAGAAGTGCTAGGTCTCTCTTCAGTTCTCCGTTTCTTGGGTGGTGGAATAGTTGTTGCAGTCTCTGGCCCTTCTATTTCGTTTAGACTTGAGTCCTGCAAGAAACTTTTAAGGATTTCAAAATCATTTGGATTATAGTATTTTTTCACCTGGTCGGGACTTGCTTTACAGATTTCCCCTCTCTCGTTTTTAAGATATAAGACTACTCCTTTGATTTCCTGAATTACATAGGGGCCTTCAAACTTTGGAGCTAGCTTTGCCATAAAATTGTCTGGGGCACTTGATAAAGAAAATTTCCGTTTCAATACTTTATCCCCAACTTTAAAATCTGCTTCACGGCGTTTTCTATCATAATATAACTTCTGCCTATTTCTTGCCGTATCCGAGGTTTTAAGCGCCTGATCAATTAGCTTTTGCACGTCCTTTTGTCTAAATTCCTGCTCTCTTTGTTGCACAAAGAATAATTTATCTAAAGGCGTAATTAACTTTCTGCCTAAAAATAATTCTGCTGGAGTTTTTCCCGTAGTATCATGATGTGCCGTTCTTAAAGCATAAGCTAATTCATTTATGTAGCCATCCCAGCGCTTGTGATGTGTGCTAACGTAACTGCGAATTATTTTTACAATGTTTTTATTAACTCTTTCTGCTATGTTAGCCTGTGGTCTATACGGAACCATTTTGATATGGCGTATATCAAGTCCATTGCATATGTTTTCAAATATTTGACTAATGAATTGTTTTCCGTTATCGCTAATGACTTTTATCGGTGCACCGTATTTTAAAATGTATCTGTGTAAGAATGCATCTGCGACTGTTTTGGCTGACGCGCGTTTAAGTGGAACAATTTCTATCCATTTTGAAAAATGATCTACTATTACTAAAAGAAAACGATTTTTATTTAACTCGCTCTGGGGGAAGGGACCAAGGAGATCTATGCCTAAAATTTCATTCGGAAATGTAGCGCGAATGCTATTTAAGTACCCGGCCGGGCTGTAATTAATATCATTTATTAACTGACATTGATTGCAGGACCTGACATACGCCGTTACTATTTTGTATAATTGCGGGAAATATACCGCCTCGCGTACCCTTTTTAAAGTTTTTCTGACCCCGAGGTGGCCCGCTGTTTTTTTTTTCGTGCAACTCCTTCAAAATGCTTAATCGAAGCGAGGCTGGGATGACTGGCTTATACTCAAGATTTTCGTTTGTTGTTTTCGTATAGAATAATAAATTATCTATTATTTCATAGTTTTTTGCTCTATTTCTTATCGCATCGATATCTGTATGCTCAAAGCTTTCGGGGTCTTTCAAACAAGCATAGATATTTCCAAATTCAGGATCAGCTTTCAGTTCAGTAATAACCGTATCTCTAGAATCTAAAATTTTTGAAGTCAACACAGCGCATTTAAGTTCATTACCTTCCTCGTCCAGTTTTATACGAGAAAGTGCGTCAGCTACATTGTTTTCCTTACCCGGTTTATATTTTATTGTGATATTATATTCTTGGAGTTTTAAAGCCCATCTTATTATATTGGGCGTTAGGTTTTTTCCCGAGTAAAGTCTACCAACAGCCGCATGATCCGCAAAGACTGTTACTGGCGATTTGCCGAAATAAACTCGAAATTTGTGTACAGCCATTAATACGGCTAATGTTTCTCTTTCTGTAGCTGTATAATTCCTTTGTGTTTGATTCAATGTTTTACTAAAAAATGCCAGCGGATGGTTATTTTGCATAAGAACCGCACCCACCGCATAGTCTGATGCATCTGCCGCAATTTCCAGGTTTTCGTCCCCCTCAGGGAATTTTAAAACAGGGGCATTAATAAGCACTTCTTTTAATCTTTCAAAAGCTGTGTTAGCTTCAGCTGTCCACGTAAATTTACTCTTTTTTCTTTTGATTACTAAGAGTGGTTCAACAATATTAGCGAAATCTTTTATGAAAGATCGATAGTAAGAACATAGTCCAAGGAAAGACGAAAGTTTCTTGGCGGTGTTGGGCGGTGGGAAATTCTTAATAGCTTTTATTTTTTAATCTTGCGTTTCTATACCCTTTTGCGAAATTTTATAACCGAGATATTTAAGTTCTTTAGTTGCGAACTTGCATTTTGAGGCGTTAATTGTAAGACCGGCCTCTTTTAACAATTTAAAAACTTGTTCGAGGTCATTAATGTGTTGTTCCAACGTATTACTCGTTATAATTATATCATCTAGATAAATTAAGGTTGATTTTCCTAGGACAGGCTTTAGAACAATGTCCATAGCTCTCTGGAATGTTGATGGGGCCCCACACAACCCAAAAGGCATGCGTAAAAATGCATAAGTGCCCGATTTTGTTATAAACGCGGTTTTATGTATATCTTCGGGTCTCATAGCTATTTGATAGTAGCCAGACGTTAAGTCCAAAGTAGACATATATCTTGTCGATTTGATCTGTCTAATGATCTCGTCTATAACCGGCAAAGGGTAAACTGGGAATTTAGTTATGCTATTTAGTTTTCTATAATCGATAGCAAACCTCCAAGCCCTTTTATCCGAAGGAGGAAACTCGTTCTTTTTCCTACATAGTACGACTGGACTCGCGTATTCACTATTTATGGGCGTTATTATTTTATTGTTTAACATCTCCTGAATATGTTCTTCAATGATTAAGCCTTTTTGTTTATCATAGTGATACGGTTTAGTCCTACAAGGTTTTTCGGCATTTAATTGAATCTTGTGAGTCACGATCTGACAGTTTCCCGGTTTTTCTGAAAACAAATGAGAAAAATTACTCACCACTTGCTGTATTGCTTTACTTTCCTGGTCATTCAAATGGCTAAGGTCCAATTCAGGTGTCTCCACCGGTTCCACCACCCTCTGGTCCATCTCCAGCACCACGGAACTATCTTGAAAATTTAATTTGGCCCTCGCGGCCCTTAAAAAGTCCATACCTAAAATAAGAGAGTGTTGGAGGTCTTTCACCACAAAAATTAATACTTTGAGATTTTCCTCTTTTATCTGTAAGTTTAATGATACTTTCCCGATGCAGTGACATGTTTTTCCTTGCGCCGCTATAATTTCCGTATTTCTGGTTTTAAAGAGTCGTATCCTAAAAAAATTCTTTTTGAAGAACTTTTCACTCATGAAATTTCCTTCTGCCCCTGTATCGATGAGGGCTTCTACTGGTACATCGCCAACCAGGACTTCTATAATTGGTAGCTGTGAGTTTTTTACGATGACTGTATTTAGATGTCTATTTGAGGGTTTTTCTAAAACTTCCGGGGTCTGGACCCTCCCTTTCACAGGCCCCTCTAGTCGTTTAAAGCTTTCCTTTCAATCTGTGTCTTCTGGGTACGCGGATGCTTATTTTCAAATTTTCGTTTTGGGCCTTGACCTTCGAGTTTCGATGCGTTAGCTTGATAGTTCTTTCCCCCATATGAGCGATTTCCACTTCTGGTTTCCTCCTTCCTTCTGGTACTTTGAGAATATGTTTCCCCTCTCGCTCTTTCCGCTATTCTGCGATTTTGAAATTTCACCGCCAATTCGAAACGTTCCTGCAATGTGGTTGGGTTTCTAATTTCAAAGTAGTCTTGGACAGCGGGTAACAATCTTGGTAATATTATTTCAATTATCTCCGCATCGGGTTTTTTCCCATACAACATATCCGTTAGCTTGATTTTTCGTAAAATAAAGTCCGTCAATTGTGCTGTATCCCGTTGATAGAAACTATATAGCTCGGCTTCCAGCCGTGCGCGATCTTTCACTATGGGGAAGGCCTTTACTAGCGATATTTTGAAATTTTCAAATGTATACGTCGGGCTTCCAAATTCACCTAGAAGAAATTTGCCTATATTTTTCCACCAGAGCGCGGCCTGTCCTCTTAGTGCTGATGTGGCAATAGCAACTTTTTGTCTTTCAGGCACAGGATAGAGCTGAAAGTGGTTTTCTATACCTTCTAAAAATACGGACACCGAATTTTTTCCGTCGAAATAGACGTTTGGCTTGATTGATGCTCTCAAAGTCTGGACCAGGTATCCAAATCCTTCTAACTGCGTTGTCATTTCTTGGTGTTGTCCAGCGGCTTCCATCCAGTTTTCGGCCATTTCAGTTCGATAAGTGTTCGGGCGCCAATATAACGTTGCGCGCCTCTAATTAGCACGCAACCTAGAGGTGACTGTGTAAGCTTGTATAAACCACAAAGTCTTATAAAGGGTTTAAGTCCCTTTTTATTCAACGTAATAAATTACAATGGCGTCCTCTTGACGCTTACAGACTGTGCGCACTAGGCAGTCAAATAAAAATAAGAACCTGAAAAGAAAGTAAAGACAATATTCTAACTACGAGGCTCTCTAAAATAACTAACTCACCGTGTTTTACAATACCGCTGCTAATTCAGCAGACTTGAAGCTCACTGGAACAATTGCAACTACTTCCCGCCAAGCACATAGGCCGCAACGCGGGGTTCTTCAATTCTCGATTTCTACCTCCGCGCTCGCTAAGTAAGAATAACTCTCTCACCGAACTCGTTTCCTTCTATTTAAATCATACTACTTCCGCTGATAATTTGAATCCTTGCGCGTTCTACTAAAATTTACATATTCTGGCATTGGCAGTTCCAGGGGAAAGTAAGGCTTGACAGGAAAGATAGTTTAAACTTAAAATAAATGTTAGTTAAAATAAATATAAACTCTACAAGCACATACTTCAGAAAAGGTTTCCACAAATGTGCTTATTAGTACGTATCTCTATTTATTGATTTTTAAATATGCAAAATGCAACATTTAGCACTTTCACTGGGGAAATTTAGCGCAAATGCAGCTGATGTCGAATAAATTTGATTTTTCTAAAATTAAAACTACTATACTATGCGGGTAAGTGTAAAATTGTGTAGAAAAGACTAAAGTAAAAAGCAAAAATATTTAGCAAATAAAATAGAAATTTAAAGATTAAAAAATATTTTATTCAAATAAAATAGAAAAGCCCGAAGAAACGCAGCGGAGGCAAGTTGCAAAGCTGCAATGTAGGAGCACCATCTGAGCGTATCGCCTTTGACATCTTGGGACCTCTGCCACGAACTGCTGATGCCAGCAAATCCATCCTCGTTGTCATTGATTACTTCACCAAGTGGCCTGAAGCATATCCTATTCCTGATCAAGAAGCTGTCACAGTAGCAAAGGCGATGATACAGCACTGAATTTGCAGGTTCGGAGTGCCTCTTCAGTTACATTCCGATCAGGGAAGAAATTTTACCTCGGCTGTAATCAAAGAACTCTGCAAGCTACTCGGCATTGACAAATCCCAAACGACACCTTTACATCCCCAGTCGGATGGCATGGTAGAGAAGTTTAATCGAGCCATCCTTAATAATCTCGCATTGGTAGTTTCCAGATCCCACAGGACTGGGACAGGAAGTTACCACTGTTTCTACTGGCTTATCGCAGTGCTGTCCACGAGACCACCAGCTATTCTCCATCTCGGATGCTCTTCGGTGGTGACCTTCGTCTACCTTGTGATCTTTTGTTTGGTCGACCTCCGGATACGCCTTCATCGCCTGAGGAATACATCCAAGATCTCATGCGCGGTTTGAAGTGATGCACAACTTTTCACGGGAGCGAGTCAACTTGGTGACGGAGAAGATAAAGACCCGATATGACACCAATGCTACAGGACATCGATTCGACGAAGGAGACAGGGTGTGGTTGTTGAATCCGACTCAAAGCAAAGGACTCTGCACGAAACTATACTCGCCTTGGGTACCATCGCCTTGGGATGGTCCGTACACAGTCCTAAACAGTCTGAACGACATCGTAGTTCGGATTCGTAAGTCATCGAACTCTAAACCTAAAGTCATTCATTACGAGAGGTTAGCTCCTTACAATGGCCATAGTATGTAGCGTATATAATGTAAATGGTATAAGACCATAGTCTTTTTTATTTCTAAATTTGTATTTAGTATTTGATAGTAATTGATTTGTATTTAGTATTATGATAGTATTTGATTTGTTCTAAGTTACTTATTGCAATTTTTGTTTATGTTGTTTGTAATGTAATGTTTATTATTGCACTTTTGTCTTAGTTGTAAGTTTGACTTCTTTTCTTATCCAGGGATTGTACTACCCGGGACGTGCAGTCTTTGGGAAGGGGACAGTGTTACGGATTTTAAATTTAATTTGCTATTTTTAGTAGAATTATAATTAAAATTGTTTCATTTCCTCGTGCAAAGCAGCGCGTGGCTAGTTTTGAAAGAAAGTCACGCCGAAAAAGTAAAAATACAGGAGCACGCGCATTTAACATTTAATAAATAGATATCTCGTAATTGTACTCTTTTGCTTTCCGGAAACCTCGAGGAAATACCAGAATGTTCTCGTGCTTGATTAAAAAGCTTATAAAAGCCAGAGGAAAACGTCTGAGTTCTGTTGTGTATTAGTTGTTTACTTTTTTTGTTGCTGTTGACTGTAGCGAATTCGCGGTGAGATCGGATTAGCTTTCTCGGCGCTGAATTGTGTTCTATTTAACGTTTTAAAATTTCAGCATTTTGTCTTTATTTCTTGTGATAGGAATAACTTTTATTGATTTTTTATCGGACATGTGAATTCAATTTATTACGAACCACTGCGCACGCAACAATATACATATACATATATATATTATTTAAAAATTAAAAATAATTAAGAAATCCTTTACATAAAATATTTTGAAACAAACTGCGTTTTAGTTATTCATAGTTTAATGTTTGAGAGAGATTCATTAGAGGCTAGCTGTCTCAAAAATTAAATATGAATAATTAAGAGGTTCTGGAAATGCATTTCGTCTTTCTTGATTATTCGAGAGAATCAAAATATTGTTTTTGAAATTTTTATTCTTTAAAAGGCCTTGAGAGTTAAACGCAGTTTTACGTGTAGAACTGAGGTTCAAATTTGCACTAAGTTGAAAACGCAAGATTTAATCAGTGACTTAAGTTTAACAAAATAGTTCAACATATTATGTCAGACTATGACACATTAGTGAAATCATACAATGGATAACATACGAATGCACTTGACTGGTACAACATGATTTGAGTTTGTTCAACAGTTCGTTCATACAGGCAGGTACTTGGTGATGTAGAAACATTATTCGGAGTACTTGTGTTAGATTCCTATTACAATGTAGTCTTCCACTGCGATATTCCATGCATTACATTGCTGCACCACGCTCGAGAGATTCACGGCTACTGGGGTCCGATAAACAACCCTGATAGGCATATGAGGAAGGACGCAGACTTCACCACCATCAGAAGTACACTCAGTCTTCAGTAGATCCCCGGCGAAAGGTCATACACTCGACACCACACACTGTTTCTTTCTCCGTCAGGTGTGTGTGTGTATTTAATTATGGCAAAGCACACTAGGGCTATCTGCCTAAGAGGAGGGATGCCTTTCGTGGAGGACTTTCTAAGGGAAACTGGCTCGTATACACGTTACACATGGGGAAAACCACGAAAACACCCATGCAGCCAGCCCGTTCGCGGGATTCGAACCTCGGACCGAACTACCAGTGTTCAGCGACTTTACCGCTCGGCAGGAGAATTCTACCACTGATTATATAGCTCACCTTTTTCGCTCAGCGCAGGCGCACATGGAGAAATGAAAATTCTAATATTATAGAAACGATTTTAAAATTAATACTATAAAATGTATTTTTTACCTCACTCTTAAGGGGTGTTGGAACCCCCAAATCTTCAAAAAATTGTGATATCGGATTTTTGCATTTTCAAATTCTCTACACTTTTATCTTTCTAAAAATACCATTCTTTAATCTCTATGAAAATTAGAACTGTAAAAAAATCTTGTTTTAATTTGTCATCTACTGCTTTGATCAATGAGGATTTTTACATAAAAACGCGTTTTTCTCCAAACGTGATATTTTTATACTCGATGTATCCTTTCTCAGGAACTACTGCTCACAGGTATCTAAACTTTTTATGGCTTATTTATTAAGTTCCCTAATATTTACTGAAATGAGCTTTTTGTAATAAACTTAGAAAAACACTTTTTTAAATTTTTTTTGTGTGAGAAAAGTGCTAAATTTTATTATGCCTAACAAAATATTCTGTACTTTACTCTAAAATTCAAAATGTTTCAAAAGCTCATTTCAGTATAATCAGACAGGTATACTTTTAATTACAGAAAAAATTTCAAACTTGTATCTACAGTAGATTTTGAGGAAAGGTACATCAAAAATGACTAATTTAACATTGTCGGTATAGGGATTTCCGATACTCCTTAATAGAATCATGAATATACCCAACTCGAATTCAGACCTCTGAAAATTAAATACTAGAACTTAAATTTGGGAAACAGATAAAAAATGTAAAATCACATTTAATGCATTAAAATTCCGAAATTAAAAACATAAACTCTAGATTAAAAAATTAATCACGTCGGATTTTATATGAAAATACACAATAAGTCAAAAAAATGCTGAAAGTCTTATTCAAAATATCCCCGTCTTCTTCATGTTAGAATGGCGGCCAATTCGGCATAAAGCATGTTTGGTGAAAGTTAAAAATACTAAAATTAGCAAAATGAAGTGACTTTTAAGATTTCTAACTCTTACTAAGGGACGCAAAAAATGTTCTTGGTGCCGTTGAAGGCTAAAGCTGAAGTATTACCCAGCAGAATGTAACAGTACGAATTTATACTGCTAAAAATTAAGCTGTTGAATTTAAATCGCAAAATTCAACTAAAAAGGCAAAATTGCATTTAATGTACGATAGTTTTGAAAATTAAAAACAGACCTCTACATTAAAATTTTAATAACTTTAAACGGAACATATAAATAGACTACAGATCAATTATAATTACTAACAAACTTACACAAAATATCCCCATTAACTGAAAGAAAATAGCGGCCTAATCGACAAAGTGCATGAGTGTAGAAACAATAATGAAAAAAAAAACTTACTCTTAAGATTTCTTACTACCATTAAGGGATACAAGAAGGGTACTTGGTAGCCACTGAAGGTTAAAAATAAGCGTAAAACTCAGTAGAATGTAACTAAAAGAGTAAATTGGAGATCTAAACGCAGCATTTCTATTCTAAAAAAGTTGTCTAGGTCGTTCAGTAAAAAGCGTTGGCTATAAACTGGCGAAACATTAGTAGACTGTGATTTAATTCCGTAACAAAAATATATATTATTTGTGGTTAAGAATTAGGATTGCACTAAGAGACTGTAGAATTTCGCGATGAAGCTGCTAAATGCATAGTACAAAATGGCTTCTAAGGCTGGAAAAAGAGTAAGCGTCAACTAATATTCTGGCATAGAAAAAAACTTAAGGGAAAAGAAAACAGCTGGATAAATGTAAAAGTTTTTCAAGCAAAATCGACTACTACCGGCATCTTTAAGAAAAAATATAAATTGGTCGTAATCAGTAACAGTTGAAGAGCCAGAAATATATACGAATAATAAAAAAGAACCTAAATATATTATTTAGAAATATCTTGTTCTAGTTACTTCATCCTGCTTTATTCACCAGAAGAGTTTGGAATTTTAACTGTAACAAAATTAAAATCTCTCCTTTTATCATGAAGTCAAGTTTTGTTGCAATCAATAACGTGCTTCAGAAAGTTCATTTCTTTTTTAATGTCATTAATCTTATTTAGTAATAAGCTTGTAGGGTAACTATCGTGTTTTTCAAGACTTTTAAAATTATTGTTTGCAATAATATCACCAATATGCCTGAAGGTATTAGTAAAAAGCACGTTATTATCTTTGACAAGTAATGTTTGGAAGTGAAATTCATTTGAGAAAAGGTAAAGATTAGAAATTTGGCTTGACTATTGGTATTCCATTTATTAGCTGAGAAACAGTATCTCTATATTCAATATAGAGATACTGTTGACAATACTTGTGAAAAATTGCGTAATTAAGAAACATTTTCCAGTTGTCATCTGCAATTACTCTCACCATTTCAGGAAAAAGTGTAGGGAGTACTACACTTTTTTTAGTAGTCTGTTGTAAAATTTTGTTAAAGAAAGTGAGATGTATAAAATCTCAAAATAGTTGTGCAGACATTAGGTTATTTTGAAAGCAGGAGAGATGAAAAATGAGCAATGCCCTCGTCGGAACTCGCCAGACCTCTCGAATACGCACGCGCCGAGGGTGCTGACCACTACACCACGAAGGCATGCTAAGAAGGCGGGAGAAATACCTTATATAGTAACAGCTGATTTCTTTAAACTCTAGATTTTAAGTGCGGAAACAACGAAATGTTGTTATTAATAATCCAACTGTAATATTTATCTTTATTTGCAGATGTGAAAATAATTCCGCAAATTTTCTTAAGCTTGACAGAAAAAAATGTAGTCAACTACCTTGTTGTTATTTCTAGTACCATTTGTAATAAACTGGAATTTTACTGGAGATTTGTGGAGCCTTGGTAATGCATAAAGGTTAGGAAATCTTTTGCTGTCTGTAAAGTGAGTGAGATTTTCCAACCTCTGATATGTGCAAAATCTGTTATACGCAACTTCCAATATATGGGGATGCTTCAACGTGCGTAAAAATAGCAGATACTGTTTATGTCCGACCTTTCAACTTTGATGAGAGTTATACTACATATTTTTAATCGTTAATAATAATTAAACTATATCAAGCAAATAATGTAAAAGCCAAAAATAAGTTGCCCATTAAACGATAATTTAGAGACATATTTCTAGAATTCAGACTAGCACATTTGCGTCTCGGATAATACAAATTCTCTTGTGATAGAAATATTAAAGTGAAATACGTTTTCCACTTTTTTTGCACTTTTAACTGCCCTAACGACAGATTTTCTCTTAGAGAAAAAATATGCAAAATATTAATCTTAAAAGTTGAATTATCCTTCTGCAAGAAAATACCGATCGTTTATCTCCGTTGGAAGTGGATTTTGAAGCAAATTTGATAGATGGCATTTTACAGCGAGGCAGCTTGTAATTTTTCTTATGTAATTAAGTGTTAAGGATCGTTAAAAGCTCAGCGAGAAATATTTCACGTTTAATCATGCGAAAAAGGAAACAGATATCTATGTTCCTTTTGGTAAGCTTTACGAAAATTCCGTTTATTTCCGAGAATATTGGTGTCCCAACAAAGAAATGCTACCAATATTTACGAATGATTAATGACTTGCAGAAGCGTTAAAAATAGCCTTTCCCTAATTTGATTTCTATCTCAGATTACCTTCTGTCCACCGATTTCACGACCGCCGGCCCCATTACCCTTTTCTCTTCTTTCTAAATGCCCATCAATTTACATTAGGTGTTAATGCCATGCACTTTGATTATGAAACACGAGAATTTATGGCTTCTATAATGATTTAGACCTCCGACTGCTATGGTTATTTAAATTAGATGTACATGTATCTGAATATATTACCCATGCACTTGGAGCTAAACTCAGCCGAATCGAGTTCTACAAACTCTCTAATTCTCGTCTCGTAATAGGGATCTCTACAAACTGCTTCTAATTCTCGTTCTCTCAGTCTAATTATTTTAACTTCATAGTAGAAGTATTTATGTCCTCCTTTAAACAATTTCAGGATAATTTGATACCAACAGTCAAGTTCTTTTAATGACTTTAAATTTATTTACAAATACTACAATTTTCACATTCAAGCAAATATAGATTTATTGCTACAGTTGTTTCAGTTCTTTCTCTTTTGTTTAGACACTTCTGACAGCAGTAGAGTTTGCAATATATTATTCAAATCAACATCCGCATCCAGATTAAGAAGCGAATATTTTTGCAACGCATAATTTATTTTCAGGAGTAAATAACATTCAGATACGTAAAATATTGTTAAATACACCAAACCAAACAGCAACCCCTTAGAGGAGATGTAAATCTTTTTCATAAACGGAAACAAATCAGAATTTTATGAATTATACCCGTTTAGTTAGAATTAGTTTCTGATATGTTCCTAGTGGTTCACTAATAACTATTCAGAAGAAATGGAAATATATAGAAGAGTTTTTGTTTTAAATTAAAGCCATTCCTCCATGTCCTCATATGGCATAAGTGTCAGTATATTATTCCAGTAATATGAAAATCTGAGTTCATTCATCGGCGAAAACACAGAGAGTGTTTTATGAAATCCCCTCTACCGAAATCTCAGTATGTCTCTACAGTTACTTCTCACTTACTTACTATTCTCTACAATTGCTTAATAGTATTATCGGCAAACTATATCTACTGCATGTGGCTTTGGCTTATAACTTTCTTAGCATATAGTATACATTAGAGCCAAATATAGTACAAGCTCTCATCGGGATGTTGTAGGCTTCCTCACTCTTTTCGTCTAAGATGAACGTCTAGGAACCTAGTGAACTTATCGCTGAGTTTAAACAACTAACACGTAGACTCGGAATCGGTTAAATAATAACAGGCGGCCCCTTTCTCAGGCTTACAAAAAAGCCACTACTCGGGTTTTAAATCAGACTAAGAAATAAGAAACTAAACTGTAACTCACTAAAGGCGACTTTGCCGAAGCTAAACACAAGTATCTAACATAGTTGGCGCTTAATTCAAACTAATTGGCGAATATTATAAGGCTGAGCGTAATAGCTTCAATAGAGACTTAGCCCGAAGGCAAACACGCGCTACTCAGGATTCCTGGCTCTGTCTCGCAAAGAAAGTTTAGACTTCCTTAAATACTTCTTCTAACTCATTTGCATTCAATGCGATTCTACAAACTCATTTCGGTAGGGAGTTTTAAGTGGAAATAAGAATTAATAGAAAAGGCTCTGGAATTAAAATAACTGTTATAAAATTAAATATACTTTGCAAAGTTAAAGCTCACGTGCTTCCCGTACATGAAGATACACATCTTTGAAAATGAGAGTCTTGGTAGTTGTAATGTTATAAGGAATGAAGCAATTATTTGCAAGATAATATTTATTTCCTTAAATTAATAATTTTGAAATATTTATTTTAAATAACCGGGAGAAATTAGCAGTGCCTCTGTTATTATCAGCTCGTTTTATTTCCTAAACAGTGCGATTGAGACTTGAAAAAAGTAATTGAAAATTCTACAATTGAGGAAGGCTTTGCAGCGGTCTACACAAAGATAAAAAGTTCATGTGTGCTGTCCCCCACAGGTTTCAATGTTCGATCTGTTATGAGGTAAGAGACGACAGGCTCTAGCATTGCAGAAGCAATAATTCGTTCAATTATGGCTCCAATTGGCATTATAAGAATCATAACTTGATGGCTAGTGTCAAGGGATTTTAGCGATCTACACTTTATCTGTTATTAAAGCCTCTCGATCTCAGGGAGGCTGACGGACCAACATCATATTGCTCCTCTGATATTGTATCAACTATATCGAATAGAAAGACGTAAAATACAACCAAAAACATTAAGAAGGCGTGAATAATTCGGTCTGAAAATGTTTCTAGACAAGACAAGAACTCAGAATGCTTTTAAATGCTCGACTAGAGAGACTCTTGCCGCTAGCAAGATCCTCAGAAAATGAGGACAATAATCTACAATAATCTTTTCTATGCCATCAGTGTTGTTATGCATTGCATTATAACTTCTCATTGATTTATACTAAGTTCATTTTTGTTCTGTATGCAGTAAGTAATACGCAACCTTAACAAACACAAATAACACCAATCACAACATGGAATCGCGCCCATCAATGCAGGGCACCACCATGACCCAGTTTTTCAGCATTTTCAAAATCACCTATGAACAGCTTTTTATGACGTTTTAAATGCATTTACAAATTAAATTAAACAGAAACAGCTAACTACGATTTAAATATCTCCAAAGTAATCGGCGCTACTGAAGATAGAACTCACTTGATCCAACTAAGGAACTTTTTCCTATGTGAAGATTAAAAGCCTCATGTATTTTAAATATTCAGCGAGGGCTATGGACTGTGAAAAAAGTAGTCACGCACACTTTTGGGTTTAAAAAGATGGCCTTTTTCCCCTGCAAATACTCACTTTATCAAATGGTTAACAGCTCAAAGTACTTAATTGATGCCCATTTTCATCACTCTGAAATACATTTTGTGCACTCTTATTTTTATCAACGAAATTATTTGTAAATAAATACATAGTGAGCAATGAGGCGAATGCACCGATTTATTTTCTCAATTTCCTCATGCATTTTTATATCATAATAATGTCAAAATAACCTTTATTTTCCTAACTTACGGCCATTGAAATGTGTCAGTGCATGGAAAAGAGCGTATTCGTCCGAAAAGCGAAACTTAAATTATTCTTAAAAAGTATTTTAAAGTTCTTACATTTCCCTACTTACCACGGAAATTTCATCGATTTTCAATTTATATACTTCGCACCCTTGACAAACAGATATTTAGTTTGATGGATGATAAATTAAACTGTGAAAAACTTGTTTTATTATTTAAACAGTTACCAGAGATTTAGTTTCCGCGTACGCCTGAGGAACTTAACTGCTTCAAGCGGAATTTCTTTTAGACGTATCTGACTTTGATGTACGAGAATTAAATCCCTAACAGGTATACATTTGGTATCATTTCTTTTACATTGTATTCAAGTGAGAAACAGCTCTTTGCTGTATTGCAAACGGTAATACTAAATTTAAAATTATTATTACTAATTTCAGCCCTTAACTGAAATATTATACATGTTGTAATTATTCTTTATAACTCTTTTGTTTATTAAATATAATTCAGTATTCTTGGTACAATTAAGGCTTCATATTTGTCTGCTCCAAACATAAAAATGCGGCAAAACTTAATTCAGATTCAATTTTATTTCTATAATTTCATGACAAAAATAGACCATCTTAAAATTGTTTCTAAGTGCATAATAAATTAGAGGTAAAACGTACTCAGAAAGGATGTTTTTGAATAGCATTACAGATGAATGTTATTTCACTCTAGGTGAGACTACTTTAACTTGTTTACATATATGTTAGCAATTCCGGATCACCTTTCTCTTAATTTCCGAGAACACCGATGGCCAAGTCGAAAAGATGCTAAACTCCAGTAGTTTCATCGCGTTCCAATTCCGGTGAAAAGGCATTGTTGTGTTGATAGTATTTGAAATCATAAAAATACCTGATAATAGAATTTAATTATTTTTCTTATTTAGGAAAGTCTTAATTTTTATTTAATTCTTTGAATTATCAATGTAGTGTTTTATTAATTTATTATTCGGTTTTGAAAATGCTTTAATTTCGGAGGGAAAACAGATGCTTCTAGGAATATTATTTATTTTCTCTTATTTAAATTTATCCAAGATTTCTGTTCATTGTGAAAAGGATTCCAGAAAAGAGACGAATTTGGCTAAGTCATTCGTTCGCAGGGTGGTTTTGTTCAATGGAAAGTTCGAGAACAAATTTCTTTTGTGCAATTGTTTCGGCTTTGTCCGGCCGAGTGTTTCGCTAAAATGCGAGAATGAATTGTTAGGCGAGTTTTCTGAAAT
Organism: Stegodyphus dumicola; assembly: GCF_044657685.1. NCBI lineage: Eukaryota > Metazoa > Arthropoda > Arachnida > Araneae > Eresidae > Stegodyphus > Stegodyphus dumicola. The sequence goes on from NC_140781.1 coordinate 187,504,083, forward strand.
ATCTAAAAAGACTTTGGGTCTTCATCGTCAGGTGAGAAGTTGGTACTTAATTTGTGCGACCTTTTTGCTCGGTTGCTTCTTTGCAGGGAACTGTCATGATGTTCCCGTATTGCCTTCAACGAAAAACGCGAAATTGAAACTACACTCATGTCCATAAGTTAAGGATAATGCAAAATCAGGCAATGGGAGAGTTAGAAGCAAAACAAATTTGACTTATTTGTAAAGCTTATTTATTAAACAAAAGGTAAAGAGAAAAAAATGCTATATGTTTGATATTATTAAAAAAAATTAGCGATTTTGTCTCCCTGGAGCAAATTACAAAAAAAAACCTCTTTACAAAAAACCAATATTACATGGTTGGTATGATTGTTAATACATTGTATGTCTCCCAGACGATGCAATATAGTCCGTACAACGCCTAGGCATGATGAGTATCAAATTATTGATCTGATCTTGGGGGATATTACACCACTCAAAAAGCAATGCTCTCCGAAGTTCCGGTAGACATGTAGGAGGAGGTTGATGGGCTGCAACTCGTCGGCCCAGCATGTCCCACACGTGCTCTACCGGATTCAAGTCCGGTGAGAATGCTGGGCAGTCCATACGGGGGATAACCTCCGATTGAAGGCATTCGCTTACGATGTTTCCACGATGAGGACGGGTGTTGTCATCATAAACACAAATTGTGCGCCCATGGCGCCCCAAAACAAACGTACATGTTGTTCCAGAGTGACGTCCCGATAGATTTGGCTTGTCATGGTTCCAATTTGAACATGCAAGTCCGTTCTGGAACCCAGAATAATTCCACCCCAAAAGAGCACTCCTGTACCACCGTAACAATGTCGTTCAATGATGTTTTCTTGGTGGTAACGGGTACCTGGAGCTCTCCATGTGAAAGTCCGGCGAGAATCAGACTGCAAGCTAAACCTTGACTCGTCGGAAAACATCACACAAGCCCACTGTTGCGGTGTCCGCAATGCATGCTCTCTACCCCAGGCTAACCGCAGGCGACAGTGAGTTGCAGTAAGTGGAACGCATCTGACAGGTCTACAAGCATATAGACCAATCTGCCCTAAGCGTCTTTACACGATCTGCCTTGAAATTGTCGTACCAGTGGCTGAAGAAAGCTGACGAGACAGGTCTGAGGCTGTGCTCCACCTTTTTATTTTGGCAGTAACTGCCAAATACCGGTCCTCATTCGGCTTTGTAACTCTGGGGCGACCTGTGCTGTAACGTCTACTCACATTACCATCATCTTGGAATCGTTGCCAAAGCTTGGAGATGACACTCTGGGCAATTCCAAGTTCGTCTGATACTTCAAGTTGGGTACGCCCCCATTCCAGACGGCCGATAATTCTACCACGTAAAAAATCGTCGAAATGCGTCCTTTGTGTCATAACTATTCGGTTATTGCACTGAAATGCTTCTAAAGCGCCTGTGAACAATTTTACTTCTTTGCCTGTATTCCTTATATATCACTCTCTTACACTCTCGTCATTGTGACGTACCATCGGTGTCATCTGGTTACTTCCTGAAATTTGCATATGATTCTTGAAGATATGCGTAGTGATTTTACAGGTGATATATTTATTTTAGAGTTCGATTTCCGCGTGACTCCGAATTATCCTTAATTTATGGACATGAGTGTAGTTTGCATCCGGAATGAAGAAGTCTTAAAAATAAGGAAGGTTGCTTCAGCCTGTGTTATTTCATAGCCTTATACAGCCAGGTTTGAACACATTAAGGTTGGTTGAGAATTACACTCGCCTGACATGGCATGTTTGCGCGTTCAACAATGTGAGATTTCATCTAGTTTCTTTCCACGCAAAGTGCGTTAACGGTACTCAGAGTTGGTAATATTCAACTCGGTATCATCGGTTTTCTACCATTGAAAGTGTCCATGTGCTGTGAACTGAACTTCGTAATTGAATGCAGAAAAGTAGCATTGTTGCCGGGGGTGAACGAGTCCCGCCAGCTTCTTAGCCACTACGAATCTTCGTGTTGATCGGGAACCGGACTGTTCCCTTAATTGCCAAGCTCTGTGGCAGTATATGAGTATTTTATTTTTCTTTCTAGTGGTTCTTCCATGTGTCTCAACGGCAGTCCAGCTTTGAGGTACCCACAGTAGAAATTTGTGCTTCACCATCGATCAACAGATAAGTCCTAAATGTTTTTTATTTACTCATTCCGTGCAAACCGAACCTTAAATTAAGTTATAATTAAAAATTCCTTTTTTTTCGCTTTCCTTACAGAGACTAATGATTTGTCTGAAACTCCTCTTAATTGATAATGAAAAATCTTGTTAAGTTAATTATACTATTATAATAAGTTAAATTTTCGTGAAATTGTTTTGCCCAGAAGAAAGAATTTTTGGAGCAGTCCAGGAACAGGGTGATGTATTTTGGCCCTTCTAAGTTTTAGCGTAGCAGCTCCTGTCAAAAGTCAATTATTTAAGTCATCATAGGTACTTGATAATAAAGTTAAGTGTGAAAATTAAAGAAGTAATTAATTAAGTAAAATGTGAAAATGAAATAAGTAATTGGCAAGCAATGTTAACAATAATGTGAAATTAAAGACAAATATGAGGAGTCTGAATAAACTTACATTTAATATGGAAATCTTATTATGTTTTCTTTTATATGTTGTTTTCACATCTTTATCCGATTCTGAGAGAGTTCCCGGAAAAAGTCTTACTCACAACTCAAAGACTTCCCTTTTAATACGATCACAAACTATGTCTAAATTGCTAACTCTTATGTAATTTATGATTTTTCATGGTTTACCAGATAGTTAAATTAGAAGTAGTAATAGTAGTAATTTAAATCACGGATTCAACCAATAATATTGTGAACCCCAAAGTAAACAATATTACAGCATCACTGCAGGGGATTTTCCCGGATTTCATTATGTGTAACGTAAATGTTAGCTGATTTCCTTAAATGTGCTTCTTTGATGATATCCCTTTCCTTATATAAATCGTTGTGGAGTAATGTTTTTAAAACACGTAACCAATTCAGTGACTTTCTGTGCTTTGTCATTATCAGAAGAATCCAAACTTAAGACAAAGCATCTAAACTGGTGTATGCTGATAACCATTAGTTGGGACATAAAATTTTCGAACTTAACCCTTTGCGGCACAGTGTGTCCGGTCTGGACACACCTAAAAAGTTCCTTCTGTACGCACAGAAAAATTGAATGAAAAAGGATTTATAGGTTACTCTGAACCTTCTTTATTTATAGTAGATGGCAGCTCAACACAAACCAGTCCATATATTTTAGCCATGTTTAGTTTTTAAAGACCCTCATTTTCAAAGAAATCTTCCAGATTTTTTAGGGTATTTTTACCTTGAAATCTTGCCTAAAATCAAACAGCGAACTCTAGGTGTGCTTAGACCGGGCTCACCGACAATCTAGGAGAACTGAGAGTCTGTATACTTTGTTTCTCCGCATCTCGTCAGTCACTTCATTGACAACAATACTCGTTTCAGCACTCTTTTCGAAGCTCTATTCAATCAGTGTGCCCACTTTGGGCACACCCACAGAATTAAAACGACAAGTGCTATCTTCACAAAATTTTACTTGTGTACTCCTCTAGGCCTAACTAGACTTCCTACCTTTTTTTTTTTTTTTTTTTTTTTTATCAAAACTCCGACTTTAATAGGTAGCGGTCCGGAAAGGGTTAACTACACGCTTTCAGTGGTTTCACGGCCAATTTAACGACAAGAAATAGTGGGCCGTATTTTACGTAAACATGCTATTAAAAATACAATACAAATAAAAAATGAATAAAACTTTATCGTTATATTATGATTCAAATATAATGAACTTTCGAATCTTAATTAATGAGATATTTGCTTATCCTATATTTGCTTTATCCTAGATCCTATATTTGCTTATGCTATATTTGCTTATCACTTATTTTTTGTAAATCTATATGTTCGGCGTTGCACATTTTAGCTGATTTTCTAAACTGGCATCAGTTAATGAAGCACATGATGAACTCTGCAAATTTCACCTTCGAAAAAAAATATGTTTCACTAAACTATTTGGATCCGAAAGAACTTACAACGCGTTGTGCTAAATATCTTAAGTTGGAATACCTGTCGTATGTAACTCTAAAAATTAATTTTTGACGTGAATGCAACAATGTTTTTTAGTTCGTTATTATACTGCAACTCAATTTACTCTAGTTTCAGATTTTCAGGAACCCTGTTCACGTCAACATGATATGGGCATGAAACTATTTAAAAAATTTTATCATATGTTGCTAAGTTTCTTTATTTCATTAGTATGTTTCGAGAAATTATTAGGTTTGCGTTTTGGGAGGTTATTTAAGAGCAGAAAAATTATTTCTAAGTTATCACCCATATAACAATAATTTCTTATCAAAGCATCCTTATTTAGCTGAAGAAGTTTTTCTGTTATATCTACTAAAAATATAGGTCTAATAACCAGTCATCAATCATCATTTAACTCAGGAATAGATTCTGTATTCATAAACATATCTATTTTCTCCCGTAAATTAAAAAAAATCCTTTTAAACATTTTCCATGACTTAGCCATCTAACATTGGTAAAATATACGATATCACTATATTCATAAGGTAATTCGCGACGAAAGTCTTTGAATTGCAGATGTTGGAAAAGTATGCGAACGAATGTACTTCAGTGTCCTTATAACTATTTTTATAACGTGATACATGGATAATATCCGAGCACATAAATTTTGTTGGTGTATCAAACAGTGAATACTAAAAATAGCATTGGTTTTAATGCCTCCGCAGTCTAACTTATCCATAAATTATTTTAGAGGTCTCTTAGTTTTACTTACAAAAGAAGGCGCTCCATCTGTTGTTAATCCTGCAAGAGTCACAAGATTTAAGCTATTTTCCGGCTAAGCATTTTTCAGTTACCTGGAAAATATCTTCTCTTCTAGTTGTGTCTTTTCAATTTAAAAGATTTAACATTTCTTTTGTCATTTTGGAATGAATCATTCACACCGTAAATAAATATCACAAGTTGAAATGTGTTTGAGATATCTGTACTTTTCTCAACTGCCGAAGAACGTATTCTGAATTGGCTAATTTATTCTCACAAAATTACCACGATTTCCGTTGAAATGGGTATGCGACGGCATATAGTTTCCCTTGAAAAACTGATAATTGGAAATAATTTGCTTTTACGGGCAAACCATCTTCTATGACTGCTTCCAAACAGCCCTATACCAGTTCACTATTCGAAAACGGTTTCATTTTCTTGGCTTTTAACCTGGTAAGAGAATAACTTGCTTTGATTGTAGAGTCATTAGATGTTTGATTATGGAAACGTTGTAAGATATTTCTCCCGCCTTCCTAGCGTGCCTTCATGGTGTAGTGGTTCTGCAAGCTGGGCCGGTATTCCAGAGGTCCGTGGTTCGATTCCCGGCGAAGGCGATTGCTCATTTTTCATCTTGCCTGCTCCCAAAAAATACCTAATGTCTCTACAACGTGAGAAACGAGCATTGCCCTCACTGGGACTCAAACGTGGGCCTCTCGAATACGCGCCAATTACACTATGAATGCATGCTGGAAGAGGGAAAAATATCTTATATACTTCCCCTTTCAAAGGGTGACTGAAGATTATGGGACCCAGTCTCCAAATCCTGGTGGTGACGAATTATTGCCCACCACCTTTTAGTTCGGAGGCTATCTGTAGAGACATTAGATTTTTTGAAGCAGGAGACATAAAAAGGCGCAATGCGGAATAATGAATCGAACATCGTTTACCGAGCCGTCATACGCGATTTAAGTTAGATGTTATACGCGATTTAAGAGTAGTTAACTTAAAATTGCTTACTTCTTTACTGAAATTTATATACTAGATATGTTTTGTCTAATGATGCCTTTTGACATTATGTTCCTTAAATACAGCGACCGTCACTCTACAAGTTAAGCACATGAATTTTGAATTATGCATTTTGTAAAATAATCTTTTTCTCAACGATCACTGAATTTCCTGTTTTCATCAACAACTTTTCTTTTCTTAAAATTCATCCTTTCGGTTTTTGTTCAGTTCCGTTTCGAAACTCTCGTAAAATACCAGTACTTAATAACATTTTTAAAGTTAATACAAATAGTGATCACTTGAAAATTTGTAATAACCTTTATTAGTTTAACATTTTATTAAATTCTTATTGATTTGTAAATTTACTTGCATTAGTTAAGATACACTCACTTGAATATGTTTCAGACTTTCTTTAAAAGTCTTCAGATAACACTCTTATTGAACTACTATAAGCACAATGATAAATAAATGATACATATATATAAATGAATGCTTAAAATTTTGTGTGCTTGTCTTGATAATGTACTAAAGAATATTTGTTTTACTGTGTCTGGTAATGTAACTGAAAATGAACATTTGTCTTAAAGGATTTTTATTTATAAATACGTTAGTTCTTGTAAAATGAAATATTTAATTACATAATTATCAATCGAATCTAGAAATGCACTTCTAGATAATTTGTGCATTTCTAGATTCATTAAAGTGCATTTCTAGATTCATTAAAGTGCATTTCTAGATTCATTAAAGTGCATTTCTAGATTCATTAAAGTGCATTTCTAGATTCATTAAAGTGCATTTCTAGATAATTATCAAACTAATTGCTTAAAAAAATTTGACGCTTACTCCTTTTCCAGTGTAACAAAAATTTGTTTCGAATAACACTTAAATATCTAAAGAAATTAAAAGTTTTGGAATTAAACATTCTAGGCGAGAATATGCATTTCGACTATAAAGCATATTTTCGGATTGAAATTAACACATTTCAATATGGTAAATACTTGAAATAGAGATATAAACTCTTACAGTTACTTTAAGCATGAGCGAATAAATAATATAAAATAAATGTAATACGTTCATGTGCACAATTATGGATACTTTTTGAAACGTTTGTCAGAAATTTAAGAAATATATGTACAGCTAAGCTCTTCCTTTAAAGAAGTTATGTACTTAAACTTGGAAATTCCCTTCTCCAGCATACGAATTTTCCTTCAAATATCACTTACAGCTTTTCGCTTTTAAGCCACTTCATTTGCAATGGTTTGTGCGGTTAAATATACGAGCTACAAATAACCGTTAGAGCGGGTGCTCGCTGCGATATCGTTTTTTTTTTTTTTTTTTTTTTCTCGTTTTGAGTGTCGATTCGGAAATGCAGTTCTTATTCCTAGAATACGTACTCTGAAGCAAATGGAGTATTTTTATAGCAGCCTTTAACAGAAAAAGCTTAGTATTTATTAATGTAGTCTTACTGAATTATGCTTTAACTCCTAAATAACGCGTCTGAAATTGTTTCACGCTGGAGGACGGATTTGTGTTTTCGATGAGGTATTTTAATATCAGTTATAGAAAGCATTTGTTCAAATTTATTTCAAATTGAACTGTACTTATGAGAAGCAAATTTGCAGAATCTTTAAGAAGTATGTCTGGTTTGAAATATTTCACAATCCTGGGAATGAGGATGCTATGCGTCACATATTTACATTTTGAACAACTCAATCAACCAAATAGAACGCGAACGTTTACGAACAAATACTTCTGTGATATTTGATAACGACTATACTGACTTAAGTCATTATCTAGAGCATAGTTTAGACTAAAATTCAAGATTTTGGACAAAGTATAGCAATATCAGAGGGTAAACATTGCTCATTTTGGTCTCTGATTATTTGTCATGTGTAAAACAGTATTCCTTATCAAATTTTTATCTGGTTGTTTAAAATATTAATGACATTTAACCTTAATTATTTTGCATGTGATGTACAAAGTTTCGGAGTAACTGAGAAACCAGTGTTGCTTGTTTATCTTTTAATAATTACACCATAAGCAATATAACATTAATTATCAAATTTTCAACTGGCATTTAAAATGTTAATAAATGGATAATTATAATTATTTTGCATGCAAATCTATGGAGCGTCTATTAACTCGCTGAAGTATAATGAGATCTTCACGAAATGAACTTTTTGTGCAACGAGAACAATATATGAAATGAATGTTTTTATTTAAAGAGCTCTCGGATTTGCAGTACTCAATTTATTCTAATAATAATTTCTATTCTTGTTTTAACGAAATAATGCATAAATGTGTACCAAATGTTTAAAACATAATTCCTTTGATGCACGTATTACTTTTAACATTAAATTTTAGTTCTTCGTATGTCAATTAAAAGGTGCTTACCAAATATAAACTTGACTCGCAAGTGTTATTAATACATTACACGCCGCTTATTAAAATCACTTCCGTTCCAAACTTATTTGTGTTTATTAAGCGGATGAGTTTGATAGACGGAAATATGTGAATTGCAGACAGTGCTATCAGTTTTAATATTTTCAAGGAAAATAATTAGTCACATTAAATTCATGCAATAATCTTAAAATAATAATTAAAAACAAATTCTAAAATTAATAATATTTAAGCAATCTTGAAATACATTTTTTTACATTTTTCTAAAACTACGTGTATAGTTACGTTCTTAATGAAATTTTATCTCTTTTAAACAACCATTCTCTCTGTGTTTAAACAACAATTTTTCAATTGTATTCCCAATTTTGTAAATCTTTTGATAACTTGTTTGATCAAAGCTTTTCATCTCAAGAAATTTCTTAGACTATGAAGTGCATTTCTAGATTCGATTGATTATAGCAAGTCATCACTTTCGCTGTCAGTTTATGCAGTTCTTTTAACACTTTCATAGTTAGTTTTTAGGCACTTTGTCTCAATATAATTGGAAACTAACAAATATTCTAAAACATTAAACCTATTAACTTTCTACATTGAATCTGAAACATTAGTTATAGTTTGCAATCCCTCTGAGGCTTCTTCTACGTAAAAAATACTTCTTCCTTCACATCATGCAATTATTCATGAATAATGTTGGACTTCTCTAACTTGTGAGGCAAAGGTCAGTTGACATAAAATTCTCTTCTAGCATTTAGCGAATTAGTGAAGAAAGCTCTAAAAATAGAAGCATTTTTTAACTTTATAACTTGAAACCATTCTAGAAAAGCAATTTCAATGTCTCTCGGTTTTCTGTCTCTTTTGTGCTTCCTTGAGACTTTTGCCTTTCCCATTAGTTCTATATAAATTACAATTGCTTAAGTAAATAGCAGAAGAATGCTATTTGGGAAATTATCAGTTTAAATGTAGATTTTCTTTGGTTGCGATTATCAAGAAATTAAAATATTTTAACAATTTATCCTTTTACTTTCAGGCTTAAGTCTTTTGGCTTAGCATTTCGACAAGTTAAGCACACAACAAATTTAAAAATTGCTTCTCCCAGTGATTTATTTAAATTTAAAAATTTACTTTTCAGTCCAGTAGAAAGATTGCCCTTTTTGTCCGTTTAGTCAATCTCCCATTTCATCACTTAAAGCATGAGCTATGCTTTCCATTTTTTTCCTCTAGTCTATAGTTACCATCTCCTTTCCATTCAAAGATTCTTAATGTAAAGTAATGCTCAGAAGAATTTCCCGATATGTTTTAAAACTCTCTGCGAATATAATGTATTTACATCAAGAGGAGGATTTTAAAGGTAGAAATCTTAAAGGTTGGGATACAGAAATAGCACCTCCTATTAGCCGGTATTCGAGAAGGAGCTCTAATTGAAACTGCCTTTAAAGAATTGCTTTTACTTAACTTAATGTAAGGAAATTCTGCTACTATGTAGTCCAGAGCAGATAGAGAACTCTGAACACAATGTCTCACATGTACAGGGACCATGTAGTAGAAAGATTTCGATCAAACCTGTTTAATTGCAGCACTACGTTACTGAATGATTAAACTACAGTCCACAATACGTTAAATGGATGAATTACAATAACTTTTGACAGGTAAAATAGTCCATTCTGGATCTAAAGAAACAGTCTTTTGCCAGTCTGAGGTTCATGAGGCAAACATGGTTTTAATTAACAACGTTTTCCTATTGATTTTTATGTATCTGTTTCGATTTCTGGAAATTTGAACTTAAAAAGCGGCTACATTTATTAACTATTGAGCTTCATAAGGGGCATGTATACCATTGTCATTGATTTTTATTTAAATATTCAACAATATATTTATATATTTCCCGCATAACTAGTGTATATTTCATTTAATATATTCTATATTTCCTCCATTATGATACACACCGTCACACGATAGAGAAATTTGCATTCCCTCTTGCAACTGCACCATGCGGAAAGAGGTGCAAATTTTAACGCTGTATTATCCCGCAGCAGAAGCCGATACTGGGTGATGACTATATCGTCTTGATGTGCCTATCCGGTGTGTCTGTATGTCGTCCTGATTATCATAATTCTCTCCATCTTGTTGTGGCAATGTGATGCACGGAATCCTGACATAGAATGTAGCTGTAGAGGGCTAGAATGGGAGTAGGAATCTAGCAAAGTACCCCGGACAACATTTACTACGAAACCAAATACATGCCGATCTAAATGAATTGCCAGGTAGACTCTACTGACACAATACAGTGGTTTATACCTGTTACGATAATTACCTGTTATCTATCATATGTTTCCTCGCATATCACAGGCTGACATGCCCTGTATCTCTTTTATAGAGCTCAAGAAAAGCACCCATGAAAACGTTTGTTTCACTTCCTTCAAGTATGCTTGTTCGGTAGGCTATCACGTTTTTTTACTACGTACTACTCTCAATAATACCAAAAGGCAAATAGCACGCATAAAGTTCAAATTCATAGCTTTGAGGAGAGATTTTTGCTTTAATTATTTGATAATTAAATACTGTGTAATTTAATGCTTGTTTATTTAGCTCTATACAGAAAATTGCATGAATGCTATAACTAGCTGATTAAATTATATTAATTATGCAATTACTTGAACGAAAAATTTCTGAATTGATTGGCATACGAAATTTTCTGTGTCTTCCGAAATTTTCATAACGGTATGTCTTTACTGAACTTCTTTCATATGCTTAAATTCTATTTTGTTTGAATTTTAGGAGAATGCAGAAATAAGAACTGTCGCCTAGATCAGGGGTTCTCAACCGGTAGTACGTGTGCCACTGATGCAAGAGAAAAATAGGTGGTACGCAAAGAAGCAAGATATTTTTAACTATTAAATTCAAAAATTAAAACCCGAACATCTTGATTGAGTTTCTTCTCTAACACTCGTAAATTTATGCGATCTGAATTTGTTCAAGAATGGTGGTGGTAGTAGTACTTTATAGTGGTGGTATTAAAGGTTTTTCAATTTTTGTTTAGATGATACTTGTTAGTCAAAAGGCTGAGAACCGCTGGTCTAGGTGCATAATGTTTTAATTTATCTATGCATTATTTAGTTGCATTATCTATGCATTATCTATGCAACAGTTTGTAGCATCTGTATTAATTTATAATTTTGTTTGATTTATTATGCTTTTGTTTTCAATGAATATTATTGAAATGACTATTTTCTTCCTTTGATTTTGATTCAGTTTCAGTTGAAAATGTGAATAGAGTAAAGCATAGTATATTTTAAGGTGTAATTCAAGATTGTTATTTGCAAACTTTTGTCGTCATCTCTAATTTGGTCGTGGAACTGATTAAAGAATTTAAATATAAATATAGAACTTAATGTCCTTCTGCTCGAGCCCTCAAGAAAGATTTAACTTTTCCACTAATACATGATAACTAAAGCATAAAACACTAGCTATTAATACCTCATTGCAAATGCAAAGGGAAAAATACAAACCAAAAAGGTCATACTTTTGTTATTAGTTGGCTTTTAATAGTTTTTGAAATAATCAGCAGTAACAAAAGAATTTGTAGTTCTTTTTATGCAAATTAAATTAATTGGATGTTTTCTGAATTTAAAACAAAGCTTCATCTTGTGAATTCCTAAATGTTATGAACTTATTTCATAACAGGACTCTCCTTTGTACCATACAAATTGGAAATTCCATGAATCAAGATGTAGACGCCACATTCTACAGTTAAGTAATAATTTTTTAATATTTTAATTACTTATAAATTAGTTTATGTGGTATTATATAATATGTGCTATATATTTACAATACAATAACAGCAAGTAAATTATTCGTAAGGTGTGTTGAAGTTTAGAATAAAATTTGTTTTTTTTTTAAAATCTGTTAAAATTTAAATTTTTATGAAGGATTTCATACACTATGTTGATTTTCATTTTCGGTAACATAAATGGGAATTAGCATAACTGTGAATAACATATCTGTGTCAGCAATCATCAGTTACTTTCTTAATTAAATGTGAGTTAACTTCACTTCCCTTAACCTTCGTAAAACATGGAAATCCACATTGTAACATACTCTGATTTTTTCCTCTGCAGGAATTTGAACGGCACATACCTTTGGTGGCTTCAGTCAGATTGGTTGGCTATTTAACTGATAAAACCAAAGATCTCAAAGTTTGTCTGCTTGAAACGCCTTCGAAGCGGCCTTTCTAAGCACAGATTTAGTCAGAACAAGGCTCTTTAGAGGAATAGTGCCGGTTTTGTCTAGTGTAAATTTTTATAGGCTTTTTAAGTTTGCCTTACGCAGGTTTAGTGATAATGCTAAGAAAATAGAGATGACAGCAACTAGCATCCATATACTTAGTAAATAAGGAAGGTACAGACGGCATGATGAAAGCAAACCTTCAGTTCGCTGAGTAATAAAATAGGTATGAATTTATTCTAAAAACCAAGCCATTCCTCGGGTGAAAAAAACGGCAATTCTGAATAGGACTATGGAACTAAGCATTGTTTAAACTGCGAGAATGGGTATAAAATGACAGAGAGGGAAGGGGGGACCTAGCTTTTTTAACTATTTCAATCACAGGAACGTAATAAAGAACAATACGTTTTCTTCTAAATTAGGAACTTCTTCTAATTTAGTTTCTTCTAGTATAGAAACGATTAGGAACAATGCTCTTTTCTCTCGATCTTTTCATATTATAGATTTAGAAAAAACTTTATGCGTTTTGCGGTACTGAATAATTGGTTAATTACTGTTTCTGTACTTCTATTATGGAATGATAGGCATCGCCTTTCGAGACTGAATGATTCACTCCTTCGGTTTATGATTATTGATTGACCTTTAAATATTATTTTGACTGATACGGATTTCAAAATGTACACATATTCTTTACTCTCCTTTTCAGAAACAGATGGAATTTGACAAGGAAAAAAAATAAGGTCTAAATTATCTGAAAACTGGGATATATATTGCGAAATTTTACATTTGAGTTTAATATTAATATCTAGCGCGTTTATCACAAATGGCTAACTGATGTCGATATTTCTGGCTGTTACAATTTGCTAATGCGAAAAATTATTTCAAATTTCTATTGAGAGAAAAAGTAAATAACGAACTTTATTTTGAAAAGAAACTTTTTCTTTGATGCGAATATTGTTTTTACTCCATTTCTGATACTTAACATGTTCTTTATTTTGCATTCAAGGATATTAGTTTATATATACCTCTAATTTACAAATCATATCTCAGTGGAAAATAAAATATAGCTGAAACTTCTGCTAGCAAACTTCTGCATTATAAAATGATAAACATGAAAAAAATTCATTAACACATAATGCGTCATATCTTTGTATGTAAAATTCTAGAGTAATAATTGGTTTTAGCCCTAGTTTTATGATACATATTTATGTAACTGAGAGATATTTCACGGTACCATTCAATGAACCATGCTTTTCTACAATATATACGTATGTTTATAAATGATATCATTTTTGTTCTTAAATTTACAATAATAATATACACACTCGCATAAAATTGTAATTCTTGAAAAGATGTAACTTAAATTCTAAATAACCATACTTTATTGACAAATATAAGGTTCAATTTACGCTAATTTTTACTGTTTCTCAATCCTTTTAATTTTCCAATTTTTCACATTTTATACTATTATAGTTTTTCGCAATATAGAGAAACCAGCATCCCTTATTGCCATAAAGGATTGAGCTAGGCTATAAGTATTGGCTTATCTTTTCCCCGCCTTATTGTTGTACACGATTACTAATTTCGTGCAGGTGATGTCTCCCTAATTCAACAATTATCATCAGTGCAGCTGATTGTTATGACGGAAGACGAACCTCCAAGCAGTTAAAGTATTCCACAGTTAAAGTCTCAACTTTTCCTACATTTGATTTAAGAAGAGAGAAAAGTAATACTTATGGAGGAAACCTCATGTGTGTGACTGGTATCCCAGCACCGGTCCTGATCTTGCATTGAATTTTAAAGATTACATAAAGGACCTCTCGACTGTAGCTCGATTTATCCAGGTGATATTTACAAACGCTTACATTTTCTAAGGGAATGATATTCCTATTTTACCGAAGTACAGTGTGAAAAAAGCCATTTCACATCTTTCTAGCTGTGATAGTACGATCTGATATACTAATACGGAATACACTAAGAGCGAATTCTTTCACGAGTGGAGGTAGGTCACATTTTGTTGCTGTAATTTGTCTGTATGAAAAATGTTTCTTTTCATTCATACAAATGTTTTTTTAATTTTTTTATGAAATCTCTGTAATGATGACTCCGAAGTATTGAACTTATGTAATCAGTACGCATGCATTGAAGTAAATTTTGTACTGAATGCAATGTATAGACGTAAATTTTGATATATTTTACCCAATTCAGCAAATGTAAATGTTACTAAAATAAGCGAAATTGACTTGAAAACTGTACGTTAGAAATGGTGAAATTCACAAAACATTTTTTTTCCTTTGCTAAAATTATGAGTTTTGCTAAAATCTTGTCGTATACAAATTGCTGTAGAAAATGAAATCCTTCGTAAATTCACATAATGTACTTTTGCTTTTTAATTGTGATATATATGCATTTTTTAAATTTTAATTACTTAAACTTCTACAAAAACTAAGGATGAAATTCTACAAAATTTTAGTATATTTTTATGAAAAAAATTTACTAGATTACAGTTTAAACGTTATCTTTCTTTTCAAAAACACAAAGTATTGTGTCTTAATTATGTCATAACCGTTGAGGCTGAAATCTAAATTAACATCATTCTTTTTCGCTCTTCTTTAAACCTAGAATTTTAATGTTCATCAAGTTTTTATGTAGCTAAAACACAGGAAATTAGCATAAACGACGGCAAATGATATAAAAGAAAGAGTTGTTTTAATCATACCTTTTGCAATATAAATCGACTTAATTTCTCAGTGGTTAACAATAGCTTTAGAATATTTAGGCAGCTACATAATTTCACGGAACAACTGTTTATTGCCTCTACGTAACTATAAAATATTTAAAGAATTAAAACTTTAAGGTATACATTCTTATCTCTTATATAATACTGATCAACAATCTTTTTTATATGTAACATTTTTAGGAGTGATTATGTATTTTGCAGGGCCAAATTCGATTCTGAAATCAGGATTTCCCAATTGGTTCCATGGTTTTGTAATAGAATTTTTCACTGATGCCGTTGTTCTAAGTTAGTGGATAGTTTCCTGTTTTCCAAAATTTGAAACACATACTCTCTCAGTCCAAAAATACTTATTTTGTATATTGGATAGAATAGAGTCAGTACTTAAAAGACTTGGAGTATCAACATAGGAAAAAGGATGCTGTTTATAGAATACTGAAAAATCTAGCTTAAAACAGCTCTGTTTTGTACTAGATATTTTGTATTAAGCTAGATATTTTGTTACATAAATGACGTATTAATAAACTTGACGTGGACACCACACGACTTCCTTGTACGGCCTTTCAATAAAACACAATTTTTGCTGCATTTCATTTAAATTAATTTCCTCTAATTACTTTAACTTAATAAACCGATCCCTCAAAACAAGTGGAAAATGACACCACAGACTGCACATTTTAAAATTAAATTGCCCGGTCAATTTTTCTTGTACAGAAACCCAACTTCTTATAATTTTATTTTTTCATAACGAGTATAAAACCTTCTCAAACATAAATATAGGAATCCTGAGCCAACATTAAAAGTTAAATTTCATTATTTGTCGAAAATTAATTTTCTTTTAATTTGACATTGCCAAAACATGAATATTTTTGTTATCTAAAACACTCTGCAACTGGAAGTATATGGCAACGATCAACGACTGCGGAAATAAAGGCCGGATGAGGATTTTTAAATCCAGGTAAGAGGTCACATATATATATATATATGTGTGTGTGTGTGTATGTATATATATATATATATATATATATATATATACATATATATATATATATATATATATATATATGTATATATATATATGTGTATGTATCATATATATATATGTGTGTGTGTATATATATATAAAATTTCCTGAAAACGCATGTCTGCAATGTTATCATCATGTGATTATTTGTAGGTGATTTATTTTTTCCATAATATTTTCAACCGCGATGTTTTTAAACTAAAAAGTTTCTGAACCGCTTTATTTTGGATAGCGATAATTTGTACCACGATGTTGTAGAATTGCAATGTTTTATCCTTGCTTTCTTTAATCTTATAATGTTTTCTACAAGGCTGTTATCCACTTGCGCTGTTTTCTCGACTATTTTTTCGTCCGCGATGTATTTGCCGTGATGTTTCTGGCGGACACCGTAAAAGATAACCTTCCTAGGACTGTCTTCACTAACCACTGGGAAAATATTTTCAGTAAATGAAAGTCCCTTATTTTTATATATGGTCTGGACAGAGTTTTTTATGAAAGCAATTTTGAAGTTAATAGGTGGCAAGTGCGCTTTCTAAGGGGCAAATAAAGGACTCAGAAACTATATTTTAAAACGCTGGAGTTAATAGACAGTCATCCTAAGTGAATATTTTTACTTCCTTATACGAATTAAAAGAAGTATTGTAACAGCGAAAATTTTCGGATATCATATTTAAACAGAAATAAATATTTTAACCGTTTCTGAATCAATTTCCACAGTTTTTTTCTTGACATCTGTACCTACGGTGAGAATAAAGGGTTTTTTTTTCACAAAAGAGGTCGTAAAATGGATTTCAAGTGCATTCAAATGATATTCTTTCGTGACTTCTGTACGTAATTAAGCATGTATGTTTGTATGTATAATCGCGCAACTCAAAAACGAATAGCCGTAGAACATATGTAGTATATGGGGCTTCTATAACATCTAGTTCTGTGCCTTTATTTTTTATTGCAGCTGGAAGTACGAAACATATATATAAATAACACACACATATATATATATGTGATGTACCAGCTTTTGTCCGGAATAAATAGATTTGTGAAGAATCATAAATGTAGTCGTAGCTTAAATTATCAGACGATAAGTTTAAAAAACAGGATCCATTTATTATTATTCAGGAGAAATAGCAGTTACAAAATCAGATATCCGAAGTAAATAAAAAGAATTACTAATAACTTTTTGTATGAAGTTTACTGCATCGTGACATTTAAGAAAAAGCCCCCGATATTCTTTTGCGAGTCTTTTTATAGCCTCTGGAAAGGCGGAGCTTCCAAGAAATGAAGTCAGCCTCGTCAGCCAATCCAGTTCGCTTTAAAATATTTCCAGAACATTCTATAACTGTACGTGTAGAAAAGGCGGGAAAAACAACTTGACTACGGGGCTGTGGATTTTATTCCACGTACTTTCAAATAAGAGAACGTCGCCATTAAAAATAAAAAGAACATACAGTTAGAATTTTAAGTGTATTCTTGACTATGGAATTTTATTATTACATATATATACACAAATATACCTTCTGAATGCACTTTAAATCCATTTTACGATCTCTTTTGTGAAAAAGAGTCCTTTTTTCTCACCGTAGGTATAGATTTCAATCAAAACAATTGTGCAGATTGATTCAGAAACGGTCAAAGTGGATATTTACGTTTAAATATCATACCCGAATATTTTTTCGACTAAAATACTTCCTTTAATTCGTACAAAAATAGTCACTCAGGATAACTGCATATTAACTCCAGAGTTTTAAAATATAGTTTATGAATACTTTATTTGCGCTTTAGAAAGCGTCCTTGCCACGTTTGACTTCAAAGTTGCTTTCATGAAAAACGCTATGAAGACAACATATAGGGGAAAAAAAGGACTTTCATTTTCTGAAAATAATTTCTTAGGGGTTAGTGAAGACAGTCTTATGAAGGTTATCTTTTACGTTGTCCGCTGGAAACATCATGGTATCTACATCGCGGACGAGAACGCCGTAGAGAAAACAGCGCAAGGAGAAAACATCTTCGCAGAAAACATTGTAGGAGAAAAGACAGCAAGGAGAAAACATCGCAATTCTAAAACATCGTGGTACAAAATATCTTTATCCAAAAGTAAGCGGTTTAAAAACGTTGTCTTCTAAAATCCTGTGGAAAAAATAAATCACCTACAAATAATCGTATGATGATAACATTGCAGACATGAGTTTTCTGGAAATTCGCATATTCCCATAATGATTTATGACTGCGAGAAGGAATGAGGATTATTTTTACTATTATATATCATATTTTTTAATTAGCTGATAAATTTTTGCTAAAAATTAAGAAAACCTTAAGCATTCAAAAATTGAAAATGAGTAGAAAAATAATGCAAGATATAGCAGTCAACAATTTTAAACTTGTGTAGTTTATAAGTATATAGTCTTTAAAAATGTTCCTTATTAATTAAAACTAATAAGAGATATCTGTAATGAATCTCTTTTATACAGTTTTATTAGTAATTCTTCATGAAATATTATAATCAAATAAGATTAGAAAAGCAAGGTAAGTAACTGCATGTAGTTAGCCCTATTAAAATAGTTTAATTAATTATCAACTTATAAAACTCTGTTAATTGTATTAAGTAGCATTAATTTTCTACCAGTTTAATGTAGCGCGAATGTCATTTTAGTTAATGAAAATAATATTAATTAAGAAATACGTCTTTAGAGCAGATAGTTTAATGAATATCGTGAATGTGAAATTGTATTAAAATTTTTAGAATTAACATAATTATCTCTATTGTAGAAAATGTTCGCTGGATAGCTATTATGGTAGTTATCTAGATAATAATGTTAATAACAAATCATTGCTTTGTTACACTCATTACAAATGAGCAAACGTTTTCCTGAACTTTATTAATTATTTCTTACAAGGTACGACCAAAGAAAAAGCTGAGGTACTAAATTATTTAATGGAATACAATAAATTAATATCCTAATATTAGATAATATTACAGTTTTAAATTCTCAGCTTAAAATGGATTATAATTGCGCTTTTAACAAAAATTAGTAAAGCTTATTTTCAGTTGAAATAAATTTGATGCCTGAAATGAGATATTAGAAAAAATATCGCTTTGATTTTTGCATATTTTTAAAGTAACAGTTTATAAATATAAGATTTTAAAAATCTTGCCATTTAATTGTCTGCCCAGATTTACGTTCAAAATAAACTGCATTTTTATTTAATGAATTAAATCAATTTAAATGGAAGTTGAAGTCAATTAATTACTTTTCAAGATAGTTTTAGGTTTTTAGATACTTCTTAAACACCCATTTGTAAAAATTAAGTTCTTTTAATAAATAAATTATACACATAGCGTTAAAATAACATTAACATCATAGGTGAACAGAGCGTGTAATAAAACTTGCAAAAAGAAAAAGAAGGAATTATTTTTAACAGCGCCGCTGAGTCAAGAGAAAGAAATCAGGACACGACTTCAGCGTCGATATTCAAGAAATGGAGGGGGGGAGGTAAACCTCCACATAAGTCTCCCTTCCTGAAAAAAAAAAAAAAAAAAAAAAAAAAAATGCGTTAAAAATCTGCAAAAGAGGAAAAAACATTAGTATTGCACAATTAGTTTCGTAAAGTGAACATCACGTCAGGGTCACCAGTTTGGGTTTCCAATGCTTATCAAACACCGATTTGTAAAACATAGGTTGTTTTAATAAATCAAAATACACACATAACATTGGAATAACATTAATCTCAACGGTGAAGAGACTGTGTAAACGAGTTGCTGTTTCTCTATGTTTGCCGAGTTTCATTACTTTCTAGCTACTCCTTCTTTGTGTTGCATTTTCAGTGTCCGGTAGACTAATTATTTATCTTCAGTATTTTAGCAGATAAGTTTTATCTGCTAAAATTTATCTTTAGATTCGCAAACTTATATATATTTTAAAAATGCTGAAGGTCAGCAGATTTTTCTTGTTAGAACTGTATAAACGTAGCTTTCGACAGTAAATATATTTTAAACATAAAGTTCACAAAATAAATTTCAGATTGGTGCGTTGAAACAAGAAAACGCTGTAATTTACCTGCAAAAGAGAGCAGTTAAATGCGTAGTCTCAGTTAATTCTCTCAGTTAATCCTGAAAAATAAGTCGGTAAAATGTATCTACGCTTAAACTTTTTAGGGGTGAAATATTTCACGTCTAATATAGAATAATATTGATTTATACAACACAGTAAGAGCTTCAGCTTGAATGCTTGTCTTGAATAAATGGTAATACATACACTGGATTGAAAAGGTAAAACTATTAAATTACTCAGGTTTAATAAATGCATTAATAAGTAAAAAGTTGTCTTTTAGCTATTCAAATAATGTGGGTCATATATGACTAAAAATAAACTTTCTCGTCATTGTTTTGGTTTGGAATGTTGATTATGGTTTGAAGCATATTATCCATGCCTCAAGAAATGGATGTCTTCGTGGAGGTATTTCCAAGGGAAACTGTCTTGTACACACATTAAACATAGAGAAAAACACGGAAACGCCCATGCAGCCAATCTATTCGTCTGAAATCGAACCCAGGTCGGAACTACCAGTGTTCAGCGATTTTACCGCTCGGTCACTGGTGGGCTTGAGTTCCGATGAGTAATTTTCATTAATTGAATAATTTGTTTCCAGTAATAAATAAGGATGAACACTTTTGATTTATTTGCTTCATTGAATGAACAACTCAAACATAGCTAGCTTTCTAAGTTGGCTAGCTGGTTTGGTTCATTTGATTATGGCAAAGAACTCGAGGGCTATTTGCATGAAGGAAGGATGCCTTCGTTTATTGTTGCAAAATTGTTTAAAAAAGCCAAAAGTATAATGGAACAGGAAAATATTTCAACATATAAATGAGCCTACCAGCAGCCGAGCGGTATACAGTGTTTCGTCCGTGTCTCGAATCTCCGTGAAGGGCTGGTGGTTCTCCCCATGTGTAATGTGTATACGAGCAATTTTCCTTAGAAAGTTATCCACGAAGGCATCCCTCTCTTTAGGCAATTAACCCTCAAGAGCTTTGCCAAAATAAATACAAGCCAAAAAAAGAAAACATAAAAATGCGTGTTAAAACGAAGGGCAGAACATCTCGCAAAATTGTTCTCATCAAATGATAAATTCATGTTTGTGAAGGCGGGGCAAAAGAGCTGAAATTTATGAAAGCCATGAAGTAGTCGAAAATATACACGAAAATAAAAAGGAAAAAGTCTGTGTAGTTGTAAAAGAAAAATTAATGAAATGAGAAATAAATCAAATTGGATATAAAAATAAGCGTGACCAAGCTTCCTGCAAAACTTTCTGCAGCCATACATAGTTTATATTCGTGCCTACAATGTACCCATTATCATTGGAAAGGTCTTTATTTGATTTTAATTAAATGAAAGCACACGAGAGCAATCTATCTAAAAAGAGATGTCTTTAAAGACTACTTTCGAAGAGAAATCGGTTCGCTTTCAAATTACGCACGGAGAAACTCACGAAAATGAGCGTGCAGCCCGCCCGTTTTTCGGGTTTTAAGCCTAGGTTGAATTATCAGTGTTCAAGAGTTCAGTGTTCAGTATCAGGGTTCACTTCTTTCACCATTTCACGTCCAGCACACACTATTGGAATGCCTAGATTCAATAGTAAAAATACGAGGTAGAATTTCTTCATCAGATTGCAGAACAGAGGCAGACGTTTAGAGCTTATTAAAAGATAGTTTATTCAATATTAGAGTGTATGAAATGAAGTATTGAGATGAAATTTAACACGTTTGTTACATTGTTTTGAGAAAAACCTAACATAGATCTTGGTGTAAGTCATTTAATTCTCACAGCTGAACTCTGTGATGGATCCGTTACGATGAAGTCTTTAAAACCCCTACGGCGTCGGAATAAATTGCATATATCATAATTTAACCTCTTTACTTAGAAACAACGAAGAATTTTAGATTATTTAAGCTAAGCTTGAATAAATATTTCAGATTCAAACAAAATAACTAAAAGATTCTTCTGGCTATGTGAAGTATATTTTAAAATGCATGTAGAATTCTAAACAACATGAAATGAAATTATTTTTTGCCTCATTAAAATCACATCTTACATTAATTATTCGTTTTACTTCATTTCATGTTATGTGAAATATTAATAACCAACAAAGTTCTTAAACTAAGTAAGCAGTATTAGTACAGATAATCGGATTCTTTGTAAAGTACACCGAATTCGTATCTGGCATATAATTTCGAAGCTTTGTTTTATGATACTGCCTAAAGAGAATGTAAAATTCGTAATCACTTTCTTGAATGCTAAAACATTTCGTAAGCTACTGAACTTTTTGACAAAATTTTAAATCATTTCGTCCAGAAAAAGGCATTTTAAATACAGAAATCAACAGCTTCCATTTCACGGAAAATTAGCAGATTCATTAAATTTTTTAAAAGATTTAAAAACAGGATTAAATTAATTATCGTAAGTTCAGCTTTAATTTTAAATCTTGCTTTCTGAGCCTGCAGAAAAAACAAGCGCTTTATTTCCTCTCAATTTAATCCACCGTACTAATTTAGATTAAATCCACTTCAAAATTAATTGCTTTCACAAATGTGCGTAGACTAACTCGAGGAGTTTTTATCTAAAAATGCAGCGATAAGAATCAACTACCCGTTACCAAGCTAGCCCCTTGCTTTACTTCCTCTGAAAGTAATTATCTTTTTGTAATACGCTTGAATTCATCAGTTTGACGTGCGATTACTTGAAGTTAAATAAGTTCTAGCTTAATCTTTAAAAAATCCAAGATATATTCCAAAACAAAGCATCTTTAATTAGCCTTTCAGAAAAGTGAAACAGTGTCAGATAAAGCAGTATTTAAACATTCAGATATTTGTTTTCAAAAGGTGGACAAATATAATTCTGTAGAAGTACAGTAACTAACAGTCTTTCTTTCAACTCTTGAATTTAAATACTGAAAAAACTTTCCTATTTTTAAAGGTCACGAAATATTTTGAAAGAGCACGAAACATTTTGAGCGACCTATTTTGAAAGGCAATACAGCTCACCACTCCGCGAGATTAAACTTAACATGTATTACAGCCTGAAAACTTGCAAATCTCAGATTTCGTTAGTAAATCTTAGCATTTATCATAATAATACGGTAAAACTGCGAAAAATGGTTCCAAATGTCCCCATTTCGGACTTTTCCCACCCAATTTGATGAATATCAATATTTACCGATAACTACCAATAGAAATCCGTTTCTTTATTATATTTCCAACACTTACTTTTTGTGTTTATTATTTACTTCAACACTGTTTAGCAATGGTCCGCGGTTTTGTAAACTGTCTCTGATAGATTGAAAATGTTGGTAAAACCGGAAAGGACATTTTTTACAAGCATTTTAGGGCTTTCATTACCGCAGAAAATCCACCCGAGGCGGAGCGGTGAAATTGCTGGTAGTTCCAAACTGGGTTCGATTCCAGGCGAACAAGCTGACTGCATGGTCGTTTTCGAGGGTTTCCCCATGTGTAACGGATATATTCCCCATGAACCAGTTTCTCTTAAAAAGTCCTCAACGAAGGCATCCCTTCTTTTAGGCAGATAGTCCTAGTGTGCTTTGCCATAATTTACTAAGCCAAAGAACCTCGGTAAGATAAATAGTGCAACTGCTTGAAAAAAATAACATTTACTAATTTTCCGGGTTTAAAGGTAGATGCATTTCTTTTGGTATGTGTTCGGTTTTACTTAGTTACAAAGACACAGCTTTTTGTAAAAGCAGATTATATAATTTACAGGACTGGATGGACGTTACCAAGACGTTGAAAAAATATATCTTTAACACTCTGATGTCAATAAAATCCACATTATTGTTGTTATAAGATTAGAATATTATGTTATAATCCAAACTCATAATTTTATCCCTATTTGCCTGTCTATGTTTGCGTCGTGTAAAATCATTCATCTTTATCATAATAATATGAAAATTTAATTAAGTAATTATTTTTTATTATCTAAACATATAATTTTATCCCTATTCCCATGTCTATGTTTGCGTCGTGTAAAATCAAAGTTCATCTTTATCATAATAATATGAAAAGTTAATTGAATAATTATTTTTAGAGAGCTCAAAAATAAGTGGAGAATAATTTCACTAAATACTTAATACTTTACAATATGAGAGATGCTGTAAGCCCGACCGAAGGACATAGTCTCATTTTAATATTATAAATTTACTCACTCGGCAGGCATAACTATCATACAGAATTTACAGCAGCTGCTTACTCACTTGATGAAATTCAGCGGACCGATCACCTTGGCTCAAGAATAAAATTGCTTTATGACATAATCAAAGCGATTATGTATACTTTATTTGAGGCTTGTATTAAAGCAATTATCCCCATATCAACGACTTATGACTTTCATATACAGTGGGTAAAAAAAGTATTTGCACACCTACATTTTTGTTTGCAATTCATAAAAAGAAAGATTAAGAAATAAAAAAATTGGTATTGCCAAATCAGAATAAGTTTAATCATCCAAAACAAACAGAAAAATTACAATAATATAAATAACAATGCTTTTTTGTAACAAAATTAAAATATCTCGTATCAAAAAAGTATTTGCACACCTGCATGAATACAAAAGAAATAAAATATATAAGCAAATTTCAAATAACTAATATTTAGTATGCATGCCTTTAGCATCTATTACTGCTTATAATCTTGCTGGCATTGATTTAATTAAATTTTCTGTAATAGTAGGCTGAGTATTCGATCACCCTTCAATAAGGGCTTGTTTAAGGGCAGATTTGCTTGAAATCTTCCTTTTTCTTATTTTTAAATCCAAAGAATTCCACAGATTTCCCAAAGGATTTAAGTCTGGTGATTGTGGTGGAGCGGCAAGTTTTCTGGGTACATTATAAAGCAACCACATACGAGTTATACCGGCAGTGTGTTGTCTTGCTGAAAATAGTACGAATTACTGATACCCAATTTTATTGCACTTTGTGGCAAGTTATCTCGCAACACATCAATATAGGTTCGAGCTGTCATATTCCCATCAATGAAACACAAATTACCAATTCCTTTGCTAACCATGCACGCCCAAATCATAACAGAACCTCCTCCATGTTTAACAGTAGGTAACACATTTTTGGTATGAAAAGCAGCACAAGGTTTTCTCCAAACTAATTTTCTGCCATCTGATTTAAAGATATTGAACTCACTCTCGTCGGAGAATATGACATTTTTTTCCAGAAATCGATTGGCTTATTGATATATTCCTTAGCGAATTCAAGTCTCTTCAGTCTGTTTCGTTCAGTTAGGAGAGGTTTTTTCCTTGGTGATCTCCCATAAATGTGTGCATCGTGCAGGACATTTCGAACACTTTGGGCACAGATTTGAACTCCAGATGTTGAAGCGACATCATTGGCTAAAGTAATTGCACTAACAAATGGATTTTTTTATGCTTCTCTTATGATTTTTCGCTTCATTCGCAGTGAAAGTTTCCTTGGGCGTCCAAAGCGCAAGTTATTTGATGTAGATCCTCTTTCTTTATAACATACCAAATAGTAGAGAAGCAAACATTTACTTTTTTACCTATTTCTTGATAACTTAGGCCATTTTCACGTAGAGAAAAAAAAATTTTCTCGCAATGAAATCGACAATTCAGATTTTTTAGGTGCCATTACAATTTGAATCGGCAATCAACTGATAACGTTTCGACAACACCTCCTTTTATAGTCGTCTTACATATATTATTTACTGCGGGATGACTGTCAAATAATAGCATAAAATGCAAATTTGCTAGAGTTGAGTTGAGTGTGCAAATACTTTTTTTGACATAAGCTATTTTAATATTTTTGCAAAAAATGTTTTTTATTAATATTATTGTATTTTTTGTAATTAATTTAAATGGATAGGCTTATTCTATTTTTTAAATGCCAATTTTTGTATTTATTAATGCATTTTATTATAAATTGTGAACAAAAGTGTATATCTGCAAATACTTTTTGTACCCACTGTATCTCTACTAGCTCAGAAAATTCTTCTAAATGACAAGTTTCTACGAATATGCGGTAACAACCTGGGCGTGATCTTATGTAGTCATTCAATATCCGGCTTTCTTCAATACAACTTTATTATCTTAACTTTCCGTAAAGCAAACGAAATCAAACCTTCACTCACCATCTGATGTTTCTTGAATTACTCAGATTTTAAATGAGCTCTTGCCCTTACTGCGAAAAAGCTGTCTTAATCGCTGCC
This sequence comes from Stegodyphus dumicola, assembly GCF_044657685.1. NCBI lineage: Eukaryota > Metazoa > Arthropoda > Arachnida > Araneae > Eresidae > Stegodyphus > Stegodyphus dumicola. The sequence continues at coordinate 187,530,524 of NC_140781.1, forward strand.
TTAAACACATAAAAAATTATATGACTCACTGTTGAGTGTTCCTGAAAAATTTCTTGTTGTCTTTAAACCAGTTCATCTTCTGTCCTTTCAACACAGACGCTACTATAAAAAACCTTCTGCAGTTCGCAGATGTGATGCAGGAAAGTCTGACGCTCCACGTCAGGTTTATCGATGTTCACATGGCATCTAAACACCTATCCGAACCCTCTGATGGCATTTGTTGGCATACCAGGAAACTGAACATTTGTTGGCATACCAGGTATGCATGATATACTAATGGTTTCCCCCTTTTCGATTACTAGTATATCCTCAAGTAACTGTAAAAGCTGTCAAACGACATATCGTCCCGTCTGCCTTCTAATTAAATGCATCACAACTCAAAATAAAGTCTTAAAATAAAGACTCAAACTTTTACAGAACCAGAATTCAGTACTTGCTAATATCTTAGAGCATATGTTCAAATTAAACTGAATGTGAAATACAAAATCAAACCTTCAGCTAAACGTTGGCTCGCTCCTAAGTGTTCGCGAAACAAAAGCGGCTAGCCAAAGCTTAGAATATAAATTAAGCCACGAATGAAGCTCAGAAAAGTGGGAATCACGATATGCTGCCACTCATTCTCTTCTTAAACTGAAGAACTCTGCGTTTATTTACATTTTAACCAACTTACACTCTCTTTGGAGTGAACCAAAGTAGAAGCGAAAAGGGTACTTACGTATTATCGCAACCAGGTTGGTGCTATTTGTAAGTTTGAGTAAAAAAAGTATGAATAGAAAGAAAATGTACATTTATTAATTACAGATAATTTTTAATACAGTTTTTTATACTATTTTGTTTTAAAATATAAAATAGCAATTAAGCCCTTCCGGTTTCGAATTTCAATAAGTTGCAGAATTATTTTTTCGGCGGAAATCTTTTGGCTATTGCTTTTAGCACTGATTGAAAACCGTATTCACCATAACCATGTACACGTCGACTTATTTTTACTTAAAAAAACATCCCAGAATTGCACAAAAATGGCATTGCGTCCACTCTTGACTTTATCCATGTACACTGCTATTTTCTCATAAATTACAAAAATTTGCACGAAAATGCAGGAAAATTTTGTGAATCTCCACATGCTCTTTTTACAAAACTACGTATAACACGTAGGGTTGCCGTAAGTAGGGTCGCCAAATTTGGCAATTTATGCGAATTTTGGCCTGGTTGCGTTAATACGTAAGTACCGCTAAAAGTAACCATAGAATAGTAAGCTAACTTTGTTAATTAACATAAAATTTTATTACTTAAATTATAAAATTTAATTAATTATTTTGTCAAGCGTGTTTCAAAATACAGGAACGTGTTTAAAAGCGATAAAAAAAAGCATACGCTTTTGACGGAGCCTGAGCCAGTGCTCGCCGTATGAGTGGCCAAGTGGTTAAGATTGCTGAATGCTCATAGTTAAACTGGGCAGACAAGCTGGCTACGTTATTGGGTTTCGTACTTCTTCCCCATGTGTAACGTGAATATGAGCTATTCTTCCTTAGAAAGTTATCCATGAAGACGTTTTTCACATTAGCGAGATTAACTCTTCTGTGCTTTGCCATAATGAAATAACCTAACTACGCAGAGGTTACTTAGGTACATGTTAAATTGTATTTCACACTTTAATTTGACTTGAACACATTTCAATATGACTTTCTCGCAAGCTGTGGTGTTAAATACTGTTACTGTATTAGTTCTGTATAAATCTTAGGTTGACCAGGTAAGAAATAGTTTTTTTTATTTTAAACCTTTACTGTGATTACTGTAATAGGAAAGTAAGTTATCCGACTGTCTACGATTCTAGTAGTGTAGAGCCGTATAAATACAACTGTGATTCATTACAAGCTGTTTCAACTCAGTTTCAGTTCATATGTATATAATCTTAAATGCACAATACTTTCTTACCAATCAATTTGTTTTAATCATTCATCTAGCCAAATGCCAGTTTTCTCAAATATTTACTTTATAAGTGAAGGCTAAATGTTTCTTTCAGCAATTCGTTTGCTTGTGGTATTATGAAATTATTCCATGCAAAATTTTAACAGAATTCTCATTAAAATTTTCTCTTTTATTCAGCATTTTTTAATCTTTTGTACACGAATTTTCAAATATGTAATCTCATAAATATTCGACGGAAATGCAGATTTTCGCTTCTCCTCCAATCATGACAATTTTTACGCTAGATTTATGAGCGGGAAGCCAAATGTGCTAATTTACGCGTCTTGACATGTTTGCGATAACTCAAGAGCGAGATGAAGCCGACAAATTACATACTTGGTGAAATTTTCTAGAGTCCCGTTAACTTCGACTCAAAAGCATTAAATGCAATGATGGATTTTTAAAGGAAATCTAAAATGTTTCTTTTGAAATCAATACATTGACATAATCTCGATTTTTGAAACAGAAGTGAATAGATGTCTTGGTTAGTCTTCTTAGCATTTGAAAATTTGATAGTTCTAGTAAAAGAATGTTCAGTTTCTTTCATTCCTGGAATTATCTGTACTGAAAGGTATTAATAATATTACGGCTGGTAGAATGAATTGTACTGCTAGTACATTGATCTTTTTTTATCGAATAGAGGGCGCTTGCCTTTTTTTCGCATCGGCGACTCCTAAGGCCAGAAATGGTGGCCATTTTATTGTGGAGGCACCTAATAGGCGACCACCGTTACCTCCTATGAAGGAACAGCCAAATTACATCAGCGCCTTCTCCGGTATTCGAACGAACGAACGTATGTGTGTGTGTGATTATGGCAAAGCCTCGAGGGCTATCGGCCTAAGAGAGGAATGACTTCGTGGAGGACTTTCTACGGGAAACTGGCTCGTATATACGTTACACTTGGGGAAAACCACGAAAACGCTCATGCAGGTAGTCCGTTCGCGGGATTCGAACCTCGGACCGAACTACCAGTGTTCAGTGACTTTACCGCTCGGCCGCTGGTGGGCTCTCTGGTATTCGAACCCGAGCCCTTCGGTATCGCAGTCGGCTCCCCTAACCATTATAATGTCTGGGCGGCTAGTACATAGATCTTCTTCCACCTCAAAAGAAAGTAGTATAAAAGAAGTAAAATTAATAAGAGATGAGAAATGTATATGCTTTCAATCAAGAGGATAATAACATCTAATTTGTATAATTATAATTCGAAAGGTGGTGGTGTGGTGGTGTATTTATTTATGGCAAAGCACACTAGGGCTATCTGCCTAAGAGGAGGGATGCCTTTCGTGGAGGACTTTCTAAGGGAAACTGGCTCCTATACACGTTTCACATGGGGAAAACCACGAAAACACCCATGCAGCCAGCCCGTTCGCGGGATTCGAACCTCGGACCGAACTACCAGTGTTCAGCGACTTTACCGCTCGGCCGCTGGTGGGCTCTATAATTCGAAAGGAATTTTGATCATGGTAAAGCGAACGATTGTTATATGTTTCTAAGAAGAGAAATGCCCTCGCGGATATTTTAAGGGAAAATTATATGTATTCATGTTGTACATGGAAAAATAGCACGGAAATTCCTACAATTATCTCTTCTAAAGGGATCTGAACCGGGGCCTTTCAGAGATTTCACCGCTCAGCCGCTCTTGAACAGATCGAAAGAGAAGTAATAGATAAATACTTTTAAACCACTTCGTATTTATTCTTCCGAAGATATTTAAAACTCGTAAGAATAGTTTCTTATCATATGCGCTATATGTTATTAATTTCATCTTAACTGAGTTACAAAGCATTTGCTTCTTGTTGGCTATCTGTTACCCGCAAATGCACTGAGACTAATCTACTTGTCTTTTCGCTATGAATTTTTTTTATTTATTTTTTATTTAGAGTGAATTTTATTCACCAATCGCATTCAAATAGGCATAAAATAAATTTGTATTCTTTGCATTTTGTTTCTGGTAGGGTGTATATGAACTGTGATAAGGGAGAAGACAGTTGACGACCCGTTGCAACACTCGTGGGGTGTCAATTATCGAGTTCATGCTATGTCTACGAGGAGATTGTGTTGATTATTGTTTCATTTTGTTGATCTTTGCACGCATTCTGTTGTTTTCGTGTGAGCGCCAGTCTCGGGATCCTAATTTCCATTGAAATAAAAGAAAGGAAGCTATGTCCACCCTCTCTTACACATCTTCCTCTGATAGAATGGAGAGAACACAGAGAAGAAAAAGTTAAGAAAAACCAGGAACATTTTTTACGGCTGCTGAACACTGACAACAATCAGAATTACGGATTGTATTTTTGGCAATGTACTGCGAGGATGGCATAATCAACAAGTATGTGTGTGTGCGATTATGGCAAAGCCTCGAGGGCTATCTGCCTAAGGGGAGGGATGCCTTTGTGGAGGACTTTCTAAGGGAAACTGGCTCGTATACACGTTACACATGGAGAAAACCACGAAAACGCCCATGCAGCCAGCCCGTTCGCGGGATTCGAACCTCGGACCGTAACTACCAGTGTTCAGCGACTTTACCGCTCGGCCGCTGGTGAGCCCAAATCAACAAGTAACAAATATTATTTTAACTATGTTGGAACTACACAATATTCTGTAAAAGGTTAGTTTTTCTAAGTAAAATCAAATGACCTGCATTCAATTAAAAAGGATTCAAAATACAGTGAATGCTCTTAATTCCTCCTTTGTCTTATTGTTGCTTTAAAAGCTATATATGTAAATCATTGTAAGCAGTATTTTGTTTGTAAACATGTGTCAAAATGTACAAAACCTACGTAATAAAATTTTGCGTGCATGTGTATTTTCGAAAGACTTTATTTAATTTTAAATACAGTTGTATTTTTATAGCATGCGTAAGAACATTGCAAAATTATTCAAGAAAGGATACTGTCGGCCAAAATTTGGATGAAGACTAAGCAAATACAACACACATTATTCGCTTAAATTATATACTGCAATCCACGAGATAAGCGAGTGATTAAATTTTTTCTGCAAATATTTTACTCAGGTTTAACTGATATATAATTTCCATATTTATTTATACGCGCATTGCACTCATTAAGCAAGAATATTTAGAAAACAAAATATTTCGATACGTTGAGCATGCAAATTTTCATGCTCATTACTGAAAAAGGAATAAATAAAGGACGCAACCATTTTGAAGAATAAATAAAATTTTTTACCCTCCCCGCCCTTAGTAATCTTGGTCGTATACGATTATGAGTTGTGCATTTACATGATGTTAATAGATATAGTATTATAAATAGTTAGGATATTAATGTAAGTACCCTAATTTTTTAAACGGTACAACGAGTAAAATGAAAACAAAATAAAAAAACACTCTATTTTATTTAGTGTTGTTACAAAGCCTATTTACGAAAGGTTATGCAGATCTTCATAAAAAATTATAGTTATTGCTTTGAGGATTTTCTAAAAACTTTCTCTTTTCTTTTCTTTCTCTTTCTTCCTTCTTTTCTAAAAACAGCGTCCGTGTTTTTTTTTTTTTTTTCTTTCCGTTAGAGTTTTTATTACATCTTTCAGAAAATTCAGGAGATACGCTTGTAAGTTTAAAACATCTAATACAAAAGCCTTTAATAAATTAAAGATGCATTTTAGATTGAGATTTATCCTCCTATAAGAGTAAAATTACATTAATTTGCAATACAGCGTTTTACTTTCACATGAATTGGAAGAAAAACTTACTGTTTAAGTATAAACGTTGCCGTAAAAATAGTTCAATGAAATTCTTCTACAAAATATTACCCACAATTTTTTTTTATCAATGAGTAAAGTTTAACACATAAAAGGGATTTACTTAATTTAAAGAGATGTTTATACATTTTACTGCAACTGATAACTTCAAATGTGCTATAAGTATTTATTTTAGTGGTAGAAATGTAAGAATAGTTAATAAAATGAACTATTTTAATTTTACGCGGCGAACTATAACACATTTTTTATGATTATTAATTAAATTAATAATAAATCATCAGCATTTATTGGTATAAAAATAATAACTGCTTAAAGGATGTACTGTGAAGTTATCGATTTTGGTGCAAAATGCCAAGGTAAATTTACGCCAAGGTTAATGAGTGAATGCAAACTAATAATAAAACAAAAGTGAAAAATATTAAAAAATGATAGTCATTATAGAGAGAAACGTTTTAATCATGGTGTGGTATAAATCAAATAAATTTTCCCCAGAAATATTTTACATAAATAAGATGCATACCATGAAATGGGGTAGCAGTGCATAGTTAATGATAAATATTCAAGAAGTTTAAATTTCACGTCCTCAGATGAAAATATTTTTCTTTATTTTTAACCCTATTTTTGACAAATATGCTTAAGGAAAGAAATTAATATTTTATAATATTCCTTTTGAAAGCTCAAGGAAATGAATTCTTTTCAGAAAATTTTTCAATACCGGGAAAAGAGGGCAGTAGTCTTTAAGTTGCCAAGTCAATCTATGTTTGTGTGTGTCTCTTGAAAAGCTTTTTTTAAACTTATTCCAGTAAACATGGTTTTCTTTCTACAACCTGTTTTTCTTTTCATACGAATTTTCCTTATTTTTAGCCGTTTTCTCCCTGTGTTTTTATGTAACGTTTACCCACGCCCCTCTGCCTCGCAGAGGAGTCGAAGTCATTTGTTATGAGCTTTTGACTGGGTTGCCATTTTCAGGCCAAAACATCTTTTTTGAGTTCAGTGTTGGAAGAACTATGACATGCAGGCGAAGATAGATAGCTACATTTGCTCAGTTAACTATTTCTTATTCAACGAAAATAGTAGATATATAACATTCTGTCCTTATCTTGAATTCAGCTTTCGGAACCAGATGGCCACACTTCTCATGATTTTATTGATGTAATTTCCTTTTTTAATCTCTTTTTTAAAGGCCAAAATCTTTTAATTTAGAATATTTTCTACATTTCTCATTGTTACAAACTATCAGAACTAAACAGCTAATTAATTATATCTTAATGTATATAAGATTAGATTTCTTCTCTTATTTTCTTGCATGTGTACTGTTTCGCATAACTTATCTGTTAATTATCTTCTTGAATATATGATCTCATTAAAGAATAATCAGAATCAGTTGCATGGTGTTCTGCTCGATTTAATTTCTTGCTGATTCAAAAAGAACTTTGCAGTGTCTTGAAAGAAGTTTCTGAGTATGACTTCGCAAATAAAAAAGCAAAATTAGAAATATAGTAGAAAATTTGAACAATGAATAAATTCTGAAGTTCATGAACAATAAAAAGTCTTAGATAAACAAGAAAAAGGGTGAAGATACACAGTTATTTGATTTAAGCTAATTCGAAAATAAAAGGAAAATAACCAAAACTTGTATCAGTAGTTTTATTTTCGAAATTCCAGACTTTACGATCAGCATATGGAAATGGAGTTACAATTTTAAATTTTTATATTGTGTTTAACTGATGAACAGTGTTAACAGTTGGAAGGTATTTTATATTAATAAACTAGTTTTCATAATTTAAACTTTTTCTGTAATTTCTCCTTTTGGTAATCCTCCCTAGGATGTAAACTAGATGATAGCGTATTTAAGCCCAGTGTTTTGAATGTTTTTTGATATAGAGCTTTTGGCAGACTGTTTTGTAGTTTACTTTTTATCGCCCAGCTCTGAATCTGAATATCTGGGCTTTAGCCATTCTGCTAGCTGACGTTACAACGCGTCATTAAAAATCTGATCCAGTTTAAATAGGCCAATTATTATAGTCTCTGACTACCTTAACTTTAATTTGAAACTTCCACTTTATTAGTTTAAATACCCGAATGCAGTGGACTTTACGCGCAAGTTGTGCTTTCTGTTCATTTAAAGTTTTAATAGAAAGGTTTTTTACAACCTTTGTAGGATTTGGTCACAATATTTCAAAGGAAGGATAAATTAATTGTCAGTCTAATAGGTCTGAAGGTGGTGTGGTGTGTTTAAATATGGCAAAACACACTAGGGCTATCTGCCTTAGGTTAGGGATGCCTGCCTTCGTGAAGGACTTTCTGAGGGAAACTGGCTCGTATACACGTTACACATGGGAAAAACCACGAAAACACCCATGCAGCCAGCCCGTTCGCGGGTTTCGTATGTCTGAAGGATTTGGATCTAGTTTCTACACAGCTAGGGTCCTATAAAACTTAGATATCAAAGAAACGTTATGGCTTTTCAGCAGGTATTATTCCATTACTGGTCAACTAACGTAAACAGACACCAGTTTGAAGGCATGAATAAAAGACTTTAGGAATGCTAGAAAATACTTACTATTCAAATTGCTATAATTTTGTTTTATGGGAGTCGTAATATAATTGAGATATTTAATTGGTGAAGGGGCTAAAACGGCGAGGCTCATTAAAGTAAAGGGGTAGTTATACACGAAGAAAGCTTTGAAGACACCCATGCAGCCTACCTATTTCACCACCGAGCATCGAATCCCATACAAAAGTACCAGTATTCTGCGATAGAAACCTGGACTAGAAATGGACGACTAGTGAGTCAACGTAGCTAATAACATAAGAAAAGGGAATTATCACAACAAAAGAACGCGTAAGAATGATGAACTCCAAAGAAAAATATAAATGTATATTTATATAATATTTTAGAAAATGTTGAAGTCATGATGTTAAAGTTCAAGAAATTTGCAGACGTAGCTGGATTTATATATTTCATTTTATTTATTGGTAGCCAAGCATTTCAATAACCCAGTATATAGAAATTAGCCACAATAAGTGCGCCTGTTCTAGTGATTTTCCAATTTTGATGCCGTTCCGATAAGAGCAGAAGCTGTAGTACAGCAAAACTAGCAATAAAAGCGTAAAACTATTGCGATAAGTTTCCAAGACAAAAATCTTAGTTCAGAATAATTTCGTTTCGATTTCAATATGTTTCCATTGGCTAATTAATAGCTATCTAAAATTATTCTTGACTATTTGAGTTTCCGTTCTCAAAACCATCTGCGTTACCAGCGTTATGTGCGTGTAATTATGGCAAAGCCTCGAGGGCTATCTGCCTGAGGGTAGGGATGCCTTCGTGGAGGACTTTCTAATGAAAACTGGCTCGTATACACGTTACACATGGGAAAAACCACGAAAACGCCCATGCAGACAGCCCGTTAGAGATATTCGAACCTCGGACCGAACTACCAGTGCTCAGCGACTTTACCGCTCGGCCGCTGGTGGGCACCAGCGTTATGTAAAAGTCATATGATGGCTATTAATTTTGAAATGACGCAGTTTAGAGATGTTTATAAAAAGCAATTAATATTTTTAAGATGGAAAGAGGATGATCCAAATTGAAATGAAGACTTAAGAGACTACTGAAAATTAAAGTTAGAATTTTGCTTTACATAACTTTATGATACGTTACACAGAGATTGTTTTAACAATTTATTCCTGCTTTCCAAAACCACAATTTTAGACCTAAAATCGAAGTAATAGTATATAAATCCAGGTTATAAAGCCTATTTTTAAACGGGAAAAATAAAAATAACTTTTATTGCTTCAGGATTCGCGCCATATATTTTCCATATGCAAACTCTGTATGTTAATCACTTACACCACGAAAGCAAACACATGCCGCCCAGACGGTACAGTACTTGGGGGAGCCTACTGCGATACTAAACGGCCCGGGTTCGAATCCCGAAGAAGGCATCTTTGTTTGTAAATCTGTAGTGTCTGTGCTGCGTGAAACAGTCTAAATATGCGGCGAGGGGAAAGTCCTCTCGAGAGGTTGGTGGTAGGAAAAGAGTGGTGAAAGACCCTCGGATCCGTCCCTTTGGGGTGCTCTCCTTCAAAATTGGGGGTAGAAATGAGATAAGTCTTAATGTCACCTAGTACTCAAGACTTTTGCCAACGACAGGCGTAATCTTGCTCTCTTTACCACGATGAATTTCGTAGGCTTTATCTGATGTCACTGTCAGGCAAGTGAGATAAGTCACAATACAACTACAGTACATACGTAGAATCAGTAGACATATTAATTAATGCTTTCATAAGTTAGCGTTTTCAGAATGCACATTTTAACGATTAAATGTAATCCAGCATATTGGTTGTTTTATTATTATCTTGTGGTTTTCTGCTTGTTTAGTTTAACTAAAATTACTTGCAGAAATATCAGTTTAATATGTATCAAAATCTGTAGAGAAAGGGGAGTAAAAAAATCCTGTCTTTACGAAAAGCCACTTTACTGTAGTAGTGTAGTTACATTTTTACATTCTTTCTGAAACTCTGTAACAAAAGGAAATGAGGAAATGGTTAAGATATTACTACTACTGTAAATCACGGAATTGGGGATCAGCTGATGTCACGAAAACCTCTCATTACTAGAAGCTGATACTTTTGTTTTATCTAACGCAGCAAATGTAATTTTCTTAAACGGCCACGTACTTCCTGATGATTTCCGTCGCAAATTGTTTCCTTTTTAGAATGTAGGATAAGAAATCTTCAATAAATTTCCTTTAATGGTCACTATTCTGCGTTTTGAGCGGAACACAAACTTGTGGATCATTTAAACGCAATGTAACCGAAAGCAGAAAAATACTTAGATTACTTTTCTTAATTTTATGTAGCCTAAAATATATTATTCTTTCACAAGGAAGTACTTCAGTTCCCTTTGTAATAGTTTATGCAAAAGTTTTTTGATAGCACAGCGTAATATTAGTAGACGGCTTTGATGTAAAAGTATCAGAAGAATTGTGTGAAAATATTTCGGTTTTTATCTCTACTCCTCAATTTTCTTAAGCTTTCCTGACCTTTCCCCGGTTTCTAACAAAAGTGTAGTTAAAAATCTTAAATTACAAAACCCCAAAGTAAAAACTATTCAAAAGTTTTTATTCAGGTTAAAAGAAATGTGAAAAATACTCTAAGTGATAAAATTAAAAAATAAGTGGCTACACTTATAAAGTATTTTCTCCCTCCTTTCTCCAAGTCTTCGTGCTGTAACGATAGCACACTCGGCGCGTATTCGAAAGGTCCAGGTTCGAGTTCCTTCCAGGGCATTGGGGATTTTTCCAGATACCTGACATTGAAAGTTCTAAGTTACTTTACCTGGCGCCCGAACCTGGTGGATGATGATTCTTCACCACTAGGATTTGACGATTGGAGACCCTAATCCCCAATTGCCCTTTCAAAGGGGAGTATATAAGGAATAGTTCTCTCTCCTTTCTGCATACCTTCGTGGTATAACGGTAGCACATTCGGCGCGTATTCGAGAGGTCAAGGTTCGAGTCCCGGCGAGGGCATAGCGCATTTCTCATGTTTCAAAATAACCTAATGACTCTACAAACTCAAAAGGTACAATTAGTTAGTAAAAAAATAAATGTTGATTCTTCCCGTTTACTAGTTAGATAACATATTTCAAAAAACAATATGCATTTACGAAATTTAATAACTAAATAGGAGCAAATATTCATAAAATACATATATATATTACAGAATAAAACACAGAGTCAAGAAAAGGAGGAGGAATATTGTCTCAGGTTTCTGGTTGACGACTGATGCTGTTAATTAGCATTTTGCCTAACAATGATGACTGCTGTTCCTATATTATATTTATTTTTTTCATATTAAACCAGGCATGATGTTTTACATAATGATTTTTAGTCTATACAGATTCTACTTCTGAATCTATATCTATGAAAATATTAATAAACAATTCTTAAAATAAGATTCAAATTTTAATATTTTTTAATGTTGCGTAAATTTTACTTGCCTAGAATTTTTTGTTTAGGCTTTGAGGTGATATGGATGTTGATTGCTGTCATGGTACTCATGCATGATCAATCATACGGTTCAATTGGCTCTATAGATAAATTTCTTTATTTCCTACTAAGGTCTTTGTGGGAGGGGGTATTCAATGAAGACAAATTTCTCTAGCAACAGCAGATGGTAGCAAGGGTTAGTGAATTCAACTTACAAATGTTTGTCTAAAATATTGTCCCTATGTTGCTTATGGGTTAGACTTTGAATCTGAGTACTACAGGTTTAGATTCCGAAACTTAGGAATGTGGTATTTTAGCGTTTGTTTGTAGAATCACAAGTTCCGCTTGAGCTTTAATCTTGGTATATATCACTGCTTCTCTTGAGGTACGTAAAACCTGCTGTACCATTCAAGACAGCTTTTACGGCTAAAGGATGTAATAATAAAGTCGACATAATAAAGTCACTAGTGGCTAAGTTAACCATTAAGTTACTAGTGGCTAAGGCAACCATTGATAGAACTCAATTTGAGTTACAGTTTTTAGATTTCGAAAACAAAGATCTATGGTAAGAAAAATTCATAAATTGCAGTGAAAACTAGAAAACTTAGCTAGACAGAAAGCAAAATTGGCTGCCAGATATCAGTGAACGTACCTTTTAAAGGGCAGGAAGGAGGAAGAAATTATATTTGAAACATTAATCTTCCTGATTTTTAGGATCAAGTGAAAACATACGCATTTGGTAACTTGATAATTTTCCGATCTATTTGCTACTGTGAATAATTATTTTCAGATGCAAACATCAGTAAAAACAAATTAAGAAGTACGTTTAGTGATGAAAGCTTCGAAATTTGCATGGAGTTAAAAACTTCTGAATATTCACCAAACAGTCTCAGGGAACCAAAGTGTGTCTAAGTGTCCCACCAAAGTTGGAACAACTTTGTTCCTATGCTCCATTCCCAAAATCTCATTAATATTACATATTTACATTTCTATTATTTTTACATGTAATTTGTATTTTAAGCAAAGTTATATAAACGACTGAAATAAAACTTTTACTGTTATGTTTACTCTAATTAGTGTTTACCCATTTTCTTTAATACGTTGAAATGCATGTTTTGTTACTACGCAAAATGTTTTTGTTTCACAATAAATGCATATTTCACAGCAGATAACTGTTATGTTATTCTTCCTAATGTTACCGATGTATGTATTTGTGTTTGACTCTTTAAAAATAATTCATATCAGGGAAAACAATGGCTCTGAAGTGCAAACATTTTGCTGAACCCTGACTTATACTCTCAGTTACAATCGTGTTTCAAGTGACGCAAATATTCGTGATTTGATATTTTTTAATTTTAAATAATCCCATTTGTACAATATATGAAATCTAATTTCTATACGTTCCACAGAACCTTGTATTTATATTAAGAAAAATTTTATATTCATTATAAAAAATGGAATACAAAGGATTTGATTCTCGTACTACTAAAACTAACCGAGATATTACATTTTAAAAATAATGATCGCACTCAGGGGGCGGTCACAAATTAAACAGTAAAATGTTTGCCTTTGTACGTAACCAAAAGTAAAATATCAGTTCAGGAAAATGTTTCTAATGTTAATAGATTAAGTGACGATATTGATTGTCATGGCGACTGTCGTGACTATTCGCATTTTCGTGAAAAGTATTGATCAGTACTGATTTGCTCAAAAAAGAGACCGTATTCACAGAATCATAAAATTCGTATTGTCGAAATCATCATCAGTATTAGCACACAGCCATCTCGTAACATGATTTGCATAATCTAAAAATTTCCAAGTTCACTGAATGGGAGAAAGAAAAGTTAAGGGAAAATGATCAACCTTGAATTATTCTAATTTATTTGTTAACTAATCCCATAAAAGCAATATGGAAATGATACCAACTATTCCAAATTTTAAAATTAGTTATCTCATAATTTTTATCATATGGCAATAAAATATTTTTTGGTTTATTTTTGTAGTAAGTATAAAATTTGCCTAGATATTTTTAGGGACCAAAGAACTGTATAAAAAGTTAGGTTTCGCAACTTTTATAAAATTGATTTTTTATAAATTTAAAAATGCCAAAACATTTGCGTCATTAAAAACATTTTAATAATTTTTACTTGAAGAGTTTCTTAATGTGGTATGTTAGATTGTTAGGAGATAGGGGTAATTTCTGGCGGTTATTGCAGGAAGTATTAAAGACGTGTTTGTTAGCTTTCTCCCATATAAGGACACTGTAACTTCTGCTATTAAATAAATAGTATGCCTGTCTTGTTCATTAATAGAGTATGAAATTTAAATTAAATTCTTTATGAATGAATGATTTTAATCACATCACATTTAACAAATTGCTCTTTCACCTATCCGTATATAAAGCTAACTAACCAAGACTACATTATAATATTAGGATGATACCAAGATTCTCCTTAAGAGCTTTATTTGTTCAAATTGTCAACTTGAGTATATTTTGTAGACTTAAATTATCAAGGCAAATAATACTTTAAATTATCCAGGCAAATAAAATACCATTTCTCATAAGCATAGTTTGCTGCTACAATAAAATTTAATCTTAACATAGCGCAGTACCAAAGAAATATGGAAAAGTACACCTTAATTTTTGTAGCAGTTTTTGTTACTTTCTTTAACAACTTATTTTAAATAACATTTATGTGGTTTATTTATCTTGATATCAAATTCAATAATTTTGCTAATATAAATTCTTCTGCTGCACATCGAAACTATAATAATATCTTATAACAATACACGTTCCATCAGTATAAATATATTGGTACTTTCAAGGCATATCATCGAGTACGAAAGGATTTGTAAATGTAATATAAAAGTACTGTATCTCTTTGAACGGAGAACAGTGAATAAATCGGGAAAGGTAAATCTGATTTATATCCTATCAAGCAGTTGTGAAATCAAGTGGAAAGCACCATTCACTATTTGACTACAATGACTTTTCAGTCATTGGTTTTTCTCGTAATCATTACGCTTGTTTGATTTAGAATAACTCAAAACAACTTCTGTTGTCTAATAAAGTCATTTTCGAAAATGAGCACAGGAGATTATATTAGCCAGAAAAGTACCAGTAGTTTCTTGGATACACAATAATATTCCATCATTTATTTACATATTTTAATATAATAGCTGCATAAATATATTCGTTTGATTTATTGTTTGTTCGTATTACGAACAATAAAATCATTCCTAATATTTATTATTATCAGCAGAAAATAAATTGCAAAAAAAATTATTACTAATTATTAAACATATAGCAGCTATCCCAGAGAAAAGTATTGATCGCGAATGACGTAAATTAATTTCTGCAAATTTTGCAGATAAATGTTTATCATTTAAGCATAATGGATCTTATATTCGACAAGGAAAAATGTGTGTGGCGTGTACGTAATCAGATGATCAAAGTTTATTAACGTTTAACAATGTTTAAAAATGTTTGTACCCGAAACATTATGAACCGTGAAGTTTTTTATTAATTTCATGAGTTGATTTATTTTGTTAATTTTACAGCTCATTGTTGCGCTACGTTCTAAGTTATGTTGTAAAATAAAACAATAAAATAATTGATCCACCTTTGCTTAACCTTTATATAACACTATTTATCCATTATTTAATTTCGTTTAATCTTGTCGCCAAATCTCATAATGTACATACAAACTTTAAAATTGGATTTATTCTCTACTTTTTAATTCTCCATTCTCATTCCCACGCAGTTCAGAGCAAAGCGTTCGCTTATTTGATTCACGCTGACTAGTATTCTGCTAGTTGGAAAATTTTCTATTTTATTTTGAAAACTTGTGTGATTGATAGTAGTCTAGAATCATTATGCCAGTAAATTCAGGCTGTAATCTCATTTTCTATTGAACGCTTTGTCAGTGAGTTAAAAGTTCACTAAATATTTTTAATGCTCGATATTTTCAATAGTGGGTTAAATTTCCCTTAGCTATAAAGTGCGGAAAAAAGGAAAACTCACGAGCATAGGAGGTACGTAATCTCAGGCGTACACAGAAGAGTATGATAAATACAATATAAATATTTATTTAATGGGCGGCGAATCCTGGCGAAAGGAAGTTTTACATAAGTTTTTTTTTTCTTGTTTTTCTCTTAACTCCTCTCCCTGTTTGACCTGATCTTTGGCCCTGTTTCTTTAGAAAGTGCTCCAAGAATTCATTTATCCTTTTAAGAAAATTTATTATTAAGTACACTAATTATGTGACACAATCAATTAACCTAACCAATCTAAAAAGTTATTACTTAAAAAATTCCTTTACTAGGATCACCTTTTAGACAGCTTCCTAAATATGTTGTTAGCCCGTTCGGTCGTGGATATATGCCAAATACGGGAAATTTGGTAGATTCAAAAATTCTCATAAAAGCATTAGAAAATTTATTTCCCCAAGAGGGATGTCTACGTGGAAACGTTTTCCATAAACGTTTTCCATCGATTTACAGATAGTTAGAAGTTAGACCACAGCCTCTTGAGCCAACGGAATCAAACCCAGGGGCAATTTCTAATAATAAACGACGATCTTAGCGCAACAGCGCTCGAGTGGTAAATGTTGCTGAACACTGGCACTTCGGTCCAGGGTTCGTGTTCCGGCAAACGGGCTGGCTGTATGGGCGTTTACATAGTTTTCCCCATGTGCAACGTGGATACAAGTCAGTTTCCCTTAAAAATACCCCCAAGAGGCATCCCTCCCTTTCTGTGTACTGCCTAAGAGCGGAGCACCTAATAAGTAAAAAAAATGATTTTTATCTTCTTGGCTATTTGAACAAAACTCGAAGGCTTTTCTTCTTCGCTAATACTGAATCTTTGATTTAAATATTTTATCTCTGCTTTAGATAAATTACACAATTCATTTATTAAATAAGAAGTCAGTATGTTTCTGACATGTATTCTCACTTCTTATTATATTTCTTACACAACTTTATTCTTTTATGTTACTTATTATATTTCTTCCGTAAACTTATCCTTCTATATTAATAATATCTTTCAACGAAGTGCTTCCGTGCTTTGCTTCTTAATGCAGATAAATATGTTACTTAAACTCATTTACAGCGTTAAATATGCTTTTACGTCTTCATTTCTTTCTAGATCTCACCCTTCACAAATTCTTCCGTATTTTTCGACGGTAATATAGCGAACAATCAACATTTTCCTTTTCGATCAACAATAAAGCGAACTACCCTTGTTGTCCGTGCTTTCTTGATATATTAGTAGAAAATGAGTAAATGTGAATATTTATTTGATTGCACAAAAGAAATGTTAAATTGTCATACCGCTGTAAATAACGGGAAGTTAATATGCAAATCTTGTCCAATAAATAATGATGCAAACAATTTTGCATACCTTTAAAATGCGCTTTAGGAGTTCAGTTTAAAAGAAATGGTCTATTAACTAATAAAAATAAGAAGTTAATAGACGTTGTAAATAATGGAGGAGTTCGTTCGCAATTATTTTCCAATATAAAGCAAATAATTTTGCATGCCTTTAAAATCTCTTTATCGGCGCAGTTTAGAGGAAATGATTCATTAACTAACAAAAATATGTATTTTATTACTTAATATACGCGTTAGATTAAATATGAATTCAATCATAGATGCTAATTATTTAATGGCATATACAACGCATATGATTATTTTATTTCCACATTTAGATTTTGACACTATCATAATTTAAATTAGTCCTGAGTTGCATAAGACGGCAGAGGTAATATGTATTTATAAAAAATAAGTTTTGAAGTGCAGTAAAGTGTACGTGGTTATGGTATACAATCTTCTGTTAACGTGAGAATGTAAATTGTATATGGAAATGTATATCTTGTTTCTTAGTTTCTAACTGTTCAAAGGACTTGTTTATCTTCTAATCATCTCATCCTCCAGTGTTTAGTGTCTTAAATAATGTCTCACAGATACACATCAGTCTCAATTTTGGAATAACTTGGCTTTCAGTGGCGAGCACCAAAAGTAAAAATTTATAATTAATATTATGCATTTTAATATTTAAAGTGCAGTGAATTAAAACTATTTTAACTATTAAATTAAACGATTTAAATTTAAGGAGCAGGTAATGAATGTTAGATTATGATGCAGTCAAATGATGCTGAATGTACGTAATGGGAGAAAATGCAGCAAATGAGAGCTATGTGACATAATCATATTACAAGATACAAGCTTGTAGAGTTTAAAAGAAAACTGAAAATTTTAGATTGCGGTTTCATTCATCGCTTGAAGGTAATTTTTACTCTAAAAGATTAGTTTACCATCCAGTGCATGTGAGATATACGCTTGGTTTATCGTACCTAAGAAATATTTGTTTGGAAAGGTATTTTTTATGGAATTAGACCTTCTTTCCAGCAAATATTACGTGCCAAACCCCCATCAAGGGAAAATGGCCATCAGTTTCTTTGTCACGGGAATAAAGAACCAAAATAAAATCACATTTCATTTTATAGATCGTAAATAGGGACCAAAACATTAGACATTTTGCTAAAACTTCTTTTATGCACTAAACGGAAATGGCTTAAAATTTTCAGAAAGCCAAAGACCATTGAAGAATCCTTGAAGGTTAAAAATTTTAAAGAATTTCTTTCTAACATTGCAGATAGGCTTTTTCATATGAATTTCTAAAATCAACAGTGTCCTTGAAGGATATTATCCAAAACATTGGATGCCTTATTAATCCACATGTGGTCTATTATGTGGAATAAAAAGCACTTTTTGTTTTTTAAAAAGTACTTCAGTCAGTCACATCAGAAGTTGTATTTATAATTGACAAACTTAAAAGTTCTTACAGTGTTTAAAGTTTAAATTTACGAACAAATGTTTAAAGTTTAAAATTTCAAATATTTATTTTGGAATTATAATTCTATGAACATCATTTATTAACCAGAAACTGAGAATTTGACGCCAGGTTTATTATAATATTAAATTTTAAACTTGATATGAAGAAGCCTATACTTGAAAATAAGTGAAATGCAGATAGTCGAAATTTCGGAAAAACTCCTCTCCAGCGATGTGGAAGGGGAACATATTCTTAACTTTTTAAAATCGTACTTTGGAATCTTTATCTCTTTAGATTAAGAAAATCTTAAAACATTCATTTCAAGAATTTGTCGCTTCTCCGTTTTCATTAAATGGCCCACTGCTCAAGCTAGTTCCTTAAAAGGCATGAAGAGTTCGGGAAGACGAAACGGAAGTCTACTCTCGAGTTTGCCTATGCGATTAAACATATGAACAGGAAGTTTCTCTGTGTTGTGTCAGGAATTTTAATGCATTTCCTTGTTTATATGCTGGATAAACTGAGTAATTGTCCTTTTGATAAAGTAGCTAGGCTGCTGTTTACTTACGGAATCGAGGAATCGATACGATTTGGATTTGTTCTGAATCGGGATAAGACTAATTAAGGGAATGAAAAGAAATCAGATGAAAGTGATTTCTTAGATTAAATGTCTGTAATAAGGGATTTTAAAGATTTCTTCTCGAATAATTCATTTCGCCAGATCTGACATGAATTAAACTGAAAATACTTGCTTTTAAGCACTACGCTGCTGCTGAATTTAAGAAAATGAACAATTTCAGTCTGAGGTGCAAGACCAGAAGCATGAGATTTAATGTTTTGTTTAGAAGTTGCTTTTCAGGTTTTTCAATCGGAAAAGCAGTCAAGTAAAACCTCGAAATCTTATTAGCTTTCCCCTCTGTGCTTGAGTTTGTTGAATTCGATTTTCCTGGATTTCTCTTGTACAATGCAAGTACAAAACAGGTTCTGTTAGAAAGGGCACTTAAGCAGCATTTGAATTTTATTTTTCATTCCTTTAAATACATGTGTGTATATAATTTAAGGTGCTATAATATCGTTAAACTGAAGTGAGGAATTTCATTTCGAGTATTGAGACTATGGCTTTCAATTGCTTTTAAAAACGCCGATTAATATGTTGAATGCTATAGTAGTTTCTCTATAATATGTTTGCACATTTAGGTGTCTGTAAATATTCAAGAAAACGATTTAATATTGGTGAAATTATTAATCAAAATATTCACTTTTATATCTTCGAAGTTCTGATATGCTTTTTACTTCTCAGTTAATAATCCATATTTGACTGAAGTATCACTGGAAGCATATTGGTTTTAGTTTGATTTATTTAATTACACCAAATCACTCTAAGGCTGTCTATCTAAGGTGAGGGATGCCTTCGTGAAAGATTTTCTAAGGAAAGCTGGCTTGTATCACCGTTATTCATGGGAAAAACCACGAAAACGCCCATGCAGCTAGCCTTTTTGCCTGCAATCGAACTACCAATTTTCACGACTTTACCGCTCGGTTGCTGATGGGGAGCCAATATGCGTTAACCAGTATAAGAGGGTGGAGTTTTATCATAAGTTATACCTTTTGGACTGATGTCCTAGGTACATCCGTCATCCTAGGTGCATAGCCATCATCCTAGGTGCATATCCGTTTAATCCTAGGTGCCCAGTCTAGCCATTATGAAAGTCGCTGTATCAGGGTCAATGTTCCTTCTAACCTTCTTCGGGAACATACAAGGACCTGACTCGAAACAGAGAGCTTACTAAAGCTATGTTCACTAATTGTGGCAAGTAGACAGGATACAGACGAAGGGTATACAAAACCCTTTATTTTTCTCTATATACAATAACTTCCGTACTTCGGAATACAATGACCCGCCACTAGGGGTCTAACGTAAAAGTATAAAAAATAAAACTAAACTCTAATTTAACTTTAGAATAATACACGTGGAAGATTGGCCTTATACTAACAGGAAGCGTATGTAGCACAGAGACTGTGAACACTACAATACGTTTAATTTATCAAGAGGATTAAAACCTCTGGCCTGGAAGGCAAACAGCAACTGCGTAACTTCTAAGGTAAGCGGCCTGCGTTGACTCACTGCTTCCTCTCTTTCGCTTGGCAAAAAGGCCACACTTAAATACTTGGCGTTCGCCAGACAAACTTTGCATAAAATCCTTCACGCTTATAATTCTGGCCGGAAGTAGAAAATAAGAAGTGATAGTAAAGATTTAAAATAAAATAAACGTTAGTAAAACTTAAGATCCTTACAGCTGAACACTGGTAGTTCAGTCCGAGGCTCGAATCCCGCGAACGGGATGGCTGCATGGGTGTTTTCGTGGTTTTCCCCATGTGTAACGTGTATACGAGCCAGTATCCCTTAGAAAGTCCTCCACGAAATCATCCCTCCCCTTAGGCAGGTAACCCTCGTGTGCTTTGCCATAATTAAATACACCACCAACACCAACTAGCCATTATGTGCAGTCAAAGACATTATGTCCATACCTTAATAAAACAATATGATCATATAAATTATGATATTTTGAAACAAATCTGGTTAATAACATAAATGTACTTAACGTCAGATTCTTTCTCGCAGAAACTACATTAAAATCATTTTATTTACGAAAGGTGGCACTATCATCTACATACTCATGTTGTGTATATTTTTAGCTGAAGTTACTTTATGGTAAATTTCGATCCTTCAGTGTCCACTAAAGCTGAGAAAAGTGTTAAAGCTACACTTTTATTTTATCAGTATATAAATGTATGCAATTCGCTGAAATAGATTTCTTTTTTAATGTCATCAGAAATTACATAGTGCGCAATTTAAAATTTTAGTTTATGGCTTCGAAATATGAAAAAGACCAAGCGACATGTGTATGTTACAATTAAAAAATGTTATTACAATATTCAAGATACTCTGGAGTTGCTTACACACATCGATCTCGATCATTGCGTCTACTCGGGAATGTTTGCTTCTATTGATAAAAAAAAATTTATGTCTTATGGCAACATTTTTAAGTATTTCAGAATACTTACAAAACTAATTAATTTTATAAGTAATTTTTGTTATATATAAATTAAATTTTAAAGCACACTTAGAACTTCTATTAAAATGAGACTGAGAAGTTATACCACAATAAAAAGTTGCTACACGTTTTAAAATGTGTTATTCCTACTTATAAAAAGTATATAACGAAACTGACTGCTTTGAAAATGATCACTTTAAAATATGCTTTGAAAATAACTTCTTTGAAACATACGAAAATATTCCTTTTTTAATAAGCAGTATTTGAAATGAATCTCACATTTAAAATTTCACAGAGTTTACGTTTCTACCTTTCAAAATATGACTCTGGCCATACAGAATATAGAGCATTTCCACGCAAAAATACGAAAAGGATAAAGACATAGAAAGTAAATTAAGTAATAAAGAATCAGAAAATGTAGCGCTCCTCGAAACTTGCCACTCAACTTATATTTCAGAATGTTTTCGTATTTTATTTTTTCTTAAAGTTTCGATTAAACTGCGTCGTTTTCTACATTAGTGATGCACATTTCTATATCAGACAAGGCATCAGAAATGAGAATAGTTGGTATTGTATGCCACTTGTAGATTTCGAAAAAATGTTCCCTGCACAAGGGAACTGTAAAAGGTTTTTTGATATATGATGTTTTATATGATAATATATAACATTATCATAATTTATCATATATGTATATATATATATTAATATTAGTTTCAATATGGCATTTTATTCTTGCCATCTGTGAGAACAGATACGTCAATTGTCATCTCAGTTCTTTCAAAACACTTTAATAACACCTTTAATAACCTTACCTTTAATAACACGAAAAATAATTCAATCTTTTATAAATCTCATAGAAATTGCCTAATGATAAATAAAATAAATCCTAACAAGTTGATATGAAAGCAACAAAAATAGAAGAGGTGTAAACGTAAATTTTTCTAAAGTAAAATCTGTAAGAAATTAAATTAAAAATCAGATTTTCTTTAAAATAAACATGCATTAGATGTACAATTCAAAAATAATATGTCTATTAACATCAAAAGGATAACAATAAGTGCGTCTCGTGTAGCTGAAATCCCATCTAAACAGGAAAATACTTCTGTGCATTGGGATTGTTTCCCTAAACAGCCAAACATTTTAAATCCTATTTTAAGCCAGTCGTAATGCAATAGACATCGAAGAAAACTTTAAGAATAAATCCTTCGCTTTGAACCTGCTGAAAAGAAGAAAAGAGCTAATATCGACTTAAGGCTTGTTTATTGAATGAGCTTACTTTATATGGTAAACAGGGAAAGCTAAAAGTGCTTTTAGCAGCCCTGACTTTTGTTTCACTTTATTTTTAATAGCTAGAAAAATGAATTTAAAGCTTTCTTTTTTTAAAGAAGCCAGAATAAAAGTTTCCTGTATTATTCATATCATAAAAGTAAGGGGAAAATATCTGCTTCAGGTATCCTGCAAAATATTAAACAGAAAAAGAGAAAAATGAGCTTTAGTTATTCTTTTTCTAAACATATCTTTCAATCTTTTCATACTTCATCTATCTTTTCATCAATCTAGCTTTCAATCTTTTCATACAACAAGACGAAGTTAAAGGAATAATACAAGATTTATTAAGGCATTTAAAAATAATTATTCGAACAACTTTTAGTATAAAATTTATTTAAAATTTTATTGAATCATACGAATGATTGACGCGACAATTTTGTTTGCTTTTCACCTCATTTGTTTTTTTTTCTCAAAAACATCTAATGTAAATGCCGGTAAATTCTTGATTTTAGATTGAAGGTTTATAAGGTTTTGAAAAACTCTTATAAGATTTTGAATGCTTCGAATTCTTGTATGAAAGCTGCGATGCACATGAAAATATGTATATGAAAGCATTACTGTTTTCAATGAGAAATTTGTTTTATAAATACATGATTTGGAGTCATATTAAAATGAAGTACATCTGCTATATCCCTTTTGTTCCTTATATAATCCCTTAATTACCTTAAGTATATCCCTTTTGTTTTCTCATAAAAAAAGGGGGAAGAATTTTGCAAAATCACATTAATTTATTTTTAGTTTCCACTGAATCAAAGAAACTATAATTATAATTGTCATCTTTTTTCCTTCAATTCCTCTCCCTTGAAAACTCATTTTAATTGATTTCTAATAGAAAGGTAGATGCTAATTCTTGGACATTTTAATCTTAAAAATATTTTAGTAACTAACAGTTCCAGGAATTTTAAGTCATCAGTGAAGAAGTAAATAACACCACTTTGCGAATAAGCTGACTTCAAATATTTTTCAAGGTATTTCTCCTCGTAACTAAATTATGATCAAGTTTTCTTTAAAAGGATCTCAACCAATTACACTAAGGCAGATTTCCACTAGTGGTTTGCATATTGAAAGTGACTAACCAAAACGTAAATTTTATAAACTAATGAATATAAGCTACAAACTTTGATTTTATTTTCAATACATTTTCACTTTTAGAAAACATTAAAAATGTTTAGGTTTTAAATTATTCTATGTTATAAGTGCAATAAAAACCTCAATCTTTTGAAGAAAACTTCATAGTATTTCATCTTTGGAAGTAAACTTCATACTAACTAGAATAAATAAAAATTCTCCAAAGTCTTTCGCTTGTGCGTAAGTATCAAACAAATGTATGCGTAAAAATAAGTACTAAGCACATAAAGGTCAATCATCAATCATTTTTAAGATAATTTTTCAACTAGTGTAGCCAAAAATTTCCCATTATGTAGTGCGTGTTATCAACAGATTTATACGTTTATAATGATTTTTCATTTGTTTAGTTAATGTTAAAATAGAACTCTTATTAACATTCCTCTATTTATATATAAATATATATACAGAACATAAACAAACCTATATTACTTTACTTTATAGTGACATAAGGGACATTATTTCTTCTTTTTTATTAGTTTGGCATCTACATTCATTATCTGAGTACTACATCTGTTATCTTCTCATATTATTTCGGAATTAAGTTTCATTATATTAGAAATTATACATAAATGATGAATAATATATGAACTGCATAGAGCAGAAATACTCTTATCGCTGGAGCAAAATTTCAGCTGTTTATTTAACGAGCATCACTCATTACGCAAACCAACATCTCGGTTGGCAAATTCTCCGGTACAACCATTGAATTATATTTAGCTGTTTAGTTTCTAAAATATTATAATATCTTTCGAGGTGACCATGGCTGTCATCACATAACTCTTTGTAAAATTTGAATAGAAAGTGCAATTTTCCTCCTGACTTAATTCCACTTCACAATAAGGCTGCCTTTTCTGTTATAGGCGAAATAATACCTTTCTCAGCTCTTTGCTCTGCGATTTGCTATTTGTGCTAAAACCACATACATCATGCTGAACAGTTCTTACTCGTACATTCCAATCTTATGAATAACGAATTAAATAAGGGTTATTTTGAGTTATAATTTGAGTAGATTTGTTGAGAATATTCGGTTTGCTTCCGAATGAAAAGTATAAGCCAGCGGTTCTCAACCTTTTGACTAACGCGTGCTATCTAAACAAAAATTGAAAAACATTTAGTACCACCTACCACCAAAGCTCAGATCGCATAAATTTATGAGTGTAGAGAAAAAACTCAATCAGGATGTTAGGTTTTAATTTTTGAATTTAGTAGTTAAAAATACTTTGCTTCTTTGCGTACCACCTATTTTTCTCTTGCGTACTGCCAGTGGTACGCGTACCACCGCTTGAAAACCCCTAGATAAGCCTTTACCAAGAACTGACCAAGGATTTTTCGTTGGCTAGCAGAATGAGCTAACCACTATACCACAAGGGCATGCATGTTTTTACTCGTTACAAGATATATTTAAATTCTTTAATTTATTTATTAATATTGTGTTTTAATTAGTTAAATCTCTTTTCTTGGTAAATGAATGCGCAGCGGGGAACTCTTAGAAGGCAACACAAATAACTTCATCTTCACCATCAAAATGGAATCCAGAAGTATGAAAAAGAGAGAAAAAAGTTACTAAATATACCTGATCCTTCTTATTCTTTTCGTCATTCAACAGAAAGCGATTTGTGTGCATGTGAACCTAAGTGTCACCAGTAAACTTGGGGACACTTGGGGATAGCATATGATTCTTAACAACTCATTCTTTCTCCTAACAAGCTTTATAAAAAATCGTTCAAGTTGTAAGTACTCTAATAGAAAGGAAATAAAATTAAATCTATGTCGCAAATTAATAATTACATAAATTTTCTTCTCTCCTACTTTTTCTTTCGAAACATACTATTCTATTGCAGTAGAAAGCTATTTTCTGAAAACATTAAGAACTTTTATTTAAGGATCTACGCACTAATGTCCCAAATATCCTAAAACATTTTCCTGGCTTGTGTTTCAGTAACAATTTCCTTTTTCTTATAATCATATATAATGTAAATACAGACCAATTTTTCTTGACAGTCATGTAATTCTGGTGTATTTTATCATGATTCAATGATCCATGAGATTCATGATTCATTATCATGATTCCTTTATTGTGGAAATATATTCCGTGAAGAAAGAAAGTTATAAAGATTTGTTAATGACAAATTAAGCAGCTTTCTCCAAAGTAATACGTTTCAGGATAAAGAAAGACACATCTTCTTAGGTTTACTGTCCAACATTCGTACGGAATTTAACATATTTAAGTTTTAATGTCAAAACTGTTAATGGTTAATATTATAAGAAGTTCAAAAACATTTATATCATTATAACCCTTCTACTTTAGTTTTTCCTTCAGGCATCACTTATAGCGCCTGAAATAGCATTAACATAATGTTTACTCTTAAACTTCGCTTGTCTTTTTATAAAGTTTGTCGAGCTGGGGAAGTGAGCAGTTTAATTCCACATAATCTCTTGCAAATATGTATGGACCTTCACTTTATTGCGAAAGTTCCATTCGAGATTATTAGATTCTCTCTGAGCTAATTATGGTAAAAAAACAGTAATGCTGAGAACATTGATCAGCATTGCTGTAATTGTACGACTGTAATTGTTTTGTCTGAAAACAGAGAATAGAATAAACTAAGCGAGGAGAGTATATCTGTGGAACCTTTGAAATGCCCTTACGAAATTGAAAGCTAATGCCTCCTTTATGGGGATTAACATCAAAGCTGCATCAGTTTGAAATAACCTTTGATTACATAATGAAGCCTAGACAGAGCTTTCGAAGAAAAGTTTAGGATTTGTTGAGAAACTGAAGTAGTGGGAATTTCTCCTACTTTTCTGAGAAAATTCTTAAACTGAATACGAATTTTCGATCATGTGTAATATCCTCGCTGTTGTTGTTAATGCATGAATTTCAGATAGTCTCACATTTGGTCTTATGACTTTTCCCCCAAATTTAATTAAATAGCATTCTATATACTAACTTCTAAATAGATAAAAGTTTATATATTTGATATTTAGGTCTTAGTAGTCTCCGAGTGAGGCCCTGAGAGATTTCCATTCCAAAGAATTTATGGAGACATTAGGGAATCTTTGAAGCAAGAGACATGAAAAATGAGCAATTCCCTGGGCGGGACTCGAACCTGGACCTCTCGAATACGCGCTGAGTGTGCTACCGTTACACCACGGAGCGGTAAAGTCGCTGAACACTGGTAGTTCGGTTCGAGGTTCGAATTCCGCGGACGAGTTGGATGCATGAGCGTTTTCGTGGTTTTCCCCATGTGTAACGTGTATACGAGCCAATTTTCCCTTAAAAAGTCCTCCACGAAGGCATCCCTCCCCTTAGGCAGATTGCCCTAGTGTGCTTTGCAGTAATTAAATAAACCAAACCGTTACACTACGAAGGCATGCAGAAAGGAGGGAGAATATACCTTATATTCTCCCACTTTTAAAGGGCGACTGGGGATTAGAGGACCCAATCGCCAAATCCTGGCGGTGAAGAATCATCATCCATCACCTTTTAGTTCGGGCGCCATTGTAGAAAGAGCTTAATTTTTTTGGAGTAGGAAACACGAGAAAAATGAAATGAAAAGATGAAAAATTCGTAAATCTCGGGGAGGATGTAAGTTAAAATACATGTAAATCTCAATGAAACATATGTAAATATAAAAATTTTAATTAAAACTAGCAAAAGCTCTTAATTATCACTCTCTGTCCTATGAATAGTAATAACTTTTCTGTATTGCATCATTTCTAGATCAGTTTATGTCACATGGCTTTCATAACACTGATCACATAGCTCATTCGGAGCTTGAAATTAAAATATCGAGAATTGAAACTTTTCTCTTAATAAGCAACTTAAACTGAATCCTTTCTGTTAATAGGCTGCCATATTGAGTAAAAGCCCACTTTTCCTTCTACCTCTTTTGCCGCTAGGGCGTTACCTCGCTGCTTTCTTCCTACCGCTATATTTTCAAAAATGTAAATATTCTGGAAATAGGCACGATTAGCATGCCAAGTGAATTGTGACCACAAAAGTCAATTTAAATAAAAATGAATATTTAATCTTCCTCGGCTTCTATGTTTGCTGTTTACGGATTCAGCATTCTACTTTCTACGCCATCAACATTGCTACGTCTATTTCAATACATGCATTTTGCAAAAGCTTGCTTCTCACTTTCAATGAAATTACTGATCGCATTAATATTCACTTTATCTTGAAGACGGTTTTCTTGGAATAACAGCATTATAACTTTTAGTTTGTAGCTTTATTCTTACTTTAACTTAAAACGATTAATGTTCACTTACATTTTTTCATGATATAATATAACTCACTTAAAGTTGAAAAGCATTTCTTAGCAAACCTTAATATGTCATATATTCAAATCGTAGCTATCTAAATTGTTTTCTTCTTTTAGTTCGGAAGAAATTAATCTAAATTTCTTTGTAAAAATACTTCTAAATGACATTGGTTGAGCCACGTACGAGCTTTTTTTGCAGGTGTTGTTATAGTTTTCCACGAAACAAGACGTAAATCGCGATCTTTACTCGCTTATTTCCTATCATAGTAAGAAGAAAGAAATAAACAATTGGGGATATTTTCAAGGTCATAAATGAGTGCTTTATAGAGAGATAAATAAATGCTTTACAGAAACTCTTCAGATAAAAAGAAAGAGTGTTTTACTGAGATACTGTTCTATAAATATACTGCTTGTCGCTTTATGGATTAAAGATATAACATTAATATTTTATGGATAAGATAGATATTTAGCTACGGTCTGTTTTCTTTTCACACGCACATAACAGCAGTCACCCAGAAAACGGTATAATGGTTAGGAGATCCTACTACGGTACCGAAGGATCCGAGTTCGAATCCCGAAGAAGACATGGGTGTTTCTAAATGTATAATGTCGGTGCGGCATGGAGGCACTTTAAATATACGGCGAGCCGAAAGTCCTCTCGTGTGGACTGGTGCAAGGGAAGAGTGGTGGGAAACCCCCGGATCCCTCCTCGGGGTACTCTCCCTCAATATTGGGGTGGAAAATAGAAGTCTAACCTCTCTTTGGAGTAGGCTCTAGCAACCATTGTTCCATGTAATATGGACAAGACAACTACAGCAACCCACATAACAGCTACTATTTCTGCTACATTTTACGAAGTTTCCGAATCCGTTTCCATATAATCAAAATTCAGAAAGACGTGAATGATACTATAGAGTTATTTAAATGATTTATTTCAAAAACCCTTTATTTGTCATTTAAATATTCTCTCTTACCTAGACCTTCATAAAGATACAGAAGGGCAAAGCAAACATGATTTAATCACAAAATATAGAAAAAAATTAAATGCAATAAAGTCCGTTTTAACTAATTATTAAAAGTACGCCTACTATTTAATTGATACTATTATTTAACCCTCTGACCTAATCAATACTATTATTTAACCCTCTGACCTAATCAATACTATTATTTAACCCTCTGATCGGCCGTCGCTGAGAAAGCACCAATTCCCCAAAACTGCCAGGAGAAAGATTTGTTTTTTGATTTTGATGTTAAAATGCCTTGGGTATATATACCTAGATTTAGTTTCTTTTTATATATTGCCTTAATTTCTTCGGAATGTTTTAAGAAGCGTTTGTATATACGTTCTTACAGACATCACAAAAATACTAGGCTGTATATACATATGGGGCCTTGCGGGTTAGATGATTTAAAAAAATTTAGTATTCATAGCATAATCATAATGAATATGGCTAGAAAGCAAAACAAATTTTCGACAGCGTGGACCAAGCAGCGATTTCTAATTAAGCCCTGCTCTAAATATTATTTGTTGAAACAAGCTGGCTAAATAATGTTTTGGGGATTTATTTCTTGCGTAATGTAAGCACAGGGACCTTAACAAGACTTCCACAAAAGTATTCCGTTCCACAGATATGTGTTTAGCTATAATCGAATAATTAAAATTCATATATCTATCAGCGACCATCATTAAGCACATACTTAACAAAGGTACGCAAATTTACTTCTATCTGAAATGACAAAAAGTAGTTCCTTTAAATGCATTTCTATTTAAATGTTTATCTTTTAGTTATTTATTGAAAATGTAAATGTTTTTTATCAAAAGATTTATTCTCAGTTTACATCGTTACTAGAAAAAAGAATACATTCAGATGTCGCGTATCATAATTCCAAAATCAAAAATAGTAACATTTCTCATACAGGCAACTATCTTTTATATTATTTTTCAAGTAGTTACAAAAAAAAAATACTCTCTTCTTTTCGGACATCCTGCATTTTACTGCTCTCACTGACATTTTTTTTCTAGAAGTTCCATGTTAAAATTAATATTTCGTTCACTTTTTTACACTTTTTCAGAATGTTTCTGCTTAAAGTTTTGACAGCATTACATTCAACATAAATAACGATTAGATAAGCAGTGTTACCAAGATAAAACCTTCGCCAATAATTCTTGCCAGTTTGGAATCTTCAGTACTTCGATATCATAAATGTATGCGGTTGAAAGCAGCATTAAATAAATTAAAAAGAAAAAATTAAAATGTGTAAATTAAGTAATTCTGTCTGGATTTATTAACGACATTTTCACCAAACTCGAAATTTATATTATGAGTACTATACCTAATCCACCTATCTCGTATAAACTGACTCAAAATTTGAAAAAATGGCCGATTGAAAAATTCCTTTCATGCGCATAAATGTCTGTGTAAAAAGTAAAATCTATTTATTTTTATATTTTGAAATAATATAATTGATCACAGTTTTCTTAATGTTTTCCTTCTCTTTAATTTTGTTTAAAAATTTAATATATTTTTTATATCTGGAAATATTTGTTCTGATACTATTTTACGATCAAAACAAAAAGCTAAAAAAAGGCCCGATTTAAAACTAAAATACTTTTTACATGAGTTTTAATATCATCCAAGAGCGAAGCGAAATATTTGTGTTTTTAAATATATATATATATAATTTTGAGTTAATTGAAACAGCTAATATTTATCCCAAATGTTTAAAATTAAATAAAACCAATTCCAATAATAATGAAATTAATTACTTTGATTTTCTCAATTCTATAGTCATTGAACTTTTTGATAAAAAAAGACTTTTTAATTTTCCAGCGATTAAACTCATTCATTGGAATTCCAATACTTCCAAAAAGTAATTGCAAATACCATTATCACAGATTTTCAGAATTAAAATTATTTGCACTACATTTGAGGACCTTATTCAAGAATTTCAGTATCTAAAAATTAAACTTTTTAATAACCAAATTCCACTTAATTTTATTAATTGCTTCTCCAAAAATTATATATTACGTTGGTTTAACATTAATTTATTGTTGGTTATGATAGCTAGTTACTTAAACCGGGTTTGGAGGTATTTATTGCTTGTTTGACAATTGCTAATATAACTGCAAATTTGTGAATATTCTCTCTATCTCCGTTATTAGCAAGTGAACATTTCTATTGCAGTCTTATTATAAAGCCAAATAAGTGAAGACTTTTAACTCCCTTTCTTCTTTTTCATAAATTTTTCTAGCAGCATCTCTTACATATTGCTCCTTTCACATGCAAAAATTTAATTAAAAAAGTTTCAACTTACTCACTCACAGTTTACTTCTTTTAATTTAAATAATTTAAAAATTTTTAATTTGAATTTCTTTCTACGAATTTTTAAATAGTCAATTTATTAATTGTTAAGGTTTAAGGTGTGTTGGAACCCAAACATTTTCAAAAAATTGTGATTTTGGATTTTTGCATTTTCAAATTTTCCATACTTTTATCTTTCTAAAAATACCATTATTTAATCCCTATGAAAATTAGAACTGTAAAAAATCTAGTTTTAATTTGTCATCGAATGCTTTTGATCAATGAGGAGTTTTATATAAAACCGCGTTTTTCTCCAAAAGTGATTTTCTTATACTAGATGTACCTTTTCTCAACTACTGCTCACAGGTGTTGAAAATTTTTATAACTTATATATTAGGTTTTCTAATATTTACTGAAATGAGCTTTTTCTGATAAACTAAGGAAAAAATTTTTAATTTGTTTGTGTGAGAAAAGTGTTAAATTTTTCTATGTCTAACAAAATAGTCTGTAAATTACTCTAAATTTCAAAATGTTTCAATAGCTCATTTCAGTATAATCAGATAGCTATACCTTAATTACACAAAAAATTTACACAAAAAATTTCAAGCGTGTATCTACAGCAGATTTGGAGAAGAGGTACATCGAAAATGGCCAATTTAACATTATCGGTATAGGGATTGCTGATACCCCTTAGTTTAATGAAACAAAATGCATTCTTTTCAGTTTACACCCACAAACCACTCAGCTCAACATTTTCTAACAGAATTCTAAGCAGCCACCAAGCATTCAACTCAATGTTTTTGTTCAGAGATTTATTTCTTAAGTGTTCTTTTATTTTTATTCTGAGTTTTTCCCCTAGTATTTGTTTTGGTGTTGCGTCGGAGCAGATTATATCATGATGATTCATTAAATTAATGATGTTAAAATATTTTTTTACTTTTTCGCACTTTTAAAGCACTTTGTTTATTTTAATAAATAATCATAATTGGCGCTTATTTTTTTTTATTTTAATTAATTTTTTGTTACAATTTGTTTCAAGACTTCGCGATCAATTACATATAATTTCAAACGTGGTTCTGTTGAAAATTCTTCGGCTGCTCCCTGAAAATGACCAAGCAATTTTGAAAAATTATATGTTTTATATCAATTTATTATTATTCTTTTAATTTTATTAAATTGTTTTTGTTTCATTTTGAAATGTTTTGTTTTAATTTTATTTGAGTATTTCCTGTTGGAAAGTTGGCTCTCCTTCATGATTTAATTTTGATTTAATTATTATCTCTTAATTATATATATATACCTCTGAATTTATATTCTCCTATATATATTTCTTTTCATTATTTGATAATCGTAATAAACTTTTCTAAAACGGAAACTAAGAGTAGGATCTTGATTTTCAATCCTCATCACAAATTTATTTCTTTTAATAAAGAAAATAATACTGTATTCTTCGAAGTCTTCAAATTCCAGTTTGGATTAGCTCTACAAAAAGTGTCATGTTACCAAAATTGTCGTTGTCTGAACTTCTCGTTTCACTAAAATCATTTTTGAAACTATGTGTCTGTTATCAGATGTTTCATGCAATCGCTTCGAAACTTCTTATCCCCCCCCCAATCTCCAAGCATAAGAGACTCCTTAATATTTGTAGTATGACGAGGTTTAGATTCATGATAAATGGGTTGGTTATATGGGTGTGTTTGCGGTTCTTTCCGTATATAATGCGGAAAAAGACTCTGTTCGAAAGTTTTTCGCACAGTCATTTCTTCCCTTATGTCGGCATATACTTTGCCCCGTTCGGTTAAACAAGCAAGCAATGAAACGTCAGTTATATTTTTTAGTTTGCAAATTCTCAATGAAGGATAGCATATTCTGAATGAACTTATGTGAAGAAAAATAAAACACCAATTTGTTTTTAGTCCAAAGAGGGTTTGTCCCTGAAGGACTATTGTTTTCATTTTGCGATTTTGCTTTGAATCACTATAAACGGCTTTTCAAACTGTTGCCACCAAATGTTAGAGTGCTGCATTATATTTGAAGAAATTAAATAATGAAACATCTTCATAAATGTATGCATATTTCTCGCATTGCGATAAAACAATGACTTATTGATCACATTACACACCAACAACCGAGTAATGTGATCAATAATTTTGATATTTCACTTTCCAGGTTTCATTATTATCAGTTGAATTTATTCGACATTCATAGTTGCTCTTGTATGTAATTTGAATTTGAGTCTCAATATTCGTTAGAGAGGTTTTTTAAGAAGGCATGCTTTTGAAGTAGATAGAGCCCTTTGTAATAAAATTACATTTTATCAACATATCATTTAGTTTAACCTTATTATTAATAAATTTTGCATAGCTTCTCGATACGAATTTCGGTTTTTACTGGATACAATAGTTAACCTATTAATTGGGGTTTGATCTTAAGTATAGCAAGCTTAGATAAACGCAATAAATTTTCATACACGCACACTGAGGGGGTATTTTCTGCCTTTTTAAACCCCCATCACAAGTTTATTTTGAATTGCTATCAGAGCGGAATGTTCGAAAGAAGTGTCTTTGAAAGTAGCTCTGATTGGTTGTTGCCTTATTAAACCCCTCGTAACAACGATTGGCTCTCGAAAGCACGATGAGTAAGTAATTTTAGTCATCTCGCACTGCGCTACCAGCTTTGTTTTCGTTTAACAAACATAGTTGACGTGCCTTAATTGCTCACTTCCGAAATTAGTTCCGGAATCAGTGGTCGTTTCCACAAACATAAGAGAGTGATAAGATGACGGAAAGTTGGTAGTTCATCTCAAGCTTTGACGTGAGGGCTGACGTGTGTTTAATTTCACAGCTACGCAATCAGTGGTTGAAGTTTGCTTTTGCAAGATTGCTTGCAATATCTTGTGGGTAAAATGGTAAGGTTCAACCAACTTTTAAACAGGAAGAAGAAAACACGTTTCATAATCACGTTTCTGCCTTCAGTCACTTGGAAGGTTTGCATAAAGGTCAGATAACTCAGTAGGCACAACTTATTTTCTTAGTTTAAGATTAAACCTGTAAACCCTAAGCCATGGCTCTTTTCGTATGCAATACTATGAATTTTCTTTTAGGAAACCGGAAACTGATATGCTTGGCTAATTCATACATATGTATTATAAAGTTAAATATGTTTCAGTATTTAACTTTATAATACTTATATATGGATTTATTTTCTTTAAATTTCACACGTTCGTTAAATTCTATTCTCTTAATATCAAGAAAACTTAAATGACATTTTGTAAAATATAATGATTCCATATAAATGAGATTTTAGTTTCAGATTACAACGCAGAAAGTACTTTTTAGAAAAATATGACTGTAATGTCAAAATACTTTAACTGAAATTGCTATATGAAGAAAAATAAAACACCAATTTGTTTTTAGTCCAAAGGGGCTTTGATTCTGAAGGACTATTGTTTTCATTTTGCGATTTTGCTTTGAATCACTATAAACGGCTTTTTAAACTGTTGCCATCAAATGTTAGAGTGCTACATTATATTTAAAGAAATTAAATAATGAAAAATCTTCATAAATGTATGTATATTTCTCGCATTGCGATAAAACAACGGTACATAGAGCCATTGAATTTTAAATGACTTAATCCTCCTACGAATATGGGCATGTGGAAGACAAAATTTGATAGTTGCAATTTGTTTTATTATCCATTTCATATTTTGCAAAACTTTAACAAATTCTTGATTAACAAACTCAAGGATTTCAAAGTGAGCAATGGCAACGTAGAGCAGAAAAAAAAAATTATCTCCAGCGCGCGAGTCTGTATCGAAAGTTCAAAAGATATGTTTAATTTAAAAATTATTTTGCGATATCGCTGTTGAAGGGAATTTTACTGTTCAAGTGCGAAGAACGTGATATTTAATAAATAAATGTAGCACACAAAATGTTAAAAAAACGCCCCTTTGGGCATAATTTAAAATCTGTTTAAATCAGTTGAACTAAATTGAAATGTTTATAGAGAAATTGAAATAGCAAAGGTCTTAATTTATTAAATAAATATAAAACGTCAATAAAATTACTTTTAATAGTTACAAAATATAGTTCTAAAAACTTTGGACTGAAATATTACCTTTTTAACGAACAGGCAAGTTTAAACTTATGGCTACAATTTTTATGTATGCAAATCTTGCAGCTAAATTCGCTTCGAAATATTTCCAAGCCAAGTCTTCCCCTCCCTCTCAGAGAAGATTTCATTGAAATCACTGATGACATATTTTATTAAGATTATTTCAATTAACAATTTATGTTATTGCATATTGCAGCCCTGATCAGTACAGCGGTTATCGATGTTGGCAACCGTATCGTTGGGCCCAGCGTCGAGTCCTGGAGAGAGCTTAAATGTTTGTAACTGTATAGTATCCGTGCGGCACGGGGACACTTGAAATACTGGCAAGTCGAAAGTCCTCTTAAGTGGTTTGGTGTTAGAAAAGAAGTGTGGGAGTATCTTCGAATCCGTCGCCTGAGGTGTTCTCCATCAAACTTGAGGCAGAGTTACCTGTACGAAATTCTGGTATCCTGTCCACCTGCACATCTACCTATCATTACATATTCTATCATTGCTTGTAGTAAGGATAAGTGTCAAGAAGTTCCGAAATGAAGAATTTTTCTTATTAATAAACTTCTCGAAAGCTTTAATATTCATATCGGTTTTCAGTACGATGCATTTCAGTTTTAAATGAACTTAGTTACTATTTTAGTAAATTCTTTCTATCATAATTTCAGTTACCTTGACGAAGGAGTGTGTAGTATCTTTGAACTGGAACGAATATCAGATAGATTAAATTTGCTTTCTTTTTCCAAAGATTTTGGCTATCTGAATGAGAAATGAAAAATAAAAAATCTGATGTGGATAACACGTGACTTCCTTGTACGGCCTATTAAGCTATACGCATTTTTACTGCACTTCATGTAACCTTATTTCATCAAATTATTCTAACTTGAATAACCGATCCCTCAAGGCAAGTCGAAAATGGCATCAGAAATTGCAAATTTTGAAATTAAATATACAAGTCAATTTTTGTTGTACGGAGTCAAACTTCTTATAATTTCATTTTTCATAACTAGTATAAAACTTCCCGAAATACAAGTGTAACAACCGGACCTTATTAAAAGTTAGATTCTGTTATTTTATATTTATTAATTTTTCTCCCCAAACATTGGCAAAACAAGAATATTTTCTTCATTTAAAAAACACTTCTGTAATTTGACGTTTATTACTACGGCGCAACGGTTGCGAAAATAAAGGCCGGATAAGGACTTTTAAGCAGGATAAGGGAGAATGCATATATATATATATATATATATATATATATATACGTTTGATGCTGGAATAAAAAGGAGAGGTGCACAGCTAAGCAGATAACCCTAGTGTGCTTTGCCAGAATTAAGTAAACCAAACCAAAACATTTTAGAGTTATACGAAATAAAGCGATCCGAGTCATGCGGGAGTAAATTTAAATGAAGTGTAACAAAACATTTTAGAATTCAATAGCCGTACAAGGAAGTCATATGTTGTCCACTTCATAATTTTTATTAAGGTAAAGTAATGTACCACCAAATAATTAAAAAGTTAAGCTTTGTTTCTCTTTATAACTTACAGTGGTCGGAAGGATACACACAGCCCATTGGGCTTTTAAATTACTCAGCGGTATTTTCCATAGAAAGTCGGTCCGGAATGAACTAAAATGACGTCAACTTTACCGCGCTTTACATGCCTTATGTAACCTAGCAGCCACTTTGTAGAGTTTGGGGAACGAAAATCCTTACAAATCGTGGTATGAACACATCTAAATCATTTCTCAAACTTTTTCGATATAGACACACTTTTAGTACTTTTCATTTGTTTTCCATTTGCATTTGCAAGCAATTTTAAGACTTTTCTACGAACCTCTATAAATGTACAGGTATGTCTAACTGTTAATGATTGCCAGAAATGCCATATAAAATTACCTTCAAAAATGCACACATCATTAAGGCTTAATTCTCTTAAACAGATCTCAACAATGGAAATGAAAACTATAAATTAAAATTCATTTCATATTTAATGCTTGTTTAATATTTTTCCATTAACTCTCGACTAAGAATGTTACTACGATTGCCATATATTTTAAAGGTAAGTGCGGACAAAATTATCAAAAACGAAAGACGAAAAAGAAAGTGGGGAGAATGCCAACCTTTCAAAACATGTTTATTCACTTTAAACTGAAACATTCAAATATCATACTTTTTAAAAGAGGAAATGTCTCTACGAATGTTCTGCCATTTTTTTTAATCAGATTGTGGAATTCGCTTCCTCAGTTTCTTTTACTTCAAAACTGCGAATGTAACTGGAGTTTCATTTTTGTTCAAACGTTGACAGAGTTTTTTGAAGAAATTAAAGACTGCCATTAGCCATTAAATAAATAAGACTAATAATTCACTGAATGGGCTTTTAGAAATGGTTTCCGATTAACTGGTGGCAATAAAAGTGAAAGAAAATAAGACTTCAACCTGGCTTAAATTTTTAAACGTTTTTTTTTCAGAGCAGGTTAACAGTCTTAAAAGACATGTAATCATATATAGTAACAATTTTAATAATTTAGAGATTCCAAATTCAGAAAGGCAGTTTAATTTTTCTATTAGTTCTGTAAAAATGTGGAAATGTCTACATACTTCAATTATAATCATTTCTATGAGACAATAAGAAAACGTAACTGATTTATAGGCATTTGATGTATCATATGGATCACAACACTTAATTTTCAAAAGATTTCTTCCCATTTGTGTTTTGTAATTTTATATGAATGGTAGTTTTTCATAGTCTTCTCATTCCCTCCCTCAGAAAATGTAAATCATTATGTTCTTCATTTGCATATTTTTCTTTTCTGTACCATATATATGTTAAGAATTTTAGTGCTGATTTAGTTGAAAAATCTGCTGTTTTTATTGTTAATTTTTCAACTTCTGTCAGTCCCATTTCAACTCCATAGTGAAAAACAAAATTTAAGTGCTGAATGTGGGACGAGTGTAAGTTTAATACCTGCGCTGTTTGTAACTACACAATGAAGTTTGTACTATTTATATCATTATGTCTTTTATCTTTAACAAAAGTCGCAATAATGTCATTAAATTATAGAATTTTGCTCATTTATGTTACAGACTGCGACAAGACATTAAAAGTCCAGACTGTCCTCCTAAATACGCAGCCTATGACGAACTAATTGTCATGAAAGATCTAATAATCGTGTGCATTTTAGCGGAAAACTTTACCTAAGTATTTTAAGCCATTTTCACGGAAATGTACTAAACCAGCTTTAATCGCAGAAGTAAAGTGAGTGTATTTTGCTTATTGTAAAAAAAGCAGAACATTTCTAAAAACATTTCCCACTCTAGAAAACTCTTACCACAGCAGTGAATTGCACGCATTTTGTACAATATTGTAATATGCCCCACTTGCATATCCTATATAACTGTACATATTGAATTTGAAATTGTAAGTGCATCTGTATAAACATTGAAGAATCACGCGACCAGAAAGTTACTTTGTATCAATAACTTTTCGTACCGTAGTCAACAAATTTAATGAAATTTCTTATGTGCTGTGTTTTCTGTGTAAATATGTGAAAAGCTCTTTTAGAGCAAAGAAAAAAAGTTTGAATTGTACAAATTATACTTACTTCAAGACCTCATTTCTTTCATTTAGAAATTATATGTAGTTTCTTTTCGTATGAATTCGCATGAAATTCTCATGTTTTCAAGGTTTTGCTGATCAATCAGGAAGATAGCTGAATGAAACAGTACAACAGTCACACCCGTTTACCTCCCTTTATCTCCTTACCTACGGGCTTGCTATGTTACGAGTCATCATCTTCATGTGTCTACAAGGACGCCACTTCAGTGAGCCGGAACATGCCATGTACGCTCACACGATAATCGCAGCTTAAAGCAGAGCCTGGAACCTGGAAGGCCGTCCTAATGACAGCCGGCACGTGAGTTTCCCTAGTGTTGTTACCAATGGTTAATTACCTTCATGTGTCGCGTTATGACATGGCGTAATTTAATTCTATTTCTTCGCTTTAAAATATTATATATTGCGAAATATAGTGGTAGCGCTTAACTAAAGATACACGTCATTTTGTTTTCCCGCTGGAGGGTTCTTAATTCTCAAGGACTGTTAGAATTCACTTCTCCTAGGTCCAGATCAACTGGCGGAGGGTTAGCTTCGAGTACCCCAAAAAGACAATAAAAGGGAAATGGTCATTAACAGAGGACAGTGACAGAAGCGAGATGGAGTATGGAGTTGGGGGTGACATGACGCTTTGTCTCTGCTCTTCAATATATAACGGCCTTTTCTTTTGGTATATAATTTATTTTTGTGAAACTGAACGTTGTGTTATATGGCAAGTGTTACATGGCTCATATTTATGTTGTACATGGAGAAAAACATGGAAATGTTCATGCACTCAACTCTTTTGCCGGAATCTGAATCCGGGTCGAAACAATGTCTTCATAGGTGCTACTCCTTCGACCTCTGTTGGGCTAAACTGTTTAAAACAGAACTTTCAAGCTCGAGAGTAAATTATTTATCAAATCGAAATAGGACACTTTATATCTCAAAACAAATTTATAAAGCCAGCATTAATTCAGTCTATTAATTGTAAGAAAATTCTGGAATATGTATTTCCATAATCTAAGTTCAGACCATGTACGAATACCGTGTCGTTTGAACATTCCCTTATTTTCAGGGAAAACCTTCAGTTAACTGATTTAGATTTTGCCTCGAGAAATATTCTCGTCCAAGTAAGATAACAGAATCTGAAATATCAAAGAGTTTTCGAAAATGTTATTCTTTTTCCTAGATTTAATTTCAGATGATACAAAGAATTCAACTAACTTCTGTGTTTTCTTTAATTAAACACGAATGTAAAATTTCCACGGAGGGAATTGGTACTTGGAATTCTTTGCCAGAACTTACAGATTTGATATGCTGTTAAAGTTAATTAATCGCATAACAAAGCATAATTAGATCAGACTTTCTTACATTGAGAAGAGCATCTCGAAACCTTTGTTCACTAGGCTCTTTTCCTATGTCATGTGTAGGGTGATGAGTTATAGGATGCGGGGAACATTATTATCAAATTGCCGTTTTTTTTTTTTTTTTTTTTTTTTTTTAATAAACGATTTACATCTAAACGACACC
Source organism: Stegodyphus dumicola (assembly GCF_044657685.1). Taxonomy (NCBI): domain Eukaryota; kingdom Metazoa; phylum Arthropoda; class Arachnida; order Araneae; family Eresidae; genus Stegodyphus; species Stegodyphus dumicola. Next base: position 187,571,342 of record NC_140781.1, read on the forward strand.
CATGAATGTTATGCAATATGTTTCAATCATGATATAATTTTGCTTGAAGAATTTTAAGGAATCCGTTTAATAGCGTATCTCCGTTAGTAATGTAAATTTCTTGTAAATTTGGGGTTACAAGAGTACCCGAATGAAATTTTATTTCAAAATCGCCTTCGACCTTTACTTCTTCAAATTAAAACCACTTAACGTTTCTCTCATGATAGCTAGAAGTGATTTAAAACTATAAGTAAGGATAAATTTGGATTGTTTTCTGTACCAGGCCTGGGCAAATATTTTGACCGAAGAGCCACGTTAGGAATTAAAAAATACGGCGAGCCGGTAAGTGCAGTAGTATTTTTATGTATAACATTTTTCGAGCAAATTCCGTGAGTTTGACGAATATGTCTGAAGTAATAGTAGTGTAAAATTATAGATTTCTTCTTTATGATTATACATTTCTCTTAAACCGTCTTGCTCAAATTGACGATTTTTTTTTTTTTTTTTTTTGTAAATGAGAAATAAACACAAGTGATTACTTAATTAAGTTGCAAACTTTTTCTGATTACACTTATAAATATTTTTCCATATATATGATTTTTTTAACATTTATGAGGTATTTCTCCTGCCTTCTTAGCATTGTTATATTGAAAAAAACTATGTTTGTAATTTTAAATACTTTATTCCATTATAACTTAAACTTAACTGACTCACTGTGGTGCCAGATAAATTAACAAAAAAAATCAAAATCAGATAATTCACATTCAAAAACTATTTCATAATATTCATATATCATTTCGACATTCTTATAAATATTCGTATATCATATCTATCAATCAATCGTATAGTGGTATAGTACAATTTAACTTTTTAGGTTTGCGTTGTGAGTAACCTATGTAAAGGGAAAATCAATAACTCCAAATTCAAGTAAACTCCATGTTTCTTAAAAGCCCCCCGGCTCAAACAAATGGAGGGACATGACAGACCACAGAAACTACACTAAATTAAACAAATGAAACATAAAATACATATCAAACACATTTATTAATTTCTAGAATATTCAAACATATGATAACTAGGTAAACTGATCAGTCCCCTACAAATTAACCTTAAGAGGTAAATTAACATATATACGAGTATCATTTTAAATCTTATACTCATGTTAGGTGTACTAATTTTTTTTAACATTACATAACTCACAATTTAGGCGGTTGTACCGTATATTAATATAGTATCATTACTCGGTTACAATTTAAATACAAAAGACAGAAAAAAAAATTCACTCACAGGGTGAAGTTCATACATTCAACTCCTATGACATCATCGACTGATTAATATGGAGTGCTGATAGTTCAACAGATCGTCCTACTCATTGCGTTGACCATTCGAAGAGATCGAGAATGCCATCATCGACGGATTAATACGGAGTTTTAGAGAGTTCAACAGATCGTCCAGCGTCCAAAGTTTACTCGAGCACCACATTATTCCTGCTGTCCTTTATTCACAAAATCATCGTTAATGGAGGCAGACAGTTCTTGCGAATTTTAAAGATGACTTGGTTGCAACACCATTGAAGCTGTCCTTACAATAAATAAATTCCAGAGCATGGAATGATGAAAAAAAAAATTGACGCAGCTGGCACAGGCAGAATAAACAGTAATGCACACCTTAGAAGGGTCCTACACGAGTCTCTTTCATTCTGGAAGCCCCGAAACTCACCATAAGCGTAGAGCACCTTTGGAACAAAATCTAATTAGGAAGTCAAAGCCGGTAAAAACAGGAATACCGCATCAGGATGTCAGGATCACCAAGAGAATCTGCCGAACAATTCTTGGGATAAGAGAAATCGAAATTCTTCTGCTGAGCTCTATGCCTTATGCCAACGCAAATTCTCGCCAGCTAAAAGCCGAGAGAAAAATCATACCCTCTGCCGGCTGTTCACGCGGCTCGCGAGAAGCAAGACCCGACGGGTCAAGCCCCCGCTTTTTTCTCCTCTTACTCTTCTTGAAAATCAGAATCAGAAAAAAAATGAACTCTAGCCTGGTGCAAGCACCCAGGAAAACTCGGTTTCTCCGCCTCTGTGAGTTCATAGGCTTTCAAAAAAAATCATAAAATTAAATCTTACCAATCCCGGAATTTTAAGTTATCTAAATTCAAGGATCAAGGATCAAGAAAGTTAATTTACGGAGTGCGCTAGGCTAGGCCTTTAACTCCACATCATCAGAGATAGAATAATTACATCAAAAGAGGGGTTCATCTAATAAGGGAAGATTTTGAAGCCTAATTATAAAAATAAAAGCTTTTCAGATAATGCCTTCCGCATGAGAAAAAAAAAAAAAGGAAAACTCTTAGAAATTCTTTAAATTAAATTTTGTGTTTAAAAAGGGCCAGGAATAAATTTTGAGAGAGGAGTCAACATTCAAAAAGTTTTGAAAAGAATAAAAAGGTGCAATACATTTCCTTGATTCTTGATATCAACAGCAAAATAAAATCCTTAGGACAAGCAATCCGGAGAGTTGGGTAAAAAGGGCTGGGGGCGAAACCCGTTGGGCGGGTTCTAGTAGCAGTTCAGTGTGATACACTGAAGGAGGATTATCTAAATTGAGAAAATGACACACCCATGACGAATCAAACACCAGAAAATCTGACAATGAAATCCGAAAAACATCTGCACTCATAACGTGAGAAAAAAAATAGACCCCCCAACTAACAAGTGAAACTAAGCTTTTACGAAAATCCAATTACCAGCCACCCCCACTGTCTTGAAGTAATAAAACTGCAAACTTACAAAGCGACAGGAAAGCAACTTCCGTTTCACACGCATGAGCTAAAAGGGCGACATTGTTAGTGAAACGGCCATAAACCAGATGTGTGTCCTCGCAACCGTCTCTCGCCTTTGTTACAATTCCTATTCAAGAACAACAAGTTAAACAACACCTTAAGAGCCTAAGAATACTTCTTTTTCCAGATTAAAATACACATGAATACAAATAAAAATATTAGAATAATAATGACTTAAAACACATATTAATAATTGAAATTCTCGACATAACAGCATGCCTTCGTAATGCAGGGGTCTGTACGCTGGGCACATATTCCAGAGGTGTATGGTTCGATTCCCGGCGAAGACGTTGCTCATTTTGAATGGCTCCTGCTTCCAAAAAAAATACCTAATGTCTCTACACATTTTAAATCCGTATTTATATCCAAAATAAATTAAAAAAACTACTTACAAGCTAGTCTTTGTTTCTTTCGTTCTGATGGAAATTTCGCAGCGATCACTTTAACAGAAGATTCTCAGCCAGGAGTTGCCTTCAAGTGGAGAAACCCTCCTACGGGAATTTAATAGCTTCGAGGGGAATACGGGCAGGCTATTTTTACCTGTTACGTATTTCATTTAAAAACATAAAACCCTATTTTTATTCAAGTTATGATACTGATCAACATTTTCTATACTTTTTATTTTTTAATTTATAAAACACAAAATTTAAATAAGCATGCATGCTTTTTTCGAATTCTAAAAAGGAGGGTGAAATGTTAGTCTAGCAGCTGTGAAAGGAGGGGTGCATGAGACAAAAAGGTTTAAGTTTGTTCGGTTTGGTTTGCTTGATTACGACAAAGCACACAAGAGCTATCCACTTCAAAAAAGTTTGTAAACCACTGTTCTAAACAATAGTTCCGCCCCCCACCGTGCGGCAAACAACTATATTCCTGGAGAAATGTAATCACAATTTCTTCCACTTCTGCAAATTCCACAAGGATATATTTTAAAATTCAGTTTAGGTAAAAAATATCACGATTTGTCTAAAAAAACAAGTGGAACTTAAAAAGAATGCATATGGAAATGGAGACCTTGCTTAATTGAAGATTTTTACGAGCACGGCTGCTTGAAGAATGGTTTACGCGTATGGCTGGCAGAAATTGGCACATTCGGTAAATTTGGCTAAGATGGTTGCAATAATACATGTGTAACCAAACTTATTATTTCAGTTTTCCGAAAATTGCTTAAAACTTCCTGAAAATTCGTCATTCAGTGTTTTAACTTAACTATATCCTTTGAAATTTGCTTTTTAGTACCTTTAGTGACTTTGTAGTTAGATAGTGGTGTCTCGGATTTTCCAAATTATTATGGGAACAAATGCAGCCTTAATTGAAATCCATTTAAATACTTTACCATTTCATGGACATATAATTTTTTCCCTTCTAACATCAAGTTTAAAAATTAAGTGTGTTACGATCTCTATAGCTAAATTAAATTCGTAACTTCACTCACTGTCAGTTAATTCAACAAAGTCTACAATACTAGTCTTTTTAAAAATAAAATACTAGTCTTTAAAACCCATATTCACTAAAGAAATTTGCCTTAGCCAAACCTCTAAATTTGACTATGATAAGGAGTATCTCTGTTAATCGCATTCAATATCTTAAAGACAACAGAAGGATTGCCTGTGCTTCAACCCCGTCGGTCATATGAAATTTTTAAGCTTAATAATTAATATGACATCTTTGGCTTTTAACACACTTTTACATAATACATATTAATATGTAATACATTGTATAGCAATTGAATTTTAATCAAGTTCATTTGCATAAAATGTATCCTACATTTTCTTTAATGCATCAGCATTTTCCTCTTCAAACTTGTTTTTATGCTTATTATTTTGTTCCATTATAAACTAGTATATTTTGTTATTCAGTTTTTAACTTTTTAAAAAGTAGATGAGCCCTCAGCGTTCGATCCTTAAAAGATTCCATTCCCTTCGATAGGTTCAAATTTGTACACAAACAAAAGGCAAACAAAAATATAAAAATTAATAATCCTGCAGTGCCGGTTAGCTTATCGGCAGCTACCTTTTATCGACAGCTACAGAATACTTTTTTTGAAATCTAACATTGATAATAGTTGATTTGAATGAATTGATTAATAACTAATTTTTTGTGTGCATTCAGTTCTCCTTACCTAAATTTTCAGTGATAAATTTATGTTTCCAAATTTGTGTTTAAAAACAGGATGCGTAATTTTACAGATTTCAGTCATGTGTGTTTTGAAAAAATCGCCATCAAGAAACAGTTTGCCTATTTTTTCAGTCATATGAGTAATAGCAGAACCTTCTTCTATCCCAAATTCTTGCTCGTTACGTTTGCATGTAACGCATTTTATCGTATTATAAATTTTGAATCAATCCATTAGTTTTTTTCCCTTCCTTCCAGTGTTTAATTTGAGGTGAAGTTATCTTTTAACATTGCACTCTTTCAACATTGGTACACTCTCGGGGCAAAATTAAATAAATGGTCTCACTATTTACATTAGCCAAAAAAAGAAAAAGAGTTTGCGCTTCACTCTTTTATCGAACACACGATTTTCCTTTTCACGTTTTCGCCTCTTATCCATTTTTAAAAGGGCGTAAAATTATTTTTTGGACTACAGTGTTCAAGATGGTCACCACAATCAAGTCATAAGCTGTGGGATGATTATCAGTAATACTAGCTTAGAACTATAATCATTCCATAATTTAAGTCTTATCGCCATCTCCATCACATAGTGGAATACGTTCACATCTATGACGTTACTCTTACTCCTGGTAGCCCTCACTGGCTTGCTTCGGTTATCTTCATTTTCAAATTTTTACCTTAAAGGTGCTATATTACAGTTGGTTACAACAAAAATTTTGCTCTTAGTTATGAATTGTGTTACCTTTTCTCAGAGAATATTTGGCGTTTCAATCTGAAAAATTCATATGCTACTAGGCAGAATCTGTATTATTTTATACATAACAGCCACTAGGAATTATTCAATGATATGCAAACAAAGGCCCCTTCGAAACATAGTACTTCCTAATGAAGGCTAACAGATAAAAAGGGATGGTTCTGCTGCATTTGCGGCTGCGGTGGGCATGGCCCGCTGGCCATGCCCAGAAGTGACACCAGGAAGTGACGTCACCAGGAGTGACATCACGTCATCCATGACATTATAGGAAGAGGCGAATCCCATAGGCTGAAGGGAAGTTGTTTCAAGCTGCTATTTGAGATGAGTTGTAGAGTTCCTGTTTCTTTTGGTTTCGATTTCACATTTCAGGTTAGTTTTTCAAAATTTGCAATAGATAGATGAAGGATGCCGCGAGTACCAGAAAATGCTCATGGTGTCTGTCCTCTGTTGAGGAAAATGAAAGTTATATATTTTGGCCTTATTTTTTTTAATTCCATCGTTTAAAATATCAAGTGTTCGTCTCTGGAAAACTAATTTTTATAGTTTTACTTCATTTTACGTATATGTTTTATTCATACTTTTTTTTAGGCCCACCAGCAGCCTAGCGGTAAAGTCGCTGAATACTGGTTGTTCGGTCCGAGGTTCGAATCCCGCGGAACGGGCTGGCTGCATGGGTGTTTTCGTAGTTTACCCCATGTGTAACGTGTATACGAGCCAGTTTCCCTTACAAAGTCCTCCACGAAGGCATCCCACCCCTTAGGCAGATAGCCCTAGTGTGCTTTGCCGTAATCTCAATAAACCAAACCAAACCATACCTATTTTTATAATTTCCAACAAAATCTTAGTATTAACTTATTTCTTATATTTTATGACCATATGCAGGGTATTCAAGTTTAGATGTAATTTTTTAACTTTTTTCGTACTTCTTAATGTTTGTACTTTTCAGCATGTTTTAATTTTTAACTTAATACATTTTATGGGCGTTATTTTTCAGGTACACGCTTTTTATTTATCGTAACATTTAATTTTAAGCAAAAATTTTATTCTTCTGATATTTTTTTGGCTTTCCTAGTTTCCAACATAGTCTGAATTTTAATTTGTTTCTTATATTTTCTTTTCATAATGACATCTTCTGTAATTGTAATAGTTGAGGCATTTGATTTTACTTATTTTGCTATTTCACTTAATTTTACATGATTTCTTTACGTATTTAAATTTCGCAAACATACCGAGATTTTTTAAATGAAACATTTTCTTTTACGACTGCTGCTATTTCATTTAATATTGCATGATTTGTTCACATACTTAAATTTCTTATACGTAGATTTTTAAATTAAAGATTTTATTTTATGACTATTATTCACATTTTCAAACACTATAATTTCCTGCATATTCAGATTTCTTTATCATTTTAATATAGTTACTATTTGAATGCATGTTTTTAAGCTCTTGGGTGTTACCACTGTAACCTTCGATTACCTTTAAACCAACTTGATATATTCTGAATTTTTAAAATGAAGTCTTAACTTTTATCTCTCACTTTAGAACCATATTTACTGTTTCATGCACACATACACAATGTTTTCTACTACTAGCATTTAATTCCTGTTAATTCAATATTTTTGCCAATTTTAATCTCTCATGCAGTTATTTTTATATTTTAGGCCAAATGACTCGAGATAATTCTAGCTTAGTACCTTTTTCATAGGCTAAATAATTATGGCTATTATTTAGGTTCGTGAATATTTTTTTAAGGAAAAGTAGCGATTATTTACCTCACATGCCCCCAAAACTCCTAAAACCAATTATTTCCATTAACCGAAACAGATCTGAATTACTACTATTCAATGATTTTACTCGGTTGAAACTTTTAAACTTTATTCTTGCACTTTACAAATTAATCTTTTCAACTGCTTTTACTTCTAATTCTAACGTAAATCCTTTTCATCGGACTTAGTTCAATGCCAACCTAATTTACCAGGCGACTTTACTTACAGTTTCTTTCGTAATTTCTCATACTGCGATTTTTGTGAAAAAAAGCGAGTATTTCATTATTAGTCGCTTCAAAATAGAATTCACGGGCTGAACACTTCTGTCTAAAAATACCTTAAAGTACAATGGATTTGCGATAAAAGGGAGCTATCGTACGTTTCTCATTTGTAAACATCCTTCGGGATTTCTGACTTTTAGTGCTTATTTCACAAGTTTTTCAAAATCATTAGTAAATACCCTTGATATATTAAACATACTCAGAGGCGCTATACTGCTATGAAGAATATATTTTAGGTAGGTTATTATGCTAATAACAACATTCGGTAATAACTAAGTTTAAATACATAGATTTAGAATGTTATTTTCATATGAAGTAAGATGCAGGTTTCATACATGAATGTCAGTTTCCATTAATATATTTGCCAGTTCATTTTCTTACGAACGAAATCTTATTAAAAACATACATGTCTTCACACAACATAACAACGTAACGCACGTATATTTACAGAATAACCCAAAGGAAAAAACAGTAAGAGATATTTTACCGAAATCTACGTTATATTTCTGAATATTTTAACTTTCACGCATCCCGAATACAGACATTTATTCATAAACTCAGCATCACATCAATTAATATTCTTTAATGATATCGGTTTAGTAAGGTATACAGCTTTTCTGAGAAAGGTTTCGCACAAATAATATTTAACGATTTTTGTAGCTATATATATAAGTGCATATAACAGGAACGTTTTATGCATTTTAGAGGATTATTATTTAATTAATAAGCTAAATCTTACCTTTCCCAAGACGAAAACGTCAAAGATATTTAGATTTTCCTATATTGCACGATCGTTTAGAACAAAACATTTATCTCGGACGTATTTCTTTAATATAATATCAAGACTAAATAGAAATAATCATGGTTCATTGTAGAGTATTAGACCATTTACTATTGTATCCAAATGAGGACAGAAACGTTACCGAATTTTAGATAACCAAACCAGCATTTTCGACTAACAGAAAATGTACTACAGAGAGCAATCATAGTTAACTATAAATGAGTCTCAAAGGATTCTTATCGGGTTCTAATTTACTATGCGCGGGAAAAACTGAAGCCTGCTTTATCTAATTTTATTAGTATAAACATAAAAATCATGAATCATTCTGTAATACAATAAGATTTTATGTACTTATAACACTGATTCAAGTAAATTTAGTTAGCCTTTAATTAGGATTTTTTTATATATTAATTGCCTATATGCTACATATTCATAAATAAATAATTCCAAACAGTATTAGAAAAAAAATGTAAAAAAAACATCCAGTCCCCAGATACTCTCTAAGAAAATCCGATACATTGAAATAGTAAAAATGAAATGTAAAATATCGTAAAGCATTATTGTAAAGCTTGAGTAAGAAACCATTTCCTATAAGCAGTGCAAGATAAAAAAGAGTATTCTGAAGATAACTTATTAAGAAGTAAGAGTATGGTAATGAACCAAGTGTTTTAGAAATGTTCTTTCTTTTTCTAAATCTACCTTATTGCACTAAACAGAAAATTCAGTGAATCCTTTTTTTTTTTTGTGAAGGCATACACATTTTCACTAAGAGATGAAACCCGAAGTATTTTAATGTTCTCAAAATTTAGATAAAGACATGCTTTCAGAGGAAAAGGAAACGTTTTTACTTGAAAAATAAAATATGACTTGCTAAGGAACCTGTAAAAAAACACAGGCGATGAAGCTTCAGAGAAAAGCTTTGGTATTTTTAAGATACTTACGTATTATCGTAACTACCGTAGTAGCAATAACCAAAGCTTCAGAATACACCAAACCCTTGTAACCACCCATGCGCATAACAGTTATTCAGGCAACCATGCGCATGACAAATATTCAGTTTTCAATGCAGCCATTTTCTGCGTTCTTTTTGATGTTTTCCAGCGCCTTTTTGAGAAAAATATGATTATTTTTTGGTCTTAAACTTGATTAAAAATTTGTGCTTGTATGATTTTATTATAATAAAAGAAAGAGAGGTGACATTTTTGCAGGAATACATTGTTTTGCAGTATTAGCAAAAAAAGAAAGCAAAAGCAAAAGAAACAGTGCTTCGAATTCTTTCTCAAAACGATAGCTACGAAGTTTCCACCACAACAAAAACAAATGCCCGTTTGTTTTACTAATTGTGTATTGCAATTAGTTTTACTAATTGTGTATTGGAATAAAAGTATAGCTGAAACGTAGAATATGTATGTATTTAACATATAATTTTTTACAATAAAAATAATTGTTCTTTTACTACCGTAAAATTTGACAAACTGATCCAAGATGGTTGCGATAATACTTAAGGTGGTTGCGGTTTAATGCGTAGTACTTTTTTGATCATATTTCTTCTATTTTCATCTCTGAGTTAAATTTTACACGTCTCTCACAAATATTTCAGTGGCTTTCAAAGTGACATTACTGAGAAACACTACTAGTTTAGACTATTTTAATTTATGTTATTGCAAAAAATATTGTTCATTTTCAAACAAATTCATCTTTGAATTACATTTTACCTTTTTGAATATTTAAGCAAAACACTTTATACTCTATTGACAGCTAAATATTGCAACAGTTTATTTTTCTAAAATCTATTTTCATCTTTTCAAGTGATGCCAATAAACTCTACTATAAGCAGAAAATTTAATTCATATTATAAATTTAGACACTGTCTGCAAATAGAAAAGTGCTCAAGATGTTTACGTTATGTAGTCCATAAATTTATATATATGATATGTTATGTAATCTATAAATTTTTAAGGTTTGAAACCAATATCAGCTCTTCTTTATCAATTTCTAGGCGATTTTATGATGATACGACTATATGCAGTAAGAATAGTCAAAGTTTGAATGTGCTGTTAGTTATCGACATAATTAGACATGTCACCATAATTAAACTTGTTTTGCTATTTAAACAGCGTCATGGATATGTCAATAAGATGAACAAACGATATCTTGATAAACTGTGTTAATGTTGACACTCATTGTACGATCAGCAGGATTAGATCTGTTATCGTTTTACACTCATTGCTTGAATTCGTTATAAAATTAACTCTTATAACGTATTTCTTGCATTTTTCCGAAGACAAAAGTAGATATTTTATATACGCTGTAGAGACATTAATTGGAAGCATGAAAGACGAAAAATATGCAAACCGCCTTCACCGGGAATCGAACCACGGACCTATGAAATACCGGCTCAGTGTGCGGACCACTACACCACGAAGGCACGCTAGGGATGTGGGAGAAATACCTTATATACTTCCCTTTTTAAAGGGCGACTAGGGTTTTAGGGGACCTAGTCGCCAAATCCGGGGCGCGGAAAATCATCATCCACAACCTTTTTAGTTCGGGCGCCACTTGTAGAGACAGAAGTTTTTTTTTTTTTTTTTTTTTTTTTTGTGAGGCAGGAGAGATGAAAAATAAGCACCGCCATTGCCGGGAATCGAACCACGGACCTCTGGAATACCGGCCCAGTGTGCTGACCACTACACCACAAAAGCATGCTAGGGAAGTGGGAGAAATACCTTATAATGCAAACTATTATATCGAATATATTTAATTCTACGCTAATATTAATTAGCATTTTTTACTCTATCTCTGTACCCCCTTGAGGAAACATTTTGTAAATGTTTAGAATTAAAATCGTACTATCGAAATATGTACATAAAAAGTATTGTAACAGGCTTGTCGCATTTTATTAACGTGCTAGCATGAAACCGTGTTGCTGTGCTATATGAGGATTTCTGCAATTTTTTTTTTTTTTCATGTAAGAACGAAATCGTGTTATAAGAAAAATGCATGTACTTTTTAGTACAGTAGTCTAACGATAAATACAAGAAATGCATTTCTGTTTAAAGATTGACAGTTGTTTTATACGCGTGTATTTTTGAACACATATATAAAGTGGTATTGCTAAATGATCATTCTTACCGCTCGAACTATTGCGTCATATAGAGCGGTGATGGAGAGTTACCTCTCGAGTGCAAAGGCTCATAGTTATGTAAATTTAGATCTTTCCCTTTATGTTTATATTTTCCCATGATATTTACATCATTCATACTCTAACTTCTTTCCGTCACCTCTATAATTTGTTTCGTTCCAAAGTTTTCTTTTTTACTTCACTTTCTAGGTAATGAATTTCTATTCGTTTTTTTTTCAGCCGATTATTCTTTTTTTGTCTTCCAATTGCTCTTTTATGGTCACCCTTAATTATTTTTAAAACTTCACACAAGTGTGTTAGCAGTTTATAATTATTTTGAACCATAATTATTCATTTATTATTTTTCTCAATAAAACGTCAACTTATACATTTTATTGAATTACACTAATCTCATCTTAGAAGTAAAATAAATTTGTTTGCATTTTTTCCAGTTCTTTATAATTAATTTTACAAACTTTAATTGGTTTCTTATAATGATTTTCTTATTTACTGCTAATTTACCTTCCTAAGAAAATATTTTTGAATTTGTTTTCCATATTTTTAAATGCCATTTATATATATATATATATTTTCTTTTGTATTTTGTCATTTAACTTTCAGTTTCTTTTCTTTTTTGTTTGATTAAGTATTGTAATTTATACAAAACTTTTCATTTTACTTTAAAATTCTGTTTTTTACCTTCGAAAGCTGCGTTTAATTTTTATGAAATAAACTCTGCAAATTATTCTGTTTTCCTTTTATTATTTTAGTTTATCATATTTTACCAGATTTCAGAATCCAGGATTTTCATTCCTTTATTAGAGCAAACTTTTGATTCAAGAACTTTGCTCATAATCAGATTAATTAATATTTAAAGCTAAAATTCCTCATCAGTTTCTGTCAACAATATATATTTCATTTAGGATTCGTCATTAGGAATTTCATCATCTTTTTGACTGTTTAATTGTAGACACATCATTATGGTATAGAAAAGTTTTCAATGGCATATTTTCCCTTATCGAATTTCGTCGAAGAGAGTTTTTCAAATAACTACCGCTTAACGCAACCATATTTTTAAGGACATTCATTTAATTTGTACCAACATTGTTTTTTATTGGATGTATCATATTTCTAATGTAATGAAATACAATAAAGTCCATTAATCTTGAGTTGAATAACATATCTCTCGAAACTCCTCGAAAAATTACAAATTAAAAACAATGTACACTCTTCTTGGTAAGGTTTAGTTATTTGGAGGAATAAGTTGGGTTTGGTTTGGCTTAGGTGACTGCGGCAAAGCATAGAGGTCTGTCTAAGCGGTTAATTTTCTTTTCATAGTTGGCTGACAGAAAGGTTTGGTTGTTAAATTCTGCAGCTTGGTTAATTTGAAGGACTTTCATGTAGGTGCTTTCTTTCCATTTCTGCACTGATTGACATCGAAAGACTGCCAGCTAAATTATCAAAAGTTATATTTGTAGTTATGTGATACGCTCGAGTAATGCAAAGAGTAAAAGCCTTTGAATTCAATTTAAACATATATTCTTTCTCACTGTCCTTAGTTGTGCCCAAATTCCGGCTTTGTAATTTACCATTTTTGATATGACTATTTTTAGAAGAATCCGTGTTATATGGAGATTTAAGCCTCAGTAATATCCGTGCATATATCGTACGCAGTTAGCTATTGATCTTGTACGAAGTATAATATTTTGTAGACGAGGAATACATCAGATCAAAATTCTCGAGAATTATTCAAAAATATATAAAGGTTTTGAAGATGTAACCATATGTTATATAATTACATGAAAATTTCAGGCCCACTGAATTTCAGGCCCGTTCGCGGCCAAGCGGTAAAGTCACTAATCACTGGTAGTTAAGCCCGGGGTTCGAATCCTTGCGAACAGGTTGGCTGCATAGGCATTTTTGTGTTTTCTCCCCATGTGTAACTTGTACACGAATCAGTTTACATTAGAAAGTCCTCACCGAAGGCATTCCTTTTCTTAGGAAGATAGCCCTAGTGTGTTTCGTCATAATCCAATGAACCAATCATATTCCGTGTATTCAAATTTCAAAACATTTTCAATTATTTCAATACCTTGTAGAGTTGCGCGCCTCCAACCTGCACGCAACCAAGAGGTGACTGTTGAAACTGGAAAATAGACAGAGTCTTGCTAAGGGTTTAAGTTCCTTTTTATTCAACTTAAGAAATTACAATTGCGTGCTCTTGACGCTCACAAACTACGCCGACCCGGCGGTAAAATAAAAATAAGAACCTGAAAAGAAATAATAACAAGACTCTAACTACGAGGCTCTCTAAACGTAACTAACCTCACCGCGTTTTACAATACCGCTGCTAATTCAGCAAACTTTGAATATCACGTTGAACGATTAACAATTCTCCGAGGCAAGCACACAGGCCGAAACGCGGGGTTCTTCAATTTCTGGCTAACTACCTCCTCGCTCGTGAAGTAAGAACAGCACACCTCGAACTCGTTTCCATTCTATTTAACTCAGAAACTTCCGCTGATAATTTGAATCCTTGCGCGTTCTACTAAAATTTACATACTCTGGCATTAGCAGTTTTAGGGGAAAGTAAGGCTTGACAGGAGAGATAGTTTAAACTTAAAATAAATGTTAGTTAAAGTAAATATAAACCCTACAACCTTTCCAAAGAAAAATATTAAAAGACAGTTTGAAATTTGAAGACAGTTTGAAGGGGTAGCTTTACTACAGTTAAAATTCCAACAAATAAGCTTCTGTATGGATGTTTTCGTGTTTTTCCCCATGGGTAAACGAGAAAGTTTTGCTTTGAAAGCCCTCCACGAAGTCATCCTTTCCGTTAAGCACACTTCACGTTTTTTGCCATAATTAAACAAACCAAATCGTACTAGGGAGCTAAAAGGTAAATCGAAAGTGTCAATGATGTTTAAATGCCACCATATTTGCTACTTAGTGCTCCGAGTCTGAGAATGCAACAAGGTTTCTTAGATACTAGAAAATCTCAACGCAATCAATGAGTTTCAGTTGAGTGCGATTAAATATTTACTTTATGAATCTGGTATGCTATTCCGTTTCTGAGAGTTATAAAGAAAGCTGTAAATAATAACTTGAAAGTGAAAATAAATGAGCTATTTGAAATTAACAATTTCGAATTTTTAATTAAAAATTGAGAGTATAGAAACTCCTATTATTGCTGAAGCATATGAAACGTAGTACTTTTAAGCGCACTGTAGTGTTTTCAAAATGTTGATAACAGTCATAATGTTAAATGTTATACAGTCAAAAATTTTTTAAATTAATGGTGACTTAAGTTTTGTGGTGCTTATTCTCATATTTTTAACATCGAATTTTGGATAAACATTCTTAGAAGCTACTAAAATCTCCTTTAAATTAAGTTCTTACTGTAACTTTCTTTATTATCCATCGAATGGCAGAAAATGTTTCCACAGTTGTCGAATTACGCTATTTAATAAATATTGCTACCAATTATTTAAACTAAATTTGAATCTTTGTGCGTAAAGAATGCATTATAAATTTTTTGATTCACTGCATGTGGGCGTTTTGCATTCGTATTTTCAGCATGCAATGCCTATATGCAAAGAAAATTGTTTCTGCCTCAGCAAAATAGTTCCTGTTTATTTTCATTTCGTATGTCATGTTTTCCTCGAGAAAAACAGAAAGAAGACAGGAAATTTGGTTTCTATCAAAAACTTCCTTTCTTTCATTAAACGTTTGTTCGCTGAAGGAGCTTTAAAACATTTCATTGTATTTTACACACTCTGAAGTTGACGAGGCGACCTTTTCTATGTGCGTGAAATCGTAAAGAAGGACTCACCGCTTTTATCTATGTTTAAACTGTCACTGAATTTGGTGTTTTCAAAACCATTAGTCTTTGTGCTATTCTTGAAATTCCAGAAACTGTTTTAATATTCTGCATATTATTGATACTACATAATCTCGTCACACTTTAAAATTCTTCGGCGACTATTATTACTATTTGGTTTCAAAATAGAATATATCTTGAAACGACCACATTTTTTATTATTTATTTATTTATTTATTTTTTCCGGTAGCTAAAATTTCCTGCCATGCTGATATTAAGCTTTTAATTTTCAGTTATCTAGTTTCAAGAAACGAAAAATCCAACTGAAACGAAGTAACTACCACCCTACTTGATTCATTTCATTTCCTATAAAATCAGATATGTAAATGTTAGTGTTGTGTAAATCTAGAAATAATAACCTGAACAGTAAATTCAACAGCATTCTAAAAATTTCTATCTAAATCTCTAATCTATCCAGGAAGAGAAATTCAAAGGAAAGACCTTCCTTTCCTTTCTCTATACTGCATTACTGCATTCTCCTATTACATGTATACTGGCATTTACTTCTAAAAATCTTAATTGTAAATGAGAGACACATACATAAACACATGAGTAAAGCTCAAATTGTCAGTGTTGCATCCCAAACAACACTGACTTTGAAGACCATGTCTGCAATTCAGCTCATAGAAGCAATGGCCTACAATTTCTGTTTTTCTTCTAAAGCAACGGAAACAATTACTATAGCTATACATATTAAGCTCTGTGTAAATAAATAAATACATACAAGTATGGCATTTTTCTTGAGAGATGTGAATATGAGTTTCAATGAATTTGCACACAATGAAAATCAATGAATTTATTTCACTTTAGACCGAAAGGTACAGTAAGTTTTGAAATAGGAAACGTATTACACCGTGCGTTCTCATGATGGAATATCTCACTTGCTATCTGCTGGTCTCATGACTTTCTGTCTCCTTCTGCCTCCCCCAAACATCGGTTGAGTAAGTTGCACTATTTGAGTAAAGTTATTATAGGGCTACATAGTAGCAACGAAATGTCATTGGTGGCCTTCATTGCAATGTGTTAAGTTTATTTAATTGAATAAATCAAAGCATGTGAGGATTATCTACTTAAAATAGGATTCTTTCTTGGAGAACTTTCGGAGTAAAATTGGCTCTTGTATAAATTACGCATAGAGTAAAACTCAAAAGCTACTCTGCAGCCTGCCCATTCACTAGGATTCTAATCCGGATTGACTTAACCATAGATCAGTGGTCTTACCCTTTCAGACACTGGGACACCTTAATGCAGCATAATTTAGGTCAATAGATCTAATACCTATTACACTCCTTAATTTCTAATAACTTTAACCCTTTAAAACTATAGAATTTGGTTGTTTTGTTTGTTATTAATTTAGTAATTACTTATCAGCTAATGATTATTAGGTCACAGATTTAAGAATTTACACAGAACACCGTAAATAGTAACCTTTTGTGTCTTAGAAATAAGAATACGACAAAAACGTTATACATAAGGAGTTTGCGGAATGTCTCCAAAAATATCATACTAAAGCATTTAAGATCTGATTCTTCTGCAATGTATTGCATATATGACTACTTTAAATCAGAAACCAATTGGCATTTTTAGAATTTGGACATTAGGTATATCCTATAACTAATAACATTTAAGTGAATACAAATTATGGGATTTCAAGCTAGTAGCAATTCTGTCCATTGTCTTCTTATTTAAGAAGAATTTGAATAATAAAGAAGCCAGAAAGCACCTTCTCAGTTGTTTTAAAAAGCAGAGTACGGGCCATTTAAGGTCATTAATGCTAGCCTACTGCTGCTTTTAATTTAAACTACTTTTAATTTCGCCTGAAGTTATGACCGGACTGTGAAGGATTTTAAGAATACAGTTTGTCTTTTCAATGAATCCCATTTTCTGTTTTGTATTCTATTATACCTACAGAGAGTCTTCGTTTAGATTTGAAAGCGTAAGAAGCAATGTGAGACGAAATCAGTTAATGAAGCTTGACAACCTCCTTCGATAAGCTATGTGGCTATTAATTCTTGTTCTAGAGGTTTTGACGTCTTACACTCATCTATATAGTACTATAAACTAGGTGTATCCCTTCATGTAGCAGCATTTTAGTAACAATCAAATGGATTTCAACAGGGCAACCAGTTATCTTTTGAAATGAGTATTTCAACAGCATATCATATCATTTGATGACACTCTGATGGTTTGAGGAATATAAGGAATAATTTTAGCATTTGTCCTGACCTAAAAATTGTATACATACATTTAATCCAACATCGTCGGATGGAATGAATAATGGCTTAACCTTATAACATAAGGGTCCATTCTCTCTAACCAGAAAAATGTAATCACTCAATACTTTTAAGATGAAAGTTTTAATCCTTATGCATGCTACAAGTTTTATATAGTTGCTTAAGGATCATTTTGTTCATTCTTCACGCCCATCAGTGACGAAGTCGTTCAAACCGCTGAAACGCGGTATTTCCATTCGTGCTCATGGTCCTGAAGAGTCCGATGTTTAAGTAATTGCTTTCGTGGTTTTACATAAAGTAAATATGAGTTTGTCTTAAGAAGTTTTGCCTGAAACCAGTCATTCCTTAACCCTTGTGTGCTTTTTCTCATTCCTATAAACTCAAACACATTTTTCATAAATTTACATTCTTAGGAATCATTCAGTAATCACTTTTCTTCTTCCATTAGCTTCTTTTAGTGCATCTCGGGGTTTAAATTTCTTGAAATCAACTAAATTGTTTTGTGTTGATTCTCTGCAATACATTTTCCACAAATTTACATTCTTATGAATCATTCAGTAATCACTTTTCTTATTCCATTAACTTCTTTTAATGCACCTCGGGGTTTAAAATTCTTGAAATCATACTAAATTGTTTTGTGTTGATTCTCTGGAATATCGCCAGTACCATATAAGACATTACTTTCATTTACGTTCTCATCAGCGGCTGAATGCAAAAAAATGATTAAATAATTGTAGTCGGACTAGGTAAGTCATGTCCTGGTAAATGAGCTAGCTGTATGGCATTTGCTTGATTTTCTATACTTAATATGAATAAGGATTAGTTTCTTCTTTTAAAAAATTCTCCATGAAGTCTTTCTATCCTTATCCAGATAGCCCTCAAGTTGCTTTGGCTTAATCAGTTAACCTAACCTAACCTATCTTCTCTTAACGCGTTGACTGCTATGTGAGTTTGTAAGATCTCCTTTAAGCCACAAGCGCTGCTATACCATGCGTCAATTGTTTCCGATCGTGGGAGTTTAGAACGAGACATTTTGGGACATGTATTAAGTTTAAAAATCTTTCGTCAAGAATACAGTATCTAAAACAAAGTATGTAAGAAAGGGGGGGAGAGATTCGAAAATTATTTCTTCTTTTCCATTTTTTTTTTTTTTTTTTTTTTTTTTTTTTTTTTTTTTTTAGTTACAAATGGTTGAAATGTTTTGGTGTTTAAAGTGTTGCCGCAACTTTATGTAAGTCTGAAAGCAAAATGGAAAGGTAATTTTCTAATGAATCATACAGCAGTCAAGAACAAACCTGTTGCGAGGCTTAGAAAAATTCGAGTAGTAGCGATGAAGAACAGTAGATATTTTTTAGAAGGATGATTATAAACAAAATTACGTCTTCAGATTCTGATTCGAATACTGACAAATGTAATGATAATAAATGTGGTAGAGATTATACTGATTATATTTTACAAGAACTGATGGTTCAAGAAGAAAAAAAAAGTTAATACAGAGGAAAGCACAACTCAGTTTAGTGAACTGAATGAATTTAGCGATTGATAACAATCATTTCGGATTCTTTCTTTCTACAATCAACAACCATTCTTTCAAATACCTACTTTACCTCGTAAGTACCTAAAGAACTGTCACCCGAATGCAGATGATGCGGCCTCATCAAAATTATTGCAGTCACCCTAAATTCTGAAAATGGAAAATTTGAATTTTTCAATTATAAATCGAGGACGTATTTTAATATCGGTGTCTAAAACAGAGTTTAATTGGTAAATAAAGGAAGGACTTAAAATTATTAGATTATGACAAGCATATCAGGGTCTTGTTTAAAACATTGACAGGCGCATTTTAGGGTGACTGCAATAATTTGTTTACGAGCTGACTGGCGGGTGTTTTCTCATTTTCCCCCGTATGATACGTAAATATGCACCTTTAGAAATTAACCCTTGGAAATATATCCTTAGTAAATTCCTGATGAAGATATTCCTTCCCCCACATAGGCAAACAATACTAGTCTGCGTTGTGGTTGCTTAAACTAACAAATTATTTTATATTAGTCAAAAGTAAAGTTTTTCGGTTTCATTTAATAACTGTGCGTTGATTGTAAGGATTCTTTGACCATATGAAAATAATTCTGTACTGTTTTTTCTGTTCCTTTTGTTAAACTTTATTTTTATTTAAAAAAAAATGTTCCAGCAACATTTTTAATATATTTTAAAAAAGGTAATATCTCTAAATTAAATTCATAATATATCTATACTTTTGAGATAATCCGTTTGTTTTATACGCTTAAAAATCGATTACTACCTCGTAAATGTAGTAAGAGATGTTTTGCGAGACACTTATGTATATTTACTGTTTTACTAGTACGTACTTTTACTATTTACTATTAATTATCTAGTGTCACAAGTCCAATGGACAATTTTTGAAATCTTTCTAAAGTATTGATTAAAATATCAACAAATTTCACATAACCTCCAATAAAAATCGTATTCATCTCACTATACACGTAATTATTAGAAGATTATACGAAATGGCGAACTTAGTTACAATCTCACTGCATATTAATAGATTTAAATTTATTGTTAAAAAACCTATTTGGTGCATCTCCAAAATGCAAACGCTTCTGCACATCTGGCTTATTTAATAAGAAATTTTAAATGTTTATTTCCTTCTGAATAGTTTTTAAGTTTTTATTAATGATCTAGTTCAGCGTGTTACGCATCGGAAATACTAATCAAAATAAACGAGGTCATGCAGTTATTAAACTATGTCTATCGCCAGCAAAGCTAATCGATTAAAAATTCCACATTATTCCTTGGCATTAAAACTACCTTCCGGCAAGTTTTAGCTTTAGCTTTATTCACTTCACTTCCTTAATCGCTATTTAAATTACCTTTGGAAACGGTAATGGAAAATTTTACATTAAAGAAATAATGTATCTAAGATGCAAAATGTGACCAAAACATTCACTTATGTAGTACAGTGCATTCAGAAATCAAACGTTCTGCAATAGTAATTTCTTCTGTGTTACGAAGATGCCTTGTACTGAAACAAACAGAATGCATTGAGACGAATAAATGAATAGTAGAGAACCAATCTAACATTAATAAGTTAAATATATAATAATAACATTCATTATTTCCGAATTTCTGCTTATTTTAATAGTAGTGTTATTAATGAATCTTTAGAAACAAATTTTTAAATGTAAAATCCTTCATTATATATATATATATATATATTATTTTTTGAACGTGTTAAAGCATCCTCCTTACTTCAAACATTTCTAAATGTGGTCTTAGACAGCATATGCATAAAATGTATATTTACGTATTTCAGCAATAATTTTTCAATATATTTATGCTCGACTTTTTTTCTCAAATTTTCTACGCATCCAGTTACTTTTCACGAGTGGAAATTAACTAATCCCTACTTTTTGTTTCACGTAGTGCCAAATGTTTTCCCAGCATATATCGGCTAGCTACATCCATTTTAAATTTTTCGATAATCTGTACTTAATATTCTCTGTAAAATACTTCATGATTACAGATCACCTTGTGTGTACAATTTTTGCGCTATATGGTTTCTCCAATTCAGATCGAAGATGATTAGACGAAGCTTCGTCCATGTAAAAACGTTAGAAGATGACTTCGTCAGAGTCAATTCTCAAGTGCTCAGCTCGTCAAAGCAGAGCGATTTGGTCTGGTTTGTTTAATTATGGCAAAGTACTTGAGGGCTATCTTCCGAACGGAAGAGCTGCCTTCGTAGAGGACTTTCTAAGGGAAACTAGCTCGTATATACGTTACCCACGAGGAAAACCAGGAAAACGCCCATGCAGCCATACCTTTCGCCGGGATTTGAACCACGGACCGAACTACCAATGTTCAGAAACTTTACCGCTCGGTCGCTGGTGGACTCAAAGCAGAGTGGATTTACCTCTGGGCAAACAAACCAGGACGTAGTTGCTAAAAATTAATTCTTCTTTATCTCCATTTAACAGTCAAATGCTGTTCCTGCTTCATCCTGACTCTATTAGTTGGATATTAATGTAGATTTGTTTCTGCCCAGGAGCTAGTTTTTAAATTAAGCTGTCTCTTGAAGTTTTATCAACATCGTGCTGTACCTAGTATCAAATGAGAAAGCATTCTTGCTTCCCAAATATTTTTATTGTATGTCCTGGCCTACCAAGGAAGGATACCGTGTAGCGTATCTCCTGTTCATGAGCCTTGTTTGGAAAGACGTAGGGGCAAGGAGGTGAAGATAAAAAAGCGGCTACAGCAATTTAAAGTATTTTAGCGATATCTCAATAGCTTAATAATAATGATTATTTTAAGGAATGCTATGTTTTCAGTAAGAATTTATGCAAGTTCGTCATAAAAATGCGAAAAATGTGAAAACGAATCCCTGGGAACTGTAAAGTTCTATTATATCCACTATTATGAATTTAAAGGTTCAATTTAGCACCATACAATAATATATATATAGAAAACTGGACAGGACTGAAAGTCTTGTTCGTTAGGCCCGGAGATTAGTTCCAAGCTACATTCGCTCTAGCGGTGTTAACTGTAATATGCAAGGAAAGGTTTCATAATTTTAGCTTCGTGTATATTTCTCACTGTATGAAGCTTATAACTTAAAAATAAATTTTATTGAAATCGAAGATTTAACACCTTCGCATCCTGTTAAATCAAAGAATCAAATTAATGTAAGATGGGGAAAATGATAAAATGATATGTCTAGCTCTCTGTATGAAATTAAATAATCAGGTTCTTATAAGAATGTCAGTCCTTTACGGTTTAGTGTACATTAGCTTCTATTTATTTAAGAGTACATGGAAACAAAAATCCTTCATATTTTCGAAATCATTAATTCAATATGCTGCTCAAATTAGCTTATTTCATCAAAGTTCTGTTACGCATTACTTAAATCAGACCTCGGTTTCAGACCTATAGGTACTTGCAAAATGTCAAACAAATGTAACGTTAAAACTACTATTTATATGAATTAACAAATTCGATGAAGTAACTGATATTCCAAATAAAGTTCATTCGCAAATTTAAAACCGCAATAAAAATTCTATAATCGGGCACGCGCTTCCCGCAAGATGAGTATTGCTTGAGGCGGTAACCAGTGTGTCATTCGATAATATTAGGAAGTGCTCGGCATATACACTACCCGACATTGAAAATGTAACACCAAGAAAGAGTGGCCAGAAAGTGATGAAACTCGGCAAACAATGAGAGACAGCAACGAACAATAAGTGTTCTTTATTTCAAAAATGATATGCGTAATACAGAGCGAGAACAGCGTCGGCCCAGTAGGTTGTAAGACCACCTTGTACGGCGATACACGAAGTAACAATTCTAGGTATAGAGTCAGTGAGACTACGGATGGTGTCCTGAAGAATGACTCTTCGTTTCCTGTCAACCATTTGCCAC
This sequence comes from Stegodyphus dumicola, assembly GCF_044657685.1. Lineage (NCBI taxonomy): Eukaryota > Metazoa > Arthropoda > Arachnida > Araneae > Eresidae > Stegodyphus > Stegodyphus dumicola. Next base: position 187,594,527 of record NC_140781.1, read on the forward strand.
AGTTCGTTTTCTGAAATAGGCAATGGCAGGGTTTGCAAAAGGCGTCCCATCGTATCCCAAATGAATTCAATTGGTGAGAGATCAGAAGAGTGACCAGGGAAGCATCCGTACACCTCGCAGAGCATGTTGGCTGATGCAAGTATGTGGTCGGGTGTCATCCTGCTGATAAAGGGCACTGTGCACTCCCTGAAGGCAGGGAAGTGTCACCGTCCTCAGCACATTATCCACGTATCGTTGGGCTGTCATAGTGCCCTGAATGAGAACTACAGGTGACCTGGAATCGTACTCAATTGAGTCCGAAACCATGATGACGCGTTGTCGTAAAGTGGACCGTTCTACAATTGCTGCAGGAATGGACCTGTCTCCACATAAACGCCACACTCGTATGCGGCGACTATCATTGGAGAAACAGAAGCGTGACTCATCTGAGAACATGACCCTGTGCCATTTCGTTGTCCACATCTCTCGAGCCATGGCACCATGGCAGACGTTAGCGTCTATGATGTGAGCTCAGGGGCAGTCCTCTTAACGCAAGCTACGACTGCAGACCATTAGCCACTGATTGACGGCAAATGATTCTGGTCGATACGGGAACAACCAGGGTGCATTTAACACGCTTGAGAATGGAGGTAGAAGTTGCTTGCGGGTGCGCCACCGCTTGTCGGTGATGCGTCGATCTACACGTGCTGACGTCACTCTGTGTGCACCACAGCCGACTGTATCATGGCCTTGAAGCGAAATCAGTTTCGGAAGGTCACGTGATCGAAATAGTCGATTTCTTCCTCTTTACTATAATACCGGAGTTAAACTTTACCGAAAATAGTAGTTTGTATTAAAATAAATATAAGTAAAATTAATAAACGTGAGTAGTTCGTATGATTAACATTAAATTTTTCATAGTGCAATATTTTTACAGGCGGTAAAAATGCATATCTTCAATAATTTTTTAAAACAATTTGTACTTCGTTTATGTAACTAAAAATATCATTGAGAATCACCTCATGCGAACTTTATTTATGTAATTTTGATAAAAATGAAATTCATTTATATAATCTGAATCAAATTTATTGCCAAAATAATATAAAATCCACATAAGGGGGGAATTCAATAGATTTATGGATGCAAATTTTAGATTTTCATACTAGTAAAATAAATATTAAAGGAAGAATTATTTTGTAAAACTCCATGCCGCTACCATCGCATCAGCTATATAAATTTTTAAAAGTCAAATACCCATAGTCATCTCTCTTCACTCTTCACTAATAAAATCTGCATATCTCAATTTTATCAAAACAGGAAAATGAATTAAAATTCCTTAAACGCTAGAAAATTTGAATATAAAGATGAAATTACATGCACGTTATACTATAAATAGATCTTTCAAGATAATTTCAAAGAGCTAAATGCTAATTGCATTCATAAAAAAGGATAGCCATCTATTTGTACCAGTTACAATTTTATGTTGAATCACTTTTTCCAAAGCATCCAAGAGATAAGTGATTAGGCTTGGTTTTTTTTAAAGTGATTTCCCCAAATTACAGGCCTATACCACTATTAAAATTAAATTCATAAAACTTGGAGCTGTACCATATACATACATGCTACATATTATACATAATCTATGCAGAAACAAAGCATAAATCAAAATAAACAATTCAGTTATTAACTGAAATTAATTAAATTTTTTAACATTTTTATATGAACATTTTATATTAATTTTGTCATTTTTATATTTTGTATAATTATTTAACATTATTTTACAAGTTATCAAACATATTTCTAACCGAGTTTGTAAAGTCATTCCACAAGTGCAAGAATCTGTTAAAGTAACTGTATAGTGTACTAACCGTATGTAAGATAACTTATATAAAATATCCATTTGCTTTCCTGACATAAGAAATGCGTTTTCCATGTTTTTAAGAATTTCACCAAATAAGAAATAGACAATTAAAGATTTTAATAGAGTAACTTCAGATGGAAAATTTTTTATTTCCCCCTTATCTAATTTTTTAAGAAAACCAAAAATATCATCGGCTGTATCTACTGAATGAGTACTTTGCAACAAGTCCTGGCAAATATTGCATTTTATCACCCTTAATTTTTTCATGGCATCATAACCTGAAACATAAACTAACACTGCTAAAATATCAGAAAAAAACATTTTCTATAATAATGTAATGTAAATAAAATCATTAATTAGTAAATTTTAATAATCAATTAATATTCGCAAAAGTAAAGATAGAATCCTTATCATAATCTGGTAAAAGAGACATTCATATTTGATGATGAAATTATAAAACGAAGCTTCTTCTCATTTTCTAATAATTGTAGGTCATTTATTTAGTAATCTGAACCTGACATTTGCCGATACATTTCAAAACGTGATTCAGGAACATCAGTGTGAAATTTTCCTAACAATATGTATTTAGCTTCATAGTTTTGAAACAAACATGGAATCAATTGAATGAATGCATCTATAGTTGTTATTAATGCCTGAAATGTTTGTGGTGATAAAGTTTATTTTATTGGAACAGAATGTCAAATATGCCATTAGAAAGTAATAATCAAAATAAGGAATTCCTAATGTACTATTCCAAACAAATATTCAAAACAACACTACGCGAAACGTCCAAACTAATGTATTCGATGTTATGTTAAAACGAAATACTTGAATAGGATTGAGAACAGCTACAAATTTTCCCAAATAAATCTAAAAATTAAAGAAGTATAAAACGAAGTATAGATAAAAATATTATTTACCTTAGCATAAGTGATTTAAAATCACTTAATAGCAAAATATACATCCAAAAAATCCAAGACCACGAGTTCACAACCACACACTACCACAAAAATACATCGACCATCTTGATCACGTGACTTTTACGCTTCAAGGCCATTATAGAGTTGGCTGTGGTGTGCACAGGCACCTCTAGAACTTGCCACATTACCTTGTTCGAACCATCGCGACCACAACCGGTGCACTGTGGAGGCGTACAAGTGTGTGTCAGCTGAGATTTGCCGTATGGACCAACCTGCCCTTCGCGGTCCTACCATGCCCCACGTAAAATCATCTATCTGCTGGAACTGCCTCTATTGATGACTGCCTTGCATTCTCTGCTATTACTTGCATCCTCGGAGAGAAGAGCACATATTCTACGATGATTTTCCTAGCAGAAACAACGGCACGAAACTTCGACATTCTGCATGTTCCATGCATCTTCCTCAACGTGCGCTGGAGAGCTCTGCATTTCACATCATTCGCATAACTCGATAATGTGCGCCTATCCTGATATTTGCATAATTTTCGGGCTATTCCTTCTTGGTGTTGCATTTTCAATGTCGAGTAGTGTATTTCGAGCCGTTCCTGTGTTAACTAAAGTTAGCGAAGAAAAATTTTATTGGAAAAGACGAAATTGTTGCCATAGTGCTAAGTATATTCTTACATTACAATCTGAGATATTTCTTACATTTACTGTACGTATAACTTTGTTTAACCGTTTTTTTTTTTTTTTTTTTTTTTTTTTTTTCAATTTTGCATGATGTTTACAAAATGGGTTTTGATGGACTGTATTTTCATTTTGCAAAAAAGCGAAAACCAGTCATGTTTCATAGATTTTGCGTGGCTGAAATCCTAGTGTACCGGATAATTACCTCATCAGTGGTAGAGTGGTTAAGGAAGCTGAATACTGGTAATTCGACCCGAGTTCGAAGTCCAGTGAAAGGAATGGCTACAGGGTTTTTTTCCGTGATTTCCCCTATTTGTAGTATGGTTTGGTTTATTAATGTGGTTACAACAAAGCTCGCGAGGGTTCTTTGCCTAAGGGAAGGTGTGTCTTCGTAGATTCTAAGGGGAACTGTTCCGTATTTATGTTACATGTAAGGAAAAACACTGAAACGTTCATCCAACCAGCCTGTTTGCCTGGAATCGAACCCAGTTCAAACTACCAGTGTTCAGTGACTAACCACTTGGCCGACAGGTGTAACATGAAAACGAGCCGTTTTTCCTTAGAAAGTTCTCTACGAAGACTTTCCTTCACCTTGCAAAGATAACCTCTGCATGTTTTGTCAGATTCAAATAACTTAACTTATCTAACTGGATTTTTCAGGCTTTTACTGTGGATCGTATTTACGAAAAAATAATTCGGACTTATGTGATACATTATGAAGCAGCTGATATCGATCGATTTAAGACATAAAGAAACAGAACGAAATGCAATTTGTCTGATTTTGAATAGTAGAGAACAATTTTAAGTAAACATGAAATGCAGAGCAAACATTGCAAAGTATAAAAACATTTTAGAACAACAAAAGACTTTGCTTCTGCTCGAAAGATCACCAGGCTGATCGATCTAAACGTCAGATTTTCACGATGAGTGATATGAATCGCACAATTCGAAAACCGTTAAGGTAATGTAATATGAATTTATCGAAAACCGTTAAGGTAATAAAAAAGGTGCTTTTAATTAACCAATGATCTATTCCCCTCGCAAATGAAAGCTGATTAATTTGATTGGCTAATACAGCTGGGTGAGCAAGTAGATCGATAATTCCAAAGATCAGAAGCGGCAAAATCTCCTCGACTTCAGCAGGAAGTAGCTCTCATTTATTCAGGTTCTCTGTAACGGTGTAGGGCATATTTTGCTGAAAACAACAATCGAGCCAATAGAGATTTAAAAAAAGTGTCAAAGGACCAGGAGGCAATTATTTAATAAAATTCTGATATTCTTCGACGCAAGGTTAAGTAAACATTAAGCCACAGTCTGTTACCGAGTTAATGGAACGGTAGGAACTTGATACATAGTCACTTAAAAATTATTTTACTTCTTTCAGAAAGTCACGAGATGTAAAGAAAAAATATAGAAAATATATTATTCAACGAAAATAATATTGAAAATAGTTAAGTATAAAAGCAGTATGTGTCAAAAACAGAATATTTATTAAGTATTTTAAAGTTAAAATATATAGTTTAAAATATGTGAGCTTATTTCGTTGTCTTGTACAGTTTTTGTTAATTTATTCGAATAAGCGTTCTAAGTAAAGGGAAGTCCATTTTTTTCTTATTTCGTTGAAAACTCTTCACCGCCGAGAAGACTTTAAACATATCACAGTTCGGGAATAACTTTGAAAAATTCTTGCTTAAAAAGCATCTTTGCACTTGTATCTTTTATCTAAAGCATCTTTTATCTTGGGCCACCCTTTATATGAACTAACAAAAACACGTGAAGATGAAATATTGTGCTTAATGTTAATATCAAGCAGCTGATAGTTAACAAATATGGCAAAATTAAATTGAAAAAAAAAAAAAAAAAAGAAAAACCTGGGTGATATGTGTCTGCCTATTCGGTTCATTTAAAAGTGTGTATTACAGTAATAATTCCCATAATTTACTGTAAGCGCTATTTGTTTGCAGTCTTATGGCCGTAGATAATTACAAAAAGATGTGGAAAAATAAGATTACAAAAGTCAAAATACTTCATTAAATGGCGTTTAGATTTTGGTATAGGCTAGCACGGAATTCAATCGCAAATTACTTTCATTCTAAATAAAACAATAAATCAATGTAAAAATGCAGAGCATGCACGCAGAAAGCAATTCAAAACCGGCAAAGGTATTGCGGATTTCTTCAGTGTCCTGACTTCGATAAAAACTTAATGACTCTACAAATTAAAGATCTTTAAAGATACCGTTACTAACCTAATTAACTGCCTTCAAACAAATAAATAAATTGCGAAACGCCAGTGCTTCTACTAGCAAAATGCTGCATTGTAATACCGCTAAAGGCAATCTGATGATGCCTCGTGAAAATATTAAGAGCTCTAACTGGATACGATGTGAGAAGAATACCTGTCATACACATAGCTAGGTACTGATGTCCTCATTACTTGTACACTGAGCAAAAAAAAAAAAAAAAAAAAAAAAAAAAAAAAAAGGACAGTTCCTATACCTCCCGTTCTACTGGGCCAATTGACGAAATTCAACTTGCGTTTTTCATGTCTCAAAAGCGCGATTTAGGATATGTATTAAATTTATATGTAGCATCGTTCTAATGTAGGTATTTTGACTCAAAATCGGACTTTTTCTGAAATAACATATTAATTGTTTTCCTTATTTCGATTCTATGGCTCAAATTACGCCAAACTAGTAAGTTGTGTAAAAATCGCACGAGTAAGTTTTAAAAAATTAGCTCTCAAAACTTTAACTCCTCAATGTTAATTGAGTTCGGCATATATTTATTAATCTCTCTTTTTTATTAAACTTATTTGATTCTTCTCTTCACGTTTCGAAATTTAGGCTCATTCGAAATAAAATTCTTGCATTTTTTATGATTTATTTTTAAAATTTGTATTTTTAAATAATTTTTTATAAATTTTTCAAAAAATGTTTGAACTATAATCTATAAAATTTTTACCATCATCTTAAAGTAGACGTATTTCTGAGCATACCTGCAAAAAATTACAGTTTTTTATTCAAAATTTCCGAAGATATATGTGAATTTATATAATAGCCTGTTTCGAAAATTGGCAAATTTGTTGAAAGCGATAAAACATCAAATGTGATTTAGACACTTTGCTAAAATTATTTGGATGTAGAAACGCTGTGACTTTTTTCCCGCTTATGCACAATGTCAAAAGATAGGAACGAGTTGCCTTTTTCCCCTCTCCGGCATATTGGAAGGGAAAGGAAAATTGGTTGCCACATATTAAGAAGTTCGCCAAGGGAATTATTCTTGGCGCAAACTGAAAAAACTTAGCCAAGATAAATTTTTGAATTTCTCTGAAAATTTCACACCAAATTTTACAAAATTTAATATCTAGACATGATTTGAGTCCTAGAATCGAAATATGGAAAAGAATTGGTATGTTATTTCAGAAAAAGTCCGATTTTGTGTGAAAATACTTATGTTGGAACAATGCTATATATAAATCTAATATATATCCTAAGTCTCGCATTAGAGACATGAAAACGCAATTTGAATTTTGTCAATCAATTCAAGTAGAACTGTAGGGAGATATAAATCTAATATATATCCTAAGTCTCGCATTAGAGACATGAAAACGCAATTTGAATTTTGTCAATCAATTCAAGTAGAACTGTAGGGAGATATAAAACTGTCACATTTTTTTTTCTTTTTCTTTTTTGTGCGGTGTACCTGCAGCTGTCCTTACTAACTAGCACACAAGTAAAAAACAATTTTCGTTATCAAATATTCACCCACCAATCCGAGTGACTGGAGTTGCGGTTTTGTAGCTGTCGAGCTTTGAGATCCATTTCCAAGGGGGAAACCTGTATGAGTGTTTACGAGGTTTATTGCATGTGTTATGTAAATAAAAGTATGATTTCCTTAGATAGACATTCATGAAGATATTTGTCCGGAGACAGAAATCTGTCGAGTCCATAACCACCAGCCCAACCCTTAGAAAGCGTCGTTAAAAAGCATGGCCTCAAGCCAAATGGGAATTTTCCAACTTAGCAGAAAACAATTAGTTAATTAAAGTGAACGCACATCTGGTAAAAGATCATTTTTAATATTTATTTATTTTTACTTAATTATGAAAAGGTTTAAAATTCATCTTGTTAGCACGCCAATATCCATCTGAGTGAAGCGTTTTAATACGTACATCAGGACTTCGACTTATTTTGTAAATACTAATAATCTTCCTTTAGATAATTACTCGTGCATAGAATCAAGGACTATTTGCCTAGGAATGACTGCCTTTATAGGGGAAGTCTAACCCCAATTAGCACTAATTTACATTAAACATGGCGTAATTTTTCTAAACGTCGCAAACATCTATCCCACTGAACAGCGTAAGAACTGCCAGTTTTCGTCACTGGCTAGGGATGAGTCTTCTATATGGGACATAAAATGCATTACGCTATGAAATTTTAATATTGCCAATTACCTAAGTAATATTTGTTTTGAAATTTGACTTTTTTTTTTTTTAACTAAGCGTGTATTTTAAGAGGAAACGTGTTATTCAATGTACGCAGACTTTACAAAGCCTTTCCGTTCACTGGTCATGTTGATTAGTGTTACTCATGTTTTCTGATTGATGTTTTACAGTGCGAAATAAAGATTCTGATTTTCAGCTGCTATCATTTATTTACAGATTGTTCCAGAATACGAAAAGCGCGAGAGGATATTCTTCATTGCTAATTTCTTCTTGCATTAAATGCCTTGTTCCTTACGTATGTTGTATTCAACTCACTTGAAAAGTTGCTTATGTTGTTCTGATGGTAGTAGAGTTCCATAGCTTTGTGTTTTCAACACATTTTTCTATAATTATATTTCATAATAAATACCAGGTATTTTAAAAATTATTTCGTCCTGTATTAAAAGCTATTAATAAATAAAAATATCTTAGTAACCACAGTTCACAAAGTACATCAGGTTGTCAATTCTTTCATTTTAATCCATTATTAATTTTAAAAATTATATGTTCCATAAAAACTGCAACGCATTTTATGTTTATTTAAAAAAAAACCTTAATGACATTAAGTTTCGGACAGACCTATTTATCTTGTTTAAAAACTTGCAAACATAAACCATTATATTGGAATGTGGACGCTTAAAATCAAGAAAGCATCAAAAAGAATCTTAACATTATTTGCGTAAGTGAAAGTTTCAGTTTGGAGAATAATGTTTTCCAATATTTATAACTTTACGGGACTGTCTCAAGAAGGGTCTTCTTGTTTAAATATGTGTATGCTCTTATGCAGAGACACATTGATTAAATTAATTTGGTAAAGCATTCATTCATAAACTGCACCCTTTGAAAAGTTCTTCAATTTAGTGCACATGCAGAAATCTTTTTCCATGCAGAATCTTTTTCAATGCTTTTTCCTTTACTGATTGTTGCAACTGTCCACCGCATATGTAAAATACATTTACCTTTTAATAAAATGACTGTCCTTTTTTATATAATTTTACCTTCGCTAAATTTCCCCAGCAGCTGCTTATACACATTTTTCTGTTAATTATGTGAGAAATGCTAAAGTAGTATTTTCTGGAAGTGAGCTTATCCCCTTATTTAAATAATATTGTTTAGCTGTTTCTTGTGTATTCCGTAGCTCATTTTCAACCAGTTGAAATCAAAATTTCGAATGCTAAACATAACACCAAAAAAATGTATTTATAGTTGTGCATAGTAATTTTTGAAATAAGTGCTAGTAAATTTCGTACATTTGTGTTAAGAGTGAAACTATTATAAGGTATTTCTCCCGTCTCCTTAGCGTGCCTTCGTGGTGTGGTGGTTCTTCACGCTTGAGCCGGTATTCCAGAGATCAGTGGTTCGATTCCCGGCGAAGGCAATTGCTCTCATTTTTCCTCTTGCCTGCTTCTAAAATACCTAAAGTCTCTACAAGTGGCGCCGAATTAAAAGGGTGATAGATGATGATTCTCCTCACCCGGTATTTCACGATTGGATCTTTTAAAAACCCCAGTCGCCCTTTAAAGGGAGAGTATATAAGGTATTTCTCCCGCCTTCCTAGCGTGCCTTCGTGGTGTAGTGGTTTTGCACGCTGGGCCGATATTCCAAAGGTCCTTGGTACGATTCCCGGCGAAGGCGTTGCATATTTTTCATCTCTTCTGCTTCCAAAAAATGCTAATGTCTCTACACTATTATTTATGAATCGTTACAAATAGACGTGAACATTCTTAGGACCGAAAGTTTCTCTTACCACGATAGTGTTTCAGTTACTTTCGGATGCTTTAAAATAGGAAAGAATAAAGTGTTATTAATGTTAAAATTGTCACACTTTACAAAAATGAGAACGGATATTTTTACTTGATATTAATAGCTGGTAAATTTTATTTAGGTACAGTAACAAAGTCAAGTGATGAAATAATCACGACTCGTATTCCATCGATCTGAGCTGAAATGATAAAAGCAAGCTTGACCGATAACATTTAGTTGCAGAATTCAAAATAAATCTCGACTCCGAATAAAATTTCGAAAGCTAGTCATAAAAACATGCAGCTGTCGAGACTCAACTGGAAAAATCAAATTTTATTAAGGCGGGAGGGGGTAGAAAAAGTGCCCAAGGGTAGAGTCTAAGTTAGGAGCTGACGGAAATGATCCGGAAATTGTTGGCAGAGATTAAGGATTTTCCCTGAATTCTCAACATGAGAGGTCTTTTATCGAAGCCCATTTGATTTAATATAATTCCATTCTTGCTGTAAGCACATCAGGGTGTATACTGTCAAAAATGTTTTTGACATCAACCATTAAATGCTCTTGGAATCGTCAACACCTTTATCTGAATTTACTTCATGTGTTTCTAGGTTACTTTAGTGCAAACGTTTAAACATCTTTACCTTTTAAACTCTTTGTTAGATAAAATTTCTAATCAATCTACTGATTGTCCAGATACCTTTGGAAAAGTTGGAATATATCTCATGTTTCTTTCTATCATTCTCACAAGGCTACTATGGGAGAGAAGATATCAGAAAGATATCAAAAGCTCATAATTTAAAAAAAATTTTTTTGAAGATATTTCTAATGTAATTGTAATTTGCGAAAATATATTGCTGATAATTATGAAGATAGCAAGGTTGGAAATGAGGGGTAAGAAAAATATGTCGTACGATTACAGTTTGAAAAGAAAGAAAATAGGATATGTATCTTTAATAGTAAGATTTCAAAATATCATATAATATGAATATGGTAAAAAAAGTGTTTCATTAAAGGAGACAAAAGCCTTTGTACAAGTAATACACTAATTAATGTCGTTCACTCGGTATCCAGTATCGACATGGGTGTGAATATGCAAGGAAACTTCAGTATTTTTCGAAATCCGAAATACTTTCCGAGAACGTACAAAATTATTGTCTATTATAAATATAAAAATTTGCTTATACTTATTATTCCTAACGTGCACGTATAGTACTTGTTTCTTTGAGTTAACAGAAAATATTAAAATTCTTTTTAACGTATCGAAAAATAGCACCATCGCCGTCAAATATCTGTTACCAAATATCTGTCAAATTCTGTTACCAGTAAAGTAATACCAGATCAGCAAATGTATGAAGATTAGTGTCCTTGAATTATTGCTTATGAAATTAGTGTGCTAATTACGTAGCTGAATAGTAGCATCATAATAGAGATTTTATATTAAGCCGTTGTTTCATAATCTAAAATAAATAAAGAACCTCTGCAGTATAATTATCCATTCAAATTTTACTCAGAAGCCTTTCTGAGATGTTAGCTGGTTTAAGTGTTTCGAAGGATAACACAGCAATCAAAAGAAAAGCTTTTAAGTGCTTTTCGCATTGAGTCAAGGTGTGTGTGCTTTCGCTCTTGAGATTGATAACTAGATTCTATTTATTTTCAAATGATGCTAAAATCTATTCTGTGTCAAAAAGAATCGTGTATCTAAGTCTTGCCTATCAATCTAGAAATAAATTCTTTTTTATCCAGCTAAGTATATGGTAGAAAGTCCATGTTAATGAATCCTAGAACTGGTCTGACACAATGAAACGTGAAGTCTCACAACACATGTAAATTACACATTCCTCGGCCACTCGTTCAATTAGAAATACCTATGCAAGTAAGGTTAATTAAGCTTACAAATGAGAATTCTCCGGACATTTACCCGACGAGGCTGCAACCACTGAGTCCGTTTAAAAGATTACCGGTCTCAGAAAAGGACGACACAAATGATGCTGCTACCAGTGGCTGGAACGAGATATCCATACCCCTCACGAATGCACATTCAAGAGATTCATATCCCTCATGACATCCGAGGGTAAATAAATTCTCGAACGAATTGAACATTAGCGACAGCTGCTATAAGTAATTAGATAACTTCTCTATCTGTTATTCTAAACTACTCTTACCCACAGATACTGGTCATATAGAATCTCACAGTACTTTTGCAGTTTACGCTACCAGAGCCAGGAGTGCACTGTAGACGTCCGTTGCAAAATTTACTGTTAATTCTCGGACATCCATAGTAACACTTATTATGACATCGGGCCCTGGAAGCTTGGAAAATATCGATTAGAACTATATCCAGTTCCACGATGAATCACAGTTTCCGGTTGGCTTGGATGATAGCAGAATTGGTGTATAGAGGGAAACTTAACCAACGCTGCTCCGTACCCTGTATTGTGGAGAAGTGTACTTTTAATACACCTCCATTAGTTCTTGGGTAACCTTGTCTGTATCACTCAGTCGCATTTCATGATATTTCGCTACAAGCTAAGTGCTCGACGAGATATCGCTAGCAACCTGTGATCGCCGCAGTATAACCAGTTCGGTCACATCCATCAGAGGCTGTATTTCATCAAAATAGTGACTGTGTGTACAGAACAAACTTTTTCATTATATCTTCATAGTATTACAATCTTTCCGTGGTTTGATACCCACCAGTAGCATAGCGGTAAAGTTTCTCAACTCTGGCAGTTCGGTCCAGGGTTCGAATTACGATGAACGGACTTGCTGCAGCATGGTAACGTGTATCCCTTAGAAAGTTCCCTAAGACACCAATCTCCTTAGGCAGATAACGCCAGAGTAGTTTGCCATGGTCAAAATAAACCAAACTGAACATCGGCCTGACATATCTCCAGCTCTTTTCTCAGTCAAACCCATAATGGACGTGTTGAATGCCACTTACAACCATCCCACAGAGTACATAAATTTAATAAACTGTTATCGAATATCTGAAACAAATTGCACGTAACAGCCTTTGACATTTGCATGAGTCCATGCGAGACAGAATATTCTCATATATTGCTCCAGAAGGGTTGTATATCTACCTTAATATGTTATGTTTCTTGATCTACGTAAGTACATTGACTGCTATGGAATGTTAATCACTTCTTTATCTTTGGCATCTTATGGCTCATATGAAGTTTCCTTATTATTGTATCATGTGTTTATAGATCCTTTTCTTATTTTAACACAGTGTATTTGCTGCTATTTAAATATTTGTATATGCTCCCTTATTAATTGGCAAAATTTCTTTATTTTTCGTAAAAGTTTTGAGGAAATAAATAAATTATAAATTATTTGTGTAGTAAGTAAAATCCACAAAGTATGTAAGAAAGAATTTCATTCAGTCATAAAGAAAGGTTTTTAGGTTTCTATTTCATTTAAACTTATATTAATATTTACTATTAAGTGCAGAAAAAACGTACCGAATCCAATGCTTGAAAATCTTTGATTCAAAAATCTATTGTTGTGTATCAAATTTAATAAATTCCTTTATGAAAATTACTAACATATAGTTCTGAGACTTTCGTTTAAATTCAACATTTATTCACTAGTCATGCACGCAGGGAGAAAATTGTGCAACACTTACCTGATACACAGGCAGAATTTCTGCTGCAAAATTGTTATATTTTGGTAAGAATCTGTATAATTTACTTTTATCTTTCCCTATTCCGGTAACATAACATGGTGCACTATATATAGAAACTGATATTTACATCCAAAAAAAAATGTGTAAGAGAAGTTGTTGTTCAAAATGAATGTCTTCAAATTAGACAAATTCAGTACTGTTAAGTCCATGAAATTGTGTTTAATTAAAGTTAAAAGTAGTTTCAAAAGCTTTTTGCTAAGTAACTCTCTGCTGTGATGCATACGAGATTTCAAACTATGAGAATTATATAAGCTCGAAATTCTTTACGCAAAAACTGGAGGAAATAAAGAACCTATCAAATAAGAACTAATCGTGCCGAATGTGTTTCAAACTAAAAGTGAGAAGTAACGAATTTTAAAAAATAATGTATTTGTAGCCGAAGAGATAGCATTATGAGTTTTGTATCAGAATGGCAGCTGTGTGGAAGCTCAGGGTAATACATTATTGGAAATTCAGCAGTATTTGCAAACAGCGTAGGCAAAATTACCTTAACATTTCAGAAGATATAACTACTGCACCACCAAGTATGACATCAGACTATTAGGCATGGTAGGACTAAAACAGTCAATAGGCACTCAACAATAATTTTAGCTACAACCTTACAGAAAGGTAATGTAGTATACAGTATTACCTGAAGCAATAAAACATAGTGAATCGCCACGTCTTTAGGTCACCCTGTAAACATGGTCTTCGAAATTAAAATAAGAAAAAATACAAATGAAAGCAAATTTTAAAATTACGCCAATAACTTTTGACACTAGAGCACGAGAAACACTGGCATCACACTCTCGCTTCGAAGTGAAGCCAGACATGGATGTCCATGATTAAATTTGCAGATATACAAAGCCTATTTGCTTCTCCTAGGTGTTACCAATATGGGAAATTGAAGAATTTGAGCTAGTGAAAAATCATGCACAATTTACTAAATTTTGCTCTGTTCTCCAAAGGTGATAGGTGTTTCCAGATATGTTTATCTTTAAACCATTCGTTTTCGAGAAGCTAGGTCTTCCGAGTTTTATTAAAAGTTCCCTCAATGCTCAGCGATATGCATGAATTTGCTAAAACAACATGATTCTGACACTGCAGCGGTGTCAATATCCGAATTCCTCAAATTTTGTGCACAGTTGTAGTCTTCGCAAATATTATCAGTGAAATTCCAACGACGAAAATATAATCTATCGCCATTTTTTTAGCAGCGTGACCAGTGCCCTCGAAATCCAGTTACTCCACATAATAGTCTTTAGTAAGCACACAGGAAACTATGTTTGTATCTGAAAGTAAACATTTTTCGCCATACCTTCATTATCGCGACAGAAACGCTTAATCATTTAACTTCTTTTAAACATGAAATTTTGCAATTCCAGGCTATAACAAGAAACGACAGGCAGTACAGTGTCGGACAATATTTACATCAGCAATAAATGTTTCGATTTACTATGTTGCCTTTGGTAGTAATAAAGCGTTATTTTGCCCTCTTAAACGGCAAGATCTGAAAAACTATTTTCTTCCGGAATAAAATTTCGTGTTCTCAAAGTATTTATACAAATTTGAAGGCCTGCTAAACGACAGTTTCTCCTACAGAATCTTTCAAAATGAGAACTTTGTTCATGAACTTCCTGTGTGAAAGTGCTTATGTGCGTGCACGTGTATGTGATGGTGTGTGTGTGTGTGCGCGCGTCGTGCGTAAGTGTGTCTGTGTAATGCACTTATGCGCGATTTCAAGGCACGTCACAGGATTATGCCTTTTCAATTTTCCAGTGCAGTAGACGTCACTTATGACGTTTGTTAAATGACGTGGCATATTAAGGATAAGGAAACTGAATTAGACAAGTCGAGGCACATACGATACAACCTTTATTCTTCACATACATTGTAGATATCATTAAATACACTCAGATTCATGTCACTTAATTCACTTTACAGACAAAGATACTCATTCGTTCGCAAATAAAGGAACATTGCAAGCAAACTTGAACATACACGAAAGACGTCCAGACTCCTCAAAGAAAGCAGTCATTAATTTAAAGAATGCTTTCAAAATTCATTTCTTCCAAATTTTTTACTCACAGAAGAAACTTCATTAACACTAAATCAACTGGATTTAAAATTAAGTCGCGAAACATTATAAGAAAGACATTTATCATTTTCCTCTTACTGTTTTATAACAAGCACAAAATCATATATGCAGGTACAGCTCCAAGATTTTCGGTGCTTTAGAAAGTCAGTATAACTGACGCTTCATATAAAATGAACACAATAACTATTCAAAAAATATATTTTAATTTAGTCATGGTTTGAGAGAAATATATTGCTGATAATTATGAAGGTAGCAAGGTTGGAAATGAGGGGTAAGGAAAAAATATCGTATGATTACAGTTTGAAAAGAAAGAAAATAGGATATGTATCTTTAATAGCAAGATTTCAAAATATCATATAATATGAACATGGTAAAAAAGTGTTTCATTACTATATTAGTATTATATTATCGGCGCCTTCCGAAAATCGGCGCCTGGTTATACAATGACGCTATGCTTGGAGCTACACCTGGTTATACAATGAATTAAAAAAGTTCTTAATCAAAGTAACAAATATCACTGGAAATATAGATTACAAACACGAATTAAGAAATTACTTTAGCGTTACAAAAGTTTAAAAAGAAACGTCTGACTAAAGGAAACGACATAAAATATCTTATATAAAGCTGTTGACAATACTTTTGTGCTTCGGTCCCCATCTAACGCTTTTTTTGTATGTGTGTGTGTGTGCGGGCCCTAAATTTGTTAGAAAAACTGCAAATTTTCATTGCTAATAAGCACCGAGAAATAATCTATAAATTTGTTCTTAAATATACAGAATGAATCTCCACATTTCGTGTGTAAAGGAGCATTTTGCGTTTAACAAATTAAAGCATACTCAATATTTTATTAGTTGGAATTTTCCTCTACGGCAATGAAATAGAACGTTATATTCATACATTTAGGTATCAAGAGAGAATAAGTCAATAAATATTTGATTTACATTAAATGCAACAGAACAAGTAAAGAGAATTTTTCTTACTCAGGAAATAAAAGCAGGCTACGTATATTTTTCTGTTCTGAAGATCTTATATGTTTCGGTTTTAATAGCATTACATTCGGACTAGCTTCACGTTTAACAATTTTCTCTACGCAAATAGGAGGAATTTTGTATTTTTGTAATAGAAACGTCTTCCATATATGGTTTGCGGTCTACTACGGCAGCTTGCGTTGCCAGTGTAATTTTCATCCACACGATCTGGTTAATTGGCAGTTGCCAGAGATGCTGCCATTAGATATGGCATAAGGCTTTTAACTAATTTTTCAAACTAAAACAATAGTTTGCTTAACAAAGTGTGTTTTAAAAAGTAATATACGAACTTTTAACATTTTATGCCTTTATTTTATTTTTCAGTAATACACATAATTGATATAATTTATGTCCATATGATCCATCTCAACTGTTATGTATCTTATTCTTGTAAGTTATAAATAAATGTGATAAGTATAATTCACGTAGTTTATAGTATACTTAACTAACAATTTCTATAAGCATTAGCACCAGTATTGCAATCAATGAAAAATGTTTAGGCTATAGAATGCGTGCTTCCAGAAAATCGGTTGAGGATCACCGGACAATGAGCTTTCAATAATTATTTTCTTTTTTCCTTTTTCTAATCTTAATTTGAAAATTTTAATAAATATTATTTAACTTTATCTTAAGTATGTATGTTTAGCTGCACTCAGTAAATCAAAAAGTTAAAATTTTTACCCTTTGCGTTAACGATAGACGAGAGTTTGCTTTTCACGAAAAGTAATGATATTTTCACATAAATTGTTGGATTCTGTTCTTATTTAAATTTAATATTTAAAACTATGTGAATGATTACATAGGATTTTAACAAGTTATGCTAATTTGTTTTAATTTTTGCATTTTGATAAATTATTATTTCGCTTTGCTATAAGCTGCATTGTTATGTACAATGTTTCGCATGTGTTCTTTGCTTTTGCCATTACGCCAAAAAAAGCATTCTAATTTAAAATTACTCCCAAATAGGTCATTAGGCCTTATTAACAAACTAAAAGATTTCATTAAACGATATTTTATATTAATGCAAAATGAAAAATTTTGCCATAAGTTATTGAAACAATTTCCAAAGTTAAGTGAAGCAGTTTTTACTTTTGAGCTGAAAAAAACATTTTAAACTAGCATTTTTTTTCAAGTTCCTCCAGCTATAACATAGTAATGTAACGTTCTTATAAAAACGTATGTATTTAATTTTATCAATATTAAGACATGCTTATCAAAAAACTGAATGAAATGTTAAAGAAGTTAAATAATTTTGATTACTTCAAAAACACTAATGAGCACGAGTTACAACCTGATTGAGTAAATGCATCAAATTATGTTTTATTTAAACTGTAGGGTTTATATTTATTTTAACTAACATTTATTTTAAGTTTAAACTATCTTTCCTGTCAATCCTTACTTTCCCCTGGAACTGCCAATGCCAGAATATGTAAATTTGAGTAGAACGCGCAAGCATTCAAATTATCAGCGGAAGTAGTATGATTTAAATAGAAGGAAACAAGTTCGGGGAGAGAGTTATTCTTACTTCGCGAGCGCGGAGGTAGAAATCGAGAATTAAAGAACCCCGCGTTGCGGCCTATGTGCTTGGCGGGAAGTAGTTGCAATTGTTCCAGTGAGCTTCAAGTCTGCTGAATTAGCTGCGGTATTTGTAAAACGCGGTGAGTTAGTTACTTTAGAGAGCCTCGTAGTTAGAATATTGTCTTTACTTTCTTTTCAGGTTTTTATTTTTATTTGACTGCCTAGTTGGCACAGTTGTAAGCGTCAAGAGGACGCAATTGTAATTTAGTACGTTGAATAAAAAGGGACTTAAACCCTTTATAAGACTTTGTGGTTTATACAAGCTTACACAGTCACCTCTAGGTTGCGTGCTAATTAGAGGCGCGCAACGTTATATTGGCGCCCGAACACTTATCGAACTGAAATGGCCGAAAACTGGATGGAAGCCGCTGGACAACACCAAGAAATGACAACTCAGTTAGAAGGATTTGGATACCTGGTCCAGACTTTGAGAGCATCAATCAAGCCAAACGTCTATTTCGACGGAAAAAATTCGGTGTCCGTATTTTTAGAAGGTATAGAAAACCACTTTCAGCTCTACCCTGTGCCTGAAAGACAAAAAGTTGCCATCGCCACATCAGCACTAAGAGGACAGGCCGCGCTATGGTGGAAAAATATAGGAAAATTTCTACTAGGTGAATTTGGAAGCCCGACGTATACATTTGAAAATTTCAAAAAATCGTTAGTAAAAGCCTTCCCCATAGTGAAAGATCGCGCACGGCTGGAAGCCGAGCTATATAGTTTCTATCAACGGGATACAGCACAATTAACGGACTTTATTTTACGAAAAATCAAACTAACGGATATGTTGTATGGGAAAAAACCCGATGCGGAGATAATTGAAATAATATTACCAAGATTGTTACCCGCTGTCCAAGACTACTTTGAAATTAGAAACCCAACCACATTGCAGGAACTTTTCGAATTGGCGGTTAAATTTCAAAATCGCAGAATAGCGGAAAGAGCGAGAGGGGAAACATATTCTCAAAGTACCAGAAGGAAGGAGGAAACCAGAAATGGAAATCGCTCATATGGGGGAAAGAACTATCAAGCTAACGCATCGAAACTCGAAGGTCAAGGCCCAAAAAGAAAATTTGAAAATAAGCATCCGCGTACCCAGAAGACACAGATTGAAAGGAAAGCTTTAAACGACTAGAGGGGCCTGTGAAAGGGAGGTTCCAGATCCCGGAAGTTTTAGAAAAACCCTCAAATAGACATCTAAATACAGTCATCGTAAAAAACTCGCAGCTACCAATTATACAAGTCCTGGTTGGCGATGTACCAGTAGAAGCCCTCATCGATACAGGGGCTGAAGGAAATTTCATGAGTGAAAAGTTCTTCAAAAAGAATTTTTTTAGGATACGACTCTTTAAAACCAGAAATACGGAAATTATAGCGGCGCAAGGAAAAACATGTCACTGCATCGGGAAAGTATCATTGAACTTACAGATAAAGGAGGAGGGTCTCAAAGTATTAATTTTTGTGGTGAAGGACCTCCAACACTCTCTTATTTTAGGTATGGACTTTTTAAGGGCCGCGAGGGCCAAATTAAATTTTCAAGATAGTTCCGTGGTGCTGGAGATGGACCAGAGGGTGGTGGAACCGGTGGAGACACCTGAATTGGACCTTAGCCATTTGAATGACCAGGAAAGTAAAGCAATACAGCAAGTGGTGAGTAATTTTTCTCATTTGTTTTCAGAAAAACCGGGAAACTGTCAGATCGTGACTCACAAGATTCAATTAAATGCCGAAAAACCTTGTAGGACTAAACCTTACCGCTATGACAAACAAAAAGACGTAATCATCGAAGAACATATTCAGGAGATGTTAAAGAATAAAATAATAACGCCCATAAATAGTGAATACGCGAGTCCAGTCGTAGTATGTAGGAAAAAGAACGAGTTTCCTCCTTCGGATAAAAGGGCTTGGAGGTTTGCTATCGATTATAGAAAACTAAATAGCATAACTAAATTCCCAGTTTACCCTTTGCCGGTTATAGACGAGATCATTAGACAGATCAAATCGACGAGATATATGTCTACTTTGGACTTAACGTCTGGCTACTATCAAATAGCTATGAGACCCGAAGATATACATAAAACCGCGTTTATAACAAAATCGGGCACTTATGCATTTTTACGCATGCCTTTTGGGTTGTGTGGGGCCCCATCAACATTCCAGAGAGCTATGGACATTGTTCTAAAGCCTGTCCTAGGAAAATCAACTTTAATTTATCTAGATGATATAATTATAACGAGTAGTACGTTGGAACAACACATTAGTGACCTCGAACAAGTTTTTAAATTATTAAAAGAGGCCGGTCTTACAATTAACGCCTCAAAATGCAAGTTCGCAACTAAAGAACTTAAATATCTCGGTTATAAAATTTCGCAAAAGGGTATAGAAACGCAAGATTCAAAAATAAAAGCTATTAAGAATTTCCCACCGCCCAACACCGCCAAGAAACTTTCGTCTTTCCTTGGACTATGTTCTTACTATCGATCTTTCATAAAAGATTTCGCTAATATTGTTGAACCACTCTTAGTAATCAAAAGAAAAAAGAGTAAATTTACGTGGACAGCGGAAGCTAACACGGCTTTTGAAAGATTAAAAGAAGCGCTTATTAATGCCCCTGTTTTAAAATTCCCTGAGGGGGACGAAAACCTGGAAATTGCGGCAGATGCATCAGACTATGCGGTGGGTGCGATTCTTATGCAAAATAACCATTCGCTGGCATTTTTTAGTAAAACATTGAATCAAACACAAAGGAATTATACAGCTACAGAAAGAGAAACATTAGCCGTATTAATGGCTGTACACAAATTTCGAGTTTATTTCGGCAAATCGCCAGTAACAGTCTTTTCGGATCATGCGGCGGTTGGTAGAATTTACTCGGGAAAAAACCTAACGCCCAGGTTAATAAGATGGGCTTTAAAACTCCAAGAATATAATATCACAATAAAATATAAACCGGGCAAGGAAAACAATGTAGCTGACGCACTTTCTCGTATAAAACTGGACAATGAAGGTTATGAACTTAAATGCGCTGTGTTGACTTCAAAAATTTTAGATTCTAGAGATACGGTTATTACTGAACTGAAAGCTGATCCTGAATTTGGAAATATCTATGCTTATTTGAAAGACCCCGAAAGCTTTGAGCATACAGATATCGATGCGATAAGAAATAGAGCAAAAAACTATGAAATAATAGATAATTTATTATTCTATACGAAAACAACGAACGAAAATCTTGAGTATAAGCCAGTCATCCCAGCCTCGCTTCGATTAAGCATTTTGAAGGAGTTGCACGAAAAAAAAACAGCGGGCCACCTCGGGGTCAGAAAGACTTTAAAAAGGGTACGCGAGGCGGTATATTTCCCGCAATTATACAAAATAGTAACGGCGTATGTCAGGTCCTGCAATCAATGTCAGTTAATAAATGATATTAATTACAGCCCGGCCGGGTACTTAAATAGCATTCGCGCTACATTTCCGAATGAAATTTTAGGCATAAATCTCCTTGGTCCCTTCCCCCAGAGCGAGTTAAATAAAAATCGTTTTCTTTTAGTAATAGTAGATCATTTTTCAAAATGGATAGAAATTGTTCCACTTAAACGCGCGTCAGCCAAAACAGTCGCAGATGCATTCTTACACAGATACATTTTAAAATACGGTGCACCGATAAAAGTCATTAGCGATAACGGAAAACAATTCATTAGTCAAATATTTGAAAACATATGCAATGGACTTGATATACGCCATATCAAAATGGTTCCGTATAGACCACAGGCTAACATAGCAGAAAAAGTTAATAAAAACATTGTAAAAATAATTCGCAGTTACGTTAGCACACATCACAAGCGCTGGGATGGCTACATAAATGAATTAGCTTATGCTTTAAGAACGGCACATCATGATACTACGGGAAAAACTCCAGCAGAATTATTTTTAGGCAGAAAGTTAATTACGCCTTTAGATAAATTATTCTTTGTGCAACAAAGAGAGCAGGAATTCAAACAAAAGGACGTGCAAAAGCTAATTGATCAGGCGCTTAAAACCTCGGATACGGCAAGAAATAGACAAAAGTTATATTACGATAGAAAACGCCGTGAAGCAGATTTTAAAGTTGGGGATAAAGTATTGAAACGGAAATTTTCTTTATCAAGTGCCCCAGACAATTTTATGGCAAAGCTAGCTCCAAAGTTTGAAGGCCCCTATGTAATTCAGGAAATCAAAGGAGTAGTCTTATATCTTAAAAACGAGAGAGGGGAAATCTGTAAAGCAAGTCCCGACCAGGTGAAAAAATACTATAATCCAAATGATTTTGAAATCCTTAAAAGTTTCTTGCAGGACTCAAGTCTAAACGAAATAGAAGGGCCAGAGACTGCAACAACTATTCCACCACCCAAGAAACGGAGAACTGAAGAGAGACCTAGCACTTCTACAACCCGGACGTCGGTATCAAAAAGAAAAAATGAGTTTCAAACTCCGGCGTTTAAGAAAAACAAAAATACAGATGAACCGGGTAAAGAAACCGTGGTAAAGACGAAAACACCACCTACAAAAGATGGCAGGAGAAATTACACATCAAGGAGAACGCGCACACGGCCACAGAGTCAGGTGCCAGCAAGGCCGCCGTTCCGGAAACTGAAACGCCAACAGGAGGCACAGAAGTACGAGGAACAGAAGAAATTCAAGGACTCCAGACCGGAGGACGTCAAGACCAGCCGTCCCAGGCAGAAACGCAAAGGCCAACAACCAGACGATTACTCCGTCAAGAGGCCAGCATGTAGAGGACGCAAAAGAAAGAGCAACGGGGACGACACTCGGAGATCAATAACGAGAAGATTGACATCCATGACACCTCTAACTTGGGATCAATTTTGTCAAAAACGGATGACGGAGTTTCAAGCATCGAAAACTCAAAGATAAGTTAAAACCTTCTATAATTTTTTTTTCTCTTTTGTTCCGAAATGTTATGCATAAGTACGAAGTTCTATGTTTTGACGAAAGTCAACATGTCTCGGTTGAGACTTAGTTTTGTTTTACTTTATTTAGCTAAGGCAAAAGTATTATTTTCTTTAAGTGTAAAAGCTAAAAACAAGCATTTTCTGTTGGTCGAAAGACTAATTCTGGTAGGTTAAAGCCAAAATTTGGCCGGAGATAAAAATAACTTCGTATTCTTGTACTAATAAGAATTTTAGTTCCAGTGCCGCCAGCTTGGCAAAGAATGAGTAAAGTAAAAATTTATTTTCTCTTATTCATTTTATGGTAAATTGTAAAAAGCATATATATTAAACTTTTGTAAATGTATGTAAATACTTGCATGTTATGTAAAAGTAGAATTTAGTCTAGAAGCATAAAATTGTAGATGCTAAAAGTGAATGCAATGAAGTCAAAATTTAAGTATTAAACTGTAAAGTCATGCTTTAGAGCGAAAGCCTGCATGTTTAAAGATGAATGAGGGGGAAGCTAGAATGAATGTGTTTCGTAGGGTTCTCCACCTACATTTGAATTTTTAAGAATATTAAAGTAGCTCATTGAGTTGTAGAATGTCGAGTAAGGTGTGTCTATTTGGTTGGTGAATTCTAACAAACCATGGTGGTTAGGGGAAGTGTTGTAAGACTAAAACACGAATATTCCCGTTTGACACCACACACGGTGGAGAGCCAGGGTAAAGTTAAATTAATGCTTGAAAAATTGAATGAATGTGAAGTAAGCAATAACTAAGAAAAACGAATCGTTAAAAACAAAAATTTATTGTGTCAAGAAAGTGTAAATTATAATGTATGTAGAAAGATACTGATACTTATTCCTTCCAGATGCTGGAAGGAAAGACCAAGATTGATTGATGAAGTCCAGGAAAAGTTGCTGTAAGAAGAAAGCTTCGTAACGACTAACAGAATTTTAATTGTTACATAAGATTTTTTTTGTGTAAACGAGGCTTTCGCCAGTTAGTTCAGAATTAGATAAACTTACAACAGGTCGTTTGTAGGACCTGCTTCCAAGTTTTCCAAATTCTGGCAGCGGCAAATGTAGGGTTTATATTTATTTTAACTAACATTTATTTTAAGTTTAAACTATCTTTCCTGTCAATCCTTACTTTCCCCTGGAACTGCCAATGCCAGAATATGTAAATTTGAGTAGAACGCGCAAGCATTCAAATTATCAGCGGAAGTAGTATGATTTAAATAGAAGGAAACAAGTTCGGTGAGAGAGTTATTCTTACTTCGCGAGCGCGGAGGTAGAAATCGAGAATTAAAGAACCCCGCGTTGCGGCCTATGTGCTTGGCGGGAAGTAGTTGCAATTGTTCCAGTGAGCTTCAAGTCTGCTGAATTAGCTGCGGTATTTGTAAAACGCGGTGAGTTAGTTACTTTAGAGAGCCTCGTAGTTAGAATATTGTCTTTACTTTCTTTTCAGGTTTTTATTTTTATTTGACTGCCTAGTTGGCACAGTTGTAAGCGTCAAGAGGACGCAATTGTAATTTAGTACGTTGAATAATAAGGGACTTAAACCCTTTATAAGACTCTGTGGTTTATACAAGCTTACACAGTCACCTCTAGGTTGCGTGCTAATTAGAGGCGCGCAACGTTATAAAACAATTTTGAAGCTTACATGCTTCTTCTAATTTGGTTCCTTGGGCAAATAATATGATGTGCTCAGAATATTTTCCTACTAAAATGATTCCTCAGCTATGAACTTCTGGCCATTTCTTTGATTTTTCTTACTTTTCAATAGGTCTAATTATTGCAGCATCATGATTCACCATTATCATTTTCTCAATATATGAATTCATATTAGTAAAAAAGAAGAACACGTTCACTTTCCGTCTCCTTTATAGTAACTCAGCAGAATCTAATTAGAATGGTAATTTATGTTAAAATGTATTTTCTTCATGACTATATTTTGTTTAAAATTGTTGAACATTTTTTCCATCGAACTACTAAGTATCTCTAAGAAGTATTATACATTTTCTATCCCCATTTTTCTAAGCTATTGATTCCTTTTTTAGCTTTCTATTAGGGCAATTTAACTTAATCATTATACTTAAATTTTTAACTGGAACATTTTTCGTATATGATGTAGTTTCCCTGGTTTTAAAATCTTATATAATAATAGTTACTTATATAATAATAATAATAATAATAATGAAACATATGTACAGAGGATATGTCATTTTAAATATGTCTGATTTTGTGCAGGAAAATGAATATTAGATCAACACCATAAATGTGTCTAACAGTTACTTTGATTCAGTAATAATATTGGGGCATATAAAATGCAATTTAGATCAACACCATAAATGTGTCTAACAGTTACTTTGATTCAGTAATAATACTGGGGCATATAAAATGCAATTTAATTTATTAATTTTGTGTACCGGCGAACTGGATGAAAGACATAAAATATTACCGTTTTATTTTTATTTTTATTTTACAAGAAGGGGTTAATACTGTTGTAAAGTGCTTGAAAGTGTCCAGGGTACTTACTTTGATGTTTTATTATTACTTCTATAGTATGTTTTCGTTAACTTATTTCGGCATTTTGGAAGCCATTTTTTGTGAATTTCTGATTTACCTCAAATCGTGTACTTTTTCCCTTAGCCATGATACGTTCATTGACATTAGACTTTAAATTGAAACCTATTATCGTTCTGGAACGGGATATAGCAGATACATTAAGATACTGAAATAATGTATCTAATAGATTGAATTTGATCAATATCATTCAGAATGGTGTGAAAAAATATTTCTCTTTTATTAATATAATGGTTGTAAGGTATTTATGAAACAAAACGAATCTTTTCAGATAAAACCTTTGTAATTTGAGACCTGAATAAAGAATTGGAAATGTGCTTAAGTTGCTAAAACTGAACAGAAATTTTTAATCACCTTTTCTATTCTTATATACTTCGTTTTCCTCAGTTTTTCTCTTTTTAGCTTTCCCAGCTGAGTATTTGCGTCTTGAATCTGTAGAGCATTTACAAAAGTTCCTGTATGAATGATGGTCTGGCTGATGCAAAAAGAGGAAAATAAGATCCGTTTCCCATGAAAAAAATCACCCAAGAAAGCACCTTTTCAAAGGCAGACAGGCTTCCCGTAGTAGGTAGTAGCAGAGTACATATCTTAAAGTTAAGCCAATTAAAAACGAAAAGTAATTTTCTAATTAATTATTCCTTATAATTTCTCAACTTGAATTTGTTAGACATAATTTGTAGCTTTTTTTCATGAAGAATTTAATACTTCATTTTACGTGCATGTGCTCCTTTAGATGAACTCAAAGGCCTTTGATTTATTCATCATGACAAAGAATTCACAGGTTTATTTTGCGAAAGAAAAAGGATGCCTTTTTGGATAGCTGAGCGTAATTTTCTGATACTCACTTTACATATGGGTCAAACCGCTAAATACACATGCTGCCAACGTATTCACTAGGCATTGAACCAAATAAAGTTAACTCAATTATCTATTTATATTTCCTTTTTTACTTTTTAGCACTTTTTATCATTTTTAATGTTTTATTTTCTTTTTAAATATTTTGGAACTGCATTTTATTATACTCATACGTTTCCATGAAATTCCTTTGAGATAGACCATCAGTGAATTTCAGTCGTGTTTCTATTTTTTTTTTTTTTTTTAATTTTGAAAATGGCTTAACTTAAGTTTCGTGAATGAAGACCTAAGTTTAATTAATAAACGTGGATGACACTTTGAATTAAACGTCTAATGTGGACACCACATTACTTCTTTGTACTGCCTATTAAATTATACACATTTTTTGCTGCACTACATTTAAACCTATTTTCTCGAGTTATTTTAACTTAATCAACCGATATCTTAAGGCAAGTTGAAAATAACATCAAAAACTGCAAATTTTGAAATCAAATATACCGATTTATTTTTCTCGTACGAGAATCAAATTTCTTATAATTTTATTTTTTCATAACTAGTGTAAAACATTACCAATTATAAGTATAAAAAACGGGAGATAGCATTAAAAATTAGATTTCGTTATTTGTCAAATATTAATTTTATTCTGAAATTTGACATTGCCGAAACATAAATATTTTCGTCATTTAAAAGAATTCTGTAATTGGAAATATATGACTACGATCAACAATTGCAAAAATAAAGGCCTGGTAAGGAGTAAAGACCGGGCGAAGATAAATACCGGGTAATGACTTTTAAGGAGGATTTAAAAAGGGGGGGTATGTAAATAATAATAATGGATTGTTTTCGACCAAAAAAAAAATCACTAATGCGGTTAAAATAGCAAATGTAAATAATTATCAACTTTTTGACTTACTTAATGGGTAAAATATCTTAGCACGATAATGAAATTAGAGGCAGTCCTTACTAATTTTTTTTGCTTTGGTCAAGTTAATAAATTGAAAAATGCTAAAATCTGCAATATCCGTGTTAATTTTTGTTTTCAGGAATGTTTTGCCACTCGTCTGTAGGACGTTGCCGTCTCCAAAAATCTCACTACAGTTTCAAATAATAAATAAATAATAGAATCAAAGCAAATTTTGGAGGCTATCTTAGCCCTTTCTCAATGAAGTAATAACACGGAAAAGTTGTTCTGTGCTGAGAAAATGTACCAGATTTTCCTGAGTAAATATAAAAGTAACATTAAATGTGGAGCAATAGCTCCACATTTAATGTTTCTTATATATTTCCTATGTAATTTTATTAATTTATAAACCGAGAAATCCTATGTAATTTTATTAATTTATACATCGAGATATCCTATGTAATTTTATTAATTTACAAATCGAGAAATGGTAAAGAATATAAAACTATGAATATGATAGTTGATCACCTTCTGCGGTAAATGTTTCAAATGTGGGCACTTGTTTTAATGATAGTTCAAAACTAAACTCTTTAAATATGATTTATTCTCAGATTCTACTTCTGGCAACTCCTTTCTTAATCAAATGTTTTTAATTCATGCTAAAAGAACCTTCAAAGCCTGTGACGTTTCCGTTTGACGACATATATGTGTTTGATACATGTGCAATACCAAAGGTCTCGAGTCCGAATCCGGAGAAGGCATGAATGTAAATTGTCTGCCCCCTCATATGAGGTAATAGTGGCCGCCTATTAGGTGCCTCCATAATAAAATGACCACCACTTCTTGCCCCTTAGTACTGGCGAAAGCTAAAAATAGCTAGTGACCGCCATTTAAAAAAAAAAAAAAACTGAGCGTGATGGCTCTTTGATTTGGGATGAACTTTGCCATGCAGTTTAACTATTTTACTGAATCAATAAGAGCTTGAAAGAAAGCTTGCTATTATAAATATTTCTAGTTGTTTTCTGTTTCGTTTAAGCGCTTCGTAACTAAATCGCAGTTTTTATTTGATCTGAACTGCAGAGTAGACTGGTATTTTTTTAAACCACATTTACAGTCAAATAAAGTTGTCTAATTCCTTAAAAATGACTTCAATGCGTAGAAAATCTTTTACTTCTAATAGATTAATATATAAGGTCTTTTCTTCGTCGTTCCTTACTAAAGGATACTCCTTATAAATACAATCAAAAGAAAACCTTGTACTGGGAATTTTTCTTACACATTTCTTACCATGCACAACCAAACGTTAATTCTACGACACTAAATTTAATCAGACTCTATTACTGAATGGTTCAAAATAAAGCAATAACAAAATGTAAAGCCAGACCTCTTTTAAGATTTTAAAGAGAAATACATTATAAATTTAAGAAATAATAATAAAATAACTTGTAATCCTAAATTTTCAAAACTAACTATAATATTTTTAAAATCATACATTGTGCAGGTCACATTACAAGAATACAGTGGAAATAATGCATACCTGTTCCATGGACACATAATTTAATTTTAAAACTACATGCTGTGAAAAAGGATATATAAAAAATCATCCCATGGCCCCACACTGTGTTTTATATTCAGTTTTTCATACTGATCAGAAAGGACGATATGTGATTATTTTGCATGGTGATTAGAGTATTAGGGGTGGATACAGATTTTTTAAATTTTTATAATGTGTGTTATGCTTTTCTTTATTAAGCCTGTTTCATTACGCTAGAAAATTTCGAGCTTAAATTTAGAATTCGTAAATATTATAATTTTAATTTGGGGCGTTTATTGTATTTTAGGATTCTGGAAAGGTATTTATGGAGAATTAATTGTAAAGATCCCAATAACCTTACAAGTTTAAAAAAAAAGAAAGAACAGTATGATACTTTCATATGTTAAACATTCAGTGACTGTGTTATTCTATGATCATTGATTCTTATTAATCTATGCTACATTTTACGAGTAGTGTGCTATTGATTGCTATTGAATTGTACTATGTTATTTTTGCTCATTGAACAATTGTTTCTTGTGCGATTCTATATAAATCTACAAGCATATTGAAAGCTCTTTTCTCCTCATAACTAAACTTTGAGATTCATTCTGACCGTAACTTAAGAAAATGCCACATTAAGAGTTTGAACTTTGCTATTTGCTTCCCAAACTAAGCTTTTCCAGAAGGTAAATAGTAATTTTGGTTTAGCTCTTTACTTTACTCATTATGGTCTTTCGTTTTTAATGGAATTCTTTGCATAATGTTTTGCAAGAATACATTGGTAAAATTCACATCAACAAGGCTCTGAAGTTTTTTCCCTTCAGAAAACATTTTGGTGGAGCGAACTTCGATAGAAATATCTGCAACAGGACAAATAATATCTCACATTGCAAAAGCGCTAGTCAAAGGCGGATTTATGGGGCCACACAAATCTCAATCATGAGAGATCCAGAGTTCAAAGATGCTTAAAAAATGTTAACCTATTTTTAAATATAGCAAACGTACCCTATGCTTTAAAACGTAGAAGCTCCAAAAGCTCAGATGGGACCGCTCTCAACTTCCGCCAGTGATGTCATTTAAAGATTATATAAAGATAATATTTTATATAAAAAATCAGACAATAATATTCCTATATAAGCAGAAAAAGACTTAATACTTTTCAACTTTTATAAACAGAAAATTGTTTGCTTCATGTGAGACATATTCAGAGATTTCGGAAGATTTTACTTGATCTACATCCACAAGTTTTGAACTTGCTGGTATTAGAACACAAATTACAAATTTAGTTTAGAAAAAAATCCACCATCATATATTGGTGTCTAGAGTCTAATTGGTTGGAGTCATCGTTAGTTAATATTTTCGAAAGTAAATGCAATGGAACAACGTCAGTTTCTTGTGGAACAGGAAAACATATATAAGATAAAGATGAATCACTGCAATACAGAATACAATGCACAATAGAGAATAGCACAACACAGAATAGCACAATACAGAATTAGCTTCCACGATTTGTTTTATTTTGTATGCTTTTAACATTGTCTCAGAGCGCAATTTGCCCCGGTTTGAGATCTAGATGGGTTAACTACATAATTATACCCTTAACTTGAACGACACTTATAAAATATATATTCCATAAAATTCAAAGTTGAGCTTATTTCATAAACATAAACCCATCTGTTCCAATTAAGAAGGAAAAAAGAAATGTGCTTTACAGAATATGAAAAACTTTCTATGTTATTTAATTTCATAGCATTTTAACATGCTTGAAAGTTGATAAATGAACATCGATATTATCTTAAAAGAATAAAAATAAGCTTGAACGTGCTTCTATAAAACGCTCCGAATGCTTTTTTGTGAAACTCTAAATTCAATTAAAATTTGTGTCACGTTCGAATAAAAGAACTCAGGTATCGTGTTCTAAAAGTGAATGTTCTTTCATTTCTGCTGTATAATATGAAATGTATCTAATTGAATAGATAGATATTCAGTTTTAAACATAGATATTCAGTTTTAAACCACATTTAAAGAACTGTAAAAGCATATACATCGGTAACATAATATAGCAAATATATTTAGAGTTTAAACATCTATCAAGATTTTTCAATTTACGTTCAGATTGAGTGACGTAAATGAAATATAGCCGTTATACATTCAGAAGCAATTCCTTTGATTCAACATTCGTTTTCACAACACTTCACATAAACAATTACAATTTCACAAGAGTGCTAATAGTACACAACATGCTTGGCTGTATGTAATTTTAATATCATATACAAACAATGGGTGATATTTTGAGGGCATCAGTACTGCACGTGTTTTCGGAAATGTATAGCATCCTGGCTTCATTAATCCGAAACTTCATCAGCTTGAACACAGTATGTGGCTCTGCAAAACATTAAACTGCACCACAGGATTTGACACAACATCTGTAGGGAAAAAAATATGGAAACATGTTAAATTTGCATTTCATTTACAAAACCTGACACATGTTTTCATATAAACAAACTATGAACATGCAGACGTAAGTACCAACAAATGTGTTGTGTCAGTAATTTCCTTAAATGATTTCATGGCTGATTTTCGTGATTTTTACCCTGTATAACATAAATATGAGCCACGTTTCCTTAGAACGTCCTCAACGAAGGCATCCTCCCTTAAGCATATAGCCGTATTCCAATAACCTAACATAAATTAATCTGGGAAATTTTCTGGGTCACTAAAACTTCTAGACTAAGACTTCCAACTAGTAAATACACCTAAACTTTAATAAAGTACAGTCTTTAATAGGTTAAATTAAAATGTTATAATCTGTATGTGAAAATTGAATGCGTAAATATTTTACAAGTACGTAACCATTAATCGCAATAACGAGCAGTTTTTATTTCATAGCTGCTTCGGAAAATATGATGAGATATTGCAATTTTTCATCGCTGATAGACACTGAAAATGGATAAAAATCAGCAAGTTTGTTATGAAATATCTCAGTGAATTTTGAGCGCAAAGTTATGAAATATTTTGTATTTAACTTATGAAAGCATAATTTGGAATATTTGCTTTACAAGAATCTTACGAATTATTAAGTTTTGTATTTACAAAACCCTATATCCTTCTATCCTGAAACTAGTTACAGAATTCCATGCATTATTTTTAAAAATGCTATAATTGGTATTGCATATTTAGGTCCGAAATTTAAGGAAATTAAGTCCGCAGACATCTTTTCAGGTATTTATATATGCATGAATTTCATTTATATCGAACAACATGGTAGGTAATCTATGATAATACACCACTTCTGATGATATTCAGGAGGATATTTAAAATATTTAAATCAGCACGTGTTAGATATGATATGAAACACTGCATATTATAATCGATTTCTGTGTCTCCTTCAAATTTTTACTTTAATAACAACAGATGTTTTGTTTATGATTTTAGGGAATTAAAGGAAGTAGTTCTGAATGAAACTAGACATGTCACTACAATTTTATTTTCTCTTAACTTAAACAAAATCGGGTACTCATTGTTATCAATATTAGCGGCAAAAGTAAATTAAGTAAAAAACAATTATTGATTTCAGGTTGTAATAATTTTTATCCAACATAAATCATTCTGAAACAAAGCCTTATGCCTTTCTAAGATGCGATTAACATTTTTTAAAAATAATTTCTGAGCTTGGACTCTGTATTTAAGTAGCTATAACTGCCTATCATGCAGATACATGATACTATAATTTATAAGAAAGTACATACATAAGCGAAATTTAAATCTGAAAATGCATACATAATACCAGAGAGCACATGCCCCAGCTTTATATAAGAAAGGGGTTTGCGGAATTTGAAATAAAGAATTGCTTGGAACAGAGTTAATAAATTTTCTGCACAGATAAATGATTTTTGTTATAGAACAATATTACTAAGTTGCTGCTTCATAATTCAAATTGTAACTGAAGGTAGTTAGATATCGGTTAAAGACATAAAATGTATTTTATTTTAGGTAAGTAAAATATATACTGCAAACGGGACGCCCTCTTTAAGTTTGACAATAATTTTAAAATACACTGCCCACCAAAAGTTAAGGAATAGCATGTTTTTCACACCTCAATTACAAAAATGTCAGTAACGCTTAAATTCACAGTTTATATGCATGACAGTAACAAAGTTTAAGAAAATATATGAAAACCAGTAGCTACCACTTTTATTTTGTAGAAATGCATGCTTATATAGGAGTTTGAGAAAAAAATGCAAAAATTATAATTTTTCTTCACGAGTGTTGATCTTCAGTTGTTATTACAGTATCATGGACAATATCCAGGAGAGTCTATCAAAGTCCAGGAGAAGTCGTTTACCAGATTCGTTGAGCTGGCGGGCAATCAGATGGATGGAAATGGGGATGTCACAAGCTGATGCTGCTTCACAACTCAATGTCTCTCGTACTGTGGTGCACCGACTATGGAATCAGTTTGAATCCGAGGATTCTGTGTGCTAGGCAGACCTAGAGTTACAGCACCTGCGCAAGACCGTTATTTAGCTCTTTCAGCCCGAAGGAGGAGTAACATTACTGTGTCTCACCTTATGGCAGATCATTTAGTGGCAACAGGAACAAGAATCTCAGTTACTACAGTGTGCAGACATATGCATAATACAAGTCTGTATGCAAGACGACCAGTTGTTTGTGCCCCCTTGATCCAGAGGTGCTTTTTTATATTGAGAAGCGAACACGTCTCCTGGACCAGTCAACAATGAGCGTCTGATTTCTTTACAGACGAGTTCCGATTCACAGTGGAGAGTGATTCAGGTCGTCAGCTAATCTGGAAGGAACAACGCACCAAATGCAACCAATCCCACATTGTGGAAAGACAACAGTTACATAGGTGGTGGAATAATGGTTTTGGCTGGTATCTCTCTCGGTGGTTACACTGACTTGCATTTGTTTTATGCAGGAACTTTGACTCGTGTGAGATATAGAGACGAGATCCTTGATCACTTTGTCCGCCCATATGCCTTTGCTATTTGTCCTGGATTTCTTCTGATGGACAACACTGTGCGACTGCAACGAGCTCGAGTTGCTGAAGAATATCTTGAGAGTTACGGTAGTAAGCGGATGGAATGACCGGCTCAATCCCTAGACCTGAATCTTTGGGATTACCTTGGGAGACAGGTCGCTGCTTTACGTACTCCTCCAAGTTCGTTAGATGAGCTTGAACAGGGATTACTTCATGTCTGGTAGTTGCTTCCCGTTTCACTGACTTAATTGACAGCATGGAACGTCGTTCCCGCCAATGTATTGCAACTAGAGATGGACACATTCCTTATAAGAACCCATTTTTCCTCAAAAAATTGTGATTTATCCGAGATTGGAATTGTCTACCAACAGTGCATTTTTTTGTTATAGTACATGTTTGTGTTGAACTGTAGAAACATTCTACATCGCATTCATCAAAGAACAGTTTAGTGAACATGTCCTGTAAATTTCTTGTTTCTATGTTGCTTCATTCTTAAATTAGACACAAAAAACATGCTGTTCCTTAACTTTCGGAAGCAGTGTCGTTCTTTAAAGAAACAATAGATTAATGATCTAAAACGACATACAGGATGTTTCACGAAGGATCCCTAACTTTAAAAATAATTAACTCGGAACCGATGATAGATAAAAACATGAAACAAGTGATATGTTTATTAAAAAAGCCGTAAGAAT
This sequence comes from Stegodyphus dumicola, assembly GCF_044657685.1. Taxonomy (NCBI): domain Eukaryota; kingdom Metazoa; phylum Arthropoda; class Arachnida; order Araneae; family Eresidae; genus Stegodyphus; species Stegodyphus dumicola. The sequence continues at coordinate 187,629,077 of NC_140781.1, forward strand.
ATGATATGGAAACCTAAAAAAATACAAATTGGGATGATAATTACAAAGTTACAAATCGTGCTGCTAGTTGGCGCTGCGGGTGGCGTTAACATAAGTAGGCTGTGCATAGTGGCTAATGCAAACTCTCATTGCATTCACATCAAAAGAGATTCGGATATGTGAACCTTTCACACGACACACATGTCGCAAACGGAGAATGAAATTCCCAATCACTCTCTGTATCAGCCGAATAAATTTGTCCGCCTACCTACAGCTGAATTCAAAATCATGCCATTCAGCACTTACAGAGTCCTGAGGAAGACATTAAACATGTTTCCATGCAATATTAAATGCTGGAACGCTATACTAGTTCAAGCTGAACGACAAAGAGAGGATATTGCTAACAGGATGCTCGACATGATTGATGTTTTTGGTTCCGATGTCCGCCGAATATGGTTTACAGACGTCATAGCCCCAAACTTACCGTTTGGGCTGCACTCTTCTGCAAAGGCATCATTGGGCCCTTTTTCGTTTGAGAAACTGTGACAACTGACCGGTATATTGCGCTTTTGAAAGAATTTCTCGAAACTCAACAAGCGCTCGATGATCAACAAGACACAATGTGGTTTTTGCAACATGAGGCTCGTCCATACTGTACACAACAAGTTTTTGACTTTCTGGATGAATACTTAGATGATAGAGTTATTGCATTGAAATATCCGGCAGTTAAGGGAAAAGGAATCGACTGTAGTCCTTATTCACCTGACCTCAACCCCTGCGACTACTTTCTGTGGAGTACACTGAAGGACATTGTTTGTCGTAACAACCCTTTAACACTCAATGAGCTGGAGGAGGCTATTTGTCAAGCTTGTGTTTCAATTTCCGGTGATGCACTACAGACAGTGACTGAAAATTTCATTCTTCGTTAGCGTGTATCTGGTGAGACATGTGTGTTTGAGTAAAAGGTTCACATTTCGAATCTCTTTTGATGTGAATGCAACGAGAGTTTGCGTTACCAACTATTCACAGCCTGTTAATGCCACCCGCCGCGCCTTCTATCAGCACAATTTGTAACTTTGTAATTATTAGCACAATTTGTAATCTTTTAGGTTTCCGTATGTATATGTTCTTCAAACGTCAAGTAAGAAACTAAATTTATTCTTGCATTTCCAACAATATTCGCTGTGGAATTTCGGAAAATGTATTTTATCGAAAAACGTGATCATTGTTTTACGAATTAAACAAAAAAATTATGGAAGAAAGAATCTAGATTATAAAGATCAATAGGCGTAAACATACAATAATAACTTTTTGGATTAATTCATATCGTTTTAGCATTCTCGCAATCTGCATGTAAACGGAAAACTTCGTTAAGCTCAATTTCAAAGTTTACTGTTTCTGTTGAATACATACGTATTAACGTTGAGTAAAAAATAAACATGGTATTCATTAATAGCAAATAAAATTATATTATAGTATTTGTTTTTCGTTGGCCTACTAACCGCCGAGCTGTAAAGTCGCTGAACAGTGGTAGTTCGGTCCGGGGTTCGAATCTCGGCGAATGGGCTGCCTACATAGCATTTTCATGGTTTTCCTCTTGTGTAACGAGTGTACGAACCAGTTCCCCTTAGAACATGCTCCACGAAGGCATCCCTCCCTTTAGGTAGATAGCCCTTGCGTACTTTGCCGTGAAACCAAACCAAACCAAACCACAGAGCTTCTTTTCAAATTGCATACGTTCTTGGTCAGAAATTTATTATATAATTTAAGTAAAATCTTTGTTTAAATCTAACCACTAAATGTAGCTGTTGACATGTTTTTCTCGACAAAACAATTAATCAAATAAAGGTTTGGTTTCGTTTATGTGATTACAGCAAGTCCTCGAGGGTTATCCGCCTAAGGAGAGAAATGCCTTCGTGGAGGATTTTTTGAGGGAAACTAGCTCGTAATCACGCCCACGCAGCCAGCCCGCTCGCGGGATTAGAACCTCGGATTCAACTACTAGAGTTCAGCGATTTTACCAGTCGGCCGCTGGTGAGCCTGATCAAATAAAGCATGAGTACAGAGAAATTGGAAATAAACTGAATTAAAATTGCTTATATAAAAGTGATTCAAACGTTTACGATCACAAAAAAAAAACTTTTTCCTCAAATGTCTAATAAAAAATAGAAAATTACAGATTTTGAATTTACTATGAAACATTTTCAAAATTTCATTTTCAGTTAACGCAGGTTTCCTGTTATACTTTTAAATATTTATATTATATAAGAAAAGCTATTTGTCGTTAAAGTAGCGTTAATTTGAGAAATGAAAGAACTTTTCATTAAGTCCTTCAAATAAAGTATTACCTCGGAAAGAAATATTAAAAAACATTGTGGAAGAATTTTTACAAATCCGTAGAATCTAACTCAATAGCTACTTCCCCTGAGAGAAGAAAATTAATGATCCTTTTCAACAATGCTGATGCATTTTCGACTGCTGTTTTCGAAGATACAACCAAATTTATCATGGTGCGGGCAAGAAACTCGCAAAGGTCAATGAACATTTTATTTTCTAACTCTGAATATGCGGAGGATCACCTGTGCCTGAATCTGCTCACATCTCTTTTTGATTTCTCCTCATTCATTAGTTAAATGAAAGAATTAATATCTCCATAAAACTGCAATGCTGAATTTTTTAATCAGTAGCTATTAAAAATCCTTAAACATTATGTACACTTTCTTTTTCATAAGGAAGGCTCACTAGCGGCCGAGCGGTAAAAACAGTGAACACTGGTAGTTCATTTCGGGTTCGAATTCCGGCGAATGGGCTGGTTGCATGGGCAGTTTCGTTTTTTCCTCATGGTATTTCATCACCCTTAGGCAGATAGCCCATGAAGCTTTGCCGTAATCACATAAACCAAACCACCTTTTCATGAAAAAAGAGCAATACATCTCATTTTAAATTCTTCACTTTAAAACAAAATTATTATTTATTTTCACTCCACAGCTAAATTCATCTAATTTTCGCTCATCTAAACTACTGCGATAAACTTGATCGCTATGTGCTTTCAAATATATACCATTTGAATTTTACAGTATCAATTAATAAACGCAGACACGTGTTCATAAAAATGCAATAACGCAGAAACAACAAGTTTTTAAGATACTGTCTATATCCTTTCAGAATCAAAGTTAATTTCATGGCGCTTGTATTAACAAGGAAATGGAAATAAAAATGGTCGATTAGGGTGCAAAATAAACTAATTATGGCATGTAATTAATGTTCTCGTTATCTGTTATTACATAACAGTTGCGAGTGGAATAACTGTCTACGATACTAATTCGAGACAGAAGGTACATCACAATGTTTGGCGTTTTGGTATATTAGGTATTTCCTTTCCACTATTCATTTATTTGCCAAGTAAGCGTGCGATGCGACTTTTGTAAACACGCATAACCACCGTTCATTCAGCAAGTCAGTCAAATTCTTCCACCGTAGGGCTTTCAATTTATCACCCGTGTACATGGCTGACCGAATCTCTCACATTCAGAGCTCTCAAATGTCACCTTTCTCATTTCACTGAAACAATGGTAGGGAATTTGAAACATTCTGTTGGCCTGACTCAAGATAACGGCCCTCTTCTCATTCGGCTGCTTCAGCATTTGACAAACAGTTGGGGGTTGGTTCCTCATGTATTCATTTATATCTTAGATTCGCATCGGAGACCTCAGAAGTGTTAACTTCTATCATAATCCTTTCAATAATCAATTCTGATGCACTGCTGCCTCCCAGAGAAGTTTTCCTAGTTCACTAATTTTAATAATTTCAATTTGTATGCTACATAGAATATTCTGAAACGTGATTATACATTAGTCGTCACTTTATTTATTCACAGCCTAAAGTGCGGTAATTTCTCCATTTGGCAAGATTTAAATCGTGATATGTGGAGACTTGTGTAGATTTGCGGATTTTGAGCGTGGAGTTAGATTAATGCGCTACTTTCCATAAGATGATAAAAGTGCGTTTAAAATCCATCTTTCCATTAAATATTGTAACACGTTTGCTAATCGATGCCAACTTGTTTAAGAATCCTTATATAATCTTTGATGCTTTATTAGAAGAGATTTAGTAGAAATCCATTTATCTTGTCATCATACACCTGAACTCTAATTAAACGGGTTTTTTTCCTTCTTTCTTGAACAAGTAAAGCTAAAGGATTTCTTTATTAATTTGTATGATTTTATTTTATTTTTTCTTCTTTTTTTAGATTTAGCACTTGAAAATAAGACTCAATTATGTGTTTGATAGGTTTTCGAAAATAAAAAATACTATTTTTCTTAATTTGAAATAGAAATAGAATAGGTTTTTATGCAAATAAAAAAAAAACTCGCTGTTCAAGTTTATTCAGTAAAATATACTTGCTGTTGAAGCACCGCTAATGAAATCTAGCTGAGATTTCGGCTCGTCCAACAAAATTGCTAGCTAAAAAACTGCACAACTGGGTAATAATACGTTAACTGAATGGATATTATCTCTCCCCAGCGGCAAAGCAGTAAAGAGCTAAACACTGGTAGTACAACCCGGCTTCAAATCCTGGCGAACGGGTTGACTGCTTGGGCATTTTCGTGATTTTCGCTATGTGTAAAATGGTTACGAGCCATTTTCTGTTGAAAAAAAATCGTCCACTAACGTATCCCTCTTCTCCGGCACATAACCCTCGTGTGCTTTGTTGTAATTAAACAAACCAAAGTAATGGATGTTATCTCTCCCACGCGAATGTATCCATTGCCACTATTTTATTAGTAATTGATCCGAGCTTAGCCATGTAAAAGTCAATAAAAGACAATTTCCTCTACGAATTTTTACATAATTTTGTAAATAATTTTGGTTTGATTGGGTTGAGTTTATGTGACTGCAGCAAAGCCTCGAGTGCTATCTGCCTAAGGGAAGGGATGCCTTCTTGGAGGACGTTATAAGGAAACTGGCTCGTATACATGTTACATATGGGAAAAAACCTCGAAAACGCCCACACAGTTAGCGAGTTCGCGGGATTTGAACCTCAGACCGAACTACCTGTATTCAGCGACTTTGCCGCTGATGGACCAAATAATTTTGTAATTAAGTAGTTTTGGTAAGTTTTAATATTAGTTTAATTAAAAAACAGATGTGTTTTTCCATTTTAAAATTTTGTGCGCCAACAAATTTGTTTCGGGAATACGGAAATTTAACTAATATAATGGACATGCACAAGCACTATAGGAAGCAGGTTAATGATATATTGAGGTCTTATCAGTATATACACAGATTCTTTGCCCAGCTATTGCTCTATGGAGTTGTGTTTTGTTTTCATCAAAATTAACATGGAACTCGGAAACATTTTACAAAATATATTTTAACTGAATCTGTGAATCTGTATCAGCTTTGTGTTTCTAGAAATTAAACTGTTCAGATATTTTTAGGAGAGAGAATTTTAAAAACTATTGTTGACATACACAGGTTTTTAATGGCAAATACTACGTTTTATGAACTTGATAGATCAATAATTAAAATTTTTGTTACTCGTCTGTGCATACGTTTCACAAATTTAAGTTTATGAAAGTCACTCAAAACATTTAGACGTTAACAAGATCATAATAGTGGTAAATAGGTACAATCGAGATCTATACTTCATAATTTGAACTGCTAGAAAATACTAAAAATAAAGAATTTATTACAGTATATATTTGTATTTGTTTGAAAGACAAAGCTGAAATCATGATGCCTAAAATAATTTTGCAGTTGCCTGTAAAGTGGATTGAATTTCTACTGACGGAAATCTGATATAAATTGTGCATACTTTAAAATTACCTTTACAAGCATTCATAAATCTTTCAAACTTATTGAATTTCTTCCTCACATTCCTTTATGACTATTTTCAATGTAAAACATCTACCAATAATTATTAAAGAAATCCTGAATTACAAGCATTCCAAGCATTGTAAAAATACTGAGAAATAAGAAAACACGCATTCTTTCGAGTCAGGTGGAAGTTTCTTCAATATCAATAGAAGGATCTATTATAATGAAGAACGTCTAAAAATATGCATCACATCTCTTTAGTTCATTGAAATGAGCTGCAGGTGACAGGTGACAGGTGACGGAGGACTGGGACGCCTGGCGTCTAACAGAGGTAAACAGGCATATGTCCCACACCCTCCCCTATCCAGACGCAACAACTCCCTGCGGCCCCATAAGGACGCACCGGGAGTTTATCGATACTTCAACATAAATTACTACTTACTCATAAATTACTGCCTACTGATAACATATAAATTCTGCTTTTTCGTAAATTATCGCATACACATAAGTTACTGCTTGTGCTTGTACCTGAATTACAGCTTACACATAAATTACTGCTTACACATGAAATACTGCTTACATTAATATGGTGCATTAATATGATGCTCAGTTACATATACATGCTACATTACACGTTAATTTGATACATAATTACACATTATTTTGATACAAATACTGAAAAATACTGCTTACACATTAATATGATACACAATTGCATAATACATTGTACATATGGCAACATTCAGATCGCAGTTCACTCATATTGGGTTATTCAGTGCGGAGTATGAAACAAAATGCTGTTTCAGTTAAAGAATATACTACATAGTTGCAATGCACCGTTGCGTTACACACATATACTGTTTCACTATACATAACTGCTACTTTACACATAAGTTACTGCCTGCTGATGACACATAAATTATTACTTATATAAGTTACTGCTTACACTTAAAATTCTGGTTACACATTAATATGATACATTATTACATATAGCATTGTACATATGGCAACATTCGGATCACAGTTTACACGTATTTGGTTATTCAGTGCGGAGTATGAAACAGCATGCTGTTTCAGTCAGGGATTATATTACATAGCTGCATTGTGCATAGTTGCGTTATACCATTGCATTACATACATATTCTGTTGCATTGTACATAAATTACTACGTACTCATGAATTGCGGCCTACTGATGATACATAAGTTCCTGCTTACACATACGTTACTGTTTACAGACTAGTATGATACATAAATACTCATAAATTACTCCTTACACATAAGTTACTGCTTGCATATGAAATACTGCTTGCACATTATGTTAAATAGATATCATTAATTACTGCTTACACATAAGCTGCTTGCACATGATTTGCTGCTTGCACAGAAGATACTACTTACATATTAATATGATACATGATTACATATACACATTACCTTACACATTAATATGCTTACATATACACATAAATATATGCATTATATTACACATTATTACTCCTAAATTACTGTTTATACATAAATTACTACTTACACTTGAATTAATGCTTGCACATAGAATGCTACTTACACGTTAAATGATACATAATTACATATACTCATTACATTACACATTAATATGATACATGTGAAATGAGCTGCAGCAAACTTTCCATTATTCGAGCTGGAATCACTAAAAATGCAGTCAACAAAATCAGACACTTTATTTCGAATTTATCATTCAGATCGCAATTTTTCTCCCAGAGTGTTTGTCAGTGCTAGAAAAGGTAGCATAATAAAAGCAAATGTATTGTGATACCTTTTCGATTGTGATTTGATCTAAAGCAAATTGTATTGTGATATTTCCCGAAGAAAATTTTTAAAAGCAGCAGGAAGTAAACTATTTGAACGACAAGATTTCTTTCATGGCATGGATTTCATTTGAAGAAATCTTGAGTTATTAATGTTGCTATTATTGACTAATGCTCATTTGTCTGATCTATAGTCAGTGTAAGCCCACGAAACTCCTCGTGGCAAGGATACTCCTGTCGTTGGCAACAGGATTGAGAACATTACAGGTGACAGTGCAATTTAGTTCAATTCCGCCCCCAATTTTGATGGAGAGCACGCCGGAGGAGGAGAGTTCCGAGGTATTCCCACCTTTCTTTCCCTACCACAACCTCTCGAGAGGACTCTCATGCCGCACGGACTCTGTACATTTACAAACATTCGAGATCCCTCCTCCCGGGATTCGAACCCGGGACCTTTGGCACGGCAGTCAGTGACGCTAACCACTATACCGGTTGAGCAACTCATGAGTTATTTATATAAACTTTTAACACTGTGTTCTATTCTGCGTTTCAAGTCTGTGTATTTATTTGGAAGAGTTAATATGTTCATATGAAGCCTAACTCATTTCTTAATGTGTTCAGATTTTCTAATGTATTCGTAGACAGCCTAAATGAAACAATGTGTAAGCATAGTAACTTCTAAAAATTTTAGAACTTTCTAGCTAAGAAAAATTTCAGGAAATCACTGAAAACTTCGAAAATTTTTATAAAATACGCACATGAAACAGCTTTCAAGTGTGATGAAACTGAATTAAAAAAGATACTTAGCTACAAAAATACACTTAAAATGTAGTAAATTTTAACACACGATTACGTAATTTAGGCTACATCTTTAAATCAACTTTTCATGCGTCAAATCTATTCTGAAGATGCTGTTCCGATCTGATTTGGCTTATCTGATTTTATCACAAAGCACGATAGGGTTATCTGCTTAAGAGAAGGGATGACTTCGTTGCAGGCTTTCTAAGGGAAACTGGATTCTATCCACGTTACACTGTAGAGTCACTAAATTTTTTTTAACCCGCAGGAAGGCGCGTGGGGTGTATCATACCCCAATCCTACATAAAAGTGGAATATTCCTAACTTGTGAAACTGAAATTCTGTGCTGCTTTCAGTAGCTGAGTTTTCTTTGCCTGTGTGTTTCAGAAAAAGATTTATCGGTATTTTGTTGGAACTGGGGTATGACACACTCCACGCACCTGCCCGTGTAAGTGTTTTTCTGACTGAATATTTAGTTCAGAAATGTATTTCTAGAGTGTAGCAGTAAATATTTCTTCTCGCAAGTGATTTTAAAGTACTTGACATTAAATTCTTAAAAAAAATTTAACTGCATTATGATAAAAAGAATGAGTCCCTATGAACTGGAAATGCAACGCATGTGAGATTTATTAGAAATATTTGAAAGCGATGAAGATTGCATTTCGGAAACTGAAGATGAAACTAAGAATATTTTCTACAATGTTTTGGTTTCGAAAAAGATAAAACATTAATTCCTGATGTTCCTAAAAAAGGAAAAACTGTTCTTATGCTTTCAACATTATATAACGATCATACTATAGATGATACTATTGGAGAAAATAAAACGTCATGAATTATATGTTTTAATAATATGACTAAATGCTTGAATTACTCGTATATTACATTCAACTGCTAATCCACCAACAAGAAACAGAAGTCTGTTTTTGAAGGACTTAGCATTACAATTAATGAAAAAAAGTATTGAACAAAGATCAGAGATTAATACTTTTCCACGAAATTGACGTACTGCATGCAAAACAGAAAGCAGAAGTTTCGATGAAGAATTAAAACGAATACATGAAATTCGAAACAACTAAGTATGAAAGATGTGTTAAACTTTTTGCTCTCGCGCCAAGGACAGAAGAACGTGAATGCAATGTTTAAAATGTGAAAACATTCTGTGCCAAGAACACATTAATGTATTTCGTTCAAAGTGTGAAGAAATAAAATAAGCATGGTGTATTAGAGATGCAATGAAACTTAGGCATGATGCTTATTATTTTCATTTATCTTAATTTTAACTCTAAGATTATTTCGGAAATTACTTTTTTGAAACCCAATTATTATTCACTTATTTATAATACACGAGAACAAAAAAAACAGTTTTAAAACTAAATAATACTATTTTTATTGTATTTTAAATATTGGGGTATGTGATACCCCACGCGCCCATTCTAGTAACTTTTCTTGGTTTGCCTGTGTGCAAACCAAGAAACGGTTGGTGCGACTTCCGCCGGGTTAATCAAGAGTACATGAAAAATAAAGCATTGCCCTTGCCGGGACTTGAACCTCGACCTCTCGAATACCAACGGTGTATACTACCGTTACACCACGAAGGCATGCAGAAAGGACGGTGAAAATACCTTATATACTCCCCCCTCCTTTAAAAAGCCGACTGAGGGTTATGAGACCCAATGGCCAAATCCTGGCTGTGAAGAATCTTCATCCATCACCTTTTAGATCGGCGACACTGTAGAGTCATCAGGAATTTTGAAACAGGAGACGTGAAAAATGTGCAATGCCTTCCCGGGCTTCGAAGCTGGACCTTTCGAATGCGTTACAACTGAGTGCGTTACAGATAGACCACAAAGGCATGCAAAAAGGAGGGATAAAATACCTTATAACACTTAAGGAAAATAGAAAAACGCCCATGCAGTCACCCCGTACACCTTAAATCGAGCGCGGGTAAAACTACCTGTGTTCAGCTACTTTTCCGCTCGGCCCCTGGAGGGCTGATAATAGTTTAAATAGAAATGATTACGCACACAGCAGCTTGTACTGATATTACATCAAAACGTTTTCAAGGATGTGAGAAGTTTCTTAGGAATATAAATATTTAATATCAGGTACTATAAAATATATCAATTTACAGTTACTATTGTACATGTTCTTATAAAAAATATAATGAGCAACTTGTTTACCAAAAACTAAATGAAAACTGTGCGATGCATTTTCATTTCTTGCAGATAAAAAAATAATTCTGCCATTATTAAATAAGCCTTGCACATTTTCTCTTTCTATATCGATTTCTTCTGTGACATTTAATCCGAAGCTGTTCAAATTAATTTTCATTTAGCATCTCAAAATACGAAAAAAAATACGGAGAAAATCAAAGCAAATATGATTTTAACAGCTGAAATGAAATTCTTCTTTAACACTGTTTGATAATAACGCAAGTAACGGAACACTGAAATGGGGGGGGGAGGAAATTTTCATTTCAAGACCGAATGGAATTGAAATAAATAAGATTTTTCCTAACACTACAATTCATCGCTTTTGATAGCTGGTAAATAGAAGGTTTTGAAAGTTTTGGCGAAACCAAACTAATTGTATTCCTTTGTTGAAACTTAATTTTCAAAGCTGTCGTTTTGTTTTTTCTGCATTTGTTTTTCATTTGCCTTTGAAGAATGTGTCACTAAACTGGATACAAGCTGCTTGGCATTCCTAGATTTTTTCCTCTTTTATTTTCATTAGTTTAGAAATTAAAATAGCTCTACATTTTCTTTTAGTTTTCCTTACATTAGGAATAATCTTTATTTGCAGACATCTAGATATAATGTTTAATAATAAAATATATTCTTTATTTCAAGTCATCACTTACGAATGTTTACAAATTCTCAATATTTTGCAGAATTTATTGTTTATCGACACTTTTAAAATCAGCACGTCGATATTAAACATGCAGATAATCAGCATTTTAATAATGCTTTTATACACTATTAAAAGTTTTTTAATTTAAATGTTGGGAATGGTTTACAGCTATACATTCATTTCACGGAAAATCTGATATATTATTGTTCTGTTATACTACAGTATACTTAAGCCTAGTTGCTTTTTTCATTTGATACAGGGCTAGATGTAAATCTTCAGATACTGTAACGTGGTACTATTAAGTTATTTTGCCTTTAGAGATAAAGAAATATAAGACGCTTTCATGAAAATAAAACAAGTTTTTGTAACTTTTCAGTAAACAACAGTTAATAAAAAAATCTGGTCACGTTATAATTTTTATAATAAAATTAAGCTAAAAATAGCAAATACTTAAGTATATAACGTATAGCTTGTATGTATGTAATATATTTTATTTTTGTTTTATGTTAGTCAAATATCGATAATCGGACTGGATATATCGTAGCTCAATAGAAACTAGTCCTTTTAGATATTTTTTGCTTCAATTTGTTATTGGAAGAAACATCGACTTCTGGAAGGAAAAAAAAACTGTAGACGAAATGAAGGTGTTATTGTTAGAAACACACACATAGAAAAAGTTGATTAATTTGAAGGCTCCCAAATACATTCAAAATCTTTTTTTTAATCTGTCTCTTATGAGAATATCCTATCTGATAAGCACTTTTTTTCCTCTGAATAAAAAATGAGCATGCCACATTGATGTACAAGGTATTTTAAGAACAACTTTAACATTGTGTCAAAGGTAAAATTGATTTTGCTTTACAATGTATAAAAAATAAGCCTTCTTTCTGCATAATTAAGAAATAAATGATGCAAAATTTCTAGAAAAACTATCAAATATTTTTTATTAATGAGACTTACCACATAAATAATTTTAATGACCTTTTATTGAGAACATTTATCAACTACGTTTAACGCTAAAGATTAGCAAAAAAAGCTTCTTCCAACACATATAGTTGATGGAAGAATAAAACCTTGAAAATTGCTTATTACGCCATTTAAATTTGCCTTTCAGAAATTCTTTCTAGACACTTGAAAGCATAGTAAAAAAAATCTTATGGTATTATACCTCAAAATATTTATGATTAAAGAAAAACATTCCCTGATATTATCAAAGGCTTAGTTACTTTTCCATAGAGATGAAAATTTATGAAATATTTCTGTAAACACTCTTAATAAGCATTAATATTAAAAATAGAATATATATATATATATATATCTTTAGATAAATTGTTATTGGCTTCCAAAATTACAGATAAAATTGTGTGCTACATTTTTAACGTAAAGTTTTAAAAATTAAAGCAGATTATTTACAAATGTTCATGTGCTCACCATTTAAAAGTGCACTCATTCTTTTATTACACTAATTTAATATATTTACTTCCCAATAAGCACGAAAATTACAAGTCATTCTTCCTCTACTCTCAGCTTAAGCCAACACGTGCTCTTAGTGGTATCGAACCCAAAGTTATTGGATCACGTAAAGGATTAACATACTCTTTTTTCTCAGATGCGAAATGATGCAGTCCGACTTCAGATTGTTACTGCAGGCTTATTTGGCATTAAATTACCAGGAACGGGAGGATATGGCAGTGATGCTTTGCTGATGGGGAAACATCGTAATAAATGAACGTGCCTAGAAATAAGTACGAGAAAATAGGAGTATGATTGACAAATGCTATCGTAAGAAAGTTCTTGAATATCATTTCTTTTCTTAGGTGACAATATAACACCTCATCATAAAGGAATTATACAGATACTTCTGGAGACCAACGATGTTAATCGTATCGACTAGCCAGCATGCCTTAACATATTAGCCCCATCGACAACCCTGGAAAACAAACTGAAATGCTGAAAATAAAAACTGCATCGCAGATTGTAGAGCACACTGTCGTTTTGGTTTCTCAGCGCACAGAAATAATTTAGATTATTTATCAATAACCGCGTAAAGAGTGATATAAATATTTTGTCAATCATTAGACACATTATATTCGTTTTCCAAGCCTGTTCACCTGAAGTTTTGTAATTTTTGAAAATACTTCTTGAAATCAATTTTGTGGAATATAATTTCAAACAGCGTTTATGTAAGCAGTAATCGTAGAACCTTATAAGGTATTTTCTCTCTCCGTTCCGCATGCCTTCGTGCTGGTACTGGATACATCATCGGGGCGTATTCGAGAGGTCCAGAGGGCATTGCTCATTTTTCACGTCTCTAGTATGATAAAAACCCTAATGACGCTACAAGTGGTGCACGAACTAAAAGGTGGTGGGCAATAATACGTCAATTAAATTAATAAGTATTTATAAAATAATTTAATTTCCAAGGATTTGCAAAAAAATAGCAAATTTAAAAACAACAGCATTTATGATTTAAACGATTTAAGAGAGCTTTTAAAGAGCACTGTTTGGATCTTTGATATCGATAATTATTAATAGACAAAGCAGACAATTGACTGTAGCTGGAAATATGCAACCGAAAATTCGTAACTAAAAGTTTCATATAAAAAATAAACTTTAAACGGTTTTAAGTTCAAATGCGGAAAATTCTTTTCTTAGAGTCACTCTTAATTAAAAAACGAATTAAGTCTTTCAAGATCACTTTGTGCAATTTCCAAACGGAAAGTGCAAAAATAGAAGTCAGCCTAACTTTTGATGTTACAGTTAATAAAACTAAACATTGGTTATATTCAGCTATGAAACTGTTTTTGTTCCAAAGTAAAATGAAGAAGTATTGAAATTCACGAATAAAACAGAAAGACTATTAAAAAATAATTAACTGTGAAATTAACCCACTGAACATTAATGCTCAGTAACTTCACAGTACATTTAAATTGTCTTATGTGCAGCTAACGTATGACACCCTTATACTGTTACAAGGAATATATCACTTGAATTTTTAGTCTCAGTTTATGTTGCTAGCTTCAAAAACAGCCGCAAAATATGAGTCATGTATCAAATGCATTTTCCGGCTGGGACTCGAACCAATATTCTATGAGTTTAGCTACCCAAATACTATTGTAATGTTATAATAATTTGGCGCGTATTGTGTTAAAATTGTGTGAAAATTATATATGTGAAAATTGTGATAATCATTATTGAGAGTCTGGAAATTTGAAATTGCAATTTTCTGTTCTATTTAATTTTTTACTTGCGTTTAATGAATTTCTTCAAATTTAAGGATACAATTTTAACTCAAGTTATATCCAGAAGTGATCAAGGCAGACATTTTAATCTTGTCTTTAGACACTGCTCTATTCTTCAACTGAAATAGAAAATTTTAGAATTACATTTTATAACAGAAAATTGCTTAATCCTTTTGCTATGATTTTACCGCGTATTTAAATTCAAATTACTACGTTGAAGCCTAGTGCATAATTCTTTAACTTCGTGAGGTAGAATTAATTTTTTTCATCCAATGATTTACTGCAAAATATCAGCGTTGTATTTGCTTTGATGGTTTTTTTATGTATAATCTTGTTTCCTTCTATATTGTAATTTAATAGAATTTCTTTCTACAAAAAAGATTCAAAATTGAAATAAAGAATCTTTTAATTTACTTGCTTGCTTTCATTTTACATTTTATTTTATTTTACCTCCTGTCTCTTGTTTTCCTAATCGCTCGCTATGAGACTGTTTAATTTTAAATCATATATTTAAAAGAAAGAAACGTAGAAATTAAAATGAAAAATCCCAGTTATATGCACGTAAAATAATTTTACTAAATGTCAGAGTGGAAATACAATTTTTAATTGAAACGCTCTGTTTAGGGAGAGTTCTTAAATGCATTTAATTTATTTTTGAGTGAAATGTCAGATTTGTCGCCGAAAACAGGGATATGAAAATGTAGTTTTAGATTGTAGAACTTAAGTTTATATTTTAATCTTGTAATTATTATATGCTTATTTCTTCATATAAGAACTCTTCATCAGCTAAAAGTATGATAACTTAGTGCATGTGCATGACTATATAGCTATACCTATCTATCTATCTGTCTCTCTCTCTCTATATATATACACTATTTATTATTAATTAAGTAAAAATCACAAAAATGACGGTTACTCAAAAGGATGCACGTACAGTTTAATGAAACTGACCCACAGTATGCAACACATAGTGAGGTATAAATAAGATGAAAACAAATTACCAGACAATTAAAAATGGTATTATAGAGAATTACCATATGTATAAAATGAACAAATCGGATGCGTCAGTTTAGATATAGGGAAAATTGCTTTCAATATGGAGTATGAGCCTTCCTAAAAGCAATACAACAGTTACAGTGGTGTACGATGCTGTCAATAATGCGGTCTATAATTCCGTAGGAAGTGAGAAATATTGGTCTTGCAAACCAGTTGTAAGATTGGCAAGAGTCGAATAAGGGGATTGAGAGCAGCTACACGTCTTCCTAAAGTATCTCAAACATGGATAGGATTCAGGTCCGGTGATCGAACTGACCACTCCATTGGCTGAATTGTTTGCTGCTGAAGATAATCATCCACGATGCGACCTATGTGCAGTCTAGCGTTGTCGTCCTGTATCAGAATATTATCATCGATTGCCCCGGAAAAAGTGCGCACATAAGTATCAAGGATCTCATTTCTACAGGCTTCAGCATTCATGGAAGGACATGGAGGTATGTGCATCCACACAAAGAGATACCACCCCAAACACAGACTCTGCCTCCTCCATATGCATCGCTTTCACGGAATTTTGTTGGATGATAAAAGGTTCCAGGTTCTCTCCAAATCAAAACGACTACTATCGGTTTGGAGGCTAAACTCGGACTCGTTCGTAAAGAGAAGTGTCCACCATTGATCAACTGTCCAGTAGACATGCTGACGTGCCCAACTCGAACGTTCCTTTCTATGACGTGACGTCAGCGGCACTCAAATGGTCGGTCACCACCTTCGTGAAGCTTTCGACGCGCGGTTTACGTCGACATTAACCTTCCAGTGGCTTCAGGAAGGGAGGATCTTTGGGTCGGAGTGTAAGTTCTATTTCTTCATGCGCATGACAACAAATATCGGTCATCAGCGCTCGTCATAGCGGTTGCCCATTCTTGGCTGAACCTCCTGGTTCTCAGGTCTGTGGTTAGAAATGGTTTCTAAAGTCTATGAACCACAAAAGGACTCACATTTTGACATCTGGCCACTTCTGTCTGACTTGTCATGTCTCTAATCATCCAGTAGCTCTCCATCGCAGTTCTTTGGGTAACTGATGCCTGGATTTCATGTTTACGAATTGGCTATCCAGATTTCTTAGCTCGGTATCACAGCGAAATTTGCAGGCTTGCTCTCAAACATGCAGTTTTATGCCCGTCGTAAATTACATAGTCCGATTGCAGCTCCGTTAATTTGCATAGCGCAGTTTTTCCCAGCTATTCGGTTTTGGATAGCATATTCAAATTTCATATGGATTGGCTTATTTTTGAACGAGTTATCTCTATACTTGTGATTTTTCCTTAACTTTTGGAAACAAGTGCAACAATGAATAGGGTCTAAAAATCACTATAAAACTGAAAAAATAATTATAAGTTAAGCCGCTTAAGATTAAAACAAAATTTTACTAAAGAAAAATTTATCTAAATTAATGATTATACTATGCTGGAAAATTTATAAACAACTTAACTTGCAAATTCATTAATAACGTGAAAATGAAAACTTTTTAAAGAGGTTTTCATGTAACATTTAATCATTCAGTTTAATACTTAGTTTAAAATGTTCAGTTTGTGTCAGAACGGTTTCTTTCTCTTCATTTTCAAACTGAATGTTTTTAAAATTTCCAGGGAAGTATAATTATTATTTTAAAAAAGATTCTTCTTTAGTACAATATATATATATATATATATACAATATATATATTCGGTGCATTTGAATTAGGATACATATATATCCTAATTCAAATGCATGCTTAGGGCAGCAACATCTGGTGGTAATCATGTAAAATAAATAAAAAAATACATTTAATATTCCTCCCGTTTTGAACTGGGAATAAACTACATGCAAATATCAAAAACCAGAAGCACAGTTTAAACTGAGAGAAATGGGAGGAGCCATGCCCAAAACAAAAATGAAATTGAAACTTACATCTTTCAATGTATCGTTATCGTCGGTACAATGAAAGAAGTAAATACAAAAGACACCCTGTTTTTGATTCCTGTTTCATATTAAAATTCAAAATTTAAAAATAACCCTAGAAAATCAATCAAAGTGATCTGTGCCTTTATCAGTCCATTATGAGTCCAATCCATACAGGCCAAAGTAGTGCCAAAAATGCAAAATTAGAGCATTCTGTAGCATAGACAAATTTAAAAAAATTGCGAAATAATGGAAATTTTTTTTATACTTTAACTAGATCGAGTCCCAAAGTAAAACTTCAAAACATAATCTAATACTTGAAAAAACAAAACCATATGCAAATTTTTTTAATCCAAAATTGGAAATTGGAAATTGGAACTTCAGCATGTGTGGATCGATTTCAAAAACATGTATAACAGAACTAATATAACGCGTGCAAAAATAAAAGTAATAAATGAATATTTCGAAAGTTTTAAATTAAAAAAGATACAAGCTGCTGGCTGCACAGTAGCAAAGCCTGAAATACGGTTTTCGAACTTTTTAAACTCAATAAAAATAATTAGAAAAAATTTCTCTTGTAAAAAAAAATGCAGAAGACTAGATATTATGATTTAGATCTTTACTATCATTCCTTTCTTTCCGTTTCCCTGCCAGAATGCAAGTCATGTTTGAAAGTATTTAAGGTGAGATTTTCGAACGCAACGAGTTTCTCTGCTTCCTGAGTCCACGTCACTAGATTTCTGTTAACATAAATTATATTATTCGGCTTTCTGTTATAGCTGCCATCATTTAATTTGCTACTCCGGTGTGAAGTTTGAGGCAACTTTGCGTTAGATCGTTTCTGTAAGCTTTGGTTACTAGACTCAATTTTTAATTTGAATTTGATTGTTACTTTAAGTTACATCGCCAACAAATAGTAATTGATTCGTAAGCACCAGACATGCAGTTTATGTTCAAGTTTTCATTTACTAAAAAGGTCAACTGTTTTTAAACCTAAATCTGCTAGGATTTCGAACTTAGATTATGCTATCAAAGTGTATCAAACTCTGTAAGTTCAACGAAAGGAAAAACTTTAGTGCTTAGTTTAGCAAATTGAAAATGTTGCAGAATAAAAGACCGCAAATGTGAAGTATTAATTAGCTTCAGTTCAACGAATAAAATAGATTTTAGTGCTTAGTTCACGAAATTGAATAAACTGTAGTATTAATGGCAAAATAATAATTGTTTTAAAGGCAATGCATTGGCCAAAAATTGGTCTATTTTTTGGAAACAACAACAAAAAAAAAAAAAAAAAAAAAAAAAAAAGGAGGAACAGGAAAAAAAATCTAAAGAACAAAAAAATGAAAAAATTCAAAATTATCATGTTGTAAGGGCGGTATCTAGCAAATTGTGAACAGGTCTGGCAAATTGTGAACAGGTTTACAGGTGTGAGTAAACTTAGAGAATGTTAAACAGGGATTTGGAAAAATGTCATAAATAACACCTAACCTAAAAGAGAATATAGGCAGAAAAAAGAAAGAAGTCAAATGTTACAGAACACAAAACTCACTCAAGCGAGACTTCGAAGCTGAAAAAGGCTCACTTTGTTAATAAAGGGAATAAGAAACTGTTAGACGGTCTAACGGAAATTAAAACCAATGTTAGAGTTTTGACAAGAGTGCGTTATTCAATTGTGTTAAGAACATCTAAAATATTCTACCATAATGGGTTAGGTATAGTATATTGTGAAAAACAGCAGTTTGGTGGTGAAAACAATTTTTAGTTTGTAATTTAGCTAGCTATTTTTTGATGAAATTGCGTGGAATTTTATTATTTTAATTAACAAACTTTTGTAAAATCATTGCTGTTATTACAAATATTTTTTTTATTTTTCTGCTTGATTAATAATAGCATTAGCAAAAATTATTCTGGAGTTATTAGAATTAAATCTGATTAGTATAATTGTTTTGAAAGTGAAAAGTTTCTTTTTATCAAATAGAGTAATATCGTTGAGAATTTCATTTGTAGGTCAAGTTAATCTGCTGTCTTCTTTGTTAGTTTTATTGAGTCGTTTAAGTTAGATATCTTGTTTCTCAATTTCATTGTAATTATTAATGGCATTAATGCCATCAGTGTACCTGTAGATAAATTAAAAAATACTGGTTTTAATGGTAATTGTTATTAAATTTATATTCTATAACGAAGAAGAACAGCTTGAGGATGGCAGTAGGATAATTGGTTCCCACAGGAATACCATGAATTTGGAGAAAAAGTTTATTTTGATGTTTAATAAAATTGTGAAAAAGTGTACCATTAAGATAAGGGTCCCATTTATGGAAATTAATTAAGTTTCTAATGCTAGAAAATAGGTAATAAAGCTCAATTAAACGATTTCAGATTTCATTGAGTTGCACTGTGATGTTCAAATTCTCAACATCACAGCTGTTATTATTGTAAATCTGTTGTCTGTTAATAATTGTAATGTATGTTTGAAGATGATTGCAGAAGAGAGAGCTGCATGTAAGGCGATTCTCTGTTTTCATTCTTACATATGGATTGTTTAAATAGGAGTTCAAAGAAGGAAGGTGAATTTAACAGCTTTTAGCTGATCTGAAGTCACTTTGTATAATTCTTATTTAATCGGAAGCATTCTTTTAACCTTTATCTGGTATGAATTTGATTTGAATTTCGAAAACTGCAAGATCGTTTTATTTCACAAAAACTCGACAAAATAAAATATGTGTTTTAATATTAGCATATTTTACTTGTAATGATGTTCAGAGCTTATTGTGATGAATAAAGAGAAAAAAATTAGTACTGCAATTCATCCATTAATTACTGTTGTTGTTAAATGAAATATGCAAATAAGCATAGTTATTGTGCGTACCCGTCTATTCAATCTCAAAGAACTTTTGTTTGTAAGACACGAGGCTGTCATTGAACACAAAAGCTCTTCTATTTGTGCCTTGATTCCTCTTAGAGCATTTACCCTTTAGCTCTGTAGCCTTCTTTGGAACAAAACCACAAAGAAATGCTTCTGACATTGCCGTCTAGTCTGTGGCTCACTGTTCACTCTCTTCGAAAACTATTTGATCTCAGTGGCATTCTGCCAGAAAATTGCACATGGTCATTAGTGTCCGGTCCGCTTACATTACTGAAATTAATTACAGCGATGCGAAATTCTTGTCTTAGGGAAATGAATTAAATGAAGGTTGCATCATATTTTCTAATATTTTTAAATGCTTTGAGGAGAGCGGTATTACGTTTGCGGTAGGCAGAGAGTAAATGTTTTCAATTGTGGAAAAAACAAATATCGGTGCATCTTTTATATCATCAAGTACACGTGAGACTACAACGCAGAAAATATATAGTGGAAAGAATTATAAATTCAAGTCTTAAATTAGCAGAAGAGTAAAAAAGTTTAAAACATTTCTGTAAAATTAAAAAATAAATTTAAGAAATATACATGTGGATTTTAGGCAAGAGGAGTGTTTCTTTTATCGCTGAAGTGCTTCGGTGACATAAATTGAAACATTATCAAATTAAAAAAAAAATAAAATCAACATTATTTCTAAGAAGTATCTCTTGAATTATTTAATTAGAGAACCGTAAATAAAATCTGTAATTTTACATGTTAATGTGAAACATCGAATACACTGAAAGAAGCATTGAAACTTTCAACTTAAAAATAATGGAATAAAATATAAAGCTGGTTTTAGTAATATCACATCTAGCAATTTATAGTAAATTTAAAAATGAGAAATTTCTTATGCTTAAATACATCTTATTAGGCACAACTAAGTTAACCAAAATAATGTTTCAATTTCTCGAAAACACATTTGAATATTGCCTGATTAATTTCGCTTTTTAGTAACAACTCCTATCCAGCAAAATACATGAAAATAATGGAAATATTAAATATGAATTATTATTAACTTTACATTATTAAAACATCTCCAAATGATTAAAATAATGTTTTTATAAAACGGTTTTATGATAAAAATTGGGCTAGTCAAGGATTAAAATTTATACAAATATTTATATTTAATAAGAAAGAGTCCTTATAAAATGGATATTTGATTTTAATTATTAAAGAATTATATTATAAGGTAAATAGTCTTTATTTAGGTATGAAATATCCTAATTATTAATCAGAAGCTTATCTTGAGTTTCGTGTTTTCTATTCTTTATCAGGTATATTACTAATCCCAGGGACCCAACACTGACATTTAACATGAAGATTTTTCTGTTAACTTAGGAAACATATGTACCTTAGTGCTGTCACCATTATCAGGAAAAATATCGAGCATATTTTGTCTCAAAATGAAATTATCAAAATAATAAATAAATAATATTATTAATACAATTATTAATGATAAAAATATTAATGATAAAAATATTAATGATTTCTATGAATAATTTAACATATATTTCAAAAATATTCACAAGAGGTGTAGTACCATTCATGTGTCGGTAGGATCCATCTACGCCCGTCACGCAAAAAAATTTTATTTTACCAGCGAAAATGAAAGCTGAAACCGATTTTACAAAATGTGATTTGAAATATTTCAATTCTAAATGGGATTTTAAAAAGATATTCTTTTCTTAAAAACACTGTGATGAAATACAGAGTACTATATAACATATTTCTCCCACCTTCCTAGCATGCCTTCGTGATGTGGTGGTCTGCAAGCTGGGCGCGTATTCCAGAGGTCCATGGTTCGATTCCCGGGAAAGGCGTTGCTCATTTTTTCAATCTCTCTTGCTTAAAAAAAATCCTAATGTCTCTACAGTGACGCCTGAACTAAAAGTGTGGTGGATGATGATTCTCCACACCCAGGATTTGGCGATTGCATCCCCTAAAATCCCCAGTCTCCCTTTAAAAGGTCGAGTATATAAGGTATTTCTCTCGCCTTCCTAGCGTGCCTTCGTGGTGTAGTGGTTCTGCACAATGGGGCGGTATTCCAGAGGTCCGTGGATGGATTCCCAGCGAAGGCGTTGCTCATTTTCCAATCTCCCTTGCTTCAAAATAATCCTAATGTCTCTACAACTAAATTATTACCATATTCGAATTAGTATCATCTAAATCTATGCAGTCCTTAAGTTCTCTACAAGCAAGTAATGTAAATTATAAACTATAAATTACAAAATTAAAAAAAATAATTGCATGAAAAATAATGTACGATTTAATGAATCAGCTGCAAGATGGTAAATTTTAATATTTGTTTGTCACGTTTAGAGTGTTATTATTTATTAGGAATTCACAGTTTTTTTGTTTAAAACATATCCAATTAGGCTACATACCTCAAATATATATACATTATTATTTATTAGGAATTCACGGTTTTTTTGGTTAAAACATATCCAATTAGGCTCCATACCTCAAAATATATATACATGGTTTTGAGGATAAAAAGAGACACTTTAACTTCAGCATGATGAAAAAAAATTATCATATAACCTCAAATTTATACTTGCCGCTCCGGAACTATGGCTCATCTGCGGCTTAAGGATGAAGTCTCTGAACAGTGGCAGTTCGACCTGTATTCTATTACAGGCGAACAAGCTGGTTGCATATGTGTTTCGTGGTTTTACCCATATGCAACATCGATAATAGCAAGTTTTCCTTAGAAAGTCACCCACGAAAACATCTCTTCCCATTAGGCAAATGCCCTAGCATACTTTGCTATAATGAGATAAACCAAACCAAAACGAAGCTATCACCCTGAACATAGGAAGTAATTTCTTTTTTTACCCCTTAATGAGCCGCCCAACCAGGAAAATGGTTAGGGATTGACTGCCGTACCGAATGGCCGATTTATAAAATGTAATTATGTGAATTGATTCATGTGATTATGTGAATATTCAAATGTGAAATGTTTGTAAATTAAAAAAAAATTATAGTGCCAGCGCGACATGGGGGCGCTCTAAATATGCGGCGAGCCGAAAGTCCTCTCGACAGGTTGATGGTAAAGGAAGAGAGGTGGGAAAACCTCGGACCAGTTTTCCCGTGAGTCCTTTACTTCAGAATTGTGTGCGGAAATGGACTAAAGTCGGGCTGTCAACTATATGGTGCTCAAGGCTTATGCCAACGACAGGCACATTTGACTCCTTGCCACGATGAATGTAATGGGCTTGTGCTGACCATTGTTAGGCGAGTGAAGTTGGTAACAACAACGACAGCCCACGAATGAAGCTGTTGAAGACTGTTTTTAATATCCCCTAATTAGCAGTGAGCTTTTACCTAACGAACTGGGATGTTGATGAATCGTATTTATTTCCCGTTGAACCACCCAATAATAGATATTAGATCTGTGATAAGAAGATTGAAGAGAAATGAATCACGCTATATTTTCCGATGTGTATAGTATAAAATGTTTGACAACTACATAGACGCTTTATAATTCAAGGACACATTTCTATGTTTACTATATGTAGGCTTCATTAGCGGTCTCCATGACAGAGAGCTACAAATTTCAGTGAACGCATTATGTATGCATTTTATATTAAATTATTCTCGATATGTTCGATGTTGTTAAGATTTTCTATATACATAACTTGATGACATTCAAAATAGATATCCTTAAATTAGAATGGCCTCTTAAAATAACACTTTTCTGTTCTCCTGGTGTATACGAGCCAGTCTCCTTTAGAAACTTCCTCCACGAATGCATCCCTCCCCTTACGCAGATAGCCCTCAAGGCTTTGCCGTAATCTCATAAAAACTAAAAAAAAAAAAAAAAAAAAAAAAAAAAAAAAAAAAACCCACCTTCAGCTTACCTAACCTTTCAAAAGCCATTGATTTCATTCTGGTTTCTTGTTGGGAAGATAAAAATATTATCTTAAGCCTGTACAGTTTAAGACCAGATTTATAATATATGATGATATATTTATGACAGATAATTTAGACAGATATTTACTTTTTACATGATAATATATTTATGATAGGTATTAACTTTATAGTTTTATTGAAGCTAAGAGCGTTTTCGAACTTACTTTAAACAATGACATCTTAAATACGAGATTCTGCTTTCGTTAAATTTTAAAAAGTAAAGTAAAAGCTCAAAGAAACATGCAGCCGGACGTGCCGGTTAAAACGGAGCTAAAGTTCCGAATCCAATTAGAATAATTATTTTTCAGTTTTATTAATTTGTGAGAGAAGAATAAATTCCCAAGACTTACTTTGTTACTTCCACAAGTAGAACGATACATGACTATCACAAACGCCACTTTACAGCTTAATTTCTTGATGATTATGAGATTGATGAACTTGGGAAAACTGTATCCGGTTGTTTAATGGCTTGCTCCCATCTGGATTGAGCAGAGGCTGCGCTAAGTTTGGCTTTTGGTGGATTTGCGGCGGAGTGGGTACCATGCAAGGCTTAGGTGGAACTTTCTGCGTATGAAGAGCCATTTCCTGCTGTTGTTGCAAAGTTTGGCATACTGGAGACGGAGGCGGGGCCCTTAAGGAAAGAGGCTTCATTTGGGGGACTGAAGAAGACATCTGGGAGTCCACCGATCCTTCCTGAGGAGAGAAATTGTAATTATTTGCCATTTTCTTAAAATATAAGTATTTTATGCCATATCTTATTCACGGAATTATGAACTGACATTAGCATGATCTTCTATGCAAAGATAAATATCAGAAAGTGCTAATATATTTACTGTTATATGGGTCATTCACAATTTTAATGCTTAATCATTTTATGTACTAAACACTGTTAGTTATAAGTACTAATATAAATGCTTTTCAATTAAATATTTCTTCAAGCTTTCTAGATGCATACAGATTTTTTCCCATTGGCGGGCACTTAGCCAACTTAAAGTCTGGAAGTTATGGCGACTTTACTGTGGAAGCACCTTATAAGTGGGCTCCCATTACCTCCTAGGAAGGGACGGGCAACTACAGCCATGTCTGCTTCGGGATTCGAACCCGAGCCCTTTGGTATCGCAGTAATCTCCTCTAGCCATTATACCGCCTGGGAATTGCATACATAAATTATTAGCTGCATACAAATACATATATAAAATAATTAGCATAAACGGTATCAGTGTAATGATAAAAAATATTTTAAAGATACTTTTCATAATGAGTTACATCTTAGACGCGTCATCTCTAACTAACAAATTTAATAAGTTATTATGAAATTGTCATTCATTTTGTAACGATGTTCGTAGGTTCAACAAAACTTTCCGTGCTACCTTCCCCAACAAAAAAAAAAAAAAAAAAAAAAAAAAAAAAAAAACGTAAAATAGCATTAAACTACAGAAATTTGTTACCTGTACACATGTTATGTAGTCTCAATATATGCTTCAGTTTCTCTTGTCACTCTAATTATTAGAAAGGTTAATACAATAATCTTCTTTAGCATAAGATTGATATAAAATTTTGTAAATTTTGCAGAGAAAGTGACATCATTGCAAATTTTAGAACTGAAAATTTTGTCATCCATCAAACAAAATATTGGCTTATAATTACAGAAATTTCATACTGATGAACTTTGCATCGAGAAAGATAACAAAAAATATAACTTGAGACATTCGTTAAAATAACTACCATCAACTACAGAAAAGATGGAATCAGACTTCGGTAATGTCTTTACAAAGCGTGTTTTATTACCAGTAGCTAAAGAACGTGAGACGAAAAGAAGCTAGTGAATAATTCAAATTTGTAAAGTGTATCGTTTTAAACAATTATTCGAAATTAGAAAAATACAGAATTCAATAAACCAGAATTTTCAAATAATTGCTTTCAGTAAAACAGAATAGTGTTTGCGATATATTTTTATTCCTAATTTGAAAAGGGGGGGGAATCACATTTCACATGGTAAAATTAATTCAGAATAGCGAAATAATAACCGGAAATCATAAGTTTATAATGTTTAGAGAACATTAAATTTACGTGTTAAGGGTATTTTGCAATGGAAGAAGCAACGCTTCCACGGCTTGTTTTCTCTCTTTTTGTTCCTTTTCTTTATTTTAAATGTACTACATTCATCGTCAGAGAATACGTAATCTAAATGCTACATATGTAACATTTATCTGCCTTTTGAGCTTCAAAACTGAATTAATAAAATAATTTAATGTTTCCTCAGAATTAATTCTCCTATCATTCCTGCTCCAAAAGAGGATTTCGATTTGAATTGAGCCATCTGTGTTTGTATTCCTTCAAAAACCAGTTTAAGTTCTAATTTCAATTATTCTTCTTATTAGAAACAATCATGCAAAGCAGCAAATAAAAATAAATGGTTTAAACTTCT
The DNA here is from genome assembly GCF_044657685.1 of Stegodyphus dumicola. Taxonomy (NCBI): domain Eukaryota; kingdom Metazoa; phylum Arthropoda; class Arachnida; order Araneae; family Eresidae; genus Stegodyphus; species Stegodyphus dumicola. The sequence continues at coordinate 187,655,727 of NC_140781.1, forward strand.
TTTAGAAACCAAGATCTGAAAGAATTGGAGCGTTTGTTTCTTAATCGAAATGAAATCTTAAAATTTTAGTTAAATTTTACAATTCACATATTGTGGGAATAAATTAAACTTCGAAATGAATTTTAAGCAGAATATATTTTATATATGAAATAAGAAATTTGCAATTACAAGGAATTAAAAATGAAGAAATCCAGAACAAAGATTAATTATTCCTCAGCTCTCGCATGCATTTATACTAAAACTCGTCTGAACGCCCTTCTTCCATAGATGCTCACCTCCAAATTTGACAAGTATTTCTAAGAAAATATCATATTCATTACTTAGACAACTTTTCTGGAACTCTAATGACACTATCAATTACGTTCACTAAAGAGGGCCTCATCTGCCAAGATAAATCTCAACACAAATTCTGAGTCTCATGAGAAATTCAATGTTAAATATACTCCGGTTCTCTTCGTTACTAGGGAGAATAATCAAGAACAAGAGTATAGTGACTACTTTGAGACCTGTGCGTTTTATCAATTAGACAATATGTTCTACCTGAAATTTTTGCTCGATAAATGCATCTGCAACTTCATTTGATGGGGTATATGATGTAATACTGCTTAGTACAGGTTTTCAGTTTTGGGTCGTCCATCAAGATAATGCGCAAAGTATTTGATTTCGGGTTTCGTTAAGAAATTCTGTTACCTTGCTCTGTGTGTCAGATGTGAAAACTCTGATGTTAAATTGGTAATCTGTTACCATTTTGGCTTTGTAGTCCGTGAATTCAGAGGTTTCCAAAAGCTTTATGAGCTGTTTCCAGGTGTGGGTGGAGTCTATCATCCTTATATTTGGTAGACAAATCCAGTACTGTCTCTTTGATCGGTAAAGTAATGATCAAATACTGATTCAGTACTGATTAATTAAATAGTATCTTGTTTGACTGTTGCATTTGCAGTGATCAGAGCAGCAGAGTCAAGATTTTCCTAATTAGCTGATGCTGGTTTGTCAGGTGGGACAATTTCTGAAGTTTTCTCTTACGTCCTTGATAATAAATTTGAAAAGCTTTTCTGCTGGTAGGGTCTTGATTTGCCTATGGAAAGATTTATTCCGAGATTTGGAGAAACTTCTACGGTTTTGAATTCTTTGAAATTTCTTGTTCTATTTCTTTATTGGCTGGATTTCCTTAAGTGAAAAACTTTCATCTGGATGGGTAAAGCTATACTTTCTTCGCAAAGAATAGAGTGAAACTACACTTTCATCGCAAAGAATTGAGAATACGTTGTTCATCGGTTTAGTCGGGCTGTGCGGTTCTTTAGCTTGTACTCCCTGAACTTCCATACCTTCAGTATTCTGCACTGGTAAAGAATCTGGAACGGAAATAACGACTGGGGCTTGCTTGTCTATATCTTTTAGCTCAGACAGATCCAGGAGGTTTAGGTCTAGAAACACAGAAAAAAAACTCCGGTTTATCCTCTCTTGAATAATGCTATTTTTTGTAGTATCTTGCGCCGTCCGAAGACAACCGAAAAACATGTTAAGTCAGTAAATTCTCTAGAATTCAGGAATAATCTGCTGAATAAAAGCCATAATCCAAACGGTCGGCAGGAAACAATTCTCAGACAATTATGTGAAGAACTAACAATTTGATTAAGTGAAATTAGTATAAGCAAACATGCAAAAACATGAGAAGCAATTCTTACTCCCAGCGCGCGACGATAAGAAAGCAGAAAAACTCTGTAATGCACATTACTACCCGAAAAGAATCTCTCTAGCGTTATACACTACCGTTTTCTTCTAAAACTGAACTGTTTATTTTATGTGCTATTTACTTTATATTCTTACAAGCATGATGCATGGATTCAAGTAAATAGTATGTTTGATAATTATGCATGCATCAAGTTGTAATATTTTATGTTTTAGTGGCACTTAGCTTTGCGTTAATTTCTGTCCTATATGCCTTGTCTCGTCACATTGTTCACTGATACCAGAGGTTTATACAAATTGTTTGACAATCGGCATAGCTTAAATCTAGGATGTAATCCTAACCAGAATCTCACTGGATTTCATACTGGTCACACTGGATTTCATACTGGAGTATCGCCTTCCAGCTCAAGAAGCCGCTCAGAAAGAAGAAATTTAGAACTATCGAGTAGTTTTGATAGAATCCAGTAAGTGTTACAAGGTTGGAAAGTTACAGAGCTGACCCAATGTGTAAACCGCATCTGCTTGGGCTTCGGTTTTGATAATTGTGTTATAAGGTATTTCTCCTACCTTCCTAGCATACCTTCGTGGTATAATGGTTCTGCACGCTGGGCCGGTGTACCAGAGCTCCGCGGTTCGATTCCTGGCGAAGGCGTGGCTAATTTTTCATGTCTCCCGCTTTTCCAAAATACCTAATGTCTCTATCGTGGCGCCCGAACTAAAAGGGTGCTGGATGATGATTCTCCTCTCCCAGGATTTGGCGATTGGGTATCCTAAAACCCCCATTCGCCCTTTAAAAGGGGGAGTATATAAGGTATTTCTCCTGCCTTCCTAGCATGCCTTTGTGGTGTAACCGTTCTGCACGCTGGTCCGCTATTCCAGGGATCCGCGGTTTGATTTCCGTCAAAGGCGTTGCTAATTTTTCATCTCTCCAGCTTTTCCAATTAACCTAATGTCTCTATAGTGTCTTAGTAATTAAACAGAAACAAAGACAACAAGCCAACCTTTAGACATAAATTCTTAACGTCAGCCACAAGATTTGAGGATAGCCTGTTTCAAGTTGATTTAAGCCTTAGAAATTATACCGTGTCAAATATGTTATTTTACATAAGAATTCATTAGAATATTTGAATACTTTTTCTTTTCTTTCTGAATGCAAAAAAAACCGATCTAGAAATTATATACAGTTAAGGGTATGAATCTGAATGGTATATACATGTAAAAGATGTAATTGTTCGTAGAATATCAGTATAAGTTAAAGCTCTTAACTTATACTGATATTCTACGCAATCACATAGCAACGAATTTGTTAGGTGGGTATCAAAAATTCAATAAGTACATTATTATTATTATTAACCATGGAGCCAGATATATCCAACAGAAATAGAAAAATCATTCAATGAATTTGCTTTTGAAATTAGAATAATGCATTTGGTAAAATGAGAGCTGAAAAAAACTGAAATTTAAAACCCTTTATTATTGCTTATACAACGTTGAATAAATATAGTAATTAGATTCAAACTGTGTCTCAGCGAAACACAATTCTTAAAACTAAGTACGTAAAAAATAAATATTCTTAAACTTTAAATTCAGTTAATTTTATTTATGATAACTGATTGGTATATTCATTTCCTGTAAACAAAGCAAAAACAGTATGAGATTTCCCGAGAATTTTTAACATCAGCATGTAGTTTACAAGAATACAAAATATACATTTTATTAAATTTCTTCCAATTATTTCAATTTTCAATAATGATTAAGATTAATTTAAACACCGATCTACCTTCCTTTTGATTCGTGTCGCAAATACTCGCTTAGATAGTACGGTTATGCCAAAGACACTTGCAAGACAGTCTATTTGAAAAGAATTAGTAATATTTGTAGGAGGGCAAATCGATTTCCCCTTGCTCTTTGAGGTTAGTAAGTGCCGCATTTAGAGTGATTAATTTGCAGTAAAACCAAGTATATCTTGTTTTAGAGTATTTGATGTCTGATAAGTGTAAATTTTTAAGGCAAGTTGTCTGAAATGATACTAGTTATTGCTAAAAGTAGTTGACATTTTAACTTGTAAAGTCCCGTTTTAGTTGTAAGCAGTCAGAAGTGGGCAAATAATATTTGTTAAATTTTAATTCTGCGCTTGTGACGGCAATAACTGGCAGACATTTCGTAAATGACACGGATTAAAACGGACTAATCAGTATAGTTTTAAATTTTCCTATTCTGGTTGGATATAAGAGCATAAATATGAAATCAAATAATCTAAATTTCAAAATCTTACCGCAAAAATTCTTTTCTGAAGGTCTTCTGCCCTGTTTCTGTCTCTTTGATAGTAAATGCCAGCAAATATGAGAATATTCAGAACTAAAAGAGAAGCTCCGACAGCTATTGTAACACTCAGAGCTGCACTGATGCCTCCCTCCTGCATCACAACAGCCAAAGAATCTGACATATTCATCGTTGTTGAGACCTGTGTAAAACTTTCGGTAGAAAGCTCATCATTGGAACTGATTGGAACTACATCTGGCTTGTTTGTTGATCGATTCCAAGAAGTATTGGATGCAGTTGTGGGAGCTAAAGTTTCGAAATCTTCAGGAGATACGGAAAATGCAACTTGTCTAACAGCTCCATCGTATGTCTGAAGGTTATCGTGATCATCTAGGAGGTGATGTTCTGGCGACACGTTAACGGAACTAGTTTCATGAAGCTGGGGAAACAGATGTAACCAGAAGGAGAGACGGTGAGCATGGTAATGATCTCGGACTTTAGGCCTGATTCCTGTAACAGTAAAATAAGCATTAGAAATTAATGAAAGAATGTAGTATTGATAAGTAGTAAAATATAATTTTCGCAGCTGACTTCGGTAAGTTAAATTTTTATTGATGTTGAACAGACTTCTGATGAATTGATAATTTTTAATTTACTTGAATCATGTTTCCCATACCATGTTTTATGTAGCTCTCATTTTATGTCACTCTCATAATTTTTTTTTACGCTTTACACTTAGCTTAGTTCTGAATTAGTAGTTATTTATATGCATTTATATGAAAAACAAACTGACATTATGATTTAATTAGGTTTTGGTTTTAAACTGAAGTTGTTTAAATTTCTAAATTAAAGTTTATTTTAAATTTGATAATTCAAAGCTCATGCAAAAGACTTTTATTTTGATCATTTATCCTATGTATTATATATGTGTAGCATACATTTAATATGTAATCTGTATATTCACTGTCACATGAAACATTCACTGCTTGCACAGTGTGATTATGATTACAGTATGGGTTATCATCCTATTATTTAAAAAAATTAAATTCCCTAAATCATTAACATATTTTTCAAAAAAATATGTTTATTCCCTTTCAACCATGGGAAATTAATTTTTATGGAGAAAGAGAAATATATCTTTCTGCATGATTGTTATAAAAGTGGCAATGAACATTGATTGTAAGCAAATGTTTTGCAACAATAAGTAGTAAATGTAACATAAATGAATAAGTAAGCAAACTGTCATTATGATAGAATTAGCATTTTGTTCTTAAACTAAAGTTGTTTAAAATTCTAAATTTAAACCTATTTTCAATTTGATAATTCAAAGCTTTTGCAAACCATTTCTATTTTGATCCTTTCTTCTCTGTACTATATATGTGTACCATACATTTAATGTGTAATCTGTATATTGATTGTCACATGAAGCATGCACTGTTTCCACAGTGCGATTATGATTACAGTATGGGTTATCTTCCAGCACACTGAGATTTCATACACTTATTATTTTATCCTTTTGCAGCTCTGATAACAGTACTCTGAAATTCTGAAAATAATGTTTGGCAGTGCAGCTCAAAATATTGCTGCAATATCAAATATAATTTTGCACACATTTTTATCTGCCTGTTCGCCTACTATCACTTGCAAATTGTGTTGATGGAGACGCTAAAAGCAATTTGATTTCACAGCGCATGGACTGTAGCTTGATTCATAGAGATAATTTTACATTCAATTGTAAATGTCTTCTTTCAGAAGTTTACCTGTATGACTTTAGCAGGATTTAGTTTCTGCCTGTATATTTTTTATGAGTCTTATGATTTGTGCCAGAATTATTTTACAACTTCGAGAGGGATATTTTAGCTAGCCAGTTTTGTCGACTCTTCAAAGACACTGCCTGTTCTTAGTTTCACATTCAGCTGCTATTTGGTCTCTAGTCTGTCCTCTTACCATTGCACGTGTTGGCAATAATGTATGAATACCAGTTATAAATAAACTGTAGTATTCTGTAGCCATTATGACTATGGGCTGAAAAATTTGAAACATTTTTGAAATACAAGGTAATGATTAAATGCTACATTGTTTCCCACAGCATAAATTTACATTTCTAATCCTGAATATGCAGATACAATTAATCAGAAGGATTCCAAATTTCTATGCTTAGTACTGATTTACACATTTCGTTCAGCTAATATAAGTAGAAAAATTAAATAATTTTAAACATTATTATTGTTACATGAGCAAATTAGCCTCTTTACCTAGTTTCTATAAAAAGGGATTAGATAAAAATCTCATTATGCATCCATTATCCAAACTAGACTCAAGCAAACTTCACATGAGACTATTAAAAATCCTGATAAAGTAATTTAAAAAATGCATTAATCAGCTCAGTTATGCAACAAAAAGCAATTGCAAGCGTAAAATGCTAGCAAATTTTTGAAGTATGAAATAAATGTAATTGCAAATTACGACAACTTTTTCAGCCGAGACGCTTAACGAGTTGTCTTTTCTAAATTAATTTTACGCCATCAAACGTATAATTATACTCTTATTCATCAAATCTGGTGCCTCTTAATCTAAGGAGTACCACTGCGTTTAAACCTAGCTACCGAAATCCCGAGCATTAATTGACAACCCAGAATATTTCTTATATTTATAACTTCATTTATATAACTCGTGATTAATGGAGAATCTAATATAAAACAAACCATCATTTACATAACAAGTTATACTATTAGGACTAACTTTTAACAAAATAAAAATAAATGTTACTGATGCAACTTTTATACAACCGTAAAATGTCAAAATTTTGTATGTGCTGCAAAGAAATATTTTGAAATAACTAAAATAGTAAAATGAATAACCAGAACCATAACTCTGCGTAATTAATATTTTAACATTTATTACACTTTTATTGGTTAATTACTATTACTAAATTTCACATTTTAGAAAAACATTTTCCTGATAGAAGGTGCAAATGTAAGAATATGTAGAAAACACTCTGAGCATGAAAAGTCGTCCTTTTTACATACTGCTATTTTTTTGCATTTTAAAGCTAAAATTAGGCAACGCAAAAACCTTGTGCATGGTGTAGATTCAGTCAAGAGCCATTGAGACGCCAAACACAAGGTTGTTGCTGTTACCTAATTTGTTGTTTTACTTTAGCGTGTTTCTCTTCTGTTTTGGTTCTTAAAGCATATAAACGGAAAAAGAATGTTATGTTTTTTAGTAATATTAGCATTCACTTTCTTAATTCATAAGTGAACATAATAATCTCAAGTCCCCTATGTATCAAAATGAGGAATTAAAATTCCATAAATATCACAAAAACGTTTATTGAAAAATTAGTGAAAACATTGACAAATTCTGACATTTCTGTTTTCATATTCTTCTAAAGGAAAACGTTTTATTATATTTAAAAGTTTTATTATAAAGGAAAAAGCTTTTTTATTGATTATTTTTATTGATTATTCATTTATATCAGGATAAAGACATACGAAATTGTCAGTATTTTATTTTTGCTGGATTAGCTTGCAATTATCATTAAGCACGTTATGCAATTATCATTATTAACATGTTATACAATTAGCATTTTCTGATTACGTAATTAATTTTATAGTAACAGTTTAAGTTTATTCCAATTTTACATGTTTACCAAGAAAAGAAATCATCTAAAAGGACGAAGAATGCTTCTTTCTTCTTGACTTGCCTTGACGAAGATCTCTGAGAAACACTTATACGAACGAAGTTAACAAGCATACTAGGATTCCAGGGAACGCCACGTCTTTTATATTTATTAATTTATTTGTTTTATTTTATTTTATTTAGTTTCACAAAATGTTTATTGAAAGGGCTCATCATGCTCATTACACACCGCTTGGAGTACGAAACCGCCCGTTACACATTGACCAAGTACAAAATATAGAAAGGCCGAAACATGTGAAGATTTACTGACATGATACATTTATTTTTAATTTTCGATTGTCTGTTCTACAATTACACAGGATACATTTACAGGAACGCTTAAAAGACTACCATGCAGCGTTTTAACTAGACTCACCTGCTCATAGAAATTCTGAGCCAGAAATAATGCCGCAGTATGAAGTTTAACAAAAATACCTTCCTTGATTGCATCATCACTTATGTTGGGAAATGCGTTTCTCAGGTATGTGAATCCTAGCTATTTGTATCCATTGCCGTAACAAAGTACTTCGCAAATCCTAACTTAATGGGTCGCTGAAGAGGGTATAATTTTTCAGGATCCACGAATGTTGTGTTGATGACATTAAACTTTTCTGAGGCTAGTGATATTTGCTTCGGCTAACATTTTCCGGAGGTAAGATTAACTCCGTTTAGATTACTATCGAAGCCAGCCGTCCTCTCGAAGGTAAACGGGTATACAGAGTGTATAATAATCTTTCCCTTCTCAGCTTTCTTGCAAAGAAACATTAGTATTTTGCGTAGCGCAGTTTAAGCCCAAGTAGAAAAGATTTTGCTTTTAAATGACCACAACCATTTTTCGAACTGAACCTGTGTTAGGAAGATTTTCAAATTTCCGAACAGGTCTTTCAAATTCACAGCGTATGTTCACAGTCCACATTCACAGCGTACGTTTTTCATGGGAGTTTGTTTCCGTTACTGTTGAAGAAGTACGGGACACCGTCGGTTTATCATAGTTTGTTTACGTTACTAGGAATTATAAGTATGCTTGTGGTTATTGTTTAATTGTGAAGTGGAATGGAGGCTATACAATTATTTCCGATGTATGGAAGGAGCTCTCAACTAGAAAAAAACATTCTTGCTTTAAAAACTTCCGTAGCACCTAAACATATTAATTTAAACTCTAATATAACTGCATTTACGTATTTTCAAATGATGTTAATGCTTAATAACCCAAAATATTATTAAAGTTATTTCGTTTCCCTAAATGGTGGGCCCATACCATCCACAGACTACTAAGGCCAGAAGCAGTGGTCACTTTATTATGGAGGCACTCATTAGCTGGGCTACCTTTGCCTCCTATGAGGGGACGGCCAAATACAGCCATGCCTTCTCCGGGATTCGAGCCCGGGCTCTCTGGTATCGCAGTCGATTCCCTTAACCACTATACCGTCTGGGAGGTCATTATTAAAGTAAAAGAGTAAAACCGTACGAAACTAAAATCAAATACACTCAAACCCGTTTTGGGGCCGTTGATAGGGACCGCATAAAACAAATCGCACAAAACTTCACGAGTAGTTATAAAAAATAGAGTCGTTTAGAGTTGACATTTTTTTAGTTACCATGTAGTCGGTGATCAGTTTTTGCTACGACTGTTGTTTCACTAGACGCTTCTATATGTCTTTGTAGCCAGATTTTCAAGACGGAAACTCCTTTTATAAGGTAATAAGGTATTCTCCCGCCTTTTTAGCATGCTTTCGTGGTGTAGTGGTCAGCACGCTCGAAACGTGGTCAGCCAGAGGTTCGTGGTTCGAGTCCAGGCAAGGGCATTGCTCATTTTTCATCTTTTCTGCTCTCAAAAATACCTAATATCTCTACAGTGGCGCCCGAACTAAAAGGTGGTGAATGATGATTCATCACCACCAGGATTTGGCAATTTTGTCCCCTAATCCGCAGTCGTCCTTTAAAGGGGGAGTACATAAGGAATTTCTCCCGCCTTATTAGCATGCATTCGTGGTGTAGTGGTCAGCACGCTCGACGCGAATTCGAGAGGTCAGTGGTTCGAGTCCCGGCGAGTGCATTGCTCATTTTTCATATGTCCTGCTTCGAAATAACCTAATGGCTATACACTTTTTTATTGATTATTTATTTTATTTTTCTATTGATAACTTCGTCAATTACGTTCCAATTTGATTGAAATTTTCATATACCACAAAAAAAATCGCACAAAAAGATCGCATAAATACAGGTTTGAGTGTCCATTGTTTTCTAAGTTTTGTCAAAAATTGCACATAATAATGGAGGGAAAATATAATTTAAATTCGATATTTGAAAAAAATGATTTAAATTTAAATATCTCTTTTACACGCAAAGAATTTTACATTTTTAATGCTTTCAAAAATTTTAAAAGTTTAAATAACTTATACATACCAATTCTAACTTTATTCACTTTCGCTTCATAATTCATTTATCAAACGGTAAAAGCTTTCACAATGAAATTTTAAAAACTCAATTTATCTCAAGCTACATTAGTAAAATAACAACAGTGTTATTTTCAAAATGTTATTATTAATTTCGTTTAACCATTAAAAGTATGAATGCTCTTAAAAGGATCAAAGAATAAACACAAATTATGTCATCTGCGAATAGCTTGATATAAAGTATACAAACATTTCTCTCGTGTAACTCAATGAGATCAATTTATTTTTCTGGCAAGCTAACATTCACCAAAGTAAAATTACTTTAATATACATATACAGACAGCAACAGAAGTAAAATTCATAACATACATTTCCAAAGTACCAGCATAATCTTTTTTTCCTTGATGTTGTCTTTCTCGATTGATAAGTTATTGTGTTATTTTGTGACTATTGTCAATTATTTTTTGGTTACTATACGGTAAATCTGCTTAAGTAATAAATAATGTAATTAAAATTTAAACTTAGAGATTTATTGCTAGATCATGGATATATGTTTTCAGTCTAATCAAAGCATGTAAAAATTGCAGTCTTTAAAAATAATATCTAAAAATTCTGAAATTATAGAATTATTTTCATATTTTATTTATCACATAAGAAATCGTTAACTGTAGCATACTAAACGCATACTTAAAGGAAATCGAAGCATTTCATTTAAATTCATATTTCCTTAGAACTGCGATAGCATACTTTTTCATATATAAATAATTATAATGAGCATATGAAACTTCTTTGAAAGGTGCGCAACGAATTCTAAATATTATTGGGAAATAATCATAGTTAGTTATATAGATAGCTAGCCAAATATTGAATATAAATTAATCTTAAAATCCGTATTTTAGCTTGAGCTGCTTTTCTAGCCGCCTCTACATAACAGTGCATTTATGTTTAGTGAAAATGATTAGCTAACATTGTTTCGTTATAAAGACAAAAGTTGGTCTTTGGATTACGGTGAGCTTGCACACAGACATTTTTCTATAAATATAAAGCAAAGTGCTTTTATTATTTTTATCATTTAAAGATTTATACCTAACTAAGGATTTTCTCAGACCTAACGTGAAACTTAGTAGAGCCTGTGCCCTTAAACTTGGAAGTAATTATAATGGATAAATGTCATAATGCATAAAAAAGTACCACTTGCTTTTATATTGGGTAAGTCCATAAGTTGGTGCGCATTAAGAATAAGCGTGGAATTCACTATGACGCATTTACTAAAACAATACAATTTTGAACCTGTTGAAACTTGTCATCGTCTGACTAACATATTATTCAGTTCATCACAAACTTTCGTAAATATCGAATGCATTTTAGTACCCATAGAAGATGAATAATTTTCAATACAAACGCGCTGTGCTACATTTTTTATTTTCGTGTGGTGAAGCTGCCAGGTTTGCAGCGATGAAAATTAATAGTGTACATGGTGAACACACTATTAGTGTAAGGACTGCCCAGAAATGGTTAAAAAAAATTAGAGTTGGAAAAAGCAGCATTCATGATGAACCCCATTCAGGACGTTTTGAACTGTTAGAACCAAATCAAACGGAGCTTTTGCCATATCCTGCTTACTTTCCAGATATTGCCCCAAGTGATTTTCACTTATTTCGTGCCTTACAAATTTTTTTACTGGGAAAAAATTAAATTCTAAACAGGATGTACACAATTAACGTTCAAGTTTTTTTTGCATCAAAACCAGTCTTTCTACAGCAAAGGCATAAAAAGCTGCCTGTAAGATGGTGAGACACTGTAGATAATGGAGGAAAATATATAATTGATTAAAATGTTAAATTGTGTTTTTTATATTATTTAAAAATTTACCAAAAATTGCGCACGAATTTATGGACTGACCCAATAGATTCGAAGTAATAAAGAATTATCCCGCAAACCCAATTTATAGGGTACAAAATCTGCAATTGTTATTCAATATGTTTCCTTTATTTTCATTTTCAAATTTTGTTCTATTTCTAAGAATACATGTCACAAATCCAATGGTTTTGTAGAATGTAAAGAAATACAATAACAACTGCAATTTTAATCTTCTTTGGAAACTCCATTTATGAAAAAAAAAATATTGCTGTAGTCTGCGATTTTTGAATGCCTGTAGATATATTCTTGCACATACATACACAAAAATGAATATATAAAAACCTTTCTTCCAAAAGAGATGAGGCTAAAAAATCCGTCTTTTCAAATATGAATATTGTGCGCATAAAGCTACATACGACGCATAGGTATAATACAATTATTTGCATAATAACAAAATTAGTTTTCCTTGAGTACATTAGATCAAATATCATTAGCACGTATAGGAAATATTTGAAATGACCAGCTTCAGATTTCAGAATTTTTTCAGATTTTTTAAATGACTATGATAGCGTGCATTCATATAGTCATTGAAGCCTGTAGAGGAAGCCGAATCAGAATTTCTTATTTTCCCAGTGCTCATCATAACCTGAAAGAAACATCTAAATTTTCATGCGACTTTTCTTTTCGTTATTTTAAAATGGACGCCAATTTAACTTGCAGTTATCAGAATTTTCCCTTAATTTAAAATATTGAGTTCCAGGATATCCTTTTGAGAATAAAACTGAAGAAGAAGGGGAAAAAATTACACGATTGACTAAGCGGAAAATAAGATACGGATATTGAATGGGAGAGTTTCATCTTCTGCAGCGTGAATTCTTCGGGTTTTGCCATGGATTTATTTTGTTTCCTATATCATTCTACTACAGACTAGCAAGACCAGTTTCTCAATTGATCTTTCTCTTTGAAATTCTATTACTAACACTCCCCGCGGAAACGTTTTCGGCTTGGTTCGCCCTAACAAGTGAAGGCAAATTAAAGTTTTCCAAAGGTGTTCCGAAAAGTAGTTCTCTTGAATTAGGTTTTGGGCTTAGGGTTTCTTTTTATGAAGAAATAATTAATTTTTTATCATTAAAGTTTCCATTTGATGCAGGGATTACTCGTATGCACATCTTTCATTATACTTCTGTAGGCTTTTTGATTCTTCCGTTCAAGACAATTTTCCTGCGTGTATTATCTTTTCATTAGACTGATTTATTACTGAAAAACTTCTGATAACCAGTCCAGTATTTTCAGCAATTCATTCAGAGAACACTAGTTTAAGGACGTTTAAAACTTGAAATATTTCCTGCTTATTAATATATCGTGAAGAGGAAACAATTTCACTAAGCAATGATAATATTTAACTAATATGATTTATGTCTGACTTGCATATGGAACAATGTTTTTAAATTTTTAATTAAAAAATTGTCCAAAGCAGTTTCAAGTTTTAGAAACGTAAACTATCGTTAAATGGATGACTTTGATTTGCATGTATTAAAACTGTTTAGTTAATTATGAAATTGTAATTTTTTTTTACCTTTGCCAATCTAATATTCTTTTTTTTTTATTATTATTCAATCTAATATTTAGTACAAACGAAGTCTTGTTTTGGTTAAAAACAAAACTATAAAACTATTGAATAATTTTGAAGAACCGAATTAACTGGATATGCTAAAATTTTCGCAACAGTATCCCCTTTTATTTTAATATTCTTGTCTTCACAGGATTGAAGGTCTAACAATGTTAACGCGCTTTAAGTCAAAACTCTCAAATAAATTAACAAAAAATCTTAGCTTTTCTGGCATTCAAAGAAGGAGAAGTAATCAAGCTTACAGGCACTTTGGATACCTCCGAAAGTATAACTCGAGTCCGGATAATTCGATTTCTACTATACTTGTATATCGATTGTTAATTGTGAATTTCAGACAAATGCAAATCCTAGAAAAATTACTCATGCCTTATTAAGAAATTAATTTAAGAATTAAGATTAAAGAAATTAAATCTCTAGATAAAAACTGTTTTTCATCTATTCAAAGCCCCCATGTTAAATAGCATTTCTATATACATTGTTGAATGCTTTCAACCCACTATTCTATGTTAGTGCAATGTAATGTAGACCAAGTTATAAAAGATATCGCTTTCGTAGATATCGGTGCCTAAATTAAAATTTGTTAACCATGCAAATATATTTTATTGTTACTACCAAGCACACGAAGACTTAAAAGTTTAGATGTTGGATGGATACTTGTTCTCTTTTCCTTGTATGCGATTTCTTATTATCAGTTAAATATTGCTCATACAGAAACTGCTATTCTTAAAACGAGAATGCCACTTACCTATCATCATATACTTCTGATGGACTTCTTCATAAGGCGGCCACATAAGCCTGTCAAATCTTCCTTTTGATCGTTCTGGAGCACCTCTTTCTGGCTGTTGCACATTTGGATCTCTGTATAAAGAAGTGTAGTGCAAAATAAAGACTTTATGAAATATTTACTTCAGTTCATTTAAATTTTTCATTATAATTCAAATTTAAATCTCCAATTTCGAAATCGTACTTAAAATTTTTTATTAATAGCATGTACTTAAAATTTTGAAATATCGACCTAGAATAATTTTAAAAGCTTAAATAAATTGCACTAAGCGTTTACACTGTAAGAATTTTTTTTAATATTCTACAATCAAAGAATTAAGTATCTTTGCAGAAAGTACTGAAAATTGAGAACAACGTAAAAAATAATATCACGAAAAACGTCGGAAACATGAAACGTTGCAAAATAAAGGATTCCAAGAAACATTGATTGATAAATAAAACGAAATTCCTGAAAATACAGAAATATAACAAATTTTAGAAATTTAAGTCAACGAAAACAAGTTTCGATTAGTTCTAAGGAAGAGAAAATTAAAAAATATTTTTCTGGTGAGCTACAATTACATAATTTTTTTTATTCCCCCACTGAATTATATAGACTCGGATTTCTAAGTAAAATTCATTCCTCAATGTTCGTAAAAAGTAGAAAGTTTATCTGAAAAGCAAATAAGCCCGCCAGATCCAAGCAGTAAAATCATATAATGTATTTCTTTACATGCAAGTTAAAAATATTAGCCATTTTCATTTCAGGAAATGGGCTTCATACAAGTATCTTCTAAAGCAAATAAATACTAGTGTTAATTAGTGGACAGTTTATAAGGAATTTTCTTCTTCCTTACCCCGTGTCTTCGTGATGTAATTCGAAGCAAGTCCAGCTAATAATCGGGAGAGCCGAAATTCGAATCCTGACGAAGGCATCTTTGTTTTCTCATGCATCCCTCTGTAACAAATCTGATAATTCTACAAGTAGCTAATGAACTTAAGTTTGGAGGTTGATAATTCGTTACCACCTGTATTAAGTGACTGAGTCCCCTCCTTCCCAGTTGCCCTTTAAGCAGGGTAAGAGTGTAAATAATTTTCTTCCTTCTTACCATATGCCTTCGTGCTATAAAGGGAAGCACGTCCGTTTGGCAGTTAGGAAGTAAGGAGTTTTAAACCCGGTGCAGGCATTGCTGCTTTTTCGTGATTCCTGCTTGGAAATCAACCCAATGTTGGGCAATTTTGCCCAACATTTAAAATGTTTATATAGTCGAACCACGGATCACTAACAAATCGGTACATTAGCAAATTATCTAAACTAAAAATGTCTTGGATGGCGAACGGTATTTCGAGTTGTGAATACTCATATTGGAAGAAACTGGTTTCCTATGGTGTTTTAAAATAGCCTCAGATAAATAATTATCACACGGAGATTCGTGGAAACATTATTTTTGTATATCCTTAACCCTCATTATGAAAGCTTGACACCAAGTAACTTTCAGGATATGAATTTGGCATGGTAGAACATTTTATGGCCAGATTATGTTGCAGGCAGAAATGTTGAAGCTTTTGATGCTGATGCTTTTATGTTACCTAATATATTGTTTCTGTATAAGAAACCATCCAATTTTGAAATTAAGAAGAAAGTTGCAGAACTGTTACTAAAGGACCACAAAAGTACGCTCAACTAAGATCTAGACAAATTTCATAAGCAGCAATAAAATGCGACTGTGGGAAAGTGTCTGCAGTGGAAGAAAAAATCAAAAGGGAAGGCAATCGTAGTTTCTTGATCTGCGAAATTTGTGATATTTTTGAATATTGAAATTTTGAAATTCTATAAAACAAGACAGTAAGTTTCATACCGATGGTGTAAGGATTATATCGTAGGCATTCTCAAAGACTGAGCCATGACTCCATTCAAAAACGTTTTAAAATGTAAACAACAACAAAACACATTAACAAGTCACTAGGAGACCCGATGAATTTCAAGGAATGTCAACTGAGGTTAAGAGACAAAGAAAAAATAAAAGAAGATGCTTCAGGAACACGTTTTTATAGCTCCTCATCCGAACAATAACATGTCTTTGCTTTCTGTTTCACATTTATTTCCACTTATATAGTACACTCATCTTCATACAGATGCTAAATAATTTTTTATCTAATTTTAATATGTTTAATGTTGAGTTATTGTTTCACTTAGATTTAATGCTTTCCGTTGTTTTTTTTGTTATTAACTTGTACACGAAATACTGTTTAAATAAGCAATCATTTGTAGTCTAGGAATATATTAATCCATTTTACCTTATTCCTATGTGGAAAATAACTTCAGTTTACGAATTTGATTTCGGATAATGAAAGCTCTTTGACTGATTGTCACTATCTGTTACCAATGCAGATCTCTTTGATATATATTATAAGTCCATCTGATTTCATTTTTCAGTTTTCAGCCTTCCTAAGGTTTTTAAGATGTTTTTAGAATGAATACTTACAATTGGTTCTGTTTTGGCACATCCGAAACTATATATCTCTGCCGTCTAAGCAAATAAACAAATAAGAAATTTTATTTTACCTGTTAGATATTTTATTCTTAGCAAGAACATTAAAATGGTATTTGAAACTATGCATCAAACACTGTTGACAAAGCTGCTGACAGAAAGAATAACTGTATGTGAAATTTTGAAAAGCATTTTTTAATAAACATTTTTCATCTTCATGCTCACTGAATTGAAACTGAGGAAAGTTTTTGTTATTCTAGTTTTCTGCATTAGTATGACCCTATAGGAGTTTAAAAGATTTAGTACAGTAAATGTTATCTATAAACACGCAAAATCTATGATTAGGTCTGACCTTTACTTTCCAGATTCACATGTCATATTAATAAGTCTTTCATGTTAAATGGATAAAGTATTTGTTCTACAGTTTTTAAGGTTCATTTAAGTAAATTACGTAGTTATCAAAATTTTCCCATAGCACAAATCACATCTCACATATTTTCAAAATGTATTTTGGAATAAACTTTAACAAAACTTTATTTAAGATATAATTAAATAATAAATTCTTAAAATAATACATTCATTAATATGAAATTATTGCGTGGTATTTGCTTTGAAAATCTCATTTAGACTCTATATAATTTCAAGAATTAAACATCCGTCGTTCTTACATATTATTACTTTACGTGAATCTTTGTTTGTAAAAAAATAAAATATTATTTTACATTATATTTAATTAAATATAAATGTATTAAAATAAAATAAAAGTAGCAAAATATATTACATCTATACCTTTAAGATGATTTTTAGTATAAATTTTATATGTTACTTATAAAAATACAATAAAAAATTTCTTAAATTGGAACGTTAGGAAATTCATTAATGTACAACTGTTTCAATTATTTACATTAAAAAATTATTTTATTTTATAAGTTACAGGGTGATCTACTCATTACTGGCCCTTGTTTTTCCACATAATTTGTGAAAATGCCAAAATATAGAAAAAAATATAGGTATACTTATCTTTGTCTGCGATTTCGCTTGTGATTGCATGATATTTTGAACGTGCTTGCTGCTGGAAGGCAGAATTGCATGACTCATTCCATGTTATCCAAGTATTGCATCAGCTTTTCGGCAGTCCCCATAAGTTCAAGTAGTTAATGTTTTCTGCTAATGCTATATTTTGTTCTGGTACACTTTACCTTTCAATGCGTTCCACAGGAAAAAATCAGGAGGTGAGAGAATAGACATTCTCTATGGGAAACGTTCTTTCCATCTAATACAGTAGTGTGCAAAAGCCAAGAATCATTTCTAATACTGTCCGTAATTCCGCAGAAAACCAGATGGGAGATATAAAATCATACTACATGTGTATAATATAGTATTTAAAGGATGATTAAATGAGGAAAGTGTATTAACCGAAAAAGAAAAGCATTAATAGGATGCATAAAATACAAAACGAATAGAAAACGATTTTACTGACAGAATGGCATTGGTATAAAAAAATGTCTGGCCAAGAGGGATAACAACAAACCAAAGAGTGCTAGTAAGAGATATGACCTCCTCTAACTTCAAAGGTTGCTTTGCACCGTCTATTGGTACTCAACACTAAATTATCTACCAGTTTTTGCGATGAGAATTTCCATTCTTCAAGAAGCATCTGTTTCAGTTCTCTTGTACTCTCCGGAGGGTAAAATTGGGCATCAGGGGTCTCTTTAAAGCATTCCACATACGTTCAATGGGGTTTAAATTAAGAAAGAACGTCGACCAGGCCAATCTGCGGATATCTTCACATTCCACGAGCTCCTCAACAGCATGAATCTTTGTGGACGTGCACTGTCGTCCATAAAAACAAAGATTACACCAATGGCACCCCAGAAAAGACACACGTGGAGAGGGTAGCTTCATCACGGTAAGTGAATCTCTGTTGAAAATGTGGAGCTCCGTCCGTCCGTTCATCATAATGTATCCTCATACAAGCACACCAGAACTACCCCAATCGTCTCTCTCCCTAACGTTAGTGGGATGAAAACATGCCCGTATCTCTTTCCGTGTCAACTGGTGCCGAGAATTGGGTGTCAATCTGAAACGACTCCTATCGGTAAAGAA
The DNA here is from genome assembly GCF_044657685.1 of Stegodyphus dumicola. Lineage (NCBI taxonomy): Eukaryota > Metazoa > Arthropoda > Arachnida > Araneae > Eresidae > Stegodyphus > Stegodyphus dumicola. Next base: position 187,674,605 of record NC_140781.1, read on the forward strand.
GAAGTGACTCCACTGATGGAGTGCCAAATCTGCGTTCTCTACACCACTATAGACGTGCCGTCGATGGGCTGCTCTCAATGGCACAATCAGCCACCGTTTTTTCCTTGGCTGTCCACACAAACCTTTCTTACAGCTGTACCTGTCGTTTAGAAGGTTATAAGGTATTTCTCCCGCTTTCCTAGCGTGCCTTCATGGCATAGTGGTTCTTTACGCTGGACCGGTACTCCAGAGGTCCGCGGTACGATTTCCGGCAAAGGCGTTGCTAATTTTTCATCTTGCCTGCTTCAAAAAAATACCTAAAGTCTCTACAAGGTTTCCAAGCTCTTCAGCGACAGACGTCAAATCACGCTTCTCCTCAAGCTTGCCAATTATTTTACCACGTGTAAATGCATCCTGTTATATTCTTGTAACCATACTGCACGTTCACTCTCACTTTCGTCTCCAGAAGAATGCCTGGAAATGCATCTTGCTTTGTTTTTTTTTAACACGCTATTTTTACCGTCCCTGGGAATCGACCGTGAACTGTTTGTTTGGCCGACGTCGGTTCCTAGGGACCGACAGTATCAAAATTAAAAAATAAATGTAGCAATTTCACTGAATTTATTAAAACTTGTTTCAATATATATTAATTTATCAAAATTTATTTATTTTTATTACTTTTTGGAACCGCATTCATAAAAGGCTATATTTGGCTGATTGCCTTTTGGATCAAACCATTCATTTTGGTCTCTGGTTTCGTTAGCACTTTTGCCACAACTATTATTATCAAGTCCCATTGCCTGCCCTAATGAATTATCATCTTTAAACGATTCAAAAAATAATTCACTCTACTTATCACTATTTCATTCTATTCCGAACATAATTACAAAGGAAAAAAATTCTATTCTCAAATCCTCTGTACACTCCCATGGCTTTTTTCTAACTAATCCTCTACAGGAGGTAGACTTTTTGCCGCTCGTACAATTGTGCATTAGCAGATCCATTGTCCTTCGAAAGGAAATATGAAAGGTGAAACGAAATAGTCGTCTGTTCATTCTCTTATACTGCTCGCTCGCTGCCGGTTGAACGAAAGTGACAGCAATAGCGGAGTCGCGCTCAACGTGTTAAGTTGCCTTGAGCTGCGAGCGCTGACTCCTTGCTTTTGCTTACCCTATCTTACCCTCTGACGTCATGATGCTGATATCTGCGTATCTATCACCTTTCTACTGAGTTGGTATTCCATTGTACTGATCACAAAAACGCCTTTTCGGAAATTTCATGGTTGTATCTTGAGAAAGAAATTGTTGGAAAAAAATGTGTTGCTTAAGTTTTGCGCACTAGTATATAGTTGCGACAAATTAATTTGATTAAAGTTATGTTCTGCATAGAGTTACAATATGTCGTTCTATCCTGTCGAAGTACCCAGTAGTAAACTCCACGTGCAGAAGTAAACTCAACTGTACAAAAGCAAAAGGTTTTCCACATGCATGATGGTGTTCGCTTTTGCGTGGAAAGATGTTACCATTGCACAAGAGACAGCAAGCCAAATATAAAATTATTCTGGGCGAAAAATTGCTTCCTTATATCCATGGGAATGAGCACGCGGATTTCAAACGCCGAATTCCCAAATCCGCTGACAGTATCCCACTCTGTTTCCTTCATCAATAATTTAATTTTCTGTGATATGCATGAAGTTTTCCGGTTTGACATGAAATTTTGAACGTTTTCTGTCTAGTTTCTGAATTAATAATAAACTTATCAATCCTTCGCTTCCAATAAACCTTCGTACATCTTCAGTAAACATAGTTTTGGCATTCTTTGATGGGCCGAGTTGTTCAATATGGTACGGGCCAAAAAAACATGTTGTTCAATTGTGTACGATCCGTATTGTTTATTTCGAAACATAACACTAAAGCACAACACAATACATCCGTTAAAGGCACACGATTCTCTTAATTCGCTGCCAGCCAATTTTCTGATTTCTGCGTATATAGCAATTCATCTCGCGTTTTCCAACCAGATTCATACTCGGTGCTAACGACACTTTTGCTACTTAGGAGGCTTTGCTTTATCTAATTCTCTCACTCGCTTTTCAAGATTTTTTGTTCCAGACTGATCTCCTTTCCACATTTGTGCCGAATTTCCGGGCCAATAGAAAGTAATCACTGCAGTGTTATAAACAATATTTTTACACCAAAAAGCGGTCAGCATGAGTGTTTCCTTGTCTCTCAGATTTAAGCATGAGTGTTTCCTTGTCTCTCAGATTTAAGCATGAGTGTTTCCTTGTCTCTCAGATTTAAGCATGATACTGCATCTGATTGGTTTCAATATTCATAATGAAATTTAACAAATTAATAAAGAAAAGATGTACTTACCCGTTTCGTGCAAAATTAACCCAATAGGTCATGACTGCTTCTGCTAATCCCACTTCAGCTTGAGTATAATTTCGAGAAAAATGACCCAGAGTACCGACTAATGGTGCTCCAAACACGTGCTGAAGATCTTCTCCGGAAATGCAGCCTTGCCTTTGCGGAAACTTTCCATCTTCTGTTTGGTAATTGAATACGTAAAAGAATGATTTTCGAGGCCCTAAAGAATGATAATTAGCGGATTTCACCACTGGGGCCACAACAAGGGCATCTCCTAGAGCATCTAACGTGCCATCTAAAACATTTATATCATGCTGAACTGCTTTAGTCCAGTCAGTATACTCGTTTACTATAGTAAGAAATATCTCCTGAAGGTGATAGTTGAAGATATTTCTAACTAGAGTTCGCAAAAGCTTATCCCTACGTCCTATTTCTAAACCGACCTTTTCCTCCTTCTCAGATATGTAGAAATATGACTCAACTCGAGTCACACCAAACATGAGATCGAACAAACCAGACTGATGTTCGTTCGCTAGTTCTTCCATCATTAAAAGAGGCTCGTTTTGGATAACTATACCATCAATAGTGGGACCAAATCCTGTAAGAAACATTGGAACAGTGGTCTGAACTCTTAGTATGTCTGCAACAGATCTCTCGCGTAAGCACTCAAGAAGACTAGCTGGTTGAGTTGTTGGGCAACCAAGAGTCCGGGCAATCTGTTGAGCATAAATGTTTGCATCACGCGCTATTGCCCAAGAACTTAAAGCTGATCCACTCATCATGATGGCTCGATGAAACAACCCTGCAGGGAAGAGAGTGGAACCTACAAATGCTATTTAATATTTGTTGTCCTTCTGATCCAAAACGACTGGCAAAGATCTCCTTATTAGCTTAATTTAAATTTAGATAACCTTTAAGTTACATTAACGTTAGTTATACTTTAAGGGAAAATAATAATTTATTTCTAGCTCTTAAGGATACACAATATAATTACAACCATTTTCTTATGAATCTTTGCGAATCGTTTTATCGAAGCACATTATGCAGAATATTTATTAATATAATTAGAATACATTTAAATATTGTACTGATATACATAATTAGAATGTTTAAATAAATTAAGAGTTTTAAAACTAAAGAACTTTAAAATTATACAGCTGAATATATTAAAATTATGTGCCATAAATAGTTGATTATGTTTCATATGTAAAATTATATTTCTGACACTACTAGCTCATTGGTTAATTAATTCCACATGCATTATCATAAAATTATATTTAGTATTTCTTCGTGTTTCCATTAATATTATGTCATTAAGATAATAAAATATAACAAATAATATGCATTGTTGCAATGATGTGTATTTATAGATTCATAACTTTTAAAATTCTGGCTAGTTCTGAAAAAGAATCATAAAATAGTAGGCATGATCTCATATTCAAACATAAGTTCAGTTTAAAGTAAGACCTAAATTTGTTTTCCTAGACGTTTAATTTATGATCAAATACTTCTTTTGTGCGTGCAGAGCATACAAACTTAAAATATTTTAACATTTGCTGCCAGTGTGTATTTTCAAGATAAAAGGCATTAAATGTTCTAAACTGGGTACTATGGTATGGACCTAGAAACAAACTGTGTCGTTCTATCAGTCCGTTTTTAGCAACTGAAACAACAAATACAGCAAACACCTTCTAATACCTGGCCATCTTATATTTGCAAAATTAGGAACTTTTAAATTTGCATTATCACATTTATATGCACAGGTCGAACTGTCATTTTGTAGTTGTAAAGCTATATGTTTCTTGAAAGAATCAAAGGTAAATCTAATATATAAATATACATTTTGCTTAACTAAAAGTTTTTTTCATTTCAGTTTTATGAAGTTTTGTCCAGCTGAGTTTCAGATTAACCCCGATAAAAAAGTTGAGCGTTTACTCAACATTAAAATTATAAAAGAAGGCTCATTCATTTTATAAAAGAAAATTCATGTGATCATTTTGCTTTAAAATTTACTTAAGGTCTATTCAGCATAAAATAAATCTTTGCTTGCAGAGTATCAAATGGTTTTAAATTTCGCTAAAATGTTTTAATTCATGCCATAATGAAATTTAATCTTATATTAGAAACGTAGAGGAGAAAAGGAAAGTATATGGCATGGATGCACTCAAGAAGTGTTGATATAATAATATTGGAGGTAAATAAAATTAGTCTCATTTGGCTTTTTATAACTCTTTTGGTGGTTTTTAGTTCAGGAGGTACTGGATTCTGGAATCACGACCAGTAAAACTGAAATTGTTTCCTATGAAATACTAGAAATTTATTTTTCTGGTAAAAACCCTTTTTTCCCAGAATGGCGGTTCCCAAATTAAAAGTACGAAAAAGTAATTATTGGAATACTCAGATTAGTTTATTTTTTATAGTATATTAAATAGTAAATAGATTTAATTATAAAAAATGATGAAAAACAAATAAAATTTTTAAATTGTAATAAACTTTTGAAACATTACATAATCTTTTCCTTACAAAAATCATAATTTTACAGTTTATGAGTTTTAATAAGCATTTCATGAAATTAAATTTTTGTAAAAGTTTATTAACGAGACCAATAACTTATGCAGTTTTTTTATTTCATTTATTAAGTTTTGTAAAATTTAATTTTTAATACATATTAAAATTTATATAATTAATTTTTAACGAAACTCATTTAATTTTTAGAGTTTATTAAATTTAATAAAAATAGTATTTATTAAAGATAATTTATCGAAAATATCATAACGATTTTAATTTATTAATTAGTAATATATTATAAATGATGCATGAATTGCATTATTGATATATTGCATCATTTTAATCTTAATTGAATATAATATAATAATTATTTATTAAAGACTATCGTTTTACTAACGTTATATATCTGTATTATAAAAGGTGAAGAAAAAAATGTGTGTGACGTGGACGCATTCAGTTGATCAAAGTTCATTAATGATTAGCATGTAGGGTTTCCTTTATTTTGCATAACAAATTTATTTTAAGTTTCTTCCTGAACTCCTCAACTTTCCCTCGCATTTTCTTGCCAGGGTGTAAATTTAAAGTGAAATGAGTATTTAAACGGGTGAATCTCTGTGTTTATTGAAAGCGTGTTTTCGCTAACCAGCGCACGTTTAGTTGCTTTCTCGCTGTTACGCTAGTACGCCTCTTGGCAATTTCGGATTGACGCCACGCCTGTTAGGTTGAGTCAACCTGTTAAATGTAAGATGCAGGTCAGAATTGAAATGTTTCTCAGCTTTAAGAATTGATCACTATCGGATCTTGTAAAATTAATTTTACAATTACAAAATAATGAATATGCGAGTTAGATTTTGTAATCTTTCTGATTACTAGCAGAATTTAGAAAATATTTTAATTAAAAGAAAATTAATTCTTTTAAATTTCTAACTGTAAACAGTTATATTAATAAATATGCTTTGTTCTATCAAAAGTTGTATAGCTCTTTATGCTTTAATATAAGTGCCTGAAGAGAAATCCTGCAGCCTATGTGCAAAGCTGTTCTCCACTCAGCAGTCACCGTGACACCTTGGTAATAGCTGTTTAGCATGCTTCTAGAATCATAGCATTTACATAACACTTTTATTCTGCTTAATGCTTAAAATCTTGCTCGCAAGACAAATAGGAATGATAACGACTATTGCGTTTTGTCAGGCTAAATGCCATACTGTGGAAGAGGATACCGATCTAACTTGTGTGTAGAACTACACTCATAAAATGGATGGACATCAGACAGGAGTGCGCATAACAGCCGATGGCTAATCATTGTCAAAACGAACGTACAGTACTTCAGATTGTACAATATTTCTAATCCTTTAAAATTTACTTCATGTCTTTTGAATTCTTCAAATTTTTCTCGATTGTTTTCCTTTTCCACATACACCATTTGAAAATCGCCACTATCTGAATATTTAATCATTGAAACAAAGAAAAAAATTATTCTGACCCGCACACACCTTTGTAAGTATACATTTGTACACAGTGAAACACTTTGGTTCTTCTGCATAACTTAAGATTATAAATATTCCTAGTTAAACTTTGAGAGTTTCATTAAGGAATTATATATCTGTGATTATTTCTTACGCCAATTCCCGGAATAGCATTTTAATTAACAATTAGAAAAAAAAGTATTTTGTTGTTTTTAGTTCATTACTATTGTAATTGTTTTTTGTTTTATTGAGGAGCATTTCCCAATGATGAACTCTAATACAAATCTCGTTTCCATATGTTTTTTCTAATGCATCTTCATAGCATTCTATGGAATACTATCGAAATATTTTATTTTAATATTCCAGGTTTTTCTAATGCGTTAAAATATTGTCTGCAACGTGTTTGGAGAAAAAGTGTAAATTCTTAATTGTAAGAATGTAATGAAGTTAGTCTTGTGTGTATTCCCTTTCTTTCTCATTAGAAAACTATGTGTTACGTGGAAAAATAATTTTCCAAAAAAACTTTAATTTGACTTGGAACACGCTATGCAGAGATTTAGATAGTGTGAAAAGAATATAGTGCATGAGCAAGATTCATGCCTGATAAAAATTCCAGGATGCCAATTTATTTCGCCTTTTCTTCAAAAACGCACAGTTCCTAGTCAAACATTACATGAGTATTTTCTTTATGCAATCATAGGAATAAAATAATTACGAAGAATAAATCCAAGTGTCAATTTTTCTAATATGTTATATAGCACATATATCAGAATAAATATTTACCTTTAGCCATAGGTGATAAGACAAGAAAATTGATGCATGCTGCTCCGTGGCCTTGTCCAAAAAGCGTTACATTCTTGGGATCCCCACCAAATTCTGCTATATTCTCCTGCACCCAGTGTAAAGCAGCTACTTGATCTGTCAGGCCATAATTTCCTCTTGCTGAACCTTCCATTACAGGTAAGAAGCCTGAAGAGAAACAGGAAGGAAAACACTGCTTTACTATGATATTTTAAATTAAACCTCTATTCGAATTGAAAAAAATAAACGTAAGTTTATTTTACAGACTTATTTTTTTAAGCAAATAAATCTTGCTTAAATTATTAAGCTTTACAATATTCAAATTTTATATATTTAACAAATGATGGGTGTAATAAAAATCAAGTTAAAAGTTGCGCATTATATAGCTTCAGTATAATAATGCGGTAAAAATTATTACCTATGCAGCTTAAAACATTCAGTTGTAATTTCAGAAAAAAATGAAGTGAGTTCATTTGAATGGATTATTACATAATTCGAAACAATCATAAGCAACTATTGGAAAATGAATCATACTGCACATTCTTTTTACTGTTAGTGCAGTGATTCTGCACTTGACTGCAATTTAGACAACCCTTGAATTATCATTATTAGCATAATTATTGATAAGAAGAATGAAGAAGAAATTTAATGTTAATAAATTTACTATTTTTCGCATCGATAAAAGAAATGGACAAACATCTATGTTTATAGCTTCTAAATTACTCGTAAGTTTCATGTAGCTTAAACTGTAAGAAAATATTCACCCTCCCAACCATGTAATTAATCTCCTCCTAAATTATCAGCATTCAGAGCAAGTACACAACAATACGCACTACATAACCTAAGTTAACAGCCCGAAAAACGATTATAGGAAGTGTTAGGACAATACGAATCAGCTAATATTCGTAAATTTCAGGACTAGGTTCGAAGAGTTAAGCACAAAAACTGCCTCTTCAGCTGCAGAAGTGCAAATCTGCAGCTGAAGCTGCTTTGCACTTCTGCAACTGCTTTAAATTTGCAGCTGCTAGAAGAAGAAGGTTCGAAACTAGACCTGGAAATTATGAGGATTACGCTGATGCATATTTCCTTAGTATCTTCCATAAGGCATGACTTATTTAATAATAGAGGTGCATCATATTAATTGAGTTAATTTGAGTTGTGAATTGAAAGATCGTTATGCATTATTATTAAGTTTGGCAGGTAACAATGAAAGAAATGAAGTCAGGTTTGAAATTTGTCAGCTGTTATGCCCAGAATATTGCATCGAATAAAGTAAGAAAAGATAGTATAGTGATAGCTGAAAATGATTTTTTCCAATACATTACTACAAGTGAAAATTAATTTCCAATTAAAGCTAATTAAAAGAGTAGTAATAAAATCTTTTAATGACTGTACTGATTATGGTAGAACTGCCATTTCAGAAGTTTAAATTATGTTGAGAATAACACCCGTCACAATTTTAAAGAAAGATAAATGTGTCAACCTTCAATATTAAATTACACTTACCTACTTAATTTCTCTACATCTGCTATGTAAAAAGTTTAGCTTAAACTAATTTATTAAATAAATTTTGTAGGAACTCTTCTTATGAGTTCATTGCTCTGTGGCAGCAAGAAATTTATTTGCCATCAGGTGAACCCTGGTGCGCCAATTTCTTTATCAGATAGGACAGTATTACCTGTCCTACCTCTAACAAGATCTTTCCCCTGTCCCTGGCTTACTTTCGACGTAATTTAAACGCTTTCCACAGTCGTAGAGCAACACTGTGAACAAAATTTGACTCCCTGGACATCAGGTATTAATTTTCGCCCTTCATTAACCTTTTTAGTGATACGACTACGCATAAAATCATTTAATTGATGCCGGAAGGGCACACTGAAGCTTTTCAAGATCGTCAAGTAAATCTTTACCGTAAAACTTTCACTTGCCACAAGAAAATCCCTTTTATCAGAGCAATCACGTGATGACCAGGCAAGGAAATGGAAATTTGCATTCGCACACCACTTTTTACTATATCCCGCACGTATTCTGATTTTCCGCATTTTGCTCCCTGTCATTTGGCAGTTGCTACGGGCAATAGTGTTGTCCGTCCTTAGCTATTGTCCAGTAGCGTATATGAAACCAATACGAAATTGATTACAGTGAAATCTTCGTAACATTATACCGAACAACTATAATTATCTATAATTTCACCGACATTTAGTTAAGTTTCTTTTTAAGAAAAGACTTCACTGATAAATATTTTATAAAGAATGGGAATATAAACAGAAAGTATTAATATTAACTATAATCTAGGGACAGCCTCTTATATTCGCTGCAGTTAAAAAAAAGAAAAACTAATTGCTAACTTAAATGTGGCGTTTGACATGTGATGTGAATTTTTAAGAATATACTGCTATTGGACCCTCTTTTATGTCCTCGAGCAATAAAAATACTTCTGGTATTAAAAAATTATTAATAATTCTTTTTAAGGAGATTTTAAGAAACTTTCATTAAAATAACCAGTTATGAAACAAAATACAGAATATTTAAAGTTTCAGTCGTTGAAATAAAAATAATGAAATGAAATTTTTAATACTAATACAGTTCATGAATTACATTAAAAATTATTTTATCGAAATTTAATTTGATTTGAAACTGCAAAAGTAATATCTGAAATAAAGCAAGATGACGAACACAAGTAGTTATATCTTTAAAACAGAAACAAAGGATTTAGTAACATCCATATTCAAGGTTAAGAAAAACTAAATCACTGTGCCACTTTAATCTCCAGAATCGTGTTTTTCAGCGTAGATACCTTTTAATCCCAAATACCCTGTATTGCACATTTATTAGCCAGACTCGTTGGCTGTAAGATAATTTCCAGAAAATGTCTATTTAAAATGTGAACTCTTTATGTAAATATACATAAAGACATGGAAATGCAGTCCAGCATTTTCCCCTTCTGTTAACATGTGCACATGTTATGTATGACCTGTAATGTTAAGAGATACAGGAAACATGTATTACATCTTTTGTTATAGCGTGTCTCGTGTTAAAAATGCTGCATTATAGACCGACAAAAGAGGTACCAATTTAGTTAAAGCATCCATGAGTTAGGCAGCCCTTAATAACTTTCAGAAGTCTGAACTTGAATTCATCTTCGGAATCCACAATGAGAATCAAGTTTCATTTTTCATGAAATAGTCTGCCTACTAAATAAAGCTCCTCCGATTTCTTAGATTATAAGAGGGTAACAGGCTGTCAGGGTCAGCAAGTACTATATACTAGATTTCTGGCTAACATTTTAATAATATGGTTTGTTTTGCCATTGAAACTAATGAACATTTTTATTAACGTAACAATTGTGAATAAAGTTCATTAAGCTCCAGTTTGAAATTACTTGAGAGATCTTTTGAAGATAACTTAGATATCTGGAATTCCTGTACTTCGGTGATCCGAATTCTTCTGCTGAGTTTAAAAATAATTTCGCTTCCTGATGCAATTTATTATTTAAGAAATACACGAAAGTGAAAAGCATCTTTGGTGAATACTTATTCATGTAGTTATGCAAATAGTATAACTTACATTAGCTTGAATGACATTAGAATAATCAAACATGTTCATCTCACATTCTTTTAATTTCACTGCTGAAACAAATTCAAATTCTATTGCCTAGAGTTTACATATCCCGAGATTGTACGTTTCTCCGAAACACAGATGTTATTCGTTCCCTGCCTAAATGGGAATGCAGGTGGCTGGAGAAATTTCAAATGATCAAGGAATTAACGATAAATAGCAAATTTAGAAAACCCGAAGCAATACGACATAAGATTTCCTCTCCCAGTGACTGATTAAACTCTTCATATGCTCGAAGATTTTAAGACTGAAATAGCTATTAATTTAGTTACAACTCTTACACTGGAAGTTAATTTTAATCATTGAAACCTATATCAGAGTTATAAAGGATACGGATATTTTCTTTACACTAATATTGTCAAACCGCAGCTATTTTGAGGCAGCTACAAATTTTGTAAGGTAATATAACATCTAAAAAAAATTAAGTATAACATTTTAAAAAAATTTATAAATATTATTAGTCATCGCAACCGACAACAATTTGTTCAAATATTTTTAGTATGATCTTCGCTACTTTGAAACTGCTTATATACACTCTTAGACAAAAAAAAAAAAAAAAGAAAAGACGCTGCACCAAGAAGGAGTTATCCAAATGGGACGAAAATCGGTAGAAGTGATATACATGTAGAGAAAAACAAATGATTACAGTTTGAGAACAATTGGATGATTTATTGAAGTGATAAAGTTTCAGTCAGTAACGTGTTTATCCGTCTCTGACCCTTATGCAAGCAGTTATTCGGCTTGCACCGATTGATAGAGGTTGCGGATGCCCCCCTGAGGGATATCGTGTCAAATTATGTCCAACGGACGCGTTAGATCGTCAACATCCCGAGCTGGTTGGAGGGCACTGCTCATAATGATCCAAACATGCTCAATAGGAGAGAGATTCTGCGACCTTGCTGGCCAAGGTAATGTTCGGCAAGCAGTAGAAACATGTGCAGTGTAGGCGCGGGCATTATCTTGCTGAAATGTAAGCCCAGGGTGACGTGACCAACGGGCCTTAGAACTTCGTCGATGTACCGCTGTGCTGTAAGGTTGCGACGGATGACAATCAAAGGGGTCCTACTATGAAATGATATGGCACCCCAGACCATCACGCCTGGTTGTCGGCCTGTCTGCCGGAAGACAGTCAGGCTGGTATCACACCGCTGTCCGGGGCGTCTCCAGACTCGCCTTCGCTGGTCATCGAGGCTCAGTTCAAAGCGGGACTTATCACTGAAGACTATTCTACTCCAGTCAGTGACATTCCAGTGCGAATGAGCCCGACACCACTGCAAACGGGCTTGACGTTGTACAGAGGTCAATGATAGTCGGCGTACCTCAGCCTTCTTTCTGTGAGCCGTCTATGAATGGTCCTTGCGGTCGCTGAAGCACTAATTGCATGCACAATCGATGATAATGATACATCTGGAGCTGTGAATGCCGCTCTGACGATTGTTCGGTCTTCACGTTCTGTCGTTTCTCTAGGCCTACCGCTTCGCTCTTGACGCTGTGTGCGGCTATGGTTCACCCACTCCTGCCAACATCGTCTAATAGTGGCATCGATCCTGCTCAAATGTCGAGCTATTCGCCGATAAGACCAACCAGTCTCTTTGAGTCCAACTACACGACCTCTCTCAAATTCTGACATCTGCGCTTATCGTTCGCGCACGTGTATGCGAGGCATAGTTACTTTCTACCAGAGTACATGGAATGAAATTCGTGGAGAATTTATGACCTGGAATCGTAATTTCTCCTCTTAAATATTCTGCCAGTTGCGCAGATCAGATGCGCTGTAGCGGCAACCGTTCACCCATTGGCAGCCAAAATGTAAAATTTTGCATTTTCCGTCGAAACCTGTATGCATATCAATTTGTGCCCAATTTGCTTTATATCTTCGCGGTGCGTCGTGGTGCGTCGTTTATTTTGTCTAAGAGTGTATTTTATCTTCTGCATTTGTTAATTAGAGTTACTGGGTGGATAACTGTGTTTTAAATCTGGTAATTTATCCTATTGGGGAACGAGATGGCACCATTGTGTTTACACATGCTTAACTGAGAACCGGTTTACCTTCCTACCGGAAACACTTTCATGAAGTCACTCCTCTTATTAAATTCATAAATATTTCTTGTTTTACCATGATCAATTAAAATCAAATTCAACATTTCTCATGCTTAAATTTACCCAGATTTCTATCGGCTAATAAAAAGAGGATATATAGAATTTTATCTTGTAAGAAACTCGTATATTCTTTGCTATAGAATACTGTTCTGTTTTTTAGTTTAACTTAATATCATAATGATTTATCAATTTCTTTTCATATCAGAACAGAAAATTTCTGAAAAAAAAAATAAAAGAAGATTCAGAAAAACTTTCTTCTTTGAAACTCTGGTAGCCTTCATAAATGTATGGGGCATACAACTTGTGATTTTTACTATTTGAGTACTTTGAAAGGGTGTAGAGACATTAAGTTAACTGGAAAAGCCGGAGAGATGAAAAATTAGCAACTGCCTTCGCCGAGAATCGAACCCAGCGTGCAGACCACCACACCACGAAGGCCCGCCAAGAAGGCGAGAGAAATACGTTATAAGGGTAGTAATTGTTTCGATCTTGTCCTTTATATAATCCATGTTCAAATATTGCTGACTTCTAAATGAGCTGTTAACTACCCTTATTTTGAATATTTAGAATCTAGATTGTACACTAACACTTCCAAAAGGAACGTAATAAAAATTATATCCCTTTAATTTTGAAACAAAGTGTTTTGGCATCGCAATTAAATCATGAGTTCTTTATTCCCTAGAAGTGTTGGTGTATTTAATTATGGCAAAGCACACGAGGGCTATCTGCCTAAAGGGAGGGATGCCTTTCGTGGAGGACTTTCTAAGGGAAACTGGCTCGTATACACGTTACACATGGGGAAAACCACGAAAACGCCCATGCAGCCAGCCCGTTCGCGGGATTCGAACCTCAGACCGAACTACCAGTGTTCAGCGTCTTTACCGCTCGGCCGCTGGTGGGCCCTTATTCCCTAGAAGAGGGAAGTTAAGTATCTGTCCATTCTCCTTAAACGTAGTTATTCACTTCAGAATGCATATACGAGTATTATTAAAAAAACGCATTTTGTGTATTAAGTGAGACGAGCAAAGAACATCCTAGTATTCACTTAGAAAAGACTGCTAAATTTCGAACCATTGTTAGAACAACATTAAGTATTCTATTTCATAAATTACACTTTAATATTTCACGCCTCCTTTCTTTTTCAGGCATTCTGCAGCTGCTTAACTTGATTAGTTGTTAGCTGTCAAAGGAAGTTTAGCGGACTTCTGGGTTTGTTGCGAATTATTTTCTTGGAAGTTCTTGCCAATATGCGCTGCTTTTAAAATAGTTCTTCCGATAATTTTCAAATAAAGAAGAATCTTCGTGTTGGCTTTGTAAAAGCAATGAAAAGTAGAAAAATTAAATTATCAATAAACAAGAATTGTTGTCTTTTCAGTTACGAGTATTTGGTCAAAACTGGTGTTTAATAATTATGATAAGCAATATTTAAATTTTATAAATAATTTATATAATTTATATAATTATTTTAATTTTATAAATTATTTATAAAATTTAAATATTGCTTATTATTTATTATTTTATTTATATAATTATTTTATTTATATAATTATTTTATTTATATAATTATTTTATTTATATTATTTTATTTATATAAAAAAACTTCAGGCAGGACTTAAACAAGATTAAAACGAATTATATGAAATTTTTATTGTTTAACATAAATTATTTGCTTAAGTGAAACATAATTACCAAGGCTCAGCAGTGGGCTAGAGTTTAAAAAGTATGATACCTGGTATGTCAACCAGAATTCAAATCTCAAGCGAATGAGCTAGCTTGGGGTTAGATAGTTTACCCTATATGCAACGTGAATACAAACCGATTCCTTCCCAGACATGTATTTAACAAATTCTCCCGTAAACCTCCTTCTATAGCATGCTTTGATTTTAATAATTAACCAGCCAGCAGAATTTATAAGTAAAAAAGATAGAGGTGAATGACGCATCTGCAAAATCTTAACAGGTACTATTTAGAACGCGTTGCTTTTGGGAAATGAACCTGCAATGGTTTATTCATTTATTTCGATTAGGCACTCTGGAGGGGTTCTCTAAGGTTTTGCTTTCATCGATAAGTAAAATTGATTCATATTCAGTTATACAGGTAATTGGGAGGGAACACAACGCAGTCAAACTGTTCAGTTGCCAGGAGGCTTGAAAGAAATACCAGTGTTGTTTGGTTTATTCATTGTTTCATTGGTGGACTAAAGGCTTATTAAAAGATTAATAGCGGATTAAAAGTGCACAGTGTTCATTTTAATCAGAATTCTTAACACTTACTTATAGTAGATTATCTGAGTTTTGGGGTTACTCACACTGATGTGATACCGAATTTAAATGAAGGGTTATGCGAATTTATTTTCTATGAAAGTTAAATTAGTTAATTGTTTTACATTAATTGTAATAATCATTATTTTGACTTTACACTCATAGACAAAAATATGGCCATTGTAACGTTCATGAATGTCCATTTATTATAGCACTTTACAGTTGGCTAAATATACGAAACACGAAATAGGATAGCGAAGTTAAATAAGCGAATACTTGCATAAAACGCAAAGCATTTTCTTGGCACACGACATCTGTTTTTCATCTCAGCCTTTTTAAGTGACTTAAATCTTATACTTTTCAAATTACGCATGTCACATGATATTTGTTTGGTTACCCTTCCCCCCGTCCCTTTTTTTTGGGGGGGGACTTTTTTGCGTTTCTGTTTATGAATCCAATATAACCACAATTTACCAAGAAAAAATTTAAAAAATTGAGATTTGATATTTCCTGCGGGTTGTGTCTGTTCAATAATAGAAATCCTTCTAATTGAAATGAAAGTTTAATCAGATAATGTGCCTGGGTTTATAGGCCGAGATGCGTATCGTAGAGGGAATTAGGCCAGATTTGTGTAGATAACACAAATGAAATCTAGGAAATATTATATTTCTTTTTACATAATACATAGCAATATTATATTTCTCGTTCATAACAGTTTGAAATTAATTATATTTATTTTGCATACCACACTGCATTATTACATTTCTTGTGTATAACATACTGCAAAATAGCTTACAAGATTACGTTTGTAGTATCTTATTCGGCTACATAAACTTCAGGGGATATATGGCGCAACTAGATTTGTAAAGTTAATTTAATTTCATGAGTAACTGACGTAATAATGTTTGAAAGGTTTGAATACAATTTTTAAATGGGTTTGCTATTATATTTCATCTTAACGAAATATTCCTTTCATTATATTACCACAAATAAGTAGTTAATTATGACGTAATTTTTATATTGTCTGAGCTTCTAAGTTAATTTTATTTATATTTTTGGTGTTGCTTTGAGCGATGATTTTATCCTAAAATTATCCAGGGATTGCTTATCAACTCATGCTTCGCTTAAAAAAGCAAAAAGCAAAAAAAGAGCTGATGTTTCTTCTTTCTGTTACTTTGCTTAGAAATTTAACGATAGGCCGTTTGATTGAAACGCTATTTAAAATATCTCATGCGTAGAATCGTCGAGAAAACGGAATTACCCTAGGCGCTAAGAATTACTATCTGGACGTTCTTGCCGATAAATTTCACGCTTTCTATCTCCCTGTTTAATGAATAATTTACCATGCGAACTCCTAATTTCCATAAGCAATTCTTTGCATTTCTTGGTCGCAATAATGATGCCGCGAAAGGAGGGATTAAATTTAATCGAGTACATCTAAACTGAACATTGACAATTTAATAGGCGCGTCTTTATGCGACAAAAAGCTTAAAAAGCGCTGCGATTCTGAAAATTTCTCCAGCTCACCACTTCCTTTTAAGTAATTTAAAGAAAGTAAAATAAAAATTTCCTTTATTTTATTTCATATACTTTATTTAAATTTCAGAAGTTCGTCATAAATTATATTTAGTTATAGTTCCAGTATTACAATTTTAAGTGTAAGTAAAGCCATTTCAGATTTAAAATTATTTCTGTTATCTAGAGTCGAATGACATCATATCACTGTCAATATTGATTTCTTTATTCTGAACCAGAAAGACCTCAGGATGTCTTAATTTTGTTACCGAAGTTGTTAGAACAATTATTCAATACAAATGTTTACAAAAATCTGACCTCTCTAGGTATAGGTTCTTTATAAAGTAAATCTTAAAGTCATGATGATCCCGTAGTCAGAAGATTAAAAGCACTTCATTATTAGGGAGCCAATAATAGAATTTTTCTTTTCTTTATTTTCAAGGAAATATTCAGATGCAATTCTATTTTTACTAACGTTAAAGCGATTCAATCCTATAACTATTACCACTATCTAAATAGTGTTTAAATTCACCAAATTTTCAAAAGCACGGAAAAAGAATCTTGAATCTCATATAAACATATTAAGTGTTCCAAATATCACCGATATGCTTCAAGTCTAAACTGAATAAAAGGATATTGCAGGAAAGTCATCTGAGTCCGAATCTATCCATATTTAGTAAGGTTTGTGATATAATGTGATATAATTGGCATAGACAAAAGCACGTACGCCGATGGTGCGTCACAGAAGTCTTATATGAATTTTAAAGATGTGTAATCATCACATGTTCTCCCATTCATTTTAAAAATTTCCTGATTTTGATTACTGCTAATTGTGCTAGATTGAATGCTTCCTCGAAATTAACAAATCACGGAAATTCTTTCTCCCACTGCGTTTCTAATTTAGGAATTACTTCATATCCGCTAGCGTAGCATTTAATCAACAGATATTTTCCGTTGCTCTTAAGCAATGATTTTACCTCAAAACAGCTTTTGGATGTTTTCAGTGAATACCCTCTTATCGTTCAAATAGAAGCGCTTTTAATGTTGACTGATTGTTTGCAAATGTTCCTGTAGGAAATTGGATCAAATATCTCAAAACCATATCCACGAATATACTTGCTTATCTTCTGAAATTTAGGAAATAGAATCATTACTAAAATGCCTTCAGTACACAGTCATCAAATCACGACAGAATGCCTTCATTCACTACTAATCTTTCTAATACTTATATTGCCCTTTTAAGGTCTGATTCTTTAAAGTTCTTCTCCCCTCTTCTCATTTCCGGTCAGTTCTGTTGCTGATACATTAGTTCCACTTGGTGACACCAAAGATGATCTAATAAATACTTTTTGCATTATGACTTTCGCTGAACCAGACATTTATTTTTCAGAAACTTCAGTTCTTTTATTCTTTCGTTTGATAAGTTATAATTCTATACTGAATTTAATTTACCTGAAACCACCTTTCCCTCTTCCTTTACTGTGATTTTTCCTACGATTATTTTGCTCGAAAATAATATTTGTTTTGTTTTTATGAGATGTAGTATGTGATTGAAGTTCCTCTAATTTTGCTTTCAATTAAATATTTAAAATTTTATTTCGGACATACTATGTATATTTTTAACACAAATATACCACGAGGCTTGCAGAAGTAAGTTATAGCGTTAATAAAATTAATAAACAAACGTACTGCAAAAAAAAAAGAAAGAAAATTTAAAAAAAAATTAAATAAAACAAAAACTTTAAAAAATGAAATAGAATAAAGTAATAAAATTATAAGAACTCAACTATCTAAATTCAGCAAAGCGCCAATTGTATGTATAATCGATCAAAGTTCAGAAGTAACTGGTGTCCAAAATTGCCTTAAAAGAAGCTTGAAGTATCTTCTTGTGCTAGCCTTCCAGACGGTATAGTGGTTAGAAGAGCCTACTGCGATACCGAAGGACTCGGGTTCGAATAATCGTCTGTTTCTTCATAGGACATAACGGTGGTTTACCTATTAGGTGTTTCAAAGTAAAGTGGGCACCATTACTAGCCTTAGTAGTGGCCAAGCCTAAGTCGGCTAAGCGCCCGGCAATAGAAAAACAAATTGTAGTGGACGTGATGATTACACTCAAATAATTGTATACGGTTAACATCTCCATCGTCGTTACCACAGTTGCGCAAAGCTCTTAAAATAAGTCCAGATCGCTTTAAGTAGCTCTTAAAATTTTGCTCCTTTGTCCCTTTGGAGCAAGATAATCTCTGTTCCATCGCATCATTTCTCATCATTTCTATAAAATTACTTCTAGTGAGAAACTGGAACTCGAAGATTTAAATTAATGTGAAGTTTCGTGGCTAGCTTTGTTAGAGCATCAGCCGTCTCATTCCCGAAATCTCCACAGCTCCCATGAACATAAGCAAAATGGATACCGATATCAAGTTCTTGCAAGATCTTAATAATAAGCTGAATTTCAACAGCAAGTTCTCTGAAACACTATTTTTCTGTAGTACCGGTAACAAAGAAAGAGAATCACTACATATTAAAATGTGGCTTTGATTTCAAATCATTACAAGAATTTTAAATTCATTTAACAGCATGGTTTAAGCACAGAAACTCTGCCTTGGAAACAGAAGCACTCATCACTAATACTGTACTTTTTGAAATATCTTTCATGCTTATTTTCATAAGCAACAAAATCAACGCCAAAATTACCATTCATCTTACTTCCGTCAGCAAAACAAATTAACTGGTACTCTTCAAGAATAGTATCGGAATTGACAACAATTGATAGAGGGTTCCTGTTAAAAGGATGCGGCAAAGAAGAAACTAGAAGATTTGCATCAAGAAACTTTGACAAGAATTGCGTGCACATGCACTCCTTCATCCCAGTTTTACTGAAAATTTCATTATCGATAGGTGGAATACCAACAATAATAAAAACAGTCTCGTAACAAATAGTTTTGTAGCCACGAAAAATTCTTAAAAGAAATCTTCTTTTAATTTTCCTTAGAAATTTGCGGTTTACTTTTTTTCAGTAAAGAACCGTCACAAATTCTTGATGCATGGCAAATAACCGGCAATATTCCTTGCCTATAGATCAATTTAAGGACATGTGTTTTGCCTCCATAAAGTGATTTTAGAATTTTTAAATAGTTCTGTCCTTAATAACTTTAATAACCTTTTCGCGTTTGCCTAAGAGATTATGATACTTCCTTTGAAATGCGATACTATATGAAATATGATATTTCCGCTGAAATTTTTTTTCCAAGATAATTCATAAATATTTTATTTAAGTAACTTCTTCTGTAGGAACGTACACAAGTGATACTCTTATTGTGCAATAAGTATTCATCTTTTTATGTAACCATTATAACTTTGCATTTGAATGGGTTGAATTTCAATTACTAAAGCTATAAGGTCTTTACTCTTTCCTTTTCATGTGCCTTCATGGCGTAATGGAAGCATACCCGAGGCCTATTCAAGACGTTTAGGGTCCGAGTCCCGGGAAGAGCACTGCACATTTTTCACGTCTCCAGCATCAGAAACCTTAATGACATTGCAGAGCCGTCGGATTTAAAAGGTGGTTACTACAAGTCGTCACTACCAGGGTTTGGCGATTGGGTGCCCAAATCCCCAGTCTTCCTTTAAAAGGAGGAATATATAATGCATTTTCTCCCTCTTTTCCGCATGCCTTCGTGGTGTAATTCGTGGTGCCTTCATGGTCTCGACGAGTATTTGAGTGATCCAGTTTCGAGTCCCGATAATGGTTTGGCACATTTTCACGTCTCTAGCAACAACAAACACACACACACACACACACTAACCTAATGATTCTACAAATGACGCCCCAACTAAAGGTGGGAAACGATAATTCGTCACAATCGGGATTTTGCGATTGGGCCCCTTTGTCCCCAGTTGCTCTTTAAAAGGGGGAGTGTATAAGGTATTTTCCTCCTCCTTCCAGCACGTCTTCGTGCTGGAATTGAAAGCGCGTATTCGAGAGGTCTAGGTTCAAGTCCCGGCAAAGGCACTGCACATTTTTCACATCTATAGCGGGAAAAAAAAAAAAAAAAAAAAAAAAAACTAATGTCTCTACAAAGTTTAAACCACTAAGAAGCAGTATCAAGTAAATGTAAATCTTGAGACAAAGAAAATAAGCATCGACGAAACTTTTACATTGAACAATTAAAAGCAGATAATACACAAAAAAAAAATTAAAACGGATTTAAAAAACAAATAATTCGCGCAAAACCTCATTGAATGTAAGATTCCAAAAAAAAAAAAAAAAAAAAAAAAAAAATCCAAATTCTGATCATTGAAAACAGCTCTTTTATAAACGAAACCTACAGAACCTTCGTAACCTACAGAATATACTATAACCTACAGATCATTCTACAGGGGGAGTATGCAAAATATTCATGATCAAGTAAAAGACGTTCATAGGTGCATCAGCACGTTCCACTAAATTTTAAAATTTTTTTAAAGAGAAATCATAGTAATATTCGTCTACCAGTCCTTACCGTTTAACCCTTTCCGGCACGCTATATTTTATATTCGGAGCTTTGATTAAAAAAAGTAGGCAGTCTAATTAGGCCTAGAGGAGTACACAAGTAAACTTTTGTGAAGATAGCATTTATCGTTTTAATTCTGTGGGTGTACCCGAAGTGGCACACTAATTGAATAGAGCTTCGAAAAGATTGCTGAGACGAGCATTATTGTCAATGAACTGACCGATGAGATGCAGAGAAACAAAGAATACAGACTCTCCGTTGTCCTAGATTATCGGTGATCCCGCTCTGGGCACACCTAGCGTTCGCCGTTTGATTTTAGGCATGATTTCAAGGTAAAAATTTAAAACTAATATAGAATAAGGAGATTAGCATACAGCCCAAAAAATAACATAGAAATTTCTTTTCAAACAATTCCTTTTATACCGTAAAAAAATCTGGAAGATTTCTTTGAAAAAATGAGGGTCTTAAAAAACTAAACATGGCTAAAATATACGGACTGGTTTGTGTTGAGCTGCCATCTACTATAAATAAAAAAGGTTCAGAGTAACCTATAGTAAACTATAAATCCTTTTTCATTCAGTTTTTCTGTGCGTACAGAAGGAAATTTGTAGGTGTGTCCAGACTGGACACACTGTGCCGCAAAGGCTTAAAAATTTATCATATTCTTAACAGATTTCGATCACTTCTTTTTCAGCATAAAATTCAATATCCAAACTACTTTTATTAGTCCAAAGGAGCATTTTCCCCTGAAGGACTATTAATTTCGTTTTGGCATTTTGCGTCGAAAACTTTAAAAGATTGTATCACTTTTCAAATCGTTGCCACCATATATTATCACTCTGTCTTATATTTAAAGAAATTAAATAATGAAGAATCTTCATAAGTGTATGTTTCTCTCAGTGATAAAACAACAGTACCTAGAGCCATCAAAATTTGAATAACGTAATCTTCCATAGAATATGGGCATGTAGAAGCCCTAATTTAATTTGAAAATTGTTTTATTATTGATTTCAGATTTTGTAACACATCAAGAAATTTTTGATTAGAAAACTAAACGATTTCAAAGCGAGGAATGGCAACAGTGTACGAAAAAAAATTGTTTTTTCTTCTCCAGCGCGCGAGACTCTGTATAGAAAATTCTAAAGTTATGCTTTTTTTTTTAATTAATTTGCGATATTGCTGTTGAACTGAATTTTATACTTTGAGTACGTAGAACATGATATTTAATAAATAAAGGTAACACACAAAACGTTAAAAAAACGCCCATTTGGACGTAATTTAAAATCTGAAACTTTTCAGAATTTTTTTTTACTAATAAATTAATATTTAAAATTTTACTTCAATCTTAAATTCTTGATGTACTTGTAGTTTATTTTGGCAGCGTAGGATTAATATGCAGGGTTATCAAAATGAAAGGTCTGATTTCAGATGAGCATTTTGTCATTTTTTACTCGCATGTTAATTTGATATAAATAATTTTAATAAATCTCCAAATTTTAGGATATCTTGCAAATATTTATCAATAAATACATGTTTATCAGTCAAAAATATTATCGTCACGCGTGTACCACTTACAAATTCATGAGTGGACTTCCACTGCTGGCCTCCTTAGTTGAAGGATACCGTGCGCCGGTTCCCTTTGGGCGTTTATAAAAACATTTGTGTTCATTTCATCTTCACTCAGACGCCTACGTGATCTCAGAATTGTATTGTTACTGTTTTAAAGTGAGTGAAGAAGGCCATGGCTGAATGGAGTAAGGGCAGGAATTAGATTGTCGTATTGACGTTATTCGTGTAACAAAAAGAAAGTAACGCAGAACATTTATTAAGTATGATTTAAACAGTTTCGCTTATTTGATGTACTAGTTTTTTGTCTCTCTTTGGAAAGTTTAAAGCTATTTCTAAGTCGATTTCTCATTTGCGGTAATCCTGTATATAAGCCAAACTTATAAAACTTTGATATTTTCACTAGAAACCTGAATTCCGTGTCAGAAAAAAAAATAGTTAATTTTAAATTCCTTAGACTATTGTACTTCCATGGTTATTCAGTTAACGCTCTTTATTTGCTAAAACTACTCTCAGGTGCTTCTTGAGCTGCCAAATTAGATTTTCGCTAAGTATACCCATTTAATTAAAGTCCGTTAATTTTAGTGAATAATTTCAGCTCGTAGCTCCATAGCACATAATTGGTTGCATGCTTCTCCTGAATTTCACTTTTCTTACTTTCCTCCTGTTGCGCTCAATAATATACTCAGAATGCCAGTTGTAATATTCTTACAGGAGTATTCCTATCAGTTTTCAGAAAGTAATTTATTACTGAATAAGGAAGATCACGTCAGTTATAATAAATTCAGAGTATGTTATTTTAAATAAACTTCAGGAACTTCAGACATTGACATTAAGGCTTATTATATAAATTAACGAAGACTTCTAGTCTTAGTTAAATTATATAATAATATAGAATAAGTCTTAAGTAAGTCTTAAAATTAAGACTTATTCTAAAACTCATGTATTATCTCCTCATATAATATGATAGCTATTCACTTTATGTGTTAATCTGAAAAGTGGTAGAAACATTATAAGCAAAATATTCGAAGTCCAAAGAAATGTAATACAATTGTGATTTTGCAACTCACAAAGAAAGTCTCTCAAAATCCAAATCTATACACTCTTTTGCAAAAAAAAAAAAAAAAAAAAAAAATCAAAGCACCAAGAAGGACTTTTGCGATCGTGACGAAATTTGGTATGCAAAAACATCTTGATCGAACATGCAAATGATCAAAGTTTTCAAGGCAAATGAACAGGAATTGCGACCATAGCGCGCATTTCTAGTGCGCAATTTGCAAAGTATAAAACCAGTAACACAGGCGGAAAATGTATCTTTTTTTTTTTTGTTGCTGCCATTGCAATTCCGTAAAGAAGCAACTAAAAATGCCATTAGGCCGATATCGAAGACCTTACAGACAACTAAACGATTTCGAACGTGGTAGCATTGTAGGGTTGCGTGAAGCTGGGTGGTCAAACCAAGCAATAGGCTACCATCTGCAGCTTACGGACACTGTTGTGCAAAGATGTTGGCAGCAATGGTTGCTACAAGGAAATTACCGACGAAATGAAGGCTCTGGAAGGCCAAGGAGCACATATGCGAGGCAAGATAGGATAATTTTTCGCCTGGCCCGTACCTCCCCAACGGTATCGTTTTCAATTATTCAACGCACTACGGCCGTGTCTATACTTCCCGTGGTACCGTCCACCATCTCACGGCGCTTGCCTGAGGCGGGGTTACGCTCACAGAGGCCTTTAAGATGTTTGCCTTTGACCCCACAACATCGGCGGCGTCTTCTGGAGTGGTGTCGCAGCCGATCATCATGGCTGCCGTCAGACAGGTACCGTACAGTGTTCAGCGATGAATCCGCTTCACTCTTGAAGTAGATGACCACCATGTTTGTGTCTGGAGAGGACGGGCCAGCGGTTCCTATCAGCCTTTGTTTTACGAAGGCATACAGGCATAACCCCTGGTGTGATGGTGTACGGCGCTATTTCTTATGACAGCATGACATCTATAGTCATCGTCCGTATATCTTTAATAGCTCAGTCATATGTTGATATCATCCTGCGGCCGGTTGCAATGCCCTTCATGGCATGTCATCCTGGCTCCATTTTCCAAAAAGATAATGCCAGGCCATAAACCGCTCGCATATCTCTGGACTGTCTCCGTGCGGTTGATACTCTTCCTTTCCCAGCAATGTCACCAGACGTTTCACCATTCGAGCATGTATGGGGCATAGTAGGCCGCCAGATTCGGGCAGCACAAAATATCGCAGATCTGGAGTGACTACTGATGAATGCCTGGCAGAATATGTCGCAAGATGACATTAGGAATCTCTACCACTCCTTGCCTCGACGAATTCAATCATGCATTGCCGCCAGGGGCGGTTCGACCAACTACTAATTTGAACACTCAATGGGTGATTGTGAGCTTTGAACAGGTACTATGACCTTGATTTTTTAATTATTTTATTATCTGCTTATGAGCTATACACATATTAAATTTCATCATAAATAATCACTTCCTTCATGGTGCTTCCATGTTTTTGCAAAAGAGTGTATATTTATATGAATCTACGTTTTTGATCGCCATGACTATCTTTCTGACGAATATGTTAGGTGGTGAGCTTCCTAACAAAATTTTATAAAGTCTCCAAAACAGCCCTAAACCGCAAAATATAGTAGATTCTTATATTTTCATTTTCTATAGTAGAATATAGTAGATTCTTATATTTTCAGGCTGATTCAGTATTTTTGTATAACTATTACATATATATAAGTATATAAAAGTATTTTCAGCCTTCTTATGTAGTTCTGTATTTCAACTAGTTTAGTGTCTTATTGTAAGGTTGTAATCAGTTTTCTAAAAAAATTACAATTTGTACGTACTTGAACCTGACTGGATTTAAGGGAAATATAAATCTGATTTTACTGCCTCAAAAAGAAAGCTATAAAATCAATTTCTGTAGATGTAACACGGGAAAAAAATTCTTTCAGTATTCATAGCTAAAAATTATAAAATTTTTTTCACAATATATTTTTTAAAAAGATATTTTTCTGCATTATGCTACATTTCATGATATATGCTAAACATTAACTGCAAGCTTAACCTTATTATTGAGTTTATCAACTAGGTATTATATTTTACATTAAATCTGACAGATTCATTGCGCCTATTTAGTGAGAAAATTTGCTATACTTTCATAATTTTATGTCCTGTTGATTTTTAAATTTAACTTTTGTAAGTATTTCTGTTTCCGCAAGTTGTAAACAACAATAACTTTATTTAACTTGCAATTAAACTTTGAATTCTAAAACTATGTCTATATTTGGAGGTGGTCTGAATGTTGATCCAGTATTATACAGTACTCATTTGGAAGTAATAGGTATTAGACAAAAAGGTACTAACCTGAAAAATATGATTTCTAAGTTTTAAAATGATGTGGAATTCCAGTGAATTAGATAGATGACATATCATCTGGAGGCGAATTTGCAGTTGTTCTGTCAAGTAATGAATATAAAATAATAATAATTATTATTATATTAAAACCAATCCTAAATCACCGTATCACCAAAATTTAAGGAAAACCCAGAAAACTCCTAGCGCAATATAAGAAACGATTTCAGAAAAATATAAATATAGCATGCAGTGTGATTAAAATAAAATTAAATAGCTTAAAGATATGCAGCTTTTCCTTCTTAAAAGAAAGAAAAGACTTTCTTTCTATGGAAAATGGCTCGTACTCATGTTACCCAAGACGAACAATACAAAACCTGCTATGCAGACAATCTGTACACTGTCATTTAACATACGTCGCCCATCAGCGGTCACTGAATAAGTCGCTGAATGTTGGTATTTCGACCTGGCATCGGGCGGGCTGCAAAGTTGGATTTCGTGCTTTTCCTGGTGTGAAACATGGAAATGAGCTAGTTACCTTAACCCTTTGCGGCACAGTGTGTCCGATCTGGACACACCTGAAAATTTCACAGAAAAATTGAATGAAAAAGGATTTATAGGTTACTATAGGTTACTCTGAACCTTTTTTATTTATAGTAGATGGCAGCTCAACACATACCAATCCATATATTTTAGCCATGTTTAGTTTTTTAAGACCCTCCTTTTTCAAAGAAATCTTCCAGATTTTTTTAGGGTATAAAAGGAATTGTTTGAAAAGAAATTTCTATGTTATTTTTTGGGCTGTATGCTAATCTCCTTATTCTATATTAGTTTTAAATTTTTACCTTGAAATCTTGCCTAAAATCAAACGGCGAACGCTAGGTGTGCCCAGAGCGGTATCACCGATAATCTAGGACAACGGAGAGTCTGTATTCTTTGTTTCTCTGCATCTCATCGGTCAGTTCATTGACAACAATGCTCGTCTCAGCACTCTTTTAGAAGCTCTATTCAATCAGTGTGCCACTTCGGGCACACCCACAGAATTAAAACGATAAGTGCTATCTTCACAACATTTTACTTGTGTACTCCTCTAAGCCTAATTAGACTGACTACCTTTTATTTATGAAAACTCCAACTTTAAAAGGTAGCGTGCCGGAAAGGGTTAAAACGAAGGCATCGCTCCTTGTAGGCATCCGTCTAGAGTTGCTTTGCCGTACTAAATCAACCTGACCTAACCATAAATCACGTCAAACTGGCTGCGCTTAGCAGTTTTGGTGCTCGACCCTTGGTGGCCTCATATTTTTGAAATTTCAGTAATTCAATTAATTCGCTAATTTCGACTTGTATAAAACAGATTATTGTTTCGATCATTTTGCATTGTACTTGATCTGTGCCGTACATTCCATAATTAAGGTATTTATTATCACTTAAATACGTATCAAGCTACAATGAGAAAACTATGAGACATATTTCTACAGTAAAATGGTTTAAAGCTTTTCTTCTATTCCGACTTAATTTTTCAAGGATTAAAATTCCCTAATTTCTATTTAACATTTTATTCATACGCTCAGAATACGTTTCTTCCGCTTTTTATTCGCCATTCATTATTTTATATTTTCGTTGCATGAATCAAAGAGGTTGGTGACTTTTTAATTTTAAACCTGCATTTTGAAAATTTTAGAAGTTGCTAAATAGTGCGGTATCGCTAAATCTTGTTATTTTCTAATAGTTTCGTAACTGCCTATCCATGAAATATTAACAGCTGATGCTTTTACTACTACGCATTTCTAAATGAATAGATTTATATACATTTTTTTTCAGAAAATTTGAAGACTCAAGATTGGAAGACCTTTCTTATCATTATTTATTTTTGTTGTTGTCCTAAAAATAATCCAAAGCATAAATGTAAAGTATACCTTATCATAGATGTTTGGAAATGCATGCATTAATTTTTAAGCTGAATAAAAAAATTTGCGACTAAATCAATTTTTAAAGAAAGATTTCTCTTTTTTCTGTGGGTGGAATAGATATGATGGATAAGTTACATTTACTGGGTTTATAGTTGCTGAGAATAATAACTTGTATCTTCGGTGTTATTAAAAACAATATCAGGGAACGAAAATATTGCATATAGCCTAGAATTTATTTTCGTTGCAATCCGCAAAGCAATTACGAACGTTTTGCTAAGAGATATGATGCCTTCTAGAATGACTTTCTGAGAAAAACTGATTCATCTTTACTTTACATATAGGGGAAAAACTGAGTCCGATACAGTTAACAACTTAAACCCTCAAGCCTCAAATTCAGGTGAACAATCAGTGTTGAGAGTGGTTTAGCTATTCTACCATAGGTAAGACAAAACATACTGTAAAAAGGCTCTCCGATTTCTGGTTCATATTCCATGAAATATACTAGAAACGATGCGTCTGATTTATGATCGGATCACGTGAGAGGAAAATGTATTTTGATATTTTTTAACTTTTGCAAATATATTTAAGAAGAAAAGCTTAATCTGTTATCAACCCACACAGACTAGAACGGTCAACAGTTATAGTTAATTCAGGAGAAAAGTAATACGATTTCACTGCTGAAACAAGTACAAAAATATACATGAGAAATATACTGAAACTTCTGCTTTACGTATTTTTGACAAACTTTTCACCATTATGTAAAACATAAAAACATCCTAAAACTAAAAAAAAGTCTCTTTTTCGAAAAATTAAGGGTGATAAATCTCTTTTTTTCGGTAAAAAGAAGCCTAATTCTAATTTTTTTTTCAGTTAATAATCAGTAAAAAGGAACTAATTTAGACAATTCTTCAGTTAGTTATCAATAACTATATTTTTTCACTGGCAGTTTATGCGTAAACATCAGACATAAAACTTGAATAACTATTCCGTAAAAATGCAAGTGAAATATGATAAATTGACTGCCGGGAGGGAATTATTTATTCCATACTAATATAATGGTAATTAGTAATATAAATAATATAAGATTACTTAAAATTTTCAAATGCAAAGCTTAAAAATTATACGACAAATCTAGTTTTGCATGCACATAAATCTGCATATGTCTTAAGCCAGTAGTTATTAAATCATCTAAAACACAAACGAAACTCTTTTCATGGTATATATAGGCACTAATACCTTCAAATCCTAAATGGATGCGATTAAATACAGTAGTTATGTTCATACATTTCCCTTAAATGAAATGGTAGAAAGAAAGGACAGTGGAAAACAAATATTTTTTTAAAGAATTATATAAGCCTCAGGAAATTGTTTTCAGCATTCATTTTTCAAAACAAAATCAATGAATTAAATACGCGTTTAAAAAAGGAAAACAGTGTATTCTCTCCACGTTTTACAGCGGTTCCAAATAACTTTCTATAAGCTGGCTTTTTTTATCGGTGTTATTTAACAGCTGAATCTCCTAAAATAAGCGATGAGTTTTATAAGCAGAAACCGTCATAAATACTTTATTAGTCTGAAGAACGCAATAGAAGGAGTTATGTAATATTTAGACTTGTTGCAAAGAACGAACAATTGTTATTAAAAATGTATCGAGGTCTTGGGAAATGCATTACTTGCTCACCTGTACTTTATTTCACCTTTTATTTTTTAAAAGGGAACAAGCCTTTTTCTGGGTAAGAACATTTTAACTCGGTATTAGAAGACTACTGGTCTAACTGCTAGTGCTTCTTACAAAACTAGCAGTTAGGAAAAGCTTCACATAATTTTAAGACTATTATCAAATGTTTGCATTTACCTAAATATTTAGGACCATTCAATACGCGGCAAACTTTTCATCATAAAAATGTGTCGTTGCATTTAACATGATTAAAATTAATTATTAAGTTCCGGCAAAGTGATGTTTCGTACACTATATTGATGTTCAGAGTAATGACATCATTCATTTTTCGAAATACGAGCACAGTGAAATCTTTCATAAAATATCCTTCCGGCAGAAGACCACTTCGTAAAAAGATCAGCATTTCTGGAAACATAATCAAACAGTTTTATAATAATATTTTTATAAGATGACTACTTCTTAGTCCGAAAGATAACACCGAAAATATCTAATTTCGATACAGAACTAAAGTACGTTACGCATTAAGTAAATAAAGATGTCTATAAAAAGTTATATTCTATACTATGATGTGACCGTGATTCTTCACCGTGATGTATTTATAACGTAAGTTTCATCCGGCGGTTATGAAATTTGAGCCCCATAAATGGCTAACCATATTCTTATATTCCTGATATTAACCTTTTCACTTCCAGTCCGAACAGCTGGTACAGCATTTTAAATTAATATTCAAATGGAATTAAGAGAGAGTTCATATCATTTTTAGCTATTTTAACATTATAAACGGTCCCACTTGTATTTCTAAGTTTGCACTGTTATATATGTATAGAAGAATTTCGTATTCCTAATTCCGTAAATTTTTTAGTAATGTCAGATTGAGGGCTTTGATTTACATTATATGAAGACGTTTTCAAAACAAAAGGCAAAAGTATTAAATTTTAAAACACGAAAGAGGAGTAAAGGAAACGAAAGAAAATTTGTTGAATATGCTGTGACTCTTTCAGGGAAAAGAATTTTGTAGAAGCATATAATAACAGCAAAAGGTTGTCTAAAGTCCTATAAAAACAATGAACATGCTAATAAAAGTACAAAAAAAAATTCAGCCTTACAAAGGGGATGGGGAATTCACTTTTGCTAGATTTGCTGGTTCTTGTGTATAAAAGAGTCAGTGGAATGATTCTTTAAAAAAATTACAAGACACTGCATAACTACTTGAAAGAAAAATTAAATATAAAAAACAATTTGTAAGTATTGCTGTATCGACAAAAGAATAACGCTTTAAATAACTGTGTGCTGAAAACGGACCATTAAATGAGAATGATATGACACTGGTTGTGTCCATTGCCGTCCAATGGCGTACTCAGGAGGGGATGACTAAAGGCTATATACAGAGTCAAAATAGTTTTCGCTCATCAAAAATTCTTAACAACTAAAAGGCGGGATTATTTTGCTAATTTTTGCACCGAAAGAGTTTGTTCTGTAACCGACCTGGTTTGTCTCTCTTTATTAGGTTTGTCTCTCTTTGTCCTGACGGATTAGACAACAGGATTATTAAGATAATTCACCACGCAATGCCTTTTCTGTTCCACAAACTACTAAACCTCTGCCTCAAATTTTATGTCTTCCCGAATTGTCTCAAACAGGGACAAACAATACTATTCCAGAAAAATAATAAAGATCCTACGGATCCGGAAGCCTTCAGACCAATCAACCTCTTACCTGCAATAGGTAAACTTCTGGAACGTGCAATCGCGGGCAGATTACGCCACCACTTAGAGAAAAACGAAACCATAAGCCCCAACCAATACGGCTTCAGACCTCTCAAATCTACATCACATGCGATAGTAGAACTTCAAGAGCAGATCCGTAGGAATAAATCTTCAGCTCTCCATACAACAGTACTCTGCATGGATCTCAAAAATGCGCTTGACTCCGTGTGGTGGCCTGGTATCCTTGAAGCCTTGCGCAACATTAAATGCCCTCAGAACATATTCAAGCTAATGAATAGTTTCCTAACAAACAGAGCAACGATAATCATCAGCAACAACTGTATAGTAGAAAGAAGAATAACGAGGGGCTGTCCACAGGGTTCTTGTCTAAGTGCAGACCTGTGGAACATCACCTTCAATTATATCACCTCCTACAAGTGGCCGGACCATACAAAGCTCATTGCCTTTGCCGACGATGTGGCCTTTGTAACAAATGGGCATTCAAGAGACATACTAGAAAAGAATAGTAACGAGACTCTCTCCATATTCCATTCCCTCTGCGTCAATCAAAAACTAATAATTTCAGAGCCTAAATCACATATTATTTTATTTCCAAAACCGGGCAAATCGCTACAAAGGCTACCTTGCATTAAAATCAATAATAGAAGAATGAAGATCTCAAAAGAAATCAAATTTCTTGGATTGAAAATTGACCAAAAGTTTTCTTGGATCCCACACCTCATGGAAATTCGGAAGAAGAACCAAACTATTTCTAGAGCCCTCGCGAGGATGCAAGGCACAACGTGGGGCCTCAAGTCGAGGATGCAAAACATTCTCTATAATACCGTGATCGAAAAAATAATCCTCTACGGGGCATCAGCATGGACTCACCCTATGACAGTGAAAAAGAAAAGACTCTTAGCTTCGATCCAACGCCCCTTCCTCTTACAAATAGCAAAAGCATACAGAACTACCTCAACGGCAGCTCTCTGTGTATTAACAGGAATCCCACCCCTCCACCTGAAAGCAAAAGAAGATGCAGACTTAGCCACGTTATTCCACCTCAAGAAAAACAGAGGTAGAAGATCAAAACCTGTGCCCCCTTGATTTTGAACAGCCACGAAATCCTTACCTAAGACACCCTGCA
Source organism: Stegodyphus dumicola (assembly GCF_044657685.1). Taxonomy (NCBI): domain Eukaryota; kingdom Metazoa; phylum Arthropoda; class Arachnida; order Araneae; family Eresidae; genus Stegodyphus; species Stegodyphus dumicola. The sequence continues at coordinate 187,707,101 of NC_140781.1, forward strand.
GTACATGCAAAACTCAGAATATCTACAAAAAAAGACACCCTCAGTGTACCTTCATTTACATCGTGTACACAGATGGGTCAAAGTTAAACGAAGAAGTAGGATGCGCGTTCTTTGCACTCCTCTCAGAACAAGAAACAACAGAATGGAAAGGACACCTAAGGAACAACAACAGCGTTTTCCAAGCTGAGCTTTCAGCCATAAAACACGCTATTCTGTGGTCTCATCAAAAGCATCTAACATATGTTACCATCTACAGTGATAGCCAAGTGGCAATTAAAGCTGTCGATGATGCAAGAAACAAATCATCAATAGTGCAAGATATCTACGATTTATTAGCACAGCGCAAGAGAACATCTATAAAAATAAAGTGGGTAAAAGCGCATGCTGGACAAGCCCAAAATGAAAGGGCAGATGCGCTTGCTAAAAATGCAGCTCAAGACCCATCTCTACCTCCAATCAATGTCCCATTCCCTAAATCGTATGTGAAACATATGTTGAAAAAAATTACATTAAAGAAATGGCAAACTGAATGGGAAAATGCAGAAGTAGGTAGAAGGCTTTTCAACTTCTACAAGAAACCCACATATGATCCAATCTCTTATAACTTCTTCATCAACATATTCTTATCTGGACATGGTCCTTTCCCCACGTACTACTTTGCACGAAATTTGAGCGATTCAGACAAGTGCGTATGTGGGGAAAAGGGAGACCCAGAACACTATATTTTCAAGTGCCAGCTCACAAAAGAGCTACACTGCAAAGGAAGGTCACAAATTACGCCTGAGTACATTAAATGCATGCTAACGATACCTCAATTACAACAAAAGGTTTCCTTGATTATGAAGAAACTTTTTGCATATAAAAGAGAAGACATATGTCAAGATGCTATCACATCTGTATAAATACCTCTTATTCTACAACTTGCAAAAATAATGCAAGATTTCAGAAATATTGCAAGTGTCTGGAACAGGCTAAATTTGGTATAATTAGTTTTTATAAAATAGTCACATTAAGAATTTGGACTGTATTAATGTAATAATTAAATCATTAATTAAAAAATAATATAAATAATATACGACTCTATTAGATATATTAGTGTAAATGTAAGTATTATGTGATTTTCTAATGTATATTTTCTGTGTTTATGATACATTAATTTACAAAAATAATAATGTATGACTTCAGTGCTGATGCATTTGTGTGTAACAAGTTAAAAACTGAAAGGAAATGTATTAATAAGAGAATTCGCCTTAGTAATTCAACTAAGTATGATAAAATGCACCAAAAAAAATCCTTCAATTAGCTCCTTAAAATGATGTTTATTTTAATTCGATGTAACTAGATATACTAATGTAAATATATTGTTTGTATGAAGTACAATGTACAATGAAAGTTTGTATGTATGTTCGAAGTAATTATGTTATTTCAATCTGCCATAATCCAACTTTTGTTAATAGGTTATATTCTTTGCAATAATTGTATACTATGTCTTTGTAATTGTATATTCAATACGTAAGTCTAATATTAATGTAAAATTACTATGTAAATGTCTTGGTAGGCTAGCATCCGATGCGGGCCAACTAAAAGCCCAGCGGGGTACAGTAGTGCGGCGGAGCAACACCTGTAAAAGTCACTGACGAAGTTCTGGTGCTCCGTCCACTTTTCCCTGTCCCTGTCTCTCTTTATAGAAGACGCATACCTATTTTGTTAATGTTTAGTCTTATTATTTTCTAAGCAGTGGATGAACTTGCGTAAGCTAGTGAATGTTGAAAGATGTATGAATATAGGTGAAGATATTAATATTTACATTTTTTATAAATCCCCCTTCAATAAGCGATGAGCTATAGCTCATCGCTTATTGATTCATATATGAATCAAATGACATAAACTTAAAGCATATTTGGAGAAACAGGGAAAGTCACCTAAAATTCTGCAGCTAACTTGTAACCATGTGGAGCTACTACATGGTATTTCGTTTGACAAATAGCACTGAAAACATAAAAAAATTTAAAAATAAGAAATATGCATCAGAGCTCCTTTAGGACACCAAACTACTTTGCTTCAAGGTTTCTCCCTCCTTTCTGCATGCATTCGTGGTGTAACGGTAGCACACTTGACGCTTATTCGAGAGACCCAGGTTCGAGTCTCGGCGAAGACACTGCTCGTCTTTCGTGTTTCCTACTTCAAAAATCCTAATGACTCTACAATGACACTCGAACTAAAAGAAGATGGATGATAATTCTTCATCGCCAGTATTTGGGAAATGGATCCCCTAATTCCCAGTCACCCCTTAAAAGAGGGAGTATATAAGATATTTTCTCTCACCTTTCTGTATGCGTTCGTTGTTTAATGGTAACACACTTGAAGCATATTCGAGAGGTCCAGGTTCGAGTCCCGGCAAGGACATTGCTAATTTTTCACGTCACCAGCATCAAAATAACCTAATGTTTTTTCATCACTTCTCTTGTCTCGCGTGTCATTGAGGGGGAAATGTTTATAATGAACTAAACGGTAGTGAGAGCTTCTGTAATCTTCTTTCTTGCCATTAATTTTACATTTGTGAATATGTAGCTAAAGATACTAAAGATGGAGTGTATTGTAAATAATGTGTTTTACTCGCCAAGGACTATGCAGGTCAATCAAACAATCAGGCATTAGAACAATATGAGAGCTACGCGTTTGACAGATAGGGAAAAATTTATCGAAACCTTCGGTGACCACTAATACAAAATACATTTCGAGCATTCCTTATTTTCTGCTAATACTTCAAAAAATATCATTCTTGGCCACAAATAATCCACAGATGATGTAATTGATATCGGCATCTCTCATAAAGCTAAAAAAACAAAACAAATTTAGTAAAAACAGATATTTTCAGCAGTACAAATAGACTTCCATTAAGAGATCATTAAGGTTATGGGCATATTAATCTAAATAATGACAGCATGAAATCTCATCAGAATAAATGAAAGTCGCCAACTCCCCATATTTTGAACAGGTGCAGAAGGTGACATAGTATTAGAACATAATATAGAGTCCTGCAACAATATGCAATGTATATTTCCCCAAAAATAAAAAATGGAATTATAAATACCGGTATAATAATATTTTAAGAAAGATCGTTGAAAACACGAATAAAAGCGAATTTTATTCGTGTTTTAACTACAGCTGATGCAACTTTAGTCTTTCTTTCATAACAATAATACTTATTTATGTGAGATAAGTCGAAGAACGTGAAAAATAAACTATTTTAACAGAATATTTTGCGTGTAGAGTAGACGACTGGGGAAGATTTGGCTTATGCCATTATAGATAACTTGATATCAACAGACTTAAATTTGAAATACATATGACGTCAAGATTATGTGTGACAGCCATGGGCATATTCAAGACCGTGCAAGATTTCCTTGAACCCTCTACGTGCATTGTGCTTCTCATTTTCTCAATTTGGCAATTTATGATGAATGTCGCATTAAGATACCGTATTTGACGGCATATAAGACGCACCCTTATTTAGACGGCCACGCACAAGGAAAAAAGTTTCAATAGCGTGGATTCTTTTAGTTCTCACGTTTCGTAAAAGCCAAATAAACAATTATTGAATGCAATTACCTTCACGTATAAGACTGTGTCCTTCACGTATAAGACGCAGGTAAGTTTTTTGAGACCATATTTAGGAAAAAAAGTGCGTCTTATATGCCGTCAAATACGGTATATATAACTACACGGAAGTGACAGCAAAATGTTAGTTTTTATGATATTCTTCTATGAACACTCAAAAACGAAATTCCATTTTGTAAACAAATATATAAAACTTTTGTCCATCTTCAAAAAGGGAATCTATAAAAATACACTGTCCTGTTTGTTTGATAGAAAGATGCGAATCTGTTTTCGCATGATGGAATTATTAAAATCTTAGATTCATGCACTACAGATAATGGAGAATCGACATGGTAAGGAATTATATTCTCGAACTCATATACTCTTGAGTTCTCAAAAATGTTCTGCTTTTGTGATAGCATTGGTTTCAAGGGGAAAATAATGTTATATAAACTGCCATTAAGTAAGATTTTACATTTGAAATTGATAGAACTCACTGCAGAAATCCAATTATGTGACCATAGTTTAAGAGAAATGTAAGAAATTCATTACCACTCAGAAAACGTTTTCAATGCAATTTATTCATACTCAACCAATATTCTTAAGCGAATAAAAAAAAAAGAATTGGAAATTTCTCTTCCGTAGTTAATAATCAAGAAAGCATGTAGTCTTAATATTATAATTGAATCTATCAAATCCCGTTTTCGAATATAAAGTTTTAATCAATCCTTGGAAAGTGTGATCCTTTATATAAAAGAACATTTTTAAAAGATATTCAATTCTTTTAATACTTTAATTCTCCAAAAGAATAATTTCCCTCTCCAATCTGAAAATAAATGAAAACTCGAAATACTTTTAAAGATATATTCTTCTTATTTGTGGGATTGTAAAATTGGTATTTTAAATGTTGAATATCAGCACTGGCAAAGAGCAAAATAATTCATCGGTAATAAAAGCTTTATAAGCCTGAAATAAATTTTCTAATATCAGCAAGCTTTTTAAAATCTCATTATCAGTCACCACAAGTAATGCGAAAGATCGTTTTCTATTTTAAACTATCTAAATAATTATTAACGATACAATACGTATGAAACACGTTTAAATGGATCGTATTTCCTGTTAGCGTAGAGGACGCAGGACTGGAAACCCGAAGGTTCCGAGTTCGAAACCCATCAACGGCAAGATGCCTGACAGTTGGTTTTTATGTAAATTTCATTCTTGTTAATGTTATCTTATTTATGTAAATTTCCTTCTTATTCTTCCAGAACATTTCAAGTTCGGAATATTCAAGCATGTTCACCAACTGTGTATAAGTAGTTCTTCATTCAGTTCGAGTTAATAAAAAGTCTTGAGTTTAGACTTGAGTACTTGCCTGCTCATTTGTACGATCCCTTCATCTACGCGACAATATAAAGACGTTTTAGAACGTTTAGACGTATAAAGAAGTTTTTAGACGATAAAAAGGCTAAGCATTAATATATGATAATTCGTTGTAAACTTAAAAACTACTTTTAAGATTTTTTTTTTGACATTACAAAAAAATGCATGTGCATTAGCTCTGTTGACTGGTGTTTCATTAAATTTTCATTTTTAATTGCATAATAATACAAATGCAATAGAGGGAATGTCAGGCATTGGACTTAATAACTTCAAATAATTGAAGATTTGTCATTTTTAGATTAAATACAATTTTTAAATGCCAAAATTATATATAAGAAAATTTGTGCAAAGTTGATTTTAGTAACAGTGATAACATGCCCCCTTTCCCCGAAAAAAAACATTATATTCTAAGCATGCCTAAGTAAATAAGGACTACGGTGTCAAGAAACTTTCAACTTGATGAGAAGAGGCTTTGTTAATTGTCATTTAACACTAAATCACTGGTATTTAATGGTTGTAATTCGAATAGTGCTTAAATTTCATTACAAAGTATAATGATTGCGTAGTGCCTCAATGTTGTAAAGAGGAAATGATCACCATTAATAATAAGTAATACTCAAGGACGATATGCCACAAAGTACTCTGTATAAGATATGATATCTAAGCACATAAATCATGAAATATGGGCGACAAAGGTAGCAGTATCATCATCAAAAGTATCTAATAAATGTAAACTATGAGCCTATCCAGTTTTGCTGGATTAGTTAATCAATAACTGATGTTCAGTACTCAGTTTTTAAGTAACTGTTTTTATGAACATGAACACTTCTTTTGTATAAAACATGAGTTCCAAAAATGCGTGCTGTTAAAATTTTCAGTGTTTTATTTATTAATTTATTTACAGTTTTCTTTAAATTTTGTTAAATTTTATAGTAGCGGAAAAATAAGCAATAATCAAACAGTGAAAGATGCTACATTTTTGGAAAAACTGTATTATTTATTTATATTCAAATAATGAAAAACGTTATGATAATTTGTCACAAATATTGTGTCACTGTTTTTAATGTGAATATGTTACACCAGGGATGTCAAACTCGCGCTATTTGTTGTGGGCCGCATGCGGCCCACAACAAATATTTTTGCGGCCCGGCCAATATATCGGCAAATAATAATATATAATAATAAAATAACATATCAACGAAGAAAAAAATGAAATGTTTACTGCTAAGTAATTAACGATAATTTATTCAGTGTTGTTAGATTACTCACAGCGAGCTGACACACACACTACTTAAATTACAAATGCGTGTGAGTAGCTTGCGTTCAGCTACCTTTGGCTTTTGGGGGACACGTGCACTCAGAACTTGTACGCATCCCCCGATAGCCGAAAGTGGCCGAACTCATGGTCTCAGTTTTCCAATCATAGTTTTGTACGATATATTGGTCCATGCATGTGCATGCACTTTGCTTTATTATTAATTATTATTTAATTCATATTGTTACGGATTTCATAGTTATTTATTTAGTTAGTTTTTTTATTTAGAATTGTAATTAGATTTGCTTCATGTTGCCTTAGCAACGCAGACGATTTTTGAAAAGACAGCTGCGTTGGAAGGTTAAAAATAGAACAGCGCGTGCATTTAATACCTAATAAATAAATATCTCGTAATTGCTGTTGCCATCCACAAAAATCCAGATATTTATAGATGTTTCCAGTATATTCGAGAAATTAATTATAAAGCTTATAAAAGCCGAGAACAAACAACTCATCTCAGTAGTAGCTGTAATTCTAGCGAACTGTTTGTTTACTTAATGCTGTGATTGATTTGTAGCGATTTCGCTGTGAGATAGAATTAGTTTCTCTGTTTTGGATTGAGTTTTGCTAAACGTTTGACATTTTGTGATATTGTTAGAATATTTTTGAAGAAATATTTCAGCATTTTGATTTATCTCTTGTGGAAAGAATAAATTTTTGTTAACTTTTTAACGTTAACCGTGTTTATTCCAGCCCTTTGTATTCAGTATTTCTATATCAAAACCAAGTGGTAGTAAAATTAAACGAAACATCGCTGACGAACATAGAATATTCCAAGTAAAATGGAAATTAGAATATTTTTGCTGTGAAATAAAAGATAAAATAATCTGCTTGATATGTAATAATACTATTAATGTATCAAAGTTATATAATATTAAACGTCATTACGAACAACACAAATCGAAATATAACAATTACGAAGGATTAATGAGAGAAGAAAAGTTGAAAGAGCTCAAGTTAGGAGTGAAAAGCAACAGTCCATGTTTAGTAAAGTATTGCAAGAAAGTGAAGCGGCGGTACATGCACGCTACGTCTTGTCGAGTTGATAGCTAAACATTCGAAGCCTTTTACCGACGATGATTTCATCAACGAATGCCTAATGAAAGCTGGAGAAATTGTTTGTCCTGGAAATGTGAAGGCTTTTCAATCAATTTCATTGTCTCAGTTCCGGAAAGAGTTACTGATTTAGCCGCGAATTTAAGTGATCAGATCAAAGCAAAATCATCTAGTTTCGAAAGTTTCTCCATTGCCTGTGACGAGAGCACGGACATTAGTGGCAAAGCTCAATTAGCAGTGTTTCTTCGTTCTTGTGACAAGAATTTTAACATTTTTGAGGAATTACTGGAACTAATACCGATGCCTGGTACTACCACAGGAGAAGATATATTTACTTGTGTTTTTGGACTTCTGCAGAAATACAATCTACCTTTGGCAAAATTAAATTCTGTAGCTACAGATGGCGCTCCATCAATGACCGGGAAAAACAAGGGCTTCGTAGCATTACTAAGAAAAAAACTTAGTGAAATTCACGGTTCAAACATTCATCATATGCATTGTATTATACATCAAGAAGTTCTATGCAAGAAAGTAATAAATATGGAAAATGTTTTGTCATATATAAAAAAAGTTATAAATTTTATAAGATCTCGAGGTTTAAATCAGCGTCAATTCACTGCTTTCTTAAGTGAGTTAGATAGTGAATATTCGGGTTTGTCCTACTATACCGAGGTACGTTGGTTATCTTGCTCCAAGATTCTCAAACAATTCTGGGACTTGAAAGAAGAAATATGTCAGTTTTTGAAAAGGAAAAATCAAGACGTAAGTTTGTTTAAGATCCAATATGGATACAAGATTTATCTTTCTTGGTTGATATAACAAAACACTTAACCGATTTAAATTTATCGTTACAAGGAAAAGATCATATCATTACGAACATGTTTGACATAATTAAAGCACTCAAATGTCAACTAGTTCTTTGGGAAAATCAATTTAAAAATGAAGATTTGACGCACTTCCCGACGTGCAGCATGAATAAATCAAGTTTAGATGATACTTGTTCGTATCAAAAATATGCAGAAAAAATTGCAAATCTAACAACTGAATTTGAAACGAGGTTTAATGATTTTAGTTTCCTCGAAGACAATTTTCTTTTTGTTTTCTTCGATTTTCTCAATACGTATTGACTCAGTAACCAGCCATATGCAAATGGAGGTGATCGAGATTCAATGCAACTCAAATTTGAAAGCAAAATTCATTGAAGTGGGCGTGCCTGAATTTTACAAATATTTACCAGCCAGGTTTGAAAATACTCGAAAATTCGCATATGAAATTATTTCCATGTTTGGTAGCACTTATCGGTGCGAGCAGTTATTTTCCGTCATGAAAGGTAATAAGTCTCCTATTAGAAACCGTATTAATGATGCTCACCTTGGGTCAGCGTTGAAAGTTATCACTGCAAACAAAATTTCTCCCGAAATAGGAAAGATAATAGCAGAGAAGAGATGTCAAGTATCAGGACGTAAACATTAAATTTTTCTTGTTCTTTTCTATATATATATATATATATATATATATATATATATATATGTTTATTATTGTATTATTCGAAATAAATCTACGTTTCTATGAATATTGATTTTTATTTGCGACCCGCCTAAAGTTAAACCTTGTTTGTTTGGCCCAAGTATACCTATGAGTTTGACACCCCTGTGTTACACTGTTATTAATATAAATTACGGGTTAACTTACATTCCACGATATTATGGTTTTACTAGAATGATGGCCAAGACAGCCAGACCAAGATATAATTATACTTTGATTGTTTCTGATGTAAATAAAATATGTGCTAAATTTTAAGAATCTAAACAATATGACAATCATACCTGCTGTATCTCGCGTAACTGAAAACTGCTTTGAAATTTGATGTTTACGAATGGTATCCTTTGTCTCTAACGGTAATTGAAAAAGATATTAATTTTGGGAAATATGATTCTACTTCTAATTGGATTGTAATAACTAAAGATACACTCAGTATTATTCTCTACTGATCGTGAAGATGTAATAAATATATCCTACGACTACAGTTGAATGCTTTCATCCGACATAAAGACGAAACATTTCAAATTATTTAATACACAATATGTTATTAAAATAAAAATGGATCATTTTTGACACATAATGTTATTTTTGAATACATTTTTGAATTAAATAATCTGCAATATTTTCTTTGTATATTTTTTTTATTTTAACACAGACGCAAGAAATAATAAATTATTCCCTTCTATAAGGATATTTATGTTTATTAGAATTTCCACTTTTGAGTTCTTAAGCGGATGCTTTGCAGAAGAAGTTGGGATAAATTAACAATTCCGAAAAATTTTCAATATATAAAATATACAATTAAAAAAATGACTGCATCTCTCAAATAACCAAACGTTAACAGTTTAAATCTTGCTTTCGAATACTGTAAATATGATTGCTAGATTATTGATGAATGTTTTGGTAGAATGGCAAAAATCTGATTGGGATGTACTGAAGATTTTGTTGCAATTTGCTAAAATATTTAATGCTACCGTTTCTGGCGGTTATTCCTTTTAAGAAAATCCATTATTATAGGAAAACTTTTTAAAGAATATAATGACTTTAAATATTTAAAAGTCATCTCCTATATAGTTATTTCACAGTTCCTTTTATAAAAAAAATATTATGAGAGAGGTTGTTTACACTGTAAAATATGAGTATATTTTTAATGAAAAGATCCTGAAACATGCTTAGGTTAAAATAATTGGAGATAATTAGTTTGGAATTTGCTAATACCACATAGGTTTCTTCAAATTTTCTATTAAATAGGAGCTAGCTGCACTTGAATATATGTTCGGTTCATTGATAGTTGTTTAGCATAAAGCACGTGAGGGTTGTCTGTGCAAGTTAAGGCATGACTTTGTAGATATGCCCGTCAGCGGCTTAGCGATAAAATCGCTGAACGCTGGTGGTTCGGTCCTGGTTGGAATCCCTGAGAACGGGCTGGCTGCATAGCCGTTTTTGTGGTTTTCCCCATGTGTAATGTTTATACAAGCCAGTTTCCTTTAGAAAGTCCTCCACGATGGCCTCCCCCACTTAAGCAGATAGCCCTCGAGTGCTTTGCCATAATTAAATGGAAACAAACCAAGCCAAATCCTTTGTAGATAAAATTTCTAAAAAGAAACAGGGTCATATGTGTTAACGTTTACAAACTGTTCGCCCTCAAACCCAGGTCAAGCTATCAGTTTTCAGTAGGCTTATACTATCTTCAGCCACTGTTGGGCTGCTGAATAATTCGAGGCTGTAAGTCTGTGAAAGCTTGCTACGCATAAAGCACAAGAGTTAATAATCTTGCGACAAGACTTAATAACATTTAAAAGACTTAATAACATATTAAGTCTAGTAAATGTCCTTGTAAAATAAAATCTTGTAAATGTTATGCTTAAAGGTAAGTCCTATAAGACATTAACAAATAACATTTAAAACTCAGACAAATCCTAATGCAGTTGGCAAAACAATGTTCAATTTATGCACCACTCAGTTTGCCTTTTTGTTCTGTGTTTATTAGAAACCCTCTTAATTTCTTTTCCAGAATTAATAGGTTACATTTTGCTCTGTCATTTCTTTAATGTTGCGTAACGTGATGAAAGATTTTTCTTGAAAGATCCATCTTCAGCTATACAGCTCTAACGTGCTTTGGCTCAATCAAATAACTAGCTAATCAAATAAACTTAAAAATTGCAGTATCACAAAAGACTTCTGCTATTTGATCAAAACAATTTGCTATTGCATTAAATTCAAAATACTTTTAGTATTGGAAGTTATCGTCAGTTTATATACTTATCGGATTAAGTTCTGCATAAAAGTATACGCATTTTTTCCTATTGAGCCTGCTTGTTTCTACCAGCTGTTTGAATCCTGAATCTCGGCTTCGCATTTTTGCCGCCAGAATTTAATATCACGTCGGTGTAGATTTCTGAGTCAACCTGCTAGGATAAATTAATTTGTGTAGTTTAGAACTACTAGCTTATTTTTAAATTTAATTTAGTTTACCATTATCTTTAATTTTATAGCCACAAGTGGATGTTGGATTTGTAACACTGTAAGCACAAAGACTGTGCCTCCTGTAAATAATTGAGTTCAATAAAAGAGACTTTTACACCCTTTCCCTGTTGTATTCATTCTCTTATCTTAGCGATAAGTCGCTAACAAGTAGGTCTAGTAGCAGTGTATGCTAGTCAAGAATACTAGACTTTACAATGTAATCTAATATTAAGTACAAAAGAAATTGCAGCAAAAATAGCATACAAAAGAAAACAGGTTTCAAATGCCCCCTAATTTATTCACTATTTAAATATAAACGGAACTTAATAGGATAAACGTTTAAATAAAAGGAAACAGGACTGATATTAAAGAATTAAATAATTTCAGTTTATAATAACTCCAAAATTAATTTTTTATTAGACGGTACTGCACCTATGACTTCTATTTAGTTCTCGTAGACTCATTGACCCTCATTACAGTTTTCCTTTTAATTATATCCACTTTTTAACGCAATTTGTATCTTTCTACCATTTACGAGGCTAACACGAAAGCTAAATAAATTATTTATTACTTTAAAACTGATATATAAATCAATGACCATTTCTCAGGCAGGGTTATAATTTAGGGCGAACAGATGTTCTATTTATAAAGAATTTTAAGTCCTCATAAAATACTGAGAATTAAATATAAAACTAATTAAATAAACCAATAAATAAATACCAAACATATCATTTATATTATAATTTTTTGGCTGTGTAAACCAAATGATACTCAAGAGTTACAGTATAGATAAGAGCTCAGTTTCTTAGAATGGGATTAAATTCGTAATTTTGTTTTGGGCATTACTAATTACGTTAATGAAACCTATGTGCTTTCTGTACCTTTTTTATTTGTGGATTGCCGCTTGTATGCCTGTATTATAAATAAACAACATTCAAAGAAAGTACGAACAAATTAACAGCAAATTTACCATGGCAATAAAATTAATGCCATGTTATATCGTCTTTATAACATGGCAAATTTGCATGCATTTTCAACCTAAATTAACATTTAATGACCGGAAAGCATTAAAATATGATAAGCAAAACAGAATCTTCTCTCTAATATCCCACCGAGTTTATTTTTAGCACATTTTAATTACAACCAGCGGTTATAGTAAGACGAAAGTTTCATTTCGCTCTTATCAGATTATTTTTAACGTAACCTATTAAAAGAGATATTTTTTAGAACAAGACTTATAAAAAGATTCTGTACTTGCAAAAGATTCATTTTTGAGAGGAAATCTAAAAGTAAAAGCAGGAAAATGGTCTTTGGAAGCAATTTGGGCAGTAGATTTATGGTAGTTGAAACAAAATTACATCCTTCGAAGGACATGTTCGTTATAAATGTCTCTTCAATCCTGCCAACCATTTACGGTAATGGGCCCAAATGCTTTGTAGCCCAAATGGCGACCCATTCGTCTTTGTCTGGCAACGCGACTTGACTTACCGCTGATATTATCCCCTTAATGGTAAATCCTCACACTGTGTTCTAACCGCACCTGAGGAATCATGAAGATATGTTACACTTTAGTAGCTAAATCAACAATTTTTAATCGTTTTTGCTTCATTATGTTTATATTTATGATCATAAGATATCATTAGCAAGGAGTGAGGATATTTTACATTTCTGTTCCTGAAATCATTCTTTCTAAGAAGCTGTCACGAAGCTCGTAAAAAGACTTTCCTCTCTCATTACAAACACCATACCATCTTTTAGCGTCGTATGGCGCAAGAAAAGGCAATAAATATTTATTTATAGAAAGATAAACATTCGACAAAATATTTATATGGGTGTTATATATCAGATAGGCGTTTCGTATGGGTGTTATATATTCACACGTGTTAAATATCTCCTTCAAAATATTAGAACAAGTTGAATAACGATTTGCTATGAAAAAGTGAAAAAGTGATACATTTTAGTTCATGTGAATAGAGATGCAACACATAATTTCTTTTTTATTTCTTTCACTCTGTACTTTATTATTAAATGCGTAGTATTAAAAATGAATTTTTAATATTTTAATATATTAGAGGCTGACATTTTAATATAACAGTTACTAGGGATTTGAAATGAAGGTTTGATTATTTAATACAAAGACATTAATTTGAGTTTTTAACCCGGATTTTATATATCTGCTTTATAAGCTATAAACTCCGATATCGAAATAGTTTAGGAAAAGAGAATAGAAGTGAGGTACCTACATATTAAACTACACGTCCTCATTAATAAGATTTTAAATATCGTAACATCGTGGACTAAAACGGCAGTTCTTCCCTAGCTATTGACCTCTTTCTCCTAATAAAATTTTGATGAAAGGACCCCATAAATTTCTGCAATTTTCGATTTTCGGCGAAAATCGTATTGACCGTTGTCCTCATGAATCGTGACGCTGTGCTTGCGGAATCCGACTTGACAGAATGGTTTTTGGGGCTTCAACAAACCTCTTTTTTCCCTACAAATGCATAATTTGTGTGTTTGTGCAGGATTTTGGGAGAAATTCCTTTATATTTTTTGAATACGAAATATAATTTCAAATATTGCATTAATTAACATCCACGCGCTTTTTAGGTATTTAATTATTGATAGAAATGGGAAAAAGGGAACCAAGTCGTTTATTCTTTAAGGACTTATTTTGAAACAAAATCGAGAAGATGCTTACTTATGAGGATTTTACTTCATTTAAAGCAACGTTCTTAGCTCCTAAAATTGTAAAAATGAATTTTGTTATGTTGTTGTTATTTATCTCATTTGTCTGACAGTAACATCAGAACAAGACCACGAAATACATCGTGCAAGGAGAGCAACACTGCACCTGTCGTTGGCTAGAGCCTTGAGTACCATACAAGTTCTAGTAAGACTTTGCTGAGTTCCGCCGAATTTTGATGGAGAGCACTCCGAGGGACGGGTCCGAGGATCTCTCACCTTTCTTCCCCTATCACCAGCCTTTCGACTTGGCATGCATTTAGAATGTCCCCATGAATCAAAACAAATTTGGATTTACAAATGGATTTACAAACATCCATGCCTTCTCCGAGATTCGAGCCCGGGCTCTTCAGTATCGCATTAGGATTCTTTTTCCATGACACCATATGGGCTACTGATTTTTCAAATACTTAGATTTAGTAAAATTCTGAACATTTAATTCTTTTACTAGCATTACAAAGAATATTAAATAGTATGAATGTACTTCATTTCATTTATTGACTTGTTGAGAAATAATTCCTGCACATATTTTCATTTCTAAGCTTTTAATTCTAAGTTTAAAAGTACAAAAACTAGAGTTTTTTGATTGAAAAATATTTCATGGATAATCAAAAGACACGTATTTTGATTATCCATGAAATATTTTTAATTATTTACCAATGATATCGTTATGTGCGCTGTGCAACGCAAAAATACGAAGCGACTTTTTTTAAAGTTATTCAAGTATATTTCACTCCTTTATGCAGATAGCTCTCGCGTGATTAGCTGTAACTATTTTTAAAGACAGTAACTCTAAAACAATACACCAGAATGTTAGAATAATTCAGTGTTTTTGCAAAAACGCAGAAAACTAATGACAAATCCACCAAAAGGTATAAAATTCGCGAGATAAGACTAACTGTGAGCCATTTCAGACTTCTGATATTCTTCCATCCTGTTTTTTTAGGAAACGTTCCTGTAGCTAGTACGCGGCCTCAAAGGCAGAACCGATGATACGTTTGAAAGGACTGAATGTGTTTACTTTAAGTGTCTTTTCAACATTTAGCTTATTAATTTCTTTAAAATGTTTTTGAAGTTTTTAACCTATTTCATTTTACTCAAGGTGGGCAAACTTTCATTTACCTTAACTAAAGAATTCATGTTTATTATAATTTGTGATGCTTTTGTAACTGTGCTGGAGGATATTTACTCAACGCCTTAGTAGCGTGTTTAAAGATAAATACACGCACATCAGTAATTATGAATGAGAGTGGGTTATCGACTCTAGAGCTGAACTGATATAAAGAGCGATATAAACTTCTTTTCTCAGTTAAATGAGTCGAGTAAGCAAACAATAACTATCACAAACAGCATTAAATTTAAAATAACAATTAAAAATTAATTTTTAATTGTTATTTTAAACTTTAAAATCTAAATAATCTAATTAAAAGTAAAGTTTAGGAAACATATTGTACGCACAAGAATTAGACAAGTACTGACTTTCTGTTAAATCATATACGAATACATGCTGCATTGTTACATATAATAGTAATAAGTGACTATTAAAAGTTTACGTATCATAGTAAAGTTACGTGTTATAGTGCTTACGTACCATAGTAAGGTGACTATTAAAAGCTTACGTATTATAAAGCTTACGTACCATAATAAAGTTACGTATCACAGTAATAAGTGACTATTATTACTTATAGCTTAAGCTAACGCTCAATAAAGCATATATAGTTTTAGTGCAAGATAAATCGACAAGAAAACATACGTTGCTCATGCAGCATCATGTTCTAATACAAAAGACAAACATACATTGGCCCCCAATGAATTCTAAACCTTTGACATTTATAAGTAAGTTGTAAAAGTGCTTTTCACGATGAATGAAGTAAAATGGGAAAATCAACAGAGCTTTCACCATTTGAAAAAGGACTTATTGTTGGTGCCCGTTTAGCAGGAGCCTCGATTTCGAAGACACAAACCTCACTGGTTCTCAAAAGCAGCTATACCAAACTCACACTGTGCAAGGGTCTGGTATCAGTACCATGATATGCGTCATGCTCTGCTGGAATGGAAGTGGCGCCCTGGTGTTCCCCGAGGGTAAACAAACAACCATGAGATACCTAGACATACTGGCACATCATGTGCACCCTGCGATGTTCCATTTTTACACTGATGGCGACGGATACTTCAAGGACGATAATACAACTATACATCGTGCCAGAAGTGTTCAAAATCGGTTTGCTGAACATCAATCTGATTTCTAATACCTTTCCTGGCCACCGCCCCCGTAGAAAATGTGTGGGATATGGTGGAAAGATGCATCCGACAGCACTCTCCTCTTCCATCTACTAATTTACAAGATCTAAAAATAGCACAGTATTGTATTTTCTGGACATAATTGCACTCCAGAAGCATGTAGACTCGATGCCCAAACGAATCAGAGCAGTTATCCGTGCAAAAGGTGGTCCAATAAATTATTGATCTTGAGTCTTTTGAGATCTTGGTCAGTGTGTGTAATAAAATGGCATCAGAGGTTAGGCCATTGATGTATAGCTGCGACTGAAACGTTTGAGAGAGATGATCTGGCAATATAAATTTACAAATGCACTCATAGTGCTGAGTGTTCGATTTGTATTAAAGCTAAACTAACCAAAAAAAGGTGTAATAGATACAGGAATCCACTAGATTTAGTGCACATAGACGTAGCGACCATTTTGTAACCTTCATTATGACTATTCTCGTTATAGTCAAACTTACTTTTATAAGATATATATTACAGTTCTACGTAGTTATCAAACATTAATTAATGTGGCAATTAACATGAATTAAAATTAAAGCTGTCTTCGTGTATTGCCCAAAATAGCTTATTGCTTCCAAATATCGCATAACTTTCTTAAGAATATTCTAAGGGTTGCAACTAATCCAGAAAAGGAAATCTTTCAACGCAATGGGAATTAAATTGAAATTTAAATGATCTAATTAAAAGGATTAAGCACTGAACCGGCGTAACATTGATTTTATAAGTTCATACTAGATATAGGTACCTCGGTTGAATAAAGTGCTCAACGTC
This sequence comes from Stegodyphus dumicola, assembly GCF_044657685.1. Lineage (NCBI taxonomy): Eukaryota > Metazoa > Arthropoda > Arachnida > Araneae > Eresidae > Stegodyphus > Stegodyphus dumicola. The sequence goes on from NC_140781.1 coordinate 187,724,260, forward strand.
TGTCTGCCTTTAAGGAGACACTTTTGTGGACGATTTACTAAAAATAAGTCTAACTTGGGTAAGGCTTTTCTCATTCCTTACTGCGTGCCTTCGTGGTGTAATTGGAAGCATGATAGGATAACAATCGAAAGGTGAAGAGTTCGAAACCCCGAAAAGGGCAGAGATGATTTATCATATTTCCTGGCTTTAAGAAAGCTCTGAATAATTCTACAAACGGCGCCAAATTAAAAGTTTGAAGGAGATAATTCGCCACCACAAGGGTTGGCGACTGGGTTCCGACCTTCATACTCGCCCTTTAAGTGCAGGAGACTCAAAGTTAGTTTGCTTCTCCTTTCCACTTGCCATCATGGTGTAAGTGGAAAGTACGTCCAGCTAGCATCAAAAGGTCCGCAAAAGGTCATGTCTATGAGTCTTGGCGACGGCCATGTACATTTTTTACGTCTCCTTCTCCAAAATAAAATGCCTAATGGTCTGTAGACATTTATATTAGACACTCAACGGATAAGAACACATCAATTCAGCCTTATTGTGCGGTGCAGAACCAAGCCTCAGATGTAATTATAGTTGTATAAGTGTTAAGCTACGAGACAGTTTAAGGCCCAATGTTGTGTTAGTGGGCACTGGCATAGAAAGCGCCTTTTATTTTGGAAAACAATTGCTAACATAATATTGCTTTTCCTTCAGGGACATGTAACAGATAAAAATGCAGCCAATTTCATTTTATGTCTGCGTCAGGTTTTATTTTCCCACAATGGTTTTGATGGCTATCTCTCTTAAGAGGTATGCCTTCGTGGAGAGCTTTTCGCAAGGAGACCGACTTTTTTCTGGTTGTACATGTAAAGCTATTAATGAATAATGAAACTGGGGAAAAAAGGAACTACAAATTTAATAACTTTCCATAATGACAGTTATAATTAAATCTTAATATGATTTTCTTGAAACTATATTTATTATTCATTTCTTTTAATTGATGTGACAAAAATAAAAGATGTCTAAGGGTCTTTTGGCTTTTTTTTTATTTTTTAGATAACGAATTTTCTTTATCGGATCTGTTATAACAAATTAAACCTTTTGTCTATAAAAGTTCGTTATATATCATGTCTCAAATGTTGATATTTTTGCATTACTTTTGGGTATTTTTCGATTTATTAAAATTTTGTATAGGTTTTAGTAAATCAAAAACACTAATAAAATAGTTCTTACAATAGATTGGGGTAAAATCCATTCCGTTACCGAATTTTTAAAAAATGTGCGAAACAGCGAGTTGTACGAAAGTAGAATGTGCAAAAGTCGCCGGCCGCCTGTATAAGTACTTACGTATATTGTCCGTATATTTACAATACTTTCACAGACCTTTAGCCCACTGAACACATTCGAAGTTAAAAAATTAAGCTATTACTGTAAAATTTTAAGTGTAAGTGTTTCTTAGGGGTTCATGCAATTGTTAACTACTGCGATACAATACAGGAACACTCACTTTTGATTTCATGTTATGCTGAGTAAATACAAAAGTAGAGTCTATAATGCTTATTTATTTATAAGCATTATAGACTCTACTTTTGTATTGTCTATAATGCTTATAGTGCTTTATTTAACTAAGACTGTATGTCTTAGTTAAATAAAGCAGACGTTTTCATCACTTGTAATAGTTCAAACCTATACATTGCATTTCCTTTGTTGAAAATTTCATCAATGTAACGCTCGGTGTTCAATATGCTGTAATTATTTTATCGCAGTTTTTATACAGAATGTATCCATGTCCGGGTTACAAACGACTGAAAACTTTCCCATAATTTTATAATAATGTTAGAGTATTTACATGTTTAAGCTTGGAATTTTTGTTATTAACTGAACTTCTGTATTTCGTATATTGAATTTTATAAAGTAGCGCCCTACAAAGAGAAATACATAGCTATAATCTCTGAGGGTTCAATAACTAAGAATGTAAGTTAGAGAGTCACAGCCATTTGCTTTTTTTTATTCGAATCCCCTTAAAGCTTTTAAAGATGCTACGGAATTATTTGACATTACTGAATACGTTATAAGAAAAATGCAGGCGTAACGGAAGTCCCTTGGTAATTATTTTAAAGTTTCTCGTAACTTCACTGAGGATATAATTGAATGTTTACGACATTAATATTTACTGTCAGACAAGACGAAAGCGAGGAAGAACGAAGTGATATAAAAATTTGGAACTGCTCCAGCGAATGATTCGTAAGCGTATTTTCATATCACAGGTATTTAGGGCCGAGAATAAATTACGATTAAAATGTCATGATGGAAATATTAATTTGACTTCATTAACACTTAATTGAAGCAAAAGGAAAATCAAAATGTATTTCAGTTCATCGCGGAAAATTAAAAATGCATAAAGGTAATCTGTGTTTAGTTTTCTGTATGTCGAATATATTTGGCCAATTTATCTTGCGAGAGTCTTTGAAATATATTATAAGTTTATTAAAATAAGCAAAACGAAGCTAGGGAAATTGATAACAACATTAAGCAAAACAAAGCTAGGGAAATTGATAACAACATTAAGCAAAACGAAGCTAGGGAAATTGATAACAACATTAAGCAATAACTTTGAATTTCGCAACTGTAATTTAATATTCATTCTCATATAAAAAATACTGTAAAGCGGGTATTATTTTACAGTATTTATTATTTTGAAAGCTGCGTTCTTGAAAGCCTTGAAAGCGTTTGCTTGAAAGCAAATTTCAGTTTTGTTCAAATAATAATAGTTCTGGAAATTCACTTACTTCATGAAACCGTAAACTGTAAACATCATTTATAAGAAAACTCAGTCTTCAGATTCAAAGAAGATAAAAAGAAGGAAAAGTGAAAGCAAACACGACAAATAATTGCCCTTTTAACCTTGCGTACTATCCTTGTGCATAAACATCATACGTTGCAAACACTGCTTTTTGCAGTCAAATATATCTTTGTACGCAGAATTTCTTTATATACAGAGAAAACCCTGAAAACAGATAATTTGGGCCATATTCGTGGCATTTCAGAAGTCTGATTTGCTCCGGTGTTATCGCTTTCTTCGCCGAATAACTGTCGAGAAAGAGTGCAGTAAACTATAAAACTTCCGTACCTAATCATGAGATTACAGGAAAGTAGTTATGTTTTTAAAACGTTATACATAGAACACCTACAAAGTTTTAGGCTAAATTCATACAAAATCTGAAATTGAAGAAAATAACATTATTACTTCTTAGTGTTCAATATACAATCCTCGTAAGTCTATTACAACACTTGACCCATTCATACAACTCCTCTTCTGGAATAATGCTTAAGAAATTAGTTAGATTTCTGAATCCTTTTTACTGCGTTTAATTATTGAGACTTCACTTTCAGAAAGCGCAGCATTCAGGTGCCATATCAAGTAAATAGGAGGACATTGAAAATTGTGACACTTTCCGTTGTTAGAAACTGCTTAACATGAATGGAATTGTGCATTAATTAGACATAATTATTCGATTGAACGCTTTGAGGCTTAATTCGCTGAATTTTCTACAGACGCTTAAAGCGCCGAACCCACTATATAACTATGGGACACAGAGTTCACCATATCTGACTTCCAGGAAAAGAGTCTTTGTGAATTATCATTTTCAAGTCAATAAAAGCCATGAAGCCAAAATTTCTGTGACCATGATCAACCTACTTCAGCCTAAGAAGATGGTTATCATTCTATCTCACTCTCATATGCAAATCACAAAACATTATTTTCGTTCACAGTGTGTTTAAAAATATCAGGTTTAATGTCTACCATTTGGATTAATTCATGATATGTAGAAGTCAATGTTCTGGATTATTCTGCTATCGAGAGCGTGAGGGATGAAACTAGAATGAGGTTTTCTCTTTCAACGCTTATCTACGACAGTTCTGTGACCAATGTTTTTACAAATGTTTCTCTCATCTCCTGTCACTTGAAGAGACAAGTGGAGATTATCAAGTGACAATTGTCGAACTTTTTTTGTTTCTCTCATCCTTTCGAGAATGCGAAAAACGGCCGCTCCACGGTTTATTGTCAACATGTTTACGTCATTCACAAAAATCATCCATACAAACGAACAGCCTTATATTAAGTTAATGCTTGGCACCCAAATGCTTTTCACAATACTTCAAATGTCATCAATGCCCTTTTTTCCTGACCTAAAGGAACACTTTATGTCTATTTTTTGCCCAGGTTTCGAATCCAGAAGAGCAGATGATCGCTGGTTCAAAATATAAGATAACTTGCATAGAACATTTTGCCCGTAATAAGACGATATTTTAGAAAAAGCAATTTATGTTGTAATAATAAATGCTGTCGATTACTGCCACGCAGATTTGCAGCAATTTGTCAAGACCTTAGTGGTAGAATTCTTTTGCCACACTGTATGTGCTCAAATTTCTGACACTGAACGCTGAACGCATTTGTCTAAAATTCAAGTACTAATTTCTTGTGGTATAACACACTATAAATCAAGTGTTATATAATTGTTTAGATAAAATTTGATATATCAGAGAAAAGATTATTGGCAGGATTTTTTTTATAATTTTTATCTAAACATTATTCAATGAGCAACGGTTTAGCTGTTAGATGTTTCTCTGCACTAAAAGTAAAGTTTTTAGCTTAATTACTTAATTATAAATGAGATATGATAACATTATTTTTCAATTCAGTCGTTTGACTGATGAAATATCCGCAGATCTACGGATACTCTGACAAAGATTTTGATACTATTCATTTAAAAATATAAAATTTACATTAAAGTGTAAAAACTGCTGACAGATTTCGAGCATACCGTGTGATGCAAAACTTCACAGTTTTCTGTTTTGAAATGTATTAAAATTTAGCTATTAATTTTTATTATTTGAAGCTTTTAAGGAGTTGAATCACTAGCAAACAGGATATAGTTTACTGAATTTTGTGGCTAATATTATTGTAAAATAAATTAGAAATGTTAATCTGCGTTATAGCAAACGCTGCTCATGTTTTATTTCTTATTTGTTTATTGAAACTTTGAAACTTTGAGGTATGAAAGGATTACGAATATGAATTTCTTGCCTTAACGGAGCGAGAGCACATATATTATTATTATTATTATTATTATTCCATGCGGAACAGGGACAGCAGCAAATGATAGCTTAGAAAATGACCATAAAAAAGGACAGATTGCAATCCAAAATTGCAAATGTTTCCATTCCGAATGAACAATAGCAACTACTGCCTTCGAACTAAGGGAGAAATTTAATTACTTGTGACGCGAATCGTAATTGATTGATTTTATAACTCAAGCTATTCCTCGAAGCATCTGAAATCGAAGGCATTGTTCAGGTTCCAGAATTTTAGATATTTGGGTAACTGGAAGGTTTCCACTTGTGCCTTTCTTTTGATTTTATTGTCAAGATGCTTGCTAGGATTTCTTTTTTCCTCGTTCCATTACTGGATTTATGCTATAATTGCATGACCATATAGAGTGTTTTTCCAGCTCTGCTGAATCTCTGAAATGTTGCCAAAACACTGAAAGCCAAAAATAGTGGTTATTATTGATTATCAATATTGAATTGCGGGAGCCAATGGATCTAGTGAAGTGAACGGAAAATGAACACAAACACTTTAGACACAGTAGTTTCAGGATGAGTTAAATTTTTGATAGAAATTTCTTTTAAAAGCACTAGCACATGACACTTACAGGTAAAAATAATTTTTGATAAATCGCAGTAAATTACATCGAAATGTCTCAGAAATGTTGGTTATTTATTCTAATATTTATTTAAGAAGTAATTATGCTTGAGTTATGTTGGATATTATTACCTGAGGCAGCTTGCCAAGAGATCACAGGAAACTATTTGCATTAGTACTCGAAATGCATCTCATATTCATACTTTCAAGAAAATAAACTTTTAGGGGTATTTGATAGTCGTTATTTCGTTATTACTATGTTTAAAAAATCATGTGATAAATACAGCAATTAAATCTACTCTTGTTGAGTTTGATCAGAATAACGTGAAATGCCTCGAATAAGAAGAAATCCGTACCAGTAAATGTCGGAATTCGATAGAGGCAAGATTATTACCAATTGAGAGTGTGAATTATCGTTCCATGATATCGCCCGTCTCACTGGTCGACATCCAAACACAGTCATGCGATTATGGAATCAATAGGTTGCTGAGGGTCATACTGAACGACATGCAGAATCTCAACGCCCTTCCATGGCTAACGCCCGAGAGGATAGACATATTGTGAGGTCAGCCCTGTAAAAAGGTATAACTATATCACGGATCATTAGTCAGGATATGAGCATGTTTGCAACACTCTCGGTATCCGCTCGTACAGAGTGTCGATGTTTGCAGCAGCGTGGACTATCAGCACAGCGACCATTACTTCGAATTCTCTTGACAATGCAGCATAGAAAGAGATAGCGACTCTGGTGCGTGGATATAGGAGTAGCACAATGTTGTCTTTTCAGACGAGTCCCGGCTCTGTGTCTAGTCTGGAGGATCCTAAGAGACCGTACGTCTCCTGCTTACATTCGCTGTCGACATAGGAGGCCCTTCATCTGATGTGATGGTTTGTCACAGGCATTGGGTACACGACACGCACATCTCTAGTTCGGATTGAGGTAATTTGAAAGCAAATCGGTACATTTCTGACTTCGTACGTTCAGTGGTTGTGGCCTATCTTCGAAGCCTGGCCAACGCCATCTTTCGTAAGATAATGCAAGACCACATGTTGTAAGTTGTGTTCTGACCTTCCTGGATACACAGGGTTTTCTATTGCTTTCCTTCACTTCACGGTCTCCAGATCTGTCACAGATTAAAAACATCAGGTCATGGGTTGCTGAGAGACTGGCTCGCCACTCCTCTCCAGCTGTTACGGTTGATGAAGTGTGGCATAGACTTGAAGCAGCATGGAATGAGGTTGCCGGTTTTCTGTCATCCAAGCACTGCTGGCTATTAAAATTAAAGTTCGACTCCATGCCTAGCCGGGTAAGGGTCGTTTTAGCTCGCAGGGCTGGCAGCTGTTTCTACTAATTTCGCACCACTGTAACCCCCCCAAGCTGTTTACAAATTTAATCATTTTGTCTTCATGTCTTCATACTGTTTACGTATAATAAATATCTTTTTTGTATTTGCTTTCGTTTATGGTGTTGGAATTTTAATGGCCAGCAGTGCACTTATAACCAGTTACTGTTAGACACGGTAAAATAGCAAAGCATTATAAACGATCAGTTTAACACTCAGAAGGAAGTTCATAAAGAAATATCTAATACTCAGTGATCGTGTCGGTCATACTAGTGATAAGTCTAAAAATTATTTTAAATAGTATTATTCAGTTAACATACTGCAAAACTGGATGAAATTCTTTCGCATACCGATTCAGTTTTGTTAAAAATATTATTCAGAATTTTGTATACATGTAAATAATTTTAGTGAAATTTTATGTAAATTGCAATATCTCTTGTATAAGTAATATTAAAGTCTCAGAATGCGACTCATCGCCGGAAAAATAGGGGTACAGAGAATAAGTCCATTTACCACTGAAGCAACTGGCTGCGCCAAGCTGGCGATGGTTTTGCCAACTAATTTTGTCTTAAAATTCAGCAAGAAATCGTCATACGTCGCAAGGCTTGGTGACCCATTTGGCGACATTTTGGTCCGATCTCTGCGCAACTGTAACTGGTCCGGTCCCTTTGTAACTGTATCTATATTCGGTCCTATATAACTGTAACTGTGTACGCCTTCAAGCAATTTCAAAAAATCGAAGCTACTCAAAATTTCTCTGGCGGAAAGGAGGAAACAACATAAAATCGGAGAAAGCACCATTTTTTTATTTAGCTCAGAATCTTGAGAGCTCACCTAGTGAGGTTTTGCTTTTTGATCCGCTTTGCATTGCCTTGTATTCAACGTTCTTAGCAGAACTGCTATAAGAATACGTTTGTGTAAAACGTTTCAGAGTCATAGAGGTTTTTTTTTTTTTTTTTTTTTTTTTTTTTAAATAAATTACATCAAGCATTCATCGGTTCAGTGCGCATTCCATCCATTACGAGCCCCCTACGCACGGAACAATATTTTAAAACTTTTTAGCTTGAGGAAAATTATTGATTACAGGAGGAACACCGAGGACAAAAATCTCGTGAAGGAAAGAACGTAAGAGGAAAAGCATTGTGGGAGAAAAGAAAAAAAGAAAAGACATCGCAGATCTAAAACGTGCTATAAAACATTGTCGTATAAAAAATGCAGTAGTGCATGCTCACTTAAACATCGTGGTAGAAAACAGCGTGGTATATATTAAAGCACCTGTAAATCATCGCAGACGATTTGGTAATTAATAAAACAGTTTTAATACCCGTATTCTCGCGTAGTTACTCCTTTCACTTTTTCTAATATTTTTAGACGATATTCTGTATAATATTTTTCATGGAAAGCTACTGATACAAATTTATAAAAGATATTAATTAAATAGTTACTTTTAATAGTTAGCTACGTAGTATTATATTTCTATTAACTGCAATAAGTAGCTTTAATTTCTGATCATTTTTAAATTTTGAATGTGTAAATTTACTTTATGCTTTTCCAGTAAAGAGTTATTAGTTTATTCAAAATATTGTGCATATTTTCTTACACTCACAAATAATTATGCGAGCATGCATTTAAAACTTTTTAAAGTCTAAATCACTTATCCACGATGTTAGTATTATGCAATGATTTGAAGTGCTTTACTTTTTACCATAATATCTTATACGACTATTTTTCAAAACTGCGGCATTTTCAGCTTATCTTCTTTACTCCCACTGTGTTTTCTTCGCGACGTTTTCATCCTCAATGTTTTCGGCGAGCACCAAAGTTATTATATTGATGCTTCGCTTGTCGTAAGATTTCATCGTAACTGCGTATTATTGTTTGCCAGCTTAAGTGTATACACTAATGTTACGACATTAATAACTTTCGTATAAAGAATGGCAAGCAAGTTTCTGCTTAAATGTTGTGCTTTCAGAGAGATTTTATGTATTGCGAAGAAACGGCTTTATTATGTTAAGTAGGTAGTTTCTTTCGAAGTTTTCCACCTGTCTTCTCTAGGTATCATGTAATGATGTTCTCTTGGCACAAATCTACTCTTTCTTTCACCGAAGCGTCCGATATATTTCTTATACATCCTCTTCCTATTGAAACCATGATTCTTTTAGGAGTGTTTTAAAATAAAAAATGTTGCATAACAACAAAACCACAGTGTAGGACTACAGCTAACCGCCAAGAACGTACAACTTCTACTTCACAATCATGACAGCAAGATCTATGCTTTTTGTTCTGTAGGATGACCTCTTTACAGTACAGGAAAAAGTAAGCGATACACCAGAATGTCACCATTAGTTGTACGGGTATAGTCCAACAGCAGTACTTTTACAGATCTGCCCCTTTCTGATGCAAAGCACCTGGGGGAGGGGATCCGAGGGTTTCCCACTTCTCTTTCCCTACAACAAATCCACTTGAGACAAATTTTACTCTCCATTATTTTAAGTGACCCCCATGACACACAGACACTATACACTTACCAAACATCCAATTTTTATATGGGGTACAAACCTAGGCCCTTCGATACTACAGAAAGTGGTGATAACCACTATGCTGATCAGAGCGGCATGGCATTGGTAAATCGCCAAAAACAGAAAGATAAGAATCTGATAAATGCTTATGAGTTTCACTATTCCTGTAACTCCAAAATTTACGTGCACGTCTCTGTGCTTTAGACTCTCTAGTGCTTTAGACAACAGCATCAGTATGAGGACGACACCTTTCAGTGATCTAACAGAATTGGGCGGAAAATGTTGCACTTGGATCCATCCAAATAATTAATACATATCAGTAAAAATTTAAATTTTATCTTCTTTTAAATTTGAACTGTAAATACGCGGACGTTTATTGGAGTATTCTTTTATCATATGTGAAACTCTGTTAAACTGTGTCAAATTCCAGATTTCTCCACTTTCATCAGAATGAAACTAAATTTTAAATTCAATGCTGTTTATCTCCACCAGTTTCATATATATACTTGAAAGCTCTTGCTAAGGCTTCTTTATCCCGTTGTTTATTAGCCCAAAGGGGCCGAAAAGGGCTATTAATTTTGTTTTGGCATTTTGCGTTGGTTCACTGTATAAGGCGTTTCACTTTTCCAATTGTTAGCATCAAATATGAGAACCCTGCATTATATTTAAACAAATTAAATAATGAAGAATCTGCATGAATTTATGTGTGTTTCGTGCACCGTGATAAAACCAACGGTACATAGAAACATCAAATTTTGAATAGCGTAGTCCTCCACTCGAATATGAGCATCTGGAAGCCAAATTAGAAATTTGTTTTATTATCTATTTCATATTTTGTAAGCCCATCAGCGGCCGAGCGGTAAAGTCGCTGAACACTGATAGTTCGGTCCGAGGTTCGAATCCCGCGAACGGGCTGGCTGCATGGGCGTTTTCGTGGCTTTCCCCATGTGTAGCGTGTATACGAGCCAGTTTTCCTTGGAAAGTCCTCCACGAAGGCATCCCTTCCCTTAGGCAGATAGCCCTCGAGGTTTTGCCATAATCACACACACACATACTTTGTAAAACTTGAACGAATTTTTGATTAACCAACTCAACGATTACAAAGCGCCAATGGCAACACTGTACGGAGGGGGGAAAATTATCTCCAGCCAGCGAGATTCTGTATCGAAATTTCTAACGATATGCTCTTTATAACTTTTTTTGTGATATTGCTGCTGAATTGAATTTTATGATTTAAATGCAAAGAACATGATATTTAATAAATAAACACACAAAACGTTAAAAAATGCCCCTTTGGGCGTAATATAAAATCTGAAATCTTTAATTTTTTTTTTAACTTTAAAATTATTATTTCCCGCTGATCACGTTATGAGTTTTCTTTCCAACCTTCCAAAAAACACCTTACTGGATTTTCTGAGATTTATTTCTCTGACTTATTTTTTCTCCCTCATTCCGATTAATTTGTCCCATTATTCTAACAAAACTTTCAGAGCAAAGAACATATTACTGACTAATAATCAAGATTACAGAATTAAATACTGAACAACTTAAATTTATTTATAATATTTTAGATTCATTACTTTATTTGTGAACCAACATCTAAAGCTGGATTTCACAAATTTGTAATGGGAACTGACAAACGTTGCATAATAGTATAATAGCTTAATGAGATCTTTTTATTTTAAACGTAACTATCTCAACCTTTTATTTATGAAATTCGTTTTATTTTTCAGCTGTATTTTTCAGCTTTAGGCATTTAAATATTTAAGGGGAAAAGGTGTTTGGGTAAAAAAAAAGCTATTAATAAAATTCTCTCATAAAATTGAATTTTATTACTTATTTATTGTATAACTGGTTTTACATTTTACATTAAAGTTTTACATTTTTAAGTTTCATAATATCTGAGAAAAGGTGTATTTGATTCTAGCAAAATCAACACGAATAGAAGATCATCTCTTCTACTCCTGTTTGCGCTAAATCAAAGCTAGATCAAAACTAGATCAAAACGTTTATTTATATTAAATTAAAAGGTAAGATTGAAATGTACATGCATTTATTTAAACTTAATGTTAGCAAAGGGCTGGCAATTTAAACTGAATGGTAAAATATTTTAACGTAAAGGAAATGCTGAGCAATTTTTATCACTAAAGGTATTTTGGAAGCGAAAAATTGTTTACATAATGCAACATACTCTACTCGCTTTATTTTCCTGTTCGTATATTTGATCTATTACCAAGCAGAGAATTGAATTACTGTGCATCATTCTACTTATCTTGTCAATAAAGTAGCTTTAAATCAAGAAAATGCGTTTTGAAATGCCGGCAGAAAAATCGAATCTGCCACACATTACTTGTTAGTAAAGTAATGCTTTATAGAAAGGAAAAGTTAGGTACGTTCGCAAGTTGCTGCATAAATAATAGTAGCTTTTTTCATTTGGGATTTAAATGCCGTTCTTCCTTCCAAGAACGAGGGTTGGGACACTAGATTTGCATCGCGGTGTGGCGCTAAAAGCAAGCCATACTTTCTGACAATATTTATATTGTATAAAAAGAAACATATGTTCGTATTTAACGGTGGATTTCAAAACTAAGTTTATGCAATTTAATCAATAAATAAAAGAAAGTACAACGGAACCTTGCATAGTGAATAAAAAGCAAATATATACGGTTATATGTATATAAGCATATGTAAAAAAATCACGTATTGTGCATGTATGCATATTTTCTAATACGCATGCAATATATTTATTTATGTTTTATAAAATATAAAACTGCCTTTTGTTAATTAAAATATTTTCAAATTTTCATTTAGCTTTGGGCTTACACACACACACATATATATATGTACGATATAAAAAATGCGATCTCTGCTTTAAAAATGTTTGGCGATCCCAAAATTAACTATTCTAGATTTTATGGTATCCCTCCTAAATTCATCTTTTCTCCCTAATTCAAGATCTTTCCATGTTTTATAACAACCTAAAATTAACCAATCATATCTTAGAGTACCCGCTGAACATACTCGGTATAAATACCGCTCGCAGGTAACTACGTCATCTTCCTTTTCCTAACTTCTGCTTTGCATTGCTAAAATGCTAACGTCATAGCTTTAAAAACCAGTGTACATAAAAATTATTGCATTTAATGATGACTGGATAAAAGGTTTGTCTACCAATAGTGAGCTAATGTGAATTATCATGGAATAAAGTTATGTTTGGAAACCTCCACGTCTGGACGTTACTCGTTTATGCAACCTTTCTAACTAACTGCGCATTGTTATGTATTAATCGTTATATTTTTTTTTAAGCTTAAGTTGTTTTGCTTATTTCAGTTTTGATTTGTAATTGAAGTTTTAATTTTTTTTTTTTTTGTTGTTTAAGGTTGGTTGTAAGTTTAAATTGTAACTTTTGTAAACTTTAAGTTTTGGGTAGGTTGCTTTTAAAAGTTCTGAGTTGAAGTTGTTTAATTTTAATTTGAGTTTAGGGACTTAAGGTTTTTGTTTTGTCCTAGTTGTTTTGACCCTTAAGGTTGTTTAACTTTTAACTTTAATTTTTTATTTTAAAACTTTGCTGTTGCACCTTTGTGTGTTAATTTTTTTTTCCTTAACTTTGAGTAATTTAATTGGTAACCCTCTTTCTTTTAACGTTAAACGAATACATACTTTCTGACTGGCGGTAGAAGAAAAATAATTTGATTCTATTTGTATTTCTTTTGGATAAATTGTGTTTAGTCTCAATTGGTGGCTGAGGAAACAATTATTACAGTGCTGACATTTTTATTATGTATTATAATGTTATGTAATTAGAAACTTCATTTTTTTTAATTTACCAAAGTCACCCCTTGCCCTCTTTCCTGCAGCGGAAATTCTTATCAGCAGTTGTACTGCACCCCAAAATTCCTTTCGGCTAAGCGTTCCACCATGTGTGGGGGGCGAAAGTGTTTGATAGTTTTACCATGTGGTTGTCACGAAAAGAGGACCCTGTTTTGCTGGACAAGGCTAGCAGGGTGATATTCTACAGCATACTTATGGTGGGGGAAAATATACGTTGAGACAGAAGATCTGCATTATCGACTGGGACCCTGGAGCGAGGCTAGTTTCTTTCCCCCTGTTTCCGCCTGCGCCTTGGAAATTGAACGATGGAATGGATGGAATGGCGAGAAACGGCTCCTTTTGGTAGTCGGGAAACCCTTTCCCGTGAAGATCCAGAGTGTGGGTTGCCTTTTTTGGCTTCCTGCTAGCCACCATCTAAGCCAAGTTTTCAAAAAACGCGCCAGCTACTAAAACGGCTGCGCAGTGTTTTTCGAGAGGCTTCGGAAGACGGGGACGGTGACGGAGACGACAGAAGAGAGACGGAAAAAAGAAATTTCACGAGAACTTATAAGATGACAACTTGGATGAGCAGCTCGGAGGTCAGCCTCATCTTAGACGTAGCAACGTAAATTAACCAACACCGAAGAGAGGCTGCAACACCTATATTTCTAAAATCCTAAAATTTACGCTGTCATGATGGCCTATGGAGGGAAGACCTGTGTCCTGCTGGTTGGAATCAGTAATAGGAGGGAAGCCTGGCCTCCGACCAAATAGCTTGGTTGAGTCTCGTCAATCTAACCCTTTTTGTTTTCTAATTTCAGATACTATCCCAAGTTTTTCTCCGAGAAATAAGTTTCGCTAACAAAACTCAAATATATGAAGGATCCCTAATATGTTAAAGAAGGGTATGTCATGCTTTTCTGTTGTTTTCACATTAGTTCTTTAATTGATCTAGCCACCACGTTTAATTGTAATGTTTAGTGAGGTCATGACTCTCTTTTTATGTTTTGTAATCATAATATTTTCCTACCTTAAATAAACGTAAGTTGATTTTATTCTCATGTCTGTATTTATTGTAATTATCTTTTACACTGGACCTTAAACATAGAATGGGTTTTGTTTAACACAACGCAACTTCCTGGAAATTATTGATTTGTTTACATATTTTGTTTTTATGTTTCACTATGACTGCCCACAATACTTAGTATGTTATTGTCAAAATATGGATTGATATGTTCAGTTAAGTGAATTATACACACAGTTACCTACCGCATAACACAAAATGAACTTTTTCTCTAGTTGTTTCACAAATATGGTGTTCATTTGTAATTATTAAGTATGAATTTATATAACAGCATCGAAATTACTACACACACATACATACCGTATATACTCGCGTATAAGTCGAGATATTTTGGACAAAAAAAAAAAGAAAATTAATAAGTATAAATCGTATAAGTCGTATAAGTCGACCCCCCACTTTTTAAAAGTGGGGGGTCGACTTATACGCGGGGCCATAAAAATTAAAGGAATCGGAAGTTCAAAAATTTCTTTATATAATGCAGTTGTTTTCTTCCCGCACTCAAATTGGACGACTTATCAAATAAGTCACTTACTTGAAGTAATTTCATGACTTAAATTATGTGACGAAATAATCACAGAGTTTCATACTTTAACTAGAGTAAGTTTCGATTAAACCAAAGAATTTTCGGCCCCCGAACAACCGATCAATTTCGAGCAATAAAAGTCCTTCAAAGTAAATGTTAGAAAATATTGGGCAAAGTGGATTAGTTCCGGTCGACCAACATTTACAAAGGGAGGCAAAATTAAAAAGCCCGATATTACATTAATTGCTCAGTGGGTTAAAGATGCTTGGAACGAAATACCCTCTGAAATGATTATAAAATCATTTAAAAAATGTTGTATTAGCAACGAACTAGACGGCACGGAAGATGCTGCTGTTTTTGAAAGTGAAAATGACGACGAAGGCTCTAGTAGTGATTGTAACAATACAGAGTTCGAGACTGAAAATATGTATGATGACGAGCCAGTGACGACAGAAGAGTTCTATGAAATGTTTGGCTAATCTGACCATGAATCGGACGTTGAAGGATTTTGATTTTGTTTATTTACCAAGGCAATTTTTAACGTATATTTACTTTTTTTTCTCAGATGATTTTGAATAAATGTAGTACTTAAAAAAAGTTTTGCGAAGTTTCTCGATCGATTTCGGAAGTGGGGGGTCGACTTATACGCGGCTTTCTTATTTTCTACGAATTTTTTATGTCGAAGTGGGGGGAGTTGACTTATACGCGGTATCGACTTATATACGCGGGTATATACGGTATATATAAATATATACAGTTGGTACTTTAGTATACGTTCGCTTTGAAATACATCCAACTTCAATTTGGTATACATCCTGTTTGGACTCGAAAATTGTTGTTTGGTATACATTTGGAGTACGGTTCGTTTAGATGACAGCCGTTAAACGATGAGATCCTTATCTGCATCTTACTACTTAGAGAGACACCCAATGCGTGGATTCCCAAAAAGAAATAAGGGAGACAGCTTTGGCGAAAACAGCATTTTAATTTATTCCTAACATTCTTGCTGTCCCGCATCACTCTTGGTCGCGTGATGCCACATCACAGTGTTTTGTATATAGCAGTTACATCTTAACAATGAACAAAGAGGGACGCTGGGAAGCACCGTTTGCTAGCAGCAAGCGAAACGGATAAAAAAAAGGAATGCTCACTTAGTCGCGGTAGTATTTGTAATAAAGTTTTATTTGATCTGATTGGCTGAAATTTCATCGCATTGCAGGCATAATTAACCAGATTAATAACCTGATTAATAACCAGATAATTCTGAACCAGATTAATAACCAGATTAATTCTGAACACATATTTTAGGAAAAGTTATTAAAATTAAAATTCAAGTTAAGATAAATAATTTGTAGACTCAAGTTAGGTCTTACAAATTTAGTAAATAGAATCTTACATTATCTACAGTGAGAAATTAAAGAAAAAAACTTTCAGATAAAAAAGAAGCTAGATTAAGAGAAAATGAAATTTGGAAGTAATTTGCCACAATTAAGATTTTTCATAACGATATCCGTTTAGTTAGGACCTCTTAAAATTTTCACGCAGTACTGAGAACTTAAAAAATTTTGAATACTTTCATTAATTATTGTAAATAAGTCACAAAAAATTTCAAAATTTTATAATATTACTAATTTTCTTTTCATCTAACATCATTTAGAGTACTTTTACTAAAATTACGCTTATATAATTATTACAAAAATTTTTATTTACATATTTTGTACACAATTGGAAGACCCCACAGCGTTCTCTAAGTACCAGAATTTCCATCTTATGGTCAAATCCACATTAACAAATTGGTTTACCAATGGTTAATAGGTTTCTCAGCAGTTACTTCTCAAGGCTTAAACGCAACTGGTCTTTTTAAACTACAATAAACCACTCCCTTATATCAAAAAAGAAAATTTAAACCTCACTCCAATGTATAAACAAATTAATAAATAAAAATTGTAGTTATATACGAAAACATTAATTGATTTTTCATAATGTTCGGGCCTTCAATATATATCTTAACATATTCTACGTTAACACACATTTATCTATACATTTTAACATAATTCCAAACAACTTTTCTTACATTTTAATGTATAATTAGCTTATCGATGATTGACTTTCTATAATTATTCAGTCTCTTAAATTAATAATATTTTTATTCATTAACACTATTCAATATCAAACATTTACTATTTGCTATTTTAATACATAAAAACACAATTTTATATCCGTTTTCAGGACCAATATTTCACAATTACCTCCTTCACTTTTTGAATTTAGTTCATTCTTAAAATAATTATTAAATTCTTAAAATGCAAATAATGAACAATCTCATTTCTAAAATAGTTCTAAGTTTTTAAACAATAATTTAAAAATACAATTATTAATACAGTAATTTTTAATAATCTTCCCCAAATAAAATAATTAAAAATCTTTAAATTCGTTACTTAATTTTATCAACATAGTTATGAAAAGTAAAATCTATCGATACCATAAAATTCTAATCATTTCCATAAAATAATGCCAAATTTTTAAAATTTAATATAACAAGAAAACAGCATTACATATTTAAATTTTCAATATAATAATGAATGATTATATTTCCAGCTGTACTAATAAAACTCTTGCTTTATTCATAAAACATTTAATATAAAATTTTAAAATCCCTATCACAAAACCCAAAAATCATAAGTAGATAAATAGATCGCGCCAGATAAATCAATCACATTTTTCAATTGAGACTGGAAGATAATAAATTTTGAACTTTATTTTAACGAAGAACATTTCTTGCGTATAATTTATACTATAGAATATACGCAGTAATAAATAATTCAACACGAATATGATGACCCTAAAAAGACTCGACTGCGTAGTTGAAATGATTCAGAACGTTCTCACAATCATTGAATCATTTTCAGCTGGATTAATTTTCAAAGCATTGATTTCTTTTCCCTTTATAAACACCGAAAACCAGTTTGATGATTCACTTCTTGAACCTTGCTTTGAATTTATCACACAAACAACGATTTGAAGAACTGGCCGAATAAACTTCCTCTTGCCGTTTGATGTGGGATCCTTGTCGATTATGGCTACAGTTTTAAGTGAGAGACTGTATAAACTAGAAGATCGCATGTAGATTTAGAAGCCGTTAAACAATGAGCTGCTTATTTGTCAAAACTACTTGAAAAGACCTCGGCACATAGACAGACAAAAAGAAATAAGGGAGACAGCACTGACGAAGAAAGCACATTATTTTAATCGTGAACATTCTTAGGTGCGTGATGCATACCATATTTTTTGTATATTGCATCTTAACAATGAACAAAGCACAAAGCTGTGAAGCACAGTTGTTAGCAACTAGCAAAGCTGGGAAAAAGAAGGAATGCGCAATTAGTCGCAGTAGTACTTATAATAAAAATTATTTATACTGATTAGCTGAAATTTCTTTCACCAGACTTGATTACATGATCGGATTAATTTTGAAAGACATACTTTAGGAAAAGTTATTAATATTGTTAGAGTAGAGGGGAAGTATTCAAATTAAAAAGAGGAAATAAAAAGGCTATTGTTAATTTAAAGTATAATTTGAAATTACATGTTTTTTTTATATTGTACACACACACACATATATATATATAGTACACTGTAACATTAAAACTTCAATAGCACATTATTTCAAAGAAAGTCACTCAATGATCTTCTAGGCAGAGCTGTAAGTTTTATCCTGAAGCCAGGTCACTGTTAGAAAAAAACAATGTTACCTGAAGAATTGCTAGTTGCTAGTTTTTTACTACACTGTTTTTGAAAAGTGTCATTTGCATGTGACTTCAAGCAGTCTTGCTTGATAGTTGAAACCTTGTTTCACCGAATTTTGACCGGGAAATATAGTACTTGCAGTTTTATAAAACATTTACATTGGAAGCAAAAGTAGATACAATTTTTGTAAATCGATATAGATTAGTTTACAGTAGATACAATATTTCATAAACAACGTCTGAATTGAAACGTTATTGTGAATTTCAATTCTGCTGAGTCTCCGGATTGAGATTTATAACTTCCCTGCGATATTTTCTTATTGTCATTTGAATTTCAGACACCCAGATGAATCCATTTCTTTTTATTTCGCTCAGCTGCACTTTCTCCAATTATATTTGGCTTATGATATCTAGAAAATACTTTTTATCCTTATTCTTTTCTGTTGCAGGAAAGAACTGTTAACTCTAAGGCTCACTAGGCGTATTTCTCGAAAGGAAAAAGGATCATTTTTTAAATACTGCTTTTATCCAGCCGGTACCCAAAAACGCTGAATAAGTAAGTTGTTCTGAATAAAGTTACTTCCGACTTTTTTTTCTGTCAGTATGAGATATTGCCTCTTATTTTTCCCACTATTTCATTAATTTATAAAACAGTGTACGTAATAGGTTTTGTTACACTGATTTATCAGTTTTCGAATTCGATTTTAGAATTTGAAGTATTTTTCACTAAAGCTTATTTCAATGTAAATTCATTGCTAGAAAGTAGTTAAGCTATTTAAGAGAAAAGCTAAATATATATATATATTTTTTTTTGTAAAAAAATATTCGCATTCCACTATATAGGTGTAATATAATTTGTAAATATCTTGATGATTGGGTGATAACTCCGATGAACTGGAGATGGTGGCATAGTAACATCTTGGCTAAGGCTCTTCTGCGTAGATACGATGACACTGACAGTTGTGGCAGAAGACAAGATATAATTTATTGCTGGATACTCATATTATTGATGGATACTTCTTAACACATCATTATGAGTGCCGTATGTATCCCACAATTTTGTATAACTTAACACATCATGGCCAATACAGAGCAAAGCAGCGCTGCATGTTACCAGCAGAGAGGTTGTTGTTGTTACTAATCTCCATGTTTAGGAATATACCAGACGAGGTCCACGAGTCTTCACCTTCAGAAAATCGAAAACAAGCTTAGGAGACTTGTAAAGGTCCTCAAGAGACAACTCCAGGCACTCAAGAGACAAACAGAGAGGTAAAACAGAGAAGTAAGTGCGTATTCAAAAAAGGCGTGGAAGAGTCAAAAGTTTCTTTAATTTCACTGGGGAAAGATAACCACTTTATTGCGTCTTACATGAGATGACAATATACGGATTAGCTTTGAGATGAAGCACTTTACTTTCATATATTATAAACAATAAGTAGTTTTAAGACGGAATGGAAATGTAGCCAAATTGAAATTATTAATAAAGGGGACTATTGTAGTTAATAGTTTTCCGTTGTAGTTTAAGTTAGTAATTTTCTTTCACATTTTATACCTTACATATTTAATATTGGTTTCACAACAGAAAATCCCATCTGTTTTCAGTGCAAAGAAGTCGTTTTGCTGAACGCATTTGTCCTTGCAATCCAAAAAACGCTTCTTTAAAATTTCAGTTATGTTCCATAAAACTATATAATGCAGTGTTACGGAATACTAACAAATAAAATCACACCAGGATCCTCTTCAGAGGCTTAAGACAAATGCAAGTATTTAAATGGTGAAATGCTGCAAGAGTTACTAAACTGCTATTTTAAACCTGGAAACAAATTAGAAAAAAATGATAGTACCTAAATTATATATTATTTTCGAAAAACCTGAAAAAAATCTATATTTAGTTTCATAGTTTAGTAAAGAAATAAGCATTCAAGGAAAACAAAATGGCCAGTCTAACAACCATAAAAGTAGGATATGAAACAGACTTCATCTGTACCTCAGTGTATTGCTGACAAAAATAAATTGTAGTTTTCCGAATTTTTACTCTTTTTAAACTGGAAAAGAACACTCATCCCATTTTTCCTACTCTGTTTCCTACTCCACATTCTTCTGTTTCTTGCCCTTCATTTGTGAAAAACCTCAAAGAACAGAAGGATACAAAATTTTCTACACCTGCATTAAATTCCAACAGGACAAGATGACTTGAAACGATGCTCTTGGAGCAGCCCATTGTTTTTCCCTTCCGAAAACAAATCAAAATAGCTTATTTGAAGCCTTGAAAAATCTCGCGCTTGTTCTGAGTCTTTTTGGTCATGATATGGTACTATTTACTGTCATCTTGAGCCAACTGCTAGCAAGATTACGATTACCTCCAACTCTTCCCACTAAATAGCTTCCGGGTTTTATGCCTTGACTATAAAGATGAAACCAATACTTTGTAAACAGCCATCACTTTGATTGAAACGTGTTCGTATAAAAAAGGAGAAGACGAAAATAAAAAAAAATATGCAAAATTAAACCATATGTACATAGAAAGTATATTGAAAATATAAAATATTATGCAGAATTTTCTATTTTCCTCGAAATATAAGGAAATTTAAAAGCATGGGGAAACTATAAAGCCGAACATGACTTCAGCTTGCCTGTAAATTAACATCTGTCATCCAATCCTCCATGAAATTATAGAAAATATTTTTAACAGACTGGTATACGCGTTTATTTTACGTACTGTTATCAATGGGCAGATTAACTCTTTTCATTTATTAAAAACGGATATTTGTATTTTTATTTTTGAAATTTACACCCAGTTTTTCAGCTACGCAAGCAACATATTTTACCAAAAAATGTTAAATTATAGATGATAATTATAATACCTAATGGAAGGAAGCCTAAATTTCAAAATCAATTAAAACTGAAACATTCCATTTTGAAGAAGCCCACCAGCGGCCGAGCGGTAAAGACGCTGAACACTGGTAGTTCGGTCTGAGGTTCGAATCCCGCGAACGGGCTGGCTGCATGGGCGTTTTCGTGGTTTTCCCCATGTGTAACGTGTATACGAGCCAGTTTCCCTTAGAAAGTCCTCCACGAAAGGCACCCCTCCCTTTAGGCAGATAGCCCTCGTGTGCTTTGCCATAATTAAATACACCAACACACCATTTTGAAGAAATGGCACATTTAAAACAAAGAGATGAAATGATTAGGGCAGGTATATTTCTAAGTTCATTTCTGAATACATTTTAATTAATTTTGAAAAGAATATATTTTGCGCAAATTTAACCCAAAGATTAGCAGCAATATATTAGAATTCGTCTTCAGAAATGAATCTTTCTTGAAACGATAATTCCAAACAAAGCTAATATGACGGAAGCCGAGATGAATATGACTTTTTAGCCCAATGATGTTTTTCAATAAAAAGAAAAAATATTACAGAAGAGGGAATCATAACTAAAGACACCAAGTACAATCTTTTAATCTCGACTAAAGTTCCGAAAAATAATACCAACAAAGATTAGGTAAATACGAACACAAATTCTTATAGAAACATCAGTATAAGAATGATACATTAAAACAAAGTAACGACAAATAAAGTGCAGATTCCAGTCCTAATTAACCGTTGAATTATCCAGACAAAATGGAGGAGGCAAACTGTTACTAATCCAGTTTGCAGAAAAATACTAACTTAGTTCAGTAGAAATGTGTGTTATTACCGATGATTTGGTTAACAAGTTTTAGTAATTGGGATACACATTCTTTGTGAACTTCAGTTAAAACTGGCTAATTATTATAAGCAATAACTAGTAAATTAGCATAGTTTAAAAAGAAGCTAAACATATTATAACTGAATACATTATGTGGTGTTTAAATTTTACATAACAAATATTAATTTATTTAATATTTTAGCTATTTATTACTCTAATTTATTTTTTATTTTACCTTTTGTGTTGGGTGGTATTAATAAAAGCCCGGAATAGAGTATTATGGTTAAACGTCGACAGGGCTTTGTAAGGACTTGCAACTGGAAATTTGCCATTTCAGCAAGGGAATAAAATTACTTAGAATACTTTCTCCCATATTCTTATTTGGGTGAATAAATGTACCTGTTACCAATATGTTGTACCTGTTATCATATTATTAAGCATCATCTTCAGTAAATACCTAACCATGGAAGAAGAACCACATGCTGTCTTCTATTATACTAGTTGCTGATTTGTGCATACTTTACTCAAAACTTTCCCGAGTAAAGATGTCTCGAAATCACGTCGTAGACGAATGGTTACAGTTTCGGAAATGAGTCAAATAAGGTAGATATTGAGCTTACAACAATTTTCATCATGTGACATTTTTCAGAACATAAATCAGGTCTATAACTGCGCTTATTAAAAAATAACTGCGCTTATTAAAAAATAACTGCGCTTATTAAGTTTTCGAAAACAATGTTTCAGAAAGCCATTTCATTCAGCTAAATATTATTGTAGAAATAAGGGTTTTATATTTCCCTTTGTCGAAATGTTAAAATTCACAACTGTTTTATGTAACGAATTCATGTTTTGTAATACTTTTTTTTTAAATTCCTTTCGTTCGATGAAAGTGGTGTGAGTTATGTAATTTTGACAACCTTTTATCCTGGGACAAATTTACATACTAAAGAAACGTTTTCCATCTAAAACACTATTAGCAATATTAAAAAAACACTTAGTAATTGGAATTATATTAGTAGAAAGGCAGTATAAAATTAAAATTTCATTTACTTTTCTAGGGACATTAGATTTTTTCGGAAGCAAGAGAGATTGAAGAATGAGCAACTCCTTCGCCGGGAATCGAACCACGGACCTCTGGAATACGCGCCCAGCGTGCAGACCACCCCACCACGAAGGCATGCTAAGAAGGAGGGAGAAATACTTTATACTTTTACCTAAATGTTTGACTTGGCAAAAGCTGTTGTAGTTTACATATTCAATTTATTTGATTTGTTTCACAAAATGAAGCCACAGGCATGGTGTTCAAGTATTATTTAGACGTGCAATCTTTCAGAACATGCTGTACAATCCACTTTTTTTGTTCTACATCACAAAACTGAAATCAAATACTCAAATGCATATTTCATCAGTCTCGAATTTTACACTCTGTTAGTCTTACAACATAATTCAAAGTTAATGAATAGAAGCAAATATGAGCAATTTCTGTTCGGATAAGAGTAGTCAGTGAAAAGGGCACGTAGAAATTAAGGTATTGAATAGTGTTAAAGGAATAAGAATCCTAACTGAAGAAACAAAATAACGTGCTTACCTCTAAAATCTGGCAAAAATCAACCCTACATTGGCATTTGTCGTTTAAAACATTCTGTCGAACTGTAAAAACCCCTACCGATTTCGAGGGAATTCGGTCCAGCATACACCTTTTTCAAGGAACAATATTATTCTATGCTGGTAGCGAAGGTGAAAGCAAATAAATAAAGTAAAAAGGAATTAAATAAACATATGAGCCGTTTCCTTTGAAAGCGGTGTAAGTCCATTTTTTTATATTTTATGGAGATACTATTTAAGCTTTTGTATTTGACTGGTATGAAAAATATTGGTACATGTTAATACGCTATTTAATGTTTTTTTAAATATTAAATTGATTTAAATTTATAATGTGATCGTTTTTAAGTGAAATTTATACTTTTGATGACCTCAAATGGACTTACACCAATTTCAAAATCAACAAAATGTGAAGATTATACATTTGTGAAATATTAAATATGGGAGTTCAATTGAACCAAACCATTTTTTTTATGATTTTTTTTTCAAATATGTCAAAAAGTAAAAAGGCTTTATTGAAAACGTTTTTGAGTTTTTGAAAATAGTCATAATGTATTGGAAGAATATAAGGTAATAGATCCCTCACATCGTTGAATTTTTCGGATGTGATAGGCCTGGTATGATGATATAAAGATGCTAATATTACATTTTAAAATTTACACCATTATTAAGCTTTATACACTACAATAAGCGGGCTAAGTACCAAAATTCTAGCAAATGAAAGAAAAGTTTTATGTCATTGTGTTGCCACACATATAAAAGGTAAGTAGAGAAATTATGTAGTATAATTTTTGAACTAAATATTATGTCTTTGCGGAAAGTGGATTTGCACCACTTTCAAATTATATTTGTCATTTCATTAACTAGGTAAATTTATATTGACAAATGATGAAAATTTTGAAGTATCGTTTTCGGGAACTGTTTATAGATAAAAAGTTCATAGCAGATTGCATTCATTATTACCTTTAACTAACTTTTTCTCAAAAATGAACTTAAATCACTTTTAAAGAAAACGGCTCATATGACCTCTAATCGAAAAATAGATATCAAAATAGGGAAAATAAAAGGAAGAGATTAAAATTTTAAAAGCTTGGTAAAACTAGATTACGTTTATAACTAATGAAATCTGAGTGTCTAAATTTTAACTAATTTTACCTAACATTTTTAAGTTCATCTCTTCCGAATGAATACTTGCTTATTTGAAATTTTTGAATTGTGAAACCATTTTTCAACATTAGTTGACAGAGCCGTAGGGACTTCCAGCGCCCGAGGACAACCGCAGATTTCGCGCCCCCCTTTTATTATCCAAGAATGGAAAACATTTCATTCTAAAATTTCTTAACATCAATTTGGCGCCCCCTGGTTGCTGCGCCCGGGGACAGATGTTAACCATTGCTCCTCCCTAGTTACGCCCCTGGAGTTGAATAAACCTCCTAATACATCTGATATCGTAAATACGAAATTTATCGACTTCTTGAATAATAATGCTGGGTGACTCCAAAATTTAGTGTTTGATTTTCGTAAGTGACCGAAAAATAACAGCAGGGTAGTACTGGGGCTTATTTCATGGCATGTGGTATATCGAGGAATAGGAAGGAGCGCGTTTGAATACAGAGACAGGCAGATACTGAATGAAGTCGACTGTATATAAGTCTTAGTGAATAATGGAGAGCGAAAAGTTAGGTTTGCGCGATAATATGTTATATGAGTATCGAAAAAAAGAAAACTTTGGAAACGAAATAAAAACTATTTGATATGCATACTTGGAATCTTTCTCAAATCCATAGCATAAAAATAGCTATACTTGAGTCATAAAAGGAGATAAAAAAGTGGATCTTATGCAAGAACTTACAATAGACAATGAACTGAAAACAAAGAAGTGAAATTGCAAAACTAAAGATTTGGAAAATTTTAAAACGCAGACTTGGATAATAAATCTCTCTTCCGACACGAGAGTTTTGACAACGACGAAGAGATAGTATGAGCTTTAGTGGAAAATAGTCAAAGCATTCCAATTAAAAGGATTGATGAAAGACTTCAATCTGGCAATTCGTCTGAATTTCATCATTTACTAAATGCAGGTTCTCATCCAAGCGTCACACGAGCATGTCGTGTGGTTTGACAGAAAAAACAAAGCTGGATCGTGTTTCTGCGGCGATTTTTCTCATATACGCCAATAAAAAAGGCATATTTTCAGATTGAGTCATAGCAGGCGATGAAAGGTGGATCCTGTGCAAAAACGTATATGAAGAATGATCTAACAACAAGCGAGTGGAATCACAAAACTCGTCCTAAAATCTGCCTTTCATCGAATAATCCTTTGGTTTGGTTTGGATGATTACGGCAAAGCACTCGAGGGCTATCTATCTAAGAGGAGGGTTGCTTTCGTGGAGCACTTACTAAGGGAAACTGGTTCGTATACACATTACACAGGGGAAAAACCATGAACACGCCAATGCAGCCAACCCATTCGCGAGATTCAAACCTCGGACCGAGCTACCATAGTTCAGCGACCTTACCGCTCGGCCGCTGGTGGGCCAAACCTTTGGTAGGGATGGCGGTGGAATTACTTTATTCTTCAGAATTTTTTAAATCAATGACAGGCACTTGCCTATCCAGCAATGGCCACTCCTAAGGCTATAATTAGAGGTACTTAAGAGGCGGCTACCGTTGCCTTCTATGAAGGGACGTACAGGTAAACCACGCCTTCTCCGGGATTCGAACACATGCCCTTCGGTACAGCAGTTGGCTCCCCTAAACACTATACCGTCTAAGGGGCACCTGCTGAAATTGTGAAGAATCTCCTTACAACTTTCATTACCTGAAAGCTACCCAGTTTCTTGTAGAAGGAAACCGCAAGTTTAAGAAGCATCGGAGTTTAAGAAGCAAAGAAAATAACAGTGACTATGTCCCCCTATGTAAAGAAATTTGCTTCTTTTCAGGTATACTCCTTTTATTTTATATTCAAATCGAGCACGATAACTCGCAACCATCCAGCATTTTAATTTTTTTGCCTCTGTCGCAAAATTAAGTTATGTGGTTTTAAAAATTGCAGTTTTTCCCTAGACTTTCTGAAACCAGCACATTAAACTGAATTACGACCGGCTGTGGGCTGAATATCGATTCAGCGGAAAAATCTGAGAGTAAAATTTGGAAGACAAAGTACGACGTTTCATTAACACTTTTCACTGACAATAATTACTTTTATAGACACTACTTTTACGTAACTTAGATACATTTATACGTTGCTCATGCATTTCTGTGACAAATTTCGGCATAGTCTGTGTTTCTACACATTTGATCAAACATTGCTTACACAGGAATACTAACTTTGTTTCTACGTACTTCCATCTTTTGATACTTCAGCAATTCTCGAAGTTTAGTTTATTTTTAATGTAAAACTATAATTCTATTTTGCTTTATCCAAAAATTCACTTTAATGTTATTAAATGCTTTGTAATTAATTAAGATTTTTACGTAAATTTTTGTTTGGCAACTGATCAAGGAACCTCAAATCCATTTCTTAGCTTGAGCACAAAAATGCCCATAATTATACATCTTCTTGCAGGTTAAAATAGAAATTATAATTATAAACCTTTTAATACATCTGTCATAAGTACTAAAAATTATTATTGGATTACTGTTTCGTAGTCTACTGGTGACTTAAACTGATTAGAATTCTTTTATTACTAAACAAAAAAAAAAAAAAAAAAAAAAAAAAAAAAAAAAAAAAAAGAAATTAAAAAACGAAGTGAACTGTTTCGATGAAAAACGTAGGTTTGAAGGCGTTAAGAGTTTTAGGGCGTTTTTATTTTGTTTGTTTGTTTACGTGGCTTACGATTTACTTTTATTAGCTCCTATAAGTAACTGGAACGAACCAACGAGCACTAAATTTGTCTATTTATACACCTTTTGCTTGTCGAGGAAATGCCATATTTTTTAGGTAACTGTAGACGCTTGCAATGTACCCGAGAGAAAACATTCTAGTCTTTCAGTCTTTCAATGGCTTATTTAATCTTTTTCTATGCATTTAAATTGTGCGTACGATTTCATCCTCAAGAAAGACCGTTCTGTTCTTAATATTAGTGTATAATGAATTATGCAACATATGCTTTTATTAATTTATAATTAATATTGACATTTTATTTATGTCCTTAGATTAATATGCAATAAATACTTATTAATAAATATGATTATTTAAAATTTTTGTGAGTGCTAGAATTTGTCATATAAATCTTGGTAGCCATTTTAAAAAATATTCATTTCGTTTTCCATTACTGACTAAATTAAGTTTGTTTAAAAATAGCAATGGATTGCTGTTGCTGATAAATTAAAGTCTCATTTCACTTAATAAAAAGGAGTAACACATTGATTGTAAAATACATCTTTTTTATTGAAGTATTTGTTACGTTTAGGTTATGGAAAGCATTTTGTGTCTTTGACTTTAGCGAAAATGAATGTCGGAAATTACGTTTAAAAGCTAATCGCTGATGTAACACTCAGATCTCGGTATTTAGATACACTATGACAAAAAATTAGTTAATTTTTTTTCCTGTAAGTATGTTGCTTTCGACACTCACAAAGAATGTTGTCACATTCTCCAACTGTGCGATGGCACGAGGACCTTACCAATTTTGTCTTCTTGTGACTTCTAGATCTGTTCTGGGCTAAACATGAAAAAGGATGACCCAATTGAAAGTTTTAAAGCGTCCACTGTCCACAAAGGGTGGTAAATAGTCGTTTCTGCTGCTTTAGAATTTCTGAACAGTACGTCGTGTCATAAACTGAGTATTTTAAGAACAAGAAGAAGTTAAATATGTATGTAAACTTAAATGCAACAGACTACGAACTTCTATCGAATGTTCCATTCCAGCGCATTCTCCTAGACCAATACTATTAAGGAATAATTTTTTAGCTGATAGTACGTTTAATTATCACTTGAATAAATTAAACAGAAATATTTTATTCTTTATCTGTAATACAAAATCAAATGTTATAAGTGATATTATATGTATATAACTTTTAAGTATTAACTACTTACTGGACCCGTAATGGCAGTCAGACGATATTAACGTAATAACAGTTAGATGATGTCATCTTAACCTTCTAACTAAAATAATTTCAACTCAGAAGAACGTTTATAATAGATCGTTTTATTTAACCGTTAGTCTTACGGCTGGTTGCTCAACCAAGATAATAACAGAAAACAATCCCTCCGCAACTTGCGGATAAACAAAATAAATGTTAATTTAAAATTCAAGTATTAAATTACAAGATAAGGCCTTTAAACTCTCTCGAGTAAATACGGTAAAAACCAAAAGCCGAAATAAGTAACACCGAGACAGTGTTGCTTTCCCTTGAACTCAAGAACTCTGTGTTTAAATACATCAAATAATTTGCATTCTAGTTCGAGCCGACGAAAGTAGAAGTGAAAATAAAGACAAAATAATAAGATAAGGGGTTAAATAACATGAAACCTTACAAGATTACTAAAGCATTTTAAAGCTTCTTATTCAATTCATTCTTCATATTCGTGATCAAATTCTGTCTTTTAAAGGTAATTTATAGTTTTATATTATATATACTGAAGCTTTTGTTCTTCGTATATTCAGGTCGCAAATGAACATTTTAAATATGGAAAATATTCAGACAGGCACCATAACCTTTTATTTAAATTCAGTCTGTCTAAAACAGGGATTCCTGCTGCTCAATAATGAAATTCAGTAAATAACTAATTTAATACGGAAAACAAAAATATACTTCGAGTGAAAAGATTTGCATTTTCATGTTTTAGTATGAATATAAAATTTCGTCCTCTCAACTGCGCAAGGTGTATTGTATGTATACTTTGTTTTATCTCCCACTTACATTCAGTGTGTGATTATTGCAATTTTCTAGATCAAAGTTGTAGGCAACTTTTACAACCATGTTTTATAGCCGAGGTATACCATGATATTTTTGAAGATGGGTTTAATATTTTACTCTTACTGCTTATTTGCCAAAATTATTTACCGAACTAAAATAGAACGGATGCATTTTGAATTTGTGAAAGCATGATTTCTCGCGTGTAGTGAATATTCGAGTGATTTCTATGAAACCGATCTTGCTTTAACTACATATTTCGTATTATTCAGCAAAGGCTGCTTTTAAAGTATATTAGATTATGTTTTTAAACCCACATTTAACGATACAAATTCATAGTTTCTTCTTTTTATGTACCGTATCTTCTTCATATTTTTTTTCCTAAACTGGAAAGCTAATAAAACGTAATTTTACTTTTCACGTTTATACAATCATTAACAGGGACAAGAAAGAGAGGATAAGATGCAGTTAACCTCTTGCCGTGGTCTACAGAAATTTAGAAAAACCATTTTAGCCATTTAATCAACAAGGAACAGGAAAATAAATCGGAAGGGTCTATCATTTCCTGCTCTCCATTAAATAAAAAAATGTAAATATCCATATTAAACTAAATTTCTTTAAGTGTTTTTAATAATATGTCCTATTTCGATGTTAAAATGGTAAGGTTATATCCAGATATTAAGTTGGCAGTCAAGTTGAAACGTTTCAGTTACATCTCATTGCAATTTCGAGGCTACATTTCTAATTAATAAGTTTGTATTCTTCAACATTTTATGATACATATTTTATTATGCGGTATTTTGTTTTAAGTATTGATCAAACAAGCAGTTTTGTACAGTTTGCAAATGTTGTCGAATTTCTATAAAAATGTTATTTTAATTCTGTGCAATCAATACGCTCGCAATTTCAGATTTCGCCCAGGAAACCTTTAGCATAACTCCATGGAAATTCTCCAACATACGTACTAACTTTTGTATAAATGTAATTACATTTTTAAAGAACTTGACAGAAAAAAACTAAGAAATTTCACGAGTTTCGATTTTAACTTGTTAAACGTAACATTTCTAGCTCTCCAACTAAATTTAATTGCAAGGAAATACACGTAATCCTTCTCTCTTTAAAAGACGTGGGTTTTGATAGATTGAGAGTTTCCACAGGTAGTCAATAATCTTAGGCTCATATTTCATCAAATATACCGTTTCAGATGATGCAAACGAAAGTCTTCATTTCCGTAGTTCAGTTTATTAACTGGTCTAGAATTAATCCAAAATTTTCGCTTCACTTATTACGGAAAATTATTTATTTGATCCCGTTTCTTGAAGCTTGGATAACAAATAACTGCTAGAGCTGGCCGTTTATTAGAAAGTCGTGGAATGAGTGATGGCAAATATCTAAACGGAGAGAAAAGGGTGTGAAAAGAAGATAAATTATCTAACAGACTTACCCAAGACTCCGAGGCGGAAATTGAAGGTGACCACGACTACTTTTCCATAGCTAGCCAAAACACTTCCGTCGTAAGGGTTTCCAGCATTCCATTCGTATGACTCGCCATGAATGAATACCATTACAGGGAATCGGCTATTTTCTCTTCCGGCTGCCAAAACATACAAAAAGAAGCAAAGAATTAGGATAGAGTTCTGTACTTCAAACAAAAGTATACACTACACACACAAGAAAGGAAATTAAAAAATATTCTTCAGAGAATGAAATATATAAAGACAGCACTTCTGTGCCTTGAACTTTTGAAAAGTGTACATTTATTACATGTGACAGAAGCAATTATCTCTAGATCTTTACAAAAATAATTTAAGTTTCATCTCACGTTTGGAAGTGATTTGATGCTAATGATATGAAACCTATGGATTAATTAGGTGAGTTTAGTTAGTTAAATGATTAAGGCAGAACACTCGAAAGTTATGTGTAAGGGAAATGATGCCTTTCTGGAGGCTTTCCGAGAGAAAGTGGCTTACATCTACCCAATACATGGAGAAAACCACGGAAATTTCATGCAGCTAAACTGTTCGCTAGGACTTGAACCTGCATCCATGTACCAGTATTCAGCCGTCTTATCTATAAGGAGTATCGGTCTTATGCATCCTACTTTTAGGACTATCCTCAGTTCATCAGAGTTTTTATTAGCTGAATACTGGTCTACTCCTACCCACATCTTATCTCTTAGCCGTACAATACTAGTCTTATATGTCAGAATTGAGCAACCTTTTTTAATAATTTATCAGGAGAGAGAAAACTAATATTTTAAGCTGCATTTAGATATTTTCAACACAAATGTAATAGCATAAAATGTACTTTAAGTTGCTTCTTAATATTTGCATCTAATTATAAATGTACGATGTTTCGGATTACAGCTGTCTCCTTTTCCTTGAATGCATTTTCTATGCAATTATAATGAAGTTTTTTATCAAAATTATTGTACCGCAATAAAATGCAATATATTTAAAATTACTTTAATTTCTCATCATCATAAACAATATTGTAAACTTCAAACTGGAAATTTTGGATTTGTTTAAGGAGTTAAGTATGCTTTTATACTGGATACAATGAGAAGAATAACTCAGGGAACAGTAAATAAAAAAGAGGCAATTAAAAACATTCTTAAGGAAAAAAAGCATTCGAAACTATGAAAAGACATCAAACAGGAAATGCAAGTCAGATTATTAGGAATGTCATTAAACTGGCCAATGGAATTTGTATTAGTATAATTACTGAATATACAAAGAATGTAACAACAAAAGTATCTTAAAACAGCGAAACAAAAGCATTTAATTTTATTATTCTTGATTTAAAATCAAACATTTTAACAAACTACATTTACATCTCAGAGAAATCTTGATAATTAATTATTAGTATTGATATTATCATTACATTAATAACTATATATTCATATAAGATGTATATATATATATATATACATGTGTTTATTACCCCTCTCTCTCTCTGTATATATATATATATATATATAGTATGAAAGAAAACAACCAACTTTAATTTAGGAATAGTTCATTAATTCCTCATTTTATTTTGGTTACGTCTCTTTTCTGAATATAAGCAGTGTTATCTGAAATCTAATCCACATTATGGAATCTTATGAATCTTGTATTGCGGTTAGCTCTTGTCCAAACACCGTTTAAAATTTAAATAAAGATATCAACTCTATAGATAACCTTTGTTGAAATGCCCATTAGCATTTCCTGAGTTCTTCTCGCCGTGAAAACGCGGTGTTACTTACGTCCCGGATTCATTTATTGTCTAGAGATGTGATCTCTTATACTAAATTGTGGGTGCTTTTCGAACGCATATCGGTGTTTAAACAGGAGTACGTGTCATAGGAATTAGTTATCAAGAAATAAAACTGTGTCTTGTTATCTACGCAACGTCTGAAAGTTTTACTTCTCCCGTTGTGTCACCTTATGTATTTACGCTCTCTTCAAATTTTCAAGTCACCCACACAGAATAATACATTCCATAATAAAAAGAAGTATAATAATATATAAAAATTTACACTAAATTATAAACATTGAGCCTTCAACATTGTCTTATATGAGAAGGGTTAAAGGAACAGCTGTACAAATGTAGTTGTGAAGTTCCTTCCCCTGATGAAAGACGAAGAACGGAAGTGACTTACCCCGGTAAAACCGGTCGAGGCAGGCTGGTGGGGGGAAGAAAGACTGGACGGAGAGGGCACTGGGAGTGGGACCGGCGAGCATGCCGTGTGAGAACGTAGAGAAAAGAAATATGTTTTAATTTCTTTTGCGCGCCTTGTATATATATATATTGTATATAGTTTATGTTACCGTGTACTCGTTGTAGGGTGTATCAATAGTGCAGTTTGTGTAATAAATTAGTGAAAAAAATGTCAAAGCGGACAAGTGTTATTTTCCCACTATGGTAAGTTTACACAGAAGAACCCACCTCGTGTTTGAACGAGCGCGAGGCATGACAAATGTCGCAGTCGTATAGGATAGTGGGGAAAATGAAATCACTAAAAATACGAAGGAAGTAAGATCGTAAAAGGTGATTTGAGTGAACGTGGTTTAAATGAAGGAAATAATTCCCGAAAGCAAGGAAGATGACAAAAGATGGTCATGAAAGACGGAAAGTGGCGCGCGTAAGCCTACACGTGCAATAAACGAAAGGGTGTATGAAACCTCGTCGTGTGAAAAGTGATCATCAGTATTACCGTGGTGATATTATTAATTTAAATGTTCGTCCAGTGTTGAAACAGTGGATGGTAAAAGTGATCATCAGTATTACCGTGGTGATATTATTAATTGAAATGTTCGTGCAGTGTTGAAACAGTGGCTGGTAAAAGTGATCATCCGTATTACCGTGGTGATATTATTAATTGAAATGTTCGTGCAGTGTTGAAACAGTGGATGGTAAAAGTGATCATTAGTATTACCGTGGTGATATTATTAAGTGAAGTGTTATGCAGCGCGATGAGGAAATTGTACAGAATTGAGCACAACTCGTCATTTTCTACTATCGGGATCAAAGGTAAGTCCCTCTTAATTTCTTGGGAAGCACAATATATAAATGAAGAGAGCTCCCTCCCTATAATTACTATAGTAACGGAGAAAATTCAAATTGTGTTAATGTCGGTTAATAACATGATGAGAATGCCAGGCGTTAAAGCCAGTAGACACTTAGAAAGTATATTTTATATGCAAATAAGGAATTATGATTAATTTTGTTAAGGAGATAATGTATGCTAAATGAATGTTAAAATAGTTCAAAAATATGTCAGCAGAAATTTCGAAACATTTAATTGTGTGCTCATGTTACTAATTAAGGTAGAAATTATCTATTTTTGTTGTTACCGTGTTTTGGCAAAATGTTTTAGTCATTAAAGGTAATAGGTTGATTAAAAATTAATTAGTTTAATGATTTGAGAACAATAAGTAAATGTTTGTTTCATTTCCAGAATATGTTAAGTATTACGGCGTAAGGCCAAAGTATTCAGAACTATTTTTTTTGTACTAATTCAAAAGCTAATATAATTTTTGGTATTTATGTGTTAACAATATATGGTGAAATATATGTTAATAGAAATATATGTTAATAGTAATATGAGAAAGGTATTCATGATTGTGTTCACTAATGATAATGTTTGCTAAATGAATAATGGTAGTATTCAGTAGTAGTGAAATATGTATGTTTGCCTGTAAAATTAAGTGTTATTTATGTGTCGTAGGGGTAAAGCTGTAAAAAGAAATACCAGAAGTTAATATGGGTCCTAAAAGGAGAAATAGGGTGTCAGAAGAATCTGATGAAATTATTAAGAACATGCAGGCTCAAATTAAGTTAAAGGAAATGGAGCTGCAGCTAGAAAAGTGTAAGTTAGAGGCAGATGCGGCTAAAGACCGATTAAAAGAGATGGAATTTCGGGAAAGACAATTAGAGAGAGAACACGAGATAAAAATTAAAGAATTAGAAATTCAGAGTAGGAAAATAGATAAAGGAGGAAATAAATCGGGTTCAGAGGATGAAGGGGTTTCAGATGCTGAGAGCAAGGGAAATGATTTCTTGAAACATTTAAAAATAATGAAAGGAGTTATGATTGACCCACCATCTAAAGCTGAGGAATGGCCGTTCTTTTTCCATCATGCGGAAATGATGTTTAATCTCTATAAAATTCCTGAAGAACATAAGGGGAAAATTATTTTGCAGAGTTTAAAAACTAAAGTTAAAAGTTTGATTTCAACTCTGGGTGAAAGGGATTTGGATAATTATATTAAGATTAAAGATACAGTATTAAAAGAATTCCAGATTACCCCATTGCAACATAAAAAGAATTTAGAAAAATGTGTAAAAAGATATGAGGAAACGTATACTCAGCACATAGCGAGGGTTGAGGCAGCACTTGATTTCTACTTAGAATCCAGAAAAGTTAAGACTTTTGATAAATTAAGAGAACTATTGATTGTCGATCAAGTAAAAGATCAATTACCCGCAAATGTTAAGGCGCATATACTGTTAAAAGAGGTAGAAAACTGGTTATCTCCGTCAGAGCTTGCAAATGATTTGGATAATTACGTTGCAGCAATGCCTAGAAATTACAATACGAGTGCTCAGGAAGTAAATAAAGTGGGACCAAAACAGGAACCGATAAGACAAGGGGAAAAATTAGGACGACCAAATAAGAGTAAGGGGAATTTCAGTTCTGATTACAGGGTTGATAAGGAGAAGTACAAAGGGGTAAAAACTTTAGAACCTCAAGGAATGATGCAGGCAAATAAGAAAGTTCTAAAATGTTTTCAGTGTCAGGGTGAAGGACACATAAAGCGTTTTTGTCCAGCGATAAACCTGATAGCGAAACCCAAGAGAGGAAGCGAAAAAGAGGATACGGATGAGGTGGAAGCAAAGGGATTAAATAAAATATGCGTAGGGTTGAAGTTAGCTAACTATGCAGAAGAAATTCCGTTAACTAGGGCAAGTGGGGAATTACCTAGGATAGAACTGCAGATAGGCAACGCTAGATTCAAAGGAGTGATTGATAGCGGAGCAGAAGTTACTGTAATCCGGAAATCGGTAGTTCCACAGAAATATTTGGAGTCTGGAGGGAAGATATGGTTACAACCCGCCGTGGGACCCCAGGTAGAAGCCCAATTAGTTACAGTACCTATCAGTATCTGGTCAGGAGAAGAGGAGGTACAGCCTTATGTAAACGTTCATGCAGCAGTAGTGCATAATTTGAACGAGGAGGCGCTGGTGACACCTCGAGATTTTAGACTTCTCAGGGAACAAGGAGATATTTATTGGGGAGAAAATAAGGAAGAAAAACTAGTATTGGGAGTTGGTCAGGTATCGAGTAACTTGGACGGAAAGGAATCGACAGAAAAAGCCAGTCACGAGGTCGAAGGTGAAACGGAAATAGCTCGTACTACACCGTTGGTAAGGAGTAAAGATGAGGGGGAAGTAGAAGTGGGAGGCAGTGAGCAAGTGTCAGCTGATAACCCACCCTTATCGCAAACTCAACGTTTTAGACAGGAGCAAGCGGAATGTATTTCGCTGAAAAACGCGTTCATGGATGCACGTAATAACAAGAATGGGTATTGGCTGGAGTCAGGAATTTTGTACCATACGGGAAGTGTCAATGGGCAGCGATGTAGTCAGTTAGTTGTTCCTCAAAGCCGCAGGAAAGAAATTGTGAAGTTGGCTCACGAAAGCTTACAAGGGGGGCACTTCGCAGCAAAGAAGACGGCGGAAAGGATTAAAATGTCGTTTTGGTGGGAAGGATTGTCAAAGGAGGTGCGGAAGTGGTGCGAAGCTTGCAAGGAATGCCAGCTACGAAGGAAAGTTAAAGTGAAGGATAGGGCTCCAATTACAGCAGTAGGGAGGCCAGAACTTCCATTTCAAGTGGTTAATGCGGACGTTTTAGGGCCGATTGAGCCGAAATCTTCAAGAGGGCACCAGTATGTGTTATGTGTTGTTGATCAACATAGCAGATGGCCGGAGGCAATTCCACTAAAGGCGATAACAGCGAAAGCTACATGTGACGCTTTCATTGATATTTTCATGCGAACAGGAGTTCCGAGAATGATAGCCATGGATAACGGAACGAACTTTAAGGCTAAGCTAACACAAGAAATTTTAACTAGGTTAGGGGCCTCGCCAAAATTTTCTACGCCAGGGTATCCGCAGTCAAACGGGCTAGTGGAAAGATGGATAGGAACAATGAAGTCAATGTTGCATCACGCGATAAATACTCAAGGAAGAAACTGGGATAAGCAGTTACCATATTTGTTATGGGCTTATAGGGAGATACCGAATTCAACTACCGGAGTCTCACCATTTTTGTTGATGTATGGTCGGGTGCCAGTGGGGCCACTGGCGATACTTAAATCAAGTTGGGTAGATGAGACGGTATTACCACAAGGAGTTGGGGAATCAGTTACTGAATATTTAATTTCTCTTCGAAATAGGTTACAGGAGGCAGAGAAATTCGCTAAAGAAAATTCGGAAGCTAAACAGCAGAAATACGTTCATCATCATAATTTGAGGTCTAAGGAAAATGAATTCGAGATAGGAGATGAGGTAGTAGTACTGATACCAACGTCAACAAATAAACTTTGCTCGAAATGGACAGGACCTGGAGAAATAGTTGCGAAAAAGTCTCCACGTTCATATTTGGTAAAATTGCCAGATGAATCTGTTAGACATTTGCATCAAAATAAGTTACGGAAATATATACAGCCTATAAATGCAGTAGGGATAATCTATGAGGCTGACACAGAATTTGGGGAGGTGCAGCACGCGCCTATTCAAAGAAACCCTAAAGTAGACAAACTTTTAGATAGGATCTGTGTTTCAGAGGAATGGAAACATTTAGATAGGTCACAAACGAATCAGTTGAGCAGATTAATCAAATCTTTCCATGTAGTGTTTGACGGGGAGATTAAATGTGCGAAGGTAGGATCCCACAGTATCAGGTTAAAAACGGGAGTTGTTTATAAGGTACCTGAGGCGTTGAACTCATGTTTATAAGGTACCTGAGGCGTTGAAGCCACAGGTGGAAAAGCAAATTGCTGATTTGTTAGAAAGAGGTTTAATTGAACCTTCCACAGCAGAGATTGCTTACCCTATTGTGTGTGTAGCGAAACGGGACGGAAGCGTACGTTTATGTTGTGATTATCGAGGGCTTAATGCGGAAAGTCAGATTGTCCCATTTCCTATGCAAAACGCAGAAGAGCTTCGATATAAGGCAGGGGCAGCACGTTATTTGTCTACGCTAGATATTCTTAAGGGGTATTGGGAAATCCCTATGGAGAAGGAAAGTAGACATCTGACGAGTTTTGTTTCTCCGAAGGGTCAGTATCAGTGGAAAGTGATGCCGTTCGGTTTGTCAGGTGCTGCCGCAACTTTCCAAAGAGTTATGAATTAAGCTCTTAGACCACATAGTGATTATGCTGAAAGTTTCATCGATGATATAATTGTCTATTCGTCAACGTGGGAAGAACATCTTAAACATTTAAGAGCCGTACTCAGTACTTTACAGACATTGAACTTTACGGCTAATTTAGAGAAATGCTCTTTTGGCAAGTCGGAGGTAAAGTATTTAGGTCACATAGTAGGCTCAGGCAGACATGTCCCAGATCCAGAGAAATTGCAGGTCATTAAAAATTTGAAGCCACCTAGAACCAAAAAGGCATTAAGATCAGTTTTGGGGTTATATAATTACTATCGAGAGTATGTTCCGAATTATGCAAAAGTAGCTAGGCCGTTAACTGATCTCACGAGAAAATCTATACCTAATGATATACCTTGGGGGTCTGAAGCCGAGAAGGCATTCAAAGAATTAAAGGATGCTTTGTGCACGGCATCGTCTTTATATACGCCGGATATACGAAAACCTTTTGAAATTAACACAGACGCCTCACTAATAGGTATTGGAGCGTGTTTACTTCAACGAGATGAGTATGGGAAAGCTAGACCGATAACATTTGCTAGCCAGAAATTAACTAGCGCTCAGTCTAAATGGAGCACTATAGAAAGAGAGGCGTATGCAATTATTTGGGCTCTCGACAAGTTCGAAACTTGGACATACGGAAATAAAATTTTGTTGCATACAGACCATAACCCATTAAAGTACTTAACCGAAGGGATACCCCGAAATGCTAGATTACAGAGACGGGCATTAGCTCTATCCCGCTTCCAAGTCGCTGTAATGCATAAACCAGGAGCTAAAAACTCCGATGCAGACGCATTGTCGAGGATCCCTCACGAATGTATAAGTGACCAATAATCTGAACTAAATTGGAAAAAAAAAAAAAAAAACAAAGAAACTTATGTTGGTATCATATATTTTTTTGTGTGTGTGTGTTTGTTTATTATTGTAACACTAGAAAGGATAATGTTCAATGCTAGTATGGCAAAAAGTATATAGATATTGTAATTTTCATTTATTATTTTTTTTGTATTATTGTGGTTACTCTAGAAAAGATTGTGTTATTAGGGTATATTAGTAAACGAATTATTCCTTAAAGAAGTGTCAGTGAGTTGATATTGCAATGTTTTGTTTGTATCGCTGTAGAAATTCGGACATGTGCAGTTTTTATGTTTATGTGTTTTAAGTGTTCTTTTTTTTTTTGTGTTAGTGTTTATAACTGTAGCATGACCCTTTTTTTTTTGCTCTCTGATTTTACTGTGATTCCTTGTGCTGTGTCCCGGAAAAGAGGGACTACCTGGTAAGTGCCAAAATGATATGGGTTTCAAATTTTTCGACTCAGTCGTAAATATTTATAAACCAGAGGGGAGGTGTGAAGTTCCTTCCCCTGATGAAAGACGAAGAACGGAAGTGACTTACCCCGGAAAAACCGGTCGAGGCAGGCTGGTGGGGGGAAGAAAGACTGGACGGAGAGGGCACTGGGAGTGGGACCGGCGAGCATGCCGTGTGAGAACGTAGAGAAAAGAAATATGTTTTAATTTCTTTTGCGCGCCCTGTATATATATATATTGTATATAGTTTATGTTACCGTGTACTCGTTGTAGGGTGTATCAATAGTGCAGTTTGTGTAATAAATTAGTGAAAAAAATGTCAAAGCGGACAAGTGTTATTTTCCCACTATGGTAAGTTTACACTAAAGAACCCACCTCGTGTTTGAACGAGCGCGAGGCATGACAGTAGTAACAGGCCTCTGTTATGGAATCAGTACTCTTTCAACATACTCTACACTTAACATAGAATCGCCCATCGATTTTAACATGCATTTACCATAACTTCATGTTACTTATCTGTATCAATTTTCACTTATTTTTTTATATTCATTGCATTCTCAGAATAAATATTAAATTCTTAAAATTAATTCAAAATTTTAAAAAATAACTCATAAATATGATTAATGTCATTACAGTTTAATAG
Source organism: Stegodyphus dumicola (assembly GCF_044657685.1). Taxonomy (NCBI): domain Eukaryota; kingdom Metazoa; phylum Arthropoda; class Arachnida; order Araneae; family Eresidae; genus Stegodyphus; species Stegodyphus dumicola. The sequence continues at coordinate 187,764,994 of NC_140781.1, forward strand.
TTTTTCCTGAAAAAAATTAAATCTTTGCTTATTTAATCCAAAACGTTATTTAAACTTGATCATAAAATTCTTCATTTTTCATTTTCATAAAACAAAGAAATGGTATTACTAATTAATTTAATTATTTCACAGTAATGAAAAATTCAGACATACTCTATTAGCAGAAAAATCTCAGATAAATTTCCCCAACAAGATTAATAAATGCAAACCATTACATGAAAATTTCAGAATACTTGCGTTTTCATTCTTTGAATACATTGTACTATGTTTTTATCTCAAAAAAATAAAATTAAATGGTAAGAATTTTAACTGAAACTTGTCACACAAAATTTAAAATCGCTGAACCAACATTAGATTTGTTTCACTGAAACAACGGTAATTTAATACACTTTTACCAAAAGAAAGTGATTTGGATTAACATATGGCCATATATTAAAACGCAGGAATCGAAAACGGATTAAAAAGATTTCCCGCTGTTGAACATATACGAAGTAAATGACACTTGATGACCTCAGTTAAATTTCGATGCAGAACGGAAGTATCTCGCATATGGCGCTTCAAAACACATTTCATAAACACAGACTAATGAATGAAGTATTTAATAATTTTGTAGTTGCTTGAAATATACTCCTGTTGAGCTTATTGTACTTAAATTGATCACATAGTATAAGCTTTTTCTTTCTTTTCGTACACACTGACAGAACACGAGCGAGCGATTATGAACTCAGGAATTAAAAATAAGCTTGTGAAAGGCTTGCAATAAAAATTTTCGGTGAAAAGTGACTTTTTCCATAATTCACTGCGCACATAGAATGACAAAGCCGTGTAGAAACGTAGTTTCATACTGAAGAAGAAGTCTGCAGTCGAGGTGGTTTAAATTCCATTTTTATTTAAATGGACATTGTGGCCACAATTCACTTTGGCACTCTACCTATTTCCAGATCATTTACATTTTCTATACTTTTGCGATAGCAAGGGAGCCCAGCGAAATTATGTACAAGCAGTGCACAGACAGAAGCTAAAGTGGATAGTTATCGAATATGGTAGGCTGTTAAAAGAAAGGTTTTGGTTTAAGTTCTCAAAGTTCCTAATTACCACGTCATCAGCGTACGCAAGCTTCATGGCATAGATTAGTCTAGAAGTGACGCAGTCCAGAAATGCCTTGATTATTTCTAGAATGAAGATTGGAGTTAAAGGGCTATTACTATTAATTTATTATTTGAAAGATGGATACTTTATATTTTACATATATATATATATATATATATGTATTTATAAAAGAACTAAAATTTAAAAAGAAAAATGTGAAGAATGAAAGTAAAAATAAAAATTGCCTGTCAAGCATTAGCTAATAGTACTAGTAGTAAAGCAAATTCAATTTAAATGCAAATTAAATGAAAATTCAATGAAACTTTAAATGCAAATTAAAGAAAAATGAACAAATAAATAAATAGACAACGAGACAATGCCGACTCATCGGGGGCTTATCTCACTCTCTCGTCAATTGCTCAGATATTGCGTTTCGTAGTTGTCATGAATATGTAATCTTAAGAATTTTTTTGATTTATTTAATAATCATATTTACCTAATAATCAATGTACCAAAATAAGCAAACCAATATACATGTTCAAGAATTCCTCTGTACGATATAAATCCTTTTAATGTAGTAAGTTCAAAATGTAAAAGGCGCTGAAATTATGCAATTATTTATTAAATTCAAGAAATCCAAACATGTAGATAAAATGTTTACAAAAATAAAAAATACTCTATATTACAAAAATATTCAATTAAATGAATAGGGTCATATGGAAAATAGTAAAAACATGCCAGAAAAGGTTTTTTAAAAGTTTCGATTAACTTACTTTAGTCCAACGAACAGTTCAACTAACTAACTTGGGAAGGGAATTCTTGAACATGCATATGGAGTTGCTTATTTTGATACACTGATTATTAGATAAATACAAAGAAATTCTTAACATTACATGTGCATGACAAGGATGAAACACGATGTCTGAGCAATTGACGAGAGAGTGAGATAAGCTAATTGCCCCTGATGAGTCGGCATTGTCTCGCTGCCTTTTCAGTTGTTCTATAAGGTATTTCTCCCACTTTCCTAGCGTGCTTTCGTGGTGTAGTTGTTCTGCACGTTGCGCCGGTATTCCAGAGGTCCGTGGTTCGCTTCCCGGTGAAGGCGGTTGTTGCTAATTTTTCATCTCTCCGGCTGGCTTTTTCAATTAAACTAATGTCTCTACATTCTTTCATTTCATTTGCATTTAAATTGAATTTGCTTTACTGCTACTATTAATTAATGCTTGACAGACAATTTTTTTTTTTACTTCCATCCTTCACTTCTCCATATTTTCCATTCACAAAATTTTAGTTCTTTTACAGAATTATTTATTTTTGTACTTTGTAGTATTGGAACTTCAGTTGCTTTGTAGACTGGAAGTGATGCTGACTTTTAGTTGAAATTCCTAGTTTTGGCTAAATCTGCACTTTTGATAGGAGTATTTCCATTTCATTAATTACACGATGAACTAGATTAATCAAATCTTTGCAGTCAAGGCGAAGGATTTTAAAAATAGTCTTACCTTCCATTTTGTTTATATATAGATATAGATATATAGATATATACAAAGAAAGAAACTGGTTGCATGTACCGGTGTTGAATGAGAATTTTTCTTGCAAAGAATTTTATATCATCATTATATATTTCAACTGAAGTAAGCATCTATTAAAAAGTTAACAGTAGAGTTTCATTTTATGACACAAATTTATCCAAGACTTTTTTTCATTGTGAATTATTATGACTTTCTTCATGATATCACACACAAATATATTTATTAACTAATTATATATTAATGAAAAAAATGTTTGTAAAAAAATATCATCCTTGTAATGCATTCCTAGTTTACTCTTTTCAATTCAGAATTCCGGAATGGAAACAGTTCTAGTATAATTACTAGTAATTACTAGTATTAATTACATTGTTATTAATATGTAAGCAAATGTAATTAAACCATCTTCAGCGGGGAAGTTCTGTTAAGTAAAAAAAAATTGGAGCAAGCAAAGCTAGAAGTTTTTTATTCTGGGTCAAAAGAAAATGAAATTATCGGTAAGAAGCTCTTTGATTCAGTTATATTACTAAAGAGGGAGCTTCTCCTGCGTTTAAATGATTGGCTTTTAAAATTTAATCAATGAGTAGAACTAGGCGAGAATTTAGAGTCTTCACTGTTGCGTATCTACATGAAACCATACTATTAATCTTTCATCTTTGCGGGAAGGGCAAAATGTCATAGAAATATATGCTGTTTAGCCTAACATTTAGTTCAGGAGCTCTTACTGGGAGGAGGGGGGTAGAAATTTCCAGAAGGGAAAATTGAATCGTTTTGGGGCTTGTTCGGTCTCAGACTCATAGATTCCATCTACAGCAAAAGGCTCACAGCAAAGACCGGCTTGCTTTTGCGTGTTTCAAATCACGAAACCCGAAATAGCTAGTAAAAGTTAAGCTTAGGCTTCGCGTAAAAGCAATGGAGGCTATATTACTGTTGCTTTATTAATTTATATTAAGCATAATAATAATTCATATAATAATACATTTGTACGTAATAAGCACCTCCTTAAATGTGACAATTATTAAATTTACAATCTTTTATGATAAAAAAAATCGTTAAGTTTTCAACTTTGCATGATATTTGGAAGGCTGCATTTAAATCAATAAAATCTCAGGACTGAATGGTAATTCAATGCATAATGAGAAATATAATTCCTCCTTTTTAAAAAAATAATTTACTTTTTTATTTTCATTTATCTTGTTAATTTTCTGTTTTAGTTTTATGACCCTTTGAATATTTTTTAATTATTTTTTAGTTATAAAAATTATCAATTTATTATTATTTTCTTATTGTATGAGGTGTATACATGTGCAAGGATTATGTTAATTTTATTAACAGTTAAATTTTGAGTTAAACTTCCTTTCCTATCGCTTCTTAATTTCAACTTACCACTTCTTACTTACGTAGTTTTAGAATCACGTCTGAATGCTAATGAAGAAGAGTGGTATTTAACCGCGAAGTTCTACTGTCTTAGTGAGAGAGATACCAGTTACTCTGGCTAGCACGCGTCCACCTTTTTAGGCTATTCTCTCGTAAGCTATTATTTCGTTCGGCCGTACTTTAGGCCTTTGACAGCTTCGCAGTCAAATAGTGTTAAGGGGTTAACTCTGTTAGAATTTTGATAGCTTCGGCTATATCTTTTTAGTTAAGATTAGTTTAGTTTATTTCTTAGTTTCTTAAGTTGAAGCCCGAGTGTCGGCTTTATTGTACAGCTCCAAGACGGAATTTTGTTAAACTTTAATTGGAATAATAAGGGGTTATTTCACCCTTGTTGTTTTCTACCTCACGAACTCAAGCGATTATTCGCTTACTAGTTCTTAAGATTCTTCACAAACTATAATTTAGAAGTACACAGTGTTGAATCCTACATTTATTCCAAAGCTACGTTCTGGCCGGAAGTGGTAAGCTGAAATTAAGAAGCGATAGGAAAGGAAGTTTAACTCAAAATTTAACTGTTAATAAAATTAACATAATCCTTACACGTGTATAGAGGCTATAACAGAACTGATGATGACAACTTTAGTGGATGACAGAATAGCGCATTTGTAGTAATTTTGAGATACAATGTTTGGTGGAATTTGAGATTTGACCTCGTAGTACGAGAAAAGTATAGAAAAAAATGTCGCATTAATTTCGGATATTTACAAGAAATTATATTTAATATTTACAAGCAGTGGTTAAATGAAATAGAACCAAATGCAATATGTGCATCATAACAACAACGAAGTGAATTGGGTTCACTTTGGAAGATGTCCGATATGCCACTTACTTCTGAGACTCTAGTTCAAGCTTATAAAGGTCTTCGGGAGAGTCAAACTGCGTCTCGGTAAACGAAACCCGTCATCCTTTTAATACATGTATTGCTGCTGCTGGTCTTTCACTTCAATAATTGTTACGATCGATGCTGTTTTGCAAACATTAGCGATTGAAATGACTTTTCGTTTTTGATGTTTTTTTTTTACTTATGAGTTCTTGTGTTCACATTTTACATTTTGTGATACAAAAATCGTTACATTTGCCAATGTTAGTATCTCTTAAAGTTCTGACCATTAGTTCTGTTGCACCCTGCATGTATATACAGAAGGATAAATATATTAATTAATGCTTTTGTGTAATTGTGTTACGGGATTATAAAGCATTGATCTATGAGGATACAAAGCTCATAAATAAAATTAGGCATTTTGAAAATAATAAAATATTTTCCATGCATAAATTAATGAAAAATGAATCAAGATACGCACACTAAAATAAACGTGAGAACAAAGGCATAAAATTTTATGTATAAAAATCTCAGTTATAAAATATGCGAAAGGAAAATAGACTAGAAAACAGAAAACAGGGTTCATTCTGAAAGCGTAGATTTTTTTTAATAACTGTCGACATTCAGCAAATTTATTAAAAAAAAAAAAAAAAATACCGAGTTAACAATTTGTCACACATACAGTAGTTATAAGATCCAGATTCATAAGCTACTGAATGGTTTGTGCATGAAATTTAATTGTAATTTAAATAAAGCAAATCAAATTATTATGACCATAAGATTTCTCTGCTTCTTCATGGTTGCAATTCCATGAAAAAGTAGAAATGGCTTCAGATTAGCTAATGAATTCTTTATTGTTGCCTACCATCTTGATATGAATCAAACTAGGTTCACGGTTTCCCTGTTCCTTTACTATCAGCCATTCAAGAGAATTTTAAGTATACCCCATGCCACAAAGACACTATGCATATCTAAATATCCGCGTCTTCTCTAGTATTCGAGCGCGAGTTAACAATATGGCAGGTGGTTTTGGTAGCCACCATACCGTCCAGAGTGTCAAGCAATTCATTTAAAACGCAGTAATGCGAATTCCAATGCCATTTACAGAGGTAGCATATTTTCAAAACAGAAAATGAAGAAAACACCAAATTGAAGAAGGAAAATAATAATTCCTTATGCCAAAATACTAACGCAACAAAAGAATGAAAATTACCTAAAAAAGTATTTGCTATTAAATTGTAGTAGAATCAAACAGTCATTTTAGTAGCCTAACGCAAAGCTGAAATAAAGAACAAAAAATAACTGAAAAAGTAAATAAAATAAAATTAAAGAAAGTGTATTTAAGTATTATTTTTTGCGCATCAAAAATTGAAGTGCAAGAAAAGGACCGAGTTGTAAGTGATGTTTTAAAAGCATTAAAGTACGTATATATCACAACTGACAAAAAGTTCAAATGTGAGGGAAATTTAACAAAAGTTAAAGTAAACTGTAGATGTTATACTATAAGAGTTTTTATAAGTCCTGAAATATGAGATTCACGGTGTAATATTAGCAGAAAAGTAGATTAATTATATTATTACAAAATGTCTGTATAATGTTGCACACATTTATACAAAAACGGAAAAAATACATATATGATATTTAGGAAACAACTAGAATTTGCTATATCAGATATATATCACTGTTACAATGAAGACAAATTCAAGATATAAGAACTCTGTACAGTAAACCATAAGAGGGCAGACTAAAGAAAAGATTTAAACGCAAAACAAGGCGGTATGTATTTCGTAACGTCCCTACAAATATTGATGCCACAGGATAATGTAACAGGAAAGCCATGTTTCGGAACAAACAATTAAATGAATTAATAAATAAACAATTATATACTGTCAAAATTAAATAAATTAAATGCTTAACACCTAATTATGTATTTAATTTTTTTCCCTATTCTCGGTAATTTGTTGCATCGGATTCTTCTTTTACTTTTCGAATTTTTCTTCATTTCCACTTTGATGTATCAAGTTTCCAACTCTTCCACAACGATTACAAATTTTTTTTTTTCATTATTCCTAAAACATTCACTGTAGCTTTTAGTGCAATGTTTTAACTCATGCAGTAAATTGAGCTTATATCATTTATTAATTATTTTAGCATTTACATATGCCTTATTAAGAGAAAGCAAGAAAATGTTCCTTAAAGATGTTTACAGGCTTTATTATCTTAACACTTGTTGCACTTTTAGTAAAAGTTTGTTGAAGTAAAATTTTGGGCAAACGGTTTGAACACGGGAAAGGAGGGTAGAATACTAAGACAGTATCTTAGAAAATAACAAACCTTTTTACAAGATATAAAGCATAAAAACTAATTCAGTAAACGTTAATTATATTTTAATAAATTTTGTGGAAAATACTTCTTACATTCGAAAAGCTCGTGAAGATAATTGTAACTAATATTTTATCTGGGTTAGCTACGTAGATAGAAGCTAGTGCTGTTTTATCTCATTCGGTACCATTAATGATCCATTTTGTTCAGTTATTACTTCCTAAAAACTAGAGAAAATGTTAGGGGAATGTTTCATTTCGATCGATGTACAGTTGATAGCTGATGTAAGTTGGTGAAGTTATTTTCTAATAGCTTCGTGATATCTGCACGTAAATGTGAGGAGCTTTATAGCTTTTGGTCTATTAAAAATATTATGTATTATTTATATAACTGAACATTTTGTTCTACGGCTACCATGCAAAAAGATAAATACTGTATTTTTCAAAACCTTTCTGTATCTAGCGTAGGAACTGCTCTTAATAAATTTTGCACCTTATTTAAAGGAATGTTTGTTTCGTAAGTACATGCTAATACCAATACTTAAAGAAATAAAGTTTGTAACTATAAGTTACGAGTTTCCCCTACCCCTGTTAATGATTGAACACCCCAAAAGTTGTTGAGTTAGTGTAAGCAAATAAAAAATTATATATTTATAAAAATATAGCTTTTCCATTCATATACGATTATTTCTTCATCAAAAGTAAATCTAAAATAAACATTAAAGGTTGAATTCTTCTAATGAATTTAATGTTGTATTTTTACTTATTAAGAAGTCCTGATTTAGTAATGACTATTTTTAATCAAGAAATACATTTGCAACGTAATGTAAGATTTGTATTTAATTCGATGTAAGATTTATGTTTTAGTTCGATGTAAAATTTGTGTTTTAATTCGAAGCAAGATTTAGTTTTAATTCCCATTTAAAGCAACATAAAAACCATTTAAAATATCTATTAAACAAATTTAATTTTTAAACGTTTTTGCAAGTTAAATTTTTTAACAGAATATTTACGAACATGTAATTTGTCGGTTTTTTTAAGTGTTCTGTCAGCAGGTGTCAGTTCTTTATAAAAATACATATAGCTTTCGCAAGTATAGTATTTCTCTCAGTTCGCCTGTTTGTAATTGCTTGATGATTGTTGAAATTTTATCGATTGTGGAAACGTACTCGCGGGCTATCTGCTTTAGAGAATGGATGTCTTCGTGGAGGACGTTCTAAGAGAGACTGGTTTTTACTCAGCTTACACATACAGAAAAGACTGGAAACTAATGCAGACAGCACATTTTTACTAAACCGAAACTGGTTGCGAACTACCAGCTTTGAGCGGTTTATCAAATGGAAAATTATGAGAGAACTATGTAATGTGGCTTACGTAATTTGTTTTAATAGTCTATTGCGTACCAACATTTTTTATCTTTAATCTTATTAAAAGATGAAAATGATCGAAATCTAGAACGAAATTTTAATTCCGTAAAATATTTGAAGTATTAAAACACGATTATTTGTATTTTGGACCCTCCCACTTTTGGAAGTAATGAAAAGTTTAAAACCTAGTTTCATAAACATGTATTTAATAAAATTCACATTTATAGAATATTTCAAATTGTTATAATTTATATTTTTAACTACCAGTTCAACATTAAACTTGCTAATACGCCGAAGATTCCTCCGAAACGAAATTACCTTATTTAACATTCTCTTAACCAGACAGAAACAAAATGAGTTAATAGCAATAACTCCCTTCCTAGGTTTATTGAAAATGAAAAAAATATAAATATATAAATGAATAAATAGCAAGCGTCCAAAATTTTGTACTGAAATTTACATTTCTTGTATATTTTACTTCTAAAATATATGTTTATTAAGAAAAACATCTAAATAAAGCACAATTCATTTAATTATGAAAATAATCACTTGAGCAAACAAAGTTGCATAATTTTATGCTCCATTTCCCCAGAGTGCAGTTGAAAGATTATAAATTTATAATCAAGAACAACTTTAAGAACAGTAATTGCATAACAAAATTGAAAAGTACATTCTTTATATTCATTAAATCTTGATGGCCTGAGAAAGTTTGCTATTTTAAGAATTAGGTTGCATGCTGGAAAACTTTCGGAAATACAGTTTGAATGTGTTTCTTTACTGATTGGAATAAAGCACGTGAGGTCTCTGGGATTGGGAATACAGCTCTCGTGTGCTTAATGCTGTCTCTCTTGACAACACAGGCAGGTTTATGTCAACTTCATAAGGAAACTGTGTGTTATTTACATTTTAAATAGGTATGAAATATAAAAACACTCTTTCCTTGAAAAAAAAAAAATCTTCAGTAAAGGAACAATTGGATTTTATTTAAAACATTACAACGAAAAAGAGTACCAAAATATTTGTAAATAATTATACTCTATATTGTAGAAAATATAATACCTAAAATTGACTGTAGACCAACCCATTTCGCTTGTAATGGATTATGGGATCAATCTGTCCCTGTATTCGAATTCAGCAGGGACAGAAATGATAAGACCCCTGAAAACTACTTGGATTCAAATGCCAACAAATGGGATGGCTGCATAAACATTTCCGCTTTTTTCCTAACGTATAAAGCTAACATCAACCAGTTCCCCATAAATGTCATCCCCGAAGGTAGGACTTCCGTTAGACCTATAGCCCTTGCGTGTTTTTTTATAATTTAATAATGTATCACCTGTATTTAACGAACTAAGACTCTTTAGGTACTGTAATTTAAGTCGGTTTAGCGAGAAAGAATTGTGTGATACCGCTGAACTTCCAACATCTTGATCAGGAATAAGAAAAATCACGAAAGTGTAGAAGCTGTTTGCTTATGAGATTTTGATAAATACATACCACCTAGGTAATATAAATTCTAATAGCCTCATAACTGCTTCTCTGCTGAATTAAAAAAAATACTGAACACCATTCAGGATGGGAGTTTTGTTATAGGCATCCAGTAAATTTGAGAAAAGCTTCCTAATATAAAGATTTTGCCTTATGCTGCTTTTGTTAAGAAACATGAATTATGTTACAACAGATCTGTAAAATTATGCAAAAAATTTACTTAACTTTCAGAATGAAACTTATTTTACATAAATCTATTTATCAATGAATGAAACTTGATTTTAAACATTTTATGAACTTCGTTTGAGGTTTTCTAACTAAGAAACAATAAATGTGTTTCAAATATTTGACACCCCTTTGTAAAATTCGCTTTTAAACTACGGTATTAGTAACAAACGGGATTACATCTGCAGATGATTCGAGAAACATTAAACAGACGCAGTAGGAATTATTAGGTCAAAGAGGCAATTTGCACAGAAGGACTATTAATTCTGTTTTAGCATTTTGCGTTGGTTCACTATAAATGCCGGTTCACTTTTCAAATTTTTGCTACCAAAAATATTATCGCCCTATATTACATTTAAAGAAATTAAATAATGAAGAATCTGCATAAATGTATGTATGTTTCTCGCATTGTGATAAAACAACGGTACCAAAAGCCATCCAATTTTGAATAAGATACGTTTCCACCCGAATATGGGCATCTGGAAGCCCAAATTTGGAATTTGTTTTATGATCGATTTCATATTTTGTAAACCTTTAACGAATTTTTGATTAACAAACTCAACGATTCAAAAGCGAGCAATAGCAACATTTAACGGGCGGGGTGAAAACCTTTTTCTCCAGCGCGCCAGACTGTGTATCGAAAATTCTAAAGATATGCTCATTTTTTAAAATTATTTCGCGATATTGCTATTGAACTGAATTTTATGGTTTAAATGCGAAGAACATGATATTTAATACATAAAGGTAGCACAAAAAACGTTAAAAAAAGCTCCTTTGGGAGTAATGTAAAATCTGAAAGCTTTCCGATTTTCATTATTTAATGCTGTTTATTTTCGGCAAAGGGAAAGTTAGACTCTGATAACATTTGGAATTTCTGGCCCAGTTAAAGAGAATGTAACTGAGATGATACAAGCTTAAATGTGTACTCGCATTCCGACTTCTTTAAGATTTAAAATATTTATCTGGCTAGCATATCAGAATTGTGATTGGTTTGTTTTACTTCATTATAGCAAAGCACTCGAGAGTTATCTGCCTAAGGGGATTCATGCCTTCGTGGAGAACGTTCTAAGAAAAACTTGCTCGAATACACGTTACTGCAAAACGCCCCTGCAGCCAGCTCGTTCGAGGGATTTGAACTCGGACTGAACTACCAGTGTTAGCAATTTTACTGCTTGGGCGCTGGTAAGAGCACCAGTATTTTGAAATTTTTACAGTAATGTTACAACAGAAAGTACGGGAGGACGACAAAATTTTTTGAATCGGATAAAGGTGTAAAAAACAACCAATTACACTGTAGTACACTCAAATCTCTCCCGTGTAAGCGTATTTCAATATTTAATCGAATTTGGCAAAATCCTAGTAGAGTTATCTGCCTTAAGGAAGAGATGCTATTATGAAAGGCTTTAAAATGGCTGGTATTAACTTCGCGTATGGGGATGGGAAGTACAATACCCGTTTAGACAACCCGTTCATTGGAATTCGTACCGACTCGCATATTCACAAAGCCTACAGACCATTTCACTAAGGTCTGCTTTCATTGGATGAAACATCTGCTTAGCGGTCATATTTGCAATGGCGAGTTATCGCCCTGTAGGCATGGTAATTAACGCCAAACAAACGGAAACAGCGTTTATTTTATTCGATATTTTTTTTTAGTTTATGAATGAAAGGTTGGAGGAATTGTGTGGAATATATTTTATATAACTTACTGATCTTATTAATAGTTTATTTGTATTTTAATTAAACTTTAAAAGTACGTAATTGTTTTACAAGAAAAAGTTGTTTACATGGAGATAGCATATGCACTTTTTCGTCATTTCTGTTAGAAAGAGCCTATTGTGTAAATTTCCATAGCGCATTAATTTATACAAATAAAGGAATATTAAAAAATAAACCAAATGTAAACATTCAGTAAACATTTAAGGGCGTCGGATACCTATTTTTTTTATCTAAATTATGAAAAGTATAACTAAAATTATATTTTATTCCATTATGCGCTATTTCTATTGAAACGCTCTCGGGATCTTAGATAGTAATCTTACTACTGGTACCTACTAAAAGAGTACAAACCAGTAAATAAAAACAAGAAAAATTAACAAAATAGAGAAAATAAAGGCGTTTGATTTTTAACACCGCACCCAAACAAATAATGACGAAGTCATTCAATAAAGTTAAGATAAAAATAAACCCATGTAGAGCAGAGTTTATGATAGTTACAAGCGGGGATAGAACCAGCGATCAAGAAGTCTGAGACCTTTCTTTGCGCTCGCTACCTCTGAGCTGCGGTTTCTCCGGTGAGTTACGCACAATTTTTGGTACACCACTCTTAAATACAAATTCTAAAGGCGATGAACCAAAAGTCGCCGAGCACTAGGTTCTGTAACCCTACGTTTCCTGTTTTAACCAATCGGAGCAAACAGCAATAGAAACGGTCTGTAGGCTTTGTGAATAAGCTACCGACTTTAACTATTAGTATTCAGCGGTTTTATCGACTCAGCCATTTCCAGGCACATATGCAAGTGTATGTAATGAATTATATCGTTTAATTTTTACAACTATGCCAGTTATAAATGCTAATAAATCACAAGGTAATCATTTCGTTGAAATACTAATCGTAATTTTAGCGTAATATTTAGTTGAAATAATTTAGCGTAATGTTTAATTAAACGTAACGTAATGTTAGATGAAAATACTTTAGCGTAATATTAGTGCTATGATATACGAAAGTATAATCTTATGTACGCATCTAAATCTTCATTTAGAATTTTGAATAAATTCTAATGAAATTTAAATTGAATTTAATGACACTCGAATTTCCTAATATTACTAAAACCATTTAAAGAATTCAGCATATTTTAATCTGACCGGATTGAATAAATTCTAACAAAATTTTAAAGGAATTTAACTAACAGCAAGTTCATTAACAGTGAAACCATGTGAAGAATTTATCATATTTTTATCCGGAAGGTAGGAAAGTTTCCTTGGTTTTTCTCCCAGAACTTAAAAGAAATATACTAGTGATTGGAAGGATATATTCGTAGCATTCATATTCTTATTCGGCGTGTTAGTTCCTTCAAGATATCGGCCTTTGGCATGCATAATGTAACCATGATCCGTTTAACAGGAGTTCCTCCAAGTATGCCTTTCGTGAAGGAAGATAACTCTCGAATGGTTCTACATAAGATCATTTCCCTAGTAGGCAGAAGGAGTAGTATCTATAACATTAACGTAGGTCTCCGCCCCCCTGCTAAAGATAACTTGGTGAGTAAAGTAGCATTTTATTAACCTTTTTACTGTGAACAGAGCCTACAGGCATCTGACAAGCATGTTTACCATTTGCGAATATTGGACATCTCTAAGTGTCGAAGACTAATCGTTCATTGGATGCGAATACCGCCTTCAGGCGTTCTTCATTCATTACAACAAAACTTTACGAAATGACCAGCATAATTAGCTTCAGAAGGATAACAAAGTACCTTTAAGAAATAAGTATTTGCATGAAGCCAGTTAAAAAAGAAAAAATATGATTGAGATACGGTTTCATATTAAGAACAAAATGCTGGGTTTTGCGTTGAATCTTACTCAGAATTTCACTAATTCATAAAAGATATATGAAGTATTTTAATTTGTTAGAACTAAATCACGTTACATTAAATGTTTTACATTTCCTATTACATTACTCGTAAAATATAAATATCAAATTGTAAAAAGAACTAAGCTGAGTTTTGCTGATTAAAAAGGTAATCTTAATATAGACAATTCTGCGATCCTCGCGATGGTTACTGACCTGCATTCATTGAAAGAGATTGGCTTGCTGTAAAATATTCTTGTCAAAGGATTAAAAGGAATTTCGTAAAATCCTGAGTTAGATTTCTTATTTCAGTTTTTTTTCGTTTCTTGTTTCTTTTTTTCAATAAAATCTGCTGTAAGGATATAAAGGATATTCCGTCTTTTAAGGAAACATATAAGTATTTTTATACTTACAGGATTTAAAGATTGAAATGCCACTGTGTTAGAATTATTCTTCTGGAAAAACCGAACATGGTTAAAGTTATAAAAACTCATTCATCCAGAAGAGGAGATTGTGCAATACTCACAATCTTTTTACCCAAGGTAAAAACACATGCAATTGTAAATAATACAAAATTTTCTGCTTAAAATGGGGTTTTGCTCAAAGCAAACATTTTATGTATTATTACTGTATCATGCATTTAATTTGCCAACTTTCATTTCGCCTAGATTTCTGTTAGTGAAAATATAGCACATTTTGCAGAAATTAAGCTACGGGTTATTCAAATATCCTCAGTTGCAAACGTAACCAAAACACAATTACGTTCAGAATGAAGGCATATTTAAAATTAGCGTTCCTCTAACATTTGTAAAAGAGCCTTATTAGCCTTTCTAAGCCGAGACAAATATTACAAACAGGAACGACCATTTTAATGAATCTAGAAGTGGCTGCCGAACCCAATTCATTTATATTTAGGTTATTAAAATATGGCAAAGCACTTGAAGGCTCTCTGCCTAAGGAGAGGGAGGTCTTCGTGGGGGATTTCTAATGGAAACGGGCTCGTACTGACATCACACATAAGGAAAATCATGAAAAGTAACCATGCAGGCAGCTTGTTTGGCTTTGCTCGAAATTCGATTGAACTACCAACATTCAACAGTCTTAAATACTCGGTATATCGTGAGACACTTGCTTATTAATTTATAACGTAATTTTATACATAACGTTCATTAAATGAAGGCTTTTAGATATTTAGGTAGAAAATCTTTTAACCGTAATTCCAACAGCTAAAAAAATTTCATTAATTTAAAAACAGCAATGTTCAGAATGGAAACACTATACATATTACTGCTAAAATTATGGAGAAACATTTGAGGTGAACGTAATATCAGATCTAATATAAGATTGATATTTCAAATATGACTACATTAAATAGCAAGTCATAATATTTAATCTGAGAACATTTTATGACTGTATATTCATATTTGTATGATTTGTTAGAAAAACTGCTGTATTTTCATTTTAATGCAGTTAAGCAAATAAGATAAAATCCATCTGACAATATCAGTTAATTCTATAGATATAAATCGGACGGTTTGGTGCTGGGCACAAATATAACCTTCAAGAAAAATTAAATATATATTATTATGCAAATGCTTAGGAAATGAAATAAGAATATTTTCTTCTTCTCTATGATCGAATTTGAGAGAAAAACTCCTGAGACTGAATTTAAAGTTTTCACTATTAATAAATTAGAAATGCTCATTATGACTAAATTGGAAGCAGTCACTGTGACTGAACCCGAGTGCAAATATTGTTAAAACGTTAAGAGAAATTAAATATTTTAACCTACTATTTAAATTACATTTTCAGATCATTGTCCTAATGCTAGCAGAATGGGCTATGACTTAACATGAAAGTATTCTTCGGTCAAAGGTGATAATTCCTTATGTTCTTCCCTGTTTAAAATGCGACTGGGAGAGAGGAAGGAGACCGAGTCGGCCAAATCAAGGGGTGCCATATTATCACATAGTACAACTTCAGTCGGGCACCACCATTATTAGGTTATTAATTTGGAGTAGCAGACATCAGGAATCAACTATGTAAGTAGTAGGATTCGAACTGACGGATTGCTGACCGGGTGCACTACTACTTACACTTCAAAAAGATGAAAGGGAAAAGTGGATAAATCTTACACAGTTAGCCACCCGAAGAGGGAAAAATATTAATGTTCGAGTCTCTAACCACTCGGTTATTTGTAGATCTAAATTTTACAAAACATCAAAAGATTTCGAGAACCACAAGGGGGAAGATTTGTATATTCACATATAAACTAAACACAGTGGCGCAACAGCCCTAGTGGGCCATAACCTGCAGTGCCCTGAAATCTGCTTTCTTGACCTTGGGCCTCGGAGTACATCAGCATATTACCTGGGCAAGTGGTTGTCGCAGGTCTTCCGGTGCGTAGTCCCCAAGCGAATTTGGCACTCATTTTATCGACCCACTCAAGAGATGAAAGGCTGAGTAAACCTTGCCCAGCCCGGGGATCGAACCCCGTACCCGTTGTGCAAATGCGCGAAGCGCTAGTCACTTCTCCACCGGGCGGTCATATCCACATATAATTATATAAAATTTGCATCAAGATTATTTTGCATTGCACCTAAAAAACATTTATTTATTTTATAGTCTATAAATCTAAATTGTTATTCAAAGCATTTAGCGTAGAAATCGGGAATTGACTAACTAAACCATATTATTAAATTATAGAAAATTACTTCTGTGTTTGCACAGATTAAACGAAGAGCAACTAATTGTACAACAATGCTTATCACACTTAAAAATGTATTAGTTATTCAGCAAGGGAAATGAGTGTCACTTCTGCGAGCAAAACTTATCTTTATGTCTGATGGAAAAAATTCCTCAAAAATATAAGTTATTCTTACCACTAATTAGGATAAAATTCATGCAAAAAGATGAGAAAACCGAAGAGAGAAAGACAAAACAACGTTTTAAATTTCAGCTGTTAAGAGAATGTAATCTAAAAGGCGCCTCAAAAGGAAGAATGAAAGTAAATAAATTAGTAAAATGTTTATGGTGTAATAAATGGGATAATGAGATAACGTAACTCGTTTATTACGTCATAAACTTGTTATTAATTTATTTACTTCCATTTACACTGAAACCTAGTGCATACATTTTTTATAAGCTGTAGAAAGCTCTCCAAATTTACATTTTAAGTATATGAAAATAAATCTATTGAGTGAAACTGGAAACGGCATCCTTTCAGACATAATCTTACTTTCTTTACTCTACACAAAATTTCGTGTACATAATGAAAGTTAAACGTTTATTGATTTAGACATTCTCCTTGCGACATTAGAATATACGTATATAATAGCCTGCATAACATGAGAAAAAAACCTCATATTCAGTTATCTCACTTGTACGTGAAATAGTACACACATGCGAAGGAAAAAATGACATGATTAATACTGCAATTTTCTTGCTTTAATGGCAGGCACTTTTTACCAGTTTACGGGGCTTAAATGACTCTTATATCTGAATAGCTATATTTAAGTGCATTTAACAACGTTCTACTTTGTTCAACGTTCTAAAATGCTTGAATGCAGCTAACCAATGGCCGAGTAGTGATCATTGGTAATTAGATCCAGGTCCCAATATTGGCCAACATGTTGGCTGCGTGGATGATTTCGAGGTTATTCCAATTTGTTACATAGATAAAATACAGTTTTCCATAGAATGTTGTCCACAAAGCTATCCTTCCCTTTAGGCTAACAACCCTTGTTTGATCCATATTTGAATATGCAAATAGTTCTTGAAATCTTTAAAAATTTAATTATTGGCTGCAGTGATATTACATTATTCGAATGAGTTAGTAGAAAATATAGTTTTCATTATCTGCCAGTTTGTGAAAATTAAGGCTTTTACGTCCAGGTATAAATAGATAAACGTTCATTTCCGGTTTTTCTAATGCTAAATAACAGTTACGTTGGGTAGAGAAAAATGGAGCACAGACTTTTCTTGAAACTTTTAAGTCTTCATGAATAGCTAGGTCTATGAAGACTATTTTATCAGACATCTTATTTTGGCCTTTTTAATTATCTATTTTTATTGTGACTTAATAAAGAACAATTAATTTTTTTAGAATTATTACACACACAGACAGATATCTAAGTAGAAAAGGTGGTAGAACTGGAAACACCTATACAAAATATTAATTAAGTACAGTCTGTGCTCTATAATCGTGTATCAAGAAATTAAGTATTTGTAGTGCGTAGTATAAATATTAATGCTGCGTAGATATAAACCGAAAAGCTACTCTTCAATTTTTAATTTAAACATACTCACGTAGCCAAAGACGCACGTAAAATGAGATAACAGAACTGAGCAAATATTAATGACAAATGATTTCTACGGATATTATAGACCTTTGTGACACTAAAATATGCGTATGGCTGGAGACAAATTTGTTGGAGAACTCGCTAGTGATTTAGGAAGATTGATATCTCTTTATTCCCAATAGAATTGTCCCTTATCCTCGTTCTCGGAATTTTTAGATAGAGTTTAAGTTGCTTTGTTGTGTATCACCTAAAGGCTAAACTGTATTCGTAACTTCTGAATTATTTTCCTGTAATGCATGCGAAAACAAAGTTTTAGATAATGTGGCAAGTTGACAAAACTCAATTAATATTTTTCGAAGAAAGTAATTATCTTCCTTTAGAGATAATTAATTATCTATTGACTGATAATAAAGCAGCCTAAAATAGCAGAGAAACTGTGATTTAAATTTTTCACAGTTTAAAATTATATTTATATTCAAGTTCCCACATATGTTTCGTTTACTTATAGTTGCTTCATAGTTTGCATTTTCTTTACGGTAGGTAATATCATAGCAGTAGCATGAAAGAAAGGTTTTTTATGATATAGTTTAGATATAATGGACATTTACCTATAGCCTTTATTTTCAGTTTGTTTCCTAAATCGAACTTTAATATTTAAATTTTAATTCAATTCGAAGTCTTAGTCTTAGCTTCCAGCATTCGGAATTATATTGTTTTATTGTCATAAAGTTTGTAAAAATGTTATAATGCACATGCTAGCAGATGAGGCGAAGTATATTCTCAAACTCCATGCAAGTTCTAAAATATTATAAACCTCAGCTGCTTCAATGAGCAAATGAGCAATGCATATGATTTAATTTAACTTTTACCACAAAAGTCGATGTACGTCTAAATTACACTAAGGAAAGGAGAGGAAAAAAAAGCTGCAAAATAATTCTTAAATCTAGCTTTAATTGTGGAAAACGTATGTACAAGAAAATATCGCTTAGCGAAATTTCTGATGCGTAAATCATGTTATGTAATAAATCATTTTATAAACCCTCGACGAAATCGCTTAGAACGAATATAATAAGTAATAAGATTAGTTAAAAGTTTATGAAGTCACTTTTTTATGAAATCTTTCATTTTATGCTATCAGTTATTTTATGAACGCTAAGCAAAATCGCGTTGAGTTGATAATATAAAAAATTGAAATACCCTATTTTCTCCCTACAGTAAGAACATAATGAATGAAATGTATCCATGGATAAAGTAGAGGTAATTATCACAATATTATTTCTTTAAAAGAAAACCATATTCCAATAGATACATATTAATATTAACATTACAATATCCAATAAAAGATCTACATTTCAACTTCCCTCTAACTCACCCTCAGTCTCGCTCGTTCTAATACCTCATCTGCTCCAATGAGCAAATGAGCAGTTCCCGTCTGCTCTACTCCTTAGGCCTTAAATCTTTCATAAATAATTAGAGAAAATTAATATGTAGCTGACTCTAAGAAATCGCAGACAATGTCAATTTGTGTTTGCTTCGCTGTGATTGGTCGGTCTTCGCTTGTGTTCGCTGTGATCTTGTATTAGGCTGGCATTCAGTCAGCGGGGCTACCTGGCCGATATGCTAACTACTCAGTGGATCGGCTGTCGGTGGAAAGAAAGAAAGTTAAGGGAAACATTCGGCGTGATCTTCATGGATAGCTTAGGAAGATTTGTCTTTGTTAGTAAGACAAAAATATTCACTACGTGAACAAATCCATTTTAAAATTAAGGGACGCTCATTCTCTGAACGCATTGAGGAAAGGGAAATTATGCGAAAATTTTCAGAACCTGGAGCTAGAAAGAGAGAGGAAAAATACCCGAGGAAATAACGGTAATTATATTACTTGAAAATAAAAACAAGACTTACGAGATAGCTTAGACGAATTAAGAACAACTTTCGTTACGAAAATAAGTAGGTTAAATTTTTATTTAATTCCCAAAGATGTGATTGAGCAATTTTTTTTTGCCAAAGGAAATAAAATAAAGTTGTTTGATTAGTACTGTACTTTCCCACCTCATCGTGCGCTGTGTGATAACTGGCGATCGTTTTGTGAATGCTTCGAAGGGTTTCTATTTTTTATTTGACAGGATCAGCGTCAAATAAAATTCCGTTAGACTACTGAGCGTGATTTAAAATAAGTTTTCAGCTCTTGAAATTGGTTAAATGAGATTGAATACCTTTCGCAGATAGCTTTTTGTTATACAAAATGCTTTTTTTCTGTTCGTTTTTCTTATATATTCGTCTTTGCTTTCTTGATATATTCATTTCGTTCAAAATCATATTGTTTTAATTCAAGGGAATCATTCTCGCTTAGTGCTCTAAATGCGAATAGGATAAGTGTCTGCAATACATACAAATACAATATTTTTTCAGTCTCTTGACAATGCTTAAAGATTAGACTACGATCTCAAAGTTCCTTAGATTTATCCGTGTTACGGTGAAACACCGAAATCTGGAGAATGTCAACATTCACATAGTCGCTTGGTGTATGTCCGAAATAGTTTCCAAATACTCTTATTTCTGACTTACACCGGTAAATGTCTTCATTCACCATGTACTAATGATGAATGTCGACAAAATCACTGAACTCTAGTAGTTCCGACCTGGGTTCTATTCCAGGCGAACGAGCTGGCTTCATCGGCGTTTTCGTGTTTTTTCCTTTGTGTAAAATGTATACGAGTCAGTTTCCATTAAAAAGGGCCTCCAGAAAGAGATCTCTCCATTTAGGTACATAGACCTAGTGTGCTTTGTAGTAATAAAGTAAACCAAAACAAATTTATTTATAAGATATAGATGAATTATGTTGAGAAAGTCTTGAATTGACTATATAGCAAAGTAATAAAAATATGCAACAAAATTTATAATTAAATAAATCTAAGTAGCTTTATATTCATAAGGATTCCAAAACGCATTAAATTAGGATAAAGTTAACAACTGAACGATTAGATACTTTTCCCGAAGGATGCATACTCAATTTAAATAAATTGCTTTTATGGTTATTATTTGAAAGCTAGTTACTGATTAGGAATGCATCAGCTGCGGTAACAAAGAGCCCTATTTTATCAACTAAATTCTGAACATTTTATTTATTTGTGTATTTTACATTTGGTAGTCATTCCATTTGCTAATCAAGAAAAGCTACTTTGGAGATTCCTAGAATCATGACATAACACCTTAGCGAAACATTTTAAAATAATGAAGAGATTTTAAAAAGGTCAGTACTAAATTTCTGAATTTAATTAGCTGGCTTAATTTAGAAAAACTAATGCAATTTTATGATTGGTGATCTGACCTAGATTATAATAAATTGTTTACATACATGTATTATTAATGAAGTATCTTAACGTACGTATGTTCCTCGCACGGTGCAAAAACGGCGGATCTTAGAGACACCAGATTTTGAATACACATTTTACGCCAGAACATGTGCACCTCGAATACTGAATTTTGAATTTGACGTTTATTTAGTTAATATTTGATGCCAGTTTCATTAATTCTTGTTTAACATACCCAGCTATTCAAAAGCAATGTTTTTTATCACTGATCGAAATAACATATTTTTATTTTTCGCACACACACATAACAATACACCATACCAGCGGCCGAGCGGTAAATTCGCTGGAAACTGGTAGTTCGGTCTTGGCATCAAATCCCGGCGAACAAGCTGCCTGCATGGGCGTTTTCATGGTTTCTTCCCACGTGCAACGTGTATACGAGAATA
Source organism: Stegodyphus dumicola (assembly GCF_044657685.1). Lineage (NCBI taxonomy): Eukaryota > Metazoa > Arthropoda > Arachnida > Araneae > Eresidae > Stegodyphus > Stegodyphus dumicola. The sequence goes on from NC_140781.1 coordinate 187,786,902, forward strand.
AGTCTTCCACGAAGGCATCCCTTTTCTTAGGCAGATAACCTCGAGTGCTTTGCCATATTTAAAAAACCAAACCAAACCTATATACGGCAAAATGTGGTACTTTTCGACTGTTAAGTACTACATTGCCTATATTATTTTAGTTGAAAATAATTTTTTACTGTAGCACTTACGATTTGAAAGGAAACAGGATTCGCAATTATTAACTTTTAGCTTGTTTCATAGCAATTACATTTACATTTTACTCTAGTGATCACTTGGTTTCCATTGCAAAGAGATCGTATTTTGGTTAAGAGTTTTTCACTAATCTCGTTTCTTCTGATAAAATAGGTTTAACTAGGTAAATCTTTCTCTGTCCCTTCCTGAATTTTTTCCCCTTATATTTCATAAGAAGTGCGTTTCTTTTACTTTTCTTTTTCTTTTTTGGGTTGGCTGCGTTTGAATACTTAATTACTTTTGTTCCGCTTCTATTTAGAATTTCTTTTCGTTATAAAATTAGCAACGTTAATCCTTACTTTTGATTTTTTTTCGAAATTTAATCCTTTATTGATGAGCAATGTTACTTCAAAAAATTTATTTATCTTCCTTACCATCCAATATTTGACCTTGATTTAAGCAGCAGAGTTTAGCAAGTATTAGGTGTTTCTTTTTCTTTAATTACGTGTTATCTATAAATTTATATGCATATACGAAATACATAAGGCATTTTGTTACATATCTAGTAAATTCACTGATTTACAAAAATATTTTATTAATAAAACATAACATTCATGGGAATTTATGATTTTAATTAAAATTCCCAGTCTTTACGAAATTCCTTGCAATCAGAAATCAACTAACCTAAGCCACTTTACAAACAACAAGTGGTAAAATCTGTAATTTATGCACATGTGCGAATTGTATGAAGCATTTAATTTCATTGCTGATAAATTCATTGATTATTAACAAAAATAGTTTATTCATAAAACATAGCATTCATGGGAACTGATGATTTGAATTAAAATTCCCAGTCGTTACGAAATTCCTTGCAATTAGAACCAACTACCTTAAGCCGCTTTACAGACAACATGTGATAATCACCTAACAAACAACGGCGCTATACGACATTTAGAGTTTGTAACAGGGCTCATACAATAAAGTCTTCGGTATGGCTTATATTTAATCCATTTCAGCTATAACTGTGTTCGTTTATTTCAATCTGTTTTAAGTTGGTTTTGATAAAATTGTTAAAGATCGAAATGGTCTTATTTTATGACTTTGGAATTGTATATTCTTCAAACAGCCTAAAGAGCAAGTTTTCCAGTTTACTTGCATCGCGTGTTTATATGCTTCCTATTAATCCCAAACAAATCCTTTCACTTTCTAGCATCTGATTTCCTCCTCACAATTACATGTTTCCACTTCTCTCGACACATGCAAATTTATTTATTCAGACAAAAGAAATGTAAAACGCACAGAGCATCAAACTGTTTCGAAAGAACATAATCGAGTCAGCCATCGTGACCAGTACAGCCTTCTGGGCGTTTCGAGCAAAAACGGAAAAATTTCTGTGCCTGTTTATGAAGTTTTTTCCAAGAAAATAATAAATTGAGGTTCGCGTTAGCTTTGAAAAGCTGAGCCTTTTCCTCGAATTTGTAGTTAAAGTGTCTTAATTATTCTCTAAAAATGAATATTCCTGAGAAATATTTCTTCAAAAATAACACCTGAAAAGGCAGCATGAATGAATACTTAAGTTTTCTATAAGGTTTCCTTCTTTCAGAAAATTTTGAATCAAAAATAATTAACTTTACTTTTATTGGAGGCGAGAAGCCATAAGACTTCACACTTTCATTTAATAAAATTTAGTAATAACGCATAAAATTTGAAAACATGCCAACATGTATGGGTTCTTCAAAGTTTTGATAGAAAAAAACGCTTAATAATATAACTTACTGATTTCTATTTGGCTTCCTAAACATAATTGATATCTGTATTAAGTATCTCGCCTTTGTATAAAGAATTGCTGTTAGTAAATCCGTTAATTTCTTTAGCTAGGAGACTGCATTTGCTTGTTTACAGCTAGAAGCTGTGTGGAGTATATAACATCATACGCTTTTCTAAATTAAAAAAAAATCCTTTTAAATTTTAATTAAAGTAAATTGTGGAGATTTATTGCTGTAAAGGACATCAGGACTACCCACTTTCAAGAGGTGTCTTCGAAGAGTTTTTCTAAAGTAAACCGAATTTTTATTTTTAATGGCCGGGCGCTCTATTTAATAGCGTTGCGATATTACAGGGCAGGAAGTGATCGCCATTTCATTTTGGAAGCACATAATATGTGGCCACTGTTGCCTCCGAAGGGACGAACAGTTAAAAGCATGCCTTCTCCGGGATTTAAGTCCGGGCTCATCACTACGACAGTCAAGGTCGTAGTGATGAGCCCGGACTATACCAGCTGGGATTAACCACTATACTAGCTGGGCGGCTCATAAACCAATTTGGACTCTGTATTAAATAGACCATGAGTTGATAAGAAACTCTATGCAACCGGCCTTTTCAGGTGCTACAAATAAAAGCCCGGATCATCAAGTAGTTATCAATAGCCTTATATTTTCAACCACAGATTGATCCTTAACCTCCTCAAAGAAATTTGAGTGGATAACAGAAGAAGGTACATCGTTGTTCAATGAATTACACATGTATGGAATTATGTAGATTTCCATTCAGTATTCATATAACTAATTTTGCCAACATATTTCACCCAGTAATACTTAACTCCAGCTACATTCATGCATCACTCTCTTTTTACCGTTAAGACAAATATAAATTTCTAATTTTTATCGATTTCAGTACTAATCAGAATGCTTAAAACATCATCGAATTGCTGATATTTTAACTTTAGACATTTGCTGATTTGACGTGTGGTTGCATAAATAATAAAATTATTAATATATGAAATTTTGCACTGAAATATTTTGCACTAAAAATATTTCACACTGATGTTGATAATAGGGCTGAAACTTATTGTAATTTTCTCCATACTTACTTTTATCCCGAAGTTGACTTACCTGAATTTTGATAGCTAGATCAACAGTGACAACTAGAGAACATTAAATGTCCAAGAACTTAGGAATTTGGTTAAGCTTTACAATTTTCTGCTTTCTTAATAGTGCCAGAGGGAACTTTCGGAAAAGCACCTTAAAATTCAGAATATACTGCATCAAGAAATCAGAATAAATAACAGAATAAATAAGGACCATTCAGTTTCCATTCTATTTCCAGTTTTATTTGATAACATAGAACTGTCATCGATTGCAATAATAAATCATGCACTATTCTTACATCGCCTGCAGTAGTGCAGGAAACAAATTACGGCGTATCTCAGAAATTCAATCGCTAAGTTTTACACAGTGTGGTTTTGAAATACGAACGAGTCTTATTCAATGGGAGTAAGATCTTCAGAACCGAGTTAGATATTCATCTGGACATTCGTGACTTAACACCCTTTGAATTCTCTATTTAATCACTACGACGTATGCAACCGTACTGAGTTACAGAACCATATATGAATACTATGGCTTTTAGTTTGGCGCCATTTCTCAATCTCTGAAATCACATGCTTTACTGATCTCCAAAAGATAACTTCCTTCCCTTTGGAGAAGAGCAGACGAAATAACATCTTTGGGCCAGTGTGGTTATGAATTAGTTTATATCAAATCAATGTTCACAGTCGTAGTATTACCCATTTCTGACATAATCATAAGAGAAAACAATTTTTAGAATTATCTTTTAAGTTTCATGTAATAGATATTATACATTTTCTACATTCCCCCCTTTTTTTTTTCAAATCTTAGATAACGTTTCATTTCTTATTCAGGCTTATCAGTTGCTTTGAATTTAATAAAGGTATCTTTTAATGTTACATGTAAACAATGAGTAAATACTAGTTTTCATAAAAGAGTAACTGTTTTATTTACCTTTCCAAAGACGAATATTTTGAATACGTTTTATCAAAATTTCGTAAAAATGGCGAAAATTACATACGTTTAAAACACTTTGATCACAGTTCATAATTTCTATGAACCAATTATGAAATTATCAAAGTCCTTATTCGCAAATAAAATATAAATTTATTAGTTTTTTTAAAAATGATAGCATATGTGAAAGACATGGAAAGAAAAGAGTTGCTTAAGCAAAGCTCCAGTTTGCAATCTTGAAACAAGGTTGTTACAAATGTTAATTCCCCCTTTTTTGTTACAAGAGAAAAAATTCAGCATAAGTTGTGTTTTTTTTATCTTTAGCTGGAGCGCGTTCATAATCTTTTCATTAAAGTCGAAGCACTTAACTGCTATGAAACCTCATGATTGAATCAACTAAATATTTTCATCTTTACTTGAAGCATATTCATTGTTACTTTGAACAATCCCTAAAACTTCCTTTTTTACTTGATTCATTTCAAAAACTACTTCAAAGAACTAAGACTAGGAAGACGTTTCTTTGTATGCAAAAGAGGAAGATGGGAAAGAGGAAATTGATATAACCATGCTATATGACTAAATACGCAAAACTCAAAATGATTCAACAGCCATTTTCAACATTCACATTTCACACGTATACTAAACTGAAACGTAAGACCAATCTACAGAGGTCATTAAATAGTAATAAATAAATCTTGTTATGTTTTTGCTAAATTAATTTAATTTTAAGTTTTGCATACAAGGATGATATTAAATATTTCGGATGCTCATCTTCTTCAATCTTAACTAAGCTAAACTTGCGCTTTAGATCTATAAGCTATTGTTGAAGGGTTAGATATTGAGTATGGAATTGGGTATTAACTATTAACGACGCTAATTACCTTTTGTTTTTCCATATACCTTAATGTAATGGGCTACTGTGAGATCGAAAAGCAAACAAATTCTATTTTACATTAATCATGCCATTGTGGAATGCATTTTCCTTTTAAACATCGCCTTCTTTCGAATTGCAGTCATACAACCTCGTAACAATAAGTAAATGCCCTGATTCAAACACTTTGCCAAAAACTTTTAAAAACTTTCTTAAAATATTAACAACTATTTACATAAACATACTCAATCATTCAAATTTACAGCATTTTATTTGAGTTGCAAAAGTTTAAATATTCAAAAATTTCCCTATAATTATTTAAATTCTTATAGATAAATTTAAGTATATGTGTAAAGAAAAAGAAACATTATAGTCATAAATGACGTCTATCCGTTTATAATACACCTAAACATGGTGCTATTAAACAGGAAATAAGTATCGTAATATTGCAAGGATGACTTGGGATTTTTACTGTAAAAATACGGTTTTAAAAATTAACCTTTACAGAAGATTTTCTTTTATTGAAGCACGATTTCTACTGTATAAACATTTGTTAAATAGAAATAATTCGTTATTAAATTCATTTATGTATGCATATTAAAATTCTTAGGGCGAGACATTAAAGAAACACATCCAGTAGTATCTCGTGAGCGTATTTTAATCTTATTTAAGGTATCATCCGAAGAGTGCATTATGAAAACCACGTTTAGTTTCTTTGGAGAAGAAAAAAGATTAACAAGAGGAAATTCTTCTAAATTTTTCTTTTTAACCGAGGTTCTTGCTTTCAACAGAGCTTTAATATTGATTAAACAAATGTTCGAGTGTTACGTGTAGCAAGAAAAATTGAATTTTTGCCAGCTCTTTTCTTCGGAGTTCGAACTTTTTTCTTTTTTTTTTTTCTAACGAGCAAAAGGATTGGCCATCAATAGTATGGGCGCCACGCAGAATTCTGTCTTCTTTTATTTCAAAACTGAAGTAAAAAATGCCCGACAATTTGACTCCCAAGCAGCAAAAACTGCATTTAGTGATTGCCCCATCACACAACATAAAAAAAAAATAATAAAATGCAATGTAGAATCCATTAGAAATCACTTTTCCCTACTCGTAAGAGTTTCTTCACACGTTTTACACATATCAAAAGTGCTGACCAAAATGGTAGAGAGAAAAAAAAAGAAATTATTTTAGCAAGATGGATAGAAACTCATAATATTTAGTAGCTCATTTTCATACTTAAATTCTTGAATAAGCCACAATATTATGACTGGAAATTATTAGGGTAGCTTCCAGAAAGCTTTGAGGTACTCAGGAGAGGAAAATCAGATGAAAATAAAACAGTTACTGTATATTGTTAATGTCTTCATTTAAACAAGTTATTCACACTGAAACTAATTCTAAGCCAATCGAAGAATTGGATTGGTGCAAAATTTCTTAATTCAAAACCTAGTACTACCTCATATGGTGATGAAAACTATTTTACTCTCAGTTTCTCTTTCAACAAATGAAATGAAAATAAAATCTTCTGAATAGAAAAAATAATGTAAATATGGGCTATATTCGCTACTGTGTTTTACTACACAAATTCTCCATAGCAACTGCAGTTCTGCAGTCATACATACTGTGTCATTTAATATAAGTGACCTAAAGAAGGTCAAATTTTGTTCCAAATATTGTTTTACATAATACGTACAGTCGAATGTAGATAAGCTGAAGTTTCTAGATAAGAAAAATACTTTAAATAATCGAAAATTCGAGTTACTAAAACTTAACCGCAAACTGAAATAAAAAAAAATTAGATTACTAAATAAATGTTCAAGTCCACATATTTAACAAATCAAAATATTCCGCACATTAATAAGATAAATTATTTCTAATTAATAGAAATTCTTAAGCAAAAAACGAAATTTCATTTTTAATCTTATATTTGCATAAGTTATACTATAAGGTACTTTCTCCCTCTTTTCTGCATGCCTTCGTGGTGTAACGGCTAGCACACTCGGCGCGTATTCGGGAGGTCTAGGTTCGAGGTCCAAGTTCATATTATTATTATTTTAAGGACACAGCCCGATCCTCCTATCCGGCACAAGCCACCCGTATGATAAAAAAATGGGACTGGCCAGAAATCCAGGTTCCTATATCAGATATCTGGTTATCATATACTTTGCAGATGAATTGTAAAGTATATGATAATTGGAACTTTGGTATCCAACCTGGACATTTTCTGACTATAAGTAAATCATCCCCTACGTGCTTGTATTATGAAGCGGCTTCCTGCTTGATCCTCTCAACAGGATATAGTAAGCCATTAATTGTTATTTCTCAAACTGTTGTATTACCAGGCTTAAACATTAAAGACGTAACACAACAAATAGTGCAAAACTCGACTTCTATAACAGGGCTTCTTCACGACTTCTCATTAAATAGAGTTCCTAATGTGTAAAATATTGCAAGAAAATCCTAATGTGTTTCTAATGTGTAAGATATTGCAAGAAAATCCTAATGTGTTCCTAATGTGTAAGATATTGCAATAAAAAAATTGCAAAAAAAAAGCACCACGTTTGAGATTTTAGCTGCTTATTTCAATCGAAAATGTAATTACTGTCAAACTTCTTCAATAAAGAAGTAAATAATTTTTGACGGTTTCGGTGAATATTATGTGTTCTGTAAGGAATTAAGAGGATTTTAATACCGCATATTTACTTAATAATTTTTTTTTCGGAAGTCCTTATAACAGAATTATTTAAACGAATTTCCAGTTATAATATTACACATGAAGTTAAATGTGATGACAAAAAGTCGAAATAAAAATATTCTGGAACTAAAATGTTAAAATAGCTCTGACAGTGTAAAAAAAGTGTGCATTATGCCTGAAAAGTCCATTCAGAAGAAGTAGAATTGATTCTTTTCAATAAAAGCTGAGACATCACTTTGTTCCAGCGAGATTATTCAGTAATGATGATGAACAAAGGGTAATATGAAAGGAGACAAGACACAACAGCAGTGGAGATAGAAAATAATTTAAGTCTCATTTAGTTGTAGCAAAAACATCATTCTAATGATCAACGTTCCGTTTTAGCTTCACTGAAGCAAAACTACGCTATTCAGAGTACAGAAAGAGATTTTAGTTTTCAAAATGGTTTAACGTAACCGTTAATACTTCCATATGCTCCTGATCTGAGATGTAAAGAATATAAAATATACTATAAATATATATATTTTTAAAAATTCGTTCAAGACACTTGCGTTTTGCGGATATTTCTGTTGAACTATTCAGTTTTAGTTATCTCAACAAAATGTAATTTACAATATGTAATTAAGAAAACAAATAAGTATATTCCAATTAATTATCATAGATTAAGAGGGTTCCAGGTATATAATTAAAGAGTAAAGTAACCACTACCAAATTCCATACATATGCAAATTTCTAAAAATTTCAGGTGTATAAGGTATATAACATAAGATTAAAATCTTATAGAGATTTTCTGCTATAGTTGCGTATAGTATTTTTGATAGTTATTTGACGCCCAGGATGATACTCCAAAATTCTTCTGCGTACAGTTCGTATTATTTACTTAATCTGCATTTTATTATCGTATGACAGAAATAGAATTACTTGAAACTTTTTTGGCAGCTTTTTGTTCATTGCATTTCGGGAAATACAATTTATGAAAATAAGTGAGAAATGAAAAAGACAAAATTAATTTATCAGCAAAAACATTTGTCTCCTGCTATCCTCTATCCTCGCCATTCGGATAACGTGTAAGATATTTCGATTAGGACTGCCCGCAGCTAAGCTTAGTTAGTATTCTGTAGGGGTTGTATTTGTCCCTAGTAAATACTGACTTTTTTGCTTTCGCTGTAATTAGAATTTGGGAATAACTTAATATGAAAGCTATCTTAAAGCAGCTTAAATCTAGTTGCCCGGTGGGGTTAAATTGCATTATCGATAACCCGATTGATTTCGGTTTGTAAATCTTTCTATTTGCTCTGAAAGCTTCAGTAATTTTGTTGTAACAGTAAGCACAGCCTGTAAGAAAAACCTCAGATCTTTTTTTAAAACATAGTTTGATAAAAACTATCTTCAGGAAAAACAGGAGAAAATTATCCGTGTCTACCTAGCTTCGCAAGAAAAATCTGAATATGCTAATATTTAATGTCTTTTTAGAATATTTTTGGTTTCCGTATAGTTAAGAGGCTAATTTACTTAGATTATGCCAAAGCCATCTGCCTAAAAGGAGGGCTGCTTCTAAGAGAAATAAATTTTATTGGCGTTACACATGGAGAAAACCACGAAGCTTCACATGCAATCAAGCCGTTTGATGGAATTTGAATCTGGGCCGAACTATCAGTGTTCATCGACATTACCGCTCGACCGCTGGTGTGAACACAGAAATTAAAAAGCATGCAAGTAAAAGATGAAAATAAAATATGCAGAAAGAAAAAAATATAAAAATACATGTTTTACGTAACACCAGGATTTCACGTAAAAACATGTCTTTACAAACATTTATTTATTCATACTTTAATTAGTCTATTATGATACTTTAATTAGTGTAATTACTGTGTGCTACCTTTCCCCTTATATTTGAACACAAAATTATCACCTATGATTCTGCATTTAGTTTGGAACTGATAGCTAGCTGTATATGCAGTTTTAGACTACACTAAACCCTCTTAATCTTTTGATTAATACTGTGCGTACTAAAGATAATGAGTGTATTACAATACTTGTGAAAAATCTATTAACACATACTGATAGTCATTTTCAATGAATTTCCTCCTACAACGATTTCAATAAAAATAGCACTGCCGAAAGGTTGGCCAGAAAACGCTCTGCTAATATTTCAGGGAGATTACTAATGACAAATTATATAATAGCGTAATGGGGAAAATACTTTTGTAGTACGATGAGTACTCATAAAGTTCGCCAATAAACTGGAGATTAGAAATCATAAACTGACCTCGAGAGACTTTTCAGCACTCGTATAAAAAATTTAAACTCATTACAGACACAAAGTTTTTCCAGACTGCTATTTCAAGTTATGAAGGCACAGACCTCGGTCTGTCGCATGAATTTATATGCTAATTTAGATTCTTCTGATCTAAATTTTCACACCTGCAGGGTTTGGAAAGGGCTTAACACAAGTGATTTTTTTAATCTAGTTTAACACTGAGTACACTAAAAGAAATTAGCAGAAGTAGCATGCTGTTGTATAATTCTGCAAGAATATTGTAATTAATCAACGTGGAGTTTAATTATAATTAATCAACGTGTTTTCTTCTTCTTCTCAAAGAAAATTAATATTATGGTTGACAACACATAATTAAAGTACACATATTATGTCCATTCCAAAGCAAAATTTATATAATTATAATTTACGGGTCACATCAAAATACAAAAATGTCACATCAAAATAAAAAAGTAAGATGCAGTATGTTTCTTTCATTCGAGTTTACACTTTCAACAGGAAACTCGTCCGAATTCCCAAAGTAGAGAATGAGAAATAAATGCTAATTAGTTTCATATCAAGATACTACACATGAATGCAACAGCATCCTTTCCAGATGATTGAAGACCTAATATTTTTTAAGCGTTTTTGAGAAAATTTGACAAATTTTCTCAAAAAGCCTGTTTTATGCAATAAAACAGACATTGCATGAAAAGCAATTATTTCGTATCAAGGAACAATAACTGGCTGCAATCATATCCTTTCGAAATAATAGAATTAGTAAGTGCTAAAATTTGTATAGATAGTTTTCATTAATTTCCTCCAAAATCAGTTTATTGAAGCAACGAGTTTATTGTAGTAACGTATGCAAAACACGAATAAGATACTCAACATTGCACAATCCATGTTTATCCATAATTTATACATATGACTTAAGCATTTTTTGTATTAAACTTCTAGGCGCATTGTAATTACTATGAACGGATTTTCTTCTTTACCGTGTGCGTTTTGTGCTGAAACTGGTAGGATGACCGGCTGGTAATCAGAAGGTCCGAGCTCCCATTCCGCATGGGCATTGCTGATTTCTCATGTTTCTGCTTTAAAAAAATTAATTAAATTAAAAAAAAACTGAAAGCTTTCAGATTTTACATTATGCCCAAGGGGGCGGTTTTTAAACGTTTTGTGTGTTACCTTTATTTATTAAATATCATGTTCTTCGCACTTAAACCACAAAATTCAGTTCACCAGCAATATCGGAAAATAGTTTTAAAATTAGCATATCTTTAGAATTTCCGATACACAGTCTCGCGCGTTGGAGATGAAAATGTTATTTTTTTTTTTTTTTTTTTTGGTACAGTGTTGCCATTCCTCGCTTTGAAATTGTTGAGTTTCTTAATCAAAAATGCTTTAATGTCTGGCAAAATATGAAATAGATAATAAAACAAATTCCAAATTAGGGCTTCCAAGTGCCCATATTCGGAGGATTACGTTATTCAAAATTGGAGGGCTCTAGGTACTGTTGTTTTATCCCAATGCAAAAACCATACATACATTTATGCAGGTTCTTCATTATTTATTTTTTTAAATATAATACAGGGCTGTGATATTTGGGGGCAGCAGTTTGAAAAGTGAATCAACGCAGAAAGTAAATCGACGCAAAATGCGAAAACTAAATTAATAACCTTTCGGGGATAACGCCCTTTGGGTTTAAAAAACAATAGTGACTCTACAAGTGGAGCCCGACCTAAAAGGTGGTGAATGATAATTTGTTATGGTGATAGGCGATAATCCTTGATTTAGCGACTGGGTCACTTTGTCTCCAGGTACACTTTAAACGTGGAAGAATGTAAGGACTTTTCTTCTTTTCTACCACGATCCTTTGTTGTGTAATTGGAAACATGTTCGGCTGGCAATCAAGATCCCAGAGAGCGAATTCCGACGATGAAATTCCTGCTTTTTCATATTTCCTGTTCCAAATTAAAGCAAAAGACTATATAACTAAAGAAAAACGCATATAATAGATATCTCAAGTTTTAATGTAATAAAGAGGTATTAAAAGAATTACTCATTTTTCGGTTTCTTGATGCAAATATAATGCTCGTCAGATACTCAGAAAATGTTGTAAAGTTGCACAAAAGTTTTTACAAAAATAGAAATAATAATAATATATGTATGTACTATATATTACTTTATGTATTTATCCTTCCATAATGTCAGAAATATTTTGCTTTATGAAAATAAAATTGAATATTAGTTTTCAGTTAGGTTATAAGTAAATATATTTACTTCCTGTGGTTTTAATACTGGGTTCGAAGAAAAACTATTGTAAGTGGTATTCCAATTTCTCCTCACATAACGCTACGAGGAAAAATAAATTACGAATTTCGAATTCAATTAAGTAAATAGACAAAACTTTTCATAAAATTTATCATGAAAACATATTTGAACTAGAAAAAAAGTAATGAAGAACTTGGCTTCTAACATTGAATCGTTACCAATAATCATTTGATATATCCTTCTAGATATATTGAAATTACTTCAGTAAAAAATTTCCTAATTTAAATAAATAGGTTCTAAGATTTCCATAATTTATACTTCCAAGAATCTGCTCTAGTTATAATGAAAATAACGGATGTGGTCGTAAGTAAAGAATCTAATAAAAGCCAAAATCAAAAGGGGAATATAGCTTTCAAGAAATGATATTACATGTATATTTGTGAAGAAGGCATAATCTTTTCACAATCTTTAAGTAAATACCTAAAGAATTACAGCAACATTAAATTTAATTTTTGATCCTGTTATGCGTCTGCTATAAACTTAATTATACCCCGTGTTAAATTTAATTAAATAGTCTGTATGAATTAGGATACCGTTACTAAGCAAACAAAAACCGCAATTCAAAGAGATGAGTGCAAGTTCTGATGATTAAAAATGCATCTCATTACTCTTTTCCTTTAAAATTATATGCTTTTTTAAAAGCTGACATTTTTTACTCTAAATACTCATGACTAATGATTTTCATAAAGTAATTTAATATTATGCTATTGAATAAGCAAAGGTATGCAAATGAAAGTCCGAGTATCATGATTTAATGAAAATATTATTTTGATATTGTAAAATTCCAGCATAATAACCATTATGTTTTCAATTTTATAAAATTATTTAAATCTTAGTAATATGTTTTTATTTCAGGTAAAAAAAATTATTTATTTAAAAAATGTGAAAATATCTGGCAGTGTTTTTCGCTGCATAAATATATGAAGAAATAAGTGTATTATTTTCTCACACTAAGTAATGAAATCCTGATGAAACATTAATTTAGAAAAGAGTCATTCTGTTTGACTGTTTGACCAACGACTGTCATTCTGTTTGGTCATTTGCTTCCCTGACAAATTTGCCCTTTGAACAATATTTTACTTGCGTTAATTATTAGAATTTTCGATTACAGTTTTCTTAAAAGAACACAAGTACAGCATTAATAAAAATTGCAAAACTTACAGAAAAATAACTGAATATTTATAATAGTATCACAATTTTTGACGTGGTTATTCATTAGTATTTGAAAGAGAAACACATTTTTAAATCAGTTTAAATTTATAAAATTATGTTCTCGTTTTAAATGCCCATTATTAACCAGTTTTTGAACCAATATTCTTATTTTTTTTATGAAGCAAGATGTATTCTTGCTTATATTAAAAGTTAGATCAAGTTATATACTTTTAATATTAGTTAGTACTCAATTTCTAATATATGATTTTTTACCATCTTTTTTTTTTTGCAGGAATTGATTTAAATATGACTTAGTTGCAAGAAACTCTAATTAAAACGAAGTAATACGTTTAGGAATTCTGTAATGTTGTCATAGTTTGGAGACAAAGCTCTCTTTCCTACGAATTAATTATCAGGTAAAATCTTCGAATAATATATTTTCGAGTTTAACTTCACGCACCTTATTTTAAGTCAGTATTATTATACTAAAAAAAGTTTAAAGTCTTGCCAAAATTTTAATTTTTACGCCTTAAGTTGTATTTAGAAACATCTGGTCCAATCCAATGAAATACAAGTGGTAAACTTCTACACAAACATAAAACCTAAATCTCCAAAACAGGCAGGGAAACTACCTGTTTATGCTGTACTATATGCTTATATGCCTAAAAACTCATCTAAACCTGCAAAAATTACAGGTATTTTGTTGAATATTTTATGTACTATTACTTTCTATTTGTTCTGTAAATTTCATTAAATCTTCCTTTCCATGAATGCAGTTCCACACGAAGTTTCTGTTTTAAATGCGTTTTGCTTCAAGTTAATAATGCAGTCGAAAGAAAGAAAGCTTAAAAATGCGTAAAGAACTGCAACCTTTTAATGAAAATTGATCGAAATCATGTGCTACTCGAGAAATATATTGACTTAAAAACAAGTGTAGTGAAATACAAAATTTAAACATGAACATCTCCAAAAGAATTTTCCATAAATAATCTAAAAGTGCTGGAAAAACATGATAAATGGAATCCAGATTGGAAGCAATCATTTTGATAAAATAATTTGCAAGCAGTGATTAAATTTTGGCTTAAATTAGGTAAAAGTTAAATCACTCTCCTATTGCAAAACTAATTATTGTTGGAAAGTAAAACAAAATTGACATGCCTGATAAAATGGGTTAAAAATTTCGAACTTGATTATTTCTCTTATTTTTTATCTATTACTGATAAATTTGGTATCTTTATATATGTGTTTAAAGATGACTTTTAGAGATAAATATTTGATTCACACAACGCAATTAAAATTACTAGATGGCGTAGAACTTTAAAAGATTGGAAATATATTTGACTGAGATTATTTGATAAATTTTTATTTGTTTATTATCTAAATATGAAGTCCTAAATTTAAGTAATTTCAAAAAAATTTAATTAAGTTGTATTAAATTTTGTAATCTTGAAATATATTGTAATAAAATAATACTACCGTATAATAAGTCATGTATGTTCCTTTTATTAATTTATTTGAATGAAAGGAATTTCTAAACGTAAAATAAGTAATTTATGCATATAAAATGTAATTAAAATTCATAAAGTTGCTATTAGCTACATAAAATTAAAAGAATCTCCCACTGTTAATTAAGTATGATTTTGATGACAAACATAGCACGTGACTGTATTAAATATCTTGTGATGTTAATATAATGTTTTGCATCATAGCTAAAATACAAACAAAATAATTGTAACAAATCCGTGCTATACGAAATAATTACACTGTTATGTATAAAAACGTATTCAAATAACTTACTATTTTATCATTGAATCCAAAGAAATGCAATTGAGCATGAACGATTTTCCAGTATTTTTTTCTCTGAGAATTTAAGTTTGGTCTTAATAGTTCATTTTAAGTAACATACCACAAAACGCATTTGTATGTCCTATACAGAATTGTTTCGAAATGACTAAAAATAAACACTGAAAGAAAAAAAATCACGCGAAAGGAAATTTAAATCAAACTGCCAGAAATCGCTCGAGACAATCTTGAAACATTTCTTACCACTGTATATGATATAGTGTGGTCAGTTAGGCAATGGTATACAACCCATCATATGCTGATTGAAAGCGTAGCATATACTTCCATTTTCTACTTTCAGTCAGCTTTATTCCCTAAAGGTCCCATTAATTCCAATAACTCTGAAAAGCTATTCTTCAACTCATTGAATTCCCTAACTTCCAACTATAACGTTAAGCTCCTTCACTCCCGTCCGCAATATCAGCGTCAACCGATTCTTGGTACTCCGACATCATTAATCACGTTAAGTAAATGGAGGTGTAAATCTCAATGGGTTTTCTGTTTTCAAAAGCATAGAGAGCTCCGAGTGCATTTATTACTTAGATGCAACGTCATTTGTGATGTGACTGGTTCGGTTACAGCAAAACGGCAATTCAAAAGAGCGTGAGCATCTCGGTTTCCATCAATATTACGCTTTACTTTCCAGCTTGGAAGAGTATCGCATGTATAGAAATGTCCAACTATTTCGAATTCGTAATAACTGGCTCGTTTTGTTATGACGTCAAAATTCGCTCTCATAAATGGTTTGAAAATTCTTATATAAAACTGTGAAGTATTTCTAAGATAATAATATTAGATTGCACTGCAAAGAAACTGGCGTTCATAATAATTGCGATATTTATTTTAGTTAGAAAATAGGTAAATTATTAATATTTGAATAAAATAACTAATTTATTCATTAGTTCCTTAATTTTCATTGGAGTAGATTAGTTCTCTTAATAATTATCTGATTGCAAAAGAGCAATGCAAAACTCGAAAACAAAGCATGTAGCATATATGTTTATCTTGACATGGAGAAAGTATATCTCTTTCAACCTTTGTTTTTACCTGATTTGTAACATAACAAACTTATAATTTTTAATAGGATAATCTTCTCCGTTTGTCTTATTAGAAGAAGCTATGAATTTATTACATTTGAAGCATTTGCTGTTTTAGTTTGCGAATTAAATTTTTTACCAGAATTACTTTGAAATATTCCGAAGCGTAGGGATTTTTCAGTTCTTCAACTAAGCATTATTTCGCACCAGCGGCTGAGAGGTAAAAGCAGCTGAACACTGGTAGTTCGGTCGGAGGTTCTGATCCCAGTGAACGGGCTGACTGCATGGCTGTTTTTGTGGTATTCCCCATGTGTAACGTGGATATGAGTCAATTTCCCTTAAAACATCTCTACGGGCATCCCTTCCTTTCCGTGTAGCGCCTAAGGAAGTAGTACGTAATAAGTAAAAAAAATTAATTAATTAAAAAAAATACAAAAAATCTGAAAGGTTTTTGTTTTTAAATTACGTCCAAAGGGTCGTTTTTTTAACGTTTTGTGTGTTACCTTTATTTATTAAATATCATGTTCTACGTACTCAAACTATAAAATTCAGTTCAACAGCAATATCGCAAATTAATTTTAAAATGAGCATGTCTTTAGAATTTTCGATACAGAGTCTCGAGCGCTGGAGATAAAAATGTTTTTTTTTCTTACAGTGTTGCCATTGCTCACTTTGAAATCGCTTAATTTTTTTTATCAAAAATTCATTAGAGTGTTACAAAATATGAAATCCATAATAAAACAAATTTCAAATTCAAATTAAGGCCTCCACATGCCCATATTCTATGGAAGATTACGTTATTCAAATTTTGATGGCTCTAGGTACCGTTGTTTTATCACAATGCGAGAAACATACATACATTTATGCAGATTCTTCATTATTTAACTTCTTTAAATATAAGATAGGGCGATAATATATGGTGGAAACGATTTGAATAGTGATACATACTTTTTTTTTCGATCTTTTCGATGCAAAATGCCAAAGCGAAATTAATAGTCCTTCAGGGCAAACTGCTCCTTTGAATTAAAAATAAAACTAAACATTATTATAGTTAATATTATTTTAGTGCAGCTAAGCTCTAGATATCTAGATTAAATGGAACTACAACCACTACAAATGTTAAAAATCTGCGTAACTGCGCTGTCTTTTACCTAAGGGTAAGGACCTGTTTGCTGTAATGCCAAGAAATTTTTCTTATTTTAGAACTTAAAATCTTTAATAAATTCAAGTAAAAACCGAAATATTTTTTTGAAATTTTGTACAAAGAAATATCAGTACATGTTTTGTTTCCCACAACATAAAATTCCCTTCCATCCTTCAATTGAAATGAAACAGCGAAATTAATTTTATTTCATCAACAAGGACTAAAGCTAAGCGCATAATCTTATTTCTGTTTTCAGTGAACTGAAATGAAATAAAAAAAAGCTTTATTTTTATTGGGAAAACAAATGGCGTAACTTATTTTTATTCCACTAAAGTTAACTTGACATAATTTATTAATGATATACATATAACCTAATTATTAAATCGTAAATTGAAGAATTTAACAATAAGCTTAATTCTATTTAGCCTTGAAAGTAGAATAAGCTGTTCGTTTAGTTAGAATTGCTAACACTGTAAGTTAGGATAATTGACATTCTTCTATGCTGTCATTGTTATGAATTTCTAAAACCCTTTTCATTCAGCTATGTCGCTGTTATAACTGTAAATTGACTGTAAAACGAAGTCAAAAGAACCACTAGAACATTTGGACCAAAAAAAAGTTAAAAGTGAAGTTAGAAGTTTTATTGTTTTATTGTTACAGATAACAAACTCAAAATCGTTTCGGTCTAATGTTTAAAAAAGTCTATACCTGCCAAGAACAATTAACAAGTAATAGCAGTGAGCATTGCTATAAATCTGTTAAACAGACTTTCCGTTTGCAAACGCTGGTTGAAAAAATGCCAATTAACAGACTTCTGGTAATTAAAATTGCTACTAAATGATACTTCATGCGAGAAGAATAGAACAGTTTTAAAAACTAACAACTCTTGTTTTTCAGTTGTCTCCGTGTGGGGGAGGGGATAATCCTGATTTACAGTTTTAGTTCAATAACAATAGACTTTCCATAATACTTTACATGTGCGTTTGTGTTTAGCTCTAAAATCTCAGCCAATTGTTATAACACTGAAAATGTCGAAATCATAAATTGTACAACGGCAAATACCATTTATTTAATTTCAGAATAACCGTATGAAACTAAATGGGAAAATTTGCGATATACGAATACATTTTAAGACTAAGCATCTCTTGAACATTAAAATTCTAAAACAAAGTTTGAGAAAATTCTGCGAGACCACAGATTAAATAAAAAAAAACTCTGAAGTAAGTGTAATGCATAAAAAATTATTGTGATCGTTTGTCGGACTATTTGCCGAGAAGTCTGAAATTTATATAGCAGATCTGCAACAATTCATGAAAGCACACATTTGGTACACCATTACATAATTTAAAAATAAATTTAAACACTAATGGTGGTGTATTTAATTACGGCAAAGCACACTAGGGCTATCTGCCTAAAGGGAGGGATGCCTTCGTGGAGGACTTTCTAAGGGGAACTGGCTCGTATACACGTTACACATGGGGAAAACCACGAAAACACCCATGCAGCCAACCCGTTCGCGGGATTCGAATCTCGGACCGAACTACCAGTGTTCAGCGACTTTACCGCTCGGCCACTGGTGGGCCTTAAACACTAATGTTAAGAAACACTAAATCAAAGGTGCAGGTAAAACGAAACGCATATTTATTATAGATAATTTTATAACAGAGCTCAAAATGATTTTTAGATTAGAAATAATCCCATTGTTGTAAATATTATGCATGAAAAAACAGAAAGAAACTGCAAAGCTGAAAAAAAAAATTTTAATGATTCTCATAAAGCTACAAACAGCGTTTAAAATCAGAAAATAATAAGATAAAATTGCAAAACTCAAACATTTTACATTAAGCATTTAATTTTGAAGGTTTTGAAAACTGTCTGTATAGATTATTCATATTTAAACTGAAAACTTCTGTTTTTAATTACGAATGCGAGTAATTTTCACAAGTTTGTAATTTTGTCGAAAACTTTTGTTTTAAATTTCTGCTTCAAAATTCAAATTTTTTACAAAAAGCATTAACATTATCACTCATATCCAACATAGTTGTATTTACTCTTTGTAACTGAAGATTCAAGGTACTTAGTTTATCAAATATGCCGTTAAAGTAGCTCAATTTCATCACAAATAAATTATCTCGGTTTCCGGCCAGTTTTTCTGTTCTAGAAAAAAGGCGATCTCATAAAAACGTTGCAAAGTTTAAACGGTGTAAGGTATTTCTCCCGCTTTCTGAGTATGCCTTCGTGGTGTAATGGTAAGCACACTCGGCGCATATCCGAGAGGTGCGTGATTCGAGTCCCGGCGAGGGCACTGCTCGTTTCTTAACTCTCCTCCTTTCAAAAAGTATCTGGTGTCTCTACAGTGGCGCCCGAACTACAAAAGGTGGAGGATAATGATTTTCCACCACCAGGATTTGACCATTGGGTTCCCTAATCCCCAGTCGCCCTTTAAAAAGGAGAGCATATAAGGTATTTCTCTCGTCTTCTTAGAATGTTTTTCGTGGCGTAATGGCCAGCACACTCGGCGCGTATCCGAGAGGTCCGAGGTTAAAGTCGGGGGTGAGAACATTGCTCATTTTTTGTGTCTCCTTCAAAATAACCTACTGTCTCTACAATGTGATAATCATCTTGTCTGACAATGAAATTATAATGCTGAATGTATTGCACCCATGTCTTTACGAAGTCCAGAAAAGATTCTTGATTTTATGGGTCTCAATTTTATATACACTGGTGTGCAAAAATTAAGGACGAAGTCGAAAAATTAGCATATCGGCTGAACGAAGAGGCAGAGCGGACAGAAAGACCAATCAGGAGATTAAGTAAGGTGATGTACGGTAGCACATGCGCAGATATGCAGGTAGACGTAATGGGGGAGTGTCTTAGTATAAAGCATGTTGTCGGTATAAGATCAGTATTTCAGGCAAAGAGATTGCACGCCGTATAGCAGTTAAAATCACACTGAGTTGCTGCCTCAGCGAGAAATGGCGAATAATCAATCTGTTAGACGACATCTGGATGCTTTTACCGAGGTCGAATCATTGAGAAGTTGGAGGAAGGCCGCAGTGTGACAAGTGTGGCTGCAGAGATCGGAATTGCTCACAGCATCGTTTCACAACTTTGGAGACAATTTCAAACTACAGGAACAGCTATCCGGAGGTTTAGTAGTGGTCGTCCACGAGGAACCACACCCGCAGATGACCGATATATTGCCTTTCAGGCCAGAAGAAACAGGCGGCAGACAGCGGGAGAAATCACTAGACACACGACACAGGCGACTGGACGACCGATATCGCGTTTTACCGTGTCCAGAAGACTGCACAGTGGTGGTCTGTTTGCACGACGCCCTGTACGGTGTGTACCTCTAACCCCTTCCCATTGGAGAAGGCGTTCTCTGTGGTGCCGGGAACAATGGAATTGGAGATACAATGAATGGGGACGAGTACTCTTTACAGATGAGAGCGATTCTCATCGCATACTCAACTGGAGAGAGCGGGGAAGCCGCAATCATCCCTCGAACATCATTGAAAGGGACAGGTATCGAGGTGGCGGTGTTCTCGTTTGGGGAGGCATCATGCTTGGTAGTCGTACAGACCTTCACATCCTCGACGCAGGTTCAGTCAACGGGACCCGTTATTGTAACGAGATTCTTCGTCCATGTGCGTCTTTTTAGAGGCGCTATGGGTCCGCAGTTCCTTTTTATGGACGACAGTGCACCATGTCATCGCACAGTAGCTGCCGAACTGCTCTTAGAGAGTGAGGATATTGAACGTATGGATTGGCCGGCACGATCTCCGGACCTCAATCCCATCGAGCATGTATGGGGTTTTCTAGGCAGACGCTTGGCAGCTCGTACCTTACCACCAGTAACGATTCCGAAGCTTCGATTTGCGCTGCAACACGAATGGGCAGCAGTGCCTCAACAACTCATTGACACCCTCATTCTCAGCATGGGCAGACGCTGTGAAACCTGCCTAGCAGTCAGGGGAGATCATATCCCCTATTAAAGACCGGATGTTTCTTGCTGGACACCCATCACAGGGATGTTTCGGCCTTCAGTCGCATTGCGCTCCATGCTACTTTTTCAATAAAGCTTCTTTTTATCCCTCTGATTTCTCTTTTAGTAAGTGTTGCTTACATTACTCATGTCCTTACGTATTGGGGATCTTACGGTATTAAATGTGTTGATTTGGAAAGCTTTTGTACAAAGTTATATTGAAAAAACCGTCTCGTCCTTAATTTTTGCACACCAGTGTAATTTACTACGGTTACAGCCTTTGTTAGCACAATATTTAGACCAGGACTCATTCCTTTGAAACCCAGAGCTTATCTGTGGATGATGCAATGTGTCCAGACACACTGTGCAGACTTTTGTTTCACACACGTTTATATTTTTTAATTTTCCAGACATTGAACGAGCACCATCGGTACATAGACTGACGCAGTTTTCCTACTTTATATTTTCCTCGTTTATAAAGTCATTTAAGATAGAAAATAATGCGAGTGATGTAGCTTTGAGCTCTATTGGTTTCCATAAAAATAATTGTTCTACTGCAGGCATACAATCACGATATCGAACATAGGTAACGAAATGGGCATCCTGATTGCTATCTGTTGCCTCAATTAAGCTGAATTGAAAACTATTTGTCCCGCAACCTAGCAATAAGCTGATGCTGTAACTATATCTTCGCCTGTATCTCTTATATCTCTGCTGTATATCTTAGACAGATAACAGTATCGTTTCGACAGAGGTATAGATTGCAATTGTTTCGCAAAATAATTATCCAAACATAGTTTCCACAATGGCTTACTGCAAAACAAGCTCTTCGCCAAAAGTGTGAGGTTTTTTTATATATGGCTATTTTATATGAAGCTTTGTAAGAGTCAGATGAAACTTTTTAATTCACATTCAAAGTTTTTTTTCTCTTTTTTAATTTTCGCTTTTCACATGATTTTAATTTTAATTCGAAGAGTTCATGTGTTTTGTTAATGTAGTCACTATGAAACGTTTCGAAATGTCGTTTAAAGTTATTAGGTTTCATGGTGTCTTCCAACAAAATTTTTGAGCAAATGACACAAACAGGCTTTTCTTCTTCATTTACTTCGGTACTGGTAAACGCAAAATCTAAGTATTTTTGATAATAATTCCTTCATTTTATTTTCGAAACCACGCTCGTCTGTGCACTTCTTGATGCTTCACTATCATCTAATGCTCGTTTATGTCCCCATAACAATCTTTCCATGGTTCTGTATGAAACTATTACCACGAATATTTAATACCTTAATTGTAATTAAGACACAATAACACGCCGAATAAATACTGATTCAGAAGTCAAACAATGTCACAAAATTAAAACATTAAGTCTTCGTTAATAGTTTTATTGAATCCATTGTAACTGCTGACATACTAAAGGAGGAGCGTGGAAGAATCTACTTAAGAGAAGGAATATTTGTCTCAGATTGATCCGGACTTCAAATAAAAATTATGAATATCTCTTACTTGCGGCTGTCTAATTTAAAATGAAATTTATTTGAAACTCATTCTACTTCTGTGTATCTAGAAAAGGGCTTCTACTGAAGGGTCAGAGCTTCCATTTACATTCTACTTTTGGCCAAAGCCATGGTGACCGATTAACTGTCTCATATTATCTGCATTCAGATTCATCTGTTAACAGAAGGAGAAAATATGTGCTGTTTGCAATCAAATTAAACTCCTTATAGAGATTAATTAATTATCTTATATTATCTCTACTCAGCTTTATTTGTTAACAGAGCTCTGCAAAGTACAGAAAAAATGTACTTTGTTTCATGAATATGATGTTATAATCAAATTAAACTTTATGCAGGGATTAATTAATTATCTCATATTATCTCTACTCATCTTTATCTGTTAATAGAGCTCTGCAAATTACAAAAAAATTTACTTTGTTTAAAGAATACGACTTTATATTATGAATATATATCCTTACTATAAGAATCCTATTTTTACAATATTATTGTTAGAGGGGATATTCAAAGGCTTTATATCTGAGGACACAAAGCATTTTAGATACTGAGTGCGTGCAGTTTTATGTTTTAAAAATGATTCAAAAATGACGCGAACGTGATTAGAAATATATGCATGCCTTTGCAATACAGTACGGAACTGAATATATATTATTTCATTAAATCGAAGCTAAATTTTAGATCATAACACTAGAACGGTGATAATAATATTTAGCAATTGTTTATTAAGTTTAGGAATATTTTACAAATTCCAAAAAATGCTTAAATCTATGGAAACGACTCCGTAAGTAATTGCAATAATAATTAGCTGCATTGACTTGAAATGTTTAATTATTATAAAGCATACTGAGTATCTCAGTACGACATAATACAGTTTTGATGGAAAGATATTACTGGAATTATTCTTATTAAAAGATTAACTAATAACAATTAGTTCATTCCGGCAGAATACGCAAATTCTTACAGCAGAATTTTAGAATCTGGAGTATAAGGACTGCGTTGTAAAACGAAACAGTAGACATTAAAAATAGTTATTTATAATGATGTCCTTTTTTAGTAAATAATTGATAATATTTGTATCTGGATTTGTCACTTTAGTTTATTATTGGTTTATCAGATATTGTCTGATTGAAGCTTTTGAAACACATTTCCATTCCGAATTTGATAAGGTAGCGAAAGAGCTAGCTCTTGTTTCCTCTTCCCAAATGCTTAACTATTCAGTTCCCTTTAGACAGTTAACCAACCAAACAAACTTTCTTGGCCTACGGAAATTTTCCCAAAATCAAGACAGTTCTTCATTTCGTAACACAGAATTTAATTATACAGATGCATTTATCAGACATCAATTTGTGACTGAATACGCTATCCGTAAATTTCTGTTAACAGAATACTAAGATGATTAAACCTTCAAGGTAAAAGAAGAATAACATATTTTAAATAAGCATCACGCCTTATCATTTAACACCAGCAATAAATTATGAGTTACTGAAATAAAAGATATTTTTATATTAAATACCTAACATACCAATATACTTAACAAAACTAAAATTACTATGCTTTCTCGTATAATAATTATTTGTTTGCGATTTACAAAGTAGCTTCATTATCTGATGATTTCTCTTATCTATCTTTCGCTCTTCTCTATGAAAAAGCTTATAAAGCTGAATTTAGTACATAAAGTCCAACTAATTAGTATCGCTGAGAAAATTATTTTATCATTAATAAACGCTTCATCTGTTGAAAAATCGCACACAAAAGCATTTCATACACATGTTGTTTCCCATTCTTCTTATAAATGAAGTTATAAGAATTATAAAGCTCAGCTAAGGTTTTGCATAATGATAGTAAACTATTTACTGTAAATAGAAGCAAAAATTTCGATTGCTAAGAAAATATATGATTAAAAAGATTTTCATATGGAAATCTTAATTTTTTTAATTAGTGATTTATTGAATTTGTTCCTTGCAGTGTAAATATACTTAATATAAGTTTTTAGTTAGATTACAAATTAAACTCTTAAGAGTAAACTAAGATTTGAAATTTTGTTTCGCAATGAGAACTTTCTTTTTTACACTTTTTTCAGACAGAGAAGAAAAGCATGAAAATATCTTTCTAGAGTTCCTTGTTGATCTTTTCTGTGCATCAAATGTACCTTGTTCGTTTCTCTTCCTTCTTCTTAAATTTCTTCACAGCTCCCTCCCTTTCCATCAGTTGAATGTATTTGGAAGTAATCTCTTCAATGTATCTGAACGACAATATGTAGGCCGACACCGCATGTTAGCTTATGAATTCCCTGCCGGCTTCTTCAACCACGTTGTTTTCTCATTGTTTTTGCTTGTCAGCTACCCCTTAAGCTTACCGGCGGCCGAGACTGTTGCATATGCGACTTTTCCCATGTACAACAGGAATATAAGCCAATTTCCTTAAAATGCTCAACATCTCTTGAGACACAGAAATTTTACTTGTCAGCCATGCCGTAAATGTAATGATGAAAATATAGGCCCGTAATAAAAGAAGATCGGTTAAAAGGAAATTATTTACTCATAACAGAACGTTTAAACTTTTTAAAAAAATCTTTATTGCAGTGAGGTTTCAGTGAACAATATAGCAATCCTCACAGAACTCACAACTCTTTCTGTCTATCTTTTCCTCATCTAACAATTTTATTCTTTGCACTTTAGTTACAACTGAAGATAACGCATGGTCTGTTATCAGGTTCAATGTTCCGCCTTACTTGTTTGAGAACATTCAAGAACCTGACTCGGAACAGGGAGCTTACTAAAGCTATGTTCAATAAATGTGGGAAGTAGACAAGATACACAGGAAGGGTATACGAAACCCTTTATTTTTCACTCTTTACAATGATTTCCGGACTTCGGAATACAGAGACCAACCACTTGTGCACTTGTGGTCTGAACGTAAGAATATAAAAATATTAACTAAACTCTAACTTAACTTTGGAGTAACAAACAAGGGCCTCCGAGAAGATTGGCCGTATATTAACAGGAAGCCGTATGTAGTACAGAGAACTGTTAACACTACAATACGTTTAAAATTATTAAGAGGATTAAACCTCTGTCCTGGGAGGCAACCAGCAACCGAGTAAAACTGCTAAGGCAGGCGGCCTGCTTCTACTAACTCCTTCCTCTCTCTTGCTTGGCAAAAAGCCACAACTTAAGTACTTGGCGTTCGCAAGACAAATTTGCATAAATAAGTTAAAGCTTTTAATTCTGGCCGGAAGTAGAAAATAAGAAGTGATAGTAAAGATTTAAAATAAAATAAACGTTAGTAAAACTTAAGATCCTTACACTGTTACTCGAGCAAAGAAGTCATGAAAATAGTCTGACAACATTCTGGCCAAATTATTGATGATGGAGATAAAGTGTCCAGCTTTATAGTTATAATCAACTGAATCTTCCATTTCATAGAGATCCTTCAAACGATGTCTCAAATTTCTGGTTATCTTCTTTAATCCTGCAACAGTCATTAGTCTTATAAGCAAAGCTGCAGGTTATTCTTTTGTACAATAATAAACATATACCAGGGATGCTTTATTGGGTGATGACTTTTGTATTAGATCTTGCACATGTAGGTGTAGATGTGCAGCTAAGATTTCCTTGGCATACTTTCTTGTGCAGTGCTCTCTGTTGGACATAATTGTAACCAAAATATTTACATACTAAAATTCTTAAGAAGCCGTCATTTTACATTTTATGTATTTTTATGTTAACTGCGTTACTATATATGTCAAATTGAGAAAAATACAACAAATATTTTAGATATTTACTAATTTTTAAACTACCATATTTTTGAAGTGTTGGTGTATTTAATTATGGCAAAGTACACTAGGGCTATCTGCCTAAGGGGGGTGCCTTCGTGGAGGACTTTCTAAGGGAAACTGGCTCGTACACACGTTACACATTGGGAAACTACCCTATTTTTGAACCGTGCTCTTGTCAGTTGATTCAACATTCCTCGTAATTTACATAAAATTAAGTAATTAAACTATTTCCACAGCCAAATCTGTAATTATTCTCCCCATAAGGAAATATTACTAAATTCAAAATCTAAATTACTAGAATATTATGAAAAAACTAGTAACAAAATAATTCAAAAATAAGTAGATAAACAAACAAAGATAAAATAAATTGGAAAGAATAAAAACGTATGAACGTTTGAAACTTTTAATTTTATTTAAAACCATAACTGTGTATATTAACTAAAAAGCGTGAGATTATCCGTAAATGTAACTTTAGTCTAAAAATCATGCATTTTATCTGATGTTAGGAAATTTTCAAACAGTAGTCAGGAAAACAGTAGGGTGTTATAAAAACAGCACGGGATATAACTAACTGTTAATTATAGTTACAGGTAAATACTGTATATTGACAAAAACAATTAATCCCTGCATTTTTAATTTATGTTGCCCATATCTCATATTTACTAATCATTTTCTTTATTTAATAAAATACCTTACATTGGACTTGACCGACAAATTTTCGTTTAATTCTATATGCAAAAAGTTTCTTACAAATATAACAGATTCTATGTTACTTAATAGTCAAACCCTTTACATAAATGCAGAAAATAGTGCTATGATGGGAAAATGTGATTGTAAAAATTCATTGCAATTTCAAGAAAAATTTGTTAAACTACTAAAAAAGGCACCTCATTTCTAATTACATTCAGAAGCTGCCTGTCAAGATATCTTGCAAGCTATAAGTCATTACTTTTAAACATTCATTAGAAAATCTGTCAAGATTTTGAATATTTTCTACAGTTTTTGGCATACAATTATTCAGTTCTCTTTCAAAATTCGTTTTTAAGGTAAAGAACGTTTGAGTAAGGATATTCTCCGTCGAAAAAAGACAGAGAGAATTTAGTTAATCATTTTTCTTCCACAATCTGAACGCCATTTTTCATGCCTTTTCTCCCTATAGGATCACATTCAATAATGATACAGATATTGAGAAAAAGGGAAAAAGTTGGAAGACCTCTTTATCACAAACTAACGTTGAAAGCTTTTCATACATTATATCTCCTTATGTTCAGAATGATTTGTGACAGAAGTGAGAATCGAGTTTGGAACTCCTATTAAATGAACTTGATAAGAACTTATTTTTGTGTTGCGTTAAAACACATTTGTTTGAAATGTCTATGAATTTAATTCCCCGCGCCCGAGATGACATTTACTGTCGCCTTTGAATCAACATTGTAAGTTCGAGAAATTATAGCTTTAACATAAACGTTTTCAAGTTATTCAAAGTATCGCTGATGAAAACGTTTGCAAGTATTTTCTGTTTCTTCGTAGTATTTTAGCATCTCAGATTTTGTTCAAAATATCACCTCCCCGGTTATGACAGAGGATAAATATGATTAAATATTTAAACTTGTATGTGTTTACATTTGATTTAATGGCTGCAATTTAAGACACATTATGCTAAATAGTTCCTGAAATAATTTTTAAATAAACTTTTGTAATAGAGTGTAAATGTTTCCAAAACTTTTAAGCATATGTGTATTCACATTAGGATTAATGACTACAGATAAGGTCACATCAAACAAAACAGGTGCTAAAATAATTTTGACATATACTGCGTTATCACTATCTTAGCAGAATGACCAGTCTTAATTGACCACTTGTAGAGTCATTATGTTATTTTAAACCGGAAAACACAAAAAGGAGCAGTGTCTTCGCCGGGACTGAACCTGGACCTCTCGAATACACGCCGAGTGTGCTACCGTTACACCAAGAAAACATGCAGAAAGTAGGGAGAAAATACCTTATATACTCCCCCTTTTAAAGGGCGACTGGGTATTATGTTCTCCCTCCTTCCGCAAGCCTTTGTGGTGTGACGGTAGCATACTCGGAGTGTATTCGAGACGTCTGGGTTCGAGTTCCGGCGAGGGCGTTGCACATTTTTCATGTCTGTTGCTTCAAACAATTTAATATTTTCTACGGTTGATATCGAAAATATCGACATTTTGAGAGACAACTTATTCGACTGTAATGCATGTATAATGACTATAAATAAAATATATACAGCATTTAAGCATTGCGCGTGTATTTGGGCTTAACATAAAATCTCTATCTTGGGGGAAGTGGTGCAGCTGCATATATTTAAATATCCGTTGAATAGCAACTTCAATCTGTTTTGTTGCTCTATATTTTGGCATATACAAAAAGTCAGTTAATCAAGTTAATCTCGCTTAACAAAAAGATTCTACAACTGGGCACAATAATCTTCGGATTCTTAAAATGGAGCCTGGGTTTAATTCACTTGTTTTTTTCCCTCATATAACCAAGATTTACGAAATAAAGCTTCTTCAATATATTTCGCAGTTACAGTCGCTTTAATACGGTAGAATTTACATCATTATACCGTTTCCTTAGATTTAGCATTAAATACGAAATAATGCTCGCCAAGCGATAAATATACATTCTTTTTACCACTTATATCAACGCATCGAGTTGCCGCTTGCTCAAACTTGGAAAACTTCTAGCAGAGTTTGAGCTACAATCAAACTTAACTCGTGGTATTTTCATCCCCGTGTAACTTGGCAGTTATTAATTCGAATATTTTGCGAGAAAAGTGGCAGGTGAAACAACGCAGGTGATTATACAAGTAACTCGATACGAGTTCTCTTTCAAGCTCGTAGCTACTGAAAGCTCACGCCTCTGCCTTTACTTTTTGTACTCCAGAGCAGAAAGGAATATGCTGCAAGGAAAGTGCATAACTCAGGATTTAATAGACAACAGATTTAAACACGTGAATTGTTTAAGCAAAGCTTTCTAATGTTTAATTCTATTATTTCTATGTTTAATTCAGGGCATTTGAGATTTAATGCCCGTATTTTAGGACTGCACTAATGATTCGTCTTCCTAGAGCGTAGTTTAACAGCGAGGTGGATAATGCTTTGTGAATTTTGCATTTACTTTGTAAGGATGTTTTCGAAATTTTCTTTCTTGTATTAAAAATAAATGGAAAGCAAAAATAAAATCCGTATGCATGCACTTTTAGTTCAAAGAGGTTTCTTTCAGCAACTGCAGACGGTAAAATATACTAGTACATTATCACGATCACTATATTCCATGAAAATTTGTCTCTTCTAAATAATGTTTCATGAAATGCAATGTTTATATATTCATGTTACTAAAATCAAATCAATTCCTGTGCCTCTCTCTTTTTTAGTCCAAAGGAGCTTTCTCCCTGAGGGACTATTGTTTTCGTTTTGCGATTTTGCGTCGAATCACTTTGAATGTCCGTTTCACTTTTCAAACTGTTGCCAACAAATATTATCGCCCTGCATTATATATGAAGAAATTAAATAATAAAGAATATGTATGAATGTATGTATGTTTTTTGCATTGTGATAAAACAACGGTACCTAGAGCCATCAAATTTTGAATGACGTAATCCTACTGCGAATATGGGCGTCTGGAAGCCCTAATTTCAAATTTGGAAATTGTCTTATTATCGATTTCATATTTTGTAAAACGTTAATGAACGTTTGATTAACAAACTCAAGGATTTGAAAGCCAGCAATGGCAACGTTGTACAGGAAAAACATTTTTATCTCCAGCGCGCGATATTGTGTATCGGAAATTCTAAAGATATGCTCAATTTAAAAATATTTTGCAATATTGCTCTTGAAGTGAATTTTATGGTTTAAGTGCGAATAATATGATATTTAATAAATAAAGGTAACACACAAAATGTTAATAAACGCCCCTCTGGACGTAATTTAAAATCCGAACCCTTTCAGATTTTCTTTTTCTTTTTGAGGAAAATAAAACGTAATTCATTTCAAAACGCCAAATCCAAAGTTATGCGCTTGCAGGGTATACTAGGTCATTTATAACTGAAAAGCACTCCCAGACGTATGTTTTAAGATAAATGCCTTCATAAAGACCATTCTAAGGGGAATTGACATGTATTCATATTTTGCGCGAAGAAAATCTCGAAAAGTAGCCAAATGAGGCGTCACCAGTTCGCCAAATGAGGCGTCACCAGTTCGCCAAATTAGGCGTCACCAGTAGCCAAATCAGGCGTCACCAGTCCGAAGTCATAAACGCTTGAGAACGCTCATGTTTTTTATCTATTTAGCAGCTGATGGGAATTAGAAGTTTCGAAGACATATAATATGCTTATGTTAATATGCAGATTAAAATATTTAAAATTATCATTGACTTAAAATTATTGAGAAGTCAGCTTTTCATTTTAAAAACGAAAAGAATGTTTAAAAATCAAGAAATTGTGTCCTATCTCTATGAAGATAGTAACAGCTTAACATTCAAAATGAAATGACAAATCATGCTAGTTTAATTTTATTTAGTGCTACATTCACCTCTTATTCAGAATTTAAATCGAGCTTTCAGAAAATAGATAGATCCAATATAATTTTATTATAATCTGCATTTTATTAGCCCAAAGGGCGTTAACCCAGAAGGGCTATTAATTTCGTTTTGGCAATTTTGCGTCTAAAACTTTAAAAGTCTGAATCACTTTTCAAATCGTTGCCACCAGATATTATTACCCTGTATTATATTTATATAAATTAAATAATGAAGTATCTGCATGAATGTATGTATGTATGTTTGTCGCACTGTGATAAAACAACGGTACCTAGAGCCATCAAATTTTGAATAACATACGTCTGCCCCCTACTATGGGCACCTGGAACCCCAAATTTGGAATTTGTTTTATTATCCATTTCTTATTTTATAAAGCATTTATGAGTTTTTTATAAAGAAACTCAACGATTTCAAAGCGAGCAATGGTAACACTGTACGGGAAAAAAAAATTATCTCCTGCGCGCGAGACTGTGTATCGGAAATTCTAAAGATATGCGCTTTTAAATTTATTTTGCGATATTGCTGTTGAATTGAATTTTATGGTTTAAGTGCGAGAAACAGGGTATTCAATAGATAAAGGTAAAACAAAACTTTAAAATAAAATTTGAAAGCTTTCAGGATTTTTTTAAATTTAATTCATTTATTATTATTATTATTATTATTATTATTGTAAATTCTTTTATTTTTACTTTTTATCATTAGCCCAAAAGGATCTATTAGTCACAAAGGGGATTTCGCGCCGGTTCGCTATAAACGACACCTCGCTTTTCAAATTGTTGCAAAGTTAAATAATATAGAATCATAATATAATGTATGTATGTGTGTTCTTCGCATTGGAACAAGGTAACGGTACTTCGATACTTCAGATTCTCAACAATGTATTCCTCCACCCTAACATGAACACCTGGAAGCCAAACGTTTAATTTCTAATATGTTTCATTATTTATTTAATGTTTTGTAATTCTTTAATGAATTCTAAAATAACAAAATTAATAATAATAATAATAATATTCGAAATAAAAATTTTATCTCCAGTGCGCAGACTGTTGCCATTCGGTGAAAAAATGAAAGATATATATCATTCAATTTTAATTGGAAAATTTGACTCTATGAAAGCAATTTGTTGCCGCGGCAGAAAATAAAATAATTTTATTTTCCACGCGCCGGCGTGTTACCATTTAGCAAAACCTGTGATACTTTCAAATTTAATCATCAGCGTTATTGAGTAATAACTAAGCGCTTTAAAAGCATTTCCTAAGAATACTTTTTAATTTGATTGATTTAAGTAAACTTTTATTAAAATTAGATATCTAATTAGAAGTAGTTAATATTTTTATAAAATACTGCTAGCTGGATTTGCTAAAATCATTATGGACTTGTTTTATGATAACTATTTTAGGCGGCTGACCGTAAGAGTCACATGTTTTTAAATAAATAATGTAACGAAGAAATTTAAAGAAATAATATTATATATAATAAAATTATTGTATATAATTTAAATTATTTTAAAGAAATAATGACAACTTCTAACACTCCATCGGGAATTCTAATGCTATGCTGTTTTAAAATATTATGTGATTTGCTGTTACTGTTGAATTGAATTTTCTGTGGCGTGAATGCGAAAAACGTGATATTTTATAAATAATGTTAGCACATAAAAAAATTTTAACAAAAAAAAAAAAAAAAAAAAAAAAATTGTTAGCCATATTACCAGAAAACTGAATATTGATCTGATAAACTGGAAAAAGACTAAACAAAATATAAAAATGTATACCAAAACTTAACGCTGTATCGGGAATTCTAAGCATACGCTGCTATGCGGCTTTTAAACATATTGTGATCTTGTTGTTAAACTGTATGTGGCGTAAGGGCGAAGAAAACGATGCGTAATAATAAAGTTAAAAAGCCAAAATAATGTAAGATAGCAGGAGTGAATGCATGGGCAGACTAGTAGATTTTGGCTCAGTTAGAAATTTGAAAAACCTTAACAAACCCTTTTGGGCAATCGTTAAAATATGAAAACTTTGAATTTTTTTTTAAATGATTTTATTGTTACATTTTATTTATGAACTTTCGTTTGAGTTAGAATAGAATTCTATTAAAGATTCATTTATGTTATCATATTGAATGACAAAGAAGCAATCATTGAATTTTAAAATGCTCATAATTTTATTCGCCTTGGTTTTGTTTTAAAATATTGGCAAATTATGCTAGTTGTTGAAAGTATTCATTAGTTAGGATAAACATTAACAGGAAAACGCTAATGTTTATCTGTCTGTGGTGTAAAAGTAAAGAATTGTTTTTTTTAATTACGTATGTCTTTTCCTTATCCCATTCCTAAGAAGTTAAACACGATGTTTAAGTAGATTCAACTCCTCTTCCCTAATAAATTCCATTAATCACATCCAAATCATCTGATGAATTATTATTGTACTCTGTATAACAAAACGGCTCAAACTGAGTAGACATTTTCCGGGATTTAACTAAAAGTATTTATTAAATATCCCCTTCTAAGATAGTTGCTTTTAATGCGGAGACTAGTAGCCGTACATTCTAAAACAGAACGGGTATGCTGCAAAGTGACATCATGTCAAGGAAATTTAATTCTTACAACGAGGAAAACTTCCTTTCGCTAATTCTTTTCGCATTTTCATCGATTTCATTGGAATTTTTTTTTCATTCCCACAAAACGGTTAAGGATTCCTTCGAAAACTATTCCGGAAGAAAAAGATTCTAAGAACGGATTTTGTAACATTAAGAATCGCAAGGAAAGAAACGTGCTTTTTGCAGCTATTATATTTTACTCCTCAAGCTTACGTCCCATATATCAAGGGAAAACAATCTGAACGTTTCTGCTGAAGTTTTCCGCTTCTCTGCTTGTTTTCTAGCAGTTTTATCTTGCAATATATTCTTCCCGTCTTTGTCCAGGGAAACCTGCAAATATTCTATTTCCCGTAGCAGTTTGAAAGAAACGCTCTTTTTCCCAACCATGGAAAAGAGAAGGACCACCACGCTACGCCCGTGCCCACCTTCCTTAAATTCGCTTTTCTCGGCCCATTTGAATGCCAGCAGTCTCTCTTTGCTTTTTGGAAGACCGGAAATACGCCTTTGGGTATTTTTCAGAGCGTCAGAATATTTATGCTTTGTTTTACGACGACATTTCGCCGGTTCTGCCCTGACGTACTTAAGATTCTCCTGATGGGCGATGCTGTCGTCCATCCTTTCCACTGAATGGCGGTGTGGAGGGGGCACTTAAATGTTGCTTGGGCTCAGATATTTAAGAATCCTTTACTTAAAAAGATGGAATACTCTTTACAACTTTCCCTTTAACTCGTGTTTTATTCAGACTGATAAATAGCATTGAGCCATTTATGAATGCACCGCGCTCAATTGCTTTGGAATGTTTCGTTTAGATGAGAGGTACTCGTACTGAGTAAAGATAGTGTTTTCTTTAACGAAGGAGGGTGGGAACGTTTTCTATTCCTTACTATAGAACGTACCTTGAATCATAGCAGTGATGTTCTCGCTTAACCTTTAGATTAGAATCAGGTTTTCTCAACCGGCGGTACGCGTACTACTGATGGTACGCAAGAGAAAAATAGATGGTACGTAAAGAAGCAAAGTATTTTAACTATTAAATTTAAGAATTAAAATCCCAACATCCTGATTGAGATTTTTCTCTAACATTTGTAAATTTATGCGATCTCAGCTTTGTTCAAGAATGGTGGTGGTAGTACTACTTTCTAGTAGTGGTACTAAAGGTTTTCAGTTTTTGTTTAGATGGTACGCGTTAATCAAAAGGTTGAGAACCGCTGGTTTAGATATTGGCAACCGATAAATGATGTGAAAATTTACAAACGTCATAATTCCGTTGAAACGAAATTAAATGTATTTATATACTGAGTGCTATATAGTCTATTTAATGTTTAGATTCAATGTCTAGCTGTCTATGATAAACACCGATCGCACATAAATCAGTTCTACGCAAGCTAATAAAGTCTGCATAAGTTTATAAATTTGTCTGGCTCACAACTTTTATTTTCGGATCTTTCCCTCGAATGACTTTTCTCCTGAAAATTTAGCATACGCATGTGTTGTGAATAAGACTTGCACTTGAGCACCTCCCTTCAATGCACTCAACTATGCTTGCATCATTATATGAAGATCAAATATATCGCAATTCAACGGATGTAAAAGTAATGTTGGCACATTTTAATTTTTCACTGTATTGGAAGCTAATAATAAAATTTTCCTTCAAATTTTGCAAGTGACACTATATTTTTCCCGCCTTCTTCGCGTGCCTTCTAGGTGTAGTGGTCAGCAGGCTGGGCGTGTAGGCGTTTCTAATTTTGCAAGTCTCTTGCTTCCAAAATACCTAATGTCTCTACAAATGGCGCTCGAACTAAAAAGAGTGATGGGTGATGATTCTCCACAACCCCCGGATTTGGCTGTTGGGTCCCCTAAAACTCCAGTCGCCCTTTAAAAGGGGAGTATATAAGGTATTTCTCTCGCCTTCTTAGCGTGCATTCGTGGTATAGTGGTATGTACGTTGGGCGCGCGTTCCAGAGGTCCGCGGTTCGATTCCCGGTCTCTTGATTCCAAAATACCTAATGTCTCTACAACATTTGTATATAACAATATAGCTTCTGGGGGAAGTTTTGTGTTCTTCATACTTTTTTGGTCATGTTCGTGAGTTTTTTCTGTTCAGATATTGCACTTATTGCATAAAATTGTTATATAATAAGAAATATTAAGGGAGATAAAAATATATTAAAAGTGTGTGTATATTTTCCCCTCATATTTATTCTACATAAATTCTTTACTACATGATATAGCTTCATATCAACAGCAATTAATTATCAATTTTATTAATATATTTTTGTAAGTCTTGATTATTCCTCTGAATTGTCCGTCCATATTCGGCTATCGACTCTGAATATACACCTTGATCACTACTGAACCCCTTTAAAGTTTTATCGACCGTCGAGCGGTCAATACCGACACCATTGGAACCTCGAGTCTCAGTGGTCTGGTGTCTTCATTACACTTATACTTTATGTTAGATATAAAGCATATTCATATTCAGGTATAATATGCCACTATTTCTGGATCATTTCTATTCTTAAAAGTAAAGAAAATATATGTGCCTAGGTCAACAAGAAAATAGTTATTAAATTTAATTATAATAAAATTATTTCGAAAAAAAAGGGTGAATTACATTGAAGACTACAATGACGTAAAATTCGATTAAAACAATACGTTAATTGTAGAGACATTAGTTATTTTTTTGAAAGCAGGAGATATGAAAAATGGGCAGTACCCTCGCCGGAACTCGAATCACGTACCTCTAGAATACGCGCCGAGTGTGCTACACCACGAAGACATGCTAAGAAGGCGGAAGAAATGCCTTATATACCCCACTTTTAAAGGGCAACTGAGGATTAGGAAACACAATCGCCAAATCCTGGCGGTGGAGAAACATTATCCACCACATTTGTCCCTGTTCAGGCGCCACTGTAGAAACATTAGGTAATTTTTAAAGTGGAAATAAGAAAAATGAGCAGTGACCTCGCTGGCATTCGAACCACAGACCTCTCGAATACGCGTCGAGTTTGCTGATCATTACACCACGAAGGCATGCTAAAAAGGTGGAAGAAATACTTTATATAATAATAATATGGTTAAAATATCATATTTATAAAAGTAAATAAAATCAGGAATGACCAGTTGGTATCCAGGGTTAGGCTAACAAAATTGATTTTTATTGACCTAATTCCTCAATTTGAGAATATTTTCATACTTCTGAACACCTTCTGATAATCTGATTTCCTTATAAAATATCTTTCAAATAAATAGCATTATGTTTTAATCTCAAATGAAATGATGATCCCACATTGAATTAACATCCACATCAACTTCCTATTTTCCCCAGTCTGAGAAGAGGAAAGGCATGGGTTTTGCTGAGATTTAAGCCCAGGTCTTTTGTTCCGAGATATTACCCACTAAATTATCAGAGGTGGCTACTGGCTTTGGTTATTTTTTTTAGCGACGAGACTTGAGCGATTTTAGTTGACACTGAATTTGATTTACTGACTATAATCTGACCGTAGATTCAACTCTACTAACAGTGCTTTGTTCAGTAGTGCTTAACCGATTCGCTTGATTTGAACGTAATGCGCTGAAAATTTCAAGATTTAAAACTGTAATATGTTCATAATATTAAAATGATGCTTCAGAATAATTTGAGAGAAAGCTTTGAGTAAATGAAATATATCTTTGCCGCAGCAAAATCATTTGATATCTTCCACAGAAAAATGCATGAATGAATTCTGAATACTTGCAATCAATTGCTCAAGGATTTGAATTACAGAGGCTATTGCACATTCTCAGAACGACTTCGATAAGAAATTTTAAAGAAGCAAATGCTTTGGAAGGAACATTTCTAGTAACGGCTTATTATTTAAAAAGAGAAATATCATTTACTACTTTTGAAGTTATTCTTCTTTTAAAATGTCTCATGTAAACAAACTGTGGATGGAAGGATATATTTCTGCACATTCCGAAGAGTAGTATTCTTATTCTAATGTGAAATGTATGGATTAAAATTTCTAAATACAAAATAAGCCAATCGTAACGGGCGAAACTCTCAACCACTACCTCTACATGTAAAAAAATGCCCTAAAATGGTACGTAGTCTATCTAATGTTTCTAAAGTTAAATGTTTGGTAGCAAGAGAAAATTTCCCCACGCATCGCATAAATACATTACAAAGTTTTTAAATACATATGTAGTAACAATAAAGAAAATAATAAACCAAGATTTACAACTTAAAAAAAGCTAAAAAACATAATATTTAGCAGCTTTTGCTGAGACACAGGGCTCAACGCACAACAATTTGCAGAGCCTCGTTTGAAAACAGTTCAACAGGAGATAAATGGAAATGCATTGTGACCTTGATGGAACAAAGTTTACCTAAGTAACTGCAATAAAAATTATCTGTTTATATCGAAAACGATGAGAAAAAAAGGACAAACCTGTTTCCGTCAATGCACAGAAATTTTCAGTAAATGATTAATGACGTGTCGTAAGATTATCTTACAACGGAACTTTAAAGATAAGAAGACTGGGAAAAATGTTAAAATCAATTCAACACATTATCAAAAGAAAGTATGACGTTCAATATTTACAGAAGATATTCCTTTCTTTTATCCAAATGACTTTCAAAGAGTGAAACTGCATCAAGACAAAACAGCAAGTTGTACTTGGAAAAGTACCAATGCGTTTCTTTGAACAAATGTAGAATGATACAGGTACTAGATACACACTTTTTAACGTATTCCTGCGAAGTCCTTTGACGCTTCATCTATGGACTTTTGTGGTTCTGGTCTTTTGACAAGAGCTCTTTCTAAGTGCAAAACCTATCACGAATAATAAACTGTGGAAGGTCCATGGAAGATTACTGGAAATCAGTACCCTCGGACATTTTACGAAAAGCCTTCTGTCATGGAAATCACGATGCAGTCTTTTAGCACAGAGAAAAAGGGCTTTAAATTGGAACATTTAAAAAAGTACTCTTTGCATTTTAAACGTTAAATAAGCGGCGCTGATATCGTTCTAAAAATGTGTAAACACCCTCTGTAGTGTTATTAATATAGATCAAAATTAATTCCTACATAAAAATTACTGCCTTTATTGTACAGAATTTTCAAGTTTTGTTCACTTATGTATACAGCAAAATCTCAGTATGTGCCGATCAAGTAGTTAGCAAGCTTACGAAAACCTACCAGGTAGAGTGACAAAAACAATTAAATGAATATTTAACAAAAATTAAAATTTTCCTGTATAATATCTCATTATATCTATTACATTATTTTCACTCAGAATTGTCACCACAAGCATTTTATTATAAATTAAGTTCTGAATATAAAATACAAGCTTTCTATTAATTAAAGTAAATTAAGATACAGTTCTTAAAATAATTAAAATTTCGCGTTTCGAAAACTTGCTGATTAATGATTGAGGCTCAGTCATTTATCAGCTATCACTCTATCACTAACTCAATCATCTATCACTCTTTGAGGTAAGGAAACTTATTTAGCTAATTTAATTTTCTCAGTATTTCAGTGACACGAATAAAAGGATGTGTGTGACATAATCATAGCTTTAATTCACTAAATCCACTTTCCTCAAACCGCGGATGCAATCAAGAATAGGTTAAAAGTATCTGCTTGCCATCATCGTTTATCCTACTTTGCAATTCGCATTCATTGATCCGCATTTAATACCATCAAATTCAAGTGAAACAGATATTCGTCTAATCCATTAATATTCTTGGATAAACACTGATGTTCGCGAACAGATAGGCACTAATCCTATAGTATGGGATTCAGAATTAGTTAGCGAAAAGTTCTGCACATTCAACGAGTTTGAGCTATGAAAAGGATTGATGGAACTCCTGAAAGATTTTTTAATGTGCGAGCGTAGGTCATGATAATACTCACAAAATGAATTACAGTGGACGTTAAGTAGGTGATGAGCTGTTGTTTACACATTTCGTTTACTAAATAGAAATGCAGATTTAGGTTATTCATATCTTACGAAGGATGAATGTAGACCTTTTATGAGAAAATCATGGTTATCGCGACTAATATTTGATTGTTTGCTATAATAAGTAAGTATTGTGATAAAGGGAAACAGTAAAGGGCAACATAAGAAGGGATTTATAATTCATAGCATATCCATTTCTAAAACGCCGTTAAATTATTCTTATATCAAACCAATGTGGAATAGTTGGAGCTTATTTCCTAGATCTGATCAGACCTGCAAAGAGGAAAGACCTAAATTAGTAAATATGATTTCTTTGTAAATATTTTATTCAGGATATTTATTGGTTTATTGCTTAATAAT
This sequence comes from Stegodyphus dumicola, assembly GCF_044657685.1. Taxonomy (NCBI): domain Eukaryota; kingdom Metazoa; phylum Arthropoda; class Arachnida; order Araneae; family Eresidae; genus Stegodyphus; species Stegodyphus dumicola. The sequence goes on from NC_140781.1 coordinate 187,826,943, forward strand.
GGCAGAACAACTGAGGACTATCTGAAGGCGTGCTTACCAACTATTTTATGCTTCTTATCATTGGTAATCATATTATTGATTTTAAATTTACAGTTTGAAAATAGTTTTCTTCAAGTAAAATCGCCCTGCTTGGCAATGTTTGAGTATTATCTCAACACACGCTTATTTTTTATTCACCACAGATCTCATCATTTCTGCTTAATTTCGACCGCAATTTTTGGCCTTCTGCTGCATGTAGGGGCGTATTATAATTGCCTACTATAACATTTACAACATTATTACCTTTTTCGGATCATATGCTATAATCAATACTTGATTTTCAATCATTAATTTGGATCCACGAAGGATTTCAAACTATGATTCACTTTACGTAACGTTAAGCAATTGTATTGCAACCACCGTTCAGCTGTTGAATGATGTATACCAGGAATTAAGCTATTTGTTTGTTTACTTTACTCAATTTGACTTTTAGGATTGTGAGATAAATGAGTTAATACATACAGAATTTCAGTTATCTGTTTACTTTGCCTCTTGAGTGCACAGCTAACCCATTTATTAGCATGCAGCCTTGAATTAACCATAAGAGAAATCAAATAAACCATGTGGCACATCATGAACGAAAGCCGCGGGAGGAAATTATTCAGCATTTACTGAATGTAACATAGCTGGATAGCAGAAAGCTATATAATAGTAAAACAGTCAAAATAGTAGGCAATGTCCATCAGGACTGTAATGTAACCAGAACTGTAGTTAGCTGCCAATGTAATGGAAGGAACGCTATTGAAAGAAATATAATGACTTAAACGAGGACATCATATATTAACGTGCAGTCTCTATTACACAGTAACACAGTAATAATACCATAAACAGGAAAATTCTAGAGATGTTCTGTTCATGGATGCATTGAACATTTATAACTGAAATTTAGTAAGGGGAAATGGAAGCATAATATGCTTCATAGTATAATAAATATATTAAGAAGACTCAATTATGCTTGTATGTAAAAGGCAGTGAGCCGTATAATATGTTAAATGGTAATAAAATACATTAACTTGCCCAGATATTGAATATTTATTAGATAATACCTAAAACTTAATGTGCTATGCAGTAATTGGTATTGCGTATTCTACATGCACTGTAAGGGAAATGCAAGTTGCAGTGAAAATGAGCACAGTGTAAAATGAAAAATATGGTATGTTGATGAAAATGACTTGACTGTGATAATATAAAGACGCAAAATTTTATAAAATCTAAACAGCATTTTATAGCCATTATACTTGACTTGGTTGTTATAAAATGCTGAACTGACTCGCTTAGGATGTTGTTGTGCAAATGCAGATGAAATTCTGAGAAACTTAGAACCTAAACAAATATATCACTGCTGAGTAATTTCTGAATGAATCTCTCTCATTATTAATTTTATAATTGTAAAGTATCGCAAAATAAATAAATAAATAAAAATAGCATGCAACCAGCTAGGTACCCGAACTTGGATCCAACGATCATTATTCATCGGTATTAGCCCATGGGTTATTTTCATAAAATCTGAAATGAATTAAAAGACTTTTTCAACTATATGCAACTGTTTATATTTACTGAATATAAATTCGAAATTTATCATTAAAGTTTTAGTTGTTAAAGTTTAAGCTTTTGGTCCCCTCACTCTTTCGATTTTTGATATTTTATACCATATCCTTATCACGTCTGCCTATTTATCTCAGCAGATTTCTCTCCCAGGAAAAATTATTTTAAATCGTTATTAGTATTTCTTATCCCAGAAAGAGGAAAACTTCTGCAGTTATTCAAGTTTACCACATTTTGTTTCTTTTCTTCTTATAAACAATTATATTTCTTATAAACATTTCTCTTTGATTATAAGAAATAAATACATGCCTGGTATAAAGTAATTTTTGCGATTTCATTTTACATCAGACAAGTAAGCTTTTGAATATCTTATTATTACATTTTATATCAAATGCGCAAAAGTCCTAATAGACTGTGTATTTTCATCTAGACTTTCAGTAAGAAAATAAAATCTTATTTGCTGAGAAAAAAGGCTTAGTTACCGTCGTTTAAACTTTGAATTAAACGTATTAAATTACACAAAGTTTCCCCTTTAAACTAATATATTTAATTTTATATAGTTTGCAATTCAGATATTTTTTGCTCAAGTTACCACTCGCGAATTTATATTTTAGCTAATACAACTCTCTAGGTCCACATGTGAAGAGTAATAAGATTTTCGGAGAATAAAACACGTAAAATTAACTGTTTGCTTGCCGGCATTCAAACTACAAATTTTTCATCTGTCTGCTACATATGCTAACCACTTATACGACAAGAACACGCACGGGAGAAATGTCATAATTCCTTACACATTTTAATCCACAGAGTGATTAAAGATAACTGATGAAAATATAAAGCCAGGCTGAGGAGCCCAAAATAAACAGGTTTTGTAATACAATGTCAGGGTGAAAATAGTGCTTTGAGGTGGTATAGATACGTAGAAACGTTCTACTCGTGTAAAACGCCATTTCCCTTACGTATTTTGAGCGTTATGCGCTTGTACATGAAAGCGAAGTTCGCCGACATTCATCTGATACATGGCTCAGCTCTACTGCAGCCTGCACCTAGTTTAAAAAGCACCCGTGTAGTCCACGTCTTACTCAAGTTCAGCTACATTTACCTCTTTCAATGCTGAGTTTACGATAAAAAAACTGACTGAGCTGTCTATGCCAGATATTTCATTAAAATTTCGCCAAAAAATTCTTCATTTTCATAACTTATATAATACATAAAAGTAATAAATTTCTCCCTAATACCACAAAGACATGAAAAAAGTAATTATGTAAGTGCGTCGAGTGTGTTTCCAGTTACACCACGAAGACAAGCGGAAAGGAGTTACAAAATACCTTATAATTTCAGTGCTTTGTTCATTTTATACCTGAAGTCTGTAAGATTTTCAACTTAACACTTAAAAGACTTCTAGCATTACTTTAATACCGAGTTTGAGATATTTTTTAATGCCTGGTAATGTCTTAAATCATCTATACAGCATATTTCTCTTTATGTTATAACAAAACAAAGTAATTAAAATTACAACTGATTTGGAACAAATTTATGCTCACTTTAAACTGCATTTCCTTTTCGTTGCAATTATTTCAAAATTATTCTTATTTAATCTTCGAATTTAGAGTGGCTATCTCCAAAGCGAGATCGAAATACAGGCAAATTACCAATTCATTGCGTCTCCTGCATGGACATCTGGAAATTGCAGGAGATCGTATCGTCGGGTTGCTCCAGAAAACCAGAGAATGATTACTAGTCTACGTCGTAAAATGATTTAAAATTGTTTGAAAATTTATTAAAATTTATTCTTTTAAAGCATATTTGGAAACATATTGTGTACTCTGAAGTAACCCATGTGTTTCTACAGTAGTTGAATATTGTTGCAAAACGCCTTTCTAGAAAATTTGCAATTTTATGTGAAGTGAAAATAATTTTTGCTATGTTTCAAATATTATCCTGAAAAATAAAGAAAATTATCTTAAATATTACTTCCGTTTCATACTAAATATGTAACATTAAAAGAATAAAATAGAAAGCTAAAATAAATACTTTTGCGCATCATTTCCTTCTCCCGCTAGGTTTTATATCCGAAAACATGAATCTAAAATAAAGGAAGTATAGAACGATCTATTTTAGTACATTGATTTCTTTCCACCGTAAGCTACCAGCTGCATTATTTATAGCAGGAAATCATAGCATTAAAGCAATTGCTACTGGGTAAAAATGATAAATCTTTCATAATGCATAGACTTTTGTATTAATGAAATTCATGAGTACCAAAAAGCCCATTTTTTCAACTATAAATAAACTGTAAACCATATAACATTTTAATGCATATATTTACTACTTTTGAAAGTAGAAATGGATTAAGAAAACTCATTCAGTTGTAAAATGTTCCTCGATCAAAAATTCCTACTGGGACATTTCGAACTCCTTAAAAACGAGTCCTATGTTTAATGAATAAAAAAACTTCAACTCCCATTTACTCTAACTTATAAAGAACTAAGTGTTTATAGATTTTGATTTCAGTAGCAATATAATTAAATTTCAGTACAATGTTTCTAGTGTATAAAAGTCAGACTCTTGTAAGGAGCTTTTGAAAATTTATGGATTGTTGAACTATATGCATTGACTTATAACACAAATATATTTTCTGCAGTTCTATAAAGAGATATATTTAAGTGAGGAAGAAGACCACAAAGTTTTGTAATCAGTTCGGCACACAAACATACGCAACGAAAATCGAAACGATCTTCATAAGGGCTCATTTGTCACTTCGCGTTGCTGATAGGTACTAAAATCGCTACCAGATTGAACTCTGAAATAATATATATTTTTCCAACAAATACGAATAGAAAAAACTAGTTTACTACTGTGAAAAAGGAAGCATTGTCACTTGGTTATAGGGTAGCAAATACCATAAAAATTACTGACGCTCATAAACGTCTGAATAGATGGTCTGAATAAATCGTAGTTTCTTTGACGTGATAGGAAGCTATAGCTTTACGAGATTTGCATGAGGGGCGAGACTAACATCTCTCTCAGTAGTTATAGTTGTTGCCGCTGCTGCTAGTAATATTAATGCTTCTAGTAAATCGAATAATGCAGGAGGCCGCTTGAATTGCCATGCATGGGGCAAGAGATGCATCGGTCGCTGACCATAGCGCTTTAGCACCCAATACGATTTAGCCCGAGTATGCCACTATAGGGTGGCATTCAAATGACTCTAAAGCTCTTCCACTGCTGCTAACTTCTTAACTCTTTAATCCACATGTTTCTAAAAGGGATTTTTGCATTTATTTGTGTGAGATTTGCTTAGTAAAAATTAAAAGGTAAGTAGTGTTTTCGAAAATATTTAAGCGCTGAAATGTAATAGATACGCTTTCGAAATATGTGTGACAAACTTGCAATCACAAAGCACCGGGAGGCATAGATCTAAAAGTAGCCGCACAAAGTAGCTGAAATTTTCCTTAAAAAAATGCAATGGGGGGAGAAGAGCAAAACAGAATAAATAGCCTTAAATCTTGTTTGATGAATCTTTTTTAAACTCTCTTCTTCTTTACGAAGTCAAGTGGGAACGTTCATAAAATACGTGAACGGAGACTGGAAGAAGCGAAATCTATGCCGTACTAAATGCAAATAACAGTACGGCGCAAACTTTTTTTTTTTTTCTTTTTTCAGTTCGCAGGAAAAATAAGTGCCAAGTAAGTTGTTTTCACACCCCAAAAAAAGTCTTATATATTTTAACTCTAAAAATATGACGCTATTGGTTTTCTTATTTGTTTCTGTGCTATGACTATATCAATGATGAAAGAAATTCTTTTATCAAGAAATTAAATTAAACATACACTCCCTTTCTTGGTATGTAATGTTGCTAATTGCATTTGGCAAATGCTTCTCAACTATACATTTGACCTCAACGGCTTGTTCCGCTAGTAAATCTAATCTAGTTGTACACATCGTACTTTTAATTGATATGACTAAGAAGTTATAAAAATCTCATTTTTAGAACTATGATACGTAAAGCAAATGTTAATTCTTTATCTACCGAAACAAAAAAAATACTCGCATAAATCTATATTATCATTTAACTGTATTACCGTCTAGACATTACTGTTTCTTTCTTTATAGGAATTTGCAATGTGTTAACAAAATGTGTGCTTCAGAGACTTGTTTGTGGCTATTTTACATATGTGTAAGAAAACGATAGAACAAGAAGTTTATTTAGCACTATCTAACAACAGGTCCCTAAAATATTAATTTTGCTGCAAATCTGCATTATTAATAATGAGAATTAGTTGAACGAATATATGCAATTTTTTTCTTTCATATATATGCATATAAAAATTTACGTTTGTTTACGAAACGAAAACAAAATTTAAATAGCAATTCAATTTCGCCTTCAAGGAATGCGTTAAAGATGTTATGAATCTCACAGATAGAAATGTTAATAAATGATTATTTATTCGTTTTCAGAAGGATTTTACCGATACGTATGTATTCTTTTATGAACGACTGGTTACTCCTTACGAATTCAAAGTCTAAAATCATAATGTCTAAATCAGAAGTTGTTATTTGAAATTTTCCCGAAACATTAACAAAAGAAATGTTAACTAAAGGAGATAACTTTTGAAGCAAATGTAAATCCAATTGCTCTGAATAAAAGCACATTCTTTGTTTCTTATGCCACATTTCTTTTTCTCATAGTCTGAGATCTTGAAGTCTCAAGACAATAGCTATTTTGATCAGAATTCTTTTAAATTTCGAACTACTTATTGCCATGTTAGTAATACCAAATTTATTATATGCAGACACCTTTACCAATACAATCACAAAACTCCGGAAGATCATTCTACGGGCTAAAGTAAACGAAATCAGTTTTTTGAATACACAATAGGAAACAATTTTATACGAGATTTCATATCTGAATACTAATAGCAGCATAGTGTGTAAGGTATCTGAGCTGTGTAGAAGAAAGCTGTCGTATGGAAGGAAGGTTTGCATGGCACTGCAAATTATACAGGTGTCCAACCCACCTGGGACACATTTATTTGTGCAAAAAGACGAAATGCTGTCTAAAATTATTTCATTCTAGATATCTCATATTACTTTTTAACCGTTCTTCTGATATTTTTTCTGCCAGCTATCAAAACTAAAATATGACAAATGCAAGGAATTTTATTCCTATGCAATATTTCGCATTCGGATTTCTTTTCAATACAATCGAATAAAGAAACACATGCTACCTATAGCGACCAAGGAATTTGATTCGATGCTGTGGGAAACGTCAGAGGAAATCGATGTTTCGAATTGTGTTTGTTTAAAGGGCTGAATATTTCTACTCCTCGAGAAAGAACACAGGGAGACATGCTTTATCTTTGGCCAGGACGGAAAGTTGAACGCATATAATATAACCTATAGCGATATTTCTAATGCTGCAAAATATTTTAGACACGGTCAGAAGTGTTTTAGGATACAGTAAGACGAGAAGTTTTATCTTGGGTGACCGACAAGACGTTTTGCAGATTCACTTACATATCACGATTTTGTTTTGTATACAGGCTTCTACAACCATTCAGATGCCCTAACATCTCAAAACACGGATGCCTTCAATGAGAAACTTTGCCTCAAATCATTACAGATGCTTTAAGCATATCTAAAATTTATAACCACTTACATATTTATTCCATACTTTGCCAACTAGACCAAAATATTACACGAATTTATCCATCAATGAAGCTCAATAAAATCATAATATTTTTAATTCTTATAACATTTTTAATTGGTAATATAACTCACTGATAACAGATAGAAAGAGACTCACTTTGAACCAGAGCTTTCAATGGCTTTATTCTTATTTGGCAATGGAAGTCCGTAAATTACTAATTAATATCAAAGTTGTTAAATTTTAGTTAAAGTGTCAAGCTCTTTAAGAATTTAATCAAGTACACATTCTTCCTTAAAATTCAGTTCAGTTATTACATGAATGCATTTAAAGATAAAATATTATTAAGACATATATCCGAAAGTAATTGTGAAATATTAACTTCCGCAATGTTACACCTAGAAAAGTAATATGGAAGGCAACTCATCAGAAACGTTAATAAGTTATTCAAAGGTAAAGAGAAAATTAAGCAAATGTTGTCTTCATAAAATAGTCAATAACAATTATTGACAATTTAGAAATTTCGAAAATTGAAAACAGTCTGATTGAAGGAAACAGGAAATCTAATTGAATGCCTAATTAAAGGAACTAGGCTACTACTGCAAGGCATTTAAAGTAGAATATATGACTAGATATTTTTAATGTTTGTCTGAAAATTGTAATGCTTGTTATGAAGCTATTATTTCATTTTAAGAAATGAGTTCAAAAAAGTAGGTCTTCAGATTATGACAATATTAGTCAAATGATATCTTTAAATAAAAATGTAAATATAACTTAAGTTTTAAAAGGTGGTTCATAAAGAAAAAAGTAAAATAGTATTCGTACCCGGTCATGCAAAAAATTCTTCATTCAATCAAATTATCCAAGATATTTTTAATAAAAATTATTGGGGTCCGAATAAAAATACAGCCAAAGTAGGCAAGTTAAAAAGTTGCTCAAAGCTGCTTTTTATGTCAGTAAAATATGAACTTTTGTTCTTGAACTACCATTTGAAAGAATTCTAAAATTCAAAATTTTATTAATTGAATTTACCTTTTATTAAATACTCGCCGCTACGCGGCCAGCCCTCGTCTGGTTTTTAAATGTACCGGAAAAATGGCTAAAAGGAACACCAATCATTAAATTTAAAACTTGCACAGAATTTTACTCTACAGAACAAGTTTATGAAGAAAAAAAAAAACGAAAACCCGCAAATTTCAGTAAAAATGTATTACATATAAAAAGTTACAATGAAATAAGCAATATCCCTTAATACAAATAATAATTATCCTAATAAATAAATTAACCAACTTCCCACTGCCTTCTCTCGATAAACGTCCAGTATCTAAGAAAAATATTAAACTTAAAAACTGCACAGATATATCGCGCTCATTTTTTTGAGTGGCACCAGTGCTGATATTGGCAATAGTGATACATCAGCAACAATGGCACGTAGCGATTTGATGCGATTTCATCAAAAAACATAAAATAAAAACAAATTTCATTCGAACTTTGAAAACATCGCTTCGAGGTGTACTGGCTCTCGTCTTCATGCACCTATGTACCAAATTTCATAGCCCTGGGCCTATTAGCCTACGCGCAGCACGAACGAAAAACACACACACACAGACTTTTCTTTATATACGTATATATATATATATATATATATATATATATATAGGTAAACTACAGAATCCCTCCCAAGAGTATTTTACCAGACTAAAACTAATTTACTAATTTAAACTTTCTAGTAGATTAGATATTGTATATTGTGTCATATAATTTGTCAAAAGTATCACGTGATCAAAATTATCACATTCCGAAAGCCTATCGTATTTGCCTTATCTCATAAGTTTTGAGTTATGGATCTAAAACTAACCAGTCAAGAGATAATTAGTCATGCAGTAATTTGAAACACCTGCTACTGGAGATCGGAAATTCTTTTCCCAGTAAGAAGAAAGTATTTTGAATGTAATTCTGGAAACAAGGTTACAGCTTTCCGAAGATAAATCACATGACAGCTGGAAAGCACCAACACTTCCTGTTTTGCGTTTCAATGTTTAACAGAATTGAAAATAGGGATAAATTGTAATATACAGTAGCGCTGCAATGAAAGATTATTAAGTAGTCAGCCTAAACACGCTAATAGCGCCAGGTTATAAGATAGGAATGAAATGATAAAAATGAAAGCTCCTGAAATTAGTAAATGATTTTGTAAAAAGAGGGAAGTATATAGTCAAATTAACCACTTGATATCCGTCTTGAAAAACAGCTAAAATCTTTGTGTAATTCAAAATACAACTGAAAAGATATTTAAATAACATATAGCAGAAAACGTGCATAATTATAATAATAAGCATAGATTTTGTATGTTATGTGAATAATGAGGTAAGTAATATTATCTCATTATCGAAACAGTTGTTGTTAAACAGCCTGATCAGCGTTTTTAATTTTCGGTTAGATTCGTGAGAAATTTCAAAATTTTTTTATAATAAAATTTTTCAAAATAAGATACTGGTAAGAAATAAAACTACCTCAAGAATTTATAGCTAAAAAGTCTCAATAAAAATGCGTTTACTTCTCTAAATATACATATACATCTATCTATGTATCTATCTGTATACTATATATGTGCAAATATAGCTATCTACTATCTCTCTCTCTTTCTCTCTCTCTCTCTCTCTCTCTCTCTCTCTCTCTCTATATATATATATATATATATATAAATTATGACACCTTGACACCATTTTAGGGAAACTGAATTAAAATTAAACCATTATAAATCTTGCCGTTTCAATTAATATTTCAAGTAATATTATTTGAAACAATGTTAAGCATTACATTTTTTTAAAATGTTTTACGTGACTAACAATGTATCATGTATGAAAGCTTTCGATACTCAATACGTCATTAAAGAATTAAATGCAGCAATTTTCTTGCTTTTAAAACCCAGTTTCAGTTTGCTTTAAATGGAAAGTAGAAAAAAATGTCACTTCGTGATTTCTTTGAGAAATCACTTCAGAGAAATAGCCGTTATGATGATCTCCCAAAACGTAAGTCCCAAATAGCCGTTATGATAATCAGGAAGATTTCAGGAGAGATATTACAGCGCTAGATATTGACGCCAACATTCTGAGCCAGCTGACGTGAGGTACAAGATGGTTCTTAAGCTTTATTCGTTAGCTACTTTTTTTTTCTTATTTTAAGAAAAAGTATTATTTTTGGCTTAAGATAAAGATCTGTTTACAGAACAAAAAATCAATTTTCAGAATGTTATTACTGTCATTTCTGGTGCTATTGTCCTTGAGAATAAACTACCTAATGAGATAAACGAAATGTCTTCCGTAAAACTATTTCCCAGATTTAATTTCTTTAAGCACACGCCGCTATCAACTGAATGACAGAAAATGAGTGCAACAACTGATATAAATCAAACTTCATTTGTATTTGTATCATCTATCATTAGATGACGCTGCTCGAGTACAAGCTAACAACAAGCATATACGCCATCTGTCGTCTAAGACCACATTATGTCTGCATCAGAGCTGTATTGTATTTCTAGGCAGATATGCCAGCATCGCATTCTCATTCTTCAAAAGTATTTTGTTACTCATTTGTACGCATGTGTTGTAGGCAAGTTTTTGACAGAGATATTCAGAAGCAGTAGTGCCTAATAATTTAAAGAAGAAAATTTATCATCCGTTTTCGAGAATACTGTTCAGTTGCAGTCAGAAAATGGTCCATATATTGGTATTGTTACCGCCATGTTAATGCTCCTCTTTAGATCCTCTTTTGTACATGCAGTTTGTTTACATAGAGATTTATGTTAATGTATATCCACAAGGGAGACCTCTGCGAGCGACAAATCGAGTGAATCCTTTTGAAATGATATGATTGCAAAAAAACTCTTGCAAGGGCTGCATGGTGTAACTGTATATATGGCAACTAGAATTGTCTTGCTAGAACAAACAGTCATGTTGTCTTCAAGAAGCACAAGAGACTGAGTAATGATATTTCGGTACATTATACTGTTCGTTCTTGTTTAAAAAAAGAAAGTAAGGCCTATTTTCCGATAACAGGTTACAATATATAACATTTCATTCGTTTCGCAATGGCAGAGTATTTCTTTTAATAGAAACGGATCTTCGGATGACCAAATCCTATTATTTTGAGCTAGTATTTTACATAACAACCTAGATGTACCCACGCTTCGTCACTGAAAAAAACTCGATTCAAGTATTGCAATCAGTGGTCGACAGCAAATGACCGGGATAATGTTCGCTAAACATTTCTCCTTACCTAGGTCAAAGAATCTCTTCCTCACACAGCTGATATGATATGCATGGTTGCGATGTTGACTCCTGCATCGTTCTCTCAATTGGTTAGTTTAGCTTCAAACAAAGTGGCCGGTCTCCCGGATCATGTTCTGTCTGCAACTAACCCGCATTCTTGAAAATGGGCGATTAACCTTGCTATCATAAAATTGTTAGGCATACCTGCATCCAGGATATTTCTCACAAAATCTGTCTACAACATATTCATACGAATGACTAGCGAAATACCTCCGAGCGTTGCGGGTTTAGCCCTGAAATTTCAAAGTTCCACAAAATGTCATGAATAAGTGGTATTTTCTTGATTTTAATTACAAAATGACTCTCTCATTTTGTACCTTGACTCCTTTTTTTCCAATATACATCCAAACCGAAATCAGATATATTTAAAACTAGCAGAAATTTTCATGTATAATGAATATAGAAGGCAGCCCTCTATGCGGAATTTTCCGGTCTTAACGCTGAGAGGATTCAATGAAAATTTGATGTTTCTGTAAAATGGTGGCCGGATGACAGATCATATATATTCTCGACGTTAAGCGAATTGTCGAGATGTATAGAGAAAAATACGCAGTCTTAAGAATGCTTTAAAACAAACCTTTTTATTCAGTCAGCAGTTTGAACATACTTGCTTGCAAACTAAACCAGCAAATTGTGCCAAGATTTAAAGAAACAGTAAATTCAAAATTAAATTAAATAAGCTAGTAATCCAGTACTACACAATTCAAACTAACGTGAAGTTGGCTCAAAACTTTTTACTGGTGTAATTGTTTAAATATCAGCATATAATCCAAAAACAAATAATACAATCTTATCTGAGATAACTAACCTAGTAACGTGGCCTCCGAATGCAGAATATGCTCTGAATTGTTGTTGTTTTGTCCCTGTAATTTCATGGAAGAATGGCTGCCAGAGCCTCAAAGAGGTTGGTCCACCCCAATTTATTGGAGAAATAAAATGCATCCCCAATTTATTGGAAAAATTCCAAAGGGAGTTCCCCGTGGGATGGTCCGAGGGTCTCCCACCCCTCTTCCTTGCAACCAAACCGCACGAGAGTATTTTCGGCTCGCCATACATTTAGAGTGCCCCCATGACGCAAAGACACTAAACATTTACAAATATCCATGCCTTCCCCGGGATTTGAACCCATGCTTTTCGTTACATAAGAAGGCTTCCCTAACCACTATACCATTTGGGCGGCACGGTCTGAATTTAACTCTCAAAACGTTCCTTTAAGTACTATCTTTTTCTACCTCATTTGAATTCTAGTATAGAAAAATTTCATTACAGTCTAATAGGAAACGAGAAGTGACAGTAAAGGTCCAAAACACAAAATAACCTGTTAGTGAAAAATAATAATAATAACCCTACAAATCTTAAAAGTTGACATAAAGAGATTACTTTAAATTATAAATAAGTAGTCGAATAATTCAGTACTGGAGTTTTTAATTTCAACTTAGCTACTATTTTACATTGTTTCGAAATATAACTACTATTTTGCATTCCAAATTAACCTGCACAAACTTGAATACAATAAAGAAATTAAGTAATTGCAATGGATCAAATAAATATAATAAATTTTATTTGAAAGTTTTTATTTTATTATTGTTAGTATTGTTATAAAGCAATGATGTTTATATAAAAATAGTTATTGTGACATACTGATGGCTGAATCATTTTACACATGAATTGCTGTTTTATGTATAACATGGAACCAATGTACAATCACGGATGTTATACTTAGAAATGTTTTACCTTTGCGCCATTTGGCAAGTTTTGTGTGAAAATAAATGATCGATTTCTATTCAGTACCTCACTTAGCAAGCCGACTTTGAATTTTTTTAATTTCCTACAGCCAATTTCCGTATCACTTGTGTAGGACCGATAGCTGAAGATCATTTAAGTCTACACTGCAAATTCAACTGGCTGGAACTTCTTTAAGACCTGATTTTTAAAGCTTGTGTCAACTTATTTAAAGTGAATGTTTTCACTTTCATTCCGGCTTGAAATTTTAGATTTTTAGCAGGTGTTTTTCTACAAACACTGAGAAAATGTTTCATGTTTAGGCAGGACCTAACAAACATTTTCGAGATTAATGGAAATCTTAATAAGACATTAAGCTTTGGCTGCTGTTTGAGTTTCTTATGCAAGAGATCATAAAGAAAAAATGAAGTTGAATGAATGTCATAAATTAAATTTTTGATAGGCAGGGAAAATCAGTAACAAATCATGAAACATTTTGCAGCTGATGCCAGTGTATTGCTATGCAAGCAAATAAATTAAAAGAGTATTTAATCTTATTATTTTTTGCTTGTATCTGAAAAGCTATATTTACGAGAATCATAATTCTTAGATATTTAAAATTTTGAAGCACATGTCACCTTTTATTCCATCGTATCTCTTTGTATGAAGTTTAACTTCTTATTAATACGTTTGCGCATAAAGTGTAGCGAATAACTGAAGACAAATAAGATTAAATTGGATAAAATCAGTTAAACACTTGAGTAATTTCTCCATTGTGCTTTAAACAAAATTGAAGGATGTTACAGGGGAATGTCGTAATGTGTAAAATTTTCATTCTTTCAAATTATTAAATAAATTGAAAAGAAAATTATATTTAAATAAGAGGTTGACAGTGGGCAAATGATTTACATTTCACATCAAGTGATTCAAGTGTAAACCCTTCTTTTGGAGACACATGTCTTGAGTGTTTAACAATCTTTCCTGATATTCTCTTCAACATACTGGTTGGTCGCAGTGCTTGCCTTGAGATCCTGAAATGTTACTGATTTAATTTTGTAAATTTTGTATTCTCTTTATTGGGAAATAATGAAATTAGTAAGCTAATAACTATTTATGAGAAACATACCCTCTTCGTTGCGCATGAGAAAGTATCTGACTGAGTTTAGAAGCAACGAACTAGCGGGAGAATAATTATTTGATATCACAACAATGCTACTGCAGAAAACTTGAATACTTCATTCACTGCTTGAGTGTATTTTATTTTTACATACCATAAAGTCATAAAGTTATAACTTAAAAAAATGGGACATTTCACCGAAGCAACCTTATAAGACAAAATGTATTTAGAGATAGAGGTACTTAGGAAGATCGATAAGTTAAAAGAATTTAAAGCTTTAAAACACCTATTTAGTATTTAAAGGATGAATATTCGTACATTATAGAAATAAGGTCTATGAATCATAACTAGAACTATTCAGCTTACAAACTACCGGTAGAATATTAATTATTGTTCTCTGGAAATAATGTTAATTTTCATAAATTTTTCTCTCTTTTCTGGAAAAAAAACTAGAATGCCAAACAGTGTGAGCAACAAGATAAAAGATTCATGAGGTAATGTTAGTTTTCAAAAGAGCTACTTTTAGATTTGAAGCATACTTTTGCATGCTTTTTAATAATATGTTTAGAATCAAAAGTCTTTAAAATAGCTAAATAGTTGTAAGATTTATTTATATTAATTGAACAGTTATTTTATTTTACGAATCTGTACTGTCACTTCTCTCTCTTTACGTTTTCTTGCCAGAATGCAAATTATCTCGTGTGTATTTAAGTGAGGATCTGAGATCGTTTTAGTCAGAGCGTATTCTGCCTACTATAGGTCAAGTTACTAGTTGTTATTCTACGATAAGCTTTCCTGTTTATGACGTTGCTTTATTCTTGTCGGTTATGCTGTCTTGCGAGTTAAGACTAAGTTCCGCGTTTAAACATCTCTGCGTAGAGTTTGGCTAATAGCTGCTTAGATTTAGGTCAATTTAAAATTTTACTTTTGAATTCATGTCATAAATGCTTTAGTTTTACATAAAAGGGGCCCCTTCATACTATGTTTGCTTATCTAGACATAGCGATAAATCGCTTTAATCTAAGTAGGAGCTTTGACTTTGTGTATGTTACCAAAAACACATGAGACTAGCAAATAGTATCCATAAATAAAAAAAAATAATAAAAAAAAAAAAACTTTAAACCGTTCAGTAAACGAAAATTAGCCTTTCAATCCTTTTGCGACGCATGGAAGAAACACAAATATAAAACATATATTAAAGCTACATTCTTGAATGTATCACACAAGAATTGCATTTTATTGTGTACTTATTTTTACTTCATTCGTTTACTTGACGTTTACTTGAGGTATTCTTTGCTCGGTTAGTGTAAAACTCGAGAGCTGTCACAAGAACTATGATAAAGATACCATCACCTTATTTTAAAATATAAAGTTCGTCTGAGCCGGTCTCGGAACATTTCTAAATCCCTTAACATCACACCGGTTGGAAGTTAAAAATACCCTTCTAATCTGAGGGGAAAAAGGGAGATTTCCTGCAGTTGTAAGGAAACGAAGCAGAAAAGAAAGCTGAAGTTTCTCTCCGAATTGGCATTGATTTCTTTCCGGGAAAAACGAAAATGTGAATCTAGATTAAAGTAAGAGAAAATATACCGAAAAACGAAAAAAACTCGAAACCGAGAAAAATAAACGAAAGATTTTTCTGAAACAGCTCCAGCCATTTCTTTACAGAAAGTGTAGCTTTCTTTCTGTCTGTATTCGTTCGCACGAGATTCATTTTCTGTAGTACAGTGAGTAGCTGCAGCTGGGGAGAGAGGGCAGAATAACCATGTTATGATTGCAATTCAAGGTTATAAACTGAGACTTTACGTTCGATTCTCTCAAGATTAAATATAAGGGAGGAAAACTGATGCTCTTTTTGAGTATGAGAGAGAACTGGAGTACTGTTTTCGTACTTTTATTTTTAGTTTCATTTATCATCTCCTTTGTTATAAAAATGGTAAACAACTTGGGTGAAAATATACGTTCTATTAATCCTTAACTATGCATGTGCAGAATCCAGGCATGTTGATATTTTTAAAAGAAAAAGACCATTTTTTTATCTTTAAGAAAAGAAATTTAGAAAAATGTAAATAAATAAATAGATTATAAAGTAAAGTAAGCCCATAGGCCAGTATTATTACATTTTATCTCATCCATGCGATCGCTAAGTAGCAATGATTTTATAACAACTCCTTTCTTTGAAATAGTAACCGTCAGCAATCGGTTTATTAATACAGAGTTTAGGTTTGTCGAACCAGGATACATAAACATTGTGCAATGCCCTGCCCGGGATTCGAACTTCGCTGCAAGCCACTATAAGTCTCAGCTGCAAGCCACTATGCGTCCTATTAGACCACGAAGATACGTGGTAAAATGAAAAAAGAAATATATTTACATTCTCTCCCACTTAAAGAGCGACTGGGGAGGCGGAGTGTCATTCAGCAAGTCCTATTGGTGCGAATTATCGTCCACCACATTTTAGTTCGTGTGTCACAGGAATTATGAGGTTTGTTATTTCGAAATAGGAACATGAAAAACGAGAAGTTCGCTCGCCGGGATTCAATTTCCAAATCTTCTGATTACTGGCTGGACTTGCTTTCAAGTACAACATGAAGGCACGTGTTAGGCAGGGAGAAAACCCTTGTAAGTTAACATATATTATGAAGTTGTAAATAGACCATTGTACGGAGAGCACCAAGGCTTAATTTCTTCACGAAAAGTCTGAATGCATTTTAGAGTTTCAGTCGCATCTAGATAGCATATCTATATAGATAGATTCAAAAATCCAGCTTACCTCAGAACTAACCGGAGGATAAAATAACTATAGTTTATGACTAGCTAGAATATACGTTTTCCATAGTTAAAATCATAGCGAGGATTTCATATAAAAAAAGTCAGGCGATGACTATGATATAAAGGATATTCTAATAAGAATGATACGATTCTAAAACAAAATGTCCACTTTGTTTAAAATGCTATCCATATCACTAATTTGTATTTGTATTTAATATGCTCAAATAATTCACCGTGGCTAAACATACGCTTAGAGAACGTTTGCTTATTTTTTCAAATGAAGCTTATTTCTGCTTAAATGGACATTTTGAGGAGATTTATTTAATTTACTTAACTTAATTTTATTTTGAAACAATCTTGCCTGACGCTCCGACTTTCAACCCACGCTTTCTTGCCAGAATGTTATTTCAGTTTCGCCCGTTATGCAAAGTAGGATTGAAAGATGCTATTTAAGCTGATGTCTGAGTTACTTCAGATGGAGCGTGTTCTGTTTCTCGGCCGCGTTGTTTCGCTGATATTTAAGCTCGCTATTTTCCGGCCGCGCACATTAATTCCCGGTACGTCTATGTCGGCGGTGGTACCAACGGTAAACTCGCGTTATATCTCTGTGCAGCTTCATCTGTTTTAGTTTTAATTTTACTTTTCTATTTTGAGTTACAGCCAAAAGTTTTGGCTTAGTCTCTAAGAACTAGGGCTGCTGACTGCAAATACTTTTCTTGATTTGAATAAAAGTATCTTTTCACCCTTTCCAAGCGTTGATACTGATACAGTTTGAACTTAGCGAATAGTCGTTTCACAGTTCAATCAAAGATCTAGCGAACAAAGTAAAGTTAATTTTGCTAGAATCTTACAATGTCAACAAATACAATCGTCGCTGTTGGTGTGAAAACAATCCACAAGAAAAGAACGAGAACCCCTTGCATCTGCGAAAGGACACTTGTATGGTGTGGTTTATGGCCTCCTGGCATCATCGGACCTTTCTTTTCCAAAACGAAAGAAGCGATGAAGTTACAGTGATTGCTGAGCGATACTAATTGATGAATACAATTTTTTTTTTGTGCCATGTTTGGAGAGAATGTGATTCTAACAACACGATGCTACGTGTCACACTGCTAACCCAACTATCCACGTATTAGAAAAAAATGGTGAAAGGGTAATTTTGCAAAATGCAAGTGTTAGTTGTCCTATGAGAGTTCTGATTTAACATCTTTAAATTACATATTGTGTGGTTATTCGAAATTAGTGTTCTATGCGAACAATGCTTGAAGCATTAAGAACGAACTCTTGAAGCTTTAGGAATATAACTAAAACGCTGTTTTCGGGACATTAAGTCCGTGTTATTGCATACAGTCACTGAAATTTGGGTTCATCGTTTACCTAGACTTAGTGCTCTTGTGCACTAATTCGAGGTGGACATTTAAGTGTTTTTTTATTCAAAACATAATGTATACGTAACAAACGTAAATAAAAATATATAACATAAAAATTTTGCTTGTACCTGGAATAATTTTAATTTTATTTAATCTTAAAATCATATCATTCTTATTTGAAGATCCTTTATTTCGTCAGACAATCTGTAGTAGAAAACAGGGTTTACCTTTATTTATATTACTTTTGAGTGAATGTAAGCATATTTCTTTTTCAAACTTAATTTAATTTTAGTTAGTTATAATTAGTTTGAAATTAAAGATTTAATAAATATTCATTAAAATAACTAGAATAGACTAATTCCTCCAAATAGAAACACGAAAATGTATTTAGTCTAATAAATACATATTCTTGCACATACTTTTAGGACTTTCGGAACAGTAAAAAGTGAACAGTGCATTCACTTTTCCTTATCGTATGACATACTTACTACATTGAAGAGAATATTTTTTTTAATCCAGTGGCGGGTCGTCAGCCGACTTCGGCTTGGCCACTACTAAGGCCAGAAGTGGCGGTCACTTTAGCATTGATACATCTAATAGGTGGGCCACCTTTGCCTCCTATGAAGGGACGGACACTTACAACCATGTCTTCTCCGGGATTCGAACCCGGAACCTTTGGCATCACAATCGGCTCCCCTAATCACTATACAGTCTGGGCACCTGCTGAGAATGTAAGACGATGTAATTTTATTTACTTTTGGGAAATCCTTTCCCTTCTCTACAAGTTTCCTAACATTAAAAACTATTTTAACATAACTTTTCTCTTAAATTTTATCTTGAATGAATTAATATTTACATAAATTTATTTCCAAATATGGCATTTGAGAACGCATTTTTCATATTACGTTTATTTTGATTTTTGCGTGCTTTTTTTAACTCCTTGGGAAACAGCTTTAAAATTATAGATTCGTCATATATGTGAGAAATTACGGTAGGTGCTCACGTGGATAAGTGTATAGCAATTTATGTTGTAAATACTACAATAAGTAATTAGAAGAAGATTATTAAAATAAAGTAAATACTTATTGCTATCATCATAATGACTAAGCTATTGGGAATTATACCTTATAAATAACTCAAAAATACTTACTTTTTATCCCCTTTGAAAATCTAACTTGTGATAAAAATTGCTGAAAGCTAAAGAAGTACTTTTTGTGTCTTAGTTTCAAACCGTCACCTATCCAATTGATCGTAGCGGAAAAGAAAAGGGTTTCTTTATTTTATCGCGAAGCGATACCAGCGGGTGACTGATACTTTGGGAACAATGCGGCAGTCCCACAGGTTATCAAACATGGAGAGGAGAGCTATAAACACCATAACAGAAGCCAGCAGCTTTGAGCTTAAGTCTCAATTACTTCTAACTAAAGTAGTGTGTGATTTACTGATCTTTCTTAGCACTGCCTTTACCTAGAAACTTGAAAGTATCTCTTAAAAGAAAAAATAATACTTCATGTAAATTGCGAAGTACTTCATAAGGACTAAATGTAAAAATATAGCATAAAAAAACGATATCAAAGAGTTCATACGAGCAAATAATCTCATGAAATACTTCTTTTGTCAGGGAGTTTCGTGGAAGTTGTGTCATTACATTCACAAATAAAGTATAAGCCTACTAGTAACATGGATAAAATCGCTGAACTCTAGTAGTTTGACCCTGCTTCAATTCCCAGCGAATGAGCTGGCCTTTTGCAAATACTTTTGTAGTTTTCTCTATACACGAAGTGAATAAGACCCAAATTCTGGTTAAAAAATTCATCCACGAAAGTATATCTCTCATTTCTGGAGATAACCTTCATCTGCTTTGCTCCGAGAAATTAAATAAAAATCAAGTATGTTATTTGTTTCGTTAATATGCACTGGTGTACGAAATTATCTGTACATTTTTAATACCTAGCATGCAGTAACTTTTGCAATGTCGCAACTGTAATGTCCCAATGTCGTGTATGATATTACTCGCAGTCTCGCATATGTGACTGGGCGTTAATGTCTTCCAATACGTTCCTGTGATTAATATTCACTAAATATGTCCAGGAGTTGAAGACACCGACAAGTCTTCATTGTTTTATACCTTACTAACTGACAGCCATCGGACATGCCAGCTAAAAAATTTGATCATTTGCATAACTCAGTCGTTTCTAAGAATTATTTGCTCTGCGTAATTCTAAAGGTTTTCCTTTGAGTTGTTGCTGCTCAGACTTTAAACAGTGTATTTTCTTGCAGTGGTTGCAAGGTTTATTTTAATTAACACTGCTCATGTTAAAATGTCCCTTATACTCCTACTTTTCGTCTTCTCTCCCACAATATGTCAATGACAGTTTTAATAGAAGTAAGAATTTAAGAGTGAGGATTAAAAATTTTAGCCAATCTCCGTAAAACTCTTCTGTTGTTGTCCAGCGTTAGCAATATTTCAATCAGTTGGCGAATTCCTTTTTTGGCAGAAAATTAAGTGTTGAGTTACTCAAACTAAGGATGTACTTTAAATTTGTAAATTGTAAATAATTTTAAAGCGTTGTTTATCATTTCAGCAAAAAGCGAAAATACATTTGTATTAGTTAGTTTAGTTCTGTACTTTGCAGTCAAAATAAATCTTAGTTACGTTATTTCTGATTTATTTATTTAGTGTGCTGGTGTTAGAAGTTAAAGCCGAGATGAAATCTGTCTGGTAGAATAGAAGATTAGATATAACTTCATGAGGTAAACTTTATATAATTTGTCATTTCTCAAATTCAGCCTCTCATGTTAATTCTAGTTTTTCAATATATATATGTATATATATATTATTTTATTTAAATATTTATTAAAGCTGTTAAGTAATATACGTTGTTTCCACAAAAGTCCTTACCTGGCCTTTAGTTGCTAAACCATTGATCGTAAACATATATTTTCAGTTAAAAAATCAGTGTTTCAAATGACCCAGGTTCTTCTTTTGGCATTTTTACATTACAGTTTTGTCAAGTTTAAAAAATGTAAATTTTTATGCATTCCTCCGGTTTATATTTAAGAATATGTTACATTCTTTATAAAAGTAAAACACAAAAGATTTGATTTCCATACGATAAAAATTGGCCGAGATAATTTGTATAAAAATCGAGTATCATATTCAGATCCCATATACAAATTGAAGAGCAAAATATTTGCATTTGTGGGTAAATAAAAACATATAGGCTTAGAAATGGTTTTCTGACGATAAGATGTTAAGAAAGGAGCATGACCATGAAGATTATTGTGAAATTATTAATCAATATAATTTTTAATGGAGATCTTATTCACAAAATCTCATAGAATTCCTGTTATAGAAAACACTGGCAGACTTCCGTACTGGCAAGTAGCCAACTAGTAACATTATTTGCAGTAATTAAAAATGGAAAATTTATGTAGTTTAATGGTTTTTTGCACAATTTTTTTATTATGGTTTTAAACTAGTAGAACTTCATGATAATATTAATAAAGTATTTTTTGATTTTTTAAACTTAAAAAGGACTTGTGTTCGGCATACCAAATCTAACAAAATTATAAACTGAAGACGCTAGTAAATTCGAAATGAATATCACTGAATGACATTTAAAGGGAAAAATCAACCTTGGATTTTTTCTAATTAATTTGCTAACTGACCCCTCAGTGCAAATGAAAATGACTTCAAAAATGGCAAATTTTGCAATTATATATCTAGCAAATTTTGCAATTATATATCTAGCAAATTTTGCAATTATAATTTTTTTCTTTTATAAAAGTGAACTAATTTGCGTTTTATTTTTTCCTAAATGTAAGTATAGGGAGAAGAAAAAACGCATAAAAAGTTAGATTTCATAACTGTTATAAAACTGATAACTTTTAATGCAAAACGTCAAAAAAATCTTTGCGTCATTTAAAACATTTCTGTAAGTAAAAGTCTATGTCAACGATCAACGATTGCAAAAATAAAGCCCGAGAAAGGACTTTCGTGAACATTGTGTATATATTTCATTTCACATATTATTTGAAGGTATGAAATCTTGCGCCATAGCTCCGTTATAATAATTTAAAAATTAATTAAAGAATTTATGAATGTTTCCTTTAAGCCTATTTCCTCTGTTCACTTCCCTTCATTTTAAAACACAGGTGAAAGTTACGAATACTTCTTTAAAATTCCGATTCAGTCATTAAAATTATATTATTACTTTACGAAACTTTTTTTTACGAGGGCTAAAAATGTAACTGTGGAATGACCCCAAAGGCCTGAGAAACTCCTTATGCTTACGAAATTGTGAAACATGAATACAAGCTACGAAGAATTAGAAATATCTCTAGAAGGATATCCAAAATATTCAAAATTGTTATAGAAATTGAAAATTCGTCTATGATTTTATTTTTGATACGTATCTGCGTGCAAAAACACATATCAATCTGATCAGTTACAGAATAAGAAACATCAAATAGATTTTATGCCAGCTGAATTGGAAATATCCATTGCGGCTGAATGTATTCGCATAATTTTGAACAAAATGTCTAACCATGAAGTTTTTAGGTCCATTGAATAAGTGATATGGTGATGAGGTTAAGACACATAGGTAGGCGGAGAAGAGATGAAAACAGAGCCCTTCCTTACTTTCATACGAGATAAAAACTCTTTATCTGAAACTTAAAAATTTGAAAGAAATGTATAAAATAACGTAAATACAAATAAAGAAATTAATAAAATTCCAATAAAAAGCTTCATATTCTATTAACTAATAAAATGACCAAGTGCACATAATTAACTTTAGTATTTATTTCATGCCATAAATCCAGGACAATTTTACGAGACCAGTGTTGTTTTTCAAGCAGAAGGAGGGGGAAAAATCCTAGACTTTTTTAATTTTTAGTTTTACACTACGCTTTACCCACATCTGAGCTTTTATCATTAGAATTAATGATTATCACAAATACTGAGATATTTTTAAATTTTGAACCCTAGTAAAAAGTAGAGCGTAAATTAAGATAATTCTCCAAGAATCCTTTTTTTACTATAGCTTCAGTGCCAATACTGGCAAGGTGTCGGAATAGCTTAGGAACATTTTCTTTATCCTGAAAAGTAGGATAAATGCCTTTCAATTAAAATTTTTAACACCGCCCTTAATTAAGGGCTTGACGTTCGTGCGCTCTTAACAACCCAATTTCGGCGCCCAACCATAGCACTAGCTATGCAATTACTCGAAGATGAGGAGGGCAATCTCATTTCAGACTCAAAAATTAATGTTTTCCATGGTAAAGACATAACTTAAGGTGTTATTTGAAACTGGCAATCATACTACATAAGAAAGGATTATTATTATTATAATGGCGTTAAAAACATGCAAGTGTAATTGCTTTAACCCAGATTTTTTTAAAGGGAAACGCAAACGCTATAGTTTTTTTTTTTTTTTTTTTTTTTTTTTTTTTTCAGAGATATATGCTGAGCAAAGTAATTTTTATTTTAATCAAAACAAGCTATCTTCCGCAATTTAACATAAATTAAAAAAAGAGAGAAAAAATAATAGTCATTAGCTTATTGTACTTCGTAAATGTTTCAAAAGTTTAACAGCGCATTCTGTGAAGACTATAAAACTAAATGTTTTATAAATGAATTTATAAACCGTATTTATATAACATTTTGTCCGCTGTAGTGTATTTCACATGCGAAGGCAGATTAAACTTTCTTCATTTGAATTATGTTAAAATATACATGGGTTGGAACGCTTTAATAGCTAGAGCACTGATATATGTTCGTCATGAAACACAACTAATGCTTCTCATATAGCCACATAACATACGTACACTACCTCACGATAAATAATTTCCTTTCCCAAAATTAAGTGCGTGTTCCGTGACGAGAAGTATAGTGTCTTGAATGAGCTTGCAGTCTAAAATGGAGCAGTCACGATGTTCTTGAAACCAGAACAATGAAACAGTGAAACAACCAGTATATATTAAAATATTGCACACCCATTTGGAATGCTATGAGCACGAATAAGAGGCTTTTGTACGTCGCATTATTAGTATACATGAGATATGGTCTACATACAAATAACAATTGAAATGTCAGTCGAAAAGGGAATATTATTACAGATCACCACAAAAATCAGAAGATCAGAACCCCGAAAATTGTGAAGGTTATTGTGATTTTTCTTATATGACTTGTATAATTTCTGAATGCATACTGTACCTCAAAGACAGACCATCAATGTAAAGTGTAATTAGTTATTTTTGGAATTTAACCTGCCACTAGCTTTACAAACGAAACAGCAGCACTTCCCGCGAATTCCTTTAATCATTTTGCAGGAATCGTGCATGTAACGCGACGCGACCTGTGGCTGATTTATTCTCTCGATAGGGTGAAAAGTGCTCTAATGTACACCATGTACTTGCCATTCACGTCTCTGTCACTATGATTTAGTTCCTAACTTGTAAATATTTCTAGGATGAGGAAGATTTCCGAACTGTTTCATGCAACATAGCGCTTCCTTCGAACCATCAACAAAAAACGCATTGCTACAAGTGGCAACATCTAAAGATTGCAGAAGTTTCACAGAGTTCTCCTTTGTACTAGTAGTAAATAAGTAGTTGCCATTATAAGTACCCTAACCCACATATAAATTATTCATTTACACCTATACATTAAACTAGTGCAGCCATATTTTATCTAATTTTCCTATACTTAAACATATATTCCATTTTTTTCAATGATTATTTATTAAAAGAAATGTAGAAATTCTTCTATATCAGTAAATCTGTCTTCTTTCGGTATATGAGCCCGGCTTGGATTGTCATATTTGAGCATTTTTCTTTTTGTGTGTACCTACATCTATATATTCGTGAGGTTTCAGTGCATGAAATTAGGAGAGAAGAAGACTATACAAATTTTATCGATTTAGTTTTAAACAATTTTATAAATTAGTTAGGAAAATAAAATTTCAAATGCTAATTATTTAGCTTTGTACTAAGCAGAAAATACGAATTTGGAAACATTACAAATGCTCTGTGCAGAACACTGGGCTGGGAAATTTACATATTTTTTTACTATGTTTTAAATTTATAATCTAAATCATACGAAGAACATTAATTCTGCATAGAGTATATCCCCAGTTCCACAATTCTAATAGGTTAAATATTAAGCAGCTTAAAGCCTTGAATATGATTTTAAAGTTGTTTACTTGTTTACACTTCTTCACTTTTTTACTGCAACTGAAAGCCCTGTATATATAGCACCCTCAGAATGTGCGAAAGAAAACCTATAGTCATATTATCAGGACTAGTGTTTCTTTTGACTTGCTTTGGAAACATGAATGGTCCTTACTCGGAACAGGGAGCTTACTCAAGCTATGTTCAAGAAATTGTGAAGTAGACAATACAAGCAGGAAGGGTATACGAAACCCTTTATTTTCTATACTTTACAGGAATTTCCGAAACTTCGGAATACGGAGACCAACCACTTGTGGTCTGAACGTAAGAATATAAAACCTACTAACTAAAACTAACTTTGAATTAGTATACAAGTGCCTAGTACTAAGATTGGCCTATATTTAAAGAAAGGTACGTATGTAGTACGCCGAGCTGCTAAAACTACGATACGTCTGCAATTATCAAGAGGGCTAAACCTCTGGCCTTAAAGCCAAACAGCAACAGAGTGAAACCTCGTAAAACTACAGTGGCAAGCGGCTTGCTTCCTATAACTCCTTCCTCTCTCTTGCTTGGCAAAAAACCACAACTTAAGTACTTGGCGTTAGCAAGACAATTTGCATAAATAAGATAAAGCTTTTAATTCTGGCCAGAAGTAGAAAATAAGAAGTGATAGTAAAGATTTAAAATAAAATAAACGTTAGTAAAACTTAGGATCCTTACAATATGAAACTATATAAATTTTATAAAATTTATTAAAATAATATTATATAATGGATAAATCATAAAAATTTTAAAATGTTGGAAATCATAAAGCAAATAAGAAAGATACAGCAGTTAGAAATCGTAAAACTGATTCTCTCCTTTAAACTTAGAAGCATTGTAAGTAATTATGTAGAGACATTAGGTTAATTGGAAAACCCGGAAAGATGAAAAATGAGGAACCACCTTCGCCGGGAATCGAACCACAGACCTCTGGAATACCGGCCCAGCGTGCAGAACCACTACACCACGAAGGCTCACCAAGAAGGTGGGAGAAATACCTTATATACTCCGCCTTTTAAAGGGCGACTGGGGATTTTAGAGGACTCAATCGCCAAATCCTGGGTGGGGAGAAATCCTCATCCACTACCCTTTTAGTTCGGGCGCCACTGTAAAGACATTAGGATTTTTTGGAAGCAGGCAAGATGAAACATTAGCAACCGCCTTCGCCGGGAATCGAACCACGGGCCCTCTGGAATACCGGCCCAGAGTGCAAAACCACTACACCACGAAGTCTCGCCAAGAAGGTGGGAGAAATACCTTATAACTATTAGCTATCGAAACACAAGCACACAGTTACTAACATATTGAAGTATAACAGTTTTAACAAATAAATAAAGAGAAGCTATGAAATTAAAGATCGAAATTAATTTCTTAAATTAACTGGGCTCGTATCGAAAAGTTAGGATTTGATTTCTTATAAAATTTGAAATTAAAGAAAATTGCTATGTGTATGTTGGCCTGCTGATAACTAGTTTTATTAAAATACTACATAGCGTATACAAGGTATTAGATTAAACACAGTTTTAAAGAGGACGTAAGTATGTAAGCACCACATTTAAGTTATGAGGACGCATTTTTCAAAACTGCTTTATGTTTCAGTCATTGAGTTTTATTTAATATCATATTCTTCTTCGCAGATAAAGAAACTAAAGGGAATACGGCTTATTTCAGGGCACGAATCAAATATAACAAATCTAGGCGAGAGACACATAGGAATATTATCGAAAAATAAAGATTGTTAGTTGTGCGCCTTCTTAAAGATGTTGTCAGAAAAAAAACCGAATTCTGAATATAATAATAATAAGGAAATGGTTTAGAAAAGTGTAAACATGACCGAAATTCAGATAGAGCGAATTTCTGTAGACTTGATTAATATATCGAATAGAGGAAAGAGAGGACTAATTTGAGTCTCCTAGTTTAATTAAGGCAGGTATTATCGATTTCTCATTTCTGTTAACTTCAAGTTATTTTATTTGGATTATTAGGAAACGAATTTTTATAATCTTGAAAACTGGCTGAAACTCCAGCCAAAATTATTTAAATAGGTGAGTTTTAGATTATCTTGAAAATTAACATTTTTGGGAAAATGTGTGTTATCTCTGAAAAGAAGTTACTTTCATTACTTAAAATACAACCAGTAAAGTACGTAAGCTCTGAAGTCATAACAGAGTTTAGGTAGGTGAAATGTGGTAAAAGGAGAGTAAAATATATCACATCTTTACATTTTTATACAACAGAAAATTTAATGCCTATTGGAACTAATTGTTGGAGCAAAGCATCTTTGTATAATTTCGAATTAACAGATTTTATTAAAATATTCGAATTAACACTGTCGTTTTGTGATTTTATATGTACATATCTATCTATACCAGTGATGTAACCTATATCAGTGACTGCATGCAAACAATTATCCTATACAAGTCATAACCGATGTGTCGAACAGCCTGGTTGGCCACGAAATAATCTAAGGTGACCATGAGATATTTTGGAGGCATAAGAAAAGAAAAGTATTACGGCTGGCTTCTTAAATAAATTATTAACTCACATTAACTACCCTCATGCTCCACAGCCAATGACTTTCAGCGATGATTTCGTTTCTGAGGATGAATTAAATAATTTTACATCCAACAGATGACAGTAAGCCAATCCCCTAGGAACACTTCCGAGATAGGATTCAGTAGACATAATCCTTCACGAACTTTCCAGAAGATTCAGTTCAGCATTGAAGCCGGTGACGAATACTGAAGCTAACGAGCTCTTTCGAAGCCATGAGCTTATGTTTTCTTAGCACTGATTCACTGTGTATGCTTAACCTTTTGAAGCCGGGGCTTTGGTAGCAGTAAAAGCTACCAAAGGACGGGGAATCTTGTACCCAATGCTTTCCCCCCTTTAAGAAATTACCTCCTATTTGCAACAAAGATTCTTGTGTGTAGTCTAATGGATTCTCAGAGGGGTGCATCTATGTTGCAAAAGGAAGATCTTTGAACGAGATAAGTGGTTGAAACCCTAGGGACGTCAGATTTGACATTTCACCCCACTTTTCAGCCTGGAAAATGGGGGAAAAAGAGATGGCTACTAAAGTGGACAACCCCGTCTTTTCAAAGAGAGGACTTTATGGCCACTATAATGGCCATCCCGTCTTCAAAAGGTTAATATAAACTCTTGTAGAATGAAAGTCGGTTTCTGCCACTTGTTTTAGACCGAACCTCACAGTTTCTCCCAAAGTATCAACTTCTAAAATTAACAATGGAAATCAAAACAAATTAAAATGAAGCGCATTTTTAGATAGTTTTTTAGCATATGAGTTTTCGTGGAGCAAGGACGATTGAAACCTCGCTGCGGGTGTGAAGATTATGAAGAAGCAATCAGCAACCTAATTAGGATACTAAGCAAGGTAAAATAACATCTTAGTGAATCCCAAAAATGTTTATCGTATTTTTCTCGTCTAATGGAAGAGGAGAGGAAAGCATCTTTGCAAATGGTTAAAAGAAAGAGAAACATCGTTATTGGTACTGTTGTTGAAGCATTATTTTAAAGTATCAGAAATTATAAGCCATAAAAAGGAACCTCGCATTATTGAAAAGGAAATTATTGGCCTTGCATGTAATATTATAGCCAAAATTATTTGGTAAAGGAACAAAAAATCGGGTTTAGAATAGTCCTTTTTCCAGCAACAGAAACAGTTGAAACATATATGAAATGTTATCCAAAATATAAAGATACATCATAAAAAAATAAATCTAACCTCGTAAATACCTTTCTGTTAAAAACAGATGAGAATACTGATACTGGAGAAAAAGGAATATTATTATTCAGATTTATTCAAATTTTTGGGACATCATAATGAAAATCCACCCATTATAACAAATCAGCGCTTCTGTGTGTTTAAGTTATTTTAGTTAAACAGATTGTTAAAATTGTGAACTACTTCATGAAGTCTGGACATATGAAACGCAAGAGTTTCAATAGATATGTTGGAAAATGGATGTAAACGACACATATGTAATACTAAGAGAATTATAATATAGAAGCAAGGTATTACGAGACCGTATATTGAATCGACTTCTCCAACTCCAGGAAGCGAAATCTTTCTTTAATAATAAAAATCAAGACAAGCTTGCAGAATCACTAGTAAGTGATTCTTGTTGTTTTGAAGTGCCGTGGCTGGCAGATACTTTAATGAGCTAGGTAAACTGAATGTTGTAACGCAAAGTTGAAAGGAAACAATAATCTTTTAAACAATAACATCAAAAGATATAGTTTGGTTCTTGAAGGTTTGCAATACAGAAAAGAGCTCCGTTTAACTACCCTTCTCTTCGTAATCTGGCACGAAATAAAGATCCGGGAATTCAAAATTCAAAGACCTCATTGTTTATCACTTATTAAGAATAGAAGATGTATTAAATATGTACTTTACAAAGCTTCCTATCGAGAATCTGGACTGTATTATGCTACCATTTGATTTTATAGAAAGGGAGGAAGAAACAAATTTCACAACTTATGAACGAGATGAATTCATTCCTCACTCTAAGTTAAACTCACCTAGATTGAGATGTTCGTGGCTGTTTTTTTGGCTTGGATTAACAGAGGTGTATCTAACCCTAATAAAGAAATCAATGGAAGAACGTTTGCCTTTTTTAATATAACACAACGGGAAATCCTTCTTTACTTTCACAGCAAATTCTAAAATAAAAGACAAACAGCAAACGTTTCAGGACGATACACTTGATATCAAACATATGTATCCTAAGCTTCAATTATAAGTCTCATAATTATCAAATAAAACGTTTTCCAGAGATTTCCGCTGCAGTAATTCCTATTATATTGGAATGTATGATACTTAAATTATCTTTTGCTAAATGAAGTAAGTTAGTACTGAAACAAATACTTATTTGAAGAGAATTTTGATCCCTCATAATAACACATTACACTTAGATTTAAGATAAAATGTTCTTAAAAATCTAACTGGTGTGCCTCTAGCTTCAATATGTTGCGAAATTGTATTCTACGGGTAAAGAATAGAAGACGATAAAAAAATCATGGCTCAGTTGACGCCTAACGTAAACGAAACTTTACTGTCAATAGAAAGCAACAAATCAAGCATATGATAGGAATGATGACTTATTGGAATAAACGCAAAAGACACAACACCTGACAGATCCTCCTTCGAATCGATTCAAAAAGCGGTGGCACGGAAAAAGCACATCTAACATGGATTTGTGACAAGCTGAGCAGTATCATAAAAAATGATCATGGATAGAAACGTCTGTGATATGAGAATCTCCAGACTCAAGAGCCATCTAGTTGATGGGGAAAAAACTATGAATTGTTCCTATTTCTGACGTTACCGTTATGAAGGATTTCCATGTTAAACATAAATCCAGAAAATGTTTGATGATACTTTAAAAAAATGTAAATGGTCATTAAATATGGAAGCATTTAATTGGTTCTGTGCTCCTTTCATTTAAAGTGACTATTAAACTATCAAATAAATTATTCTCAAAGCAAATAAACAATCTTGGAAAAATCAAATAAATAATTCTCAAAGAGATTTAAAAGTATGAAAAAAGGTTCTGCATATTTTGCTCAATTTGAATCTGAAAATGTGATGCTTACATTTTGATTAATTTTAACAAAATAAATGTTTTTAAAATCTTTGAGTAAAGAAGGATTTATTTTAATACGTCCCCTACAAATTCAACAATGTCACTTTAGTTACATGTTTATCATTGCGTGTGTGTAACTAATTTCATAATATCCATTTTCAAAGTAAGAATTAATTAAAGCCAAGTGATACACTGCCGAAACGACCAAAACGTTTCCTCCTAGATCCGTACGCTTTTAAAATGTCGGATTTCCTCATAAACACCAATACTGCATTTTGGATATAATATTGAACCTGCATTTTGTTTCTTTCCAATTCTGTGGACAAGAACATGTTGAGCTGCAGACGCTTTAGTATTATTAGACAGCAAATTTTTTCATACGGGAAATAGTGTTCTGTCAATCCTAATTTCAGCTATATGCAAGATAAAAAATATGTAAATCAAAATTATAATTCAAACTAGCAATAACCCCTTAATTTCAAATCTATTTTAAAATTGTAATGCCTCTTTCTGGAATTCGTCATTTATAAAACAGTCCATATCATATGACCTGCGTTGATTACGTAGCTAATTCGGAATTGAACTCAAAATTTTGAGAATTCTTTCTCATTTTCTTTTCTGGAAATATTCTCTTAATTAGCTTCCATGTTAGATAAATGCGCGCTTTTGCTTCTAGCTCTCTTACCGTTAAGACGCTCGCGTGCTGCTTTTTTTCCTATTACTACAATTTCTAAAATTTAACTACTCTGAAACAGACACGATTAATATGCCTAGTGAATTGTGACTAAAACTTATTGTAGCCACACTACTGCGATCTAGTGAAGGGTGGAAACATTACTATTGAAATAAAGATGAGTATTTAATCTGCCTCGACTGCTACGTTTGCTGTTATTATGGATCAACAGCTCAACATTCTACATTCTGCGTCATCTACCAGTTATGCAATCAATACTTCTAACACTGCTTTCATTGCATATATGTGGAAGTAGCTTGTCCTGCCAGTCAAAATTCCAACAAAATGCATATATATATATATAAATTGTAGACATAAAGTAAAGGAAATAATTACATAATTATGTCTTATACTTTATCTCTAAAATTTAATCTTACATCTAAATTAATATTTATAAATAAACATTAAATTTTTTAAACAATTATGTTACATCTTGCAACTCGTCATCATCATCATTAATCTATTTAAAAAAATTAAGCACATATATATATACTTTTATGCCTTTCTTTTGTTCATTCACTTATTTAACAATTTAAAGGATATTATTAATTTCACCTTAAATGGTCTTTTAAAAGACAAAATGGGAAAACGTATTGCAAAAAAAGCTTCAGTTTTATGAGAACTGTTTGCTAAAAATTCCTACATACAGGTTTCAAAATGATGAAATATGTACCTCTAGTTCTTCAGAAAAGAAGGATTTAGTTCCTTAGAACTGATTGATAATTGTATACAAATACATAGTAATTAGTTTTATGCTTAGAAATTTTACTAAGTGTTTTTCACATCACTGCTGCTCTAGTTTCTGTTGTATGAAGAGCTATATGATAAAATTTTAAAAAAATTAAGGGAAAGATTTTGTCCCATTTTGTCTTTTAAAAGACAAAATGGGAAGACGTATTGCAAAAAAAGCTTCAGTTTTATGAGAACTGTTTGCTAAAAATTCCTACATACAGGTTTCAAAATGATGAAATATGTACCTCTAGTTCTTCAGAAAAGAAGGATTTAGTTCCTTAGAACTGATTGATAATTGTATACAAATACATAGTAATTACTTTTATGCTTAGAAATTTTACTAAGTGTTTTTCGCATCTCCGCTGCTCTAGTTTCTGTTGTATGAAGAGCTATATGATAAAATTTTAAAAAAATTAAGGGAAAGATAAATGTTTTTGCCTTGAAACTAGAAAGCGAAAAATATGTGGTTGTTACAAATTAGAGTTATGGATTAGAACATCAATAAGTTTAAAATTATGTAATTAAGAAATATTTATGTTATCCATAAATTCTGTATAACAGAGTGCAGAGTCATTAAGATTTTTGAAGTAGGAAACGTGAAAAATGAGCAATGCCCTAGCCGGAACTCGAACCAAGGCCTCTCGAATACCCGCTGAGTGTGCTACAGCAAAAGCCACGAAGGCATGCAGAAAAAAGGAAGAAAATACCTTATAAAAGTATAATGTATTACACAGTATAATTATATAGAAATTTATCATGGTGTATCTTGATTAAACTAGTGGTAATAAATAACCTAGAGAGACTTAAACTACACATTTTCAGTGACTCACACAGCAATAGCTCATTGATAGAAAAAAACCTATTACGTTTGTTATCGTCGGATATAGACAGTTTTCTTTACGTTGCATACCTGACAAGCCACAGGGACAGGGACAGGGAAAAGTGGACGGAGCACCAGAACTTCGTCAGTGACTTTTACAGGTGTTGCTCCGCCGCACTACTGTACCCCGCTGGGCTTTTAGTTGGCCCGCATCGGATGCTAGCCTACCAAGACATTTACATAGTAATTTTACATTAATATTAGACTTACGTATTGAATATACAATTACAAAGACATAGTATACAATTATTGCAAAGAAATTAACCTATTAACAAAAGTTGGATTATGGCAGATTGAAATAACATAATTACTTCGAACATACATACAAACTTTCATTGTACATTGTACTTCATACAAACAATATATTTACATTAGTATATCTAGTTACATCGATTTAAAATAAACATCATTTCAAGGAGCTAATTGAAGATTTTTTTTTTTTTTTTTTTTTTTTTTTTTTTGTGCATTTTATCATACTTAGTTGAATTACTAAGGCGAATTCTCTTATTAATACATTTCCTTTCATTTTTTTTAAACTTGTTACACACAAATGCATCAGCACTGAAGTCTTACATTATTATTTTTGTAAATTAATGTATCATAAATACAGAAAATATACATTAGAAAATCACATAATACTTACATTTACACTAATATATCTAATAGAGTCGTATATTATTTACATTATTTTTTAATTAATGATTTAATTATTACACTAATACAGTCCAAATTCTTAATGTAACTATTTTATAAAAACTATTTATACCATATGTTTCAGACACTTGCAATATTTCTGAAATCTTGCATTATTTTTGCAAGTTGTAGAATAAGAGGTATTTATACAGATGCGATAGCATCCTGACAAGCCACAGTCATAGAAGCTGCCTGACAAGCCACAGTCATAGAAGAAACGAATACGAAAATGTGTTGCTTCTCATCTCCGTTGCAGACTCATTTTCCTCAAACTGTTGCGCCCACCAGCGGCCGAGCGGTAAAGTCGCTGAACACTGGTAGTTCGGTCCGAGGTTCGAATCCCGCGAACGGGCTGGCTGCATGGGTGTTTTCGTGGTTTTCCCCATGTGTAACGTGTATACGAGCCAGTGTCCCTTAGAAAGTCCTCCACGAAGGCATCCCTCCCCTTACGCAGATAGCCCTCGAGGCTTTGCCGTAATTAAATAACCTAACCTAACCTAACCTGAAACTGTTGCCATTGTGGTTCAGACTGATGAAATTTCTGTTATGTGTTCTTTATTCAACTAATTCTAAAACATCGTGTTTACATTTTTCTCAATTCGTATTCATCGCCGTTCAAACTAATAAAAATGATCACAGTTTCTACATAGAAGAAAATTTCAGACGAAAATAATTTTTATGAAGTAGGATTTAGTTAAAAAGCATCATATAAACTACCAGATCAGATTGCGAAGGGCCAAATAAATGGTGTATAACTTTGCGACTGATAACATTCACCCTTCACCCGCTCTCACGCTACTTTTCCACCTTCAGCAATGGTATTAGAAGAGCAAGAAGTAACCTTGTAGAGACATTAGGTTATTTCAAAGCAGGAGATTTGAAAAATGAGTACCGCCTTCCCCGGAACTCGAACCATGGGCCTCTCGAATACGCGCCGAGCATGCTGACCACTACACTACGAATGCATGCTAAGAAGGTGGGAGAAATACCTTATAACCTTACACGGTGCCAAAAAAATTTCCGATAAATTTTTGTCGTAATCGGAATCAGGATATGAATCTTGGGGCAGAATGGTTGTTGTTATTGTTGTCTTGTCCAAGGAGTCAAATAGGACCGAACGTATCCATAACAGCCACAGCAACATCAATAATCTTCGAAGAATAGAAAAGTTGGTGCGAGGGATCTATATCTATAACTGAAGATCTTGGCCAAAATAGCAGGACAGTCGAAGAGATGGTCTGGAGAAAGTCGGATATCAGTACAGTGAGGACAGCTATTATAATTTCGCTGGCCAGCAAATGATATCTTCATTCCTTTGAAGTGTTTTGTCCTCAGTCTGGTTATGGTAGCGGAAATGACACGGTTACAATTTAAGGCAGGAATGGAATTCTTGATTGATTAGGAGGTAAGTCTTCGGCTGGCTATTGAGTCAGCATCGGTAAGGATTAAGCTGTTGGAAAGTTGAGAATTACCTCGGGCGTCTTTGGCAAAGCCATCAGCCTCCTCATTTCCGTAAATATCAATATGTTCTGGTATTCTCTGCAAAGGACCTGCACACTGCAGTCGATACACAAAATTTGGGACACACAAAATGGAATTTTATGTATGAAATTTATGGTGCATTACAAAATTGTCCATAGATTTTACAATAATTGTAAATTTCTCCCATAATTTTTACTTCAAAGTCATTTAAGCATTTAACTGATATATTGAACATAGAGTTCTAAATATGTTCCTCCGTTTATGCAAAAATGGTCAAGAAATTTTTAAATACTTAAGGAGAAAAAAAACACTGTTTCATACAAGAAAGAAGGCGAAGATTTTGAAATTGAAATAGTATATGAATGATTCCATTATGTACATCAAGAGTAAGAATAGTATCTAATGTTATTTTCTGCTTTTATTAAAAACGGAAAAGCTTTGAAATTTTGCATGTATAATTTTAGCATAAAAAAAAGGCAAATGTAGTATTAATTGTTTCCTTATTTATATAGATTAAATTCAAGTTTTTTATTTAAATTATTTATTTTTAGTCTAGCTGTTTTAACTTCTGATTATGATGATGATACAGCAAAAGATAATTCGTTCTTAGTTTGTGTAATTATTATCAAATTTACAAAATATCAATGCTTTGGTTTGTTTATGAGATATATTTTGTGTTTTTGTAAACTTTATCATCTTTATCTCTCTATTTAACTGTAAAAAATAAAACATAGCAAAAAATAATTTCTCCGAAGTTTCTACAAGTTTATGCTTTATTCAATCATAAAGCCGAAGTCAAATTAAATGCAGCTTATTATAATTAAAACACTCACGTCCGAAGTTACACGGATACCTTAACCTTTTAGTATTTTCAATGCACCAATACAGCTGTGGGTTAACAACAAAAATATCAAGATTATTATAACTTATATCCTAATGTATTCTACTCTAACGTTATGTCAATTAATGTTTTATTTTGTGTAAATTTTTACGCAGCAATTTGTGATTTTCTTATTTAAACTCAAGCGGTTAAGAATAGAAATATGAATCAACTATTAAGAATACCAATTGAATTACCGTATATACCCGCGTATAAGTCGAAATATTTTGGACAAATAAAAGACTTCAAAGTGGGGGGGGGTCGACTTATACGCGGGGCCATAAAAAATTAAAAGAATCGGAAGTTCAAAAATTTCTTTATATAATGCAGTTGTTTTCTTCCCGCACTCAATTTGGACGACTTATCAAATAAGTCACTTACTTGAAGTAATTTCATGACTTAAATTATGTGACGAACTACAGTGGTGGCCAAAATTGTGGACACTTTTTGAAATTTTTATGTTTTTGCCCCTGAGAAATGATGATACAGCAATGCCTGCGAAATACCCTCTGAAATGATTATAAAATCATTTAAAAAATGTTGTATTAGCAACGAACTAGACGGCACGGAAGATGATACTGTTTTTGAAAGTCAAAATGACGACGAATGCTGTAGTAGTGATTGTAACAATACAGAGTTCGAGACTGAAAATATGTATGATGAGGAGCCAATGATGACAGAAGAGTTCTATGAAATGTTTGGCGAATCTGACCATGAATCCGACGTTGAAGGATTTTGATTTTGTTTATTTACCAAGGTATTTTTTATCGTATATTTACTTTTTTTCTCAGATGATTTTGAATAAATGTAGTACTTAAAAAGTTTTTTTCGAAGTTTCTCGATCGATTTCGGAAGTGGGGTGTCGACTTATACGCGGGTTTCTTATTTTCTACGAATTTTTTATGTCGAAGTGGGGGAGTCGACTTATACGCGGTATCGACTTATACGCGAGTACATACGGTAAATTACAATCATTTAGTACTTGGGGCTTGATGTTAACAAAATTCTGCACTATTCATTTGATGCTGGTAAATTCAATTAGTATTTTTCTATCTTTAATCTTGCTTCCTTACAAGAAGAAATGTGACAGGATTACAACCAGTAGTAAGTAACGATGATAACGCAATCGAGGTGCAGTTATACGAAAGTCTTTTCAAAATTAATCTTACTCCCATCCTCACTTTTGCGTAATTGCGTTTAAAAGTGCGAATGTGATGGAAAGCTTAACTCTTAAGAATATTTAACAAATTATTAATATAAAATTTTATAAATTTACTGTCACAATTTTTCTCATATTAACACAGTACCTATAAAGTAAGATATCTGCTGTTATTCGAAAAGTAACTTAAAGTTTTGAAATAAACTTGCAACAAAGTGATTACTTACCCATGAGCTTTAATAATCAATACATTTTATTTGAGCCTCTGTCTAAAGTGAAAGTAAGGAAAAAAGATAGTTAATAAGATATGAAAAAGAGGATAGAGCCGAAATAATTTTTTTTTCCAAGCTACTCCTTCTTCCCCGCGGCAGTTTCTCTTCATCACCAAATAAGAAAGAAGTTTTACCCTCAAAAGAGAGTTTAGACATTCCTTATGTACCGACACTTTAAAAAAGTATCCAGTTTTAGCCAACAGTTCAATGGTGCATGATAAGTTATTGCTGTCCAAAAATCGATCAGGGATTTCGTTTTAGTGATCTCATAACTATTTCCGTCACGTTTCCTTCAGCATATCTCGAATCAAACTAAGCAAGCTCTGTTTGCCATATCACTTATGCAGCACATTCACGTTTACATTTCAGTCACTCTGCAGAAGTTTTCCAACTCGAATTCTTTTTAAAGCTGCATTTAATTTGACTTTCCAAAACATTCAGCTATCGCGAAGGGCACCGAAGGGATTTTTGAAATATAAGAGCTGCTTGCTTGAATACTGCTTGATTTGCTCAAGTGAATATACAAGGTAAAAAGCCTAAAATATCCTTACTAAGCCTTTCTTATTCAACAATCGGAATCTTGCATTCTGTATTATGTTAATACTCATAGCATTCATAGCGTATTGCAGGTTTTACGTAAGGTCTTTTGAGACTAATAACATTTGTAGCTACCTACATTCTGAGCTTGTTTTATCTAACAATCTTCAAAGTACTTTTTCTCAATCTTAAAACAATAACAATATTTTTCATATATTAAATTAATTGCTTATAAGAATTTTTTATCAAGCTTTTGCTAGTTACTTCTTGTTAAGGTTTTTTGCCCTTTTACCCTTTCTACTGGTTTACCATAATAATCAGTTCCTTCAGAGAATATGAACCAAACAATGAAAATGTCTTTTTAATTGATATCTTGCCTTTATAGCAAAAATTAAGCCTTCAAATGAAAACATGCTAGGCTTTAAGTTACTCTTTTGTTGCTAAATTACTAAAAACGGATGTTGAAGGTCCTAACTTAATATCGCGCACTGCAATTTAACTGAATTTAATTTTTCTTGATTAGCTATTCTCCACCTGCTGAAGCCATGCACAGAGAAAATTGCATAAAATTGCCTTCATTGGCAAAATGCTTTTGGAACTGTTTAACTAGAAAACAAATATAAGTTTTCAAATATAAAAAGTTATATCTATGGCAAGGTAATAAAATCTTGTTTCAAGTATTGATAACACAGGTAAATTATTTGCCTAAAAAGCATTTGAAAGTTATCTGTATTGAAAAAAAAAGAAAAAAAAACACCCTAAAAAATTGGTGAAACTGTATCATTTGTGTTCTGAATTTTACTCATTCACAATTACTGTTAAGATATGAATAATAATAAAATGCTAATGTAAATTGCTATTTTATATTTGAGTTAGTACTATAAAGTAGTTGATTGATGCATAACCTCTATGAGTTCAACCAAATCCTAATTTATTTATACCAGAAGAAAGGATTTGAAACACTAATAAAACATACCAAAGAACTGAGAAAACTATGAAAAAAACTATAAAAGATGTGATTTTAGATTGTTCAAACTGTAAAAAAAAAATAATTTTTGCTTTAGAAAGATTGTATCTTATTCTCAAGATTTCGCGACCATTCATTTATTTTCTATCGTATTTTATTAATTATTGAAAACTCAAAATTTTTAGATGATTCATACATGTTTTTCATACAGTTTTCAAATAGTGTTCAAAACAACTAACACATGAGTATATTTCAGGAGCTCAACGCAACATTTTTCTGATAAGTATTTAATCACAAAGAGTATAATTTAATTTTAAAATAATAATAATAACAAGTTGAGAATTTTAATTTGATATTTAATTCTAAATGCACATTATTTATTACAGTAAATTGCAAAAAATCCACAAAGCTGATAACAAATATTTAATTAGTATGTTTCAAAATTAAGTGTTACATGTGCATAATTATTTAACATAACAACTGACTAAAACAGAGAAACTTTTTAACATTTGATTAAATATTGGGTGTACAAATACGTTTTGAGGGATTTAACATAAGATGGCGTTACTAGTATTAAATCCTATCGGGCAATTTTGTAGCTATATTCCTATTAAAGAGTTTCCTATTAAAGCATTTCCGTTTAAAAAAAAATCAGTCTGTTTCATTTCTCTGAAGTGTAAACAACAAATGTACTTTGTGCTCAACCCATGGCAGCCTTTGTACCAACAAAACAAAAATTTGCTGGAAGCGCTTCTTTTTTATTTTAATTTAAAGAAAACTGCAGCTGATGGGCATTGATTGCTGTGTAAAGCATATGGGGAACATTCTCCATTAATAAAAACATGTGAGTACTAGTTCCGGCGTTTTAAAAGTGGCGACTTTGACACTGGACTAAGATCTATGCCAAACTCAGAAGAGCTCGCCAAAACATTGGGAGTGACTCAACAAGTGATTTCAAAGCATCTAAAGGCTATGCGTATGGTGCAAAAACAAGGAAATTGTGTTCCGTATGAACTCAAGGCAAGAGATGTCGAATGTCATTTTTTCACGTGTGAACAAATGCTCCAAAGGCAAAATCGGAAGGGGGTTTTGCATCATATCGTGACGGGGGATGAAAAATGGATCTACTACGACAACACAAAGCGCAGAAAATTGTGGGGTAAGCTAGGCCATGCATCAACTTCAACGACTAAACCGAATATTCATGGCAAGAAGCTGTGCATCTGGTGGTATCAGCTTGGCTACTCCAGCCTTACAAAACCATCACTGGGGAATGTTACAAACAAGTTGAGAATAACAAGTTGAGAAACAAGAGTTGATGTAACTGAGCCGAGCATTGAAGCTCAAACGCTCCCAATATGCCAAAAGACATGAAAAAATATCTTTCAGCTCGAAGACGCTTGCCCACATACTGCAAAAGTCGTCAAAGAAACTCTGGAGGCGCTTCAACGGGATGTCCTACCCCACCCGCCGTATTCACCAGACATTGTTCCTTCCGCCTTCCACTTGTCCCGGTCGATGACTCCTGACTTGGCCGAGCAGCACTTCACTTCATTCGAAGAAGCCAAAATTTTAGTCGGTTCTTAAATCGCCTCAAAATGCGAGGAATTTTTTAAACGAGAAATCCGTACCCTACCTGAAAGATTGGGAAACGTCGCAGCTAACGATGGATAATACTTTGAATAAAATACATTCTTCCAATTTCTCCGAATAAATCTTCAAAGTTACAAAAAACAAATACGCTCAAAACTTATTTGTACACCCAATATATGACTTACAATTGTCAATATTTGCATGAAATACATATTAAAGTATTTGGAAATCAACAATTTTCGCTTAATGCGCAGTCAGAATTCAAATGCTTGGTTGGTTTTAGAAAGATGAATCGATTCCCTAGTCTAATAATTATTATATCTGGCGCACGCTATTAATTTAATTGAGAGGCACGAGCAGTTAGTTTTCCTAATGAATGAATTAATTGATTTCATTTTAGTATCAGATAGAACCGTCCTGTTTCGTTTCTATGCGATGCATGGATAATACTGAGAAATGTTGAGTACATAAATC
This sequence comes from Stegodyphus dumicola, assembly GCF_044657685.1. Classification (NCBI taxonomy): domain Eukaryota; kingdom Metazoa; phylum Arthropoda; class Arachnida; order Araneae; family Eresidae; genus Stegodyphus; species Stegodyphus dumicola. Next base: position 187,868,715 of record NC_140781.1, read on the forward strand.
CATTCAATGAATGTAAATATTCTATTATTAATAGAAATAGTATATTCCTTTAAAACTGCAAATTTCACTTATATTTGCGATTCACAATTTTTATGTCACAAATTGCATTTAATGAAACGTATTGCCGACAAATCGGAAATGTTGGTGCATTTGATGGTTTTAATCCTAAATACTTCTTTGTCATTTTAGTTTACGTTAATGAGAGTAAAAGTGACATACAGAAATATTGAAACATCAGATCTGTTTTTGTGTTTTGGTTATCATAAATTTAACTCGTATATTAATAGCATTGGTTTAAGAATGTATTCTACCTTAAAATTTTATCGTTATAAAAATTTGAATTACATTTTATAAAAAAGGAAAACTTCACTATTTAGAATGCTTTCTTAATATGAAAGCTTTCTTTTTTAATTTTGCTTTTACTTCTTTACCGAGAACAGAGGGGCTGTAACAGAAAATATACAAAGCATAGTTTGGATATCATGTTTCTTATTTACAGAGATAAAAAATCTGACTTATATGTAAAACGTACCAATAAATAATTAGAAAAAATTGGAATAGGTTTCCTGCTTAATTTTATGAACGTAATTTTAAAAATTTACTTATTTGTATACTTTTCAGAGGACTAAATTTTCATGCCAAAGTTCAAAAGTCATATTGCACTTGAATGCCAGCTTACTAAAGGAGGTTAGAATAGAAGGAGGGAGAATTCAACTCAAATAGTAAATCCTAAGCGGCCATATTTGTGCAAGCACTGTGACTCATGCAAGGAGATTTATCATTGCAACTTTTTTTCCCTAATTTTTGAAGTATGGGAGGTTTTTGCATATGGATATACGAACAGAACTTTTAAAAGTATTTCTGGGAGTATTTTTCACGCGTAAGCATTAATTCTTTTGTGTATTTGGTTGTAGGCTGAAAAATATCTCTGTAGCAATTATTTTATTTCTTATATTCTTATTCTTCCGGTGTCTTTGTTCCTTAACATGTAATGATATACGCTAGGATTTAAACTACGTTATTTGATTTTTTTAAAGAATTTCTTTCATAATTTCCATAAAAAGGAAGAAATTGATTGTTACTATTTTTATGTATCCTGAAAAGTGTTAAATAAATTAATATTTTCTTTGTGTATCAACTATTATTCATTTAATAACTCATAAATATCTGTTTTTAAAGTAAAATTTGGAAATTACAGCCAGCAGGTAGCTAATAAAACCTAAAAAAAAAAATCCTTGAAATATGCAGAAACATCATTTTAAAGGCTTTAATGTTATACATATGCATTGAGATTTTGCCCTATTTCTTGATAATTTCCTGTACATTGTATATTATAGATATCATTTTTATTAGTGCAAAATAAATATTTGACCGTGTGCAAAACCGTGTGCTATTAGTGTTTTAATCATATCTTCTTGTAATCCTATGTTCAACTTCGCTTCTTCAATTTCGATGTCTTCATCCTTCGTATGGTTCAGTAGGATAATCTTAAACAGGCTCTGGAATTGTAACAAAGAAACAGCTTTTAGAGCCTCCGATATTGGCAAATTGTTGAGAATATGTTAATTCCAATTCAGAGACATCATACAGCACTAATAAAAGATTGTTGTAAAAATGTAAGAATAAAATGAGGAAACGAACAGCAACAATAAGAATAGGAAATTGGTTTTACTGAAGCCGGATTGTATTTACAATAACCATTCGATTTAATTACTGCTGGGACCCACCAGTAAGCTGGTGATTGCACCCTTCAAAAACGATAGCCAGGTCCAAGGGTTTTAATCTTGGTATGCGGGATAGCTGCATGGGGATTCATTTTCCCGTAGAAAAATCTCCATAAGTATGTCAGTTACAGGTAGATAGCCCTTGTGTGTTGAGCTGTATTTAATTAAATAAACAAGTACACATATTTATTTTTGGTGCACGGAGTTAATATCAGTCAAAGTAGGCTAAGAAGAACTGGATATAAGTAATAAATATATTATAGATTAGAATGATTCCCTTCAGGAAGTACCTTCATCATTAATTTAGAGGAAGAACTGAAATCACTTTTGTCTGAGTTACTATCAGATATACTGAAGTTACCGATAGCAGTGCGTACATAATTATTGAATATTTTAACTGAGCTGCCTAAACAAGTAATGGTTTAAATTATAAGAGTAATAGGATAGAAATTAAGATTATAATATGATTACGTAATTTTTCTTCATATAATTCTTTTGATATTTGTCGGAAGATAACCCAAAAGAACATTAAAGGAATTTGGGCTACTAGAAATGGTAGGAACTGAAAACGTAGAATGAATTCTCAAATCCTTAATAAGAAAGTATTTATTTTTAAATTTTACGTAATTATTTAGTGACACAGAAATCTAAATTTAGCCTCGCTTTTGTTTGTCAGTGTCATCAGTCTCTACTACTAAAGTCATTTACTTCTGAAACAGACTTACCCTAGGAAAAGTCGATTTCTATTTGTTTTGTATCTCGTATGTAAAATCTGATATCTAAGTTTTCATAGTTTGATAGTGTTAGCAACAACGCAAAGAAACAACTATCTTTTCTACGGTCTAGTTAAATTCACTAATAAATCAGTCATATTAACTTCTCTTCTTATATCTTTTTACTTCTTCCTTCATTAACTTCCTAAGTCAGCGAATGAAACGATAAATTACATTTCAGGTAGCAAAGTAAAACCTAACTATTTATGAAACAAATAAATGAAAATTCACAATGTAAATACCAATAATGCATAAATCAAACTTAAATGAGGCTTCTTCTATTAATAAATCGTCAGCGAAAGATATTTAATGCTTGTTTTGTTAGATTTTTTTCCACTTTATTTCTGCTGTAAACCGGAAATTTCGAATCATGACCTACAATTTCATATTTTTTTTTATATATGTCCGTGGGTTATATAATTTCGGTTTTTCATTTACAATATATTTTAACAAACAGGCAAACTAGAAGAAAAGTAAATAAACTCCTTCAAACATAAGCTATCGCTTAACAAACTCATTTCTGAAGTTCTATTCCAGGTTCAGAGCAGTGACTGCTTCATCAAGTCAGTTATATCTTAGAGAAAAATGTTAAATCGTTTTCTGATGACGAATTTCTTGAAGATATCTCCCACAATATCGGACTTTCTTTTCATGAACACAGAAGGAAAAAGAAAATGAAAGTACAGTTAAGGCTAACAATTGCCGCCAAACTTTGTGATATGGTATAGAAGGCTAGGATTTTAGTAAGGGGGAAAAAGAGTTAAAAGTAAAAGGGAATATGTACAGGTGTTTTAATAAATTTTTATACTTTCTTTTTTAAAACAGCGAATCAATCAACCTCTCTCACACAACTCTGCTTTATATTTTCTTGCGATTGAACAACCACAGAAGCACTGCTTGGCTTGATTTATTTTGAAAGAAAAAAACTAAAGATACAGGTAACCTTCTTTTGTAATAAATATAATATTGCATTTGGTTTAAAAGCAAATTTCCCCCTATACGACACACGTTTTTAATTAGATTTACCACATCAGATAGATGATTTGTAAGAAATATGAATTTATTCATTGCGTTGCCTCAAAGAACAGAGATACTCTAGAATTTTCGAGCTACTAGTTTATACTTTACTATTAATTAAAATAATTAAATACAGTTCTAATTATGTACATTTTATCCAAAACTACGATTTTAGCAACTTATCCAAGAATGTTTTCTCCATTCCAAATTTTACTTAGAAAGTCCTCCACGAAGGCATCCCTCCCTTTAGGCAGATAGCCCTCGTGTGCGTTGCCATAATTAAATAATCCAATCCAATCCAATCCAATCCAATCCATTCCAAATTTCTATAGAAATTGCTATTACTGCTAGTTATAAACGGAAGTAAGATAAAATTTCTGAAAAGATTTCTCAATTTAGTGAGTTTATTGTTATTTGTACATTAAGTAATGAGAATTACCTGAAATTGTAGTTCGAAAATTAGATATGTGATTTGACATTTCTGAACGGGGAATGAGGTATTTTATAGGTACAAGGGAAGAGCAAAAATATTATACAAATTAATAATACTGTTATATTGATAGAATTGTTTTTGTTTTTGAATCGATAACCGTCAACACCATACATTTTAATATTTCCAATATAACACAAAGGTTTACTGAAACGTTATAATATTAATTGATTTCCACGAGAAATTTAATATTAGATTTAGTGACTGAGAGTGCTTTAAGGCTGAGATATTCCAGAAATCTGTAATGTTTCTCATTCCATTTCTTCTTCTAATCCTTAAAGCCCTGCTAAATGTTTAAAGCCCCTGACCATCAAGGCTAACGTGATAATTTACGTACAGAGAATATCACTGAAATCGAAATAGTAAAGTTACAAGAAGATTTGGAAAATTTACCATCAGAAACGTTTATCTACAAATTTTATCTATAAAATCAAAACATCTGATCTGGCAAATTTCTCTAAGCTGACATCTTTGATCTGACAAATCTGATCTGAATCTGACAAATTTTATCTACAAAATCGCGGAGTCACGATTAAATGCAAATACAGTGCATATCATGTCGAATATTTGCGACTTTCCGAAAACGAGCACGTTTCCAACTTCATACATTATTTCAAACCTGTTCATAATAAATTTTTAAAAAACTGAAATCTTAGTTAACATTCTTTACACTTAATTCTGAATGTACAGTGCCCATGGCTAATAAACTTACTCACTGGTTAATAAACTCAGCCGTTTATAGCTTTCAAATTTCCAGGAATCAAAAGAATATATATTAATCAATAGAAAAACATTATTGAGATAGTATGTGAAAACACTGATTATTATAGAAAGTGTTAAGGGGCTGTAGAAACAGAAACTGATACGGAAGAAAGTGACTACATGCCATTCTCAGTTGAATCGAGAAAAGTGCTGGAAACTGAGAACTCTTGAATTCAAAGGTGGATATCAGAAAGGCTACCAACAGTTTTACGAACTTGAAAATAAAATTTAAAGACTGTTGACAAACAATGCGAAGCAAATACGATTCTTTTTGAAAGTTTGAAATTTCATCAGGCATGTAATTATATATATGTCATAATTGCCATAATAAGAGCAAAGGAAAAGAGGGAACACTGTAGATGCGTGATTAGACCCATACTGAAGAAGAATTTGATTGCGTAGTATGCTAGTAATGCTAACTTGGTAATATCTAAAGAACTTGGCAGTCGAGGCAGTTTTAATTCCATTTTTATTTCCAATTGATATTTGTGGCCACAATCACTTGGCACTCTAGTCGTGCCTTTCCACAGAAGATTTACATTTTTGATATTGTAGGGATAGAAAGCAAGCCAGCGAAATTACATTTTAGCACGGTAGAGAGCAAAAGCTGAAGTGCGTAGTTATGAAAGATGGAAGCACGCGAAGAGAAAAGTTTCGGTTTGCAATTTGGTGATTGGTCGAGAGGGATCTGCATTATGGGTTAAGTAAGATCGCATGATTAATTTGAATGACGCAGTTTAGACTTAAGCGCTATTTTTAGGACAGATAGAGGAAGTTCTCAAATGAAATAGAAAATAATGGAAGTTATAGTGAATTAAGTTTAGAAGTTTGCTTTCATATTTTTTATCTAACATATATATATATTTGTATATAAATAAATAAGTAAATTTCCAAGTTTCGTGAATAGGTCAACTGTAGCATTAATTTCTAATTAATAAGTTAGGTATTTATTAGATTAATTTTTAGTTACTATCTTACTACATATGTTCAAAGTTGATACTGCAAACTGCAATATTAAAATTCGCCGTTTTCTGAACTCAGCGCTTAGTAAACTCAAATATGCTTGTGTGACTGCGAAGTGATTTTAATACGTTGCGGATTCTATACTGATATGCAATCCAGCTGGGATATACACATAAAAATCTTCTCTTTTACCTACAGTACTCTCACGCACTGAAATGTACGGTATCACCAATCGGACAGAGATATTTTCTTTTTAATGTTGAAGCTACGACTGAACGATTTAACACTGGTATAGTGTGCTATTTTGACAACTGTGCTGATTTGACGTATTAGTGTAATTTGGAAAGTTTTCAGATTTATAGCTTACAAAGACGAAATTCAGTTTCAGACTAATTGATTCCAGCATGCACCTAGTTTCATCACAGACTTTTGAGAAGTAAGAGCTGCATTCCTATTCACAATAGTTTATTAGAACACATGGAAAAACATATTACTATCGTAGTAAAAATAAATCTTGAGTTTATATTTCATGCTATGAAAACATGTTAAATAAATAGCTGAAAAGTGTTCATTTAGATTAGTAAATTAGATGGTTTACTATGCTTTTAAAATGTTTAACTTTTCTCTGCCCCTGAATCACTTACTCTAAGAATTACTTTCATTTCAAATATATTGAACTTCGCTGTATTGAAATTTATAAATGTAAACTTCTTGCATTTCAAAACGAGTTCTAATTATTTTTATCTGCATAATGTAAAATGGTTGTATGAGAAAATAAGTTAGAGCCTATTTCCATCATTCGGCGTTTTTGTTCCTCCCTTTTTCTTGTTATTTCAGATCTCGGAAATCTTGATTTCTTTTTCTTTTCACATTGTGACTTCTGATACATTACACATATATTGCTTGTCACATATATTACAGTAATAAGAAAGGCACTAGAATAGGGATGTTAGTACTAACATCAAATCTTTTGTTAGACAAGGCCACTTCAGTATATGGTCGAACGCAACAAACCATCAGGATACTTAAATGTAGACGGGCAGAAATCCTAAATCACGAGAACTGAAGGTTTACTTTCTTCAGTATCTAGAAGAGTACGAACTAGTACACATTTTATTTATCGCCTTTGGATCCTAGACTTCCATTCATTATTGTAGAGAAACCAAATTGACTGCTCCTTTTTATGGTGGCTCCCAACAATATTTAACATACCAATCGATTATGTCACCGGATAAGTATGTTATTCTTGAATGGTGCATATCGTCTTCCATAATTTCTTTTTCTTACTTCTTCTATTTTTCTACCTACGAAGGTTATCACAGTGCATACGGCGGACTTGCGTATCTCTCTGGCGATTAGAATGCAAACTAGACTTTGATAAGTAAGCAGACAACAAAAATGATTTATTAAGATCACACTCAATAGATTTGACTACTTTAGCGTCGATTAAAAATATATTTATACTCCAACAAGATATGAAAACATTGAAACATCAAAGCATTCTTCATCATAGAGCAACGAAATCTGTCACTGAATAATTATTGTATTAAAGTTTGTCAGGAAAATTTCCTTTCTGTGACATTTCTTCATACTTCAATTTCTCAGAAAATTTCTCTTTTGCATGTTTAAGTGCATGTTTAAGTGAAATAGGCTTTAATATTGGCACGTTTCAACGGAATATCTAAAATGAAGTAATCGTAAATCAGCTCTTTTCATCTAAAGATCAGGTTCTGTCTTCATTTCGAAACTAAATTTAAACCAGCTTAATTAATTATGTTTCCATGGAACGATCGCATCAGTCATCAGATTATTACAGTAGTTTAATATTAATGTTCTCGTTATATTGCGATTCCTGTAAAATTACATTACGGCCAAAATATGTCCTGCGATTGGGGTAAGTAAATAAACATGTAAATATGATATTGTAAAGGATTTCATTTAGGTAGACAATGAACTATGTTATTCGATACTCAGTTCAACATAATTTATCGCAATGGTCTTATAACTAGAATTTAAACAGCGCTAAAGAGTAGAACAAATATTCTCAGTAAGCTAATTCAGAAAACAATAAAGTTATTAAGTACCGAGAAATAATTTCGTGACTTTTATTAATTGCTAATATAAAAATTGTTTATAAAATAACTAGAAACGTCACAGAAAATCTTTGTGCGGTAGTAAGCAATATAATATGTTTAAAATATAGTGAATTTATGTGCTTGAAACTGCAGTGGTTTATGCATGCGAGTAGGGAAAGGTAAAAGATTGCTTTAGATGTGACGAACGCTTTTTTTAAAGTAGCATAACACTATTCCACTCCTTTCTTCCCAAAAATTAATGCAATCAGACGAATTAAAAAGTCACTTGAATGAGACGTAAACACTTTAAGAAGCAAAAACCGAAATTGAAATGCATAAAAAGATGATGCTGTTAACACTACTTTTTTTTCCGTTCCAAGAATTATTCCTGCAGAATGTAAAAAACATCATAGGAAAAAGTATTTCTTTTACAAAGCTGAAAGATAGTTTTCATTGAATTACTCCTTTTTTATACGTGTTTTGAAGTCATATGCAGGTAAAAATAAACGCAGAAGCATATTGATGTGGAGAAAATAAATCAGAAAATAAGATTTTTCTTTTTTATGTTTCATTAAAATATGGTAATTTGGCAAACATGATAATTTAGTTAATGAAGAATTTCCCTTCTACTGTATAGATTTTATTTCATGTATTACAATATTAATCATACAGTCTCATTAGCTATCTTACAGTGAGTTTTCTGTTGCAAAACACAATTCTTTTATTCAATCAGATGTTTTTTTAAGAGCTTAGAAAAAAATCGTAATAATCGACGTGAATCTTTTTTAGCGTAAATCTGCTTCATTTTTTTAAATGAAACCATTTTTATTGAGTTTTTGTCGAACCAGGAAATATGGGTGGAAACACAGTAGGTATATTTTATATTATATATGTTTGTTAAAATTCAATCCATCATCTGTATATTACTTTTATTTTCGTAGCCAGTGCGTCAGCGTTTTTGACATAACTTTTTACATATTTCTCAATCTTTAAAAAAAACTTCTGGTAAGTGATGTAATTAAATTCAATATTTCTTTCATTCTTACTTGCATTTATTGCTTTGTCAAGCCAATAAAAATCACTACAATGTTGCCTTCATGACTAATAAATATATCCGAAAGCTCTTATTTCAGTAAAAGTTTAATTCCTAATCTGAGGAAGTCAGAAAATATTTGTAAATTTTATTACTACTTTTGTGAATATTTTCTCGGTTTAATTAGCAGTAAATTCTAAGGTACGTATAATATTTCATATGTTTGTTCAGATTATTTCTCCCGCCTTCCTAGCGTGCCTTAGTAGTGTAGTGGTCAGCACAGTGAGCCGGTATTTCAGAGGTCTGTGGTTCGATTCCCGGCGAAGGCGATTGCTCATTTTTCATCTTGCCTGCTTCCAAAAATCCTAATGGCTCTACATTAGCCCCCGAACTAAAAGGGTGGTGGATGATGATTCTCCCCACCCAAGATTTGACGATTTGGTCCCCTAAAAACCCCAATCGTCATTTAAAAGGAGGAGTATATAAGGTATTTCTCCCGCCTTCGTAGCGTGCCTTCGTGGTGTATTGGTCAGAATAGTGAGCCGGTATTTCAGAGGTCCGTGGTTCCATTCCCGGAGAAGGCGACTACTCATTTTTCATCTTGCCTGCTTCGAAAAATCCTAATGTCTCTACAAGATATTTCAGATATACTGCAGGATAGTGAGCATGATAGAAAGATGCTCACTATCCTGCAGTATGGTATAATGGTATAATTAAGCTAATAATTATATCCACTCTGCCACCTTTTTTACAACTCTGGGGCATGCTTCAAACCAGTTTATTCATCTTTACAGAAAAAGAGATTGGAATATATAGAAAGGATTCCTTAATCTTTAAATCTAGTCTTGAGAGTTTTATACAAGAAAAATTCAAGTAAGATGGCATTCTCAAACCTTATATATTTGTGTGCATGTTAGAATGTTTCGAAGAGTATTTTTTTGAAATGTATGCAGAAATTCATAAGCATTTAGAAATATATAGAAAAGGAATATTTTCCGTCTAGGTTTAATTTATACCTCCGTAAGAAGAGAACATTAATTGTTAAATGGTCATTATTTCTGAAACAAATACATAAATCTGCTTACCTTGAAGCACAAAATATTACCTGTTGAATCTTTTTAAACAGGCAATTCAAAGTGTAAGCTTTACCTGCATTTGACAGTGCCGCAAAGCTTTGAGGTTTCTTACAATTTTACGAGTCTCCAAATGATTGACTGATAAGCATGAAATACGAAATAAATAGTGAACACTTATATCAGGAACTATAGTTTGTATTTATATAATCATTTTTGAGTTGTGTTGAATATACGTGTTATTTATGGGCATAAAAATATTTAGTTTTAATCAGTGCTTTCATGCGCCTTTATAAAATTTCATGCAAACATTATTTTCAGAATTTTTTTTCGTTTATTATTCATTCGTGCAAATAGTACATTATTTAAGTATTTCGAGGTCGTATATTTCTTTAAGCCTTAAAACGCAACAGATTCAAAATTACTGCTGATTCTGTATTTTATTGATAAACACCTGAAAATATTACTTACTTGCTTTTTTCAAGCTGAGTGAACTGACTTCTGCATAGTTTGTGAATGTTTCACATGTATACTTGATTGCTATACTGATTGCAAAAAATGTAACTGTGAAAAGAAATATCATCAAAGAACACCTTCATATATGCACCTAAAATTTCACAACTTTTTATCAGCTTCTTAGTCAAAGAAAAAAAGAATTCCTAGAATTCAACCTCATCCTTCGTTGTAAAATCCGTTTATTTGCAATGAAACCTAAAAACTCTAGTTTTATAGGAAAAACACATTCCTTTTTTACAAAAAAATTGTAATTGCATCTAGTATTGCAGAGAGATATAAAATATTCCTTCTAAAGAAACTGTGAAGACATGTTCACGAAAATATTATAACTTTACTCATATTTATAGAACAGTTAGTTGCATAAAAACACAGCTGCCAACCATTTATGTTGTAGAGAGCTTAGGATTTTTTGAAGCAGGAGACATGAAAAATGTGCAGTGCCCTCAGCGGGACTCGAACCGAAAACTACTCGAATACGTATCGAATGTGCTTCCAATTACATCACTGAAGCATGTGGAAAGGAGGGCGAAAATACCTTATATACTCCGCCTTTTACAGGGCGGCTGGGGATAAGGGTACCCGATCGCGTCGAAATGCGGCTTGCGGAAAGGAAGGAGAAAATAAATTGTAATGTATTCTTGGTTTTTGACGTCTTTCTCAATTAGGACCTACATATATGTCTTCACAATGGATTAAAGAGTTCAATTTAAAGTACTCTTTTGCACATACATTTCTTTAAAAATCCAATGGACTTATAGGCGTTACTGCCGTCGCTTGTACCCTGGGTCTTGAATCCGTCTTATAAAGTGTATAGTTATAAACACATAAAGAAAACTATTGTATTTTGCAGCGCATACATTGTTCATTTCTTAAAGTTTACAACACATTTCTCAATGAACCTCAAACTGCTACTTTCGTTTCCGAAAGCTTTCAAAAAGTTCGTTTTTTTTTAAGAAACATTACTCACGTCATTTCGCTTCTCATTATATGTTCTGTTTCCAGACTAATGCAGCAGAGATGCACAAATGAAGAAACAAAGTATTGGATTCATTCAAATCTTCATCATAATGTTATCCCATTATCATTTCAGTTAGATAATCTAAACGCGGGTTTCTACCGAACTAGCTGAATTTGGTACCTAAGTCAAGTATAGGACAACCAACGTTCTTTACTTTTATACTCATATTAGGAAATGGAGCTATTCATCGCAGACGTTTTTCCGCCGCCATTTTGAAGTTGCCTTTTCGTCGTCATGCTATTTCACTTTTGGGCCATTTCGCCGTCGGCGCGATTCGCAGTCAAGGCACACATTCCTTTACATGCATATATTATATCTTTCCATATTATATTAAGGTTATTTATTTTAATAATTTTGTTTACCTGTTCTATACTTCTTGCTGTTTGAAATTTTAAAAGATATGAGCTTGTAAAGAATTTCTCCCACTTTCCTAGCGTGGTTTCGTGGTGTAGTGGTTCTGCACGCTGGACCGGTATTCCAGAGGTCCGTGGGTCGATTCCCGGCGACAGCGGTTGCTATTTTTCATCTTTCTTGCTTCCAAAAATATACCTAATGTCACTACAAGCTTTTGCAACTAAACACGCCTTCTAGAATTAATAAAAATTACCTAGAACTATGGAATAAATGAATGTGAATATTCTACTTGCATGAGTTATTTCTGTAAAGTAGCAGATTAAAGTTTCAATAAATTTTGACGAATCGTATAAGCATTGTATTTGCATAATTTTAGAAACAATAATGTAACAGAAAATCTCAGATATTTAGCTCATAACTATGAAATGTGATAATTTTGTTGTATTTGATATTGACACAATATTCTAACCAACTATGTGTAGTTTCTTTATATAACATATTTTCAAACAAGTAATTATATATGTTATACGCAACCTTTATTACGTGTTTCATTCCTACTTGGCTCAGGCTAAGCAGTAAAATCGCTGAACACTGATAGTTCGGTCTGAAGTTTGAATCCCGCAAAAGAGCTGGCGGCATAGGCGTTTTCGTGGTTTCCCCATGTCTAACATATGTACAAACCAGTTTCCCTTAGAAAATCCCCCACGTAGGCATCCTTCTCGCTAGGCAGGTAGCTCTCGAGTACTTTGCCATAATCAAGTACACTAAACACCATTCCTACTTGAAGGCGAAATAGCTCACGGCTAATCAGCTGCTAGCGGACTGTCTTGTTGGTTGGCGAAAGGGCGACGACGAAACAGCGACAGTCAAATGCCGACGGCAGAAAGTCCTAGACCCGCTTATTGTCCCTCTTCTAACTAAACTGCTTCCTTTTTTTAACTCAATGCATTTATGTCACTTAACCCTTTGGGTACATTTGACGACTTAGATTTGTCATGCACTTGTTTTGCCTAAGTTATGGATGATGAATCTTAATCGTCATTCAGACTAGGACAAAACTAAACATGCACATTCTTGTTAACGGCAAAAGTGATTGGTATCAGTTATAAGAGCAAGTTTTCAGTACTTCAGTGAATGCTCTTTGTGAAAAGTCAACAGAAGAACGTTTTCAAATAAATTCGTACCATAAGGGTTAATTGAGTTTTCGCTTTAAAATCTTTAAACTATATGTATTCCATAGTAAAACGTACTGATCACTGATTTACATCTTTCTTCCCTCATTATGTGATTCTACCTCATACTCGAGATCTCGTGTTCGGAATTCTGATGTTCCAAAAGTTTATTTCAAGTAACAGTTCAGCTGAGAAGTATCCTATAGTTTCCATTATAATTTTATCATCACCACATATGATTCCCGTAGAACCGCAAAGCACATTTTTATTATTTGAGCTTCTTAACACATTTACCACTTAAAAAGATCCAATTGGTGCAAGTCCTCTGTTTTTAAACTTTCATCCGGAAAATAATGTTTTCTTTAAAACTCAAAATTAAAGATATTAGAAAATGTGTAAAGAAATATTTTCGTTGCTGATTTTAATCAAAGTAGAGATTTCAGTCACGATTAGAAGAGAGAGCTAATAAACAGTAATTATTTCCTTAAAGATTGAAATTGTATTTTTAAACGAAAAATTACTTCACCGGGGTTAAATTTGATTTGAAATAAGCTTAGGTTTGAAAGGAGAATTCCCCTTTTCATTAATGTTTTCTCATCGACAATAAAATTGCAGCGTAATTGAGTAACCAAATGAATCAAAGGAGAAAACGCAATTACGAACCCATCAGATAGAGTTCAAACCATAATAGGAAACTCATTCCCATTAATTTTATCTATACCAGAAAATCTTCACTGCCGATAAGTTTACTCTTTAATTGTAATGAGATAAAATGCATCAAAATGCAGAGAATTATATATTTATATAATTTATAAATGAATTTCGGTTTTCTTCGTAATTCTAAATATTGCAATGCAGTTTCAAACGCTAGTTTTTTAATTTTGAAAGTAGTCTTTAATCCATGAAAAAATTTTTTATTTTGAAATATATTGTTTTCTGTGCATTCTTTTGAAACAACGCTGTTTCAGATTTAGGTAATTATTTTATTGTGACTGGCGGTTAAAATATTCAGCTAAGACAAAATTGCTCAGAAAATAGACAACAAAGTTGTAACATAACTTTTCTTCGCTATCCACTAGGGTAAAACATTGTGATGTGATCAGAAGTTATTTAGATCTTAGGAGGTTAGCCATAAAGGAAAGAGTAAACAAAATAAAGGAGCAAGTAAGCACATGCGGTTATGCGAGTCTTTGGAGGATAAATGTCATGATGTGTCACTAAGTTGCGCATCGTCGTTTTAAAACGTATTACTGGCGCTGAGAGCGGATTACTGTCTTGTGTATTCAGTGACGTGCATTTTATTCTAGTGACCATTAGATAAAACGGGTAATCCGAAGTCACATTTCTTGAGTTGTCTCAAGATAGGCTGGCTATAAATTTAAATCCTTATACACTTTGAGTATCTCAAGGGGTTTTCCACTATTTGGGAAGAAATGCTATTCTCGATAGTTATTCGAAGCTTTGACTTATGGAATCCAATCCTTTTTTTGTGACATGTGTTATGCATCATCTACTAAGCCAATATGTACAAAAATAGAAAGTCTAACAATGTTTGTATCTTTCTTTTTCTGAAAAAAAAAAAAAAAAAAGAAAGACTTCTTAAAATATCAAAATATGCACGATAAAAGATTATCATTTTATACAAAAAAAGTCTGTTAGTTTTGTTACACCGAACACTTTCGTATTTATGAACTTAAAATGTTCGGTTTACAAATGTTTAGATAGCTTATATATAATATTGCTACGTTTTTTCTTTTCTTCTGACACCAGTTGTTACATTATTTTCTGCCTTCACGTTCATACGGGGTTCGTAAATTTGGAGTGAATAACGACGACACTTGATGAAGTATCGAAACACCTTTTATTTACCAATATTAATCAGGACAGCTCCAAAACACTCTTACAGTCGTTGAAGATCTACTATAAACACGTTGACACCAATCAGCCTCCAGGTTCAGCGACACAGCCTCCAGGTTATCAGGCTATCACGGTGGAGACAGCTTCACTGCAAAGCACCAGAGTACAGCTCCCAACTCTGCTTGGTCGTTCTCGGAACTCCACGTAATCTCGAGACTCTCCATGCTACGCGATGCACTTGACGACACGTAAGGCACAGCTCCCGACTCTTCGGTTTAGTCGTTTCCGGAGCTCTCTCGACGATGCACTAACCGCGATACACTACGAGACTCTTTCGATGAACTCGACGGCCCACTCGGCACTCGCTGCCCGGCTGTCAACTCGATCGACTCCGCAGGGATTGACTCGCTAGACGAGACACCAACTCGATACTAACTATCTCGCACTCTATGCGAGGAACACTCACTCGCCCTCTCGATGAGGCACACACTCGATGAGAGACACAAACTAACTCACTGCGGACCAGCAGGATTTATATAGCTTCCGGCTTGTGTTCGAGAACATTCCCATGGCATATCGCCAATTTTTTCGCTAAATGTCGCCAATCTGGCAACCCTGTCTTCCCTTGCCATTTTATGGCAACCCTAAAACTGCTTTGCGGAGAAGCTATCTTACCGCGCCTGTACATTTTGTAACAGTATGTTTACTCATTTGGAGTGTAGTGTACAGTGCAGTTGCATTTCTAGCATATTTTATTTTATTATTTCGTGTAATATTAGAAACTTCTAAAATTATACTTATTGCAATTTCCAGAAAGTATATTAACTTATTACAAAAACATTAGCCAATTTTGTATAACGCATGTAATATATTGCGGTAGAAACGACTGTTATTAATTAAATTAATATATTTGAATGTTTTTATTTATATCAAATAAATATATTGTTAAATATTTACGTTTTGCCGAATAGCAATACCAGAAGACGTATTTATGCGCGAAAGAGGGTGGAATATAAATTAAATGCATAAAGTTACCACCACTTCTGGCCTTAGTAGGGGCCAAATAGTAGCCCGCCATTGGTAAAAATAAATAAATAAGTAAAATTAAACGCATTACGTTTCGCAAAATGGCAATATATGCCAATGCGGCTGGTAACATATCCATGGGAGAGTAATATAAATTAAAGGTCCAAAAATTTCAGAAACAGCTAAAAATCAATCTTATGTCAATTATGAAAAGAAATCCTCTAAAAATATTTGCAAAATCATAACTGATTTGAAGAACACCGGTGTCCATTATACCTATTGGTCATTGCCAGTTTACCGGATGATAAACATTTAAGATCATTTCATACTTCATTGGTAAGAGTAGATGTAGCAAATTTAAACAAATTTAACAAACTCCAAGGAGATCGGTATGCTGGTCGATACTGTTGGTCACGAATGGCCAACAGATTGATCATCATTAGCGGTCAACTTATAAATCATTACTGCAGAGCAGTGCAATAAACTAAGATAAGTATTTATATTGTAATTACAACAACGCACAACAATGCTTTTCAAGAATGTGTGTCCCAGTGCCGGTCAAGGCCATCAGTTGATTGATAGTCATTTGGGTCAAGGCATCCTGCACCAAAGCTGGGCAGTACACTAGTTTTAGACATATATTTAAATTAAAATTAAATACGAGCACATCTGTTCGTTTTAAGGGTTTTGGTCACTTATCACTTACACACTAAAGGCCATTTTGAGTCAACCTATATGTCGCCACTGTGAAACAGTACAATAAATTTAGGGAACTATTCATGTTAAAATTAAATCGAAGTACACAGTGTCCATCAAGGTTGCATTCACCAAATTCCTATGGGTTAACGGGCCGATACAGATGGGTTCATAGGTCAACAGTTTGTGCAGTGCACTAAATGTGTATACATTTTGAAAATAAAATTAAATCGAAGGGTATTAGTGTGTATCAAAGTTGTTGATCGTTGTTTATCCAGAGAATAGTTACTGCTGATCCACACATTGGTCTCCAGTGAATTACGGTTGCTGGATATCTACTTAGAAGTTTGCAGGTATGAGACACTATAGTAAATTTGTGTTGGAATATATTAGATTACCTGACCACCGACAAAGCACACAGAGGCTGCCTAAAAGAACGGATACTATCGTGGAAGACTTTCTAAGGAAAACTTGTTCGCATTCGAGTTACACGCAGAGAAAACCACGAAAACCAACCATGCAGCAACCTGTCTTCGAACCAGCGACGAACTACCAGTATTCAGCAGTTTTTAACGACTAAGCCACTGGTGGGATTGCAATAAATTTAGATAAACTTTTAAATTTAAAGTAAAGAGCGAGAAACTATTGACCGTAATTTGAACGATACCATTGCCGTGAAACCTTAGTCAAACCGTTGATCATTAGTGATCTATAGATTTTCAGTTAAGAGTTCAATATTGCTGCAGGGACAAACTATGCCATAGTTGATAAAAAATATTTAGTTACGTAATGAAACACAATGTTTCATAATGTTCTACAATTTTTGAGAAGGTGTTTCTAATAGCAGCGACAATAATATGATAACTTCCACACTCCTCTCAAAATAAAAGCCTCAGATTGCTGCATAAATAGGAGATACGTCTTTGACGAAATTTACCCGTAGAACAGTATATTGCTATCCTGATTTATCCATCATTCTATATTTTAAATATCTAATTTAAAATCAGCTTAGCATTCTTAAAAGCAGATATTTCTTATTTTATATGAACGAAGTTTTTAATTTTTGCATGAATGTTATAGACTTGGTATGACGCATCAGGGCCTGTAAAGAATTTGAAATACAATATGAAACTAAATAATTTATTTTTGAGATTTTTACATTTTGAATCGCGTATATGTTTCTCCATCACATGCTCAAAATGCTGAAATGCATCAAATGCTGAAATTTAATATACAGAGTATTCCTTCTCTACAGACTAGTAGGAGTTCAGGACCAAAAAAATATTTAAGATAAAAGTCTGCATTCGCCCGGAGACGAACATGGAATCTTTGGTATATTGGAAGAGTATAATAACTGCGTCAGCATTAAAATTAATCGAATGATTGTTTTAATTTCTTACAACTTCAAAAGATGGAAGAAAATCCAGGGAAAATCAAATCTATTACTACTAACATCTCACAACTGCTCCAGCGGGACTTTAAATTTGTTTTCTAATAATCTAAAGCTAAATATTTTATTTGTATGCTAGTTGAATGAGGAAGTGAATATTGAATACTTTTTCATATAATCACTTGACGGAACATTAAGCATTTTTCTACGCCCAAGACAGCGATGCTTTAAGCGACCTTACGTTGAAAGTGGAAACAGATCGTAAATTCCTCCGATTATAGACCATAGAAAATTCTACAGACTTTCCCGAGAGGTAAATGTGTATGAAATTAAGCAAACTCCTTTTCGGAATGGAGTTTTCTTTCCACCGAGGTAAAATTAGCTCCCAAGCTAATGGTGGAATTTTCTACACCGTTTAGTCTTAATGATGCAGAACATGTTGCACTGAAACCGAAAATAAGGTGTTTCATCTGTTATCTCTTACGTAAATGAATATCGCTAGAGATATAAGTATAGTACAAAAGAAGTCTATGACCAGCCGCAAATAAAATTGTTTTACCCATTCTGCACATTACGAAATAAAAGAGATGACACATAAATAAAACACTTCGTAAAATACAATATTTACTGCGTTGTAATGGAAAAATAGACATCAGCCTGGCTGACGAAAATATTGCTCAGCAGAGAAATTCGAGTAACCATCTTTCGACTTTCAGAAAGAAATTATTTTTTTCAGAAAGCAAGATAGCTGTCATTAGATTGATAAAAAAACGCGCAAAGAGATGCAAATAGCCTGCAATTTTACATTTATATAATTAGTAATAGTAATATAATACCCAAACTGAGGTAACACCTTTGTTTTATGAAATTTTTGCCTGTAGGTTAGGTAGCTAATTTATTTTGACGAAGTACTCAGAATTCTGAGTTAAAAAGCTTTACTTCGATATTCTTTCAAAAACAGGGTGAATTCGAAGTGCTAGAGATTTTACAGTTGCAAATTATAACATAGGAACTGTATACTTTTATAAAATTTACACTGCCCGTAATGACGAAAAAAATTTCAATTAAATTAGTTTATGTATTATATCTGACTTATACAGCTCATCACAATGTGCAAACCGATTAGTCATTCAAATAAAGAATTCTTCTTATTGCCGAACCTCTGTCACAGACACTATAAATTGGTACATAAAAAACATGTGTACTAATTACTCTTTTACTAACTCTATCTGCACTAACTTTTGCCCTAACCTTTAACTAATTTAAGTACATAAACTAGTCTAGATATGTCGCTGCAGGCATCACTAATACAAACATATAGGTACCGAATAATGTTACAGATATTATAAATAATTTATTTTTATTTATTTATTTTGGCGTATTTTAGCGTATTTTGAAGTAATAATAATTTATTTCAAAATATTATATTATTTATACAGTTATAAGGTATTTCTTCCATCTTCTAAGAGTGCCTTCGTGATGTGGTGGTCTGCACGCTAGGCGCGTATTCCAGTGGTCCGTGGTTCAATTTCCGGCGGAGGTGTTGTTCATTTTCATCTCTCCTGCTTTCAAAAAATACCTAATGTCTCCACAGTGGCGCCTGTACCAAAAGGGTGGTGGACAATGATTCTCCTCACCCAGGATTTGGCGACTGGGTCCCCTAAAAACCCCAGGCGCCCTATAAAAGAGGGAATATATCCGTGGTTCGATTCCCGGCGAAAACGTTGTTCATTTTTCATCTCTCCTGCTTTAAAAAAATACGTAATGTCTCTACACAGTCACTATTAAAATACATTAATTAGTTCGAATAAATATCTTGATGCATATACGCAATCCTAATACAAACATGCACGCACTCAGTTCCTGTTAAAACGACGAAAATTTATAAATAAATACATGTGTGTACATATACACTTCGAGAGGGCATTAAAGTAGCCCAAAATAATTGGATGTAGCTAATACAAATATACCAATACCAAAGTCTGATATACAATTTAATAATTACTTGGATACTTGAAACAGATGACTTTTATAAATAGTATCAAGTCCTTATTGGAATGCACAATATACGAAAGAGAACCGGTTTCTCTTTGCCCTACCCTGTAAGGCTTTCTTTTACATCCAGAAGATATCTATTCTAAGCCTATCCTAAATGCCCAAAAGACTAACTTAGCGCAACTACCATGTTTCGGTGCTCGATTTAATGCATACCTTACATAATCATGACCAATAAGATTATTAATCTTATAATATGACTAATAAAATTATTAATCTTATTAGTCATGATTTGAAACCTAATGCATTTATATCTCTGAAAATAAAAGTTTTTTTTTTTTTTTTTTTTTTTTTTTTTTTTTCAAGTAGAATAAGCACAATTCAGTTTAATACACAGTCTGTTGATGAAATACATGTTTCAGATGATTATTTCAAAGCACACGAGGTTGTCTGCTGTTAGAAGGGATAACTTTGAAGAGTGGGAAAAGTGACGCTTAGCTTTTGTTAAGACATAAAATTAATCAAAGTAAAATATTTCTGCAAATAAACTAACTTCAAATAAGCAAACAACTTCAGTAACTTACTTCAAATAAGAAAAGGCAAAATGAGATTTGTCTACAGACTTTGCTTCAGTTCTGCGAAAAATGAGTTTTTTAGTCTTCGAAAAAATACCCACCAGGGAAATATAGTGCAAATACATGTATGACTTTGAAATTTCATCAAAGAAAGAAATTAAATTTATTAACTTTCAATATAGTATGCATGTGCGCTGTATAAATTGAAAAGTTCTTTATTTTCTCCTCTAAGTAGATTCTACGTATATGAAATTAAGGAAAACATTTACTATTAGATTGATAAGTTGATTGAACTTCTAACACGAGACTGTGTCTTTATTTCAATTATGATTTTTAAGTGAATCATACAGTTCTAGTATCAATTACTAAGAAACTAAATTTAAGTCGGTTTTTTAAATTCAATAAAAGAAACTTTTCTTATATTCTATGTATTTGTCATAGTCACTGGTGTTAAGGTAAAGAACTTTAAACCAAACCAGATCTATATTTTTAATACAAAATTTTTCGGAAATGTTTCGCCAAGTTTAATCCAGCGTTTGTTTCGTTTTTAGATGTTGGGAGCGGAGAAAATGGAAATTTAAATCGCATTCTTCCAGTAAGCATTTGATAAAAGAAAATTCGTACACATAGAAGCAAAACATTTCACAAAAAAAATTAAATAAAATTTTAATAAAGAATTCGTATATTTATACCCAGAAATACAGAGAAAAAGAGATTTTCGTGGAGAATTACCTTATAAAGTGCAAGCACAAAAGTTGTTTGCATGATTCTAATAATTTCTAAGAATTCTTCTGTACGAGGAACAGTAAGGTTTCAAATTCGCATCATACAAATAAGAAAGGAAACCGCCTGTATAAACCCGAAATGCATGCTTTGCCTAATGATGCCTCTGGCTTACAAAATGTGGTTGCAGGGGGGAAAAAGTGTTTCTTTTTTGCATTGTCGACGAAATGAAAAAGAAAGAATAAATTTGTAGGGTGAGAAGGAGGAGGGAATCAGATTCCCCTGAGCCTAATTATAGGGAAAAGATTCTAGGGTTGAAGAGTTATAATCTACCCTTAAGGAAAACTTACAATAGTCTCTTCTTCAGGCACACTTCTTTGTACTCATCCTAGGTGCTAGACTGATGATGGTGACCTTTATTAAATTCGAGAAAGTGTAAATACGTTTTTAGCTGGCGGTAAAAAGAGGAAATAAACCCCATTACACCTCAATTTTAATTTTTATGTTGATGGGACTGTATAAATTTCAAACAGAATGCTAGATAGAAGCATATATTATACTGCAAAAAGGCAAAACGGCAAATATTTGTTTCAAAAAGAGTAAACCGCACGCGTGTTTAAATTTTGCAGAAAATCTAATTACAAATATTTCGAATGCTTTACAGCAATAAATAAACGAAAATAATTTTCATAATAAACTTGTGAAAATTTAAGCGACTGCCGCCAGTAGTGTTCAGAATTTTGTCTTTCTTATGTCTTTAGAAGTTAAAAGGGGTAAATATTCAGACACAATTTCTTGTGCTGCTTCAAGTACGGTTTTCTAGTACAATACAAAATTTAAGCGAGAAATCTTTATTTGAAACTAAACTAGAAACAACCGAAAAAGAAAAAAAGTATGAGTTACTTTTTTAAAAAGACCGAACATGGAAACTAAAGAAAGGTTCTGGCATGGAACTTAATGATTTGTTTATATTCAAAATCTATAAGTTTGTGTCTCTGAATCTGATACCAATTTAGCATGAACAAAATTAAATTTTAAAAATTAAAAAAATATTAATTATATTTTTAAAGAGACCAACTATGGAAACCAAGGAAAGGTTCTGACCTGGAACTTGATTTGTTTATATGCAAAATCTATAAGTTTGAGTCCCTGAATCTGATACCAGTTTAACATGAAAAAAAATTAAAATTTCGGAAACACTTTCCCATTACGAGAAAATTAGAATGCTAGAAAATTTCCTTTTTGAATAGCATTAAACATTAATATCTCTTTAAAACTTTTTGGGGTAAATAACTATGTCCATTGTTAATCACATGGCAGAATTTCATAGTTATGGTACACATAGTTTCCATGGATTAGCTGTGCTAGCATGTTAATGATTATTTAATCAGCAGAAAATTGCTATGCTACTGTAAAAGGTTAACTTAAAATATGTATTTATAATTTTTATTTGCTTCTAAAACTTAAGCCATTTCTAATAAATAATATTCGTATTATGCTAGTAAAAGAAATGAAATTTCTGTGTATTTTCAAAAGATATTGCTGTTCATAAGTATATGCTTTAGTCATTTAATGTCATTTATTCTTTTCTATAAAGTACTTCTAGTTTAATTCTATTAATATAGTATACTGCTAGTAAGAATTTTATATAATTCCCAGATCTTAAAAAAACTGAATGTTTACTGACTTTATAGGTATAAGGAATATAAAATCTATATTACTCGTTTCAAAGCAATCTGATTCTTTGTTTTTGTTTGCTTTTGTTCTTTTGGTAGGGCTGGTTCATGACAGCTGATCCTCAATTCGTTTTCTTCATTGTTTCTGGCAGAAACGATTTCTTCGAAGTACGATGTTTGTTTTTCAGCTGTGGTTTTCCGTGTAACCATAAGCATATTTCCCGGGTAAGAAACATTATATCTATCCCAGCTTTTACTTTCCTTGAGCACTTCAACATAACTTAAAAGAAAGTCCCGTCCATGACTTATTTTCTTTATATATGAAAGTAAATCTTTATTACTTTTGGATTTAGTTTAATTGAAAATACTTTACAGTTGCCCTTATAAATATCGTTGCGTAACTGAAATAAAATGCATGGATATACCAATTTACGTGTATACCTATTCTTTATAAAAGTAAGAAAATTTGTTATTGCTAAGACATTTATCTGAAAGTAAACCAGCAATTTTGAAACAATGTTTACTAAACATGTTTACTAAGAATACATTAAAATCTATTTTTGATGATTTGCTTTTAGAAAGCTATAAAATCTACTTATAAATGATGCTGTTAAAATAAAATTAGCTAGTCTTGGTACTTTATATTTATACTGCCAGAAATAAATTATTTCTTAAAAATTCCTTTTTACTATTTTCAATATTCTACTATTCTTGAATTTTACTATATTTTTACATAATTTATTCGTCAACAAAATATTCTATATCAATCATTATTTGTTTCTGTGTCCCAGTTGACAATCTGATCAGTCTGGATTAAAAATAAAGGAGAATTGTTTGCAAATATATGTAAAACTCCTCATTGGATGATGTTATACTCCAGGCGCGTTTTAGGGCAACCAGTTGTTTATTATTAAAATTTACACAAATAGTTTTATTATTCTCGTTAAAATACTCCACTTCGTGTCTAGTTTCGAAAGTATTAATTACATACTTTGGTGAAGAATGCATTACTGTGTTGTTTAAAATTCATAAAGTTTCAACTTATACTATGTAACAACATGAGTCGAGAAGCAATGACTAGAGATTGACTAGCGAGAGCAATGACTAGTTAATGTCATTTGGAAACATGGGTTCGAAGTCGAAAGCTTAGATGTGCATCAGTCGAAGCTTAGATGTGCATGTGTCTTTGGATAGATCATCGATAATATTACACTATATATTCTTTACCATATGTCGATATACGATGAAAATCAAGGAGGGCAGGTAGTAGAAAAGTATAGTTTCATACAGATTTAAGGTATATGATTTACATTTTGCTAAAGAAATATTGTAACGGTAATACAGATGCTTGCCGTCTTATGAAGGAAGTACGTTCAAAACGACAGTTTCCGTAACATGAATTTGTTCGTAAAATGTTTACTAAGTTCGCTACGCATATCTCTTAATGATATTCGCGAGGTAAGAGATATAAATACTGTCAAATAAACAAGTAACACTGCTAACAAAACAAAATAATCAATTTTAAAGTTTAAATACAATATATTACAGATAAAAATTATGAATAAATTAATAATTACTTTACTGGTAATTATTAATTTATTCATAATTTTTATTAGGTCCAGTATTGGCCCAATATTGTGGAATCTCATTGCGAATACTGCATTAGATCTAGATTTCGAAGGAAATGCGCAAATCCATGCCTACGCCGACGATTTTTTCCTAATCATTCAAGGAGGTAATCGCACTGAAATAGAAAACAAAGCAAAAAAGGCATTAGATCTTATCACTGAACTGGAGTCTCAAACTCAAGCTTAAATTCAGCATCGGTAAGACAACAATGATCACCTTTCCAAAGGGTAATAAACTTGTAAATAGCCCATCCCGTATTAAATGGCAGGGCCGAGCACTAAAAAATGAAGTTACTTTAAAATACCTAGGATTTTTACTTGATAGAAAACTCACCTGGGTACCGCACTTAACGATGATACGAGATAAAACTTGACACAGATAAATTGTCACAGATAAATGGAATATAAAAGGGAAACTTTTGAAAGAACTATATCTGCGGGGCATTGAAAGGATGATCCTTTACAACTCCCCCATTTGGATGACTGGCAAGGTAAGCTACTTCAAATTCAAAGCATCACCCTTCTCAAGATCACTAAGTGTTTCCCTACCACATCCACAGCAACTCTTCAAATCCTAGCAGAGGTTCTCCCCTTAGATCTCAAAGCAGAAACTGAGTGTGGTACTTATGGGTTAGTTCATTTTAAGGACTCCTTTCAGCTTGATGACTCCTCATTCATAGACCAGCGCTCCTTAGAACCGCATTGCCAGTATACTTTCGTCCACCCATCTCTCACGAAAGATATAAAATGGCTTAAACATCTACCAAAAGGACAGGACTTAGAATCTTTTCTGATGGCTCTAAAGTTTCAGAGCAAGTAGGTGCAGCCTATGTCGTTTTCCACAACAATACAGAAATTCACTCAGCACGGTTCAGACTTAGTGACCACGTCTCGGCTTTCCAGGCTGAGTCGCTCGCTTTAAAGAAGGCAGCTCTATGGGCAGACAACACCAATTTTCCATCCATCAGCTTCTACACGGATAGCATGAGCGTCTTACAGGCACTGAACAAAAGCAGCACACAAGCCATCCACACCTCTTCATTAAAAGAAGTGCTTATTACCCTGTCTTCTTCCAGGCAAGTGTCTCTATGCTGGGTACGTAGTCATTAAGGTACCCAAGGTAACGAAAGGGCCGACTCAGAGATTACACTTTCTATAGTCACTGCCAAACACAAGATATTCTGCGCCTTCATGTCCATCTGGCAAGCTCGCTGGGTCGACTCAGTCACCGGTCGACACACCTAATCCATCTTTCCCGTGATTTCCACTAAAAGGCTCAAAACAAATTTATATCTACAACAAAATTTCACAAATCACGGAAGATTTTCCGCGTACCTCAGCAGGTTCTGCCATCAAAACGTAAAATGTGCCTGCGGTGCTTCAGCTTCTTCAGCACACATTCATCCAGCTTCTTCAGCAGACAATCAGTTTCACATTACATCTAGGACTGTTCACTCACTTCTCCCATCAGAGCCTTCCTTCCTCAGCTCCAGGGATCGCATAGCCTCAAAGACCTTCTTCAGGATTGCTATGGACAGCGGGACGTCAGAACTATCATAGAGTATGTTTATTCTAAGAGTAACATAATCATAGCTGATAACCAGATCTAGGCACCTGACGAAATGTTAAGGCAGCAAGCCTCAACTCATGTATATATGTAAATATCTCTAAACTAACTAAACCTTTTTGTTAATTTTATACTAACATTCCCAAAAAAACTGTAAGTTGGAACACCCAACAAAAGTAATAACTAATGTTAAATCTGTTTATCAATAATAAGGTTGAAAAGATAAACGACCAAAAAAAAAGGTTGTTGGTGCGACGATCAGAATAACATGACTGACCTGTAGTGCCCATTGAGAGGGGAGGCAGGTGGAAAAATAATAAATAAATCCTCTTTACCTTTGTGATTTAATTATAAAACACTCCTGCGTAGGAATCGGAAGGCCGGCAAGGGCACCGTTGATTCCTCATATTTGCCGATTTTAATAAATGACTACAATTTTTAAAAATTGTAAATGATATAAATCAAGACAAAAACTCATGAAGCAAATTTCTTCATTTTGATTAATTTATATAATGTAACTAATTATATAATGTATTAATTTATATAATGAAGTAATAATTACATATATATGCAAACGAGTGCCTGTGCAGATAACTCGAAAAACAAACATATTCTTAGCCTTAATTTAATCAACTAATGTTTTTTCCTTGGAAGGAAAAAGTATAAATAAACAGTAAAATTTTATAAAATGATTAAAAATTTAAAACAAAACGCAGAACCGCATGCAAGTAAAATAAAAACATAAATACCTGAATACCCATTTAAGACATCTAGGGCCGTAAGA
Organism: Stegodyphus dumicola; assembly: GCF_044657685.1. Classification (NCBI taxonomy): domain Eukaryota; kingdom Metazoa; phylum Arthropoda; class Arachnida; order Araneae; family Eresidae; genus Stegodyphus; species Stegodyphus dumicola. The sequence goes on from NC_140781.1 coordinate 187,895,602, forward strand.
GATACTACAATTGCTATCATCAGCTTAATATAGGAAAAAATTTTAATACTTTATTATTTGATATTAAAGATAAAAATCCTTTTAAGATTAGAAGTAAATTTATACAGACAATTTACTTTTAATTTAAGTTTTTATACAAAAAAAGAACATATAAAAAATAAAACAAAATGTAAATTTTTAAAGCATTTCTAACCAATTGGTTATAAATACTTAAATAGCATGCAATTACACTTGAGAATATCTGTTATAAAATTTTATTTTCATGTTTCATCTGAATGCTAGCGAAAATTTTATTTCGTTAGTTAGCTATTAATATTTAATTACGTATTTTTAGCTTATTACTTTTAAACGTAATTATTTAGTTACAGATTAGATAGATATGATTTTTTGCATGAAAATTGATTATATTCATTAATATTTAATATTTTATTAAATGCACCTATTAGACTTCTAAAGATGAACATTAAGCAAAAAACTTATAAAATTATTTTTCATTCTTCATGGAAGGGAAGTGGATCTACAGTAAATTCCTTATGGGACAAAACATCACATATATAAAAGGAATACAGAGATAATACAGTGAACCTTTGTCGAAAGCAGAGGTTGCATCGTTAATCCATTGCGCGTACTGCAAAACCTCAATCCGCAAAATCAGCTGTCTATGGATAAAATTTGTTAGGTATAATTCAAATTAAGAATGTATGTACAATTGAAACAAACTTTCAATTTTTGAAATGAAATGAAAAAAAAAAGAAGCAAAAAAAATTATCTGAAAGAATTTTTATTACTGCTTAACGGGATAGGTTTCTTTTTTCCTTAGGATAACTACTATCCCATCTCCTTAACTTACGGTAAGGTTTGGTTTTGTTTATTTAATTATGGCAAAGCACACAAGGACTATCTACCTAAGGGAAGGGATGCCTTAGAAGAGAACGTTCTAAGGGAAATTGGCTCGTATACACGTTGCACATGGGAAAAGCCAGAAAAACATTCACGCACCTAGCCCGTTCTCCGAGATTCGAGCCCCGGATCTAGCTACCAGTGTTGACGTGATAAAGAGCATAGAGCTTTTCAGTGCCTCTCATAAACTACCCTCATTGTTCTTCATTTGACCAATCTCTGTTGTAAAATCAAACAGTTCTTGTGCTTTTGTAATAATTATTTTAACTTCTTATAAATTAAAGGTACTTATCTTCTTTTACATTATTCACTTCTTTCACTGTTGGTTCGTATTATAGGATCATCTAAATCAACAATCAAATGAAAGTTGAACTACGTATAAATGCAATCCTAGCGTTGGACAAATTAAATAGAAGCAATTTAATTATGTTATGTAGAAGTGAAAGGACCACCTAATATTTACCCTATGTAAATAGGTATTAGCCCCACACACTAACTAGAAAACGAACAACATTCCGGCATCATACCTCGAGTCGTCATACCTTTCCGGCGTCATACCTTTTCATCAGAAAAGGGCTGACTCGTGTTGTGACTCCAGCCAACACTACAAGTTCTGCCACCGCCGGCGCAATCATCGGCACTCCTACCTTTTAGCGTTAAATTAGCTCAAGTAAAATAGATTACATTACACGACATACATAGTTGTACAAACGGAAACAATTAAGGTAACGTGTACGTGCGAAATCGCGTTCCGAGGATCAGCGTTCGGCAAGAGTTTACTGTAAAAAAATGTCATCTTTTCTTAGTGGCCTCATATTTTTTTAATCGATTTACAAATTGAAACGTATAAACTAAAAATTAAAATAGCTGATTAATTTCTTGTAGTGATACAGAGTAATTTAAGATAAATGATAAAAGGAAAAGTGAACACTTTCCATCGAAATTAAGATTCATAGGACTGAAGCTCTTTAAATTCCCATTTCAAAAATTTGTATTACCCCATTCGATTACACCAAATAAACTGGAACGAGAAATCTGAAAATTTAGCCTTTCGTTTTATGCAAGTCAATTCTGAATTTATTTGCGAAAATGCAGGTATGCGATGCTGAAAGTTGAAACAAAATTGAAAAATGGTATCGGACAGCCGTAAAATGCAGTTTAATGCAGAAATCTTTTACATATTCCACAGGTCAGGGATTACAACTCTGGTTAAAAGCAAGAAATCATCGGAATATATTTGCCTCTATATTACGCTTATAATCTTTGTCGGTCGGAAAACGTATATCCACTCTTAGACAAAGAAAAAAAAGAATACTCCAAGAAGGAGTTATCCGAATGAGACGAAATTTGGCAGATGTGCTGTGTATGTATGAAAAAAATATTTAAATCCAAAGGAGCTAAATGTTTTATTCAAGAGCTACAGCTACATATAGCGAATGAATTATCGAACATGGGTCTGTCTCTGGCTTTTATGCGAGTTATTATTCGACTTATCATAGGCATTGAGGTTTGATCCAAAGCAAGCCCCTCTTGGTATTGGTACATGACCTTCTGCAGAATATTTTTCGAAATTCTCAATTTTTTCAAGTTAGATCGGCAAAGAGAGACAGATATGCCTATTCATCAGACCTCATACATGCTTTGTTAGGGTTATATTTGGCTACCTAGCTGATCAAGGAAGTATTTGACAAGTACGAAGACAAGCGGTAGAATTGATTACCGTATGCTGCCGAGCATTAACCATGTTGAAATGTAAGCTCGTAATGTCTCGAAAGAATAAGTAGCAAAAGGAAAGTAGAATATCAACGTATCACCCTACTTTTGTAAGTGTGTCACCGATGACAATCAAAGGTTTTATACTATCAAATAAAATAACAACCCAGGCCATAACTCCCTGTTACTGGTCTGTGTGATGGACGATATTTGGTTTAATAATCCGCTGCTGTCGCAGAAGCTTCCAGATACAATTTTAGTAATCAGTTTATTTCGAAGCCAGACTCATGGCTGAAAGCAGTTCTACTTCTGTTAGTGTGATTACAGGACTAACAACTCCAGCACCACTAAAAACACGCTTACAGGCGTACACACACACAAAAAAAGTAAAGGGTTGTCACCGCATTGGGCTTCTTTAGCGCCAATCCCTTTCGCTGAGTCAGCTATCAATGGTCCTTACCAGGACTTACTAGATCCTTGCGGCCACTGGTGTTCGTTTACACGTCAAATCGTTGATAATGACGGATCATTTGCTACGACAGCCTTTTCGATGATCACTCTGCCCTCAAGTTCTGTCATGTATATAGAATGACGCTGACTTCTTGACACTGTGTTTTGCCAATGTGTAACCGTTTAAGGTATTTCCTCGCTCGTATTATCGCGTGTCTTCGTAGTGTATTTGGAAAACACTTTCGGCGACCAGTAAGAAGATCTGGAGATGGAAATCCGCTGAGGGCATAGCTGACTATCTCACCTTACCTGACTCCGCAAGATTAATTAATAACTGTGCAATGAGCTGCTAAACGGTCTTATCAGGCAAGTAAAAGCAAAGTAACGACAGTACATAACGTGGTTACATTCCATCGTTATATTTCATCCAGTGATGTAGGTGAGAGAGGGATGATCCCCAATGGTTCTAATTTTGTTATCATTATTATAACAAAAATGAATTTTTGGGGATATTGTATACGGACTAAGTGCATTTTATGAAAATAAAATGTAGTAACTAGAATAGCAAAGAAGACTATAATTTTCTGACTGAGGTGGGAAATGAGGCAGCGTAATGGTACTTAACATAATTAAATAAATGAGGTAAGATTATAAAATAACGGCATGTAGTTTGAAGGAAAGAAAACGAACAATTTCAAAAAAGCTCAAAAAGAGCCCAATGTTTGGAATTTGGGCTTACAAATACTGAACTGGAAATCCAAATGTTTAAATGCAAATGTGGCTTTAAAAAGTTCTACTACTAAAAAAAAAAAAAAAAAAAAAAAAAAAAAAAAAAAAAAAAAAAACATAGAATACATTACCCTAACATAAGTGTTTATTCAAACCGTCCTACTACTTAAAGTTTGGCTTAGTTAATTATAGCTAAGCGCACCTGGTTATCTGCTTAAGGAGAGAGGTGCCTTCGTTGAGAGCCTTCTAAGTGAAACTGGTTCGTTTACACGTTACACATGGGGTAAACGCCCATGCAGCCAGCCCGTTCACCTGGGATCGAACCTAGGTCGGAATTACCAATGTTCAGTAGCTTAAAGCATTACCCTAACAGAAGAGTTAAAAATAACAGTTGAAGAAATTAAGTACAGAACTAAGCATATTTGGCAACAACTTTTTGAAAGTATTTCACGAAGTCATCCCTCATTTTAGGTAGATAGCCCTTCGTGCTTTTGCTTAATATGCCAACCAGCTAACAACTACAGTTTGAAGAACATAAAGGCAAATGTTTAGTTAGTTCAGAAATGAGTTCAAGTAATATATATATACATATACGAATAAAATTAAAGCTTTTACGAAGTTACTTCGTTAAATCTTTATAAAACGTAACACTATTATTTTAAAATATGGTAAAAAATATAATGCTCCACTTAACGAAAATTACTGGGCTAAATAAACCTATTTCACTAAACTGAACAAACCTTTCATCAATATTGATGAAAGCTTTTAGTAAAAGGGGATAGAATTGTTCATACATAAATTATTTTAAGATTCTGCATTAAATTGTGCAAATATCTGAATAAGTTTTTAAAACACACATATTTTTAAACGAGTATAATGAGTTAAGTAAATGTTTCGTTTATTACTTTCAAACGTTTTTAATAAAACACTGTTAACGTGTAAACTTTCTCAGTGGTGATATTTCGTAACATAAAAATTCCATTATTCTCAATAAAGTAAAGAGCAACTTTTACCTTACATTATTGATTTAAACACAAAGCAAATTGTGTAATTATATAGGCTTTTAAATATATTCTAACTTTTCCAAATAATTGGAAAAATTCTACAACCTTCTTTTCATTGAATTTGGTTTCTTTACTATATAGAAGCTCTCATTTAAATAAACGAATCTTTCTATTAAGTGCTTTGTTGTCGTGTTGTTGCTATCCATTACGTAAGCGTAATATAATTTTGTTAAAACTTTGAAACGTTGATTAAATGAGCTGCACTTAAAATACTAATTATTTTTACTATTGACTATTACTCTTCTCTGCCGTACACCGTAAGTTCTCATAAAGCATTTGGGACTCACAATTTAAAAAATAAGAAAAATCTTATTTACTTTTGCGTCCGCAAATTGAAAAAAAGAAGAGGACGGATTTCAAAGAATTTTATTCAAGGAAACCGTAATAAAATGAGTCATAAATATTTTCCTGCATGACTGAAATAGAAGAACGTTTCATTTCTCGTTTATAATTAAAAAAATAAGTGCATTTTTGAAAGGGCGGAACTTTTCGATCATTAAATAGCTATTTCTTCGGAGCTCGTTACAGCTGTTACTAATTTTTAATTCAACATTAAAAATCCTTTTTTTTTTTTTTTTTGTAAAAAATATATTTCATTTTTTTTCTTTACTTCTCAGAGCAAATTAAAGTCCATTAAGGAGAAAGAGAAAGCAATCATTTCCACTAAACCTTTTTTTTTAATTCGTTATTTTGCCGGGTCCAGAAACGTATTTTAAAAAACTACAAACACATCTCGAAGTTGAAATGCTTCAACTCGAATAATTAATAACCTGAAACAAAAAAAACACATAAGTGGAACAAAAATACTTTCTGTTATGATTCATGGCGTTGTAGTTTTTTCTCCCAGTCTCGGCCCACTCTCTTTTTTTGCAATAATTTCCTATGAAGCGTTCAAATCCAATAAATGAATGCTTGTGTTAAATTTGATTAATATAAATGCATATTCCACATAATCTTCGAATGTCCCATCAACAAGAAAGCCGTTAATCAGTGGGGAAAATCTTTTAGCTAATTATAAACAATTATCGAAAAAAGCATAAACATCTCCATCTGGATAAATGAATTGAGCGAAAGAAAATTCAAGAAAGCTTTTCCTCTAACTTTATTCCTTGACTAGCATACAAGGAACCATATCCAAAGCCCAAACTAATATTTTTTTCGAAGTGAGAAAAGAATTACTTTCCTTCTTTGTAATGATTCTCGCTGAAATTCTTAGTGTATAATTTTCTCAACAATTTGGTCCTTATGAGATACTGCATTTTTACACTGCACGTACTTAACACTCTTAAACACAATAATCATACTGTTCGTAATATTTGAACCTTACGTTATCAAGGGCAAGTTTGCCAAATAAATAAATAAAATAAAATAAAAAGGTTACATATTTTCGATGTATCAACTTTCAAAGTGTCACAAATAAATCAGTATAACGGAAATCTGGTTTTAGGATAACAGTTTTTCAGTGATGAAATTTCAATGCCAGACAATAATTCTGCAGATTTTTAACCTAGGGCAGTAGCCTGTTAAACGCTTTCTATTCGATCCCCGTACGTATGTGAGTAATTATTTCATGCATTGAAAACAAAACCCGACATTTTTACTCAATTTACCCTTTTGTTTGTTTTATTTACATAAACGTGTTCAAAGGAAAATCCCCCAAACCATGGAAGCTTACAAAAAGGCACCCACCATGTGTATTCGGTGTTTATCTAATGTGATGAATATACCTGAGTGTAAATGCATAGTAAGTCTTACTTGGTTTTATACCTGATTTCTCGAATCTCAAATAAGTTTCTTATGGCGTTTTCAAATAACGGAATCTATGCTTTTTCAAGAATGCATATTTGCATTACTAAGGCTTTTGAAGTATTCACTTACTAAATTGTCTAGTTGTTTCCTGATAAAAGCTATAATCTTATGTTATAAACGAGGAAGAGAAAACAAAAAGTGTGTGGCGTGGAGGCATTCAGCTGATCAAGTTCAAAGGGATTCTCCTTTTCCCTCCTTTACGTCCACAACATCAATGTTTTCCCATATGTCTGCCGAAAAAGTGAGAATATCTGCGGAAAAGTGAGTATGTAGCGGGGAAAAGTAAGAGTTCGTTGTTTAGTACTGATTGTGTCAAAATTCATTATTACGTTTTAGTTAAATCAAAGGCGACTTTTCTGCTCTGAATTTTAAATTTAGTTTAAAGTAATGCACGTGTGTATTATATGTACATTAATCTTTAAAAATCTTTAACAACTTTTATACCAAAAAGATTGTGTACAATGACATTTTTGATAAATTTCATGAGTTGATTTATTTTGTTAACTTTAATGCTCATTGTTGTGTAAAGCCTGAATTATGCTGTAAAATAAAACAATAAAATAATTGGTCTATATTCGTGTAATCTTTATTTAATATTACTTATTATTATTTAATTTCACTTACTGTTATCGCCAAGTCTCAAAATTTATATACAACTCGAGAATTGGAATTATTCTCTACCTTTTTAATTTTGCCATCTCATTCTCATGTAATTCATACTTTAAATAGTTTCAGGTGTTCGCTTATTTGATTCGTTACCGAATCGGAGATATACTATTAACTGCATAATACATTAGTTCCTGAGAGCGAGTGTTTATTTTCATATTATCACTATTAAAATGAAACAAAAAATTGAACTGTCTTGTAACTGTATTTCCATCTGAAAGCGAAATTAAGCCAATGACAAAAGCTGTTCGGGAAAGAAAGGCTAAGTTTGCTAGTTGTCAGCTTAAACAATATTTAAGAAATCTTTTATAAGCTTCTTCTTTTGCAACAAAAAATTACAATTGTGTACGTGTTTCGTGAATGTATATATCTTGATGAAGGTTTAGAGTACTAATTACTATAACTTAAAGAAAAATTACAAAAATATCCGAAGAATTGCGCAGTCTGCAGCAAACTTGCTTCTATAATGAGTAATGTGTGTCGAGTTAGCATATACACATTAAATAGTTTGAGTTACAACAGTTCACGCAACAGTTCATCAACACAGAAACACTTCTTTGACGACACTGTTTAATGTTCCACATGTAGTAAAGACTTTCTTACAGCGTGTGTTGCTTCTTGAGAAAGAAGCTTTTTCAAAGTTGAAGCTGATTAAAAGCTGTCTTTGATCAACGATGGAAAATGAAAGACTTAACGGTTTATTTAATTTAAATTTAATTAAATTAATTAGACGTTAGTTAAATAATTGTATTGACACTTTGTCTGATGATCACTTCAATAAAGATACCGCAGGGAGATATCCGCCTGGGTCTTCGATAGCCACTGCATAACGTCGGCCGTAACCCAATGATTTGAATATACTTCATCTTGAGAAGGAGGTGATAATAGGTGATGAGCATACAACTATGAGAACTGAACAAATGATCAATTGAAAACTGTATTTTCTGCAAATCATTTCAGATTTTACTGAGTCATTAAGGGTATTTCTTCGTGAGAGAAATAAGATATTGCATCATCTGGCTAGGTTCTATGAAAGAAAGTAGGTAGTGAGCCTTGTAGTCTGAAATTTGTTTAGGCATTATTTCGTTGAGAAATGCTGTGAAACTTCCGTGCTGATAAGTGAAAATTCAATACTGTAAATTATAATTTTGCGCCTTATATACGTCATTGCATGTGCAGTAATAGAAAGAACTGATGTTACAAGGTCATAATATTCTACATAACGAACTTCACAAGTAGGAAAATAAACCACTGTACGTACGAACTGGCCGCCTCGTTCAGCAAGTATAAGTCCGATTGAGTATGCGAGGGTCTGATCCAGAAAACTGACAAATTGTTATATAAAAACGCATTCTTAAATAGAGGGTAGCTCAATTCTTTAAGTAGTTAAAGAGTAGTGGAACGTATAACAGATTTAACGTTACGTGTAAAGTTCAGCAAAAAGCAGTGTTGCTTCATTCATTATCTAGTCAATCGATTAAGGCACAGTACACAAGAGCTAGCTGTCTGAAGGTAAGCATACTTTTGTGTATGGTTTTTCTAGAATACAATCACTTTTATTTATGTGAAAACCCATGAAAAATCCCTTGCAGCCAGCCCAGCTCATTCACTAAGATTTAAATCCAAATTGAATTGCTAGTGTTTGAAGATCTTACTCACTCGACCACAGAGGTGCAGTATCGAAAATTGGTACTACAATTCAATCATAAATAAAATTCTTTAAATCAGAAAAAAAACTATTTCGTGGATTAATTTTACTTTCAAAATGAGGAATTTACTCTTAACGCACAGAGTTTCCCTTAGCTGAATCTTTGTAATGAGAAGCGAAAGTTTTGATCGACCTTCCTTCTCTAATTGTAAGCAAACGTGACATTTTTCCTCATATGTATGTACAAAATTTTTAGAGAATACTGATGATTTCTCTTCTAAAATTTGATATTTTAATTAAAATAATTGTCTAAAATATTAAAGGTTAATGGAATTGAGGGAATTAGAGTGGACTTTGCATCTTTTTTAAAAGAAAAACTTCGACGAAAGATTTCCTCAGTACTTTAATTATTTAGCTACTTTCTCGTGACAAACGTCAAACATCTCTTCGTTTTATAAAAGCTTTAATTGTTTTGCAAGCATTTAGTTTTCAAAGAATCGATCTTCCTTTGAAAACGCAAAGAGTTCAGCATGCGATTTGCATGTTTGCATGAGGTTAAAGTAAAAGAGAATAATTTAAAGACATCGCGACAGTTTCATTTCTTCGGAAACAGCAATGCAGATTAGGAGGGCATAGAGAGCATGAGAGTTAAAAAGAGTCATGTACGTAGAAGTGTTACAGTTTTCAGTCTACTTATCTACCTAATTTTAGGTTGATCATATAGAAATGGGTTACGTTTTATCTGCAACCGAAAATGATCTTGATACGTAGATTCTGAAGGAAAATTAGTTTAAAATATATATGAAGGATATTTGCACATTTTTCTGGTGTCACCACAAATCGAATTTTAAAAGAGATATTTCGGTGCATAACTTACGTTGTAAACAAGTTATGCTACTAAAGCACAGTTGTTATTTCATAGAAAAAAAGGAAGAAAAGTAATAATAATAATCGTTTTACCATGAAATATATTAAATTTACACAAAGAATAAAGGAAGCGTTTATGTACTTTATGTAAATTGGAACATGGCTATAAAATGTTTCTAAATTTATCCTTCGAATAAAATAAATGAATGGAACTAATGAATTAACTTACAAATTTTAAAAAATACATAAATCGACTGGAAGAAGAGAGAATGTGACACAGCAGTTTTCGAAACTGTGATAAGTCAGTGCTTTAATTAAAACAATGATCCTACTGCGCTAATTTACATCATCAAAGGCAATATGAAGCATAGCTATCAAGCATAACCTCACATCAAATTAAAGTACTTTGACCACTATATTATTGTAAAACTCATTTTTTAAAATTTTCAATCTGTCCTGCACATATGCTGACAAAAAAAAATTCACACGAAATTTTCAAGTTTTTAAAATAATTCATGTTTCGGATAATTTCACGGAAATGTTTTTATAATTTTAGTATTTATGATTTGCCCGATTTTCTTCCTGATTTTGGGGAAACCGATAATTAGTATGCAGAAGGATAGGGAAAATTATGAATTTTCTCCCAACTCTGAATCATTAATTTTTGATAAATTTAAATTTATGGTTTTTCTGAATGAGATAAAATATTTTTAAGTTGTAATGCTTTAAAGTTGCCATAACTTATTATACGGCTTTAACTGACAAATAGTAACAAGCAGCTAATCTATTTTTGCTCGTTAAATTACAAATGTTCTTTAATCATTTGGTGCAGACGTTCCTCATTATGTTAATCTTTTGTGACATTGCAAGGTATTTTCTCCCTCCATAACCACAATGCCTTTGTGGTGTAACTGGAAACATGTCCGACTAGCAATCGGGAGGTCGGGAGTTTGAATCCTGTTGAGGGCATTGCACATGTTTTCTGCTTCTACAAACTTAATGCTTCCGCAACTTTAGATTAGGTTGCATTAATTAGGTTATGGCAAAGCAAGCGAAGGGTATCTATCTGCCTGGAAGAAGGTATGCTTTCATGAAGAACATTTTAAAGGAAATGGTTCTTCGGATGTCAGAGTAATAAATCACTGCCTTTTCCATGTTTAACCGTACATATATGATATCGAGATAAAGGGAAGATAATCCTGTGTACTGAGTATTCTCTAGCTAAGCTCTGAAGTATTAGACTCAACTTTATTGTTCACAGATAAAATGCAATCAGACAATAGGTGGCTTACTGTACCTTCAATAATATATTGTATTTTCTCTGCTTGTTAACTGTTTATTCTAAATGCATTTTGCATTAGAAGAATATACCAAATAATTTTTGCGCTGGTGTAGCAAACAGCGATAAATTTGAATTTTCCGCTAAACGGTATTTTACAATGTGATAAATAATGTACTATGTCGTTGTAAAAATGACACATTAACCTTGAAAGAAATCGTGAACGTCGAAAAGGGGGAAGAAAGCCGCTGAAGAAAACATTTATTTGTAACAGATTTTTAAAAGTATTTCTAAAGCACTTAACGTATAATGGATCTGAAACCTCTGAAAGGCAAAAAAAAAAAAAAAAAAAAAAAAATATTTCTGTAGGACTTTTGGTCTATTTTTATCTGAAGAAAAAATCTAGAAGATATCCGCTACACCAAATAGGAGATTTTCCCCGGCAATGAAATTTATCACGTCTGCGATAAATTCTCTGTCAAGAACAATATTGCAATATAGGAGAAAAATATTAGGGCGTCATGTCGCAAAAATAACTGGTAAACAGATAAAAACATCATCTGTAATTTCAAACTCAATCACTTATAAATAAAACTTTTAAGATAAAAGGGTTTTATATACTTATGATTAATGTGTTTTTAGATATTACGCTTCTTAATAATATCTCTGTTTGTAAGATCAAGTGGAAAGAAATTAAACTCGATAAGAGGAAACATGAGATATATTTTAAACTTTAACTAGAAAGGTTTATGTCAAATGTAATTAAAATATAATTAAAAAGATGAAAAATTGCGTATCTCAGCGTAATGCTACATTGATACTCATTTCAAATTATATTGCTTTATACGCTACGGTCAAACACAGTTTAATCAAAGTTACGGAAATGTATGATTATCAAACAGAAACTGAAAGTTACCAGACAGATATAAATGCCACAGTTAAAGAATGCTGTTATGACAATATTTGGTTTAAATACTGAATGTTTCAAACGGAAATGTATTTATAGTGACAAAGATGCAACAATAAAAGGAATTTATTTGTTACTCTAAGTAAACTCGTAGAACAAATCTAAGAATATACACTAAATAAGACATGGTTCTTCAAATAAATTTACACTAAATAAGACATGGTTCTTCAAATAAATTTACACTAAATAAGACATGGTTCTTCAAATAAATTTACACTAAATAAGACATGGTTCTTCAAATAGCGGCATGATACATTACACGTTACTCGTAACCACTGCGAATAAGATGATACTCCATTACTTTAAATAACGGATATATGTGTAACGGATATATCTGTAAGTGCGACACAACCACCAAGAAGGCCTCACCGATGCGCCAGCAGCAAGAGCGAGGTGAAAGAGGAGTATGACAGAGATTTTCTTCTGCTATCCCACACGAAGGTGGTGAGATGTCTGTCTACACGTGAAGGTGTAAAATAAGGAACTGTAGTTTTCCACGCGAAGGTGGTAAATTGACTGTATAATACATCAGCAAGTGCGAGTAGGCACTAATCGGTTAAGTGATAAGACTGGCAAAAGCTATACAGAATCCTGTTTGTATCAAACGGCACTTTTATTCAATCTAATTTGTACCTTCTTCTGTTTATCTTTATTAAATGTTCTGTGGTGTGGAAAATAACGTTGGAATTGTTATTTAGCATCTTCAACTCCCCCACTATAGAAAATGTGGGGGCTCTAACAGCGATATTTGGATACTTCATACTTGGATACTTTAGAGAAGGTACTGTGAAAACTTTGCTTTATTTCTTTCTTGAAGATAGTGATACTTTTGTTTCGTTTTTAAAATGAGTTTCTTAAATAATTTAAAGAAAAGTGATTTAATAGTACTTGCGGAACAAATTGGACAGACTGTTCCAGAAAATGCTAAAAAAGGTGACATTAGAAAAATTATCGAAAATTCTGATATTTTCAAAACGAACGTTGAATTTGTTCGTGGCGTCGTCAAGTCGATCGCAGAGGATCGGACGCCTAAAACAGGTAATGAACACTGTTAGAGATCGAACGTCTTAAATTAGTTCAAATTGAGAAGCAGATTGAGCTAGAAAGTTTAAAATCACAATCATTATCGAGTGATAGAGGAAACGCGCAGACTAGTGTTGAAAATATTATTAAAAGCGTCAAAACACTAACTATAGCTGTACCTCAGAAACCGGAAGCTATGCATTTGTTTTTTCAGTCACTTGAGAAAGCTTTTACTTCTAAAAGTGTACCAGTGGAGTTAAAATCAGAAGTGTTGATTAATATATTAGGTGATAAATGTAATAATGTTCTAACGTATGTTTCTGAACAAGAAATCGCGGATTATGATAAATTAAAAACTCTAATCTTGAAAGAATTTCAGCCGACACCGCGTGAATGTTTGAACAATTTTAAAAATGCACAGAGACATTCATCTGAATCACATGTTAAGTTCGCGTCTCGACTCAGTGCAACTTTCAATTATTATTGCAAGTTAAGAGAGGTAGATGACTTTAAGAAATTGTGTGATCTCATTGTATCTGATAAGTTGTATGAAACTCTTGATTCTAAAACAAAGGAACATATTAGTGTTCGGGAGGGCCAATGTTGGTTCCAACCTAATCAATTGGGAAGAGAATGTGATTTATTTTATTCATCCAGGGGTAAATCTTTAGCTGATACCAGTAACACGCGAATCGAAACTCCAGAAAATAAAAAGCTTAATTTTTCCAAAAACAATCTTAGAAAAGCTCAGAAACAAGTTCAAGGATTCAGGGAAGTTTGTAAATCAGGGTAGTAGTAAACCAGAACGTATTTGCTATGTTTGTGGGAGTAAAGGGGAATTATTTCACTTTCCGAGAAATTGTCCCAAACGGTTAGTAAAGGAGGAAAGTTTGTCTCCAAAAAAGGTATCTGGGTTAGAGATTGGATCGAATAATGCAGCTAGAAATGAGTTAGTATTTATTGAACTGTTGATTGATGGTAAGAAAGTAAAATGTTTAATAGATTCTGGAAGTGAATTGATAGTTGTAAAGAAATCTCTTTTTCCGAATAAATTATCAAGTGGATGTATAAAGCTCAAAAGTTCGTTTGGTAACGTGGTTAAAGCGGAAACAGCGAAGTTTATATTTTCTTTATGCGAAAGCAAAAAACAAAAAGAGATAGAAGCAGCGATGGTTGATGACTTGATTACAGACTGTATTTCCCCCCCTTCCTGTCTAAAAATGATCTGTTGTGACCAGGTGATGATTACGCAATATGAAAATGATTCCGTCTCTTCGGAAAGGAATTTTTTGTCTTTTATTTCTGCAGCAATTGAGGGAGACAGCGAAACAGATTTATGGCATATTAAAGATGAAGGATTACGCAATACTGTTTCCACTCTTATTAATGAGCATAAACCGTTAGAAAAGCCGCGCAACTTAAAAATGAAAGTAATATTAAAAGATGATATTCCAGTTTCTCAGCGTTCGAGAAGAATTCCTTTGGCTGACCAAAAAAATTGTTGATAATCAAATAGATGAATGGTTAAAGGATGGGATTATAAAGCCGTCGTGTTCAGAATATGCTTCGCCAATTGTTTTGTGTAGAAAAAAATGTGGCAAGACACGGATTTGTGTTGACTTCAAGCAGTTAAATAAAAAAAATAGTTAAGGATTCTTTTCCTATGGCACAAGTAGAAGAAGTTTTAGATCGTTTGGGTGAAGCAAAGGTTTTTTCGACATTAGACTTAAAAAATGGTTTTTTTCATGTTCCAGTTGAGGAAAACTGTGCTAAATATTTGGCATTTATTACTCATTCAGGCTTGTACGAATTTCTAAAAGCACCTTTTGGTTTGTGCACGTCCCCTGGTGTATTCCAAAGATTTATTTATAATGTGTTTAGAGATTTAATTCGGGATGACACTGTTGTTACTTACATGGACGATTTTATTATTCCAGCACGAAACGAGAAGGAAGGTTTAGAAAAGATGAAACGCGTTGTAGCCAAAGAATACGGCTTGGAGATTAATTTTAAGAAATGCCAATTTTTGAAAAGAAAAATAGAATTTCTCGGGTATGTTATTGAGGATGGTACAATTCGCCCCTCTACTGAAAAAACCAGGGCTGTTCAAAATTTCCCGGAACCCAAAAACCTTAAGCAGATTCAAAGTTTCTTGGGCCTTACTGGGTATTTTAGGAAATTTATTGCCAATTATTCAAAAATAGCGAAACCACTAAGTGATCTTCTTCGTAACGGAGCAGAATTCAAATTTGGGCCTGAGCAAAAAGATGCATTTAATAAATTGAAAGAACTTTTATCGACAAGTCCTGTTCTTCATATTTTTAAACAAGGAGCACCATTAGAATTGCATACAGACGCAAGCAGTCATGGTTTCGGCGCTGTATTGCTACAAAAGTCAGATGATGGACAGTTACACCCCATTTACTTCATTAGTAAGAAAAACGAGTCTCCAACAAGAGAAGCTATCTAGTTATGAGCTTGAAGTTTTAGCTATAGTAGAAGCTCTAAAGAAATTCAGGAATTACTTTTAGAATCTAAGGTCAGGATAGTTACGGATTACGATGCTTTCCAGAAGACCATGTTTAAGAAAGATCTAACCCCTTGTTCATGCGATGCGTGCGTTGTTATACAACAATTTCAAATTAACTAGAAGTGGACTGTACTAAATATTTTATTCGACAACTTTAATCAAATGCGTGCCATCTTTCAAGCGATGACTTACTACTAACAACAACAGCAATAAAAAATAAAACTGAGTAAGCGTTTACAGGGTTGCTGTAATGAACATCTGCGCCATGCAAGGCGCCAAGAAGAGAAAAAATGACGTAATCTTACAGTTAAATAGTCTTAATGACTTAACATACCCCCCGGCATTGAAGGGTTACTTCAATAATTTCGTGCGATAATACTCATAATAACCTACAAAATTGTACAATTACTACCTTATACAATAATGCAATACGAATAACATCTCTTAATTCAATATAATAATATTCAATTTTCAATACAAATTTTTGTGCACAATACAATTTACAATACAAGTTTTATAATAATAAGCTAACACTTAACTAACTTAGGAAGCTTCTTCTTGGGGTAAAATTGCAATTTTTGTAATTCCACGCTTAATGATGCCCTTTGCTGTCTGTATTTCTACTACTCTAACCTTACCGTCAACTCCAGGAAAAATTCTTGTAATGCGCCCTAACACCCATCTACAGACAGGAAGCTCATCCTCCTTAACTAGTACTAGCATACCTATTTTAATATTCGTTTGTTCTACCTTCCATTTTGAACGCTGTTGTAGTGTGTTTAAATAGTCCCTATGCCAACGATTCCATATCAACTGGACAAATCTGGTAGTTCGTTTCCATCTTGAGAGTCTGTTTTCAGGTATATCAATTAATTCGGGTTCTACTATAGCATTCAAGGGTCTTCCAATGAGAAAATGGCCTGGTGTTAATGCCTCTAAATCATTTACATCGGAAGATAAGGGAGTAATAGGGCGAGAATTTAAAACAGACTCTATCTGAGTTACTACAGTTAATAACTCCTCGAAAGTCAACCTTGCATTACCTACAATCCGCTTTAAGTGATATTTCACGGATTTTATTCCAGATTCCCATAGTCCACCAAAATTAGGTGTCCGTGGGGGAATAAACTTCCATACTATTCCTTCTTCACCTAAATAATCTGCTAATTTTTTGTCAGGATTTCTAATTAAATTGTTAATTCTTTGCAATTCGGCATTTGCGCCAACGAAGTTTTTTGCGTTGTCTGAGAAAATGATTGAGCATTTTCCGCGCCTAGCAATAAATCTCTTTAAGGTGGCAATAAATGCGTCAGTGGTGAGATCACTCACTAGTTCGAGATGCACTGCCTTTGTTATAAGGCAAATGAAAAGAGCTAAATATACCTTATGAAGAGTTCCTTTCCTCTGTCCCTTGTACCTAATAAAAATTGACCGCAAAAATCGGTGCCGACATGATTAAAGGGTGAGCTTGGATTTACGCGTTCTGCAGGTAATGACCCCATAATTTGTTCGATAGTGACTGGTTTATTTTTACTACAAATTATACATTCATGGGTAATCTTTCTAGTTAAATTCCTACCTTGTAATGGCCAAAATTTCTGTCTCATAAAACACAATAATGCTTGCGAACCTACGTGTAAATATTTCTGATGATAATGCTCAGCAATCAGCTTAGTTAGTTTGCCTTTAACAGGCAAAATTATTTGATGTTTTTGTGAAAACATTACATTGGCCCTTTGTAATCGGCCTCCTACTCTCATTACATTATTTGCATCCAAAAAAGGGTTCAAAGAAAGTAAATTACTTTTATTATTAACGGGTTTACCTTGTGCGAGGGAGTTGTAATCTGAATAAAAACTACATTTTTGAACCTCTCTTACTAAAAAGGATTCTGCCTCATTTAACTCCTTTGAACTTACTCCTCCTGTTCTTCTCTGTGCTCCTTTCTGTTTTGCACACCTAGAGTTCCAAATGAACCTGAAAATATAACTAACAATACGTAATAATTTTAAATAATTGTTAGTGATATCTAGGACATTATCAATAAATTTTGAAGGCAAAGTGCATAAACAAGCAATGTCAGTTCTTTTTCTCAGTTCATTAGAAAATGTCTCTGTTTTTTCTAATTGTTCAAAGTCAATGTTCTTGTTAGGTATGACACCTTCACTCAAGAATGGAGGACCTTTCCACCACAGATCAGCATCATGCAGCTTGTCAAAATTCAGTCCTCGGGAAATAAGGTCTGCCGGGTTCTCCTCTGAACGCACATAATTCCACTGGCGTGTATGTGTTAGCTCTTGGATCTGCAACACTCGATTAGCAACAAAAGTTTTTAGTACATGCGGGGGATTCTGAAGCCATGCTAACACTATGGTTGAGTCACACCACAGACATATTTTGCTGATGTCCAATTTCAATAAAGGCACCACCTTTGCAACAAGCTGTGCTAGCAGTACAGCTGCGCAGAGTTCCAGTCGAGGTACTGTCAGCGGTTTTAGTGGAGCTACTCTGGACTTGCTGCAAAGCAAATGTGAAGATAAATTATTGTCACTTCTACAGCGTAAATAGATGGCTACTCCGTATGCGTGTTCTGATGCATCTGAAAATCCATAAATTTGTATATCAGAAAAACTATCCTGTAAAACATATCTACTGACTTTCAAATTGTTGATAGATTGCATTGAATCAATAAAAAGTTGCCAATCCTTAATTATCCTTTCGGGTAGCGGATCGTTCCAATCAAGCTTCAATAACCAAAGTCTTTGGATGAAGATTTTTGCTTTTGTTATCCCTGGACCAAGCAGTCCTAATGGATCATAAATGCGAGCAATATCAGACAACACTGTTCTCTTTGTGTAAGTATTTGGTTTCTTGATGGTTGATTTGTACGAAAAACAATCTATCTTTGGATTCCATAATAATCCTAAAGTTTTGATGCTCTGATCGTCATCGAAATTACTGAAAGAATATTCCTCTTGTCCATCCGGAAACTGCAAAAGATCAGGATGATTAGCACACCATTTGTGCAGACGCATTCCTCCACGTGATAATAGGTTAATCAATTGCGACTGTAATTCTTTAGCCTCTATTAGAGTATGGGCTCCTGTGAGTACGTCATCGACATAAAAATCCCTTTGTACTATTGGCGCTGCTAACGAAAAATTATTTTTCTCGTCTTCTGCTAATTGATTAAGTGTGCGTGTTGCTAGATATGGTGCGTTGGAAGTACCGTAAGTTATAGTCTTCAGTCTATAGACCTTAACTGGTTCTTCTTCACTACTCTTCCATAAGATGCGTAATAAATCTCTTTGATGTTCTTTAATCAAAATCTGACGATACATTTTTACAATGTCTGCTGTGAAGGCAATTTTATGCGTTCGAAATCTGCAAATAATATCAAATAGTTCGTCTTGAACTAACCCTCCATTCAGCAGAATATCGTTTAACGAAATTCCAGTAGTCGTAGGAGCAGTGGCATCGAACACTACCCTAAGTTTAGTGCTAGGTTTCTCGGGTGTGAAAACCCCATGGTGAGGAAGATAATATGAGAAACTAGAGCTATCCCCTTCATCAATTTCTTCGGAATGGCCTAATTTATTATATTCCTTAATGAAATCTTCGTATAAGTGTTTCATTGCGGGATTGCGAGTGAAGCGTTTAAGTAGATAATTCAGTCTTTTGCTAGCGTTTTCTCTCGATTCCCCTAAAAGGCTAAGTCCTTCCTCCTTAATTGGCATTTCCACTACATATTTGCCATCATCTTGCCTCGCGTGTGTACGAAGAAAGTGCTGTTCACAAAATTCCTCTTCTTGACTTTTCACTTTTTTTGCTTCATTAATACCTTCAATCTCCCAAAACCTTCTCATGTTGTCAGATAAATTATCCCCATTTTCCACAAACCCACAAAAATTATCAACACTGCCTTGCTGCGGCATGCGCACTGACCCGCTAACGATGTATCCAAAAACTGACTGATGGAGAATCAGGTCTTGCATATTTATTCTATTTGTTCCCAGTAAATCAAAAAATATTTCGTTAGATAATAAAACATGTATTTGACCAGGTTTATAAAACTCTGGATCAGCTAAACCAATGAGTTGCAACTGCTTAACATCAGAAATGTTTATATATCTAGCAGGCGTTACGCGAGTTATTTTTGGAAGAACAAAAAATTGTAAGGTACGAATAAAATCTCTAGTAGCGTTAGCGATGGTTGCTATAGCTTTTTCCTTAACACTCATAACTGTACCATTGATACCTGAAATAGAAGCGTTTATTTTTCTTTTCTTCAAATTCAATAACTCAGCACCTTCTTTAGTAATGAAATTATTTTGAGAACCGGAATCCAGCAAGGCTCTCAACGAGATAAATTTTCCATCATTACCCTTAACGAAAATAATTGCAGTTGAAAGTAGAACTTGTTTATTAAAAGAACTGGAAATATTCAGCGCAGTACCGTTAATGGACTTTGTTTGGTTGGTTTCATTAGTGTCACTAACCTTTTGGCTGCTTGCCATTGGAGTAAATGTATCAGCATTTGGAGAAAGATTACTGCTAAATTTGTTAGTCTTGTTTGTGATTTGATTCGATGTGCCGTTTGCTCTATCGAAATTTTCTTCATTTCGATCAAAATGTAAGAGCGAATTGTGAAATTTCTGACATTTTCTACATGTATTAGAACTTTTACAGTCCTTGATTGTGTGGACCGAAGATAAGCAATTGAAACATAATTTTTTTTTGTCTTTACAAATTCCAATCGTTTCTTGACTGTTAGATTTAAGAATTGCGCACATTTCAACAATAAATGATCAGCTTTACAATAAGGACAATTTTTTGAATTTTCAGAAAGTGATGTAAGAGCCTTGGTATTAAATGAACGTTTCGATTCCCCATGCGGAGGTTTGTAATGTGATAGGGTGCGAGCGTGTTCCTTCAAAAAACATGTCAGTTGTTTAACCGTTCCTATCTCGTCTTTTTTAAGTGACCTTTCCCACCAACACCGAGTATTTCTATCCAACTTTTCAACTAATAAATAAACAATTAACGTGTCTGAAAATTCTTCCACCTTTTGCTCCATTGCTTCCAAGGATCGTAAACATTCATGCACCTTATCGATAAATTTTAAAAGCGACGAAGTAGAATCACTCGTTTGAGGTATAGAAATTAATTTCTTTATGATAGAATTGATCAAATCTTTTTTGTTGCTATAGCGCTCAACCAACAGATTCCATGCTATGTCATAATTCGAATCTGAAATTGGAATGGACTGAATAATATTTAAAGCGTCTGCCTTACACGAACTCTTTAAATATTGCAATTTTTGCGCATTAGTTAATTTGCTATTTTTATGCACAGCTGCGGAAAATAAATCCTCAAATTCAATCCATTCTTCGATTTTCCCACTAAATATTGGAAGAGACAATTTAGGCAATTTTATATCCGAAACAATTATGTCTTTACTCGAACCGTTTTCATTTGAGCAGCTATTCCTTTGAGAACGGATCTCAGAAATTTTTCTTTTAATTTTCAAATGAATTTCATCGAGATTATCTACTACATTTTCCTTTTCCTTAATGAATTCGTCAGTGTCCTTTTCTTCACAATGTGCAAATAAAGAATCGAAAATGTTACTTACTTCCTTTTTAAATTCTAATATTTTTGATTCGTATAACTCCAATAAGGAAATATCTGCTTCATCCACTGTAGAATTTACCTTATTTTCAAACTTTCTGATACTGCATTTTAAACTTTTTTTGTTAGCTTTAATCGCTTTCAATTCACTCATCATGAACAAATAAATAATTTATCACTTACCGTGATTGCAGATTTCTCGACAGCAACACCGGAAATGAACGATGACACAGTATTCAATCTTAATTGCGTAATCCACACGAAAACGAAAGCATTCCAAACACTCTTTATGAAGTTATGCGTAATACAACCAAACGAAAGTATTCTAAATGTTCTAAAAAGTTAATTTTAGCAACAATGTCTTTTACCTGTGGCTCGACGGGCCATAAAGTGTTCATGCGATGCGTGCGTTGTTATACAACAATTTCAAATTAACTAGAAGTGGACTGTACTAAATATTTTATTCGACAACTTTAATCAAATGCGTGCCATCTTTCAAGCGATGACTTACTACTAACAATAACAGCAATAAAAAATAAAACTGAGTAAGCGTTTACAGGGTTGCTGTAATGAACATCTGCGCCATGCAAGGCGCCAAGAAGAGAAAAAATGATGTAATCTTACAGTTAAATAGTCTTAATGACTTAACACCCCTAAAGTGGCGAGATGGGCGCTACTTCTAGAAGAATTTGACTATGAAATTGTTCACAGATCTGGGCAACAAATGAAGCATGTGGATTCATTAAGTAGAAACGCTGTTATGATGGTTACTTGTTCTCAGGGAGAAATTACAGCCAAAATTGCAGCTGCGCAAAGGAGTAATGAGCGTCTCCAGTTGCTAAAATCCTTAGTCGAGCAAGGAATAGAGAATGATTTCCTAGTGAAAAATGGAGTATTATACAAGTTCGACAATCGTCGTGAGTTACTTGTGGTACCCGAAGCATTAGAGCTAGAAATCATACGTAGTATCCACAACAAGGGACATTTCGCAGTGTCTAAAACGGAAGATCTGCTGAAAATCGACTTTTATATTCCTAACCTTAGAAAACGAATTGAACAAGTTATTTCAAATTGTGTAGAATGTATTTTGTGCGACAGAAAACGAGGTAAGAGCGAAGGGTTGCTGAATCCCATACCAAAAGAGAGTATTCCTTTAAGCACTTTTCATATCGATTTTATAGGACCATTACCGTGACAAATAAGAAGTACAATCATATCTTAACCGTGGTTGATGCATTCACAAAGTTTGTGTGGCTCTATCCAGTAAAGTCTACATCAGCTCAAGAGGCATTGCAGAAGCTGAAACTGCAACAAACAACTTTCGGTAATCCTTTGAGAATTATAAGTGACAAAGGTACGGCGTTTACCTCTAAAGACTTTGAAGATTACTGTAGTCAAGAGAAGATCCAGCACATATTCACAACTACCGGCGTTCCTAGAGGAAATTGACAAGTGGAAAGGATTCATCTCACTCTGATTCCAGTCCTATCCAAATTATCCATAGATGATCCAACCAAGTGGTACAAGTATGTTGGAGATGTACAAAGGATCTTGAACAACACTAAGAGCAGAAGTACAAAGAGTTCTCCATTTGAGCTTCTCACTGGTGTTAAAATGAGAAATCGAGAGGACTTAAAGATTATGGAAATTCTTGAAGAAGAAGAAAGAAATATTATGATGAAAGATCGAGAAGATATGAGAGAGGAAGCAAGGAAAAACATTCTAAAAATTCAGGAAGAGAATAGAAAAACATACAACAAAAAGAGGAAAGAGGCACAAGTATACAATGTGAACGACTTAGTTGCCATACAAAGAAAGCAGTATGGAAGTGGTCTGAAGTTAAGGCCAAAGTTCTTCGGTCCATATCGTGTAACAGCGAGGAAAGGCAAAGATCGTTACCAGGTGGAAAAAGTGGGACACCATGAAGGTCCTGGATGTACCACTACAGCAGCTGATCTCATGAAGCCGTAGACTTCTACTATATAGAACTATGTGTGGTTCTTCCGCACTTCTTTCTTTTTTTTTTTTTTAATTTTATTTTCAGGTGCTGTCTTGATGTTCCAGTGTTGCTGATCCGTGTTTTCGAGGACGAAAAAGTGTCAGGACGGACGAGCTGTAGTATCTGTAAGTGCGACACAACCACCAGAGGGCCTCACCGATGCGCCAGCAGCAAGAGCGAGGTATGACAGAGATTTTCTTCTGCTATCCCACGCGAAGGTGGTGAGATGTCTGTTTACACGTGAAGGTGTAAAATAAGGAACTGTAGTTTTCCACGCGAAGGTGGTAAATGACTGTATAATACATCAGCAAGTGCGAGTAGGCACTAATCGGTTAAGTGATAAGACTGGCAAAAGCTATACAGAATCCTGTTTGTATCAAACAACACTTGTATTCAATCTAATTTGTACCTTCTTCTGTTTATCTTTATTAAATGTTCTGTGGTGTGGAAAACAACGTTAGAATTGTTATTTAGCATCTTCAACTCCCCCACTACATATGTATTATATGTACATCTTGCACACACACACAAGAAATGGGACAGTTAATACATCTTCCGTTCTACTGGGCCGACTGACTAAATTAAACTTGCGTTTTCATGGCTCGAAAACGCGACTTAGGATATATATTAGATTTATATATAGCATTGATCTAACACAGGTATTTTTACATAAAATCGGACTATTCCTGAAATGACGTACCTGCTTTTTTCCACATTTCTATGCCACGATTTGAATACGTCAGCACTAAGTTTTGTAAATATCGTTCTAGTATGTTTTTAAAAAATTAGCTCTCAAAATTTTAGATACTCAGTTTTAATTGAATTCGGTATATATTTATTAATATCACTTTTTTATTAAACTTACTGGGTTCCTTCTTTCATAAACTGAAATTTAGGTTCAGTCCCAACAAAATTCGCAGCTATTTTCTGATTTGCTTTTAAAATTGTATTTTTAAAATATTTCTTGATAAAAATGTTTGAATTAAATTGTATAAATTTGTTGCCATCATCTCAAAGTAGATGTATTTCTAGGTATACCTGCAAAACTTTAGAATTTTTAATTCAAAACTTCTGAAGATATACGTAAAGTGGCACTTTTTTTCCTTCTTTTATAGCTTGTTTTGTTTCAAATGCAAAACTGTCTTTAGATTCTACTGGCTGACACATCATTACGAATATACACAAGGTGGTTAAAAAGACTGTACGGCTGACTATTAGCATTATATAGTATATATATGTAATGAAAGTACAAATTTTGGAAGCACTGCATTGGGAGTTAGTTCCACGCACTTTTTCTGAAGAATTTGCAAAATGAAGTAAGTGCTATATTTGGATACTCGATGATATACTTTAAGAACTATGAACTTGCAGATATTTTTTCCCCTGGAGTTCTAGGCAGCAGGTACAAATCCTAGCGGCTAAATGAAATGATATAAAATGAATGATTTGGAACTTGGCAGTGGCGTAATAGATGAGTAGCGAAGAAACTTGGCAAGGCAAACATGTCCGGATTCAAGATAACTTTATTATTGAGGAAAAGCAAGTCGGAATTCGCAATATTTGGTTCACATACGGACGAGCGTCTTCTGCGCTCTACATTTTTATCAGATCAGCACATATTCCTTGAACAAAGAAGGTAGCCGCAAAGCTTAAGCGAAAGTGACGCATCAGTTCATAGAAAGAAAGGAGCGAGTCAGTTTTTAGTTATGGTTTACAATTCGGTGATTGGTCAAGAGGCATCCGCATTAACGGTTACATAAAATCGCATGATTAATTTGAATGACGCAGTTTAAACTTAAGCGCTAATTTTAGGACAGATAGATGAAGTTCCCAAATGAAAGAGAAAATAAAAGAGGTTATAGTGAATTAAATTTAGAAGTTTGCTTTCATATTTTTTATCTTACACACATATATATATGCACGGCCAGTTATCTTAGCATGAAGAATGAATCAAATAAGGCATGCTATTAGGACATGATTACATTTATTCCATGACACCTTTCAGTAAAAGTAGACAGAAACTTCAATTTTTATAGATCATAGTAAGAAAAATAATACTGATGAAAGAACTGTTTTTTAAACAGTCGAATAAAAGTAGAAGTAGTTGTGTAGAGACATTAGGTAATTTCGGAAGCAGGAGTGATGAAAAATGAGCAACGCCTTCGACGGGAAGCGAAACACGGACCTCTGGAATACGCACCCAGCGTGCAGACCACTGCACTACGAAGGCACGATAAGAAGACGGGAGAAATACCTTAAAGTTGAACAAAATGAAGTTAGCCTTGCAACGAACAAAATTACCCAAGCCACCCAGAATTAAAATTTTGGTAAGAACGTATGCTGGTGTTGCTAAAGACATTAAGTTAGTAAGATTTTTAAGTCCGGATTTCTAAATCTTACCTTTTCTGGGTGAAAAACGTTTATGTAGCTAGGACTTAATTTCGAAAATCACAACTGCCGAATAAAATTAACAATAAAAACAATTTAGAAATAAAATTAACAATAAATAAGCACGAATAAATGAAAATATAAAAATGAAATAAAGTGATAAAACAAAAGAAAAGTGTGTAAATTAATAATAAATTTTAAATGTGTACTATTGTTCGCAGTCAGATAAAACTTCCAAACAGCAGATGACCACATCCCAAGCTTTCTTAACCTAATGGGTACATTTCGAATTTCGAAGTTTTCCTTGAGGTTGTGAGGTTTTATTTTCTTTTCCTAAAATTTTCGCGCTTTATGCAAATTAGTGTATTTAAGCTGAGGTCTGAATTTCTTCAGACAGAGCGTGTTCTGCCTTTTGGTCATGTTGTTTCGCTTTTAGTTAAAGCTTGCTATCTTTAAGTACAGCTGATTACTGAGTATTATCTTTAATTTTTTATTCTATTTTGAATTACCGTCAAAGGTGTCGGCGTGATACTGTAGGCACGACAAGTGCCGTCTGTAAAACTGTTCTTGGGTGAATAAAAGGGTCTTCTCACCCTTCTTATGTTGTCCTACTCATTAGAACTTAGCGAATAGTCGCTTCATAGTTCTATAGTAAGTTCTAGCTTCAAAGTAACGTAAATTCAGCTAGAATGTTGTAAGGTAATCAAATTTTCCTTCGTATTCCTCCTGCTTTCAGAAAAAAGGGATTTCTAGCATCAAAGCCAGTTTTATTACCTGCTAGATAAAATGCTGCTATAAAGAGAGAATTTTCTGCTTAAGGTTTAGTACAGGTAAGTTCTAAAACTCGTCTCTTTTGAATTTGCTCCGGCTGAATTTAAGCTCCGCATGCAGAAGAATGGATTTTAACTTCCCACTCAAGGAAATTCTGAAATTAGAATGTTGTTTTCTCATGAAATGCAGTTTTATACAGCTTCCATAATCGATATTTCTGCTTAGAATGCACTTTTTAAGTCATACCATTTAAATTTAATAAATGGGTTGAGGAAAATTTTTCCATATTATGAGCTGTCGTTTTTTCCCTAAAAGCTTCGTAAGATGGTAAGCTATGTAACAACTTCCTAACAGAAATTT
The DNA here is from genome assembly GCF_044657685.1 of Stegodyphus dumicola. Classification (NCBI taxonomy): domain Eukaryota; kingdom Metazoa; phylum Arthropoda; class Arachnida; order Araneae; family Eresidae; genus Stegodyphus; species Stegodyphus dumicola. Next base: position 187,922,396 of record NC_140781.1, read on the forward strand.
TCTTCTTTAAAACCTATATAAAAATTTAAATTTTATTTGTGGTTACTTAAAGATTTGTATGAACTATTATAGGCTGGAAGTCTACTCTACTTGATTCATATCTAAAACTAAAACAAGGGACCTGCGACCAACAATGAAGAAATATTCAGTCGCGACATCTATTTGAAATGGCTTTGTATGTGTGTACATATAAACAAACTCACAAAACACGCTCAGTCACAAGCACAAAAATGCACAAACTTTCCTTTTTATTCTTTTTAAGTATATTAGAGTTAAATATTTAGCGTGTGCTGCGGAGTAAAAGTGTTCGTCTTTAAGATCGAACTTGAACTATAAGTGGAACATTGTCAGTTGACATTTATTGCCCATTTACTTCCACGCTCTATCGCCGTCGAGATCTTTATTTATTTGATATTTTTCGCCGCTGGGCGTATCTCTGAGATAAGAGAAGTGGCCCACAGTAATAGCCTTGAAGTGTCAGGTGAAATATATGGTAATTGTTAAGGCGTCCTGCATTTTCGCTGTTTTTATTCACCAACTCTAAAATTGTCTCGAGAATTTGTGCTGTTCTTGTAACAATTCGGGCTCTGAGAACTCGATCTATTTGGTATCTTGGTATGCAGAATGTTTTCCGCCCTATTTGTTTTGTATTTAGTCTTTTTAAATTTAAATTTTACGCACTGAGAATTTTAATCAAGGGATTTCTTAACAAAAACTTGAATGTGCATTTGAAGGCTAATTGTCTACAGTCTAATCTATTTTCTAAACTGAAAATCCATGCGCTTTATCTTGTCGTTGCACATTATTTATCAGCATAGCGTTGATAGTAAGCAAAAACATCATTACAAGTGATTGATAGATATCTTTAAATAATGACTGAAATACATCGCATGAGCTAATTTCTATACTGAAATCAAATAAAATCAAGAAATTCCTTATGAATTATTCTTAGAAAACTCTACGCAGAAATTGTTCAATGCATTCATACACAAGGTATCTTCTATATTTATTTGATTATGTTATTACTGATGTCTGACATAGATGTGAGTTGCCTTTATTTATTGCAGCATGCTACTTTTAGTAGGGTGTGTATTATTATTACGTTACCTGCTTAGCAGCTGTATCTTCTATTGCAGCAAAATTTGTATTATATGACTTACGGTAATCCCAATATGGTATTTTCAATAAATTAAGTCTAGATTGCCGTCTCGGTCAGACACGAGACGGCAAACTAGACTGCATTTATATAGATATTTCCTTTTCTGTCTGAATTTATGACTGCATGTCAGTAAAGTGGAACAGCCATTTAGTCGATGCAATAAGCAAACAACAAATATACAACCGACTAAAAAGTGTTAAACATAGCGCAGTGTTCCATTTTAAAGTCGGCTACAATTTCTGCTCGCTTGTAATGACAAACTGATGGAACACTTTCTATTAATACGAGAGACTTCATGGAAGTAATATTCAATATAACTTTGATTTCGCTTAAAATATTCCAAGATAGAATGAATTTTAAATAGAATGGGATCGTATAGCAAGGTTTACACACTAACTTTCGTAATCTTCGAAAGGAAATCTAATGATGCAATAAAATAGCAGCACTACATATTACAAACTGTCATGCTACAAACCTATTGCATTATCATTTTGCATTCAGTCTCAGTGTTTAAATCATGTACGAGCACTTATTTTAATAATATCAAAATAAGATTTATTCGATACATATAGGGAGAGAATGGGAGAAACATAATTTGCTTCTCTGAAAACAATAAAGATACACGTTTAGATAAAACAGGCTTAACTATAGGTTTATTTGCTTTGGTTTATTTAATTATGGTAACACTCGAGGGCTGTCTACCTAAGGGGAGGGATCCCTTCGTGGAGGGCTTTCTAAGGAAAACTGGCTCGTATACAAGTTACACATAGGGAAAGGCGTAAAAACAAGCCTATGCAGCTAGCCGCTCGCCCGCTGGTTGCTTTTGGTTAAAATATAGACTGTAAACAATGGGACTATTTAAAGACCGATTTAAAAAGTGTTTAAACAGTAAATATAGCACTATGTAATACGGTAAATTAATCTTATGAACATAAATCACAACACAGCAGCTTATGATTTTAATTTGTATATTTTTATTCGGCAATTAGATTTACCTTTATGTGAGATAGCTACAGAGAAGTAAAATCCATATATATATTAGTTATTAAATCAACGTGTGGTTGATTAACTGATTATGTGACATAGCACACACACACACACACATATGACGGCTATCTATTAAGGCGGTGTACTTCCTGGACGATTTTTTAAAGAAAACTAAGTGGCACTTTCCAAGATAACTATACTGCAAGTTTTTCTGTTTTCGATAAAGGTCAGCCAACATAGTGACGTCGAAGACCTGCTTCAAAGCAAGGTTTCTCTCACTTTTATGAGGAAACTGACGTCACTGTCTCGAAAGTCCAAGAAAGAATGATCTGACCTTGAAGAAGCATAACCTTGTTTGTCTTCTGACCTTACTTTTTTTTAATAACATGGGGAAAATCCTAGAATGTATGCACTTGCCTGTCATCGGAAATAAACACTCAGAGGTCTTGTAATCATAGCTATTTATGGCCAGAAAATTCCATGCAACAAACTTGTTGAGTAAATGTTTTGTTTGTTTATTTATTTTTTGAACACACAAAAACATGCTCTCTGCTTAAAAGCATGATACCTTCTGGGAAGGCTTTGTATCATAACTGTTTCAGCTGAAAACTAAATGCTTTAATGATCAATTTACAACACCATACACAGCATTCACAAAAGTCCTTACCCGGCCTTTATTTCGCAGCCACTGGTCGTAGACATGTACTTGCCGCTCCATAACTATATTAAATGGCCGAAAGATCAAGTTTTGGCATTTCTAAATTTAAAAAAAAAATATTTTTTTAAGATTCTAACTTTCTAACTTTTTGTAGGTTCGCTAGTCCACACACTTATAATTACGAAAAATTTTATACTCTTTTATTTAAAGAAAGTTTGATTCCTATAGGACACAAATTAACCGAGATATTTGATATTTAATTCGGGAAACATATTTAGGGGCCGCATTGTGAACAGCAAAACGTTTGTATGTGTACGTAAATAAAAATGAAATATAAGTTTAAGAAATATTTTTTTTGTTAAGAGGTTGTGTGATGGCATTTCTGTTCAGATTATTGCGAAAAATATTGATCAATGCAATACATGGAAATATCATTCACAGAATCTTATAGAATTCGTGTTCTAGGAAACAATAGCAAGCTTTCGTACAGGTATGTAGCCAACTCATAATATTATTTGCATTAATTAAAAATGAAAAATATTTGTACTTTAATAAATTTTTGTACGATCACCAGGTTATGAATCTAAAGTAATAAAACTTCATGAGAAAATTATCAACGTATTTTTACACTTTGAAACTTCTAAATTACTCGTGAAAATGTTCTTCCTGCATACCATGTGTAACATAACTATAAATTAAAGACAGCAATAAATCCCAAAAGAGTATTATTAATTGGCATTTAAAGGAAATAAAAGCAACCGCCGATTATAATAATTAATTAATTAACCGACACTTCTTTGCAAATTGAACAGGACATCAAAAATCTCAAATTTTGAAATTAAATATCTCGGTTAATTCTTATTGTAAGGTAAATTTTATTTTATTTGACTTTGCTTTTTATAACGAGTACGAAATATTTCTAAATTTGAGTGTAAGGATCAGAATAGTGCGTAAAACGTTAGATTTCATAATTTAAAAGAAAAACTGGTTTCTTTAAATCAAAAAATGCGAGAATATGAATATTTCCAACATTTAAAACACTTTTACTTTTGGATGTCTACAATCAGCGGTAGCGAAAATAAAAACCGGGTAAAGAATTTTGTGGACATGGTGTGCATCTTAAAGTTTGTCTTTATACTAAATACTTTTGAAAAACAACTGTATATACCTTGTTCTTTATATCAATACAGAGAGAAGCACAAAATTTCCGTACGAGGTGGATGTAGTGAATTTAGCTTACCTGTAAGAAAAAAGAAATTCATTATCAGCATTTTAATGAATCTTATTTTTTACAAAATAACCTCCTTTTTATATTATAAATTTTATATATAATAGCACTTAATTTGCTTTAAAAAAGTAGGAAAATCATTATGAATATACTTTTTATTAAGATTATTATCTTTTATTTTATTACTTCATGCGCAACAAAATCAAGCTTAGTTTATGTTAAAATAACACGTCGAACAAATATTAATTTAGAAGGCAAACAACCTTTAACTCATGCCATTTTAACTTTTAACTCCTACTCAGCCATTCTTATCTTATCTCTTCATTACATGTTTTCTTGTTCATTTGCGCTTTGGCAGCTGAGGATGATGGTTCGGTAAAACCATCGAAACTCCTGTGACAATTTGCAAATATAACTCTGATTTTTATTGTTTGACTACTAAATTAAAATCAAGCTTACTTTCAACAAAAAACGAAAAAAAACATTGTTATTCTTTATAAAATTACTATTATGCCATGCCGATAATAATTACTTGCCATGTGATGCTTTCTAAGTAAATTCACATTGCTTACGGCATCTTAGAAATATCTGTTTTATTCTAATTTAATTGACATTCTGCTTTTAAAAGCTTTGTAATGTAATCGTTGCATGATATGAATAAACGGAAAGTTATATTTACTACAGTGACAGAAAAATGTTCGAGATACGCTTGTAATAAACCGAAGCAAATTTCATAAGTCTGATTGGTAAAACGTTCAGTCATGCGATCTTTCATCAGCACGGCTGAGCGTTAGATGCACCAACATCTTTAGCCAATGATCCTTATAATCAGAATGTCTCAAATGTTTTTACATTTGCAACCCTTTAAATTAGAAGGAATTTTTTACGAGTTTTCGTTATGTTTCCACGATCGTTTGTCTCATTTGAGTAAAAATGCGACAATCGAGAAATCGCAACCTATTTAAAAGAAAAGTTAAGAGATCAAGAAATAAATTTAAAAGTAAATTACACGAGACAGAAAAAGAATAAATAGTAAAAAGATATCGAATGGTGAAACTTTGATGCAAAAGCATCTCAGACAGCACATAATATTTATTTTCATAGGTAAAAATTTTAATTGTATTCCCTTTCCACATACTCCCCGTGCGTGTTGTTAGAGCGTAAGTGGTTAGCACATCCTTCGAACAACAGAAAAATCCATGGTTCGAGACTCATTCTGGGCACATTTTTTTTTAACGTTCCCTGATTCTAAATAAACTGAAGGTTTGTACAATGGCTTCCGATCTAAGAACATGATGGATCATAACTGGCGACCACCCGAATTTGGTCAACTGGGTCTCGTGCCTCTTCCCTGCTTCCTCTTAAATTTAGAGAATGTAAGAAACTCTTGCATACTATTATAACGTAAGTGATTGCATAACTAGACAGATAATAGAAACCCGTGGCTCAAATCCCAACAAGGGCACAAATGCGTTTTCGCATTCATACTTCGAAAGCTGCTTTTATCAAATATTACTTAATTTTCTTAAAAGAATAAAATTTTAAATGCTTTTATAAACACTTAGCGCTCTGCGACCTCTAGATTGAAAATGTCCGGCTTCGGCTTGTTAAGCCATTTCAAGCCAAACTGCACTGAATAGGTAGCGTGTGACCCCCATTTTGCCCTACACGTGAAGTGATTTTCATATTTCTAGCAGCAGAATTCATTTCTTCTTGTACAACTGATGTACCAAAATCAGTGATATTTATTTTGATTAACAATTAAAGTAACTACATTTATTAAAATCAATGATATTAATAATATTTCGGGCTCTTCGTTCGCGCAGTATACAGAATTCACCGAGTTTTCGTTAGGAAAACTGATCAAACGTTCCTTCTAAATACACATCTTAAAGTAGCGCCTATATAGACTAGCACTGAAGTCGCAGCCTACTCTGTATTTCTATCTCTTTATGTATTTCTGAAACTTTTAAAAAAAGGGGCGGTATTAAAAGCAAATTTATTTATTTTAAAATTTGTTATAATTTTAAAAGCAAACTTAGGAATTATTTACAGATAGCAGTTTGTAAGCGCAATTAATGTATTCAGTTGGCCACACTGAAATACACTTAAAAAAGCTGAATAACTGAAATTCCCTCATCTCTAAGCCCACCGATAAAGTCATCCTTTTATTTTTGCCGCGAATTTCAGAGTTATTAGACACTATAGTCTGCAAAGGCCACTTCAAGGATTTTTTGACCCTCTCCCATTTGCGATTGTAACACGTGTCATCATCACCGCAAAGCGCTTACTTCCTTCAGCTAATTTGAGGCTGTAGTTGAAGCCAGCGTTCATGCACTTTTCACGAAGCGAAAAATGCTAAATGGAAATAAAGCGTAAAGAAGCAACCATCTCTCGTTACCATGGTTACGAAGCAAGCGGGGTGAGATAAATCACCCTGAAATGCTTGTTCTAAAGTAACAGACTATAATAATAAAAATCGTAAAAACAACCTTGTATTTAGCGTAGGTATAATGAAACACTCAATCGATTTCGAGGGCAGCTAAAGGTCCCTCCTCATCAGGAGAAAGAAATACCTAGAAAGAAGAAAATAAAGAAATACCTAGAAAGAAAATAAAGAAATACCTAGAAAGAAGGAGTCACAGAAACACGTGGTCCTTATCAGCACTGCACGTAGTTATAACTAGATTTTTAATCAGAGTTGCACTGGCCGCCTACTTTTACTGAGCCAGGAGCCTGGCTCAGTAAATACGTGGTTATAACTAGATTTTTAATCAGCGCAACTCTGATTAAAAATCTAGTTATAACCACGTGCAGTGTTGATAAGGACCACGTGTTTCTGTGACTCCTTCTCCTTTATTTTCTTCTTTCTAGGCATTTCTTTCTCCTGATGAGGAGGGACCTTTAGCTGCCCTCGAAATCGATTGAGTGTTTCATTATACCTACGCTAAATACAAGGTTGTTTTTACGATTTTTATTGTCACATTAGCGTGTTTCTCTTCTAGTCTAGACTATAATAAGTTCCAGAAATAATGTCAGAAAATTTAAATTCATTAAACAGAAGCAATAAAACGGGATTTTTTTTAAATATGCCTTTCCTCAGACTTCATTTACGAAAATAAATTACTCAGTGTTAGAATTAATAGCTCTTTAACAAGTGAAATTATATGATATATAAGTCTTTGAACACTAGTACAGACAAAATCATTTGCAATAAACGAAATGCACACGTTTGTGATACTATTTGTCACAAATGTTACATTAACAATAAACTCTTAAACATTATCTTGTCTTCAATAAAAATATCTTGGAATATGTGTTGCTTCTTTACCTCTACACACTTTTACTATTGGTGCTTCGAAAAGGCATGAACGGTTAAAGCTCGTAAATTAATTCTTAACACGCTGTTATAAAAAGAAATCTATTAGAAATCCTTTTTAATCCTTGAATAAAAGTTTTTTAGAATTTGTGTTAATTCTACGTCTTTCTATCATGTTGCTTCAAGAAAGCCTAATTCCTAATTTGCTGCTTGAAAAAGAGAACTGTATCAAAAGAGTCATTAAATGGTTAATTTAACCAATTTAAGGGTATTTGATTTACTAGATTGTTTTTAAAGCATCAGAAATTTCAAAATTAAAGTCAATTTGGTGGATCCTTAAAAGTGAACTATGGAATAAATGCAATATTCTGATAAATGTTCAAATCAATCTAATACTATTTCCGAAATCGCAGGCAAATATTATTAATCATAAGATATAGATTGATAAGACAATAATCTGGTCTGCTAGACATAAGGCTCGTGTAGCAAGGAAAATATTTTACTTTAGTGAGACATCAGCTGTTTTAAATTTATATGAAATAAAAATTCTGAATGCTTGGATGACATAATATTTCCTGGGAAAAAGTAATTAAATATCTTTAAAGAAGCTAATCGATTTAAATATGAAAAAAGCTTCAGAATAATTTAAAGAATAAAGAGAACTTAGTTTTAACAAAAACGTGCCGAAGAAGAATTATGGTATGGGAGCCCATTTCGACTAACCAATCCATAGTCTTAACTTTATTGTTGATGCAATGGATAAGTGTAAATATTCAGACATTTCGAAGATATCTACAAAATGCATTAACCTGGAAAATAGTACCAAATTCTACCTAGGCATTCACAAAGCATAATGCTGTGAATCTGCGATGTTGACTTCTACATTACTTGTCCTGAAATAATCGAAACGCCTTCTCGGTGTCGAGATTAAACCTTATCGAACATATTTGGTAAAAAAAGAAATATAAAGTTTATAGACTAAGTACTTCTTCAAAATAAAAATGGGAGTTAGTAATAAAAGATGAGTATAAAGCAAAACTTTAGATAAAAGAATAAAAATAAATATCTGATCAAATGCCTGCCAAAAGAATAAATTGCAGACGATCGAAATAATAAAAAGTATATATTGGAATTAATTAAAAAAAAAAGTAGTTGGATTTTCGTTTTACGAAATAGTAAGTGCCTGATTGCTTTTTTAGCGTTATTTTGTACCTTTACACCCATTATGTTATGTGTATTGAAAAAACGCTCTCTTATTTTATGAAATGTGTATAAAATGTAGAGGTATCCTGAAAATTAAATATCATAAATATAAAATTAAATGAAAACTTGTGTGTATCATAATAATTTAATTCTGTTATTTTTATGAAAAAAAGAAATTTTATTTAATTACGGCAAAGTACACGAGGGCTAGATCGTCGAAAGGGGAAGGACTTTCTGGGTGAAACTGGCACCTATATACGTTAAACACCGGATAAACCACAAAACGCCCAGGCAACCAGCCCGTTCGAAGAGATTCGAACCCCAGCTCAAATTACCAGTTTTCAGCGACAACCCCTCTTAGCCGCTGTTGGCCCGTGTGTGATTACTTTTGGGAAGGACTGACACATATATGCATTACAAGGTATTTCTCCCACATCCCTAGCGCGCCTTCGTGGTGTAACGGTAGCACGCTGGGCCGGTATTCCAGAGGTCCGTTGTTCGACTCCCGGCGAAGGCGCTTGCTCATTTTTCATCTTGCTTGCTTCCAAAAAATATCCTAATGACTCTAGAGCATAACGAATGCTGAGATGAATGGGCATTTCATTAAATCTAAATAGTGATTGCAAAGGTCACAAAATTCTGTGCGCATACTGATGGACTGATGTTACTCAAATAACCATTAACAATTGAGTTCCTGCGAATGCATTGCGTGATTAATTCCAGAAAAATATCAGAGCATTCATCGTTGTGTATTAAATTCTAGATTACATGGGGTAGTCTGCATTTCACTAAGTAAACATGCTATATAATAACAGCTCATGTTAGTGCTGGAATTCAGCCGAAATGTTGAAGGCATTCAATTCAAAAGGTTTAAAAGAAAACACAAGAATATGTTCAAATACAAACAGAAATTTATCAGCTAAATTTTATTTATTAAATACAAAGAAACAGTATACACACTGTTTTTCTATGTAGTCACTTACCACTGTGGCACATTTATTTAAGTGCGCAGGAACTTTCTTGATTACAGAAAGACTTTTGATTGCAGACTGACCCATTCTTGCACAGGATCAACACATTTGTCCATTGCATCTTTATTCGCTTTGATTCATTATATACCAATATGTTATATATTTACTTTTATGTAATATATTTGCCTTTATGTTCTGTATTTATTATTATGTTCCATATTTACCATTATGTATTACCATTATGTATTACCATTATATTTACCATTATGTAACATTGGGTGTCCGCTGCACTACAACCTGAACCTAAACCTGTTCGCTTTGATTCTGAAGTGAAATAGTGCACCTACGTTTCATCACAGATATCCGTTCTTCTCCTAACATAACCAATCTTCTCTGTTTGCATTTAGGTATTAGAAGACAAGAAGTCCACCTGGTTCTCAACCTAATAAACTTAAGACACTCCTTAACATTTCCATACTACCAACATGTAGTTTCATAGCGGTTACTGTGATGGGGACTTTCTTATCGACCCAAGTAAGTGCATCAATTGCAGCTTCCCTTGATTGGGGGGGTTGAGTTCTCGGCCGATGAACATTTTCAACTTTTATTAATTTTCTTTTAATTAATTTTCAACTTTCTTCTGGTATTCTTTAAAATATTTCCACTGATCATGTATTCTAGACTGGGTGAGGTACTCACCTCCAAACTGAGTTTTGAGTTTCCGATAAATCTGAGGCGGAATGATACTTTCGTTTGTTCATTGGGTAACTAGTCCTGCTGTTGAAAAGTTCAAACGCTGCCCAATGAGTCATGAATATGTATAACGTTTTACGAGAATTGATCATGAAAATACCCGTTTATATCTGAATGTTCCTCGTGTTAAAAAACAAAGAATATATAATTTTAAATACATACATTACCCGTAATAATAAGTATCATCTAAAAACATCGAATTTTATCTTCACATGTCCCTAAATGTGTGTATAGTTTGTACCTTTACCTCTGCTCCCTTTATTTTCAATTAAACCTTGCCCGAGTGTATTTTATTTTCTTTAAGAGCAGAATCCAGTATGATATTGCCATTATTGAGGATTTCAATAATCAGGAAATATGCCCATGGAGACGTGTTTGATTCCATGGCTATGATTTACTTTCAAACAAGGGGAGATCATTCAGATGTTTACCACAAATCTGCTGACGAAATCTGCAGTTAGAAATGTCGTTTAAAAGTTTGTTATTTTAATTACTGCTCTGATTAACCGGTACTCATCGATATGCTGCAAGACATACGAATGTCTGACTTTGATTTCTGAAAGCATTTGGCAGCCTTAGGCCTATTCCGGATTATTCTAGAAAGAGCAAAATTTTACTTTCATCTTTTGTTTTCTTTTCTTGCTGGCTTCTTCTTTTTTTTTTTTTTTTTTTTTTTTACCTCAGTGTCAACTTCACACCGGTTAGAGGTGGCGAATATGTTCATTTTCTTATGTTTCTGGTAGCCCTTTCCTCGTGAAAAAATTCGGGACAAAATTTGTTCAGTTTCTATTTTTCTTCAAGCGTTGATTTAAATTTACAAAAAATGAAGCAATTTATTGTTTCTAGTCTCGTGAAAAAATTTGACAAGTGTTCCATTTCTTATTAAATTAAACTGCATCACGGAAGAAAACGGTTGGATGGGTAATGCTAATAACAGCCCCCAAGATGTGTCAGAATGAATAAGTAGTTCATACGAAGGGAGAGACAAGCTGCGATTTAAGTGCGACTGACAAAATATACCTTCTGAAATTTAAAAAAAAAAAAAAAAAAAAAAAAAAAAAAAAAAAAACTTGGGAGTCTCATTTTGTTTGGTAGCATAAACCAGTGAGCTCTAAAAAGACTGCAGAGGAATAATTCTCTTGTCTTAAACTGCAGACAAAGTCAGAAGAAGGGTGTAAATATCCCTTTTATTTGAACACAAAAAAAATAACAATGACTCAACTTAGGTTTACACAAGCCAAACATTTCTGGCTTAAATACGTAACGTTGAACTAATTCAAATGTAATAGATTAGCCTAACGGTTCACAGTATAATTTAAACGCGCAGAAAAGGCTCTGGCTAGTAGAAAACTAAGCTAAATGGCTAGAAGCACTCATCTCCACAGAATCAAATTTATAATAGTCACGGTACAACATGGCCCGGAATAAGCAGAACAGACTGTAAAAATAACCTGCGTTACCTTCGTTTAAATAGCAATTCTTTCTCCCTCAATCTGAATAAACGCTGGCTATCTCATTTAAATTCTGGCATGAAAAGTGTGTGTGAAAAATCAGACTGACAGAAAAACAATAAAAGTTTACTATTAATTAAAAATAAATAGATAAAAACCACACATCCTCTTTCATCGATTTGCTGACGTCAAAAATACATTCCATCGTCAAAAGACGGCAAAGGTTGTTGGCCGGATAATATCAAAGGTCGGTCATATCGGTGGTCGGATAATATAAAAGTACCCTTTAACTGCTGATGCAATTTGTTACTAAACTATTTTAAAAAAAAATTAAATTACAGAAAAAACTTCTGTAAATTGCGTACGTAATTCATTATCATCAAAATTCTGTAATTATAGTAACTTGTGAATTATAGTAACTTAATTGCAAGCATATTTAAGGACTTAAATTAACTATTAATAATCTATTGGCACCAAGGATCGATTGCTTTACAGTACTGTCTCCAAAATGCGTATGCATTCTCAGCTTAATACGTACTCTTGCTACATTCTTAAGGACAAAATTTTAATTCTTTCTTTCTTAACCCCTACAAAAAAAATCCAAAATCTTCATACTAAAGTATGCAGAAGCTGCTACTGCTGATCATATTAAAAATCGGTTTCGAAATGCAAGTTATTAGAAAATACTTTATTCTGCAAACATTCGATGTACAGTGATTTAAAAGTAAGAAAAAAGAAAAGGAAAACAAACTTAGTGTGTAACTAAAATTTTTAATGATATAATTCCCAAAAACTTCATGTGAAATTATAAGAATCTGAAGTAAACTAAGCTTGAGATCGTTAGCCATAAGTTATGGAATTTCAAGGTGCAGCTGCAAATAAAAGACTGCTGCTCATTTCTCCAAATGCCAAGTTGTCTTACTTCAAATATTACATTTGGTGTAGACATGACACCACCGGGGGATTTTGCTATTAGCTGGGAGTATGCGTTTCGTGCAATATAATTTATTATTACGGCAAGGCACGAGAGGGTTCTCTGCGTTAGAATTTTGTTCTCGTAGAAAAGTTTCGAAAGCAAACTGGATCATATTTACTTTACACATGGGGAAAACACCAAAAACTATCAGCCAGCACATTCCGGCGGGAAATGATGAATTATCCCTGTTCCAAGCTGGGTGAAAAAACGACACCGAATTTTAGCACTATAATCGTATTACGTCGTGAAGGTATGCATCACTAGAATTATGAATGCTGCTGCTCAAATAAATTTTAGTAATTCTATATGTGTGTATATACTATATATATATACTATAACCATATACTATATATATGTGTACATATGTAATGTTTGCAGTTATTCCAACACATCGTGGGTGAATGGTGAGGCTATTCCATTTCACGTTCTGGCAGATGGTTGACGAAGCTGGGATGATTGCACCACGGAGAAAAATGACGACTCAGGACTTTTCACTTTTAACAACATATCTTTATTTTATTTTAGAGCAGATGATTTTTTCCAGATGAAGTTACTCAAGTAACTTATTCAGTAATTGAATTATTAGATACGACTGACTTTAATACGTTATAACGTTCTAACAAAGAAAGAGGAGCACAGCGGAGGCGTTAGCAGAACGAAGGCGAGAAGGCATCTGTGTAGGAAAACTTATGACGCAGCATTTATATGAAAGGTTATGTAACAGAGTAGCTTCTAGAAAAATGTAGAAAAACTTATGACGCAGCATTTATATGAGGAGGTTATGTAATAGGCCGCAATGTTCTAGAAGATACTGGTCTAGGGAAAGATCCTGAATTGCAGAAAATTAATCAAAGGTTGGTGGTTCGCAAAGAGCAAAGCCATCGTAATTTTTTTTTATATTTTACATCTATATATACATATATACATATATGTATATCTTCTATATGTGTATATAAACAGGTATATTTTTGAATTTAACAAACATTTTCTATTCGTAGAAAGCAAATTTATAGTTAATAAGTTTAAATTAAACTTAATGCAAACAAATGATTAATTATTGTCGCTAATTAATCTACAATATCATTTACATTCTGAGAGCGTATCATATTGTAGATTAGTTTGCAAAAATAATTAATCCTTTGTTTGCATTAAATTTCATTCAAACTTATTAACTTTAAATTTGCTTTTTACGAATACAGAATGTTTGTTAAATTCAAATTTCATTCCTTGCAGCAATGGCGCAAGAGAATTATTTAAAATTAAATTTAACTTTACTTTATTCTTTTGAAGCAATATATATATATATATATATGGGGGGTTCTTTAGTTTCGAAATCACAATTCATATTCAAACAAAACACATTTAATGAAACATTAATACATCTATAAGATCGTTCATCTATTAATACGGCATCTATAACACCGTTTATCTATTAATTCAAGATCTTTATCATCTTACATCTCCTCTAATAAATCAAAGTGGCGAGAGTTCTATCAGTTTCACTCGTGCAGTCAACAGCTAAAATTCAGACAGCGTACGAGGAAAAATATTAAGCTATGGATTTAAAATCACACATATGTATAGACATACATACATATATATATGTAGATATATGTAGATATTTTTGTAGTTTATATAGAAGACGTACCTAAAAGTGTTCTCAATATGGAATTTTTAGTATACTGAAGGCTTCACAGAAGTTTTGCTTAGAGGGTTAACATGGGCAAGACACGTTTCAGTAAATCAATAAAATATATTTCTTAGTAACATTATTAGATTATTTATGCCATAAATTTATCGAAAACAACATTTAACTTCACAGGAGTTTTAAGTAAAGGATTAATAGGAGTAAGATCGTTGATCAAGATAACCTTTAACTACATTACTCTATTTTATAAGTAAACGTTTACTTCATATACTTAAACTATCTAGGTAGAAATCGGAATAAATGTTTGCCTTTTTAGAAAAAAAAATAATTAACGTTACTCTGAAATATAATACACTGATCGAAACTATTCCACACTATACTTCTATAACTGCCTGACTCCTTGTAGTTAATTTTGAAATGTTGCAACTGGAACGATCTTCCATTCATCCACGGAGATATTAGGGAGATCGGCCACTGATGATACGCCATTTGGCCTGGCTGGAAAATGGTAATCCAATTCGTCCCAAACGTGTTTGATGAGGTTGGGATCGGAGCTCTGTGAAGGACAAGCAATTTCTTCCAAGCCATTTATCGTTCTGACGTTCTGTACAGGATAACATTATGTCGATTAAGGGTCTTGAACTATTGCCATAATGTTGGCAACATAGAGATACTAGGAAATTTTCCTCAATGTTTTATTGGACATTCACAAGAAGTAGGCAACTATCGCAATCACAGTTTATTTGTTAATTAATATAAAACACACAATAGCTATCTGTTGGTGAAGGATTTATGTTACATATATAAAAAACCCTTAAAACATAAAAGCAAAGGCCCCCACCTCTTCTGAGAATCGATACTAAAACGCAGTTGCCAACTTAATGAGTATTAATTTTATGTTCAGAAACACTTTTTCATTATTTAAATTATTGTTGGATTTCTCTATTAAAACTCATTACTTTATTATTCTTTAATTAAGATAGAAGCGCACAAATGTTCTCCATTTAGAACTAAATTATTCATAGATTTTTGATTTATGTACACTGGTCTGTCTCCTATCTTTTATATTTCTAGTCGTATGAAAGACAAGGTCACATCAGTAGGCATTTCTAAACCACAAAACTTAAGTAATTAATTCGTTCTTAAATAAATCGATTGCAAATTTTAATCTAGTATGCCTACAATATTTTAATCTATTTTATCATAAAATGTATCTAGAATTTAAAAAATGCATACATATAATTCAAATTTCTTATGCCAATTTCATATGATTTCAGTTTTTAAATTTTTTTACACCAGGCTTACCGGATCATTTTTCTTTAAAATCCGTCTTGCTACAAAATGAGAATTTTAAGCTAATATGTTTCTAAAATTCTGTATACTTAAATAAAAACAAACGGCTTAAAGTATTGCAGTGGTTCGTTTTATTCGGCGTGCATTAAATAACATGCGGATTCATTTATCAAAATTTTCAATAAAATCTGAAGGTTTGGCCCAGATGCACTATATTGATAGGCCTATGAATTGCGTCAGCAGAAAATTAGGTAAATGTAAAGGGCATTACTCATGCAAAAGATATCAAGGGAGTGAAAAATGAGTTTGATTGAAGGTACGACATATTCTGATACATCTACGTCTCGAACCTGACACACACACAGAAAGAAAAAAAGGGGGAGACACAACCTCCGTCAATTTGATGCATTGAAATAAAATCAATGCGATGCACAGAAACTTTTTCTTCTTATCGGCTCTCATTAATCATCCTTCTAATATGTACAAGTGTGCTTTTTACGTGATGGAATTAGATTTGAGATTGGCGCTTCAACAACTAAATAGTATTTTCTATTTTACTCAATCGTGTCTGCACAGGAATCTCTCCAAGTAATTACCTCATTGCAGAAACCTCATTTGACACTAAAGATATTTCTATGAAATTTTAATTACATTAATAACTTTTAGTAATAGATTAGATTAGGAATACAACTAATATGGAAGCTTGTAATCGTTGGGCAAGATGTTTTTCCCATTTCTAGTTAATATTCAAGCTCTCCCAACTCATAATTTTCATTTAAAAATGATTAGTTTTACTGACAGAACTGAAAATCCTGTTCTTAATGTAAAAAAACTTATAATTATTTATTTAAGAAAGCTGGTGGATTTTCTGTTTCAAATTCTAGTAACATCATATACTGAATCAATGCTTGGTATTTGTATGAGATAGATGTCTTTTTATTTATTTATTTATTTATTTCATTGCATATAAATCCACAAAATGGCGATAGTGATAGAAAAAATGACAAATGAAATTTATGCACAGAATTTAGTTATACATCAATAAAAATTTAAAAATAAATTTATGCACATATTTTATAGCTTTGGAAAAAAACAATTCGATATGAGCTTCGCAAACATAGAAAGTGTGCCTGAATATTCAGCTGTATAATCTATAAATTGTTAAGATCTGTATTTTTATCGTACCGCCCTAGTTCGGTATACAAGCTACAACATCGTTGGAAGCGAGTTCGGAAAATGCTCGAAGGTTTATAAGCATGCAGTGTTTGAGCGGCATGGGAACATTTGGAATAGTGGAGAGATGAAAGTCTTCTCAATAGGTTTAGTGGTAAGAAAAGAGAGTTAAGAGATCCTCCGCTTCAGTTCCCCAGGGCTGGTCTAAATCAAAATTGAGAGGGAACTACCGGGGGTATTTAGGTGCTACTCCCTGAGGTAGTGCACCCTAGGCAATGTTCTGGGGGATGAGATGGCTAAATGATCGATGGGTATATTGGCCGTTCTTTGCTGAATGCATTAAGTTGCAACTGCCTGGCCATTTGAAAGCACAACATATTCTTTACGTAAACTTGAAGACATGTGGCAGTGCGGCTAAAGTTGAGAAACACAGATAGTTTTAGCTGGCGGCATTCCCGGAAGTAAAACGAACAGACTTCATGGTGTCTTAGAGCTTTCTCTATACATACTAAAATGCAATGCAGATTACTCAGAAAACAATTCCATGAAAGCATTCCTTTTCTTCAAAAAGATAACAATCGAATACTCTGTCGTTGTTCAATTCTCTACGGATGAATATTAGATCAAATATACTTTGACGGCTTTAAATACATTTATCCTTCCAGAGTCGAAAATCAAATACCTCGGAGCCTTGGAATACACAATTAATTATGCCATTTTCAAGAAATCAAGATATGTTCTGTATACAAAGTACACATTCTGTATCTTGAGATATAATATATCTGTAATAAATAATGAACTAATCATTGATGCAGATTTGACTAAAAGTAGTTCCTATTTTGTTGCAACTGCCTGTAACAGCAGCGAAATTTAAAATGAATAAAATAATCAAAATTACTTAATAGCAAAAAAAGGATTTCAGATTTATTTGTGAAATAACATGTAGTTTTTACACAATGTATAAATCAGCACAGAAAAATGTAAAAACTTTAATTAGTTAGTCTCACATTAAGACAGTTTATTTACTTGTTACGTTTTATTTATAGTACTTTTTTTATTAAACCCGTGCCTTACAAAGACATTAGCTGAATACGCCGTGGCTTTGGCTAAATTAATGACTTTAGTTGACTACGCTGTAATCATCAGCAGCCTAAAAGAAAAATACACGATTGCAATTAAGGAAAGTGTTTTTATGGGTATATATGAACAATCAATTTAAAGCAATCTTTTCGAGAGAAAAGTACTTTGAAGAGTCAGTTGATCCTAATTAAAAACAAAAATATTTCTTAAAACCTACCAGGAGAAAAAAAGCCTTTGTGGTTTTTAATCGATATAAAAACTATTAAATCATAAATACTGTTACGTTGTTAATTTATTCAGAAGTTAACTCTCTAGTATAAGAAGGTCAAACCAGAACGTAAAAGTACTCTGAAATATGAAGGTTTCGTTGAGAGGTAGAATTAAAACTTGCCTAAACTTTACTTATAATAATACTACCTTTCCCGACTGTTCCTTTTCATATTCTTGAAAGCGATTTTGACATTTTGCTTATTAAGGGAAATCTGTAATATTATCAAATTACAAAAGTATTCATATCTTAAACAGTTGCTAGAATTCCTATGTTTAAATTTACTTTTTTAAATAATAAGAATCACTGTATGACTTATTTCACTGTATATACGGCCCACTATATTTTTTTAAAAAACTTTTAATAGGTCTGTGTGGCTATTTATCACAACTCATAACTTCTACGTTATAAAGCTGATTAGTTATAGTCGAGTGAGTCAATGTGAAATCGAGTCGGTTTTATATCCTGGCCGAACGTCTGGCTGTATCGGAGTTTTCCTTAAATGTAACATGTAAATACTAATAAGTATTTCTCAATTTCCTTCCACAGAGAGCACCTAAATAGATAGCTTTTCGGTATTTTGCCATAATCCTTTAAAAAATGAACAAAATTGGAATTTTCCTCTATTACGATTGTTTCACGAATTCGAAAACTGGATTTTCATTAATGAATTTTGATTTAGATAAATTTAGATTTCAAAATTATCTCAATCTCAGAATAACCCCACCAATAGCCGAGTCGTTAAAACCATTGACCAATGAATAATAATAATTCAACCTGGTTTCGAACCCAGGCGAATGGGATGCCTGCAGGTTTGCATTTCTTGGTTTTCCCCATGTGCAACATGAATACGAGCTACTTTCCCTTTAGAAATTCTCTACGAAGACATCTTTTCCTTTAGGCAGATATTTCTTATGTGTTTTGACATATCCAAATAAACTAAATTTCTTAGCGTCAGAAAAGAACGTATTAACCTTAAGAATTGATTCTATTTACGATATTTGGCAATCATTAAATTATTTAAAATTCGTTTTTCGAAACGGTTAATTGTTTATATGAAGGAATGAGAAAGTTTCCGTCGTTAATAAATTCACTGTTTGAGAGCAGTTCTATATGCATTTAAACTTGGCTATAGTATTATGTAAGCAAGAACGTATGTGGATACTATCAGTACCCTCTCAAGGCTTTCCTTCATCTTTGTTAACTGCATATAAATTAGATTTGTGACATTTATCCAAAGTGCTCTAAAAATTAGTCGACATTTATTTTTTTTATTCAGTAAATCGTCAGTTTTTATTAGGCAGAGAGTGAAGGAAATTTATCATTTAAAACAGCTTTTTACACCTGTGTCTGCCAGATGGAGTTCATCAGTAAAACAGCACGGAATGAATATTGAACAAGACAGCCGTCAATGTTGAGCACTGCCTGGAAAAGGAGCTAAGACAGAAGAACAAAGTAAACGTATTTATTCAATATTCATGATGCAAGATAATATTTTCTAATCTTTGAATGATTTGTATTTAACCGTAATTTCAGGTAGCCTCATGTACCAACAATCACAGGATGGTTTGGATGATCACAGGATCATCACAGGATGGTCATCCATACTGAAAGCGACAGCTTATAACTCGGTTTTCTCAAAACGCTGAAAGTAAGAGTTATTGATAGAGGAAGCCACATGAAAAATGCCCCATCCTGTAAGGATGTCACAAAATCCAATTCTTTACTTCCTTCCTGGGTTAAAGAAAGAGCTATTTCATAAGAGGTTAGCGTAATGGTGACCTGCGAGAGTAATACTCCAAAATTAAATTCATAGACTCAAGATTCAAATGTCTACCGTCCCCTAATGGATGTACAAAATACACAACTACGTTAAGTGTAAAATGCGTAAAGGAATTGTAATTTGAAGAGAAGCGCGCCCATTTAGAATTTTAAATTAGCCGAAAAAAAAGAGAAACGAATATTCAATGCCTAATCATAGTTGAACACTTAACTACCACAGTTTTGATTTTGGTCCTGTGAAAATTATTCGAAAAGCTTGAGAAGTTAATTAACATGACTTCCTTGAAGTCTTTCGCATTCAAAAGATTTCAACTTGATTTATTGTCATAAATTCATATATGTTTCTTTACAAGCTTTCATAATTCTAACAAATTAAATTTTACGTGTTTCATTATTGTTTTTCTTGCAGATTGCTTGTTTTCTCTTCTCTCCGGCGAATGATTTTGAGATAAATGTGGCTGTTACGTCACCCATCTTTAAAAATTAATTTTGCTTCTGATAAATATCCATGTTGCTGGCCCATTTGTCTGGTGTCGAACTACCAGAATTCAGCTATCTAAATACTTTTCCATTGGTTTATGCTTCATCGCTTTCGAGATCGACAAACTTTATTCCAAATCTAGCATATTGTAAGGTTGACGTTTTTGCTTAATTTTATTATTTAAAATCATGCAAAAGCTTTGGTTATGTCAAGTAATTTTCTAAAGCAACAATGAGATTTATTTAAGAATAGAATATAATTTTATGCGTTATCGTACTTTTAAAAAATTCATTTCAGTTTACAAATTTACAAAGTCTACTGATTTTACAATCACCGCATATTTCAAATTTTAACAGTATGAACATGATGTAATACACATGAAATATATGTTTAAAGTATGTGAGAGATGCATATTTGAATTTATTAATTTGAAAATATGTGTTATAAAAATGCCTAAACGCTCGACAGAAACAATAACTTGCATGTCAAGTATCCTGGAGAAGAATGAGAGATTTTCGTCAGTCTTACTGCATTTGTGTAATACTATTTGTATGATACGTATCATGACTAAAGTGATATTTACTGAATAGATATGACGCGTGTTGTGTCATGATTACAACGAATTTTAATTTGAGGGATGTGAGATTTCCATATCGCATAGCTATAAATAATCATATGAATATAAAAGATCGTCGTGGCAAACGGTTCTGGATTGTTAATAGGCGTGGTATCATGGTGCCGTTTCGACATGCTTAGCACACACGAATAAAATGCATGTCAAGTAAAAAATTCGTGTATTATGTTAGTCACATTTTTTTTAACATTTCATGCTACATATGGTATTGCATTATTATGTTGGCAAATAGCCCGAGGCTGGTAGACTATGAAGATATATTTACATAGGAGTTCCAAATAACCCTGGATTATACCTTTAGCTAAAGAGAATTGTATGCTTGTTTACAAGGTGCAAGGAAAAGACGCATAAATAAGAAGATAAAAAAGATAAAAAGAAAAAATAAAATAGGATAATAAGAAACTGGAGATAAAGGGAAACTACAACTCATTCTGCCAAAAAGGAATAAAAATAAATGTTTTATAGTAAACAAAAGCATCTCGGCAAACTGCATTTTCATAAGTGCTTTATTCCGCTAGTAAATGTTAAATAACTGACTTTCATGTTTCAAAATTTAAAGGCGATTATATTTTGAAATTTTCATTCAGCTGTAGTAAAAGCTCAGGAAGAATTTCAATTGGCTAACAATAGTTGAGATAACACAGTAGGATGTGTAAAGCTATTCAAGTTCTATGGAAACAGTTCTAAGACGAAAACTCAACTTCGTGATGATCCGTTCCAGTCCCCTCACAACTCGCCTGAAGATTATTATTCTATCTCTAGCAGTGTACATTTCCTCCTCCAAAGAAGCTAAGCAGAGTTTCTGTCCTCTGCCGCTGATTTTGCAGCAACGAAATGAATACTTACTGTTACCATGAGCTGATTATTTTGCCTATTAACAGATTATGAAAGACCAGTTGTTTAGACCCCATATCGCAGAGAGCAACTTGATTTACCTGGATCGGATAAAGTGTCATCTAAAAAGAACAGCAATGGTAGGCAGAGTTATTTCATATTACTATTTGTATTTTAAACGTTTTCCTGCTTTAAAACTGTATTCAAAGAAAGCTAGTAAAATATGTGTTAAAGGAATATTTATCTTTCTTAATTTGTTGTAACAATATCCAAAAGTATAGTGGTTAGGGGAGCTGACTGCGATACCAAAGGGCCCAGGTTCCTATCCCGGAGAAGGCATTGATGTAAAACTGTCTGTCCCTTCATAGGAGATAACGTGGCCGCCTATTAGGTGCCTCCATAATAAAATGGTCACTGCTTTTGGCCTTAGGAGTGGCCTATGCCGTTATAGGCAAGTGCCCGCCATTTGTGAAAAAAAAATCCAAAACATTTTTTAAATCTTCTTCTCAGTGATTTCACACTTTTGTGACAGCATTTAAACTTTTGTAACGAGACTGAAATTAGTGAATTTTAATGTAGTCGATATACGAGTATAAACCACTTTGAAAACCGCTCCCTTAAAAGATGCAAAACATATTCAAAACTCTCATTCATATTTTGTTACATTATACAACAGGAAATGTAAAAATTATGATGCATCTCAATGCGCAGAGACAAAACATGTAGAGAAGACACATTGCTTCTTCTTCTTCTGTACCAGATCCATCTAGAAATCGATTATTACAGCTTGCCTTTTTCGCTAGCTGAGTCAAGGAGTATAGAAGGTTGACGGCGCCCAAAGTGGCGCTGTTGATAAAATGCACATCAATCATCAAGTGTTTGATTGACAGAATGTTTCCGCAATTGTGACAAATATCTTCAAAGAGGGAAAAAAATGAATGATTTTTCCTTCGTTGACTCTCAAAAGAATTCTCGACACTTCTCTTTCCGTCGTTTCCTCTTGAAGTGTTTTGAATCTGCATATGGATATAGAGTGATCCTATAAGAATGCTTTTTATTTAATCATTCATATGTGTAATATGTTTGTCTGAAAATAAGAAGATAATGCAAAAACGATGTTGTTGCCAATACAATGAATCTTCTCTAAGAAGACCCCCTACGGCCCCAAACAACTTTAATCTTTTAAAGAAGGGATCGCTAGCTGACTATGGAGTAGTATATTCACTTATGATCTGAGATACAACGTAACTTGCAGAGGTTATCACAGTGAAACGTTTCAATGTTTTATGCAGCTAATTATTAAGACAAATCATTTGAAATTTGTTATTCACACAACGTTGTTCTTCATATTTTGTTATTAGATTTAATCCTAAATTTAAAGTAACATATTTCAGGTTTTTACCTAATTTTCAGGCCAGAATTCATTGCATGATTTCTGCCTTTTCGAGCATGATGTAGGAAATACCAGTTTAAAAATGCATTCATTTATACAGCATCAAATATAAAATTTTAAAATAATATTACATACACACATCTTACATGTAAAACAATACAAAAATAGCAATATAAGTTTATGGTAGGGGGACCAAAAGACAATCATTTTTTGCATAGGTTGTGGCTATTTCATTAATCGCCACAACCATTCTTCCATTTGTTGTTCGACAGAAGAAACGTTTCCTCCAATTTTTTGTTCGACAACAAAAACTCTTTCTTAGATTTGCTGTTCGGTAACAGAAAGTTTTCTTTAATTTCTCCAATATTATTTTAAACCGTGTCTATTTTGCCTTTCATAGCTTAGAACTTGTTTTCTATTAAGGCAGTAATTTTTCTTTTCATTTCCTCGTGACCTGCTTCAATCTTTTCTTGAACTGACTTAATGACCCCTTTCGCTTTTTTCTTAAACTGATTTGATGGCTCTTTCCATCTTTTCTTAGCTCAATTCCATCTTTTCTTGAACCGCTTTCATCTCTTTTTTAACGGAGTTGAAGGGCTCCTTTCATCTTTCTTGGAATGCAATAAAGGCTGTCACGAGCTATTTTAGTTGTTCTTCCATCGCTCTTGTCACCGGCATTCAGGCCACTTCTGACACCAGAAATGGTTACGTACATATTGGTTCGTAATGAGTTCAATGCAATCAGAACCAATATTAGCTTGATTAAATTAAGTTTCTCAAAGAATCATTTTATAGTTCTGGAACTTTTCAAGAAAGTACTCGTACAGCTTTTCTCAGTGTGGCAGAACACTGTCAGTAGTTACCATTTCCAACGACTAAGAACATTAAACGCAAGACAGTATAAAAAAACGCCTCAAATGATCAAGCTTGCACAGTGATCCCTAGGTACTCTCATTAATCTGAGATAAATTCTAAATTCAACTGTGAATTAACTGAGAACAAAGGCTCTCTCCAATCTTAGCTAGTTTCTCCCTGTCTGCCGAGAAATTTCCAGTACCTTCAATTTCTCAAAATTGCTGTAAGGCATTTGCAGTTGTATTTACATAGGTCCAGTTATACAAGGATCGGACCAAAATTCGCCAAAGGGTCACTATGTTCGGCGACTTTTGGTGATTTCTTGCGAAATTTGGCATCAAAAATTAGTCGCCCAAAACACCCCGAGCTTGTTGCTATCTCGCCATTTACCTAAATTTTAAAAGAACTTTACCTCTAACCGTATTTTTCCGTCGAAGCTTCACATTCTTGAGACCTTTCATGTTATTAGATTATTCAAGAGATACTGCAGTATTCATGTAATTTCACTAAAATTATTTTCGTAAGAACGAAATTCGTAACAGTACCTTCTCTCAAAGTTAAGGCTATGCATTCCCCCATGCTCTCGCTAACCGGTTTCAGGTCTCTGCCTGTTATTACAATCAAAGAATCTGAGTCATCAAACTCAAGGATGTTTTGTAATGTATTTTTTATTTGTAATGTCATTCGGCATCTTTCTTTCAAATCTTGTGCGCCATAAACCTTTATAATGTTGTCCACACGTTGCTCTTCTCTTGACAAAACACTTTAAGAAAACGTTATGGCACGTTTCAACTAACAAAATGTTATTTTAATCTAGTTGTTTTCTTCTGCCTCTTTTCGGCAAGAACTTCGCATATCCTATAATTAATTTAGATCTAAATAATAAGCAGTTTTGCTATAATGTTTAGAGATTTACAAACTAAAGTATAAGAATTTGGCCCTGCCGATTAAAGAAAATCATCTGTTGTCGACGCTAATTACTAGTCTTGTTAAAAATATTATAGACAGGTTAGATTCTGTTTTGGTAAGTGTATGTTTGAAATTCTTTGCGGTTTATGCAATCTTGCATTCTCTAGTCAAATTAGATTTAATTTGTTGCATTTATGTCCTTTCTAAAAGGAGACTTGGAAGCACTGAGTTTTAAACCAGCTCCAAGTTAGCTGGTATATTTCTGTTCGTGTATTTTAATTTAAGCATTCACAAGTGCTGAGGTATGAATTCTGCTGAGGTAATAAAGTATATTAATTCGCAACTGAATTTAGATCTCTGCGGTCTCTCATGCCAAATAAATAACTTGAATGAGATATACTTACAACAGTTTTAAGCCATGTAATAAATAGTTAATGATTAAAATCCTTTAAAATCCTAAATTAATTATTGGTATTTGGCAAAGGAAATAACATTGACTTCCCGTTATCTATCCTTAAACTGAAGAAATAGCTTATGATTTCCTGAAACATAAGTTGATTAAATTATTCTTTATTTCTTTTGCTTGACGGTACAAATTTTCTTTAAACTGTAATAATCCGAGTTGAAAATTTTCCCTCTATTTTTTTCAAGCAAACAGTTAAAAAAAATAGCTACTCTTTATAATAACATAAAAATAAATATTTTGGCATTGCTACTTGTAACTACAAAGCATCTAGCAATTTCAAATTTTTTCTGATGAACTTAATGTCATATAAAGCATTTATTTGAGTACTTCGGAAGTCTAAACTGACACGCCCTTCGTATATTTATAAGTAAATTCTTTAGAGGAATAAAATGTATAAGAGGATATTTTAAATAGAAAATTCATTTTTTAGCAAAAATTGGATATTTTAAATAAAATTTCGGTGCAGCAATCAAATACTAATGCAGAGATGCATCAATCAAATACTAATGCAGAGATACATCAATCAAATACTAATGTAGAGATGCATCAATCAAATACTAACAGAGATTATAAGAACTTGGTTGTCAGCGTCGGAAGAACAGCAGTAATATACTGTTCCACAACCAAGAAATGTAGTAGGCCCATTCGAAGGCAGAATAGTACGTTGGATTGTTTCATAATTATTGGCCATTTTTTGGCCAATAATTATAAAATATTATTTTATCTTATAGAGCAAGTTACAAAGGTTTTGAGTCGGCAGTTATTGGAGTAGCTACAGAACCATCAACAGACTGGTTCCATGCTGGGGGGATGTTAACATCGACCATAAACCAGAAGCCAGGCGTTCAGTTATGTGTAACACTATTTTGTTAATACATAAAGTGAAAGAAAGTCGACATCCACAACGTATGAAATTAGTTCTGACTTTATCGCATCATTAGCGACAATGTTTTAACTCTTGGCAAACGTAGAAAAGACTTTAAAAAATTAATATCTGAATTTACAACGAATTTACCGAATTTGCATGATACCTGGTAACCGAGTTAATGAAGGTGAAGTTAAAAGCATAAGTTTGCTTCTTTAAATATTCTAACAGTTTAAACAAAAGTTTTGCGTTTCATTTTCTCGTAGACTTAACAAATTCTGAAAATTATTTGGGAAAATCTTTTTTGCAAGTCTTTAGTAATTATACAGATCTCTAGGAAAGACTAAAATTGGTTTGTACGTTTATTCCGATTTGGGGTTTTATGATTTGCATTCCGGTAGAGAAGCATTATCAGATATTAGATAAATTAATACACAGTCTCTGACTATTCATTTTTCCTATCATCAATCACTCGAGAAAACATAAGGTCCGCCATATATTTTGAGTGCGCCCTTGTCGTACAGATACTCGTATGCTTACAAGCATCCATGCCTTCTCTGGGATTCGAACCCGAATCCTTTGGTACAGCAGTCAGCGTGTCTAAGCACTACACTAACTAGACGGCAAGCCAATAAATGGGTTGACTTCCGCGCAGACAGTCCCTAAAGGAGCTATCAGGCATAAAAATACTTGGGAAATACAATTTATTTGTGTAACATTTTGCAATTTGTCACATGATATAAAGCAGCCAATCACAGAAGACCACTAAGGTTACAACGTAAAGGAAATCAGGTACTTAATAAAAATAGAAAGGCTGGAATTTTGATTTTGACAGTTGATAGGCTGAAGGTTGAGCAGTTCGAAAACTTTTGCGGAAGACAGAAAATATTAAGTATTTTTTTTTCACTGCTAAATCGTCTAATGGTCGCCTGAAATAGGAAGATGTGTGTTAGTGCTTTAAGACTAGAATCAGAATCAAAACAGAAATAAGTGTTTACTGTTTTTACTCTATCTTTTATTTGTAAAATATTTGAAAGGTTACTAAATAATAGGGCATTATTTTCAGTAAAAAAAAGCATTTTTATAACAGACGCGCCAATATATGGACCTTTGTCTCTTGCTACAACACATTTCATTTGCATTTTTTGTCAGTTAGCAAGTGTTGTTAGAAGTCAATGTGAGAAATTTTTAAGACGTGTCTTGCTCGCATTTTACGATATTTGTGTAAAATTCCCAATTTACATCAAATTAAAGTATATTTAGGCACTTTTAGAAGTATGAGCAAGAGGAATAGTGCAAAATTAGAGGTAATGATATTCATTAGAATAAATTTAAAATGACTAGCAACCTCAAGATACAGCTCTACGCCTTTAATCCAATTGACAAGAGATGTCACTGCAAGCGATCCATGATTTGGAGTGCTCCCATGAGTCAGTCATTCTTGCGCACGAATTCAGGTCATCCCATAGCTGCTAATTCCATACATGACGCAGGGGGCCAATTAACCAATCAATATGTTTAGAGAGAAATAGTATTTTACTCTTGCGGATTAAAACTTTAGAACCCTTTAAGGGCTTAGCTATACATATTAAAATATTTAATTCATTAAATATGAGCCTTTCGAGTATTAATTCTGAGCGCATTAAATATTTCATAGCATTAAACTTTGTGAAAGTACACATATTTAATACGAATTTACGTCGAAAAGATTTCACAGTTTTAAAATCTCTTTCATGGAAATGGGAATCAGTCATTTCCATTTATGTGAATAAAAAACAATAACTTCTATCTAAAGACTGGTAGGAATCCATTCACCGCAACTGCATTATTAAGATCAATTTCTAGGAATCTGCAGTATTTGCATCCAACTAGATATTTATTGAAATCATGAGCTAATGAAAGCGTATTATTTAGATAGTTACTTTTAGTTTTATGGTTAGTCTTGTAAAGGCACAAATTAGCAAATTCATGAGTGGTAAGAAAAAAAACTTTCATACGGTTAATGTATTGCATAAAGTTATGAACTGAAAATACATCGCCATAGTATCTCTTTTGATTGAGGAATCTAACAAAAAAACAATTTTTTGGTATAGATGCTTAATTTTTTAAATCATAATTTACCATCCAAAATCCAGTTTTCTCACTCAAAATTTCCTTTCGAAGCCCTCTTCCTTAAAATAAAATGGTAATTGGATCCCCTTTTTTATAAAATCATGGTTACTTCTGTTATAAAATTCCCAATAAAAACTAATTGTCGCTACAAATGCAAAATCCTTATAACTCTCTGTAAATGAGAAAATATAGAAAAGAAGAAGAATCTTTTTACCGATTAATGTATTGTGCGAGGATAAGCTATATAGTGAAAATATGTCGTCATAGAAATTCTTTTGATTGAAGAATCCAAAATAATAATAATAGTTTTTGGTACATTTGCTTAAATTTCAAGTCATAATTTGCCGTTCAAAATCGAGTTTCCTCACTACTCAAAATTACATTTTGAAGCTCCTTTTTTTAAAAAAAAATAGAAATTGAACCCCTTTTTTCTGAATACAAAGTTACTTCTCTAATAAATTTCCCGGTAAACACCAATTGTCGCTATAAATACAAAATCGTTATACTTCGCTTTAAATGCGAAAATCTCCTAAAATCTGTTTGCAGTCGTGTATTTTTTTCCTTGATTAGGATATGGGACAAAAGAACCAACTGACTTTTCATAAAATCTTAGTTTTTGAAAATGAATGGAAAAACGAAATTGATTTAAATATTTTTAGCTATTTTGCATTGAAAACGGCACTAAATAACTCATTAATATTCCTGCAGGATTCTTTAAAAAAAAAAAAAAAAAGTCTCTCGGCGAAAGAGAAAGTGAAAAACATGGTAGCAGTTCATTAATATTTTAAAACTTTGTGTAATAGGATTTCATCAGGCAGTATCCTTATTATTTCCGGAAATTAGTGAAACCAATTTAAGAAAAATAATTTAAAAGTTAAATTAAATTTTTTTATTAAATTAATTTAATTAAATTTTTTATGAAAATGCTAGCTATACTTTATAGCGTCTAATTATTAATTTAATTACTTTAATTATTGGAAGCACAAAATGTACGAAACATCTTCAAGACTAAAAGTGAATTATCACTATGCCTTGTTAAATACCACAGAGATAAGTAAAATGGTGTAAAGGACCCTTTCATAACAGAAGAAACCAGTCGTGCTTACAAAATACAGCCAACATTTATGGCTTAAATCAAAGATAAAGAATTTGACTTAATTAAGTAATAGCAAGTTAGCCTAAAGGCTACACAATTAAAGTAACGTGCAAGATGGCTCTGACATAAGGGTCGGCGTGACAAGCCTAATGGCGAGAATAACGCAACGCCGCAGAATACTAATCTCAGGAGAATCGAAATTAGCAATGTGGCCTTCATCAGGAGGAATGCGCTCTGATTCTATCATCTAAAAATCTTCCTTTAAATACTATATCCTTTATATCCCATTTGAATATCACGCGAGCTAGAAATTTACATTCTGACAGGAAAATAGGAATGAGGAGGACAGAAAAGTGAATTAACAAAAAATAACTGGCCAATAAACTAAAAAAGACCTTACAACTTACAGAAAAGCAAATTCAATCAGTCACTCAAAACTGCCACATACTCAAGCTTAAGGCATTGTTTTCTACTTAAAATTTACTGAAAGAAAAATACTGAAAATTATATTAAAATTACTGAAAGTTATAATGGATAGCCTAACTAGGAAGCTAGGATTAAATATTGAAATTAATATTAAGCAGTTTTATACCTCAGGTAGAATAGTAAAAAAAAATATACTTTTCACCTAATAATTAATGCATACATTCGGTGTCATGCTGCATGGGACAAAGAAAGAATTTTTGGATATAAACATGTAATTTTCTGAAGGAGTTAACTGTTTTAATAAGTAAAGGCAAAACATTCAAGAACTATCCATATAAGATAAATAATAGTTTTGAGGAAATACAAAAAAAGTTACTCATATTGTCATTATATATGAGCAAAAATTCACACAGATAACCAATGAGAATTCAAGAATCCAAGAATGAACTTGGAAACATTCAGCCACTGGTGAGCACTTTTTGAATAATGCGTGAAACTGTTCATCATTAATATATCTGTGTGGAAAATGGAATCATTCCTATGAAAGCTGTTTAATAATGTATGCCCTTTTTATCCTAATATTTTAAGCAAAAATGGGCGTATGAACTTTAACTCGTATCTTTACTCAAAGGGTTTCATGGACAATTAATAAGATCATTTTCATAGAAATGAGTTTGTTCATAACTCTAAACATTTTTTATTGATTAGAACGTGAGAAACATTAAAAGTATTTATTTTTCATAAAAAATTAAATATTATAAGATTTTGCTATGGATGGAAAACATTGATACATCACTGTTTCCATTTGATGTTGCAAAGTAAAAATATATTTAAATTACTTAATTCATTACAGGAGTTGGAAATTTCCAGCAGGGAAACAAATATCAAAAGTAAATAATGAACAAAATAGGTGACATTTACTTCATCAGAATCTAACATTGGTTTTATTTCCAAAATTTTTTACTTATATTAATTTCTTTTCCAGTTGATTACTTTGAGTAATCAAATTTAAATTTCATGACTATCAATCAATTAAATAACAGAGTTCATATTCTTTGGTACTTAATTGACGAAGGTTTACTAATGGGCATTTATAAGCAAAATTTATGCCTACGAATATCGGTAATTTCTTTTTATTAGTAGACGGTGTATACGAGCCTTAAAAAGTCCTCCAGGAAGACATCCCTTCTCTTAGGTAGATAGCCCTCGAGTGCTTTGCCATAATTAAATAAACCAAACCATTGGTAGACGAGAAAGAGATATAAACTGTATTTTTCATTTGCCTAATGAGTTTTTAATATTTTTATAAAACTAAATTATATGTTTATATTTCTTTTGATATAAAATGCAATGTTTATTTCGGAATTTAGTTTTTAACTGTAGCTGAAATTCAAAAGTTTCAGAATCAAATCATAATTTTAAACTTTGTGTACCAACTGTAGCTACTAACAAAAAAAAAAAAAGAAGATATGTGTTTTAAATAGAAATCGAACATTGTTCATACTGAGAATAGGTGTAATATTTTCTAGAACTAGAAGCTCGGTTTACCTTTCTTACTGTTTTTATAATTCAGGTTTTCTATACATTATGTTTTGTAATATAGTATTTATTTAGTTCACGAGACCTACTAGAAAAAATTTAATGAAAATATCAAAATTTTCTATAACTCGTTTGCGAGCAAATTGTGCAGACTCAGCATTCTCGAATTTAATCGCCGCTGCAGGCAAATTCATTACTTTTTTTAAAAATTCGACGAAGCTTTTTCTAAGAAACAGATTTCTCTCAGAATTACAACATTTCTCAAAACCAATCATTAGCTTGCGAAAAATATCAGTTTATTGCAAAGCGTTTTTTGCGAAATTTCCACAAATACACTTTTTTATATTGGAAGCCATAGAAAGGAATACCATTTAAAAACTTTAAAGTTTTAAGAGCAGTATAAAATATTAACCTGCATTTCTAAGAAAATGCACATATATAGCTTACCTTTCCAAGCTTGCCAATAAATGAGTTTAAACAATTTTTAAGAAATTTAACTGAAGCACTTATGAATAATATTTTCCGTTAACTTCGCCTAATGCTTTAACTTATTTTATAATAAGGAAGATATAAACATGTTCACTTTTTACATGCATATAAAAATATTTGCATATAAGTTTAACGTGAGAGAAGTGCGAAATGGTTACACTTTCTGAGATTTTTAAACTTAAATTGGCAGTTATTCACATTTCAATGTAAGGGATTATGTATATTAAGCACAAATGAAAGTCTAACGTGTGCACTTTTCACATGCCTATAAAATATCTTAAAATATCACATGCCTATAAAACTTTTACCATTTAACACGAAAGAAGTTGTTTATTGAAATCCATTATAATTCCATTTAGTTCTAGGTATTCAATTTTTGAAAGTAGCAATGCTATATTATTTTATAAGTTACCTAAAACGTAATGCAAATTATTCTCTCGATATCATCAAAAAATGCACTGATTTATATAAATCCATGTAAAACATTTGACAGCATGTCGTACGAATGCTTTCTAGTAATTTCAGTGAGTACATATCAAAAACGCTTTACTTAATCAGACATTAAAGCTTGTTTATTCATGTCCGTTACTATAGGAAGGGATTTAAAGTGAGTTAATATCAAACTATTGCAAAACTACGCATTATCATCTAACTTTCAGTAAGTAAAATAATATATACACACAGAAACACACACACACCTACCATTTTCCCTTTCAAATTTAATTATGCTACTCATATTTTATTCTAGACGTTTGGCCGAAGTTTTACTTTATGAATAAAGTACACTGCAATAAATGCTGAAATTCAGCTTTCGGTAAATGGAGCGTCGGGAAGATAGGGAGTAAAAATGCAAATTCATACGTGTCTTGAATGACCCAGCCATGTTGAGGAGGATGTAAAAGCAACCAGAGACAAAATGGTACAAGTTGAGTTAAAACAATGAGCCTACGGGACTTAGGCTATTGCAGATGAAAGAAAGAATTGGCATCTATTTGGGTATTTCAGGAGTTCTTAAATGTTACATCCAATAAATATTCCGTTCTCGTAGTTTTGCATTCAATTCATAGACGAACAAAGGATTTTCAGCTACGTAGAACACAAATGAGGTTGCACAAATCAATTACCACTTCAAAATATTGTCCGTATTAAATATATAATTACAGAGACACATTAGAGTAAAATCTGAAAATAGTGACACATTAAAGTAAAATCTGAAAATAGTGACACATTAAAGTTTATTTCATCTTGTCTGCTTGCACCATTTCACTGTACAGCTGAGCACTCAAACTGAAATCTTAATGGAGGTATTAAAGAATCTGTTAAACTGTGGGGGACCTTTCTATTGTTCCCAGAAAAAATGAATGAAATAAAGTCAAATTAACTTAGTTTCGAAAATAACATCAGCACAAAGGAAAGCACTGGTAGTTGAGAGCCTCAGTTTCGTGCAAAAGTAATTTGAACGAAATGAATAAATTAATAATTTTAACAAAAAAAGATTTAAAGCAAACTCTTTTTTTATTTCTTTATAATAAAATCGAGGGACACTGTATCAAAGCATTACGAAATGGCTTTAATATGGAACAGAATATACAGTCCATAATGTACCACGGATTGCATGCGCAAAAATATTTGTTGGAGACTTCATATGACATGCACTGTGTTGTGTCTCCTTTTCCTTGTAGAACACAAAACCAAGTGGCAACTTAAAAAAATAAACACTTAAGTCTATGTTTTCTGGTGTTACTAATAAGAATATTTCAAATCCTTCTTTTTATTTGAATTTAATAAGAGAAATATTATTTCTTCTAATATGAAACGAGATTAATTTACTTATAAAACTCTTCACGAAACACGAATCTGTTTATAGCAATAAACATGCAGCTAACAAGGCGGGCAAAAGAGACAAAACTTAAGTCTGTGGCTCTTTTGTCCCAGTGTACTGTTCAAATCTGAAATAAAGGAAATAAAACTCTACTTCCTCGTAGCAGTACATTTTAAAGAATCTGCTACGCAGTTATAAGAAATTTATATTGAGTATATAATATATAATAAATTGAGTACATAATATATAATAAAAATTGAGTATATAATATATAATAAATTTAGTATATAATATATAATAAATTGAGTATATAATTTCGGTATGCAATCACCAATTGTAATCAGTGTAGCAAAATGATTGCTAGGCACTGCTAAGAAAATAAAAGCTACAAGTATTTCGAAGGATCTCCAGGAGAAATGTTTTCATTCTTCAATCTATTTGGTTAATAATTATAAGTTATAACATCTCATATGACTGTGTAAGGAAGTTCTTAAGAAGTGTAAGTTTTTCAGTCCTAGACAGAAATAAAAATAATTGTTATCAAAATGACTTCCTCTCAGTCTTCTATCCCCTTTAGGCTAGAAATCCTCATCTGATTAGAGCAGTTAATCTGTGGGGCTGAATACAGCAGTTACAATCTGAATAGAGCAGTTAATCTGCATCTCATCAGTTAATCTCTGGTATTCCAGGCTTTTATTTAGCATCTAAATATGTAGGAACCTCGTAAACATTTAAGCGAATATTCGCTTTAGTTCAGAAACAGACATATAAAACTCAAGAAGGGTTAATTACCCTTTATTTCTCAAAATAAGAACTTAACAGTCGGCACCTTTCTCACAGCGTGCAGCAAAGCCTCCACTTGGGCCTGAAATCAAAGTAATAAGAAGTAAAACTTAACTAATGCTTAACTAAAAGATACAGCCGAAGCTATCAAGATTTCTAAGTAGTTGGCCTCCAAATATCAACTAAACTGGCGAAGCTATCAAGGGCATGAAATACGGCCGAGTTTAGTAATAGCTTAGAGAGAGTGT
Source organism: Stegodyphus dumicola (assembly GCF_044657685.1). Lineage (NCBI taxonomy): Eukaryota > Metazoa > Arthropoda > Arachnida > Araneae > Eresidae > Stegodyphus > Stegodyphus dumicola. The sequence continues at coordinate 187,957,297 of NC_140781.1, forward strand.
AGCCAAAAGTCAAACGCTCGCTAGTCAGAATCTCTTGCTGCCTAACGAAGTCGGTGGAACTTCGACTTAAAACACCTCTTACTCTTTTGCATTAACCGCGATTCTAAAATACCACATTCTGGTAGAAAATTGTAAGCTGAAATTAGGAGGGATAGGAAAGTAGCTTTAACTAAATATAACTATTAAAAACTTAGGATAAACCTCATAAAGCAAATTCTGAACAACAAAGGTAAAGCATGTTTTAAGATATTTGATATTTAGGTACAGCTTTACAAAGTATCAAAACTCCATTCATGAAGGTTGTAACATTCCATTTAGTGTACCAGAAGTGTTGAGCTACGAAGCAATACAATATATTTTGGAAGAGGATACGCCTGTAGTGGAAAGAAGTTACTGCATGACTAAAGATCTGACGCCGGTAGCTAGAAGCGGAATAAAATGTCAACCAAGAATTAAGCAATGTCAAAGAATAAAAAATATAACTACGACTCCTTCTGTGTTCAGGGAAAATATAAATCCTTCTAACGAAATATGTCACAAGCTCACTTCTACTTTCCGACATCTTCAATAACAGCATTTTATTCCAAATCTTTCTTTAAAAGTCTGCCAGTCTTTCATGTTGTCAAGAGCAAATTTCTTACAAAAGGAAGTTAACTACTAAAATTTTGTTGTATAAGTATTACACTTTTGTATAGGACTTTTAGAAAATGTTGCAAATTAAAATAAATGTAGAAAAATCTAAAATACATTAACTGCTTAGTAATTATTTGTATCTAAGCCATTGTGTTAATCGTGGTAAATTAGTTAACAAAGTAGTTCCCCAGCATATATGAGCTATTTATTAATCAAAGCCAGTGCTATTGTAACTAAGAACAAATACTGCAAATTAAAGACTGATGGTTGTTGTTAGTCGATTGTCAAGGTACCCTATGGTTATCTGCCTTAACAGAGATACCTTTATGGCGTATTTTATAAGAGAAACTGCCTCATGTTCAATTTAAATGCGTAAAAACACGAAATCGATACAGCCAAGCAAGTTGCCAGCAGAGGAACCGCGGATGAATTACCATCAGCTAATGATCTAACCTACTCGGAATGAAGGAATGTAAGTAAATGCAAAAAAAAAAAAAAAATGAGTTGATGTTAATATATATATAATACTGAAATTAAAACTGCTAAAGAGGTTAATCTTTACTAACTAAGCTTTCATTAGAAAATACTAAAAGCCAGCATTTATTTCTAAGTTGCAAAGGTTAACGGTCAATAATTATCATGACGGCTAATTCTTAAGTTATATCTTTATTTCGCAATAAATATGAATAACATTTCTTGTAAAATATTTGTAATTTATATTTAAATTTCTGAAAGGAATTTCTTAATGCATTTGTAAAATATTTCATTCGCTTTCTAAAGCAGTTTCTTTAAACACTTTCAACTTCGTACGATTATTATTATTCAAATTAACGAATTATTTATAATTTCAGCACTTACTATAACTTCTCTTCTCCATTTTGTCACCAAAATGCAAATCAGTCGATAGTATTTCAGCTGAGGTTTTTGGATTGTAAGACAGAACGTGTTTCTGCCTTTCGCGGGCACGTTACGTTAGTTCTGGCAGCTCTGAAAAAGTTGTCTTTATTCGGTTTTTCTTTATTGCTGCCGACATTTGATTTAATACGGCTGTAAGGGATTCTGAGCCAGCTTAGATTAAAATTTTATTGCGTAGTCTTTGACTAATATTCTACTATTTAAACTGGAGTTTGACTGTTCCTTTAGTTAATTGTCAAGAGTAAAGTTCAGCATAATATATAAAGCATAGAATGTATATTTTTATTAAGTGTAGCAATGAGTTTTCTAAATGTGTATTAAGTACAGTGCAATGATGAATGCAATGTATAGTGTTACAAGTATGTGTAGCAGTGTGCTATCATGCGATATAACCAGGAGAATGTTCAATTCTGCATACAGAAAAACCTGATACTTTGCCCTTGTATGGCATGCACTGTCTTGATTGCGGAGTGTAGCTTTAGTTAGTTGCGGGATCCGGACGATACCCGATTATTATATGCGAGCCGCCCGGGTATCCGGACTTGCTTTCACTTGTCATCTGTTCTTTTAGTTGCATCACCACGAGTTGTGTCTGACTTAGCACAAGAATGCGCATTTATGATCAAAGTTCGTGTTTAAATAAAAAGGTTTATTTTACACTTGTAGAGACATTAGATTAATTTTGAAAGCCGGAGAGATGAAAAATTAGCAATCGCCTTCGCCGGGAATCGAACCACGGACCTCTGGAATACCGCCCAACGTGCAGAACCACTACACCACGAAGGCACACTAGGAAAGTGGGAGAATACCTTATATACTCTCCTTTTTAAAGAGCAACTGGGGTGTTTAGGGTACCCAATCGTCAAATCCTGGGTATGGAGAATCCCCATCCAATACTCTTTTATTTCGGGCGCCATTGTAGAGACATTAGGTATTTTTTGGAAGCAGGCAAGATGAAAAATATGCAACGCCTTTGCCGAGAATCGAACCACGGACCTCTGGAATTACGGCCCAGTGTGCAGATACACTACACCACGAAGGCACGCTAGAAAGGCGGAAGAAATACCTTACATACTTCTCCTTTTTAAAGGACCACTGGGGTTTTTAGGGGACCAAATCGCCAAATCCTCGGTGTGGAGAGTAATCATCGACAAACCCTTTTTTAGTTCGGGCGCCACTTGTAGAGACATTAGGTATTTTTTGGAAGCAGGCAAGATGAAAAATATGCAACGCCTTTGCCGAGAATCGAACGACGGACCTCTGGAATACCGGCCCAGCGTGCAGAGCCACTACACCACGAAGGCACGCTAGAAAAGTGGGAGATATACCTTATACACTTTTACAAGTCTCTATAGTTACTTTTAGACATACCGAAAAATCACTTTACGTCTGTTAGGGTTTTGAACTGATTAACTTTTACCATATCAAGAAAAACCCTATAGCCAGGGCCGTTCTTAGCGGTGGTGCAGCGCGTTATAAGTACGCGGGTAGCGAAAATCAGTGGCAGACGGATTGTTGCGATACTGCGACTAAATATTTAAATTCCTTAAATTCATAGCAAGTATCTGTCATATGTAAGTATACTGCTGGCCACCGTAAATGCAGCACCTTGAAGGAAGCATGCAAATAACATGAAATTTACAACATGCATTAGCGGAGGTGAGATATGCAAATGATTAGAATTTCAGCGCAGACGCACATCACGCGCGCCTATGGCGCCACTTCAAAGCGCTATTTCAGGCTTGGAGTTTTCGACAATTTCAAATTCGGCAATTGTGTTTTCCTTGTTTTTTTTTTCAAAAAAAAAAAAAAAAAAAAAAAAAAAAAAAAAAAAAAAAAAAACGATCAATTATGCCTCGTAGTAAACAGCGATAATCGTTTGATGAAGTATGCAAGTTCGACAGAGGAAGGGTAAGTAGCCTACACAGAGTGTGGTTTATCTTTCAAGGAAATCGGTAATCGTGTTGGACGAAACCAAACAACTATAATGCGGATATGTGACCGTTGGATGCATGAGGGTACGACGGACCGACGTGTTCGATCGCATCCACCTCAGTGCATCACTTCACGTGATGACAGGAACATTGTGCGCATAGCAATGAAGGACCGCTCAGTCACATCACGAACCATAGCATAGCACATTCAGTCTGAAACGCATCATCCAGTGTATCTTCATACCATTCGACGCCGTTTACAGCAGAATGATCTGTCCGCAAGACGTCTATTGCTTCGTCTACCCTTGACGTAGAACCGCAGACGTCTCCGCCGCCAATGGTGCGATGAAAGAAGGATGTGGAAGGCAGAATGGAATGAAATTTTCTTAACTGACGAGTCACGCTTCTGTCTGCAACACCACGATGGTCAGATTCGAGTCTGGAGACACCGTGGAGAGAGGATGCTGAACAGCTGCGTATGCACCGCCACACTGGTCCTGCACCAGGTATTATGGTATGGGGAAGTATTGGATATCACTCTCGCACTCCTCTAATATGCATAGCCGGTACTTTAAACAGCCAGCGCTACGTTTCCGAGATGTTGGAGCCAGTTGTCCTTCCTTACCTTCAGGGCTTGCCCACAGCCATATTTCAACAGAATAATGCGCAACCACACGTGACGTGGATTGTCCAAGGGTTCTTCGTCAATCGCCAGATTGAATTGCTTCCCTGGCCGGCTCGCTCTCCGGATCTTTCTCCAATAGGCGAACATGTGGTCCATGGTTGCTGAACGATTGACCCAGATTACACCCCAAGCTGCCACACCAGATCAACTTTGGCAACGTGTGGAAGCCCCAAGAACACGTTTAAAGTCTCTTTGAATCAATGCCGAGGCGTATGGCAGCGGTGATCTCCAACAATGGCGGCTACTCTGGCTACTGATTCTAGAAGGAACCACACTTCACAGCGTCTATAAATTTAATCATTTGATACTTGGTCCACATGTTATCTACTAAATAAATTTTGTTGTGATATCTCTTGTCTTTCTTGGTGTAGCAATTTGGGTGGACAGCAGTGTATTTTTTATAAACTTTGTCACATTTAAGCACTTATTGAGTATGAAATATGCTTCATAGAGAAATTTTCATAGAGCATTTTTTTATTAATCACTGAGCATTTTTTTTAAATTTGAGTGCGGCAATCTTAGAAAGTTCGCGGGCAGCCAATGGCCTAGGTACGGCTGTGCATATGGCTTGATTGAATTTGTATTATTACTTAGGATCGTAAAGACTAAAAATACTTTTTTGCTGAACGAGTAAAATTATTTTACTTAGGTTGCCTCGAAACTTGATAGATAGATTTACTACTGTTTTAAAAAATACCGCGTTTCCAAATTACAACTTATCATCGATTTACATATATCAGTTGTATGATACAGCAACTTTCGTGATCGTATAATTTTCTCCGTGATAGCCTATCATAAACAATACTACATTAAAAAATATCCGCTAGTTATTCGCTGTTAAAAGTATATTTTCTTGTGCTGGAACAACAAAATAAAAAATGGAAACATTTATTTCAAGATGCAACTATTAATATCTAGACAGGCCCTCGAAACTCGAACGAGTGCCATATAATTCACTCGGGTAAAAAATGAATCTGCGAATGCGCCAAGAAATACGAAGGAAGTAAAACTACTCGACCGGAAAAAGGTTTCAAAGAAACTAAGAAATAAAAATGTACAAACAATGGAAAAACAGTACTGATTTTCTTTGAAGACGTAAAATCCAAGCGAGACGAGAATTTAACGACAGTCTACTTTAACGATCATGATTCGTCTCACTTACAAGAGTCGCAAGGAATGTTTCATAGCAAACAACATTGATTTTGAAAAATCAAAACTAACTCGGACAGTTAACAGTTAGACACTAAAGATTACCTGAAAGAGATTATTGATGATAGACTGAGTTAAAAATGTTTAAAAATCTGGTTGGAGTATATACCAAGGCTGAAAAAGGAAACATTAATGTAAGGAAAAGATTATAAAATGAATCTTTGTAATTTTATCTTACTGTGGTATATTCTCGGGAAATTGCAGAAGCGTTGTCTAATAACTTGCAGAAAAATGAAGTATGTTTCAGTCTTATTTGACATACTTGGCATTACTGTGCCAAAAATTAGGATTGTTTAGGATGAAGCAGCATGAATATGTACTTTGCTTATTCAAAATGTAGCTCTCTAAGCAGATTTGGCACTTCTCCCTCACCGTAGAATTTTCGGAGTTAACGAGCTGAATAGAAGTGAGTTTGGATTTAGTTTCGCAAGAGTCTTCGTTAGGAAGTTTTAATTAGTCTCGAGCGTTGTATTGGCTGAAGGGCAATAAAGGGATCCGCTACAAATTGTGCAGTTTATAATTAGGCGTTCTAACAAAGGGTAATTAACCTATCCTCTACGTAACAGAAACTGAAGTGGATGACATGTTTAGATGTCACCTTCAAAGAACAACCGGTTTTGAAACTTATTAAACATTCCTTTTGCAGTATTGGCGCAGAACTAAGGAAGAAAATTTGTTTCTTTGATTAGGCACAAGAATGGCAACATTTATGTTATTTTTTTTAAATTGTAACTAAAAGGCAGGCAGTGAAAGACTCAGAAACTATACTACTCTTAGAAAAAAGAAGAACCTTACGAGTCTTTTAAATTTCTCAGTTTAAATTTGATACGAAAAATAGTAAAACACATAAAATGTCTTGATATGATAATGCTTGGGAAATTAATATGATAATTCTTAATAAAGTATACTGTATAATTCTGGGTATCAAAACTGTTACCATGCTTGTAATGATTATTACAACTGTTACCGTACTAACTCGAACTATCAAAACTGTTACTATACTAGCAATGACTATGAAAACTGTACCATATTAACAATGACTATCAAAACTGTTACCTTAATAAGAAAGTCTAAAAACAATAGTCTTTGGTACTCTCTATGAAGCATATTACTATTTTGAGAATGCAAATTAACATTGTTTGCACTGCAAATACATTAACTATTACTTCCTTTAGAAAATTCGAATATTTAGTACAGGGTCTTTTTGCTCTTTTAGTTTTATAGATCTACATCTAATATCTCACTTTATCTGTTGCCAGTCTCGTTTCGCCAGAGCAGCTATATACCTGTGGTCTACCGCCGTTGTTGTTCATAAATGATGACTGCTGGATTCTAGAACAGCTGTTCTTGCTTTTGAAATGCTTTTTAAGCTCGTGAAAGGACGCTGTGAGTGATATCGGACTCCTTCGCTATGTTTGCCACACTTCGATCCTCTTCTAACTTCCCAGTGACATGACCTATAGTAACGTTATCCTGATGATGTCTCCAAGATTGCTTGTTGATCATGTTACACAGTAGTAGCAACTCGGCATTGCCGAAGTCACTGCTCACGATGGAATAACTTTCTCCAAATGGCTGAGGGTAAACTGCCCGTGTGAAACACCTCTTCCGTCACTCCTTCCTTTATGCGCATGTCATCCTTTTTATTGTACCGATCCCCAGTCTATATCCTAATTGGTTTTTTGGTCTGTTCTGTTACTTTGCTCTACGTTTATGCTTATTCCTTCTCTTCTTTCTTAATTTTTGGGCACCAGTTTGCAATATAATCGCGGATTTTTAATATACTTAAAATTTCTCTTTTGGCTCAAAGACATGCCAGCTCGTCTCGTACTCAAATGCTGGTTTTGTGTTTAGTACTTATTCTGCAGGATGAAATTCATCAGAACATGATGAATTCTGATGAGGTCTATAATTCTGATGTTGCTTCTACTGACATTTGAAAAAATTGTGTGATCTACAGGAATAACAGGAAATTACCTTCCTGTTGCATGCTGTAAAATATCATGTAAACACATGCCCTCGAGAAACCTCAACTTATAATCCAGATTAGAGGTTTCAAGATCCAGATTATCTCTCAGTTTACAGTCGCAATATGAGTTATCATCTCTCCACATCACTGGTTATTCTCACTTCGTTTGAGACCGTATTGTTTCAAGTCGTATTTTATTTATGCTAGTTAACTAAAGGTCGATTTTCTTTGTTTGCTGACGTATTTATCAGCGAAACACCGAAATCGGCGTCTTGAATATTATCTTGGTGTACAATAAAGCTGCTGTTAAGGATGATGGTGACTGTGGATCAGATGAGACAAAATGTGTTTAACACGGAGTTATGTAGCATCTTAGAAATCTAATTTTTGTGACCTTTATCGTGTTTAAAAATAGAACCTCCACACAAAATTAAATTCGGATAGCTAATAATCCTTTCCTTCTAAATATGACAAAAAGCATATTTAATTACTTACAAACGCATACATTTTATCAAAAGTAAAATAATTAAATTCATAAACTGTTTAAAAATAATTTTAAAAATATAAAAAAAAGTTATTCAGCTCATTTGGCACTTCTGATTAGACGCATAGCATAAAACCTCGGTAAACCGTAGAAAAATTTCATATTTTAATTTAGATTTAATTAAAAAGTAAGCTTGTTAATAAAGATTATTATATTTGGAACAGCTTTCAATCCTTAATTTAGAATATATAATGTAATACTGTTAATTAATAAGCTCATACTTTGAAAGTTTAGTACTTATTTACATTATGGTCACAAAGATCATAATTTTATTATATTTATTAAAATGTCTTATTACTTAAAATGTTTCGACAAAATATCTGTACGCTGAAATTTAATTTTTATCATCAATTTATTTGGTTGAATATGGTATTATTTTGACTAACAGATCAATGGAGGAAAGCGTTAATTATAATAAAGACTTTATTTTTTAACAGAAAAACTATATTTTCTTGAATAACTTAAAATATTCATAAATGTATAGAATTTTATGGTCTTTAGTAGCGTAAACTTCATTAAAACTCTAAAAGACGATTTGTGAATTTTCACTATGGCTTGTAAGTACGACACACACTGGGAAAGTGTGTAAAGAACCCTTTTATAAACTCAAATAAAGATTAACAGTTGGGCTTACAGAGACAAGCACTCACCAATTGGTGCTTACAGAAGCCTACAGTTATTACTCAAAACAAAGATAAAGGTTAACTAAAACTAATAAAATAAGTTAGCCTCACGGCTTCACACATGGAATAGCGCCCAAGCTGGCACTGACCTAAAGTTGGCGTAACAAGCACAATGGCGAGAATAACTTAATGCCACAGAATACAGTCCGCAACAGAATAAAATTAAGAACGTGGCATTCAAGCATGTAGAACACGCTCTGATGCTACCCTCTAAAATCTTCCTTTAAATAGTCCATTTAAGCTTCAACTAATCCAGCAAAATTCAACTTGATGTAGACATTTGTTCTTTTTTGAATACATTCAATGAAGCATACATAAATATGGTAACCTAAGTTAAATTTAGGTTTAGGAATGCACAAAATAATTTTAAAATAACAGCTATGCAATGCTCGGATAGCTAAGCCTTTCATTTCACTGCTGTTTTAGTTCCTTTAAATGCTTTCCACCAAGGCATCTTTTCTCTTAGACAGATAGCCCTGGCAGACATTCCCATAAATAATTAAATGAATAAAAAGTAGTTACTATTGTCGTTTACTATTAAATTTACTCATGCTTTCATGTTGCTTATTAAAAACATTGTAGATATTACTTATTTATGCTTATAATGTTACGCTACACACTGCTTTCATATATACATTTAACTTTCGACTTCTAAATGAAAGATTTTATGCATATGTTGAAGCACCAATGTGTTTTTGATTTCATAAAATTCCTTAGGATTATAGTATTGTTGTAAATTCAACTAAACTCAGAGAAGTAAAATATTCTGTATCCCAGTTTAAACGGAAAGCATTTCTTGAATAAAATCATAAACAATTCAAGAGGCAAAAATAAAATGTGATTTCAATCAGACGGAAATCACGTAATTTATGATCAAAGGAAAGTGAATTATATTCATTTCAAGATCGTATGGACAATTTTTATTTAAGTAAATGCAGCAAATTTTAATTTCGATTAATGATCTATAATTCGGGAATTTAATGAATAAGACTTGTTGAATTCATTCGATACACGTAATGATTTAAAGTAGAGTTTTATTAAAAACATCTAGTACGGAATATTTTCAAGAAAGTTTGTTAGTTACACGGATAATTAGAACATTACACAAATTGCAGATTTTGTATAAACACGCATTTTCATCAAAAATTTAAAGAAAAACCTACTTTCAGAAAGCTTTGATCTTCCATAATAACGCCCAATAATGGAGCACAACAAGTGATTTTAAATTTAAAAATTTAATTTCAGGTTCTGATTAAACAGTGAATTGGCTCATCCAGATACAATTTGCGGAAAAATACCGAAATAAATAAATGAGACATAACGTAGATTAACATAAAGTAAAAATAAGTTACTTTGTTTATTAACTTTACTTTGTTTATTTGTGTATTACAATAACTTCTTCAGGGAAAGCTACACGGAATGAAAGAGAGTAAAAACAAATGCTAATCAAAAAAGAGCATTTCAATAAATCTCCTATTCGTAACTATATCATTTTTAACGTACATGCTCTGTAACGACACCAGAATTAGGGCTATTAAGTTCGAGAGACATTAGTTATATTTTGGAAGCAGGAGAAGTGAAAAATGAGCAACGCCCTCGTCGGGAATCGAACCACGGAAATCTGGAATACGCGCCCAGCGTACTGACCATTACACTACAAAGGCATGCTAAGAAGGCGGGAGAAATACCTTATATACTCCCCTTTTTAAAAGGCGACTAGTGTTTTAGGGGACCCAGTCGCGAAATCGTGGGTGTGGAGAATCATCATCCACCACAGTTTTAGTTCGGGCGCCACTGTAGAGACATTAGGTATTTCTTGGAAGCAGGTGTCATGAAAAAAGAGAAACGCCTTCGCCGGGAACCACGGACCTCTAGAATACGCGCCGAGCGTGCAGACCACCACACCACGAAGGCATGCCAAGAAGGCGGGAGAAATACCTTATAACGTATAGAATTCCAAGGAGCAGTCTCTAACTTAAATTTAAGAACTGTTCATTAATAAATGAAGTACACCTCGCGTTTAAAACGTTTCTAGTAATTATAGCACTTCTTACTCTCGCAGCTGGATATATTTCAGATTGTTTAAAATTTTATGATCAGATCAGGCTTGGATTTTGTAGGAAACTGCGGCAGTTGCATTCATGTTAAATTTTAATTGTAAAACGTGTTGGTGGAAAAAAGTATCTTTATCTTAGGAACAGTTAGTTAGTTACATTTGTTGGTACGGAAGCAATTTGGAGGAATTAATTGTAAGCTATACTTATTCCATAAAATGACCTTTATTGTTCTCTTTACCACCTATTTTTTAAAATAACTAAGAAAGTATTCACTACTTCAAAATGGGAAAACACGAAATTGCGTTCTAAAACACCCCATATATTCAGATTGAAACAAACGTTTTGGATTATACCCTGCATTCTTTTGAACGATAGATATTTTATGCATGTAAGATATACCTAGAACAACAGATACTAAAAGGAACTTAGGATTAGTTTTTAAAAGCATTGAAGATTCTTAGTTTAAAACATGTGTTTTAAAACCAAGTTAATTTCTTCCTGAGTTTGTTACAACATGAGCAAATTACTACACAAGTAAAAGAGTTCGCATAAGTAAAACATGGAATAACATTTTTATCTGTAAATATTTTATTGTTACTCTGGTTTCCAAAAATTAAGCAACAAATACAAAAATTGCAATAAATCGACTAAAGTAGTTCGAAATTCTTGAAATTTGGATATGTTACAAATCGCTTTACCTAAATACGATACAACTTTAAACCAGATGTTTAGGAGGAAATCATTAAAACAAGGGTATATTAAATAACATCGAGATATCAAAAGTGTATCAATTAGTTTGAGGTGACATTTGCGAGTAAGAGCCAAAGACCGAGTAGAAGCTGGTCGCCGACAGCGTGACGTTGCAAGATGGTTAAATGTCGACCGTTACGTCGAGAGTCGGTTGTGGAACTGATTTTTAACTAATGATTTAGCCTCTCGAAGGCCTATCGAAGGTATATCTGTAAAATACCCATTGAAAGCCCAAGCGATTAAGCTGGTGTTCCGATATTACTTTTTCTCACCCCTTAATGGAAATTAAACTTTATCTAAAAGAAACATTCCTCCTTACATGATTCATCATGCGCTATTATGAATAGCCGATAACGTTTGTACCATCGCTAGATATTTTTTTCTTTCTTATAGCTAATGAATATGTTTCTACATTATAACTGTGTAATTTCTCAAGTATCGTAGCATGGATTATTCGTAACGAGGTAAGAGACTACCATTCTACTTTAATATTTGCTTGTCGCTAGTAATCTGCGTTTAGATAATAAACAAATGAACTACGTGTTTGTTCATCAAACCAAGAATTACCACTTCTTCAGATGACCGGTATTTAGGACTTGGTGCACATCCCAAGAGTACCGCAACTCCATCTCAGCATAGTTCCGCACTTTTTTCTGACACAGAAAGGGCAGTATCATCCATGGTAGTACACAGAAGGCTATATGAAAGAGGTCTGTAGCCTAGACGAACGACATTTTTTATCCCGTCACCGGAGGGAGTGTTTAAACTGAGTATATTGTCCCATGTAAAATTGCACTGAAATCAGTGTCTTCTATTCCCCGCTTTGCTTTGCAGAGAGATTCTCGAAATGTTTACATATGGAGAGAAGCAAAAATTCAGTTTCTTCCTTCTAACACCCGGAAAAGGGATACCTCTGCAGAAGATGGGGAAGGGTGTTCTTATATGGAAAGGAGTACCTTTAGGTACGCGCAGAGGTCACTATGCGCTGTCACATAAAATTTTCCATGTTCAGAAATACAGAAACGAGATACTGTATCCTATTTTCGTCCATATGCTGCCGCAATTGGCGATGCCTTCATTGTGCAAGCAGGTAATGCCCCCCTCCTACTGCTCGCTTCGTACACCGATTTCTGGAAGGAGCAACTATAGCCCAAATAGGATGGCCAGTACGTTCTCCCGACTATAATCCCATTGAGCATGTGTGGGACAATTCTTGAGTGACGTGTTGCTGGTCTCCACCGTCCAAACACTAGATGGGGTGATAAATGCTTTACGCAATGAATAGGCATTACTAGCCATACATCTCATTGACATCATAAACAGAATTAGACATCGCTGTGAGGCCTGTATTGCTGGTTGGATTAATCATAATTACTACTAAAAAACTTTTAGTGCTTAATTTGCATGTCCGAATTTAAGAGATTTTATGTTCCTGTTGATATAACAAAATGTAAATATTCTGTATAACATTTACTTGTGTTTTTAAGGTACAAGTGATATAATAAATATTATCACCATGTTTCATCCAATTTGCTTGTGCAACTTTTGAATTATTACCATTTTACCGTTTGTAGCGCTTTGGGAAACCCGTGTATTTTATTATTATTGGTTAGAACTATTGCTTCACTTCTAACTACCTTCTAAATAGTTTACGTAAACAAACCTAGCATGCTATTATTCAACATTACATATCCTGAATCTGCATTACATATCCTGTAAATAAGTTAATTCACTCATATAAAGAAATTCGCTAGGATTTCAATCTTCATACATCCTGAATCTGTTAATACATATGTAGCTTAGATACATAAATACAAGAAGTGCACTGTTTTCAATCTTCACCCATTAGAACAAATCAAACTAATTTTTTTTACTAACTCACATCCATACGCGTAAATATGGAGAACAATATACGACTGAGTATTTTATATTGTTTATCAGTAATGGCAAAAACAAAAATATAAGTTATTGTACCTTTATTCACGCATACAAATTTAATTTGCGATTCGGAACTTGAATTTAATCATCCAAAACTCTTCAAAACAAGTGAATTGAGAGTCATGTCTTTGATTGAAAACAGCACTTGTATAAGTGTAATATATTAAAGGTGAGAGGCGATGGATTTTTAATATGAAACAGTTGTCATGGATATTTCAAATCTTCTCTATTTTTCTTACATATTACGTGCGCCACTCTTAGGCACTATACGGAAAGGGATCAATGCCTCGTGGAGGTCATTTTAAGGGAAACTGACTATTATCCACGTTACACATGGGGGGAAACCACGAAAACGCCGATGCAGCCAACCCGTTTGCCTGGATTCGAACCCTCGATCGAATTACCAGTGTTCAGCTGCTTTTATCGCTCGGCCGCTGGTAGGTTAAGTTTCTTTATTTGCAGCATAAATTTTCTATAGCATTTAAGAATGTAATAATCACACATAATGGAAATATGAGGTGAGAGACCCACTCAACATTTAAAAATTTCGTCCATGAATTTCAAGTCTTTACTGCGGAAGAACCAGTATTAGATTGAGCATTTTTCACTTTAAAGTAAGGAATGCGACACATGTGAAATAAACTTTTCAATCAAATTTCATACCCCTTTATAAAGAAATAAATAAAGACGAGTTTAAGGCCATCTATTTTTATCATGAACCATATTCTGTTAAATTTCAAAGAAATTCTAATCCTTAATCGGAAAACTAAAATATTTCTGATTGCAACGTACTTGTCCTTAATTTCATTTTCCTTTTGTTGGAGAAATTCCTGAAATCATAATATGATAAACTTTGCGTAAGCCGATATAATTGCACGCGAACAACATAATCTTATAATGACAACCTCTAATGAGAAAGATTACGATTTCTTTAGTCACATTTATGAAGAATCCTATTAAAGTTTCAATTAAGGTTTGAAGTTCTAAGTAAACTGAAATAATATTTGAAAATAGTAACTATTATATTATCAGAATATAAGTAAGTAATGCAAATGCACTGTAAATCGCTTTACTGAGAAATAACATTGACATCTGCTGTAAATTTTAATTCCATTCCGAAATAGCAAATACCTGCAATATGAAGAAATATTTCAACTCAAACTAAGTTTAACTTCAATTATGTGTATTAAACATTTCTTAACTATTATGCAAATTTTATTAATTTCAAAATATACGAAATGAATTTTTTTAAACCAGCATAACTTCTTGTATTTCAGGTGTTCCTAATATTTTATATCAGGAAATTTTGTAGGACACAACACCAGTGTTCTCCAGAAAATCTCGAGTATAAGTAATTCGCTACATACTAAATGCTGTTGCTTTTATGTTTCAGAAAACAAAACAGAAAACCTGACCTAAGGAGTTTTTAATTGACTACATGATTGAGCTGGAAGTTGAGCTCTACCTGGTTAATTGCAAAGGAAAACGGATATCTTTCGCAGGAAATAAGGTCTTGCCCATAAAATCTGCCCAGATGGTATAGTGGTTAGTGAGCTAGATGTTGAGCTCTACCTGGTTAATTGCAAAGGAAAGCGGATATCTTTCGCAGGAAAAACGATCTTGCCCATAACATCCGCCCAGATGGTATAGTGGTTAGGGAAGCCGACTATGATACCGAAGGGCCCGGGTTCAAATCCATGAGAAGACTTGGTTGTTAACTGTCCATCCGTTCATAGTAGGTAATGGAGGCCGCCTATTAGGTGCATCTACAATCAATGGCCACCACTTCCGGCCTTAAGAGTGGTCCATGTCGAAAAAAGACAAAATAGTACCCGTCGTTCGAAAAAAAAAATATTTTTGTAACAAAAGAAGAAAATTACTAAATTTTCTTTCAACCGTACTTTTTACAAGAAATGGAACCCCAGACTTCAAACAGTCTATCTAGCTGTCTATATATATACACCAATGTACGATAACTAACTTTGAAAGTCTGTGACTAAATCTATATACGTATTTATAGATGCTGTAATATTAAATTCATTACATACAACATGCGTATTTTAAAAATTCATTTTATTTCGAACCAGCGCGCAAATGAACATTTTCATGCTCTTCCTTTTAAAGTGAGATTTAATGGTATCCTTATTTAAAGTATCATTTAAAGTACTTTTAGAGAGACGTCCATTACAAAACACTACGAATGAAATTTCCATTACAGTTATCGTACTCTTCAGGACAAAGGCGGTAAATCAATGAGACGTATCAAAACTTACTAAAAGGTGATTTGTAGTTAAGTACTTTATCAACAACAGCATATATTCCTGCCATCAAATGAGCCCCGAACACGTTTCATCCAATTAAACAGAGCAGAAGGACGCGCTTTTGAACACCAACTCCATTTGAGAATATTGAATGAAAGCAAATCTTTCGCGCGGAAGGCATCTATTAAGTGCTAAAACACAGCAAGTCGACTCATGAATCAGTGGCAGAATAACTGACAGTTGAATACCTCCCTTCCGAAACGAAAGACATTTGAAGAGCTGTTCCAAATGAATCGCTAATGTTACCATAGCTCTGAGTGGGGAGATTTTACAGGTTTAAATATGCGTTCTATTTTGTTGGGCATTTTATTGCTTCATTATTTATTAAAGAATCAGATATTCTGAGAGTGGATATTTTTCATCTGCCCAAAAAGCTTTAAAGCATTAAAATGAGTTACGTTGCTGTCAAAAATACAGGAAGATCGATTTCTGCTAATGAGAATGAACTTTGCTAACTTGGGCTTAAAGTTATTAATTATGGTAAATGCACATTTTTTCGCATCTTGCATCGGTGTACATATATACATACATACATATATATATATAGGTGTGTGTGTATGTATGATGTAATTCGGAATAAATGTTTTAAGTCCTATTAATTATTTTCATTTATAAGAATTTTCTTTCCTGAATTTCGAAGCGTATCTATGTTTTAAGTAAACAATATTAAATATTTTTAATAGCATCTGATATTCTGTTGATATAAAAATTTGGGTCTCGGTGACGTTCACTGCAAATTCTCAGTTATTTAAATCCCAACAGAGATTTTGAAATTTTTATTCAAGTCTATGCAGTGGTTACAAAATAACTAACAGTATTTACTTCGATAATAGATTTTTTTGGAGAAAATCTATTGTTACAAAATAACTAACAGTATTTACTTCGATAATAGATTTTTTTTGGAGAAAATCTATCTCCAAACAACGCAGTAAATTAGCGCATGATCTTGACGGCACTAATTTCATCCGAATACCACATATCATACAAGACCATAACATAACATTTTGGCAAAAGCTTGTCTTCTCTCCGAAATAAGCAAAAGAATCCTATTTAAAACTCTAAATAACATACATATTTTGTGAATGGCCGGTTGCAGATGTCAGTCTGCGTGAGTTTCAGTTGATGAGTTCATGTTGAAGCATGTACTACTCGTCCGAAACAACTGAAGTTTTTTTTATAAGTATACTTAGTTCTTTATTATAATTTTATCTTCGAAACAAAATCTGAGGAAATCTCGAAGAAAAAAAAATCCCAAACACAGAAACACAGTTTTGAAAGGAATAATAGGTTTTAAATATGATAGAAAAACTTCTAAGAAAAAAGTGATTTTTGATATTTTTCCGCCTAATTTATTACAGTTTTACAAAATTTATTTGCGGGGAATTATCATATACAAATTATTATATTACAAATATAAGAGATTTTGGCATCGGATTCTTTAAATATAAGTCGTGACTTAATACTGTTTATTTTTTTCGTAAAATATTTTTTTTAATTTGAAAGGAAAAGGATACTTCGCTAATATTCATACGTGTTTCTCTATATTACGCTACAAATTTGTAAACAATTCAGACTTTAACATCGCCTGAAAAAAGTGAGATTTTATTTCGTGCCTTGTCTAACACAACTCTTTCACAGGAATTTTCGGCACTTGAGTAACATATAAACTGGAAACATGGAAAACAACATAATTAATGCAAATTTTATTTTAGCAAAAGAACTTTTAGGAATTGAACGCTGTCGTCGCTTTCAGCTCCAAATGAATGAAACAGAAGTACTACAAAACAAGAAAGTATCTAAAGAGTTTTCAAGAAATAGAAAGAGATCTCTCTTTTGCTTGTGGAATTTCTCTCTTAGTAGCATTTGAAGACGTATATAATACTAATTCAGAAGTCAAACAACAAAAATCAGCGTTATATTTTCAAATTTTCACAAGACTAGTTTAGATGATTTTACCGAACCACCATCGTCAGCTGCAAAAGCGCAAATGAACGAGATAGGGTATAATGATCAGATAAGAAAGCTTGAACAGAAAATAAGCTAGTGGCGCCATCTGTTGGTGAAACCAGAACTAAAACATAATTTCTTTACAGGGCGAAGGCAAAGATAGATTGGAATTAGGATCGTTAACTAGAACAGAAAGATTTTTTTTTGAATGTGAAATGCCTCTAAAAAATCCAGTTCTCCAATGGAAGATGTTTTTTGAATAATTTTGGCAGCAAAAAAATTGAAAGTGTGATTTTCGGACCAACAATGTTGGGCAACAGAAGACTTCTGTGTTTCCTTTTTTCTAACATATGCCTCATGTTCCTTGACGCGAAATTTTAAGGCTATCTTAGTTTGGCCAATGTAAATTAAAACACACTAGAAAGGAATCCTATAAATACCCAAGGAATTGATATCCGGAATGGGGTCCTTGAGTATGGAACTCTGAATTTTATTGATGGGAGAATAAACGACTCGAAAATTAAATTTCTGCAAAATATGTGCAACATTATAGCTAATTTATGGAAAGAAGGGAATGACAGCAGAATTTTTATAATCTCCTAAAACAAGAATGTGCCTTTTAGTGCATTGAGATGAGAATTTTTTAACTGCTTGATTAATAATGTTGGGTGAAAAGCCCCTGTCAACAGCTATTGCTTTTAAATAATTTAGTTCTTCATCAAAAAATAGTTTCGAGACGCAAACTTGAAGAGCACGGAAAACATAGGAATAAAATGAAGCTAACTTTTGTTTAGTCGGATGACATGATTTAAAGTGTGGTGGAAGGCAAACCGATGAAGGTTTACGGTAAACTGTAGTACTGAAGTTGGATGTGTTACGTGTGACCAGAATGTCGAGAAACGGAAGAGAATTGCAAGTCTCAAGTTCAAAAGTGAACTGAATAGCAGGATCAATAGAATTCATTGTTGAAAGAACTTTATTTAAATCATCTTTATTACCTTCAAACAGGGTAAAAGTATCGTCTACGTAGCGGAACCATGCCGGGAAGTTTAAAGTTTCAAACAATTTTGATTCATAATAATGCATGTAGATATCAGCCAGGATGGGACTGAGGGGACTTCCCATGGCTAATCCCTCAGTTTGCTTGTAATATTTATTTTGGAAAACAAAATGTGTTTGTTTCAAACAGAGTTGAGTGAGAGAAATTAGCTCATCAATTTCGATGCAAGAGAAATGAAATTCGCGAAGTCTGGTTTCTAGACATCTTAATGCACCCTCCACTGGGACATTGGTGAATAATGATTTTACATCAAAAGAAACCATGAGTAAATTACTAGGAGAAATGTTTTTAACCTTTTTTACAAACTCTATTGAATTTTTTATGGTGTAAATGTTATTGTCTAATAGAGTGGAAAATCTAGAAACTAAATATTTAGCTAAAGGATACGAGGCAGTACCTAAATTTGATACAATAGGGCGGAAAGGAATACCACTTTTATGAATTTTGGGAAGAGCATATAATCTGGCACAATTCGCAACAGATGGGATAAGCGAATGTTTTAAGTTGCTTGAAATGATTTGATCGCTTGAAATGATTTGCGAAGATTTGATCGCAGTTTTTATTTTGGATAAGTCCGAAGGTGAAGGATCTTTAGGGATCGGATTATATGGTCCTTCGTTTAAGAGTTTAGTGACACCATCGATGTAAGTGTTCTTATCCATGACGACTATCTGGCCACCTTTGTCGGCCTTTGAAATGATAATATCCGGGTTAGAATGAATTTCGCGCATTGTAGCTCTTTCTCTCGCAGTTAGATTTGGTTTCAAAGGTTTATTATTGAATTTCACATTATGAGCGATAAGATGCCTAATCATTTCTTTCTGTGAATCTGAAACTTTACTGAACTTGAAAGCTTTTTCGATAGGAGCTAAAATCTTTGGAATCGAGGGTTTACAGGTTTGTGAGAAGTTAAAATTATATTTTAGAATTCTCTCTTGTTCTTCTGAAAGACTAACATTAGAAATATTAACTATTGGCTTGATGTTTACAATGGGAAGATTTTTTTAACTACTTGAACTGAAAGACTGTAAAAGAAGTTTTTCGAATTTAACTGCAAGGGTGTTTTTATGACGGTTAACTGCATTCTCCGTTCTAGACCAAGACTTTTGCTCAAGGCCAGTGAATTTTGTAAATAAAACGGCAAATGAATAACGTAAAGTTACCAGTTACTATTATTACCCTTATGAGAACAAGCGCTATCGAGCCAGTTTCTACCATTCATATAGATCCATATTTTGGAAACCAGCACTGATGTGGAGAAGAGGGAAAAGCGATTCAAATGGTAGTAGCTTAGTTGGGGACTAATTATTTTAAATTTTGATGTTATTGCTTAAATTCAAAAATTAATAATGATGATAGTAATTGAATGACAGAAATATGCTATACTCGAGGAAGGATAAAAAAGTAAAGTGGACAAAAATTTAGTTATAAAAATTATAAATAATAAATGGGTAATAGGTAGCATACACGTCCGCTTGTAATACAATTAAATACTTTTATCACAAATTTTAAACGTGTATTAGCCAAACGCTTGTCAGATTCTAAATTTCATAAAACAAAAGATTACATACAATTTCAACAATTCATATCTTTTAAAGAAACTTAGCTTTAAATTTGAATTCCTAAAAACTATAATCTCTTATGAAGAGAGTAAAATTTTTAACAAAAACTATAGAATAAAAACAGATACATTGTACAATGAGAAATCTTTCGGTTATTAATCTGAACTTTTAGTGCAGTACTGAAAGCTTATAAATGTAATTTTGTATACAATATCCACACTCACATACACATACCTTGTTAATAATCTAGGAAATACGTTATATCTAACTAACATATCCTTTCCAAAGGAAAATAAACTAAAGCATATTTTCTGAAAAGAAAATATAATCATGAAGCAGATCTTTTTTGATGTGAGAGGGAACACTTCATGAAAAAACAAGTTTATCACATTGTTTCTGAGCAGAGATGTGCTTGACGTTTCTGAAACATGAGAGAGTTCGTAAACAAACGGGATAGACAGATAAAAATTTAGGCTCTTTAATGTCATAAAATCAATTTATTGAGCACCTTTTTTTGTGTGTTCAATGGTATGTAAACATTCCGTTTAGGAAAGCAGCCTATAAAAACAGAGGCAATTTTAGTTCTTCGTTATTCGTAATCTTTTTAGAGACAGGACGCTCTTGGAATAAAGATTTTTTAGTAAATAAACATACATGTATATATATATATTAACAGAGAGATTATCTCTTCGAAAAATGCAGAGTTTATTTATGCATATCATATTTTTTAAACTCATAAGATAGGTACAGTAAAACTGCAGTAGGAAAAAAATGATATTGTTTATTCCATAGAAAAAGGCTGACTTTTCAAAGGGTATTAGCCTTTTTCGCTAAATTTATCACAGCTAGATTTTAGCTTTAATAATCCACTTTTGCATTTTCAAAATTAAGTGATATATAAATATATATCCACTTCAACTAAATGTACATCAAGGAAAAAACCACAGCGGCAAAATATTAAAAAAATATTTTAGAACAGATCCTTCATTTTATGCGAAAAATATTCTCCTATAAGAAACCTTGCCCAATGTGTAGTTAATGCACTTACAGGCAATAAGGAACCGCACTGTATTAAATGAGAGAGAAGCTGAATACTACAGGCGGTAGCAAACGTAAGAATAATGCGTTAGGTAAACCAAACTTGAAGCGTAAATTGCTTCTTTGTACACCAGAAGTATGCTTGACCTCTGCTGTGAAAGGTACGAATCATCTTTCTTTTAGGAAATGCACTGTATGACCAAGTCCTTAAAGGGATAGGCGTTCTTGACATGATTGAAATTGGCAATTCCACAGCATTTCCTAGTTAATAAATTTGCAATGATCTCTAAATTGTGGAGATACCTCTTAAAATTTCCGTATCCTATAATGTACTTAAAGAGACCTTTGCCATCGATGAACAACGTTTTACAAGAAAATCTGACTATAGATTTCTCCACAATCCAGTAAATATGCCAGATAAATTTCGCATCGGTTTTGGTTAGTTATGTTGTGTATTCAAAGTATTTGCAAAATGGTTTCCAATGTGCAAAACAAGCAAATGTCTCTTCAAAGACGAAATAGAAGAAGGAAAGTAAATAAAGCTTTCTTTCACCGTAAAAAATGGAAATAAATAAATTTTATTTCCTTCTTTCTGAGTGCCTAAATTTCAGTTGTAGAAGTAAAAATAACTGTGAAGCAAATTTCATGAGAAGCATTTCGTATTACAGCAAAATAACAAATGGGCAAAAATCATTAGGTATTTCTCTAGGACTTAGTCGGTACAGATGGTTAACTAAATTTGGGATTTTGGTTTCTGCAATAAATGCGCAGATCTTTTATAAGAAATTTATCCGAAGTAGAATTATCAGAAAAAATAAACTCTTAAGCTCGTAGAGGAAACAGGATTTTAGAAACATTTAGGTACTATGTATTTTCTGGTTCTAAATTTTAAAAATTTGACGTAACACAAATATTTCCTTAACATATAAAAGTATATTAATTTTTTATTTTATGTTTTAAATCATTCTTTCGTCTGTTGAAGAAAAAAACACTTATTCAATGAAAAATCTAATTAGGTTATTTTTACATCGTTAAGTTGAATATGTATGGAGAAGCGGAAGACCTAAAATTGCTCTTGCGTTTCTGAACTGAGTGTTTACTAAAAATAGGCAATTATTTTTCGACAATGATGTTATATTGTGTTTCAGAATAATATTATATTAGCAACTCTTTTCTAAAAAGTGAATAAATAATAGTCCCGAACATAATTAAAAATTATGAATTTGCTAGAAAATCCTCTCCTTTTCGCAGATATCTCTTATTGTAAAACGGTAAATTCATCCTTACTCTGCCTTTTATTTTATTTTCCTGATGAAAATATTATCGCAGTTGTTTTTCTATAAACATTATACTTGCTTATATATATTTCGAATAAATGTATCTACTTTACAAAGTTATTTTCATTTTTGAGATTAGATCTGATGCTCATGCGTTTAAAAGTTTCCTTGCAATCGGATTCTTTCCCTTCGGAATGTACAAATGTATATTTAACCATTTAGAATTCTTTAACTTCTTTTTCTCAGCAATATTTTTATCCAAACCGTCTAAGTTTCTTTTGTCTGTGCAAATTTTTAGCTTCTCGCTGATTTCACTTCTGTTATGTGTGCTACTAAATTCACAATCTTTACTAAAGAAGCATCATTTTCAGAGAAACCATTTTAATACTTAGGCAGATAAATAGTAATTTAATTTTCTTAAAAGATACTTGTTAAATATTACATGTTTCTCTTCAAATTCCACTTTCATTCAATATAATTGAGTAATAAAATTAGTTTAATGTAATAAAATTAGTTTAGCTTTGCGAAGAATAATCATACGCAGACTACGATTTTGAAACATATATTTTTAGGTTTTTTGCGTCATATGCGCTTTTAACATTTATTGAAAATTTGACATAAACTACTCCCAACCCATTCAAGTGAGAGTATATATCCTTTACAAAAGACGGCATCCATGAAGACGTCCCAGGATTCCTTTTACAAATTGCAATAGAAAAGTGTAGGAGAGAAAAAGCAGAATTCATCCCTGTGTTCTTTAAAAGCACAAAAATGTGACAAGTTTCATACAGCAAAAATGTTCAGAAAATAAATTTCACTACATTTATTTAGACAGTCTCATTTCAAGCACAGAAAAGTACCGTGCCCATAAAATGCTTTAAACTGAATTTATTTCAAGAGCTATTATTTTAAGTTGACCTCATGTCATTTTCTCGCGGTTTCTACATATATATTATACATTCAACCTAATATCTGAGTTGGTATTTTAAAAGAAACCTGTTTCTAGAATTCCTAAAGGAAAAAGAACGGATTTCTGATTTGGAGAAGCATCTGCAGACGGAAATCCACAGTAACCGAATCGAAAGAAGTATGTCTATATTTAGATGGGAGGAGAGAAAAGACGAATATCAGGAGGATTCAGAATTGTTCTCCTACGATGCTTAGTTATTATCCGAGCGTTTCATATTAGGGATATTAGCTTATGGCTTTCGATAAAGCGAAAAGTTACTTGTGCGGTTACTGTCTAATTGCACAAAAACTACCATTGCCATTTAGGTGAACAGAATTAAACCGTATTTTTGATGCTAGGTATTTGAAAGACAGATCTGTTAAACAAGCCTTCCTCGATAATTTTTTACAGAAGTGCTTACATTTATATCTTAGTAAAAATTGTTCAAGACCCATTTTTACAGATATTTTAATATGGATTACAAATTATTACAAATTTTATAATCACATATACATAATTTTAAGAACACCCAGACGCTTTTACTTAAATTTGAAAAAGCATAAATTTAATTAGCCCAAAGGGAGTTAGCCCAGAAGGGCTTTTAATTTTGTTTTGGCATATTGCGTTGGTTCACGAAAAATGTCGGTTCACTCTTGAAACTGTTGCCACCAAATATTACAGCCCTGTATTATATTTAAAGAAATTAAATAATGCTATCCAATTTTGAAAAGCGAACATTTCCACCTGAATATGGGCATCTGGATACCCAAATTTGGAATTATCTATTTCATATTTCGTAAAACTTTAACGAATTTTGGTTTAACAAATTCAACGATTTCAAAGCGAGCAATGGCAGCACTGTACGGAAAAAAATATTTTTAATCTCCAGCGCGCGAGCCTATGGATTTGATGAATAAGCGAAATCGAAACTGAATCGAAATCGAAATTGAATTCGAAAGTGAAATCGAAATCGAAATCCTGTGTATCGGAAATTGTAGAGATATGCTCATTTTAAAATTATTTTGTGATTTTTGCTGTTGAACTGGATTTTAAGTGCGAAGAACATGATATTTAATAAATAAAGGTTACACACAAAACGTTAAAAAAAACGACTCTTTGAAATAAAATCTGAAAGCTTCCAGATTTCCTTTTTTTATTTTAATTCACATACTTATAAAAAATAATAACTCTTGTTTAAATTTCAAAATACCTTTCTTTTGAAATCATAAATCATGCTGGTCTAATAACGGATCTGGCTTAAAATGCAATAGTGATAGGACACAGTTTCGTTTGCAATTAAGTTTGTGACTTTGATGCGACTGAAGCCCAAAAATCATAAATTCTTGGCATTTTGTGCTTAGTAAAACAGATATAACTAACGGTGCAAACATAGCATTTCATAATTTTCTAAAATTTCCTCTTTGTCAGGCATAGACTGATGACAGTTGCTTGTATATTTTCTGAGTCGGAAATCCTACTAATATCAATGCAATCAATGTGTATTTTCCGAGCTGCAGTGAAAGTTAAGGAATTTAAACGTGCGCAAGTTTCTATTTACTTTTTCCGATCCTATGATTTTGTTTAAATTTCATTGTCAAGAAACAAAACAAGAAAGCTAGACACGAAATAATACTTAAATAAATTCACAACCGGAAACAGCATACACAGCTCTCTTAATGTACTCTGGATCTCAAAAAATAAACTAGCACGTCAAACTCCAATGAATAGGAAAGCTGGACTCTAGGAAATAATTATTAATTAAGAAGGGCATACAGGCCTCTTAAGGTATTTTGGTTCTTTACGAAAATGATCGGGAATATCCAACTCTTACGCAGAGAACTGCCGTATTCAATCAAATCAATCATCGTAATTTTTCGTAATTGAAAGCGGAAAAACGAAATGATGATTTTAATTTTCAACTGAAAAACACATATTCCGAACTTGTTACTTTATTGTTTGGCCTACGGAGCTTTTTCCCTTCACAGTTTTGTTATTGTGGATTTATTATGTTAATCTATTAGATGTAAAATCTGGCAACATGAAAATAATGTAAAAGTTCAGTGTTTGATAATTGGTAATTTGTATACTCCACAACTCAAAGTATTCTTCCTTATAAAATATAATTGCTGTAATATCCGTTTCCTTTCTCATTAAGAATAAGTAATTAAAAGCTATCGCTAATAAACGCATCTCTCGGTTCTTATTACGCTATCTACGCAAAACACAGTTTAAAAAATGAACATTTAATTTTAGTAAGAAAACTTTAATTATTTGGAAATATTTTTTTTAAGAATTTTTAATTTTGGACCGGTCTCTAAATATAGTTTTATATTGACATCTGAAATGTATGTTTCCTACAGAAATCATCATCATAAATGCTTATTATATGCTTTATTATCGTATGTATCGCATAATGACACAGTTTGATCGGCTTCCGGGAAGTACTATATGGTATTTGCATATTGAGGTCAATATAATATTCAACGTATTGCTTTTAAGACCTGAGCGAAATAAAAAAATTCTCTCTATTAATATTAATAATTTTAGAGCATATTAGGCTCCATTATCTTTATTTAATTTATATGTTTTTGTTTTAGCATAATCTTTCGAATATGGAAGGGCAACATTCGAAACCAATTCACAGCATTGTCTAAAGTGCTGTTCCTTTAAATGTTTTACTTTTCTAGGGAAACTGGATGTTGGAAAATAAGAAGTGTATAAGGTATATTTTCCATCGTTTCCGCATGCCTTTGTGGTGTAACCGAAAGCACTCTCGATGCGCATTCAGAAGCATTATGGAGTTCAAATGACGGGCAAGGGCTTTGCGGATTTCTTCCGTTTTCTGGATTCGAAAAATTCTAATGACTCTTCGATTGGCGACCGAATTAAAAGGCCGTGGACGATAATTCCTCACAACCAGGATTTTCCGACTGTGCCTTCTAGTTCCCTGTCTTCCATTAAAAGGGTATTTAAGGTATATAAGTTATTTTCTCCCTTTTTTCGGTTGTATTTTGCTGGTGCCATTGGAAGCACGCTCGAAGTGTATTCAGGATGTTAGAAGTTCTAATTCTGGCAAGGACAGTGCATATTTTTCGCGTTCCTGCGTCAATATAACCCATTGAATTCTACAAGTGTTAAATTCCTAGCATCCCTATTCTTTATTGTCAATTATTCAGTATCATAATTTAAAGGTATGATAAGTATGCCAATAAAATTTCGATCAAATGCAGCCCTATACACTCTTAGACAAAAAAAAAAAAAAAACGACGCACCAAGAAGGAGTTATTCGAATGGGACGAAAATCGATAGAAGTGATGCACATGTACAGAAAATCAAATGATTACAGTTTGAGAACAAGTGGATGATTTATTGAAGTGACATAGTTTCACAAAGTGAAAAAGTCAGTAATGCGTTTGTCCACCTCTGGCCCTTATGCAAGTAGTTATTCGTATTTGCATCGGTTAATAGAGGTTGCGGATGTCCTCCTGAGGGATATCGTGCCAAATTCTGTCCAACTGGCACGTTAGATCGTCAACATTCCGAGCTGGTTGTAGTGCCCTGCCCATAATCCTCCAAACGTGCTCAATAGGAGAGAGATCCATCGACCTTGCTGGCCAAGGTAATGTTCAGCAAGCACTAAGGCAAGCAGTAGAAACATGTGCAGTGTGGGGGCGGGTATTATCTTGCTCTGGATTATCTTGCTTGCTATCTCATAAGATGCAGGTTCAAAGCCGCATGTATTAGAAGGCTCCAAAACATCTTGTACTTCCTGGTAATATTTATTTTATTCAACAGAACTAGGAAACAGTACGCCTGAAGTCTTCTAAAAGTCGCTGTGTCCTATAAAATTAAGTCTGACTTATTAAACTCTGAATAGAGACCGAAGTTTGTCATATGCTCTGGAGAATGTGACATTACCGAAATTTCAAAGTTTAACTGATGCAGTGTATTATCATTCAAGTCTTGGTAGATATTAAAAATAGCACGTAAATCTCCTATAAGCTGCATATTGTTTCATATTTCAAGTCACACTTTCTTTCATTCATTGTTTAAAACGAATGTTGAACTATTTTCAGCTTGTTTCGTTAAGGCATTGCATTCATAAGCAGAAATTGTAATAAAATATGTCTTCATAAAAACATAATGGCACAAGGAAAACTTTCGTAAAATGAAGTCTACCTGTATTATTAAAAACGAAAATGTATTTATTCTGAAGCAATGACGTAACGGTTTGGGGTTTTAAGATTCTAGAAGTGAATTGCGAGGTTTAAAATCCATTAATTTGGATAATAATAATTCTCATTATTATAAAAAAGAGAGAAGGAGAGAGAAAGGGGAAATACTAATGTAATATTGAATTTATTACTTAACGTACTGTTTAAATAATCATTTTTAATATAAAAAACTACGTTAACCCCTTTTCATTTGAATGCGCTTTCCTCAGCTAAAAGAAAAAAGCAGTTTTACTGATAGTAGAATGTGTGTTGTAAAAAACATAAACAGGCTGTTAATTACTTAATCTTAGAGATTTCTGTATGAAGCACTTATTTTAAGATAGATAGATTTTGAGTTTCTTGTAATAAATATCCTAACCTAAGAGATTGTTTTCAAAGTTACTTTTAAAAATTAAACCCGTATAGAATTATTAAAACCAAGAATGCAATTGTATTATCCCATTTTCATGTTTCCTTACATATTCTTATAATTCTTTCATTCAAAAAAACTTAATACACTCCTGCTAATAAACTTGGGAATAATTTTTTTAGTTTATTTGGGCCGAAACATTTTTATTCATTTACGAAATAAACAGTAGAGAAAAGAAATCTTTTGGATGGAAAAGAATTTTTTAATATTTTAGCTACATGGAACCTTAGTGTTATTTGCTGGAAGGTAATTTTCCGAACCGTTAACATGCTTCGGCCGACTCCAGGATAATTAGCACCAGAACTGCTTAAATCCAAAAAATACCACAACCTTCAAATTGCTCTGTTCTAAGGAATATTAAAAATTCTCTTCCATTTTCTTTAACGAAAAGACTATTTTGAATTTTTTTTAATTTTCGAATGCTTTCCAAACACAAAATTATGTATAATTCTAAATCGAAATTATTAATTTTTAAATCTGAATCGAAAGGTCACGCCCTCGTCATTTAATAAAACGGCCAATTTTCAGATTTGAGGTAATTATGACTAAGATTTGCAGAGGAACCGAAATCGTTTTTGCAAATCTTTATTGAAGTATTTTATTTATAGTATATGCTTTAAGCTAGAGATTTTTTAAAGTAACTTGAAATGATAAAAGTCAGCAGCAAATTAAAATACAGAGTTTGTTTCACATATATAGGCTAATTTAGGACTCGGGAAAATGAAGATCATTGTACCACGAAGTCGAAAATGTCATTCTTAAAGTTGTATAAGAATACTGCATAGTTTTGACAGAGTAAACTTGCACAGCATTAGAATAAAATATCAGAATGACATAATATGAAACTGCTAATAATATATATTTATTATTAGCAGTTTCATATTATGTCATAGCATTTATAATACTTAAAAGAAGAAATTTTCTTTTGATTAAACGGACATACAGAATAATTTAAGCAATATTTATTTATAACTCAAACGCATTAACGCAAAAAGGTTTATCAAATTAAACTGCACCAGCAAATCTCTAGTAACCGTTATTCGCAATATTTTCGGTGAAGATATACCTTTATTGTAACGTTTTAAAAAGACTTTACCGGATAATATTGGCGTATGTCAAGTCATAAATAAATGTGAAGTTATCACGAGAAGAATATTGGAGACGTAATAAAACAGCAAATGAAGAACAGCGTTGAAACAGCTGTTCAGAAAAGTAAAAGTCGGAGTAGGAGAGCAATTTATTTAGCTGACAAAGTTTCAATACTATTGACGTGTTAGATTAAATGTTCAACAGAGTATCATCTGAAAGAAACATTTTTGGGTGCTAAGTAATAGATTATTTGGCCTTATTTAATAGCAGGCTTTCAGCAGCTTATTTATTGAGGAAACTTCTGTCTTACAAAAATACTACTGTCCATATTAACTTTTAATAAACAGCTCAAAATATTACATCCGCATACAAGTTTATTTAATTGATATTCAGTTCTTAAACTACGGTATGTAACACTAGTTCCTGAGCGTTTATGTTTCAGGAGTCTAAAAATTAATAATATGCACAGTATAATTGTTCAGCCTGTTACATTGTGCGGAACTTAACTGTTAACCCACATATACAGCGAAGTCTGTAAGCGAAAGTGTGGTTCACTGGGAACATAAGAGAGTAACTGTAGAAGTAAAAGTAAACCTTTGAAGTTATCTCAGTGTCAAGTTCTGAAAGGAATCTCTCCAAAGAAAGAGTTAATGAATGTTTGGTTATATATGATTTTCCATTTAGGGTAATCATATAAATATACACGTTACCGTTTGTCACTGGTTTTAATGTCCGTAGTGAACGTTCTGTAATTAGTCGTTTTCTTTAATACTTTGATAATAAACTAGAAATCTGAAACATAAAGTGCAATAAAATCAATCATTTTGTTTATGTTACAAGCTAAAATATTTAAATGCGGGTTCGTAATATATTTTAATTCTTTTTAGGCTAAAATTGAAAAATTTGATTTGATGTTTCGCTGTTATTTTTACCTCTGTATAAACCATAAAAATAATCTATAACTTTTTTAACTAATCTATAACATAAAAATAATAATCTTTATCTGTATAACCATAAAAATAATATTACATCTGAAAAGCGAGTGAAGAGCATTACTCTTACTTTAACTGAATATCTCCACATTCTTGCCGTCAAATGAAATGTCTCTCGATTTTCTGAGAAATATTCTAAATATTCATGTTTAAAATCCTGAATGCAAAGCGCACATGAAAGCAAGAGACTTGCGACTAATTTCATTCCTCGCTCCCTGTGGAAGGCACATACAAAGAAGAGGCAGAACTCTTACTTAATTTCAATTCAAAATGGCTGAGATACGAAGATAACGCCCCTAGATAGAATGTTAGTAATTTGAAAGTGAATTCACAAATTGCCCTCTGTATTTCATAAGGAAAGAACTGAACCGTATTTTAAGGTTACTTAAAAGAAGGATTTTTTCACAAAATCTATCCATATTTTTAAGCTGTAACATACTTTAAAGTACTATAAAGTAGCTGTGATATTTGCTAAATTTTACTGTAGAATCTGAATTTCTATGTACACTGTAATGGTGTACCATCTCAATAGGCTTGCCGGCAACTCCTTTAATATTTAGCTAGTGTACCTACAATACAATATGTCGCTTTTAGTTTCCAACTTAAATATACGCTTCATGGAAAATACCCAATTAGTTGACAACTAATGATATTTTGGGAATTTAACCTGAACCGAATTTACGACCTCAAAATTGGTTGAGGCATGGAGCTTTTTATGGTTTATCCATGTTTAATGTAAATGAAAAATAGCCACTCCTCCCCGTAAGTCCTTCTCTGGATCTCGAACTCTTAAAATATTAATGTGTTATCTCTTATATATAAGTATGTATGTATATATGTACGTACGTATGTATGTTTACACATTATAATTATTTTTTTTATTATTCTTGCGTTTACACATATTTGCGGGTTTAAACTGGTTTTATATGTTGAAAAATAATAATTTTAAATACTTTCTTTTCACTTTCAAAAGCAGGCTGAAATTTCGAGATAAATAGAAAGATAGATAGGGAAAGAGAGATAATTCATCGCTTAAGATTAAGACTTCGTTACTTTCCAAATAAAGTTTTCACTACAAGAAAAAAGGGGCTATACTCGATGCCCTAAAAATAAAAACGCAAGAAATAACTGATTCAACAATGGCTGAAAATGTCAAAACTGAATTAATTTATTGGCATAACGGCGACTCATATTTTATTTCCGATTTTAATTTGAGAATACCTTCAGAGCAAACACGGCAGAAGTCCAATTCTCGGACGCAAATATGTAACGCAATATCTCTGGAAAGCAAACATCATTGCATATTTTCTAATGATTAATTAATAGAACGTTGATTGAAATAAGGAAATCAAACAAAGATAGCTGCATTTTTCTCTCAAAACCTTCACATTTGACTTCGTTAAAGAAATATGTAGGTCACCACAAAGTGTGGTAAAAGTTTCTAACACAATCTGCAAATGAGTCTACGTTTAATTTACTTAATTTATAGAGACATTCGAGCCTTTTATTAAATAAAGCAGCTCGGATTAAGAGTAGTAGACAATTAATATTCATTGGAGAAATTATCGTGATGTAACTGCTGATAATTCTTGTAACTGTAATATATATGAGAATCTCATGCTTTCTTATAACTGTTAAAATAAGTAATAATCTTTTCTCTTTTCAAAAGATAAATGTTATTTCATTAAAAGAAATTCACACAAAGATTTGCTGCTTTTTATTTATTGCAGATTAGTATTGCAGAAACTTCCTATACTGTAATATTGATGAATTCACTAAATGTATCATTTTAATTTCATCTTTAAGCTCTGTGGAGACATTGGGTTATTTCGAAGCAGGAAAGATGAAAAATGAGCAACGCCCCCCGCCGGGACTCGAACCACGGACCTCTCGAATACGCGTCGAGCGTGCTGATCACTACATTACGAATGCATGCTAAGAAGGCGGTAGAATTAGCTTATATGCTCTCCCTTTTAAAGGGCGATTGTGGTTTTACAGGACCCAATCGCCAAATCATGTTGGTGAAGAATCATCATTCACCATTCACCACTTTTTAGTTTGGGTGCCACTATAGAGACATTAGGTAATATATGGAAGCAGGAGAACTGAAAAATGAGCAACGCCTTCGCAGGGAACCGAAACATAGTCCTCTCGAATTCGCGTCGAGTGTGTTGACCACTACACTGCGAAGGCACGCTAAGTAGGTGGAAGAAATACCTTATAGCTCTTATTTAATGACTAAAGTACTGAAAAATTTACAAGCCTTTCACAAAAGACGAGCTGAAAAACGCTAGAAAACATCATGGGCTTTCAAACCCATAATTTTTTATTTTGAAATGAAGTACAAAAACCATCCCAGAAATTATTATCCTTTAATGCATTTGCAATGATGAAACAACTGCAGCTTAAACACCTTAACTCGAGTGCGATTCCAAATGTAGGTAAAGCTATCTTGTAATGTAATTATGAAAGATAATATTTAAATTAAAATAAACTTCCAAATACGAGTAAATCGAAGTAAATTTGTACAAAATACTTTTCACATTTACTTCGATGTTTTGTACAATTAAACATTTACAGCCATAGCAAAGTGTTAGTGAATATATTACAAGCTTAGATACAAGAATTTTGAATCATCAATCACTATTTAAGTTTAAATTTTTTAAGTTTTAATTTGTTTAATGTAATTTAGACAGCTTAATTCGAAAACGATTTTATGCGTAAGTAAAGATGTTCGAAGATGTAGTTATGAGATTTTACATTTAAATTAAGATTAGTTTCAAAATAGGAGATCTATACAAATTTATTTCTACAACTTTGTACATTTAAGTATTTGTAGCCGTAGCCTAGTTTTATTGAAAATACGTGAGTTTTGACGCACACATTTTTCATCTTCCAACACAAAACTTTAATTTCTATCAAATGCTACTATTTTAAAATATATCACAATGTTTTAAAAATTCGAATGAAGCTATTACAGTTTGTGCTTCGTAGTTCGAGTTCCAGCGAGGGCATTACTCATTTTTCCTGTCTCTTGCTTAAAACACACTGTTGGATCTGCAGCGGCGCCCAACTTAAAGGTGGTGAACGATGATTCTCCACCACCAGAATTTATAGTTCCACTAATCCCCTGTCACTCTTTAAAAGGGGGAGTATATAAGGCATTGTCTCCCTCCTTTCTGCATGCTGTCGTGGTGCCTCGGCGCGTGACCGGAGTTCTAGAGGTAGCCAGACTAGGGTTTGGCCTTCTTTGCCTTGGGTCCCCTAATCCCCACTCGCCCTTTAAAAGGGGGAGTTTATATTTTCTCCCTCATTTCTGTATGCCTTCGTGGTGTAATGGTTATCTCATTGTGCGCATATTCGAGAGGTCCAGGTTCGAGTCCCGGCAAAGTCATTGCTCATTTTTCATGTCCCCTGCTTCAAAAATAACCTAATACATCTACAAACTTAATTTATTTATGTTCATGTTTCGTTTTTATTTATGCGTTTATTTATTTATCCACATGCATCTACTTGATCAGTTATCTACTTTCCCATATTTGCCATTAGGTTTCTCGTGTAGGGAGGATAATTCTGAATTTACTCACGCACACGCATTCAGCGTTGTAATCAAGCCGCACAGTTGAAACTTTTATTTTATTTACCTCTCGGTAGAAAACCAAAGTGAATGCACGCCAAGACAGGTAGAAATATTTATTCTTATTTTCATTCATCTATCCTGCTATCTGTATTAAAGTTATACGAGTATGTTTGTGCTATAATGAAGAAATGTTGTATTAAAAATGTTATAACAAAAATTTTTTATTATTTATTATTTTTTAAGCGCCAACAAAAATTTGGCGCTTGGGATTATGACATTACGTAATTACAACACAAAACTTTTAAACTTTAAATAAACACAAAACTTTTATAGTTATTGTATATTCGATTTATATTTTATAATTATTGTACTATATGTATTTTATAGTTATATTTTATAGTTATTGTACTTTTATAGTTATTGATTTATATTTATAGTTATATTTAATATTATATTTTATAGTTACATTTTATAGTTATTGTACTCCTATAGTTATTGATTTATATTTTATAGTTATTGTTATATTTTACAGTTTTTGTACAATACGAATTATATATTCGTAGTGTAGTAGTCCTATATTATATATTTTATAATATGTAATATTTTATAATTATAAATACCAAATATTATAGTAGTATTACCCAAAATTAATTAATGGGGCGAGATTACTATGTGTGCCTATTCAACAAGTAATACAAAATGATGTACATGCATTGAGCTGTATGAACTGCATTTTCCCCCTGCAATTCCCGATTTGCCACATTCATGAGTATAATCATTTAAAAATTTAGCTACGTGTTTAATAAGCGATTTATTGTTTTTGAGCTTATGTTCTGCAATCAGAATTATTTCGTATTTAAAATTAAGTAAACATGAAACATTTTCTATTTAGAAATCTTCAAGTGTTCATAGTAGGATTGCACAGAATTAATCATAGTTTCATAAATGTTACTCTATTAAACTGGTACTACATAAATATTATGTTATTTTCTTCTTATTATTATTAAAATAAAAAATTATATAATTTATATTTTAATTTATTTGTAGAATTCCAGGTGGATAAGCTTGTTTCGCGGTCATATCTATTCAGCCACCATGAGCATCATTCTGAAATAACATTTAACTATTTTTTAATTTATACGAAAATCATGTTTCTGACTGCACAATAAGACAAAATGAACCTAAGAGAATGATGACCTAAATGAACCTGACTATTAAGAGTAGCTATAACATTCGTTAGTAATAAGCACAACAGACCATAACAGAGTTGTCTGTACAGAGGACAAATCTCTGAGGAAGAGCTTTTAAAGGGGAACTAATTCAAAATTTGTTGAGCAAAACTGAAATTGTTTTAATTTACAGTGAAATAAAGTATTTCAGTTGGAATAGTTTAAGGCAAAAGTCAGTAATTATGATTCGATATATAATATTCTCATATATTCTTTCAGCAATTGACTAACTTATAAACTTCTTGAACAGGATTAATAAAGAAAGAAAATTTGTATGCGAGTTATTTTTGAAAACCTCTTTTGTGATTCCTTATCTCTATTTTTCCTTAGTTCCAGATGACTAAACAATATCTCTACTGAATAGCGGTAATAGAAGAAGATGAATTTTTTCCTCAGACCAGCTGACCTATAGTCGCTGCTACTGTAAAGAAAAATATGCAAAAATTAAAAAATGATTGACTTTGTTACAGATAAATCTTGAAGTGTAAGAAAAAGAATCCTTAAGGGACTGCTATATTCAGTCTTCCTTCCACTAATTAAACTGTATCTCGAATACATTTCATGTTTTCGGTTATCCAAAAATTAAACTCAAAACTTTTAACTTTA
Source organism: Stegodyphus dumicola (assembly GCF_044657685.1). Lineage (NCBI taxonomy): Eukaryota > Metazoa > Arthropoda > Arachnida > Araneae > Eresidae > Stegodyphus > Stegodyphus dumicola. Next base: position 187,992,908 of record NC_140781.1, read on the forward strand.
CGAAGTTCAAAATGAATTCGATAAAAACTTAATTTATATTTCTTTCAGTATTAATAGCTAAAAGCAATAAAAAATATCTACAAATATCGATTTTTGCTTATGAAAAAAAAGAATCTTACGGCTAATGATTTTTAGTGCAAAGTATTTAAATCTTTTATGTTGCAGAGCTATCATTCTCGGCCACATTAATTTTTGCAGAAAAAAAGGAAATCAATATCACTGTCTTATGCAAATGTGTATCGTTATCGGTCAGGCGATTTTGAGGAAATGTCTCATCTTCCGAAGCCTTGATAGAAGACTCTCGAGTCTTAAGCACACATTTTTTATTGAAACTTTCATTCAGTTAATATAAACAGAACTTAATACTGATTAACCGCTATTTATCTTTGTCGATTCACAAAATTTCTCCAGGGAGCTATTTTTTCCCCTTATGTATATATCTATATATATATAAGTCTATGTGTTATAATCTTAAATTCACTTAGTTCGAAATCATATATATAATTATATATATGTATATATACAGATAGCAAGATAGATTATATATATAGATATAGATATAGATATATGGATTATATATATATATATATAGATAGATAGATAGATTATATGTATATATATATACATATAGATAGATATATAGATTATATGTATATATATATATATATACATATACATAGATAGATAGATAGATAGATATAGATATGTAGATATATAGATAGATTATATATATACACATATATAGATAGATTATATATATATATATATAGATATAGATAGATTATATATATATATATATATATAGATAGATTATATATATATATATATATATTATATATATATTATATATATAATATATATATTATATATATAATATATATATATATAGATAGATTATATATATATATATAATATATATATATATATTATATATATATAATATATATATATATAGATAGATTATATATATATATATATTATATATATAATGAGATTAAAAAATATTTTTGAGCAATATTTTTCCAATTTGTTTTGTTATGGTCTGGAATTTTTACTTTTTTAATTTCTTTTAGCAATTCCGCTTTTTAAATGTTTTCTTCATTCGCGTTTATTCGGTTTTGTAACTTTTTCCCGGACAAAGAAATATGTAGACCTTTATAAATTTTGGAACAAACATTTTATTTAATTTACGCACTTTTAGATTTTTTGATTTACTATCAATTTATATATATTGATCACACATTTATATATATTGATTACTATCAATTTATATATACATATATATATATATATATATATATATATGTGTGTATTTCTTAGCTTTAATTGTAATATATATATATATGTATTAATTATAATACATAATAGTTATATATATATATATATATATGTAATTTATTTTCTAATAGATTATTTAGTATATTATCTTCTATGATAAAAGTAAAGCTTTTATATAAAAACTTCGTAAAATGAAAAGGTTAGGTTAGGTTAGGTTATTTAATTACGGCAAAGCCTCGAGGGCTATCTGCCTAAGGGGAGGGATGCCTTCGTAGAGGACTTTCTAAGGGAAACTGGCTCGTATACACGTTACACATGGGGAAAACCACGAAAACACCCATGCAGCCAGCCCGTTCGCGGGACGTAAAATGAAAAGAAACCTGGAGATAATACATTGGTAGAAGACATGAAAGTAGGTCTAATTATTACTACGCTAATTATTACTTTGAAGCTTTAGAGCAAGTATTAGGCAATTTCTTCTTATTAATTAAATTGTTTACTTAAATCTTTGATTTTAATTTAATCGCAGCTATTAGTTTACTTCGAAGCTTACTATAAATACTCGTATATTATCTCCAGGTTCCCTTTCAGTTATCAAGTTTTCCTATAAAAACTTTACTTTTGTTATAGGAGATAATATACTAAATAATCTATTAGATAATAAATTATTTTATTACTTTGCAGCTTTAGCACACGTATTAGGAAATTTATTGCAATTAATTAAATTGTTTACTTATATATATATATATATAATTGACGATATATATAGTGTGTATTTCTTAACTTAATTTAAATATTTTGTGCAAAGCATTGAATTATTTCTTTCATGAGCCAAAAATATTCTGCTCTCAAAACAAACTCATCTATCTTTTTGCGCTACTTGGTCATAAACAAGGTAGCTCAAAAAGACAAAAAGATTTATTGTATTCATAATGCACTGATCAAATAAAATGTGCTGTACGGAATTAACTCAAGATTCTTTTGCGCATGATATGCCTAGAAAAGAAGACCTGTCTTTATAGACTTCGGCTTTCAACTATATCGAAGGAAATTTGTTAAATCATTGATGTAATTATTCATAAAAATATCATAAAAGTAGTAAACTTTGCATTTAAAAATCGTTTGCATTGATTATGCATCGGGTGATTTCGAATGCAGTTCTGACGGTACAGTATCTTATATGGATGAATATCGCTATGAGAGAGTTGATAAGGAAGGAAGTTGCAATACGCAGATGTAGATATAGAATTCTTTAGAAAGATTCAGATAGTAATGAAAATAAATATTTCAATTTTTATCATGTATGGAGTTTACCATTTCCATGAAATGAGAGCTAAATATGCAGTTAGTTTTTGAATAAATATTATACTTTATACAATGTATTTTTTCATGTTTTATACCAATCGTCCTGTCGTAAAATTTGTAGAAGGACATAAAAATATTGCTACAGATCATATAAATTGGCGCATCTTGTTTGAACAACTAGCAAAAACATGTAACAATGCTTTTCATATTACTTGTAACTAATATGTAATTCACTGACGTAACAAAATGCATGTTGAAGGTTTCTCATTATTTCTACTAAATCATTACAGAACAGTTTTTTCTGGTACTCTAAAGAGTAAATTGAAAAGAGAAACTTTTTAACGATTCTATTTATATTTAAGACATTTCTTTCGTTTTATGAGTGAAACTTTCTAGCACTTTGCACAACTCAGCCGCTTGGTCTACGTGCTATAAATTACAAGGAATTTTCATCATGTTACCGTGCCCATTAAATCAGTAATTCTTACGTGATCTGAAAACATGTTTCTTCAGTTCCAGAAAAATAAGGATTTTTAGGAAAAAAGACATCTATTTTATTACAAGCTACAACTATCTTGAAGTTCATAGCTTATTTTCTTGTCTAAATAATTTTTATACATATCTTAAGTTAGAATTTATAAGTTATAATTTTACTGTCTAAAAACATATTGAGGTCCCTAATCTCGGCAAGAAAACTGTATAGTGACTAATATAATAAAACTTTAGCCAATACCAGTCATTAATTCATCTTCTATTCTATCACTAAAACATCAGCAGTAGTGCGCCTTCCCAACTCAAATCACACGGGTAAGATGGGTAACTTAACTGTTAAATTGTGAGTAAGAACTATAGAAAATAGCTACGTTAATGTGAACAAATAATATACATACGATGCGATTAAGCACAAATATGAAGCGAAATAAAAAGTAACGTGGGTTGGCTGCTTAGCCAATCAATTGTGACAAAGCACGCCATGCATTTTGTGAATCACTTTTTAATGGAAACTCCCTCATATTCACTTATTTGGTGCATGCAATTAGAGAAACAGGTAACTAATTTTTTCATTTTTAACTGTGCAAAAATTTATGGTTAGTTTGTTAGTCAGTTTGTAGGTTTATCTTAATCAATACTTTTTGTTTACGTTAAAATATATTCCTTGCTTCTACCTCATCTGCCTCCACTAGAACATGCAAATGAGAGAAACTTTAAATAAAATAAGAGAAGGAGAGATTGACGTTGGACGGCACATTAAAACAAACTCCTCTGCGCGTAGCCGATGCGAGGGAAAGTCATCTGTGATGAAGTGAGCTCCCTTTTTGGTTACGGCATATTAGTTAATTAGCACGTGAAATTTAAGGAACCGAAAGCTAGAATAGAAATTTATTTCTGACTGCATATAACTCTTATCCCCGCGAGTAGCTGAAACTAATTTGTAATTCTTTTTGTAATTCGAGTAGATGTATACAGTAAATTTAGCATTTCGATTTTGTGTTATAGTTGTGTTCATTTTAAGCTTTTAAGTTTGTAATAGAAGATCGGACATAAATTTTAATGGTCTTAATTTAATCTTAATTTATCATCTTAATTCCTTAAGCTTAAGAGTTAGACTGGTTTAGTTTAAACATATTTGACTTTAACCGAAGGAACTGATTAAAGAAGACAGCGTGAAAGCCAGCCGTCTCAAACAAATGCATTTAGAAAGAATTTGAAGGGCAAACTTTCAGTAAAAGCCACTAAACCAAGCCAGAAATTAAACTGGCAACGAATTTCGTCTTCTTTCCCTGTAGGTTCATAGACAGAGATAGTGCAAGGAACCTCTAAAATCTGAGCTAGCGCATTTTAACACGAACAAAAAATGTCTCGCTGTTTAAGGGTAAAAAAAGAAAACCTGAATTAAAGTTTCACATCCTTCATTATAAAAATATGAATGAATTATTTCATTCCTGGTATCTTGAACATTCTTACAGATAGAATCATGTTTACTTATTACATACTGTTATTCTAATTCATTTCTTAATCTTAGAAATTTAAGTCATTTGTGTTTGTTTTGTGATTTTAAAGAGCTTTAGTTCAGTCATCTCCCGATTAACCATAGTAGTACCAGAAAAGGCTTTCACAGTTAAATGAACCCAAAGTCATGGTTAAATTTCAGGGCGGTTGAATCAGAAGCAGGGCAGAAGAATATTCCCCATGATATATAACAGTAAAAACTATTAACAATTTACCTCTACATTCAAGCAGTTAATCTGAAGTTTGCTTACATAATTTAAATAAGTAATAAAAAACAAAATGAGAAAAACTCTATATAAAGGAAGAATAAACCAGGTTAAAAATCAAGAAACTGAGTTATAACTGGTAATAAAGAACAATATTTCCAAAAGAACTTGAATAACTTGCGTAAAAAAGTCAGCTAGAGTTTGCTTTTATTATACAATGTTTATAAATTCAATATTGAATAATATTAGATTACCTACAGTAGTGTATAAAATTCTCCCCAAACCGTATGACATCATCCACTATCACTTTTATTATCCTCTGGACTTTTCTTTTTCTTTCCGTATTTACCGTACGCAGTCGTTTTTCGCTGATGGTTTGGAATAGCAATTTTTCCGCTCTTCCGTAATAACCTAACTTAACTTTTCTTTTAGATAGAATAGTTAATCTTTCTCCGAATAACAAACCGTTGATTGTAGCTGTTTGCTTGTAACTGCCTGAAAATGCAGGCCACCTATCACTGGCACAAACGAAAGCACTCAAATGTTTTGAATTCAGTTGGGTTTTGTGTTTTAGGTTTCAGCAAATTGGAAAATGGCTTTCCTGTGCATGCATGCCTTCAGGATACGAATCATTAGCAGCAACAAGCGAGTGCTTTGTCTTTATTTTGAAATATGTCTACAATTTGAAATATGTCTACAAATCTATAATAATGGCTCTTAAAATAAATAAATTTCGTTTTATGAAGAGTTGTAAGATTTTGAAATGAACTGGAGTCTTTAAAAAATTTATAAATTAGAATTTGGTATGCTCAGAATTGTTCCAACGCAAATATATAAGATTTGCAGTTTAAAACATAAAATTACCTCAGTTTTGTTAGACTTTTACCAACGGAAAGGTTCTTTAAAAATTTATTATTTAAATTTACAAATCTTTTACCACAAGTTGCTGAAACTCCTTTCACAAGATTTCATAACTTATTTTGAGAAACTTTGCAATTGGTATTACACAGTTAGGATCAATATTATTTAACTGCTTTGAAGATCGTTAATTACTGTTTTTAAACTGATCAAATCGAATAACATTTCATAGAGAATTTAATTTTAAAAGTGTTCACAAAAAAGAAAATTACTATCACACTTAGCTATAAAATACTAAATTAAGGATGATTTACTGCATTATGAAAAGAAACTTTATGTTATTATGCTAATGCTATGAAAATTATAATTAATTATTAATTATTATGTTAATTTATTGAAAATTATTGTTAATTATTATTAATCATTATTATTATTTATTATGTTAATTAATAAAGTAATGAATCTCTATGTTTATAAAAATGGGTAGATATTACCAAGAAATAAAACAAAAGCTTAATGGTAAATTTTCCAAAGTATGCTCAAGTACTGCCAGCAATTTACACGAAAAGTATATTTGAAATCAAATATATGTTGCAGATACATTCAGCCTAAATTTGCAAATGATAGCAAAAGGATAACTGTGTATCATCTCAAAAGTTAATTGAAATTATGAAATTTTTTATTCCGAACACTTCATTGAATAAGACTAGTAATATAATTAAAACACAAATATATTGCGCTTTAATGTATTAAAAGAACCCTTAAATTAATAAATTTTACTATTGACTTCAATTCTCTTCTCTCAGAGCATACACAAAACAATAAACAGGAATCATATTTTCCTGCTTCAGAAGATTTCAGTAATATTTTGACTTCGAGAACAAATCTTGGAGAAGAATTTAAAAGCTACATAAAATTTATCAATTAATATCGACGTGAGAATTATCTCTCCTGATTTTATTTTTACCAATACTATACGGTTTTTAGAATATTTAAACGCTCTGCATTTATAAAATGTTAAACATGCTACCAACACGAAGATGTAAAAACCCAAACAAGCCCTCACGCACACTTGAAGTTTGCAACGTAAATAAGTTTTTGTAGTTTAAATAAGCCAAATAATTCTTTTAGGCAACACAGTAAAGAGCGCATTTTTCTTGAATCTGCGATGTCATCCATTTAAAGCTTTAATTGCATTTTGGAAATATAACAAAGAAACAAATTATTAGATAAACCCTCGGCAGCTCACAAAAATGCATTGTTTAGTCCGAATAATTTCCTGAAAGAAAAAAAAATAAGGATGAGAAAGGAAATATGAAAAATTCTTTCGTTATGTCTCCTTGCAATGAGATTGTCCTGCTCTTCTTTTGGCTAGGAACTGAATAAGTTTCTTTTACATTAAAACATTTTAGCGGTGCTTTACAGGCACTAAGATGCATCTAACGAACTTCCCAAACAGTCACAATTTATTATTGAACTGAAGTTGACGTATGCCTGTTAACTAACATAATATGGAAACTAATTCCATTTTGCAAACTTAGTTAATATTTTTAAATCTCTAGTACAATTTTGATTATGCTAATGTAGTATTTTCTTAAAACATCAAGTTTACTACTTTCGCTCCAAATAGGAAAACAAAATTAGTTTATAACATCGAATATTGGTTACGACGCTTACAAATCATTCGAAAGGAAGTAAAATTGTGAAAAACAGGAGGTTCTATTACAAAAAGAAGTCTCTATTCATATTTAAATCAATCAATCAGTATAAAATTCGGAATATGACAAAGAAATCTTTCTTTTATAATTAGTATACTACCAGAAATGAGTTCAGTAATGAACTGCTAACACTGATAAACAGTTTGTACTCCCGTATTCATTTTAGAATGCATGTCTGCTATTTGCGAGGCACCTTTCTTTAGATTTTTAGTGCTAAGATAAAACATATTCTTTCTGAAATATTCTAGTTTCCTATGATGAAACACCATTCATCATCGAGATCCTAAACAACTATGTGTTTGAAACTACTGAACTGTTGGTAGTTCGGTTTTGAGTTCCATTCTGGTTATGAACAATCTGACGGCTTTGAAGCTATGGTATATATTTTCTATGTCTTTGCATCGGTACCAATAAGTTAAATACTTAAATATAACCGAAAACTGACAAGATCTTAAGCTGAGATGAGCAAAGTCTTCGATTTCCACGAATGATTCTAAAAACTACTTTTTTTACGCTATTTAACTTCATAGCGAAATGTATGATATTGTCTACGTTAATGAGCAGAGGGCAGACCAAAATGCGAATCTTACGAAAGGGGCGGTTTTCAATTATTTACCCTTAAAAATAATTACCCTAACTCAACCCATGATTTTAACGTGCAACGCAAACGTTGAAGTGTTTGCTGTCCCCGCGAGGGCTTCTCAGAGAACCATTCCATTGCTTTATTTAACGTGGCTTTCTCCATTTGAACCGCTTAGGCTTTATGTGCGTAATTAACGCATTTTGGTTAGAAATGTCTGTGACTCAATCTTTTTAATTTTTGTCATTCTTAAGTTATTTAGTGATGTTATATTATGAAATACTATCTTCCAAGATAAGAACTGTGCATTTCAAGTTACTTGTGGGAAAAGTTTTGCTCTTCGGAGCAGGACAGATAAAAAATAAACAACGCCTTTGCGGGGATTCAAGTCACGGATCTTCCAGTTGAAAGCTGGATGTGCCAATCATTTTACACTAACGCACGCATTATTAGTATTACGCAAGTTCCTTACATTCTTAGTATGAAGTACGAAACCAAATAAGCTTATTTTTGCGTTGTAGAAAAAGATGAAATGGTGCATTATTGTTTCTTTAATGTTAAATGAACACTCCATATAATCCACTTTATGCATAACCCTTGAATACTAAACCATACATTTCGTACCATACCTCTCAAGTATTGCGAGATTTAATTCTGATTCTCAAGTAATAAATTATGCATTTAGAAATATATGCTTTGAAACAATCCCAAAACCTTACATTAATAAATTACAAACCTTCGTTCTCGTTTATATAATGGTGCTCGTTTGAGCACCAGCTCCTATCAATAATATTGTAGCTTCAGTAATCGCACATTGTTAATAAGGCTGTAAATATCCACAAAGCCCTATTAATTTCATTACGAATGCTTCGTTAAGTAAGGTAAATTTCTATAACAAAATAATTCGGTATTAAATGAATCCAGTCATGTCTTAGGTTTACTGTTATTTTAATACTATTGCATATTGTATTACCTGTACTATAATTGTTCTGTTCTGAAGGGAAAAAAATGGTGATCGAAAACGTTCTTATTGCAGTTTAACACCTAGAAAAATGTTTACCAGTAAACATGTTTTTAAAAATAAAAAATGTAAAAATTATAAACCGTAAAAAGAAGTCACAAAAATCACACAAATACGTCACACGTCAACAATAAATTATAAATAAATTATCTTTGCTTTCATATTCCAGTTTGGCAACTGAAAATTTGCTGAGCCAAACAATCACAAATGGCCTACTGGTTGAAGAATGCACTTCCAAAAATTCATAACACACACAATAAAATCATATATCAAAACGAACTATTCAAAACATCTCTATTACAAGCAGCATGAAAAACATTACTTGACATTATTTAAGGGCATTATTTCATCATAAATGAACGCAGTTTTTTGCTTATTTTATAAAGAAAAGATTTCCATTCAACACTGTGCACCATAACTTGCGAGAACGTGAGAATTTTTTTTTTTATTTTGCCAGGACACAAAATTCGCATATCTAAATCAATAACTTTCCTTTCGAGACGTTAAAGAGTATTATAGCCAGGCGAGCACTCGTCCATCCAATCACTGGCAGAAGTCGGCCTAAGTTTTGGTAATGCTGCCAAACGTCGGAACGCAAAACAAGAATCAAACGCTCAAAACGGAATAAATTTCACCTCGACGAATTTTTTTAGTAAGGTGAAATGTTGCAATATTGCACGGTTTTATGTAAGGAAGTTCTCTCTAAGTTGTTCTAACAATGCATTTATTTTTTATGCAGCTGGCAAGTTTCTAGCTCCCAGGGGCATTGTCATCTGACGCTGCGTAAGACCTTTGTTCTCTACTTTTCAAATAACTACTACGGATTGCTTAACTAAGCGATCTGAAAACATTAAATGGGGTTTTTTATCTCTAATTAATGCAAATTATGATACACATAATCACGTGATTTGTAATGTACCTAGTTAATTACTTTTACAAACATTTGCAGCTTTACTAAAGTTAATAAAAGATAAAGCATTTTGATGCAGTTCAGTGCAATTCACGTTTTTAGATGTCGGTTTGATCTTTGTATAATAGCCAAAGTTTTATTTTAGTTTATTTAACTTAAACTGGCTAATTGTATTTTTAATATCAGTTACTTTTCTTCGGCTGTTAAGTTTCCCCTCTCAAACGGCGAGCACGTTTTTGTCTTTTTCGACATTGGCCACTTCTAAGGCCAGTTATTTGGCCATTTTATTATGGAGGCACCTAATAGGCAGCCACCGTTACTTCCTATGAAGGAACGGACAGTTACAACCATGCTTTCTCCGGAATTCTAACCCGGGCCCTCCAGTATCGCAGTCGGCTCCACTAACCACTATACCATCTGGGCGGCTCATCTGTTAAGTTGTCAGAAGGTTAATAGAATTTTTAATGATTACAACACTTGAGGCCCACAATATTAAAGTGTTAATTAAATGAATATAGTGAAAAGGCTTCATTACTTAGAAGATATAAAATATTATCATAAACAGACCGCATCTATTTTGTTGTTTCTCATGAATTAAACACGGGATAGATTATCAGGTTCAGCCGTTCATACACACTGAAAAGCCTTGGTAATAGCCTAAGATAAACTTTAGATGCAATGCATTTTTCTCCAGACGTTTTGAAACATCAGGACGATTTTCTTATCTTTTCTTTTGAAATGCATAAAAAGTTACCTCTTTTCAATCCATTCAGATTTATGAAATATATTTTCAAAATTTACTCGTTAAGATGCATTGCGTGAGGAGAAGTGGAAATTTTTCTTCAGTCTCATTCTATTTGCGTTTCAAATATTATTGCTTTCTACCTAGGCTTGATTTAAATGCAAAAATTGAAGGAAGAAAATAGCGGGTCAGGACCAGATTTTCAATTTTGTGAATTTTCAGCCACCGAAAGATAAACTCAATTCTCTTTTTTTTTCCTAGTGGTAAAAGCGAAATAAAGTTTTCACACATAATATAATGATAAAGCTTTGGTTTAAATTAATTTAATAGGTAATTAGGCCAGTAGTGGTTTCTTGAATAAGCAACAATAATAATTTTTTAATGTTCTATTTTTTATTTTTTTACAATTTACCATCAAGTCATCTCGTGAAAAGTACATTTGCATCTCTTCCGTAGATTTTCTAACTCCGCTAAGACAATGAAAGACTAATTCTTTTCGAACTGTATTAAGCTACGAAAATAAAAATTATGAAACGACAGGAGAATCTTATCTTACCTAAGCAAAAAATGAGTTAATGTGCTTTGGGAATTTTTATTTTTCTTATTATCTACAATACGCATACATCTAAAGAAAACTAGTACATTTAAAATAAGAAATCAACAGGAAAGAAATAACTTAAATATAACTTTTCTTTAAAGAAATTAAAATACAGTCTGATAGCACATTCATTCCTATCATTTTTTTCCTACATATGTATAAGTAAAAGTATGTTTAGTAGAGATTTTGTTTCTTTGAACAAACTTGCAATATGTCTTTATCGATATTTTTAATACGTTTCATGTCGAATATAGAAGTATAATTAAACTTTTTATTACCTACTTTTCTTTTAAAAGAGCAGTCAAACTGTAAATAATTAATAAATTTTGCGTAGCTGTATCACAGCAATTAAAGAGGCAGTAAGCTGAATTTATTTTATTTAAATTTTAATCTGCATAAATATAATTTCCTGCTTCTTATCAATCATTTATTTTGAAATTTATGCTACAATAAGTAATTTTTTTAACTGAACCTCCACCAAATTACAATACACTCCAATTGAACTAAATGCATATATACATATTTTAAAACCTTTATCTTCCTATAAAGGCAGTTATGCGTCTGTATATAGCTAAACTTAAATGCACAGTTTTATACTTAAATGTTCCTTGACATATTCAAAGGCATTACAAACTCGGATCAAGTTTTCAAAAATATGCATCCGTAAGGAGCTCATGCTAAGGTGTTCAACTAATTTACGTTTAATTGTACAATGCAAAGCGGAACGCACATAACATAGCGCAATGGAGTTAGAAAAGCTTTAGTTATAAATTTTGAAAGGTATTTCTTTATACTCTTAAGTTAATATTAACTAAAAGCAAAAATTTAACCTTAGCTTCCGACGGAACTGTAAGAGTACACTTTGGGTATTAAATAATGAAATATGTAAAATTTCCCAATTTTGTCAAACAATCAAGTCGTGTTTATTGGGTTATAGATTTATTATAATGATTAGAGATTTTAAGAATAAATAAAAGAGCAGTTCTTGTGATCGGTTAAAATTTTTGGAAATTTTGCATTAGTATTGATTTTAATAGCACATTTATTTTTATTATCTGAAGCACATTAGCACATTTATTTTTATTATCACATTTGTTTTTATTAACTTATTTTTATTATATTTTATGCCAACTGATAACTTTCTTCAACATTTAACAATATAAACAAATTTTTAAAGTGTAGGAATGAACAAGAGGTCAAAATATCATGCTTCTATTGACGTTATTGTCATTATCTGCAAGAGAAGATATGACCACTTGGGCAGAAAATCCGCTTTCCTTTCCATGGCAAATGGAAAAAGGTTGCAGAATGGTTAGACAGTTTTCTTTTAATCAGGCTCTAAAGTGAATCTTTCCGCTTTATGAGCTTATATATTATTTTTCTTTGTGTAGAAACAAAGTCTTCCTCGGGGACTTTCACGTAGCGGAGCAGAAACCTTGCGTAAAAGCAAAGTTATGTTTCCAGGCAGATCCTCTACTGGTACCACAGACGTGCGCGAATCAAAATGTTAAGCTGCAACAGCACATTAATCACTTGGGGATATCCTCTGACAGCGATATTGTCAAATCTTTTGTTTGATGTTGCGGGCTTTCCTTTAAAGACTTACTATTAGCTAGAAAGCGGAGAAAAAAAGATTCTGTCAATAGCAGTGCTTCCTCTTTTCATGCCATTTAGATTTATCGAGAGTAAATTTTATAGCACATGGAAAGCTACTGTTTGCACGTAATTAAACCTGAATATAAAGCATTATTTGTTTTCAGAAGCAATTGAGGTATCGCTGAAATTCAGCCATTCCCGATATAACGGTGATAAAATCTGACTGCCTGCTTAAATTTGGTTAAAAAAGTAGTTTTAAATATATTGCCAAACTAACACAAATTTAATCATTTCGCTATGCAATATTATTTTTCTCTCTTTTAAATATTTGAATTCATAGCTTTGCGGCAGATAATTTTTGGAAGATTTTTCAGTTTCAATTTAAGTCAGCTAGTAATAAAAGAGAATTAAAGATAATACATAATTTCAAGTCCTAGATAAAAATTGATTTTTTACCAAAATGTAGATTCATGTTTTATTATCCAAATGAAATCAAAAATATTAGCGTAAAACCAAAAGTTTTGAAAATAAATTAAAATAATTATTTTCCAGGGTTCATAGGTATTCATTCTTTTCCAGGTATGAAACATTTGGCACAAGGAAAGCATATTTGAAAGAAATGATAGCAAACTTGATCTAATTATTTGGTTAGGAATAAACGTGTCTAATCTTTCTGCCTAAAGAAAGATTTACCTTCCCAGTAAGTTTCCTAAGAAAAGCTTGCCTATATCGACGTTATGCATACGAAAAAGTGTGAAAACCAAATGCTGCCAGAAGCTTTAACCGAAGAAATTTAGCAGAATGCGAAATTATTTCTACTTTGGAATTTAAGCATTTGACAACTAATTAGTCTCTGCAGATAACGAGAAAGAATTCCTTAATAGATTACGAAATTAAGGCAATGAAATCTGAAATCGACCTATTTGAGCAAATCAAAAGTAATTAATTAATTTAAAATCAGAGAGAAAATTCTGAATATGCTTCTTACCAAAACTCTACAAAAATTGTTTGTCTGCATACGCCGACCCAGTTTTAGTTATAAAATCACGCATTAAGCAGAAATTTTTAACGTACTGTATTATGCGCAGGAGCTGTTAGGATTCGCAACTATTAATTTACAGCAACATAATAAATATGTGATTTAACACTGAGAAATGAGAAAATACAAAATCATTATTATCTTCTTAGAAACATGATTTTAATTCAATTAAAACGGATAACGTAAGGATTATGTTTTTCAGAGTATAAATATTAAAAAAACCACATTTCTTTCTTTGCCTAGAGTTATAAAATAAAGCGACTATTTTACCTCATCTTGTTTGAAAACGTTAAAAAATATACATGTAACCTTTCAAGATAATGCAATAATTTGTACTGATACATACACTCTATCTAAATACATCAGCATCTCTAATGAAATGAAAGACAGCCACTCGTTACAGGATCCAAATTTTAATTAAGCATTCAGAAACGGAAGTTAAAGCTATGCTTGATGAAGTAAAATAGTCGTTTCGTTGTCGAAATGACAAATAGCTTACAAATATCTAATTACTTAGGACATCTGAATCGCTTGCAATTCGCTGGAAATCCCTCGTATTGGACGACCTCGATACCATATTCGTCATTTCAAAAGTAACAGAATCCATTCGAGCGGGAAGATTTTACATACCGCACTTAATTAGTATTTGAGAAGACAAGCATTTCTAAATAAGAACATGCTATCAACTTCGAAACTGATATCATTTCATTCAGGAATTTCGGAAAACCTCATAAAATGGGTCTTGATGTTAAATCCCATTTCTCTTAGCTGCTTCTCATTGGAAAAATCAAAACAGACCACAGCTTTATTTTAATTACAAGGGGGAAATTTGCTGTTTACTTAAGGTAAGCAAAATTTATAAAGATATTGACTGATTTAAACTTTATTTTGTAGTATCAATGAGTCTTATAACCAGTTTGTTTCAAGCGTTGTAATGTAAGTGTATAATCCTCACCTTACTGCTAATATTCCCAAAATGTTTTAATTAATAAATTCTATTTATTAATTAATAAACAGAAGAAATATCTTTTGTAAGTTTTCCCCATACCTGATCTAATATTAAAATTTAAGAGAAATAAACTTTCATTTTTTAGTTTTGAATATTACTTTAACTTCTAATTCTTTTTAGATTTATACTTTCATTCTTTTTGAAATGACGACATAATATAACTTTTATATTCATAAAAAAACATCTCAACAAGACACAGACATTTGCAGATACAGCTTGATTGAGGCAGATACAGATTGCTTCTACAAAGTTGTAAGACTAATGTTTTCAACCAATGCGAGCGAAATTTCAAATCACAATGACTAGCAATGATTACTTACATATGTTAATTTCCTCCTATTAGAATATGTTTTAAGACAAAAATCTTTAAATGAAACTTTTTGTTTGATTTGATATTGTCGACATTTCTTCTTACGGATTGCAAGCGAAACGCAATAGCGTTCTCTATATGCAGTGGTGATATCATCAAAGCGTTCATTGAAAGCTATATGTAATTATTCTTAATCAACTTCTTTTTATGTTTTAGTACTTCCAGGTCATTGTTATTAAAGTGATGTTTCACTTAAAAACACACCCTTTTGAGAGCGTTTCAGATATTCAAGGAAACATAGCAATTGAGCTGAAAAGCAACATGGCAATCGAGCTGATTCTTCATCAACGTGGAGTCATGTTTTGGAGATCATCAGCATTATAAAATCATATCTGAATGTATAAAGGATAACAATGATGGTTTGCCAATAGGATGATATGTTCTGCAGCCTACTTCACTACTATATTTTCTGAAAGTTGGAAATAGGGTTATCCAGTAGAAAAACGCTCAGTTATTTTAAACTAACATCAGCAGGTATCCCTTGTAAAAGTAGCCAGGTGATTCCTTTTAGAGCATGATGCTCAGATCACTCTATAAAAGAATCTGTATGACATGATTGGCAATCGACCGTGTGTTCTCCAATGCCTTAACAATTAGGATAAAATGGAAGCACAGTTAAATTTGATCATGGTTTTCCAAGACGAAATTCGAGCTGTCACGGCATCACTGCCACTCTGATTTAATGACTATTGTCATCTTAAGTAATTAGAAGTGCACTATTTTTAAACCCCTGTATTTTGCAATTATTGCATTTAAGTAATTTCTTGAAAAGAAAATTACATTTTCCGAATGTATTACGCATCACATTGTTTTCAATTTAAAGACAATTGTATTTTCAATTTGTAAGAAATTTTCTCCTTCCTTACTGTGTGCTTTCATGATGTAATTGGAATCATGTCTTGCTAGCAATTCGAAGGTATGAAGCTCGAATACCGGCTAGGGCATCGTTGAGTTTCATGTTTCCCGCTGCGAAATGAACCTAATGACTCTGCATGCTTTCAGGATGTTGCATTTTCTTTGACAGCAATGTATAGTTTAAACTGTAATATAATATAAACGTTTCATACCAATATGACTCTAAATATGAAAAGTAGAAATGATTTGATATAATCGTGGCAATTAGAGTGATAATAATAATGCAAATATATTTTCATTTGAAACTTATGATGACTTACCAAATAACATTAGAAGAATCTATATATAAGCCGAATTTTTTCTTGATAGTCGGAGTTATAACAGTGTAAACAGTCTTATACACATAATAAAAATACTTGCTTGGAATGCTAAATACGTAGGAAAGAAATATGAAGGAGAACTAATATTCTTTCTAATTAAAGAGGTGGGTCTTCATTTCTAAAATAAGTTTTACTCAGACTTTAACTTTTATATCTTTTGTCAATACATATTTAAAATTTTGATGCAGCACTATATTTCAATTTTATTGTTTCCTACTGCATTCTTCTCCAAAGAAAGTTAATATAAAATTTCAAAAACATTTCCATTTAATAGAAAGTGATTAAGTATTGTTTCTTCGAGAATCTTTGTAACCACTTATTCGTTTTCCGAAGTAAATATTAGTTATTAGCTTGCTTTTTATGAACATTTATGTGTTATATGCACATGTCAGAGTTTAGTACTCGTTAATGTGCACAGTATATTTTCTTCATTTTAAAGGAAAATCTTTGAAAACGTAACTTATAAATGTGCACTAGTTAATGAAAAGAATATGTTTTACCATTAAAAAGAACGTGATTGATTTTTTGAGTAAAAGAATTAATATTCCTGAACAAAATCTCTAAAGCCCTTTATTCGAGTATATTAATGTGAACACGCTTTTGCAATTTTTTGTACTTCCGCAAAGGAAATGTTTTATATGAAATGTTTAAAAAAATCATCTCTGTCTATTAAAAATACAGGTTTAACGGTCTGTTTTTCAATGAAAGATTAAATTTACGAAAGTAAATGAAAATGTTTCGACGGATTCAATAAGATGAGCTTTTTCTCCATGCCTCTTTTGACCAAATATTAATTAAGGAAACTGAATCCATTTTAAGCTGACTATCGCATAAAATGGAAATTAGTAATCAATTAAATTCGAAAAACTAATAAAGACTGATACTTCAAGATGTAGATGCGATATATCCTTAGGTATTATTTATTCAGTATGGTCTTACTTCAATAGAAATTATA
Source organism: Stegodyphus dumicola (assembly GCF_044657685.1). Lineage (NCBI taxonomy): Eukaryota > Metazoa > Arthropoda > Arachnida > Araneae > Eresidae > Stegodyphus > Stegodyphus dumicola. The sequence goes on from NC_140781.1 coordinate 188,010,338, forward strand.
AAGAATGCATTAAATTTAATCTTAAACAGAAAATTTTTTAAACCCTAAATTAGGCTTTAAATATAAAAATTGCTTAATAACTTAATTTTTTAATTTTTTTTATCTTAAACCATTTTATTTAGAAGAAGTATTTATCAAACTAAAAAAATCAATCGAAATTCTTTGAATGTCACAGACATGTGTTAATATTTTTGGCTCTTTTCAAATTGCTTGCAAAAATATTATTTTCCTGAGAAGTGCATTTTCAGCTATTCTTGCAGACTTACTGATATGTAATACGTTTCAACTATATATTTCACATTAAATTAAGGAAAATATATCGCCTGTCTGTAATGATTTAACAAAGGACCTGAATACTATCACTCTGCTTGTCGTTATTTCTCAAGCCAGCGGATGTTTTGAAAGTAAAAGGAACATTTTATTAACTACAAGAAATATAAATAAATCTTTTTTAATCTCTTAATTATTCCCGAAAGAAGCACAAATGATCACAGTTTTGAATTAACGAACCATATTTAACTAATGCTAATCAATAAAAAAATATAAGATTCTGAACCTATTTCGCAAATACAAGAAAGCCATTTGGGGATAGAGGATATGGAGAGCGTACATCAATCAACGAGGGGTCATCGGAAGACTACGACACGAGACGATCAGATGAGACCTCAAGCAAATGATCGACGACGTAATTAACACATAGGGAATCCTTCATGGCGATGTATACATCTCTCCTAACTGAATCTGGGAAGTTTTGGTGCAAATAATTCAACTCGTAAGGGCGTTATTATTTTTTAAATAATAATCAGTACTTTTAATGGACTTACTGAGCATTAATTTTAACACTAGACTGTTGAAATTAGAATGACTTAAGGAATACTCAAACCCGTTACACTGTATTGCTCGAAATATAACAAGCGATTTCTTTACGTTGTTCAGTCTAATATTTAATTTCGATATTTCAATGTATGCAGGTGCATAGTGGATAGGAAAGTAATCCTGAGCTCAGAAATATCAGCTTAAATCCAGTTAATATAATTTCGGATAATACATGATCATTTGCAAAACGTTATCATAATTTATATTCATCATAATTTGTTTTATTTATTTATTTCTAGATTCCACTACCCAAACCTCGAGGGGATATAAACAATGACGAAGTTATATAATAAGCTTGTCATTGTGTTTATAGCAGTTCCCCAAGAGATATCTGAAAGATAAATTACTAATTTATATTGAAACATATACTACATATAGAAATTTGTAAATTTATCATACTCGTATATCAGATTTGGAAAATAATTGTTGCTACTGAAAAGCTTAATTTCTCTATTACACGACTTTATGAAGAAAGTACGCAGAATCTTCTGAAGCCAAAAATTTTCAAATGCTTTATTATAATAATTTTACAGGTTTTTGTTTTTCACATTTTCAAGTGTTAGAGGGATCTGCCAATTCGTATGCTCACCTTGGGAGAGCGAGGGATGGATTGCTTTTATAGCCACTCAGATCAGAAGCAGTAATTAGGCAGAGCTGAAGCATAATTACATCTGATGAATAAGACATGTCTCATACGAAAGCATGAACTTCTATTTACTTCCCTCAAGTCGCAAATTGCGAGTTCATTCGAAACACTTACACAGTTGGTTCTATTCCTCGTATGGTTCCCCCACTCTCTTAATTTAGTAATTCACTCCCAAAATTTATATTTTAACAAAACATCAGATAATTATTTTATCATTATTATTTCCTTGTTCCAATGAAAGATAAGTGTAGACAAATGATAATACGCAACTCTTAATAAAATAACTATTTTTTTCGTTATCCAGCTCAAATTTATTAACCCAATTTAAGGACGATTAAAACCGATGCTTTGTACCTTCGCATTAATTATTTTTTTGGAATTTATTCATTTAAAAGTATTTAGCTAAATCATGAAGAATGCTAGTAATATGCTTTATTTTTAAAACATAAATTTTTTAGTTTTATTTGAATGTCTAGTAAGATAGATGTTTATAGTAGCTGAAGTATATTTGAAGTGAATTGTGTTATTTCTTTTCTAATAAAAGGTACTAAATAAATAGAACTTTAATCGGGTTACCATGGAAGGAAACACACTTCTGTTGCGGAAACGTTAATGACCTATAAATGCGTTACATACATTGGAGGACGGAAAGGAAAAATAAAAGATTCACTAGTCAATTAGCCACGTTAGGATATAAATACTACCAAATTTTAATGTGAAATTAAAAGAAGCAATTATATAAATGAATGAAATAAAAACTGTTTAAAACATTCCTGATATCTGTATATTTTTATTAATTTTCAACATTTTAATAACATAACAAAAACTTTTGTACTTAGTTATCGATCGCACTTAGCTACATATATAAAACTTGTAAGAATGTTATTAAATATAAATGAAAAAAGTACATGTATTATTTACTCGAGTAATCATAAAACTACTCTTCCTTTTTTATACATTTTTGTAAGTTAAGGGCTTCTGAATAATATTATTTTAATTTATCACTTTCGTTATTTTGATCCTTACGCCCCCTAAGCAATGAAATCCTAATGGGTAATAGCAATCTTGGAAATAAATGATTTTAGTCATCTTAAGGAAATTTCCAGTTAATCAGGTATTTTTCTACTATTTTACAGAACTTTCGATGCTTACAAGATAAACAACTCGTAGCATAATAAGATTAAAATTTCTACTTATGTAATAATTAACATTCGTGTTTAGTGAGTACGAATAATTCAAGAAATTCAAAATTTTATTCCTTTCCCCAGTTTTCTGAAATATTCAGTTAATACTTTTCTGTATTTAAAAGTGTTTTAATACTTGTACAATTGAAAGCAATGTATATTTCTTGCAGCTTTAACTAGGTACATTCAAAATTGAATGCAAAATTTTATATCATGCATTTATATTTTTCTGAAAAGATTAGGTTTGAAGCTTCGCTGTAAACGTTTAAGTTCATATTAAACGTATTGTTAAAGGCAGTTTACGATTATTTTTCTTCCTGAACATAGAAGTTTAATTTCCTGTTTGAAGCCTGATGGCAAATCCATAAGAGTTATGATTAGATATTACATAATAACTAATTTGTCCATTACAATCCATAACACTTGAATTTTAAAAAGATCCTTTACTTCAGTTATAGTTATTAAGAAGTAGTCTCCTTTTTTATTCTAAACGAAAATCCAATATTCATCACGGAGCAAATGTAAAATGCAATAGTTCAAGCTATCGAGCAGAGTTAAAACAAAACTTTAAGAAAGCCAATAATATTAAGGATATAAAGCCAATAATATAAATAATATAATTAAAGCCAATAATATAAAGCCAGTAATATACATGGAAAGAAGCATAGAAACTGCTGAGAAACTGAATGCTAAAGCTAAGAAAATTTATTTTATTCTAATTCTTGCTGAAAAATATAAGTATGGACTACCTCCATTTTTTACATTTTATGCCAAAGGTTTTAAATTATTTTAAAATTAATTGGATTTTTTCCACATCTAATGGTTTCCCGTTAGTAACTGTATTGAAATAATGAGGTTATCTGTGCTTGGAAAAGAATTTCATGAATAGTTGTTCGCCATCGAACTACTTTTTGCCTGATAAAGAACTGGTGCCTTATATGTGAGAAAAGATGTCGTGCCTAATATTAGTATTAATAAATAAAGCAAATTTGCAATAGAATAACCTTAATTAAAACATTGAAAAATAACTACTTAATTGGCAACTACAGAACTAATTTTTATAGATATTTTACATACGCATATTTTGCCCTTTATTAATTTAGAACATTATAGCAAATAATATTTTTAATCAGCTCACATACATACACGCATTATTTCCAACACTATTTTAAAAGTAATTTGCAAAAAAAAGGTTAAAGTTACAAATTCTGACGAATCAATCACAGTAAGAAAATGCTGCAGATGATACGTAGTAGAAAAAGGCATATGAATGTTTTTTTTTTTTTTTTTTTTTTTTTTTTTTTTGCTTGCTAGAAATTGAGTGAATGAAGCAAACACTGGAAACTTTACATAAATCGCCATCTAGTTTCCCAACATTTCAGTACTCTATGCTAAAATCCTTAATTGCAGAGCATGCGTTCAAATGTTAAACTTTCACCGGTTGTTTAGATCAAAAATCGAACCTCAGCCACAGTGACCTTTCTTAGAAAGTCCTGAAAGCAGTTATTCGGTGTAAGAAACATTCCCAATACTTTCCATAAGCCACGACTTTCAAACACGGTTAAAGACCTTCTTCTTGAAGGTTAAATTCAAAAATACCTTTATATATAATTTTGCAGTATGAAATAACATGGTAACACTGTCTTCTAGATGACCTTTTGTCCTGTTTAGTCGAGGAACCTATTGCAGCATCATCTCTTTGGCAATCTCTTTGAAACGCTGAGCCATATGAATCACGCTTTGAATGTCTTTAACAGAATTTAATATATTACCTGGATATGCTTACAAAACGTTTACTTAATGTTTTTTTATTTCTCCTTTCTTAAATAAAATATAATGTTTATGATTTCTTAAACTGATATCTTGATACAATTTATTCATAAGCATCACAGCGAGAAACAGTGTTGTCGTTTTAATGCGAATTATTGCTTCAGAATGTATATGAGCAAAACGTATGAAGTACGTTTTGGTCTTTAGTCCTTAAAGGCCTCTTACGTCCTTTATTTCTTATTAATTTAATTTTCGAGGCTGAAATTATAACTGTAGCTTCTATATACTTTTTGTTTATGAGATGCTTTAAGTGAACTTAAAATTTACAATTAACTATATGTTTAATTTAGACCGAATATGCACCATGTATTTGATTTAATAAGAATAGGAACCCACCTTTATAAACAACATTACTTACTGCATGTTTGGAAAGCCATTGAAAAGATGGTGTAATTGTGCTTCGAATGCTCTTGACACCCAGGAATACAAGCCTGATTTTAAGTGCAATTTACATGTGTAAGATAATTTTTAAATTGCATTTTAAACAGCTTTCTAGTCTAAAAATTATTCTTTTAATTCTAAAGCTATCCGCTTATTTACCTTCTAAGTATGAATTGCCTGATGTTTAAATTACTATGCTTCTGTAAATGTTGATCCAAATCTCTAATTAGCTTCGAAATAAGGTTAATCTATGAATATTTATACAATGAATATCTAGCGGCATTTTGCCTTGACCAGTAATGTTGAAGACAATTAACTTCTCAATGAAAAATTACGGAATTATCAAAAATACTTCCTACTCTTAATCGTAAAGTGTACAGAGGCGTCCTTTTGAAATTGCTTTATTTCTTTATATAATTACCTAAATGACGTCTTTAATATCTTTCAGAAGTTAACAGGCGATGATTAGATTAGGACTTCCATGATAGTATTTACTCCAGAATAGAAACTTACGAAGATTTCTTCGTCATTCCATTATGTACCACCTTGTAAAAAGTAGCTCACTAAAATGATAGATGAAGCTACGTTCAAAAGAAAAGTGTGATAGAGAAAAAGTATGGGAAATAAAAGTGACGGTAATACTATAAGAAATATTTTTTAGAACAGAGTTTCCTTTAAGTAAACCAACATTAAATTATTTTGTGATTTTGTATCCATTTTCAGAGAATCAGTGTTGATGAAGTTAGGTTCATTTATCCTCAAGAAACCTAAACCATCGACATAAATGTCCTTGACGTGCCTACAGACACTCAGATATTTTCGTTTTCAATTTGTTGAGCTTAAAAGCAAGACTTCATAATACTCACGATGAAAAAAATTGACTCGCTCTAATTATAATTCTCTCTCCGCTAATATTTTGCGCCAGATTAAATATCCTCAATCTGTTAAAGTCCCTGCTGAAATACGCTTTTCTTTCTTTAATACCAGCTTTACAAATTTATTAGAACATTTAAACTTAAATATATGTAATGCATTCTTTATGTATGTGTTTTTGCATGCAATAGGATTTCTGAGATGAGAATTCGGGGAAACAGCCTCAAGCTAAAATGCGATTTTTTAATAAGACTTGAGGAATACGTCTGCAAAGTACCAAAATATTTTTTTCACTTCTTGAATCATCTAATCATATTTATTTTTAATTACATATTGTGTATCTTAATGTTTGTAATGCATATTTGCTAGGATAATAATAGACGGTTTACGTGTTGATTCTTATAAACTATAAACTAAGTTTATATAAACATAAATTAATTATAAACTATAAACTATGTTTATAGTTTATAATTAATTTATGTTTATAGTTTATAGTTTATAATTATGATCTGACGTAATCGCACTTTTGCTAAAGTGCGATTACGTCAGATCATAATTATAATTATCATTAACCCATATTTGCTTTCTCGGATGGGAGCATTCAATGTTTTAAGAAGCAGTATGCATATTTTAATTAAATTTATCTTTCTGAGAAAGAATTACATCTGAAATAGAATTTGCTGTTGGTCTCAGGGTTTATATTTTAGAGCAATTTATGATACACATCGACTAACTGATGTCTTAAAAGTAACTTCTTGAAGCTTAACTGATTTTATCTTGTCATAAAGTCTGGTTCCACTTGCTTTATCTTGTTCAATAAATAGTTTGTTTCCCTTTTTCTTTAATGATTTAGAAATCTCTCATGATCTCAAGTTTACAAAGCCAGGCGGTGAAACAAATAATTGCACAGATCATGGTAATAATTTCTGAGTAAATACAGTTATTCGCAAGTGCATGTAAAACCCATTGATGCTCAGAGGCATGAAGAGCGAAAGAGAAAAGAAAAAAAAATCTATTATTTCTTCTAAAATTGAAACACCGGTTTGTCACAAAAGCATTCTAAAAATATTACAGTAGAGATCCAGTTATCCCGAACAACTCATACGCATAATCAGATAATCCGGTTAATCAGGCTATTCTTTTTCTGTATGCCAAACAAATATTTATACTATAAACGAAGGCATTTTTATTCCTGTTTTATTGCAACAAAAATTATACAACTAAAAAACTAAAACAGTTTTATTTCCGTTGAACAAAGTCCAAAACACACCTATTTCGACAAACCTGGATGACGAAATGATTTTTTATTTGTCTAAGCACGCGTTTTTATTTGCCTAAGCACGAGTCAAAGGAGAATACCTATAAAACATTACGATGCTTAGTCTGTGTTTAGAAAAAAAGCGTTTAATCGTGTCTTAACAGCGATTTGTAAAGTACAATTAACGTCACAAGACTAGATGGTTGACAAATATTGATATGTGAACACACGCTATTGAATTAAATGTGATCAGTGTGCATGACATGTTGATCAGCTTATTAGTGCTTTATTTGTAAGCCAAAACGCATGCCATATACATTTATCTAAAGTCATTTAAAAACTTCTTAAAAATGCATACGATATCCTATATTTATTTTTATTATTCAAATGAACAAAAAAAAAAAAAAAAAAAAAAAAATTCAAGTATTTTCTCCCTCCTATCTGCATTCCATTGTGGTGTAACGGTAGCACACTCGACGCGTATTCAAGTCCCGGAGCACATTTTTCATTGCACATTTCTCACGATGCTTGCTTAAAAAAATATCCTAATGACTCTACTGTGGCGTCCAAACTAAAACGTGGTGGATGATGATTTTTCATCACCAGGACTTGGACCATTAAAAGACCATCACCAGGACCATTAAAAGGGGGGATGTATGTAAGGTATTTCCTCCCTCCTTTCTACATGCCTTCGTGGTGTAACGGTAGCACACTCGGCGTTTATTCGAGAGGTTCGGGTTCGAGTCCCGGTGATGGCATTGCTCATTTTTCATGCAATCCTACTTCAAAATACCCTAACGACTCTACAGTGGCGCCCCAAACTAAAAGTTGGTAGATAATGATTCTTTACCACCGGGATTTGGTGATTGTGCCCTCTATCCCAGTCGCCTTTTAAAAGAGGGTATATATAAAGTATTTTCTCCCTCGTTTGTGCATACCTTCGTGGTGTAACGGTAGCACACTCGTCTCGTATTCTAGAGCTCCAGGTTCGAGTCTCGGCGAGGGTACCGCACATTTTCCACAACATTCTGCATCAGAAAAACCTATAATGTTTCTACAATTTAATAGAAATTTTAATTTAAAGGATCTCTAAAGAAGAGCAAGATTTCCGTTAAGATTTCCCCATACCCTTCGTGGTGTAACGGTAGCACACTCGGCGTTTATTCGAGAGGTTCGGGTTCGAGTCCCGGCGATGGCATTGCTCATTTTTCATGTAATTCTACTTCAAAATACCCTAACGACTCTACAGTGGCGCCCCAAACTAAAAGTTGGTAGATAATGATTCTTTACCACCGGGATTTGGTGATTGTGCCCTCTATCCCAGTCGCCTTTTAAAAGAGGGTATATATAAAGTATTTTCTCCCTCGTTTGTGCATACCTTCGTAGTGTAACGGTAGCACACTCGTCTCGTATTCTAGAGCTCCAGGTTCGAGTCTCGGCGAGGATACCGCACATTTTCCACAACATTCTGCATCAGAAAAACCTATAATGTTTCTACAATTTAATAGAAATTTTAATTTAAAGGATCTCTAAAGAAGAGCAAGATTTCCGTTAAGATTTCCCCATACTACCCTCTTCAGTTCAAAACGAAGGCTCGTTTATGTGACGATTGCATCAATAGATAATACCCAGTATTATAATACTACACCATAATACCATAATTCCTATGAAATTATATTATTATACTCTATAGTTACCATAATTCCTATGTAAAAAACTGTTTTAAGAAATTGCGATTTTTTTTGCCGCATTTATTCTGATTCTACCCTGACAAAGGATAGTCACCAGCAGGAAGTAGCAGATTTCATCTATAATGCCATAACTATTTCTGAGCAAAAGTGATTCAGAATATATGAAAATACGCTGAATATGAAAATTCTTTTATTCCATACATATTGGTCTTTTATTCCATATAGTGCAGCAGAGCCTATTTTATCGAAAACCCGGAAAGAGAGAGAGAAAGAACCAGTCATGTTAGATAAGTAGCTTATGAACTGGAGCGATTTGGTTTAGTAGTCTGATACAGCCATGCGAAATGTTAGGCCTTATCACCCTGCGTCTTCTTTCACTCCACATCAGTTACGGTAAAAAAGGCACTGAGGAAAAAAGCGTTGTCATATTATGTTTTCTTCCCCAATGAATTGGTCTCAAGGGTAACAATTGCTACAAATTTGATAGTAGACTGCGTCATCTGTAAAATACGTCACTTTTTGTGAGCAGAAACGTGAACTGATGTGCCTGACTGACGACAAAAATGTGTTCCTTATTGTCTCTCACTATTCCAAATGGAATAGGAGTAAAGGAAATGATAATAGTTAAAAGAGAATCCTTGCTTCCTTTTCTGTTAGACAAGACCGATTTTCCTTCATTTAGCGTAGACACAGATAAGAAACCATTTTCCTTTAACAGTAAGATTTCTTATTTAACTTTTGTGTGAAACCGCTAAGTATTCGAATCTAAAACATACTAAACAACATTATCAAATAATGGCAGAATTAATGCAATATCAATGTGTTACCTCCTATTTTTTTTCAACCGAACACTTAAATAATTAGTCAATAAATGCTTGTATTAGGAGATAATTTCAAAGATTTTTCTTTATAACTATTTTATCCAACTAACTGTATCTTTTTACTCTTCAAAACATTTATATGGATAACTCTATCCATTAATTTACAACTCCAATACAAGTAAAACAAACGGAATTCTACCATGATACAACTACAGGGGTTGGACAAAAATATGGAAACACCTTTAAAAAATATGTTTCTTTGCTTAATATGGTGTAGGAAACCCGTTGGCATCCAAAACAGCTTGCAGTCTTCTCGGAATGGATAAATACAGTTCCTGAATGTTTACCAAGGGAATATTATACCATTCTTCCTGCAAAACGGTGGCAAGTTCAGATAACGATGTTTGCGGTGGATAACGAGAACGCACTTTCCGTTCCAATGTAGACCACAAAGGTTCGATAATATTCAGGTCTGGTGACTGTGGTGGCCAGGGGAGATGGGACAACTCATCCTCGTGCTCAGAAAACCAGTCCTGGACAATGTGAGCTGTGTGAACAGGGGCTTTGTCGTCTTGGAAGACACCATCACCATCGGGGAACAAAGTTTGTACCATGGGATGAACTTGATCAGCCAAAATGTTCATATAAGTCTTGGCAGTCATGTGCCCTGACACAGTTATCATGGGGCTAGCAGAGAACCACGATATGGCTGCCCAAACCATAACAGAACCCCCGCCATGTTTCACTCTTGGGAAGAAGCAGTCTGTATTATAGTCTTGAGATGGCGTTCTCCAGACGTAAACTCGGCCAGAAGTGGGAAACAATGTGAAAGAAGACTCGTCAGACCATATTACTCGCTTCCACTGCTCTATAGTTCAGGCTTTATGACTTAAACACCACCTTTCCCTGTTACGGGCATTAGCATCACTGATGAGTGGCTTCTCAATTGCAGCACGGCCAGCAATTCCCTGTTTATGAAGCTCCCTTGTAATTGTTTTGGTATTCACAGGGTTCGGTAACACAACATTCATTTCAGCAGTAACTTTTGCAGCTGTGGTCTTCTTATTTTTCGTCACAATTGCCCTTAATGATCGTCTGTCACGATCACTCAGGACACACTTTCGTCCGCGCTGTGATTTAGCAGATGATGTTTTTCCGCTTTTCAAATATGCGGAATAAATCTTCGATACAGTACCTCTTGAAACACTAAACACCTCGGCTATCTTGCTTATGGAAGCACCTACCATACGTGCTCCAACAATTTGCCCACGTTCGAAGTCTGTTAACTCTGACATAATGCAATGACAACCTCACATAACAGTACTCCGACAACAACTGAACTGTTTAGCACATTTACGAAGTTGTATAGGTGGCGTCAGTAGTCAAAAACGCCAGCGCCACCTACATATTTCATTAAAATCAATCTTTCTTTTCAAACATGCATTTCACAAGGTGTTTCCATATTTTTGTCCATCCACTGTATGTAGAACTAAGGGAATTCTGATGAGATTTACATTTTGCTGATGAAATAATTTACAGTTATAGTACTTGATTTAAAAAATACCTTGAATATATGCATAATCAGATCCTTGGAAAAGAAAATGAAAATTCTCTGCAAGAGAAACATTATTCATGCTGTCGAGACTTATCCTAATTTATATGGCGAAGCTTGTATTGTGCATATAAATTGAATTATTTATATAAGTAAACAAAGGCCAGCATTTAAGTTCAATTGATTACATTTAATAATAACCACTGTATAAATATGTATTATTTGCTGCCGTAAATCGAATTTATGTTATTTTCAATTTTCAAAGATAATTTTACGATTATTAGCTTTACTTTATGCCAAAATTTTATACGTTTTTTTATATTATATTATATTATATTATTTGTTTATTTATTATATTTTATTATATATATATATATATTTATTTATTATTTTATAAATATTTATTATATTTTTATTTCTTAATTTTGTAAATGTATTTTCTCTTGATATATTAATAAGGTATTTCCTCCATCATTTCTCCTCATCTCCTCATCTCCAGTTGCTTTTTAAAATCGGGAATATATAAGGTATTTTCTTCCTCCTTTCCGCAAGCCTGACTCGTAATCACGAAGTCCGGAGCTCGAATTTTGGCGAGGTCATTGCTCATTTTTTATGCACTTGCTTCAATATAGCCTGATAACTCAACATATTAAATTATCATAAGCATCGAATAAAAATGATCAATATCTTCATGACTTAAATTAAATGGGTCAATGAAAAATTTAGAAAATGTTATTTAATTTATAATGTCCTATTGTATATCTTCTATAAAAAATTATTGTACTGCATCAAACATTTTCTCTAGTTGTATGGTTACAAAATACTTATATTTTTAATAGTTATTTAAATATTCTTATTAATTTGCAATGGGCTTCAATGACACTATTATAAATTGATAAGAATATTTAAGCAATTACTTAACGTATACAACAGATTAAAACGTATACAACAGATGTTTTCTCCTAAGAACGGATGTTCTGCTGTGTAAATAGCATGAGATCGCTAAAGGCACAGTGTTCCCGCTGATGGAACACCCTGTTTTATTCGATGATTCTGCGTTTGCTTTTTGTATGAAAAATTTAAAAAATATCAAACAAATAATATAGAGTACAGCCAATAAAATTATACAGAAATTTGTTTTCAAAAAGAAATTTTTTCTATCACAAAAAAAGAGGAAATTAAGAAGCGATTCAAGTTGGGTCTTCCATGTAGTGGAACACTTAGCAACAAAAGATTAAAATAACACTACGAACAAATATTAATTTAGAAGTCAAACAACAAAAATAACCGTTATATTTGCAAATTTTCACAGACAGATTCATTCTGTGAAAATTTGAAAATATAACGGTGATTTTTGTTGTTTGACTTCTAAATTAATAACGTTGATTGCTTTAGCAACGTGAAGTCATATCTTGTACGAATCAGCGCCGACCCATATCCACAATTCTTACAATTAAAATCCGTGACGTTTTGTTTTTCGAATAATCAAAATGCTAAAATATTTTGTTTTTTATTGTATTTAGTGGAAAGCAGATTCAAAAAGGAAAGAAATTCGCGTGATATATTAAACACATCGACCGTATGCTCATTTATCCGAATTGAAAGACTCTCCCTAAAACTACAATTTAGATCAGCGTTTCCCAACAGGGGTCCACGTAGCCCCCAAGGGTCTGTAAGAGCTTTGACAGAATCCACAGGAAATATTTGTATTTCGGAAGTCCGTAATATAAACTAAGGACTTCGTCATAAGATTTTATTAATAAAATAATTAATTATAATAATAAAATAAAATAATGTGATAGAAAAGTCCAGAAATTCCGGATTAGAATACAGTCGTATTTTTTTAAACGTTCTTTAGTTATCGGGAATGTCCATAGAAAATTCTCAAGAAGAAATCGTAATTTAAGCACCAACCAATCTAGAAAAAGTCAGTCAATCAGAGGTAGTCGTTTTATTGTGTAGTACGCTATCGGTATTTTGTGGTGAAATTTACTGTTTATGTTAGTGAACGTTATAGTTCTAGTGAATAATGTTTCCATAAGTATCTACCAGCAGTGGCAATTCCTGAGGTGAGCAGTGGCGTAGCCGACCTCCTTCCGAATATTAAAATATAAAGTTTTAATTTTCAATCCATTTCTTATTTTTTTAACTTTAATTTTACAATTCCTTTTTCACCCATAGATTCAACCATAGATTCCTTAAGTTAAAGATACTTGCACAAGTTAATCAGTAAGGCCAATAGTAATAGAGATACTGTTTAGTAGCCATAGAAATAAATTTGTATACATTGTTTCAAATACTACATTTACTTATTTATTTTTTACTACTTCTGTAAGTAAAAACGTGTTTTAGATTTCTCAATTAATATTTTAAAAACTGGTAATTTACATTTTTTATATTATACTGTTATTGCTTAATTATAATCCTTTAATAACCTACAAATAAATATTTCATTTAAGAATTGTTAAGCTAGTGTTTCTCAAATTAAGGTACAATAACACGCGGAATAAATATTAATTTAGAAGCGTTATATATTACAAAAATCAGCGTTATATTTTCTTCCAACTTCAGTACTGCGGTTTACCGTAAACCTTCATCGGTTTGCCTTCCACCACGCTTCAAATTATGTCATCCGACTTAACAAAAGTTAGCTTCATTTTATTCCTATGTTTTCCGTGCTCTTCAAGTTTGATCCTTCAAACTATCCCTTGATGAAGAATTAAATTATTTAAAAGCAATAGCTATTGACAGGGGCTTTTCACCCAACAATATTAATCAAGCAGTTAAAAAATTCTCATCTCAACACCCCAAAAGGCATATTCTTGTTCTTATTGTTCTAGGAGGTTATAAAAATTTTGTCATTCCCTTCTTTCCATCAATTAGCTATAAAGTTGCACGTATTTTCCAGAAATTTAACTTTCGGGTCGCTTAATATCCCATCAATAAAATTCCGAGTTCCATACTTAAGGACCCCATTTCCGGATATGAATTCCTGGGGTATTTACTTGCCAGTGTGGCTTAATTTACATTGGCCAAACTAGGACAGCCTTAAAATTTCGCGTTAAGGAACATGGGGCATATGTTAGAAAAAAGGAAACACAGAAGTCTTCTGTTGCCCAACATTGTTGATCCGAAAATCTCACTTTCAATTTTTCTGCTACCAAAATTATTCAAAAAACATCTTCCATTGATGAACTGGGTTTTCTAGAGGCATTTCACATTAAAAAATCTTTCTGTTCTAGTTAACGACCCTAATTTCAATCCATCTTTGCCTTCAGCCATTAAAGAAATTATGTTTTAGTTTTGGTTTCATCAACAGATGGTGCAGGTGGCTTGTCTCCTGTCTAGGCTTTCTTATCTTATCTAATCATTATATCTTATCTCATTCATTTGCGCTTTTGCAGCTGAGGATGATGGTTCGGTAAAACCATTGAAACTAGTCCCGTGAAAATTTGAAAATAAAATATAACGTTGATTTTGCTGTTTGACTTCTAAATTAATAGTGTTTCTCAACTCGTTTTCTCCCATACACCTATTTCACCAATGTTAGGAAATCATTCTCTGCCTCTTTATTTTTCAAAATTCTAAAAATACATACGCATTTATTTAGATTATTTAATTTTTTTCCTATAAATAAAACAACAGTGTAGAAAATGTTGATAAATACCAGAACTTTAATAAGAGTAGATTTTTTTTATTTATAAACTAAAACTAAATATTTAACTGTTGAATAAATGACTGACAGCAATCCTCCTTCCCTGAAACGGTGAAATTCCCTTCCAGGGATAAATACCTAGTTGAGAACTCCTCATTTAAATTTTTAATTATATTAATCAATTAATTAATTATTTAATTATATTAATTAATATAACTAATTATTTAATTATATTAATTAATATAACTGATCATTTAATTAATAATTAACTATTCATTTATATAGTTATTATTTTATTATTAATCATTTAATTATATATAATTATAATTAATTAATTATTTAATCATATTAATTAATTTTACGACCAAATGTTTAATTTATTAATATCATATACACGTATGTGGGTCCACATACTTAAAATTAGCGCTCAGGAGGTGCACAAGCAAAACATGTTGAGTACCCTTGATTGAGATGCTGAGCTATGAAACTATTAGTCGGTATAATTAAGTAAAGAAAAGAAGAGACTAGTTCTCAGAAAATCAAATGATGTTAATACTTTGAAAGAGAGAACGAAACGAAAATGTTTTTTAGAGAGCGCAGATCATGTGCAAAGTTTGTGTTTTGCACCGATGTTGGCTTTTTCAGAATTTCATGCTTTATGATCACTTTATCACTTTTAAATCTGTATTTGAACCCAAATACGAGTTTGAAAGCTAAAAACTGGAGAAAAAGCACACGTTTCATATTAAATCACAAACCATAATACTGTGGGTGAACTATTGCGTGTTAGAATTCTGTAGTAACTTTATTGTGACGTTGCACTTAGCTATTAAACCCTTGAAATTAAATTTTGAAATTGAATTTTTTTATAAAAATTTCCAGAGCACTTGCTCTTTAAAATATTAATTATAAATCAAGTAAAGAAGAGTTATATATTCTCATATAGTAGAAGCTAACGTTTGTAATATTTCAGAATTTGTATTACATCGACTTAATACTTGCATCATATGTTATCACATATTATCTCTGCAACACTGGCACATAACCTTGCGTTTTAACATTTATGTTGTAGTGTTTATGCATGTGTGAATAAATGAATTAGAAGATAATTAAGATTTGTGCCAGTAATGATTTAGAGTAATCGAAGCAAGCAAACAAATGATGATTAATTGAAGAATGCATGATGCATATATCAAATTCTCTTTTATCTGTTATTTTGTAGCAAAGGATAAAAATGTAAAAGATGGAACGGCTAAAATTCAGCATCCCAAGATTGTTCTTGAACATAGACATATTTAGAACATAAAATGAAAAATGATGCTTTGGAAAGTTAGCTATTTTGTTACACTCTTAAACAATGTTCCAGTGAGGCGTATATTTCGTAACAATTATACTTTGCAAATTATACTTTGGAGATGCCTTGTCATGATGAATGTCGTGGGATTGTGTTGACCATTACCAGGCAAGTGATATTGGATGAAGCAACAAAACTATATAACTCCGATCCTGTTTGCTATCCGCTACTAATATTGTCACTGATTAGTTACAGATCTATTTTTATTATTCTTTTCTAGATAATTGTTATACTTTTGTTTACCTATCATAAGACACATAAAATTGTTTGGTGCCTTTAGATTCTTCAGCTAATAAGCTTCTTTTCACGCGTTAAATTAAAACAAATAAAAGAGTCAAGTCATTACCTGAGCCATCAAATTAAATTTTTGCAGTACATTATTTAAATGAATCGATCATGTCTGACAATACACCAGAATATTGTGACATAATAATAAATATTTCTGTGTTTCTGTAGCACCCCAGGAATTCGAAAGGACACTAAATTCGATTACGGTCATTGATAAATCTTACAGCTATTCAGACAGGACAAAAAAAATCCCGAAAGACATATTTTTATTGAAAACCACACTGGTAGTTTCTATCAAATCCAAATACTTGTCGCCTGTGGCGACAAGTATCTAAAGTCAATAAAAACTACAAATCGTCAGCACTCGACTTTCTTTATTTGTTTTTAGCCACTTGAAATCAGAAGATATAGTGCCCCTTCTCAAAGAAAAGTTTATTTCAAGTTAATGCTGACAAAATATTTTTAAGAATGCTAGATTTTAATAAATTAATCCCTAGTCTTTGAGACTTCAGTGAAATAAAGCGGTAAAAATAAAGATTCCCTTGTGAATTCCCTTAAAGAAGGTAGCAAATATTTATCTCTGTTTATAAAGTAATGAGCCTCATTATATTTAAAGTTCGATACTTTTTATTTTGAAACGACATTTCATGAATTCCTTTTTGTACAATAGCAAAGGCGGAAGATTATAACAGTTTGCTTATTCGTAGTAACCTTATCTTCATTTGTTTAATACTTTTTACTCAAGAGTTTTAAAGTAATTGATATTAGAACTTATTAACACTAACGCAATATTTTATTTATTACAATAACAAAATAATTTTAAATTAAATATTCCCTCAAAAAATGAACCTCAGTTTATTGTTTAGGTATTGCTATAGGGTTATCATTAAAATCAATTATTAGAAAGCAGACTGAACGTAGCACTACTGAAAGTACTGAACTTAAAATAAAAGCTTTTAATTAAAATTTTAATTTTACTTTTAAATGCAAGCTAAGCTAAATGATAATTTTTGTACAAAGACACAAGCCACGCTTTGTCTTACCCTCAAAATTCCATCTCCTTTGAGGCTGCAAAAATGCCAGTTTAGAAATTCCTTTATTAGATCATCTCAATATATTATATTAAGATTCCAATGTGACGGACAATGATAATTCTCTTTGAAGACGATTTCCTTGGAATACAAAAATAACACCAAATGAGAACTCAATAATTTTTATTTTGTTCTTAAATATTATATTTTCCTTTTCGACAAAAAGCTATTTAAATGTTTTGCAGAATGCATTTTCAGCAATCAAACCTGCAACAGTGAATATTTCCATGCTATTTAAGTTATAAAACACAGTTTGAAGGTTTTGAAATGTTGACATTTCAGTATAAAAACGTAACTTCTAATTTAGCAAATTATACGAACTTTCATTTTTAAGGGTGAAATAAATTATCTAAATACACAGTTTTTTGAATAATTAATGAATTGAAAACACAATGAAAAATATATACTTTTGCCGTTTGCCTTGTATCAGAGAAATTCCTTGTTGTTATTGCAAAGAATGAGAGTAATAGACAACAGGAAGGAAGAATGACCTAAATAGTTAAAATGTAAAGTCTTAGTGTGATACTAAACCGGGGTTAAACAGAAAACTTGTATTGTGATGTTTAGAAAAATGTGTATTTAAAATCTCCCTAAGACAATATACCGAACGGCTATGCTCATAAGGAAGAGTTAGCTGACCAAAAGGTTAATTTAAAAAATTAAGAATGTTATTGCTCTGAGAGGCTAATGACTAAGTATCCTTACGGAATGTAAATCCGTTTAAAGATAATTTTCGACATAACGGATTACATAATTTTCTGAATGCTGGAATGCAATCGTCAAGAACTGTAACAAATGTGACAACGTACGGTGAAATTAATTTCCTTATTTGAAAATACGACAACTCGGAAATTTAAATAGCAATTAATCCTTAAGAAAATTGGAATATTATCTAGAACGGAACGGAAGTGGTCACCATTTCATAATGGAAGCACCTAATAGGTGGCCGCCATTGCGTCCTATGAAGGGACGGACAGTTACAACCATGGATTCTCGGGATTCGAAACTGGGCCTATCGCTACGGCAATGAGAACCATTAACCCCTATACCGCTCCGGCGGCCTTTTCTTCTAATTTAATGACTAAATTTGTACAGTCATTGGGTTATTTTGATGCTGCATACGTGACAAATGAAGAATGCCCTGGCCGGGACTCGAACCTGGACCTCTCTAATACGCCCGAGTGTGCTACCGCTACACCACGAAGGCATGCAGAAAGGAGGGAGAAAAATACCTCATATGCTCTCCCTTTTAAAAGGCTACTGGGAATTAGGAGACTCAATCACCTAATCCTGGTGGTGAAGAATCATTATCCAGCATTTTTTAGTTCGGGCACCACTATAGAGTACTTAGGATTTTTAAAGTAGGAAAATGAGCAATACCCTCGCCGGAACTGGAACCTGCACCTCTCTAATACGCCCGAGTGTGCTACCGTTACATCACGAAGGCTTGCAGAATGGAGGGAAAGAATACCTTATAAACTAAGTTAAAATGTAAAAACACAGTGTGACCATAAGTTAAGTTTCTTTACTCTGAGCATTTAACATCTTCATTTGAGCGACAAACTTAATCTGCACTAATTAAAGCATGAGGAACAGTTTTAATTACA
Source organism: Stegodyphus dumicola (assembly GCF_044657685.1). NCBI lineage: Eukaryota > Metazoa > Arthropoda > Arachnida > Araneae > Eresidae > Stegodyphus > Stegodyphus dumicola. The sequence continues at coordinate 188,029,445 of NC_140781.1, forward strand.
AAAAATAGTACCAACATCCCAGATATATACAATAATCATCGATAAATGGCGCTGTGGTAAAACAAAAGTAGCTTCACAATTTACAGAAAAATTCTGCGAAGTTAAAAATAAATTTTATTTGATACATACAAAATTTTTAAAAAATCAATTCTGTATTTAAAGCACTGTTTTTATAACTCGAAGGTTAATTAGTTACTACCTGATGAAATGGATACAGTTCCATATAGTCCTATAAATCAAAAAATATTACTATAAATCAAAAATTCTGTTCCGCTTACACTGTGCTTTCAGGGGAGCGAGGATGCTCCTTTCTGACAATATTTAAAATAAACCGAGTTATCTCCTCATGCTACTCGAATTCTAAACCTACACTTCGCTCAAAAAATTATGATTAACTGTGGGTGTCAACTTGCCTGGCCATCTCGTTGTTTTGGCATTATTCCATGTGATTTTCAGGGCATGCCTGAAAATCGACATTTAAAATGTTTATGCTCCATTCTAATAGTCTAAGAGGCTAACCTAACTCAACATATGATGTAATCTTTGGCACATTCTATTCATGACGCCTGTTCCGAAGGAAATTATTTATCCACAAAAGCTGTCACCACCCCGAGAAATATCCATTTTATCAACAATCCAATCGTTAACATTTTCGAGTTGTAAAAAAATACTGTTTTCATACAGCAAATCACATTTTGTGAACTGTAACACTATTTGCTCTAACAGAATGTTTTATAGTCTTCCATCGACAAATGAGTAACTTTAGGAAATACCTTTTTTTTAATAAACATTTTTCCCAGCTTAGTACGCTATCCAGTTCTGAACCTTAGATAAAGCTATAAATTATTCCAAAGAGGCATAATTGTTTTATACCCACTTTATATATCATCTGTTAAGGGAAAAGCAATAAAATTAGATTTGAGAAAATTAACTGCAGCTAACAAATGGGAAAGGTACAGTATGTAATGGGGAAATAACATTATAATTACATTACTATTGTTATGTTAATTGTCTTTTACGAACTATATTTCCTTTATTTACTTACAGAACATCCTATGCTATTAATAATGAAAGATATTCCGCGCAGATCAACGCCAGCTGTCAACGTGTTAACAGTTGGCTTCAAGTCTTCGATTCCTTCCTTAAACGAAACAATGGAAATATTCTTCCTTCGCAATTTATTCAGAATATTTTAATTCCAAATAATTGGATTTTCTCCATAAATAGTTTTAAAAAAGCATGTGAAGTAATGTTTATTGAATTACTTGTTCTCGATGGAATTCTATTTATGAGGAGAAGTCGTCAGCCCTTAGCCACAGATTAAGCTGAAATATCAGCAAATACTTTTGTAACATATTTTGCGCTTTATTACAAATCATTTTCTTTAGAATAAGCTGTTTTCCTAAAAACTCGCTTTTGAGTTTGAATGAAAATGGGATTATAAAGAAATAACTCCATTCCACTATTAAATACTAAATTCCTTTTCCTTCACTTTTCTGTTACTATTTTAAAATTTAGACGCAGTTTACATAACAGATACAAATGCAAGAAATTCTTCCACTCATGCTTAAAAGTGACAGTTGAAAATTTACGAATTATGCTTATTTTCCACAAAGCAAAACACGATGACACTAATGGTTGTTTCCAAGATTTAATTATACTCGTTGAACGTTAATGAACTCGTTAAAATTTCGTATCGTTTCTGGCTTGGAAGCTTTCCTTCCCATTAATTATTATTTCTGTTATTTTAAGCTTTTCAAGCGGAATAAAGAATTGCTCAGTTTGCTAGAAAAATTAAAATAGTTTAACCATAATAATTCAGGTATTTAAATAACACCAGAAATTGCATGTGCAGAAAATATCAACCCAGTAACAACAGATAATTACAAAACGTAAAGAAAAACGTTACTTTCATTTAGTATAAAATTAAATTATCCAAGTGCAAAGAAACATTTATGAAAGCTATTTTAAATAAAAAGTAAAGAAATTGCATTTTGATGAATATTCTTCTTTCTTTCGAGTGAAACTTATATCTGTGTGAACTAAAGTAATCCATTTTTACGCCGAAATTTGCTTTCTATTCCCACGGTTAGCACTAATGACAAAAAGATTCATCTGGTTTCGTAAAGCAAAAATACGATTGATAAAGTATAAATATATGATTCGCACAGTTAATATTTTTGCAATACAGGTTCAAAGAAATCTGTTCACTGTCATGTCTGATCACATGAAGCGCATTGTTAGAAAAAACATCCTTCCTATTATTGTGTACTTAACGATTTAAAAGCAAATGGTACATCTATTTCAACTGTCTGTTAGCGTATACTTGATAATGCTTCAATAGTATTTAGAGAACTGTTAGGTTAGGTTTAGTTGCATTATTAAGACATAAATTCATGACAATTATATACGAAAGCGAAGCAATATCTTCGTAAAATGCTCTATAGATTTCTGCCTAATCTGTTCTGAGATTTTCTCTACACCCAATATATATAGGAAGTGAACTTCCATTTCAAAAGTTACTCCTATTTCCGCCAAACAATGAAAAGTGTAATTCCTCGCAAGCACTGTGTCGTAACAGATTCTCATAAATCTGTTGAAGCACTAATCCTGAAGAAGAACTACACACTGAAAAAGTAGAGTACACTTAGAAAGCTGAAGAAGAAGAGTAATACTCGTTGACCCACGGTAAACATCCTGGTTTTACCTGCCGGAAAAAGCCTGGTTTTATCAACTACCCTTCTTGGGAAACTTTCAATGGAAACTGAATAGTATTTACCAAGGACATTAGACAAACAAGGTTAGGCCTTCCCAACCCTGAAGTCCTTATTTGCAGAAGCAGGAGAAAGGATGTTACAAAAGAAATAGTTCCTTTCAGTAGATTAGAAATCAGTGACATCATATAATTTTAAAGCTTGTCGTATTGGCATTCCGTTTGCACATGGAGAATATCTTGAAAATCCCATGGAGCCAGATCGTTCACCGGAATTTGAACTCAAGTCGATTTGGACCAGTGTTTAGAAGTCCCACCCATCAATTCCTATTCAGCACGCTTCAAACAATGGACAAGTTAGAGTTATATTACATTCTGTAAAATATTATTTCACAAACTGCCATCCCAATATTTTTCTTACAATTTACGTCTTAAGCTGTCTGCTTGTGTGCAACTTTTCAGCTATGTTTCATTTCTTCTTTTTGATTATTAAATATTCGACAGTTATAAAATAAAAATAGTATATTGTATTAACGAATGCGTTTTCTGACTAATTATTGCTAAATTCCTTTACTTTTACTATTAATTTCTCCGTTACCAGTTTTTAAATTTTAATCTGCGTGACATATGCAAGTGTAAAAAATTTCTTTGCACCTTTTAGTTGTTTCGCAAACTGCATATAATCTTTACAGTAATGACACAAGAATAAATTTTGCTTTAACCAGTATAATTTATGTTATATATTTCGATAATTCGAGCACTTTTCTAAATAACTGAAGACACTCTGATTACAGTTTCCCACTATCAATGTTAACCTTCTTATGCATTTATTATTTCAACGCTTTCCCATAAATGTAAAAATGTTTGAAATTATCCAGGCTGTAGAAGTATATGTAAGCCATTTTTTAATGCTTCTCATAAGACTACATCCTTAAAACCTTTTGGAAAGAGATTTATCTACCAGTAATTTTATTTTCGTAATTTATTCTGAATTTATAAATGTAATAAACCTACAGCCACAGAGCGGCTACTCTCATTTCCAAAGTATAAATTCAAAAACCGGGTGTCTACGACCATCAGATTCGCAGACGGATAAGTACGTTGTCGAAAGAATGTGAAGATAGTTTGCTACATTGTCAGTTGTCAAATGAAGCAAAAACTTTGTTTGTCCTTGGTATGGACAGTAAGAGTGAATTTCTAATGTTATTGAGTTTGACGTAGAAGAAGACGATGATGATGATGATTTAGGCGGTTAACGAGAAACCTACAGTTTATTTATATATATATATATATATATATAATATATATATATATATATATATATATATATATAAATATCATATATATATATATATACATATATATATGTTAACCTTCTTATGCATAATATTAAAATTCGTGAGAAAGATAGTAGATTATATATTAGATGGATAAAGGTAAGCATGTGAAGAACTAAGGTTCTGTTAGATAAATACTCGTGATGTTACTGTATGTCAAAGCAGAATGGCGCAATATTCCTTCATTGCTACTGGTTTAATTGAAATTACGATTCAACCATAATCAAATTAAATATTTTATTTTCAATTTTGCTGTTATGTACATGCCCCATTCGCGTTATATAAATATGACTGAGAGGCATTAATTCTGAAATGGCGCAATTGAGGGAAAAAAGCATTATATTTATAAATATTTTACTAATTTTAAAATAGAAAAAAGTATAAAATTGAAAAGGAAGCCTGTTCAGATTAAAATTGAAACCTTATCTTACACAAAACTTTATCTTAGATGTAGAAAATTGGTCAAAGGAATGACAACTAAATTAGTTGTTAGTAGTTGCGTAGTAGTAAGAGCAATCACATAGGTAATGAAAGAACCAGTCTTGCGCATCTAAGAAAAATTTTTAAGTAAGAGAGAAAATGTAGTATGAAAAATGGAAAAGAAGTTAACTTCCTCACTTTTCACTTAAAACAATGTCTCCCAGTAAAAGAAGATGGTGATAATTTGCGCTCCATAAATTCCTGTTGGAGAGGATGCACCGCAAAGGAAACCATATGTAATGCAATACCTTTCCTATTTTTGCATCATAATGAGATGCTTTTACTAGCATGCCATCATTATATCCCATTAGCACCAAGTCACTATCAATAATGGTTATTATTGATTAAAAGCGAGATAAAAATTGGTTTAACATTTAAAATAAAAAAATCTGATTTGAACACCACATGACTTCCTTGTACGGCCTATTAAATTACAGATGTTTTTTGCTGCACTTCATTTAAACTCACTTATTCAAATTATTTTTACTTAAGGGGACTCGTACACCTTAAAACCCATAAGATGTTCGAATAGGTGTTGCAAGAATTGGGATAACTTATTTATTTTAAAAGCAATTTACTACCAACTTTTTACAGCTGACAACATAATATAGCTGCTTTCGGAAATAGTAATCAGAAAGTTTGTGTTGCCACAAATATTTTTATAATTTAATCCATATTGTGACAACATTTTTCGTCATGTTTCCAACTTGCGCGCACAGTTTAAAACATTCTCTTTCATAATTTAATTCCATATTTAATATATAGCTTTTATAACATTTGGAAACTACTGTGAACCTAAAATTCTAAAATTTTCACGTTAAATTTTTATTTTATTTTGAGTTAAGTTTATAAAATGTATTTTATTAACAAAATTTTTAATGTTATCGTCCATAAAAGTTTTCAATATTAAAATATTCATCAGATTGTTGGTTCAGTTAGGAAATAGTGCCCATATAAAGAATTCTATCCAATTTCAAGTATGAACCATCAGCCATTTTTAAAATATCATGCGCGCAAGGTGGAAACATAGAGAAATATTTTGTCACAAAGAGGATTAAATTACAAAAATATTTGTGGCAACACAAACTTTCTGGTTACTATTTTCTAAAGCAGCTATATTATGTAGTCAGCTGTAGAAAGTTGGAAGTAATTGCTTTTAAAATAAATAAAATATTCCAATTCTTGCAACAGTCACATATTCGAAGATCATGAGGGGTTTAAGGTGTATGAGTCCCCTTAATTAACCGATCCCTCAAGGCAAGTTGTAAATGACATCAAAAATTGCTCATTTCGATATTAATTTTCCATATAGTTTTTTGCCGTATGGCAGTCAAACTTCTTATAATTATATTTTCGCATAACGACTAGAAAACGTTTTCAGATATAAGTATAGGAACCGGGAGATAGCAATAAAACTTAGATTTCGTTACTTGTCGAAATATATATATTTTTTAATTTGACGTAGCCAAACCACGAATATTTTTGTTCTTTCAAAGACTTATATTTGGTAGTGCCGTTTGCAATAAAAAATGGAGGTGCACAACTAGATGTTATAGCAGTCCCATATACAAAATTTCAACGTTCTACGGCTAATCATATTTTTTGTTATACGGGATCCGTACATACGTCATGAAAAAAATCCTTTCCTAATCCATTTTGGGAAAAACGTGTCCTTTATTCTATCCGTACGTACAGATATCAGGCAAAAAAATCGTCTAAATGAATTCGAGAACGGTCAAAGTGGATATTTCCTTTGAAATATGACACCCGAAATTTTTCACGATTACAATATTTCTTTTACTTAGGAAGTAAAAGGAATTACGGCAGCCAAATATTAGTTCTTTACTCATTGCCTCTTCCATGCTTCTGACGCACTGTAAGTCTTCTTTTGTACTTTGTTGTAAAATTTCACCTATTAAGTAAGAACTTTTGTGCACACGCACATAGATGAAGCATTCGGTTTGGGAGATAGTTACCATTTCTAGTTAATTACTGATTATTCATTCGAATTAACCCGAGAAATGCCATCACTTCATATAATCGGGTCCAATGATTATCATGCGTAATGATCTCGCATTGAACTTAGTTTTCCTATCTTGAAACCTCTACTTATAAGTCTGTGTCAACGATTAAATTCAGTGGTCGCCATAGCCTAAATGTGAAAAATCCATTCAAACTTTATTTGGTGTATTTCTTATTTCTTGCTTATTTCTGTCTTGGTACTATTTAAAATGCTGCTTTTACAACTACTAACTAAACCTATCAAGCTTTAATTTATACTGAATATTTACTTGATCTGTAAAAGGGATTATTTCACACTACTCCTAAATATTAAGATCTAGTTATTTCTAACAATTGTATTGTTTACAAATGGACATTTTAATTATTTAAATTCTGCTTTTGTAAGTTCACCTGCATGCGAATATTTTATACCATATTATAAACTATACTCTGCATAGATACTCATGTATACAGATGTCTATTCTTCGAAATTCAAAAATGTAAATTTTAACCTTTTTATGAAGAATCGTTTAAAGGAAGTGCAGTTGCTTTTAATGCATTAATTTTAGAAATAAATATGCGTCATGCAGCAAAATCCCCCGTCAAAATGGATTCAGCTGATTTACATATATGAAAACACGGCCACGATATTCACTCACTTCATAGCTGCAGCAATCTTCCATAAACTGCGGCGTACGATGAAGTGCAACATCATTTTCTAATTTCAGTTAATCAGAGGCATTAAATATTCAGTCTGGAGGATGAGCGGACGTAAATTAGCATCATACATTGCTTGCAAACGCAGTATTTGACGTTTAGTGCTACGTGTTTTGCAAGGACTTTTTTTAAATGGTGCTTTCTATGAGCAATATCAATTAGAAATTTATCTTTCGATGTTAACGCAAAATAATGTAGGTATCGAGCTATTAACATGTTGTATATTTTCTTACAGTATAAATAAATAAAGGAAGAATATTTAGTCGGTGCCCTTTTGGGGGTCTTATCCTGAAAACATTTAAATTATGATGACTTTTACTCTTAAAAGAACCGTACCAAAATCAAAGTACTTAAATAACCTTTAATATCATATCTTGTTAACATGCACAAATGCAAGTCAAGCGTTCTTATTTCTTAATTTATAAAGTATACGTAAAATTCAAAAATTAATCCCCAAAATAATGCTGTTAAAGAAATTAACAGCTAAATTAAGACCTGCGGTTTCGAATATTGAAATGTACTATAAACGCTACAATAATATGCAGGCCTTGCATATTTAGAACAACTGAATAGAAGAGGTTCTAATCATACATATGCGTGTTCTTATGCAAAATGGCTTTTATGTTAAAATCGGCATAAAATGATAATCGAGTTAATACTTCCATTTCAACTTCAGTACATATTTTTTTCTTTGTTTTGTTTTGCTTCGTTTTGTTCTTTCATCGAAAAACCACGTGCCATTACATTAAAGAAAATTATCACCTTTGTCTTGAAAGCCAATGATATATTCCGCTTCTAACACAATAAACGGAAATATTTCAGTCTTTTATTCAAACATAATAAATTGCATTATAATTTAAACAATGCCATAGTTGACAGAGGTAGCCTATGGATTGAACTACTTAAAAAATCGTCATTCCCTTCCAAGTCGAAGACTCTTATGATAGAATACATGTAAATCAAGTCAAATTCATACAAACTTCCAGATTTTACAGAGAAAACATTTTGCTTCCCGAAAGGCAATATATTCATTTCTAAATGTGGGTAAAACAATCTGAGACTATTAGAAAATGTAATATCAAATGCGATTAAATGCTTTTGCTGCAAAACAGCAATGAAAATTTGATTTAGTTTAAACATTAAAAAAAATTAAATGAAAATTTAACATTTTCTCACTCATTACTTCTTAATGAATTTTTGGTAAACATTCAATCACAACTTCAAACTCGGCTACTACTATACACCATGCCCACAGAATTCTTTAACAGGTGTTTAATTTTGCAACCATTGGATATATATTTGTTTCAATATATTGATTATATTAATAATTTCATTGGATATATATTTGTTAAAATTGTTTCAATTGCATCAAAGATTCATGTTTTAGTATTTTTTAATTTAAAAAAAACCAATTAAAGAAATCAATTTTGCAAAAAATGCGAAATCTAACTTTTCATGTTTGATGCGATGCATGTTTTAGTATTTTTTAATTAAAAAAAACAATTAAAGAAATCAATTTTGCAAAAAATGCGAAATCTAACTTTTTTCCCTATATTTATATTTAGACATATATTGTACTCGTTAGAAAAAACAAAACATTTCACTCCATTACGATAGCAATGAACTGACATATTTAATTTCAAATTTTGACATATTCAAATCGCAGTGAGGGGTCGGTTAATGAATAAATTAGTATAACTCGAGGTCGATTTTTTTCCTTTAAATGCCATTCAATGATATTGCTTTGTGATTTAATATCGTCTTTAATTTATAACTTTATTAATATTTTTTGTTATTTCGAACTAATTTTTGTACTTATCAGTTTCAAATTCTAAAAATGCGTTATTAATAGTCTCATGAAGCATTATTACTCTGTAATCATAATCTGATACAAAACATTCATTAAAAGTACAGATAGTTTTCATATTTAATTAATGCAAATACTATTATGAGTTGGCTATGTGCCAATGCTGAAGATTTCCAATGTTTTCTAGAAAGCGAATTCTATAAGATTCTAGGAATAAGATCTCCATTTTGAAAAAACGAAAGCTATATTGATGAACTTTTTTACTGTAATCTGCATAGAAATGCTCGTATAGTAATCTCTTAACATCAGCAATCTTTTTCTAAAAGATATTTTATGTCTAGTAACTTAAAAATGCTACATTTCGATCTGCACAGTTTGTGTAAAGTCCCTGAATGTGATTCCTTATTTTAACATCGAATTTCTCGATCAATTGTTATCGTACGGACTCAAACGTTTAGTGTTTGATTTTATAGAACGAGTTAAAAATTTTTATGGACACGGTGTATATAGGGCTGTGAGAAAAAATATTCCTATATTCCAGGTCTCGACCCCAGTTTTAGGGAATAATTAAATATCATAGGTTCTAGCACCTTTGATAAGTATGCGATTCTAATAATTTAACCAAACACGAAATTTTTCATCATGATTTGATGTCAGAATCATTTAAGTTACTTTTTATGCTACCTCACGTTCTGTTAGAGTTATTTGCTTGTAGAAAACTAGAGTATATCTGGTAGTATACATACATATATAGTATATATGTAAGATAAAAATGTATGAATCTGATTTGTAATATAACTATAAACATTAATTCTTCCTCTCTATTCTAAAATCGTAATAACTTATCTGCATTGCGTCATTCAAATTAATCATGCGATCTTACGTAACCGTTAATACCAGATGCCTCTTGACGACCAATCACCGAATTGTAAACCAAAACTTTCCTCTTCGCGTGCTTCCATCTTTCATAACTACGCACTTCAGCTTTTGCCCTCTACTCTGCTAAGATGTAATTTCGCTGGCTTGCTTTCTATCTCAACAATATCAAAAATGTAAATCTTCTGTGGAAAGGCACGACTAGAGTGCCAAGTGATTGTGGCCACAAATATCAATTGGAAATAAAAATGGAATTAAAACTGCCTCGACTGCCAAGTTCTTTAAATACTACGCAATCAAAATTCTTCTTCAATATGGATCTAATCACGCATCTACACTGCTCCGTCTTTTTTCCTTGTGCTTTTATTATGACAATTAAGCCGGCAGGATAGTTTCCTGCAGCCTGAAACCTCAATGGAAAATTTAATTCAGCTCTTCAAATCATCGTTTTGTGATAAATCCAAGATAATGTGAAAGAAGTGAATCATCAAATTTGTTTTTTTTTTTTTTTTTTTTTTTTTTTTTTTTTTAGTGTTTAAAAAATAACAGATCATTTTTCTGCTGTGGTGTTGTGCAAGTGCTTCAAAAAAATAGTTACGCGTAGTGTTTACAGATTGAAAGTAATCTCTCGATAAATTGAGAAGTTCGAATGCCTAGTGAAGGAAATCATCAGTGAATTATCGTTTAGGAATTAAGCATTACAGCGGGTTCAAGGTCGATTTGAGTTAGTGTTTGCAAGTATGTGCGACAGAAAATTATTTGCACTTCCGCTTTTTCAACAGCTCAAAAATTATTACATTCGTGTGAATCTAGCTCAGGAACTAAATTATTTAATGATCTGTGGATTCTATAGTTTTCATTTCAACTTTGGTTAAAATTTTCTGCAATTTGTTTTGAGAAAATCTGAAATTCTTGTTCATTAATTTTTCTAATTTTTGATAATTATGTGTGAGCAAATTAAGTAATTAATTTTAAGCTATTTAAATTATTCATAGGGAAGGATATTAAGATAAGTTTATGTTTTTGGAATTTTGTTGAGAATTTTGAATACGAATTTTATAATTATTCTAAAAATAAAGATGTTAAAAATAAGTGAAATTAGTACAGATAAGTAATATGAAATTATGGTAAATGCATGTTAAAATTTATGGGTTATTGTGTGTTAAGTATAGTATGATGAGGGTGTAGTGGTTCCTTCAACAGAGGCCTGTAATTACCTCTGTACAGTTGTTCCTTTTACCCTCTTCATGCAAGATAATGTTGGAGGCTCTCATTTTATGAATGCATGTAAATTTTTTATATTATTATTACTATATTTTTATTATGGAATGTATTAGTGCAGTTCATAGTAACAATTATATTCATACACTGAAATATATATGCATTTAGAGCAGTGTCTCTAAAAACATTCCCGCGTTTAAAGTTTCTCGAGGCACGCATTGGAAGTAATAACTGTTTTCATGTTTTTCACAAAATAAGTGCAGATTTGTTACTATTGTTATGACTAATCTCGCTTGTCCGATATCAGAGTAAGCCCATGAAATTCATCATGACAAGGAGGTCTTATCGTTGGCAAGAGCCTTGGGAAGATACAGATGGCAGTATGACTGTACGCAGTTCCGTCCCCAGTTTTGAATCTAAGCACCCCGGGGGGGAGACGGACAGTTCCGAGGGAGTGCCACCCCCCTCTTCTTCTACCACCAATCTCTAGAGAGGACTTTCGACTCGCCGCATATTTATAGTGCCCTATGACCAACAGATACTATACATTTGCAGAACTAGCACCCATCTTCCGAATTCGAAACCGGGTCTTTCGGCACGGCAGTCAAAATCACTAAACACTATCTCTTTTGCACGACGCGGATTTTGTCAGGCTAATTATATATTTAGAAGCTAATCAGCTGAATAAGCCAGACAACTGAAAACTGTACTTTGCAGTATCATGGTAATCAATATTCGTGGCAAGAGCTGAAAATAGTCGAAAACGCAAAACTTTCGTTAGAAGAGTTTTGACATAAATGTTTTGAATTGTTTACAGAAGAGTTAAATAATTTAAAGGTAATTTATTTCAAGGATGTCTCATTAAATTTCTTTCGAAGGGAAACAGTTACCATATATTCACTGAAACTTCTGCGAATAAAAAGAACTGAAATGTTTATAAGATTTAAAGGCTATTATATCACGGAAAGATATAAGAGAGCGAAATTAGTGAGATTCTAGGAACAAGCTAGGAATAAGCTGTTGTATCAATATCAAAACAGTGTGAGTTTGTAGGTAATACTCGTAAATAACAGTTAATCTAAAACTTTCAAGCACATATTTTTCTAAATAGAAAATTAATTAATAACACAGAATATTTCCGGTACAATAAATGAAAATACATGTATTATTGTGAAATTAACTGTTAAAAAGAATTATATAATATAAATAAACTGAAGTTTTGAACCATTTCAGCATTTATACCCTCCCACACAATTATAAAGACAGGGATTATAAAATATCACACGACATTTCAGATAAAACAACATACTTTATGTGATGTTTTTAATAAGAACAAAGAACTTGAGAAATCATCAATGAATTTTGTCAGAGCTTAAAAAACAACAAGCTTTTTTGTTTAAGTAATATAACATTTAGAGCACAGAAAGTCTACTTTCACCTGAAGATAAAACAGATGTAATTTTAAAGCAATAAGTAACTACAGCTATTAATCGATTAAAGCCATTTTAACGTGTATGTTATTATTGAATATTTACTTAATACCATTAAAGTTTACCAAAATAATTTAGCAGACATTTCCGAAAAAAAATTAAAGAACTATTTAATATGAAATAACAGAGAAAAAGCTTTTACCATCAGCAACAGTTTTCTTTTTAATCTTAGTTTACCAAGTGTTCTTAAGAATGGACTTACATATGGCATTGAGCAACTTATTACATAAAACATTTAAATGATAAAATTAGCTTGTTTTTGGCCAAAGATTCCTCTAAAATAGTTAAGGATTAAGCAATAATAGAGAAAGATGCCTTAAGAATAGCAAATGAGCTGAAGAAAAGTTTTTATGATTTTATTTAGAAAATAATTTATGTTGTCTACTTATTTTATTATAAGTCACTGATTATTTGCTTAGACTAACTTATATTTAAAATAATTCCTCGAGCTACAGCGTTTGAATATTAATAATATGTTATTAGTACTTTCTGAGGACATCTTCATTGTCATCTTATTAAAATTCTGCTTGTCCTGCATAAAATGATAAGATTCGAAACAGTTACCTTGTAGAGTCATTATAATTTCTGAAGTAGGAAACATGAGAAATGAGTAATGCCTTTGCTGGGACGTCTCGAATACTCGCCGAGTGTGTTAACCCTTACGCCATGAAGACATGCTTGTAAGAAAGTTCCTTACAACGTAATCCTATGTTACTGAAAATCTCAGAAAGGGCATAATCAAGATTACCTAAAGAAGCGCTTGAAACCAAAGTAAGATCATATATTTACTGATAGCACGAAATCTGCGAAATAGATGGGTGTCGCTATGAGTAATCAAGCTACCATTAACACCTTTGTTAGATGGAACCAGCATGTACTTGTAGAACAATTAGGTTCATTTAATAGCGGGAAGCATGACGAATCAACGATGCTGTAGTTCGTATTCGAACTCCCGAGACTTTCGACTGCTAACCGGATGTGCTTTTCAGTTGCACCAGAAAGGAACCCGCTGAGGAAGGAGAAACTTCCCAACATTCTCAACCCTACCCCCCACACTTAAAGGGAAACTAGAAAGACGATTTAGTCGTCAGATCTTGACCTTGACGAATTATCGCCACTACTCTATTGCTCTGGAGCCATCTGTAGAGTCATTGGGTTTATTTGGAACAAGAAAATACGAAAAATCAACAGTGTCTTTGCCGAGATTCGAGCTCTGGATCTTCCGATGCTAACTGGATATGCTTTCTATTACACCAGGAAAATATGCGGTAACGAGGCAGAAAAATTCCTTACCAACATATAAATTTTTACGCTTAAGGACGTAACTATCTGACAAAGGATAAACGTTTTAGATCAAAAATATATCTCGAGACTTGCAATCAACCAAGAAATAAAATCACAAATTTTTTAATACATGAGAGTTTAACAAGTGTTAATATCGTCCTGGTTGAAATCATGTCATACACTGTTTTGTAATGATAACTTAGTTATCAAAAAACTCTCTTAACAAAACAGATGATACAAGTAAAAATATTTTATGATGTTTATACTTAGGAAATTATAGTTTGCTAAATGAACTCATAATTGGTAAGGGGTTCCCTGTTCATTCTTAAAGAATTCGCATTATCCAAATTTAACATCCGGAAAAGAAGAATGTCATCCATAACCCAACTAATAAGTTGAATTTATTGCAAAAATGTTGAAATTGAAGTTACAAACTTATACTAAAAATGCTTTGGAAGAAACTCAGGCGTAACTCCCCGTCCAAAAAAAAGAAAGAAAAATTAGAACAAATGCTTAAGTTTTCTTATTGATAAAGAAAATCGAGGGCCATATTACAGTTATAAAATTCAAAAAGGCAGAAGAAAATGAAATACCGCAGAAATTTTCAAATTATTAAAATATTTTAGGCGAAGTGTTCTCGAAGATGCAAGAGATGTTCTGTAATAAGAATACAAAACAGACATGATGTGTATTTTGCTTTGTTAAAGCAAGTAATGGACAAACAGAGGAACAATAGCATGATTTTTCTATAAAGATAAGAGTACGCAAGATAATAACGCATTTCGAGATGAACGAAAATTTAAATAACGAGAAAATCGAACTAATGATAAGCACTTGAAGAACGATTGCACGAAGATCTTCTTCGAAGTCAAATGATATATCTAAATTTAACTAAAATGCTAGTCCGTAAACAGAAAGAGCTGTAAGTGCACTGAAGGGATAGTATATAGATAGAACATTTAAGTTAATTGAATGTACTTCTCGAGGGACTGCTTCGAAAAGTCGTGAGTAAATTTAGATAACTGAAAGAGCAGTGTTGTATTAAGAATCGAGCATCATTAAAGTCTATCAAAATATAACTTCTTCAAATATTGCTTAAAACAGTACTCTTAGAATGAAAAATGAATTATTAAATCGATTGGATTACAGAATATTAAATTTAAAATCTTTATACTATTTTTATTTTGCCCTAGAAGGATGTCTGCCTAAGGGAGAGGGATGCCTTCGTGGAACATTTTCTAAGGCCGCCATGGAGGAAAATCTAAGGAAACTTTATTTTTTTTACATAATATGCGAAGTAAAATACGAAGCTCTCTTGTAGGTAGTTCTGTCAAGCACCGGGGAGTAGAACTCGGGAAGAATACCAGAGTTTTCTTAGTTTTCATCACTAAGCCTCTAAACATCTTTGAGCATTGTGAGTCAGACTTGATTCCAATCACAGTGATGTGATCCGGGATTGAGATCAAAATACATAAAAGATTAATGAAACTTAAAACCTTCCCTTTATTGTGTCCAGATCTTCGTTTCACGGGCGATAATTGTCCTCCACATAGAGAAAGACCAATGAACGTAGACCTTGAGAATAAGGGTATCCACTCAAATGTAGGACCTTATCATTCTCCGTAACTTAGTCTTAACCACGATATTTCAGATTCCTTTGCAGAACTGCCTCACACCATCGAGTTCTTCCAACCACTTTCCAGGAGTTCCCTTTCTTCAATAATATCATTTACGCCATCCGATGCCTTTCACTTGATTGAAAAGACGAAATGTCTATGCGAAGTTGTATCGGGTACAGAAGTCATACCTCGTATGAAGGCTCATGTGTTTCACTTGCATAACATTCAAACTATTTCTTAAGTGGGAAGCAAGTATTTAAAAGGAAAAATGTTTGAATATATTTTCAAGAATTTTATTATCGTATTCAAGAAAACCTAATTATTTGCCTGTGAAATTTGAATCATTCAAAAGACAATTTTTTGTGTTGTTGTTACCATGTTTTTTGTGTTGGCAACTTTGTTACCAGATGATTTTTTCTGAAAGGAATATAATTAGCTTAAATAGAAGTACTAGTTGACAAAGGGATCTTAGACACAAATTATGTTGTTAAAAAGCCTCAAATGAATCATGCTTTTTTTACTTGGACTAATTATGCCAAATAACTGCATTACCATGAACGACCTTTGAATACTTAGGTTGATCTTTACATTATGGTAACTTGGCGTTTTTTTGGCGAAAATTTGGCGACCAACTCTCTTACAGCAACCCTCTATTTTTTTTTCCCGCCGCCATTTTGTCTTCACGAAGTAAAGACATGTTTCTTTTCTTTTTATCTACTGAACACTTCTTCCAACAATCTACTAGCCGAATTACACTTATGCTAGAAATTTTATCTAACAAAACTGCTTAATCATGACAAATATTCACTGCAAAATTGGAAAAAAGTGCATAATACCATACTCCTTACGCATTTTTCAAAATAACACATACACATAAACCATGTACACGCCGACTTATTTTTACTTAAAAAAACATCCCAGAATTGCACAAAAATGGCATTGCGCACACTCTTCACTATATCCATGTACACTGCTTTTTTCTCATAAATTAGAAAAATTTCACGAAAATACATGACAATTTTCTCAATCTTTAAACCCGGTAAAAAGAACATATATGAAATTACATGATCGCGAAAAAGTATTTACCCTTTCCAAATATGAACATTTCCACATATAAAATAAATAAAATATCCAAAAACTTTTACCTCTAAATCATCTATTACATTATACACGTCACCAACGAATTCATACCGCAAGCATTACAAATACTTAGTATCAAATATTTAAATTATTTCCATGCACGTTTACTTCAACTTAAACGTGTACCAAATTCCTACAAATATAAAATTCACAAAATAACTATCATTTAATTAAAATATAATTAAATTCAAAAACACTACTTAAAATATAAATGAGCACATACATTAAATTAATACATGCATAAATACCCATTTCGAATTCACTTTAGTTACGGCCATGGGATCCAAAAATTCACGAACACTGTTTCACACAACACAGAATAAAGCCAAATACAAAATTTCCAGATTTTTTCCCGATTTCCCCCCTTTTCCGATTAAAGAACCGTAATTTGTCCATTAATATCACATGACATATCCCATGATCTCTCATTTCCCTCACACAAAATAATGCGTAATCGGAACTGAGTACTGCTCACATTATTACCAAAGTCCCAGGTAACCTTTATCGCCTCCAAAATGTCGCCAAACTACCAGTTACCATATTGTAAAGATCAACCAATACTTATTCTGACACTTATTTACTTGCAGTGTTTTTTTTTTCCTTCAACTTGTCGTAACTCTGTTAACCGTCACACTGTACTGCAGTGCAACTCAATCTAAATATCATCTCGTATTTGCAGTTGATATTCATGAAAAATTATGATATTTACTGACAATATAATATGCATTTTTAAACTTTACAACGTTTGATGCCACGGACATCAGTTTAAACACGGGAATTAAAAAGAATAGGAAAATCCCTTTTAATTGTGCATTTGTATGCAGTAGAATCATATAAATCAGAAGTAAACATTAAAATGTCATTATGGATTTATGAAGGATTAATAAAAATGTTATATCTGTACAAGTAAATTGCCATAAAAACAAAAACCAAGGAACCTTGGAATCGAAAAAGAGTTCATAGTAGCAAAAAAGAAATTAGCATTTTAAAAACTACAAAAAATGCAGCTATTAAATTTCAGCAGGAAAACATTACACAAATAACTCTGAAAAACTGGAAAACCACATAGCTAATTTGTTTTCTCAGGAGAAGAGAATTCAGACATTATATCAGAGAGCTAAGAATTTGCTACGTTACAAATTTATTGCGACTCGTTAGAATTTAGCATACATATACAATAAAACTTTTATTTAAAATATTAATATATCATACGATATATAATCATTATGGAATGATTTACAGTGCCTTGAAATTTCACAAAAAAATTAGCCTCTTTTTTTTCTACCCCTTTTTGATCTTGGTACTAGAATCTTCATGCTAATTGAAACTCTGGCTGAGAGCAATTTGCATTTTCACAGTGGAACTTCATAGTGATAATTCTGTACATGTTTCTTCAGAGCGAATTTTAACGTTTTAGTAATGTTATCTTTTATTCCAATTAAAAGTATACTGTGTAGCTTTTAAACCTGCCTACTTGTTTTTACCCATATTATGATTCAAAGTTAAATCTTCCAATCATCCATACCATCGTCACATTTAAAGGTTTACAACTGATCTGTAAATGCATCATTTGTAATCTAAATTAGATTGCAGATTTTAGGGCAAACTAAAGTTACTGTGCTCTTTTTATTTTCATTTTTCTATATTCATTTCGTTAAATTAAATAGATACATAGATACAGAGTCCCAGTTTGAGGGAAAGCACACAGATATAAGCAAAATTTATGTTAGACCGTTGCTATTTTTGTAAATAATACACCAATGTAAACTTGAATTTTGCCTGTACATAAAATAACAATTCATTTCACTTTCTCTTTTTAGCAAGATAGAAAGTCGTTTAACTAAATTTACTGCACTGAATAAGAAAACTGTGCTAGATAGTGAGTCCACTGAAATTCCAGTCCGGGCTTCGAATCCCGTCGAACGGGATGGCTGCATGGACGTTTGCGTGGTTTTATCCATGTGTAACGTATAGTTTTCCTTAGAAAGTTCTCCACGAAGGCATCCCTCCCTTAGGCAGATAACCTTCGAGTACTTTGCCATAATTAAACAAACAAAGAAGCAAACAAACATACCAACCACTGAAACTCTTTCGATAAACAACTGTTTTGATTTGTTAGATCATGTAACTTGTAACTGGATATCTGACAAAGCTTGAAACAACGAATACAAAGCTAACTGTTTAAAGAGTTATGTATTTGTCTGAGCAGGAAATATGAAAAATCAGAGATGCTTTCTCTAAGACACGAAATCTGCATCTTCCGATTGCCAGGTGGACGTGCTTGTAATTACACTACAAATAAACATGGTGAGGAAGAAGAAAATTTCTTTTGCCTGTGCTACCTTAAAAATGCTACGAAAAAATTTATGTGTACTAGGCATCTATTTTATTGCTTTAAAGCAGTTTTTCTGAAAAAAATTAAATAATGTTAAACCACGTCATCAGAGACATATTCAGAAATTTCAGTGCATGGATCAGTACCAAAACTATGTTACACTCCTCTTCATAATAAACTCTGACGGGCGAAATCTTCGTAGTATAATTTGGAAATCTCTCCCTCTTGAAAATTATTCAAGTCATTTCGATAATTAGGCCTGTATACAAGGCAGGTTCCATTTATCAGCCGACTAGTCACCGAAGGGAGCTTCCAATTTACAGATGCCGAATCGTTTACATAAATTTAGCCTCTATGACAGCTGCATGCTGTTCAGAGTTAGAGGATAGAATAAATGCGGTATAATAGCGGATGCAATTCAAATTTACTTTTAATGTGCGAGCATGCGCTTCATAAAGGTGAGAAATGGAACTAGTTCAGTTTCCTTTCCATTCGTATGAATATTGCACGAGGGAATTGTAAGATAAATGGATTATCTTCTCTAGTAACTGCGAAACCTTTTACTACTGTGGACCTGCTTACGTAATAGTTTGTAAAAATGGAAAATTTATACAGAATTTGATATAAAGATTTTATATCCTTATATGCTAAAACCTAATATTGTTTTCAAATGGGCAGGAAATGCGGCACTTTGCTCCAACAAAATTTAAGAGTAAATTTCCGAATGACGAATTCGTGTGACTAATACTATTAGTTATAGTTAAAATTGTACCATTCTAATTAATTAGCATGCACTATTTAATGTGTGTAATATGTACCAATGTGTGTAATATGTACTATGCAAACTGTAAATAATAATTAATACGTAAAGCCAACCTATGTGCTTACCTAAGAATCCAACTATACATACTTATAGTAAGAATTGAATCAAACAGGTGTAAAGTACCTTAAACATAAATATTAAGTACCCTAAAAAAAAGTATTAATCAATCTGTCAGTAAATGTAAACTGCACTATGAAATGTGTATGATATGTACCATGCAAGTATTAATTAATATTATTAATTAATAATTAAATTCTTAGAAATGTAATTTGTATTATGTAATGCGTGAACTATGTACAATGCAAGTCTTCTCAGTAAATATAAGCTGTACTATGTAATGTATATAATATGCACCATGCAAACCTGTAAACAATAATGAATGCGTAGTGTTAAACTATGTGTTAACCTAAATACCTAAGATGTAAAGTACCTTTAACATAAGTATTAATCAATCTCTCTGTGTGTAATATGTACCATGCAAGTCTGTAAATAATAATGAATGCATAGAGTTAAACTAAGTATCTAATCATGTATAATTAACGTAAATATTGAACCTTACGGATGCAAAGAACCTTGAACATAAGTCATATTCAATTTCCTAGTAAATGTAATGTGTAATATGAAATGTGTGAAATATGTACCATGCAATATGAATGTAAATGCACCATGCAAGTATGAATAAGCAAGTCCGAATATGGTACGGCATGTGTAATAGTCGTGCAAGTCAGAGTATGGCAATATGTACCATGCAAGTCTGAATGGGTAGCGATAACCTAAGTACCTAATTATGTCATTCTAGATAAGGGCGGGCGTGGTGCTCATACCAATTAACCGTAACGGTAGAGGGATGGTGCCCACGTCCTCCGTCACTCACTCACTCACCCTTCTTTACGCATGATTCAAGTTGTTTGAGTATTCAAGCCATTTTCACAAGCATATTTAGGCTAATAAAATTTGTTTTAATCCGCACATTAAAGTGTGAAAATTTCGTTTTAATTTTATACAAAAATCACTAATCTTTAACTAATCTTATTAGTGATTATTATGTAATCACTAATTAATAATTATCTAGTAATTATCTAGTAATAATGATCTATTAATAATTATCTAGTAATTATCAATTATTACTAGTAATCACTAGTAATAACTATCTAATCACTAATTTTATACAAAAATCCTATTTTTTTTTTTTTTTTTTTTTTTTTTTTTTTTTGACTCCACAGAATAAAAACTAAACCGAAAGTTGCACTCGTTTCAAAACTCTCTTAAAAATAAATTGTGCTAGAATCACGTGCTTTTAAAATACCAAAAGCAAATCTGCCTATATCTGTATTCTAATTATATTATTTAAATATAAATTCAATTTATAGTTGACTGCTTAACTTAAACTTCCATTATTTACTGAGGTTTATATTAATGACTTTTATGTAGTTTAGGCATTCATATATTTTAAAAGTACGAGATAAGGATTTTTCTGAGGCCTAGAACAACAACCAAATATTTTCTTCTAACAGGTTTCAAGCATCACTTTTCATTTTCTCGTTAATGCTATCCCTAAATCCAGACTCCCTTTCCAGCCATAAATATTTATCATTTTTCTCATCAATATCATGCGGAATAAAATGTATTCTTACATAGGACAGTATTCTCATGCAGTATGAATAGGTTTTAGCTTCTGAATAAATTGTTTATAGAAATACTTTTTAAGTCATTAAGTTATATCGATCCTGGCTCGTAAAATATATGCAATGACCTCGCTGAGACTCGACCTCCGGACCTCCCGAATACACGTCGAGTGTGCTTCTAGTTACACGACGAATGCATGCTGAAAGGAGGGAGAAAATGCCTTATATAATCCCTTTTCAAGAAATCGCAGTGGTGTCGAATACTCTTCCACTACCTTTTTTAGCTCGGGCGCCACTTATAGCTTCATTAGGTTATATAGATTCTGTAACATAAAAACTATGCAATGCCTTCGCGGAGCCTCGAACTCCGGGCCACACTAACACGTGTCGAGTGTACTTCCAGTTACACTACGGAGGAGTGCGAAAAGGAGGGAAAAATACCTTATAACTTCTAAGTGAAATCCTCTGTACATGCATAAAGGAATCAAATTCTACTTGAAAAGTTAATAATTTGTGATGTATACCACAAATATATAAGAACCATAGCAACATAAAATAGGTGAGGATCAAAGTAAAACTATTGCATTCATTTTCACTGCACAGACCTTTACTTGGAAGTCACATGTTATCTTCCCCCTTGCATTTTAAAGTTATTACACTGCAGAAAGAGTATAAAAACGTCTTCATTTTCTTCAGATATCTTTTCATTCGTCTTATTATCAAAGATAAGAGAGAATCAACGTTTAATTTAATTTATTTATCTGAACTTGAGTTGTAGGTTAACTAAATGCAGTTCGCGTTTTATGGAACGATCGAAGGGTAAAATGATCATTCATTAAATATGATAATCAAATAAAACTGACCATTAACTGAATATGACAACTAAACTTATGCTACAGATCTAAGATAGCAAATACCCAAAATGAAAGCTTTCCTAAACTCATTGTAGATTGATGAAAGTGAAAATAATGACAGAACATATAACGAAAATTCTGTGCAATCTGATTTTACAACCATTTGAATATAGTTTCAAGTACCAACGAAATTGATATTAAGCTGAAATTGATAATCCCTAAACTATACGGACATAGTACGCCTTCCTTGTTGTTTTCATGTTCATCTGACTCAGTGACATTTACTTTGACTCAGACGTCAAAGTTATTTCTCTATGCAATCTAAACCCCCGAGCTTTGGGAAGAGAAAACTGTATAATCAGCAGCATTATCGCTTGAAAGACGACAGCCTTGTCTTTATGAAATCCCTGTACCGCGTAAATTTGGCAGTTCCGATTACCATTCAAGAGGAAATGTTAATTAGATTATTAAGAAAAGGACAAGGAAAGCTCATGAATCTTCAAGATAACATGAGGTGTTCATTAAAGAGAAAAAGTTTGAAGATTTCCGGTCTATTGACCTCATCTCTAATTATTTATGAGGTGACATTTACGCGGAGGTGTTGGATTCAGCTGTTGAGCATGGAACCATTTAATGCTTTTCCAAATGAGTCCATTGCTTTTAATTGATAAAGGAATCTTCCTGCTGAAAAACACCACCGGGACATAACCGTATGAAATCACAATAAATCCACTGTTTTAGTGCAGAAAATAAAGTAAAAGACAATTCATTTCAAAATCAAAGTTCTGTGTCGTGAGCCTTTTATTATCCAGAGCACGAAGTCTACCATTTGGGAAGACCAGATAATACTTTTCTTTGTTTTTGTTTTTTAGTTCTTACAACTTAATAATATTATCTCAGAAATCTTAATAAGAGAAAACATAACAATAAAACAAAACGTACCTTCATAAAAACGTTTCAAAAATCTATATTTCGATGGAAAGAATAATGCACGATGTTACAAAACAGTCGTCATAAAAACTAATGCCATTTTTGCGGTTAATTAAACTTCAGGCAAAAAAATTGCAGCTCAGTTTCCTTGAGTTTTAAGGCCATCTGTAAAAACGTTTCTTAATGCTTACTCGGCATGAAATCTTTTTTTTTATTGTTCTTATAATTTAACGAGCAGGAATTTCGTTCCAATCAGAAAAACTGCACCCATGGTCCGTTAAAAACTGCTTCCCAATAAATTCGAAAGGACATTTGGTGATGGCAGAAGTTCCAGTTTTGATATTTATTTGTTGCTTTGTATTTATTTGCAAATAAGAACATAAATGCAGGCTTTAAATGCATTTCAACGCAAAAGGGATTGAAATCAGTATTTTTTATTTATCATTTTGCTAAAGTATAATTACAGAAAAAAATAACTTGAGATTTTTGCAACTTTTTTCATTACGTTTCCTTATTAAACGACGCTCATTATGACAAAAGTAAAACCTTCAGAACATACATTATAAAAAATAACTTAATATCTGCAGATTTAATTAGTTAATTCATCTTTAGGCATTTCAAACGAAAAAACGATCGCAGTAAAGGTAAGAACTGAAGATGTACCACTGAAGTTATTATCTTGCAATAAATTTACATTTCTGCAATAAACCATATCGATTTCAACAGGAAACTTCTTTTAGTTTTAGTGTTTTAAAAAATAGAATGAACTGTATTGATTCCAAAAACATATAACATGCTGAGTTTAGAAGTACCAAACTTTAACAAATTAAGAAAATAAAATGTGAGTTAACAAACCTAAACCCTTTTTTAATGAGACAGTTTTTAAAAGATCAGTCTTACAAAACTTTTAACTAAGATTTTTTTCAAAGGCCTTTAACTAAGAGCATAAAATTTTGGTCTTAAACCTCACGACTTAAACTGACTGAGAATATATTTTACTAATTATTACGCTTGATTTTATGAAAACGTATGCATAGACATTTCTTTTAATAATTAGGTTAGTTTTCAAAGAACGTTTTAGAGATCAAACTTCAAAGTAGCCCTAAATTATTTGCAGCCGTGTATGCACTTAGAACATTTAACCCTCTGAGCGGCCAGGGTTTCGTTAAGAAATCACGAATTTCCCAAAACTGCTATGAGAACAAATTATTTTTTTTTTATTTTAATGTAAAATCTCTCCTGGTATTTCATACCTGGATTTGTTTTCTTTTGATATATTGCCTTAATTTCGTTGACATATTTTAATATGCACGTATATACACTTTCTTACAGATATCACAATAAATATTCTAGGCCGTATATATACGGCCTTGCCGCTTCGCATTTGCTGTATAAATAGTGCTAAGCTTAGAGAAACATATATAGTTGTATAGAAGATATATTTAGTGGAACTGTAAACTTGGATGGTTATGATAGGTTATTTGAATATAGGAAAGCACACGAGGCCTATCTGCCTAAAGGGAGGGATATCTTTGTATAAGACTTTTTAAGGGAATCTTTAAAAATTAACACAACCATTTTCAAAGCTGAAATAATGATTCTATAAATCAGTCAGAGTGTTACTTAGAAAGATCCTTAAAATCAAATGACAGGAAAATAGAAGATGCAGAACATTACTTCAAAAATTAATCTATCTCAGGGGAAAAAAATGAAAATCTAAGAAAGAAGTTCATAAACGAGTTACAAAGTTCCCTTTGGGAGTTTTCATTATTTAGATGCATTTATATATATTCCTGTATATGCATGAAACAAAATTTTGTATTATAATATTCCTTATCTATCTGTTTTGGGTGAACTAGCTTAAATTTATCCACAAGAAAAAATAAATTGTTTGGTCACTAATTTCACTTAAAAATATGTTTCTGTACATTATACTATACTATTAGAATCAAAATAGGATTTATTAAAATTCTGAATATATTTGTAAAAATAATAATATTAAAGTATTTCTATTCCTTTACGTACCTAAAATCTATCGTTTTAAAGCAGATTTTCGGTTTCTTCACAAAAATATTATAATGTTCCAAATTAAAATATGGCTTTTAATGCAATAAAAATAAAGCAAGCATAAATAAAATATCTTAATAAAGCAACAGCATTTTCTTAGAAAATGTTAAAAATATTTAAGCTAGATAAAATAAAACTTGCTACGTATTTTGCAATAGAAACCTCCTGATTCCCTTTAACGCAATCTTGTATTTTAAGTGCGTTTGAGAACAATAATGTTAGAAGTGCTCACATATGTTAAAGATAGTTTGTAATTATTTAATCAGTTTTAAATCAACCAATATATTCACGTTTTCAAAACTCTTGATGTAAAATGCATATGAATGTCACTTCCAGCCTTCTATCATCTTAATATATTTTCCCCTTTAAATATAACGACAAAAGTAGCGATGTTAAAAAGACCCTTTACAATACTAGAATATGGTAAAATATAAGGGTTTTTCTGACAAACAAGTGCACCGACTAACTGCACGTATCAATAACTGCTACAATAAATGTGATCGCAAATCTTCCGAAATTTCTCCCAAAATATAAATGGAAGATAATATTTTACAATCATTTGAAAAATGCTTTAAGTTCGAGTTCAAAATACTTAAAACAAGTAAGCATGTCCGTTTTACCAATACATTATACATTTACTCATAGGTAAGTTATAAAAATTATTTTAATTATTTTTATCTTGCATATTTAGTTTGGCTCAGAAGAATCCTAATTATGAGATTTTTAGCTAAAAAATTGGGATTATTTGACAATTAATTTATTTAAAATATATAAGCGCGTGAATTATGATGATAATTTAATTCCTCAGCTATTTAAAGTTTTAATGGAATAACATACTGATAAATCTTTTTTGCCGACTTTCGAGCAACATTACATGTAACGACCATTTGATACAGCGTCTTCTTTCATCGGTCCTTAGAGAGTCGTTACAAAGCAAACTGACTGCATAAAGCTTTCCCAGCGGTACCTTTTTCTTCTTTCCTAATGATAAAGGTATTTAATTAAGTTCGACACTGATTCACTTCCTTGTTGAGAATTTTTTTAACAATCTGAGTGGAAAGAGAGTAAAGAACTTAACCTTTGTAAGAAATCTTCACAATGTTTGACTTTTTACATACTTTTATGATCCCTCAAATGAAGGAAGCGTGAATCAAACCAAATTTGATTTTTTTTTCTCAGTTGATATTTTAGTTATGTAAAAATAATAAATAGCAGTCTGACTTTGGAGGAACGCTTTTGGAGAAAACGTCATGAAAGGAGTGTTTGTATTCAGATTACGTAAAGGAAAACAGTAAAATTTCATGTAACCAATCCATTCAACTCCTGGGAAGCAAGCCCTGTACTCTGAGCAGTGTTAAGTGATCTTATCCCTTCGGATATTGATAGACATAATTTTTATTTTCACTAACACCTGTTACAGGTGCGTGTTCTCACTCTACAGGATAACTCATAGTGTTTAATAAATTTTGTTTATTACTACATTAATTATGTACATATATACATTCAGCTGTAAGCTGGGGAATCCTGCTCACATTTCTCACATCCGCTAAACTGCTTTTTTCTCTATCCTGCGCCCTCTAACGGCGGATTTTTACAATGCTATCTATTGGCGGATTACACACCGGAGGGCTAAAGTATAAATTGGTCGTAAATTCAAATACCTGTAACAATCCTAGAAGATGTCGCAAGTGATCTTTGGCAAATATTTTAAAGATACATATTAGAGATATCTAATTATTCATCAATTTTCTATACGAAAATCATGAACACTAAAGGCAAAAGCATTCAATAAATTTAGTAAAAATAAGTCAACGCAGTTTCTAAAAAATAACTCCATGGCACTTCTCACAAAATGAACCATCAATAAAGGCTCATTTCCAAAATAACGAATCTCTTCTCGGAATCCTATATCCTTCTGACAAAGAATAGAGATGGAATCATGAATTTTTCAGATCTCGGTTCCCTATTCTGTTTGTCAATTGATGGAGAAGCCTAGTGGCATATTCGGCAGTTTACCCTGCAATGCATGTAGAACACTGAAATATATATGCAACATTTCCTACACTATCTCATTCGACCAGTATTCACATACATAAAAAATATATTTGCAAAATCGTAAATTTGTTCTCACTAACTGTGGAATGCCCTCTATAAAACTCGCGTATGAGCTTGCATAATATGAGTAGTATTTAGAAATGGGAGATATATTAGGAAAATATAAAGGATATAATTTGATAAGGGCTCTTGTTCTTAAACATTGGTTTTATTTTTATAACAAAAATTTTTTAATAAAAATTTTTAAACTGAAAAATGTAGCTAAGAAACAAAACTTTGATCTTTACAAATATCAGTCAAATATCTGTCTTTTACCTTTTACAGTTTCTCAACAGTTACAGCATGTTCTCGTCAGTTACAGCATGTTTTCCCCAAATGCTGTAACTGAAATATATATTTAGGTTTTAAAACTGAAAATGGGTTTCTCAAGAAGCCAATTAAGTTGGAAATAAATTGTCCAGGAAAGCATGGAACATAAAATTTTCTTGTTTATTAAAAGGTGAGAAACTATAATTCTACTTCAAGTTTATTAACTTTTTAATTTAGTAATGTGTTACGCAATAAATGCTTTTTCCGAAATTATCTAAAACATTTGTAACTCTCAGTACTTTTAATAGCTTTACTTTTCCTAAATCTTTACATTCAATTTAGTATTAAATAAAAGAATATTATTAACAAAAGCATTAAAATGCAGTAATCATAAACATAATAATCCCAATTGATGGAGTAGGCTATCAGGAGGAAAATATAAGGAAACATTTCAAAATTACTTAAGTTACATTTGCAACACTTTTCGATTTTTCATTTTCACAAAGAGAAAGGAAACGCACTCAAGTTTCTTTTCGCACAAATTAAGCTCTCATATTATTCGAAATAATGCAATATTTGACTTCTTAAGCTTTCAACTTCCAAATTGAAAATCGATAAAGTGTTTGCATAAGAATTTTCAACTTATTAAAGAATATTTTTCCTCACAAATACAGCCACTTTACAGCAAACAGCCTTCTAGGAAGAATGGTGAGCAACGGATGAATGAAAACATTAAAGTTAAAACGTATTTTGAGACCCAAATATCTTTCACTGAGATTAAATTTTGATGGGGTTTATTTATTAATGTTATTTCAGGCAAGCACTTGCATTAAGACAAAACAATTGCAGAAAAATTCAATTCTAGCCATCTGTTTATACAACCAAATTTATGTTTCTTGCTAAAGTTAACTGAGAATAAATGTGTGTATATTTATTGGAAATCGAAAAAAACGTCCAACCTAAAATTAACGAAAAGGGCTTAGATAGAGTTTGATTTAAAATCTAAGGCCAATCTAAACTCCCTCTACCTGTTTTACATGTGTATTTATACGTATACGCTACACAAATATACACCCGACATTCATCTAAAAAAATGAAAAAATGAAAAACTGCAAAGTAAAAAGCAATTAGAAACCTCTGAGAGCAGCAAAAAGTGAAGGTAATAATTCAAAATAAATTGAAAAACAACGCATTTGAAATTTATCCCGTATTCAGTTTGCAATAAACATATGCAAAAATTCAGAAACCAAAATCCAGAAACCCAGTGGCAGACTTCAAGAAAAACGGAAAAAACATGCCAAAAACAAAACTAAATGAGAAACGTGCACCTTTCTCTGCATCGACATCAGTGGGGTGCTGCAACGAAAGAAGTAAATAAATCAGCCTGTTTCTAAATCAATAAATACACAAATGAACGTTTAAAATTTCAAACAATCTCAGAAAAACAATCAAAGTAATTTGGGTTTTAATCATTCCAAACGCTACAGGCCGAAGTAATGATGAAACATTATAAATGATGAAGCATTATACCTTCAAAAACATAAACATCATATGTAAATAACCACTGCTACACGCCGCGATAATGAGTGAAAAAACTTTGGATGTGTTGCTGGAGGATGGCAGCCCATGCTCCCTTCACACGTAGCAAGTTCATCTGGTGTAGCAGCGGGTGAGACAAACAGGGCTAGGCTTTCTATTATGATTGGTCATGCATGTTTGATGGGCGACAGATCTGGAGAACGGGCAGACCAGGATAATAATACAATATGGAATATGGACCAGGGTAATAATATAACTTGAATATTGCGTGCAACGTGTGGTCTCGCATTATAAGGCATTTCTCCTGCCTTCTTAGCATGCTTTCGTAGTGTAGTAGTCAGCACACTGGGCGCGTATTCCAGAGGTTCGTGGTTCGATTCCCGGGGAAGTCGTTGCACATTTTGCTCATTTTTCATCTCGTCTGCTTTAAAAAAATACGTAATGTCTCTACAGCATGTCCTGTTGAAATGTGGCCGCAGGCAAGATATGAAGGTAGGGAAGTAAGTGTACTGATAATGCGAGTTGCGAGAGTGGAATACAATACCCCCATCATACTCCCCCACACTATTACCCCAGTATAATGATGCATAACACAACAGTTGAGTAGCTTCTTTGCACACTGTCTCTAAATTCAAATCCGACCATCATTGAAATGCAGGCAAAAGCGGGATTCTTCCGAAATCACATCATGACATCCAGATGACCATCTCTGCCGTTCAGTTCACCATTGCAAAAGCAAGTGTCTGTGGTTCAAAGGTAACAGAAGCAAGGGACACTCCTAGCCGACAGTCCATTTACTGTATACGGCGTCAAATTGTTTACTGTATACATTACCATTTACTGTATACAGATACCGATTGCTGCGTTACAGACTGCATTCATTGTGATATAGCTACAAATGTGGCAGTGCGTTCTATCGGTGCCATGCGCACAGTACGCCTGTCATCCCGTGAAGTAGTACGAACGAGGCGGTTGCAATTGTTCCTGTCCAGCAGGCATTTCCTGCTATCCATCGATTCCATATTCGCATGACTATTGCTCGGCTACGTTTGAAAACTCTGTATGCAATCCTAATCTCTATATGCAACGATTCTGCCTTGGGTCGAACTGAGAAACGTGCCCGAATGATGCTTGTATTTTTCTACGAGGCGGATTGTATGGAGCGCTGCAGTCACTCATGATGTAAACGTGCTCTGAAATCATAATCGTTTGCATATTTCACATTGGTATACACATGGTTAACGTTTCATGGTGTGTTAATGCTTCCTTTAGTGTGTTGCATTCTGGATGACCAACAGTTTGTTTCGAATAACAGAAATGATTTAATTAAATTATTACGAGATAGCAAAATTCGAATTAATTTCCTAATAAAAGCTAGCTAGACTTCAGTTGTCAATCTAACTATTATTTTCACAACCAAACTTTCGTTTTTCATGAAAGGCTATAAACCATTATGGAGGTATAGTTCGGATGTTCGTAAAATGGAAATTGAAAATTCTTGTTAGATTTTTAAACTTTTTTGTTTGTTTATGATTTTGGTGCTATATTTGTTTAAAAACTGTTTAACTCGGCTTTGTAGGACTTCTATATTGACATATGGCTTTGTTTTTGCATATGTTGGATTGGTTTTATTTGCAAGATTTGTTTTTGCACTCAATCTGCTCCTTATTTTAAATTTGTTTATTTGTTGATGCTATAATTTTGCAGCACTCTACACTGCCTACTTCAGCCTGTGGGGGTTGGACTGATGAAGACACAGATAACTTTGATTGTTTGTCTAACACTATTGTAAATTTTAAATTTCAGTTTTTGTCTTTATTGGATCAGAAACAGGCTGATTTACGTATGTCTTTCGTTACACCAACACCTGATGACGATGCAACGAAAAATGCACATTTCTTATTTCCTTTTTGGCTTTTGCATTTTTTGCCTCTTTCTTTTCCAGTTTGCTATTTAATTCCCGTTTTGGTGATTTTGGATTTTTGCATATGTTTATTCTTTTGTTTTTATATTAATATGTTTGTATGTATCATTGAATGTGGGATGAAATTTATTATTTTTTTAATTTATATGTTATGTTTATTATAATTAAATACTGATCCAAAATTAATAAAAAAATACTTTCAATAATTTGAAAAGGATAGACAATAGCATGATAGCTTTCAGAGATATGCACTGAAAGATATGGAATTTTTTAATTATAAAAGAAGTTTCAAAAAATATTATTAAAAAGAAGATTATAAGTTCATTAAAAATGTTTTTAAAAATTTCTAAATGTTTAGTAATTTAGACTTAGAATAATAAATAAATAGACAAGCCGTAGATATTTCTAACTTTACAAGTCTATATTTCATTTTAAAACAACGTAAACGACGAGTTGAGCTAACAAATGGTATAGCACACTGAGCCGAAAGCACATTAAGCGTTCAAGCGCAAATAATAAACCAATCTTTGTCACTTTTTTATAACTGCGACTAGTATCTGGGAAAGTCCTAGTCATTAAGGGTTAAAAAGGAAAAACTGCGATTTTCCAACGTGGGGTATTTTATTGGCTTGTAAAGAAACATAGATGCGGTATGCAGTGGATATTTAAACTGATACTATTCTGATGTAAGACATTTTTATTGTGAAAATTTTTCTGCTTGAAAATTTTTAAACATGCGTGGAATAATAAATTACAACATAAGGAGATCTTTACGAACTGTAATAAATAAATGCAGTGAAAGTAGTTTTCATAACTTAAATTTAATATGACTGTATCATTCTTAAAAATGAATCCAGTTTCATAAAACTGTCACAACTAGTGTTATCACTTTCCATGGAGCCAATGCAAGGTTAAAGCAGGATTTGAAATGCTTGGAAGAATCGAGACAAAGAATTGGAAATATCTTTCTTTAGATTAGGATTAGGTACAAAAAAGGCAGCATTCTTAACTACGCTAACTGATTTATTAGAAACCATTTACTTATTTAGCCAGTTTCAGTTGCTTTGTAAAAGCAAGTTAGTGCTTCCTAAATGTGTTACTTCACACTGCCTTCTCCTCATATACAGTTCGAAATCAATCATTTTCTGTAGTGGTGGAAACGCAATGGGCATGGGGAGATTGCAAATTTCAATAACTTATTTATCACTGTAGCCTACAGTGCATATGGATGTCTCAGTAATATGTTTCAGGTGTGAAATATCATCTGTAGAGTTAGGAATGTTTCCGTGCTAGATGTATCAAATTAAAACACACAATTCATCTTCGAAATTGAACTTAATCATTAACTTCCCTTCTTGGACATGGTCACGAAACTGAGCAATTCAGACGTGTCTGTTTCATAAACTGTATATTGTCTCGCCATTACCCTCTAATTGCTTAGTTTATCATTAGGAACAAAATTCAGCTTTATTCTACTCAATCATACTCTATATTCCTATCGCGTGCGCAAACAAAGATATTTAAGTTTAGTATGCCTTGGGATAACTATTATTTCCTCATCAAGCATGCACCTTAGTAGAATGTTACTGCATTTAACTCTCAGTAGACTAAGTAAAGATAACAGTAACAATATTCATGTGGCCTTTTTTCATTTCTAAACTTAGACCTTTCTGCCAAAAACAATGCAAAAAATTTGGTTTGTCTTATCTTCGCAGCCATACATGAATGAAGCGAAATTTCAGTGGAAAAAAAGTCTAATTTGAAATGCACATACTTTGATAAAAGTCCATAATATGTTAAAGTCATAAAATATTCCCCAGTATTTTGTCACGAATATGACTGTAATAGATATATGTCTTAAAATTCTTTCTGCTTTAGGATATGATTATGCATAGCCCGAAGCAAAAGATACGTATACTTGAAATTTACGTTGTTTATGCTGCGCATAATACGCATATATAATATCACGTTTAACGTTGGAAAGCTATTAGCATTTTTGAAGTGAGAAATGTAAAATGTTAGCAGTGCTTTCTCCGGGATTCGAAGGACGGATCTTCAGCTGTGTTAATTTCTTACACTCCGAGCGTCATGCAGAAGAATACAATTCCTTATAATGTTATGCAAATGTAAATGGAGGCTACTGTTGTCAAATATCAATTCCAGTCATCGTAAGTTTGAAGAGTATAGTATTTCTGAGAACTTTAGCTCTCAGCAGAAGCTTGATATAAGATGCCGCAGTATTTGTTGCCTATTTCAAATGGAATTCTTCAGAGACTGATCATTGGAATGTATAACAGAACAATATTCATGTTCATGAAGATGACAATATTCATATTCATGTTCATTCATGAAGATCTTCTCTTAGTTAACAATCATTTGCGTGTAATCGATGTTTATAAAAGTACGTTGGGCTCGGGCCCTGAGTTATTAAAATCCCATTAAACTGATGGACTGACTAAGCTGCTAGTATTTAGATGTTAAATTGAGTAAGCCTTTTCCTCGTTCTGAAGTACCCCTATCTTCTTGCGCAGAGCGTGAAACATGTGAGAACCTGTCCAGTTTCTCTATAACAAAATACTTGATAATATCTATACACTATTTTGATATTTAAAAAAAAACTTCTCTCAGCCTCCCATCAATTTCCATCCAAGCATTTAACAATGCCGCTACTATTATCATCTGTCGCCGTACATTAGTTGAAAACTATAGGACGTTTTCAGAAGGCTAGTTATAGCTGTCATCAGAATTGTAGTTAGCAATAAAATTTTGATAATCTTATCTTCCTTCTTTTCTGCTTAATTATTCACTAAACAATTTTATATTTCTCAAAGAAATAGTGACTGGAATAAAAATAATATAACTGAAATCAGTTTCTTTCTTTTCTCATTTTTTATTTCTGCTTCAACATTTATTACTTAAAAGTACTATAAGTTTTTGATCGGATTTGTTAATAAATAAAACAAAATAATGGAGAGAGAAGTGAAAATATAAAACAAGCTTTTAATTTTATGCGTCATTCTAAAAAGCCGACAAAGACACATAATTCGGCGAAGTAAATTATCCACTAAATCTTTCGGACTTACTCAGAAGTAGGAAAATGATGTATTATATTCCGTCTCTGCCGTATCTCATAATGGAAAAAAAAAAGGTCTTTCATTCTTTTATTTTAATAGCTTTAATTATCCAGGTTTTATTTTTACCATCAAGGAGATTTCCTGCCTGAAGTGCGTCTTGCCACTGTGGTAGAATAAGATAATATAATTTGCGTGAAGATATCTCTTGTTTTTTCCCTTTCTTCTGACCAGCATCGCCTCTAGACATTTTTTAAACGATTTAGTTCCACTTTAGAAATAAGTTATTATTCGAAGAGTCTGATGCCGTATATATCAGAAAATACGATAAAAAAATGTCATACTTTCGTTAGCTTCTTGTTTCTGCTTTCTCGGGGTGAGTACATGAGAATGGATATATTTTATTACAACGCTTCTTTATTTTTTAAGCTGCTGTGCTCAATGTTATTTAGCAAATCTTCGATACTACGATGAAGCTTTTCTAAACTTTGACTCTTCCATGTTAAAACACAAAAAATGATAATATGTACTTCGCTTTTAACAATATTAAAAGCAGTCACTTAGCAGGTGCTTGGCAACAGACAAATGTTGCCTTTTGATGATTGAAACTAAGCCGTAAAGTATCAGTTTGCTTCTTTTCTAAGAGAGCCATCACCTGGAAAATTACTATTCGTGTAAATTTTAATATTTTTTAATTGTGTCTGTCATTTTTATTACAAAGGCATTTAAAATTCCTAGGTCAGAATGAATTTTCTTACGGAGGTGGGAGAGGAGACTTTTCGGAATCAATGTTCTAGGAAGGATTTTATCACTGAAGGGTGCACTAAAGTTAAGAGTGGTTTTGTTTCAGGTGATTTTAAAGAAACGGTTTTTAAAATAATTGAAGAAACAGTGAGTACAGTCATTTTTAAGTCAGTACTTTTCATTTCCTCTTTTGATTACCATACTAGTGCTAGGGAAATAATATAGTTCTTTAGTACAAGAAGATTTTTTTAAATATGTTAAATTATTATTTCAAAGTAAAATTTTCATTTTCCCAACTAGTTTTCAAGTGCTAAAAAGAAGAGAATGCTTGCTTGATTTTCATCACACTCACACGAAAAAGCTGCTTAATGATATTCGAAGAATTAAAAAATCTTACCAAACATGAAAAATCAATTTGAGAAGCTCATTTCTTAGATACGGATATTTTAGCGTGCTTGTTTAACATACATCAACGAAACTATATTGATGATAACCGGAATCATCTAAAAAATGGAACGCTTTTAAGTTGAAATTATTTACAATATGATCAACAAAAATTTAATCAATGCTTAAAAGAGATCATAATTTTTCATTAGAAGAACAATCTAAAAACATCACTAAAATCCAACAGAATATCCCTTTCTCCTGTATTTTTACTTTATATTCCATTGCTTATCAACGATTAACTAACCGAAACTCCGCGTTGTAATTTTAATTAGCTCAAAAAGCTCTAATTCATTTAGTTTAATCGGATTAAGATGCAGTGAGAACCTAATCTTGTTTTCTTTAAATCGTGTTAAGAAGATAGCATTTTTGAAGTAACTATGAAATATACTTTTTATAAAAATTATTTCAAAAATAATTACATTTTTTTTCTTTCGGTGGACTATGATACGTTTCATGTCTTACTCAAAAAAATTATCTCTTTCTTCGAACTTAAATAAAAAAGTAGGTTACTGTCTTCGAAGAAGAAGGTAGTTCTTGAAAGCATTATACCGCATTAAAGGAAATTAAAACAAGGCGTTTTATTATGTACTAAGTAGAATAGACATCAGAATAATTAACTTTAACAATATTATCGGAGCAGAAATAAAAATGCACAGAAGATAAATAAATTTACAAATACATTAATATTTACAACTAATCTATTAGTTGTAGATAAATTTACAACTAATAGATTAGTTGGAGCGGAAACTGTAGATGCAATACAAATAAGGATTCTTCTTCAATGAATTCAATGAAATGTTACGTAGTGCAGTCTTTATACGGAGCAAATTTCGTTATTAAATGAAGTCCTATTCAATCGTACATGCTTTTATTTAATGTCTGGAACCTGATTTGTATAACTATTACTTCAATTTACTATTAATTAGAACTGATTTTGAAGGTTGTATTTAAGATTTAATCGTTATCAACAGGATTTTCGTGTTAGGTCACAATAGTAGTATTAGGTTTCAGTATTAGGTTTATAAGGTATTTCTCCGTCCTTCCTAGCGTGCCTTCGTGGTGTAGTGGTCAGGCAGTCTGGGTCGGTATTCTAGAGGTCCGTGGGCCGGTATATCGGCAAAGGCGTTTGCTAATTTTTCATCTCTCTGACTTCCAAAAAATCCTATTGTCTCTACAGAAGCGCCCGAACTAAAAGGGTGTTGGATGATTATTCTCGGCACTTGACGTATGTATTAGAAGAAAAAATTGTAAATCCAGACTATGTATTGAAACCTCTGTTGCACACTGGCCTTGTTTGCCCATGTATCTCTTTGTTTTAAGACTCAGTAATTGCCGTCTGACCTGCCACCCACCCCGGTTCTAGTGGAGCGGGTAGTAGATAGCTTCCGGAGGCAGAGGCTTTAATCCGTGTAAGGCAGTCTGCTAGACTGCAAGGCAACGGAGCCCCTGTTCTCTGGTGTATAGTAATAAGAATAATAATAATAATATTCTCGTCACTCAGGATTTGGCGATTGGATCCGCTAAAAACCACAGTCTCCCTTTAAAAGGGGGAGTATATAAGGTTTCTCCCTCCTCCCTAGCGTGCTTCGTGGTGTAGTGGTTCTGCACGCTGGGTCAGTATTCCAGAGGACCGTGGTTCGATTCCCGGCGAAGGCATTTACTCATTTTTCAAGTTTCCTGCTTCCAAAAAATGCCTAATGTCTCTACAGATTAAATACTGTTAGTTCTTTTGAACTACTGTCAAATTTTCTAAGAAATAATTTCTTCCATAGATAATGCCATCAGGTTATGGGCAAAATAACAATATTAAAAATTTATGTAGGTATCAGTGTTCATTTTAATGTGCATTTCCTTTTTTATTTATTCATTTATTATCACTTATTACTTGCTTCTAATTTAATTATAATTTTTTTTATTTTACTTTTATGTTTTTATTTACTTCTGAATTGTGTGTAAGAGAAATCTAACTGCGGTAGAGCTGATGGTAGGTAAGAGTATATGTGCAAGTTTCCTGATACCCAATTAACCCTTTCCGGCGCAGCGTGTTCGGTGTGAACATATCAAAAATATTCCCCCTTTAGACACTGAAAATAATCGATAAATATCACGAAAACTACACTAATGGTTACTTTTAATCTCTTTTATGAATAACAGATGGCAGCAGCACTCAAGCAAATCATTAACGTTGAGATATATTCTGTTTTTAAAGACACTGATTTTTCAAAGAAATGTTTCAGATTTTTTTTAAATATAAAGAATATCAATAAAAAAATCTTTATATAATTTTGTTGCTCGTATGCTAATCTGCCTATTCTGTATTACTTTTAATTTTTATCTTTGAAATATTGCGTATAGTGAAGCCTTCAGTGTATGGTGTGTTCGTACTGAACACACTGTACTGGTAGTGCCTGTTACGTGGAAGTGAGTCACAGAACCTGGTCTCGTGCTTCAAACACGGGGGAGGCTGAGAGCGCAGATTTATGTATATTTGTTTTTATTCTTTTCGGTTTTTGGTTTTGAAGACCCCGGTGCTTTGTTTTCCCATAGATATTTGATTTTCAGCGACAGCAGACCCTTTTTTTCTCTTGCTTTCATCGTGCGTAGTTTGCTTAGTTTTGATTTCTGTAGATTTTTATTTGTATATATATTTAATAATTATTTTTTCCTATTCAATAAATAATTGATTGTAAATATTATAGTATTTTAATTATTTTTTTATAAATTTTTAAATTGTGTAAATGGCTCGGAGAGGCCTCAGCATTGCCGAAGCAATGAGAGTTTCCTTTTTCCCCCCGGTTTTGGGGGGGGGTTAGAGTAGCAGGCCTCCCGTGGTGCACCCTGGGTTATGCTAAATCTGGTACAGAGATCAGAGTCTACTGTTTTTAAATCATAGACAAAGTATTTTAATGTAATACGTGCTTCACAGCAATGCTCACCTATCGCAGCTCGTGCGGCTCAGTGTCGCTTCGGACACACCCACAAAATGGAAACGGTTTGTGCAATCTTTGTAAAATTATACCTGCCTACTCTTCTAGGTCTAAATAGACTGCTAAC
Source organism: Stegodyphus dumicola (assembly GCF_044657685.1). Classification (NCBI taxonomy): domain Eukaryota; kingdom Metazoa; phylum Arthropoda; class Arachnida; order Araneae; family Eresidae; genus Stegodyphus; species Stegodyphus dumicola. The sequence continues at coordinate 188,067,907 of NC_140781.1, forward strand.
ATTTTTTTTTTTTTTTTTTTTTTTTTTTTTTTTTGTAAAATTCCAAATTTAAAGAGTAGCGTGCAGGAAAGGGTTAAGACAAACAGAAATATATTCAGAGAATGGTTTGTACATTGTGATGTAAACACGTTTCAGAACGTCTTCGCAGATGTAATGAATTGCACCTATGTGTCCCACGCCTAGTATAATGTTCAAGGTGCCATATTTCATATTTCGACTAGAAATAAATTTATCTTACACGGACATTAATATAAATATTGCAATTTATAATTCCATGAAGAAAGGTGCAAAATTTATATTTGACTTTTGGACTATTAATTTAATCATAAGTATATTGCATACTATAAGTATTTGTATACGATAATTGTTCAGATTTATCAATGATTATTCATGATGATTTGTGCACTAAAGCTGTGTAAATTCATAATTTTGTTACTTACTCTAAAGTAAATTTTAACTGTAAAAGTAATTGCAAACTCAGTAAATATTTAAAAACATTTTATAATTCTAAGTAAATTCACAACAAGGTAAGCATTACAGAAATGCATAACATTACGTGTTTCTATTTATTTATTTATTTATTTACCTATACTTGTAGTTATATTCATGTTTACAGTTTTTAAGAATCTTATTTTAGATATGTTTTTATTACAATTACGTCTATTAGACGGAGTTGTATCTTAGAGTTTTGTATGTGAGCTAGGACTGACACATGTCTATATTAAGTTCGGCCTATTATAAAATATCAGCAATCTTTACAACCTAGAAAGATATACACGTGATTTTATGAGTGTTGTGTAGTATTTTGTGCTTTTCAGCAAACTTACCTAAACTCTCAAATTTTGTAATGAATCAAATGTTAATTCTTCACTTTCAGCATGAATGTTTATCTCTATACCCGAAATACTGAAATTTCATATTATGGGACTGTACGTATTCGGAAATCTACAGACATTGCTAAGCGTTGCTGGAAATGCTAAACATTTGACTATCCGACAACATGAGTCAAGGATTCCTACAAAAGTGCTGCTTATAATATTTTATTTCATCTTCAGGTAAAACACGATAATAATGGTTGTCAGTGCTAACTAGTAGTTCTTTCTAACTGTAATTTTACACTTACATAAAATCTTTAAAGGAAAGCCTCCTATTTTATACGTTTTTTTTCTTAATTGCGTTTCTTTACCCAGAAAATTCATTAATATAATTTTTTATAAATGTACTTCCTTTTTGATCCTGCTGAAGTTTGCTTTAATTTAGGCAAAAAATAAATTAAACATAGTCTTTGAATGAAATATATGTAGTAGAATTATGGAAAAGCACCTATTTGTTAAAAAAAAAAAAAAAGTAGAAAAGGACCCAAGAAACTATTCTCCTGATGTATGTTATATATATTTTAAAAGTTAATATATTTTTGTGTTGAATTATTATATTTGAATTTAGCGTGAAAATTAATTTTATTATAAATTATTTACATTGTCTTTAAAAGAATAAAAGAGAAATTAATGCAGCATTTAAACCCCTGAGCGAGTGTTACAGCACTTTAGATCTACTTGCGAAGTATTGTATTTCCATAGCATTTATTACCATAATACGCATAATGACTTGTTTTGCTTTTCGATTTCATGTTCATCAACATCATGAGAATTATTTTAGGTTATTTAAACACGCAACAGAGAAAATAGTTTTTAGCACCAAGATAATAAACACTGTGTGCAAATAAATTTCAAAGTCGACAAAGGTATGAGTGGCAATAACCTTAGAATTTTGATATAGCTTTTGGAATACTTTTATTAAATTTAGACTGCTGCCATCAGTGAGCACTTTGTTTATTGAGAACAATAAATAAAAACAGATTATTTTATTTTAGTGTTATTTTAAAATACATTCGCAATACAAGAGATCTCCCTCCTTTTTGCGTGTCTTCGTGGTGTATTTGAAACATGTCTGATGCTTTACCGGGAGGTCTGGCGTTCGAATTACGGCGAGGACATTGCACATTTTCACGTCATCGATAAACATAATGACAAAGTAATTCAAAATAATAATTACTGCTATTTATGCATTTGGAAAGAATCCAAAATTCAGCATTTGATTTGATAGATGCAGCTTATAAAAAATTTGTCCCTTTTCTCAGCCCTTGCTTCGGTACTTTAATTTCTTTTTTTTTTTTTTTTTTTTTTAAATCTAGCCTTGGGAAATTTATTAAATTATTTAAAACCTAAAATGCTTTTTTGTATTTTTAAAGATACTCGAGTATATTTTTTACATTACATTTGCTTTTTGATAAATAATACTCTAGATCTAGATGAACAAGTTAAACTCATTTACCATATTTTACATGCATTAATTTACCAATACGTTTGATTCGCATAGATAAAGAAATTAAATTAATTTACCATACTTTACATGCATTGCCTTATCAATACTTTTGATTCGCCATGCCCTTTCAAAACATGTAAAATTATTGTAATCTCAACTGGATAACCTGATGGATTTGCATAGCACACACTATTCACACTCATCTGAAACATCTTATCTTTCATGATTTTAATCAGAAAGCCAGTAACGTCAAATTTTTATCATTACGAAATTTTTCATCGTATCATTCTTGAAAGAGTGTGCTTTATAATGAAAAGAACAGCTTTCTGAAATTTTTATGATTGTATACGAACAATAGTTTTGCGTTGAGCAGTAACTTTTCCAGCAAATTACTGAACTACGAAAACGTTAAGCAGATTCGTCAAACGTTTCAACAAAATTAAAAATACTGCTTGCACAATTAAGTCAGGAATGCAATTTAAGACTATTTTTTGTCATCCATTAAGGAAATCTGCGATTTCAATTTCTACGATTGACGGTAATAGCAGATGAAATGAAGAGAGTTTTTTTAAAGTAAAATTAGAGAGTTATGGTACATTATGAAACTAATTTTAATTTCGTATATTAAGTAATTTATATAAATAAATATTTTAATTCTCCCGCTTTTTTTTCACTAGAGGAATTCAATTTTTATAATATATAATATCAGTTTATCCGTTCTCATCTGCGGCGTTTTGAAAAAGAGTGTATAAATAAATAAATAGTAAAAGAAGTATTTTTTTAAATGTTATTTTATTATTAAATGTCATCTTAGTTATTATTTTATTATTAAATGCCATTTTAGTTATTATTTTATTATTAACTATCATTTCAGTTATTATTTTATAATTTTATTATTAAATGTCATTTTAGTTAGAAACGCGTATTTCCTGTATGTGTTTAAGTGAAAAAAGGACTAAAATCGTTATTTTTTTATTTATTTGACGCAAAATTTGTTCAAAATCAAAACGTGATTTTAGCTAAACATAATTTGTACAAAATAAGCTACTTATTCTGAACGAAAACGAGACGCCTTACAATTAGGAAAAATACATTCGCAGTTATTTTAAAGCAATGTTTTAGATGACAGCAATGGAATTTTAAGAGGATAAACTCAATTGAATCGAAAAGCAAATACCCCTGCGTTCTATTTTGATATATAAAAATTCAGCCTTTTTGCCTCATCTAAAATTAACTTTGATGGAGACGGATGGTATTTTGCTTCGCTGATTCAATTTAATCTTTGAATCGCACTTTGAACTAGTTTCCTTTTACCTTTCACTTCCAATTATATTTAGGATTTCAAATACATAAAGGAATGCTACGTGACAAAATACATCCAATAAATAATATCATTCTATTTTTTAAACTAAAGAAAATATTTATATGTGTTGATGCAGAGCGGAGAGAGTATACCAAACTTATATGATAGCTGAAGTGTAAAATTTGCTTTATAGCAGAAGTATAAAATGTTCTCTAATAAATGATTCAGTTTTCATTTTTAGAGATATAGGAAGAACATTAAGCATTCGAATTAGAAGAATAGTATAAAAAATCATTTCTAATTGCAAATCCAAAACTATTAAATTTCAATAAATCATAAACACTTAGTTATATACTAATATGCCGCAACTGTTGTTGCAAAATATTCATCATAATAATTAAACTTATGAACATATAAAAGCCTGGAGATCCATATGTACGATCAACATGTAACATATCATTCAGATATTTCAATCACTTTCAAGTAGGACGAGTTACTCAAAATGGCGACCATCAACAGCCTTGCAATCGTGAAGTAAAACTTAACATTTGTTCTAATACTATCGTCCAGAAAACAAAATTCTTTATGGAGGATGGCAAAATATCCCAAAGGCACCTAATCCTATTAGGTAGGATTTTCTTTTTGCGACACTTCATAATTTTTGTCCATTTGGACCAGAGGAAATACCTGATTGCCTCTCTTTGCTTTAAAGAAATAACTTACTCGACAGAAATACAAGTTACACTTTTTTTTTCAATACAACCACTTAACTGATGTCGAAGTAAACTAAAACAAAGATTTTTTTTATACTGGAGGAAGCCATCAGTTTTTATCTTTTCTCTAAACTTCTAAAATCATTATATTTTCAGTTTCCCCAGAAGTTGCATTAGAAGTTAAAGAATAAAAATAAAAATTTCTTCAGCAATTAATTGTAAGATAACTACTAATAAAAAAGTGAACACAAAAACACGCAGTTGAAAAATATCAGAGAAAATAAATATTTCATCAAAAATTAGTTAGTTTATAAGAATGTAGCATAAGAATAATATGTTTAGATTTTCTACGTTCTTCCGCTCAAAAACAGCTTAGAGTTTCTTTACTGTGTGTATCTTGCACACAAAGATAGAATTTTAACAGTGAAAGTTAAGAAGTGGAATACAGCTTAAAGTTTAATGGTATATTAAATTACATAATTAAAAATATCGCATTATGTTTGTGGGCACACATAACGTATTAATTCAATGTGAGTTAAAAGTTTTGAACTAAACTTCACAGATCTATAAATAATTATTAATGGCAAAATACACTTAACATACGTAAGAAATGAATGCTGTGTTTTGGAAGATTTTTTTAAAAAATTCCTTTCCTGTGATACACATAAAAGAAAACCAAGCTCACCATGTGAAGCTATCCCGCTTCGCAAAAGGAGTAAATTTTAACATAAAGTTAATAGCATGAAGCAGTTTTAACCAGTCGACTGCTCTTGGGATTTTCTTGTCTTGTAATTAAATTTTCAATGAAACCAAATAACGAAATTACTCTGCTAGCTTTCAAAGACACAAAATTTAAAGCAATTTGAAATGTGTTACAGCCTGTTGGAATTCTGTACAAGTGTTCCCCCCCCCCCACAAAAAAATAACCAACGCTATTAGCACTGAAATGAAATTAAAATGCCCCGTCTTCGATTGAAAGTTAAATGTGACTGGAAACGACATTTTCCAAAATATTTAATACTAATTATTGTATCTGTTTACACAATGTAAATTGTGGATCATTCGGAGCAACGAAAAATGGATAACAGTTCAATCCAAAGTAAAACACAGATTTAAAGTTACTATATTAAGGTCTTGTTTCAAATAATAAGGACAGTTCCGGATGATAGAGTGGTCAACGAAAGCTGACTACAGTGTTACTGAGGAGAGGATTGGGATCAAAATCAAATCGGGCGTACATTTGGGAGACAGTAATATATGTGCTAAGTAGGAGCACTTAAAACACTGTTGAACCGAACGTTTGCTTGAGTGATTGATGGTAGGGCAAGAAAGTGAGAGATCTTCGGATACTATCCCCATGAGTGCTCTCCATCAAAAGGGGAATTAAGCTAAGGAAGAGAGTTTTCGTGTACGTTTCTATAGTTAAATAATATACTTCATTTCTAATGATACTTTTAATTGAAAACAGAAAACAAGTAGATTTTTAAAGCTTTAATATTAGTTCAGACGTATACAGCTTCCCTTAATTTCTTTTTTAACTCTTGTTTTACTTCACAGCAACTGCTTCTCATTCTACGGGCTGAAAATTAAGGTCTATTAGTTTTAATAAAATATTTTGTTTTACTTTTCACCAAGCTTTGTTGAAAAATGAGCTTATTAATTGATCACTATCAAACTTTTATTCTAGGTGAAGATATGTACGTCTTAATATTAAGATTATAAAAATCGCATCATACGATTTTACATTAATAGTAGTTGTCGTGATCATATTCATAATTTTCTACACAAAACATTTGCTCTCTGACTTTCATTAAAAATCACATTCAGTATGAAAATTCTGTCTTTTAAGCTAAAATGAAGAAATGTTCATTTTCTGTAAATTTGTTTTTAGTTATTTACAGTCAACCTATAATTTACTTAGAGAAATCCAGTGGTCAGTTAATCCATTTATATTCTTAAATAATCAATTCCCGAATAATAGAAATAAACTATGGTATACTGCTTTAGATTCTTCCACAAAACCCTTTTCATTACTATTTTCTGCAAAAGAGATTTATTGCAATGAATTCTCCTCCCCTCTTATCAAGACGTTCACCTCCAGCACGTAGGAAACGATTTCCGGAACAGCGGATCGACCTCCGACCATGTAACTAGGACAAAACAAGGTCCTTACGCCAAATAGAATCCGTTACCGTGCCCTAATCAATGGCCTGCTCCATTAACGACTACCTCTTTGGGTGACGTCAAAACGCACCATATTATATTATGACTGAATTACAAACAAATATCATTATTTTTTCAATATTTTGATTAATGACTTTAATATTGGATTAACCCTTATCGATTGTAGTTGAGTCTTGAGAGAAAGGACGAAATGCAGAATCTGCAAAACACAATTCCATACTGAAAGTAAGCAATAAGTATCTTATCATAAATGGCATGGCTTTGTTCTAACACATTTCACCTAGTTCCTGACTTTATATACAATAATATTTCAGTTCTTACGTAAACAATATATTTTTACTATTTCATTTGCATTATATATATGCCATGTAATATCCTGTGTAATTTAACAACACAAATTTTAATATATTGCTATGTATTATAGCAATATGTCCCGTGTATATGCATAACAACGGTATACATCATAACACAGCAACATAACAGATAAATATACCATATATAGTAGAGAGAGAAATCATTTATAACTAACCTAAGAGCTATCATTTATAATCAACTCAGTCTGTCTTCTACAAAGTTAATAAGGAGAGTTTCAGATGATAACTTCTACACTAAACTCATCCAAAAGGTTAAATTAAACAAACTTAAATTTATTAACCAACTCGGAGCATGAATCGCTGTAACTTTCAGTCTGAAGAGAGCGTAATTACATCTCAAAAGGGAATTGTTTACGACACAACAGATTCTCTGATTCTTTCGGAGGGATTTAAAGATTTACGAAAGTTGCCCTTACTCAAACCAAATTTACTTCCCCCAAATAAATAATCAACGCAATTATTCACCCAAAGTTACAAGCCTCTAATCTAACTTCTAGCAGAGCACCGTGTCGGAACCAAGCCACTAGATTTTATGAATATTGGTTGATACCTTAACCCGAAATAATCCTCATTCATTTGCAAAGTCCCTTATATAGCTTAACTTCATTTGCATAATACGCACTTTCTAGAGAATGTAGAGTAGAAGAACTATACAACAAATTTAACTAGAAGGCCCAATCGTATAAAATAAATAAAAATAAACCTCTGTGCATATTTATAAAAAGACACATACCATGAATTATTACATACGTGTAAGTACTCAGTTTATAAGACCATACGTGACCGAGTGAATAAGAGTACTGAACACTAATAGTTTAGCCCGTTTTTAAATCTCGACAAGCAGGTTGACTACGTAGATGTTTTAGTGCTTTTTTCCTTAGGAAAGTTAATACGAAGTAGGCTTTAATATAAATGCAACAGAAATTTTGCATTATTTTAAGCGTAAAAACATATTGACATTAAAACTTTTATAAGCAAAATATTTCTTATTATATATATATATTGCACACAGCTACTAATTCCATGCAACATCTATGAAATACTTTTTATTAAAATTTAAAAAAAAACTTATTTATTTGGAAACCAATCTTGATGCAGAAAGGCAAATTTTGTAATTAGCTTTTGTAATGTTTACACATGTTTAATACATTTAATAATTATCTTACAAGTTCGTAATATTTATGTCTTTTTAAAGTGACTAAGATTATTAAACATGTGTTATATTTATTTTCTTAGTAAATTCTTATTTTAAGTAAGATTAATCCTGCGTAATTAATTTATATCTAAAATTTAAAATACTTTTTAATGTGGAAACATTAACATATCGCTTAAACGAATGTATTTTTCAAAAATATTTCAATCTATAGAATATTTCAAGTAACATTATGAAGAGAAATTTCAACTCTGATGGAAATCATTCTTTTATCTAAACAAGTAAATATTATTTAATTCCTTTTTCAAAAATAAAACTCTTTGTATGTATTTATTTTGAGCTTGGTGCATTTTAAATAAGACTAATATTAGATCATCTAAATTTTTGCTTAGATTCAATGCTTCAGAACTTTATTTTAAATTCATATTAAATTCCTCTTTTCACTTATTCTGCACTATTTGTGGCAGACTATTTGCATATAAGTGGTACCAAGAAAATCATGTTCAAAATTTGCTGTGAAATGAGTGTCGAAATATTTTAATCCTGTTATTCTGACTTACCTCACTTGTCTAAGAGTACCATCCAAATAAGTCCACGACTTTATAATTACTAGGAGCGCAGGATTGCTTTGGTCGCTGCTGTAGGTGTTGGGCATCTAATGAATTACAATACGACTTTAAGCAACTGCGTACCACTCTTGAAGAAGAATGCCCGAGGGACGGATCCGATAGGTTTCTACACCTATTTCCCTTTTACCAAAATGTACCGGAAGGACTTTGGCTTGCCTTGTATTATAAGTGCCTCCATGCTGGTAAAAGCCTATATTGCAATTCTTTTTATCCTTTAATCTCAGAATGGACTTTTAGGTTTAAGATCAGGAGATATCAGAAGTTCTTCATAAAGTATACGCATAAAATTTTCTACACATTTTATTTTTTCTAGTTCAAATAAATTGCCTGTAGAATGTTTCATTTTGACGGATAAAGTTTTACATAGTTTTACTTAAAACAAAAAAAAAATCTAAAATATATTGTTCAGTATTTAATATTTATATTTAACATTTTGTATAAATCTTAAATATAAACTCATAGTAATACTTTTCTGTGCACAAAGAATGAAAAGATTGCACCCATTGATAAAAACTGGTTTAGCAGTTATGTCAATACTTATTTAAAATTCATTTTTTAAAACAAGATTTCAAATTGTATAAACATTTTTCACGTGTAAAACATTTTTCAGAAAAATACCCATCAATAAAATTTTAAGTTTTATATTCCGTCCTCCTTTAATTAAAATTCTCACTGTGATATTGATGGAGTAATGCACGTCACAATTCATCTCATTTTACAATAATGGAAATTTTATGCAAAGGTTCATAACAGTAACAATAAAAGATTATAAGGACGTATTTATAAGGCAATATTCGCTTAAATGCAATATTTTGCTTTGATAAGTAAAGGGACACTACTGATCCGCTTCTGTAAGTATACAGATAGGGGGTATTCTGTTTTGAATATGAACTTTACGCCACTTCATTTCAACAAAAGACTTAATGCATTTTCCTGTTAATGAAAGAAATAAAAAGAGGTTTAACACGTTTACAAAAAAAAAAAAAAAAAAAGGAGGGAAAGACGAAAATAGCCTTAGTTATTGTTTTATGAAATTATGGCAGGAAAATGCCACTTTAATTATGAAAGGTCAACCAAGTTCATAGTTCCGCAGGAGTCTGCTTGAATATACACCCAAGTAGCCATCGATTTATGAACATTCGCTTTATGTGACTTCCTTTTAGCGAAAGACTTAAAAGTTATGCTGTGCAGTATTTGTTTTATGCAACAAATGCAGAAAAATATGACTGTAAAAGAGCATACAGTTCAGAGTTTGATACAGTTCTGTAGATTATTTTGATTGCTTGTGAAGAATTATGCAGTAGAAAAATCTGTTAGCATTAATCTGTTAGCAAGCACGTTGTCTTACTTCATGATTTTCCTACCAGCGACAGCCAACCAACTGGTATAGTGCCCAAGGGCCAGTGTTCGCATCTTGGAGATGGCATGGATGTTTGTAAATGTATAGTGTGGCTACGGGCTGGCGGCACTTTAAATACGCGGTGAGCCCTCGGCTCGCCGCGTATTTAAAGTCCTCTCGTGTGTTTTGGTGGAACGGGATGAGTGTGGGAGACCCTCGGACCCGTCTTTGGGGTGCTCTTCATCAGAATTGGGGGCGGCACTCTGCCGAATCGCACTGTCAACCTGTTAGGTGCTCAAGGCTGTTGCCAAAGACATGCGTAATCTAGCTCTCCTTGCTACGAGGAATTTCGTAGGCTTGGGCTGACTTACGTCAGACAAGTGAGCATAAACAACAACATTTCAGTCACAAATCATGAAACAACCTTCAACTTTCGAAGCAGATAAGCTCAAAATTCGTAGACGCAATGATATATTGGATATAAATTAAAACATATTAACAGCTCTTCGTGCTTTATGTTTCCCATACAATAGCCATACATTTCCTGCAATTTAGTTTCCATTGGGTCAACGTCCCTCTACCACCGCCTTCACTGTCATCCCCTTAAAAAGTATACACATTTGTCTTCCCAAGTTTAAAATCTAAAAATTACACTGAACAAATGTGCTTTCTATTTATGTTTATTATAAATTTATTCTTACAGTATTATATGAGTTTTAGAAATGACTTATTTTCGCATGCTTAGTTTCTTTTTCCTTTAAACAGAAACCTTGGAATACGTTTACAATATAAATTAATCGTAACGGCTTCGTCTCTTTGTGCCATTTTGGTTAGCGGAAGGATTTACAAGAACAATCTGCATTCCTAACACAGTAAACGCAAACAGTCGTTAGTTAGCTGATCATGATTTTTAATACTGAAAAAAAAGGAGAATAAGCTAAAGAAGTAAGACCGAAACTTGCTTTCTATCTAGAAATACTTCATAATATAAAAATTAAATCTGTACCTTGGAAAGCTAATATTTTTTATTCACTACGGAAAAGTTAATTCGAAACTGCGAAATTTATTTAAATTTTCAATGATATAGCATGCGAGCTTCTAAAGCATTTTAATTACTAAGGCTTTTGATTTGCTCAGTATAGGTGAATCATACTTAAAAGTGTTTATTTAAACATAGCTTTCTGCGCATGTTTTAAAATCTAGTTGTTATTTTACTTTGATGAAAATAAATTTCTAATGGACCGTTTAAAGGTACAAAATTTATCCAAAGGTACATGAAAAATAACGTTATCAAACACTTTATTCTGTTTAGCGTATTCATTCAATATTTAAAGCACATTTTTTCTATTTAGAGAGAGGGGGGGAAATGGTTTAAGTAATATTTCTCATTTGGTTAAAGTTATGATTTTGCTTCCTTATGATCCGTATATTGCTTAAAAGTAGTACAATGTTGTAAAGATTATGTTAATTTTATTAACAGTTAAATTTTTAGTTAAACTTCCTTTCCTATTGCTTCTTAATTTCAATTTAACACGTACGGTCAGAACGTTGTTTTAGAATCAGGTCTGAATGCTAAAGAGGAAGAGCGGTATTTAAACGCGAAGTTCTTCTGTCTTAGTGAGAGAGATACCAGATATTCTGGCTGTACGCGTCTGGTTTTTTAGGCTACTCTCTCGTAAGCTATTATTACGCTCGGCCGTACTTTATGCCCTTGATAGCTTTGCAGTCAAGTAGCGTTAAGGAGCCAACTCTGTTAGAATTTTGATAGCTTCGGCTATATCTCTTTAGTTAAGATTAGTTTAGTTTGATTTAGTCTCTTAAGTTCAAGCCCAAGTGTTGGCTTTTATGTACAACTCCAAGACGGAGTTCTTTTAAATCTTATTTGAATAATAAAGGGTTCTCTTACCCGTCTATCTTGTTGTTTTCTGTCGCACGAACTCAAACGATTATTCGCTTATCAGTTCTTAAGATACTTCACTTTCAACGGTAACTTAGAATTACACAGTGGAGAATCCTGCAAAGTTTTCAAACAAAAACGCTTTCTCATGCTGTGTAGTGCTCTTATGTTTTAAAGTAATATGAAAAAAAATATGAGAATTTTCTTAGCTTGCTATTTATCTGCTGATGTAACATTCTTCAGTAATGAGTGTAACCATTTCTCTTCTGTGTGGCTTTGGAGTATGTAAAGGATGTGTAGAGCTTCCATAATAGTAGAATGAGATTACTCATTATTGTAATACATCTATTAATTGTTACACAATTATCAAGTGCCACAATGCTACCACCTCTAGTATGAAGCGAGAGTATGTGAGTTTCTGCTTTTTGAGGGAAAAAAAACAATACGTAGATTAAAAAAACGAAGAAAAAAGCGCTTAGAATAAAAGATTTATTAATTAATTAAGTTGTTTTGGTTTGGTTTATTTAATTATGGCAAAGCACTCAAGGGCTATCTGCCTAAGAGGAGGGATGTCTTCATGGAGGACGTTCTAAGGGAAACTGGCTCGTATACACGTTATACATGGGGAAAATCACGAAAGTGCCCAAGCTGCCAGACCGTTGCCGGAATTTGAACCTCAGACCAAACTACCAATGTTCAGCGACTCGACTGCTTGGCCGCTGATTAATTAATTAAAAACCGCATTTAGAGTAGCAATAGCATCCTTTTAATTCAAGTAATAACTCAAACCATTTATTTATAATTGCATTTTACTGAATATACTCTAAAGCTTTGTAATTTTCATATTTAATAAAAATATCTACTATGAAAATTAATTAATGAAATGCTAAAATACAAGCCACAAAGCACATGAAAACTATAAAAATTTTAATGTTAATTACGAACAGCCTATTTAAGAAATACAATCTCAGTTATGACATTGAATAAAATGAGCCGGTTACTCGAAGTTCAGTGAGTATCTTCGGGCAAGACAGCAATGTATATTATTTTCGTAGTTTCAACTACAGTACAAAGTCCGAGAACCGGAATGGTCGGAACTTCGATGATTCCAAATTGTAGATCATCAAATTAAATCTAGTAAGATAACATAGCAAAACTAAGGCTTCGCTCATTGTTTAGATCCAATAGAAGTATTGTTAATCCCCCAAAAGTGCCTGCACCAGAGCCAATGCAGCCGTTTCGGACGCTGGAATTTAGAAATTAGATCGGGCGGGGGAATTTAGACATTTTAGAGGAGAATCGAGCAACAAAAATTAGGGATGGCAAAATTTTAAAATGTAGAAAAGGCACTCGGCAGCAGAATTTTAAAGAATTTTAAAGCAAAAGAATTGAGAATTTTTAGGCAACATTTTTAGAATTTTGGGAGTTACCGAACAGTAGTACTTAGGACCCGCAAAGACTGAATAGGGCTGCGAAATGCGTAGCTCCGTTTCTACGATCGAAAGTATGATCTTGGCAAACATCAATAGTATCAATCAGTGTATTGTTAATGACTCTCCAGCCAAGCAAGAGTTTGAAAGCAGCATGCAGGAATCTCAATATCGCATTTATGGCACACCTGCTTCGTTCATTGAGTATTTATTATATTCTGCATTCCTATATTTTTGGAAGACAATTTTTGTTATTATTTTATTAGTTCAAAGGGGCTTTGTCCCTGAAGGACTACTGTTTTCGTTTTGCGATTTGCCACCAAATGTTAGAGTCTTGCATTATATTTGAAGAAATTAAATAATGAAAAATCTGCATTAAATGTATGTATATTTCTCGCATTGTGATAAAACAACGGCACATAGAGCCATCGAAATTTGAATGACGTAATCCTCCTACGAATATGGGCATATGGAAGTCCAAATTTGAAATTTGGAATTTGTTTTATTATCGATTTCATATTTTGTAAAACTTTAAAGAATTTTTAATTAACAAACTCAAAGATTTCAAAGCGAGCAATGGCAAAGTTGTACAGAAAAAAACATTTTTATCTCCAGCGCGGTAGTCTCTGTATCGGAAATTTTAAAGATATGCTTATTCTAAGACTATTTCTAAGACTATTGCTGTTCAATTGAATTTTATGGTTTAAATGCGAAGAACGTGATATTTAATAAATAAATGTAACACACTTTATGTTAAAAATACGCCCCTTTGAACGTACTTTAAAATCTGAAAGGTTTCAGATTTTTTTTTCTTTTCTTTTTTATTTATGAACTAGCCTGTGGTCCGGATATTAGATCATTCTGGATACCGGACGTCCAGATTTCGGACTCTGTACTAGTTCTTTCTCCTGGACTCTTCCCTTTTCCACAGTTTCATTCAATGTATGAACATTTATAGCATTCCCCCATGCGTGCTCTCGTCATGCAACTAGTAGTGCACGTTCAACTATTATTTGGAGATCCGTTGTCCAAACCTTGGTGAAAGGGTAGTTGATTTTTCGTGTTTATTACTCCAAGGAAAAGCTTAGTGTCTCTACAAATGTAATAAGGTTAATAACAACCTCACAAATCTTGCACAAATTTAGCATAAGAATAAAGAACACAAAACTACTGCTTTAAATTTCCAAATTTAACAGCAGAAATTTATCAGTTGAGTCCTTCAGAATATATGATGAGTGCATGATTTAAAGCCCTTCAGAATCCTTTGCAAGCAAACATATCGTAACAAAACATGCAGTTATAGTTTTATTGCAACCAAGATGAAACTAATGCACGCTACAAATGAATGTTTCGGATCGAAACAGTGAGATAAATCTTTATGATCAAAACTTTTTTCTTTAAAGCATTCTTCTTTTGTTCCAATCTTGCCACCCAGACTTGAATCAGGCATTCATCTTGTTTGAATGTTTTCGGTTTGCAAGTCTAAGTTAACCAAATGATGCCTTGTTTCTCCATTTCTTTCTTTTTTTCGTTCCCTATTTATTACTCCTTTAGCGCTGCTGATATTTTATTTATATATTTTCATATGTATAAATATTTTCTTATCATTTAAGAAATGGAAAAACGAAAACAATTACTATCCATTTGTTCAAAAGAATTTCAATGTATATATTAGAAGAAATTGGTGAAACATGAAAGTTTAAAAATATCAAAAAAATAGTTTTTCTTCTCCCCAATCCTTTTAAATTGCGGATAAAATCTGAATAATAACAGACAAGCAGTAATATAAAATCCAATTTATATTTCACTTTTTTGGATTAGGCGTGTTTAACTTACTAATAAACAAGCAAGAAAAATGAATAGTCATAAAACATTTCTACCTCTTTTCAAAATCGATTTCAAAGAAGAATAAAATAATTTTTTTTTAAATATCAAACTGTAAAATTGCCTTCTTTAACTTTGTTGATCTAATAGTCTTTTAGCAAAAATCATATCTTTTTATTTCGATTAGCTAAATTATTATATGGTAGGTAACCTCATGCAGCACCTTCCCTTTTCTAATTAGTTTAGACAATATTTTTGTGGAAAACTGAAAATACAACGTTATGTAAGGGCATTAAATTAATAATTACTTTTAATAACTAAGCACAAAAATTTAAAATTCCATTAACTGTTATATGCACGATTAATTTTCTGTTCTTTTTCAGTTTTTGCTGTTTCCATCTTTCTTAGCCAAAAATTATAAATTAATCCCAAAATATGAAATGTAAAGGTAAAAATATACCTCGTTCCTTCTTGCGATCATAAATTATTATGCGAATATGCATTTACAATTTTTAAAGCCTGAAAAACACATGTCGTCGATGTTATCTTCATGCGATGGTTTGTAAATCGTTTATTTTTTACCTCGATATTTTCTACGACGATGTTTTAAACATGCAATATATTTGAACCGCTTTATTTTCGAAGATGTTTTATGCCACAATGTTTTCTTCTGGATTCCTTTTCTCCCACAATATTTTGTAGGACGACGTTTTCGTCTTGCAGTATGACCTCCGCGATGTTTTCGGGGCATACCTTCATGATTTAATGAACAATTTATGAACTCTTTCGGAAATAAAATCTTTTCCTCGCTTTGTATTAAAACTGATATGTATATAAAAATTAGAAAAGTCAAAAATTAAATATATTAATGTGATTTACAAGTATAACATCATTTCTAAATTAAAATGCTTAAATAATGATTAAAGAAACAAGAGCACCAATGATAGCGCTATTCAAAATTAACCAAACTCTTACTTTAAAAGGTGACAGCTTTGTTTTACCACCAACTTAATTTGTTTTACGTATTCAGTTCTTAGGATTATTTAATTACTACAACAGCAAGTAAAATGTATCCTTTTAAAGAAAGTGTCATTAACGACCACCATGTTCTTCAATCTGCAAATCCAGGTGATATCATATGTTTCTCGCCACTCTGATCAAGCTACTGACAATGATATCATGCAGGACTGCTTCTGATGCTGTTCCGAAAATATTTACGCTTCTAACATAGTTCTAATAAAGCAAACTTTTACATTTGCGAGAGAACTATCCTTCTTCTTATTTCCCGCTCAGTGTATTTGACATTCCGCCTTATAATGCACATAAGTGTAATATTATACACATTTATTACAACTAGCAAGAGTCGCGTACAGTTTTTATTTATTATAGTAAATAATATATAGTTCGGATACATCTATGTCGCCTTCAGTATTACTATGAAGCACTTCTGGCTGCTTTAAAGAATTGGTACATAAAGCATATATAGTTAAAATTAATAAGAACATCTAAATTAACAAGCATTAGAATTGCTTTATTCAACGCAAGAATTTATTAGTGGATTGGATTATTTAATTATGGCAAAGCACACGAGGGCTATCTGCCTAAAGGGAGGGATGCCTTCGTGGAGGACTTTCTAAAGAAACTGACTGGTATACACGTTACATATTGGGAAAACCACGAAAACGTCCATGCAGCCAGCCCGTTCGCGGGATTCAAACCTCAGACCGAACTACCAGTGTTCAGCGTCTTTACCGCTGGGTCGCTGGTGGGCTTTATTAGTGGAGTTAAGTACTGTTCCTTTCCTTGTATAGCCATATATAGATGTATAGCCATATATATGCCATATATATGTGTAGCCATATATAGCCTATGATTATTTAGATGGTATGAAATCCTTTTTGATTCTAGGAATTTTACAAGATGAGTTATTAATGTTTTACTTAAAATTTAAATATTTTGATGCTCAACTATTATCAAAACGAAAAGGTCTGGAATACAATTTTGTTTTTGCATGAAATGTGTATGATATCGTGTAGCTTCTGTGTTTCATGTGCTCAAAATATAGTAATTTATTTAACTCTTAAAATAATACAACAAAATTCAACTTACGCCACTTTTAAGGCGTTTAGAAATAATAACTTCCTGAGAAATTATACGATTAATCTTTTGTTTGCGTAGACGAATATTCAAGTGATGAAACAAAGTTTTTCATATCCTAAACGACTATTATCATTGGTTTATATCTTGTGAGAAAAGTCGGTTTCTGGACAAAACCAGCGTGGCAAACAGTCCGTAACTGAATCGCTTTCTTCTTTTTTGATCAGGAACATTAACTTCATCCATCTCCTCCTTATGTAATCAACCATATTACTTTCTTCCTTCGATCACTTTCGAGATCAGACCATGAAACATGCCAGGCTGCTCTCAAATTTCGCTTAAGAATACTATGCCTGTCTTCCAGACAATTAAACATTCAGCGCTTGATTGAATTCGATTTTGTTAGACATTTAGTGTTGGAAATTCGCTACAGATCGAGTTTTTTGTCTTCTTATTCTTCAACAAT
Organism: Stegodyphus dumicola; assembly: GCF_044657685.1. NCBI lineage: Eukaryota > Metazoa > Arthropoda > Arachnida > Araneae > Eresidae > Stegodyphus > Stegodyphus dumicola. The sequence goes on from NC_140781.1 coordinate 188,085,638, forward strand.
ATTTAACTGGTTCTTCATGCAAATTTATTTTGAAGAATTCGTGAGTTTTTGGAAGAATTAAATATTTATCTTTAGGTTCTTTTTTTAGCTCAGGAACTTCCATTTGATAAAGCAGCTGTTGCTTATTTGCTCTAATTTATTAGGAATTTGCGACCCGAGAGAATATACCCGAGAGAGTATACCAAGGTAGTGACAAAATATTTTCGTTCACTAAGTTTTCAATATGTTTTCTGAAACAGTATCTAGCTTCTTACGTCAACGTATTAAAAATAACAGGCTGGAAAACATAGTGAAGATGGTTAAAGCTAAAAGAGTAAGAAATAAAACACTTTAATATATAAATTGCAGTCCCTTAAATTATCTTTTCATCACAAACACTTGCTGTTATATTATAGTATGCGCTGTATGTATTAATGTAGTCACTGACTTAGTACATAGAGCATGTAGATTTAAATTTTAAGTTAAAATTCTTGTAGTGATGATTATTTTAATAATGTTAACAAGTATATATATAGCAGCACACATATCTCATATATATAGTAATTTCAAACAATAGACAAATTAATATATACAGAAAGAGGTAAATATATAGATAAATAGAGCAATAGATAGATAGGCAGATATAGATATAAATCTATTACAGCAAATAGTCCTAGAAATTATAAAAGGACTTTTGATAGTATACTTATTAAGCTACTTAAATCAATATGTAATTTTGTTTTTGGTAAAGTTAATACCGATAGGCACTATTGTTGGATTATTAAAAACAACTTGCAAATAATTGAAAAACATAAAACTCTTTAATCTTATGATATCAACTATTATGTCTTTGAAAATCTCAACACGCCTCTTCCAATTAAAGAAATCTATGAAAGACTTCTTCAAATTTCATTTTTTTTCCTGAAATGCTTACTATACTAGATATACAAAAATTGAAAGATTATCTCTATTTCTCGCTTTTTAATAACTTTATCAAGCATACTAACATTCTTTACCTATAAAACAAATGGTATTTCAATGAGAAGTTTTTGTTCGACACACTTATGTAACACCTATTTATTTTTTAAAGAATTAACTCCCTTAATTTCGTAAAAACGTTTCTCAAAATGATTACAATAAATTTTCAAATACATTCAGATATATTAATGATATCATAACACTCATCAATAACAAGCTTATTGAAATAAGCAACATCTATCCCAAATGTTTAAAACTTAACAAGACCAATAAAATCAGTTAATTATAGATTATCTGGTTCTCAGCATTTATAATTTTAAAGAAGTAAGACTTTATGATAAAGAAGAGAATTAAATTTTTCAACGACTATAAACTGGATTACCAACATCTCTAAAAACGTTATTGAGAATATAAGTTTTAATCAAATTACCAGAATTAAAAATGTATGCACAGATATTGAACAACAGCAAGAAATTCTTCTTCTTGCTAAAATTTTTACAAGAAAATGAAATTCCAATTGGTTTCATTAACGGTCTCCTTAAAAAAATGGAGTGATTTATTTACTATAAATTTTTTTAAAGTAATAAATTTTTTATCTGAAACTCAAATAATAGAAGGATAAAGAAGGATGTTTTAGTGGATTTTGTAGTGTAATTTGTATATATATGTATTAGTGTAATTTTTTCTTGACTATACTTTTATTAACAGAGAGCGTACTCTATTCCAAGTTGTCATTATAAGCCCATGAAGTGAAAATTTTATTCTCTTCTGACATTTTTTCTTACTTGCATTAGTGTAATGCTTTTCAAAATCTACAAACTGAAAATTACCCTTTTCGAAGATTTCAAACTTTCTATCGTCAATTTGATTCGCCAATACTGCCAAACAAGCACTCATTAATTTCTATTCTTGTCTTGTCTTTTGTTCCTTTGTTCAAACAGTGACGAGCACAAATATTATGGTTGTCTGTTAATTATTACATTTTGAAAATATTACATTTTAATCTGAATTTTAACATCATATATAGTTTCCATTTTTCTTTTACTTTTTTGGATATTGATTTTTGAATTTATTTTATATGGAATTGTTTCTGTACATTTTTATTTCATATGAAAGTAGAGCTGTTGAGTCGGGGAGGCATTGAAAATTTTCGAATGATCTATTATAATCAAATTATTTCAGATGGTTCATTAGCTAATTTTGGATGAACAGAAATGTGATGGCTTTCCTAGGGAAAAGGATTCAGTTGAATCTTATCTACCTTCTCTTGATAACGCTGAATCAGATTTTGATTTAATTCCTCTCCCTGCTGTTTGTTTTTTTATATATTTCTATTATTTTCGGAAATTCTTCTGTTTGAAAGCAATTAGTTGATGCTTTTATTGCGAATTTTTGGATTTTGCTGGTTTCAGTTTTATTTCCTCCAAGTCCTTGTGAATTAGATTCTAAATTGTTTTACTTTTTTCTCTATAATTGATTTTTGAGATTCATTTGAAATATCATTTTAACATTTATGATTAAAGAATTGCAAAAGTGGTATAGAGTCTCAGATGGTTCAAAGGAACCAACCTCGTATTCGGAAGACATTAATCAACTACGTTTAAGGCTTTAAAACACTTTTCCATCAACAAGTTCTGTTTGAAGCGTTTAAACAAAAGAGATATTTGTTTTCGTGCAGTTGTATAGCACTTTGCATTTTTTTTTGCGTTTCTTACACGGTTGTTTTTATGGTTTTCTTTGGATCACTTATGTTTTTACTTTGACGTAACTCAGTTTTTATTACCAATTTCACGGAGATAAAGCAAATATGTTGGCTTTTGTACATATTTTAGGAACTAAATTTATATTTAATTTACGATCTGATTTCTACTTCACTTTAAAATTATATATACAAAGACGACAGCTTACAAGATTCCTTTAAAACGCCTTTTAATTTTATTATTTCCCTTCTCCATCCTAAAAAGAGTAATGAGCTTAAAATAGATCTTTCTCAAATCCGTCATTTAAAAATTAATCCCTGTAATATTATTGTTATGAAATGCTAATGATGCTTATATTTCCATAATTATAAAAGTTAAACCAAAGTCTTTTACCGAATAATCAACATAAATTTGCAAACCAGAACTTTTAATCAACCAATAGAAACAAAGCTCAACAATATTTTTGATATTTTCATCGTCCTCCAACATCGTAATCTTTGTATTCTTTTCATGCTTTCCCGTGTTGTTACCAGGACGCACACCCCCTCAACTCAGGTCATAACTTTCAGTTGTGAAGCGAGAAAAATTGTATTCTTTATTACATTTTATTTGACGACTTGTCTAAAATATATATACGTGTCAAATGGCAGTACTAACATCTGACTGAAAAATGTATCTAGCATGCAACTATGATGCGCTTAAATATTTTAATACAAATTTCGTCATTTACGACGAAGACTGAGAATTTCCATTACACATGTGAGAAAACAAAAATAAAAATTTAACTAAATTTGTTTAGTTCAAAATTTACAATTTAAATGAAACGTTTGCGTTTATTATTACTAATGCATTCCACATCCAGGGATCTAATCTTAACTAAAAAACGAACAGCAAACGCAAACTCAGTAATAATAAAAGCATCTATCTAGCTCCTTGTGTTTTAACCTAAGCGTACCAATATGTGCTTTAAGAAAGGTATACATTTCAATAAATCTATTCTTTTCAAATGGAACGCATTCACGTACTTTTCTCTGTACGATGGAAATAACGAAAAGTGAACTCGAAAGCTATAAAATAAAATTTATTCGCTACTGTTATGTATAAAGCGAACCTAAAAGACTGATTTAATTACTTTGAGTGCTTCGGGAACGTAATTCTGTTACCTACGTACTCAACGATACTGCATACTTTATTTTGCATTCCACTCTTTTATTCCAAATAACAACAGCCTAGAAAGGTTTTTGGATATTGCTCTTAAAATATTTCATATTAAACTCAATTATTAGAAGGTCAGTTCAGTTTTAAATATTTTGCTTTGGGTTTAAAACCGATGCGTTTCATTCTTTCACTTAACGTTATACAGTTCGGTGTTCTTTAGCAGCATAAACTAAGACCAAACTCTTCAGGTGTACAGCGAATTATCACTGGGTCTGAAGATAACGACAAAGCCTAGACAAGGTTAAAAAATAACCTGTTTATTAAATCAGAACTTTAAACATAAATGGTTCACATAAGCAACCACAACTCGTGGAGATGTAACTTAAATTTCCAGGCAGAACTGAAATTTAAAATGTTACACGAACGATTTAACAGAGGATTACACAAATGATTTAACAGTTAGGCTGCTCAAACTTCTGACCGAGGTAACGATTTAAAAATCGGTAGCTGTAATGTAAAGCCGAAGAACTCTAATCTACTACAACTAGAGAAACCTAGTAACGTGGGCTCGAGAGGCAGAAACACGCTCTGTCTTACAATCCAAAGAATTCAGCTTTTAAACTAAATTTGCATTCCGAAAGGAAGAAGTGACAGTAAAGATATAAATCCTAATAACTGATTAGATTAGCACAACGTTACAACATGTTTAGAGGTAAGCTATGTCAGTGATTTCCTAACTGGTAAACAATAAATATATTTTGAATTAGAAAGTACAAATATGTATGCAGATTCACAATTGAAACAGAACATTGTTTCAAAGTTCAGGCATAGAAATTATAAATGAATATACTTCAAGCAAATTCGTGGTTATGGCTTTATGTTAAAAAAAAGTCCCAGTTACAAATATACTACTACATTTAATAAAATTCTTTTCCACACTATTGCGTATATTGTAATCTATGAATCACAGGTTTCAAGAAAACATTGAATAAAATATTATCAACAGAAAATAGACTAAATTGTATTGAATTAAATTTGCCCTCAATCGCCAGCCCTCTTAAAGATCAAAAATCCAAAAACTAAGCCAGCAATAAATCTCCGAAAGCTGAACAAGAGGCAAGAATGCGTCAAGTAAGTAACCTCATGTCTAAATTATTCTTTAATCAAAACCAATAAAAAGATTTCTTTAATTATTGCAAAGAATCTATTCTGAAAGAAACTGTGCTCATATAATCAAATCTGTTGAGAAATTAGATAGCATATGTATTTATTGTGAACTCTTGTATGACGTTAAACACGTATGGTTATAGTGAGCTTTATACAGAACAAACGCTCATTTTGTTTTGCGAAAGCACTTTTAGATGTACAAAAGCGACTCTCTGAGAGCTCATTGGGAACAAATGTTGAGCGATTGTCTTAATAGTTTTGCTTAGAGATAAATAGTGATGTAGTTTCAAAAATCTAGTCACTAAATCAAATTGAAAAAAAAAAAAACAAATACTTGGAAAGGATGTCAAAGCATGCGGCAACTCTTTCTTACCAGAACCACATTTTATAGTTCCTATTCAAGTCGCAGCTGAAAGGCGATCTTTGATTTGCCCTACCAAACTGCCTATTTGACCACTAAAACATTGAAAACTAAGATTGCTTGAACTGGCATAGGAAAGGGGTATACGACATCATAAGCCTTTCCTAATATTTTGCATTTGTTTAATACTTGGTATAGTATCGCTGGAACTATTTTGCTATTTCAACACAGTTAGCAAATCAGAAATTTTATCAGCAAGCTGCTCTGCACAAATTCTGATTAAATTTAAAATGTTTGAAACATTTCAGTAAAATATTTTCCATAAATATCTTCCTTATATATCAAACATTCAGAAAAAAAATAATAACCTTGATCTAACTGTTTTTAAGAAGCATTTTTCAGTGTTTCCTTATTTTAAAAATAAAGTATTTTCTTTATTACAATATTATTCCTTGCTTACGTAAGACTTTACAAAATGCATCATAATTACGTTACTACAATAAAATTGATAATATGCTATTAATTTCTAAATTTAGTACAAAAGTAAATGTATTAAATCAAAATATCGTAACTCTCATAGCATAATTATACCATAATTCTTAAGTATTTTTAATCGTAGCTTTAGAAATTCAGAAAAATAATAACGCCAATTATTTATAACTTTCAAATGAAAATGTTAAAAAAATCTTTTTTGATAAATAAGAAGTGACATCTAAATACGCACTGCATTAATTTCAAGATTTTCTTGCAATTCTTCCTATTTTTTTATTAATTTAAGTTTGCTGAAGCTTATTTCCTCTAATAATAACTGGAAAATTTAAAAAGATAAATTTAAAAAGATATAGATATGATAAGTAATTTTCGAATTCGTATGGCCAATTTGGCACCCTTCTAGTGATTCACCTGAAGCACGTACCTCGCTTGCCCTTGTCCCGGCTCTGTACCATATAATAAAACTTTTCCATATATTTATTTATAATGTTTTCAGAATTATGAAGCAAGAGAAATTCAGAAACTTTTAAAGAGCTGAAGATGTTAACCCATGAACATGCGGTTATTTGGAGCAAAATATAATAGCTGCACATATTTTTTTTCGTTAAGGACTACGGTAGCGAGATTTATTCTTAAGTTTATATATATATATATATATACATATTGCCGATCATGTTTAAATTCAAGAACTAAAAAAGAAGTAGTATACACCAAAATATTGAAATCAATAGCGCATTGAAATATGGAAATATGATCGGGAATTCGTAGAAGTACACATTATGCGCTTGTCATATAGTTCAATAATTACCTATTACAAATCTATACTAGAACACGATTTGTCTGAAATTCTTAATCAAACTAAAATGATTTTTTTAATACTCATAAAAGTGCTTGAATAAATGTTTAAATTACACAGAGTTATTTCCAACTCGGATTCATCTCTGTTTAACTATAAAGAGAATCAAAATATAGCCTCGTCTTTTTCAGAAAATAAGTTTTTGATGTCTGAACGTCTAGGATCAAAAATGCAAGTAGGGTGAAGTTAATGCTCTCTGGAAAAGACAACGAAATGCATAGCATAAAATCCATATAGTAGAAAGCTGAAAGTTGTAACTGAAATCGAGCCATCAATTTAAAATTCAGATGTCGCTACATTTCCTCCAGCGCGAAATACCATCATTGCTTGCCTCCCGTCTTAAACTGACGTTTAGCACCTCCGGAAAAGAAATGAGGCATTGCTGTTAAAGTAAAATGCTTCCGAATGTAATCAGCCTATAATAAATTTGTACAGTCATATAATGTTATCCATTCGATTACACTGAAATATTCCGTCTTTCTACACATATTTTCAGACAGTGAACTGCCTGTTTGCTTTTGTTGTTCAGGGTAAGTATTCCGAGTATGATTACTTTTATTGTAATGCCTTTTTAATCCTGGTAAAGCGTACATTTTATGTCAAACCTGTAAACTCATTCCGTAAATATGAGCTATAATAACCACCTTTCTCTTGCTTAAATTAGAGGATAAGATGTTCAAGGAGAAAAACTGCTCATTTTGGTCTTTCCAAAAATCGCCATTTAACTGAAGCCCAGAAAACCAAAACTTTGACCTATCTCATATTAATGAATGCTCAAATTATGCTAATATTTGCAAGTGAGCATATAGAAAATGTTTGCTCGGTTCTCTAATTTCTTTTTCAAAAACGAAAAGTAAGATGCAATATAAATAAAAATATACTTACTTAATAATAAAGTTTAAATTTTATTTAAAATATGAATTTGCTAATATAACGCACTGTGGCTGAAATGTACAAAATACTATAGAAAGGGTGTGAATACCAAAATTACTAAATTATAATGATAATAAAATATCACAATACATAGCATTGCATCTGTGGGTTTTCAGTCTTTTTGCTGTCAAAGTATCGCTAAATTCATCTTTTTTTAACTGTTATTTTTCTTAGTTTTAATTTTTAAATGAAATTACATGAATTCTTAATTATTATTCATTTGAATATTTACTGAATCTTGATCTTCTTGAAGAAAACTAGCTCCCATAAGCAGACCACTTAATTTTAGACATAGAAAAGTGCTTCAAAATACCAAGCAGGCACATGGCCAGGCAAACGATTCTAAGCTTATTTTCTTGTTTAGGTCTCTGCAAGCAAACATACTTAACACTGTTTTCTCAAAATCTGCAAATAATTTGAAATGATCGGTAGGCTTTACTGCACATTTTGCATAAATAGTTATAAACTGCCAGCCACAAACTATTTGGGAATATGTTAATTAATCAAATGATTGATAAATAACCTGACAGACAAAATTATATACTTGGCATATGTTTAGGTTTAGAAATTAGAAGTATTCAATCCTTCTAACGAAGAGAGAAATGATAGATGAGAGAAACATTCATCTAACTGTGGTTTAATTTTATTCAACTGAATAAGATAGTGATTTAACACAACTGTGTTACTTAAAGGAAGTTCGAATCACCTCTCTCTTACTTTCCAAATTAGATCTCCTAGCAATTTTAATCCGATTTTGTTACCAAGCTGTTGTTACAATTTAGGAACGAATAGCATCTTATCGGAAAGGGTCATTTTATTAACAGATTATAATGTATTAGTTCCTAGACCGTAATCGGTTCAACAGTAACACCTTTACAAATACGAATTTAACTGAACAGAAATTATTTGGATGAAATTTTTCTATGTTGCCAGATATGATTTATTCACCTAAGCAAGTTCCGAAAAAGTTGCATTTTTTGTACCTGCAATTAGTTCGCCCAAACAAGATTAGTAATGGCCCATGTCTGTGAGAATTTAAACAGTACAGTCTTAATTTTCGAACTAGAGGCCCTGATGAATCCCTAATTTTCACGAGTTGGAATCAGAATCCTGAACGATCTTCGAATTTCTAGAATTCTGCACGGAAGATAAACAAATATATATATATATATATATATATTTATATATATATATACCTAAAGGGCTCTAGATAAAAGTTAAAGTCATTAAAACTTTTAATTAAAATAAAATTTTAATCTACATATTATGAAAAACAAATTAAGAAATCAATTTTAATAATAAAACTGCATTTATGAAAAATGATTCAAATAAAATTCATTAAATAAAGTAAATAATTGAAGTTCGACTTTTTAACACATTTGGATAAAAATATTTGACTAACAGTTTATACTTTTTATAATAATCTAAAATATTTTTTAAATTAAAGGAAATGTAAAGGAGGGTAAGAGTATCAAGAGCTTCAAGAGCTAGCGTACATAAACTCTAAGCACGAACAGCTGAATTCTCGCCTAGAATTTAAAAGTATGACACTCAGGCAAAGAATGACAAAGGACCACCATAAGCGATACTGGCGATTCAGGAGACTCGAAAGTTGCCACACCTGCCGCTTTTTTAACCCCTGAGAAAGGCAGCTTTTTATATCTGCTCATGAAGACCTGCATTTAAACAGTTTACGTTAATTTGATTTATACAATTGGTTATTTTGAGTCTCCGGTTTCATTAACTTTCATTCATTAAGATTATATTTCCGTTATTAAAAAAAGCAAAGAAGAAAACTATTTTAAATTATAATCTAATACGTACCAAGTAAGAAAACTCTCATAATCAGATAAAGTTGTCATTGAACACTTTTACACTTTTGTTGAATGTTAATAAAACAAACCTTTCCAAAGTTTTCTGTTAGAGTATTTAAAGTTTTTATTTTTATTTTTTTTAAAGATTCTTAAGACTAAGAATAAGGTACATGCAAAATAAATAATTAATTTCTTACAAGAGTATATACAACATATTATAAGTCAATAAGTCTTAAAGGAATTATGTACACTGCGCAAAAAAATATTACAAAAAAAGAACAGTTCTATACTTCCCGTTCTACGGGGCCGATTGACAAAATTCAAATTGCGTTTTTCATGTCTCCTCGAAAGCGCGACTTAGTATCCTTAGTGTGTTAGATTTATATACAGCATTGTTCTAACATAGGTATTTTGACACAAAATCGGACTTTTTCTGAAATAACGTACCAATTTGTTTTTCCATATTTCGATTCTACGACTCAAATTACGCCTAGATATTAAATATTGTAAAATTTGGTCGGGAATTTACGGAGAAATTCAAAAATTTATCTTGGCAACATTTTTTTACTTTGCGCCAAGAATAATTCACTTGGCGAACTTCTTAATATGTGGCAACCAAATTTCCATTCCTTTCCATTATACCGGAGCGGAAAAAAGGCACCTCGTCCCTAGCTTTTTACATTGTGCATGAGCGGGGGAAAAAGTTACATCGTTTCTACTTCCAAATAATTTTAGCTGATCTACAGCTGATGTTGTATCACTTTCAACAAATATGTCAAATTTCAAAATGCGCCAATATATAAATTCACGTATATCTTCGAAACTTTTGAATAAAAAATTTTATTTTTTGCAGGTATGCTTAGAAATACGTCTACTTTAAGATGATGCTAAAAATTTTATAGTTTATAATTCAAACTTTTTTTTAGAAAAAATTTATAAAAGTTATTTAAAAATACAAATTTTAAAAATAAATCATAAAAAATGGATGTATTTTATTTGGAATAAACCTGAATTTCGAAATGTGAAAGAAAGAATCAAATAAGCTTAATAAAAAAGAGGGATTAATAAATATATAGCAAACTCAATTAACATTGAGGAGCTAAAATTTTAAAAGCTAATTTTTTTTAAAACTACTCGTGTGATTTTTACGAAACTTGGTAGTTCGGCGCGTAATTTGAGTAGCAGAATTGAAATATGGAAAAAAATGTATATGTTATTTCAGAAAAAGTGCGATTTTGTGTCGTATAAATCTAATACATATCCTAACACGCTTTCGAGATGTGAAAAACGCAATTTGAATTTCGTCAATCCGCCCAATAGAACGGAAGATATAGAACTGGCCCCCCCCTTTTTTTTTTTTTTTTTTTTTTTTTTTTTTCAGTGTACATTCATTTTAAATAATTCTGGAAGTTGAGGAAATAATTCATAATCAAATGATAGTAATGATGATTCAATAACAAGCAAGTTAAAAGCGTCTTCCGCTTTTCAAAGATTCGAAACCGTATACTAGTTCTTTTATTCTATAAAGTCAGGTTTTGATCGGTATATTAGTTGTCACTTGGCGGACATTCGAACTTAATGACATTAAAAGACAATTAAAAGTTATTTCCCCTCACGAAATAACGCAAGAAAGAAATAAAAAATTAGAGCCTTACAACGGAGGCTGTAGCTTAACAGTTGATTTGTTGCTAGCGGGTAAAATAATCTCTAAATTGCCGGTGATAAAACTCATTTGAAACGTAATATAATTAGTGCTTCGTTATTACAAATTCTAGAATGAAATTAATGCATTATTCTCTCAATTTCGCATAAATGAGACACTGTGGAAAATGTGTTTTGCAATACTGCTTCTCTGCAACTTGTACGTGTGGAAATTAAATATGAATGTAAACGTTTATGACAGGAAGTAGCAGGAGAAATCCTTTTTATAGTATTGTTGAAAAAATTTATATTTTCGCTGGAAATTACTAAAACTAAAATTTTATTTATCATCGCATGTAAAATCAACTCTTATTTGTGATACAAGCAGCATTCTTTCTGATTGACATTCAAGCAGCACAATAACTTAACGATTAATTTGCGGGAAAAGCCTTGTTCATTACATGAGCTGTTTCATTCCTTTCGTCAACCATCAGCTCGCGGAATACAAATTAGACGTCCTACATTCTTACATTTTTGTAATTAGTTCTCGCATGGCTAATTACGCAAATTAAACTAAACTTGTAACAGGAAAGAGTGTAGGCAATAAATTATTCAAAAATGTGCATACTAAATACACAGGTAGTTAAGGAGATATAATCAGGAAGAAGAAACGTCATTTTGGTAAAGGTTTCTAAGCGATAGTAATAGATACCGAAATCATTTGCCATCATTTAATGTTACAATGATGCAGGATTCAAATAATATGCCTATTTCCAGGTATGCATGTGTATATATATATATGAAATATAACTATGTTATCATGACTGCGATGATATAAAATGCGACTCTTCTGTTCTATCGTTGCCCAGTCTTCCGAAGACATATTACTCAGTTTTATTTTTTGAATTATTTTAATTATTCTTTTCTTTTATACTCAAGTGTATGGAATTCTTGTTTTTTGTACTGTTTCGATTTTCGTTTCCCCGTGTACTTAGATATAAAGAGATTTGGCCGATCGAAAAAAAATTAGAAAATTAATTTTTCTATTTTATATGCAAGATTTATGTATATATGTGTAATGCCGGATAAGCTTTTTAGAATTTTTCACGGTATTTGTTTCCTAAATGCAATGAATAAGATGATCCGTTATTGAAGGCATACATTAATTTGCAAAAAACAAGGTTAAGAAAGGCTTTTTGATTTATTTAATATATCGAGTATTTATTACAGGAGATTCGAAAATAGTTAAAACACGTCTAAAGTACATTATGATTGTGTTATATCACAAGAACGTAACTTCAAAAAACAAAAGTTGGATGAAATAAAAAAAAGAGTACCATTCGATCAACTTGCATTGAACTAACGAAGCGACCCACCGAGTAAAGAAGCCTATTTAAGCCTAATCAACGTCGAGCCAGTGAAACGAGCTCCGAAAGTCAAAATCCTATAAGTACACAACGTAATCTTACAACTCAGCGTCGATTCAGCCAAGATAATGACCGACGGTATTATGTGCGGTACACAGTAGAGCATAGGCCCACTCGAAGCAAAGAAATTCGAAGGGAATTTTTTAAGGTGAAGAGGAGAAGTGGATCAATAGCTTTGGTACCATCGACTAAAGGCTATTATTCTAGAAAGACAGGAGTCGAGAGTTCGAAAACAATCTCCAGAAAGACGGCTTCACAATAAATTTTACACATAAGAGTGAATACCTTTGTAGAAGGAATTTTTGTCAGTTATTTAATTCAAAAACTGGAAACCTGTTTTTACCTTAGAATTTGCATCGTGATCGTAGGAAAATGGTGAAAAGAAGAAGGACAATACTACCAGTATTTAGGCGATTGGAACGAAAAATCAGAAGGAAAGGATCATGCAGCTATCACCAAGACCTCCCAATTGCTGAGTTACCGTAAGTTAATTATTATTATAACTTAATTGAACAATTTCATGTTAACTATAATGTAATGAAAATAACAAACTATTTTTAGAATAGGTAATCCAGTTTCTATAGGAAAATGAGAAGTATGGATAATTAGTTTCAGAATTTTAAGTACTGATTATCTTCATTTAAATGTTTTAATCACATTTGAAGTATAAAATGTAAATTATGTGCATAAATTTAGATATTTTTATAGATTATATATTTGCAGCCTTGTTCAGTTATAACCACTATGCAGTATAAATATTAATAAAGCAAATATGTTTTGATTAATCATGAAGCTATTTGTACGCAGTTTGATATTTTAACCTTTATTACAAATCGGGATTGTATTGTTTAAATACAATTCCAGTTGAGAATTAACGAAAACGTGATAACGATGATAATACGGGATAAGTAATAAAAATAATAAACATTACAGAAAGGTAATGTATACTTAGAGTCTCAAAAATAACCAAAGCCAATAGTTTCCTCATTTATGTTCAGCAGTAACAAACGTAATAAGCGCTAATGCGTAGCTCCATAAATTCATTAAAATATAACGCAAACCTCATAAATCCATTAAAAGGTAAAAGTATTAAATCTAATCATTAATTTATTAGTACGAAGCGCATATTTGATTTTTTTATTTTAGGTTTCACTGGACTAAATTAGAATTCTCGCTGGAAAGCTAAATGTGAGTATACTATAACTGTATGGATATTAATATGAATTACGGGATGTAAAAATACTAAAACGACAAACGACAGTTTCAACACTTTCTTTAGGCAGAAGTTTTAAGGGTATTTTGAAAATGCCTTTTTGTGTTTTGTATTAAGAGGATCTTAAATGAGGATTTTGACATAAATTGGTTAGTTGGAAATCTTTAAAGACTATAAAAGCTGCTGTTAAGTGCTGCTGTTAGAAATTTTCTCTCTCGATTTAAAACGAGTGAGAGGAAAAGCATATATACCTTTCAAAAATGCTCATTTTACTACGAAATTCATGAACCAGAAGTATCTGGCAACTTGAGCAATGTTAGCCAATGTATTCATAGCACATCAAAACGTATACAAATAATTATAACTGTGTACTTCAAAAAATGTTTTAAAAATCGGAAGATAAGGTTTAAACTGCACTACATTACAGCAGATTCAATAAAAGAATAACTGTGGAGTTGTGAAGTCTCTAGCTGAATCGCTCTAAAGTACTCTATGGATTCGAAACAAATAAATTCAGTATAGTAATTTTATGGTAAACAAATACTGTTTTATTCTTCCCTACAGGGAACTACTGTGCAGTTTGTATGTGTCTACTGTATTGTGAACAGGTTTCCACTTTTCGAATGGCATTTTGAGAATATGGTAATTTGCAGCTCTGTTAGAACCCAAAATGCTTGAGTACACGAAATTTACAATATTCTAGGTTTTCGGAGTTAACAATATGCATTATTTCTCGGTTCGAAAGATGCTTAAAATATGATGCTTTCGTTTGCTAAATGATAAATGAAAGTATTCAGTGGAAATTGCGTACCTTATTTATATATATGAGCTACTTGTACAAAAATATTTAATCACATTAATTACATAATAATTTAAGCACATAATAATAAATCACATTAATTACTTCAGGTTAAATCTTCTAATATTTTTGCATCTTTATAATAAATAGTAAGTATGAAAGATTTCAGGTAGGACATAAGCAGAACTAAAATTTTATACTAGTATGAACGTGTTATGTGGAAGAATTTTATTTAGAAGTGTAAACTTGTACTATTATTTTAAAGCTCAATTTAGTTAAGTGATTTTAAAATGCTATTTTTAGAACTTCGTGATTCGCGAATAACTTCTTGACTCCGAAATTGAATACATTCTTGAAACGCATTTTATGCATTTTATAACATTTCACTGATTAAACATTACTCATACCTAATCGTTTTACTACATAGAATAGCATCATGTAAAAGTACCTTTGTTTGCTCCTGTCTATGAGCGTTGCTAAAATCAAATATCTTCCATGGCTTGCATAATCTTGTTTGTAAATGTAAATATTGATAGCAGCGGGATAGATCTGCAAGCCGTATATCTTGCACTTATCAATATTTACGGAACACAGAATACCGGTTTATTATAAAATTAACACAACATGTGCTGTTTGTATGAAATTTATCTTCAGCGTGAATCTCTAAACTTGCATATACATACCAACATACAGTTCTTTATTATGCATATATGTACGTATTCGTAGCATGTTTTAGCAAAAATAGGAGGCTTCGTTTGTGGTACGTGGAAATAAGATGAATAAAGGTATTCATATACACTTATTTTAATCAACTTTCTTATACTTAAAGCTAAAAATAAAGACCAATGCACCTATTAACACATCAGTAGAACTTTATTTTAGAATTTCATACTTATATCTTATAAAACATGGATTGTATTTTAATGTAAATTCTACATATATACATATATACATATATATATATATATATAGTTCTGTCATTACCTGATGCAAATAATGACCAAATAACATCTTTGCAACAACTTTGATAACGTAGTGAAACACCAACAAAGAAAACACAAGCTTAATTACATTTTAGCAGATTTTGATATGTATTAATAAAATGAATGAATTAAATGGTTCTGCTTATTAAAATCACTGTACTTTTGCTTCAATCAGATGCATTAAAACGGTATTCCATGCAGGTTGTATATTTAAATTCTCCTTAATTAAAAAATATGTTTGCATTTAATTGTCTTATTATACAATATTATACAACACCACGGCAAATTGCAGAAAGCCTTTATGAAGACAACTCAACATTTATCTCTAAATGTTAGACTACTGAGGGAAGATTAATATCTCTTCATTGCTGAAATGGGAACAATATCGATTAGATGCAGATATAACTGTGATAGGAATATGCTGTATGTTTCAGAATTGAAATATACTTCACCATCGAGACACTAAAGTGAGCTTACCACATACAATCAGTAGCTAGGTTGATAACCATGTAATTCCAAAAGGATCAAACCAAAATACGTCTAGTAGGAACATAAACCATTCCATATTGTTAACTCCAACCAGAGTGTATGTTTAGCTTTAATGTGAGGTGTGGAAATAACATTTTTGCCACGAATCCGGAAAGATCACTTCCGTTTGTTGATGTTTTCATCTTTCATAAAATAGAATTGATTTTAGTGCTCACAATTGTTATCTTTCCTGATTAAATGCTTATCGAAATTTAATTATATGAAAGTCACAATAAAAAGATAGTTTTCTACATAATTATAAGCATACTTTATTGAAGCCCCTATCAAGCATTAGAGATCCTGCGTAAGAAATGTATATGTGCGAAGAAACTTGGGCATAAAATGTACTAGCACAGGTTTCGATGCAAATGTATGGTTACTTTTTAAGCATATTTTATTAATTTTTTAATTTAATTTATTTTTTAATCTTTTATCCACTCTCTATTTATTTTCTTAAGATAGTGTTATTAACATGTTTCAAGGTTTATTCAAAGTTCAAAATCTTTATTCAAAATTAAAATATTTCAAATTTAATTTTGAATAAAGATTTTAAATTTTGAATAAAAAAGATTCAAAATTAAAATCTTTCAAACTCTCTAGCAACTTTCTTTCACAATATTATCTGCTAAATAAGTAATCAGCCATTACGAAGAGTGAAACGAAAAACTTACGTAATGGAATAATGTGCTAAAAATAAATGTAATCACCTGAATTCAGCTTTCGGTTTGGTTTGGTTTGGTTTATTTTATTTTGGGAAAGCACTCGTGGGCTATCTGCTTGAGGGATGCCTTCGCGGAGGATTCTCTAAGAGAAACTGACTCGTACACATGTTACACATATGGGGGGAAACCACGAAAACACCCATGCAGTTAGCCCGCTCGCCGGAATTCGCACACCGGATCGAACTACCAGTGTTCAGCAAATTTACCACTTAGCCACTGGTGGGCTCTATTGAAATTTTTAATATTAAAAAAAGAAGCGTTATAGTAACTTTTAACTCTAAGCCAATGGACCACAAGACCAGTTAGTGTTAATAATAAGCTTTTGTTTTAAAAGTTCAGACTGAGAGTTAAAACTAGAATGGTATTCAGAGTGAATATTCAGGCAGTTTATAATTATAAAACAATTTTTCTCAGTACATCATAGTTTATCGTACATAACGGTATCTTATATTCCATGCATAACAAAACGGAATGCATGAAACAATTATAGTATAATTTCCTAACCAACTCTAATAATGCATTCCAAAATGTAAGAAGGGGTAGCAATTTTTAAAATAATTAAATAAATAACTTAATTAAATTAATTTTTAATTAGTTTTTTGAGCTAATGCTAGATATATTTCAGTTAAAACCACAAAAAAGCAGTCGTCTTTTTTTTCTGTCTTCATATCATTATCTTGTAAGATTCCAAACCTAGAAGTTCCTGCAATGTGTCTGGAACGTTAAGCGAATAATCGATTTAGTTCGGTAGACAGAGAACAGATACTCCAGAAGGGTTAAATACCCTTTATTATACAAATAAAGTTCACAGAAGACTTCTTCTTGGAGTTTACAATAAAGCCTCCACTCGGGCTTGAACTCAGGAAACTAAAAAATATAACTTAACTAATCTTAATTAAAAAGATATAGCCGAAGCTATCAAGATTCTAACAGAGTTGGCCCCTTAACGCGAACTAACGGCGAAGCTATCAAGGGCCTTAGGTGCGGCCGAGCGTAATAATAGCTTAAGAGAGAAAGTAGCCTAAAAGGCGAACGCGCGCTGCTCAGAATATCTGGCTCTCTAACTCAGTAGAACTTCGCAGTGAAATACTTCTTCTCCTCGTTTGCATTTGTCCGCGATGCTGAAAATACGTTCTGGCCGGAAGTTGTAAGCTAAAAAGCCGGAAGTTATATATAAGCAAACAATAAGGAAATCATTTCGAGGAAACATTTCCTGAAACTTGTAGGGTTTATATTTATTTTAACTAACATTTATTTTAAGTTTAAATTATCTTTCCTGTCAAGCCTTACTTTCCTTTGGAATTGCCAATGCCAGAGTATGTAAATTTTAGTAGAACGCGCAAGGATTCAAATTGTCAGCGGAAGTAAGCTGAGTTAAATAGAAGGGAAACGAGTTCGAAAGGGTGCTTTCTTGCTTCACGAGCGTGGAGGTGGCTAGTTAGAAACTGAAGAACCACGCGTTTCGGCCTGTGTGCTTGCCTCGGCAAATTGTTAATCTTTCAACGTAATATTCAGAGTTTGCTGAATTATCAGCGGTATTTTAAAACGCGGTGAGGTTAGTTACGTTTAGAGAGCCTCGTAGTTAGTTACTTGTTACTATTCTTTTCTTAGTTTCTTATTTTTATTTTACCGCCGGGTCGGCGTAGTTTGTGAGCGTCAAGAGCACGCATTTGTAATTTCTAAAGTTGAATAAAAAGGGATTTTAACCCTTCTCAAGACTTTGGTCTACTTTCCAGTTCTTAGCAATCACCACTATTGTTGCGTGCAGGTTGGAAGCGCGCAACGTTACAAACTGTTCAAACTTTAAGCTGCCTATCTTTACAAAAATTATTTTTACTTTATTAGAAATTTTCATTTACAGAGTTAAAAGGAGAAATTAAAACAAAGGAACTATATAGCCGATAACCTGTGCAAGTGCACTTAAAAAAGAAATAAGCATATTTCCAAATGTTTTCGAACACGTCTGACGAACTCAGCACTGTTTTCTTTAAGCTTTGCTGCGATTACATTTCAGAACTGTTCTTGTTTAACGTATTTAATGATCTACTGCATATAAATGTTTTTTTGCTTCAGTTGGAAGTTAAACACGCCATGATATTGCAAAAATTTAAATCCTTTGCTATAATTTCTAATATAAAAATCAAATTTGCGTCGCATTAAATTGATAGGTATCATTGCCATGGACACACAAGATTTAGAAAAACATTTTTAACTTCGACAAATTTTATTTATTATAATAGATACGTGCTTCACGCAGTTAGGGGATATAAAATAAAAATAAGGTGTGTCTTTTACATAGTAATAACAATATTCACTCTCAGAATATAAATTCCAAGCCAATTTTATTCCGCCTGCTAAATTCAGAAACTGCAAATGCTATAACTTGGCAATGGTTACAAATAAAGTGAATTTTCTCCGCCTCCGTCACTATATGGACATTTCGTTTTACAAGGAAGAATATTTGAGACCTCTTCCTTTTTCGTTTCCCGGACGAGTGGAGATAAAATTACTCTGCAATTTCTACTTGTGAAAACTTTATTACCCTATTAGGAATGATCTCACACCCAAAGATCAGAACCATTCTTGATTCTGTGAAATGAAAGTTTTTCAGAGATTCAAAAATTGCCCTTGCGCCCTATGCCTTAATGTTTTTTATATCATGCATTTATTCCTTTCTTTAAACATATGAACACGCATATATATATAAACTCACCCCCCCCCCCCACACACATATATATATATACATTTGGAAGAAATTTGCTTGAAATTTTTTTGTTATTCTTAGAATATTGTAATTTTTTATAAATCATATTCTTTCATTTTATATCCATAAAATGATGTTCAATATTAAGTTAATAAAATTAATAATACGACTGAAAAGTTAGAAAACTCATATTTTAAAATTCGCCTTACATACGTTTGCAAGGGTTAAATGGGTTCGCCTAATGACGAATTATTTTTTTCATATAATATGAAGACGAAGCAGGTGTTTTTGCGTTAAAGATCTTAACGAAGGCGTCTTATTTGAGACAGAGAGCCCACTAGCGGCTGAGAGGTAAAGTCGCTGAACACTGGTAGTTCCGTCCGAGGTTCGAATCCCGCAAATGGGCTGGCTGCATGGGCGCTTTCGTGGTTTTTCCATTTGTAATATGTATACGAGCCAATTACAGTTAGAAAGTCCTCCCCGAAGGTATTCCTTCCTTTAGGCAGATAGTCGTCGAGGCTTTGCCGTAATCACATAAACCAAACCAAAATTTTCTTAGCTTTTGCTTATCAAGCATAAAATCTGGAGTCTGTCTAAAGATTGTTCCATCCAGTCAACAATATATTTTGATGCAAAAAATATTATAATCTGTTTAAATAAGAAGTCAGTTTTTATCAGTTAGAATCACTTATAGCATCACTTTAATCAATGAAGATAAAAATATTATTTTCAAAAATTAAATGAATTGGAAACTTTAACAAGAAAATTTCAAAATGATAAGTTCTGACTAATCATTGCATTTTACGCATTCTAAACAAAGCGAATTGTTATTAAAAAAGGATTAAAATAAATTTCTAATTTAAAGAGAAAATAAATTTGTAATTTAAATATATAATACACTTATTGGGAAGACGTCAGCATAAAATGCATCATATAAACATTTAGTATCAACAGATCAAAATAAAATACCCCTTTTGCATAAATGCTTCGTATAGAAATATTATGCATTGTTAATTTTCAAAAAAGCTAAACTTCGATGAAATTAAATTTCAGCATGGACTTAATCCTGAAAACATAACATACATATTTTTGTATCAGCTTTGAAAATATATCTTAGTCGAAATAATTATTCAAATTCTGATATTTTTGAGAGCATTAGTATTAATAAGTTAGTGTATCTTTATTATATATTTTATGAACGTCGTTTGGGTTTGGGAAGTGTCTGAATTTCTGTAGTTTCGAGATAAAACATTCTTCTTTCTTTTCTAGGAAAAGTTTTTAATTATGATATTATTATTTAATTATGATATCTCAAAGGAAATCATATTCCAATTTACATTTTTATTATGGTACACAGAATTACTATCTTACTAAAAATAAAAAAGAGGTGTTAAATTTTATACCGAAGTAAGCTTAAATGCAAGAAGAATAATTTTTTTGACAAGTTTTATAAAAAACAGTAATTTAAACATATTTGAAATATGTTATGGTACGCAGCATTTGCATAATATAAAAGACGTCACAAAAGAAATTCTTTGTAAAAAAGGGAGTGACGAAAGAGGCACGATGAGATTTAAAAAAGTTGAAGAGAATTGTTTTTTACCGCGATTTTTCTGAAATCCAAACCATCAGTGAAATAAAGCGAATGAAAATCAAAAATCCCAGGGAAAAGAAAACACGGATTTCTTGGAATAAAACAGAAAATGAACTCCAAAATATGAATACAAGTACTGCACTGCGTAAGGACGTGCAGAGAAAGGTTAAAAAAATAAAGCGAAAAAATAAATAAGAGCTGCCCGCATTTTTGGATGATGAAATACTTTATGTTTTCCTTTCTCACAATTTTATCCTGGAAAGCAGTTTACCTGCTTAGTCGAAGCGAATTTTGCATCTGCTAGAATGCAGTAAAGTTCGCAAATTATCACTGTATTTTCAAAATGTCTATCACTTTTATAATATGCAATATATAACTACATATGAGTGTTTATTTATAAATGTTACACAATTTCTCTGTTGCGTTAAAGGAAATTTACTTGTTAAAAAATATTTTAAACAGATCGCTGTAATTAAGTTAATATACTAAAATCATTTTGAAAATAAGAATTTTGTGCAATATCTTGTTCTATTATATTTCAGATAACGAACTAAAACCAAAATTTTGTTAATTAAAATGTATGCTTGTTGCCGAAAAAAAAGGTAACAGTTTTAAAAATTCGGAATAGTTTTGCAAAACCATATTAAATAATTACTTTACAAAATGCGAATAAATTTACAAACATTTGTAATGCAAATAAACTACTAAAGATTTGATTACTGATAAAAGAATGAAACTAGAAAATCGGCACAAAATATTTAGCAAAATTAAAGTCAGATTATTTGTTTTAAAAATATAAGTTACAATCTATGTGTATAATTGCAAGATATATTGTAAAATATGCATTTGATTTCATAAAACCCTGCTCACATTGAAACGCAAAGTTCATGAGAGTAAGATATTATTTTTGCTTTTTCTTGTATAAATGCTAAATGTAGTTTGGTATTTTATGCTTTAGAATATGCTTTAGAATGACTGGAAAAATAAGTCGCTTAAATTATCTCTATATACTATTAGTTGTTTTCTTTGTAAAAGCAAATATTAAACATTTCTAACTTTATTGTTATTTCCTTTTATTAATTAAATAGAAAGCAACACGATTTATTTTAATGACAGTGCTAAAAAAGATTAAAATTCATTTACGAAGGATTTTACATTAGAATGCTGACAAGAAAACATAATAGTTCTGTTGAACTCTTCTAATATTCGCCAGGTTTACATGAGTGATATTGTTATAAAAGTAGTTACATTACCTCTTCTAGCTCCAAATGAATATTTCAACTTGAATATCTTGAGGAAACACTGAAGTATTATTTTACATAACCTCTTCTCGTATATTTACAAATTTTAATCAGCCTTTTTTCTTCTTAATACTGTTTGTTACATCTTGAATTCATATATTTTAACAGGAAGTGAATCTACATCCATTAATTTAACTTGCACTGGGAAAATCAAAAACACGATAGAAATTCAACAACAGTTAAACTCTTCTTTTAATAGTGGTTTGTAACAAAATACGAATGCATTCCATGCGAAAATATATTCCCTGTTGTTTGAATTAATCAGTGAGAATGTAAAGTCCAAAGTAAAACTTCAAACTTTCAAACCTTTCTTCGGATTCCTTTCTTTGAAAATAATCCTGAAAGAGAGATAAGATATATTATTGCAAACTATAACTTAATTCATCTATTGCATTATTTTAAAAAGCAAATGTAAAATGCACATGGATGTTAAAAAAAACATTAGAAATTTGAAAAACGTGTATCAAATTAGGTATATAGTAAACTTTTTGAAAAGAAAATTTATTTTGGTTTAATAAACTACGTTTCAAAGGTTATATTACAGAACATTTAAACTTCAAGAATACTTACATCTTTAAGAAAGTATGATTTTGTCCAAAATGATGAAATAATATTAGATACGTCAAAGCAAAACCTTTTACATGCATATTTATTAGAAATATACAAAAGCAAAAATAAACTGCAGAAATCTTTCTCGAAGTATTAAAATTAGCAGCAGAACGTTAACAAAACCAGTGCATTAAAATTTTATTGAAAATTTGAATATTTTGTTATTTTTCCTAGAACTTTTATAAATATTATTTTCATAATGCAAGTGTGATTCAAACAATAAAATTAACTATATATTTGTAAACAGCAATGATTTTATTCTTGTAAAGCGCTCTTTAATTTGGAAGAAGCTAAACATAAATTTACGTCATGTTTCTATGTTTCACGGAATGTGCTGTTCGTTCAAAAACTAAACGTACAGAAGTTCATTATTGCACCATTTTATATTTATTTTAATTAGCGTTACAAATCAAAGAAATTTTTAGCTTGTTTCGATTAATTTTTCTTGTTAGAAGAAAACTCTTTTTGAGAATTAAATTATGTGAAGAAATTTTGAATAAAATGAGAATGGAGATCAGTATGCACACATTCTAACAAATATTATGCTGCTGTATAAATATTATCAATTTTTGTAGTGAATTACAGTTTACTGCTTGATCGTATTTCACTGAATTAGCACTAGCATTATAATGACTGTTTAAAATTCGTTATTACTCCATTTGGAAAAATATCCGTATCCTAATACTGTAAATTTGGAAAAATATCCGTATCCTAATACTGTAAAGTCTTTTAACTACGTAATAATACGTAGTTAAAAGACTGACAGTATAATATTGAATATTAAAAAGCAAAACATTTAAATCCAAAACTATGGACCGAGAAAGAGTCTGCAGTATTAAAATATTTCTGAAATCTTAAAATATATATTTTAGAAAAAAGGTATTTTAAAAAGCACTCACCTTATTATCGTCTACCGCAGACCATAAATCGAATATCCTTGATTGCTTTCTTGCCAAACGAATAACGCTCTTGAAAGCAGAAAACAAAAGTCTTCTTTCCTCTTTATTAGGGAGACGGCTGACATTATCTCTCGAAATGGAATAAATGACTCTTAAGAAAATGAAGTACATTTCCCCCACATTTAGAACATATATTTTGATTTGGAATGGTTGCGCAAACACGAACCCTCAAATTTTAACACTTCACTGAATCATATACGTGGCTTGCATTAATGAATGGCGAAAGATAAAATTGAGTCGAAGAGAATTCTAGGATATCTGAAACGTACTTTAGAAAAGATTTGTTGCTATTGAATAATAATTTCCTTTGTGCGTGTGTAGTGATTTCCAAATTGTCACTCAAACCGAGCAGAACGGTTATTTCTTTTTTTTTAAAAAAAATATACAAATAAAACTTATATTTAATGGCAATTCATTCTTGTTTTAAAGAGATTTCTTCAAAATTTCCCATCAACTTTTTCATGAATCACTTTTCTTTTATGTTTCAGATTTCTTAAGGAAAAGAAAAGTGCATTTTTTCTCATTGTTTCTGCGACCCGCTGTGAATGAACAAAGGAAATGAAACATGATTTATGCATCAAGTTTTACGTGTGTGGTATTTTATATATCTCAGTTTCTTAGAAATTACGTTGATCACGATTTCAAATTTAAGATAGATTATTAACATGTATATGTAGTAATGCAAATTGTTTGGCAAATGATGCAAATTTAGGAGCTATTTTATGGTTTCATAATACCTGCACATCACTGACATGAAAGATCTGGATTCATACTCCAATAATGGTATCCAAATGTATTATTTATATCGTTTGCTAACATTTTGTTGAACGTTAAGCTTCATAATTCATATTTAGCTTAATTTCCAAGATTCTATTAAATGCTCTCTTTTATTAAAAGTGCCGATCTCTTAAATTGTTTAAACGTTAGTCATTCATTTTTTCATTTTTTCCATTATTAATACTTTGATGCAAAGGAAATGTTTAGCCACTGATGGAATAAATATTACCACTCAAAGTTGATAAGCGAACATAAGGTATGTGAGATTGTCGAAGATTTCAATGTGGAACTTAATAAATTTGGGGTGCACTGGAGAATGCCTCTATAATACCTGATCGAAAGAGAAAGAACAACATGTAAACCACAAACGGTTGGGCACAATAAAATATGCGCATTCACGTAATGCACGTAGCAGAATGTACTCTGGGCATGTAGGAAGGACATAAAGCTCCACATGCTACCCATTGAAGATGGAGTTTTCGGAGACTGAAGAGCTCAGCAATCAAATATAATACTCGGTATTGATTACAGCCGATTCCGTTTGACTAGATTTTAGACTTGAAACGAAGTGCAGGAAGTGATCAAGTAATCAAGATATGAAGTTTCTCGTTTTCGGATGGTCGTATCTCTCTAAATTTTATAAGGAATTTCATATGTGATGACCACTGTTGTAGCGAGTTTCCCCTTCCTAATGTGCAACCTTTCTGATTTTGTAGGCTCTGAACGTACTTCATGGACGATAACCCTACAGTTCAACGGATAGCCGCTATCACTGGGCTATTGTAGAACGAAAATATTCATCGCACAGAATGGCCCGTATTATTCGAGGATCTAAGTCCAGTTGAGCATTTGTTGAACGTTTTCAGGAGACGTGCAGCAACTTATTGCCAGCCACTGGCAATGACGTCTTAGCAATGATCTGTGCTATAATATAATGTGAAAAACGAATGAGCCATGAAGCTTAAAAACCCCAGACGACAGCTAATTTAGTATGAACAGACGTTGGTTGCACATCCTGCATCGCACTCAAGTGTGATCATATTCTGTATCCCGTTACACTCGAAACTCGCAATTCTGCATTCTTAAATTCTTTTCTTGGGAAGTGGTATTTGCAGTAATCTCGACGATGTTATGATAAGCTTCGTACTGATTTTCAAACAATATTGTGTACCGCCACTTGTCAAAACCCGTCTAGTCCTCAATTTCTGCATGCTAGTACAAATTTAACAGTCACAAAAAGTCAATCAATGTTTTATCAGGAAAGGGAGAATAAAAAATGGCTGATAATTTAATATACATTGTGTCTAGTCGCTTTATTGATGCTGTGCTTAATGAGCGTTGATAATTGATTTTTATGCGAACTGAAGAAAACAGCAGAATTGATCAAAAACACCTAAAACGGACACCCAAATAAGCCGTGAAGTACTTTTCACACAAGAATATAAACTATATTTATTTGAAGTTGATGGTCGAAAAATAGTTTCAAGATTTCAGTTTTAACTCAAAGTACACTGGTGAAATAAATTAAAATAATTTGCATATTTTATCGAATTGCACGATAAGAACTGAACTGAAGGAAAAACTGCTTCTTCTAGATAAAAATACATATCTTGAACGGCAAATACGTAAACGTACACGTGTGTGTAGGCGGAGACAGCAGAAAAACAGGCTTTATAAGCGCGTGGAGGCTAAGACGAATTGCATTCGCTAGCACAGCTCGGCGAATTTCTTGGTGTTATCTTGCAGCATTAGGTTAAATTCACATCGGAATAGTAAAAATGTGTAACCGCTAACGTTTAGATGATGGAATGAGGTGGCGAATTGTAGGCAGGCTAGAGGTAATCAATCGCAAGTCCAGATATGCAGAGAGTTTAATTTAACGCCCAGCGTCGTGTGTAACCTATGGAAACAGATCCAGGATACTGTATCCATCGAGAGAAATCCTGGGATCGTCCAAGAACCACGAAGGTCAGGCAAAATCGCAATATTTCCATTTTAGTGAGGCATAACAGAGGGGCTACAGCTTCTCAGCTCTCTCGGCACCTGTATGCAGCCGCCAGGGAAGATCGCAATATTTCCATTTTAGCAAGGCGTAACAGAGGATCTATAGCTTCTCACAGCACCTGTATGCAGCCACAGGAACCCGTGTAACAAGGGTGACTGTTTCCAAAAGACTGAATGAGAGAGGGTTGTTTGCCAGAAGCGGCTGTTTGCGTCCCGCTCATGTTTACGGACAGGAGAGTCCGATTAGCATGGTGCAGGCAGCATAGTGATTGGAGTACGGAGCAATGGGCGACACCGTTCTGTTCACCGACGAGTCCCGTTTTAGCCTAAACACCGATTCTCGCCGTACTTTTATATGGAGAGAGCCAGGAACCCGCTACCTACCCTCCAATGTCCTCGAAATCAACATTTATGGCGGTGGCAGTGTAATGGTCTGGGCAGGCATCATGTTGGATAGCTTAACACTTCTCCACGTCTTTGACAGAGGCTCTGTGACTGGTGTAAGGTATAGGGATGTGGTCTTGGAGCACTATGATCGCCTTTTCCGGGGTACGGTGGGCCCCGAAAATCCTTCATCTTACAGGACGATAACGCGAGGCCACATAGAGCTCTTCTGGTCGATGAATTTCTCGAGAGTGAGGATATTCGCTGGATGGATTGGCCAGCCAGGTCTCCACACCACAACCCTATAGATTATGTCTGAGACGCTCTGGGGGAGAATAATTGCAACTCGCAACATCCCTCTAAGAACCATCCAGGAACTGAAAACCGCGTTGTTGAATGAGTGGGACTAATTGCCACAGGCACTGATAAACTGCCTTATTTCCAGTATGACATCACGCTGCGAGGCCTATATGGCTGTGAAAGGGGAACATACCCCCTATTAACCCATATCTTTTGTGTCTTCTGCAACCGCTTTTTCAGACCTTTAGACTCCCATGAGTGTTACACACGAGCATGTGTGTCTATTATAGCAGTTGAATGTTTATTTTGTTTGTATTATATCAATCTATGTTCACACCAAAATTTTAATAAAATCTGTCCAATAGTTCTGGAGACCGTAGATCAAATATGCAAATTCTCTTAATTTATTTTACCAGTGTACTATGCTCACCTAAAGCACTATACCCAAAATACTAACCCAAAGTACTATGGTATTTTGTGTTAGTAGTTTGGGTTAAACCTATGGGAGAGAGCTTATAAAAGCTACTTTGAGCCTAGAACTTGTCCTATGGTATAAACAAGGAATCATAAGAATACAACAGCTTATAAAGTATTCTGCAGAATACATTACTTCCACAACTGGAGGTTCATGATACGCTACAAGAAAATAGAATATTAAAAAAATTATATTGTCAGTGCCGAACTAGAACATACCAGAGTAAAAACAATGAATCAAATTAGAATGTCCCCAAATATAAATCTCAGGGAGTAATTGTGAAAACTACTAGACCGGAAAGCAATAACATTTAAAACAAAAAAGCAAAGCTAATAAAATTTAAAAACTAGAGGTGCAATAGATTTCATTTCGTCAGTCATTCGCTGATGGTATCTTCTCCGTGTCTGGACTCTGGCAAGCTGAAATTGATGCAAAAGAATTTTAACACTTAATGTTAATTCATATGGAGTTTATGCATTTAAGTAGAA
Organism: Stegodyphus dumicola; assembly: GCF_044657685.1. Classification (NCBI taxonomy): domain Eukaryota; kingdom Metazoa; phylum Arthropoda; class Arachnida; order Araneae; family Eresidae; genus Stegodyphus; species Stegodyphus dumicola. Next base: position 188,113,984 of record NC_140781.1, read on the forward strand.
AAGATACAGATTTTGAAATTTGCAAACTGCATTCGTCTGTTTTGTTGATTATGAACTTGTTTCTGATATTACCTTTAACAATTGTTAACCGTTAGACTGATGATGACATATTTTTAGTAAAGATATATTTTTATTAAAACTCTTCATCGCGCTCTTCATTTCGCTATTATTGAATTATATTCCATCAATCACTAATAAAGAATCTATCTGATATAGAATCGGGGCTGATTGTACTTTTGTTTTCAGAATAAATATTTCTCAATATTTAAATCTTTATTTGTAATGCTGTTTATTTCAAATTATTATAGCTTATGAAATATTGCTTGCTAAAATCAAACTTAAAAACTATTGTTCAGCGTCTATTTCCACACCACTTTGTGATCAACTGATATCACTCTCCAAAAACTGAAACGGAATATACAAATTTATAACAAAGAAAATACTTTTGGTGAAAAATTGCAAGTGTTTTATATCAGAAAGGTCCTTTTCGAATAAAAGTCATATTTGTTAATTTACGCTTATTTCTTGAACCGGTGTTTCCTTTCAGTTTATTATGTTATACGGCCAAGTCACTGAAAATATTACAAAATCGTGGCACATAATAGCTACTCTAGATGATGATTGTCCAAACTAATGCCACATATTGAATTCTTCTGATGATCTAGAGCATAATACTGCTATATATATCACTTAGTGAAATCATCAGTGCAACAGATTTTACTGTTGCTTTGATGCGATAATGTTAGCCAGGTTCAGAAAGCTAAATCATATTTTCGAAGGAATATTTTGCTTACAGAAACCCCCACTGCTCTAAACCTACAATGAAATACTTGCTTTCTCATGTGAATAATGTTTTAGTTAATATTTGCTATCTTGTAGGCTAGCTAAACATGCATTTTATTCTACAACAGGACTTAAAAAGCAAAACCGGTACTTGGGATTTCTCATCACAGAATGCAATTTTAAAACATATAAAAAATTAGGAAATTTTTAAATGTTGCTTAAATTTATAGAATCTTTTATCGTGAGCAAAATGTTAACACACTTCATTAAACGCATCCTCTGTAAACCTAGACGATACGATCAATGTGAGTCTACATCTTAAATAGAATGTCACGAGAATGTAACTCCTACATCATAAATAAATATTAAAAACAACTAAATACGAAGTAAACAAAATTTATAAATTCCCGAGTTCATGATTCAAATTCAAACAAGTAGTTTATGTGCAAAACAAGATTATATAATCCCCAAAAGTCAGAGACTTATCAGTATGTGAACACATCTGAACCAATTCACACTAGCAATCAAAGATTATTATCGTTCACTATTTGGACGGGATTTCATACTCAAAATTGCTCCTAAACAACCTCAGCTGTACATTGCATGCCTCTGCCACGAGTTAATTTATTCCCCTGTGACTCTACAGCGACATAAGTTACAAATAAAGGTGTGCAGTATTCCAACTCAAATTTAACTTGTGTGACTTAAATTTGCATAAGCTCAGTAAATTATTTTGACGCCTTGGATGAAGCTAAGAAAAGATAGTACAGCATAAAGAATACACTGTCAATATAAACTAAAACAATTGGCGCTGTGTTCTATATGAATCCAATATGATAATCAATTTCCGTTAAATCAAATATCGAATTAAAACATTATGATCTTTATCAATTTCTGCCAACAAAAACATCAGGGTATTGAAAGCAAAATCGCTTAAACTCTCACTGGTTCTACGTAGGAAATCAAACATGAGTCTTCAGATTTCTCGATTGACATTCTGAATATTACACCAGAAGATTCTTATTAAAGGGGATTGCCTAAAGTGTGATTAAGGAAGAACCGATTCCATCTTTAGAGACATTAGTTAGGACTAGCGAAAGACGAGTTTGGACCTCGCCTTGAATTGTCGGACCTCGCCTTGAATTAACCTCGAGTATTCCCATTGCCGAACTGATATGCTGACCACTATACCGAACACTCATATGGTATGAGCATATTTAATTATTTACAAGATCCTTATCTGTAATTTAACTTGAAATACGCGGTATCTCATAAATCTAGGAAACATTTTTTTAGAAATTCATATAAAATCATAAAACATAGTATCATATTGCTGTTAACATCTAATCACAGAGGCAGCTTTTTTTTACACAAGCTTGATTTAGTTAAAACTTTCACCAGCATACGCCGTTGTACCGTTAATAGCGTAAAAATGTGCAAATTCAAAGCTTTAAATTATTACACGTAGAGAAGAGCTTATGATGGACTGCTACATTATTGTTCACAAATGCAAACGAATAAATGCTGTGTAATCTTATTTTTTCTAATTCTTTTTAACGTTGTGATAATACAAGTAGTAGTGAGATCTTTTGGGGAGAATTTGAGCTAAAATTTAATCTAATGGTAAAATATTCATCAATATGATAACCGTTTGCGCGAAAAATGCATACTGATAACCTAGTTTGTTTGATTTCTTATGACTTTCGGAAAAGGGTTAAAATTTATGTGACATCGTGTATTTCTTACTGCATTAAGCCCTCGTTTATTCGGGTCCCAGTAGTCCAAACTTTGCTTTATCTGGACAACATTTTGACAAACACAACTTTCCTGATTCAACCGAAAGATGAAGGCATCATCTACGCAACCATATATTTTTACAAGAAAAAATTTCTGAATGAATGTTCAGAAGCTGAGATGCAACCGCTGGTACAGCAGGAAAAACGAGAGGTCATATAACACTAAAGAATTCTAAAACATGTAACATGAGATCATGGATTTACAATTTAATGGATGCTGTCAAAAATATTAAAAATTCTATTATAGATAATTCCTGAAGAAAATTCTTCATAAATGAAAATATAGGTACTAAAACAACTTAATACGAAGCTAAAGGTTTTTCAAGAAGCATTTCGTCAGAGTCGCGTAGAAGAAGTATCAATGACGAAGTTGAATTATGAATGAATGACTATGAGCATGATCTGAACTGACAAATTTTAATGAAAGTGGAAATTTTACACAGATGACTGCTGCAGGAGTCTCGAGAAAGGAAATTAAATTTAAGAAGACGAGAATAAATACTGACATGAAGTAAAATTTAATTAATTATATTAAGAAAACTCAAAAATGAAAATACATAGCACATTTCAAACATTTAAATCATCTCGGTGTTTTAAAAATAAAAGGAGTAAATTCTAGTTTAAACCAGGCAAATATTGACTGTTTCTTGAAACCAGTTATTTCGGTGAATAGTGGAACAACTTAATGATTATCAACTTAAATTTATCTTAAATAATTGCTGTGACGTATTGTTACGTATTTTTATTCCTAACTCTTAAAATTTTAAATTCTGTAAAGCGTACTACTCAAAAGTATTTTACAAACTAAATCCAGATCAGTAAGTTTCGTAACTTGATTTTTCAAATGTTTATGATTCTTTATATATTTTATGAAAAATACTCTGATTATTTTGCTTGATTCGACTTCTTTAAGGATGAAAGCTGTAATTCTAATCATTTTGGATTAATAAGGTTGTAGTGCACTTCATAATTCATCCCAAAACTAACATAATATCGAATATTTACTTTCTAGTGATATAGAAGATGAATAGATTGCAAAGGACGGACACTTAATAACAAATTCTTCATGGTTTATAATGGTATTTACATATGAAAAGGTGCACCTTTTTCAATAAATGTGTAACTAGAAAAGTTTTTCTTATTCTTATCCGAACAGCTTGTCAATAAAAAAAGAGAGAATGCTGACGCACAAGAAATATTTGACAATGTATTTAGAATAAAGACGAAAACAGCCAACAAATGTGTCGTTGACATCTTCAGCAAAATCTGAAATATGTATTGAAATTTCACAGTTTAATAAAAATGTAAATTGAACGTTTTGCTGCCGAGAAACAGATTCTGTTGTTCCTTATCAATGTGGGTGTCAAGATATGAAATTCTTGCAATGGTTAATGCAGTAGTTGAATTTTTAATTCATTTCATTCACGTACAATTCCTATAATTTCTGAGTCTTGCAATATAGCAAGAAACATCGTTGTACATTTTGGCTAAAATAAAACAATTAATATGTTGCCCTTCTTCTCTTATTAATCCCACCATTATCATAAGTATGACAAGCCACTTATGCAGTTTCAGACATGTTTATTTATTCAATTACTTTAAAGTATTTCTATTTCTGATAGTTTTACAGCAAGTCTTATTAAATCTAATTTTAAATGAATATTTTGGTAGATAAATCAGTCTATTCATTATTCTTCGCGTACCTGTTGTTGTCTCCGACTCCATATTTCATGTACGAATAGTTGCCAGAGCCTCAAAGAAGTTTGACTTATACTTTTAACAAACGTTTGAAGGAGAGCACCCTGGGGGGCCCGAGGCGATGGTCTCCCAACCCTCTCCCCTAATACCAAATCAAACGAGAGGACTTTCGGTTCACCATATACACTCATGTCCATAAATTAAGGATAATTCGGAGTCACGCGGAAATCGAACTCTAAAATAAATATATCACCTGTAAAATCACTACACACATCTTCAAGAATCATATGCAAATTTCAGGAACTAACCAGATGACACCGATGGTACGTCACAATGACGAGAGTGTAAGGGAGTGATATATAAGGAATAAAGGCAAAGAAGTAAAATTGTTCGCAGGCGCTTTATAAGCATTTCAGTGCCGAATAGTTATGACACAAAGCTGAATTCAGTAACCGAATAGTTATGACACAAAGCCGAATTCAGTAACCGAATAGTTATGACACAAAGGACGCATTTGGATGATTTTTTACGTGGTAGAATTATCGGCCATCTGGAATGTGGGCGTACCCAACTGGAAGTATCAGACGAACTTGGAATTGCCCAGAGTGTCATCTCCAGGCTTTGGCAACGATTCCAAAATGATGGTAATGTGAGTAGACGTTACAGCACAGGTCGTCCCAGAGTTACAACGCCGAATGAGGACCAGTATTTGGCAGTTACTGCCAAAAGAAACAGGCGGAACACAGCCTCAGACCTGTCTCGTCAGCACTCTTCAGCCACTGGTACGACAATTTCAAGGCAGACCATGCACAGACGCTTAGGGCAGATTGGTATATATGCTCGCAGACCTGTCAGATGCGTTCCACTTACTGCAACTCACTGTCGCCTGCGGTTAGCCTGGAGTAGAGAGCATGCATTGTGGGTACCGCAACAGTGGGCTTGTGTGATGTTTTCCGACGAGTCCAGGTTTAGCTTGCACTCAGATTCTCGCCGGACTTTCATATAGAGAGCTCCAGGTACTCTTTACCACCAAGAAAACATCACTGAACGACACGGTTACGGTGATGCAGGAGTGCTCGTTTGGAGTGGAATTATTCTGGGTTCCAGAACTGATCTGCATGTTCAAATTGGAACCATGACAAGCCAAATCTATCGGGACGTCATTCTGGAACAACATTTACGTTTGTTTCGCGGCTCCATAGGCGCACAATTTGTATTTATGGATGACAACGTCCGTCCTCACCGTGCAAACATCGTAAGCGAATGCCTTCAATCGGAAGATATCACCCGTATGGACTGGCCAGCATTCTCACCGGACTTGAATCCAGTAGACCACGTGTGGGACATGCTTGGCCGACGAGTTGCAACCCGTCAACCTCTTCCTACATGTCTACCGGAACTTCGGAGAGCATTGCTTTTTGAGTGGTGTAATATCCCCCAAGATCAGATCGATAATTTGATACTCAGCATGCCTAGGCGTTGTACGGACTGTATTGCATCGTCTGGGAGGCATACAATGTATTAACAATCATACTAACCATGTAATATTCGTTTTTTTTTTTTTTTTTTTTTTTTTTTGTAAATAGGTTTTTTTGTAATTTGCTCCAGGGAGAAAAAATTGCTAATTTTTTTAATAATATCAAACATATAGCATCTTTTTTTGCTCTTTACCTTTTGCTTAATAAATAAGCTTTACAAATAAGTCAAATTTGTTTTGCTTCTAACGCTTCCTTTGCCTGATTTTGCATTATCCTTAATTTATGGTAGTGTATTTAGATTTCCCCCATGCCGCAAAGACACTATACATTTACAAACATCCATGCCTTCTCCGGGATTCGAAACCGGGCCCTTCGGTACAGCAGTCAGCGTCTCTAACCATTATCCAGTCTGTTCGGGTTTGCTTATTTAATCACGGCATAACACATAAGGTTTATTCATCTCTTATTCGCCTATGTCTTTGCGAAGAACTTCTAAGGAAAAATAACTCGGACGTCCATTGGGTATGACAGAAATATACATGCGTACACAGCCTGCTAATTTGTGCAGAATGAAACCCGTGCTATAATTCTACTACGGCAGAAAAACTGTTTATTACAAAATATTATTATACGATTACTTATTTCTTTCTACAACAAATTAATCTTGAAAAAATAATTGCCCACTCATGTCAAAAATCTATTCACTAATTTGCCCAGTAGAATAGTTCGAAATTTTAGAAATGCATTAATATTATGCACTAACATTAATGAATTAGAAAAAACGTATTTCACTACACTTTACAAATTCAGTTAAATTTTATGAAGGACATTTTAACTACTAATGAAACGAAAAGATCTCAAAACTTGAATTTGTACCTATTCGTCGTTAAATATTTTGTAGGTATGGAAAAACTGCTCTTCCCTAAAGTGTACGAGCTTCACACTAACGGTGATGAAATCTAGTTTTGAAAGAAATGTAAATCTACATAGCAGCATATTTGTAGTTAAAGAATACTTACGAGATAACTCAAGGTAACCAAAGTGTCTGACTGTCGCGGTCAGAAAAGAAATTAAGACTTACCTTATTGCTGCATTATTCCAGGTATTCCTGCAGAAAAGTCTAAGAATGATACAATTTGAACTATTATTTTACTAAAATTAGTTTTAAATCTAATTTTAGTCTATTAAAATTGCTCAGTTGTATAGAACCTGCAACTGCAGTTAAAAGTTTTAAATATTCACAGAATTGAAATGCCATTTATTTTTTTACCAAAATAAATTATATCATATGATCAATATCAAGTGATAAAATATCAAATTATCAATATATTCTATATAAAGTAGCTATTTTTTATTTATAACGAAGGGGCTCTATTTTATATTATAAAAATTTGCACTGAAAATTCCTGAAACATAAAGAACCTAATTATAAAAATATTCTGGTATAAAGTATTTGAAAGTAAAAGTTTCATATCCCTTATTTGCTCATCTTATTTAATCTTAATGACTTAAATTAAATTTAAAATAATCATTGTCAAGCGAGTCTCAGTTCTCTTTTCTTTCACGCGTATTATTTTATAAGCTTCTCGCATCATGATTGGTATTTATATTTAGATTTTTATAGGCTTATTGCATCAAGATTGGTATGACTTTTGCCTCGAAAAGCATTATTACTGAACATAATTGCAACTACCAAACATCAGCAAAACACTTTTATTTCAATGTCCCGACGAAACTATCAGACGCTTTTAACCTTCGTGTGATATTAACCTGCTGTCATGTAATTTCAGAATACGCGACAATGGATCAACAATCGGTTTAACAAACGTAAGCTAATCGGCTGCAACTGGGCTCTCGATTCCTTCAGAATATATTAATCAATCGCACTGCAGTCAATCCGAGCATAACAATAAAATAGCTATATGGCTTTCTAAACAAAATGAGCTTCAGTTTAAAACCCACATCACGAATATCAGGGAAATAGGGCACAAAGCACTCAAGAAGATTCACTACGAATCACTTTAAATTAACTCATAGAAACACTAAGACTTAATAATGACTGTTCAGATAACGACATATTGAGTTCCGTTCTTAAATTCTCTATGAAGTGCAACAGCATAGCTTCAAAAACATCAGAAATGGTTAGGTTATTTAATTACGGCGAAGCCTCGAAGACTATCTGCCTAAGGGGAGGGATGCCTTCGTGGAGGACTTTCTAAGGGAAACTGGCTCGTATGCACGTTACACATGGGGAAAACCACGAAAACTCCCATGCAGCCAGCCCGTTCGCGGGATTCGAACCTCGAACCGAACTACCAGTGTTCAGCGACTTTACCGCTCGGCCGCTGGTCGGCCTCATCAGAAATGGAGAACTACGACTGTCGGAAAGCTTGACTCAGAAATTCCGACAAAAGAGCAGGAATCGTCTTTCGTAACAGAAGAGGGTACATGTTCTATCCAAACGGTCGGTTTTGTACACGTCTAAACTCCTTTCCATTGACTTTGTCCAGTTGCAAAACGCAAGTAAAAGCCCTGAAATTTGGTATTTGCTGTAAAAGCAGGCCTGAGAATTATATATTTGTGGTAGAACCTACGAAAAGAAAGGCAAAGGAGTGATTGAGATTCCATAAGACGATGAAAATCTATGAATTTGTGACATCCAATGCTTTATTTCAAGAACTCTAAGGCAGTGAAGACTCCATGGAACATGATATATTACATACGTGAAAAGGAGCTGCAGCAGACAAAGCTATTCGAGAATGGTTTAATAGATTCCGTGACAGATACTTTAATCTTGGTGATAAAGAGCATTTTAAATGGCTTCATATTACAGTAAGAAGAGCTCCGCGCAGAGTTTGTGCCATTTGGGTTACACAGCAAAGACAGTATCTTAGAATGTAACCCATAAAATAACTGTATAAGCTTAACTATGCATCTCCATACTATTAACTACGCCAGTTAGCATCATTTTCATAGCTTATGAAGTTCATTCGGCTGTAACTTGCTTTATTGGCCATGACTGCTATATTTTCTGAAACTCAATATTTTCGCCTTCACAATATGTTTTATATTTGAGACTGGTAAAGAAATATTAGCGATGGCTAAAGATGAACTACTTTCACGGAAGATAGACAGCGATGACCAAAGATGGACTACTTCCGAAGAATATTTTTCTGAATATTTTATGAGTATGTAAAAGTATGTATTGCATCTGAGCTCGTAACGAACAATCAGATGATAAATAAAGATAAAAGTTTCTCACACGCGAAATTTCTGCAAAGAGTAGTGGAGAAAAATAACCTTCTTTTAGATAAAATTCCATCATATTTTACCAAGGTAGTATCATATGTCATGCCTCTCTGCGAGTACTACAGAATTAGTTATATTTTAGGAAAAGGTGTCTTACGTCATCCAGATGTTTTATCTTAATATTTCTCTTACTATTTCGTATTTCTTCGAAATTTATCTATACAAGACTTTAAAAAATAATCAAGTTATCAAAAAATCTGTCGATTTTGGAAAACTCATAAAATTAAGTTAGAGATTCAAAATAAATTTCAATTCAAATATAATTTCGCAAGCTATATCCAACAGTACAACTGAAGTTCGGCGAAACTTTGACTCTTAATCTCACGTATATATGAAAAATCCACTTCAATTTCAAAGAAACATTTTCTTCCGAATTTCGAAACTATTGCTTCGGAGTACGTATGAAACGTTTCGAAAATCTGTGCACTAAGTTTCATACTTTTTTCCCCTTATCTGTTTTATGCTCACACAACTTCTTTATTCTATTATAACAGATTGTTAAGATTATTATTGCACTTCGTATTTTGTTCTATGCATTGTGTTAAAATGCTAATGAAGTACCCTTTTATTTTCATGTTGCCATTTTTCCCACTAGCTGAACTAACTAATAATAGAACTGAGTGCGCCGGTTACTAAGCAAATAAACACGTTATCGAGGAGCATCGCAATAAAAAAAAGTCGTACATAACATCACATGACGGTAACAATTAAGACATGCGTTTCTAGAGTTTAAGAATTCCGTGGTACCAAAAATTCTCTAACGTAAGCATTACAGAGAAAGCAACTGAGGCGGAAAATTCGTCATACGTAATGGTAGAAAAGAAAAGAAGGAGAAAACAAGGAGGTGTAAAAACCTGTGGTAGAAAAATAACAGGCGACAAAAACTTTACAATTTTAAAATCTTATAATCAAAAATATTGTACCCAAAAGTAGCGCACGTACAATGTATCGAATGACGGAAACTCCACAGACCTACCTTTCCACATATTTAAAAGTTCCAAATGAAAGTTCACAATTGCAATATTTAACGATTTGTGAGTGCGAGAATGAATGAGATGTGTTTTGCCCTATAATAATTCAGATTCTCTTAAACAGCTAACTTTTTTAGCTAAGAAATCAAAATGGAATATCAGCATACAAAATCTGAAAATAAGTGAATACAATCATGCAAGTTAACAGAGTTTTAATCTTACATAAATAGGTATTAAATATCATTATTTAATTAATTTTTATAAACAATGTTTTGTAGGTCTTACTCAAATAGTGCAGTGTAAAAAAGATTGAAAATGTTGAAAATGGAAGCTCACCTTCAATTTACACGCAGGGAAACTGAAATGCGTCCAGCCCATTCAATCTCTGAGAATAAATTACCAATGTTTTGTGGCCTGTGGTGTGTATGCATGATAAGACATATGTACATCAAAATTCATATGTAGATACATCATAAAACATATGTAGATCAAAATTCATATGTAGATATGTGATAAAACATATGTAGATCAAAATTCATATGTAGATATGAGATAAAACATATGTAGATCAAAATTCATATGTAGATATGAGATAAAACATATGTAGATCAAAATTCATATGTAGATATGAGATAAAACATATATAGATCAAAAAAGCCGAAGCATAAAGCCAACATCTGTATACCATGACGTAGTGTTAGCAGGACGGACTGTCTGACAGTGTTTAAGTGACTTCGTTCTGCTGTCCGGGTTGGGGGCCCCTGTTGATGGCAGATGTTTTTACCGTCAATCCAGAACGGGGACGTGGAATGTGAGATGCTGAGTGTTCCTGTCGACTCAGCGTAATCTTATCTCGTCGGCTCGACCTATAGGTTAGCGTCCCCTTGAATCTCCTCTAGGGGTTGGGGCGTTTAACTGTGTTAAGGTAGCCTCGAGCTTGTCAGATCTAAATGCCCCTTCCTCCTAGCACACTGTCTTATTTGACCGAAAGTTATAACCAGGGCAGGAGTTCGTTTCTAGTAGTTTCTTCTGTCTAATTTGAACGTGAAAATATGTGATGCCGATGCGTATGTAAGGGTAGACGCATTCGACAAATTGCTTAATCTTTTATTTTGTGTCTACTGTTGCAATAGTAGTAATTTGTTGCAACATTTATCTTTTTTGTGATTGCTTGTTGTTATTGGTTTTTTTAACATAAATAAAGGTAAGTGCAGATACATATTATGTTAAACCTAGGTTAACCTTTTTAATTTGGAAAAGCAACGATTTGAGCATAATTACTCGAAAACTGTTTACCTCCCATATTTGAGCCATTGCCGTAATTTTGGCCGCGTAAATTCCTAATATCTAAAACATTTTCCTCTAAATTCTTTAATAAGAATGTTATTCGTTCTTCACTGGTCGTATCTGTTGCAACACCAAAATACTAAAACCTTTCTTCAGTACTCATGTTTGTATTTTAAAATTAAGATACCTTATACAAATTGTGTCTGTTGGTCAAATTGTGTCGAAAAATGTCTGTATTTTCAAATTAAGATACCTCATACAAATTAATATCTGCTTTTGATGGCTGGCATCAAGGGTACAATCAAGTAAAATAGAAAATTACTTTGCCTTTTTTACCTTACTTAAAATAATTTGCTTTATATTATCTCCTAATAAGCTAATTGTTTCATTTTGAATTTAATCTTCAGAGTAATAAAGCACAATTTTAGCTAGAATTTTATTAATATATACAGACATGATAGAGTCAAATTTTGTGATAATTTCTCTACACTTTAAAAAATTATTATTTCTTTCGAATAACTTGTTACTGGAACCACGGTAAGGCTAAGTTTTGTTTGGCTAAAAACTGCATGGCATAGATAATTCTTTCAATAGCATCGCGCCAATGCTTAGTCGTTTTTTTTAATAAATTTTGAAATTCCGAATTAACAGGTTTATTCTTTCGTAATTGTTCTAAGAAATCGGACCAGTGGTGTAGATTCCGGAAAAGCATTTTATTTCTTTCATGAAATTTTAAGTGCTCATTTAAGTGGTTCCATTCGTTAAATTCAGAACTACCCAGTTTTGCGTTTCTGAAACTGTTAAAAGTTTTACAACAAAAACAATAAACATAATATTTTTCAGCAGAATTTAGCAACCTTTCAACTCTTTCGTTGTTTGGCAAGATTTGACAAAAGTACATGTAAAAACCTTTACGTCCATTTTTGTCTTTTGGGAAACCGAAAGTCGAATCCAGGATATCGAGGACCATTTTATTTTAAGGCTTGAACTTCGATGGCAATAATGAACTTGAGCATAATCCGGAATTATCAGGCATAAGAAAATACGTATCTACTGCAGAAAGTGTAGATTTCACTAGTATTTCTTCTGTTTTTTCACCGGCTGCATTGAAATTAAAGGCAATTCCCGGGTGAAAATACTTTCTAACTCTTTCTGATTATTAGTTTCTTTTGGCAATTTCAATGGCAGCTGATACGTTGATGGACAACTAATGCTAGTAGGGTCCGCTTGGGTAATCTCTGGGTTTGAAAAAAACTAAGTAGTTTTAAAGTTATGGATTATTAAGGTATTTTAAAGGTTATGGTAATTTATTAAGGTATTTTAAAGGTTATGGTAATTTATTAAGGTATTTTAAAGGTCATGGTAATTTATTAAGGTATTTTAAAGGTTATGGTAATTTATTAAGGTTATGGCAATTTTAAAGTTATGGCTTCCTCTCACTTTCTTTTTCTTCGTTGCATTCTGATCCTCAGACAGTTTTTAAGCGAAAGTAAAAATAAAAGTAGAAAATAACTATTATAAGAGCTATTGCGTAAAACACTTCTTCTTAAGAACACTAGGAAAAGCCACTGTTTAAATATTTTACCTTACTTCAGAAAAACTGAGTATATTTTAAACCGTTGCTTGGAAAATATATGGACTATTAGATCAATACCAAATACTTCAAGGAGGTGGTAGTACTCTTTTGTTTTGTAGTATATAAATCAAATTTAAAGTGTGTATTTAAGACGTAATGAAATAACGTAACATTTTCCTCCGGTTTTCCATATAGCTAAAAATCGGAAAATGGCTAGTTTTTGATTTCAGAATACCTTGCATATTTTTACTTCTTCGTATCCCAGATACGTATACTTTAAATTCAGTGGTACTCTTCCAATATGCCAATCCTCTCTTCCTGAAAGATTTTTAGTTTAATAAACAAATGTAAAAAAACCATTTTTCGAGTAATTATGCTCAAATCGTCGCGTTTCTGAATTTAAACCTAAATTTAAAAGCTAACCTAAGTTTAACACAATATGTAACTGCACTTATCTTTTTTATGTAGAATAACAATAACAACAATCAATCACCAAACAAAATCACAAATTGATAAATGTGCCACAGATTACTACGATTGCAACAGTAGACACAAAATAAGGACTAAGCGATTTGTCGAACGCGTCTATGGCGCCGGCGTCTACCCTTACATACGCATCAGCATCACGTATTTTTGTTCACATATATTTACAAGATCGGCTCAACTTAGGCCAAAATCTGGAAAGAGCATTAACTGATAAAAATCAAAACGATATAAATACTATAGATCTTATGCATGAACTGCAGTTTTTGCAAACGTTTGAAGGAAATATAGCATTGCCGGTTGAAACTCTAAGGTACATCGTTGTCAACAACATAGCGGTGTGCAAAAACGAATTTTATACATATCCCTAGATATCAAAGAGCATTTCTTATGTCCTGTTGTAATCACAGCTTGAACCTTGTAAACTTCGCTGCGAACAACAATTTATGGTGTAGCTTAAACAGAAGTGAAATATGGAGTATATTAAAATTTTCTGCATTCTGCATTTTAAAACAAGGAAATGAAAATAAAAACATGTGATTTCATTAAACACTTTCATGATACTCATATTGCAGCAAACTGTAATGTGTAGATGATTATTTTACGAGAAAAGGATATGTAACGTGAGAAGAATATGGAACGGATTACGCGAAAAGGAAAGGAAGAATTTATTTGACCTCTAATTTATTCATCTTTTATTCTTTGTTTCATTCATCTGCAGAGCAATGCTCAAAGACCAGAAAAGTTAATATACGTACTTATAAAGGAACAGCTTTCACTGTAACTAGGCTTCAAGGACTTATTAATAATCTACTACTTTGATCAAAGACACGTATACCCGACTAGGAAGCATTGCAAAAATAACTGATCATCAAAATTGCTAATTTTATGCATAATCATGCTATTATTTCAAAGCTCCTTAGAATGCTGGATTTCATCTTAAAGCTAATCTTTCAAATTAGCTACTTTCAAAGCTGACTAACAATCATGTCTGGAAAAGTAGCATGTTGGTATCAGCCCAAACTGTTTTCCTATTTGTGTAATTTATAGCTCTTTTCGCTCTACTCTTAATTATTAATTAAAGGGTTTCTGGAAAGTTATTTGATTATTTATTACATTAGCTAAAATGGATTGGAAATAATTTTAAGTGAAATACTTTTTTTTTATTCCACCTTGCCCATTGGACCATTATTACTGTTGGATATTGGTAAGCCACACTTTGTTTCATGGTAATATTTAGAGTACATTGGCAACACAGTGTGCGTTCGTCATTTGAGTTAGCGGTATGTAAAAGCGAAATTCTTACAAACCTGCATTCCTGTGTATATAAACCTGTGTTTCTTTTGTTAATAAATTATGCCCTGCTGTTGTTAAAAAAAGGAGTTTATAGTTTCTCGCCATATGACATGCAAATGACTCTTTTCCAAGAAATGCTTCCGCCTTGAATTATGGGCTTATGAATATCTCAACGAAGGCGATAGAAACAAATTAATCTTTATTCAGCCTTTTTGTGTTTCTTTTCAATGGCAAATAAAAATTTCTGAAAGTAAATTTTCTTCCTTCTAGATGCTACCTATCAAAATTCAGATGTAGTTTTCCTGCTGATGTATACAAGCAATAAATTGAAAGACTTTAGCTCCGCTTTTATATATTAATAATACGGAACGGCGTTTCATAGCCCTTTGTACATGTTTCAACACGTGCAGATACATCATTCGTTACGCAGGAAGTTCGTCGTGCAAGGCATTCGTTTTGCTAGCGACCATATCGTTATTATGTCAGAAATCTAAATCGCTTTGCCACAGGAACATAGTTGTTCAGTTGAGTGCGTGATCAGTGAATAAAGGTTAAGAAATCATGAGTTAGGGACTTCAGCTGTTACAAGATTCTTTGAAATAATTTCTTAAAATAATAATCCTGAACAATCGAAATTATAATCAATCAGTCTCAAATTACCTGAAACTTTATGCAGTTTAAATCGAAATCATGTTTAGTGTATTATTTCCCTTCGCTTGCAGTGTTACGTTTTCATAACATGTTGATCTTGTGGTTGCTGACTAATGCTCATATGTCTAACCTATAGTCATTCCAAGCCCACGAAATTCCTCGTTGCAAGGAGCGCAATAAACGCCTGTCGTTGGCAACAACCTTGAGCACCTTACAGATGACAGTGCGATTTAGCTTGGTTTCGTCCCCAATTTTGATGGAGTCCAATTTTGGGTCCGAGCGTCTCTCACCCCTCTTTCCCTACCACCGACCTTTCGAGAGGACTTTTGCATCGCATATTTAGAGTGCCCCTATGCCGCACGGATACAATACGTTTACAAACATCCATGCCTTCTCCGAAATTTGAACCTGGGCCCTTCGGTACGGCAGTCAGCAACGCTAACCACTATACCGGTTGGGCGGCTTTTTATAACAATAAATATGTTTGAGTGTGGGTTTCAACAAAGCACAACACGTTTGCATATTTAGACAAATTAAAAGATAAAATGCAATTTTTTTGGTTTTTCATATTATTATGCTAATAATGCTTCATTTTAAATGTTAACCATAAGGCAATGTCCCTTTAATATCATCACTGCGTAAAGGCGCTCGCTAGACATTTGCACGACGGCGCCAACTAGGCTTGGCGCGGGCCTGAACACAAGAAACGGCTAATAAATTTCATGAAATATATAAGTCATTTGAGGAGAAATAAGAGCCTTAGTCTAGGACTATAAGAATTAAAATCATAGGGGCAATTAATCTGAGGTTAATTAGGAGCCTTAAAGTAAAAATTTATCATTTCGCAGGAAAGCGAGTTGACGCAGAAATTTATTACCTCAAGAATAATCTTGAAGCGCTTGTTTCTCAGTTTTGTAATTCACTTGACCTTGCATCCAAGTTAATGATTTTTGTTCATATCAGGTTGCATCTTTCCTTGATATAATGTTAAATTGTAAATTACTAGCAAACTCTTATTTATTGTATTATAACTGAGGATACAAAATGATATCTTTAAATTTACTTCTCTGCATAGTAAAGGAATTAGACGAAAGCTATCCGATTTAATGAATACACAGTCAGCTAGAATTTTGTAGTATTTTCTCTCACATCAAAGAGTTTACAAAACCAATTTCTCACCTATAGATTTACAATAATATTATGTTTACAAAGTAAGACGCAGGGATATATTTGCATTTTATGCTTTGTAAACATGAAAAAATAGACGTCTTTAAGATCTGAAATTGAATAAAAATGAAGGAAAAAGAGAACGACAAAATTGCGAGTATCGAACATTTTATCCTCAATATAATTTTTAATAATGAATATATTTAAACTTCAGGAATATAATATTCAAAAACTGAAATGTACTGAAATATAATATTGAGGTGCTTCTGTACACGCAATAAGTCATAATTTGATCATTACAGGCAACAAATGAAATTACAGCGATGTGTCACATTCAAGAGGGAAATTAAATGTCATATGATTCAATATTTACAAATAAAACTCATTTTAAAGGCAGCCGAAATCCTGGAAAAAAACGAATGTAAAAAAATTCACTAATCTTGTAAACAGATATATTTTTCATAAACATTTCTTAGAGAAACGGAAATCTGACGCTCTATTTATGGAGATAAAATTTGAGGAGGTATGTTATGGAACACTGATATTCTTTAAAAGAATATTTTGAAATCAAAAATTAGTAAGTGAAACAGAAATATATCAGGACCTTTACTTCTAGTCCTACGTAAATGCTGGGAGTTTTCGTGGTTTTCCCCATGTGTAACGTGTATACAAGCCAGTTTCCCTTAGAACGTCCTCCAAGAAGGCATCCCTCCCCTTAGGCAGATAGCCCTCGATGCTTTGCCATAATCACATACACACACACACACGTCACGTAAATACTTTTTTGTTCGCTTTACAGACATTCCTTCCAAGCATTAAGGCTCACCAGCGGCCGAGTCGAAGAAGTCGCTGAACACTGGTAGTTCAGTCCGAGGTTCGAATCCCGCGAACGGGATGGCTACATGGTCGTTTTCGTGGTTTCCCCCATGTGTAACATGTATACGAGCCAGTTTCTCTTAGAAAGTCCTCCACGAAGGCATCCATCCTCTTAGGCAGATAGCCCACGAGGCTTTGCCGTAATCACATAAACCAAATCAAACCACTCAAGCATTGACAAAACAGGCCTTTTGTCAAATAATAATTCAGCATAATGCAGTGCATATCTTCGCTATAGATCTACACAGCCATAAAGTACGCGCAACAGATTCAAAATAAAAACTTTATTTCTCTTCGGCAGGAAAGCGAATGGAAAATATTTATTTAACAAATTTCAGAAATAATTCATATTCATTCTAATTGATAATTGAAACAGCTTTAATATTTCGCATGACATTAAAACACTTATATAATTATTATAAAAACATATTTATTCAAACAAAGAGAAATGAGGGAATATTGTTAAAATAGTTTATATTAGGAACATACGGAACAGTATATTGCGATTTTTACGTAAAGAATATTTATTACTGCATACATTTGTTTCATCGTAAACGTACATTAGCATGGAACTCTTCCGTTTAATTTTACAAAGAAAGTTTAAAAGCTTAGAATAAATGTTAACTATATAAAGACAAATATTCATATTGAAAACAACGGAACACTTTTAGAAACTAAAGAACTTCAAAAAGTGAAGTTTTTCCCTTAATATAACGTGTTTGAGCTGCAAGACGTTTATATCGACGAATTTAGAGCTTAAGAGAATCCCTGAAGTAAAATCTTTCACCTTCCACAAGGGAAAATCTGTTTTTACGGATTATGGAAGGCTTTTTGGAAGCTCAAAAATACATTACAAGTGCATTGTTATTTTTTATTTTATCATTTTTTAACTACAGTTTGGAGACTTTTTTAAGATCTCCGAGAGAAAAAGTATCTTTCTCTATATCCATCAAGATTAGCTTTGTCTTCTTTCTAATCTACCACAAAGTATCTTATTTTTTACTTGACAAGAATTGTTTGCAATTATTGATATCATGAGCTGAACATAATTTGCTTTCAATAGGTGGAAGGTCTCGTACTGCAATGAATGAACTATGTAAATTTAAATGTAGTTTTCCCAGTATGTTTATGTTCTATTACCAAACAGAAAAGAATATGGTAACATTATCTTTAAACATGCTCAGTAAATTCAAAATACCGGAAATTTTATTCTTCTCGTCATCAGTTTGGTGTATTGAAAAAAGAAATCTGAGGTATTTAAGATTTTCAATAAGAAGTAAATTTAAAATAAGCTGCATATGAATTATCAAGTAATGAATAAATTCCAAAAATTCCGTTAATTGCCCTTAGCGTTAAGTCCTGAGAAGATTTTCCCCAAAAATGTTCAGTTTTACACAAACAGTAGTTTCTTAGCTTTTTCTGACCAAATTTAATTTCAACAACAACTGGAGTGTGATGTAGAAGTCTTTGACCAGTAACCAGTAGAAATACGCTGATATAGTATATTTTAACATAGGACTAAAACTAACCTATTCACTTCACATGTGGTATGTGCAGGTAAAAATTTTCGAAGCTGCATTTTTATATCATTTCATTTATCATGTTTATATCATCAAAAGTATATATATATATATATATAATGTTGTATGAACTTAAATCCATTTAGTGCGAAAACTTAGGAGATAATATAATCAATTAATCAATACGGTTTAGGAAATAAATTATTATATATATATATATATATACGTTGTTATATACGTTATATATATAACGTATATATACGTATATAACAACGTATATATACTATATATATATATATATACAAAGTAGTATATATACGTTATATATATATAACGTATATATGTTACGTTTTATATATATATATAAGGTATATATGTTACGTTATCTATATATATGACGTATATATGTACGTTATATATATATACGTTATTTTATACACGTTTGACTCAATTTCTATCCAAATAGGTCTTATGTAAAAATCAAGCGAAAATATAATTAATTCTCTTGATGTACTCTTGAAACTTTTATTCGTGGAATGCTGTAAAACATCAGACGCAAATTAGACTATTGTTTTGAAATGATGTTACGTATACATGTACATATTACTAAACAGCGTAATGAATGAAAAAAGCGGTCAACAGGAAGCGAAAATGTAATTAATTCTCTTGTGTACTCTTCATGAAACTTGTATTCCTGTAATTCTGTCAAAATCAGACGCAAATGATGCAATTGTTTTGAAATAATGTTACGTGTACATATATATATATATTACTAAATAGTATAATGAATAAAAAAGCATTCACCAGAAAGCGAAAATGTAATTAATTCTCTTGGTGTACTCTTCATGAAACTTAAAAAGCTGTACACAAATTCAAGCAAATTCTGTAAAAATAGTTTGCGTATTTTCTGACGAATGCTATATCAGATATTTGAAACTTTCTTACGTATTAACGATAAATTAACTAAATGTATATTAAAAAAGTTATTGAACAAAACATAACTACATTTTAGCTTCATAATATCTAACGCATCTCTCATGATGTAATATATTCCTGTTAAAAATGAAAACGCCGAGTATATTATATGTAATTAGAAATTAAATAAATTATTATGATAATAAGGCACAATAAACTGTTTTAAGTAGATAAAATATGATTATGTTCCCGCTAATAATGCCACTAAAGCACTAATTTTTCCCGCAGACATGCATTTCGTCTTGATTAATATTCCATGCAAAGCTTACCTTAAGTTTTAAAATGCATATTTTCACTGCGTTATATTGACACCACCCATCCATTTAGCATAATATAGTATGGAATGCACGTTGCTTCCTTCCTTCTTAACCCCAATATATTTGCTTAGAATGCACGTTTAAACTTGAGAATTTAGAAGGAAGAAAGAAGTCAGACGCTATTATATATTACTTAGACCACACACGATTATCGTTGAAGGAAAGGCTTTTGCAAATTGCCATCTAAATTGTTTTAGCTGATTATATGACTTCTATAACACTTAAATCAATACTTAATTAAACTTTTCCTTAACACACTCACATTTATACACCACATTTAACTGTAGCTCCCAGTGTTTCATTAACTGGTAGTTAATCATTTCTAAACTTCTTTTCAAGTACATGTTACTGACTATTTGATTTTGCAAAGGTTTTGAGTCTTTAAAAAAATATGATTTTATTTCTCTGTAATCAAAGTGTTGGCTGATTATATGAATTCTATAACACTTAAATTAATACTTAATTAAACTTTCCCTTAACACACTCACATTTATACACCACATTTAACTGTAGCTCCCAGTGTTTCATTTGCTGGTAGTTAATCATTTCTAAACTTCTTTTCAAGTACATGTTACTGACTATTTGATTTTGCAAAGGCTTTGAGTCTTTAAAAAAATATGATTTTATTTCTCTGTAATCAAACTGTTGGCTGATTATATGAATTCTATAACACTTAAATCAATACTTAATTAAACTTTCCCTTAACACACTCACATTTATACACCACATTTAACTGTAGCTCCCAGTGTTTCATTTGCTGGTAGTTAATCATTTCTAAACTTCTTTTCAAGTACATGTTACTGACTATTTGATTTTACAAAGGCTTTGAGTCTTTAAAAAAATATAATTTTATTTCTCTGTAATCAAAGTACAATAACCTCAGAGATGCGAAAGAAAATGAACAAAGTAACATGAGGTATGATATTTGAAGCTGAAGCAGAAAAATGTGTACTCGTTTTTTGAGCAGTGTAAGGAAACAAATCGGGCATCTGAAAAAAGTGCATTTTTCACCTGCGGATTATATTGTTTCTACTTCGTTGTTTAAAACAGCGACATGCCGTCCAACCGGCATAGTGGTTAGCGTCGCTGACTGCTATGCCGAAGGGCCTGGGTTCGAATCCAGGACAAGGCATGGAGGTTTGTAAATGTACAGCGTCCCTGCGGCAGGGGGACACTCTAAATATGCGGCGAGTTGGAATTTCCCTCGAGAGGTTAGTGGTAGGGGAAAGGGTTGGAAAACCCTCTAACTCTCCCCTCCAGGGTGCTGTTCATCAAATTTGGGGGTGGGGCTGAGCTAAATCGGACTGTCACCTGAATGGTGCTCAAGGCTGTTGCCAACTGCAGGCGTATTCTAACGCTGCTTACCACGAGGAATTTCGTGGGCTTGCGCAGACTATGTCAGACAAATGAGCATAAGCAACAACGACAACAACAAACAGCGACATAAGAATCGCGAAGAAAATGCTTTTACTGTTTAAGTATAAAAGTATATATACTTTAAATATTTCTTTAACACTTTAAAAGTAAAAATGCTGTTGCTAATTGCAAATTGAAATGCTAGCACAGATTTTACAAACTATTTAAGAAAATTTTAAAAATGTCATTAGAATTTGAAACCTTAAGATTTATGACAAGATACTGATAGTTCTATGCTTGAGGTCTAAAATTTCGTAAATGCCAAATTCTCATGACATAAAAGCTATATTAGAAGACACCTCTCTGAGCATTTTATAACTAGTCATACCTCGTAGGGGGGAGCTTGCGAATCTCATACAATAAGACCGCAATTTTACATTGCTATCCAAAAGCCTATTTTCGAAATTCTACATCGAAAATATTTTCAAATTAATGGATGAAATGGAACCAAATTATGAGTCTTCTCTTTCGATAAAATAAAAGTCTTTTTGTTAATGCATATATTTACTGCTTATTAAAACCAGATAGTACAAAAAAACGGATGATTCTCCTGTATGCCAAATTTATTATGAAGCTCCCTGAAATTACGTTAAAAATAGAGGAAATATTACATTTATTATTTTAATTAAATGTAGTACTTTATATTGGACACATTAGCATTAAGTACTACCCTGTGAGCTACAAAGATAAAAATCTGAAGCACGGTAAGTAATAATTCAAAATATGAAGTGGATCTTCCTTTTTTACGTTTTCCTTTCTTTGTTCTTTTAGTCTCTCATCTATGTCATCAATTATACGTGTTCAGCTCCCCACTTTTCATTTTTTATTCAAAAATACATCAGTCTTGTTTTCTTAAACTAAAGAATTGTGTCAGAACATAATTTTAAAAATTGAAAAGTCACCAGGGGCGTTTTTAAAATATTAATGTAATCTAACAATATACATTGCAGAATTTTATTATGTAATATCTTTAAGAAAACTTGTCATGACCCTAAATAAAGAAATTTTGACTTAAACAAAACTAGATTTAATGGAAGGGGAAAAAAGGGAAAACTTTGATTTTTTTGTCTTGGAAGCTGTAAAAGGGAACAAAGAATCATAAAAAGTTAACATTTCATAAATCTTTGATAGAGAATTTTGTAATTGATTTGCTTTAGTTTATAAGTAAATGTATACGTGTACTTTTACACCATCTTTAGTAATTTCTTTTGCACTTTATCTGGTTTTCTACCTTTCATTAGACTTTCTAGTCATTTCGGTCTTAATCTTCTTCTTTTCCAAATACAAATATTTATTTAACTCCAATAACCCATCGTTATAAAACTCTACGAAATTATTTGAAGGATTATAATTCTTTAAGTATTGGTAAATATGTAACTGAAAGCAATTAACGAACAAGCCGTTTGTTAATGGTGTTAATAATAATAACAATATTAAAAGTAAATTAAAACGCTTATTAAATATGCGTGTAACAAGCATATCATATCTACCAAAAATACAATCAAAGTCAATATTCTTGAACTTGTAGCTATCTACTTAAAATCTAATGGCAATTCAATGTTGTAGATTTAGCTTAAGCTACACTATACCACGATGAACTATATTAACACTTTGATCACAAATTTTAAAAAAACATTACCCCGTTTCTATCCAAGTGAACAAAATATGTCATAAATAAGGTAAATTTGGCATTGGGGATTTTTTCGACAAACGGTTTTCAAGCCAAGGGCTGGGACACATATGACCCAGACGTAGTTAGTGGTAGGATACTACGTCCCACACGTAGCAATCGACTTACTGTAAGCACACCTATTATTCTGAAAAACTTACATCTAAAACATCTAATTTCATATAAAAATATATGAAATTGATTTATATCGTGTATGGTACAGAATAAAACATTCTTTTTGAAACCCAAAATTACACATTGGGAAACTCATATTTGTTCTCTTCTCTATGTTCTTTTGTGTACAACGAGCACAGCGGCGTCTTGATTTTCCAACTATTTTAAGATGATCCCCAACATTTAAGAGAATCTAAGTACTTTTTAACCTATCAAGAATTTTTAATTTTTGGGTGGGACATATATGTCCCGTCAGTAGTCAAAGGAATAATATCAGTCAAAGAGATAAGTAATAGAATAATGATTTATAAACTTAACATAAGTAGCGATTAAAATTCAGTAATGTTCCACTGTTTGTAGTTTAAAATTTTAATAAATAAATAAATAAATAAAAAGGTGCTCAAATGCTTGAAACTTGTAAACAAGAAAACAATCTGCCTGAAGCATCTAACAACTGAAATTTAATTGATTAATTATATTGATATCTGGAAGCAAGTTAGTGGTAATTACAGTAATTTCAGATTCAGTCTCGATTATTAATAACCAATCTCTATGGTCATAAAACAGCAGTAACTCCGTGAAGCAACAACCAATTTTATAAAACCGAAAACAACCATTGCTAAAAATTTGCATTTAAGAGCAAGCTATATTTGAAGTTCGAGATCTCATAGAAAAAATTTACATGAAATTCTGGACTAGAGGAATTGTTGTGCTGGAAGAGGAGAGCAGAAAAAAGTAAAAGCTAACAAATCATAGCTAGCCAATCAGTATAATTTTTCCACATTTACAAACCAGTCTATATTAAATGATGTATAAGTAATGAAACAAATTTTTATTAATACGTTCTCCCTTCTAATATTTATAAATATCGAACAAACTTTAAAAGAAGTAAAAATTTCTCCGAAAGAAAATTTCACTTCGAAGTAAAACATTCTCCAGGAAACGTTTCATTAGCAAAACGTTTTTTCCAGCAATCAACCACAGCTAAATTTTAAAAGCTGTTTGGATTGAATTAAACTGTAAGAGAATAAATTTGACGAATGTAGCTCTTCGCTGCTTCGATGTTATAAAACTTCACGATTATATCGGAATTTTTTTTATTTTTAGGTTTCTACCAATTTTAAACCTCGAATTAAATTAAACTGCAGTGACAGAAAATATATTCTTCAGTGATACAACTGTGAGAACATATAATTTACAGATAAAAAATTTAAATAATAATTAAATTATTTTAAAGTAAATAAACTAAATTAAAATAATTACTTTTTTAAAATAAAGCTCAAGCTATTTTAGTTTGGTCTCTAAACATGCTTCATTTACAACATTTCTAAATTTTTTAATATTTATTTAATTACGTATGTATGCACAGTGTATGAATAAACAAGTCGCTGATAAGCCTAGAAGAACAAATACTCACATTTCCACTTGCTAATAAGAAAAAAAATCGAATTAACTTCCTAATAAAACGTCATTTGATTTCATTACTTAAAGTTATTTATATAAGGAAAGAATGAAGACTTATAACGGATTGAAACATATTTTATTCTTTTATCTGCAAAGAAAATAATCTAAGAATAAAAAAATCTTCAAAACGGGGTTCTCATTTCGAGTTACTGCCGGAAATTGAACAAAACTCACGTTTTTAAAAACGTCGTATATTCAAGTTCCTCAGTCTTTGTCTTATCTCAGGGGGAAATACCATCTTTTGCTGAAAATTTCAAACTTTTTCAATAGCAAAATAACAACATGAAATAAGATGAAATACACTTTTAGAGATACTTAGACATTAAAAATAAGATTATTCTTGTCTCAGTTCCCACGCGATATGGGACAGATACATGCACAAAAGGACTTCGTACGAAAAACGCAGACACCTTTTTTAATCTAATCACCCAACAAATTGGTATTTAAAGTTCTTAGGTTTAGACTAGCTTAATATTTAGATGTTGTGTATTTTATAAATCTTCATTGTTTTGTACATACGTTTACCTAAAAACGGAGTGACTGAATGGTTAAGACCTCTGAATACTGCTAACTGGACCAGGATTTGAGCCCAGGCAAGCGGGCTGGCAGCTTATTTGGTTTTTGTGGTTTTGCCATATGTAACATAAACTTCGGCTTTGCCATATCTAAATAACCTAACCTAACGTAGAGAATGCATCAAAGAAATATTTTATTTAAAATCTAGTCAGTTTAATATACACTAACAAAAACTACAGAATAAAGTATTTTTCACATTTTAAAAATATTGAAGTATCATGACATTTTCCTTTCTGTTTTCGTCTCAAATGCATAAAAAGGCTGTTGGAAGCGTTCTTTGTCAACAGAAAGGATAGGAAGAAACAATATGAATTATTCCGTGGATCTTCACGATTTTATTTTTGTAACTCTGGCAGAAACATTTGAAGACATTCTTCACTTGCAAATACTGAGATGTTTAGTAAATAATGTGGGATCGAATAGAAATGACTGAGCTCAGTCAAAATTCAGAAGAATAAAATAACATATTAGAAACAAAACGCTTTCCATAGTGTAGGACATATAAATAAATTTTGTGTTAGAATATCTACAAAATATATTATATTCTTACTTTTCACGAAATTCAATAAAATTATTCGTAATCAACATCAAATTTCTCAATCTAGTATTTAATGCATGCACAAGTTGGAAATCATGTTTTATCCTTTGCAATATAAAGTGATAAATTAAAAAGGAACCGTATTTATTATACAGCTATTAAAACGAAGATCATATTCAAAAATGTTTTCTTAACTATTAAAACTTCCATTATGTAGTTCAAGTATCATAACTTACTATAATCTTCTAGTGGCCTTATATTTGGGTGCAACCTTGTGTTTCCTCCTCAGAGAAGTCAAAAGGTGGTTAAAATAAATATCTTCAAATGTTTCAAGCCATTATTCAAAGGGATTTGGTACGATACAAAATCATTTTCATAACATTTATTTCGTATAACTTAGCATTATACTGGCCGACTATTCACAAATTCTTCATAATTTGTTTCTTCAAAGGGCCAATAACAACTTCCAAAAACATTTTTCTTTTCCAAGAATCCATTTTGCACTGTTGATTATTCGTCACAAATATTTTATAAAAGATATAGAAAATGCATGCTTATGATTAGATGCTATTGCTGGCTTTCATGTATATAAAAAATTAAGAAATCTATGAAATCAAGTCTGAACGAAATATTCTTAACAAAATTATCTTGAATCTGCACTATGTCTTTTGTTCGAGCAGTCTTAAAGGAGCCATCCCCCCCCCGTACCTTGAAATTAAGCATACTTGCTCAGTTAAACACATTACGACTCATTTCTGCCAAATTTTGCTCTAAACTAAAAACAAAGGCAGGCACCTTCGTCTTAAATGTATTTTAATATATCACCTGAATTTAAAGCAAGCATAATTAATTATAAATTTTATTAGCCAGCAACACGAATTGAGTATGTCTGGATACAAAAATTTAACTGATTACTTCCTATTATGAATGTAGATTTTATAAGGAATTTTCTCTCTCCTTTCCCGCATGACTTCGTGGTGTAACTGGAAGCACACTCGACGTGTATTCAAGAGGTCCAGAGTTCGAGTCCCGGCGAGGGCACTGCACATTTCTCACATCTCCTGTTTCATAAAAACGTAATGACTCTCTGTACAAGTGACACCCGATGGGGACACTGGCGGACGATAATTCATCACCACCATGATTCGGCGACTAGAATCTCTAGAGAGTACATAACGTATTTTCTGCGTCTTTTAAACAAGCCCTCGTGGTGTAATTGGAAGCATACTCGGCGCGTATTCGAAAGGTTCAGGATTCCAGTCCCAGCAAGGGCATAGAACATTTTTTACGTCTCTTGCTTCAAAAAAATACCTAATGACACATGCGTAGAAGAGCAAGTGCAAAATTAGACATAAAATAGGTTGGGGAGAGAATTTTCCTATTGAAATACATATGTTCACATTTCTTGGTTTACCAAACCTACACGAATAAATAGCAAATGTGGATCTGTTGTTTAGGCATAGATAGGACAGGATTGTTCACTTTATTACTTCTCATGAGTGAAACACTGGGATAAGAAAAAATTAAAAGCATGAGTCAACTGGACTCGGAAACAGTTTAGACAAGCTGTTTACTTACGTTCAGTTTCCATGACTTTCTAGCCTGTTTAATTCAAGCCATCTTCAAAGCAAAGGACTGATGCTTATTATTTTTGTCATTATTATTATGATTCATTTACTTACATCCTCTGAAAAATATAGCAGAAGCAATATGTATACGAAAAAGAGACTAATCAGTTGAAACCTAATTGTATTCAATTAGTTACAATTGAACAAACATGCCTGGAACAAATATTGCCGTCTATAGAAGGAGCAATAATTTAATTCCCGGAAAGGATGCATTGTGTCAGTGGTAATGTACGAAATATATCAATGAGGGTTCGCGTTTGAACCTGTCTGAGATAATATGTGCATAATTTAGGCTTCTAGAGGCAGTTGTTAATGAATTCTTGGACAGGAATAAGATACACGTGCATGCATTTTGACATAAAAATGATGACTGGAATTTAGGGCATCACAACTGCAGCAATTTTGTGTGAAAATCGCAAAAATTGCAAAAACAATAGAATTGCTAGAATTGCTGTAAATCATATCTGTTGAAGATGCTGTGAAACTTTCGAATGTGTTTGCATGACATAAAAGACTCCAAATTTATGGAGAAGACAAGACAGATGATCCCAGAAACACACAGCAGGAAACAATATTGATGGATATTACTATTAACAAAATGACAAAATGTAAAATACAGCACAAGGTCAGATGAATAATTAGAATGATTAGAATGATGAGATACACTTAAGCAGATACTTCAGGAACACAATACATCAGGAATTTCAGATATGTGGAGAATAATTAGGTTAATTATTTTAACTGAAGAATTAGTCTTGAAAAATGTTTCTTTAAAGCTTGTATTTCTTAACAGCTAGTCACAGCACACTACTTTTGGGAAACTTTCTAAGCAAAATTAAATTTTCACACCTTAAGTAAAAGCATTGATCTGAAAACAGATAAACAGTGCATGGCTTGAGCTAAAAATATATAAAGAAATTCCTAGCATAAACTTCATATTTAAGGTCATTGATTACAACAAATTAATAAAACAGACTCACCTTGTTGGCTGACAGTTCTCATCCACTGTTCTCTTTGTTGCTTGTTGGTTGCGAACTCTCGAAATATTATTTTCTTCCTTTCAGCATCAACATTTCTGGTCAGTTTTTCCTGCTACTGCATAATGGCATACAGCATATCCCCATTTCTTAAGGCAGAAAAGCGTTATTACGTGTTAAAAATAAAAAGTAATTTAGATGAAGATGGCTCCTTAAAAACCGGTATGCGTAAGAGGATATTATTCTTTTATGGACATCCAAAATAATTCTTATCCAATGAGTTATAGATGTTGTAAGAATGCTAAAGTTATTTTGGGGTATCTGTTACAAATCCATTGCCAATTAGTTCATTAATGTACGTGACTGAGCAACGACAGATCGGATTTGCTGTTCCAGTCATGTCATAAGTATTTGAATATATTGACACTTATGAAGTTAGAAAATTAGGATAGATCCTGTGTTTTCAAATATTATGGTGGATGTGGCATTGCACTTTTTTCTGATAAATGAAGGCTAAGGAGAGTGTAAATAATTAGGTCTATTAAATTCTCTCAGAAAAACTCTTGATCATGAAATAATAAAATAGTGTTAATTTTAAAAATGCAGACTTGCTAAATTTTCGCATCTTTGCTTGTTTAGCTAATTATAGTATAAGATATTTCTCCCGCCTTCTTAGCGTGCCTTCGTGGTGTAGTGATTTGCACGCTGGGCGCGTATTCCAGAGGCCTGTGGTTCGATTCCCGGCGAAGGCGTTGCTCACTTTTAATGACTCCTGCTTCCAAAAAAATACTAATGTCTCTACAATAGTATTCAAAGTGTATAAGGATTGTTTTCCTAACGTGCTTACCTTTAACTTTCTTAAGGGTTATTCACGTTATGTATTCACGTTATGTATGCCTGTATTCACGTTATGTATGAGAAAACTAGGAAACATCCGTGCATCCTGTCCTTTTGAAGGGATTCGAGCACAAGATGGGCTACCAAGGTTTGGCGGCTTTATTCTCTCGTACTGGAATCACAATCCTAGGAGATTAATTTTTTTTACATTGAACTTCTTGATCAAAATTGCAACCTAGTACACTGTCAATCGCTTTCATATTATTCTGTGTTACCAGTTTGAGGTAACTGGCAAAAACCTTGTTCATCATTTTCCTCAGCTTACTCCTGATGTTACAAAGTTTACAAGAAACGAACGGAATATGTATTAAGGTACGAATAGAACAAAGAAAGAATGTATGTAAAAGCATCAAATAATGTCAATTTTTCTTAACAGGCGTCAAATTGCCTCGTAGTATCAGTCTCAATCCTCCCTTTCTTGTCCGTATCAGTTTCGTGTTTGTATCACTTTCGTGTCTGTAACACATTTGTGTCCGTATCAGTTTCGTGTTTGTATCATTTTCGTGTCTGTAACACATTTGTGTCTGTATCGCTTTTCAAGTAAACGTATGTTGCCCATAAATGTTATCTTCATGTATTATTTTTAATGAAAAATTCCAGCAAATATAAAAAACAGAATGGCAATAGTTTAATACACTATCAGGCATTCTAACCCAATGTGTTGCGATTCGACAAAGCATGGTACTTTAAGCACATTTTCATATTTTAACAGAAAATTTGGCGATTTCAAAGAAATGAGTTGCCATTCGATAAACATTTACTAAACGAACTCAGCTTTTTTTTTAATTTGTTGTCACTAGCAGATATAAAACCTTTTATCATCCAAGTACCAGTTTGTCGTCATTTGGAGAGAAGCAAGATATTTTTCATTTGCGTTTAATCTGTATGTTGGTGAATAAGAAATTAAGCGATTTAAAAGCAGTAAATTCATATCTTTAGATTTAAAAGCAGTAAACTTTAGCAGATTTAAAAGCAGTAAACTAAGATTAGCATTAATAACTAACTGAACGCATGAAATTATACTAAGTGGATTTATTAAAAACATTATATATTATTTTCTTTTTTAGAATAACTATTTTTATGACTAGTTATTTGAAAAGCGATATGGACAACTGAAATGACGCGATGTAAAGTAATAATCTCTACGTGCTAAAAGGTGTGTGGTAATACTTAAAAGCGTAAAATATCGAGGATTCTAAAGATATGTTGTTTTCAAAAATTTTATGCTTTTGTTGTTAAATTTTATGTGGCGTAATTGCGAAGAAATTTATGTATAATAATAAAGTTTAAAAGACAAAAAAGGTTTTGTACGTCATCGTTTAGGAAACAGGAAATATAATGAAACCTGAAATATGATGAATTGAAAAAAAAAAAACTGAAAACAAAAATAGGAAAATGTATGGCAACACTTTAACACTGCATCGGAATACTGAAGATATGTTGCTTTTAAAACTATGTGATTTTACTGTTAAACTTTATGCGGCGTAAGTGCAAAGAGGTGATATTTAATAATAAAGCTAAAAGACAGAAAACGTTGCTTCAGTCGGACTGAATCCAAAAGCAGACCACGCTTCGACCTCGGCGACTACATAAAAACGTAACAAACTCTCCGGTGCGAAGTTAAATCTGAATACTTCCAGATTTCCATTCCTTTTTATTTGTTATCTACTATTAGTTTCTTAATTTAACTAAAATGTATGATATCTTCCTGGAGCGAGTATTAACTAAAGCATTGTACCTTCAGTACGCAGTTAAGTTCGAAACATTTTCAGTGCACTAAACCTTTGTGATTTTCAGAATTATTTGGGTTGATTATGTTGACCACTATTACTTAAACATTATATTAGTACTTCTTAATCTTCTCTTCTGAGCTAGGGAATATACATTCTAAGCGCTCATTACATTCATTAAAATTCAAAGAAATTTAGCTTACTATAGAGATTTAAAGTTTGAAACTTAATGTGAAACAGCAAATGAGAGACGCTGTCGATTTGTTTTTCTGCTCCTTGTTGATTCAATAGTTGACTGAAGGGCTTCAATGCATGGAAAATTAGTCTCTATAGCCCACGTAGAAAGTTGTAAACACTGAGAACAAATATTTTTATACAAGTAAAACAGGAAGCCCCCAAAATGCTCTTACATTATTGAATGTAAGTTTGTGTACTGAAAGAAATATTTAAATATTTACTGAATTTTCTGAGATGCAAACATCAAATACCTTCTTTGAAGAGCTCCGAAATAATGCAAAACAAAGTAGGCTATTTAATTATGGAATGCGTTTTTAATATAATAACGTTGTGGGATGTCAGTAATTTAAAAACTTTGTAAAGCTTTAATCAACAAAGTTTGGAAACATCAAAATATTATAAAACAAATCTCTAATAAATCTTAAGTTTTTTAAGCTACCGACACGTAAGGAGCTAAACCAGCTTTAATAACCATAAAATATTGTTGAAATTTATGTTGAAAGCAAGATTATTTAAAACACAGTTTACGAAAGAAATTTCCTCCATCTTCTTAAATTACATTTTCGCACTGGAAAGACCTAATAAGTTATAATTCTAAATACGTAAGTCAAAACGTTAAAATTTACATGATCGAGCAAAATGCATATACCCAAGTTAAATGAAATTTTAGAATCTCCTTAAAAAGCATAAATGAAAGCTGCAGTAAATCTGCCAGCTTGGAACAGTATTCGTTCACGCTACCATTCAGATACTTATATACTGCTCAAATAGCAATATAAAATATAAAGATTAAATTCAGAAGTAAATACAGACTAACGCATAAATAGATAGTTACATTCCTCGTCGTTCAAAAATATCTCACCTATACTTCCATATGGAACTTAAATCAATAATATGGGAGAAAAATTAGACCCATTTTGTAAACCAACTATTCAAAATATATGAGTCTGACAGTATCCTTGTTGCAGCATTCAAATGTGTAATCGGTGTCTTCATATCGGTCATTGATAGAAATAAAAAATTAGAGGTGTACGTATAAACTACGTAAAAGGTTTTTCTCTTAATCATATAAAATCATCATTGCCATCATTTCACTTTACTGCCCTAGTCCGTTGTGTACTGGCATTTGATAGAAAAATAAGAAAAGCACTTACGACTGCAAATAATACGATTTTTTCGAGTTTAAACTGCGATCTATCTAGACAATTTCATATTCAATATAATCTCACACTCACATTTTTTTAGATGTTTTACATACTGTCTACTGACGGAAAAAGTACCTGTCGTTGTAGCAAATGTATTTGATACTAATATACGGGAATATATAGAAAACAAATCTTAAATATTATGAAACAAAACCTTGTTCTGACTAATTAATGTTCAATTTATTCGAATTTTATGTACACTTCTGTACGTGGCATACTCAAAGAGACTTCTTGTTTCTGCTTTTAGTCTTATTTGCATTAGGCTACGAAAAGAAAGAAGAAAATATCCAGATACAACTTGTAAGAAAGCTGCTAACAATATTATCATATTACTAATGCATTAGCAAGAAACATGTTTCAGATGTTTGTACTCCCAAGAAGAAAATTACCTCTGCAGAGCTCATTCTTATATTAATGGACTCATGAGCCTTGCTTAGAGATTTTCCTATCCATGGAATGAGTAGATCATTTAAAATCGATTGTGTTTCAGGAAGAGAATTATGTATAATATTCAAAATGCCTCATCTAACTGAAAAATACTTTTTAGTTCCATGAGGCGTTGTTATTGTTGTAATATGTTTAATATTTTTATATTATTTATGCATAAAAAAGTTGCTGTTATAATTTGTTTAATATTTTTATATTATTTATGCATAAAAAAGTTGCTGTTATAATTTGTTTAATATTTTTATTTTATTTATGCATTTTAACTACATCAAAGGCATTTCAACTAATTTTTATTAGTCTTTATGGAATTCTACACCATTTATTTTCTTTATATAAGCATATATAAAAACTAATACTACATACAACTTGTATTCTTTTTCAAAATGCAAGTCCTTTATGTTTGTTAAAAATTCTTACAATCTTTCTTAAAGTACTGCAATATATATTCATTTTCAAACGAATGTCGCTAAAACATTCAAATCGGCTTATTTATGCACATGAAATATATTCCTTTTAAAAAGAAATTTAATTTTATCACTATGCATTATTCACCTGATAGAAATATTAGGTTGAATTGTCCCTTATGTCCTATCCATTTTGATATACAAATGCAATGGCGAAAATAAATAATCGTTTCTGGGAGATCAACTTACACATGAGGCATGAAAGGAAGTGCCTGTAAAATCATGAAAATGGAATCTCATTTTATTTTTAGCTTTCTCAACATTGTTCATATATGCGAGCAAATCACATGAATACTCAAGTAGAGAACAGAAATCTTTCCTCAAAAGTTCGAATAATACCTGAAGAATGATTTTGTGATGCACATCTTTATGAATAGTATAATAATGCACTCTTACGTTTCGAAGAATCAATTACAAATACTAGCGAACTGGTAAACTGATTACTATGATCCGTTTCCCGATGGATGAGTGGCATGTTATTAGAGTTTAATGATTTTTATCCTTTCTAATGTCATTTACGTGCATCAAATTGTAAATTACCTTAATTCTTTACTTCAAACAGAAGTATTTTATTCAAATGTTTCTCTTCCTGCATTCATCTTTAAAGTCATTGTTTTTGTTAAATTGCTTTCCCATAGTTAGCAATATTAAAGTAATTTGGGGAATCCTACTCTTTATGTATTAATTTTCAACTTCAGTTCTGTCAGTTTTCATTTTTACCTCTCATTATTTACACCCATTCCTTATCAGTTGCACTTTCTAAATTTATACTATTTTAATTACTTGACACAGTATTATCATTACTTTGTCCTAAGATTTCATTTCATCATTTTATTAATCATCATATAATCATATTTAATCATCTTAGTAAGTTTTTATTTCTTATTGATTGTGTATTTTAATAAACAATCATTCACTAAATTTGTTCGTCGTTTTACTTAATTTTTACATTGTGATTCTTAATAAATAGATATACAAATAAAAGACGTATAGGAATTATGACACAATATTTGAAAATTTGATCAAATTATCTATTATGGAAGAGGACGCGTTGCAAATCCTTTTTTCGTGTAGAAGGGGCACTGGTCCAGAAAATCTGGGGAACTCTGAGTTAGAGGATCTGCATTTAGTTGCATAAACTTCATTCAGACTGCACAACTGAAGAATATGATATTAGTCCTCTAAGTGACAAAAAAATAGTTCTCATTCTATAAGGCGTAGAAGCCAGAAGATTTCAAAAGATAAGTCATTGTGGCTGATGCGAAGTAAAAGTATCCAGTCATTGTAGCTGATGCGAAGTTAAAGTTTCGAGGTCATCATCTTGCGGATGAACAAAAGCGTGTTTAAAACATCATGTTTCTAAAATGACCCGTCGAGAGAAAGTCACACATTTTAAAACTTCGTATAATCAAGCTACCATATAATTTCAGTTTTATATGGTCAAAATACCGTGAAGTGTTGGATTAACAACAAAATTCGTGTTTAAAAGGTTCTGTATTTCTCAAAACATTAGCATTTTGGGTAAAATTGTTAAACAGAGATCTTGCTTCAGAGCTAATTCTAACTGTTATTCGATTCCTTGAAAGGAAAAGCGAGTAAATGGAATATGAGCGGTAAGCTGCAGACGTCGGTAAAAAGATAAACAAAGAGATTGTGAATAAAGGAATCCTTTCGCCTTCTGTGTCCATTGCACAAAAAGAGAATGCCTTTAGTTGACTTAATGAGCAAAGTGAGCCGCATGGGGGCTGCTTAAAGGAAAGGGCACTGCTTTCAAAGAACAGACTTCCTTGCACGTGATTCGTAAGAACACCTAGAGGAAAAAGTTGAAAATAATGTAAATAAATTTGTTGTAGGAGGACAGCGATAGCGGTAGGTTTGAAAAAAAAAAAGGCGTAACTTGGAACACGCAGCTGTTTCATTATTGAGTATCGATCCTTGTGTATCGATGATCCTTGAGTATCGTATATGATGATCCTTGGGTATGGTCCTTGAGTATCGATGATCCTAAAGGAAATTATAGTTAGACAGACTGCCTGCTAAGCTATTATTTTTAGGAGATGTTTCGTCGGGATTTCCATAGGTGCTAACGGTTAACAGTATGCGTGAGTCTCTTTTTTCACAGCAAAACCGAAGGAAAATGTGCCTCATAATTTTACTTGACGCCTACTTGTAACTGGTTCGAAAATTAAAGTGATGGTTTTACTTCTGAGCAATGTATTCAGATGGAAGGCACGGTCGTGGACAAGTCCGTTTTAAATTAATAATTAGAGGTAGGGCATTAAAGAGAAGAGGAGATTCTTAAAAAGAGTAACGGGGCAAAAGGAAAGGGGAGAACAGAACGGCGAAAGAGCAAGTAGTGAGGCACTGAGGGAATTTGGAAGGATCAAGAATAACGGAAAAAATAAAATGGTGCGATTATAACAAGAAATGTATTAAGAACTCAGTATTATTCGAGTGTCCTGTCCGGCGGTGATGAAGTGCTCCAGTTCTGCATACATTTATTGAAAGACTGGTGGTGTGTGGTGGTGGTGTATTTAATTATGGCAAAGCACACGAGGGCTATCTGCCTAAAGGGAGGGATGCCTTTCGTGGAGGACTTTCTAAGGAAAACTGGCTCGTATACACGTTACACATGGGGAAAACCACGAAAACGCCCATGCAGCCAGCCCGTTCGCGGGATTCGAACCTCAGACCGAACTACCAGTGTTCAGCGTCTTTACCGCTCGGCCGCTGGTGGGCCTATTGAAAGACTGAGAGATCAAGTTCCCTGTTCGACGGTGATTAAATGATTCAGCACCTTATTTACACCAATACAACACAACAAACAAGATTTTAAAACAAAGCTGTGCTTTCTTTTAGTTATGTTTTCCTTTGTTCCTTTAAAATGATCTGCCATCAAAATTTAAATTTTGTACCTAGAATAAAAATGATGAAAATATTATTTTATTTATTCTTAGTGCATAAAATTTCCTGCACAGGAAGCACAAGGTTTGAGTCAACTTATCAATATTATTAAAGAATATTTTCAAAACCTTAATTTTTAATCAAAAATTTAATTAAATTAATTTTAAATTATTTAAATTAATTTTAAAATAAATGTTTTGAAATTTTATATTTCAATTCAGAAAACAAAGCAGTTTAAATTATAGCTTGGAACACAAAGCAATAAAAAAATTAGTAACATTTGAAAAGTAAATAAAAGTACATTAAATCTCATTTCTAGATGTAATTTAAATTTGATGAGAAAGATTTTTTAACACCCAATTGGTATATTACTAAGGTAATATTTTTATTTCATTAAACAAAAATTAAGGCAACGACTAATTAAGGCATAGCCTTTAATAGAAATAATTTTATATACTCTGCATGTCGACCTAGACCATTTCGACCTCAGAATTTTCTCTAAAACTCATAGCACGCTACGCACAAACTCTTTAAACGCGGATGAGCCACTACAGATCGAGTTGGGTTCTATCAAAATGTCAAGGGCATTCGAATGTGCTGAAGGTGCATTACGCTACATGTGTGTCATTTAATTATTATGTGGTATTAGGAAACCGTAAAATTATCTGACATTTTTCTGCAATATTTCGTGAATGATTTTAGTGTAATATAGGTGACCGTGAATGGAGAATTATTTTGAATAGAAATGTCTGTCAGAAAGGAGTGTCATTACCATGGAAAGACGTTTTTAGTCATTATGATTTTTAAACTAGAAACTGGCATAGAATCCTTCGCACATGAATGCCTGAATCACAGTCGAACGCTACCAATGCGTTCTAGAGTCTTGCAGGGAGAGAAATTTACACGGTTAATATTCTTTTACCTACATTATATAAACGGCTTATATATATATATATATATATATAATATATAATATAAACGGCTTATATATATATAATATATATAATATAAACGGCTTATATATATATATAAATATAATATAAACGGCTTACTCTTTATCATTACTTCACGACCGACCACGAGCAAGTCACAAACTGAATATGGCAGAGTACTTGTAAAATTTTCCATATTCAGTTTGTGACAATTATATTAATTTCATAATTTCCAGGGATAGAAGAGCTTGGAATTCGATTCTGAAGAAGACAATGGACCATCCGGGGCTGTCTGGCCATTGAAGAAGAAGAAGACTTGTAAAATACCTGCCTAAAAAGAAATGATTTCATTAAAGGTTTTCAAAGAAAGAAAATTAAGAAATAATTATTTTCTGGAATGAAGAATCCATGAAATCTCCCATATTTGTTTTTCCAATAAAAGTTGTGTAATTTTTCTGATCAAATAGACAATGCATTTATAAAGAGTATTGACCAAAGCGGATTTAAGTACGGATTGATACCTACCTAAAATACGAAAGAATAATTTTTAAAATGCAGTATCATTACTTTTTTAAACCACTTTCATATTTTCCAATCCTAAGGCAAGGATTCGTACATTACTTGTATAGGATAGCCACCATGACAAAAAGGTAATCATTTTTAGCTACTTTTTTCGTCCCCAGTTTTGGAAACTTTTTTAAAAAATGGACTTTTAGAATTTGAAAGGAAAAAAAGGCTATACATTTTGCGTTAGACGATTCTCGATACTGGAGGTACAAAACTCTCACTGCTCACATAAAAGGTTCTTTTATACCATACCCGGATCTTGAGAACGTTTAAGGTTCAATACTACTGCCTCAGGGAAATGGTGACGTTTCCGTTTGAGTTCTCTATTTTTTAAACCCCTTGCTCGATTGCTCTTCTCAAATATATCTTGAAACCATCTAGAGTTACATAAAACTTGACGGTGGAACTAACCTTCCAAGCACCTGTCTCTTTCCTGCGATATATGTAGATTATAAGATTTACAATGAGAAAGCTAATTCATTCAGAAGTGTAAATTTCAGTGGGCATAATCAAGTTTTATAAAATTTATCTACTTCTTTTTGGAAATATAATTATTTTCAAATCTCGTTTTCGTTCATATGCTTTTTAAGAAAATATATTCAATTAAAGCGTCTACTTCAATTTTCCTGAAACTGTGATAACGTTACATTATATTTAACATCGGTCTTAAATAGGAAAAGATAGATGTTGGATATAGATTCAGTGTTCAAGACAGTAATTTAAAATTACGTGTTTCATAGTGCTAGTAATTTCTGTTTCGTACTTCAGTATTCGAATTAAACTAAGAGAGTTTTAAATATGACATTTTCCGTAGCCTAAATATTAAACATACAGTAACAGCGAAATAAATGCTTAGCAACCAGGGAACATTTCTATTCATTTTATTTGCCAAATGCTAATTATTTAATAATTTATTTGCTAATTTTTAATAATATATGCCAAACATTTTTATATAGCTTGATATCCTTAAATATTATTCTATATACTTGTAAATAAGTTTAATTTATTCGCTAAATATTTAGCAGCCAGGGAAAATTTCTATATATTTTATTGAAATTTCATTTGTGGTTTTCCAAGCCGCGGGTTACGTCTACTTGAAAAAAACGTGCATACATTTCACTCGTTAATGGTAAATGGATAAGACCGTTGAACACTGGTGTTTGGTCTCCGTATCTTTTCCCGAGGACCAATGCATATGGTTTTTGTGTTTTCCCAATGTATTATGCAAATATTAAACAATTTACTTCATAAGCCCTCCTTAAAGGTACGTTTTATAAAATACAGAGCCCTCGAGCATTTCGCCACAATTACCTAATTGGTAGATACTTGACTTTAAATGATAAAGCTGGTTATATTGATCTTGTCAACAAACAATTGCATCCGTAGTTAATAACAATCTGCAATAACCTAAGTATATGAAATTTACCGCCTAATGTATCAATTTTAAAAACATAATCTAGTTATATTCGTTTAGGAAAGAACTAAAAAAGTATACAATTTTTTTATTATTTTTATTTTTTAATACAATTAACGAATGCTTTTCACTTATCGTTATTGCGCAATTTAGAGGCAAATTTGATCCATTTGCTCTGAATGAGGAATACTCATTAACTGACATACTCTTAAGTTCTGCTATATGAGAAAAACTTAAATTTTCTTTAAAAACTTTTGTCCGTAATACAAAGCAGCAGAATTAGTTCAAACTGTAACAATAATTTCATCGAACATCAATCTTTTTAAATGTGGAGATCATATATTATGCTGTAGCCTGAATATAACGAGTGATATATCATTATGATAAATTATCAAAGCTATGTATGTGAAATCCATTTATGATCAAGGAAAAGAAAAAAAAAACTTTAATATATCTCAGTAGTAAGTTACGACATCAGGTCATTTTTCGTTCCAAAATTAATGTATTCTTTTTTAAACAGGAAGAAGATATATATTTATCTACTATAAGTTTCAATACTTCTATCCCGTTTGAGTTTCTGCACAGTATAACTGTAATCCCTTTTTAGCTTCTATCGATTTCCTCTACCACTTTCCCCTCCAAAAGCAGGACTTCGACCGGCATAACATTGTAGAATAAGCCATGTTTCCTGTACAGTGAACGTTTTCTTCAGGAAACTGTTAGTCGAAGATGCGTCGGAATTATAAGTTTTTCCTTTTTCTAGCTTAGGAACTGATTCACCTCTGCGCAAAGGGAATGACACATATTTTTATTTTTATGCTAACCAAACCAGTTCTTTTAAGTTCTGTAACAAAATATTTTGGAAAACAATTTTATTTAAGTTCTTTCACTCAAAAATGGGAAAGCCATAAAATTACTCTCTTTAAGTCTACGATAAATTATTTTCATTATTCAAGTATAGTTAAAAATCAAAACATTTAGACTCATGTTTCAAAATTTAGCTCCGTGGTTTTGATTTCAGATACAAATGTATAATTCCCTTAATGCATTTGTATCTGGATTACTTTAGAAATATGAAATATGTATGTATTTTTATTAATTTTACTAAATTCTGCACATACACTTGAAAACCTATGTAATAAAGAGATTTAAATTTATTTATTTCTTAAAAGTCTTATTAGCAAAGAAAATGTGTTAACGTTTAAACTACACAATTCATATAACTGATTAAGAGCTACTTAAATAAACCAAACAATATACTCAAATATTATGATATAAATACAATTCTTATAAATAGAATAATTAACTGTTTAAACACGTTAGTTTTAATTTCGTAAAAGTTCTACTAAGTTTGCAACAGTTTATGTGTGAAAAAAGTAAAATTACTTAGAGCATTTTATATGCATTAATTTAACTGCTTAATTATAGCATACCATCAAAAGTATGGACAAACATTACTCCATAGTGACTTTTCAAGTGCCTGGGTTGACTGAATCTACCTAAGCACGTGATGGTTGAGTCTGAGAAATGCGACAACTTTGTGAAGGACTTTTTAAAAGACACTCACGTTGTGCGTCGAGAAAAATCCTTGTGGTCGGTCCATTTAGCCGCCAGAAACTATATTCAGAACGAATTATCTTTTCTTTGCGGTCTTAAATTTTACCCTTTTCAAAATGCTGTGACACTGGAATTTGAAACTTTCCAGGTAGCTTGGACGCTAATATTCGGGAGCTACATAGAAGCTCCTGAATTCTACGGATCACACGGAAGGATTGAAGGACAATTTCTAAAATATTTTAATTTAGTAGATATTAGTGCGCGTTACGTTTGAAACGACACGCTACATAAAATAAATGAAAAATTTGGCAATTGAAAAAATAAGTGTCTATAAGTCTAAAATATTGCTGAAATAAATGTAAAGTTTAACTGCTTTGATTCTGAACAAACTGTTTGATTCCATGACTTCGAAAGCCTTCTTGTAAGTACAAATATTTTAAAATTTCATTTCGATTTAAAACACGTAGATTTAAATATTTCAAGTACAGGACCAGTTAAATATTAAACAATATTCAATTTTAACGAGGTGCTAGAAATTTAATTTCAGAGAAAATCAGACTTCCGTATTTTTAAAGACGCTCTCATCATAATGATTAACTGATATAACACTTGATTTCACATGCTAGCTTACAATTTCTTGGATGAAATTTTTAAAATGTGAATGACGTTACCGTTTAAAATTGAGACAAATGTATTGCTCGAGAGTAAATTAGAAACAAAGCTATACAGTCATTAGTATTATGCTGAAGCTGTGAAAAATGTGCAGTTCCCTCGCCGGGATTCGAACTCCGCGCCACCCAAATACGTGTCGAGTGTGCCTCGAAGGCACACACACACGTTTGCTGTGCCTCAAAGACACACCAAGAAGCCATGTGGAAAGGATGGATAATGTATCTTAAATACTCCCCCTTACATACTGGTCTTGCACCTTACATACTGGCGATGAAGGGGGCCCAATCGCCAAATCCTTGGTGGTGACGAATTATTGCCCACATTCTTTTAGGTCGGGTGCCACTATAGAGTCCTTAGATTTTTTTTAAGCAAAAGACGTGAAACATTTGCAGTGCCCTCCCCGGGAGTCGAACCTTGGACCTTTGAAATATACGTCGAGGATGCTCACAATTTCACCACTAAGGCATGCGGAAAGGAGAGAGAAAATACCTTATAAAGCTACGTGTTTTATCGTATTATACGATAATAAAATTACTGCCATAATAAATGCGATAATGGCACTGAAGGTCTAATCTTCAAAAATGATTTTCAAGCAGTACACGACAGCAACCAGTTCGTTTTACAGCTTCAAATTTCTCCAAGTGTCGAATATAGAGTAAGCGGCATCTTTACAAATGTTGCTACAACAGTGTTTCTACTAATCTGTTTTATTTTTTGGATGCCATTTCTTTGTATGATGTCTTTTTTTTAGTCTCTCACGGTCGGTAGCAATAATGCGTACTTAAATCAATTCACTTTAAACTCACGACTTTAGAATCATTCTGAATAATGATCATTTATTAGCCAACTGACTGCCTAGAGTTGCAGAAGTGATCAATGGAAACAGAAACACCTATGTTGCAACAGTTACTTGTCATTTCATGTTCAGTACCATCTTTAGAATGATGTAATCCCGCGCCCGTGAATCTTATTCGAAATGTAAAAATAGCACGTTTCAGAATGAATACAGCATTAGCTTTGCGACAGTATGTCTAACTTACTTTGTATTTTTATAGAAGACTTCTCCGATAATTTAATTACGATAAACAATTACACGTGATTTATATTAGAGGAAACGAACTAATATCAATATATACATGAACATTAATGTGGAGAAAATAATATCAAGGTAACCCATTCTATGGCTATAATTAATTTGCAAGAGCTCGAAAGGGAATAGATTTCACATTTCAGTTAACGTAATTAAAGCAGTATTGTAAGAGACAGGAGCATTTTCATATAAACTGAGTATACGGTTATAAGGCCAAGTCTCAGCCGAAGGTGAAATAAATCAAAT
Source organism: Stegodyphus dumicola (assembly GCF_044657685.1). Classification (NCBI taxonomy): domain Eukaryota; kingdom Metazoa; phylum Arthropoda; class Arachnida; order Araneae; family Eresidae; genus Stegodyphus; species Stegodyphus dumicola. The sequence goes on from NC_140781.1 coordinate 188,156,971, forward strand.
TCGTAAACAAAGATAATGCGCAAAGAGCTTTCCACAGTTCAAATAGCCTCTGAAAATATGAATGTGTTTAAATATCTTTTTAACAAATGGTAATTTTAGGCACGTCATTTTTATATTGTTTAAAAGAATATATTAAAATATTATAAATTTATGATTCTGGATCAAATTATTGGCAAATTTCGTAGAAAAGCTGCTTCTAAACTCTGTCTTTGAGAAAAAACAAATTAAATCTAGAATTTCATTTTGTTTCCTTTACCTATCATTCTTCATCTAAGTACATTTTATAGAAAGAGTTATTTATGATCTTCTGTAGCGTCATTAGGATTTTTTTGAAAGCAGGAGATGTGAAAAATGAGCAATGTCCTCCCCGGGACTCGAACCACTGTCCTCTCGAATACGCGCCGAGCGTTCTGACCATTTTACATCAAGAAGGTATGCTAAGTAGGCGGGAGAAATACCTTATAGCTGTTTTTCATAAAATGATATAAATCTAAACTCTGACAGCTAAATGCCTTCTATAAACTTTCCAAAAATAAACCTTAGACTGAAACAATAATGACATAATTTTGTAAGTACCTTGCTGCTGCAAGGAATGGCCACAAACGCTATTAAATCATTTTTTTTTTAAATTTTATTTCACCAATTTTTTCTGGCATTATTTTACTTGAGATACGTTTTACAATATATAAATGCTTTAAGTATTCTTGAAGCTACATGTGAAAGTTTTGACAGATTAATTGCAATCATTATACCTGAGTTACCATAAATTTCTCTTTTTGATCCTTGATATTTGGTAACTAACACATTAGTCTGCGCGGAAGAATTAAAAGGAAATTGATAAATGCTGAAATAATACAACGTAGTTTTAAATTGGAGAAAATTATTTAACATGTGGGAGAAACCAGGGCATCGAAATGTTAGTATCTTCCCATTCATTAAAATGTGTTCAAAATAGAATAATAAATTACAATACTGATTTGAACGTAAAACATCCCTGTATTTTTTCAATGCTCCAAAAAGAAAAGCTTCAAGTATACCACTTTGATACGCTGCAGTTGTTCCTAACAAAATATAATTAATTCTGTTGATATAGTTTGAGTTAAAATGAAACAAGCATGTAAAATATAATAATTAAGATGCACAGAATAAATATTAAATTACCTTTACATATTCTCAAAATATTATATTTGGCAAATAATTAGTGTAAAGTTTGTATTTTATATTTTAAATGTCTTCTTATATTCACGCAGTATTATATATCCCTTTAAGCTGTAATCTCTCAATTTCTAAGTAAAGTAAATTAATTAGATTAACGTAAATATTTACGTAAATTAATTAGTTCTTGTTTTCAAAGAATTCAGTCGCATAAAAATTTTCAGAATTATTATAGAAGCTTAATTATAAAACCATTTCTTTATTTAGTCTATATTAGTGTTCCTCTTGTAATTATTCGCGTTTCTAATGGTTAGAATGTGTAAGTTAATCAATAAGTTTAATTTAGCTTTAATGAAATCTAAAGTCGGCCTTTTTTCATCAGTTTTCCGTAACATTTTATACATCCTCATTCGGTTCAGAACATTGTTTCGCTTCTATTTACATTACTTTTTAATGGATGATATATATATATGTGTATGTATCTATTTATGATCTGTTTATTTTAAAATATTTGAAATTAGGATTTTGAAATTTTCCAGTCTTATCTAACGTTGTTTACGAGATAGCAACTTCCTCAAATATTATTTATCAGTATTGTACAATTTACTGTAAGATGTTTCTCAACAAAGTTTGTACCGTCGCTGTAGAGTTTAATATACAGTTACGAACTTGATTCATAGAACTTAGTGTTTGGTTTATTTGATTACGTCAAAGCACACGTGGCTGTCTGCCTAAGGGGAAGGATATACCTTCGTAGAGGACTTTCTAAGGGAACGTCCCTACGGTCAGCATGTTCTCCGGAATTCGAACCCCAGACTGAAGGACCAGTGTTCAGCTATTTTACCGCTTGGCCACTTCTAGTAGTAGGAGCAATGGAAATAAACCATAACTGAGCTTTATGAGTCCGTCAGACCTCTAGAATAATTATGCCTTTTATATTTCGGACTGTTTAGTTAGGACTTTGCATATCAGAAATGGCTTCTGCTCTAGAGCCTCCTAATAAATTGCCCAGTGCACCGATTGACATGCTGTAAATCAACTCATGTTTGCTTTCAGAGCAATGAACAAGCAGATGCTAAATAAGCAATGAAGAATATCTCGCAAAGCAGCATAAAGCAGAACTGCATGTGTCTTAACCGAGAAATACCATATTTGCAAAACTCATGAAAATGTGGTGGAACTGATGGCCTTTGGCAACATTAAGACGAAAGTGTCAATCTTAATACAGGCAACTGCTCTTCAGTCCAATTTATAACAGGACATAGCTCCTTCTTGAACGGTCTTAAATGATTTGATCACCATACTTCGATTAACTGTGACTGTGGTGAAGTGAGAGATTCCGATCCATTCTGGTTTCACTGTAGCAATACTATCAGGGTCAATGTTCCTTCTAACCTTCTTCGGGAACATGCAAGGACCTGACTCGGAACAGAGAGCTTACTAAAGCTATGTTCAAAACTGTGGGAAGTAAACAGGATACACAAGAAGGGTATACAAAACCCTTTATTTTTTCTCTATTTACAATGACTTCCGTACTTCGGAATACACCGACCCGCTACTTGGGGTCAAAACGTAAAAGTATAAAAATAAAACTAAACTCTAATTTAACTTTAGAATAATAAACGTGGAAGATTGGCCTTATATTAACAGGAAGCGTATGTAGTACAGAGAACTGTGAACACTACAATACGTTTAAAATTTATCAAGAGGATCAAAACCTCTGGCCTGGAAGGCAACAAGCAACTGCGTAACTTCTAAGGTAAGCGGCCTGCTTCGACTCACTGCTTCCTCTCTCTCGCTTGGCAAAAAGCCACAACTTAAATACTTGGCGTTCGCCAGACAAACTTTGCATAAATACCTTCACGCTTATAATTCTGGCCGGAAGTAGAAAATAAGAAGTGATAGTAAAGATTTAAAATAAAATAAACGTTAGTAAAACTTAAGATCCTTACAATACTAATAACACATTTGTTGGGTAATATAATCGACATTAAACAAACTGCCCAAGATAAGACAGTATTCTGCAATGTATTATGCCAGTATAGACTCATCTGTAGCCTGAAATAAATAAATCCAGTTAGAAATTGCATTTATAGCAACTTGTGCTTCTGAAGAAATATGTGTATCTAAATAATATATTCCTATTTTTTTGCAAATTTTAAGTTTTCTTAAACGTCATTGTACCTTTTTTCAGTAACTCCTGTGTTATAAATGAATAAGCCGTATAAATGAAATGCATGTTCGCGAGCCTTGCCTTAGTGTAATGATGCATACGGCTCGAAACATGCGCGGGGAATGATAATTTACGCCACTTGAAAGGTTTTATCTTTCGTTTAGCTGTGCCATGTGTCATCTCAACGCGCCATTTTAACACACATATTCCATTATAAAATTTGCTTGTTTTACTCTTGTCTAGTTTGCCAGATATTTTCCGAGGATCCTGCATATGTGACACTGCAGCGTTTTATATTACTGTTGAGACATGCCATCTGATCAGCTGGCTGTACCTGTCCATAAGCGATTTAGAATTCTTTTAAAGCTAGGAAAATGAAACTATCATTCTCTTCCCGAGATTCAAAGTCCAGATCTTCTGAATGCCAGCTGGAAGTGCTTTCTAATTACATTACAAGCACACAAGAAAGAAAAAGAAAATTCCTTCCAGTATATGTGGTTTTTACTGGGTTCACCTGCAACATCCGTAGCATAAAAACTGTCTAAGAAAAGATAACATGTGGCTGAACAATAAATGTAGAATTTAAAAGAAAAAAAATCTGAAAAGTTTCGAATTTTAAATAACGTCAAAAGAGGCGTTTTTTTTAACGTTTTGTGTGTTAATTTTATTTATTAAATATCACGTTATTTGCACTTGAACCATAAAATACAATTCAAAAGCAATGTCGCAAAATGATTTTTAAATGAGCTTATCGTCAGAATTTCCGATACAGAGTTCCGCGCGCTGGAGATAAAAAGGTCCTCTTCCCCCCCCCCCGTAGAGTGTTGCCAATTCTCGCTTTTAAATCGTTCAGTTTGTTAATTAAAAGTTCATTAAAGTTTTACAAAATATGAAACCGATAATAAAACAAATTCAAATTTGGTCTTCCGCATGCCCATATTCGTAGGAGGATTATGTCATTCAAAATTGGATGGCTTTAGGTACCGTTGTTTTTATCACAATGCGAGAAATATACGTACATTTATGCAGATTTTTCATTATTTAATTTCTTCAAATATAATGCAGGACTCTAACATTTGGTGGCAACAGTTTGAAAAGCGATTCAAAGCAAAATTGCAAAACGAAAACAATAGTCCTTCAGGAACAAAGCCCCTTTGGACTAACAATAGGTAGATTCATTTTGCATCTGAATTACACGCTTTTTACATCATTCATCTGAAAAGAAAGCAGAAGCATTCATTTGAAGGAATTTTTAAACTAATTAAACAACTAAAATAATAGCAGAATAACGTAGGTTGAAACATTTAACTTATTGTTTGAAAAAGGAAATGTTGGAAGAATAGCACGTCAAGAAAGACGCAAGAGAAGACATTAAAATTCAGAACTCATAGGTAAGGCAGCATATTCTTTTGTCCTAAGCTGATATTTAAAATATGTAAATTATCTTTTATAGCAATACTTTTTATAGATCAAGATTTCCTCTCTGCTTTAGCAGTTCGAAAGTTCTTTGTCTAAAACAAAGTTTGTTTCTTACAGGCAAGTAATTACTTTACGCAAAGAAAACATTTTGCAGCATCTGATATTTACGTTAAATTAACTTTTTTCGTCTTATTCACTTGCTTCTTCTTTAAGGAGAAAAACACCTCACCTGAATAGAAAAGCATAATCATAAGCAACTTTTTCTCGCAACAAACACGGAAACAGACAAAAGCAGAGGATTATATTCTCGAACAAACTCAGTGTCCATAAAACTGAAAAATGAAATGAACAAAAGAATCTTTGAAAGTTTCCATTTGATTCCTAAAATTACAATTCTTATTTTCTCTTTGTTATTGAAATCATACCTACATTGTGTTACAAAAACAGCTTCCTTGCGAGATAGATGCGGATTTTTGAAGAAATGTGGTTTATGTAATAGGAGAACTTATAAGAGAAGAACCGTCCAAGTCTCTATGAACTAAGCAGTAGTTCAAAAATACTTGATTTGCCACCAGATATGATACTCTGATAGTAAAGAATCAGCGATATGTTGGAAGAGGAACAAGCGGAGCTTCGAGAGCATATTTTACCGGGAATCTTCATGAGTATGTCACCAGTTATTAATTTTTTAGAAATTGATAAGCCAACGGCTTACTGTGAAAGAGAGGAAAGATGATGCAAACCTTTTAACATTCTCTCGGAATAACAGTCAAGTTAAGATAGGGTACTACAGTTCAGATATAACACTCATATATATTTTGAACCAATTTCACAGAGACCCAAAAGAAGTGAAATTCAATGCCGTTAAATTTCAAAATACCCTTTAGATATGTAAAATAAGAATAAAAAATGTGAAATACTAAAACCTCAAAAATTACAAAAACCATAAAAAATACGAAAGAAGATTAGTTCAATCAATTGCTCCGCCTTTCCACTTGAAGACCACTGCGTCTTGAAACTTTTGAAGTTCTCCTCGACGCAGTAGAGGTAAAAATCTGAGTCATATAAAGCAACTGAAATTACTTAGACACTAACTGAAATAAGAATTGAAATAATATAAAACTTAATGATTGTTCCCAGAGTCTATCCGTTAGAGATATATACCAGTATTTTATATGAAAAAAAAACAATGTTAAAAAATTAAGTACACTTTTTCTCGAAATGCAAAATTTAAATTAAAAAAAATTAAATTAAAATGCAGAAATACAAAACTTTCAAGAAAATAAGAGCATTTGTAACCAACTACAAATTACGAAACAAAGACCAGCAGAGAAAGCGATAGAATGAAAAAAGACGCCTAGGATTACCAGTTTGGCATCAATGCCAAAACAAACTGGCGATGGCAAAGCATAAATCTCCTAAATAGTCATTTAAATGCTTATAAGAAATTTTAATTTCTTTTTAAAGCGTAAAGTAAGAAAAGGGAGAAAAGATACAAGGTTAGAAAAGTAAAACGTCTTCATGTCATGTTCATGACGTCTAAGAATATAGTTGTTAACGAAAGTGAAGTCAAGGAAAATTGTAGTATTTAGAATTGTACATTAATAGAAATTTTATAAAACTTCCTTTATCCTTCTCTATTTCAGCTTTCAGATACAAACTTCATTCTGTAAAAAAATGTATACAGTGTAGATTACTTCAGCTTTTTAAAAGACTGTTAATGAAGTTAATTGGAATTTCATTTTCCTTTGAAGTTTTTGTAAGAACAATATTTTCTTCTTGTTGTTGTAAATCAGTAAAAACTTTAATTCTGCTAATTTGATTAAGAACTGAATTTTTTATTACGTTTTAGATATGCATGAGTACCAATTTATATGCTAAGTTCACGTATCAGTTTGAAAACTGTTCATAAGTTTTTGACGAACCTCATGATCATGTTCATCACATTTATCAATTTATCATTCTTCCTCAGCTGTGTGCATTACAAAGTAAAACTTCCGTGCAATACGTATAGATTCCAATATGAAATAAGTAATTGCGTTACTATTTAACCAAACTTGCATTGTTATCAGCTGGGTGTATTTCAGTATTAAGTATAGTTTCAGTATAATTAATGTCATAAGATTTCTACTTTAAATGTGTTGATCATTAACAACTGATATTAACGTTGGTAAACGGACATACGCCTGCAGACGCAAAAGCTTTCTGCCTGATATAGAACTAAACGAAATAGATAAATATTTAATATATTATTTTTCAATATGATCTCCTTCTACCCAAGCGCACCTTTTTTTTTTCATATCGCTTAATGAGCAACTCTATACCCCTGAAACCGAAGTCTGGATTTTTTGCTTTAAAATGTTCTACAACTGCCTTTTTTACGCCATCATCATCATTAAATCTCTTTCCACGAAGGTCAGGTTTCAGTTTGGAGAACAGATAATAATTGCTTGGAGCTAAATATAGGTTGTAAGAGGCTGGTCACGGTCCGTAAACCCTCACTACTATTTCTTAACTGCATTGTCACATTGCTGTTTCTCAGCTGCTGAAAGAAGTCGGAGTACTATCGTGCATAGACATTGTTCATGGAAAAGCTTTCATGAAGAATGCTCAAAACAGTTATTTTAGATGGGTCCAATCTTACTGCTGTGTTTTTGAGTTTTAATCTGTCTCTTAGTATTTCCTTCTGGATAGGAATAATATTTTCTGATACCTATGCCTTCAATAGTAAACCTTCACAAGAATCATATTCTATGGATTCTCAAACCATGCGATATGTTTTCCAATTTTCATTTGCAGAGTGGGAAGCAGAGATATCAGCAAACACATGGTTCAAGTATTGCTTTATTTCTTTAAAATTAAAAAAAAAATTCTTTCGTCAAATCTTTAATCCTAGAACGTTTCCAAAATTTAAAGCATTTCAGAATAAACTAGCATATCACTTCATTCAACAAACGGTAAAAAAATTGCATATGATTTCTCACAGGAAACTCTAAACTTTATTCATTTAGTATTACTACCGCATGTATGCAAGAGGAATTTATCACGAAACAATTTTTATAGGCGAGTTTGGAAACTTTTAGATCTAAACTATGAGTGTTTCTTTATTAAACTTTTAAGATAAATGTTCAAATTTCGTTCGAATTCATGCGTCAGTCTTATTTAAAAATACTTCTTGTGAGCTTACGTGCACATTAGAACCTTTTAGCTTATCTTATGTAGTCGCGCATTCCATTACAGAATGTTAAAAAAATTCTAGATTATGTTGAATACTCAAGTAATCGATTTCAGGGATTATACGAATGTAACGGTTTTAAGTCAGAAAGGAAGTCCTAGTGTCGGATCACGTCCTATAATTTATTGAACTTAGCAAACGTGACTACGGTCGGATGAATTTTGCAAGGAATCTGATGTCGATAGTCAGAGCCTATAGTCAGATTTGGTCAGATTTTTTAAATTATGCAATTTACCAAGGCTGAAATAAACCATAGCTAAAGCAGTTACAGATCTAAACTTTTATTTTGCCCGTTTTGAAAATTATTTGAAGGCATTCATTTTAGAAACATTTACTCAGTAGCATTTTAGAAAAATACATTTTCTCAATAAATGTATTAAGAATCGTATTTTTGCTTCTTATTTTTAGTGAACTTTTGGAGGACGTATCAAATACTTCTCTATACTTCTCTATCGTGAATTCTTTTGAACGGATAAAAGTACTTCTATTGAGATAAAACTCATGGCTTAACCCGAAACTTTTATCACGGTACAGTGAATTTGGATTAATTGGAAACATCAAAACAGTAAAATTTGGCTTAATTAAACAGCTATTCCAATGAAAAATTACTAAACTCTTAAATTTATCTTTAGAATAACGAAAAGTATCTTTAAGTTTCTATTTTTTACCCTTACTTTTCTGTGTTCTAGATCAAAAGCTATTATAGGCAGATGTATCCTCTCGACTCTTGGAAAAGCAGCACACACTTAAGCATAACTTAGGAGATACTACTATGTCACACACTGAGGCAGAGAACCATTGGTATTTATGTGTTATCGCAACCACCTTAGTATAAGTCGCCTGTCAAGTTTTTAGAATAAGCCAAACTGGCAATCAAGGTACTAAAATATTTTTCAGTTAAGCAACGTCGTGAACTTCGTATGCGTTTTCTTTGTTCTATTTCAAGTTCCAACGGTTTATGTAAACAAAATTTTTTACCTTAAACTTAATTTTAATATTTTAAAATTAATTTATGGAATTTGACACTTACGGAAGAAACTCAGGTAAAAGTGTTTTTTCAGAAATAGAGAATTTTGATGCAATATTTCTTAAGGGAGCAACTAGGAGATGCGCTGGGTAGAGAGGCTGTGTTACCTGATTTTGAGCGATACCGATTCTCTGAAATTCTCAGATGTTTTAAGAGAAAACAGATCGCTGTGTACTCGGGGAAAGAACAGCAAGAAAAAAAACATTTGGAGAAGAGCAAGTGTTCTATTTTGTAATGTATCACGTAATACTTATTTAACAGTTAAAATTTGTATTTTGAGTTGCTAAAGTATGTTTTCTTTTCATATGTTGATAATGTTTACAACCTTACAATAAATATCGATAGTCTGGGTATCTTTTGGAAAACAAATCGCGAAAGCCACCATCTTGCACCCGATACGTAACCTTTTTCCTTTTCATCTGTAAAAATCGACAAAGTATGACAAAGGGGATTGCGTTAATAAGTAAATATTGAACCATTTTTTTCATTGAGATAAATAGTTTAAATCAGTTATTTGATTTCATTCAAGTTCATTCATTGAGCTCTATTCAAGGATAATGCTTTTTCGTAATTATAAATGCATATTTTACATGGAACTTTTTAATTGGATCTAAAACGGGACTTTTATGTTAAGTAATTTTTTATGCAAATTATTTATAACATAGCGAAACGGAAATACAACGAAATTTTGCAGTTGCACCCAATAATAACTGTAATTAACTTTTAATATGATTTTATTTTAATTTCTATTAAAACCTTTTGAGAGAAGTGACAATTTGTCACTTCACTCATCATGTGCCCTCATCAATCAGTTTTACACTATTTTGCGAGATGATTCATGTTTTTTCCCTATGAGATTGGCTATACTAAGTAAAGTATGCGGTCCCTTGCAATTCGTTATAGTGGGGTTCGAATGTAGCACAAACATCCAATAAACTCAATAAAATTTCTCTACAAAAAGAAAAATAGATAATTATATATTTAAAGATTTCTAGTGCAGTCATACAAAATTTCAATTCAATAAAATGCATTTATTTATTCTTTGATATGGTATATCCATTAAAATTCTATTCTTATTTTGATATTCGTAGTTAATGTCTTTCAAACTTGTAGATTCTATATCAACTGATTTGCGGATGTTTTTCCTTTCAGATAAAAGTGCTATTTTCCATCGATAAATTTATTTATAGCATTCAATAACAGTGCAGACCTTTCCAAAAAATTCTCTTTTATAAACTCATTCCCTTTGAATTTTATTCGGACTGCATTACTTTAAATAACAAACTGGAGTTATTTTCACTGTAAAGTAAATAAAGCAGCCATGCTCGATTCGTCTGGAAATAAACAGTTCGAAGTAATAAAATGTTAAGGCGGATATAGCTTCTGAACAGCTTTTTATTACGATATTTCAACCAATTCACATTGCATAAAATAAAAAAAATTCTTCAAAACGCCGACTTAAAGGCAAGAGAATGTATTTTAAAAATCATATTTCCAGAAACGCATTTTCGGTTTCCCTCGATTTGTAAGCATTCTATAGTGCCTTTCATATCTAGGACTATTATTGTGAAAGTAATACTTTATGTATTATACTGTGATAACGAACAACTAGAAAGATATATTTTATACGACATATCACTCAATGAAAAATATAGAATGTATCAATAGTAAATTTTTCCCCATAGATTTCCCGTGGCTAAGGTCTAGGACAACCAGTACTCAATTGGTTAAGATCGCTGGATAGTGATAGTTCGTCTTCGTTTTTTAAATGGCAAGAAAATCTTTTCATTATTTGGGTTTCTGTGCTTACAGTAATGTAAATTGAGTAACATAATATAATCTGAATAAAAGCAAATTTTCTCTTTAAAAACATCCTCCACGAAGGCGTCCTTCCTTCAGTGTTTTTACCGTATTAAACAATTTTAAAGAATCTTCAATTCAATAAGTCTGAAATAGTAAGAAAGCGCTTGATTTATATAAATGTGTCTATATTTAGAGATGAAGAGTGAAATTATGAAGCAACTGTGGAATACAACACAAAATTCACAATTGTGACAGAAAAGGATAAAGCTTGGCCAAAGGAATTTAAAGACGAATAATACAGTATATCCTCCTGTTGCTGTATTTTCTGGTTCTAAACGATCGACTCTAATAGCAGCAAAAATCAAGAATTTCATTAAATCTTAGGTACTATTCTGTTATCGAATTCAGAAATTGTATGTGCATATATATATGTGTGTGTGTATACATTAAGTATACATGCATGCATAAACCCATGCCTCAATACATATATGTATTTCTGAATCCGGTCCGGATAACAAAAGAGTACCAAATCTTATCAATACATTAAAATAGACAGAAGATAAATATTCAGCTTACCGCTGATAAGTCGTCTAAAATTAAGAAAAAATTATTTTTTATTTATCCAAGAACATGCCATAAAATTCAGCAACAGCATTTCACATGACTCGCTGTGAATAAAAATATGCAGGCTATTTAAATTTGTTCTTGCTTCAATTTAAATATATTGAGCTCCCAATGAAAATGCTTATTCACAGAGCTGGTCTTATCATGGCTGTACTTCTTTACATAAGTAATTCTAGCTCTTATTTTTTATTAGAGATATTTACTAAATCTTTCATCTGATGGACAGCCCACCAGCGTACAAACGATAAGATTACTGAAAAGTGGCAATTCGATCTAAGGTCAAATCGACGAAGGGGCTGATTGCGGGGAAGGTTTCACGGTTTCCTTATACGTAGCATCCCGGAACATACTTAAGGAAAACAGAAAACATTCCTACACTTCGGCAGATAGCTCTGGTAGGTTTTGCATAATCTATATTTATTCCAATCGTTTAGTAGAATCTCATAAAACTTCTGTTAATAAGTTCCTAAATTTACAAATGCTTGCTTACGGTCCTGATATGTACAACACCGTATTATGTAAAGTAAACTGCCATATATATGACATGCTGTGCGCTAAAAGAAGATGCAAAGCAAGTTTTTAAAAAATATTTTCAGGATTTCATGACAACATGTAAAATGGCGTACATGGAAAGGCTATACCGTACACGCATCAGAATGCAAATTAATTTGTATACTGACACATTTTAGTTGCTCAATCAGAAAAAAGTAATGCCTTTTTGAAAAATGAATTGGCAGTTACATTCCTTTCCCCCCCCCCAAAAAAAATCTTTTTTTTTTTTTTTTTTTTTTTTTTTTTTTTTTTTTTTCCCGAGTTGCTATTATTCTCCTAAAGCTTAGATTCAGATATAAAATTGGCATCCTTTATAATGTGTTTGTAAAAAAACATCCTCAAAAAGTGTTTTTAATAAACACTTTTTGAGATCAAAACTTAAAAACACTTTCATTTTTCAAAGTATGAAAATGAGTATCATATTCAGCTTAGTCAAAAATTTGAATAATATTCACTTTTCAGTGAAGTAGAAATTTTTCAAAGTGATATATTAAGTCTTCGTAGGTTCAAGATTTCATCCTTTACAGCAACAATTTTAACGAGACATCTGAAGAAAGTTTAGGCTGTCGAAACAGAAAACAATTACAAAACAGATGTCTTATAGTTGACGATTAGGTGCAAATAAACTCATTGTACTGATAATTTTATCAGTATGAAAGCAATTATATTTCGGTGCCAATAAAGTTATTTTTCTTCATCTAGTTCATTGACGATGTTTCTCAAACCTCCGAAAACCATAGGCAGTCGTTGTAAAATTTAGGTGAAGGTTTCAAGCTGTTCTTATACCTTATCAATGTAAATTTTGTTTTTGTTTTTAGCTTTAAATATCAATTTGTTAATGGCTCAGATGTGATGAAATCTTATAATTAACGAATATCAAACTTTGTTTTAATATTTATACATAATGCTTGTTTTCTTTCATGTATAAACACATTTGCTAATTTGATGTTAATCAAAGCTTTACTTTTCCTTACTTTACTAACTTTCTTGTTGCTTAAACTGTCGCAAAACAAAAATTAATCAGTATTTAGTAGCGTCTCAAAAAGCAACGCTAAATCAAATTCTCTTCCTCCTGAAAAGCGGAAAAGGGGAAAAAATTTAAAAAATCTACTTCTGTTACTAAATCAAAAAGCGAAATTGGTCCTTATAATTCAGGCCCACTAGCGGCCGAGTGGAAAATTCGCTGAACATTGATAGTTCCAACTTTGTTTAGATTATAGCCGAACAGGCTGGCTGCATGGACGCTTTCGTGGCTGCAGGACGCGTATATGAGCTAGTTTTTCTTAGAAAGTCCTCCACGAAAGCACCCATCCTCTTAGGCAGATAACCCTTGCGTGTTTTACCATAATCATATAAATCAAAACTAACAAACCTTATAAAGTCAACCTTAAAATGAGACAAATACTCTCATGATTCACATAACGAATACACGTACGCGTAGAAAACTACAAGCCGAATTCTTTTGTCTTATTAATTTTGCGAATGACTTCAATCATTATTAACACATGAATGTGAAAAAAAATTAATTTACTTTTTGTTGAAATGGCACGTAAATACAGAAACTGAGTCTAAATAAACACATTTTATAAAGAGAATAGTAAACATAATTCTTTGGTGCTTAATTATACATTGGCGCTAAGAACTGCAAGTTTTTCTTTAGCAGGAGTATCAAAAACTCATAGAGAAGTTAGATAAGAATACAGACAGTCTTCAGAACAAAATGAGAAGATACTGATACGAAGAACACAAGTTCATGGTCAAGATGTCGACTAGAGGAGGGGAGAAGTCTTTACTGTTGTCGCCCACGTACAGCTGCTAAAATTGTGTATTGGAATCACGTGCTGTAAGAGTAATGGTTGCTCCCTGAATGCACTATCCTGAGAATTATTTCGCGCTTATGTATGTTTTTATCAGCTTATACTGCGTTCTTTTGGCACTATATAATATTCGATCAACTGAGATTAAAGAGAAGCTCATAATGATTCCAACTTTGAAACAAGTAACTTATAATAGCAAAACTAAAGTGATATATATATATATATATATAGCGTATATTTGTAGGGAGGGGAATATTAAAATATTTAAATTACCATTTCCCTATTAACTACAATGCTATTTATTTTTATATAATTCTTTTTTAAATCGTCTACGACAAGAGTTTGAATTCTAAAGATGTAACTGTCAGTTGTGTTTATTTTGTGCAGGTGCAAAGCAAAGCATTTGTGCTAATTTAAGTGCATATTTATTTTATGAAACGTTAATTTATCGTATTAGTTCAAATAGACATCTCATCCACATAAAATGGTGCCAGATAGTGGAATGCCGAAGATAAATAAACGATAAAGAAAACATGTGTATGAATTTCTTCGATATTGCGTAGTTTGGCCAGCGAAATGAATGGTAGCTATCAAACAATGGCTGTGTGACATTTTCTTTATTTTTTCAAAACGGATTATTTAGCAAACGCTCGTAAGACTGATTTAATTGCATTGACAGAAGAGTTGAGCTTAACTATTCAGCCAAACCCAACGTTTGCTCAGTTATGCACAGTATTTGTTGAAGCGAAACGTTATAACGAAGAATTCGCTAGAAATTTATTGAATGAAATTATCACTGACCCGGAGGAGAAATTTTAATCATGAAAAAAAAACAGAGTAAGAGAAGGAAATTAAATTGGAACAGGCATAGCGTGAGTTTGAATTTAGAAAGCTTAAACATTTTAAGCTTAAATAAACTCACGATTCTTCTGAAACTCTCAAAAGTAACAAGTGTAATGATTTATTAAACCTAATGATGCGGTATGATGGAAAGAGCGGAACTATTCTTATATGCACCCTCAGATCGCCAAATGCGGCGACAAATTTCTCGCCAAACATGTTTTGGCGAGAAACTCCACGTTGCCATATTACTATCTAAAATTTTCGTCTACATTTCGAACTTTAAGCCTAAAATGTCTCCAAAAACGCGATTTTCGCACATGCAAAAACCACGTTTTGAACACACAATTTAAGCTAAAAATCCAAACCAAAAACCAAAAATTTAGGTAGCAAAAACGTAAAGTTTCTAACCAAAAATACTTAACAAGAATACATGTACACAGCGATATGTTTTATTTAAAAAAACATCTACGAATTGCACAATCTAGCCAGGGAAGTAGCTACGAACTACGCACACCTCGCTTTAATAAATCATCATAACAACAATAAATTTCAAAGAATACCATGTACACAGAATTCTGTTTAAACTTAAAAAAACACCTACGAATTGCACAATCAATCTAGACATTGCGCACAAATCAACAAAATAAACTAAAACAACTAAAATAAATTACAAATAATTCAAAAAACAACAATAACAATAGAAATTCATAATAAAAAAACAATGAACATAACATTCTACAAAATATAAACAATAAAATAAAATGCACTTACCATAATGGATGCTTCCTCGGACAGCAGAACGTAGCTTTAACCATGCCGCCACGTACTCTCTATAGTATTTATATGACAGCCAGACTCGCTATCCACAAAATTCATACTATGGTTCACAAATAAATGTTCAAAACCTTCCTTTCCTAAATCCTTGTAAGATTTCCAGCCATCCAAAAAAATAAATGTACAAGGCTCAATCCACTCTTTAATACACTGCATCAGCGCTTCCTTACTTCTATCATGCACAGCCACTAAAAATAATCTCCCAGACCCTCTTGCAACCCCGTCTCTCATTGCAACATAGGCCATTTCAAAACTCGCACGACACGAACCAACGAGCAATTAAACCACTCCAGCAAAAGAGTTTTCAACTTTAAAAGATTTGCCATACAACACAATCGCGCCAAAAAACAGCGCAGAACACATATAGCCACATTTGGTGATCTTAGGGCGCATATAAGAGTAGAGCCGAAATAGCGATATCAGCATTTATTTAAAGTTTTTGAAAAGGCAGATTGATGAAAGGCAGATGAAAGAATGGATGTACGAAAAGAGGACTGAATTATATTTCTGTCAGGGCTACTCCCATTGTAATCTGAGTATTATCAAATCATATTTTTATATTTCATCGATATCGAAAACGTAATTTAATATGCTGCTTCATAATTCCATTCGCAATTGTTTTCTTGAACTTTGTGCTGTATTTTTCCCCTATCCTTTCTTATTAACCAATTTCAAGTAGAGAAGGCTCAAGTTCCTGATAACAGTCGTATTTCGATTTATTTATCTATCTTTAACTTTGCCAATAATTTCTAATTTATTTCCTAGAAAAACCATCTTTTTTCTATATTTCTGAATAAAAGGTGAACTTATACAATATTCATTTCACTACTTTTTCTTAATTTCTTTTTGAAACTGCAACATAAATTTTATTTATATATTGACTCTTTTCCTTGCAATTAATTCCGCGCTTTCAACTTTAATTCTTACCTGGTCAAGTATTTCTAGGGAATGAAGTTTGATCGGGGTTTCATAAATTTTTATTTCATTTGGAGGTTTTTTTGTATCTTTTCAATTATTTTCGAATTTAATTTCATAAGTAATTGATACATATCTCGAATTCCTGAGATAAATTTTAATTCCAATCCCATTATTATTTCATTCTCCCTGAAGCATATTGCATATGATTCGATATCGTGGTATACGAGTATTTCTAAATGTGCCGCCCGTATCGGAAATTTGTTAACTACGTTGACCGCCGTACAAAAGGACCCGGTTTTGAATCCAGGAGAAGGCATGGATGTTGGTAAAAGTATACCGCCCATACGGCATGGGGGAACTCAAAATATGCGGCTATCTCAAAATCCTCTCGAGAGATTGGTAGTAGGTAAGAGAGTGGAAGATACTGGGATTAGCCCCTCTAGGTACTCTCATTCAAAATTGGGGTAGAACTCTGCATAGAGTCGGATTTTCACCAGTAAGGTGCTTAAGGCTCTTGCCAAAACAGACTGAATCTTATACTACTTGCTGAGATGATATTAATTCGTGGGCTTGTTCTAATTTGATCTGACAAGTAAGACTGGCAACAACAACAACATTTCTAAACTGTTGCAAACTAATTCCAATGTCTACATCCTTCGAGATTTCATATGAAATTCCTAACTTTAATATTTCAGTGCAGATTTCTATCAATGGGACCTTTCGGAAAGAAATGTTATTTTTAAAAATTAATTTACACGACTTTATTACCTGGGATCTTTCTCTTATATTTGTTATTCAACGTACGATATTTTTAATTAAACTCAGATTTCAAAATTCCTCTGAGACATACAAAATTTCTTCTGCTTCCCTGTGATTGCTCCAGAATTACTATTCAGCTAAGTAATACATTAACAGTATATATTTTATTGCCTTCTTTTAGGTGCTAGTTTTCTTGAATCAAAATTTTTAGAGAGGAAACACAGTGACTCATTGAAGTTATACGTAAGAAAATCCTTCTTTGCCAATGGTATGGTATATTTAATTATGGGAAAGCACTCAAGGGCTATCTATCTAAGGGAAGGAATGCCTTCAAAGAGCACTTTCCAAGGGAAACTGGCTGGTAAACATGTTACACGCGGGGAAAACCACGAAAATGCCCGTGCAGCCAGCCCATTAGCCGGGATTCGATGTTCAGCGACTTTACCGCGCGGCCGCTAGTGGGGCCCCTACTTTGTCGAAAAAGAGAAAGTTCTTCCCTTTCAGTAAAAATGTTCCGTTTTTTAAATGGTATCATTTCAAAATTATTTCAGTCATTCATATTCACTTCGCTAAATTTAAGAATTAAATGCTCGTTTTGAATTCACATTAAACTTCAGGCATTCAGAAAGAAATGCGTTGGCTTTACAGTATTCTGTAATTTTTCATTAAAAGATTCGTATTTATGGAAACTAATAATCTTTCCCATTAATATACTTTTTACCCATTTTAATGGAATGAAAATAATTTTCTTTTAACTCGCATATTTATCTCTATAACTTATATTTCTCTGCTATTCTCTGAAAAAAATCATTTTTTATAATTTGCAGCATGTTCTTACCTATGTGAAGCAAGTTCCTAAATTTACTTAATTCCATCATAAATTTGCGAAGATATTGTATTATAATCTCAAATAAGATAAATATTTGAATGACTCCTGATCAATATACCTGCATACGGTATTTACATTACATTGTTCCGCATCTGTTTTTACTTCCATAAATTCACTTATGTTCATAACGTGCCCAGTACAAGTGAATTTGTTGAACAATCTTTTTTTACATGCTAATAAAATACAGTTCTTTTACACTAAAATAGTATTCTTAAAAGAGAATGTTTTTGTTTTAACCAAGCATTTTTTACGTTTGCAAACAGTGAATGCGAAAACAAGATTGAGAATTTCCAAGAAACTCGTACAGTCTGTTTCTTCTCATGAAAGGAAACTTTCAATTTTTATATGAAGAAAACTACTGTTGACTTAAGCTTTCAGTTCGCCAAGTATTTGTTTCATTCTTTGCCTACACTGCTTGTGGAATTCACCGTAATCAACATATTAAAAAAATGTCTGGGTGTACGCATTTTGCAAAAATATATTTCTGTGTAAGAAACGTATTACATAGGTGCATCAAATGAAATGACAGAGAAGAAAGATATCAATACATATGCAAAGTTTTGGAACTTTCCTGTATTTTGAGTTTAATTTCGGAAAAACATCCATGTTGAAAGTGATTTTTTTCGATGTTTTAATGATGCATCAAAAAGTTTTAAAAATGCTCTTACTGAATTTCTTTAAACATAATTTTGACAAAACTATTTAATAAGGCTCAGTTCACAATTGATCTATTGCATTACTCTTCCATATATTTTGTGGATTTTGCGCTTTTTAATGTTTTGGATACTTTGAGAAGTCTTAAGCCAAATGTTAGTTTTATACTATATTCTTTAGTATTTTAAAATCAGTTCTCTATCGATCTTTTAATTTTATTTCAAACTTTTTTTTTCTATTTAATATCTTTAATTCAGTTTTAATTTTAAATTTCAGTTCCATTCCCTCCCCCGTCATTTATTTTATTTGAGCATTTATAAATTTTAAGATTCCTCTTTTTTAATATTTAAAATTTTTCGGTGTCACATAACTGTGTCTTTCCTGAAGGTAAATTAATTTTTTTAATTCCTGATTTCTTTCTTGCCAAAATAATATTGTACTAATGTGATTTCTTGAAACCTTTAATATGTAAATGCGTTTTTTTAAGTGATCCGTAGTTTTCATATTTAAAACTTCTCCCCGGATTTCTTCATTATGTCTACGCAAAACTAGTTTTAATAAAAATCTCCCTTGCATTAATAAACTTTCAAGGGGGGAACAAAACGATACTGTGTGAGAATGTGACCTTTGTTCATAGGTATGTCTTTACGCTTTTTTAAGAGATAGGAAACATGCCGACAAAGTCAAGCTTATTCTTATATCATAGAATTATGAAGTAAAATCACGAAATTCTAATATTCATGTCGTATCATATATAGAGAAGACTGCCAGAGGCTGAGCACTGATAGTTCTGACGTGGGATCTATTGCAGACAAAATGTGTGGCTCCATGGCTGGTTTTCCCCATGTGTAACGTGTATACAAACTAGTTTTCCTTAGTTTATTTATCCACCCTTTCCTGTCAGAATGTTAATCAATTAGCGCAATTTAAGGGAGAAAGAAGTGCTATTTAAGTGAAAGTTTCGGAAGTAGATTTTAGAGCGTGTTATTCCTGTTTGAAGGTCACGTTGTTACTCTGACTTGATAGCGATTTGATATTATCGACGTTGAGTGCTTCTATCCATTGAGCTTGTTTCCGCCGGCTTCTTCGAGTGAGAGCCTTCCTGCGCGATTAAATTATCCTGTAAGCAGTTAGGCTAGTTTAATTAAGTTTCAAGTTCAACATTACTTGTTTAAGTTAAGCCAGAAGTGTTGGCTTATGTATGCCCAAGTGGGACAGTCTGTGAAACTCTTTGTGACTGAATAAAGAGTCATTTACACCCTTCTTCTGACTTTGTCTGTTGCTTTGGCCATAGAAGGCTGATTCCATTGTCACTGCTTTGGACATGAGAGGGAGATCTCAATACCATTTCGATTAAGAGCTGCTCCTTTGGCTAATTTATCTGCCTAATCATTACCAAAATGGTCATTATGTCTTTTGATCCATGAAATTTGAATTTTGTGGTTTTGGAATTTTGGCAAGAAGAGAATTTATGTTATTGCTGCTTCCTGTCTCTGTATTTTTTCTAACTTTCATCACTTTCTGACCACTCCTTCTTGGTGTTGCATTTTCAGTGTCGAGCAGTGTATACGAATGATATTTAAAAATATGGAAAAATAACTCAAAAATCTTTTCTCAGGAAGGCAAATCAGCAGTAAATAGAAAAATCATTATAAGAAACCAATTAAAGTTTGTAAAATTAATGATAAAGAATTGGAAAGAAAACAATTTTTTTTTTACTTCTAAAATGAGAGTAGTGCAAATTAATCAAAAGTATAAGTTGACATTTTATTGAGAAAAATAATAAATGACTAATTATGGCTCAAAATAACTATAAGCTCTTAACGTACTTGTGTGAAGTTTCAAAACTAATCAAGGGTGAGCTTAAGAGCAAACGGAAGACAAAAAAAGAATTAATTAGTTAAAAAATACGAATACGAATCGAAATTCATTATCTAGAAAGTGAAGTAAAAAAGAAAATTTTGGACCGAAATAAATTGTAGATGTGAAGGAAAGAAGTTAGAGTATGAATGATGTAACAATGATGAAAAAAAAAAGAATAAACATAAAGGAAAAGATGTAAAGTTATATAACTATGAGCCGTTTGCACTCGACAGGTGACTCTTCATCACCGCTCTATATGAAGCAATAGTTCGAGCGCTAAAGATGATTATTTAGTTTTGGTTTCAGCAATATCGCTTCATTTGTGTGTTCAGCAATACATGCGTATAAAGCAACTGCCAATCCTTAAACTTAAACGCATTTCTTATATCTATTGCTATATATGCGTCTTCGACGTTAGTTCGAACTCGACAGTTGTGGCAATAGAAATATTTTCACAGTTTATGGAGCCCAATAAGCATGGAATTGTTGTACCTATGTACTGTGGTACCAAAGTTTAGTTTTCTAAATGTAAAACCAAATATTTGCAAAAATCGGGAGAATAACCCTGGTCAGTAAGAGCGAATATTGGCAATGAAACAAGAAGCAATAGTAACAACTAGTCATTCGAATGCTATTTATTTAAGCTTATTTTCAATTAAATAAAAAAAGTCATACACCCGGGAGATGAAGAAATACTTAGGTAATCAAATAATTTGTAAAAAAACAGTAGAAGGGAATACTATAATGTTAAAACTTTTCTTACGTAATATTAACAACATACTGTATCCAATGAAGTGCAAGTAATGCGAGGCACTGGGTGCTATGGTATGAATAATCAGAATTTGGTACGTATCTATTATAGATGTAAAACCTGCCTTTCTCCTAGAACGGTTTCCCTATATAATCCCGGAACGTTCTAGCGACGAGTAGGGTTCAAGACCACACAGACGTCGTCAGAATATGGTTTAAGAAAAGGAAAGAAGATCTGAAAAGCAGACTTAATCCACAAGAAATCCAGGCCGGTAAAAAGAGGACGGAAAATCAGCCATCGATGGCAAGAGCGAAGTTGGAAAGCAACTGCGTAGACCTTCTCGGAAAGAAGATAAGGAAAATGCAGACGAGGAAGTCCATTCATTGCCCTAGCAATAGCAAAGAAGATTGTTAACCATATTTTTTTTATTCCATCCCTCTTTCGAGAATGACGCAGAAGAATCAGCAGCAAAAAGTGAGTTCCCATTCCAAGTTCCAAGTGTCTCTGTAAGCCGTGGCAATTGTGCATTTTCGCACAACTTGTTCCGACTGTCATCCATTTGGCTCCTAGACTAGCGCTTCAAGTAGTTGAATGTCTGTTTGTAGGTACAGAAGACAGCGTTGAAGGTACGGGATGGGGGAGTTTGACCGTGACCTTCAAGAAACCACGGTTTCTCGAACGGTTTGACCAGTTCTCGCATGAGTAGCAAATGAACTCCCAGCCACCTGCACTCCATTTTAAAGAGTGCAGTTTACCGCATTCCAGAAAATGCCCCACAAGAAGGGAGAAAATTTTGTCTTCAGGCCAATAACAAAATACTACAAAAAAAATCTACTTTTTCAGTTCAAGTCGTCTTCGCATCGACGTCAAGGTCATCCGGAAAAATAGTAACCTCTTTTCCCTCTCAAAGATCCTCTCAGAAACAGGATATGAAAACTAGGTCATCAGACCTAGTCAGAAATGGTGTTTCAAATCGCATATCTTCTTAATGAAACGATATTTCGAAACCTTTCTACCAGGATTATGTTTTTCCAACTTCCATAAATACGTAATGTCACACTGTCTTTCTTTTTTTAGACTCCTTGTATGAATTTCTGATCTTCTACTTCAGGACGAGTCTTTTCAGTTTATTCTTGCAAATAAATTTTAGTGACTATCATTCCATTACTTTGTGGTATCGTTTCCACAAAAATTAACGCTATCGCTACTGAAGTAGAAAATATATAATTGATTTTATTATATGGAGGATATAGTACTATATAAAATCATACAAGCATATTAAAACTATATTTTGTAAACTGATACTTTCCTTCTAAGCCCAAAGAAGTTTACATTCGTTTCAGGATAGTCCAGCTTTCTTTAAATGTTGATTTAAATTAAAATATTTGTTTCTCTAGACTTCTGATTATTTTACATGCTGCAAAATTTTATCCTTTACAAATGCAACTGCGTTTCAACCTCGCATACCGAAACACAATCCCCTCTGACAAATTTTAGCAGCCATATTCGAAATCTTATTAGTTCAATTAGGACTCAATGTTCCAGAGTCACTTGGGATATAAAAAAAGCTATTGCAATCAAAACCTTTTATTGAGAAGCACTAGTTTCTGTATACTATTTGCGAGACCACTTTTGAAATGACATACATGTCAGAAATAATCTTTTCCTTATGAGAGTAACACCTCAACAAGCCGGTACTTAAACAGCTCTACTCAGTGATCACAATACAGAGATAAAAATCAGCCATGGTTCTGCACAGTAACGTGGAAAGATGCGGCAACTGATATTTCCTAACTGCAGAATGATAACGGTCGCCCAAATGAGTGTTGTCTAATCAATCACTCTTTTGACGATAACGCTACTGGAGATCTCACGAGGAACTAATCCAATTTCCCGACCTCAAACCGTTAAATCATACTCTTAGGGAATAAGCTGCTATCTTGAATTCTACTCATGCTAGAATAGAGTTTCTCTGTATGCGAAGTAGAACATTACATCAATACTATTTAATTTTATACAATAGATTTCTTCATGGCAGGTATTTGTGGCTACAAAACAGTGGAAAGACTAATAGGAAATTATTGTATGTTTCAATCTAATACGATTTTTATTAAGGTGTCAATAATTATTTATGTTTGAGCATGTATTTTATCTCCTCAACGTAACACAACAGCCTACATTATGTACGTATAATATAACATTACTTTTCGAATGGATTGAATTATTTGTTTATGGCAAACACTCTAGATTTAAGAAAGGGACGTTTTCTTGGAAATTTTATTTTCTAAGAAAATTTCTAAGACTCTTTTTATTTTCTGAGTTTAACATACGAGTAGTCCTCCAGTGATTAGGGAAGCTTACTACGGTACCGGAGAGCCTACTACGGACCCCTGGTCCCCCCCCACGGAGTGCACTCCCTCAAAATTGGGGGTGGAGAATAGAAGTCCAACCTCTCTTCGGAGTAGGCTCTGGCAACCATTGTTCCATGTGATATGGACAAGACAACAACAACAACATACCAGTAAGATAGAACTGCTCATGAATAATTATCATTATTTCTATGGGCAAACCTTCGTAACCTCATGCAGCTAGCCTGTCTAATGCTGTAAACAAAATCTGTTGGGTAAGCGTATGTAGCGTATAGCGGCTTTAGCCATCCAGCAACTAATCAAATCTTAGCTGAATTTTTTATTACTTTTTTTATAGTTACTTGAATATTTGTCACGGCTAAGCTGCTAAGATTTCTTTGTATTATCTATACAAATTACATTCCTCTTTAATAAACATATTTTCATTTCTGTACGCATAAAGAACAGAAAAGGATATAGATCCTCGATTTCTATCCCTTGACTGTTGCCGATTAAAGTTGGAAGGGAGTTCAGAACAGATCGCCCTCAAGCGCTTTACTAAAACTGAGTAATCCTCATTCTCGGAAATATACTATTGTATGCCTTTTGCCTTCTATTATTTTACGATTTGAATAGACCAGGGACTCATTATTGTTACTTTAAAAATTATCATTATTGCACAAATTTGTTAGCGAATTAGTCTTTGTGATATTATGGGAATGCTTTCTTGGATCTATGGTGTGCTAGAAGTCAATTTAAATATTATGGTAGTATGTTCACCAATTTCAGATGTTTTCTTAAGTTTAATAAAATTTTAGAGTTTGTTATTGGTTCTGTAGTTAATAAATTTTATATGTTTCATTGGTTTGATAAGCTTCTTTACATAAAAACTTAAGAGCTGGCAGAACAGACTTCTTAGCTCCCAAAATTAATTTCAATGTATAATAATGTACTGCATCGTAATGCCACGCTCGTGTTTTATACACTTTCGTGTCCTCATTGTAACAGCAAGATAATGAGATTGTAACAGCAAGATAATTTATTCCGCTTGAGATATCTCTCGTGTGTTATTCCTGTAATTTATGCGTCCTCCATGTTATTCCTGTGTTTATAAGAAGCTTGTTTCCTCTTGATTCCATTCGTTTATGAAATAAAAATATAAAAGTAGCGATCATGCATTTAATATAAAAATCTACGTATTTATGAAAATCGTACAAATTTAAAAAATACTTACGATAGATATGATACTAAAAATAAATGGAACAAATCTCACATAGTAAGAATGATAAGAGCAAGATTGCAATATTTTCTTATCCTTGCATGTATGTATTTTGCTACAATATGAGGTATGCGATTTAATTGAAAGATTAAACCCCTGCAAAATGATATTTAGATCACGTTAACAGTTTAATCTATTAAATAACCCTCAACGTAACTTAAGTGGAATCTACAAATAAAAGCTAAGGTAAGACATACGGACCTAACTGAGGCACCAAATGTTGTAGTAGCAATCTCATTTCTTCAACAGCTTGCAGAAACTTACATTTTTCAAACTGCTTTGAGATACCAACTGCATTCTATGTATAAAGAAATAAGTCGAAGCCGAAATGTGTTACTCTTTATCCAAGAAGTCAAAGTCGACACGCACAGCTGGGTCTTCTTTCATTGGTAACAGCATTAAATGGAGTTAAACGTCAGTGGCAAAATGTTTTTCAGAAGATTCCCTCGCCTGATGCTTACCCTTTGCTCCCTAGCTCTACCTTCTTTCCTTCTCACACTGATATCTCGTTCATCCCATCTGCCACTGAAAGGGGATACGATCGATAAAGTAACCGCTATTAACAGCTACTAGAAAAAGGCATTCTTGCTGAAGAATATTTTTCTGATACAAACTTTCAAGTTGGACACATAAGAAAGCAAATTTTTACCAGCAAAAGTTACATTTTACTAAATATTAGACAAAGAGCAATTTTATTTTCAGGCAGCAAATTTACTGCTCATAGAGTGCGTTTAAATAACTCTCAGCAGTATACTCGTTCCAAAAACAAAGAAAGGAAAAGAAAAGAAAATAAGTACATTTCAAGCTAATTTAATCATAAAAGGAACTCCTCACATATTCTTCATAAAGAAGTACATTTTAAGTGATAAAATATAATTAGCGCCAAGTTAAACGTACCTGATGTTGAAGAATGCAAGATTTCATTGAAATCAAGAACTGAACCAAATCTTTCTCTAGCTACATCTAAGCGCAATAACGACTCAAAGTTTATAAAATTTATCCATCGTATTCCTTTTATTTTGATTTCTTTTTTCCCTTAGAAGTTAAACATTCATTCTCCATCGTCTAAATAAAAACGGCCAGATACATCCCAGCTTTGTAAAATGCCAGTGAGAAGTTATTGCATCTTTTCTTGGATAAGTTAACGGTCCTAGCTCTTATCTTCAGATCAAGAGATCGGTTATTTGTTGCTGGTTGAAATAAGCTAGGAAAAAATAAAACTGTCCAAATTGTCAAGGGACAACACTATATTTTCTTCTGCACTGTAGCGACCATGAGACAAATATGAAAACTCACCTGGGAGCTATCTGGAAACTGAAACAGGGGTTTTCCAATTGTTGGCTGGATATGCTAACTAGTAAATAATAAACGAAAGCCTAGGAGAAGTATCCTTAAACCCTGTCCCTTATTACAGGTTCACTGTGAAGAAGCACGAGATCCAACAAGCGAAATTCAAGTAGTGGCAAATTATCATTTAATCATATATTAGCGTGGATGCTATTGTAAAGACTATCGCGTTTTAGAAACAATGAACTTGATAAACAGATTACTCTTCTACCAGGAACTCAATAATATATCTTTATGCGCTATATGGATATACCACAAGAACACACATGACAGGAAAGCCACAACACCTCAAACCATCAAATTAAAAAGGTAACGATTTTGTATTTAAATGTAATAATAATAATCTTATAAATCATATTTTCTAAGAACATATTTGACATTCCAATTAGCTTAATGTAAGTACTTTTATTTACATTTTCCCTCTGCGAAACAGTTAAGATAATGATTTTGTTAATGGCATAAAATACTCCCAGGTACACATATTTCCTGCTTTGTTATCTCTTTGATGACTATTAATTTTACTTAAAAGTGCTAAATGTTACAATTCTCATTTCGTTATGTTAGAAGCAAGATGAAAGACTATAGCTTTGTCTCACGAAACTCAGTTTATCATTCGTATTAACTCATTAGATTAAGACTGTCTACAGAATTATTTTATTTATATTTGGAAAGAGTTCTTCGCAATTTCTCGTAGTCGCAGCATTTGAGTCTCGTTAATTAAAAATTAATCTTGCTAGTTTCGTTTCACGTGAAAATCCCTTCCCTGGTTTTGGGTTCGTGACTTCGTTCAAAATCGAGCACATTTTAGTTTTTTATAGAACTGATCCATTGATAAATAAGTTTGTGACTGCAAAAAAAAAGTAAAGCATTAGAATGTTATTTAAGCTAATCCCGGTGTCTGATACTTCTTCTTTTTTAAATATTTAATTAAATCACTATCTTTAATTTAATACATAATTTGAATTAAAATTACTCGGCGGTCCGAAAGACACATCAATAATTCATATAAGTCAAACAAATGCATAAAAGAATGCGATTTGCATAAAGTTGAATCCCAACGAGAGGAATGATTTCATTGGTTAAATATTTAGTTCACACAGCTTTTCATCTAACGTCTTTCTAACTAAACTCGCTTTACCATGTCGATAGCAATAATCACAGAATAACATTAAAAAAGATGCTAAATAATTTTTTCTTAGTACATAAAGTAGTCGCTTAACGTACTAAGCTTCGGGATATTCAGTCCCAACGGTAACTGTTCAATTATAAAACATATCCTAAACCTTTAGGATGTTATGGTCGATCCCCAAAGGCAAGAAAAAATTCTATGAATTTCTGCATCTGAATTAATAGTTATCAAATTAGTTTTGACTGTGATCGTTATTATCGATATGAATACCGTCCTCTATAACTTTTCGTCAAAACTAAAACTGTATCCCCTACCAAGAAATATCACTGCTACGTAATCATCTTTACGTTATCCATCTTTGTTAGGCCACCAGCGGCCGAGTGATAAAGCCGCTAAACGCTGGTAGCTCAAACTTAGGTTAGATTCAAGACGAACGGGCTGGTTTGCATGGGCGTTTTCTTGGTTTTTCCCCATGTGTAACGTGCATACTAGCTAGTTTCCCTTAGAAAAGTCCTCTACGAAGACATATCTTCCTTTAGGCAGATAGCCCTTGCGTGCTTTAGCATAAATCAATAAACCAAATCATTTTTGTTATAATCTAACATCGATCAAAGCAGATCTATGATTGAGGCAAACGATACTTCGTATTGAATTAAAATTTGCATTACAAAGGCCCATTATTCTTATCACATAAATGCAAAAGAAAAGTTAACTAGCACAGCTTTTGAAGAGACACTGCATAACAAATCGCAAATATTTTCAAAATGAAAATGGCAACGCCTATGTCCGCGCATTCGATACGAAAGACGTACGTAGAATTTGAAACAGGAGAACAGAAAAAACAGTTGCTATCATATTTGATTTTATATCACTGCATGCATCATATCTAAATAGGCAAATAAACGACTGAAAATAAAGTTTTCGCGATTAAAGTAATTTCACAATTTCTGATCAATGAATTTCTGAATTTCTAAATAATATGAAAGAAATCGCTTCGTTATATGGGACAGTACGATTTTACATTATTATTCTTAAAAAAACCGTTAATCTTATTAAAGGAAGCCTAGAACTTATATTTTCCGTAGAATGAAGTTCCGTGTTAGGGTAATTCAGAATAAAATTAAACAAAATAAATAAGCAATGCATTTCTTTCAAAACGTCCGTACATCATATCAAAAGATTTCCGATACTGAAGTACCGGCAATTTATACGACAGAATGTCTCTAGATAAATGCACAAAAAAAAGGTATATCGGAAATGGTTTTCTCCTCAAATTCCAGATGTGTCGAAACGAGCAGCTCTTTTAGAAAGGAGGGGGGGGGAATTAAATATTTCCATAACTAACACATGATAGGTAAATATAAGTTACCAGCTGCGTTTGATGTGTTTGTGCTTAAAACCGCACTTTGCATTAAACTTTCAAAATTAGACACTTTTAGAAAGCTAACATAGCTGCCCTTTAATGCATCATGACATTGACAAAATTTTCTATTGCAGCTTTTTTTTTTAACTTCTTTCAATTCCCTTTCTATGTTTCTTATTTCTAAAATTAAATTTGAATATTAAGGATAAAATGTATTTCACGTAGAAGATAAGACATTTTGGAACTGGGAAAAATGTACTAACGTAGCACTAAAATAACTGAATTAGTTTTCGGAAACTAATCAGCTTTCTTTTTACCAGTACTGTTAAAGGTAATTTACATTCGACGTTAAAATATTTGGACCCGTGAGTAACTTTTTTGCTTCAAAGTATAGTAATAATGAAACCCGTCTCATGTATTTACGTAACGAAAAGTGTCAAATGCTTTCAATATCAAAGGCTTTTTATTTTTTGCTGCTAAAGAGTAAATTTTAAACTATAATTCAGTGAATTATCTTTATTCGTAATCAGTTAACCTTTTAGCGCTCATTTAATGAAATTAATTCTTTTTTACTTTTTTTTACTTTTCTATTCAAGACAGTCCATCCGCTTAAGAAAGAAGCTTGTCTACCTGTTAAGGTCCTGTCGACGATTATAACTATTTCTTGTCGCCTTAGGTTATGTCTCACGAACGGTTGAGTCAAAGATTGGTAGGTAAGCTGTAAAGGGACATTTGAAGTACATTACGTTTGGATGCAAATTTTGGGGCCACAAGCTGTATGTGAAATTAATGCTGCATCACTGTTATTGGATTTTAAACTGTGTTCAAACCGATTAATCATTTATATGAGGAATTCTAAATGTTATCGAATTTTTGTCACAGACACTATAAATTTGTACATAAATACTTATGTATACACATGCACTTTCAAAACTACATAAACTAATTCAAAATGTGTTGGTGCTATAATCACTAATACAAATATACAAATAATCTAATTCTGTTACGAGTATTATAAGTAATTACACTTATATATTCACTCACTATTAAAAGCATTAACTAGTTCAAATAAGTATGTTGATGCAGACACTTATACAAATATACAAATACTTTTCAGTTTCTATTACAGACACTATAAATTTGTATATAACGCATGTATTTTTTCAAGCATCGCTAAACTGCACTATACAAGCATCATTAAAATACATAAATTAGTTCAAACGAATATATTGAGGCAAACAACTTGTGCAGATAATTGCGATATATTCGTGTAGCATATAAATGTCAATGCAACTGCAGTATAAGTATGTACAAGTTGCGAAAATATGTACTGATAATTAGTACTGTATAACTGATACAACACAGACACATTCATACATAACTTTCAATGTGGGAACATTGAATACATAAATTGCTAACACAAATAAGCACAGTAAATACTGGGACACTGATACATATGTGCATACATGGCTGGAACTGTTTATATATAATAAATGTATGGAAAACCCAATGATTTAAGTTTCTAGCTGATGAACTAACCCGATTATTATTATTATTATTAACGTCTTCCACCCTAAGGCACTACACGGGAGGAATGCCTTCGTGGAAGACTTTCTAAGGGAAACTGGCTCGTATTAACACGTTACACATGGAGAAACCCACAGAAACTCCATGCAGCCGGCTCGTTAGCGGGATTCGAACCTCAGACTGAATAACCAGAGTTCAGAAACTTTACCGTTCGTCCTGCTGGTGGGGCGAACTAACCCGATGACATAGGAAAACATGCATGAATTATCCTCTTCTACTGTATGTTTTTGTCAAACTAGACACACTTTAAAATGAAAGCTTTACACAGAATGTTATTAAACAGGCCGATGACTATTTACCGCCGATTGCGCCTTTGTAATTTACTAAGATAAATTATGTGAGAGTAGAATGCCCTCAGAAGAACGTACGGGAGGATTACCTGCTTTAAAAGGTACTTGAGTAAGCTCCCTCATGATCTTCATGGAGGATTCCTCAGGTAACCCAACTCGCATATATGTCGCACATTAATTAGTTTATCGTTGAATAGCAGAAGAAAGCACCAGTGCTTTACCATGGGGTGAACAGGTGCTGCTCTTTGATTGCAACTTTCTGTACTTTAAATTTTTTTTCAAGGTACAGTATTTCTCCAAAATTAATAATTGAACAGATTTGTGAGAATGAATTCATGGTATATGTGATTCTCTTGTTTTTATGACGATGCAATGCTTTTGTGAGAATGAATTTATAGTATATGTGATTCTCTTGTATTTATGACGATGCAATGCTTTTGTGAGAATGAATTTATAGTAAATGTGATTCTCTTGTATTTATGACGATACAATGCTTTTGTGAGAATGAATTCATAGTATATGTGATTCTCTTGTATTTATGACGATGCAATGCTTTTGTGAGAATAAATTCATAGTATATGCGATGCTCTTGTATTTATGACGATGCAATGCTTGCTGTAATGAGTGCTTGGACGGGATGTAGCTCATAAGAAAGCTTGCAATTGGAAGCTAATGACGTGCGTTTTATGGTGGAAAGTACTTGAAGGGGAGAAAAGCTCATGACACGGGATAACCACGAAATATTCATTACTTCAACTTGCTTCGCCTCCAAGAATTGAACTTGTGACCAAATGATTATAAGAATTTAGTGGCCTTGTCGTTCAGGCTTAACATCGCTTAGCTTTTTTATCGTTTCTTTTTACATTTTACATATTGCATTTAACATTTTTATGAAAACTGAGGTGCACAGAGTTTTTTGTATAGAATGCACTTTTAATTTTTAAAGGTTGGTATAAAACGATTGTTATTTGTTTATTTGTAACTTAGTTAATTGTAAGTGTATAGAAACACACAAAAAAAGATTCTGCAGAGAAGAGGTGTAATCACTCAATGGCTGACCTCCTCTTGGCAACGTAAACGTCAAATAGTGATAATACAGCTTTTTCATGTGTACTTTTTGTTTCCACTTAATTTGTTCTTTTATTAAAACTTCTTTTGCCATTTTTTCACTGGAAGTCTCATTTTCCATTTGATTTTTGTATTTTTTATAATTTTAACAAATGAAAAACAGTTATTATAATGTTAACAATTGCAACCCTGTCGTATATATAGGGTGATTCTAAATTGTTTCGACAAATTAAGAGGGCTGAAAGTACCCATCCAGACAAGCAATAATTACCATAGAACATAGGGTCTCATTCTACCCTGAGAGGCAGAAAAGAGGAATATTAGAATTCCAACCCGAACATGCAACAGTGTTGAGAGAGTGCATGAACGAGACCAAACGTTGCGCAATCAGATTTATTATTTAGTGAAAAACTCACAGAAAGTGCTAAAGTCTTCCATCCTACATTTCGTGAACGTCCTGCATTGCTTTTTGAGATGCCAAAAGGACTGGTTTCTCTCATTCTTCGATCAACACCCGAGAAGGTTGGATGACTTGTTATCCGACGAATGGAAACCACTGTTCGTACAATCTTCGTGAATTCGCGTCCATTCCCTTTCGCTTCATCGTATGTGAGGTGAATATCTGCCAATTCCTCGTACGTGTACTACGCCATAGCATTCAGACGATGTTACTAAGGTAATACCTGAAGCAAAAATGTTGTGCAGTTTTCAATAACACCGTTTGCTCTAATTGGCTTTCTCCAGTACCAATTAAGAGCAAAATGATACTTCTTCACAGTGCAAATTTGGATACGATTAATTCTTGATAGCCTTTAGGAGATAGTTTCCTTGTTCTTTCTCTATGAGTTTCTACTTTCCTCATATCTGCCTCTCGGGGGGGGGGGAATGCTACCCTATGTTCTATGGTAATTATTGCTGGTCTGGATGGGTAGTATTGTAGGGTTTTTCTTATTTTGCATAAAAAGTTTATTTTAACTTTGATACTAATTCTACACTTTTCAACTTCTCATATTCTCTCGCCAGTATGTAAATTTAAAGTTAAGTGAAGTGCTTATTTAAACGTGTGAATATCTCAGTTTATTCAGAGCGTGCTTCGCTAGCCAAGCGCACGTTTCGTTGTTATTTCGCTGTTACGATAGTAAGCCTTTTGGCCTGATCAGATTTAGCCTCACGCCGGTTAGGTTCTTGTGAGTCCACCTCTTAGGTGTAACTTAAGTGCTATCTTGCACTATTTATTCCAGGTTTCACTTGCATTCTACGTTTAGTTTCCACCGCAAGTTGATGGTGTTTTTGTAACGCACGAAGCCCCGTGCCTTTCTGTTAATTATTTTGAATTAATAAAAGGTTATTTTTACCCTTCGTCCGAGTATATTAATATCATATCTAAAGATACTTGTAGTAATATTTTAATTTACAAATTTCGATGCATATGTAAAAATTACGATAATCATTCTAGGTGCACACAATATTATGTGTTATATGAAAAAATAAATATCAGAAAATTATTTTGTCTTAATATTTTAGTTTCTATGAAACGTAACCGAAAATGAAATGAAAATATTACTATTTTAATTATATTACAACATGTTAATAGCTGCTCATTAAAAGTATAGAAAAATGATGCATGAGTTAAGATTTATGTTTGATGTCACCACTCTTAAAGCATTTAAAGAAATAATGCAAGCAATGAAATGCACATTTTCTTTTGCAATAAAGGCACGGAAGTTACATTTAAGACTCATAATCGTATGTTATCAATATCTTTGTCATTTTGCTAACGTTCCGAGGCTTTGCATTGATGTAAAAAGATATTTTAGATGAAGATTGAATATTATACAGAAATCGTTTGAGAAACGTTCTTGAAAAACGATTTCCACATTAGATTTATAGACAGAGACTGATGACAAAAATGTGTCAGCATAAATCCCCCGAATAGCTCCATTTCGTAAAGGAAAAGCGTTAGAACCTTGATTATGCGGTTCGATGAGTGCTTGGACGGAATGTAGCTGATAAGAAAGCTTGCAATTGGAAGCTAATGACTTAACGTGCGTTTTATGGTGGAAAGTACTTGAAGGGGAGAAAAGCTCATGACACGGGATAACCACGAAATATTCATTACTTCAACTTGCTTCGCCTCCAAGAATCGAACTTGTGACCAAATGATTATAAGAATTAATCAAGCTTTAATCAAGCTTCGAACGCTTATGTACTCAAAATAAATTGAAAAATAAGATCATAATGACTGAAGATGGATGAACAGATTGAAGGAGAGACTTTAAATAATTAAGATGTTAATCTCACGTTTTCCTCTTGTTTAGAAATTTCTTCAAATATAAATTATAATTATTTTACAATATTTGTTTCGTTTTAACTTTAATATCTTAGTAATAGAATTCATGCTATCAAACACAATAGAGTTCAACTTTCAAAGCCTTCGGCTGAAATACGGACTGCTCTTTATAATATTTTCAATCATCTGGTATCTTAAATCAACCAACCAGTGAAGGGAAACTTAAATGACTGCACTACGTTCTTTACTTGAATTGTATCAGCAATGTGACCAGATGTTAACCGAGTTAATCACTGTGAATCTGTGAGGCTTAGCCACTACAGAAAAGATGGACGTAGTTCTAATTAGAACCCTGGTAACTGAACCGAATATCAGCATAAGGGTTTTTGTGGGGTTTTTTTTCCTTGTATAACATGAATGCAAACCAGATCATTTTAAACGTCCCCCATAAAGGTTTTCATCTAACTAGTAAGATAGCCTTCAAGACTTTAAAACGAGTACTTTAGAAATCAAATTTAGAAAAAGAGATAATAATGTTTTTTTTTAATATTATTTTTCGTTTTCTGACAAATGTACTCACATATAGAAAACAGACATGGTTGCGTTCCATGCAACAGTAATCTAACACAAGAATCACTAACTCCAACCGTTAGGTCCGATAGTAATTTAGAAGAGAATGATTATTTGCTAAACAAAGTCAGTTATTGGGTACTCTTTTTTGTGGACAAAATACAAGCAGTTAGGTGACCACAAATATTTTCTGCCTTATTTGCATTTAATAATAAAACTTTTCGAACTACATTCATGCCTGTCTCTTTTAATAATCACTCTAGATGAGAAGGGAAAAAATGATAATTTATTGGAAAGTTTTATTTAAATAACTGAATAACAGTTGTTGTGACTTACCTCACTTGTCTGACAGTAACATCAGCACAAGGCCACGAAATTCATCGTCGCAAGGAGTGCAAGATTGCTTCTGCCGTTGGCAAGAGCCTTGAGCACATTAAAAAGGACCTAGTTTTCAGATCTACTACTGCTCGAAAGTTTTTTGGAATTTCAATAAGTTTAATCCAATTGCAATAAAAAGTTCTTATTATTTATAGGAACAATAGGTTGACTTTTGCATTATATGCATTAAAATGTAGCTAATTGTGGATTTTTTACGAA
Source organism: Stegodyphus dumicola (assembly GCF_044657685.1). Classification (NCBI taxonomy): domain Eukaryota; kingdom Metazoa; phylum Arthropoda; class Arachnida; order Araneae; family Eresidae; genus Stegodyphus; species Stegodyphus dumicola. The sequence goes on from NC_140781.1 coordinate 188,192,155, forward strand.
CTTTGGCGATATTATTCGGTAGCAAATTCACTACAAACACAATGATAAAAATTTGAATTATAACGGGGTTTGATCAACTTATAATGGGATTTCATTAGGCTGTTAGTGATATTTCAAACCTCCTATTTATAATATCAGCAACAGGTATAAGCCAAGATATTTGAAAATAGCGCCGCCTATTTGTATATCAATAATCGGTATAATTCAGAATTTGGCATGTGCCTACATCATGCCGTGTTTAGCTTCATGGTCCCTATAACCGATTTTATCTGTGGCAATACAAATTTCAAATTTATAATTAATTAGAAAATCAAAACTTTAATTACAAATTTCAAATTTATAATTAATTATAAAATAAAACTTTAACTAAAAAAAAGATATAAATTTTTAAAAAAATCTTAAATTAGTTTGAACAGATTTCTTAGGTAATGGCTATAATTTCGATTTCAAATAAATGATGTAGCTATGAATATGATTTCCAGTATTATATACAAAACATGTTTATAAAAACCGCAATATTGTTCTGTAAAAGCGACTAACTTGGGTAAAGTGCTTTAAATTGCGATTATAGTTCAAGCATATTAGAGGTATTTTCAGCCAAATGGACAGTTTAGCTATTTTAGAAGCAACATATTTCTTGCCCACTAAATAGCTGACGTTAAGCATGAGTTCGAACAGAATATTTTACTCAGTAATGTGAGTTTTAGTAGCTCATTGTACTTCCTCAGTTTTTTTTTATGCATTTCGACTTTTTAACAATTAATTTCATTGCATTAGTTACGTACAGATAACTTTAATAAAATTTAGTTCTTATAGGCGCAAATATTTGAATTCGACAAAATCAAAGATGACTACTTATTTTGCATATCACTTGAGAATTTTTAGTTCTTAGGGAACATTGAGAACCATATTCGGATCAGGTTTTTCTATTCTTCGCAGAGAATACAGCTGTTTGAGGATCAATATTAATTTTAACATTTTTATCCCAAACGATACGCAAAATAGCACTTTTATCATAACTGAAAATTTGCACTGGAGCATCGCAAGATTCATGTTCACATGAACTTCAGTTTCACTAGAAAAGTGAAATAATAATCACTCTTAAAGACGAGGAATCATTGAAAGATGATATATTTCCTTCCTTTCTTTTTGAAGCCTCTGAAATAGTTTTTCTCTATTAATTCCCTTGGCAAGTCAAAGGAACTCTCTAGCTTCTCAGAAGAATTGTTTGAATAAGTTTACCATATTTTTAAATAATATATACTTATTCAATCAGCCTACGGTCTGATCTTTTAAAAAATATAAGTGCATGTGAAAGCTATGAATTAATTTGTTTCTTCCAATGGAAAAACTGATTTAAATATCCTATGCAAAATTTTCCTTCTTAAATTTGCATTACTGTGGGAAATGGCCTCTCGAGCTCGAGCGGAAAGAAAATAGTGGAAATTTGATTAGGTTATCCATCCTCGCCCTAACGACAGGTCTGTTTCGTGAAAACCGTCGAAGAGATAATCTCTTCATTGTAAATGCATTCAATCTGGGTACTAAATTTAAAGATATTATTATACCATATTTTTCGAATGATTAATCTTTTAAATTTGATTCATTTCTTTTATATCTTTTATATATTCAGCGTGGAATTTACAATCATACTATATCCTTTGTACATTAAAAGAAAATTTTGTAAGGCTTTGTTAGCTTTCGACAATCGGAATATCAAAACAAATAAAAAAGAAACGTTTACAAGAAAAGTCTTCCCAAAGGCAGATAGCTCTCGAGTGCTTTGCCGTATCAAAACAAAATTTGCAAGAAAAGTATTAATGATTTTAAGAATAAACCCAAGACTGAATTAATAAATAATACGAATAATAAGTTTAAGAATAAACCTTCATAAATATTGCCTTATAAGTCGTCTAAGTACAAGAACAAAATAAATCAAATAGGTCTGATTATATATATATTAGATGTTATCCAAAAGTTGGAGAAATTACTACAGATGAATAAATACCTCCTATTATTTTCTCCCAACGTAGAAAATAAGACTTGCCCACCAGCTGCTGAGCGGTAAAGCCGCTGACCACTGGTAATTCGATTCCAGGTGAAAGGAAGTTTCACTTACAAGAAAGTTTTTCCAGAGAAAGTTCTCTAGGGAGGCATCCCTCCCTTTAGGCAGGCAGCCCTCGCCAGCACTGACGTAACCAAATGAACCAAATCAAACTAAGCTAAAATAAGACACATATTCAATGCGATCCCAGCGTTTATGAAGCCATATTCTGTTACAGCATTCAGCACCATCTCAGATTTTTCTTAAATTTCATTTATGGAGTAAAGTTCTTTCGCTTTCAGTTCCATTTTCTCTTTAGACTAGAGGAAAAAAATTGCAGGAAGATAAATCTGGTGGATAACAGCTGTCTATTACATGCCAAACAATAATATATTAAAAACGCATGCGTAGCGGACAGTTTTGTCATTATTTAATCTCGTGTTCTGTTTCTAATTTGTTCGGAGGGACAATCCGGCTACATGTGTCGTAAGACCACGTAGGCGAATTGCGCCATAAGATTAAACATGTGCCATAAGATAATCCGACACAAACACACACATCCTGAATACGATTACAGTTAAAAAATATCTGAAATGTTTTAAAATTCATTGTATAATAGCTTCATGGATTTGATAAACACATCGTGGAATTTCTTTGAATTATTAAAACATAATGAACATTTAATTAATGAACTTTTCGTTCTACGATGCTGATACAAAAACTTTAAATCTTGCATGTCTAAAGCCACTTTATTTCTATTACTAAAACTACTCTCGTACAATTCTGTACCCTTATTTTTAAAACTCTGTAAATCAAAGCACGTGTCAAATATCAATATTTAAAGATATAAAAGTTGTAGTTATCTTTATGGACCACTATGTACAATACAATTCTTATTTAGCTATACGCTGAGTTGACAGATACGCCTTTACTTTCGCAACTGTTCATCTTACATATACTTCCGGTTACCAAAAAATTTTTATTTTAAATGACGCAAATATTCAGGTTTTAATATTTTTAATTTTTTTTAATTTAAGTAATGAGTTTTGTAAAAATTTCGATATCTAACTTTTTTATATGGTTTTCCGTTTCGTATAATTATAATTAGTAAGTCAGGAGATAACATAAAACCCAAACTTTCAACAATAGTTTGAGTGACAACTGAAACATTAGCCATTCTTTTTGCAAAATACGACATGCCTGGAGGTAATGCATCAATTTAGTTTCTTTTCTCAGAAACCTAGTACACATGATCCATAATGCAGTAAAAATTAACACAAGATAATAAACGCTGTTCCGAAAACTTTCCTCAGGGAAAAGCTATCAAAAAAAGGAATATAAGCGGCTGCAGTCTGAAGTTCACATTGATATAAAATAGAAGCCATCCCCATCCTTCCTATATAAAGAAAAGAAAAAGGATTTGCATCTTTATAAAATAATTCAGAACGGCGTCTAGGACTAAAATAAGACACATATTCAATGCGATCCCAGCGTTTATGAAGCCATCCCAGCGTTTATGAAACGATTGCAAGAATTAGATCTAGGGGTTGTATTTTTGACGATATTTTGGCGGTTGCAAGCTAATACACAAGTACCCAGTTTTCGACAAACTTTAACTTATGTGTTGGGTTTAAAAGTTTTCAGTAGTTTTTGTAAAACCCAGGCATTAAATAGCGTCATTGTAAAATCAAGATTAGCCACTAACAAATTGAAACTAAACTACAGAATTGACATGACGAAAGTGCTGCTAACTGGAACTATATATATCACGTTCACCTTATTTTGGAGTTCTAATCACATTTGGTTCATTCATAAAAATCACAAATATTACGTAAATAATTTTCATTCACTTTCATTCAAATATCCCCGAAACTCTGTTCAACCTCATTATCAGAATAATTCAAAATCTTAGAATAAAAGTAAAATATTTATCCATATAGATATATAAAACTTATTTATGAGAGCACGTAAAATTGTCAACGATACATAATGATGCAAATTGAAAGGTTGGTGAAAGGTTGGGGGAACTGTTTTCCTAGTATCATATCACAATCATAATCGATTCTGGAGTGACCCATTCTTCGGTTGGTCCTGTAAACACCGGTTATTTTAATGATTTTTTTTTTCATTCTCCCGCTCCAGTATCCTAAATCTTCCATTTGTCAGGATTCTGTCTAATATTTAAAATAGTCATCCCACCATAATCCATATAGATATCGATTGGTGGTAATATCGAAGGTTTAATATGCATTTAATCCATAGCAAAGAAGGATATGCATCTATTATTTAAATATTTGATTTATCACATACTAATCGAAATTATCATTGCCGACTTCTGATATGAATTTTATTACTTTTACTCTCAGTTCGCGTTTACTTTGCTTTTCATCTTGAGACCTCTGTTTCTATGACCACAATGGAATAAAAATCTGCAAAGTAAAACATGACATGGGAACATGCGTATAAATATTTTTTTTTAATTTTAGTGAAGGATTATTTTCATGGTTAAACGTTTACTGTGCCTAACGTTTACGAAGATTAATTTCATACGACAATTCAGCGTCAATTTTAGGTAATATAACTACCACAGCATACTTCCAATGAAGCGTATGAACAGCAGGTGTGAGATTGGTTTACTTTATTATGGCAAAGAATACTAGGGCTATCTACCTAAGAGTGTTTTTCTAAGGAAAACTGACTCATACACACGTTACACATGTGAAAAACCACGAAAACGCTCACGCAGCCAGTCCGTTAGCCTAGATTCGAAACCAGGTCTGAACTGCCAGTGTTCAGCAATTTAACCACTCCACCGCTGGTGAGCCCCCAGAGGAGCAAGAGATACAAACACTTTCATGATTAGACATCTTTTCAGTAATACCAGGAAGAATTTAGTAAGCACAGAAAGTAAGCTACTATTTATTTCCACCGTAAACACAGCATCAGTTACACAGAAGTGTGTACTGCTCCAATAAATTCTAAAATAATATTTTGCATGGTTCCAATTTAACCACAATGTACTAAAATAGATATTTAGGTTAGGTTATATGAATATGGCAAAGATACAAGGGCTATCTGCCTAAGAGGAGAGAGGCCTTTTCGTGGAGGACTTCCTGAGGAACCTGGCTAGTATTCTTATTATGTATGGGGGAAATCCACCAGATGGCCAACTCTTTAACCTGGAATCGAACCCAAAACGGGTTGAATCACCAATACTGCATGACCACTAAGCTTCTGTCTTAACTATTCGGCCACTTATGGAGCGTGCTGAAATAAAACAAAGGCAAAAAAATTTTAAGAAGTGTCCTGCACCAAGAAGTGTACATGATTTCAGTATTGTGTATAAATATTTTTTATTAAATTCTGTCTTCATTCCAGTATAAAGGGTAGAAGAATTTAATCTTTTTGCCATTAATATTTTGTTTGACTAAATTCTTCGTAGTGGGTTATTTAATCATCTGCCAGCCTTATTATTAACACTGAATAATTTGAGATAAGCTGTGTGTTAATAAAAGATATTTAATCTCTATTATTTTTATGATGGACATGACTAAATTTATCTTACTTTCATGGCGAAAAGCTGGTCACCGACTTTTTTATTCTGCTATTTTGTAATCGGCCCGTATAACGATCAGTATCATAAATAAGAATGGGCAAATATTTTAGCTTTTTCCCACTATTTCTTCTAATTTAGGATTAAAGCTAGCTTCTGCGCTATATGGAATATGTACCTAATTACAGATGAAGCCCATAAAAGTGGTAAAACCGAGTAGATACAACCCCCAAATGCCATTTGTTTGACCCCGGATTCAAATCTCAATAAATGGGATGAGTGCATCGTTTTCCCCGTGAGTAATGTTATACTTTTATGAATATTCTGGCATTAAACAGGAGATGTTCGGGTCCTGTTCTTTCCAGATTCCTGAAAGAGTCCCCGCAGGACCTGGCATATGAAATAATCCATAAATGTGATTTCTTCAATGAGGTGCAGTTCAAAGAAGAAAAATGAAGCTCTTTGCTTCGGAAAAAGCTAAGTAAGTGTAATGTTATTAAGAGCCACTTTTCTTTCTTCAACTTCGGGAGAAAACAAGTGTATTCAAAGCGTTAAAACATCCATCATAAAAGCATACTTCTCTTAGTAGGTTACGATACGGCTCTTAAAAAACAGAAATACACCAACAAATCAGTTCTTGAATTATATAGTAAGTAATAGCTTTGTAGAGACATTAGGTTGTTTCGAAGCAACATATAGGAAAAATTGTCATTGCCCTCGCCGGGATTCGAACCTCGGAACTCTCGAATACGCGTCGAGCATATTGACTATTACACCACGAAGGCATGCTAAGCAGACGGGAGAAATACCTTATATACTCCCCATTTTAAAGGGCGACTGGGGATTAGGGAAGCCAATCGCCAAATTCTGGTGGTGGAGAATCATCATCCACCACCTTTTAGTTCGGGCACCACTGTAGAGACATTAGGTTATTTCGAAGTAGAAGACATGAAAAATGTGCAATACCCTCGTTGCGACTCGAGCCTCGGAACTCTTGAATACGCGTCGAGCGTTCTGACCACTATACCACGAAGGTGGGAAAAATAGCTTTTCAAAATTATTATCAATAAGCAAGAAAAGAATAATGTAATGCAATTAATAAAGTTACTAAATTTAGTTGGTTGAAAAAATAAATCAATGTTTTACGCAGGTCATTTTTGCTAACTCAGGGGCTTATTGATTGGTTACATGGGTCCCCCAGGCTAAAGCCCTGCGTCCCTGTTTACTCGGGAAGACCATGATAACAGCCGTGTGAGGACATGCATTGGAAACCGTACAATATCCTCACACAACAAAAATTGACTTCCACCATTTATATCGGGGGCCTCATCAGTGACTGAGCGGTTAAGACCCGTGAATCCTATCTGGGTTGGAGCTCAGGCGAATGCACTTGTTGTATAGTTGATTTTTCTCATGTATAATATGCTAGTCTCGCATAAAAGATTCTCCAGGAAGGCATTCGTTCCATGAGACACATAGCCCTCACCTGTTTTGCCATGTTCAAATAACCGAACCTAATTAATTTTAGGGGGTTCAGATCTTTTAAATGCGCTCTGAGAGAGCTTTGATTTTGAAGTAATATCTCCCTAAAAATGCATAGGTAAAAGTTTACAATTGGTTGGCCCTTGTTTTTTGGCGATCCTTTTTTGAAGCCAAGATCGGCACCAGGAAGGCACAATTTCAAGATGGCTGTTACACAAAACCAAAATAAAAAGTCAAAGAATTGCACAAACTCTGTGTACATGTACACATCGATCTGTTTTCACTTAAAAAAAATCCCAGAATTGCACAAACAAGGCATTGCGCACCGCGCCTTAAATTTGTCCATGTACACATCAATCTATTTTCATTTTAAAAAATCGGGAAGCTAAAAAACGTTAAAACAATCATGGTAACCAGAAATGAGGTTTCATCGCCAAAATTTAAAACAAAATTGTGGCTTATCGACGGGGCACCCAATTCTACACTAGAACTAGAGCCAATGCACAGATAATTCTTATGGCACAATTTATCTCGTTTCACAAATAGAATCAAGATGTTCGTCCAGTGATGAGATTTACGTGTTTATAAATGAAGTCTACTCATACAGAAGATAACAAATCGTTTGTATTTATCATTGTATTATCCAGTTCCATGTTAATTTTTAACATTTCCAATTTTATCCAATTTTCAGTTCCATGTTAATTTTTAAGACTTACTCGTCAAATAAAATGTACTATCCACGATTAGGAACGTCTAATTACTTTCACGATCAAGTTTTAAAAATTGTAGGTTTTAATTTATTTTGCAAATCAATTTAGCAAACAGTGGTTCCTTTTGAACAGGAAAATCTTAAATTTTGTGTCCTTGCCGTAAAATTACATAATATTCATTGCAATAGAATTTTCATACCACTGAAACAGACTAAATTTTGAACTACTATTAATGGGTCGCATAACAAAAATATCAGTTAAAGGAATAAGGTAGAAAATACAAGTAAGCAAAAAAAAACCTTAATACGTACTTCGTAATCTTAAAAAGTCCCTTTAATTAGGAGCAGAAAGCAATACCAGAAAGCAGGTTAGCGATTCTTACTGACTTTTAGTTATAATTTTCTTGCAAAATGTATTACAACTCGTTAATAATACCCACATTCGATCTCGAAATAATTTTTTGCTATTATTCAAGATCATCGTCTGTAAAAGAGCTAAATTTTATAATTATTTATTTTCAAAGCATTTACTTTTAGAAATTTATCAGATATTTATTTTTAAAGCACTCATAAAAAATGTCTCAAAAAACATGTCTTTTGTTACAAACGATATTCATCACTAAAAACATGTAATATGCTTTAAAATTACGCCTTCTTTAAAAGTACTCAAGTAATTTATTACTTTTCTGCTCAACGCAAGAGATACAACGCAGTCTGTGGTGTAAGCTGTTCATTCATTAACCCTGTGATTAAGTATATTACATTTTCTAGTGTGTGCATGTCAGTCCCTATTTTATAGAGTTTTCAGAAAACGAAAATGGATGAAATATTGTAAGAAGTTGAATTTTCTTATTACGTTAACTTTTTCCACTAAAATGAGCATTATTTTCTAAACGCTCATGGTGAACTACTCTTTTAATTTACTCCAAAAAACCTTCATTTTCAAATGCTGGAATAAATTCTGAGCTTCTTTCATTAGTCTGCATTTCTTTCATACTTCGCAATGAGTTTTCCTGTGAAAAGCCCATATATCATGAATTTATGCTCATATTCACGAATAGCTCATATATTACGAGAACGATCATTCATCATAAACTATACATCATGTATGAACGCAAACAGACTATATTTGGTTGCTTTCGTCTTCAAGTATATCAGTATTTATATTACCAGTGGCACAATTCAATAGCCAAGTATAAATTCAGTAAAATATTTTTAAAAAATTGTGTTTTCATTTTTTTCCAGCTTTGTATGTAATTTTAAAAGTTACATGTTAGAGTTGAAGTGCTTACCGTCGCTCCAAGGTAGATAAGACATTTAAAATAATTTTACTCTTTTAAACCTCCTTCTTCAAATATAGCTGCTAAAATACGATGTATTTATAAGTATAAATACTTAATGTATTGCCTTTTTTAAATGATTAATTCTTGTGAAAACCATATCATTTGCGAACTTATCGAGATTATGAAAATGATGCAATAATTTTTTATTTAGAACAATGTAATAGATAAACACATATTTGCTATTTTGTATGACAAATGTGTGTGCGTGTATGTGTATGCCTATTATAATCAGAAAAAGTTTTGAAAAATATTAGGTTAATCTTCGGATTATGGTAACTTGGCGATGTTTTGGCGAAAATTTGGCGACCGACCCTGCTACAGCAACCTGCTAGTTTTTTTTTTTTTTTTTTTTTTTTTGGACGCCATTTTGTTTTCACGAAGTAAAGGCATTTTTTTTTTTTTTTTAACTCAACACTTTTTTCCAACAATCTGCTAGCCAAATTACGCTTATGCTAGAACTTTTATGGAACAAAAGTGCTTAATCATGACGAAGATTAGGTCCGAAATTGGGAGAAAGTGCGGAATCGCCCACTGCTTGCCGCGTTTTTGTACACGTCGACCTATTTTCACTTAAAAAAAATCCTAGAATTGCACAAAAATGACATTGCGCACACTCTTGATTTTATACATGTACACTGCTGAAGTCCTAGCTAGTAACCTTTATCGCCTTACCAAAATGTCGCCAAACTACCTGTTACCATATTCCAAAGATTAGGCAAATATTATTCAGCTACAAAATTTACACTATAAAGTATGTAGGCTAAAATAAAATGCCAAACCATAATTTCAATTAAGATATGAAATAGCTAAGTTAAAAATTACCCCAGCAATAAATTAATTATTATGTACACAAGACATGATAAGATCGCAAATGAAATCTAAGAAATATGCATGATCAAAAACAGGAAGCCAAAAAGGTAATAGCCAAGGACAAATACTTAAATAAACTTAGAAGGATATATATAAACTAGAAGTCATAATTTAAAAATAATAAAATAGTGTAAATTTAGGGAAAAGTGCCAAACACAAAGTTTAACTGTATCTTATAGTTTATTGGTCAATCATGGAATTTCTCAGAATTATGTGGAATCAACACTATTTGTTAGTATTTTTAAAATTTCGATCTAATGATTTCGTCTATTGCAATCTGTTTCTTTGAATATGGCAAAGAGCATGAGGGCTATCTGTCCATGTCTTCGTAGAAGACGTTTTACGGAAAACTAATTAATATAACATTTCACGTACAGAAAACTGCGAAAATGCCCAGGCAGTCAGTCCGTCTGCCAGGTTGTATTGATTTATTTTATTACGGCATGCACATGAGGCAAAACATGAGGGTTATCTGGCTAAGGGAAGGGATGCCTTCGTGGAGGACTTCCTAATGGAAATTGGATTGTATGCACGTTACATACCGAGGAAACCACGAAACCCCCATGCAGTCAACCCGTTCGCCGAGATTCGAATCCCGAATCAAACTACCAGTATCCATCGACTTACCCAATGTGTAACTCAACTCACAATCCTTGCTATAAATTGGTCAAATTAAATTTCTGCAAAGCAAGGTATGTTAGACCTCCTATATTTGTTTTAATAAACTTTCTATCTTTTCAGCAACATAAATATAGTCACAGTATTCATGGGGAACTGAGCAAATAACATTGTCTTTATCCGAAAGTTGAAGCATTTGCTTTTCTCGCCTGAGAATTGACAGTTTTCTTTTTAACTTCTTCCAGCTACGGTTGCAATACTTTAAGACTTTTAAACAACTGCATAGATTTTTTTTCCCTAGCATAGCTGCGAATTTTTTTTTTTTTTTTTTTTTTTTTTTTTTTTGCGAAATAGCATCTACAATTCAAAACCAGTGTAACAGTTGCAGAATGGAGGATAAGAGTCGCAGTATCAAATTTTACTTTTTCTCGCCTTTACATAACTTAGTTTTTAGTCAATCAAATAGGGGTTCACAAAACGAAATTTTGTTACCCTCTAAAACATAATTAAGGTAAGTTCAGTTTTTTTTTAGGGAAACCTGCAAGACAGTTATAAGTTTTATGAAACTGTTCATAATACAATTCTATCACTTATTGAATAATAAATTAATAAAAGTCATCTGTCATTTTTCGCTGCCAAAAATTCAAGCTAGAAAATACGAACTATAATCGCTTTTAAATGTTTAATTTCTTTTGATGCATTTTCTTCATACGCTGTTGTTAGGATTTCTTCAGAATATATTTTATTATCCGAGTGCTTGGCTGTATGGCCCCGTGAAAAAACAATTGCGAAAATTTACTTCAGTTTAAAGCATCGACAGAATGCAAATTCGACTTAATTTCAACATGTCTACGTATATAACTCTTGTTTTGCTAGTTTAGATACGTGAAAAGAATAAACCCTATTAAAAGTTTAAAATGTTCACACAGATTTTTTTATTGATACTCTCAATATTTTATTAATAGCACCAAATCTTCTAACTTTAATCTGCATTACTTTTGTATTATTATAAAATGCATATTTAATTTCAACTTCTCTAAAGCTATAATACAAAAACATATCGTCACATAGATATTACAAGAGCATTACACGACTAAATGTCTTGAACGGGTACTTGTATTTCCAGTTTAAGAAATGAATCAGAAAGCTAGGCTTTCATTCAAAATATTTTGGCCACATTTTAGTAAAAATATAAAAAAACTTTTATTTTTCTAATGATTCTTTTATTCTATTCTTTTATTTTCGGAGAGAAATGTCTAAATGAGAGGAAAATATTTCTGAAAGGAAATGATCACGCTATTTTCTTTTACAGAAATTAGTCAAAAAATTAAAAAAGTCCTTAAACAATTAAAATTAACCGAAATGCTGGCTACAGTGCACAAGTATAACTGATAGAGGCTAATCTTTGGAATATGATAACAGGTAGTTTGGCGACATTTTGGTAAGGCGATAAAGGTTACTAGCTAGGACTTTAGCAGTGTACATGGATAAAGTCAAGAGTGTGCGCAATGCCATTTTTGTGCAATTCTGGGATGCTTTTTTAAGTGAAAATAGATCGACGTGTACATGGATACCGTGTATGCGCAATTCTTAAAAACGCGGCAATTAGTGGCCGATTCTGCACTTTCTCCCAATTTCGCAACTAATCATCGTCATGATTAAGCACTTTATGATAAGCCTTTTATTAGGAAAAAAAATGTTGAGTTAAAAAAGAAAGCCTTTATTCGTGAAAACAAAATGGCGTCAAAAAAAAAACTAGCATATTGCTGTAGCAGGGTTGGTCGCCAAATTTTCGCCAAAAAATTGTTAAGTTACCATAATCCAAAGATTAACCCTGATGGAACAATGCATATTACATTTTTGATAGCTAATTTTAAAATTTTCTTCTTTATCAACCAAACGTTAATTAAAAATATTGGTACTTTCGGAAAATCTCGTCGACCACAAGAGACGGCGCCAAACCAAAAAAAAAAAAACATTTACTAAATACAAGAAAAAACGTTCCCTTTCAAATTGACACTCGCTTCGCACAAGCCTTAACGTTGCAACGCCATTACTTCTCAGTTTGTAAAAAAAACGCCATTTCGTTGGCTATTAACACATTTTGAGGTCGGTAAGATTCCATAACTCTGGAAATATTCAGCAGCATGCTCTTCTGTAGCAGGCAGGTTCCAATTTTTAATATTTTGTTTTCGAAAAGGCGTGATAGAGGGGGGGAAAAGGAGTCTTTACTCAAGAATAATAAATAACACGTATAATCAAAGTTACACCAAACCCAGCGTGTTTGAAGAAGACTTTTTCCATTTTGGGGCGAAAATCGCGTAGTTTGGCGCCTTTTCTTTAATAGGTAAAAATGGTCGACGGTATTTTCCGTAAGTACCAAAATACTTTAATTCCCAATCCATTTTGGTAGAGATGCTAAAATTCGAAATTTTGTGTACGGCAAAAATTCAGTGTTTATACGATCCTTAAAATAGGTAATTTTGGTTTAAGTGAAACTGATTTAAGTCATGCAGATTTGACAAATTAAAACCAATTTTTCAATTTTTGTATCATAAATTCTCTTCTCCCATCTATATCTGAAACCACTTCGGTACTATAAGGAATAGCATATGGAAAGGCCCTTTTTTACACACGGTTCATGTAAAAATTTGAATTTTTCATATTTTTGCTGAAAGGCATCACATGATCAAAATTATCGTAGTCTAAAAACCTATTTTAGTTGTCTTATTTTCTGAAACCGGACACGTGAATCTACATCTAAATATCAAGAGGTATTTAGTAACGCAATCCTTCTGAAACAGTTTAATATACTAGTTTCAAATACGGCTCACCAGTATCCAAACGAATAAGACCTGTGAACTCTTGCAGTTCGATACGCAATCAATTCTGAGGAATAGGGTGGCGGCGCTGAATTTCATGATTTCTCACGTGTAATGTGAATATAATCCAGTTTTTCCTAAAATGCCATCCACGAAGGCTAAGATTGGATTTATTACTTTACTACAAAATGCTTCAACTTTCGGATAAAGGCAATGTTATTTGCTCAGTCCCCCATGAATACTTGAGCTTTTTGACTAACAAGTACACTTAATCTTTCTGACTAACAAGGAGTTGCCTTCGCAGAAGACTCTTTAAGCAAACTTACTCATATTCAAATTATAAATATGGAAAGCTACTACATTAAAATCTCATATAACCAATCCAGTATCCGGGATTCGAAACACATGTAGAACTACCAGTATTCAGTATTCTTTTCCTCTAAGCCGCTGATGGCCCATCCTCGAAGATGTATCTTCTTTTAAATAAAGAGCGCTGCGTGCTTTGACGTAGTCAAAACGTAATGAGGTTTAATTGTGAATAAAGAATTTCTTAGTGCAGAAAAAAAATTAAATTATAGCAATGCTTATTTTTTACCTTAAATAACACTCAGTACTTTATGATTATTTGCACTGATGTAGAAGAGAATGCTTTCGCGAAAGCTTGCTAGTAGTATTAGTAATTGCACTAATGGTATTGTTAATTGCTAGGAGTACTAGAAATAGTATTGCTAATAGTATTAGTAATAGTAATAGTATTAGTAATAGTATTGCTAACATTTTTTTCTTTTCGAATTTAATCGTAGTTCAAACAAAACGTTTCTGCTAAAAGTGATAATTCAAAGGAAAAACTTTCTTGCAGTAAAAAGTAATAAATTTCAATGAAGAAAGTTTGAATATATTAGACTGGAGTATTTGGTTATGTCAAAGCATACTAAATTTATATGCCTATGGAAAAAAATAAACATCACTTCAGTAGGTATGCAGACATTCTAACAAACTTCTGTGGTTTCATCGCGTTAGTTACTCATGTACGGAAGTGTCGATCCGGCATTAAGGTATGTAAAACAATAGTGTATTAATTTAATACAAATTTTAGTAAATATATTACGCACGAAAAGGGTTTCAGTTATTGAGATTAGTTTTTAAACTAAATAATTGTTTTATGTAGTAATACATGAATTTTATTTTTTAAAGAAATAAATACCTTTATATAAGGAGTTCCAAGGAATATTTGTTATCTTTTTCCTTTGCACATGGTGCAGACTGAAAAAGTATGCATACAGTTAATCCATTTCATCCGTTTTTTCTCGATAACATACCCAAGCTGATGCAATAAGGTTCCTGACTTTAGCCAATCATTGATAACAGGTCAACCATTTCAGTAATACCACAACAGTTTAAAGACTCTGGGGAAAACATTAATTCGGTGTACTCTCAGTCCTGTGACATTAAAATATTGTCATTTTTTAACCCTGGAAATTGATGCAAGTCAAAATACAGAAGTTAACTTCTATAAATATATTAGAGTAAAATCTAACCTTTCATCTCACTAATTTGCAATTTAAGTGGTAATGGGATGATATTTTATCACCTTTCTTTTTTCTTTAGAAAATGAGAGTCAGAATATTCAGTAATTCAATACCTGTATTTTTGAAAAAGAAACAACATTCTCTTATACTCATTCTGTATTCTTTCCTAGAGCTACAGATATATTCATAAAAATGTAAACATGTAGATGAAGTTGGTAATTGAATTCAGCTAAGAGTTCGAAAGCTTCAGTGTTGGGAAAGAAAGATGCCTTTCGTGAGGAGGCTTTCCTGCCTATATTTATGTTATATATGAGAAAAGCCACGAAACATGACACGTAGCCAGCTCATCCTTCTGATAAAAATTGAATCCCAGAAGAAGCTTTCATTGTTCAGTATTATCTACTCCGTCACTAGCGAGCCATAAACATGGATGAATGGATATGTATCGAAACAAAAAAAAAGAGAAGTAACGTCCACATATAAGTAAAACAAGGTTATTTGACGTCAGTTTTATTTATCAGATGCATACATATAAAGCCGATCTAAAAATATTTCATCCGCATTTGAATTTTCGTGTGTGCCAAATAGAGTTTTTGTATACATTTTTGAGAGTCTTTGCTTGTTCCCTAAAGCATAAGATAACCATTTGTACACATACATGTGTACATTATGTATTCCTGATATTTACCATTTAAGAATGAATCCAAGTTTGACAAACAGCAAGTGAAACTATCGCCATTTATATATTTTCATCTGGAAAAACAGAAGAATTAAGAAATATAGAAATATATACATATATATAACTGACGAAATATTTCGAAAGGTATGAACTTGAAATTAGGCGTTAATTGCGCAGCGGCTACTGAAAAATATGATTTACTAAGAAACGAGCCTTAAATCTCATATATTATTAACAAATTAATAGAATATTTTACGACAGTGTTGCTTATTTCGTTGCATTAATAGACAAGATAAGTCTCAGTTGAAGTAACAAAGTTAAAAATCAATTTTCCAGATATCAACTGGCCGTAAAATTTTATGAAGGAAAGTGCCTCTTAATTTCGGGTTTTATCGTTATGAGTTCATTTCAATAAACATTTATCGTCTAGCTCGAGAAAAGTTTTCTTTTAAAATCTATTTCAAAAAGAAAATTTTCCCCCCATTAAAAGCTGTAAAAGCTTTCCGCTGCTTCTATCCTGGCCATTGAATTGCAGAAGGATTACTGCTGTTAAATAAGAACGAGGCTATAACATCGTCTCTTCATAGCTTCAAGAATCTACCGCTAGTTAGTTGTAATACATTCGGTATTACTGAAAAAAATTGTTTAATGTCTGCGATGGAAAGTGTTTTTCTGTAACACAAAATATAAAGTTCCCCTAAAAATCTTTAAAAAATGTACCGTTTTCTTGAGTACTGAATTATAAATAAATTATTTCTAGAAATGCGAGTTGTATTCTCAATCTTAATTTTTTGATGTATGTAATATTTTGATAAAGCAAAACTGAGTTCATCCATGTAATATCTATCCATGCATATCTTCCATGCATATCTTCCGTGAATATCTTCATGCATATCTTCAGGGTAAAATATATTTACAGATTCATTAATCAAACAAACTTTCATTTGATACCAAAATGGAATTATTTAAAGTATATTAAAACATGAATGTCGCAATTGAATGAAAACTCCTGTAGATATAGTTTTATGATGACAATTAACGAGATCAAACAAGATGATAGCCTACTAGTTGCCGTGCGCTAACGTAGCTAATCATTTTTAGTTCAGTCATAGGTTCGAATCCTGCAAACAGCTGGCTACATAGGCATTTTCGTGGTTTTGCCCATGTATAACGTGCATACGAGCCAGTTTCCCTTAGACCGTCCTCCAGGAAAGCCTCCCTTCCCTTTGGCGGATAATTTCGAGTGCTTTGCCGTATAAAACAAACCAAAAAAGATGTCTTATAAAGGCACTGTTTTTCAGCTTTTTTCAATTATTTATTATATTTTTTAATAAATTTTAGCATCTAAAAGTATAAATATAATTTTGAAATTTATAAAAATTAAGAATATCAAATGCTGTATTTGAATACATTAGTGATGCCTTCCTTCATTCAAATCATTGCAAATTTAAATCAATGCTAGTTGCATTGACATTGAGAGAACTGTCTTCAACAATTGATATTTATCTGGTAAATTAAGATACTTTTCTTCGGATATAAGTATAAATATATTTTAGTGTGAGTTTCTGCATAGTTCAAAAGTATTATATGTCCTTACGTTCTTTTATAACTGCCGTTAAACTGCTTTTTTTAACATGATTTTAACCCTTCCAACTCCAACTATATTCCCCAGGGCACCAACGCTAATAAATGCTGTCACAACACCTGCTTGTTAATATTATTTATCAAATTGTGTACTCAAATTTAAGAACACATGTGGGAGTAATTCAAAAATACTTATCTTAGTTTACCAAGAAAGTATTTTAATGACAATCATTACAAAATAATTTATTATCTGAAGAATAAAAGAAATATATCTCATTGAATCAATTATAGACAGACAGACAAAAAACCCCTCAACTACATTACAAAACATGCAAACGCCTGTATGAATTTCATTGCAGCTGTTTCAAAATGATATTAGCAAATTAGAATTAAATATTTTCCTGTTCATTATTATTGATATCCATAATAAACATTTAGGAAATGAAGGTTGTTTTCAAATTATTTACAGAAGGTTATTATTGTTACATAAATACCTTACATTCAATACACGTGTATTCAAAAAATATATGAGTTACTTGTCATCAGCTTAGCAGAAACATCTGTGTGCTAGGAGTTCATCCAAATGAACATATTCTAAATATTTCCTAAAAGAATGGTTTGTGTCTGCCCAGTTTAAATTCTTAACATTTTTTTCGCAATACATTTAAACCCTCAATTTATTTTTTCGATTTCACCATTCACTACTTTAATAAAATTAAGCTTCTCTTTATAAAACTAAAGTGCTCTAATTAAAGTTCGGAAGATCATAGTATTTACACAAAGGTCTTAAAGCAGCATTCTAATGCAATCTCCTTTTTGATCTATCTTGCAACTACCATTTTAGACCTTCCTGAATGAATCGTGATAAGCATTTATCATGAGGGTTGTATGGTACATTCTTTTTGAATTATATCAATTTATATTATACCATATTTCATGAAAACATATCCTTCACTTCTTGAGATAATCTACAAAACATTAAAATTATGTCAAACAATTTTGAATACTAGTGTTATATTTTAAAAGAGATGGAAAACACTAGCAGATTATCAGCTAATTCCCTGTTGTCTCAATTTTGGGTCTAATTGTATGGTGAAACTTGCAAAAGGCTGTGGCAAAAATTTTATAGTAATGTATTTTCTTTATTAGGTAGTGTGTGAGGTATTCTATGCAATTCGCAGCTGCTAAACACAAGACGAAATTGACAAGGAAGCTTAAACTTCCATACGTTAAAACGAGCAAAGGAAATGGTATAAGAAGGTTGGATAGGCACGGTGCCATCAGTTTCAATCTCCAAGGTAAATAATCAAAATGAAATAGCTGCAAATTGTGCTTTATAAAAGAAAAAGTTTTGAAAATATGTGCATTGCGAAGAATCAACTAGGTGATGCAAATATTGGTTAATAATGCTTCGAGAGTTGGGGGGGATTTGAGTGAGTAAAGGTTCTAGACATTAAACGAATAAATTCTGCCTCCATATTTCTAATCAAGTTCTCCTGGAAATACATGTATTACACATATGAACATGGCACTCTTTTAAGTAATTCAGAACAAGAATTAAGAACTGTATGAAAAGAAATAATTGAGCAAATTCCCTGGTTTGTTTCTAATAAAAGAATAAATTTTTGAAGCGCTCGAAACTTCTTAGATATTAACAGCTGAAATACAAAGTTACGTGATGCAAGACATAATCGATTAGAGGAAAAAAATAAGTCGAACTGGCAAAAGAGAGATTCGCAAAAACAAACGATGATAAAATTTATGGACGTTTATAATTTATGTAAGAAATCAACTAAAAGTAAATTAAATTTTAAGTATATGACCTAGAAAGATGTTTGAGAGGAGAAGACGTTCGAAAATATTAGAATTAAGAAAGGAATAAGTAAGAGCTTTAAAACGCTAAATAACCAGAAAGTTCGCAATAAGAGTTTTGCGTATTAAAATTGCAGTTCGAAGTAAAATACTAAGTTGTATGTTGAAAATGGAGCAAATCGCTCTTACAATGTTACATCTGATTTCCAAAAACCATTGGTAGGAGACGGGGAGATCACAATTGCTCTAATATTAATTGTCCATGAGATAAAAGGGGAGGAAAGAAAAGAAGTGATAGTTGAGAGTGGAGGATTAGAATTCACACGGAATTTTAAAATATTAAAAACCACAAACAAATGTTAAAAAGCAAAATTAAAAAGCGAAGTGAATTGTAAATGATATTAATGAATTAGGAATCGTTTTGAGTAGAGACATATTAAAAGGAGATAAAATTTACCATCGTGGCTACATTAAATAAATTGACTTTAAAGACTAATAAAGCATATATATCTGGTTAGAACGATTTTCTGCAGGAGTTATATATCCTGCCATTTCAGTTCACGGTATTAAAAACTTCTTCAGGAACGTTTTACAGGGAATGAAATACAATTACAGTTATAGTACACCTTGAGCAAAGAAAATATGATAAAGGGATTAGGCTTCTTTCGGATCAGGATATGCAAAAACTTAGATCTGCCCTGGCCGTGATTCAAACTACGAATCCTCCGATTGCTAGCTGGATTTGCTAGTTAGGTTAGATTAATTTAATTATAGCAAAGCACACAAGGGGTATCTACCTAAGGAAAAGATGCGTTTATGGGCAATCTTAAGAAACAAGCATCCAAACTATTCGCCGGGATTTGAGCCTAGATCGAATTACCAGAGCTGTGCGCTTTTACCAGTCGGCCACTGGTAGCCCAAACTGACGTGACACTACTTACACTATAAGAGAAATGCAATAATTCTTTTTATTCTCCCTAAGGCGAATGAGGAGACCCATGCGGACAGAATTCAGGCATTAACGAATTAACATTCTCGATATTTTAGTTCGGGCGCAACTGTAGATAATGCATTTCCGGAGACGGGATACAGGAGAAATCATCTACGACTTCCTCCGGATTTGAACTGTGAATCTTCCAATTACTATAAGGACATGCTACTACTTAAACACCTACAAGCATGCAAGGGATAATGTAATAATTCTTTAGAAAGAATATTTACATATCATTCAAATATTACAAAAAAAAAAACAAATAATTAGAAAAAGTAGATTTTAACAGCTGTGTTCTGCTAAAAGAAAATGCATCTTTGTAGCGATTATTTATTATCTCCCTTGCCAGCAGCATAATATTATGTTACAGATTCTTCAAAGAGCAATTATGCTTACCATTCTGCTTTTAATACCGCAAAGTCCATGTCATTCTAAAAGCCTCACTAATATTTAGTACAGTTACCACAGCACAAGTTTCACCCTGCTTTATGAAAACAGAGTATTGCTGTCAAACCCTTTGTGAGTAGAAATGGTGAAAAGTGAAAAGAAACGACCAAATTAAGTTATGTAGAAAATGCCTTCCTGGGTTTTAAAAAAAACAAACATAGGAAACATGTCCTAAAATTAGAAGTAGTACTAAAGGAAACAATGATGCAATAAATACATAAACCATACACAATAAAAAATAGCATACTACATAGTTTCACATTCCAGAACTGAAAAGAGCAATCACACTCTAAATCGTAATGGTGGAGCTAGTTGTGATGGTGCTTTAAGCCGTCAGAGATTTTGCAGGGGAAAGTCAAGTGCCTACGGTGCAAAAAAAAAAAAAAAAAAAAAAGTACAAAGATCATCTTTTAATATCTTATCGTTATTTGTATTCCTCCGATCACTGTGTCTACAGCTTTTATGTTTGCTTGACCCAAAAGTCAGAATTTGTAATGGTCTGACTTATGTGAAAGCTTTGAAGTAAAAACATATGGTCGGCTGCTAAGCTTGATACTTTTTTTTGTTAGCATTTAATTGTTCACTCGCTATTGAAACACCCTTAAAAAAGTGCCTTTAATACGATATTATACTTTTAATTAGTCATATTTTTTTAATCCTTGCATAAATCCAATACTGAACACTACGCTTGCGCTTTTCACTATTTTTTCTAAAAGCGAATAGCTTTTTCGAATTCCTTTTATTTACCGAAAAACGTATTACTTTTTGTCTTTCGTAAAAGCCAAGTTTCGTATACCTAATGCTCGTAAAGTGTGTGTGCGTGTGATTATGGCAAAGCCTCGAGGGCTATCTGCCTAAGGGAAGGGGTGCCTTCGTGGAGGACTTGCTAAGGGAAACTGGCTTAATGCTCGTAAAGAAAGGGTTAATTATTTAACTGCCTGTTGGTTAGTTCGTTTAGTAATAAATTTCAGCGTGTCATCTGAAAACTATCTGCCTAGAAATTTATGTTTTTGTACATAGCTGTGTCATTTGAAATCTCTCTGCCTAGAAATTTATCTTTTCATACATACCTTTCTAAGGTAAACGTGTTGGTACTTACATCATGTGAGAAAACTATAGAAACGTCCACGAATAGGTTATTCAATTATAGATGCCAAAATGTGTCCCGCGCTTGTAAACTTAACACCTTGTCGGTCATTGCTAAACAAGTTAAGCCCTGTGGGCAGCGCAATGTAGATGGACAGAATTTGGTTGTATTAGTTGAATGAGCTTCTGCGCTCTTTCTTATTTATTCCGTGCTTAATAATAGCTGTATATCTGCAGTTATTAAATTGAAAAATATTACAAGATGAAGAAATTACTCTAGTTAATTAATATGTGGCTCATGGGAAAATTCGGGAGAAAGTTTAATTTTGAGATCAAAAGAAATATCCTAAATAATTAGCCTGAATGCAAACTACATTCCAAGTAATTAAAAGTAGAACACATTTTATTTGGAAATTTAAAAAAGTATTTCTGTTTTTGAAATTTGCAGCATGTTGCAGAGAATAATTGCATGTACAATGTACGATGACAACTTGATGGATGATCTCAGGCTTAAGATCCATTAGATATCACAGTATCACCAATTCATGACAAAACGAGAAAAAAGTTAAATTTGAAACAAAATTTTAATTTAAATTTATAATTTTTATATTTAAATCACTTGCTTTTAAATCAAGATTTTAATAATGAACGTCTGAAGTTTATGTTAGTGTTCCCCTCATCGCGAGATCTCCGATTGGAAAACATTTATTTAGATTTCAAATACATTTAATTTTTACCAAGAAGATTGTCATATTTCGCAGTAAATAAACATGTTTCTGCTAATTAGGCTTGCGTTTCAAATGATAGTTAAAACAAAATTAAGTCAAATTGCCATAAAATATGCTGTGTGGAAAAGTTTTCTTTAAAGCTGAAAAGCCTTTGCATCTTTACAATCATTTAAATGCATAAAAATAGTTTCCCTTACACATATATGTGTCAGAACACAGAAGTCATTAGAAGAAGTTAATTTCACTGTGTAAATAGGAAGATGAACGTTGTTTATGACTGGAATCAGTCGCCATGTTTTTAAAATAATTGCATTTAAAAAGACCGTGAATAGTATGCGTCTTCAAAATTTGAAATATTGACTTTTCTTGAAAGCACATAAATCATTGTTTTTTTAAACTCAGGTTTTGTTATTTTTTCTTGCTTACTGTTTCATATTAACCACTGGCACATAATCGTTTCAAGCAATTTTTACGGTTAAAAATGCATCGAGAATACTTTGATGTGATTCAAGAATATTTTAGAGCTTAAAACATTTCACTGGTTATTCTCATTTACGAAAAGTACTCAAACTGCATCTGTTTTTTTTTTCTACGAACTACATGAATTTATGTAATTTTAACTCAAATTAAATGCAGTTGCAGATATAATGGAAAAGTTATTCAGGCAGATTTCTTCGCATCCGTAAGAAGGATCTCATCTGTAAGCAGGAATTTCTTGTTGCCAAATGGGGAAACCTTTTCCTTTCTTACTTATTGATTATATCATCATCATATGATTTATAGTAGTTTAGGTTGCCTTTGTTGACATTACCTTGCTAACAATGAATAGATTGTAAAAGAACCTTATACAAAGAATATTTACAGAGCTAGAATTGATATAAAACTTTTACCTTAGGCATTTAAAATTGTGCTAAAGGGCTAAAGACACTACTTACATTTGACAGCATTATGAGTCTAATAAAGTTCTGCGCGACTCATTTCTTCACATAAGCAGTCAGTGAACTAATTCTTCTCTTTCCGTTGTTACAGGCCCACCAGCGGCCGAGCGGTAAAGTCGCTGAACACTGGTAGTTCGGTCCGAGGTTCGAATCCCGCGAACGGGCTGGCTGCATGAGTGTTTTAGTGGTTTTCTCCATGTGTAACGTGTATGCGAGCCAGTTTCCCTTAGAAAGTCCTTCACGAAGGCATCCCTCCTCTTAGGCAGATAGCCCTCGAGGCTTTGCCGAAATTAAGTAACCTAACGTAACCTTTCTGTTGTTACTAATGCTTGCAAATACAAATCCTGGGAAAGACGTTCTACTATATAGTAGATAATCCAGATGCAAGAAGACTTTTTCCATGCTTCTGTTAAACTTTCATGTACAATAAGTAAATGGGCTTAAAATTAAGAAAAACTCACATTTTTACAGACTTAGAATTTAAAGAAAAACATTTTACGTTTCAAAAAACCTAGTATAGATAGCTGACGTAAAATATAAATGAATATTTAGCTGTCAAGAAAGAGACATTTCCAATTTTTTAGTATATTAATCGCGGCGACAAGCGCAACCTGGAACATTTACGATTAATTTAATCTCTTATAAGCGCGTGACTGTTTTAAAGCTACTTCCATAATTATGTCACATAATGATTCTTTATTGTGCATTGAGTCCGAGAAGTATCTGCTTTCCTAAGCTGCTTGTACAGATGACTTTTCAAGACAATGAAATAAAATTAAAATTGCTTCTTTTACGGTATGGTGTATATTATACTTCTTGTATGGCTGGTACGTAAGCCGCTATATTGTAAACTGATGCAGTATATTTCCGAACGTCATCGATAACGTGCTTCAAGGAGACGTACAGAATGATTTCTTAGCCTCGAAAGTGCTGAAGTGTAGGCCATAGTCTGAAGGATCATAAATATATGGGTCGAATATAAGGGAGCACATATGGATCCCATAGACAGCTAGCCAGGTGAGTTCAGTACATTACAAGGGTTTATATTATAACGACGTTTCGAATGGGTTGTGCAGGTGTTCTACGTAATGATGATCATAAACATACAGTTGAATTCGTGGTTGATGTAGAGGAGTATAATAAAGATTAAAATTAAGACAATGAAATTAGGTCAATTTAAATTTTTGATAACTAAAACAGGGTATTGTTTGGAGAAATAAAAGTCATAGAAACGTTATTTTTTTCTAATTCAAATGCAAGGCAATATGGCAAACACAAATAGGCGAATATCCGTGAAAGACGTAAAATTAAATAATAAAGACCACTGGCCTGAAATTTTGAAGTTAAAACAATGATGAAACTGACTCATGTTTACGCTAAGCATGGGAGAATCAAGAAAGCATTTATAGTGCCTGACCATTCTATTCCTTTAAAAAATTGGCGGAACAGAATAGTCATATAGTATAAATATTTTTTCCCATACGATTTCTTAATTTTTCCCATTTCATTCCCGAATTTTATAAAAGAAGTTGCCCGTTTATATTGTAAGGTATTTCTTCTTTCTTGCCGCTGGCTTTCGTGGTTTAATTCGAAAGCACCTCCGATTAGCAGTTGGAAGGTAGGCAAATTTTTGGCATTGCACAATTTTTACGTCTCCTATTGCTTATATTTTCTACAATCTTGTATAAAAAATTATATATCAGGGACCTGGTTACTAAAGCTGAAATGCGCAAGGCATTCAAGTATTAACGCAACTATATTGGCGCACGATTTGGCGATTTTTTACAGATGAAAAATAATGATGACATATTAGTCATTTTCAATTCAATTGTAAAACGCTTAATAGGTATATATTTTACGCTCTAATTAGATATTTATCCCAAAAATTAATCAAGAAATTTATTTATAAGCTGGTTTTTATCTTATTCGCTCTGGCGAAAATTTTATAGCTATCGCTTTAACTACAGATTCAAAACAATAGTTAATCTTAGCCATTTTGAGACAAAGTACTTTAATTCTGCAGTTTGTTCCATTGATGACAAATTTTATAATTGAGTTATATAGCGATCATGATAAAAAAATATCATGATTTTTCTTTAAAAATTGCTGAATCTTGGAATAGAATAAAAAAAAATATAGATTATCTCATACTATTTCTTCCTGTTATTTACTCAAGAAGCAATAACTTCCAATTAATAGCTGTTTTGTCAAAACAGATTTTATTTTATATTGTACATAGATTATTTCTTTAATGTTTCTGCATACGTGTATTGTTTCTCGTATTGTACAGTGGTCTGCAAGCTCACCACATTTCGGTTTCTACAGACCTCTTCAAGTGTTTCCGGCCATCTTTCCTCCCCACATCGCTGTCCTTCTGCATCTGCCCCAGACATGGTTTGCTGAACACCGAAGCTCAAGGCTTCGTTTCTCTTTTTCTTTACAAGGCTATCTCAACTGGAGGAGCTTCATTTTTGGACTTTTACATACGTCAGGAACCTAAGAGGACTTATTCAGTAATCTGGAAAGAGCAGGAGTAGTGCATCTCCCGTTGCATGCCAGAATAAGCAACAAAGTATCCTCCCGACGGAACTTGAACCATTTCAGGATTTCATTAACAAGACTATGAAACTTTCTTCGCAAGAACTTAGAAAATCTCCCATGAACGCATCCCTCCCTTCAGGCAGATAGTCCTCGAGTGCTTTCTCATAATTAAATAAACCAAACCAAATCTTATATAACACACACCTTTGAATTAAAAACGAAACTGAGTATCTTTCTCAAATCCTAGCCTAATTTATTTTAGAAATTACTTTCAACTGTTTAATTTTAAAAATTCAAATCTGCAGACAGTTTTATGATGCATAATACTCAGCTGTAAAACTTATTTTAGAACCGCATAAGTTAATAAAACTTCAAATTCAGGCGTACTACATTTGATGAATCGTAAATACACACTCAACCGAATATACTCACTCGGTAGTCTGTCCGCTTATTTATTCTCGTGATAGACAGTCATGATTAAGAAATATTAAAATTTCGCTTGTTTTCCTACGCATGATACGCATGATAAACTTATATTTCATTCTTTTCCTTAAGATATGTTTACTACATCAGAAAATTTATTTCATGGATGTATAAAAACAATTTAAATATAACAATCGGGGTAACTCAATAGTGATAAATTTACATTTTCAAATAACATATTTTGATGACAGTAATAACATCTAGTATCTGATTTTGTTATACAGTCAGGTACACTTAAAGAAATTCTCTCTCGCTAGGACCTGGTATTACTTTCAAGGATTGAGACAGAAAGCGAAATTAGGTGAAAAGCCCATTCATTCGCATCGACAAAAGCGAATCGGAGACTGACAGGCGCTTCCGATTCTTATTCCACCCAACCAGTGACAACAATTTGATGGCGAATAAAGATTGTTTTGGACCGTCAGAGCAAGAAGCAGTGCTTAGATTAGTTACTCTGTATGCACACTGGGAGGAATTGCGATCAACTTTAATAACCTGTCACTCACACTCGGATAGATTGCACTTCAGCTGCAGGTGTTTATCCTTTGTGGCTTTTTCAAAGATCTCCCTTTTTCATTCCTCTCGAAATTCTTTATTCTCCCCAAGGCGGATATATATATCCGCATCATTTACTAACAATACAGAGGCCAACTTTTCAATGGAAGACTGAATAGCATTTCTCTTTCAGAAAAAAGTTGAAGATGCTGGTATTTGGGAAAGTTCTATAATGTGGTTAGAAGTAAGTGGCAAAAATTCTCCAGAAAATATATCAGAGAAGAATAATAAAATGTAGCTAAGCAAAGTTTTAAACATATTTAAAAAATATTGATGTTGTGCAAGTAAAACAAAGGATTTAAGATCTTCACAATTTAAGACCGTTTTTTAATTAAGACCTTTTTTGAGTAATATTGTACTCAAAGGTTAAAATAGTTTGTAAAACATGTACGTTATAGAAGAATTTAGTGCCATAAAACTGATGAAGTGCAATACAGATATAAATTAAATTAAATTACCATTAAATTGCTTTTCAGTATTGAAATAAGAAATGAAAAACAAAGGAGCTCAGGAACTTTCATCGTTTTTAATATGGTTTAAAATTCCATGACATTTTTACCGCACATAATATCAGTCTTTCTATGAATAAAACTTTAATTCACATAGGATAAAAATTTCAAAATCCAAATAACGTGTTAAGTTTTCGCAGATGAGTTTAAAACTCCATTTACCTCAATTCACAATGTAAAAACATTTCTAAAACAACCCATAAGTATCAGTAAAAGGAAGTCGGGGTGCACTATTTCAGGGTTTACAAACAGAAGTTGTAAAAATTATTACTTTGTAAAATACATTTCTTTAATTTTGTTATTAAGTAAGTTTATCATTAAATAATTTGTAAAGAAGTTTTCTGTATCGCAAATAAAGCAAAATAAATTAGCTGATGGAGTTTTCTAATCTATTGTTCTTTTTTAAGTATTAGGGCCACCACAGGCCGAACATAAAAACTGCTTATTGCTGACAATTGAATTTGGGCCCAAGACCCGAAATTTGATTGGCAGAATAGGAGTTTCGTAACTTTCCCATCTGTAACGTGAATATAAGCAACTTGACATTAAAAATATCTTTTATGCAGACATCCTTTTCCGTAGGCCACTGATGCACTGTATGAAACATTAAAACATGTTAATGACAAATCATTCTGTCCCGTCTTCAAATCACACTAGTGTTTCCCAGGGCTCCACAGGTAAAACGATAAGCAAGCATCTGCTACTTGCAAGTCAGTTAATTCTCGACGCAAGCAGAAGTTCTGCACAGATCATTATCGAAAATAAGTTCATATGCTATAGGCATTTCCTGTTCATGGTAGTATCAATCTGAATATGCATTATCGATCGATTTGTGGCTAATGATCTTATACAACAAGGCTTCTGCCGGCAACCAACTCCTTGTTTCTGATTTTCTTCTTAAAACAGGACTATGTGATCACACTGATTATAGCCAACTAACACGGCGTCTTCAACCAACCTATCGCATTGACCAAAGGTTCCTCAGTCTTTTTTAGCGATGAATCATTTGGAAACGCAGCTCCTCAAAGAACTAGAACTCTCAAACTCTTAAACTCTCAAAGAACTAGTTTAAGAAGTGCACACATACTCACACATATATATATTGCGAAAGTGTTGTAGGGCTCCTCGCCCTTTATCTATGATGAAACCTCGAGACACCTAGTGACCTACGTAGCAAATTATCGCTGAGTTCATAACAACTAAGACGTAGACTAGAGAAGGGTTAAAATACCCTTTTATTCACTCAAATAAGAATAATAGTCGGCGCCTTCTCGGGCTTACAGGAAAGCCTCTACTCGGGTGTTACTTCAGAATAAAAATAAGAACTAAACTAAAATTAGCTAAACGAGAGTGACAGCTTCAAGACTGACTTAGCCGTAAGGTAAACAGGCGCCACTAAGAACTCATAGCACTCTGTATTGAAGTAAGCTGAACCTTCCTTAAATAATTCTTCTAACTCATTTGCATTCAACGAGATTCTAAAACCTCATTCTTGTAGGGAGTTGCAAGTGGAAACAATAATTGAAAGGATTGGGTTTCAAAATTAAAATAACTGTTATAAAATTAAAATATACCATACAGTGCTTTTGTTTGAAAACAGATGTTCTTCTGTGTTGCGTTGTAATTGTAAAACTTATGTTCCGATAACCTCCAAAATCTTACTAGAAATTTCTTAGTCTCCGAAGTTTCGATTAGTAAATTTTTTTAAAAAAGGAAACTGCTAATGCTTGAAAAAAAAATTGTACTTTCCAAATAAACTTTGTTAACAATTTTAGAAAAGTAATTATGTTCCTTCACTGATTGATAATACACATTGAAGAGCCAAAACACTATGACTACCTACTCAAAAACGCTTCGCGACAACCGACCTTTGGCCTGCAAAGCAGCTGCAATTCGCCTCGGCATGGATGCCACAATTTCTTGGTAAATGTCTCGAGACAGGTTCTACCAAAGTTCTAAGCAACAGTCACGCAAAGTCGAGATATTCCGACATGATGGCATTCGAGCTCTGAGCTGTCACTCCATGATATCCCAGATGTGCTCTATCGGGTTAGGATCCGACGAGTTAAGTGGTCAAAAAATTGTCTGGAATTCATCCTTATATCCCTCGAACCACGCGTTGTCCTGCTGGAAGATTCCATTTCCAGTTGGGAAGGGAGACGCCATGTAAGAGTGCAACTGATCCGCAGATATATTAAGATAATTCGCAGCTTTTATGTTATGCTCCACTACAACTAAGGGTCCCGGAGCCGCCCATGAGAACGTCCCCCAAAGCATAACACTGCCACCACCAGCACCTGCTCTACGAAGTGGGACAGCAACTGTTCGCCTGGAAGACAGTGTATCCTAACACGACCGTCGACGCGATGAATGAGAAATCGTGATTCATCCGACCAGGCAACTGTCTTCCACTTATCCATGGTCCAGTCTCAAAGTTCCCGGGCCCACTGTAACCGTAGTTCCCAATGACGTTTAGTCAACAGAGGCACACGAGTGGCACTTCTGTTGCGTAATCTTATATCCAACAGTGTCTACTGAACTGCGTGGTCCGAAACACTTCCACTTGAATTTGCATGGTATTGGGCTGTCAGCGAAACCACTATCTGGCGCCTATTTTGCTGTATCAAGTGGGACAGTCTCCAATGTACTTTTTCTTTGATGACGAATGGACGTCAAACACCATGGCGTCTACTATATTTGTGCGTAAATATTAACAACGGGTGATACCAAACAACCTACCAGTCGTACACTTTGGAAGATATTCGATCCATGTCTTCGGGCCATTACATTCTGCCTCTATCAAATTCGCTTAAATCAGCAGCCTTTCTCATCACTCACAAACGTAAGTTTAAAAATTATGCCCTACCTTCTTCAGCGACAGTTATTTAACCATTGCCACTTAATCATGTGCCTTCCACTTGATCCATACGAGCATATTGAAAAATGTGCGGATGGTCATAATTTTTTGACTCGTCAGGGTAAATGTTATAAGAAATCCCTTTTTTTACAGTTTAAAACATTTTTAAAAGTATAGTCAAAAATACAATATTTTCTTAAATTTACAAATTCTGGTGAAAGGATTGGTAAACTATTTTATTTGAAACTTTTACGTATGATACACATAATTTAAAATATCTGACACTTTTTTTTTTTTTTTTTTTTTTTTTTTGCCTGGCTGTTTAAACTACGTAAATTACTTAAAAATAAATAGCAAATTGTTGGATAAAAACTGCTTTATTGATGTTATTAAAATTCTAAATAACTTAAGAGTAATAAAAATGCAGAAATGATATCTGTTAAATCCTCCTAAGCAAACATGGAAGCTGTTTTTTTTTCCTTTCCTTATGACAGTGAATGTTTTGAAAGAAAAATAAAGTTATCTAAGCATGTCTTCAACTCTACTGGGAGTAAACCTCGATAAATATCATATAGTGACACAATAAAAAGAGAAGATAACATTCAAACTCTCAGCTGGAGCAACACTTTAGAAAAGTGTGCAATGCCGAAATTTCTTATTCTCAGTTAACACGCGCGATATAATGAAAATTCAGCTCCGGAAAAGTGGCAGATTCATTAACAATGAGGTAATTAATGAAATTCTTTATTCTATAATCACTGCGCAAGCCTTCGCAAGAAAACAAAGGAATAATTAATTTGTTACTGACGAAGAAACTACAGCTGCGTAAATAAAAAGAACTAATATACTATTCTAAAACTTCCCGAAATTGTCGCGTTTTATCATTAATAAATAATAATTTTTACTTCCACCCCAAGAGTTAGATTTTGATGCATGATTAGATTGCAGATACTTGATACAAAAGTTGAAATTCTGAGTTTGGTAAAATCCTAGTATAATGTAAGGCCCGTGTGTATCCTATACTCAGATCAGACCCGGAGGAGTTGCTAAAAAATTATTCAATACTGTTTATGGTATAATTTAGATAAGCCAAAAAATAAGCGGAATATTAATGTCACAGGAAAGAAGACTTTTCAATAAGAATTTTTCCATCGCCCGAATAATAACCAAATTCCATTGATAAACATTTAAAAACAAGAAGCAAACAGATGAATAAGAAAGACATTGTATTTTAATTAAACAGACATAACATTGAATCTGCATATAAAGGTTGGAGATTTAATTTTGATCAAAGCAGTGCGAGAAAGAATTAGTGATATGTGCAAACCTGAAAATACTAACTGGTATGTATATTATTGGACTTTTCTTCTTCTACGGTGTCCCAGTCTTTGCTCTTCCACGTGTTATGCGCGAAAATTAACACATTGTGGTTGTTGTGACTTATCTCATTTCTCTGACAGTAACAACAGAGCAAGCCCACGAAATTCATTTTGGCAAGGGGAGCAAGATTGCAACTATCGTTGGTAAGAGCCTTCAGTACCATACAGATGACTGTACGACTTTGCTCGGTTCCGCCCCCATTTTTGAGAAAGAGCACCGAGGGTCTCGCACACCGCTTCCTCTACCATCAATATCTCGAGAGGACTTTCGACTCGCCACAAATTTAGAGTGCCCCATGCCTCACACTATACATTTACAAACATCTATGGCTTCTCTAGTATTCGAACCTAGGTCCTCAGGTCAGCGTCGCTAAGCACTATCCCGGTTGGGCGGCGAAAAATTAATATTGCATAATCGGTTTAGAATATAAGGTCAATGGAAAACATGCAAAACCAAACCTTTTCCTGTGGGCTATAAAGACTAGTTTTCATGCATAGGGCCAGTTAGCAACTATTCTGACATGAAGGATCAGAGAAATAAATCAACAGAATCTGCCATTTCCTAATCTACATTAAGTAGCAAATACTAGATCTCCATAGCAGACTAAAATTCCTTCAGCCATGTCAACATATTTGTCCCAGCCTGCAAGATAAGTTTTTAAATTGAAAGTAAAGGGGCTATAATGCAAAAACGTGCTACCAAATATAGTCCGGGTAATCTGTTCCACCAACATTCCGGACGATTTGTAACTGGACTAATCGAGGACTAAATACACATAAAAAATGACTATTGGCTTCAAAATTTTTCCTTCTTGTTTTTCAATAGACGAAACGCGATTAATGAATTTAACTGTCTTAATTAGACATTTTAGTCATTAGGTTTATTTTGGAGTAAGAAATATGAACAGTCAAAATTTTCTTCCCCGGAATTCGATTTTCGGACCTCGCTATTGCCAGCCTGACGTGCTTTCAATTACACCACGAAGGTACGGGATATGAGAAGGAAATTCCTTATATCCTTGCTCAATTGAAAGATAACCGCGAAGGAAGTGAGGAATTATCACCTACCACAGTTTAGTTTGTACACCTCTTGTAAAATCTTTAGGGTTATTTCGGAGCAGGAAAGAAGAAAATTTATCTGTGCTTTTCTCAGGATTCGAACTCCGGACCTCTCGATCACCAACTGATGTGCTTCCAATTACATCCCGAAGTCGTACGATATTTAAGCAGAAAATTTCTTACAAAATAATTTTAAAAATGCGTTTTTCATAATTAATGCTTTACTTGAAAATTCGAAATATTGATTGTCTGCACATTTTCTTCTTTGTTTTTTCTCTTCATACATTTCTTTGCAACAATGAACACTACTTTTTATCGTTCAACAAATTGTAAGGTTATTTAAGATATTTGGATCAATTTGCATAATATGCTGTTTCAGGGTTTAAACCCATTTCAATATTTTTTTATTTTCGTTCACTTGTTAATTCTCGTGCGGACACTTCAGCACGTTCCTCGTTGTCTACATTGCCATTCTGTTCTTCAGAAGCCGTTTGTTCCTCAATTTTAATGAGTGTTTCATTACATGTTTCATTGATGGTCGATTTGATGTACTCAGTTACGCTGACAGAATCTAACTCATTGAAGCCAGATTTCTGTCCAGTTTCCATTACGCTATTAGATATTTCAACAAAATGACTTTCAAAGCCCTTCTAAAATTCCTTCAAAGTAGGTACATTTTTTTTCTGTTGTAGCAGCTTTTATAGTTTGCGAAAATGTGCGGTGCAAATAAAAGGTCTTAATGGTCTAGCAAAAGTTCAAGAACAAATAGACCCAGTACAGTACTGAATATGGCTGAAACCTCGGACCAAGTGGCTTCATGACGGTTCTTCCTGTCTGAAGAAACCGCATGTGCACCCTAGAATTCTCAAAGTCATATGTTAAGTATGCTTGCGGTGGCTGGAACTTTGTTGATAATGTACACAAAAGAAAAAGTGTAAATGCTATGTACTGTGCAGATTGGTTACTGTATTTTTCTTTGTGAATTTTGTTATAATAATGCCAGGCGACGTTTATATATCGGGTCACTAAATTTCTGTATTTTGCTCCACTTATGTCATATTACGTCACATGTGTATGAGACGCCATACGGGAATTGAATGAATATAAGACACTGCATTACTGTAACAAATGAATGTGCGTCTAGCCGAAGAACAGGTCATAAATTTACAGTCTATTAACAACCAACAATATAAATGCAATATAATGCAATGCATTGTTGTTAATGCCCCTACACATGCGCAGAAACCGGTTACACACAATTTTGTTTTCGCCTGGAATTTACGAAACTGTTATAGCAGTTTCAAAGTGCGATGTCAAATTATTCTTAATTGGCTTCTTGTAGAAATAATCTATTAAACATAAAAGTAAATTTAAGGAACATTTTTATTATTTTGAGTAATTTCCATTTTGGTTCTTTGAATCTTTTTCACTATTGTTTTTTCGTTTCAGAATTTCACTCAAAACACCATTCATTGCATAATTCATCATGATGTCACTCATAACAAGGAAGTATGTGTATTATCTTACAATAATAAAACTGTTTTCTCACCATCAAACACTTTTCTTTTTCCAAATGTGACTTCAAATATTTAAAACATAGAAGACATTCGAGAAAGATTAAACTACTGTGTCAAAGGCAATTAACTTCCTCTTAGTACTTGAACGCTCCGACCCTTTCCTAATCCTTTCGTCAACCCTTGACCTCTGCATTTAGCGACATTCTTCGTTATGTCAGCGCTTTCTAACTCCTCAGTTTCTGCAGATCGAATGCGTGTTCTCTGTGTTAACTGTAAATGAAATCAGTTATACGAAATGTTTATTCTTCAGATTCTAGTTGACGTCCTAAATTACTGTAAATAATGCAAATAAATTCTGTAATTTTCAAAGATTAACTGATGGATTACATCACAGATGTTATCTCAGCTTTCTTAAATGGTGTAAAAAATTTAGGAACTATGTGCATTATTTAATCTGACAGCATCATCTCATTTATGTAGTCTCCAAATAAATAGGTTTATTTGCCTTATTGATTACGGCGAAACTCGTAAACATTATATGCCTAAAGGTAGGATGGTTTCATGAAGAACTTTCTAATGGAAACTAGTTCCTAATCAACCATGCAACGGAAAAACCAACCCATGCAGCCGGTCAGTTTTTCCAGATTCGAACCCGAGACGAAATCTGTGTGTTCGTAAGTCTCATCTACTCGGCCGCTAGTCGGATATTTAATAAACAAACATAACTGCTTTACATTTAGTACAACCGTGTTTACTTCTTTTCTAGATTATTCACCCCTCTTTAAAACGATAAACTCTCACGAAACGTTTATTTTTATCTTTTATAACACGAATTCTTCCTGATGCTTTTATTTTTACATTTAAAAACGTGAATCTTTTTGAAAGGTAGTTTCTGCACATATGTAGAGAGCAACTCAAACACCCATGCAATTTCTTTTTCTGCTGGCTATAAAATCCAGCCCAAAACTACCAATGTTACACGGTTTATTAATTTTTTCACTGGTAGACATAATATGTTATATTAGTGGTATTACTGAAGCTGTT
This sequence comes from Stegodyphus dumicola, assembly GCF_044657685.1. Taxonomy (NCBI): domain Eukaryota; kingdom Metazoa; phylum Arthropoda; class Arachnida; order Araneae; family Eresidae; genus Stegodyphus; species Stegodyphus dumicola. The sequence goes on from NC_140781.1 coordinate 188,227,334, forward strand.
CGATAACCCAAAGTTGTTTAAAGATAATTTGACTCATATTGAAACGCTAGGCAGCAGTATATCTAGTGGCGATTATAGATATGATGAGTACGCGCTTTTTAAATATCGCTCGGGGTATTCTTAAATTGTAGCTATTATCAAACACGTGATTTCGCTTCATTTTAATCCTGCAGTTCTTCATATTTTCGAAACCACAGCAATTCTTTGTTGGCGAGAAAAAATTAAACGCAACATTATTTTTCATTACAGAACAGTATTTTGCAATCATTTGCTCGGGTTTGAATTGCGTTTATTCCATAAAAGTTAAGCTTCGGGTTGAATAAATAAATTTGTGTTCCATGTAGTAATTACAAGAGCATGAAAAGTTTTTTTAGCTATGTAAGAGATTTTTCTGTTCGTAATATCACTTCAGAGTAAGTAGTTACGCAGTAAATTCCATTGCTTCTTTTCTTGATCATGATCCTTTTTTCTTGACCATCAATCAAAACGATGTACGTGAGCTACTAGCACAATTTATCTTTCTTTTCATTATTGATTAGGCTGGAGAATTAGACAGATTTTTTTCTTTGAAACAAAAACATTCTTTTGCGTTGGCGTCTGTGTAGAAATAGATTCAATATTCTTCACATTTCAGCAGCAAAATTGAAATTACCCGCTTAGCTGATAAAAATACGGAGCGAGTTGGTAAAACTTAATACTAAGAGCTCAAAATGGATTCGAAACCAAGCAATCGGGCTGGCATCATGGTTGGTTTTCGTGGTCTATCCTAAGTGTAACATGCATAATAACTCAATCACTCCAAGAGTAAAATTGATTCAAAATACCTCATCTGGATGACACTAATGCATGATGATCAAGGAAATGCAGAGAAAGTAAAATTTTTCATTCAACCAAGAGCGAATTCATCTCTGGTTGCCGAAAGGTAATGCTTTTCATAGCATAGGATATTGAAGAGGAAAATGAAGACCTTAGACTTCTGGATCTGGGTTTCTTTATATTCTATCGCAAAGTTTCAAGTAACTTGGAAAATCATCAGATCCGCTAAATTTTTTAAAGCTTGTGGAGAACGTTAGAAATTTAAAAGCTATAAATCTTTGGATTGAAATTTGCCCTCCATCAGAGTCAAACTTGCGTTTGCGTTCTTAGAATAACTGACTTCCCATGTTAATCTCCACATTACAAGAGGTTATGGGAAGAATGCCTTTCATTTTGAACATCCTCTCACAGTCGCTCCTCTTTCTAGAGCCTTTAGGCCACTGAGAGAGGGTCAGACTAGCCATAGTAGACCAATCGAAATCTGACGATGTGTTATTATTCATGGTCAAGAAAAAGGATCATGATCAAGAAAGGAATCAATGGAATTTACTGAATAATTGCCACCATTTTAGTTCAGGCTCCAGGAGTAGTCTATTAGGCGTCTAGGAGGGACAAATGTTTTTAAATTAATTATGTTCTTCCTTGTAATGAAACATGGATTTCCAAAAAATCGTCTAAATGTCCCAACATACCAGTGTTGTTCATACGAAAAGTGTCTTTAATTCTTTACAGTGCGGCTAAGTAACAAATTCCGATATTTCCAACTTCATCTGAGCTAATTATAATCTAAAAACTATTAGGTACTTAACGTTTCCTACATTAAAATATACAGTGATTTTCCGAATAAATGTAAAACAAGTATGCGAAGAATTTTGTATCTGTATAGGTAGTACGACAGTATAGATAGTTTTATACTTATAGAGTTTAATAAATTTACAAAACTTGTTCGACACATTTTATTTTTACTTGTGTTTAATTTTCAATTAATAGAACGGCTATGAAAATGTAGTGCATTATGCAGCATGTTAAATCAAAATTTAATTTTCTATTTAGCTCCTATTTTTCCTTTTTCTTAAAACCATAAAAATAAAACTCTGTAAACCATAAAAATTTAATTCTGAGTACTCAGTAAATAAGTGACATTTACTGAAAGGAGAAGCCAAACTTTTCGAATAAATGACTTCAAATAAAAAAAACATATCCACTGTAGATTAGCAAAAACTACTTAAACAGTGTTGTAAAAAATTTTCTGCTCTTTTTACTTTATCCTTATTTAAATACAGGTAGAGAAAAAACTTTCTGCCATGGTTAAGAACTGAGCTCAGTCTTGCAAATAAAGCCAACCTTAAAAAGCTCAATAGTTAAGTTTTCCTATTCACAAAGAAGAAAGCTAGGTAGTCTAAGGGTAATTTTACGTTATTCAAAAATTCCTTTGCATTAACTTTGACGCATTTATTTCTTCTTAGTGTAAATCATCATTAGAATTCTTTTTTTACCTCCTCCGAATCAAACTTCTTACGTACATAAATTTAAAGAAATGGTGTACAGAAAAAGAAGATTCCTGGTGTTCACTGAAAGATATTGTAACTACTAGCTAACCACGTACGGGAGACAAATCCAATTGTATCTGTATTCTTCATTCAGAGATATCGTAAGTTCCCTATGGGATCCCACAGATGCAGTTACTATGGAAACCTTCCCTATCCGACCCATCACGGAATGTCTTCCGTTGCGCTTGGTGCTAATACTCGTCTTAGTCGCTACATATGAGGTACAGAGTAGTAATTACCAAGCAGTAAGTGACATCTTCTCCAGCAACCGCTCCTGAGGCCAATGTCTTATACACGTCGCTGCTTAAAGCACTTTATCTGCAACTGACGTGAGATAATGTGGCAGAGTTATAGATATCTGATCAATCAGATCTATAACTACTTCATCATACAGACAGATTATGTAATGATGATCTCCTTTGGGACAAGGTAGAAATTTATTTCCATAAATAATACTTAAAGCGAAAGAATATTCCATAGTTTATTCCTTTTTCTGAAACATTGTTTTGCAGTGATCAAAACGTTCAACTTTAAAATGCTTCACCAAATGAAAATATTTTTATAAAAAATTTTTATATGAAATATATTTTACATTTATTTATAATAAGAAATACATTTTATGAAAAATACTTTTGATATTTATTTTTGCGTCCATTCGTGTCCAAATTTATCTTTACATACCCAAAAATGATAATAGTCCATTAAATATCCAAATGGAGTAATCCTGTTTTGTGCGACTAGCCTAATTAACATTATCCGATCAAAAGTGATCAAACGGTTCTGATATGCAAATCAAGCAGATAAGACAGCTAATAGTAAATAATGTGCTTTGAGCAAAGTGAATATCTGAGAGAGTTTTCGAAACGCAGAGTTTAATTTCAGTGTAAAAGGACTCAAAACGGTTTGTTACGGCTGCGAAATGTAATTTGTAAGAAAAGTTGCATGTGGACAAAAATTCATGCAAGCAGTGAGATATGCGAATATTTCAGACCAAATGCTCTCTAAGCTATGGGAAAAATTTCAGAACTTTGGAACCTGTATTTACTGATGAGTTTAGTTTAACCATCTGATTGTAAACATTTAGTGGGATTCAGAAACGAGAAATCCTCCTTCCAACGTTATGGAGCATGACCGTTTCGAAGCAAAGTCTCATGTTCAAGATTTCAAAGTACAACCTTCTTGGTGCTCACCAGCAGCCGAGAAATTACACTGGTCGTTCGGTCCGGTAAACACACCTCGAGTCCCAGCGAACGTGCTGGCTGTATGGGCGTTTTGGGGGTTTTCCCCTTGGGCTACTCGGATACGAGCCGGTTTCCCTTGAAACATCTTCCACGGAGAATCACACTCTTTCCGTGTAGCGCCTAATGGTGGAACACATAATAAGTTAAAAGAAACTTTGATACACTGAATGGTATACTGGTGTTCAGCAGAGATGACATTTCCTGCTTTCATCAGTTCACTGAGGGAGTCCCTTAAACTGCCTCACTTTTGAAGGAAACCTAGAGGAAATTTCCCATGTGAAAAGAAGCTTAATCAGGGAAAGGAGAAAAGAAAGCACATGGCTTTCGGAGAGACTAAATGAAAGTCCTTGTGACAGCGTAGTCGATAGATTCTGAGCAGCGAAGAAAGGGGCTGTCCAAGAAGGTGTCAGTGCTTGGTTGGGCTGCATCACCTGGGTTGCACGTTGCTTCATCATTCGTGGAGAGGGGAAAAGTTAATTTTCCTCTGTATCAAACATCTCCAATAGTGAGAGTGCTAATTTCAGCTTCTTCAAAGGGGATTAAAAAAGATATATTTTAAGTACTTTTCTGTTAAGGAGATGCCACATTGCGGCAAGCATAAACTTTAGTGTGAAACCAGATGGGTGTAATCCTAGCGATGCATAAAGCTTCATGAAAAATGTGAACATGTAATAACAATAATGTGTCATATAATGTAATAGGCATAATGTTAAATGTTTGGTATTGCGCACCAAAGATTGAGCACGGTACCTTGAGCATAGTGCAGTTATGACATGATAAAAGCAGGCTAACGGATTTGGCTCTTTGGCACACATTTGGCCACTGGCGGCACGTTAATAGAGAATAACTACATTTGTGATTAAAATTTGCATACATTTTTAAATCTCAGTTTCATGCATTTTCGAAATTATTTTTTACCATATGATGCAAATTTGTAGAAATACATATTTTTAGATGTTTGCTTATTTTTCGATAGCTCTATATTAAAATGGCTAACTCAGTTTAAGCACAGGAATCCATGAGACAAGCACATGCAGAAGAATTTTGACCCGCTTCAGAATGCAAATCAGAAAGTTCTTTTTTCTCCTTTTAAAGTATTTGCATGCTTATATCGTACTGAAGGAATATCAAAAGAATCTTCACCATCGAACAACTCACTTGACATTTTTGTTTCTTACTACTCTGATCGTAAAACTAGACTTCAGAGATGCTTTACTTCTTTCAGCCATAAAAGTGGCGTTCAAAATTTGAGTATAAAATTCAGAGAAGTTGTAAACAGTGAATACTTTCGATATCACTGTAATAGGTAACGAAGTTCTGCTTACAGCGAGTTGTGAAATTCGGGTTCTAAAGGGACTTTTAACTTAAACAATACCTGAAGTTAAGAGCTCCCCAGTTTAGTTATGACTACGGAGAGTGATCTAAAACTTAAAACCAGTATAATATTTTTACGCCGTAGGATAGGGTTTCTGCCCATAACATGTCCTCAGTCTACAAATTTTCGAGAGGAAAAAATTAACTTTCATATCATTTTAAAATGCGAAACTAAAATGAGGTTCTTTTAATCAAGATTTTATTTTAATCAAGACTAGGATGTATTTTTTAATTTATGGTTTCAGAAGTTTTGGGCTTAATACTCAGTAATTTTCATTACAATAACAAATTAAGTAGTTTTCTTACACTTGACATTTTAGTAACATATTTGACAACTTTCTTACATTTCAGTAACAAGAAATTAGTTTGGTTAGTGGATGATCAGCATTGGATTTTTCGAAGATAGGTACACTTAATGAGAAAGCTAACGTAATTTAGTAACTTACAACTAACAAATATTTTGTCGGAAACTCAATTTTTTTATCTACTGTCGTCAGTATATACAGGTAACTACACAAATAAATGGTCCGTCAGAGAAATGAATACACACTTTAACAAAAGAAACTTCTTTAGCGTGTATGAACTTAATCATATGTTAATATAATAAATAATGCATATCATAGGTATAGGTTAATTTAAATTTAGTACAATCTTCCTGCACATATACCTGTACAGTTACGCAGATTTCTCAAAGTGTCACAGTGCTGGTCATTAGCGGCCAGGCACATACACAACGGCGAGCGGTGGCTTGAGCAACATGGGTCAGTGGGTCCGCAGGGATTGTAGCACATGCCATTGTAATTTCTTGACAAAAGGACCTCCATTTCCTGCGTTAACACAATATTCGTAAAGGTCCGCCAAGGTCATTTTGATTGGATATCTTACGTCACATATTATAATCACGAAAGTTTTGATATTTGTTGAGCAAATAAATAATTCACTTTCGAAACCAGTAATCAGATACCATCTGTTAAAAAGTGAGTACATTTTTCTGCTGGACCATGAATTGTCCGAAATATAATTTTTGGAGGAAATCATTTGCCTCTTAATCAATTTGTGTGCGTTACCCTCGTTATAGCTTAACAGAAATTTCTACGGATCCAATAGCTCATAGTTCTCGAAAAGTTTTATATATATTGGCGATTTATATTAATTATATTTGTGAACTACGTTATCTGTGCTGAGATATATATATTTTATTTGTTGCAATAAGTTACGACAAAGCAAGTGAGGAATGTCTTACCAAGGGGAAAGATAACTTCTGCAAGAATTTATAAATGAAGTTGACTGATATCGGCGTTACGCATAGTGTAAACTACGAAAACTACCGTCCTTTCTTTGAAATTCAAACTTGAGTGTGAACAGCTCCATACCCCTGGTCAAGCTGGGTTTATTATGATTAATGAAATAATAAATTTTTATTTGTAACGTAAATTATTCTTAAATGTGATACAAGAGAAAATATTATATAAGAGTATTTTTACCAAAGAAAGGAATGAAATGCATCCGTTTTCAAAATATGCTTTCCTGCTCAGTACCGTGATTAACGGAGCCGACTGCTGTAACGTTAGACCCAGGTTCGAATCCTAAAAAAAGCATGGATGATTATAGTTGTATGTGCCTCCTCCTTCACATGTAATAATAGTTGCATCTGTGACGCAACTTGGCCAACGCTGCCGGGGATGAAGCATCTAAATGAGTTAGGTCCTGCTTTTCCTGACGAATGCTGAATGAAGAAATGTCCAGCTATTAGGACAATTTTGAGAAGATGGCGGATGTTGCGAGCAAGGACGTAAGTAATCTATTAAAAAAAATTGTAAAGACATTAGGATATTTTGGAAGCAGAAGAAGTGAAAAATGAGCAATGCCCTCGCCGGGACTCGAACTTCTTGAATACGCATCGAGTGTGCTGACCACTACATCACGAAGGCATGCTAAGAAGACGGGAGAAATACCTTATATACTCCCTCTTTTAAAGGGCGACTGTGGATTAGAGGAAACAAATGTCAAATCCTGGTGGTGGAGAATCATCATCCACCACCTTTATTACTTCGGGCTGCACTGTAGAGACATTAGGATATTTTAGAAGCAGAAGACGAGAAAAAGGGCAATGCTCTCGCCGGAACTCGGACCTCTCGAATACGCGCCGAATGTGCAGACCACTACACCACGAAGGTATGCTAAAAAAGCGGGAGAAATACCTCATAAAAAGAGATCATTTTGCTAAACTAGTTCTAATATGAGTTAATTACAGAATACCGCACAATATGCTCAATAGATTATTACTATAATTATGATAAAATTGTGGCTGTAGAACTCAATTTTAATTTAGTGCACTGAGAATTCTTCAAACAAAAATTATAGAACAAAGTAAAGAAATGAACACAGGATTCACCGCATAAATGTGTCTTGAATTTTGAATTTAGTTTTAGACACAACATTTTAAGCAGTATTATTTTGTAGTTGAATCCATATTTTTTCATGTTTTTATTTGTTTATATAGTTATTGGTCGGTAAATTCCGCTGAATATTCAAAACACCAAACTGAAAGCATATCACAAAATTAACAATCCAATCGTAAAAATGCGAATACAAATTAAATATTAACAAAATGACGAAGCATATTCATTTATGCAAAATTTTTAAGCTCTGAAAAGATTCTTTGCATTGAATTAACCCTAAGAATAAATACAAGGCTTTCAAACCAGTTATAATCGTATCTATTGCGTGTTTAATTTCTATTAACACAGCATTTTAACATTCCCCGTTAGATTTTCAATTGTTTTGCTTAAATTTTATCAAGCAATTTCTATTCATTCGCTCTCAAGCATTGAAATTAATTAATGATCTAATTAGAATATTAAAACCATAAGGTGAAAATTTCAGTCAATTAAATACCCATAAAAAGATCATTCATCTCAGCTACATGAATAGGAATTTAGCATAGAACAAATTGTTTAAAGAAGCAGTGAATATGTAATACAATAGTATTGTTCGTCTCCTTACTCATAAATTATTTTGTATCCGGAATTATTATTTAATTACTTTGATAGTTTAACTGAGTTATGCACGAAAATAATGTAGCCCTAACGATAGAAAAAATTAAAATTTTATCTAACATTGTTAATTATATTTAAAAAGAATTGTTGTTTTGAAATATAATGATTTTTAGAAATATTTATTTCTTTAAATAAGGAAAAGGGAGAAATTTTCCTAAGTGGCATTTCGCTGAATTTTAACCCTGTACTGAATGTAGAAATAGCTAGCAAATTTACCTTTTAATGGAAGTAATGTCCTAATTTAAAACGTTTCAACACAAAGCACTAATTTCACTAGAAAATACCTTAAAAGAAGCAAATTTGTGTTAGGACGATAAATTTGGGTCAAATTCCTTTTCTCTGGTGTGAAATATGAAAAGTGGGAAAATAAATTGCCTCTAGTTTCAAGTTTCAGTTGAACTAATTTATTGTGGTGAAACCTGAAATCAATCCAGCTATATGCGGGATGCAATAATTCTTGGTACGTGCGCAGCATTAAATCTTTCGATACTTACAAATGATATCTGGAACCGAAAGCTTAGGTAGTCGCCAAGATATACTTCTGATAGAGATATGAGTACAGGTTAATTCGGTTGCTGCAGATAATTTCACAGCGATCTTTCTGACTGTATCAACTAGTACAGCTGCAATTAATGTGAACTAATGTTTTCCAGACAAATTTCCTAATCTCATTCTTACACATACTTTTCAGCATTTGCGTATACCTTTAAAATATAGCATGTTTTCCTCATTATTGTATAGTTTCATTACTCGTTCTCCATGTTTCGGAAATATTCTGTAATTTTGAAAAACTATGATAAATTTTGTTTCACTTTTATGAAGCCAGGAAAAAAATAACAAATTGCAAACACGTCGAAGGCTCAAACATGCGATGATAACGTGAGATTTGCCCTTGATTAAAAGAACACCCTTAAGATTAAGCATTGCTGCAACAAGGAAACGACAGCTAGAGGGAGGCAGATACATATTGGCATGTTCTGAGGATTTTTGTCGTTACTTGTCGTCAGAATCATACTTTAAGAAGAACTTCTTTTGACCTTGGCATAAGCGTTGATTTTTGAATGTTAACCAGCCAGAACAGATTACGACCCGCTAGCAAAGAAAACATGCTGGTATATACTCCGTCTACCGATAAAAGACTTCCGTATCCTTAGTGTAAGGCCCAAGTTTTAATTTTTAAACTACGTTTATTGTGAAATACGATCGCGTCTAAGTTGTTAAGGTGTAATATTTGGTCTTTCTTTAACAAATAGTATATTCTTTAACATATAGTGTATTCTTTAACAAATATTTCGTCACCCTAAAAGGTACGTCGTTTAGTGAAGGCAGACTTCTATCCTAACCCAAGGGTTCAATTGGTTTGGTTATTCCAATCCAGCCGCTTAAAAGATGTTTAGTCGTGCATATCTTTCGTAAATGCTTTGTATAAGTAAATTTTCTGCTTATATCATCATATCTATACTAAAGGGAAGAACACTTAATTTAAATCAAGATTTTGTTATTTCACTGCGAAAAATGTGACAATGTTATCCAATTGTAACAGGTTTTCAACTCCTACTTTCTTTCAGTCTGATAAAGTGGGCTCTCTACACGCAAAAATAAACATTGTTCAACTACCCGTAAGAACTGCTTTAAATCTTCAAGACCTTTTAAATGCTTGCGCTGGGAAATATAAGAAATGCAAATCTTTCATTCTTTAACAGGACTTGAATTAAAGTTTTGTGGCCGGACTTAATATCACAAATTAGTTCTGGAGTATATTTTCGGCAGCTTACCTAAGCTATTAACAACTTGCTTATTAATAATTGGGCCGGTATCCAGAGGTCTGTGGTTCGATTCCCGGCGAAGGCGGTTGCTATTTTTCATCTTTCCTGCTTCCAAAAATTCTAATGTCTCTACACAACAAAGACTACTAAGGTAGTTGTGTACACTTTCTGGCACGGTAGTTCAACCCAAGTTTCAAATGATAGTGTTACAGAACTTTGCACACTGAATTTATCACAGGTGTACTCTTTAACGTGATCGTAAACATCTGCTTAACGCTTGTATTTTTCTCCAATCCACTTTTCATTATACAGTTTCAATAACCTTATAAGGTATTTCTCCCGCCTTTTTGGCATGCCTTTGTGGTGTGGTGGTCTGCATGTTCAGCGCGTAATTGAGAGGTCCGCGCATCGATTGCTAATTTTTTTATCTTTCCTGCTTTAAAAAAAATGCCTAATGTCTCTACAACCTGTTTAAAATCCAGTGTATGAAACTTAGCATAAGTTGAGGAGAAGCAAATTTGTACTTTGCTTTCCTTAGAGTTTTAAGCGTTTTTAAATACTGTAAAAAATTATCTGAATGATATCTATGTTCTAAATACTGAATAATTACTCTGGTTTTGTAATTCTATACAAATAAATTTATAAACTTCCGGAATTTAGTTGAACAGTTATTATTATTAGTTATGTTGAAAATTTTAAATATTAATAGTCTCATATGCATATTCAAGTGAGATTTTCTTTGAAAACTGGTAATATCCACCCGACTGGTACAGCAGTTAGTACTTATGGCTGTTGGACAATTCTTTGGTCTCGGGTTCGAATCCCTTAAAGGTCCCTATTCCATATATGTATAGTATCTGTGCTGTATGAGACACTCAAAATTAGGACGAAGCTGGTCAAAGTCGAACTGTTACTTACATGATGCTCAGACCCATACCAACGATAGATTCAGTCTTGCCACTATAAAGTTCGTAGACGTTTCTAGTTAGGTCTAAAAGGTCAGATAAGTCGCAAAAACAACAAAAGCGGCAATAATTTTATGTTGCACATATGAAATGAAATCAGTATTAAAATGGAAATAATCTATTTTAGAATCAGTTTTATTTCCAAAATATTGAAAACATTTCTGTTTCAGAAATTCTGCATGTTATGTATCCTTTGCTAGTATATCTCCAGTTTTCTCAAGCAACACAAACATTTTGAAGCGAAATTTATTTCAGTATTCAGCCTAAATTTTATACCTTCATAGGCATATTAAGCACAACTGCCGTAACTTTATTTATTTTTCATAATCAAAGTTGCACAATGTTGCATGCATTGTGAATATTAAAAATCTTTAAATCTTTAAATTATTTATCGACGTGCCGTGTGTAATGACTGGTTTAAAATATTTGCTAACAATTCGCATTTCGTATTTATATACGAAATGAATATTTATATTTGAACAAAGAGCACATCTTAAATTAAGTCGTTGTGTGCAAACTGAAATTCAATTAAATGTGTAATAAGTTTTGAAACGTTAAGAAAAATGTTTATTTGAATACGTTTCTCCAGAGAATTAAGAAACGATTGATGACTATTGTCTGTCGTCTTTTTCGTTGCAAATATATTGTACAGTGACATAGCAAGACAATAATGATTAAACTTACCGTTGAAAAAATATATGGTAATATACCAGAGGTACTGAAGGGAAAAATGCTTTGTTCTCCATGAAGTCAAAAATTAATTTCCTGCCATTAACAAATATTCATATCTGGTTTAAAAATATGTTTTCATTATCTTCAAATGGAATTTTCAAGATAATTAAGATCTCAGATTGATCGCGTTTAAGTACAGTTCGAATAAAATATATTTCATTTGAAGGTGATACGTAAAAGAAAAATTATTTCATTCAAACCGTATTTTATACTCGCTATGAGTAAATGTTTTGTTAATCAGTCAACAATTTAATACAAGGTCTCTTTTAATGTTTCCCTTTAGTTTTAAGATGTTTATTATACACAAGTTTTGTCTTATTAGACCTTGCGGTCTAATAAGAATCTGCTGAGTTGAGGTTTCAGTTCTCTCCTTACTAGCGCCTTTAAGAGCTAAATATTGATTTCCTGTCTCGAGTAAAATATCCAAACAATTTCAGAGTGAATAACGATAGTCATTTCCGTTTAAGGTCGACTTGTGAAGAATTGAAGATAAGCGGAATCCGCACATGAAAAAGAAGTAAATAATAAAGACTCCTCTCCTAGACATCAAACTTTCAACAAATTGCCAACTTTTCGTCATCACATCCTTTGCTTTTTATTACTAGCAACTTTCGTCAGTGATCACACAGTCAGAAACTTATCCACCAGCGCAGCTTTCTTTACAGAAAAATTCCCCTGGTTGAGGTGTGGTTTACGTCCTTCTTCTTCTGTCTCAAATATGTATACTTTAAGAGTCGTTACAAACTTTTTCGTGCAATTATTTGGAGAGCGTCTTTAAATTTCCTTTGTTACTCATACAATTTACGCCCATGATTCGATTATTAAACCTCAGTAAATTAAAACACAAGCACATTTTATTATGTAATTGACTTAAAGGATCCATGTACTTCAAGTTCATGAGGAATATAAAAAGACAACAATTAAAAATTCAATTTGATGCAGCATGCTAACATTTGTTTAAATGAATATAACAAAGCTAGAAGCCTATCCATTCATGAGAAGGGATGGCTTTGTGGAAGACTATCTAAAGGAGACTGCCTTTTAGATGCATAGATGGTACACAGTTCTTTACTGTGGAGTACAAATATTTTAATTAGCGAACCGGTATTCTGTTACTAGCATGGCTACATGTCATGAAGTTTTGATGAAGATTCATCAGTGTAGTAGTCGTATCAGTTGCATTTACTTCGTTGGCGGAAAAAAATCCTATTTTCATAGCTTTGTTGTAAGTGTATGAATCTTTGTAAATAAAGCATTTTTTTCAATTTCTTCGTAACATCTTTACATTATTGGCTTCTAAATTACTAATACCTAGAACACTTGTAATGTTTTCAATCATATAAGTGATACTTATATCGATAGTTCCCAGAGATAATTTGTCTCGAGAACATAATGTAAATTTAGAATATTGACGAATAAGGAGCAGTACTCTGGTACATCACAGTGCTTGACAATTTACAATACAAAACATATTACTACCAATTGTAATGTCAGCGGTTCAAATCTCGGTGAAGGTACAGTTCAATTTTTCCAATTTTAATCTTTATTTGGGGTAAGGGTCCAAAATATCCTTATAGTCTCTACAGTGGTGCCCGAACACTAATTACCGTAGAGAACGGTAATTAGTGACCGCTTGGATTTAGACAATTGGGTATCATACTAATTCATATATAACAAAGTCAAACAACAAAAATCAGCGTTATATTTTCAAATTTTCACAGTACCAGTTTCGAAGGTTTTAACGAACCATCATCCTCAGCTGCAAAAGCGCAAGAGTATCATGCATCTTCTCAGTTGCTCTTTAAGTGGAGAAGAATGTAAGAAATTGTCGCAATCCCTCATGCGTGTGGTCAGAGTGTAAAGGGTTAGGACTTCCAGCTAGCAATTGGAAAATCCTTGGATCTAACCTCGGAGAAGGTACTGTTAATTTTTCATGTTTCTTCGTCCGAAATGCCTCGCAGTCTCTAATAAGTATATTGTATAAAGTTTTATTATCTGCTTAATGACCAAATTTATGTTAAAAATTATGCCGAAAATTACCTGAAGTTTTTTTTATAGCATTTTATTATCTACATATGTAGCTCAACTAGATTTAGCTTTGTAAGGCGCAAAAAACAATTTTGGAGGGGGGGAACAAAATATTTATTATGGCTCATGACATTACCCGAGTTAACTCGGGCTTCAATGAAGCAGCCAAAAAAACACAATCCCAAAAGTAATACAAAACTGTAGTCAAGATAAAAATAGGTAATAAGAGCTAAAGTAAAAATCAAGTAAATACATTTTACGATCCATAAATGTCAGTGACAGTATGCTACAGTCTGAAATATGGTGTAACACATAGCGGCACATCACAGTTTGCAACAGGGACCCCTCCCGCAGCTAAGAAAACATGTGCATGGCAAAGTGTCGATTGCCACGCGATATTAAGGACAATGGCATCAAATAACCGTAAAATTGTCAGCTCCCGAGTTAACGCGTTGATAGGAAAATCGAAACTGCATGTATTCCCGAGATATATCGGGGTGCGGTCGTTAAGTGGTTAATAGTCTGCTTTATATTTTGGCAAGGTTTCTCGTCCACAGCAAGCTATTTACTCTCAGAAAAATTACCTCGGTGCTAAAAATTATATTCAAATTTATGACTACAAATGATGCTGTCATCCCTAACCTTTATATTATTTAAAGATAACGTGCATAATTCTATACTATCCTGCCTGATAATATCTTTATTGTAATTATAAATAATTATTGCTCTCCCCCTACGCCTCGTGGTTAGCAAACCCAGCTGATAACTAAAACGTCCGTGTTTCGAACCATAGCGAGGAGATTCTTGATTATTCAAGTAGCCCGCTCGAAAAATCCGCATCCCTCCCAAACAGAAATAATTTAGAAAATAATCCCGAATAGAAAATAATTCGTCAACATTTCCTGGATTTGGTCGACTGAGTCTCGTGTCTCGCCCCTGTCATCCTAAGAGAGGTAGCCTATAAGAGATTATCACCTTTCCCTATGCATGCTTTCCTATAGTAAGACGTTTCTACGTCCAATGGCAAGTGGAAGTGCTCCATACGTTTTTTAAACTTTTAATTATGCTTTTACCTCCTTCACCTATTTGTTTTCTAACTAAACTTGTATGAAGGAAAACTAAACACAGCCACTAATGACGTTAAAACAGAGTTCAGCTCACATTTTGAGATTTAAAATGAAATTAAATATATCGTATCTCAAGAATGGTTAGGAGTTAATTTTAATATCGAATTTTAGTAAGAATATTTACTTCTTTCGCCTTGATTAACATTTATAAAATGTGTAGGGAGCATGTGTCGTAATTAACACGGCAATGTTTTCGCAGCTCGAATTTTTAAAACCATTTTTGGGAGTTTTAGACTATTTGCAATAATTTCAGAAATATCAAATAAATCCATAAATTTCAGCTCTCCCTTTTCTAATTTTTATTAGGATACCTGTTTGTTTTACTGGCGACCAAAGGGCCAATGAAGAAATTTCTCCACGTTTAGGTGCCATATACCTTCTTCTCCGACCCCCCCCCCGAAAAAATAAGAGCTGCGCTTTTAAATAATAGAACAGAAGTTTAAAAATGATAGAACTTTATTTCTAAAACTACAAATTCTTCTTTATTTTCCGGGTGATCATAAGGCTCTTCTCACCAAGAAGTCTTACCGTTTCCAGAAATGTGATTTTTGAAGCAGCGAGCCATGTGCCGATGCGAAGATTTTTCTTTTCTGACAATTCTTCACATTACATCTCCATGTGACTTCCCTGGTGATATAAAACTTTATTTTTTTCCCATTTTTTCATATTCGAGTGGAGGTTAAAATACCACTTTTAGAAAGCAAGCAATAGCTTCATTTTTACTTGATAGTAAATTCAAAATTGTTATTCTGAGTCCAGGAGGCAAAAATTCATATTTCCTGGTTATGATTTTGGGTTTGCCATATCGTTCGAAAACAAACTCCACCAAACTTGGTGATTAATCGCTCTCCCCTGGTAAACCTGACAAATACCTCTGTTTTAATGACTTTTCTATTTAAATGACTTTAATGCGTGCCAAAATTCCTTTTCTTAACCTAAAAACAATTTACGGTCAACAGATATTACGTTAAACAGAAAAGTGTTTGTGTATTTTTAGTATCCTGCATCAAAACACTCTTCAGTGGAAATCTGAATCTCAAGGAAAGATGTAATGATATTAATAGAATTAAGCTGTTTTATAAATGTAAGTCTTAGTTTAAAAAATTGATATTTAATGCTTAATTACCTACGTATTAGTGATTTAAATAATAGCTTGTAGAGACATTAGGTATTATTTTGGAAGCAGGCAAGATGAAAAATTAGCAACCGCCTTCGCCGGGAATCGAACCGCGGATCTCTGGAATACCAGCCCAGCGTGCAGAACCACTACACCACGAAGGCATGCTAAGACGGTGGGAGAAATACCTTATATACTCTCCCTTTTAAAGGGCGACTGGGGCTTTTAGGGGACCCCAAACGCCAAATTCTGGGTGTGGAGAGTCATCATCCCCAACGCTTTCAGTTCGGGCGCCATTGTAGAGACATTAGGTAATTTTTGGAAGCAGAAGAGATGAAAAATAAGCAAACGCATTCGCCGGGAATCATACCACGGATCTCTGGAATACCAGCCCAGCGTGCAGAACCACTACACCACGAAAGCACGCTAAGACGGCGGGAGAAATACCTTACACGCTTAGTGTTTAATATTTTCTCTTTTGAAATTTTAAAAGTGAAATTATTTCTGTAAGTGCTCGAATAAAAACAAGCAATTAGTGTAATCTTAGGAATCGAATTTTTCGTGAAATAGGCCCAACAGCGGCCGAGGTTTAATGTCACTGAATACGAGTAGTTTGACCCGGGCTCAGATCCTGGCGAACGGCTGGTTCCATGATAGTTTTAGTGATTTTCCTCATGTGTACTTAATACAAGCCAAATTCTTTTAAATGATCCTCCACGAAAGTATTCTTCCTCTTAAGCATACAATTGTATTCTGCTTTACTTTATCATTTAACTTCATCTATGATAATCTTCGCAAAATAGATAGTGCAAATGAAATACCGCAAATATTCCATGTAGTTTCGCGATAGCGGTAATACAAGCACTGAGCTGTGTATTAATTGAATGTCAAGCGAAGTGCGCTTGAAATAGATTACATAAGGCAAAACGAAATTAGAAAAGCCGTGGTAAAACACATTTATAAATTTTAAATACTCAAATTTATGAGCCGGCGGCCCAGCTGTAATACAGAACAGGTAGTTCCGATCTGGGTCCGAATCTAAACGAGCGGGCCAGCTGCATGGTGTTTTCGTGGTTTTCCCTGCCTGTAACGTATATGCGAACCAATTTTCCCTTAGAAAATTCTCCATAAACGCATCTCATCCTTTAGGTGAATAGACCTAGGGATCTTTCCCATAATAAACCAAACCAAATTATGGCAACCGAAATTAAATTCATTCTAATATCATTGAGAAGAAAAATAACTGTGCTGTAAAACCAGCGCAGGTAGTTCCGATCTGGGTTCGAATCTAGGCGAGCGGGCCAGCTGCATGGTGGTTTCGTGGTTTTCCCTGCGTGTAACGTGTATGCGAACCAATATTCCCTTAGAAAATTCTTCATAAACGCATCCCATCCTTTAGGTGAATAGACCTAGGGATCTTTGCCATAATAAACCAAACCAAATTTAGGGCAAATGAAATTAAAATCATCCTAATATCATTGAGATGACAGTAAAAATATGCATTTATCATTTTCTAAACTAAGATCCTTTGCTATGATTTATCTGCTACTAATAAAATGTAATAGCGAATAAAATTACATTGCTGTACATCAAGATAATTTCAGTAAAGCCTAGTATATCCGAAATCATCCCAAGGAAAATGAAATGTGAATCACATATTGCTAATATACTAATACGTAATTATAAAAAAAATTCAGAACGAGTAATAATAATTATATTATTAACAGTTGTTAATTATATAATTATGTTTATAGCAGTTCTTAGGTTACTTCAATCTAAGGGCAGTGGTACAGTTTTTATATCTTTCCATACGCCTAATTCTTAACATATCAAAATCTTAAAATGCACTTTATGTAAATAGCGTTAGAAAGTATCGCTTCACAAGCGATACTCATTTAACCAGCATATTTATCTCTGATATGCTTACGAAATGTTCCTTAATACGCAATAGTAATATACGTCCCAGGAATTCAAGATATATTGCGGAACAAAATTAAAATTGGCAAACTGTATCAGTAATTCCTCATGGATTTAAGAGTAAATAGAGGAAGTGTTACAAAATAAATATTACCAGCGAATTGTCGTTGGTAAACCAAAACGTGGTCAAGGTTAATCGAATGTCTCTAAAGCTATTAGTATTCACAAAACATCATATCAAGTATAGGAAATCGACTTCTCGTCACTTCCAATGTTAATCATTGAAACAAGGATTGTCTTCCTGGAGAATTCAAAGATCTCTCTATCTTTCCATTCGGGAGAAGAAATCGAAATATAAGGCTGACTTCGCAGTAGCTACTAATACATTAATAAGTAAGAGCATTGGTTAAAGATGACTGGGTGAAAATTGCTCCATGCAAGGCATTCAATGCGTAATGTCCTCCTTTTTGCCTTTTTTCGTGGGAGACCACGTAAGATGCATTGTAGACAATGCATCAACGGCAGAATCTAAATAACAGTCTAACACTAGATGCAGATTTTCACCAGATTTTCGTCTGGTTATGCAGTTTTGCACAAGCGTCAGTAAAAGACTTTCAGCATTTTTTTTTTTTTTTTTTTTTTGTCTTAAAAGGACAGGATCTTGTAGATACATTAGGTATTTTTGAAGCAGGAAAGATGAAAAATGAGCAACGCCTTCTCCGGGAATTGAACCACGGGCCTCTGGAAAACGCGCCTAGCGTGCAGACCACCACACCACGAAGGCACGCCAAGAATACGGGAGAAATACCTTATAATCTTTTTAAAAGGTCACACCGATCTACATATATATAGCAAGGTTCTGTAACGGAAACAAATGTGCAAAGACATGTTCAAATTCTCTTCGTAAAACTTGTTGGGTGTCAGTAGATACAAAATCTTTCTTTCCAAAAGGGCGTTAGTGCCCGATCCCATCATGGAAGCCTGGACAATAAATATTTCGAAAGTAAAGATATAGTATGATGGTTAGGTTGGGTCATTTTGAATATCGCAAAGGTCATTATAGCTATCTCCCTTGGTTAGGAATGCCTTCCTGTAGGATTTCATTCACGTCGCACATGGAGGAAACTACGAAACCCAACTATGCCACCAGCTCCTTCGCTTGTACTCGAACATGTCGTGAGCTACCAGAATTCAACAGTCTTGACCATTCGGCAACTGATGGAGTATATATTTTGATGGAACTGGCCAGCATACTCCCAAAATCTCAGTGTTATTGAATATATCTAAAATGCCTTATAATTCCAAGTTTCACTAATGTCGCCTTCGTTCCTGAAGCTATCACGAATTCAAATCTTCCTTCATAAAATACAAAGGTTAGTTAAGTTATGTTAGTTATAAAAATGAATTCACAGTTTTATTTATTCCATGGAAAGATACTATTACGCCCGCATGTCAATTGTCAATAATCACATATTACTGTAACTAGTTTTATCCAGATTAACGGAGTAAAAATAACTTTTCTTTTTGTAGAATAGAATTATTGAATTTGGATAAAACGCGAGAAAGCTATTTCCTTAGCTCCCTCCCAGTTCTGAAGGAGAGTCCGCAAGAGAAAGAAACAGACAGAAACACAGCAGCTAAATTCCCTTAATACCAACCTCTCTAAATTGTATTTTTTTAATAATTATGTTTCTCCAGAAAATGTTACTGCGTAACCCTGTGACATACTGATAATGTAAAAAAATTTAATTTTGATAAATTTTATTTATTTTGTAACTTTAATAACGTTTACATGAACAAATCTTTAATAGCGTTAATGCAAATTCTTTAAAAATACAAAGGGCGTTTTTTCGCACATCACAAATGGTATTGACTTTTCTATGTCATCTTTTAATTTGAGTTTACCAGAGTATATCAGCAAAGTTATTTACACGTAATTGAAATCATGAAATAAATTCAGAAACATAAGCGTTGAAGCGCAGGAGATATAAAAAGCGAGAATCCTTATAATTTAAAAATCAACTACTGACTTCTGTTAAGAGAATAGTCAAAACTTTACTCTCTCAGTCGGGCTGGTGCAATGTCTTGAGCAAGCAAGATTAAGCTCAAGTTGCAAGAGGCTCTTTGTGATGAGGCTCACGTGGAACACAGGCTACGAAATGTCTGAAATTACGTGACGTATGCATACTAGAAAACGCTGAATGAAAGTTGATGCAGAGAGGCACGGAGCAAACTCTAAATATGTTGTTTCACTCTCAACATTCTCGACTCATGTGACTTCAAGCACTCCGTTTCCTAAGTTTTCCTCTGACATTCCACCTGTGAGCTGTTCAGACACTTGACATAACATTACTCAATAAATTATCTTCCGGTTTCTAAAATTATGTCAAAAACTCTTTTTTTTCTGTTCGTTGTAAATTTTCAAAATATAAGAATATGAAAATATGAATTGTAATCTTAATTTAATTTAAGTCATTTTAAGTGCATCCTTATATCAAACTAATAAGGGAAACATTCAGCTAAGGAGAAAAAGAGTGGAAAAAAGAGCGGATATACTAACTTCCGCAATCCACTCACAGCTGAGCAAATTAGTATCACAATAAAATCCTTCTCTTTATTCTACCTTCCCGTACTGCTGAAACTTAGTGCACCTTGGCATAAGATTAATTCAATTAAAATGTTAGAAAAAATTTTATAACTTTTTCGAAAAATTGCATTTTTAGCTTATATTTCGTTAAAAGTTACAAATCACAAAGTTTCAGTCAAAAAACACAGTTTATCTTAAAAACAAGGCGTGAACTGCTTCCTGAAACACACTAAGCTATTTGAGAATTTTTACATAATTATCATAATTAAACATTTCATTTGATTACATTATATACATAGTTCACTAGAAAAAGGCAAAGAAATAAAATGCATTTCTGTTTATGTTTATACAAATGTAAGTTTTCCATAGATAAACTTTAGAAAATTGGAAGAAGCTATATTTAAACTGAGTCATTCAATATATTTTATTTTTAATATACTTATGATATGCTGAGTAATCTATGGCTAATATGAAAAAACTTATAAAACGTTGGTTTAGATAATTCTTTGCAGTTATGACAAATAATTCGATAACTTTTAAAGCCGACGATTTATCACTCCTGAAACTTATTTCCAACTTTTATCTTGAATAGAAATATTCACGCAGAAAATTTCAGAAAAGAGGGGCATCTATGTGCCTGTTTCAGTTCCTTAAAGAAACCAGAAAAATCACTAGGGTATACAAAATAATTTAAGGTGCGAACATTTTTCGTTTGAACATCAAATTGATTCGGTGAAGTTTTTGTTCCGCATCAGCTAACCTATTCAAGTTAAAGATTAAAAAAACATTTATCTGGAAGATATCTGCATACGAAATAAATATTTTGTTGTAAATTTAGAACAGAGTTTTAAAACCAAACATGCGACACTGCAAATAATTTCATTCAACAACAATAAAAGTTTCCTTATTGATATTCTATGAATTTTTAAATTTTATACGACAGATTTCAAACATAATTAAACTATTTCAACTTCACATTTCTTACCAAATGTTCTTGGAAACTTGATATCTGCATCTCGTTTAATGAAAGAGTGTCCTAAAAGAGCTCGACTTTAAATCCATAGAACAAGATATAATGTTTCTTTTTTAGTGTTGCGTAGGATTGTATTTTGAATGTAATAAACATCTATTTAAAATTTCGTCAAATGGTACCCAATTAGAAAAACTGTTTTCAATTGCTTCTAAAACTTTCTATGGAAAAAATAAGACTTGTCTTGATCTTTAAAAGAGAATCTACTTTTATTTTAACCAAAACAGCGCAATTTAAAGTAGATCATCTTTTCAAGGAAATACTCAAAGGTTTTTGTTTCTTTTTGTTCTAAAGACTTTCGTAAAACAAAGCTTACCTTTGGAAGGGACGTAGATGTTCAAATACAAGCAATCCTCACTCTGGTTCTGGAGGTATGGTAGTAATCTCTTGAGCGTCTCAACTCGGCCGGGGGGCATCTTCTTTAATGCTTCGGTTTCATTTCTGATGTCGGGTGGCTTCTGCGGGCAAACTGGGCTGAATTTATCGGCAGACCGGACACCCTTCCAGTGGGATGGGGTGACGGGCGGCATAAACCGCAAAGCAGAGATTGGGGGACTTGCGTACGGGATACCTAGGAATACATCCACGGATTGCAAGTTGGGTAAGTATGTAATAAACCCTCTCAAATCTCCGTATTTTGTGCTTATTACTCTTGTCCGAGGTTTGTTTGTGCCGCTGAGGGGAGTATATGGTGATGCTTCATACTGAGTTTCGGTCCGCGCTAATTTGTTCACAGACAGAACAAGCAAAACCATCAAATTGCACAATAAAATATACATCTTCATTTGAATTTTTGAAAGTTCGCTAACAGGACATGATTTCAAAAGTCAATGTCCGGCAGTCAAGAAAAGTGTGCAGTTCAAATAATTGGCTCCTCCTTGTTAGAGGAAATAAAGTCTATTCACGCAACTCCGTGCACCAATAGATCAAGGTGAAAAGGTTCCAATTCACATGGTGATAGAGCCTGCAAAGAGAGGAGATTCCCTTAACGTCCGCTCTCGAGTAGGAACACTTTTTCAACTGTGAAGCGGCGGCGGCAGCGGCGGCGGCAGCAGCAGCGCAATCGCGTTCTCATCACGCGTGCGCGAAGCCAGCGACCACTGGCTCGTCCATTCAAAAGAAAGCGGTTGCTTTCTGGGAGCTTCTAAATATAGAATAACATCTGTCCAAGATTTTTACCCAGGCCAACATACATCCTATGAGACCCTAGAAGATGTGAAATGAAATTAAAAAAAGACAAACGTCAAACTTGATTTCAGTACGCTTCGCCTAAGAGTGCAAAAGTTTTGCTTGAAAACGAAAGGAAAATGACTTTTGAAATGAAATTCCTGATTATCTGAAATTAAGGAGTGCTTGCAAGTGCTTAGAAAACTATCTCTAACAGGACATAAAAACAATTTAATTACACTTACATCTTTTGGGTTAAGTTCCTAAATCTTAAATAAGAAACATGTATTCCTTGATTTCTTCTCAAACTGATTGATTAGTAAATATAGGCTGCGTTTAGGTTATTGTCGTTTTAGTTCGTAATTATATATGCATTTCTACTTGCATCTTCACTGTTTAATGCAATTATCACGAAATGTTTTGCTTTCTTAGCGAAATATTTTCCTTTTTTTAACTTCAAATTATCTTGACTGTGTCGAAGTTTCCACTTTTCCTCTTTTTTAATTTGTAGAGATATTAAGTTTCTCGGAGCAAGAAATATAAAAATCAACTGCGATTTCGCCGAGAATCGAACCACCGACCATCCAACTTCTAAACACCTACACCACTAAACACTTACACTATGAAAGCACACATGGGAGAATCCTAATAAATTTGTAGAGGAATTTTTTAACTGTTTTTAACATGCAATAAAACTCCAATCAGATAGAGAGCGTGCAATCGCGATTAATTGGCAAAGTATTGTAATAATCGTAGTAACATTTTCTTGACTGTGACAAAAATTTAAAAATTTTGTATTAAAATCTTATTATTTTCAGAAAATATAATAATAAACGTAAAATATTAAAAGTGAAGCTGAATTTTGAAAAAATATTGCAAGTTAGCTTCTTTAATTATACATTTAAAGAAAGAAAAATTAAATTAACGGACATACATGTACAAAAAATACAATTAAGGAATACGCAATTATTAATTATATTATTAATATATATAATATGCATTATTATTAATTATACATTTAAAGAAGTGTTCTCAATAACAAATAACGGTAATGACCGTAAACAAAAATTAGGAACACAGTTGTACGGAATCAAACTATCCTAAATATTAATTCCGATTCCGTATAGATAGTCAAGCGACTTACTACCGAGTACAGGTCTTCTAAAAAATAAATCATACCTCAGAGGAAGCTTTAAAAAAGGTTTAAGTTAAAGTGTAAATTTATACAGTAACGTCTTACTGTAAATTTTGGCTCAGGCCTCCTAATCACGCAAGCAAACATGGTTAACAATGGCTAAAGCCGATTCAGGTAAAGCTAGGAGGTGGGCAAAAATAATCCGAAAACAGTCAGTGGATCGCTACCAAGAGATCTTTCTTAATTAATTTTCTTAATTAATTTAATTAATTTCTTAATTTAATAATCTTTGTTCTTATATGTGTTAAATAATTTTCGTCCTGATGGAGTCGACGAAAGTAGAAGTGACAATAAAGGTAAAAACAATTATAGTATAATGTGTCAATGAACATACAAACTACACAGTAATTACGCAAGTTATTAAAATTTCATTGAGAAACTTCAAGCACTGAAAATATTAAGATACAATAACACGCCGAACAAATATTAGCTTAGAAGCCAAGCAACAAAAATCAGCGTTATATTTTCAAATTTTCACAGGACTAGTTTCGAAACTAGTCCTGTGAAAATTTGAAAATATAATGCTGATTTTTGTTGTTTGGCTTCTAAGTTAATGCTGAAAACATTGTTAGTGTTGTGGGAAAACAGATATTTCACATCAAATAGGGAAAGGCAGAGAGAGGATCAGAATCCCTTTCCATATCTAATTGTGAAATAATTTTAAGTTTTCTAACTGCATAGGTTTATCAAAGCAAGAAACAGGAAAAATAGTAATGCCCTCTCCGTGATTCGAACTGCAGTTCTCCCGACTGCTAGCCGAAGAGGCCTTTCAGTCACATCCAAAGGCACGCGATAAAAAAGGAGAAAATAGCTTACATTTGTAAGGATATAATTATATTTAGCTATTTATGCCAAATAGCTTTATTGTCTTTCTCCTTTTCCGTTTTCCTGCCCGAATGCAGAATTTAGTTCGCTCATATTCAGATGAGGTAGAAAGAGATAGTATTTAAAGGAAGATTTTAGACTTTTTAATTAGAGCGTGTTCCGCCTGCTGAAACCCGCGTTACTAGTTGAATCTCTTCAGTAGCAGCCTGTCTGTGGCGTTGCGGTATTTCTTGCCATTAGGCTTATCGAGACGCTATTAGGTCTGAGCCAACTTGCGAGTTATTTAATCTACGTAGCCATTGGCTAAATTATGACTTACTTAACTTTTATTTAAATTCATGACTTACTTAATTTTGATTTAAATTCATGACTTGCTTTGATTTAAATTCATTACTTTTGAGTTACGCCTTAAGTGCTTTCTGGTTTTGTAAGCACAAGAGGTGCCTTCTGTTAAAATTTCTGAGTTCAATTAAAGGGTCTTTAACACCCTTCTTAGGTTTTACTGTCTTCATATACATAATATAGCGATAAGCGATATATATATCATATATATAATATAGCGATAAGTCATTTAGTTTTCAGATTGAGTTTTATGCTTCCAAAGAAGGTGAGACTCATTTGTCTAAGAGTATAAATTTCGTCTTTGAAAAATTTTCGTAAATATCAAAACATAGATTCCCACCAATCCTTTAAATTTATTCCCTTCTTCTCCTCAGAACCCAGACATAATTTAAATTTAAGAAACCATCTTGCAATTTCTACCTTAAGTGCTGAAGTATGACTACGATCACACAATATAAATAGCAACAATATGCAGTTTACACATGCTTCCATTCTTAAGTTTTATGATATTTAATCACATTTTTATCAACACATCCATCTAACATTTACTTGTTGTTTAGTTTATAAAGAGCCGGATAAAATTATTAGGCATTCAATAATATTGCAGACATTTTCAAACGAAAGTACATGAGCGACTATTTTAATTTCTAGAATGACCATGTAGTATTCCTCGTGTTATAATTACACTAGAATTATGTGAATATTCGTATTTTACACGTTCCTTCTACTATATGAGTACATTTGAAGGTGTTAGTTATTTAGAAGGTAAATGCACATGTACTTGGACGTAAAAATGGGCGATCGAAATTTGGAGCAGAGTATGTTACATCAAGTTTTGAGTGAAAATTAGAAACAAACCTTATTGAAACATTAGAATTGTTCAGAGTGGTGCATTACGAAGATGCCATGAAAAACGTCTAGGGTGTTTGAGTGAACACGACTGAGAAAATTAGAAAGGTGACAAAAGGAGCAAATTAGCCAGAAGCAAAAATGGCGGGGGCTTATTATTAACAAAAAGGATTGGATTATTGGATTATTAATTTATGGCAAAGCACACGAGGGCTATCTGCCTAAAGGAAGGGATGCCTTCGTGGAGGACTTTCTAAGGAAACTGGCTCGTACACACGTTACACATGGGGAAAACCACGAAAACGCCCATGCAGCCAGCCCGTTCGCGGTATTCGAACCTTGGACCGAACTACCAGTGTTCAGCGTCTTTACCGCTCGGCCACTGGTGTGCTATTAACAAAGAGGAGATGTGATATAATATGATAAATGATTAAATGTGCAATTGTTAATTGAAGAACAGAAGATGGATCGAAAAGACTAATTTTATTTAAAGAACTAAGCATAAGAAATAATATTTGAGAAATTTCTTTCCCACCCATACAATCACAATGGCTTCTTGTTAGAGACAATTTGACCAGAAAATTGTAACTACTCGATTAATTCATCCAGCATATTCACCTAATTTAGTTCGTTGTGATTTAGCTACCTGTGTTTCGAAATTAAAAGCCTCGCAAATTTTTAAAGGTCAGTACTGATTCTGCGATAAAAATTATAATTAATGTTATCCAACATGTATTGCAGAAAATCTTATGCCGCTTTCATAAAAATGAATGTGGTCTACGTCAGTGTATAGATGCACAAAATGAGGGAATTTCGAAAGAGATAGTGTCCTTTAATATGCAGTTCAACAAGTAGCTTTTTGAAGGTACAACTCAGAAATTACTTAAATTATCATACATTGCATTTCTAACTCGAAACATAAAATATGCCGTGTTCATAAAAGTCTTTACTCTGTCTGTTTTCGCAACCGCTGGACATAGTCATATACTTGCAGTTATGTTTCAAATAAAGCAAATACTCATATTTTAGCAATTTTAGATTTTAAAAATCAATTTCGTAAAAATTACAAAACGTAACTTTTTGTTTGGTACTCCGGTTCCCATAGCTACATGTAGTAAAAGATTACACACATTCTAGAAAATAAAGTAAGTCAATATTGATTACGGTACGACAAAAACTGGCAGAGACGTTTAATTTTAACCCGTAACAGAGGAGGTGAAAAATTTGAACATAATAGGGGACGTGCGGTCTTAGAGACCGCGCATTATAATAAATTTTTAAAAATCGTCTAATTAAAATATCATCATGATATTTCACTTAGATGTTCTTTGAACATTTTACTCTGAAAAGAAAACATGTTTTTACACTTTAAAGTGAAATTAAAGTTTTCCCAGAAAATTTCCTCATAGCCTCAAACGTTTCGATGAAAATCATATGCTGCACTAAATTCTATAAAACTAAAAATAAGAATGCATCTATTTTGAATTAACTATTTTATCTGTATTACTTAATATTCAAAGCAAATTTTAACCGCAGAAAATTGTATGTAGCACAATACAGAAAAATTTTGACAGTACCTAAAATATCAGTATCTCACTGATTTTCTGATAGTAAACAATTTAGTTTTCGTCTTCTTTAGCATATTCATTGCATAACTTTTGCGTGCATTCCAAACAAACAGGGTCTTGGCAAGATAAACATAAATATACTGTCTTTCTTTTCTTGCTCGGGGGGCACAGACGACATGTTTTCCTTGATTTTAATTTTGCTTCTTTTGTGCACTGCTCCACATCCTTAGACTCAGCTTCTTTTCCTAAAATCCGCTTTATCGTCAGGCGCAATTCTCGATTTATTCTTGGATTTTTCCCTCTCGTGTGTAGTAGTGGTTGGACTAATTCTCTCGCTAATTCTTTCGAAAACAGCATTATGGTCATAACAGGGTTTTGGTTATAACCTTGGTGGAAAATGTATGCGTTTACTGTACTCATATCTACTAACTGGTAGAAAAGAGCCATAGGCCAACGCGTTGTTCTCCTACTACAGGAATGGACAGAACATTTTTCATCTAAAGCATCAACACCACCTTTGGTTCTGTTATAAAAACCAATTATTTCAGGTTTCTGTTTCCGAGTCTGTTTCTATCGAATGATGCAATGATGACATCAAAACCACTGCTCGCCTTTTTTTCGAAGAAATTTTCTTCACAGTCATCTTCTTCACTAAAATCACTTCCAACTTCGTCTAGAATTTTTTTCAGTTCTTCTGCATAACGTGGATCAGAAATATAAATGAATCTCCGCGGACCTAACTTCAGAGCCATGTGTTCACTACTGCCGAAAATTGTAACATTGAGAGGGAGGTGACGTCTCACAGACCGCTCTAGAAGAATTTCAACAGATACACTTGCCAAAGCATTCCGAAAGAAGGGGTCAGAAAGAAGGTCACGAAACGTGAAGCTAGGGCAAGAATCCATTCACTTGGACAAAGCATGCAATAGGGATGATGGGAGGAACATGTGGCGCGGTCCGTCAGACCGCACGTCCCCTGTTACGAGTTAAATTATGAGAAAGTATTTTTAGAAAATTCAACGGTCATTAAAAAAACAGAAGAACAAATATTTAAATTTGTATTCAGCTAACAATTAAAATACCCCTCTAGAAAAATGTTTCTACCTTTGATAAATTGTGTGATAACCATTTCTGTGTAGACTGTTGTGAATAATTTTGATCAATGTAAATTTTTCAGAAAGGATATGTTACTCTTCGACTTTGTATGAATTAAAAATTAGAGGTATTTCTAATCTAATGATTCTTAAGACTATCAGTTTATGATCCTAAAGCAATAAAACAGGTGAATATTATTAATTTTAGCATTTGAAAATTACTTGCGTCAAAATGCTTTCGGCGTATTAATGTAACAAAATTACAAATTAAGAAGTAAAAAAGCTTTCAGATTTTATATTACTCCCAAAGGGACGATTTTTAATGTTTTTTATGTTACCTTTATTTATTAAATATCATGTTCTTCTCACTTAAACCATAAAATTCAATTTAACAGCAGTATTACAAAATAATTTAAAAAGAGCATATCTTTTAGAATTTTCGATACACAGTCCCGCACGCTGAAGATAAAAATGCTTTTTTTATTCATGCAGTGTTGCCGTTTATCGCTTTCAAATCTTTGAGTTTGTTAATCAAAAATTCATTAAAGATTTACAAAATATGAAATAGATAATAAAACAAATTCCAAATTTGGGTTTCCAGTTGCCCCTGTTAGAGTTGAGAACAACATTATTCAAAATTTGATGTCTCTAGGTACCGTTGTTTTTTCACACTGCGAGAAACATGCATACATTCATGCAGATTCTTCATTATTTAATTTCTTTAAATATAACGCAGGGCTATAATATTTGGTGGCACAATCTGAAAAGTGAAAGGCCGTTTATAGTGAACCAACGTAAAATGCCAAAACTAAAGTGATAGCCCTCCTGGGCAAATTGCCCCTTTGGGGTAAAAAGCTTACAACGTAATAAATTGCAAAAGTTTGAAACTGAATGATATTAAATAGGGGAAAAAATCAACCTGATCGTGTATCCAAGAACTTCGGCAATTTTTATTGTAAGGCAGTCAAACTCTTTTTTTTTTTTTTTTTTTTTTTTTTTTTTGCAGGGGGGGAATGAGTATAAACTGTCACTAAATATAACTGCAGAAGCAAGGCGGCCGTATAAAATGTTAGATTCCGTAATATAATTTTTTTTTATTTACAAATGTCAAAACATTTATATTTGTAATATTTGTACACTTTTGTTTTTGGAACTGGATATCTACTACTCTACCACCACCAAAGTAAATGTCGGATGAGGACATTTATGTGCAATATGTATATTATTCTTATACTTTTCTTTGCTCTATGTATGCAACTTCCGGACGTTTCTAATGCATTTTTAATATTGCAAAGTTCATTTCCAAGGAAACGGTTCATATAAAATAACGTTGCTCACCATCATCTGATCAGATTGCGCATGATAAGACCTAAAAAGGCATCTTCTGCCAGGTCTTTTCCTATTTGTTGCCTGTATGGTTGCGTTTGCATTTTCTTAATGGCTAAGAATAGTATCTGAGAAACCCAACTGTTTTGCCCGATATTAAACTGTGCAAATGATTATTGCCCGATATTAAACTGTGCAAAGCCCACAGCAGCTATCTACCCACTGACAGGGATGCTTTTTAGAGACGTTTCTATGAGAAATTGGCTTATAGTTACGTTATACATGGAGAAATGCACTGGAGATGCCAAAGCGGCTGACTCGAACAATGACTATAGTTACCAGTATTCTTCAGTCTTATTTACTCAGCTTCAGGTGCTGGTCCAAAATTTGATTGTTCAGCTGAAAATGTCTCATTAGTGCAAAAATCAATTTCGAAACATATATTATTTATAGATCATTAGTAATGATTGAAAAGAAGTAAAGCAATGACTTTTAAATATTTTGGAAAGATTGTACACGTGTTTCGGATGAAAACAGAAGTATATAGAAACTAAGGAAATGAATGAATGCAGAAAAAGGTTGTATAGTAGAATCTCGAGAAAATGACCTAATTGAATTCGTCAATGTAGAGCTAGAGAAAACAGAAGCATTGTGATTTGGATTCTTGTTATGGAAATTACAGAAATTTCATTGAGTATCGTGCGTAGAATTCAATCTGAAAACTCTGCTGTATAGGAAAAGTGAAGCTGCTGTATAAGAAAGGTGAAGAAAATGTTAACTGGTGCTCACGAAAGCCAAATAATGGCATCTGTACGTGCAGGATTGGATGCTGCGAGACAGAAGGAGATAAATATATTTTCCCTGACATGATTACTGATAATATTAATTTTTACATCCCTATCGTGAATACAACGGCACTATTTATCGGCGTTATATACATTTACCAAAATAAAAACTTCATTCAAACTCAATCAGAAAAGAAGAATATAGAAACTGATTTCTGGGACGGAAAGGTCATCTTTTGATAAATTATATAATCCATGTCTGTAATGTGCTATGAGAGCACTCCAAATTTGGAGCATAGGACTAGAATCGGAAATACAGAATGTCATTGTTATGCTTTCTTGCATGACAACGATGAGTTGCTTTCTTGCATGACAACGTAAACACTGTCGGCCACACTTAACGGAAGATTCAATAATTCTGGTGATAAAACTTTTATCCCTCTTACCCTACAGCCCTTACCTTGCACCTAGTGATATCCAAGCCTTACGTCGTCTGAAGAAATGGCTTTGTTCTCAACGTTATAAGAAAAGTGATGAGTTGAAAACCACACTGCCGAACTGGCTGAACTCCCATGCGGCGAAGTTTATGCGCAGGATATAAAAAAGCTTGTTCGTAGCTATAAAAATGCTTAGAAGAGAATTGTGAATACAAAGAAAGGTGAAGCAGACACGACCAAGTTTTTGAACCAGTAAATAATTTTACTTTTCTCTTTCTTTGTTTTTTATTCATCTGACGATCTTTGCTTTTGACATATGGATTTAAAAATTTTGAAAAGTTTTAAGATAAGTGTACAATGAATATTTTATATTTTATATCGTTGTATACTTCAATCCTATGTATGCAGATTAGCTCAGAACAGCATAATGACTTCCATAAATTGAGACTAAAAGGGAATAAAATTCTAGTTGTGAAATTTACAGCGAATGGAAGATGTGTGACGTGGAATTGAGTTGCAAGAAAATGAAGTTAAGTTAAATTTTAAGAATGTGAACCATTTTAACATCCCTAACCACTACTACAAGGAAAATAGAACGTTCTCTGTCATGTTGATTTAAATAAATATATTTATATAGAATATTCAGTGGTGAAACATTAGGCTAATAAGCTATGAATGCAAACAAAAATGTTTTGATGGAAATAAAATATCTTTCATACGGACACTTTATTAAAACAGCATTTTTAATTCATTGAGAAAGATTAATTTTCGAGTTATATTTGCTAAGTCCATTCAAAGAATGACACAAGATGTAGACAGATAATCCACAGAAAAGTCATCAGATTTCAGCAATTATGCTTGCTTTGTAACTTAACAAACTCATTAGGCATAAGTCTGGTTTATTTCATTTGATGATGACAAAGCAAATTTGGATTATCTGCCTAAGAGAGTGATGTCTTCGTGGAGAACTTTTAAAAAGAAACTGATTCATATACACGTTCCACATGGATAAAACCATGAAACTGCTCATGCAACCAACCCGTTCCTGAAAATGAGCCTAGGTCGAACTACCTGTCTTCAGCGACTTTACCGCTCAGCACCTGGTGAGCTCCATCAAACAAGATATATTTGATAATTTATCGCTTTCATTCTACGCTATATCTGACAATTCTTTTCATATTTAGTCAGATTTAGATTTAGGTGTCATTATATATCAGATAAATTTAACTAAAAAAGGAACATTTTAAATACAATTTATTTGACGATATTGAATTGAAAAAAGAAGTTTTTGACAACAAGTTACCCATGTAGTCAGTTTTATTTGTTGAGATGTTTACATAAATATTAATAAATATTTAAGTAATAAAGTAGTTACTATAATCAATTATTTATAAAGTAATTATTCCCTAACACCTAAAATACAAAACTCAGAAGAAAAATATTGGCAGACTAAATATTAGTTAAATTAGATTTTTTATATAGAACAAAATATCTGGAATTCGCAATTCTCTGTAATATAAAACATTGGAAAATAATTTTACATTCCCAGAATAAAATGCGCAACTTCGTAGTATGTAATAAGATATCAATTGTTTTCCTTTCGATTTTCGTCAAATTGTTTATCGTTCAACTTTGCGCAACAGGATATTTATGCACTCAAAAAAAAAAAAATATTTAGGCGGAATAGAAAGCATTACTGATATTATTTTTATTCCCAATAGCATTTTTATTGAAATAGTAATAAATTTTAAGTTCAGAACCTCGTATCTCGCTATTTGATTTCACGCTCAGCTTTATCCATGAAGATGGAAATGAGAGAGTACGCAGTATTTTCAGGAATAGAAATGCAATTTTGTTAGCTTCATTAATTCCAGTATTAACAGAGATTTGTTCTCGGTACAGTAACGTATGGATTGATGCAAAGGTTGCTCAATTCTATGTGAAAATCAATTTGAAACTGCTTTTTTTTAATCATCAGTTTCAGCAGTTTGTTATATAAGGTAATTTCTCTCCGCATGCCTTCGTGGTTGAACTGTAAACACACCAAATGCGTATTCGGGAGGTGTGGAGTTCGAATCTCGGCGAGGGCACTGCTCATTTTTCACGTCTTCAGCATCAGGAACTCAGATCATCAGTGATCCTACAGAGATGCCCGAACTAAAAGGAGGTGGATGATAATTCTTCACCTCCAGGATTCGCTAATATCCAGTCGCTCTTTAAAAGAAGGAGCATATAAGGTATTTTCTCCCTCCTTTTCGTCATTCCTTCTTGGTGTAATAGGAAGAATACTCGACGTTTCGCTTATTCGAGAGATCCAGGATTCGAGTCCTGGCCAGGGTATTGCGCATTTTTCACGTTTACGCTTCAAAAAAACTTAATGACTCTACACGTTGCGCCTGATGTAAAACACAGTGGTGAACGATAATTCGTCACCACCAGAATTTGGCGACTGGGTCACCTAATCCCCAGTCTTCCTTTAAAAGGGGGAGTATATAAAGTATTTTCTCCCT
The DNA here is from genome assembly GCF_044657685.1 of Stegodyphus dumicola. Classification (NCBI taxonomy): domain Eukaryota; kingdom Metazoa; phylum Arthropoda; class Arachnida; order Araneae; family Eresidae; genus Stegodyphus; species Stegodyphus dumicola. Next base: position 188,260,741 of record NC_140781.1, read on the forward strand.
CCTTTCTGTATGCTTTTGTGGTGTAATTATATTGTGAATATTTGTGAAGGATTGTTTTTCAGATTTCATCAGTAATATGATGCTATTCACTTTATTTTTTACATTAACGTCGTCAAAACTGTTGTACGTATTTTATACCATGCTGCTATTTAATATAAAAATGCTTAAATGCTTAGAAGAGAATTGTGATTTAGTAAACATTTTAGAATTGTGAAGAAACATTTAGAATTGTAACATTTTAGAAGAGAATTGTGATTTAGTAAACATCTTTAGTAAACATTTTTTTATAAACAAAATGTATTAAACTTGAATCCTATTGAAAATAAGAGGCTTTAAATAGAGCTTTAAGATAAGTAAGTTACATTTACTAGAAAAATAAAGAATTTAGATACGTAGAGAAAGGAAGGTATATGCTACCGGTTACACCACGAGAGCACGCAGTAACCGACAATCACAAGCTGCAGAGTTTTCTGATAGTAGCTAGTAACTGACAATCACAAGCGGCAGAGTTTTATGACAATCACAAGCGGCAGAGTTTCATGACAATCACAAGCGGCAGAGTTTTATGACAATAGCTAGTAACTGACAATCACAAGCGGCAGAGTTTTCTGACAATAGCTAGTAACTGACAATCACAAGCGGTAAAGTTGTCTGACAACAGCTAGTAACTGACAATCACAAGCGGCAGAGTTTTCTGATGATGGTATACAAAAACTCGTTGTTCGTAACTATTAATGTTTATTACGAAAAGAAAATTATATAGAAACATAGAGAGCTGTATGTAAATTCAGAAAATAAATGTTTGCTATTTGAAAAAATTTTATTTTTCTCATTTTTTATTGAAAAACTGACCTTACTTAAAAAGTAGCTCTCGTATGTAGTATAATAATATTGCAGGTACTTTTTAAACTGGTTCATTTACATACCAGGTGTTTTTTGATATGACGATTAAACAGATGAAACCTTCATAACAAAACAATGCCTTGCAAATATCAATTTTGAACGCATGTATTAAGAATATAGCCCCAAGAATCTGGTTTCAGTAGAGAGTTACGGCTGGTTTTAGTTTCTTAGATGAATAGAAAAACCTATCACTGTGACCTGAAGAATGCCCTTTTTATATGAATAGAACCAAAATATGAAAAAAGAACATATGCAAGTAGTATATTTAATTAGAAGCTATAAAATTTTAGATTAACACTGGTATACCTTACCATCCGCTTCTGACCACAATCCTCATCACTTGCAACATGCATTCCTGTGGACGAAATCTTTCCTGCGTCATTAGGTATTTCTTATTCAAGATTTCCAATTTAATTTCTTATTCAAAATAAGACCCGTTTCTTATTCATGTTTTGATTTGTTTCTAATATATTACACAATAAGCACGAAGTTCTTTCTAATGAATTCTACGAATAAGTCGCTCTAGATTCAAAACAACTACGTCATACAGTTGATTTTCGTCTACTTTAAGTTTTATTAATTTCAGTTTTATTAATATTTTGTTTCTAAGCGAGCTTTTCCTTTCTTTAACTTGTTTTTTCATTTAGCTTCTCCATTCAGAACTGTAGATCTGTGTTTAGTATTAGATGCAAATTCAAAGGAAGTTTCCGAAGCCCTCCGTTTCTACATTTGAAACATCTGAGAATTCTAATTTCACATTTACGGTTTTATAGATATTTTCAAAAACAAGATCAGGCATTAAGTCAATAGTTCAGAAACTGGTACTTTATTTTTTATCACGATACTTCCGACGACGATGTTTTTAAACTGCGAAAATTCTGAACCGCTTCATTTTCGACAACGATTTTTTGCACCAGGATGTTTTAAAAATAAAGTGTTTTCTCTTAGCCTTCTTTTCTCGCACAATGTTTTGTACCTCGACGTTTTCGCCTTGCGTTGTTTTCTCCGCGACAGTTTCTTCAGCGATGTTTTCGGCGGACACCATGCATCGCAATTCAGTAACATAATTTATAGGTTTCCTTCTATCAACATAATCATATTTGAAATATCTTTTGATTAATTTTCCATTCTGATAGACAAACAGGTTGAACTGAAAATTTTATTTAAAACTTCCTACTGTTTAAACTAGAATTTTGGAGTTTTGTAATTTCGTTCATTAGGATTCATTATGATTTTAAGGTAAACAAGGTAATTCCACAGATACGAAGCTAAACTCATAAAGTCAAAAGTATCTTTTTAACACTTCCAATAGGTTATTCATTCATTTTACAAATATTTCCGATTAAAATTCGTCATACTGGCTTAAAATTGTAATCAAGCGAATCTTTGATATAATTTAAATACCTTCGAAATCTCTTAAATAACAAAGAACAAATAAGGATAGAATTTACTACTTGAGGTTTTAATAGATATAGAAAAGACTTGATCTAGTATTTGTTATGTTTGCTATACTGGCAATTTAATATATGTACTCTAGTAGGAGGTGAGGAGTACTTACGTGGGCTATCCTCAACATATTCGTTACAGGTGAACATATCACAGTCTTCTCTGTTTCACCGCGCCCTATCTTCTATAATCCGGAACGATGGTCGAAACGTCGTCACACAAAGCAGTCCGATTCTCGGGAACTCGGGAGAGATCTTGACCGCAAAGACGAAAGGTCAATAAAGACACGCAGGAAACCACCTCTCCCTAACTCACAGGTAGACGAACAGTACCATGTCACGTACTGTTCTCCTAAAGTTGCAGCTGATACGATCATGTCGTCTTTTACTACTTTCCATCACTCATTATATAGTAGTCTCGAACAGATGTTTATTATTCAATTGGAAATATAAATCCGTACTTCGTTGCGCCCATTTTCCAATCTAAACCAATCCATAGTCAATTATCATACTTCATCTAAAAAAACAGTTAGTTAATGTGTGCCCTATTTATAAAGAGTAAAATTCTGGGGAAACATGCTTCCTTCGCAGTTTTGTTTTCGTTGTTTCTTCTACTTTATCGCAAATAGCTCGTCACCACAAATTTACCATTTTTCACTTCTTTTCCATTCTTCCTTCCTTTTTCGTTATTCCTCATTTGACACTATTTTCAATGTTTATCCCTCTCTTTAATTACCAATTCAATCTGATACATTACGCATTTACGCTTCACATCATTTTATGCTGGAGTATATCCTGCCATTTTCTCAAAGACCACTTAGAGTGATAAGGGAAAATAAAAGTATGCAACTACGATTTTTCCACAGCCCCAAAAGCGGCGCTAGTTTTCCCTACAAATTTCTCGGTGCATTGCAATATACCAAAGGCATTACACGAAACGTCTGTTAAAAAGTAATAGTTCTATAAGACAGCATGTTTCTTATTTGTATTTTCTGAAATCCAAAAACAAGTATAAGACCAAATGTTGCCAAAAATGTAAAATAAAACCTTTTCCAAAGCTGTCGCTTGTACATCGCCACATACAACGAATGTTTTCCAAATTGTTTCAGATGCCATGATTTCAGAATCTCTGACTCTTCAACAGCCATACATAAGGAAATATTTACTCTCAAAATAACGTTCGTTCTTTTGCACTGACTCCCATAATGGGCTATGAAATAATTTGACTTATTACAATGACAGAAAATATTTTCTATTACGTCGCGAGGAACTAAAGGGCAAAGTGATTTTTAGAAATCTTTTACTCCAAATTATTTGTTTATATTTTTCACAAGTACTGGTTCAAGTAATCAAAAATAGAGCAGTTAGAATTATTTGACATTCCCTGTAATCAGATTACTTCAAAACGAAATTTTTCTAACTTAACATTTTTATTCTGGACGTAAGAAATAAAACGGAAATCTTCTATTCATCATGCCACGAAAATTGTTACATTACTGTGCAAGGTTTTAAGGACCATTTCATTATTTTGCAATACCTTCAAAATCTGGCAAAGGAAAGGTATGAAATTCAAACTGCCAGCGACCATAGAAAGCACGCGCTGACAAATGAGAAATTATATGCACAGAAAAGAATATAACGGTTATAACCGACGATATATCAAGACAAGGTTATAAAGCACCCCTGATTATTGTACAAATTTATCTCTTTCGTAGGTAGAATAAAGCCTCGAGTAAATTAAAAAGTATTTAGTAAAAATTATTATGTCTTTTTATTGCAGTGCTTTCCAACTTGCTGATTAACACTAGGTGATAGATGATCTATCGATCACCTATGTGTACGTTGTACTGTGGCATTATATAGTCTTTCAAAAGAACGTTAACCTTAGCGGTGCCACAGAAAAGACGCATACTTAAAAGATCATTTCACTGCAGTAGCGGTTTTCCATTGTACAGTTCTGAAAGAAAAGTATTCGGAACGACTACTGACCGCTATGCCGCTTTGAACCAGGGATTCTCAAACCTTTTACGTTTTGTACCACATAAATAAGAATCGAAAGTACATGTACATTAAAAAACATTTTTTGTTTAAAAATCAAAACATCCTAAATAAGGTGCTTATAATCAAAGTATAAAATATTTAAAATTTTAATTTTCCAATTATATTCCTAAATGAAACATTTACAGCACAATAAAATACAAATGTACCAGTGGGTAATAATATATTGCAGTAACCAGTGGGTAATAATGCGTAATAGGAAATATTAAATTTTGCTATTGATGAGGATTAATGTGAAGAATGATCCTCCTTCACTATCGACTTGTCAAACTTTTTCTTAATCAATTATTAGTGTAAGTCAAGTTCAAGTTGCAAGCGCGTCTTATATTTATTACTTTGAATTAATAGTAAAGTCTGAATTTACCTTTAATTCATAGTATAGTCACTGAAAGTCTCGTTTCGCAATGATATGGTGCCTTGAAGGGCAATAAAATATTTTTTCCTTTGTCAGGAATATATTTATATTTATCTCTTCTTGTAAGCGAAAATTGCGTAAATTATCTTTTTTGAACTATTTCATGAGATTCCTGACACATGAAATATCTAAAAATTTATCTCTTTCCTGAACAAACCTTGATCCTTTCCTTGATCTCTTTCCTGAAAGATTACCTAGCACGGTATTCAAATAAGAAGACGAATCTCTTATCTAGCTTTCATTTTCTCCATTTTTAGAATGGAAAATTGTTAATAAATTCTACGCAGCGTTTTTCTTTATCTTCAGTACGTTGCTTAGTCAGTGAAAGATTACTTTTCTGGAAACCCTCTTCTAATGTGTGTAATGAAGCACCTTTCTTGCTTTTCACGGCCTTAACTATGCATTCTAGTTTTTTTACTGTTGCATTTATTATGTCATGTGCAGTAAAAAAAATTATATTTGAATCTTCTAAACTAGAATTCAGTTCATTTGATTTTCCAAAATTAACGGACAAATACGATCAAAGCGTTTACAAGAGTTCATCAGCAAAATAATGACGGATTTCAAATTTGGACTCTCGGGAATATTTGAGCATCTGAATGAAATTCAAAGAATCTAGTTACAACTTTTCCCTTTGACAACTACCGAAATTCAGTGCGTAAAAGGAGGTTATTGTGATTATTACCCGTTTCATTGCACAAAACTTTGAATTAAAGACCCGACATTTAATGAAATTCACTATCTTCACTGACCAATCTAAACATTTAATGAAATTCACTATCAATGAGTCTTTAATTCTGAGGGCTTTGTTACGATACCTAATGCTTCACAATGTATGTTATAGGGTATAAAATTTGCATCTGAAGCAATTCTTTAATTTTACCGAAACTTCCACTAGGGCAAGCTATTATTAAACCTGTAACCTCAGGACACTCCTATACATTTTCTCCGATTTATTTCACGGTTCAGTGATAAGCTTATTAATTTTCTTAAAACCTAATGAGTTTGTTATTATACATTCATTTTGATCATTTTACAATCTTGCTCAAATAACTAACAAATGCTAAAAGAACGCATCTCCATTAAGTAGTTTTCTTTTTTGCTAATTTTTTTAGCAGGAGTCTACATTCATATAACCTTCTGTGTAAAACTTATATCACCAAAAATAAAATAATGTACCATTATTATTACATGTACCACAGTTCTAGAAAACCTATAACACCAGGTTTTAGAAGTTAACTATAAGCCAGGTTAAGTCTAGTTAACCTGGATTAAATTATAACATCTACACTTTTTTGCCACTGTTTTTAGGTAATGCTATCAGGTTCAGTGTTTCTCTGTTTCTCCTTACTTGCTTGGTTAACATTGAGGAACCTGACTCGGAACAGGGAGCTTACTAAAGCTATGTTCAATAAATGTGGGAAGTAGACAAGATACACAGGAAGGGTATACGAAACCCTTTATTTTTCACTCTTTACAATAATTTCCGTACTTCGGAATACAGAGACCAACTACTTGTGGTCTGAACGTAAGAATATAAAAATATTTAACTAAACTCTAACTTAACTTTGGAATAATAAACAAGGGCCTACGTGGAAGATTGGCCGGATGTTAACAGGAAGCCGTATGTAGTACAGAGAACTGTTAACACTACAATACGTTTAAAATTATCACGAGGATTAAACCTCTGGCCTGGAAGGCAACCAGCAACCGAGTAAAACTGCTAAGGTAAGCGGCATGCTTCGACTAACTCCTTCCTCTCTCTCGCTTGGCAAAAAGCCACAACTTAAGTACTTGGCGTTCGCCAGACAAATTTGCATAAATAAGTTAAAGCTTTTAATTCTGGCCGGAAGTAGAAAATAAGAAGTGATAGTAAAGATTTAAAATAAAAATAAACGTTAGTAAAACTTAAGATCCTTACAATGCTTGCCTGATGAAACATGTTCCCACGTCTCTGTAAATCAACTGACGTCCAAAATCGCTTGCAAAATTGAAACTAATCTCACCCGTGGAAAATACGGTATCCTAAATTTTTATCCACTAATGGTGGTCTTTACACCTGTGTACGCTGTTATTGTATTTTTAAAAGGATATGCATCATTAATGTCCTTCGTCGAAACATCTACCTCACTGTAAAGGTCTTGCTACTGTGAACCATAATACAGAGTATAATGGAGACATCTGCATTTGCTTTGGAACTTAATTCATAATCATTTTTACATACAATCTTTCATTTGTACCACTATATATTTATTATTCTTTTACGTTTTTTTTTCTTTGAACGACCACCAATGCTCCTTCTTACAGCTGTTCTTTTGTTTACTTTTCCTAAAGTTTATTCTATAGGTTAGGCTAGTTTGTTTCATGGCACATAACCTCAGAGGTTATAATTGTGCCAGACGGATGGTGAAGTCTTTATCCTTCAGACGAAGTAGGATTATGGGCGATATTATACTCTTCAGTTACTTAGCAGACACAGCCTAGATATGACCACGTGTAAAGTTATACAAATGTATTCTTATAAACATTACCTTATCTACAATACACACACTGGCGAATGACTTAGAAACCCAAGATCAATATTTTATTGAACCACATTTTGAACGTATAATCGCTCTGATTCGTTTGGGCATCGGGTTTACATGCTTCTGTAGTGCATTCACGTCCAGAGAATATCATGAACTGGCTATTCAGCTTTTCAGATCTTGTAAATTAGATGGAAGAGTAGAGTGCTGTCCGATGCTTCTTCCAATCGTATCCCCCTCATTTTCTATGAGGTTATGATTCGGGCTCTGCGGTGGCCAGGGAAAGTGTTGGAAATCAGACTGATGTTAAGCGAACCAATTTTGAACATTTTTGGCACGATGTATAGTATATATCATCCATGAAGTGTCCGTCGCCATAACGGCAAAAATGCAACATTACAGAGAGCATTTGATCTACCAATATATCTAAGTATCTCATTGGTGTTTGTTTACCCTCGAGTAACTCCAGGGCACACCTTCCATGCCAGCTGAACATGCCCCATATCATGATACTTCCACCAGACCCTTGCACAGTGCGAGTAAGGGAAGATGTATTCATGACTTTGTGGAGTTCTCGCCAAATTCGACGTCTTTCCATCAGTTCAAAATAAGGTGTAGCGTGATTCTTCCGACCCCATTACCAGTTTCTTCTTTCCCGACTCTCTTGCAAACGAATTCTTGTATGTCGGGCAGAAATGAGTGGTTTTATCACAGACATTAACAGGAATTATCTCAGGAACACTATGCATCCCTATCGTCTTCAATTCTCTGAGCATGGTTAGAGCTTAAAATCTGTTGGGAAGAGCTTTGTTTGACGATCTGTGTCAGTTGAAGCATAGTAGAGTCCCTGTTCTTTCGTACAATTCGTCGGAGACGACGCCGATCACTTTTGGAAAACCGTGCTCGAACCGCAGTTACGTCTTCTAGGAAAGGACTGTGGATTCTGATTTAAACATTTAAAAACCTTTAATAATGCTGCTTTTGAGAACCCAGTGAGATTTGCTGTCTTCGAAATCGAGGCTCCTGCTAAACGGACACCAACAATAATCGCTTTTCAAATGGTGAAATGTCTATCTTTTTTCCCATTTTACTTCATTCATCGTGAAAAGCACTCTTACACCTTACTAATATATTAACTTTATAAACACGTGTAACCCATGTCATAAAAAATTTGCATATTGCATCCCTAGTATGCATTCAATTGAAAAACTCTAAGCTTTCTAATTCATTGACCAGTGTGTGCACAACAATAATTCTCCTGAACGCCCATACCATCTTTATGTTTCTTACCTTTACTTAGAAAGTTTTTTACCTTGTTTTACGTTGTCATATAACGTACCGCATCATATATCTAAAATTTGTATATGCATCACATTTCTAACACTCAACTATAACTTTTCAAAATTAGCGCAAACTTTACTGTTTTATGTAGTGCGCGTCAAATCACGAAATACTATTAAGTTTTGCATTCCAATGTAGGATGTTTAACAAAATTGGTAATCCGGTGGCCATTTACCGTTTACATTTTTTCAACTTAAGAATGAGAAATTTCAAAGAATCACAAAATTGATCAACTAAAATGAAAAGTAGAAGCAATTCAGATGGCATACAGTGGTTAGGGAAGTTTCAGTGAAATTCCTTTAAAAATTAATATTTTCATAATATGGAGAGTTAGAATTAGAACAGAACGTAACTCTTAGAAAAATAATTTTTCATTACGTCATTGAATTGAATCCTATTCTCCTGCTCTGGTATGTTCTTCCCCTAGCAAGTAATTTTCACTGTCACTGTGTTATAATTACAGTGAAAGTAACTTACTAGGTGAAAAACCAACAAATATGTTTCAACTCGTCACCACGTAGCAGCATTAAGGCCAAAATATATTTCGCAATCTTAAAAGAGATAAACTCCTTCTTGTTAATAAAGTGCGTTACTACATATTATTTAGGCTTCTGTAGATTTCTGGACAAGTTTAAATTTGGACTAGGCTGTACCAGAACCGGAATATATATTAAACATTCGGCTAATTTTGGGGCAAGATTATTTTTATTTTTAACACTAACACAATTGTTTATTAAAAATAAGGCATTCTTCAATCCCCAACATTAAAAATTTTTTCTTTCTTTATAATAATAAATAATAATAATGAAAGGCTTTATTTGTATTCACACAATTTATAACCTATCAAAGGACAAGGGTAATGGTGAAAAATTATAAAAGAAATGGGTGAATATTACCCAAAAGTAGCAGCAGTGATTGAAACTAAATGTAGCAAAATGGAGCTAAAATAATTATTCAAATTACCTTAAATGAAAATTACGAAAATGTTAGAGAAATTAATGATTAATTAAATCACAGTTATACTCCCTCCTACAAAATAAGCTTTAAACAACAGTTAGGGTATTCGCAGTACCAGCAATTTCGAGAAGCATTACTTCGTCGACTGCCACACCACCGCTCATTACTCAAACGCGTATCCCTAGAGGTAACTAAAGGGATCAGGGTGCAATGACCATCTTCTCCATGTGTAATTCCATTTCCTGTTTTATTCTATGTATACTTGCGAAAAGCTTCACAAAAGCTTGTAGAGATATTAGGAGTTTTGAACCAGGAAATCGAAGAAATGAGGAATGCCCTCGCCGCGTCTCGCACCTCGGACCTCTCGAATACGCACCGAGAGTGCTGACCATTACACCACGAAGGCATGCTAAGAAGGCGGTGGAAATTACTTATAAGCTGTCCTTATTTAAATTATTAACGTATAGTTTAATAAACTTTCCTACACATGTTTCAAACTTTTCGAAATTTTCTTACAGAGGTTTTTTTTTCATTAACAAAGCAAATGTAGCATTCTTTTTACTTGATTGTACTGAAGAAAGTTTTGTAATCTCCAAAAATTTCCGGTATCATATTTCAACATAAAATATCCATTTCAACCTCTCACGAAACCATTTGAACGATGTTTTTGCGTGACATCTATACGAACGGACAGAACAAAAGATTTTTCTCCCCAAACGATCTTTAAAATGGATTTAAAATGGATTCAGAAGAGATTTTTCTTGACGGCTATACGTACGTACGTATGTATGTATCTCGTATAACTCAAGAATGAATATCCGTAGAACGTGGAAATTTTATATATGGGACTGCTGTAACATGTAAACTGTTTTAACTGTTTTTGTGTTCGGTGTTTTATGTTTTTCTGTATTTTACAGTTTTTAATGAAGATGTTTTGAATTTTTATGAATTTTTGCTCTGCCGCGAAGTGAGAACTGAATTAATTGAACGAGAAATATATCTCTAATGCAATTCGAGAAAATATAATGTGAATGAAATTCAGCAAAATATGTGTGTAATTTAATAGACCATGCGAAGAAGTCATGAAGTCCACATCAGGTTATTTAAATACCATTAAAACAGAATTTTTACTTTAATATGATAGTGATATCGCTAATTCCATTATTCCATATAAACGAGAGATGTAAAAATCGCTATAACATAAATTGATTTATATTTATGAAATTAATTTTGAAGAAGGATTTCGGATTTCTTATAAATTCTCATTTTTTAATAGGGAACACTATCATAATTTCGCCCTCTTAAAAGATGCCGGCACATCTACACAAGTCACCACTGTTACTTTGCTAATCAGAAAAGAAAATTAAAGCTTTAATTTCACAGCGAATATCCAGCATACAGGTACCCGCAATCTTATAAAAGTTGCTTTTTTTAAGTGAAAACTTACCTTCATAAGAATGCGGGCATCTTTATAGCGAGACATTTTTATGAATGTTTTCGCCTTGGCCAACCAATCTCAGTTGTAATAAAGGTAGTTGTAATAAAGGCAACTTTATGACGGGGCTGTGTTCTGAAGCGGTCCACTAAAGAAGTTTTCAAATCAGTCCACTAGAGAAGCACATTAAAGAAGTTTTCAAATACAGAAAACGAGAAACGTACTTACTAATCAATTAAGGTCATTTTCTAAGATTTTCACTTCAAATCCCGAACATTTCATTATTTATATCAATGCACACCTCACACCTTTGAATTTTATTCTCTTAATGGAATTCATAATCCTTTCATAGATCATCAAGAAATGTATAAATTGTAAACCAAATTCGTGGAAAAAAACTTTAGACAAATATAGATATATTGAAACTGTAACAAAGGTGTGATTCAAATTACCTTCTGCATAACTAACTCAAATCCTTAAGGAAATGCGTATGGCTAATTAGTATTAATCAGGCAATTGTTCTAAATTAATGAGGTTTAAATTTATGTTTTCACAGTCTTTGAGGTGGTATTTTCTGTCTCCTTTCTCCATCCTTTTGTGCTATAACGACAGCACACTCAGTGCGAAATCCAGAAGTCCAGGTTCGGGTCCCGGCGGGAGCATTGCACATTTTTCACGTCTCCAGCATCAAAACGCCTAATAACTCTACAATTTCATGTGTAAACGGTCGAAGCTAAAACATCCCATTTTAAAGATTATTATTTTAATGTACTTCATTTTAAAGTAATTTGATCAGATTATTCATACTAAATTCATACGCTTCTGTAAGGGGGGAATACGTATTCTGTGTTATAATAAGCCACTATCTAGTTTATCGATTACAGAATACCTGATATATGAAGAAAATGTAAACCTAAATCATTTCTAGACCCTTCATCCTGATCAACTATTTATTATTCACTTACTTCACGTTGCATCCTAATGCGCACCCAATATGTTTGAATACTTCTACAGAAATCCTTAGGCTGCATACTTTCATTTACCTTCTTCTGTACATCAGTTATTTAATCGTATAATATATTTAAATTACATATATACTCTCATAGACGCATTGCCATTAAATTGTATAAAAAAGAAAACAAACATTAAGTAAGTTAAAGATCAAAGGCATGTCTTTAAATTTAATGTAACTCAGGCGGTAAAGCACACCAGTTAATCACTGACGTACATTCTTGATGCTTTAGAACTTTAGAAGTTCTCTCTACTTTTGAGAAATCTACATTAATTAACTCATTTTAGCTTTCCATTTAGACATTTTTACACTTTAAAAAGGTATAGCTCTTATAAGGATTTATTTCATTACCTAAGCATGAAATGAAAACGTTTCCTCCCCTACATTATTTATATTTCTTTGAGCTAAAAGAATATAAAAATAATTGGAAATTTCAGTAAATTAATCACTTTTAGAGGATTCCGTCTATTGTTCCTTGAACTGAGCATTCTTTTCCTCCTCCCTCCCCTTGATGCAAGGAAGTGCGAATCATTTCCGTACCTGTCATTATAAGATTGCAGGAAAAAAACAATCTTATTCCTATTTTCGTCCCGGTGAGAGTTGATAAAACTTTAGTACAGTTAAAATAAGATAATGAGTTAATTAACATAATGAAAGATAATGGATTATATGATAAGAAGAAATGTGGTTCATGAAACTAATACTTCCAACAAAAGATAAAGTTGCTTTGAAATAGCATAAAACTGCAATCACACAGGGTTTTTTATTCAGTTGCGTTAACTATTCCATTTGGATTCTTAATTGATTTACTATTTCCCTAAAATGTTTCCTTACTCTAATATCGAAGATTTTATTCATTTTATAAGGAATGTTTTCGCTCTTTTCAGCATGCCTTCGTGCCTTTAACAGTTTACTGATAGTTTTATTGATTTTCAAAACCTTTTATTTCAACCATACGTTTCTTTAAATTAGTACAAAAATAGATTTATATATCTAAATTTCATAAGTTTAAATTAGGTCATAATTTTATGCTTTCATATATGTGCATGTGTAGGCACACAGATTATTTACGCCAATTCCAAGATTTCATACCCAAAATATTAAAAGCGACTTTTGATTCACCAAATTACATAACGTTTCGCGAAACTTATGATTTTATGATCAATGAACTTCCTTACATAATAGAAAGTTATACATGTAAGTCATACATTAGATACAAAGTCGCACATTGGAGCCAAGATATTATAAGATGCACTCGGTAATTCAATTAAATATTCTAAACATTTTAACTAACTAAGAGTGTTATCACAAAATTTGGGCTGATTAAATCTTTTCTTCAGATACTAATGATGATCATTTATTACAATGCTAATATTACTTGAGAATTTAATTTTATTCCACTGCTCTGTTTTTATGTAATAATACGTTATTTATTAACTAGGTGGTAACGTTTCTAAATGGAATATATTTGTCTTAAGGCATGAAAAAAGTAAAGGATCTGAGTTATTAAGTGTATTGGCATTTTGCTTAATTTCTTATAGCGTACCTGTACAATTAATTTCTAAACTGCAGTTTTCTTAGCTTATTTTAAATCTATAATTTTTAAACTCGTGTTATTATAACTATATTGAGAATTTAATTATAGTTTTTTCATTTAAATTTAGATATTCAGTTCCATACGCTAATAAAAATAGCAAAGCTCTATAATAAAATAGATTATTTTTATTGTCCCCCAGCGTGTTTTGCCTATTCGAGAGGCCTAGGTTCGAGTCCTGGCAAGGGCACTATACACTTTTTCCGTCTCCTGCTTCAAAAAGCATAATGACTCTACAATGGGAATTCTTGCTCTGCAGGAGTGTTTAAAGGTGTAAAATTCATATAGCTACCTTTCTCGAGCACTTATTTCTTTTTCTAGTCTGTAAAAATATTACTGCCTATCCGAGAGCAACTTATTTCAATAATGGACTTGGTACTTATACTACGCAATACATTCGATATGATAACTATATCCGTCACTGAGGAGAGCGATTAACACAACTTTTCTTTTAAAGGACTAAGAACTCTAATTCCAGGCTCTGGTGAATTCTTTTTAAGCACTTCTTGAAATGCACTTAATAATAAGATTAAAATTAAATGAATTGCTCTCAATACAGGCAGAAAAATTGCTTATTAATTTTCAGTTGCAAGAGAAATAAAGCGAAGTCTCTTAGTAAATAGTAATGCTGCAAAAATAAGTAATAATAATTCATTTATTAAATTTGTAATTAGTTACTGGTGGTAAAAAAGCTTCAAAACTTGTTATTGTATGTGATAGTAATTGCGTATTATTGTGAATAAGCTTCCATATTTGTAATTGTCTGCAACAGCTAGTAATTAAATGTAACTGTGTATGATGCAAAATAATATTAATAATCAAGTTTCTCCAAAGTTCAGTAGTTATAATTAAAGTGTAAAAGCAGCAGTTTAAATATCTCAAATCTGACATCTGCTGAAATCGAACGTAATACTCATCACTGGTGCTGATACATTAACTAATTCAAATGCATTTCTTATTTCGTCAGTTTGAAAGATTATAGGCATCTTTTATTGAAAATTAAACCTTCCATGCAATCAATCATCATTTTAAGGTAAAATTCTCCCTTATGGTTTAATAGCAAAATCATAGAGTCAGAGATATTTAAAGCATCCAGATTTCAATGTTTTTTCATATAAGTTTTGAAATCTAGAAGAATTTCTAAGACGAGTTTTATTTTAGCTATTTTACTTTAAAAGAAATCAAAATAAAAAGATTAATTAATTCCTCAGGAGTAAAGGGTTATTGCTAGACTTCTGCATGAGAAACTTTTAAGAAGATCTAGGGGTTGAGTACAAATTAAATCTTTCCTTCTATAGTCTTTGTTTTCAATTTAAATCTGTAAGTTTTTGTTAATGTGTAAGTTGTTTTAACACTTAAAGGCGAAAATCAAATAAACATGGCTTCTTACTTTATACTTCTCAGTACTATGAATGATCGAAAAGTAGTTTTTCAGTTAGAATTAATAAAAGCAATTGATTGTAAGAATTTGCTTTTTTCTAAGTAGCTGACCATGTTTTCTATAACATTAACAGCAATCTCGGTGTCTTAGATGTGTCACTTGTTTTTGACTGACTTTTGGATTTCTAAATCCAAAACTAACCTCAGTTTTTATCGATCATGTCAAGTTTTAAGCTACAGGATATCCTGTTTTTGTTTCAACAATCATACAAAATATGCATACAAAAGTAAGTAAAGGAAAACTTGCCAAGTATACTGTTTACAAAGAGTTAATTTATTCATACAAAGGTTATATATAGTTAAATTTTATTCATACAAATAGTAAAGTTTTTTAACCAAACAGTAAATATACGTATTAAAGTAAAAATTTCTTTTATAGTTGTTCTGCCGTGTTTAATCTATGGACGATCTTACTTGATTCTCCGACAGTATCCAGCCATCATATGCAGTACATCCCATCTCCATTGGTACCGTGCCTACATGACTTTCAACACTTGGCAGAATCGCTAACCCTGTTCATCACTGTCTGCACCAAGATTTTTTGAAAATTTGTCAAGCTGGCTTGTTAAAAAGTGCAGTTCACTTTGCAGTCAACCATTTTGAAGCTTGACAATGTTTTTGAATGCCAATCAAGCATTCAATTGAAGTTCTGTCATTGTTCCTTTGAATTTTTCATACGATACTCAAAACAGTCTCCTTCAGTTGGCAAAGCTTTGGCAAATTGCTTCATGAGACTCAGTTTTATATACGAAGGTGGAAATATAATGTTCTTTGTGTCTACAAGTGGTTGATGTAGAATGTTTAGATTGTAGTGCAGTGGCTGAATCCGCTATTCAGAGCCCCTGTTGTAATCCAGGGTTGAAATAAACTTTTAACTCAAATTCTAACAATAACATGAATTTTAATAAAATAAAATAAATTAACAAGTTCGGTTCATAACGATCTGGGACTTAAATAAATTTAGTCCCATAATTTCAGAAATTTTTTAAACAAGAATGTGCGCGATCAACAGCATACACGAGGAGTCATAGTTCTAGACAGCCAAAATGCCCATAACCCCATCTAGAATGTCCTGGCTCTTTTCGGAAAACAGAAAATATAGGAACTTTAACTAAAAATGCTAGGATAAAGATGATTGGAAGGTTAATTTTAAAATCGCATCCCTTTCTCGCGGCCAAAACTTTACTAACTCGCTGTGTCATTACCTCCGTTGACCTCCTGGGAAGGGATTCTTCTACTCGTACATAATAAAGGTGTCAACATTACGATCCCGGTGAAAAACTTCTTTATCCCTGGAGCCATTGGAATGATCTGATAGGCTTAAACCATATGTAGGCTGCAACCATTTCAGAATAATTAACATTGGACCTCGTTGAACACGTTTTCTATTCTGGTGTGAAAGAGGTACCATTGTATTCGAATTCGGTCCTCCTGAACGAAACCAGATAAAGAACATCTGTGCGACCTTCACCGGATCAACAGGTGTTTAGGTTACATCTTGGCAGCCAATTCGACTTCACTCAATGCTTCTCACGAGCTCTCCTGTCCCACAAAAAACAGCGACACTTAACATATCTACGTTGCTGGCCAAGGTGGAAACAGATCATTTAAGGTAAACACAGTTGATCCATTGGTTCATGTGATATTTTTAACAAATCAATGCCTCCCTTTATGTCTTCACACAAACAAACTGAATAACTTATTAGGACAGCACCAAATAAATTTCTTTTGTGGAGGAGGACAAATTTCAAGCTCTGCTTTGAGCTGTGGATGAACAATCGCCATTGAGTTGAATTGTAGGCTGAAATTACCAACTCTTTTCATTAAACTATTTGTGTTATGGCAATACACAAAACCATTATCACTTCGAAACGCACTTTCTCTTAATCGAAAATAGGATACCTTAGCTTATTTTTCAGGCACGTTTTTCTCGTGCAATCTTGAGACTAACAGCTCAAAAGCTTTTTTGCATAGTCCCAAATATCGTGACAAATCATTCAACTCATGCTGGTCGAATCCCTTACAAACGAAATTATCCTTCAATTTCAAAATTTTCGTCGTCGGAGTCAATTCGATATTCACCAAAATCGTATTCCTTTATTTCCATAGATGGTAATTCTATGAAAACTGGCAGTGGGAGTTCATCTGAATGAAACACTGGGAGTATAGTTGATGATAAACCAACATACTCTGTTTTACGTCTGTTTTTCTTGTTATATCCTGACGTTTTCACGATTCAAAAGTGAACAGCATTTGAGTGGTCTTTGGGTTCTCGCCAAATTATAGGTATACCAAATGGAAATTCAGAGCGTGTTCTCTTCATCCACATCTGTCAACTTTCGTGACACAACATACACACTTATTACCAATTATTTATCTTGCCAATTATTATCTTGGCAATTATTTATTATTATCTAGGGACCAATTATTTATCTTGATCACTAATTTTTACTTTAAAATAGGCAAAATGGGCTTGCCTGATTGATGTTTGTCCTTTGCCTGGGAATATTAAAAATGCCGCATATATTATAAAAGTTATCGGTGCTGTTTAAGCACTTACGACTCAAACTAGCAGGAACAAACATAAGGAGAGACATAAATAAAAACTAAACACTGCTAACTTTGTATACAAACAAGAAGTTCCGAATCACAACATCAGGATGCGTTTTAATACATCTGAGTGACAAACAATGTATCTCTACTGTATCTCAGGCGTAACTGAACTATCTAGACCCAAATATGCAACTATATGTGGTCTCCTACTGCGTCATTCATTCTGCGCCAATAGATGGGTTTATGTCAGCCAAGAGGACAATAGCAGTACTTCCTGTGATCCACACTCGATGCCACGGAGAGTGGTCACATTCAGATAAAGGGTAGAGAAAACATTTGACACGTTAGAAGGATACAGTTTTGAAATCAGAATAACTATTTAACTCTAAAACAGCTCAGTAGAAAAACGAATGCAAGAAAATTTGTGTTACAAATTGTTCACCAGTTTAATTATTTTTTGCATTTTTGAAATATTATACTAAAATTGGCGTAAATAAGAAAATAAACATTGAACATATTACACATTTTTTCATTCTTTAAGTACTCCATAGATGTGAAAGAAATTATTTGTTTTAACAAAAAGATTTCAACCGAAAATAATAAGTTTTTAAAGTAATTCACTTCACATCTTATATTTATTACTGAATTCCTAATAAATCAGTATACTTTTAATGAACTTATTTGATAGATAATTTCAGTACTTATTGCACGTCTAATTTAATTACATTACATTTATATATGTTTATATATGCCCACGTGTCTCATGATTAGCTGAAGAACAAATCAGCGTCTTCAAATTGGTACTCGTATTAAGTATTCAGCACCATTTTCAGTCGAGAGTGTTTAAAACGCAAGAAAGCTAAACAAACATAAATAAATAAAATTTGTATATAAAGCTGGCATAAAATCATCATTGTATTAAATCAACTGTAGGTGTAATAGTTCAGGTTCAGTTGCCTAGTGTTACCGTAGACCTTTGGAAACCGAAAATAAAATCGAAAGTGTTTTTCAGTGTCTTTAATTGAATTCTCCTTAAAGAAAATTCCAAGTAAGCAACAGAAAAATTTACCTGAAAGCGGAAGTGAAATAAGATCTGTTTATGTCTACAAGAACTTTCTAAAGATAACTACGTTATAAACAGAAAGTTTCGGAATAACACAGAAAAAGCAAGGTCAGGCAAAAAGAAGAAAATTATATTTTTATCCAAATGCAGATTATATGAAGATATTAGAAAGTAGGTAGTTTCAACAAATAAAATAAATTTATGCATCGAAGATAAAAGGGTATTGTAATACGTCGCAGCCTAAAGGTTTAATTGAAGTCATGTATCGATTAAATAAATTCATTAAAAATTACATTCTATTCGGCAGAAAATTCTTAGTAAAAGGCAGGTAAAATCATATAAAGCCTCAAATGTGATCTCCATTAATACACAGTCAAAATAATTATTGTAAAATGTGGGAGCTAAATTTAGACTATCTCTCACTGTACATCACATACATCACAACATTAATAATAGTAATCTACTCAAAGGTAAATAGTTAATCGTTCTCAAGTTATTTCAATTCATTTCTTTCCGGAGCTGCTAAAACGAAAAGTGGTCTTTCAACTCTTCCGCGAGTTAATTAATTATCTTATTTCAAAACCATAAATAAGCGATTATTAAAAGCATTTCTGAAGAAATACTTGTTTTCCATAATGAATTATTGCGCTCATAACGCCAATGGAATTAAAAGATCTGAGCTCTCAGAAACTATCATTTAATGAAATTAAACGCCTTGACTATGCAAATTTTTCCAGTAATCTTTTCGCCGCATTTCCCTTAAGTAATTCCCCATTTTGTTTATGTATTGCATTTTTTGTTATTAATACAACTAACTTTCCTACTGCAAAATTATCATAATAAAAGTATATTTTCATTGCTACGTAACTTCTTTAATGTTGATTATTGTCAAATCTGTAGTGAGAAACTAACACTTTTCAATGTTACACTTATATACTTAGAAATACATGCTAAATTGCATTCATACAATTTAAAAAGAGATCTGTAGCACAGATATATTCCAAAATACTTCTCTAATATTTTAAACTAGAAAATAATTTGCTGTCAATTTAAAATAATTTAAGCATTTAAATCAGCATATACTGCAGTTTTCATGGCTGCCCGCATTGTGTTCAAATAAAATCCAAATCTCTCTGTGGGATTAACTGGTGTCGGTGGTGCCACTTGCGACCTTGAGGGAGGCCAGACTAAATGTTGAATTTCCATGGTCCTTCCTGAAGTTTGGGCGCCAGGTCTTACTTATTTTGGGTAGCATACATTAAGTCAAGACTTTTGAGTAGCCGTAAGCTATGTCTAGTTAATAAACAGAAATGTAAGGAGGGTGTAAAAGACTCTTTTATCAAGAACTCAAATAGTTGAAGCACTCCTGGTGTTTGCAAAAACAGCCAGCATTTATGGCGTAAATTCAAAAGTTAAGAATCTAAATTTAAACTAAATCTAAGTTTTAAGTTAGCTAAAAGTTGCGCAGAAATAATTAACGCGCAAGTTGAGTCATGACCCCCGGCGTGACAGCACCATTGGCAAGATTAAAGAAATGGCATAGGCAGAATGCTATACTTAAATTTAAACCAGTAACCTGCTCTTCTTCAGGTGGAATACTCTCTGACTAAAGCAGTCTAAAACCTATCTTTAAATACTATATCTTTCTACCACTTCTAAATACGCATCAACTAAAACTGTATTCTCGAAGGAAAACGGAAAGGAAGACGTGACAGTATAGATTCTGCACATAAAATAACTAGTTAATTTAAATAAATATCTTGCAGATTATTACTTTTGCTTTATTTTGTCTTTCATTTTTTTGTTATAATCACGTCTTTGCAATAAAAATCAAAGCAAATTTATGGTTCCGAATTATCTAACTAATTTCTCAATCATTGATAAAATAAATCATCCAAAAGAACTCTTCTTTTTCTGTTATTTTTCTTAAGGGGACAGTGGACGTTCAAATATTTTTTTTAATTATTGTCATAGAATTATAAAATTTTGCATGCATGTATATTTTACTATAATTATATCAAATATCTTTGAAAAAATTTCTGGATCATTGCGATTTAATTTTATTTTCAAATTTCTTTTGAATTTTTTAAATTTTTTCAAAATGCTCCATGCGACTTAATTTTTTTCCATTTCTTGTTATTTTTGCTTTATTTTTATTAAAAATGCATTGCAAACACAACTTGGTATCAATTAGTGAATTGCATAAAATGTTAGTTTTTAGTTAATATTTCTTTCACATATACCTGAATTTTGGACAAAATTTCCCACTTTAATTGGACTTTTATCCACTTCGCATTTATCACTGAATTCGCATTCAAAAATGCATACTAATGTTTGTTACATGTATAAATGGGAATCTAAATTACAAATTACAGTCATTTTGAACATAAAATAAAGCGCATGGAGCATTTTGAAGATGTAATAATCGCGAAAATTTCATTGTGAGAAAAATACATTTTAATAATATTTTTACGCTTACCTATAATATTTACTTCTTAACATGTCCTAATATATAATTTTATTTAATATAAAATATTTTAACATTATTTTACGTATGCATAAAGAATGTTTGTACTAATAAAATCGTAGAATGGCAAGAAATACTTAATATTATTTTAGAAATTTTCTCGAAGACTTTCATCCAAATACTTTTTTTAAAAACACTTTAAAAACGTCCTGCAGCATATGTTTCCCCTTCCTCATTTACGTTTTCATTATGTTTACCTACCTTACGTAGTTTTTTTTTGGTAATTCTTCTTTTCTTGTATCCAGTCGAACTCCTCTTTTTGCTTTGATGTATACGACATTTATCTTGCCTCTGTCCAATAGATATTGAACATGAATTTGTCTTTATGTTCCATACCTAAAGTATTTAAACACTCAAAATTGAAGTCACTAATTGCTGTGATAACAGCTATTTCGAGTCTGTTTTCAATACAAATGTTTCCTTCGGGTAGTTCTTCCAAATGTCGCTATGTGAATTCTCGTTAGTGTTTTGTATTTTTTCAGATATGGATCATGCTAACAGCTGATTACTGGCTAGTCATTGATACACCGGCAATATTTTGGATAAAATATTTACTGTTGATTTGTTTTTCATCATTGAATGAGATTTAGGTTTCATATTTTTAGCAAAGCTACACTTTCAAAAAGGAAAATGATATGACATCTGTTGGGTATTTAGAATGTCTGGGTAACTCATCCGTGAAACGAACTTGCATAAATTGCAGTCTTCATAACCTTACACATTTATATCTTCCTAACAGTAAAAATATTGTCGCATAAATTAAAATAATGTTTCTGAAATGTTTGTTTACCTTTTTATTGACATTTAAATGTCCCTTTAAATGTCAAAAAAATATAAACAAGAGTATTCAAACGCTTATAACTTCTTTAAAAATAATTTTACATAAAAGCTAGTTTTTATAGACGATAGAGTTGAAACCGAAGAATATTATCGTATGAAATTTTTATTTCCCAATTTTTGGTCGATTTTTGCTAAAATCATCGTCCACTGTCCCCTTAAATGAGATTTAGCCACAATTCTTTCCCTTTTGTCTGACATCGATTGTAGTAGCTCTCATATACTAATTTCCCTCTGGAACAGTGATGTTACATTTCTGACATTTATATATGTAGAATGTCGTCATTCCCAATAGTCAGAGGGCGCTGCAAGCTGTCTGAGAGAACTCTGTTTTTTCTGGTTAAAAGACGCAAACGGTGCCGCCATTAAAATGAAAGACACATGCTAGACGATGTTCTATGTAAAAGACATGAACTTATCTGTAAACGTTTTTCATCTCTTTCCATCTACGTACATAATCATTCCGATAGTGTGTAGTAATTGTTGCTGTTCTTATTAAATATTCAAGTTATTTATAAATCGGACTAGTTTATTGACAGCCCTTTGACATCCATGTCTGAAGTTAATTCGCAGACATCAAGAATAATAAGTACCAACCCCATATATCATAAGAGATCAGGCAGCGATGAGCCTAAGCTGAATCATGACGAAGATTAAACTGAGAGAAAAATGAACAAAGTTGTTTCGATTGCTTCTAAAAATAGCACACTACCCTATTGTTAAACAAGATGATCCATTCCTAAGATTTGATGACATAATAATTAGACGACAAGGTCCAACTTTGTCATTAATCCATCTGTTTCTTTTTGTTGTGAAATTAGATTTCACAGTTTTCAGATGTAGTTTTTCTTATTCGATAAAAACCTGTCCATTTTAATAGGTACAAATGTATGCAGTCAGGGACTAATTGTTCAAAAGTAAAAAGGATGTGCACTGGCACTGTTTTGGATTTTATATAGAAGACCCATGTACTGACATTTATCAAGATATTTAGAATTAAAGATATTAACACTAAATGTATTAAACTACTTAAACTCTAAATTATATTAATATGAATTTATCATGATTAGTGCCATTTATTATTTTGTTCATAATAAAAATTGAAACATTTATATTAAAACAGCTTATGGCGTATCCTAATGAGAATACATCTCTCATAAGCATATGTACTCAACAATTAAACTCTCAACTATAAAGTGCTCGACACGTTTTTAAAAATAAATAAATAAATAAACAAATAAATACGAAAATTTCTCAATATCAAAATTCGTTGTTAATGAAAATGCGAAAATAATTGCGTTGGTCTGCTTCAGCGTAATTCATTCTGCTGTGAAATAATGCATTATCAAGACAGATGGCCGAAAAATCTTCAGCTTTAATACTTGTGGTCAAAATAGTCCAGCGGAATAAAAGGATTTTCTAAGATGCGGTGAGTTGCATTGATTTTTGTTATTATCGCTCTATTCATTGGATTCCATTCACAGACGATTCTGCCATTCTAGACGAACAGTTAAGCATATAGAACGTCAGTTTGGGTGCAGATGGTTTCACGCAGCAGGAAATTTTCTAAATTATCACAAAGGGGATTTCCAGAAATGTATTTGCATGCATAAACTTTACTCTATGTGATGTAACTGATAACATCTTTGCCAACAACAGAATTTATAAAATTTTTAACGTAATATTTGCCATTTGATAGATTAAAGGAACTATGCACTACCATTTTTAGTATTTTTCATACAATTTGCTTTTTCTCCAAGCTTTTCCGGTAGCTATTTTGAAACGCAATTATTGAATCACTTGTAACATTTCCATCAGATACTTTTATTTTGCTTTATAAATTCAGCTAACATTTCCGTCAGAAGTTCAGAAAAATACTCTCGATAAAAGAATAATAATTTTACAATATTTTGTTTTTTCTTTAAAATGGATGATAATTATTTGTATAAATTCGCAAAGCTTTTTAAGACTTCTAGATTTTTGTGTTGTTGTTTTATGAATACTATTCATATTTTAGTCTCTTGAAACACTTGAACAGATCTGAAATTTTGAAATCGGTTTTACACAGTACAAATGCAATCGTACAGAAATAACTATTTACATTTTTCTTTTTTCCCCAGTGGAAGAAATAACATATAACATGAACATCGTTTCAGGCATACTATAAAGATTCCTGACATCTCCATATATGATCGAGGGAGATTTCAATGCGCACGACTCCATATGAGGTTACCCATGCATAAATGCAAGACGCGACGAATTGCAAAATTTAATTACCAATGAGAACCTAACACTGATCAACAATAACCCATCAGAACCAAAATTTAAAACCGTAATTATATCGTTATGGCTGGATATAACTCTCACAAACCAGTCACTATAGCGCAGTATATCCAGAACTGAGCAGTCCACTTTGAAACGAATACCTCAGATCATAGACTGATTTCTTATGAAATCTCGTCTCAGATCAAAATGAAGATCACCAAAAGATTCCATATCATCCAATAAAGAACAAGAAAATTCATCAAGTCTATTACAAATGATATCCAGGACATCGGCAATGAAATAAATTGATCCGAAAACAAAGCGTGCATACATAGCATCGTTACAAGAATTCAAAACACAATCCAAAAACATTGTGAAAGCTCCTTCAATATTAAAAGCTCAAGTGACATAAAACGTATCAATTGGCGGACCACCGTACTCACATGTGAGAGAAGACTATTCAGTTAAAAAGGATGAAAAAGTAAAAATCTGAGGAAGAGAGAATGCGAGCACCCAAATTGTATGCAAAATAAAGAGCTATGTATAAAGGAGAGATTAATAAATCCAAAATTTTATTAATAATTTTTTTGGAATTTAGAAAGCTAAAAGTTCTCTAAATTCCAAAGCTTTCTACAATTCAAAGCTCTAAAACAAACCCTAAAACTTCAAAAACTCAGTACAATTTCAATAAAGTCTTAGCCTTGTAAAGTATTTCTCCCGCCTTCTTAATTTTCTCCACCTTCTTAAATAGCCTTTAGTGGTGTAGTAGTCTGCACGCTCAAGGCGTAATTGAGAGATCTGTGGTTCGATTCCCAGCGAAGGCGTTGCTAATTTTTTCATCTTAACTGCCTCCAGAAATAAATACCTAATATCTCTACAGCTTTTATTAAATTTCCTTTAGCTCACTAAACTATAGGAATCAATTTGTTTTTAATTTGTAATTTATCACCTTACTAGAAATTACTCATAGAAATATACTCATAGAAACTCATATTCTCCTGCATTACTGTATGTCACCATCCGTTCCATCTTCTTAAATGAACGCTTTTATACCTACTCATACAGACCTGTATTTTAACTACATTTATTAACTAAATTCGTTTAATTACTTTATTGGGTCTCTATTTTCACAAATTTATATTTATTAAATATATGGTAAAACTAGAGAAAGAAGATCAAAGGATGTCAGATTTTTGATAAAACTGGTCAGTTATACTTGAAATCTTGCATCCTAAGAAAACCTAAAATTCTTGACATCCTTGAAAATATATTCCTATTTAAAACTTAGCACATTATTCTAAAATCAGGATTATCCTTGCGTGGGAAATATACTATTCTTTTCTAATTCTGCACAATGCAGAAATTTTTTATGAAATGAAGTATTCGCAAGCTAATAATTAAGCCAAATTTAACTTTTATGTCAGATGCATAAATTAACAAAACTTAATGTGTCTTTAACCCTTACACATTTCACAGGAACATGCAAAATAAATTATTCAAGTTATATATACTATATATATATATTAAAATTAATGAGTGAAATAAAGAATTTGTTAAAAATATTCGCGTAACGAAATACCTCAGATCCGTATCCTTTAACTTCAGATAATATAGGCAAATAAAGGATACCATTTTATTCGGACTGAGGCTAATACGAGACTGAGATTCGGATTGAGGCTATTAACAAAAATATTTAAGAAAGAAATTTTAATAACATTTTTAATTCTCTTAATTCGAGTCATTCAGAGGCATAGAGGGCTATTTACTAAATTCCTTAACACGTCCTGATAATATTATATACGTTTTTGAAAACTTGGCTTAAAATTAAGAGATCTAGTTTCTATGTCTAAACATCCACGTTCATGTATCAGGCATGGTGAATTTTTAAATATAAGGATAATGATATAAAACGCTAAATCAGAAAGACATTCGCAAATATTTTATTACAAAGTAACTATACCATCTTGCCATTCGAAGTAGTCGATTTAGTTGCTGGTAATGCACATTGTTATTCAACGTGTTACGTAAAATGAATGGACGGAATTTATTAGAGGAGTAATGCATTTGTAGTAGCTTTGTTGTAACAAGAATAACTTATATTATGAAATGTTCTGTTTCAGTAGTATTCAAGCCTGGATAATATACCTCTGACATGAATGATTAACTGGAATAAGCGAACTTGTCTTTTAAAAATT
Source organism: Stegodyphus dumicola (assembly GCF_044657685.1). Lineage (NCBI taxonomy): Eukaryota > Metazoa > Arthropoda > Arachnida > Araneae > Eresidae > Stegodyphus > Stegodyphus dumicola. The sequence continues at coordinate 188,287,306 of NC_140781.1, forward strand.
GCCATTAATCCATTCTAAACCTTTGATAAATCTCTAAGATCAGAAGTACAACCTTAGAAACAATGTTCATTTTTTCCGTTTTGAACTCTTTTCTCTAACTTTGGCTTCTAACTGACAACTGGGATAAATAGAATAACCCTCTACTCTGCAAAAGCATAATCTTATATGAACCAGTATCAAAATTTAGTAACACATTTAAGCTACAAGAATGGTACAGATTTACCTATTAAAAAAGAAGAAAAGATGAAAGGTTTACGAATTTGTTCCAGTTCTTTCTTTATTCCTGTAATTAGAAATTTGAATGCATGGTACATAACAGTTGCCGTGCATCAAGTTGCAGTCTTGTGCTCTTGTACTTGTTTACAGCCCAAAAGAGGGATTTTTCCCCTTCTGAAATAAAGGAGAACATTCATCGTAGTTAAAAATTCCCTGTACAATATACCGGAATGAATCTGTTTTACGAATCATAAAACAATTTTTCACGCTTCAACATCCCCATTACAAGTTAAATAGCTGCAAAATATCCCACCTCAGATAGCTCCTCAAAGTGTCCCTTGCGTGTATGAGATAGATACTGTAAGTTCTAGAGGCTAAGTATTAATTGACAGCATCACCGTCACGCAAAGCTGAAAACGAGTTTTCTTTTTCTTTTACCCTCAGTGCACGTTTTTGTATCAAGAGATTAATTAACGTCATTAGAATACCCTCTAATTAATCTCTAGATATAAAATGTATGTTGAAAAGAAAAAATACAAAGACTAAAAAATTAGGTAAGGAGGAAAAAAAATTTACTGCGATGCAAACAAGTAAAAATATGACAAACGTACTCTCTGATGATTAATACTTTTTCTGTAGTTTCTTACATTAAGAAAATTAATCGAAGTTACATGATTACGCAGTGCCCCGGGAGATATTCTAATCCCTTTGACTTCGTATTTTCAGTTTAGAACGTTTTTAAACGTCAAAAGATAGCTTCGCTTTTAAAGTGATGTTTTTTAAACGTATATATATATATATATATTTTAACTTGTCTTAATCTCGCCTTTCATTTCCTTGCGCCTGTTTATTAAATGACACTTCATAGAGAAACAAAAGATGCAGTTAATCTAAAAAAATCGATGTTCATGAATGGAAGGAAGTGCTACTATGAACCTCTCTCTCTCGTCTAACAGAGATATAATTTTTAAATGAAAAAGTGCAGTATAGATGCTCTCGTAGTTTAGTTGTGATTTCAACTGAGTAAGAATAAGACATTAATACACTTAATGAAATCTTCGAGGTTATTTAAAATTTTTAATTGTTCAAAAAAACAGGTTTTTTTTAATTTTAAAAATGTTTAGTGAAATATTTTTATCCATCATGCTGACAGGTCCAAGATCTGAGTTCTAATCACTGCACGCATCTGTGTTTTAGCACAGTTCGGATTTTTCATTATAATAGAGTAAATGTGTCACATCGATAACCATTCAACTTTTATGCGAGCAGAAATATGCTTCATTATTAAGTAAAGGTTTGATGAGTGGAAAATATATCTAAAAGTCCTTTAACTGATTTTATTAATGGCATATTGTTGTTGTAATTACATTTATTGTAACTGTTCCTTTAATTTTCGATCAGAAAAATCCATTACCTTGTTTAAAATAAAATTATCGTAATTTAAATGGGTTTACTGAGAGATAATTATTATTTTCAATAAAAAAAGTATGCTTTTTTCCATATTTGCCTCATTTCTTCATAGATCCTCATGTATTTATTGACAATAGGTTCAGGAACTAAACGCTTAGTGAAATATTTTAGTAGGGACGAAAATGTAGCAGGAAATCATAAAATAAAGCTCAATATTAAAATATCTCGGAATTAATTTCTGTTAGCTCTTTTGTATTGATAACTGAACACTTATTTAAACAGAAACTAAAACATCATTGCATTTGCAGGAAACGGGATACATAGGTTATTATAATTATGCGTATGACTTAATATTCAAAAATACATTCCTGTAAAATTAGTTCTTATTTCTGAAGGAAATGAAAGCTTCTGAGTTGTTCCAATTTTAAATCATTGCTCCTGATTCGTAGATGCAAGAGCATAGAATTTCATAAATTAAGATAATGAAGATATTTGGGATAAATTTCGTACTTATTCTTTAAGGAGTTTGATTGTCTAGAAGCGCATTCTGAAATTTGTATAATACGTATTAGTATTAAAGATATTATAGTTATCAACAAGAATCAATATTAAATGAGTAATTTTGCAACACTATAGAATCGAAGTTTCTATTTAATCTTGAAAACTATAGTACTGCAAATTTATGCAAGTTGCGCTGGATTCTTATTAATAATTGTTAGTGTATTTATTATTTGTCCTTCCGCGTGTTCTTTTTGTTATAATGATGGCCTAGTTCGTAAAACGTTATCTTGGGTGTCATTTATGTTTTGCGTTTCTACAGCTCGTTTTATGTCTGGAATGGATATTTTTCTTATGTTAGGAGACATTAGTTCATAAAAAATATAAAACAATGGTATTTAAAAGTTTAAAAATATACAGTATCAACATAAAATAGGTCTCAGCCTAACCATTCCTGTTGAATGTCCGTTTGTATCCATGTGTGTTAAATGTACTAGGAACTAATCTTTGAAGCTCCTGATGACGTTTTGTTATTAAATATTCATATTCAGTTGGCAAGTGTTTCTAATCATACTTAGAAATTTTTGATGGCAAATCCCATTCAAACACCAGCCTCCTATAGACTAAAACTAAATTTGAAAATATTCAAAACTGTCTTCATGCATAAAAATATTTAAAGGCTTAGTTGGAAACAAAAACCTTCCAACTCTGTAGATTGGTGAACTTTCTCTGAACTAATATATGTTCGAAGAACAGTCTTCATGTTCTGGCATAAAATAATAAAATATTATAATTTAATAAGATTATGTTTGTACTAATACTAAACGTCCTTAAGCTAAATGCATAATTACACTCATGTCCATAAATTAAGGATAATGCAAAATCAGGCAAAGGAAGAGTTAGAAGCAAAACAAATTTGACTTATTTGTAAAGCTCATTTATTAAACAAAAGGTAAAGAGCAAAAAAAGATGCTATATGTTTGATATTATTAAAAAATTAGCGATTTTTTCTCCCTGTAGCAAATTACAAAAAAAAAACCTGTTTACAAAAAAAACAATATTACATGGTTGGTATGATTGTTAATACATTGTATGTCTCCCAGACGATGCAATACAGTCCGTACAACGCCTAGGCATGCTGAGTATCAAATTATCGATCTGATCTTGGGGGATATTACACCACTCAAAAAACAATGATCTCCGAAGTTCCGGTAGACATGTAGGGGGAGGTTGACGGGCTGCAACTCGTTGGCCAAGCATGTCTCACACGTGCTCTACTGGATTCAAGTCCGGTGAGAATGCTGGCCAGTCGATACGGGTGACATCCTCCGATTGAAGGCATTCGCTCATGATGTTTGCACGGTGAGGACGGGCGTTGTCATCCATAAACACAAATTGTGCGCCCATGGCGCCCCGTAACAAACGTACATGTTGTTCCAGAATGACGTCCCGAAAGATTTGGCTTGTCATGGTTCCAATTTGAACATGCAGGTCAGTTCTGGAACCCAAAATAATTCCACCCCAAACGAGCACTCATGCACCACCGTAACGGTGTCGTTCAATGATGTTTTCTTGGTGGTAACGGGTACCTGGAGCTCTCCATATGAAAGTCCGGCGAGAATCAGACTGCAAGCTAAACCTGGACTCGTCGGAAAACATCACACAAGCCCAATGTTGCGGTGTCCACAATGCATGCTCTCTACTCCAGGCTAACCGCAGGCGACAGTGAGTTGCAGTAAGTGGAACGCATCTGGCTGGTCTACGAGCATATAGACCAATCTGCCCTAAGCGTCTGTACACGATCTGTCTTGAAATTGTCATACCAGTGGCTGAAGAGAGCTGACGAGACAGGTCTGAGGCTGTACTCCGCCTGTTTCTTTTGGCAGTAACTGCCAAATACCGGTCCTCATTCGGCGTTGTAACTCTGGGGCGACCTGTGCTGTAACGTATACTCACATTACCATCATTATGGAATCGTTGCCAAAGCCTGGAGATGACACTCTGGGCAATTCCAAGTTCGTATGATACTTCCAGTTGGATACGCCCACATTCCAGATGGCCGATAATTCTACTACGTAAAAAAATCATCCAAATGCGTCCTTTGTGTCATAACTATTCGATTATTGCACTGAAATGCTTAAAAAGCACTTGTGAACAATTTTTCTTCTTTGCCTGTATTCCTTATGTATCACTCTCTTACACTCTCGTCCTTGTGACGTACCATCGGTGTCATCTGGTTACTTCCTGAAATTTGCATATGATTCTTGAAGATGTGTGACTCCGAATTATCCTTAATTTATTATGGACATGAGTGTAAATGAAAAGGCATAAAGGTTGCATAAAATCTAAGATGTCTTTGCTTGAAGCAAAACTCAACATAAAGAGCCAGTGTTATACTTAAGTACAAACTAAAACTAAATACTTAAAAAAGAAAAAAAATTCACGTATCTGTTACGTAAACTTTTGTGCTAAACTCTGTACTCAGTAATCAAAACTTTTAAACTCTAAAAGACATCAAAGAAAGATATCCTCCCTGGTGTTTTAGTAGAATCACGATTAATTGACAAAAACAAAATTCGAAAATGCACTTCCACAACAAAATATTTAACACGCTATCTCTCACTAAATTAAAACTAATTTATATCTCCAACCTGAAAACACATAAATTTCAATACAAAATCTAGAGATAGCCTTAAACCTTTAACATTTCAAATACCACACAGATCTCTTCAAACACCGGGTAAAGATACAAACTCACAATTAAGAAGTTTACTCAACATAATCAAAATAAATTCTGTAAACAGATCGTATAGTCACCAACACTAAAATTGATTTTTTTTCTACTACCGCAATATAATTAGCCAGGTTCGGTTGAAAAACCATGTTTCCGTTAGGATCACATGGGTGACCTACAGTAGACCACAATTAATACACACAAAAAAAACATACAATATTAAATATAATAAACACATTTATTGAAATTTCCCACACATTATAACTTAAGATAGCTGGCCAGACTACCCCTACAAAATCTTTTAAAGTTACTCATAGTTTTTTTTTTCATATCAATCTCATATTTAACATTATTCCATTAATACAAAAATCATCGTGAAACACGTCACAGTTCTTAATCATTTTAAGCAGGAACTCAAGAAGATTAAATTCATTTAAAAAGACTAATTTAGAATAAATCATATCGAACATAGCACTTAACCATTAAAACAAAGATTCACTTCCTCCAATTAATTCAATTAACTTCTGACTATTAAACATTAAATAAAAAAAAACCTTCTCAGCTAAAAAATATAGTAAAAATATATTCAAATTTTATCTACTTAACAAGACAACTCTTGCCTTAGTATTAAACATTTCCAAATTTAAAAAGATTAATTATCAAAATTAAACACCAATGAAAATATAAAGTCACTCACGAAATCGGCGTACTACTTTTGAGAGACTCAAGGAGCTGCTCAGATCCAATCGCCGAAACATTAACTGCCAAATCTTCATCGTTGTTTTCCGGAACAGGAGCCTTTTCATAGTTTTCAAATTCCTCCGTCAAGCAGCACTTTAACTCAATCAACTTCTCGTTTTCGAAGTTCCACTGAAGATAAGAGAAGGAGGTCGAAACTGGAGACAAAAGACCAAAGCAGACCTCAGGCGATGACGACTTTCCATATTTCCATCTTTTCTAAAGCAAAATAGAAACTCCAGCACGAACGAGCAGTTCAGACTATTCCACAAATGGGAAAAGAAATCTCAGCGACGAAATTGAAAATAATAGGCCGCAAGAATTGCCGCTGTCAACATGATGAGCAACCCGCACTGTCTCGGACCCTCCGTACCCAGAAATCTCGGAGATAAAAACTTAACTGTATACCGCGGTCGACCACCGAAGAACCGCCGCGTTTTTCCTCCGCTCCATCTCAGCACCTCACTGACCGCGGCCGGCCCCTTAGGGGCCGCCGTCAAAGTAGCAAACCCGCTAAGGCTCCAAAAATAATCTGCTAATAGACTTCTCTAAAAAAAATCTCTTTTTCAGTCCAAAAGCTCTCCTTCTGCCTTCCGTGCAACGGCTTAAGAAACCTCAGTTTACACACACCAAGAAACGCCTCAAAATTACTATTGGTTCAAACTACACTAAAATTAAAAATTTAGCTAATCTTAAGGAAACTTGGACTCCCTTTCGCCAACTAGAAGAAAGGTCATAAATCGCCACTCAAATTCTCAGAAATTCAGAACTTTCTACAAGAAGACAGACCCTTTCTTTCCCACGCAACAGAAGAATGTTTCCAACCTATAACTCTGTCAAAAAAATCGCCGCCCCTTAGAACTATTCGCCTCTGAACGAGAAAAACACGTGTTTTCAACCCTCGCGAAAAAAGGGGAAAATGCAGCTGGACAGTGACCTCTAACCTCCAAAGAAGCCTACGCGTGAGAAACGGAAATACAACCGCGCCCTTTTAACTGTAACACATATTCTGCCAAACTTAGAGCCCACCAGCGGCCGAGCGGTAAAGACGCTGAACACTGGTAGTTCGGTCTGAGGTTCGAATCCCGCGAACGGGCTGGCTGCATGGGCGTTTTCGTGGTTTTCCCCATGTGTAACGTGTATACGAGCCAGTTTCCCTTAGAAAGTCCTCCACGAAAGGCATCCCTCCCTTTAGGCAGATAGCCCTTGTGTGCTTTGCCATAATTAAATACACCAACACCATCTGCCAAACTTAAGGGAGCTTTGCCGTAAAGTTTAACAATATTAAATATTATACATTAATTTTAAAATAAGCACAATACAAATTCACAGTAAAATAATACACAAAAATTATACACAACAAAAATACATAAGAATTTTCCATAACATATCTGTTGCTTCCTCGATACTCGTTCATTCTCTTCTCGAAAACTTCCTGCCAGGAAGGGAAACTAGCTGTGTGAGTGGACACCTATTTCCTCGTTTGGGCGATGATTTCATGGTTCGTCAATTTTGTACATCTGTGCTCTGTCTGTATTTCTTCTGGTCTTCCTCTGGGGCCACGAGAACACTTTTGTCGCCTGCCGCTGGCTTCCTTCTAGATTCGTCGTTGGAAACTTCCTTTGGATTACCTGGAACTTCACCTACTGTGTTGGCCTTTATGTGACGTCGGAAACCTATCTTGTTTCTTTTGGACTTCATCGGCTGTGATGGCTAGTCTTCCATCGGTCATTTGCAGCGTGAATTCTGTCTTGGGTGTCCGTACTTGTTCCCGTGTCCGCAAGCTTTTCTCTGAACTAGTTCCTCGTTCGTTGACTTCCTAACAGGAGTTGCGCTGATCACTCGTTTGGTCCCTGCATCTGCTGGGTATTTGTACCTATCCTTTGTTTTGGGATAATTTTCTTTTCTGTCGTCTTGGCTTCGTTAACCGTAACTTTACTTTTTCTGACTCGTTGAACTTCGTTCCTTTCTCATCTTTTCCACCATTTTCGACCTGCTTTCTCTTTCTTCACGGACCTTGTATTCAAGATGTTGATGGGATGTTGATGGTAATTCCGCCGCATTTCTCGTCGTACCTTCGTTCCGAACACTAATTGATTCCTGTAAAACACCTCTAAACAGTGTCATGTTCGCGCGCTCATAATAGAGCTTTATCTAATCAATATGTGCTTTACTATTTTCGCAATTTTGGCCTTTCAAATGCCCTACATCCTTTCTTATTCGCTGAGTCACAAATGGACCTTTGAACTTATTGCAAAGCCTTCCCACTTTTCATTCTGGTGTAAATGAAAGAGAAAGTTTAATTTTGGAGATTTTATTTCCCACCTTAAAATCAACTTCGCGCCTTTACTTGTCCTCACAAATCTTTTGTTTCCCCCTGGCCATACCTGAATTTAGAATTGGTTACTTCACTAGTTTCTGGCTGTCTGCCATCTTAAATCCCGCAGATCTCTTTTGAACAAAAAAAAAGGTTTATCTAGGAGCTTAATTAAATTTCTACCAAGAAATGCTTTAGCTAGAATCTTCCCGGTAGTATCATACTAGCCGTCCGCAAAGCAAACGCTAGTTAATTGAGGCAGACATTTCCACGGTGGCAGTAATTTTTACATAGCTGCGAATACTTTGAACTATGTTTCTATTCAACCACTTTGCATTATTATATTGTGTTCTATTAGGAACCATCTTAAGATTTTGTATGCTAAGCCCTGAACATACATCCTCGAAGATTTTACTAACATGCTGCTTTCCGTTATTCCGTATTACTTTAGGTTGAGCTCCATATTTTAATATCAATTTATTATCAAATGCATTTGCAACAGTTTAAGCGGAAGCTCGAAATGAATTATTTCTACCCACGCAATTTATCAGCTATTATGACCAAATACCTATTTCTATTTTTCTCACTGCGTGGGGTAGGAACCTATTAGATCAATTCCTATCAATTCATTAGGGAAAGTGGCTTTCATCCTGTTTAAGTGCCCTTCTGTGCTATAATTAATTTCGTTAACTAACTCGAAAATATTGTAGAACTTGGCATGATCATTAACAAAATTTTTATCTGTAGAAAATAAACATCTTCTGTTATTCTGAGAACTGTTTTTCATATCCCAAGATGGCCTGAAATTGGCGTATCATGCATTTCCTGAAAACTTCTTAAACTCACTGGGATAACCGATCTTAATTCATTATTATTACTTGTTACTTTGGAGTAAAACAAAAGATTGTCAATAATTTCATAATTTGCGGCTCTGCTTCTCACATCATGGTGTTCAAATACCCGTCATATATATACCCGTCATATCATAGTGTTCAAAGGGGTCGAAATTTTTCAAATATGCAAAAATGCTTTTAAACTTCAGATCTATTTGTAATTCTGTAATAACTGTTTCTCAAGAATATAAAATTTGTGAAGTTAACATGGTCCATTTTACCTTATTCCCCTCGGCATATAACTTAATTCTGGATAGAGCCTCCGCGACAACATTTTCTTTTTCGGGAGTATGTTTAAATATAAAATTATATTATTGCGACAAAGGCCCATCATATGAGTCTTGGTGATAAATTTTTCTCGGAATACAAACGAATCACGACCGCAAGGTTTGTATAGACATTTATGGATGCCTTCCTAAAATAAAGTCGAAACTTCTGAAGCGACAAAAATGTCTGATGTTTCCCTCTCAGTATAGCTTCATTGAGTTGGGTTAGTGTCTTACTAAACTATGCAACTGACTGTCCATCTTGCATGAGCACGACTCCTTCCGCAAAATCCGATGCGTCTGCTGATATTTCTGAACTGCCGTCCCCTTCAGGTAATTTCAAGACTGGAGCTTGAATTAATGCTGCTTTCAGCCTCTTAAAAGCCGTATTTGCTTCGTCCGACGAAATGAACCTGGCCTTTTTTCTTTTTACATTTTTAGTGGCTCTGGCAAATAAACAAAATCTTTAATAAAAGCCCTATAGTAAGAGCTTAATCTCAAAACTAAGGCAAAATACCTGTGCCCAAACATAAGCCCAAATAAATTTTACTGTATTAGATGGTGGGTAGTCTTTTATTGCTACGATTTTAGAATCTCCTGTCTCGATTATCTTTTCAAATATAGCCCAAGTAATGACGTCCTTTGACCCCAAATTGCAATTTGACTGAATTTATTTTTAACTCTGCTATTTTAAGAAGCCGACACACTTCGCGTAAATCCCGAATATATTAATAAATTGTCTCTCTAGTGACTATTATATCGTTTAAATTAATAAATGTAAATTTCTTAGGGCATGTCTTAAAATAATAGTTATAGACCTTTGAAACGTGACGTGTGCTTTGTGTAAGCCAAAGGGCATTCTAAAGAACGAATAAATCCCTGAGTTGGTAATGAATGCGGTTTTTGGCACGTCCTCTGGTTGGTTTCATACATATCTAAAAATATTCAGAGGTGAGTTCTAGGGTCGGCATATATTTTGTGAATTTTATTTTTCGAATAATTACCTCAGTTATTAGTTACGAGTAAGCTGGATATGCTTTTTTATTTTTTATAGTCAGTTGCAAAGCCACATACCTTAAAATCCGTAGGTGGAAGATAATTTTTCTTTCGACATAGTACCATCGAGCTAGCATAAGAGCTAACTAATGGGAATTATAATTTTACTTTTTAGTTTTTCTGCGATATGCTTTGAAATCAGTTCTTCATTGGCTTTATCATAGCGGTAGGGTTTTGCTTTCCAGGTGTGGGGATTTCCAGTATCTATGCTATGAATTACCCCTTGAATTTACCCTGGGAACTCAGAGATAGAAAACAGGTATAAAATTATAAGTATCTGAATTAAGATGTTTAGAGTTTCTATTCAATTTTTACTTACACTGTTACAAAAATTTTCATTAAAAAATAAATATATTTTATATGATAGAATCATATTCTTTCGGTGTCTGTTATAAGAGCAACAAAATTCACAGTTATCTTGGAGGAAAAAAAAAGTAAGCCCTAAGCGATAAAATTCTTACTGCATTTCGGTGAGCCAAAAAATAAGCACATTTCCTGTAAGCAAGCGCTATCTGAAAGAAGTAGCAGACACATTAGCAGTGACGTTGTCTAGTTATAAGCACCTTTTGTCAAAACTAAGGTTAATTTTCGATGGGCTGAATGTTCTTTGATATATCTATAATCTCAAAAATAGGTTTTTTAAAAAGCAGCAGCATGGACATCGATTCTAAATTTAAACGTAATAAACTGGCAAATCCAAGAGGTTGACTCGGAAATTCAAAAACGTAAGTAAACATTCAGAGCAAAACAACCTACCTGAAGTAGTTTAAGAAGCTAGGAAGTTATACTATGTTGATGAAATAGCTACTGTAACTGTAGCGAAATATAATCTATTTTGTACAAAATAAAAAGGATAATTACACTCGTGTGCAAAATTAAGGGAATTTGCAAATTATTACTATTTTTACCAAAAGTATTGGATGAAAGGTACTAATTATACCGACAAAGAATTATGCAAATATTCAGTATCGAATACGGGAGTTCATGTGCTCTGTACTTGCATTATGAGTTGTATTTTTTAATATCATATGCTCAACAGTTATTCAAATACTCCGAATTTTTTTTTACAACAGACTAAGCGATACAGCTGAAAGTTGTCAGATTAGGTTTAGTAATTTTTTTCTCAAACTCAAATGGGTGGTATTTTCTGTAAATGTGGACTAAAATGTAATTTTTAAAGTAAACAATGAAGAAAGAAGAAGGAAATTAATTGCACTAAGCAGGGCAACGTTCTGCTTAAAGATAGATTTTATACTCATGTATAATTATTCAAGAGAATTTATATGCCTACTATCGTATGTTATTTTCAATTATTTTTGCTTTACATTACAACGTATTTTGCTAAATGTTTACAAAACTCCAAAAGTTTTGCTTCAGTAACCAAAATTAACAACTGTAAGAAACCAAAAACGGCATTTTAATGAAAATCTACCAATTATCGTTAGAAAACTCTTTATTGAAAAAACTTATATTTGACAATATATTTTAATAGCAGTGTTTGCACTTAAGCCTCTGTAATTGTTATACAGTTCAATGCTGCCAGGAAATTATTAATTCAATGATTTTAAGTATATTTTAACATTCAGTATGTTATAAAATTCTGCAAAATGCCTTCCTTTCGAAATACTTGGCTTTTCTAGGGACAGCTAAAAGACAGTCAAGCTAAATCAGAAGAATTGGTTGGATGGCTAATCTAAAAGGTTTATTTCTTTTCTAAAAATTCTCTAACATCAAGAGGAGACTGAATGGAGGCAATGATGTGGTGTAGAATATAGCAATGATTTTTTTCTGGATCGATCTGTTTCTTTTCGCTAGAATGTCCTAATATTTCCAAAATCTTCAGGTGTAATTTATGACTCACAGTTTTCCCATTCTGTATGAATTTCACAAGAATATTATTATGATTATCGGGAAAGAAACAGAATTTCGATTTCTTATTTTTAAAAAAATGACAGTTTCTATTTATGTGTCGAATTCTACGCTTAAGTGGTGCTTCTTTTTCAGACTTTCACAAGCATGAGAAAACTGCCTTGTCTGATTTCTTCTACAAGATTCGCAAATGCGCCCGAAAGAATTTTTTGGCTATGCATATTTCAGATATAGCAATGACATTTTCATAAATGACAATTTATTCTTATTAAAAGCTTAGGCAAAAAATTTAGAGCCTTCAATGGGACGACAATGAACTAAAATTCAGCTACTCGGGAGAAACTTATGTTGTAGAGACATTAGGTTATTTTTTAAGCAGGAGTGATGAAAAATTTGCAACGCCTTCGCTGGGACTCGAACCGCGGACCTCTGGAATACATGCCCAGAGTGCAGACCACCACACCACGAAGGCATGCTAAGAAGGCGGGATAAATACCTTATAATGTTTTCTTTAGTATATATAAATTTATAATCTTACGAACTATTTCTTTAAAGCCATTGTGGAGCACGAACTAAAATATGTAACATTGATAAAAACTTTGCATTTTTCTTAATACAGTTTAAGGAATTTTTATTGAGGTCCACTTCATTCCACTGTAATTACCATTTTGAATCGAAATAAAAACACAATTTTTAATCAGCACTTCCTAAAGCAGCTATTTTTCAGTATAAACCTCTGCATTTATAATTTGAAAGAAATTAATCCTCCGGATGCTGAAATATTCTGATACTTAGTAGTTAAAATTTTCTTGATCCTCAGCCTTTTATAAATATATCATCGTTTTTGATGCGTATAAGTAAATGGAAATAAATAAATTTATCGTCATATCATTATTTAAAATTTTAGTGTACCCTCTTAACATAAAGTAGAATGTTAATTATGTTAGAATAATATTTTAACAGCTATGTAAAAGTTTCTTTTTCTCCCTCTTTCTCCCTTAAAAACCTTCATCATGACAGACATTCTTTTGGCTCCATCATTCTGAGTAGAACTGATAACTTTCAGCTGAACATTGTTCATTTTGAATCACACGTTCACAGAGTTGTACATTCAACTCAGCTAATTTCTTGGAAATTTCTTTTTAAAAAGCCCGTATAAAGGTTTATATTTCATGTTCTTTTATTAAAAGCTGACACATGACAAAACTGTAGCAGTCATTTCATTCATTTCTTAAACTGAAACCATGAAACTTCGACCAACCATGAAATAGATATTTAGACTGGATTGTCATCATTTTAACAGGCAGAGATACGAAAAATCACGATATCATTCCACTTGAAAAAATCACCGAAAGGAGGGCCATATGCGCTATTCAGCGGAAAAACTTTATGAAAATGGACAAAAAGGTGAATAGCCAAAATTAATGCAATACATGTTTACCTTGATTGGATCGCAAATATCTTCAGAGGAAAACATTTAATACAGATTATAATAATAATAATAATACCTAGATTAATTTTAAAGAAGGCATAGTTTTCTCGTAGATAAACTACGTCAACATGGTCAGTTCTCAGGTATTAGAAGCTGGACACCATGCACAGTATATATCAGCATAGCGCGTTAACAGCAACAGAGGAACGCAACAAGTTTGATACAAGGTGAATCATACAAATTATAAGAAGAATCGAAGTGGCCATAAAATTCTAAAAATGCAATCATTTATAAACTGACGCCTTTAAAGCTGTTAAATCTGTTGTCTAATGGGAGCAATGTGTTCGCGACACTATGCCCTTACTGGAGCTGCAAAATGACAAAAGTGTTAGGTTTTCTTTCGGTTACATAACCCCCAGGGGCCCTAATAGTGGCTTAGTATTATACTTCGACAGTCTCGGCTCTGGAAGCATAAAATACACAGACCCGGTTCCTACTACCTGAAGCGGCAGCCTATGCTGTCTTGGAGGGTATTGGCGTAAGCCATCTGAGTGAGCAGCGCGATGGCTAGTTTTGAACAGTTTCAGTTGCATTCCATACCTTCCGTGGTCTCGTGTTGGCGGGAGTGGTGATCCTGGGAAGCCAGTTCAGAGAAGTGGTGCTTTAGGAACAAACTGGTTTGCAAAGGCCTCCTCCTGTGGACTGGGAACCCAGGGAAATTGCGGCAAGTGAGACGTCCTACTACTGCTCTCTGAGGAGCATTTGATGCGAGCCCACCTCCCACCTAATATGAAGGTAAAGAGTTAAGCATATGTAACGTTTTTAATTATGGCGGAACATGTATACATTACTATTAATATTCGGCTAGAGAATTTTGGTGTGGTAGTCTCAAATATGTAAGACCATATTACAAACTCTGATGTGAAGTTATATCAAATGCTAATTTTCTATAAGTGTAAAGAAATATTCCATAGTATGCCAACGGGTTCGAATGCCCGAATTTTGTAACTGTTCGCATTTATTCTTTCTAGAAATCAGTACATAAAAATCCTTTTCTCGTATTATAATTAGAGTAGCAGTTGCTACAACAGCTGTTCTTTTGCGTTTAAAATTAGGTCGATTTCCGCATATCTTCCGATATTGTAGGATATGGTGCATTCAGTTGTCCTGCTGATTCGCAAACGTTCAGGCTAGAAGCTGCAGAGTCATCTCTTACCGTTTGGGTTATCAAAGTTATTCTTCTACCCTTTTCGGTAATTATACTGATTTTCCCCCGCTTTCTAGGTGAAACATACAATGACACTTCATCAGATTTTCGAATCATTTACGTAATTTACGTAGAAAAGCGCTAAGTCATAAAAGATGTTCATACATATTTTTCAGAAGCTCCACAATCACATAAATGTTTTAGTGCATTACAGTTTTCAGTTAAAGTTAGTTTTACCAATGATACTGAGTAATGTAATTTAATACTTCACTTAATGTAACACGTTAAGTTAGAAACTACGAAGGGGCGCGGCACTATACTTTAAAATTCCTTATGTGTTCGAACATTTACCAAATACTGTTTGCTCCACCCCTCTATGCTAAGATTTAGTAATTTTATTTAAGCATACCACGAAATACTAATGAAGTCTTAACCCATGCAGACAAAATGACGAGTCACGCCTTCTTGAATTCTCCGTACTAGACTCGATTTCTAAAACCTACGCCTGGTAAAATATTTAAATTATTTTAGTACTAGAGAAATAACTACAGTTAATTCGTATGGATAAAATTCTAGATAATTTGCATTATCGTTTGTCATAGATAACAGTGCTACGTTGCTCTGTAAAAGACCCTTGCTCTGAGATAAACCATAAAATAAGGGCTTGAAACAAATTACAGTTTAATGACATTTGATGGGAGTCAGAGTTTTCATACCTAATGGTATAACTCCGCTTCATTAGTGGAAATATCTTACAAATGAATTCAGGAAAATTATGTAAACAATTATTATTCATTTCCCTCAGTGTCGTTGTTGAGATAATTACTTACTTTTGTATCGTAATATATTTCCATGCTTGACATTTTACACTGACAATCTAATTACTGAGACAAATAATCTGATAATTCGTGTTAGTGTCAGTGAATATTATTTTTTGTTGAGTTTTTGTTCATACTTCATTCTTGATTATGATGAGCATGACGTCAGCCTTTTTCTGAACGGAATCATCAATATCGGAAATGAATTTTATTATACATACCTAAACTATATTGAAAGAGATAATCCAAAACCTTGTATCTGTTGGTTTCTGTCACATTTAACGATTCATGAAGAGGAAATGAGGGGTGGACATATTATCAGATGTCGTAGATTGTGCTAAATTATTTGTTTTTACAAGATCTAGTGATTACGGTTGAAGTTACAGAAATATTTACTCTTTCAAAATGGGGTTTCTTTTAATAAATATTAATTTGTATAATTTATTTCGGAATAGCTGCAGTGCCGTGACTGGAAAGAAATTTTTGCATTTAGTTTTCAGTGTTATAAAAGTTACGATATTAACATTATTCCTTATGTCACGAGCAATAAGTGTGATCTATGTTCCCTCAAATTTCTACCACTTTCATAAAATTAGAAACTGATATTAAAATTTCACTCAGTTTCTTTCTAATGCTTGGTTATAAGAAAACTAAAATAATTCAAATTATAATAAAAAGAAAATCCAAGGAGCACTTCAGACACCAAAGCTTCAAAAACCAGGACATCGAAGAATTCGGCAAAGAAATCATTAGTGAAATTCCGTGCAGTAATTTCAAATGAAACAAGGTATATTCATTTAGTAACAGAGTTATTAATAAATTCCGAACACTCAGAAGTTGACTCATTAACAATTATTTCTCAAAGATAAAGACAATTTGTCGGCAAATTTCTCCGTTACGGACAGAAATAACAAGCACTTGAAAAAGAAGGCAATATCATTACTTTCTTTCCATTGCTTGACTTAAGAATTTTAAAAAAAAGTATATTTTTAATTAAGAGACCACAGTAAATTAAAGAAGTAATAATAAATTCAGATATAATGAATTAAAAGTACTTAACTTGTATCTCTGAATCTGTAAATGTAATAACAGCCCCATAATATTATTTTTCAGCTACATGTTTATAGAAAAAGCAAAGAATTTTGGGCATTAAACAAAAATATTCTCTCACGATTAAAGCTACAAATGAAAAACAAATTATGCTTAATTAAGATTCAAAATGCTTTAAATTGATGTCTTTTTATTTTTAAATTTTCATTTCTTATTCTATATTTTCTTTTCCAAAATGACTCTGGAGAATCGAAATTTCTCATTACTTATATAATATCAGTGTTATGCAGGTTTAGAAAGATTGAAAAAGCTTAAAAAATCTTCTTTGTTGTGTTTCAGTTAGTCTCAGAAGTGCATCTTTTAATGTAATCTCTATTGCTTTAATTAATTTTAATTTGCTACTCAATATATAGTGTGATAAGCATACACATTCACATATATAAAATAAGTAATAGACTTCTCAAGAAAAATGAGACCTTTTTTCCTTTCATTTCAACTTAGTGTATAGATTAGAAAACAATTACATAATGTGCAAAGCATAAAACAGTAATAAGAATAATGTCTATTTAATTAATTTGTAAGGTTTATCCTAAGATTTTTAACAGTTAATTTTTAGTTAAGGCCACTTTCCTATCTTTCTTAATTTTAGCTTATAATTTCCTGCCAGAACGTGATTTCAGAATTGCGGTTAAATGCAAATGAAGGAAGAGCAAGTATTTGAAGTTGAAGTTCTACTGACTTCGTTAGAGAGCCAGAGATTCTGACCAGCGCGTTCGCCTTTTAGGCTACACTCTAAGCTATTTCTACGCTCGGCCGTATTTCGGCCCTTGATGGCTTCGCCGTTTAGCTAGTGTTAAAGGACCAACTCCTGTAGAATTTTGATAGCTTCGGCTATATCTTTTTAACTTAGTTAAGTTTTATTTCTTAGTATTGAGTTCAAGCCCAAGTAGAGGCTTTCCTGTACGTCCTGAGAGAGGACCGTCTGTTAACTTTATTTTGAGCAATAAAGGGTAATTAACCTTTCTTGAGTATGTGCTCTCTGTCTACCGAACTAAAGCGATTATTAGCTTACGAAGGTTCACACATATAGCTGTAAATTATAGGTTGGAACATTACAATTTTATTTAAATAATAAATATTTAATACATTTCCAATGTAATATTATTTTATATGATATAAAATATAATTACATACGTTGCATTACAAGTACTTTACATTTTAAGGGCATTAATAAGCTACATTAGGAATATTGCTTTTGGAGAATACAGTTTTCTTTATCGATCAACAATAATTAGTAAGCAAGGGTAAAGTAGCTCCGCAGTGGGTAACTGAGGATAAAATCATTCACTTCATTCATCTGTAATAGTTCATATATTATCGAGAAATAAATAAATAAAGGTTGTAGAGTCATTAGGATTTTTTTAGAGGCCAACAAGATGAAAAATTAGCAAACGCCTTCGCCGGGAATCGAACCACGGACCTCTGAAATACCGGCTCAGTGTGCAGAACCACTACACCACGAAGGCTCGCTAGGAAAGTGGGAGAAATACCTTTTATACTCCCCTTTTTAAAGGGCGACTAGGGTTTTAGGGGACTAGTCGCCAAATCCTGTGTGCGGAGAATCATCATCCACAACCCTTTTAGTTCGGGCGCCACTGTAGAGTTGCGCGCCTCCAACTTGCACGCAACCAAGAGGTGACTGTTGAAACTGGATAAAAGACAGAGTCTTGTTAAGGGTTTAAGTCCCTTTTTATTCAACGTAATAAATTACAAGTGCGTGCTCTTGACGCTCACAAACTACGCCAACTCGGCGGTCAAATAAAAATAATAACCTGAAAAGAAACTACAGACTCTCTAAAAGTAACTACGAGGCTCTCTAAAAGTAACTAACCTCACCGCGTTTTACAATACCGCTGCTAATTCAGCAAACTTGAAGATCACGTTGAACGATTAACAATACTTCCAGGCAAGCACACAGGCCGAAACGCGGGGTTCTTCAATTTCTGGCTAACTACCTCCGCGCTCGTGAAGTAAGAACAGCACACCTCGAACTCGTTTCCTTTAAACTCAGAAAGTACTACTTCTACGTACTTTCTTCTACGTACTACTTCTACGTACTTCTACGTACTCAGAAAGTATTACTTCTTCCCTTTTAACTCAGAATACTTCCGCTGATAATTTGAATCCTTGCGCGTTCAACTAAAATTTACATACTCTGGCATTGGCAGTTCCAGGGAAAGTAAGGCTTGACAGGAAAGATAGTTTAAACTTAAAATAAATGTTAGTTAAAATAAATATAAACCCTACAAGGTGACCAGATTTTAACATTGGTAAAGCGGGACACCATTTACCAGAGGGGGGTTCTTGATTAAAAATTTGGTCTATATAAAGCAACATAAATTTCATAGAACGCAAAACTTGTATTGTAATATATATTTTTTAATTTCAACATACGTACAAATTAAGAAGTTACGTATATTATTCTTTTAGTGGATTGCTGTCGTTTTTTGTTGAATAACTTTCGGACAACTTGTGATGTACAAGATCTGAACAAATAATTGTGATTATTAAGATGAAAAGACATAAGTTCTGCTGTTAACGCTAATTTCTTTTCTTCGTCTCCATAAATTGTTTTCCGAAATAATTCGTGCATTTTGGAGGAAGATGCAGTAGTGTTTAAATATCTTTTATCTTTCTGGGTTTCCGAGTGCTTTGAAATATCATTCTTCCAGCCGGACGAAATAGAAAATGCACCATTACATTTCTCACGTTTTACCATGTAATCGCTTTTGGTTTTTTTAAGAAAAGGAAATTCACTTTTTAGATCAGCTTTGAATTTTCATCCTCTGTTCTTACTCATTACGTTAAAAATCTAAAGAAGTAATTTATTATAAATTTATATATATATATATATATATATATATATATATTGCTTAAAAACACAGTAAGTAGGTACATAATTACATGAACATATTTTTAGCTTAAAAATTAAATTAATTTGTTTGTTATAAAGAAACTATATTTTAAAAATTATTTTAATTTTAATCCTATATTTCTTTCTAAATAATAACACTACTTATTTTTATTACTTATTATTTTTCCTCTGAATTTGCTGTGACGTAAGTTGTAAGCGTCAGGTTCAAGACCGACGATAAACCTTTTGCCGCAACTATAAAATATAAATAAAAAGAGTACTGTCTGCTAAATTCAAGAAAATTTATGTGTTTATGAAATAAATAAATAAATAAATTACGTACCTAAATTATCTGAATAGCTGATTTGTTGACATAACTTGTTTAACTAACACTAGCACACAGTATGATGTATATCGTCTAACAGACAGTTACAAAATGTTTTCGTCATTGCCAATGCCAAAAAATGCCAATAAGTACAAACAATGGTGGCTGAATTTTAACAGCTGATCAACAATGCGAACTTTGGTAAGCAGTTCTCGATAATCAGTTGTCAACAATAATTTGTTATTATTAAAATTTAACATTATAAAATTAACAACGTTTACGAAAATTATTACTAATTCCACTTTCGTGCAGATGAATGTAGTTTCAGTTTTTTCCAATGTGTAAAAGTATTGCTTTTAAACTCACTTTCAAAACATCAAAAATGATTGCCATTTTTATGGCTTGGAACACAGATTTCAAGGCGACATCAAGCTGAGAATGCCAAACATATTTTGCCATCATTGTCTTTGAAAAGAATGAATTCGGTGTATCGTTAACTTTCATGTAAATAGTTATAACATTTTGCAACGAATTTTTGTTTTGATGCTGGGATTCAAGGAAATGAAATTTGATTTTTCTTAATCTCATATCATTAGTATAATCATATATCTGGTTGTGTTAACCCCAAAGCGGTCTGTGGTGACTGGTTGTTGTGAAAAGCAGAACAATTGTTCCAAAGAGTTGTTCTTCTGAAACAAACGGATGTGTTAAGATAGGAGGTGTTCATTTGCGCTTTTGCAGCTGAGGATGACGGTTCGATAAAACCATCGAAACTAGTTCTGGGAAAATTTTATAATATAACGCTGATTTTTGTTCTTTGACCAAATACCGTCTCATTAGTCTTCACTTACTTCAGTGCCTTTACGCGTGGAAATAAAGGGGATTCAACAACCACATTTTTCATCGATATTCTCAATAATTATTTTTATTGGCATAGCTCGAAACGTATAAAACTACTTGGAAATTATCCTATTTTAACGATTTTTTAAGGTAATACTTTTACATGTGTTCTTAAAGCATAAAAGAGCTGTATAATTAGAAAATACTAACAAACTTTGTAAAGACTTATTACAAATTTTCGAAGTAAGAAAACTGAAGAAATCCGCAAGCTACACCAGGAAAACATGCGGAAAAAAGGGATAAAATGCTTTTTATACTTCCCCTTTTAAAGGAGACTGGACATAAGGGGGCCTAGTCACCAACTCCTGAGTTCGGGCGCCTCTGGTAGAAACATTTTAGAATTTTTCAAAAGTAAGGGAACTGAAGAAATCCTCAGCTCTCGCCAGGAACCTCCGAACCCGGGATCTCCGGAATACGCTTTGGGTAGGCTTCCAGTTACCCCACGAAAGTACGCGGAAAGGAGAGAGACACAGGCTTGTAAACGTTGAAGAAAGAGTGATAAATATTCCTAATTTAATCCTGCGATATATTCTGCCAGACATTCCTCATATGTTGCTCCAGATCTGTGATATTTTGGAGTGAAACATTTTGTAACGATTTGGCGATCGAGCAAATCTCATAAATGTTCGGTTGGTATAAGGTTTGGTAGTTTTGTTGGCCAAGGGAAAGTATCAGCAGCTCGGAGACAGTCCAGATGTATGCGAGCCGTATGGAATCTAGCATTACCCTGCTGGAAAATGGCTCTAGGATGACGTACCTTTAAGGGTAAGGGAAATAGCAGCAGGATATCATAAACGTATCTTTGAGTTGTTAAAAATAGTATGCAGTCTGATTAAGGTGGATCCGCTGTCGAAAAAGATAACAACCACATCATCACATCAGGAGAAATGGCTGTGTGGCTCTGTAAATCAAAAACTGACATTGATCTCTATCCCTGGCCCCTCTGCACGCGAACCCGATGGCCATCTGCTTCAAGATTGTAGCGGAATTCATGCTGAACACTACGGGATGCCAATCGACTGGCAGATATGTTTGGCTGCTATGGAACTTAAGACGACTCTATCGATATTTTGATGTTAAAAGCGTAAGTCTTAAAGACCGATGTGAAAGCAAACTTACCTCATCCCCAAGCGCAGGAGGTGGTGGAAGATGGCACGGCATTAAAGGTTCTGTATCATGGTATGGAAGAGGCTATAGCACGTTGGGTAACAGACAGTCATACCTTTGAGGCAATTAAAGCCTTTCGCACAACGACCCGATCTTGCCTAACATTCATGCACCTTCACTTTAATTCAGTGGATTTAATTCAGCTGAGGAATTACTTACAGCAACAAGAGCCAGCACCTTTGCACAGCCGTATCCGTGCGGTACAGGTTGTAGCCTATTGCGACTTGTCCAGCCTGCTTCATATATCTACTATGCGACCACGTTGGAAGTCGTCCAATAGTCTGAGTGTCCAAGGGCTGCACCACCGACAACCTGTTTATACCTCTTTTATACGATGTTGTTATCTGTTTTGTACGATGCTAGTTAGAACGCGAGCTATGACCAAATGGAACACTGACTGCTCTTCAAAATTTAATCATTTGCGTACTTGGTATGAAGAAATTTGCATACAAGATTTCAAAATGATCGGATTACTTCTTACGGGTGCTTCTTTTTTCCTAAAGAATGCAGTAATAGGAACATAATGATGTGATAATTATACGATTCGCATGAAAGAAATAATATGCGTATTGTACCTTTCAAAACTGAAAACAGAACAAGCAAAAGATTTAAGAAGCGCAGGAACGAGATTTAAAAGTGGCAGCAGCAACAATAGTCAGAGATTTTTCCGTCAAATGTATGGATCCTGTGGTATAGGAAAGACTGAACGAAGATCATTTAACAAATCTTAACGTCATTTGTATATATCATGTCATTGGTTTATATGCCTGTCTGTTACAAAATTTATCTTTTGCTATGGCATAAGAAAAAGGCTTGAAGTAGTAGAGTATGTTTGACTGCCACATTTTATTCTACCGTATAGTTATTCGTAAGCAATTAAAATATTCTGTAGAACCTTATGCTGTTTCATAGTTAAAGTAACGGCTTTCTGCAAGCGTTGATTAAAACAAAAACGTTGAACTATGTTTTCGCTTTTCAACTTTCTTCCTGAAAGCGAAAATCCTTTTTGGATTTCTTTTGTTATCCGAAACACATATTAATATAAGCTTATCTAAAAGCAAAACTGCATAAAGCGAATGTTCGCTTAAAAGGGATACTTACTTTGTCGAATGATAAGTTCATTGTGTAGGGTTCTTTATTCTTTTTGTACTACACTGAACGTTGAGGAACCTAGTGAACTATTTAGTTACTTAATCTCTGAGTTCAAATAACTAAAGATGTAGACTCAAGAAGGGCTAAAATAACCTTTATTGCACTCAACTAAGAATAACAACTGGCCTCTTTTTCGGGCTTACAACAAAGCCTCCATTCGGGCTTGAACTCAAAATAAGAAGTAAGAACTAACTATAACTAACTAAGAGACTTAGTTGAAGCTAACACAAGTATCTAACATAATTAGCCCTTAATTTAAACCAGCCGGCAAATTTCAAAAGGCACGTACTAACACGGCCAAGCGTAACAGCTTCAAGACAGACCTAGCCCGAAGGCAAACACGTGCTTCTCAGGATTCCTAGCTCTCTCTCACGAAGTAAGTTGAACCTCCTTTAAATACTACTTCTAACTGATTTGCATTCAACGCGATTCTAAAAACTAGTTCTGGTAGGGAGTTGTAAGTGGAAATAAGAATTGATGGGAAAGCATTTTGAAAAAAAAAATAACTGCTATAAAATTAAAATATACCTTACAACTGCGCCGTCAGACAGCGTATAAAAGTACACGAGGTGGGCTATAGGCCATTGACTGCACTAGGGACGTTTCTAAATGATAAACCGTCTAGCAGTATTCCTCTGCTTTAATGTGCAGTTTGTAGTTGTAAAGAATAACTTCTTTTATATTGTTTTCTGCATGTTCAGACAAGTCATGCCCCATATTTCCTGGAATTAACGAGATGTAGGAAAGCCTAAGAAAAACTGAAAATTAGAAAATGTATTATATGATGTCATTTGCCTAAACTGTGGTGTTTTAGAGGGCAGTAAATTATTTACACATGCACAAATATATATATATGATGAATCTAATTTTTTTTAATTTCCCACAATTTAAAATTGTAATTTGTTTTAAACCTCAGTAATTATTTTCGAGCATTATATGAGCAATTGTTATACACGATAGTAAACTTTTAAAGTCTAATATTTTCATAAATGCTTATTACGTTTATTTATAAAAAGAATCATAAGCATAAGAGATGCATATACTCTTATAATACTTGTATCTATAGCTTGTAATAATACATAAATCATCATAATCATCAGTGATCAGCACTGAGCTTGCCGCTCACGCTTCTTGACGCATGAGCGACCCTCTAGAAATAAATAGTGTGTAATTAATACATGATAAACAGGGACAATAACGAGGATGATTGCCATGGTTAGTTTAAAATCACAGTTAATCCGAAGGCAGTTAAAAGAAAACATGAAAGACGTATAACCCATCTTATATTTAACAGAAAAATGCTGTTAACAATTGACCTGTATTTTTAAGCAATTTAATATGGAAAATAATTTCATTACATTACGTGAATTGAAACAGTATTCAAATAAAACGAACAGGCTAGAAACATTATTAGAGATGAAGACACTAAGGTATAAATGGCATTAAATAACAATGTTTGCAAAAGAACTTGAACAATCTAATAAAAGTCGTTTTTTGTCATGCCTCGCGCTCGTTCAAACACGAGGTGGGTTCTTCTGTGTAAACTTACCATAGTGGGAAAATAACAGTTGTCCGCTTTGACATTTTCTTCACTAATTTATTACACAAACTGCACTATGGATACACCATACAACGAGTACACTGTAACATAAACTATATACAATATATATATACAAGACGCGCAAAAGAAATTAAAACATATTTCTTTTCTCTACGTTCTCACACGGCATGCTCGCCGGTCCAACTCCCAGTGCCCTCTCCGTCCAGTCTTTCTTCCCCCCACCAGCCTGCCTCGACCGGTTTTTCCGGGGTAAGTCACTTCCGTTCTTCGTCTTTCATCAGGGGAAGGAACTTCACACCTCCCCTCTGGTTTGTAAATATTTACGACTGAGTCGAAAAATTTGAAACCCATATTATTTTGGCACTTACCAGGTAGTCCCTCTTTTCCGGGACACAGCACAAGGAATCACAGTAAAATCAGAGAGCACAAAAAAAAAAGGGTCATGCTACAGTTATAAACACTAACACAAAAAAGAACACTTAAAACACATAAACACAAAAACTGCACATGTCCAAATTTCTACAGCGATACAAACAAAACATTGCAATATCAACTCACTGACACTTCTTTAAGGAATAATTCGTTTACTAATATACCCTAATAACACAATCTTTTCTAGAGTAACCACAATAATACAAAAAAATAATAAATGAAAATTACAATATCTATATACTTTTTGCCATACTAGCATTGAACATTATCCTTTCTAGTGTTACAATAATAAACAAACACACACACAGAAAAAAAATATATGATACCAACATTAGTTTCTTTGTTTTTTTTCAATTTAGTTCAGATTATTGGTCACTTATACATTCGTGAGGGATCCTCGACAATGCGTCTGCATCGGAGTTTTTAGCTCCTGGTTTATGCATTACAGTGACTTGGAAGCGGGATAGAGCTAATGCCCATCTCTGTAATCTAGCATTCCGGGGTATCCCTTCGGTTAAGTACTTTAATGGGTTTCTTTGAATAGGCGCGTGCTGCACCTCCCCAAATTCTGTGTCAGCCTCATAGATTATCCCTACTGCATTTATAGGCTGTATATATTTCCGTAACTTATTTTGATGCAAATGTCTAACAGATTCATCTGGCAATTTTACCAAATATGAATGTGGAGACTTTTTCGCAACTATTTCTCCAGGTCCTGTCCATTTCGAGCAAAGTTTATTTGTTGACGTTGGTATCAGTACTACTACCTCATCTCCTATCTCGAATTCATTTTCCTTAGACCTCAAATTATGATGATGAACATATTTCTGCTGTTTAGCTTCCGAATTTTCTTTAGCGAATTTCTCTGCCTCCTGTAACCTATTTCGAAGAGAAATTAAATATTCAGTAACTGATTCCCCAACTCCTTGTGGTAATACCGTCTCATCTACCCAACTTGATTTAAGTATCGCCAGTGGCCCCACTGGCACCCGACCATACATCAGCAAAAATGGTGAGACTCCGGTAGTTGAATTCGGTATCTCCCTATAAGCCCATAACAAATATGGTAACTGCTTATCCCAGATTCTTCCTTGAGTATTTATCGCGTGATGCAACATTGACTTCATTGTTCCTATCCACCTTTCCACTAGCCCGTTTGACTGCGGATACCCTGGCGTAGAAAATTTTGGCGAGGCCCCTAACCTAGTTAAAAATTCTTGTGTTAGCTTAGCCTTAAAGTTCGTTCCGTTATCCATGGCTATCATTCTCGGAACTCCTGTTCGCATGAAAATATCAATGAAAGCGTCACATGTAGCTTTCGCTGTTATCGCCTTTAGTGGAATTGCCTCCGGCCATCTGCTATGTTGATCAACAACACATAACACATACTGGTGCCCTCTTGAAGATTTCGGCTCAATCGGCCCTAAAACGTCCGCATTAACCACTTGAAATGGAAGTTCTGGCCTCCCTACTGCTGTAATTGGAGCCCTATCCTTCACTTTAACTTTCCTTCGTAGCTGGCATTCCTTGCAAGCTTCGCACCACTTCCGCACCTCCTTTGACAATCCTTCCCACCAAAACGACTTTTTAATCCTTTCCGCCGTCTTCTTTGCTGCGAAGTGCCCCCCTTGTAAGCTTTCGTGAGCCAACTTCACAATTTCTTTCCTGCGGCTTTGAGGAACAACTAACTGACTACATCGCTGCCCATTGACACTTCCCGTAGGGTACAAAATTCCTGACTCCAGCCAATACCCATTCTTGTTATTACGTGCATCCATGAACGCGCTTTTCAGCGAAATACATTCCGCTTGCTCCTGCCTAAAACGTTGAGTTTGCGATAAGGGTGGGTTATCAGCTGACACTTGCTCACTGCCTCCCACTTCTACTTCCCCCTCATCTTTACTCCTTACCAACGGTGTAGTACGAGCTATTCCCGCTTCACCTTCGACCTCGTGACTGGCTTTTTCCGCCGATTCCTTTCCGTCCAAGTTACTCGATACCTGACCAACTCCCAATACTAGTTTTTCTTCCTTATTTTCTCCCCAATAAATATCTCCTTGTTCCCTGAGAAGTCTAAAATCTCGAGGTGTCACCAGCGCCTCCTTGTTCAAATTATGCACTACTGCTGCATGAACGTTTACATAAGGCTGTACCTCCTCTTCTCCTGACCAGATACTGATAGGTACTGTAACTAATTGGGCTTCTACCTGGGGTCCCACGGCGGGTTGTAACCATATCTTCCCTCCAGACTCCAAATATTTCTGTGGAACTACCGATTTCCGGATTACAGTAACTTCTGCTCCGCTATCAATCACTCCTTTGAATCTAGCGTTGCCTATCTGCAGTTCTATCCTAGGTAATTCCCCACTTGCCCTAGTTAACGGAATTTCTTCTGCATAGTTAGCTAACTTCAACCCTACGCATATTTTATTTAATCCCTTTGCTTCCACCTCATCCGTATCCTCTTTTTCGCTTCCTCTCTTGGGTTTCGCTATCAGGTTTATCGCTGGACAAAAACGCTTTATGTGTCCTTCACCCTGACAATGAAAACATTTTAGAACTTTCTTATTTGCCTGCATCATTCCTTGAGGTTCTAAAGTTTTTACCCCTTTGTACTTCTCCTTATCAACCCTGTAATCAGAACTGAAATTCCCCTTACTCTTATTTGGTCGTCCTAATTTTTCCCCTTGTCTTATCGGTTCTTGTTTTGGTCCCACTTTATTTACTTCCTGAGCACTCGTATTGTAATTTCTAGGCATTGCTGCAACGTAATTATCCAAATCATTTGCAAGCTCTGACGGAGATAACCAGTTTTCTACCTCTTTTAACAGTATATGCGCCTTAACATTTGCGGGTAATTGATCTTTTACTTGATCGACAATCAATAGTTCTCTTAATTTATCAAAAGTCTTAACTTTTCTGGATTCTAAGTAGAAATCAAGTGCTGCCTCAACCCTCGCTATGTGCTGAGTATACGTTTCCTCATATTTTTTTACACATTTTTCTAAATTCTTTTTATGTTGCAATGGGGTAATCTGGAATTCTTTTAATACTGTATCTTTAATCTTAATATAATTATCCAAATCCCTTTCACCCAGAGTTGAAATCAAACTTTTAACTTTAGTTTTTAAACTCTGCAAAATAATTTTCCCCTTATGTTCTTCAGGAATTTTATAGAGATTAAACATCATTTCCGCATGATGGAAAAAGAACGGCCATTCCTCAGCTTTAGATGGCGGGTCAATCATAACTCCTTTCATTATTTTTAAATGTTTCAAAAAATCATTTCCCTTGCTCTCAGCATCTGAAACCCCTTCATCCTCTGAGCCCGATTTATTTCCTCTTTTATCTATTTTCCTACTCTGAATTTCTAATTCTTTAATTTTTATCTCGTGTTCTCTCTCTAATTGTCTTTCCCGAAATTCCATCTCTTTTAATCGGTTTTTAGTCTCATCTGCCTCTAACTTACACCTTTCTAGCTGCAGCTCCATTTCCTTTAACTTAATTTGAGCCTGCATGTTCTTAATAATTTCGTCAGATTCTTCTGACACCCTATTTCTCCTTTTAGGACCCATATTAACTTCTGGTATTTCTTTTTACAGCTTTACCCATACAACACATAAATAACACTTAATTTTACAGGCAAACATACATATTTCACTACTACTGAATACTACCATTATTCATTTAACAAACATTATCATTAGTGAACACAATCATGAATACCTTTCTCATATTACTATTAACATATATTTCACCATATATTGTTAACACATAAATACCAAAAATTATATTAGCTTTTGAATTAGTACAAAAAAATAGTTCTGAATACTTTGGGCCTTACGCCGTAATACCTTACATATTCTGGAAATGAAACAAACATTTACTTATTGCTCTCAAACCATTAAACTAATTAATTTTTAATCAACCTATTAACTTTAATGACTAAAACATTTTGCCAAAACACGGCAACAACAAAAATAGATAATTTCTACCTTAATTAGTAACATGAGCACACAATTAAATGTTTCGAAATTACTGCTGACATATTTTTGAACTATTTTAACATTCATTTAGCATACATTATCTCCTTAATAACAAAATTAATCATAATTCCTTATTTGCATATAAAATATACTTTCTAAGTGTCTACTGGCTTTAACGCCTGGCATTCTCATCATGTTATTAACCGACATTAACACAATTTTAATTTTCTCCGTTACTATAGTAATTATAGGGAGGGAGCTCTCTTCATTTATATATTGTGCTTCCCAAGAAATTAAGAGGGACTTACCTTTGATCCCGATAGTAGAAAATGATGAGTTGTGCTCAATTCTGTACAATTTCCTCATCGCGCTGCATAACACTTCACTTAATAATATCACCACGGTAATACTGATGATCACTTTTACCATCCACTGTTTCAACACTGCACGAACATTTCAATTAATAATATCACCACGGTAATACGGATGATCACTTTTACCAGCCACTGTTTCAACACTGCACTAACATTTCAATTAATAATATCACCACGGTAATACTGATGATCACTTTTCACACGACGAGGTTTCATACACCCTTTCGTTTATTTGCACGTGTAGGCTTACGCGCGCCACTTTCCGTCTTTCATGACCATCTTTTGTCATCTTCCTTGCTTTCGTGAATTATTTCCTTCATTTAAACCACGTTCACTCAAATCACTTTTTACGATCTTACTTCCTTCGTATTTTTGGTGATTTCTTTTTTCCCACTATCCTGTCGACTGCGCCATTTGTCATGCCTCGCGCTCGTTCAAACACGAGGTGGGTTCTTCTGTGTAAACTTACCATAGTGGGAAAATAACAGTTGTCCGCTTTGACATTTCTTCACTAATTTATTACACAAACTGCACTATGGATACACCATACAACGAGTACACTGTAACATAAACTATATACAATATATATATACAAGGCGCGCAAAAGAAATTAAAACATATTTCTTTTCTCTACGTTCTCACACGGCATGCTCGCCGGTCCAACTCCCAGTGCCCTCTCCGTCCAGTCTTTCTTCCCCCCACCAGCCTGCCTCGACCGATTTTTCCGGGGTAAGTCACTTCCGTTCTTCGTCTTTCATCAGGGGAAGGAACTTCACATTTTTTTTAGGGAAGTTCATTTAGCTGACTTCATAATGCTATTACTGCTGTTATCCTACGCATGCTTTTTTTTACTTTTCGAATTTCGTAGACAGTTTAGTTTGACACTGATAATTTGTGATGGTATTTTTAGACGCCATAAACAAGCTTAACGTTTTTTAGGACAGGACTCTATCAATTTGCCAACCAGTCAATCAGAAGGTAACTCTACAACGATAGGAACAAAGTGTAATGTGTTATATGCTGAAGATTTCGGCCATGTTTAATAATAAATATGGTGTACTTTTAAAGCTAAGAACGAAATATGCAATTAAAATGCACTGTGTTTTATAAAAAGTGCAAACATTTATATAAAGGGATTTTCCTGTGACCGTCGCGGTTTGAAACCTGTTATTAAGCATCGCTTACGCTCACATTCTGAAGATCGCCAGGAACTGATAAAGAAATACACAGCAAATTAATAAGATATTTCGATTACGCATTTCGTTGTTCTTTTTAATATGAAATAATCCACTTGCTATGAATGAAATTTTCTGACTGCTCTTTTCATTTGCTCCTTTATAAGAAATACAGTGGGTACTTTTTATACATAAGCTGGAACCCGCAGCCACTGAATAACAGTTACTCGTTGAATGTATTTTTTCTTTTTGCAAGGCAAATTTAATTTTCTAAGGAATTATTTCATTATTTCAGAGATTCAAGAAAGCTTTATTTATTTATCTAAGATTATTTGCATTTCTGTATTTAAATATGAGAAACTTGTTAGGGAGCTTTATATAAGTGAAGCTGCAGATACTATATTACTCAAAGGTACAAGATCAATCGTCTCAGAAAGTACGAAATTTAAAAAGTCTAGAAAGCTTAGACTGGGTTAGAGATTTCTTCTAAATAGAAACTTCCTTATATCAGCAATCTTCTTATCAAAATCTTTCCAGAGCAGTAGCTATTCACATCGTTCAATGTACCAGTGTTCCGCTGAACATCAGTTTGGAAAACGCTACTCCAGATTTAAATAAAAGCATACATTTGCATTGTAAAAAAGGATCAAAGTATTCCAAAAGCACCAATTTCCTCTTGTATATGCGTGTCGAGGGGTTTTCATGCCATCCGAATGTTTTGATCTGGAGACTAGGAGTTTTATATGCATGTGAGTGGCTGCATTTTCATCCCTTGTTGAGCTTCCAACAATGTAGGCCATAAATACTCTTATTTGTGTATTTTGGCGAATGCAGAACAAAGGAAAGGATTGGTTGGTAACAGATCATCATATGCATACTTCAACAAGCATAAATCCGTTTATATTAGCGTCGTTTAAAATTGGACTCCATTCACATCATTGCACCAATTTACAGATTGATTATATCGGTGATGTACATATATAACAAAATAAATTCTGAAAGTATACGACATTTAAAAACACATTTCAAGTAACTAAACACATACATTGCTTAGCAAAATCGTTATGATACCGAAATAAAGCTGTCTTTGGCTGTCTTATTCTCATCTATCTACATTGCAGCTGCCCTAGAAGCATAACTGCCCTTATTATATTAATAACTTTAAAATATATACATTCTAGAAATAACTAAGAATGATTGCTTTTATCATTAAATATCTATCACTTTATTTGATGATGACTTATACTACTATGTGACTCAAGAAAAAGAGGAAGGATACCATTATTTGGCATTTCAATGGCATCAAACTTGATTGCTTAGTTTATTACCATGGTAGCGTATTTTTCACAATAAACCTTGTTTCGAAAATGTGAAAATATGGTCATTTATACTTCGTTTCCTTGTTGTATGGATAAACGAACTGCCAATTAAACAATAAATTATTTTTATATTTCTGCTAAGCTATTGCAAAGAATTAATTTGAAACTTGCACCTCCGATTAATTTAAACCTGTGTCCTGACTTATCTCACCTGTCTGATGATAACATCTCATCAAGTCCACGAATTTTACCGTGGCCAAGAAGCAAGGATTGAGCCTGTCTTTGGCCTGAGCCCTGGGTGCTTTTTAAGTGGTATACACAGCTTCGTTACAGTTCCGAAGGAGAATCCTGCAGGGATCTGTTTCGAGGGCTTACTACGCCTCTTTCCACTTACCTACCTTTCCATAGGACAGGTAGTATTTTGAGTGCCTCTTAATATGAAAGTCTATAGACTTGCAAACTTGCACGCCAGGAACGCAATAGTACACCAATAGTACAGTTCAGGGAAAAGTGAACGAAGCACCAGAACTTCGCCTCTGGACTTACTGGCTTTGCTCAGTCGCACTACTGTGTTAGCACAATATCCATTATGGGGCATACAGCCTCTGGAAACCCGACCAGAAAGGAATCCACTACACATTGCAGGATTCTCATCTTTCTCCAACCGGACTGTCCCTCTATGTTACCGATTTCCGTCATGCATTCTGCATTTCTTCATGTACAATTTTAATTATTTTTTTGGGGGGGGGGAAATACCGATTGATATTTTGATAGTACTTTAGTAACTTTTTTATTCGTTTCATAGAGAATCCTGTTGGATACATGTATAATTTTTCATCTCTCCAGCCTCTAAAATAATCCTAATGTCTCTAAAGTGGCGCCAGAACTAAAAGGGTTCTGGATGATGACTCTCCACACCCAGGATTTAGCTATTGAGTCCCCTAAAAAACCCAAGTCGCCCTTTAAAAAGGGGAGTATATTTCTCCCACTTTCCTAGCGTGCCTTCGGGGTGTAATGGTTCTGCACGCTGGGCCGGTATTCCAGAGGTCCGTGGTTCGATTCCCGGAGGAGGCGTTTGCAGATTTTTCAATTCGCCTGCTTCCAAATAATCCTAATTACTCTACAAGTTGACAGCCAAATATATAAGGCTCGGGGTCGCTCCTTTTCCCATATATGCATGTATCTATTTCGCTTAAATTGTGAGCAAAATTGTATGTGGGAAAAGGCCATGTCCTATTATGAATAGATTTGCCAAGAAATTGTATGAAATATGGTCACGAGAGAGACTTATGCATTTTATATACATTTCTTCCTTCTTGTGCTTCATTCCATTCGTTTCTCCAGATTTCAAGTGTTCTTTTTCTTAAGGAGCTCTTCATATGTGTTCTTGGGGGCATTATTTCCACTGCAGGCAGTGATTCATTCTGTACCGCTTCTTTGGCATGTATATCCTCTTTTTCAATATTAAATGTATCTGCTATTATGCACTTGACAAGCATGTGCTTTTACCCGTTTTTATATTACTATTTTAGTACTGGCGTTTTCCAGAACTAGATCGCAAATGTCTTGTACAATGGGATATTTATTTCCGTAATCTGCAATTGCCTGAACTACTGACTGTCCGAAAAAATGGTAATTAAGTTGACGCTCTGATGTGGTGACCAAATATTTTCTCGTTTTATAACTGTCACTTCGGCTTGTAATATGCTCTTATATTCATATAGGTGGCCTTTCCAGATTTCTTCTTCATTTTCTGAAATCAGAATGACTTGAGCACTCCCAACATTTTTGTTAATTTCCTATCCATCTGTATAAGCCACTGGGTATTCGATTACTGTCTGAATTTCTGCTCTGATGTCTGTTTTGATGCTGGATGCCGCAAGTACCGGCTTCCTTGGAAAATTCATAATATAATTATTTCTTTCCTTCATCATAAATGTATAACCTTTTGTAATTGTAGAAGTTTTCTTGAGTTAGCTTCTTCTGTTTGAATGGGCAATAACATAATACATATAAGGCGGCAGCGTCATTTGCTGTTGTACGACAGTATTTTGTTATTTGGAGGAGAAATGGTAGTTTAATTGAAGCCGCTGTTCTTCATCTGCTTGCGTTCAGTCAAAATTAAATTAAATGTTGAACAGTAATCAAAGACTCTACAGTTAAATACTATTCAAGAAATCTGGCTCAATAATTTTAACGGTGAGTCAGATTTAAAGTGTCAGCAGCGAAAGACAGCCAGGTCAATTGCAAATCGTGCCTTATCACGTAGCTCGCACGCGATGCCAGAAGACAACATGCATAATGATCTGTGATCTAAGCCTAACTTTCATTAAATTTATACGTCTCTGTCTCTAATCAGGAAACCTCAATTTAAATCCACAGAAAGATAATTTGCATTCTGATAAGGAACACGAAAAGGAGAAGTTGTAGAGACATTAGGTATTTTTTGGAAGCAGGCAAGATGAAAAATGAGCAATCGCTTTCTCTGGGAATCGAACCATGGACCTCTGGAATACCGGCCTAGCGTGCAGAACCACTGCACCACGAAGACGCGCTAGGAAGGAGGGAGAAATATAAAGTTACAGTAAAGACTGAAATTATAATAGCTAGTTATTTAACATATGATACATTACATTTTCCCCACCAGAATGTAAGTAATCCATACGAAGATCATTAACGACATTGCTAAAATTTTAAATTCTAAATCTGCAACATGAGCCAACTTTTGTAATAATGAAGTTAAATATGTAAGAACAAATATAAATTTTTACAGAAGTTTGGATTTCCTTGGACAGAAGTTCACGCCATCACTATTTATTTCAGTCTCCTCTCCTTCCAGACATCTGGATGGAAATGGTTTAGCAAGGAAATATTTAACCTTTATAATTTTCAACTTGGCTTTCAACGCCTTCATCATTTTAACTATTTGCTTTCTCTAAACTCACTTTCACACCCCTGCTCTCCAGCATTGTAATGCGTGCAAGTGTATGTAAAAAGTGTAAAAAATGTATTCTATTTTATTTGGTTAGCAGGTAGATCCGCAGCACGTCATTACAGTGAACTGCCTCGATAGAACATTGTAGGTAAGGAAAGTCAGCAAGTTCAATCCGTAACTTCGGGACAAGGATTGTCTCTGACGACTGGCCCGTCGGCCTGGGTTCCGAAGCCAGTGTGGCACTGCAACGGGACTGGGCGACATTATTAATAGCTTAGACACATTACGTCCCACCAATATGCTCTTTCAAGAATATTGTTCTAAACTTGATTTTCATTAAATCTGCACGTGTTGGCTGGAGAGCCTAACTTTTAACTACTTAACTTCCTAAAACTAGTTTTTATTTTAATTCAAATCATTATCAATTGTTAGTTTTTACTTTATCATGCACATGAGAACACTTAACTTTTTCAAAACAGTTAATATAATACATTACTTTCTTAAAAGAGTTAATAAACATACTTTATGAAAAAAACATTAAAATTCATTTATATCCAAAAAATTACTCATTGTGAACACAATGTTCACACAGTTTCGTCACAATGTGCAAAAGTTGGTAATAACTATTTTGCAGTAGTACCAAAAGTTTCTCCCTTCAGGACTAAACTCACAGTATCGTGTTTATACTAAAACTAAAAATCCTTCAAGATAGGTGCATAAATAAATCCAAAAAGCTTCTTTGCTGTATAATCAAGGATCACATTGCTTGAGGAAAGACCTAAATATCATAACAACTGCTGCAATAAAACAAAACATTTAAAGGCAATAAATTGAGTTTTCACTTATTTTTGTTTCATTGGAACTTTTGTCCGCCTATGTTGCTGTTTTCACGGCCTATCCATTGGTCGTTTATGTTCTTGTGACCGATCCTTTACCCGCTTAGACTTCAGCTGAGGATCCGACAATTCTGGAGCAGCTGTCATTTCCTCGGTAATTCAGGTGGCTTAAGAAGCTTCCTCTGATTCGCTTGGAATTTTGACCTTTGGGACCTTGGAAACCTTTCTTCATCAATCGGTCTTTTGTAGCGTAGATTCTGGCTTGTTTGAACTGATTTTCTCACGTCGTTGTAACTTTCGTGCGTAACTGAGCATCTCGTTTGTTGACTTCCCAACAATCCTTGCCTGTCACTCGGTTATTCATCGCATCACCTTAGGGATCTTCGTACTTTTCTTTGATATTTGGATAAATTAATTTTTTTCCCTTCTTGGCCCTATTTCCCGTAGCTTTGCTTTTTGAAGATTCGTTGAACTTCGGTTTCTTCATTTTCTTTTTCCCTTTTTCTGGCCTCCTTTCTTTTCCTTTGCGATACTGTACTCCAGATTTTGATGCTGTGTCCGCCGCGTTTCTAAATGTCCCTTCATTACTTCCATTGGGTGATTCCTGATTCCGGCAAAATATCCCTTAGCACTGGCATATCAGCGCGCTAAATAGTGCTTGATCTGGTTTGCATTTGCTTTGGTATTTCCACTATTTTGATCTTTCAGAAATAGTACTGTTTCCCTTATACGTTCAATCAAGAATTGGCCTTCAAACTTATTGCTAAATTTCTCAGGCTTTCTTTCTGGTGCCCACAAAAGAGAGTGTTTAATTTTCAAGCCTTTATCTTCCACATTGACGTCAACTTCCCTCTTAATCTTCTCATCATAAAATTTTGCTTCGACCGAGCCATATCCGAATTTCTAATTGCCTCAACAACTAATTTCTGAATTTCTGCCGTCTTAAATTCTACAGACCTCTTTTAAACACAAAACCTTTTCCAGGGGTATAATTAACTTTCTTCCAAGAAATAATCCGCCAATGTCTTCTCGATAGTATCATGTTTAGCCGTCATCAAATGTAAATGCAAGTTCCTTGACACAGTCATCTCAACACTGGTGAAAATTTTTCACATAGCTGCGAATAATTTTAATTAATTTCTATTCACCATTTCTAATTGACTGTGATCGATTAGAAACCATCTTAAAATATTGTATGTCAAGACCTGTACACGTATCCCCAAAAATTTGGCTAACGAACTATGTTTCGTTCTCTGATATTTTTTCACGTGAAACTCCATAAATTTATTTAAACAATTAATCTGCAACACTTTTGAAATCTTCCATTTCAATTCTTCTTTGAGAAATAGATCCTATAGCCAAGGCCTCTTTCCACGAATAACATATTCTTGTTGTTGTTATAATGTCATCTTTCTGATGTAATCAGAACAAGTATCAGAATTATTATCGTGGCAAGAAGTATTCGACTGCGTTTCATTGGCCAGAGCCTTGAGCATCATCTAGGTGACAATTCAACTTCATGCTGAGTCCTGCCTCAGTTTTGAAGGAGAGCACCCTGGGAGACGGATCCAAGGGACTCCCACCCTTCTTTCCCTACCATTATCCAACCTCTCGAGAGGACTTTTGATACGCCGCATATTTTAAGAGACCCCATGCCGCACATTCACTATACATTTACAAACATCCGTACCTTTTCCGGGATATGAACCCGGGCCCTTCGGCTCGGTAGTCAGCTTCTCCAACCACCCAATTTGGACAGCACTAATTTGCATTGGCCTAATTCGGTTTTAATCGGGCTTCTCTTAAAAGTGAAAACATTAAGTGTAAATCCCGACTATGTTCATCGTCTCGCTAACAATTATATCGTCTAATTAAATAAACATAAATTTTTGGACGACAGGTCTTAATATAATATCCATAGCTCTTTGCAGAATGGCGTTTGTTGCGCATGAGGACAAAGGGCATTCTTAGAAAACCATAAAATCCTGATTTGGTAATAAATGCAGTTTTGTAGCACATCGTCCAGTTTCCCATACATCTAGAAGTATCTAGAGATGAGGTTTAACGTCGTTATGTATTTAGTGGATTAGGTTTTTCTTATTATTTCATTATTCATATTGGCATGCTTTAAATTCATGGGGGCAGAGAAATTATTTTTCTTTCGTTACATAACTACAAAGCTAGCTAAGGCTACTTACGCGGATTATAATTTTATTTTCAGCATTTCTGCAATATTTTGTTAAATTATTTCTTCTTTGACCTTATAATAGCTGTAGGAGTCTCCTCGCCCAGGGGTAGGGATTTTTAGTTTCTATTGTGTAATTTACCACTTGAGTCAACCCTTGAACATCATCAAATAAATTTGAAGATTTTCTTACCAACTGCTTCAGCTTTTCTGTCTCGTCAGATTCCTTTAAGTCCAAAGACTGACTTTTCTGGACTAATTTTTCCATCAGCTTATTCATTTCCAAATGGGAAGTAGTTTCCTGAAAATTATATTTCTCCCCCGACAAATTTAAGAACTCTAATCCCAAAATTAGCTTAGGTTTCACACTTCCAAAAAAAAAACTTCTTTTATTAATTTTGCACCCTAACATTTAAGGTTACTTTCCATAACCCTATAAATTTCTCACTATAAAAAAACCACCTTCTGATATCAGGACTCGTATTTCTCTTAATCTGCTTGGCAAACATGACGTGCCCTGATAAGACAGTAAGTTTGACTACAAACTATGTCCTATGGAGTGTAGAAAAGATGACAAGATGAGAAGGGTTAAATTACCTTTTATTTTCGACGATACTACTGGTGCTCCCGCACTTCGGGATACAAAGATCAACCACTAGCGGTCTGAACGTAAAAATATAAAAACTACTAACTAAAAATAAGAGTTAAATTTAAGTGCTTTACACAAATGGCTAACACTAAGACTGGCCTTTTAAATTACTACGTATGTAGTACGCAAACTGCAGAAAGCTACAGTACGTCTTTAGCTTTCGAGAGGACTAAAACCTCTGGCCTTAGAGGCAGACAGCAACTGATTGAAGCTCGCATGAAGTATAGTCGTAAAAAGGCTTACTCTCTCCCCATCTAACTCTGTTCTTGGCAAAAAGCCACAACTTAAATACTTCAGCGTTAGCAAGTATAATTTGCATAAACAAGTTAAAGCGTTTATTCTGGTCGGAAGGGAAAAATAAGGTACGATATTGAAGTTTTAAAATAAAAATAAACGCTAGTAAAACTTAAGATTCTTACACTGATATTCATTTTTCACCTGCACATTTAAGGTTATTTTTCTTACACATTCACACTGCTTACCTAGGGCGGGCTATCTCACTTGTTTCCCCGACATCAACCACTCTATACCATTTAAAACCTAATTGAAAATTACTCTGAGCCCCGTATCCAATAATGCATCTGCTGGTATGCTATTTAACAGAATTTGTATCACTGGGAGGAGCAATTTTTTATCAACACTCTATTTAATTGAACATGAGAGGTATTTTCTTTTTTGGAGTAACTACTTTCTCTGTATTTCAGTGCCTCTGACTAATTTACAGTTTTAGTATCTTCTCCCGGATTCTTCTTTTGCCATTTATTTTGGTAATCGCCATTAGCGAATGAAAATATCTTCCGGTTGTGAAAGCTCAGATTGCTTTCAGATCTTGGGCTCGTTTCACTACATATCTACGACAATACCCGCTCGACCTGTGCTTATATCCCGCTAGACGTGTATTCATTGAAACTGGCGTACCTTCGAACATCACCGCTGATTCGAATAACTGCTCTAGCGTACTCGGGCTTCCTAATTCAACAAACTCCTGAATTGAGGAATTGTGAATCGAAAGCCGCAACCAAAGTAATATTATTTGGATAACCTCCGCGTCGAGTTTTTCCCATACAATAAATTCCTGACGCATTTTTCTCAAAATAAGCTCAGTCAACTCTTCAGCGTTAGTTCCCATACCTACCGAAATTCTGCTTCTTATTTCTCCCTATCTTTCACTACACAGAATGCTTTCAAAGCGACGATTTTAATTACTTTGAACTGATGACTGCCACTGCCTATTTCACCCAACAAAAATTTACTGATTCCTTTATACCTGCTCAGTGCCTGTCCTCGAAGCTTAGGGGTTGCTATGGTGACTTTCTGTAATTCTGCAACCAGGGAATGTGGAACATGCTTCTCTAATTGTTCCAAGAATGTCACTATAGAACTTCTGCCATCGAAAGTAATGGCTGGTTTCACCGACGCTCCCAGGCTGTGTTAGACGAAACCTTCCATTGAACTGTCTGGCTCTGGAATCTGCAGTCTTGAAGAGCCAGACTTAATGTTGCTTTTTCTTGCGACATGATCCGTAATTTATTTGGTTGACATTTATAGGGTTTCACTTAATCTGGTAATACTACTTACGTCTTGTAACCCAAACAGATGTGAAGCGAGTTATCGCTATGTCTGAGATAACGACAAAGTCTTACGAATTTTATAGTAATTTTTTTTAAACAGAACTTCCAACATAAAGGCCGCTCTTGTGCTATAGTAACCACAACTCGTGGTGATGCAAATGAATAGATAAATCAAATTTAAATTAAACGTTGAACAGTCAAGGACTACACAATTAAATGCAAAATTAGTTCTTGATTCAATAAATTTAGCGGTGCATCAGATTTTAATTATCGACAGCGAGAAACCGCAAGACTGGAGAATTGAAACTCTTAGAGTTGGGAGGAACTAACCACATAGAGTGCGCGGGATGCCAGAAACACTGCCTATCTCAAATTCACAAATCTCAGGTTAAATACACACAAAGCTAATTTGCATTCTAGTGAGAAATACAAAAAGGAGAAGTTATAATAAGATCACTAGAATAATTATATTATTCTAGTGAGAAATACAGAAAGGGGAAGTTATATATAAGACTAAGATTATAAAAACTGGTTAATTAACAGATGATAACCTCACCTGACCTCGGCAACCTACGACATGCGGGTCACTGAGTGATCCATTTCATGATATCAAGTGATCCACTTGAGTTCCGAAAAAAACGTATAACATTGTTGAGACATTAGGTTAATTGGAAAAGCCGGAGAGATGAAAAATTAGCAACGTCTTCGCCCGGAATCGAACCACGGACCTCTGAAATACAGGCTCAGTGTGCTGTGCTGAACACTACACCACGAAGGCACGCTGGGAAGGCGGGAGAAATATTTTACATACTCCCCCTTTTAAAGGGCGACTGGGGTTTTTTAGGGAACCCAATCGCCCAATCCTGGATGGGGATGAGTCATCATTCACAACCCTTTTAGTTCGGGAGTCACTGTAGAGACATTAGGTAATTTTTAAAAGCAGAAGAGATGAAAAATTAGCAACGCCTTCGCCGGAAATCGAACCACGGACCTCTAAAATGCAGAACCACTACACCACGAAGACGCGCTAGGAAGGCGGGAGAAATGCCTTACAACATATAAAAATATATTATAAAATATTTTCGTGTTTACATGTATTTACTCACGCATGAAATTTATTAAGTAAGAATAGGAACATCTTAACTAACGAAAATTCAGATTATTGCATTTGTCTTCGGACAACTAAAGTCAGACTTGACTGTACTAACATCACAAGTTCAGCATCAGGGAATCCTCTGATATCAAAAAGAAAAATAAAGTTCATTCAGTTATGTTTGTTTTAATTTAATTATTATTATAATAGTTATTATACTAATTAGAATTGTAATTTTAATTTTTACCTTTAAAGTTCAAATCGTATTGCACTTCTTTTCTGAATAAAATTATTAATAATTAATAAAATTAAATATAATCTTATTATTCACCAAGAAAGGCTGTTCTAAAATGAAAGTACCACTGACCCGAAACGTCTTTCGAATGTACATATTTTGGTTGATTTTGACCGCAGCCAGAAATGGTTGCCAACGCTTGCCCTTCATCGTAAAATTTCAAATCAGAAAAATTGGCTAAGTAATCTAAAACAGTAGCTTACAAGTGTAATTTCAGATTTTTCTTTCCCCGCATATCATCTCTGCTTTTGCTGAATATACTTTTTCTGCAGTGTATGAGTTGTGCAGGAGTTGATGTTTACAAAGCATTTTGTGAGTTTTCCTTAAATGCTCTACAGTTCCACTTAGTAATTAGTAACTTCTTTTTCTACCTGCCTATCATAAAATTTTAGCAACCTATCGAAAGTTTCTGACATCAATTCCTCAAAACCCTGAAACTTCATCTTCTCGACCATAGCTCGAAAATTAATTATTGCAGTTATTCTTATCTTTCCTCTCCGCAACATATATGATGATTGTTATTACATAAATAACCCCAAAACAGTAAGTGTATCCGTTAACAGCTTAACATCTTGTTTCTAACTGAGTTTTTCTGTCGTATGTGAATGGTTTTGATATTTGATGCACCAAGCCCATACTATTAGAATATGTGGCCAGGCCAGAAACGTAGGCCTAAAGTGAGACTTAGCTGTAAACACTTAACGTAGGTGTGAAGAGTTTTAAAAACAGAAAAAATTAAGTAAAATCTGAGTCAAAGAGTGGCTTCTGTAAATACGATATTTACTTTTTCTCTTTTTTGTAATATGTAAATTCTAATACAGGAACTATGAAGTTTTATTTTTTTATCTTGATATCGAGATTTTATGTTAAGAACCCTGAAATCTGGCTCATTTGCAACAAAATAAGCACTTTCTATACAAAACAAGTCTTTTCTTATGTTACCAATTGTCTAATTCGATGCTATTTAAGAAGATATGCCTTCGTGGAAGACTTGAGAATAAAGCGTAATTCGTATTAGTGTAACATATGTATATATAAACTCATAGTGACAAATCCATTTAGTAAGTCGTTTCATTCCCCAAAAACCAAGTCTGATAAGAAATTACTGCTCTTCATAGTCTTATCCTCTCAATCAAGAGAGAGTTTTAATTGAACTCAGCATTAATTAATGCACTGATACTTAATTTAACATTGAGTCTTCTGTTTTAGAAGAATGTTTCAGTGCTT
Source organism: Stegodyphus dumicola (assembly GCF_044657685.1). Classification (NCBI taxonomy): domain Eukaryota; kingdom Metazoa; phylum Arthropoda; class Arachnida; order Araneae; family Eresidae; genus Stegodyphus; species Stegodyphus dumicola. The sequence goes on from NC_140781.1 coordinate 188,329,906, forward strand.
TGGGAAGACGCCATTCCTTGTTAATCACTCAAAAATCCGAGCACAAGTCTATTTCACATTATTTATTATTATGTATTTGTGCTATTATCTTCTTCCAGCACAAAAGCTTCCAAAGTGTAAATAAAATTAACATTTTAAAACATGATTACATGATTATTTTATATATATATTTTTTTAATTTAAGTAACACCATCCCTTATATGATTCCAGATAAACGAATATAAAACGCGAGCTACATTAGAGAATCATAAAAACTGAAATTCTTTACCTCTTCTCATGAAAAAAAAGAGAGAGAGATGAAAAGGAATTCGTTTTCTTCTCTGGAGAATCTGGTTTATTTGCTTCAGTTTCACCTTTTTTAACTTCAGGCGAGAGTAGCCTCTTTTTCAACAAGAAAATCATAATAACAATTCTTAAGGGAAAGTGCAAGGATCAGAAGATGAAGAATACTATGAAGTGTTTCTTAGAAAAAAACAAAATTACCTTAATCAATTAAAGACGTATTGATGAAAGAAAATTCAAAAATATTACTTAGCTTTTAATCTTTTCTAACTGAACTTAATTAGAAATTTATGCAGAAGGCCATACTTTTTCTATAAAGACGTGTACATTCTGCGGAATATAAAAAAAAAATGGGACAGTTCTACATCTTCCGTTCTACTGAGCCGATTGAAGAAATTTAACTTACGTTTTTCATGTCTCGAAACGCAACTTAGGACATATATTAGATTTATATATGGCACTGATCTAACATAGGTATTCTGACACAAAATCGGACTTTTTCTGAAATGAAATACCGACTTTTTCATATTTCGACTCTACTACTCAAAGTATGCCTAAATATTGAGATTTATAAAATTTGGTGGGAAACTTACCGAAAAATTAAAACATTTATCTTGGCGCATTTTTTTCAGTTTACGCCAAGAATAATTAATTTGGCGAAATTTTTTATTTTAGTAATCTATTTCATTTCCTTTTTCTCATTCTGCGCGAGCCGAAAAAAAAGTGCATCGTTCATTCTTTTAAATAATTTTAATGAAGTGCCTAAAGCACATTCGAGTTTATTATCGCTTATAACAGTTATAAGAAATTTCAAAACGCAACACTATATAAATTCACATATATCTTTAGAAATTTTGAATAAAAAGACTAATTTTTGAAGGTGTACCTAGAAATACATCCACTTTGTGATGTATTTCTAGGTAAAAATTTTATAATTTATAATTCAAAATCTTTTTTCAAAAAATTTATAAAAATTATTAAAAATTAAATTTTAAAAATAAATCAGAAAGTATCTATGAATGTTACTTGGATTGAAACTAAATTTTGAACTCTGAAAGAAAGAATCAAGTAAGCTTAATTTTAAAAATATATATTTACAAATTCAATTGACATCGAGGAGCTAAAATTTTGAAAGCTAATTTTTCGAAACCTACTCCTGCGAGTTTCACGAAACTTGGCATTTTGGCGTAATTTGAGTCGTAGAATCGAAATATGGAAAAAACGGCATGCCTTTTCAGAAAAAGTCCGATTTTGTGTCAGAATACCTATGTTAGAACAATGCTATATATAAATATAATATGTATCCTAAATTGAGCTTTGGAGACATGAAAAATGCAAGTTAAATATCGTCAATCGGCCTAGTAGAACGCGAGATATAGAACCGTCCCATTTCTTTTCTGTGCAAGGTGTACGCTTAAGTTTTCTTCAAAAGGCTTTCAGTCAGTTATCAATTTGTTTCCTCCCCCAAACCCCTAAAGAAACTATTTTCTTAAATTCATGTATTCTTTTTCCAAGCATCTGTTTAATATTGGCATCAGGCTTAATTATCTGTACTATACCTAAATAAGCAGAATTCACAAATTGTTTTTTACTAATGGACCTTCAAACACTCACACTAACTGAATATTTCTTCGAGGCAATCGCAAGTTATGAGGCAAGAAGGTATTTTTAATTTATGCAAATTCAGCTTGTTTTAGCTATTAACTTCTGTAACCATAAAAAGGATATTCGGATGATAGGATAGAAAGACTTCAAGATAGAAGAAGGTTTAAATAAACTTTTTTATTTTATTTTTTCGTCAACCTGGCCGTTATACAACCTGTGTGAAAACAGAAAATAAATCTTCTCAGCTTCAGAGAAAACAGAAACAAGCATTAAAGTGAAATTCGGTTACTAAATGGCAAGATTATAAGGTATTTCTCCCGCTTTCCTAGCGTGTCTTCGTGGTGTAGTGGTGAGCACACTGAGCCGGTATTTCAAATGTCCGTGGTTCGATTCCGGGCGAAGGCGGTTGCTAATTTTTCATCTAGCCTTCAAAAAAAATAGTAATATCTCTTCAGTGGCGCCCGAACTAAAAAGTGTTGGTTGAGGATTCTCTACACTCAGGATTTGACGACTGGGCCCCCTAAAAACCCCAGTAGCTCTTTAAAAAAGGGGAGTATATAAGGTATTTCTCCCGCTTTTTTAGCGTGCCTTCGTGGCGTAGTGGTTCTGCACGCTGGGCCTGTATTCCAGAGGTCCGTGGTTCGATTCCCGGCGAAGGCGTTTGCTAATATTTCATCTCTCCGGCTTTCCCAATTAACCTAATGTCTCTACAAGTGCACCTACAAATTTCGCTCAGACTCTTAACTTTCGCAAGCAGTTACAATTAGCAGAGCTAAAGGTGATTCAGGTAATTCAGACGCTCGAGAAATAAAAGCGAGAGGTTAACGATAGCTACCAAAGGCTGTCTATTGATCTCAAGAACTGTGCTTTTAAATGTATCAACTAATTTGAAGTATGGTGGGAGCCAATCAAAAATTAAAGATAAAATAATAAGGTAATTGCTTAATAAGTACAAAACCCTATAAAAAGATCCTTAAAATGAATCATTAAGTAAAATTAAACTAATTCGTCTTCAATCTTTGACTGTTTGGTTAAGGTATCAGGTACCTGTTCATCAGCTTTACCTGAAGTATCGTTTGTTTACCGGGGAAATCTTTTGCTTCCCTGTTATCATAAATGTCTGGATACCTTCGTTCTTCCTTCTTAAAATGAAATTATTCCTGTGAATGACTAATTGCACTTCGAATTATTTTTCTCACAAATAATAATTGTATTTATGCTTCCGTAGCATCAAACCATTTAATTGTGTACTAATGATTCTGATACATTACGTTTACAAGGTATTTTGTCTCTCCTTTCTACATGCCTTTGTGGTGTAAAGGTAGCACACTCGGCGCGTATTCAAGGGGTCCAGGTTCAAGTCTCGGCGAGGGCATTGCACATTTTCACATGTCCTGCCTCAAAAAAACCTGATGTCCCTACAAGTTGTACCAAGTACAATGAAATGCATCACTTGTTATATTTTTCTGTAGTTTAGAAAATTCCAGTTATTTGCCTCATATTCTTTTACAGGTAAATCGCTCGTTTTAGCGTGAACGAGAGTTCAACTAAAATATTTAGCTGAAACATTTTAACTCTGCCGGTTAAGGCATTAAAAATGCTTTTGAAGAAAGTTTAAGCTAATCACGATGCTGTACTTACTGCTACTTCTAAAGTAAAAGTAAATTAATTTCTTCAATTATAGAAAATTAATTCGCTTTCAAGATTCAGTTCAATAAATCTGATCTCTCCGCTTACACATGTGCCATTTTCAACAACTCACTAATTATATTTTTGTATGGCTGATTATTGTAACATAGTTGAATATTTCCTCATTTTCATACAAATTATTCTCGCTAGCATGGAAAAAAGTCTAGCTAAAAACTACGGGAGGTAAACATATTAAAAATGCTTTTAACATAACATAACATATCTGTTTTCAAGCTCTTTATGTGAAATTAAGTTTCTAGAATATTTTCTGTTATTTGTCATACTTTTATCCAGAAGTAATGATTGTCTCATGAGATAACTCCAAGAGCAATAACACTGCAACTTTTACTTAGTAACCTTTATGAATGTTTTCTGTACTTAACAAGTGAGTATATACCAGAACTTCGTTTACAGTTTCTTTGTCACCTTAATCCGTTGTTTTTTTGGGTAGAAATAAAAGTTTCTATGGTTCTTGAAAACAATGGCAAAATCTGTTTCAATTTGCATAGTTCTATCTATGCATCTCCGTAATTATCCTGCAAGGAGCTCGAGTTCAATTTACCTCGTGATAATAAATTCTGCTTGAAATGAAATAATTACGTCGTTGAATGTAGCCATTCTTTACCAGGTCTTCATATTAGCTATTTTGCCTTTCGAAATTAACTCAAAATGATGCTTCATTAAAAGAAATTGCATATTGGAAGCAGAGTTCTTAATTTCGTCTTTTTTTCCTTACTCTTTACTTTCGAGAAAGTACCTAAATTGCGAAGAGAAAATTGAATTCGTTCCGAACAGGTAATTAGCGACTGTTCTCTAAAGTCTAGATTTATTCATATATTTGTCAAACTCCTACGTGAGAATCTGGTGAGAGAAAAGTTTATTAGTTGAATGCAGTTATTCCCTATTTTTCTCAGAAGTGTAATAAGAATTAAAAGGGGAGGTCTTCTTAGCGGCTGCTGGGTTTTTTTTCATGTTTAATGACTCATTTTTTCCCAGAGAAAACAATCTTTCTGCTCTCACTTACTTAATGTGGAACTATTTACGTACTTTCAACAAACTTCTTAAGTTTTGCTTTTTTACATATCTTTCATAAAACTCATGAGCCAAGCTTTCATTCTATGTATTCTACGTTGTTTAAAGCCATAATTTTGTTAAGTTTAATATTTTCAACTCAATTTTTAGTTAACCTAAGAGCAAAACTGTATTTTTACTAAGCTACATTTTTTAAAACTTCTAGATAGCCTAAGTTATGTTCCTTTGTGTTGGGTAGAGGCGAGCGAACGTTTTTTCTTATGCGCATGCGTATGATGTCGCAACTGTCTCTTCTACCGACACATCCGTCATTCGAGCTTCGAGCGTATGGAGATGGTGAGATGTTACTTGCTGTGTGATGGTCAATACGATTTCCTGTGTGATATCTTTATTCATTATTCATGTAAATAAAGTGTGTTGTCCTACGATGGCTTCTTTACTCTAAATATTGGCCTCTGAACAACAAATGGTAGCAGAGCGTGGTTTTGTCAAGAAGAATTGGATATAAGAGACCAAGTCGAAACCGAAACTGTCTTAGTGGAAGCCAAAAATGGAGAAGTGGAACGTTCCCGAATTAACTGGAGAGAACTATTTTATTTGTGCATTAAAAATGAAAGCTGCCTTATCACTGAAAAGACTTGACTCGGTAATTTCAACAGTAAAACCAGAAAATTTAGACGAGAAAGATGAAAGATTGTGGAATGAGAAAAACGCTGACGCCGTAGCATATATAAAACTTTCATTATCGGATCAACAGGCACTTCAGTTCTCCACAGAAGAGAATGCAAAAATTCTTTCGGAAAAAATAAAGTCAACATTTACGGGACAAGCCGAAGATCGAAAAATAGATGCTGGTAATGAGTTAAAAAATTTAGAAATGAAGTTGCATGAGTCGGCTAATGATTATATCGCAAGAGCGAAAGGAATAGCAAATAAGTGTCAATCGCTAAGCCTAGCTGTATCTCCTCGAAAACTGGTGTTTTACACAGTCCGTGGACTTCGTGGGAAATTCTCTCGAATTAGAGAAATTGTAAAAACTCAGCGTGAAAAAACAATTGATGAAGTACTCGAGATACTCCGTGAGGAAGAGTCCGTTCACAATTCAACGAACGGGAAACGACCTGATGGAAACAACGCAGAGGCGTTCATATCAAGAAGGAATAAAAACTATAAGCCAAGAATTTGTTACATTTGCCGACGGCCTGGTCACATCGCGAGGGACTGCTATTACAGAAACAAGAATCCAAAAAGTGAGTTATCCAAAGGTAACAAGGAAAGAATGAAGTTACAACCTACAAGTGTGAACGTTTCATCTCGTTCTGGTGAAAGAGAAAGTGATTTTGCTCTTCAACTTACGCGTGGAAAAAATGATGAATGTGATAAAATTTGGTTGCTGGATAGTGGTGCAACCGGACACATGGCAAAAGACTTCTTTTGGTTTCAGAATATTACACCAGAGGTGAGGGAAATTTACCAGGCAGGTAAACACTCAAAAATATATTCAGAAGGTATTGGTACTGTTAAAGCAAAAGCTATAAATACAAAGAATTCTAGTTTTATTAATTTAACTATTAGTAATGTTAGTTATATTCCTGATTTAAGAAATAACTTATTGTCACTCACTGCCTTAATGGATAAAGGATGTAAAATTGAATCAAGGAATAATTCTGTATTAGTTTTTAGTAGGTGTAATGAATTACTTTTTAAAGCATTTAAGAATAACGGTAGGCTTGAAGTTAATTTAGAACCATATTATAATTCTGAATCTTGCATTGCTAATGATTGTACTGGTAATAATTATGAACTTTGGCATAGTAGATTGTGCCATTTAAATCCAAAATATATGCTTAAAATGAAAGAATACATTGATATTCATCATGTAAGTGATTTTAAGTGTGAAACTTGTGACATAAGTAAAATAACTAGAAAAAGTCATCCAAATATTGACATTAATAAGAGTTCAGAAATTTTAGAATTAATTCATTCGGATCTATGTGGCCCTGTTCAAACTGAATCAATTGGTGGGTCTAAATATTTTATGATCTTAGTGGATGATTTTTCTGGAATGTATTTTACTTATTTTCTTAAAAGTAAAAGTGAAGTGTTTGACGCATTTTGTAAATTTAAAGCTAAGTATGAAAATTTAACTGGTAAAAGAATTAAACGTTTGAGAACAGACAATGGTTTAGAATTTGTAAATCAACAATTAGATAATTATCTTGCTAATTCAGGTATTTTTCATGAAAAAACAATTTTTGAATGGTGCAGTGGTCTTAAATACAGACAGTCAAGCTGCCATCCAGTGGATCAACTGTGCAAGATCTTCTACGAAATCCAGACACATGAACTTACGTTTCCATTTTATGAAGGACTTAACAAAGGACAATGTTATTAATTTGGAATATTCACAAACTGATAATATGATTGCAGATTTTCTTACTAAGAGTGTCAATGAAGAAAAATTAATGTATACGTTGAAAGTAATTTCCTTAATTTCTTAATGTAATGTGTTATATATTGTTTGTATTTCATTTTTGTATTGAAAAAAAATGTTGCTCGCAGGAGGGGTGTGTTGGATAGAGGCGAGCGAACGTTTTTTCTTATGCCCATGTGTATGATGGCGCAACTGTCTCTTCTACCGACACATCCGTCATTCGAGCTTCGAGCGTATGGAGATGGTGAGATGTTACTTGCTGTGTGATGGTCAATACGATTTCCTGTGTGATATCTTTATTCATTATTCATGTAAAAAAAGTGTGTTGTCCTACGATGGCTTCTTTACTCTAAATATTGGCCTCTGAACAACACTTTGACTATTCCAGTATAAAATATAGATTACAAAATTTTAAAGTGTGATTTATATTTTACAAATAACTTGAAGCTTAGCTTTAAGTTTCTACAATAATTTGTAAACAACTGACTTATAGTGTGATTATTTTACATTCTTATATCTTATATAGCTTACCTAGTTATGTAAATAAACTAAAACAAGGTATATTTAGTTTATTTATATTAATTTGGCTACACGTATCTCCAACTGTTATATTTTGAAGCCAGAAATTTTATATTCACAATTTATTAACAGGTATCGTAGAACTGGAGAAAGCAGATTTCGAAAATTTCAACTTTTGAAATAAAACTCCCACTTATTATCGATTACTGTCTTTAACCTATTTTTCGGAGCTTTTCAAATTTTAAGATGCAGCCTTTTCCAGTATATGGGACCGATGTTCGGGAATTTTCTGATATCCTCTTTTTAACTCAGCTTGTTCAAAAACTGTGGCTGTAATATTTCTTTAAATATTGATCCCATACATCTACTTCTAGTTATATTTTTTGTCAAAATGAAATAGAAATTTTATTAAAATGTCTCAGTATAGGAAATAGAAAGATACTGTAAATACCAAATTTTAATCCCCGCAGATAAAAAATACCCCTAAAAGAGAAATTTTATTAAAGTGTTTCAGCAGAGGGAATGGAAAGTTACTGTAAGTACCAAATTTTAATCCCGGTATATAAAAAAACGCCCCTAAGGATCTTTCACAAATTCTTTAGCCAACTTTTTCTTGATTTTATAATTCGAAGATGTGGAGGTTATTGTATGTTTATTACAAAGGAACTCCTAGAGGACAAAACCCTTGATCCTTCGTCCTTGGTCATCCAGTCTCCGGTATTTTCGGCCGCCGGTTTGCCCTTGCGAACCTATTGAGCTAATTTTATAGCCAAAAAAAAAAAACAAAAATGATATATTTTTCCTGATTTGCGAACGATCTGGTAAAACTATGCTCATTGATAGTAGGGCTATGCTCATTGATAGTAGGGCTATGCTCATTGATAGTAGGGCTATGCTCATTGATAGTAGGGCTATGCCCATTGATAGTGGAGCTACTTTATACGTTTCGGTGTTCGCTGTATTTTAAGAGTTCATAGCTTTGATTACGCTCATTTGCTTCGTAGTATCGGGTTAGTTGCTCTGACGTTCAATCACTAAGTCGTTACTAACATAAACATATATTGTAGCGAAGGACCATTAAAATAATTTTTAAAACATGTCTGAGTCACCAGAAAGTCATGGAGAATTTTGTCTTGCCAAATGTTAATTGACTATACGTATACTAAAGTAAATTTGCAGTCAAACTTTTAGGATAGTATAATCTTGATATTACCCAGTTTCTTCTCATTCAATGAACATTTTATTAATTTTGTTCATTACTCAAAAATGTCGTATGACAAGCTACGCATTCTCTGTGTCATATTTCTTTAATTTCACCTGCATGGAAACGCTGCAAAATCCAATCGGAAGATTGTGAAGGTGTATTCAGGAGCTATCGGTAAATGTCAATACCAAGGAAGATTTTAGAAGTCCCTAAGTCGACATTTTAATCTTAAGGACGACTAAGTGAAAACTTTAATCTTGAGACGAGCCTAGAAGTGGGCGTCAAAAGGAAATGGAAGATGCTGTTAAAATCAAATCTATGAATCACCAGTAGAGAAACAACGAGGAGGTTTTCCTTTACATAGAGGAATCGTAGTTCATTTGAAATCATAGTTCGCTTGAAATGAAAAAGAAGATTTTCTTCCATTGGTATAAGTTTCCACATGATCTCACTGCTGAAAACTTTTAGCAGCGAGTATCGATTTATATTTCTTTGTTCATAAGAAATGGAGCGAGACTTTTTATCGGACAAGTTGTAACTGGAGATGAGAAACGAATTTTTTATGCTAAAACTAATCATAAAGGTGTAGTATTAGCATAATGGTTTAGCCCAAAATGAAACTAAATTTCACAGAAAAACAAGGATGACATGCAGAAAAGATTTTGCTCTGCATTTTGTGGAATATGGAAGATGAGGTATATTTTGAACTGCCAGAAAATATCCAAACTGCCAGATAGCCAGATATCTGCTATAGCTGAAAATAGCCAGATATCTGCATATTGTCATCAATTAGACATTTTTAAACTCGCCAGCGTTTATCAACCTGATTTGAAGAATTAACTTAATACAGTTCTTCAGCTATCTCTTACTTACATGCTGCAAGACTAAATTTGACAAAATCTTAATACTGGGGCATTCTTATTCATCAACCTAAACTTTTCCTCCATTTATTACCTTTGCACTTATTATCAGTGTAGTTACCTTATTCTCAAAACCAATCTTCGATCAATTATATTATCTTTAAACCTTTTACATAAGCAGAAGGTTACAACTATAACAAATGAAACTTTAGTTGTAAAAATCAAAGTCTTCTTTTAAAAAACTTAAAAGTTACCTTAACTGTAGAAGAAATCGCAGAAAATTAGAGACTCTAGGATTATAATTCAATTTAACAATACTTTTGGTCCCATTTGAAATTGCATGTCTCAATCGTGTGTTAATTTTCTATCAACTATGCAGAAATAACAGAGAGAAAGATAGAAGCAGCATTTAGTCCATATACTAATAAACACAAATATTCACCCAAAGCAAAAAGTTATTCTGCTTGGTAATAATTATTCTGTCAGTTACGCTCAAGAGCTGTTTTTGATCCTGGAAGAAATAGGAGTACCGTTTTCCTTGGAATCGCCTATAACGCTTATTTTGTGTCAAACTTAACACCAATATATCACTAAACGTCGTTGTTTATCAACATTTCCCACCTTCTGGAGCGTTCGGCTGCAAAAACGGCATCAAGTGTTCTCTTTTCACGCCTGCTAAATTATGATCATTTCACTGTGTGGGTTCACTTAATTTATCGAGTCCGATGAACACAACGACAGACGTAAATTTCGGTTCACGATTCCAGTGCTAACAACTGCTGTCTCTACGCCAAGCACATAGGACCTGAAGCTACAAGAAATTTAATGAAACTGGCGAATAAGGCAAAGTTACATAGAAAACGACACACAGAATGATGGAATTTAGATGAGTTTTTTATGAGCTTAGAGACGAAATGTTCTTGCTTCTTGCGTAAACCGAGAATAATTACTTACGCTTAGTGCGATAAACGTAAATTTCTGATATTTAATGCAACATTTATTTTAAAAGGCTATTTAGTTAAACTTAATTGCATGTCGCGAATGCATTATACATTGGTGTGAATTTGATGCATACAAGTTCGCTTATTTTTTTAGATAAAAGACCATTTTTTTATATTTCGCAATTTTAACTTGATTACAAAGATTTTGTATTCACTACGGTGTAATCTGAAATGTATAATACACTACTGGGCAAAATAAAAGAAAGGTTCAGAAAATTTTAATTAAAACACAAGTACCCATTAAAAATTCTATAAAAATAAATGTTTGCACTAACTGAAACAAACGTAATTTGTGAAAATATTCCTACGCTTCTATTGACGCACGGAATATGCATACGTGGAGAAAGCAAGCTAGCAGTTATTCACGTATGCAAGGACATTTCAAAAGGATTTCGCGCTAAATAAATATCTCTTGAACAGATGGCCATAAACCAGTGCTTTCATAATGTAGACCTTCAAACTACGATAGTTTTGAAGAGATAATATCTTTTAATAAAAATGTATTTTACATGGGTTCGGCTGGGAAAAAATATGAATGAGTACGACATTTTTCTTGACTGAAATAACCATGCCAAAAACAAATGTTCTACATGACCGAGCGACCAAAAGTGGGAACGTTCTTGGGCAGCAGTATTAACGCAACTTGAAAAAAATGAAGTATTAAGATAAAGGTTTTTTAAAGCTTTTTTTCTTTTTGAAATAAAGAAATTATACGCTTAATATTATATTTATTGAAGAGTAAGCACAACTAAAGGGTTTCTTAAGCGTTGTGTTAATAAGGATATTTTTAAAATGTTACAAAGTTAAGCTTATTTAAAACTAAATTTTATCCTTTTTTTGTTTTTGTTATTGAATTATACTGGAAATTCATAGTTCATAGCAATAAAAAATTTTCAGACAACTAATTAAGTTTTACCATAGTTTAAGTTTACTGTTACTACATTACGACAGGTACTGAAAAATTATAAAATGTCATTTTTAATGTTTTAATGTTACATCTTTAATCAAAATACAAAAACTAATGAACAAATTCACAATAATAGCGTATATTTATATTAGTTTCAAAACAGAACCTGTTTTTATGATTCAGAATTTAGATCGCTGTGAAGTACAGAATAACAGCTTGGCATTTCATTGCTGAAGATTTAACGTTGTAGATCGTCACTTTTCTTCTCTATGATGAGTTTATTATTTTAATATTCTTCCAACACGTTATTAGTAACCTTTTAGACAAGTTTGTAGGTATATGAAAGGCTATTCATTATGGCTTCGTTATTCTTTGCTCGAACGCACTCGGGGACATTCTACTTTGGAAGCAGGTCTTTCCTGGATAGTTGATGTGGTGAATTAGTTCTTATTCAAGACGTGTATAGCTGGAATTACGTGAGACTTATGTAACTAGTGTCCGTTGAACGACGTTGTAGTTTGCTGAACGACAGAGATTAAACCTGGCACGAATTATTAGCGTCAATTATTTAATGCATTTATCCGTTGGTAAAATCTTTGTTTTCGAAACATTTTCAGCATAGTGTTTCCAGTTTGCTACAAAAGATTTATTGTAAGTAATTATTTAATTCCTTACTGCATGCAAAATAATTAATTTGATTTAATTTTAATTAATGTTTTCAATTGGGTTTCTCTTTCTTGATTCTTTTAAATTAAATTAATTTATTATTGCTGTTTGAAACAGTTTTGTGCTTTGGGGATAGAAACTCATGCATAAATTCACATTAAAATAAATCTAATGTAGCTTTTCTCTTTAGATCTCCTCATTATTTTGCATATTCTTCTTGTAATGCAAAGTAGCGAGTGAACACGTTTGATACACAGTTTGAAATGGGTACGATTTTAGTGTATTTTAAAGTACACTGAAATTCCTTTTAAGGGGCTTAATAGCACTTAATATGAAATACGATAATTAGTTAAATGCCAACTGAAACTAATAATGTTCTCCTTTTCTTTCCCTGAAACTAATAATGGAATGCGAAAGAAAATTGAGTTACGTTGTAAGGATCTTAAGTTTTACTAACGTTTATTTTATTTTAAATCTTTACTATCACTTCTTATTTTCTACTTCCGGCCAGAATTATAAGCGTGAAGGTTTTTATGCAAAGTTTGTCTGGCGAACGCCAAGTATTTAAGTGTGGCCTTTTTGCCAAGCGAAAGAGAAGAAGCAGTGAGTTCGAAGCAGGCCGCTTACCTTAGAAGTTACGCAGTTGCTATTTGCCTTCCAGGCCAGAGGTTTTAATCCTCTTGATAAATTAAACGTATTGTAGTGTTCACAGTCTCTGTGCTACATACGCTTCCTGTTATTATAAGGCCAATCTTCCACGTGTATTATTCTAAAGTTAAATTAGAGTTTAGTTTTATTTTTATACTTTTTTACGTTAGACCCCGAGTGGAGGGTCAGTGTATTCCGAAGTACGGAAGTTATTGTATATAGAGAAAAATAAAGGGTTTTGTATACCCTTCGTCTGTATCCTGTCTACTTACTACAATTAGTGAACATAGCTTTAGTAAGCTCTCTGTTCCTAGTCAGGTCCTTGTATGTTCCCGAAGAAGCTTAGAAGGAACATTGAACCTGATAGTGGCGCCCAACGAAGAAGAATAACCATGGCCGAGTTTCAAGAAGAACCTGTGCTGCCTGCAGAAACGGCTCAGAATCCAGAAATGCCAGCTGCCGCCCTGGAAGGATTCGGTTACATCGTCCAGACCATGCGCGCTTCGATGAAACCAGAAGCAACATTTAACGGAAACTCACCGGTAACCAGTTTTTTGGAAAAATTGGATGACCACTTCATGCTCTACCCCGTGCACGAGTTTCAAAAAGTTACCTTAGCTACCAGCGCTTTGAGGGGCCAAGCGCTTAACTGGTTCAAATGTATCGGCAGAAGTCTCTTGGGTCAAGCAGGAAGTCCCACCTATACTTACGAAAATTTCAAGACTGCCCTACTAAAAGCCTTCCCTGTTGTAAGGGATCGTGCGAAATTAGAAACGGAACTTTTTAGTATATATCAACAAAGAATCGAAAACCTCTCGAGCTTTATTTTAAGAAAAATTCACGTTTTCAAGCTCTTGTATGGAAACCGTCCGGATCCTGAAATAATTCAAGTGATTTTGCCGAGGTTACTGCCCCAAGTGCAAGACTTTATTGAATTAAGAAATCCGACTACACTGGAAAAGTTATTTGAGCTAGCAATCCAGTTTGAAAGTAGAAGAACGGCGGACGTCGAAAGAAGACGCCAATATCAACAGCGAAACCAATTTGGTACGCCAAGACTACAGCAAACTCAAGCACATGGCTACGGAGAAAAAGCGAATCAGTGGGCAAGGAAACCCGAGCATTCAAAAACAGCCGGCGAACGTCGACAGTTCAATAGCAACCCAGGAAAAAAGTCTCAAGGCCAGGGGAAAAAGAAGGAAAGCACGGAAAGGAAAAATAATTTAAACTAAAACGGATTTCTGCGGACGAGAGGGTGCGGAAATCCGAAGGCCACGAAAACCCCTCTTCCTACAAGTTAAATACAGTAATGGTGAAAAATTTGACTCTTCCGAAGATTGAAGTCTTGGTGAATAATATCCCGGCCACCGCACTCCTGGATACCGGCGCGCAGTGTTCCTGTGTGGCAGAAGTCTTTTTTAGAAAGTATTTTCGCAAATACCGCATATATAATACGGATAATACGACAGTATTAGCGGCGCAAGGAGGAAAATGTAAGTGCGTAGGTAAAGTACCTTTGTATATCCGTATCAAGGACGAACAAGTAAAGGTGATGTTTTTTATAGTAAAAAATTTGCAAGCACATTTGATCTTAGGAATAGACTTTCTTTCAGGCGCACAAGCTACACTGGATTTTAATGAAGCGTCCCTTAAGCTGACAATGAAACCAGTGCGTGTAGAAAAGGTTGAACCGCCAAGGTTAAATCTTGACCACCTGCCTAATGACGAGCAAGATAGAATCCGACAAGTGGTAAGTGAATTTGCTTCGTTATTTAGTGATATTCCAGGATTTACTCAGGTTACTAACCATAGTATTGACACCGGAGATGCATTGCCAGTTCGTCAAAAACCATACCGGTATGATAAGAATAAGGAAAAAATTATAGAATGGCATATTACCGATATGCTACGTAAAAACATCATAACGCCCATCTCAAGTAGTTATGCTAGCCCGGTGGTTTTATGTAAGAAAAATAATGATTATCCTTTGGAGCATCCAAAAAGGTGGAGATTCGCTATTGATTACCGTAAATTAAATTCCATAACGAAATATCCGGTATATCCGTTGCCGATCATAGAAGAAATTTTAAGGAACATAAAATCAACCAAATTTATGACGACTTTAGACTTAACGAATGGTTATTTTCAAATAGGGGTCAGGCCTGAGGACGTGCCTAAGACTGCTTTTATAACCAAGTCTGGCACTTATGCATTTTTGCGTATGCCGTTTGGCCTTTCAGGCGCCCCGGCAACATTTCAGCGATGCATGGACATTGTGTTAAGACCTGTTCTTGGAAAGTCCACATTTATCTATTTAGACGATATCGTTATTACTAGTGATAATCTCGACCAACATATACAGGATTTAAGACAGGTGTTTTCTTTATTAAATGAGGCCGGTCTAAAAGTTAATGTCGAAAAGTGCAAATTTGCAGCCCCTGAATTAAAATATTTAGGTTACAAAATATCGCAAGAAGGGATCGAGACAGATGAATCAAAAATAATCGCTGTACAAAAGTATCCGACTCCAAACAGGGCAAAGAAGCTCTCTTCTTTTCTAGGACTTTGTTCATATTATAGGTCCTTTATAAAAGATTTTGCGGCTATCGCTGAGCCATTGTTAAAATTAAAAAGGAAAAAGGCAAGATTCTCGTGGACGGCTGAAGCCAATAGTGCTTTCGAAAAATTAAAACAAGCATTAACGCAAGCCCCTGTGTTGAAATTTCCTGAAAAGGATGAAAATTTAGAAATTTCAGCGGATGCTTCGGATTATGCGGTAGGAGCGGTACTTTCGCAAAATCAGCAGCCCGTGGCATTTTTTAGCCGAACTTTAAATCAAACACAAAGAAACTATTCCGCGACCGAGAGAGAGTTCTGTTAGCAGTGCAAAAGTTCCGAGTCTATTTTGGAAAGGCGCCGATAACAGTATACTCTGATCATGCGGCGGTAACTAGATTGTACTCAGGGAAAAATTTATCCCCAAGGTTAATAAGATGGGCACTCAAGCTGCAAGAATATAATCTGGTAATCAAGCATACCCCCGGAAAGGAAAATATCGTAGCAGATGCCCTATCACGAATTAAATTAGACGAACAGGGTAATACTGTAAAAGTTGCAATGCTGACAGCGTGTACAATAAATTCCCGAGAAACTGTAATAACCGAACTGGGTAAGGATCCTGAGTTTGGAAGTATTTATGAGTATTTGAAGGATCCTGAAAATTTTAGGCACCAAGATATTGTGGCGATAAGAAATAGGGCGGCCCATTACGAACTAATAGATGGTCTATTATTCTACACAAAAACTACGAATTCCAACAACGAATTTCGACCTGTTATCCCAGCTAGTCTTAGATTAAATATCCTGCATGAGCTCCATGACAGCCCTTTAGCTTCTCATGCTGGTATTCGAAAAACTATCCAACGCGTACGCGAGGCAGTCTACTTTCCTGAACTGCAAAAGTTAACAAGGGCGTATGTCCAGTCCTGCCCAACATGTCAAGCCGTTAATTATATTAATTTTCGCCCGGCCGGGTTTCTAAATAGTATTAAATCCGAATTTCCAAATGAAATAATTGGCATCGATTTATTGGGCCCTTTCCCAAAAAGTCAGTTAAATAAAAGTCGCTATCTCCTTGTTATGGTTGATCATTAAAACGAGCCTCCGAGAAATTAGTTACCGATTCTATTTTAAATAAATATATTTTAAAATACGGGGCGCCCCTAAAAGTTATATCGGATAATGGTCCTCAATTTGTAAGTAATATATTTGAAGACATGTGCCAAAAACTGGGCATACGTCATTTAAAAATGGTCCCGTATCGGCCGCAATCAAATATAGCGGAACGGGTCAACAGAAATATAGTGAAAATTATCCGTAGTTATGTTAAAAATTTTCATAAAAGCTGGGATAACTATGTCAATGAATTTGCTTTCGCCCTTAGGACCGCAAAACATGATACAACGGGCAAAACTCCTGCTGAGTTATTTCTAGGCAGAAAGATTATAACACCGTTAGATAAACTATTTTATGTGTAACAAAGAGCCCCAGAATTTAAAATGGGTGATATAGAAAAACTAATAAAAGAAGCAAAAAAGAATACGGAAGTAGCACAAAGAAAACAGAAATTATATTATGATTTGAAACGACGGGGAGTAACTTATAAAGTAGGGGATGAAGTTTTAAAAATTAAGCATTCACTTTCTTCAGCACCAGAAGATAAAACTGCCAAATTTTTTCCACGATTTGAAGGACCATATGTTATAGAAAAAATAACTCACGCTGTTGTAGTGTTAAAAGCCAGAAATGGTGAAACCTGTTCCGCAAACATTGATCAAATCAAGCCCTACTTCGATCGTAATAAAATGCAAATCTTTTCAGATCTTTTGCAGAATCCGGCACGGCAGACACCGCAGGTACAAGTTCCAGAGGTGAAAAAACGACAAGTACAAGGGCAAGCCAATGAGAGACAGAAGCAAGTGAAAAGAAAATTGCCCCGCGGAAAAATGGAAGGTAACAAGAAAAAGAAGCCGTTCCACCGTCCAGAAAACAGAGTTCACGAACACCCCCAGAATGAAGAAGGGAGAAGGACGACGTATGTGAAGAGGACCAGGAGAAATGACGGCAACTATAACCCGGCTTTAAAACGGAAGATCTACTCATCCGACAGAACTCTCCGCAGCAAAAGTCGCCGAACTGCGGAAGGGCCATCAGCGGCGGAGGAAAAAGTACAAGAAAAATTTGAACGGCCAACAACGAGGTCCAAGCAGGATCACGACAGAAGTTTCCCGGTTCCGCCCAGACCAGCTGCCATCAAACGGCAAAGACCACAAGCAGAGGAGAAAAGGAAAGTATTCAAGGGTGGCCGTACTGGTGAAAAAAGGAAGCTTTCAGAGGAAAGCACTGAAGGGCGAGCCCGTACAAGAAGGAGGATAAACCAAGCTACTATTTGCAGTACCTTTAAAGACTGGGCCCAGAAAAGGATGTCCGAATATTACAAAGATAAGTAAAATTTTATGTTACTTTGCAAACTTAAGTTAATCTTTCATTCTTACTGCAAGTGGCAGATTTCAAGAAGTTTTACCTCATGCGAGGTCTACCTTTATCGCCAAAAGGGCGAGAAATGAGTTGTGACCGATTTTCGTATTATGTTGTTAAATTACTCGTGCGTAAAACTAAAGTTGATGTATAATAGCGTTGTGTAAAGACTTAAATATTGTAAAAAGTTATTGTATAAATTTTATTTAAAACATTCTAGCAAGAAAGAAGTTTTAGTCTGAAAGACTTTTTGAAATGTAGTATTATTTCAATGTAGAAAGAATTGGCACTTGCTTTGAAAAGAATAGAAGTTAACAATGTACTACTAATGTATGTTTTCAAATGTGTAAAATTAACGACATGTTGATATGTTCTTATATACATGTGAACTGTTATTTTAAATGTTAAGAAATACCGTGATATGGTAAAAGTGAAAGTAATGTTAAAAATTTGTTATTCGTGTGACTGTAAAGATTAAATCATGGCGAATATGTGGTAAAGGTTGAATGATGTAGTTAGGCTCTCTGACGCTACACTTTAGAGTTAGCCACTTTTAGAATAGTACCTCAGGGTTTAGAGTTGAAAGTAGGGTGTGTTAAGAGGTCTCGTTATGTTGAATTTTAACACGTTAGTGTTTTGATTGTAGGAGGAAGTGTGGCACACGTAGACAGAAACACATTCGTGTTTGGTGTTCTTTTACAACACATGTCAGAGAGCACGGGGAGAGATAATTAAAATAGTCATGAATGAAATAAGAATGTTAAGAGAAGTATATTCTATATGTTATTTGCAATGTCATTGTGTAACATTTCATTAAACTAGTTTTCCTTCCAGATCTCTGGAAGGAACCAGAATTAAATAAAGCTCCTGTTTAGATGCAGTACAGATGAAAAAAAGATTGTTGTATATCCTGGGAGCTGCTATTGTAACAAATTTCTTTCTTTTAAATTTTCTAATTTCTAGTTAAGTTATGGTTGTAAAAGGTTGGCCTCGCGTTAGATTCTAGAGCTAAAAGTTTTCAACAAGGTCGTTTTAGACCTCAGTTTCAAACTAATTAACTCTGGCGGGAAGTATATAAGGATCTTAAGTTTTACTAACGTTTATTTTATTTTAAATCTTTACTATCACTTCTTATTTTCTACTTCCGGCCAGAATTATAAGCGTGAAGGTTTTTATGCAAAGTTTGTCTGGCGAACGCCAAGTATTTAAGTGTGGCCTTTTTGCCAAGCGAAAGAGAGGAAGCAGTGAGTTCGAAGCAGGCCGCTTACCTTAGAAGTTACGCAGTTGCTATTTGCCTTCCAGGCCAGAGGTTTTAATCCTCTTGATAAATTAAACGTATTGTAGTGTTCACAGTCTCTGTGCTACATACGCTTCCTGTTATTATAAGGCCAATCTTCCACGTGTATTATTCTAAAGTTAAATTAGAGTTTAGTTTTATTTTTATACTTTTTTACGTTAGACCCCGAGTGGAGGGTCAGTGTATTCCGAAGTACGGAAGTTATTGTATATAGAGAAAAATAAAGGGTTTTGTATACCCTTCGTCTGTATCCTGTCTACTTACTACAATTAGTGAACATAGCTTTAGTAAGCTCTCTGTTCCTAGTCAGGTCCTTGTATGTTCCCGAAGAAGCTTAGAAGGAACATTGAACCTGATAACGTTACTACTTATTCACTTTTTTCTTCTTAAGGATAGTAAAAAACGGAATCATCGACTGAAAACCCAATAATACATTATCTAGCTTAATACATTCAAGAATATAATTCATAGTATTTTTTTCCACGTTGCATCCTAAATACGCATGCTTTGTACGTAGTATCAAATACTGAGAGCATGTGTTGAAATCAAGTATGTGTATGAGTAAACATGCGGAGAAATTATACTGAATTTGTATCATATGAATTCAATAATCGTTATTTGAATCTTTCAGAACTTAACCTAGAAAAACCTGTAAATATTTTAGCGCATTATGTTTTAAAGATTAGTTATATTGGCGTCCAGTGGAAGCATTGATTAAACACGAACGAAACTGTTGCAGTTTCAGAGGACCTGGGTCACAACTTACTAGGACTCGCGGGAGGTCCTAAGGGCTACACATTTAATGTTCTAAAGAAACGTTCCATGTTTAATTTTTATCTATGTGAAATTTTAAATAGTTCTGCCACCTCTTCACTTGCTTTGATATAAAACTATTCGAGAAAAATATAAAACATTTGAACTTATATGGTATTTCTCCCACCTTCTTGGCGTGCCTTTGTGGTGTGGTGGTCTGCACACTGGGCCGGTATTCCAGAGGTCCGCAGTTCGATTCCCGGCAAAGGCGGTTGCTAATGTTTCATCTCTCTTGCTTCAAAAATACTTAATGTCCCTACAAACTTTTACTCAACATGTTGTCTTAAATCAAGTTACGAAAACAAACCTCAAGATCAAGAGATTTAATTGTATACTTCATTTATTTAATTTCCCTTTATTTTCTCAAAGCGTTTTGATGTATTTTAAAATTTGTTTTAGTAAACGCTGATATGAAATTTTGCTTTAATAAGAACATCTAACACTAAGCGAAAGCTTTTTTGATCTTATTGTTTTTATATAAAGGACTGAAAAGGTAAGAGAGCATTTTCCACATTCGGATTGGAGAACACATTTACTGTTCGGTTGAACTCTATCTCATCAATACTTATCAACATGTTTACCTCCCGTCAAAATATGTAGCCCATGAGCAATCAGTAATATCCTTTATTTCCTGCTAACCATAAATGAATTAATAATTCGTTCAAAATGTAATGAAAGTGAGAACATATGGCCCTTTCACTATAGAAACGTTCCTCTGAAATGGCTGGAAAACTAAAACATATATTCTTGGAGTAAATTATTATGGTTTTGAGAGATAAAGCTATTCGGAAACAACGAGTAACGAAAATATTATGCTCAACACAGCTACTTCTGAAAGTGCTAATAAAGATGCTGGCTGTAAAACTGAACATAATATGTATTAAAGGATTTCCTTTCCATTTTAAAACAGATCCAATCAAACATGTTGATGGAATATAGAATGTAATGTTTCCTGTTGCATTATTTCACTTCGATTGCTCTCTTATAATTTTGGAATCATTCCAGACTTAGAAGCTACTGTAATTTCCTTAATACTTTAATGCACTGGTAGTAAGGAGACAGAGTTCTGTCTCAGTGTCCGATTCAGTCAGGATCAATAGATAATGCTCCTCCCTCCCCTCTACTGGTTGTTCGACAATCTGGAAGCAGTAGTGTTGAAAAAGAACAGTGATAAGACAAAGGGATCCAATTTTAATATAATGATTTGGGTTTCGCATAATAACTGTGAATGACCATCAGATTTCAACTATATATTCTGAGCCTTATGCCCCTTAATCCTTATTTCGCCATGGAAGCATGCCTATTATATCGTCGGAAGATCAGACTAATGAATATCCTTAAGTATCCAAGCGAGGATGCGGGCTTACGGTTCATCCGTCTTATCAACGTCTGAGGATTTGTTTTTCTTTTTAGGCACTGAAAGGTGCAAATCTTATTGGGTAATAATGTGAAGCAGTTAAAGCCCACAATGGAAAGTAACAAAAACAATCATTCGGTTGCTATCTGTACTTGAGAAAGGTAATTTAACAACTACTACTAGAAGATATATTACAAAAATATCAAACTAGGCGGTATCTTAGATATTGCTATGAAAGCATGATATTAGCGCAACATGTTTTAGTTTTAGAGCAATTGTTTAGTTTCTTGAAGATGTGCGACTTGTAAATGTCTGAAAATTTTATTAAACTATAAAATATCACGGAAGATTTATAAAACGAAATATATCAATTTATGAAAATCTGTTCTCGCTTTTATCAGATGACATATTCCCATCGCAACGCCACTAGTTTGCATACTGCACTTTTACTCAGCAATTCTTATTTGGCAACATATTCAAACTTTGGACGTACTGGCTTACTTTGGGGATTTTTCCTTAATTTTTGGAAACCGGTGTATAAAGAAATTCTAAAGAAAAATCTTCCTTATATCAATTTCTTTCCCGTTTTTTAAAATTCGTTAGCTACAGAACGATATTCGATGTTCCAGTCTTTATCCTACTGTATTCATGTTTATTTTGTCTCAGAACTACACAGTGATTTATAATTATATGATTATAGTTAAAAACCTATAACCGTTGTTGAATATTAAGGCAAACTGCAGCCTGGCTACATTTTCTGTGAGATAAAATAAGTTATATTTTAATTTTTCTGAATTGTCGTGCAGTTTATATGAAGTAATAAAATAAAATATTTATTATCAAAGATATGGAAAACGAGGTTTGAAATCGTGGCAGATTTAAGATAAATGTCTCTTCTAATTTTAAAATAACTAACAATAGAAGAGCTTATTTCAATTATACAAATGTACTCTAAAATTTCTTTCCTCTGAATCTCAGGTAACTGATATCGAAGACTACATTCTTTAAAATAAAACTAATTTTGCTAAGAAATTTTGTGAACTATAAGTCAGTTATGTAAAGAAAGAGAAATAGAATTGACTTTCTGAATTAAATATTAGCCACGAACTACCAATCAAATTCACAAACTTCAACACGTTTAAGCCACCCAAGGCAATAAATAACGGGTATTAGATATGCAAATGAAATTTCAAATAACATTAAATTATATTAATGAGGAAACTTCGGTTTAAAAAATACTATCTCGCATTTCTGATTGATCAAAACCTTTGGAATCCACAGCTTACAATATCATTTATTGTAACTCTTTGTAAGGGAAACTAATTTGCGTTCATATCACACACGGGCCAAATTCATTCAGCCAATCCATTCGAAGAGATAGGGTCCTGGTAAAAGTCAACAGCATTTAGCAATTTCCTCTATTTGACCACAGGAAATTACAGATGTTAAAAGCGTAGAACTAAATTTTTACTTGCTAGAAACAGCTTTCAATGTCAGAAATATCTCTAGGATAGTTTTTCTCCTTTATCTGAATGCGGCAAAATACTAGAGGTCGCCTACCTAAGGGAAAGAATGCCGTCATGGAGCATTTTTCGGAGAAAACTAAATTCGCATTTACGATGCTAAATAAAGCCATGAAAATACTCATACAGCAAGATCATTCGTTGGGATTCGTAAGCATGTCGAGATCCACCAGCGGCCGTGTAGTAAAATCCTGAATCCTGAGTTCGATCCTGAATCTCTGAACGTTCGGACCTGAGTTCGATTCCAGGGGAACGGGCTGGCTCCATGGGTGTTTTGTGGTTTTTCCTCTGTACAAAGTGTAAATGAGCCAGTTTCTCTTGGAAAATCCTCCACGGAGACATCCCTACCCTTAGGCATATGGTAGTAGTGTGCTTTGCCAAAATCAACTAAACCAAAAAACCATAAACCTGTCGAATTTTAAAAATCTTAGCAGCCTTCTGTATTTAGATATAGGGCGCAGGAGTCTTTATAATAAGATAAAAGGATAATTTATTGACTAAATTAAATCGAAGCAATGAAAAATATGAAGTTTTAAATTCATTGTATTTTAAGATTCAAATCAACAACAGAAATACGTTTTGATGATTTTAGAAAAGCCAAAAATTTTCGACACAAAATAATATTCTCTTTGAATCTGAATGATATTCTCTTTGTTTTGAGCTACACAAAGTAAATTAATAAAAGTTAAAGATTTTGAAACAAACAATTAATTGCGGCAGCAATTTACTGCAAATTTGAGCAGCGAAATCGCAGCTTATATTAAAGTAGTCTTTGAATCTGAATGATATTCTCTTTGTTTTGAGCTACACAAAGTAAATTAATAAAAGTTAAAGATTTTGAAACAAACAATTAATTGCGGCAGCAATTTACTGCAAATTTGAGCAGCGAAATCGCAGCTTATATTAAAGTACGCGAAGAAAAATTGAATTCTTTGAAACAGCTGAACAAAGCAACTTGTTTTTTATAAATTCAAATTATTTATTATAATATTTCAAAGAGAAATCTTCTATTCTTCGTCGAAATGCAGAGTATTAAATACTAAGTCGAAAATGTAATTGATTTCTGTGGCACCAAATGTGTTGTGCACACAAAAACTGCGGTTTGACGTAGCATAGCAAACGAAACGGTATAAATAAAAAAATTATGTAGTGAATTTTGTTTTTAGTTTAAAATTTCATTAGTATTTCTGCAAAACAAAATTTACAAATTACTCTGCAAAGAATTCAGATAATATATTGTTTGTTTTAAGTAGTAATTTTAAGTTGTTTTAATTCATATTTTTGTTATTTAAATAATTTATTATTTAGTTATTTTAATTACTTCTATTCTACTGTAGTTTTCTTTATTAATGTATCATAAACTAATGGATTAAAAGTAATTCTTTATGTTCTCCCGATTCTTCATTTCTGGCTGGTGAAAGTTAATGCCATTTTATTTAGATGATTTAAAGAAGGATCTTGTAATTTTCAATTAAATACCTTAATGATTAGCATTCTGAAGACATTTCATCAGAAAAATGCAGTTTTAGAAATTACGCAACTACAGTAGCTCTGGAGATAATAATAGCTATAAGATCTTCTAAAGATAATTCACGAATGTAGTTTGGGCCATCCATGTCCTAGTTCGAAAACTATGTTAGGAATATTTTGCATGCTTCCAGTCACATTTGTTAACATAAATTGCAACATCGATGAACTTAATAACATTTGTACAAGGGCCTTAACTTCGTTGAAGAAAACTGTGAAAAATAGGTGCTGTGTCCACCATGAGTACACCATGAGTCTTAAATAAGTTTCGAAAACGTATTGATGAGATTCCGAAAAAAATCATCAATAATTATTGAAATTTATTTGTAAATAATTTTTAATAACATCATTGATGATTTTCTTCAAGCAATCATTCTTTCTCCGAGGAAGGCAGAAAAATTGGAATATAAAATGAAGTCTTGAAAATTAGTATATCTTTCTATTAATTGCACTGCTACTTAATACTTTCAAAATTATTTATTTTTATTAAACCATCGAAAACTTACTAAACGTTTTTTAGTTTAAAACTATAAATATTTTATATATTATTTTCTGAATATAAAACATCATGATTAAATATTGCTGTAAATGTTGAGGTATTACGATTTAAATCAACATTTATTGAATACAAAACAGGGCAAGTTTAACTTGCACTTTATATAAGGGTTCTCATTTACCCCATTACCTCACGTGCAGAGTACTTAGGCACGGCATATGATAGTTGCAATTTTATATTTTCAGTTTCCTTTTTACATTAAGTTAGTATTTAATTTTATTCAATATTATAAATTTCTTGAATGAGTTACGTATTTGCAGTTTTTAGTGTATTGCTTAGCTTCTAATAATTTCAAAGTTTTATCGAAATCCTTTCCTCAGTTTTTCAACAAAATTGCAGCCTGTACTTATTTTAATTGATTCGGGGAAAATAGAACATGGTTGATTCTATACGCTCAAAAAGAAAACTATGAAGCTAAAATTAACTGCAAAATCTCTATAGGTTAAAAACAAGTAAACAAATAAAAAGTGAATTAAAGTTTTAGTCACCAAATTTAAGAAAACGTTTGAGCAAAATTTCACTTTCCAAAACATTGCAGTCCATCTTTTGAAATCAATAATAATAAAATCCTTTACGCTTAATTTTACTACTTTATGTATATTAGTTTAAAGGCTTTCAAGATTAACTTTAAAAGATTTACTTAATAAGCAAACGTTTACGTAATCTCTATTCAGTTTTTTAAATATGATCATGAGCAATCCGTAGCAATACAATTTCTTTAACCAGTTTATCACATTTTTGTAAATATTTCTGTTTTCGCAATCTAAAAATAATTCTATTTTTAACCTGCAGATATTGCTTTTTTCCTTTTTTAATTATGCTTGATCTGAAAAATAAAGTGAATCCGTAGTCTTTGCATTTATTTTCCCGTAAAGTATCTGTCATTTATAGATTAATAAAATCGCTATATTATGAGAAAATTTTCTGCAGTAAGTGGATTTAGAGAACTTTTTGCATTATAATTTTCCAAAGCCTAATTTCCTAATTTTTCAAAGATAAAACTTTCTTTAGTTTTCATTCACCTTTCTTTTTAAATTTTTGTGCATTAACAGTGAAAATTTGAGGTCTTTGCTTTTTACTTCTGCATTTTTTTAATATTTTGATTGAGCTTATCGATCAGCTTGAGAATTCCCAAGCTTTCGAAACTGCATTTTGAACATTTTGAAAGTGGTTAAATGCCGCTCAATTTCTAAATCTCACTATTTTTTACAGTTTTTTGCATATCTGTAGAACAGCAGCAGCTACATTTTCTACTGTTAGGTTTTTTAAATGAGAAAATTCCTATGCGTTATTTTTAGAAACAAATAGATTTCAGGGTTGGAAAACTTTATGATGAGCTAGATTTTGGATATATATTTTCTTAAGATCATTGATCATCTTTTTTCTTAAGGAAATTTATTTCATAGCAAACTATGACGAGGAAAATTGGAGATAAGGTAGATTGTCTACCTTTTTGTTAAATACATAGCAGTTCTTCAGCTTGAAATTTTAAATATTATTCATATTTGTTCCTTCATAAGGGTGCTTTCATATTTTTATTATTTAAAAAAATATTCATTTCCCTTGAGGTTTTAAGCTTAGTTAATCTGCGAGCATGTTAAGTTCCTAAATATATGAATTTTGTTTAGCATAACAGAAAATATCTTTCGTGACGAAAAGAGAAAATTTTCGAATATTTCGCTAGCTTTATGAAAACACATAGTTAGCAAAACAGATATTTGTTTCATTTTATTAACAACTTCGAAACTTTCGCCTAACGGACAGCTCAGATTACTTCTGCTGGTTTTTTAATGGGTTGATAAATCATGGATTCATTTTTAAATAAAAATTTAAGTTATCTATATTTTGTTTCTTGACCACGGTCATGAGCAATCAATAACTATACATTTTCTTTAAGCAGTTTATACAGTACGTCTCTACCATAAATGCTGTAAAATATATTCATCAAAACATTTTCCTTAAAAGGTTTGATGGAAAGGCATTTTTTTTTCAAAACCAAGCATTAGTTTTCCGACTTAAAAAGTTCTCAAAAACTGTACGTAGCTATTTGAAAATATTGAAGACAAAATCCAGAGAAAACTACTAAAATAGGGCTAGAATTTATCCAGCAATTATTATTATACAAAATATACCGTCAAAGGAGATTTGCATATTCGCTGAAACCTTTTACTGATTCGTACTAAATCATGTATTAGTGTGTTTACTCTTAAATTCTGTATAGTGCTGTATTATCTCCTAATTTCGTTGAGCAATATGCTGAGAAATGAAAGAATTATTCAGCGATAGGCAGTCTGCTACCCGAAAGATCGTAGAATTTCCTGTGCAGAATAAATTACGGTGATATAGAAGCTACTAATTAATGATAATTCTTAGGAAAATATAATATGGTTCTATAAAAGATCTGTAAGGGATAATTAAGAAGCCGTGCAGTATTAAAACATGACTTTTTAAAATAATAAATACGAAATGTGTCTGAAATTGAAAATTGCAAAGAAAATTAAAAACTATGTAAGATGATGATAAATAGCGCAACATTTATAAATAATTAAATGAGATATCAAAATTTAATATATAAAAAAATAAAGAATATTTCTAAAATCGGAGTGCAAATGAATAATAAAGAAGACAAGATATGAATTCAAGCGGTATGAAAAACAAAAATTAAAATATGTTTCATTTCATTTCATTTAACACGCAGAAAAAAATTGTGATTAAATCCTTTATATTTGCATTTTTTAATATGAGATAGATTCGAAATTTCAAATACAATTAATAAACGAATAATCGTATAACTGAAGTTTGAAATAAAGTTAAGTTTTTTATTCGAAAAAAAATTTTGATACCGTAAACAAACTACATTTTCTCCTTTTGTTAAAAATATATAGCAGATATATAATTGCGACGTTTATTCAGTGAAAATTTACAATTGTCGTTAAATTTAAAGAAACGAATTGTATACTAAGAAAGAATTAAAATACAGTAAGAAATTAAAAGCAATGCATTGCTATGGGATCAACAAATAAGACATTAAATTATCTTCCAGTAAGGAAAGGTATTGAAATCCTGAAAGAAACTCATTTTTAACACTTGAGTAATAAATTAATCGTCTAAAGTATTTTAAAGTGTAAGAAATTTAAAAATATGTTAATAAAATATCAGGCTATCAAATTTTATTTAATGTGAAAAATAACGCTTTTAATCGATTAAATTCATTACAAAGTCAGATCATCACTAGTAATCTCACAGTGATTTTCAGTAAAGCAATTGCGTATTTTACAGATTGCCGCAGGGAACTACGATTGTTATTGGAGACTTTACATTACCCTCATCAACGGTTTTCGTGAACATTCAAGCATACTAGTATGACATTTCCACTGATCTTTAGGGCATGTTTACTAAAACGTCTTAAGGGGACTCATACACCTTAAAACCCATAAGATGTTCGAATAGGTGACTGTTGCAAGAATTGGGATAACTTATTTATTTTAAAAGCAATTACTACCAACTTTTTACAGCTGACTACATAATATAGCTGCTTTCTGAAATAGTCATCAGAACGTTTGTGTTGCCACAAATATTTTTATAATTTAATCCCCTTTGTGAGAACATTTTTCGTCATGTTTCCAACTTGCGCGCACAGTTTAAAACATTCTGTTTCATAATTTAATTCCATATTTAATATATAACTTTTACAACATTTGGAAACTACTGTGAACCTAAAATTCTAAAAATTTCATGTTAAATTTTTATTTTATTTTGAGTTAAGTTTATAAAATATATTTTATTAAAATTTTTTTAATGTTTTCGTCCATAAAATTTTTCAATATTAAAATATTCATCAGATTGTTGGTTCAGTTAGAAAGTAGAGCCCATATAAAGAATTCCATCCAATTTCAAGTATGTACAATTAGCCATTTTTAAAATATCATGCGCGCAAGGTGGAAACATGGCGAAATATTTTGTCACAAAGAGGATTAAATTACAAAAATATTTGTGGCAACACAAACTTTCTGGTTACTATTTTCCAAAGCAGCTATATTATGTAGTCAGCTGTAAAAAGTTGGAAGTAATTGCTTTTAAAATAAATAAAATATCCCAATTCTTGCAACAGTCACATATTCGAAGATCATAAGGGGTTTAAGGTGTATGAGTCCCCTTAAGATTTAGCCACAATCATGTTCCCATAGCATTCAAAAAATGCTTCTCTTGAAGTGCAGTAACATATTCCGTTTATAACAAATAAGGCAAGGCCAAACTTCTAAAACCATATGAGCAGAGGCATGTGTATACGATTCATACAACATTATCTCACCTAGAGTTTATAACATGACAGAGCATAAAGAAAGAGTGCTCATGTTCCTTGCTGTGAAGTGATTATTTTAAGAAATAGATATATATCAGAAGGGCATTAAATAAAGTAGAAAGGTGAGACACATGATTGGGATGAAAATAACGTAGAGGGATGGTTGAATGCAAAATAAACCTTTTGTTGATTAGTAGGCTTATAGCGGCATCATTTTTTGTCTGTTTTTTTAAGCAGGCGACACGAAGAAATAAGCAATGCCCTCGTCGGGACTCGAACCTGGATCTCTCGAATATGCGTTGTGCTACCGTCACACCACGAACGCATGCAAAAAGGATTGAGAAAAATATATTATACACTAATTTAGAAATAGTGGCAAGTTTAGAGAGATGAAATGAAAGTGAAGGACAAAGCGCTGATGAAAATAATGACAATTAGAAGGAAAGATATTTGCTAATAGATAAATTTCGCTGTGCGGTTAATTACAACAGAGCTAATTGCTGTGCGGTTACAAACTAAAACAATGTAATTCTATAAAACCTAAAGCAATGCAATTTGATAAGTGAACAAAAAGAAATAATGAATTTTTTGCATGATAAATTAATCAAAGAAAAACTAAAATATCATATGAAACTGTTCGACTTACAAGATACGTTCAAAACAATTGCTGCGAAACATTCAACGAAATTCAATACTCTAAAATACAATACCTTCACCAGCTGCTTTCCCCGAAGAGTTTCCACCACTACCATCATTCATTAATGATTCTTCAGTATTCGTCCGAGAGAAAGAATGAGTAAGACTGACAGCCTTTTACCTCAAGACGTCTAAATCTTCTCAGTTGAAAACTTCATTTTGTGTGTGTGTGCGTGTGTGTGATTACGGCAAAGTCTCGAGGGCTATCTGCCTAAGGGGAGGGATGCCTTCGTGGAGGGCTTTCTAAGGGAAACTGGCTCGTATACACGTTACACATGGGGAAAACCAAGAAAACATTCTTCATTTTGACAGCGTTACGTAAGTCAACAGAGCTAATTGCTCATAACATGTATTTTACAGTTGCACTTCATTGAAATTTTTCTTTCTTTTTATTCAGATTTTCTTTTTACATTATAAGCAATAGATACTGATTTACAAAGAATTTTAAAGGTAAGATGGAGTAAGTGGGTAATCGCTATGCATTCCATAATTAGGCAAAAATCTCTCATTTTGGCACTATAGTAATACTAGTGATGATGAATTAGTGCTAGTCAGCCTATAACATAACATGTGTGTAAAGGTGTTTATTTATTTACATTATGTTCATAAACTTTAAAATTATTAATTACGTTTTAATAAAATATAACAATTTAAAAAACCTTCATATTGTACAAAAAAGAAAATATCTTAAAACGTATAAACCTTATAGGCTTTAAATATGCATTTTTATAGTAAAATTAATATGGCCATTCTTCTCAGCCTTTATTGAGTTTACTAGATAAGAGATTTTAGTTACTCTTCGGATCAAAGGAAATATTACATTATCTTAAGCCTAGTCACCCATGTTTACTACGATAGTAACATTCACCTAATTTCAATGATTAAAGCAGGAGGGGGAAATTGAACAAATATCCTTAGGAAAGAATATAATGATATTCAAAGGCACTGACGTAAAGATTGTGTCTAAAATACTCAACGGTCCGAAACTTTAAGCATTCATCCTGCGAAATCTGAATTCTATCACTTACTTTTCCCCAGGCTTTGAATATACCGTAAATAAGTAGTTCATTCTTTTCAAGTGGAATGCATATTTTTTGCATATCAAATTCACGGCATAGCTCTCCTTTTGCTTCTTTTCGATATGCATACATACTGTGGATTTTTTGCCTTGAAAAGCATCTTCAATCCTTCAGGAAACTCATTTACTACCCACAAAAAATCAGAAACTTTCCTACATTATCTTGAATTTAAAAAGGAATTCAATAAGCGATTGTTCCATTCTACGTAGCCGAATGTGCATTGAGAATAAATAACACACAGGTAAATGACATAAAAATGTAAAAAATTGTGATTAAAGTTGTAAAGTCTTTAGTTGATTTTGAAGCAGGGGAATTGGAAACTGTGCAATGTTTTCGCCGGGAGTCGAACTCTGGACCTCTCGAATACGCATCGAGTATGCGATATAAGCATGCAGAAAGAAGGGAGAACATACTGTATAAGGTTTCGAAAATAACATAATAAATTAAACTTAGGAACACTATGGAAGTTCTCATAATAACTGATATCATAATTGCCTCAAAATATGTACTCTTAAACATGGCATCTGCGATACATATTCATTCATTAAATTAAATGGAAATAATTTAGTCATAATAAAGGTAAAATAATACGCCGAACAAATATTAATTTAGAAGTCAAAGAACAAAAATCAGCGTCATATTTGCAAATTTTCCCAGAACTAGTTTCGATGGTTTCACCGAAACATCACCCTCAGCTGCCAAAATGCAAATGTACGAGATAAGATATATTGATAAGATTGTAAGGATTTATTTTATTCTAACCAATTATTTTTAGTTTTGCTTTCTTTTTCCTCCTGATTTTAATTTTCTGACGGAGTTTAAATTTGTTATGACGTAGATGCTAATTTAAACGTATTTCAGAAGCCGTATTTAAGCTGCGTTTCAAGAGTTCAAATATACTTCTCTTGAAGTAGTAGCGGACCTAGTTCTGAGTTCATGCTGCGTGTTTGGAAATTTTGGCTATTTAAAACATTTCTTCTGCAGTAAATTCATAAAGACATAGCGAGAATTCGCTACTCCGTCTTCTACATAGAGTCCAAGTTGTATGCTACCAAAGAATACCCAGAGACTCTATAACTGGCGCCCGAAACAGTTTAGAACAATGGAAAGCTCTACAAGTGACCTGGCCCCATCCACGTTTCACAGCACCGGTGACTCAAGCCAACCTTATGGAAAGCTTTGGCTATATTGTCGATACCATGAGAGCGTCAGTGAGGCCCCAGTGCCTATTTGATGGAAAAGGTTCAGCAGCAGCATTCATGGACCAGCTGGATGACCACTTCGTTTTATACCTAGTGGGTGAAATCCAAAAAGCGACAGTTTCAACTTCATTTCTCCGAGGACAAGCCTTGAGTTGGTATAAAGGCATCAGTAAGTTTTTTACTTGGAGAACCAGGTACGCCAATGTAGACGTACCAAAACTTCAAAACCGCCCTTCTAAAGGCCTTTCCAATCGTAAAGAATCGAGAGCGGTTAGGAACCGAACTGTACAGCCGGTACCAGATGAACGGGAAAGATTTGACTAGCTTTCATTCTCCGTAAACTCCAAATGATGAAACTGCTGTATGGAAAAAAAACCCGACGAGGAAGCAATTCAAATCATCTTGCCGAGATTACTCCCACCAGCGCAAGACTTTATACAGATAAGAAACTCTTCGACTTTGAAAACTCTATTTCAGCTGGCCACAAAATTTAGACACAAGTGGTGGTAATTTGTGAGCAAGAAGTGCGTTCAGGGAAGGTTTTGAATTCTGAATTTAGAGTGTGTTCTGCCTGCCTAAAAGCAACGTTGCTATCTTTGATTTATTAGCAATTTCTTCTATGGCGTTGTGGATTAACTTCTGTGGCATTGAGCGGTTCTTGCAATTAGGCTTCTTTATGACTACTCTCGAGTCAGAGCCAATCTGCATGTTAAGTAAATAGTGAGCTGTTAGGCTAAACTTAATTCCATTTAAGTTAATCATTACCTTTCTTGAGCGAAGCCAAAAGTGTTGGCTTTTGTAAGCATGAGTCGGTAAGCACATCATC
This sequence comes from Stegodyphus dumicola, assembly GCF_044657685.1. Classification (NCBI taxonomy): domain Eukaryota; kingdom Metazoa; phylum Arthropoda; class Arachnida; order Araneae; family Eresidae; genus Stegodyphus; species Stegodyphus dumicola. Next base: position 188,362,969 of record NC_140781.1, read on the forward strand.
TGTGAATTGTGTGAAGCATCTGTTAAATTTAGTTTGAGTTAATAAAGGATTTTTACACATTTATTCTGACTTCGTGTTACCTTAATATTTAGGCATAATTCCTTAAATAGTCTTCTAACGTCTAACTAAGTTCTGATACTAAATTATACAAGAGGTTATAGAGTTATAACGAAGAAACGTGGTTTGGAAAAGACAAACTGCCCGTTTAGAATTCAGTACATTATACATATTTAACAGAGAAAATATTTTATACTTTGAGTGTACCAAAATACCAAAAACACTCTTCCATGATGTATCGTAAGGCGTAATATAAAATGTACATCGGACAAAGACTATACATATTTTACATGGACTTACACTTTTTTTATTGAGAGTTACATTAAAATAACTCAGAACAAAAGAAATTTCTTAATTAAAATACATTTATGACATAAACATTATCTGTTTATGTGAGTGAATTTGTCAAACACCAAGAGTGTATTCTCGAGTACAAAAACTGCCACTCTTGCCACTGATTTTCCATTCAGGCTTAAGGAATTGCGAGAAGGACTGAGCTTTCCTTTTTCGCGTAGTAAATGAAAAATTGATTCTGCTGAGGAGAAAAAAAACAATGGCAATCGAGGTATCCCCACATAAACTGTATAAACTGTACACTATTTGATGTCTCAATAATTGTTGTGGTATGCATTAGAATTTTACAGAAATGCAAAAGAAATTTTAAAATATAAAGAAATAAGAAATGGCATTGTCATATGAATTATTTGTTCTGCTTCTAAATTCGAATTTCAGTCACAGATTTCAAAATTTGTCTTCCATCTAATAGCCAGTTCCTAAAGAATGCAGTCAGTGAAATTGTATTAACACTTGAAGTGACTCTTACTTATGAAATATTTTTTGATTACCATCAATTCTCTTTAAATGAAACATATTTTTTAACTTTATTCAATTTTTATTAGTTTCATTTTCATCATAAATAACCTCTAGAATTTTCAAATCTCTTTCAATGTTTATTAATTTTGTACGATAAGCGTTAAATAGCTTAAAACACAGCTTTACCAATCATTTACTAATAAATCTTATTAAGTGTGAGATTTGTTTACTCAATCAGTTTTCAGAACAGAAGTACTTTTTGTGTCGTTTATTTCAAGACAAATCCGTTACATAATTAACCTGCCTCATACAGAGAAGTTAATGATGCGTTTAGAACTGCATTTTTGAAGTTACTATTCTAAATACAATATTAAATTATTATTATTTACATTACTCAAGGGATTTAACATAATTAATTAGTAGACCAGTCTGTTATACGTTCTCCGGTATCTAAGTTGTTTCAAAAGTAACTTTACATGCTTATTTTCATATATTAAAAAAATCCTCTCTTTAATTTTTATTTAATTCGACAAAGCATTTATTGCATAAAATTACATGTAGGTACCAAATGGTCTTAACTTTCTGTTTTAGGAATCCGCCCGCTGCTACTTAAATACTTTTCGTGGTTAATTTTACAGTTTTGAAAGCAAGAATTACGAACAGAATATGTGAATAATAAGACACTACTATTTTATTTAGTTAGTTATGTGTTTTATTGTTTACATATTTCCTTTAATTTTTGTCATAGCAGATGAAACGATAAATGTTTATTTTGGAGAATTTCTAAAATATTTACTTTGTCACTTTACTGACTTTTTAGTGCTTTGTCAGTTTACTCTCATCTGAATGTCTTTATCGTAATTTTAAAATAAATTATGTGAGAGGACTTAAATTAATTCTGTTTTATCTTGTTTTCTGTTTTAATGCATTTTCTGTTTTTTTTTTTTTTTTTAATTTATTTATTAAATCGCATTTATTATCAGCATTAGGCTTGGAATTAATCCGTCATCCTGTAAGATCAATAAATAAAACCTATGAGACTGTTTAAATTTTAATACTAATTAATCATCAACATTGCCGTTAAGTCCAGAATTAATTAAATAATATATTATTCTAATTATACTAATTATCTATTGTTCATGAGTCACTCACTTCTCTTAAAATCGAAAAATATGTCAAGTATTTATTTGAAAATCTTTTATTCGCACTCATCTCAAAGAAAAGAACCGAAAAGAATCATATAAATGTGCAAAATATTTCACTAAAGGCATTACTTATTTTTCCTGCGGCAAAACTAGCATTAAATTCACATACCAGGACAAACTTCTTGTGGTATTCGACAACAACTCCATCGCAAGAGAAACAGTTTTTTATCACAAAAATAATTTACTGGATTATTAACCATGTCTGGTATGCGAAGGGCATTCATCCTTTTCAGGTGAGTAACACATTCCAGATTCGGAGGAGCAAATAAATAAAAGTAAAACTTTGTTGAAGTAAAAGAAAACTCTTTGCAGAATGTTATATTTCAAAAGTAACTTTACATGCTTATTTTCATATATTAAAAAAATCCTCTCTTTAATTTTTATTTAATTCGACAAAGCATTTATTGCATAAAATTACATGTAGGTACCAAATGGTCTTAACTTTCTGTTTTAGGAATCCGCCCGCTGCTACTTAAATACTTTTCGTGGTTAATTTTACAGTTTTGAAAGCAAGAATTACGAACAGAATATGTGAATAATAAGACACTACTATTTTATTTAGTTAGTTATGTGTTTTATTGTTTACATATTTCCTTTAATTTTTCGTCTGCTATTTATTAATAAATCTTATGGGCACACCACTTGACTTTCTTTTACTGCCTATTAAATTATACACATTTTTGCTGCATTTCATTTAATCCTCGAATTTCATTAGAGATATATTTCTCGTTCAATTGATTCAGTTCTCACTTCGCGGCAAAGCAAAAATACATAAAAATTCAGAACATCTTTGTTAAAAACTTTAAAAATGTAGAAAAACATAAAACACCAAATACAATTAAAACAGTTAAAAAGGGTTTTTTTTATAATTAAAAATAGAGATCTGCGCAAAAAGAAAGAATTCGGCCAGCGGGCAAGAAGGAAAAGTTTTCGTTGCACAAAACTGAAAGTTTACTTTAAGTTTCCCTCGGCAAAAAGACATTGAAGGTACAGAAACTGATTTATTTCACTATTCAGTTAAGCTTCAAATGTAAACAATTATGGCTGCTTTATTAGGCTTAGTCCCTCTTACACAATTTTTAAACTCTTGATAATTCTACAACTATTGCATGCAGATTAAAGGAACCGGAACATAAGAACAACATAATTCAATCACTTTCTTAAGAAAAAATGCACAATTTACCAACCTATAAGAATAAAAAAAATTGAGCTCACTGAGATGAGTAACATAATGCGTAAATCATATATATATATACACTTTTGGTGGGGCTGATTGCAACTAAAAAGGGAGATATGTAACTACATGTTATAGCAGTTCTATGTACAAACTTTCAACATTCTAAATCTACTCATTTTTGAGTTATACGAGATACATACATGCGTAAGTACAGACATCACGAAAAAAAATCTCTTCTGAATCCATTTTAAATCCATTTTATAAGCCGTTTTGGTAAAAAGAGTCCTTTATTTCGTCTTTACGTACAGATGTCATGCAAGAACATCGTTAAATTTCATTCGATAGAGGTCAAAATAGATATTTTCGTTGAAATATGATACTCGAAATTTTTCGTAAATACAATACTTCTGTTACTTCGTACAAGGCAGTAAAAAGGCATCACTGTATCTGCTGTTACTATTAGCTGGTGATACTTCTATAAGGAAATTTAGTGGAACATTCTTATTTGACGATAAACTTGTAAGATCCTCACTAGTGTATTTCTCAGTTACTGTAGAAAGTGACGAATCTTAAGAACCAGTTAGCGAATAATCGCTTAAGTTTGTGTGACAAGAAACAACAAGAAAGAAGGGTAACTAACCCTTTATTATTCCAATAAGATTTAACAAAACTCCGTCTTGGAGTGTGCAATAAAAGTCGACACTTGGGCTTGAACTTAAGAGACTAAAAATTAAACTAAAACTAAGATTAACTAAAGAGATATAGCCGAAGCTATCAAGATTCTAATCGAGTTGGCCCCTTAACTATATCTTATCAAGGGCCTGAGTACGGCCGAGCGTAAGAACAGCTTTGAGAGAGAGATAGAGTAGCCAAAAGGCAGACGCGCGCAATTCAGAAACTCTGATTCTCTCTAACTCAGCAAGTAGACTTAGCAGTTTAAATACCGCTCCTCCTCATTAAGTATTCAGAGTGATTCCAAAACTACGTTCTGGCCGGAAGTAGTAAGTTGAAGTTAAGAATTTGACAGGAAAGGAACTTTAACTAAATTTAACTGTTAATTTCCTGTCAAATTCTTATCAAAATAAAATCAAATAAAATTAACATAATCCTTACAAACTCTTTATCGTTTAAAATATATAAGCGGTTCTTTGATGGGTTATTAAGATAATTAAGTGCTCATTCTTCTGTATGAATTTAATGTTACGATTAACTTCATTCACATATGCAACTTCTGAATGTTTATTCTGCCAATGTCGCAGCTGAAACTCAGGATAAAGGAAATTATTTAACTATACAACAATTCGTGCATTTCTCTGACATGCTTCGATATCTTCGGATATAATCCCATTTTTCACTCTCGAAACTTTCTAAAATTTTGATGTCATTATTTAAGTTATATTCAAGATTCTACATGAAACTTGTTACTAATCTTCTAATTTAGATTTAATTTTTGCACTTCTTTCTCTGTCATAAATAGAATTTATGCCTATCTGGCTTTAATGTTAAATATGAAGTTTCGGCTCGTTTTTCACTCATTTCGTTCATTTAGTTTTGTTTTTTGCCAGCTTTTAATCTTCCTTTTTCCATTTTATGAAGCTGGAATTCTTTCGCTTTTTTTACTCTAGTTTTCGTGTAGCTGAGAATCTTCAGCACGAATTCATTTTTTTTCCCCAAATGCGAAAGATTCTTTTTCATTATTCTTATTCGAAACGCCGTTCCAGCATTTTGCATGATCACGATTTTTCATATCTTTATAAAAAAACGGCTTTCTTTTGAATTTAATAATTTCTGATAAAACGTCAAGTCTAAGACACTACTGAAACTCCTGCATTGCATTTATGCTATAACGTTGCGCGCCTCCAACTTGCACGCAACCAAGAGGTGACTGTGAAAACTTGTATAAAAGATAGAGCCTTGTGAAGGGTTTAAGTCCCTTTTTATTCAACGTAATAAATTACAATTGCGTCCTCTTGACGCTTACAGACTGTGCCAACTTGGCAGTCAAATAAAAATAATAACCTGAAAAGAAAGTAAAGACAAGATTCTAACTACGAGGCTATCTAAAATAACTAACTCACCGCGTTTTACAATACCGCTGCTAATTCAGCAGACTTGAAGCTCACTGGAACGATTACCACTAATTCCCGCCAAGCACATAGGCCGCAACGCGGGGTTCTTCAATTCTCGCTAACTACCTCCGCGCTCGCTAAGTAAGAAAAAATCACACCGAACACGTTTCCTTCTATTTAAATCATAGTACTTCCGCTGATAATTTGAATCCTTGCGCGTTCTACTCAAATTTACATATTCTGGCATTGGCAGTTCCAGGGGAAAGTAAGGCTTGACAGGAAAGATAGTTTAAACTTAAAATAAATGTTAGTTAAAATAAATATAAACCCTACATTTGCCGCTGCCAGAATTTGGAAAACTTGGAAGCAGGTCCTACAAACGACCTGTTGTAAGTTTCTCTAATTCTGAACTAATTGGCGAGAACCTCGTTTACACAAAAAAAAAAAAAATCTTATGTAACAATTATACTAAAATTCTGTTGCTCGTTACAAAGCTTTCTTCTTACAGCAACTTTTCCTGGACTTCATCAATCAATCTTGGTCTTTCCTTCCAGCATCTGGAAGGAATAAGTATCAATATCTTTCTACATACATTATAATTTACACTTTCTTGACACAATAAATTTTTGTTTTTAAACGCTTCGTTTTTCTTAGTTATTGCTTACTTCACATTCATTCAATTTTTCAAGCATTAATTTAACTTTACTCTGGCTCTCCACCATGTGTGGTGTCAAACGGGAATATTCGTGTTTTAGTCTTACAACACTTCCCCTAACCACCATGATTTGTTAGAATTCAACAACCAAATAGACACACCTTACTCGACATTCTACAACTCAATGAGCTACTTTAATATTCTTAAAAATTCAAATGTAGGTGGAGAACCCTACAAAACACATTCATTCTAGCTTCCCCCTCATTCATCTTTAAACATGCAGGCTTTCGCTCTAAAGCATGACTTTACAGTTTAATACTTAAATTTTGACTTCATTGCATTCACTTTTAACATCTACAATTTTATGCTTCTAGACTAAATTCTACTTTTACATAACCTTCAAGTATTTACATACATTTACAAAATTTTAATACATATGCTCTTTACAATTTACCATAAAATGAATAAGAGTAAATGAATTTTTACTTTACTCATTCTTCGCCAAGCTGGCGGCACTGAAAGTAAAATTCTTATTAATACAAGAATACGAAGTTATTTTTATCTTCGGCCAAATTTTGGCTTTAACATAACAGAATTAGTCTTTCGACCAACAGAAAATGCTTGTTTTTAGCTTTTACATTTAAAGAAAATAATACTTTTGCCTTAGCTAAATAAAGTAAAACAAAACTAAGTCTCAACCGAGACATATTGACTTTCGTCAAAACATAGAACTTCGTACTTAACATTTCGGAACAAAAGAGAAAAAAAAATTATAGAAGGTTTTAACTTATCTTTGAGTTTTCGATGCTTGAAACTCCGTCATCCGTTTTTGGCAAAATTGATCCCAAGTTAGAGGTTTCATGGATGTCAATCTTCTCCTTATTGATCTCCGAGTGTCGTCCACGTTGCTTTTTCTTTTGCTTCCTCTACATGCTGGCCTCTTGACGGAGTAATCGTCTGGTTGTTGGCCTTTCCGTTTCTGCCTGGGACGGCTGGTCTTGATGTCCTCCGGTCTGGAGTCCTTCTTGAATTTCTTCTGTTCCTCGTATTTTTGTGCCTCCTGCTGGCGTTTCAGTTTCCGGAACGGCGGCCTTGCTGGCACCTGACTCTGTGGCCGTGTGCGCGTTCTCCTTGATGTGTAATTTCTCCTGCCATCCTTTGTAGGTGGTGTTTTTCTCTTTACCACGGTTTCTTTACCCGGTTCATCTGTATTTTTGTTTTTCTTAATTGAAAATCATTTTTTCTTTTTGATACCGACGTCCGGGTTGTAGAAGTGCTAGGTCTCTCTTCAGTTCTCTGTTTCTTGGGTGGTTGTTGTAGACTCTGGACCTTCTATTTCGTTTAGACTTGAGTCCTGCAAGAAACTTTTAAGGATTTCAAAATCATTTGGATTATAGTATTTTTTCACCTGGTCGGGACTTGCTTTACAGATTTCCCCTCTGTCGTTCTTAAGATATAATACTACCCCTTTGATTTCCTGAATTACATAGGGGCCTTCAAACTTTGGAGCTAGCTTTGCCATAAAATTGTCTCGGGCACTTGATAAAGAAAATTTCCGCTTCAATACTTTATCCCCAACTTTAAAATCTGCTTCGCGGCGTTTTCTATCATAATAAAGTTTCTGCCTATTTCTTGCCGTATCCGAGGTTTTAAGCGCCTGATCAATCAACTTTTGCACATCTTGTTGTTTAAACTCCTGCTCTCTTTGTTGCACAAAGAATAATTTATCTAAAGGCGTAATTAACTTTCTGCCTAAAAATAATTCTGCTGGAGTTTTTCCCGTAGTATCATGATGTGCCGTTCTTAAAGCATAAGCTAATTCATTTATGTAGCCATCCCAGCGCTTGTGATGTGTGCTCACGTAACTGCGAATTATTTTTACTATGTTTTTATTAACTCTTTCTGCTATGTTAGCCTGTGGTCTATACGGAACCATTTTGATATGGCGTATGCCAAGTCCATTGCATATGTTTTCAAATATTTGACTAATGAATTGTTTTCCGTTATCGCTAATGACTTTTATCGGTGCACCGTATTTTAAAATGTATCTGTGTAAGAATGCATCTGCGACTGCTTTGGCTGACGCGCGTTTAAGAGGAACAATTTCTATCCATTTTGAAAAATGATCTACTATTACTAAAAGAAAACGATTTTTATTTAACTCGCTCTGGGGGAAGGGACCAAGGAGATCTATGCCTAAAATTTCATTCGGAAATGTAGCGCGAATGCTATTTAAGTACCCGGCCGGGCTGTAATTAATATCATTTATTAACTGACATTGATTGCAGGACCTGACATACGCCGTTACTATTTTGTATAATTGCGGGAAATATACCGCCTCGCGTACCCTTTTTATAGTCTTTCTGACCCCGAGGTGGCCCGCTGTTTTTTCTTCGTGCAACTCCTTCAAAATGCTTAATCGAAGCGAGGCTGGGATGACTGGCTTATACTCAAGATTTTCGTTTGTTGTTTTCGTATAGAATAATAAATTATCTATTATTTCATAGTTTTTTGCTCTATTTCTTATCGCATCGATATCTGTATGCTCAAAGCTTTCGGGGTCTTTCAAATAAGCATAGATATTTCCAAATTCAGGATCAGCTTTCAGTTCAGTAATAACCGTATCTCTAGAATCTAAAATTTTTGAAGTCAACACAGCGCATTTAAGTTCATTTCCTTCATCGTCCAGTTTTATACGAGAAAGTGCGTCAGCTACATTGTTTTCCTTACCCGGTTTATATTTTATTGTGATATTATATTCTTGGAGTTTTAAAGCCCATCTTATTAACCTGGGCGTTAGGTTTTTTCCCGAGTAAAGTCTACCAACAGCCGCATGATCCGAAAAGACTGTTACTGGCGATTTGCCGAAATAAACTCGAAATTTGTGTACAGCCATTAATACGGCTAATGTTTCTCTTTCTGTAGCTGTATAATTCCTTTGTGTCTGATTCAATGTTTTACTAAAAAATGCCAGCGGATGGTTATTTTGCATAAGAACCGCACCCACCGCATAGTCTGACGCATCTGCTGCAATTTCCAGGTTTTCGTCCCCCTCAGGGAATTTTAGAACAGGGGCATTAATAAGCGCTTCTTTTAATCTTTCAAAAGCTGTGTTAGCTTCCGCTGTCCACGTAAACTTACTCTTTTTTCTTTTGATTACTAAGAGTGGTTCAACAATATTAGCGAAATCTTCGATAGTAAGAAGTAAGAACATAAAGTAAGAAGATAGTAAGAAGATCGATAGTAAGAACATAATCCAAGGAAAGACGAAAGTTTCTTGGCGGTGTTGGGCGGTGGGAAATTCTTAATAGTTTTTATTTTTGAATCTTGCGTTTCTATACCCTTTTGCGAAATTTTATAACCGAGATATTTAAGTTCTTTAGTTGCGAACTTGCATTTTGAGGCGTTAATTGTAAGACCGGCCTCTTTTAATAATTTAAAAACTTGTTCGAGGTCATTAATGTGTTGTTCCAACGTACTACTCGTTATAATTATATCATCTAGATAAATTAAAGTTGATTTTCCTAGGACAGGCTTTAGAACAATGTCCATAGCTCTCTGGAATCTTGATGGGGCCCCACACAACCCAAAGGGCATGCGTAAAAATGCATAAGTGCCCGATTTTGTTATAAACGCGGTTTTGTGTATATCTTCGGGTCTCATAGCTATTTGATAGTAGCCAGACGTTAAGTCCAAAGTAGACATATATCTTGTCGATTTGATCTGTCTAATGATCTCGTCTATAACCGGCAAAGGGTAAACTGGAAATTTAGTAATGCTATTTAGTTTTCTGTAATCAATAGCAAACCTCCAAGCCCTTTTATCCGAAGGAGGAAACTCGTTCTTTTTCCTACATAGTACGACTGGACTCGCGTACTCACTATTTATGGGCGTTATTATTTTATTCTTTAACATCTCCTGAATATGTTCTTCGATGATTAGGTCTTTTTGTTTATCATAACGATACGGTTTAGTCCTACAAGGTTTTTCGGCATTTAATTAAATCTTGTGAGTCACGATCTGGCAGTTTCCTGGTTTTTCTGAAAACAAATGAGAAAAATTACTCACCACTTGCTGTATTGCTTTACTTTCCTGGTCATTCAGATGGCTAAAGTCCACTTCAGGTGTCTCCACAGGTTCCACCACCCTCTGGTCCATCTCCAACACCACGGAACTATCTTGAAAATTTAATTTGGCCCTCGCGGCCCTTAAAAAGTCCATACCTAAAATAAGAGAGTGTTGCAGGTGTTTCACCACAAAAATTAATACTTTGAGATTTTCCTCTTTTACCTGTAAGTTTAATGATAATTTCCCGATGCAGTGACATGTTTTTTCTTGCGCCGCTATAATTTCCGTATTTCTGGTTTTAAATAGTCGTATCCTATAAAAATTCTTTTTGAAGAACTTTTCACTCATAAAATTTCCTTCTGCTCCTGTATCTATGAGGGCTTCTACTGGTACATCGCCAACCAGGACTTGTATAATTGGTAGCTGTGAGTGTTTTACGATGACCGTGTTTAAATGTCTATTTGAGGGTTTTTTTAAAACTTCCGGGGTCTGGACCCTCCCTTTCACAGGCCCCTCTACTCGTTTAAAGCTTTCCTTTCAATCTGTGTCTTCTGGGTACGCGGATGTTTATTTTCAAATTTTCTTCTTGGGCCTTGACCTTCGAGTTTCGATGCGTTAGCTTGATAGTTCTTTCCCCCATATGAGCGATTTCCACTTCTGGTTTCCTCCTTCCTTCTGGTACTTTGAGAATATGTTTCCCTCTCGCTTTTTCCGCGATTCTGCGATTTTGAAACTTCACCGCCAATTCGAAGAGTTCCTGCAATGTTCTTGGGTTTCTAATTTCAAAGTAGTCTTGGACAGCGGGTAACAATCTTGGTAATATTATTTCAATTATCTCCGCATCGGGTTTTTTCCCATACAGCATATCCGTTAGCTTGATTTTTCGTAAAATAAAGTCCGTCAATTGTGCTGTATCCCGTTGATAGAAACTATATAGCTCGGCTTTCAGCCGTGCGCGATCTTTCACTATGGGGAAGGCCTTTACTAACGATTTTTTGAAATTTTCAAATGTATACGTCGGGCTTCCAAATTCACCTAGTAGAAATTTTCCTATGTTTTCCACCATAGCGCGGCCTGTCCTCTTAGTGCTGATGTGGCGATGGCAACTTTTTGTCTTTCAGGCACAGGGTAGAGCTGAAAGTGATTTTCTAGACCTTCGAGAAATACCGCTTCCGAACTTTTTCCGTCGAAATAGACGTTTGGCTTGATTGATGCTCTCAAAGTCTGGACCAGGTATCCAAATCCTTCTAACTGAGTTGTCATTTCTTGGTGTTGTCCAACGGCTTCCATCCAATTTTCGGCCATTTCCGTTCGATAAGTGTTCGTGCGCCAATATAACGTTGCGCGCCTCCAACTTGCACGCAACCAAGAGGTGACTGTGAAAACTTGTATACAAGATAGAGCCTTGTGAAGGGTTTAAGTCCCTTTTTATTCAACGTAATAAATTACAATTGCGTCCTCTTGACGCTTACAGACTGTGCCAACTTGGCAGTCAAATAAAAATAATAACCTGAAAAGAAAGTAAAGACAAGATTCTAACTACGAGGCTCTAACTAACTCACCGCGTTTTACAATACCGCTGCTAATTCAGCAGACTTGAAGCTCACTGGAACGATTACCACTAATTCCCGCCAAGCACATAGGCCGCAACGCGGGGTTCTTCAATTCTCGCTAACTACCTCCGCGCTCGCTAAGTAAGAAAAAATCACACCGAACACGTTTCCTTCTATTTAAATCATAGTACTTCCGCTGATAATTTGAATCCTTGCGCGTTCTACTCAAATTTACATATTCTGGCATTGGCAGTTCCAGGGGAAAGTAAGGCTTGACAGGAAAGATAGTTTAAACTTAAAATAAATGTTAGTTAAAATAAATATAAACCCTACAATGCAACCTCACTTTTTAAGCTGCTTCTTCATTCAGTGAACTCAGCTTCAAATTAATAATCGGTATAATAATAATATTGAAAGCAAATCAGGTTAAAAATTAGATTTAAAGCATTTTAAGTCCACACTTCGGTAATAAAAATTAACATTCATATTCTCTCATATCTAGAAGTCACATCTCATAAAGTTAGTTGCATTAGATCCTGATATTATTGGAGAAAGGTACCCGATCACTGATCGTCAAAGAATTAAATGTTGCACATGCCCCCAAAACATGTGAATTTGCATTACGTTCTCGTAAACATTTTGCCATTCGGTTACTACGTAGGGTATCTTATGTTAATTAATCGCTTATTACGATTTAAGTCTTTACTATAACTTCTCCTTTTCCTATCCTTGACCAGAATGAAATTTAGTTGTAAGTATTTAAGCTGAGGGTTTTGAATTTAAGACAGAGTGTTTCTGGTATTCGTGCGTCACGTAATTAGTTCCTACCAGCTCTAACATCTGTAATTTTCGGCTTTGCGCCTTTCGCAGCCGATAATGTAATTCTGATGCGCTGTTAGTATTATTAAGCGAACTTCCAGTATAGCATTTAATTCCGTAGTCTTTGACTACCACTCAAAGTTTAATTTTACGTTTGACTGTACTTTTTTTTATTTAGCACCTAGACAATACGACCACAGTTATGCACATCAAAAAATGGCATAACTGGAACTGGCGAACTCTACTGTATGTATGAACTCTGACTCAATCCATGAACTTTTCATCAACTGTCAATGAACTCTGAACCATCTATGAACTGCAACTCCGTACTCACACTGCACACTGAGCAAACCTTTCAACTTAAACCCACGATACTCACAATGCAGTTCACAAATATGTATTACACTGTTCCAAAAACATCACATTACTATCACAATAACTTAACCACGATAATAATGTTTAATGTTTTTTTCATTCAATTCTATTTGTTTATTTGTGTACATATTTCACCATCAACTGTAATGTATGGTATTGTATTGTAATGTTATTGTCATCAGTAACTGTATCTCCCGGCCCACAAGTTCTCTATGCCCTAATGATAACGTTTCAATTAACACCGATGCGTGGCGTAAGTACGCACTGTGGAGGTATTCTTCTCAAGACGATTAGTGTGAAGAAGTGACACCACTTAGTCCTGTCCTGTCTCCCCCCACCGGGTTTTTTTTTTCATCGCCACGAGTTGCGATTATTCTAGCACAACAATGTACTACTTTTATGTTCCAAGTTCTATCTAAGTAAAAGGTTATTATCTTCTTAAGACCTCATCGTTTATATCCGTCCTTTATCATAGCGATAACTCGCTTCACGTCTGTTAAGGTTAAAAGACTAAGACAGCACAACCAGATCAAGCGTAACCCTATAAATCACTCCCAAACAAATTAATGATCAAGTTACATGAACAAGCAGTATTTAGTTTCCCTCCATCAAAACTGCATGCTCCGCCAAAGTCTAGTGCTCCGGGTCCATCTTAGACATTGTGGGAGAATCGATGAAACCAGCCAGTATTTTTAATTGCAGAAGTTCAGTAGTGATTTTTTGGAACCGTTAGAGCCCCCTTCCTACTTTACCCAGTTGCATAACAACCACCGCGATTTGACAACTGGCAATGAGACATTACAAAGACATTTGTAAATTTCTGTTGAGTGAACCACGCAGTGACAGTTATAAGTTCGAAGTACTTAACATATAAAAGCATTCGTCATCCTAAAAGTTGGGCCACAACTAGAAGCGGACTTTTTGGTAGATATCAAACTAACGAGGAAAGGTTAATTGAGTTTATTTTGAAAAAAATATAGAAGCAAAACAGTTTTTTTTTTTTTTTTTTTTTTTTTTTCAAAGTGTCGCTAGAACAAGAGTGATAGCCGCCTAAGGCAAGCAGTATGAATGTGTAGGGAAAGTAACCTTATGTGCAGGTAAATAATGAATACCAAAAGGAGTTTTTTTAATGAGACATCTACATGTTAACTTAATTTTGGGGATGGATTGTTTTATAGGTTGCGAGGTCGAAAATTAATTTTCAGCAAGCTACTGTGTAGTTAAAAATGAACAAGCTGGCGGAAAAAGAAGTCCAGCCGCCGGCTTTGGCAACACTTCCTAAGCGAAGAAAGCCAGGTCACTGGAATGTGACGTCACGAGTAGTCGTCCTAGTCGAGAGTCGTATTAGAGGACAACGAAATAGAGTCGTATTAGAGGACAATGAAATAAAATGCACTGCAAGCTAGTGCAGTACTTAAAGTTGCTTTCATTATTTGAAATAGATACTTAGAATGGATTTTATTCAAAGATCCAATATTTTTGTTGTTTATAAATAGTATGATAAATATCTCTCGGAATGTAATATGTTCACAAAGTAAACAATAAAATTTTCATAAATCATAAATTCTTTGGCCAAAAATAAAGCCTAAAAATTTATCTTTGTATGTAATATTAAAAATTTAAATAAATAATAATATTCACGGCTAACTAAAAACGTTTGCCTTAATCGGTAAGCATTTCCTTAAGAGCTTGTAGAGACATTAGGATTTTTTGGAGGCCGAAGAGGTGAAACATTAGCAACTGCCTTCGCCGACAATCGAGCCACGGACCTCTGGAATACCGGCCCAGCGTGCAGAACCACTACACCACGAAGGCACTCAAGGAAAGCGGGAGAAATACCTTATAAGCTTCCTTTCCATTTCGTGATTTATATAGTATAAAATAACACTTCCAAAAAACGCTTACCTTTTCCGCATGTCAAGAAAAGGTACCTCTTTTCACAATTTTATATAGCTTTAGTATACATTTGGGGCCCACCAGCGGCCGAGCGGTAAAGTCGTTGAACACTGGTAGTTCGGTCCGAGGTTCGAATCCCGCGAACGGGGCTGGCTGCATGGGCGTTTTCGTGGTTTTCCCCATGTGTAACGTGTATACGAGCCAGTTTCCCTTAGAAAGTCCTCCACGAAGGCATCCCTCCTCTTAGGCAGATAGCCCTCGAGGCTTTGCCATACTCACAAACACAAACACACACAGTATACATTTGATTATATATACAATTTTGTAAGGAAAAGTACTTTATTGTAACATATAACATTATGATATGTATGATTAATTTTATATAGGCAGAAGAAATGTCTTATTTTAAATTGTGAATAATTAAATTACTTCAGAGTTTAAAGCAATTAAAAAATTTTACGGCAATTTAAGGAGCTGTTGTTTCCTTTACTTGTAAATTTTATGTTTAACTAATGAGGAAGGAAACTATCCTAGAAGGTTTAATAACAACAGCATTTATTGAGTTAAATCAGAAATAATAATTTAAAAGGGAATTTCTGACTTTTCTTTCAAAATCTGTAGTGAACCCAATTAGTTTGGTAGTTCTTTTGCTGTTTCTGCTTATAATATTCATTATTTGCAGTTGCTGTTCTTAATGATGCCCTATATTTTTCTAATATTCATGCGGAAAAAAGATTTTCCAAACTCATTTGCATGCAAATTACTACTTACTGTTTCACTTTTCTTCAACTTAGTAATTTGTCTTTAAAAGTGAATAGTATAAAAATGTGCTAAATATTAAGTATTATATGCTACCTGTAAATATCTTGTTTCAAATAAATTAGTATATTAGAGTATTGTTTAGGAAATAATTCAGACCTGCAATTTAAAATTATAACTTAAACCCTTAAAAGTTATTAAAGTTAAAAAAATAACTTAAACCTCTAAAAATCCCCTTATTGGTTGCATATATTGTAGGGTTTCATTTATTTTCACTAATAGTTTTTTAAATAGTTCTTTTATTAGCTTTTTCTGTCTTCTCTTATTCTCCTCGTGTTTCTTCGCCAGGATGTATATTAGCTAGGGTGAACGAGTGTATTTAAACTGATATAACGAAAAGTTAATCAGAGCTTCGCTATTGTAAGCGAAGATTGTTATTTCTTCCAGCTGTTACCTTTAATATCGGCTTCGGCTTCTTGCCGCCGAGTTATTATTCTGCCAGTGTAGGTTCTGAGTCAACCTGTTAGTTTAAACTAAATTGGGTAGTCTTGTACTACTCTTACCTTTAAATTTAGTGTTACGTTATCTTTTAAGTTTCCCACCTCAAATGATCAATGTCTCTAAGCACGTAAGTCTGTCCGTCTGTAAAAGATTGTGTTCAATAAAAGGGTCTTTTAAATCCTTCTCCTGTGATATTATTCTTCCAGTCTTTAAGAAAAGTCGCAAGATTAACATTTAAGTAGATCTAGCTATATTGAATGATAGGGAAGAGAAGAAGATCCCACGATATATACTTAATTGTATCTATGTTAGTTCTAAATCCGAACTTAAAGCTTCACAAGTGAAAAATAATAATTTTTTATTTGCGGTTTTAAGCAAATACTCAGAGAAACAGATTAATACTCAAGTTATAACATATAAGTAACAACTTTTTAAACACAATTTACAAAGTTTTAAAGCAATAAATCTCTGCCTTTTCAAATGAATTTCTCAGCCTCGTAAGATACATTAAAATGAGCAAGAAAAAACATTATTAACACAATTTAAAGCTTGCAGTCAATTCACTTGCAGCTTAAAATCCAATTTAAACCTTGCAATCAATGTAACACTTGCCGTCAATTCACAATAAAAGCAGCAGGTGACAGCACTGCACATTTTTCTTATTTACTGCTTCAAAAATGACCTACAGTGGGGCCCGAACTAAAAGATGGTGAACGATAATTCGTCACCACCAGAATTTGGCGGTTGGTTCCGCAACCGCCAAATTCCAGCGCCTCTTGTAGGATTTTCATCAAAGATTTTGTTCATACATCAGAACCACTAATAAACTTAAAAAGAAATAAACCTGATGTAAATACCACATGACTTCCTTATTAGGCCTATTAAATTATGCACATTTTTTGCTACACGTCATTTAAACTTTTTTCCTCGAATTAATTAACCGTTTCCTTAAGGCAAGTTGAAAATGGCATCAACAATTGCCAATTTTTAAATTAAATATCCTTGACAATTTTTGTCTTACTGTAATTAAGCTTCCTGAATTTCGGTTTTTCATAAAGAGTGTAAAATTTTCCTAAATATACATACAGGATCTGGGAGTTACCATTAAAAGTTAGATTTCGTTATTTGTCGAAATTTCTTTTTAATCTCACACTGTCAAAACATAACTATTTTAGTTCAACATATAATCGTTCTTTGCTCATATCGACTCATGCGATGGATTCTTAAACTAGAAGAATACAATTTAATATTTAAACATATAAGAAAAAATTATTTTAGCGGAGGCTCTATCAAGAATTACAGTGGATAATGAAGGGAAGGAAGTGAAATGTGCAACGTTAACTTCAAAAAGTGTAGATTCACGAAAAACAGTTATCTCAGAACTACAAACATACCTAGAATTTAAAAATATTTATACGTATGTGAAAGTTCCCGACCACATTGAACACCATGATATAATAGATATTAGAAACAGAACTGCAAATTTGGAAATTTCTGAGAATCTTCTGTTATACTCAGAAGTAACAAATAGTAATAATGAATTAAGATCGATTATCCCAGCGAGTTTAAGATTCAATATTTTACAGGAATTCCATGATGAGTCAATTTCAGGTGGAATAAGAAAAAACGGTCCAGAGAATAACGGATTCTGTTTATTTTTCTCAGCTAAAAACTTTGTGAATGTCAAATACTGCAATGATATCATTTAACTAACGATATTATTTATAGACCGGCTGAGTACACAAACATCACAAAAGCTACTTTCTTTAAGGAATTAACAGGTATTAACCCATTAGGTTTCTATCCACGCAGTGAAAAAAAAAGAAAAAGTAATCTCTGATCATTTCTCAAAGTGAACAGAAATAATTACGCTCAAAGAAGTTTCCGCTAAAATTGTTGCAGATTTATTTTAAAATAAATTTATATTAAAATATAGAGCGCTACTTAAAATAAGACAAGGTAAAGCAGTTCGTTAGCCGAATTTTTTAGTATGCATGTACAACAAGTTTTTGCATTTAGATTTTAGTATGGTTCCTTATCGACCACAGCAAAATATTGCAGAGAGACTGAATAGAAATATAATTAAACTTATACGCAGCTATGTAAAACATTTTCACCAGTGTTAAAATGACTGTGTCAAGCACCTCGCATTTACATTTATGACTGCTAAACATGATTCTACTGGGTAGACGCCGGCTGAATTATTTCTTGGCAGAAAGTTAATTATAGCCCTCCATAAACTTTCTTTCGTTCTAAATAGGTCCGCAGAATTTAAGACGGCAAACATTCAAAAGTTAGTGATTGAGACAATTAGAAATTCGGATGGCTGGGTTGAAACAAAAGTTTTATGATGACAAGATAAAGCGGGAAGTTGACTTTAATGAATTAGCTAAAATGATTTTCCTCGCCCAGATATCTTTCATGGAACCTACTTTTTCAGTTTCCATTATTCCAGGTTGAAAACTAAATCTACGAGGATAAATATACAGCATTTTCTCTAATGTTATATTTTATTTGTAAAATCGTGGAGTTTTAGTTCTCTTCCATATGAACTGTAATCATCCTTCGCTTCCCATAAAACCTTCTTTCGATTCTAAATTTCCTAAATCCTCCTGCTCATCCATTCCGCAAATGAAGCACTTCTGTAAGTAGAGTGGTGGCTAGTCTCTTCTGAAAGTACCTTTGTTCAATACAAGAGGAACAATATTTACGGAACGCTAGAAACTTCTTGTACCATTTTCGAAATACATGAATTTTCTCTTCAAAATTTTATTCTTTCTTTTAAATGAAATCACCATGGAAAAACAAAGGAGGTACTAGTTGAGTTCATATTATATACATATATGCATATATACATATATACATATATACATTATATGCATGCAGGTATATACTAGGTATGCAAACATAGGCACTTGAATGTAGGTTTCGATGTTTTTTGGGGGGATATGCAGTGAGATTACATAGCTTTAAGATGGCAGTTATTTTAATTTTTATTAGTAAAACTTTCTATGTGATTTTGATTGCAGTTGACGATCATTCGGATAGTTTTAAAGCTTTTTTCTGATAACGTTTGCCATATACTGAAATTGTTCTACAGAACAATGTGAATTATTAGCAACATAAGAAAAATTCAATTAATAAGAAAAACGTCTGATACTTATTTCAGTCTTCGAACAACTTGATTTGCCTCACATGGTAGTTTGGTGTGATCAGTCAATATGTTTTAATCCATGCATAAGCCAGTTACTTTAAACTATTTAAAAATATGCTACCGCAGATGTGACATCTGCTTTGTTATAACTAAGGATTTTGTTAATATTGTTTCATATTTTTGCTATCTTCTTTACTTCTGATAGTAACGAAATAATGACCTCATTTTATCTTTAATTTTGGCAATAAATTCCCATAAAATTATTCATTTTCTTTATAATTTCCATGACTTTGCTATTTAGTTAAAGAGTATTGTGAAAGTACCTTAATTTTTTTAACTAGTTTTGGAATATTATAAAAATTGCAGTTTAATAATGAATTAAAAAAATCACTGTGTTTCTTTACAAATATTAGCGAGTAACGTCCATTATATATTTAAGACCAAGTAACATAAGAAATCAACTGCTTCCTCACTCTGATTCGAATCGTGGATTTTCCAAATGCTTAACTGGATGTATTAAATAATTGTATCACGACAGCATGCACGAAGGAATTCCTTACAACTATTCAGACTATGAAATCTTTATCTAGCAGTATTTGCTCATTAAATTTAGCATGCGTTATGAATTATGTAAAAAGGACTAAAAATTCATGGAATGGAAAAAGGAGAGAGAATATTAATTGCTAAAAGTGAGCTTTAATATTTTCCGTTTATTTTTTCATTCTCTTAAGCAAAAGCAGTGATGAGCAAAACTAATTAAAATCAAAAGCGGAGCTCTGCTTAAATTATTTCCTCTATTATTATTGTCAGATTCCCACCCACCGTATGGGGTTTACATTCAGTTTATAAATCTTATTTCATTCTGCTTTCTGTGTTTTATAATACTTTAATACACATTACTGAAATAAGAAGAAACAACAATAACGTATTTTATGAGGGCGAATAGATTGAAAAACATTTTATGCTTTTCATTACGATGGATTAGAGAGGCAGAATAAGATTTTGAGTAATGAGGCGAAGGAAAATAGAAAAAGCAATATATCGTTAAGAGCAGCTGAAAGTTAACAGTTTGATTAGAGCAAACCAAACTTCAGAAACTTTGATAGAAAAGCAATTAAGTTCGTATTTGGGCTCAAAACTATTAATAAGAGAGCATAAACATAATATGATAAAGGACTTCGTTATTAATTCCTCCTTAAATTTCACATGGAATTGAAAACCAACATCGTTCATCGCGTTTCTGCTCAAACTTCAGTGTAGTGTTACAGAGAATTCATCTAACAAAATCTTTTTAAAGAGATATTTTATGCAATAGTTTCCTAATTTATAAGAAATTAATTTCCAATTATATTTCGGAATGAAGGGATAATAATCACTAGCGTATAATTGATAACTTATGTTTTTATGAGAATAAACTGACATGTTTAATTTATGAGAGATAGGTGAAGATCAAGGTTATAATTACTTTTCATTGCATCATTCTGTTCATACATTTAACTCCATTTAATTCATAATGTACAGTTAACTTTCATAAACTCTTTTTAATGTATGTTTTTATCCTTTTAATTAGATGCATGCTGAAGTTTTTCCGTCCAGAATAACAGGAAAGAATAACATTGAAAAATTTCTCTCATTACCTCAATGTGCATGAATAAGATATACCTTTAGCAAATGTGAAATACAATGAAATAAAAAAATGAATTTCTGACTTCCAAAGAAACTGACGAATCTCCCTATTGAGCAATTAAGAATAATTACAACTATTCTAATTTACTCTAAAAGGCTTTTTTTTTCAGGTTGCAGTATTATCTGTATTCTAATCCTCTTTGTTAAACACATTCGCTGCCTCATCAAAAGTTTCTTTAATCTAATTAAATAGGCTCCTTCCGTGGTACATTAATATTTTGTTAAACTCTCAGACAAAAGAAAGTAATTTCTTGTCTTAATATTAAACTGATTTTTCCAATGATTCTTTAATTACATTGAGACCATTGTTTTAAAATGTGGGTATCATTAAACTTCTTGATGTTTCATTAGGCTTTTCTATCTTTATTTGCGAAAACGAAAATTAACTAAAACGGCAGATTTGAAAAGGGAAACTTAAAGAGAATTAGTCATTTTTAAAAGTCCAAATTCACCCTCTTTATTTTCGTGATAGCATTTTACTTTTACTTACCAAAAGAGTGCTTAGTTAGACTATCTTTATATGTCCCTCACGCAACCGATGGCACGATTTTTAACTGCTAGATTCATAAACAGAATTCTAACCATCACTGCCACAGAAAAATCAGGTAACGTACGCTGTAGGGCCATTTAATTATAGAGTTATCCATCATCCCATTTATCCTAAAAATCAATTTAGTACCTAGTTTCGTTTGAACTCGTAATAATTACGTAAAAGTTACTGCAGCAAAATATACATTAAATCCATGTACCAATTTAAGAAAAAAAGCTTCCAGAAGCCGAAAACTAAAAATACGGGTCAACATACTGAGACCGTAGAAATAGTTTTAACCGCATAAATCTGTGCGTTTGTGAAGCACTGGTGACTCCTCACGGCTTCAAGCAATATACGAAGGCTGTGAATCATATTCGATGCACAGGGCTCCGAAAAGTAAGGCCGCTGTGAATCATCGGTGATGCACATGGTAGTCAAGGTGTTAAATGAGCGAGTATCAGAAATGCTTCGCAAGTTTAAAGAGAATTTGGGAAATTTGTAAGAAAGAAATTACCCTTTGCTATGTAAACACACGTATTTAATTTTACACTTGTACGTGTATACCAAATTCAGCGAAATTTAAACAAATTTCTTGTAATGATTGTATTTTTGAGTCGTTTATAAGATATCTTGAGTTAATTGATCAGTTATTATGATTCAAGTTTTTTTCGCATTCCCCACCCTAATACAAGTTAGGTTCTTGTGTCTTTAAGCTGAGATTTGAATCCTTAGATTAAAGTTTCTGTCAACTGTGTGTTGTTGTAGTATTTTTCGAAAAGTTAAAAGTTACAGCCCAGCATTAGCATCTCCCTAGCCGATGTTAAAGTTTCTGTCAACTGTGTGTTGTTGTAGTATTTTTCGAAAAGTTAAAAGTTACAGCCCAGCATTAGCATCTCCCTAGCCGATGTTAAAGTTTCTGTCAACTGTGTGTTGTTGTAGTATTTTTCGAAAAGTTAAAAGTTACAGCCCAGCATTAGCATCTCCCTAGCCGATGTTTTAAAATACACGCTAATAAATCTGAGCTAGCTTAAATTAGTCTATTTTGTATTTTGTCTCAGACTATGTCTCTAAGTTTTAATTTAAATTTGTTAATTTAAATATCCATAAGTAGTATAAGTTCCATCTGTACCACACTGTTCTGATACATTTAAGATGATATATAAAAATTATTTTAATCTTCTCCAGGAGTTCTTTAAGATGTAGAAGTAATTCACTATTACTTTAGTAGGGTCTGCACGACTTTATTCTAGATTCCAGTTAAAACAGAAACCCTGCAAGTTGACTATTACTTTAGTTTCTCAAGGTTACTTTTGAAGTAACACGAAATTTTGCTCTTTTGAAAACGAGTATCACAATATATCAACGATTCTCATCAAGCCTTTTACTATTTACTAAATATGTAAGCACTTTTAGCAAACGCTGCAGAATATTACTCTATTTTAAGTTTAATATACATCTACTTTGCCCATTCAGTGTACTTACACAATAATATCTTCTAGCCTTAGATTCAACACGTCTTATTTCGAATCTCATTGAAGTAGTGGCGTTGCGTTCGTGGTTATATTCGAAATACAACTGAAGTGGTAAGCGACAATTAGCCCTCACAACCAAGAAGTAATCATAGAGCAGGTAATGGGACACAAACAGCCTGATTAAAGTTGACGAGTCCTGAAAATACTAGATCTTAAAATACCAAAACGTTTTACGAGAAGAAAATTTATGAAGAGAACAGTATGAATAGTTGATGCTGTCAGTAGTAAAAAAGTATCAGATTTTTCTTCCTCTTAATTAAGTAAACCAATCTACTTTCTTAGTTTTTATTACTTAGTTACTTCTTTCTTAGTTAGTCATTGAATTCAAATAGAAATAAAGTGAATTTTTATGTCAAAAAATATCTTTATGTAACATGTTAATTAAACGCTGAAAAGAAAGAAAAGTTAGAAAGAACAATGGTTTTAAGAAATAATCATAAAAATCATTTGAACTTGAATAAAAAAAACAAAAACTAACTTTTTCCGTACAAAGTGGTGGAAAGTCTTTGTTAGAAAAAGTAATAAATGTGATTTTGTAGTCTCAAAGTTCGTTGCTGTTCGTTTTACCGTTACAAAGTTTCAGCACATATTGAAATTGTAATTATTACGTACATCTAGTTAAAAAGCTAAGGGAGGTAATACGTACTAAAACTCCACTTATCGCGATCGAAAAGCGCGTTCAACTTGTTGGTATTTGTAAGAAACATCATCTATTCCACAAGTTATAACATTCTCACACTCATGATTTAAAATTTTGAAAAAGTGAAATATTTAAATAATAAATACTGACTATCTAACTTTGAAAATTTTATGACTTAAGACAGCATTTTTTTAAATCGCGCAAAATGCTTGAATTTTCAAAGCTATGTGCTTTTTAAATGTCCCAATATCACCGGTTATTCGCAGTCATAACGCTTAAAAATATATCCTTATTTTAGTACACGTGTTAAATTCCATTTTGCTTTATAAAATTGTGCAGTAGAAAATGGTAAAACCTTTAACATGAATATCATTACAATATCTTAAAATATTTTATATTACCATGCCATCGTAACGCAAAATAAGTTAATATTACGCAGAAGTTTCTTTCAGTTCTAAAGATTTATTTTTCCGACATTATATAGAGTGCTCCTTTTCTGATTATCATCAGCAAAATTTTAAATTCGAGAGAGAAATTGCTGGGGTTCCTTCGTCAAACAGAAATTCTCAGAAGCTAATAGCTGAACATTAAGTATATATATACCCTAAGTAAACAGGAAATTTGGTACTCAAAACTCATCGGGATTTAAATCTCTGGAGCTTTCGAATAAAGTAAAAACCTTTGAGTGGTAAATGCAACCTACACAAATATTGCGCAAGGTCAGAATGCGTAGTATCTGAATCAAAAAGGGATCAGTGAAATTAAGTTTCAGGTTAAAAGCAAAGTAACGTTAGTCTTACTGCCAAGCAGAAAATATCCAAATAAGCAAACTAGCTCTGTTAGCATAGATATAAGTACTTTCGCTCACAGCAGAACGTTCTGAGTTAAGTCCCATTTTTATTTCAGACCACACAAAATTTGCTTTCTAATTACATCAGCTGAATTATTAAAGTTACTTCATTCCATAATTACTTTAACATTAATATCAAAACTTATCGAAGCTTAAAGCACGAGAAGTTAGATTGTAAGTTTTCTTAAGGTTAGAGAAACTCAGTACTTTAACAATAAATGAATTAGAGCATATATCAAATGTTAAATGTAAAGTACAAAGTTTCAGTTAACAGGTAAAACTATAAATCCATTGCATATATATTTCACAAACTGTCTACAAAGCAAACTTTGATTTTCTAGGCGGCTCATTATGGTTAGAACAAGTGAACTCCTAGTGGCTTGAAATCAACAAGAATGCCTTCCTCTTACCATCCTCATCTTACTAGTTAACATTCACAAACGGAAAGGTCTACCAGTTGCCAAAAGATTATTCAAAGCATTGGTATTCCGTCTCGTATTGCTGTGTTCCTGTTGACTGAATTTATCGTTAGGGGCTTTTCAGTCTTTTTTTCTATGTCCAAAATATCGATAAGTTTTCCTTCGAAAACCTTTTCAGAAAACGTAATATCCATTACGCAAATAACCCCAGTGTGATTTGTCGCAATTAAATAATCTAATCCCTAAAGGAGATCTCAATCTAATTATCTGTTGAAAACCATAGCTAACTGCTTAGTGCTCACCAGCGGCCGAGCCGTGAAGTCGCTATCATTGGCAGTTTGTGCGGGGTTCCAATCTCGGCGAACAGGCCGGATGAATGTGGGTTTTCGTGCTTTTCCCCATGTGTGACGTGTATACGAGACAGTTTCTCTTAGAAAGTCCTCTACAAAGGGATCTCTCACGTTAGGCAGAGAGCCCTCCAGTGCTTTGCCGTAATTAAATTAGTAAATAAACCTAATGACTTCAATAAAAAAATAACTATTACTTACAGTAGTAAAAATTTATTATTCAAAACAAGCTTTATTAGTATAGATTATCTCTATTTTATTGTATTGAAATGTCTGGAAGCTAGATTAATAATAACTAAGAATATTATTGCTCGCGTACGGGTTCGTAATAGATTAGATGAAAAATGAACAAAATTTATTCTTATCACAAGAAATAAAACAAAATGCTGAAATTTTTCCTCACAGATATTCGTACAGCATCACAATATCACACAGTAGTTATATTTTAAACTACTAAAACGTTAAATAGAACACAATTCAAAGCACACAGAAAGCTAATCCGATCTCACCGCGAATTCGCTACAGTAAACAACAATAGCTATCTAAACAACTGAACTGAGATTTTTTTCCTCCGGCTTTTATAAGCTTTTTAATCAGTCACGAGAAGCTTCTCGTAATTTCTCGAGGTTTCTTGAAAGCAAAAGAGTAGAATTACAGTTACAGATAATGCTTACAATGCTAAATGCACGTGCTCTTTTATTTTTACTTTCCCGGCGTAGCTTTCTCTTAGAATTCGTCGCGCGCTACATTGCACGGGAGAATAAAACAATTTTAATTACAGTTCTATTAAAAATAGTCAACTAAATACAAAATCCGTAACAATATTAAAATATCTGTGCAGACATTGATTTATTTTCAGAATTACTAGATTTATCCAGCTCCAATTTTAATATGATTTCCCTGGAAATGAAGCACACTTTTCCGTAACATTTTTGTTTCTTGTTTTCGATCGAAATGCCACTAAAAATATTAAATTTCCTATGTATTTTAATTATTATGTCGAAAGATTTTCGCCGTAAAACACGATTGCGATATAAAAAATGTTACATTCTTTTTTATGATTGAAAAAATTCAAGCATAATAAAAAGATTTCAAATGTTTCAGATTACAGAAAATTGCGTCAAGAAAAGTAAACTCATATTTTAATAGCTACATTTCTTTAATTTTACATTTGCTTTATTACGGTACGCTAACCTCATAAATTAACATGAATTACTTTGAAACTGCATTAACAAATGTTTTCTATTCAGTTAAGAAACTCCTGGAATTTTTCAGGTTTTATTCAGGAGCTGTGACTTGAAATATTATTTGCTCTTGAAAAACAATAAGCGTATATTCCGGTGAATAATGCGCACTTTTAATGCTAAAAATATGAACGAATTTTACAGGTGACTATTATACGCCTGATATAAAAATGATAGATCCATTTTCTTTCGCAAACTGAAGAACTTTGCATTTGAAGCCAGCACTGTGTTGTTTCGTTGTTGTAAATCATCATCATTCATCACTTATCACTAAATCACATTATCACAGAGGCACTTTTGTTTTTGCATAAAATACATTTTTCTTTATGTTATAAGGTATTTCTCTCGTCTTCCTAGCGTGCCTTCGTGGTGTAGTGGTCTGTACGCTGGGCCGGTATTGTACGCTGGGTCCGTGGTTCGATCCCCGGCGAAGGCGTTTGCTAATTTTTCATCTTGCCTGCTTCTAAAAAATACCTAATGTCTCTACAATGACACCCAAAGTAAAAGGGTGGTGGATGATAATTTCTCCCTACCGTGGATTTGGCGATTGGGTCCCCTAAAACCCCAGTCGCCCTTTAAAAAGAGGAGTATATAAGGTATTTCTCCCACCTTTTTGGCGTGCTTTCGTGGTGTAGTGATTCTGCACGCTGGGCCGGTATTCCAGAGGTCCATGGTTCGATTCCTGGCAAAGGCGTTTGCTAATTTTTCATCTTGCCTGCTTCCAAAAAGTAACTAATGTCTCTACAATGTTTTCACCGCTACATGACGTTCTACAGTTAATATCAACAAAGAGTGTAAATCTGAATCTTTTAATTGGTGAGGGGAAACTGATAAATTATGATAAACTTCTACATTAGTAGCACTATTGCAATTTCATCTCCAGTGCGAGAAAATATATGATGTAAAATTTTTCTTATTCTGTTTCTCGGATGATACTAGAATTTCCATCTACAAGAGAACATTTAAACTAAAACTTAGTATTATACTCAAATCATTCAGCCTCCGTAATAAGCGCAAACAGAATTCTGATATACTATATAAAGGTTGACTAGTTTCGGTAGCATAAAGTAAATCCAGACTCTTAACATTCTTAGAGCGAATTATCGCTTCGTCATAACAGAACTGCAAAGTCATACGAAGATTTAACAACCCTTTTTATTACATCAGAACTGGAACATGAACGACGCGTACTTACAAATGTGCCAACTGCTTGTGGCGATGTAACTTAAAGTAACAGTAAACTCAAATCTAAACTAAGTCTAGTGGCCAAGGGCTACACAAATGATTTAACGCAAAGTTAGCTCAAAACCTCTTACCGGCGTAACAGTTTAAATATCGATTTCAATTACAATCGATTTCAGCTACAATGAAAGCTGAAGAATAAATTTTTAACTAAGCTAGCTAACCTAGTAAAGCGGCTACGAGAGGCAGAAACACGCTCTCTCTTACAGTCCGAAAATCTCATGTTATGTACTCTCGAGCTAATTTACGTTCTAGTAGGGAAAGGGAAGGGAGAAATAATAGTACAGATCTAAATCATAAATAACATGTTATTTAAAATAATAGGAACCTTATAACTAATTGGCAGATTTTATATGATTTTTAAACGTGCCGAAGTTTATGCGGCACTCAGGTATTTGATCATTCTTCTAACTAATACTCAAATATTACCGTTATATGAAACAATTATCTGCCATATACGTAATATATGATGTCAGAACCATCTTTATTAATTACAATTAAGGGTGCAAATGCTCATAACATATTCATTACTTGCCTTCTCTGTGTTATTATGTAATATTTTAAGAAATCTTTCCCCACGTATTAAGTTCCTCTGCATACAATCACTTCCGCCAAATACCTAAGAGTGACCTTATTATAAGGTGTGACTATTGGGTTAATTTAAAGAAAATTTAAAGAAAGTTTGAACATTTTCCAGATTTGTTTCCCTGAGCATAGCGATAGTCTAATAATATACAGTTGTTACTCTAACTTCAGTTCGACGACAGTTCAATTAATATAATTAAAAATTTTACCTGCATTTACCTACTCTTCATACTAAGCAAATTCCTGTTAGGAAAGAATTTAGTTCGTAAAAGTGGGGTTTTTCTCTATTCTACAGGCTATATCTTATATGAAAAATTTATTTTAAGCCATAGGTCTCAATAACTTCTCTTTAAGTTACAAAAGGAAACAATCAATAAATTCGTAAACGTTATTGAAACTTGGACAGAACCGCAAACAAATTTATAGAAAATTATTAACAAGAGTCTTCGAGATTTTTTCCAGTGAAACAAAGATTCAGTATTTTCTCCACCATGGAGTGTCTTTTCTATTTCTCTGTATCCCACAAACATTCTATTTTAAATTGAGACACATGAAGGTTATTAGATCTATATCCGTCACGACTCTTCCAGGATGACATTAATTATTACAGGAACCTATAAAAAACTCTTCTGTTCCGAAATTTTACCTTTTCGAATCTTAAAGATTAATTTTAAATTCAGATGCATCATCTATAATTTTTTGTTAGTATAAATATGGATGCAGAAGAAAGAGTAATCTCAGTAAACCTGCACGTCAAGAATGTCGTACCCAATTCCCAGATAGCGATATCTTAATACTTTCTTAATATGTTAGCATCTTTATGTATAACGTACACATGTTTTGAAAGAAGCGGCATGCATTTCCTTTCCAAGAGATAAATCTTGATATAAATATGTATATCATACTAACGAAAAATAATGCATCTTGAATACTGCAATAAAATGCGTGGCATCTAAGGTTTTTCTAACAGGCCTTGGTGATGTAAATATTCTTTAAACAATTTTTGAGAGTATGTTGTATTACATTGCTTTTATCCGGCATCTTTATACTGTGTTACAAACATCTGTGCGTACTACAAAGGTTGGTTTGACTTATTTGATTATGGCAAAACACTCAACAGATATCTCTCTAAGGTAAGGGATATCTTTGTGGAGGGTTTCCTAAGGAAAACTGGCTCGTATATAAATTACACATGGGAAAACTCCAACAAAACACCTATGCAGCCAGTTCGTTCGCCTGAAGTTCGAACCCCGGACTGAACTACCAGTGTTCAGCTACTTTACCGATTGCTGGTGGCCCGCGTACTGCAAAGGACCGGTCAGCTTGAAAGGATCTTAAGTTTTACTAACGTTTATTTTATTTTAAATCTTTACTATCACTTCTTATTTTCTACTTCCGACCAGAATTATAAGCGTTAACGTATTTATGCAAAGTTTGTCTGGCGAACGCCAAGTATTTAAGTTGTGGCTTTTTGCCAAGCGAGAGAGAGGAAGCAGTTAGTCGAAGCAGGCCGCTTACCTTAGAAGTTTTACTCAGTTGCTGGTTGCCTTCCAGGCCAGAGGTTTAATCCTCTTGATAATTTTTAAACGTATTGTAGTGTTCACAGTTCTCTGTACTACATACGGCTTCCTGTTAATATAAGGCCAATCTTCCACGTTTATTATTTTAAAGTTAAATTAGAGTTTAGTTTTATTTTTATATTTTTACATTTAGACCACAAGTAGTGGGTCTTTGTATTCCGAAGTACCGAAGTTATTGTAAATAGAGAAAAATAAAGGGTTTTGTATATCCTTCTTGTGTATCCTGTCTACTTCCCACAGTTATTGAACATAGCTTTAGTAAGCTCTCTGTTCCGAGTCAGGTCCTTGCATGTTCCCGAAGAAAGTAAGACGGAACATTGAACCTGATAAGCTTAGTCATAAAGTTTTACGTTTTACCTTCATTCGGTGGTTTAAAATGCATTTCAGCTTAGCAAATGAAATTGACACATATATTTTTCGTGCATGAACTCGAGTTATATTTGATGTTTGTAAAATATCTATAATGTGAAATGCTCATCATTACTAAGTAGATATTTACAAACCATTCTTTAAAGGAAGGACAAAATGAGCTAGCAATAAACTGCTTTAAAGAATAAAATTTTGTCTTACCTCAGAGACTTTCCTTTATCATGATGTTCCATTTAATTCTACTCACTACGAAGTACGAAAAACTCTCAGCCAAAAACGTCCAGAGAAACGCATTCGAGATTCGTATTTTCTTATCTGTCAAAATATAGAATACATTGCAAAAGATCCAATATTAATAATTGTCTGTTTATCTTTTGTTATTTTTAGGAAACAAATGGGATATGGATTCGCAGATTTTCTCTTGAAAAGAAAGCTTAAGCTTTTGAGGCTCAAGTAGGTACAATATGAACTATGTCATTTTCACGTAAAATTATTCTGTAACACTTTTCTGTTCAGACATTTTACCGTAAGCCTGACCTTTTATATAAGGAACCTAAAAACTGTAAGAAGGTTACAATTAAATTATTTTCACTAAATGTAGTATCTATGCTTATTAATAGCCACGTGTTATAAGAAATTAAATCCTTTAAATTATTTTCTCTTGAAAATCAGTTTAATAATATTTGCCGTTTAAAAGAGTGATGTGCCGGTGTTGATTTTACGCAATTCATAACAAATATTTATTTAAAGCTAAGGATATGAAAGTAAATGTTCATTTAAAATAGCTGTTATAATATTTGATCTCTATGTGAAACTAATCGCAAAAGAACCAATGTTAGTTTCAGTTACTTTTATTTTATAAGAAAAGCTTCATGAATTGGACACTGTTGGTTTCTTCAGAAAATAAAACACAAGTACCATAAACAGAAAGAGAGAAAAACGAATTTTCGCAATTTACCAGTAGCTAACAACGATGCCTTCTATTATAAAGAAGGAAAAGAGAAAAAGCAAGTGATATCATTTAGTTATGGAGAATGGAATCAAAAATTATGTGTTTATAAATGGGTTCATAAAAGAGGCTAGAATTTAAGTCATTATCTAATGCACAGAGATTTTTTTAGGTAGAGAAATGCTCGAGGAAATTTAATTTCTCAACTGAGGAAGTATTTTGCATGATTTTGCCTGAAGCAAAGCTGCATTTTAGTTTCATAAGAAACATGCTGCACAGTAGAAACGTTTCTTTCTTTATTCAACCGTTATTATCCTGTTCATGAATTATCGTGTTTCTTAATGCGAAATTTTAAACCTTTTTTTCTTTTTTTTAATTTAACCTAATTTATAACAAGTCATATTGATAAGCAGTCCTATAAATTCCAAAAGAAACCCGAATTATTTTACTAAAAGGATAAAAAATAATGGATTCTGTCCTTAAACAGCCGACTTCTGACATGAAAATCTTGTGTAATTTATAACTAATAATAATATTATAATATAATAAATACTAAACAAACAAGAAACGCTTTACATTTTGTACCAAGGAACACGAATATTACTCAAAATGAAAAAAATAAATAAATAGGCTTTCTATCTCACAACAGTTTTAGTCACAACCTAAAAGGCAACATTGCTTTGCTCAAATTCATGCAAAAAAACGTCGTCAATTTGTGAATAAGATTTCCTTGAGGCTCTCCTTCTCCACAGAAATCTCTGTAAATTAATCAGTCTCTTTAATTCTAAACCATTTCCCCCACTCATTTATAAATAGATCAGTTTTTAATCTGATTCCCTTATCCACCCATAAACGGCATTAGTTAAACTATTTCTTTTCAGAATTTTTATTTTCTCTTTCATTATAAAGGGGACTTACGTGCTATTAGCAACCACCTTAGTCGAAGTCGCCAAATTTTTAGATTGCGCCAAACTCTGGCAACCATGCGCATACAGATCCTTCAGTCAAGCAACTCGCAACATTTACATCGCCATTTTCACGTGCGTTCTTTTTGTCGCATTCCAACGGCTATTAAGAAATCGTGACATTTTATGCCTTAAACTTAATTTTAAGACATGCGCTTACGGAATTTGCCAGCGATGGAAAAAACTACGGTAAAGTTTCTTCAGAAGCACAGACTTTTGACCCAAAATCTCTAAAGAAAGCAACAAAGAGTTGCGTTTAATAAATAGTCAATGTTACCGGATTTTACGCGATGCGTTATCTTCGCAATTATCTGATTTTTTTAAGTGTAAACAGATCGCCCTATGTATGGAGAGAAGAATAGTAAAAAAAATTACAGAAAGCGTTGGAGAAACTACAAGTGCTTTATTTTTTGGTGATATTTATTTAATAATTATACGTGTAGCTAATACTTATTCAATAATTAAAATTTGTATTTTAAATTACTAAAGCATGTTTCCTTTTCATGTTTTGATGTTGTTTGTCAGCTTACAATAAATGTCGATAGTTTGGGAATCTTTTTTAAAAAAAGTCACTGAAACCACAACTTGCACCCAATAAGTAACTTTTTCGTTTTAATCTGTAACGTTGCGCCAAGGTGGTTGCGTTAATACGTAGGTACCCTAATAAGTTCTTCAGAATTCGTTTTACTCTGTTTCTATTCTTGACAATTGTCTTTCATTTATGTAACTGAAGAAATCAATAGTATCCAATCTCTCAAAGCGTTTCTGCTAGAATAAAATATGTGTCAGTAAACCTTGATTCTTCTTGATTCACTTTTACTTTGTCATTCTTTCCCTTAGATAATGCTGAGCAAAACGAGTCTGTAGGCCAAATGCGCCCCTTTTAATTTCTTAATGCGACCTGTTATAAAATCCTGTGCAACCAAGTTTCCATCTCTTTCCTACCGATTTTGAACACAAACTTCCGAAATCAGCAACACCGAGTGTAGATATATTACAGTATATATACGCATGATTATACAAATATCAACTTAAGTTAAGAACATAGATATGTTAGAAAACATGTGCTTTCTTCGAATAATATAGTACCTTTCATGTCTAGCGGCTTTAATTTAGAAATTAAGTAATGATATGTGAATATTGTTGAGATAAAAAGATTAATCAGAAAAGGGGGTTTTACAGAAAGAACACTTCACGTCAAAATTTTATTTGAAAATGAAAAAGTATGCATGCGAATCATTTGATGATCAATAGGAATAGATCCCGTTTTTATACTATTTGTAATTTATTCTTAATTTCTAGAGCGAAAGGTCGTTTTCCTCTCCCCCCCCCCATTGCGTCCCC
Organism: Stegodyphus dumicola; assembly: GCF_044657685.1. Classification (NCBI taxonomy): domain Eukaryota; kingdom Metazoa; phylum Arthropoda; class Arachnida; order Araneae; family Eresidae; genus Stegodyphus; species Stegodyphus dumicola. The sequence goes on from NC_140781.1 coordinate 188,396,354, forward strand.
GCAAAGGGTCGTCACGGCCCCGTTGGCATGATGCACTAGTAAAACCGTCTTGGGCCTGCAGTTAAAAGTATTTTCCCAACCCTTCCTTAGACTGTCTTTGCTAATTTTTATCGAATGATGATGTTATGAGGAATCAAACTTTGTGTCATTCATTATCTTCAATAGGCACTACCTTCAAAAGCAGATGACGTCAAATAAAATAACATTCCGTCTTAGTTGTAAGAGTCAACGTTATTCCTTCAATATTGTGTTAAGAATGTAAGTTTAAAATTCAAGTTAAATTATGATCAAGAATATTTAATTTTTAACTTTTTGTTAGACTTGGAACTGCTTGTGGGACAATTAGATAAAACCAAATCTCATCAAACGTTATTTACATTTTTCCTAAATTAAACAAGTCTTGCTTTAAGATAATACTGAACTGAAAGAAAATTATATAAAGAATTTCATCAATAAAAGTTTTTTAAAACGAAATCGAATTAATCTTCAATATAATTCTGCCCCGTGAAAGCGTATGAACTGATGGAGGAAATCTAAATTTTTTATTGAAAATCGCATACCTAATCATTTAAGAAAAGCAATGCTTCAAATAATCTTAAAAGAGATTCATCACTGAATAAAAATATCGCATTTCTTTTTAGTCACAGATTTTGATTATTAATTGTCTTTAAATTAAATTTCCAGTTACTAGCACTATTGAAACATTTTCAATAAATCGCATTCATGTTTTATTTTTCATTGAACCATTAAAGTTATCTGATTGGTAATTATTTTATGATATAGCCTTTTTCTGTTCTTTAGAATTAAATTTTACTTTCATTAAAAATTTAACACAAATTTAAGTAAAAAAGTATAAGTTTACAGTTACTTGTGCTTACGAAGTTGAACTAAAAGTTTGCTTCGTTTTAATTACTGCATATATTATAAATACCTTTCATCTGGAGTCACTTCAGTTCTGAAGTGAAGATATCACCAAACATGAGGTTTAAATCTTAACATGAAGAGAGAAAGCTAGATGGCTGTGAAAAACATGTTAAATGAAAAGTATCTGGACAAAACGCAAGCTTACCTTGCATACATACTGATGTTAATTTCACTGTCTTACTTCAAAACTTGTGAGGAAAACAGTATGATAGCAGTTTGTGAAAATATTTTTAATATACTCGTAGTTTCTTAAGAATATTATTATTATATTATTGCACGTTAAATATACAACTAACTAATTAATTTCAAAAGATTTTAATTAACATTCAGTACAGATTATGAGTTTATAATTTGGGAAAATACAAAAAAAAATTATTAAATATATAGTTTGAACACGCTTAAAGGAAATTACAAATTCAGTTAGAGTTTTGATATATGCAATGGAATTATTTCAGTTTATTGATTAATTGTACTTCCATCTGAGTTACTAATAAATAAATCTTACTTGACATGTCATTAACTGATATTTTTCATGTTTTTGCTTTATTTTAACTCCAACAACGACACATCGTTATCTTCAAATAATTTATAAAGGAAGATTGTTTATTATTTCTATGAATGAGAATTACAAGCTATTTCTATGCACTTTTAGTCGGATATTATACCCATTATCTCTCTGTAAACCGTTATTTTTCCACTTTAAATGCATTTCATGAACCATTAATTTATGAAAACATATACATTACAGCGTAATAACGTCAATAATGGAATAAAATGTTCATAGGGCGTAAAAAGATAATAAGCAACAGAGTATGAGAATTTAGATACATTTTTCACAGTATCAAAAACTTATCCATACAGTAACTCACTACTTGAGACTTTATTGTTGAAACATTTCTAAAGTTTTGGGCATACATCGTGTTAATAACATCTGTCAACATAAAGACCATATAGCTGGAATCCTTTTCATATGAGGAAAAAGCTACTTCCTTTAAACTTACCCCGTCATGTTCTTTTCTGTTTATTTTATCATTTCAGCTTTATGGTTCAGCGTTACCAAATTGTTTTAGCTTTTGATCTTGACCTATTTTAACATTTTAATTTAGACCTTAGGAATATGACATCTTTAAATAATTTTAAAACATCTAATTTTTTAATGATTTTATATTAAAATTTTTTTCCTTAAAAGCATTTTAAAACACACCCTGCGTAAACATTCGAGCTGGAAGTAAAATTATGGTAAAGATTTTTCTAAGTTTGTACCATTTAAAGAGGGTGTGGTTTGTTTACATTAACATTTCAGCAAATTCTTCGCATTAAATCACCTGAACCATATATAATTTGCTTCTGTATACAGTTTTACACATTTATTCATTTACAAGTAATATAAAAGTTAACTTATCAACATACCTATTTATATATTTATTAGTTATAAGAAAGTAGTGCGCTTCTGACTTTACAAGGTAATTTAATTGTAGAGTTAGATTATTTCGAAGCAATAGAGAAGAAAAATTAGCAATGCGCTTGCCGGAACTCGAACCACGGACTTTGCGAATACGCGTCGAGCGTGTTGACCACTACAACATAAAGGCATGCTAAGAAGGCGGGAGAAATACCCTATATCATCTTCAAGTGAGATTTCATAAAAATGTGATTTTCCTGTTTTCGCTAATGATTTCTCTCAAGTGACCGATTAGAATTTTAGGAAATTTTAACTAATTATGTAAACACTGTATCTGTATAAATTGGGCAATTAAAAGCTTTCGGCTTTAAATTTTAAATCTTGCGAAAATGTCCGTTCTTTTCTCCATTGCGCCACTGTTTCACATCTTTCATTGCTTAAATAAAATTATGGTGATTATGTATGCAATACTGTTTAAATATGTACGTATATATGTAATGATTATGTTAATTTTATTAACAGTTAAATTTTAAGTTAAAGTTCCTTTCGTGTCAAATTCTTAACTTCAACTTACTACTTCCGGCCAGAACGCAGTTATGGAATCACTCTGAATACTTAATGAGGAGGAGCGGTATTTAAACCGCGAAGTTCTACTTGCTGAGTTAAAGAAAATCAGAGTTTCTGATTTGCGCGCGTCTGCTACTCTCTCTCTCTCTCAAAGCTGTTATTACGCTCGGCCGTACTCAGGCCCTTGATAAGCTTCGTAGTCAAATAGATTTAAGGAGCCAACTCGATTAGAATCTTGACAGCTTCGGCTATATCTCTTTAGTTAATCTTAGTTTTAGTTTATTTCTTAGTCTCTTAAGTTCAAGCCCAAGTGTCGGCTTTTATTGTACACTCCAAGACGGAGTTTTGTTAAATCTTATTGGAATAATATAGGGTTAGTTACCCTTCCATCTTGTTGTTTCTTGTCACACGAACTTAAGCGATTATTCGCTAACTAGTTCTTAAGGTTTTCACTCATAATTGCGAATACTCAGTGGCAAACCTTACATGTAATAATACTAACTTACAAACTTATAAAATATTTTTGTACTTCTTTTATCAACAAAATAATATGTATTTAGAAGACATGAAGGTGATAATAACTTTAAGGGTTCAAGTACCTTTAAAATGGCATAATATGTCAAAATTGTAACGCATTTTTAAGCTCAATATCTTTAAACTAACTAATTTATGATAGTAATATTTTTACACACTTATTTCTATATCCTTAATAAAGTATTTGCTCTGCTCATTTATTTTATATTCTAGGTATTAAATATTTTAAATAAAATAAAAGTCATATATCTTTGCCATCTACATGAATTTATAATATATACTGAGGGCAGCACTATGGATAAAAGAATCCCTAATTTTAGCTGAGCTTTATCAAACTAAAAAATTTTGCTTATTTGTAATTACCTATTTTAAAGATAATATATATATATTTTCCTAATTTTTTTTAATCTGAGAAGACGAAAATTTAATATAAAATTAAAGTTAGTTTAAACCTTAAAATAGAGTTGTAGATTCATTAGGGTTTTTTTGGAGGCCCGAGAGATTGAAAAATTAGCAACGCGGAATCGAACCACGGACCTCTGAAATACCGGCTCAGTGTGCTGACCACTACACCACGAAGGCACGTTAGGAAGGGGGAGAAATACCTTATATACTCCCCCTTTTAAAATGCGATTGGGGCTTTTTAGGGGATCCAATCGCCAAATCCTGGGTGCGGAGAATCATCATCCATAACCCTTTTTAGTTCGGTCGCCACTGTAGAGACCTTAGGTTAATTGAAAAAGCCGAAGAGATGAAAAATTAGCAACCGCCTTCGACGGGAATCGAACCACGACCTCTGGAATACCGGCCCAGCGTGCAGAACCATTACACCACGAAGGCACGCTAGGAAAGCAGGAGAAATACCTTATATTCTCCCCTTTTTAAAGGGCGAATGGGGTTTTTAGGGGACCCAATCGCCAAATCCTGGGTGTGGAAAAACCTCATCCAACACCCTTTTTTAGTTCGGGCGCCACTTTAGAGACATTAGGATTTTTTGGAAGCAGGAAAGATGATAAATAGCAAACGCCTTTGCCGAGAATCGAACCACGGACCTCTGGAATACCGGCCCAACGTGCAGAACCACTAGACCACGAAGGCCCGCTAGGAAGACGGGAGAAGTACCTTGGAATTTAGAATAATAAAAAGCATATTATTTTATCATTTTATTATCACATAGAATTTATACATTTGGTCAAAATTTCTTGAACTTCTAACTAACGATTTCGGAGAAATCGTGCACGCGAACAGGAAAGTTATGAGAAAGCTTAATAAAAAAAAACTTAATTTCCTTCACATCTTACAAATGCCCATTAATTTCTTGATATTTATAAACAAATGAAAAAATGCACTTATAAGTTTGTAAAAATGTATAATTATAGATGATTTAATTAGTATTACATACATAATCATCATAATTTCAATTGAAAAATTATGCTTCAAAGTTTCATATGATTTCAAATTAAATTATAGTTCTAAAAGTCTTGATATAAGAAGCACAATACAAGGCCCTTTTATGCAGATACAGTGTTTATATAAGTAAGAAAACTTTCCTGAAATTCTAATAATCGAGTTCGCCGAAATCATATACGCAAGCAGGAAAATTATCCTTTTGTTGAATCTTAATTGAAAAATGAAGTTACAATGAAAGGCTGTCCATTCATAAAATTTCTAAATATATAGATAGGTGTGCTATAAAATTTATTTTATTTAATTTACTTCTTTAGCATAAACTAAATATGTGTAGAAAGCTGTATGCTAAAAGGTTTTAAATTTAGATCAGAGGATAAAATAGGTATAATTTACTGAAATGCAAGTGTAAATAAACATTTGGTCCGTTATATGGTAAAATTTTAGAACTCGTTTTTATGACCTTACCTTTGGTTCTGGATTGAATTTTTATACGGTGTTAATTTTAAAATACTTATAAGTAATAAAACTTTAATATGAAAGCATAAAAGAAATTCCGCTGGTTTTAATTATTTAAACATACCTGAACCCTTAGTTTAAGCTTTCTCAAAACTATCCTTTTCCTGTTTGTGTACATGATTTCTCTAAAACCACTTGTCAGAATTTCAAGAAATTTTAAACAGTTGCATAAATCTTATGTAAGTAGAAAATGACCAACTGTGGTAAAGATTATCTTCGTTGGTTGTGGTGGCGAACGTATATGTCACATGTTATGATAAACAGGAATATAGTGGCAACTTACCCCAGGACAAGATCCAGGTCTATAGCCCGCCGTGACGAGAGAGTGACAAACACGTGAAAACAGATTTAATTCTTGCTTTATTGGATACCAACAATACTGATGAGATATTCCTTTTTTTTTTTTTTTTTTTTTTTTGTAATCCGGTATGTCACATTACGATATGAGGCCTCCTCACTCAGAACAAAAAAAGATAGATCAATTCTTCCACACAGCCCTTCGAAGACTTGGTGTATTTCAGCTCAAAAACATGCAGATACTCTTCATCGGGATGCCAGGCGAAAATGACAAGCCCGGGAAAAAAGAGATTAGCTTAAATTTTGCAGCTACAACATCAAAGAGAAAGAAAATCACTTCCTTCATACACACTGGGAGACCAAAGAAAGCTTGCACGATAAACTCTTACAAGTTTGCATTTTTACTCCACTCTTACTGTCTTTCTCTATGCAGCATCTCCATCTCGCACCTTCACAATCTCCTCCTTCTCCTCCCTCCTCGTAGACAAAAAATACCGCCTTTTATAAAGTTCCTCAGTTAAGTTTTGCCGCCCAATGAAAAACGATCCAGCGTCAGAAGGCAACCAATCGCAAAATACCTTCAGCTACCCAGGCAAACAGAAGTGAAGACGCTAGTTGTCTGACGCAATACTTTCTTCCGCTTACAACAGTTGTCTGATGCAATACTTTTCTCCGCTTACAACAGTTGTCTGATGAAATCTGTTCCTCACCTTACAACACAAGTTGGCGAAAAAATGAAACTGTCACCAAAGGAATCTGATGCAAATATCTAAATATTGCCATAACGTAGTAAATAATTAATTCAATGTGACCTCGTCACATATTCACCCCTCCTTCGGAAAAAAAAAGGGTAAAAAAAAAAATTCCTATGCACACGAAGAACATTCCTAGTGTTAAGAGGGAGCCTCATATCAACACATGCCAATTCATGTGAAAGTGCTGGTTAAAAATACATATATCACACCCAAATTGCTATTTACATAATAAATAAAAGTACATAGGATACAAATGCCAGACAAATAACATAATCAAATGCGCTATAAATAAACATACAATTTCTAACATATTAAAACATGGAGATCACTTAATTAAATTGCTATCGTTTAACACCAAAGTATATGGATAATTGTGCAAAGAATCCAATTTTATACTGTTGGCACAGATGATTAAAGTTCAATTGATAGTCTTCTGTGCATCACGCACAGTAATGGAAGCATTCATTTTAAAAGTCCATGAAAAATATTAGAGTCCATAATATCAAAAAGTCTATAAATTTAGCATAATTACCGTACTGAGTATTCAGGCACAGTCTCTAACACGTGTACTCAGTAATAAGTGATATAATCATTGCACATTCACATAATTTGTCCAAAATATTGAAGAACTAGCCACATAATTGATAATAAGTGTGCGTTAAAAAAAGTACACAGTCCACAAAAGTAGTCGAGATGTCAAACAATTTCAACATTGTTCATATAGTTCATAACCTACATTCTGTTCTATTTGCACAGAATTCACCATTTAAGAGGATATATGGATACACAAACACAGAAATATCATGTGTAAACAAAGTTAACTTGCAAGACATAAGACAGTTGTGGTGGTAAATGCATTAACAGTGAGTCCTCAAAGGCACAGTAATAGACTATCATGACATACAATACTTCTCATGCTATACAACAAACAAAATTCACATACCAACTTTTGATGCAAAACATGTTTCATGCTATAAATATGTAGTATAACACATACAGTTTCAAGATAAAAGTAGGGCGTATAAAATCTCATGGTGACTAAAGATTAGAGAACCGTTACAATAAAATAAGAACACATTCTTTATGATAAAGTAAAATTGCAATTTTTACATAAACCTAGTTACACTTAATAAATAGCATTTATGATGACAAAATATTATAAGACAACTATAATCACATCATACAGAGAGATTTTGAAACATAAAACACCTTTAATCATTTTAAATATGTTAGGCACAATGTTGTTGAATCTATAATTGATATTTAAGGGTGATCAAGCCTTAAATACTAATGATTATGCCTGCACAATCATAAGAATTCAACAAAAGAGGCGCAACAGAATAAAATTGGTACAATTAAATATAAATACACTACTTAATAATATAATAACTTTTCATATATATCAACATTCTCCAATACACTACTATGTTAAGACGAGAAGAAAATTTAAACGTGCTGTCTTTTTCTTAGATTATACTGATGTGTAACTTGAGGAGCAGGAGGTGGATTTTGAACTAAGTGAGAGAATCGTTTTGGAGCTAAACGAAGGCGATTGATGTGAGTTTTGAATGGTTGAGCAAACTCATTGTCAAGTGCTCGAATAGTGTAGTTTACATCACTTGATTTTGAAACAATACAGAATGGTCCAGAAAATCTGGGTTTAAATGTATCCTTAGATTTCAGATACACTACGTCATCAATACTGAATGATCTTAATTTGGCATTTTTCAGTTGACGAGTATTTTGTTCTACTTGTTTTCGCTCAAGCGTCTCATAGGCATGTTCATAAGTTAATTTCAGCTGCGTTAGAAGATCACACAAATAATGGGATTTATCCAATTGAGCTGGCCTTGGATCAGGATGAAATGTATCAAAAAGTAAAGATAAGTTTCTTCCAAAATGCAAAATATTAGGAGAATAGCCTGTTGAAGGATGAATAGTACCATTGTAAATATTCTGATGGATTAACAATGCATTTTGAAATGAAACACCTTTTTCATGAAGGGTAAGTAAAGAAGTTTTGATTGAAGTATTAACTCGTTCACTTTGTGCATTGCATTCCGGTCTCTGAGGAGTACAATGAGATAATTTAATACCTAATGATTTTGTAATTGATTCAAACACTAATGAAGTGTGTGTGCCCAAATCAGTCAAGATCATTTCCGGTCGTCCATGTACAGATATATATTGTAATAAATGCCCTGTAATAGTTTCAGCAGTGAGATTTTTAAGTGGATATAAAGCAAGATGCTTAGAAAAATGATCTAAAACAGTAAGAACATGGCCACAATTCCTTATAGGACCGACAATATCCATGGAAATAAAGTCATTTGGGTACTTAGGTATTCTGGTGGCTTTATATGGTGCTTGTTTAGGAGTGAACGATTTATATTTGTTGCATAAATGACACGAGAGGACAAAGTTCTTTGTGTCGTTATACATGCCCTTCCAAAAGTAACGTTTCGATAAAATCTCATAAGTCTTTTGCACCCCAAGATGGGATAAATGGGAAATTTCTAACACTTTAGATTTCAGTGCTTGTGGAACAACAATTAACTCAACATTATTTTGTTCGTTTGAAATAAACATAAGAAGCTTGCTTGACTCATTAATAAAGAAATTATGTACCTTTGCAGCATTAAGCAAGGAAGGATTTTTCAAAATTGTGATAATTTCTGAAGTAAAAGGATCCGAACTTTGCTCAGCAAGAAACGTTGACTCAGAAATTTCATGAGCAGGATCTGCAGAAGAAACCAGGGCATTCACTTGGGGTCGTTCAAGATTTGTTTCAACAAACGGAAGAATAACTGAGTTATCTTCAGAGTTTTCAGCCAACACTGGCTGATTATGATCAGGATCTTGCATACGTGACATGTAATCAGCTAGAGAATTTAATTTTCCAGGAATGTGCTTAAATTCAAAAGTATATTCACTTAACTCCATAAGCCACCTAGTCGTGTTGTCAGCAGGTGACGTAGATTTTTGATAATGCAACAGAGGTTTACTATCAGTCAAAATTGTAAACTTTCGATTATATAAATATGATTTGAAAGCAGTAACAGACCGATAAATGGCATAAAGTTCCTATTTTATAGCTGGGTATTTTCTTTCAGATGGTGACAATGTTCGACTATAATATGACACAGGATGCAATTCATTGTTGTGTTCCTGCAGAAGAACTCCCGAAATAGCATGACCACTGGCATCAGTATTCAGTATAAATTCCTTGTCCCATTGTGGTAAGATAACAAAAGGTTCAGAAAAGAATATATGCTGAAGTTTCTCAAATGCAACGCTATGCGCATCAGTCCATTTAAATTTATTCTTCTTACTGGTCAATTGTGTCAAAATATCAGTAAGTTCGGCATAATTTGGTATGAGATGCCTATAGAAACCACAAAGGCCTAGAAATTTTCTGACCTCTCGGACAGTCTTAGGTGGTTGAAAGTTAGTGATCTTAGCAATATTAGTTGAAATGGGTTTAATTAAGTTATGAGAGATGTGAAATCCTAAATAATCTATAGCTGTTTTGAAAAAGACACATTTTGTAGGAGACAGTGTTATGTTATGCTTAGATAAAATTTTCAATACTGCAGTCAACTTAGTCATCATATCATCAAAGTCAGAAGCACCTATTACAATATCATCCTGATATGCATGCACACCTACGATGCCGTCCATTTTTAGTTCATCAATAAGCGTATCCACTAAAGCTTGAAAAGTACTGGCGGCAGTCTTTAAGCCAAAAACTAGCCTTCTATTAGCAAAGGATCCAAAAGGTGTAGTAAATGTTAACACATCCTGCAAGTGATCGGGAAGTTTAATTTGCCAATAAGCATTTTTTAAGTCAAGTACTGAATAGTACTTGTAAGTGGAGATGTTGTTTATAAGCGTTGAAATCTTTGGAAGAGGATATGTTGAATGTTCAATAATAGAATTAAGCAATCTTAAATCAAGAGCCATGCGGTATTTGGGTGGATTATTAGGGTATTTGGGATCTGGCTTCTTTTTTACTAACAGCATGGGACAAGCCCATTCAGCAACATTTCGATGAATTAAACCAGCTTCCTGCAATTCCTGAAGATCTTCTTTAACTTGGGATTGCAATGAATAAGGAATTTCAAAAGGGAGGGTTCTAATGGGATTCGAAGACCTAAAACAAATTTGTGGGATTACCCTATCAGTGCAGCCAAGTGATTTTAAAGATTTGGAAAAAGCTGCATAATTAGAGATTAACGCATCCAATAAACACTGCCTTTGTTCAGGAGAAAGATGGTTAAGATCAAAGTCAGTTGGTAACAATTCTTGTTTCCTTATTTCTAAAACTTCTTTTGATGGAGTTATAAGATTGCAATACTCATTTTGAGGAGTATCCGAATTTACAGAATCAGGTATGGTCTCAGCAAATTCAATATCAGATGTGACTTGACCTAGCTTCTGATTTTTGTTTATATGAACATTGTTCGAACCAATATTTTTGATGACAGTAATGAAGGAATTGTCGTTTAGAGTGTGGATCGCAGGATGCAATTCAATATCATGTTTACTTACAGTTGGTTGAAAAAGGACAGGTTGATTGTTAGCATGAGGACTATTGACTCTTAAGTGCGCAATTGTCGATTCTCCAGGATCTAACATAATTTTGTGTTTCAAAATTGCATAACATTCTGAAGGTACAGGATTACAATTATAATTTTTTACATTAGCCATATTAATTAGAGGTACATCAAAATTATTAAATTTTGCAACTGCACTTTTAGCACATATTAAGACATCATGTTTGGATAAAAAGTCATAACCTAAAATTCCATGAAAATTTTGTTGAAAAGCATCAGATACATAAAAGGCGTGTTTAAAATGCTGCTTGTTTATCTTAAATGATATTTCTGCACAGGCTGAAAAATGTAAATTGGAATTGATAGTCTTAATTTGAACATGTCTGGATAAATATCTAACTTTAGTATCCAATCTTATTGTATCAAACACAGCTTTTGATAACAATGACACAGAACTTCCTGAATCAAGTAATAAAGTGCACAAATTTTTACCAAATGTTACATGAATCAAAGGAAGAGTACAATCAGAAAAGACATTATTTATATGCGCAATAGGTAAACAATTACTTTTACTTTTGACATGAAATTGTTGCAAAAACTCTTTGATAGAACTCGAGGGTTTACCACTGATTATCATTTGCTTATTTAAATATGTTTCAATACTCTCCGATTCTTTGCTCGTATGATAGTTGGTTTTTGGTGACTTGGTTGAAACATTAGAGGTCACATCGCCACCTACTTGTGAACTCCTCTTGCGTTTAAAGGGGTACTGTATCTTGGCTGATTATAATAATTTGGTCTCCGACCATAGTGAGTAAGATTAGGACGACTGCTAACATAGTTACTCGAACTTCTAACCTGGTTCGAGTTAGAAGTTCACTCTCTCGTCACGGCGGGCTATAGACCTGGATCTTGTCCTGGGGTAAGTTGCCACTATATTCCTGTTTATCATAACATGTGACATATACGTTCGCCACCACAACCAACGAAGATAATCTTAATCATATCTTAATCATATCAGATTAAGATAATATAATCTTAATCAGATCAACGAAGATAACCTCGGTTAGAAGTTCGAACTTCTAACCGAGGGCTACACATCGCCAAATACGCATGACATACTGACATTGAATGTCCAAATTTATGACAGTATAAGCAAGGAAGTGGGTATGGAGGATATATGGGAGTTTCTTGCATCCAATTTACACAGTGGTCATTTGTATCTTGAGCATGTGTGGGATTACCTGTCTGTAAAGACAAAACAGCATTACATTGATTTAAGGGATGCTTATCTAAATTACAAAACTGACATTTTTCATTCTGTAATGCAATTTGAAGACTGAGGTTTTCAACTTGACTTTTTAAACTCTCAATAGCATCATTTTTGCTATTCAAAGCAATGGAATGTGTTTGCATTATTTTCAAATTTTGCGAATTAGAATGATGTTGCTGAGCTAAATTCACAAGCTGATCAAAATTATCTGTAGATTCACTAATTAATTTTTCTTTGAGTTCTATTGGTAAAGCAGCTAGAAACTGCAAAGATTTTATTTGGTTTAATGCTTTGCTATTTTGAACATGGTTGTATGTAGCATGAGCCAAAGTTTCAATGCGATGAGCAAGACTTTTCATTGACTCACCAGGTAACAGCTGAATGGTCTGGAAAGCAATTAAATTAGATGAAGAGTTAGAATCCTTTGAAAAGAAATTTATCAGTTTTTCACAAGCCTCGTCTAGGGAAGTCACATTTTGACAAGCAGGCGATTCTGCAAAGAACTGCTGTGCAGCACCAACAAGTTTACTTTTCAGATATAATAGTGCAACTTTATCATTCCAATTATTAAGAGTTTTATATTCTTTAATCTGGTTAGTGAACCAGCGAACGGTATCAGGATCACCAGAAAATGATGCAATATTAAATGTGAATGTTTTAGTTTCCATTTGTTCAGGAGATTGTTGTCGTGTCTTAGGCATACTCAATTAAACAAAATAACATTCTATGAAATGACACATATGATAAATATGCAAATTTTTGCCCAATAAAGGTATATACTATAAATCATATTATAATACAAATAAAAAAATTAATATCAAACAAATTTACCACTGCAGCATAAGACTTAAGTTAGACTTTGAATCATTCATGTGATTAATACAAGGTATATTCATCTTAAATACATTCAGTTAGACTTTGAATCATTCATGTGATTAATACAATCTATATTCACTTTAAATACATTCATAAATACAACTGCTTTAAATACAGTCTTAGAATAGATACAGTTCAATGCAACGTTAATGTAATTGCCACAGCACACGAAACGGTTGGGCGCGGCACCAAGTGTGGTAAAGATTATCTTCGTTGGTTGTGGTGGCGAACGTATATGTCACATGTTATGATAAACAGGAATATAGTGGCAACTTACCCCAGGACAAGATTCAGGTCTATAGCCCGCCGTGACGAGAGAGTGACAAACACGTGAAAACAGATTTAATTCTTGCTTTATTGGATACCAACAATACTGATGAGATATTCCTTTTTTTTTTGTAATCCGGTATGTCACATGACGATATGAGGCCTCCTCACTCAGAACAAAAAAAGATAGATCAATTCTTCCACACAGCCCTTCGAAGACTTGGTGTATTTCAGCTCAAAAACATGCAGATACTCTTCATCGGGATGCCGGGCGAAAATGACAAGCCCGGGAAAAAAGAGATTAGCTTAAATTTTGAAGCTACAACATCAAAGAGAAAGAAAATCACTTCCTTCATACACACTGGGAGACCAAAGAAAGCTTGCACGATAAACTCTTACAAGTTTGCATTTTTACTCCACTCTTACTGTCTTTCTCTATGCAGCATCTCCATCTCGCACCTTCACAATCTCCTCCTTCTCCTCCCTCCTCGTAGACAAAAAATACCGCCTTTTATAAAGTTCCACAGTTAAGTTTTGCCGCCCTATGAAAAAAGATCCAGCGTCAGAAGGCAACCAATCGCAAAATACCTTCAGCTACCCAGGCAAACAGAAGTGAAGACGCTAGTTGTCTGACGCAATACTTTCTTCCGCTTACAACAGTTGTCTGATGCAATACTTTTCTCCGCTTACAACAGTTGTCTGATGAAATCTGTTCCTCACCTTACAACACAAGTTGGCAAAAAAATGAAACTGTCACCAAAGGAATCTGATGCAAATATCTAAATATTGCCATAACGTAGTAAATAATTAATTCAATGTGACCTCGTCACACCAACTAATACTGTTTCTAGCATAAAAGTTTTAGAAATTACTTTTAATTACGTATTAAAAAATAGTCCATTTTGAGGTGTCAAAAATAAAAAACATTATTTTGCGAAGAAATATAATTCGATGTTTTCAAAGAAGGTCCATTTAATTTTATACATTATTTTTCCAGTTTGAAAAAAAAATCATCTAAAAATAATGATTTATTTATCCATACTGCTGCGCGTAATATGTATTATAATTTTATGTCGATGAAGAAGTCTTTTTTAATTTTACTCAAAATATTTTAATACCTAGGACATCAAGAAAAACTACAAGTACAACATTATCATAAACCAGTTAGTTACAAAGATATTGAAACTTAAAATGTTTTATAATTTTGGCGTGTTTTGACATATTAAAATCACCTGAGACCTTAAAGGAGAGTTAACAGAAATTACATTGCAAATATTTTAGCCCCAAATCGAAACATCTGCCATTTCAATATACTTTTACTGTTGCTAGATTAAATGTTGTTGTTCTTTCGTTTCTTTCACTTCGAAAGTATTTCCTTCGTGAAATAAGAAGAAAAGGAGACACCCTCCTCTCACTACGGTTGACGCAATGCTGCCGAGCGTTGGTAGCCAAAGGGGATGTATTTCGTTTATGTCCTGAGTATGTTGACAGCAGTTTTTTGGTACTTCCACACACGGCAATTCCGCACAAATTGAAAAGTGGGGACATTTCTGCATAAAAGATGGATGAGTAATAGCAATTTGTTTATTAGCATTTTCGCCCAAATCCCGTCTTGCATACCTTTGATAACTTGCAATAGCGATTTTTATTATGAATTTGTTTTACAAAATTCGAAGTCTCTGTACTACAGAAAATAGATTTTAGCAAAATATTTACGTTATATGAATGATAAATACCTTAAGGTACCTTTAAAATGTCAAAATAGCACAAAAATAAAGCACATAGCTCAATTTCCCTACAACTAACTGGTATAAGCATGAAAATCAGTATACTTCTTTCGATGCCCTTGATAGTGTATCTGCTACTTTTATTTTATGTTCCAAATATCAAAACGTTTCTAAATAAAATACACTTTTTGTCATTCACATAATATTGTAATATAGACTTTTTAAGATTTTTAAGGAAGTTGGATAATAGTTTCTCATTTTAAAATCATCATTTTATTTTTATATAATTGAAAAATTAATTACTTGAAAAATTACTTGAAATCCTGCAATTTTTGTTAAAATTAATAAATATAGGAACAGATATGCTAATAATTCGTTTTTTCTTCATTTGTAACCATATATATACTAAATACACAAAAACGTGTTTTAGGTCAAAAGTTTCAAGCTTGATGGCTAAATGTAAAAATAAAATTATACATGTTAAAATGCTTATAATTAGGCACATAAATAAGGTCAAGTTTTTTTTAAATAGGGTAAAGCATGTAAGGGCTATATGCCGAAGGGGAAAGATGCCTTCGGGAAGGACTTTCGAAGAAAACTGACATATTACTGACCGATGTCCATATTAAAAATAATAATATAATTTTTATTCAATTTATATATATTTATACAGATTTCTTATGTAAAAATGTCTGATGTATGCTAAGATTATTGTAATTACTTTAGTTGAAAAATATAGTGAATGCACAGACATTCAAGATTTGTGCATACCGAAAATGAAAAATATTAAATACGTATGAATATTTATGCATAGAATGCAATTGCCTTTAATTAAATACGTAAATATTTATTATATTAGTTATAAATGTATTTGGAAATCAAGGATTTATTTATTCATTTATCTCCCAGGAAGGCTGCTGTGAAGAAATCTAGTTATTAAATATATATATAAATGTATAGTGATTATAAATATTATTAATAATATAAGGACCTTAACATTTAATTGCAAACATAAATTGAAATTCTATAGACAAATATATTTATAAAACTATTTAAACAAAAACTGTTCTCACTAGGAAACAGTATGTTAGAAAGTAAAGCACAGTCTTTGAGATGCTTACTTTAGAAAGTAGTAAAGCAGAATTTTTAGAATTTGTACTGTTGAAGTCAAGGTGTAAAAAATTTTCAATTAAATATTAAAAGAATTACTTCCTTGTATTTTATGATAATTCAGTTACAAGTATTAAATAATATTAACAAACCCCTCATTTTTTATCCCTTTCAGAAATACTCATAGGAAGTTAAGTACATAAAAATCAGCAGCACTGTTTAACGTATTTGACTATTAAAATAAAAGATGCTCTGATATGAAATGGACCAAAAACAGCATTAATTATAGAGTGATTATGGTTTTGGTTTAAAAGATACCTCAAAAACCGAAAATCATCTCATATTTGAGAAAATATTCCAGAAAGAAGCTCTCTAAATGGAATGAAATAATGCGTGATTTTAATATTAATTGCACAATAAACTTTGATTTTTATTTTTTTGTAATCGATAACTAAATAAAATCAGATTACCTTAAAATTTATTTTTAATGTAATTAGCGAAAAATTGTGGAAAATCTAATTTAAATTACGACTGTTCTGAGCAAACTATTCTGGGAAAACTATAGCATTTAATTCCCTTCATAATGAAATGCTTGAAAATGTATTCTTTCACATACTTAGGACACTAAAATATGGCAGAAAAAAAAATATGTACACTTACATTTACGATTTAATGACAAAATTTTACCTCCAATTTCGTAAATAATTTCGTTATCTTAATAGCACGTCACTGAATATTTTGGTCATCAAAAGGGGTGCGTCACTGCTTCAAGGTAGTATATGGAAAATACCAGTGCAGACCTCTCCTCTGTTTCCTACTTCCATGATTTCGTTATAGTCCATTGAATATTATTTCAATCCTACTTGTCTTTTGATATATATTGCGCGGCATCAGAAGTACGCACTATTAACCTTGTACGTGATTTATTTGTATCAAGATAAAATAGGAATTTTCAAATCTATTTCTACGTTCCTACTCCTTGGCATCTTTTTTCGAAACTCACGGTTAAAAGCAGTTTTATTCCAGATTCCATACCCTTCCGCACCTTGCAGTAAAAAAATTATTAATGAAAAATTTTAAAAATTCCTTTCTTGTATTCAGTGAACCAGTAATAAAAGCAAAAATTTCGCTATGAACTCCATGCGTGATGTTTGAAGTACATTTATAGTTCCTTTACTTGACGTTTATATCCTTCTCGTTGACTTCAATATTATGCTTTTAATAAGGTAAATTAAATAAATCTTTTTCTTATCTTCAAATGCCTTCGCTTTTTGTAAAGTAAACAACTTTTAATAATTATTCCTTTCTAACAGTAACCACTCAGAAGAAAAATTAAATATTAGTACTAATATAATAATATTAGTATAATTTCTGCCTCGGAGTCATAAAAATTTTAAAGTGTGTCCAGCGTAATATTTCATTTCCTATGCCTTTTTTTATCGAGGGCCCACCAGCGGCCGAGCGGTAAAGTCGCTGAACACTGGTAGTTCGGTCGAGGTTTGAATCCCGCGAACGGGCTGGCTGCATTGGCGTTTTCGTGGATTTCCCCATGTGTAACGTGTATACGAGTCAGTTTTCGTTAGAAAGTCCTCCACGAAGGCATCCCTGCCCTTAAGCAGATAGCCCTAGTGTGCTTTGCCATAATTAAATAAACCAAACCAACCTTTTTTATCGAAATACTATCAGTTTTCGGAAAACGGCCGGAGTCCATGTTACCATAAGCAACAAAACGGATTTCAGCTTTTGAAGCTTCAGTTTCAGCTTAAACAGCATAATTATTGAGAATGTCGGTAGTCAATATACTTGCAATTATTCATCGATGATCAAGTGATCCAACATAAGCATCGGCAATGGCTCACTTTCTAGTAAAATGAAATAGCTGTTTTAGGTTTCATGTTTTCCATATTTGAGTCAGTTTCTTCCGAAAAATTCTCCAAGGCGGTATCTCTCTTAAAGCGAATATCCTCTTAAAACCTAATCTCTTAAATGTCTAATTAAATGCTTAATCAGCATCTACCCAAAGAAAGCGAGGAATCATAGCAACTGCCTGTGAAAGTATTATCTAGCAAAGTGGCTATGTCTGCTGAAAAACCAACATTAAGGCAAATTTTCTAGCTAGCTTTTGCTATAGAGGTTAAATTTGCATGTTTATTATGTTTGTTTAAGAAAACATATTCCCGTTTTCATTCCTTTACATTGTACATTGTGTTACATGGATTAGTATCTATATTATGCCTTATAGCATGTAAGTGGATGTTTGTTAAGTAATGATAGAATAGGTGTTGCTATCCACCTATGATAAATACTAAATGCCTAATGTTGGGTCTTCTACGACAAAATGTCTAAGTTAGACACGAGTAAAAGTCGAAACTCCATTTTTCACGAGACCAGGGCTCTAAATAAGCCATCAATACTCAGTGGCTTTGGTTACTTTACTACTGGTGAGGCTTTAGGTTGAGAAAAGAAATCTATCCTTTCATTTTCTAAGTAACTTAAATTCCAACATTTTAACTGTCGGACTCGGACTATGGCCCACTAGTAACGCTCCTGAGTATAGATGAAAAGCTGGATATTCAAGTCCTGAAATATATAATTTTTAGTTTTTAAAATATATAATTTTTAATTGTGAATATATAATTATAATAAATATTAAATACATAATTTTTAATTCTTTTAATGCTCTACGCTTTTCGTTTTTTAATGCAAGAGCAAGCGTAATAAATACAAGAATAAATGCTCACGTAAGACATTTGTAAAGAATAATATAAAGAAATTAACCTTTCTGTGACAGTATACATTAAAAATTTATTTTTAATCAAATTACTTATCTGTACTTCTTTTCTAAAGAAATAATATTCCAAATTAGGTTGTTTCCAGAAAGTACAGAATGAGCTTTACGTAAGTAAAAAAGATGCATTGTACGTTCCAGCCATAAAACTTCTTGATAACTCACGGTTTTGAATAATAAACAGATGTTGCCTAAGACACCGTGCAAATACCGTGGTCTCGAAATAACTCATCTAAGAAAAATGATGACACTTCTACAAAATTTGTAGAAAATATTTTACCTGTAATCGTAATTGTATAAAATTTTCTAACTGTAATCATCTATTATCACTGAAACCGTGTATATAAAAATAACTGAGATAGTAAATTTAGGTAATAACGTAAAACCCAAGCGTCACACACACACATATATAAAAGAAAACTCAAAAGTAAAGACCATCAGGAATTTTGATGACGTAGAAGAGTTGATCCCTAATGAATATGAAATTGGAAGCAAAGTATTTTAGTAACAAAGTTTTATTTCGTTTAGTAGTAAAGTTTTATTTCAGTAAACATGCTGTGGCCACAAACAAGTTGGCACATTAAATAGGCCTATTCCAAAAAGTTTGCATTTTAGATAAATTTGCAGTAAGAAGGAAGCAGCAGACAGAAAGTAGTCCAGCTAGTCCAAAGCGTTGAAAGAAGGTGCGTTATGTTCAGGGTGAAATCTTAATTCAGACTGAGTTAGTTTTGGTTTTGAAAGCCTTTTAAGTGGGTAGTTAATATTGCTATAAAATTACTATTGGCTGCTTGAGTTTTAGTTCCATTTACAAAACCAGAATTATGTAAGATTCATATGACGTGGATTAATCTAGAAATGATGCAGTGCAGAGAGAGGTTACTATTTTTAGAACTGAGAAGGGAAATTTACGTTGCTAATTTAATCTTTTATATATTCTTTATTTTTCGCTAATTTAATTTTTTACATATTCTTTATTTTTCGCTAATTTCATTGTTTACATATTCTTTATTTTTCGCTAATTTACTCTTTTTCATATTCTTTATTTTTCGTTAATTTAATCTTTTACATATTCTTTATTTTCTTGCATATATGTGTGTGTTTCTTATATATATATATATAAGAAAAATTAAAGAAATGTGAAATACAAAATATAATGGTTTTTGATAAAGCTAATGCTGATGCAAACTACTGTAGTATTATTCAACAAGTAGTACAACTTACCAATAATAGAGAAAGTTAAAAAGTTAAAATTCACTTTGCAATATCAACTGTTATGACTTTGAAAATCTCCATACGCCTCTATCACTTAAACAAATCTCTAAACGTCTTCTTGAGCTGCCAAATCTTTTCTCTTGAGATGCGTACTATTCTGGATTTACAAAAATGGGAAGAATATCTCTCTTTCTCGCTTTTCAATAACTACATAAAATATTCAAAATTTCTTTACCTACAAACAAATGGTATTCAAATGCGAAGTTCTTATTCAACTCACTTATGTAATCTATGTTTGTATTCTAAGGAATATAAATTTCTTTAAATCTTTTCTGATAATGAATTTTAATAAATTAATAATTTAATTAAGATAATTAATACGCGGCGACCGTTACCTGCTATAAAGAGATACACAATTTACATCCATGGTTTCTCTGGTATTTGGACCCGGGTACTTCAATATCGCAGTTGGTACTCCTAACCACTATACTATCTGCATTTGAACAACTGTAGTTGTTTGAACTGTGTTACTTCGTTTGGCAGGAGCCATATTAACTACGAAAAGGAACACTAGATCAGCTGTATTTCAACTAAAGAAAATGCGCCTTTGACGTTCACCTCAGAATAACGGATTTAAATGACTACAGAAAGAGAAAATACCTGACTTCTAATTCCGAGAATTCATACGAGTCAGAATGGCATTCTTACTCCAAATTCTATCCCTTTTTTGAAACCCTAGAATAACATTCTTGCGTTAAATACAACTACCTTCTGTGAAGAATTATTGACTCCCTCAATCATCCCCTGCCAAACACGTATTTTTTTACTTGTCGCTTGTCAGTTGAATATGCCGTTGTTCAAACTCCTAGAAAAAATATTCGAATGAATGTCTTCAAAATATATAAGAGCATCAAACAGTATCTTTCAGGTTTCTTCTTTAAGAAAAGGGGTGTTATACAGCGAATATGATTTTTATTCACTTATATATGCATACGTGCATACATGCAGACAGTACATACGATTGTATGTATTTATATTTTTCCTATTATGTGCCACTGACGTTCTTAATTAGTTGACTTTAATGCACAAAAATCTTTAACAGCATCTACACAAATTTGGGCCAAAGCGATATTTCAGAAGTGATAAATTTATTTTCTTTCTAAACGGATTCTCTGATATTTTTTCTCAAAACAATAACGAGTTTAATACCGTTCGTCTCTTAATGAAGAACAGGACTGTATAGAAGTGTATTAGGAAATGTTTGAGTGGAAAGTATTAAAAACACAATTAATCCTCATAACTATCAGCAGAAAATGTGATAAAGAACTCATGCTACACAGATTGAAAACACAAAGATTGTATAGAAATACTCAGTATACTCAGTGGTATTTTCCTTTTTCTCTGAACCTTTCTTCGAGAGTGGAGCTATGAATTTATAATAATAGCGATGATGTCAGTAAATATTAGTAATATATCTCTTAGTAGAATAACATTTTTTATTTGATCCATTAGGACAAAGTTCATAAGGTATGTTTACCTACGTAAGGGATACCTACGTAGAGGACTGGAATGGAAAAGCGAAGATAACCTCAGGCAGTTAGATTGTTCACCAAGAATTGAACCATTATCAAACTGCTAGTGTTCACTTCTGTTCGCTCGACGACTTGAGGACCAAACAATACCTATGATAGGAAAGAAAGGAAAGTTTATTACGATCTCATGAAGCAAATTTTGTTTTCTGTTTTATTTTCGGTTAAAACTATACGTTACATAATTATTTATGATCAAAAGCTAATATACGTCTCGTATTTATTTCACATGTTCTGTAAATACGTCTAGGATTTTCTAGTTAGTTGCAATATTCATCTATTAATAAATTTCAAACAATTTGGAGATCACAAAAGAATGTACCTTACACTGGTTTCCAAAAGTCAAGCAACAAACTGAAAAATCGCAATAAGTTAGCTAAAAGTAGTCCGAAATTCTTGAAATTTAGAAAAGTTGCATCAAGTAGCATTATGCAAAACGTGGCGCTGCTATTGCGTCACCTAAATACACAGCTTAAAATAAGTTGTTTTGGAGGGAATCGCTGTTCAAGAACCACGATATATTAAAACATTTTCAG
Source organism: Stegodyphus dumicola (assembly GCF_044657685.1). Classification (NCBI taxonomy): domain Eukaryota; kingdom Metazoa; phylum Arthropoda; class Arachnida; order Araneae; family Eresidae; genus Stegodyphus; species Stegodyphus dumicola. The sequence goes on from NC_140781.1 coordinate 188,418,693, forward strand.
ATAGCCAAAGTGTAAAAATGAGTTCAAGACAACATTTGAAAGCAGAATTAGAATTGGCGTTTTAGAGCCGTAGGCCAGTTTGTAGCAAGTCAACGACGGTTTGACATTGCAAGTTCACAGTTCCGCGGTAAAGTGGTTATGAAACAAATTTCTAACTAGCGGTTCAGCTTCTAGAGGACCTAACGAAGATAGGCCCGAAGTTACCACTTCTGCAGATGATTGGTATTTGCGACTTAGTGTACGTCGCAACAGGATTGCAACTTCATCTCGGCTTATATCAGAGATTATTTCTACTATAGGAAGAATGGTATCAACCATTATAGTATGCAGAAGCATGCCAGGTGACTGACAATGTGCGCCTTGATTACCTACTGCCATCGGAGAGAGCATTTTAAAATTTTGTAAGTAGTTATGTAAACTGGGCTAAAAATCGTTAGAGATCTGTTTTTTTTTCACTTATGAGTTCTCCTTTGCTTTACAGATTGATTTCACGACATGTTTTTTTATGGAGAGAAGCAAATATTCGTTATCTTCCCCCTAACGTGCGAGAAAGGTATACATATGCAGGAGGCAGTGGCTTGTATGGTGAGGAGGATTTTAAGGTGGGGTGCACAACCCATGCTGCCACATGGAACTATTAGTGCTCAGAGGTACAGAGACGACATACTGGATCTTATTGTTCATCAGTATGTTGGCGAAATAGGCGTTAAATTCGTTTTGTAAACAGATAATGCCCGCCACTAAAACGCCCAAATGGAATGATTAGCACGTTTTCTTGACAGTTTATATTATTGAGCATGTGTTAGGACATTTCAGGAGTCGCGCTTCTGGCCCCAAACCCCAGACAGACTTAGAACTTCTTTACATAATCAGTGGACATTGTTATATTCCTGCAGCTCATTGGCAGCATCATAAACAGTGTAAAATATCTCTGTCAGGATTACATTACTCTTCGGAGTGGTCATGCTCACTATTGAGAATCTAGTTTTATATTTAATTTTTATGTCCGAATTTTGTAGATTTGTATTCCTGTTAATAGCACAAAATGTAAGAATTCTGGGTAATATTTTCTTGTGTTTTTAAGTTACAAATGATATAATAAATATTGCCACCAAATTTTCGTTCAATTTGCTTGCACAATTGTTTAGATATCCTCACTTTTCTGCTTGTTGTTTAAATTTTGTAAACCAGCGAATTACGTTTCACCAAAAAATAAGGTTAATGAATGTTATTAAAATGCGATATACACAAAAATGATTTTGTCTCTTGCAGGTTTCATAGAATGTTACAATTTATTTTGTCAACATTCTGGCAGTATCTTATCCAAATCTTGATACATTTTCTTAGTTGTATGTTTTGCAGTGTTTAGACATTCTTCCAGGTTTTTTGTTGCAGTCTGTGGCGAGATATTTGTGATATATTTATAGTACTACTATATAAAATTTCTTCACCCCGATAATTTGTTAGGCGAATAGCAAATATCTTCCGACACTCTGTTATTCGTATATTCTTCTTGCTAATATTTTGAAACTGAGTATAGGGGACTAAACGGAAAGGAAAAACAAAACAGACTTATCGCTTAACATGTTAATGTCTAGTAGTCGTCATTAATGTTCAATAATAATCTATATTTACCTGGGTATAAATCATAATCTTCAACAACGCAGATTGTAATGTTTTTAAAATGTGCTTTATTCTTGATCAGAGTTAAAAATGTATGTTAAACAATTTTGCTAATAATAATTTTAAAACATTCATTAAAGAATTATAATAAGCCCACTTCTGAAGTCCGACTGAATTCTCTAACTATGTATTGGCCTTTACTGTATGTCGTTTGCTGAACTATTGCTTCAGAAAGCTATACCTTAAATGAAATATATCTAAACTTTTAAAATCGCAATAACAACCTTGTATTTTAGCGTACATATGTTAAAACATTCAATCGATTTCGAGGGCAGCTAAAGGTCCCTCCTCATCAGGAGAACGAAATTACTAGAAAGGGGAAAAAGAAGAAAAATAAAGCATTGGCAAAGGAGTCTCAGAAACACGTGGTCGTTATCAGCACACACGTGGTCGTAACCGGATTTGGAATCCGATTACACTGGCCTCCTACTTTTACTGAGCCAGGCTATCTGATCAAGCATATAACACATAGACTAAAACGCAAACAAATCAAGTAAGTCAAAAAATAGGGAGCGAGGGGCAACTGCACCTTCACACACCAAGACTGAACCTCGAACGAACCAAGACTGGATATCTAAACTTCTAAGTAATTATATGAGTTTCTAACCTAAAAGAAGCTAAAACTATATTAAAAGGAAAAATGATGTCCTGCTAAATTAATGGGCAATAACTTGTATGACTTTCACTGTGTAAATCTCAGTTACTGTAGAAAGTGACGAATCTTAAGAGAACTAGATAGCGAATAATCGCTTAAGTTCGTGTGACAAGAAACAACAAGATAGAAGGGTAACTAACCCTTTATTATTCCAATAAGATTTAACAAAACTCCGCCTTGGAGTGTACAATCGAAGCCGACACTTAAGCTTGAACTTAAGAGACTAAGAATTAAACTAAAACTAAGATTAACTAAAGAAATATAGCCGAAACTATCATGTTTCTAATGCAGTTGGCCCCTTAAACACCAGATGACTGCGAAGCTTATCAAGGGCCTGAGTACGGCCCAGCGTAGTAACAGCTTTGAGAGAGAGAGTGGCCAAAAGGCAGACGCGCATAAATCAGAAACTTTGATTGTCTCTCCCTAAGACCAAAGAACTTCGCGGTTAAATACCGCTCTTCCTCATTATGTATTCAGACGTGATTCTAAAACTACGTTCTGGTCGGAAGTAGCAAGTTGAAGTTAAGAATTTTACAGGAAAGGAACTTTAACTTAAAACTTAAACTGTTAATAAAATTAACATAATTCTTACAAACTAATAAATAAGAGAGCTATTCTTTAAAAAGTTTAAAGATTTGCTGCATAATACTTCAATTACTATTCATCTAAATAAAATGTAAGTAGAAAACGCATATATCGTATTTTTTTTACGTGCACTACACGGAAAGGGAGAGAAGCCCCGGGAAGAACTTTTTAAGAGAAACCGTCTCTTATCCATGTTACACATGAGGAAAACCACGAAAACGCCCATGCAGCTGTTCACTGGTACTTCAACCGTGAATCGAACTACAAGTGTTCAGTATATATTCAGTTCAAGTGTCATATTACCTCTCGGCCGCTGTTGGCCAGAAATAAGTATCAGAGCAATGTTCGGCGGCTCTCAAGCTCACTCCGTGTAAATCTTACACTTTCTAGTTATATTTAATAATTTAATCTAATTCCTTTCAGATGTTTTTTTATTTATTTACTATGAAGTGTTGAGTAGTTAGTAAACAGTAGATATGTTTACAAACAGCTATTTTAGCTGTTGTGATGTTATTACAAAAATACCGGAACTGTAATTCTTACTCAGAATTTTCATAGGAATGCGTAGCCGAGGCTCCTATAGGAAAGGATTCTGAAATTTCTCAAGGCAAAACCTGTTTTCAAATCCCTTATTCACTTCTTCTAAATCACCGCCTTATTTATTCTGTATTTTGGTCGTTATCAAACTATCAGTTTTCTCCAGACTTCTGTACAGCAACTAACATTCAAAGTTGGATATGCAAGCATATTGAACAGTTTCAACAGAAAACGTAATTACTTATAAAATAAATAAACCTAATCATCTCTACAAACTAAGCTCCATACTCGCGCTCGTCCTTTAGCAGTGTTTGGCTCTACATTTTAAATTTCTAAAAAAACTAAATTTTAAGGATTTATAATGCACATTTTATTGAAACCTACATATTTATATGAATTAAAAAAGGTACATCGGCATTTTTAGTGATTAAAATAAATGCTTTAAACTTAATGAAGATTTCCGACTGTGAAATTCCCCGGCCTGGTATAAGACGTTTTCATTCATAAGCTGCTTTTCTGAAAGGGTTTTATAAGATAGATAATTAAACACTATGAATGAAGTAAAGTAAAACTTACTTCATTCATAGTGTTTAATTATTTATCTTATAAATCTATACTTGTTTCTTTTTAACTTAAAAGTTGAATTAAAAGAAAACGATTATCCTTATGCCTTTTTTAAATATCAAGCTGCTCTTATAAATAAACATATTTTCCAGATTTATATTTAAAACACTTATCTAGTTATATTTGATCGAATAATGTCCCTATATTTTTCAATTATGCAGTCTTTTAACTTTGTAAGATTCTTGTTTGAAATTAAGCAGTTATTTCGAATTTCAGCTATTGCTATAACTTCTCCTTTCCGTTTTCTCACCAGAATGCAAATCAGTGTCATAGTAATTAAGCTGAGGGTTTTGGATTGTAAGACGTAGCGTGTTTCTACGTTTCGTGGTACATTACGTTAGCGTCTGCCAGTTCTGACAAGTTTCTAATTATTCGATTGTATGTTCTTACTGCCGACATTTGAATATCACACGCCGATTAGAAGTTCTGAGCCATCGTAGACTTAAATTTAATTGTGTAGGCCTTGACTGCTATTGTGTGTTTTAAATTCGAATTTGACTGCTACTTTATTTTCATCGCCACGAGTTGTGAATGACTTTGTTAGCACAAGAAAGTGCACTTATGTAAGTTAATGTTTAAATAAAAAGGTTTATTTCAAACCTTTATAAGTCTCTGTGGTTACTTTCAGACATACAATAATTTGCTGTACGTCTGTTATAAGTTTCTACTATTTAATGCAATGCTCTAACTTTCTAAAAAATATTTCTTATTTGGGACAGCTCACCTTAGAATTCCTCTTCTCTCCCTTTTTTTTTTTTTTTTTTTTTTTTTTTTTTTTTTTTTTTGGGGGGGGGGTCTGTTTGTTTGTTATTATTTTTATTTTAAGTCTGACTTTCAATACAAAATTCCTTTTTTGAAACACATTTTTTAGGAATAATATATCTTTCTATTAACACTGCTTTCGTCTTTGAAACTATTTCGAAATGTGATGAATCTCCGTTTGTTCATTTGACGGTCAATCTTCATTTAGGTCCAAAATTTAGGTTTTCAAATATTTTGAATATCTACATTTATTACAGTACAGCTGAAATTCCATGCTTCTCAGTACTTCTATCGAAACATGCTTAGTCCTGTTTGCTGTATTAAAATCTAAGACTATAAATAAATATATTTTGGACAACTTTTATTTTATCCTTTCGCAGACCAGTAGAATGAACTACTTTTACCTCAAATGAAATCTTACTCTCTTATCCTGGTGGATTTTATCGATAAAAGTAAAAAATCCTGCACTTTGAGACAAGCTGAATTACACGTAGTGAAAGCAAAACAGCAAAGAGTTTCAGGGATTTCTGTCACGAAATGTTCACAGCTTAAGACTATAATGGTTTAAGAATCTTTTGTTCTTACTCTCTTTCGTATTCCAAATTTATTTCGCTGCTTGAAATGGCTTTGAAGCACTTTGTTCTTTTTACTGATAACAGATAAAAGTAACTTAATGAAGAAAAGTTTCTAATCCCTTAATGCTGAATAAATAGAATAATTATATTTTCATTAATCTTAAATCTTACTTGGTTGTGTCTTCGGTCTTCTGTTTTTCTGCTCATTTCCTATGAATGCTTTTCGAATTTAAAATTCTTCATCAATAGCTACTAAATTGTTTATGTATCCCCAAACCTAAATAATATTTAAATATCTAGATCTGATTAAATGCAAAGTCTTGAATTTAGGTTTAAAATTAAAGTTCTGAATGTTATCATTGTATTTCATTTCGAGTTTATGACTTTAAAAAGGCTTGCAATAAGATATATTTTCTGTTTATAATAAAAAAAACCTGAACTTATTCTGATACTTAAATTTTATACAGGGCGTTTTATAATGCAAAATCTAAATAATTGTACTCACCAGAGACCAAGGAGCTAACGACGTGGAAAGTGGGCGTGGACTTGAACCAAGAAGCTACCTCTGTTCTGGATTGATTCCATGAGGCTGTTCCATTGAATTTAAGCATGGGCATAAACTGTGTTTTTCCACATGCGTAAATTCAATGCGAGCCAGTATTCCCGTTTGATATCTAACCCTCGTAGCAGGAAACAAATCTACTAAACATAATAAAAGGCATCTTGTATTTGGTTAATGAAAGCATAGCCTTAGATTTGTATTTCGTAATTAATACTTATCTCCAGTAGATCTATTAGGTAGAAAGATGCAGTGAAGCGGAGTTTTATTAATTATCTTGATCGTATTATGCAAAGGTCTTTCTAACTACGTATGCTGCAAATTCAAAATAACATATAAATGTGAAATTTTAACACCCAAAACATTTTTAGTATATAAGTATCACGAAAGAACAATAGGCAGCTTCAACAATTCCTTTCATATTATGTTATTTTAGCATCTTGATAAACTTCTCTCCAGAAAGCTAAACTGGGACAAACTTTAACTGCATATGAAAGAAAGTATAATTCTAGAGTGTAATTATTTTTCTCTGTAAATTAGAAACGAAATGTATATTTCTTAGAACACATTTCTGAATAAAGCACTTCGTAAACTTTGTTTTCAATAAGACATGAACGCTAACATATTTATGAGAACTTAATGGAAATTGTTTACGTTACTTTTAAAAGTATTCAATAAAGAAATGGTACGTAATATTAGCAACAATGCCGTAATTCTTAAACAAAAAACATTCAGCAACCAACTAAAGTCCAGTCATTAAATGCGAATTAATAGCACTGAAGCATAAGGCACTTTATAACACTTTCTGTAGGCACAATTAACTTCGCTAGCTCAGATTCAATGAAAATAAGATGCTACATAAATTCTTAAGTAAATTTTTTGCTACAAGGACTTTTAACTCTAAGTAAACGCACATAAAAGTAAAACTAACTTTAAATTTATCCTACCTCACTATTTGTGAGGGATTAAATAAAAATATGCATACACAAATTTACCAATCAACTGGCTAAACACAAGCTGCTTTCCTAACTGCTATAAATTTAATAATTTAATCTAATCTCAAGTGAGGCAAGGTTCGCCTAAATCGCAATAGAAATTAAAAATTTTGGACTTATCAAATCTGAATCTAACCTTAGTCTACAATATCTACTTAAAGGCCAGAGTTGGAATCGCCAAAAGACTTTGCTCAACTAAGACAGCAGTGGATAGCAGGCCAAACTCGTATACAGCTATTCATAAATCCTCTATAAAAACTGCTTGCCACCGAGCGATCATGAGCGAACCTCATGGCGGAAGGAGAAAATGTAAATTAAAAAACATCTTGTTAGTAAAACTTAAAGATATATTATACACTGCCATTAAATTATACATTGCATTTAAAAAATTTTATTGCTTTGTACAATCATATAGTATTTAATACCCCAATAATATATCACGCAATGTGCTTCAAATGCAATTAAAGGAAGAATTTCAATTGTGTAGTTTTGATTTTACGGTTCATTGCTCTAGCTTTTGATTTTATTATATAACTTATGTGACCTTAATTAGAAATTGTAAGCTATTTTTAATTGCTCATTTTTTCAATCGCCAATTTTCCCCTATGTTTATAAATGTATGCTGAATGGCTTCTTATTTGCGTTCCATAAACTTCATTTCACCCTATTCATACCTTGTTTATAAATATTTTTTACAGAAACCCCGCAGTTGTAAAGTCACAAAGTCACATCTTTCTCTACCTCAATTGTAACGGCATCATACGTTCTGAATTACTTCGCCAGCGTTGCAGAAATTCATCATTAGAAAAATGAAGAGGTTTATTTTAAAATTCGTTATTAATATAGTCTATTTCTGTTAGTTTCATGAATATTATCCTATACATCACTATCTCGGAGGAGCAAATTTGTATTCATTAAATTACTGGTACTACGTCTGTTTATTTTATGTCGCTTTAGTTGATTATATACGCAGTTTCCTCAGGTTTTGATATTAATATGTTGGTTCAGTGTCTCGCAAATTATGTTGCGATGAATATTTTAGAATGAAATGCCCATGTTATGCATTTTCCGTTAGAGTTTTATATTCCCGTGTAAATTATTCATACTTAGTATATTCAAGCCATAAGCATAATAATGTGTCTAGAGAGCTCATTAGTTAACGTTTTCCTGTGAAAATCTTAATGTTATCATGAAATGTTGTGTTTAAGGTAATAGGGAATTCTAATTACCTGCAGTTAAACATATCTATAGCCAAAAGACTTGAGAAAATATTCTGTAATTCTTATCCATTATGCACATTTAAAACTTGTTTTCTGTGTTCTACAAATAGCGATTTTACGTGCTTTTATCATTCTCTTGCTGTGAAATTCGTAGAGTAGTATAAAAGAAAACTCCGTATTTTTTCCATTTTATTACTTGATTTGTGTAATAACTATAATTTGTTTTTCAATTTAGCCTTCGTAATCAGTTTCAGTATGAACACGTTCCATCTTCATATGATTAACGTTATTCTGAGAGACTTCAAACTAAAGAATAGAAGGGTAGACGAGGCCTCTGCTGGCTTGTTTTTATAAGAAGAATTACAGAAGGGAATGGATAAGGTGTTATTTATTACTGGAAGGCATTCGATGACTCTCTGCTTAGGTAAGAATATTTTCTAAGAGAGATTAACTCGTATCTACGGTACACGTGGAGAAACCCCGAAAGCTACCTACTGGCAGTCCGTTCAGTCGCTGAGAGTCAAATCCAGGCCATTTAGTGGATTTATCCATTCAGCCATTGGTGATTCTTCGGAGGATTTTTTCTGTTATTTGAACAATACATAGTAAAAATCACAAAAGATGAACGCACATGCAGTGTTTCCTGCCTCGTTAAGTAACATGATTGTTTTGTTATGTAATTGCAATCTTGTGCTTGAATTCTTAAATATTTCTCCCTTCTTATGAAAGGAATGGCCTCTATTCGAAATTAAATGTTATTTTTAGGCATTTTATTTCGATTTCTGTTTGTTTGGGTAACGTTTCGTGTCTCCACTATAAATTTTCTTACAGATTACACTTTCTTCGGTATCTTTTTATGAAATTTTCTGTTTTAATATTTTATGCTTGTGTGAGGAAGATTGTGAAGGAATTTATAATAAAAAAGGAGAAAAACCTTTTATCTAAAACATTCTCTACTTAACTTTATTTCAAATGGGTCTTGAATTTTATCATTTCGAAAGCAGTATGAAGCAGTATTTGATAAAGTACTCCACCAAAAACTAAAATAGGGCAAAAGTGCGCAAAACACAATTATTTGCGATTAATATGCTAAACTATGATGCATAATTCACTAATTGGAATTTCTGTTGTATTAGAATCAAGCAAAGCATTAGATTTTTGCATTTACGAAATCCTCTCGCTCTTAATGCTCAAAGGTTTTCACAAAATCTCTTCTTTGTGCATAACTGTAATTGCAAGAATTGAGCATAACTTTAATTGCAAGACTATGTCTAGATCAATATTTGAGGAAACTGAGCTTTTTAGACACCTTTTTCAAGCATCACTATATTAAGCACAGCAGTAGCCCTCCCATTTATTAATAAAGGTATCAATTCACCTCTTTCTTTCTTTCTTATACGGTAGTGATAGAACTTAAGACTACGGAAATTTCTCTAAGGATACAATCTGTACGTCTAACCGAATATATTTTGTATTCACAGAAAACAAATGTTAAAATAAAAAGCTTTAAAAAATAGCTTTTGTCTGTTTGTTTCTTAAATTAGGGGTATAAACTTCATAGTTCTAAATGCTCAAACTGCTTTGCATCTTAAAACTTCGGCACCTAACACATGTTGAAAGTTTTTTATATCTCTAAAACTACTCAAAAGACTATGTTGTAGAGTCGTTAGGTTATTTAGAAGCAGGAAAGAAGAAAAATGAGCAACGCCTTCGCAGGCAATCGAACCACGGACCACTGGAATACGCGCCCAGCATGCATACCACCACACTACGAAGGCATACTAAGAAGGCGGTAGAAATACCTTATATACTCCCCTTTTTAAAGGGCGACTGGGGTTTTTCTGGATGTGGAGAATCATCATCCACCACCCTTTTAGTTCGGGCGCCTCTGTAGAGACATTAGGTATTTTTGAAAGCAGGAAAGATGAAAAATGGCCAACGCCTTCGCCGGTAATCGAACCACGGATCTCTGGAATGCGCGCCCAGCGTTCAGACCACCACACTACGAAGGCATGCTAAGAAGGCGGGAGGAATACTTTAATGTTAATGAGTATAGTGCGTAACATTGGTTACGTAACATAGTTCTGAAGCAAATTAATGGCGTTATCCTTCATACGTAATTCTAAAACCTACAATCCTTGGTAGTGTAAAAGCACTTCAATGGCTACACTATCACTTTGTTTTTTCTACTATCACTTCTTGTACTCTATGAACGTCTATCTCGTACTCTATAGAGCAAAAGCCACCCATACTAACTTTCTTTTCGAATATTTCGGAAGTCAGAGATAAAGAAACGTTGGCTGACTTTGTCTCTGTCTTGGCATGCATGTGTAAAACATTATGCAGTTGTAAATCAGCTCCTTTGTTTGTAAAATACTCAGAAGAAATAATAAGGTGTGGCGTTAAGATGAAAAGACAAATCTTGCTTCAAAGATAAAATGAAAAAATTCTTTATTAGAAAAAGACTATACGTTTAAAAAAACACTGTTAAAGAAATATATAACAAAACATAAGCTTACGCAATAAAAAATTTCTTTAAGTATTAACGTGGCATACGAAATATGTTCCCTATTGTATCCAACGCTTAACTTTATTGCAACACAATGGAGTTCCTTTTGAATGCAAGATCTGAATAAGTTTCGAATATCTTTTTATAACTATTTAATTTTCCCTGCATATTTTAGGATGACAAAATTTCATGAAAACTTTTATTAAAAAGAAATAAAATAATTAGCATTTAAAAGCATTTTGTTACAAGAACCAGCGCAGACTTAGAAAATCTTTACTGTGTTTAATACAGTTGCATTATATTTTTACTTAAAATATGCCAGGATGTTATTGCCCTTGTTTATCTCTCTAATTCCAGATTTTATGAGCTGGATCTTTAGATAGAATAAACTTCCGTATTCTGCTCAGCTCTTAGGATTATGAAAAGAATTACATTCTTAAACATTCTTAGCGAGGGGAATAAATGAATTTACTTTTTACGGTATTTCAAGTGTCTTAGCTAAACGAAATTGTTTGCAAAAAGTTTTGCTTAAAAAAGGAAACATTAATCCAATTAGATGTACTTTCCTATGTACATCCTTGTTAATATCAACAATTGCAGTTTTTCCAAGAAATCTATTTATGGGGAGTGGATTCTTAATTATATTTGCATATCAACAAGATCGCAAAGCAAATTCTTTCAAAGGTGGCTGTATAATCATTTGTTCGTAAAGAAAAGAAATTTTGTAAAGATAACTAACTACCTTTTTGAAGAAAAAAGCGGCTCCTCTCTTTATCTCTGTAATGAAAATTAAACAGAGATGAATTTCCTTACTGCAGCATTTCTGTTTATTTTCTGTGTCATAATTTAGTGTCAGTGCTCAGCAGGCCCACTATCTTAGCTATGGTTAACACTTACAATTTAACAATCTCATTAATAGGGAATCTCATGATTTTCACATGTGTTCAAATAAAAAGAAAATAAATATTCATTTAATTTAATTTAGTTTCTTTAATATCGGAAAATTAATAACAGGAATTTAAAGCATATTTATCAAGTACAACGGCAAAAGACGCCCAACTGGTACAGTGGTTAGCGTCACTGACTGCCCTGCCGAAGGACCCGGGTTCGATTACCGGAAAAGGCATGGATGTTTGTAAATGTATAATGGCGGTGAGGCATGGCGGCAATTTAAATATACAGCGAGCCGGAATGTCTTTTCCTGTGGTTTGGTGGAAAGGGAGAGTGGTGGGAGACCTTCGGATCCCTCCCCCCCCCGGGGTGCTCTCCATCAAAATTGGGGGCGAACCTGAGCTAAATAGCACTGACACCTGTAAGGTGCTCAAGGCTGTTGCCAACGGCAGGCGTAATCTTGGGCTGCTTGCCACGAGAGATTTCGTGAGCTTGGGCTGATTACGTCAGACAAGTGAGCATAAATAACAACGGAAAAAAAAAATGTATAATCTAATTAAAGTTAACTATATCCTGTTTTAGAACTGATTTATTATTAAAAAGTGACTTTCTATTCGAATTATCGTATTTCTTGGTCCAGCGATTTATAAATTTTCTGATTACATCTATTTGCCTTGTAATTTTCTATTTTTATGTTAATTGATATTTCTGCTCATTCATCTATTAAATAGAAAGAAAACAATTCTATTTGAAATCTCATATGTACTATTTTAGTATCATTTACCTTATGTGCGACACTACTGCAAACGGGAAACTGAAGCGAAGTTTATTGCATGCAACAGTTCTCTGAATAATTGGATAGCAATCCTTAAAATGAAATAGAGATAAAAATTCGTTTCCTTTACATGAACACGTTTTAGAGCAACGTAATTCTGCATATCTTTGATGCTGAATAACGCCTTTCATTACTTACTTTAAAATACATAAAATTAGTTACATAACGTATGTCGTATATAATGTTTAATAAATTATATCTGATCTGTAAGATTCAACCTCTTTTTCATCCTCTAATCTGGCTAATGTTCAAATTGCTCGGAGGAATTTCATAATTACAACTAATTAAATTAATACGTTTAAGCCTCCCAGTCGGTATGGTGATCAGGGAAGCTGACTGCGATGCCGAAGGGCCTGGGTTCGAATCCCGGAGAAGGTTGTAACTGTCCGTCCCTTTATAGGAAAGGCGATGGTGGCCAACCTATTACGTGCCTCCATAATAAAGAGACCACCACATCCGGCCTTGTATAGATTAACGGAGTAGGTTACATTTGTAATTGTTCTCAATCTTCCATTGGAATAAAAGTAATAAGTTTAAAAAAAACAATATTTTTTCTTTGAAGTTACTAAAATATTCAACAACTAACTCTTATATAATGTCACCCAGTCGGTATAGTGGTCAGGGAAGCTGACTGCGATATCGAAGAGCCTGGGTTCGAATCCCGGAGAAGGCACGTTTGTAACTGTCCGTCCCTTCATAGGAAAGGCGATGGTGGCCCACCTATTAGGTGCCTCCATAATAAAGAGACCACCACATTTGGCCTTGTATAGATTAATGGACTGGGTTACATCTGTAATTGTTCACAATCTGCCATTGGAAAAAAAAAGAAACTCTTATATAATTGACCAATAAGTAATGGTAACTCTAAATTTAGCTATCATTGGCAATGATAGGTAAAACAGAAATCAAACTAAATTATTATATCAATAACTTAAGTAATTTAAACTCAAGCAAGAGGAGTTTTTTAAAACTACTCTCTCTGAGTATGACTTAAGAGCAAACATAAATTCACTTCGAAGTCGCAATATTTGTTCCGTCCAAGTCGCATTATTTATTCGATCAATCTGTAAGCTATCCTGTAAACTCAGACGGGTTACACCCTCAGTCACACAGAAGACAATTTCGTAATAATGCTAGCTAACTGATGTGCTAATTTTGACTGCACTCCGTTTCATTTACTTCAGCTAAATTTTAATGTTTCTGTAATAGGTGTCAGAAAGATTGAAATGGACAGGATTGAAGAATTTAAAGTACTAGGTTAATAAACTCCAGATATGAGAACTTGAAATTCCTGTTTAGTATAACCTTCATTCTACGTAATTTTAATATAACACTAATTTATAAATTCACTTTGTAGACTATTAAGCTTTACCCCTTTTCCCCTAACACTCCACCGGGTAACCTCTAACACCCACCTCTCTTCCCCTAACACCAACCTCTCGAGAGGAATTTCGGCTCGCCGCATATTTAGAGTTCCCCCATGCCTCACGGACATTACTCATTTACAAACATCCATGCCTTTTCCGGGATTCGACCCTGGCCCCATTGGCACGGCAGTTAGCGACGTTAATCACTATACTGGTCGGGCGGCAAGAATTTATTTTTACATTACTATGGCGTATTAACTTTTAGATTATCTGGAGTAATTAAGCAAGAATCTCCAGTTTTAAATCCGTATTTCTAAGGAACAGAAATATATCTGTTGCTTAGCTATAATTATAATTTAATACCTAAGTAATCAGTATAATAACCTTAAGTGCTAAGGGGCGAATAGTGTTAAAAGATTTAAGTTGATAATAGATTTAGCTTTCCGGGAAATGAACTTGTAAGTATAAATTCGGTTCAACAGACTTCATAACTTTCAAAAAGATACAGGCAAAATACTATGTTAAGGTTTTATTATGTGGCTAAAATACAGTGTTCATATTCAGTTTATGTTACTTGGCTAGTGCTTTTAAAATAATCATTGCATAGAAAAGGGACTATTTTCTATAATTCATTTTAGAAATAACAACACATTTCTATAATATGTAGCCAATAAAAAGATTGATTTATTTCAGAGTATTTAAACAGACATTGCTGCCTAGTTCATTACATAACAAACGCTCTTAAATGATATACTTAAGCTATAGCTGATAAGATGTCTTTGAGGTTGTCATTTTCTAATCACTTTTACTTTTCTTAATTTTCATAATCGTAAGACCTTAAAAGTGCAAAATCTATTAATTTTTTTTAATTTATACGTTCTACGAGCACAAATGATGCAGAACATCCGAATATGTTAAATTAATCAGTTGAAAACAAATTGTACATTTTATTTCACAGTGGTCTTATCAAATTCTTTCCTTCACAGAATTGTTTCCTGGGTACCTTGGTTTTAAAGAATTTTAGGATTGGGTGACTAAATGACGTGTTTCAAAATGCATTATCCATAAAATATATATGATCCATTTTTAACTGGGTTTATTGCTATTTGTTTAATTTCCCTTATATAATAATTTGAAAATTTATTGCTTATGCTTTTTAAAATTTTGCTTTATGATAGCAAATTAAAGGGTGTCCTAAAGCAAGCATCTCCTCTTTAGAAACCTTTCTGAAAATTATATCGAATTTAAAATAATGGTGTAAAATGTCTCATAGTTGCAACGTACATTTAATAGGTAATAATAATATATACATATTGGAGATTTCTAAAATATGCAGAATATTGAGTAATTTTCAAGATTAAGAGAAACGTGGGGAAATGGTCTCCCTTTCTTAGCATTCTTTACTTTGTATTTTTCTTTATTACATAATGATATGCCTCTGGGACACTAATCAATATATAATTACTTAAATGACTTAAAATATATTTTATACATTTTTAGAATTTAATACGTTTTTAATTTTTTTAACTTGAGTTTTAATGAAAATTCCAAATGTTGCAGCAGCAGTTTTATCAAAATTATAAACGTTTTGTTATGGGAGTAAAACACACAATGTCTATAGATGTTGTGCTTTAAAAAAAAGTTTAAGAACTGTTTTAAAATCTTTCAAATATGCTTAAAAGTGTGTTGGAGCTTTCATCGATGCTTACTTTTTGTTGCTCATATTTTTGGAAAGAGGCTTCTTTTTACCATATTGCTTAATTCATATCATAGTATTAGAGCCTACGTAACGTTTACGCTTATACCCACTGAAGTCCGGAAGATCATTTCAGAAATAAAGAGAAAACGATTGGATTCCTATAAAATAAACAATATATTTTAGAGGTTAAATAAATGTAAGATAAACCGATAATATTGATCTTCATTATTCAAAATTTTAATGCAATATTTTTAAAGTGTACGCCTGCTCTTAAAAAAGACATCGGAACACCTTTACAATGTTATTTAAAGCTAAATGTGTTTTACATAAAGAATGCAGAACAAAAATTTAACACCTTCTATGTTTTAAAATTTTTAAGTAAACTTAAAGATAATATCTGAGTTTTAGCAGCACTTTGTTTTTCTAAAGGATATTGATCTACTTATCGTACTTTAACAGTAATTCTTTATTTATTTTCGGAAAAGGAACATTCAGATATCCACTTCTAACTCAGGAGTTTCCACTGAATTGAAATGAAAAGAATTAAAAGTAAACTTAACTCCGTAATAATTTATAGCAGTTAAAACAAAAGCTAGTTGGGAAAATTTTCATTTCTATACTATACATATTCTAAAACAAAGGATAGAAATGTAGAATTTGTAGGAGATATTACATTTATTTTCCCACATTCGTTTGACAGAATTATTCTTAAAAGTAAGATTTTAATATTCAATTAAAGATTTATTTAATATTTCACAATACGTAAATAAAATTACAAATATTCCTCCTTTATTTTCTTAATCTTTCTTCTTATATTTGTATATCTACCTCTTAGGTAAAGAATTTTAATAAATATGAAGGAAATGAAGTTTTAAAAAGTCCCGCAAAGGTATTTGTGGTTAATTGCAATGATCTCAATAAGGTACGTCTCAATAAGGTACGTACAGCGGTAAGTACGTAAGGTACGTACTTACCGCTGTAGGTGTTTTATGGCCAAAGAAAACCCTTTTGTGTAAGTAAATCATATCTTATTGAACAAACTTATTTTCAAATTTTCTGGATCATTTGCTATCACCAGCTATCTTAGTTGCTCGGTCAATGTACTTGTCAGCTGAAATCCTGAAATCTCCTGAGTTGGCTTCCGTCCCAAAGTAATACAGAATTCGTTACCAACTCAGCAGTTTAAGGGCCCTTGAAGATATTAATTCCACTGTGTTTTTTATGTAACTAATGTATGCTTCCAGTAACTGTACTTTATACCTATATACTATACATTTACCAGTACTTGATAGACCAATAGCTTGTACTATATTATTACATAGCTATATTATTACAGATATGCTATCACCAGCTATCTTAGTTGCTCGGTCAATGTACTTCATAGACCAATAGCTTGTACTATATTATTACATAGCTATATTATTACAGATATGCTATCACCAGCTATCTTAGTTGCTCGGTCAATGTACTTCATAGACCAATAGCTTGTACTATATTATTACATAGCTATATTATTACAGATATGCTATCACCAGCTATCTTAGTTGCTCGGTCAATGTACTTGTCAGCTGAAATCCTGAAATCTCCTGAGTTGGCTTCCGTCCCAAAGTAATACAGAATTCGTTACCAACTCAGCAGTTTAAGGGACCTTGAAGATATTAATTCCACTGTGTTTTTTATGTAACTAATGTATGCTTCCAGTAACTGTACTTTATACCTATATACTATACATTTACCAGTACGTGATAGACCAATAGCTTGTACTATATTATTAAATAGCTATATTATTACAGATATGCTATCACCAGCTATCTTAGTTGCTCGGTCAATGTACTTGTCAGCTGAAATCCTGAAATCTCCTGAGTTGGCTTCCGTCCCAAAGTAATACAGAATACTTTATACCTATATACTATACATTTACCAGTACTTGATAGACCAATAGCTTGTACTATATTATTACATAGCTATATTATTACAGATATGCTATCACCAGCTATCTTAGTTGCTCGGTCAATGTACTTGTCAGCTGAAATCCTGAAATCTCCTGAGTTGGCTTCCGTCCCAAAGTAATACAGAATTCGTTACCAACTCAGCAGTTTAAGGGCCCTTGAAGATATTAATTCCACTGTGTTTTTTAGGAACCCGAGGCTCTTACCCATCGCGCATAATACATACATACTTAGTAATACATAATACAAATATAAAATATAAATCCAAAAATGTGATGCAATTACATAATACATTCTTGAATAAATGCTAATACATTCTTGTACTAAAACATAACTGAGTTTTTAAAACATTATACAAAAATGATTACATTTTATGTAACTAATGTATGCTTCCAGTAACTGTACTTTATACCTATATACTATACATTTACCAGTACTTGATAGACCAATAGCTTGTACTATATTATTAATAGCTATATTATTACAGATATGCATTATACAAATCCAATGTATTATGAATCTACTTTTTCACGAGTATTTTTACATAGAAATGCATTATACAGCAGGTACAAGGGCAGTGTTTTATCGATCTACTTCTTAAAGAGTACTTCTGCATTCCTAGGTAAATACTAAAACCTGTTTCAAATACTTATACATTACACACATGCAAATTTACCTTACAGTATATAGTACTTTATCCAATCTCCTATACTTTATAATATTATTGCACATAATACAAAAAAAAAACCTCGCAAATGCATTATATAAAGAACATTATACAAATATATTATACCAGTACATTACATAGTTACCAATATTTAACACAATTTCAAGTAAATTACAACTAGTACATTTACGGATAAATGACAGAAGTGCATTAATTAACAAAGGCAATTATGATGTTTATTATCCACTTATTGATTAAATACCCATACATTACTGGATAATTGCATCTTACAATTATCTAGTGCAGGTTATGATAGCTATTACATTGTAGAGACATTAGGATTTTTTTGGAAGCAAGAGAGATGAAAAATTAGCAACCGCCTTCGCCGGGAATCGAACCACAGACCTCCTCTGAAATACCAGCTCAGTGTGCTGACCACTACACCACGAAGGCACGCTAGGAAAGTGGGAGAAATACCTTATATACTCCCCTTTTTAAAGGGTGATTGGGTTTTTTTAGAGAACCCAGTCGCCAAATCCTGGGTGGGGAGAATCTTTATCCACAACCCTTTTAGTTCGGGCGCCACTGTAGAGACATTAGGATCTTTTTGGAGCAGGCAAGAGGAGGCTTTCCTGAAGCCAAACTGTTCAAGTGGTAATTTATCCAGGTGTGGTTGTATTCTGCTAAGGACAATTCTTTCAAGTATTTTTCCCATACTGGGCAGCAGGCTAATGGGCCTGTACCCATCCGTTTTTGTCAGGTTCTTTCCCGGCTTTGGGATCACTATCATTTTAGCAGACTTCCATATATTCGGAAAATAATTATTGTACAGGCAAGCATTCAGAATACCTGTAAGTCGATTAATCATATTTATTGGCAGCCATTTCAGTGCTACATTACTAACATTATCCTGCCCGGGGGCCTTTCTATTCCTGAGCTTTTTAATTATATTCATGATTTCTATTCTGAATTAGCATCATACAAACTTTTAATAACTTTTAACGTAGAATTTGAGAACCAGTGACTAAATAGTAAATCGAGAAATGTGCATATAAAATGGAATTAACTGCACCACGAAGGCACGCTAAGGGAGAAATACCTTATAACATTATACAATTACTATGCACAATATTTCATCAGCATATGACTTAAATAGATACGATCCTGATTACATACTAATATTTTGTTCAGTTATCACTTTTTTTTGGCATAAACTGAAACTCAAATACATATTTATCTTACAAAATTCAGTACATTACACAATTATAAAAAGTCCAGTGTATTATACATTTATACAGTTGCTAATATTTTAACAGTTATTGTATCTCATAATGAAACCTCGGACTAATGCAAAAATCTACTGAATAAATACCTACACAATTGCTAAAATGTTGAATGACCCTTACAAAGGCCAATACTAATGTGTAATTTCCAAAAAATTTAATTACCAATATATAATACAATTACCGATACATTACAAGATACGTTCAGTTGCAAATACATTATATAGTGTATTGTACCAGAGCGCAATACAAATGTGCTGCCATAGATATGTAGTATTCTAATTTTCTATAATCGTACAATTATAAATAGGCTATCCCTCATATCCGTTTATAGTATTCCTTTATTAAACTGATTATGCTAAAATTGCTTGCCTATGTTAAGAGTATTTATCTCTGCACATCAGTCAATTATGTTTTTGAGCCAGGTTGGTTGCATATTTATTATATTGGAGACTCTTGTACCACATGGACTTATTATTATCACTTGGCTGCCTGAGTCTCTGATACCTAAGTAAACTGCAGCTAAATGCAAAGTGGTCCGGGCTGCCTTCTTCACCCCATTCACAAGATGCATTACTTCTAGTCTTAAAGCGGTAGAGATAAGAGGAAAAGGGGCCGTGTCAAAAAGGGAGTAATATAGTAAAGAGGAATATGTCAGTCCAGGGAGACCCTAGGCATTCAGTACTATTTCTGACACAAAAAATCGTTACGTGCATATGGGTTCGTAATGGAGTGAATGCACACAGAACTGATGATAGCTTGGTAAACGTTGTTCTTAAAAAAAATGTTTGCACAGTTCTGGAACTTTTCACATGAAAGTTTTCGTACAGCTTATAAGGTATTTCTCCCACTTCCCTAGCTTGCCTTCGTGGTGTAACGGTAGCACGCTGGGCTGGTATTCCAGAGGTCCCTGGTTCGGCGAAGGCGGTTGCATATTTTTCATCTTTTCTGCTTCCAATTAACCTAATGACTCTTATTTCTCCCACTTCCCTAGCGTGCCTTCGTAGTGTAACGGTAGCTCGCTGGGCCGGTATTCCAGAGGTCCGTGGTTCGATTCCCGGCGAAGACGTTGTTAATTTTTCTCCTTTTTTGCTTCCAATTAGCCTAATGATTCTACAAGTGACGCCCGAACTAAAAGGGCTATACAAAAAGCCTCAAATGCATGCCCTCCCACAGTAATCTCTCAATACTCTGAGTTCTGAACTAA
Source organism: Stegodyphus dumicola (assembly GCF_044657685.1). Lineage (NCBI taxonomy): Eukaryota > Metazoa > Arthropoda > Arachnida > Araneae > Eresidae > Stegodyphus > Stegodyphus dumicola. The sequence goes on from NC_140781.1 coordinate 188,439,295, forward strand.
ACTCATGCTATATCCGGTCATTAATTTTCTCCGTGCGTCGAGAAATGTCTAGCACCTTCTATTTCTCGGAATTGCTGAAAGGCATACTCATTTACGGTCACATAAGACCGGATACAGTTACAGTTATATAGGAATCGTACCAAAATGTCGCCAAACGTCGAACCAGTTTGGTGACAAATGTTTGTCGCCAAAACGATCGCCAGCTTGGCCTTATCTCGTCAATTTTGAGAGATAAACATTTAACTGAATGTTAAATGGTCTTACCTCTAACCTTACCTTTCCGCAATGCTTCGCATCCTGAGACCTTTTAAGTTATATTATACAAGAGGTTCTATAATTTACATATAAACGAAACTCAGTGGCGCAACAGCCCTAGTGGGCCAAGGCCAGCAGTGCCCCGAAATCTGACTATGGGCCCCAGGGTGCGTAAGCATATGCCCTGAACAAGTGATCAGCTTGTCGCAGGATCCCCACTTTTTAGTCTCCAAACGAACTTGGTACTCATTTTAACCACCGAAGGGATGGAAATCAAGGGATAAAAGGCTGAGTCGACTTGCCCAGCCCGGGGATCGAATCCCGGACCTGTGATGCTGCTGCGCGATGTGCTAGCCACTGCGCCACCGGGCCTCATAATTTAAATATAATTTCACTAAATTTAATTACATATGTACATAAATGAAAAGACTGTATGCTCGGGTACTAGATGTTCATGCCCCTTTAAGCGTTAGCATCAGAAGACTATGGTTGAAGTGAATTCGTTAGCATGCGAATTTAAAAGCAGCTGAATAATCCAGGAAACTTTCATCTGTTCAAATTCGAGTTAAAATTTTGGGTGAAATAGGACAGCAAGCGTGTGATAGTGGACTGAGTTTACTGTTAGTCTATTGCACTGGCGTGCACCTTTATGCAGGAGAAACTGCGATTGCTCAAAGGTATCGGCATGAAATGTTTGATTGAACTCTACAGTGTTTAGTTCAACAACAGTTATTTTGAACAATAATGCACATATAACGAACATAACGAAACCTCATAGATGATTACATCGGAAGTGAAGACATAGTTCGTATGGAGTAGTCGCCACATTCGATCTACTTCAAAATATTAAGATGCCTTAAAATGCATGCAGCCTTTGCCAGTGTACCCCCAAAGCTACTCTAAAAGAACTGAAAGCTGCCTAAATGTAGGAATGTAAATTATTGTGCTCTTGTGTGCTTGACTGATTTCTTATTATAGTTTACATGCTCAAAATGGGATATTTTCCCCCAGAGCTTGAACTAAAATTGCAAGTATGAGAGATGACGAATTAGGATAGAACTAAATAGCTACTAGAACAAAAATCTAGCATATGATGTTAAAGGAAGTTAACATATTTATATAAAAAGTATATTCCATATGTAGCAAAATTCTCAGCTGGTTACAAAATGGTAAATTATCGAGCCTTCAGTAAGTATCTTGGCGCTTCCCATTGTCCTGGTCAGAAAGAAAGATGATTCAACTAGATTTTACGTTTACTGTCGCGGATGTAACGACATCAGAAAGAAAGAAACTCTCTTCATACAACTGATGACATTATGTGCTCACATTCTGGAAGCAATTGGTTTCGACACTTCATTTAAAGAGTTGATATTGTCAGGTAGCGTAACATCCTGATAAACGAAAAAAAAGATGGCACTTACTAAAAAACGCTGGCAGTTAAAGGTGATGCAGTCTGAATTATGCAGTGCGACACTTATATTCGAATGCCTCATAGAGTCCGTGCTCAGAGGTCTTTACTAAAAACCTGTCTTATATATATGAATGATATCATAATCGTAGAAAACGTTTTAAAGACCATTTAGAAAATAATAGGATGTTGCATCAGAAATTGAAGAAAGCTAAACTAAAATTATGTCCTGTCTAATGTAAATTATTCAGTCATGAAGTAAGTTACCTCGAGCATATCATCTCTGCCGAAAGTGCGTGTACAGCAGATCCAGAAACCGCGTCCGCAGTTTAAGGTTGGAGAGGCCCCAAAAATGTTCATCAGCTGAGGAGTTTCCTGGGCCTTCGTAGCTATTATGGGAGATTTGTGAAAGACATTTCTTCCATTGCAAGACCCCTTCATAGACTGACAGAGAGGAAGCAAAAGCAAAACAGGGGGCAAAGGAATATGAGAACACATTTTACATCGGCAGCAATTTTCACTTATCCTCACCTGGGAAAACCATTTATTTTTGACATGGATGCAAATAATGAGCCTTACGTCTAGGCCCACAGTTACTGTCCTGCATAGATTATGTATCGTTGACCTCGCACTTAAATGTCAAGAATCTCAAAAGGCATTCCGATGGCAGCTGATACTTCCGAAATCCCGAATTGCGGACTTCCTGAAAGGTCTATGTAGCAGTTCGAGAGGAGACCACATTGCAATAATGAATACTTTGCATTGAGTTAGTTTGAGAGCTCGTCTACTGGAGTAAGGCAAGGCTGACTTGCAAAAGTATTGCCAAGCGTCCGGTGCCACCCCGAGCCGAAAAGCACCGAAGAAACGCAGCCGAGGGAAGCTGCAATTTTACAGTGTCTTAGCGCCTTTCGAAAGCATCGCCTTCTATATCTTAGAATCCCTACCAGGATCTGCCGATGGCAGCAAATACTACATCCTGGTTGTCATTAATTACCATACCATTAATTACCAAGTGGTCTGAAGTATATTGTATCTCTGATCAAGAGGCTGTCACGGTAGCAGAGGTGCTAATACAGCATTGGATTCCTTTGTTTGGAGCTTCTCTTATGTTTAATTCCAATCTGCAAAGAAATTTTATCTCAGATTTCGTTAAAGAGCTATCTATGTAAATTACTTGGCATAGACAAACCCTAAAGGACACCTTTACATCTCCGGTCAGATTGCATGGTAGAGAGGTTAAATCAAACCATCTTTAATACTCTCTCACTGATAGCTTCCAGAAACCAAGAGGACTGCGACCAGAAGTTACCTCTGCACTTACTGGTCTATCACAGCGCTCTTCGCGAGACTACCGTCTGCTGTTTATCCAAGATGCTGTTCGGTCATGACCTTCGTCTGCTTTGTGATCTCTTGTTTGGTTGCCCTTCAAATGCACCTTCATTGTCTCGAGAGTACATTTAGGGTCTCCAGGCACTGTTTGAAGTGTTGCACAATTTTGAATGAGAGCGAGTCAACTTGACGACGGAGAAGATAAAGATCCGATAAGACACAAGAGCTTCAGTACATGAATTCAACAAAGGTGACAATGTATGAATATAGAATCCGGTTTGACAGGAAGGAATTTCTTCTAACCTACAGTCCCTCTGAGACGGTCCTTCAACGGTCCTAAACAGGTTGAACGACATCCTAGCACGGATCCGTAAGTCATCAGATTCTAGAGTTGTTCTAGTCACATAATATGATATTTGTGTATTCCTTTCTAAAGGCACAGTGAATACCAGCCAATGGGATTGAAGCCCACGTTCTTAAGTTCAAAATTTGTACTGTGTGCTTAACTTTTGGAAGCTACTGTTTTCTTTATTTGGCATTTTTTTCTAGCAAGACATTTTGTCTGTCTCTAATTTTCTGCATTTTAAGACAAGAAGAAATGTAATACCGTAAATTATAATTTGAATACTTTTAAATCCATGGTTCACTTAAAAATAGTTTTAACATAAGGGGAGAATTTACATGTACGGGTATTTCACATGCAAAACTTTTACATTTAAAAAGATGAAATATTTTCGCAGCTTTTGCAAAAATTAACCTGCAAAGATAAATTGAGGTAAAATTTATTAACATTTCAAAGCCAATGAATATACTTTCCTAATTTGTTGTCTTTCAGTTTAAGACAAACGAACTTTTCATAAAAGGGTTAGAAAAATAAACCGTGTTACACATATATCTCATTCAACTGGTTGTTAAGCTTAAAATGTAAATTTTTCTGCAAGTAGAGTAATTATGAAGCTATCATTTTCATTTTATTTTTGATAGCATTTTCTGTAGTCCTCAGAATACCTATTTAACTGAGTAAGCTTTTTCATAAAACATGTTTAACTCCTTCATATTTTTATAAATACTACATTATGTTCATTTTTAATGGTTTCAAGTTATTCAGATCATTCAGTTCATTTCAAGTTATTCAGTTCCATTCAAGTTATTCAGTTCATTCAGTTCCATTCAAGTTATTCAGTTCATTCAGTTCCATTCAAGTTATTCAGTTCATTCAGTTCCATTCAAGTTATTCAGTTCATTCAGTTCCATTCAAGTTATTCAAATCTCCTTCATAGGAGAGAAAACATTTAGATCGTTATGGTTAAATAAAGAACGTTAATTTGAAAATAATTCCTCTTCAAACGTTTTTTTAATATAGCAATAAATATTATATCTAATTTACCGAATATTTTTTCCTTTTTGTACTGCATCTTATTAAATTTTAAATATTTTTGTTTGTACACTCTTCTTTAAATTGGCTCTTTATTCAATACAAGGATCTTGACCTCCAGTTTAGTTAAGCTGCACTTGTAATCTGAAATACATTTTTACTTTGTACTATATTTTTGTACTTGTTCTGCGTTAGTATTTTCAAAAGAGGTATGTGGTGTGTTGATTACGTCGCCTTTAACTGTAGAAAGAGCTTATATAAAGAAGATGCATCTAAACATAATAATGCAATGACAAGGTTTTCATATTGAATATTTGTCTCTATATACATGTATTCTAAACATTAACGAAGATTGGAAATTTCTCCAGTGACAGGAAACTTCTTCCAAAATTGCACGCTTCGTACTGAGAATTATTACATTGTAGAGACATTAGGTATTTTTGGAAGCAGGAAATGAGAAAAATGAGCAACGCCTTTGCCGAGAATCGAACCACAGACCTCTGGAATACGCGCCCAGAGTGCAGACCACTACACCACGAAGGCGCGCCAAGAAACACCTTATATAAACTCCTTCTAAAGGGCGACTGAGGTTTTTAGGGGACCCAGTCACCAAATCATGGGTGTGGAAAATCATCATCCAACACCCCTTTAGTTCGGGCACCACTGTAGAAACATTAGTTATTTTTGGAAGCAGGAGATGAGAAAAATGAGCAACGCCTTCGTCGGTAATCGAACCACGGATCTCTGGAATACGCGCCCAGCGTGCAGACCACCACACCACGAAGGCACGCCAAGAAGGCCTGAGAAACGCCTTATAACACGTAGCCCTTAAAATCACTTAGTGAAACATTTCACTATTCTTGGGATATGGAATGGAGAATTTTACATGAAAAATGGCAAAATATATAAATACTTTTACATGTCCTGATGGTTTTTCCCAGTTCCGTGTTTCTGGCTGCTCTGAGCTTCTGTGGGGACATAAATTTCCCAATTATAAAAACATCGATAATCTTTTTTTAAGTAGACCACTCCTTAAACTTTTGTGCTTATTATTTAGAGTTATAAATAAATATATCAACGCTTAGACTGAGGGTAATCATCCGTGGCGCACTTTTCTACGAACTGAATGTACAGATATGTTGTGTAGATAATTGTCTGATCGCGTTATAAAAAACTAGGTGAATTATTTTCTGATTTAAGAAAATCTTAATTTTATTTGATTCTGAATTATTTATTTTAATGCTTTAATTTTGGGGAAAAACAGATGCTTCTGGGAATATTATTTAGTTTCAAAGAATATTATTTAATTTCCTTTTATTTGCAATTTCTGTCCAAGCTTTGATTCATTGTGAAAAGAAGAAGGGAAAGGAGGCAATTTTGTTAAGTCATGATTTCGCGCGTTTTGTCCTTTAGAATGTTCTAGAAGAAATTTCTTTGTGCAATTGACCTTAGGACAGGAAGTACGTGGCAGAAGGGTCAGAGGTTGCCAGGTAACCTTCGATGTAAGTCATTCAGGTTTTGGCGATCGGGGGTCCGGTTGTTGGTTAAGTGAAGAAGGGCGCGCATGTGTGATCACCCTAATTCTGTCATTCGGGGAAAGAAACGCAAATTTTGTCCATATTAAGGGGGCGATAAATGAAGCCATTGTGGGAGCCCGTGTTTGTGAAGGAGACGAAGAAAATTCGAGTTTCAATCACTTACTTTTGGGACTGACCTTTGACTAAGACTGTAACTTCGAACTTGCTCTTGGGTTGAGCGATAGAAAGGAGAAGATGTAATTTTCGTCGTGAGATGTCTTTCCGGCGGGGAGCGTCAAATATGCTCCCCGGCCGCGTTTCGGCAAAAGGGCGAAATTGAAGAGTGGACGAGTTTTTGCCGAAAGATTTAAAAGACTTTTGGACGTTACTTTTGAGACTGACGTTTGGCTAAGACTGTAACTTCGAGCTTGCTCTTGGGTTGAGCGATAGAAAAGGAGATGTAATTTCGTCATGAGATGTGCTTCCGGCGGGGAGCGGCAATTATGCTCCCCGGCCGCGGGTTTCGCAAAAATGCGAAAGAAAAAGAAAAAAACATTAACAGAGGATTTTTGGACGTTACTTTTAGGACTGACGTTTGGCTAAGACTTGGACTTCCAACTTGCTCTTGGGTTGAGCGATAGAAAGGAGGAGATATAATTTCGTCGTGAGATTGTTCTTCCGGCAGAGAACGGCAGTTATGCCATCCGGCCGCCGACTTGCTCTATATCCTCGTCGGAAAAACCAAGGACGATGTCTTTCGGTCTTGTATTAGGGAAAAATTACCTCGCTTCATAGTCTACGATTTCCTGGGGAGCTGTAAGTCCATGCGGGCAGCCGTGCAGGGCAGCAGTTCTCTTGCCTTCCAGAGTGAAAATTCTTCGTCGTTAGAAAACCAGTTACCCGGCCGTGTGTTTCGCCAATAGTGCCAGGACAGGACGTTGTCCTCTGAAACTAGCCTGGAATTAGGATACGAGTTCTCCACTTCAAGATGTCTACCTAAGATTAGTCCTTTTCTGTGTTTGATGTATTTTCTATGAACTTTAAGTAAAGTTTCAGAAACTTCCTTGGAATTTTAAAACCAACATTGAATCTTTAAATTAATTCTAAAGGACTAAATTTGCCTTTCTTTTTCCCCTTCTTAATTTACAGAGACAAACTGGAAAGACTTTATAAGGTAGATTTGTAACCTAGGGACAGTGCCGTTCGTCGAAAGCCTGGAATTAGGATACGAGTTCTCCACTTCAAGATGTCTACCTAAGATAAGTCCTTTTCTGTGTTTGATGTATTTTCTATGAACTTTAAGTAAAGTTTCAGAAACTTCCTTGGAATTTTAAAACCAACATTGAATCTTTAAATTAATTCTAAAGGACTAAATTTGCCTTTCTTTTTCCCCTTCTTAATTTACAGAGACAAACTGGAAAGACTTAAGAAGGTAGAGTAAATGTAAAAATATAATTTGTTTGTGTAATCATCCTTAGAATAGATGTTGAATTTCAGATAATGTGTTTATTTTAATATCTTAGAAATTACTGCTGTAGTTCAAGTTACTCGTAAATTAAATGAGTCATATAGTAGATTTGCAAATCATTGATTTAAGTGTAAAAAAAGGAAAATGATAAATAGAAGAATTCACTTGTGTCTAAAATAAGAAAATTGAGCTGTAACTAAAATAAGAAAATTGAGTCTCTGATTAGGATAAGATTTAACTTTAATTGTTGAGGAATTTGAATAAACTTGTATTTTAATCTGGAAACCTATTACTTATGTTTTTTTATATCTTTTATTTGTTTTCTTATATGCATATAGATTTTACGTCTTGTTTATACGATCCTCTCACGGCACGGTCCCGGATGCTTAATACACAACGCAATTTGTACTTTATTTTCATTTATACGATCACTAGAAAAGTGTGGAAATTAGCTAACTCTTAAGAGTTTAGTTCTCAGTTGATATTTAGTTAATTACGGTTTCACCTGTCTGTTTCTGCATTAGTTTCCTCCCTAAGAGGAAGTAGAAACACAACATTGGTGCGTGACTCTCGCGGCCCGGTCCAGAAACAGAACAGATATTTTCAGAGTAACCATTGATAAGAAGCATATGTTATCAACAAATTACTTTTGTTGTTCAGAGACATTTTTGCTTTATTCATTTTAAATTATCCATAAAATTTAGCACTGTACTTAGGTCGCCTATCACTAAAAGGTTTTAATTTTTTTCGAATTACAAGTTTTAATTTATTTCGAATTAATAAAAGCAGAAAAGTGTATTTTAAAATTAACTAAGAGCATCTATAGAACTTCAACAGCTTGGCAAATCTTTGAAATTAGTATATTTGTTAATATGAAGTGAAGCTTAGTAAAGCAGTGAACTTTAACACTATTTTACCATTGCTTTAAACTGTTTTTGTCTTTCTTCTTGTTTAGCTCTGAGGCTTGATTTAAGCGGAAGTAATGCTGACATAGGATGTTTAACGTTTTATGTAACATTTATTAATTTCAAAATTTTCTGCAGCGTTCATATTAATACAGTTAACGGTTAATCAATATTTCAAATATTTCTTATACATGCGTGGACTACTTTATGGCCATTCTCTAGAGTTCGTATTTATCATGAAACTTTCTTCCTATGGATCTTATCTCTGCATGGAACAATGAAATTCCTTACAATACTTAATTGCATAAATATAAAGTGTAAATTACTAGGACAGGCAGTTGTCAAATGTGTCAGATCTGAAATTTGATATTTGTTTAGCATACAGAAATGATGAAATTCAAAAATATTTTATTCAAACTAATTTAATTAATGCTGTCTTTTATCTATCTATATCGAAGATAGTTTCTATGGGTAATTGTTACAACAGTAGTTCTTTTCCAAGTTTTCTAGAAAGAAGCTTTAGATTTTATTCCAAAGAATAAACTGTTTCAAATATACGACAAACTGTAGATTATACAAATAATCCTATTACGAAAATAATTTTACTAAAAACTTGAAACAACCACGAATTTTATTCGTATAAATAAAAAAGTTTAAAAGCGTTATCGTAATTCACTTTCTTTTTCTTCTCAGAGCCACTGCAATAATACGAAGTCCATTTAGATTCCAAGCAACCTGAGCTTTAGTTTTATTGCTTTTGTTGGTTAAAGGTTCTTATTAAGCCAAAACAAACACGATGGATTCCCCTTTAGATTGGTTTCTTTCTTCACATAAAAGTTCTCATGCTTTTTTCGTCTCGAAAATTCAGGCACAAGGATAACTGCTAAGAAGCTAGAAAAGAAAGCGAAGCAGACGTTATAGACTTCAAAAATATATCTCTTGATCTCGGCACTAAAACGACTTTGAAATTCACTTTTAAAATCTAAAACGTAGTAAAGGTGATACTTTGGTCTCATTGGCTATTCTTCATTTGGTGAATGACACATGCAAATCATACAAATCCCGATTTTTTACTTCCTTGTAAGAAGTAAAAATGAAGGATTGTAATCGCTAAAAGTTTCAGGCAGCATATTTCAACGAAAATATCTAGTTTGACCTCTTTCGAATGTAATTTAACGATGTTTTTGCGTGATATCTGTACATAAGGAAAGAATAAAATGCTCTTTTCCTCCAAACAAATTATAAAACTTCTGAAGAGAATTTTTCATGGCGTCTGTACGAACGTATGTACGTACGTACGTATCTCGCATAACTCAAAAACGAGTAGCCTCAGAACGTTGAAATTTTGTATATAGAACTGCTATAACATGTAGATGTGCACCTCGTATTTTGGTTGCAATCGGCCGCATCAAACATATATAAATATATTTATATATATATCCATTCTGTTACCCGGCTCAGTGATCTCAGTTTCTTTACTCTTATATGTTTGTAAATAGTACATTTTTTGCTTTAAAAATGATTGAATTATGTTGTTCTTACCTTCAGGTTAAGGTTTTTATGCCTTTAGTAAATCTGTATGCAATATTTTTAGAATTATCAACAATTTTAAAGTTGTTTAAGTGCCACTAAGTTTTTTTTTTATGGCGGCCATAGCTTGTTTACATTTGAAACAGCAGGATAGTGGATTTGTTGCCAATCTAGAGAAACTTAGCTTCGCAACAACGAAAATAACCTTCATTTATTATAGCGAATTAAATCATGCTTAATCCTTTCTGGAATTTTTTCGAGGAAATAAGTGTTTAAGATTTACTTCGTAATTTTTAATACAGATATTTTGAGTTTTTATGTATTTTTGCCTTGTTGCGAAGTGAGAACTGAATTAATTGAATGAGAAATACTCAAATGTCTGTGAAAAACTGTTCCTTTTTTGTTTTGTTTGCTTAATTTCTTTTATACATCGTTCTAGCTTTATTATAGTATTTGAATAGAACGTGGCAATGATTAGATAATTCTTTAAATGATATGAATTTTGTGCATTCTGAGTTATAATATGAACGAAATATAATTCTTTTAAGTGAACCTAGCGCCAGAGTGTCGCTATGGTAAGCAAATAGAGCTATGGTAAACAAATAGAATTTTAAAGAATTCATTGATTCTATTCTATTGTGGTTTGTGCGCTGTCGGCGAAGTAGATTTATTTCAATCCAATAAGATTAAATGAAATGCAAGAAAAATGCGTATAATTTAATATTCCGTACAAGGAAGTCATGTGGTGTACACATCAGATTTTTTTAATGTAAGTTTTTTATTCTAAATATGACGTCCGTTTTTTGAAAAACAAAAGGTTCTGTTCACAAAATTGTCTTAATATTTTGAAATAGTATTAATATGATTATGCAAAATTATACTCACTTCTACTTGGATAGAAACTTTTGACAGTTTTTAAAATAAAATGATACAGTTGTAAGGCTTTTACGTTTATTAACCAATTATCTCATTAGTTTTGCTTTTACTGTGATTTCTACTTTCATTGGCTCCCACTAGGATGCAAATTAGTTAATGTATGTAAGTACAGAGTTCTTGAGTTTAACAGAGAGAGTTTTTGGCAGCAACCGCTGATCATCTCACTGCTATTTTTTCCCAGCTTCTGAATTGCTTGAATTTGCTTTAGCCTTGCTAGCCGTAATTGCTCGCGTGAATGGAGGGCCTCAGCTAAAACTTTTATTGCTCTTTCTTCTGGTTAATTTCATATTTAATTACTTAAATTTTACTCTATACTTTGTTTCTGTTATTCCCTTATTCCCACAAACCACGGAGATTTGTTCTGTTAGTGCACAGGTTGTGTAATTTGTTAGGCTGAAGATGTAATAAAGAGACTTATTTTAAATCTTCTTCTGTGTTGGTGTTACTTTACTGAGAGATTAAGACAGGACGATTCAATGTCTGACTGTCTTCACGGAGCAAGAGATTAACATTTAAAGTAGCTAGGTTCTGCACACATGAAATACAAAGACTCGTTTTTATTAAGGCATACTTATCTAAATTCACTACATTTAGAAATTAGTAATCTAAATAAAGCTTCTACAAATAAAAGCAACATGCATGGAATTCATGCAAAGTATGACAAAGCATGGCAACAGCAAGTTGAAAACAGAGTAAGATCGGTGAATCTGCAGCAGACACCCTCTTGTTATTTGATTAGAAATTAAATCGACCTTAATTAAGATTATTAAAAAAAATTTCTGAGTTCAGTTATCAAAGTAACAGAAAAAAAACATGTAACCAGTTAAAAATATATCCGAAGACGCAACTATCAAGGAGTTCAACTATTGAATGAAAGACAAATATCGTACATTGGTTTAGATTTTATTTTAGCAGAAGCGTTTTTAGCAATTAAATACTATCACTTTCTTCAGCTGCAACTGAATGAGAGACAAGTACTACAAATATAAAGAGAGATAGACGAATTTTAGGAAACTTAAGTAGTAACTAACCAGTATTCCCTCTATTAAAATGCTTCTTCGAAAACAAAATCTACGTTCATAAGCTTATCCTTTTTGAATTCTGCTTCATTTAGCTTATTGTTCGTTTCGAGTTCAAGTAATGATGTATCATTAAATTCCAGACTGATTTATTTTTAAAAACAACCACAATACCGAAGGAAAGACTGCATGTCGATTATTATTACACTTTTAATAAATCATTCGGGAAAAGTGAACAAGTTCAAATATTCTTACACTGTTCCTAGTAGCATGTTTTATAAAATTGCCCTATATAAATAAAAGCAAAAATGAAATTAAAGGTGCTTTAGTTATATATACTAAAACAGGCTTTACATATTTAAATGGGCTCACCAGCGGCCGAGCGGTAAAGTCGCTGAGCACTGGTAGTTCGGTCCGAGGTTCGAGTCCCGCGAACGGGCTGGCTGCATGGGCGTTTTCGTGGTTTTCCCCATGTGTAACGTGTATACGAGCCAGTTTCCCCTAGAAAGTCCTCCACGAAGGCATCCCTCCTCTTAAGCAGATAGCCCTCGAGGCTTTACCATAATCACACACACATATTTAAAGGTAAAAAAATTAAGAATGAAATGTTAAATGACTAAGATACTTCAAAAAACACCAGCAAAAGTAGAAAGGGAATAAATAATGCACTTAGAGACTGATAGAAATATTTATACTTTCAAATATTCAAAGCTAAAAATAAAAACTCTGGATGTTTATGTTTTGTTTCGGAGTTTTTCCCAAAAGTGTAAACTTTATGGAAATTTACGAGTTTTCGTGCGAAAACATGTAAACACATTATTGTTTTCAGCTGTAAACAATAGATTTTTAAATTTTAAACAATATTTCATTGATATCTGCCGAAAGCGAAATAACAGATATGTCATTTCACTGTAGCAATTTTTTATATATTTGCTACAGGTATAGAAACTGATGATTATAGAATTGAAAAAGTGTAATCACAAAGGCATTATCTGCATTAAAATAATGTCGATGTAATAAATAAATCTAAAAATACAGCAAAGTAACAGCTAAGCATCAACAACTACAGATTTGAAAACTATAACTAAAATATATAAACCAACCGCAAAGTAAAATTTGGCTATTAGCTGCTTGCAAGATAAATTCATGTACTATAAACACGTTCACTGCCAGCAACAAGTTATCTCGTAGGTCGACGTTTGTGGTTACTCTCCGGCTACTAATTAATTCGTAGAACATTGTTGTTTTATGCCACATACGTTTGAACTCGTTGTATTTTCATAGTCTTTGAAGGTATCTGGCTTTGGGGATTAGGGAAAAACACAACAATTTTCTGCAATTCGAAAGATTTATTATAATTAATATAAGTATAATATAAATAATTATAAAGTAAACATAGGAAATGTAAAAATAATCAATCAATTTATAATAATTTTTGCTATAATAATTGTTGTAAATATAATCAATCTTTGTTATACGCAATAGCCAACTACGAATATACTCGTAATTGGCGCTGTCATAAATCATTTTATCACAAAATCCGACTGCGATATAAGTTGTATAATTAATAAAGCAATTAAACATCATCTAAAATCAATAGCTTTCCCATAAGTACATGTTTTGTATTTTTATTTTACAGTTAATTAATTAAAATTTGTTGGATTGGTGGAACCGTTTTTGGAAATGTCATTCAGCAACGAACGTGTTGAGAAAGGCCTAACTATGACAAAAAAAAAACTGAAAAACAGGAAGTTAAAATTTCTGAAACAAATTCTGCTAATCGGAAAAATCTGACCATAGCGATTGAAATCTAATAGCAATTAACTGCTAAATTTAAGCTTTTTGAATAAACCTCAAGCTGAAAGAAGTAATAAAAGCCTTGAAATATAATTCGAAGCAGAAAAATTGAAATGCAAGAAACATCTGTTAGTTTTCAGTTTACTTTATCTCAGTACAAAGTTTCTTCGATTAAAAATGCTTCCTTCTACTTTCTTGGCTGCGTAACTTCACATTTTCACAAAATACCATTCTCATATCCGAAAACTCGTGCATTTAAGAATTTCTACTAGAGAGAAAACAAATGATACACCCAGCAGAGATGACACTCTCACTTTGAAGGCATTATTCTAAAGAATCCGTCGTGTTAGATGCTAAGAGTCAAAATATGTTTCAGTTCTTAGCGAAGCTTTCATTGTTTTGGTGAATAATTCATAACATATTTCGCATTATGCAGGATAAAGAATATTCAAGATTCTACTGGTTAGTATTTCTCTGGTGAATACAATACTCTCTCCTTTCACAAGCACTCAGGCATTTATAAATGCAAGATTTTAACTGTCTGCCAAGTCAGTTGTATCATTTGGCATGGATGATTTAATAAATAGAATAAATTATATAGGACTAGGTAACGTATGCAAAGAGATTAAATAGTACTCAAACTCAATATTCAATAAGAATTCGTCAGAATTTTGTGTGCAAAGTTTTATTTAATGAGATTGCCATATATTCTAAAAGGGTTTCTTCACTGCACGTTATAACTTATTTTTATTTTTTAGATCTGATTTTACAAATGAGTTTTAATTTTCTAAGTGATAGATGTTTTATGCAACGTTTCAGTTCAATGCACTTTTATATCTGCTTAATTGCGTATTTATGAATGAAATTAATACACTGCTGAATGAAGTTCTAAAACGATTCTATGACTCGTACATGATATTTCTAAAGCTAAATATTTCGAAATAATCGCATAATGTGTTTCACACACAAAACCTTTGCGACATTACCTCCTATCTCATAATTTCAGTATTATTGGTTCTTATTCCTTATACAGGCTTAAAAAGAATTAATCAGCCACAGATTGAAAAAAACATAGCTTATTTTGTTAATTTCAAACAGAAGGCTGCAATATAATTTTTATTACCTTTTTAAGAGAGACTTGCCTATCGTAGTCCCGACTTACTTGCACTTAAGCCTCTTAATGACGATTACTATATATGAAAGGAAATGTATTTGTAAGAAACGATGTTGCATTTACGACTTTGTTTTACAACCCATACAATGTTATTCGCCAATTAACAAAGATATATTCTGGTCTAGAATTCTTCTACGTAAAAGCTTCTTTAGGATTTTTCATAAAACATGTAATATATAAAAATAAGCAGAAGTTTGTATGTAGGCTGAAAACTCGTTCGCAAAACTAAATGTTTTTCGGTTGTATCATTCAGCAAAATTTATTCGTCTTCTCTAAACATTTGTAACAAACTTCCTTTATTTTATTTATCATCTTCACTGTTATCAAGATATATTTAAAAGCAAAATGGAGTTTGGTCATCCATTAAACGTATTATATAGGATTATTATATAGGATTGAGTATATGTGTGTATATATATACAGCGATTATTACTTATATATATATTATTAAAAATTAAAAAACAAGTAATTATCGCTATATATGTATATATTTCTTTAATTAATTTCTTTTTCTTTCCAAGTTTGAAATTTTGTTATTCATGATTTTAATTCAAGTCTCCTTAAAACGTTTTCTTTTTTCATGATTTACATTCAAGTTGCTTTAAAACACAATCTTTGGAATTAAACTTCCTACATATGGGTTCCCTCTTTTTGATACATTTCTACTAAATTTATATTAGGAGATAATATAATCAATATTTCTTAAGTAAATAAATTATTATTATCTTACTTTGCAGCTATTGCGCAAGTATTAGAAAAACTTGTTTACGACCTCAGTGAATTTTGAACACAAGAAAGTATAAAATCGTAAACTAAAATTATTTGATCCCACATAGGTTGACAGATTATTCAACTACAAGTTTAAAATACTAGAAACGTTGCCCTCTGTTATATATTGATTTATTAATCTTTTATTACTCAAAAGAAAATGTTCTAGAGAAAACTTCTCTTTACAAAACCCAAAGGTTTGGGGCTCATTTTAACAAAGTTATACCTTCATTTATCATTACGTTTAGATCTAAACATCTTAACAGCGCAACAATTAATCCGATAAAATACGAGGAGCCAAAGATAATAGAGCATAGATGCGACAATATCTCATCAGTAGCAAATACATCTATAAGTTTTCGTTTTCTTCACCTTTTAACTGATAAGTGGCATATTATTCGAGTGAGTCAATGTTTTGAAAGCAAAAGACTCGAAGATAAGAAACAAAATAAAATGTTCTAAAAAATAATGCAACTTCGAAATATTAAATCTTTGTAGTTATTTTGATGTTATGCTAATCTGACGCGAGCTACATGCTTACAGCATTTCGTTAATGAAACGGTTTCTGTATGTCACAATCCAAAGTTAAACCTATCTGCATAAGTATCATTTATTAAACTCGGTGATGTAAGAAAGGCCATGTGTGGCTGACATAAAGCCATAACAATATTATACAAGACTTCTATCCAAAAATTACCAAATGATAAATGAGTTCCGTATATGAAACGCAAACATTTAAAGAAAAATTTCAACAAACTTCCTGATCTATGCATTAATTGTCTGATGTACTTTAAAATGTAAATGGAAAATAAGGTGTTACGGTTTAATCTGTGACTTTATTTTCTTGAACACAAAAATAAAGCCATAATTAATGAGAACTTCACATTCTTTAAAAGAAATACTAGAATCGATATCAATATTTACCCATGAAGTTGTGAAATTCTTCATTTCCTTTTCAATCACGCATGTAAATTTACTTTCCTGTTCACTCAGAAGCACAACTGAAAATAAAAGTACATATAGAAACATTCTTGATTTAAACTCTATTTAAATTGATATTTTTAACTTAAACTGATTTAAGAGCATCACAATTTATGCATAATAAATATTATGCATGGTAAAATATCTTGAGATCTAGTATTTATGAATAAATGCTGTTAAAAATTTGTAATCAGTGTAAGCGTTCAGTAGAAAATGTTCAGCTTTCAAGTAGCTTTAATAGGCGAAAGCTTAATTTCAGACGCAAGGCACTGCAACCCCGGTTTCGATACCTCTTCATTTTTGACAGAAAGAAGCTGTTTGTACCTCGACCCATCGGAGGCTTCCTTCGGATGGCTAATTTATTATTCACTCCTCTTCATGTTTGAGACATTTGGGAAAGAAAACATTTATATATGAAATAAACTTCCTGAGTTTTCTAATAAGGTAGAACTTAATATTAATTTCGTATAAAAATTAATATCTTTGTAAATATTTACACAAAATTAGTTATGAAAGAAAATTAATGTATAACAATTTATTTGCTTTTGCAATGTAATTTTTTATAAAAGTAAGCGAACACATTTGTAATGAAGCGGGTTTCGAATGGAGCTCATACCGAGGAAGTTCTCTCCGCAGTGTCAAGTAAACTGTCTCTGACAAATTCATCATACTTAACAGAACCTTTTAAACGATCCCTTTTTTGAAACGCAAGGATCGCCGAATCTGATACTACTCAAGTCCCGATTAAGCCAGTCTAAGAGCAGTTTTTTTTATGTACCCCCTAATAACCACTTTGTTTATTTTCATATAAGAAAATCATCGAACATAAGAAACCCATAAGTACTTATCTGCCCATAAGTACCCATAAATACTAGTGTATTCATAAATACTCACAGTTTTACTTGATATGGAAATAATAACCCCATCAGACGTGAAGCGGATTATCGCTAGGTCTGAAGTAACTATAAGTCAGGAGAAGGTTAAATGACCTTTTTATTTAAACAGAATATAGAAGATAAACGCATTTTCTTGTGCTAACAATATCAGTTACAGCTCGTGGCGATGTAGTTACACAAGATCGGTCAAATTCAAGTTAAATGCGGAATGGTAGTCAAAGACTTAAAACCTTACTTACGCTTAAAAACCATACTCTAAGCTGGAGTAATTCTTCTAATAAACTGGAGTGTCAAAATCAATTTGCCGACAACGAAATAACGCAAAGACGAATAATTACAGCTATCCCAGCTAGCAGAAACTAAACGTAGCGTGCACGCTCAGCCAGAAACACGCTCTGTCTTAAAACTCCAAAAACCTCAGTTTAAATACTAACTATCTCATTTACATTCTGGTGAGGAAAAACGGAAAAGAGAAGTTATAGTAAAGATCCGAATCATAACAACTGTTTAATTTAAATGGTAATCCTACAAATTAATGGTATCATTTATGATATTCGTGTAATTATTCTTTCTGTACGGCCACTTATGTAAGATGGAAAACTCTGGAAATTTTTAGAGATGTTTGGAATAGTAAACATTATCATATGTAAAAGAAATGAATATAGAAAATCCTTTCAGATTTCAGAATACTGCATTGAAATAAATCACCAAAACCTAATACTTTTCACTCTTTTATTCGAACGCAGAAGAATAAATTAAATAATCTAGTGTCACAAGTAAAAATTAAATAATGAACAAAGTTAACCAATCAGGGAAAATATTGGAGGTCTTGAATGAAAGGAAGAAAGAAGAATAACGAAATGAGAAAAATTCGTTTAACATTTTCCAAATTTGTCATTATTAAACTTACCTCATTTTGTCCAACAATGGCTTTGTTTCAAGAGGGGAAATGGAGGCTTCTGGAGAGGAAAGAAGAATTTAGAATTAAATCAACTTCGTCATGGACTTAAAGTTGATGGCTAGTTGTTTTTCTATTAGAGATCGAGAAGACATTCAAAGTAACTAACAAAGAACTGTATAAATTTGAACAACTTTTATAAAAGTAATTAATGTACACTTTTCTAGTATGGCTCTCCCAAAGTGGATTGTTTTTGCTAGCTTCAATAAATATTAACATTTCCAAAGGAATCTAAGCATTTTTAAATGATTATCATGCTTGTTTTAGAAATCACATTTCTGTAAAAACCCTGTCAAGAAGCGATTAGGGTATCGATTAGCAAAATCTAGAAGTTTATTCCAAATAAAGGTATTTATTGCATATCTAAAGCTACTCATAATTTCCTTTAAACTACATTTTTAAATACTCACATAAGCGGTACTGTAGTTATTTGTGGAGACAAGAAATCAGGAAAGTGCAAATTTTTCTTTCTTGTGGAAAGAACATTCCTGACGGGGGAATAATATCTCACTTCGGCTTATCGAGAGAGAAAAGAAAAGGAAAATTTTTGTATCATTCAAAAACTTTTGATTTACAGAACACAAAAAGAAATTAGCACAAAGAATTCAACTTCTCAAGAAAATTAAACATTAGTTTTTAATAAATTTCATCTGTCTGAAACATTCAATTTGAATCCTCTCATTTTTTTTTTAATTACTTAAGTCAAGTACTGGGTTTGCTAACTTGAATTTTGCTCAACAGGGGCGTATAAAAAATTGGATTATGTCATTTTTGGAACTTCTCAACTACACTGTTAATAGGCTAATCTGTTTAATACGTAACACGAGTAAAACGATATGTGATCTTTAGATTCATTGTAATTCAGTAATAGCCAAACTCTTCAATTCCTTTTAATTTCTAGAAAATTTTTATTAATCTCTTTGATTTCTTTCTTTCCAGCTGCTGAGTAACTCAAACGCATCTCTTTCCAAGCTTCCAAATTATCACAGTCTGGTTATCACGTAGAAAATATTATTAAATTTTAAACGATATCATTATGTAATGAAATTAAAACATATGAAAAATAAAATAACATTAAAACATTTCTACATTATTTACAATAGACAAATGCCCGTAAATTGGATCAGACAAGGGTAAATTGCTCTAAGTTTTTTTCTCTTTCTTTTAATTGCTTTCTTTATAGTATAGACTCACCGTCTGCCAAGTGGATAGGGTCATTCTGTGCCACCATTGTGGATGAAGTGAAGGGAGTGAATGGTGTGATGGAGTGAATGGATTGAATGGTGATGGAGAGGATGGAGTAATTACACTAGCCATGTTTTAAAGCGAGGCTTAAACCTTAACAATCGAGTGGTTTCCTGGACATTTTCATGGTTTGTTCCATATGTAATGTAAATACTAGCCCTTTTCTATAAAATATTCCTCCATAAAGGTCATCACAGGCCTTAAAATGAAACAGATTGCCCTCATGTGATTTGGTATACATAGTTAAACAAATAAATTTTTATATTATACCTTGCAGATAAAATTAAAACCAGCTGATATCCAAAAGAATAGATGAAATTATCAAAACCTAGAATAAAGGACTTCCTCATTTAATACCATGAATAAATGATATCGTATGCTACCATGGACCAAATTTACGAAAACAGGCATTAAGGGCTACTCGTTACTTATACATACTCATGAATTTAACTTCGAAATTAACTAAGCCTTTGTAGAATCTTTAGGTTATTTTGAAGCAAGAGATGTTAAAACTGTGCAGTGGCTTTGCCAGGACTGGAAACTGTATCCCTCGAACACGGGCCAAGTCTTTTACCGTTACACACCGAGGACATTCTGGAAGGAGGGAGAAAATCCCCCTTTTATAAGGCGACAGCGGATTAGGGGACCCAATCTCCAAATCCTGGTGGTGACGAATTGTTGTCCACCACCTTTTAGTTCAGACGCCATTTGTAGAGTCATCAGTTTTTTTCCTTAAAGCAAAAGACTTGAGAAAAATGTGCACTGCCCTCACTGTGACTCGAACCGTGGACCTCTCGAATACGCGTCGAGTATGCTACCGTTACACCATGAAGGCATGCTGGGAGGAGGGAGGAAATACCTTTACCAAAATCTGTCAGATGTTTTATCTAATACTACATTATTTTAATTTAAAACTAAAACAAACTCAAAGCTTAAATTATAAGCTCAAATTTTAATTAACTAGGCTTGGTTATAATTATAGCAACTCGCTGTTAATAGCTTTACAATATGATGTCATATGCAAATTGTGCCTTAAAAACTAGAAGTGAACTTTTACACCAGAAATAGATGTTACTTTAACGCAGTTCTCGTCTCCAAATATAAGCCTAAATCTGAGTAGAAGTTATGTGCTAGCAAGGTCAGATGATAGAATTTCCTGTGAATGTTAATGGCAATAAATCCACCTGTGCCTGCAGAGAAATTTAGGGTACCTTTTCATAAGATCGAGATACTTTTGGGTAGATAATCCCTAGCTATGTTTTCTGAATTTCATTGCCCTACTAATTTGTGTACCTACTCTCCTCAGGATCCTCAAAACGGGATTTAAGAAAAACAAGAAAGTATGCATTTGATTAAAAAGAACTAATTAAAAATTTAAATACATTTTACACTTCTGATCTCAAAAAAAATTCTTAATATTAGTGTCCTGAGAGAACCTTTAAGATGATCATAATCAAATCTGAAGAGTAAGAGCATAAAATGTTGTATATTCATAGAATTATTCTTTGCTTTTTTTTTTCTGTAACGGGTAAATAAATTTCTTAATTAACCAAACAGCTCTGAATCCGTTAATGGAATAGACAAAATCGTAGAGGACACTTTAACATCTGGTGTCCATTTATGTTACATAAGTTAAAAATAATGAAATCCAATGTAGCCAGCATATTTGGAAACGCAAACAGAACCGGATACAGGCATTTTGCTCTTTTAAGTAGTCTGCCATCTTTGGACTTCCTAACATTTTTTTTTTTCAATGGCACATTGTGAACAATTACGAATGTAACCCAGTCCTTTATTATGGTAGTCTCTTTATTATGGAGGCACCTAATAGGCGGGCCACCATCGCCTTTCCTAAGAAGGGACGGACAGTGATAACCATGCCTTCTCCGGGATTCGAACCCAGGCCCTTCGGCATCGCAGTTAGCTTCCCTGACCACTATACCGACTGAGCGGCTGCCATCTTTGGACTTCCGAACATATATCCATCTAGTTCACACGCGTTCATTTCTATTGCTATAGTCTTACTTTAGAATAAGTATTTCAGGATCATTTTGGCCCACCCAATATGCTTCGTGACCAAGGCCTTATTGCCTCTCGGGGAAATTTCTTTAGGTCACAAATTCTTCTGTATGATGCATCCCTAATTGGATGTCACTGTAAAGAACTTTAGAAATTCTGGAGAGACAAACGTTAGAAAAATTATTTGTACTTTCGCAATGATTCGAACCATGAATCTTTCAACTGTTAGCTGAACCACGACATTACGCACGGGAAGGAGAGAAAGAGGTTATAATTTTTTACAAAGTTAGTACTTGCGTACTTCATACCTTAACACTGTCACCAAGAATTCCTTCTAATAACTACAAAATATTCAATACTATTTGTATCTAAGTGGCAGGCAACTAGACACAAGGAAACAGTTTGGAGCGATTACTTTTCTTCTTGTTACATTCCTTTGCCAGTATTATACACTGTATTTGTTATTTACGGAAGGGAAATAAATAATTTTTCTTTGTCATAAACCTTTCTCTAAATTTGTTTTTTTCCTTCCGCATAAATGTAATGATTTATTTATAACTCGGAGAATTACTAATATGATTGTTAATTTCTAGGCTGACCGTCCTTCCGACCGTCAAGAGTTCTGACTCATCTTTCCTTTTCCTTTTCCGGTTTTTACGTCCGGGTTTGGAGCATTCATTTTAACCGGCGGTTGATTTCACCTGAGGCTCCTGAGTCGTTTGTTTAATATCTATCTCTTTTCTAGTCTCTGGCTTTATTTGATACCCTCTCTTCTTTGTTTAAGCCATGCTAGCTAGAAAGTTATTGTTATTCTGACTCTCTCTGCTTTGCTATAGCTCTTCGGATTCTTAGCCTTCGTCCTTTTTTTTCCCTGTCACATTCTGTGCAAACTTTCTTCGCTTAAACTCTGAAGCTATTTGCTCTCTTTGTAGCAAGACCTATTCTTTTGCATTACTTTGGTCCAATTGTCCTTTATATGAGAAGACCTTTACTTGCTCTTTGGGAGGAGATACATAACTGTTCTTTCATATTTCTATAATTTATAAGCATTTGCTATCACTTTTTATCTCTCCGATGTTTCAAATATGCAACTGTTTATTCATACATTCAATTAAATAACAGCCTTGGCTTTGCATAGTGGTTTGTGCACCAGAAAGAAAGGAATAGTCTTAATTAAAAAGGCTCTGAAATAAGCGTCTTGGTAACTGCCAACGTTTTATTTATAATATCGTGACGAAGAGTTTGGAGGGATATATGGAAAGTTTTCTATGGTTATGATGCTATTGTGGTGTAGTGGAAAGAGGGAACTCTCAACACTCGTAATAGGATTTATATGTATAGTGATTTACCAAACGTAGAATCCTCTGAGCGTTACCTGGCCGTGATGAGAAGTGACGGGGCACAAAAGAAGACGAATGGATGAACCTGAAATCATATTTGCTTTACTTGCAGTTCAAATTAATTTTAGCTTCTTTTTCACTAAGCCGAAAAGAATTGAATAAATTCGCATATGAGGTGAGTGACCGCTCAGTTCCCTATCACAAAAGAATATCAAGGCATGGGAGATCAATATGACACTTCTACATCAGCACACCTTCAGAGTTGATTCTCAGATTTCATAACAACTAAAATCCCTAACTATCATTGTCAAACTGGGCACACACGTTTCCAACGAGGTCAGCCCCGGGCGAAAATCCAAGCTTGAATAAAAAACCACTGGCGAAGAAGTAGAAAAAAAGAGCACGCACGAAAAGGCACCCGAAGCCTCCAAAAAAGTCGCGAGATTCATAATTTCCTACTTTTTACATCCTCTTACAGTTACGTATTTTAGTCAGCAAAATCAATCTGCTCTGAGAGGAACAACCAATCGTAAAATTTCTCTTGCTTATCAGACGAAATGAAATGAAATGAGTTCTTGTCTGATGACATCGGTTGCTCAGGTTACACATCTAGTTAGTTGTGTTGCCTTGGTGCGTGAAGATCTGATGAAGACATCTAATTTCGTGCTGGAACTGATGAAGACGAATGAATTTATGGAGCTGATTTTTTTCAGATTATAGGGATTAGTAAGAAGAAGAAGGTTATATGTCCGCGAAGAACCCTGTTGCCAATAGATTCCGAAGTAATTGCTCTGCATAATTAGCTCAATGAGCGTTATCCCAGAAAAGCTATTGATTTAGTTTTGGCATTTTGCGTTGGTTCACTATAAATGTCGGTTCACTTTTCAAATTGTTGCCACCAAATATTAGAGCCCTGTGAATTAAATAATGAAGAATCTGCATTAATGTATGTATGTTTTTCGCATTGCGATAAAACAACGGTACCTAGAGCCATCAAATTTTTAATAACATACGTCTAGACCCGAATATGGGCATCTGGAAGCCCGAATTTGGAATCTGAAATTTGTTTTATTGTGGATTTCATATTTTGTAACACTTTAAAGAATTCTTGATTGACAAACTCAGCGATTTTAAAGCGAGTAATGTCAACAATTTGGGAAAAACAAAAACATTTTAATCTCCAGCGCGCGAGACTCTGTATCGGAAATTCTAAAGATATATTCATTTTAAATTATTTACGATATTGCTGTTGAATTGAATTTTATGGTTTACGTGCGAAGAACATGATATTTAATAAATAAAGGTAACACACAAAACGTTAAAAAAACGCCCCTTTGGGCGTAATGTAAAATCTGAAAGCTTTCAGATTTTATTTTTTTTAATAAACCTAAAAACTTTCAGATTTCAGTCAATGTGATCCCACCGTCTGTTACATTTTTTGTATGAATATTAATTTAAATTTTTGCTTAGTCTTGTTCAGTAAATATAATTTGTTTTAACCCTGCATCAAACCTCTTGATTGGCTTAAACCATATTTTATGAAAATGCTAGATATACGTTCTGTTAGTGCACACAGTGCTGCAGCTTACTCTTTCTACTACTGATTTGTAATAAACTAATTTTATATGACGCATGCTCAATGTACTTTGTTTTAAACTCCTCAGGCATGTTCTTTATGAGTTGTAGAATTTTTAGGTATAACTTTTAAGAGGTTCTTGGGATTCAAAGTCTATTTATGAATCAGCTACAGTTTTTGAGACAGTGTGCTTAAAGTTAGGATCTGAATTTGCACTTTAAAGTTCTTCATTATAACTATCACTTAAACCATTTATCTAGTTTTTTCATTGAATATTTAGCTATTATGTTTTTAGAAAACCAACCTCTCTGCCAAACAGTTTTTATAATTAACTTTCTGTTAGCTGTTGCAAATCAGGATGATCAGGATGCAATATTTCGCAAACTGCTGTAGTTTGGGTAAATTCTCAGCTTTCCCTAATCTCACACTTTTTTGTATTTCCAAATAACTCACTAATACGCGTGTTTGCATTACAGTTTCCTTGTGAATCTTTTATAACAGATCTGGCTAAATGGAAGCTTTTCGTTTTAGAGATCAGCTGTTTCTGACGTGAATGAGGCAAAGCTGTATTGCAACTAAGACAGTATTCCTTTCATAGATATTACTGGAATTGTCAGCAGACATTAATTCTTGTTAATCATTCAAGATATTCTTACAAAATAAATGGCCTTCGATTTTTTTTTTTTCATAATCTTTCACTCTGCTTTGAATCTCGTTTACATTGTCTAGTTTTTCATGAAGCTCTTAAATACTGCTATATCCTACATAATCCCTATCATAAACATTCCTTTCATTTCCCGTCTTACTACTTTATAGGATTAGCTGCAGATTCTCGAAAAGCATTACTACGATATTTTCGTTTCTGTTTTATGGGTATGATTATATTTTGCTGGCTTATGGTTTCCAAGAATTCTCGATTCTTCAAAGTTTCTAGGATAATAACACAGTCTAAGAAATGATGCCAATAGTTTTACATATTTTTGGTTTTGGAACCTGTTGTATTACCTCGATTTTCGCTTCTTCAGTATTTAGTAACCTGAGATGTACTCGTATTTTACTATGACGTGTTTTAGCACATTTCCACTCATTAGATAATTCTCTATTTGTATAAAATGCATAGTATATTCATTATGCATTGTATGTTCTTTTTATTCTTGAAATCTTCAGTTGAATGATTGAGTTTTAGAGTACGCAGTATATAAGAAACTGCACATAATATCATAATGCAAATAAAAGAAAAAAACAATTATATTGTTTTAAATGTATAGTTGCTTTCAAATTTAAATTTACCTTTATATATTATTTATATTATCCTTAATAGTTTACACACCTTTATATATTATTTGTATTACCCTAAATATTACCCTTAATATTTTGCACAAAAATACCAGTGCGTGAGATTAAAACTTCGTTACCTAAATTATAAATATATCATACTTAATCTAAGTAACGCATGTTGAGTTCGATATTAAACTGTTAATCATAATTGGAGCAAGTCAATCTTTTTTCTTTATATTTGAGGATTTTTTGGAAGAAAGTCATATTTGGTTTTAAAATAATAGCCAGGTGATGCAATTCACTCCCCTGTTTATTCGAAAATTTAAGCATAATTTATTTTTATAGCAGAAACAAAGCTAGTGTTTATCAAAGAATCTAATGAATGATTATTTTCATACCAGATCTTCGGCTAATGGATTGAGAAGCATATTTAAGCAAGCGTTTTAACATGTGCTGTCAGAGAATAGCTTTTCTATCATATATAATATCATAATATGTTTTTAAACATGTTCAACTAATACAGTTTATCTCCCAGAATGAATCCTAGATAGCTAAGATCTAGGAGTCATTATACGAATCGTTTTGTTAGTGATGAGAAAATGAAAGTCCGAGGAAAACAGACATTCGACCAAATAATAGAAGAAATCCTCGCTTCATTAGATGAAAAGATTGGCTCTGAAAATGAATCAGATAACAACTTTGAAGTGAATCCACAGTTGTTCAGTCAAATAATGAAATCTGGAAGGAAGGGACAAACTAAGCCTCAATCGTGGATCTTGGGAATATAAGGGAAATGCAGAAAAGTTCTAACATGATATGAGAAACGACTTCAAAAACTGTAAATATAGCCTGAAATATGTTCAAAATTAAATTTAAGAAAGAAAGTAAGAAATTTACAGCATTTTACTTTTTTTTAAGTGAGGTCTTTTTTAAGTGAAATGGCTAGTACTCATGTTAACCATAGGGAAAACCGCGATAGCTCTCAGGCAGATAATCCGTTCATCGTCATTTGAACCCACATCAAAGTAGGCGACGTATAGAGGTTTTACTACTTTGCTATCGAGAGCACTGACGCTCTGAAACTGAAACTTTTGTAATACGATTCAGTTCACAAATTCCAACTGGCGTAAAACAGATTACCAATTTGATAATTTTTGTTTGCAGTACATCTTTTATACTATACTTTTATTCCATAATTAGGTTATTTATCATCACGTATAATGTATATTAAAAAACTTTGGTATAATTTAGTATAGTATACAAGTACAGTGCATACTATACAAAAATATGTTTGTTCCTTTGCTTTTTATCCCTTCATTCAGTATTTTATATTTTTGTCAAGGGATTCGACTAATTTTGCAATTTTCAAATTTCAAGCCTACAATTTGAAAATTCTGAAAGTCACAAAATAGCGCTGTACTGCCAAATCTCGTTATTGTTTACAATTTTTGAACTGTCTCCTATAGAATATTAGCAGATATTTTTTACAGTTACGTCATTGTAGATGAGTAGATTCATGTATATTTTTTCAGAAAATTTGTTCAAGTTTGGGAAACCTTTCTTGTTAGTGAAATGTTCAAATATGTGAAGGCCAGAGTTGCTACTTGCATGCAAGTTGAAGATGTCTACTTCAGATATTTATGTTTATTATGATGTGCTACTTCGGACATTTTTCAAAACATGTAGGCTTATAATTACGTGACTTTTTATCCAACGTTACGTCTACCGTAAATTGTAACACTGGTCTCCTGAGAGTGTAAATTATCTTAAATATAACTTAGCAGTCTTAGTTTTACTTGTAGACAAAAGTATGACTAATGATACTAATTAGTATAATTGCTTTCTATGTAAAAAAAAATCAGTTGCAGTCTTTTGCCATCTCTGCTTCTCAAGCTGTTAAGTTAGTAAATTCGGTAACTATGTGTACTTCATGTAACAGCATGAATGAATCAATTACAATTTTTTAGTAAAGAAATAATTTTTCTCACGTAAAACCCTAGAGCATGGTTCAGTTCTTAAAGCAGTTATCCTTTCAGATGACATTGAATATTTTGTCTAAGAAATGACATCAGGTGGTATTGTCTTGTAATTCCCGTGGCAGTAAATGGCATTCAAATGCATGAATGCTTTTAATCGAACACCATTTATCATTCACACTTCATTTACTGCAGAGTTTCGACACCTAGGAACTTTTTAACCCTCCTATTCTGATAACTGAAGAGAAAATAGAACTTTAGTTCCACAATCAAGTTAAAAAATGATCCATGATAAATGATTTTCATGCGATTTCTTTAGTGAATTATGGCCTTCTTTATATCATCAGGAGCTCTCTTTATGTTAGCTTCCTGTTTTAAAGATATAATTCTGAGTAAAATATGCAGGAGTTACTTCTTTTCAAATAATGATTTAAAATACAGATGACCCAAAAATGTAAACATTATTTTCCAAATATTTTTCATCTATTAAAATAAATTATGATTGACATTTTCTTAAAACGATCGGTCGGTAAACTGTATTCGATTGTACTATTTTGTATTAATGAAAAAAACCTGTGAACAATTTTATAATATGTTATATATAAATTAAAACAATTCCTGGAATTTTCATCTATAAAAGCACAAACTGTCATGTATTTTCATATGACCAAGGTTATCTCATAAATGTCATCATTATTATACGTTACACTCTTCCTCTCGTACTCTCATGATGCAAATTGTTAGCAAATCCATCCGATAAGTGGAAGATTCCGGTTTGGGTCCGACGTTTAAATATCACATTTTTTGTTACTCTGAAACTAAAATTATGTGAAAAACATCTTCTGTTGGTGAATTAAATATTTCTAGAGACGTTTCACACTCATAAATATCTTTTTTGATTAAATATCTTTGTTTGATGGTTAACAACCTCTATTCTAATCTGTCTTTACTTTCAACGCTTAAAGAAATTATTTCATAGCTGCTTCCTCTCCTTTAGATGGCCCTCTCTCGAAATTTCCGTCTGTCTATTTTCATCGTATTAGCCCATGTTTCCTTTTCGTCATTTGCACGCGTGCAGCTGAAAAAGTTGATTCTATTTAACCTTCGAAGCTATAATGCTATAAATTTACTCAGCTTACATTGATTCTTGTTATTATAGTATTCCGAAGTTTGAATTTGGTTTGGTTTGATAGATTATGGCAAAGCACACTAGGATTATCTGCGTAAGGGAAGAGTTGCCTTGGTAGAAGACTTTATAAGAGAAACTGGCTCGTATACACGCTACACATGGAGAACCTCGGAAAACGCCCATGCAGCCATCCGCTCACCTGGAATGGAACCCAGGTGGATACTACCAACGTTCAGCTATTTTACCGCTCTGCCTCTGGTGGGCTCTTCTTAAGGTTGAATACGGTGATATGCACAAGTTGCGATATAAAAAAAATTATCATGAAGTAATGCGTAAAATTATTACCACAAAATTATCCTCCCTGCGTAAGATACCTGAATGAGAAATTAACTGGAATTTATGATCAAATTCTACATATAAAACATTTAAAATTTTGGGTCTCTGCAATTCATTTTTTTCATTTGTATACGAAAAATAGTAGAGCGATCATCATAACAAGGGTTGTATCACATGATATAAAAATTGCCCAAAAAATGATTCATATGGGAATTTTGAAATAGAAATATTTCTCGTAACCTAGAGTGCTGGAAAATATAAAGTCTGTTCCTGAAGTCTTCTGTTTCTATTCTCGAACATTATTTATTACTATTATGCTCCATCTAAAATCATTAACCGATTAATTAACCATTTATGCTGCTATTACAAGCTGTATACATGCAGAAATTAAGCAGGAGGATTTTAGATGGAGCATAATAGTAAGTCTCTTATCTGCGATTAGCACTTTGCATTATTTAACAACTCGCTATCCAAAATGGCGAATCATTTCAAATATGCTATAATTTGGTTACAGACGAAAACTTTGCGGACGAAAACGTCTCGGGGAAAACAGCGCGAGGCGAAAACGTCGTGGTGCAAAACATCGTGGGAGAAAAGAAAGCAAAGACAAAACATCGCAGTTCTAAAACATCGTGGTACAAAATATCGTAGTCGAAAATAAAGCGGTTCGAAAACTTCGCAGTTTAAAAACGTCACTGTCAAAAATATCGTGGTAAAAAATAAAGCACCTATAAATCATCGCATGACGATAACATCGCACACACGAGTTTTCAGGTTGTAAAAGTTGTAATTGCATATAATTTGGGAGCGCAAGAAGGAAAAAGGGATATTTTTACTTTTTACTTCTATATTTCGTATTTTTGAATGAACTAACAGAATTTTGCTGAAAAGCAAGAAGGAAACTTAAATATTTAAAAATTTAAAATGAGAAGAAAATTAATGCAACTTATAGCACTTAACGGAATTTTAAATTAACTTAGTTAATTAAGAAATATCATTAATATATATTAATCCTTTTTTATAAAGTTTTACAGATGATTTTTCATGAAAAATAGTCTAAAAATGCTCAGAAAAAGGAAGATAAATAACTGTATGACGTTAATTAAGTATGTAAATTTAAGGCATTTTCTCCCTCCTTTCTGCATGCCTTCGTGGTGTAACGGTAACACACTCGGCGCATATTCGTGAGGTCTAGGTTCGAATCCAGGCGAGTGCCTTGCTCATTTTGCACATCTTTTGGATTAAAACTAACCTAATGACTCTACAATGTTATAATAAATCACACTCTCTCTAAAATTTAAAGCAATAACCTTTAAGAATGTGCATGCTAGTTTAAATCCATTATTTTACACTTGATCAAATATTTCGCTGTCAGTATCAATGAGTTCTACAGTACTTCTTTAATGCAGTCTTACATAATGAACAACATCAGAGATTTATTCCCATCGCCTGTAAAACTTCCAAAAGACACAGCCAGTTAACATATTAAAAGGAAGGCCTTTCGCAGTTTACAAATTGATGTAAATAAATAGAACATTTGTAAATATGGAACACAATTGTACGTACTCTCTTTATTCTTCTATTTTTATTTGAGAGAAATTCGTGGAGATTGTAACATCTAACACATAATTAATCTGCTATATTTAAAGATACCATGTCTGTAGCTTTAATAATATAATTTTGAAACTATTTTCTTAAACAATGCACGTTTCTAGCATTTGAATTTCTCAAAGTCTTATGCAAGGGTCAAGTCACATTTATTTCCTAATTCAGTCCAGCTTTTGCAAAAGAGCCAATCTCAGCCAGCTTTGGATGTAAAAGTATCGGTGAGTCAGAGGTTGTTCAATGTTCAGTGGAATTCAGCGAAGGCATTTCCTTCGAGCTTACACCGACACTGGTGATTAAAGTGACGGCAAAATGCCAATAAATTTTATAGCGAAAACGGTCGCCACGTATTTTGAAGCATTTTTAATCTCGAAGATCTTGATCGTCATGTTATGGTCGAAGAGTATTGATTTTGCTACTGTCTCTACAGATTATTTACGATAACTTCGAAACTTATCTTAATTGCTCTCGGTTGGGGATTCTGATCAGAGTTGTGATTGTTTGGGCTGAATAAAATCCGATTTGGCTCCTGCTTTGTATCTGCATTTGGGAAATGTTTAAAGAGAAGGGATTTATTAACGTATTATTATATGATATACCAAGATAATTGAAGCAGCGGCAAAACTATTGCTTGAGTGTGAGATTACATTCTGAATTTAATTCTTTATGTATAACTAACTAAATTAGTTAAGGTATTCAACTCCGTTGTGATTCGGTGCTTGGGGTTCAAGGTATCATACTATATAATTGTTTTCGTAAATTTTATTTTTTTAGAATTATTTGAGAATTATTTTTTAAATTTGAGAAGACTTTGATTATTTTTAGAACAATTTGAATTATTTTTTAAATTTTAAATTTGACAATTTTTTTAGAATTATTTTTTATTATTTTTTTAGAATTATTGTTTTAGAATTTTAGAATTATTGAGAAATTTTTAGAATTTTCGAACGGAAACATATTATTAATTTCGTATTTTCATATTTTCCTGACTATACGCGAGACAGCTCGAATAATGTAAAATAACAACTCATATAAATCTTCTTTCCGTTTTTTTATACGACTACTACCCAAATATTAATCAACAGAAACTGGCGTAGTGCAAGTAAAATCTGCAGCGCTATTATACTTAAGATAGTACCTCGGAAATTGAAGTGCTACATGTCTTCCTTGCATCTTGCCAATTACTGTTATTAAATTCCATTTACTTCTGGATTTAAATTCTAGTAATTTATAATTTCATTAAGATTCCATACATGAAAGAAATATAATTTGTATCCACGTTAAAGTAAAATACATCACCATACTTGTAGAGGCATTAAGTATTTTTTGGAAGCAGGCAAGAGGAAAAATGAGCAATCGCCTTCGCCGGGAATCGAACCACTGACCTCTGGAATACCGGCCCAGTATGCAGAACCACTACACTACGAAGGCACGCTAGGAAAGCGGGAGAAATACTAAAGAAAAATACATCACCATATTTTCTAATAATCAGGATATGTCAATATCTCCAAGAAATGACGATTTTGTGTTTATGGCCTGAAAACAGTTACAGGTAGAAAC
Source organism: Stegodyphus dumicola (assembly GCF_044657685.1). NCBI lineage: Eukaryota > Metazoa > Arthropoda > Arachnida > Araneae > Eresidae > Stegodyphus > Stegodyphus dumicola. The sequence goes on from NC_140781.1 coordinate 188,471,675, forward strand.
TAGGCCAGCACCTCTGAAATACCACAGGTGATTGAGGTGTTGCTGAACCTAGCTAAATGTTTTCCTCTTCATTTTAAGAGAGAACGCCCCGAGGAGAGCGATCCGAGGGCTTTCCACCCCTCTTCCTCTATCACGACATCTCGAGAGGACGTTTCTCTCCCCCTGTACTTTAGAAGCCCCCATTCCGCACCTTCTCTATTTGGGTACAACCATTATTCCTCGTACAAACATAGTCTAGTACAAGTACAGTATGTATACAATCGCAGTTAAAAGACGCGTACAGACGTGTCTATTGACTGAAAACAGTTTTTTTTAGTATATAAAGTCTGAAACGATGTTTGTATCTCGTCAGCGATATAATAAATTTTGCTTCAATCGATTTTATTTTTAGCACTATTATGATTTGTAAGTTGTAATTTTCTAAAACTTGTAATTTTGTTTCATCTTCATCTTAATTGCAACGTTAAGATACTTAGTAGACTTTGCTGACAAAATGTAAGAAACATGCTGCAATTTAGTATGCCCGAAAATATCTAGATTGATACCCATCTGGGCATAGAGAAGATTTCATCTAGATAGATAAACTAAAGAATTCAATCTAGATTAACTCAACCTGATAAACTTATTGCTAGGTAAAAATTATTTTAAATTAGTCCCGACACCAAATGCCTCAGTTAGAAAGAAATCTATTGACAAAAAGTGGGTCTTCAGTTCAAATCCCAGTCAGGACTTTCATCGTTACAATGATACCCAAACGAAGAAAATTCGTTTCATTATTCTTCAAAAACTGAAATAATTATCCCCTTCACATACCTTTAGATAATAAAAAATCATTTATATTTCTGCACATTCTGCATTTTGGTACTGTGACTTCCAGGGTTATTTCCCTTTTATTATTATAGTGAAATAATATCCTTCATTAGTAGGTAACAAAAACAATTAAATTATCCATTGTATGCAGAAATAATTTTGATTTATTATCACTTAAATTAGAATGAGATATTATTTCATTTAACATGAAAGTTCTGGAAGTAGTGTTTTCATTAATAAGAATTTTAAAGAATAAATGTTGTATGAAAGAGGATTACATTTTATATTTGCATTATTTCTCAATTTTCTTTCGTTTTTTTTTTTTTTTTTTTTTTTTTTTTTTTTTTTTTTTTTACTTTCATTTGATGCAGATGAGAAATTTTGATAAAACTCTAGACGACATTCAGGGTTGACCTTATATTTGTGAAATTACAGTGAAAATAAATTTCTAGAGTTTGGCAAGAAATATTGCTACGGAAAAATCATTTAAATTGCTGAATTCTAAATTTCTTTTCTTTTCATTTATTATCAGATCCTGAAAATCAAACACCTGTTTGGGCTTCAATTTGAATATTGCCAATCCTTTCAGTGATGTTTCGTCAAATCGAGATGATTTATTTGTTACCCAAAAAAAATTCAAACCGAGATCATCAGGGCTTTATCATTTATAGAAGTATAAAAGGAATCAAACGCATGTACTTCTCTGCTTACGAAATTTCATATGAATACTTTGGGAAAGAACATTATTTTTGTTGTTGTTGTTGTTGTTGTTATTATTATTATTATTATTATTATTATTATTATTATTATTATTATTATTATTATTATTATTATTATTATTATTATTATTATTATTATTATTATTAGAGCATTTGTTTCTTTAAACCATTCAAAGATGACTAAAGTTATTAGTAATTACTAACAAAAGACGCATAGGTCATATTAGAGAATCTTCACCTATGTAATCGATTTAAACCTGCTGAAAGAGAAGAGAAAAATGTAATGAATTAATCTAATAAAAAAGGAATTTTTCTGGCATTCGAAATCAAAGAAGAAAAAATTTCATTTCTGAATAAAAATATTTCTATGTTTACAACGCATGCTAAAGGGTAAAATGCTTGAAAACTAATCTTTCCAGTACTACTTATACCTATTCTTGTTTTAAAATAACAATTACATGACAAATATTTTTAATTGTATTATGTCTAAAAATTTTTCGTTATGAGCTTATGGTATTTCTTTTCAGTGTCATCCAAATTCAACTGAATAAAGTACAGGGGAGAAATTCGATACAGCAGTTTTTCAAAACTATTAAATTTTGGTATCCGTACTAAAAGTTCGGGATGACCTGAAAACCAATTATGTAAGCTGCAAGTAATCTGAATGTGACAATAAATTTTAAAGTATATTATATAAAAAATGCAGTAAAAATCAGGAACACTTCTCATCTATTATGATCGATAATGGTAAAAGAAATACTAAAACGTTGAATAAAATATGAAAAAGTACTAAACCCAGACACTAAGAACTTCTCCTGACTTCACTTTCCAAGAACGAAAGGGTTGTCTGCATGAGCTTGTCGGTTTTGTAGTTTTTCCTATTTTGAGTCCAATTTTACCAAGTAATAAATAAACAAAATAGACTTTCCCTGAAGAAATTCCAAAATAAAAGCGAATTTTCCTCAGCAATTTCTCTTCAGAGGGTCTCAGAAAACCCATTCCTTCAGGCAGTTAGGTCTAGAGTGCTTTAGTACAACTAATTATTTATTAACCAAACTTCAATAAGCTGTTTATGACGTTTCTTCTTCATATAAATGATTTCATGTGTGTTTAACTTGAATTAAATATTGTTAACTATAAAAGAGGTATAATCTCGAAAACAGAATAAAATTTTCTTAGGAGAGTTGGAAAAATAATTTATGATAATTTTTTTAAAGGAGGAATATACCGAACACTATTTAAATCATTTAAGAAGCCATTTAACTTTTCGGATGATTTTGTATGTTAAAGAAATTTATCATTTTGAAACCCACCTGATTGAACATTATCAAAAAATCATGTTAAATCAAAAATCTTGTCATTATTAAAAAATCATGTTAGCTTGCTGTTTGTGTCCAATACTTATCGCAGTTTGTAAGATTGCAGTTCAGTAATGCACTGCAACTACTCAAAAGAGAACTAATCATAATTCTAGGCATTTTTATCCTTCAGATAAATGCTTCCTAGAGACGATGTTCAGTTCTGAAGTTTGCTTTATAAAAATGTTCGCCGGTTTCAAAGCTGGTCTTCTTCTAAAGGTAGTAACAATGAGAAATTTCACATACTTTGAAAAAAAAAAACCTGACAGAAGTGATGTTTTACTCGTAAAAACACAGCAGTTCTAGAGCTGATTCTATAGTTTTTGAAAGTTTAAGATCAAAATTTGTCATGCATATAAACTTCATTACAGATTCTAATTTGCAAATTCCCATTTACTACATTGAAAAATGAAATATGAAAACAAAATTAGGAAATTATTGCATTTAAACTGCCGTTATTAAGAAAGTAATATGCTAAGCCATACATATATATGTATGTTAAACTTTCTTGAGCAATATATAACTCATGTATAAAAATATTGATATATAAAATGCTCTATGGTTTTAATACAAGGCACATATTTCGACTATAAGAGTGCGTCTTGCACTCATAGTACACTCCTGGGTATTAAATGTGTTACACCAGGAAGCAAAGAAAATAGAAAAATCTTATTTATTCTACATATATAGTATAATAGGAGGAAAACATGAGTAAATTTTTAGGTGATTAGGGGTAGGCACCAAGCATTATTCAGTACACACAGCTGCCACCACTGGCAGCAACAACGACCGCAATCTGGCTAGGTAGCGAGTCGAACTGAGCTTCGATGACAGATACGGATACTTCCTTCCATGCGGCTTCGAAGCTTTGTCCAAGTTCATCAATCGCAGTGATTGGTGACCGGCGACATGCCATTCTCTCAACAGCGCTTGATCAGATATTCTCAATGGGTGAGAAATCAAAAGCCCATGATGGCCAAGCCTTGATGTTAGAACATAGCCACGGTCCTTAATACGTCATAAACGTAATGGTGGTACTTTACATTACGGTCTTTGCGAACAAGAGATGACGGGGATTGGCACTCAATACCAAGTGCTGGACTCGTATGACTATGGCGAATGCAAGCCAGCAACGTTTGTTCTTGGTGATTCTACACATGATTACGTTCATCATGATACTTTAAGTAAAAGCTGGATTTGTCTGAAAAGACGATGTAGTGCCATTCCTGTGTCCAGTGCTGTCTTTCACTGCATCGTTCTAGACGCGTCTGTCTGTGCTGCAGCACCAAGGGAAGCCTCAACAATTTTCGAAGAGCTGATAGTCCTTGGTGCTTCAAACGTCGTCGCACTGTCCGTAAGGACACTTGTATAGTACACGTGCAAAGTTTCACTCAGCGTACGTGACATGGCTCTACGATCGTGCAAGGCCGAAAATATTACATTTCTATCTTCTTGGGCTTCTTGGCCCGTTACTGCTGAGATTCTGTATGGTGTTCAGTACAGCCCTTCTGGACCAATTGATTCCGTATTCGTCTGACAGTCATGGGATCCCAAAAAAAATGAGTAACAATATTAATTTAGAAGTCAAATAACAAAAATCAGCGTTATATTTGCAAATATGAAGCTGTGAAAATTTGCAAATATAACGCTGATTTTTATTATTTGGCTTCTAAATTAATATTTGTTCGTCGTGAATTTTAGCCTAGAATAATAATATCTTAGAACGATAAAGCGCAGTCTTTATAGGTCCCCATTTCTGCCGTGGTCGAATTCTGACACTTGCAGGTAGGAGTTTCTCCTTCTTGCTTGAGTTATAACACGACCTTTACGGAAATAACCAGAGTTAAAATTCATTTTCCAAATGAGAGACTCGCAGTGCAAGCTTCCTATTTATATGCAGTGTAAATGGCGTTACTCATACCAGCCTTTTGTGCATACGCTGGCGTGCTCAGATATGCAACTGAGCATGAATTATATTATGAGGTTTAACTTGATCTGGAACTAATTACCCCATCAGACGTGAAGCGAATTATCATTAGATTTAAAGTAACTACAAGTCATGATAAGGTTTTAATAACCTTTCCTACTAAACAGAAATTTGAACATAAATGCACTTTCTTGTGCTAACAAAATCAGTAATAACTCGTGGTGAGGCAACTACACAGAAGCAGTCAAATTTGAGTTAAGGCGCAAGATAGTATTCAAAGTCTACAAAATTTAATTATACTAAAAGCTGGTTCAATAATTCTAATCGGAGCGTCAATATCGAATTGTCGGCAGCGAAATAACGCAAAGCCAAATACGTACAACTATCAGGGCTGGCAGAACTAAACGTAGCGTGCACACGCAGCGAGAAATACGCTTGATCTTAAAATCCAAAAACCTCAATTTAAACGCTAGCTACTCATTTACATTCTTCTGAGGAAATGGAAAGTAAAAGTTATAATAAAGGCTGATATTATAAATAACTAGCTAACTTAAATAATAATCTTACAATCTTTTATGGAGATTTGATGTTTGTTGCAAATGCCGCTTTCATGGGGAAACAATTTTAATGGCGTACAGTGTAGAATTAGAGTAGTTCATTATTTTACCGATTTTACGTTTTTATTATAATTGCGATTAGTTCAGGAAAGAGGGAATTTCATTTTTTAAGGAAAGAAGGAACTGAAAATTAAAATCTAATTTCAATCGAAAAGGTTTCGGAGTATTTGTTTCTTATTTTAGATTTTCAACATATATATGCATTAAAGTTACTAATATTCTTCTCATCTGGCCTGTAAGTTGCCTCATAAATTTCATATGTTCTGCAAATTTATAGTAAAAAAAATTAATTTATTGAGAGTTTATTATATGTAATTGTTCTTTAGTTTCAGGTAGCCGATCGATTCCAAGTTCTAAATGCAAATTCGGTGAAACTCTTCGTAAGCATTCTTTATGTAGCATATCTCTTAGCAACAGGTATAAACCTCGAAACACCAATGATTCAGTGCAAATATAAATGTTGTGATAGGGTAAGAATGACAATGTTGATGGAATGATTTGAGAGACAGATCTAAATGAGGGCAGATATACAACTAATTCTCGTCCACAGACAGATGGATTGAGAGGTTAAGCGACACTTGATCGAACATTACGGAAACCGAGCTTCAGTTCTAAATCGGTCTGAAATTAGATTGATTACAGCTATGATTCCTTTAGCTTCATTAGATAGATCGGGTTAATGGTTATTAACTGACACAGCGTTAACTAATACTCTAGTTTAAGAACTGCTAAAGAGCTAAACTTTACACAGGAAAGCGAATATGCATCCAAATTTCAAATATGTTATTAGATTATCTGTGATATGAAATTTCTTCAAACTTCTATGTTTATATATTCTCTTTTACATTTGTGGGATACTGATAGCACTTGTAACAGTAACGGTGACTGAAGTCTCTTCTCAAACTGTAGAATTCGAATCTAATATTTTTTGACAGATTCAGAAAAAGGAATTTTCTTGAACCCGTAATTAAACACTATATGTTCTCCCTCCTTTCTGTATGCCTTCGTGGTGTAACTTTAGTGCACTTGACGCGTATTCGAAAAGTACAGTTTCAGGTCTCGGCAAGGGCGTTGCTCATTTTTCATGTCTCCTGCTTCAAAATAACCTAATGACTCTACCACCTATATAAATATTTTTATCTTTTAATTTTTAGTCTATTTAACTGAAAATAGAATACAATTTACTTTTATTACAAAATGTTATTCGTGGTTGATAAGAAATACTACTACTACTACTAAGCAACTATAATTAATACAAATTTCGCTGGACCATTTTTTATTCAAATTACTCACGTATCTTAGCAGTTTACGGTTACTCTTGCCGGTGCCTTGTTGACAAAGTGGTACGGAAGTCAGCAACCATAGGTTCGGATCCCAGAGAAACATGGGTGTTTACAAGGGTGCATTGTGTCTGCAGCAATGACGGCTCTTAAAACACTGTCGAGAAGAATGCTTAAAATACTGTAAGGAATATTTTAAGGGAAATCTGAAGGCCAATATTTATATTCATCTCGTTGTTGCACCAGATGAATTCCTACAGGGGATTGAGGACGCTGTCTTACACATCTGCGACACTTCTAGAAACTAAACATTAAAGCCATTCTCTTCCATGATATTGAGTTGCTAGTGTCACTAATTGCAGTATCCATGTGAATATATTTCCTGTCATTCTTTTTTGATGTATTCTTTGCTCTGTATTAACGGCTTTACATATTGCACATATTTCCAGAAACTCGTAAAATAAGAATTTATCACTCTATAAGACATTTAAGATCTTATAGGACATGTCATTTCCCTATCTTGACCTGCAGAAAGCCTTAATTCTGGAATTTCTGTAGATTTCGAGACTTAATTCGTGGATACTCTACATTTTAATACTGTTGTGATGTTACACAAATAGGTCAGTCTTTAATTTCAAAATACCTTCTTCAGGTGGCAAATATTTTGTAAAAAAGTCATAATATCAAACATTTTAAATACGTGCGCTAAATTCATTTCCAAGGGATTCGATCCTTTGTCCTGAAATACCATTAGCATAATTTCTGTACATACATGATGATTCAAAATCTAAGAATTTAAAAATAACGCAAAAAATAGGAATAACTGAGTACCTTTTGCACAGAAATTCAGTTTCAAAGAAAGAGGTATTTTTCTGTCTTTAGTTTATTTGGATTTATAGATATTTAGTTTACATTTTCACGATTGGCGACTCTCAACCACGTAAACAATCAAAATAGCATTAAATGGATATTGCTTCTCATATTGGCTAATTAATTATATTTTTTGTTTGTAACGATTTTGTCGCATATGTATAAATAGTTTTAATACAATTTTGATTGTGGCCAGTGCTGTCTATGTAGTGCAGTAACGTCTATTGTGAAAATTTGAGCTAAATATTTATCCTGGAAAGAAATATTTTCTTCCTTGCAAATTTTATTTTCGTGCAGATCGCCCTCCGTTGCACCCACTTGTTCGAATTATACATGATATATATATATATATATATATTATAAACTAGGTTGTAAGTACAATACTAAAAAGACCAATTTTTGGTCATATGTGTATTTGCCTAGTTCATGCTAGACAGAAACTAAGCTGAAACTTTCAAGTACAGCTGGGTAATTTGTACATCTTCGTCAAGTTCTGAATGGTTTAATTTCTACAGAAGTTATGATAAACTGAAACAACCTCTGTAAAAAAGGAGATAGGGGCTATGATTAAAAAATTCGCATATCCTTTAAATTGATGTTATGTGTTATCAGTCGATCAGCTCTTACATATCATATATTCAGTATTATCGCTATAGGAACAAACTTTGCGTGAGAAACAGCACCGAACGCACGTGGCAATCGAAACTTAGGCCGTACGAGACAAAAACAAGGATAAAAAACCTCGAGATCGAACATGTATAGAACATACTATTCTTCAGTCATCGATCTGAGGACAGAATAAGAAAAGGGAACTCCTTGAGAAAGCATGAGACACCTGAGACCCTCACGCAGACGTTTTAAGACAGAAACGATTTTGACTATAAAGCTCTTTCTTTTATTAAGCTTGTTGTTGTGTTGTTTTTTGGAGGGGCGTTAAGAATGAGCTTTAAATTGAAGTATGTAGATGAAAATTTATACATTCCCATTAAAATTGAAAATTAGTTCCTTATTTCAGTTTTATTATTTCAGCCTTAACTGATGCATATTAGGACATATCACTAACCACTTTATAATCAAGACACAATAACACGCCGAATAAATACTAATTCAGAAGTCAAACAACAAAAATCAGCGTTAATTTACAAAATTTTCACAGGACTAGTTTCGATGGTTTTACCGAACCATCATCTTCAGCTGCAAAACCGCAAATGAACAAGATAGGAAATAATGTTTAGATAAGATAAGAAAGCCTGGACAAGAATAAGCAAGTGGCGCCATCTGTTGGCGAAACCAGAACTAAAACATAATTTCTCTAAAAGCCGAAGGCAAATTTGGATTGGAATTAGGATCGTTAACTAGAACAGAAAGATTTTTATGAATGTGAAATGCCTCTAGAAAATCCAGTTTTCCAATGGAAGATGTTTTTTGAATAATTTTGGCAGCAGAAAAATTGAAAGTGTGATTTTCGGACCAACAATGTTGAGCAACAGAAGACTTCTGTGTTTCCTTTTTTCTAACATATGTCTCATGTTCTTTGACGCGAAGTTTTAAGGCTCTCTTAGTTTGGCCAATATAAATTAAACCGCACTGGCAAGGAATCCTATAAATACCCCAGGAATTCATATCCGGAATGGGGTCCTTGAGTATAGAAGTTGGAATTTTATTGATGGGAGAGTAAACAACCCGAAAGTTAAATTTCTGCAAAATATGTGCAACTTTATAGCTAATTGATGGAAAGAAGGGAATGACAACAGAATTTTTATAATCTCCTAAAATAAGAGTGTGGCTTTTAGTGTGTTGAGATGAGAATTTTTTAACTGCTTGATTAATAATGTTGGGTGAAAAGCCCCTGTCAATAGCTATTGCTTTTAAATAATTTAGTTCTTCATCAAGGGCTAGTTTGGAGGAGCAAACTTGAAGAGCACGGAAAACATAGGAATAAAATGAAGCTAACTTTTGTTTAGTCGGATGACATGATTTAAAGTGTGGTGGAAGGCAAACCGATGAAGGTTTACGGTAAACTGTAGTACTGAAGTTGGATGTGTTACGTGTGACCAGAATGTCGAGAAACGGAAGAGAATTGCAAGTCTCAAGTTCAAAAGTGAACTGAATAGCAGGATAAATAGAATTCATTGTTGAAAGAACTCTATTTAAATCATCTTTATTACCTTCAAACAGGGTAAAAGTATCGTCTACGTAGCGGAACCATGCCGGGAAGTTTAAAGTTTCAAATAATTTTGATTCATAATAATACATGTAGATATCAGCCAGGATGGGACTGAGGAGGCTTCCCATGGCTAATCCCTCAGTTTGCTTGTAATATTTATTTTGGAAAACAACAAAATGTGTTTGTTTCAAACAGAGTTGAGTGAGAGAAATTAGCTCATCAATTTCGATGCAAGAGAAATGAAATTCGCGAAGTCTGGTTTCTAGACATCTTAATGCACCCTCCACTGGAACATTGGTGAATAATGATTTTACATCAAAAGAAACCATGAGTAAATTACGAGGAGAAATGTTTTTAACCTTTTTTACAAACTCTATTGAATGTTTTATGGTGTAAATGTTATTGTTAAATGTTTTTTATGGTGTAAATGTTAGAGTGGAAAATCTAGAAACTAAATATTTAGCTAATAGATACGAGGCAGTACCTAAATTTGATACAAGAGGGCGGAAAGGAATACCACTTTTATGAATTTTGGGAAGAGCATATAATCTGGCACAATTCGCAACAGATGGGATAAGCGAATGTTTTAAGTTGCTTGAAATGATTTGCGAAGATTTGATCGCAGTTTTTATTTTGGATAAGTCCGAAGGTGAAGGATCTTTAGGGATCGGATTATATGGTCCTTCGTTTAAGAGTTTAGTGACACCATCGATGTAAGTGTTCTTATCCATGACGACTATCTGGCCACCTTTGTCGGCCTTTGAAATGACAATATCCGGGTTAGAATGAATCTCGCGCATTGTAGCTCTTTCTCTCGCAGTTAGATTTGGTTTCAAAGGTTTATTATTGAATTTCACATTATGAGCGATAAGATGCCTAATCATTTCTTTCTGTGAATCTGAAACTTTACTGAACTTGAAAGCTTTTTCGATAGGAGCCAAAATCTTTGGAATCGAGGGTTCACAGGTTTGTGAGAAGTTAAAATTATATTTTAGAATTCTCTCTTGTTCTTCTGAAAGACTAACATTAGAAATATTAACTATTGGCTTGATGTTTACAATGGGTAGATTTTTTGAACTACTTGGACTGGAAGACTGTAAAAGAAGTTTTTCGAATTTAACTGCAAGGGTGTTTTTATGACGGTTAACTGCATTCTCCGTTCTAGACCAAGACTTTTGTTCAAGGGCAGTGAATTTTGGATATGTTTTAGCGAGTTCCAGATGAAGCTTATAGAGTTCATGTTCAATTTTGGACAATTGTTGACGTGTATCCCTTATCACGGACCGAAGTAAGGCAAGTTTGCAATTTAACAGAATTCTTGAAACGCGACTCGAAGGTTTTTGATTAGATTTGATTTGAATAAAATTGGGGATCAATTTTTTACATTTACATTTAAGTAAAAAGTCAAGATGATTCAGGAATTTTTGCCGTTTCAGGCGTACTTTAGTGAAACGATTAACGGATGAAGGCATGATAAACAATGCAGAAAATCAAACTAAATTAACTGAGCAATAATAAAGTACACACAAAATAGCAGAAAAATCCCTCGCTGAAATGAATAGAAAACAAAATGTTTGTAAGCAAAATGCATGAAATCAGACAAGCAAAGCACAATATCCAAATGTTGTAACATTTGGATAATATAACATTTGGATATTATGCTTTGCTTGTCTGATTTCATGCATTTTGCTTACAAACATTTTGTTTTCTATTCAACATTTTGTTGTAACATTTGGATAATGTAACATTTGGATATTGTGCTTTGCTTGTCTGATTTCATGCATTTTGCTTACAAACATTTTGTTTTCTATTCATTTCAGCGAGGGATTTTTCTGCTATTTTGTGTGTACTTTATTATTGCTCAGTTAATTTAGTTTGATTTTCTGCATTGTTTATCATGCCTTCATCCGTTAACCGTTTCACTAAATTACGCCTGAAACGGCAAAAATTCCTGAATCATCTTGTCTTTTTACTTAAATGTAAATGTAAAAAATTGATCCTCAATTTTATTCAAATCAAATCTAATCAAAAACCTTCGAGTCGCGTTTCAAGAATTCTGTTAAATTGCAAACTTGCCTTACTTCGGTCCGTGATAAGGGATACACGTCAACAATTGTCCAAAATTGAACATGAACTCTATAAGCTTCATCTGGAACTCGCTAAAACATATCCAAAATTCACTGCCCTTGAACAAAAGTCTTGGTCTAGAACGGAGAATGCAGTTAACCGTCATAAAAACACCCTTGCAGTTAAATTCGAAAAACTTCTTTTACAGTCTTCCAGTCCAAGTAGTTCAAAAAATCTACCCATTGTAAACATCAAGCCAATAGTTAATATTTCTAATGTTAGTCTTTCAGAAGAACAAGAGAGAATTCTAAAATATAATTTTAACTTCTCACAAACCTGTGAACCCTCGATTCCAAAGATTTTGGCTCCTATCGAAAAAGCTTTCAAGTTCAGTAAAGTTTCAGATTCACAGAAAGAAATGATTAGGCATCTTATCGCTCATAATGTGAAATTCAAAAATAAACCTTTGAAACCAAATCTAACTGCGAGAGAAAGAGCTACAATGCGCGAGATTCATTCTAACCCGGATATTGTCATTTCAAAGGCCGACAAAGGTGGCCAGATAGTCGTCATGGATAAGAACACTTACATCGATGGTGTCACTAAACTCTTAAACGAAGGACCATATAATCCGATCCCTAAAGATCCTTCACCTTCGGACTTATCCAAAATAAAAACTGCGATCAAATCTTCGCAAATCATTTCAAGCAACTTAAAACATTCGCTTATCCCATCTGTTGCGAATTGTGCCAGATTATATGCTCTTCCCAAAATTCATAAAAGTGGTATTCCTTTCCGCCCTATTGTATCAAATTTAGGTACTGCCTCGTATCCATTAGCTAAATATTTAGTTTCTAGATTTTCCACTCTAACATTTACACCATAAAAAACATTTAACAATAACATTTACACCATAAAACATTCAATAGAGTTTGTAAAAAAGGTTAAAAACATTTCTCCTCGTAATTTACTCATGGTTTCTTTTGATGTAAAATCATTATTCACCAATGTCCCAGTGAAGGGTGCATTAAGATGTCTAGAAACCAGACTTCGCGAATTTCATTTCTCTTGCATCGAAATTGATGAGCTAATTTCTCTCACTCAACTCTGTTTGAAACAAACACATTTTGTTTTCCAAAATAAATATTACAAGCAAACTGAGGGATTAGCCATGGGAAGCCCCCTCAGTCCCATCCTGGCTGATATCTACATGCATTATTATGAATCAAAATTATTTGAAACTTTAAACTTCCCGGCATGGTTCCGCTACGTAGACGATACTTTTACCCTGTTTGAAGGTAATAAAGATGATTTAAATAGAGTTCTTTCAACAATGAATTCTATTGATCCTGCTATTCAGTTCACTTTTGAAATTGAGACTTGCAATTCTCTTCCGTTTCTCGACATTCTGGTCACACGTAACACATCCAACTTCAGTACTACAGTTTACCGTAAACCTTCATCGGTTTGCCTTCCACCACACTTTAAATCATGTCATCCGACTAAACAAAAGTTAGCTTCATTTTATTCCTATGTTTTCCGTGCTCTTCAAGTTTGCTCCTCCAAACTAGCCCTTGATGAAGAACTAAATTATTTAAAAGCAATAGCTATTGACAGGGGCTTTTCACCCAACATTATTAATCAAGCAGTTAAAAAATTCTCATCTCAACACACTAAAAGCCACACTCTTATCTTAGGAGATTATAAAAATTCTGTTGTCATTCCCTTCTTTCCATCAATTAGCTATAAAGTTGCACATATTTTGCAGAAATTTAACTTTCGGGTTGTTTACTCTCCCATCAATAAAATTCCAACTTCTATACTCAAGAACCCCATTCCGGATATGAATTCCTGGGGTATTTATAGGATTCCTTGCCAGTGCGGTTTAATTTACATTGGCCAAACTAAGAGAGCCTTAAAATTTCGCGTCAAAGAACATGAGACATATGTTAGAAAAAAGGAAACACAGAAGTCTTCTGTTGCTCAACATTGTTGGTCCGAAAATCACACTTTCAATTTTTCTGCTGCCAAAATTATTCAAAAAACATCTTCCATTGGAGAACTGGATTTTCTAGAGGCATTTCACATTCATAAAAATCTTTCTGTTCTAGTTAACGATCCTAATTCCAATCCAAATTTGCCTTCGGCTTTTAGAGAAATTATGTTTTAGTTCTGGTTTCGCCAACAGATGGCGCCACTTGCTTATTCTTGTCCAGGCTTTCTTATCTTATCTAAACATTATTTCCTATCTTGTTCATTTGCGGTTTTGCAGCTGAAGATGATGGTTCGGTAAAACCATCGAAACTAGTCCTGTGAAAATTTTGTAAATTAACGCTGATTTTTGTTGTTTGACTTCTGAATTAACCACTTTATATTTGTATTTCAGCACATCTCAGATATAGAGAAATTAATGAGAATCAAGTGACTTAGCTACAGCTGAGCATTTCTTCTTGTAAGTATAAAAATTAAGCTTTTACTTTTGTATAGTTTTATACTAGACACAGTAAGATCCATTGAGATCCATTCAGCCTGTCTCAAATATAAAACTTTGAGGTGGACACCACATGACTTCCTTGTACGGCCTATTAAATATATTTTTACATCATCAATGAACTGATATTAAGTATTGTTAGATATTTATAACAATAAAATGATTAAGACACAATAACACGCCGAACAAATACTAATTCAGAAGTCAAACAACAAAAATCAGCGTTATATTTTCAAATTTTCACAGATTAAGACACAATAACACGCCGAACGAATACTAATTCAGAAGTCAAACAACAAAAATCAGCGTTATATTTTCAAGTTTTCACAGTTTCAAAATTTCACAATTTGAAAATATAACGCTGATTTTTGTTCTTTGACTTCTGAATAAAATGATATTCAACAATAAACTGATATTAAACTATAGACGCGTGTTCTCTTCGGTACGAGATCCTACTAAGGAACCTGGCGACTTCTCGCATAGGCGTAAATGATACCAACACAGAAAAAGGGTAAAAATAAACCTTTATTATTATCAACTATGAACAGAAAGGCACGTACTTCGCGCTTACAATAGCACCGACAACTTGCAGTGGAGCTTAAGAATCGCTACACCATAGATTCAAGGCTAATTAGTAGTGCTGGACTAGGACTTTAAATTAAGGCTAACTAGATTGACTCGACAACCTACCCTGCGTGATAATTATTTAAATGGCCAAAAATGTATCAGCAGCTCCGCGTATCACTCGTTAACGTGCGCTAGCTAACGAAGCCACGCTCTCCAAGATTCACCCGTTTAAATACTCACTTCACTTTAAATTTGCGTTCTGGCGAGGAAATGCGAGGGGAAGTTGAGGAGTTCAGAAAATATAACAAAAATTTGAATAATTAGTTAATTGAACTATGGGGAAACCTACAAAATATTGTTAGATATTTATTGTTAGACTAACCACATACATAAACTGTTATTATGTATGCAGTTAGATTTCATTATTTGTCGAAAATTAATTTTTATTAAATATGACACTGCCAAAACATAAATATTTTCGCCATTTAAAACTCTTATGTAGCAGTGTAAAGTTCTGCAGTAGTACGGAAGTATATTAATACGTTCAACGATTGCAAAAATAAAGGCCTGGCAAGGGAGGGATATATATATACGTAGGTGGATCAAAACAAATATTACATGCACTAGCATTTGAAAGGTAATTACTGTGGAGGGAATATTTTATCCACAGAGTGTAGGCAGATGGCACGAATTGTCTAGCAGCGGTTGTGGGGATAGGTAGAGTAAGTTACCCTAGTTTTTAGATATACTTGAAGCTGCTATAGCCTTTGTTAACCGTGTTTTGCTCGTGTGATTAAAGGACCGGTTGCATTAGGATTTTGTCTGGTGAATCGCATGCTTTAATTGCTTAAGTTTTACATTCGCAAGAAACGGCGACTTTGTTCTGTTAATGGCACCGGCCGTGTAAGTTGCTAAGTTAAAGTTTTAATAAAAAGATTAATTTTAACCTTTTTTCTGAATTCGTAGTGATTTTCAGTGAAAGATTAAGAGGAGCGATAAGTCATTTGACTCTCTACATGCAGCCAGAATTTAGTTTTAAGGGCACTGGTACAAATTCAGTAACTAATATTCTTTATACGAAATAAAGCAAACGGAAGTAAACATTTAAATTAGATCACAATATGCTGAAATACAATCTAAGACAATAATCAAAGTATATTGTGATTACAATAAATTTTTTCTCAGTGAAAAGTCGACTTGGGCAACAATGAATAGAGAATTTGTCTTAGACAGCATATATTTCTACTGTATTTCAAACTTATTAAATTACATAAGATCACATTACACAGCTTGCATTGATACATCTAAGTGTTCAGTTACTCTCATTAGGATATAAAGTAAATTATTACCTCTTAAGCTGAGTTCCCGGATATAAATAATCTCCTCAATGTGTAATGGTATTTTCCTCTCTCTCGCGTAACTAAATCTGTTGTTAAATAAATTCACCCTTTTCCCCCTATAAGCAGTGCTATAATTTGCAGACCACGAAGTTCGGCCAAGTGAGCATCCGTAATTAATCTCCCTGAATGCTACCGTGGATATGCTAATTTCCATTTCGAAGCACCAAGATCTCCTTGAACGTTGCTTCTAAAGATAAAATATATGATCCAACGTGGGGGTAGGCCGCAATCAGTGCACGCTTAGAGGTGGAGGAAAAGAGCTTGTCTCGTTTACAGGAACATCATTTTAATCCGTAGGCAGTTTTTAAAGAAAACTTGAAACATGTTTACATTTCCACAATTTCTTTCTAATTTAATTAAATTTATCTCCCATTTAGTAGAATTCGCGTATTTCTGAGGAACAACTGAGAACAGAATTTTTCCTTTAAAATTTGTTACTCTTTTGTTGCAACAGAATTATAAGAGATATTCATTAAAACTGCCAAGACGAGATTTTCCAGGTTTCACAGTGCGTCCTTGCGTGCATTTTCCTCATTTTAGCCACCCTTTGCAAAATACACAACGGAAAATTAGTTATTTCAGATGAAAATAAAGAGCAGATGTTTATGCCTCAGTTTATTCTTTAGTTTATACAACCAAGATGAAGTAAATATTCTATAAATTTTTGAAAAGCGTGAAGAGTATATTTTTAGAATTAAGTTAGCGATTTACGTTGCTATAATTTTATCGTTGTTTGCATTCAAAAAATTAAATTTCTGTATTATTACTTTCAATAATGCATTATTTGATTTACATTATGAATACTAAATAATGTTTATACATAGTGTAAAGCATTTTGTTCTCCTCTGTTATTTTATATTTTATAAGAATTGAAAACGTTGAATTCTATGCAAAGTAAAATAAAATTAGAGAATGAGTTTGTTTGAAGTTTACTGAAAAAACCTTAAATTATGTTCAGTGATTTTAAGGATAATCTGGATTTGTTTATTTTATAATAAAAAGTACTTCAAACCGCAGAATTCAGTAACTGTCATTTTCTCATTAATTTAACATCATGTAGATACACACGCATCTATAGTAGTAAATGCAAACATAAGTAATAAGTTGAATACAGGCTAAATTCATTTATTTTATTAATGAGAGCCATCAAATAAAACATTTTAAATGCGTTTCATTATGAAAAATTTCCGAGTTTTGGACCTCTGACGAGAATCTAAAGTGTAGTTAAATTACATTATCCAATAATTATTGATAGTTTTAAATTTAAAGAAAACGTTTTTGTTTCAATGATGAGTAGTTTTTCCCGTTTCGTCAAATTTGAAAGAAAAATAACTGTACATAGAAATGATATGGAAGAACGTTTCATACAAAATTCTGTACTCATAATTACCGTATATTCCGGCTTGAAACGAGCACTTTTAATACGAAAAATAAGATCGACATTTCTGGGTATGCGTTATACGCCAGATATAAAAATGATGGATTTAAAAACAAGGGAAAAAAAGCATAAAAATATTATATTACAACATGTACCTAAATGATGTTTATTTAAAAGAAATGGCATACCGTATGAAATCGGATAACATGAAAAGTTCTTCATATTCGTCTTTCTTTATATCTACAGGCATATCATCGAATTCCGTTCCATCTTCACCATCACTTTTATTCTGGTCTATAAATAAATCCTCCTTCCCGTTGCTAAATAACTAAATAACTTAGTTGCTAACTCACTTTGTAATAACTTTAGAATTATGTCAAGTTTAATTTCATTCCATGGTTTTATTATCCACTCACACACTATTTCTAGACGGTGTCCGCCGATAACATCGCGGCAAAAACATCGCGAACGAAAACGTCGCGGAGAAAACAACGCAAGGCGAAAACGTCGTGCTACAAAACATCGTGGGATAAAACATCGCAAAGAGAAAACATCGCAGTCCTAAAACATCGTGCTACAAAACATCGTCGTCAAAAATAAAGCGGTACAAAAACTTCGCAGTTTAAAAGCATCGTCGTCGAAAATATCTTGGTAAAAAATAAAGAATCTACAAATCATCGCATGACGATAACATCGCAGGCATGCTTTTTTCAGGCTTTAATAACTGTAAATGGAAATATAGTTCTCATAAGGATTTGTGAGCACAAGATGGAAAGAAGGATAGTTTTCAGTTTCACATTTTTTTATTGACTAATAAATGTTTGCTGGAAAACTAAAAAGGAAGCTAGAAAGCATAGAAAATTAAATGCAACTTATAGATTATACTTTTCATGAAAAATTACCAGTAAAAACTTTATAAAAAAAGATTTATTAATGGCCGTTTTTAGTTAACTATGTAGGTTTAAAATTCTGTTGAGTGCTATAAGTTGCATTAATTTTCTACGCTTCAGTTTCCTTCTTATTTTCTCAGCAAAAATTTATTAGTTAATAAAAAATATGAAAGTAAAAATTATCCTTCTTTCCATCTTGCGCTCACAAATCATTATAAGAATATCCATTTACAGTTATTAAAGCCTGAAAAAAGCATGTCTGAGATGTTATCGTCATGCGATGAATTGTAGATACTTTATTTTTTACCACGATATTTTCGACGACGATGTTTTGTACCGCGATGTTTTAGGACTGCGATGTTTTCTCTTTGCGATGTTTTCTCCCACGATGTTTTGTAGCACGACGTTTTCGCCTTGCGTTGTTTTCTTCGCGACGTTTTCGTCCGCGATGTTTTTGCCGCGATGTTTTCTACTGTAACCTTTCTAGACTGGCATGATGTACTTGGTGTCCTGTTGTAAATGTTTTTTCACCTTCTATCATCCATTATTCCCCTGTAGTTTTAAATTTCCTTTGAATGCTGTATTAGATACACACATCTAAAAACTGAAATAATGCTTTAATCCTCCTGAAATAACTGGCATGTCTTTCTTATATTCTTTCATTAATTTCTTCGTATTATCCGTTAGATGGTATCTAAACAGGTCCCAAACTAAAAGTCTTTCTGGATTCTGTTGTGCAGCAAATTCACTTAATTATTTAAATTAGGACTTATTAAAAATTAATTTATTAATATTCTAAATATATGCTACACAACGTGTATTTTATTTAATATCTGTGCTAAGTTTGTTTAATTTTTAATTGGGATTTTGTACGAAATAATTGGTACGTTCTTTTCACTCGTTACTTGTAAACGCGCTGAAACACACAATGGAATCGGATGCTTTTCTACGTAATAATCTTGATTTTATATTACTTAATTTAAGTTTAACCATTATTAATTTATACCACTAGAAGCAGAAAAATTAGCTCCTTAATTTAAGGTCACTTTCAAAAATCTAAGCCTTAACAGATTTTAAGTTACAGTGAATTATTTAACTGAAATTTCCATTTTGCATTGTGTGGAAAGAATGGGGAATGAAATTGTAAAAATGCAGTTTCTGACAAGATTTCTAGTTCGCTTGCATACGCAATTAGGGAATTTCCGGTGGGGTTAGTTTATATTTGCCAGCTCGGCCTTCGCAGATGTTCCAGCTCGGAGAGATTTCTGGCGATATTTAAATTTGTGTTTAGTTCAACGCCTCGGAGAAAGGAGAAATTTTACATAGCGTGAGGCGGTGGTTGTAAAAACTGGTTTTTTCACAATTTCTGGCGTTTGTTAGCCAATATGGAAGTCTTGTCATATCTAAAAAAAGTTGCAAGTCGGGATTTCGGCCTCTTGCTCTTCTTCCCTGGTTGCTTTTGGCATTCACCATGGCCGTTGAGTTCATGCTCTTGTGAATCTAGTAAATTTGGTCACTTACGCTCGATGATGGAAGGCGAAGGCAGGCGTTCTCGTGGCTATGGGCCCAGAACATATTTTTAGGACCACTGAAGTTCCCAGTGTTTCGCTGCGTTCTAAAGATGCTAATTTACTTCTACCCTTAAGATGTCAACTGCTCATTGCATTAAAGATGTCAGCTTATCCTTTTACCACAAGAGTCCAGTATGACGTTTTTACCAAGGAGCGAGATGCCGTCATTGTTCTTCCTGCTTAAATCGCCTAGATGCAGACGTTCCAGCTATTCCTTCATCTTCTTGAAATAGCATCTAACAGTCCGATTTCCTGCACCTTCATCCGTAAAGCTACGAGTTTCAACCCGATTCCTGATAATTATTCTACCTGAAGATGTCGCCTAGGTGCAGACGCTCCAGCTATTCCTTCATCTTCCTGAAATAGCAACTAGCCGCCCGATTTCTTGTGCCTTCATCCTTAATGCTTGCTGATCCTGCTCTTCCCGGAAAAATACAGAGGTGGAGCTTATGTAATCCGACGGATTTCCAGCTTTTTTTGCCAGACCTTTTCCAGTGAAGTGAAAAAAAAAAAACTTGCTCATCTTTAATTTGCTATTTCTAACTCTAATTAGAATTTTCTTCAAGAGCCTGCTGGGAATTGTTTTAAAATGTGGGTTTACTTTAAGGTGTAATTAGCTTATTTTTCAAGTGACTCGTTAAAGGTTTGACAGATAAAATTTTAATTTTTTTAGAGTATTGAAGGGAATTAGTGATGGAATATCAATGTAATTTCTCTAAGGATAAGGCTTATCAATATTTAAATAGTTTGCAATAATTATAGAGCTGTATGGTAGATCATTTTCTAATCCCAATGCTTATTATTAAGGAAATTCTAAATTAATTAACTAAGGAAATCTTAGGGAAATTTTAAGTCAACTATAACTCAAGGGAAGGAAAATATCTTGTTGAAGTTATTAACAGTTAATGCTCCAAAATTTGAGAATACCTTCTCCTACCTGTTATAAAGTAATATTTACTGAAGAAATAAATTAATGCAATAGTTGTAAAATAAACAAATACCTCTTGTATGAATTCAGTTGAGTGTAGAATGATCCTTCTAGGAATTTTGTTAAATGTGTTTTTAATTGATTTTTTTATGTACAATATGTTGGATAAATAATTTGTTCTACAAAACGTTTTCTATAAAATACCCTTTATGAAGATAATTTGAGTATTTGATTAAGAAAGAATAATAAATTTCTGTGAAAATATTAAACTAAATACTGACCTAAGTGCAATCATATTATATATATACAATATCCTATGTTTATTTTCCTTGATTTCTCCAGGACAGAAATATTTTTATGAAGATTTTCAATAATTTTTGATAATTTAAGGTATTCTCTTGATAAATAAATGTCATGCTTTTCTTGGAATAACAATGTATGTTTTATTTAATCACTACTCTTGATCATCACCAGTTATCAACACGAGGTTAATCCGGAAATTTTAAATCACAACGCAATGTTATTTAATAGGTTAGGATTTTAGGAAAATTTAAATTTGTGTGTGGTGTCTTCTTAAAAGGCGCCATAAAATTTCTTTAAGACAAGTTAAGGAAGTTTTTGCCAAACATTTCTTACCCACCATTTTTCATCCACTCTTCCTTCCTCGTGAACATGGCTGAAACCACCATTTGAGAAATAAATTACATTTCGGCATCCCCTTTCTTTTAAAAATAACCATGGGTTTTAATTTTGTACCACCCTCTAAGCAGGCAAGCGCTACGGTGAGATTTCGTGACCTATTGTTTTAACGTGAAGCGTTTTAATTCCTTTCCCATGAATTGTTTTATTTTCTATCATATTAAACATTACTGGAGTTTCATCCACATTTCCAGTATGTGAGAGTCAATATATTTTTTTTTCGGGGGGGGGTCTTTGTAGGTCCATATTTCTGGAAACTTATTCATTCGTTCTCAAAATCTTTCGGAAGGCTTTGCGAAACTTCTGTTTTTTCTCATAAAACTAAATTATTTCGTGCCATAAATCTCTTTCACCAACTACAAGTTGCTTTAAAGTTTTCACTTTCGTTTGCATTCTTTTTGTACACTTTAAGACAAATAAACGTACGTTGTTTCTTGTTAAAATTAATTATTCTAAAGATTTTCTACGACCCAATTCGCAACACTTTCTTCTAGGATAGGCCATTTCGTTACGCCTTTACGTAAAGCACATTTATTCTTCAGCATATTAGTTATCATGATTTCATTTTTCTTCCACGCACGTATGGAGCTTTCACCAACACCAAACGTTCTTGCTGAGGCACCATTTCTATTTTCTTTCGCAAGCTGAATGACTTTGCATTTAAAATCAGCACTGTGTTTCGTATCGCAGGATCCATATTTACTATTAAAAGAAAAACTATATCAATTGTATTCCAACTAAAGCAAATGAGATTTTTTAAAGGTTTCGACATTCACTTCAAAATCACGGCTTCAAAGTGACTGGAGAAATGAAAATGTCTGACTCCTATTCCGCGACTCCGTGAAGCATATTCCCCACTCAAGTATTATTCCCCTTATCGTTTGCTTATTCAGTGTACCATTGTTAGAAAGCCTGAATGAATGACTTCAAAAGATATCGCACGTGTACATTTCAAATTTCTTCGTAAAGAGAAATGGAGCGTTATACGGAGAATATACCTAAAACATTTTATAAATATAACTTAAAATTATAGGTAAGCTTATAACATCGGAATATAAGGTATGTGTTTTTTTAGGGAAGTAATGTTTAGAAATTTTTATTATTATCCCAAATGGGCAATTTGCCCAGAAGGACTATGAATTTGTTTTGGCATTTTGCGTTCATTCGCTATAAACGGCGAATCAAAACTGTTGCCACCAAATATTAGAGCCCTATATTATATTTAAAGAAATTAAATAATGAAGAATCTGCACAAATGTATGTATGTTTCACGCATTGTAATAAAACAACGGTACCCAGAGCCATCAAATTTTGAATAACGTACGTCTCCACCCGAATATGAGCATCTGCTAGCCCGAATTTGTAATTTGTTTTATTACCTATTTCATGTTTTGTAAAGAATTTATGAGGTTTTGATTAAGAAACTCAACGATTTCAAAGCGGTCAATGGCGACACTGTAAAGGGAAAAAAAAATAAATAAACAGCGTGCGAGACTGTGTATCGGAAATTCTAAAGATTTACTTTCAAATATTTTGCGTGGTACTGTTGAGTTGAATTTTATGGTTTAAATGCGAAGAACATGATATTTAATAAATAAAGGTAACACACAAAACGTTAAAAAAAAAACTCTACTTTGGGCGTAATATAAAATCTGAAAGCTTTCAGATTTTTTGTGATATTACTGTTGAATTGAATTTTATGGTTTAAGATAGAAGAACATGATACTTAATAAACAAAGGTAACACGCAAAATGTTAAAAAAAGCCCCTTTTGGCGTAACATAAAATCTGAAAACTTTCAGATTTTTTATTTTTCTCATTGTTTATTTTTCTTTTCTTTGGAAACATTTGCAACATTTTGAAGTTTCTTAATTATTATGTAGTAAGACGGCTTTCTTTACAAATCTTCTATACCTATTTTATGCATTATAAGTGAAAACAACAAGATTTTGATATGCTTCACAGAGTGAATTATAGCAAATTTATTCTTCTTTTCTTCAAGAATTTTTTTCACTAAAATTTATAAGATGAGCTGAAGAATTATGCTACAAAGAACTTTGAAAATTAAATTCACTTTTCTCATAAAATTTAGTTAACTATTATGCAAAAAGGCAAAAATATTGTTACTAATTTTGCATATAGATAGATGATTTTAGTACAATTATATGTGAAATTGTCGTATTTTTCTGTATAATGCAACATGAAAATCTAGAGAGACGATGCTCTGCCGAAAAAATAAGAATACAGGAGTAAGTCTAGTTAACATTGAGTAAATGGCTTACTCGCTAATTTGGCGAGATATCGCCAAGCTTGTAACGGTTTCGGTGACTAATTTTGTCGCCAAATCTGGCACTAAATAGCCAAAATGCGCCAAATTTGGTAAGCATTTGGCAACATTTTGGTCCGATCCCTGTATAACTGTAATGAGTGTTGTAACTGAATAACTGTAATTTATCCTTTATGTAACTATAACCGTATTCCGCCCTCATATGCCTTCCAATAATGTCGAGAAGCGGAAAGTACTGTAAATATCTCGGCGGCTGGGTGAAAAGTATACGAGATCGAAGACAGCATCAGTTTCTCAGTTGTAGTTGTTAGTTGTCGGCTCAGAGCGACTTTGGAGAATACCAGTATTTTTGCGGAAAGTTCTAGAGCTGTGAAGTGTTTCTTTGGATAAAAATCAATTTTAGGTCGAATGCACACAGAATCGATTTCATATGCTATTAACTAATCTTTATAAACATGTATTATCTATTTTAACTTAGCAACAATACGTAGGAATGACTGAAGATGGTAGTTTTATTGTGCATATTTAATTTCTTTCTTTGTTGCCAACTGACATTTTAACGAAAATTGTAACAGAATTGTCGATGGCTGAAAACGTATGATGTTTTTTAATCGGTAATACGTAAATAATGTTTAACTGAACTGTAAGTTTCAGTTTTTTTTAAAAGGAGACGGATGTATCTATGTATCGAGGGATCCATTCTCCCAGGCAATTTTTTAATTTAGGCTTAAACATTTTTTGGAATTCCATTGCATCTATATTAAAATTTTTACAAATAATATTCTAAATAATTTAATATTTTCAGTAACATAACATTTTAATTATTGTTTCTTAGTTATTATTAGAAGTGTTAGTCAACTTCCTTTTATTTTAAAACTTAGTTTTGTTAACCTGCTTAAAAATTACCTACCTAAAAATTTATTGATAAAACTAAAATTAAAATTATAAAAACTTTAAAATATTTAATTTTAAGAAACTAGGAGAATACAATCACACTAGTAAAACGATTAAGTGAATTATGAGAAAGTGCTCACACAAAACGTTAGCGGACATTTTCAAACATTGAAAAGTCAAATTGAAATATTACAATTAAAGGAGTTCTGTTTCCTTATAGTATGATTAAGTTGGGTAATTTTGTACAATCTTTCTCATTAACTCCCCTTTCACCAACTTTTTTGAAGATAATGAATGATTGGAGTTCATACTTTCTTCTTAAAAAGATCGATTTCTTATTCAGAAAAGCCAATTATGTTTTTTTATTTGACCTACATAATGAACACTCTTTCTATTTGGTCGATACCTGACTGTAACAAAATTATTCACTTTCAAGTACGAATCACCTAATTCCCTTTCTTAAAGCTCATTATTTGATCATAATAAAATTTACCTTCCTTTGAATCATGTAAACTCTGAGTTATTACCGTCATCATACGAAGGATCTTATAACTTTTTGTTCTTAACTTTATAACTTTTAAACTCAACTGGATATTTGCTTTGCATGTTATAACTTTTAAATTCACCTGGATATTTGCTTTATATGCGCAAACTGCTGTCTAATGTCAGATGTAGTTATTATCTTCCTTGCAGCAAAGTTTTACGTTCACTGTTGAGAAAAATATCATTGTTTTCCGTAGTATATACAAAAACTGCATTAAAATATCACATAAGTTTTGTATCTAAATTCAATCAGTTTAAAAGCGTTGTGTTTTCTCCATTCTATGGAACTAAATCTACGTTACTGTTTATATTTTATTTCACCATGCTTTTTCATTGCAATGAGATTGCCATAGAAGTATCTAGTCCCTAGGATCATGTATCTCTAGAAAATTAAAACCAGATATTATCAATTATTATTAGATATTATAAACTAAAATTCCTTTTGGGTAATAAATAAGCAAAGTTAATTTACTGCATAAATCTTATTCACATATCAAAAGCCGGCATTTTACAGTGAAGTAAAAATTAATTTCTTGAGTTATAAATTATATAAAATAATACATCAATGCATTTACTTTTAAGAAAGTCGAACTTCCCGCATTTCGTTTTTTGAACAAGTCGTTTTTCTAACTAAAATAAATTTCTGAAAATAATTACATATTGTTTTGTTCAGAGATCAAGTATCCCCAGTCTTCCCTAGCAGACAGGTATTGTCTTATAGAAGAATATTCTTTATTAATGCGTCAGAGAAGCGTTAGGCATTTTGCTGATACTGGTCATTTTACTTTGGAATTAAATGTTCATAAAATATAAACGGCATTCATACATGGTACTGTACATGAATTAGTTATGCAAGTGTCAGATTTAATTGAAATCGAAACATACAAAGTAAAATTTTAAATTAGATAAAAAAAAAATAAAAAGCTGTTTTACATTGGCGCAGATTTTTGAATAAAACTCCGCAATTTTGAGAGTGATCAGATATAATTTTCTCTTATAAAGAAGCAAAGCTTAATTTTCAAAAAACATAATTTTAAGAAACAAATTTATCATCTTTTTTTTAAAACATCACATCATCAACCCACCTTCTTAGGCTTAACTAATGAAAATGTTTTTTTAAGTTTGCAGCACAAATTATGTCTGTTATATTTCTAACCATAAGGACTATCTATTTAGGTCGCACAGAAATGAATGACACAAATGCTGCCACAGAGCGGAATAAATTTATTTTCCGAAGAAGATTCAACATGTTGTCCCCTGACTGCGTCCTTCATGTTGTCAAGCAAGGCGTAATCTGAGGTCTTGGTTCGAGGTCCGAGGTCCACCCCCTTTGCACACACACTTGTCATCTCCAAATAACCATGGACAATCAAGCCCTGTCTCTTCCTGCATCTTGTTGAACGTTATGCGTCTGTTCGCCATGACCAAATCCGACACGGCTGTCACATTTATTGATGTATGTGCTGTTGCTGGTCGTTCCGCGCTGATACCTTTGGTTGCGATTTCCATTCCACGGCTGAACTTGGCCAACCAACGGGTTACGGTACGCGTTCAGGGTGCTTTCTTCCCGCACACCGACACCATGTGACGATGGATCTCAGTACTCTATATCCCTACCTTCCATAGGAACCACGCTGTCCAACACTGACCATGATAATCACCGTCCATCATTGCTGTCCACGCTCTCAATGACGTCTCTGAAAGGGACAGGCGCAGACTTATACCGTTAGCTTGAAGCAGCTCCATCTATGCATTCTGAGTACCTCACGCACCCTTGGGTCTATTTGGTTTCCTTTCGCATAGTGTAGTAGTTTCGTTGTGTGAGCCATTGTGTCAATCATTTCTGTACGATCCAAGTAGATTGAGTTTTTTCTCATTTGAAAAGTAGACGTTTACCTTTCATCAGATTGCAGTTGTCTATTGAAATTTTTCAGCCCTATGTTTCTCTCTTAAAAACGGCTTGGTATTTTGTTTAAAGTATTTATTATTTTAAATTAACCTTAGTTAATTGTCAAATGTAGAATGGTATATTTTTAAGTCAGAGAACAAGCAACTGGCCTTGCCAAGTAGCCTTTTTACTCTTGTTGGATGGAATTGCGTTTTTTATTGCTTTAACTTAATACTCATATGCTTCTGGCCCCACAATTTTTACGATGGTCATACTTATTTTTCTTATATTTTCCACAGCTTCAATGAACATAGATTCGTAATTCAGCCCCTTCTTTAAGAATTTTTCACTTCTTTCTCGTTAAAGTTCTGTGCCTTTCAGGGTCTTAATGAAACATACTTTTAACAGGAAGAGAATGCTTCAACCACTATACTACGTCTGTGGACTGAGCTCGCGATATAAGCAAAAATCAGCATGCAGCATTATGTTGTCAGGATTTGTGTTTCTCTTGATTTGCGTTGGAAACATGAATGATCCTGAATAGGAACAGGGAGCTTACTCAAGCTATGTTCAAGAAGATGTGAAGTAGACAACACAAGCAGGAAGGGTATACGAAACCCTTTATTTTCAATCTTTTACATGCATTTCCGAACTCCGGAATACAGAGACCAACAACTTGTGGTCTGAGCGTAAAAATATAAAAACTACTAACTAAAACTCTAATTAAAAAACTAACTTTGAATTAGTATACAAATGCCTAGCAGTAAGACTGGTCTTTATTTAAAAAAGGTACGTATGTAGTACGCCGAGCTGCTGAAACTACGATACGTCTGCAAATATCATTAGGGCTAAACCTCTGGCCTTAAAGGCAACCGGCAACCGAGTGAAAACTCGTAAAACTACAGTGGCAAGCGGCTTGCTTCCTAAAACTCCTTCTCTCTCTCGCTTGGCAAAAAGCCACAACTTAAGTACTTGGGCGTTAGCAAGACAATTCGCATAAACAAATTAAAGCACTTAATTCTGGCCGGAAGTAGAAAATAAGAAGTGATAGTACAGTTTTAAAATAAAATAAACGTTAGTAAAACTTAGGATCCTTACAACGTGCTCACGTTTTGAGGCGTATTTTTTATACTTGCTTTAAGTTTCCTCTTTAATTTAATACGTATATTATTTAATAATTTAATTTTTAAGTTTAGTAAGTAAATTTAATTTTTAAGTTTAGTAAGTAAATTAACTGCAATTTCTTTATATTTTATAATCTAATTCTTTATTCATTACAAAATAAATAATTTTTAAAAACTACTTCTAGTTGAAATCAACCACTCTTTGTTAAATAAAAATACTAAATATTTTTTATACATTTTATACATTGGTATTTACTTTTTTTTTTTTTTTTTTTTTTTTTTTTTTTGTATGATTTTATTGTAATATTGAAAATTGATGTTATTACTTACAATTTTGTCCTTTTTTACTTACGACGATTTGTAAGTCTCGTGTGATACTTTGTGGTGTACAAGGATTTCGTTTTCTTTAAATAAAAAAAAATTTACTTTATCAACTGTAAAGTTCATTGCCCTTTCGCTGTTTTCTATCATTCTTTCTTTTTTTAAGTACTTGGCATATTCTTAATCTATGTAAAGTGAAAGGATTTTTTAATGTTTAACGTGTTTCCTCCGCCTTCTTAGCATGCCTTCGTGGTGTAGTGGTCAGCACACTCAACGTGTATTCGAAAGGTCCATGATTCGAATCCAGGCGAGGACACTGATCATTTTTCATGTCTCCTGCTTCCAAATAGCCTAATGTCTTTCAAGTGGCGAGGCCAAACTAAAAAAGGTGGTGGATGATGATTCTGCACCCCCAGGATTTGGCGACCACCTTCCCCAGTTGCCCTTTAAAAGGAGGAGTATACAAGGTATTTCTCCCGCCTTCTTAGCATGCCTTCATGGTGTAGTGGTCAGCACACTCGACGCGTATTTGAGAGGTCCATGGTTCGAGTCCCGGTGAGGGTATTGCTCATTTTTCACGTCTTCCGCATCAAAAATAACCTAATAGCTCTACAAATGTATGGTAAATCAGTGTCAAGTCAAAGGTATGCATTCCCGATACACTCGTGACAGGCCTCGTATAATTCTTTCGTGTAACAGTAACTTCCTGTTATGCGATATTTTTACTCATGCAGAACGTTGAGCTATAGAAAACTGTGGAATAAAAATATAACCCATGACTTCTGAAGAAATTTAGTTTTGCCTTAGATCAATCAAAGTGTCCGAAAAAATAAATCGCTTAATAGCAAATTCACTCACACAGTGGTTTACATTTTGCTATCAACTTTTACTATTAGGTTAAATTCTATGAAGCTAATCTGCGTTCATGAAATGTATAACTAAAAAAGCGAATTTATAATTTAGTCAAAAGCAAAGATTTAAGAATTACGTTTCGAAATTTTGTGAGAAAAACTGTAAAATGTTATAATATTAATATATATTTAATTTCTTTTTGACAATCTGGTTTCATATCTCCGTTGTTCTGAACTGACACAAGCAAGACCGGCGAAAATCGAAGCCTTCTTAACTGTGTCCATGTATGTGTGCATAGATATGTATATACGCATGTAAGTATGTGTGCGAGACAGACGGAGAATCAATCATCAATCAGTCAGTCAGTCGTAAGGTTTTATTTTGATTTTGACTAATCGTTAAAATCTAGTTAAGCCTGTCCTATCGACTCTCGTTTCTGACGTCCAACGTTTCCGAAAGATGTAAATTAGCATAGTTTAAAAGAAATAAATCATAATATATGATTGATGACTTGTTCTCTAGTGCGACTTTACTGTTAAAAGCTGTTTTTGGAGTCTCGCGGCTACTGCTTTTAAATCTAACACTTAATGAGTGATCTTTTTGATTCAGAATAACAGAAAATCCTCCGAGTCCGTATATTATTTAATTTATTCTGAATAGGAAACATGTAAAGTTTAGATAATATCATCTATAATGTTGGATGTTTGTCAAAAAAAATTCATAAATGTAGAACTAAAATAAATTTCTGAAAAAAAAATCTGCTTACAATTGTTGCTGAAATTGTAAGCAGTTTTATATTTGGTTAGCTTTCAAAGCTTCAGAAAGTTGAGCATGTATGCTTTAAAGTTTTTTGTTATCCCGTTTTTAGTTATACGTATTTTTTTTTATTTCCGAAATAATCGCGTTCAATTCCAAATAAATTAGTATTAGCGATTAAATGTGGAATTCGGTTTACGAAAGTTGGAGAAAATTCATTTGATTCGGGTGACGCTCTTAGTCCAAGGACTCACTGCATGTTCTTCGGAACCTCTTCACTCACTACGCATACTTACCGCCTACATCCTTACTATGCGTACAACTTATTAAGACCCTACCAGTCGTCTCACTCAGCCAGTTCAGTCGTGCAGCAGACTATAATATAAACGAGCTTTTCTTTTCTAAATACATAGTTGAATAGATTTCTAAACACATATTGATCATAAATTTTTATCGCTATGGGTCATCATCAAATAGGAAATAATTGACGGAATAAAATAGTTCGCACAAAAGGGCTTGCGTCCGAATGGCGCATATATCCTTATAGTTTTTGGCATGGCATCTTATAGTTGGCTATGGCAAAAAAAAGTATCCTTTAACGTAGAGATTCCCAAGGGGATCGGTATTCATCCCCTTGGGAAATTTGGTTGAAATTTTAAAAGGGACCAATGATGATTAAGGGGTCGATTGAGAGGCAGTAGCCTAACATGCACTTTGAATTTAAAGGCATAACCAAGATCCCACTGATTTAAAATAAATATTTATTAAATTGATAATTAATTAGTTTTATCCTACAAAGCTGTATCTTGATTATCTTCGGTTTGCGTTCTAAAACTGACTTGTCTATATCGACATTGAATCGAAAAGAATTCCATTATTTTTTTCAACTGTGAATGAGATTGTCCATTAATGAAAATAATTTTATTTCCTCAGAAGATATATTGTTACATGCAAGCCACTTGAAATTTAAAAGATTTTAATGTTCACTTCTAAGACATTGAATATTTGCATGGCTCATAGAACTGCTGAAAATGCGATGTGTCTGATTTTAATGTTCTTATGAAAGAAGAGATGGTTACACTAAAGTAGGACGTTCAAGCTCAAATCTTGTTCAAAACACACGATTTCGGAAAGTTTTGGAGTTTAAAATTTATCCAGTGAAATATTCCAAAATAAAATTTGTTACTGAACCAACATTATTGATTTTTCCCCTTTTTTTTTACCTTTTTCATATTTTTAAGTTATTTAAATTCAGTTATTTGTATTTTGATTATGCTATACGCTGCATGTTACAGGGAAAATTGTAAAAGTGTCGATGAAGAAAACCACTTTTTTAAAAGGGGTCGGTGCAAGAAAAAGGTTGGGAATCCTTCCTCTAACGAAGTTTGCAACTAATTCTGTTTTCATATCTTACCTCAAAGGGTTGAAGGGCCAAGGAATTCTATAACGATAGAAAAATGGTAATTCAGAGCATTACCATGTTGAAAATTAATGCTTTTCCGAATGACGAATGCTGGCCGCTTACTTATCAGTTTTTGCATTCATCTGAAGAACAGTTGGCAATACATATCAATATTAATAATTTCTGTGACTGCTCCTTGAAAATGACCAACGAATTTCCAATGATATTTTTAATGCTAATATTTTATGTTGTATTAATTATATTTTATAGTGTTACTTTATTGAACTTTTTTTGTTCCAATTTTATTGAATTGGTTTTGTTTGAATTTTGATGCATGTTCTTCCGATTAGATAGTTGAGACTTTTCTTGATTTAATTTGTAATTTAATTATTATCTCTTGATTTTATATATTTATATATATATATATATGCATAGGGCTTTTGAAAACAACGGCTATAGCTTTCATTTCTTCTAAGACATCGTCCAATGCAGCTTAAAATACACTGTGTCTTTTCTGCGTCCATTGCGTTCTTAAAATATTGTTACGAATTTTGTAGATATATAAATAATTTTAGTGAAATTATGCGTGAAATTGTACCACTTTTTGGGGGGTTTGTTGTTTAATGTAACATGAAAATCTGAAAAAGAGAAGCTTTGCCGGAAAAGAAAGTATACAGGGGCAAATTGAGTAAATGGCTATGTCGCTAAATTGGAGAAATATCGCCAAGGTGGCGATGGGTTTGGCGACTAATTTTTTGCCGCCAGGTTTGGTTGGTCTCTTTTCTGTGTAACTGTAATGGGTATAGTAACTGAATAATTGTAATTGATCCCTGTTTGCTACTGTAACCGTATCCGACCCTAGGATGTAACTTAACCATATACGCCTTCCAATAATGTCGAGAAATGAAATTTACTAGAGATCTCTTAGCGGGCGGGAGAAAACTATTTAAGTCCGAGAGACCATCTGCTCTCAGTATTTAGTTCAGAGCTAAATTCGGAGTATTGAGATATCCGTGAGAGCTTCGTCTTTTAGATGCGCTTTGCATTGCATTGTCTTTAACGCTCTTAGTAGTTTGAAGTGTAACTACTTATTGGGCTCTGTGATACTCAGAAGAGCTGCACGGAAATATTCTTGTGGAAAGTTCCCATAAGTATAAAGGTGTTCCTTTTTGTAAAATACATTTTATGAAACTTGTAGAGCCATTGGGTTTTTTTGAAGCAGGAGACGTGAAAACGTGCAATGCCCCCGCCAGAACTCGAAACTGTACCTCTTGAATACCCGGCGAGTGTGCTACCGTTACACCCCGAAGACATGCTGGAAGGCGGGAGAAAATATCTTATATACCCCCCTTTTAAAGGGCGACTGGGTATTGGGAACCCAATCGCCTGATCCTGGTGGTGACGAATTATTGTCTGCCACCTTTTAGTTCGTGCGCCACTGTAGAGTCATTAAGTTGTTTTGAAACCGATTGCGTGAAATATGAGCAGTGCTCTCACCGGAACTCGAACCTAGACCTCTCAAATACGTTCCACGTGTGCTAATGTTACACCACGAAGGTATGCTGGAAGGCGGAAGGAAATAGATACCATCGGTTCTATGTGCATTCAGTTTATTAAGAACCCGCACACACGCTACAATGTGTTGCTTCCAATTAAAAATTTCTTAAACAAATGTAGGAATTTTTTTTAAATAGTTTTAGCACTGGTGGTAAAATAGCACGAAATATCTTGTGTTGTTGTTGCTTATACTCACTTGTCTGACGTCGTCAGCCCAAGCCCACGAAATTCCTCATCACAAGGAGCGTTAGATTTCGCCTGCCGTTGGCAACAGCCTTGAGCACCATTCAGGTGACAATGAGATTTAGCTCAGTTCTGCCCCCAATTTTGATGGAGAGCACCTCGGGGGGGGGGAACGGGTCCGAGGGTCTCCTACTCCTTTCCTCTTCCACCAAACCACACGAGGGGACTTTCGGCTCGCAGCATATTTAGAGTGCCGCCATGCCGCACAGACCCTATACATTTACAAACATCCATGCTTTCTCTGGGATTCGAACCCACGCCCTTCGGTACGGCACTCAGCGGCACTAGCCCCTATACCGGTTGGGCGGCAGCGCTAAATATAATATTTTTATATAATCTCCGTACAGCAAAAAGTCCAACTACTTGAATATGCACTTAGCTTTGAAGGTAAACCTTTTCATAATTTTAAGTACAAATTTCGCATATTAATTTCTTGCTATCAGTTACGAAGTGTTGCCTAAAACCTCTATAACGAATGTTGTTTTATACAATACGGAACAATAATTGGCAATGAAAAGTCATTAAATTCGTTCTTCGCAAATCTTCAATCTTAAGATGTGGAATATTTTATAAATGAAACACAAATTTTTTACAAATTGGACTTGCATGATCTTCGGGACCACAAAATAATTCCGTTTCATATTAGAATCTTCCCGTTCACAACGATGGCCATGTTTTTATAAAATGTGTGTATGTAACAGGGTGTATGTAAAATGGTATGTCTTCCTTACTTCTAGAAATTCTATAATTGAAAGTGTAGAATCTATATTTAATGAAACATACCTATAGCTGCTGTATTACAGATCTTCATGAATACAAGATTTCAACTGCATTTAATTCTTCATTCTTATTTAATTGTTCCATAATACTCTAGATATTTGATATATCGTTCTAAGGGCGAAAATAACTTAAGGAAATCGGATTGTCTGTCAATCATGATCCACGAGTTAATCAGCGGCTCCGAGCAACTTAAATGCTTTTCCATGCCCACATTATTTTCATTTTCATACTCTGAACAGCACTTATCCCTTACCTTTTCCTTTATTTGGTGTCAGCAACAAATACTAGCAAAACAGAAACTGTTGAGGACATTGAGAGAAAACATAGCTTAGAGGTTAGTTATGTATTCGTTTGTGAAAAACATATGCGTTTACATTAAATTGCTGTTAAATGCGTTTACATTAAATTGCTTTTAAATGCGTTTAGATTAAATTGCTTTTAAATGCGTTTAGATTAAATTGCTTTTAAATGCGTTTAGATTAAATTGCTTTTAAATGCGTTTACATTAAATTGCTGTTAAATGCGTTTACATTAAATTGCTGAATTCAAATACTACAAATGTTCGGTGTAAGCCGTAGAGTTGGAACTGCTGCTGTTTGTAAATAATAAATTAAACTTTTTTTAATTCAGTTGCGCTTTTCAATAAAGGAATATTTATTGTGATTGGATAATTTTTATATTTCTCTACAGGATGGCTTATTGGTATAGAATCCATTATGCCCTGATAAATGTCGAAATGTTTCTTATTAGTCAAGGGGAGTTAAACTCGCTAAGCATATGTAGTTTCATCTAACATCTTCCTCTGGCAAAATGGGAGGCTATCTCATAAGTTCATAAATTGTCTCAATGATTTCCTAGAAGTCAACTGTTACAATATTTCGTCTTTACTGTGTTATAATTCCCTTTTCACTTTTCTGAATTTCTAAAATGTTCTCAAAATATCGGATCAAAGAAATCGGATGAGTTACATAGGACAGAGAACTGTTAAATTTTCTGTCGCTTTAACTTATAAGGTATTTCTCCCGGCTTCTTAGCATGCCTTCGTGGTGTGGTGGTCTACACGCTGGACGCGTATTCCAGAGGTCCGTGGTTCGATTCCCGGCGAAGCCGCTTCCTGCTTCAAAAAAATACCTAAAAAAAATACCTAATACCTAATGTCAAAAAAATACCTAATGTACCTAAAAAAATACCTTCTCTCCTGCTTCAAAAAAATACCTAATGTCTCTACAAACTGCTCGTCGATAGTTGCGTTTTAGGGTGGGAAAGTATCGAAAATAATTATTAAATCAGGTACTAAATTCTTTTCAGAAGTTGGCCTGTCATTTCTAGTATGTAGACCATTGGATTTTCTATTTGCCTTCATATACAAATTCTGCGTAATTTTCTCCTTCTCAATTTGAGAGCAAGAAGCGTTTAAACCATTCTTAAAGTTTTATGCATGGATCGACACTCTTTTTAGATGGAACTTCGGAAACCGAAATTCTTTAATTTATAACTTCTAAGTTATTTTGCCTCTGCATAGTAAGCAAAAAATCAACTTTCATTCCAAATTTCAAATTGTTTAAAAAATGTGGAATTACAAAATTTCATTTCAATCAAATCTTTACATTTGAAAATTCGATCTTTAATTCTTTCAGAAATCAACAGCGTTTTAGCTGTAATAGAGTTTTGCAATCCTTTAGCATTTTTCTCTTTTCTTCCACCCCCCCTCCAAAAAAACCTTTTTTTTCTTATAGTATTTTTGCTGATGCCGAGCTTATCTTGTGTCATTTCAATCAATAGATAATTAATACTTTTCAGAGGCAGTGAAAAATTTGGCAAATTTTCAATTTTTTTTCATCTATTCGATACTTTGAAGGTAAAAACAATGCTTGAATTTATGTTCAACATTTACCCGTCCGTTGAGAAATTGTCCATAACAATGAAAGATATGTTAATTTTTAGTTTCCATAAAGCTATAAGATATTTCTCCCGCTTTCCTAGGGTACCTTCGTGGTGTAGTGGTTCTGCACGCTGGGCCGGTAGTCCAGAGGTCCGTGGTTCGATTCCCGGTGAAGGTGTTGCTAATTTTTCAATCTCCCTTTCTTCCAAAAAATACCTAATGTCTCTACAAAGCAACACACTACTCCAAAAATCTATGTTGCAGTTCACTATCTTTAAAATAAAATGTTATTACTTATCATCATTCAGCCTTATAAAAGCAGATATCGACTGCATAAAACCAATCAAAGATGTAATCCATCCAGTGCAGATTTATTTAAGCAGAAAAGAAAAGCAAGTGCAGATGAAATCCTTCAAAATTCAACCCTGAAAGTCTGCAGATGCACTGTTATGTCTCTGCTTTGAATTTCAGAAACTCTCTGCACATGCGTTACTTCCCTCCATATTATGAGTATTATTTCAATCACTGATTATTTCTTTCATTATCTTTTTAATACTTTATTAGTCAAATTTGTAGAAATAACCTAAATTAAAGCAATAGTACAAAGTAGTATTCAGGAATAGTAGCTCACCAGACTTACAAATGTTTAAATGGAAACTACTTCAGATGCTAACCGGTCCCTGTCTAGTGATCGAAAATTGCAGATATTTTCTGTTGCCAAGACACTGAGCTGTACCTTCAAGATGGATAGCTGTCTGCTAGTCTGCTATAATGAAAAGAAAGTCCTTTACGTAATCCTGCTACATGCACAGTAAGCATAACTGTGACTGTACTATAACTGCTTTCGTCCTTATTGCAGTGTCTACCATTTAAATAAAGAAGTTTATTTTCATTGTAAATATTTCATTGTAAATGTATATCTGAATTCTATATCCTTATTTAATATTGAATGGGGTAATAATTACTGAAGTGCAAACATTTAACTTGTTCTTAGTGAATGAAAATAACATTTAGATGTTTTGTGATTTTTTTTTCCTCCTATCCATTACTTAACCTCAAATTTTTTCGAAATTAATCCTTCATCACACTTTAAAAAAAATCTCTGACTTTAACCATAATTTCAATTGTGCTATAAATGCAATTTTACAGTTATTAAAATATGCTATATTTACAGTTTATAATTAAAATTCAACTTGATTGTTTTCTGGTAAATTCTGCATATTTATCTTTTTCATGAGATAGAAAATTTCAGGAGAAAAGTCATTTCGAATGTAGAACTATGTTTAGCATACAATAAATAGATACTTGTAAGGTAAAGGCACAAAATATCCCAAAATATTAAGCCTCAGAAATTATGTCATTTAAAGCTGAAGTTAAAAAGTCTACTTCATTTGCAGCACAAAAACATAGCACAGAAGATAACGTTCAAGATTTACGATGCGGCAAATAATGTTAATTCATTTTACAGCCTTTTTAACCTAATCTTAGACAGAACATACAAAAAACGTATGATGCGCATGGATCGAAAATTTAAGACAAAAATATACGCCAGTAATTATGTAAATGAGGAAAAAACATTATCAAGATTCTATAAAAAATGCGAAGGCTGAAATCTAGAAAGATATTTACATCAAGCCAAAGATAAAAGGAAAATTGTATTTTTAATTAATTTTTTATGCCATTAAAGCAAAAATAATGAGTTAATCATGTGTCAACTACTTACTTCTTATGACAGTAAGATAAAAATATATGTTTTATGCATATTATTAAAAATGTCCTAAGGTTTTTCAAGTCTGCAAATGCAAATAAAATTTATTTAAATTCGGTGTTCTATATCTTGCATTCTTTTCCGTAAATTTAACTAGAACGCCTTTCGGTTTTACAGTCATTAGGTCATATCAATGTCAGAAAACTAAGAAATTCGCAAACCCTGGCCAGGATTCGACCCCGGACCTCCTAGTTGCGCATGGGATGTGCTCTCCAGTTACACCACAAAAATACCTCATATACTTGCCTTTTTAAAGGGCAACTGGGTATGAGAGGACCCAGTCGTCAAATCCTGTTGCTGACGAATTATTGTCCCCCACCTTTTAATTTGGGCCCCAATTTGTACAGACTTTCGGTAACATCGATGTCAGGAAACTGAAGCTATGTCAGCCATGTCCTCTTCGAACTCCAGTCCTCCAGAATAAAGCTTTGGACGTGCTATCCCGTTACACCCCAGGCACGCAGAAAGGGAGCAGAAAATACCATGTTCCTTTGTTTATAACCTATAAGGCTATATAATGTTCCTTTCCTTATAACCTATAAGGCTATATAATGTTCCTTTGCTTATAACCTATAAGTCTATATAATGTTCCCTTGTTTATAACCTATAAGGTTATAAGCAAAGGAATTTGAACTGGTTTTTAAGGCCATGGTGCAAATGAGGCCTTGCAATGAGGAGCTTGTTATTAATTTTCACAGATAAATCATTATTATTAATGGCAATAGTTCCAAGGTATTTGAATTGTGCCACATTTTCGAAAGTGTAGTCGTTCACAGTCAGCGGCGACGGATTAGTTGATCTATCTAAAATTTTTGTTTAATCTTCATTTATGGTTAGGCCTAATTTCTTGCCTCAGCTTCTATTAGATTGAATGATTCTACGACATACTTTCTGGATCTACCCACTAAAGCAACGTTGTCGGCGAATGACAAGATTTGTGTTGTCTTATAGTAAATGATTCCTCTATTCACAAGACCAGTAGCTCTGATAGCCTTCTTAAGGACCAGGTTAAAAAGTAAACATTGTATTAAATTATAAGCGTTATGAATAAATATAGGAATCACCCAGCTGGTACAGAGTTAGGGGATCCTACTGAAGTATCGAAGAGCCCGGGTTCGAATCCCAGAGAAGATATGGATTTTGTAAATGTATAGTGTCTGTGCGGCATGGGGACATTTTAAATATGCGGCAAGCCGAAAATCCTCTCGCATGGTTTGGTGGAAAGTAAGAGAGGTGGGAAACCCCCGGACACCACTCCCAGGGTGCTCTCCCTCAAAATTGGTGTGGAAAATAAAAATCCAACCTCTCTTTGGAGTAGGCTCTGGCAATCATTGTTCCATGTAGTACCGACACGACAACAACAATGAATATAGGGACTGATGGCACTCTTTGGCTATCTGTATATTTCATTAACGCATATAATGGGCATACTGCTGATAAATTTAAGACAGTTTTACCTGTTTTAGTCTTACTATTTCTGGGACCAATTCCCATATGAAATACAGATATATATTACTTGAGAATTATTTTTGGCTCAAAGTGACTATTAGAGAAATTTAATCAAAAGAATAATGCTTTAATATACAAAGAAACAATTTTATTCTGGAACCGCGAAAATTTTGTTTACACATTAATGAGAATTTCATTTGAAAATGTTATGTCAATTATCTGCAAAGGAATTATTATGCACGAAACAGATAAAGCTTCTTGTGCAGTAAGATATAGCTTTCAAATAAGTAAACAAAATTCCTTAAGCTGCATTTCATTTAGACAGAAGGCACTGCCAGTCGATAAATCTATACGTCTCTATTCTGAGAACTTAGCTTAGGCCGTAGACTGACGAAAGGAATGTGGATCCATTCTGATGCTAAAATATTATAGATGGCACCAAAACTATGCATGGAAAACTATTTCATTAATTGCTTGAAAGGAACCCACTACTGACTAAAATGGAATTACGTTGAATAAACAAGTGTCTGGTAATTTTATCTGTATGAAAATTCATCATCTATAAAAAAATTATTGGGAATGAGAAATTTGTCTTTATACCTCACCTTCTCAAAATTGCTAAATTACTGCATCCTTCGGTCTAGAAAAATGTGCTTCTTAGTGCTATGATTTAACTCTTAGCTCAATAGATAGCACCTCCATTTTCTCCATGAATGATGGATGATGCTTTGAACCTCTTCTAACTCGAGAGCTGTTTTCCACTAAGGTCAGACTTAAAGAGATTTGCTCGTGTGATTACTTACATGCCTAATTAGTTCGATTATTCGTAATAAATCTCAGAAACTACCTTTAAAGAGTGCCATAGAAGAATGTAAATGAAGTTTCATTTCATTTACGAACTATCCTTCCATACGAAACTTTTTATTACTCCTGTAATAAAATTTTTGTACGAACACAATTTTGTAGAATTTACAACTAAGTGTCTAAAATCAACAACTATGTAAAAGCGATTTCATAAATTTCTCATTTTTGAAAGTGTAAGTTTGTATTATTATTATTATTATTATTATTGCGATGTACACAACGATATCCGCCAAGAGAAAGATAAGCTTTCATTGCAGTGGCATAGTTAGAACTTTTGCCGCCCGGGACGATCCCCGAAATGGCCATTCCATTTAATAAACAAGCAAATAACTTTAATAAGGATCACAATGACATTATAAGGAAATAAGTTATAACTCTTAGGTTTATTGTTAAAGAAACTTTAATTCCAGTGTTTTAAAATTATATTATTTTCCTTGTCATTTTTGCTCACAAAATCGTCTATGACAGTTTGCAAGTCTACTTGATTCCTTCAGTTGCTATTGTGCGGATAGCATAGGAATATTATCTTAAATACGAAATAAATATTTCCAGCCCTTAAATGTTATTAAAGAATCTTTATCTTGAAAACTCTTCTCACAACTGGCAGCACTTTCAGCAACTTGTGAGAAAAGTTCGCAGTAGTATTACAATGTTTGAAAATTTGTTCTAAAGATTGTATTTTAGAACAAACTGCAAAAATTCAAAAGAACCGTCCTTCCACATTCCTATTTTATTTCTTTAGCCAAAGAGGTAATAAAATTTTGAAATGCTTCTCTCTTAACGAAGAATTCTTCCTCATTAATGTCACCTGATCATAGTTCAGTCGATGTTCGCAATTTATAATCAAAAGCTTTGATGAAATAAAGAAAGATATAACAAACTGAAATGTGGTGTAATTTGTATAATCAAAAGCTTTGATGAAATAAAGAAAGATATAACAAACTGAAATGTGGTGTAATTTGTATAATCAAAAGCTTTGATGAAATAAAGAAAGATATAACAAATTGAAATGTGGTGTAATTTGTTTAAATACTTCATCTACAGAAAAAACACTATTTTCCTTCTCAATTTATTTCCAGTGGCGATTCAGAACCTCATTATTCTTCATTGCCTTAAGGATTGATGTGACTAATTCCTATAAAATGTTTCATAAGAAAATGCCGCCTCCAAAAATATGCTGCTCGGTGCGGATCGCCCCATCAGCCTCCCTTCTGTTTCGTAGCGTTATAACGCCACTGTTTCGGAAAGAACGTTTTAAAGGCAACTGTCTCGCGATCACATTGCATATTGCGAAAACCATAAAAACTCCTATACAGACAGCTGGAATTTGCATCCTGGGCGAAATACCAGTGTTCAGCCCACTCGATAGCTGATGGTCAAATGTTAAGTTTTATAATTCAAATAGCAGCCAGTCTCCTGTCTGGAGATCCCTGAGTAGCCGAGCGATTTTCGATTGCTTATTTCTGATTTGGTTCCTTTTTTTTTTTTTTTTTCTTTTTTTTTTTTCATGGGGTAGGGGGTTATTCTTCCCACGTAAAGCAAGTAACAATCAGTTCGTTGAACCGTGAAAACCTTTTTTCATTAATCGAATAGCCTTTGAATGCTGTGTAGTAATTCATTACTCAACCCCTAGAATGCCTTACGTCAAGAAATTAATTTCTTGATAAATAGCCCATACGTACGTTAACCATAATAATACAACAATGTTCTAGAATATATTAAAATTTTCAAGTTTAATGTGTTATAGTGTTTAAGCTTAATGTGTTATAGTGTTTAAGCTTTATGTGTTTTTAAATTTAATGTGTATATGTAAAAATCAAAATTCTTAATCTCGCTCAAGATATTTTTTCTCATTTAATAAACCTGCTATATGTTCCCCTTTTGATTACATCAAACAAAAATGGATTAGGAAAAATTTGAAAGCTTGAGTTTCGGTAATTTTTAAGAGAGTGATACTACCATTCATTTTCCGTTGGGTGTGTGTAGATGGATAGTAAAGTTGAAGAGGAGAAATTCAAAATAAAAAGGGATCACAATCTAAATAACATCAAATTTATATAAACATATCATAATCAAATAAATTTCCCTGTTAGTTATTACGTAACTTCAAGATTTCCTTGAATTGCGTAATTGATGAAAAATTTCTTGAAAGTCAACATATCTTTCGATATGTTGACTTTGTAAGTAAAGTTTTATATAGGTAAATGATATTAATTACTAGGCTTTATATGACTAAATGATATAAATTACTAGGCTCACTAATATTACTAGGCTTATAAAGTGTTTTCTCCCTCCTTTCCGCATGTCTTCGTGATGCAATTGGAAGCGCACTTGACGCGAATTCCAGAGGTCCAGGGTTCGAGTCCCGGCGAGGGCACTGCACATTTTTTCAATTCTCCATCATCAAAAAACCTTAATTACTCTACCGTGGCGCCCGAACGAAAAGGTAGTGGACGATAATTCGTCACCACCAGGATTTAACGATTGAGTCCCCTCATCCCCAGTCACCTTTTAAAAGGGGAAGTATATAAGGTATTTTCTCTCTCCTTTCCGCGTGCCTTGGTGGGGTAATTGAAAGCACACTCGATGCGTATTTCAGAAGTCCATAGTTCGAGTCCTGGTGAGGGCAATGCATATTTTTCACTTCTCCAGCATCAAAATGCCTAATGACCGTACAGGCTTATTTCTATATACTGCAGTATTAATTTTTCAGTGCAGCATAATGTTACAGTCTAAGGTGCTTCTACAAATATTCACTACATTTTATTTTAGTGACCTTTATACTGCACATTTAATTACAGTAGTTGACAAAAGTTTGATTACAAACATGGCTTTCCATTAATGATTAGGTAATAAAATAAAATTTAATTTGTATTTTTTCTCTGGCTACTTTTCCATTAATAAATATTATCAATAAAATATCGTGTTGGTGTAACACTCCTCCCCCATTGTCACTTAATGATACACCAAATGCAAATTTGTGTTAAATATCAAA
The DNA here is from genome assembly GCF_044657685.1 of Stegodyphus dumicola. Lineage (NCBI taxonomy): Eukaryota > Metazoa > Arthropoda > Arachnida > Araneae > Eresidae > Stegodyphus > Stegodyphus dumicola. The sequence goes on from NC_140781.1 coordinate 188,515,018, forward strand.
ATTTCCGTAGGAGATCGCGTCGAAAACGTAGATCATTTACACGCAGAAGTTGGGCACTTCTGCTATAAAGCATGTGATTATATTACAGACGAATGTTAAGAAATGGAATAAACAACATATAAACTGAAATACAGGAGAGAGTTCTTGCTTTTCTAGGTATGGAATTTGTTTAAAATATCGTGTACACACAAATGATTCATTTAATAAACCGAATTCGTATCATAGAATTCAGGGGGACTAATATTCCTGGCCTGTTTTTCACTATCATTAAACGTAGATCAAAATACAAAACATCTTTACATTTGCAATACAACATACCTTTTCATTACATTTTAGAAAATAAATGTATTCTTCTTACATTTCTAGGTTCAATCATTTGAAATATAGTCGAACAAAACAGTCGTACAAAATTCGAACTCCGATGAATTACCATTTGAGTCACCAAGTTTTTATGAAGTACGTGCTTATACTCGTCTATGCATTTATGCTACGCTGCATAACAACCGTCAAATTTTAACTATGTCATGAAGCTTATAACGAAAATTTTTGTAATCCTGTGTGTGGATACTCTATGGATTCTCTGATGTGATTGAAAGTTCAAATTTCTTTTAACAAATAATATATTAAATTCGCATGTGAATGAAAGCTAAATTCCTGCCACCATCATCAGTTAGCCGTCACAACTGGTTGCTAACCACATGGTTTGGCCAGGTTTAGATATCTGTCTTTGAATGAATTTTTTTTCCATTAATCAATATTATATGATCTAGTTAAGTTGTAGAGACAGTAGGTATTTTTTGGAAGCGGGGAAGATGAAAAATGAGCAAACGCCTTCCCTGAGAATCGTACCACGGACCTCTGGAATACCGGACCAGCGTGCAGAACCACTACACCACGAAGGCACGCTAGGAAGGCGGGAGAAATACCTTATAAAGGGATTTTACTTATAAACGAATCAAAGTGATATTTCTTTTTATCTTTAATGTACTATTCTATGGAACTATATATCTGGATGTTCTGCATGAGTAGTAATACTTAAGCTAAGTAATATGGATTACAGTACTGAAGAGGTTTTCGTTATTACTTAGTAAACTAATTGGGAGTTCGTTTTACATTGCAAACTAATTAGTAGTTTGTATTCCTTAGTAAACCGAGGAATTATCCAGTAACCATGAATTTCCAATTTCGGAGATTGATAGGAAATTTCGGAGATTGAAAGGCCTTTCCTAAATGTTCTTTTCTTCCAATATACTGAACACAAGTTGATCAAAGGGAGATCGTTATTAAAAACAACGTTGATTAGAAAACTCAGCAGCAACCATGTGTGTAAAAGCAATGAATTCTGGCAGCTTCCCAATAGATCTCCCTAAAGGATGATGGACTCGAGTTTTTACTTCCCTCCCAAATTTAAAGTAAGTAAGAGTACTTTCTTTTGGAATGTTTTTCATTAAAGTTCTCTCTTAAAGTAGGTAGTTCCTTGCTGCTTTATAACGATAAATTATCTCCTTACCCACTTAACATTTTGACCATTCATGTAACATCTCGAATCTTATGCAATTTATTGGATACGTAACTGCTGATTAAAAGGGCAGACCGAACATATCCAACTTATATTTCGGTATTTCATCACGTATGTTTGTTTAAAATCTAAATTCTTTCATGCACTTTCAATAAACTGAAGAAATGTTTTTTGTAATATGTTTTAGCTCGAAATTATTAAAACAAGAGAACTTGTCTCAAACAAGAGAATTCGTAGAACTTTTGCTCATCTAATTGAGACGAGCAAAAGTTCTACGAATTCTCTTGTATAGATAGATATCTCATCAAAGATAAGATATCTATCTTATCTTTGATACAGTTTCAGATGTCGATTAAGTACGTCTAGATTGGAAGCCATACAGTACTCATATTACATTTTACAAAATATGTTTGCAAAATATACCAATTTACCTTATAAGGTATTTCTCCCGTTTTCTTAGTGTGTCTTCACGGTGTAGTGGTCTGCATGCTGGGCGTGTATTCCAGAGGCCTGTGGTTGGATTTCCGGTGACGGCATTGCTCATTTTTCAAGTCTCCTGCTTCCAAAATACCTAATGTCTCTACCGTGGCGCCTGAACTAGAAAAGGGTGGTGGATGATGATTCTCGACATCCAGAACTTGGCGATTGGGTCCCTTAAAAGCCCCAGTCGCCATTTAAAAGGGAGAAGTATAATAAGGCATTTCCCCCGCCTTTTTAGCGTGCCTTCGTGGTGTAGTGGCCTGCATGCTGGGCGCGTATTTCAGAGCTCCGTGGTTGGATTCCCGGCGAAGGCGTTGCTCATTTTCCATCTTTCCTGCTTCCAAAATACCTAATGTCTCTACAACCCTTGTGCATACTTAGATTTATACATACATCCATTCTTAATTTAATATCATTCCTCAATTAGGAATTATGGTGTGCCGAGCAGGAGAAACTAGATCTCAAATGTGACAAAATAGTTTCCATTAAACATTTTTTAGAAGTCTTCTCTCCGGCTTCAAAAACGTACACCGATTTTAAACATAAAACCATAAACTATCATTAATTTACTAAATGTATTAAGTGTCAAATTAGGTAACAATCAAGCCTCAATTAATTTTTATAAACACTCAGCTCTTGGCTTTCGCCTGGTTTTATACTGACTTAAAAATAAATCAAGCAATAGGTTGAATTTTGTCTAACCTTTTGTTTGACACTGAGTGTGTTATCCGTTCAATATTTTTAAAACTATTTCGTACTTTTTCCCACATACAGTGGCTCCCGAAAGCGTTCGTACACTTATGATTTTCATTGAAATAGGGCTCTATCCATTAATTAAAAGTAAACTTGCTGAATGAGATTTTAATAATAAGATCTATAATCTATTCGTAACAAAATTACATGAAATATTTTTTAAATATAGCGAAACTTTATTTTTAAGTAATTAATAATCAAAAAATGACAAACATTTTATCTCACAAAAGTCTTCGTACACTTCAAAAAAATCTTGAAGTATTAGTAAATACTTTCATTTTTCGTTAAATTAATATTTAGTAGGATATCCACAACAGCTTTTAAACGTCTGGGAATAGATTTTATTAGCTTTTTTGCAATTTCTGTATCAATGTTCATCCATTCTTCCATCATGACTGTTTTGAGTTCGCTTTTCGTTTTGATGTCGTGTTTTCGTACTCTACCCTCCAGTTCTTTCCAAATGTGTTCTATGGGGTTTAAATCTGGCGACTGAGGTGGTGTTTTCAAAACCTGTGGACAATTATAGAGACATTACAGGCAAACGTTGAGAGCTGTATGCTTATAACCGTTATCATGATTAAAAATAAAGTTGTTTCCAATACCCAAATTTTGGTCTGATAATTTTAAATTGTCTCTTAAAATATTTAAATAAAGAGAATGATTCATTATGCCATCAATAAATACCAAATTACCTAGTCCTGATGCTGCCATGCACCCCCACACAAGAACACCTCTACCGTCATGCTTAACTATTCCATTCTTAGAAAGAAGATTCTCATTTTTTCTTCTCCATACAGTTATTCGACCATCAGAAACCAAAATGTTAAATTTGCTTTCATCAGCAAATAGGACATTATTCCAGTACGTTTCTGGTGTATTTATTATTGATTCGGCGAATGAAAGCTTAAGCTTTCTGTTTTCCTCACTAACAAAAAAAAATTACGGGCAGAACGCCCATGTAATCCAGCTTCTCTGAGAACTCGTCGAACAGTTTCAGATGAAACTGAAGTAAAAAAACTTTGCACTAAATTCTGAAGAAACTTTTACAGCACTCAAACGTGGGTTTTTCAAAAATTTTCTAATAATAAATCTCTTATCACGTTTAGTTAACTTTCTCGGTCGACCTTTTCTTACCTTGTTTTCAATCCGATTTTCTTCTTTAAAGCGTTTTATCACATACTGCACTCTAGAATGGGATAAATTAACTAATTTAGCGATATTTCGAATTGATTTACCACTACTATGGCGAAAAGTTATCAATTTTCGAATGCTGTTTGTAATTTCTTTACGACTGCGACCCATTTTTCAGTAATAAATATAATATTATAAAGTAAACAATAAAAAAATTAAAGCAAACGATTTCTTAAATGCCACCACATTGCAAAAATTAAAAAAAGCGGCAAACGATAATTCTAATTTTGATTTTGTCATTTTTTATTATTGATTTCTTAAAAATAAAGTTTCGCTATATTTTAATAATATTTCATGTAATTTTGTTACGAATAGATTATAGATCTTATTATTAAAATCTAATTCAGAAAGTTTACTTTTAATTAATAGATAGAGTCCTATTTCAATGAAAATCATAAGTGTACGAACACTTTTGGGAGCCACTGTATTTGCTATTACTGCATTTTTCCTTCCTTTAGTGACGAAACCTGAAAATCATGCTTAGCGACTTTCGCTAAAGAATATCCCTTAAATATTACAGTTCTCCTCGAAGTAGCCTTTCACTTTTGTTCCCTAATCTCGTGAAAGTGAAAGCATACTGATGCATGCGTAAGCAGGCTGCAGAGTGATAGACCATTCACTTTCTTTCCTTTGATGAAAGCACAGTAATGCCTTTACTTCGCTACTTCATGTTATGTCTTCACTTTTCCGGTTGAATTGTCCGGCGAAAGAGCAGCTGCTGCTCTCTTAGATGTTAATGCCTTCGTTTCAGCGCCCAGCTAGATAAAGACGAGAAAAATCTTCATTAGTCACACAGGGATATAAGCGATAAGAGTCATCCGGCTGGCATATCAAAGAGAAAATTAAAGTCATATTGGATGTTTTATATTTCCCCGTGGTCTGCTTATCAAGATGGCAACTATAATGATACTTTTAAAATAGGAATTTTATTAATTGCACAAATATATATGATGGATTTGAATGCTAATTTGCTCCAAGAAAACAAGGAGTGTTTGTTTCCTGCCTTAGGATCGCTGAAATGAGATCTAAGCATTCTTTAATTACTTTTAGTGACTATATTTTATAATTTTGCGTAAAGAGCAAGTCAAATGTGAGAGCATCACTAGAGAAATAAAATTTCTGCATGATTCTAATGAGTAGCAGAGTCTTTTCTTGTGGTCACGTCTGAATATGTGCTAAGGTAAATTTCATAGTAATGTTTGAAAAATTCTAAAGTTGTAAATAAGTTATATATCTTATATATGTTGCGCAGAGATGTCGTAATCCAACGTGTAATCATTAGACAGAAACACTATGCTTTAGAAATGCGAATGATTTTGAGGGGGGATATAAATGTCTCGATAATCAAACAGTTAAAATGCTTGCCTATCCAAATGAGGTATGCAGAATCCTCTGCAAAGTGATTAAAAGTTTACATTTGTGTTTGATTTCCGGCGAAACGGCTTTGGAAAGTTATCTACACGAAGAATTATCCATTTTAAAATGAAATCTAACTTCACAGTTTAACGTTACGGTTTGGTTCCCCAGTTAATTACTAATGGCAAAGAAAGCAATATATCTTTTTCTACACAAAAATCCAATCATTGAGGAACTTTGTAAAACAAACATTTTCTCTTTACATTGTATAAGGAAATCGCAAAGGTATTTTTGATACCGATTCCTTGGTGAGCGAAATATTGAATCTAGAATGTGGAGAATGATTTTAGGTGGGTGAACTGTTTCATATTTACATATTTACATTTTACAAGGGGAAATTACCACGTAACTTGTTAATTCTCGAAATAAAATTTAACTAGAATTTTTACTGCATTACTGCGAGAATAATAATACAATTCTAAACCCAGAATGCTGTTATTGTTATCATAGTAAAATTAACTTTAAAGTTAACTTTAACGTTAATATGACGTTAAAGGAGTATAAGTCCTTTACATTCGGTCAACCAAGAGTATTCATGTAATATTTTTAAAACAATTCTTACTACAAGAGGTTTTAAGCTAAGATTTCTCGTACATTTTTTAATCGCTAATCTTTTATTAGTAAAAGCATTTTGCCTCAATTTCAGCATATTTATATTAAAAACTATTATATTATTATTTATCTTAAAAGCTATTTTATATTAAAAAACAGGAAAAATGTTATTGAAAATAACTTGCATTTATAAAGGTCTAATTGCTTTTTAATTTGATGAATATCTTTTAGTCATTTTATATTACGCAAGCATCATAGTAATAAATATTTTTTACTTTTATGGATAAAACCTTTAGTCACTTTATTTTTCATATAAATATATATTGCTTTCACAAACTTCAATAATTTTTATGCTCCTCATGATTTGAGAATCTTTGGCTCAAATAATAGTTAATTCATAATAGATAGTAGAACCATGAAGGTTCTGATCATTCAAAAGATCGTGCTGCTTTGGTTTTCCTCTCATCAATCAAATCTCCACAAATGGTGTTATTTCATTTGAATTACTTCATTTGATAATTATCTTTCTTCTGGCAAGGCGAAACATTAATTAGGAAAAGAAGTTTTTCACGGTGCCTGAGACTTTTGATGATAAAGGCTGACCGGCTAAGTATTTAGTACAAAGCACGCGACCACGGACAGATTACTTGTGTCCAGCGCTCTTATCCACTTTTTATTGTTAAAGACAATGAAAAACCTCATGGTTATGACAAACAATCAGTGAAAGTTTTCATACAGAACTAGCTTTTGATTAAGTTAATACATAAACGTTAACACATTAACATTAATGTGGAAGCTGATCTTTCCATCATAATGCAGATGACATTTTCATAACTAACAATATTAGCAAGAACATTCGCATTCAGTTTACACAGCTGTCATCATACGATTATTTTGTAAAATGAAAACTCCTTCAAATTAGTATACCATGAGAAATATACTCATATTTTTAATTTTTCAATTAAAAAAAATCTATTTGAATGCTCGAAGGATAGTGTCAGCTATGCGAGCCAACCAGCGGCGACGGAGTAAAGTCGCTGAACACTAGTAGTTCGGTCCAGGATTTGAATCCCAGTGAAAAGGCTGGCTGTATGGACGACTTCATGGATTTTCACATGTGTAACGTGTATACGAGCCTCCTTTAGAAAGTCTTCTACGAAGGCATTGCTTCCCTTAGCTATTCCCTAGTAGGGCTATTCCTAGTATTCACTTCCTCGAATACTTTGCCTAAATTAAATAAACCAAACCTGGTCTGCAGTACGCGAACAGCATTATTGTGCTTATTATGTGAATGCGCTGTTTTATTGTCCGCACGTGTGTACCAAATTTTACATGCAGTTATGTTAAGGCTTAATCTCCCTTTCCTCTGAATACTGTAGTTGTTAATCTATGCAATATAAATCTAAAATATAATTTTAGTTATTAAGTTATTATGGTTATTAAGTTTAATTAAGAGACATCTTTAAGAATATATGTATGAGTTTACGATTTTTTGCAATTTGTAATTTCAAAATAGATTTTATGTTGCCACATGTTGCCAAAATATTCTTCATATGCATACTGTAAGGAAGTCCTGACTTCGAAAATGGAAAAGAAGGCATCAGAAAAAATCTAGTTGCATAATATGTAGAAATCGAATTATTTTATATAGTCGGTACATGAGTGGATAGCCGAAAACGTTGTCTTGATAGTTCGTTACAAAAACCTATTTAATATATTAAACTAAAGTTTTGAAAGAGATTAGTTAAGTAATTTAAATAAGATGAAATATAATCGACTATTTGCTAAAGAAAGGATGCTTTCCTGTAAATTTTATGATGGGAAACTGGATAATATTCGCGTTACACATGGAGAAATCTGCCAGAGATCAATACGCATGCGCATAGTCTAGCTTCTAGCATACTGCTCTAATTTCCATTGCGTACTCTATCTTAGGTATATAACAGCGTCGAAAATCATTTGTAAAGAACATTTTGTAAAAGAGTGACACTAATAGACAACGCCAAACAACAATTGTATAAAACATTCTTATTTACATACATATGTAACCGTAATAAATACATATGTAATAAAATAATAGACTTAGATTTAAGTATGTAGAACCATTGATGGCATAGAACGGTGTCCGCCGATAACATCGCGGCAAAAACATCGCAGACGCAAACGTCGCGGAGAAAACAACGCAAGGAGAAAACGTCGTGCTACAAAACATCGCAAAGAGAAAACATCGCAGTTCTAAAGCATCGTGGTACAAAACATCGTCGTCGAAAATAAAGCGGTTCAAAAACTTCGCAGTTTAAAAACATCGTCGTTGAAAATATCGTGGTAAAAAATGAAGTATCTACAAATTATCGCATGACGATAACATCGCAGACATTTTTTTTTCAGGTTTTAATAATTGGAAATGGATATTCCCATAATGATTTGTGAGCGCAAGATGCAAAGAAGGATAATTTTTACTTGTTAAGTAACTAATAAATTTTTGCTTAAAAAGCAAGAAAGAAACTTAAGCATAGATAATTAAATGCAACTTATAGCTTATACTTTTCATGAAAAATTACCAGTAAAAGCATTACAAAAATTATTTATTAATGGCCTTTGTTAGTTAACTATGTCGGTTTAAAATTCCATTAAGTGCTATAAGTTGCATTAATTTTCTATGCTGAAGTTTCCTTCTTATTTTCTCAGCAAAAATTTATTAGTTAATAAAAAAATATGAAAGTAAAAATTATCCTTCTTTCCATCTTGCGCTCACAAACATTATGGGAATATAAATTTACAGTTATTAAAGAATGTCTGCGAAAAGCATGTCTGAAAAAAGCATATCTGCGATGTTATCGTCATGCGACGATTTGTAGATACTTTATTTTTTACCACGATATTTTCGACGACGATGTTTTTAAACTGCGAACTTTTTGAACCGCTTTATTTTCGACGACGATGTTTTGTACCACGATGTTTTAGGACTGCGATGTTTTCTCCCACGATGTTTTGTAGCACGACGTTTTCGCCTTGCGTTGTTTTCTCCGCGACGTTTTCGTCCGCGATGTTTTTGCCGCGATGTTTTCGGCTGTAACCCATAGAACGTAAAATGTCGAATCCGTAATGAACAGCAAACTTTGCAGTCAAGACAGAATAAATATTCATCTTTATATCAATTGACATTTTCGGCCACAATTCACTTGGCCCTATTCAAGAATATTACGTTTCGATATTATTGCGATAGGAAGATAGTAGTGAGGCAGCATCTTAGAGAAAACAAAGGTAGAAGCAAAAGTGCACAGTTATTCCAATATGACATCTTATTAAGACAAAGGTTTCGGTTTAAGTTCCGAATTAACTGTATCATAAGCGTTCTGCAAGTCAAATGATATGGACTGATCTAGAAATGACGCAGTCCAGAAAAATGCATTACTATTTTTAGAATAGAAAGGAGGAATTAAAGGGTTATTGCTAGTTTAAATTATAATTTTGATTTACGTAATTTTTATTTTGCATATTACCCCTTTCTTGTTTTGGTGGGCATCTCATGCTTGTCAGGAGAATAAGAAAATTATGGGTCTAGGAGAGCCAAACGAAACGCCATGTAGGTTCTCTATGGCCTCAGTTAACTAACACCCGAGAGGACAGGCATATTGCCTTCTCGAACTTGCGCGATCGTACAGACACTTCATTTATTTCCTTTAACTCCTGGTGTAGCAATTTTAATTTTCAGTATTTTAACTATAATGAACACGTAAGTATTTATAATAATTCATAGTTAAGTACATTATTAATTATGCCAAACTGATGTGCCATTAAAAATGCAACAAAAAAATTAAATTTTGCAGAAAAGGGAGTCTATTATTTTTATATAACTCAATTTGTGACACTAAGAGTAAAATATCTTAAAATATGCAAGAAAATTTTAAAATCTTCTGCATTAAGATTGTAAATAACCTTAGAACTGGTATTTTGCTATAAATGACAAATTAAAGATCTCCTGCCGCAAAACTGACAGCAGCTACGAGATCTGGCAATTTTCAAGAACACATGGCTGATTAATTCTGTGGTAACTCGATAGAATACCACGCGCACGCGATGGATCGAAAGCTTGACTTCATTCTTAATATCAAAAAGTCCTCTTTTAATGTCCTATAGCAAGAGAAGCATTTACTCTATGCAGAAGGTGAACGAATATTGCTCATTGAATGTTATATCAGTGCTGGTCGTTACTGCTTATCTGTTATTATTGTTAACTATGTAAGCAACAAATTTTAGAGGTGAAAAGATAACTACTATATGTGTTTTGATAAATGTTATTAGAATAACAATTATTAAAGATTTTCAACTACCGAGTGTCAAGAGTTTTTAAGAGAAATAATTATTCAAAAGAGAAACCTCTCCTTTCCTTTTTCAGCATATCATCATTCTCTGCCGTTGCTTCTTTCTTCGTGAGATGACTAGGTGTCTTAAATCAAAACCAACATATTACGTTTTAATCGCTAACACTAATATGGAGCGCCAATTTTTAACCGAGTAATACGTCTGCGAGACTAGATTTCATTCATTTCCTTCGAGTCCGTTTTAGAAAGAAGTAGCCGAGTAGAAGGTAATGTTTCGCCCTTTTTTTCGTAAGCAAAGGTTGATGTCTTGTAAATTCTTCCATAAAAAAATAAGCTCTCCTTAAAAGTATCTACATCAGGTGGAAATCCTAACAAGTTTATCTACTGTACGCAAACGCTTATAATTTTCCGTTTAATCAGCAGAGAGAAAAAGACAAAAAATCCAAAAATTCCTTATTTCATTCCTGGAAATATCTATTTATTAGAAAATTAAATATTGACTGAAATCTAGCCCAAAAAATGTATTAACAAAATTTACTAATTAACATCAATAATGAATTAACTAATAAACTAGAATAATAAGTTTCGTATTAGTAGTCTTGATTACAGGACAAGGGCAAGATAAACTATAAACTTCTATTACACACATGAATGTAAGTTAGAATCATTGGATACATTTTTAGTCATTGTGCTTTTCTTCATAGCTTTATATTTTATTAATTCCCTTAAATAATACATTAAAGGCATGTTAGTCCAAATTTCTGTGTCCAAAAGCAATTAAAAAAACCCTCTAGAATTGAACTTAAACGATGCTTGATTACACATTAAGTAGCCACTGTTTAAACGATGCTTGATTACACATTAAGTAGCCACTGTTTAAACGATGCTTGATTACACATTAAGTAGCCACTGTTTAAACGATGCTTGATTACACATTAAGTAGCCACTGTTTAAACGATGCTTGATTACACATTAAGAAGCCACTGTTTAAACGATGCTTGATTACACATTAAGTAGACACTGTTTGTTTTAAGTCAAATAACCACTTGATACCTTATGACAGCGAAAACAAAAGTACACTAAAATAAACCGAGCCAGTTTCCCTTAGAAACTCCTCTCCTTCCCTTAAAGCAGGCAACCCTGGAGGTGCTGTGCCGTTATTAATCAACCAGCCCCAGTGATGAAATGTGGAAAGGGAACTAGGTATATTGCGGTTGACGAATATAATACAAGCGACTAGTTATCGGGGTAATCGATTCCATTCAAGGGAAACTAGTATTAATTTTCTGTTGAAATTAATTAGCGTTTTTAGCGTTTCTATTGGCCCCCATCCAACAGATATAAGGGAGAGTAAATGTGATGAAAGTTTCAATTCACAGCATTACTATAGCACAAGCAGTTATAAATTAAATCAAAAGGTAAGAGGTTAATGAAAAGTAATAAGCAGAGTAACGCGAAATAATTAAATTTTCATAGATTTTTTTATGTACTTTTGATAATCCCTGTCGAGTAACTATTATAAATGAAAGAAATTAATAAATTTAGGTAATAACTTAATTACTCTCTTATCTCTCATCTAACGCATTTGTTAACGTGGGAAAAGTTTAGTAATTATACTGTGTATTTGAGCAACAGAAATAATAGAATATGTTAATGTTTAATAATATGGTCTGGATGGTGTTGGAGTGATGAATACGCAAACTATCACTTGCAAAATTAAATAAACGAATAGAAAAAGATCGAAAACACAAGATATTTTACGCAGAAAATGAAAAGATTGCAAAAAATCTAGATGGCGTACATCTGCGAGACTGCTGTGCGAGATTTATGCCATCGGGTTTTCGACCACGATATTAAAAAAGAAAAGTGAGAAAACTAATTAAGTTCTTTCCTGAAAGTGACACGGGGAAAAGGGGTGGAATTCGAAAGATGTGAAAGAACAGATTTAGATGGGATGGCCTCAACGGACTGATTTGGATTGCGCTGAAATGAAGGATTAAGTATTTCCAGTTCGCTGACGGGAAAGGGTTAATTTTTTTTTCATGCAGTAATGAAGCTTACTCATGTATGTGATTATACAACAGGTTGGCTTCCAAAAATTTTAAAAAGAGAAGCATATCGCTCTAAGCTCTTCCAAAAAAAATTTTTATGCTTGTTCGTTATCTCCAGATGAGTTGATTGAAGAATTTTTTAAGGTTGGTTCTTCCAAGTAAAACTTAAACTGTGGTTTCACGATCGAATGCTAATGAATTGCTTTATTTTGATGTTTTATTGCTTCAAAAGTACTATTTTAGTAAAAGAAAGTTGCTTACTAACTGATCAAATTACATGATTAAAACAAAGCTCACGAGAGTTAACTGTCTCAGGTTTCAATCCTAGTTTTGGTCGACAGCCACCGTAGATTGAATCTGAGCGTCTCGTACGCCTGTTCGTCTGTCACTAATATCAAATGAGTGCTTTCAGCTTAATACTATATTTTACGTGTTCTATTTTGCTATATTCCTGCAGACACACCAGTCTATGTTTTATCCATATCAATAAGTACAAAATAAAATATAAATTACTTAATCTAAATTATTAGTGAGGTATAAGTTAAGTAAAAACATAAATTAGAGTCAAATCTTGATTCTATGAACTGCTAGTGACCGGTGTTAAATTATGTTAAATCTAGAGTATTAAGTCGATAGACACTAAAATAAACTTATAAACATGGAACGAAATTAAACACTTACACAAAATCATGAGATTACAGTATAGCGAATAAACGAAAGCTATTTTATTTACAAAGTATAACAATAGACTTTTTCAAGACTCTTATGCAATAAACTACTATTTAGAAAAGAAATCTGATAATATAGTTTGCATTTTTTCAAACACTTTACTCTGCAGATTTCATTATTAGCTTTGAAGGTCCACCGGCGGCCGAGCGGTAAAGTCGCTGAACACTGGTAGTTCGGTCCGAGGTACGAATCCCGCAAACGGGCTGGCTGCATGGGTGTTTTCGTGTTTTTCCCCATGTGTAACGTGTATACTAGACAGTTTCCCTTAGAAAGTCCTCCACGAAGGCATCCTTCCTCTTAGGCAGATAGCCCTAGTGTGCTTTGCTATAATTAAATACACCACACCACCGCCTTTATTAGCTTTGGAAAGCTTTAAATACTCCATCCCTTATACTCCACATTTTATTAAGAATTTTTTGCAGTTTCTAGGTTAAAAAAAACATCGGCGATATACCATATTTGCCGGCGTATAAGACGCCCTGGCCTATAGGACGCAGGCCCTTTTTGAACACATTTTTGAAGGATAAAACTTTATTACTGATCCTTATAATGAATTTATAGTATTTAGAATATAAAATAATACAAATACAAAGTAATACTTTCTTAAAATACCCAATCTATGTGGGAAAGAATCTCCTTTAATCTCCTTCGTCAAAACCCAGACACTCATCTCCAGAGCTAAATGAAGAGTCACTTGAAATCTCTTCTAAATCAGCATCTGAATCCTCATTCAATAAATTGTCCTCTCTACCATCAAGTATATTAATAATGCCACACTTCTTAAATGATTTAACCACTCTCTCTGGTTTCACAGCATCCCATGAAGCTTTGACCCATTCACAAACGACGTATCCACGCGTAAGTAGCAGTATCGGCGTAGAAGACGCACCCCGTTTTTCAGACTTATTTTCAAAGAAACAAAGTGCGTCTTATACGCCGGCAAATACAGTAATTTCGATATACTCTCTGACTCTCTGACTCCAACACACGACTTAATCTTGTTTTCATTACAATCACATTTAACTCGAAAAGTCGATAATTCAACGTCGATCAATTAATTCATTATGGAAGAACTCGCAGGTCTGTGAAGTATCATATCACTTCTTCGACAATATTCATGTGTTCTTTCTCCAAGGTAATAAATTCCGGGTCTTCATTTGATTGCATCTGACAAAACTGTTTGAATGGATAACGTCTTATACTAGTATAAGATTTTTCGTATCTAAGCTATTCAGTATATGTCTGAATAACAGTTTCTGTCCGTTAATGAAATGCTGGAATGATTCTTAAGTTTATAAGCTGTAGTTTACTTGTACAGTTAATTGGGGAAAAGTTAGTGCTTTGTCATATATTTGAAAGGAGGTTAACTTTTATTTGTGGCCAATAGCTCATGTTATCTAACTCAAGGGGCCTACCAGCGGTCGAGCAGTAAAGTGACTGAACAATAGTAGTTCGGTCTAATGTTCGAATTCCTAAAACGGGCTGCTGCATGGGCGTTTCCGTGGTTTTCCTCATGTGTAATGTATATACGAGCCAGTTTCCCTTAGAACGTCCTCTACTAAGGCACCCCTCCCCTTAGGTAGGTAGCCCTCGAGGGTTTGCCGTAATCACATAAGACCAAAAAGTAACCAAAAACTTAGTCAAAGAAATAGTCGAGGTAAAATAAGCTTACTCATTTAGACCGGTATCATAATTTTATTTAACACTGCGCTCATTGTGACTGAACTTCACAGAAACTCAAACACAATTAACTGCCTATGGACAGATTGCTTTTACATAGATTGCATTTTACTCCTTAAGAGCACCGAGTACTGCAATGTGTAACATACATACACATAACTGTAAATTAAACAATAAATATTTAAACAACATATCTGCTATTAATTACAATAATGAGTAGTAAATCCATATCATAATACTAGATTTAAAGCATCAGTATTTACAAATTAATTATTTATAGTTTGAAATTGGTCTTTTATAATCACCGGACGCCATTTTAATTTCTGTTAATCTAATTTTATCATCCTTACCTGAATATACTCTTTTAGTTTCACCACGTGACCATTTAAACGGTGGCAAATTGTGCTCCTTAATTATAACAACAACACCTGTTTCCACATTGCCTTTACAAAATATCCGTTCATGTGTTTCTTGCAAATTATTTAAGTAATCATCACTTCATTTTTCCATACAGACTACAATCTTCGCGTGATTTTTTTACAAACTCTTTTACAGATTCTCTTTTATATTGGTAAGATCAGGCTTAATTAATTCATGAAGGAGTCTGCCAATTAAAAAATGAGCAGGATTAAAATTTTCTATCTCATAAGTATCAGAGCTATTGGTAAAAAGAGGGCGGTAATTTAACATACTTCAGTTTGAATAATTATGCATTAAATTCCTCGAGCGTTAATTTCAAATTACCAACTACTCTTTTCGGGTAATACTTAGAAGATTTGATATCTACTATTCGAAGACGGCCAAAGTGGAGGAAGAAAACGCCAATCCTTTTCTTCAGACACTTAGTAACCTGCAGTTTTTATTTACTTACTAATTTGTGAAATCTTTTAATTTCGCTACTAGCGCCAATAAAATTTTTGGCATTATCAGTAAATATCTTAGTAAGTTTATCTTGTTTCGAGATGAGTCTTCTCAATGTTTGAATACAGAAACAAGTTTTAAATCAGTAACACTCTCGAGATGAATGGCTTTAGTTGCAAAACAAATAAATATGCACACATAAGTTTTCTGAAAAACGCCCTTTCTCTGATTTCTATATTTGATAGAGAAAAAACCGCAAAATTCCATTCCTGTTACATTTTTAAAAGGAAAAATTTAAGTTGCTCGTTCCTTGGGTAAATCGCCCGTAATTTGATTTAACGTTACTAGTTTCATCTTGAAGCACATTAAATAATTATGTTCCTACAAATGTTTCTACGATTTACGATCCAAAATTTTTGTCTCATGTGATATAATAAGAATTGGACTCTTGCGTTTTGGTATTTAAGATAGCAGTGATTAATTATCAACTCTTTTAATTTATACTTAGACGGCAAAAAGACAGTAATTTTTTTTTCATAAGTTAGATTGCTATTTTTTAACCTGTCTTCTACTTTCCAACATTAATAATAAAAGGGTTGAGATTCTTAATAGAACTGTTCTCTCTTACTCTATGTAATTCAGCGTTATCAGTAAAAGGTTTAAGATTCTTAACAGAACTGCCCTTTGGAGCCATGTACTCTGCCATTCAAGATCAACGTAGTTATCAAGTTAATCAGAGTACCTTTCAATTACTGATTCAGGTATTAGAGTACTCATGTTTCATTAGGAAGTCAGATCCATTGCACCAAAGTGCGTTTAGCTGCAATTTTTTAGCATCCATACCTCTAGATGCGTTTTCGTCAGAAGCAATGTAATTCCACTGTTCAATTTAGTAGGATCTATCTCAGAAATTCGATTAACGACAAATGTTTTTAGTGGGTGAGATATTTTTCTTAATTCGTGACAACACAATCATAAAATCCCTCTACAGGTGAATAGGTGAATAATGGTAAGTTCCTTTTTCAACGGTGATCTAATTCGATGCATTAATTTAGCTAAGAGAACTGCCGCTGCAGCACACGGCTGAAATCCAGGTGTTGTAAATTTCTTCAGGGCAGAGGAGACACTATATTTACTAAATAGCAATCTCACTGATAATCTTGATACTGATGTTTGATGCGTGATGCTGATGTGGCTTTACAGCAAGTAATTGCTCCATAAATTGCATCTGAGGCATCAGAGAAGCCACGTAATTCTATCTCGATAACATTTTAATCTAAGATGAATAGAGGAATGGATATGTTAGGCACATTTAGCCAGGATTCAATAAATTCATGACATTCTCTGTTTTCTTTCTTCGGTAGTGGCTTATTCCAATTTAATTTGAATAAGAGCAACTTCTGCATTAAAATTTTACCTTTGTCACAAGAGGACCCAAATGTTATGTTCTTGTTATACGGGACAAAACTTCTGTTTTCTTGTGCACATCCTTTAAATCTGGTTTAAAACTAAAGCAAAGGCAATTATTTGGGGATTCTTATAAAATACCTAGTATATTACCATCAGAACTAGTAAAGGAATATTTTCCAAGGGATGTATCATTCGCAGACCATTTATGTAAGGCCATGCCACCTCAATCCAAAAGCAAAAATTAGTTGCCGTTGAATCTCTTGTACTTCAACTACCTGATCAACTCCAGTGAGTAGGTCATACATATACGTGTCCCCTCCTTGGGTCTTGTCTCGACGTAGAGGAGGGGCGGCAAAGCATGCTTATGCGATTAATCCTGCTTATGTGCTTATGTCATTAATAGGGCCCAACCCCTTCGAGCTGACTACTCGCTCTGTCCATATGTTCGAAATGAACAGCATGGGATAGATTAGCTACCTTCACTGTATAAGGCCCTTCTTAGCATGCCTTCGTGGTGTAATGGTCATCACACTCGGCACGTATTCGAGAGGTCCGAGGTTAGAGTCCCGGCGAGGGCACTGCTCATTTTTCATGTCTTCTTCGAAGTAACCTATTGTCACTACAGTGGCGCTCGAATTAAAAAAGATGGTGGGTGATGATTCTCCACCACCGAGATTTGGCGATTGGGTCCCCTAATCCCCAGTCGCCTTTTAAAAGGCGGAGTATATTAGATATTTCTCCTGCCTTCTTAACATGCCTTCGTGGTGTAATGGTCAGCACACTCGGCGCGTATTCGAGAGGTCCAAGGTTCGAGTCGCGGAGAGGGCATTGCTCAATTTTATGTTTCCTGCTTCGAAATAACCTAATGTCTCTACAACAGAAATAGAACCATTGTTTCGTTCGGTGGGTATTTAGAGGCTATAGGGATTCGTAATAGTTCTGTCAAGTCTGACTGACTCGGGCTGTGTGATCTATATTATTTTTATATATTCTCTGGTATTCTCTGATATTCAATGCTGTATGGCTTGTCGCCGAGTCAGGAGCTCTGCTACTGTATACTGCATACACGTGTCTGATAACAACATAGATGCAAAAATCGGGAAGTGTGTTCCTTCATTATATGCCAACTGTTGGAGCGTTATTGTTGATAAATACGGAGCACTAGTTGTATCTTACGTGACAGTACATAGTCTGTAAGTTTTGATTGGATCACTATCTGGAGGCTTTCAGACAATTCTCAAAAAATCTCTTTGTTCGGGATAGATCCAAATCATTCTATAACCAAATGTCAATAACGAAAGCAAATCAATGCTTTCTGAAGCGTAGGATTATTGAAAATATATCCTCTTGAACATCTCCTCCATTATACTGAAGACAATTGAAGAAGTTACCTTAAAATGTTATAACGAAGCATTAAAAACTACTCTTAAAAGGAGAGGAAGTAGATTCTCCCCAAAAAATACCATGATGGGGTAAATAGTAAACTTATAAGGTATTTCTCCCGCCTCCTTAGCATGCCTTCGTAGTGCAGTGGTCAGCACGCTCGGCGCGTATTCGAGAGGCCCTTGCTTCTAGTTCCGGCGAAGGCCTTGCTCATTTTTCATCTCTCCTGCTTCGAAATAACCTAATGTCTCTACAAACTATACCCGATTCTTGGCTTTATTCAGCTTTATCCAAGTGTCCTAAATTCACACTTTAGCCATACTTATACATAGCCAGAATTTCAGGATCTCTTCTTAACCATGCCCAAAGACAATTTAATCATTTTATAGCCATCTGCTTTAATTCACCTAAGCTAGCTCTATCATCTTTAAAAAGCATTTTTACAGTGTACCATCCATATTTATCTCTTGTATGGGATTTTTTTAAATGTTCTTCATATATAAGAGCTTCTTTATTTTTTATCTTATCGTACTCAGTATTTTCGAGTTACCAAACTGTTGCATAATTTTCTCTAAATCGGTGCAATCACTAACTATCTCACGATGCATATTATATTCAACTACTGTTGGTACACTACCACTAAACACAAACCCGAATACAGTGTTCTGTAATATTAATTTTGTATTAAATCGATAAATATGGCTTGGATTTAAAATCTCATAGAAATTTTCAGCAGCTAATAGTAAATCAATAGGAATTTGGGTATTAAATGTTTAGTTTAGATGGAGCTAGATCCATTATTCTGGAAACAACAAAAAAATTATACGCCTAATTTAAAATTATTCCATTCATTGGTAACTATAACATTAACTTTAGACCTAATCGGCAGTTTCCCATTCAAACCTGGCACTTTTATATTTGTCTTTTCCTTTTGCAAATTAAGTTTATCTACGCATATTTTACTCAAAAAATTAACATTGACCAACGTCAAGGAGCCTGTGAACAGGAAATTTATTTCTCTTAGCCATCACTGGCACAAATAAAAGGGCTAATCAATACGGTCTTCGAATTTATAGCCGAAGTACTCGTAGCCAACTCTTGATTTGCTTGCTTTTTTGCTTTGGGAAAGTAGTCTGAAGATACGGAAGAAAGAATGCTAGCGTCGAAAGACAACGACAACGGAAACAAGTACAAAATCTTGAGAAGGTTAAAATAACCTTTTTATGTAAACTGAATTTAGAACATAAAGACTCTATAATGTGCTACAATTTCCAGAACTCGAGGTGATACAAAATAAAATAGAATAAACCGAATTAAATCAAATGTTGAACTTTTAATTAAGGACGATGCAGTTAAATACTGCTAGAAGCTGAATCACTAACTATACAGGAACGTCAGAATTAAAGCGTCGGCAGCGATAAACCGCAAAACCGAATAATTACACTATTAGAGTTGGCAGGAAACTAGCCACGTAGCACACATGCGATGCCAGAAATATGCTCCGGTTAAAGGTCAGAAAAACCTCAGTTTGAATACTCGCAACTCATTTCCATCCTGGTGAGGAATATGGAAAGTAGCAATAGTAAAAACTGAAAATATAAATAACTTGATTAATTAACATAAGATTCCCTGCACAATTATTATAAAGTTTTACCAACGGTTAACTTTTGTGCTGAGCTTTATCCTCTTTGTCTATGCTCATGTTCCAATTTTAGCTAGCCCATAAAGGAACGCAAATTTAAAGTCATGCAACACAGTTTAAAGTAGGAGTTTAACCTTAACTGTGACTTATTAGAGCATTTCAGTGAGATAGCAGCATCGCATCGCTACTGTCTCACTAAGAACTAGTTTCTTCTAACTCCGTGAAAATCCAGAAATTATGTAGGATCTATGATGTTTGTAAGTAATTTAAAGATTTAGCTCTGATATACGCCGATAAGGAGTTTACCTTTGAGCTTTGTAATATCGAATTGAACTTAGCGATAGAGCAAGGAAATTTATCTTTATATTAGTTTCATACAAATCATCGTTTTTAGTTTGGGTTGTACTTTTCAACCAGGTGTAGCATAATAGCAAACTTTTCAAGAACGTGTAGTTTAATAATATACTGAAACCACCAGATGTGGCTTGTTAATTTGACTTGTGTTTTTCTTGATATAGACTTGTGCTTTGTGCTGTTATTTGTGCTGATAGTTAAATAGTTAAGAGCTGTAAATTCACCAGCACGTAAGATAACCTATGTGTAAACTGTTGGGCCTAATGTTCGCTTTAAATTAGTTTCATACCACAGGATTTTAATTTAATGCGTTAACTTAAGCATAATTTCGAAATTTAATAAAGTAGTGAATAAAGAGAATACGAAGTTGTGAACAGGTTTCTTAAAGACAAGATGAAGCTATGTGTGTCACAAAATCTGAATTTGGAGATACGAAAGGAGCATATGGCTCTCCTGGTAAAATACATCTTTTTTAAACTGTTTTTTAGTTTACACACACATAAAGCTGACAAAAAACTTTCGTTCAGTATAGTTTCTAGCCATATCACTTTAAGGTTATGCTCAAACTAATTATTTCACTTCAAGGTAATGCTTAAATTTTGGCATATCAAATTTATATGCTACACATAAATAAGTCCAATTTTACGCTATTTGTTTCAAGCAATTAAAACTTCGTGACTCCCACCTCCATCCAGATAGAACTGATTGAAAAACTTCTGCGAAATAATATTTCAGTTCTCTTATAAGTAATATCAAAATACATTCCACTATAATTGTGAGAAATGCACTAGACTGAACATATTTTTCGCGGTTTTGTTTCAAATAATATGAAATAATAATAATGTTTCAAATAATATGAAATAATAATAATGTTTCAAATAATATGAAATAATAATAATGTTTCAAATAATATGAAACAAATAATATGAAATAATAAGTAGGGCTTCTAAAACGAAAAAAAAAAGAGATGTGAAGACTGATTCACTTATATAATGATCCAAAAGTAAATTAAATTGTTAAAAATTCATATTTCAGTGGATTTTTTAATTTGCGTCACATCACCTTGCGCATAAATGCGTAACATTAAGCTGGTAAAAAAATTTAAAGTGCAGCTGAAGATTATGCAGCTATTTTAGTTACAACTATGTCTATCAGATGCTTTGCAAAATAAAATAGAGTTCATAATTTATTTTGCAATTTTTCAATAAAGTCTATAATTTATTCGGCATTAAAAAATAGAGTTTATAATGTATCAGCTTTTATCTTTGAAATTCCGTTTATAATTGAAAATGCGTCTACATGACTATCCGGTCTGAAATAATTTTAAAATTTAACTAACACACTTTGCATATTAAAATTATCCTAAATCCTCCTCCCATAATTTTCACTTATTATTTACTTCCCTTAATTGTAGTGTCATAAATATCATACTATTATGACAGAATAAGGTACTGTCAGATTCTTTATAAGTTACTCCTTTAATTGACATTAAGACGTTATTTCGTCCGAGTTTATTATGTTTTACTAAAATATATAAATGAGTCATTGTGTAGCATTTTATTTATAGAAACCTTTTCTCTTATCGATTTAGATAACCTTCATAAAATGTGAATTCTTTATAAATGATAAAATGTTAATTCTAAATTATGATTATGGATATATCAAAGCATAATATATTGATGTCTAAACTAACGTTTGGATATATTCTGAGATGAGCTACATAAAACGAAAAACTTCCACCTAATGCAGTTTCGCCTTAAAAGACTCTCCGTTTAATGTACTTCGAAAGAGGCTACCATAAAATCAGTAAAGTATTAAAAAATGGGGAAGTATCATCAAATTCCCATTAGATGTCAGAAAATAAGGTGAAGTAAGTGCAACCAGAAAAACCAATACGCATTCGAGTCGCACCTCCTGCAGAGTAGAAAACAACAAAAATAATGATCTCTATTTCCATTCCTTAAACTGATGAAAGAAAGCCCTTGAACTTAGAATGGTCGGGGCAACTGTATGCCCATAAAAACATCTTGCATGGGAATTTTTCTGGGACTGAAGAACACTTTAGGAATAAAACAAACGATTGTTAAAGATAGTTTTCCTCGTGGCGCAAATAATCAAAAAAAAATGTCTATACACATTTTTGACCAAGTTAAGCGAGTAGCAGCCTCATTTAATCTGTTGGCATGTATGATAAAGCAAATTGATAATGAAATTATAATTGCACAGTGTGACCAATTTTTAATGACACACCTTTGTATATGAAGAGATTAGTTGAATTTAATAACAATTCCTGTCAAAGATTCTAATCTTGATCCGAATTCGCGCGCTACAGTTTTTAACGCTGGATCTAATACCATTATGCTTCTTCTGTGAAGGCTATCATTTCAGTAACCAGTAAAATGTTTTCATTGCCCAGTAAAATGTATTATACGAGGAATAGCGAAATCTCATCAAGAATCAACTTTTCTACAGTCCTATTCTTTTTTCTCTATTCCATTAGCTTGGAATAACTACATTTCAAGAATGAGATAGCTCATTTTATGTAAATGTTTACTCTTCTACCTAATACAATGCAAGCTGTTCAACAAATTTTGAAAGTTTTGTGTTACAAATACCTAAATCAAAAAATCTGTTCTATTTAATCCGCACATTCAGATATGCGTATTATTTCTAATATCTTGATGTCTAAACTAACGTTTGGATATAATACCACAGTAAATGAAAATACCACAGTAATTATGAATGATTATGCATATTTATTCAATTATTTACATCAAAAAACAGATACTCATTTCACATATTAACATTTACTTTTCAAAACAAATATTCTTTAAAATGCAAAATTTGCATGTTTATGCATAAGTAAACGAACGGGTGTGTAGTAGCAGTTAATTTAAATAACGAGGTTTATATTTTTCACATTCATCAATAGATCTCTGATTTTAAAAGACAGAATGCGAGAACAGTGAGTATGAAATGAAAATAAAGTATTAATAAAATTGTAAACAATTGGACCTGTTGAAGTATTTTCATCGATTTTTCAAAATATCGTTTCGCATTTTTCCTTTATTTATTAATACTCTTTTCTTGTAGTTGAAGTTATATTCCTAATATTTCGTATGAATCTGTGAAATTGGTTAAATTGAACGCTATAAAAATTCTTTTGCATTTTTGGTTCATTCAGAAATAGAGTAAAGTTAGTGGCATTCAAAAGTGATTAAATACAATAATATTATAAAACATTTAAAATCTCTTAACTGAGTTTTTTATTCCGAGGAATACATTTCTCTTAAACTGCAAACTTTTATTTTCTTTTGTCTTATAAATAATAATTTGTAATAAGGTTCAAATAGTTTTCCTTTTTATTTCATAAACCACTAATATAATGAAATGAAAATAAAAATTGAATTGATTTATGGATTTCACAATTATAAGAAGTGTGAAATGATTAATATCAAACACTTAAAATATTTAAACTTGTTTTAAATAGCCAAAATATGCATAAATTAATCATTTCGTTTATCGTCTATTTTATTTTATCTGAACGTTCCGAATGCTCTGTCATGCTTCAAATAATGCGATTTAAAACGGAAAAGATTTTTTGTATCATTTTGCATTCCTAAAATAATTTTTAAGTACGCGTTTTCATCTTACTGTATTCATATTTTAACCAAATATCCTATTTTTAGATAAGAAAGTCGTAAATAAACTTTTTAAAAACTGCTTCAGTTGCTAGCAGCTAAAGAATAAAAAGATTTTCATCTGTTAAGCCATTTTCCTAACCATTCACTTTTGGGAATGAGGGATATATTACTCCTTCCTCAAGTTAATATAGCTGAATTTTGATTATAACCGCTTAGATACATATTCTACTTCATGGCATCAATGATTACTTAACTTCCAAAACTGCATGTATGATTCATTTCAACTTTTCTTTATTTAATATTAGCTTAAACAACAGATCTGAAAAAATTTAAATATTCCTAACTCTAGTTATTAGATCTACTTCATTTTGTAGAAATAATACAAGCACTCATCTTTCTTAATTTACGCTTTCTGAGTCATTTTAGCCATAAATGTACTAAAGAGGAATTCAGTGTAACAGCATTTTAAATTAGATTAATTTATCAAAGAGGAATCAAATTAAAGTTTTCCAGTATAAAAAAAATTCCTCCCTCACCCCAGGAGAGAGTGCAGTAATACTTTTCAAAAAAGTTTTTTCCAAGCCGTCTGAAAAGCGCTTGTTACTCTAACTTACCTGGAAGCTTTTATTCGTTAAATACCTTTTTGCTCGTGGATCGAGTGTGTTGAGGACGTCGGAGTCTTTCCTCCATGGAAGAAGACTTAAAAAGTGATCCGTATCAGTGCATTTCTGCCTTTCGGGTGATGAGTCCCAAGATACTTGTCACGCTAAACCTTTTTATTCTGCTTTTGCTACGATGTGGCTCGAGAATCTTTAAACTACGAGCTGACTTTCTAATTATAAACAACTCTAGAAGAGTTCAAATCCCCACGGAAAACTTGAAAAACAACTTTTTACTTTCAAAAGCATCAACAAGCATTATTAGGCCGTAGGCACCACATTATAAGTAAACAGCATAATCTTGCAACGGAGCATAGGTTGTGCACTAGAAGATAAGAAGGACAAAGAGGGCTTAAAATCAAAATATTTAGATGTTTCAAACAGTGCCTACCCAGATAGCGCGGAAATCCCCAGATAATGATCAGTTACTCAAACAGTGATCACCTTTCCAAGGAAAACGAGTAAAAAAACAGCAAAAGCATGTAGCGTAGGACTTATCGAGTGCTTTTCAGTATGTTGTAAGCAAGATTCTAAACATAAATCAAAGTCACCAAAAAAACGCTTTGAAAAACATTAACCTGAATAAATTATGTATTGAAACCCAGCTAAATTGGTTTCATACTAAATTTCATTAAGGAGTCCAATAAGTCAGAAGACATAATCTGCATCATAATTGTTAAATATCCAAAATCGTTAAGCCAAACGATTGTAATAAATTGAAATACGTAGTAAATGGCGTTAGAAGCATCTGCATTATATATAGTAATGGTGCAAATGACCACAAAAAAAATTGTCGAGTGGACATATTATAAATTATATCAATTAAATGCGTTAGAGGTTGTGCCAATGAAATACATCAAAAAAATCTCAAGAAATAATTTTATAGTTAAAAAGTATCTGAGTGTGTTGAGCAACTACAGCTATAATTTGAATGATGATAAAAATCCTGTGCCACTTTGAATAGTAACACTCTGAGAAATGAGTGTTTTGCAACTCGCGTGGAAATTTAATTGAAAATTTGTCTTTTGTGACAACAGCTGTTGCCAAGCCAAGTGGATGATAAATTTCATAACATCATAAGTTAACGATCAAAAATATTCGAAGTATTCAGATTTTGCCTGTTTCTAACACCAAAATCTTCTAGAAAAAGAACTGCAACACATGCATTGAGGAAACTAATTATGAGAGGAAACAAAAGTAAACGATATACTCCAGTTATACAGTGTTTCATAACTATTGTTCAAAAATGTGCATGAGGATCCGAACTCGATAATAGGCAATAATCATAGAAAAGCATAGAATCGCATGCGTAGCCTCAACGCGCTGCACGCCCACAAAAACAGAAATAGAAGGATGCAAGACTGGTCCCAAATAACGAGGACAATGAAGAGTATACACAGCAGTATTGTTTGAAATGGAAACTGTTAAAGCAGGTGTTGGAAGTTGTGGAGTGCGGAAGAAATATATGCCTCGCACACGACGACGCAGCGAAAGACGAATGTTTATTAGAAAACCGTGGGGGATATTAGCAACAACACCATTTGCAGCAACGATGCGTGCCACTAGGTCCACGTCCGATTCCACAAAGTTTCGTATACTAGGCTTCGTGTACTAGTCTCAAAGTTTCGTATACTAGTCCCAAAAATTCCCCTTATAAATCCTCAGAAGTCCCAATGAATCCTCATTATTTGTGACCTGTCTTGCGTCTTTCTGTCTGTCTTTCTGTAGGGGTTTCTCAAGCGACCATAGATACCTATATCATTATTGCCTCTTATCGTGTTCCTGACCCCATGCACCCCATGCAGTAAAATACTTAACGCAAACAAATAAGAAAAGTCATTGTATTTTAGAGAAACACAAATTCCTGAATTTAAAATACGAGGCAAAGTAAAACTGCTTACGGTTGCTTAGACCTGGTCTTGAAAG
Source organism: Stegodyphus dumicola (assembly GCF_044657685.1). NCBI lineage: Eukaryota > Metazoa > Arthropoda > Arachnida > Araneae > Eresidae > Stegodyphus > Stegodyphus dumicola. The sequence goes on from NC_140781.1 coordinate 188,541,593, forward strand.
AATATTTATAACCTTTTCAATGTTTTAAATTACAAATGTCCTGCCATATTTTTTTCAATGATATATCATGAAAAATTATAAATAACGTAACACAAAGTCTTCTCAGCTAAAGATGTTGTAATAGTTTTCCACTACTCTCATAGCATGATTTTGTTTATTAATTATTATTGTCCTCAATAAAGGAGCCTTCGGATGCGAATGAAGCAGCGAGAACACGTATCTTCGTTATTTAATCAGAATAAGATGGTCCCTGGGATTTTACTGTAAAATCCTCTTACAGAGTCCTCGTCCTATGGATGCACTGGTACCCATGCTGAACTACTGCGTCAGTTCAGAAATTTTACAGTAAGCAGTTCGGGTAGAAAACCGATATTTTTAAGCACTGCTCAAAAAACAATTGATCTTTTTTCAGGTTTATAAGCAGCTACGATTAGCGTCTTCGGCGTTTGATGATGTATCCTATAATAATCATAACTGACATGGTTCCCAATGAATTTCCGTATGCGTACCTTTAAATTCCTTTTGAACTGTTTGCGTAATTATCGGTTTTCATTTTCTAAAGTATATTGTTACGTGCGTACGGGTTCGTTACGAAATGAATGCCCAAGTCCGATAAAAAAATGAACAAATTTATTATTATCACAACAAAAATGTTTAAATTTCCTCAAATATTCGTGCAGTATTACAATATATCACAGTAGTTATCTTTTAACTACTCAAACGTTCAAAAAAACTTAATTCAAAACAGCTAAAGAAAGCTAATCCGCGAATTCGCTAAAATCAACAAGAGCAGTTTTCTAAAACAAACTCTTAAAACAACAACAAACTAAGTAACTAACTGACTAACTAAATTGAGAGGTTTTCCTCCTATTTATAAGATTTTTAAATCGCGCGCGAGAATTTTCTGGAACTTTCTCGAAATCAAAAAGAGATATTTATCTATTAAATGTTAAATGCACGTGCTATTGTATTTTTAATTTTCCGGCTTAGCTTTCTTTTAATAGTCGTCACGCGCTGCACTGTACGGGGAATAAAACAATTTAATTTATAATTCAAATAACACTAGCTATTTAAATACCAAATTCGTAACAATATGTTCGCTTTGGAAACATAAACTTTTAAAAGGACTTTTAACCAATTATCTTCTAGCCTTTCTGAAATTAAACAGAGATCAGAAGAAAGGTGTATAAGACTCTTTTATTCAAGCATAAAATTAACAAATGACCCAACTTGCATACAGGAAGCTTGTTACAGGAAGCCAACACTTCTGACTTAACAGAAATGCATAACAAATAATAATTTCAGGGTGTGGCAGGTTAGCCTAACGACTCATAGAATGCTTTAACGCGCAGAAAGAGCTCTGGTCTATAAAAACCGGCGAGACAAGCCTAAAGGCCTTCCGTTAGCGGACACATCAACTCCGCTAACGGAAGTTGCTAATAATCACGGCACAATATGGCCTGGAATAGCCAGACAAGCTCTAAAACTAACTTCCGAAACTCTTCCCTAAATAACACTTCATTCTGCCTTAATCTGAATCAAGTCTTGCTATTTTGTTTACATTCTGGCATGAAAGCGTGGGTGAAAGAGAGTACTTTTCAACTTAAAATGAACTATTAGTTAAAAATAAATAGATAAACCTCACAATTTATTTCATATGTTATCACCTTCTTCTTTTTCGTATAGAAACTGCACATATCTCTCCTGCTAAATAAACATTCTAAACAAACATTAAAGTCTTCGACTATTCTAAGATTTTGCAAATAAACATTTTTTACTCTTTTGCTTCATTTCTGAGAGGGAATTTCTAGGTTTGTCAGTTGGCACTAAAGACGTTGCAGACCTTTCGATATGATAGCGTATAAACTCTGTCCTGCTAGTAGAATCTGCTTGTTTATTCATACGTACTTAATTAGAATGTAAAAAAATAATATTTCATATAAAATTCAAAACTGTACGTAAGGGCTTCTTTACAAAGCACGAAAATCTAGGAATTGTTAATTCGTTTTTAAATTAAGAATTAATAAATATGTTTTCATAGGGTGACGAAAACAAAATATTCAATATGAGTAGAAACATACCTTCATTTTTGCTTATATAATCATATATAGTTCAGGAGAAAGTACTGAGTACTTCTTCAATATCCCCGTAAATATTTAGCGAAATTTCTGTGCATATAGTATTCAAAATGGTATAAAATAAACATAAATTAAATGAAACCAATCGTAACTTAAGCTTTATATTAGCAATGCAAACTAAGTTAATTCAAAATATTTACTGATTATAAATTAAGATATAACAATGATAAGTTTTTCAATAGAATTACACACGTGCCTTTGAATACTTTTCTTGGGATTATCATCAGTGAACTTCTGAATTAATATGTGCTATTAAGCTAGCAGACAGCGCCTTAGTCACTAGAATCGGTTAAATTAACTTGCCAAAGCATGTCAGTAGTATAGTTTTATTACGAATACGTTATTTATACATTACGAATATTTACACGTGTTCACAGTATCATGGAGTTCAATCAGTATTTACACTTCCAACGAGCAAGAACGTTAAACACACCGCAATGCAAAGCGCATCTAAAGAGAAAGCTAATCCAGAAATATCTCAATTCACGCTGAACTAAATACTCGCAATAACAATAACTCAACAATTGAGCGCAGATGTTCTCTCTCCGGCCTTTTATAGTTTCCAACCGCCTGCCAAAATATTTCTACTACTTTCTGCTTCTCGAAATTACCGGAAGGCGATATAAGTGTGGAATTATGGTTACAGCTAATATAATGATCAATTACATTTATTCAATTCCAGTGCATGTTACAATCCATGATGCAGGAACCGGACCAAATTGTCACCAAATTTGGCGACTTTTGGCGATAAAATAAGCAGCCAAAACCGTTGTTATCTTGGCGATATCTTGCCAAATTACCGAGATACCCATTTTCTCAATATTAAATGCACTTTCCCCTGTATTCTTACTTTTCCGGCACAGCTTTCTCTTAAAATTTGTTTCGCGTTACAGTACACAGAAAAATACAATAATTTCACATTGTAATATTGTATTTTTCATTTACAATATAATTGCACAAAAATCATCTATATATGTACAAAATTCGTAACATCGCCCCCTTCCCAAGGACTGCATGTCCCGGGCTGCACAATCCCTGGACGGGAAGCCTTATTTACAGCTAAGGCAAATCATGTAATAATAAAACAATAATTTCAATAAATAACAAATCAAATAATAAATTAATAAATGAATGCCCAAATTTACAAATTTAGAAAAAAATATGACTATGGTCTTATACTATTTACATTATGTACACTATACTATGGCCATAGTAAGGAGCTAGCCTGTCATAATGACGATTTTAGGCTTCGAACTCGATACGGATCCAAACTACGACGTCTTTCAGCCTGTTTAGGACTCTGTAAGGACCATTCCAAGGTGAGTGTTGTTTAGAAGATAATCCTTTCCATCGAATCGGATTCCACAACCACACCTTGTCTCCTGCATTCAATAGATGTCCTGTAGCTCTTGTGTCGTATCGGGTCTTCGTCTTCTCCGTCCCCAAATTGACTTGCTCTCATGTAAAACGCTGCATCACGTCAAACCGTGCCTGGAGATTTTAGATGTACTTCTCAGGCGATGAAGGCGCATCCGGAGAGCGACCAAACAAGAGATCAAAAGGCAGACGTAGGTCTAGACATAACAACATCTGGGATGGGGAATAGCCGGTAGTCTCGTGCTTAGCACTGTGATAGGACAGTAAGGACAGAGGTAATTTCTTGTCCCAGGCCATCTGGTTCTTACAAACCACCAGCTAGAGGTTATTCAGGATGGTTTGATTAAATCTCTCTGTCATATCGTCTGACTGGTGATGTAAATGTGTCGTTTGAGTTTTGTCAATGCCAAATAGCTTGCAGATTTCTTTTATTACAGCCGATGCAAAATTTTTTTCTTGATCAGTATGTAACTGAAGAGGCACTCCGAAGCTGGAAATCTAGTGCTGTATCATTACCTCTGCTGCCGTGACAGCCTGTATATCAGGAAATATCAGGAATAAGATATGCATTAGGCCACTTGGTGAAGTAATCAATGACAACGAGGATGTATTTGTTGCAATCAGCATTTCGTGGCAGACGTCCTAGGATGTCAAAGGCGATACGTTCAAAAGGCGCTCCTACTTTGCGTATTTCTCTTACCCAGGGTATTTTCGCTCACTAGGCGGCGGAGGGGTGAAATCGCTGTGCTGAAGACTAGTAGCTCAGCCCGAGATTCGAACTCTGGCGAACGGCCTGTGCATAGTCGTTTTCGTCCTTTTTTCCATGTGTAAAGTGATACTAGCCAGTTTCCCTTAGAACTCCTCCAGGAAGGCATCCCTCCCCTTAGGCAGATAGCCCTCAAGTGCTTTGCTATAATTAAATAAAGCAAATCAAACCGAACTCCAAACAGCTGTGCAACATAATGTTTTGGAAATTAGTGAACAGACTCGGAAGTGCGAATATCAAAATAATTTTTAAAGTTAGGACTATCATGAGTGTATAAAATGTATGTAGACACTAGGCTATTTGTCATTTATTTCCATCAAATAAAAAGAGTTAAAAAATTCTCTAATCATGTTAGAGCTTTAATATCTGCAGATTTCACATGGTGCCATGAACAGCACGAAATGTAAACAAAAACAGAAATATAAATAGACTTAAAAAATGAAATTTACTGTGTCATAAGAAATAATTCCGAAGACACTTTTAACTGCCAGCAATATGATAGGCTAAGGTGTGGGGTCGTTTAAAGCATATATCTCTGGCACCTCCGCCTGGTCATTTCCTCAGTCTCATAAAATTAGCATTGCAATAATAATATCCCGCAGTTGTCAGCTCTATTTTTCATCGTGTTTAGTATATGACTGCATACAAGATCTCCTTTTCCGTTGGGCTAAAAGGACACTGAAGAAGCCGTATGGTGAAATTCTCCCCTCCTTTAAAATTCCATTTTCAAAAATCTTGAATTAATTCCAAATTTCATCAGAATTAAACTGAAAATTTAAATAAACAAAAATATTAACAGAATTTCATATAAATAACTAATCAATTCATTAATAATATTTTCAGTGTTTTTTTTAATTCTAAATATTTCTTAACAGCTTTTCTGAATAAAAGAATATATTGTTGCGTGCGTACGGGTTCGTTATGAAATGAATGCACAAGTCCGATGAAAAATGAACAAAAATTTATTATTATCACAACAAAAATGCTTAAATTTTTTTAAATTATCATGCAGTATTACAATATCTCACAGTAGTTATCTTTTAACTACTCAGATGTCCAATAGAACGTAATTCAAAACAGCTAAAGAAAGCTAATCCGCGAATTCGCTACAATCAACAAGAGCAGTTTTCTAAACAACAACAAACTAAGCAACTACTACAAACTGAGAGGTTTTCCTCCTTTTATAAGATTTTTAAATCGCGTGCGAGAATTTTCTGGTACTTTCTCGAAATCAAAAAGACATATTTATTTATTTAATGTTAAATGCACGTGCTCTAGTATTTTTAATTTTCCGGCTTAGCTTTCTTCTTTTAATATTCGTCACGCGCTGCACTGCGCAGGAAATAAAACCATTTAATTTATAATTGAACTAACATTAGCTTTTTAAATACCAAATTCGTAACAATATTAATTTTAAAAAGTGTTGTCTAAATATAGAATTTCCTTTTCGAGGGCACCCTGATACTGTGTCGTATATAATGTATTTACACTTAGAGATGAGCATACCTGGATAACTCCACAATCTACAGCAGTGCATAATACCACAATTACCACAATCCATAGGATATATATTAGAAATAACACATCATTCTAAAATTATTCATAGATCTGCAAAACGTAAATATCGGGGGAGAAGAATTAGATAAGCGTTGTTATTATTGAGTGTATTTTTAAATGTAGTTAAACTACCTTTATTATATTATAAATATGGTTAAATAAAACTGACATACGCAAAGTCGATATCTTTTAAAACACAACTGTTTTGCAATGAAAGTTATCTAATTTTTTATTATAATTTAATTTTGCTCAAATCAATGTTCTTGGCCCACGAGCGGCCGAGCGGTTAAAGCCGCTGAATACTGGTAGTTCATTCAGGGGCTTGAGTCCTGTCGAACGGGCTGGCTGCATGGGCTTTTCTGTGGTTTTTCCCTTAAAAAGTCCTACATAGGGTATCACACTTTTTCCACGCATTGCCTAATGGTAGAGCACGTAATAAAAAAAAAAGAGATGCTCTTAAGGCGCTATATGATTTTAGCTTAAGACACCCAAACTCACTAAGATTGGTCTGACTGTAGACTGTGACACAATAGTTTGCATAGGAAGTGCGTCTAATTGCACTTCAGAATCAGAGAAAAGTCAAAACATTTCAAAAAATGTTGAATTGCTTGAATTCTTTCTTTAATTTTTATAAAATTTGAATTGCTTTCGTTCCTTCTTCATTTTTTATATTTAGTCTTAAAATATTCGTAACATTTATACTGTCTTTAAAATAATATTATTGAAGGTTCTGACAGACAAACAATTCACCTTGTAAACACACGGTCTAAACACAATATCACTGAATATAGTAGTACAACAGATGTATAATTTTTTCTTTGATATTCGTTCTCTAAACACGTGTCTCTCAGTTTATTTTATTGCAAGAATGATATACATATATATTACTGTGTATAATGTATAAATTTTGCAAATTATGCATTTACGCTATTACTGAATTTGCAGTTAACAACAAGATTATTGTAGAGTAAAAATTACATGTAGACATAGGAATGGGTAGCAAACTGGCCACCTAATCACTTAAATATGAATGTGTGAGGAATGAAAGCTGAAACGTATGTTTTATCTCGCAGGTATCACGTCTGATATTACAATAGTAGTTGTTTTCAGTTCAAAAATACATGAGAACCTGAGCGCCAATAATCACTAATTACTATGCTTCTTGAAAATTCAAAATAGAGTATTTCTTTTAACAAACGATCGCCCACATCTGAGCAGTGTTTTCAAAAGGTACGCAGTTCCAGAGTTGAATTCCTGAAATAAAACTTCAAATTAATTTATGTAGGCAGAAAACACCCTCATTGGGAAATGGAAAATCAACAGAAAGAGGGTTACATTTTTATAACTCAAAAAGATAAAGCATGTTTTTCTATTAATGGTAGTTAATGCAGAGCTTTTGTAATAATCGGCCTGATAGTAGATGAGGTTAGCTGCTGTGTTACGCAGAGGAACTGAATGAAGATCTCATTCAAGTTCTTTGCAAGTGCATCCATGTCAGTCCTGAAGGAATTCCTTCCGCAGAATATTATATCACCTTCGGTGATATCTAGTGGATGGCATGTTTATGAATCTTCGCAGCTCATGAATTCTTCCTACCGACAGCTGAAAGCGAAGATCTTTAAATGCAGGCCGCCTCGAACTAGTGACGAGTTCATGGGTGTAATATTATAAGTAATTATAGCAATATTTCAGAAAAGGGTAGAGTGTGTATTCGCAGCGAAGGAAAACATTTCGACAATATTATTTTTAAAATAATATTATATAGTTTTCTTCCAGTGTGACAAGTGAAATATCAATATGTGATAACAGCACTAATACAAGATTACTCGAATACAGTGACAATAGTTACATTTACATTAGCGTCAAGAAAGAGAATACCGTGCTCCATTTGTTTCTGCAAGACGAGAACAAATTATTCCTGTCCTTTTTATTGTATATATCTACATACGCTTTTATCGCTGCCTTTATTATTATACACTACTGTCTTTGGTATTTGAATTTCCTTTTAAATGGGTTTGGAATTTTCGTATCTACATCAAAGCAATTTTAAACAGAGAAATATATTATTTTCATTTTAAGGCACGAATCGGCTGATGTTTAAAAATAAATTAGAAAGAAGGTAACATCATTCATTCCCAAAAATTTCATAAACTCTTATTCGGACGCAAATGCTTTCAGTAAAATATATGATATATACAGCATTTATAAAACTCAAAAGAATTCAATAATAAAATATTTTATTTCCCTGACGCTGATGTTTCCGATGCGCATAAGTAACTTCGGAGAAGAAAACTAAACTATGGCATCTTATTTTTAACTAAACATGCCAATATTTATTCCTATCTTAACCCGAAGAGATGTTATGCTTATGGCAACATTTTCTTCCAAAAACTATGAAATCTCGATAGCTATTTCTACATTTCTCAAGACATGAGATGAAATGCATGCGTTTTATGTTCGATGTAGCGCTCAGCTCATTCAGCTATAAAAATGGAACTGCTCTTTTTTGTTTGCACAAACGCTCTCAAAACTGACGTCACATAAGAAAATTCTAAGGAAAAGATCGTATAAAAGTAATTTATGTATCTCATCGCGAGCAACATAGGAAAGACGCATTTTAGCAATTTTAAGGAAATGTTATTTTAAAATGACTGATCTGAGAAATTCAACATGAAGAGTTCATGATATAAAAAAGTATAGTGTATTTGAAGCCAAAATTTAAACCATATGAAAATGGGGATTTGACTTGCTTTTTAATACTCGGTTATTATATTCTACAAACTGACGGAAGATTCATCTAAAATTTTTCAGCGTTTAGTAAAATTTAGAAATATAGATTAATGCAAATATTAAACAAAAATTTAAAAGGAAAAATTTAAATAAAAATTTAATCAAAACAGGAAAAAAATAATAATTAAGAACTCAGTACTAACAAAGTAAAAAATTTAAAAAACAAAACTGGATAAAAATTAGAAAAGTTAAAAATTCTTGAATTAAAGATTTGAATTGCATTAAAAATTAAACTCTAAAAAATACACAGTTTTAAAACAACTATGAAACACCTCTCTTATTAATTTTGATGCAATTTATATGATTGCAGAATCCGACGGAATTTAAGTACGCGACACGAAAGGGCAACCTCAAGGTATGTCAAAGGTAATTTTTTACTGATCAGTGTCCTTACGCCTTGTCTTCGTGAAATTGTTTTAGCAGATCTAGATTATGTTTCCTTAAATTCGCCGCAAGTTGAGCCTCACGCGTTTCTGTCTTATTTTCACGCTGTACGTCGTTTATATAATATGTCTATAAATCGACCTCATTTTCTTAGCAAGATCCAAACTACAGTGCAGTCTGTAAAATACGCTTGAGCAACTGTAACTCCAAGTCTTAAATTCGGGAATCCAGAAAAATGAAACTACGCAAATTTTCAGATAATTTGCAATTTTCTTGAAGTAGTCATTACTAGCAAACGAGAAAAATCTTAGATAAAAGCAAGAATAATGAAGTTAATAACAAAGAGCAATTGATATATTTTAATTACCTAAAAACAATAACAAATCACATTCAGCATAGTCTAGGTATGATATTTTATGCTAGGCTGTGGGTTATGGTAAATAGTATAAACAGAACCTGTCTTGGTTTAGAAATGATCTCAGGAAGGATTTTTCTAAGATATTTAATCTTGGTATGATGAAAACGATTCATATTTAATTTACAACAAGATATCATGTTGTTTCATGATGTAAGAAAATATGGATAAATTTTTTATTGTATGTACTTAGTAAATTCTTACAGATTTTGTTTCATCTATGTGGATTAAACATGGAGGCTTTCTAAATCATTAACGGAATTTCACTATATTTATTTTTTGCATTAATCTGAATTCGCGATTAATAGTCTTGATTAGGTAGAGTTGTAAATTGTACTAAAAGCACTTTTAGGATACTTGCGGAAATTATTATTTAAACTCCTTCACTTTCTGTTGAAAATGCAATAAACCTAGTAGAGTTTCTTATTAAAGTTTCTTAGGATGCAACATAGACCTACCTCCCCGTGGTGTACCCTGAGCAACTTTTATCAGCGAAATGGTCTAAACTTCCGGTGTTTATCTCGCCCAAGACGCTATCGTAAAAATCGAAGCATTCTTTGAATATTCTTCAAAAAACTATTATTATCGGAGACATGATCGGACTCACCTTATTCTGGGGCTATCAAGATGCAAATGCTGCAGATATAGCGTTTGAAAACTTCTTAAATACCAACGCGCTAGAATTGACCTATAATTCTAGCGACCACCCCCCACACTTATATCCATTACAATGGGAGTTGTAGCACACCAGATTTCCTCTGTATGTCTCCTGTCATTGGTCCTTTTGCAGAGCAAAAGTTTATTAAAGACCAGGGGTCAGGCTACAGAGAAGTCATTGCTGCTATTAGTCTAAACCATTAACAATAAACAACCCCCAACCTATGAAATCATGGAATTATTTAATGGAATAAATTTGAAAATTTAATTAGAGATGAAATACATGACGGTAGATTCAACTTTAATACTCAACCTAGCAAATTAATTGCAAAATGTAAAGCCATCTTCCGTTGTGCTAAATTGAGTGCCCCCAGAGGGAAAGTGAACAATTTTAGGAGTTTCGGGACCAGCGATCTGGAGGAAGCAAAGAACAAACTTGATCGCCTTAGAAGAAAGGCTGAATTAACACAAAGTCCTAGCGACGTCAATGCGTGGAGAAAACAAGTAGCAGTCTTCAAAAAGAAAGTCTTGGAAGCTAAAGCACAAGGCTTTTGACAATTTTACCTCACATGTTAACTATAGAGTGGATAGTTTAAGGGCGTATAGATTTCTGGAAAATCTTTCAAAATAAAAAGTCTCACGTCAAGAAAGAACCAGTTATTAAAAACGTCAGGGACTCCGGGCAGAGACATAGCTAATGCGTTCAGTTAGACCTATGCAGAAACACAGAAAAAAGGATATGAAACATGTAGATGTAACATGGTAGAAAAGTGTCATGTTACATCAAGAAAATACTGAAAGATGAATTATTAACCAACGTTAATACCCATGATATTTTTAATGTCTCTTTTAATGAGGTGGAACTAAATCATGCAATGACATACTTAAGAATGAAGAAATCCCCGGGAGAAGACTGCTTACTTTGCTGAATTCTAGAGGCATCTAGGCGAAAATGCAAAAAGAGCTATCTTACTCGCCTTCAACCGCATCAGAGGGAGCCGGGCTTAGTACCGTCACATTGGGTTGTTGATTGGTACCTTCACGAGCTGTTATTATACCAGTGTTAAAGAAAGATAAGGATCCTAGTCAAACATCCATCTATCGCCCTATCTCTCTTACAAGTTTTGAGCAAAATGATGGAAAGACTCATGATCAATGGATTGAACTGGTACCTTGAAGAAAATGGGTTGATGGGGCCAGACTAGGCTGGATTTCGCAAGAATCGCTACACTAAAGATCAAGTTACCATAGCGAAATTATTAAAAATATCCTAGATGAAAGGAATATCCTGACAGCAGTGTATATTGATTTTAAAGGGACTTATAGTATGCCGAGAAAAACTTTATAAAAAAACTTTTTATATGGGAATTAATGGAAAGATGCTAAAACGGATAATGTGTTTTACAGACCAACGTATCTGTACGGTTAAGTACGGAAATTGCTGTTCTAAATATTACAACCTACAAACCGGCCTTCCACAGGGATCAGTAAGCAGCACCCTGTTTAACATCTATATTTATAATGTACTTGCCCCCTTAAAGAGCATTCTAGGTGTCCACTGCTTGCTATTTGCTGATGACTTAATCATCTATGCTCATACAGCAAAAAGTAACCAAAGCTCATGGTAGAGGAACGACTGAATCAAGCCTTAACAGTGCTTTCAAACTAGTGCGCTGAAAATAACTTGATCGTAAATTTAGATAAAACTACAGTCCTTTCCACTGACCCTCAGGAACTCTGTCCTCAAGTAAAGAAGTGAAGTTTGAAGATGCTTGAATTATAAACACTGATAAATTTCAATATTTAAGCGTTGTCTTTGATAACACGTTGAGTTGGATACTACATGTAGAGCCACTTATAGAACGTTCCTATCAAAGGTTGACTATATTAAAACGCTTGGCTGGCTCCTTGCGGCGAAGCCCCAGAACGATTTCACATTGCTGTGAACTACTCATAACGGCAAGTGAGCAAGTTCTCAAAAAATGGAAACTTTTCAAAATCAAGCAATGAGACGCATTACTGTAGGTGTTAAATCTACTCCTATTGAAACTATGCTACTGCTAACAAAAGACTTGCAAGTAAGAATTATTATTGAAGAGACAGCTGTTATCTTACATGAAAAGTTATTTCCCATTAGAGATCTTTTCTGGATTAATTTCGGGACACAACTAAAAATCTCAAGACCTAGTGTGGCTACAAAAGTTCTCAAAATTAGGTAAGAATAGAATGGGGTTTAATCTATTGAATACAAGGAAGTGGGCATCCAACAAACCTCCTTTTTGTGTTCCAAATCGAGACGCATCTTAAGTTGACCGATTCAGTCACCAAGAATGAAACATCTTTAGAGATCTTGAAATGCAAAGCCTGGAAACCATTAATACTTAATAACTGGGTGCATATTTATACAGACGATTCATATAGTGGTGATCTAATGTCTGAAGGATCGGAAGTTTATTTTATCCCTTTTCCTTCTATGAGTTTGCTGAAAAAAACCGAAATGCATTTGATGGTGAGGTGGAGCCTCTTTTTAGAATTGCCCTAAGACAAATATTAACGTTACATTATACTCGTAAATTCGAGAATGCTGTCCTTCTATCAAATTCAAAAGCAGCAATTCAAGCCATTGGCTCTTCCTTGGACACCGCAGCATCTATGAAAATGAACTGGCAGATTTCCTCGCATCAAAAGGTGCATCACTATTACAATCAACAAACTCAAATATGTCGCAATCATCAATAAAGATAAACATAAAACAATCTATTAAACAAAGACATCAGTTTAAATTGTTGGATAGCAATAAGACGAAACAATGGAAGGCTGAAGATCTCGCTTGCTTGCCAGAATATCCGCAATGTAATGATGTGGCGCATTTTCGGCTACTTACAGGCCATGATTGCCTGGGCGAACATCTTTACCAAATTGGTTTATTCGATCAACCATTTTTCCCATTCTATGATTTTACGGAGCCTACTGCCTTCGTCGCAGTGGGGCACATTTTGGTTTTGACTCCAAGACCACCCAATACTGGCGTGCCAGAGACTGTCTTACGTAACGACTATCGGTCACTTCTGTTATATTCTGTCTTTGAACTTGTTGTATTTTGCCTTACCATTAGAAATATAACAGTAAACTTTCTTAACCACAAAAGAGTACAGAAGGATATAGAAATAATAAACTGCTCAGAAATATCTCAAATAGAAAAACCTTGTGTACCAGCTAATGATATGAAAATATCAAAAGTATCCCGTTTTCATTAATGTATGTTTTATCAGAATAAATTATCTACCAATTTGCAGTTTCTTTAACATACTCGTATTTCTAATTTAATGGAATTAAATTTTGCTGATTTCAATATTTTTTTAGTTTTCTTTTGGGAAAAGAGTTCTTTATTCTGTCCTTACGGATGTCACGCAAAAACACCGTTAAATTGCGTTCGATAGCTGTCAAAATCGATATTTTCGTTGAAATATGACACCCGAAAATTTTCACGATACCAATGCTTTCTTTACTTCGTACACGGAAGGTAAAAAACGAAATCAGCCGTGGAATTTTAATGCAGTATAGAATCATTAGAATAAGAAGAAAATTATAGTCGTTAGTTATAGTTCACTTAAGTGAACTCTTGTAAAATGACTAAATGACTATGACTAAAACAATTGTTTTACAACGAGAATTATATTCTTACCCTATATGTGCAATGGCATACTACGAGCTTATTGAGTTAATAATGTCACATGAATTTTGCTGATCAGGCACGCTGAGCTAGTTCCTAAAAATCTAATTAATTACAGAAGCGATTTTTTAGCTTTCGTTGCTCGTCCATTCTTCTTTGTCATTTCCTCCATATCGGTGATCAGTTTTGTGGTACAAAATGTTGATTAGTTTTTATTCTCATTTCAATAAACTACTACGGTATGCTAAAAAATTCTCATTTAGGTCACGTTGATGGTATTTGCATGTTGAGTTAATGTGTGAGTGTTACATTTCATTTCGGCTTACTTTGTTAACATTTCTTATTTTTTTATGTGGCAGTTCAAGCCAAATATTTTTTGGCTCTTTATTTAATTGAACCTTCGTTTTTTCGATAAACTACATAAAAAGCTGAAATAATATCACAAATAATGTTAATGAAATGAAGATTCGTCGATGTTACATCTGATTTATAAGGCATAAATTTTGTAACAAAAATGCCAAAGCTAGGAAAGCAGCAAAAGGATAAATCGAGAAATTCTATAGTCTTTGTATTAATGCTAAGAATTTCGCGGCAGCTGAAGATTCGCTCTAACATCCCCAGGGGAAAAAGAGAAAAGAACTCTAGAAGCTAAGATAAATAACAATTACGTAACTATATAAAGAGTTCTACTGCAAATTTTTAAACTAAAACTTATACTTCTGAACTAGTCAAATTCAGCTAACGTGATCTAGTTATATGAGATCAATATTTCCATTTCAGTGATAGGCGATTAAATGCAATATAATATTATGCGTATACAGATCGTAACAAGTATTTTAGGAAAAAATACTTGGCATTGTAACAATTAGTCAGTATTGAGAAAGAAGATTGACTTGGTAACTTTGTAAAATTATTTTTTCCTACATTCCAGAAATTCGAGAACTTATAAGGTAAATCTCCCGCCTTCTTAGCATGCCTTCGTGGTGTCGTGGTCAGCACGCTCGACACGAATTCGAGAGGTCCGAAGTTCGATTCCCGGCGAAGGTATTGCTCATTTTTCATCTTCCTGCTTCGAAATAACCTACTGTCTCTTCAGTGGCGCCCGAAATAAAAAGTGGTGAATGGTGATTCTTCACCACCAGGATTTGGCGATTGGGTCCTCTAAAATCCCAGTCGCCTTTTAAAAGGGGGAGTATATAAGGTATATCTTCCGCCTTATTTGCATGAAATAACCTAATGTTTCTACAAATTCAACCGGAACATTGAACTTTAATTTATTACCTCTAAGAAGGCTAGAGTTTTAGTAATTTAAAATTCTGATTTGGATTATTTTGTAGTGTAATTTTTGCTCAGTTTCTGATGAAAACAAAATTATTTAACTGTGAAAAATAACCTGAAATTTACCGTGAGATGTCTCTTGTGTTAAATTCTCCAGCGCGTACCTTCAAATAACAACATCTGAAATTTCATTTCGAATGGCTGAGCGGAAAGGCCGATAGGGCTCATATATTGGGGAAGTTTTTTTTATGACCACCCTGTATGTTACAGCCGTAGGGAAAGGAAAATTTAAGTTTCCTATACCTTTTCTATCTGTCTGTGTATGTCTAACGAAAAATCTGCTTGAGACGGCCTTTCAAGGTTCCAACACACTCTGTGGTAGGAACATGAGCTATGTGTCTGAGGTATCGGAGCATGACATGATACGAGGAATATCACACGAGGAATAAGGATCACCGTCAGCTTGAATCTTCTTATGCCTGCTAAACCTTTAACAAACTTCGATGTTCCTATGCTTTCTGCTAGCTATCTCGAACCTCGTCAGAAAAAAGTGAAGCGGATGAGCTTGTTTACTAAAGCATATGAGTAATCCATCAAATAATTTAGTCTCAGTGCTTTATACACTATTCAGGCCCATTGCCAATCCAGCTGTCTACATCAACCGTAAAACCTCCTCAGACACCGCCACCATCAGATAAGTAGATTCGATTAAAAAAATTCCACGCTTATCATAATACTTTTTATAATACGGATGAAAGTCAAGATTAAAATTAAAAACTCATCACATTACAACTCCTTCTCATGTTTATGTCTAGAAAAAAAAATATAATATTTAAAATAAACCCAGCATTTTGTTCATTACTGAGGTGCACGGAGAAATTGCCTGGTAAATGATTCATAAAAAACATATCTTTTTATTACCATACTTGCATGATAATTTTTAAAGGAATTTTTTCCAAAATTTATTTGAATGTTTATTTATTCATACTGTATTCTTTTAAAACATTATACCTTTTCATTCTAAATATGATGGCAAAACAGTCATATTTTATTTTAAATTGTCATTATTTGTATTTAATTTAATTCTTTGTTTTCTGGTGGATTCGTAAGATCGATCGGAACTTACCAGTGACTGACGGATAACAGAAACTGACAATTAAGCATGACGGTTAATGGAGTTTCCATACTCTTTTAGTAAACTTTTCGAAAGTAGCACAGAGCTAATGGCGCCCTCTAGTTCCTATATTGTTAACTACTACTTTCTTTCAAATATCCATCAGAAGAGGAAAAATTCACACTTTTTTTTAATAAAACTTTTAATGAACCCATATGATATATAAAATTATTTACAAAATAATGCACATAAATAAATTTTTAGACTAGTTAAGCAGACGCTTTCAAACTATTGCCCGAAGTAATTCTCAGATAATATCTCATTGCTATCATCATTAGCTTTCCCGTCTAAGTACAGATGGCGCCACTATATGAGTGCTACCGTTTAACTGCAAAAGTACTTTTTATTTATATTATAGATAAAATTTTAAACATTTTCAGATGCACAAATTTAAGTTATAGAACAGCAAACAAAGTTTAAATTGCGTACATTTCTTCTGATCCTTTATAAGAATAGATATTGTAGTTTAATGCCATATTGACATTACCTTCGAAATTTGTTTAATTTTTTAATCCATGTAAAATTTGTACGCCGTTTAAACTTGCTGTAAATTGTAATACATGTAATAAAAATTTTAGATTTTACGCCCTGCCGTAGTTACTGATAATCTTAGCGAACGATGACTTTGTGAAAGCATAATAAAACAATTTATATACTTTAGAGAAAAAAATTTCCTATATAGCGGTATATATGTAGCGGTTATGTAGGATTTATGCAAAATTTGCCATTAGTCTCGCTATTCTGTCTCTTCTGAGCAAGATGGAGTGTTTTTTACTCTGAGACAAATTTAAATATACTTTCGCCTTTACTTCCAGATAATAATAATGAAATGAAATGGAAGGTATTTCATTATTACGAATCACAATTGGCTCCCTACTTTAAAAGAGACGCAATGTAATAGTAATTTCCAGTAAAGCCTGCCTCATACTTGCATTGTATGGCCTGTGCAGCCGGTCCGTTCTACGGGAAATTGAATTCTAGAAAAAACAACCGTCATTCCAGACAAATAGCGCAGAGTAACATCCCAAGACTGCTCCACTTAAATACTCTGTTTCGATTTACTATTTAATTTATTACATTTAATTTTTCATGCCATCTTATTATTTCCAGAAGCAAGTGCCTCGTTCACCAAAACGGCCCACAAGCGGCCGAGCGGTAAAGTCACTGAACACTGGTAGTTCGGTCCGAGGTTCGAATCCCGCGAACGGGCTGGCTGCATGGGCGTTTTCATGGTTTTCCCCATGTGTAACGTGTATACGAGCCAGTTTCCCTTAGAAAGTCCTCCACGAAGGCATTCCTCCCCTTAGGCAGATAGCCCTCGAGGCTTTGTCAAAATCACACACACTCGTTCACCCAGCCATCGGGATGGCTCTGCTCTCGGACAGTTATTCGCATTCGCATACTATCTAAAGGATTACACACTTACTAGGCCTTTATTAGGTGTTGTGCGAGTGTATGACCAAAACAGGCCTCTGCTCTCTTCATGAAGTAATGCCAGTAGAAGCATCACGTAATGTGCTTGCAGGTAAAATACCTCTAGGAGGGAATCTGAAGGAAGGAGAAGGGGGAGAGAGTGTTAGGATTTTCCAGGCAATCAGTGAAAGACGCATTGCAAAAAAGTGTCTTGCCGTCTCTAGTGAAATCTACAGTAAGAATTATTAAAAAATAAACTAATTATGTATACGCAGTATACAATTAAGATCAAATAATGAATAAAAGATAACATAAAGTTCAAAAATGTACAAATACTATGTACAAAATAAACTGCTGAAATTTTAATTTCCTAATAGGTCGCAAGCTAAAGGCCATATAAAGCGAGCGACCAACAATAGAGCAAATAGGTTTAAATATTCACTGACTTGACCCCTATTGACAAGGGGAAAAATTAAAAACTAAATATTTAGAAAAGTAATGAATACTCAAAAGTCAACCAACTACAGTTCATTCTTCATTACTGCTATACGAGGTTCGAATCCCGCGAACGGGCTGGCTGCATGGGCGTTTTCGTGGTTTTCCCCTTGTGTAACGTGTATACGAGCCAGTTTCCCTTAGAAAGTCCTCCACGGAGGCATCCCTCCTCTTAGGCAGATAGCCCTCGAGGCTTTGCCATAATTACACACACACACACATTACTGCTATACTGCCCAGAGAATAAATTATACGGCTGATCTTTACAATATGGTAACTGGTAGTTTGGCGACATTTTGGAGGCGATAAAGGTTACTACCTGGGACTTTGGTAATAATGTGAGCAGTACTCAGTTCCGATTACGCATTATTTTGTGTGAGGGAAATGAGAGATCATGTGATATGTCATGTGATATTAATGGACGAATTACGGTTCTTTAATCGGAAAAGGGGGGAAATCGGGAAAAAATCTAGAAATTTTGTATTTGCCTTTATTCTGTGTTGTGTGAAACAGTGTTCGTTAATTTTTGGATCCCATGGCCCTAACTAAAGTGAATTCGAAATGGGTATTTAATGGGATTCAAAGGGGTAATAAGTGTTTCTTTAAGGTTGTGCGAGATAGAAGTAAAGATGTTTTATTAAGTTATTTATTTTACCTGGTACCTTGGTGTGAACTATAAGTATGATTTTAAAGATCCTGAAACAGAAATAAGAAAAGTTTATCGGACACGTAATCAAGATTCTGAAGAAGAATAGGTAAGTTAGTATTTTTAATTATTTGAGGATATTATTTTTATGCATTGTTCTAAATGTAAGGTGGAAGTAAAGTAATTTGCGTAAACGTGCATGGAAATAATTTAAATATTTGACACTAAGTATTTGTAACCATTTGTAATGAAGTAAAGGTATGAATTAGTTAGTGACGTTTGTAATATAATAGATAATGTAGAGGTAAAAGTTTTTGGATATTTTATTTATTTTATACGGGGAAATGTTCATATTTGGAATGGGTATGTACTTTTTCGCGATCAGGTAATTTCATATATGTTCTTTTTACCGGGTTTAAAGATTCAGAAAATTGTTATGCATTTTCATGAAATTTTTCTAATTTATGAGAAAAAAGCAGTGTACATGGATATAGTGAAGAGAGTGCGCAATGCCATTTTTGTGCAATTCTGGGATTTTTTTTAAGTAAAAATAAGTCGACGTGTACATGGTTTAGTGATATTTTAATTAAATGATAGTTATTTTGTGAATTTTATGTTTGTAGGAATTTGGTATACGTTTAAGTTGAAGTAAACGTGCATGGAAATAATTTAAATATCTGACACTAAGTATTTGTAATGCTTGCGGTATGAATTCGTTGGTGACGTGTATAATATAATAGATGATTTAGAGGTAAAAGTTTTTGGATATTTTATTTATTTTATATGTGGAAATGTTCATATTTGGAAAGGGTATAAACTTTTTCGCGATCAGGTAATTTCATATATGTTCTTTTTACCGGGTTTAAAGATTCACAAAATTGTCATGTATTTTCGTGAAATTTTTCTAATTTATGAGAAAAAAGCAGTGTACATGGATATAGTGAAGAGTGTGCGCGATGCCATTTTTGTGTAATTCTGGGATGTTTTTTTAAGTAAAAATAAGTCGGCGTGTACATGGTTTATGTGTATGTGTTATTTTGAAAAACGCGTAAGGAGTATGGTATTGTGCACTTTTTCCCAATTTTGCAGTGAATATTTTTCATGATTAAGCAGTTTTGTTAGATAAAATTTCTAGCATAAGTGTAATTCGGCTAGTAGATTGTTGGAAGAAGTGTTCAGTAGATAAAAAGAAAAGAAACATGTCTTTACTTCGTGAAGACAAAATGGCGGCGGGAAAAAAAAAAATAGAGGGTTGCTGTAGGAGAGTTGGTCGGCAAATTTTCTCCAAAAAAACGCCAAGTTACCATAATGTAAAGATCAACCAATTATACTTTGTAAATCAGTTTACATGAAGCTTGATTAAAAATCATTGCTCAAAAATTTTAATTTGTGATTTTTAATAATAGTTGAAATAAAACCTAAAGAATAATTGCAAGGTACAAGTGACTTGCCTAAGCAAAAAAAAAAAAAAAAAAAAAAAAAATCAATTTTATCAGGACTACAATGCAAAAGTTTCTAATTTTGGTGAAATCTAATTTAATAACATTAGTAAATATAGGCATATATAAACATGAATTCCAGTTCTGATAGTTATTTATTGGAAAATGATAATCTATTCGTTAATCATATATATATAGGGTGGCCCAGAAGTCACTTTACATTTTGAAAATTAAATAACTTTTTTCCTATTAATATATTTCTTTTTCTCTTTTCAGAATTAAAAAATATAATCCCTGGAAATTTTTGGCATGGATAGGTTTACAACAGAACAACGAGTGAAGATAATTGAATTTTACTTTGAAAATGGACGGTCAATTGTTGCAACGCAAAGATCATGCGCCATTTTAATGTTCGACATCCCCCTAGTAGGCCTGCAATAAGGAACTTAGCAACGCGTTTTCAAGGTTCAATTAGTGCAATCTTTAAAACCAGCAGACTTTCAGAAACGAGTAAATTATGCTGTCAGGTTTCAGAGAACTGCAAGAAATGACAATGAGTTTATTCACAAGTTGATCATGGGAGATGAAGCTCATTTCCATTTGAATGGACATGTGAATAAGCAAAAAATAAAAAAGAATTAATTAAATAAAGTCATTTAAGAAAAATTTATTTAATTTTCAAAATGTAAAGTGACTTCTGGGCCACCCTATATTATGGAGAAAATCCGAAAGTAGAGAATGTCGACGTTCTCCAGTGAATGACAACAAATATCAAATATGTTGGTGAAAGATAAGCGAAAATAGGTCGATGTGTACATAGATAAAGTTAAGAGTGTGCGCAATGCCATTTTTGTGCAATTCTGGGATTTTTTTTTAAGTGAAAATAGGTCGACGTGTACATAGATACCGTGTATGTGCAATTCTTAAAAACGCGGCAAGCAGTTTGCGATTCTGCACTTTCTCCTGATTTCGCACCTAATCTGCGTCATGATTAAGCATTTTTGTTCCATAAAAGTTCTACTATAAGCGTAATTCGGCTAGCAGATTTTTGGAAAAAATGTTGAGTTAAAAAAAACATGCCTTTACTTCGTGAAAACAAAATGGCGTCCAAAACAAAACTAGCAGGTTGCTGTAGGAGGGTTGGTCGCCAAATTTTCGCCAAAAAATCGCCAAGTTACAATAATGTAAATATTTACCAAAAAATGAGTAGCTTAATCCGAAGACCTTGGTTGGAACAGTAAAGCATAAGGCTCCTATATAGAGGAGCTTTTACTTTAGTAAAGCATGGTTATGGAGATGTTCTTGTGTGAAGGTTTATATCAACATCAGGATGAAATAATTTAGTGTTCATTGATGGCACAATGAATGCTCTTTATTTAAACATTTTAAAAGATAATTTTAAATTATCCACCCAAAATTTGGATATTGGAAAGTACTAAGTAAGCAAAAAAGTACTAAGGCTATATAGATAGGCTTTGTAAAGTAAGTATATTTTTCCCTTTCTCGTCTGACGGAGCCACTCCTGCTTTGGAGAAGCGTTCGTTCTTAACATACATGCTCTTTAGTAAAAGCCTTAACAATTCGATAGAAACAGGCTCTTGAAAGTATCATTTTACCTGCGTTAGCAGCAATCGAACGAGATGGACGTCATTCTTGC
This sequence comes from Stegodyphus dumicola, assembly GCF_044657685.1. Lineage (NCBI taxonomy): Eukaryota > Metazoa > Arthropoda > Arachnida > Araneae > Eresidae > Stegodyphus > Stegodyphus dumicola. The sequence goes on from NC_140781.1 coordinate 188,563,452, forward strand.
TTGCTACGTCATTCGCATCGAGATCTTTTTGGATAATGTTTATCAGGATTTTAGAAATACATATGTTTGATAATTTTTAAATGTTTTGAAATTTATTAGCTAAATGATAATAATCTACTTAATATGAAATAATATTCTACAATATAAAATTATCGAGAAGTGTTAATTAAAATCCTTGGGTTTACTAAGAAAATAAATTACATAAGCATTATACAAATCTCATTTCAAATTTATGGAAAGATACATGTTTATAACATTATAAAAGCTGAGTATTTATTCAAAACTAATCCTACTTCAGAAAATTCTCAACACACAGTTTTATAGTTTTACATATATGTAACAATTATGAGTACAATATTATAAAAGTAACATAACCTTTTCATTTGTGGTGTCAAAAATCAAGATCCGAAAGAGCTTGAAATGACCTACTGACACCTACTAATTGTTTTTATAAACTGTATTAATCTATCACATGAGAAACTTGCAATATTTTCACATGAAAATATTTAGCAGAAAATTATTCGTAAAGTATAGACGAATTCATAAAAAATGTTTCTACAATTGAAATTGATCAGAAAAACAGAAATCACGACACATGTAGAATATATAATAATTATTCAAATAAGTAACTTATTCTTAGCGCAGGCGGCAATCCAGTAAAATCAAGTCTTCAAACAAAAGCTGTTAGTTCAGAACAGAATACAACTGTTTATCTTCCCTAAATAACTTTATAAACTCCTTAACAGATAATGCAAACGTATCCAGTCTGCTTCGGAACATTCTTCTTTGAAGTGAATTACGATGATGTATTCAGTTTAAAAGATACATCGCTAAACATTCATCCGACGCCATTACTTTTCGATCGCAAGATTTTTAAACGGTTGCACATAAGCAGCCGAACACCAGACGATCGCTACGCCGCACGAAATGGTTTCGATCGGTGCTCGAGGGTTGCAAATTGTCGCTCCGCACGAAAAACCCATCATATGTGACTTCACTCTTGTATCGAGAACTCGTCGCACGCAAGGAGGATACGGCCCGAGGAGACCCTCTATAACAGAGGTCGCCAACCGGTGGTCCGTGAAAACTTTTTGATGGACCGCAGAGAAACTGAGACATTATTTACATTTTTATGAAGATTCAATTTAAAAAATGACGAGTAACAAAGCCTATTATGGAATATGGATTATACTTTTTTTAAAAATTTAGCTACTAGTTTTAGCGAAATTCCTTTTGAATTTAGCTACTTTTGCAGGTGTATCTAGCGACATTTGAAAGTGAGAGTTGGCATCCACGGATATGCTGCTGTTATCAATAATAGCGTAAACTGGAATTCTCTTTCCTTTTGAATTACAAACGTATGCTATTGTAGTCCTTATAACACAGTTTTTCTTCGTATCAATAGGCAACTTGACGGATTTTTATGAGAACCATCTGCATTCTTGTTTATAATTGCATCACTGGAAGTTTCTGTTTTTGTTTTGTCTAACTGTTGATCGATGGCGCTATTGCTGACTAATTCATGAGTATTATGTTTACAATAATTAAAAATTGGCGGCATAACACTTTCAGTTTATTGATATTGCTTTGCGTTGGCCGGTTTGTTCTTGCTTTTCGTGAAGTTCCTTTTCAGTGATATGGAAATGTGAAGCTTTCTGTACAGGACGGTAAGTTTTTTGTACTTTTCATATAATTTTTTAATATGAACGAAATATGTGTATCAGTAAGATGTTAATAGTATTTCAATTGTTACTCATAATCAAGGGCGTAGCCTGAATTTCGATAAAGGCAAATATTTCGAAAATTATATTAACAAATGAAAATTAGAATTACATGTATTGGAAAGTTGAATATTGTTTTTGCGTATTAATATGTTATTAAAAATTGCATAATAGGAAATTAATTTAATGTATTTAATCAATATTGTAAATTCGCCAGATTTAAGGTCTGACATGATAATTCTTTTGCTTCATTTGTGCAGATCGCAGTGTGATATATTTGCAAGTATAATCAGCAAATTAATTATATAAATCATTGTTAATATTTGAGCAGTGGTACGTTTAATGCTGATATTAGCAAAAAGCCTCATTGATGTGTCTTGGGACAACAGTTTAAAAACTAAATTCCACTCATCTTTATCAAGATCTTATTTTGGGCTCTCTATAAAAGATGAATACCCATTACTGAGTGAAAAAGCAATGAAATTTTTAATTCAGTTTTCAGCAACATATTTGTGAAAAAAGACATTTTCATCTGTAAGAGCAATTAAATCTCAGTACCGATCTGGGCATGCGGCTCTCCGTCTTTCAGTGATGTCATTGGAACCCAAAATTTACAAACTGATTTCAAACAAACAGGAATAAATATCAGCTAAAAATATGTAATACTTAAATTTTCCATTTTTTTTTTTTTTTTTTTTTTTTTTTTTTTTTAATAATTTCTCTACAGCCTTGTTACTTTCCGTGGCTGCATTTCGCATTAATAAAATAAAAGTTTTCTTATTATTATTGTATAAATATATTTACCTTTTTTTTAATTCATATTAGTGGTCCATCAAATATAAAATTATATATGTAGTGGTCCATAAAGTTCTAAGGGTTGACGACCGCTGCTGTATAAGTGCTTTCTAGTTGCGGAACGTTTGTTTTAGGAACAAGTTTGATTTCTTTTTACTGTTCTTCAACAGGTCGCTGATAAAATTCAGCGGGTTTACTTTCTTGTCATTTCTTATACTTTGTAGCGTACAGCACACTGAGGTTTTGATTAACTTTTGTTGTTACTAAGACAAGCATGACTAAGCCTTGTTCTTAAGCATGCTCTTTAACTTACAGATAACTATTAATTTTTAACTAAAATGTATAACTGAAGTATCTTTAAAAATATATTATATATCTATTGATTTTTTTTTTTTTTTTTTTTTTTTTTTTTTTCGGTTGCTAGGTTTCTTATCTTATATTTCACACTTTTCGTTTTTTACATAAATTAGTAATGATATAAAGTTTTAGTATTAAACTAATAAATGTGGCTGTGCCCAGAAAAATTCAAGAAAGAATTAATAAAACAGCAATTATTAAATGTCATATTTTAAAATCAGAGCAAAATTTTGCATGCAGTTGACGTCAGTTATTAGTCATCTCTTGGCTGTGCAGAAAGTAGGTGTAGTACAAGTGAAAATTTTGCTGGTGTATTCTCGTATCACAAAACTAGTTAGTTAAACTTGATCTCACATTGTAAGTATGTTTTTTCAGTCGAATTTATTTAGCTAATTCTTTAAGGCCTTTCTGTATTTTGAAGTTAAATTTCACGTTGGATATTTAATATTTACAAAACGAGATAAGGACTGGAATGTCCGCCATGTTAGAATTTAGGCTAATTTAAATATTTCCTTTCGTTATATCACGAATAGCTATTATTATTTATTAAAGAAAAGTTTGGTGCCCCCCCCCCAATTTCATCGATTAGTGTTTAGGTTTTAATTTTTTAATATACGGATTTTAATTTACTTCTGTATAATTTAGCGGGAGAATGTAATTATGCAAAGTTTCCATTAGTATAAATTTAAATAAAATAAGATTAATGGTAACTAAACTTTCGTCTTAACATTTATTATGATACAGGAATTAGGTTATGGGCTTACGCAAATTGTGATCTATTCTGCTGCATGTGAGGATGCAGTTGTGAACTTCCAGCATACGGTGATGACAGATTCCTGCATGTTTTGGTATGTCGTCACGAAGTTATACATTGAATTTTCCTAGTACTTTTCCAAATTTTTTATGAAAACTGTCAGTGCTTAAATTCTAAAATTAGAAGTGCTGGACCTCTATGGAAGGCCGATAGTAAACAGAAGCAAAAATAAATAAATAACTAATAATAATTTAATTAACTAAATTAATAATTGTTGGAATAAAAATTTTTACAAATTATCCAATTTATGTTAAATAGTTTAATAATAATAAAAATAGCGGACCTTGTCTTATTCGGGGCTCCGACTCAAATTACAATTTCGCTCAAAAACTAAGAAGTAGCTCCGCCAAGCTCTGACTGAATTTAAGCCCTGAAAATACAGTATGATGTACTATTTCAAGGCGTGATAGAAACAAAAATTATTATCCCAGCATACTGGTTAGAAAAGGTAGTATGCTTCAAACATCATTAATGAGAATACAGAGAATGCTAGAAAAAGTATGAGAGGCTAATCTTTAGAATGTGGTAACAGGTAGTTTCGCGACATTTTGGTTAGGCGATAAAGGTTACTAGCTAGGACTTTAGCAATAATCTGAGAAGTACACAGTTCAAATCGCAGATTATTTTGCCTGAAATGAGAGATCATGAGACATGTAATGTGACGTTTTCCGGAAAATTCCAATCGTTATTTTAGCTAATAAGCACTTTGAAACGATTTCGCTGCTAAAGTGCAGAATCGCCCAGTTATTTGTTTAGCGCTTTTTACAAGAGTAAGAAGAATTGGATTTTTGTCAATTTTCTTTGACTTTTTAAGTGAAAATAGGTCGATGTGTACATAGATAAAGTCAAGAGTGTGCGCAATGCCATTTTTCTGCAATTCTGGGCTGTTTTTTTAAGTGAAAATAGGTCGATGTGTACATGGATGCCGTGTATGTGCAGTTCTTAAAAACGCAGCAAGCAGTTAACGATTCTGCACTTTTTCCCAATTTCGCACCTAATCTGCGTCATGATTAAGCATTTTTGTTCCATAAAAGTTCTACTATAAGCGTAATTCGGCTAGCAGATTGTTGGGGAAAATGTTGAGTTAAAAAAAAAAAATGCATTTACTTCGGGAAAACAAAATGCCGTCTAAAACAAAACTAGCAGGTTGCTGTAGCGGGTTGGTCGCCAAAAAATCGCCAAGTTACCATAATGTAAAGATTCACCAACATTTCTTTCAACGCGCGCATGCGTAAAGCATACATTACGCATAGTCGAAATTAGAAAATTGCAACAAGAAAACTATTTGATGTGTATTCATGATGTTTATAATGACGAGGAATTTGATTTAAATCATATCAAAGACTGAGTACATTGAGATGAAATAGTACATTTAGTAAGGAATTGTAAGCGGAATAAAATAAAAACATCTGCCCTGAAGATGAGGATAGTGCTGACAGGTCAACTTCCAGTTCATTGTGCGCCGCGACGCCCCCCCCTCCCTTTTTCCTTTGTGTAGTGCTTAGAGATGCTTCAAGATGAACTTCCTTTATGTTATTTCATTGTTAGATTTAAAATGTAATTTATTGAGATTAAATATATATATATTGTTTGGCTCTAGTGTAGAACTTGGTGCTCCTTTGACTTTTTAAGTGAAAATAGATTGATGTGTACATGGACAAAGTTATGGGAGTGGTGCACAATGGTACATTTGTGCATTTTTTGTCATTTACTGTAAATATAGTTAATCACATACTGTGTGTGTCGTACAAAAATGAATAAATCTAAAAGATAATCTAATAAATATTTTAGATTAGTTTTTAGTACTGTCAGAGAGATTGTCTAGTTTTTAGTACTGTCAGAGAGATTGTCTAATTTGTTTATCAAGTTACAAATGGCCTGGCAGGAGTGCTGTTTTTTCACTCTTGTATATTAATACTAGAGCTGCCCTGCTTGGAAGCCAGCTGACATATCATTTGGCTTGAGTCTGAATCCTGAAGAGGCATGGATGTTCGTGAAGATATGATACTGACTAGTCGAAAGTTCGGATGCTTTTTAAGTGAAACATCGGGCTGTTTTTGGCTGTAGCCAAAATAACAGGTCAAAGAATTGCACAAACTCATTTCCATGTATCACCAATTTTCACCAAAGGGCACCCGTAAATATATATTTTTACCAATATTTATATAGTTCTGCAACTGTAGATGTATGTGAAGTGTAAGCTGCTTCATGTGAAGTAAGATTTAAAATATTATTGGAAGTTTTTGCTGTAATTATTGGTTATTAGAAAATTAAAGTACAGGAGGTAGATCTTAAAACAACTTAAAAAATGTTTAGTCACCAGGCATGTTCATAAAAGCTTATAGAATTAACCATATTTAAAGCTACCAAATTTGATATGGATATTTTAATTTTAAAAACTTGGAATGCCTAGAATAAATTTGCTGGGACCATTATATAATGAAATTGACTTTATAAATCTGGCAACATTAAAAACTCATAATGAGCTTGGGCAACATTCTGAATGATGCTAAAGTCATGATTCTGCAGTCCTTTCTAAATTACAGTGAAGATTAAAGAATTGTAATATCTCTTTATCAAAAAATTATTTTTTAATTCTGGTTTTTTTATTTAACAGGAATTTTGTAAAGAATGGATAAAGGGGAACTAGTTCAAAGAGCTAAATTAGCTGAACAAGCTGAAAGATATGACGATATGGCTGCAGCTATGAAAAGTGTCACTGAAACTGGTATAGAACTAACAAATGAAGAAAGAAATTTATTATCAGTTGCATATAAAAATGTAGTTGGGGCAAGGCGTAGTTCTTGGCGAGTGATATCAAGCATAGAGCAAAAAACAGAAGGCAGTGAAAGGAAGCAACAGATGGCTAAAGAGTATAGAGAAAAAGTAGAAAAAGAGCTTCGAGAGATTTGCTATGATGTATTGGTAAATATTTACTGTTAATTAGCTTAATTTTCCTTTTTATAATCTCCAAGAGCATTAATAAAATCTTGTACAGTCAAAAGTCGTTAATCCGGACTCGTCGGGACTTCGGCGATTCCGGATTATAGATCATCAGTTTAAATCTGGTAAAATGGCATGCAGAAATTATAAAATTAAAAATATGAAACTGTAATTTACGAAATAAAGAACAATTATGATCTAAAGGGTATCAAAATTTACAAAAAAAAAAGCTTAATATTTATTTGTTTATTTTATTAAACATTTCTTTCAATGTAAGTTGTTTAAGTTGCTTCGTTTTTTATGTGATAATACATTCTCCTTAATTCTATAAACAGACATCATTTCTTGTTCAGTTACAAAGTTTCGCTGTTCAAGTCCTATAATTGCTGTGTCGAGAATACCGACTAATTTGTCAATCGAAATTTTTTCGTTTTCAATAACCTCTGTCACTTTCTTCGCTATCGGAAGCGAATTATAATGACGAGGCATTTGATTTAAATCATATCAAAGACGGAGTACATCGAGATGAAATACTACATTGAGTAAGGAATTATAAGCCAAATAAAATAAAAACATCTGCCCTTAAGATAAGGATAGTGCTGACAGATCAACTTCCAATTCTGCACGCCGCCGTGGCGTTAAAGATAAACAAAGTTTAGATAAACAAATGTTAAAGATTAGATAACCAAAGGATATGCCTTTATCCATTTTTTGCAGCACTTCCACTTTTTGTTTAATGGACTCCGAAAGATACTTTCGCTTTGTATATCCTTTACATATTAGTAAATGTATATCGAAAATTCAATTTGACATAATCGAAAGTTCAAGCTTACTTTTATAAAATTGCTCTAACAGTCTGCAAAAAATAATAATCCGGATCCAATTCGAAGATTAAGGAACAACGCAATCTGCAACATTAACTGAAATAGATAATTAGATCATTTTAGCTTAGCTTATCCCGTCCGTTATACATTAAACGCGCATTCGTAAATGTATTTTGCGCACGCGCAAATTCGCAGCGGTAAAGGTCTTACGCGCATGTGTCAACGCGACGTAGCTTTGAGGTCCGGATTATGGGTGTCCGAATTAACGACTTTTGACTGTATATCATTTATTGCTCACTTCGTCAGACAGACAGAAGTCTGTTGAAGTTTAGTATGTGCGATGAGTTACTGCAAAATTTTGGTGATACACACAAAAATCTTCTCCCCCTCCTATTTTCTGTAGTTATCTTAAATCACGTACTGCATGTGTTGCACAAAAATGAATAAATCTAAACATTTATTAGATTTTTTAGTATTGTCAGTTCTATACTAAAAAGATATTGTCCAAGTTGTTTATTTATTGGTAGTTAATGCAATTCCTATTGAATCTGTATTTCTATGTTTTAGGCTGTGTGTAACATTATTAAAAGCCTGTTTTCCTTAGAAAGCCCATGGCATACTTATCTTTCATGTTTGTCAGCTGTCGTGTGCTTTGCCATATTCTTTAAAATGGTTAAAATATCCCATGTGATATTTGAATTTGACTTCTTTCATATCTTTGAGGTTGTTATTGTAAGTTACCTCTCCTCATTTTCAGTATAAAAAGCCGTCCTGTTAATTATAAAGCTGTATATAATTGTAAAACTAGTCTCATTGTATAGTTGTTTGCTATTTTTTTATCATTTCGATCACATAAATTCATTTGGAAATTTGTGTCGCTACTGATTTAGAAAAAGCTTGTTTTCTACTTGTATTTTTTTTAAAGAAAAAACTAAACTAAACATAAAAAGTAAAGTTTGGTGAAGTGTATAAGAATTCTTTATTATGTAAGAGTACAGGATTTTATGCATCATGTGACAGCTTTTTCTTCTCATCATCAGTATTAGCAAAAGGATCATTAAGTAGTTTCTTTAGCAAGTGTTAATTGCATAAGGAAAAAAAAAGGTACTTGCGTATTATCGCAACCAGGTTGGCGCGATTTGTAAGTTTGAGTAAAAAAGTATGAATAGAAAGAAAATGTACATTTATTAATTACAGATAATTTTTTATACAGTTTTTTATATTATTTTGTTTACCCTACTTATGGCAACCTTATGTTAATTTATTAAAGTGAGGTGTGCGCAGTTCGTAGATTCGTTCGTTGCCTACATTGTGCCATTCGTAGATTTTTTTTTTTTTTTTTTTTTTAAGTTAAAACATGTTGCTGTGTACATGGATTCTTGTCAAATATTTTTGGTTAGAATCTTTACGTTTTTGCTATCTAAATTTTTTGTTTTTGTTTCGGATTTTTAGCTTAAATCGTGTGTTCAAAACGTAGTTTTTGCATGTGCGAAAACCGCGTTTTTGGAGACATTTTAGGCTTAAAGTTCGAAATATAGACGAGAATCCATGTACACTGCGACATGTTTTAACTTAAAAAAACATCTACGAATGGCACAATGTAGGCAACGAACGAATCTACAAACTACGCACACCTCGCTTTAATAAATTAACATAAGGTTGCCATAAGTAGGGTCGCCAAATTTGGCGATTTATGTGAATTTTGGCCTGCTTGCGTTAAAAAATTTAGATAATTTGAAATATTTTGTAAATAGGTTTGTGAAAATCCCTTCAGCAAACTTAGCAGGAAAATGTTACTATATCGAGAAGATCAAACATAGGTTTTAAATTACGGAGTACTCTCAATTATCTGTGCTAATCCGGGGAAGCTGGTCATAGATAACTGAAAAACACCCATTATCCAAATTATCAATTTTCATACAGATTGGCATGTGTTTATTTCTTAAAAATTAAATGTTTGTCAAATTTACTGCATATTTTTCGACTTGTTATTTTATTATTGCATTTAAAATCCCTTTTGGATGATGAAGTCCAATAAAGTTTCAACAGACGTCATTGTTATCTCAGGGCTAATTCAACTGTCAGTATCGTGTTCACTTGTATTTTCAGGATGACTTCTTGTAACATTTGAAACAATATCTGCATTACTGAAGCATTGAAAGCCCTACTCAGTCGAATTACCCTCAAACCATTCCTCAGTGTTTTCCCGATCAACATTTTTGAAGAGCTTTACGTTTTCAGTTTTTTTTTTTTTTTTTTTTTTTTTTCCTCATAGCATTGAGTGGACATCTAGAGGCACCACCAAGCATCAGTAATCCACATCCAGATATTTGAGAAAGAATGTAATTAAAATGCTGCAAATAAAATACTTTTTGTGTAAGAAAATGCTATATGAAAAATTGCCAGAAAATACCTGTAAATGGTATATTTTGTAAATTTAGTAACTTGACATATTCTCTCCCACCCCTCTTCCCCGGAAAGTAAAATAACTTTGTTTCTTTCTGATTATCTGTACCCCCCCTCCCCAAAAAAAAAAATATTCACTAGACAATGCACCATGTCATGCCAAAATAGTAATGTGATAACTTGTAACATCATCAAAATATATTTAGCAACTCAAGCATATGGGCACATTTCAACCCTCCAAATTTGATAATCATTTTTCTCATTAATGTTTGTTTTTGTACTGAATACATAGTTTTCTTATAACGAATTATAATGAAATTGGAATTTGCTGGCCAGTAAAAAAGAAAACGTTGCATTTCTTCAAAGATGTAACATTTTGCCCAAGAGTAGAGAATAAAAAAATTCGCATTCCGTGATTTCTTAAATGATGGAAATGCAGTGTGAAAAATTTTAATCTGGAATATCAAGCTTGTTCACATCTTCAGCAAAATTGGATCTCTGTGTGCATGGAGAGAACAGTAGCCAAATTTGTAAAATTATTTGATTCTTTTAAGCAGATCGCTGTGTACCTGAAAAAAGTTGACCCCAAAAAAAAGTTACTTAAAGATTGCTTGGAAAAGGGGTTTTATTACAATTATTTCTTGTTTTAATTTTACAGATTGTTCTTTTATAGAATTTTTAATTCATCATCATTTTGAAAACGCCTTTTGTGTAATGTAAATGATTTTGGGAGAAAATAGGGATGCAGATAATCAGAAAGTACCATAATTTTTAATAAAGTAATACAGAAGAAATGTAATTTAAGTAAAAGAATTTTATACCTTGATTATATTATACAAATTTTAAGATGTAATTGCTGGTGTCAAATTATACTGCCACTTCTCAGATATGAAGAAAGTTGACTATTCTAGTTTCAGAATGCTACAGATAATTATAGAATGGTGTACTTCATCCTCCCTTTTTTTTTTAATAGTTTATTATTAATCTGACATTTAGTGTAAAAAAGTTGGTCTTGATATTATTTATAATATTTTATTTCAGTGTTGGTTATCAAATTTTTGGGTATATAAAGCGTTAATGAATTAATGAATCCTCTCATGCCAGCCATCACTAAAAATGACCGATATTTTTGGACTGTAAAAGTCAGGTGCAGTTATTATTTGTAGACAACCATTTCTCAGGTTCATATTTTAAAGAAATATCCATTTGGGTGTTTTTTTTTTTAATAACATCTGTATGCACAGACAAAATAAAGAACTCTTTATTACAGAATGGATTGTAAAATGGATTCAAAAGGGAGCATTTCTTTTTACGTATAGCATAACTCAAAAATGATTGACGGTAGAACATTGAAATTTTTTACAAAGAACTTCTGTAACATCTAGTTGTGCACCTTTTTATTTTAGTCGGCAGTACTAAAAGTGTGTGTTAATTATACCCATCCCCTTGCCTGGCCTTTATTTTCACAATCGTTTATTGTAATCAAGTGCATCCAGTTACAGAAGTATTTTAAGTAAAAAAAAATATTCGTGTTTTGGCAATGTCAAATTTTAAGAAAATTTCAATAAATAATAAAATCTAACTTTTAATGTGATCTCCTGGTTCCTATAATTATATTTCGGAGACCTGTACCCTCATTATGAAAAAATTTAAATGATAAGTTTTACTATTGTGTAACAAATTAACCGGGATATTTAATTTCAAAATTTGTAATTTTTTGATGCCATTTCAACTTTCCTTGAAGTATCGGTTGAAATAATTTGAGGAAATAAGTTTAAATGAGATGCAGAAAAAAAAAATGTGTATATTAAGAGGCTATGCAAAGAAGGCCGTTCTTCTCCAGATGCCACTGTCTCCTTATACCTCTAACAATAATTCTCAAAATCTTCTCTCAAAGACTGCAAGTATTTCTTTATCCTTTTTCATCAGTGTCCAGGCTCCAGCTCCATACATCAAATCAAGACTTAATTAAACATTTGAAACATGCAATTTAATTGTTCATTTGATAAAGTTTGATTTAAGATACTTCTTAAAACCAAAGAAGCTTCAGTCAGTAAGTGTTACTATTATAAATCTCGAGGAGAATTCAAATTTATAGTTATCGGTTTCAAAGAATAAAGGACTAAATTTTGACCAAGTGTATGGCATATATTGGTTTTCTTCGGTTGATGCTTAAGGGGATTTTAATGAAGATTTTAGACATTAAGGTGCATTTCCCTCCAGTGAGAGAAATGTACATTTGAGTGCTTCAGGAGTTTTACCAATTATGTCAGTATCATTTGCAAATGCCAAGATTTGAATTGATTTGTTAAAAATACTTTCCTTAGCATTTATTTTTGAAGCATTAAAGTGGAGTCAAGCCAAAGCATCTACCTGTCTTGAACCATTTATAAAAGGAGCAGGTTCAGAAAAATTATTTTGTATGTTTACTCTTAGTTTAGCCGGTTTTAAAATAATGGGAACAAGCATAGCAAGCTTTTCGGGGATGCGATGCTGAACTTCCTCATCGAATGAATACTCGCGTTTAAATCAGTCCCCCAATTTTGAGAAAATTTTCAGAAAAACAAATTTGTTGCATGAGCAGGGGCACCGATAAAAAAAACAGCAGGCCAATTTGTTTGATAAAATGACACTCGCACTTTAGCAAATTTTGTTTTTTATTTCCATTTTAGCACATGATAAAATTTTTAAATATGTACAAAATGTTCAACAAATTTTATTCGAATCCTTCAAATTCTGATTCAAAGTCAGAATCTGCAAATAAATCCTGAAATTCTCTTTCGGTCATTAGCGAGTCATCATAAATTTCATCTCAGCGGGTGTTATTATCATTACGTGAATAGATTGCATCATCATCTGTGCCATCAAAGATATTGGAAATGCAACACTTTTGGAATGATTTCATTATAATTTCAGCTGGAATCGTGTCCCAAGTGTCTTTCACCCACCAAGCAATTAAACTTATGTTCGGTTGCGACCTTTGGTTTTAATTGGCAAATCGGTTTGTATCCATTCCACCCAATGCTTGCGCATATTCACCTTGAACGACTTATTTGTGCAGACATCGGGTTGTTGTAAACTGGATGTCAGCCCTCCTGGGATCACAGAAATTTTTTTTGAACTTGCTTTTGCATGCTTTTTTACAACTTCTGAATGATGCATTCGAAACATGTCCCAGATCAAAAGCGAAGGTTTCTATAAAAGTGCACCTGGTTTTTGGCACCATACATTTTGAAACAAATCAATCGTTAGGGTGTCACCAATCCAACCATTTTTGTGAGGGTGAACAAGAACACCTGCTGGTAACGTTTCTTTCTTGAAAATAATCATGAGATGCAACTTATTCCCATTTGCTATGGGTAAGAAATACTGTGAAAAGAGTTTTCTCATGACCAGTTGTTTTTACATGAATTGTTTTTCACCCTTTTTATCAACAGTAAAATTTTCAGGGAGATTTAAAGTCATGGGAGTTTTATCCATGTTTCTTATTCAGGACATTTCAAAATTGGTTATTTTTTTCAATCGCATACTTTTGGAAGTTTATTAATTTATCTTCGAGTTGACTCTGCAATTTCGATGAAATTTTAGTACGATGGCGTAAACATAGTCCATAGCTATTCAATTAATCTTGTGCACCAATGTTGTGATGCCCGAAAAGAGTTTATTTACATTAGCAAATTTTTCATCTTTCACAAGTTTCATGTCTTGCAAACATATCGCAGTTCAGGTTATGACATAACCTTGCCATCTGTTGTCTAGAATCCAGTCACTTAAAGCTTTTTCCAGTTCTCGAAAAGAAGCCGATCCATAACGCAGGGCGTTTTTAGATTTAGTGGTTTTCTTTAGTATGGGCACATTTTTCCTTCAGTGACAAATCATCTTGTTCACGCCGAACTTACGTGATGCAGTACAGTTTGAAGGTCGTTGAATAAAATCTCAAGTATTAATATACTTTAAAGAACAAACTTCTTTAAATAACTTTATTGATGAGGAAACAGGATTGAAACAAATAAGTAGCTTTTTAAAAACTAAATCCCAATGAATGATTTTCTTTCGAACAGTTTCTTTGTTGCCATCTTGCAAAAATTAAAACTTACAAAAATTAAAGATAAGATGAAGAGGAAACATAGAGGACGCTTGTTGCATATACATTCAACCAGTGTAATGTTATTTTCCCTTTAGTTTATCTTTGAGTGGCAACAGTTGTAAGAAGTTATATACGAGGGTTAGAGCTTTAAAAGTGACAACACAGCTGAAAAAACGTTACAAAACAAAACCAAAGAATATCGCGAATACCACACATAAACTACATACCTAACTTACCTCTCAGCAAAAAGACTCGTCCTGCCTACGTCACGCGCATGCGGGGTGACGCAAAGAACGGATTCTTGTATTAGCTCGCGATCTAAAGTAAGTGTTGTCAGGATGTTTTCAAAACAAGAACAACGATGTTGGATAAAAATTGAATGTGCCAGAGGTCATCAAGAGCTTCATGGCTTGCGGGGAATCTGCATTGCCTTACAGAACCATAGCAAGATGGGTGAAAGCATTCGATGAAGGACGCCAAAACGTGGCAGACATGCTGCGGCCAGGTCGTCCGAGTTTCAATGATGCAGACGTGCAAGCTGTTGTTGCACTTATGGACAGTGATTGCCGCCAAACGATTCGTCAGCTGGCCGGACAAACAGGATTAGCGCATACGACTGTGCTGCACATTCTGAAGGAATGACTGTCCATGAGAAAAATTGCTTCACGGTGGGTTCCACATCAATTGACGGAAATGCAGAAATGCCTACGATACGATGCTGCTCGAACTCACCTGGAGCGCTATGAGCACGAAAGAGATGCTTTTTTACACTGTTATGAGACTTGGGCCAGAACTGAAACACCAATCAAACAAATGGCGTCATCACGAGTCACCACGACATTCGAAATTTCGTCAGAACCCCAGCAATGTGAAAGTTATGGTGATTCTCGTGTACGACTGTGATGGTGTCATCCTAACGCATACCGTTCTCCCACAGCAGACCGTCACTGCACAGCATTACTGCTCATTTTTGGAGCACAATCTCCGACCAGCTTTGAGAAAAAAAAAAATGGCGACACTTTCTGCAGAACGCTCCTCTCATTTTGCATGACAATGCTCGGCCGCGTGCAGCGCAAGCTGTGACTGATTTGTTCAAGCGATGGGGCTGGGAAGTGCTTTACCATCCACCATACTCCCCAGATCTAAGCCCTTGTGACTGTGACTTAATTCCTAAGATGAAGGAACCACTTCGTGACACTCGCCTTCCAAACTGTTCCTGAGATTCTTGAGGCAGTAGACCGGTCCATTCAAACTATCAACAAAACAGGCGCTGCTACAGGTATTCTGCGACTTCCACATCGTTGGAAACGGGTTGTACACAATGCTGGCGACTATATTGAAGGACTGTAAAACATGGTGACATGAATCACTTTTGTATTCCTTGTAAATAAATAGTTGCCACTATTAAAGTTCCAACCCTCGTATTTGGTAGAATAAGCTTGTTTGGTTGTGTTTAAATTTTTACAGAGATTATTTAGGTAGAAATAAGTTTATGAATGGAAAAAATGGTGAATGTTTACTGTCGTATCTAACATTTGGTAACTCTCAGTATGTGATAATGATATAAAAGGTGAGTACTTAAGAAATACTCGTATATTAATTCTGTTACAACCCCAGCAACTCTGCTCAAAGCTATAACACTAACTGTGTAAGAAAACAAAGCAAAACAAAACTTATCAACTGGGCTATCATTGAGTATTCACATATGTTCTTATCAGTTCTTGCTTAGCAGTCAACAGTAGTGGCAACACCTAAGGTTCCATTATGAATCATGCTGGATATGATTTTACTTCTCATTTTAACCTATTCATTCTGCTTGACTTAAAATATGCATTAACCACTGGAGAGAAAGTACAAGACAAAAAGAGGCTTAAAAGAATCAATCAGCTACAGCTTTTTGTTAAATAAAATGTCACTAGTCATCTTTTAAAATTTAAGTTTCAAGAATTTTGTTATTTAATGCTAATTATTTGATAAATTTTATGAAGTTATTATTATTCTCAAATTTATTTTGCAATTTTATTAGTATTGCATTATGTTTAATAATTAATAATATTCAACAGATCTGTTTTATTCTTAGAAAGGTATTGCAGGATTGGAAGTTTCGGGCATAGATAACTACTTTAATTTTTTTCAAATCCCATTTACAGATAAGTCCTTAAAAGTATAAATTTGTCATGCAGTAAGGTATATATATATATATACAGTCAAAAGTCGTTAATTCGGACACCCATAATCCGGAATGATCTATAATCCGGACCTCAAAGCTAAAAACTTTCTGCGCATGCACCGCGTTGACACATGCGCATAGGCGTTAACGCATGCGTGTAAGACCTTTTACCACTGCGCAAGTGCAGAATACGTTTTCGCGTGCGCGTTTTATGTATAACGGACGGCATAATCTAAAATTATCTATTTCAGTTAATATTGATGATTGCGTTGTTCCTTAATCTTCGAATTGGATCCGGATTATTATTTTTTGCAGACTGTAAGAGCAATTTTATAAAAGTAAACTTGAACTTTCGATTCAAAACGAAAGTATGTTTCGATGTCCATCAAACAAAAAGTGGAATTGCTGCAAAAAATGGATAAAGACATGAAGAATGTGACAGAGAGGTTAGTGAAAACGAAAAAATTTCGATTGACAAGTTAGTCGGTATTCTCGGCACAACAATTAACGGGACTTGAACAGCGAAACTTTGTAACTGAACAAGAAATTGTGTCTGTTTATAGAATTAAAGAGAAAGTATTATCACATAAAACGAAGCAACTTAAAACAACTTACATTGAAAGAAATGTTTAATAAAGTAAACAAATAAATATTAAGCTTTTTTTTTTTTTTTTTTTTTTTTTTTTTGTAAATTTTGATACCCTTTAGATTATAATTGTTCTTTATTTCATAAATTAAGGTTTCATATTTTTAATTTTAGAATTTCTGCATGCCATCTTACGAGATTTAAACTGATGATCTATAATCTGGAAAAATCGATAATCCGGAATTGCCAAGTCCCGATGAGTCTGGATTAACGACTTTTGACTGTACGATAGATTTAATGTTCCGGTTACAGAAACTTGTAAAACTAGCTCCAAACATTACCCAAATCTAGCTTGAAATAAATTTGTTCCATGACTTACTGGTGGCCTTTTCTGTAACAAAAAGTAACATCTCGAAGAATACATTACGCAGGATCATTTACAAACTTTATGTGCTGATCTGTTACACCACAAACAAGTTTTACATGGGAATTTTTGTCCGAAATTGTGACCGCTGCAATAGAGCAATGTTCACATGATATTTTGGAGCAGAATCATTTCAAGCAAGGATGTCGCTGGAGAAGAATGTACCGATTCACTAGCGAGGAATTGGCCCAAATGCATTATGTTTCTCGGGCCATGGATGGAAATGAACAGTCTACAAGATGCATGTACCAAGAGCACTTCTCAAACAGATATCTGCCAAATGACCTATTGTTTGGATAATTGCACGGCTAATTAAGTGAGGCTGGAATTTTCTAAGAAAGCAGCCACATTGGTTGGGCAGCGTACTACACGTACACTTGCGTAGAGGAAGCTGTGCTATAAGAAATTTAAAAAACCCTGGGAAAAATATATAAGAGCAATCGAACACAGCTTGGATGTACCTCATTCCAGCATTTTGCACATTCTGCATAAAAATATGCTACATCCCTACCACATCCGTAGACTACGGGCATTGAGCAAAGTCGATTAAGTAACCCCTTTGAACAATTTGTGTGCAAATGCTCAAACTTGTTAGATGAAAAGCATCAGAATTATTTACATTTCATGAAAAAATTCTCGGAATTTAAACTCTTAAATAAGAGGGAAAATGTAAGTTATTTTGTTTTCATGTTTAACATTCGTTTTGTGAATTGTGCCCATTAAATATTCTTTATTTTTGTTTTCTTATAGGGTCTGTTAGATAAGTTTTTGATACCCAGGGCAAGCAATGCAGAAAGCAAAGTCTTTTACCTTAAAATGAAAGGTGATTACTATAGGTATCTTGCTGAAGTGGCCACAGGTGAACAAAGGACAAGTTAGTTGAGCTTCCTTTTACTTTAATATATATGTGTAATTTTTATATAAACTGGTAGAGAATATTAAAAAAAAAAAAATAGTGTAAATATGTTGTGACTTCATGTGAAATTCTCTTTCTACATGTGATGTTGGTAGTAGTGATCACTTTTTTATAATTATTATTGTTGAGCACTTACATCTCCAAGTTAATTTCAGTGAAATTTAGTTCTTGGATGTGATTCACTTCTGAAGGCTGATCACTCGTTGTTTGTAAATAAGTTATTCTCCCCATAGGAATTGATGTAAATTGAGTTGAACCATTACTGATTTCTAGATGTTTATTTACACTTTCACAGCAATAATTATTGTGCTAGTTCATAAAACAATTGAAATCGTTAAGCTGAAAAAGTGAACACAATACTAAACATAAAACAGGGTTGAAGGAAAAGAGAGATTGCTTAGAAGTTCCATTCCGTAAAATATCAGATAAGTATCTTTTGGGGATTTCATGTCTCTAGCACTATTTTGACTCTTATTTAGCCTATGTCTCATTAAAAGGTTGTCTTATTTGATTTGTTTATTTGCATTGTAAAATATTTCTAAAGAAAAGCATCATACTGCCATTGAAAATGTTTGTATTGCGTTTTGCTGCTGTATCAGGGTGCAAAATCACTCCACAAAATTTTACCTCATTCTCTTTCTGGCCTTCTGAACATGTTTCTTCTACAGTTGCCTTTTTTTTTTTTTTTTTTTTTTTTTTTTAAATTAATGAAGTATTCCAATCTTCCATGCTGGCCTCATTTTTTTAATCTTTTAGTAACTCTTGCATCTTAATTATTAGAGGCTTATGATTTTGCTCAAAGATGTAGTATTATTGATAAAATCTTCAGCATCAAAGCTCAGTCTTTGTTTGCAACATAATCTGATAATTTTTCCCATTATTAATTTTTACAAAGAAGTCTGCATTATTTTTGATTTTTGTCCATGGCCCTATTATATCGGGAATTATTTTACAGCAACAATTCTAACACAGTATTCATGCCATACTTGCTCCTGTGATAATCTTGTATCTCTGGTTTTGCTTCATGATTGGGGCAATGTATGTATCAAAACATTCTTTGTTTTTATATATGTGCATGCAGTTACTGGTCTGTGCAATGAGAGTGGTTTGTAATATTTTCTGCTTCTGCAAGTCGGTGAACTACTTTAGCAGTGGTCTTTTCTTTTAGATGAGTAGCATATTTTCCTGTTGCTTGCATGTCATTTTATTGGTATTCCGACATAACGAAGTACTGTCTCAGGGTCTTGCTAATGAATAAGAGAAGCCGGTTTAACTCGGAGTACCTAGATCTACTTGCCTGATACAAGTACATTAATTTTTATTTTTCTGTTTAACATGATGTAATCTGTATGCATATATATGCATGCACTCTTTGATTTGAGTGGATGATTTTGCATTTAAACTGTTCCCTTTTTCACTTTTGGTGAAAATCTTTCACTTAAAACAAAATATCAAGTGTCGATTTAAGATAGTTTTGGGTAAGTTTATTGTATGTACGCAATATTCCTTTTCATGCTGACAATGCTCTAAAAATTTATAATTAACTTCTCCCTGTACTTATTTTTCACAGTTTATGAAGTGGTATTGAAAGTTCTGAATTTTGGCTTTAGGAACTCTGCAACTGGTTTTTATCTTGTAGCACAAAGTCACTTAACTATACTACGCTCATAGCTAGCTGTAACTAGCTTCTTTTACCAGTTAAGACCAGTAACTTTCTTATCTTCTCTGTGTATCCACTGTACCTTACTTCAGAAACCAAATCTCCTAGTTAACCCTTCAGTGGTTGTGAAAATACAAGCTGAGGTCATTGATGGCCATCAAAATGTTAATGAAAAACTAGTAAAAAAAGATATAGTTTTTTTAAATGATTTTGGTATACTTTTTGTGTCATCAAAAAATATCTGCTTAAGGTTTTATTTCAATAGGAAGTTTGGTTTTTGCAGTTTTGGTACTTTCTTTTATGCAACTATGCACTCTTCAGGCAACCATGTTCACAACAATCTTTTAGTCGAGCAGTGTTGCTGTATTTACAAGTATTCATTTTGTTGTATTTCAAATTCCTTTATGTGTGTGTGTGAGCAAATTGTGATATTTAAACTCAATTTTACAATATGCGCTTGTATAATCTGCCAGCAGTGGATGTTTGGTTTATTTGTTGTGGGAAATCATGCAAGGACTGTCAGGCCTAGAGAAGGGCATATTTGTGGAAGGCTTTCTAAGGGAAATTTGACCACAACAACAGTGGAAAATGTGTTACACTGGAACGGGAAATGGAATGAATTGCGAGTAAGGTTGAATGTTCTGTGCGCAGAGATTTTTTAAAGCAAAAACAGATTGTTCTGCAGATGGAGGGAAAAACAATGCAAAAAATAAACATTTTCCAAAAAATGTAACCATTTTGTTAATGTGTTGTATAATCCTCATTTAATAATTATAATTTGCATTTTAACCCTTTCAATCCTAATGGGCACATACATCCCAGATATTAGATTTCATTCCCTATTGGATAAATAAAACCCACTAAATGGGTTTTACACTTGCAGTGTTTTTAAGGGATTAGGGAACAAATATACCAATGGGACATATTACCCCAAGAGATATCTGGGAAACAGGCAACGTTAAAAACTTTAAACTCATAATACACTTCTTTTAGCATGTCAACATTAAATTAAACTATTTTTCATAGTTAAATTTTAATCGTGCAAAAGTCGAGTCGAAAGGGTTAAATTGCGAAAAGTGTGTTTTCTTTTGATATATTTGACAATCTTTTTAAAATGAAGTAGCCGAAATCACCACCTTGCATCCAATAACTATTTTAATACTACGTTATACCTAAGCTTAATACTAATGAAAAGGCTAAAGCCATTTCATTAGTAACAAATCCCCAAATTGTGCCAAGGTGCTTGCATTAATGTTCAAGTGCCCTTATCTTTTGTAATGAGTTGAACTATGGTAAGCGATGCATCTGACTGTGTTTGTGGCTATCTTTATCCTCCAAAAAATGATTTTTCTCTACCATTTATGTATACCTCAAGGCAGAGGATGTCATTAGGCAGAATGGGTGAAGTACCTTAGGAGCACAGCTCCTGATATTGCCGCCATGGTGATGAAGACCATTGTAATATGCCAAGCTAAAGTATAGCAGGTAAAGCTCCTTCAAGAGATTATCTTGCTAGTGATTGGGGTCGTAATCCTAGAGCCCCCCAGTCACCTTTTCCTCTCTTTCTCCATTGTGGTTTTCATTTATGGAGGATGGAGCTCACTGTGAGGTATAGTTACAACTCTTTTGTTTCTGTTTCACCATGGTGAGAAAACTGCCTACACTCTTGACGTGCATGGAGACCCATATGGTTGAAAAGATAGATTTTGGTAGTTGAGGGTGAAGTACTTCCCCAACATGCTGCTTTGGCCCTTGCTTGAGATCAAACCGGAGACACTTAGCTGTCACTGATTCTTCTGTCAGTGGCTCAGAGGAGCTACCGGAAGTGCATGGGTGAGCAAAATATTAGTGTCTCCACGTAATTCTTTTAACACATCCTGTCTCTGAGAAAGAACTGCCTGAGCAAAACTTATGTATGACTCCTCAAATTAAAATCCATAGGGATGGGCAACTTCTTAACACAAAACATATCCTGATGTTCTTATCTTCAGAGATACCAAAGACCTTTAAGGCAGGGTACCTGAATTGCCCCATCAGACCTTGCGTGCTGAACCCACTGTTCTCAGTGTCAGTGGTTTGGTCATGCAGAGGCTGCATGTCCTGGAAACCTGGCTTTTGCTCATTGTTCTGTGACCGGTAATGAAAGTCAAAATGTGTAAATTGTGCTGACCATCTATCATACTCGCGAAGCTGCCCTAAATGGGAAGAAGACAAAGAAATGCAGCCTATTTAAAAATGCTCTGAAGCTAAGAAACTGTTTAGTTTCCCTTAGAAAGTCCTTTCCTTAGGCAGAAAACCCTCGAATGTTTTGCCATAATCAACTAAACTAAATCTGTATCTTCAAGAATGCAGAAACTACATGCTTTTCAGCAAACAAGGACCTTCTATTTGATGAGTCCTTGCCATTGTTTCACCGCATCTTCTACCATTCTGCTCCTTTAGTCTGGGGAGTTATCCATTTAATAGTGACCATTTCCCAATCATAATAAACTTTGTAGGAAATGGAAGTTTTTCTGTCTCCAGAAAGCTGTGATTTTTGTTAAAACACACTGGAGTTCCTTCTCTCATCATGCCTATTTCACTGAATAAATGGTAAAAAATATGCAGATTAGATCATGCTATGAGGATTCTTACCAGTAAAATTGTTCAAACAGCTGATATATCTATTTCGAAATAGTCTGTAAAATTCCCAAAATACCTAAGACACCGTTCAACAGATTCAATGTGCTCTTAGGGACAAAAAGGTTGGGGATCCCTGATATAAAGCATTAGAAAACAATTGCATGATTTGCTCCCCACCAATGGCTGAATGGATAAGACTGCTAAATATTGATAATTTGTGCATAGCTCTCAGTTACAGAAATGGCTGTATAGGGGGATCCCTTGTGTAACGTGAATTTAATGTTTCTTTTAATGAGTCATCTACCAACTTTGATATTTTGCCATGATGCTGATATAGTTTTACATTGTTCTATTATGTTGCAGTATTAGTTCATGAAATTGACATGAATATTTTCATTCTTTCATTCAAAACATTATGCATGCATACATTAGTAGTTTATCACAATCCATATATATACTGTATGTGATAAATATGTATAAATGTTGTTCTAGGTGTTGTTGAAGAGTCTCAGAAAGCTTACCAGGAGGCTTTTGACATCAGTAAAAGTAAAATGCAACCTACTCATCCAATTCGATTAGGTTTAGCATTAAACTTTTCAGTATTTTATTTTGAAATACTATCATCTCCAGATAAAGCCTGTCAGCTAGCTAAACAGGTACATTAATTTCATTTTTAGTTAAATATGTTGTCTGTTTTACTGTGTGTTAAGCATATATTTGATTCTCATTCTTGTTGTGTGCATTATTTTAAGTCTTAACGTAATGTGGTTAAAAATTTCTCCCTGAAAGCTTATTAATTTTGAACAATACAACTTTTTATTATTACATTTGTAAAAAAGTATGAAGATTTTGCCTATTTTTTACTAATGTAATTACTGCAAAGTGTGGGTTAATCTGGATATGTCAAATGAAGCTTATAATTTTAATGAAAATGAGGTTTGCAAAACATTATTCTAAATGTAATTCGAAATGTCAGTGTTTGGCTTTTGATAACTTATCCATGTGCTTTGGCATTTATTTTTCCATTTTTCACGTGTGTGTTTTGCCTGATTATCATAAAATTAGACTTTGATGAGATTTAAAAATCGAGGTGTTTTTTTTTTTTTTTTTTTTTTTTTTTTTTTTTTTTTTTTTTTTTGACAGACTTCCTTTTGTTTTCAGCTTTCTTTTCAAAACTGAGAATGATTTTTGATTGGGATGAGGTCACGTGAGCTTCTTTATCATTTTGAGGACGCAGGCTTAATGCTTCTACAAAGCACTTGCATCTTTTATGGATTTGTGACACTGAAAAATCTTATGTCCGTCAAGTCATACATTTGTTAGTTGTAATAATTCTTTCTATAGTTTTAATATATTTTTCAGAATTTGTCAAAACCACGCACAGGTACAAGAGGCCCTGTACCATAGCTAGGAAGCAGCCCCGGATAATGTTTGCCCCTTGTTAAGGAACTTCTGAATGACCTCTTGATGTACAGTAAACTCCAATCCTGAACGGTTAAAGAAATCTCATAAGGAAAACAGACAATTCAATCTTGATTCCCTGCAGAATAGTTCCCCCAAATTAACCCATTTTTCTCAGCTCTTTTGTCAAATTTGAGCTCAAATAGCTTTACTACCATTTTCTTCCTGATTTATAGAAGCATGCACATAACCTCCAAGATTAATCTATTCTTTTCATACATCAGAACTGGTTTACATGTAACCATTTCTTTTAACTTCTTTGTCAAGGCAGAATCATCTGTGCTATTTGTTTCATTTTCTATCATATTTTTGCATATTCATCTAGTCGGTGAGATCAGTATTTTTGAAAATTTTCTGTCTCCATTTTTATTTCATATAGTTTGGTATTTTCATCAGTTATAGAAGTGTGTGAATTCTATGATTTTCTTCCTCTTTTTTGCAATACCAACTGCAAAATTTGAAGCAGGCACTGTTGATATGGTTAATTTGACTGAGGGAAAAATAATAAAATTCCTAACATGGACTGAAATATGACAGTTAAGCTCAAAACAGCATGCAAAACAGTTCTAACATTGAAATGGCTTGAAGTTAGTTGTGCTCCAATTATGTGATCTTGGAAGGTCATTAAACAGTATTATCTCACTAATGTTTTAACAAAATTATGCATTTAGTTTTAGTTTTTGCATTTATTATTATATCTCTTTTTCTGTAATTTTTGCTGATGTACCCTCATTAATAAGCGATGTCTGAAATGTACAAACTTCAGGTGAAGAAACGTATACATCTCTTATTATTTTGAATTAGATCAGTAATTTTTAAATTTGAAGAGGAGGGCAGATACTGTATAAAACCATATTACAATATTAGTGGAATCTTATTACTTTTCCCATAATTCTTTTGACATAAATCTGATACACTGTTTTGCAGTAAAGTAATCAGCTTGCTTGCATTGTGCAGGAATGAGCTGCACTGCTTTCCCTATGCACGCATGAGATTGGATAACATTGCTCAACTTTTAAAATAAATTTCAGCTCTCAGCGTTGCTCTATGTGCATTGAACTGTTAAACTGTTTCACAAGTCTTATTGTGATATAACAAAAGAGAATCATAATTTTGATTTATGTTGTACAATTATAGTTTAGTGGGAAGCCTGAGGAAAATGCAACTGAAAAAGGTGAAATGGCAAATGGAGATATGCTTTATTGAGAGATAAAGAGTTTACAGTGTTGTGAAATCATTCAGGATTTTCTCTACAAAACAGAACTTCAGACCTAGGCATGACAATCAAAGCATTTCATTGCCAAAAGGGCAATTATAATATTCAAAGTCAAATCAATGGATTGGAATTTTTTACAGTGAGAATTATTCATAAAAAGATCATGCTTTAATCATACAAAAACTCCTATGCTTTATGAGGTAAAATTTGAAATTTATGTTTTTTGCAATTGTTAATTTTCCTTTTTTATACTGGGAAACGCAAAAGAAATCTTTCTTATACTGGATCGTAATGAATTGGTGAAATCTGTTTTGGGGGGGTAGGTTTCATATGTATGTATACAAATTTGGGAATTGGAACTTTTTCTAGTATAACTAAGTTATTCAATAAAAAAAATTTCGATAAGGGTCAAAAATAAAAAATATTTTACATGTCAGAGATTTTAAATAGGGATTCCAGGTAATTAGTTATCTTTTTAAATTTTGAAAAATGATAGTTTCCTGAATGAATGTAATTTTTGTAAATTCTTCAGGGATTATCTTTATTAATAACAAATAAATGTTACAACTGATTTCTTGAATTTCTTGACCAATGAAGTATAGTGCACTAAATTTTAGATGTTAGAATTTTAATGATGTTCCTGTTTTAACCTTTTAACTGTCATATACTTGGGCTAATTTTTTTTGAGTGCATCGTATTGTCATACCCGAATATATATCATGAGAAGTTTATTTCGGCTTCAGTTCAACAGATGGCAGCATTTTACTGAAGGTTTCAAAGGATAGAGGTTAAAGTTCAAAGTGCTCAGCATTTTTTTGATTTTTTTGACTGCGAGACTAACATTTCATTTTTGAAATAAAACAAAATTGACAATTTGTGCACCCAAATCATCAAAATAACTTGACAGTTAAAAGGTTAAGTACATAACTGATTTCTTTATTGTCAATTTAACAGTATCTGAATCTGTTTTGATAGGCATTTGATGATGCAATAGCTGAGTTAGATACATTAAATGAAGATTCATACAAAGACAGTACCTTAATAATGCAGCTACTTAGGGATAATTTAACAGTAAGTGTTTTGTACATTCATCATGAAGTAGTTTTAAGTGACCTTTTTAAAAACTGTCCATATTTTTATATATTTGTATTTCATGAACTGTAATTTAGTTTTTGAAAAATCTGTATTCGTGCTTGGATTGTTCAACAACATTATTTTCTGTGAGACTATAATTTGGTTTTATAATTTTTTATAAGCTTTTAGTTCTTTATAGCCATTAGAAATTTTGTATGCATTTTTGGATTCTTCAACAACTTGGTTTTCTGTGATACAATCTTTATACTAAAATGTTATGAAATGTAATATAGCTAAAATTTGATTATACCAGTATGAAATTTAACGTGTTTTTTTTGGGGGGGGTGAATAAAGCCTGAATCTCATGTACAAGTCTCCATTGTAATAAGATTTTAAGTATTAAAAAAAAAAGTGTTTAAGTAAATATACTTTCCACCTTAATGCCAGCATAACATCTGTTTAGTAAAGAAGTACAGTAATTTAATTCAGTTAAGGGCAGCATTCATAAATAGGTCTGCTTTTCCCTCTCTTTTTTCCCCCATCAAGCGGTATTATCCTTTCTATATTTCACATTACCTAGATGATGAAGATGTCTACCACATTTATGATTTTAGTGTATAAATTGCTGATAAATACTAATATAGTTTGATAAAACATTGAAAAAATTATCTGCAAAATAAAGCTGAAGCAGTAGGTGAATTTCAACTTTATTGCAGTTATGAAATGCTGCTCTCCTAATAAGGTAAAAGTTACTAGAAAGTCACAGCTAATCAATGCATTGTTTTCTGGGATGCTGTGATGATTAGTAAAGGGTGATTTCCATGCTCAAATCTTAGATGATGCTTGTGATTGTAGTGAGTGCCTTTGCTGAATAATAGCAATTTGAATAAACATTCTTCTTAAGAAGTTGATATTAGGGAAAGAGGCATATTCCATTCAGAGTACCAACTGTCAAAATTTTTATAAAGATGGATATATGTAAATATATATCCAAAATGTTATGTAATGAATTTCAGGGAAATGTGTCGTTCTGTTGGTATACTATATATTTTTAACTGTTCCATAATATAAAATGTTGTTTGACTTCAGAAATAGAACCTGTTATACTTTATCCAAAAATGTTTAAATGTATTTCCCATAGAAATTTAATCAGAACATACTATTTCACCGAAGTATACTTCATTGAATAATTCAGTTTGCAATCCTCATTTGGTAATATGAGCATATATTTAGATTACTTAGAGCTATTTCAGTATTTATTTTTATCACTTATTTCATTCATACTGCACATAATGAATGTACAGTCCCTTTTATTTGCACATTTAATATTGTTTCATGTTTACATTTAAAATACATCACAAATAATGTAATTCTATGAAAGTATTCAAACTAGTATTATGAATAATCTGCTTTAGAACTAAGCAATTGATAGTTCAGTCTTTCACTTGCTTGTAGGGTTGTTTTGAAAACAACCTCTCTAATAATGCGCAAAAAAGGGGGGGAGGTTTCATTCTACTTTGAATTGCTGTTGATTCAGCTATCATGAAAGTTTGCTGTATCCTTGATTTAAAAAAAAAAAAAAAATCACTTTTGAATGTGGGGTTGGCACAAAAGATCTCATCTGTACTCAGATATCTTTCAAATTCATCAAAATGTGAGGTGGAGCATATTTTCTTTCTAAAATCACCATGTGGCAGTCTGGGATACCCATATATCATTGTGGCTTAAATACCCATACTTCAGATTATCGTATATTGTATTTTGGGGGGAGAGATATTTGGGTTTCTCTAATAGTTACTGAACTGCGTAGTGTGTATTTTCAACAAAAGTATCTTTTAATAGTTTCTTTATCAAAAGGTGGTTGTCCAGAGGCGTCATCGTATTTGAGGCTGAAATTTCCACACTTCAACTTCACAAATCACCTTCAAACTGTGTCATCGGCATTTTCTATTATTTTTCCCTTTTGTAAAATAAGAGAGCATACTGTGACAAAAATAAACCTTTAAGTTCTCCATTCTTAGTATAGCTCTCTGGGGGAAAATTATGTCACATCATGAGCAGAAAAGACTTATTGAAACATCTGCTTAGATCATCACTCTTTACACTGTGCCAAAATAGTTTCAGGTGCATGATGCTCTGTGTATGTGGCTTTAGTAGTGCGCCATTAATGTGCTGGTGCCAAAGTAGAAAAAAAAAAGAGAGATACTAACAAACCAGTAAAAGTAATGCACTTTCTGAACTATAGCCTTCTCTGAATTTATTTCTGTAAAAAATTTTACTAAACTGTCTTGCAGTGATATATTAAAGCTAAAATGAGAAATTGACTATGGAATATAATTAAAAAATGTTTGTACAAACTGGATTTTTGGTTGCTTATGAGTAAAAAGGATATACCATAAGAAAAATGAATGTTGAACAGAAAATGAGGCTGTGCATCTAGTTTTTTATTCTAAAATTTCAAAGGCTGAACTTTGAGGAAAAGTTATTCATGCTGCTAATTGAAAAGTCTTTTATGCAGTGCTATATTTCAAAATGTGTATTTGATTAATACATTTTCATGCAAATTGTTTTTGAATTTCAAAAATGCCTTCAAAATATAATCATAATTGTATCGAATTTACATTCTAACTGTTACATAGACCTATGGTCTGATTTTGGGGCTGTAATAAAATTTTGATATACCAGGGCAAACAAAAAGTCTTTGGAAGTCACTGGTCTGCCGGAATCGAAATTGGGTCTGTTTGTTTTGGTGTTATTTGGCAGATGTATACAGATATTTTCATAGTTCACTAAATGTGTAATTCAGAGATGGTAGACATATTACAATTTTTGGTACAAGTAAGATTTCAAAGCTAATTTATGTTTTCAATACAATGACTGTACTGTAAACTAAAATCTCGTAGATGTGTATCTGCATTTATTAAGCAGCTACTGTGTGACCAAACATCTTAGTAACTCTTCCTGCACCTCGCCTGACCTTCCATCTATAGCTTTTATAAGACCTGTTATACAAATGAATAATAAAAGTATTTGTATATGTAGAGTCAGTTATTTTGAGGCTAACATATGATATAACGATTGCTTGCTTGCAAAATTAGCACCTGTGTTAAATCTTGCTGCTCCCAGCATCACAAATTTCCATTTGTGTTGGTGAAATGAGCTATAATATACTGGCTATGGCACACTGATTTTAAATGTGTAATTATTTGAAAGTTTTTATTTTGAAATTACATATCAGGAGATATACTTTTTGCATGTCCTTTCAGATTAATGACTTATGATTTTTTACTATGCAGGGTATGTTTTATCAGATTGTTTTATGTGTAGATTTCTCTTGTATTAAAAATCAATATTCTTTATCTCCCATTTGTGGGCGGCCGAGCAGTAAAGACGCTGAACACTGGTAGTTTGGTCCGAGGTTCGAAAACCCTCAAACGGGCTGGCTGCATGGGTGTTTTTGTGGTTTTCCCCATGTGTAACGGGTATACGAGCCAGTGTCCCTTAGAAAGTCCTCCACAAAGGCATCCCTCCCTTTGGCAGATAGCCCTCATGTGCTTTGCCATAATTAAATAATCCAATCCAATCTGCATGCAGATTCTTGTTCTCAATACAATCAATGTACTATGTTAGCGATAGAAGCTTCATAACAAGATTAAATTAATATGTTGTTGGAAAAAGTACATAAGAAAAGGAAATGTCTTAGCTATTGATGTGCTTGACAACAGTTGCAGTTTTTTAGTACATAAATTTTACCAGTTTGTCATTTTAATTGACATATGCAGCTCATTATGAGGTATTTAAAGCATTTTAGCTTGCTGTATAAGAAATGGGTTCATGCAAGTATTATTATGGTTGACTGTGCTGAATATAAAAATTTTATATTTATTAGATACTTTGCCTTTTTCTAAATAACTGCTTATTTTTTGTTTCATATACATGTGAAATTATAAACTCCGTATGCAAAGTTAAAAAAAAATAGTTTTTAAATGTGTTTATAATAATGTATCAAATGAAAAAAGCTCTTTTTTGAATGTTCATTATCAGTGAAACATTAAGTGCTATTTTAAATTCTTAGAAATTCCATTGTAACCCGTAATATTGTATGCATATGTAAGCCCGCATCTTGTTAGCTGTGTTATTTTTGTAATCACCCTGAGCATTTTAATTTTTTGTTCAAGACATTTTTTTAATTTGAAATGCTTAATATGAATAGTTGTTGTTAACCCAGAATAAGTAAGAACACATGTGATATTGATTAGCTGTATTATGTTTTTATGATTTTCCTCAGAACGGAAAAATCCTTTAACATGGAGAGTCCCTCCTTACAGCCAAAACTTACTACAGGTACTTTGCCCTGATAACATAATAAAAAGCAAAATAGATTATAGTTTTAAAATCTATTTCGTATGTTTTGCATAATTTTTTGAACAAAACAGCAATTTGTCATCAGTCCCTTTTTTGGGGTTGAAGGTATTTTGCTTACTATTATAGCAGAAGACTATGTTAAGGAGTTTTTATGGATTAATAAATTATAAATTTGGGTTTATGTGATTACTTTGATATGTACAATTGTGTTTGAATCATAACATTAAAATGTGTTATTTTATTTTCAGCTTTGGACATCTGATACTCAAGCAGAAGATGGTGAACAGCAAGAGAATGCTGATAATTAAATCGCTTTTCTCATTCCTCATTTTGGTTGTGTATTCCAAAGCAGCCATTGCTTTTTATGTTTGATATGCTGTTTTGAAGTATGGAATCAGGCTGAAGATTTTTCAGTTTGCATGGAAGTGAGTTTCATCATTAACATTATGCTTTACTACTCATCAAATAGTAGTTTGATTTTTTCCCCTCTTTAAGTCTGTATACAGTTAACAACATGGAAAGTGTTGACATTTGAATCTAAAGTGCATTTCAGCAAAGCAGTGCCTCATCAAGGGCTCATCAATCTAGCTTTGCATGCTCATTTCGATTTTAGGAGTAGCCCTAGGCCAAAAATGTCTAGATAATAGTCTGATTAGGAACTAGTTATCTGAAGCTACAAACTTATTTTTTCATACTTCTGAATGAGATGACTTTTCCTTCACTAGATATTTTTTGTGTGCTGAGGCTCATATATTACTATAGCACACATGAATGAAGAGAAAAACTACTCGACTAATTTGATACTGAAATTTTACTGTTTTGTTGCTTTTCAAGCAGAATTTATCTTTTTTTTTTTTTTTAAGTCTAACAGTTGATGCTGATATTGATCATTCAGTGTTAACTTTTGAGTACTTAATATTAAAAAGCATATCTGTATCTTCTGTTGGACTTAAACTGTTGATAATGGAATGCATTAGCTATTACCATTATATACAGACTTAAGTTTTGAGAGTTTTGTTTTTGAAATTTATACATTTGAATTTTATATTGTGATATTTATGTAGAAATGTAAATTTTGGCAATAACTGAATACAGCTCAACTAGTCTTATTAATTGATGCACAGAATTTTTAACATTGTTGTCTTTTTTTGTATAATATAAAAATGCTGCATGAAAAAATGTTTAACATCTATGCACTAGATATTTCCTGTTAATACATTTTTTACAATCTGAAATGTTTGTATGTGAGTTTTTGTCAGTTTTCATGTTTCAGCAAATTTGTTTTTATAAATCTTAAAACTTTATACCTCGTTTTAGTTATTTGAAATGTTTCAATCAAATTGTATTGTCCTTTTTGCCGTGAAATGTAGCAAATTATTATTAAATTGTTCATGATATTTATTGCACTTCAGAACATTAAATTTTTGTTATTCTGTGATTATGAATGTTAATAAAAATGAACAGAAATTTTGCTTTGTGTACATTTCATTGTGGTTTTGAAGCCGTGTTCAGTCAATCCAAGTTTTTAAATATTTTAGTTCTTACTTTCTTGTGTGTTATTATTCCAAAAAAATTTCATCAAAATATTAAGTTTTAATTTAGATTTAAACAAATAATAATTTTCTTATTTGGGTAGCATTTTTATCTAAATGTAAAATTTACTCGATGTATTATGGATTAAAATGGAAATGTTC
Source organism: Stegodyphus dumicola (assembly GCF_044657685.1). Classification (NCBI taxonomy): domain Eukaryota; kingdom Metazoa; phylum Arthropoda; class Arachnida; order Araneae; family Eresidae; genus Stegodyphus; species Stegodyphus dumicola. Next base: position 188,595,587 of record NC_140781.1, read on the forward strand.
AAAGATATTTGAAAAATACCAAATTATGAAAAATGTTTCATGTATCTTAAAGAACAAATAACATAATAGGGCTGCACGTCTGTGCTGGAGTAGTTGTAAAACATTTGTCAAAAGTAATTCAAACTGTTTTTACATTTAAACTTTTTAAATCTTCTTTGTCCAGTGTATTGAGAATTACTTTTGAGCCCTTAAGACTGAAATGTTTACTTTGTGTCAAGCACCTAACATGTGAAATTCCTATTGTGTTTGCTTTTAATTAAAATCTCTGGATTCTGACGTATGCTATTTATATATTTTAAACAGAAAATTTCAATTCTTACTGTTGATAGTTAAAATGCAAAATTTCTAATTAAAAGATATATACATCAGTGAAGCTGGAAATTATATATACAGAAATCAATGTATATTACAAGTATGTTCTATTATTGTTACACTTTTATTAAAAAAATTTAACTTTTCCTGAAATTTTGAGAGTATTCGGTACATACAAATACTGAGCTGTATTTAAGGAATAAAGCAGCAAGACCATTTAAGGGATAAAGCATTAGGATTGTCCTCTATGATATTTCATTCATTTCTGTTGACGTATTCTATAAACATGTAATGGTATAATTAGACTTCTTTTACATAATTATGATACAAGATACACGAGTGACGTGTTAAAAGCAAGGATTTTTGTGTCTTAAAGCATTATTGTGTATTAAGTATTTGAAGGCTATTGAGTTCAGAATACAGACCATTGTGCATTCTGAACTCGTTAGCCTTTTTCTTTGTACCGAAGCCAAAACTAAAACAACTTTTCCTTATGTGGAATGTTAAGATGGTGAATCAAACTCCCGGAAATAGCTTTTCGCCTCTTTCTCTGCATTAATGTAACCTTTCGTGTGCGCGAGTCCAGATAGGTGCACGTTCTATTGGTCAAAGAATTGCGAAAGCGGTAGAAAATTTTTTTACATTTCATATTATTTTCCTCCCACCAAAGACTACACATGTTTTAATTTCTATCAAGATTTTAATAACTTGCATTCTCGTTCCGCGTGGTCAGTTCACATTTGCGTTTATTATGATCATTATGCTTATATTATGAGCATATGTATAAATATTTATAATAATGTATTTGCAGTAACTGCTGAAGTATAGATAAACTTTAAAAATGGGTAAGTGTGTTTTAACACAATTAGCTTTCTAAGGAATAATATTCGGAATGGCTTAAATAAAGTAATCGATAGTCAAAATAATTTCCTTTTTTGTTTGCCAATGCATATTATACAGTACGGAATTTGGGAGGTCCTCTTTCTCTGCAAAATCTCGAATATTAAAACTGTTACAGTTTGCAGCAAAGCAAGCAACGGACTTTTTTTTTTTTTTTTTTTTTGTCACTTCCCAATTTGAATTGAGTAGGATTAAAAGTTCTTTGGTCTACCAACCCAAGTGCAGAATGATTCTATTCCGGAAATTTAACGCAGTCTGTTCAAAATTAGAACGAAAAACACCCCAGATTGGTACGTCTCTTTTCCTTGATTTAATTATTTGTTCTCTGAATACCGACAGCTGTTTATTCCGATTGCATAACATCACATGCGGAAGAATTAAGGCACACGTATTGTGCAATAACATTTGCGATATATTGCAGAGATAAAAGTTTTACTGTGCTTGCTAAGCAGGTTATTTTTTAGTTCCATTGGGCTATTTTTATATGATGTACATATTGAAATGTCAAAAGCATTATTTAGCTGAAAAATCTAAAGAACAGCTACAATCTAACCCCCCTCCTCTTTTTCCAGTTACGCTCGACTATATCCGCATTTTTCAGATATTCTTCAATTTCCGAGAATAATTAAGCTTTAACTGGTACAGGATGACTACATGAAGCAATTTTCAGCCTTCTGATTTCAGAAATGTTCCTTTTTTACTTATACTACTTTGCTTGCAATATCTGTTATACAATGAAAATTTTAAGTTAAATTATTTAAATATTAATATGAGTGGAAAAATTAATTGTATTTATTTTCTCTATTTCAAACTGAAATTTCATCATTAAATTTTGTAATATAATTTAGTTCTGCATAGTTTTTTTTCTTCTCTCATTGTAAACTAGTTCTGTAAATTGAACTTATTTAAAAAAAAATGTTTTCCATGATTGAGTAATACTCATTCTCTCTTAACAAATATTGAATTTCTCATGTTTTAAATTACAAGTGTAATTATTCTTATAAGGTTATGCAGTTGTGTATAGTGTAATTAGACATGTGCTTATTTTTTATTAAAATGTGCGTATAGGTGCTTATTTTTTTTTAACTAAAATGTGGCTAGAAGGAAAAAATTTCAGCTTTACTGAATGGAAATTTAACATAATTTGTGAATAAGGTATGTGAAATTTTCTAGTTAACTTGTATTTAAAGTCATCATAGTGGAATGAAGTTTAAATTTAATTCTATGTTACCTTTAAATCCTTAGAACAAGTTAATCTAGAATCTGAAATTTTAATGCCAGAAGCTTTTTTATGTTGTAGACATTAAATAGGTTCAAAAATTTTTGTTCTTTCTGTTAATCATTACTTCAGTATGTTTCAGTTCGCTTTCCTAGCGAAATGACTTGGTAAACGTCCTCTAAGTGGTAAATTTCTGAAATGTATCTGAAGGTCTTCTAAATGCTGTTAAGGCAAAGGAAACTTTTCTGGTGTTCATCTAGTGTTCATGTTAGATTGTCATACCAAACCTTATTTGGGATGATGTAAATCTGATACGTTTGAGGAAAGTGTTCTTGTAAACTAGAAGGGATAAAATTTCAGCACTATTTACTATCCAGTATCAGTTTAATTAAAATAAATCTAGAATTGGGTGATTAAACATTTCTACATGCTTTCTAATTGTAGGTGCTGAGAAGTTTTCTCTAGACTAAGAAATTTGGTATTGATTACATGCTGGTGCGTGATGTAGGGTTGGTTACCAATCTTGTGCCTGCAGGGTCTGAAGTATATGTTAACTTTGTTTTCATGTTTCTGGGCATTATCTTAGGTCTGTGCTTGTGTAGTATAGGCATGGAAGTGCCAGCTTTTAGTGTTTCCATGTAGCATGAGCAAAGTAAATGGCAATTTACACAGCCTTCCTAAGTGAGCAAGATGAGAATGTAAAAGACCATTGACAGGTAAAGAACTTGCAGGATAATTGGAAGGCTATTGGACAAGGTTAATTAGTTGATTCAGTGTCTCAGGTAAAGAAGATTGTCCATAACACAGATGATTCTGAATATTTGATTACTAAAATGCATCAAGTACAGAAATTTCAATACAAGAATTTGTTGCATTAGAAAATTTAATTTGGAGAGATGCATTGTCAACCTATATGAAATCGTTTGCTTAAATTAGAGTGACTTCTGTTGAAGCTTTGTATATCTACAATGGTGGTGAACATGTTAAATACAATAAAAGAAAGTTTCAGCCTGAGAAGTGAGTGAGTAATGGGTGCTTCAAACTAGAAAATCCAGTTATACATGAGAACTTTGTGATATGTGAAGCTTTTTTATTAGTTATTCGATAAACATCTGCCATTTTAAAGATGTAGTTTTTACTGTTAGTTGTTCATGATATTGAACCAGGAACATTTAAGGCAGTTCTTTAAAATAATCCTATCTTGTAGTTGCCCTCATGTTTATATTTGCTAGCCGGTGTAATTCCTCATACGTCACAAGGTTTGAATCTCTCCGGCATTTGCTTTTGCCTCATCTCATAAGAAATATATATGTACTTCTATAGTGTGTTTTCGCAATACCAAAATAGTCGCCATAAGACTGTTAAGCTCTGAAAATGAGTTGCCATCTGAAATATTCCCATGGGTGGTCAAAAATTGAGTTAGCTGTTTAATCTTGGAGTCAGTTACAGTTTTGTTTTGCTAAATCCAGACATTTCTTGCCAAATCATATTTTAATCTGTAAAGCTTTTTTTTTCTTGTCTTCAGAGCACACGGCCTGTCACTTATGTTTGTAGTTTTTGAATGATCAGGGGCAGCAACCTAGGATGCCAACTAAGTTGTCCTTATCAGCAACAACTACATAAAGGTATAATTTGTTGGAATTTTAGTGTGTTTATTTTATATAGGGTGCTGAAAATGTTGGAGCTAGACTTGGTCAATATAGGTGCAGATTACAAGATGAACATTTTGACAGCACCTGTAATAAATGGCTTTGATTTTACTTAGAATTTGTATGCATCTTTTGTGGTCATGACTGAGGTCATTAACAAAATTTTTTTTAACTTGGAAGGGTTCAGTTTTAAATTTTGTCTCAGTTTCTGTAGCATTTTCCTATTTTCTAGATGCTTTTCAAGAGTTCTTCTGGCTATTATGTTATCCAGATGTATGAGACATACTTTATGGCAATTATTCCAAAACCCTATTGAATATTTGAATGCCACTGAACAATAGGCCGGTTTGATAAGTTGCATAGTTTAAAAGGGATCATTTTGGCATTTAGTAATTTTTGAGTAAATAAGGACGCTGTCAATCCTATATTGCATTTCTGGCTTGTAACTACAAATTGAATCTTAATGGTATCTTTTGCATGCAGTGGCATATGTTTGCAATCTAGCATCGAGAATTGTGGAAGTACAGCAGAAAAGTGAATTTTTCCATAATGGGATAGGGTTATATACAGAAAGTGCTCATTTTTTCATACATCTAAAATAGCATACTAGCTCTAGTGTTTATTATCATTTAGAAGGTAGATTTGCATTCTCCTTCCACATACAGTCTGTGATCTCCCTGAAAATGAAAATATTATGTAAAACATAATGGCTGAAATATTTTTTTTTTCATTCAGTAACTTCTTTTTAACGTTTTTTTTCCCCTCAAAGCAGTCTCTAGATTTTAAGCAGAAAACATTGCTTTCATAACTGCAGTCCAACACTTTATTATTATTGCTTTGTGCACTTAAATGGATCAAGAGCTTTAAAGTCTTCAGAACAGGAGCATTCCTAAAGGGGCTATTGCTGCAAACTCTTGAAACACTATAATAAAATTTCCTGTTGACTGTTTTGAACAATTTTCTACATTATATATCTCTGAAAAGGGAGGGATGCCCCGTGGTCTTTTTAAGGGAAACTGGCTCGTATCCACGTTACACATGGGGAAAACCACGAAAACGCCCATGCAGCCAGCCCGTTCGCCGGGACTCGAACCCCGGAACGAACTACCAGTGTTCAGCGGCTTTTAACGCTCGGCCGCTGGTGGGCCGGAGGTTGGGGCTTGTCATAAGAAACTGAAACAGCCCTTGTCTCAAGTTTTCGAGTGGCAAGAAAACTGCCCACATGTTTGCCGTGCGTGGAGACCCGTGTTGCTGGAAAGGAGGGTCCTGATAGTTGGGGGGGGCGAAGTACTGTCCCCAACACGTTGCTTTGGCCTCTGCTTCAGCTAAACGGGAGGCACCTTAGTCGTCCTCACGGGTGTCAATCGGCTGGTCACTAGTCCTTGTGTCAGTGGCTTGGGGATAAGCTGTCGGGAGTACCTGCTTTTGGGAAAGCCGAATGTGAGGCTTCAGTTTGCGTATAGGTCTGGCTAGCCCTATCACAGGAATCTGTGTTCCCTTGTTGGGCTTCGTGGTGGGTGGGGCCGTCGGACCCGAATCTTTTTTTCTTCAATATGGCCAACTCTCACATTTACCTAATTAAAGACTTCGAAGTCGCTCAAAGCTCTAGTTCTGAAAAATCTGCTGCTAAAAAGTACGTACAGATGCAAATGCAAATAATCCTAATAATAGTCCCCGTTTCCTTGATATTTCTAGTCCTTCTGGCGAGCTGCAGAAGATGTCTCCTTTTGTAATAAATAAATACATACGATTGATGAGACTTTTGCTGCCGTTTCTTCTAGCAGAAATTATTCACCCGCATTTCTTTCTATCAAGCAGCGCTCTGAGAGAAATCCCATCACTTTCAACTCTTCCAACTAGGAGCCTTATAATAGAGATTTTGATATGCAGGAGATAAAGAGAGCTTTGTTGCAGACTCATAGGTCTTCTCCGGGTCCTGATGGCGTGTATTACGAAATGCTGAAGCATTTGTCCTGTAAGTCACTAACTGCCCTTCTCAGTCTTTACAATAGGGTGTGGAAGGAGTGAACTTTTCCCAGTGCATGGAGGAGAGCTGTTGTGATTCCTATTGCTAAGCCAGGGAAAGACCCAAGGAATCCTCGAACTATCGGCAAATTTCTCTTACTAGCTGCGTATGCAAACTGTTTGAGAAAATAGTAAACAACCGCTTAGTCTATTTCTTGAAGAAAAAGAATATAATTTCCTCCTATCGAAGCGGTTTTCGAAAGAGAAGATCAAGGATAGATAACTTGCTTCTTTTGGAGACATCTATTCGTAAAGCTTTTGTAAAAAGAAATCACCTTTTCTCAATTTTCTTTGATATAGAGAAAGCTTATGATAAGGCATGGAGATACGGTATACTTCGTGATCTTCATGATAGTGGCTTGCGTGGCAACTTACCATTTTTCATTCAGAATTTTTTGGAAGCTAGAACTTTTCAAGTAAGAATTGGCTCTGTTTTGTCAGAAGTTTTCAAACAAGAAGAGGGTGTGCCTCAAGGCTGTGTGCTTAGTGTCAGATGAGTTTGTACAGGATTCATGGCTAAAGTGACTTAATCACTTCAGTAATTGTTTTAATAAACCAGGATTTTTAGTACAAGGTGCAATCAAATGCTGTCGATTCACTGTTTTAGAGGACTTAAAAGAGGATATCGTCGAAGTGTGGAGCAAAATTTCATATGCCTACCAGAATGCAGTTAGCGAATTTACTCGCATATTTCTGGCTTTCACATAACTTTCTCCCTAGCTTTCTCAGCATATAATTTAGAAATATTTTATTTATGATAACCATACAGAAAATAATATCTATACTGTAAAACTGCACTATATAAGTAAGAGAATAGTACTGGAAACTGTAATTATAGCTGACGTCCTTGAAATATAAAATACAGTAAAAGTAGTACGTCTATTCTTAGTTGTTTTTTAATGTATTACCATCGGTCGAGCGGAAAAATCGCTGAACAGTGATAGTTCGTACTGGGTTCAAGCCCAGGCAAACGCGCTTGCTGCATGAGCGTTTCCGTATTTTTTCCTAAATTGTAACGTGAATACAGTTTCCCTTAAAAATTCCTCCTCAAAAGCATCCTTCCTCTTAGACAGATAGCCCTCGAGCGCTTTGCCATAATCAAATAAACCGAATGATTTAATCTACTGCGTTATTCTTTCACCCCTTGCCTTCAAAACTGGTAGATACCCAGCGCGTAATTTTTCTCTCTTAATTTTCAGATGTTAAAGCTGGTAGAAAATAGGAATGATATACGCGAGTATATATCAAGATCGAATTTATCGCACTTAAGCATATTTATACTGATAACATGCATCCATAGTTACTTATGAATTAATTATTTTAAGAAATAGTGCTTTTCAAAAGAAATTCTGAAAACTCTTGTTTATAATGTAAAAATCTTAATAGGTAAAATTTAAATTTCACAACTTAACTTACCGCTGAAACGATAATGAATTTCTTGTATAAGACATTCTCTCATAAAAGATAATTAAAAACAGAAAAAAACATGAATAATAATTAATAATAGACAGAAGCATTTTCGCATGAACAGTAGTCAAAAATAGAAAGCTCTTGTACAAAATAAATTTGTGGGAAGGGGGGAAGTATGATTCAAAATCATGAGAATTTTTAATTTTGAAAAAGCTGTATTTTATTCTTTTAAGGTCTGACCAAACTACTTCAACAACGTTTAGCTTTTTATCAATCCTGTAAAATAATAAGGGACTTTTAATTTTCCCTTGATTTTACAAAAGCTGCTTGCTACTGTATAATTTCTGAAATCAAATTTGTAAGGTTAATTTTTTTTTTTTTTTTTTTTTTTTTTTTCTTAAGGAAATGATTGAATGCACTCTTTTTAAATTTTTCAAGAACGCTTGTTTAAGGTGAGAGAATGTCTTAACATCATGTTGACTGTTTAGATTAAATAAGAAGAAACTGATTATGATAATTTTTATATCTACCTCAGATAAAGAAATAGCTAAAATTCAATCGTTCCCTTTTTTGGGGGGGAGGGAGGGGATCTTTGTAAAGGAGATATTAGTTCTAAGTATTTGTAAAGGAGATATACAGTATTCTTCTTTTGCAAAATGTAGCGTTTTACGTTTATTGCCATAACTTTATTTCTAAACACATGTCTCAAGTATACTTTTTTCGGCTTCCATGAATTCTACAGTTTCTAATATTCTATAGCAGTTATTTATTAGGTAGTTGGACATTACACTTCTAGAATGCATGGTTTCTAAATATGGAATACCAGTCAGAAAGTTGGAATTTGTCTTATAGAGCAATGATAGAACTTGACAGATAAGTCACAGTTTCAGTTCCTGCTAGATACGTAATCGTATAATAATTTTGTTTCTTGATCATCAAACTTTTTAGTTAGTCAACAATAAATTAATTAATTTTAGATACAATAAATTAATCAAATTTAGTCAATAATAAATTAATTTAAAAGATTAAAAGTTAATCTGAAGCGCGCAAAGTATAAGAAACTAAAATAATATAGTCCTATTGTATTATTTTTATGTAGCTGCTGTTTTGTAAAACACACTGGCCATTCTTTGGCAACAGCACTCAGTCGGCAGTCATACTCTATGTCTATGCTCTGCATAGAATCTCATAGTCTTTAGATAGAAAAAGTGCTCATTATGAAGCTACTATTTTGTAAGAGCACGTAATCCATTCGACCAAGAGAGCTCAGATTCGGTTCCTATTCAAAGCAAGTCTTTCTTCATAATTTTGTTGCTTGGCTGCGAAACATTAAAAAGATTAATGAAAAATGTATAAGTAGAGATTAAAATTATACTTACTTGACAAAACATTACATACAATAAGCACAACAGAATATAAGTTTATCTCTAGCTCGAACAACTGCCATAATACATCCTGGACTCATGCTTGTTATAGAACTGACTATAAATTTGCTCGACACAAGCGAATCGTGTGACCATGGGTCTAAGATTACGCCTTATGACATCCTAAATATGATTTATAGGCTTTAAATCTCCGATTAGTGGATCACTACAGGGTCTCAAGCTCAGATAAGTGTACTATGTAGCCATACTATGTAGATACGACCATGGTGCTATTGAAAAACTATTCGATTCAACATAGCTACAGAAATGCCAGAACAGTGGTAGCTTACAATGTTTCACCGGCACAAAAAGCCTTAATGAATACCAGAGACTGCATCATACATAAGCTTGGAACCGCCATTGCCTAAAACTGTGTCAGTATGGCAGAAGAGTTCCAATGAAACCGTATGTTACTTTCGCCACACTTGGACCCTGCCGTCCGATGAAGTTTGAAATCAAGATTCTTCTCATTAGACAATATACTGGAAGTCTGCGGGTGCCTCATTTCGATAAAGCTGACACCAAACTAATTGCCTTGCTCGATGACGGAAAGTCAACAGTAACCCACTTATCGTCGGTTTCTGCCTTTTTAAGAAATGCATCGTACAGGTCTTTGTTGGCAAGCTCTAGGCCCGTCCCTTCCTCGCTTAAAACTCCTTAAAAAATTGCATTTGGTTGCATTCTGCGCAGCCGTCGCCCAAATTGTGGTATGTACGAAATTCAGCAGCCTGTGCTAGCCCCAGTCTACAGGGCAAAGCGACGCCGTTTTCTCGTTAGACTGTGATGTATCCATCAATCCAAAATCTTCTTATAGTCTTCTGAATGTTTTCCGATGAAAATAAACGGCCTCAAATCAACTGTTCCATAAATTTGCATAAGAAAAATGCAGATTTTTTTTTAATATTCTTTGAAAAATTAGATACTTGTGATATCTTTTAAGACCTCCAAAATTTCGTGAAAATAATGCTTTAATTTCCTCCACAAAATAATGATTGAATCATTACTCTCCGTCGAAGACTTTCAACACAAAACTGGTTTTCGGCCAAACACTAATTCTCTTTAAAAGATTCTTGCCCATTTATCCCAATATATGGATGGATCATCCAGTGCGCTGGTCCTACCTCGATCGAGTTATTGACATTTCGAAGTTATTTTCTGATGACTAAAATGCGGTATAAAACCCGAGTCCAAGAAATGAAACAACATCCGTCGTAATAAATGAATGGCTGAGCAAAAAGAAAATGCTTCATCGAAAATTGTAAATTTATATCCAAAATTTGGAAGCATAATATATAGCTAACGGTCTTATCGTGCATCTGTCAAAACCCGTTCTTTGACCATTAAAGAATTTCGCTCTCTTTAGAGAAAGTTGCAACTGATGATTACGAAAACATTGCCCTAAAGCTGTCTTGCTCATTTTTCACGTCTACCTTTTTTTTATCCCAAATAATTTGTATTCCATTCGTCTATTTCATATTAAGTAAAAGGAAATTTTCTTGCCTAAGAGCATCCAAATTTCTCGCTAGGAAAGAAATAACGCATCTTTGTTTCTGAGCTTTGTTTAAAGTATTGCGAGTTTCATGTATTTAAAATTAATTTATTAAAACTTAAATGTAATTTTTTTATGCCTTTTAAGACGTTTTTGATGCTAGGCGAAGCACCAAAGGCTCTGAATAAAATTTTAGTGTCAGTCAGTAGAACAGTGTTATCGGTAGAAATCCAGTTATCGGGATTATGTGGGATTACAGCCCATTCGAATAATGAAAAAAAAATTCCGATAATGGTATTCTTTCTCTCTCTCTCCTGCAGGCAAAATTACTCCTAGTAAGGTAACTGTATTTTCTTGCGTAATGTATTGTATTTAAAGGAAAACAGACCGTTAAATGTATTTCGTTATTTTCATCAAATTTTAGTAAAGATTTATTTTCCTGAACAAAGACAAAAATTTCTTACATGCAAAGGTTTAACGAACATTCTATTTTCGGCAAAATTTTTCCAAGAACACAAGTCATTTCTATTTTAATTAAATTAAACAACGAATTTTTTTAGTTACTAAATATAATCTTTTTGCTTTCACTGTACTTAACTTTTTTTTGCTTGAGTAAACATTGCTAAGATAAAAATTCGTTGCCTGGAGCGGAATTTCATTTAAAGTCATCCACTTTATTTATTCTGTTTTTAGGAAAAAATTACGCAGTACCTTAAGCAGAGTAATACTCAGAAAACTGCAAAAATTGGCCAGTGTTACGCGTATACTTTTATACCCAATAATGCGCAAGCTATTGTTTCTTTCAGGCTAATTTAAAGATCGTTCACATTCACTCAAGTTAATTTAATACTTTCATAATAAAAATTTCCTCTGTAGGATTTTATCGCCACCCAGTCCGTAAAGGGATTTGTGATGCTGACTGCCGTACCAGTGGACCCGGGTTCGAATCCCGGAGAAGGTATGGATGTTTGATGCCTGTGCGGGATGAGTACACTCAAAATACAGGCGAGTCGAAAGTCTTCTCAAGTGGTTTGGTAGTAGGGAAAGACAGATAATATTTGTCGGACACGATTCTGCCCACCTAACCGTTATAAAGATAGTTATATGACATAAGAGCCCCGCCGATAGCAACTACAAACGAGGACATCCAGCGACCTAGACGACGGAAAGAGGGGTATGAAATCCTCGGCTCAGGCGAAATACTTTCGATGCCATTTGGATACCCGCGGATGATACTAACCCGGTTTAACACAAATTTAGCGATTTTCGAATCCATAAAAGTTTCTAACAAAATTCTCCAGTTAATGAATAAGTAAAAATATGGCACTCCTTACTGGAGTATTTCACATACAGACACTTCGTAGTCAGAGATGTGAAACCGAAAGCCAATTGATTGCTAAGCCACGACTCACTTAGCCAAAGAAGACGTGTAATAAATGCCAGTTACACAAAAACTGATCACAATTAAAAAGTCTTAAATAGTAGATGAATGGGTGATTATGATTGTTAATAGTCACATAACAATAATATAGTACAATATGTGGGTAAGGTATGAGATTTGTCTAGCAGAGAGATAAAATATTACCTAGTTACATATAGAGTTTGATACAATACAATACAAGAAGTGGATTATGAGTAAATAAATGTGTGAGTCACACATAAGATTCAGCATAGCTACATAGAAGCAATAAATACCAAAACATGAATGCAGTCAGACACAGAAGATTAAGAAATTAAATTAAGTTCCTTAAGACCGCAAAGCGGCTTTTTTCGATTTTCATGTAAGTTATAGTCAGGAACAGGAATTGTTGGGTTATAAACTTCAGGAATTTTCCTGAAAAATGAGTCGTATAACATAGCCATATAATTTTGGATTTCAAGGATGTTGAGCTCACGAAGGACTGCCGAGTTCCTAATGAACCATCTACAGCCCATCGCCTCTCGTAATATAATGTCCTGAACAATTTGTAGTTTTTGCATATGCGTCTTACAGGCACATCCCCAGACAGGGCAGGCGTAGGGATTCAACATGGTCTTGTAAATGAGTATTTTATTATCACTAGAGAGAATGCTGTTCCGAGCAATTAATGGGGCAAGTGTACGTTTACGAACTCGGAACTTAGCTAAGAGCTGTGTAATGTGTGGGGTTTAAATGAGCCAGCGATCAAGAATAACGCCTAAGCAACGGACCTGCTTAGTCAGTGGGATGGGGATGTTGAACATGAGTATGTTGTCCGGATCCAGATCCTCAGACTGGTCCCCGTGGATCAAAATTAGGGCGGAGCTGCGCAGTTAATGCAATGGGACTGACCCACTGGTGAAATTCTGGTGTTCCACTCACTTATCCCTGTAGTGTGTTATCTTTTCAAACCATTTAATTCAGTGAAAAATTTAACCCGTCCAAAAAGATAGAAAGAAGGATCAAATGTAAATTGCTAACAAGCTTCATTTTACTTGCTCCAAGACGAGAAGGACTACCGTATCGAAGGCCCTGGGTTCGAATCCCGGAGAAGGCATGGATGTTGTTAATATCTAGTATCTGTACCGCATGACGGCTCTTAAAATAGCCCAAAGTTTTCTCAAGTGGTTCGTGGTAGGAGAAGAGATATATGAGACACTCGGCCCGTCCCCCGGGGTGTTTTTCTTCAAAATAATGGCGAAATCAAACAAAGTCGCACTGTCACCTGTATGGTGCTCAAGGTTCTTGCCAACGACAGACACGATTTTCTACTTCTTGGTACGATAAAATTAAATATACGATAAATAAAATACGTGGGTTTTTTTCGTAGGTCAGATAAGTGAGATTAGTCACTACAACAACCCAACAAGAATAACAAACAAGATGAAGTTCTGAATATCCGTAATTGTTGTAATTGGATCCGCAAGGATTGTATCAGTAATCCTTCTAATTCCAAACTGAAGTTTTGGATATCCGTAATCCTTGTAATTGAAATTCTGCTCAACCCTATAAAAATAATCATGATAGTTTTTATTTGTATCATAACTGCATAATTAAACTCACATTTCTAACATTGTTTTATTCTAGTCAATCTCTAGTTTCATGCATCTAAGTGTCAGAAACATGTCCTTCCTGAAATAATCTAAAAGTCATACATCTAAAAGTCAGAAACATGTCCTTCCTGAAATAATCCTAGGCTTGTTATTAGTAGTTACACATGTATAATCTGGCACCAGTGTCGTTTTAATGCATAGACTGTACCCGGGGGAGGCGTGAGTATAGGAATTCATATTTAGGCAAATTTTTGCTTTTATTATTGAAAGTGTTGGTCCTAGAATATTACTAAAGCAGAGGATCCATGATTCGGTCAAGACGACCTTGCTGAGCACTGCTTGTGAAAATATCGAGTATGAAAACTGAATATCGTTTTACAGTTTCCCCCCCCCTAATATTTTCCATTATAATTTACTTGAACTATTGAGGGGGAAGGAGTTTGCATGAGGTTTATATACGGAATTTTATTAGTAGAAAGGTCAAATATGCTATCAAGGCAGTAGCGAAATATTTTTATGTGACAGCAAAGTAAAAGAACTGCAGACATTAATTTCCTGAATATAAATAAAGATACAAAAGGCATTGAAAGCTTAAATTTGTAATTCAGTTTGATTTTTCCTGAACGTACTCCCAACCAAAGGAAGTGCAAGTTTTGTGTTCGTATATTTGACGTCGATATAGGTATAAAGATTTCATTTTATTTTAATAATACATTAAAGGCATTTCTTTCATGTCCTTTTGCTGTGTACGGACATCTCATGAGCCTTCGTGATGTATTCGATTCTGGAAACAGTCAATTTTTCAAAGATCTTTCGGAATTTTCAAGAATAAATATGGGAGGAGAGGAGCGGAATTCACCTACTTGCGCTTAAGAGGTTTCTAGCATTACTGCATTATGCAAGAAATTGTGGTAAGCCCTATTTTCTAAATATCATGCAGAACTGGAATTTCAAATAAAATTTCAGATATACGGCTATATATATAATCCAAATCAATCTATAAAACATCTCACTAAGTGATGGAATGTATTGATTTCGACCATACAAGAGATAACTTTAATTTTACTTAACGACAGACCGAGAGGCTTTTGTCTAAATAGTTTTGGACAAAACGTTGTTAAAACTCATCCATATTTATTGAAGATATCGTTATAAATGTAAGACAATTCAGAAAAATAATTCAGATTAAATGTAAGAAAAATAACTGAATTTCAAGATTCATCTTCTAAAGGGCATTTGGAGGTCATAGAGGCAGCTGCTGCCGGTTTCCTTTGTATTTGTTCTCCTCCTTGCGTTCACCTTGCAGCAGTATTTATAAAAGTTTTTGGTTCCCCTGTTCTCACCCCTCGAGAAGAATTCAGTTCATTGTCAGATACCGCTGAGGGGAAACTGATATTACAGTAGTACAGTAAAATGTTGACAGTGCTGTGGGGGATCCCCGCTTATATTGAGTTCAAAGCAGGTTGAAGATTTTTTTCCCTTCCTATCGTTTTGCCCTCTTCCCTCCTCTTTTCCCCTTTCCTTTTCCCCATACACCAGATGGCTTCTAAAGGTAAATACTGGATGAAAATATCATATGGGAGAATATTACGGCTTATAAATATTTCAAATTAGAGCTTTGTAACAACACTATTAATAGTTTTAAGAACAGGTCAAATGTATTCTCTTTGTATACATATAACTAGAAATTTTTAGTTACTTTAAATTTTAAATTACTCAAATTTAAGCTTGTGACCTCTACGACCTTCAACACCATCAGGAGCCTGAGAAATGAATGAGCGTCGCACGGTGAACTCACGCGCTAGTCTGACCTTACTGGAGAACTAATTTAAAAAATAATATATCCAAGAAGGTACCTGACTTCCTAACAAACAAAAGGAAAAAACAGATAGAAAAATAGGATGTTGTTAGCAGTTGCAGTTTAACACATTATTCATAAAAGAATCGGATTGGTCTTGAAAGAACCTTAAATGAGAAGATAAAGTAATGCAAATTTGGCGATCTTAGATAACTTTAGTTTTCCTTCTTTTTCTCTCCTTCCTTCCTTCCTATTTTAAGGATGAAAAATGATGATAAACTTCATTAGTTACATGGGATAAACATTAAACTTCATTTAAAATCGGAAGATTTTGCATTTTAAGTTGTATGTGATGTACATTATTTTACGTGTATCAGTTTTCACGTTTGATTTTCTCACTTGCGTGCCTTACGTGCATAAGTTCCATTTTAGCCCTGGTGCGAAAGTGTAGTGTACTTGATTAAAGGATTGGGGCGTATAGTCAAATGCACTACAAATCGAAAATCTCCACTAAACGCTTTAAAAAAAAACAACCATAGGCACTTTTTTAATATTATATTGTGATACGCAAATCATTCTTGTCAGACAGAGTATTCTTTCTTTCTCCCCCCTTTTTTTGGGGGGGGGGCGAGGATCTAAATGATTTGTGGAATTTTTATTTGAGGTGAAAAGAAACATTAAAAAACTCCAATAAAGATTAGTTGAAGGTGTACTAGATAAGTCCTATCATTTTTTTAACTGAAATATTTTAAATTTTATAGAAAAAATATTAACTGGGATTTAAGAACCCAGTTGTCAAGTGGATACGACCGCTGAATAGTATGAGAATTACTGCAGTATTTTCCATATAGGTACAACGTTAATACAAGCCAGTTTTCATTAGAAAATCCTCCACGAAGTCATCCCTCTCGTTAGGCAGACAGTCCTCCCGCGCTTAACCGTAACTAAACAAATCAAACAATACACGGCTTATATTTTTTTACCATATTTAACTATCTAGACGTTTCTCAATAAATCTCTAGACTTTTTTTGATTAAATATTAAATTCTATCAGTTGTTTCGATACTAAATAAGTACACTATTCCATTCATTATGAACAGATTTTTTTTAAAGAAAAGTTAAACTCTGCCATAGCAACCTAGTTTAAAATTCTTAAGTTGCCAAGTCACTGGAAAATAATTTAATCACTTTTATCCTTTGAACCAAGGACCAAGGCGTTCGGTTACGGAGTACCTTTGCAAATAATTGCAATTCTCTCCACATCATCGTTAATAAGAATTAATTAAATAAGAGAAAGCATTCGCTAAAGAAAATGTCTTACTGCCACTGTGTGGCTGCTCGAGCTCGATGTTCCTTCCCCCTTCACAGTTTTATTCTTCTATTTGGCATTTTTGTGACATTCTAATCATTTACTTTACCATTAATTTACAACAGGCATGGCCGAACTGAGGTTTTTTTCCCCTCCTTAAATGCTGCTGGCTTGTAATAAAAAATAATTTTATTTTTGAAAATTAAGTGCAATTTGTTCCGGATCATGGTAGTATATTTTCTGAGCAGCAGTAATAGAATTATTTATTTGTAGTTGCATGTAACCATCATATAATTACATAAAAAATATAAAATTCTTATTACTTTTATTTCCGACGTTTCTTTCCGTTCAAAAACCGTGTCACCACTTTTAAAAGGATATAAATATCAAGTTGCGGTTTATGAACTTACCTGAATTCTAACGAGGTTATCATATATAACGACGCGACACGCTTTTAAGATATTTTACGTAGAAACTCATTTCTTCAAGCCCTAGTTTGAACGGGAGGTTTCTAGACGAAAGAGTTGCACTCAGCAATTTGCCGGTTTTTCTCATGTGTAAGGTGAATACGAGCCATTTTTCCTTAGAAAGTCTTCCATGAAGGCATATCTGCCTCATATACTTAAAAAAATAATTAAAAAAAACAGCATATGCTTAGTCTCTTCGGTATTTCATAGTACTGCTAATATTCCCTCCACGATTCATTTTGTCCATTTTTGATTGAGATTGAAAATAAGGAACTAATGCTGTCCACTGTTCAATAATTTAACAATAATTTTTATTAGATTGCCGCGAGATGCTCACCAGCGTCCGAGCAATAATGTCATTGAAAACTAACAGTTTTCGTCCTGAGTCCGATTCTAGGGGAACGGAATGTCTGCTTGAGAGTTTTCTTGGTTTTTCGCATGTGTAATGTTGATTATGTGCCACTTTCTCTTAGAAAGTCCTCCAGCAATACACTCTTTTCCTTAAATAACTCCTAGGGTGTTTAGCCATAATTAAATAAACAAAACTACGGAATAAACAATATGTCTGTGCTAATTTGGGGATTTTATGCTGGGCACTATGTAGCATTATCATTATAAGGGCATAGCCCCGATCCTCCTACCCGGCCGTATATTCAAAAAATGGGACTGGCAAGAAAAAAAAAAAAATAAGAAAAAAACAAAAAAACTCCAAAATCTGAGTCTCAGTGCCGAATTCCAATTCTAGCTTTGAGCACTATGCATAACATCTTGAACCTTTAATCTTTTACTGCTATGGGAAAGTAATGAGAGATAGCTTTTATAAATTTTTCTAGATTTCGTGGTAGTACCTTTCTGAATGACTAGCACAAATACAGACACATCCTATGTTAAAGACTGATGGTACATCTTTTATTTTAACAATGAATGGACTCACTTTTAGTATCCACCATAGTGGCAAAATTACCACTCCCAAAGCTAACGAGATTACTTATTGGAATGTTGCTTGCTATAAAAAGATCATTTACAGCTTGGTAAAGCCCTTCTGAAGTACCATTTTCGACATCAACAATGTTAACTTTGACTATGGAGTATAAAATAGATCAGTTTCTCTGGATTTCTAAAACGTGCAAAACAAGCTCTCTTCATTCTTGCTGTTCATCTAAATGTGATGGTGATGAACTACACTAGATTTGCTGCAAATAAAAAAAGTCTAACATTGACTGCAGAAGTAAGAAATTGTTCTTCATTTGTTGCCCAGTAGTGCTCTTATCCACATTCTGTTCAGCTGTTGGAAACTATTGTGCAACTTCTCCTTTGCAAGTGAGTGTATCATTTCCTGTCTTAATCCTTGAGAGAGAATGTCTCCATCACCACCCTTACCCGAAGACAGTTCATCGCTTTATGAAAAGGCCTTTATAAATTTGTCACCATCACCGTCCTCGCACAAAGCAAGTTCGTCACCCATATGCAAAGATAGTTTGTTCTCTTCCAAAGAAATGTAAAACTATCCGTAATATGATGCAGTCAATCTTTAAAGATCAGATCAAGATCGATTCAGATAAAGAAAAGAGTAGTGAAAAACTTTAACTTCCTTTCTGGATGTTTTAACAGCTGCTTTAAAAGATGATGATATGTTTAATCTTTCATACGAAAACCATATTATACTGGCAGTTCATATAATGGTCTAAGAGTTGCTTCAGCATTTGAGTTTGACACTGATATGGTATTACAAGTCCCTCAACAGATATCTTTAATGGTAGAATTTTTCGAAATATTGTGGCATTTGCAAAGATTAAAATGGGAGGTGAAAATTGATCTTCCTGAAAATAAGAGTGATATTTTAAAATCCTAAAGTCACATTCTGACTGTGGATAACTACAAAATGCGCTCATAAAGTAATTGAACAAATTTTTATAAATACAAAACTCATTACTAACCTTCGAATAAATTTATCTCCTTAAAAAAAATCGCAAGAGGAGTTTGTAAAATTTTTTATGATTTTTTATCGATACACTGCTTATAGGCGCTTAAACTAGTGACTCGCAAAATAAGCGTAACATTTGAAGTTGAAGGGCGCCCTATCTTTGGTTTATCGTGACGCTTTCGTTGCGCGAAAGCGTGAAGAACATCTAAAGCGGTTGTACCACTCATATATATGTACTCATATAAATATGTATTCTTGATAATGATGCATCCCCATATACTGTTCGAATCACATCTAACGCTTCAGTAACGGATTTACCTAATTTGTAACAAAATTTAATGTTATAACATTATTCGATTTCGAAGCAAATGTTTTCGTACAATATCTTTTCAGTAACTGAAAAATGATATATGCATTTCGATATGCAAATGACAAAATAACCAGTTTAAACTGGTTTTAACTAGAATCAAAATGTCACTCTTTCTAAACATAAATTGATTTTTTCACTGTTTTATTTTAGTGTTTGGTCTTTTAATTTGTCGAGTTACTTTATTGGTGCACCTTGTATAAACGATTTTTTACCATTACTGTCTAAAGTTTTTCAACTACGGATAAATATTACATGGGAAAACCACAAAAGTACCCAAGCAGTTAGCCCGTTCGTTGGGATTAGAACTGAACTTCCACTATACAGTGGCCTTATCCACCTTGCCACTCGAGTTTTGATCCCTCGGAGAACAGAGCGAAACAATAGCTTATTTTATTTTGATTGCATAATGCGGCAGGTATTTGGTAAAAGTAGCTTTATAGAATGCGGAGAGACATTTTCTAATTGTTCAATGTGGATTCGAATCCTAGTGTATGATAAAATATATATTCTTATGCTCAAATAACTATAAACACTAAATAATATCTGTCTATAACTGCCCAAATTCAGCGTAAAAGAATAAATTAAACAGCAAAAAACTTTTTTCTGTTGTCTTTTTACTATGTTAAAATGACCTTATTTGGTACTCTTCTGTTATCAGGACCAGATTCAGAAATGTATGTATATATGCATTGTATGAACGGATCGATATGTTCATGTATGAATATGTATATGTGTGTACGTATGTATGTCTGTGTATACTCACACATACATTTCTGAATCATGTCCCGATAACAGAAGAGTACCCCTTATTTAACCATGTTTCACTTGGCAGTTTCTTTTCTAAATACAGATTCTGAATATTAATAGGTGTGTTACTGTGCTTCCAACTTAAACGCAATTTTATTCCTGAAAGCATTTTAAGTATGATTTGATTTGATTTATTTGATTATGGCAAAGCACTCGAGAGCTAGCTGCCTAAGAGGAGGGATGCCTTCGCGGAGGACTATCTAAAGGAACCTCCCTCGTATACACGTTACACATGGCGAAAACCACAAAATAGCATATGCAGCCAGCCCATTCGCGGGATTCAAGTCTCGGACCGAACTACCAGTGTTCAGCGACTTTACCGCTCGGCCGCTGGTGGGCAATTTTAAGAATGACTTTAATGAATGACCGAAATTGGAGTAGTGTTTTTCTATCCTTAGTTTCCTATGAAGAGAAACCAGCTTCGAATTCTTTTTGCTTTATCAGGATAAGTTATTCGTACGATGCATAAATATTAATTTTTCCTCTAATTTGTATCAAAACTCTTCTAACAAGTTTGTTACATCTTCAACGCCTTCGTTAAAAAAATTAACAAATGTTTGGCCTTGATGTCATGATGAAATCAAAATCTAATAAAAGTCTTTGGTAATCTTGAAAGAGGAGATTTATTTATTTATTTTTTGTGGATTTGTTTGTCATATCAATCAAGGTTTAATCGGATTTCGTTAAGCTGTTGTCGAAATTTTATATTTTGTTTCCAATTCCAGTGAAGGTTATTTTACTTGTTGATTTGATTTCTTTACTTTTTTAGGATATTTTTTATTTTATTTTATTTATTCATTTACTTTTAAGATATATTTTGAGCTACTGATAAGATTTTCTTTGCTAGGAACTATATGAAATTTATTTCCCAGTAATTTTTAAGGAAATTAATTAATACCGATTCCAAAACTAAACATTGATTCAAAACCTGTAAATGAACTGAATACATCTGTATCACAAATCTTCAATTAATCACACGTTTAGCAACCATTTGACTGATATTAATTGAAATAATTTATGGAAAGCACATTTGTGTGTTACTAAATTTCGGTATTGTGTAATTAGTTTTAGGGACAAAAACAAACAGTAAAACAATGAAGAATAATAATTCTTCTGAAAACCTCAATTAAAACATTTTCTACTTTTGTAATTTTATTTTATACAGTTCTGGACTTTTCTCACTGCCTTGATTTATATTCTTTTTGAGTAATAGTCCAGCCGTGGGCCAATTATCGCTGAATAGTGTCAATTCGACCGAAATTCGTTTCCCGGCGAAAGGACTGGCTGTATGGACGTTTTCGTAATTTTCCCCATTCGTAAGTAGGATGCGAGCTAGTTCTGCTTGAAAATTCCTCCATGAAGGCATTCCTCCCCTTGGGCAGATAACACTGGTGCTATGGTTCAATAAATCAAACCTGAAACAGTTTTGAACAATACTTCTCTTTTTATGAAAGTTACTACTAAATAAAGATTATGTATTAAACTTTAAAACTGTGGGATGAAAGAATGAAAATATTGTCCGGCCGTCTTATTCATATAGTCTTATGCTAAAATATTTACAAATATTTATATTATTTCCACCAATGGCATTAAAAATACAAATAATATTTTTTAATGCTATGATAGTAAATAATTTAAATATCTGTAAATACTTGGCTTAAATTCTGCACTTAATATAAGCTATAACTCTATCATATTACGTAGAATGTTTCATGTACAGCAGACACAGCTTAATGTGATCGCAGTTAATATTATTATATGGATATTGTTATCGAATTGTTACCGAATTCCCGCCCGTTTGTATACAAAAATATGAGAAATCCCTCGTTTATTGCAATTCGGTTAATATGATCAAAGTAAATTCATCTTAATGAATTTGTTTTAAACTTGAGTAATGGGCGTTTCGTATTTTCCCAACGTGAAAACGAGCTAGTTTCCCTCAGAAAGTCCTCCACGAAGGCATCCCTCCCCTTAGGCAGTGCTTTGCCTCTCCTTAGATAGCGCCTGGCGTGCTTTGCCATAATCAAATAAACCAAGCTGAAATGAAGTCGCCAAATAAGGTAAAAATATATTAGAAAAATTGCCAAGTGATAGAGAAATGTTGCCAAGTAAAGGATTAAGTTTACAGACAGCTTGGTTTGGATTTTAGTCAACTAATTAAAATTATGGGAAAAAGCAACCTTAGCTTTGTGTAGATTTTGACCAACTCTATCGATTTAAGTAAAAATAACACGCCGACCAAATATTAATTTAGGTGTCAAACAACAAAAATTAGCTTTGCCATTTGCTCTTTCGCAGCTGAGGATGATGGTTCGGTAAAATCATCAAAACCAGTCCTGTGAAAATTTGCAAATATAAAAATATAACGCTGATTTTTGTTGTTTGACTTCTAAATTCAGTCTTTTCTCAGTTCATCAGTTTTCTTAACAAGACGACCTACACACCTTTTTCTTTGTCTTTTAAACTTATTAAACATCACTTTCTTCACGAAGACATTACATAAAATTCATCAGAAAAATCAAATTAAAAAAAAAAAAAAGCATACCTTTAGCATTCCCGATACAGTATTAATGTTGCTATATATATTTTTTTAGGCCAGAAGGGCTGTTAGTATCGACCCTCACTTTAGCGTCCGATCACTTTTGTTGTCCGTTTCGCTTTTCCATCACCTAAAATTGTTACTCTAATAAGACAAAATATATAGTGCTTGCAATAAATCCAGCTAGTATAATTTCTCGGGTCCAGCTAGTAATTAATAACAGAGATAAAGAATTCTTTTATTGCTTTTAAATCATAGTTTGTTAATAAATAACAGATGAATTAAATTTAAAAAATAAATATCTTGCGCTTTATCAAATGGCAGGAACCTGGCTCGTGGTAAATAGAAATATTTTATATTGGGAAGTGGCAACACATTTCTTTTAAATAATTGTGTTCTTTTATTAAATTTGAAAGCCTTCAAAGGCCTGCCATAAGGAATATCGCCACCAGCAACAGCGATAATTTACCGATGCGATGTTGCGAAAACAATAATAATGTTAATAAATAACAGATGAATTAAATTTAAAAAATAAATATCTTGCGCTTTATCAAATGGCAGGAACCTGGCTCGTGGTAAATAGAAATATTTTATATTGGGAAGTGGCAACACATTTCTTTTAAATAATTGTGTTCTTTTATTAAATTTGAAAGCCTTCAAAGGCCTGCCATAAGGAATATCGCCACCAGCAACAGCGATAATTTACCGATGCGATGTTGCGAAAACAATAATAATGTTAATAAATAACAGATGAATTAAATTTAAAAAATAAATATCTTGCGCTTTATCAAATGGCAGGAACCTGGCTCGTGGTAGATAGAAATATTTTATATTGGGCAGTGGCAACACATTTCTTTTAAATAATTGTGTTCTTTTATTAAATTTGAAAGCCTTCAAAGGCCTGCCATAAGGAATATCGCCACCAGCAACAGCGATAATTTACCGATGCGATGTTGCGAAAACATATAGATAAGTAAACAGTGTGTTTATTGTTATAGATATTAACCTTTAACGAGATCGAATTGCACAGCTAACTCGTTCGAATGCCTAAAATAAACCCGGGAACGAAATACTAATGTTTTGTGTCTTTGGTCACTTCTCCACTGATTGACGGGGGGGGGGATTATATGATACGTTTGAAATTAAAAATGATGTCTAAGATGAATACACCTCCTTTTGCAATGAATACACCTCCTTTTGCAAAAAAGAAAAGGATTCAAATCATAGCATATGCTTTGGGCAAACTTATATAACTATATGCATACGATACCCCGGAAAAAATCACAGGAGAAAAAGAATACTGAAATAAACTCACTGGGAAAAAAAAAAAAAAAAAGAAATCTCAAATCTGGTTAAGTAATATCGCAAACGTAGATTTGTAAAACAGGAGAAATTCTCATTCAACAGTCAGGGTTATAGCACTCTTTAGTTTATTTGATTATGGCAAAGAAATAGAGAGCTATCTGCTTAAGGGAAGGGTTGACTTCGTGAAGAACTTTATGCTATTATGTTTAACTAAACTTTTAATTCCAAGAAAACGAAACTGTTAAATTTATTTCAAAGAGATTGCACTAAATAATAAAATCAAAGCAGATCTTACTTCGGCAGAAAACTGAAAACCTATTAGAAATAAAATTGTAAAAACTTATTAGAAACAGAATTGAAAAAACGCAAACTTACTGAAATCATATGACGTCCTTCAAACGAAAATTTACTTAATTCTTCAGATGACCAAACTGAGTTTCTTGTAGTGGTTCTAAAGAAGCCGAAGATGGTAGTTCTTGGAAAAAGTATGCGATAAGGTTCAAAGCGTCCAACAACAGAACAAAGTATTTAAACATGTGTTCAAAAAATCTTATACTGTTAAACTTTGTGAACGGGGGTGTCAAACGTGGGTGCGATCGTAAAAATTAAAGTCGCTGAAAAGTCGCTTTTCATTAGTAAAAGCGCACCCTACCAAATAACATTCAGGTAGGCGTTAGAAGTCGATAAGTGACTCGGTGAAAAGGCTGCAGCTTTCTCATCTGCAGATGATTAAGTCCTGGTTCGAGTTTCAGTCAAAATCCATTTGCCTTTAAGGTAGAAAAGTTGTTTTCAAATTAGCTTTAGAAGGTGAGAATTAAAACAAAGAGGTAGCAAAGTTTCAACTGGCAAAGTAAGCAACTTGCATAAAATGGAAAATCAAGTAAATATGAGGAAGAAAAAGAGAAAAAAGGTGGGGAAGGTGAGAAATTTAATCAAGATCCATTTAAAATTTTGCTAACATTGCTATAAACTGATTTTATCAGCTTATTATAATCATTACTAAGTTCATAATAAATTTGGGATATAGTTAAATGTAATGTTGATCAGAAATTTACTCATCCTGCGTATGACTACTGTTAAATTTATTTCTTATTCTAATTTATACAAATTGTTACCTTACTCTTCAATAGCATTTCGATAAAGAGGTCTTTTGCTGAGATTACACCACTGTTCTTCTGAAATATGTTTAAATAAGTTTGTTCATAATGACCTTAGGACAATCTTATCCAATTATCTTATGGGTAACGCTCAATGCATTGTATCTAAGTATTTTACTGAAATATGCAGTAATGATACTTTTTAACTTCAGTTATTGATTTTCTCAGAGTTTAGAAGCGAAAACAGATTAAGGAAATTCTGATAACAGATGTTGAAATTACCAATCTAATCAGTTTTGTAGCTTCAGTGAGTTTATCTGAAAAGATTTTCGAACTCAAGTAGGGCATTTAACCTGTTCTTCATGATGGTATTTTTATAACAGTCTGCATTGTGATTCCTCATCTGTACGTAATATTTTATTTTAACCGATATTTGGACCGAGAACTATCGGTTTATCGGTGGTCATCGAGTACTGTTCAAGTAAGCTCTTGAAACCATTTGACTCTTATACTTTAATTTCTTCTTCTCTTAAGAAACGGAGTGTCTTTATGAGTATAATATGTGTGTATGGGCTTTTGAAATAACTTATGGCAAAAAATACAGGGACTAGGGTTCAAATCTCGTGGAACAGGCTGGCTAAATAGGCACTTTTTATCAAGTATTACGAGCCAGTTTCCCTTGGGAAATTCGCCATGGATGCATTCCTCCCTTTATGCACACAATCGTTGTGTGCTTTTTATTAATAAATTAAGCAATCAACCAATCGTTGGAGGCCAAAATGAACACTATTTGGAAATGCAAAAGAATAAATTAAAAGCTGCTCTCGTTATTTCATCGTGTTTCGATTCATTCACGTAATTTAAAGTTTAATATACACTTAAGGTTCAAATGCTGTCATCCATAAACTTATAATGCGATTACAGTAAAAGCTCTGATTCCGCAACATCTTAATTAAAGAACACGAATCATGATTAGGATAAAGTATCGCAGAATTAGAAAGGCAAAATTCGCGATCGATAGTGAGATAAACCGTTCAGTTTCGTGGGCTAGGATTTACACTAAAATGTCAAGAAAATATCCGTATACGAGAATTTACAGCATCGTTTCCAAAAATGTCTATTAAATACAAAATAGTTACATAAGTAACCTAACATACAACTAAATATGCGTTGTGTATGTTATTATATTGATGGTGACACTTATGAACCAATCAGATTCTAGGAATCTTATCACATCTTTTCATCGGATCAAAATTTCCATTTAAGTGGACGATGCTTTAAGACTCGATGTTGCAAAAGCACACACACACACACATATATATATATATAAGCATATACACATGTATATATATAATAATAATAATAATAATAATCTGAAATTGTCTGATAGGGGGAATGAATCCATGTACCAGCTTTTGTGCGGAATAAATCGATTGGTGAAGAATCATAGACGTCGTCGTAGCTTAAATTATCAGATGATAAGTTTAAAAAACAGGATCCATTTATTATTATTCAGGAGAAATAGCAGTTACAAAATCAGATATCCGGAGTAAATAAAAAGAATTACTAATAACTTTTTGTATGAAGTTTACTGCATCGTTACATTAAAGAAAAGCCCCCGATATTCTTTTGCGAGTCCTTTTAAAGCCTCTGGAAAGGCGGAGCTTCAAAGAAATGACATGAGCCTCGTCAGCCAATCCAGTTCGCTCTAAATATTTCCAGAACATTCTATAACTGTACGTGTAGAAAAGGCGGGAAAAACAACTTGACTGCGGGGCTGTAGATTTAATTCCACGTACTTTCAAAATAAGAGAACGTCGCCATTAAAAATGAAAAGAACATACAGTTAGAATTTTAAGTGTATTCTTGACTATGGAATTTTATTATTACACACATATATATATATAATCTGAATAGTCCCAAAATTCTGGATTTATTTGATATTCTCAAAATCTCTGAAAATTCTCCAAAATTAGCAAAAAGGTTTGCACAGTTTTACACTGCGATGATATTATTAATCTTACTTGTGACTATTTGTACCATAAAAATTAAAAGTGCTGTAGTTTGTTTACCTGACATTAGTTTCAATCTCAATTCTGTATTTAACTAATTATCAAATTAATTTTTAAAAAATCTGTTGCTAAACAAATGAACAGTGATCAAATAATTAATGAAGAACTAAAAAGTTTCTTATTTAATAACATATTGTTTTAAATGGTTTAATCTTTCAGTTACTGAACGAATAAAATTGCTAATATTTATGGCAAAATTCCGAGTTTGGTTGTTACTGTATTGGTTTGTCTGCATGCTATTTTCTCAGTTTTCCTCATGTGAGCCCTAAATGCAAAGTAATTTATTTCAGAAAGACATCCATGACATAATCTCTTACCAAGCAAATAAAATTTTCGTATTTTATATGTATATGCACGAGTACACATTACATAGTAAACTACTTGCATACCATACATGTTATAAGACTGTAGAAGAAGCAAATGTATAATTGAAGTCATTGAATTTGCTGTAAATACACATCCAGATTTATATTGTTACTCTGAATACTGATGCAGTTAGGTTATAAAGACTGCTTTATTCTATTTAAACTTACAAATTTGAAAAGGAATAGTCTTAAATTTCTATCTGGTGCAAAAAGAATATGTAAGATCTAATCCTAAACCTAATTCGAATCATTTAAATGGCAGAGCAACTTAAAAATTTAGGTGATTAATAAAATCCTTACAGTTCCATTGTAAAAATTAAGATTTTCATGTATGATACAAATATAAGAAGCATTGTGAGGTCTCGGGGGATGGATATGAAACATTATGAGGTCTCGGGGGATGGACATTGGGAATTCAAGAATTACTCCGTGACTTTGTTAGAACTCGACATATGTAATAGTTAAGCAACTGGAAAAATCCGTAATTGGTTTGCTGCTTTAATTCACCCACGTAAAATTTTTATTATCATCATTGTCAAACAAGTAAATGTTTTTCTCTACTTAATTTCATTGGTTCAAATTCCTTATGCAGTTTTGAGCTATAACTAAAACTGTAAATTTACTCACTTTTTTAGACATAATATACTGTCATATCTGAAACATTACAATAAAACTGCAGTAGAAAAAGCTTTCAGCCATATAGTCATGTTGATCCAATATCTAACGGAGAAAGTTATTCCCCCTCTAACTTAAACATCTGAACAAATTTTTGTTAATTAAAGGCATATTTTCATTCTTTTAGAAAATGTTTTCCTCCCCTCAAAGAAAACTAATAAACATCATTGTCAATTTTTTTATAAGTTTATGGCTTGTATTCGACGAAAATATTAGGTCGTGTCGTTTAACAAAAAGTAAAATCTAGGAATGGCATATTTACTGGGAATATTTTTTTGCCCCCTTGTCTTCAAATATTCCACTCAAAATGTCGTTTTCTGCGCTATTATACAACACTTATCTATACCTCTCAGATTAGCAATTATCTTTTTTAATTTATTTTTAAAGTTTACAGTTGGTATAATTAATGCCTTCATAGGAATAACAGTGTTGCATGAATGGGTTCAGATCAGTTTCCTACTTGAACGAACCGTGCGTGAGGAATCGTACTGAAAAGGACTTCATAATCACAAATAGCATAAGCCGAACCGCCGTTGCTAGGCAAACAACCCTTGATATGTCAAAGAAACTGCATAAAGATTTTCTCTAAATGTTCTAAGGAGGTTCTAAGCTCCATATTGAACTACACTCTTTTCACAGAAGTTCTTTGGTTCAACTTTGTGCAACGTGGTATAAGAGCACACCAATCACATTAAAGCAAAAAACAAAGTCACATCCGGTGGACAATTTTTCGATGAGCAGTGATTGCAGAATGCCCTTTACTGACTTTGCTTTATGTTTTTGTTTGAGTGAATTAATTTATTGTCTGAACTTATTCCACTTGGATGAAAGTGATGATCAACATGACTATGAATTATTACTGATGAAGATGAAAGCCTCAATGATGAGGAAATTCAGACTTATGCCGATTTCGCTGAAATTCTGAACAATGAGGAATTAATGAATCGGTACAAAGAAGTATTAGAACTAATTAATGAAGCTGAAGACAGAGCGCTGGCACGATACATTAAAGAATTAAAAGCTATTCATTCGAAAGTTGAAAAAACTGCAGCGAACTACTGGAGATGGCATACTGCACACAGGAAAGATTCCGCACGAAAGATGAGTATAAATGAAATCCCAAGAAGAAATGATGGACTGGTTGATCACCTCATTCCTAAGACGTTTCCTTTCGCTAGAAAGAAGAGAACAGTCAACAAAAAGGCTGCTATCGCAGGCAACTGGTGTTTTCCAAAGAAATCCGCAAACGAAGAACTAGCGGATCTGACGATGAATGAAATAAAAAGAGTAATAAATTCTAATCTGTCACGGATAATAAGCACAGATGAAGAGATGGAAGCTCCACTGAGCCACTCCCCACCAGTAAAACCAAGCAGAATTCCCCAAATAACAATATCGGGAACAAAAGTTGGGTGGAAACACCACAGAACTCAAATGCCGGTACTATGATGTAAGCAGTCTGTTGCGGAGATAAAAAGTGGCCAGTGGGAAATTTAGTGAAAATTTGAAAATTTTCACTCAAATTTCTGATGATTATCGCAAAGCTATAAAACATCTTTAAGATATTGTTGTGGCATTAAATACATTTTTATTACCAACTAAAAACCAGTCGGTCTATACAACCAGAGCCATGCATTTTTCGCGACTTCATGAAAATTAACAGGGCACCCCACAATACTGAAATTAAAATACACTTACTCGAGGTAAGTTTTGTAATACGAGTAGCGATAAAAAGCTTCAAACCACGCTCAGAACCTAAGCAATGTTACAGTTCTCAGAAATTTGGGCATGCCAAAACAGGTTGCTTCATTAAGCCAAGTTGTGTGAAGTGTTCGAAAGAACTTTTATCATATTAATGTGATATGGCAGAAAAAAACCAGCACGCTGCATAAACTGTAACGGAAGACAGTTTTCCAGCATCCAGCATCCTAAAGGGTTGTCCAAACTACACTAAAATGTTCAACCAAGACCTGAATCTTGTCTCCGGAAAGAAGAATTTCCACATGAATAACACTCAAGTTGAAAGTACAGAATTAGAGCTTGGAAAGATAAAAACCATATAGTGACTCTCTAAAAAACGAAGAAAACAGATATAAGTAAAGGAATTAATTATCTTAAATTCAAGTACAAAAAATATCAGACCTTGGCAGAAAAGAGAAGACAATCAAGACTCCTATTGAGAAGATAAGAATAGGCTTGAAAGCAGCAGAGCTGCTGGAAGCACTGAGCAAGGCAGAATGAATGTATAAAATCGGTGAGCGAAGATGGCCTAAAGAAAAGAGCAGTTTCCGGCAAATCAGACATTGTGGATAGCGCGTGTTGCTGGGGAAGCGGAGTCCCAGAGTTTTATTCCAGCCGACAACTTTTACAACAAATTTTAATTTTTAACAAGGAAACGTGTTATGCATAAAAACGGTTTATTCTATGCACAGCCTATATCTCTGCGTTAAGGACTTCAGAAAAGATATCGAGTAAGACAAAATTGAAAAAAAAACAAACAGACAACATCATTGACGCCAGGCGAAGGAGGTAGCGAGGTGACTCGAAAGGAGCCAATGACAGTCAAGGGTAATTCAAGCCCGAAATATCAGTCATTTCCTCATTTTCCGCATGTAGAACCAATATTATAGTGAAGCAACTATGTTACGTAGACCAGTAAGTGGACATCCAAGGATCACAACTCTCAGAATGACCATTCTCTGCGTCTGCAAGCGTAAGTACACAAGGCAATCACTGCGCATTAGCCTACTTTCGACTTTTCAACGTCGACAAGAACAGCAGTATCTACGCAAATTGTTTACATACTGCTATATACAGGTCAGCTGTGTGCAAAACGACCAGTAGTGTGCACCCATAGGCATATTTTAAAGAAGAAACTCCTTAAATTGGTATCGAGATCACCTTAGCTGATGAATGGGGCAGTTTGGTGATAGTTTGATCTACAACAGTGAGGTACCGATCTGTTTATGGGTGATTTCTAGTTTGATCTACAGCCTAATTCTTCGCAATTACTAGTACTGAGAACACCTGGCATTCATTATCACCGCAGTAACGTCGGGGAAATGCACGATTACAGAAGCAGTGGTTTGATGGTTTCGGAAATACATTGTTATTCGAGGCTTCATTGATTTTTTGTATCTTTTTTCACGGTACTGTGATTGCAGTGGGGTATAGAGATTATATCCTTGCACAATATGTTCGCCAGTTTCTTGCGGCTGCGGGTCTCGGTGCTATTTTATGTATGGTAACGTGCGAGTTCATAAGGCTCTACAATGTCTCAGTACTCAGAATTGGAATGGAATGGCCAATGAGATCACCTGACTTGAATCTCACAGAACTTGTATGGAGCGTGCTTGGAAGACATAGAGATAAGAATGTGCCTGCTCCTCCGTAAATGAGCACAAATATTCCAAACCGACCTTGCTCTTTCCTGGAGATATCATGGCATTTCGCATGAACAGACGTGCATTAAAGAACTCTCATGCCCCCAAAATCTGGTGTTTTGAGTTTGTGGCGTTGATTTTTGTTATTAGTTAATTGTTTATTGGTCACATTTGCATTTCTCCACTCTAGTGTTTTTTATTATACCCCCAAATATCTGTAGAAATTTCAATGAATTCGAGCAAATTGTTTTTTCTTTTTATCCGCTTTTTTCGCTTTGTTGCTTAACTTTTGGACTTGTGTTTCTAAAAAAAAAAAAAACTCTGTTCAATATTTTAGGTTGTCATATGGGTTATGCAAAAATCAAACCAAGAAATTGACTTCGATGAAACATTTTGAGAAATTTATGTAAATTTATTTAAAATGAAAGTTTTAAAAACACAGCTCAACCTCTTTTGACCAAGGAAACGGAAAATGCATATAGGTATAATCAGATAATCCAACCTACTTCAAACGAAAAAAAAAAAGACTTTGGAAAATAAATGTTCTAGGGAAGGAGGAATTAGTCAAGGTCTTTACAATTAAATATTTGGAAGACACAGAGAAAACCAAAATAAATTCTGTAAGTAACCCATTTCCGAATAAAAGTAATAAATTCTTAGAATGAATTTAAATAAGAGGAAGGCTTCGAACGAATATAAGCTTCTGCATGCAAGATGTCAAATTAGGCCGGAAAAACTACGTTGTATGGGATTAGGCAAAAATTTGCAATTCGCATAAAAATGGTCTGGTCGATTGGCAATGAGAGCTATACTGTTCCCGGCTAAATTCCTGTGGAGTTAAATTATTTTTTTTTATCTTAATCCTACACCATCAAACATACCTTTTGAAAATGAGAGTTACGTATAATGAGTGGTTTCAAGCAATTTATAAGGTATTTCCTCCCTTTTTCCGCATGTCTTCGTGTTGTAAGACACATTAGGTATTTTTTTCGAAGCAGGAGATGTGAAAAATGAGCAACGCCTTCGCCGGGAATCGAACCACGGACCTCTGGAATACGCGTCCAGCATGCAGACCACTACACCACGAAGGCACGCTAAGAAGGCAGGAAAAATACTTTATAGCATAGTCGCCGCATATTCGAGAGGTCCAGAGTTCGAGTCCCGGCGAGGTCATTGCACATTTTTTACGTCTTCTGCTTCAAAAACAAAATCAAATGACTGTACAAGTTTAGCAACCGATTCTGTGCCTAAATAAGCAATAATTATTTTTGAAATATGCATTTCCTATAGAAGTATTGTAATTTAATGGCTGTTCGTCCAACTAAAAGCATTTTACCATGAAATCCTACCGAAGTAGTGAAAGCTGGCTGAATCCCTTTATTGATATTACAGTCAAAAGTCGTTAATCCGGACTCGTCGGGACTTCGGCGATTCCGGATTATCGATTTTTCCGGATTATAGATCATCAGTTTAAATCTCGTAAGATGGCATGCAGAAATTCTAAAATTAAAAATATGAAACCGTAATTTATGAAATAATGAACAATTATGATCTAAAGGGTATCAAAAGTTGCAAAAAGGAAAAGCTTAATACTTATTTGTTTACTTTATTAAACATTTCTTTCAATGTAAGTTGTTTAAGTTGCTTCGTTTTTTATGTGATAATACATTCTTTTTAATTCTATAAACAGACATAATTTCTTGTTCAGTTACAAAGTTCCGCTGTTCAAGTGCTATAATTGCTGTGTCGAGAATACCGACTAATTTGTCAATCGAAATTTTTTCGTTTTCAATAACCTCTGTTACTTTCTTCGCTATCGAAAGCAAATTATAATGACGAGGAGCTTGTTTTAAATCATATCAAAGACGGAGCATATCGAGATGAAATACTACATTTGGTAAGGAATTATAAGCCAAATAAAATAAAAACATCTGCGCTGAAGATAAGGATAGTGCTGACAGATCAACTTCCAATTCATTACGCGCCCGCAGCGGCGATCCCCCCCGCCGAGCAGCGTGAAATTGATAAACAGATTTCGGATTTCAAAACATACTTTCGCTTTAGATCCTTTACATATTAACAAATATATATCGGAAATTCTATTTGATATAATCGAAAGTTTAAGCTTACTTTTATAAAATTGCTCTTACAGTCTGCAAAAAATAATAAGCCGTATCCAATTCGAAAATTAAGGAACAACGCAATCATCAACATTAACTGAAATAGATAATTAGATAATTTTAGCTTATACGTTCATTATACATAAAACGCGCACGCAAAAACACTTTTCTGCACTTGCGTACACTCATACGCGCAGTCGTAAAAGGTCTTACGCGCACGCGTAAACGCCTATGCGCATCTGTCAACGCGGCGCATGCGCAGAAAGTTTTTAGTTTTGAGGTCCGGATTATAGATCATTCCGAATTATGGGTGTCCGAATTAACGACTTTTGACTGTATTCAGAATCAACCTGAATGATAACAGATTTCGCACAGCAGAAATTTAAAATAATAGGAGGATATAAAATGCTCAGATGATAGCTAAATGGTTTTGAAAACAATCATTTTTAAGCCATAGATTTGAATCTGAAGCGTTAAGTTTTTAAAATTTGATTTAAATAGATTTTTCCTAATTCTGTTTTATTTGCTTCTATTTGAAAACAAAGAAGATTGAATTACTTCTGATGTAATAAAGAAAATTTATTCTAACGTAATCGAGGAAATTTTAAAAAAATCTTTATGCGTATTGCTAATCACTAGAAAAAATTGCAATTTGAATAATCCTTTTAATGTACTAAATGTTTTAAAAATGGAGTGATACGGTTAAATTCGGAGAAAATGACATTTACCTGATTTGCCTTCATCCATACGAGTGTCGTTAAGTTCTTTCTAACAGGGTGAGTATTGCGATACCTGCCAGTAATTTCGTAATGACATTCATCGTTGGCAGACTTCTCCTATTCCGTTTTCACAAACAACAGTATCCAACTACAATTAAAATAATGACTTACTGGAAAAGGAAAGAAGTAAGGACGTTCATTATACGACCGGAAGAAAAGGAGGAAGAGAAATAAAACTCTTGATCATTAGAATAATACTTGTTTTTCATCCACTCTTAGCCTTCATTTCCGTTGAAAGCAAATATTACAGTTTGGAAAGAAATATTGCTGCAATTAATTACTTCTCGTTGCAATAAGTGGTCATGAAAGCCAGCTATAACTAGAAATGTCCCTTTCAAATTACGTTAAATGAATCATAATGAAAGAAGATGCAGGTGTTTACAAAGTTTCGAAGACGTGTCCAAGTTGTTATAACTGTGTAAGCCTAACACTTAGTTTTAAATGAAGTTAATGAAAAAAGAAAATCGTTTGTGCTGGCATTAACAATAATTTAAGAATTTGAATAGCAGAATGCGAGAGAAAATGACCTTAAAACAAGAGATACTGTTCAAAATTTACCGAACCGAACTAAAAACCACTTCAACCGAACCCGTTCTTCAAGTCTGACTTGATCTTGTCACATAAGCAAACCGATCTGAAAATTTAACAGGCTTCTCAATACTCATTGATGAAACGTAACAGCAGTTTGGTATTTATACGAAACTAATATTCCAAAAGATTATTCGGTTATGATATTGAATCTAAAGTATCAAAGTAGCCAAAGTAGTATTACCAAAGTAGCCGTAAAAGATTATCGAACGAATTTTCATTCCGTCTCACTTAGCTAGAAGTATCACAACCGAAAGAGTAGCTAGAAGTATCAAAACTTCAAAATAAAAAATATATAAATATATCGACCTGATGGGTACACAAACTGAATCGAATAAAAATAAAACTTGAGTGTAAAATAACAGCTTCTTAACACAAATTCAATGTAAATAGAACGTAATTCGCAGTATCGGTAAAGCCTGATTAGTCTTGGCTCCACCTGAATATTCACTGGTGGAAAATTACAGCATGCAAAATCCTTGTCAGCAGACTCAATGCAAACAGCAGAAAAACGAGTAAGCAGTCAGCCTAAGTTGCCAGATGCTCTCAGTTAAACTTTGAAACCATCTTTCGTTTTTACTTTAAACTAATTTGCATTCTGGTGGAAGATAATAAAAGTAGGAGTATAGAACACAAAAAATACTTAACAATAGTTCGAATGAATATGACCTATCTACATATTGAAATTTTCAGGTTTATCCAGTGCTTCAAGCGAAGTATCCTTTGCATGTGTACATAAATTATGATATTTTTCATTTTATACGTTCTTTATCACTAATCTAAATTTAAGCGAATCTACGACTGAAATGTGTTCCAGGGTGATTTATGAAGCTCACTTAACCGTACAATTGATAACACGAATTTTTGTAAAGCATATATTGTTTAAAGATTAAAATTTGCTTTAATCAGAAGATTAAATTACGTATCAATTGAATTATGTAATTTATTTCTCACAAGATACCGAGGTGAAATTTACGTTCTCTTTCATTTCCTATCAAAAGTCAAAGGGTGGAGAGCAAAGCTTAAATGGTTAAAAATATTATAGTATCGTCTTAGTGATTAGATCATGGAGATATATATATGGTTAAAAGCGACTGTTCCGGGTGCGAAGGTCTTCTCGGCGCATTCTTGAAACGAAATATGGAACAAATGAAAGCTGTATTTCCAAATTGAGTCAGGAATAATCCGAGAGAATTTTCGGACACATCATTTTTTGTTGCTGTGGAAATACAGTTTGGGAGCTTTATTTCCTCAGTTAAAAGAATTTTTATCAATCAGCTTAGTAAGTACAACACCGAAAAAGCAGGTAGCAAAACTTCCGAATAAATGTGGATATTACAAAAAGATAAACTTATAAGTCTTGAAACATCAAAATTCAGTTTAACATTTAATTTAATGTAACTAATATTTCGGCAATCCTAAAGACGTTAGTTAATTTTATGCGGAATGCTTAGTGAATTATATGCTTCACAGATTACTCATACTATTTCGAAGAACTTTGAAATGTAGACCATGTTTTAAAAAACGTAACTTAGAAGTTCGGGTTTTGGAAGTCGATATCTAATTAACAGTGAAACTGTGCTTAACCGAGGCAGGGAAACAACTGAAACTGAATCGAGAAGCCCGAAAGCTAGGTATTTCCAATTTTTTTATTAATAGTTTTTTATCCTATCCTCATTGTTCAAAAATAAATTCATATTTTATAATTTAAACCCGTGATCACGGTATATTTGTGAGCAAAAATAGTGGGCTGTTAATATCTGTCCTGGAAGTGAGCTCTAACTCGCTGCGGCGGAGCAAGCAGTGGTTTTCATCAGAGTTGACTAGATAAGCAAAGGCAGGTTAAGCGGCTGGAGAACCTGGAAGCCACCAAGAACCCCGAGCTCCAAAGGCGCCCGTGAACACACACTCGTTTGGAAACAGAAGCTTTTTCTAATAAAGATTGATAATTAATCAAATTTGTTTATTACAATTAGCTTAATAAAATACTACATTCATCAATCGAATTTACTTAAAAGTAACAAATCGTAAAAAACAACAACAATCTTGGCTGCCCCGCCCCGTGAACTAAATCACATTACGGGTCCACTCCCCCTTTGGGCACTTCGTGGAGTTTCAACCTCCACTATTACCCTTCCAGGGAAGCAGCACACCACCTGGATATGACACCAGGCAGCACTGGTCGTCAATTGCTCCTGCCAGTCGCATGGGCGAGCCCGTCGCAGTGGCCCGTTACCCAGCAAATCGAGGGGAACTAGCCCTCCGGCTACGGTTCCACACCGCTCAGGACATGCCAGACCCCGAGGCCGGCCAATAAGTGACCTTTCCCAGGGCCTTCAGAACCACCAAGTTTATAAATTTTATACCCCCGTGGCCGAGACTGCCTAGATACAGATCCTAGCCAGTAGCTTCGCAGAATTCTCTACGTCGACCCCCGGGGGGGGGAGATCGTAAAAAGCAGCAACATCTTAAATTTTATCACATTCTCCTATCTATTTGTCTTCTTCTGTTTTTAGAAATGACATATTTTAAACTCCCAAACAGCCATATCTAGTTCCAAGCAGTTTTGTGCTCCCACAAAGATGACTGCTTCAAAGAAAATGACTACTATTGACGGACTTAATTTGTTTCATTTTCCAAGGTATATAAGTTAGTTCCAGACATTCTTATGGAAGTGGCCGCTGTGAAAAGTTTCTAAACGCTTTGTTTGACAGTATCACTGAAGCTCTTTTATTGACAACTATAGTTAAGCAGTAAACGACCTTCCTTATATTTTTAACTAAGTTTGTGGGTGCTATATACGATGGATAGTTATAAATCATCAATCTAAACTATTAAAATCTGCGCATGTCTGTCTGTTTGTTTGTGACATCATCTCCTCCCGAAAGGCGGGGAGTTCAGTTTCGGGAGAAATACCTCCGAATTCCAAAAATTCGCGGGAAGGCGTTTCGACCATTCTCATCTTCGTACGACATTAATCAGTCGAGATATTAATTAAAAACTCTGAAAACGCTAATTTTCAAGTGGCATTTTTCCGAGTGGCAACAGTCTTGTCCGCTGGAGATAAAAATCTGCTGCATTTCGAAAAGTATTGCCGCTGCTCGCTTTGAAATTGTAGAGTTTGTTAATTAAAAATTTGTAAGTTTTACAAAATATAAAATAAAAATAGCATTGCAAAAGATTAAATATATTATTTTAATACAAGGTCACATTCTGACGTTGAAGAAGAAAGCACGCGATTTCATGGGACGTAATTGTATGTCAAGAACCTTTCGTTAATGTCAGCATTTTAAATAAATAGCTGCTGCTGGCAACTTTGTTTCAGGTTGGGATAATTGACATGGTATGTTACTGCCACGTTGATTCTTTTACTGATATTGACAAAAAGTTGTTATATTACATTAAATTTAAATCATGACGTCATACATATTAACCTGAAATGTCAAAATTTTTGTTTTCTGGTTTGGCAACAAAAAATTATATACGAATGGGTTGCTGGTTGGAAAGCATGAACTGGTTTCACTCATATTGAAATTTTTTTATACATTTTCTTCTCAGGTGTACATAGAATTATAAATTTTGTTTTGGCCGCAGTCTCCTCATATGGCAGTCTTGCCGCTAGTAACTAATATAAATCCTGTCATGTGCTGTTAAGATTTTAAACATTGTCTGCTGTTTTGCAGTGTCGGATTCACTGCTTCAAATGTGGGCCGAGTGTGCGTCGTATATGGTTTATTTTGGTGAAAATTGTTATTACTGTTTCGCCTTTGTTAAAATTGAAAGTATAAGCTTTTATAATGAATATTGTTTAAATATCTTTCGCGAATAAATTAGCATTCCAGTTTAGTTACAATTTAAAAGTATACCATATTATAGAGACTGATTTAAATTTGAAAGTTGCCATATTTTGCAAGAAAATTTATATTTCTTGCTTCTCAGATTTAAACTCTCTTCAATTTAGCTTCGATTAATATAAAAAAATTCCCTTTGGTGTTAATACTATTTAGATTTTGGAGTCAACCCGGCATAAAAAAAAATGAAACTATTGCCTAGTTATGCCGCATATCTTCTTTCAATAATCTTTCGCATAACAACAGAGTAATTGATCCTTGACAAACTGACAAATATAAAAACAATATTTACTCCTTAATAATATTTTGCAACAAGTTAATTAGCCTTTAGACCATCAGTATAGTTAATAAATTATGCTGCGGAGGAGATGTATTATGTACCTTTGCTACCAATTTCTCTTATGAATATACACTATCACTTGCATTAAAAATGAAACGTAACGTTAAACATAAAATTTTGTAACAACTGCCTATGTTAGTGTTTCCCAATCAAATTCTTTACGGAATCTTGAACAGCATACTGAAACTCCTAAAGGCTTTTAATAGGTTATAGCACTAACCATCTATGAAAATGAAACCTTACGGGGCACACTAACGCCATGCTTGGGCATACGTTACACTACATTCACAATAGTTACATATTAATGGTACATAATTTGCATTAGAGACAAAATGGACATAAGGTTTACTTTACACGGGTACTTTGCAGTTGCATGGATAAATACAAAAAGTTATTTACAGGTGGATATACATATTTCTTTTGTGTTTATGTTTGGAGCTTTGTTGGTGTGGGAAGGAGGGATTATAGTACGTGGCTCGTTGTTTATTTGGTTTTCTGTTATACGGTGCTCAACTTATTTGTAAGTTCATACATAATTCAGCACACAGCTTCTGAGTTCATTTCATGGTATATAGTGTTGAGCGTGTAGTACTGGTGTATCTGTTATACATTACACAGTATGAAGTCAGTTCATTGTTCGTAGTTTGAGTACGTAAGAAAACAGTCACGGTTGTCTCAATAAAATGGAGATATTTATATGTGTTTTCTGAAGGCACTCCTGCATAGTATGAGGAGGGACAAATGCTTTAGCCGCATTTCACAAGCTAATATTACACATAACGGTTCAATAAATCAGAAATGTAATTTTTATGTTTAGGTTAATATTTTTTGCGATAAGTTTCTTGAATGACAAACTGTATGGCATAAAAGGATTAAAGAAAACGGTCTATGTTGCCTAGAATCAAAATATTCATACGTTATAAGTACTGTAATGTTCAACGTGAGACCACTAACGATCTGGCAATACTGACTAGTTCGTAAAATAATTATTGAACAAAAAATAATTCTACTCTGTTGCAATTCGAATGAGCTATTTAGCGATATCGGTTGTTTATTTTTATAGTTATTTTTCAGGCAATATTTTTTTGGAGTAAGCAGTCTGTTTTGCCTAGAATCAAAATATTCATATGTTATAAGTACTATAATGTTTAACGCGAGACCATTAGTGATATGTTTTTTGTTAGGGCGCAGCCCGGTACACCTTGCAAAATAAAGTTTGCCCTATGACCACCACTAGTGATATGTATATATCGAGCAATGGTGAATAGTTTTCAAAGTAATTATTGAGCAAAAAAATTCTGTCTTGTTGCAACTGTAGTGAACTATTCAGCGATGCAAGTTGTTTGTTTTATATAATTATTTTTCAAGCAATATTTTTTTATTTTCCTTTAACGTTAAAAAGACGTAAGTTATCAGAGAAAGAGCATGCCTGCTTTAGAATGCGCGTGGGTATGATTGAGACGACTTCAAACATTTAACACAATATTCATCAAGTCTACTTTATTAATGAAATGTATGTTTGAAATGTGTGTAAGCGTTTTTAGAGAGTATTTAAGCTAATTTATCCGCTAGCTTTCTAACTTTGCCAAAATATTTATTTAAATAGTATTTTCCATGCCATGTAGGTATATGAATATTTTAAAATTAAGCACTAATGCATCTAAGTTTTCTTCGTAATCATTATAGATTATGTGTAAACGTTTGTTATCAAAATGTTAAAAAAAATGCCTTAAAATGTATGGGATATTTAATTCAAGCCTTTTTCTTAAAACTTCAAATCAGAAAAATACAAAACATTGAGCAACAGCATGCTGTGAGTAATTGCTTATATTCGTTTCATCACTTGCCGATAACTGCATTATAAGTTAGGAGTAGAAGATAGCAAAGACTAAATACAGAAATCTTAAAATGATTAAATTTATTTAACTAATTGCTTAAAATTATAAACCCCGTTTCTATTTGAAAAATGCTAAGAAATCAGCATTTTGTTTAGCTGCCGTGGCTGGCGATAAATACTGCCACATACCTTGGCACTGAAAGAAGCTTTAGCTGTAAGTTTGGGGTATGTCAGTCCAAGCTATTTCCATACTTGTGGAGTTTCTTTCTAGGTGAACGCTTGCCGTCTACCAGTGATTTTGTGACATCAATTCCCAGACCTGTGAGACCAAAAATTGTCCCCCGGTCTATGCCCATGGAGGTAGGAAGTAAGAGTTATGCCCATGTGTTGTGGAGTTAGGAAGTAAGTCCTTTATTACCTCCATGGTTATGCCCACTTAGAAGACCTCTAGCAGTTGGGGCAATTTAACCGTGTTTAAGGCTGCCGTGTCTGAGTGCCCCTTCTTTCCTAGCATGAAGGTAAGAATGAACTTTCTACCTCCATGTTTCCTAGTGCAATGGTGTAGTCGTGAGTGGTGTATGCTAAGCCGATTCTTGTCGATCATCGACCAGAAGGTGATTAACACTTCCCACTCTGCACGAGTAAGTCTTTCGTTCATAACAGATGGTGCAGAAAAAATTTTTAACACTGTTGATTAATTAATCAGGAGCAAAAGGTGACATTTTCGAGCAGACAATCAAAAACAATCTCTCAGCCTCTGACTTTACTGGAATGATTTTTTTAACACCGTCCATGACTATTTTGACAATGGCGTTCTTTCTAAGAAATTTTATCTAAAACGAATTTCACTCCCAATGAAACATT
The DNA here is from genome assembly GCF_044657685.1 of Stegodyphus dumicola. Taxonomy (NCBI): domain Eukaryota; kingdom Metazoa; phylum Arthropoda; class Arachnida; order Araneae; family Eresidae; genus Stegodyphus; species Stegodyphus dumicola. Next base: position 188,637,517 of record NC_140781.1, read on the forward strand.
TTAAGAGAAACCATCTGCAGTCCCCAACACCTATCAAAATCAGCAATTTCGAGTTAATGCAAACTCTAAATACTACCCGGAGATGTAGTAAAAGCAAAAGTGAAGGATTTAAAGAGTGAACGATGAAGTAAAATGAAACAGTTTTGAAAGCTGTAAAGTATAATGTAGCGGAAACAGAAGTTAAAGTTCAGTTGTCGAATGCGCGTAAATGACTTAGAAGGTACCCCGATACCATACATTTTTAATGATGATATCATTGGAATATTCTACTATTACTTTGAAGTCACTATACCATAATCTCAAAATTTTAAAATATCTCTTCCCAAACTACAAGAGAAAATTTAATATACCGCGCTGAAGTGTTACCACTAAAACAAGGCCTCTCTTCTGCTACTGGAAGTGATGCCACTAACGAGGAAAACAGTAGGCATAACAAATCTAACACGTGATACTGCGTGCTGGTAGTTGTAGCGGAGTATATGTATATTTATAAAAGATTGACAAATATTTTGTTGGGTGATTACTGTAGGGGAATGATTTATACTTTACGTGTATACCTAGTTGCAGAGGAATTTATCCAAGTAATTGGAAAAGTGCTGAGAAGTCTTTTATAATTTCCAGAATCGGATTTTTATGTGCAAGAAGTGGTTACGCGCTATTCAACGGCTAGATTTCAGTACATCAAAACATTATAAGGAACATACTATTTTTTTAATGATAAATTTGTGTTTTACTCTTTAGGATTTTTTTATCGAAAATATACTTTAATTCGTGGATTTTTAAAAATTATGTGATTCTTGATAATCTAAAATTTAGGCCTTTTTTTATATTTGGTATTCATTAAACTTTTAGAATGCTATTTTTATTATTCAATAAAATCTGAAATTAATTATGCCGATGCGTGAGTTAACAAACAACATGGAAGCTAGTCATTAATGAGAAAGCATTTAATTAAATCTGTAATGAAATATGTTGACGTATTTCACTACAGAATTAATCATCATACTGCATGAAGTTTAATTAATATTTATTGTTCTTATAGTTGCAATGTATTGAAATAAGTAATTATTGAATAATCACGGAAAATAAACGCTTCTTTTTAAACAGAATTTAAAACAAGTGAGTTAAAATGAAAGTGTGTATAGAAAACTAGAACGGTTAAAAAATTAGATAAAAAAAGATGTCAAAAATGTTTTAAAATTAAATGCTTCAATAAACAGTAGTTGATACAATAAAAAGTAAATGAAGTTAAAATTCAGAATATATTGAACACTATAGCATTAAAAAAGTGCGAAATTGCATCTAAAATTAAGTAATGTAACAAATAAACCGCATGTATGGGGACAATTACGTTCGTGAAATATGACATATTAAAAATTCAGCGTATGCTGAAATTTATAAAAGTTATGAAAAAATAATATGTGGAAATTAAATAAAGTATTACAAATTAGAAACTTTAAGTATTAAAAATACGATGATAAACAAATATGCTATTACGAACAGAAAACCTAAGAAATAAGTTAAAGTTTCATGGGAAACTAGAAAGGATAAAAGTATCAGAATAAAAATTGAGTAATAAAAAAAATTATCTTGTAGTTTCATTTTCATGACATGAAGAACTATCATTAAAGGAAAGTCTTTTTTATATTTGTTTCCCTTATATTGTTTCTCTTATATATGTAGTAACTATCACAACTGTCATAGTCATATGAAGTTAAAGTCATTAGCTTCCTTCACAGCTGTGGAACAGGGTTTACGCCTGCAGCCAGTCAGGGAAGATAAAGTTGCGTATGCGTGATAGTGCAGTTGACTCAGCAAAATCGCCGACCGAATGCCAGTTCGTGTTTGCTTCGCTATAGCTGGTTAGTTTTTATACCATCTTAGCATAAAAATTGAACATTTAGACAAAATTCTTATTTCAGTTTCCGTGAGGTGGTAATGTCTGGTTGCTTAGCAACGGAATTTTGACTTTCATACAATGAACCATATACGATTTATTGTCAATACCTAAAAAATCTGTTAATTTTTATTTGTAGAGGAAAATCAGATATTAATGAATATTATTACAATTCCATGAGTTCTGTGAATACGGAATATTATTATCTGTTTGTAAATTCTATGAATGGATGAATTTTTAATGTCATGAACGTCTTCGAACTGTTAGACTAATATTTCATTACGAGGCTTTTTTCTTTTGAGGCATTTTATTGAAAAAGCAACTAAACAAATATCTAACATGAAATTTTAAAATTATTTAAACCATAGCTAAAAAGGGGTTACTCTTATTTGTCATTATTTTTATTTGAAAAACCCTTTTTGCATGTGTAAATAAATATCTTTCTTTCGGTTCATTTTTGCTCATTTTTTAGTTTCTTTCTATTCTCAGGCGACTTAAGAAACAAAGGCATAGCAATAAAAATCGTTTTCTTCAAGTGAGTGAGTTTTTTATCGAAGATTGCGATCGCTTGCTCTTAATCTCTCTGGTTCTGACAGATTATGAACTGAAATCTTAGAAATCTCTATGTATTTCCATAGAAAGCAACCGATCGGGCTGAAGTTTATCATGAGAATAATCAATTTTCTCAAAGCATCGATTTCGTTTGCTTTTGAAACCAGCAAACAGTATGAATAAGTTAGCCTTCAATATTATAAGTATGTGTATGGCTTTATACGTTTATTTATGGATGAATAAACATACACATATTTTCAAATGAATCACTTAAAGATGTATAGTATATGTTCTATGCACTGTGGGTAAGATTAATATTAAAAGTTGGAAACTGAATAATTGTAAGGGAAAATATAATCTTCTGGTATCCATATGAGTTATCAGTGTTTAAAATCAACATCTGTCTTCGGAAGCTTCTCATTTGCAGATTCATCGGAAATTTCTCGTATTAGATTCAAGGAAAAAATTTGTTATTATCATGCTTCATTTGCAAAGTACGTATTTTCTATAACAGATGGAACAGTAAATAAGGCTTCTTCGTCTTTGTTTTTATTATAAATAATATTACTACATTTTTTAATACTACTTTGTAAAAAATATGCTTTTTATGATATTATTACTGTAAATATGCTTTATATATATAAAGTGAAGGTATACAGGCATTAAAGAATCTCTTACACACGGCAGACGGTAGTGCCAATATGAGTTTGATTTCGTGAAAACATATCTTTTTCTGTTCGAAACCTAAAGAGGTTATCACATCTGGAGACAGTCCCTGCTAGAGGGAATTTTTCTGAGAAACGAGATTCTGGTAGCACTGGTTTAAATGGCAGGATTCTTAGAAAAAAGAGCCCGCTGGAAGCGAAGTCTCAGCGGCTACGCGGGATTTTTTCAAACCTCACCGAAAATTTCTCGGCTGGAGCTCTGTCCCGGGTAGAAATCAACCAATCAGACGAAAGTTCTGCTTCCGAAGGATCACGTGATCCCAGTCTGAACGATAATCGATAACTGTTTGGCGTTCAAGTCTTTGTAGTAAGTGAATATGGTAACCTAGCTACGTAGGTTTCCTGGAAATGTGCGGGTTTTGAGAATTGTCCCCTTCAACGTCAAGCCCCGCGTAGCCGAAACATAATGTGATTGGGACCTAACGAATTACAACAGAGTCTCAGTTACTGTAAACAATGAACCCTTTTGAACTTTCCATCTTAAAAACCTTAGACGAGCAGTTCTTTACACCTTAGAGCAGCAATTCGAGGAACACGACAAGGGAATATAAATCACGTTAACCACGTCATTTTATTTAAATTGGAATTCTGAATTTGTCATAACATTATTTATATGTAGATTATTAATTTAAATACTAGTATAAATTATTTCGCACTACATCGGCGGCATTTCATTTTTAGAACTCTATTACAGATAGTATTGTATAAATTATGTTATGCAAGTTATTAATTTAAAGCGTCAACTTATCTTTATTATTGTAATTATTATATTGATATTGTTTTTCAAATAACTTATAAATTTTAAAAAGGAAAAAAAAAATATTTTTGATTAAATTAGACCTGTTGACTAAATAAATAAATAAATAAATATATATACTATATATGAGATCAAAAAACTTGCATATAGTTATAAGGTATTTTATCCCTCCTTCTAGCATGCCTTCGTGGTGTAACGGTAGAGTACTCGGTGCTTATTCGAGAGGTCCAGGCTCGAGTCCTGGAGTGGGCATTACTCATTTCACTTCAGCATAAAAAAAAAATCTAAATGATTCTACATTAACGCCCAAACAAACAGGCGGTGAAATATAATTCGTCACCCCCAGGATTCAGCGACTGTGTCCCGTCATCCCCAGTCGCCCTTTAAAAGCGGGAGTATATAAGGTATTTTATCCCTCCTTTTCCAGCGTGACTTCGAGGTGTAACCGTAGCACATTCGGCGCGTATTCGAGAGGTCCGGGTTCGAGTACCGGTGAGGGTATTACTCAATTTTTCACTTCTCCATCATAAAAAAAAAAATCTAATGACTCTACAGGGTATATAATAAATTCTACTTACTATTAAGAAAATTGGATACTATATTAGATTGAAGACTTCCAAAAGAAAATATGAAAGATACGACGCAGATTTAGTAGAACGAAAATCATAACAGAACAAGCAAAAATGTAAGTTTTAAAAAATAATTATGTAAGGAATGAAAGGGGCAGAAGGACTCATCTTGCACGTGGGGTCGAGAAAGTAGCAAACAAATATTCCTTAGCAAGTGTTAAGGGAAAGGAAATTTGGATGAAAAGTGTTTGGGGAGGAATTGATATCTAAATCCTCCGCGAATTTCCCGTTTTGTCCTTTCCCTTTTTATCCTATGGTCAAAATCGTGCCGTTTCATCCGCTGCTATTCCTATACCCCTCATCAGTAAGCCGTTTTGACAAAATCTTTCCCGTTTCACCGGATGCTGTCCCCCATTCTTATGATTAATACCCACACCTCGACATTGTGTAGAGGAGTGTATTCTCATTAGAACTATAATAGGTGCAACAAATAATTTTTGTTATATGAACCTATATAGTAAGAGTGTCAGTATGATGGCCAGAAAGATTTTAGACTTATTAAGTTAAATACAGCAAGACTTGAAATACACCGCCCAGACTGGGAAACTGAAACTGATAGAAAACGGTGTAGCACCAGGGTTCGTGGGTTAACGTGAACCCTACTCCTTGTAGAATAAGTAAGCAATTGCGAATCATATCAAAACACAATAACTTGTAGTTGACATAGATCATACGAGTATTTACATAATAATTATGTTTATATTTTTATTTTATTTTTTATTATTTATTTTATTTATTATTTATTTTATTTATTATTTATTTATTTATTTATTTTTTTACTTTAGTGGGCATTACTAACGCAAACTGGAAAAGCTGAGATGTGGCCAGACTGGGAAAGTGGTTAGTGATTCTGACTGCCGTACCGGATAGCCCGGGTTCAAATTCCGGAAAAGGCGTGCATGTAATTTGCCCGTTTCTTCACAGGAGGCAACGGTGGTCCACCTATTAGGTGCCTCCATAATAAACACACCACCGCTTCAGGCCTTAGTAACGGCAAACGGCTAGAGCCCGCTATTTGGGGGGGGAAATGGATTGGAATACAGCAACAGAAAAAACATCGTTTTGATTTTGTGTGTATGAGCGTATGAAAGAATGAATGTATACTATAGCCATACCTTGTGTGCGTGTGCGTGTGTGTGTGTGTATTTTCCTTATTTTGCTTATAATTAATTAACAGCTCGTTATTTTTGATTAGATTTATGATTTTCTCTTTACTTTCCTTCATGTATTTTATAATCAGGGTTATATGCGATGAATAACGTCTGGTTGTTATTTATTTATTTATTTTTATTATTATTTCTTTTTGGTTTATATATTAACCCTGTTTTTATCTACTTGGCGCTCAGGGCTTGGTTTTCCGAGATTAAGATGGAAAGGTCAGATGAAAGAAGTGAATTTTTATTTGTTTTGAGTGCCTCTCTTGGGGCATGGCTGGGTCACTGGCTGCCCTCGTTTGTTTTGAGCTGGCGCAGTTCTTTTGTTTGGTCATAGGACAGTCTACTTGTTAGATGGGTTGAGTTGCGCCCCTAAAGTACCTCAAGTACCCTTATTGAAGGGAAGACTGAACTTTCCCCGATTCATCCTTTTCAAAAGGCGTTGCTGAGAGGATCATTTGTAGAGACAATGAGGATTACATGATAAATGCTATATGGCTTCTATTCACTACGCTAATGGCTAATTGCTGCGAAGTAATTTCAGAAGAATGCGCAGGCGTGAAATGCGGGTTTGTTTTCAATCACATGTGATTATTTTGAATTTGTCTTTCGATATTTTCATTCATCTCCGTTTAAAACATGATCGTGAGTTTATCGAATCCTGAATTTTTTTAAATTAGACGTGGTCATCCAGCTATAATATTTGAAACTAGATCATATACATTAAAAGAAATTTAATAAATTGCAATAAACGCTGTATTTGCCTAGAAAATCATTGCAACGGAACTTTATTGACAAATTTTGATAATGAAGTAATGCAAGAAGGAAACTATATCTGCATTCCTAACATAGCTGACATCGAGATAAAGAAATATATCACAAAGTGCAAAACAAGGGTTCGTGAGGAACTTACTCCACTTCAGAAAATTTATAACAATACTCTTAATTCTATTATTTGTTAGAAAAGAATTATAATGAATCCTCTTTTGGCGATATCTCTAAAAGGTCGCCTTCTGAACGAAACCTGTATTTTTGAGATAAAAACAAACACTGGCAGTGAACATCTTTCTGAGACCCCCACATCGACAGAATTCCAAAATCCTCTAAAACCGTAGATGGTCGCATTTAAAGAGGGCATACTGTACTTTTAATAAAGCATCTACATTAGTACTTTTAATAAAGCATGTACATTAGTACTTTTAATAAAGCATGTACATAATTCTTAATTATACATTTCTTAATTTTTTTATTTTTCTTCAAAGCAGTGGAACCGTGGGGTCTATTGCTTTAGAACACTATATAACAGAAACGTAACTGGATTCAAATGCTTATCTTTTGAACATGCTGAAATTCATTATTCTTCTCAGAATAATTTGTCTAAGGGAAATATTTGAAATCGAAAGTTAAGTCAGGACAAAGTAAATAAGATCATCTAGTCTAAACCGTTTTAATTGACGAAAGAAAGTATTCGCTTTATCGTAAAGTGACTTTTCGAATAGCGGATGAAATGAAAAAGATAGAATTGATGGGGAAGGCATCGGAAGAAACGAAACTATTTGAAGCTGAGGATGAAACGGGAAAAGACGAAACGGCGCGCCAATCCTCTTAATAAGGGACTGCAATTTCTTCGAAGAGCGTTCTTCCATTCTCATGGCCTGTCAACCATCTGAGAGCAAAAAATACATATTTCCAATATGTTATTTCAGACAACGTATTTTCAGTTTGACAAGTTTTTTTTCATAAAATACATTGTAGAATGCAAAAAGATGTACAAGTTACTGAAAGCACCATGAAATTTAAAATGCCGAATTAATATATATATATATATATATGTGGGGATTTTAAACGATGAACAAATTAATTAACGAAAGACATTTTAATTAGACAAACGATTATTACATAAATTTAACATTTAAGATAATTAAACAAGTAATGATTCGTCAAAGTTCTTTTTGAACAGAAGCAGCGTCTCTGCTTTCACGTCAATCGTCTATCATCTCAAAACGGTAATTTTCCTAATTTTTGCTTGGCGCCTTCGCAGCTCGTAGAGAGAATGACGTCACGGCATCTGGTTTTCATCACAGCTCCAAGCGATCGGCACTACATTTCGGCCATCCGAGGGTGGACTGGCCCTCCAGGACACTGCAAAATACAAAAAAAAAAAAAAAAAAAAAAAAAAAAGCAACAAACAAGAATATACAATAACAGAAATAAGTGTTCGTGAAAAATTTTAAGGTGCCGTCCATTTCTTGAGGAATTCGGCACATGTGGTGGTGCATATGGGCCCCTCATGGCATCCTTCCTTTATTACGTCATAGGTGTTACCACCCTTAACTTTCTTGATCTTATAAGGTCGGAAATACTTCGCTCTTAATTTTAAGTGTGGTCCGAATTGAGTCCTTTTGATTGCCACTAAGTCACCAACTTTGTACGGCTGTGCTTGTCTTCTTTTGGCATTATTTTCCTGTTGGACTTGGAAAATTTGCCTCTTGGCTTGCTTTCGTAATTCTTCTCTTTGAGACTCGAATTGAGATTGAAAGTCACTTTCTATCAGCTCTTTAAGCTGATCGGTGCCCTTACTGTTCATTTTAGTACCGAAGAGTAATTCGAACGGAGTAGTGTTAATGCTTCTTTGATATGTTGAGTTAAGCGTTCTCTGAACTTCGTGTGTATGTTTATACCATTCGGTTGGTTTTTTTAAGGACAGTTTCGCTAATACTGATATAATGACTTGGTTGATTCGTTCGACTTGTCCATTTGCTCTCGGCAGGCCTGTGGTGATTAGATGATGTTTAATATCTTCTTTAGCACAGTAGTCAGAAAACTCACTGGATGTGAAAGCCGTTCCTCTATCAGAAATGATCTGACAAGGGCTTCCAAAAATGGCCTTCTGATTCTCTAACTTCGCTATCACCTCGGCTGAGGTCGTAGATTTTGTTGGATAAATCCAAGTAAATTTAGTAAAGGCGTCGACCACTACTAATAGGTGCTTGTAGTTTTTATGGGTACTTTCCAGAGGACCCAAGTGATCTATATGATAAGTATGCAACGGAATGTCCTCCTTGAATCGCGGATGTAAAAATCCTTCCTTTTTCCCTGCTTTGCGATTTATTAAGATGCAATGAACGCAATTCGCGATAACGTTTTCTATCTTCTGCCGAAGTTTGGGAATGAAATAGTATTCATCCAGGTGTTTCTCTGTATGTTTGATACCGGTGTGCCCTTTCTCGTGAGCATCTTTTATGATTTCAGTCTGCATACTTTCCGGTACGACTATCAGTTCTTTACCGTCAATAAACTTGTATAGTACGCCATTTCTATTACAATAATTTTCATAACTTGAGGTTTTCAATAATTCCTTAATGGTTTTTATTTCAGTGTCATTTTCTTGTCCAAGTTTTAATTTAGGTAAGATATTTTCAATAGAAATGCATAAGACGTTTACAGGAGCTCTACTTAGAGCATCTACATGTGGCATTCTAACACCTTTACGATGCTCTATAACATAATCGAATTCCTGTAACAACAGAGCCCAACGAGCAACACACGTCGCTAAATCTCTTTTTTCCATTGTCCGTTGAAATGCTGAACAGTCCGTCACTATCTTAAATGAAATTCCCAAAAGGTAAACACGGAACCTTTTCAGTGCTTCCACGATCGCGAGGACCTCCAACTCGTAACTTGAGTACTTTTTCTCTGCATCAGAGGTTTTCCTACTCATAAAATAAGTGGGGTGAAAACTGCTATCACCTGGGGGTTTCTGCATTAGAATCGCCATATATCCTTCTATACTAGCGTCTGTGTGTAGTTCGGTTTCATAATTAGGGTTATAAATTGCAATTTCAGGCTTCTTAGCTAGCGCTGATTTCAAACGATTGAATGCGATCTTTTGTTCTTCACCGAATTCGAACTTATTATCTTTTTTTAGCAGGTCGCTAAGTGGCTTGGCAATTATAGAGTATTTATTAATAAATTTTCTGAAATACCCTGTCAGCCCAAGAAAACTTTGGATCTGTTTTGAATTAGATGGTTCAGGGAAATTTATAACAGCTTGCGTCTTCAAAGTGGATGGGGAAATTTGACCCTCTTCTATGACATGACCTAAAAAGTCAATTCGTTTCTTTAAGAATTGCGATTTTTTAAAATTTATTTCCAATCCGTATTCACTCGCTAGATTTAAAACTTGACTCAGCCTCTTGATTCCCTCTTCGTATGAGGCGGACAAAATGATGATATCGTCCATGTACGGCAAAACGATGCCATCATTAACTAACGGTCGAAAAATGGTATTTATGAATCTCTGGAATACAGCTGGTGAGTTAGAGAGTCCAAACGGCACTTTCAGAAACTGGTACTGTCCTTCATGCGTAACAAATGATGTGTACTAATTCAGAAGTCAAACAACAAAAATCAGCGTTATACCTACAAAATTTTCACAGGACTAGTTTCGATGGTTTTACCGAACCATCATCTTCAGCTGCAAAACCGCAAATGAACAAGATAGGAAATAATGATTAGATAAGATAAGAAAGCCTGGACAAGAATAAGCAAGTGGTGCCATCTGTTGGCGAAACCAGAACTAAAACATAATTTCTCTAAAAGCCGAAGGCAAATTTGGATTGGAATTAGGATCGTTAACTAGAACAGAAAGATTTTTATGAATGTGAAATGCCTCTAGAAAATCCAGTTCTCCAATGGAAGATGTTTTTTGAATAATTTTGGCAGCAGAAAAATTGAAAGTGTGATTTTCGGACTAACAATGTTGTGCAACAGAAGACCTCTGTGTTTCCTTTTTTCTAACATATGCCTCATGTTCTTTGACGCGAAATTTTAAGGCTCTCTTAGTTTGGCCAATGTAAATTAAACCACACTGGCAAGGAATCCTATAAATACCCCAGGAATTCATATCCGGAATGGGGTCCTTGAGTATAGAAGTTGGAATTTTATTGATGGGAGAAAAAACAACCCGAAAGTTAAATTTCTGCAAAATATGTGCAACTTTATAGCTAATTGATGGAAAGAAGGGAATGACAACAGAATTTTTATAATCTCCTAAAATAAGAGTGTGGCTTTTAGTGTGTTGAGATGAGAATTTTTTAACTGCTTGATTAATAATGTTGGGTGAAAAGCCCCTGTCAATAGCTATTGCTTTTAAATAATTTAGTTCTTCATCAAGGGCTAGTTTGGAGGAGCAAACTTGAAGAGCACGGAAAACATAGGAATAAAATGAAGCTAACTTTTGTTTAGTCGGATGACATGATTTAAAGTGTGGTGGAAGGCAAACCGATGAAGGTTTACGGTAAACTGTAGTACTGAAGTTGGATGTGTTACGTGTGACCAGAATGTCGAGAAACGGAAGAGAATTGCAAGTCTCAAGTTCAAAAGTGAACTGAATAGCAGGATCAATAGAATTCATTGTTGAAAGAACTTTATTTAAATCATCTTTATTACCTTCAAACAGGGTAAAAGTATCGTCTACGTAGCGGAACCATGCCGGGAAGTTTAAAGTTTCAAACAATTTTGATTCATAATAATGCATGTAGATATCAGCCAGGATGGGACTGAGGGGACTTCCCATGGCTAATCCCTCAGTTTGCTTGTAATATTTATTTTGGAAAACAAAATGTGTTTGTTTCAAACAGAGTTGAGTGAGAGAAATTAGCTCATCAATTTCGATGCAAGAGAAATGAAATTCGCGAAGTCTGGTTTCTAGACATCTTAATGCACCCTCCACTGGGACATTGGTGAATAATGATTTTACATCAAAAGAAACCATGAGTAAATTACTAGGAGAAATGTTTTTAACCTTTTTTACAAACTCTATTGAATTTTTTATGGTGTAAATGTTATTGTCTAATAGAGTGGAAAATCTAGAAACTAAATATTTAGCTAAAGGATACGAGGCAGTACCTAAATTTGATACAATAGGGCGGAAAGGAATACCACTTTTATGAATTTTGGGAAGAGCATATAATCTGGCACAATTCGCAACAGATGGGATAAGCGAATGTTTTAAGTTGCTTGAAATGATTTGATCGCTTGAAATGATTTGCGAAGATTTGATCGCAGTTTTTATTTTGGATAAGTCCGAAGGTGAAGGATCTTTAGGGATCGGATTATATGGTCCTTCGTTTAAGAGTTTAGTGACACCATCGATGTAAGTGTTCTTACCCATGACGACTATCAGGCCTCCTTTGTCGGCCTTTGAAATGATAATATCCGGGTTAGAATGAATTTCGCGCATTGTAGCTCTTTCTCTGGCAGTTAGATTTGGTTTCAAAGGTTTATTATTGAATTTCACATTATGAGCGATAAGATGCCTAATCATTTCTTTCTGTGAATCTGAAACTTTACTGAACTTGAAAGCTTTTTCGATAGGAGCTAAAATCTTTGGAATCGAGGGTTTACAGGTTTGTGAGAAGTTAAAATTATATTTTAGAATTCTCTCTTGTTCTTCTGAAAGACTAACATTAGAAATATTAACTATTGGCTTGATGTTTACAATGGGAAGATTTTTTTAACTACTTGAACTGGAAGACTGTAAAAGAAGTTTTTCGAATTTAACTGCAAGGGTGTTTTTATGACGGTTAACTGCATTCTGCGTTCTAGACCAAGACTTTTGCTCAAGGCCAGTGAATTTTGGATATGATTTAGCGAGTTCCAGATGAAGCTTATAGAGTTCATGTTCAACTTTGGACAATTGTTGACGTGTATCCCTTATCACGGACCGAAGTAAGGCAAGCTTGCAATTTAACAGAATTCTTGAAACGCGACTCGAAAGTTTTTGATTAGTTTTGATTTGAATAAAATTGGGGATCAATTTTTTACATTTACATTTAAGTAAAAAGTCAAGATGATTCAGGAATTTTTGCCGTTTCAGGCGTAATTTAGTGAAACGATTAACGGATGAAGGCATGATAAACAATGCAGAAAATCAAACTAAATTAACTGAGCAATAATAAAGTACACACAAAACAGCAGAAAAATCCCTCACTGAAATGAATAGAAAACAAAACGTTTGTAAGCAAAATGCATGAAATCAGACAAGCAAAGCACAATATCCAAATGTACAAAACATAAACATAACTTGAAAATTGCGAAAATGTACTCACCGAAACTCCTACAACCATAAAATGGCGGCCACACCACGTGCAAAAAAGAAAGCAAAATGTAAGCCTGTTTGGGGCTTCTATAATTAAGACACAATAACACGCCGAATAAATACTAATTCAGAAGTCAAACAACAAAAATCAGCGTTATACCAACAAAATTTTCACAGGACTACTTTCGATGGTTTTACCGAACCATCATCTTCAGCTGCAAAACCGCAAATAAACAAGATAGGAAATAATGATTAGATAAGATAAGAAAGCCTGGACAAGAATAAGCAAGTGGTGCCATCTGTTGGCGAAACCAGAACTAAAACATAATTTCTCTAAAAGCCGAAGGCAAATTTGGATTGGAATTAGGATCGTTAACTAGAACAGAAAGATTTTTATGAATGTGAAATGCCTCTAGAAAATCCAGTTCTCCAATGGAAGATGTTTTTTGAATAATTTTGGCAGCAGAAAAATTGAAAGTGTGATTTTCGGACCAACAATGTTGAGCAACAGAAGACCTCTGTGTTTCCTTTTTTCTAACATATGCCTCATGTTCTTTGACGCGAAATTTTAAGGCTCTCTTAGTTTGGCCAATGTAAATTAAACCACACTGGCAAGGAATCCTATAAATACCCCAGAAATTCATATCCGGAATGGGGTCCTTGAGTATAGAAGTTGGAATTTTACTGATGGGAGAACTAAGAGAGCCTTAAAATTTCGCGTCAAAGAACATGAGGCATATGTTAGAAAAAAGGAAACACAGAGGTCTTCTGTTGCTCAACACTGTTGGTCCGAAAATCACACTTTCAATTTTTCTGCTGCCAAAATTATTCAAAAAACATCTTCCATTGGAGAACTGGATTTTCTAGAGGCATTTCACATTCATAAAAATCTTTCTGTTCTAGTTAACGATCCTAATTCCAATCCAAATTTGCCTTCGGCTTTTAGAGAAATTATGTTTTAGTTCTGGTTTCGCCAACAGATGGCGCCACTTGCTTATTCTTGTCCAGGCTTTTTTATCTTATCTAATTATTATTTCCTATCTTGTTCATTTGCGGTTTTGCAGCTGAAGATGATGGTTCGGTAAAACCATCGAAACTAGTCCTGTGAAAATTTTGTAGGTATAACGCTGATTTTTGTTGTTTGACTTCTGAATTAGTATTTATTCGGCGTGTTATTGTGTCTTAATTATATCATGTGTACTTCCGACTTTCCTTTTCGACGTCCACGTGAAAAAAGCCATTTTTGAGATCAATAGTGCTGAAAATGCGTGCTTCTTGAAGGCGGTCTAGGATATCCTCAATCAGGGGAAGGGGAAATCTATCCTTTACGACAACTTTGTTTAAACGACGATAATCAACGCAAACTCTTGGTGTCCCGTCTTTCTTTTTAACGATGACCAATTGGCTGGAATATTCCGAATAACTCTGTTCTATAATTCCTGCCTTTAGCCATTCGGATATTTGGGTTTCAACAATTTTCTTTTCCGCAAACGGTAATCTACGCGGTTGATGCGATACTGGTTCGTTATTTTTAACGAAAATTTTTAACTATATGTCCGTAGATTTGGTCTTACATGGCATATAGTTCGAAACTAACTGTTGAACAGTCTCTTTAAAGTAGTTTGGAACACTAGGTGCAATGTTTATTTCGTCTTCGTTACTAGCTAGGTCAACAGGTAAAACAGATACAATATTTACTTTCTCTACACTCTGTGACTTACTTTTTATGGTAATCCCATTTTCATTCATTAATATTTCACCTTTTAATATTACGTTTAAGCCTAAAATGGCTTCATGTGTCATTACATTGTTGTCTACAACACAAATATCTGCAGTACACTGGAAATCATTAATTTTAATATTACCTTTAAATAAACCTAGAGGTTTTACCTGACATTTACCGAACCCACTCAGCGTTGAACTTACGGGGACGAGGCCTTCGATATTCAGTTTATCAAAAGTCGATCTACATAACAAAGTAGTTTGACTTCCTGTGTCTATTAACGCGGTTACATATACATCATTAACTTTTACTTCTTTGGTCAACTTCAAGACTACATCAATATTCACGGTTGATACTTCTGGTTTCGAATTCGTAGTTGAGCATTCGAAACTTCGGTGCCCAAATTCTTTACATTTAAAACACTTGACTCCCTTATCTTTATGAACACATTGTTTGGAAATATGACCGCTTTCACCGCAGTTGAAACAGGTTGTATTACGTTTAATTTCAGGAATTGTTCCTCGACTATCGGTTACGTTACGCTTTGTTTGGTTAACAGATTTTTTTTAGTCATATTTATGCCTAGATTCAGTTTTTTGTTTACTTTCAAATTTTGTTTTAGACGTTCGCGACTTTTGTTCATCATCACATATCTGTTGATAAAGCTTCAATTTGTTCTTAAAATCAGTTAATGTTTGTGACCCATACAAGCAAGATTTTTTTAAACGCGGAGCCTGGTATACCATCTATAACATATCGTATTAAAGCAACATCTTCAATTTGACCATTTTTAGCAATTCTTTTCATATTTAAAAAAAACTCATCAAATGTTTCATTGCTCTTCATTTTTTGTTTTGATAATAACTCATGCAGTTCGGCCGAATTGCAGCTGGACCGGAATTCATCAAGAATGGCATTCTTAAAAACTTGCCATGAGTTCAACTTTGGTTCACTAAGAACAAATAGTTTTGCTTTGCCTGTCATCAGGCGTTTAGCAAAAATCAGAATTTTTGTAAATCATTTAACTGAAGAATGGTAGCTGCATCTTCAAAACCTTCGACCCAACTACTGACATTTTCGTGGCTTTGGCCATCAAATTGAGCAACAAAAGATTTGATGTCTTCAATAGTAACATTTATACTACAGTTATGAAATACATTCGACTTGTTTTCAATTGTACTAAGAATATTATCATTAGCACATTGGGAAGGAAGTTGTCTCACTGTGGCACCAGAATTGTTTCTTAGTTTCGTTTCATCTCGAACGTTATCATCTACTTCATTTTTATCCCCACCATCCACACCCTCTAAATCACTTTCGTTTTCACTTTCTTCTAAAATTACATTATTTTTAAGCAATTCTAAATTATTCAGATAAGAAACAATTCGGGTTGCTAAGTCATCTTGTGTGCCAGAGCTATCAATGCATAAAACATTGGCAATGGAAATTAATTCATAAGCCTGAAAATCTTGTTTGATTTTTTCGAGTTTTTCATTAAGTTCTTTACTATTCTCTGCTAAAGAGAAACCACTAAATTGTCTTAACCTTTTTCGATTATTTCTGTCGCCCACATCGTTAAATATTATTTTGTGTAATAATTTTATGTTATGTGCTTTTTCACTTTTCAGGACATCTTCCATTCCCGGCACATCAATTAGAAACATAGTTAATAAAATTGAGAAAATCACTCACTTCATATAATGGTAATCCACGATGTTCCTGGCTCTATAATCCGGAAACAGAAACGAAACAAATTACTTCCATACCATCCAATGGATCACAAATGGTGTCGACAAAAGGCGAGTAGAAGCAGATTATGTCCGATGGATTTTTGGTAACAATTCACGTCTTGACACTTGACATCCACTATTATTAAAATTTATTCCAGAGTCTTTAATAGAGCTGCACACTATTTACTCACTATTACGCAGTTTCAGTTCAGGTAAATCAGCATACATTCCTAGGAGTTTGATGAGGTTTTTGTTCGAAACATAGTTGATTATACATCGTAAAACAGTCCAGCACAGCAACAGTTATTCTTCAAAACCGGTAGTAATCCAGGAAAGCAGATAAAACTACAGTTCATTCGAGTGCTGAAGTGCTATCCCACTTCTGAGAAAATTTTTGTGGGGATTTTAAACGATGAACAAATTAATTAACGAAAGACATTTTAATTAGACAAACGATTATTACATAAATTTAACATTTAAGATAATTAAACAAGTAATGATTCGTCAAAGTTCTTTTTGAACAGAAGCAGCGTCTCTGCTTTCACGTCAATCGTCTATCATCTCAAAACGGTAATTTTCCTAATTTTTGCTTGGCGCCTTCGCAGCTCGTAGAGAGAATGACGTCACGGCATCTGGTTTTAATCACAGCTCCAAGCGATCGGCACTACATATATATATATTAATATATCTACTTACGTATAAAACGTTTTGTTTCTTAAACCTTTTGTTTGTATCATGCTTTTCATGTTATTTCATACTTATTTTCTTAAAATGTACTTTCAGATCCATGACGTAAGGTGTCATTGTGTCAAATTAAAAAAAAAAAAAGAAAAAAAGAAAAAAAAAGAGTTTAAAAAAAAAAATACTGTTGTTATAGCATCATCAAAACAAAAGTTTAAGCAAAATTTTATAAGGTATTTCTCCCACTTTTCTAGCGTGCCTTTCGTGGTGTAGTGGTTCTGCACGCTGGGTCGGTATTCCAGAGGTCCATGGTTCCATTCCCGGTGAAGGCGTTGCTAATTTTTCCTCTCTCCGGCTTCCAAAAATACACCTAATGTCTCTACAGTGGCGCCCGAACTAAAAGGGTGTTGGATGAGGATTCTCCACACCCAGGATTTGGCGAATGGGTCCCCTAAAAACCTCAGTCCTCCTTTAAAAAGGGGAGTATATAAGGTATTTCTCCAGCCTTCCTAGAGTGCCTTCTTGATATAGTGGTCAGCACACTGAGCCGGTATTTCAGAGGTCCGTGGTTCGATTTCCGGCGAAGGCTTTGTTGATTTTTCATCTTGCCTGCTTCCTAAAAATAACCTAGTGTAACGTTTAATAATCCGTATTCAAAGCTTTCTTCTCAGTCTGTAAAAATTAAAAGACTTTTTGTTCTCAACTTTTGCTATTATAACATCAAATTAGATACTGGAACACGAATTTTAAGAGAAACAATATACAATTAAGTTATATTTTGTTATTGTGGTATTTCATACTTCTAGCATAATTCAGAAGCTTTTTTAATTTAAACAATTCACAACATATTATTAATATTTATTAACTTAAACTAACCCAAATTAAAAATTTTCCGAATTGTACACTTTAACATCCATTTTTAATTTACATCGCATTTCCGAATTCACTGAAATCATGCTTGATTTAGAAAATTATTAATACATCTTTGGAGTTATTAAAGCAGAACGGATCAAAAAGGTATTGAAACAATTCCCTTTATTACGTTATTCCACAGACCCATTTTATTAACATGAATATTTTGTAGAATAGGGCTAGGACAAGGATGGGGCGAATGATGCACTAATTTCAAGTCAACAACTAGTAAAGAGAGCAAAAATATCTACGAAAAATAAATTACTGTTTTTATTAAAAAAAAAAAACCCGAATTATTTACATGAGAATTACTTTACGTTATTACTGGACAGTAAGAATATTTTATGAAATTGTGACCAGGTTTTTTTAACACACAGCAGAAACTTTATTATCTAACGTAATGTGGGCAAAACCTGCTTTTGATAAAACGAAAGAACGCAACCATTTCAAATTAAAAATTAAAAATTTTGCCAATATATGTGGCACAGTAACGAATTTTTGTAATTTTTTAAGCATAACGTCTTCCTGGATAAGAATATCTACATCACAAATTACTGTGGTGTACTAAGTACTACTAAGATTTAAAACTAACAGTAATAAGATTTAAGACAGTTATTTTAAAAATGTAGTTAAAAAACGTGCACATGTATATTTAATTCTGTATTCTATGTAGAATCCCACATTTTTATACTTTTACGTCATATAAAGAAATATCTATGCTGTAGAATCAAAATCTTGACGAGCGTTTTTTTTTTTTTTTTTTTTTTTTTTTTTTAATATTTTTTTAGCTATAACAAAATACTCTTATATCGGAGTTTCAGATAAGAATTTTATTTCTTAATCTAATTTCTTTCATCGCAGGTTCTCTATGTTAGAACTGCGGTAATAAACTTAAGAATAAATAGTCCATTCCAATTACAGTGACATTAAAAATGATTCGAAGTCCTTAACGCAATGCTCACTAGCTGTCAAAATGATGGATTTCGAATGTAGTATACATTCCATGAGATTAGTTCTAGCGTTCAATTTTCATTTTATGTCAATACTATGCTTAGACTTACAATGCATATAGTTTTAACATCTGCCATTTTGACGGGTTGACACTTTTAGTACTAGGAGGGATAATTTAGAATTTTTCAGAAAAATCATCGTATGAATAACCTTCATTCTAAAAATCTTTAAAAATGCAGAGACAATTAATGAAATTATCTGTCCCGAGCTTAATGTCTGCAGCATTTCTTTGCTGTTTTATTCCATCCAAGTAAAAAGCCAACAAACTAACGAACAATCAAGTTTGTATTCAGATGGGAAGAAAGAACTTAAATGCAAACATTTTAAATAGCTTTGGGTAGGAGGGAAGTTCTTGGAATGCTTTGAAACGTTGAGCAAGGAAAAATCAGTAATCAAAATCATCACTTGTGGCTAATGACTGAGGTTATCAACCCTCTTATAAAAGATATCTTTAGCGCTGACGTCTTTTAGTCAATAATGCCTACTCTAAGCTATAATAATTTATAGTTAGATTATTAAATTATAGCAGCTTAAATGTATAGTAGCTGTATGAATACTTTGAAGTTATTTACAAAATGTTACGAATTTTATACATATGTAAATAATTTTAGTGAAATTATAGCACTTTGAAATGCTTGAAAAGGACGAAGCTGTGCTGGAAAAACATGAATACAGGGGCAAGGCTAACATTGAATAAATGTCTATCTCGTTACACTGGCGAGATATCGCCTAGCTGACGACGGTTTTTCACTAGTCAATTTTTTTTGCTAAATTTGGCGAGACATCGCTAAAAGTTGCCAACCTTGGAGACATTTGGGTCCGGCCCCCTGAATGGTATTTATTATAATAATGGTATTTATTATAATTGAATAGCTGCTATTGGGCTATATATGTACTGTACCCGTATCCGGCCCTCATATGTCTTCTAGTAATGTGGAGAAGTGGAAGATACTAGCGATTTCTCGGCGGCCTGGGGAAAACTATATAAGCTCTCAGTTTTCCTCTAGGCATTTTCTATTTGCGGCCAAGCTTCGAAATCCAAACTTCAGCTACAGATTCCTCAAAATAAGCCTCTCCGAATGATCGTTAACGCCCCTTGGTATATCAGGAACTCTGTCATTCATCATGACCTTAAAATTCAATATATCAATGGCTACCTTAGAAAGAACACCATTAAGTTTCAAACTTAAGAGTTAAGACCTTTTAGTTAAACACCATCAAAATCCAATTATCTCCAATCAAAACCGCAGTCCCTTTCCACTGAAAAAATATGCTTATCTGCATTCTTTCTATTCAACTGAGGAATTTTTAAAACATACTTTGTAACGCATACGGAGCAAAGGGAGCTTTGCACCCGTTACTCCATTGAACGTATGGTCAAGCTCTCAGTTTTTCTTAGCTGTTTAGTTTAACGCGAGTTCCAAGTACTGAGAGATCTCCGTAGGAGCTTCACCTTTTTAGATACGCTTTGCACTGCGCAATTGCGCTGCGTTTAACGTTCTTAGCAGTTTGAAGCGTAACTACTGACTGTATTCTGTGATATTTTGAAGAACTGTACGAGTATTTTTGTGTAAAGTTCTAGAACTAAGTGTTTCTTTTGATAAAAAATAAATTTCATAAAGCTATTATCGGTTGTGTGTGCATTCAAGCTATAACGAACCCATACGCATACAACAATAATGTCCCAGGAATTCCTTCCAAATAACTCAATTCATTATCCTGATCAAGTCGAATTTCATCTGAAAATTTCGTGCAAACGTCATTTTAGAAGCTCAAGTTTTTACAAAAAGTACAAACTAAATTTTTTACCAAGGTAGCAGGCTGTATTACTTTGCCTGCACATATAACGAACTAGACGACCTTTTATATCTTCAATCGTAACACGCGAAGCCTGAGACTTAGATATTACGTGTACTCTCAAAGATTGACTGAACCTCTAACTTGCTGAAGAAATTATTAAGAAGAGTAAAGTAAAAACAGTGAGTAATTTTTCATATTCATATTTTTTTATTTCAGCACAGTTCATATTATTGTCATAATTAACTATCGGAATTCATTATGAATTTCGAAATTTTCGAAACTTTTGATATGTTATTAGGTACATTTTTATTGAAATTTTTCTTTAATTACACATCAATTTTTTCCTGCTTGATATTAGAAGTAAGATGAAAAATTTTTCTATGGTTTGCTATTGTTGACCTTATTCCTTTCATATAGCCAGTTCTGTTGCTAAAATCTTAACCAATGAAGCGAAATGCAACATTTGTTAATCAGCTTTCATTTCAACAGAACCATGCGATGGTCTAGTAGAATGTTAAAGTTATAAGCCTAGCCTGAACATTTTTAACTTCTCTTTCCGAGAACATTAAAAGCTCAGAAAACTGCACACATGTTTTCCAGACAAGCTGACAAAAATTATTATTATTTTAAGGAAACACATGCTATGAAATAATACCGAAAATACCTCAATATTGAATGTTCCTTAAATGATTAAATTAATGATGAAGAACTAGAGAAAAACTATTTGATTAATAAAATTAGTTTATTGTTGCATTCTGATCTTTAAAATAAAAGCTAAGCATATAGATTTAGAAATTTGAATGAAACGTGTTATTATGAGTCGTGAGAAAACGATATTTTAAAGAGAGATTAATAAGTTTAATTTTATTTGAAAATTAACACATCTTTTGCTATTATATTAAACAAAAATCCTCCTGTAAAGAAATGTGTAATATTTTTAGTAAAATTACTAATATGAGCCTTTTACAAGCAAAAACTTTCGTTTGACTATGTCTACAAAGCCAACTTTTATATAATGTAAATTAATCATTTCTTGAATACTTTTCTGTATAAAATTAATGGTTTGAAGCTGAAGATTTCGCTTTAACGATAGATATGTTTGAGATTTATGATTTATGAATTGCATATGTCTGAAGAAAAATGTTCTTCAGCAAACACTGATTTTTAAAACTGCATCAGAATTTATCCGCAAGAAAATGATGCTTAAGTATACAAAAATGCTTTATAAAAGGTATGCATAATTAATATTAAATCTCTAACAAAATTCTCAGGTACATTTTCTACCCAGAAAAATCGAAGTAACAGGGATTCAAATTAAATATGGTACGTCATTTCAAATGGCTGTTAAAACTGAAGATCTTTCTCGGGGTTAATTTCAGAAGAAATTTTGATTCGATGAATTTCGAAAAAAAATCCTTTTAACGAAAGCAAATTATAATTTGCTCCAGGCTTTTTTTTAAAAAGGGTCATTTCGTTCCCACTCGAAATACATGAAAACGTTTCATTTGAAATCAATGTCGAATAAACGTTGAATATTTTTGGATCATGGTTATTGCTATTAATATTCACATTTTTAAGTATATCAAAATTTTAGAATAATATAGTTTTTAAGAATAAATATTTTAACTGCTTTGCCAGAGTAAAGATTTTGATACAAAAGTAAGAATTACGCGTGAATAAATATAAAAAATATAGTAAAAAGGAAATTTACGAGATATTTTATCAAGCCTTATTTACAAAAAACTGTGAAATTCATAATCCCGTGATTTATGAAATGTCTGATTTTCATAATTAAAAATTTTTACATGAAGTAAATGCCATAAATTTCAATGATATAGTAAAGGAGATCGTACCACCTTTTTTTCGAGATGTGGGAATCCCACGCCTCCCCCCTTGATTAGTCTATTTCTTACAAGATACGAGACTGTAATTATATTTTGGGTTATTTTATTACATATATTAATTTTCACGAAAATCTTAAAACTAATTTTTCATAGTTTAAATCTTCCTTTCTTCTTTTAATGAGTTCTCAGTTAGTTTAGATCAGCAATTCTCAAGTGGTGGTACGTGTACCACTGGTGGAACGCAAGAGAAAAGTAGGTGGTACGCAAAGAAACAAAATATTTTTAACTATTAAATTCAAAAATTAAATATCCCAACATCATGTTTAAGGTTTCTCTCTAACACTAGTAAATTCATACAATCTGAGTTTTGTTCAAGGTCAATAGCCGCTTATAGACTTTAGCAAAATAATCCGTTTTTATTTTCATAAATATTCCTTTAGCCATAGAGATAACAAAATTTGTCATAAATGATGTTTTTAAAAAGAGTAATAGAAATGGATGTTGTATTACAAACAGATAATAGAATGTTGATTCTTTTAGAGTTGATCGATTTATTAGCATGTCTATACTTTATGTTGCCACCAGTTTTGGGACAATCTACTAGCACAGTGGTCGGTAAACTCATTAATCAACAGAGCCAGTTAATCAACAGTTCAAAGATTGAAATCTGTTTTGACAGCCACATTTTTTAACTTAAATTTTATAGGTAGGTATATTGTTATTCACTTAATTAGGGTACTCTTACACTGGCTTTTACTAAGAACGCCTTCAATCTGGTCAATATTCGCTAAGGTCGACCCTCTTCCAACTCTTCCATCCACACTACTCGTTTCATGTATCTTCTTTCGTTCATCTTCTCTATATATCCTAACCACCTAAATATTCTTTTCTTAATTCTCAACATTATATTTTTTTCACTCCACGGCACTCCCTAAAATTAACTTAATACTTGAGTTTTTAAGTATTACTTAAACTATTAGAAATGTGGAATAAAACTTGATATTACACGATACTATTTATTGATAAAATAAAATTGCAAGGTATCCCAAAACTTAAATCATGATAATGATGAACAAACATTAATGTGAAGAATGGCCTTGCATATACATGGAAAGTTTGTGTAGGTTGTTGTTTTTAATTTTAAGCGTGTTTCCAAGTTCTTGTCAATAAGACGACTTCTTACTTTACTCTTGATAAGGTTCATGCTTGAAAAATCATTGTTCGCATGGATATGTAGGCCTGAATAAGAAAAGAACAGCAAATGATAGTTTTCTCAGCTGATTATATGAGTCAGGAACATTATTCCGAGTGTTAAAAATCAACATAGCTTCCTTCTCCAGGTCTTTCAAAGTAAACCACTTGTGCTACGAACTAAGCTCACAATTTATTTTTCTCCGATGTTTCTTTGTCAGCGCTAAAACGTTCAAATTTCGAGCTCCATAATTCTTTGTTTTATAAATCCAGCAATTAGATTTTAAAATTGCCAGTGTCAATAGTAAAGGGAGAAAAATTTAATTGTGTTACAGTATTACTAAGAGGTTTTTTAACAAAGGCTAACGTCGCTTTGTTGTTTTTGAATTCCTGAAATCTGCTGAGAAAAACTTCTCTCATATTTAAAACTGTTGTTTTGAAACAGCAAATGTCAATATCGGAATTATTTTCTTGAAGATCTTTTAACAGGCTTGGAAAGTGAATCAAAGTTCCTCTTTCAAAATCTTAAGTAGAAAGAGATAATGGTTGATCTTTACAATATGGTAACTGGTAGTTTGGCGACATTTTGGAGGCGATAAAGGTTACTACCTGGGACTTTGGTAATAATGTGAGCAGTACTCAGTTCCGATTACGCATTATTTTGCGTGAGGGAAATGAGAGATCATGGGATATGTCATGTGATATTAATGGACGAATTAAGGTTCTTTAATCGGAAAAGGGGGGAAATCGGGAAAAAATCTGGAAATTTTGTATTTAGCTTTATTCTGTGTTGTGTGAAACAGTGTTGGTTAATTTTTGGATCCCATGGCCCTAACTAAAGTGAATTCGAAATGGGCATTTAGGCATTGTGATAAAGAGAAGTTTGCTTTTTATTTAGCGGAGGAAGTATGGAGGAAAAATTCGCAGAAAAAATCTTTCAATAATTTTATTGAATGAATTAGAAAAGTGTATCCGCCACGTAATCGAGATTCTGAAGAAGATTAGGTAAGTTAGTATTTTTAATTATTTGAGGATATTATTTTTATGCATTGTTCTAAATGTAAGGTGGAAAGGAATTTGGTATTATTGGGAAAATTGTTATTAGCAATGATTTAGTTTAAAGTAATTAGGATTGTAAGGTAATTTTTATTAATTTAATGTATGTGCTCATTTATATTTTAAGTAGTGTTTTTGAATTTAATTATATTTTAAAGAAATGATAGTTATTTTGTGAATTTTATGTTTGTAGGAATTTGGTATACGTTTTAGTTGAAGTAAACGTGCATGGAAATAATTTAAATATCTGACACTAAGTATTTGTAATGCTTGCGGTATGAATTCGTTGGTGACGTGTATAATATAATAGATGATTTAGAGGTAAAAGTTTTTGGATATTTTATTTATTTTATATGTGGAAATGTTCATATTTGGAAAGGGTAAATACTTTTTCGCGATCAGGTAATTTCATATATGTTCTTTTTACCGGGTTTAAAGATTGAGAAAATTGTCATGTATTTTCGTGAAATTTTTCTAATTTATGAGAAAAAAGCAGTGTACATGGATATAGTGAAGAGTGTGCGCAATGCCATTTTTGTGCAATTCTGGGATGTTTTTTTAAGTAAAAATAAGTCGGCGTGTACATGGTTTATGTGTATGTGTTATTTTGAAAAACGCGTAAGGAGTATGGTATTGTGCACTTTTTCCCAATTTTGCAGTGAATATGTGTCATGATTAAGCAGTTTTGTTTGATAAAATTTCTAGCATAAGTGTAATTCGGCTAGTAGATTGTTGGAAGAAGTGTTCAGTAGATAAAAAGAAAAGAAACATGTCTTTACTTCGTGAAGACAAAATGGCGGCGGGGAAAAAAAAAATAGAGGGTTGCTGTAGGAGAGTTGGTTGCCAAATTTTCGCCCAAAAATCGCCAAGTTACCATAATGTAAAGATCAACCGAGATAATTTGTTTTCAAATGAAATAACATCTAATATCGAAAAAAAAATATGCTTCTTTTCCCCTGTAGTCTTTGATTACTCTAATTTAATAGAGACGTAATATCTACCATGAAATAAAATTTTTGGATCCACTGATCGTTCATTAGTTCTGGATAATAAAAAGCCTTTTCAAGCAGAAATGCGTTAATTCCTGTTAAAAAGGACTCGAAAAGTTTCAAAAGGTTTTCTCTTGATAACCAATGTACTTTGTTAGGCAGCAGAAGATCTGCGTACTCAATCTCCATTCCAACTAAAAATTCTTTAAACTGGCGATGATTAAGAGTTTTAGCTATAATAGAGTTGATAACCTTAATAATCAATTCCATAACTTCGCAAATTTCTTCTGGAAATGGATACGCACAAAGCGCTTCTTGATGAATGATACAATGGTAAGTAAGTAACTCGTGATTGATTTTTTTTTTCTTCATATCAGTGTTATTCTTGTCGGTACAATTGTATTGAAATCAGCACAATGGCCCATTTATCAATACATAAATAAAAATCTCACTAAAATCAGTACAATGGCAATTTTAACCTGATACACCAAATAACGTAAAAATGAAATTTCGTGTCAAAATATCTCTTTTTAGTTTTCATATATCTCCAATTTGAAATTTTTTCATATCATATGCAACCCGAACATCGTCTATGCGTTTAATATTGCCTAAATTCGGTTGCTATGAAAATTTTTATTTCAGATAATGGAAAAACTTCACATTTGAAAGAAAGGTCTAGAAGCTAAAAATCCTGATATTTTGAAACTAACTTTCATTTTTACTTTATTCGGTTTCTCATTCAAGTTAAAATTGAAATTGAATGGTATGTTAATTCAAAGCATTTCAATAGTTAAAATTTGGCATATGACAATTACTACGACAGCACATTTTGATGTATAAGTACAATCAAAACGCCAAAATCGGTAAAAAAAAAATTCTCAGGAATAATATTCCATTGGCGGTTATGTTTTCAATTGTTTTTACGCTTGTGTAAAATTTGACGGTCTTTGTACTGCATTTTAGAGGTTTTCTTGCTTTTACGTGTGAGCGCCCGCATGCACTATTTTGTGAAAGAGCCACACTCAAGGAGCCTAAGAGCCACATTTGGCTCGCGAGCCACGTTTTGCCGACCCCTGTACTAGCACTAAGAATATTGAAAAGAAAAAGAAAAAAAAAATGTATCTAGAAAATATAATGAAAGTTATTTTTCATTTTGGTTTAATTGGAATGGAGATGAAATGTATCCTCATCCTCAGTGTGTTGTTTGAGGTGAGCTATTATCCAATCAAAGTATAAAACCACCCTTTCTTAAAAGACATCTTTGATCTAAGCATGCCAATTTAAAGAATAAATCTGAAGAATATTTTGAGAGGAAATTATAGAAGTTCAAAAATAGTAAACAAGTAATGAAAGGTGTCATTACTTCAAGTGAAAAAGCTTTTTGGAGGCTAATTACCTAGTAAGCATAAGAATTGCCAAGACTGGCAGGCTTACATTTTATAGAAGAAAACTTTATATTACCAGCAGCTAAAGGTACCGTTTTAACATTATTCAACGGAAAAGCGGATAATGAACTTTTAAATATTCCGTTATCAAATGATATAGTAAGTCGATGAATTCATGAAATAGCAAATTCCATAAAAGAGTCACTTATTCAAAAAATAAAACACAGTGAGTATTTCGCATTGCAATTGAATGAAAGTAGAGATATAACGAACCTTGTTCAAGTATTAGTTTGCATACGTTTCTAAGAAGATCAACGAATTGCCGAAGAGTATTTATTTTGTAAATCTTTTCATGATAGAGCAACTGCAAAATGAAATTTTCAAAGTTATTCAGTTTTATATCTGAAAATGATATTCCTTGGAACAAGTGCATTGCCGCATGCAGTGACGGAGCTCGGATTTTAACAGGAAAACATTCCGATATTATTTCTTAAATAACAAAAGTCGTACCTGAAACTAAATTTAGTCGCTGCTCCATTCGTCGTGAAGCATCGTAGCCAAAACAATCTCCGAAAACTTAAAAATCGTTTTGAATCAAGCTGTGAAAACTGTTAATTTTATTAAAAGTCGAGCCTTAAATTCAGGAATATTTGCGATTTTATGCCAAGAGATGGGCAGTAGTAGTAACCGCAGGTAACCGCGCTACGGAAGTGACGTCACAGAAAAGGGGCGTGGGCAGTATCCATAGGGGCCCGGAACCGGAAGTGACGACACCAGCGCCATCTTGTTTCACGTGATGGAATGACATCATCAAACTTTCGTTTTGATTCTGTGGCAACGATTTTATGTTTTCAAAGTTTTTATTTTTTGTGGCAACGACACTATTTTTTATGTTTATGGCAATGAGCTCTTAACCACGTGTTTGGCAGGACACCACTTTTAATTTATTGTTTTTAATTTAATACGTGATTAATTATTTAATACGTCATTACTTTTAATTATTTACTCATTTTTTACGATACATTTTAATTGATTCCATTATATTTTAACCCATTTTTAATGAATTTAGTATCATTTTCCCTGTATTTTAAAAATAACTCCACGGCTGAGATTCGAACTTGCTATCTCTGGGATGGGAGGTCTAGCGCTTTACCGCTCGGCTACCCGTTCCTCTTATCAGACTTGTTATTTGAAACCCTCTTTGGCCCTTTGACTTTTTGCACCATTGATGACATAAGGCTGAAAGTCTGCGCATGCGCTTTGACATGAAAACCGCGTCACACATTTGTTTTTACACGACGGCTAGGATTTCTTTTGGCTTCTTAATCATTACTTTATTCATTGCTGTTTTAAATGTAAGATTTTCCCACAGTTTAATTTTTTTTATTATTAAGATATTTTTAATTGTTTTCAATTTTCATCTCATTCTTACTTTTTTTAAGTTATTAGTTAATTTATTAATTTTTATTTTATTTTTTTCCCTTTCCCAAACATAAATTTTATTTTTTAACTTCAACAAAAGTGAATTTAAATTTTCTTTTTACTTTTTATCTTGCAAAGTTTATTTTTTTTTATATTTAATTTTCTTTTTGGTTTTACAAAAGTAATATTTATTTTTACGAATTGAATTTTTTCCTTTTCACTTTTTTATTTTGCAAAAGTTTTTTTTTTTTTTTTTTCCAAAATTTTTTCCTTTTTGTATTTTTACTTTATTTTAATTTTTTGTTTAACTTTCTTTTTGGTTTTACAAAAGTAATATTTTTATTTCCGAATTGAATTTTTCTTTTTCACTTTTTTATTTTGCAAAAGTTTTTTTTTCCCAAAATTTATTCCTTTTCGTATTTTTACTTTACTTTAATTTTTTGTTTAAACGTTTTTTTGGTTTTACAAAAGAAATATTTATTTTTCCAAATTTAATTTTCCTTTCCGCTTTTTATTTTAAAAAAAGTTGTTACTACATTTTTAACTTAATTTTTTTTACAAAAGTAATATTTAGTTTCATAATTTTAATTTTTTTGAGTTTTTTGTTTACACAAATGTTTTTTGTTACAT
The DNA here is from genome assembly GCF_044657685.1 of Stegodyphus dumicola. Lineage (NCBI taxonomy): Eukaryota > Metazoa > Arthropoda > Arachnida > Araneae > Eresidae > Stegodyphus > Stegodyphus dumicola. Next base: position 188,666,707 of record NC_140781.1, read on the forward strand.
TTTTATTTTACCCTTAACTTTTTTCCCTTGTTTTAAATACAATACGATGTTACATTTCCATTTCTCCAAAAGTAAACTTACCTATATTTCTGTGTCTTTGAAATTTTAAGCTGGAATTTACATGCATATAACTTCACTAGATAATATTTTCTGTAACATTAAGCCAATATACACAATGCTCTTTCTATATAGTTTAACTGGAATACTACATTTCTTACTTTTTTTACTACTAAGTTGGAGATACTCAGAACTTTTCCTTCTAATGCATTGTACTAACTATTAATGCCTGTATTAACTTTTTTGGCCAACTATACAAAACTTTGTTGATTCCCTTTTACACGTCTTACTTTTATTCAAAGGATTCACCAAACTATGTCTGACAAATGTAATTTTTACACTTTCCATTTACACATTTACCCTTATATTTAACTTATAAAACATATTCATGCTGTATTTCTGATTGCTTTTTCCCACAATAAATACAGACTTACACATGTTTCTTTATTGTAAGACTTACTAACTTTAAAACAAATCTTACAAGGAGCAATAAATTTTCATGGTATGAAGCCCACTCAAACCAATGCATGGAGCATTTCTACCCAGTTAAGTTTAGATACATACCAATAGTACTTCATTTTTTTCTTATTTTACTCTACAGATATTTATACATATATATTCAGAACACTCCCTTTCATTCAGTAAGATTCATTTATACTACTAACACAAATTTTGCTAACTCTTTGAAATATTTTACGAAAATATCTTGTATTTTCTTGCACACATCCTACTTCAATCACCAAACATACACTGAACCTTGATTTTTCCTTCATGTGAAAACGTCACTCGGATTTTTAATATGATTCCACCATTTACCGCAGAACTTTATAAACACTACTCTATTTGAACTTATCACAGCCTAACTCTCTTAACAAGGTACAGAAGATTGAATTATATTTTAACTACAGAGAAGAATATCCACATTGCAATGAATTATTTTAAATTTGAATTATAATCACATTTTGTGAAGGAGAACTTAAAGTCTATAATACACATGGAATTAATATTCAGCCATGGAAATGAAACTTTATCGCCTTTTTCCCAATTTGGAATATAAAAATTTGTTAACTTGGAATATTTTTAACGTATTCATTGTAACTTAACTGAAAAATACTCATATTTCCCATTGTCAATAATTTATTTAGCACTGAACTCTTACAGCCTTTTGAGAACGAAATTTAATTTATCATACCTGACAAATGACTCCTACATAGTTATGATACATTACACGAAATACTGAGTAGAGTTCCAAATAATGATCTAACATAGTAATTAACATGACCTAACACAAATAATTTTAAGATAGAAATTTCAAACTGACATTGCTTACTAATGAACTTTTACAGCTTTTTTTGACTGACATTTAACTTCTCATAGATAATAAATAAAATTACACACAAATAATTATACAAAATAGGTAATAATGACAGAAAGTGCATATAATGATCTACTATAGTCACCAACTTTAAAAATTTTAACGCATTTCTAATATAAGAAAGACCACACTTTTTTGAAAAGCATTATTTTAATTAAACATTGGAGCCACGCAGTCCTGCGCACATGCATAACATCTTTATTTATGATAAGCATGACACATAATAAGTAAATAAAATTTTCACAAAGTACGAAACACATTTCTCTTTTAACTGAACTGTACTCTTAAGAAAAATGCAGTATGGAATGCTTAGAACACTCAGGGCCACAGTTCCTCATTTCCCCCACGCATTGACCAAAATATACATGTACTTTAAAATCAGTTAAACAAATTCAAATGTTAGTATTCAAAGAGAAATACTTCACAAATTAGATGAAAGAAAGGTACACAATGAACTTGAGTGAAAAATACACAAAAGCATGTAAGGACCGAGAAAAAGATGTATTCGTGGAGAACTTTTTTAAGATAAACTTGCTCTATTTTTGCACATGGGTTACATTTTGCATTTCAGATTAAGGAAACATTCAAGATAATTCCTTATAACTAGGGATTTTATTCACACTTGTTAGTACTGTAATTTATTAGAACAGTCACAGACATATAGGACAAGTATGCCATTTCCAAGGAAAACAATTTTCCCAAGCCAGACTTTAACAGTGAAATATAAAAGGGAATAAGAATATCCCATATTTCAAACAAAATTAGTATCTGAGTATGCAAAAACATAAACAAGAAACGAATATTTTTTCTGAAAATGTTCCGAATGGTTTAAGTCAGGACTAGTTTCATGAGCATGAAAAATAATGATGAATTTTTAATTTTATTTTGTCTGTAGTACATTTACTTATGCTAAAATCTTCCATTTTGGTTGACTGTACTTTACATTCAGACCTAAGTTGATAAATCAGAGTGATTTTGTGTTTTAAAGCTTCAAATTCAGAAATACTACAACTCAAAAGCAAAAAGATTAAAACGACAAGAGAATATACTGCAAGCAAGCGAACGTGATAAATGACTTTTTGGGCTGAATTTCATGAATTCATAAATGGGGTGCAAAATTTTAATGCACTGTATATGAACTATTTTTCAAATGTATTACGATCACCAACTTTACATAGACTTTAAGTAAACATTTCATGTTAATTTACCATTTTATCTATGTATTTACTAAATTTTTGCATTTTGTTTATAAATATAATAACAAAAGGACATAAGAGAACATTTGTTTCTTGAAAATGTCCATAATTTTACCCAACTGTTATTTCTTTCATAGCTTTGAAGTAACCTATTAAACACATAGTTATCTTGTATTGACCAGACAGCTGTTGGTCTTGCCAATGTCTGAGGGAAGTCACAAAGCTAGAGAATTTAAGTAATATTTTACCAGTACGGAGAACTTCTTACGGCGTTTTCGATGAAAATTGACCGAATTTAGTAGTTCATTACTAACCTAGGAGCCTTTAACTATTTTTTTTATTCGAAAAAACACACCAGAAATTATCATCAAGATTTTCCATACAGATATATTGTACTACTTTTCATGCCATTACATTTCAAATGAAATTTGATTCATTGTCAGATAGTTAAATGTTTGTTATTTTTTCGCATACGAATGCATTTTCGTGTTTCACATACGCTCATTACATATGATTTAACAAAATTACGAACAAGTTAGAAGTTAAATGAATATTTCCTGAAATACTGTACATTTCATTCCGGAAAGTTTACATGAGTACCTTCATTTCGAAACCCCTAATGTTTCTTTTCCTGAATTTAAAGTAAATTTTGAGTGTACAATTTTCAGTTTTGACAGAAGTTATTTGTAAGTGGCTGTGATGTGTTCGTGTTTTCATAAACCGTTTTTGTGAAACACCCTATTGGTAACCTTTAGAACAGTTTAAATATTACCATTTTTTACCTTACTGCCACTGCAAATCATTGAATTTTCAAATATTTTCCTTTTTTATCGTTTACAGTGCCTCGTAAAGTCTTGAGAACAAATTTTTACTAAATACTTATATCATTCGATTTAATAATTTTGTTACACGTTTGGAAGATTTAACTTCACTATCACGCTAAACCAGAAGTTAAGAAAAGAAATGTAATTGTTATCTTAGTATTCTATGGGGATAGATTAATTTTCTCTGACATTGACGTATTCGTATGTAGATAATAGAGACTTTTAACCCAGCTCATACAGACTTGGAATATTTTCTCGAAGTCACCACGATGACAGACTTGCATTGTCATAGACGTTTTTCTCGTGAAATATATTTCTTTCTTAAAAGTTTATATACTAATTTCTTTAGAAACATGTCTAAGAAAATACCTCATCTTCATAAGAAACATCAGATTTGATTTAAATTAATAATAAAATAAGAATCATTAATTTGTAAATATATTTCTCTTTGACTCAAAAGTTTCTTTATCATATTCGAAATGAACAATTAATTGTACATAACTAATATATTGTATTGATGAACCAGAGTTATACTATTTTACCTTACTGCATTATATTTCAAAGTGAATGTGTTTTATTGCATATTTTAATAAAATCTTAAAAGCTTAAATGAGTGTTTCATTACAAAATTTGTACTTTCTAACTTCATTCTACTGAAACGAAAACATTCATAACTTGTTACGAAGAAAAAGTTTTACATATTATACTTTTTGATTAATTTTCATACCACAGTATTATCTTTGAAAATTTGTTTCCTAATCCACTGCTAATATATTACTAATTTTCGCTCTTTCAATACACTTCGTACGTGATAAAAAAACTCAGTTTAGAAACTTTTTTCCTTAACGCCTTGCTGACCCGGGGCCATGCTTTCATTTTTATTACATATCATGCGAATATTTTAAAAAAAGCATATTTTTTCCTTCTGTTAGCAGAATTTTAACCAGCATTTTACTATTACAGAGACTTCTTTAGTAAAATTTCAAGGGTTAAATTGATCGTTTCATTATTAATTTTGAAGATTCTGGATATATCCTATTCAAAAGTTCATAACCGATTAGCAAAATAATTTATATATGTACTTTGTTGTCCTCTTGGTTAATTTTTAAAGTGTTTTTCAACTATAACACTTGATTTCTAGCGAAGTATCGAAATGATTATTTACTTTCCACTTTTTCCAAAGAATTTCGTAGACACATATGTTCAGTACAGAATATTTTCCTAACTTAAAAATATTATTACCAAAATAGAAAAATATGCAAAATTTTCCTAAAAATTTATATATTTGTTTTTTAAAAACATGTACACGAATATCCACATTTAATTACTTAATGTGTACTTTCCTATATCAGAACTAAAATTTCGAACGAAAATTTTTTAAATAATGTCATATTCCATAAAATGTATGTCTTTGTGATGTCATCGTCTTTTCGCAAACATTTTGAGAGTAGACGTTTAGACATTTCGAAACTGTTTTCTCTTTGCTATTGGAAACTATTTTATCTTTGCTGTTGATATATGCCAATGAATTCTGGATACTTTTTTCTCTTGGTTTATCTTCAGCTTATGAGTTATTTAAATACTTAAAAATATATTTGTAGATCTTTTATGTTGACACTTGTGATAGATTTTTTTGGACGTTTTTGGAAAATGTATTTTATTCACGTGAATGAAACTGATGTTTTCTTAAAATTTTATTATTAAGAGTGTTAGTCAATTACGATAGAATGCCGGATTTGTTCTCTTTATTCAACATTCATATGAACTTCGGTATTCGAAATCCCTCACGCAAAATGTAATTTTTCTATCAGTAATAGGAAGACGAATGGAATAAATGCAGGTTATGCAGACATAAGATAAAAAATCTGGAAGTAAAAGACATTCTCCAGATCTAAACAATTCAGTAGAATGTGAAAATATTCATCCTATTCGAAGCTTATTTTTTCAATTACATAGAATATAAAATGTAAATTTAATAAAAAGAGATATAATGAAGATCAAGTATTCTGCAAAATCTGGATGGTAATTATACAAAATTAGTTATAGAGCAGGTTTTCGTAAAAAGCGGTTCCAACGAAGGAGACATGCCAGCAGTCTCCTGAAACTCTAAGTGGTCATTTGATTTTCGCTCTTACGTAGAATTTACAATTCTACTTAGCTTTTGTAAGAGCAAAGATCAGGTGCTCACTTAGAGCTTCAGAAGACTGCCGGCGTGTTTCCTCCGCTGGAGCCACTTTTTACGAAAACCTGCTCTATAACTAATTTTGTATAATTACCATCCAGATTTTGCAGAATACTTGACCTTCATTACATCTCTTTTTATTAAATTTACATTTTATATTCTATGTAATTGAAAAAATAAGCTTCGAATAGGATGAATATTTTCACATTCTACTGAATTGTTTAGATCTGGAGAATGTCTTTTACTTCCAGATTTTTTATCTTATGTCTGCATAACCTGCATTTATTCCATTCGTCTTCCTATTACTGATAGAAAAATTACATTTTGCGTGAGGGATTTCGAATACCGAAGTTCATATGAATGTTGAATAAAGAGAACAAATCCGGCATTCTATCGTAATTGACTAACACTCTTAATAATAAAATTTTAAGAAAACATCAGTTTCATTCACGTGAATAAAATACATTTTCCAAAAACGTCCAAAAAAATCTATCACAAGTGTCAACATAAAAGATCTACAAATATATTTTTAAGTATTTAAATAACTCATAAGCTGAAGATAAACCAAGAGAAAAAAGTATCCAGAATTCATTGGCATATATCAACAGCAAAGATAAAATAGTTTCCAATAGCAAAGAGAAAACAGTTTCGAAATGTCTAAACGTCTACTCTCAAAATGTTTGCGAAAAGACGATGACATCACAAAGACATACATTTTATGGAATATGACATTATTTAAAAAATTTTCGTTCGAAATTTTAGTTCTGATATAGGAAAGTACACATTAAGTAATTAAATGTGGATATTCGTGTACATGTTTTTAAAAAACAAATATATAAATTTTTAGGAAAATTTTGCATATTTTTCTATTTTGGTAATAATATTTTTAAGTTAGGAAAATATTCTGTACTGAACATATGTGTCTACGAAATTCTTTGGAAAAAGTGGAAAGTAAATAATCATTTCGATACTTCGCTAGAAATCAAGTGTTATAGTTGAAAAACACTTTAAAAATTAACCAAGAGGACAACAAAGTACATATATAAATTATTTTGCTAATCGGTTATGAACTTTTGAATAGCATATATCCAGAATCTTCAAAATTAATAATGAAACGATCAATTTAACCCTTGAAATTTTACTAAAGAAGTCTCTGTAATAGTAAAATGCTGGTTAAAATTCTGCTAACAGAAGGAAAAAATATGCTTTTTTTAAAATATTCGCATGATATGTAATAAAAATGAAAGCATGGCCCCGGGTCAGCAAGGCGTTAAGGAAAAAAGTTTCTAAACTGAGTTTTTTTATCACGTACGAAGTGTATTGAAAGAACGAAAATTAGTAATATATTAGCAGTGGATTAGGAAACAAATTTTCAAAGATAATACTGTGGTATGAAAATTAATCAAAAAGTATAATATGTAAAACTTTTTCTTCGTAACAAGTTATGAATGTTTTCGTTTCAGTAGAATGAAGTTAGAAAGTACAAATTTTGTAATGAAACACTCATTTAAGCTTTTAAGATTTTATTAAAATATGCAATAAAACACATTCACTTTGAAATATAATGCAGTAAGGTAAAATAGTATAACTCTGGTTCATCAATACAATATATTAGTTATGTACAATTAATTGTTCATTTCGAATATGATAAAGAAACTTTTGAGTCAAAGAGAAATATATTTACAAATTAATGATTCTTATTTTATTATTAATTTAAATCAAATCTGATGTTTCTTATGAAGATGAGGTATTTTCTTAGACATGTTTCTAAAGAAATTAGTATATAAACTTTTAAGAAAGAAATATATTTCACGAGAAAAACGTCTATGACAATGCAAGTCTGTCATCGTGGTGACTTCGAGAAAATATTCCAAGTCTGTATGAGCTGGGTTAAAAGTCTCTATTATCTACATACGAATACGTCAATGTCAGAGAAAATTAATCTATCCCCATAGAATACTAAGATAACAATTACATTTCTTTTCTTAACTTCTGGTTTAGCGTGATAGTGAAGTTAAATCTTCCAAACGTGTAACAAAATTATTAAATCGAATGATATAAGTATTTAGTAAAAATTTGTTCTCAAGACTTTACGAGGCACTGTAAACGATAAAAAAGGAAAATATTTGAAAATTCAATGATTTGCAGTGGCAGTAAGGTAAAAAATGGTAATATTTAAACTGTTCTAAAGGTTACCAATAGGGTGTTTCACAAAAACGGTTTATGAAAACACGAACACATCACAGCCACTTACAAATAACTTCTGTCAAAACTGAAAATTGTACACTCAAAATTTACTTTAAATTCAGGAAAAGAAACATTAGGGGTTTCGAAATGAAGGTACTCATGTAAACTTTCCGGAATGAAATGTACAGTATTTCAGGAAATATTCATTTAACTTCTAACTTGTTCGTAATTTTGTTAAATCATATGTAATGAGCGTATGTGAAACACGAAAATGCATTCGTATGCGAAAAAATAACAAACATTTAACTATCTGACAATGAATCAAATTTCATTTGAAATGTAATGGCATGAAAAGTAGTACAATATATCTGTATGGAAAATCTTGATGATAATTTCTGGTGTGTTTTTTCGAATAAAAAAAATAGTTAAAGGCTCCTAGGTTAGTAATGAACTACTAAATTCGGTCAATTTTCATCGAAAACGCCGTAAGAAGTTCTCCGTACTGGTAAAATATTACTTAAATTCTCTAGCTTTGTGACTTCCCTCAGACATTGGCAAGACCAACAGCTGTCTGGTCAATACAAGATAACTATGTGTTTAATAGGTTACTTCAAAGCTATGAAAGAAATAACAGTTGGGTAAAATTATGGACATTTTCAAGAAACAAATGTTCTCTTATGTCCTTTTGTTATTATATTTATAAACAAAATGCAAAAATTTAGTAAATACATAGATAAAATGGTAAATTAACATGAAATGTTTACTTAAAGTCTATGTAAAGTTGGTGATCGTAATACATTTGAAAAATAGTTCATATACAGTGCATTAAAATTTTGCACCCCATTTATGAATTCATGAAATTCAGCCCAAAAAGTCATTTATCACGTTCGCTTGCTTGCAGTATATTCTCTTGTCGTTTTAATCTTTTTGCTTTTGAGTTGTAGTATTTCTGAATTTGAAGCTTTAAAACACAAAATCACTCTGATTTATCAACTTAGGTCTGAATGTAAAGTACAGTCAACCAAAATGGAAGATTTTAGCATAAGTAAATGTACTACAGACAAAATAAAATTAAAAATTCATCATTATTTTTCATGCTCATGAAACTAGTCCTGACTTAAACCATTCGGAACATTTTCAGAAAAAATATTCGTTTCTTGTTTATGTTTTTGCATACTCAGATACTAATTTTGTTTGAAATATGGGATATTCTTATTCCCTTTTATATTTCACTGTTAAAGTCTGGCTTGGGAAAATTGTTTTCCTTGGAAATGGCATACTTGTCCTATATGTCTGTGACTGTTCTAATAAATTACAGTACTAACAAGTGTGAATAAAATCCCTAGTTATAAGGAATTATCTTGAATGTTTCCTTAATCTGAAATGCAAAATGTAACCCATGTGCAAAAATAGAGCAAGTTTATCTTAAAAAAGTTCTCCACGAATACATCTTTTTCTCGGTCCTTACATGCTTTTGTGTATTTTTCACTCAAGTTCATTGTGTACCTTTCTTTCATCTAATTTGTGAAGTATTTCTCTTTGAATACTAACATTTGAATTTGTTTAACTGATTTTAAAGTACATGTATATTTTGGTCAATGCGTGGGGGAAATGAGGAACTGTGGCCCTGAGTGTTCTAAGCATTCCATACTGCATTTTTCTTAAGAGTACAGTTCAGTTAAAAGAGAAATGTGTTTCGTACTTTGTGAAAATTTTATTTACTTATTATGTGTCATGCTTATCATAAATAAAGATGTTATGCATGTGCGCAGGACTGCGTGGCTCCAATGTTTAATTAAAATAATGCTTTTCAAAAAAGTGTGGTCTTTCTTATATTAGAAATGCGTTAAAATTTTTAAAGTTGGTGACTATAGTAGATCATTATATGCACTTTCTGTCATTATTACCTATTTTGTATAATTATTTGTGTGTAATTTTATTTATTATCTATGAGAAGTTAAATGTCAGTCAAAAAAAGCTGTAAAAGTTCATTAGTAAGCAATGTCAGTTTGAAATTTCTATCTTAAAATTATTTGTGTTAGGTCATGTTAATTACTATGTTAGATCATTATTTGGAACTCTACTCAGTATTTCGTGTAATGTATCATAACTATGTAGGAGTCATTTGTCAGGTATGATAAATTAAATTTCGTTCTCAAAAGGCTGTAAGAGTTCAGTGCTAAATAAATTATTGACAATGGGAAATATGAGTATTTTTCAGTTAAGTTACAATGAATACGTTAAAAATATTCCAAGTTAACAAATTTTTATATTCCAAATTGGGAAAAAGGCGATAAAGTTTCATTTCCATGGCTGAATATTAATTCCATGTGTATTATAGACTTTAAGTTCTCCTTCACAAAATGTGATTATAATTCAAATTTAAAATAATTCATTGCAATGTGGATATTATTCTCTGTAGTTAAAATATAATTCAATCTTCTGTACCTTGTTAAGAGAGTTAGGCTGTGATAAGTTCAAATAGAGTAGTGTTTATAAAGTTCTGCGGTAAATGGTGGAATCATATTAAAAATCCGAGTGACGTTTTCACATGAAGGAAAAATCAAGGTTCAGTGTATGTTTGGTGATTGAAGTAGGATGTGTGCAAGAAAATACAAGATATTTTCGTAAAATATTTCAAAGAGTTAGCAAAATTTGTGTTAGTAGTATAAATGAATCTTACTGAATGAAAGGGAGTGTTCTGAATATATATGTATAAATATCTGTAGAGTAAAATAAGAAAAAAATGAAGTACTATTGGTATGTATCTAAACTTAACTGGGTAGAAATGCTCCATGCATTGGTTTGAGTGGGCTTCATACCATGAAAATTTATTGCTCCTTGTAAGATTTGTTTTAAAGTTAGTAAGTCTTACAATAAAGAAACATGTGTAAGTCTGTATTTATTGTGGGAAAAAGCAATCAGAAATACAGCATGAATATGTTTTATAAGTTAAATATAAGGGTAAATGTGTAAATGGAAAGTGTAAAAATTACATTTGTCAGACATAGTTTGGTGAATCCTTTGAATAAAAGTAAGACGTGTAAAAGGGAATCAACAAAGTTTTGTATAGTTGGCCAAAAAAGTTAATACAGGCATTAATAGTTAGTACAATGCATTAGAAGGAAAAGTTCTGAGTATCTCCAACTTAGTAGTAAAAAAAGTAAGAAATGTAGTATTCCAGTTAAACTATATAGAAAGAGCATTGTGTATATTGGCTTAATGTTACAGAAAATATTATCTAGTGAAGTTATATGCATGTAAATTCCAGCTTAAAATTTCAAAGACACAGAAATATAGGTAAGTTTACTTTTGGAGAAATGGAAATGTAACATCGTATTGTATTTAAAACAAGGGAAAAAAGTTAAGGGTAAAATAAAAATGTAACAAAAAACATTTGTGTAAACAAAAAACTCAAAAAAATTAAAATTATGAAACTAAATATTACTTTTGTAAAAAAAATTAAGTTAAAAATGTAGTAACAACTTTTTTTAAAATAAAAAGCGGAAAGGAAAATTAAATTTGGAAAAATAAATATTTCTTTTGTAAAACCAAAAAAACGTTTAAACAAAAAATTAAAGTAAAGTAAAAATACGAAAAGGAATAAATTTTGGGAAAAAAAAACTTTTGCAAAATAAAAAAGTGAAAAAGAAAAATTCAATTCGGAAATAAAAATATTACTTTTGTAAAACCAAAAAGAAAGTTAAACAAAAAATTAAAATAAAGTAAAAATACAAAAAGGAAAAAATTTTGGAAAAAAAAAAAAAAAAACTTTTGCAAAATAAAAAAGTGAAAAGGAAAAAATTCAATTCGTAAAAATAAATATTACTTTTGTAAAACCAAAAAGAAAATTAAATATAAAAAAAAATAAACTTTGCAAGATAAAAAGTAAAAAGAAAATTTAAATTCACTTTTGTTGAAGTTAAAAAATAAAATTTATGTTTGGGAAAGGGAAAAAAATAAAATAAAAATTAATAAATTAACTAATAACTTAAAAAAAGTAAGAATGAGATGAAAATTGAAAACAATTAAAAATATCTTAATAATAAAAAAAATTAAACTGTGGGAAAATCTTACATTTAAAACAGCAATGAATAAAGTAATGATTAAGAAGCCAAAAGAAATCCTAGCCGTCGTGTAAAAACAAATGTGTGACGCGGTTTTCATGTCAAAGCGCATGCGCAGACTTTCAGCCTTATGTCATCAATGGTGCAAAAAGTCAAAGGGCCAAAGAGGGTTTCAAATAACAAGTCTGATAAGAGGAACGGGTAGCCGAGCGGTAAAGCGCTAGACCTCCCATCCCAGAGATAGCAAGTTCGAATCTCAGCCGTGGAGTTATTTTTAAAATACAGGGAAAATGATACTAAATTCATTAAAAATGGGTTAAAATATAATGGAATCAATTAAAATGTATCGTAAAAAATGAGTAAATAATTAAAAGTAATGACGTATTAAATAATTAATCACGTATTAAATTAAAAACAATAAATTAAAAGTGGTGTCCTGCCAAACACGTGGTTAAGAGCTCATTGCCATAAACATAAAAAATAGTGTCGTTGCCACAAAAAATAAAAACTTTGAAAACATAAAATCGTTGCCACAGAATCAAAACGAAAGTTTGATGATGTCATTCCATCACGTGAAACAAGATGGCGCTGGTGTCGTCACTTCCGGTTCCGGGCCCCTATGGATACTGCCCACGCCCCTTTTCTGTGACGTCACTTCCGTAGCGCGGTTACCTGCGGTTACTACTGGCAGTGAATATGAAACGCTTTTGATACATTTCGAAGTAAGGTGGTTATTAAGAGGCAAAGTTTTAAATCGTCTTTTTGAACTTCGATTATAAATTCAAATTTTCCTCCGTGGCTCAAAGTTTGAATTGCAAATATGTTTTTTAGTGAACTATGCTTGGTGCGTTTGGCATATTTAGCTTTTATTTTTGGAACGTTAAATGAGTTAAATTTGGCATTACAAATACAGAGTGTTAATTTCTTTACCATTAGAGATACAATGAATGCAATGATAAAAAAAATACGAGCTAATAATCAAAGAATTGGATAATTATATTTTGTGCTTTTTATCACTTTTAGAAACTTTTCTCAGTAAAAAGTACTGCAATAAAATGCATAAAATAAATTCCTTTTTCAAATTCATTAACTTTTAATACTAAAAGCAACAGAACTTGATTTATATCTACCAAACAAAACTGACATCCTGAATTAAAATTTTTAAGCAATTGAGAGTAAAATTGAAAGAAAACTTTTGCTGATGCCTTTACTACCGTACTTATGGTATTACAAACTGATGAACTGATGAAGCGATCATCAGTTCATTATTTCTTTTTGTCTATAGTTTTTAAAGTATGCTTTTATTATTATATATTAATTGTTACTGATATAATTTACATCAGGGTACAATAAACAGTGCTTACATGAAAATTTATATTGCACATGGAAAACTTAAAAATAAATAAATAATAAAAACTAAACAAATAATCAAAAATAAAATTGATTCTTTCGCCGGACTTTGAACTCTGGTGGAGCTTCATCTGCACTTGGTGACACAATCTATGCTTGGTGACGAGTGGGCATAGTTATTTGATAAGCAAAGAATTGTTGTCAAAAACAGACATCTCTGAAAAGAATGATTAAATAGGCAATATCAGTATATTTATAATTTTATTTTAATACTACTGGAAATGTTTCATTACATAGTAATTTAGGTTATTTTAACGTTACTCTTAACTTTTTCCTTTAGCCAAAAAATAAATAAATTATATTTTGAATTTCATTATATATGAAATGCCTTCGTTCTCAGCTGATTGCAAACCAGATTGTCATGTTTTCCCATTTTGATGCCTGTTAATCCTGCCCGTGTACATGTATTTCCCATAAGATAAGGCACAGTAGACAGGATCCTTCTACTGTGCCTTATCTTATGATTTTTCTAATTTAAATATTGCGTTTTAGAATTTTAGCAGAATAGTATTTAATATAAATTTTTCTCCAGATTTTAAATTCGATGTTTATAGAAATAATTGAAAAAGACAGCGTTTTCAAAATTTAATTGGCTTGTTATAGAATCACAATAATAGCGCAGTGCAATAAAAAAAAGTGTTAGTTAAAAATTCAAGTAAGAGGGGGGGGGGAAAGCCACTCGCTTTCACTTAAAAACATGTTCTAAAAGAAGCATCTGTGGTCATCAATCATTAAGCGCCTCTTTCACTCCTAATTTAGAAAAGCTGTGACTGTTATGAGAAGGGGTTAATTTAACTTTGTTTACAGCCGCTTATCAGTGAAACAAGCTGAGCCGAAGTCAGGGAGGATAGGATAGTGGATCTAATTCGCTGGGGGTAGAAAATTTCTTTTATTCACACTAACAGTACTAATGCACTAGATATGATAAATGTAGCGTTCAATGCATACTAGTTAGGTCACTGGTGGCCAGATACAAAATACGCCTCGCCTGCTTGCTATGAAGAAGAACACTAAAAAAATTGTTCGGCCAGAAAAAAAAAGACTTTTAATCTTCCTATAAATCCCTAAGCTGCTGAAACCGTCATCAGTTATCGATGCTTCAGTGCCTTCTACATAGCTACATATCGATGCTTCAGTGCCTTCTACATAGCTACATATCGATGCTTCAGTGCCTTCTACATAGCCTTGATCAGAAGGATCCTGTCTACTGTTAGTATTACCGCCATGCTGCCATGATATGATCGATAGCGTGGTTATCGATGCTGCTACGTCATCGAGCTCGGGTTTGAATCCCGAAGAAGATTTGGATATTTGTGTACAGGACTAAAGGAAAAGGCCCTGATTATCCCTGATTTGTATAGAGTGGTTATCGATGCTGCTACGTCATCGAGCCCGGGTTTGAATTCCAAAGGAGATTTGGATATTTGTGTGCAGGGCTAAAGAAAAAGGCCCTGATTATCCTTGATTTGTATATGTATAGTTTCCTCGCGGCAGGGCAGGCAATTACTGGCGAGCCGAAAGTCCTGTAGAGAGGTTTGTTGGTAGGGAAACAGGGGTGAGAAATCTTGGGATCTGTCCTCGTGAAGTTACTTCCTGCCTCCATGGCTGTTCTCCACCACAATTAGAATGGAGCTTCCCATTTCTGGGAATCAGCTTTAAATTAAGTTCATTGCTTCTTCCGGCTATGTTCATTAATGTTAAATACCAGTACACCCTTATTTATCAATTTCAGAGTTACTTGAAATATTGAGAAGTTAATTACGAAATAGGTTTTCAGGTAATTAACTTTTCCTAAGTGTAAGCGAATGTAACTCATCTGAGCATATTTAAATTAGAATATCAATGTAGATTTTGTAGCTTAAGTTAAGTAAATTAGGTGATGTATTACATGTATTTTACTCTGTTTGAAGCTTACGATGGATTTACAGAAAACTTCATCGAAAATGGAACAGCAGCGACACCATGTAATAGAGTGATAGCACAAAAAGGAGGATTTAAAAATTTTCAGCTCAAGGTCTTTTTAGAGAAATTCCATTTATTTATTTTCAGGTACGATATCAAACATACATATATATTGCATAAAACATAAGCCGTGCTGAATTTATATTAACTCTTCGACATACAATGATGCCCGGGATGTATAATTTATTATTAACGTCAAAACAGATTTTGACGCTTCCCAAACTTCACGAAACTGTTAGTTTTATGTAAAATTTCCTTTATTTTTGTGTCGTTTGAAAAATTTTAATGAAGTCAGTTTTTGATAGCAGCAAATTAGTCTAATTGTTAATTAATTATTATTTTTAAGGACATTAACTTTTAATTATATTCGTTTGTAAATGGGTTACTGAAAATTCCTGGAGATACAAAATGCAATGGAATCTTACCTGAATTATCCAAAATCCCCCCGCAACGTAAACGTTAAGCATTTTTATTGTTCTGTTCTAAAATCATATCATAAATATCATCTGAAAATAAATTCTATAATCTTTAATTTGATTCAAATTAACTGACGGCTTCTGTTCAAGTAACTCCAAAATCATACTCTGTGACAAAACTGTCCGATGATTACCTGAATTTGTTTGTTCCAAAGCAATTTTTAGTAATTAAAGTTACTAATTACATCAGTATTATTTTCTTTTTTGTGATCTCATCTTTCTATTTATTCCTCCACAGCTGTATTTTTAAGATATTTTTTTATCGATTTCATTTTCAGAATCGTGTCATTTTAAAGTACAAGCCTTATCTTCTTTATATCCAACATTACATCGTTTTTAAAACAGTATATTGAAAGCTTCGATCGGGGCAACGAACCTTTTTCGGAGAGATCGGAGAAAAGCATTCATGCATCAAACACTTAACGAAAGACTGAAAAATGGTAGGTATATTGTCAAGGAGGTTATTCGGAGTACCGTACCGTAAAGGTTATTGGAAATAAGTCAGAAAGGCTCGGATGCTTCAGTTCTCATGGACAAACTGGAAGCATTGTTATTGAAAGAAACTGAGATGAGAAGATCGCTCATTCGCCGTTGACGTGAAA
Source organism: Stegodyphus dumicola (assembly GCF_044657685.1). Taxonomy (NCBI): domain Eukaryota; kingdom Metazoa; phylum Arthropoda; class Arachnida; order Araneae; family Eresidae; genus Stegodyphus; species Stegodyphus dumicola. Next base: position 188,683,045 of record NC_140781.1, read on the forward strand.
TTTGTATCAAATAAGAAAACATCGCGGACTCAGGACCACACTACGACATGGTTAAAGATTAAACTTTGATAAACACTTAAAATAAAATTTTGAGATTAGAAAATTCTTTAGCGAAGTCTATCTAAAACCGTTTTTGGACTATTTGGTTATTTTACATTACCTATTGCGCATTTTTCGCTTACAGACTGAATATTTTAAAAGCAATAAACGCCTATTTAAATACTTTAAACCTTTATTTTTTAACAACATAGCTAATTGATATAACTTAAAACGCATTCATATTTTTGTTCTAACATTTGAAGCATTATTGTGATAAACAAAAGATGTTTCTAAGCATCATATATCCCATATCTTGCTACAGAAATGTTCGGTTTTATAATACTGATGGTATAATTGTTAATAAAACTTTTTAAAAGATATTATTTACATAAACTAAATTATTATTCAAGCTGATATACACTTTCAGAAAACGTCAATGAGTATTCTCTTCCAGTGGTTACTATTTTAATACGAGAGGCTAAAAAATTCGTTTAGAAAATCCTCCACGATGGTATCCCTCCCGTTGCCATATTAAAAATAACGAAACCTAACCAAACAAAATAATTCCGAATTATTCTGAAAGGCTTCTGATGATACTTGTGTTTTAGGTTTTGCCATTTGAAGATTTTGCTTATGATTTTAATTTTAACATCAATTTACAACTTAAGTTTGTTTTAGCTTTTAATGATGGACTGGATTCTTAGTTACAGGAACACAATCAACAACTATCAGTCTAAGAAAGGATTTCTGAGAACTCCCAGATTGAAACCAGTTTGTAGTCACGTTATATCTGGATTGTGAATTCATTAGTTCATAGCAAAGCATGCCAGGGGCTGTCTCTCTAAGATAATAGATACTTTCGTATAAGACTTCCTAAGGGAAACTGACTGCATTGATTTGCGGACGAGAAAACCAAGAAAATGGCCATACAGCGAACCATTTTCCTAGATTTGAAACCCGAGTCGAACTGAAATATATCTAATTTTTATTGTACTCAGAAAATACATCCAGTTCTCGCTCTCTCTTTTTCACCTTTTCTTCATCCGTTTTCTTTCTTAACAGCTGCGACGTATTTCGACCAAATTATGGCGATACCTCGGCATACGCCCTCTTTGAAATACGTCATTAATTATTCATTTTAAAAACTTTATTATAAAAAACAAATCTTAGATATCTTTTAGATTATCTTAGGTATCTTTTAGGTTATTTTACCATACCATTCGCAATTTGCAAACTATTCTACAAGGGGTAGAGCCTTGTCGCTCAGGTACCCTGGTGTACCAAACACCGTTCCACGGAGAAGAATACGCCCAACTTGGTATACATCCTGTTTGGACGCGAAAATGTTTGTTTGCTATACGATATTTGTTTGGAACACGACTCAAGTTCGATGAGTCAAGGTAGCGCAAACTACAACTGTTTAGCTCTTTCGAGGCAATGCCGCGACTGTCCATGAGCGATAGTACGCTTGTTGACACTATTCAGTAAACAACCCGCGCTATAACTCTAAATTTTGTGTTTTTTTCGAGTGAATTTTTTATAGATTCTTTAAGAATGAGTTTTAGGAAGTTAATGAGAAGAGTCAAGCAACGAAGAAATTTGTTAGGATCACCATGCAGGTGGAAAAAGAGATTCTTTAAAAGTTTGGAGATGACATACGCATCCGGGACTTCGCTGTTGCATATTATAACACTAAGTACGATTGTGAAAAACCAAAGACTTAAAAAGTGTTTTTGATCTGGATAGCAGAAAAACATTTATACTCTGGATCATGAGCAGTACTTCATTTATGTATAGATTAGATTTCACCCACTGCATATGTATTATATTAGTGTTATAATAATAACAATAGGAATTTTTTTATAAGAACAGAGGAATTATTAAGTTTATTAAGTGAAAAGGTTAGTTTGATGTAAGCGATAGATCTGGAACGGATTAATTTTTTAAGCTACTTAGCTAGTTTCAGGGAAAGACACACACATGAAAAAAAAAAAAAAAGGGAGTTTATTTGTAATGCCTGAAAAAAAAATTAAAAATTGTTTCTTGAAAAATCGAAGAAAAAAACAACATGAGCTGCATTTCGAAGAAAACGAAATGCATTTACTTCATACCTACATTTATTATTGCGGTTATTGTTGAGAAATATTACAGGTTAAATCAAAATGGCGGCTTTCCCCGACTCTAGTAACAATATCTAGATGTGATTGACCACATATAATTCTATATCATATAGTTCAATGGCAGTCTCTTTGAATCAATTATGCATTACAATTAAAGAACGCTACATTAAAAATATCACACGAAAATAAGTTTTATCGCGGGAATGTATGTCTAGTATTTTTATTTTACAAACACAAAGCAAGAGAACGAATTTTCATTATTGTCACTTATAGTTTATTTATCGAACACGTTTTTATCATTTCTTGCATTGTCACTTAGCAAAGTCGAAAGATGCGACGCAGATGTATCTATCGGACGTAGATGTATCTATCGGAATACAGGCTATATAGGTAGATCTTATTACAAAGTAATATGTCCCTTTATTCGGTATAGCGGTTAATGAAGCTGGTTCCCAAATCTTTGGATCCCAGCTCGAATTTGCAAATGGGCACCGGATGTACAGTGTCTTTGCGATGTATGTACACTGTACAGTGTCTTTGCGATATGAAAGCACTTGAAAAAACGTCGAACCGCTATTCCCGTGAAGAGACTGATGTAGGGAAAGAGGGGTACGAGATCCTTAGATTCCGTATCCCAAACTGTTCTCGATCAAAACTGAGATAAATTTAGGTAAACTCGTGCTGTCACTTGTAAGGTGACCAAGGTCTTAAGTAACGACATACGTTCTGTTTCTTCCTTTTGGCCACGCAGTAATCATAGACCTGATCTAAATCCCAATCCAGATCAGAAGGGTAAATAACAACAAAAACACAAAGTAATATCAAAGCTAAATTCTACAATCGTTCTATATGTTAGGTTAACTCTTATAAGAAATATACTATACTTATTCTCTAAAAATTCTTTATATATATTGCTTGAGAAATACATGTTTCAGACAGGCCCGGTTTTAGTATTCTGGTCACACTAGGCAATTAGTCACCCGTATGAATAATAATAAAAAGATAAACATGAATTTATTTAATTGTCACTTGTGAGAACAATTCAGCTGCGACCATCTAAATTTTGGCTCCATTACCCTACATATCCTTTGCTTAGAGCCAGCCCTTTAATATATTTCAGAACACTTTCACCATCAAGTTGGAATATAACCTCAGAGTAAATAAACTCTGACCCAAAATTTTCATTAGTTATGCATGGGAAGGAAATCTCACTTGAATTCTGTGCATTCAGAGGCGAATTTATGAAGTGAGAAGTTTCTCACCTTCAGAAGCAGATTTTACAATTTTTTAAAACTTAATTAATGTTTTGGAAACCATTGGAAACCGGAGCCTCTGGCTTTTTCGAATTATGCGACCCCATAAATTCGCATTTGTTTTCATTTCGATAAAAGAATTGAAAATAAATGCTCCAGTTCCTATATACTAGCTTATATATTAGGCAAATCATAGTATATTTATCATTAGCGTATTAATAAATTTTGCACCCTGCATCTCTGATCATGAATTAAAATGCTCGTTAAATATGTCGGCTCGGATTTCAATAGAAAAAAACGTTACCACCAACAGATATACACAGATATACATCACTACTTTCGACTGTTGACGTCATGAATTACGCCATTCCAAAGAGCAGCGAAGCGAAGTTGCGTAACGTATGAGGCAAGTGCTCAGCCAATTTGGCGATATTTAGGAATGTTTCTTTCTGGTAACCCTTGAAAACGAGGTGCCAGACGTAGGGTCGCAAGCGCCTGATTAGGGGAAACAAACTGGGTAGTACGGTGAATAGATATAGTACACGATCGGCAACAGAAAGTGATAGAAATAATGTTTGTGCCTTATAAAAGTGTTATATGTAAGTGTTATGCATATATATCAAGAATGTGATTTTAATTTGTATTAGATTAGCGGATAAAAACAAAGGATAAAATGACAATTCTATGAAGTAAGTAGATTTTTGTTTTACATGAAGTAATTTTAAAAGTTAAATATTTTCTGTTCTAATCTGCGACATGCCTAAATACTGAATTATATGGATTTGAGTTTCACTGTAGTTAAAAATATTTGACGATTCCTGCCACAATTAAACGTTTTTATCAAGAACATACGTTGCGTATCTTCTCCCACTGTTATTGAGACATTACTTAATTTCAAAGTCTGCTCTATATATCGCTTGCCCGATATCTGCTCGTATATTGAACAGTTTTTAGAAAAGCTTATTTAATGTTAAGTAATGAGTCATAATTCGCTTCACCTGTCATGCTTTCTTTGCAGTCACAAATTTCTTTGGCTAATTAAAGACATGACATTCGATTCCGAGTTCGAGTAATGTTTTGATACAGCATTTCATTGCGAAACAAATTTCAGTAATAAGAGAATTCTGTTGTTTTCATCTCAAAATAAGTTTGAAATTACGAGAATTCCATTGAATACGTGGCAATAGTTATATAGTTAACAAAATTGGTTAATGCTGTAAATGCTAAAAAAATTCATGCTTGTCTAGCATGAAAAACTGCAAAGCGTTGATATAATTTTTCGAAATCTAAAATATAAACCTTTGCAATACTGTTTAATTTTCAAAATAAGTATATTTTGCTTATTAAAAGTTATGCGTCATTAAACGCAAAATTATTTCTGTTCTCTCATAATATATAGCAGTATCGCCAACATCATCGCGTAATTCGAGACTAATTTCCATATATTACAGCCACAGAACGAAAAAGCTCATCCTGTAAGATCATAGACGTCCCCCCCGCCAAGCCTTCTGTTTTGTTTGTTTATTTTTCCATTAAAGTTCCCTCCGACCATTGCCAACGTACGGGGTTTCTCTAGTAGTAACAAGGGCACGACGCCATACGCTCACGCGGTTAACTACCGCAACTTCAGTTACGCATGAAACAAAGTAAATTTAAATGGTTATTTTAGCAACACTTAAAATTGAGATTAAAGTTCGCTGTGTAACAGTGCGCATCCGATTCACTGAGGGGCCGGACATTGATCGTTTACACAAATCAATCACTCATTTTAGTTAAAACGTTTACAAATTTGAAATATCAAGTGAATTTTCTCTTTTTTTTTAAATAGTATATTTTATTGAATAAGAATATTTCATCGGTATTTTAAACTTACGCGTCTAATGCCCGACCTTAACCTTTCACTTTTTCAGAATGCCACTTATCACCTTACGTGCTTTGTTTGCCACTTTCTTAAGTGGATATCTGTAACGAGTTTTACTCTGTGTGAGTTTATGTATGCGCTGCACGTTATTTTTGGGATGAAAGAAAAGAATATATACATATATTTATATATATGAAAAATTATCTCCTATGAAATGTGAAATTAAATTTAGATAGTAGTTTTCAGTTATACATTTATAAAGTTTTTTCCCTTATGTATGTATAAATATCCCTCTATGATTATTTCTGGATGTACTTTATAATACAATTTTGCTGTAGTCATTCCTTGAGTAATTCTGTTTATCAGAAGGTAAATCAAGAAGCATTTAATGTATTTATTTGTATCAGATTGCATTTTATTACGTCTTCTGATATTGTGGAACGTCACTGCTGTTTTTACCGCCAAACTCTGCTTTCAAAAATGAAATGTAAAGCGGACTCTCAGCCGACTTCCCTACTAAGGCCAGAAGTGGTGGTCACTTTATTATGGAGGCAATTAACAGGTGGGGCACTTTTGCCTCCTATGAAGGGATGGACAGTTACAACCATGCCTTCTGCGAGATCCGAGCCCGGGCCCTTTGGTATTAAAGTCTGCTTCCCTAACCACAGCCTGCGCGGCTTATATTTTTGTATATTAATTAGGCTAATTAGCTTTTGGCTGTGTGTGTGAATTTAGTTTTAAAGTGAAACGACTAGCAATTTAGAAATAATGATGGATCCTTGATAAGCAATTTTGAAATAGTAATAAATCCTTGGTAAAGATTTTTTTGAAATCCCTTCTAAAAGGTGCAAATTTTGTTCTTTTATATTCTATCCTTTTAAAAAATCTTTCTTAAGAATATCGGCAAATTACTTAATCGCGAGTGATTTTATGACGAATTACGTTCAAAATTTCAAATAAAATGTTCTCGTAAAAGTAATTTTTTATAGTAAAAGATTGCACAATACCATTTTAAATTTATTGTTATTATTATTGTATCTTACTTTTCATTTTTCGTTGCAAAATGTTATATGTGAGAAGACCAGTTATGTAAATACTTCACATTGTTTCCTTTGTGGAATAATAAGTAGAAATACTTCTTTACTTTTAAAAACTGTCACAGTTTTTAGTTGAACCAGGAAATTCATTTTGGTACAGCTCATTCATTCAGCCCAAATTGTGGATATAAGTATTTTTATCTTTGCGACAGAATTAAATTTATATCAAGATGAAATTATACTGAAATTTCTTTAGTGTAATAGCAAATAAATAAAAAAAAAAGAAATGATGCAAATGAAGTATTTGTTGTGTCGCCTTTGTTTTTAATTAACTAGCTGATAAAGAAAAAGAAATGCTCCAGTGCAGTATAATCACGTTAGTTTTTATTCTGTTAGTAGGAGATTGAGGCGCATAGCATTAGCTTTATTTTAAGACACGACACCTCTGTGAATCGGATAAATTTCCAAGTTATTTTGCATTTTAAACATTAAAATTCTAACTGTAAAGTATTTAAATTAACATATAATCATTTAATGTATCAATAATAAATCGAAATATTACAAAACGTACTGAGAATTTGCAGTGGTTAAGGGGCTTTAATCTTAAAATGCGTTATATTAAAAATCATTTTTAATTGTCACCGGGAAAATTTTGATGCAGAAGATCTTTTTTAACGATGATGATCCATGCTCACCGTAGCACAACTTGAACTAACTCAGTTTTCGCATTAAAACCGGTAATCATTGCTACCACCTGCCTGAAAGAGGAATTTTTCATTAAAACAATTTATCAGATTACCGCAGTAATTCTGAACTGTCTTAGCCCGCGGATGTTATCTTCTAAGATTTTGCTTTTCTTTGATCCAGAAAAAAGATAAAAATTTTTAAAGATAAAAAGTAATCCTTCACCTTTCCATTGTCATAGCCATGATTAGTTTAAAAAATTTGTTTAATCTCCCTTTCATTAAGTTTCTTTCAATTAATGCATATCAAACAGTCTTTGTTTCTGTAGTTTATTTCCTTTATACTTTTTTTTTTTTTAAAAAAAAAAACAATGTGTGTTACCATCCGACTGTTGCATCTTGGTTCTTATCCCTTTCCACCGAGTATATTCTAAGGAACGGTAATAATGTTAGTTTTTTTTTCTTTTTTTTAATTCACTGAAGAAATTAAAATTAACGTTAATTGCGTGCAAGTGTTCTTCATCGCTATTTATATGCTCTTAATGAATAATCTTAAACGTCCGTTTTATAATTACTAATTTAATAAAGGCCTTAATATTTAAAGCCTTAATGTACCTTCAGATGAAGGCTTCTTTAAGAATAATTTGCAGTCCTCTTTTTTTTTAGCTCTAAGAAAGTAAATTTTATCGTCAGGAGATGCAGATACAGTTAGTACAATCATTTGAAGAGAGAAGTTTTGTATTTGGCCGTTCAGGGAGTCAGTTAAATTTTAAAAAAGTAGTTTGAAATCAAGCATACTTAACTTGGCTGTTAGAGAAGCATTTTTGACAGATCATAATGTAATATATAAAATTTTGTATTCGAGGATAAGGTACTCTTGAGTGTTGAACTGTTTTAAAACATATAATTTGAATTGGAATTTATCAGTAGTCTAAAGAATTCCTGTTAGCCTTTTGCGAAATATGAACTGATATATCACATAATCCTGATTTATTTTATACTGCTATTTGTAGGCTTCTGATAAATTTTTGAAGTTTAGTAATCGGGTAATGAACGTAATATTATAACGTAACATAAAACGTATGATCTGTGAAATATTTTACGACTAATCGTAACAATAAATTGTTACGAAGAAGATATCTAATTTCATGTTTTATTTTCACAATCAGTTGTTTGCATTCCTAGAGAATGCATAACCGAATATCGTTCTGAGGCTAAATTTCATAAAAGAAACATTGTTTAAAAAAAATTTTTCCCATTGTACATGTAATTTGTTCGAAAATGCTGCTATTTTGTATATAAGATATCTTAATTAATTTTGCCGCCTAAGGTGAACATTGGACTCTCGCAGTTTAACCGCAGAAGATTGACCTTGTATGACATTGCTCCAAAGCGAGTATTGTGAATCTGACGTCTGCAATAGGAGGGGGCGAGGTAAAGGTCTCGGGAGGAAAAAAAAAAACGTATTTTCCGGTGCATTCTTAAGGCAGCAGCCAGATGCACAAAAGAAATTCTCCTTGCCTGGGAGTATCCTGAGTCACCTCACTCCCCTCACCGGTGTTAGAGGAAATGGGGCTGGCAGTGGTTTGCGAGACGATTTTTAGTTTTCGATTATTAAATTTGGCAGTCTCAGAAAAATGCTTTTTTAACTCGTACATTAAAATAGAGCAATCAAAAGTCTGCTTCCTATTTGTGCCATTGAGGATGAATTTCTGTCTTTTCAGTGGCTAACATTAAAATCTGGTGATAGTTTGTACATTTCATGTTAAAGAAGAAAAAGGAATTGGCAAAAAAAATCATATATGATTATCACTTGAATTAGTTCATGAGCACCAGCTCTTTGGATCATGGAACACTCTTTTATATTACAGATGAAGACGGTGTCTAATGTAGTCATTGAACATTGATACCATTCATAGCGTCTGGTGGCTAACTGTCGTATCTGTGCATTGTCATACTGATAACTGTCAGGGGTCATTAATGTTAACAAAAATAATAGGAGAGATAGGATTAAAAAAAAAACACCTTAACTCTTTTGCGATCGTGCAACACAAAGCAAGTAACTATGTTGTCACGCTACTGCTATCAGGCTCTTTGTTTTGTTCGTCAGAATCTCATTGTTTCAGTTTGAATGTGTTTCGCTTTGTGTGTGTGTGTGGGGGGGGGAAATCACCTGCATTTTTTTCTCCTTCATTGTGCTACCATTATCACGGATTGAAGAATGGAAGCTTCCATTTACTTATGTCCATATTCAGTCTTCTTTTGTCAAGCCATTTCTCTTGATCAAGTGTGTCATAGCGTTTCGCACAGTTTCAGATGGAAAACAAAATTTCTGTTCCCAAGTCTGATTTGAGTAGTGATTCGTATTCTCAATTTACAGGCATTCAATAGATGATGTACGTCAGATGAATTTGCCGTACTGTATCATTCTTTAAGTAATTAATGAGAACATGCTTCAGTTCTTTATGATTATTATTAGAATTGGGGAATGAAGATTTAAAATTCTTTTCCGCAAAGTGTGATCTGGAGAAGTCTCTTTCCCATATTACAGTTAAAGTATTTTAACTACAACAGAAGAAGGAGAAGATTTACCTGTTGAGGTGATGGTACAGTGCTTTGTAGAGCCTTATTGTTGAAATACCTCAAATCATTAGCATGTCAACATTTAAATTTAGAAGTTTGGGACAGAATATGTAACACTTTGTGGCATGCTCAAACTGCCATATATTCCACATTTAATCAGCAAAACATCTGCTGTTATTAAGTGTGAAATGATAAAGAATATGTTTAGCGAAATGACTTCCTTTCACCGTTAGCGTATTCTCTGTAGCATTAATTTCTGGAGCTTTTTGCCATTATATTCTTACAATATGATTCCTTGCATTTTTTGCGGTCCTTCTCGTTGTGGGATGAAACGCGAACAGTTTTCTCGGGAAAGATATTATGAACCGACTTAATATTTCGAGCGAGAAAACATGCTTTCGTCAACAGTTCATTTCGACTTAAAATTTTTCTAAACGTAAAGAATATGTGTTCTTAGGTTAATTATTTCAGTAAACAAAAATCAAAATAGAATTTATTGCCAATACCTTGAGAACAAAAGCATTGCTATAAGAGATAAAAACAATACACTTAATTCAGCGATAACTTGTATGCAAAATTGACGCATATATTGTTCTGTAGAGAATTGTACGGCATCCTAGAATGAAGGAAGATTTTTATTTTGTTTTAAATGTTAGTGATTACTTTAGGTACGTACATAAAAATTACAAATACGATCTTTAATTTATCACTGTTGAAAAGAAATATTTATATCATCAGGGAATTGAATTTTGAAGTGCCAAATCTGGTCTGATATCTGACAACCGACCAAGCCTACGCAACTATCGATGCACAAAGTATCAAGTCAGGTTGTACGTTTGACCTTGAAAAGTATTCTCTTATGCTGTTGTTAGGTTTATCGTTGCTAGGCGGTATTTTTACTCTATGAAACAGAGACCTCAGCTGATCATCAACGTAACTGAATTTCTGAAAAACTAGTATATTTTAAGTTTCGCATAGGTCGTCTACGTCTGTACTCAGATTTAGTTACTTTACGTAGTATTTTTTAAAGGGAGTTATAATGATAAACTTTTGACTCTTCGAAAATTTGAGTAAATTTTGGCTAAATTGTATTCTTAGTTCACAGTGTTTTGGTTTCTGAATGAGTAATCAAATGGAAACTAGTGTGTATTCAATTTGTAAACACAGTTCAGATTTATTATGTGTAGCTCATTCTTGTTTATAAGAGAAAAAATGAGAGGGAGGGGCTACTTTGTTGGAAAGTAAATCTAAATTTTATGGTTTCCTGTGAATAAAGAGATGAATTAGGAGATTTCAGATTAGCTAATGGAGAATGTTTGGGTATTCTGAAGTTTTAATCATGTTAATTATGCTTTAAAGTTTGCAGGGCTGTTTAGGCTTCAAAACATAAGAATTACCGAAATTTTATTTTAGATCTAAAAATACGTTTCCGTTACATTTACCCAGTTCTAAAAATAAGTCGCTCTCCAAGTTGTGGGCGTGAAATAAGCGGATGGAGGATGAGGGGAGTAGTATCGGTTAATAAGTTGTTTTTGACGACAGTGTCTTGGCTTTTTATCTAAATTTGTAGGTCTCTGCTGGGCATAAATTTTCTCTATCGTGCGACAAGACATGCAATTAAATATTTGTAATTTATGTGCCTATCCGTCCTGGTTTAAAAATAGTTCTCTTGCTTTTCGGTATATTAAAATAACTCAACAATATTTGGCAATTCGTTCTGAGAAAGTTGGCTGCTTTTACTGTTATGATATGTAGAATTACTTTGATAATTGCGTAAAAGCTGCTTTAGTTTATACATTACATTTTAAAACATGGCGAACGCAGGAAGGATCTTTTTAAGTGTGTCGGTGAATTAAATTAAAACTAAAATAGTAATTAGAAGGGCCGCTAGTTGAGTTAACCTAAAATTTGTCCTGTTGTGATGCAAATGTAGTTGGAAGTGAACGTTGAGTTTTAAAATGTTCGTCGCTCCGTTTTATATATTTTAAAACTGATGTATTATGAAAAAGTTCCTCCGATTCTTGGAGGAAATTGAAAGAAAAAAATTACCGATCTACTAAGTTAATTACTTCTCGTAGAAAAGCTCTGCGTGCATGATAAACGGGGTTCAGCTAAAAGCACCGACCTTGAAAGAGTAGGCGATGACGCTGTGTGTAGGTGATGAGAAAGTTTTCCCAGTTAGCTCTATTAAAGACAAAGAAATTTAAATAAATGTATTTGAATTTGAAGCGTTTCGATATTATTATTCTTTAAAAGCTTGAGTTTGTATCGGAGTATTCATGTTGTACTTGCAATCGCCAAGTTAAGTATAATTGTTGAATATTGTTCCCCGAACTGATAAGTTGGTGATGCAGCAGTGATTGGCGACCTTTTGCCTGTATAGAGATATTTCACTGATAGATGAAACATTTCGCTTCTGTGTTACGGCGAAATGAAAAAGCTGATGGCTTTTTCGACCGCGGATTTATTTTAAATTCAAGTACACGTTATGTGAAATACTGCGTTTTTCGTAAAAAGTTATTATTTTATTTCAAGAAAGGGTACCTCTGTTTAGCGCCTCCTTGGATTATTTATTAGCTTATGCAAAACACCCTAGGGCTTAAGGGGAAAGATTTCTCTGTTTGGTGCTTCTTTGGATTATTTATTAGATTATGCAAAACACCCTAGGGCTTAAGGGGAGGGATGTCTCTGTTACTGATTTCTTTTAGGTAAACTGTCTCGTATTCATGTTGGCCACTGGTGGGTTAAAGCTTGACACTCACTGAGTTTACGTTAACTGCCTTTCGTTAATACCTGCTCAAGAACTTCTAGTCTATCAACATTCTTTTTCCTTATAGAATTTCTGAAGTTAAAAACTTCGGTTGATCTATACATTATGGTAACTTGGCGATTTTTGGCGAAAATTTGGCGACCAACTCTCGTAAAGACATGTTTCTTTTCTTTTTATCTACTGAACACTTCTTCCAACAATCTACTAGCCGAATTACACTTATGCTAGAAATTTTATCTAACAAAACTGCTTAATCATGACAAATATTCACTGCAAAATTGGGAAAAAGTGCACAATACCATACTCCTTACGCGTTTTTCAAAATAACACATACACATAAACCATGTACACGCCGACTTATTTTTACTTAAAAAAACATCCCAGAATTGCACAAAAATGGCATTGCGCACACTCTTCACTATATCCATGTACACTGCTTTTTTCTCATAAATTAGAAAAATTTCACGAAAATACATGACAATTTTCTCAATCTTTAAACCCGGTAAAAAGAACATATATGAAATTACCTGATCGCGAAAAAGTATTTACCCTTTCCAAATATGAACATTTCCACGTATAAAATAAATAAAATATCCAAAAACTTTTACCTCTCAATTATCTATTACATTATAAACGTCACCAACGAATTCATACCGCAAACATTACAAATACTTAGTGTCAAATATTTAAATTATTTCCATGCACGTTTACTTCAACTAAAACGTATACCAAATTCCTACAAACATAAAATTCACAAAATAACTATCATTTAATTAAAATATCACTAAACCATGTACACGTCGACTTATTTTTACTTAAAAAAAATCCCAGAATTGCACAAAAATGGCATTGCGCACACTCTTCACTATATCCATGTAGACTGATTTTTTCACATAAATTAGAAAAATTTCACGAAAATGCATAACAATTTTCTGAATCTTTAAACCCGGTAAAAAGAACATATATGAAATTACCTGATCGCGAAAAAGTATATACCCTTTCCAAATATGAACATTTCCCCGTATAAAATAAATAAAATATCCAAAAACTTTTACCTCTACATTATCTATTATATTACAAACGTCACTAACTAATTCATACCGCAAACATTACGAATGGTTACAAATACTTAGTGTCAAATATTTAAATTATTTCCATGCACATTTACGCAAATTACTTTACTTCCACCTTACATTTAGAACAATGCATAAATATAATATCCTCAAATAATTAAAAATACTAACTTACCTAATCTTCTTCAGAATCTTGATTACGTGTCCGATAAACTTTTCTTATTTCTGTTTCAGGATCTTTAAAATCATACTTATACTTCACAGCAAGGTACCAGGTAAAATAAATAACTTAATAAAACATCTTTACTTCTATCTCGCACAACCTTAAAAAAACACTTATTACTACCCCTTTTAATCCCACTAAATACCCATTTCGAATTCACTTTAGTTAGGGCCATGGGATCCAAAACTTAACGAACACTGTTTCACACAACACAGAATAAAGCCAAATACAAAATTTCCAGATTTTTTCCCCGATTTCCCCCCTTTTCCGATTAAAGAACCGTAATTCGTCCATTAATATCACATGACATATCCCATGATCTCTCATTTCCCTCACACAAAATAATGCGTAATCGGAACTGAGTACTGCTCACATTATTACCAAAGTCCCAGGTAGTAACCTTTGTCGCCTCCAAAATGTCGCCAAACTACCAGTTACCATATTCTAAAGATCAGGCAAAACTTCTTTAGGTTCTAAAATTGTCATATTTTTGGTTTAAAGCTATTTAAATCTATTTCGCTTTCTCTGATGTTCATTCTGCTGATTCTTTAAATGGCAAGATAGGTGTTGTGTGCTTTGATGTATTCGACTAAACAAATTAACTCTGATAATAATGTGTAATAATGTGATATTAATTTTTTGTACGTTTGAAATAAAGGTAGGTTTCTGTCACTATTTGTTTTAACGCAAGAACACTAAAAGTCAGAAAAAAAAAATAAGGTACTAAGCCATTGTTTGGTATAACACATTTATTCTTGTATATTTCGGCCTCACCAGTGGCCGGGTGGTTAAGATCGCTGAACTTTGGGAGTTCGATTCCAGGTGAGCGGGGTGGCTGCATGGTTGGTTTCTGTAGTTTTCTCTATGTATAACGTGATTGCGAGTCAGTTTCCCGTTGAAAGATGAAGTCGTTTTTCTTTTTAGCTTAGCCATATTCCGATAACCTAACCAATCTTACAGATTTCGTATCAAAAACAATGTATTAAGATGAATTTATTGCTAATATAATGTATTGTACATAGCGTTAATAGTGTTTAAAATATTTAAAAACATGCAGATTCTTCTCTTATGTGCGTGTAGGGATATAAGTTGCAAATTTTAGGAAGATTTAACCGTCTAGGATTAGATCTGTTGCCTGCAGTGATAAGATACAAATTATTTTTAATGTTATTGTAATATTAGTTATTTTTAGACTAGGAGAAAAATACAAATAGAGTATTTAGCTATTATAAATCGAAATATACTTACCGTATCGATGATTGTGAGCTTCAAGATTTTTGACTACATTAAAAAATGTATAATAATTTATGCAGCAGTGAAGTTAAATCGTTTGTATTTAGTATTTCAAAAAGCTCCTGTGTAACTTAATCGTATTTGGGAAAAAAAAGTGAGTCTAAGATGGGGGGGGGTTAGTTGGTTAATTAGGTAAATTAGAGGCTTGGATAAGTGATAAGTAATGGTAATATATCTAGGGTGTCAAGTTAATTAGTGTCTGATTTAAGCATTAAGCGATTTGTATCGGCAAATTATCAAACTGATACAACCTTTTATGGTGCTAATATCTGCCGCTGTGCACCACGTGCTAGCTACCGATTCTAAATACTTTGATTTAGTATCATCATTCCAAAATTAATCTGTTATATCCGATTTTATTTTGTAAGAAAGTGTAACCAGTTTTAGTAACAGTCTTTAGTTTTATTTTCACATTTGGGATCTTATGGTCTAAATTGATACTTACAGGCTTCTGAGGTATAAAAATGCATTTTCCTGGCTTAAAAAATAACTGTATATCGTCGTACTTAATGAGCAAATAGTACAGATGTAACAAATATTATTATGTATGTATGTGTAAGAAAGATAAAAATATGTTAGTATAAATTATTTACGTTAAAGAGAAAGATTTCAAATAACGAATTGCTTAAGTTCTAGAAACTAAAACATCGTTTTATAATTATGTTTGTTTTTGTTTAATGTTTATATAATATTTAATGTTTATCGTCATAGCAGACAGGATGTCTTGAATTGATTCAAAACATTTACTTTTTTAGCTTTGTAGAGTCTCATACTGTGATAGTGAATGAGGATACAGTGAAATTAAGTGAATAAGGATGTTTATAGTGGCCATATGTTTTTTATTTAATGTTTATATAATATTTAATGTTTATGGTCATGGCGGCCACGATGTCTTGAATTGATTCAAAACATTTACTTTTTTAGCTTTGAAGAGTCTGATACTGTGATAGTGAATGAGGATACAGTGAAATTAAGTGAATGAGGATATATTTTGACAGAAATTGTTGAACAGGTAATCATAGAATATTATCGTGATGGAAAGTAAAATTTTCATTTTTATGGCCTTTCTTACATCGTTTCTCAAGTACCATTCAGAATTCATTATAGTGGTCCTGGGTTAAACTACATCTAGTGCAATATCGTCAAGGTTAAAAAAAGAAATATAAAAGTGCAATCCGAATCATTTTGATATTGAATCTTGATTGAGCATTTTATTTATTTATTAATCATTTTTACAAGCAGTCGCTTTATTCAGTTGTAAACCATTCTCATCCAGCATCTTGCAAAAAACTAACCTGCTATGCATTTCAACATTTTTGAATAAAATTTCATGCTAATGAATTATTTTCGATCTATGTTATACTGTTGAAATTTGGCAGACATTTTCCTCAGTGTTTAGGAAATCGCTTCCTGAATTAGAGATCTATACATTTTCCATTGGTTATCATTTAGCAGCAGCATTCACCTACTTTTTTTTAAAATCACTTTTTGTATATGTTATAATTTTAAGACAGGATCATGTAAATTTTTATGTTGTATTCACATCAAAGCAAACTTAATGCAGATTTATATCCTTGTTATATAGCTTTTCACAGTATGAAAATATGGGCATTGATCATGTAATTGTGATCAGTCCTTTACTTTTTCAGAGTAGACAAATAGGAGCTTTCGTAGTAACGTAATTGCTGTCTCATTTATTAAACATGCAGCTATTGAAAACAAGAAACAAGCAAATACATAACTTCAAGACAGTGATTATGACAGACGCTCTGTTGAATTGGACGCCAGTTGTGTTTGAGTTATTAAAATTTTTTCTGCTGTGACTCAAAGATCAAAGGTCTGTCTGTTTGTTTAGCTGAAAACGGCAAAATACACAAGGTTTTTCTGCGTAGTAGGAGGGGTGCTTTCACGGAAGAGTTTCTTAGGGAAATTGGCTGGTATTAACAGTATAATTTGTGTTAGGTTATTTAGATATAGTCGACCACACCAGGAATTTGTAGGTATTGGGTGTTGATCGCTTTTGTATAGGTGGATTCTTGTATAAAGCAATCAAACTTCTACTTTAATTCATTTTTGCTATATAAACTTTTCTCTTCTTCGAAATTCTCCGCTTGTACAGAATTAAATTAAGTGTTAAGGATATGCAGTTAAATTGAAATTTGTCAATTCCATTGTGTTTCGAATAATTTTTGGCGAAAGTTTTAAAAAAGAGAAAAAGCTGCAATTTAATCACGTTTTTTAAAGATATTTTTAGTATTTCAACAATGATAAGCAGCCCTTTTAAATTCCGGTGTTTATTATTTCATGAAAAGTGTTTACTTTACGTGAAGTATTTATTTTACGTGAAATGTTTTTTACGTCTAAACCCAGTATGAAATATACTCAGTTCTAACGTATAATAGGCATATAATCCTCGGGAGCTCTGCTGAAATTAAAAAATATGTGTTGGCATTGCAATTATTGAGCAGCTTCATTCGAAGAAATACCGGAGGCAGTCTCCGGGCAGATTCCCGGATAGGACTGCAGTTTCGTTCGGAGAAGCGTTGGAACGCGGAGTCCGCACAGTTCTCGCAGAAACTGAACGGTGCCAGTACCACTTTACACGTGGAGGATTTTACGGAGGTACTGACAATGCTCCCATCGTATGCTGTTCATACTACTCCGAAATATGTAACCCAGGCATACATAAAAACGGTGAAGAGCTATTTCCTTTAAAAATCGTTTTTTTTTCGTTTCATGCCTTATAATCATGACAGTATTGTTGTGTGTAATGCTCTAAATTGATTTGTTAAACTAATCTATTTCTTTCTCATAATCCCAGACTTGTTTTTATCATAATTGGGATAAACCTACGTATATTGCCCTTGTGCTTCGCTGTATGTAGATACTCTAATCCAGTTTATTTGAGTGTGTGAAACGAGGTTACTGGTGGTTGAGTGGAAAAACCGTTGAACACTGGTACTTCATGCCGGTTTAGTTCGCGGCAGATCGTCTGGCTGCATTGTATTTTCAAGAGTTTTTCCATGTGGTGTGAAAATATGAACCAGGTTCTCGTAGAAAAAAATCCTTCCACGAAAATATCTTCTTAAGGCTAGTAGCCTTTGCGTGTTTTACCGTAATCTATTAAACCACCATTTTAGATAATAACTTTTCATAACTTGAAATTTAAAAAGTTTGGATATTAGTGGATTAGTTTGGATTTAAATAGTTGAATTTTTCAGTAAAATTTAAAAAGTTCTTTTACTTATTTTTCTTCAGTCAGCATTTTCATTAGCGTGGTGGGCATTAACCGATTGGTCATAGTGCATCAAAGAAACTCGTAGAATACTATCGACTACCGAATTTTGGTCAGTATATTGTGTCAAATGGGCTTTGGTGGTACGAATGTTATGATGTATTCAGTTTTAATAGTTGGTAAGTGAAATTTTTTGTCGGTCGCCAAAGCGCTGCCAAATTTCCCCGTTAACTTTGCTCGAGCATGCTACTACTGAATAGATAACGGATGTGCAGTTGTGTAACATGTGTTTGAATAATTCAATTATTTTAACTATGTAATCCGGTGAGCGAGAGAATCATACGCTTGACTTCCATCATTACTTCCGTTTGTTTATATCATTTACTCTGCCAGAGTAGTGCACTGTTTGTGGATAATCGCAATTATTCGGTTTCTTCCGATTTGTAATACAGTATTGTAAACATAGAAGAGTATTCCATTCAAGCAGCTGTGCAATTTAAAAAAAAAAAAAAAAAAAGGAACTAAGAAAGGTAACTAAGTAGATAATTAATTTACGGAAAAGCGCTTAAAAGCAAACTGCTCTGTGAGGGCTTCCCTAAGGGGGTGCTTTCCGAGGCATATGTCACATTACGCGTGAAGGAACGCGCGAAAAGACTGCAGCAAACGCATTCTCGAGGATAAGCGCTGGGACGTTTTATGAGGTGGTCATATCTACTTGGGCACGTAATTAGCATCTAAATGGCTGCAGCAGAAAGAAATTAAAACTTTTGTTCTTTAATTCACACATGCATTAAAAAAAAGTGAAATATCGCCCATGCGCTTCTTTTCTGTATACTGTTTGTCTAGATTTTAATTTCTGGATTTGGTTGGAATTCTTTCTTTGAAAATATCTTTGGCGGCATTTTTCGTTACTAATGTAAATATTAACTCTATAGATGGCTATGAAGATGTTTATTTTGTTATCGTGATCACCAGGCGCGCACTTTCATTGCGTCTTTTCGCTTACAAAGTTAACTCAGGTGCGAGTGAATGAATCAATGTGCCGATTGTCTGTATGTGACGGCCAAGGTCATTCAGATAACGTCACTAGTTGGAAAGGAAATTATCGACTCTACTGCGCACGTTCAAGCAGCTTGGAGACTTAGACCCTCGCGTTATTTTTTTGTTTCGAGTCCGTTAACCTTTTGCTTTTTCGACGCTTGGAATAAGTAGTGTCGGCAATTAAAATATGGATTTTTGGCATTAGCGTAAAGATTCTCATGTAGCCTCGTGCTTTGCATATAGTTAAAAAACTTTTTCAAATAAGTAATAGTAGGATAACATTTTGACTCTTCCTTTTCCAGGGCGGGATATGCTATGGTATTTTCGCATGCATAATAATTAGAAAAAAGTGCGAAGTTCAAGTAATGGTTGTAAAATCTGCTGGGCTGTGTAATTCCTATCACTGTATTGCTGTAGAACGTTGACTTGTAATTAGCAAGGGCATATTATGTCTGCACCACAGGGCTTTAATTATCCAGAACTAGAAACGTCAAAACACATTGCACATTATAACTATTGGAACTGATTCAGATGCGATGTAAAGGAATCGGAGTGGTTTAAATTATCTTTTTAAATTGTTGAATAAAATGCTGGATTTAGCCTTGAAA
Source organism: Stegodyphus dumicola (assembly GCF_044657685.1). Classification (NCBI taxonomy): domain Eukaryota; kingdom Metazoa; phylum Arthropoda; class Arachnida; order Araneae; family Eresidae; genus Stegodyphus; species Stegodyphus dumicola. Next base: position 188,702,864 of record NC_140781.1, read on the forward strand.
AAGAAGTATTTGAGTTAGTTATAAATTTATTTTAACATATGCATTGACTTTACCTTGGTTCTCTGTGTTACTTGTAGAATGTTTCTGGAAATCAGAATATTCTTTTCTCAATTTAAAAATGATGCTTCTAATTTATAGAAGTTCTGAACGTGAATTTTATTCCTATTTCATTTTGCCCATAATTTAGTTTATCTTCAAAAGCAGTAATAATATTTGAGGTCTTTGGTGTGGCTTATGAAAACCAGTCATGATTTTTCATAAGCATTCATTATTTCTGCTTTTCGTTAATTTTTTTTTAAGCACAGGCTTTTCTTTCATTTTAAAGGAAAAAATATTTAGTTTTGGTTTAGCGCGTTTACGTTCTGAATTGGAAAGGTGTTCGGATTCTTGAAATCAGTTTGAAAATCAGCTAAGCGTTCAAACTTTACCGGGATTGCAAAATCAAGACTGTTTCTATACTGATCTGATTTAAAACAATTTAGCTGATAAAGCAAAATCTAAATGTTTGATTTTAGGCAAGATTTTCAAGGTAGAAATTTCTTTTCAAACAATTCCTTTTATACCCTAAAAAATCTGGAAGATTTCTTTGAAAAATGAGGGTCTTAAAAAACTAAACATGGCTAAAATATATGGACTGGTTTGTGTTTAGCTGCCATCTACTATAAATAAAGAAGGTTCAAAGTAACCTATAAATTCTTTTTTATTCAATTTTTCTGTGCGTATAGAAGGAAATTTTTAGGTGTATCCAGAACGGGCACACTGTGCCGCAAAGGGTTAACCGATATTTGTGATTTAAAATTATTTTGTTTTTAATTTATCATAGGCACTACGCCAAAACCACCAATCTGCCGAATTTTTACTTCGCGAAAACGTGTTACGAAATCCTGCGCTTTGCAGCTGGCTCTTTTATGCATATCATATTTCTTTTGACATAATGCGAAACATCGAAAAAAAAAGAAAAATAACCTTACCAGTTTAGAAATGCATTAAGACTTATGATAACTAAATAAGTATGTTAAAGGTATTAAGCATATAGTTTTATAGTTTGCGCGTGGTACCATTATGTAAAAAATGAGGTTTAGTCTGGTGATTCCTTCGTTAAAAACTGAACCTAAATTCTGCTCCATCCATGTTGCAGTGCTTGGTATTAAGTAAATAATTTTATTTCAGCTGATTATTTATGTCAACATCCTATTTCAGTTGCACAATAAGAATCATTTGCAGTTTTCTTGTTTCGCTGGCGACATTAATGAGCAGCGTGCTATAGCAGTTTTCGTAATAGCAAAACAAATTGTTAGAATATTGCGACTTTTATAATCCACATAAATTAACTAAATTTTGATAAAATTATGTATTTATTATTTTATAGTTCTATTTAATATTTATTATTTATAATTAGCATAGCTGACATGGAAAAAAGAAATAAGCAGAAAGCACATCAGTGTAATTTTGAGTGGAAAACCAGTTTGCATCATTTATTACAGAGGAAAAAAGTAAATTCAGTTGTAGGGATTGCAAAAATATGTAATGTTAAGACATACTTCATCATTACTACGGTGGCCGCTAAATTCCCGTATGTTAGATGGTTCAAGGAATTTTTCGGTTAAAATTCATAAAATTATTCTCGTTCACAGTGCTTTTCTAAGTAAATGTAATAGATCGAGTTTTTTATGCGAAATCTGTGGCAGTGACCGTTTATACAGAATTAAAAAAAAAAAAAAAAAAAAAAAAAAAAAATTATCAAAAATAGCTTTTGAAGTTTCTAGTTACCTAAAATCTTTACGGTTATTTTCGAGAGCTGCTGTCATTGTGTGATCAATAATTAAATTGCTCCTTCTATCATTCATCTCAAAACTGATTAACTGTAACATGTTGCGTATAATTTGAATGTTTTTAGTGTATTGTTAGGCTTTGTACATAATATGTATTTTCACGAATTTTTGTACGAGTTGGACCATACTTTAGAAACACATGTGTATATTCTCAGTATTGAATCTTGTGGTTAAAAGATAAAGATAGAATTTTACGTCTGTATTTCAGTAAACCACTCTCATTCACAGTTAATTGAAGTACATGAAAATTGTGCTATTTTAATATTAAAGGATTTGCATGGTTGAATCATCCAACTACTGGTTGGTATACATCATGTTGGGTTTTTTTTTTTTTTTTTTTTTTTTTTTTTTTGTGTCGCAGGTTACACAGATAATTCAATCTTAGTGTTGCAGGAAACTATTTCAAGATTTTAGATTGCATTAAAATGTATTAAGAGAGTGTCAGAGTAGGAGGCCAGCAAAAAGGGCATTATGCGTCATATTACTTTTGTTCATAATCCCTTATCCACTGTTCTCCGGTCTTTCTAACTGCGATATTTTCCTGTGACCTATGACATTTTAATTCCATAAGTTCTTGACTAAGTGGAGTCTTTTTTATTTGTAGGCTTTTTCTTTTCTCTTATCTAATCCATAGAGGAAAGGAAACTGTAATGAAGAACTGAAATGTGGAAATGTCGTCCTAGCAAAGGCAAATCCAAAATTTAGCAACCCGGGGGGGGCGAGGTTCGTGATTAAGATGTAAAAAGGAAACTCGAGACCTACATATATTATATGTACGAGAAGCTTTGTTATCCGTGAGTTTTGTTTCCCTTCCATAATTTGATGGTTTGTCCTCAATTGGTTCTTCCTTCACACTCATAAACATTTTTATACTGTTATCAGGGACTTCGTTTCCCTCAGAAGCTTTGCACGACTCATCGAATCCAAATTCGCTACATCACTAAATTTAATGGATACTTTTATTGCTTGTTTAGCGTATACGATTTTATAATTCAACACTTTACAAATGTTAAATTGGCTCTGCAGTTACCGTTTCTCCCGAAACTATCTCTAGAAAGGTTTTTTTTTTTTTTTTTTTTTATAGCCGTGTACGTTATGAAATATTGAAGATCAGACTTATAGTGAAACATCTCTTTATAAAGATGGAACGAGCCTAGCAGTAAGCCGCTGAACATTCGTAGGAATGGCCGGCGGTAGACAGTTTGCCGTTTAGAGGAAACTCCGTAACTCCAAAATTCTGCGGCCCGGTGCTTTCGCAGTGTTTGCACACGCTCTGGCCCCCGACCTTATTCGTAAGCACAGGTTCGAACCTTGGGCGTTTCTGTGGTTTTCCTCGTATGTGATATGAGTATGAACCTTTTTCATACTCGCATACCTTTGTTTTCAGACTTCCATTTTGTTTATCGTTCCACAAAAATAAATACAGCAGTAGGGTCGAATGACGTGTTTCTTGATTTTTGTTACTGATGTTCCAGTTCGTTTTTCATATGTTGTAAAAACGGAAACAAAAAAGTAAACATCCCGACCCCATACCTATCGAATATTGAATATTTTACCTCGGTATGTTGGTGTGGTTAAAGCAACGACGCTGCCCTATCCTTTCACACCCTCCACCCCGGGAGGGGAAAAAAAAAACAACCCTCCGAAACTGCAATTTGGAGTAGACTTTCGAATATACCAATTTTTATGAATATTATTAATTGTTATCTGTTTGGAGGCACGTAGGCAAAGTTACAGATCAGTGAAAAGTATATTTTTTCTTACGTTGCAAAATCTGTTATCTCCGTTGACATTTCCCCCCTGTACTTTGGATGTTAAATGACATCACTGATAATGTATCTTTTGAAAAGGAAACCAATTTGCGTACATATTGGGAGCAATAAACGCATTTTGAGATCAAGACTAAAGAAGTTGCTAAAGACTAAAGCTGTATGCTTATTAAAAAAAATGGTCGAAAAGCAATAACCGTAAGAGATTATGAAATGTCTTGTTTACTTTGAGAGAAAGTAAGCTAATAGATTTTTTTTCCCCCTCCCCGACAAAGTTTCGCTTTATTATGTTAAATGAATGCGACTTGTGTTTTATCGTAAAAAGTAGCAAGACACAAGCAGTTTTTTTTTCTCTTAGTGCCTCACTTCTGTAATATAGCTATTAGTATTCTTTCGCTTGCGTCACATGTGATAACTGACATGTGTGAGATAATCTTGTATGCTACGTTGAAAATAGCAGCCAAATATGTTATAAAATTGCTTCTTGGACTGTTTTCATTAGTTTTTTTGAGTTGGTTTGTTGGAATTATTTAATCTGGTAACCATTTTCTTTATTGAAAATTAATCAGCATTATAGTGGTAATAAGATTTTTGGTAAAAACCGTACTGTTTTCAAGTTTTGGTTATAATAATACTGACAGATTGCCCAATACACTTTTTATTTCCCAGTACAATTGTTGATTTGGCATAAAAATATTTCATTGTACATTAGGTATGAAATGCTTCTTACCTTTATTAAATACAGTTTGAAAATGTTAGCCCTGTTTCGTAAAAACACTGTACTCTCCTACAGAGAGAAAGTGCATAAAATAATAAAACTGCAAAGAATATTTAAATAGGAGTAGGCTTTTAGTCTTGACGGTGACTACACGTTATTTATGATATACTTCCTTGAAAAACATTACATGATTCTTATATTTGTAATGTCTGGAAAGAACTGTACAGACCTACAAATTTCAAACTTGAAGAATATGTAGAATGAAGAATTACACATAAATAATTCCATGTGTATTGTATAAAATTCAAAAGATCGCATCGAGTTCTACCTTTGTAGTTGAACCGGCTGGCTATACGAGGTTTTCATTTGTGTGGCTTTCATCTTTTCTAAACATGGGACTTCAGAAACTGAAAAAAATCGTTCCCGAGGATGTTTCTTTTCCATATCCAAATAGCCTTTATATGTATGTGTAATATAACCTAATAAACTAGTCCAGTTCAGAGAAATTTCTAACCCAGTTTCTCAGTTCTTTTCTTAAGGCGTGTATCAAAGAATTAGGTAATACGAATGAAGCACAAAAGGGCTATTTGCTCAACGGAAAGGGTTGCCTTCGTGAAGGACTTTGTAGAAGGAACTGGCTCGTATTGACGTTACACGACCAAAACCAAAAATGCACCCGTTAACCCGGGTCGCCGGAATCGAACTCGCAGTATTCAGCACTCTTAGTTCAAAGAATCTTATTTTTTTTACTTGGCGCGCTTTTTAAGTTTGTAAATGCAGAGACTGAAATGCATCATTAGGTTATTGAGAAATGCAGAACGATATATTTCGTACATTATTTAAGAACTCTATAGCCATAAGTAGAACAAACACAAATGATGTATTTTAGAGATTATGTCTGGTTACTACGCCTGCTAGTAAATTAGGTCAGTAAGTTTCGCGAATGTCCTAGACAGGGTATTTTTTAAAAATATTCTTAAGCAATCAAAATTTGCTTTACGGTAAATGCGAGCAAGACAATGTATAACTGCAAAAGTTAATACTAAAGTTAATTTTGCTGTTCAACATAATCAGGAGTCATTTTAAATTAATCATCCAAAGTTTAAGAACATCTTAAAAGATATTTACTTAGATTTTAAATGATGGTTTGAAAAAGTTGTCTCTAGCTTCGTAATATGTTGTGCACGCACAAATCGAATTAATTTCGAAATAGATTTTAGGATATGTGTGATTATTTTTTCAAAGTAACCTCAGTATTTGATTTGACCATTCCAGTCTGGGTGTTAAATTAATTACCCTTTGTAAGGGATTAATTGTCCAAAGGATGAAAGTCGCGTATGTGTGAATTGCTTCTGTCGCCGAAGAAAGTGTTTGCTAGCAGCTTTGATAGTGATTGCCTATAATGGTGTTACGCTATGATTTAGATTCGTATATTATATGCGTAACTGAATTCCCATCATCTTATCTGTTTAATGCCATTTTATGCGCCTTTTAATCAATAAAATAACTAGGCTCTGTGTGAGAACCGCAGAACATGAGGTGACCTCCCAGAAGTTCACAGCCATTCCCTCCTGTATTCTGGTTATCTTTTGTTTGTCCTTGCGGCCGGACGAAATACCAGCGTCGCTTAGGCGTAATCCTTTCAGTTAAATTGCGTATCATCAAAATGCAACTTGTGTAGTAGTTGTTACTCGATAGCTAGTGTTTAAATATGAGATCGAGTAATCGACCGATAGTCCCAATTCTCCTAAACAGCCGTAGAGCCATGGGAAACCAGCCCAAGGACTTTCGAGTCACTTCGGAGAGGGCACTCCAAGGTCACCGGAAGGATCGTGGTTGGGGCCTCCTGATGCCACCTGGTCCCTTTCCCCCTCTTCTCTCTCTCTCTCTCTCTCTTTTTTTTTTTTTTTTTTTTTTTTAAAGTTTGTTATATTTTAGTTCGTTGTAAATAATAGTTGCGGAGGTGCGAGTAGTTTCCGCTGAATCCATTCGTTCTAGTGTGGCCTTTGAAAAGGATCTAGCTCCACCAGACCCTTGTGTAAATTCCCTCTTAGCGGTTTTTTTTTTTTTTTAATACCTGCCTGACCCCGCAAGTCAAGGGCATTTCACGTGTGCAGTAATGCATTTTGGTCGCAAAACCGGCTAACGTTTTTGAATTTTAATTTGCGTTGTTCCTTGATGTAACTGTGTGAAACCTCGTTATTGGTCCAGGGATGCTTTTACGATAAATGGACGAGTTGTTTAATTTATAAGTTCAGTTTTCCAGTCGTGTGACTGTTGTATTTCTTTTTTGCTTCCTTTTTTTAAGAGATTCATGAGCACTAGTGAAAAGATGCGATTTGAATTAATTCATTTTCTCTTGTGAAAATCGTATCGTTGCCTGTTTGCTGAAATATAGTTAATTTTAATTGCAAATGGGAGGGATAGATAAAAAATCAGCTCTTAGCAAATAGCGGTCATTAAAAATTGGAAGTATTTGTTCACATTATCTAAAGTTCTTCTTTAATAGCTTTCACCTAAGTTATGGTAGGTTGTAACTTATACTTTTGTGTAATATTAAAGATCGTATGTGTATATGGTTAACCTTTTTAATTAATTGCATATCAAATTTGTAAAGTAAGGTTTTCTTATCATTCCATATGTAAGTTATTAACAGAAGGCTAATAACAAGATTTAGTGTCAATTTGTGGATAATTCAGAACCGATAATAAATTTAAACCCCGTTCACCATAATGTTTTGCTAATTTATTCTCAGCCAACGTTACGTGTTGCTTTTTTGCGTTCTGCAACGTTAAAGGTCAGTTACTTCAGATTCATCTGATGTAATTGTCTTCTGAATCATTATAAATGTACTTTGTCTTCCATTTTATTGGTTACAAAGAACTATGCAGTTTTTATTGTTGCTGTATTATTGTTGTCTTTGTTAGCTGTGTTTTGTTTAGTTGAGTGCTGCTAAATGCAGAATGTTAGCAGTTAATTTCTGTCAAGTTAATTTAAATTATATTTTATTGATCGATCTTTTACCTTAATAAATTGTACTAAACCTGAAGTGTAAATTTTTCAGTAGGCCTTTCTGTGTCACTCGAATTGCTTTTCTAGTTTCTGTATCCATTGAAGCAAATGGTTTAGTGTTTCGAGATTTCACTTAAAAGAATACATATTAAGTTTGGTTGCGTTAAAATAGTTCTAATATTTTCTTCAGCTTTTCAATCGATCAATCCGTATCCTCTTTGTTATACGAAATAATCTTCCAAACATTTATGACAACACTGATAAGATGCATAAAAATAATGACAAAATATTTTTGGCAAAAATGGAGTAATTTTATTGTTTTGATAATTATGTTGCTTTCTTGAGTCAGCTGCTTTGGAAAATTTTTAGACGTAGAATCTTCATAGACATCTTCGTAGTGAATTTGGTAAAGCAATTTGTCCATGAAACATCGATCTGCTTAAAATAAATAAACGGATACCTGCCTGTTGGATAAATTTCTAATGTTATGAATGGAAGTTTGCATTAAACATTAGCAAGTTAACGGAAACACCATAAGGGAGTCTGAAGAGTTTTTCACTGCCCAGATGTGCTGTTGAAAAGAGGGTAGTGTACTCACATTTCAAAGCGTCGAGTGTGACTAATTAGTTAGACAGATTCTTAAAACGTTTTATTTGCACTGATAAAATTAGCTTTAGACAAAAATTCACCAAAATATTCATTTTTACTTGCTATATCTTTAGTTGAAAATGCATCTCTTTTGTTGGATGCGGGACTCTAGCTGTTTATCTCAGGAATAAAAAATCAAATTTTACACTGTTAATATACCTTGTAGCTAAATTCGCAATGAACAGACCATTTCTGAGACCGTTGTTGTTGTAAGGCCAGTTTGAGATATTTTAATTTAACGCTTCGAAACAATTCAGAGAAAAGGAAAGAAATGCTTAAGTTGAATGTATGTATTTCTGTAGTTTTGTTTATTTCTAATGATTGTACAAATAAACAAATTATATTGTACAAATAAACAAATTATATAACCTTCACCGAGTGGTGAAGAATGCGCTTGTATGTCTAATCTTTCATCTTCAGTCTTACTCATGATCGATTTTCTCCATCACTTCTACTATGCAAGCATTTTTAATATTTTGTGATTTGATGTTTTAGAGTTGTTAAGACCACTAAATACTGGTAATTTGAACCGAATGGGTTGGCTGCATGGACGTTTTTAGCTGTTTTTCCCATGACTAACCTGAATTCCGTATTCAGATAACCTAATTTTAATGGTTTAGGCAAGTGATTCCAAAAGTTGTGGATAAGGAGACATAGTGTCTTTCATGACCAACTTCTCATAAACCACGAAACAAGCTTTAACCAGTGTAGAGCTTCTTTGTTTATTTGAGTACGTTTATGGCAAAAATATAGTGAATCAGTGCAAAAGTTTAGATTTTTATCGTTCATAGTTTTTATGATTATTTTTTATTGCTGCTTTATTTTGTTAGCTAATAAAGCTCCTTCGGCACTCAAACGTGGGATAATTTTTTACATTATAACGTAACTTTCTTAACGAAAAACAAAACTTATTTGAGGGGAATAGGAATATAGTTTTTTAAACACGCCATTTCTGTCGATGCACTCGTGGTTCAAGATCAAATGAAGGTCGTCGGCAGCATTAATGGAATGTAAATCATCAAGATAATTTCCCAGTTTCATTAAAAATAGATAATGTCGTTTTGTCATTTCTTTCTTCGCAAACTTTTTATAAATATTACTTTCACGTGTTCATTGCGTTGACAGCATAGGAAATAGCCAAATTTACTCTTGCCGGGGAGGGGGATTGTCGGCCAATCTAGAGAGAACTACTGGACATTCAGCTTGCTGTCATAGAAGTAGCTTCCCGGTGATGGATTTTGAGTACGAAGGGTTAAATATTCTGAAGATTTTTCGCTTTATATCTGTTGTCTATTGTTTAGAGTTTTAGCGCCATATTTTTTGCTCGCGATAAATTAAAATTGTATGGTAATTTCAGGTGTTTAAATAATCTAATTTAAGTAAGAGTAAATATAATTTTTTTGAAGTGTTAGGAAACTGCTCGCAAAATTATGCTTTGAAGAACAATACCATGAGAGTTTTAGTAGCCGCGTGTGTTCAAAAGTAGTTCATTAGTAGTAATACATATTCGCTGTCGTAATTTTCTTTGTACTTGTAGAAGCTGCCGAAAAAAACTTGAAAAGTGCTCACCTTCCAAAAACCTTAAAAGCTGTTGATCTGATTTGACATTCGATTCACCTTGCCTCCCCGTTTTTTTTTTTTTTTTTTTTTTTTTTTCCATGAGCAGTTTTCAGACCTTCTGTTGGGTGTACCCGTGCTTCTCCCCCGTCTGTTTTTCTTTAGTTTCCGATAGCGAGTGACTTATCCCGGAGTTTGATGGACTGTCCCCTCATCTCAGGATATGTAATATCCTCAGCTGCTTTCTGAATGACCCCCATATCTCAGTATGTTAATTGCCCTCTCAAGGCCCACCCTTCAGTCGCCATTCCGAAGGTACTGCTTCGAGGAATCCCCGAATGTAAATAATGGGGGTTAAGAACAAAGGAAGCATTGTTATTCCTATGCAGTTTGAAACGTCATTTCCATTCCGTTTGTTTGGTTGCTTATAGTGAGTTCGCTTTCTTATTTTGGCTTCTGAGGTTTTGAAAGGAAGGGCAGGGAGATGATGCTGTACTGTATGATTCCTTTGTTTAATTTCAGAATATATTTTCTTTGTTTCGCTAGCGCGGTGTTCTGATATTTCTAAGAGTAGCGAATTATTAGCTGTCAACTTAAGTTGAGAACACTGAATATAGTAGAAAGTGCATGCTTCCGCCGTAGAATGTAGTTCTACCGTTTCGAGAAGTCGTATTGTAAAAATTACAAAATAGCAAATATGAAATGTATATATTGTTGAGCAAAGAGAACGGAAAGGAAAAAAAAAAAAAAAAAAAAAGAAAGAAAAAAAAGTGAAACGATAGATTACGCTGTATCCAGCTCCTATTTTAAAAAAATGTATTAATATCACAGCAATCCCTACCTCACCTACTCTCGCTGAGAAAAGCAATTCAGATACCATTCAATCACTCACCAGGAAGAAGGAAGCAATAAGTTATTGCTGAAGGATTTCTCTTAAATTTATATTTTTGCTTGTTAAACGATGAATCCGATTGACATGAAATTAAACGTATCATAAATGCACAACACGCACTTCTTAAATTTAAACCTTTATGTGTCTAATTAATATTAACTAAAATGCGTTTAATTTTTAATAAATCCGCTAACAGTTTTTATGAACATTTGAGATTTATTGTAATAAGCAAAAGACATTTCTAGTGCTATATTTCTAATGCCATTTAGTTGGTATAGCATAATTTGTTTCGTAATTTTTCTATATGCTTTACCATTTTAATGTTTTTAATATTTTTCTAGTATTTTTAAATCTTTAATGGTAAACTCGTCTTTTGATTAAATTTTGAACAATAATGAATATGACAAGACGTTGCGGGAGGGTGATTTTCTGGGGTTGATTGGAAAAGTACAGTCTTAAGAGACAGTATACAGTGCCCGATTTACTTAAAAGTTGCACAAGCTATAGCTTAGGGCATCCCCACTTTCTTCAGCCTCCTTCAAAAATTGTACTGTGTCTCCTATTAAAAAAAAAAAAAGTCTCATATCCATCATAAAGAATAGCTTAGGATCTCGTCAAATCTAAATCCGGTCCTGTTAATACAGAATACGGTTTTAATAATGTCTGCTATGAAATGTAGTTAAGAGTTTTTTAAACAGTCTCTCAGATTAAAATCTAATTGATGAATTCTATGATCCTAAATACGGAGCGTCATAAGAAAGTCATTGTATAAAGCTTTATGGAAAAAAAGTTAATTTTAAATTGATGTACACTGTATCTTCATCACATGGTTATTTTCGGGGACATCAGACTTTTGCCGGCTTTTTTAAAGTTTTTGGAAGCAGATCTGGAACTCATTCCTTTGTGTTTAAGATGATTTTTCGCAGGGCGAGTTTCTAAAACTCTCTCGTTTTAGCTGGGATCTCAAGATGAGGAGATGAGTGAAAATAGGTTGGAGACGAGTCAGTTGTGCGGTTCCAAGTCTGTCACATTGTAGCGTACAATTTCACCACGCTGAGCTTTGGTGCCGTTTCGAATTTTATGAGTGTTATGGAATGCGAAATATCTGTCAATGGACCTTCGTAATGTGATGCCATGGGTGCAACTAAATCCTGGTGCAATATTCCTTATATTCTCACTAATTCACATGGAAACATTATTTCCGGGAACTTCTTGAACCTGTATTGTATTACTTATTTCATCACATTCACGTTCTGTGTAGTTGACGCCTTCCTGAATTTTCATCATAACTTCACTAGTTTAAAAAATTCTGGAAAATCATTTGAAATATACATCTAAGAACCGTAGCGATTGGACATGCATTCTAAAGCTTAAACGATATGTATATAACCTTTATAATTCTTAGAGTAGCTAATGGAATTCACATTCAAACTACGTTATTATGAATAGTGATTATGTCTATAATACCTCATACGTTGATCAGTAAACACTTGATAGATCGTTCTTTTAGGTTGTGTAAGTTTAGAGATAAAAGTACCAAATTTAATTTGCATTTCTTTTAATTGTTTATGTAATGCATTATTATTTCTTCATTTGTAACTGCGCTTTATTGAAATCGTTTAAGTCCGAGATTAATCGTGATTCATTATTTTTGAAAAGGCCGCGGAATCATTCGTGACTAGGAGTTCGTGATATTTGTCTGGCTCCACGGAAGCGGTTAGCGACACAACAATAAAACCCCTCCCAGATTTAGACAAACCTGACCAAGCTGTTATCGTATTGTTCAACTGCAGAAGTGTACTTCTTGTGTAAATATATATATATTTTTTGTTTTTGTTTTGTCTTGGAAGCTGTGCAAACAGATGTGTATTAATATATTCTGCGATCTGTTAGCGTGTAAGTTTCAAGTGTGCTGGTTTAAACTTTATTTTTGAAAGTTCTCTGCGTCACGCAATAGGTACTGTGAAAAATCGGAAAAAGTTACACGAACAAGGTTGTAAAATACGGAATACTTTTTAACAAGCGAGAGTGTGGAAACTGTGAAAATTTAACTGAAAGAACTCTGAATTTTGAATAGGCGTTTAAAGTTGGCGTTGAGAGAATTTTTGATATAGTTGTTTGCTACGTTAAGGAATCGGTATTTTAAAGATTACTGAAGAAGAAATTTTATTTTATAATATATTTTGTTGCATCTTCCTTCAGTGAGAATTTATTCGGTTAATAAAATAGATAAATTTTACAGAAGACTTCAACTGCCGAAGCTTTCAGTATTTTCCGAGGAGTAAGCGAGCATATAAAGCTATTGAATGTTGATATTTTTAGCCACTATTCTATTCTGGAGTTGAATGAACACAGGTAAAAATAAAATACTTAAAATGTTTTTTTTTTTTTTTTTAATGTACGATATTTACGTACGTTATTTTGCCACGTATTAGGAGAACTTCCTGCCGTCTTCTCTAGACGTAAAATTTTACTTTATATTACAATTTTTTTAAGTTGGGATATGTGAGAGGGGCTTTGCTTGAGAATATCAAATAAAATAGCATTTCTTGACGAATATCAGTGAAGATTTTTTTTTTCCTGTATCGTGATTGCTTTTGTAAGATGTTCGTTTATTGTTATTTATTTTGTGAATAAAATAATGACAGTCATTGTTCAGTTAGTGTCCTATACCGGCAGCTGATGTGTGTATGTTAAAAGAAATTGTAATTTATTTCTTGTTATAACAAAAGCAAAAGTCTCCTAGTTTGTTTTCTGTTAGACTTGCTTGCGGAAAAACATCGAAAGGGAAACCACAGTGCCTTCGAAAGTAAACAGTCATTAGGTACAGAACCGGGAAGAATGCGGCACATGACCGACACTGCATGGAATCAATACCACTCCGAAAGTATCGACAAGGCAGCTCAAAAACCAGTTTCGACTGTGTGCTAGTGTCGTTCGTATGCTGGTATCCTTAAAAAATAATTATTCAATCAATTTATTTCCTTTTTGATTATGTCCTTTTGTTAATTATATCCTTGTCTACATTATGCAACGTTATGTCTACATTATGTCTATTGCCTGCCAGTGTGGATCGTATGCTTATGACAACTCTGTAAAGGTGAGCATATGTGGATTAATCCTTTTTTCTCATTATTACGTTATTATCTAGATATCGATCGTGTACCGGTGATAAGTATAGGTCGTGTGCTACGCACTATCCATCATATGCAGTGTCGGTTTTACGGATTGTGAGTTCTGTGAATATGACCCTTGTGCCGGACTCGCAGAAAGTGCGAAAGAGAAAAGTTTTTGCCCTTGAGTCGCACGTTAGTGTGTGAACACGGCTTAGCTGGTTGGTTATTGGGATAAAGTGAAACTGTTGAGGAAGCCGGCATGTGTTACACATAAAAAGAACTTCGAAAACGCCTTGCAGCAGCCAACTCGTTTGTCGGGATTTGCGTTCTGGTTGCAGTGTAAGCCTTTTACCGCTCTCTAACTACTAAGCTATGAACATGGAATAGATGCGCACATTGATTTACACAAACATTTAATCAAGGGTGAGAAGCACAGAAAAGAAAGTATCACCATTAGAAGAAAACTAACTAGGGAGTCATCTAATAATACTACTTTTACAGATAGCGTTCTGAGTCTTATGTAAATAAGCTGAGCGTTTTCACCTATTAACTCTCCGAATTTAGACTAAATTTAAGGGAAAAAAAAAAAAATACTTAGTATGGGTTTGCTACCTTCGCATCCATGACGCTTCATCGTACGGCATAAAACTGCAATGAAATTGGTATATTTTCATAAATTAACACGCTTATTCTGTCCTTGTATTTTGGGTTTGTGCCAAAAAATGGTGCAAGAACAACGTCTACATAGCGTTGCTGCTAGAGATTATGTAATTACATTTTCAATGTCAGCTAAGATTGTATTTTGATGATAGATGAATTGTTGACATTTCTGGGGAAGTAATGCCTGCTGAATATTAAGCTGAATGAGTCAAGTTTTTATTTCAGAGGTTAAAAGCTGATTTCGTAGTCTGCTTGCTGTGAAGGCCTTCTAAGATATCCTCTTTCAGTTTACCCAGCTTTCATTTTTTGGACGTCATTATGAAGCTCTTTCTTTCCGCACCCGCCCTCCAACCTTTCTTCGAACGTGAAATAATTACGGCTTTACTTGAATAGCAAACACTGCAACGAGATGCAGTGCATTCGGCTGAAATTTTGTGGGATGATATTTGAATAACTGAAACGGTTGCTTTGTATTTTGTCTTTCAGTTTTGTTTTTTTAACATGCCGACGCGGAATATATGCGTAAGGTAGAGATTGTAGCTCTACCACGCTGTATGTATTTTTCGATATATTCTGAGAAAATGGTATTTTGCCATAGTTCTGTCGTTTATAACAGTGGAAGGACAAATTACGTGTTACATATAAAATTATGTCTGCTTATAGGAAGGAATGTCTTTGTGGGTGACTTAACAGAAACGGGAACATATCCACATTATTCATCGAAAAACCACGAAAACGCTAGGCAGCTCGTTCGTGATGATATGAAATCGGGTGGAATTATGACGTTCATAAATGTTCAGCGGTTATTTATATCGAAAATCAAATAAAAAATGTGTTATATCAATAAATCAAAAATTACTCTTTAAGTATTACATTCAAATGGTTAAGTGCCAGGTGATTAAGTTTACCAAGAAAATTTTAATATTTTTTCTTCATCCAGTAGCCCGAGAATTTCTCTTGATAATGTCTATTACGATGATTGCATAACTAGTAACTGATCAAGGAATAAATAAAATAAAATAACTTTTTATTGCATTGCCATTTGTGTCATTTTTGTGTTAAAAATTAAAATGTGTAAGTAATTACAGCATTTTAAGGAACTGCTGTCTAAATTATGCAGAAATTTAGTAGTATCAGAAGGAGGATTTTATTGCTGAACAGTGTTAATTCAACATTTAATAGAAAAAAAGCATGAGTTTTTTAGGGGTTATGATCAGTTGTTATAAAAATATTCTAAAAATTATTTGTATTTAGTACCCTAATATCAGGAAGCTATCGTTATATGATAGCTGAATGATATTGTGCAGAGTGTTCTGTGTATAGATTGACTGTTGCTGCAAAATAATTAGTTACAAAGAACTGATACCGGATTATTTGGGTTTTCGCAAAGTACGCAAGGGTTATTAACGAACAGGAGGGATGCCTTCGTGGAAGATTTTTGTTTTTAAAGAAATTAGGCTCATATTCATGTTACACATGGGAGTACGAACACTCCCACGCAGCTAGTCCGCTCGCCGGATTTTGAAATCGGGTCAAACTACTGTTGCATCTTGCCGTTCGACCGCTGATGAGCACTGAATTAATTGATACAAGGTAAACATTTTCATTAATTAAGATAATTAATAATATTAATTTCATTAATTAGATAAGACGAAGCATTCTGAACAGATATTGTTATAAATAGGACGAATTATATCCAGTAACTTTGTGAATTAAAAGGAAGGTTCTGTAGAACACTGGTGGCTGGAGCTGGAATTCATTTTATAGAATTTCCATATGTGCGAACGGTTAACTGGATAATTGACTTGTGATCTTCTGAAAGGGGGGATATCTTTAAAAGAGAAATTGTCTCATAGTCACGTAACAGAAAACAACGAAACCTCGGTGCAGCGAGTCCATTCGCCGGAAACAGAACTCTAGATGAAATTAATTTTTCAGTGATTCTTATTCTCTCACCCATTATGGAGCCTGTATTAAGAATTGAATGCGATATGTGACATTTTTAAGTAGTAAAATTTGCACTTTTAATATCGCTTTATGCTTCAGTATTGAATTGCTTATAAAAGGGAAAGTACTCGGCGAAGCTCCTTTTATTAGCTTCCCTATTTTTTATTAAAAGTGTAAACTTCAGAAATGTGGTTTTACCCTGCCATTTCGTTTGAAATCAGAGAGTTCATTTGATTTTTCAGCTTGCGGAAAGTGCTTACGTGAAAAATCACCTGGGGGCAGATGTATGGGGTAATCGTGAGGAGACAGACTGCCGAATTTATGCCACTCAATTCCTGAAGGATGGTAAACATGCCATGTGTTTCAGAATGAGGGACCCCACAAAATTTCAGATGAGGTCGGTTCCTCGCTGTATAAATCACATTTGCCCGAGTTTTTTATTTTCGTAATCTTCTTTTATTAAAATTATTCTTGGGTCAGTTACATGTTGGAAACATTTGCAACTTTGTTATTCTTCGTTATCTGATTTTTCCTGTATGTCACAGTAACGCCTGGCACAAACAAAATTCAGGAGATAACAATTTTTCTAAGCTCCATTTTATGTCCGGACGAAATTCATAATCATACAGTTCACCTTGAAATGTATTTTTCACGACTTTTGTCTTTACTTGTATGCTGAACCCAGATAGTAATGCCGCAATCAATGGAGTATTCTCTTATGCATCTTTAGTTGAAAATCAGAAATGGAACTCGAAATACCTTCTTAAAAAAGCTACTGTGAAATCTGAAATTTTGCTCTCGAACAGATACTTCAGAGGCTTTAATGTACTTTCAAAAAATAAAAATTTGATAAATTTATATAGGTTTTTTCCTGTCGTTTTTAGTGGAAGGTTAGTGTTGGATGTGATATTGGCATAAAATATATCAAACTAGTGTGGTTTTGGATAAGAATTTTGACTTCCCTGCTCAAAAGTCGACATTGCCATCCTGCACAGCGGCCAAACATTTAGCCGCTGAGCATTCATAGATCGATCCTGGTTCATATCGTGGCGAAAGAGCTAACTGCTTGAGGTTTTTCTGTGTGTTTTGCATGAATAACGCGAATGAGTTAGTTCCTCTTAAACAGTTATTAGGCAGCTAGCCTTTGAATGCTTTACTGTAATCTAAATATCTAAATCCAGCCCTTCCGTAGTTAACAGCTTGCGCCTTACTGCAAAATTCAAAGAGTCTGTACAGAGTTGTCTCATTGATGAGCTGTAAGCATGGTGTCGCTATGGTTGAACTGGGGAAGCCCCGATCCACCAGGTCGTCTAAGGAGGAGCGAACCGGCCCGGAACGGAAACGCAGCAGGCAAAACCTCCTGTACGGTGCAGTAGTGGGATAGCACTTGTGACTAGGCGACAGTGGGCAGCCCATCCAAGGTTATCGAACGCAGTCCTTTTTTTCCGCCTGGATGTCCGAATTACTGTCACTTCACCTGTCTCATTGATGAGGCCCCATGAACGCCATATGGCATCGTAAAGGACCAGTGACAAATCAAGAGAGGAAGGTAAGTTTCCAATGTGCCGACCTAACGCAGACCATATACGGATTGCATGCGGGTGAACATCGCAGGAAGAATCGGTATAACTTTCCGTTTTATGGCATCGTTCAATTCTGACTAATTCTGACTTGGATTCGAATCACCTTAGATTCCAGATAACGCCAGAACCAGAAAAACATCGGAGTGAGGTCGGGATCGCGATGGCCACGAAACTGCGAAATTACGGGAGATGACTGTATCTTGAAACGTTGCACACGTTGAAAATTTTAAATTCCAATATTTATTTCTCACTTTTCTCTCTTTTGCTCTCGCCCACCAGCGGCCGAGCGGTAAAGTCGCTGAACACTGGTAGTTCGGTCCGAGGTTCGAATACCGCGAACGGGCTGGCTGCATGGGCGTTTTCGTTGTTTTCCCCATGTGTAACGTGTATACGAGCCAGTTTCCTTAGAAAGTCCTCCATGAAGGCATCCCTCCCTTTAGGCAGATAGCCCTCGAGGCTTTGCCGTAGTTAAATAACCTAACGTAACTTCTTTTACTCTCATTGGTCTTTTATAGAGCTTTTCCTTGTAGATGTTTTATGCCGGCAATTTTCATTATACGTATATTGTTCCAAAGCTATTTATGACTTTTCAGTTAGTTCACTGATCAACTTGCTCTGAAAAAAGTGGGTGTTGCCATTCGAAAATTTCTTAATTTTTTTCACCGTGGAGAGCTCTGTTGTTTCAGATCGTAGAAATGTATTCTGCGTGTACTTCATCGGCAGTGTAAGCCATCTGATGTCGTGCTACTGTAATAAATTTATGACGTTCGTGATTTAAACCCGCTTGTATATGCTTTCTCTTTAAATTCCTCTTAAGAGGTGTTTTAAATTGTATTAAATACATAAAGCAAAGTTTCATTATTCTCTAATAACTTTTCGAGGAACGCAGTTTGAGAAACTCCGCTCTCGTTCTTCGTGATCATGAATTCTATATTTATGAACTTAATTGCGCAAGAAATATGTGTGCTGCTAGTTTCTGTGGAGCTTTCGTATATTTGGGAAATAAATACATGTCTTCATACAAAAATGTAACAATTGGCCAGATTTTTCATTTTGATCATAGGGAAATCGTAGAAGCAATTTTCCATTAGAAAGTCCTCCACAGAGGCATCCCACCCTTTAAAAAGGTAGCCATCAGTTTCTTTACTGCAATCCATTGAACATATATAGAAATCATTTTAATATCTTATTTCATAAATATGTTTTCTAAACATTTCATAATAGTGATATTCGCTGTATGAAGTAACGCTGTATTTTATAAAATGCAGCGAGTGAGTAAAAGTTGTATTAAAAAAGTTAGGGGTTTTCATTATATTTAAATTCTAAACATAAGAATTGCAGTAGATGATTTGACCTTCATACGGATAAGCATGCCAGCAGTCTACGGTTTTATTAACTGTCAACAAATGATGTAAGTGAGGAATGCCTGGTTCATACAGATGATTTATCATTAACTTTTGTTTCACTGCAAAGTTCTTTTTGCTATTAAATTATGTGTAATTCTGATCCAGTGATGATTCTCTTCTGCTGTACTGCCCTGTCCTTAAAACAGGGAGTTGTTTATCAGGTTGTAATTAACGAGAAAAAACCGTTTTGTTTCACCCCCTACCCTCCCAGCGCGAAATGTGTTCTCCGTAAATAGCTCTGCGACTTAAGGGATAATACTAAAACTAGACTGGATACTATCTTTAGACTACGTTGTAACGATTGAATATCCGGTCTAGAAGGTGAAAATTCCTTCTGTGAAATTCCTGACTATGATACTGACATAGACGCAATTTTAAGATGGTCAAACTTAAGTATAATTGCAACTCCCACAGGGAAGAAAAGAGAGTATTTAAGATACACATCATGGTTGGAATAATTCAACCGTATCAGCCACACATCACACGTTGCCATGCGTAGGCAGCGTTTAATTCACTGTCGTTATTTCACGCAGTTTAGATGAAGAAACCGCAACTCGGCTGTCTACATGACGTTAGTTTTCCTTCTGCCTGTTGCTCGATATATTGGCAGTCAAACCTGTTACGTACGTAGTTTACTCCAAAATATAGGTTACTTGCTTGAGTTGCATTTCAGCCGAATACCCCAGAGTAGTGTATTTTGGTAGTCTTGGCCGAACAGAATGTGTGGAATTAGCAGATCTGAAACTATTGCTAATCATCTGTAAGCTTCACTTAATTACAAGAATGTATGAATAATTA
Source organism: Stegodyphus dumicola (assembly GCF_044657685.1). Lineage (NCBI taxonomy): Eukaryota > Metazoa > Arthropoda > Arachnida > Araneae > Eresidae > Stegodyphus > Stegodyphus dumicola. Next base: position 188,722,802 of record NC_140781.1, read on the forward strand.
AATTGTGGAGCTTCGTGCTGTTAAAAAGTAATTTTTTTATTTCATAACGTGTTACACGGAAAGGGAGGGATGCCCCGTGGAAGACTTTCTTAATAAGTAATTGAATGACAATTTATGGTATAACTTAAATCACGGTTATCCTGGATGAGGGTTTCATTAATCTTGGACAATAAAGAGCGCGCTCTCATTCTCGATTCTTTGCTTCCCCCCTTGGAAATCCTTAAGTTTGTGGGTTCGGAAGCAAATATTATACCCGCCATATTGTATCCTAAGATGCTCAAAACATAGGTTTTTCAAAATTCTGATGCATATTTTTTTATTTTTCTGTCTTGAATTCAAATATTCAAGTAGATTTTGGACAATTAAAACCACTAAATATATGTGCAACGATTTAATTCCAGTTCTTCATTAATAAAATGTTATCTGATGCATTCAAACACGCTGTTAAAGCGCTGAGAATCAAATTCTCTGGCGCAGATAAACTTCACAAATTGTAAAAGTTTTGTAACTGTTTATTTAATATGAAATAAACCTGCTGATCTAAAGCATGTAAAACAAAAAAATTCGTTAATTTCGAAAGCAGTAAATTAAACCATAAATAATCCTGTGGACAAAATAGTGAAACAGTCTTTGTATATCCGAAAAATACTGCTAGTTCATACTATTCTGGCGACTCTTTTTGTCGACTTCTCCTTTAAGTCAAAACCGAATTTCTCTAACAGAAGAATACACCAGCGGCCGAGCGGTAAAGACGCTGAACACTGGTAGTTTGGTCTGAGGTTCGAATCCCGCGAACGGGCTGGCTGCATGGGCGTTTTCGTGGTTTTCCCCATGTGTAACGTGTATACGAGCCAGTTTCCCTTAGAAAGTCCTCCACGAAAGGCATCCCTCCCTTTAGGCAGATAGCCCTCGTGTGCTTTGCCATAATTAAATACACCAACACCAACACACCAACTAACAGAAGAATAAACAGTGTAAATCTCATTATTATATTTTCCAGTAAATGTAGGATATAGGAATCTAAATTAATTGCTTATTTATTGTTTGTATGTTCAACTAAAAGCAATTTACAACTCATGTAAATTGTTTTTAGTTGAACATACTTTTGATTTTATTAAAATCTCGAAATTCTTCTTTCTTACGGTTCTGTCTCCTCGCGTTTTAAAAAATGTTTCTGTATATTGTTTTAATTTTGATTTTGATTTATTTTATTTTTATACTCCTGCCTGGAAACATCTCCCATTTTCAGTTTTTGATTAGCCTGTTTGCTTGATAATACTGTTGCTACATTCAAAATATAATTGTTTAATCCTGTATTAGGCCTATCCCTCATCCTATAATTTCCTATTGCTTGTCTCAGTCCTTACTTGATCCTGTTCCCATTAAACAGAGCAACAAAGACCATTCCCATATCTTGATAAAAATGCTTAAGGATGATTGTTTTCGAATATTTAAATTGCAGTTGCATTGTATTTCTGTGCGGTTGAATTTTCAATGTATAAAATATGTTTATGGTGATAGAGTATCAGTTGCATTGCGGCTGTCATATTCTTGTAACCGTCATTTAAAGACAGAGGTTGAAATGTAGTAATCCTTTGACATTGTAGCATTCCGTTGATATATGTTTTGGACATAGTGATCTCGGTGACGTAACCGCTGTTGGACTCATTTGGTTTTCTTAAAGTGTTTCCATTTCTTTTTTTGAGTGAATTTATGGCGATGATGGGTCTTTTATTTACATACAAATGCATTGTATATATCGCTGGCAATTAATAAATATTATTCTGTTCTTTTTTTTTGGGATGGGGCATTCTCGGTCGATGATCTTGCTTATTGTGAGCGCTTTGATTGATAGATGTATTTATATTTCAGAATGCAATCTAGACGAAAATTTCATTCTTGGTCAAGCGTGACTAACGTCACTGTCAGTTTAACTATAATGTTTACTTGTTTAGGAATTATCTTTATGTACTAATTATGTAGATAACGTGCATGGCCGAGGTAAAACTGAAATTGGTAAGTGTATTAAATATTAGTTCTAATCAATTCATTATAGAAATTTCAAAATAGCGGAAAGAAATATAGTGTTTGATTTCTTGAGAATATGTAAAATATTAAGTATGAAGAACAGTCACTTACAAAATTTTAACAATAGACCTTAAAATTTCTGATTTAAAATATTAAGTACAACTCCCTTTACATCTGCACTGACGCATCATTCCTTTCCTTGCAGCATTCCGCATTGCGAAAATTCTTGCCCAATCACTGCCCAGAACCTAAACAATTTCCGAGCTATAAGTACTTCAGCTCCCTTTTGCGCATCCTCGTTTGTCGCCTACACTTGCTTGCCAAATAACATCGCCTCGCTCAATCATATTCGCCATTTTTTTAAACTATAACTATATATAAAATTGTGGGACCGCGTTTAGCACTCTTAGGCAATCAATGATATATCCTAAGAAATTAATATATTATGTGTTGAACTCTTCGAATTTGCTTGCAACTCCATTTTACAATCTACGCAACATCGTCAAACTGTCTTCCATGATGCATCTTATTTGTGTGCGAGTTACATCTCTCTACATTTCGGCCATGATAAAAAGTGAATTGATTTCATCTTCCGCCCAAACTACATTACCACATATGTATATATTAATCGCCGAAGCGAAGCAAGAAGTACTTGGATAGATTCCCTTTATCAGGCTTTCGGTCATATCATGCTAGCATAATGTTTTCCCCAATAAACCTGCAATTAAATGGGTAATGCGGCGGTTCAATTTCTCAATAGAAATAATTAAAGAAATATGTATATTACCATTTGCACAACCTATTGGCTATTTGTATTAAATATGCGCACATACAAAATATTAGATTAAAAATTGGTTACCATTTTGATTATCAAAATTCAAGTTATAATTCTGAAATTTATTGTAAAATTTGGGTCTGTTTAAAGAGAGATCAATTTCTTTATGTCTGGTCTTATTTCATTTAACTTTAACCGTAAATTAAGATCCACTTTTAATTTTGTTCTCTATTTATTTTTCAAACATAACATAGGGAAAAATCCATGTTCACGCAAATAGGTTGCACAAAATAGGGAAAAAAATTTAATAGCTTTATTTGAAATGCCTTTATGTCTGGTCTTTTTTTTTTTTTTTTAAATTTGTTCAACCAAAAGTTAACAAGTGTGTTATTTTTGAAATCTTGTGTTAGAGTTCGATCTCAGGAAATTTCTATCTCTTGTTCTTTTTTTTTTTTTTTTTTTTCAGGAGATTTTTTGATTTCGCGTTAAGATCGTCGCCTTCCGTCGCTGCAGTATTTTTCATGCACTTTTTATTGATTTGGAAAATAAAATTAAGAAACAATTTTACTTCAGTTTTGCAGAATTGAGTTTTCTGGTCGTTATTTTGCATTTGTGAAAATAGTTAAGTTAGTTTTCAATCTTGGCAACTGCGATAAGGAAACTGACAAGTCAGTGGTCGCTAAAATCATACGAGGTAATTGTGAGGTCACTGGACGTATTTGAGTCGCGGGCGGTTTAGCCAGAGTTAAGATGAGTTGTGGTTTTGTCAAGTATTACCAGCTCTTGATTTTCCGGTTCTCTTTATTACTAGCTCTTGATTTTGTTTAGTTAAAAAAGTTTCCACAAACGCTTTCAAGTGGAACCATTTTATTTATTTACTTATTGTGAAAGCATTGCCTGTTTTCTCTCCCGAACCTGTTCATGGTGAGTTCGTTTGTCATTTTTTTAAAAATCATTTTCTAATTTTATATGAGAAAAAATAGATATTATATAACATTTTATTTGCTTGATGCTGAATTACATATAAATGAAAGCTGGTTTGACATGGTTGTGATACTTTTGTGGCATATTTTTAGTGGAATGTGAGAAGATAATAATTCTTGAAAAAAATTTACTGGATATTTTTTCTATTCCTTTTTAAAATAGAAATGCTAGAATGAAAATATTAAGAAGTATTATCAGCAGCACCTCTATCTTTGATATGTATTCATTTTATTTTTTAAATTCATGAATGTTTTGTTTAAGGTAAAAAGAAAGGTGGCTTATAAAATCATCGAATTACTTTGTTTTCGGACCGATTTGCATTTTCTTTTAGAGAGGTGGCAGAGGTTGTTTAACCAATTAAGGTTGGACTTGGAGCAAGAGCTTATTTATTTATTTAAGAGTCTGGTGATTTAATAAAGACAAAGCATGTAAGGGGTATATATTGAACGAAATGAGTATGCCTTTGTGTAGTATATTCTGAGGAAAATTGGCTGGTATTAATGTTACAAGTAGAGAAAAAAAGGAAAACATTCATGCAGCCAATCCGCTCTTCGAATTCAAATTGTGAGTAATCAAACTGTCTTAATTTGCTTGAATACTGCCAAGCGTGATTTTTCTTTTCGTTCTTCTCCGGGATGAGCAATTACGGAAGTAATCAACATTTTCAATATACAGGAATTTTGAAATATGAAATCCTTGCTTATTACGAGCGCTTATTAGAATTTGAAAATATTAAACGGCTGATAATTATGAAATGAGTAATTATCATTCTGTCATTAGCTGTTCATTAAATTTTTAAGTATGCTTATAGCGCCTATAAGTTAAGTATGTATCAGGTATTTCGTCGTGTTGGCTGTGTACCTAATTAATTTTAAGTCTTTAACTTGGTAAATGAATGGAAACATATTTAGAGGTCTTATAAATGAACATGTTTTCCCCCGCCCTTTTTCCTTTTTTTTCTTTTTTCCTAATAAACAGGAGCGCAGATTTAAAGAGTTTTCATTTGCTCATTTCAGCAGGTATAAGTCATAAAAATGACGTGTTAATTATCGTAACTCTTAATCATATCGAGGTAGGGCAATAAGTGGTTTAACTGATCATACATGTCAATTATATCCAGATCAGGAACAATTCTTATATGAAAGTGAGCAAAAAGCAATTTTCTCTTCAGCTCTTTCTTTCAATGAAAATGGCTATCTGTTATTGCACCCTGTGCTTTATTGTGGGCCATCGCAAGCTGTTGCTTGATGTCCCATTTTTGGGCATAGCTATTTTTTACTTCTCCTTTTGGACCCTATATTGAGGGTCCGAGGGCGTAAGACCATTAAATACTTATAGTTGTCCTAGGTTCGAACCCAGTGAACAGGCTGACTAAAATGGTTGGTTTTCGTAATTTTCCCTTAACATGAATACGACACATTGTTCCGCAGCAAATCCTCCACTAATGCGTCTTTTTCCCTTGGCAGATAGCCCCGGCGAGCTCTGCTACATTCCAGTAACTTGGTTTGGGCCGATTATTGGCCGAGAGAATAGTTTGTGTTTAAATCGCGGCGAATGGGCGTGTTTGTGTAACTTTATTACGAGCCAGTTTCATTTAAATCGTGTTCCACGAAGGCACCTGCCCCCAACCTTTTTGCTATAGTTTGCTACAGAAGGTACAGACTCAAATTTGACTATCGCTTGAATGTGAACGGTGTCAACGGGCACATTGTAGAACATTCTTCTTATGTGAGTAAGAACATAAGGTAGAACATTCTAATTGTGTGAGGACGATTTGGTAAGTTTCCTGTTCCTTTCAAGTATCATTTATGATTGCGTGTATAGAACTTCTAAAAATAGTGTTTTAGAAATTCAGTGGATCATTTTTAGTAGCTCTGTGTTTCACGTTACTTGTTTTATTTCGAACAGTTCGTGCTACACTGGTTCAGTGGACCGCCTAATCCGGAATGTTGGCCTTGAATATTTCAGTAACTTTCTCATGTCATGGAGTTGATGTAGTGTGATGGGCGTTTAGAGAAATTTATTTAGTTCTGAGGAGTTCATCGACGTTATTTGTGAGAAAGTCACTGGATTGAAGGATTGTTATTGGGGGGGGGGGTTGTGAGCTAAAGCTAACTTGAAATAAATACTCCCATGATATAGCGCTTAATTGCCTTCCTCTTCGGTCTAATGGCACTTGAAAAAAGCTGATATTCCATTCTCGACAGGAAGAGACGTTGCATCCAAACCGGATTTTTTAGAATTCTTTTTTGGAGGATAACTCGATTTTTCCTGTTTGGTTGTGGCCACCTAGACTGTTAAGATTCTTAAAGGTAGTGTCGGCTGTGAAACATAAGATTAATTTAATGAGTGTGTGGTGGAAATTGTTTAAAAAATTAAAATGATCGTTTAAACGAAGTTACAAATTCTAGAAGTTGAAACTAATGCCGACTTGCATTGTATGTTTGTTCTAAAGACTTTTTCCGGTAACGAGTTTAAAGTATGTGACAACTGAGCTCCATTATTCCACCATCGATAATGCGTATTATAGCTCTGGGTTCTGCTAAAAAACATTTTAAAGTGAGTCTATGCATTAAATATATCTATGTGTAAAATACGTTGAGTTTGCTTTCCGTATGTTTAGATGCCTCATTTTAGTTATGTTAACTAAAATTGTTAGAAATTTCAAACAGAGCAAATGACTGATTTTTTTAAAAAAAATATTTAATAGTTTTTAACAAAGCACGCAGTGACACTATCTGTATAAAGGAAAGACTATCTTCGTGGATGACTTTGTTAAGAAAAACTGAATCGTTATCGCGTTACAGATGAAAAAAATCATGAAAACCCATTCTGTTTCATCGAACCCTGAACGAACTGTCAGTGTTCGATGACCTTAATCCTCTGGCGAGCTGTGTAATTTTAGATAAAAATAATGCGATGTAATCCGTTTAATTAATTTAGCACATTTTCGCGTCTCTTCACTAAATTCCCCTTTAATATGTTTTGTATGTAAACAGGTTTTGATACCTTACTGATAGAAACAGTTATTTCTGATTTCAAATTAAGTGTTCCAGTTAAGCTAATCACGTTTTGTAGTACTCGTAACTTTCCTTGGTGTTTTGAGCTTCCATGAGTTCCATCTAGAAACTAAAAAGAGAAAATTCCTTATTATTGACCTTTATCGCCGTGCAAATAACAGATCTGAAAATCGACGTGCAAATGACAGATAGATCTCTGATCATACTTTTGATTATATAACTAAACAAAACAGCCCCGGAAATAACCTTGTATGTAAAGAAACACATGCGGTCCAACTGCCGTTAATTGTAATATAGCATTTGCCTAAAATACTCGCGTAAATAAATATATCCTTGATAAGCAACAACGGCAGAAAGCTGAATGGGGAATATAAATAAAAATCGTATCCTTCAGCTGCGGAGAAGTGTTCTGTAAACAGTATGAAGAATCTAGGGTTGAGGAAGAATGGGAGTTGATCCAGATCTCAGCTGCTGGCGGAGAGAAGACGAATGTCCCCCCTCCCTTCTCTTACAAGACTTACAACACAGATCGTGACTGACAGACACTATGCACATTGTTAATAAAGAAAAACGGCAATAACATAAAAAGAATCGTGTTTTGTTGTAGAAATTAAAAAACATGTTGGTGGTATAGCGCTATATACTTTTAATTTCTGGGGGGGGGGCAGGTAGGTACTTCGGTTTCTGTATGCAGAGCCGTGCCAAGGTATTTTTTCACCTGATGCCAAAAGGTAAATGCGCGCCCCTATATATACTAAAATAGCTATATTTGTATTAAACAAAAGTAACTGTATTAATTATACTATAATTCTTAAAGTATTTTTTAATCGTAGTTTTATAAATTCAGAAAAATAATATAGCCAATTATTTATAACTTTCAAATGAAAATGTTAAAAAATTCTTTTTTGATAAATAAGAAATAACATCGAAATGCACATTGCATTAATTTCCAGGTTTTTCTTGCAATTTTTCATATTGTTTTATTAATTTAAGTTTGCCGAAGCTTATTTCCCCTAATAATAGCTGACAAATTTAAAAACATAATTAAAGTAATTCTCGAATTCACCCATGTTCCAGCTCTGTCTGGATGGTTCGATTTGTACAAAATCTGGATCTTGATTATTAATTACTTAATAGTTTTAAGTGCAGGTACGGTGATTAAGATGTACAAATGTGAGGCAGCATAGTTGTACGAGTTATAGTTTGCCTCACTGTATTTGGCACCGTGGGTCCTGATGTTTATTGCACCCTTCCCCCCCCAATAAATAAATAAAAAATAAAGTAGCGGAAGACCACCCTGCCTTAAAGTCACTACTGGTAACAGGGTTTAAACTTTACCAAGAATTTAACATTGGAATTACGAGTGATTAGCATACATTAACATTCGCCAGGCGAAAATATTCATTATTCTGATTGATTTGTATTTCTAGTGCTAATCGTCAGTTTTTATTTATTTACTTATTAAATTCGGTAGGCAGCTCGTGAGCAAAATAAATCCCCCAAAAGACTACTCTGCACAAAATTTGGACAGTGATTTAAAGTTGCTACACTGTACTCCAAAATATGAATCCGCAGCTGCCTTATTTTAAAATAAATGGCTAAAGTACTTTTTTCAAAGAATATATTGCAATCAGATAAAGCTACCCAGGGAAGGGAGGGGTTGACAACGGAGGGCATGTTCTTTAGGAATAATTACCGGATCTTTTGTAAAAGTATCAATACAACTCCACACATAATTGTTTTTTATATATAAACTTTTAGACTATTCCTGTGGGTAAAGATAAAGGGGGGAACCTAAGACATCCGAGGAAGGTAACGAATATATTGTTTATAACGCTATGACGCGAGGGGGAAGAAAAAAAAAAAAAAAAAAAAAAACTGTTTTGAGTAGATTTTGAATGGAACTCAAATTGTTTTCCATGATCAGACACGGATGCCTCTTCAGAAATTTTTTTTCATGTTTGATCATCCTGTATGGTTTGGCTTGTTTGATTATGTAAAAACACGCGAGGATCCCGCGGCAAATTGCTACCTACCTTCAGGAAGAACTTTCTGACGGAAACTTAGTCGTATCAGTGTTATACCGTAGGAAAAACCACGAAAACTTCCGTACGATCAGCCCGCTGGCCGAGATTTAACCATGTGTCAAACTATCATTAGCGCTTAGCGATTTTGGTGTTCTGCCACTGGTAAACCTTGATCACCTTCGAAATTGATAATTCTGTTCAAAATTTACGCTAAAGTAAGGTTGCTTTTTGGCTTAATTTTAGATTTTGAATTAATTATTAAAAATTGCACTTTTTACTTTAACCAAGCTAATGAGTAAAAATATGCTTAATTTTAATTCCTTTCAATATTTTTATTTGCGTGATGCAAAGCACTTTGTTAAAAACTGATCTTTACCTTATCAACAGCCCGTATTTTGGTGGCGGTGGAAACAATTTGAGGTTCCGTTGTGCATCACCTTAAAATTGGACCTTCATCTGCTAAGCAGAGAGAGGCTTAATTAATTTTTACATTGCATTACGCTTTCTTGTTGCCGTGGTTTACCTACAGTGTTCTCAAGTCTGAGTAAGTGAGAAGAAAGTTTCCATATAAGAAAAGCAGCAGCCTGTATTTTTATATTCCCAAGCAATACCAACCATGAGCACAAATACATATGCGCGATTAAGGACCTATCAAAGCCCTGAACATGGATTGTTAAGGGCTTTAACCCGTAACAGGGGAGGTGAAAAAGTTGAACATAACAGGGGGCGTGCGGTCTTAGAGACCGCGCATTATAATATTTTTTTTAAAAAATCGTCTAAAATATCATCATGATATTTCACTTAGATATTCTTTGAACATTTTACTCTGAAAAGAAAATATGTTTTTACACTTTAAAGTGAAATTAAATTTTTCCCATAAAATTTCCCCATAGCCTTAAATTTTTCGGTGAAAATCATATGCTGCACTAAATTCTATAAAACTAAAAATAAGAATGCATCTGTTTTGAATTAACTATTTTATCTATATTATTTGATATTTAAAACAAATTTTAACCGGAGAAAATTGTATGTAGCACAATACAGAAAAATTTTGACAGTACCTTAAATATCAGTATCTCACCGATTTTCTGATAGTAAACAATTTAGTTTTCGTCTTCTTTAGCACATTCATTGCATAACTTTTGCGTGCATTCCAAACATAAATATGCTGTCTTTCTTTTCTTGCTTGGGGGGCACAGACGACATGTTTTCCTTGGTTTTAATTTTGCTTCTTTTGTGCACTGCTCCACATTTTTAGACTCAGCTTCTTTTCCTAAAATTCGCTTTATTGTCAGGCGCAATTCTCGATTTATTCTTGGATTTTTCACTCTCGTGTGTAGTAGTGGTTTGACTAATTCTTTCAAAAACACCATTCTGGTCATAGCAGGGTTTTGGTTATAACCTTGGTGCAAAATGTATGCGTTTACTATACTCATATCTACTAACCGGTAGAAAAGAGCCATAGGCCAACGCGTTCTTCTCCTACTACAGGAATGGACAGAACATTTTTCATCTAAAGCATCAACACCACCTTTGGTTCTGTTATAAAAACCAATTATTTCAGGTTTCTGTGTTTCCGAGTCTGTTTCTATCGAATGATGCAATGATGACATCAAAACCACTGCTCGCCTTTTCTTTGGAACAAATGAAATCAAAGTTATGTCCTTAGTAAATCCATACAATGTTGAATTCTCTTTTCTTGACTTACATAGAAGAAAATCTTTCGGAATTTCTTTTTTAACAGTTCCAACGTATGTCAGTCCGTTTTTTAACAATTCTGTGGTAAGTTCTATGGAAGAAAACCAATTGTCTGCTGTTACATTCCTGTTCGTATTAAAAATTGGTTTGCTCAAACGCAGAACAGCTTGACTTGGTTTGCTGAATTTTTTCCAACTCTCTTCTACGCTAATTCCATCAGTCTTTTCCACAATAAAGATATGTATTGTAAGCATAATTATTCCTGGCATCAGTCAAACACATAACTTTTAATCCATATTTCACAGGCTTTTGGGGCATATACATTTTAAAGCGACACTTTCTTCTGAATCCAACAAGCATTTCATCAATGCAGACGCACGTGCCTAATGTGTAAGCTTTGTGGGAGTTATAAATGAATAAACTCATCACTTCAGAAATAAGTGCTGCCGGATCAGATTTCTTTCGTTCTTTCCCTATCATCTGGGTTATCAAATCGCAAATTTGAAAGTAAAAATTTAAAACGTTTCATTGACATAACTGCACGAAAAATATCGCGGCCAGTTCCATCCGTGGCAAATAAACATTCAATATCTTCATGATTGGATTTGAAGACTGATGTGTAAATAAGTAAACCCAAAAGAGCTCTCAGTTCATCAACACAGGTGTAGTCAATTTCACCTTTAATCGGACCACATATATTTTTCATTTTTCTTTCAATTTTTAGATTTGTCCATTTCACAATTATGCTTAAAAGTTCTTCAGTAAAAAGTAGTTGCCATACATTTTTGGGATCTAAATTATCAGTTTTTCCGTAAGGTCTTAGTCCAGGAAGTCTTACGATATTGTGAGCTGGCCTTCTAACTTTTCGATTTGGTTCAACGGATGACCATTTGAACCGATTTTTTCCATACTAGTATTTTACGGAATTAGTTGTTTCTAGATCAGAGAAATCATTGCTGTCTGCAGAAAATTCAGAGTCTGTTGAGTGGGTACTTTCGCAAAAATTTTCTTTACAGTCATCTTCTTCACTAAAATCACTTCCAATTTCGTCTAGAATTTTTTTTAGTTCTGCATAACGCGAATCAGAAGGATAAATGAATCTCCGCGGACCTAACTTCAGAGCCATGTGTTCACTACGCCGAAAATTGTAACACTGAGAGGTAGGTGAGGTCTCACAGACCGCTCTAGAAGAATTTCAACAGATACACTTGCCAAAGCATTCCGATAAGAAGGGGTCAGAAAGAAGGTCACGAAACGTGGGAAGAATCCATTTAATTGGACAAAGCATGAAATAGGGGTGATGGGAGGAACATGTGGCGCGGTCCGTCAGACCGCACGTCCCCTGTTACGGGTTAATAGACAGCATGATTTCCTTCCTTTTCCACCCCGTTTGGAATTGCACCTTATACCAAATGGTCTCGAACTCAAATTGCATTGGGCTCAGTTCACAATCTTAAAGCAGCTGACCAGAACTGGTTTAAGCAAAAAAAAAATTTTTAAATAAAAATAATAAAATCTGAAAGTTTTCAAGATTTTAAATTACGTACAAAGGGGCGTTTTTTAAAACGTTTTGTGCGTTAACTTTATTTATTAAATATCATGTTCTTTGCACTTAAACCATAAAATTCACTTCAATAGTAATATCGCAAAATAATTTTAAACTGAGCATATGTTTAGAATTTCCGATACACAGTTCCGCGCGCTGGAGATAAAAAGGTTTCCCCCCCCCCGTAGAATGTTGCTATTGCTCGCTTTTAAATCGCTGAGTTTGTTACTCAAAAATCCGTTAAAGTTTTGCAAAATATGAAATCGATAATAAGACAAATTTCAAATTTGGTCTTCCACTTGCCCCATATTCGTAAGAGGATTGCGTCATTCAAAATTCGAGGGCTCTATGTACTGTTGTTTTATCACAGTGCGAGAAATATTTATACATTTATGCAGATTTTTCATTATTTAATTTCTTCAAATATAATGCAGGACATTTGGTGGCAACAGTTTGAAAAGTGAAACGGACAATTATAGTGATTCAACGCAAAATCGCAAAACGAAAACAATAGTCCTTCAGGGCCAAAGGCCCTTTGGACTGAAAATTTAATAAAATGAAAAAATTTTAACTAAATTTTAAATTTCACTTCTCAAAAATATACACACAATGCTAGTATTAATAACGCAAAGAAAAAATTAAAATTTATATTTGTTTATCTGAAATCCAAACATTGATACCTGCAGAAAGTTAAAAGGTTCTGAAATTCACTCCACAGTGTGATCTTTGGCATTCATTCCATTCAGTGTGTGCTTTACTTTATCCAAGTGAACAGGTCTGTTGCCATAAAATATTTCAACATTCATTGTTTTATCTATTTCTTTATCTGTTTATTATCTGCTGCTGAATGCGTGGAGCTGGACAAAAACATAAAAGTATGACAAACATGTCAGAATTTTTATAGACCCATGAATTTCATATTTTTTTCCTTCATAGCTTCTCCAATTTTCGTGTTAACATTTATTATTAATTTATCAATTCCATTAATTTTGTCGTTTTCTGTGAAAAGTGAATATTTTTTTTTTCTCTTTTTCCGTTTTACTTCTCCCGACTACCGCTGGGTTTTCAGTCACATCTATTGGACAGCTGCGTCTTTTAATACTTGACCGTTTTCTTGGAATTCCTAAAATCGCTCCATCCTTATCTGTGAATACATCTTCTTGCACAATCGTAACTTCGTGAAAAGCCTTTTCACAAGCAACATTCCTTTAGATGGAACGAAATTCGCGAGAGGAATCTTATGGCACCACAACTGCTTTTTTGAGTCATCCGTTCGAAATTTAACACTGTACACATTCACATAATTCTCAGTGCCAGCATAATTAAATTTCATTTAGGTACACAACAACGATCAGGCATAGCTATCATATTGAGGCAGTCAAACACTTAACCAAGAAACTGTACTGACAAGACTATCCTTACTCGTTGTGGTAGTTATAAGACTAATGGTCGGAAAACAATGGACTGAAAGGATGATTCATCCCTGACCTGATTGACAAGTGTCATAGCCTTCTTCGTTCTCGAACATCATGCCTCTCCCCCTCCATTTTTTTAATGCTGATTAAACTCCTATACGCACATTAAAGAAATAGAACATTCGCTAGTGGCTACAGCGTATGGATAACTTGAAAAACGCGAGGAAAAACTGCTATTCGGTCGTCGTACCCTTGCACGTGTTCTTAGGTTAGTTTTGACGCATATCTTTCAACAACAGTCGCGCGCATAAGCTCAGTCTATCTCCTTTATGTCTCTAAAACTATGAGCAGCATATTTACAACAAAAAACATAACTGGAATGTTTTCGCGGGCCGTGTAAAATTGCTTCGGTTGCTGCCAGTTTGCCTTGTACTTCATTGCTTTATTAAGATTAGTATAAAATCGCGAATTTTTTCCATTTCTTACAGAATAGTGTGCTGCACAATTTATGTCAAGTTTTTTTTAATGATAACTGATAAATTGCTCACAATAGGACATTAGGTTTTACTGAATTCATGCATGTTACGCGAAATATTGCTTGATACGGTGGCGCAATTAAGTGTGTTGCAATTCAGATAAACATTTGAATGAGTGTAGAATGAGCATTCTGTTAGAAGAATGGATATCTAGTTGTCCTTGATGTAATACTGGCTTTGACAGGTGCAGGTGCCTTTTCTGAAAGATTTATCTTCATGTTTTTATTGATCATTGACAGAGCGGTATATTACTATTTATTTTATTTATTTATTTGGTGGGAAAGGTTACTTTCTTTCGGTGGAAAGATTATTAAGGATTCACTTGTTACTTAATTTGTATCAAGTGAAATAAAATACACCTTTGGAGATGAATTTGAAAGGGAGGAATAGTTGTAAAATTAGCCGTGCCCTTGCCCGAAGCTAAACTGAAGACCTTCTAATGATCAGTGTGCCGTCATCAGAGGAATTCTTTCCATCTCTTCTTCGCCTGATTTTTTTTTGAGGGGGGGGGGCTAGTTGACGATTCCAATTTACCAAACTGTGGTGACTAATTTCGTGTTTGTCATTTTAGTGTGGGCGCTAGATTAGAGACATAGTGAAACCGAGGTAAACGTTTAAAAATTATCAATGTGTTCTTGCTTGAATCGAAAATCTGAGCCCATGAATTCCAGCAGTGGTGTGCTTGTGCGTGCAAGTACACTTCGAAGGAATGCTTCGATTCTTTACATTCCTACGATATCATGTTTTCGCTGTGACTTTTAGTGACGAAGAAGCATCCGCATTCTGATTAATTTAATAATTATTTATGTTTAAGATATGCATTTTGAACTGCTGTAGACATGAAACTAGAGACTGATTTGCTACATCAGTATTAACGATGATTTAACCTTTGAAAGGAATTAAACAAATTCAGGGGAATCATTTGAAGGAGTCCATATTTTTTAAGTGTATGTTAAAAGAAAAGGCCGTGATCCTGTAGTTTACAAAATATTGAGGCATTCTTGATTTGTTTTCTGTTACTTAATTCCTCTAAGAATTCATTAAAATAGCTGAAATTCAATTTGACCTGCAACATCGTTCTTGTGTTCCATGCATTGTGAGTTTCATAAGTTCATTTAGCGTCACTAAACTGTGAAATAAAGAAACATCAGCGTATCCTTAATTTTGCATACTGAAGTGAAGATTTCCGTTTGAGGAACTTCGATTTACAACTGGGAGTTTAATATTTAGTCAGGCTGACGGATAATGTTAACGGGTGGTCTGCATATTTTAAGGCTTTCAAGAACCCGATGAAGAAAAAGTGGCTGCTATTCACGCTATATGTTGGACATAGTACGAAAATCTGATGCGTTCGACTCATCCAGCTACGAAAAATCGAACCCTAGACAGGGCACACCAGCGACCGGGTTGTAAAATCGCTGAACTCTGGTAGTTCCGACCTGAGTTGAAATCCCGACGAACGGGCTTGCTGCATGGGCGTTTTCGTGGTTTTCTCCATGTGTAATATGTATACGAGCCAGTTTCCGTTAGAACGTCCATCACAAAGGTATCCTTTCCCTTAGGCAGGTAAAATAAATCCATAATAAACTAAACCAAACCTAACCGTAGACGACCTGTTAATATTTACTATCCACTTGGCCGCCAGTGTGCCGAAAGAACTGTTTAGTGATGATTATTGTGTCAAATTTATTTATCATCACTTTTACTGCCATAAGAGAATAGTCAGCTAGTACTTAAGTGCATTTTATGTGTTTTATAAATTAAACTAGAAAAAAGCATAGGAAATATTGATAAATACCCAAAAATTTAATAAAAGTAGATTTTTGTATTCATAAACTAAATACAAAACTGGTAAAAGACTGACCGCTTTCTCTCCCTGAATCTATAAAAGCCCTTCCTAGTTGAGAACCCCTGATCTAAGGGAACTGATGATCCTTCATGGATTTCCTAAGGAAAACTGGCTCGTATTCATATTCCGTACGTAGAAAATTTCAAAGACACGTATGCAGCCAGCCGCCTGTTGGGTTCGAATTCGAGTGTTCAGCAGTCTTATAATTGAGCCTTTGGTGGGGCTTTTGACCATTCTTTTGACCAATATAGTCGTCAATTTCAAATCTTTGCAGAAAATTAAAATCTTTGCAAAAAGAAAATAATGCGGGAGGAAAAACTAATTTTTATTCCTTTTCTTTCGGGAGGGGGCAGAGACGGAATACTGCGTATCGGAATGGCATTGTCATGTATTTTGCATGCACTGAAGTATATACGTAACATAAAATTCATAATTTTGCTTCTAACCCCCCTTAGGCCTTGATTTAATTAAGACATTTCCCCCTCTCATTCGCAAAAACCGAATGGAGCCGCCGACATTTAATTAAAGGTGACAAATTTCTTCCATATACTGAATAATGTAAAACAGATGGCCTGTTGGGTAAATACTTTTAAAAAATTCATACTTATGTGAAAGTCAAAGTGCAGAGTGTTAGGATTTATCCAGTACTAGTAAAATTGTAACCAAAAAACAAATGGCAGTAAGCGATAGTACCTACCTCTGGAGAGAAATCTTGGAATTGCTCATAATTTGAAAGACCATCTGAAACACGGTGGTTCTTCCTTGCATGTAACTTAATGATCTAAACTCTTCAAACTAGCTTAAATGCACTTTCATCTCTACAAAGTTCGGTTTTATTTTATTTTTTAATATATTTGTTTAATATTTGAAACCGAAAGAATGACAAAAATGATGATTGCGCCATGACGCTGTCAGCTTATTATTTTTTTATATATCTTATATTTGCATTTATTGGTATTGTGCAAACAATAAATGTTTAATCCTATTGGTGGGGATGTAAAAGGATATCATTCTGACCTTGGCGAGTTTCATTCATTCATCTAGCTTTGATTATTAGCATGTCATGTTTAAAAGTATTGTTTAATCTAATAGCGTCTCTGTTATCTTGATGTGTCGTGTTTTCCAAAAAGGAAACTCGTATCGTATCCAACTCGATGCGGTCTGATGATTAAAAAGTGTTTAGGAATATTATGTAGGTCAATGTCCAAGTTACACTTTCAGAATTATTGCGTATTAAAAAACTCAACTAACCTGCTGTGTTCTCCTTTTCCCGCATTGATTGTAAATGAAATTTCTCACTAGGGAAAAAAAAAGGCACTGTCGAGGAAAATTCGAACCTGCGTCTTGAATTAAACCACACATGCTTCCTGTCCTTAGATTTCTTTCTCAGAAACTCGTGTTCCATGTAGTAGCAACTTGTGTGAAGTTTGTGTAATTTTCCTTAATTAATAATTAACAAAAATTACTCATACTTCACATGGAGGAAGAAACCAGATCTGGAAATCTTGCTCCGTTCACATGCAGGAAGATTTTTGTTACCCATTTAGAGACGTAACTTTCATATATCTAGGTAAATCCCGATTACCAGCGGCGCATTAGCGGCCATGTCTTTTTTTTTTTAAGCGTAATTTTCTTTTTTATTGCGGAAACGAGAAAATTTTCAGTTAAAAACCATCAGCGTACAACAAAACTGTAAAAAAAAAAAAAAGTAAAAAAAGGAAAAGTGCTTGGGATCGTAGCAGATTATGTCTGTTTCATGCATTAACTCTGCTAAAAAATAAGTTTTACCCTTATTTTTTACAAGGGTTCGAACACAGTGGTACTGTTTTTGTTGCAGATATTGTCCTTTGCTGGCATTGATAACTTGGTTTTCTGAATTCTATTGATGTTTATTCTTCCGTTATATTTAGAGTGTGCTCTTTTTTTATTTTTAATGCTGATTTAATTTACGTACCTCAGTGAACATTTTCTTCAGATACTGCTTGAAAAATAAGTAAATTGTTAATAGCATTTTTCTGTTCATTTAAGATGGATTATCCTTTTTTTCCGTGTTTATCCTCCCGCGGACTAAACCTGATTTTGAGTAACCATGGTCGTCGTTCCCATTGTTGCCAGAAATTTTGAGTTGAAGTATTGCAAAAAGTAGCAAGTGTCGTTAAAGATTATAGGATTTCTTTGACGTTATATATTCGTAACCTCACATCATGAGCTCTGACGTTATCACAGTCTCCGAGGGTTCCGTAGGCTACGGATTGTAATTCGATTCTGAGTCGTTATATTATTCCATTGTTTAAATCTTCTTTTAACTAATTCTCAATTAATTTAGGTTGTTATTATCTGGTTAATTTATCTATATCCGTTGGTAGATGATTTCTTACGCTTGGATTGTTAATATTGTACTAATTCTTTTGACTTGGGAGATTTTATTAAACAACTCTTCGTTTTCAAATATAATTTTTTTTATACTTTAAAGAAGTTATAAGCTTTATAAAATCAACTTTAAGCCCCCTCAATTTACATTTATGTAACTTGCAATAAGTTCTCGTCTATTGTCATTCTTTTTATCCAGGCTTAATTTATTTTGATTATGGCAAAGCTTTCGAGGGCTATCTGCTCAAGGGAAGGGATTTTCGCGATGGACTTTCAGAGGTAAACTGGCTCCTATGCACGTTACGCATAGAGAAAAACACAACTTACCAAGCAGCCAACCCCTTCGCCGGGATTCGAATTACCAGTGTTAAGCGATGTTACCGCTCGGCCGCTGGTGGGCATCTTTCTATCTAGTTTTTAAACACTGGTATTTTAAGTCAAGCATTTTGAAAGGCGATGCTGAGTTTTTAATGGTATTCATACTTTAGTTAACACCGCGTCTGTAATCTGACTCATAGATTACAAACTATTGAACAAAAAAATTAATAAAACGCATGAAAATGCCAGGTACTAACGTTGAATATTTAGTGTCCATATACATATGGGTCGATTGCAAGTTAGCCAGTTGCGAACTTTTATTTAAGCCTAAATAATATATTACGTTTTGTTATAAATTAATTTGAATAGATGCAATACATTAACGTACATAAATTTTATGATAAATTTTTTTAAAAATAATTCAAGTAGCAGAAAGTAGCACGTAAATTTTAGCACACGTTTGTTAAAAGTAGCAAACTTGCAAAAAATTGCACGATCTGGCAACACTAGTCGTCACCTGTATTTCTTCGGGATATCTATCTGCACTTGACAGTGTATGCCCATCAAAGCTGTTCTCGAAGGCTTCACGAGTGGGGCACTTCCTTTTGAAAAATGACAACGGGCGCTAAATTTAAATATGATAAATAAAATAATTAACGGAAATGTATAAAATATTTCGGGAGAGGGCGCGATTCGAAGGATTAACGTCGTGTAAGGGTTGTTCAAATGAAAAGGTACAAAACGTCATAACAAATAATCCTGCTGAAATTTGGATATGCCGCTTTGGCATTACGTAATGAGACACTTAAGGACGCGAATGAAATGTCCGGCGTGTTTGTGCGAATGAACGGGTGCCCGCACATGACTCAGGAGAGAAGTAGGCAGTTGTGTGTTCCGTCCATTTGATGCGGCAGTGCATGTGAGGAGATAGTGGTGTTCACATTGCAAAATTCAGCTTTTGAGGAGCAGTGAGGTCTTATCAGATTTCTGACTGTAGTAGGTGTTAGACCAGCCGGTATCAATCGCTAGATGGTTGGCCTATACGTGGGGAGATTGTGTGTCCGACTAGTCAATGAAAAGGTTCAGTGCCAGTTTTCGTGAAGGCCGAGAGTGTTTAAGCGATGACTCGATACCAGGCTAGGCAAACATGGTAAATACGGCCGAACTCATCGACAAGGTGAACGGACCTGGATGAGAAATGATTGTCGTGTCATAATGCGAATGTTGGTAGTGATGGTGAGGCCAGCGCTGGAACAATGTGGACGACAGTTTGGATTACCCGAAGGTGTGGAAGACACCTCTTTCCTGGGACGGATCGTCGCCTGTGACGAAGGCTGGTGCCATCGTTTCGAGCCAGAGACAAAGCGGGACAGCATGCACTATGAAGCATGCGTTGCCACCTCCCCGTAAAAAATTCAAAGCTTTGAATCTTTGAATCAGCTCACCATCTTTTTCGACGTCCAAGGTCCGATACTGATCAAATTCCTCGAGGCCCACCAGCGGCCGAGCGGTAAAGACGCTGAACACTGGTAGTTCGGTCCGAGGTTCGAATCCCGCGAACGGGCTGGCCGCATGGGCGTTTTCGTGGTTTTCCCCATGTGTAACGTGTATACGAGCCAATTTCCTTTAGAAAGTCCTCCACGAAGGCATCCCTCCCTTTAGACAGATAGCCCTCGTGTGCTTTGCCATAATTAAATAATCTAATCCAATCAAATTCCTCGAACAAGGAAAAAACATTAACAATGTACTTGTGAGACACTTCGTAACATACGCATGGCCATCAAGAGCAAACGGCATGTGCTGCACTGGACGGGATTGATTCTGTTCCCCGATAAGGCGTCTCTACACGTCTCCAAGGTCACACAAAGTGTAATGGCCAAGTTCAAATGGGGAACAGCCTGAGCATCTGTCCGGACATATCGCCCTGCGATTTCCACGAGTTTGGTCCGCTAAAAACACATCTCAAAAGCGCTTCAACTTGGACGACGAAATGAAGAAGGACACAGTGGAGGTCTGGCGCCTGTGACAGCCACAGGAATTCAGGGAATTTTTCGGCTCGTGAATCAGTGGGATAGTTGTGCTCATTAGTTGTGAATAAAGACATAATACACATAGCGTCGTTTCGTACCTTATCATTTGAACATCCCTTATATTATAAAATATGTTGGCACCGTTTCAGTACTCATACTTTATCAGTTATTTTATTAGCGCGTATTCTTCTTTTGCACTCTGGTTTGGTTGGTTTATTTAATTATGGCAAAGCAAGCTAGGATTATCTAGTTTAAGGAGGGGATGGCTTCGTGGCGGGCCTCCTACTGGTTAACTGGCTCTTATCCACTTTACACATGGCGAAAACCACAAAAACACCTTGCAGCCAGCCGGTTCGGCGAAAATCGAACCCAGGTCAAAACTACCAGTGTTCAGCGACTTTATCGCTTGGCCGTTCATTCTGATTGGTCTGTTACTGGCCTAGTTGAAGCTGCGGGAAAGCGATAGATTCATTGCTGACGTAATTCTTGGCCAAAGAACATAGAGGCTGAATGGATTGGTTCTGAATATGAAAAGAACCGTATAGAAAAGATGTGAAACCGGACTGTATCCATGGATCCTCAATGGCATGTTAATCGGGGACAATGAGTTTTATTTGAGACTAAGAAGTGAAAACAAAAGGGACGCATGTGTGTGTGTGTGGGGGGGAGGCTTAGTTATCACGCATCTTGTCGGCTTTGAACGGTCGTCAGTAAGGTGATTGAAATAAGTGCTGTGCCATCGTAGCTTAGTTTAGCTTAATATTTTCTCTTCTGTTATTAGGTCATTCTTTTAGGTATAAGAAATTGTTGAAAGGCCATTCTTGTGTGATGCATATAAATTGGCATCAGGCTTTTTTTTTTTTTTTTTTTTTTTTTTTTTTTTTTATGTGGGAATGTGTCTACACAGAGTGCGGCTACAAAAAGTCAGAACTGTATTCTTTTTGGAACATCAGTCCTTTTTGTTTATTTTACTTCGTTGCTGACATCATTGACTATGTACAAAGTTGAGTCAACATTTATATATGTGTTAAAAAAGGGAAAGCAAATAAGATTCTTAGTGCGTGACTATCGCTTCAGTGATGGTCACAGTGTGACAAAATATTGTTACGAAATGTACAGGCGCGGTAATATAACTTCCCCGCAAAGCAGGTTTAGTGTTGCTATAAAATGGCAAAGGAAGGCAAGGTTGCCACATTTGGTGGGAAATCGCCCATTTGGCGACAAAATTGGTGATATGCCATGGACGGATGGAGAATCTTCTAGAACGAATTCTTATCGGCTTAGCCCAGAATGTTCTCGAACGCAAGCCAAAAACTATATAAACCCTGCTGGTACGTGGAGAGTCAGAGTGCGAGATAGTCTCGAGTTAGTCAGTCCGTGCGGAGTCGATCGAGTTGACAGCCGGGCAGCGAGTGCCGAGTGTGTCGTCGAGAGAGTGTGTTGAGCTTCGGAAACGACTGAACCGAAGAGTCGGGAGCTGTGCTCTGTGTGTCGTCGAGTGCATCGCGAGTTGTAGCGTGGAGAGTCTCGAGAGTACGTGTAGTTCCGAGAATCAGCAGCTGTACTCTGGTGCTTTGCAGCGAAGCTGTCTCGACCGGTTATAGCCTGATAATGTGAAGGCTGTGTCAGCGTGTTTATAGTAGTTCTTCGACGACTGTAAAACGTGACTTTGGAGCTGTCCTGATTTATATTGGCTATATAAAGTGTGTTTCGATACTTCATCAAGTGTGGTCGTTATTCACTCCAAATCTACGAACCCCGTACGAACGTGTAAGAAGAAAATAACGTAATATTACATGTTGCAGTACTGCATGGAAAGTTTTCTAATTTAACTTAGAAATGCTGGATTTTCTGAACGTTACTATTAGTTTATTTAGCATAGTTTAGTTTTCCAAGCCATTTAAATCTCGTTCTTTGTAAGGAGAAAAGTTGTGAGATTTCGATTGTGAGACATATTTATAGTTCGCTGAAATATTTTCCACTTGTTCCCTGATCAAGAAAACTTACGTTGTATAATTAGATGGTGTGTGGTGCTGTATTTAATTATGGCAAAGCACACGAGGGCTATCTGCCTAAGGGGAGGGATGCCTTCGTGGAGGACTTTCTAAGGGAAACTGGCTCGTATACACGTTACACATGGGAAAAACCACGAAAACGCCCATGCAGGCAGCCCGTTTGCGGGATTCGAACCTCGGACCGAACTACCAGTGTTCAGCGACTTTACCGCTCGGCCGCTGGTGGGCTGTATAATTAGAAACATAGATTATATTACTTAGAATACTTGTATCTAATAAATTAACGTTATTTAATGTAATGTCGTAATAGTCACAATTTCTTCTGAAATCTTTTATGTGACTGCGCATTTAATAGATATCGTAGATTAAAAGTGGGCGGAAAAGGCAACTCAAGATTGCTTTTTTGTCTAATTTTAAATTTTACATTAGCGTGTTTGTCCTTTAATTTGAGATATTTTATTACTGTTACCTCCCGTGGGGTGACTGAAAACTTTTAGCTCGGCTTCAACTTGATAAAAGAACAGGGAAGTATGTGATTAGCAACTTTTGCATTTCATTTTTCTCGCGCTCTTCTCCCTGAGTTTAGGCTACGTTCTAAATTGTTCGTTCTAAATAATTCGTTTTGAATTGTGAGGATTTTTATGGGACAATTCGTACACTGTTTCTCAGCTCAGTGCATGTTTTATTTTATCCCGTGTTTTGTCATCCCTAAAAAATTAGTATTTAATTATGACTTCAACGTCTGCAGTTGTTTTGAACACTCGTATTTTAATAGTTGGATAATGGACCGTGTAAATAATAATGCATTAAAGCGAAATTTCACGTGTGCTTGGCAGTTAATACCTTTAAATTAAAATTAACTGCGTTTGTGCCGTCTTCTGCCCGTGCAAATGTATCTTGATTCCCGACTCCTTGTACTTAGTCTGAAGAGAACGGATGATACGAATTATAATCATTCTGAGAAGAAATAACCACATTTACAATTAATGTTATTTTTTGGGAGAGGATGCTATGCATCTCTCCTACGCGTTATGTAACGTTAACTAAGGCTTAATGCATGTTAGCCGTGCGTGAAAGTAAGACTAAGACTAAGAGGCAGGTTCGTTTGCTTACTTTTCTTCCCCCTGTTGATTGTGTGCTCTGTGAAAAGGCACCGACTGACGAAAACACAATCTGTTGAGCACATTGAAAGCTTAAGATTACAAGCGATGCGTTATCCAAATTACGTTGTTTCGTATGCCCGAATCGTGTGATGACGTTGAAATATAACGTAGGAAGATTGAGATCGTATCTGAGAAGGAGACCTCAAATCGCGTTGTGACAAGGTGCTTTTTTTATTGGGAGACTGCTGCGCCTTGTGTGTCTTAAAGAAAGAGTACTGCGCTTGGCAGAAATTTTTTTCCCGGAAAAAAAGTATTTGATCAGTGCGGGGCATTTTACACCATTCAGCTTCTCGGGAGGAATAAGAGTTTCGTGTTATTTTCTTGCTAAGGTTTCTTCCCAGACTTTTATAAATTCATACATTTCACGATTTTCGTTTACTAAGCGCCTTTTATTAAATGTATGTAAGTAGGGTTCTCTGGAAATAAAAGAGAGAGAAAATATTTCATGTAATTTCCGTTTGTTTTCCATTTAAATTAACGTATACCATGTTATGTATTCCAAGCAGTTTATGTTGTGTTATGCTTCTAAGATGCACGCATACGCATAACTGTGTAGTTCGCATTTTCGGTATCAAAGTCAATTGTGTTTTTGAATTTTGCTTTTGATTGTAGTCTTCTTTCTATCAGTGGGATCTTTTAGTAGTTTTTCAAACCCTTTCTTTTTCATTTGCTGCGTGAATATCATCATATTTCAAAGCAAGTTTTATTTTTTACCTAACTTTTTTTTTTTTTTTTTTTTTTATTATTTTATAAGTTTATTGTACGTAGTTTATTTTCATAAGAATTTTGTTCTTAAAGAGTCTCAGGTATGATATTCGATGTAAACAGCTTTAACGGAAAGCAAAATTGAATTCTGCCTTGGAAAACATGTTATATTTAACATTGCGTCAAAGACCAGATTAATACGCGTCCCATTATGTCCCGTTGGCAGCACGCAAACACGCAACCGATTAAATAAAACAAATATGTGCATTGTTATATAAAAGTTGCAAACCGGTTTAGAGCAAAATCTGAAAATGACGTTAATTTAGCGTTGTAGAATTGCAGAACGTGAAGTTTAGAAGAAAGAAAAAAATAGAAACGCGAAAGTTATGAGAAAAGTTTTTAAAATAGTGATACCTAAATTGTGGCAATCCGCTTGAATACGAATGAGGACAGCTAAGGTTACTCGAAAGAATAATGAATATGGCGAATAAAGGCAAATGTGTCAAACAGTCAGGCAGTTCAAAAGCTGTGCAAATTTTTTAATGTATAAAAGAGTTTTTCGTAATTAACCCTAGAACTTCGAACCAATTACAATGAATGTTTTTTCCCTTTGTCAAAGTCCATTAGTGGCCGTATTGCTGAGACTGTTGGTTGTTGTTAGTTCGACGTAGATTCGGTTTCCAGCATACGGATTCGATTGCTGGACATTGTTTGAGTAGGATGTGCTATTCAAGGGCACATCCTACTCATAACGTGAGTGAGGGCACATCCTCTGTGAGCACGTGCTTCGATTTCTGCGTTTTATGGCAATTTCTTTCGTTGAGTGCTGCAGAGTTATTTTCGATTGCTTTTTTTTTTTAAATCAGTACCAGTAACCAGTTTAGTGTAATAATTTAGAAATGAATTGTGCGGGCATAAGACGAAATTCTGAAAGGCCATTTGGCTAAGAAGGAGTTAGATCACGTCGATTTCATCAACGTGTTTAATTTTCTAAAAAGTTCCCTAGATTTTGGTAAAAAAACTTCTAGTGTTTGTGAATCTTTTCTCATCGCTAACCCTGGTGTCGGCAGTATTTCTTATCGATTGTTACGTCGAGGGACAGACAGATCATAGAAATGGAGGCCAAATTCAACAGCCTCAAAAGTAAGTGCGAAATTTATAGGGCACGTAATAATACTATTGTTGATTCTATTGTCGTAAATTTTGATACTACGGAAAGTTGTGTACAAGATAAAATGCCTGTTGATATGTTAAGAATTCTGATAATATTTCTAAATGTCTTAGAACCCAATGCTTCTAAAAGTGTGCTTTTTTCTGATGGATGATAAAAATGGTACAGATTTAGGAAACCCTAGTTCCTGTAGAAAAACTAAGGGTAATTTGAAAAAACGTGTACAGGGAAAAAACACAGAAAACCACCAGGTCACATAAAAAACTAAGAATAATGTAGATATTACAACTTCTCACAAATTTGCAACTCTTGATAGTAATGTAAATAATGGCAATTCAGATCTTATATAAGGTAGTTCTCCCTTCTTTCTAGCTTGCCTTCGTGGTGTGGCGGTCTGCACACTGGGCCGGTATTCCAGAGGTCCGCGGTTCGATTCCTGGCCTTTGCAAATTTTTCATCTTGCGTGCTTCCCCCTTCCCCCCAAAAAACCTAATATCTCTACAGTTAATAGTTCTGATAATGAGGCTAATATTGATGCAAAAAGAAGGTTGTACTGGTATTGATGTTAATATTGAAGGTGAAGATTCTGCAAATTCCCTCCCCTCAGTTCAACGATTTTGTTAAAAAACTCAATAATGAATTAAATGTGGTCTTTACCACTAGAATTTCTTTAGAATTTTTTAAATTTATTACTTCGTAACGCGGACGATGACTGTGAAATTACCAGATACTTGGAAGCAAATGGTATTCAACATTAGCGCGTAAGAAATAAGGATTGAGTTAATGCTTTTGGTTGCTGCGTGAATGAAAAGAGCATTATTCAATTTTAATGTCTGACACATATGCATTAACATGGAAACTACGTTACTTCCGTTTTCGTGGTCATCACATGATCATACGTACATGACGTGCAGTCACTTCCATATTTACAGGCAAAGTTTAATTTTTAATGAATCTATGAAACTAGTAATTTCATAAATAGAGGATTTTCAGGCTGTCGCATTATCAAGTATTTTTCTACAAATAGACAAATTTCAAAATGACTTCTAATTAGTCCTTTTTTTTTTGGAGGGGGGGGGGGAGGCACGCGATGAGAAATTACAAGTATATGTAACATCGTGCAGTTTCCTATGTCAGAACATCGTACGGCTTTTTCAGTAAACAACTATGTGTGTGTGTGTGTGTGCGGGGGGGATATTCTTTCGAAAAATATTTATCAAAATATGAAGAACCAGGAGATTGCTTCCTAGCTTCCAGATTATCGATAAATTGGATGGAGGGGGAGTTGGTTGAACGTTCGAAAAATTCTGCTTTAAAAGCCAAATTTAAGAAAAAAAAATCTTTTAGTAATTTTGAGGCAGAATATTAGTATAGAGAGCTTTCTAATAAGGAGCTTAGGTTTGTTTGTTTCCCTTTACAAATGCGAAAGTAGGGGCAAAGACTCTTTCTCTTCACATACCTTTAACAAAATAAAAGTAATGACCTTAAGCTGAATGCGGTACCAGATTTAAGACTGTTGTCTTACATCAGATAAACAGAATTGAAAACATGTTTTCAAAACAACTCTGTGAATACGCTGAGCTGTTGATGCAGGGCTCGCAGGTTCGATTTTCATGTTTCTTTCTTCACATTTTATTTATTTTTCTATTTAAAATTTAAGCGGCATGTATTTATGTCAAGTTAAATGTTTTTTTTTTTTTTTTTTTTAGTACATTGGAAACTTTCATGCAATAAAAAATTGGATGTAAATTATAGATCATTATAAATAAGTATATTTGTTTAAACTCTATATTTTTCAAAATGTTTTCCATTAATTTATGAATTGCTTTTTGATGATATTCCGGGTATGAGAATAAATTATTGCATTATTATATAAATAATCTATTATTATTTATTTGGTAGACCTTGAAAAAAATTTAAAACTTAAATAAAGTTTTTAAACTGCAATAAAAAGTAGATAATGATAAGCATTAAAGTACCATCAGTTTTATTCGCAGAATCTGGAAAAAATATCCGGATACAGTGGGTACAAAAAGTATTTGCACACATACATTTTTGTTCACAATTTATAAGAAAATGCATTAATAAATACAAAAATTGGCATTTAAAAAATAGAATAAGCCTATTCGTTTAAATTAATTACAAAAATACAATAATATTAATAAAAAACATTTTTTGCAACAATATTAAAATAGCTTATGTCAAAAAAAGTATTTGCACGCTCAACTCAACTCTAGCAAATTTGCATTTTATGCTATTATTTGACAGTTATCCCGCAGTAAATAATATATGTAAGACGACTATAAAAGGAGGAGGTGTCGAAACGTTATCAGTTGATTGCCGATTCAAATTGTAATGGCACCTAAGAAATCTGAATTGTCGATTTCATTGCGAGAAAATTTTTTTTTTTCTCTACGTGAAAATGGCCTAAGTTATCAAGAAATAGGTAAAAAAGTAAATGTTTGCTTCTCTACTATTTGGTATGTTATAAAGAAAGAGGATCTACATTAAATAACTTGCGCTCTGGACGCCCAAAGAAACTTTCACTGCGAATGAAGCGAAAAATCATAAGAGAAGCATAAAAAAATCCATTTGTTAGTGCAATTACTTTAGCCAATGATGTCGCTTCAACATCTGGAGTTCAAATCTGTGCCCAAAGTGTTCGAAATGTCCTGCACGATGCACACATTTATGGGAGATCACCAAGGAAAAAACCTCTCCTAACTGAACGAAACAGACTGAAGAGACTTGAATTCGCTAAGGAATATATCAATAAGCCAATCGATTTCTGGAAAAATGTCATATTCTCCGACGAGAGTGAGTTCAATATCTTTAAATCAGATGGCAGAAAATTAGTTTGGAGAAAACCTTGTGCTGCTTTTCATACCAAAAATGTGTTACCTACAGTTAAACATGGAGGAGGTTCTGTTATGATTCGGGGGTGCATGGCTGGCAAAGGAATTGGTAATTTGTGTTTCATTGATGGGAATATTACAGCTCGAACCTATATTGATGTGTTGCGAGATAACTTGCCACAAAGTGCAATAAAATTGGGTATCAGTAATTCGTACCATTTTCAGCAAGACAATGATCCCAAGCACACTGCCGGTATAACTCGTATGTGGTTGCTTTATAATGTACCCAGAAAACTTGCCGCTCCACCACAATCACCAGACTTAAATCCTTTGGAAAATCTGTGGAATTCTTTAGATTTAAAAATAAGAAAAAGGAAGATTTCAAGCAAATCTGCCCTTAAACAAGTCCTTATTGAAGGGTGACCGAATACTGAGCCTAGTGTTACAGAAAATTTAATTAAATCAATGCCAGCAAGATTACAAGCAGTAATAGATGCTAAAGGCATGCATACTAAATATTAGTTATTTGAAATTTGCTTATATATTTTATTTCTTTTGTATTCATGCACATGTGCAAATACTTTTTTGATACGAGATATTTTAATTTTGTTACAAAAAACCATTGTTATTTATATTATTGTAATTTTTCTGTTTGTTTTGGATGATTAAACTTATTCTGATTTGGCAATACCAATTTTTTTATTTCTTAATCTTTCTTTTTATGAATTGCAAACAAAAATGTAGGTGTGCAAATACTTTTTTTACCCACTGTATGCCCTCATGAAGAGGTTCTCCGTTCAACGAAGGTGTTTCAAATATGCCTATTCAGACATTTTACGTGTTTTTATTTTAATTATTTATTATTTTATTTCACAGATATGATAAATTTATGTTTAAAATGTGATTAGTTACATGTGTTATTTACGTTCACTATAGTTACATTAACATGCTAGTTCCGAGCTGTTCTTTCCTTCATTTATTTTAATTGATTTAAATGAAATTCTTCCGATATATGATACAGCTCTTGCCAAACAGATACCAGTTCACAGCTGCATACCTAAATTCACTGAGCTGTGTTTTTAAGGAACGTATTTCACCGATATCTTTATAAAGTTTTTGCTGAGGTATCCGCCTTTCCCAAGGGCGTAAAGGACTTCGTTTGTTTTTGGATAAACACTGAAAAGGACGGTACATGGAATATAAACACCGAGGTGTTCGAAACGAGTTAGTATTAACCAGACAGCTGACCGTCATGATATTTTTCTATCTTCGTTGGTTCTTGCATTTATTTAAGGAATCGGACATTGTTTCTTGGACGCAATTTATTGACATTTGTATGTGTGTGTGTGTGATTGTGGCAAAGCCTCGAGGGCTATCTGCCTAAGGGGAGGGATGCCTTCGTGGAGGACTTTCTAAGAGAAACTGGCTCGTATACACGTTACACATGGGGAAAACCACGAAAACGCCCATGCAGCCAGCCCGTTCGCGGGATTCGAACCTCAGACCGAACTACCAGTGTTCAGCGTCTTTACCGCTCGGCCGCTGGTGGGCTCTAAGTTTGGCAGAATATGTGTTACAGTTAAAAGGGCGCGGTTGTATTTCCGTTTCTCACGCGTAGGCTTCTTTGGAGGTTAGAGGTCACTGTCCAGCTGCATTTTCCCCTTTTTTCGCGAGGGTTGAAAACACGTGTTTTTCTCGTTCAGAGGCGAATAGTTCAACACAGCCAACACGACGAAATACCTGATACATACTTAACTTATAGGCGCTATAAGCATACTTAAAAATTTAATGAACAGCTAATGATAGAATGATAATTACTCATTTCATAATTATCAGCCGTTTAATATTTTCAAATTCTAATAAGCGCTCGTAATAAGCAAGGATTTCATATTTCAAAATTCCTGTATATTGAAAATGTTGATTACTTCCGTAATTGCTCATCCCGGAGAAGAACGAAAAGAAAAATCACGCTTGGCAGTATTCAAGCAAATTAAGACAGTTTGATTACTCACAATTTGAATTCGAAGAGCGGATTGGCTGCATGAATGTTTTCCTTTTTTTCTCTACTTGTAACATTAATACCAGCCAATTTTCCTCAGAATATACTACACAAAGGCATACTCATTTCGTTCAATATATACCCCTTACATGCTTTGTCTTTATTAAATCACCAGACTCTTAAATAAATAAATAAGCTCTTGCTCCAAGTCCAACCTTAATTGGTTAAACAACCTCTGCCACCTCTCTAAAAGAAAATGCAAATCGGTCCGAAAACAAAGTAATTCGATGATTTTATAAGCCACCTTTCTTTTTACCTTAAACAAAACATTCATGAATTTAAAAAATAAAATGAATACATATCAAAGATAGAGGTGCTGCTGATAATACTTCTTAATATTTTCATTCTAGCATTTCTATTTTAAAAAGGAATAGAAAAAATATCCAGTAAATTTTTTTCAAGAATTATTATCTTCTCACATTCCACTAAAAATATGCCACAAAAGTATCACAACCATGTCAAACCAGCTTTCATTTATATGTAATTCAGCATCAAGCAAATAAAATGTTATATAATATCTATTTTTTCTCATATAAAATTAGAAAATGATTTTTAAAAAAATGACAAACGAACTCACCATGAACAGGTTCGGGAGAGAAAACAGGCAATGCTTTCACAATAAGTAAATAAATAAAATGGTTCCACTTGAAAGCGTTTGTGGAAACTTTTTTAACTAAACAAAATCAAGAGCTAGTAATAAAGAGAACCGGAAAATCAAGAGCTGGTAATACTTGACAAAACCACAACTCATCTTAACTCTGGCTAAACCGCCCGCGACTCAAATACGTCCAGTGACCTCACAATTACCTCGTATGATTTTAGCGACCACTGACTTGTCAGTTTCCTTATCGCAGTTGCCAAGATTGAAAACTAACTTAACTATTTTCACAAATGCAAAATAACGACCAGAAAACTCAATTCTGCAAAACTGAAGTAAAATTGTTTCTTAATTTTATTTTCCAAATCAATAAAAAGTGCATGAAAAATACTGCAGCGACGGAAGGCGACGATCTTAACGCGAAATCAAAAAATCTCCTGAAAAAAAAAAAAAAAAGAACAAGAGATAGAAATTTCCTGAGATCGAACTCTAACACAAGATTTCAAAAATAACACACTTGTTAACTTTTGGTTGAACAAATTAAAAAAAAAAAAAAAAAAGACCAGACATAAAGGCATTTCAAATAAAGCTATTAAATTTTTTTCCCTATTTTGTGCAACCTATTTGCGTGAACATGGATTTTTCCCTATGTTATGTTTGAAAAATAAATAGAGAACAAAATTAAAAGTGGATCTTAATTTACGGTTAAAGTTAAATGAAATAAGACCAGACATAAAGAAATTGATCTCTCTTTAAACAGGCCCAAATTTTACAATAAATTTCAGAATTATAACTTGAATTTTGATAATCAAAATGGTAACCAATTTTTAATCTAATATTTTGTATGTGCGCATATTTAATATAAATAGCCAATAGGTTGTGCAAATGGTAATATACATATTTCTTTAATTATTTCTATTGAGAAATTGAACCGCCGCATTACCCATTTAATTGCAGGTTTATTGGGGAAAACATTATGCTAGCATGATATGACCGAAAGCCTGATAAAGGGAATCTATCCAAGTACTTCTTGCTTCGCTTCGGCGATTAATATATACATATGTGGTAATGTAGTTTGGGCGGAAGATGAAATCAATTCACTTTTTATCATGGCCGAAATGTAGAGAGATGTAACTCGCACACAAATAAGATGCATCATGGAAGACAGTTTGACGATGTTGCGTAGATTGTAAAATGGAGTTGCAAGCAAATTCGAGGAGTTCAACACATAATATATTAATTTCTTAGGATATATCATTGATTGCCTAAGAGTGCTAAACGCGGTCCCACAATTTTATATATAGTTATAGTTTAAAAAAATGGCGAATATGATTGAGCGAGGCGATGTTATTTGGCAAGCAAGTGTAGGCGACAAACGAGGATGCGCAAAAGGGAGCTGAAGTACTTATAGCTCGGAAATTGTTTAGGTTCTGGGCAGTGATTGGGCAAGAATTTTCGCAATGCGGAATGCTGCAAGGAAAGGAATGATGCGTCAGTGCAGATGTAAAGGGAGTTGTACTTAATATTTTAAATCAGAAATTTTAAGGTCTATTGTTAAAATTTTGTAAGTGACTGTTCTTCATACTTAATATTTTACATATTCTCAAGAAATCAAACACTATATTTCTTTCCGCTATTTTGAAATTTCTATAATGAATTGATTAGAACTAATATTTAATACACTTACCAATTTCAGTTTTACCTCGGCCATGCACGTTATCTACATAATTAGTACATAAAGATAATTCCTAAACAAGTAAACATTATAGTTAAACTGACAGTGACGTTAGTCACGCTTGACCAAGAATGAAATTTTCGTCTAGATTGCATTCTGAAATATAAATACATCTATCAATCAAAGCGCTCACAATAAGCAAGATCATCGACCGAGAATGCCCCATCCCAAAAAAAAAGAACAGAATAATATTTATTAATTGCCAGCGATATATACAATGCATTTGTATGTA
This sequence comes from Stegodyphus dumicola, assembly GCF_044657685.1. NCBI lineage: Eukaryota > Metazoa > Arthropoda > Arachnida > Araneae > Eresidae > Stegodyphus > Stegodyphus dumicola. Next base: position 188,755,931 of record NC_140781.1, read on the forward strand.
AATAAAAGACCCATCATCGCCATAAATTCACTCAAAAAAAGAAATGGAAACACTTTAAGAAAACCAAATGAGTCCAACAGCGGTTACGTCACCGAGATCACTATGTCCAAAACATATATCAACGGAATGCTACAATGTCAAAGGATTACTACATTTCAACCTCTGTCTTTAAATGACGGTTACAAGAATATGACAGCCGCAATGCAACTGATACTCTATCACCATAAACATATTTTATACATTGAAAATTCAACCGCACAGAAATACAATGCAACTGCAATTTAAATATTCGAAAACAATCATCCTTAAGCATTTTTATCAAGATATGGGAATGGTCTTTGTTGCTCTGTTTAATGGGAACAGGATCAAGTAAGGACTGAGACAAGCAATAGGAAATTATAGGATGAGGGATAGGCCTAATACAGGATTAAACAATTATATTTTGAATGTAGCAACAGTATTATCAAGCAAACAGGCTAATCAAAAACTGAAAATGGGAGATGTTTCCAGGCAGGAGTATAAAAATAAAATAAATCAAAATCAAAATTAAAACAATATACAGAAACATTTTTTAAAACGCGAGGAGACAGAACCGTAAGAAAGAAGAATTTCGAGATTTTAATAAAATCAAAAGTATGTTCAACTAAAAACAATTTACATGAGTTGTAAATTGCTTTTAGTTGAACATACAAACAATAAATAAGCAATTAATTTAGATTCCTATATCCTACATTTACTGGAAAATATAATAATGAGATTTACACTGTTTATTCTTCTGTTAGTTGGTGTGTTGGTGTATTTAATTATGGCAAAGCACACGAGGGCTATCTGCCTAAAGGGAGGGATGCCTTTCGTGGAGGACTTTCTAAGGGAAACTGGCTCGTATACACGTTACACATGGGGAAAACCACGAAAACGCCCATGCAGCCAGCCCGTTCGCGGGATTCGAACCTCGGACCGAACTACCAGTGTTCAGCGACTTTACCGCTCGGCCGCTGGTGGGCCCTTTATTGACATTCGAGAAAAGCGCTTAATACGGTCTAGTGTAACATAAACAGGAGCTAGACGATGAAACTGAAGCACTAGAGGAATTTACCATTCCAAATTTCAAACCCGCATATGTACTTTCTATTGGGGAACCCTGACGATTTCGAATTTTACCAACAGCAAAAGAAGGTGAGGTTAGAATTTTCAGCGGTATTAGAGGGACTGATTTCAGACATTGAGAATTATAAAAGCTTATCGGGGTTCAAAATCGGGTTGTCTATCGGGGTTCAAAAGAAAACAGATCCTTGGCCCTTTTGATGTATCTAGGGTCTCATTATCTACGATCATGCTTGTGAACCTAGAAAAATGAAGGAATGATGTAAAGTTATTTGAAAATATTAAGCCTGTTAAAGGTAGTATTCGCAGTCCTGCAGCTGTAGAAAAGCAATTACCAATAATTCCTCCCCAAATGGCATTTAAATTGTATTCATTAAATCATATTTGACAAATATTAATGAAGTGAAGATCTTGGATAATTAACGTTTTCACGTTTTTTTTTAGCTGTACTTTTACTAACTTACAATGTTAAAAATGTTTTAATGCATCTTTCACAGTTGGATTGAAAAAATTAAATTGTGTACATGAATTGTCTTTAACAAATCTAAACTTGTATCTGTTTTAATATCATTATTGAAATAGTTGAGAGCTAAGGAAATAGCTCGGTTTTAAAAAGTAGGAATTTCTAATGAAATATCTGCAGAATTTATTTAAAAAAGGGGTTAGAGCAAAAAATTTCTAGTTTCCGTATCTGAATAAAATACTATGCAAATGTTACGTTTAAAATTAGGCAGAGTTAACTTTATGTCGATGTTGGTTTTATAGAAAAATTGTTTGCATTTCGAGAGAGACAGTTATGAGACCCCCTTTTCTTCGAGAAGCAAAAATGTTCTGCTTTTTCATGTTAGAAAGAACTAAATTTGGTAAAAGTATATTTTAGAGTACCCTTTGGGAAACTTGGCGATTTTCGGCGGTACATGGATGCCAAGTTTGTGCAATTCTTTGAGTCATTAGTTTGGCTTGCATAGCGGCGCCAATACACTACCCAGCTCTTCTTAATGACTCATGGCGACATCTCCTGAGGAGCTAGGGGAGGGGAACTGTACTCTCCGATTTCGCGGGAACAAGAAGAATTTTGAAAAATGCGGAAAGAGGAACCTCGGAAACAGGCTACCATAAATGAAACAACTTGGCGATAAATGGAGCAACAACTTCCCCATAATACAAGGGTACCTCAAAGTGTACTCTAACCCTAAATTTTCTTTAATCTTTGTTCTCATCATTTAACTTGTGAAATATTTCATAGCTAGGAGACCGACTACGACATTCCAAGTGATAAAATCTGCAGCGTCTCTAGAAGAGTCTCCAGAAAAAGGTAGATCACGTATCTGGGAAACGAATCCAGTTTAGGAAAGTTTGCGAAAAGAGTCATCAGAATTTCATTAGAGAATCGGATGGTACAGTACGCAAAAAATTGAGATATATCTTTAGTCAATTTGCTAAAGATAGTAATTGCTAAAGATAGTAAAAACTGGGCCAATTATACTTGTGTTCAGCAAGCGTCATCGCGTAATTTAAGGACCAGCGAATTGATGTTTCTGGATCGGTTAGTACGCCTGTATTAATCCAGTAATGAATATTTTGTCTGCTAATACGTGTTATTCGTCCTACGTTAGTACTCGACGATGACCTTTGGTGTTATTTAATAGCTTCCATGCACGTGATTTTGACATCTCTTGCATTTCATTTTGATGTTTTTAATTTTGGATTGTGGACCAAGGCGTTTTTTGTGCAGAGTAGTACCTTTGTTGTTAATTTCAATTACATCCCCATCATCGAACTGAAAAATTGGTAAAATTTAAGAGAAAGCATTCGTAGAAGTAGATTAAAACGTATTGTTAAAGATTTATTTAAAGAAGGAAATAAGGTGTAAATGTTCTTCACCAGAGGGGGGGGGGGTCGATCTGACAACCTTACCGGTCTGTAGCCTAGCGCGCTAACCACTCGGCTGGCGTCTTCGTTAATGTGGAATAGAATTGTCCGAGTTAATTGGTTGCATGCGAGTTTTTATATTTTCCTCATGTGTAACGAACACAAAGTACTAGCCAGCTTCTTATAAAAAGTCTTTTATGAAAGCATCCTTTCCCTTAGGCCGATACGCTGTCGAGTGCTTTGTTATAATCCAATCTTTACACCTTCATAAGTATTGAGATGGTATTTAATCACGTAACAAAATTAAAATTGGAATATTGTCAGGTGGTGCGGGCTTATATTTCTTTCCTCAAATTTGTATTTCCTTTGTTGTCTGCAGTTTTTATTCAATATTTATTGTTTACCGACAGTGGGATAAATCTAAGTAAAATAAAATTAGCACATTAAATAAAGTTTTTTTTTTTTTTTTTTTTTTGTTTCTCGCCATTCCCTTCTAAAGTACTTCAGCTAAAAATGCGATGTTTTTCTGTTTATCGCATTTCGTTACCGTTCGCGTATACTTTATCCCCCCCCCGTTTAGTATGGAAATACTAAATGGAAGATACTGAACTTCTTTTAAGTTATCTGCCCACCAGCGGCCGAGCGGTAAAGTCGCTGAACACTGGTAGTTCGGTCCGAGGTTCGAATCCCGCGAACGGGCTGGCTGCATGGGTGTTTTCGTGGTTTTCCCCATGTGTAATGTGTATATGAGCAAGTTTCCCTTAGAAAGTCCTCCACGAAAGGCATCCCTCCCCTTTGGCAGATAGCCCTAGTGTGCTTTGCCGTAATTAAATACACCACATCTTTTAAGTTATCTTGTAGTTGAAAATTTGTCAGTTTTGCTTTATTTTTCTATGTGGGGGTTCTCACAGCTTCAGTTTGCGTCTTAAAGCACTACAAACGTTTTGATTCTTACCGCTTTCTGAATTGACGACATTCCTTTCATGTTAATACACGTATGCTGTGCTTTTGCGGATCTAGGCAAAAAGTGTCAAAAATTAAAAAGGTTGCTCAAGAACTTAAAAGTGAACTTTATTTTGCAGTGTTGTGAAAATGATTAGTCTAAGAATGAATATGTCTAAGTTTAAATTAATACTTAATTCGGATATAATTCGCAGTATAAAATTTCTGATAATAAGATTCTGACTTTGGGTCTAACAGAAAATCTGTAATTTCTGAGGGTTTACTTTTCCTACAATACAGGGCGTGTTTTATATATATTTTTGTATATTAACAAAATACAAGGTATTTATTTACAAGCACACATTCAGCTGCGTTAGATTATGCAGTTGAAAACGTTATTGTTTAAGAAATATGTATCAATCTCTACATAAATCTCTACATACGTAAAGAAAAATACCTGAAGGGAAAAATCTTTAAAAATTAAGAAATTCCAACATTTATTTAAAGACTTAAAAAAAGTAAAATCCTCCTGTGTCGATGCTAAGATTAAAAATTTAATCTTAATAGAGTATATATATATTTATATATGTGATTTGATTATAGCCTAGGAAATTTGAAGAAAATTCAGATAGTAAATCAGAATTCGAATATGTAATTAATTAAACTGGAATGTGTAATTTATTAAATGAATTAATAAAAATTAAAAATTTTTAAAGAAAAATATTTCGATTAGCTATCTAAATTTTCTTCACATTTCCTAGGAGATAATCTAATCATATATATATATATATATATATTCAATATAAAAATATATAAACGCTGACATAGAAGTTAAAACGAGTTCTTGTAGGCTTTTTGCTCTTTGCATGCTCCGAAATCAATTACGAAAACTAAGCGACACGGCACTTTTTTAGTGGTGGTGTCGGGGCGGAGGGAAGAAGGGGATGAATCATCCGAAGGGCGAGTATTTTCTGCAAAATATCTCACACACAGCTGTCAGTAGAAAAGGGATAATCTCCTTTCTGAAGACTCACATCCGAGTTCTTGGTTTTTAACATGCTGTATTTTTCTAGTAAACTGTCCGTCACATCTGGAAACAAATTAATCTGCTACGCTTACATTCCATTTCTTTCAGGATGGAAGTAACAAATCTGATAAATGGCAAAATTACTACCATAAGTATAGTATCGTATTTCAAGTTTCTAACGGAATAGAATCATTTATTGTTTATTTAAAGTATTCCGTTGCTTCTTTCGTGATGGTGCTGCAGGTGATATTTATGAAGTAGTTAACGTGTGGTAATGTTTCACATTGCGTATAACCATTGATGCATAATTTTTTTTTAAACTCCTACTATTAGCTGACAGTCTCCCTATATCTTGTTCAAAATTTTAATCGTTAATAAAATACTTTTTATTCATCCACTCAAGTTCAAATACATATTTTTCAACTTGTAGTGGATGGCACTTGATGTTAATACAGTTTTTCACATATTAAAGTCAATTCTTACTTATTTATTCTTGTTTTTCGGAGCTAAAGATATGTTGTTTTTATTAGAAGACAAATAATGACCGTTTATTAGGAATTCTCACGTGCTGTAAAAATTAATTTTATAACAACTTATAAATAATAGTATATGACTGTGTTAAATTTTATTGTAATATTTAACAAAAATAAGTGGCAACAGTAAGATAGAGATCTAAAGATTTTTAAAAGTGTACAGATGTAAAGAATTGTAGTTTTATAGAGTTGGATGAAGCGGATGTAATGTCCCATTATGTAGCGAAAATTCTCCCCCATATTTCTATGTTAACGTGATAATAATATATGTTTAAAGTATAACCCTTTAAAATGTCCCTTGCTTCACAAACGGAAGAAGCGAAAAGAAACTGCAGCACAAGGCAGGTGACGATTAGAGAAAGAAAAACAGCAGCAGGTCAAGCATATGTCGTCTTGAATCGGGTGAAATCATTAGATGGAATATTAATTGAAGAACTGGACTGCTCGAAACTGACACTGGAAAAATTCCTTGCAATAATGAAGCATTACCAAAGATGGATAGAAGGAGAAATTACAGGCCACCATTCAGCTTCATAAATTAGAAACGAAAAAATGTTAATAATGTTAATAAAAAGTAACTAAAAAATTTTTTTTCTTTGTTGACGTAAGTAGGAATTGACTGATAAAAAAATTATATTACTTGTTGAAGTCATCCTTTTCTCTGATAAGTCTTAAGTATAGTTTCTGACTAAGATATGATTAATATCGGGAAAGTTATGTACGGGTTATGCTTCTATTATACTTGGTGCGTGATATTGTGTAACTTTTTAAAAACGAGGTCTGTTATTTTGAAAATTCTTATTTTGAGCACCTGATCTTCCTGTGAAATTAAGCATACTGATTAGGAAAATACTTTTTTAAGCAAAAAATAGATAGGTATGGAATCTCTTTTTCTCTGCTTTTTTTTTTTTTTTTTTTTTTTGAGGGGGGTACGGAAAGAGCTGTATAATACTCGTATTTTAATCCAGATTATAACAAAATGAGGTAACTTGAAAGCTGTAATTATTATTGTCTTGTCGCAGCTAAGGATACAGGTGGGTTACGTTTTACATAATTCCCATTAATAAGTAAATTGCAATTACTAATGATAATCTTTAGAGGAAGACATTTTGGGGTAATGTTGAGCTGTCGTCCCAACACGGAAAGGAAGCGGTTGGTATGAGCTGAGTTCAGTAATAGATTTACACTTTTTCCTTTTGAAGTTTTGTTACTTAAGTTTTGCGTAAGTTAAGAGTTTCTGGTATGTTGATAACAGGAAAATTACCGGTTTTAAAACGAAAAACAGCGGTACGTTTTAGTACATTGAATGCGAATTAAGTTAGTGGGAGATTATGAAGTAATGTGTAACAACAGATGTAAACGTTCGTTCCTTCCGATTCCTCTCTCTCTCTCTCTCTCTCTTTTTTTTAAATTGATGCAGGGGCTTTACGGTTAAACGGAGGCTGATATATAAATGCTCTCAGTTTCTCTCGAATGTCATTTCATATGAATTTGGTATGCCCAGCGATTAAAAGTAAAACATACTTTACCCTTAAATGAGTTTATTTGTATTAATGCGTTATTTATTTGTATTAATACGTTTTCAAGGCAGACAGTTTTACTTGTACCCAGAAAGATGTTAATAACATCTAAAAATAATGTAAAGGACTGAAAATGAAGAGTTTCCATATAAAGACCAATAGTTTTCCACTTTATGTGTATATGTACACACACACACACGCACACGCACACACACACGCACACACAAAAAACACGATCTCTATGCGAACAAGCAACCTCTAATTAACTTTCCGCAATTTCAAGATCTTCCCCTTAGACCAGTACTTTCGAGAACATTCGAGCTTATGAGCTTATTACGTAACCGCTTCTATAGATAGAGAACTCGCGCCATTTTGCGTCAGAGACCGCTTTCTCCCTCTGCTGCTAAGACCTGTGCTGCTGCTCTTTCGCCTTTCTTTGTTCGAATTATGACGCAGTGAATTTAAAGTTAATCTTATTTAGTAAATCACTATTGAATATGTAATTTTGGAGAATTTAATCTAAAAGAATAATAATATGCCTTTTGATTTGAATAAAGATATGGAGCTGTAAATTTAAATCCTTCTGTGTCGTCATTTTGCCAAGCTTCATTCATGTGCCCGACTGCCAAAATATTACATATACAATATGTATAATGTAAGATAAAATATGTTAATAAAAATTATAATCTTAATTAGCAATAGCCCTTAATTTCTCATTTTAATTTGGGTATTTTATCTCTCTATCTTAAAAATAGTAATAGCTTTTTGTGGACCGCGTCATCTATATGACTTACATAATGATGATGACATAGCTGATTCGGAGCTTACAATTTCCTGAACCTTAATCTTTCACTAAAGCTACCATATTGGATAACTAGGTACTTTTTTTGTACCTCCTTTGGCGCTAAGACTCAGAAGCTTCCGTGCTGCTTTCTTCCTATCGCAGCAGTATCAAAAATATAAATGTCCTGGAAATAGGCATGATTGTTTGCAAGTGAATTGCGGCCACAAATGTGATTTGAAATAAAAATAATTATTTAATCTGCCTCGGCTGCCAAATATGCTCTTCATTACGGATCAACATCTATGCAAATCAGCATTTCTTCGTCATTACAGACACATTATATATATGCAATGTAAATTCAGTTATTTTCTTTTATTTATGATCATCTAGGAAATGAAAAGTAGAACTAGGAATCATCTAGGAATGTGGAGTACTTTTTGAGTTTGTACGCATGAAAGCTGTTTTAAAAACATATAGGCAATTGCATGTAAAAATATTTCGTATTATCAGATAAGTTTCACTATAAGGATATGTTTGCTGCAGACCATAGCATGATCTAACAGGTTGTTGTTTGTTTACAGTTGATGGAAGATGGATTGAAAGGTATCCGCAGTTTAGGTTATTTGAATATGGCAAAGCAGGGGGTGGGGCTATCCATATTACACATAGGCAAAACCAAATATGCAGTCTGACCGTCGCCTGCGTTCCAAGCCAAGCCAGGTCGAACTACTTGTATTAAGCGGTCTTAACCACTCGGCCACGGCCACTTGTGGGGCCTAAAAGTGCCCCTAGTTTTTAGTCTGATTGGTATAGTGTGATGTTAACGAATGTCCGCGAATATTATATTTCAGCTGTGATGGCTTGCTTCTGCTATAAGGTATTACTTGAAGTCCGACAGTCGTCACTTCATGACACTTTTATGGCCTACCATGGCCGAGTGAACAAAACCGTTAAACATTGGTAATCAGATTCTGGTCGGAATTCTGGCTTTATTCGTATTTTCATGGTTTTTCCCATGTCCAATACGAATACGAGCCAGTTTTTCTTTGGAAGTGCTCCAAGAAGAAATCCCTTCCCTTAGGCAGAAGTTTTGCCGAGTTCAGTTAAATGAATTTTTTTTCATACTTAAATTCTTCCTTAATTTCTCTGTTATTTCTTAGCTAAACTTCGTACTCATGACGTTTTTTAATTACTGTTTCTTATCGCAGTAAACAAAACATACTGCATACGCAAGCTCAGATTTGCAAATTGTTCCTCAAATTGTTTCAGTTCTCTGGAGCGTCATTAATTACATTGTTATGGTCAGTAAATGACGCTAGAGCCCACCAGCTGCCGAGCGGTGAAGTCGCTAAACACTGGTAGTTCGGCCAGGCGTTCGAATCCCGGCGAAAGGGATTCGAATAAACATTTTCGTGGTTTTCCCCATGTGTAACGTGTATACGAACCTGTTTTCTTCAGAAAGTCGTCCACGAAGGTAACCCTCTCGTTAGGCAGATAGCCCTCGTGTGCTTTGCCGTAATCAAATACACCAAATACATACCAAAATGACGCTACAGAGACTCTATTTGACAGTAAGGTGTTAATTAGATCTTCTCTTGCGGCGAACGGGCAGTATCTTTCTTGTTAATTGGAATTGAAAACGGCGAACGAACAGTGTCTTTCTTGTAAATTGGAATTAATCGTGTACTGCTATTCTGTATACTTTGTAACAAAAATTACTTCATATGCAGAATCATGTGAGCAGACTTACTTTTAAAAGGGCATCCGTGTTCATGACGAAATGAACTACAGTGCGAAAGATTGATACTTATTAGCTACTCTGCACCGTTCCTAACTGTTTGTGCTTTTACTATTATTAGATGCATTCGAGTTTAGGCCATATATATTAGGCCAGATAGAACCAGATAAGACTATTTAAATTTGATTTGATAGTTAGAGATCTGTTGAATACTCGTTTTGCAAACTACATTATTGATGAGTGACAGTTCGAAAAGTGTTGTGTTAAAAAATACCAAGGATAACTTAATTAAATGTATGTGTGAAAAAATTTAATGTTAAGCGAAAAAGGATATTTTTAGAGCAAAAATGCATCTAGCTTAATACCGTCTTTTCCTGCTTATTAATTTTTTAATAACTTGCATAATTACGTTAATATAATCGTTAAGAGCAACAGTCTGATATATACAGTGTACAGAGTACGTTAAAGAACCAGGTAATGTATTGTCTCGGAATATCAGTGTAGTAGATAAATAAATACAATTTCTTGTCATTATTTTTGTAATAAGGGTTATTGTCCCTTGTTGTATGAGCACATTAAACATTCTTTGTTTGATAGCGCGTGTACCCTGTCCAGGATGATCGTGCCGTGCAGTTAGCAAATTATTCATTGTAACTCAGAATGTGCATGAAACGTGTGGTAGATGCATGAAATGTGTCTCTCTGCAGCTAAATATGGCCAGAGCGGGCAAAAGAGTACGATGTTTTTTTTTTTTTTTGCGGGGGTGGCAGTTGTGGAAGGATATAAGGCGGTACTATGAAACTGTTCGATTTTAATATCCTATTACACGACAGTAAGTTCCTGGTATCAGAAATTAGACATTTATTAAACGAATATTCTATCGTTTTCATCTCGATTTCACAGAGAAAAGTAACTAAAGAGACCATGATTTCAGTTGGGCTATGACCCATTAACGACGTTTTTGCAGCTGACTACTAAATAAATTTGGTACTTTTCCGTTTCGCCGGCGCAAATCTCGCCAAGCAGACTTTATTGGCGACAACATACAGTATACACATAAAAAATATTAAAAAAATGTTAGTTTTAAGAATTCTTTTTTTGAAGGCATAAACATTTTAATATCGCTTAAAATTTTATAAAAAGCCAATAAATAAAGACAATAAATTTGTAAAAAAAACATTAATTTAAGAATTTACTATGCTTTCATGGTTCACCATCCTGATTCGCCGGTTCATATCACGTGACCCCAAGCGATCTCATCTCACGTAAACTACTCTACAAAATTCTAATGCTCTCAGTAATTATCTACATTAATTTCAAGTTAAATCTTAATTTGGAACACAAGTTTATATGCAAGAAATATTTCAATTCGTACGAATAGCTTACTCAGAAATTATGTAAAACTGCAGTGCTTTACTTCGCTAATGCATTCTCATTAGAATTGAATTTAACCCTTGACTTTACCTTTTCTATATTTTCGGCTTCAGGTAAGCACTGTGATTGCATTCTAATTGACTTAATTACCGAAAATGGCCTTAGACATAAAGCTGAACTATCTGATAAAAATTCTATGCAATTATATGCCAGTATTGAAAAAAACAATCAATCTGATAAGAAAAAGCTGCGACTTGTTTTGAAAATGAGGCGTAAAAGGTTACCAGCGAGAATCATGGAGGTAGGAAGTAAGAAGGAGTCGCCCTAAACAAGTTTCTCCGTACCCTGGTCTGAAGCACCGGCGATCCCTACGTGGTGACCAAAACATTGGGTCATTTACCATTGAGTTCTATGGGATTTGACGCGTTCGGGTGTAAATATTTTGTAATTACGTCGCAAATATACATATAAATGTATATATTTTCTTTTTCTACAACACTTCAGAGTCCTAAGTATGTGAAAACAACATATTTTTAAACAACATTTCATTCTGAACGGAATTAAATGCTATACTTTTCACAGGACAGTTTTCTCAGAATGGTTTAATTTGAATGAAATATTTTCACAAGTTTTCGTTAATTAAATTAGAAAAAAAAAAAAAAAAAAATACGGTAATTTGATTCTATTCGGTTAAGGTACAAAAATTAAGATCAAAGTTTATTGTATTATTAATATTAAAATTATGCATTATTTCTTTTCTATTTATAGAGCTTCTTCCTAAAATACTTTCTTAAATATGACATGATTTTTTGGCTTCTTTTAAATCGAAAAATGTAAGTCAATTTATAATTAATGCTCTATTCGGTTCATTTTAAATTAGAGAATTATTAGGAATTAGCGAAATACTTTAAAGAAGTATTTCACTAATTCCTAATAATTAAATAGGTATTAAATAGTATTTGACTTTCTCTGAACATTTCTGAAAGGGAATAAAATAAGTTTTTTTTTTAAGTATTATTTAAAACTTGTAACTGAGTTATTATAAAATGTAAAGGGAATAATTCTTTTAATTATACTTATCAGATTTTTTTTTTTTTTTTTTTTAATCCTTCATTTCAACAATACATATTCCAAAACTCTTTATTACGTTCTTAAGTGCGCATCTCATAGCATTTGCTTTACAATACCTTTTAAGAGATTGCTTTCCAATACGAACAATTCTTGCTTAAATAGTTTTATAACGTATTTGTCAACAGGATTTCAATTTATGTTCACAATTCAATATTAAGGTTATTATATATTTAGATAACATTTATAATCATTATAAATTAGATACATTTAATCATTAGATTTCTTCACAGTACTTTCACAGTTGTTTATAAGTGAATAAATTCTTCATTTCAAATACATTTATAAATAATTTAATGAATATTTAAGTATTTTGTCAAAGGCAGATACATGCTTTTTGCAAGCACATGCATAAATACCCATACATATTTCCTATTTATCATTTACGGCATGTGCAAATCTTTAATTTCTGTGCATTCACTATATTTTTCATGTAAAGTAATTTACACTAATTTAGCATACACCCGAAAGTTTTACATAAAAATATATATATGAATATAATTTGAATGAAAATTATAAGTATTATTTTTAATACCCACTCAAAGGTCAGTTTTTCTTCAAAATTCCTCCACGATGGCATCTCTCTCTTTAGGCAGATAGCCTTTGCATGCGTTACTCTATTTAATAAAAACTTAATCTGACCTATGTGCCTAATTACAAATATTTTAACATACATAATTTTATATTTACATTTAGCCATCAAGTTTCAAAATTTTCAAATCTTCTAGAAAATAAATTTTGGCAGATCTCTTTTAGCAATTTTCTTAAAATCTATATTTTTGTAGTGCAACAGCTTAGAATTTTATAAAACAAATTCATAATCAAAATCGCTGTTGTTAGTTATCGAAAAATAACCAAGATTTTTGCGTAAATGTCAGTAAACTATACAAACTGCTATTATCCATCACACTATGAATGTTTTTTTCATGCGAGAGTGTCCCTTTTTCGATTTCTATGGAACTGTCGTGTGTCGAAATACTATCAGAATCTTGTCAAGCGAGCTTCTGAATGTAAACAAAGAACTCTCCGTCTGGTGACCCAAGCGCAGGGGGGGCCCAAGAGCGATGCGCAGTGCAGGGAGAAAGTTATGCCACATACGCATGACGTCATGTGGGTGACAGCGTTAGTTCTTGGCGTTTATTTACTTTCGTTGCATCAACAGTTTGATTTGATTTGTGTTGTTAATTTGCTATTATACCTAAGCGGAAGTGGCAAATTGTGCTATAGCGTTGTGTCAGAATTATACACGTTAATACGTTTTTTGGCGGAAAACACTTTTTACAATCAGATAAAATAACTATTTTTTTTAATGAATTTATGTAGTTTTCATACATAACTGTGATGTAATTTTACATTTATTTTTCATTTTACTGCTATTTTACATTTAAATTGAAAAATTTCTCATTTTAAATCATTTTTTATCATAATCTTCATTTTGTGTATGAGACTTACATCGTAGTGAGATATTTAAACTCAGTGTCATGTTTACCAATACTGAGTACCTAAATGATTAGTTAATAAATTTGCGTATCCAACTTCATTCACATGTTTTGGTTACTTTCTTTACATCCCAAATGTAACTCTATGTATTGAAGCAGCGTCTGGGTTAAGCTTTGCGAACTGAGTAAACTGATACATGCCTCACCGTGAGGAAAGGACAATTTCTCGACCACACTATGCTGCAAACATCGAATGAGTGAGTGACATATTTCCTTCAGTGTTATTTAACTGATGCATACAGGTATGTGTGATGTAATTTAATTGATATAACTTACACATGCTTGAACCTAAAGGAAAACAAATCTGTGTATAATGCTAGAATACAAATAGCGAAAGAGAAAGTAAGATATTCTGTTCAGTGTTATTTAACTGCTGCATATGTTTTAATTTTGATTCCATATAACTTGTTTTTAATTATAAGAGAAAGAAAAATAATTCAATATTGAAAACATATTTCGAGTATAACAAAAGTATTTTAAGAAACAAGCTAATAAAAATACATTAGTGATTAAAAATATTGAATTTGTGTACAGACTGAATTGAAATTAAGATGTGGTGGTGTATTTAATTATGGCAAAGCACACTAGGGCTATCTGCGTAATAGGTGTGATGCCTTCGTGGAGGACTTTCTCAGGGAAACTGGCTCGTATACACGTTACGCATGAGGAAAACCACGAAAACACCCATGCAGCCAGCCCGTTCGCGGGATTCGGACCGAACTACCCAGTGTTCAGCGACTTTACCGCTCGGCCGCTGGTGGGCCTAAACTAAGATGTAAGGCAAGTTTATTGTTATTATTATTGTGCGTATATGTGTAAGAAAATGTATTTTAATTGTTCCATTTTTAATGTATGAAAGGAAGAATAGGATACCAATATCGAAGATTATTTACTATAGCAAATAATCACGTCAGGATAAATGTTATATAGAAATCTTGGGAGTGTAAGGGATTATAAGAGTACTTTTAGATTATACTGAAAATATACGCACTTCTGCTAAAATCTGAAGTGAATCAGTATGAAGTGACTTTTCACTTTAAAAAGAATGTGATAAGTATACTATTTAAAAGTATAATGACGGATATTAAGAAATTTGTAGAATTTTATGGTATTTAAATATGAATTTGTTAAGTCAAATCTTTTTATATATATTTTTGCTTGAGATATGTAATTTAAACTGAAAATCACGATCATATATTTCTCATGGAAAGTGCATGAGCAATGAAAATAAATAGAATAATACTTTTTGATTATGTTTTTAGCATGGTCTTAGCAGTTATGCCATCATGTGTTCTGTTCAACAAGATTTATTTAGTGCAAACAATACTACGAAAAAATATTGAAAAATACCTTGTTTTACAATATTTATTTCCCTTAATTAACTTAAATATCGTTTTTCATTTTCTAATGCTTTCCTTTACGAAAAGAATTTAATGTTTACAATTATTTTCAGCGTTCGTACGAATTCTGTGCATAAAATAAACATTTTCTTTAACAAAATACTTAATCGGAAAGTATATACCCGGTATTTCCGGTATATCTACCACATATAAAATGATCATTTTGCTTTAGTTTACATTTTTTCCATTACCAAAATCATGTAGCAGACGCGTCGGCCGATGCGTCTTGTCTCCCGGGTGACGTCACTACCAGCAACCAATGGCACGCTTTTTCCGTTCCTGGCCTAACCTTAGTATATTAAAGAACCTTGACCCAAGCGTCAAAGCAGTGCTTCACTTCTAGCGCGGAATGGCCCCTCCTCCCTTTCCTACCTCCATGGCGAGAATAGTCCGTTTGGCATCGGTTGTACCATTATTGGCAACTTTATCGCTTGCGCCGGCAAAACGGAAAAGTACCATAAATTTTTTTTAAAGTACGTTTCAATAGTAGTTCTTAATGCCAGTAGAAATTTTTTTAAAAATAAAGCGGGCCGGTTAGGTCTTGTATCCCTCGGACGACACCATTTTTTAATCACTTCTTTATTATATATCCGTTTACTTTTCATTTTTTTATTGTAGTCTGACAGTGGACTTTTATGAACACCGCATTGATTTCAAAAAGGTCTCTTTTTAAATACTGTTCCCATTTCCTTTTGCGGAGTCCACTGTAATTGGATTCGTTTATAGAAAATGTACTCCTGTTTACTACTGGCTGCGAGAGTTATCAAGCTGTAAAATAAACGATAATGAAGGTTGTGAGATGTGGATGTAATTATTATTTATAGGAGCAAAGAGGCATATAATATGAGAGAGATGTTGGGGGTGGGGGTGGTTGCGAAATGTAGTCGAATGGCGGAGAGGTTTGACGTGAGAGCAGCTGTATGTTACTATGGTAACGTCTCCCTACACCACCTCCATTACATGCCGCAATACCTCATTTTCACAATATTCCTTATACTTGCCAGTGAGCGCATGCAGGAAAACTTTGCTCCTGAGATACATTTTCTCAGTATTCAGAGAGAGTCTTTGGATGGACAGACGTAAGTACGTTTAACTGAATGCTGTCCGGTTTCTAGTTTATGTTATACCCCAACGAATGATTTATTAACTGTTAATGCTGTGAAGTCCTTACGTTGATTTAATTTTCTTTACGTGGAATTATTTCATCTGAAATGTACGAGTCACTAACTTGCTATCTATGTAGTTATTTGATCTGAAGGTAATTGTATGTCTTGTGAGTTCGTATTTTGTATCAGCGTAAAAGTCTATTTTATTGCATTTTAAGTGATACAAGCTTTCTCTCTTTAACGGAACCTAGAATAATACTTGCCTTGTCCGTAATCATTATTAGCATTTTAGGAATGTTGCTTAAATCTGAACACGTGCACACTTGTAATATGCTTCTTGAAATCTTTAGAAGATAAACCTGAAAATTTGTTTTTCGCAGAGTGTATGTATTTGATTAATTTATTATTATTATTACCGTAGACTAGTTGACGTATTTGTTGAAACTCAGTGCTGCAGGAAATTTGACCTCGATATGAACCCTGGCAGAAACGTACACTCGGCGCTATGTGCGTGAATATTGTTGGAAATGCATTTTGTCACAAATATCTGGGAAGATATTAGAGCACATATAGTTTACATTTATTCGAAATATCTGCCAAGCTCATGGACTTCAGTTCTTCTTTAAAAAATGTAATTTTAAGATGCATTTAAACTTTGTTTTAAAAAACTGACACCAGTAATGTACAGCTCTATGATTAGTTACTTGCAGAGTGTAAAAGCTTTTGAAACATATATTTAAAATTTTTTCTCCCCAATGACGGGCACTTGCCTATAACGGAACTAGCCACTAGGCTAGAAGTGGTGGCCATTTTATTATGGAGGCACCTGATAGGCGGCCACCGTTACCTCCTATGAAGGGACAGACAATTTTATATCCATACCTTCTGCGGGATTCGAACCTAGGTCTTTAGATATGGCAGTCGTATGTTTTAAATATTTGGTTCAAGGATGCCTGTCTAAAAAGCCTATTCGAGTTTAAAATATTGATAGTTAAAATTTTGCTGGATCATCTGCTGTGTATTGTAGAATTACTTAAACAGATTTAACTTTCTTAGTCATAGTGATTTAATCATAGTTTATTTGCTATTGGATAAATGTATAAACCGTTTGAAGCTGTAGGACACGTTTTGTATTTTCGCCTTTAACGCTCTAATAACTTTTATGGGTATGGAAAGTTCATTTTATTTTTTTCTTTTGTTAAAAAAATTAAAATTAAAAAAAAAAAATCAAACGCCATCTTCTGAAGTTTATCTACGCATGGTGTTAATTTTTCAGGAACGCGAAATTTTAGGTCAAGCAATTTTTTTCTGTTAAAGATGATTACCGTTGTTTCCGTCATGCATGACTGTCTTGCTTGGAGCTCTAAATAAGTTTTGCCTGTGGAAAAATTTGTTTCATAACATCAAAATATAATTTAATGATTCCAGGAAGATGGTATATGAGCAGCAACACAAGTGGTTTTTAGGTGGATCTGAGAGCAAATTTATTTCGAGATTTAAATTACTGTTATGAAAGAATATGGAAGCTTATCACGAGGATAAATTTAAAATGGTAAACGAAGAAATACAGTTCTGTGTGGGTTAATGTGCAAGGCAAAAAAGCCTAATTAATTATAATACAAAACCTTTTTGGCGTCGTATTAGTGATACTGATTTATTAAAACAGATTTAATAATTATTAAACTTTAAAATTTGGCAGTTGCTTGGCAATACATGGAAATATGGTAGTTGTGAGCCATACTAGTTTCATTTTAATCTTTCAAAAATAAAAAAGCACGGTATTCGATTAAAGTAATAGCTCAAGTTGGAAATAAAAGAGAAAAATAACAGGTGGGAAAAGTTTAGTAATGGAAAATAACATTTCGATATCAAAGGCAAGATTTATAAATTGAGTTTGTTTTTCAGGTTTCTCTTTCTGCTTTATAAAAAAATGTAAACTTCGGTTTCGAAATCTGGTTTGGTTTTGATGACTTTTTGCAGTAAAAATTTTCTATGCAGCATTAAGTAGAAGATGCATTTTTGCGTGATAAAAGTGTTGGGAAATTTAAGATGTGCCAAATAATAAATAGTTACGCTTTTCCTGAACAGTCATTAAAATCTAGCCAATTTCCATTGGAGAAACTATTTTACTGTTTTAATGTATATGTGCGATTATAATTCTTGAGTTGCTGCTTCGTATGGAAAGATGAGAAATAAATAGTAAATTTATGTATGCGTTGTGAATAAATATAAAATTTTGGGACTTGCGTATTATCGCAAACACCTTAGCGCAGTATGGCGAATTTTGTGGAAGAAAAAGAACGATTATTGTAAAAAAAAATTATCTATTACATACGTACATATCCTATGCTTCAATTATATATTTATTTCAAAAGACAATCAGTAAACTTAGTTACAAACGGCCTTTTGTTTTTTGTTGTGGTTGAAATTTCTTAGCAGTTGCTCTGAGAAAGAATTCGAAGCATTTTTCCTTTAGCGATTTTTCGACGAAATAATGTATTCCTATAGAAATTTCACCTCTTTTTCTTCTATTTCAGGAAATCTCACAAGCGCAAATTTTAAAATCGAGTTTAAGATAAAAATCATAATTTTTTAAATAAAAGCCGTTGGAACTTGGAACATTTCAAAAAGAACGCAAACGAAAATGGCGACGTTGGACATTGAATATTTGTCGTGGTTTCCTGATTAATTGTTATGCACGTGGTTACCAGAGTTTGGTGTATTCTGAAGCTACTACGAAGGTTGCGATAATACGCAAGTAAACTTACATATTGTGTGCCATGTTGAAACGGAAGATACGCATTGCATTTTATTTACTTTCTCTATAAATTCTCTGAATAGCAATTTGAAGTAAATTTATTGATTTTATATGTTTGTAGTCATGATGTTTGTAATAATTATTTATCTTTTCATAATTATTTATATATTCTAAACTTAACTTTCTTATGTAGATGTTAATGCTGTTAAGAAAATGTCGGTGAATCAAGTTTGGAACTCGCGGTCAGTCTCTGCGCATTGTCATGTAAGTAAATTTCCGCTGTTCTACTACTTTTGAAATGCTAAAGACCGTATACGTATCGCACTGCTGTTGATGTTAAATTTTAGACTCTTAATCACACGTTTTTCGTTCTTAACCAGGTGCACTGATGCCAGTAATAGCCATATCACGCATTCGGAACATTGTGGAAGATCAACTGCTTAGTGCAGTTTTTCGGTTTTGTCACATGATTATTGACAGTCAGTTACCTTGCCACGTTGGGGTTTACCACGTGAAGCGGAAACTGATTCTTCATTACAAACACGAATTATCAATAAAGAACTTCCATTCAAGTTCTTTATTTCGATCCATTTACACAAAGCTTTCAAATAATAAATCAATGGCCCTTTAATTTCTGTCTTCATTCTAAAAACAACAGAGCCATTGTTTTCGTAACTAAAAACGATCCATCATCTAATTTGTTTATTGCGCACTCACCGATGAAGTCTGAACCCAACACTTGTACATTACAACTAAAAACGATCCATCATCTAATTTGTATTACGCACTCATCGATGAAGTCTGAACCCAACACTTGTACATTGAACTGACATGGCCCGAGTTCCAGGGAGTTGCATTGCTCATTTTCCATGACTACATTGAACTGACATGGCCCGAGTCCCAGCGAGGGCATTGCTCATTTTCTCATGACTTCCTGTTTACACACACAAACAAAAACAAAACACACACACACACACACACACACACACACACACAAAAAAAAAAAAAAAAAAAAAAAAAAAAAAAAAAAAAAACCTCAGCAAAGCCTATAGCTATTTTTTGAACACTCTTGTATAATATCTTTCTATAGATATTTTTAATAATTTTTTAGTAATATTAAGCTGTTATACAAGGGAATTTCAAAATAGTAGAGAAGTGAGCACCTGTTGGTTTTCGTGGAAACTAAGGGTTGTATTAGATATAGACACTTACTATATACTGCTATATATATAGTAGTATATAGTAAGAGAGATTACTCATTGTTCTATGTGGTAATTTTCCATTGCTTAGCCTCGCTATTACAGCAGAAGACATTAATCTGTGCTTAAATGTATTTTTCGTTTGTTTGCAAATAGGAACGGAATTTGGGCTTTTTTATCCCAAAGGGCTATTAATTTCGTTTTGGCGTTTTACGTCGAAAACTTTAAATGTCGGTTCACTTTTCAAATTGTTGCCACGAAATATTATCGCCCTGTGATATATTAAAAGAATTTAAGTAACGAAGAATCTGCATAAATGTATGCATGCTTATCACATTGTGATAAAACAACGGTACCTAGAGCCATCAAATTTTGAATAACTTAAATCTTCCACCGGATATGGGCATCTGGAAGGTCTAATTTGAAATTTGTTTTATTATCGATTTCATATTTTGTAACACTTCAACGAATTTTTGATTAACAAACTCAACGATTACAAAGCGAGCAATAGGAAAACTGTACGGGAGAAGGCGAACAACACACACATTTTTATCTCCAGTGCGCAAGACTGTGTATCGGAATCTTTTGTGAAATAAATTGAGTAAAGTAATTTAGAAAGAAAATTTTGAACGGCAAATCAAGTCATTGTTACTGTATTTACCTGCGTGTTACTCCCTCCCTTTTGTTTTACTAATTTTACAGCTTGGAAGTCGAGGGAAGGAAATTAACTTTTCTGTTTGTACGTACCTTTTGTGTTATTACCATAAACCGGAAAATTAAAAATTATATGTTGGGGATACGTGTAGGACAGAAATACGCGAGTAAACATTGCAGTTGTTTTGCGATATTAAAAACCACTGTACAATATTAAATTTTTAGAGTTGGTTTCAGTGTCCTAATAAACTTTTTGTGTATATCTTATATTAAGTCATACAAAAATTCGTTTAATTATAGTTTATTTTCTTATTATGTTAGTACTTATTTCATATTTTTGTAACGAAACATTCAAGTAGATGATCATATTTTGTGCTTAATTAGTAATGAGGAATTGAAATACTCCCTTTTCCCAAGATTTATTCGTACGAAAATTTATGTGCCTTTTAAGAGGTACGGAAGGTTTATTTCGTAAGAGTTGGAAAGTTACTTATATCAGACACTCAACCAAGCGGGTTGTTTTGTCTTCACATTGCAGACTTTCCAGTTCCCATCTCGTTTTTCGACCGTCTTCTCGCCAACCTGATTTACTACGTACTGATTACTCTCGACTCCCCTTCTCCCGCCTCTAAATTATATTTCTTATATATTATATAAATTGGCTTGATATTTAGGTTTTCGCGTTAAGAAACGCGGTTCCCAGCATATTTAATTAAAAAAAAAGATTTTATCAGTAATGGACTAACGTGTAGTGTGTTTTCTTCAGATTTCATTTCTCTTGTAAGTATACCTGCATTTGCGGGAAAAAAGGAGGTGGAATTTGTGTACTTTTCGAATATTATATAAACATGAGGCTCCGTATGTTTCGTCAAAGAACTATATTGTTCGACGTTTTCGGTGTGTACCGTTTGTTTTCCCATTTTTTCGGTTTCGCATGAGGGAAGGCCCACTGTTCTTAAATACAGTATAACTCTAATTATCCGAACTCCGACTATCCGAATAGCTTTCACAGTTTAAGAAAAAAATTAAGACGGAAACGTTGTGTTGGACAATCAGCGAATTCAGATATTAAAAAGAGCAAACCTACACTTTTAAACTTTGCGTCACTGCTTGAAAACGAAGATTGAAGTTCTTCAAGAAAATCAATGCAGCAACAAACAAATATTTAGAAGATAACGTTTCCAAGTGGTTTTAGCGGCAACGTTTTATGGGAAGCCCAATTTTGGGTCCGGTTCTTTGTGAAAAAGCTAAGATCTTAGCTAAGAAGCTTGGTTGTTCATCCTTTAAAGCAAGTAACAGCTGGCTAAAGGCACGGTGTCCTCGACAGCTGTGTGCCTAACTCGTCAAACAGCTTATTTTGACCAAGATGTTCAACAAGCAATGACTTTCAACACATGTAAGGTACTGTATAGTAAGCTATATAACATGTACGCAGAAGTATTATTGCCTTTTCATTTTAACTAATTAAAACCCCTTTTTCTTTAAAAATAGTTTTTTCTTTCATTTTTAATGTATAGTAATTAAAGTGTACGTAGACCCTTTCTTCTTAAAAAGTCCAATTATCTGAATTTTTAATTATCCGAATAGTGTCCGGTGACAGTTAATTCAGATAATTGGAGTACTACTGTACATGCGTCCGCAAAAATATTTTGATAACGTTTAGTTATCTGGATTGGGATGGAGAAATGAAAAATTAAATTTTTCGACAGAAGGGAGACTACAAAATGATTAATATTTAGTACCTATCTGCTTTTTTATTGGAGCGCAGTTTAGCACTGTATAACTTCTGATAATGCTGCAGTTTTATTTAGAAAAATCTTTTCATGGTTTCCGAAATACTCACTCGCAAGGAGAAAATTGAGGCCGTTATTAAAGAGATGAGTTTGAAAGAGGCATTTTCAGGTGTGCATTGTGTTGAAACGGCTGAAATGGCCGGGAACTTGCAGTTTACTGTCTGTAATTACTTCGCTTGTAACGCAAAGAACAGCTTGTATTTAACCTAGGATCCGTCAGAATAAATGTCACTTCTTGATCACAGAGCCTGACTGACAGTCCTATTTACAGGGTGCTTTCAAGATCCCCCAAAGCTCAATTTCTTTTTGTGCGAGAGAAAAGCAGAGTCCGAGTTTTAACATGATTATGCTGAAACAGAGGTTCAAGCTTGGACTTTGTGGTCAGTGCATGTCGTTCTATTTTTTTATTTAACAGTTTTAAAATACATGCATACTTCTTGTGATTTAGAATAAATCAAAACTCAAGTGAGAAAATATGTAAAGAATTTGGTAATTTTAGAACACATTTAAATGATTTTCATGGTCAAAGCTATTGCAATGAGGCTATTGTGTATGGGGAAAAAATAATGGAGAA
Source organism: Stegodyphus dumicola (assembly GCF_044657685.1). Taxonomy (NCBI): domain Eukaryota; kingdom Metazoa; phylum Arthropoda; class Arachnida; order Araneae; family Eresidae; genus Stegodyphus; species Stegodyphus dumicola. The sequence goes on from NC_140781.1 coordinate 188,778,936, forward strand.
GAAGAATGCTTTTACACAGCAAAACTGTTTTCGTTAAGGGAAAAATATGAAAAAAATGGTCTTAGTAAATGTTTAAGAAGCTGCGGCAAGCTCTTCCAGCTTCGCATCTTTTAAAATAATTAATAGCCAATTTAAATACTTGCTAAAATTAAAGTTTTTGAGTAATTTGGATGTTCATCACTTAAAATTATACAGCTGCTTATAGAAAAGGATTAAATCTTTCGATTCAAAAATCCGTCTCTGTTAACAATGATATAATGAAAAAAAATGGATGATTTGGGAATTGGTCAGAGTTTGGAAATTAATTTAGAAGTTCTAAAAAACTTTTTTATTTGAAATGTTGTTTTACGATCTGTCTGTCGGTACAAAGATTGACAAGAATATTAAAATAAAGATATGAGATAAAATATCGATACGAAATTAAAAAGTACCTGCTCCGAATTTTGAAAAATTTCGTCCAGTAGTATTGTGCGGACATCGCAGGTACGTACGTGAAAATTTTCAAGCACATTCGATTGATGGAAGATTCAAAAACTGGTTAAGATTTGATCTAAACAAATATAGAAACCAAGTAAAATTTAACTTTGGTTAAAATAAATATGAAAATGAAATTTAATGTTTTAATTCTTCACATGCTTGGATCCCGTATTGACGAATGTAAACACAAAATTTAAAGCAATTGACCAGATATGAAATTCTAGATGGCTGCTTTTATGTTTAACATGAATACCAGTTGCCTTTAGAAAGACAGCGCCCACTAGCGGGGCCGAGCTATAAAATCGCTGAAAGCTGAACTGGTTTTGAATCAGAACTGGGTTTGAATCCAGACGAACGGGCTGAGTGCATGGGCGTTTTGGTGGTTTTCTGTATGTGTAACGTGTATACGAGTAAGTTCCCTTAGAAAGGCCTCCACGAAGGCATCCCTTCCCTTAGGCACATAGCTGTCGAGTGCTTTGCCATAAAAAAATAAACCAAACCAAACTAGTTCACTGGACAAACATTGTCATAATCAACTAAACCAACCTTTAGAAAGGTATCTAATAAGCTTTTTACCTCCCAAGCGCAGACTTTGCATTTTCTGAATTCTACCGTCCGATTTCTTCCTAAATTCTAAAAGTTTTGCCGCCCTAAATTCTGCCGCGCGGTACGATTGCACAGGTTGCGCCAGCTATGACCCTGGGTGTGCTTATGCATTTTTATTTTCAAAGTTTCTATATCTTGCAGCGATCGGCCTGTCTGTTTATTTACGTATCTATAACCAAGCCTAAGCTTGGTCGAATACAGAATTCGTATAATAATATGGATAATAAGATATAGCTATATTATTCCTGTGCTAACTTTTTGATACATTAGTTGGTCCCTTTATATGAGAGTACAAATAGTTGATTCGAATCTGTCGCAGAGAATTTTCGTTTCGCAACATGGCCATGGAAACGTTGTTTTTTGCGTGCATTTCAAATTGTACTTGCAGGATACTGCTCTTCCCATGTTTCTCAATTCTGCTGTAGCCCACCAGCGGCCGAGTGGTAAAGTCGCTGAACACTGGTAGTTCGGTTCGAGGTTCGAATCCCGCGAACGGGCTGGCTGCATGGGCGTTTTCGTGGTTTTCCCTATATGTAACGTGTATACGAGTCAGTTTCCCTTAGAAAGCCCTCCACGAAGGCATCCCTCCTCTTAGGCAGATAGCCCTCGAGGCTTTGCCGCACGCACGCACGCACGGACGGACAGACAGACAGACAGACACAGACAGACAGACACAGACACAGACAGACGCAGGCAGGCAGGCAGAGTTCTGCTGTAAACTGCTGGGGCATTTTCTTTCGGATCTTTCTTCAATGAACGTGCCAGAAATCGTCTGCCAACGGATGTAAATAGATGTGTTCATTCTTAACGAGCACTGTTCTAGGAGTAATAAACTTTTGAATAATCGACTGCACAGCTGAACGGGGTCTGCCGACTAAAACTGAAATTTTATTGTACAATTTTTTACCGCTTTTAAGATTAAACCTCCGTCGGAAACGCTCGTTTCTTTATCTTTACAACCCATATTGAAATTTTACGTTTCTTATTACATTTAAAGTTACACCCAGTCATTTTATTTAACCCGCGAGATAAATGACGTCAGTTATCGATGAAAAAACGATTGAACCAATTAGAAAATGCTACCAGAATTTTGCATTTGTTTGAATGTATTAAGCGCCAACAAATCCCTAATTATTAGTTTCTCGTATATTTAAAAGCTGATTCATTATCTCTTCTGTGTAGTATTTTGCACTCGTATTTGATAAACTTGTTTTTTAATTAGTTATTGCCTTTTGAAGGGCAGAGGTTTCGATAGAATTAGCATGTCAAAACTATGATTTCTTTCGGGAAACCACTCTTGTACGAATAATTTCTACACTCACTGTAGTTAGAGATATTACAAAGTGCCAAAAAAAAAAAAAAAAAAAAGAGGGTATGTGTGACGAGTCTACTCCAGTTAAATTTTTAACGATATTTTATCATCAGTACGAGATTTATCTTTGCAGAAATTCCTATACTGCAAGTTATACAAAATGTTGTACTAAGAGAGGCGGTGAATTGTCGTTGGTTTATTAGGAACTCGGCAATTCACCGTGAAATTAAAATTACTGAAATTCAAATTTATATTGCCACGAAATTTTTTTTATGAAAATCGCTGACGTGCAAAATAGCACGATTCCTGTATTAAGCTATGATTATGAAAGCAGTTACAATCGTACACCACTTGCGGTTCTTCGCCGCTTAAATCAATAATGATATCTATGTCCGATCTTATCGTAACTGTTATGTAAATACTTCTTTGTTCTTGTCTGTTTGCTTTGTATTATGTTTTACATATTGTTTTACATACCTACACACACTTTCCATCAGAAATTGGTTTTTGCAAATACTGACTTTCTTTTTATTCTGTCAATAATTGCTATAAAATTGCGCACTTCCTTCAACTTTAACGGATGACAGCTTCAGGTGTTAGTCTCTTTCGGACTCTTTAAGTGTTTCTACGCGATTCTACTATGCTACCCGTGTTAATTATTTTTTGCAAGAACTGTGCTTTTGTAATCATCCATCTGCTAAATATAAGGAACTCGCAAGTGTTCGAAACTCGGCAGTGTTATTATCCCGGGTTAGCGATTACGCGCAAGCACCCACTAGCGACCCATTCAGTTTGCCTGAGCCAAAGGAAATATTTAATAAATTAGGTCAAAGCATTTAGGGCCACTAAACAGTTTTAGTTCATAGAAACAGGTGTTCACTGTATCAGAAAGTGAGCTTTCGAGAAGCGGATGAAACCGGAAAGAGGGGGAGATCGGGAAAGGATGAAACGCCACTAAACTGTACTGTGGAGTCTCGATTAGTCAACTTTAATGATAATGATGATGTGTAATGACACGGATCAGTTTTTAAAAACCGTTAAGGTGTGAACTCCCCAGAATTTCATCTGTTGAGTGTAATTTACAAATTTAACGCAATAAAACAGACATACTGCAAATTGAAATTAGTACGTAATTTTATCGCTTTGCACCTGAAATAGAAAATATTGTATAACGAATACTGGAGAATAAAATTTTAGGGGGGGAGGGGGATAAATAAAAGTAATTGAAGAATAAAAAATAAATTACTTTATATACTTTATGTGTACATTACATGTTCCTTTATATATACATTGCTCTATGTATTGTACTGTAGAAAAGAAATACTATATTGTAATAGTTCTTAAAAGTAGTAATAATAAAATGTTCTGAGTAAAATTTACCCGCCCCCCAAAAAATACACTTTTTTTTAAATAAAAGAAGGATGATTTAAAACTTCTGACATAATAGATTTTCAATGTTTTCCGGTAACGTGTTATTACAGGTACTATGCTGTATTATTGTTTCTATGATATTTTTAATATTTTCGTTCTGCTTTTGATCATAGGATTAATTTGTATGTTAATCATGTACGCAGCAACCTAAGGTTTCTTCTCTGTGACTCGTTTACTATTTCATTTATTTACTGTCTGTATGTGGTTTTATTACTTGTAATTTATTCCCTTAACAATAACAGCTTTTCATCTGTTTCTAATTGTATGGAGGCTACAATGGGTATGTCATTCCTACCCATTGTAGCCTCCATACAGTTAGAAAGGAAAAAGTATACTTGTCGTCTTCCAGTGATCTAACAGCAAATGAAGCAGCCCGGAACCTGTCCAGCTACCCTGAAGCGCGGTTCCAATCGACCTCCGATTGAGGACCGGTTTTTAAGCTTTTCTCCTCGAAACTTGAAATAATAATAATAATAAAAATGCACTTCTGAAGCGAGATTACGAGGTTTTCCAATCGTAGTGTGAAACAGTGAATGAGTGGAGCAAATGCCATCTCGTCGTAGAAAGCTTTTTAGCGTAAAATTCCCTTTATTCAGCTTGTCAAATCTGTAAGTAAAATATTTCATTTCATTTCATTTCGTGATGTAATGAACCTGCAGTAGCGTGATTTGTGTTTTTTTTTTTTTTTTCTCTTTCTTTCTCCATTATAGTGTTCCTATCTACCTCTTCATTAAGTAATTTACTGTAAAGGTACCGTGAGACAGACTGGAGGGAGCCAGGTGAAGGCCGTGTGTGTGTATTTTTTGGGGGGGGGCGGGGAGGGCTTGTTCTTTATACTGATTCAGAATAGCAGTCTGTTTAGCTGAAATTATACGTATTTTGCTTTCCTTAAGCAGTCTGAATTCCTAAAAGAATGATTGAGAGGAGTAGCGGGTCATAAGACATCATTTCAATAGAACATCGTTTCGAATACAGCACTGAATTGGAACTCGGTTGGAATGAGAAGACGGTGTAATTTCAGTGACAGACATTAATTTGTAACTAGGGAACCGAATTTGGGACGCATGGATTAGCAATTAGAATTTTCCCTGTAACTTTCAAAATCCTTTGTTCCTATTCAGTCAAAAAACCGAGCAGTCGCATTGATATAGAGCCATATGCCAGAGTTGTTCTTTACTGTCTTGTTTTGGTAGCCGGTATACTGGCAGTGTAGCAGAGACTTTCTATGTGCAGGGATTTTCAGGTCAAAAACATAATTATTGCAACATTTAAAATGAATGATTTTTATTATGTAGTGTTTGTCATGTGACTTTATAACAGTAATAATTAGTACTGTTAAAAAATTGCTCCTACTAACGACTATACAGACATTAAAAAAAAAAAAAAAAAAAAAAAAAAAAAAAAATCTGGAAAGTTTGACGGTAGCTAATAAGGCCTTGAAAATAGGTTTAAAATATTTGTAAGTGCGCGAAAAGTTATATTGTAACATAGGTTTGTATTTTAACCAATTCAGAAAGAATGTAAAAAGCTCTTGAATTTTTGAAAATTATCTACAGAAATGTAAAGACCAAAGTAAGAGGCTTATGTATGCAGAAATGCTGGTTTCTTCATGCCCCTTGTTAGGGTTTCTAAGTTGACTACTACTGGCCCGGGGCCCGCACAAAAGCATTCCCTCGTATTTTTGTATGTGGAAGAACAATTAATAAGATAGTGGGGGAAACCACAAAAGTACCTTAATAGTCCGGGTTGTTTAGTTGGGCCATAATCAAAACTTCAGTGTTTCCACTGCATTATCTGCTTGACTAGTGAGTACCAGGAATATGCATATTTTTAGTTAAAGCAAGTAATGCTGCAGTATCCAAAATTGAATGACTGTGCTAATATTGAATGTGTACATTTTTCATAAAATTACACCGTGCATTATTCTTCTTGAATATAAAGAAGTCTCCGGTTTATGGCTTCCAAGATTCTGCATGAATGGAATTCTTAAACTAAGAATTCGAGAGTGAATTTCTTTTCTTCATGTGAACAAATTTTGGGGGCGTCAACTGATTTTTTTAGCGCAGCATCTTTTCTACTAGTTGATTGGTTTTTATATTAAAATTGCCGCATATGCACGATATCAATTTAGCTTTATTTTCGATTTTGCAAGTATGTATTAGCCTTGCGACTGTACTTTCAAAGCGAATCAAATTCTGATTTATGAGCACGGTCGCCAAGATTTTCACTTATTCTGCCTAAAAAATGTCCCCTTTAATGTACAAAAACACAGTATTTAAACCTTAAATTTGGATTTTCTCTCAAAATCTTTTTAGTAACATAGCCAATTAGGATTCTTTTTGTGATTCATTTTTGTATTTCCCTAAGTAACAAAATTATATTCCTGTCCACGAGAGAAATTTGTAAGGGACTTCTTATAGTTGAGAAATAGGTGTTGCTGAGAAGTCTGTTTCCTGGGAACCCAGAATTTCTGTATGCTTTACTGATTTTATCTTTCCGAAAATTGTGTTACGTAGAGTGGATTAAATTTTAAATATATTTTTTAATGCGATGAAAATGAGATAGTCTCCAAAGGAGAATATGGGATAAATTATCGTAGTTTTAGCTGTCGAGCGAATAAACGAAAAATGACCCTATTTCTGTAGCATTGTAAAACATAGTAATCTGTATATAGTGTGAAGTAGAAAAGGCTTCCATTTAGCTAGTTAGTCAACTGTTATTTCGGAGAGAATGTAATAGTTTTTGTGATTTGTTATCACAGTAAACAATTGTTATTACAGTAATACATTTATTAGTATTGCCGTATATGAACATATTATCGTACATTTTCTGTAAATCCAAGTATGTAAGTTCCGTACAGATACGGCTCAAAAATGTTCCGAGGGATGTTTGTGTTGGGAACATTACCCTGGAAGCGTCTGTATTTGAAAAGTTAAAAAGTGATATTGTAAAAGTTAAGTAACAGTTTATGTATGTACAGTAGTAATTGCCTTTACGGACTAATTGTTCCTAGCAGTAATTTGTAAAGCGAAAGTTCATAAAATAAGGTATAATTATTAAATTTAATTTTGCCTCTAGTATGGCGACAGAGCGTTGCCAACTGATTGTTTTGAGTGTTAAGTGGGGAAAATTTGGATTTTTTGGGGGGAGACTTAGATGAATTTTAACATTAAAAACATGAATTTGTTTTTCCGAGATTTGATGAAGCGAGAACGTAAATGACTAGCGTGACTGTTTATTTTTCTGGTGAATTAAATGGTATAAAAATGATTGTAAACATATTAAAAGTGCTTTTTAAAATACCCAAAATAGTAAAATAACAAAATTTTGAATGAGCAAGTTATGGTAGTTATAGTCTTATAATTTTTTAATCTTTTGCACAACAGTTTTGTTTCACATTGAAGCACTTACCTTAATGGATCAGTATTAGTATTTCGAGGATATTCATGTCTTTTATGATGGATAAGATAATTTAACTTTTCTCGGATTCCCACGTATTATTAAGTAATAATACGTGGTACGTGGTATATACTTACAGTATATACTTACAGTATATACTTACAGTTTTATACTTACAGTATAAATTTCCGTTATACTATCAGCTATTGAATTTTTTTATTTATCTATTTTTATCTTTTGAGTTCTTATCACTATCCGTATGAAATTTAGTTTTATCTTTTGAATTTTACCGTTATTTTATCTTTTATGAAATCGGTAGTTATTAGCTGTGTAATCTCTTGTCCTTAAATTTGTATTTTGCTGGTAAGTAAAATGAAAAGACTGATTTAATTTATTTTCGAGTTTCATGAAGGCATCAGTTCAGAAACTTCATCTATTTAAAATGAAGTCAGCCAAAGTTTTCCAAAAATTAACTCTTTCAGAACTTTTTTTAAATACAGAAATCAATTATATTATACTGATTTTAAGATTTTAAAGCAGTAAAGATGCCTTTTAAACACTGCAGTAATAATGACAAAATTAGTATGAAATGACCATATTACATACGATTTTAGTAATCTTTTGAAAGCTAACGAGATACTGCTCCCATCTGCGACTTTCCTAAAACCATGATGTATAGTCGATGGATAATATAGCTGTCTACAATATGGATCACTTAAATATAGTAATTATATTTATGGTTCACAGTATAGAAAATTAGAAACGCGCTAAGAATTCATGATCATCTTCGTTGGCAGATATGAGTATAGTCATAAATAAGAATTTGCCTATATTTAAATCATTTTGATCATTCAGAAGTAGAGTGTTTAAAGGGCCGCATAGTTGCTTTTCCAAACAAATTTACCTTAATGAAATCCTTCATCACGGGAAAAGTAAAATTAAGATGTTGCAAAACACAGTTTTGTAATCCGCGTATGAAAAATGAAGCTGTTGTGAAAGGAGAAAACTTCAAGCAAAATCGTGACTCTAAAAAGTAAAAGAAAGAAAATGTAATCTCCAGCAGTGGGAATTGAAATAAGCTACTGTTTCCGTATTGAAGGTACTTCAAAAGGTAACCTGCTTCAAGGCCATATAACTATCGCACTGTCAGCAATTTTTTATTGCTTTAGCATCTATCAGTTTCTCACGCTTTCCCCCAAAATCTGATTCATTCAGACTTGTTTTAAAAATGAGCTGTGTAGAGAACTGATTTTCGGAAATCTCTTTTTAATCCAAAGGGCCTTTGTGCCTGAAGGACTGTTTTTGTTTTGCGATTTTGGGTCGGAACCCTATAAACGGCGTATCACTTTTCAAATCGTTGCCACCAAATACTACCGCCCTGTATTATATTTGAAGAAATGAAATAATGAAGAATCTCCATAAACGATGTATGTTTCTCGCATTGTGATAAAACAACGGTACCTAGATCCATCCAATTTTGAATGACGTAATCCTACTGTGAATATGGGCATCTGAAAGCCCAAATTTGGAATTTGTTTTATTATCAATTTCAAATTTTGTAAAACTTAACGAACGATTAAAAAGCGAGCAATGACAACACTCTACGGGGGAAAGAATCTTTTTGTCTCCAGCGGCGTGGAACTGTGTATCGGAAATTCCAAAAATATTCTCATTTTAAAATTATTATGCGATATTGCTATTAAACTCAATTTTATGGTTTAAGTGCAAAGAGCATGATATTTAATAAATAAAGGTAACACACAAAACGTTAAAATACGCCCTTTGGACGTAATTTAAAATATGAGACCTTTCAGATTCTCCTCCCCCCGATTTTAGGGTATTAAGATCTACAAAGGATCTTAATTTTTACTCTGGTTCCTATGTTTGCATGCTCATTTCGGGAAAATTCGAACATATTGTCGCAGAAGTCAATTCATTTGCAGGAGGAAAAAAAAATTGAACGATTTCTGCCAATTACTACAGATAATTTAATCTTAGTTCTAAGCAAAATGTATGTTGTGCAGTTACTGTTTAGGATTAGTGCAAGCCTTCCGAAATGCCAGCTCACCTCCACGTAGATCAGTTCATTTTGAAGTTAGTAAAGGCCGCATTGTTGCTTGTTTACATATTTGGGCGTATAACCTTCGAGGATCATTTATTAACGTTAGGCAACTGTATTGGCAAAATCACTTTGCTCGAGTGGACCCCCCCCCGGGGGTTGAAATTCGAAGGTCTTCTATCCCTCTTTGTCACCGCTAGTCCTTGGAGAGGTTATTCGAATTGACCTGTTTTAAATGTTCACGTTCTTCAATGATGCTAAGGAATTACAAACTCCGTAGTTTATCCAGGATTCGAATCGGAGTCTAGAGGTGTGGCAGTTACACGTTCCTTTACGCCTGTCTCGAACTGTCCTTTCTATGTAAGAAACTCATGGGTATTAAATGTTCCCCAAGTTAAGCAAGATTGTTGCTAACATCCCAGGATGGTATTTTTTCATTCGTTAGCACACTTTTATTTCCTATGGCTGTTTATTTGATATCGAAGCTGAGTATGAGACATGTTTTGCAAATGAAGAATTGGATGTTTAGAAATGAATACCTTCTTTCGTATTCCGTATGATTCTCAGCATTCCCTGTATAATAGGTACTCTATTTTTTTTAAATTAGTATAAAATAAGCAGTCAAAATCATAGCAAGAAACGAACTAGGATGAAACTTTTGAGACCATTCATGATGTGAGCCAACTGTTGACCGAGTAGATGACTTTAGGTCACTGGTAGGTTGTTCTTGGCTCGTTGTTCGAATGAGTTGGCTGAATAGGGATTTTCCGGTGTGTAACTGGGAATGTAAGTCAGTTTCCGTTCGAAAATCCTTTACGTAGGTATCCTCTCTAACGCAGAAAGCCCCCATTTCCTTTATCCGCCGGTCATTTATAATACATTTAATCTGTAAGTGCAGTGTCGTGTTGAAGTGTCCGAATTCAATAACATCTCGCTTTTGTAATTTCCCATATCTCTAGGATTCTTTATAGCCTTTTTTAACCGAACTAGATCCGATGATTTTCTGTGTGGAAAGCTATTATCTTTGTTATCTCGGGTTATCCCTCTCTCCTGCTGTTAGACGTAAAGTTCAATTTCTTATTTCGCGTTATGCAATACGATACGATATTGTTTTCTACTATCAAGTTGCAGCGGATGTCTTTATATATTTGTGAACGCTGTTCCCGCCGAGTGGGCAGACTGCGTAGGCGTTTTCTGATTTATCTAACGCGAAATCGAGCCACTTTACCTTAAAAAGCCTTCTGCGAAGGCATCAATTCCCTTCAGCAGATAGCCCTCCTGAGCTTTGCCTGAAACTAGAACATATTAATAGCGTTTTTGTTATTATCTCATATTTATTTCTATATCAAGACCAAACTCGTAGAGTATTATTTTGTTAGTCCCAGTCCGACATGATTTTAAAATAATTCATTAGGGAAGCACGGTGTTCGCAAAACTCGATCTGCCGATCAGGACCAGCGAGAAAACTCCCGGTTTACAGAATTCGTTATTTATGCGTTTAATTATTTTAAATTAATCAAATGCCAGAACGTTTTGTCAATCTTCAACTGTACTCCTGATTCAAAGAACACGAGAATCAGGTTTTATCTAAAAACCTTTTCTGATTACCCAGCGATAATAATGTATACCTCAATTACTTTTATAATTTTCATTAAAAATAATGAACATAATTTATACTAAAATTAAATTTTTTATTCGTATCTATGAATAATGATTATTTATTTAAAAAGTATTCGCAAAGGGGATAATTTTATTCCAGTGTCTGTAAAGGTTAATGTATTTTTTTTATCCTTCTGATCTGAATGGATTTCGATCAGGTCCATGAATTCATTATGGACATCATAAAGAGTTAGTAAGCGACTGGTCATTTGGTCGAGACCTTATTATTAACAGTTCAACTTTTGTCCAGCTCCGTCTGTTTATGATGGAAGAACCCGGATTGCAAATTCAAAGGTTTTCTGTTCCCTTTCTCTGCACCAACCTCTCGAGAAGACTTTCCACTCAACAGTATTTTAGCTGCCGCCGGATTTAAAGCCGGCTTACTTACCATCATGCCGAGGTCTCACTAGTGACTAGTGAGTAATATCGCTGAATAATTGGAGTTCGACTTGGGGCAGACGGGCTGGCTGCAGTTTGTTTTACCCCCATTTGTAATGTGAATAAGAGTCAGTTTCCTTTAGGAAGTTTCCAATGAAGGCATCCGTACCCTTAGGCAGATGCCCTTATGTGCTTTTCCATATTCAGGTAGCCTAGCCACCATACCAGCGAGTCGAAAGTCAGATGTGCATTAAATGTTCCTCCGTTACAGTTGGTTTTTCCGATACGCTGTACGTAGCATAAATACGCTGTCGCAAATCCTTGACGAATGTATTACTCCTTGTTAGGCAAATTGCCCGCCTTGCCGTGATTAAATTAATTTTTATCCATACTTGATCATGAAATTTTCGCTTTCAAGTGCTTTTTATTATAATTATTATTGTTATTATTATTATTTTACGAAATTTTTTCAAATGGAAATTTGAAAGCGCATTTTCAAGCATGTGAAATTATTTAAAACCATAATTACAAATGCGTTTTTTTACTTGTAATTGTTAAATCTGTTTTTGTCTGTTCGTACTTGTTTGCAGGTTGTGTGGGGTGTGTTTATAATTTCTACCTCAAATTAAGTAAATGTAAAAAAAAAAAAAAAAAAAAAAAAAAAAAAAAAAAAAAAAAAAATCGGTATCTGCGCTCGATTTAAAATGAACTCGGAACAAGCAGATTCATGAGACGTGTAGATGTTGTATAGCTGATGATTTGCTGCCAAATTATTTTTTTTAAACAAATATGCGTGCTTTTAAGGTTACTGCAGCAAAATTAACTTCAGGTAGTTAAAAATCCCACATCTTTATCTTGATCTGTGATCGATGAGATCATCGACCTTCAGGGTCCGCAATTTTCTTTGTTGAACTGATTGTTTTGATTTATTGATTTCGATTTCTTTAAATAATCTGTAATCTGATTCATGTAATTAATTTTTGCTGCATGTTGCTGTAAATGAAAGGGTCGTATGAGAGAAAATTATGCCAACTGTAAGGAAGGTGAAGGCGGACATGCAATAGTGGATTGGATTACTCACGTAGAATGATGCGAAAAGAAACTACCGAACCAGAAGAGTATGCGAGTGAGTGGTACTTATTTTGATTCGCGTTAAGTTCTCACTCGAATGGCGACCTCTTTAAGGCACTGGTAATAGAAAATACTGCCTTTTAAGTGTGTGTAAGAGTGCGCAAGAGTTTTCAACTCAGATATCTAAAGCTAAAATCGGTTTAATCATTTGTACTCTGAAATTTCCTGGAAAATTTAACCCAGCTTTTCTCGGCTAAATTTTCAATAGTTCGGCTCCCTTTTTGAGTGTTACTCATATTTAATGAATTTAAAAAATAAATAAATATTGAAGAATTTCAGAAAAATTTTCATTTCCGCGATGCTGTTTTATGTAGTCTACCAACTTCACGAAATTCAATTAAGGGTGTTCTTATCGATGTGTCAGCTGCACGAGACCGAAGAACAATGATCAACTTTACCATCTTCCACCTTTAGTAGACGAAGGGTAAACTCAAGAAAATGCTAGAATATCAGCGAACTGCCCGATTTTGCTTAGTTTTGCAGTTGCATCATTTTCACTCCTTGTGCAATTGGCCTATACTGCCGTTTTATTATGTGAATATTTTCTAAGTTAAGCTTCATCTAAGCATCGATGACAATTCTTAAACTTAAGCAGTTTTCACATTTTCTACCCTCACAGTTGAATCATTGCGTTATGTTTTGAAATTTTAAGGCTGACTGCTGTGTTAAAATTCTTAGGTGGTGGGATTTTTTAAAAATTAATTTTATTATATCATTCGGTATTATTTTGGGCTGCTGTCAGGGTTGCCTGTCACTGGGCTTTGAAGGAATATTTTTTTTTTTTTTTTTTTTTTTTTTTTCCCCCTCTTTTTAACACGCTCTTCATACTGACATTTCTAAAACTTGTAAAATGCTCGGATTCCAAACAATCTCCAATCAATTGTACAGTGTAAAATCAGCAGTTTGTACGAAAATTAAGGGAACTCCAGGTCATTAGTCCATATTTCCTTTGTTAGGTTTTATTTCTCTTCGGTTGATCTTGTACTCGCCAATAGCCGAGCGATTAAGACCATTGAACACTTACAGTGGGTAAAAAAGGTATTGGCAATTGTCTATAATTAATCTTATTACCTAACAAAGGAAATGCTTGACGATTTTAGCTGGACATAACGAACATAGGAGGAAACAAACACACAAATCTAAAGAAACTCAATTTAATATGCGTTTTACACAAAATATTTAACAAAAACGTAAATTTGCATGTCAAAAAAGTATTGGCAAAGTTCTAACTGCTATGTAAATTTTGTTATGTAGAGGTCACGTGTTTAGACTGATAAGAAACCGTATTAGCATAAAGTCTGCAGTACTACTTCAAAACTTTTAAAACGTTATTTTGCTAATACTGTGATAAAATGGCTTCGAAGTCGAAGGATTAAGATGTTAATGTTAAAAACATGATTATTCAGCTCAGAAATGAGGGTTTAACTTATCGTGCTGTAGGAATACAGTTGAACATAAGTTTATTTACTGTTAGAAGTGTTGTAAAAATGTTCAAAGAGACAGGATCGACGGAAAATAAGATTAGAAGTGGACGGGCATCGAATATTTTCTGCAAGGGAAAACGGGGCATTATTAAAGAGGTTAAGAAAAACCCTAAAATAATTACACCCCCCCAGTTAGACAAAGATGTTGCTAATACTTCGTATAAAACTTTTAGTGTACAGACTATACATAATGTCTGACATGGAGGAAGTTATTATGGAAGGGCAGCTAGAAAGAAACCTTTCATTTCAGAAATAAACAGGAGAAGGGGATTAGATTTTGCAAATTCTCATTTTAATTAATCAGAAGAATTTTGGAACACTATTATTTTGTCCGACGAATCGAAGTTTAATATTTTCGAGAGTGATGGACGACAATATGTGTGGAGAAAGCGTAACACCGAACTGGGAAAGCAACATTTAACACCGACTGTAAAACATGTTGGAGAGAGCGTCGTAGTTTGGGGCAGTATGGCAGCAAACGGAATTGGTAACCTGTGCTTCACTGATGGTATTTTGACAGCACGCACGTATATTGCGCCATAACATGAAATTTAGTGTCCCAAAAACTTGGCGTAGGAACATCATATGTGTTTCAACAAGACTATGACTGTAAGCATACAGTAACCTCATCTCGCAATAGTTACTTTATTATGCTCCTTGCCAGTTAGACACCGCTTCAATAGCCTGACATAAATTGAATTGAAAATTTATGGCACAAGTTGGACCTAGAAGTCAGAAAACAAAATTTCGTGTAAAGGATGAAATTAAGCGTATATAGGCAAGAATGGCACAAAATTCCCAACAGGACTTTTTCAACAACATGACTTTGGTTTTCTCTATGAGAAATATATTACAAGCTCTTATAGACGCAAAAGGTATGGATACAAAGTATTGAATTTTGTTCCCACATTTTGCTGTATGATTTCCCCAATACTTTTTTGACATGCAATTTTTGAATTTACTTTTTTTTTTTTTTTTTTTTTTTTTTTTTGTGTGTGTGTGTGTGTGTGTGTGTATTTTGTGTAAAAGGCATATTGAAACGAAAGTTTCATTAGATTTGTGTCTTTATTCCCTCCTGTGTTCATTATATCTAGCTAAAATTGTCAAGCATTTCCTTTGTTAGCTAACATGATCAGTTATAGACAATTGCAAATACTTTTTTTACCCACTGTAGGTAGTTTGATGTGGATTCAGAGCCGGTGGGTGTATTAGCTGCATGCATGTTTTCTCCATTAAGAATGTCTTAGCACGATTTTTTTTATCTTTCCCCTCCTTCCCCTTCCTTAAAAAAAAAAATCGGATTACAGGTAGTGCAACTAAGCGAATAAACATTTTCAAAATTTTTCTTATGTTATTTCTGAATAGGAAATTTTGATTTAATCACAAGAAGGTGAAGGTCATATTAGCAATCTCTAGTATTTTCTGTTGAGCCGCCCAGATGGTATAGTGGTTAGGGGAGCCTACTGCGGTACCGAAGGGCCCGGGTTCGAATCTCGGAGAAGGCATGGATGCTTGTAAATGTATAGTGTCTTTGCGGCATGGTAGCACTCTAAATAGATGTCGAGCCGAAAGTCCTCTCGAGAGGTTGATGGTAGGGGAAGAGGAGTGGGAGTACTGTATCAGAACGGCGGTTTCAATACGTTTTAAAATTATTTCAGTACTTGCCGTTGTAGGGAGAGAAAATTTTGTTTTAAGAACTAAAGATAATTTCAAATGGATTGACGCAATGCAGGACGTTTGTTGATGCAATAGAATTTTTATGACCGACTGCATTTTTAAAACACATTATCAGTTGGTTAAAAGAAGTAATATTTAACCAATTTAAAAAAAAAAATATAGTAAGCTTAAGTTCTTTTCGTTGGAATGCCGATGAATTCTTTTTATTTTTTAATAAAATATGTTGGAAAAAATCCAAGGAAGAAATAAAATCAGACGAAAGGATAAGCCCCGAAACGAAATCGTTTCGCTAAGAAATTAAATTTCATGCGTTTAATCATTAACGGAATTCCGATTTACACGGCGTATGTTTTTTAACTCATATTGATGAGAAATACACTTTTTAGCTGAAAAGTAAGTTAATAGCCATGTAGACTGTTCATGAAATACAGCCCAGATTCACTGTTTTCACAATCTTTATGATTATTATGAGAAATGGAACAGATTGAAAATTAGTATCTAATGATAACGCCGCAATCAAAGTTTGGCGAATCAGCTGCGTCAAATAAAATTTTAATCTGTTTTATTTACCGGTTCAAATGCAAAGCTTCGCGAATTCTGCGTATAACCCATTACTGAAGGAAATATTTAAAAAGTGTGAAATGGTACACAAATGGCGAAAAAGATTTTAGGTCTGTTTGTAAATTTATAACGTCGACGTTCTTCGAGAATTTTTCCCGCAGACTTTATATTATTTGAGGGAAAGGAATCATTCTTTTTCAGGAATCGTATATTTTGATTTAAATTCTGAAAAAGAATAAAGTTTTTTAATTCAAGCAAAATAGCATTCGCACGCAAACGGTTAAGAATTTCGTACCAGACGAAAGTAAATTAAATAAATAAATAAATAAAAAACTGTATAAAAAGCCCTTTTTTTTTTTTTCCCCCCCCTCTTCTATCACATCTCCATCCTTTTACTCTTTTAAACTTCTGTGTCTGATAAATAAACAGTTCCAAAGTTGGTAACATTTCGGTCAAAACGAGAAAGAGCAAAGCGGATTTGCTAAAATTGCTCGGATAAAGAAGTTGCTGCAAATTTTGTTGCGGTGCTTATTGTTAATTTTCAAGCTGTATTTCACATCTTGAATAATCTTCATGTTGAGCAAATAATCTGAAAATATAGAATTTCGGCTATGTTTCGTGAACAGCTTGACAGCTATTCTGAACAGCTGAACAGTTTCGTGAACAGCTTGAACAGCTATTCTGACATTTTTTTACCATTTTATGAATAAAATTTCCTACTCTGTTTAGGGGCCCACCAGCGGCCTATCGGTAAAGTCGCTGAACTCTAGTAGTTCGGTTCGAGGTTTGAATCTGCAAACGGGTTGGCTGTGCATAAGCGTTTGCATGGTTCTCCCTATGTGTAACGTGTATACGAGCCAGTTACCCTTAGAAAGGTCCTCCACGAAGGCATTCCTCCCGTAGGCAGATAGCTCTCGAGTGCTTTGCCGTAATCAAATAAACTAGTTTACTGTGCTTTTGGAAATTTTAACTTCGATTGTAAATACTTTTCTGAACAACATGTTAATGAATGAGCTGTTAGTTCTGAATTGCGTTGTATCAACAACCCTCTTACGTATACTCATACCGGCAGATAGTGTTAGATGCGTTAATTTTTCTTTGCAAACGTTTTAATTACAAACGATGTATGTATTTGAATTAAAACTCTTATTACTTGTGCAGCAGTGGCTGAGTGGGTTAAGACCGCTAAATACTGAATTTGTTTTTATTTAGTTCAGTTATTCTTAATCACTTATTTACCTTTTTATCTGTAACTTGACTTCCCAGATCCCCAAAGAATCAAATTATTCTTCAAAAACAATGCAGGAACTAGCTATATGAATTGCTAATATAGTGTATTTTAACAGCATTATTGTTTTTTTATTAATCTCCAGTGACGCTGAATATGGGAGTTCGATTCCAGGCGAATAGGCTGGCTGCATGGGTGGTTTTTCCTATGTGTAATCGTGAATAAGAGCCAGTTCCGTTTAAAAGTCCGTCAGAAAAGCTTTCCTTCCCTCGTATGCTTTGCCGTGTTCAAATAACCCTAATCTAACCCCCCCTTTTTTTTTTCAAGTAAAGGAGGAAAGCTTGCTTTTTTACGAATAAAATGGTCGTTAAGGCACAAAAAATTTAGGCTTCTCGAGGGGACATCTTAATTTTTCTCCCCTGTAAATGAACCCAGAAGAAAAAATACAGTTTTTCTTTTACAGTAATTTCAAGGGGCTATCTATGAGAACTTCTATCAGCTGTTCTTCTGTTAATGAGTCATTTTGATCAGTGTGAATCATTGTGATCAAAGTCATCACCTGGAAATCAAATCTTTAATTTCAATTGTTTTTTGTACCAGAGTGGAATTCACGGGAGCTTTGCTTCAAATTTTTATTCATTTAGATTCTGTAAAAGCGACAAATGTTAGTTCTGAATTGCGTTGTATTACTTCGAACGTGAAACCTTCGTGGCCCTCCTAACCACACTTTATTACGGTTTTACATAATTTCTGAGTAAAGTATTCATACGAATTGAAATAACTCATGCATTTAAACTTGTATTCCAAATTAAGATTTAACTTGAAATTAACGTAGATAATTACTGAGAGAATTAGATTTTCGTAGCGTAGTTTACGTGAGATGAAGATCACTTAGGGTCACGTGATATGAACCGGCGAATCAGCTTTGTTGAACCATGAAAGCATAATAAATTCTTAATGTCTTTTTACAAATTTATTGCCTTTTTACAAAATTTTAAACGATATTAAACTGTTTATGCCTTCAAAATAAAAAAATTGAGAACTAACATTTGTTAACATTTTTTATGTGTATACTGTATGTTGTCGCCAATAAAGTCTGCTTGGCGAGATTTGCGCCGGTGAAATGGAAAAATACCGAATAATTTTAATGAAGTGGAAACAGTTGTTCTCTTATCCAGTCGAATTTGTGTGATTTGATGTTGGTGCATAGGTCAGCAGTTCAGTTTTAAGTTTTTTCTGTTGGACTGGAATGTCTCATATTGCAAGAACGCCAGATTTCTGGTATCGAGACAGAAATTGAAGAGATTAGATTGACATGTGTTCTTTCCTCTGTCTTTTTGACCATTTACGAATCTGGAGAATTACTACTTAACTGCTGTCACTTTTCCCGCACTGAAAGCAGTCATTTCTTCTTTTCATTTGCTATAGGATTTAAGATATTTTTTCTACAGACGTTTCTTTTTGAACCTAGACCATCAGCTAAAGTGTGTCACGAGATTAAAAAAGCACCTTACCCAACAAGTACCTCTGGCCTGAAAAAGCTTCTCGGTATTTTCAGGCCAGAGGCACTTTGTTGGGTAGGGAACATTCCTTTGTGAACAAAGATTTCAACTTCCAGTTTTCCTCGTGATGAGCCTTTAACCACACTTCGAAACTTATTTTTCAGATTAAGTTTAATGGAAGCTTAATAGTTTTTAGCGGATGTATTAATTATATCCGCATGGAAGATAGTTGATTAACAGCGCCTTTTTGGACTCAAATTTTTACCTTTCACTGTTTGTCGCCAAAAGGTCGAGATAGTTTATTGCAATTTTAGTTCTGTTAAAAGGTCTAAACTGATCCCGTCTTTATCTTGTTTCTGTTTATTTTTAATTTAAGAAATGCGTTTGTTTATCTCTGAAGTTTCTGTAAATCTTCAGGAAAAGGGTAATTCTTTCTAGTCGGTTACAAATATTATAATAGTTTTTTTTTTTTTTTTACTATTAACCTTTTCATGTTAATTTTGATATTTCTCATAATGTAATTTCCCCCCCCCCTTCCGGGAACCAATTCAAATAACTGAAATAACATTTCGAAGTACACAACTTCCGATTATCGGGGGGAGTGATCAGCCGACTTAGAATTAATTGGGCCCTGTCTTAAAAATAAATAAAATGTTTGTTATGCCAGGTAATTATTTTTATGCAATTAATTCAACCTAGTTATGTTTTGAACTTTTTGTTGACTTAAAAGATTACCTTTGCCTTCGAATCAGAAAATGCGTTTCCAAATTTTGAATAAATTAAAAATATTTTGGATAAAAATGAATTTTTTTTACTTTCACGTTCACGAACTCGAGTATATTGCTAAAAATACCATTTCAGCATTTAAAAATATGTGATTTTGTACTTTTATTTATATTTCTTATATATTAATAAAGATAGGGTAGATTGTATTTCAGAAGGGGTAGATTTGTATTTGCTCGGTATATTTAACACATTGTACGCCGGCTCCGCGAAAGCGCGGGTTTCGAGGTCTTCGTTTCAGCCCTGCGATAATGCAACATTCTTTTATTTGGCGATTAGTTTGCTTTCGTCATGACTCGCCGATCTGCACTTTTTATTACGTCGAAACAAAATGTATACGATGGTTCAGGAACAAGTACAAACAAGAGTCACTCTTGAGTGTCGTATTCCGTAGCCAGTACATCCTTCATAGCCTTACGCTTTTAGTTGAACAGCATAATAAGCCTTCTTATTCTGTGCATTTTTACCCCTATAATATGAGTGAAGTTACTGATTATATTGCTGATCCTCTATCAGATTATTCAATACAATCAGAAGATTCTAATATAAGGGTCGAGGACAGTGATAGTGATGCCAAGAAAAAGATCAAGAGCTGTTCCATTACAGTATTCCAATGATTCCGATAATCTAAGTGATAGTGAAATGTTCACAGAATCACATAGTTACATTGAATCATGATCAGATGTTGATAAAGCTTCCAATGTACCAGATTTTGTTGCACAATCTGGTCCAAAGATTCTTCCTGCTAATAAGCAAAGCATAAAAGAAATCGTAAGGGGGGGATGGAGGGAAAGGGAACAAAAACGGAGATGTACGACGTGCATGCAAAGTTTGCTCTGTTAGCAAACAAAGAAACGAGAGTAGCTTTATGTGTTCTCTATGCCTAGTACCTTTACATCTTGGAAAATGTTTTGAAAAATACTGTACATCCCTTAAATATTAATATTTTTCTTTCTGTTTCTATTATATATATGTAATAATCAATCATCAAATAAAACAGGTGTATTTTTTATAATTATAAAGTAAATTTTTTTATTTTGCTTTTATTTTTCGTTATCGTTAAATTGCATATAACGAATATGCAAACTAAATTTAGTGTTTTACGATAATGTATAAAATTTTAAATATTTTCTTCACCTATTCATTGGTCATCAACAAGCGAATCATGCCGGCGCCCACGCTTTAGGCTCAGACTTTAGTTGTCTCAGATGCCACCGGCGTACAATGTTTTAAGGAGCCTCTTCAAAGTTGTCTGCTCCAAACGCAGTAGTACTTCCTGTCTGCCTGCCCAAGTACCAGTCATGAGCCGGAGGAGATAGCCAGGAAAAGGCAACAGTAGATTTAACTCTCGAGCAGATCTCCAAAAAGGTCAAGGTACCAGTGGTCAGAGTCATTGAAGTATCTTCTTTAGCTAGGGCATCAGGCATTTCATAGCCACTGAAGCCAGTATGTGAAGGGATCCATTGCAGATGTACATCACGATGGGAAGAGAGTTTTTGCAGTACAGCTGAAATAGAGAGTGAAGTCTTATCACCAATATGAGGCCAATTTTGCAGATGCTGGGTAGAACTGCGGCTGTCGGTCAAAATTCAGATATCTGTGTAGCACTGCAAGTGTATGCAGTCTCAAGGCCCAAGCTCAGAATGAAGAACAGAACAGTGATCAGGGTTTCTAGCCTTAATGTTAAAGTTATTAATAGGTTTTCTGATGAAGATTCCACTACCGCAAGTCCCATGTTCATTTTTACAGCCGTTAGTGAAAATCTGAAAGACTTTCATAGGCAATGCCATTTAAAAATTTCAAAGCATCTGCTGAAGATAATCTGAGAAATCCTTTTTTTCCCCCCTGTCGATATAAGAGGTTTGGATCTGTGTGAGAATAGACGCCAAGTAGTCTTTCTAGTGTGTTGATAATAAGTTTCAGTGAGTATCTCTGAGCAGTTGTATTTATTAAACTCGTGAGATAAGCCTAAGAAAAAGGGCTGTTTCTTATTAATCTTTGATTAAAAACCCAGCCATGAAGAAGTATAGAGATACGGGTAACTTGGTAAGATCTTACTAAGATAATCACAGATAAGTGTATGAAAATCGTGACATTTTAATATCTGTTTAACGTGTGTTATTACCATTATTATTTTCCTCTCACTCTCCGACATTTCTTTAATTGCCAGTGCTGATGAGTATGTTTGGACATACTTGATTTCGAAATATTCAACATTTATAATATCCGCACGAAGTACGAGTAATTTTTCTGTTTTAGGCTTTTTGCCCTTTGCTAATTTTGCAAAAATAAATTAATCCAACTCCTTGATGTAATGGAAATTTAATGCGTGCGATATTTGTTGCTTTCTTTTCAGAGCTTCTGTCATTTAATTTCTCATTTCTTCTAAATTTTGATATTGGCCAATAACAGAATACTTCTAAAATACAGTTATAGAAAAATATTTGTGAAACGTGCTGCCCATTCGTTTTAAAGGAATTTCTTAGGAGTTGGAGGCCCACAAATGGCTGAACCCTGGCAATTCAGCCCCGGGTTCGAATCCCGCCGAACAGGCGTTTTCGTGGTTTTCCCCGTGTGTAACGTGCATATGAGCCAGTTCCCATTAGAAAATCCTCTTCGAATGCATCCCTCCCCTTAGGCAGATAGCTCTTGAGTGCTTTGCCAATAAATAAACCAAACCAATTTTAGAAGTTTGGGAGAAAGAAGTTGGAAGGAGTAGGGTGTACATTTCAATAAATAAATAAATGAACTGTATTTCAAGAAATAAATAAGCGTATAATTAATGGCTAGTGCCTGCCATTGGGGGGGAGGACACGATGGAGGGATGTGGGGCTATAATTAACCATATGCTTTTTTTTTCGTTAAAATCATTTGCATGCGTTTAGCGTTATTCAGGTACAGCAAAACAACAAAAAGTCTTAATACCGTGAACTCATCGCATGTGACTCTTTTCCTTTGGCTCCTGAGTCTGTCATAAAAGAACGTTTATGTTCTTTTCTAAAAAGAAAGAAAAATTTAATGAGACGGTGTTTTTCTGTAACATTAGATTAAATTCCGTAGCAAGACTTCTGTTATAACATGGGAAACATTACTCGCATTTTCGTTAGTTTGTTTAGGTTAAGTTATTACTATAAAGTATTTGCCTTTGTAGAGGACTTCGGATACGAAACTGAAATTCATGTTACACACGAAGAAAAACAGCACCTGCCCTGAGTCTGTGTTAGTTCAGGCGGTGCTGGGAAAACCCCGTACAGAAACTGAAGTTGTGATGTTGAAACTTACTGAAAACCGAAACTAAGATGATATAGCAATGTTTAGTTGTTTTACCTACTTGGCCATTGGCGATTCTCCTACTGTTCATGTTATCAGCGCCCAGCCGGTATAGTGGCTAGTGATGCTAACTGCCGTACCGATAGGCCCGGTTTCGAATCCCGGATAAGACACGGATTTTTTGCAAGCGTTATAATTCTCAAATTACACGACGAACGAAATTCCTCTCGAGAGGTTTAATGATAGGGGAATGAATCCCTCAGACCGCTTCTTGGGATAGTCTTCAAAACTGGGCCAAACTGCACAGTTAGCGCGGCAGGACTTTAGACGTACGACCAGTGGTGAAATTTTGATGTTCCGCCCATTTTTACCCGTACCTGTTTATATTTTACCCCGAGAGTTCGCAGATTTGTAATAGTAGGCAGATGTGGGTAAATTCAAGTCTAATAATTTTTTGAGATAAATTTGAATATTTAAAAACACAGAAGCTCTGTTTTGTTGCAAAAATCATTGGGAGAATAATCCTGTGAGAAAATCTGAATTTAAGTAAATGGTATATTTGTAAATTAAAGTAAATGGTACAAATGAAATTTGTCAGAGAACGAAAGGTCATTGGAAGAAATAAAAGTAATATTTTCATAGATATGTGTTTTAAATGTTGTAAGTAGCATGTCGTGTATTCACATGTGAAAGTATTTTACCTTAGCTGGAATAAAATACAGAATGGGAGAACTTTTTACATTATTGCATAGTAAAGAAAAGTGTGTATAAATACAAAGTGCACGAAAGAATAAACAGGAGGGGGGAAGAGGTATATTACTGGATCTGAAATTTTCTCTTGAATAGTTAGCAAAAGCGGAGGGGGGGACGTTAGCCAAAATACTATATTTCGAAATACTCAATTATTGCCTACGGAAACTCGCTCTTCATTATTATTTCAGTCTAGCGTCCCAGCTGGAGCCATCGACCTGAAAAGTTTGGCTCCCAGCCAAGTTTGATTGTTCCTCCCTGCTACTCCGAGCCGTTTTCACTAGTGACAGGACGTGAGTAGTTGCTGCTCTAAACCGAGACTAAAGAACGTCAATACATATTCTTTGGTGAGACGTCTCTTGAAGATAACCTTCTATTTCATGCAGTCTGTGGTGCAAGAAGACATTTGAATAGAAGGATGATTTTCTCGAGTATCCCATAGTCCTTTCGAAAGGGACAGTATCGTGTCAACGATCGTTTTTTATGCGAAGACGCTTTTGTTCTGGGAATAGATTCACGAGGTTTTAAATAACTCTCGTATTTTTTGACGAATTCTGACCTTGTCTATCAAGGAGGGAAGTGATTGAGAGTTTCTGCCTTTACAACTAATCTAGCAAACGAAGGAATAGGAATGCTCGCAATTTTGTATCCTGTTTAAAAAAAAAAAAAAAAAAAAGTTAAAGATGAAATAAGTTGTATGTGTAGTATTTTTCACGGTTTTGTTTCTTTAGAAGGCTTCAGTGAAACCATCAGCGTCTGATAAAACTGGCACAGTCTTAATATTTAAACAATGTGGTACGGATGAGTCCGGCCATAGGGTCAGGAATCTGGCCGTTTTGTTTTACTTCATGGCTTCTGTTTTGCGAAAGGGATGTTATGTGTCTGTCAGTCTCATACCTTTCTGTGAAAATATTGAAATCTTATGGATGAATACTTGATTTTATATTTTTAAAGGTGTTCTCAAAATTATAACTTTATTTATGGACTTGTAGGACGCCATACCAGTTACGCGCAGAATTTGATACCGGTTAAATTTAATTCTTGATAAAAATTTGAATTCTGAAGCTAGTTGTTATGTGCGATATTAATAGTATAATGTGATATTTGATAGGCAGATGTCATTTTGCAACCCTCGTGTTATTAATAATGCCTTAAAAGTACACATTTGTATCAACAACAGAAGTTGAGCAAGCTTCTGCGTACGTGTGCTAATTATAATTACGTAAGTTTTCAAAAGTGCAAAATGTTTCATTTCGCATTTCAGCTGAACATATTAACAAATTTCGATTTTTGCAGCTCAGATGAACTAATTATAAACGTTATTGCAATAAATATTTCTATTTCTGAATATTTGTACTATTAAGGAAATAAATCTGATAATGACGATGATAGCAGTATTTTGTAAGTTGAACGCCAGTATTAATCTATAATGATTCTAACCGCAGTGGTTCCGTTATTCATAATATTGATCTGCCCAAAATATGTAATTAATTTTTTGCTGACTTAGATCTCTTGTACGAATCTACATTTGTAGTTACATTCATTGTTATAAAGTTAATCGAGATTCCCAAAGAGCCAATTTATCATGCACGTTTTAAGTCCCTTACCTTGATGGATGCAGTAATCTGCCCCGATAAACTAAAGGCATGAGCAATTGTATCCTCCTTTATGATTTCGTAATTAAGACATCAGTTGTAATGAATCCAAAATAGCTAGTTAATCAGAAAACCAGTTTCGTTGGTTGCATAATGACTAATGCAATTGATAAGCTTCCGTAATGGCGTTCGAAACTGCGTAAGAGAGAGAGAGAGAGAAAAAAAAAAGCTGCGATTTGAATGATTTTATTGAATTATCTTGAAGTCTGTTGTTATTCGTGAGCTTCGAAATGCTAATCTTTTGCTGATAAGTAGACAAAAATAGTGTGTCTTGGGAAGTCTTAAAACGTGTAGGCTGTGATTTTTAAGTATTATGCCAGGAACAGTTTTTGTGTCACTGTTGAATAACTGTAGAGATCTGCAATGACTGACTGACTAGAAAAATCCCATGTATAGGAAATTAAATGAGGAAATCAGTAAAGTAATATTGCCGTAGCATATAGAACAATGTAAGAGTTATACGTAAATGATATTTACTGTTTAATCAATATTGTTATAATTTAAATAAGTAATAGTCATAAATATTGTTATTTTTTAAAGAAGCGTATATTTGTAAAATCTTTATATCCGGGGATGATTTTATATCATTTCTGAGAAGAGCATAAATATCACATGCGGTATGTTTGCATGGAAAGAATTATTGTGGCGTATCTAAATAATTTAAAAGGATTTACGTATTTCATTTGTCACATATTTATTCCTCTTTTTGATGTACGTAAGCTCAGCCTAAGAATTGCATTTTCTTTTCTGAAAATAGGAGTCAAGTAAGTATCGTAATTTGAAGATTGAAAAGTCATTTGAAGCCTTTATTATATGTAACGGAGAAATGTTTAATTTTCTGGCCTCAGGTTTCTGCTTCCACGATCCGTGAGTCGGAATTTTGTATTTAAAACCATCCAATGACGTAAGGATTTTGGAATATCGAACCAAATGAGCTGATATAAATAAAGCAATAATGTATGTCTCTTGAAATGGCTAAAAATGAGGACGCTAAGTAATATCAATAAAAGTGGTGAAATTAACCAACAAGAATTTGCAACGCGAAAGAGCTGCCTACTAAGTTAAATTTTTTTACTTTTTCATTTCTGTTTGTCTCTTAATTAGCTCTCGTTTGTACCCTTTGTGATTTTAGAAGCAGAATCTAGCTGTATGTTGCATGCTGAAGTTAGCCGACATTATTCATTATTTATGATAGGAAAATCTTACCATAAGCGGTAGTCTGTCTCCTTTGCTTTCCTTTTAAAAGTCGTATGCTTGTTTCCTACGCGTTTCTTTCTGAAGTCGTCTGATTGTTTCCTGTGCTATTCTTCAGAAGTCGTCTGTTCGTTTTCTATACCCTTCTCTTAGGTCAGTTTAAAGCAGGGGCATAGGTAAAATATCACGTCAGAAGAAGTTTTTCTTTCACGGCCTTATAAAAGTTCACGTCTCAAGAAGTTCACGGTCATAAAATTTCTGCTCACGTGGCCTGAACTTAAACTTTTTTGATTACGAGGAAAATATTAGTTGGTAATTAAAGTGTTTAACCCTTTGAAGGTCACCAGTATATATATATATATATATATAATATACTGGTTGTTTGTCAGTTTTTTAACCTCCGAAAAAATGCCAAATTCTCTACACCAAAAGCTATAATCGTAAGTTTTTAGTGTTTCCTTTCGATTCTTAATGGCAGGACCACCCTATGAATGCTCAATATTTTGCAATTATGAAATTAATATACCTCGTTCCAAAGGTTATAATGTTTGAAGATTGATAAATTCTATTGGAAGGGGGAAAAATTCAAAATCTGTAAATATTTGACGTACACGTGCTGAACCTTTTATATTTACTGCATTTCAATCAAAACTGATAATTAAAAAAAGATTATGTATACGTTTTTAATACCGGTATATAATGTACACCGGCGTGAAGGGATGGGGACTTTACTGACCCTACACTAGGACTGAATGCAAGTATATTTGTTTCTTTTTTTTTTACTCCGCTTGAATTTCATTCGTCTCTATTTAGCTGAAATTTTAACTTCAGCACTTCACCCTTTCCCAAGAAAAAGACTCATCGAATTCAAAATTGCCCTCTGGGGTCAAAATTTTACACAATTGTAGGGGTTAAATGTGGCATGCTAGCCCCCAAAAGACGACCGTTGCTTCCTGTTTTCCAAAATCCTAGAATCCAAGGAAAATGAAATGAGGTGATTGACAACTGATTTGTCATTTCGGAGTCACGTCTTCTGCCCTTTGTGTGGTGTGATAAGGTCACACAAAGAGCTTACTTAAAAATACGGGAAATGGTAGTGCACTTAAGGTCCATCTCAGTATAGTCACAAAAACTGGTGATTTGAAAGCATGCTTTTATTCTTATCTTCTTTGTTAATTTCAGATGAAAGACTGGGGAATGCAAGAGGAATTTAGGGTTGGGTTTCAAATAAATTGTTTTTGAAATCAATTTCACAGTTGGTGAAATGAGGGAAAATATTTCTAAGGCCCGTTTTAGATGCAAACTAGAATTTATCCAAAAGTTGAAAGCACCTAGATAAAAAAGATCAAAAAGTACCTAGGAGGCCAAAGGGGTTGAAAGTCGAAATAAGAGCTTTGAGGTGTATAAAATAATAAAGTTGTTTAACGGCGTTTCTTCCTGAACAAAAAGATATATTACAACCTATATTTACAAAAAATAAAAAAGTGGCCCTTACGGTCCTCGATAATTTAAAGTGTGTGTGCGTGGGGGGGGGGGGCGATTCTTGGTATAATAGCATGAACCATGGTTTTTTTACATATTATCTAAAGCGTAAAATATGACTTCAAAAATGCAACATACTTTCTCATCCGAATCCGTAGTGTTTCATTTTTCAAATTTTTTATTTTTTGGCTGTTATATCTCCTTGTAATATTATACTAGTTCAGTTACAGCATGATACGATTTACGCATGCAGTGTCATATTTGCTAATTTTTTTATAAAATAATATTGAATTTAAATCAAGTTCAAAATTTAGGATTTCGCTCTAGATTTTTTTTAAAGTCTCAATTTTGTTTCCTTAGGGTCCATAAGTTATAGTTCATGCAAAATTTTACCACAATTTATTTTGTATACCGCCCCTTAAATCAGTAAAACGTTGATATTTGTCTTGAGTTGTAAGGTCAATCTTGCCTCCCCATACGATTTTATAGAGTTCAGTTACAGCATGATACGATTTACGCATGCAGTGTCATATTTGCTAATTTTTTTATAAAATAATATTGAATTTAAATCAAGTTCAAAATTTAGGATTTCGCTCTAGATTTTTTTTAAAGTCTCAATTTTGTTTCCTTAGGGTCCATAAGTTATAGTTCATGCAAAATTTTACCACAATTTATTTTGTATACCGCCCCTTAAATCAGTAAAACGTTGATATTTGTCTTGAGTTGTAAGGTCAATCTTGCCTCCCCATACGATTTTATAGAGTTTGGTGTTTTTTGGTAGCATAAACTAAGTCCAAACTCCGAGTAGACTTAGAGCGAATTAGCGCTGTGTCTGAAGATAGCGACAAAAAACTTGAGAAAGTTAAAAAAATAACCTTTTTTATTAAATGTGAATTTTACCATAAACGCACGAATTGTGCTCAAAAAGCTCAGTTACCATTATCCAGATATAGCATGCAGAATGTTGTGCGTTATATAATAGCTTTTAATGTGGATCTCTCACTCTGCGACATTTTTGTACTTGCTTGAAACGTCGTATTAACGAATGAATTTATTGCTTATTATGCGTGTACATTTTTTTATGCAGAAGCAGATATTAATTTAAGCAGGAATTTCAGCATTGATAACTAATAAATCAGTTATTAGGTCAATTTCGATAATAAGTTTGCTTAAAATTTTTGACAACTGTCTTTGCGACTACATTGTGGTGAATGTGAGCTACGGTAGTTAGCTGTTCTCTTTTAATATTCAACAGCTGACTAACATGAAAACATGCTATCATTTGGGCGAAGCGGAATGAACGTATTATTAATAGGCAGAAAGTACTCAAACAATGTTTTCCATTTTTTTGTGCCTCTGTTCGTCTCTCTGGCCCAAGTTCATTGCCCAGTAACTAGATTTTTCACTCTTACTGGGAACGTGTGAGTCGTGCTTGTTGTCATTGTTCTTACTCGGAGTTAATGATGCGTAGGAAGGCAAATCTGCTTTTCAGTTTCTCAGTTATTTATTTTTAATCGCTGTTTTTTAATCTTCCTAGAATTTCTCCGCTTCGGAAAATGCAATCATGCTAGGACTGTTGTTGCTTTGAAACCAGCAGTTTTGCCAATTTGATGTACTAAAAGGAGCAAAGTGAATTATTTGTGCTTAGATATTGGGTATGAAACATTATCCTTTACCTAGATGTTACTGTGTATTCTTTAAAGTCACTGTGTTACTTTTGAGTATTTCTTTTTAAAATGCCTTTTCGTGGTTTATTTCTAGCAGCTTACGCAGACGTGGTACGAGGTGGTTTCGGCTGCCAGATCTTTTGTAAAAAAATAAAACACATTTTTCTACTGCCTGTAGAAGGTCTGCAGTCTCTTAAATACTCTATGTATGGCCTTTTTTAAAAATAGAAATTTGGTGTTGGATTAAAAATCTGATTCGGTATTTGAAGTTTGCTGGGAGTCATTCATTCGTGAACTAATCACATACTCAAGACCTTATTGAAAAATTAATATTTGGAGCAAAAATAACTTAGGATTTCTAGAAACGCTGGAGGACGAATTACTCCCCTTTTCCTGTCTTTTTCCCTTTCCCCTCAGATCTGTGTTTTAGTGATTGGCATATTATATTTGGGCATTTATTGCTTATTTATCTACTTAAGCTTAAAGCGTTTTATCCACATTGTTTACCTTTTCGAGCACCCCCCCCCATCAGATGTATATGGTTGATTGCATTGGTTGGACAAGGTAAATATAAAAATCAGTCTGGCATATGTACTGCATTGTGAATTTATGCTCACGCAGAAATTAGACTTTTAAAATAATCAAATGATTTTCGAACTATGATTGTGACCACGCCTACCTGACTTTCCACCCAGTGTCGAATGCCTGACTAACACAAGTTGCACATTTTTCGCCTTCGGGAGGGGCCCTTAAAATTTAAACTACCGTGAACGGCCATCTAGGCTTATGAGAATGAACTGGTTAAAATTCAACGTAATTGTACCCCAGTAGTAATATTGGTTAGTGTCAGTGTAATGCATTTGACAGACTAATTTTTTATATATTTTGTTCCAATTTCCAATGAATTAAAAATATGACGCTAAGCATACGATTATTAGCAGTGGAATTATTTTAGTGAAAGTTTCAGACATCAGAATTAAGTTTCATACAGAGAAAAATGTAAAAAAAAGAAATATTATGTTTAGTTGCTGTAACCAATTATTTGCCAGATCACTT
This sequence comes from Stegodyphus dumicola, assembly GCF_044657685.1. NCBI lineage: Eukaryota > Metazoa > Arthropoda > Arachnida > Araneae > Eresidae > Stegodyphus > Stegodyphus dumicola. The sequence continues at coordinate 188,809,697 of NC_140781.1, forward strand.
TATTGAAGGAAGTTAATTCCAGTGATGGACTTAGCTCTAAATCGTAGCTAATGAGGAAATTATGTGAAGCTGAATGAATGTAAAATTTAGTGAAATACCTATATATTTCCGAAGTTTTATGAAAATTATTTTTGTAATTGAAAATTATATACAGAAATATAGAATGTATTATTTAGCACAGGGTTTCTTAAACTTTTTTCAATGGTGACCCCTTTTTATAACAGAATTTTCGCGACCTCCAGGACCCCATAATATTTACGAAAATTTTGTGAGACCCATAAGTTTTGCGCAAATCCGACACACGCGTGAGTGAAACTGTCAATTTTTTTCACTTGTACTTTAATATACTATCGCAGTTTTAGGTCATGAACTTTAATTTCTAATTTTAAGACATAGAACGATGTGAAAATTTTAAATAAGTAACAGACGAAATGACAGCGTCACGTGCAAAGCAAGGAAAATGATCGTTTATATTAAAATCAGAATGCGTCGAAACGTTTTCGTTTTTTTCTTTCTCTGTATTGTCTGTATCTATCTTCAGATACATTGTGTAAAAATATTTGGTAATTTTAAAATTACTTTAATAACTTAAGGAAATATCAAAACTGCTAAAATATTTAGCGACCCACAGTTTTAAGAAACTCTGATTTAGCAGATGTATGCCGCCGGTACCCTTTTCTTCAAGATGTCTTTATCGCGAGAGTAGTTTAGAAATCCAGTGCTTCCGAAAAAGTATTGTGTATAGGTGCTATCTTAAAAATTAAGTTCTTAGCTTTGCGCAGTCGTATCAGATGTTTATAAATTATTGTGTTGCGAGCAGTGAATCACCAAGGCCGCCACAGCACATCGTCGTGACATGGCGAAACGTTTCGGTTTCCTTTGAGGTACCCCCCTTCTCGGAGGTTGTTTCTAAGAGGTTATATAACATTATTTCAGCTTGACGATTTGTATTGATTGTATTAAACCTTTCACGACGAATGTGTAAGCGTACACTAGTAACTGCGTACTTGTCACTATCATATACTGCTTTTATGCAGGTGTTAATTGAGTGAAAGAAAAATCAGATAAGAGAAAGTTTTTAAAAAACATTATCAGATTTTAATACGTTTAAAAATTGGGATCACCTTATATTTAAATCTCGCCAGTGTCCGGGTGGGTAAAAACGGCGAAAAACTGGTAACTGGTAATATATATAAGTTCAAGCACCCTTCTTACGATCAGCTTAAAATACCAAGCATTTTTAAAAAATATCAACTCTTGCTTCCTGACCAACAACTTCAAATTAAACCATGTTTTAAATTTGAAAAGACCTTAGGTCAACTTAGTTATTAACCACCACGTTATACAAGAGAATAGCATATGTAATTGCCTACTGCCTGTTTACAATAAATATGTCGATCCTTTCCACCAACATGTTATTACTGGAGATCTCAATATCATTGAAGACTTAGAATTGCGAGCCCTTTTGCAACTTGGCACCAAATTTCGTCCTACTTTCAGTATTAATAAGCACTTTTGCCTCAAACAATTCAATAATGATCTTGATAAATTTATCATATTAGCTAGTAATAAATCCAATTTACCTACTACAACTTTTCTTGAAAGGAAAGCTGCACTAATTAAAGAATTTCAACATTTGCTTTTCAAGTCACCTTATTTCAACTCTTTGCACAGTAAAAAGCAACTAGAAAATCTTATTCAAAAACTGCAAGATAACTTTATCATCACGAAGGTTGACAAAGCCAGCAACAATTTTAGTGTTAATTGAAAAAAGTTTACCTTCTGCATAATGAGTTAAATAACACCTGCACTTACCAAAAAATTACTACCAGCACTAAGATTCTTCTCAATAAATTTAACGCACTACATAAAAAACTACATCCCCTGAAATATAATAACAGGTTTGCCAATCTCTATGCACTACCAAAATTTCATAAGTCTCCGATAAAATTCAGGTTTATAGCTAATAGTACCAGAAGTTATCTTAAAGAAATTAGATTATCTTTTTGCACAAAAACTTCGCCTAATACGTGACCTAATTAATAACTATGATTTTAAGGATCAGCACTGCAACTGGATGAGTTCAAGTAACGAACTAGTTCTGAAAACTATAAATTCACTTAAAATTGACCATATCCAATGCTACGACTTTGAAAACCTCTATACTACTTTACCACTTGAAGAAATATTTACAAGCTTACTTGCTCTTCCAGATTTATTTCCGCAAATTTCTACAATAATAAGCAACGAAAAATGGCAACTTTTTCTCTCAAGCGTGCTTTTCAATAATTTTATTCAATTTAACAACAGCATCTTTAAACAAATACAGGGAATTCCAATGGGAGGTAATTTTTCAAGTTCTGTCTATGAATTATTCCTTTTTACAAAAGAATTGACCTTTGTCCGTTCGCTCAGTAAAGAAGAACATAAATTTTACCAACACATCTATCGATATATTGATGATGTCATTGCATTTAACAACTACAACAAAATATAAGTTGCTAATATCTACCCTACATGCTTAAAACTAAATAATACGAATACAGTGCAACATAATGTAGTCTACCTTGATTTACATATTATTGATTACAATTTTATAAAAGTTTACGACGAAAGAAGAGAATTTAATTTTTCAACACTAAAATTAACTAACTGGAATTCAAATATTTCCAAAAGAGTCATCCTTAACACAATTTATTCACAGCTACTCAGCATAAAAAGAATCTGCAATTCAACAAAACACCTTCGAGAAGAAATACTATACTTCGTAACTATTTTGAAAAATAACCTAATTCCTCAAAAAATAATTAAAAATACCTTAAAAAAAAGCTGGCATTAGCCTTACCAATTTTTATATTTTTTGAGTTAGATAGTAATATTTTATACTTAAAGCCCAGTGGGACGGTGTAAAGTGGAGGGCTGATTCTGAGAATCTAATGTAAAACTGTACAGATAATTCTTGTCACTACACATTCTTTCCTCTAAAAATTTTGACACAATACTTTTAATACTATTGTTTAAATAATAGTTTTAAATTACTTTGATGGCCAATTTTACTACTTTTATTAACAAATCGGGCCTTTTCGTTTTCCATTGTAGCTTGATCGCCCTCTAGCTTGAATGACTGTTTTTTCCATCTTACTCTTACTTTTGTGGCAATGTTAAGTAATTTTAGCTGAATTAGCCATTTTCACTTTTAGAAAAAGTTTTATTCTTCAAACAACTTGACTATGCCATTTTGAAATCTTTCCACGTCTTTCCGAGTCTTCCGCCCCCCCCCTTATATACTAGGGAAGAGTTTCCACCAACGGACAGTCTAATCACATTGGCTGTTGCTCAGTGACATTGTTCCCCCTACTTACGTCACACGACGAGAGGGAGAGCGTTCAAGGACACAGAGGGGAATTACAACCCTTTTCAGTTTTGTTTCATGATTGAGAAGACTGCGTAGCCACAGGTGTGTTTTTGGTTTCTTTTACAAAAAAATTTTTCTTGGTCTTAGCAAGACCCACTGTGTTTGTTTTCATTTAAATTTAATTTTAGATTTCTAAAATTTATAAAGGTTTAATTCTTTAAGCTTGCAGGTCCAGCCCGTAAGTTATTGTATATTTTGACTAATAGCAGACCGCTATTTATTTTTATCTTAATTATTGCTGTACATCGTAATTGCATTTACATCTTTTAACACCTTAATGTGTCATTTTGTGCGGACGCGTCGGGAAATTGGAACAGAGAATTAAGACTAAAAATTTTTTTAAAACAATTCATCTAATTAAATAGAAATTTTGTAACGCAAAAGTTTCAATTGTCTGTTTCGGCGAAACGCGTAATGGAGTTAGCTTGATTCGACGTTTAATTAGAAATTTCTCTTGAAAAGCCAGATTGGACTTCGAATTGAGCTAATTTACCATTTTCCGCTTTATATTTTTTGTTTGTTTTATTTGTTTTAACTTGTTCCATCGATTGGTTTTTTATACGTTTTTACTTTTCACTTATCACATCGATAGGTATTTTACTGTATTTTTTGCCATTACTAGTTTCCAACGCTCCTGGTAACTTTTTGGCGAGCTCTCTACAATATCTCATTTGTTTAATTTTTCAGCATATTGCGCAAAAATTTTTTAGACCAAATTGGTCTTTCAGTATTGTAATTACTTCCTAGCTTATTAATTATATAATATGATATATTAGTTCTTTTCCCAAATATTATTTTGGTGATAAAAACGCATGAATATTGTCGTGAAAGGAAAATGTCGTCACTTGGCTCACAGAAGTGTTCTACGGTGACAGAATTTAGCAGGAAGATGGCTGTTGTGTTCTTTGTAATATTTAAGTACTTAACCGTTAAGAAATGTCCTGAAAAGAATTATTTTAAACTATCTTTTCCTTTCATTTGCAAAATTAAATAATAATAATAATAATAACAAAAATAAATAAAAACGTTCATTCATTTCTGATTTTTTTTTAAACAAAGAACTACTGAATGATTTTTATGTATCATTTAACATACATATGAACAAATTGGGGAAGAATAAATAAAATTCAGTACTTTAATGATGCAAAATTTGGAGAAGGTACTGCTTTAAATCATGTGAAGCTATAGATACAAGGTCATGAGATGTTATAAATTCATACTACCCAATTGCTGCAGATATACCACCTTCAAGTATGCGATTGTTATGTGACAGAAGGCGGTAAATACGTGATAACAATAATTTGGAATGTTTTGGAGTAATATTTGGTATACTGGCCTTCGTCATCGTGCCCAGTTACGTGTACTTAGTTCAGCTATTGCCCAGGTGAATCAGTTATCGGGCAACTACTTAGTCATGGGTTGGGATCTTCAATTCCGTTTAATAGATCAGTGTCAGTGACATGACAAGTTTTGAAAATTTTATGGAATTGGACAGATGGATTTGTGCGATGATAATAACTGACAAGTGAAAAATATCTTATGCCTCGTTCTTACATTTCCTTTTAAACCTTCTTAAAGATTAAAAAGAAGTACCAAAAGGATTTTTGCGTCGTCCTAGATGTTCTTGCGTTTATAACTTAACATGTGACCATTTGTTTGTAATGTGCTGTTACTCATAGTAGAATTTTATTCACTTTGATGGCAGAGTCGCTACGTTAATAACAAAAAGGCATTCCAGGACGTGATCGATTTCAGTAGCCATAGATTCGGTACCTGATTAATGGTTTCAGTACATATACTTCTAAAAATGATTTTTTTTATAAGCATCTTAACTAATAAAATACGTTTCTAACAGTACGTTCCTTTCACTATTGATTAGAAGATAAGTTTCTGACCAGAGGATGTGACGCAGTTTGCCTCAAAATAAATTAGGGCTCATCAGTGGCCAAGTCGTTGAACACTGGTGGTTCGGTCCGAGGTTCGAATCCTACGAACGGGCAGGCTGCATGGGCCTTTTTCGTGGTTTTGCCCGTGTGTAACGTGTATACGAGTTAGTTTCTAGTATTAGAAGTTCTGCACGAAGGCATCTCTCCCGTTAGGGAAGCTAGTCCTCGAGGCTTTGCCATAATCACATAAACCAAACTAAACCAACCTCTAAATAAATTGATCTGGCCTCAGCTCTTGACAAAAAGTATTACTGAACTGCTCTTTTCGTTTGGATTCTTTGATATATGTTTGGGGATGGCATCTTTGATATATGTTTGGGGATGTTTGCTTATTGGCAAAAGTAAATCCTGAAATATCCCATGATTTTCTTTTAAAGTAAAAATTAGGTAGACTGTCTTCCGAGAATTTCCTATTGCTTTTAAACTATTGAACAAATAACGATTTCTGCGCAACAAATTCCCATTCTAATATTCTTTGATCATCACTCATGTGTTTGCTTCGCAGTTGCATTTTTGAAAAAATGTATTTTTCAAACAGTCTTGCTTCTTAAACTACGGCCAGGTAAATTTGCAAAGGTGATGCAGTGTAACAAGAGGACGTTAGTACAGAATTGAATTAGATATGTGTTTTATTCTCTTTCGAACGACGACGGCCCAATATGGCCCTTGGCAGAAATCTCAAAAGCATTTTTCGGAAATCGAAGAAGACAAATTTTGAATTAGCTCATTCAAATAAAAAGTCAGGCAAGTCTGTGAAGAATTATTTCGTCTTTAAATGACATATAGTAATGCAGCATCGTAAGAACTTTGAATGTTGTTTAACCAATTGTTTATTGATCAAGCGAAACTAGAAATACGTGGTAGAACGTGTACCTGGAAACTTAAAAATTGAGTAGATAATAGAATTCACTAATTGAAGTGAATTTTATTGATCTCCCATTCGGAAGTAATTTAATAATAAATACACCGAACATATGCTATATATATATATATATATATTCTTTTTAAATCCAGTGGCGGGAACTTGCCTATTTAGCATTGGCCACTCCTAAGGCTAGAAGCGGTGGCCATTTTAATTGGGGAGACAACCTATAACAGTCTTATCATCGTTGCCTCCTATGAAGGGACGGACAGTTACAACCATGCCTTCTCCGAAAATCGGGATGATTCACTTCAAACTTATATTTAAATAATTTCTATAAACTTTTGCGTCATAAGTAATAAGATATTTCTAACGTCTTATGTGTTTTGGTACAAAATAATTCTATTCGTTTAAAAACGTGTTTTCCCATCCAGTTTCAAAATTTGATTAAGTTATTTGCAAAGAAAGATGGCCACTAATTCAAATTAATAATATCTCTAAATAATGTAATTTGTTATACAACTAGCCAATGGGATTTATAATGCACCTCATTTAATAATTTTTCTGAATTCTTTTACTAGTATTTTAATTAAAAGCTATCTTCTAATACTGTACATTAGTGTTAGAATTGTTATTTCGTTTTCTTATTCACTGATGTGTTTATGATGTACCTGAGTTTATAATAATATTGCCGAAACTTGTAAAATTATTTTTGGGTCTTTCTGACTACCCCCTCCCCCCCAAACCTCCCTAAAAGTCGCTAACTCGTTGGTGACTGGTTTCTTAACGCGCGAAAGGCAACAGCCGTTTTTAAAATGGCAGCGCTTTACGAATTCCATGAAACCGCTGTTAGTCAATCAAATTATAAAAAAAAAAAGCAAGAAACATCTGTAATAAAATAGTTACCCTTTTCCAGAAATCCTTAATGTAATTTTTTTGTGCTGTTCTATTCAAGCAAACAGCGGTCTGTTTCCGCCTGAAAAAAATAAGTAAATGAATAAATATATAAAAAATAATTAAAGAATTAGCGAATTTTTACTGTCTGTGAAGACGCCGTATTTTTTAATAAATAAAATGCAATGCCTTCTTTTTCATCAGGCACCAAAATTCCGCAGTCCCATTATGATTCGTTATAAAGGGGGGGTGTACTGAACGCAAAAACAAACAGCAATCGAAAAATGGCTGTCGAATTTGCTTACAGAAGTATATTTTGCATATGTCATTGATTGCTACATATTTTTTTTTTTGGGTCGTCGACATGTGCGTCGATTCGTGAATTCTTGGAGGCGGATAATCGGAAAGAGCCTGTTTTTGTTATGCCTATTGTATTACGTCCTTGCTTTCTTATTTTTTTCGTTTGATGTTTAATTTTTCTAGAAACTATATTCTTAGTATCCTATTTCTAAATTTCTTTTTTGTTGCTCATATCAGTGGCACTGCCACTTATTATTCACACCACCTTGCAGAGTGCTGCTGTTTTGTAAGGTATAAATTTTTAATTTAGACACTGCCTGGCAACTTGCCAAATCTCGGGGCTTTTACCATCAGATGTGGCATAAGTTCTTTAATTTATTAGACAAAACTTTACCCTAGCCTAACTGAATGATTTGAAAACGGTGAACCTGCATTTGTAATTTATCTTTAATGGTGTCACTAATGTAATTTACAATACCTCTAATTCTTATGAAATAAATCATCTAACTTATAATTTTTTATAAACGCTTGTATCATTACTTTAAAAAATATTTCTAATGCAGTATTACATTCTTCTGTATTGTATAGGTTGTTTGCATGCCACCTAATCATAAGTTTTCCGTTTTAGAAGGCATTAAGTAATACCCTATTATTTCGAATTTAAAAAGTTTTTATTTTGCAATACATGTTATAAAATGATTTTAAAAAATTTTCTAAATGAAAAATCCTTAAATTCAAGGGTGTTACTTTTTATCATTTTTCCTAATCTTGTAGTTTTAGAGTCACACTATAGCTTTAGATTCAGAGTAATATGATATTTGGAGAGAAAGATGTCATACTTATAATATCTCTGAATGATGTAATTTATAATATTATAAATATTTGCCCTATTAGTATAACCTAATAAAATACGTTTTTAATTCTGTATATTTACAAGAAAAAAAGTTTACTGTTTTTTGTTTTTTTTTTACAGTGTAGCCACATTTTTCCAATACGATGTAGAAATAAATTTAACTCATTTTAATTTGCCAAACTTTTAAAACTATGTTTAAATTTGCTTTTTAAACCTTAATTACTTTTTGCGTCTGTTATTATATAGTGTACTTGTTTCTGTTTTAATTTTTGTGTTCCTTCAGTTTTCTTTATTTTTTCTTGTTTTGTGTGTACTATTTCTTTTACTGTTATGTACTTTGGCTAAATTTTGACTTCAGAATATAGAATTTTGTAATTACTTGGCAACATTTTTAATCTGAACTACTTTACTTGGGAGTTCATGGTTATGGGATGCTTCAGCTGGAAGCTTAAAAACAATTAATTATAATGACATGTAATGATTATTACTACAATTATTTAGAGCCCTGATATCAATTAATTAGATGTCATGCCAATTGAAGATTAACCACTCTTCACACTTGAGTAATAATTAACCACAAAGTTGAATTCAGCAAATTAATTTTATGGCTTAATACTTTTTTTTTTTTTTTTTTCATTTGTGATCATGTATAATATTCTTACTGATATTTGTTTTTATGTAGTTTATTGAAGTTAATTGTTACAGTTTCTGATCTGGCTTGAAAAAAAGCATAAATGCTAAATTGTGTTGGTGAAAATAGTAATCCATGATTGTTAAACTGCACAATCTTTTGCACTCTAAATCTTTTCTCTGTAAGAGCATCAGAGACAAATTTAATATCAGAATTGGAGGGTTACATCCTTAACCCTAGAATGCTAACCTGCATAAATTTTACTTGCACAACAATGAAATGCACGCGTAACTTCCAAACCTTGCACACTAGCTCCAATATCACTCAGATATACTACCTATGTTCTTTTTTATTTATTTATTTAAGATGCAATTGTAACTGAATGTGAGATATTTTCTGTTTTTCAGGAAATACCCTTCACTAAATATAAAGGGTTAGTATTGAAGGGTTAAGTAGTACTTTCAGTGGTTTCATATTTCTGGGGTTTATAACATAGTGCTCAGTACAGGTATCTAAAAAATATTAACTTAGCGTTCTGTGGTATCTTCATCAGATGGCACAAAGCTTCAGGAAATTCACCACTCAGGTGACCATAAAATTTGCAGTCAGAAATTTAAAAAATGCTTAAAAAGCAACATTTTCCCTGGGTTTCACCATAGTAGATGGTATATTAGGGAACTTAATGCTGCTGCTGAGCATTAGCATTTTCAGATATGGTTATCATTTACACCAACAAAATTATCACAGACAATATCATAGTAATTGGTACACTGGCATTAGAATTAATAGCATTAGGAATAGAAATATTATCAGATGCAACAGAATTAGTACTACAATATCCACATTTAAACTAGAGAATTTATTTTTCAAAAGCAGACTGGCTTTGGATTTGGTTCACCTTGCATTCTTGGCAGTTTTGCTAGCGTTTTGGAAAGACATTTTGAAAAGATCTGAATTATCCGAATCGGAGAGATCATTTTTTCTTTTATTCTTAACACCAGAATTACTTTTGGGTTTCTTGTCACAGTTTAACAATAAAAACTTGCACTTATCTGTAGGTGACTCGATGCAGTCCCTGTAACTGACGAGGCCATTCATACATTTTGCAAAATGGGATACTTGCTTTTCTCCTGGAAGTTTCACCGCGAACACAATTAATCAGCTTTTCATACAAAATTCATAACTATCAGCATATTCAGTGATTTGTCTAAGACGAATCTTTAATTGCTTAACAAGTGCGTTCACACCCTTTCGGTCAGCACTATCAACTTTGGAGACCTCCAGTTTCATAAATATTTCTATATTTATACGGATCAAGTTTAAAGAGTACTGAAAATCAATAATTCGGTAACAAAATTTTCAGCACATGGTTGAATATCTAGATGCAAGGGGGGGGGTTCGCTATCATCTTAAACACGAGACACATCGGCCCACGAAATAAGCTTATCAATGCTATTAGGATGAGTCGGCGTTATCACGATCGGCGGAAAATCTGCGGCGGACCTCCGCGCATTCACCTTCATAGCACTCCGCAAAGTAGCAGAAATTGACATTCGAAAAGCCGCACTGAAGAGAGAGCAGCTTCCTCAGACATGGTTTTCGCGTGGAGTAACAAACACATTTGTAATATTTTATGAGCATGTGTACGAACTCAGAGTTGTACCGTCATTTCACAGCTACCCATCGAATCCTAAAATTCAAGATCCACTCATTTTTATAACTTATCTGCATAGAAGAGGAAATTATTACTCTGCAAAAATTAGTATTCATTATCATTTAATTCTAAAAATTTGAGTAATTTTGATATAACTGCCCAAGTTGTCCAAAGCTGGAATCAACATTTAGAGTTATAAATTTCTGTGTCGTTTGCTTTTTATGGTTTTCCTCTCTGATGGCTTGAATACAAAACAGTTCCCTTAAAAAAACCTCCATGTAGGTATTCCTTAAGCAGATGGTTAAATCAGGCTTTGGTATAATAGATGATATAAACATACTGAATGCGAAAGTATGTTGAATTATTTGTTTTCGAACCCCGAGAAGAGCTAACCTGAAAACACTACTCTGTTTAGTGTACATCCTCCGGGTAATATATTCCGAAAAGATATTTTAATAGAGAAGCTGAGTTACTAGAAACTGTTTAAAGATCACAGGGCAGACGTTTATTCGCTAGTTAAAATTCATATTCTTTCACTTTTATACAGCTTTTTATGAACTCGTTATTAACGTCTGAACCGAATCCATTATTAAATTTATTTTATTCGCTCTTTTTTTGATATTGTGCCTTAAATTTATGTATCTTGAATAATGCTCAACAGAAACCAAAACACATGTTTCTAAAAACTCATAATAGCGGAATACTGTTGTAAAATATTTAAAAAAATCGGGCATTTAACGTACTTTCCCGTCGACAGTTTTCGATAAACTGTCGCTACAGTAGCGCCAATCAAGATTAAGCGTGACGTCACAGTGCGTTCATAAGGCCTTCTTTGATATTCATGTAATTTTGTATGCTGTTGACTTGCATGACAGATGACTTGTATCTGTTGATTGTTTAAGTAAATGCGATCTGTTCCTTTCATACTTCTTTCGAAATGACTGGCACAAGTCTAAACACACAATTACTTGAGTATTTTAATGCTGTGTTAGTAACTTGTATCTGTTGATTATCTAACTAGAGATCGACCTGGAATGTTTGGCGGAATCACCGCCGACTTTCATGGTTGACGAGAAAATATGTGAAATACCAAAACTTACTTTTAGAAAATTATTACATTACGAGCAGGTTCCCTTATCTTTCTATTAAACTTTCAGCGTCGTTAACGTAGGAATTGAAATGGACCCCTAAAGTTGTTTCTTTACATTTTACGATATCTGAAGTAAAAGCTGTTGGAAGTCTAATATATACTTTTAATGGCAGATTTCATGGGAATGTTAATTTATTCTTTCTTTTGATTGAAACTTTGCGCATGTATTTAAAATCTCTGCCTTGCAGAATTATTTCCGTTGAAAATAAACCATAGAAGTAAAGTAGCACGTATCCTAGAGTTCTGTATACAAAGCGGTCATCGTGCTTGCTGTTTTTTTTTTTTTTTTTTTTTTTTTTTTTTTTACCCTGGCATCTCTTATGGCATATTCAAGAAAATAGCTTAATAGTGAGGAAGGATGTCATTCTATTTCTGCTCTATTTCGGGGTAGTCAACGTTCGGTACCCTCAGTCAGCTTTTTTGCTGTTTTTGTTTAATAACAGAGAAAAACGGAAATGCCGTGTTAGGCGACTTCATTCTCGTATGTTGCTAACCATTTATGGACCAAAGGAGTAGTCTAAACTGGCTGTAACTTAAACCCATTTTATCAAGAAAAAAAGTAGTGGGGTATTTAAAGTTCATCAATTTCTTGGCGATTAGTGCGCTTTGAGGTGCACAAGATTTGAGACCGCAACTAAGAATGTCGTCTTCTTAATAAGCATCAGGCTGAATCGGTAGCAGGTAAACCCTATGTTAATCCCCCCAAAAAAAATAAAGAAAAAAGGGGGAAAGCTGGCTTAATATTTACTACCGAAAATTGGATTTTGATCGAATAGCGCTTGCAGAAAAAGTCGGTAAGAAATGTTTTTTCTTTAACTATTGACCGTAAGTTGAATGTAACGTAAGGTTTTCAATTCATTTATCGGAATGCTGTGTCTACATTTTTATATAATAAACCCCTTTGAAGAAGTAACATTACAAAAAACGTGACATTTATCACGAATTTGCTATTTAAACCAGTGTTTCATCATTTATTTTCCTTCAAAATGTTTCCTCATCTTCCGTTTTTCATTAGCTTTTCTAACTATGATTATTTCTTATTCTTGCTATTAATTTCATCTTTGAAATTAAAATTAAGATTCCAAGATATTCCGAAAGATTTCGCTTTAAAAAAATCAAGGAATATGAATATTTGAAGTTTTGTTGTTGTATTAAAATTTCTATTTAAAAACTATTTCTTATCATCCTGTAATAGGGTTTAAAAAATTTATTAATTTTTGTTAAGTAACATTTGTTAATTGTTTAATAACCTTAATAATCATTCATGTTTGTTCTGTATAATGAAATATTTAAATTATTTAGTATTAAAATTGTTGGTTCATAGAAATGAATCGGGGATACTTTTGCAAGGAAGATCTCATTATTTCGCTTGCTTTGGGACCTCTTACAAAATTTAATCCGGCACAAATTGCAAAGATAGAGAGGTTTTGTTTTATGACTGTTTGTGCTTTGGAACTTTTTTAACGAAAGCTTAAGAAATATATTTAAATGAGAAAGCATTTGCAAATCTCGAAGAAACTGTATTAATGAGAAGAATTCATTCTAAATAACCTTTTTGTTAGGGGGGGTATGATAATGTAATTTATATATTGTTTAAGTTTTTAATTGTTTATTTATTTACTTCTTTTGTGGACGAATTGAGATGGCTTGGCAAAGGTAAAAAGCTCTAGAGCAGCGGTTCTCAACTTTTTGACTAACGCGTACCATCTAAACAAAAATTGAAAACCTTTAGTACCACCACTACGAAGTACTATGCCACCACCACTCTTGAACAAAGCTCAGATCGCATAAACTTACAAGTGTTGGAGGAAAAAAAACTCAATCAGAATGTTGGGGTTTTAATTTTTCAATTTAATAGTTGAAAATACTTTGCTTCTTTGCGTACCACCAATTAGAACCCCTGCTTCATGCACTTCATCCAGTTTCTTTGACTGAAGGCTTAACTGAAGAGAGAAGTGCTATTTCTGCGGGAAATTATGTGGCGTTTCCATTTGGAAAGAACAATAGGCTCGTCTGTTCTCTGTGAGCCTTTAAAATATTTTAAGAAGAAAGGAATTTATTTAACTTTTACACTCTTTTTCTCAGTATTGGCACATTTCAACATCTTTACCATCATTATTGTTAAGAAGTAGGACAATTGGTCCAAAGGCACACCATAACTATAATCAGAAGTTGATGTGTGTATGAATTACGTTTACCTTCGTTTAAAAATACTTCAAGATTGTATCGACAATGTTCTCATGAATTAATAGTTGTAGTGTTCTCAGTTAGAGAAACGCTATCCACTACAAATCGGATACGAGGGCTGTCTGAAAAGTTTCTGAAATAACAAAGAAAAACGATATTTTTTTTTTGAGCTTGGGGGGGGGGAAACTACTTGTTGCCAGGTTTGGCAAATAGGGCAGGTGGTCAAGCAGTTCAAACCGTAATTAATGGATTTTCGCCATTGCAACCGCTGAGGTTTGAGATGGAGCATTGTCTTAGTGAAACTAAATTTTTTTTCTTTTAGAAATGTAGCCATTTTCCGCAGTTTCTGCCATCAGCTTATCAAGTAATGTTGCATAATATTCTCTTTTAATGGTGTTCCCTTTTCAAGATATTCTATTGAGACAATCCCATGGCTGGTCCAAAAAATTGTTGCCATCACTTTCCCAGCAGGAAGAACAGTTTTTACCTTTTTTGAAGCCGATTCAACCTTTGTAGTCCTCTGTTTTGACTGCGTTTTTGTTTCTGAGCTGTAATGTGAATCTAGGTTTCATCTACAGTGATTAATAATCGAAAAAACTTCGATTCTTGCGCCAACACAACGGTGCAAATGTTCATTCGAACACATTTTTGGTCCAGAGTGAGCAAACGCGGCATCCAACGTGCAGCCAGCTTGCGTATATCTAGGTTTCAATATGTGCCAAACACATTTTCTTTTTGTCCAAAAAACGTGTTTGCTCTGCTATCTCTCTAACCTTGATTTGACGGTCGTCCAGCACCATTTGGTATATTTTAGCGATATTTTCGCCAGTGGTTGCAGCTTTTGGCCGTTGCAGTTTTTGGCCTCAACGTTCATCGTCACCCAAGCTGGTATGGCCACCTTTAAATTTAGCTGCCCAGAACTTCACAGTGCAGAGTGATGGTGGTGCAGAGGCCCCGTACACTGTGTCCAACTAATCTTTAATCTGAGTAGGCGTATTACCTTGCAAAAACAAGTATATAATGACAGCACGATATTCGATTTTTTTCCATTTTTGCAAAAATGGTCACATTAACTGACATAAGTGATTGTCAAACAAAAAAATTCGCTTTCAAAATAGCTGAAGTTTTGGTTAGTAGTTAAAGTGATGCTGAAATAAGTTCCCCCACTTTGGTTGATTTGAGCTGCCATCTACATATGGAGGTCGGAAACTTTTCAGATAGCCCTCGTATATATATATATATATATATATGTGTGTGTGTAAGAACAATTTACATCTTGCAATACGTCATGCAAACACAATTCGATGTTATAAAAGGAAATTTGAATAGATAACTTCCGCAAAGCATTTTGCAATTACCTTCATATCCATAAGTGGAAGAAAGAAAGTTTTAACTTTTAAAGTGATCAAACAATTTTATTCTTTCATATTGCTCTGCTCGCGTTATATAATATTTTAATCTATGCCAGTCCATAAAGCAGCACTAATCTTATTCACAGTCTGCTTCCGAATTATCATAGAGAAATGCTTCCTAGAATTTACAAGAGGCAAGAACTGTTAAGAAATGTTATCGGCAAAAATATGCTACTGTTTATGTTTCTGTTATCAGTTAACTCATACACTTTCACACCATAATTCATCATGTGTAAATATACTATCAAAAAAAGGAGGGTAAAGTTTTATATCAGAATAAATGTTACTTCTGCAATACCATACATTAAATATACTATAGTAGAAATTCAACGAAAATACGCAAAATGTAGGCAGTAGATATTTGATTGTTTCCCATTTACACTGTAATAAATGTGACAATTGCATTCTAAAAAGATAATAGAAAAATCATCATTTCATACCGTAATTAAGCTCTTCAGACCCTTATACGGAGTTTTCGTAATGGATCTGAAATTATATCCTCAGAAATTCTTAAAGAGCCTAGTAAAATATACACTGCTCGACATTGAAAATGCAACACCAAGAAGGAGTGGTCAGAAATTTTTGCAAATTTTAGAGTAGACGCACGTAACTGAGTTATGCGAATGATGTGAAATACGCAGCTCTCCGACGCACGTGAAGTAAGATATAAGGGAAGGAACGTGCAGAATGGACAATATTCGTGTCGTTATTTCTGCCAGACGAATGATCGAAGAAAGTTAGTTTTTGTCTCGAAGGATACCTGTAATAGGAGAGAATGCCAGGCCGTCGTCAACGAAGGCACTTCCAGCAGATAGACGATGATCGGACTGAGAAGGACGGGTTTGTCCTTACGTCGAATCGCAGCTGATACCCACATGGATGCGAGCACGGTGCATCGGTTATGACGAACATGGTTGGAACAGGGAAATGTGGGAAGAAGGAGGGGTGCAGGTGCAAAAAGAGTGACGTCAGCACGCGTGGATCGACGCATCCGCCGACAAGCTGTGGCGATCCCGCAAGTCACCTGTACCGCGATTCTTCAGCATGTGCAAGATACCCTGGATGTTCCCGTGTCAACCAGAACCATTTCCCGTCGATTGATTGAACGTGGCCTGCACTCACGGTGTCCGTTAAAAAGACTGCCATTGACCCCACAGCATAGACGCCAACGTTTAGAATGGTGTCGCACTGGAGCGATGTGGATGACAGAATGGCGAAACGTCGTGTTCTCAGATGAGTCACGCTTCTGTTTATCCAGTGACAGTCACCGCATACGTGTGTGGCGTCGACATGGAGACAGATCTAATCTGGCAGTAACTGTAGAACGCCCCACCACACTACGACGTGGCATAATGGTTTGGGGCGCTATTGCCTACGATTCCAGGCCACCTCTAGTTCGTATTCAGGGCACTATGACGCCCCAACGATACTTGGATAATGTACTGCGGCTGGTGGCAATACCCTACCTTCAGGCGCTGCCTAATGCAATATTTCAGCTGAATAACGCCCGACCACACAGTGCTCGCATCTGCCAACATGCTCTGCAAGGTATCAAGGTGTACAGATGCTTCCCTGGCCGCCATACTCTCCTGACCTGTCGCCAATCGAACATGTGTGGGATGTGATTAGACGCCGTTTGCAGACTCTTTCCCTGCCTCGTTCAGAAGACGAACTGTGGCAAATGGTTGAAAGGGAATGGAGAGCCATCCCTCAGGATACCATCCGCACTCTTATTGACTCTATGCCTAGACGTGTTTCTTCGTGCATCGCTGTCCGCGACGGTCCTACATCCTACTGAGCCGACGCCGTTCTCGCTCTGTATTCTGATTATCATTTTGAAATAAAGATCACTTATTGCTGCTTGCTAGCTCTGTCTTTTTTCCAAATTTCATCATTTTCTGACCACTCCTTCTTGGTGTTGCATTTTCAATGTCGAACAGTGTAATACTGCGTGATATATATTTAAAAAACATTTTTCTAATGAGAAGGGCATAATATGCTATAGTCTCTCCCAAATCTGTTTTTCAGGTAAGAAATATTAATGCAACTGAGTTGTAGCTCATTTCTTTTAATCGTCATATGATACTGTGCGTTTGAATTACGCACAACGACCATTAAATCAACGTCCCGCATGCTGTAAAGTTTGAAGGCAAGTAAGGAACTAGTCGAGTTTTCTGTAAGTACTAAGCACGTTGAAAGGCGGATGCATTCTAAGTAAAAGGTAGTTGATATAACGAAGCGGTAAGCAAGCACACGCGTTTTGCAGCGTATTATGTCTCTGCTATCAAATGCAGGGGCAAATGTCAGCTTTAGTTTAAAAGGTTTTTACATCGCGGTAAATTTGATATTCATTATGTTCATGTACTTGCATAAGCAGTACTAAAGTTTCATTTTTTTTTCACCATGATTTCTGAAATTTTCTTTAACACTTCTGGTACCAAACAGGATAATGTAGAAGTTCTCTGTATGGTAGGAGAGAATGGGGAAGTAATATGCACCAAGGGCGAATGTACTTACAAGTGTAGTAAGTACACAAGGTAGTAGTGGGGTGTATTTATTAAAATACGCATATACGCCTTTTATGTATGCATTGGTAAAGATCAAAGAAAAGAAATATTTCAACACTTGCTTATAATTTTCCGTATTTTAAATAAATATATATAAGGAAGGGACTATTCTGAACTTTTGAGAAGAGACGGGGGAAATTTAAATAACTTAATATTGAGTTCCCTTAGGAATTTTTAGTCGCCTTAAATGCCCAAAGAATATAAGCCGTTTAAACTGTCAATCCAGTAGAAACGAATTAACTCTCGTATTGTTTATTTTTCCTAAACTATAGATCTTATTTGTGACGTGTAGTTAATCTTATTGTAATGTGAAATGATGCGTGTTGTCTTATACGCTGACAGCATTATCTATCTTTTAAGCTTTTAAAAATCGATAGTATGATCAGTAGAGGATTACAGCCTGGAATTCATAAAATCATATTGTAATTTTAGAATTTGAAGTAAATAAATAAATATGCTAAATTTACTGCTTGTATAATGGCAGAACGGCTAGAAAGAAAGGAAGGTATGTGTAATGATTCAGAAATTAAGATGCCGTTGAATAGGTAATTTTATTGGCATCTAATTGAATGCACTCGTGAGCTAGAGATGAGACTTTTCTTGTCAGAATGAGCAAAGGTGTTTCTCTTCCCTCTTGAATTACACTTTCACAACTTCTACAAATAAAGTGTGTATGTACACTTTATTTATAGAAGTTGTTTATTTGTATAACATATACATACAGTGTGGTAAATCAGTGGAAGTAATATAATTTCATGTATCAGTCGACATTAAAAACGCAGTTTGTTATCTTGTTACTGAATTTCATGGAAGAATGGTTGCCAGCTCTTCAAGGTGGTTGGACTTCTATTTTCACCCTACTGTTGAGGAAGCGCACCCCGGGGTGCCGCTTTTCCACACGATAGGACTTTCGTATACCATATATTTCGATAGGACCATATATTTAGAGTGCCCCCATGCCGAAAAGACGCTATACATTTACAAACCTTCATGCCTTCTCCTTTATTCGAACCCGAGCCCTTCGGCACCGCAGCAGGCTTCCCTAACCACTATACCGTCTGGGCGGCTAAGAACTCAGTAGTACTGACTTATTAATATTTGTTTATAGAAAAATGGAATTTGTAAATGAATGAAGTTGTAACTTATTTGTACGTCAAGGTAATATCGATGTTTCTATTAGGAGCGACAAATAGCTCTTGATTTGCTAGCCCTTTGCACTCGATGGCAATCACTCTTACCGTCTTTCGGTTAGACCAGGGTTTCTTAAACTTTTTTCATTCGCGACCCCTTTTTATCACTGAGATTTTTTTCGCGACCCCCAAGACCCCATAATATTTACAAAAATTTTGTGGGACCCCCATTAAGTATTTACAAATTCGACACACACATCGCTGAAACCGTCAATTTTTTCACTTGTACTGTCATCTTGTATCACTTGTACTATTGCAGTTTTAGGTCATTAACTATAATTTCTATTTTTAAGATATAGAACAGTGTCAAAATTTTGAATAAGTAACAGACGAAATGATAGCGTCACGTGCAAAGCAAGAAAAATGAACGCTTATATTATAAAAAGAATGCGTCGAAACGTTTTCGTTTTTTCCTTTGTCTGTATTGTCTTATCTTTATCTATTTTCAGATACATTGTGTAAAATTATTTTAATAAGAAATATCAAAACTGCTAAAATTTTTGGCGACCGGGGTCACGACCCACAGTTTAAGAAACCGTGGGTTAGACCAAAGAATTTCATGTGATTCCTCTGTTTGTAAATGCCAAGAGTTGGTGCGATGCTTCTTATTTATTATTATGATAGCTGTAAACGAAGGTTGACAAGAATCCAGCATTGACGAATAATAATTATAACTCGCATTTATAAATGTTGCGAATAAAATTGAGGCAATATATCATTAGTTTCTAACAGTGTATATTTTTTGCACTATGTATGGCTTCAGAATGTTTTTAAACAATATCTAAAAGATATAGAAAGTGATTTCGAGTGTAATTACTGAAAATATATGTAATGTTAGAAATTAAAGCAATATTGCCAGCTAAGATGAATTACGATATGTATATTTTAAGGTATTATTTTATCCTGCATAAACCTGAATATAATTTTTTCTTTCTTTACAGATGAACATTATATGCTACTGTTATGAAGAAATGTAGTTTCCCCTGTTATGTAAGTTTAAATTTACTGATATTTTAATTTATCCGCGTGTTTTGAATACAGAAAATGCATATGTTTTGTGATTTTACTGTTCACTTCTTAAAGGTTTATTAACTGTGTTAGAGCCAGTTGTTCATGATTTTTGAAATTCTTTAATTGGTATTTTTTATTTATTTACTTTAGATTGTTAGGTTGGATTTATTTTAAGTTGAAATGCTTAAAATATATTGAGGTATTTTTTTTTTCAATCTTAATAAAAGAATATGAACATTGTACTTTTAAAAGCTTTCGAAGTTATATAATGGCTGTAGGCCGTGTATCCTAATTCCATATTTGGTAAATAAAAAATAAAATTTTAACATAAACTTCTAGTTTAACGCTAAAATAGAGAAAAAAAAAAAAAAAAACTTCTAGCTTAAACTTTTTCATCACGGCTGTTGCGTGCCTTCGTTCTATCCTCTACGCTAAGAGTTCCACTCTATCGCTAAAGATAAAACAAAAAACGCTTTACTTTTATTAAATATCTTTACGTGTCTTTCGCTTCCTACGACAATAATAAATATTAATCCTTATAGTTATTTAAAAACATAATAAATAATAAAATATAAAAACTTACCAAAGATATGATGCGGAGAAAAAATGCTCTGTTATTTGCAGTCGTTAACATCATACTAAAAGCAAATGACAAGGGTAATAAGAATACCCCCTCCCCCCCAAAAAAAAATCTGAAAGGTTTCAGATTTTAAACTACGCCCAAAGGGGCATTTTTTTTAACATTTTGTCTGTTACCTTTATTAAATATTACGTTTTTCGCACTTGAACCATAAAATTCCGTTAAGAGCAATATCGCAAAATAGTCTTAAATTGAACATATTTTTAGAATTTCCGATACAGAGTCTCGCGCGCTAGAGATAAAAATATTTTTTTCTGTACAACGTTGCAATTGCTAGCTTTGAAATCCTTGAGTTTGTTACTCAAAAATTCGTTAAAGTTTACAAAATATTAAATCGATAATAAAACAAATTCCAAATTTCAAATTATCTTCCACATGCCCATATTCGTAGGAGGATTACGTCATTCAAAATTCGATGGCTCTATGTACCTTTGTTTTATTACAATGCAAAACATATACATACATTTATGCAGATTTTTCATTATTTAATTTCCTCAAACATAATGCAGGACTCTAACACAAAATTGCGAAACGAAAACAGTAGTCCTTCAGGGACAAAAGTGCCTTTGGACTAAACTAAAAAAAAAAAAAAAAAAAAAAAAAAAAAAAAAAAAAAAAAAAAATCTGAACGGTTTCAGATTTTAAGTACGTCTAAAAGGGGCGTTTTTTTTTTTTTTTTTTTTTTTTTTTTTAACCGTTTTGTGCGTTGCCTTTATTTATTAAATATCATGTCTCACTTAAACCATAAAATTCAGTTCAAGAGCAATGTCGCAAAATAATTTTAAAATGAGCATATCTTTAGAATATCCGATACACAGTTCCATGCGTTGGAGCTAAAGAGGGTCCCCCCCTTAGAGTGTTGCCATTCCTCGCTTTTAAATCGTTGAGTTTGTTAATCAGAAATTCGTTAAAGTTTTACAAAATATAAAATCGATAATAGAACAAATTCCAAATTTCAAATTTGGGCTTTCAGATGCTCATATTTGCAGTAGGATTACGTCATTCAAAATTGGGTGGCTCTAGGTACCGTTGTTTTATCACATGCGAGAAACATACATACATATTTATGCAGATTCTTCATTATTTAATTTCCTCAAATATAATACAGGGCGATAGTATTTGGTGGCAACGATTTTAAAAGTGATACAGCCTTTTAAAGTTTTCAACGTAAAACGAAAACAATAGTCCCTTTGGACTAATAAATCGTAAATCTCGCCTAAGTCCAGAATTTATCTTAACCCATTCCTGTTAACGTCTTTTCCTTAAGTGTCAAAACTAAGAATTCGAATCGGTCTCTTGCCACTGTGTTGCTAACACTGAATCACTTCATCAGTAATCTTCAAGACGCCAATTTCTTGGTAAGTCCCGTTGCAAAAATAAACCCTAAAAATTTCTTCATTTCTTCATCAGTTGGTTTTTAACGACGTATACGACTTTTTGGTTTGGCTGTTGATTCATGAATGCATTGCTCCGCGTACCTGTTGGTTTGAAATACGATGATTTGCATTATTTCTTTAGTGACAGTTATGAAAAACTTCTGTTGGTCGCTGGAAGGCCGAGAGGTCTGTACATTCTGGATGCATTATGCCACTACTGCCCTGAAAAATGTCATTAGTCGGCGTTAATTCGTAGCAACTTTACTCTATTTATATGACGTTGAAGCATTTTTAGAATGATCAGCTTCACTTTCTTTACGTTGCAATACTTTCTGTAGTATAAACATTAGTATTCCAGCCTGAGACACACTGAAGTGACTCCATATTTGCTTCATCTCTTTCTGCAATTTCTTCGACATTTCTTTCATCTTTGGTGCCCGAATCGGCAATACAGTCGGTAAGTTTACAACTGCTTTACCTATCTGAGTCGATGACCTAAATATACTCTTCATCAGATAAATTGAGCTATTTTTATTGGCTCGTCAATTGAAAGAAGCTCTCGCTTGCTCATTTTTCTTTTTAAAGAATGTAAAAAGTATGTAAAACGCACGCCAAACGTACAAGTGATACTGTAAGGAACTTCTATAGTTGTTATGGTTGCTGTGAACATAAATCATTTAAAAAAAATGAAAAATCGCATTTAAAGTTCTCAGATTAACATTACATAGCATATATATGTTACGGTGAAACACCGAAATTTGGAGAATGTCGACTTTCACCGGTGAATGTCAACATTCACATAGTCTCTTGGTGTATGTCCGAAATATTTTCCAAATACTTTTATTTCTGACTTACACCGGTCAATGTCGACATTCACCATATACTAATGGTGACTGTTGAACATATGACAATATTATATTTTCTTCTCCGTAATTCAGTCGCGAATAAACGCACTTGAAACTTGCAATAAGAACTTAAGAATATGAGAACCTAAAACACACAATACATTCAAAATGAGAAAGGAAAATAATAGAAGTTAAAAACTTACTTAATTATACAGTACGTTCTAAATGAGAAAATAAAATAACAGTTATAAAAAACTTACTAAATTATGTGATTCAATTATTTATTGCAACAACTTAAACTATTATGGCACTTTATGACTTCTCTTTTCGACTTTCACCAGAGCATATCTGTGATTGTCGACATACACCGGTGAGGGTCCGAATATACAAGAATGTAGTGAAATATTCGGTGTTTCACCGACGTATTTGGTGAATGTTGATATTCTCCGGTGAAAGTCGACATTCTCCAATTTCGGTCTTTCACGGTAACATATACACAACTATACACGTTGCCAAACGAAAAAGAAAAAAATACATAATAAAAATACTTTGCCAGGTTCTGAAGACTAGTTCCAATGCTTAAAATTATTTAGTTAACAAGTACCATAAAAAAGGGCGAAAATTGCATTTTTAATTTGCCCTTTAAATTTTCACTTCCGCTGTGACAAGCAAAAACTTCTGGTTTGTCATCTCTCAGAAAAACTGGGATATCTGCACTTCTAATAAACATATCGCGAACGGAAAAGTTGTTTTTGATAGCTAAGAAGATGGCCTTTTAGAATGTGAAATAAAATTTGAGATTTTTTAGCCAAAACCAGTCCTTTGAACGAGGTCAGTTACCTTAATTTGATTAAATTGTACATTCACACTTTAACATTTTACCGACCAATCGCCTATTAATCGGCTTTGTTTTCGCGAACGCCTACCGACCGCTAGCCTATTAATCGGCCTTTTTTCGCGAACGCCTACCGACCGATAGATAGCCTATTAATCGCTTTTTTGTTTCGGGGTTACCTAAAAATAGTCTATCAATCGGTAGCCATGGCGATAAACAATTGCCCTTTGCTATATCATCTGCATTTTATTATTGGGGAGAATCTGCGGCTGGTCGGACGTGCGTATGCTGTTGAACCGCTAGCGGTCGCTAAAGTGTTAAGCATTATTTTAGTAAAAAGCTCTGTTGTGTCGAAAAAGAGTTCCCGCTGTTAAAGTTGCAGAAACTAAAGGTCTTCGCCTTAGTCAGTCATAGAAGAATGAGCTTGTCCATGCCCGGTTACAGCGTTAAATCTTTCGTATGCTTTTCATGCAAATCCTGTAATCCCGCTGTTATTTTCGATGGTCTTTTCTAGTCGACAGAAGGTGTTGTTAAGACGGTAGAATCCTTAAGATTTCCCAGATTTATTGTAGTAAATGGAAAATAAGAGTATAACATATACAAGGTAATCTTCTCGTTGTGACTAAAGATGGCACCTTGTTATATGTACTTACTTTCATTCATCGCTTCTCTTCACGTATTCCAGTTTATAGCGTAAAATTGAATCCTTGAAATTTTTCCAGTGTGTGTATTCTGTTTCTAAAGTGTTATAATTCTTAAGCTTCATAGTAGTTTTAAGATGCAACTCTTGCAAAAGTTCTCATCATAAAACAAATTTCCGTTCAAAATTTCCTTCTCTATTGCTTTTAGAGGACGGGGCATATATTTTAAGCTAGCGAAATACGTCAAGATATTTTTATTGTCCTTATCCTTCCTTTATTTTATTGTCTTATTCCTAAAATTATTTGAATTTAAAAAATAATTGTTTAACAAATAAAACGTCTGAAATTTGTAATCAGGTTTAATTCGCAAAATACGCAGCAATTGTTGGTGCATAATGTCGTGCAGATGCACCATACACCTAGTTGTGGAAGGTAAAATGCCTGTATTCATTTAAATGCGTGTATATTTTATAGTGTAAATTTGGGCGTTTAGAAACTCTTTTATTTTTAAAAATCTAAATTCTGATATCTTCGTTTGTCTCCGTGCCTCCCTCTCCGCGCGCTCGTAGCATATGACCTAGCATTATCAGGTGCATAAATCGTAGCATTATCAGATGCATAAATATGTCCCATAAGGGAGGGATTCTTCAGAACCAACACATGCTTTAATGTGGTTAAAGAAGTTCAATTTTAGTTATGAATAAAGTTTTGAACGTAGTTATGAATAAGGTCATTTTTTAAACAATAAAAGTTGTAGAAAAATTAAATTTTTAGAAAAATAAAGAAGAATTATCGCACACCCCATTTTAGTTTAGGCTCCACTGTAAAGAATATTTAGAACCTAAGCCAGGAAATATGATGAATCAAATATGCTTCCCCTTCCCTTTCGGGATTCGAATTCCAATTTCCAACTGGTGCCCACCAGTGGTTGAGCGATTAAGTTGCTGATAGTTGTAGTTCGAACGGGATGGCTGCATGAAAGTTTTCGTTTTGTCCATAAATGTGAACCCGTTTCCCTTAGAAATATATAATCCATCACAATGCGATTATACCTTATAAGTTGATCGTTAAGAGTCTGATAGTGGGAAGTTTTGTTTAAATTCAGTGTTCACCTGAAAAGTATTGGCATGTTCTTGGGAATTTTAATGCCTTGCTTAGGATGCCAAGAGAATGAGAAAACTTGGAGAACTTTGCTCTGGATAAATTGTTTTAAAACTTTCTTCCTATTTTCTGAGCAGAATTCGACACGTAATTTTTTATACAAACGATTTAACATCATGTTAATATGATTTCCGTTAATGAATTTCAGTAACATAATTTTTAAATCGCTAAAAACTGAATAAATACAAAGCAGTAACAAGATGGCAGAAAGAAATTCCAGTTACGTTTGAAGGTCACTGCTAATTAGTAATGCTGCGCCAAATATGCGAATGGAAATATACATATACTAATACAAGTTAAATATTATTATTAAACATGAATTCTGAAGAATAATTTCGGAAGATCTATATTAAAAAATATGCTTCTGAAATTAAATGCTTTGAAAAGAAATCAAAGCGCTTCTACTTACAAGGTCACACTGGGGAAACCATACAAGCTAAGAAGGACTACGAATTTCTGCTAGTTTCTTATTAAACATTTGAAGTGTTGCGTTAATTTAAATTTTCGTCGTATACCTCGTCGTTTAAATTTTCGTCGTAAAATTTCGTCGTATTTCGTCGTATGTCAGGTATTAAAATGAATATCATGGGCAAATGCTTTCTGGAATTTTTTCGAGTCAAGATATTAGCGGAACAAGATAACGCCAGCATGGCTGCATTTTTGTATTCACACCAACTCTCTTCGCTGAATTTTTTTTCTTCCTCGAATCTTCTTTTTGATGTGTTATTTTTTCTGATAAAAGTTAAGGTTGTTTCGGAAAACTCCCATCACACTGCGTTATATAATAATTTCATTGAGCTTTTGAATGTAGCTGTTCAGAATTATAATTAATCTCGTTTTAAGATTTCATTGGAAGACAAATGTTAGAGAAACTAGCATCGCAGATTTACTAAAATAATTTGGGAAATTATTGAGTTCTTGAAAGCTGTACATTTTTGTAAGCATTAAAGTTTCGAGAGGTGGACGATATCTTCATTTCTGTCTATGTTATTTTGAAGTATTTATTTTTTGCATGTATTAAATATCACATAAATGAAAACTTTGGACCTAGTAAAAAAAATCAATAAATTAAACCTTAATGACATGGTTCTTTCTTTCCTTTTTTTAAATCAAGGATAGAATCTGAGAAAAGTTTTTCAGATTGTGACGCTGTGGGAAAAGCATGTAAAGGTAGAACTTAGTTAATGGGTGCGGCATTTACTGTAGATATAAGGCTGATTCTGTTATCTCGTTTCGTCTCAGAAAGTACGAAACACTTTACTTAAACTAAAATCGCCACCCAGACATTAACTGGGTTGTTCGAAAATTGTTATTTGACAGAACGTCCCGAAATTAAGTTATTTAAGTCTCTGCGCGAAATTCTTAATTGACGTCGCATCACAGCAATATTATCTTCCATGAAGGTTGTAAATTAGCAGTTTTG
Source organism: Stegodyphus dumicola (assembly GCF_044657685.1). NCBI lineage: Eukaryota > Metazoa > Arthropoda > Arachnida > Araneae > Eresidae > Stegodyphus > Stegodyphus dumicola. Next base: position 188,836,690 of record NC_140781.1, read on the forward strand.
TAATTTTTTAGGTGCTGCTAAATCAATCCGCTTTTATAGGAGGTAGCATTTCGTCATAATTATTTCTACATTCTAAAAATTGGCTGTTACTCGACATACTCTTTATGAAAAGCAAAATTTCATATGTAACGGCCAGATGCGAAGTTGAGAAAATTAATGAGCAGTGATTGCACGCGGCGGAGAGTGCGGAGTTCCGGTTCTTTAAAAGCATATCTTGCCAGGAAATCGCCATCAATAAGATTTGCGCCAAGTATGGAATGTGGATCTTCTCGATCTGCAGACGAGTGCTTTTGATGAATTTATATAATTGTCTTTTGGCCCCTGCTAGTTTGTGTGATCAAGACATTCTACTTAAGTGTGTCTCTCTGTAAATTTTTCACTTTTCTCGTTTCCTTCCAAGGCGCTTTCCGGGGCCGAAGCGGTTAAATACTGCGGAATGCTGGTAGTTCGTCCTGAGTTCGAATCCATATGAGCGGGCTGGTTGCCTGGTTGGTGTTTGTAGTTTTTCTCCATGTGTAACGTGAATACGAGCCAGTTTCCCTCAGAAAGTCCGCCACGAAGACAACTCTTCCTTTAGGCATATAGCAGTAATGCTTTGCCATACGGGGGGGGACTTAACCCAATCCTTCCAAATATGGTAAGCGTTGCAAAGAAAAGAAAGTTTAAAACCTGAAAACAGTTGATGCGAATTGTAAAGTACGCAAAACACGATCAAGAATTAAAATAAGTCCTATATTTGTATATGAACTGTCTCCAAATGTCTCTCTCTCTCTCTTTTTTTTTTCTCCTTTTTTTTTCCTCAGTAAGTAAAATGCAATGTTTCGCCATGGCATGTAGTAGTCAAATTGCTATTAATACTTTTTCCAGTACATTTTCTTATTTATAAGTGTCCGTGTTATGATTAACTTTTTTCTTGTATGATGGGGTCCTCAGTTATTTCCTTTTTGCAAATAATTACGTTTTTGCGTATAAGGTGGTATAGTACAAAGTCCGAAATCCGCACCTAAAAACCACCAAAAACGTTTTTCTCGTAGGCTTTACGCATGCGCATTTGATTCACCCCCTTCGTGCATAATAAAACATCTGGAGAGTCCCGATTCCTAATTTCACTTCGACACTAAATAAAATAACTTGTTATTGAAGAAACCATTTTAGCATAAATTTTTACGATCAGTAATTCGGCTCCGTTGCTGCGTATCTGCTTGGCACACATCTCAAATCGAGACATTCCACATAGATACATCGTTGATATGACGCCAACCTGGCGAATCATTATTTTATTCCTTTCATCACCACATGTTTATCAAAACATGACATCTTGAGTAATGTAGCGATGCCTAAAAAGTTTTATGTTATTAATTGAATAATAAAAGAGTATGGTAACCTTTTATGTTGACATTACGCTTGGCGATGATTAGATTTAAGTTAAATGAGTTAAAAATGTTGACGAGGAAAAATTTACCAAAAGTTTTTTTCCATGTGCTAAAAATAGATTTTGTTGATGGCCATTTAGGGCTATTTGAATTAAGAATAACTGATTTGTTATTCACATAAACCCAGACTCAGAACCACCACCAGGGCTCGTATGGCCGTACCGAGTTGCAGAATTTAGGACCCACAGAGACTGCATCAGGCGGTAAGATATCTAGCGCCAGCCCTCAATAAAGTTTAAGTATATGTGGGACTTTATTTATTCAGAAATCTGATAAGCCTTTAAGCATGTGCAAGAAATATACATAAGTATAAAAAATAACTAAACTAATACAATTCAGTCTCAGTGCGCGATATAAGCAAGATAAAATTTAACAGAGCCAAGCTCATGATGCATAGCCATATATGTATAGTGAAGGATAGCTAAATTTGATGATGATTGCTGCTAATTTTAAAGGATTTCGGATATCGCAAAACAAAGGTGAAATTTTCTAATTAACGGATTTTGTAAAGAAATATGGAGAAGCGGTTATAAATGAAGATGATGTAAAAGAAGTTTTTCATTGTGATGACAATGCTTATCAATCATCAATCAATTAAGGAATGGCGAAATCTGTAATATGGTGCTAGATTCAGAAAATACCGCTACCGACAGTGAAGAAAGTGACAGAGACGTTACTGAAAACGAGAAAATTTCAATGGACAAGTTAGTCAGAATTCTCGAAACAACAGTTACAGAACTTCAACAATGTTATACTGAACAAGAGATTATGTCTGTCTACAGAATTAAAGAGAAAGTATTAGCACAAAAAATGAAGCAATTTAAAGAACTTGCATTGAAAGAAATGTTGAATAAGGTAAAGAAATAAATATTAAGTTTTTTTTGTAAATTTTGATGCCGTTTAGATCATAAATACTTAACGATTTCATATTTTTAGTTATATAATTTCTACATGCCATCTTACTAGATTTAAACTGATGATCTAATATTCGGAATCGCCGAAGTCCCGACGAGTCCGCATTTCGGACTTTGTATTGTTCTTATTTTTCGATGAGAGCCTAATGGATGATATTCAAAAGACTTTACAGGCGATGGTTTTAACGCGAATTCAAGAAACTGGCATCATTTTATAAATCATAATTCACAAGTGTAAGAAGTTAGAATACACATCTCTGTGGGCAAAATTTCGTGTTTTATTTGCTGAATTGTTTGAAAATTCGACAATTAGTCGTCCAGACGTTTTGTTATTGATATATAGAAATAATTCAAAAAGGAAAGCTTTAAAATTTAATAGAATTAGAAATAATGTGTTTTATGTGAGAGTTTTAATGTGAGAAATAAAATTTAGACTGTATAATCAAATAAAAACTTTGAACTACAATTGAATTTAAAATTTTGTAAGATAAATTTTACCCGAATTCGATAGATTGCTGTCAAAATATAGCATCTGATATAATTAAAACAGAAATTAAAGTTGTTAGTATGCTTTTTGCCTCCCGGTTCCTTCTTAAATTCTAAAAATTCTGCCGTTCCTAAATCCAGTCGCCCCTTACAGCCATATACAGGCCGCCGGTAAATGGCATAATGACACCCCCCTTAAAAAAAAAAGAAGCAACTGAAAATCATAGAAAATTAGTGGTTTGATGCTTTTTCTGCTTATTTAAAATAATGTTATTACATAGCTGCGTATGAACGTATGAGATGAAATAGACCTGTTCAAAGATTAAATACTTGGTGCAATGTTATTGACTGGCGTCCCGTTAACTAAAAATTAACATTTTAAGGCTTTATCTGATATAAATCTAACAGAAACATAAAATAAACTGCAAGGGAAACCCGTAGCAGCCTTTATTCACGCGTAAGAGATTTATTTCATTTTAGGAATGCTCTTTCCGAATTGCTAACATTTTAGGAATATACAGAGAACTGTCTGCTAAAGCATCCATAGGCATGTGCCGAAGTCTCAAAATATGCACTCTTACTTTTGCGGCAAGTTTTGTTTCTTCGTAGTTTCGAAATTCTTGTATAGAAGGAGTGGTTTGACCCGTACGTTATCGCTATCTGAAATATATCTAAAATACATTACAGGTAAAATTTAAGATAGCTCTCAGTAAACAAGCCCACTCTAGGATTTCCGTGAAGTAATCAGCGAAAACGAAGAGAGCGATTAATCGCCAAATGTGGTGTACGCGAATAACACCAAATCAGTTTCCTTTTGTACTCTGCTGCCATCTGGTGGCCGTTTTTTAACATAAGACTCTGTCTTTATCATTTGCCCAGCGATCTTAATGTTTTAATACACCCGTTTAAAATTTAATTTAAATACAACTTTAACCTCTTACAACTAATGTGATTACTTAGCTGTACAGGCTTCTATTATTTAAATTACAGAATGTAGTATTGATGAACTGAGGTGTGCTAAGCTGGTTTTCACTAAATTAGTACTTAGCAAAAATAAATCCATTCTCTTTGTGTCTGAAGTTTTTAGCTTCTGCTAAAATAACCGTAATCATTATCATAACAGCGGAAAAAAGTAATGGAACTTGTAGCAGAATTCAGGATTTTATTTTATATTGTAATTATTAATTATATATATGTCCTTGTCAATGATGCATATGATCATTTCTAATTTCTTTTGGATAATAAAAATGAAAATTACTGATGGGCTGGTTATGCTGTCCCCATAGCTTCCGATGTCGAAAAACTCAACTAATACTTGTATTTTCTCAGGCGGTTATTTTTATTTTTTATTAAGTACCTTTTAAATTAAAAACTAATTAATATATGTCATTAAGAATAATTTAATTTCTATGTATGGTTTCAAAGTATGTCTAGTACTTTGGTTGATTAAATGAAGGTTTTTCATCATATACTAATATTTATTCTCAACAGAAAAAATATTTCATAAAAAAACCTGTAAAAAGGAGGTTTATTTAAATTCTGGTATGTTTATGTACAGATATTCCTTATTATACATCACTCTGTTTTAAAAAAAGACCCACATAAGTACTTATTTTCATTGAATGATTGCAGTGTGATGATATTTTAAATTTACTTCTAGAAAAGACCTTTTTTAAAGAAAAGAAAACATATTTAAATGAAAAAATAAAATAAGGATAACTTTTCTTTGAATGATTATATTGTTGTAATTGTGAAGGAGCTGTCAGTTTTATAATAGTTTTACAGTATTTTGTTTTTATTGCATATGGGAGTTTTAATGATGGGGAAAAAAAAAAAAAAAAAAAAAAAAAAAAAAAAAAAAAAATATTGGTGTAGGTTAGTCAAGTATTGTCATATTTCAGGCCTTTCGCATAACCTCGGTAGGTAAACAAACCTTAGCTTTCATCATTGTTTGTGGGTAGATACAGAAACAATAGGCTTACTAGCATGACAGATAGTAAGCAGCGAATGAGTTGGCTGCAATTTTTTGGAAAGGGGGGGTACAGTATTTTGTTTTTATTGCATATGGGAGTTTTAATGATGAAAAAAAAAAAAAAAAAAATATTGGTGTAGGTTAGTCAAGTATTGTCATATTTCAGGCCTTTCGCATAACCTCGGTAGGTAAACAAACCTTAGCTTTCATCATTGTTTGTGGGTAGATACAGAAACAATAGGCTTACTAGCATGACAGATAGTAAGCAGCGAATGAGTTGGCTGCAATTTTTTGGAAAGGGGGGGTTGCTTTTCGTACAGGAAGCATAAATGTAAGTCTCCTTTCCTTAGAAATTCCTCCACAAAAGTGTTCCTCTCCTTAGGCGGTAGCCCTCAGAATTAAACTAACTGCCATACTGAATTAAAGAAACATTATAGAAAGATTATCCCTTTATGAAAAATGAGAAAAAATACTGAGAAGTATGAAAATGTAGCTTTAAAAATTAATATATCAACAGAATAAGCAGAGAAGTTTTAAGGAATTTTCACCTTTCTCTCTGTGTGCCTCCGTGTTGTAACTGGAAGCACTTCCAGCTAGCAGTTGGAAACTCTGGACTTTGAATCCGAGAAAGCGAACTGTTGATTCTTCCTTCGTGTTTCCTGGCGTTAAAAAAAATTTTGATTGCATATAAAATTAAAAAGAAAGTTTAAGAAATCAGTATCAAAAATCAATTGATAAAAAAAGAAATTATTTTTAAGGAAAATATTTTTCATAGATGTTTAGTATATATTTTTATTTAACAACTAAAATGAAGATGTTAGAAATTGTATAACTTCTAATATCCGGTTTCTGTTAGGTGAAAGAATAGGTATATTAAATGTTGCGTTGAATCTGGCAAATCTTATGAGGAAGGAGTACCTGATGTTTACATATTTTAAATAGGACTACCTTTTAAATTAGCATTTAAACATTCAAATTATATAAATGCTTGAGAAACTTCATCAGAAATATCTAGTTTTTAAAACTACATTGTTTCAATAATTCTGGTTGCTAAAAGCAGAATCAGATCTTTAAGAAGATTCAGGAATATAGTTTAGCTCAACCATATCTAAATTCGGAAATTGTATTCAAAATATTTTTAGCATTGTTAGGGTAAAAGAAACTTCAGAAAAATATGAAAATGTGAAAAATATTTTGACCAAAAAACTTTACTATCATTATTTTCTCTATAGAACATAAATTGAATAATCAAGTAGATTTTTAAAAAAATGTTGTTGTACTTCATTAAAACCAAGAGAAAATAAATTGCAAAAAAAGCTTGAATATTAATGCAATACTTTTTATATTATTTCAGTGTTTTATCAAAAAGGTACAGTATTTTCATTTAAAAGTTCTATATTATTACACATATTTATTTTCTAAATATATAAAGTATTAAAAATTATGGTAGGATTGCATGTAGTTCACCTTGTTCAATATAAAATTATTCAGGCACAGTTAATTTGATTGTATATAAGGGACTTCTTTGCTTCAGGTGAAAAGATACCTGGGCATGTCTCTGCATACAAGATTTAAAAACTTAAGTAATAGCTCATGCTTTGAGATGATTTTACAAACAAATTCATTAAACTAAAATGTTAAGCAGTCGCACAGTATTTCTTATTGCTCATAATCCCAGAATCTTTTAATATATGCACCAGTATAACCAATCCTGTAATTTTGAAAATACTCCACAGCGTCTGTTCTTTTGAATACAAATCCAAAATTTTAATCGCCCCCCCCCAAAAAAAATATGTAAGGAGTTAAAAAAACAGAGAAATAGCAGTAACTTATAGCCTTTACTAAACATTACAGGCTGACCATGGGCTTGTGGTTGCATTATAAATGTGATGATCATAGGCATGTCAAGTGACATCTGTCTTATCTGTTTCACTTTGCTTATTGGCAATAAATTGCACTGTTTGGTAACAGTTTTTGTTTGTCAAAAATAGTCATGTGGAAGACACATGTGCCAAATATTTAAATTAAATTTTAATAATCCATTTCACAGCCTAAAAGTATTCTATGAGTGGGCTCTTCTGAACTGGGGCAAACTGGCTGTATCCCAATACATATCAAGACCACTGAACACCGGTAGTTTGTCCCAAGCCTGAAACCTCTTCTCATGAAAGTTATTTTCCAGTCTGTCTGAAGGAATTTTCATTGAAGTCAATATCAGGTTATTAATTTCTGAATTTGTGGTCAGTTTTATTAAGCAACAGCTGTACTCTTGGAAATATGATTACTTACTAAACAAATTCTACAGAATTAGTTGTCACGTGAAGTGAAGAAAGTGAAACAGTCCTTATAAATAATAACAAAATATAGGCATTAAAGTAGGTTTGGCTTATCAATAGTCAACATTCTCCCAGCTTAAGGGGTATCAGAAACCCCTATACCGACAATGTTAAATTGGCCATTTTCGATGTACCTTTTCTCAAAATCTGCTGTAGATACAAGCTTGAAATTTTTTCTGTAATTAAAGTATACCTATCTGATTATACTGAAATGAGCTTTTGAAGCATTTTGAATTTTAGAGTAAATTACAGAATATTTTGTTAGGCATTGTAAAATTTAGCACTTTACTCACACAAAAAAATTTAAAAATTTTTTTTTCTAAGTTTATTACAAAAAGCTCATTTCAGTAAATATTAGGGAACCTAATAAATAAGCCATAAAAAGTTTAGATACCTGTGAGCAGTAGTTCCTGAGAAAAGGTACATCGAGTATAAAAAAATCACGTTTGGAGAAAAACGCGTTTTTATTTAAAAATCCTCATTGATCAAAGCAGTAGATGACAAATTAAAACTAGATTTTTTTACAGTTCTAATTTTCATAGAGATTAAAGAATGGTATTTTTAGAAAGATAAAAGTGTAGAGAATTTGAAAATGCAAAAATCCGAAATCACAATTTTTTGAAGATTTTGCGGTTCCAACACCCCTTAAGTTAACTTCAGGTTTTCATAAATTTTAACATTAGTTTATTTCTTGGGAGAACTTACTGAAACACATTATGAATTCTACGCACTACTAACATTACTATAATTATTTAAAAATAATAATTTTACCAGTTCAGTCTATTAATAATTTAATCTTACGTTCACATGCAGTTCATTTTAGAAGAAAGTCACTAAGTTCTTTCATATTTTACGTCGCCTTTGGCTTTTATCACTCGTGAAATGAACTGAGTTTTATATTGATTCAGCAACATATTTGATGTCAAACAATTTCCAGTGGGTAGATTCTTTGAATTGATCGTAACAGTATACTCAATTTTGTCTTAACTTGAACAGTGCTATCTGCACACCCTGGGATGAGCTGTGGAGTAATACAGCTTCCAATCAGTTTCTGTATCGGGTACTTCCAATTACTTCATCCTCATTTAAGAACAAGTTATGGGTCAAGGGAACTGGATCCCTAGTACCTTCGTGAATGCAAGTTAGAGGTTGAGAGCTTCTGACTGCTTCACAGTCACCAAGAATTATTTGCAATTCTATCAATGTTTTGCCAGTGGTGTTTCTTAGTAGTTGTTTAAGAACACTTATCCATTCTGTCCCACCATCAGGATATTGGCCACTGGTTTTCTCAACATCGTAGAAATACTACAGCAGCATAAATCAGCTGACTTGTATCACGGAAAGTATGCAAACTTAATTTAACCTCACTGCTTCCAACAAACATTGTGGACATATTTATATTGGTTAAATATTCCAAGTCTTTCATCCACTTCAAAAATTCTTCTTTTGCAGTACTATTCACTTCAGCTTCAAGTTTTTCTTTTAGTTCCTAGTTCATCTTCCTTAAATTTCAAGTTTTCTGGACTAACCTCTAGAGTCAGCTTCTTCCATCCCTGTATCACATTCATTAAGAGCTTCTGTCAGTGCTTTGTCAATGGTGTTTCTTACTATAGTCAAATACTGAAAATCTGCAGACCTGAAATCCGCATTGCCTCTCAAAATATAAACATTCAGTTTATAGGTTCCGGAAATAGCAACATTGAGTACGAAATATCGAAGAAAAAATACTTACTGAATAATGACGTCATAATTACCGAATAATAATGAATCATAATGGAAATACCAAATTATTCACATCATGATAAAAGATTTTTCTCCTCTAATCTGCATCGAGGTAAAAAAGGCAGACGATTCATTCAACTCTTCTTTCAAGTTCACGATTCATGTTGTTGTATCTTCTGAGCTTTGTTATTTCACGAGATTATTTAAATAGTCTCGTGAAATACTACAGCAGCATAAGTCAGCTGACTCGTATCACAGAAAGTATGCAAACTTAATTTAACCTCACTGCTTCTAACAAACATTGTGGATATTTTTATGTTGGTTAATGCGGCGTAAAAGCGCTGCATTCATTTGCCTCGAAAACCGCAACGCAGTTAGTTCTTTAGAATGCACTTGTTGAAACTAAATAACGTTTGCATAATCCGAGTTCAGAAAACAAAACATTTATTTTACATATTTTAAAGAAATAACGCTCTGAAACAACATGTTTCATCTACACAATCAATCGATGCTTTCACCAGAGCATTACGCCATCAAACTTGGCACACATCCAAAAGTTCAAATTGAAGAATTACAGAAGCGTTGTTGCCACACAAGAAAAGACATATAGTTACAACTTCACACAATAATAAAACAAAAACACACTTTTGAAAAATAGACAATAATAATAAAAATAGTAATAATAAAATTCTTAACAATATTTTCTCAATTATGCAACAGCACTCGTGTTACAAAGTACGCGTGAGGTCAGACTATGTACATTTACACCCATGGAGCAACAAAGACACTGCGCTGCATCATGGTTTTCGAGATAAATGAAGCAGTGCTTTTGCGCCGCGTAGCAGTCAAATGGTTAAATATTCCAAGTCTTTAATCCACTTCAAAAATTCTTCTTCTGCGGTATTATTCACTTCAGCATCAAGTTTATCTTTTAGTTCCTAGTTAATCTTCCTTAAATCTCAAGTCTTCTGGACTAACCTCTAGAGTCAGCTTCTTCCATCTCTGTATCACATTCATTTTCAGATGGTTCAACACTTGTACTTGATTGAATTTCACTATCAATTTCTACTAACTGTGGAGCCACATTCTCATTTTCTTCTCTCTCTCTGCTCTTCTCTTTACTTCCCATAATTTATTTCTGCATCTTTTCCTGATGCTTTATTAGCCATGTGTATTAAGTAAAAGCCCAACTACCCAGCATTCAACTAACCAGAAAGCTCAAGCAATCGAAATATTTTAGAAAGGTATTTTCCCAAAACATTTTGGAAACGAGTTATTTGTAACATCATTATAAGAGCTCGAAACACTATTAACATGTATACATTGGCAACAAACAGCATGATATAGCATCATGACATTGCAACAAAGTCATAAGATGTTCATTTAGATTTAAGTTAAGTCTGATTACTTCTTGATAAGCCAGTTTAATTATTGTGAAGAATGATTTAAGTTCTGTTTTCTCTACTATTTGGGGGGGAGGAGAAAGAAAAGAAATTAATAATTGGAACTGCATGAAGTGAAGTATTTTTAAAGTAACAGGTTCCAGGCATCAATAAAAGCCACAAAAAGTGACTCTGAAAACATAAACTGACAATGAAAAAATTTATGATACTTTTATATATGCTGTATCCGTAATTCTAACTAAATGAAGAATGATCTGTTTAAATTTCTGCAATAGTTTTTATAATTTTAGGGTGGAAATATTCCCCTCTTTTTTTAAACTATGTTTTTTATACACTCAACCATCCAGAATTTTCATATCTGTTGGATTCAACATTTCCGAAGCTTTAGGGACAGTCGAGCTTTTACTATATCTATTTCATCGTACTTTACTGATACAGAGTCTCTAAAATGTTTCATTATAGCTTATTTAATTTCATCCTTATGTTTCTGCTCTTCAGAATCCATAATACCAATAACTTCTAAGTTCCATAAAATTCTTGTATCTGTTGCAAGTAGTGAAATGAGTCATATTTACATTCCGTCTATTCTGACTACTAGGAACTTATCCAGTTAATGGATTGCCTAATTTAGTTTTCATAGCAACTAAACCTCTTTCAGGTTCTTTTCATTTACCTATAAAAGGTTTTCCTGCAACATTTGATTTTGTAGTGGCCCAGTTATTGCATAAAAAATAATTATTTCTCATGCAATAACTGGGCCAGGGATATATTTTAGCTGAGGAAAATTCTCAGTTGATACAACCTGACTACACTAATTTGCAGAGACCGTACTCAAATTCGGATGTGAATCAAAAACATTCTTGCACAGGCAGAACTATACGTTTACCTGTTAGATTCAAGGACTGACTAAATTATTTTGATAGTCGTTAACACTGCAATACTAGTTACTACCTATTTCTCCATCTTCGTAACGTAACTTAGTTACTGGTGGGGGAGTAGTGTAGTGGCCCAGTTAGTGCATGAGAAATAATTATTTTTTATTTCATATATTTGTTCATGTGTTTAATTATTTTATAAAATTAACTTTAATATTTTGTTAATATTCATATTTATATTTCTTTTATGCTGAATGGCAATAAGTAGTTCATATTTATATTTAAATTTCTTTATGCTGAATGGCAACTAGTTCTAGTTCTGATTCATGATTGCTAGGTTTTGGTTTCAAAACGTTGCTCATAGCGTCGCATTTCGATAGCTGGAAAATAAAATGCAATAACTTAGCTATTTGTTTATAATTCATGCTGTTACTAGTCATAAATTAATTTTAAACATTAGTAGCCAAGGCTACAACTTTATTAATATTTCAATAAAACTTAATATTTCTACAGTACAATACAAAGTTCGAAATCCGTATTTGGGATTTTCCCAATATTAGATCATCAATTTAAATATGGTGAGATGGCATGCAGAAATTATACAATTAAAAATATGAAATCGTAATTTATGAAATAAAGAACAATTATGATCTAAAGAGTATCAACATTTACAAAAAAAGGCTTAATATTTATTTGTTTACTTTATTAAACATTTCTTTCAATGCAAGTTGTTTAAATTGCTTTGTTTTTTGTGCTAATACTTTCTCTTTAATTCTATAAACAGACATAATTTCTTGTTCAATTACAAAGTTCCACTGTTCAAGTCCTGTAAATTGCTGTGTCGAGAATACTGACTAACTTGTCAATCAAAATCTTTTCGTTTTCAATAACTTCTCTGTCACTTTCTTCACTATCGGTATTTTCTGAATCTAGAACCATACTATGGGTTTTGCCATACTACAGATTAATTATTTGATGACTGGGGCATAGTCATCGTAATGAAAAACGTTGTTATATCATCTTCATTTATTATCACTTCTTCGCATTTCTGTACAAAATACATTAACTGGAAAATTTCACCTGTAGTTTGTGATATTCAAAAGCCTTCAAATTCGCGGTTATCATCTTCATCGTCCTCACCATGAAATATGGTAGCTGGCCATAAATTATGCTGAGCAGTTTTTTAACGTATCTGGAGACACATCCTTCCATGATCTTGCGATGCTCCACACAGCAGATTTTGTGCTAAAATATGTCAAAAATTCTTGAATATTCTTACCATTGTTCAAGAAATTTAACATTGATTTTAAAAATGCTACTTTATATTTGCATTTCAGCGCCCTAACTATTCTGATATCCATAGGCTGAATGACAGACATACAAAAATTAGAGAGAATAATAATATAGATACATTATCTTTCACTAAAACTTTAAGTGAAGTATGAGCTAAACGGTTGTCTACAATCAGGACTATTTTTGAGTCATCAGATAAACCAGCCAAATTCAAATGTTACCGATCGTCAGGTATAAAATTATTTTTAAACCAATCGTTCATTAACGCTTGTATCATCCATGCTCTTTTATTTGCAAGATGTATAACAGGGAAAATCGTTACTCTTTTAAATGCTCGAGGTCGGGCATGTTTTCTGATTACAGAAAGTTTACTTTATAAAAAACTTCTCATCCCTTAAAATTTTGCCGCTCGGCGCTTCCCCAAATTCTAAAAATTTTGTCTTCCCTAAATTCTGCTGTGCGCTGATGACACATTTTGCCGTCGCTTCTGGGTTTATGGTGAATAACATGTGTATTATATTCTTAATTAGAATAGCGCTAAATGTAACCTTTGGGCCTATGAGTTTCATTAGCAAAATCTATTTTTAGCATATGAAAAGAAAATTTTGTTGAATTTTTCCTCGTCAACATCTCTTAAAGCACTTAAAATTCTATAATCGTCGCCAAGCGGAATGTTTGCATAAAAGGTTGCCATATATACATCACTGCATGAGTTGTTACTGAAGCTGTCATGTATTGGTATTGATAAACATGCGGTGATGAAAGCAAAATAAAAAAAAAAATAATAACTTGTCAGTTAGGCGTCAGGGATGTAAAATAGGTGAATGTTTCAGTTTGAGATGTATGCCAAGCAGACACTCGGCTATGGAGCCAAATTATTGATCTCGCAAATTAATGCTTATGTGATCGTTTTTCTATAACGAGGTATTTGCAAGTGCCCATAACAAGGTGAAATTAAAAATCAAAATTTTTAAGTGAAAATCTCCATGTTTTACTATGGAAGGAAAAGTCAAATGCGCATGCGTAGATCACACACACACACACACACACACACACACACACACACAAAAAAAAAAAAAAAAAAAAAAAAAAAAAAGTGGGAGGTCCGGATTTAAATCATTCCGGGTAATGGACGTCTGTATTTCGGACTTTGTACTGTATAACATTTCAATAAGATGCCTCAGTTGTTGTGTGTTAGACAACCATTTTTCATTGATCAGCTGTCTAATAGAGGTATGGATAAGACTGCCGAGCAGCCCACCAGTCTCCAAATCCCTGAACAGTGGTAGTTTGGCCTGGATTCAATTCGAGGCAAATGAGTATTTGTGTTATAAGTTATTTCTCCTGTCTTCTTACCAAGCCTTTGTGGTGTAATGGTCTGCACGCTCAGCGCGTAATTGAGAGGTCTTTGGTTCGATTCCCAGCGAAGGCGTTGCTTAATCTTTCATCTCTCCGCCTTTTTCAAATTACCTAATGTCTCTACGGTGGCACCCAAACTAAAATTGTGTGGGATGGTGATTCTCCTCACCCAGGATTTGGCAATTGGGTCCCCTAAAAATCCCAGTCGCCTTTTTAAAGGGGGAGTATATAAGGTATTTCTCCCACCTTCTTAGCAAGCCTTCGTGGTGTAGTGGTCTGTACCGCTCAGCACGTAATTAAGATCCGCGTTTCGATTCCCGGCGAAGGCGTTGCTAATTTTTCATCTCTCTGGCTTTTCTAAATTACCTAATGTTTCTACAGTATGCTTTATAATAAAATAAACCTGAACTTAGACTACTGAGTGTTGTTGGTAGTTTCATTATAGCTTTAGTTTCTAGTAGGGATATTAGGTAAAATATTGTACTTTCCTGATTCTTCATAATGCAAGATGTAAATATGAGCTAATGTCCTTGCTTGTACTAAGACATTCTGACAGTAGAAGGCATCTCATGCAGATATAACTATATAGAATATAAATATAGGATACTATACTTATGTTTAGTTACTTAAATGTAAATGTTGGAATGGTTCCAACCTCCTCATATGATGCCCATTTACTGCCGAATTACCCACACCTCTAGACAATTTTATTTAGTTTTCATGTACTTCACTAAGATACTCTTACAAAGCATATTCGCTTATATAAAGTATACCATCTTATTCATCTCATCAAGGGCACAAGTCTCTTTTTACTGCTGAAATTCAATCTCACATGCACATATAGAGCATTTTTCTCAAAAACAGTCCTAACAAGATAGATATGATATTCATGATAATAAATCAACCTTTTTCCATTTTCTAAATTCAAGCAGTATTATTGTACTATATGTGGGTTCCCATCTTTAAGATAAATATTTTTTGTATATGTTGTAGTTATTTCTCACTGAATTTATGATTATTTTGCTTATAGTTAATATTTAATGAGAATAATGATGTGCTATATATTTTGGGGGGTGATAACTCATCTCACTAAAAAGGATTTTTATTAAGCATAAAAAGCGAACTATGCATTATGAATTGCTCTTATTTTTATAATTTATTTTAATAGCTTTTATATTCTTAAATGAAATAATCTCAGAACTAATCTTGGAACTCGATTTTTGTAATAATTTTTTATATTATTCTGGTTCTTTGAACCTTTTTTTTTCCTAGAATTCTGATTAAACATTTTTGTATTTTTAATTCAATTTTTCCATTTATAAAGATTTCATTGTTTTTGTAACTAATTTAATATTTAATCACTGTAAAAAAAGTTGTAAGTTGGAAATATGTTGTTCAAAATATGGAATGCCATTTCATCTAATATTTATTTTGTCAATTGCAGTTCTTCAAATTGTTGTTTTGGATAATGAAGTGGAACTGGCAAAATGTATACCGAGAAAAATTGTTACAACGTTATTCAGATGTTGCTTCACAAATACTGTTTCAATAGAGATAAAAGAATGCAATCCGTATCTCTGAAAGCATGTGTTTTGGGCTTCATATATAAATACGGTGAATTATATTTTCTGCTTACCGGAAGCTAGGTTTAAAATTAAAGACTAATGCCTATTTTTGTCCAGAAATTAACTTTATAATATATCATGGTGCTAGAAATGCCTATTTCTCACTTATTTTAAATTGTATTTGACTTTTTGAATGCATTGTATAATACTAGAAATTTGCATAATCTCCAGCAAATGAGTGCTGTTTGAAAAGGCATTAAGAAGGCATCTGCATTTTCAAATGTTTTTAGTTTTGTTGACATGATGCTGGGAGTTCTCAGCACATTCCTGTTTTACTTTTGGAACTCTATTTCTCAGGAATGTCCCATCTAGGCTCAGGTGATCAATGTAAAGGGGAGAAGACACAGAGCTATGTTAGTAGTCAAGCACCTCGTGGATACCTTGGTAGTAATGTTGAACTTTTTAATTCAGCCCATCATGATGGTAACTTTGGTGAAAATGTGGCAGGGAAAGATTTGGAAGATGTGAAACATCGGCGTGATCATGAACAATATAGAACTGTGAGTGGTGGATCACGGCATTCGGATTATCAAGTTCGAGAGCCCATGAATCCTGCAGCTGCTGCTGCATCACACACTGCAGCTGCTGCAAATGCTGCAGCCGTATACTCTAGAGTAGCTATTGTCCCACAGCATGGTCGAGCAACAGGTCCTTCACCTCACTTTGATTCATATGGGCTTTCTTCACATATACCTCCACCTCCTACTTCAACGGGGCATCATCATTCAACACCCGTCCATTCTTCAGTGTACCGACACGTACTGCCTCACCATACGTTACTTCCAGGACAATATAATAATTCTGGTAATGCTCCAGTTGGCCTTGAGGTCATGTGGCAACCAAAGTTTAATGCAAATCCTTGGCTTATGGCTCAACAGTATGAAGAAATGAGGTTCGAGAAAGAAATGAGAGAGCGGACGGCAGCATCTCACGAGAGAGAGAGGTAAGATTATGCCCATCTTTTCATTGTTAGATAAATCTGTATTTATGGTATTAATATTGCATTATTGAGTACACTTTTCATTAAGTTAGCACTAATATTCTTTTCTTAATACTTTTATTGCAATTTAATTGAAAAAAAAATTTAAGAAGGCGTACATGTTTACATGTTTCAATTTTCATATACATTGTGTTCAAAACAGGAAAATAAGAAAAAAATTATTTCTTAAATTTTATGAAAGGCAACGTTTTTTGGGGTTGTGTTACATATATCGATTTGTTTTGATAATACTTATATTAATAATCTGCTAATTCTAAAAAGAATTATTTAAATAAAAAGCACACATTTCAAACAACATTTGATAAAGTTTAGAGGTTTCACTACTCGGTGACTAATTAAAATTGTACAGATTAAAAATTGATTATTCTGAGACAGTTAATACAGTCAAAAGTCTTTAATCCGGACTCGTCGGGACTTCGGCGATTCCTGATTATAGATCATCAGTTAAAATCTGGTAAGATGGCATGCAGAAATTATAAAATTAAAAATATGAAACCGTAATTTATGAATTAAAGAACAATTATGATCTAAAGGGTATCAAAGTTTACAAAAAAAAAAAGCTTACAAAAAATATTTGTTTACTTTATTAAACATTTCTTTCAATGTGCGCATGCGTAAAGCATTCATTACGCATAGTCAAAATTAGAAAATTGCAACCAGAAAACTATTTGATGTGTATTCGTGATATTTATAATAACGAGGAATTTGATTTAAATCACATCAAAGACTGAGTACATCGAGATGAAATACTACATTTAGTAAGGAATTATAAGCTAAAGTAAAAACATCTGCCCTGAAGATAAGGATAGTGCTGACAGATCAACTTTCAGTTCATTGCGCACCACGACGTTTCCCCCCGCAGAGCAGTGTGAAATTGAGAAACAGATTTCGGAATATATAGAAAAACAAAGGATATGCCTTTATCCATTTTTTGCAGCAATTCCATTTTTGTTTGATGGACATCGAAACATTCTTTCGCTTTGTAGATCTTTTAGTAGCTCCAGAATCGGAAATTCTTTTTGACATAATCGAAAGTTCAAGCTTACTTTTATAAAATTGCTCTAACAGTCTGCAAAAAATAATAAGCCTGATCCAATTAGAAGATTAAGGAACAATGCAATCTGCAACATTAACTGAAATAGATAATTAGATAATTTTAGCTTAGCTTATTTAGTCCATTGCACATTAAACACGCATGCATAAACATATTATGCGTATGCGTTAACGCATTATGCGTTGATGCATGCACAGAAAGTTTGTAGCTTTGAGGTTCGGATTATAGATCATTCCGGATTATGGACGCCTGGATTAAAGACTTTTGCCTGTATATCAAAGTACTTCTGAATTTTTCTGATTAAGGTGTTTAAATATTTGGTACTAGGTGTACCCGCCCGGCGTTGCCCGTGCATTTAGAAAATGCAGATAAGTGAATAGCGCAGGAATAGTAGTGTAGGACATGTAGACTGTCTCTCTCTCTTCCCCCCCCCCAAGCTACAAAAAAGAAATGAATTGTAATTAATCGATTTAATGTATCGTCAAAACAGCAAACTAACGCTAGAATAAAGAAATCAATTGTTACAATCGAACGTTATTTGAAAACAACAAATAATATCAGTGAGTCAAAAAAACCGTGATTAATTAATTATAAATAATTTTTTTAAAATTTTTCTAATTCGAAAATCGAAAATCGGGCTTCGAGGTCTGGTGGCCAGCCCCTTTGTGCTTCCGTATAAAAAATTCCAGGTCCCTGCGTGCGATAGATTTGGCTGGAGAGCTCGGTCAGACAGACAGACAGACACATTACACTTGCTTTTATTATTATAAGATGTGTTTCTTTGTAAAGCATGTTACTGACATTCTTGCCCTCTTTTTGGGTTTATTAGAGACCATGAAAGACTGGAACGGCAGAAAGAAGAAAGAGCAGAAAAAGAAAGACAGCGTGAATGGCAAGAACAAGAAAGGCTTGACCGTGAAGAAAGGGAAAGAGCTCAGAGAGAAGCTGTACAGCAACACTTTGAGGAATCACTTCGCTTGGCTTTACAAAAAGTATGCTTTTTAAATTTCATATTTTTAAATGTTTAAAAATCTTAATTTAACAAATAGCAAAAATTTTATATTTGTTTTTAAATTACTGTCCAAGGGATCTCAAGTTTTTAAATTTCTTCTTTTTTAAATAATGAAGATTATAATTATTAAATTGATGTTTTTTTTTGGAGGGGAAAGGGGCACCTTTACTACATGAAATTTGGTACCTTTTCTAACTCTCAACTCCAGTTTTACATTTTACTGAAAATACAAGTTGTATTTTGTCAGCAATGAGTTGAGTTTATTTCTGAGAAAATTTTAAATTGGCATTTTTCAAATTATGAATTATATTCTCCTCTCCCCCCAAAATTGTGTAAAAATTGTACAATCTGAATTTTATTCCGATTTATGTATGTTTATAAAGTTTTGAAATATTATCAAAAATCATGAACTTAGTGAAAGAAGTAATTTATTCATTTTCAGCAGCAGCAACAGCAACAACAGCAGCAACAACAGCAGCAAAAAACTATGGGTTGGAATTCTATGTCTGCTCATAAGAGTGCCATTGCTAAAGGAAGAGAGAGCAGTCCAACCATCAGCTTATCAAGTCAGTCTACACGAGTTTCTGATAATGAAAGGCTTAGAGAGCAAGAGAAAGAAAGGTAATATATTTCATGTATTTCTCAGAAAGATTGGTTTTGTTTTCACATTGCTTACTGCTTTGCTGATTTCCACATTTCTTTACATCCTAATTACTGTCATTTGGTTTACTATTCCTTTGTATGTTATAATTATTTTCACTGTGTATATTTATCATGCCATTGAATGTAAACTGTTTTTGTAAATTAATACATCTTAAAGGATGTTTTTAACCATCTTGAGTGGCCATCTATTTGGTTCTACTCTTAAAGAAGTCTATTCAAACAGCTATTAGGTAAATTTGTATGATTACTTCTGTTTTTATAAATTTCCCTTCATGAAGATGTAATTTACATCGTTATAGAATATAAGAAAATAAATTATAATCTAATATATAAGGAGAAAATTTCATGAATGGATAAAGGTGTTCGGGCCACTCAGATTGTTCATATCATATTTTGCTTTTTTTGAACATGTAATTAACCTCACATATTATTTTTTAATAAAAAACATTAGTAGTTTACTTTTTATTCTGATTGAAGCTCCATGCTCAGAATTGTTGCTTCTGTTGGAAGTTAAAGTTTAAAAGAAAACTTTTGAAACACACACACAAAATCTTATAAAATTAAAATTCAGTGATGAATTATGTATTTCTACACTGAATTTAAAATAAGAGATGAATTTACATGAAATTCATTTTACTTCCACAATTATTATTTTGTTACCCAAATGCTTAGGCACTTTTCTTTTGCAATGTTGAGCAGTGCTGTAAAAAAATTCATTTCGTATTGTTAAAATTAATTGAACTCGAATAAATATCTTCAGATTCATTCGTAGTTTCTTTTGATGTCAGGTAACAATGTCATTTTATTTGACAGATAAATATTTGAAATATGAAACCAGACTTGGACAATTTCATTTCTCATAGGACAATTTCATTCATAGTGAAATAATTTAAAATCTTTGACAGATTCTCCTCCAGTTTTAAAAAAAAGTTGGAAATGGAAGCTCTGTTCCTCTTCTTGTGAAAGTAGTATACATGCAGCATTACTCACCTCCCCCCCCCCAAAAAAGAACTGAGTGAAGCTGTCTCTCCTCATCTTAATGATATTCACCCTTTTTGATGACAAAAGGAATGATTTAATAGATCTTATGGCTTATGAGTTCTGTTGGTTTTGACGCAGTTCTAATTGCAAGCGATTCGTCCATTTTTTTCATGCACATAATGCTTAGGTGTGCTGATGTCTATATGCTCGATTGTTTTTAAGAAGTATAATCTTCAAAGAGGTGTCTATACTTTTGATGCTGATGAACTTCTAAAAAAATTTTATAGTGCCCATAGACAACATTTTTGCCAGCAGTTATAGTTTTATTATCCCCATTTTCCTGTCTGTTAATTATAAAATTGTCTACTTTGTTAATAAGTTTAATATATTTTGGGCTATTAAGGTTTAAAGGTCTGTCCTGAATGAGTTTTTGTGAGATTTGAATTTTTGTAAAATTGTGAATGTTGTGATCAGTGTGATTTTAACATACAAGAGTTGAATTAAAAGTGCTTTACATTTTTTGGTTTTAAAGTCACGTCTTTAGTTAACAGAAATAATCAAATCTTTAATTTTTAATTGTTCTTGGACCTTAAATAATTATTGAAACTTTTTGGTTGCTGAAATCATTCTTTTGAGGAATCTAATTACATTGAAGTTTTCCAGAGTTATCAGAATCTTAATATTAACTTCATCTTATTATTTCCCTTAAATCACGTTTTTCCTTTTTGATTTTTCTCAGTAGACTATAAAGCATGTCTTGTCTTTAATTCAGTTTAGTAGTAAAAATGACATTAAGTGCCTCTTAGAAGTGAGAAATTAGTGTTTTGTTTTCTGTCAGTATGGCCACTGGTTTGTGAAATTTTCTTTACCACTATATAGCTGAATTTTGCTTAATATTAAAAACTATTATTACTGGTATGGCAGAATAGCCTCTTATCTTTGACCATTGCATTAAGCTAATTCTAATTAGTGTGTTTATGATCTTTAATGTAGACAAATAATGTAATGTATGATCCGTAATGTATTATAAATGTGACAAAAATTACATTTTAATTGATATAAATTGTTCCCACTGTACTTGACAAAAGAAAAAAACATTTTAATGCATCTCATGATTTCTATTTGTTTTTACCATCTAATGGACTAATTTACCTCATGTTTTAGGACACAGTTGATTGACAATCATGTACGTCAGGAACATGAGAGGTGGTTAGCAATAATTCAGCAGCAAAGAAAGCTGGATGAGCAGTCGTCTAATCCTTCACATCTTCAAGCTTATTCAGGCATTGAGGTTATTTGTACTGTTTTTACCTTTTCAATAATAATAAAAAAAAATCCAGTTTTTCTTTAATAAACTTTTAATGAAACTAAGGACTATAACTTCAAAAAAAGAAATAAAAGCTGAAGTCATTCATGTAGTATTTGTAAATCACATAGTGCTAATTTATTTAATTTTTACTTCTAATTTGTGTTCAGGTGTATTTATTTAAAATTAAATTATCAATTGTTTCTTATTTATACATGATTAAGTTGTAAAAGGGAGTTTTATAATTCATTTTATATGGATGAAGGAAATCAACTTTCACAATTTATTGCATCATTTAAAGGCTGATGTGAAATGCTAAACATTTTAAAGTCCACTTATTGAATATAATTTTATATGTATTAGTGTTTTAAACCTTAACTGTGTTCTTTTTTCATAACATGAACAATGATTGCTGGATAAATAGTTCTGCTTTGTGTACTTTTTTATGCTGTAGCATGACAAAGAAATCTTGCTTTCCCTTGAAATGTCATGAAAAAGATGTTCTTTATTAAAAAGTTGTTTTGTTAAAAGAATATCTTTTCCTTAATAGCAAAGACCAGTTAGGAGTGCATCAAAGCCAGAATCTCCTCAAATTATGAGTCATGGTCCTTCTACCAAACCAAACTTAACACCTAGTCCTATAAGTTCCTCTGCTTCTCAAATGAAGAATGAAACTAATTTCAGTTTATATGGGTATCAACCATTTCAGCATACTTACATAACTCATGCACAGTTAAAAGCGAGAGAAGAAACTAAATCATCTGCAAGGTATAAAAAATATTTAATATTGAATTCTAGTGTCAAAACTGTTACCTGTCTGGTGTTTAATTAGAATGTGTTTTTTATGAATTCTTTCTTGTTTAAAAATCTAATAGATGGATATTTTCTTTGTAGTATTCAGTCTGTGAGAATACCAAGCAGTGGCCAGTTGAAACCAGGTATGACTGTAAAGAGTGAAAAAGATACTTTAGCTGAAAGACCTTTAACTCCTAATTCAAACCATACTGGGTCTTCAAATCAAAGTTCCAGTAAACATCAATTAAAAATGATGCTTCCTGGTCAAGAAAGAAGTGGATTAGTATATCAGCCCCTTGTTGGCAGTGGTGGTGCTTTTAAACCATATGAATATACTAGCAACAGTAGTAGTCCAGCTCCTCCTGCTCACCAAAATACATCACCTAATGTTGTTGGCCGAATGGGAACATCTCAGTATCAGCAGCTGCAAGATCAGCCTCAGAATTTAGTCAAAGGAGATGGTAAAGGCATTCAAGAAAAAATGAATCCACATTCTAAGTATGAATCCCGTGATATGAAACATACAGTGTGTTCAGCATCATGCACTTTACCTGCGTGTTTTCCTCCTCAGTATGCTGTTTCTAAAAGCACATCTCCAGCTGCTCATACAACGTATTCATATAGCCTTATACAACAAGGTTTGGTTCCCAATCCTATGTATATAGCAGCAACACATGCAGGGAACAGTACAAGCAGTAGCACACCACCTGTATCATTTGTGCATTCTCAGGCTTCTTCCAAAGCACCAGTACATTCTGGAAGTCCTCCTGTATCTCAGCAGTATGCACATGTTAGTCCAAATTCAAATATTGCAGGTAGTTCTCCTGTGTGTCGTCCTAATTCTGTACCATTTACTTTGCCAACTGGACGTGTAAGTCGCAGTTATTCTCCTGTTGGACTTGCTACTTCAATTCCTATGAATGTTAATTCTAATAAAATGCTTAGCTCCCAGGAAACCCATATACCTAATCGAGCTCATATTACTGTTCAAGGATCCAGCCACAGATCTCCATCACCTGCTCATTTATATAATACACAGTCAAATCCTGGTCTTTCAAACTCTCCACATCAGTCTTCTCCTAGATTAGCAACAATAACCAGTCATCCTTCAGTTCATTTGGCTGTGATTAATGCTAATACAGCACCATCCTCACCTTTCCATTCCAGTTCTGTATCAGAGAATCCAGACATTGCAAATATCCATTCTGGTGTACCATTGGTAAAGAGGAAATTGCTTAATGATGTAGCTGTTAGAAAACGTCCAAAATCTGTAGATGATGGCCTTTTGCCACCCCAGCTTCAGCCACAAGTCCAGACAACTGGTGGTTCTGAAACTTGTGATACCCAGATAGTCACTCCACCACATCTTGTGTCAAATGCTCCTATATTAGCTGAGCACCATCCAAATAATGATTCTTTTCCTATAAAGTCAAATCCACCTTCACCTATTGTAACATCTAATTTAGTTTATAAGTCAGAACCTGTTGCAACACCACCTACAATGCCAGATCTAAGTGTACCTGCAATTCAGTCAGACTTAAATTTTGAGTTAGAATATACTGTAGGTATGCAAAATTACCTTCTTGACAAATACAAAGTGACAGCTAAAACTGTTAGTGGGTCCTCTGCAGATGAAACTTTGGATTGTCCTGTATTAAGTCATACCAATGCTTCAGATGGCCTGACTGTTTCATCTGCATGTTCTGTTGAATCTGGAGATGAACATGCTATTGCTAGCACATCTGTGACTATTTCTGCTGCAAATAATCCAAGCTCTAGTAGCAGTAATCACACTAAGCTGAAAAAAGCCTGGTTACAGAGGCATTCTGAAAACAATGGTAAAGATTTTCCTACAAATGAAAATAGTCCTGATATTAAAACTGAACTGTATCCCAAGCCAAATTTAGAAGATATTGAGACAGATTTGCAGCAGAGTAAATCTGATGGCTTTGCAATAAGTGAGTGTGTATCTGAGGAAAATGATGATGGTAAACTTAAAATTTGTGACGATAGTTCAATAGATACATATGAAAGTAGAACAAATAAGTCTGATAGAAATTTAGATGAGGAGTCTTCTAGTTCTGAGTCTGAGTCTGAATCAGGAACAAAAAATGGGAAAAGAAAATGTAAAGCAAGTCGGAAGCATCAGGCAAATTCTCCAGGCTCTGTTGGCAGTAACAAACGTGTGAAAATTGGTAGTAGTAGTGAAATGAATAATGATGACCAAGCATCACCCAAAAAGGAATATGATGCTAAAAAAAAGACTTCTGTTGAAAAAGATGTTATCATGAATGCAAAGAAAAGAGGTCGTAAAACCAAAGGGCGAAGCATCATGCTTGATGACACTTCTAAAAAAAAGTCAAGTAAGTTTTTTACAGACATTTAAATTTTGAAATTTCCCCCAAAGTTTTATGTGTATATCTATTTTAAATTATCATAAACTTTATTTCATTTGGGCAAATGTTTCATGAACTCAGATCAGTGCCAGCTTCACTTCAAAGTTTGCAGAAAATTTGATAATTAAATGAAGACAAGACTTTAAATTTTTAGTACAGCAAAAGAAGACAACACATTCAATTTTAAGTAATGCTGATTTCTCATTTATCTAATAGATATCTTATTGCCAACCTTGACTCTTTTTCTAGTACCGTTATCATCCATTATGCTCTTAGATAGGTGTAAGTTAGGAGCTGTTTTGTCTGGAGTCCCTACATATTTTCATGTGAAGAGTTTTGTAAAAGTGTGAAACCTGCTATATGTTTTGACATTACCATTGTAAAACAAAAGTTTTTAATATTTGTAGCTTATATATAATTTTTTTATTTAAATTTTGCTAAGTTTTCTTTTTAAATTTTTTAAGAATAAAAACATAGTGGCTCTGA
Organism: Stegodyphus dumicola; assembly: GCF_044657685.1. Lineage (NCBI taxonomy): Eukaryota > Metazoa > Arthropoda > Arachnida > Araneae > Eresidae > Stegodyphus > Stegodyphus dumicola. The sequence goes on from NC_140781.1 coordinate 188,861,801, forward strand.
GCCATATAATAGTATGCAGCAAAGAGGATTTCAGAGCTGATGAGTATTAGCAGTCATGAAAGCATCAACAGCCTTCTTGTAAAATCATACAGCTCCTTAGAACTTTACTTCTCCTTAGTATTTGTGTACAGCTTCTTAGAACTTTGAGAGGAATAAGGACAATTGAAATCCATTAAGTAGATTAAAATTCAAATTTCTCTTGCATATATGTACCTACACACGCATTCTTCATAATGCAAAGCCTCTCTAACTTTGCACTGTTATTTAAAGAAGTATGGAGGTCCTGTAGTATTATTTTTATTATGCTTTGTCAATTGTGTTGTTATTTGCTATTTTCTAGTTTATTATTATGTATTATAATTTTAATTGATTAATTCTTAACCCAGCAAGGTGAAATGTTAAATGTGTGCTCATCAATTCAGCAGATGGTCTGGAATAACTCAGTTATAATCATTTATCTAATTTAAATAAGCTTTTATAAGGTAATCTTTTTTTCTCTACTCGAATATTTCTTAGTAAAGAAATGTATAATAAATAGATCTGAGTCATAGTCTTATGACCATTAAGTGTTAAGAAAATGAACACACAGAGTAATCTGTATACCAGTCCTTTTAAACTTATTATGAAACTTCTAAATCATATTACTTTTAGTGTAATGTCTCTTTAAAAGTGCAATATCAGGCTGTCATGGAAGCATAGTACATACAACATTTAATCTCGGAGGAAACCACAGGTTTCTGTTATTCAGAATAAGTATAAATGAGGTTCTCAAAATGATATGGGCTTTGAAACTAAAAAATTAATTCTTACTTTCAACCAATTAGAATTATTATTAACATTAGAGTAGTTATTAGGTTTATGTAGATATTTCTTACTTTTAAAGAGTAAATTGTAAGTCAGAACAATAATGATGAACAATGAGTAAAGCCAGATATATGATTTTATATGCTCCCTTATCACTGGTGTCTGTGAAAGGTGTGTAAATAAGATAGGTGATTATCATAGGTTTTTTTTTTTTTTAAATTTTTTTTAGAAAATTTAATCATGCAATGGTTCATCCAGACACACTTGTTGACCTTAAACATCTGGTTAGCTCAAGTGCTAGAACTAAAGACCTCTGGTTTTCACTACAAAATATGTTCGTCTTCCCTCCCATGAAAGCAGCTTTTTGTGTGGTGTTTGCAACTCAGCGATGCAAAAGACTTAACTGTTTGACTGCTAAGCAATTCTTGCAAAGAACACACGACGAAAACTGCGGGGCATATTTTGACTTGATGTTGTCTATTGACTTATATTTTATTATAATTATATTTTGACATGATGACGGAGCAACAAAGACACACTGAAACTCACAGCGCTTCGAGACAAATGAACGCAGCTCTGTTGCGCCGCGTAGTAGTCAAACAGTTAAGCACAGAAGCTTTTTCCATTGAGGGAGCTCAGTTCAGCATCAGAACTCTGTTGAATGTTTCTTTGTTCCTTCGAGATCAGCATCATGTGTATATAGGATTAAAGAAAGACAGTTTTTTATAGCCTTCCATTCTGCTTATGTGAATCAGTATGTGTTTTTATTTGCAAGGTGTATTTTTTTCTTTTGCCTGTTAAAATTCAGAGGTTTAAATTGTTATGAGTATTTAATGAACTGTTATGAATTTGACAATTACAGGCTTTCAATTGGGAAATAATTTTAAAAAGTACTATTTTGAGAAAGTTTATTTTTCCATTATAATTGAAACTATATATTATTATGTATTTGCAAGTTTGCAGTTATTAACAGTGTTATAGAACTTTGTATCCAGGGTATTTCTGTAATGTTTCAAAATGCTATTTGCACAGTACTGCATGAATGAAAATATACAGGTTCTTTCAAAATATCGGCTGTTCCATTGTTTTCAGTTAAGAATGTCACTGTAATTTTACTGAAATAAATTAAACTAATGTGGAAATATATTTTTGTACTGAAAGTTATGTTTTCATAATAAAATGAGCATGTAGCTTTAAACTACTTGATTCCTTCTCATGTTTCTCAAAAAATGTTAAAATATTTTTAAAGAATTTGCATAGAAAGTTGAGTAAAACTGAAAAATCAAACACCCAATGTTGTTTAAAAAGCAGGAGAAGCTAAATATTATGCATTACATTTAGAAAAAAATCAATTGTGTATTTGTGTTTAATTATGCTGTATGTTTCCAAAATTTGTGCATCTTCATGTTGCATAGTAAAATTGAAATCATAAATCAAATTGCAAATCATAAAGGAAAAGTAATAACCTTCTGCTGAAACTAATGGAAACTTTTTACTGGTTTTCTTAAATGTTTTCGTTAATATGTTAAGTGCAACAATTCTTTCTTTGTAATGGTATCTGATTTTTTTTATAGTGTAAATAAAGTACATTCAGTAGATCTGTTTTCTTTTTTGAATGTCAAAATATGCTTAATTTAATGATTTTACTACTTTTTTGGTTACATAATGAAATTTCATTTGAATAAAATGCACAGGCATTTAACTCTTAAAATCAGTCACAGGCACAATCTTAAAATGCTTGCTGAATTTGGTAACTAATGCGTGAGGAGCGCTAAAAAATCTAGATGATTATTTTCTTCCAGATTTGTATTGTTTTTGGGCATGCATAGTATGCGAACCCTACATAGGAAGTTAATTAGCAGTTTTTTCAATGTCTATAAGTAATATATATAAATGACCTAAAAGCCTGTGGAAAATGAGAACAAGTGAATTTTATTTCTTGTTATAAGTATAAAAGTAAAATTCTTAACTGCTGTACAATTTAAGAAACATTAGGCGATTTTTGCTAATAATGAGAGTTTAAAAACTTTTTGATGAATTTAAAATACTTGGCATATGTGACATAAAATTTGACACAAATGAAATCATTAACCCTTTCCGGCATGCTACCTTTTTAGGCCTAGAGGAGTACACGAGCAAAATTTTGTGAAGATAGCACTTATCGTTTTAATTCTGTGGGTGTATCCACTACGCTGATTGAATATAGCTTCGAAAAGAGAGCTGAAATTAGCATTGTTGTCAATGAACTGGCCGATGAGATGCGGAGAAACAAAGAATGCATACTCTTAGTTGTCCTAGATTATCGGTGAGCACACCTAGGGTTCGCCATTTGATTTTAGGCAAGATTTCAAGGTAAAAATTTAAAACTAATATAGAATAAGATTAGCATACAGCCAAAAAAAAAAAAAAATAATAACATAGAAATTCCTTTCCAAACAATTCCTTTTATACCCTAAAAAAGTCTGGAAGATTTCTTTGAAAAATGAGGGTCTTAAAAAACTAAACATGGCTAAAATATATGGACTGGTTTGTGTTGAGCTCCATCTACTATAAATAAAGAAGGTTCAGAGTAACCTATAAATCCCTTTTCATTCAATTTTTCTGTGCGTACAAAAGGAAATTTTTAGGTGTGTCCAGACCGGACACACTGTGCCACAAAGGGTTAATGGGGAGATTTTATTTGATGGAAATTCTTTGTTCTTGTACTCGATGTATGCAAAATATATTTAGAAAGGTCTCTCTTTTTTTTTCTCTCAAGAGCAGTATAAAAAGTTTTAATTCTATATTCAAAGCTTTCAGTATAAATGCTGAAAGGATATAGGTAAAGAATTAGGGAGCTTTGCAAATTAATGTAATTTGCTGAAAATAAATGTAATGCACAAAATGTCATGCATTTAATTGAATATTTTTGCAGGTTCTAAATATAAAGTAATGATATTAAAAAGTTCAATCTTTAAGAACTAAAGGAAACTACAGGAAAAGAAGATAAAATTTTAGAGAAATAGCTATGTATTTCCTGACATCCCATATATGAAGTTATATATTAAATTGAATAAATATGAGAAAAGGTAATTTTTGTCTGTATTCATTTAATAATTTTCATTTAGAGAATATATGTGGGTTACTGAGATTGCACAGATCAAGTGAAAGAAAAATTTCCTTATTTACCAATACGAGCAAATCATTTCGCTTGATGATGACTCGGTGATAATTTTACCTCAAGCATATTATGATAATGCAAACATTTTTGACAGTTGCTGACTGTAGCGAAGGAGTTTCTGTACACAGATGTGTAGTACCTGTTTATTTCTTCCTGAATAACTGTTTGTGAATATGCTTTTCTACAACATTCATTCTTGAAATTTTAAATGAATATTTCTGTTGAAAAGTCTAAATAAGCAGTTAAAATTTCAGAAATGTTGAACCTATTTTCTGAGTACTTTATTCATTTGCTGAGGACTGGGACTCTTTTCTTCCAGTATGAGGGACTGCAGAAACACACTATGTGCAGCTAAAATTATAAAGAAAAAAGAAATCGGGTAATGGCCAAAGCTAGTATAAAAAATGTGTCCCTGCATCACCTGGTAGAATTAACTAGGGACAAAATTTGGGCAGGCACCAAGAAAATAACAAAAAAAAAAAAAAAAAAAAAAAAAAAAAAAAACCTATTGTTGGCAGTTTTTTTTTATTTTTTTTTTATATTTTTTATCATAGGCTTGAAATTTACTTCACGACATTCCTAGATACTGCCCTTGTTTGTCGGAACCGCTAATGGGTATGGTGGACTTCTGAATCTACGTAATAATTTTGCAAATCTCCTTTTGTGCAAAGAAAAAGATCTTTCATAAAAACCATGCATTTTTCTTAATTGTTTTCAATGTCATGAATTTTTGCTTATGAGTGTTCCAGATATTGATATTTGTTCTTCTAGGTTTTATATCATCTTGAAGAAGGGCTACACTATGTGCAGCTAAAATTATAAAGAAAAAGGAAATAAACTTCTGTGCAAAATTTAAGAAACAATTAATGATTACATCATGAAGTTTGCTATGAAACTTCATATACAGTCAAAAGTAGTTAATCTGGACTCGTCGGGACGATTCCGGATTATCGATTTTTCCGGATTATAGATCATCAGTTTAAATCTGGTAAGATGGCATGCAGAAATTATAAAATTAAAAATATGAAACCGTAATTTATGAAATAAAGAGCAATTACGATCTAAAGGGTATCAAAATTTACAAAAAGAAAAAGCTAAATATTTATTTGTTTACTTTATTAAACATTTCTTTCAATGCAAGTTGTTTAATTTGCTTCGTTTCATGTGATAATACTTTCTCTTTAATTCTATTAAACAGACATAATTTCTTGTTCAGTTACAAAGTTCCGGTGTTCAAGTCCTATAATTGCTGTGTCGAGAATACTGACTAATTTGTCAATCGAAATTTTTTCGTTTTCAATAACCTCTCAGTCACTTTCTTCACTATCGGAAGTGAATTATAATGGCGAGGAACATGATTTAAATCATATCAAAGACCAAGTACATCGAGATGAAATAATACATTTAGTAAAGAATTATAAGCCAAATAAAATAAAAACATCTGCCCTGAAGATAAGGATAGTGCTGACAGATCAACTTCCAAATCATTGCGCGCCGCCGTGTTGTTTCCCTCCCCCCACAGAGCAGCGTGAAATTGATAAACATATTTCGGATTGATTAGGTAATCAAATGATATGCCTTTATCCATTTTTTGCAGCAATTCCACTTTCTGTTTAATGGACTTAGAAACATACTTTTGCTTTGTAGATCCTTTACATATTAGTAAATATATATCGGAAATTCTATTTGACATAATCGGAAGTTCAAGCTTACTTTTATAAAATTGCTCTAACAGTCTGCAAAAAATAATAAGCCCAATCCAATTCGAAGTTTAAGGAAGAACGCAATCTGCAACATTAACTGAAATAGGTAATTAGGTAATTTTAGCTTATACCGTCCGTTATACATTAAACGTGCATGTGTAAACGTATTCTGCGCATGCGCACATGTATATTCGCAGCCGTAAAGGTCTTACACGCACGCGTGAACGCCTATGTGCACGACTCGGCTTTCCAGATGATGTAACATCAAGTTTCGTTTTTGCATCTTAATTAGGTTGAAACAGTCCGTTCTTAATAAAAACAGTGGCAGTGAAAAACGAAGTAGAAGTAACTACTATATCCCTTTAAAATAAGAACTAAACTAGATGGTCTATATATAACTTATGTAAAAGTTAGAATCATTTCAAGGAGGAGAGATGATGCAGAAAAAAGGGTTACAATAGCTCATATTTTCCAACAAAGGTCTTACGCGCACGTGTAAACGCATATGCGAATGCATCAACGCGACGCATGCGCAGAAAGTTTTTAGCTTTGATGTCCGGATTATAGATCATTCCGGATTATGGGTGTCTGAATTAATGACTTTTGACTGTATATACATACGAATTTAAAGAAGAAAGGAAGTTTGAAACCTAGTAAAAGTCATTAAAAACAGGAAATTCCAGAAACACTAGATACTGGCCTTGTTTGTCTGAACCTAATATGAATGATAAAGCAAATTTGAAAATATTTATTAAAAAAAAAAAAAAAAAAAAAAACTTTCCAAACTATAGGGGGGAAAAAAAAAGCTTGTACCAAAAATTTTTGTTAAATCTTCTCTGTTCAAAGCTTCAAACGGAACTTGTCAAGGGAAAAGTGCTTGAAGCCTCCAACCGAGTTGATAAACTAGATCATGCAAACGTGTTTTGTCTGACAAATCCATTGAGACTTTAAATGGTATTAATCAAATTCCAGTTTCCATACAAAATACTAACAAAATTCTCGCTAGACTTGCCCCTTTTCTCGACATGTTTGCGTGTTCTAAAGCATTTAAAATTAAAAAATAGTAAAAAATATACAAAATACGACAATAATACCTAAAAATGAAACATGATTAAAAGTAAATCCAAAAGCAATGTGGCCTAGTAAGTCGAATATACAATAAAAGAATTAAAATATTCAATCAATTCTCAGATATGAAAATTAAACCTTTTAACTGTCCCTTGTAAAAATAAAATTAAGGGTGGCCCGGTTGCATAGAATTAAAATTTTTTTCTTAGAAAACAGTCAAAGACCTTTTGATATAAAAAGGAGGAACTTTTTGCTCAAATTGTAAAAAGGTGTACAAATAAAGTAAAACAAGAAGCCATATCTTGTAGTTGACACAGGCTCTGGCTAAAATTAAACTGTGCAAAATATTCACAAGGAAAGGTTTCCAAAATTCAAAAGATTCTAAAAGAGGGGCTACCAGCAATTAAAAACGGGCAATTTCATCCCATCGCAGGACTTTCCAAAATAAGAAGAAAGTTTTTGTAATCTTGTCGCTAACCAATGGAGGCATACAGAAAAAAGGGGGGGGTGGAAAATGGGGATTATTGGTTATTGGGGGTCATAGTCAGAGGCAACTAGTTCAAGATGGTGTCATTTTTAAGCTGTTACTTCTCGTAATGAACTAAACAAAACAAAATGGCAAAATTTCAGAGTAGTAGTTCCAACTGGACAAAAGTCAGGTTAAATGGGAGGAAAAAATTAATAGTAAAAGTCATCATATTTCGCACAATCGGGCTCCAGAGCAACTTCTGGAAATTTGAAAGAGGCCTTTAAAATTATGAACAAGAAGAGTTGGCCAGTAATTCATATTATTATTTAGTAATAATTCTCTAATCTTTAAAGCCAAGTTGAAAGAGTAAAGAGATATATATTACATATGCTTGCATTTTTTAAATTCAGAAAAATAAATGCCAAACAGCGGTCGAGTCGCTAAACACTGCCACTTCGGTCCAGGGTTCAAATCCCAGTGAACAGGCTGGCTGCATGGGCGTGTTTGTAGTTTTCTCCATGTGTAATGTTTATATGAGACAGTTCCCTTAAAAAGTCCTCCACAAAGGCATCTCTCTCCTAAGCAGATAGCCCTCAAGTACTTTGCCATAATCAAGCCAAAACTAACCAGGAAAATAAATATCCTTTTGTGAAATATTCAGAAAGAGGTCATGAGTAGTTGTTAATATGTCAGGCAATAAAAATTGATTACTTTTTTATTTTTCAATTGCTAGAAATTAAGTAGTGGGAATGATAAGTTAAATATTACTAATTGAAGACTGTTGTTGATGTTATGAAACTGGTTTTAACCCATTGAGGACCAGCATTACTTCGGCACGATGCAATGATTCTACTCTTACCAGTCCAGCAGTGCTTATATTCAAAGAGGTCTAATCAATCTCTTCAGCCCAGTGTTGCATATATGTAACTTGGAAATGGAACATTTCTTTAAAAGCCAGTGGATGGTACAAAATGGTAATGATTATCACAATTTAAATCCATGTGTTGTAATGGGACATGAGTGTGATTCTCCAGAGGTGAACATTTTCTGTGCCATTTACAGCAGTTGGGTTTTTGGTCCTTTTTTCTTCATGGAGTAATCGTTTAATGGGTGCATTTACCTAGATACGCTATCAGACTGGTTTTCATCTGATTATTGAACATTTTTCTTTTCTAATTCGAGAAAAATACTTTATTGTGGACAGACATTACGAAAATTAACCTCAGTTAAGTACAAAATCAAGGACCACTTTTAGAATTTGGGACAATTGCTTTGATGAACATTGGAGAGAGAAAATATAGTAAAATTCAGTAAGATGCCCACAAATCTTCCCTCAGGTATTTTCAGCTGAATATGCTATAATTAAATAGAATTTAAATATAATTTTTTTAGCCATTAAAAGATAGAAATTTTTTGAAATGTATTTAAAATTTTTATTTTTATTTTTGTTACATTATTATATATATGTCTATACATCAGTTGTTTAATGTTCAAACAATTTATATAAGACTTTATTCTCCTACCTCTCCGATGTTATTTATCAGGGTAAAAATCAGGCTATGTTATTTATCATGGTTGGGTTATCTGCAAATGAAACCTCATTTGGAAATGTGATACTTTAAAAGTAATTGGGTTTTGACACCATGGGGTAAGCAGTTTAACATAAGTATCCTCATTTGCAGAGAAAAGAATGTATGCCAAGCAGGGAAACTATATTTCAACCAGAGAAGACAATTTTTCAGACATGTTTTTCTTATAAAATCTAACTATCACAGAAGGAATTCATTTCTTTGTTAGGGGGCTTATAGGCCTTTTTGCCTTATAAAGATGTTTAGCTCTTCACTAGCTCGGTGAATTAAATACATTTTTCTGCCTCTTTTTTCTTTCTTCCGAGGTTTCATTGGTTTTAAGGTAATTACAAAATACTGCGTTGTGGTGAAAAACAAAATTATGTAGAGAAGATGTAAGCAAGGGCAATTTATGAAATATTCAATTTTTGTTTTGTATCAGATTTGAAGTAGTAAAATTGAACATGTATATGTGTTGATGTTCATTTATTTCACACATTAGAATTTTTTAGTTTTGTTACATTGTAATGTCAATTATGTAACTCTTATTATATATGATAGTTTTTTTTTTTTTTTTTTTTTTTGTTTTGTTATTGTAATTCAAATATATTTGCTCTTGCAAATACGGCTTTAAGTCTGGTATATGTAATCTTCATTTTCTTTTAGTGCCACCTAATTTTTTCTTTTTTCACTTTATTTTTGTTGATGTTTAAACATAAAATATCAGATTATTGATATATATAAACTATATATATGATTCACATACTATTCAATCGGCGTTGCCGAAAATTTTTCAACTAAAGCAGCAAAAATGGACAAAACAAATCTGCAAAAAGTTGCAAATGATCTCAGAGCTTACATGTTTTTTGTGACGTCAATACAGATTTACTGACTATTGGTTCGGTAAGTTACAGACAATATTTGATTCTTAGTCATTTTAATTACATATCTTAGGTTTAACGAAAATTTTAAAACTTTATTGCCATTTTCAATTGTTTAAATATCCATTTCTCTTTAAATTCTTATTTAATTTAGGTTCTATTTTAAAATTAATTTTGCATATCCATTCAAGATATTCCTCATGTTTAGACTGTTAGTGCTTTTGTACTAAATTTTTTTAGTTGGCAGTTAATTTAATTCACTTTTTTTTTGCTTAATTGTGAACATTTTTTAGTGAGTTTTCCTTTCTGCCTGGTGGGCTTATTTCAGATTCTGATTACTTAGGAAAGCCTTGTTCTTTCACTGTTAAATTTATTTGTGTTATTAAGAAAACTGCAGTTGCTTAGATTTTCAAGGCATTTCCGTTGCTTAGTTCTTAGCAATATTATAATCAGGAGAAGGAATTTAATTTTTTTCTCTGCTTGGCTACCCAATATTTGTCACCCAAGCTGAAAGCTCTTTTGTTCGATTCGTTAACTTGGGAAGAGGTAAACTAACATAAAAACAAAACGCATGGGGATGAGGGTGGAAAGTGAGAGGTTCCAAAGCAGTTTTTTTTTTTTCTTTCTTAACCGCTTTTTCCTAATATCCCTTTCTCGTTATACCGACGTCAGGCTGTGCAGCCTTGAAAATTAAAGCCCACATGTAAAACACATTGCCAGATGCCAACTCCTACTTAAGCTTAAATAAACTTATTTTTTAATATAAATTATTTTTATTTGATACATTAATTTATCATGTAAGCATTTCACAATATATTAAAAAATTGTATTAGTCTCAAAATGTAGCATAAGTCTCAAAATGTAGTAAAGTCTCAAAATGTAGCATAAGTCTCAAAATGTAGCATAAGTCTCAAAAAATGTAGCATAAGTCTCAAAATGTAGCATAAGTAAATGATGGAAGTTGCAAAAATTTTGCAAAATCGCAGATACTAAAATTTTAGTAGCACAAATTTGTCAAAAGTTGCAAATTTGCAAAAAATCACACGATCTGGCAACACTGTATTCAACAATCTGATATTTATGTTTATATATATATATATGCTAGTGTGCTAATAGTATTTTTTATAAATAATCAAATATATATTTTTAGTTTCATATTGATGTATGCCAAAAATATTTATTTTTCCAGCTCATGTTTCATTTCTGAATTGATAAATTGCAGCTTAATTACATATTCTTTTGATTAACATTCTAGTCCGAAGATTAACAATTGGTGCACTTGATATTCTTCATGTTCATCCTTCTTTTAGATGTCAGATTAATGTGCTCGTGGTACGATTTATTTTTTACAGCTTTTGACCTTACGACTATTTTTTATTTATAAAACAATTTTCTCTTATTTCTTGATGAAAATATACATAAGTAAATACAAATTCAAGGAAAGAATATTTTTTAGAAGTTTATATGCTTTTCAAAATTTTAAAATGTTTTTGTTATTCTGAAAAATATCAAAGTTGAAGGTTACTTTTATTTTTCTTATAAAGTATTTTTCGTGCAAGCAGTTGAATAAATTTTCTTATGAAAAAATTAAACATAGTGTTTAGTAATTTTTATCATTATGTAGTGTCGAAAAGTATATCAGCTGCAAAGCCTCCTGAAAAACTATCAATATCCCATTTGAAAAAAACTGGTGAACCTTTCTTACAAGATGGTCCGTGCTGTGAAGTTGCTCCTCGGCTCCCAAAATGTAGGGAATGCCGCATGACACCCCATCAACGGAGCAAGAAAATGCCAAATATATTTTGTCGTTTTTATGCTTATCGCAAGTATGTGTGAATTTTGCTTAAAATATAATTTTGCAGAAAATATTTTTATTATAAGTAGTTTCATTTTTCATTATATGTGTTATGTGCTTCACTGAACCATTTAAACAATGATGAAGAAATTAGAAAATTTTAACAATTTGAGAAGTAAATTTTTGTTCTATTCTTTCAAAACATTATGTACGCTAATGAAGTGTGTAGCCAAAATATTCGGTGGATATGGAAACTTCCTGTAAGCTGCAATGTATGAAATTAGTCATTTCTTCTAAAGTGTACTATTGTTTCCTGTATATTATTAAGCTGTAAAACTAAATTTCATATACAATGGAACTTCGGCGATTCCGGATTAGGGTTTTTTCCCGGATTATAGATCATTAATTTAAATCTGGTAAGATGGCATGCAGAAATTATAAAATTTTAAAAATATGAAACCATAATTTATGAAATAAAGAGCAATTATGATCTAAAGGGTATCAAAATTTACAAAAAAAAAAAAAAAAAAAAAAAAAAAAAAAAGCTTAATATTTATTTGTTTACATTATTAAACATTTCTTTCAATGTAAGTTGTTTAAGTTGCTTCGTTTTATGTGCTATTACTTTCTCTTTAAATCTATAAACAGACATAATTTCTTGTTCAGTTACAAAGTTCCACTGTTCAAGTCCTGTAATTGCTGTGCTGAGAATACTGACTAACTTTTCAATCAAAATCTTTTCATTTTCAATAACCTCTCTGTCACTTTTTTCACTATCGGTATCAGTATTTTCTGAATCTAGAACCATACTACTGGTTTCGCCATACTACAGATTAATTGATTGATGACTGGGGCATTGTTATCGCAATGAAAAATGTCAATCTAACTTGCCAATCGAAATTTTTTCCTTTTCACTAACCTCTCTGTCACTTTCTTCATGCCATTATCCATTATTTGCAGCAATTCCACTTTTTGTTTGATAGACATTGAAACATGCTTTTGCTTTGTAGATCCTTTGGCAGCTCCAGAATCGGAAACTCTTTTTGAAATAATCGAAAGTTCAAGCTTACTTTTTATAAAATTGCTCTAACAGTCTGCAAAAAATAATAAGCCAGATCCAATTAGAAGGTTAAGGAACAATGCAATCTGCAACATTAACTGAAATAAATAATTAGATAATACCATCTATTATTATCCGTTAAACGCGTATATGTAAACATATTATGTGTAAAGGTATTATGCACATGCATAAACGCATATGCGCAGACAGTTTGTAGCTTTGAGGTCTGGGTTATAGATCATTCCAGATTATGAACGTCCGGATTTAAAGACTTTGTACTGCATTGGACATAACTCCACATAATCGTTATTATTTTATGTATGTAAGAATTTTCTAATGCATATTAAGTTTTCCTTTGTAGAAGTTTAGAAATTTTCGAGTGGTATTTATTATTAATTGGTGTCATTTATGAAAGTTAAGTACTATAGTATGTCCTGAATATAAGTTAACTTAGCAGTTTAAAAATGTTTTGACCAGAAAAAGGGCTTGCATATAGATTTTGCATTACCTATCATGCTGAAGCTGTTTTACAAGGAGATAATTAATGATCTTAATACCCAAATTGAGTAACTATGTTTTCTTTGAATGTTTATGACACAAGTGATAAATTGATTAAATTTTAGGCTGAACATATAACATTTAGTGTTCATTGTAGATAATTTTGACAGTTATGAAATAAGAAATGTGTAGTTACTTATCTAATTTGTGGTTTTTCTTAACTTCTGAGCACCGACACATTTTGAAGCCACTTGTGAAGTGCTGTATTTTCGTGGTGTCTGCTTTGAATTTTAAAACAGTTAACTTTTACTTTCACAACCTACAGATCTTGAGAACGAAGTAAGAGGAAATAAAAATAATTTAAAGGAAGAAGTAAGGTTTGTGAAGTCTACGCATCCCATGAGAGGATAAAAATGACTGTGCTCCTCGTATTAATTTACGTTTATAGTGAAAGCTTGACTATCCAGAAAGCTCAGAAAATGCCAGGTAAGTGAAAATTGCAGTTCACGTTAGAAAAGGAGAAATTTCAATAAAAACAGTCATCGTATTTCTCATCAACTTTAATATCAAAAGCCTTCTTTAACTTTATATAAGATTTCAAAAGAAAAGCAAGTGCATTTCAGATATAAAAACCGACATATTTTTTGTGGTCTTTAACACTTGAAGGTAAAACATCTAATTGAATCATGAAATCTTTTTGACTGGAACATTGGTCATATGTATGTCTCGTCAAACTTGCACCAGTCACTTCAGCAGTAGTTTGAAAGAGCTGATTGTTCTTTATTTCATTAGGTAATCAAGATGTACATATTATAAATAAAACGTATCAAAAACATGTCATAATTTCATATTTTAACATATAATTTCTTGTCATAATTTTTCATACAAAAAAACTTAGATTTTCATGTTGCATTGTCTTTTATCCGTTTTCAAATCTTTAAGTATCTTATTGTGCCGATGAAGTAATACTTTTCTCAATGACAGGATCGCATAAATTAGTAAATACTCCATTGCATGCTGTTCCTTTTGAGGCTGGTGAATTCAAATGATTTGTTTCAAATTGCAATGGTAAAACAGCAGTCAACTTATGCATCCTTTGTGAGATTTTGTGTAGTGCAAAGGGATGAAGCACATAAATAAATAATATATTTTGCAACAAAAACTAAATTAGCTTATTGAGAATTTTAGATTGCACATAAAATCAAAGCAAAGATCTTATGCAAGGTCATGCTTATAGTATTCATACTGAATTACACTGTTTGGGGACAATTTTTTTTTTCTTCCGAGTTGTGGTGGTCCTGTATGTGCTATATAAATAGGTTTAGAAATGTTTAATTTGCTTTGTTTTTCGTGTAGGAAAGTTTAAAAAATTTAAAGTATTCCAGTTATTTGAATGCTGAATAGTCACTTTTACTGTACCTGTAATAACATAAATACAATAAGTGTGCACATATTAATGTTTTTTATTGGAAATATACCTGTTAATTTCATGAAGCGTTTAAAATACTACTTATTTGCAAATGGAGACTATCCTTTAATAGTTAACTATTCAAAAAAATAGAACAAATATCAGATTGTATATCCTTACAATCAAGGTGGAAAGTTATATAAAAATATATTTTTTAAGCATCATATTAGTTCTTCCTTCGTCAATAAAAGTAATTAATTCAGGCTATTTAAGAAAATTTTCAAACTAATAATGCGTGTTTGTTGCTGTTTGATATTGACAAATATAGGAAGTAAATATTTTGATATATGTGTTGATCAACAGTCTTTACAAATAGCATAGGCAAATTTTACATAAAGTTTGTATTTTAGGGAGAATCAAGTGATCTACCCAGTCTAGTGTTGAAAATACAGAATATGCAGAACAGGTACTTCTGAGCTTCCAAGAAGAAATCATTAGATTTGCTATTAGCAATAACAGCACAGTGTTTTGATGTAGTTCATATAACAAATGGCTCAAGAAAGAGATAAAGAATGTTTTGAGTTTTATTATGAACTTTTAAAGGTAATAAAAGAACATGAATTTTTTAATCTTCAGTGCCTGATGAGTCTACATGTCATATTCACTGAGAAGTACAAATATTGGCCATCTGAAGATGTAGAAGAGTGATAGATTATAAACATGGTTTGTCAAAAGTTTCTCTTTTGTGGTTCTGTGGACTTTTCTTTGACAGGTGAATTGTAATTGCACAGTCGGTTATATTGTCATTGCCAAAAGTCAGGAAGAGCATGAGAACTTTACTTATTGGTAAGGAAACCTGCTGATATCTGTAACGACATGCCCGAGTTGTAAAATATGAACTAATGGATTAGTTTTGTTGAAAAAAAAAAGTTCTGAACTGCAAACTAAGTGACACTGTGCCATAATATTGTAAAATACAGCTATTGAAACTATCCTATCACCTTATAATAATGATGACCATGAAACCTTCATGCTTGTTTAAGATGCATGCATGTGCAGCCGTGTGCACAATCTAGATGGATGAGAATATTGTACCTCAGAAAGTAAACTTAGAGACTGTTATTATTGACACATTATGCATCAAAGTCCATGGACTGATATTCTATGTACAGAAGATATGAAGATTTAACAGCATTTAAAATAGAACTCAAGAAGTCTTTTCTTAAAGATGTATTATGTAGCATAAGCATTTTAAGACATTTTAGACAAGTAAAAATTTCTGAGTAGAAAGCTCAAGAAATGGCAAATGCTGTGTATGAAAAAATTTTAGATAGTTGAGTGTTTAAAAAATGTAATTCAAAGTAGAGAAGCCAAAGGAATCTGAAGTTTTCATTTAAAAATTATAGGAAGAGGTGTGTACCAAATAATGATGACACATTAAAAAATAAAACAATGTTTATACTAATGGAACAATTTTATTACAACAAACATTTACAATTATTTTCACTTTCCGAGGATTTTAACATATTTTAAGTCCATCCATCAACTTAACATTCTTATAAAAAATGTTCATTTTTTTAAGGAAAATTGTCATCATAGCTACTGTTTGAAATTAAAATTACGATAATGGTATTTTCGTTTAGTTAAATTTTTAAAAAAGATTTTTTTAATAAGTGTAAATTTTAATTTATTGTTTTTAGTATTACTGTGAGATAAAATTGATATTTTAGATTTCTTATTTTTAGATTTCTTAATACATTTGTACTCCTATATCACCAGTTACATTCAACATTTACAACTGGTAACGAGTTATTTTCACTTTCTAAATCTTACTGGAATCTTTATTGTTCTGCCACATCAAGACTATTTAAGGAGGGGCAATTTCTCCATTTACTTTCAGTGAATCCTCTTTAATATGGAGAAAGTCTTCATTTCCATTTGCCAGATAAAGGCTGGTTTTAATCTGTCAATTGTGACATTGAATTTTTTTCCCTTTTAATTCAGTAGTGAAATATTTTGGTGTTCATTCAGTCACCATAAATTGTCCTTCATGAGGAGGTTCGAGTTAGCTCTCAGAAATAAGTGAGAGCATGTTTTTACGTCCTTATAAATGAAAACATTTTGTGACGTTTTGTAATGTGATGCTTTTGGTCTTTTGAATTCCATCTGCTTTTTAAGATTATTTACGAATGCTTCTGGTGTTGTATGAATGGAACTTTCTACTTTCTGTGAAAAATTCAAGATTGGTTTTATAGGTTGTCTATAAACCATTTATGTTATTATATGATTAGTATTTTTTATTGCTGATCGTAATCTTATGAGAACAGTTGGTAAAGTTCCAATGCTGCTTTGAGTGACTTGTGAAACTATTTTCCCATAAAGTGGTAAAGTTCTATTTTCCCATTGCACTATGGATGGTGGCTGTTGTATGCTTAAGCCCACAGATTCTTGACAAGTTCAAAAATATTTCGAATGAAAATTTTGCTCCATGGTCTATTCAGTTTTATAGGGTGTTCCAAATCCTGCAATCCAATTGTTGTAGAAAGCTTTGGTGATGGATTCTTGTGATATATTATTTAACAAAATTACTTCAACCCAATTTATAAATCCATCTATACAAGTCGGACATTAAACATTTCCATTTGATGAGGTTAATGGCCCCTATTATGCTGATACAAATTTTTTAAAATCTCTCGGTAGGTTCTTCTTGTTTCCTGAAAGTTGATTTTGTGTGGTGAGAAACTTTGTTTTTGGCAGGAAATACATGCTCAAGCCCACTGTTGGGTTTTTTTTTTTTTTTTTTTTTTTATGTCCGGCCAAATGAATTTTGAAGTTATAAGCTTTTATGGATGATTTTATTACTTGTGAAAATCCATAAAAGTGAATAAATATTTTCATTTGATATGTCTTCAGTATATATGGCCTAATTATTGTGGTTGATGTGTCACACCATAAATTTTTCCTGAAGGTAATGGGTATTGTGTATATTTTAATGAAGTTGAATATTGTAAATTTTTTAATTCTTCGTCATCAGTTTAGCTTTCAGATATTTCATCATAATTAATTTCTGTTATTTCTTCTATTCTTGATAATGTGTCAGCTATTATATTATTTTCACCTTTAATATGTTTAATTGCTGTGGTAAAACTGTGAAATATATTGTAATTGTCTGCTTTTTGTTGAAAGGTGTACAGCAGAGGTTTGTGATCAGTAAATATGGTAAAATTTCTTCCTTCTAAATTTTCTAAAATTCTTCTAAATTTTTTTCTAATTTCTTTCTTCTAATTTTCTTCTAAAATTTCTTTCTTCTTGGTAAAATTTCTTAATTTCATGCTTGAAATGTTTTAAAGATTTGTAAATTCCAAGTAATTCATGGTCATACATGCTTTAATTTTGCTGTGCAGTATTGCGTTTTTTGGAAAAGAATGCTAGTGGCTCCATTTTTGTCGTAATTTTGAAAATTGATCCAATAGCCGAATCTGAAGCGTCTGTATACAGTGCTAGAGGTAATTCAGGATTTGGGTGGGATAGCTATGCAGTATTAGCAAGATCTTGCTTACACTTTGCAAATTGTTTTAATGCCTCTTCAGTCCAGTGAATTTTTCTTTTGTCCGTCTTTTGTGAACCTTTCAGATTGTTATGTAAAATAGCTTGGGTTTTTGCAGCATCTTTTAAGTAACGATAGCAAAAGTTGATCATGCGAAGAAATGTTCTTAGTTCATTTCTGGTTTTGGCCGTTTTGTAATTCAGTATCACTTCTTTTTTATGTAATGGATGAGAGTCTTTTGACATAACCAAATACCCTAAAAATTCTACAGTTTGTTCCCCAAAAGTTGTGTTTGACAAATTTATTCTTAAGCCGTATTTGTTTAGTCATTCAAAAACTAGATAAAGATGTTTCTTATGCTTTTCTTCATTAGGTGATGCGATCAATACATCATCTAAATAAGCAAAAGTTAAATTAAATCTCTAAAAACTTCATGGATGAATCTGATATGTTGAAGGTGCATTTTTCAAACCAGAACTCCATAACATTAAATTCATACAGGCCAAATGGTGTTATTATCACAGTCTTACCTTTATTCTCTTCTGAAATTGGTATTTGATAATATGCTGTAGAGATCAGTTTTAGAAAAAATTTTGGTGTCCTTTAAAATGTGAAAATCTTCAATTCTTGATATCGGGTATCTATCAGGCACTGTTTGGGAATTTAATTTCTCATAATGTTCGCATGGATGATATGAGCCACCTTTTTTCATCACCATATGTAATCGGTTTTACCATTGTGAGTTAGGACAAATTATTTCATTATCTAGCATGAATTTAAATTCTTTCTTAGCTATTAGGCATTTTGGTTAAGTTCACGAGCTTTAAAATTTATAGGTCAACGTTCAGTTACTATATAGTGTTTGACGTCATGGTTTGTATTTGAAGTTAGTAAGCTTGTCTTAAGTATGTCAGAATATTTAGAAAACAGATTTTGATATCTGTATTACTTGTGTAATGTGCTTATACTGTTACTTAAAGGTATTGAAGAAATATCTCCTTTAACTCAAAACTTAGTTTCTCCATCAATCAATCATTGTCCTTTCAGGTCAACAAGCAAATTGAATTTGTTTAAAAAATTGGCTTCTAGTATTCCTTTGCTTACTTTTGCTTTTATAAAAGGAAACTGGAAATCTCTTAGTAATCCCAAGTCGAGAATAAGAGTTTCAGTTCCGTATGTTTCAATTTCTGAACCATTTGTGGCATATAATTTAAAGTCAGAAAAGGTTTTATCTGTAGGTGATGCTGGAATAATGCTGACATCGGCCCTACTATCAATGAGGAATGGCAAATTTGATTTTTTTATCTCTTATAAATAAATGAAATTTGCAATAATCCTTATATGTTTGGAGGAGAGCTTGTCGCCAAATCTACTGCAACATCTAGTTTTCCTGATTTTCATTTATTTGTTTTGTCCATTGACATGGTGCTTGAAATTTTTCTGGTTTGCATTTATTTTCAAATTAAAAAATAACAATATTTTGGCATTGTAGGGTGTTCTAGATCGAATGCTTGAACGAGGGGGTTATTATATTTCGCTTTTGATCTGACATTTTTCAACACTTAATTTTGCCATTTGTTATTCCAAAAATTGAAATCTGTTCAACAGTTTATCATTCGGACACTATCCTTTGTGGGCTTATGCACATCAAATATTTCTGTATGTGTTTTCGAATTGTGGATTTTATCTACCATTATAGCAAGTTTTAGAGTATCTTCTTCACTCACTAACAGTATATTTTTCATTGTTTCTGGTAATTTTTCAAGCCACAAAGTTTTAATCAGATTTTCTGATATGTCAATTGTAGCAGGGGATCTTAGTTTTTGCAACAGTTGGCTTGGTTTGAAGTTTTCGAGCTCAATGTCGGTAATTAATTTCTTTATTTGGACATTTTCACTTTCTTTAAATAGATTTGAAAGTAAAAGCATCTGTAAACTTGCCTCTTTTATTTCATGTTAGTTCAAATTAATAAGTTTGTTAACTATATAAGCAATTTAATTCCATTTTCTCCATGTAGAAACTGTCACCTAAAATCCAATATAAATTATCAGCTGAACATTTCCTCATCAATTTTCAGATATTTGATTAATGAAGTTGCACCCCAATCACAACTTTCTAAAACATCTGTGATTAAAAAAATGGTTCAAGGAGACACCTATTTTGGCAACTGTCATGGCATTTTAAAATTATATTTATTATCAGTTAATATTATTCACAAATCATATTAAATATTTTTCAGGCTTCGCTATGGAAAAAATGGTACAATTTTAAGTGCTGGTTTTTCGGAACCTTCTGATGCAACTGAAGGTGATCTGAAGTTGTGGTTTCCTCCTGTAGAATCTCCTCCTCTAGATATTGAAATTGAAACTTCAAAATTCCTTCTAACTCATATAGGAGATCAGTTTTGTGATCTGGTTGAAATGGAAAGAGAAGCTCAAAAATTGCATATGTCAGCTGGTATGAATTTATTACGAATTATTAGGTTCTAAAAATGTTATTTATCTTATGTAATTTTTGTTTTGTATTGAAGAGGGATACTGCCTGTTAGTAATACATGGTCTGTATTTGAGTACTGTGTTAAATCTATGTGATATGTGTCATTTATAACTGCTTTGGATCACATCAAATCTGAAACTCTTACACTTCCAGCTTTCATTTTGCTGTTTACACCATGGCAGTACCCATTCATATCCTAATCTACCAATTACAATAATTTGCTACTAAGTGCTCTTGATTATATCAGGATTTATATTTTTAGGTACTGAAATGTAGCTGTTGAAACTTTTATCTATATTTGTGTAAAATTTAATTTGAATATTTTCATTCAAATAACCTAATTAATTTAATGCATAGGATGCATTTTTAGAGCATCTGAGCCTTAATAGCAGCATGATTTGTTTTGTTATATGTGTATGCTATCTATGCACTGTCCCTTTAGTATATTAAAATGAACATTTCTTAAATTCCACAAATCTTAAACATTTAATCAAAAATATATTATTCATTTCATGAATGTACATGGGGGATATTTAATGTTTAAATTAAAAGAACTGTATTGCTTATATGTTTATTTTCTGCATAGTCTGTATACCTTTGCACTAACTGGTCACATCTTATTACCTCCCCCTTTTTTTTTAAGTTAATTTTTTTCTGTTATTTCCAAACCTGTTTTAGTCTTTATTTTATATCAGTGTTCAAAATATTTATTTCTGATATTACTTAGCTCCTTTTCCTTGGTAATATCAAATTTGAAATAGGTTATTGAGTTAATCACTCATTATAAGTTTTCATGACAACATACCCATTTTATTCATTCATTAAATCAAGTTCTAAAATCTGTTTTAGTCTTTATTTTATATCAGTGTTCAAAAAATTTATTTCTGATATTACTTAGCTCCTTTTCCTTGGTAATATCGAATTTGAAATAGGTTATTGAGTTAATCACTCATTATAAGTTTTCATGACAACATACCCATTTTATTCATTAAATAAATCAAGTTCTTTTTAAAAATTTTATTTGGAGAATTAAGTTTGCAATAAATTTGCTTATGTGCATTCATCCTAGCGTTATCTCAGAAATAGGGAAAATCTGTTACATGCTTTTGCAATTCACATAATTGAATTATAAAATTCAATTGATTCCTTAATTGGTTTTTTAAAAGGCTCTAGTTTCATTAACTTTTAAAAATTAAAAAAAAAAAGCTTGGGTACAGTGTTATACTCTAAAAGTTTTATGATATTAAATATTGCACATTATAAATATCCTGTGTTCCAGTGGCATAACTTTACCCAAAATTTTGTCTGTGGTCAAGTACTAGTAATTGGAAAATGATAGATGACTCTACTTTGGGACCTTAAAAAAATTGATATACCTGTTAATTTTATCATGAAGAATGTGGCTAAATTTTCTTGTCTAAATTGCACATTGAAATAATGGTAACAAAATTTTTAAGAATTGCATAATTAAATAAATAAAAATATACTATAATAAATAATAGAAAGGTTTATAGGGTTAAACAAGAAAATTCGGTTTTTCAATTTAGCTGGAAAAATGGTGTAGCATTTAACCTTGTAATCACTGTTTTTCAGAGGGGTGATTCATTGAGCACAGTTGATTAATGTAGATTATTGAGATATTCTGCATTATCTGCATTTGCAAGCTTTAATTAATTGATTGGCTGTTTTAATGGGCACTGTGATGCATGTAAAATAGATGGCTTCAGATGGCTAGTCTGAAGGATATGTAGTTGTATTGGAATTTTTTATTTGTGTGGGTAAGTTAATTAAAAAAAAATGTTTGATGCATTCACTTCCATATGAAATTTTGTGACATTTTGATTATATTTTATACTTCATTTATGCATCCTCTAAAATGAAGAATGAGATTCATTTCAAAGAATGTGTTTCTTTCTGTGTTGTGGTTCATAGTAAATAAATTGTATAAATCATTGTATTGACATATTGGTTTTAAATTTTTTAACAGATGGAACTATTACATGGAAAAGAGTTGTTCAAGGTGTTCGTGAGATGTGTGATGTTTGTGAAACAACATTGTTCAATATTCACTGGGTGTGTCACAAATGTGGATTTGTTGTATGCATTGATTGCTATAAATCAAGAAAGAATGGTCTTTCAAAAGGTAAACTCATGTAATTCACTTTAGGAATCATTTCATAATAAAAAATTTCTTTAATGTTTAGTCAGTGTGATTCAGTGTTGCCACCTGTAGGTGATCTATGGCTGTAGAATTACCTTCTTAGTATGAAAGAAAAATTGCTAATTTTAAAGGTATAAATGTAAAAGGAGCTTTATAGAAGCAGGCATTATTGGTAATAACTGTCAAATAATCATATTTTAAGTAAAAGATTTGCAATCAAAGAATTATTTGGAACGTGTTTGCCATATTAATGATGTGTAAGCCACACAGCTTAACCTCAAATTTTCCGCTATAATTTGGGTGCAGTTTTAAGGTAATAAGTAATTTAAAAGCGGTTGATTATCAGTTGTGTTTACCTGCTATAAGATTTTAAATATAATTAGTGTTTTTATGAACTTAACATTTCTTGTTTTTGTTCTTTGCTTTGAATTTCACTGTCACAATCGGTGATACTTGAATTTTTATGCTCAGATAATATGCACTTTTGATATCATTGAAACATTCCCTGCAACATTCTTTTGATGCCATTGTAAGTTTTGAACACCATTTCTTTTGGTAGAAATTGCCATGAAGCATAAATTCATACATCTGAAACAGAGATTGTTTTTATCACAACACAATTTCCATCTTCTGCTCTCTACCGCCCTTGCTAGCATCACAGTTGTCTTAAAAGAATGGTTGTTGGATACATTAAATGCTTGCAGTTTCCTGGTTATCTCTTGTGGTATCAAAAACTTTTTCTCCCCTCCCTCCTTCATCTTCACTTTCATACTTAACCCAGGTATTAACAAGCAGCTTGGTTGCTGAAACTTCATTGACTTCAGCTAAGCCTTGTTCTGTTCTTTTGCCATCCAGTCCTGATCTTTTACTTGCACCAGTATTCAAAAGGTAGTAGGTTTTTATTTAAAGGAGATTTTTATGTTTAAAAAGGGCATAATGTGACAGCTTATTTTCAGCATTTATAGTGCAGCAGTGCTTTTATGACCCCACTGATCACAGTAGAACTTTTTTTTTAACCTGTCTGATTGATTTTAGTGTCAGTTGGACATAGTAATGCAGCAGGATTTTTTTGTCAGATTTCCCTATTATCCTGAAATAATGTCATTCTTAAGCTAAAGCCATGTTTCTAAAATTCGATCAATTTCCTTTCATAGATGTTAAGAAGCCACTGCACCAGCGAAGTTTGATGCTGAATCATGAGCTCATGTCATGCCATAAAATGTCTGACCTGCCTTCTGTAAATTCTCTTTCAGAAATTGTTTGAACTAAATCAAATCAGCTGACACAGAAAATCCAACTGAACTTCACAACGTGGATCAACAATTTGCTTCTAGTTCAAGCTATTTTACTGTCTGTCTATAATCATTGATTGTGTAATATTTTGAATCCATTGTTGCATATTTTTGTGTCTACATCAAATTTCCTTCTTGTGCAGAATGCCCCATTTTCAGTTTTGCTTCAGACTCTAGAAAAAAACGTTAAAATTGCCATTGAATGGTATATTAATTCAATACATTTCATTAGTTAAAATTTGGCATATGACAATTACTACAACAGCACAATTGGTTGTTATATTCAATACAATGAAAATGCCAAAATCGGTACCAAAAACAATTTTCTAGGAATCACATTGGCAGATATGTTTTCAGCTGTTTTCATGCATGTGTAAAATTTGACGGCTTTAGCATTGTATTTTCAAAATTTCCTTGCTTTTATGTGCATGTGCCCGCACATGCTCTTTTGTGGAAGAGCCTTATTTGGCTCTTGAGCCATGGTTTGCTGACGACTGTTCTAGATGATTCTAGATCCTTTATTGTGCTAGTATATGTAATTCCTTAGTTGTGCTGGGTTTATGAAAGATCTGGTGAACAAGCCAATCTAACAACCTTAGCTTGTTGTATGTCGTATGTTAAATAAGTGTCAGATATTGAGTACAATGGAGTTGCACATTGTCCTGTTTGTAGCTACCTGTAGGGTGGTTCTGAAGATGAGACAAACACAAGACATAATGTGTTTGTAATGTAATGCTGACTGATTTTAATGTCAAATATTCATGATAGACAGGAACAGGACTTGTATCCAATTACAATATATCTGCCACGTTCTTGAATATAACTTCTACTGTAGAGAGCACTTGTTGGAGCTTAACGTATGCATTATAACTGTGTTATAATGCATCTAACAAGTGCTCTCTATAGTAGCTGTATATGTGAACCTATTTGTTGTGATGTTATATGCAGAAGCATGATCAGTCTAAGGAAAACATCAGGGCATTTCTGCATCAAAATATTCTTAATGCATCATTGTAGTTATAAATGCTTGTGCTAAACACATACAAAGCAGTGTCGCCTGCAGTGCAAGTAGTCTGTGTCCCTCAAAATGATGTCTCACAATAGTAAACTCACCTTCCCATATTATGAATCAAATTTCCTGTGTAGTGTGGCTGTATTTTTTAAATGTGTAATGTAGATGTATGTTTTACACTGGTTACCGAACAAACCTTCTTGGCATGGGTGCATTGAGGTTATTGTTATTCTTCCTATTGCTCTATCTTCATAGACAATCAGACCTTACTGGTACCCATTGTTTCTGTATTCATATGACAGTGGTTGCATTCCTGCCAATGGGAGCATCAGTTTCCTGATGTTACGAGCAGCCATTATTTACATATATGCTGTGTTACTAATCTTTTTCATCTTATACCATGTTATATCTGTTATGCAAATTTTATGTGGGTAGCTTACTTTTTCATGGTGTTGGAATTGTAATAATCAGTAGTGTGTATTAAAAATGTCCTTTTGGATATATATATATATATATTCAATAATTTGAACATTTCTTATAAAATATTGAGATTTTTATTTATACTGTTAATAAAACAAAAATTAAAAGAAAGCATACAACTGAATCAAAGAGAACATTCTAACAGTATATTAAGCTTTAAAATAATATAATTACTTTTTCAGTTTCAAAAATTAGCATCTTTGATAAGTTTTAAAATATATGTATAAAAATCGACATTTTAGGAAATTTAAGGCTGTGTTATATCTGATGCACTCTTATGAAATAAATGTGGAACATATTGCACAATCAAATCTTAATCTGATACTGTAATTAAAATTGTTTAAATTCTGAATTTACTTCCTATTTATATATATATGTGTATAATAAATATAGGTGTTTTATGTCTATATGTATATGTATTTTGACTAATAGCAAATCCCTATTTTATTTTGTACATAGGCATTACCAGTCCCTTATGTATAGTTATTATTACACCTTAATGTGTTTCTTCAAGCGGATGTGTCAGGAAATTAATTGGAACAGAGAATTGAGACTAAAGTTTATGACTAAGTTTTTTCAATTAATATTTAAAAAGGAGTTTGTATACAGTTTCAATTTTCTGTTTTGGCGAAACGCTATATGGAGTTAGCTGGATTCGAAAATCATTAAAAAATTTCCCCTGAAGAGTCTTTAATGAGATTCGAATTGGGCTAATCTACCATTTACCGCTTCTTTGTTTTTGTATTTTTGCTTAAGTCTTTTGTCACACTTTAATTCTAATGTTTAACATGTGCCTTACTTTGATCAGCATATTACTTACAATTAGTTTTGAATTTTATTTGTAAATATTCAAGTGTTAATATTGTTTAGTTCATCTTTTATATTTACACTTTTCATTGCACTTTATTTTACGTTTGTTAATGTTTTCATCGGAACCACAGTATCTAAGCAACCTCTTGGCGTACAAACTAGGAATTTTCTTTTGTTTTCTAAATTTTGCAGCTCAGTGCGCAAAGTTTTTGACCACAAAGGTCTTATTTAGTTTTTCTCCTTTCTTTAATTATGTGTATATTATATATATAATCAGTAAAGACATAAAGTAAGAAATTTAGGACAAATTTTTCACAAAGGCCAAAAATATCAGCAGCTTAAATGTGCTTAATACTAGGCATGATTATCTTATGTTTTACAAAAAAGTTGTTTTGTAATTATGAAATATATATATATAAAGCATATTTTAGTGTGTTCTGGTTTCTTACATATGCAATCTTATGTGAGAATTTTTTGCAAGAAATATTACCTGCCCTCCTCCAACACTTTAGTCACGATTATCTATTTAAGATATTGAATGTGCCACCAGGTGCTGAACACTGGTTATTTGACCTAATTTCAATTCCAGAAGACTGCATGGGCATTTTCATGTTTATCCCCATGTGCGTAATGTGGATACGAGCCAGTTTTCTTTAAAAGTTCTCCACAAAGGCGTCCCGTTTCCTAAGTAGATAGCCCTTGCATGCTTTGCCATAATGAAACCAAACCATGTTCCTGTTGTTTCATTCTTCAAAAATTTATTTGCTTTCATTTACTTGATACATGGATTTGACTGTACCTCATTGAAAATGTGCATTATTTTTTTTTTAATTTGGTCTTTTTTAAGATCAAGTTTTACTTAGTATTATAAAGTAATTATTTTCCTGTTAAATTTAATAATTTTAAATTATATCAAATATTAAATGTCAAGTTTTGAAGGGTATCTGATTCCTGCATCTTTTAAATTTTTATTGTGATGTAATATGTACTCAATTCTATGTCTTTTGAATTATGTATACTTGAATTTTTTTAGATGAGTTGTCAACTAAAGATCGGGATGATTATCAATGGCTGTTGTGCACAAATAGACAGCCTCATGAGCAAGAGAAGCTAATGCTTACACAAATTATTGCTGGTACAGCATTGTGGGATGTTGGCAAAACATTACATGAAATACGTCGAAAATGGAACATTCCTACATATTGTAACTGTGTAAATAAAGACTGTGATCAAGATGGTAGGAGTTCATCAAATGGCATATGCAAGGTCTGATATATTGTTTTTGCATTTTAAGATGCATTTCTTCTTCGTAATTCAGAATAATGTCTCAGTTTAGTTTTGTTTTTAATATAATGTTTAACATTTTAAAGTAAGACAACATTTTAAAAATTAAAAAAAACTTATCTCCTTTTTCTCTGTTGCTTAATGTTGTAATTCATTTAATATTTGCGTACATTAACAGATTGCTGCATAAAAGGAATAAATATTTTATGTGGTAAATCTATTATATATAAAAATAAGCCAAGTTTATTTTTCTGTGTTGCGTATTATGAAAGTGTATTTAATTTTTTCTGCATTAACAAATTTCTCTTAAGGTAATTAATCTGTTATATACAAGTATTTCGCAGTAATACTTATTCCTAACTGATTAACCATAAAATCTTATATGTAGGAGATTAATCTTCAAAATAACCATTCAAAAGTATTTAATTTTTTAAAACTAAGTAATGCAGTCATTCTAGGAACTAAAATTACTGGTTGTTGCGTTTATTAAATATCTGAAATTCTAATATAGGAAAAATAAGAGAAATTGGTATGACTGTACACAAAATGAATAAAATTTGTGTGATTGAAAAACTTCAAGAAGCAGTGTGACAAATTCAGTGCAAAGACAATGGAGAATAGTTTTTATATTTTATATACACATACCATGTTTTATTAAGTGCATATTTTGTTTTTCTTTTTGAATATCAGTTGTGTCTTAAACTGTTAAGAAAATCATAATTTCTAGAGCAAACTACTAATGAAATGGCTAATACATAATCAAATATGCCACAGACAAAAAATCTAATTGTTGTGATGTGACTGTATTTGCATCAACAGCTATTATAATATAAATGCAGTCGTAAACCAGAAATCTTACTGTTCTTATTTTCAAATCTTTTAAAAATTAGCCACTTCTTTGAAAAAGGAGCACTATATTCAACAGTGCATTAAATGTGTCTCAGGTATTTTCAAGCATATGAAATTTTGGCTCATAATGAATTTTTTAGACTGATTATTTGACTTTTTTTAAGCATTTGAAAAATTTGGTACATGTAGATAGTAGCTTGATTTATAAATTTGGAGAGACTAATTATTTTAAATCTTTTTGAAATCCTGTATGAAGACATTGCAGAGACAGAGAGCTTTTCACCTATGCACTTCTTTCCATTTTATGTTATTTTTAAACAAATTATCCTACTAACTGCAAATTGAAGAATGAAATACTTTTTATGTTTTTATAAATTAAAAATGCATTAGAGATGATCGCGGTAAAACTTTGGGATATAGCAGGTAATTTAGGCTGACATAAGGTAGTGCTGATTTAAAACTGTAATTGAAGTATATAAAATGTTATAGCCCTTTGTTATATGATTGAATAAATGAACAAATCACATTTCAGATAGCTTGTACTATGTAATTTTTTAAAGTTTTAATTTTTGCCTTTTCTAAAACTTGAAAATTAAGTAGGTACTTTAAAATAATATTAAAAAAAACCTTCAAAACATCCTTAAAAATTTTTAATATTTATATATGCAAAAATTGTTTGTAATCTAAAAACTGATGTAGTCAAAATGTAAAAAATGATTTCTAATAAAACGAGTTATTTCTTGTTTAATGGGTATTGATTGTTAAAATTGATAATAAATTTCATATTGATATATTTTATGTACGCCTTTTGTTTTCTACCAACCACCATAATGTTCATAGCGCTTGCCTTTGTGAATTTTGTATTGCACAATGCAATTCTGCTTCCACAGAATTTCATTTCCAAAAATGTAGTTCAAAACCATTTCAGTTACTAACAGCTACCCTGGACTGTATGGTTGTTAATAGAAGCTGATCAAGGGTGTGGGTTCAACTTAACCAACAACTTGGTTGTAATTGGTCTGTGTAGGTGTAGTGTCGATCATCCTCTTGTTACTGCTATTACTGTTACCTCACATTGCTACACTGTAGTGCATTGTAATTCTGAACCCCATTTTAAGTTTCATTCATTGTACCTGTACATTATTTCAGTTAATTTTGCATTGTTATTAGTTCATTAGTTTGTGTTCTTTCATGAAGTCATATGGAGGAGAATATATGTTGGTATTACAAGACAAGATTTTCACACTAATTTATAGGTAGCTCAACAAATAAGTAAAATACCACACCTTGTTATTTATAACAGTGTATTGTTAGTACAGTTTCTTGACAGTATTTAAATAATTCTTTGAAATTAATTTTATTAGAACTGTGTAACTAAAACATAACTTCTACATAAAAATACAAGAGTGTTGAATGAAATATAAGATTGTGAATTATTACAAAATGTTCATAAGTTGTGAATTAGTACAATTTCTGCCTTTGAAACAGAAAAGTTTAGTATTCCAGTTTTAATTTTCCTAAAACTAAATTTTATATCTAGTAAAAATTTTCTGATTCAAACAAATCTTAATTTACTTTTGCTGACTAATGTTTTATGTTTCCTGATTTCTGTTCTTTTTTTAGCTAATGAGTGCTGTAACTAAGTGTTTCTCATCTGATAAAGATTCTTCCCGAGAAGCAAATGGTTCTTCCGATTCATCTCGCTTAAGTAGACGCTCAGGAAAGAGCTCTGTGAATGGTTTGATCAAGCATGAAGATGGAGTAGGAGGTTACAGCTCTGAAAGTGGAGGATCGCCTTTAAGTTGGCTGGCTGATGTAGCTCTTAATTCTTCAACAAAAGACTCTAGTGAACAGAAAGATGATGATGATAAATTATCAGAAGATCAAGAAAGTAATGCAGATGCATCATTAGAAAGTGATGATGACAGAAGTGAAAATTTTTCTACCCTAAGAGAACTTCTTATCCGCCCAACTGGGAAAATGGGAGGAAAGAGTAGTGGTAGTTCATCTAGTTCCCAAAAAACTTTAACTAGTACCTTAGATGAAGTTATATCTTGTGTCATAGAGGAAAAAGTTCGAAAATCTGACAAAAAGTGTAAAGAAAAACAACTGCTTCATTTCACTCGGCGTTACCAAATGTCTAGATCTGGTAGAGAGTTGCCTCCAATTCGAACGTGTATTCTTGCAGAGAGTTCACTTTTGTATCCTGAAATACCCCATATTTGGCTTGGAAGTGGTAAAATATTACTTTTAAAAGATCCATACCATTCAGGAAACTTACAAATGTTTCAAGAGCAATGGAAGAGAGGCCAGGTAATTTTTCGCTAATATAATTTTTTTCTGTATGTTTATTCTTCCATTTTATTTATTATGAATTTATAGTGCATTGCATATTATATTTATTCATGCCTTGTGCACATTTTAAATTACTATGTGCCATATGGTGCTAGGAGTGAATGCCTTTAACAAATTTCTTGAGCTTCACCTATGTAATGGAGACTGATAGCTTTTTAGCTTCTGAAATTAGAAAGAGGTGTTCAACTAACAATGATACTGTGGGTCTGAGTTGGGTCATAGATCACAACATTCTGCGGTTGTGGGCTAGAATTAGAATGCAAAGCAACTTGAGGGCTTGTCTCCCTCCTAGATGAACAAGTTATAATGTTTTATTTTATTAGGCATTTAACAGCATTATGTTATTTTAAAAAAATGAAGTGAACAAACATCATGGAAGCACATGAAATTGGCTCAATTAATGTAATTCTTAAGTATGCTAACTATCTATATCTCTTGCATTACTGATTTTACAGGATCTGCCCGGCTTACAGAGATGGTTGCCTAATCATATACAGCCTACAGCAAAACTTGTCAGTAGTCAATACACAGATGACAAGGCATATTTTTTTAATTACCAGTCAACATTTAACATAAAATGCATAAATTAAAAATCTTTCTTGTAAATTATATTCTTATTTAATTAGAAATTTTCAATTCATTACTCAAGCAGAAATATCACTAAATCTACTAATATAATTTTGAAGTGAATATTTTAAATTGCAAATAAATAATCATATGAAGGAGAAATTAAAATACATACATCATGTACCTTTAAAAGGTATTTGGATTCTCATTTTGGTCTATATTTTTAAAGAAAAATTAAAAAAAATAGTTTTAAATAAAGATAAAGTATACATTTCTTCAAAAGCATGTATAATCCATTTATAAATGATTAATACTAAGATTTGGAAGTATAGTATATTTAGCAAGCTTAAGTTCTAAATCAGAGAATCTTTTTTCATGCACATAACTCATCTACCTACATGTTTACTTTTTCAATGATTCAAAAGTTTATAAGGTATTTCTCCTGCCTTCTTAGCGAGCCATCGTGGTGTAGTGGTCAGCACACTCAGTGCGTAATTGAGAGGACCGCAGTTTAATTCCTGGCGAAAGCACTGCTAATTTTTCATCTTACCTGCTTCCAAAAAATACCTAATGTCTCTACAGTGGTGCCCAAACTATAAGGGTGTTGGATGATGATTCTCCTCACTCAGGATTTGGCAATTGGGTCCCCTAAAAACCCCAGTTGCCCTTTAAAAGGGGGAGTATATAAGGTATTTCTCCCACCTTTTTAGCGAGCCTTTGTGCTGTAATAATCAGCACACGCAGGGCATAATTGAGAGGTCCACTGTTCGATTCCCGGCGAAGGCGTTGCTAATTTTTCATCTTGCCTGCTTCCAAAAAATACCTAATGCCTTTATAAGTTTTTGTAATTTGGTTGCAATGCTGTCTGATCCTTTTTTGATAATTAAAAAAAAAATCATTCACAGATTACATTTGAATGAGGCATTATTAAAGTTCCAAGCATCACAAGAGGCAGTATGATATATTTAAAGCACCCATTTTTGTCTTTTAATTTTGCAAGTTCTTCCCATGCTTTTATCAATGCATGAATCTTTGTTGTCTTTTCAGTTATCTGTTTGATTGACAGATAATTAAGTTTTCTACTTGATCAAGCTATTTTGCGTGAATAATGGATGGAAGTATTCACCATAAAATAAATGGACAAAAAGGAAACTTTAGTTTGTAAGTTAATATCAGCAGCTTCAGCAAGTTTTAAAAGTGCATCATACATAATTTTATGTATTCCATGCTGAATTAAAACATAATTTCACTTCAGTTTAATTTAACTGAACATGTAAAAAATATAATCTTCCTGCACTAATCATTAAATTTTCATTTTCTTTTTGTTTAGTACCTTTTTGAAATTGAACAGATATCGGATTGACTTTTGCATCGTCTTCAGGCAATCAATTACTGAGTGTTTGAAAAATCTAACAGTTTGATATAAAGTTCTTCAGAATATCTTCTCAATTTATATATATTAGGAACTTGTTATTTCAAATTAACTTTTGCTGTTATAAATAAAAGCAAAGTATTCTTCAAAAGTAATGAATTGTAAATTTTTAAAAATGTTTCACAATCTATTTCCATCATTCTCACTATCTAATTAGGCCACCAAAAAATTATTCAATCTCACTGTTCCAAAATCCTCTTTATAGGCTCTACAAGAAAAAGCCATCTTGCTTTGCAGAATTTCAAAATTTTAAGTGAATTTCCATTCTCTGCCAAAATTTGTTCAACTAATTTGAAGCTATGCTTCATTTTTAAACTTTTCTCTAAATAAAAATATATATATTAATTAATTTCTGTTTCTGAGCCAATTTTCAGTAACTTTATTTTTGCAGCTATATGAAGGGATGGTTTGATCAATGTTGGATGATTACAGCTGGTTGATGCATTTACACAAATGGTGCTACACCTTTAAATTTTGTCAACATGTTACTATAGCATAGTTTGAAAAAAAAATGAGAAGCAGTTTTTCGTTCTAAACATTTGCTTACAAAATATTCATTTATAAAAATGCCATATTTGGTATTATTCAAGCATTCTAGTCCTTTGTTTATATGTCACAGTCAAAGAAGATTTTGTTATCATTACTTTCATCAATACTTAGAGCAATATGGAAATCTGATTTAACAGTTTTGGCAACAGTGCTTTCTGCAAGTGTTTTCATAAATACAGTACTATTTATGGGCCCACAGCTAAATTTTTTGGCTATAGCAGAATCTAAAAGAGGCATCTTTCTGTTTTGAATGGGCTACGACTGAAACTTGAACTGCGTTCAACTAAAAATAAAATATGTGTATATAATATTTGACTTCTATGACATGCATTTCATTGTTTCTATGAGGAAATTTGATATTTCTTTTCGTTTTATTTCACTGATTTTTTATGCCCTTTGAGGAAATGTATGCCATTTAATCGTCTTCTGCTGTGTGCAGTTGAAGTCTGTTGCATACAGTGTAGTATGCATGATTTACAGAAATTTTAAATGCCTTTGATGCATGGAAATTCCGAAGAATATTAATCTAAATTTCTGGCTTGAAATTTTAGACTCTTTAATTTGAGGTGGCACAATTTACAAATTTAAACAATTTTCTAGTTTAATCAAAACAAACATGATAAGTTTTTCTCGCTATACTCTAAACACAGTGTTGAACTAAAAAAAGTTTTCTTCATTGTAGGGGGCTTGATTGATAACATTATCAATTGGAATTTGTAGATTTAGGATTGACATTAAAAACACAGCAAATTTCTCAACTTGCACGCTGTTGCTATCATTTTACTTGTCATTGGATGAACAAGTTGATTTCCTTTTACATACCGTTTCCCTTGCTTTTCCTAAAATTGAGTTTAGTTTTCTCGTATATTGTGTAATTCATAATTTTTGAAGATTTTCTGTTTTTCTTTGAATTTGCAGTAGTTGGAGGCTGCACTGTAGTTTTCTCTTGATCATATATCTGGTTGTAACGAAAGCTTACCACCAAAAATCATTCTTAATGAAGTTAGGAAAAAATAAAACATGAAAGCAGTACCTTTAGTGTGGGTAGTAATCACTACTTCTGCCAACATTTAGGTAGTTTTTAAAAGGCATCGGCCCACAAAGTTGGTGGCTGCAAGTCCAAAAACAGATCAACCTCATTTCGGGTGTCCTATGCAGAATGGAAGATAGCACCAGCAAGATGAAGCTGCTGGGGTGAAAAATGGCAGAAGTCCGAAAGAGCAATATCAAAGCTATATGGTGGGTGTGACAAAAGATCCCATTCGAGTCTAGACAGTGTCGTGCTAGTGAATGCAGACACATTTGGACTTGCATTATGTTGCTGGAGCATTACCTTTTTGCGCTAGAACTCAGTTTGGCATTTTCCCTTGATAGCAAGCGTCAACATGGACTAACATCTCGCTTTACACCTTACTCTTGAGAGTTTTACCTTTTTCCAGCTACTCTTTATGGATAATAGTACCATGGCAATTCCACCATATATAAAGCATGATCTTTTTTGTTAATCAAATTGTGCTTTGCGATGCTGCCGACCAACTTACCGAGTGTTTCAGCCTGTTTTGTTGAAGTAAATTCAGTTTTCATTGCAAGTGCTGGTCCAGAATTTTGTCCTTGCATTGATATTTGAGCAGATTAGTGCAGTCCCAAACATGTCTGTCCGTATCTTCTTGAGTCAGCTCATGTGGCACCCAGGATTGAACTTGTACGTGAAGTTTATGCGATGCATAGCATGACTAATGAACATCACACTAACATCTAACTCCTTAGCAAACTCTCGAGTGGTTGCAAGCTGATTTTCTTCTAAAAGTCTCACAGCCAGGCTTCATCAACATCAGTAGGCCAGCCAGAGCACTCTGCTTCATGAATGTTATAGTCCTTGTTTTTAAACTTTCGATAATATGCTCTCTCGGTGTTGTATGGTGGAACATTAGTACCTGCAGTTGTACACATGATTAGTACCTGCAGTTGTACACATGAAAGTTCTGTTTCAGACACCTTAATGATATTTTTTGCAAATTTCACAATGCAGTGTTCTAAAGCAAGTCTCTTTCTTTCAAATGCCAAATATCGTTTGACAAAATATGAGTAACACACCAGCGCAAACTGTTTCCGCAGACGATATTCGTGGTGGCAGGAAACTTTCATTAAAACCCGATAGCAAGTAAAACTGGACCATTTTCATTTGTAGAGCCTTTCAGTTTCAGGAGCATCATGTTCAGAGATTCGTAATTTTGAAACAGAGTTCTCGCTATGGACATTGATTGGTTCTTTTGCTCATATTGATTTGTGCTCGCACTAGGGATTTTGCTGTTTCATGGATTATCAGATGCATATGAAATAGCATGTCATTAGTTGTATTATGTTTTTATTTAAAAGAAAGTGTTATTTCTAATATCTGAGAATGTAGCTGTGACTTATGCATCTAGAGGTTGGATGATATTTTAATCCATATGTGAAATTTACTAATGCTGAGGGACATGTAATGTACCAAATGAAAAACTGCCCACATACAGGTGTACTTGTGACCACGTAAAAGCTCGCTGAATAAAATTGCTTTACTAAAGCCTGCCAAAAAACTCCACTGTGATGATTGCCTATGCAACAAATATCCATAAGGATAAAAACCTACACAAATGAAAGCACCTACTAATCAAAGCCTTCAATGAAAGATGCATGTTTTTCTCAATGTAAAATGCATATATGCTTTAATTTTAATAAATGGAGTATTTGAGTTGGCTTTTTATGTGTCGGAAATATGTCTATTTATGTATTTTATCATTACCGTACTTTGTTAGGTCCAAAACAAATCTGATGAAATGGTTAGCTATAATGTAGTAATGTTAAATTTGAAAATTTTCTTATTTTGTGTGTTCGTCTGTGTGAAATGAAAAATATTGCCATGAAGTTCTTGCAAAACTGTTTTTAAAGTTAGGCTGCTAAGAATAATTAATTATACGTGTATTTCATTCTTTAAAAATTGGGAAGATTTTATTTAATAAAAAACATAATGAATTATTTTTTAGTTGTAAAAGAACATCAAAAAAATTTCTTTTAGTTCTTTACACATAAGAAATAAACATACTTAATAAAAATGTAAATTAAGAGAGAATTCTTAGTAGCACTGATAAAATTGATATTTCAACTTAAATAAAATTGCCTTTAAAAACATCCCATTATAAATAAAAACTTCTTTTATACTTACATTTTTTATAATTAAGAAACACATCTGGTAATTTCAGGATAACAATTTATGGTACTAAATGTTAAATTAAGACCCTAATTCTTATTGCAGTAAAGTTCTTAAAGGATGTTTCTCTTCGTTTAAAGACATTTTTGTATTATAATTTTATCTTAACTGTATAACTTTTAATTTAGCTCAGTTGACAAACTATTTATACTACCAAATCATCAGCAGATTTGGAAGAATTCCTTTAAGGACATTTATTTTATAGACGTCATATTGTGTTCAAATTACATATATACATCAGTTCTTTGAAAGTTTCATATATATTTCAAGTATTGCATTTGGCTAAATGTGTCATTTAAATCATTATTTCTAAAAAATCTAGTATGTGATTTGGATAGTTTTTTAATATAATGGAAAGCATAATATGGGTTAGAATTATTTCATTGCAATGTTTTTCTTTGGAAAGTTATTAAAATTTGCAGCTACTAATATGTTAGTGTATAAAGTAATATATATATATATATATATGTGTATGATGTATCAGCTTTTGTCCAGAATAAATAGATCGTTGAAGAAATATAGATGTAGTCGTAGCTTAAATTATCAGACGATAAGTTTAAAAACAAGATCAATTTATTATTATTCAGGAGAAATAGCAGTTACAAAATCAGATATAATCAGATAGATAGATATCCGGAGTATATAAAAAGAATTACTGATAACTTTTTATATGAAGTTTATTGCATCGTTACATTAAAGAAAAAGCCCTGATATTCTTTTGCAAGTCCTTTTATAGCCTCTGGAAAGGCGGAACTTCCAAGAAATGACGTCAGCCTCGTCAGCCAATCCAGTTCGCTTTAAATTTTTACAGAACATTCTATAACTGTACGTGTAGAAAAAGGCGGGAAAAACAACTTAACTAAGGGGCTGTGGATTTAATTCCACATACTTTCAAATAAGAGAACGTCGCCATTAAAAAATGAAAAGAACATACAGTTAGAATTTTAAGTGTATTCTTGACTATGGAATTTTATTATTACATATATATATTATATATGTTGAATGATCTAAAATTTTACTTAGTTCGAAAACAAGTTTTTCTAATACTTGTGCAATAGCTGGAAAGTAAGATAATAATTTATTTACTAAAGAAACATTGATTATATTATCTCCTAATATAAATTTAGGAGAAGTATCAGAAAAGAGGGAACCCATTTGTAAAAAGTTTAATTCGGAAAATTGTGTTTTAAAGTAAAGTCCCTGTAAAACGTTTTTTTCATAATTTACATTCAAGTTACTTTAAAGCACAATTTTCGGAATTAAACTTCCTATAAATAGGTTCCCTCTTTTTTGATACTTCTACTAAATTTATATTAGGAGATAATATAATCAATGTTTCTTTAGTAAATAAATTATTACGGTCAAAAGTCGTTAATTCGGACACCCTTAATCTGGAATGATCTATAATCCAGACCTCAAAGCTGAAAACTTTTTGCGCATGCGCCGCGTTGACACATGCGCATAGGCGTTTACGTGTGCGCGTAAGACCTTTACGACTGCATATATGCATGTGCGCAAACGCAGAATACATTTTCGCGTGCGCGTTTAATGTATAACGGACGGTATAAGCTAAAATTATCTAATTATCTATTTC
This sequence comes from Stegodyphus dumicola, assembly GCF_044657685.1. Taxonomy (NCBI): domain Eukaryota; kingdom Metazoa; phylum Arthropoda; class Arachnida; order Araneae; family Eresidae; genus Stegodyphus; species Stegodyphus dumicola. Next base: position 188,899,890 of record NC_140781.1, read on the forward strand.
AGTTAATGTTGATGATTGCGTTGTACCTTAATCTTCTAATTGGATCCGGCTCATTATTTTTTGCAGACTGTAAGAGCAATTTTATAAAAGTAAACTTGAACTTTCGATTATGTCGAACAGAATTTCCGATGCTGGAGCTCCCAAAGGATCTACAAAACGAAAGTATGTTTCGATGTCCATCAAACAAAAAGTGGAATTGCTGCAAAAAATGGATAAAGACATGAAGAAAGTGACAGAGAGAAAAAATTTCGATTGACAAGTTAGTCGGTATTCTCGGCACAGCAATTACAGGACTTGAACAGCGGAACTTTGTAACTGAACAAGAAATTATGTCTGTTTATAGAATTAAAGAGAAAGTATTATCACATAAAACGAAGCAACTTAAATTGAAAGAAATGCTTAATAAAGTAAACAAATAAATATTAAGCTTTTTTTTTTTTTTTTTTTTGTAAATTTTGATATCCTTTAGATCATAATTGTTCTTTACTTCATAAATTACGATTTCATATTTTAAATTTTAGAATTTCTTCATGCGATCTTACGAGATTTAAACTGATGATCTATAATCTGGAAAAATCGATAATCTGGAATCGTCAAAGTCCCGACGAGTCTGGATTAATGACTTTTGACTGTATTATCTTACTTCAAGTCCCCGTAAAACATTTTTTCCATAATTTACATTCAAGTTACTTTAAAGCACAATTTTCGGAATTAAACTTCCTACAAATGGGTTCTCTCTTTTTTGATACTTCTACTAAATTTATATTAGGAGATAATATAATCAATGTTTCTTGAGTAAAATATATATAGTCATATATTAAAAGAAAAAGGTAATTAAGTTTTCATGTGATTTTAAAGAAAGGTATATCAGGGGAAACATACATACGTAATTATGATTAAAAATAAATGGTAGTGTGTATTTGGGCTTTACATCCGAGTCTGTTACTGTAATTTCAGATTGCATATTGTATTGAATTATCTGCACTGCAATAAGGTATACAGTCAAAAGTCATTAATCCGGACTCGTCGGGACTTCGGCGATTTTGGATTATCGATTTTTCCGGATTATAGGTCATCAGTTTAAATCTCATAAGATGGCATGCAGAAATTCTAAAATTTAAAATATGAAATCGTAATTTATGAAGTAAAGAACAATTATGATCTAAAGGATATCAAAATTTACAAAAAAAAAAAAAAAGCTTAATATTTATTTGTTTACTTTATTAAGCATTTCTTTCAATTTAAGTTGCTTCGTTTTATGTGATAATTTCTCTTTAATTCTATAAACAGACATAATTTCTTGTTCAGTTACAAAGTTCCGCTGTTCAAGTCCTGTAATTGCTGTGCCGAGAATACCGACTAACTTGTCAATCGAAATTTTTTCTCTCTGTCACTTTCTTCATGTCTTTATCCATTTTTTGCAGCAATTCCACTTTTTGTTTGATGGACATCGAAACATACTTTCGTTTTGTAGATCCTTTGGGAGCTCCAGCATCGGAAATTCTGTTCGACATAATCGAAAGTTCAAGTTTACTTTTATAAAATTGCTCTTACAGTCTGCAAAAAATAATAAGCAGCATCCAATTCGAAGATTAAGGAACAACGCAATCATCAACATTAACTGAAATAGATAATTAGATAATTTTAGCTTATACCGTCCGTTATACATTAAACGCGCACGCGAAAACGTATTCTGCACTTGCGCACACACATGTGTGCAGTCGTAAATGTCTTACACGCACGCATAAACACCTATGCGCATGTGTCAAAGCAGCGTATGCGCAGAAAGTTTTTAGCTTTGAGGTCCGGATTATGGGTGTCCGAATTAACGACTTTTTACTGTATAAATGTCAACAAAACTATTATTCTTGGATATATAAGAAAAGAAATTAGGAATATTGAAATTATGAGCATTAAACAATAATGTATTAATTATTGTTTGAATACTGTTATATATGAATGTACTACTTTAATTAGTAATTTAAAAATTTTGTTTCATGGAATACTAGACAAATCTGAAGAAATTGTTTGCTTCTATTTTTAAGTTATAATATTGTACTCTTTCAAAGTTTTATTTAATGTTAATTATTTTCAATAACTAATATCGGAATCATTTCCCAGAAAATTAAATGAGTGCTGAAAAAACTGTTTAGATGAAAGAAATTCTGCACCTTGAGGCATATATATCTGTGAATTCTGCCTTACTTTAGTTACATTGCTTAAACAACAGCTGTTTCTGTGAAGGATCTTTCTGATACTTAGTACGTTTTACAGTATAAATTGATTTATAAAAATTCACTTTCCTCAAATTTTATTAAACGTGGATAAAAGTCCTGGAAAGATTAAATCCAATGCTGGCCACAAAAGCTAAAATTCTCAACTGATTTCTGAATGTCAGTCACTCTTTAGATGGTATGAATAAAGATGGTAAGCATTATTGATTGTGGGTTTCCATTGAAATCCGAATGGTCATTAACACTGAAGTGCAAGCTGGGAAAAATTAGGTGTATTGTAATTTAGCCCTGGGAAATAAACAAATTTAGCCCTGGGAAACAGAAAATTGTTTTGTGCCAGCTCAGTTTTTTACAAACTGGCTTTTGGCATAGTAATTCGAAGATAAATTACTGCTAGGGACACTTTCTCACAAACTTTTAGCCTGTCTCTGCAATGGCCCATTGAGAAATTAAATAAAAACATAAGAAATTTAAAGAACTCTCTTTAAAAACACGCAAAAAAAAAAAAAAAAAAAATTGAGAATGAAGATCAGTGTATTCTTTCATAAATTTCTTGATATAGACATCTAATCTGATTTAAAATAAGCAATTAAGTTAAGGAAATTATTTCATTCTCCCCCCTTTTTCTTTTTCTGTGTGTGTGTGAGTGAGTGCATGTTTGCTTTGTTGTGATTGATCAGTTCTTTTATTAGACTGGTATAAAAGTTAACTGACCTTAGCAAGTAGTTTGCTAGGGTTTATCTCCCTCAGTAAAATGAAAACAATCGCTACATCGATGAATCCATTTTAAAATTTAGGGAAGCTCCTTCTCTGGGAGCACTGAGGAAGGGGAAAGTTACATGCTCAAAAACTCGGGAGGTAGGAAATGTAGTAAATAAATAAATAAAAATAATGAATGAAAAATAAATAAAATCAATATTCTGATATATAATTAAAACATTATAGTTAACATAGAAAGCAGAGATATCTATTTTAGACTTATTAAAACTTATAAAGCAGTGATAAAACTTATAAACAGATATCTTTTTTAGATGTAAAAAAAAAAAAAAAAAAAAAAAAAAGGAATCCTCATATACTCTATTGTAATTACACTCATATGGATATTTCTCGCATTTGCAATCATCATAGTGAGTTTTTTGTATGTGTGCATAAGCTTTTGTCTTGTACACTTTCATCAAGTGAACTTTTGGTAAAAGTTCACAATTGGGTGCCTTTTGTTTATTGGCAATTCTTTTTTGACGCCAAGATCGGCGCCAGGAAGTCACTATTTCAAAATGGCCGCTACACAAAACCAAAATAAGAAGTCGAAGAATTGCATAAGATCTGTGTCCATGTACACATCGATCTGTTTTTACTTAAAAAAACATCCTAGAATTGCTCAAACTAGGCATTGCGCACTGCCTTAAATATGACCATGTACACATCAATCTATTTTCATTTAAATAAAATTGGGAAGCTAAAACAAAGTTAAAAACTATCGTGGTAACCAGAAGTGAGGTTTCATCGCTAAAATTAAAAAAACAATGTCGCCAATCGAAGGGGCACCCAATTCTACACTAAAGCTGAACTTTTTATCAGGGAACTAGTGTTTTTAATTTTCTATCGTTTTAGTTACACTAAGGATGGTATAACTATAATTTTTGTCATATTTGCTGCAGCCTGTTTATTGTTAACCGTAATACCTCTTGAGTATTGAGATCTTTTCAACAGTAAATGGCAGAGCATTTTAAAATATACTGCCTGAGGAACAGATCAGATGTTGCAAAAACCAGCGGCCTAGGAGTATATAGTGATTGATTCAACTCTGCGGTTATTATTTTTTCAAAAAACCAAGCTATGTGTGTATATATATATATATTAAGACGAAAAATCTGAAAGCAAGCTATTTATTTTAATTTTGAAATAGCCTCTTTATTTTCTCTTTTAATTTGAATACTTCCACTTTTTGCCCTAAAATTAATAACTATATAATATATCAATATAAACTGCATCATTTGATAATTAATCTGTATCATGTAATATCATGTAATCCTGCAATTCAGGTACCTTATAGCCAGTCAAACTGAAACATTTTGGACTCTATGCTATTTCATGCATCCCTCTAAACGCATCTTTTTTTCGACACTTCTTTGCTTATGCAGTATGCCACTGCTTGCCATCGTCAAAAAATATTTCACAGAACTATTAATATCGAGGCAAAAAATTCTTTAAGATTAAGGTGCTGTAGTGCCCATTTTATTTATGTTCTTTCAATGGGGGGCTAGCAAAGAAATAAGACGTATGTGGTTGCACTCAAAATTGATAGAATTACTCAAATTGTACATCACACAAAGTTTTTTTTAAATGGTTGACTGAAATCAAAACTTAAGTTTTTTGGTGACCTTAGTACCACATTTGATGATATTTCTCTGTCACTTGGCAATATTTTTAATTTATTGACCTTATTTGGCAATTTATATTTTAAAAATGTGTTCTAAAATAGTGTAATTCTACTAACTGAATTTTGGATTACAATAAGCGATCTATTTTTCATGGTTTCGTACACAAACAGGCATCCAGCTGATAACATTTACCATAATCACAGTTAGTGGTGTCTGCTGTATTATATTATAGTAGACATAAAACCTGAAGTACTTTTTTTAATTATATTTTTTAACTTTGTTTTCTTAAATATATGAAAATTATCAGTTTAGAGTTTAACAATATACTTTTTCTTTAAACAGCCTGTTATTGTTGCTGATGTTGGCAAGAATTTAGATCCATCTTTGTGGACTCCCGAGAGCTTTATAAAAGAATTTGGAGATGTAAAAAGCGATTTTTTAAATTGTTTGGGTGGAACGTTGCTGCAGAATCAACCAATGAAAAAATTCTGGGAAGGTTTTGAAAATTTTAACAGTAAGCACTTTACACTTTGAACACATCTGTATTTCTGTTAATTTTGAAAGTCACTGTTAAGGGTTTTTGCTAAATGTTTTTTACGTGTGAAGAAAAGTCTGATATGTTAACAATTTGTTTTTTAATTGTAGCTGTGCGTGTTATTTGTAGTTTTCAGTTCATTCTACCCTGAAGTAAATCTCTTAGTTACCTCCTTGTAACTCCAGAGGAAATTGAAATACCTGCCTGTGTGTGTAAAACTAGAACTCTTTATTTGAGTATAGATTAATGTTAAGAAGTGGTTGAGCAAGATTAAGTGAAATGTCATAAACTAAATATTGCTTGTTATAGCTAAATATAGTGTTTCTCAAAACCCGACCACCATTATGTATAATTACTAACATCTCCATGTACAAGTACAGTAATAAAATATTAATATACTCAAAAATGGTGTACACTGGTAATTCTACGCATTTAATTAAAAAAAAATATACACACATTTAATGGGAACCTTGAGACTGTTCGGCAGAATGCGGTAATTTAAAATTCAGATTAGAAGATGACTCGCAAGTCTTAACATACCCTCAAAAATCTATTCCTGTACATATTTTTTAATTAAGTGTAGGAAAAGAACTAAACTGTGCTCTGAATGGTAGCAGGATAGTACTTGCCTTATTGAATAGTTCAGGATATTCTTTCATACGAGTCCAAAAAAGGATGAGGGATTTATTTTCAAACTGGAACTTCAGTGACAAGAGCTTTTCATCTTTTCTGTGATGCTCAATCTATCAGTGTCTACCTTAATTCAGTCTGATTTTAAAGATAAATAATTTTGAAAATCATTCGGTTCCAACTTCACTGCAAAACTGTCTTTTTCAAAATTGAAATGTTCCATGACACAACTCATCAGCATCAATCTCTATAAAAGGTGATTTGACAGTGCAGTGCCATTGAAATGCTTTTGAAATCTTGGAAGCATTTTTTGAATTATCTTCTCAAATCTGAAAGAATTTTAACAGTTTGCTAATTCAGAAGTCAAACAACAAAAATCCGCATTATATTTTCAAATTTTGATTTTTGTTGTTTGACTTCTGAATTTGTATTTGTTCGGCATGTTATTTTGTCTTAATATTGTTTGCTGTTGTAAGGAGGCTGTAAGGTAATTATATATATTAGCCTCCTTACAACAGCAATATATATAAGGTAATTATATATATTGCTGTTGTAAGGTAATATCAAGGGTTTATTTCTAATATGCAAAAAGTTTGTATTCAGCTTGGATGAGATATTCTCCACCGCTCTAGCTTTTTGAGATTTAAGCAACATTTGAAATTGTTCCACCATTGCCTTTAATCCTTACACTGAAGCTGAAAGTTAGGGCTGTTAAGCTTTTCAGCGATGTGGAGGAGGACCTGCAGACAAATAAAATCTTCTAATTCAGAAAAGGATCCACCTCATTTCTTAAAAAATTCTAAGGCAGGAAGCAACTCTTTGAGATGTAAAACTTTGTGTCTACTAAAATAATATATATATGCTTCTGTAACTGACAGTGTAGTTCAGCAGTCAGTGCTCTAAACAAATGTCTCTGAAGTATGTGCGCTTTCATTTTGCATACTATTTTATGACTGTATTGACATTATTCATACTTAAAAACTTTGCACGTGATGACTGCATTCTGCTATTATGTTCTATTGTGCATTATACATTGATGAGACAGAAATTTAGGAAAGCTGTTGTTTTTGCAACACAAAGCTATGAATCCATTCTATTCACCTAGCATCTGTTCTTTCACTCTTTGGCTCTGCATAGTCATGGAAGGCTCTACATAGTCATGCAAACCTTTCTGAAGCATGATCCTGTAACCTCTGCAAATAATATAAAATCTTTATATCTACAACTTTATGTAGACAGCTAATGGAAATGGTAAAAACAATGATTAGAACAATAAGGCTTAAAAAGATTCTTAAAAAGTATTAAATAATTTTATTTAAAAATCTAGCAATGAAATCTAGTAAGTTCTTTATGGCAAATAGTGACAAGGTGGAAAACCTGTCAAGTGATGCTAATTCAGAAACTATGGGAGTAAGTGTAAAAGATTCCTTCTTTTTGTACCAAGTGGCACACAGCCAGAACATAGGTGTGACAAGTCTGGGGAGCAATCAGCTGGGACTGCCATTCACCATTAGTCTTGCTGCCAGGTACGCTGACTGCTCGCAGGTGTATTGACAACACTTTGAAGCTTAATCATCTGTCTATGCTAGCAGGTCATCCAGGTCCTTTTTTCCAGCAGAACAGTGCTGGGCCACCTACAGCATAACTTTGCCAACAATGTCTTGAACATGTTAATGTCCTCGACTGGTCTGCCAGGTCTCTAGATCTGTCACCTATTGAAAGTATTTGGGACATGTTAGGCCAGCAAATTCAACCATATACAAATACATCGCTGACCAGTTCCTCCATTTGTGGCACTTCGTACAGCAGAAGGATATTGGCAACTTATAGATTCCATGCCCGAGTATCAGCTGCCGGGGATGGCCTTTACCACTTACTGTTTTTCATTCTTTGTATAGCTATTCATAAATAAAGTGCATTTATCACCCTAGATTTTAATCATTTTTATATACTCGAATACTATACTACTGCCGAGTTTTGAAGTTGTGGCTCAGTTCTTCCTGTGTGCATGTATTTTTTTTGAAACAGTGTGTGTTTTTCTTGTGTGCAGAGATGTTCTTTCAAAACATCTGTTATTTCTTCATTTTATGAGTTGGCTAGTTTATGTTTAAATTTTTCTGAGATTATAAAAAGCCTAACTATGTTACTGATGGTATTTTTTAGCAACAGATCATACTGTGATCACTTGACAATTTGCAGTTATCTTTCAAGACTGTAGAATGTGCCTGCTTCTTTTTGTTGTTACAGAACAATTATGCATACTTCCACTCAACTCGTGCAACAATAAATTCACTGACCAGAATTTAAAATAATTTCCTTGTCTTTTTTACATTCACTGGATCTTCAATATAGTAATTATCACTTAGACACCTAAAGAAGGCACTTAACCAGTAAGCAGTTCAGCACAGATGATGATACTAGAAAACTGGTGAATAGCTGGCTCTACATTCACTCATAGTTTTCATCTAGTTGAATCCTGCGCTGGTGCTTCTGCATTGAATTTAGTGGAATTTTTATCAAGAAGTAGTGAATTACTTTAATTTGTTTTATTAATAAATAAAAATGATTACTTAAAAAGTTACTTATTTTATTATGATGATTAGTATATTTTTCAGTGCAATCTGTTAATTATGTTTAATGTTTATATCATGTATCATGTTGTGTGCTATGTTCCACATAGAACGAATGAAGAATGAAGATGGTGAAGCTTTGGTTCTGAAGTTAATAGATTGGCCTCCTAATGAAGAGTTTTCTGAAGTTATGCCTTCTAGATACGATGATTTGATGAAAATTCTTCCACTTCCTCAATATACTGGTCGAGAAGGAGTACTTAATATGGCAAGTCGTCTTCCTGAAAGTTTTGTCCAGCCTGATTTAGGTCCTAGAATGTACAGTGCATATGGTGAGTTATTTATAGCATTCAGAGTATTATTGTTTAAGATTTACATTTGCAGCAGAAAAATTCTTTTGCAAGTGAAATGTTTTGAAACTTTTCATGATAGAGAAATCTTGAATAAGTTCTGTAAATTTTATAGTACAATATTTTCCTATAAATTCCTTCGTGTACTAAAATTATGGTGATTTGATAATTGAATTACAATAATTTACTGGATCACTGTGTGTGTAATGGAGAGATAACTTTTTATTAAACCCTGCTAAACAGAGTTATAAATCAAACCACTAGGACCTGAACCAGATAAACTAACAACATTGTGACAATTTATGTTATCTGCTCCAAAAGTAAAGGAACTGTCACGTTCTTTTTTGTGAAAGCATCATTTGATCTTATTGATGAAATGCAAAATTCTGTTATATAGTCTGCCTTGTTTTTATTCAAATTTAGAATTTTAATCATGCATTAATACAAGTCATACAAAATAATGTACTTTTTTTAATAAGCATTTCCAGTAGCATAATGATTCTCATTATAAATCTGGAAATTAGAAGACATTTGTTTGCTTTTTGACAAAGTAGAATTTCAGATATTATATTATTACTTTTTATAAAAAATCATAAATATTTATTTAGTTGAGTATGCCATGTAATTAGTATAGTTATTTACCATTCTGTAAAAATGTCCTTGATAGGTATAAGTTCCTCTCTTGGTAAAGGCTCCACAAATCTCCATCTTGATGTCAGTGATGCTGTAAATATTCTAGTATATGTTGCTACTGGTCGTGATGGGAAGGAAGAAAATACTGCCGGTAAAGAAATAGATTTTACTGAATTATTTTTGAACATAGCTTATTTGATGCTTAAATTAACTCTGATATGCAGTTAAATTTTTTTAAACATTATGTAAATTATACAGATTTCACTAAAATTTCTGTGTATAGTACTTGAAAAGAAGAGAAATTGCAACTTAATACGTTTAGAAAATTGAAATGTTCTTTCATGTGCACAATTTCAGGAAGCAGTGTAAAAGATTGTGAAACAGTAAGAGACTAAAAATTGAAATTAGAAATTCATGCTTATCTTTTATCAGTATTAAAAAAATGTATCTTTAAAAGCATTGCAATATATATCAAAGTACTTTGCATTGTTCACAATGCCAGGCAGTTTTACTTCAAATATTGTGTTTACTATATGCAGTGTTGTTTCTCAGCAGTTGTCGGAATATTTCTTAAAAGTATTTCTAATTTTAAGCCTTTAATCTAATTTGTGAACAACATGAAGAAAGCTATAAGTTTTGTAATGAAACTATGATAGGCATTGCAGGTAAGGTGTTGCCCAAAGATGCATAATTATTTATGGCATTCTAATGGCTCCACCAGTGGCCAAGCACCATTCAGTAAAACCACTGAATACAGAAAGTTCAATCCTATATTTGGGCTGACTAGCTGCATCGTTGGTTTTTCTAGTTTTTCTCTGTGTATAATGTGATTATGAGCAAGTTTCTTTTCTAAAGTCCTCCACGAAGACTCCCTCTCCTTAGCTCTAGTGTTCTCTGTCATATTCAAATAAGCCTAACCTAAGTAACCGCAGCGTTTCAAGTTTCTACTGTTATAACACTTCGTGCACTGCTTAAAGGTCTGTCATCATCACTTTGAAAATACACTGCTTAAAAGGCATAAAATAACCTTATAACTGATAACTTTTTTTATCAAAATAAAAAAGGTTTAAAAAAAATTATAATGTTGAAAAAGAAAATATGCATCGAAAACTATACATTTAGATAAGGCGGGAAAAGCGAGCTGCAGCATTTCTTCTGTAGGATGAGATTAAAAACAACTGACATATGTTTTGTAATCATCAAATACAATGTCTTGGCAGAATTACTTCGTTAAATCGGTAGCCTGGGCCATCGGTCATTTAGAGGCATGTAAAATGTAATCTGTTGTATAAAAGCATTGGTTGTTTCTCAAAATCTTATTTCCAGAGTATGGAATCTGGTTTTTGGAAACTGGAAATGTTCGCTGAAGATCGGGATGAGGTACTATGTCTGCGACAATGTAAAATGAGAATCGGTATACAACACCTATGAACACTTTTCTTGCAACAGCTCCTTCAGATGGCTTCTGGTACCAGTTTCGACTCGAACTGTTCGAAACTGACTCTACCATGTGCGTTTGTGTTTTTTTGACACTGGACTGTCTGCAGAAGATAAGCACAAGAGCATCTCGGATGAGTATGAGATGAGTGGAGCAATGTGATATTCACAGACAAGTCCTGCTTTAGTGTATAACATGTCAGTAGGTGGATTTCTTATCTGGAGAGAACTTGTTACACAGAATACTCTTGCATTTGTGCAACAAAGTGTTCAATTTGGCAGAATAGGAGTGATGGTCTGGGTGTGTATTTCTATCATTGGCCGCACTGACCTACACATTATCAAAAACCAGAGCTGAAACCACATTGATGTTTCAATTAACGGCTCAGCAAATTTTTTTGGTGATAAGTTCCTTTATGTTAAATGTTTCTTTGATCTCGCAATTCAAACTATCTTTTTCTAAATCCCATATTAATCCAAATACCGGTACAACTTTTGACATGTTCTCTATATCATCCATCATTTTGATAGGAAAATTCGATCACCAGCATTTTAAGTTGAAATGCCCTGAAGCCAAAATCAACTTGAGTCCAAAAATGGCTTGGTAAACTTTCAAGTAACGTCGATTATTGCAATCATGGAAATCCGAAAAAAATCTTTTCTGCTATAAGAGTTGCCCAAATGAAAAGTGGACAAGTTGAAGAAAAATAATACCTCTATTGTAAATAAAAAGAAGTCGACATGGGCGTTGAAACACAGGTCCCAGCATTGCGGCAGCAGCACATTGCCTTAGGAAGTCCTGCACGGCTTCCTTCACTCCATCATCCGAATGGAAACGTTTCTCCTATAAGGCTCTCTTTAAGTGGCCCAACGATGTGAAAGTCACAGGGTGACATGTCCGGACTGTACGGGGGGTGCTCCAAAACCTCCCAACAGAATTTGTTTAAGGTTCTCTGGGTTTCTTGGGAGACGTGGGCGGGCTTTGTGAGAAGGCCCAGCCGTTTGTTTTTTATTGCTTGTCGCAGTTTCGTCAGAGTACTGCAATGTTGTGCAGAATTGATAGTGCTCCCTTGGGGCAGGAAATCAATTAAAAGTGGTCCATGACAATCGAAGAAAAGTGAAAGCATCACTTTCCGTGGTGGAGGAGATGAGCTGTGTTTCCATTTCATACTCGTTTTCTTGGATTCGGGTGTGTAGTAGTGGCACCAGGTCTCATCGCCCATAACGATACGATCCAGAAATGTGGGATTCTCCTCATAACGGATCAAGTGCTGGAGACAGAAGCCCATTCGTCATTTCTGTTGATCAAGGGTCAGGTGTTTTGGTACTTATGCTGCACGCACTTTGCTGTACCCCAGATGTTTGTGGATAATGGTGTTAACCGTTCCTTTACTCGTGTTGAGTTTGTGACTGATGTCACGGGTTGTAACTCTTCGATTAGCTTGGATCATTTCATTAACGGAAGCAATGGAATCATTGGTGATCACTTTGTTTGCTTGGCCTGGTCTCGGCAGATCCGACGTTTGCTGCCCTTCACGGAAACTTTTACACCATTTGTTTACACCTGTACTACCTAAACAGTGGTTGCCATACACTGTCACCATTCTTCAGTAGATGTCCGCATTACGCTCACCTTCCACAACCAGAAGCAATACTACTTCGCGTTGTTCTGATCTGAACGCATCCATGGAGAGCACAACTTTCGCACGATTTAATCTCCTACAAATAGGTTTCACGGTTAACACCTTGAGTGTGGTCCTTTCCGTTTAGCCGGCAGCGAGCTAAGCCATAAAGCTAAGCCGTATTTTTGTTTAGAATGTTTCAATACATTTCTTTAAAACAAAATTTGTTCACATTTCATTGAGACTATATTTATTTATTAACTTTAATACTGTCGGTCCAGAGGACCGACGGCAGGCAAACGAAAATTCCAGTGCCGGTCCCCAATTGCCGATGCCGGCCACATGGAAAGTTCACTGCCAGTCCCAGGCTCAACATGTTAAATGCCGTCTGAGATGCATACATCACACCGCCCTTTATATACTTGTGCAGTGGCGCTGCTATTGATGCATTCATTCTGACATTGCACGTGTCCACTTTTCATTTGGGCAACCCTTATTTTTGATTTGGTAATGGGCCTTTTTTGTTGTCGGATAACACACGCGTGTGATATTTTTGAAGACAGTTTGGGGTAATTTTTATCAGGTTATAATTTTTATCCAGTTACTGATGAGAGAGATTTGTCTAAAATCCAGGGTAGGGTTACTTCATATCTCCCTGAACTATATCGTTTTAAACTTTTTAAAAAATGTTTTTGGTGTTTTCTCCTCTAATACAATTTTTGTTTTTTTTCCTCATTAAAAATTCTCAAGGTGTCTTAATGACAAAGTGCATTGGAAACATATAAGAATAAAGAAAAAGGACAGAGAATTCAATGTTTTTGCATTTTCTTTGCCCGTTCAAGTCCGACCTAACTTGATTTCAAAGGCCTCCCCAAAATATTCAGTTCTTTCAATGAACAATTGTGATGCAGTATCTGTTCCTAACAACATATTGTCATGATTATTGTTGATAAGGATTTCCTTTTTTTCTATTGGTGTAATTAACTTTTCATCGTTGATCTTAGGTATATGGAACAAATGTTTCTCTGATCTAGTGCTTCGATTGTACACTTATCTTTCATCTAAACTAGTCAAATCTAATTAATAATGATTATGATCTTCAGATACATCTACACCACTAGATAGACCACGTTTAATTTGTTTAGTCCGCATCTTCTCTAATCTTAGCATATTAACTATGTACATGTTCTGACGTCTGGTATCTGTTAGCAAACTTAAATAACCCTTTGTCTTTCTGAGTATCCCTGTGACCAGAGTTTGTAAATAAACTTAAGAACAGTTGTAAATAAACTTAAGAACAAATTCGAAAGAACTTGATTTTCAACTTTCTGAACAGTTTTGATCATTCCGTATTTACTCTCAGAATTAATTCTATTACACATAATCATAGATTGCTTAGAGTATAAATGTCATTTTTACATAATTCAACTTTTTCCTTATTCATTTCTGTGCTTTGAGACATTTGTAACTTGAAAGGGATAAAATCGCCGCAAAAAATGCATATCATGATCATCTTGTATTTAATGCCTGTAGACGCTAAATCAGAGATAGAAAAGCTTTTGCTTCTATTTTATTGCAATTTCCATCGCAATAATTAAGAGTGTTTATTTTCAAAACTGTAAACAGCATCTGCCAGCACCCACTGTTCACTGTAGGATGATCTAAATTCTTATTTTATTATTTCCTTCCTTTCGTGCGAATCTAAACATTGAGCTATGATTAAGCATAAACTTTTGTTGTTATAATATGTCCTTCCATTACTTGTTTTGTTAATTTGTAACAAAATATCGTGGAGAAGTGATTTCAAAATGATTGAACAGAAGACGCTTGATAAATTTTCAAGAGATTTACGCAGATTTTTCTAAACATCTGAATTCAATAGAAATATTTTCAAATTTTGAATGATGTGAACATCATTTGAGACTTTTAGAGGTTTAGTGTTTAAAATGCAATTTGTATGAGTGTGAAAGAGTGCATCTGTGTTTACAAATCTTTCTAAAGATCAATTGCGGAACGATAACTAGGAGCAGTAATTGGTAATCCTTCAACTTTATTTAAAGCAGAACCACCCAAATAAACTTTCAAATAGATGAATTTGTCTATTTTATATCTAAAGAATCATTTTTATGAATGGCACACTCAAAACTGCTCCAAAAAGTAAGCCAGTTATTTGCATCTCCATAGAAGTTTGTTAAAGTAGGTAATTTAATTCAAACAGCTTTGCTACATTTTGGCTGTAAGTACTAAACTGGTTATTCACTACAGTATATTGTTGCATTTTAACTAATTGATTCTTTCAGAGGTAAAACAATTGTGCTTAATGACCTTTTGACAATATTCTTTTGATTTTTGTTTATTCAGCATCAAATTTTTCAATTTTAAAAAGAAGTTCTGATTCTGTTTTAAGATTCAATATTATGCTTTAAAATTTCTAAATTTTCTTCTAAATCATTAACTTCCGAAAGTTGATTCCAAATCTTTAAGCAAATTCATTACTGATGTTCAAAGAGCCACATACTTATTTTTTTAACTTACTTAAATTATCTTCAGACATGTCGTCAGCAGTTCGAAAATTCAAAATCAATACCTAAACAGTAATTGCATATTCTAAAATCTTTGTTATTAACCTGGCCGTCCCAACAGGGATGGGGGAAAAAAAAATGACATCTTACCAGAGATTTAGCGTTCCAAAATTCATGTTCATAAAAGAAAATGAAATATCTCTTACCCTATCTCCCATGCAGCAAGTGTAGCTCATACTGATCCTCTTATGAAAATTAAACATTGCTGAAAATAATTCCACACTGATGCATCTGGTAATTATTAAAGCAAATTATACATATTTTATGTTTCATTACGTTTAGATCTCGTGAAAATTAAATGTGCGATCTCCTTCACAAAAAAATTCTAGTTCTAGCTCTGCAAAATAATTCTACTTTCCTTCTAGGTATATTAGAGTTCTATTTTATTTTTTAAATAATTATTTCTAAAGTTTGCTAGATAACACAAGGAGTCCAGCTGTAACATATGGCAAACATTTGTTTTCAACTGATGTGGTCAACTGTTATACTTAATTAAAACTAAGAATATAGCATGCTTTGTTTTTAATGCTTGTAGAAAATGCCAAAAAATTCTGTGTATACATCAAAGGTAATTTTGTAAAAATGTAGTCATAAGCTAAGGGGAAAATTCACAATAATTTTATCTTTATTTAGTATTTTAAACTTTTTAACTATCTCATTATGCCGTTATTTAGTTTTAAATTTTGAAGAAAGCATATATCTGATCTGTTATATTTATCAACTTTTGATTAAAATCCAGTGGTTCAATAGGTATGATTTACTTTTTATGAGACTAGTTGATCTCTATTATCACTTCTGAATCTGAAGTACCATAAAAAATATAATATATACACTGACTACCAATAAGTATTTGGACACTTATGCAAATCACGATATCTGCGGTCCTAAGGTACGCACGCCGCGGACTCTGCCGGTATGTATCGTGTAGGAAACAGCATGGGCTCTAGTCGCATGCCAGATGCCTTGCAGTTCGGAGCTCTCTGATTTCGAGAAAGGTCTAATTATCGAGTATCGCGAATGTGGCCAATCCTTAAGGGACATATCTAGCGATCTGAAGTACCCAAAATCGACAGTGGCCTATGTGATTAAGAAATGGAAGGTGAGTGGTGATTGTCAGAATGTTCCCCGAGTCGGCAGACCAACAAAACTGGGAGATAGAGACCGACGAGTGCTGTCCAGAGAAATTTGGAAGAACCACGCCCAACCGATGGCCCTCATCCGTGAGGAGTTTCAACAGGCATCCGGGAGTATTGTTTCAAAGAATACCATCCGTAAGGAAGCACATCTGCTTGGGTTTTCATGGTCGTGCTGCTGCCCATAAGCCTTTGATCGTAAAGTCCAACCGCGTTGCTCGGTTAGGTGCAAAGCACATCGAAATTGGACTGTAGATCAGTGGAAACGGGTTCTTTGGAATGACGAATCAAGGTTCAACCTTTACCGTTCGGATGGCAGGGTCTGAGTCTGGCGTCTACCTGGAGAACGTCTCCTGCCAGAATGCATTGTGCCAACAGTCAAGTTCGGCGGAGGTGGAATTATGGTCTGGGGGTGTTTCTCCTGGTATGGGCTGGGACCCTTGGTCCCCATTCATGGTAAGCTCAACTCCGATGCCTACTGCACTATTTTGGATGACAATGTGCTTCCTACGTTGTGGCAGTTTTACGGGTTGGACCCGTTACTTTCAGGACGACAATGCCAGTTGTCGTGTTTCGACGTTAACCAAGGCTTGGTATGGCGCCAATGGAGTTTATCGAATGGACTGGCCTGCCCAGAGTCTAGACCTGAACCCTGTCGAGAACCTCTGGGACGAGTTGCATCGCCAAATTCAGGGCTGCACTACTCGTGCAAAATCAGTGAAGGAACTTCTTTGTCTTCTTCAAGCCGAGTGGAAGAAAATAGCACTAGCTGTCATACAAAGACTTGTGGAAAGTATGCCCCGGAGGGTCCACGCTGTAATTACCTCTCATGGAGGCTCTACCAACTATTGATTTTAAATAAAGTTAGTTTTCTTTTCTATCACAGATGTCCAAATACTTATTGGTAGTCAGTGTATTTTGTTAATTTTCTTTTCTATCACAGATGTCCAAATACTTATTGGTAGTCAGTGTATTTTGTTATGCACTCTGCAATTGTTGATTCTCACTTTCCTATTCCTTGTTCTGTGTTATCACTTATGCCAGACATTTGCAAAAAGAGATTGTGTTAAGTTCACGCATATTCTGTCTAAGTCTGCACTTTTCTCTTAAAAAGCCCATGTATCATGAACCTTGTGTTTTCTCTTTTAATTACTAAAATGAATTCTGTGATGAATACAGATTATTAAAATTTATTCTTCATATTATGCTTTCAGTGCATCTGTATGTTAGAAAAATGTTTGAAAAATAACATTAATTTGTACTAATTTTGTAAAAATTAAATACAAATTTAATTAAATATACATTGTACTCGTATTTGTGTAGAAACTCTAAAAGCACTTGATGAGAGTGGGTGTGATAGCCTCATGAAGAAGCGTGTTAAGGAAAAAGGCTTGAAACCTGGTGCAATTTGGCATGTCTACAATGCAAGAGATGCTGATAAAATAAGAGATTTTTTAAATAAGGTACAGAATCGGTGATTTAATTAGTTGAAAGTATGTAATTTTTAGCTTACATTTTTTTTAACATGATAACATTGATGACTAAATTTGTAGGTGTCTGAGGAACAAGGTGTTAAACTGAACCCTCATCACGATCCTATTCACAACCAAGAGTGGTATTTAGATGAAAAGCTGAGGAACAGGCTATTTAAAGAGTACTCTGTTGAAGCATACACAATTGCACAGTGTCTTGGTGATGCAATTTTCATTCCTGCAGGGTCTCCTCATCAAGTAAGTATCAGTTATATTAATTTATCTATTTACTCTCATTAAACTTAGTTAATTATATTTTGATTACTCATACTTGTTTTTTTTTTTTTAGGTCTTGAATGTAAATAGCTGCATGAAAGTATCGGAAGATTTTGTTTCTCCAGAGAGTGTGGGACATAGTTTTTTCCTTACACAAGAAATTCGTAATTTATCAGATAGTTCAGTGAATAATGAAGATAAACTTCAAGTAAGTAATTGAGGGGTTTTAGAGTGTTTTAGTTGCAATATTATTTTAATATACCTTAAGATTCAAAATGAAGATACTAAAATTTTGCCACGATGGCTGGAAGATATTTGCTGTTCATTTCACAGAAGGCAGTGAATTTAAACTTGCGTACATAGTATTTAAAACGAAAAGTGCATGAAGAGCATTTTTTTTATTGCTCATGAAGGGAGACAGGGTGTGAAGTTTTTAAATTGTAAGATTTTTGTTATTTTAATTAATCCGGAATGCAGTTTACAAGTAGTATTTTAGAAAAGTTGCACCATAATAGCATAATAAAAAATATAAAAATATTAAATCAAAAATATATAACACTAAAACTGTATATCGGATATATTAAAGGGCAACAGCTTTCATTCTACCTCTTAAAATGTACATAGATAAATTACTAAGTTTTCATTTAACATTACATAGTATTGCTGTCAACAAAAATTGCTGTATCATTTTGGATATATGTCCTGCAGTATGCAAAATGTGAAAGTATGTGTCTAAATTCATAAATGTCGGTGTAGCTCACAGCAGAGGAGGGAAGACTAGTAATAATGAAGTGCGCTATAATCATTGTTATGCATTTTAAAATTTAAGGGTAACATTAAGAAAGTTTGCATAAAAAGTGCAATAAAAAATTAGGTTCCAAAAGGTGTTTTGGAATATTTTAATTTCTTTTAAACTAAATATGTGTTTCGTTATAAAGACATATTTGGTTTATAAGTGATTAATGTTGGACAATCAAGTAATTTTTAGTTAAATTAAGGTCGTTTACTGGGTTTGAATATTAAAATTGACTAAGCTTTCGATTCCGATTTTAGTGTTGACTGTTATTTGAAACACTTCAGCAATTTATCCACTGAATTTAATTTATTGTTAGAATTTTATGAATTTTCTATTTTTTGTTGTCTAATTTGAGAGAAAATAAAATTATGAAGTGATATAAAATTTTGCATATGTACCATGATCGTATTTGCAAGCATCAATATCTAATTCATACATACTTTCAATGTGAAATCATCAGTATTGTATATCCATAAATGTGATCCCTTGAATGCTATTAAATTATTACTGAATAATTACTTTTGAGTTTATTTCTATAATCTTCCTGTCAGAAAATTTAAAAGAAATCAGAGTTACATAAAATATTTATTTCCAATAAATAATAAAACTATTTATTGTTGTTTTTCATATATATTTCTTTGTTGTTGTTAATCATTGTAAAAGCAAACAAATTCTTTTAAAATTAAAATTTTTCCTTCTTAACATTCTAAAGGAGCAAGTAAACAATTCGGAATATTTTTAATTGCATTAATAAATAACATAAGCTCATATTCTTTCCAAATGTTAGAATTTTACTATTTTAACTTTTTTTACACTTCAGTAATGGAAATAGCTACATGACCACCTAGTTAGGAAAATTATTCAGATAGGAGATTGAATTTGCATGATATCAAAATAGCTCCTGTTTCACATTTTGTTTGCAATTTAAAAAAAAAAGTTTTCACGGAGAAAGATAAGTCATAAGTTTCGAGCCTTATTCTGTATGTTTTAAAATGTTACTAACTAGTGCATTCTAACAGACTAGCATGATTAAGTTATAACATTGTTGTTGATTTTAAATACATAAGTATTCTTGTAATATAGTAAAATCCTTTGTCTCCAAAAAAGAAAGCAACAAACCATAATTACTTAAATCTTTAATAATGCACTTAGTTAAGGTATTTCATAGTTTTGGTTCAACTAATGTAAATCTGTGAGATATTTGAAATGTCTGCATGTAGCAAAAATAATTCTGATTTTCTTCACTGTGAGTGTACTGATTGAGGTTTTAAGTTTACTGTTGAAAAATGTATGTGTAGAGGACCCCTGTGAAATAAATTATTAAAAAATTGTAAGGATTTTAATTTCTTGTATCTGAAGTCACAATTTATCTTGTATACATGCATTTTGGATTTTTTAATTATATTAACTTTCATTTATTTTTTTATAGATTAAGAACATTATTTATCATGCAGTCAAAGATGCATTGGCACTGTTGCAGTCACACGATCCTGAAGATTCAAAGACATGAAATTATGTAAAATTTTATAAATATATTTTGCATTACAAATGAAGAATGTGATAATGACTAGTGATCAGAACCACATGTTTTTTGATCATTTGTCTCTTACATTCTGATGTCATCTCCTATGGAGATGAATTATGAAAAAAAAGGTTCCTTCCTCAGCTTTTGAAAGTGCTTGAAATGGAGCATATTTTCCTGAGTAAGAAGGAAGCATTTCAGCAATTAGAAAATCAGGTGGATAGTTGTGAGTGATAAGTTATATAAGATTTGGCCTTGGTGTTCTGTTTACCTCAGCATATGTCATTATTTAAAGCAGCCTTCAAATGTTCACTGTTTCAATGGTATTATTTGAAAAATTAATTCTACAGATAATGCCTTTTGAAACAGAAGTATTTTATACATGTTGCATGTATGACCTTGTCTGTGGGTGTGTTTTTTGTATATTTGTGCATACATATTTATACATTGTAGACGCACACACTATGCATGGTAAAAATTATATCCCTTGTTACTTCAGTTAAAGAGATATTTTTACAAAATATCGAAATTGTTGAAACTTCAGTTGCAGAATCTAATTATGTTAAGCCTAACATATTTGACGAAATTTCAGAATTGTCCAGAACTCTGCATTTTTTGTTTGAAAGGTGCTTAGTATGAAATGTGTTATATCATCTTAAAAAATTTAGGATAAAAAATGGACATTTGTGTTATTAGTAAATTCGTTGTTGTAAAATATAAAAACTTCAAACAATATTTGTTTTGGGGCCATATTGTTTTGATTAGTTCTGGAAAAGTATATGTGGATTAGTGTTACTAAAGTGCAATCATTTATTGTGAGGCACCTGGTAGATGAATTCATACAGGTGTTTTGTATCATTAGATTGCAGATTAATGGTAAAATGGATTCCAGCTAGATTTGTTTGCATCTATTAATGCATTAATTTTGTGCAAAAATGACTATTTCTCATTAGCATCATTTTAGTTCATTGTGTATATATTTTATAGCGATATTTTTATAATGGAAATGTTTTCTGTACAAATATGTGTATGTCCTGACTTATACTATATTATATATATATATTTATATATATATATATATATATAGTAGTGCTGATTCATATTAAAGTGCCCATGTTGATAACTGGTGTAAAGTTGTCCTTCATTTAAATATATAAGCCATTATTTCTGTAGAATATGAAGTTGCATTAAATAAGGCCATGTCAAAGCAGTTGTTAAAGGGAGTAAGATGGTTTCAACAATAAAAAAAAGTGTCAGTTTTCTTAAATATTTTTTAAGTAAAACTCATGCATAATTAAAAATACTTCATTTAGAGAAAACTGCACATTATTATTATATTAAAAATTTAATTGATGTTCCTGATAAACATATTTTTGAAAGAACTCTTTAAAAAGTATTGTAATGATAGATTTCAGATACATGGTTGCACAGGTATGTATAAAAATTTTCTTCATGTTCAAATTTGTATTCAGAAATTCAAGTGAACCTTTTTTCATTCTAACATATATATTATAAAAAATTTTAAAAAATGGAGTTTAAGAAAATAAGTTATTTTATTAGTAAAGTTCTTGGATATTTTAATAGGTCAATTCAAATACATTCAGGTAATGATAGTGCAATAAAATTTCATGTTTTGTTTGCCGTATGGCATTTTATGGAAATGTACTTAAATATTGGAAACAAAAAAAGATAATTTGCTTTATCGACATGCACTTTAACATCGCAGTCATGTTGCAGGGACTATTCTGCAACTTTGCATTGTCTTATAAGGATTCTTGAGTGATTTTTCAAAAGCATAATTTCAACATTGAAAAAATAATTTTGTCCGTTTTTTTATATACCTGATGAATTCCTGAAGCTTTCAACACACTATTCAACAACAAGTACCTTCATTAAAAACATGTTTAACTGCTTCCACCTTTCCAGTGTATATGAACGAGTGTACTTTTAGTAACTTTTCACTATTCATAAAACTCAAGTAAATGTTTCTTTAAACTCGGATTTAAGAAAGCTTCTTTGTTGCTAACAGACTTGATTCTGAAAGGGAATATTTATGTGTAATACTATTCATACAAATTCAGCAAAAATGAAAAGCTTATAAACTTTATTAAGAAAAGGGGTGTGTGGCTTTGATATGTAATTACACATTTAATTCAAATATGTTAATGCTATCAAATGCTATGGTGCGTCAGACTTCTCAAAAGTATATTCTTAATTTTAATGTTTAAATAATAATTGAAAATCAACTTTTTGAATGTTCATTTGGTTTTAATTCTCATAAGTATATTATCAAGTTATTTGAACCTTTAAACAGATCAACACAACTATATAAACTATATCCACATTTTATTTACAAGGAATATTTTTCTTCCTCAAGAAATACAGCTGTTACATATTTCACATTTTCAGAAGGTATAAAAGTATTCCACATATATATCAGTAATAAATAATTATGAAATAAACAGTGCAAAATGCATAAGTAGGTTATTTCTGTAAAAGTAAAGTACGCATTTAATTCTCATTTAGAATTCATAGAAATACAGTTTGTTTCACAAAATAAATATCACATTTATCATTGAAGATTAGTTTCTGTTGTTTTTGGCATTTGTTCTTTGGCTTTTTTCTCAGCTTCTTGCTGCATGTTTTCTAACTTCTGTAATGTAACGGACTTCAGGGGTATAAGTTTTGGCTTACTTAGCACGAAAGATTGAAATTCTTGTTGGAAAAGTAAACCGGTGGTTGGCAATACCTCCCTCAAATTGTCATTTTTTTCTGCCATGGTGGAAATCTACAAGAGAGAAAATATATTGCAGTTCTATATGAGAAATGATTTAATAAAATATAATGATTCTAAATATATTATTTATAAATTTAATTTAACCATTTTATTGGACTGCAGATTCTGATATAATCCAAAAGTTAAAGAATACACTTGGGAGACAATAGCTACTGAAAATGTCTATAGCTATTAAGATTTTAAATATGTAGAAATAAAGTACACTCAATAAAAAAAATGTTTTAAGACTTTTAAATTTAGCACTACTAATCAATAACAGTATATTATAGCCCCATTCACAAGAGCAGATTTGATCGGTAGCAAAAACCGATTCTTCTAACGTGTCCCATTCACATAGCGAACAAGCATTAACTGCCTCGCCGAATTGGAGGTAGAAACTTTGTAAAATGTTCCTACCTGTCACTGGAGCAAGGCAAATGGGGACATTTCCCATACTGCACTGTGCTGTTCACTTAATTTTAACGACATGGCTGACCTGCAACTGATTGCTCGCCGGAGTGCCAGTGAAACAATCGTGTTGATAGATATCTGGGAATGCAATATCATCTAAAAAAATTAAATGGAACCGTACGAAATACAGAAATTTGTAAACAAGTACAGACAAGGTTATCTGATGCTGGGTATTCCAGAAATACCACTCAAATTAAAACTAAAGATGAGCATATTGTCTAAAAAGGGAACAATTTGTCCTGAAGAAACATTAATTTCATTTTTGCGTTGAAAACTATAAACGGCGAATCACTTTTCAAATTATTGCCACAAAATATTATTTCCTTGTATTATATTTAAAGAAATTAAATAACGAAGAATCTGCATAAATGTACGTATGTATGTTTCTCGCATTGTAGTAACACAAGGGTACATAGAGCTATCCAATTTTGAATAAGGTGTGTTTTCACCCGAATATGGGCATCTGGGAGCCCAAATTTCGAATTTGTTTCATTAACTACTTCATATTTTGTAAAACTTTCAGGAATTTTTGAATAACAAACTCAATGATTTCAAATCGAGCAATGGCAGCACTTAAAAAAAAAAAAAATCCCTTATCTCCAGTGCGTCCAGAAGGACTATTCATTTCATTCTGGCATTTTGGGTTGGTTTACTATAAATGTCTGTTCACCTTTCAAATTGTTGCGGCCAAATATTAGAGACCTGTTTTATGGTAGAAACTGCATGAATGTATGTATGTTTCTTGTAATGTGATAAAACAATGGTACCTACAGCTATTAAAATTTGAATAACGTAATCTTCCATAGAATATGGGCACGTGCAAGCCCTAATTAGAATTTGAAACTTGTTTTATTACCAATTTCATATTTTCTAACACTTCAACGAATTTTTGATTAAAAAAACTAATCAATTTCAAAGCAAGCAATGGCAACACTGTACAAAAAAAAAAAAAAAAAAAAAAAAAAAAAAAAAAAAACCCACACATTTTTATCTCCAGCGTGCGAGGCTCTGTATCGGAAATTCTAAAGATACACTCATTCAAAAATTGTTTTGCGATATTGCTGTTGAAAAGAATTTTATGGTTTAAGTATGTAGAACATATTTAATAAATAAAGGTAACACACAAAATGTAAAAAAACGTCCCTTTGGGAGTATTTTAAAATCTGACACCTTTCAATTTTTTTAATACCTTTTTTTTTTTTTTGCCAGTAATTTTTTATTTTTAACAATTAAAATGTCATTTCTTCTCTCAGTTTTCAATGTTTTTCCCCAAATTTTCGTACTGTATTTATTAGAGAGTTCTTAATAACTTTAAGGATCGATTTTGCAATTAATGAATTAGATTCTGAGAAAAAATAACATATTTTTATCTAAAATCTTTGAAACAAATATGATCTCATTTACATTTTCACTTCAAATAAATTTGCTTTTCAGTATTTTGAAAAACCCATCCTTGTTTCTATAAAATATATAGTTTTAAATAAGCGGTAAAAATATTAAATAATTTAGGCCATATCTATACAAGTTTTAGGACATTAAATAAAAGGATTTATCAAAAAAAAAAAAAAAAATGCAAACTGAGAAAATGCACTTTAAAGAATGTCAACTGCCTAAATCTTCATCAAGTCATTTCAAATTTCTGAATTTCAATACACATATATAAAAACTAGTGCTATTCAATTGGTTAATATGAAAGCTTTTATTTAAAAACATCGTAAAACATGTTCAAAACAATTTTAATGCATGAATTATATTTTCTAAAACGTTTATAATTAATGTAAATAATATTAATTTGCCGTTTTATTCATTTTTTCAAATATCAAAGTTTGAAATTTTAACAGCCAGAAAACATTTAAAACCGTTCAGCAGTATACGTGATTTCTTTTTTTAACCATTTGATCTCGTATATATATATTGCATTTTAAATTAATTTAGGTGTCTTTTAATTAATAAAAGAGTTAAACTTCGATAACTTCAATAGTAAACAATGCCAAAAAAGTTGTGAGCAGACGTTAGAAATCTGACAATCCAATTCGAGTTTGTGACATCATTCACTGCAGGCAGTGGCTTATGGGTTAAAGGATGGATGGAAGACGATGTGCATCTGAACGGGTCATGAAGGTGAAACTGCTTCGTATCCCCGTTTCTCCCTAATATAAATAGTGGCTGCACGAAAGAGCGTTGCATGTGAACATGGCTTATGAAATTGGAATAATTGGACATTAGTTTTAATGTTGTTTTGGTTGGGTAAAATGTGATATCTTTTTTGTTTAGTTATCTTATTTGCAAGTTGTTGCGCGTTCGTCTCTCTTGAATTAAAATAGAATTTTATTTCAACAGTGGATTAAATGTTTAATCCTCTGGCTGCTCATCCCACAATTTCCATGGGCAACTTAAATGTAGCAAAATCTGCTCATCCTGTGATTTCCGCGGGCATGTGTTGTTCTTCCTTTATTGAGGGGCGCATCGCGTTTTTTTTTAACATTTAACCATTGAAATAAATTATATACAGTATTAGATGTTTAGTTTACGTTGTGGCCAACAGATATAGTTAGCTGTCCACTAAACTGCAGCATTTGAAAGCACATGGTGTTTCCACTCAAACTTCATTTTTCTTACAGAAATGGCTGCTAAAAAACGTTCAGTGATTATCTTAATTATTTAATTAAATTATTAATTTAATTTATTGAGTCTGGTGCAAAGACTGTGAAGTTGGACTTGAACCCTGTTTTCAACTCTTATCATACTAAACTGCATTTCTACGGTATTTTTCCCCCTCGGTGCTTCATATTTTCTTAAATTTTATACATTTTACTTTTTTATATTATGCAATAAATAGAAATTATAATTCAATTGAAATTTATTAAAACATTTTTTTTTTGGCTGATGACATCTGAAATTGTTTTTTTCTGGCAACTTAGTTTCTCATGATAAAAATCTATATAAAAAATATTTTCTAGAAAGAAAGGTGCATTTTTCAATTCTCCAATTTATGTAGATTTAAAATATGAAGGGGAAAAAATACACAATTTTTTAAAGCAGTTTTAGTCCACAAATTGAGCAGTCAGAGGGTTAATTAATAATGTTTAAAGGATCTATGGATTCTTCAACAATCCAAATATCTGTTTTCTTTACATTGTAACACAAATGGAGAACACTATGATATTTCTAAGTTGAAAGATAAATTTATTATTTATGTAATTTCACATTACTAGAAATTTCTAACATGACTGTTTTTCAGCATCTCTAGAAGGGAGATGGCTCTGTCATCAGTCTTTTTCCTCCACCAAACTATAGCACCTTGCCAATTCCCCTGTATTACTGGTGGGAAAAGATCCATAAATCCCTTTTCCCTTGAGAGGGATTAACCCCTCACAGCTCAATAAATTCAGAAAACAGTACAAAAACTTTTTTTTTTTTTTCAGAATTAAAAAGAAAACTGGATTTTCGGATGAATAATATGTAAAAATCCATTTATATGTTAATAAATTTACACATAGGATGTCCTATAAATATTCACTTCGAGAGGAGGTACAGCATATCAAAAGGACTGAAATGTACAGCAACCTATAATCAGAAATGTCTTGGTAACAGAGGTGCAAGAAATGAAGGACACAAGGCAGATTACCAGAAGTTATTTATTGCTGATAAATATTACATATATGGTAGCAGATACCATTTCATAATATTAGAAATGAAGTTCAAAATTTCCACCATTACCAGTGTATGTGTTACATCAGCAGACCTTGGTTTGGCAGACATGATCAAAACCCCTTGGGATATATTTGCAGCACAGACAATTTTTGCAATCAGATCTATTTCAGACTTGACAGGTCTTTGATACACAATAGTGCTCTCCAAAGCAAGAAATCCAGGCTGCTCAAGATTTGGACATGGGGGGGGGGGGCATTTAACTACCAAGCCCAGTTCATCACTGACCAAACGACACATTCAAATATCTCGAAAACATCTTCCATGCATGCATGAGGGTTCACGTGAGCTCATAAATGTACTTTGTATTTGTTGTCATGTTGCGCAAAATACATCTTATTAGTAAACAAAACATAACATGGAAATGAGAATCTTTGGCACTTTGGTGAACAAGTTAAAAATAATCTGTGGGAAGAGTGATAATAGGTGAGCCCTTTAAAGAGGACATGGCAATTTTGGCTTACAAAACACAATGTATGCTATTGACCCTCTTGCAGCAGCAGAGATGGCACATATATACTGTTACTCTGATTCCTTTCTACATGTTCCATGATGTACCGAAGGGACTTGTGGCCTGTCCTTATTGTGCCTATTAACCTCGCAAATTGTAATGCACATTTGAAAACTAATGATGATCCAGTACATCTGTCTGTGGTAACCATTTTTGATATATCCATAGAGTTCCTTGTACATTATCGGCCAATCCATACACTAAATGCATGTATGGCAGCTCCTTTGTTTGTTATAACCATTGCATGCTTTTCTAAATGTGACTACTGCCAGGTATTTCCTCTTCAGCACCACCTAAATGGTGTTAGATGATGTTTACGGTCATGGGTTCCTATGCAATTCTCAATCCTTTTGATGTGCCCTACCTCTCCTTCATGGCTGCTGATATTTATGAGACAGCCTGTATGTAGAAAGTGAAGTTACAATAATGTTATCTTTTTGCACATATGCAAGCATAAGTAGTAAGT
Source organism: Stegodyphus dumicola (assembly GCF_044657685.1). Lineage (NCBI taxonomy): Eukaryota > Metazoa > Arthropoda > Arachnida > Araneae > Eresidae > Stegodyphus > Stegodyphus dumicola. Next base: position 188,927,998 of record NC_140781.1, read on the forward strand.
TTATTTTACATACCCGTTCATTTATTTTTTTAGTGCATGCAGAATACAATAACATGAACTTAAAAGCTATTTTTTTACGAGACTATAAAAGTTCATTGATAAAACTTTACTAAGCCAACGAAATGTTTTCTTACAGATACATTATGTAGCAAATGCAACATAATGTACGAAAGCAGATGTTTCACACCAAATTCATTACCTCCCCCTCCCAAAAAAAAACTTCCAACTTCTTTTTACAGTAACATAAAAGTAAGTAACTTTGCAGTAACTTTTACAGTAAGTTATATAATAATTTATATTTATTATTGTAAAGACTTGATAGTAAGCAACGATCCTATTTATCAATTTTGGCAAGGCATAACAAAGGGGCTACAGCTTTCTTGGGACCTGTATGCAGCCACAGGAACCCGTGTAACAAGGGTGACTGTTTCCAAAAGACCGAATGAGAGAGGGTTGTTTGCGTCCCGCTACGTCTACGGAGAGAAGTGTCCCCTTAGCATGGTGCAGGCAGCATAGTAATTGGAGTATGGAGCAATGGGCGACCGTTCTGTTCACTGACATGTCCCGTTTTAGCCTAAACACAAATTCTCGCTGTACTTTCATATGGAGGGCTCTCTCCATATTACTACCTACCTTCCAATGTCTACGAAATCAACATTTATGGCGGTGTCGGTGTAATGGTTTGGGCATGCATCATGTTGGATGGCCGCACACCTCTCCACATCTTTGACAGAGGCTCTGTGACTAGTGTGAGGTATGGGGATGAGGTCTTAGAGCCCTATGTTTGCCTTTTCTGGGGTGCAGTAGGCCCCCCGAGTTCATCTTACAGGACAATAATGCAAAGCCACATTGAGCTCTTCTGGTCGACGATAGAGTTTCTCGACAGTGAGGATATTCACCGGATGGATTAACCAGCCAGGTCTCCAGACATCAACTCTATAGAGCATGTATGAGATGCTCTGAGGAGGGCAATTCCAACTCGCAACCCCCCTCTGAGAACTGAAACAGCATTGCTGATTGAGTGGGACCAATTGCCACAGGCACTGATAAACTGCCTTGTTTCCAGTATGACATCACGCTTCTTTTGTGTCTTCTGCAACCGTTGCACTAAGTTACGCAGATGAGGATCCATAGCTCAAACCACCCGATCGAGGTGGTCCCACAGATTCTCAAATGGGTTTAAGTCCGAGGAGTTTGCTCACCAGGGGAGTACGGTAAACTCATCCTAATGCTCTTTGAACGATGCACGTAACACTACGAGCTGTATGACACTTCACATTGTCCTGCTGATAAATGCTCTCATTCTGAGGTAAAACAATTCGCATGTAGTGGTGAACATGGTCCGCAATGACACATGTGCATTTCTGTTGATGCAGCGTGCCTTCCACAATGATGAATGCACCCAGAATGCCATGAAAACACTTCCCGGATCATAATGCTTCCTCCTCCAGCTTGAACCCTTCCAGCAACTATTGCAGGGTGTTTGCTTTCCGGCGTTTCACGCCATATATGCCAACATCCATCTATCTGATGGAATGGAAAAAGCCACCTGTCGCTACTCGATGGACATTCAGTTGCGGTACTGGCATGCAAATTCCAACCTTCATCGCTGATGAACTGCAGTTAGCATAGGTACTTTAACAAGGCATCTGTGGAGGTGCATACACAGCAACATTCCCTGAACGGTCATTGAGAAGACACTGTTGATAGCCCCTTGGTTCATCTGGGCAGTCAGCTGCTCAATGGTTGCACGTTTATTCGCCCAAACGCATCTCCATAGCAATCATTCTCCTCTGTCATCTATGGCCCGTGGTGTACCACATTTGCCATATCACTGATTTTGGATAGTGCCATTTTGTGATGCACGGTATACTTTTACCACGGTGGCATGTGAACAGTTTGCAAAATTGGCTGTTTCAGAAATGCTTCCACCTTTGGCCTGAAATGCCCTTTGGATGCCAGATAAATCACTCTGTTTCTGCATTGCTCCATCGACTGCAATTTTTTCTGATTCTCTTGGACACCCCTTATATACGCTCCACTGAAATATGCTGCCACGTGCCTTCTGTGATTGGTTATTTCATGTCGACGTCAAAAGTAGGTGGTGCTCACATTAATGTGACTGGACTATGTATGTTGTGTAAAACCATGTTTAAATTTTCCAATGAGTGGGGAAACAACAAGATCAGGGCTATTCACTACATTTCTGTGATCATGAGCATACCATTTGAGAAGTTGTTAAAGATTTGCGATCTTTGTTATGGCTGCGAAAAAGTAAAATACTCGTGTCCTTCAGAAAATATATACAGGTACCTTTCCTTGTAGTATTTCATCAAAGAAATGTTGGCAGTGTGTGATGGCAGAGCAGGTGTTCTTAAACATGTATACAACAAAAATACAAGAACATGTGAAAAGATGAAAAAAAAATTTTTCGAAACAAAGAACCAAGATGTTTTTAATGTGAAATGGCCATTCTCTGCTTTAGATCTGCATTTAGACCACAGTTTACCACTAAAATGTCCTCTTGAGTTTTATTTAAAAATACGGTTCACAAAAGCAAAACAAAATCACACTATAGAATATTTGCAAAGGCAAAAACTACTGTAATTATTAAAGAAATAGATATGGAAAAATAATTTTCAGTGCCCATACTTGCAATAATGGAAAAATAATTAACTCTTCCTTGGGGGCTAGGACATTTATGTCCCACACATTTATTACATTAAGTCTCAAATTACGTTTACCGTGGAGATATGAAATTTGATACTTTGTGGAGCAGGAAATGGCTAACCCTATGGATTCCCCCCCCTGTTCCTTGCTAATTGAATAGTTGACTAAATGGCTTCAATATATATAAAAAAATTACTCATGAAAAGGTTAATACATAAAGCTGAATTCGAAACATATCATTCTCCTAAGAAATTGGAAATCGCCCAATTGATCATTGTCAATGATTTATAGTCAATAGACATAACATGTATTGGAAATCCATGAAAGAAATGTTTTTTCAGGGCGAAAAACATAAATCCTTCTCAAATAAACGTGGGCTATAGGGGCTAATTTTTTTAAAAGAAAAGAAAGTAACCTACATTTCACTTTTTTTTTATCTTGCATGAATTAATTATCCTGTAAAATATTACAAGTGACAAGAAAAACAATTATGCTTAAAGCCAGAGTGCTAAAAATAGTGTCACAATTAAAGCAGTTTGAAGATGATGTAAAAACTGAAATAATAAAGATTTACATTAATTAAGAAGGATTGCAGTAATTTGAAACTTGCCCTCAGATTATTGCAGCATGGCACAGCACTCACTGGCAAGAATGCTTTCGTGGAACATTCTAACGAAAACTGGCTCCTTTCCACATTACACACGGAAAAAACCATGCAGCCAGCCTGTTCATCAAGGATTAAACCTGGGTCAAACTAATAACCCATCTAATTATTGGACATTTATTTTGTGAAGAACATCTCAATGATCTCGACACTAACAAAGCTGTATTTCGCCATGTTCTTAACATGATTCTGAAGCAAAGAATTACATTCATGTAAATTATGGTAAAATAGAAATTCAGAAAAAATATGAAGATTTGGTAATAGGGTGTCTGCAGCTAACAAGTGCAAGAGCTTCCAAGTGAAGACAAACAGAAATTTTATTTCCATGTTAGAAGCTACTTCTTGGTATGTTTGTGACATGATACATAAATTTTCAATCAACAATTAGTCATTTTCACTTGCAATGGGCTGTTTAAATACTAAACCACATAGCTAATGACTGTATAAATAAACTGCTTAACTTAGCAAACTGCATATTTACATCTAGTTCAGTGATGACAGTTTTTGCCTGCATTCATTATGTTAGTTACTAGAATAAATAGGTAACAATGTACCATTCATTTTTCCTTTTTTTTTCATACCATTCTGAAATAATAAATTTAACTGGGTACATTGCCTTTCATTCTAAACAGAAACAAATGAATTTTAATCAAAACAATACACTCATCAAATATTCGCCTACATTTTTATTTCTTATATTTGTCCTGAAATGTAAGGGGTGTCTCATTTTTGAGTAAATATGGTCTACATATATATAGGAGAAAGAATTAAGAAAAATCTAAAAATATAAATGGTACCTATAGCAAAGAAATGACCTTCCAAAGTTTTATAGAGAGGCAAAAGAAAAAGTTCAGAACCAGTAAAAACGAATTTAGAGCAAAATTGAAATCAAGGCCAAATTATTATAACAGTCGAATTGAACTATTAAAAATTATTAGATTATTGAAAACCAATATAAAGTTATTGATACCATTAATGAAAACTACATCAAAGATATTAACTGTTTTGACTTTGAAAATCTCTATGCCACTCTTCCATTTAATGAGATTTATGACAATTTATTAAAATCATCCAACAGTTTTCCTGGAATTTTAAGATACACTGACCAGGATTCTTGGACTACCATTCTCCAATGCACCATATTTCACAACTTAATAATTGGCAATAAAATATTCTATCAAATTAATGGGGCACTAATTACAAGTATCTGCAATCTTTAGCTTCTCTCAAAAGAATTTGAACTTGTTGAAAACATCAGCAGTTCTACTAAAAGCAAATTTACTTGCACTTTTTGTTACATAGTTGATATCATTTCTGTTAAAAAAGAAGGTTTGATTAAAAAAAAAAAGAATTACCTTTCTTGCCTCAAACTCAATATGACCAGCAATAATCAACAGCAAACTGATTTTGTTGACCACATTAAAGTTAAACGTTTTGACAAACAGAGACTTTTCAACTTTCACACCATTAAATTAATTAATTGGCATTCCAGTTTTTCAAAAAAAGTAATTGCCAATATAATCAGCAACCAAGTTCAAAGAATTAAAAATATTTGTACTGATGTATCTGATTTGCATTTTGAAACTGAACCACACCTTGCACTCTGAGATGAAATAACATAGCAAACAGTTTAATTAATAAATTTAAAAATTTGGAATTTAAAATACCCTCTAAACAAAAATTACGAATGATGCGTTTAATTTAAACCCTCAGGGAGATTAATTGCAGATGCATGATTTTTGTAAATTTAAAAAAGTTCTATATTAATATTTTTCAGCTATGCCAGCTGACTTCTGTTACTAACAAGGCCAACTCGCTGCCCATATTGTATAGTGGTCAGGGGAGCCTACTGTGATACCGAAGGGCCTGGGTAAGAGCCCAGAGAAGGCATGGATGTTTGTAAATATATATTGTCTGTACAGCATGAAGGCACTCTAAATATGCGGCAAGCTAAATGTTCTCTTGAGAGGTTGATGGTAGGGAAAGAGGGGTGGGAGACCCTCGAACCTGTCCCCCCTCCCGGGGTGCTCTCCTTCAAAACTGGGGGCAGAACTGAGCAAAGGATTAAGGCTCTCACCAATGACAGGCGCAATATTGTACTCCTTGGCAAGATGAATTTTCATAGGCTTGTTCTGATGTTGCCATCAGGCAAGTGAGATAAGTCACAACACACACAAGGCAAACTCTCTTCAAGAACTAAAGCAGCCACTTTTAAAATCTTTTTGGGTACTTTCTAATTATCTGCACACCCTAAGAAAATGCCAACTACTGGCAACTAATTGTTTGCCAACTTAAATGACAAAATTCATTTTTTAAAATGGTTGTGCACTAAGAATTAGATAAAACAGCAACCAAAAACAAACACTAATCTGAAAAATGACTGTCAAATTTGAAGGAAGAAATCAACTCTTGTCTGCAGTACACGTTTACCTGGGATGCCACATACATACATTCTGGCAATTTTCGTGGGTTGTTTATTTTGGTAAAATAGTGCATTGCTTCATGAATGTTCAGGAGGACGTGGATAATCAGAACGTAGTCCTTACTTTGCTTTATTTTCACATCCATTGGTCACAGACATATACTTCCAATTATAAAAGTATTTAAAAATGACACAAATATTCATGTTTTGGCATTTTCAAATTTAAATAGATCAATTTCATAAAAATCACAAAATCTAACTTTTTTATGTTTGTTTGATCTATGTATCTCTATATTTAGGAAAATTTTGTGCTGTTGGCTTTTGTTTGTTATGAAAAATAAAACACCAAATTTTCAACTTCTGCATGACAAAGATTGAAGGGATGTATTTGATACTAAATTCATAGATCATAATCAGGGACTGCACACAAACTGAAGTGCAAAAATGTTTGCCTTTGTACGTAACTAAAAATAACAGATCAGTTTATAAACAGATTTCTAATGTTACGTGACGTGCATTTCTAAGTAGACTATTCTGAAAAGTATTCATTAGTATAAATTTTTTGGTACTTTTCCGTTTCACCGGCACAAATCTTGCCAAACAGACTTTGTTGGTGACAGTATACATATAAAAAAATTTTTATTTTGAAGGCATAAACATATTTATATGATTTAAAATTTTGTAAAAAGACAATAAATTTGTAAAAAGATATTAATTTAAGAATTTACTATGCTTTCATGGTTCAACATCCTGATTTGCCGGTTCATATCACGTGACCCAAAGTGCTCTCATCTCACGTAAAATACATTACAAAAATATAATTCTCTGAAATTATCTACATTAATTTCAAGTCAAAAGTTAATTTGGAATACGAGTGTAAATGCAACAATTATTTCAATTCATAGGAATAGCTTACTCAGAAATTACGTAAAACAGCAGTACTTTACTTCGCTAGTGCATTCTCATAAGAATTGATGAATTTAACCTTCGCTTTGCCTTTCCTATATTTTTGCCTTCAGGTGAGCGGTTTGATTGCATTCTAATTGACTTAATTACCGCAAATGGCCTTAGAATTTTTACCAAATATTTCAATTTTATGCCCTATCTAATTGTATGCCAGTATTGAAAGAAACAATCAATCTGATAAGAAATGACTGAGACTTGTTTTGAAAATGAAGCGTAAAAGGTTACCAGCAAAGATATTCTGTTTAGCATCAGTTGTACCATTATTGGCGACTTTATCGTTTGTGCCGGCAAAACAGAAAAGTACCTTTTTTTTTTAAATGGAGATCTTATTCACAGAATTTTACAGAAATCATGTTCTAGAAAACATTACCAAAGTTCAGTATTGGCTCATGGCCAACTTGTGATATTATTTGCATTAATTAAGAAAGAAAAATAATTATAATTTCATGAATTTTTTATGGCTACCAGATTATGATTATAAAGTAATAAAACTTCATGAGAATGTTAATAATGTATTTTTAGACTTCGAAACTTACAAATATTTTAGCAATTTTTCTAGCATATCAAATTTAACAAAATTAAAATTTAAAGACACTAGTGAATCACAAAAGGCACAATTGCATTTCAGGGCAGTCACGGACAATTAGCCAACAAGACACTTAACCAACACCAGTTAGCTAACTAGGACACTTAGCCAACATGGACATTTAGCCAACACAGACAGTCAGCCAACAATTAATCTCACTCATCCCAATGCTTTTAGATTTCTAATATTTTCACATTTCATTACTACATAGCTTAACACATCATGCTACATTCATTCATATATAAAGTCATTTGGCTCTTCATACTAATGAAATTTCCTTTCCCTGTCAGGAAGTAGAGTGATTCGCCCTACTCCTCTCCACGCTGAAACTACTTTTTCCCCCCTCTGAAATGCTATTTACATGTTAGACATTGCATATTTATTAATCTGGGATAAAGCTCCAGCCCTGGAACTTGTGCCTCGTGGCCTGCGGCCACCTCAGTAGGTTTGGTTTCGTTTGGTTTATGTAATTACTGCAAAGCCAGATGGCTATCTGCTTAAGGGAAGGGATACCTTCATGGAGGACTTTCAAAGAAAAACTGGCTCAAATACACGTTACACATGGGGAAAACCATGAAAACACATATGAAGCCAGTCCGTTTGCAGGATTTGAAATTCGGACGGAACCACCACTGCTCAGTGACTTTACCACTCGGCCACTGCTGCGTCTAACAGAAGTAGAGTGACCGTTTTACTTAATATATAAAATAGTAATGAAATGAAACTGTATTAGAAATTCGAAAGCATTAGGAAGAGTGAGATTGGAAAATTAATATCATTAACAAAACAAGAAAAATTATTAATGATGTGAAAGTGTTCAAAGGAACCCAGTTGATTAAATGAAGAAGCTTTACAGACAATTTTTGAAAATCCCATATTAAAATGTAATTAAGTGACCGTCATACTTAGCTAAAAAAAATTCTTTTTTCTTTTCGAAAATTAATTCATATTTCCCGATGAAAATTTCAACACTTTTTCAATTTGGCCAATATACACCAAACAGCACGACGTATATCAAACTATGCTAAATTACATAAGAATTAAAAGCACATATGGGATCTTTAAGAATCAAAAAATGAATTTTACTGACAAGTGAAAAAAATGACTTAAATATTGAACTTATGGAGAAGTTGAAAAATTTTGTAATTGATAGTAAGTTTAAATAATTATTGGGTACAGCTAAACATCACTGCCAGCTTAATGTCCTGTTGACTAAATGTACTGACAGTTAAAGGTCCCGTAGCTAAATGTCTTGACGGCTAACTCTCTGTGTCGGTGAACTGTCCTTGTCAGCTAAATGTCTTGTTGTCTAACTGTCCATGTCAGCTAAATGACCTGTTGGCTAACTGGTGTCGGTTAAGTGTCACGAACCCATTGCAGGGCAGGAAAATTCCACTAAAATTATTTTAATGCATTCATTAGCTGGCCCCTTTAATGTAAATCAAAAATGATGTCAAAAATCTCAACATTTAAATTTTAATATCTTGGTCAATTTTTGTTATACGGGAGTACAAGTTTTTTGCATTTTATTTTTCCTAACAAGTTTAACATTTTTCTAAATATACACAGTCCAGTCACATTAATGTGACCATCTGTCAAAAGCCAGAATAACCACCTTTCGCAGAGCGGACTGCTGCGAGACGTGCAGGAAGAGAGTCACACAGGTCCCTGAAGGTGTTCTCTGGGATGTTGAGCCATGCCGACTCTAATGCCGTGGCCAGCTGCGCTAGATTACGTGGTTGAGGATCCATGGCGCGAACAACTCGATCGAGATGGTCCCACAGATGCTCGATTGGGTTTAAGTCAGGTGAGTTTGCTGGCCAGGGGAGGACGGTAAACTCATCCTGGTGCTCTTCGAACCACGCACGTACACTGGCAGCTGTATGGCACCTCGCATTGTCCTGCTGGAAGATGCCATCATCCTGAGGAAAAACAATGCGCATGTAGGGGTGAACATGGTCCGCAAGGACAGATGCGTACTTGTATTGATCCATTGTGCCTTCCACAATGATCAGTGAACCTAGAGAATGCCAGGAAAACATTCCCCAGACCATAATGCTCCCACCTCCAGCTTGGACCGTTCCGGCAATGGTTGCAGGGTGGTTCCTTTCAGAGGTTTCACGCCTTATACGCCAACGTCCATCTGTCCGATGGAGCATAAAACGCGATTCATCCGAAAACGCAACCTGTCGCCACTCAGTGGACGTCCAGCTGCTGTACTGGCGTGCAAATTCTAGCCTTCGCCGTCGATGAACAGCAGTCAGCATAGGTGCACGAACCAGGCGTCTGCTTCGGAGGCCCAGACGCAGCAATGTTCGCTGAATAGTACTTTGGGAGACACTTTTGGTAGCCCCTTGGTTCATTTTGGTGGTCAGTTGCTCAACGGTAGCCCGTCTATCTGCCCGAACGCATCTCCGCAACCGTCGTTCGCCTCTGTCATCTATGGCCCGTGGTGCACCACATTTGCCACGTCGCTGATTTTGGACAGTCCCATTTTGCCATGCACGGTACACTTTTACCACCGCGGCACGCGAACACAGAGCGTGAGTTCACAAACTCAGCCGTTTCGGAAATGCTTCCACCCTTGGCCCGAAAGCCAATGATCATGCCCTTTTGGAAGTCGGATAAATTGCTTCGTTTCTGCATTACGCCAACGATTGAAATGTTTTCCGAAGCCCTCACACACCCTTTATATACGCTCAACTGCACTGTGCTGCCACCTGCCTTCTGTGATTGGTTATTTAACTCTGACATGGAAAGTACGTGGTGGTCACATTAATGTGACTGGACTGTGTAAGTATAGGGGCCAGTGGAGCAAAATGTCTACGATTGTGCACAAAAATTGTGGCTGGGTAATGGCTTTTGTGAACATAGTGTATATATTTAACCTGGGAGGACGCGAGCTGTATTATGTAACACGAGAACGCGCATGGTGTGTCAACACACCCCAAGCAATTACATGACGTACATATTAAACATATACAATTCAGTAAACATATACAATTTACAATTCAGTAAAAGAATGCATTTTATATTAATTGCAACATTTATTATTTAAAATAGCTTAAAATAATGCTAATTTTAAAATTAATAACAAATAGATAATTTTTTTCTTATGTCTACGAATCGTGAATGCAATTATAATCCAAATTATGCAGAATTATTACAAGAACAATGAGTTATATAATTAATATTGAAATAAAATAGGCTCAAGAAGCATTAGATATTTTGCAATATATACATGAAGCATCCATTTCACAATGTTCTTGACATATGTTTTTTACACTTCACACATACAGTTTTTGATTTTCTGTCTTGTTCCCTTCAGCACATGTAATATCTCCTGTATTATATTTTTTCTCTTTTTTCGTGGTTCATCAAATCATTTTCTGTAAGAAATTAGCCAATTCATAACTGGTATACCAATTGTCTGTGGTAAAGTTTCTTCCAGATTTGTATAATGGAGCTAGGATACGCTTTGCTATTTCACTATAACTGCTGACTTTCTTGCACGGCCCATCTGGCTGCTAACATGCATGAATTTCCATGTTGAAAGCATAGAAGGTTCTAGAATCAACCATAGCAAATATCTTTATACCATAACTTGCAGGTTTCGTAGGTATGTATATACTTCCCAAAATAGCATCGTCCTCGAAAAGGTTCTAGCCTTCATTCAAAGTCACGTATTCCCCTACATGATATAATTTCTGTCAATTCTTGACAGAATTTTAAAATAAATCTCTTATTGGAGCTAATTTTTATCCTTTCCTATAAAATAGTTTGATCACAAGAAATGTCTTCTGAAGAGTCGCACTTTTCTTCTGATTCAGACTCATTGATCACTAAATATATCTTCATTATCTAAATCTTCTAAGCCTATAGAATCTTCATCCGACGAAACCCCCTCTAAGAATTTTTAAAATCTTTTCATTTCTTGATCATATGTCAAATGAGGAACCGAACAGAGCGACTTGCACACGCCATGGCTCACACTGTAAAATAGTAACACGAAAGTGCGCGTGGGGTGTCAGCATACTCCAAACTATTATTTAAACCACAATAAATGCTCAGAATTTGCATTTTCCTCTTGAGACATATAGAACATGACTTTGGAGGCAGCTACTGATGGACCTAACCATTTCCGATTATAGGAGGAGATTGCCAGCAAATATTTTTGAGCATGGGGTGCCAAAACACCCCACGTGCATCTTTCTGGGTTAATAAAAAAAATTAAGAGATAAATGACAAATTATTTTATTTACCATTATGCAGTATATATACTATACATATGATTTTCAAAAGAAAACTGCAGTTTTATTTTCAAACAAATGCAATAGTCTGCTCATGTATCAATTTCATGTTGCCTAAAATATCAAATCCTTAAATGCTCAAAATAATTATTTTACAGATTTAATGTGCTGATAGGATGCTAATGGCATACATCCTTATTAAAACAAATAACAGTGATATAGCAGATCAGAGTAAAAGTTACTATTCGGGTACAGGTTTGAGATTTTTTTTTTTTTTTTTTTTTTGAAAGATAATCAAAATGTCAGTATTTATCATAATGTCAGCAAACATTCTCAACACATCAAAAGAGAGCACACTTATGCAATTTAAAATACAAACTTTGATTATTACATAAGTATAATATAATGCATTAAAAATAAAACTACACAGGGAATCTGCGTTTGCCAGAAACTAACATTAAAGAATTTTACAAACTTGGCATCATAAACAACATCAGCACTATGAATCGGCCATGATCATGATTGCCCAAGAACAAATGAAACTCCAATGAAGCAGTCCAACATAATGAAAATAAAAGAGGTATTTTTTCCCACCATTAAAAAAAAAAAAAAAAAAAAAAAAAAAACCCTTTTTGAAAATAACAAACAGCATTTAAAAATAGAGAAAGCAAGACCAAAAGAGAAATGCCTGCACAATCACAATGATCTAAATTATTATTAATGATAACAATAAAGTTGCCATAGTAATATTACGTAACAATTAAATCATCAACTTTGGTCCACACCCAACATTTCACTCAAGCTGCTGATCTGCTGCAAGGATATTTGCAAAAAAGATAGGAATATCTACGAAAGAATCATATCAAGATTACAAAAATATTAGTCATAATATTACATTTTCATTTGAGTTTGAGTTTCAATAAAATGTTTCTAATTATTTTTCTTTTACTTTATTAGACATTGAATGGATTTGTTTTTGTATATTTTTATTTGATTTTCGGAATTCCTCTGCGTTGGGGAGGCATTCAAAATTTTCTGGTGAACTGTTATAATTAAATAATTTAGAATGGTTCATCAGCAAATTCTGCATGAACAGAAACAAATTGTTTTTTCTGGGGGGGGGGGCTGGGATTAAATTGAATCTGATCTACCTCCTCTTGATAACATTCAATCAGATTTTGATTGTACTCCTCTTTCTATATATTTTGTATTTCACATAACTATAGTGCCCGGGATTTACATATCTGTAGTGTTCATTAATTCTTCTGGTTTTGTTGATATTTTTTTTTTATATTTATTGGGAACTTTAGATTTTACTGGTAATGAATTTCATTTTTTTCTAAATTTCTTACTTTTTGCCTACAATTTTTTAGCAGCATATTGTGGGAAAATAATATTGGGATAATTTTGTTTCAAGATAAAGATTTCTGATACTGTAATATAGTTTGCATAAACATATACAGATGATACCATTGCACGAAACAGAATTAACAAATATTTCTTTAAAAGTTAACAATTTCAGCTCATTAGTGATACTTCAGATGGAAGGAAAGAATTTTAGTTTTTGAGTTTTCAGGAGATGTTTGCAGCACAGATTTCACTGTTAATTTAAAATTACAATGAAATTTCCTTAACACAGTCACAGACAGTTTAAGATGATTTTGGTTTAAAGAAGAACCAGCTGGATTAGAGAATATGGTGCTTTATTCCACTAATAAGGCTGTTGTTAGGAGGGGGATAACCTTAATTTGGCATAGATTTTGAATAAAACTCTATCAGTTTTCACCAGGGTGATCAGATATAAATCCTTCTTAAGAACTCCTTGCTTCTCAAGAAGAAAAAAGCTGTGTCTAATCACCCTTGATATTGATAGACCTTTATTTAAAAATCTATGCTGAACTAAGATTGCTTTAATATATCTACTTTTAAATTTTATAATAGCATGTTCCTTTTCCATTTGACCCTTCTAGGAGTTAAGGCAACATATTAAGGCAGAAATGAACTACATCAGTTTATCAATACTATTATCAATAATAATACTAGTAAATAAACAAAACTATGAATTAATTTTAAAAATGAATGAATTAGCAGATAGTGTGGTAGTAATACTTGAAATAAAATTTTGAAATGCAGAAAACTTATCTTATAGGTAAAGACAAAAAATATATACAAAACTTTATATATTTTGCTTGTGAAACAAAAAAACAAAAACAAAAAAAAAACTGTCCCTTTCTTTTTTCAGTAGCTTATTTCTCTTTCTAAAGTAATTTTTACTTCCCATACTAGTTCAATTACTTTGCAGATAATATGTCTTCTGTTATCCTACCCAATAGTTTCAAACAGTTTATATAATTTAGATGCTAATTACGTTTTTAAAAGTTACTAATGTTTTTAATGCAAATAAAATTAGCTTGTTTCAAATTTAGCAACCTGTTTACTAATCATTACATCTTTTCCTTTAATGGGAAAATTATATAAAGTACAATGGAATCTCGAGATACAAGTTTAATTCATTCCAGCATTGAACTGGCATGGCAAATTTCTTATATCTAGAAAAAAACTTCTCCATTGAAAATAATGGAAATCCAGTTAACCATCTCATCTTCAGTCGACGTACCTGGTGTTTTTCGGAAAAGGTCCAAGTACAGATTCTTAGTATTAACACAAATGATAGCTTCCAACACCGAATCACCTTTTAACTGCTTCTTGTTAATTCATGCCAACAGCAGCTTCTCCACATCTTCTAGGAGTTTTGGACAGTGCTTGGAAATAACGGTAATGCCTTTGGTCAAATCAAGTTTCTTAATTTCTTCCTTCTTCCTCAGAATAGTGCAGATCGTCGATGTCGAATGGCCGTAAATCTTTGCCATTCCTTCACTCTTTCACCATGCTTATGTTTATCTATGATTTCTTAATTTCAACGGCCATGGCTTCTTTTTCTTTGCAGCACTTTTTGAGGCAACAATCTTCTTGGGAGGAAATGTGAAATAATTAGTTTCACTTTAAATGTTAAAAACAACTCACAACCGCACAAACTTGTAGATCAAAGAACACCGAGTGATCTGATGAGGCTATTCCCCGAGTCGAGCCACACCGTGCATACCAACAGCCTGGCTCGTTGCTCAAGTCAATGTTCGTATTTAGAGACGAATTTTCCGCTCATACTTTCCTCGTATCTCGAATTTCTCGTATATAGAGGTGCTCATATCTCGAGGTTCCACTGTATAAAGCTTTATCATAGAAAATATTAACATATGTAAAAGATCATAATCTTCATAGATGGATTAAAAAATATTCCATAAATATATAAAATTGATAAAAATAAATTTGTAAATTTATGTTTTACTACTATATAAAAAATTGGTACTTTTTCGTTTCGCTTGCTCAAACCTCGCCAAGCAGACTTTATTGGCAACAAAAAACAGTATACTCATAAAAAATGTTAACAAATGTTAGTTCTAAGAATTTTTATTTTGAAGGCATAAACATTTTAATATCGTTTAAAACTTTGTAAAAAGCCAGTAAATAAATGCTAAATTTGTAAAAAGACATTAATTTAAAATTTTACTATGCTTTCATGGTTCAGCATCCTTATTTGCCGGTTCATATCACATGACCCCAAGTGATCTCATCTCATGTAAACTGTGCTGCAAAAATCTAATTCTCTCAGTAACTATCTACATTAATTTCAAGTTAAATCTTAATTTGGAATACAAGTTTAAATGCAAGAATTATTTCAATTCATAAAAACAGCTTACTCAGAAATTATGTAAAACCACAGTGCTTTACTTAGTGAATTCTCATTAGAATCGATGAATTTAACCCTTGACTTTGCCTTTTCTATATTTTTGCCTTCGGGTGAGCTGTGTGATTGCATCCTAATTTTCTTAATTACCGCGAATGACCTTAGGGCATAAAATTGAACTATCTGGTAAAAATTCTATGTTATTGTATGCCAGTATTGAAAGAAACAAACAATCTGATAAATGGCTGCAACTTGTTTTGAAAATGAGGCGTAAAATGTTACCAGCAAGGATATTCCGCTTGGAATCAGTTGTATCATTATTGGCGACTTTATTGCCTGCACCAGCAAAACGGAAAAGTACCAATCAATTTTTAAAAAAGCTTGATGACATAACTTTACGAGCTTGTTATTCCTCTTGAATAAAGAGATAATGTCTCATACATTAAACGCAGTTATCACTGTACACATTTACTTAACTATAATTTATAAATATGTATTCTTTACTTCATTAAATACCATTTGCTTATTTACACTGGATGTGCTGAACTTAATTTGCCCATGATTTTACATAGATGTTACTATGCAAGGAATCGTAATAATGAATAATTCAAGAAATTTAAAGGGTACTTATGTCTGACTGCAAACATCTTCTTAGAAGTCACCAAATTTCTAAATCATGCCAAACTCTGGCAACCCCATGCATACACATTTTTCAGCAACCATGCTCACAATAACCCTTCAGTCAAGCAACCTTGCCATTTTCATATGCATTCTTTTTATTGTATTCTAAGTTTCAATAGTTTTTAGAGACAAATTCTGATATTTTTTTCATTCGACTCAATTTTAAAATATCACTTATGAATAGGGCGATCACTACACGATTTGCTGCCAGGTGCAAACTCCACAAATCCAAAATTCTGCTTCCTGGTTCCTTTCTAAATTAACAGAATTTTGCTGCCCTTGAATTCTGGTGCCCCCATCTGGTCGTACTTGTTCTGCAACTAGCCCTGCTTATGGAATATGTTAGCAATGGACGAAACTGTGGTAAAATTTCTGCAGGAATACAATATTTTGCAACAAAATGATTAAAGACAGCAATGTTGAGATGTGTTTGGTAGATAGTTGATGCGCAACTTTGAGTTTCTGCAATTCTCTATATTTTTTAAGCGAACATGAATAACTGTGTACCCTTTGAGAACAGAAATAAAAAATTAGAGGATTTTGCAAAAAATATGATTTATCTTTATACTGTATCATATAATACTTATTTAATAATTAAAACTTGAATTTTAAATTGCTTTTTTTGTTTCATATATTGTTAATATTTGTTTACATATGATTAATGTCAATAATTTAGGAATTTTTTAAAACAAGTTACGAAAAATCAAAACATTGCACTTGATAAGTAATTTTTCTTTGCATCTGTAAAAAAACCATCAAATTGGTCTAAGGCGGTTGTGCTAATACATTAATACATAAGTACCATTTAAAGCTTAGACATGGAAAATACATATATATAACCTTATTACTATGTACTTTCATCTTTTTTGGGTAAAAATATATTTACGAGTGCCCCTTGCCAAGAACTGGCAATTTTTGACAGTAGATGGACACACAGTTTGCGCAATTCTTTGACTTGTTATTTTGGCTTTGTGTAGCGGCGATATTTGGCGTAAAAATTGCTGCTACACAGAGGCAAAATAACAAGTCAAAGAATTGCACAAACTTGGTATCCATGCACACATCGATCTATTTTCACTTGAAGAAACATCAGAGTACTTTTCCATTTCGCCAAGCAGACTTTGTTGGCGACAGCATACAGTATACACATAAAAAATGTTAACAAATGTTAGTTATACGAATTTTTTATTTTGAAGGCATAAACATTTTAATATGGTTTAAATATTTTGTAAAAAGCCAATAAATAAAGACAGTATTTTTGTAAAAAGACATTAAGAATTTACTATGACCTCGTGTTTCAACATCCTGATTCACCGGTTCGTATCACGTGACCCCAAGTGATCTTATCTCACGTAAACTATGCTACAAAAATCTAATTCTCTCAGTAATTATCTACATTAATTTCAAGTTAAATCTTAAATTAAATCTTATGGAATAAGTTTAAATG
Source organism: Stegodyphus dumicola (assembly GCF_044657685.1). Classification (NCBI taxonomy): domain Eukaryota; kingdom Metazoa; phylum Arthropoda; class Arachnida; order Araneae; family Eresidae; genus Stegodyphus; species Stegodyphus dumicola. The sequence goes on from NC_140781.1 coordinate 188,945,429, forward strand.
AAGAATTATTTCAATTTGTACGAATAGCTTACTCGGAAATTATGTAAAGCCGCAGTGCTTTACTTCGCTAGTGCATTCTCGTTAGATTTGATGAATTTAACCCTCGATTTTTGCTTTTTCTACATCTTTGCTTTCGAGTGAGTGGTGTGATTGCATCCTAATTAATTACTGCGAATGGTCTTAGGGCATAAAATTTAACTAGTAAAAATTCTATGTAATTGTATGCCAGTATTGAAAGAAACAATCAATCTGATAAGAAATGGTTGCCACTTGTTTTGAAAATGAAGGGTAAAAGGTTACCAGTGAAGATATCCGTTTGGCAACAGTTGTACCATTATTGGTGACCGGCAAAATGGAAAAAGTACCAACACCAGAGAACTGCACAAACTTTGGCATTGTGCGCTTCTTTGACTTTGTCCATGCACACATCGATCTATTCTCACTTAAAAAGTCAAAGCAGCAGCTAATTCTACATTAGAGTTAAATAAAAAATATATAATCTCGTAAACTACATTTTAAATCAAACAATGAAATATCATAAAAAAAAGGGAAATTCATCTTATAGCACCTAAGAACTACACAAAGGAAATATCCACTTACCATATTTAGAAATTTCCGTGTTTTCAGTCTGTCGCACACAAAATTCCTTAACAGCATCCAAAACTTCCTAAAACTATCTGAACTAGAATCTATATAACCACATAAATTCACAAAAATAAGTGCAAAAAATATTCTCCAGTGTTCAACCATACACATTTCCTTTATACAAACAGGACACTTATAATGGTTACTAAGTAAACCTTCATTTACACACTAGTCAATTAATGCTTTTTTCCCCTTTCGTTCCAAATCGTACAGAAATTCAAATTAATCTTACCACCTTCAACCATTTTACCATGTAAACCACAAAATAATGTACTTCTAACCAACATCCAGCACTTACAAATCCTTTCCCATCATTCAAATTCACCGCAATCAGCCAACCAATTACGTCATAACAGGGTTTCTATAACATTCAAATACTCAGGTTACCATAAATGAAAGAACAACTTGGCGATAAATGAAAAAATAATTTAGTGATACTCCAAGGAGCACCCTTAAATATACTATAACCCTTTATTGTTATATAAGTTTATTGTATTAAGAGTATTACTAAATACTCTTAATACTTTAGGCCAGCAGTTCCCAACATAAGGGTAGCAAAAAAATTTTAATGATTAATATCAAATACTGAAGCACTCTTTTATCGTACTACTACATATTTATATATAATTAAAATTTAATTTACAATTATGAATTTACCTTTATTAGTTACATGTTTATCTATTATACATTTTCCTTCTGAGTATCACCTTTATTTTCAGAATAACTATAAGCATATGTGTCATAAATTGCATCCAGTTACATGCACTAAAAACTTTAAATTAATGCGATACTTACGTTTAAATTTTAGATATTTACTTTTATCTTGATATGAAAGGTTTTTGAAAAGAATGTTAACTTTAGCTTTATTACTTTCTGGTCTATGCTTGAACTAACTCAAGCACCAAATTTACCTGCCCTCCAACAGTGCTGGTGCTACAGATGAGGTACAGATAAGGGTAGCAAAAAAATTTTAATGATTAATATCAAATACTGAAGCACTCTTTTATAACCTCACCGGGCAGCAGGATTTAGGGGCAGCAAGATTAGGAAGGAGCGGGCCGGCAGAATTAGTTTGCACCCTGCAGCAAGAAGTCTAGCATGGCCCTGCCTCCAACCAATGATGTTAAAGTGCAGCTCAAGCAGAGTTTCAAAACATTCTATTTGTATTTATTTGTTTTAATTTAACAACAACAATATAATAAATACTTGTGGATTCAGCAATTAATATATATAGATGATAGCCCCTAGCTTCTTTTTAATGTTTCTGACTAATTATTCTTAACATGTGTAGCTGATTCAGGCAAAGTAGTATAATGCCATGTTGCATTTTACATTACACATGTTTTACACCATTTCAAAATATTTCAATATAATACTTATTATTTAGATATAAAAAACAAGGAAAGAACAGCTTTAGTATTGGTCCTTTTGGTGATTTTTTAATTTGCGGCCAAAAAAAAAAACAGTCTTCTCTAATTTTCAACACTTCTAGTATTGCTATGATAAATTCTTGGAACACTCCCATAAATCACTTCTAGTACTGCTATGATAAATTCTTGAATAAATGAATTTATGGCAGTGATTATATTATGAGTAATGAAATTTACAAAAGGTTAATATTTTAAATTACAAAATGTAATATTAAATTTATTAATATATTAAATATTAATTAATATTTTTAGTACTTAACATTTATATTATATTATTATTTAGCTAATATTTTAAATTTACAAAAGGTTAATTTTTATGAGTAATGAAATTTACAAAAGGTTAATAAATTTATTTAAAACTAGTACAGTCAAAAGTCGTTAATCAGGACTCGTCGGGACTTCGGCGATTCCGGATTATCGATTTTTCCGGATTATAGATCATCAGATTAAATCTGGTAAAATGGCATGCAGAAATTATAAAATTAAAAACATGAAACCCTAATTTATGAAATAAAGAACAATTATGATCTAAAGGGTATTAAAATTTACGAAAAAAAGCTTCATATTTATTTGTTTACTTTATTAAACATTTCTTTCAATGTAAGTTGTTTAAGTTGCTTCGTTTTATGTGATAATACTTTCTCTTTAATTCTATAAACAGATATAATTTCTTGTTCAGTTACAAAGTTCCGCTGTTCAAGTCCTATAATTGCTGTGTCGAGAATACCGACTAATTTGTCAATCGAAATATTTTCGTTTTCAATAACCTCTGTGTCACTTTCTTCACTATCGGAAGCAAATTATAATGACGAGGAATTTGATTTAAATCATATCAAATACTACATTTAGTAAGGAATTATAAGCCAAATAAAGTAAAAACATCTGCCCTGAAGATAAGGATAGTGCTGACAGATCAACTTCCAATTCATTGTGCGAAGAGGCGTTCCCCCCCCCCCGCAGAGCAGCGTGAAATTGATAAACAGATTTCGGAATGGTTAGAAAAACAAAGGATATGCCTTTATCCATTTTTTGCAGCAATTCCACTTTTTGTTTGATGGACATCGAAACATGCTTTCGCTTTGTAGATAGATCCTTTGGCAGCTCCAGAATTGGAAATTCTGTTTGGCATAATCGAACGTTCAAGCTTACTTTTATAAAATTGCTCTAACAGTCTGCAAAAAATAATAAGCCGGATCCAATTCGAAGGAACAACGCAATCTGCAACATTAACTGAAATAGATAATTTTAGCTTATACCGTGCGTTATACATTAAAAACGCATGCGTAAACGTATTATGCGCACACGCATATGCGCAGCCGTAAAGGTTGATGCCAAAGCAAAGTTTAAAGTTGTAAAAATAAACTTTTAACAAAAGTAGCAATAGAAGCTCCCTAAGGTTATGTGCTGTGCAGACATTGAAGAAAATAAAAGGTTTTAAACTTAACCAATTTATTAACAATATATAAAAAAACATAATGAATAAATTTAAACAATATCAGAAACTTAGAAAAAATATAACAATCATTATCAAAAATTTCATATATTAAATAATATTTTACCTGATCTCCAAAATACTGGCATTCAACACGCGAAAAACATATCCTAAACAGAAACCATGCAGTTTTAATGAAATTAGCTTCACTATCAATAAGTCCATGCTTAATGGTCAAGAGGGCACCTGAAAATTAAATTAAATCCTTGAAAGCACTTAAATGGCCTAACGCCGCTCACTGTAGTTAACACGAGGAATCACAGCTTAGAAAAACATCGCCGCTAACTTATGTTAAATGCCGCTTTCATGAAGAACGTGGACGCCGCCCACGGCAGTCACTCACATCGTAGCCTCTTTTGAGAATGAAGGAAAAATCATCTTGTAGACTGGAACCACGGAACTTATCCAGGAAAAGTCATCTTGTAGACTGGAACCACGGAATTTATTAAGGAAAAGTCATCTTGTAGACTGGAACCACGGAACTTATCACCGGACTGCACGCATCACAAGACGTCTTCCAATAGGGGCTGGAAACTGCACACCAAGGAGCCAAGAAACAGGAACTAGAAGGAATGAGCCAACTCCAACTTGCTTTATTTGCCGCGATTAACCTGCGAAATTGCAGGTTGTGTTCCGGCTCTCGAACTTTGGTGCTTCTAGGAGCGCTGCAGGTAAGGAATAGAGACAGGATAGCAGATGCAGGGGGTGTGACCAATGTCACGTGATGAACGATAAGACATCTGGTTGGCGATGAGGTATCCAGGCATCGTAGCGCTGTAAATCTGAAGTTTTACAATAGTTATACATAAAATAGTACTAAATCAGTTCATAAAAGGTGTGTGTTGCAGTCATAAATGCAGAATATAAAATACGTTTCCAAAAAATACAATAGTATATACAGGAAAATATAAGTAATATCTTGTGGGTGTGGCTGTGTGTGTCACATGATCATCCGGCTAAGATTTCTAAACATCATTATTTACAAGTCAAATAAGTTTTTCAGAGTACTACATACTTAAAAACACAAATTATGTTGGAAAATCCTGGTTTCCACTGAGTAGAAAAGCGGCATATGGACGGAGGTGCCTGTCTTCGTGTAAAATTTCATAGTGAAATAGGTTGAAAATGTCCATATGTTGGCACTCCTTAGCGGCGTCATAAAATGCCGTGTTAGTTCTTCTTAAATATTCCACTATTGTATCCATTTTTAAATCTTCATGGAGACGTTTGTTCTTCACATACGGGTGTGCATTAGTGATAATTCTTAAGAATCGGTTTTGCACAACTTGTAATTTTTGGATTTCACCCTTCGTAGCGGTAGTCCATGCTGGCGAAACGTACGTCATGATGGGTCGGATTGTGGCTAGATAAATAAGTCGTTTCTTGTCCAACGAAAGTTTTGAATATTTCCCTATCATGGGATATAAACATTTCATGACTTTAATCGCTTTATCCCTGATTTGTTGGATGTGATGCTGCCATGTGAGCTTGTCGTTGATGGTGATGCCCAGATATTTGGCTTGTTTCACGATAGGCACAGCCTCGTTAAAAAGATAAACACTTTGCCTGATCGGAACATTTTTCTTCCTTTTCCTTATGAGTAGGAGCTGCGATTTTTCAGCGTTAATTCATATTTTCCAATATCCACACCATTGTTCTATGGAGGGAATAGTGTCTCGGAGTTTCCGAATAGCATGATTGATGTTAGCAGACTTCACTGCCAAGGCAGTGTCGTCTGCATAACAGGCTAACATAAAATTATGATTTAAATGTAATCTCGGAAAGTCTGGAACGTAGAATAGATAGAGGTATAGGGCCAATTACAGAACCCTGTGGAACACCGCTAGTCATTATTTTAGTGCTGGATAATTCATTTTTTACCGAGACTCTGAATGTCCGATCCCTGATAAAAGAATGGATTAACAGAATGAGTTCTCTGTCCAGTTGAAGGTCAATTAATTTAGCAATTAAGCCCTCATGTCAGACGCGGTCGAATGCTTTCGCCACGTCTAGCATGAGTATAGCAACATTAAGTTTGCAGTGCAGAGCTTCACCAGCGAATTCGGTTATTCGGACAAGTTGCTTCGTTGTTGAGAGGTGAGCACGGAACCCAAATTATTCCGGCGGAAGATGCTGAAAAAATGGTTTCAGTCTATTCAGGATAATTCTCTTAAAATTTTTGCCTAAGCCCGGCAGTAGACTAATAGGACGATATCCGTCTGGTCGGGTGTGATCTTTGGCCGGTTTAGGTAGTAAAATAATTTTAGCAATTTTCCAAGGTGTTGGAAAGTAAGAAAGAGCAAGACAAGCATTAAAAATACTTGTCAGGCTGCAGATGATGTTAGGCGGCAAATTTTTAATTGCTGTATTGCTGATTTCATCAATTCCTGGAGATTTCTTTTGTCTCAGGTGTTTGATAATATTAGTCGTTTCAGTAGGAGTGGCATATTTAATCGGAAGTCTGACTGATGGGGCGTTGAGCCAATCCCTCACTCGTAGGAGGGTCTTTAATTCGAAATCAGAGTCATTTGGCTAATCATTTGGCGAGAACTGTTCTTGGAAGTGTGCCGCGAAGATTTCTGCCTTTTCCTGATTGGAGATGGCAATATTACCTCTGTCATAGAGGGGTCGATTACTTGTGAAGGTAGTTTTAAAATTTTTGATTAAAGACCAGAACGTACCTTCTCTAGAATCCAGATTTAACATTTTATCATCCCATAGTTCTTCTTTGAAGGTTTTAATGGCCTTCTGAATTTGCTTATTTTTGCGATTTATTTCACGTTTAAGTGCCGGGTCCCACGTTAAATGATAACGTTTCCTGAGTCTATTTCGCTCTCTCATAAGCTGTCGTATTTTAAGGGGCAGTCTGAAAGCCTTATCACGATTAGTAATTTCAGTACTGGCTTCCTTAATTGCACCTTGAATGCTTTCACTTAAGGCATTAATTACGGTGTTTATGCTTTGTTTGGTATTGAGATTTTGCAGTCGAGGAGGTGAATTTTTCATGATATTGCTGAAGAGATTCCAATTCGTAATTCGCTTAGTAGAGAACTCAGAAGTTTTTGTCACTCCTAATGTTGCGATTACTGGGAGGTGGTCAGAGGACAATTCATGAAATACTTCCATTGCAACGGGGATAGTCGTTGTAGTGACTGCAATGTCTAGTATATCAGAAAATTCAATTCTATTATGAAGCCGCGTGTATTCTGGTGGGGCATGTAGCGCCACCGGATGCTATAGAATATATTCATGGAGAATTTTACCATTTAGGTTTGTCCGACGACAGTTCCAGTCTATATGCTTAGCATTAAAGTCCCCGGCAGCAAGGGTAGGTACGTCATCCGGTAGAATGCTATTTAGAAAATTATCACATAGTCTATTCGTTGAAGGGTTATACACAGCACAAAAATTGATGTTATTAAACACAGGGAGAGTGATACACACGGTAGTTTGCTCACAATTAAAATTTCTTGAATCAGATATAAGACAAGATGCATAATTACGTTTCACATATATTGCCACACCACCACCTCTGTGTGAAAGTCTATCACAGCGGTATGGATTATAATTTGCAATTCTCAGGCGTTGGCATGGTTTTGCATGAGTCTCTGATATGATTGCAATGCCAATATCATGCTCACTTAAAAAATGGTGCAGTTCAGTAATTTTGGTGGGTAGCCCGCAGGCATTCCATATCATTATTTGTACGGGAGTACACTTTTTCATGTAGTTAGCCATTAACAGGGGCTGCAGGAGTATGATCTTGAGATACGTTTGATTTTGCCATCAGAGTAAATCCAGTTTCTTTTAGAGCAGAGACAAGCATACGTAGCTCAGCTGCAACTTGTTTTGCTTCAGTTAGAAATTCAGGAGCGAGGCCGGTGTTTAAAGGTTGTGCATAAATTTTATTATGCACTAACCGATCAGAGAACGTTTTCACAGCCGGAGTGGTTTTTGGTTTTGGGAAACGCACACATAATCTGTAGTTAGCTGTATGACCTATCTCATGACAGTTGGCACATTTAGGCGGAGTTGCCATATCTTTGTCACAGTTAAATGATTCATGAGGTTCACCGCAACGAACACAACGTGGTTCGTGATTGCAGTGCGACTGGGCGTGATGGAACCCTTGACAGCGATAACACTGCAAGGGTCCCTTACAGCCACGGTATCTCTCAACACTAATCTTCATTCCCAGCACAAATTTTAACTGGTGTATCTCCTTGCGGGTGAGAGTAACGAGAAACAGGGGAAGCTTAATAACTTCTCCGTTACGCCTGATAGTGAGTTGGTTGACCCGCACGACGTCGAGTCCATGTTCTTTTAGATCCATCATAATTTCCTCAGGGTCCATGTTCTTTTAGATCCATCATAATTACCTCAGGGTCCATGTAAGACGGGAGGTTACGTATCACAGCTTTTAGATGTTTAGTTTCGGGAAGCGCATAGCAGTGATACCTGATGCCTTCCTCTTCTAGCACTTTTACCATTTCCCGATAAATGGTGGGCAGTTTCACATTAATCTTGATTCCGTCCTTCATATTTTCTCCATAGAAATCGTGCAGAGAAAAATTCTTATTATTAAACAGTGTTTTTAAGTCATTCCATGTGAATCTGCTGTCTTTGATTATAATCGGCGGCAGTTTTCTCGCACTGTAGAACGGAGCGTTCTGATTGGTTGGAGGTGTCTGCACTGGGGCGGGGTCTGTGTCCATATTCTGTTGCGGAGTGAGATCAGCAACAGGGTGAGTCTTTGGAATTTCAGGAGCAGTTGCAGCAGCCAGGGGTGCAATAGCTTTTTTCGCAGGTTTTCTGGTGCGTCTGGTTCTGTCTCCTTTGGGTTCTTCATCGGAGTCAGAGATGACATCTAAAGCCTTGTATTTTGTAAAGTCCTCATTCGACCTGGCGGGACTCTCAGCACGTCGAGCGTTGATCTTTGGGAGAGGCGGGAAGCCAGGGTTGTCATCAGTTTTGGTCTCAGCACGGTCGTCCTGTGTTCTGGAGTCCACAAATTCCTGGTCAGCAAGAGCTCGGAATTTTTTGAAAAAATTCAGGTCTCTTGTTTCTTCAGGGGTAAGGAAACCTTTGTCTTCTTGACGGAGTTCAAGCTGAGTAATCTCAGCTGCAATGAAGTCCAGGAAACGTTCCATGATGCCGGTTGATGAAGTAGTGAAATGCAGAAAGTCTATGCTTAAAAAGGCACAGGGTAAAAGCAGGTCGTTTTACAGCATACTAAACATAGTGGTTTGCATGCTGACCTGAATGCACAATCGAGAAAGCACAGTAGTTTCTCAGTCACAATAGTCAAACTCAGAAAAACGTTAATACTGCAGAACAGCGAAAACGCAGAGCGAGGGGACGAGCACCTTCACGCTCAGGAGCAAGCAGTCGACTCAATGAGGAATGAGCCAGAGCGACGCGAGATACTTATACCAAAAGTAGACATGACGTCATCTCACGGCAACCAATCAGCTATCGGCACGACTCGGCTTTCCACATGACGTAACATCAAGTTTCGTTTTTGCATCTTAATTAGGCTGAAACAGTCCGTTCTTAATAAAAACAGTAGCAGTGAAAAACGAAGTAGAAGTAACTACTATATCCCTTTAAAATAAGAACTAAACTAGATGTTCTATATATAACTTATGTAAAAGTTAGAATCATTTCAAGGAGGAGAGATGATGCAGAAAAAAGGGTTACAATAGCTCATATTTTCCAACAAATGCCCCCCACATCATCATCTCCGACCTGAAATAATACTGAACGCCAGTATCTTTACAAAATTCAGAACAAAAATAAAAAAATATCACAACTCCATTTAATTCAGAAATTTTTAAGAAAAAATTTTCCTTTGGGAATATCTTATTCTATTTTTCAAAATTTTACCATAACAAGAAAGTCCAACATGTTACAAAACAATACAAAGACATATGTATGATCATACATTCAATACATTTACCCAGGGCCCTGGTCAATCATACAACATTCTACACTGTACAGTTTTACATTTATCTAATACTCATCATAATATGACTTATAACATATTATTTTCAACTAAACAAAATTCTTAATTTAAAATTAAATACACACAAAAACAAGTTTCACAAGAAAATTGCTCCACAAAAACTTATCAAGTTATGCTTAGTCAGCGGTTTTGTCATGGGATCAGCCAGATTATCTTTACTTGGAACATATTTTAGATCAAAAATTTCCCTGTTCAATAGATCACGAATGAAAAATAGTTTTACATCTTTTTTTTTTTTTTTTTTTTTTTTTTTTTTTGTCCTTGAGTTTTCAATGGGTGATTTTGTAAAACATATAGCAGCCATGTTATCCGCAAACAATATTGGTTTTGAAACATAGTTACTTGCAATCTTAAACTGAATGCATTCATCCAAAATGTTTTTAAACCAAACTAATTCTTTTGCTGATTCAGTCATGGAGATAAATTCAGCCTCCATAGAAGACAAACTCACTCCCCTTTCTTTAAATGTACGCCAAGATACAGGTGATTCTCCCAACAAAGCTATTTGTCCACCAATAGACACCATATCATCCCTGCTTGAAGCAAAATCCGAATCTGAATATATATTGAGCTTCAGTTCCTTGCATACCAGTTTAAGTTTGTGATGTCTGGTATTGAAAACGTATCCTAAAAGTTTAAGTAATCCTTCCCAGTGAAACTTACCAGGATTGCTTTGAAACTGAGAAAATATATTAAAAGCATAGGCTATATCCGGACTCGATTGCAAAGAAACGAGAGACATCCCAAAACATTTCTATAAGGATAATTCATCATTTCAGTCGTTTCTTCTTGTGTACTGGGACTTTGAGACTTCAAGTATTTCACACCTTTAACTATTGGAAGGGAAGTAATTTGTATTTTAAAAGACTTGAATCGATCAACTATATCTTCTATATATAATTGCTGATGAATCAAAACACTACTGTTCTCATATTCAAATTCCACACCCAAAAGCTTTCTTGTTTTACCCAAAATTTTCAAATCAAAATGTGAATTCAGGACTTTTAATATCCTTTTAGCCTGAACTTCACTTTTTCCAAACACAACAATATCATCAACATAAACCAACAGAACGACAAAATCTTTAAAACGATAGACACAATTACTTGGTAAACCCTAGGTTACATAGTGTTCTGTCCAACTCGTAGTACCATAATCGCCCACTCTGATGCAGACCATACAAGGCTCTATCTAAACGACACACAACAGTTTCTTTATCTTACTCTACAAAACCCTGAGGTTGGGACATGTAAATTTCCTTTGATAGAGGAGCGTAGAGATAGGCACTTTTTACGTGGCATTGTATATTTGCCCATCCAAGGTGTGCAACTAAGAGAGAGAAAAAGAGCCTTATTACTGAAAAGTTGACTACAGAAGAGTAGGTTTCATCATAGGTATCGTATTTAATTTGCCGATAACCCTGAGCCACTAAACGAGCTTTAAAACGAACAATATTTCCAAATTCGTCACGTTTAATGTTGAAAATCCACCTGCAACCTAGTGGAGTCTTGTCTTTAGGAAGTGGAACAAGATGCCATACCTTATGAATTCGCATGTTGGCCATTTCCTCTTCCATTCCCTCTATCCATTTATGCTTTCCTGTGGATTTCATTGCCTGGTTATAAGTGTTTGGAATTGAAACCTCTAGTCAGCTATCTTGGGTATATGACGTTGAAGGAGTGCCAGTTGGGTCGATTTCACCACTATAAGTATTGCTTCCCTTGAAATCAAACAAGGTAGGATCATACTGAATATTATGCTCAGTGCAATAACTTTCTACGTCATTTGATGATCGTAGTCTTTGATTAGACCCCCTCTCAAAATAATACACATCCGTACGAGTGCCGTCTGGCCTTGGAACAGGTTTACGAAGCCAAGTTACCTGTCTCAATGTAGATTGAGTGTCAGTGCTAGGTATAGAAGAGGGTACACTGGTATCGATTCTTTCCTCTATTTCAGGAAAATAGCCAACTGGAGTATCAGTAGATTGGAACTCGACCCTCTCTTCAGATTCCAAATCAGGAAGGGTGCCCAGTGCAGCTCCACTGCAACTTCTCTGCATTCCAATTGACTCTTTAAAAGTAGCATTTAGGGTTTCTACTACCTTTTGTTCATTTTCCAACCAAATCTTGTACCCTTTTGTTCGTACACTGTATCCAATCAATCGGCCCTTCGTTGCCTTTAGATCAAGCTTAGAATTTCTTTTAGCCTTTGGAATTCCCACATAGGAAATCGTTCCAAATGCCTTAAGGTGATGTACTGATGGTTTCCGCTTAGTATACAATTCAAATGGGGTTCTATCTTGGCCCTTATGACAAATTCTATTAAATGAATATGCAAAATACATCACTGCATCTGACCAAAACTCAGGACTCATTCCACTATCATGTAAAATTGCACGTACATTGTTGAGAGCTGTCTGATTGAATCTCTCACAAACTCCATTTTGTTCCGGAGTATATATATCTGGAAATTCGTGTTTTACACCATTTTTATTACAATATGACCTGAATTCTTCATTGTCATATTCTCGTCCATTATCAGTCCTAAAGTATTTCAACTTAAGGTTCAGAGATCTTTCAGCACGTGCTATATGCCTTTCAAATACTTCAAACACCTGACTTTTCTCTACAATGGGGTACACTACCACATAACGAGAATATTCGTCAATAAAGGAAACGAAATAACGTTCACTATTCCTACCTGGCATGTTAATAGGTCCCCATACATCAGAAAAAACCCTTTCAAGCGGTCTCTTCACTCGAATACCTTCTAAAGGTCTATAGGAGATTCGTCTTTGCTTATTGATTTGGCAATGTTCACAAAACAAATTAGGTGAGTGTTTTAACACAGAAACACCTCGAACTGAATGTCTCTTACTAGTCCTGACAATAGCACCATAATTTATATGACCAAACCGACCATGCCATAATTCACTATTGTTACGCTGAACTATGGATGCCTCAAATTTCACAGATTTGCTCCCCTTTTTCACTATTTTCGGGAATACGTGATAGTTACTTCCTATCAACTTAGCCTTGAACATAGTTTCATTTTCATCATTAGTAACTTTAATTTGCCCATTTTTACCATAAAATCTCGCTCCATTGATATCCATCTTAGGTCTAGATATTAAATTTCGTCTCAGTTCAAGTGAGTATAAAACATCTTTAAACAAAATAACTCTATCCCCAAATTTCATTTTAACCGTACCCTTCCCATGAATTGGAAAAGTTACCCTATCAACAGCTACTAGCATATTCTCATTCTTCACAGGAGAAAAAGTATCGTACAATTCACGATTTTTACAAAAATGATGAGATGCAGCAGTATCGAAAATCCAACTATCATCATTTTCCTCCAAATTGTTAACATTAGCTTGAACTATAAAATGGAACTGAGCATGGGAATTATTTTTACCTTTACACAACTTGGATTTATTCTTACACTTAGGGGATGTTTTATTACTACTAGATACAGCTGAGGAAACAGAAGAAGCAGGCGAGGGTGATCTGGAAAAATTACCTTTCATTCTACAGTATTTTTGAATATGACCTGGACGACCACATTTATAACACTTGAGCCCTTTGATCTGCTTAAATTTAGGTTCAAAGTGAGTACTTTGAACTTCTATAGTCTTATTGGAATTTTCCCTATCTATCTCCCTTAAATTAAGACGTGTTTCCATTGCTAGTATTTTCAGTTCAACATTTTTAAATATGAACTTTTCATCTGGCCACCTTAAAACATTCTGAACTACTTGATCATATTTTTCTGGAAGGAACCTAAGAAACTGAAAACATATGTATACATCTCTTACAGCCTGATTAATATCAGCCAATTGTTCAGTTATCCGTTTTAATCTAGAAGAAAAGAAACTAATACTTTCATTTGGCTTAATTTTACAATTTAAGAACTCTGAAAACAAGGACATATGTCTAGATCGATAATCTGGCTGGAAATATTTGGCAAGCGTATTCCATGCAATTACCGGGTCATCAATTTCACATATTAAGTTTCTATATTCAGGGCTTACATTCATATAAATCAAAGATAATGCCAAATGACTTCTATTTTGATAGTCGGCAACAATTTCTTTTGTAATACCCTTAACATCATTTAAATAAGGACATTTTTCAATACCTTTAACCAAAAGCCATACATTTTTCTCATTTAAGACAAACTTTATATCTTTAGACCACGTAAAATAATTACATGCATCAAGTTTAGCAATATTATGCATAACATTAACAGTAACCATATTTGAATTTCAACAAAAACCGCCCCTCAGTCTCTTAAGTCCTAAATTAATTTTTAAACTTCAAAAGTCTGCACTAAAGATAACTCAGGGGCTGGGCCCATAACCAAAATGATGCCAAAGCAAAGTTTAAAGTTGTAAAACTTTTAACAAGAGTAGCAATAGAAGCTCCCTAAGGTTATGTGCTGTGCAGACATTGAAGACAATAAAAGGTTTTAAACTTAACCAATTTATTAATAATATATAAAAAAAACATAATGAATAAATTTAAACAATATCAGAAACTTAGAAAAAATATAACAATCATTATCAAAAATTTCATATATTAAATAATATTTTACCTGATCTCCAAAATACTGGCATTCAACACGCGAAAAACATATCCTAAACAGAAACCATGCAGTTTTAATGAAATTAGCTACACTATCAATAAGTCCATGCTTAATGGTCAAGAGGGCACCTGAAAATTAAATTAAATCCTTGAAAGCACTTAAAAACTGGCCTAACGCCGCTCACTGTAGTTAACACGAGGAATCACAGCTTAGAAAAACATCGCCGCTAACTTATGTTAAATGCCGCTTTCATGAAGAACGTGGACGCCGCCCACGGCAGTCACTCACATCGTAGCCTCTTTTGAGAATCCAGGAAAAATCATCTTGTAGACTGGAACCACGGAACTTATCCAGGAAAAGTCATCTTGTAGACTGGAACCACGGAACTTATCCAGGAAAAGTCATCTTGTAGACTGGAACCACGGAACTTATCCAGGAAAAGTCATCTTGTAGACTGGAACCACGGAACTTATCACTGGACTGCACGCATCGCAAGGGTCGCCGCTTTTTCGGATGGCCCAAGCTTTCCTTTGCCCATCGATGAGGAATAGCTGATAGCTTTGCACTTTGTAATCGATTACGAAGTCTCGATACTTTGTTTACGTTTTATGCGGAATTGTGGTAAGGTTGCATATGGAAAATCTTGCGGAATTGGATAAGCGCCGCTCTTCATACGTAATTTTTTTTTTTCCTTGCTGTATACGAGAGTGGACGCAGTACGAATAAATCTCTATGCTACAGTCAATTATTTCCATTATTCAAATTAATTCATCGTGAGAACTTTAAAAGTGTTAATAAAAAGAAACTTATTCATATTGCTGATACGAAAGTATTGATATGCTTTGTTCAATTCTCTTGTTAATAAAAAACAGCAATTGTGCACGTAATGACAGCAAAAAATAGTGAAAATTTATTAGATGTCTGTATTGTTGTCTAAGTAGTAATAATGCATGATTATAAAATAAATATTAGAATCTACTGAAGTAATAATTACATATGTTAGAACACAAGAAAAGAATCTGAATTTTTATTTATTTCAATGACCCGTATTTATTATTATTATTATTATTATTATTATGTTCACAGAGTTCTTTTTTAAGTTTCATTCAAACAGCAGAGATGCGTGTCCTAAATTTTGGACTGAACAACACAAAATTATGTTCAAAGAAAAGAAATTCATAAATTCTGCATTACCTACGATTGCTAGTCAAAAAAATCATGTTTTCCATTTCCCCACATCGAAAAATTATACTGGGGGGGGGGAGACACCACTTCATTTGGCATTTGATGTTTTATATCAACAAAAATACCATGGTTTTATCCATTGATTCTAATTTTAATCCCTCTTCATTGTTAGCTTTTAAGGAAATTTGCTTCTTATTTGCATTTTGGTCTCTTTCTGTCAATAGTGGTATTAAGGATTTGGTTTTTACGATTTAACCATACTATCCAGTTTCTTTCTGTTGCTTCTCTTTCCCACCCAGTGTGCATGCCGTGCTGAATGCATTATTTCAGATTCAAAATGTATAGACAGAGAACAGTACCATAACGACAAAAGTGGTAATTTAACAACATAAATAACATTGGTATCAATTATCCCCAAGACAACCACTTCCATAGAAAAATTTTTATAGCAGCTGTGTCTGGCTGTCTTACAGACAGTTCATTGTATTTTGTGATTTAACATTTATTAGCTCGTTATAATACTGATGCAATTTAAAGTTTTTCCTTAGTTAGTTCAAACAACCCACGTTACTGATCAAAAAGTAGTATCTTATGATTTATAGTCATATTATTAAAAATTTCAAAATGGCTTTTGGAAATTTTCCTCCTTACACAATGATTTACAGTTAGGCAAAAAATCTTTCACAAGTTGGTCTTACTATGGGCAAGTATTGAATTTTGTTTCCGAAACGATAACCAGTAATTTTGTTTAGAGTTAAAAATCATTTCTATGGTATATGTACATCTTTTTAGTTTTTAATATACTTCAGAAGTTCTCTTATGCCATAAGGCATGTATGTGTAAAATAAGCTTATTTCCTTGTATTATTATTATTATTAAGCCATTCAGAAGAAGCCTTTCTGACAATTGATCACTGAAACTTATGCTGTACCTTTCTGTTAATTAGAAAATAATTTTGGATAATAAAATAAATATATTAGAAAAGTATATTATTGAAATATTTTTAAAAATATATTAAATTAATGTATTAGAAATCTCTGTAATTTAAAGCAAGCTTTCGTTCTTCAACTACATGTCCATTTCCGATACCCAAAGCCTAAATTCCATCATAATAACTTATCTTTTACCCGGTCATTATTCAGCGAAACCTTTCTATTTGAAAATTCTCTATCATCTTTGTAATAAAGGCCCAAGATACAACCTCCACCACTTGTGAAATGCATAGCTCTCTTTGTACAGGATCTCTGTGGCTGTTACTGGTAGGCACTAAATAGTATGTTCAAGCACTAAATAGGCTTCCTTATTCTCTGTTTGTTATTTAGTGTGTGACATATTTTTGTGTATGTGTATTTGATAGTGTGTACATATATATATAATTTTGTCTACCATTGGAAATAAAAATATATGCATTACAAATCTGAGTTATTAAGCACATTAAGGCTGTTTACACCTTTCGTTCCAAAACAGATATTCAAACTAAATACATTAGGCAATTTGTGTTTATTTACATTTGTTTCAATAATAATGTTTTTGTTGGCATTAATTTCTGTAAGTAATTTAAACATGAGGTTGTTTAAGGCCATTTTTTATCCATTTATTTATTGAAATATTTACATTTATTACTTTTTTCCCCATTAGATAATCCAAGAATTTTATATATGTTACAATTGATGGTATAGGCTTGTATATATGCAATATGAATTTTTTTTTTTTTAATTTTCCAGAAGAAAAAAATTCTTATCTTCTATTTATGATCTCATTATCGGATTGTGTTATAAGGTATTTCTCTTGCCTTCGTAGCATGTCTACATGATCACCACACTCGGCACATATTTGAGAGGTCCATGGTTCGAGCCGTGGAGAGGGCATTGCTCGTTTTTCACGTCTCTCAGCTTCCAAAAAAATCCTAATGCCTCTACAGTGTCTTCTTCAAAATAAGCAAATAATCTAATGGAGTTAAAATATTTTATCACTGCTGTTTACATTTACACTTCTTTTTTCACATAATTTGAAGTTTTCAAACTATGTTTCAGAGAAATTTTAGATCTCATGCAAATCCTCTGCAGCATCTTCAAGTCAAAATCAAAATTTAAAACTATTTTTAATATCACTGAACATACTTAAAATAAAGAAATATTTTTTATTCTATTGTTACAAAAAAAAACAATATTAAGCAGATCTGTTTTTATGATTAAAATTATAATGAAATAATGATTTTCTTTTCACTTTCTGCATAAAATGCACAAATTTTATATTTCAATTCTTTTTTAACATTTATTTTTCTGAGGATGGAAATGCTTCTCTCTAAAAAATTACAATTTTAGAGTTTTTTCTGAATTCACAGATTTGAAGGCAGTTGGATAGAAAAGCCATAATTTTTTAAATGGATGAATAAATACAGCCCTGGCTTTTGTTATATTTTATGCATTTAATAAATTTCCACCCAACCGTTTATTCTTTAATTCTACCTAACGCAATTAATGGATACTTGTTTCTAATATAGAATTTTAGCATCAGTTCTACATAATAACATGAGTAATCATTTTTTTAATTGAATTTTATCATTATTAACAAAATGCTTTGGCACTATGAACTGGGAATTTTTTCCTTGACTTTTATCTTTCAATACTTTAGGAACTGGTCATTGATTTACATCTATAATAAAAGAAATAAATGCTTGTATGAGTTTTAACATATTGTTAAAAATACAATAAACCTCAGCTCCTTTGTTGCATGAATAATGTGAAACTCCCTGTTAAGTATTTTTTTAACATCTTCTATGTAACAGTATAGACTCCATGATTATTCCTTAAAATTGGAAATATCAGAAATAGATGTAAATATGTATTGTCTTCTGCATTAAACTAAAATAATAGTGTGAATATCTGAATGGAATTATATGAAAGAGCTACAGGACACTATGTTTTCACGATGGTCATTCCACTATACTGGAAATATTAAATCAAACAATAAGTGCACAAAAAGATTCAGTAAGAGGATATACTCTCTTCTGTAACAATACATTTGACTGCAGTTGTTCCATATGATATTTCTATACAACATCCCAAAATCTTGGTAAATAACTTTCTAAACCAAGTTTACAGTGTAAAAAAAGTAGTGGAAAAATGTCATAGTCATGTAACTGGGCTACCATACATAAAAATTAAGCAGTGTTACAAGTGTTTTTATCTTAACTGCCTGTTACAACCAAATAACTAGATATGAGAAAGGACATGCAGTGTCAGTACAGCTGGATGATCCCTTTTACAGAGTTCCTAATTTGAAAACAAGTTAACCAGTAAAACTACCCTTCATACTGGTTTGCTTTAGATTCATTTGGTAAAAAGTATGCCATTAAAGTCTGTACCAATCAATCAATAAACCTTGTTACAAGCAAGTTTTTGTTTGCAGGATGCTGTTCATAATTGGTTTTCTTTTGGTGGTATAGCAACAGCGAAGGGAGAAAGATTCCGGTTATTTAAATTCAACTAACATAGCAAATTCCATTCTTCTGTAACTTTATAATTTGATACAGCTTTATTTTTTTCAGAATTTTATTCATACTACTATTGCATCCATTGCAGACAAATTCCACAAGTGCATATTTAAAAATTAATTTCACATTAAAAAAAGCATGATTTGTTTATAAATGATTTGTTATAAAAATCATTGTAACTTGGACAAATACACACAAAAAAAGGAAAATAAAAACATAAAAATGGAGATGCTGCTTATTAAAAACTGAAGAATTGTTATATGCACATACACATGGTTGACACAGCTTGGTGCATCCTGCAAAATTTGTTGTGGTAATATGGTAGCAAAAAAAAAAAAAAAAAAAAAAAAAAAATGTATTAAAATTATTAAGGTGTTGATGGCTATGCTAAGTTACACGAAACAAGGTAATGTACAGTAAGAGGCTAAAGAGATGCCTTTGAGAAGGTAATGCTATGAGAAATTGACTTGTATTCACATAATACATGAGGAGAAACAGGAAAATTCCCATGACGCTATCCCATTCACCAGTATTTGTAATTGGATCAAATATCCAATGTTCAGCTATCTTATCTGCTAGTCTACTGGCGCCAGTCAAAATAGACAGTAATGTAATATTATATAAGCTAAGTAGCATTGACTTATACATCACTAAAGAAATAAATACACTTCAGAAAACTTTCCTGTTTTCCGAAAGTGTCAATATCTTCATTATTATAACTTCCTGATATTTTTTCAATGCATGTAATTTTATGGTGAACTATTAACTTAAACAGAATATTTTTTTGAATTGGTTGTGTTTAGTTATAAGATTATTTTGAAAAATGTTGTTCGTGATAAAACTAAAGAATGAATTTTCTTTACACACTGACTGTTAAATTATTATATTTCAAATCAACAGATTGCATTTATACAATAAGACAGGATGAAAAATACAGTAGTCATTGAGGCAATTGTTGAGTTTCTGAAGAAACAATAACAACTTTCAAATCTAACACAGTATACCCTGTTTAATGTTTAATATAGTATGGAATGTTTTCTAAAGCATCAGCTATTAAAAAAAAAAGTATGCAATAGCTGACAATGAAACCAAATAAAAATCAAACAGAACTCTATTACACGTTATGCGACAAAATTAATATGAACGTCTATAAACTTTTTTTTTTTACTTGGACCAGATCTCGAACCATCAACTAGATATTAGGCAATAAAATTAATAAAAATTTATGTTGATAATCTAAGCAACTATTCCATAATCTAAGCAACACTTAAGAACAAATAGAACAAAATGGCCAAACTTTCAACTAGATAACCAAATAAAGCATTTACGTTCTAGACGATTTTATTTACTTCACATACATACATACATTATCTTTACATTTACTTTCATAACTTGTATCATACATAACATACTCTTATCATCGAATGATTTTCTATAGCAAGCAAATTTTTTAACAGTTTCTTCTTCGTGTCTGCAGAGTATTCCTTTAAATTGCAAGGTTTCGCGATATTCATTTTCCTTCTGACAAAGTTCACACACGAATACAAAACATTAAAACCTTCGTAATCGATAAACAACGGCTATTTCATTATCGATGACATACGTCTGCCGATCGATAGTAAAAGGAAAGTTTGGGCCATCCGAAAAAGCGGCGACCCATCACAAGACATCTTCCAATAGGAGCTGGAAATTGCACACCAAGGAACCAAGAAACAGGAACTAGAAGGAATGAGCCAGAGCGACGCGAGATACTTATACCAAAAGTAGACATGACGTCATCTCACGGCAACCAATCAGCTATCGGCACGACTCGGCTTTCCACATGACGTAACATCAAGTTTCGTTTTTGCTTAATTAGGCTGAAACAGTCCGTTCTTAATAAAAACAGTGGCAGTGAAAAACGAAGTAGAAGTAACTACTATATCCCTTTAAAATAAGAACTAAACTAGATGTTCTATATATAACTTATGTAAAAGTTAGAATCATTTCAAGGAGGAGAGATGATGCAGAAAAAAAGGTTACAATAGGTCATATTTTCCAACAAAGGTCTTACGCGCATGCGTAAACACATATGCGAATGTGTCAACGCAACGCATGCGCAGAAAGTTGGTAGCTTTGAGGTCCAGATAATAGATCATTCCGGATTATGGGTGTCTGAATTAACGACTTTTGACTGTATATGTTACTTTAGTTTCTTAAATTCCGTTATTGAAAGTAAATAAAAAAAATTTCAAATTGAAAGAAATCAAATTAAATTATTTTTTATGAAATACTTTTTATGAATTAAATTTTGTAAATGGTAATAATATTAAGAAGTGTGTATCTTTTAATCACTCGATTTATTACAAGTAATTTATGATTATAATTTAAAAGCTAAAACTAAATTATCATAAATGAGTAAATTTTGTACCAATGGTAATAATACACGACAACAGTTCTCATAAATGATGGCCCACTAGCGGACGAGTGGTAAAGTCGCTGAACACTGGTAGTTCGGTCCGAGATTCGAATCCCGTGAACGGGCTGGCTGCATGGGTGTTTTCGTGGTTTTCCCCACATGAAACGTGTATATGAGTCAGTTTCCCTTAAAAAGTCCTGGTAAAAATATAGGGTACCCCTTTGCAATTTTTGGCGGTACATGGATACCGATTTTGTGCAATTCTTTGACTCGTTATTTTGGCTTGCGAAGCGGCGATTTTTGGGCAAAAAAATTGCCGCTACACAAAGCCAAAATAACAAGATCAAACAATTGCACAAACTCGGTATCCCTGTACACATCGACTTATTTTCACTTAAAAAAAAAAACCTCAAATTGCACAAAAATGGCATTGCGCACTCCTATGACTATGCATGTACACATCGACTTATTTTCACTTAAAAAAAAAAATCCCCGAATTGCACAAAAATGGCATTGCTGACTCTTTTAACTTTATCCATGTACACGTTGACCTATTTTCACTTATAAAAAAATCCCAGAATTGCACAAGCTTGCATTGCGCACTCCCTTTACTTTGTCCATGTACACATCAATATATTTTCACTTAAAAAGTCAAAGGAGCATCAAAGTCTACAATATAGGCAAACAAAAAATACATAATCTCAATAAAATACATTTTAAACCAAACAATAAAATAACATAAAAAAGGAAAAACATGTTATACATTTAAGCACTACCAAAAGCAAATATCCACTTACCATGATTTTCGAGTTCGCTTCGGACACCAGAGCCACGTAAAAATCAAAATATCAATCATACTCAAATGACTTTTTTCAAACCAGGTACTCTTTCTGATCGAACGCTTCACATAGTGACCATCTGAACCTTTCTTCCTACAAACCCATTCAAATCCATCTAAACGGTTTTAACACACACCACAAAAACGCTTACAAAACATCCCATGATTCAAAATTTCCCAGAATCATGCACCCGATTACGTCACAATAGGGTTTCCATAACATTCAACTAGTCAGGCTACCATAAATGAAACAACAACTTGGTGATAAATCAAACAACAACTTCGCCATAATACAAGGGGTACCTTAAAGTCTACTCTACCCAAAGTCCTCCACGAAGGCATCCCTCCCTTAAGGCAGATAACCCTCGAATGCTTTCCCGTAATCTAATAAACCAAACCAAAACATAACTGATGATTTCTGTGAAAGATTCGAACAGTCATTGGAATCCACTAGTGGTGGAGTGATAAGCAACTGAACCCTGGTAGTTCAGGATGGCTATATGGGAGTTTTCGTGGTTTTCCTTACATGTAACGTAAATTTGAGTCAATTTCTCTCAAAAAGTCCTTTATGGAGGCATCCTCCCTCTGCTAGCCTGCATATATATTTATTTTCTATTCATAAATACAGATCCCTATATTTTGTTTGTCCATCAATAACTATCAGGCAGCAAGTGTGTGTGTGTGAAAAAAATCACCAAAAGGACCAATACTAAAGCTGTTCTTTCTTTGCTTTTTAATCTAAATAAGTAATATATTGAAATATTTTGAAATGGTGTAAAACATGTGTTCAAGCACAGACCAAGCATAGATCTTAACATTATGTTCAAGCATAGATCTTAACTTTATAGCTAAACTTTATAATAATTCCATTTAAAAACATTGAAATTAATATTGAAGTGCTTTCCATGTAGTCAAATTTTTATACATAAATTATACTCTTACTTTTATTATTGAGTTTTTATTTTAAAAAAATTCCGATTTCTGTTAGATTAAATGTTTAAGTAATGTAAAAAATTTGCATAAAATTTTAAATGAAAAGTCCAGTTATGTCAACATACTATTAATAAAAGTAATGATACTCGGTAAATGTTAACCATACACAACTATTAGATTGCAAGATTTACAAAATTTGAGAACTGTAAATTATAAGCAATATATTCCATAATCTAAGCAACATTATATTTTTTATAGTCAGACAAATTATAATAATGTTATAAAAGCCATAATGAAACCTGATAGTCTATGAATTCATGCAATTACACATCCCTACAGTTCTATTTTAAGAAATGAAGCAAAAAAATGTATTTTTAGACCATGGTAATTTTGATCATTGCCTATTTTAAGAAACATGTAAGAAGTCTAAATTTGCATGTGGTTCCTTAGCAAAGGAAATGCCAAGAGTTTACCTCATGCTACTAAAAATCTGTTTTTCCCTTTCGGGGGGGGGTTATAATAAACAGAGTTGACATTTGAAAAAATATCAAGAATCATGTGATGTAATATTAAAAGCATCAGATTTAACGGTTGATCTTACGATTATGGTAGCTTGGCGATTTTTTGGTGAAAATTTGGTGACCAACTCTGCTACAGCAACCCTCTATTTTTTTTCGCCGCCATTTTGTCTTCACGAAGTAAAGACATGTTTCTTTTCTTTTTATTTACTGAACACTTTTTCCAACAATCTACTAGCCGAATTACACTTATGCTAGAAATTTTATCAAACAAAACTGCTTAATCATGACAAATATTAACTGCAAAATTGGGAAAAAGTGCACAATCGCAAACTACTTGTGCGTTTTTCAGAATAGCACATACACATAAACCATTTACACGTCGACTTATTTTTACTTAAAAAAACATCCCAGAATTGCACAAAAATGGCATTGCACACACTCTTAACTTTATCCATTTACACTGCTATTTTCTCATAAATTACAAAAATTTGCACGAAAATGCAAAAAAATTCTGTGAATCTTTAGACTTGGTAAAAAGCACATATATGAAATTACCTCATCGCGAAAAAGTATATACCCTTTCCAAGAATGAACATTTCCAAGTATAAATTAAATAAAATATCCAAAAACTTTTACCTCTAAATTATCTATTATATTATAAACGTCACCAACGAATTCATACCGCAAACATTACAAATGAATTGTTGCCAGATGTTGACAAACCTATTTGTATTCTACGAAAGATATTTTGGCTGATCTTTGGAATATGGTAACTGGTAGTTAGGCAACATTTTGGAGGTGATAAAGGTTACTACTAGGACTCACACTAATAATGTGAGAAGTACTTAGTTCTGATTACGCATTATTTTGTGTGAGGGAAATGAGAGATAATGAGATATGTCATGTGACATTAATGGACGAATTACAGTTCTTTAATTGGAAAAGGGGGGAATTTGGAAAACTGTAGTACTATATTATTTTGTATTAAGCTTCATTGTGTGTTGTGTGAAATAGTGGAAGTGTGCGTGCCACGTAATGAAGATTCTGAAGATTAGGTAAGTTAGTATTTTTAATCATTTGAGGATATTATTTTTATGCATTGTTCTAAATGTATGGAGTAAATAAATTAATATGATATTATCGGAAAATTGTTATTAGCAATGATTTAGTTTAAAGTAATTAAGATTGTAATCTAATTTTTATTAATTTAATGTATGTGCTTATTTATATTTTAAGTAGTGTTTTTAATTTAATTATATTTTAATTTAATGATCGTGATTTTGTGAGTTATATGTTTGTTGTGTTGTAGTTGCAATTGTAGTGTTTCGGAATACGTTGAGTATTTTCATGCATTTTCGTGAAATTTTTCTAATTTATGAGAAAAAAGCAATGTACATGGATATAGTGAAGAGTGTGCGCAATGCCATTTTTGTGCAATTCTGGGATGTTTTTTTAAGTATAGTGATATTTTAATCAAATGATAGTTATTTTGTGAATTTTATGTTTGTAGGAATTTGGTATATCTTTCAGTTGAAGTAAACGTGCATGGAAGTAATTTAAATATTTGACACTAAGTATTTGTAACCATTTGTAATGTTTGCGGTATGAATTCGTTGGTGACATTTATATTATAATAGATAATTTAGAGGTAAAAGTTTTTTATTTATTTTATACGTGGAAATGTTCATCTTTTGAAAGGTTATATACTTTTTGCGATAGGTAATTTCATATATGTTATTTTTACCGGATTTAAAGATTCACAAAATTTTCATGCATTTTCGTGAAATTTTTCTAATTTATGAGAAAAAAGCAGTGTACATGGATATAGTGAAGAGTGTGCGCAATGCCATTTTTGTGCAATTCTGGGATGTTTTTTTAAGTAAAAATAAGTAGACGTGTACATGGTTTAGTGATATTTTAATTAAGTGATAGTTATTTTGTGAATTTTATGTTTGTAGGAATTTGGTATACGTTTAAGTTGAAGTAAACGTGTATGGAAATAATTTAAATATTTGACACTAAGTATTTGTAACCATTTGTAATGTTTGCGGTATGAATTCGTTGGTGACGTTTATAATATAATAGATAATTTAGAGGTAAAAGTTTTTGGATATTTTATTTATTTTATACGTGGAAATGTTCATCCTTGGAAAGGGTATATACTTTTTCGCGATCAGGTAATTTCATATATGTGCTTTTTACCCAGTTTTAAGATTCACAGAATTTTTTTGCATTTTCGTGCAAATTTTTTTAATTTATGAGAAAGTAGCAGTGTAGATGGATAAAGTTCAGAGTGTGTGCAATGCCATTTTTGTGCAATTCTGGGATGTTTTTTTAAGTAAAAATAAGTCGACGTGTAAATGGTTTATGTGTATGTGCTATTCTGAAAAACGCACAAGTAGTTTGCGATTGTGCACTTTTTCCCAATTTTGCAGTTAATATTTGCCATGATTAAGCAGTTTTGTTACATAAAATTTCTAGCATAAGTGTAATTCGGCTAGTAGATTGTTGGAAAAAGTGTTCAGTAAATAAAAAGAAAAGAAACATGACTTTACTTTGTGAAGACAAAATGGCGGCGAAAAAAAAAATAAACTGTTGCTGTAGCAGAGTTGGTCGCCAAATTTTCGCCAAAATATCGCCAAGTTACCATAATCCAAAGATCAACCGTTTTTTTAAGTAAAAATAAGTCGACGTGTACATGGTTTAGTGATATTTTAAAGAAATGATAGTATTTTTGTGAATTTTATGCTTGTAGGAATTTGGTATACGTTTAAGTTGAAATAAACGTGCATGGAAATAATTTAAATATTTGATACTAAGTATTTGTAATGCTTGCGGTATGAATTCGTTGGTGACGTGTATAATGTAATAGATGATTTAGAGGTAAAAGTTTTTGGATATTTTATTTATTTTATATGTGGAAATGTTCATATTTGTAAAGGGTAAATACTTTTTCGCGATCAGGTAATTTCATATACGTTCTTTTTACCGGGTTTAAAGATTGAGAAAATAGCCATGTATTTTCGTGAAATTTTTGTAATTTATGAGAAAAAAGCAGTGTACATGGATATAGTGAAGAGTGTGCACAATGCCATTTTTGTGCAATTCTGGGATGTTTTTTTAAGTAAAATTAAGTCGGCGTGTACATGGTTTATGTGTATGTGTTATTTTGAAAAATGCGTAAGGAGGATGGTATTGTGCAGTTTTTCCTAATTTTCCAGTAAATATTTGTCATGATTAAGCAGTTTTGTTTGATAAAATTTCTAGCATAAGTGTAATTCGGCTAGTAGATTGTTGGAAGAAGTGTTCAGGAGATAAAAAGAATAGAAACATGTCTTTACTTCGTGAAGACAAAATGGCGGCGGGGGAAAAAAATAGAGGGTTGCTGTAGGAGAGTTAGTCGCCAAATTTTCGCCAAAAAATCGCCAAGTTACCATAATGTAAAGATCAACCAAAAAAACATCCCAGAATTGCACAAAAATGGCATTGCGCACACTCTTCACTATATCCATGTACACTGCTTTTTTCTCATAAATTAAAAAAATTTCACGAAAATACATGACAATTTTCTCAATCTTTAAACCCAGTAAAAAGAACATATATGAAATTAAATGATCACGAAAAAGTATTTACCCTTTACAAATATCAACATTTCTACATATAAAATAAATAGAATATCCAAAAACTTTTACCTCTAAATCATCTATTACATTATACACGTCACCAACAAATTCATACCGCAAGCATTACAAATACTTAATATCAAATATTTAAATTATTTCCATGCACGTTTATTTCAATTTAAACGTATACCAAATTCCTACAAACATAAAATTAACAAAATAACTATCATTTCATTAAAATATAATTAAATTCAAAAACACTACTTAAAATATAAATGAGCACATACATTAAATTAATAAAAATTACCTTACAATCCTAATTACTTTAAACTAAATCATTGCTAATAACAATTTTCCCAATAACACCAAATTCCTTTCCACCTTACATTTACAACAATGCATAAAAATAATATCCTCAAATAATTAAAAATACTAACTTACCTAATCTTCTTCAGAATCTTGATTACGTGGCGGATACACTTTTCTTCCTTCTGTTTCAGAATCTTTAAAATCATACTTATCTTTCAAAGCAAGATACCAGGTAAAATAAATAACATAATAAAACATCTTTATTTCTCTCTCGCACAACCTTAAAAAACATTTATTACTATCCTTTTCAATACCACTAAATACCCATTTCGAATTCACTTTAGTTACGGCCATGGGATCCAAAAATTCACAAACCTTATTTCACACAACACAGAATAAAGCCAAATACAAAATTGCCAGATTTTTTCCCAATTAAAGAACAGTAATTCGTCCATTAATATCACATGACATATCCCATGATCTCTCATTTCCCTCACACAAAATAATGCGTAATTAGAACTGAATACTACTCACATTCTTAACAAAGTCTAACCTAATCTTCTTCCGAATC
Source organism: Stegodyphus dumicola (assembly GCF_044657685.1). NCBI lineage: Eukaryota > Metazoa > Arthropoda > Arachnida > Araneae > Eresidae > Stegodyphus > Stegodyphus dumicola. The sequence goes on from NC_140781.1 coordinate 188,973,485, forward strand.
TTCCTTACATGGTGGATACACTTTTATTATGGATTCAATAAAATTACTCAACGATTTTTTTTTCCGAATTTGATAAAAGAAAAATTCTCTTTATCACATCTACAATTCACTTTAGACAGCGCCATACAATCCCAAAATTATTCAACCCTACTTCACACAACACACAATGAAGCTTAATACAAAATAATATACATCCACAGATACTTGTCCAAATTCCCCCCTTTTCCGATTAAAGAAACGTAATTCGTCCATTAATATCACATGACATATCCCATGATCTCTCATTTCCCCCACACAAAATAATGGGAACTGAGTACTGCTCACATTATTACCAAAGTCCCAGGTAGTAACCTTTATCGCCTCCAAAATGTCGCCAAACTACCAGTTACCATATTGTAAAGATCAACCAAATACAGAAAATTACATATTTTTATAAATGTATTACAGAATTCATTTTTGAGAGACCTACTAAGCATTAACACAAAATAAGCGATATAGGTAGTTAAGTTAATTTAAAGCGTTTATTTCCTCCATAACAGAGTAGAGGTGTTAGATTTAGTACCTAAGTCACTTGCAGCTTGCATAGCAGGCAGTTTACTTTTAAAAATTTGTGTGACCTTGTGTACCTTAGTTCCAAATGCTCTTTGAAATTCAGATAGAATTTTCATTAGTTCCAATAATTCCATCAGATTTCTGCCGTTTGACAAATTACTGGAGTTCATGCCGTTTCTATCGTTGGTGAGATTTGTAGAAAAATTTAAGTCCATAGCAGCAGGTTCCGAAATCTCAGTCTTACGAAAGATTTATGCCGCATTAAAATTATTAAAATACGTAAAAATAAATATGTTGTATTGAAACAGCATGGAAAAACTTACTGCTTAATAATTTAGAGCTGAGACGTGCACCTGTCAGAATTTCTTGAAAACCATAAATTATTTTAAATAAGACTATACTTCCGCTCAGAAACACAATCATGGAATCTCGCCCGTTGCTCTGACAACCGGGCGAAGTAGTCAGATGTCTTGTTTTGCATCAAGGAGGTTGTTTTGCATCCGCTAAGTCTTTATCCACCGATGGGCGAAAAGTCAAGCTTAGGTGCATTAAAAATAAATAAGTAAATAAAACTAAAGTTGTTCAACTGGTCACTCAAATATTAGAAGAATGACTCTCAAACAACAGTAAAGGGGGCAAAAACCTTTAAAAATAACTTAACTTGAAACAAAAATTAACACATTCATAGAATAAATGAATTCAATTAAACAGTTTGGAAATGAAACGCTGGATCTTCAAAACACAGCATATTAAGAAAGCATTTATATTTTCATATAGGACGAATAAAACTAACACTTTAACAGAATAAATGAAACGTATCTGTAATAAAACTAACACATCTACAGAATAAATTAAACTTATCTGTAATAAAACTAAAACATTCATAGAAAAAATGAAGCCAATTAAATAGGATGGAATAAAAATATATATTCGATGTATTTACTGTTTTAAAAAGGCATTTATGCATTCATATCAGGAAGAATTATTTTAATCCCCAAAAACTTGTTTAATGATACTACGAAAAACAATATGGATGTCGGAATCTCGGGAAATTAATTGATTCGTAATGAAAAAATTTTGAAGTTCCTGATTTTTGTGCTGAATGCTTCTAGAATTCCAGATCATCACTTGCATTGGCGCTCTGTTAATAGAGTTATGACCCGTTATCAGCAGTAGAATTAGATGATTTGTCCTGATTGTTACTATTTAGTTCTCTAATTTGTTGGGTGATTTGCACAAAGCCTGAGCTTTTTATAACCGTAAGTAATTCGACTAAGTTAGCAAATATTCTTTAGCCTCACTGATTGTGTCTGAGTAGACACCTAAAGATTTGCCTGTGCAAACAATTTGCCTTTTATAATTCTACTTGCCAAGAATTTAGGCTTGCCCTCTTTTTTCTTGGGAAATTTACTGCAAACTTTAAAACTTGTGGTGTGCGATTTACTACAATTCACACAAAGAAGTGGCTTATCCTTATTATTTTTGTCTGGAAACTCGTTTGCGTTATGATTCTGGGCACAACGCACACATTTAGAAGGATAATTACAATCAGTCTGAGTGTGGTTGAAGCCCTGAAAAGCCCTTAGGCCCTTAAGTTGAGCCTAAAGGGCCTTGATGACCCTTATATTCAACAGCATAAGTATTTGATATTATATATGCTCTTAGAAGCTTCCGTCTTGGAAGTGTAACTAGAAACAGAGGACGTTTAGTCACTGCTCCATTTCTGCAACTGGTCATTTGTTTTATGTCAGTCCCGGTTTAGTTGAAGCTTTCTAGGTCTTCCTTTATTTCTTCTATTTCGGTCATAAGTAATAAACCTTTTAAGACAACTTTTAGGGTTTTATCCTGAGGTAGGACATATTGGATAACCTTATCCATATGGGATATAACTCTTTGAGCTAACTCTCTATGCCTCGATAGCTATATGCGTTGCCTGCAGATAACTTACAGAACTGAATTGAACTATTATTGCCGAGAATGTCACACAGCGGTACGACGTGTCCAGCTCCATAAAATAGTGTCAGAAGCATGACGTAGGACGCATGACGTAATAACTGTCTGGACCTTGGGGCCCCCCACAGGGGATCAGAGGAAGGGGGGAAAGAGGTGCCTAACAGTCACAAGGCCATAAAAATAAAACTTGAAAGCGAAAAGGGCAAAGTAAGATCAGAGCAAGTAGTCGTTGTGTAAACATAAAAGACGTCAGGAAAATAAAATGCAAAAAGAAAATACTATTAGTGGAAAATATATACAAGTAAACTAAACATGTTCAAACAAAACTAGTGTAAGTAAAGTAGTAGCAAAAGGAGTTTAAGTAGGGAAGTTATTGTCACAAGAGAATTGAGGAGCATAGGGGCGAATGTCACTGTCTTCTGCTAAAATCTTGTAGTTGAGCGTCTTAAAGGAGTTCAGATGGACACAAACCTTGGCCTTGTTGTAGAAGATTCTATTAGCTTTATTTAAAAAGTCCTCAATACTTTCAATTTTTAGGTCTTTATGCAGCCTTTCATTCGACACGTAAAGTGCGCATTTATTATTACTCTAAGGAAGCGATTCTGAAATTTTTGCAGCTTGACTATATTATTGTTAGAGGCTGTCACCTAGGCGTGCGAAGCATATGCAATAATTTACATTAGAACCAAGATGTACAGCAGTCTTTCCTTACTTAAATCAGGTTTTGAATAATTTCCAATGAGGGGCATGAGAGAATTCATGACTCTTATTGCTTTGCTGCGTATCTTGTTGATGTGGTCATTCCAGTTCATTTTATTGTTTAAAGTTATTCCCAAATACTTTTCTTTGTTGACTTGTCTTCGACCTTGAAGAGGTAAATTTTTCTTTTTTCCTTGTATAATTAAGTGTTGTGACTTCTGCGCGTTGATGGAGATGCGCCATTTTTCTATTGAAGGGATAATATCCTTGTTTCTTTACTGCATGACTGGCATTAGCAGACTTCACAGCTAAGGCTGTGTCGTCTGCATAGCATCCTAAAAACTGATTATTATCCAACTGTGGCTTGGGGAAGTCAGCGAAAAAAGAATAAATATAATTTGGGGCCAAGGAGGGACCCTTGGGGGACCCCAGCATTAATGATCCAGAGATCAGAGTGTTTCTTCCCGCATTGCACATAAAAATTTCGTTCTGTGATGACAGACATGATAATTTCAATGAGCTGTCCGTGCAATCCAATTTTAATAAGCTTGTAAATAAGTCCCTCATGCCAGACGCGGTCGAACGCTTTCGCCACGTCCAGCATGAGTAGGGCAATGTTATTTCTATTATGTAACGCTGCACCAATAAACTCAATGAGCCTTACTAGCTGCTTTGTAGTGGACAGACTTTTTCTAAACCCAAATTGTTCTGGGGAAAGCAAATTCATGTAGGGTTGTATTCTATTTACTATTATGTGTTTATAAATTTTGCCCAAACCAGGTAACAAGCTGATAGGTCGGTAACCGTCAGTCTTAGTGGTGTCTTTGCCAGGCTTGGGAATAAGAATTATTTTCACCGTCTTCCACGTTTTAGGAAAATAAGACTGTGGGAGGCAGGCGTTCAACACTCCCGTATATTTACTTATGAAGTTGTATTGGGGATTTTTTAGGTCTAGTTTGCTAATTTCATTATGCCCCGATTGTTTTAGCATTTTGAGCTTCTTAGTTATCTGGTTTACTTCGTTGGGGTGGCAAAATCAAGCATGTTTCACACTATACGAGCATTGAGCTTCTCTTACTGCGTAGCAAACTTCGTAAGCAAAGTTTGTATCTCTAGGGTCCGCATTTAGTTTAAATTTATTTTCAAGATGGTCCGCTAGAACCATAGACTTATCCTTGTCTGTGAGCGCCGCCTGGTTATTTGTATAAATCTGGCGGTTATAAGGGTAGCTACGTTTAAGTCCTTTGGTGAACGCCCAGAAAGAACCGCTCTGTGTATCAAGATTGAGAACTTTCTCCTTCCATTTGTCTTTCTGAAATTGCGAATATCATTTTTAATTTTCTTTAGATTGTTAAGCCTTTTCTTTAAACTGGGATCCCAGGTGAGGTGCCAAAGCTTTCTTAGTCGATTTCTTTCTTTGATCTGATCTCTAATTTTAGCAGGAAATATATCAGTGTGCTGCTCTTTAGGAACGGAACGAGAAGCTTCCTGGATAGCATTTGTAATGACCTTACGGATGAATAAGTCACCATAAAGAAAACGAAACAAACATTTATTAAAAATTAACGTTCAAAGAATAATAGTAAAAAAATTAACGTTCAAAGAATAATGGTAAACTCGGAGCACTACCTCGCTCCTACAACATAGTTAATCTACCACCTGCCTCCTCTGAGGCTAACATGCAACTGTCGTTTCTTTCACTTGCTGGGCTCTGCCAGGCAGCTGATTGGCTCACCGTAGCCAGATACATGACACCCCCCGGGTAAGATTGTGCTACGCCAAAGCGAAGCAGAATCTGAAAACTGAACCAACAAATAAAAACTTAAATTGTATACTCCACAAAGAAATGCTTAATAATTAATACACTTATTAATATTTGAATTATCTCACATTGAAATAAACAATTAAGCACTTAAATGACATATATAAACACTTTTACAAACATAATACCAATACTTGCCTAGTATCTCACTATATATATTTTCCCTTAATCAAACTAATTCACAATATACGATAATGTATACATGACGTAATAACATACTTTAAAATAAGTGCAATAAACATTCATCTCACAACAGATGAACAGACGACTTGATACAATACCGGAGTTCTGTAATAAAACATATATGCAATACTATTTCAAAACACAATATTATAATACAACATTAAATCAGTAATTTGTTTCCAAAACAGATGGAAAGTAGCTCTAGTACAATTCCGGAACAAAAGAAAGTAGCTAATGCAAAGTTTTAAAACATATTAGTTCATACTTAGTTCACACCTATTTCATTCACCAACTAGTCTTGAAAGACCATCTGCATTTTTTAATTGTGCACCAGGGCAATGAGAAATATGAATATTATAATGCTGAAGTGCCATTGCCCATCTCTGTAATTTGGCAGAATGCGGTGCCGATTTATGCAAATATAACAATGGATTATGGTCTGTGATCAGATCGATATTTGATCCAAACACCCAACACTCGAACGTTTTTAATGACCACACAACGGCATAAGCCTCGCGTTCAATAGTTGACCAGTTCTCCTGAGCTTTCGAAAGTTTTTGACTGGCAAAGCTGATAGGATGCAAACTGCCTTTGCTGTCTCGTTGTGACAAGCAAGCACCAACACCATATGAACTAGCATCACACTGTATGGTGTAAGGTTTTCCTGGTTCTGGAGTGTACAGTCGGTCACAAAAGTATTCGAACACCGGTACCCTATCAGAAAATGACAAGATGGCGTTTTTTTCTCTTTCTCTCTGTGTGTCGTGTTATTCCATCCTAGGTTTTCTTATTCCCCCCATCTTGGAAAAAACTGGAAAAAATTGGTCACGATCTCTTTTTGAATGGGGAGATGACATTTTGAGAAAACGCTGACGACCCTATCTTGGAGAATGAACATGACCGCTCTACACACCCTTTCACTCTCTCTCTCTCTCTTTGAATTGGGAAGCCATTTTGGGAAAAGCGGACCCTCTTCTTCTGATCTTGGAGAACTGGAAATGAACGCTCTACACGATCTCTCTTTGAATTCAGAAGGTATTTTGGGACCTTCTAATGTTGGAAAACTGAAATGGACGCTCTACGCTTTCTCTCTTTCTCTCTCTCTCTCTCTTTCTCTGAAATGGGTAGCCATTTGAAAACTCCCTAACTTTGGAAAAAACAGAAATGAACGCTCTACACTATCTCTCTTTGAAAATGGGGGGTGTCATTTTGAGACCTCCCTCCCCTAAACTTGGAAAAAAAAACTGAAATGAACGCTCTACACTTTCTCTCTTTGGACATGGGTAGCCCTTTGGGGACCCTCTCCTCTTGGTAGGAAAAAAAAGAACTGAAGTGAAGGCTCTACACAATCTCTCTTGGAATGGGATCCATATTTCGGGAAACGTGGATCACCTCATGCTGGAAAACTGAAGTGAACCACCAAGATTGGACTCTATATAATATTTTTTTTTAATTGACATCATGACCCTCCTCCAATTTGTTATTAAAAAAATGTTTTTTTTTTGTTTTGGTTTTTATCCCATTTCCGATGTGATTTCAGAAATGCAATTCCATAACAGTTCAATTTCATTCGAGGTTAAATGATCTAAACAGTCTTTGACCCACCCATCTGTATGATTATTTTCTTCTCCTTCCTGTTGCACCAAATTTTGTAAGTCCATATAATCATTTTATACGGGAAGGGCTGAATCCTCACAAGGCTGTCTTGAAACACTTGGAGTCTCTTTGGGATGGGTGGAGGGATCTAGGATGTCTGGACCCGGCTGCGATTCTACCTCCATGATTTCTGGACCCGTTGGAACTTGTTTACCCGGCTGAAATTCTACCTCCATAATTTCTGGACCCGTTGGAACTTGTGAACCCGGCTGTGATTCTGCCTCCATGATTTCTGGACCCGTTGGAACTTGTGGACCCGGCTGACATTCTACCTCTACGATGTCGGGACTTTTTGAAGCTTGTGGACCCGTCTGACATTCTACCTCTACGATATCGGGACAGGTTAGAGAAGAAGAAGAAGAGGATACTGGAAGAGGTTCTGTCTGTGAGGAGTCCGAAAGAGGTTGCCTGTTGGAACAAGTCGGGGAAGAAGAAGAAGAAGAAGGTTCTGGGTTCTGAAGCGGATCTTGCACGCCAGGTAGGTTCCGGTAAGTCGACCGTTTTTTAAGAGGTAATTTTTTTTCTTCCTCCTCATCTTCAATTGTGATGACTTCAATTTCATTCCGTTGCCGGGTCGATTTTGTTTCGGGAAATAACGGTTTGGTCCAGCTCCTCTTATCATCTAAGGAAGGGATGGGTAAAGGTGGCGGAGGGTTCTCTTCTTTTTCTTGAAACATCATCGGCGATTGGAAAGAAATCTCCTCTTTCAATTGTTTCCAAAGCGAGTACGAGCACCGATCGACGAGAAAGAGACTCTTCTGGGTTGTGACGATGAGATATTGCGTTTTCGGGGGAACGACATAGTTTTGAAAAGGTCTTAGAATATATTTCTTATATTTCATCCTGTCGCTGACTTTAAAACTTCTTTCCTTCAGATTGGGGGACGATGATTCGTAATAGGCGAGAGGAGCGGCTGTGGTTTGAACAATATGAACTTCGTCCTCAGCCGTCGTTCTCACTCCAAACGTAAAATATCGTTTCGTGAGAAAAATATTCTTCCACCGAAAACTCGTGCGCGGATCCGTATATCGCCGGTCTGTTTGAATGGGCCGTCTCAAAGCTCGATCCATCCGATTCCAAGAGAAGGGAGATTCCTCTTTCGTTTGTTGCGATTCGAATAAATTTCTGTATATATTCTGAACGAGCAGGTTGGAGGATTCGACATCTTGGTTAAAAGAAACGATCGCTTGATGAGGTGGTAAATGCGGAATAAATGTCGCACAATGACACGCCAAAAAAATTTTCAAGTTGGAGATTTGCTTTAGCGTCTTCAAATCCTCCCCGTTCGAAATCCGTTGAGTTGGAAAAACGTCTAATAGCGACATGGCTCCCAATGGAAAAGAAATGATCTCACCCAGTACTCTCGCCTTTTTATATATCTATATAGACACACACACAGACACATATAGAGGCTCTATGACGTCCGTTTTATTTGTTTTTTTTTGTTTCTCTCTCTCTTCTTTCCAAGAAATCTTATCTCCATGACCTCTTTTTCTTTTCTTAAAAGATGAATGTGTGTGGGAATGAGGAAGTGAAAGTAATAATTTAATAAACAAAAAATTATCCAACCATGACCTTCTTTTTTTTTCAAAGTCACCCTTTCCAATCCAAGGACGTCCAGAGATAGAGGAAGCAGGGAGAGAGGAGGAGGACGGAAGGGAAGGTCACACTCTCTTTCTCTCTATAAATAAAAGGGGAGAACCCCAAAGTCGTATTTTTGTCCAAGTGGATCATGAGGAGGCATCCCCAGCTCACTGCGTGTATTCCTTTCAAATATAAATATGTTGATCTTTCCTTTTATATCATCCAAGGAGTCGTTTACTTGAAAGCCTCCGATTTTTCAAAATGTGCGGGTTATCATACCGTGGGGAGTTATCAAAAGATGCGGGACGAATTTTTGTCCGACGAAAACGTGTTGATGGCTCGTGACATTCCACCTTTGGATGCACCAATTTTGTTAATGAAACGAGCCAAATATTTTTACACGTCCCACTTTCTAACCGTCTCGCAAATGAATAGGATTATGGATCGTCTTGAGAAGACAAAAGGGATTCTCGTTCATTTTAGTGAATGGTTGCACAAATGTTTGCACGAACCTCTCTCGATCGAGAAGACTGGGAAGAATACCTATTATATTCTTCTCGAGGACTCTCCTCCTTCGTCTCATCTTAAAGAGGCCACGTCTTTTGAAAAAATCCTCGAGCAAGAAAAAATAGAATGGTGGAACAACTACCCCATCCCTCTCCCCGAGCATCAAGAGGAGCCTGTTCAGAAGAAAAAGAAAAAACCTTTCCAAAAGCCTATCCTCATCCTCCTCGATAATGATGGGGATGAGGAGAAGCCTGTTCAGATTCCTCTCCGTTTGTCAAAACCCGTCGAGGATGAAAAACCTCTCCCTTCCTCAAAACCCCTTGAGGAAGAGAGACCCCTCGAGAAGGAGAGATCTCTCCCATTGTCAAACCTCCTCGAAGATGAAAAACCTCTCCCTTTCTCAAGACCCCTCGAGAAGGAGGGACCTCTTCCTTTATCAAACCTCCTCGAAGATGAAAACCCTCTCCATTTATCAAGACCCCTCGAAAATGAGGGACCTCTCGATTTGTCAAAACCCCTCGAGGATAAGGGAACCAAAACTTCTCTCTCTTTCGAAGAGGAGGGACCTCTCAATTTGTCAAGACCCCTCAAGAATAAGGGAACCGAAAATCCTCTCCCTTTCTCAAGACTTCTCGAGGAGGAGGAGGAGGAGAGACCGCTCCATGTCTCAAGACAGGACCCCCCTCTATCTCTTGAGGATCCGAGGGAAATGATTCCTATTGAAAAACCATCTATCGACAATCCCCAGAAAAGGTCTTCGGAGGAGATTAGACTTCCATGTAGAAAACGAATCTGCCACAATCATCATCATCATCATCATCATAATAATAATAATAATAATAATAATAATAATAATATACCCCCTTCTCAACAACAGAATCCTACAACATTTGCAGATAAATGCATTCAAACCAATCCCTTTATAGTAACCCTTTTGATTGGAGAACCCGTGCATTAGCCTCGAAAAAAAAATGAGATTGTAGACTGTTTCTATGACCAGAATGTTAAGCCAATAGATAGGTCTAGCTCAGAATTTTTCTTTTTAAAAGAAAATAAATAAATAATCCAAAGACTATTCGTAAATATAAATGGTAAAGTCTCGAGTCGGCTGGAAAAAAAATTTTCAGAGCTGAGAAAAATTCTCTAACTCAAAAAAAAAAAAAAAAAAAAAAAACCATGATAAAAATTAACGACCCCCCTTCCCTTTTCGTCTGGGAATGTTGTCTCACTCTTTTGAAAAACAAATCGTGATTCATTCATGGAATGATTGCCATTAGAGAAAGGATGAGTCATGATCTATTTTTAGAAAGGGTGAGACATCCTTCCCAGACAAAAAGGGAGGGTCATTAATTTTTATCATGTCTAAAGACATGATAAAAATTAACCAAAAGTTTTTTTTTTTTTTTTCAGCTCTGAGAAATTTTTTTCCTCCCAGCCGATTCGAGACTTTACCATTTTTTTTAAGAATGATTTCTCCCTGATCTATTATTTCAAAATTCCAAGTTTCGATTCAGAACCATCTATGCTGTTGAAGAAGTAACGTGATATATGTATTTTTTTTTAATGAGTTCTGTCAAGATTGAATTGTGCAGGATCGACCTTGCGAATTTCTTCTCTGTGTCTTTAAATAATAATGATACCGAACCGCTTTTTGTAGAGCGCAATGGAAAAAACCTTTTGTATGGTTAGGACAATTCATGTGTTCGATCCCATTGTATTCGAGAATCTCTTGCGTCGATCCCGAAATGCAATAAATGGATCTTTGCAACCATTTCTCTAAAAACCGCCGTTTCATTTCTCCTCGCACCCAAATCATGGAAAAAGGTTCCGTCAACATCGTTAACACCCATGGAAAATAACTGTACGGAATTTCTCCTTCGTACCACGACAAGCCGTGATAATAATCACTTGCCCACACAGCGGTTCGTTTTTCTTTCTCGGTGAGCATTTGCCATGGAAACGGGGGTTTAAAAACAAATACCCCTCGAGAAGTACCGTCCAATGTGACGTAAGCCAATTCTTTCACAATAAAGGCTCCTTGAGAATCGTAGAAACCTTCAAAGTCGAGCACGAGTTCCATGTTTTTTATTTCTTTTTCTTTCCAAGGTGACCTTTATTATTATTATGATGGATGTGTATTGAGATACGCACGATATTATTCAAAAAACAAATATATATATACGAATGTGACCTTTCCCAGAATTCATACGACCTGTCACGTGCAACCTTCTCTCTCTATATATATAAAAGAGGAGACGGCGAGAGAACGCTATCCATTTTTTCCTTCAGGACACACAGCGAGAGAGAGAGAGAGAGAGAATTTTGTTTTCTTTTTTTCCTCAATTGAAGAAGATGGACATTTTGAGTGCCAAACGTCTCAAAGATTCCTACATTGTTCTGGACATGGAATACTTTCACTGTTATGATGCAAAGACGGGAGATATATGTTTCATCTTGAAAGAACTGGGCTACATCACTTGCGATTTAACCTTATGCGGATCCATGATTTTTCTCCCTCCTGTCCATTACGATGACTTATCGTCCCGCAATCAAGCTGTGGTCAACCAGACTACAAATAACCGACACGGCCTGCAATGGACCGAGGGTCGTCTTTCCTACGAGCATCTTCCTACGATCCTGAAAATGCTGACCGAAAATGTGGAGGTGATCTACGTCAATGGATACGATAAAGCCGAATTTTTCAGCAAGCTCTGCCAGCGATCCGTTTATGAGTTTTACATCCCAGGGAAAACCGAGTGGCGGAACAAGTCGAAATGCACGCGACACCAATATTTCCAAAAGATGATTCATTGTGCCGAGAACAAGGTGAGAAATTTTCGATACCATTTGATGGAGGGATGTCTAAGTTGGGATGCTTTAGAGACCCAAGAATATTGGTCTCAACCCTTATCTCACCTAGACCTGAAAGAGGATCCTCAAGTGTACTCTTTGTGGTCCTCTTCTAAAATTTGGTCTTGGAGAGAACCCTTGAATGTTCATGAATGAAATGGTATGTAAATCCCTAGAGGAAAAAAAATAGAAAAAAAAGTTCTTTTTTTTTGTAATATGTTGATTTCTTTCCAATCCCATTTCTTTTCCATAACTCCAGCCCAATCGACGAGAAGAAGAAGAATTTTCCAAGTTACACAAGACGAATCTTCCAAGTTACACAAGACGTAGAAAGATTTCATAAGGATTTATAAATTACACGCTCCCACATGATATATGTATAGAGAGAAAAAGACCCTCTGTTCTCTAGCCAATACGTCAAGACTTCCCTAAACTAAGAGAGATCATGAGTACCGAGGAAACCTTAGCAGAGCAAGTGGAAAGACTTTCAAAGAGATTAGAAGAGTTAAGACGGGATAGATTTACAGTTCCGCCGACTAAAGAGGAAATTATCATCGATTTCAACAAACCGCTCTACTTTCATCCCCTACCCCAAAGAATGAGATGAATGGACTCGCCGTTGAACAGTTCCAATGAGAAACAAAATGTCACTTATTTGAATAGTCAATTTCAACACATGAATATTTCATAAGTATTTTTTTGTTTTTTTCCCTAAAGCGTAGGGAGATCGGATCAGTAGTTTTTCCCTTTTCATCGTCGAAAAAGATTGGGAGGAAAAATCTTTCTCAGCTCTCTCAGAAAAATTTTTCAGCCTTTAAAAAAAAAAAAAAAAAAAACACTTTTTGTTAATTTTTATCATGTCTTAGACATGATAAAAATTAACTCTACCCCCCTTTTGTCTGGGAATGTTGTCTCACACTTTCTAAAAATAGACCATCACTCCCCCTTTCCTAAAGAATAGAATTCCAAGAATGGGATCTGGTCTATTTTTAGAAACGGTGAGACCCTATTACCAGACAAAAGGCGGGTAGAGTTAATTTTTATCATGTCTAAAGTTCAGGGTCCATCCATCTTCTTATGTGAAACGGTGACCCTGACGAGATCGAGATAAACAAGTCCTGTGAGTTGTTTTGTAATCATGACGCGATCCAAGAAAGACTTTTTATTTTTTTTTTGAAATAGGCGGGGGAGAGAGAAAATGTTCTCACGACCCTCAGATATCTTTTCATAAATATATTTTTTATCAAAGTGTTTCTTTCATCCCGATCCTTTTAAGAGGTTGGAATGACCCTGACATTTAGATGGGGTCGCGATCCCGACAGATGTCGCGCGAGTATAAAAGTGTGTATCCTCCGCGAGATTTCTTCAGAGAACAGAAGAAGACGTGAACTGAGCTGGTAAGTCCCTTTGGTCCTATGAATATGGTTTAATCATAACTTCATTTAAAAAGACCTTTGAAACTTTGAAACCTCTTAACCCTTTGAAAAGAAAAATGTCTCTTTCAAGACGACGACTCTAAAACGTTTTATTGTTTTTTTTTCCTTTCTAGATCTTCCCTGTTATACATATATACCTTTTCGATTCTTTTTTTTTGCTCCTGTTTGTGGAAGACATCACCGTATTCATCGCCATGGCGTGTTCAGAAAACTTTATCGTGCTCGATCTAGAGGGTTTCCAGTCCTACAACCACAAGAAGGGTGAATTTACCTACGTTTTAAAAGAATTGGGCTATGCGACAAAAGATTTTTTGACCGTGGGATCGTTGACGTTTGCTCCTCCTCAGCCCTTCCACCAACTGAGTGAAAAAAACCAAAAGACGAATGCCTGGCTGACGAGAAACCGGCACGGACTTCGTTGGAACAAGGGTCATATTCCCTACAACCATTTAGGACGCATTCTCCAATCGCTCACTCACAGCTTCTCCACGATTTATGTGGTGGGATGCCAGAAAGCTAAATTCTTTGCTAAAGCCTTGGATTATCAAAAACCCGTGACGGAAATTTATGTGCCAGATGGAATCATTTGGAAGTATCGGGAAAAATGTGCCCAACATCATCAAAGGAGGAAATATTTCCATTGTGCCGAAAACAAAGTGCGCAACTATCGATGGCATATTACGGAAGGAGATTTTCATATCAATCACGTCTATCCAGACGGAACGGAGAAAGAGGAGAGGATTCAGGAGGAAGCAGACAATCCTCTGCAAGCTTTTGATAAGGCCTACGATCAGTTAGAGAAGGATCCGTCCCCAAAAGCGTACGATAACCTCATCCAGAAATGGGATAATCTGTCCTGTTTCCAAGTGATGGAACATCCGGATGAGCATACGCCTTTAAACTTGATGGTCTCTTCTTTGTCGTCAACTTCCTCCAATAACTCGAGGAAGACGGAGGGTTGGGGAGACATACCTGAAAATATTCCCCATTACGATCCAGCAGCCTGTTGGGACGAACCTTCCAAAGAATCTCATGAGACCCCCAACATATCTTCAGAGGATCCAAAGACAAAATCCACTGAGTGTTGGGACGATGAACGGACGACTCATGCTCTAAAATCCACTAAGACTATGTCCACTGAGTGTTGGGACAATGAACAGACGACTCATGCTCTAAAATCCACTAAGACTATGTCCACTGAGTGTTGGGACAATGAACAGACGACTCATGCTCCAAAATCTACTGAGACTATGTCCACTGAATGTTGAGACAATGAACGGACGACCCATGCTCCAAAATCGACTGAGACTATGTCCACTGAGTGTTGGGACGATGAAAGCGAAAAGACGACAGAGAATTGGGATGACCGTTCTCAAAAGTATTTGAATTGATATAAACATAAACTCATAATTCCTTCCAAGACCCATTTTTTTTGGGTCCCTCTCTCATCCAATCTTGGAAAAGAACTTTGTCCTATTTTTCTAGGTCCATTCAAAAAGAAATGAATCTATCCATAAATTTTCTTAAAAGAAAAAAAAAAACAAAAATATCCTTTATCTCTTGACGGTCCAAAGTCGAGAATCTTGGAAAAAGTCATCCACTCTCCATCCAGTCAAGCTTCTCTGTAGAAAATCTAGTAGGTGCATCTGCATTCTTGAACACCCGGCAGTTATTATTGGACGCGAAACGTCGAATGCTGAAATAGTTAACAGTGACCCATTCTAAAAGAAACGGGGATGTTTTATTCATCCAGTCGAGTGCGGAAAAATTTCTGAGAGCCGGAGAAAAATTTCTCTAGCTGAAAAAAAAAAAAAAAAAACCCTTTTAGTCTGAAAATTGATGTCTTCAATTTTTCAAAAATTGAAGACATCAATTTTCAAATTTTCAGACTAAAAGGGGGGTATTTTTTTTTTTATATATCTAACTTTGAACCACAGAAATTTTTTCCGGCTCTCAGAAACTTTTCCCAGCCGACTCGATGTGAATAAAACTTTACTGTTTGTTAAGAATGTTATTTAATGGATCGATTTCAACCTATCGAGTTTCGCTTGAGTTCCGGCCGTGCTGTGGGCCCACCTGGATACAAGTTTTCCCCTTTTGGAATAGAATTTCCGTCAAGGTAGGCAGGCTACTTTTCCTCTTTTTGCATTTTTCATGTCATTTCATTTGTATTACAATATACTGAAAACGGGCGTTCGAACTGATTTCTAGGCTATTTCTATACAAATGGAGCTCGATCCAAGAAAGAAATGATGTCTTTTTTTTATTTTGTGGACTGCCAATTTGTATTGGAATATACTGAAAACGGGTGTTTGAGTCGGTTTTCAGTATATTTCAATACAAATAGAGTTCGATCCAAGAAAGAAATGATGTCTTTTTTTTTTTTATTTTGTGGACTGCCAATTTGTATTGGAATATACTGAAAACGGGTGTTTGAGTCGGTTTTCACTATATTTCAATACAAATGGAGCTCGATCCAAGAAAGAAATGATGTCTTTTTTTATATTTTGTGGACTGCCAATTTGTATTGGAATATACTGAAAACGGGTGTTTCAGTCGGTTTTCACTATATTTCAATACAAATGGAGCTCGATCCAAGAAAGAAATGATGTCTTTTTTTTATTTTGTGGACTGCCAATTTGTATTGGAATATACTGAAAACGGGTGTTTGAGTCGGTTTTCAGTATATTTCAATACAAATAGAGCTCGATCCAAGAAAGAAATGATGTCTTTTTTTTATTTTGTGGACTGCCAATTTGTATTGGAATATACTGAAAACGGGTGTTTGAGTCGGTTTTCAGTATATTCCAATACAAATAGAGCTCGATCCAAGAAAGAAATGATGTCTTTTTTTTTTATTTTGTGGATTGCCAATTTTGTATTGGAATATACTGAAAACGGGTGTTTGAGTCGGTTTTCAGTATATTCCAATGCAAGTGGAGCTCGATCCAAGAAAAAAATGATGTCTTTTTTTTATTTTGTGGACTGCCAATTTGTATTGGAATATACTGAAAACGGGTGTTTGAGTCGGTTTTCAGTATATTCCAATACAAATAGAGCTCGATCCAAGAAAGAAATGATGTCTTTTTTTTATTTTGTGGATTGCCAATTTTGTATTGGAATATACTGAAAACGGGCGTTCACGTTGGTTTTCAGTATATTTCAATACAAATGGAGCTCGATCCAAGAAAAAATGATGTCTTTTTTTATTTTGTGGATTGCCAATTTTGTATTGGAATATACTGAAAACGGGTGTTCACGTTGGTTTTCAGTATATTTCAATACAAGTGGAGCTCCATCCAAGAAAAAAATGATGTCCTTTTTTTATTTTGTGGACAGCCAATTTTGTATTGGAATATACTGAAAACGGGCGTTCACGTCGGTTTTCAGTATATTTCAATACAAATGGAGCTCGATCCAAGAAAAAAATGATGTCTTTTTTTATGTTGTGGACAGCCAATTTTGTATTGGAGTATACTGAAAACGGGCGTTCACGTTGGTTTTCAGTATATTCTAATACAAATGGAGCTCCATCCAAGAAAAAAATGATGTCTTTTTTTTATGTTGTGGACAGCCAATTTTGTATTCGAGTATACTGTAAACGGGCGTTCGAGTCGGTTTTCAGTATATTCTAATACAAATGGAGCTCTATCCAAGAAAAAAATGATGTCTTTTTTTATGTTGTGGACAATCAATTTTGTATTGGAATATACTGAAAACGGGCGTTCGAGTCCTTTTTCCGACTATTTCTATACACATTCCACTATATTAAAATGACGTTATGGTTGAGTCCAAACAGAGTCGTCCCCGGACAGAGTCGTCTCCGGACAAAGTCGTCCCCTCTTTTCTTTGAATTCTATTCTTTAAAAGGATGAGTCATGGTCTATTTTTAGAAAGTGGGAGACAACATTCCCAGACAAAAGGGGGGTGAGTTAATTTTTATCATGTCTAGAAGACATGATAAAAATTAACAAAAAGTTTTTTTTTTTTTTTTTTACATCTCAGAATTTTTTTCTGAGCTCTGAGAAATTTTTCCTAGCCGATCCCATTTCGTTTTTCGACTTTCACTTTCAACTCTTCACTTTTCCTATCCACTGTCGTTGGAATTGTGTTCACTGGAGGCTATTTCTTTTTTTGCAATCTCGCTTTTAGTTTTCTCTGAGATTCTTTAGAAATGGCTATACAAATTTCACCATCTATATAGAGATGATGTCCAAACAAAGTCGTCCCCGGACCATCTTGATGACCGAATATGTATAGAAATAGTCTGAAAATGGGCTTGAGGGCCGGTTTCTGGACGATTCCTCTACAAATTCGGCCGCATCCAGAAAAACAAAAATACATAGTTTCTTTTTGGGTGGACAGGAGATGATAAATTTCTTTTCTCTCTCTCTCTCTCCCAATATTGGAGGAGAGAGTGGCCCAAAAAATGGGTCTCGGAAGGAATCGAATGCATTTTGAAATGCACTCATTCCTTCCAAGACCCATTTTTTTGGTCTCCTGATTCAACTCTCCAGTCTATGGTATAGGGAAAGCGGAGAACGTTTCCCCTTCCTTAAGCAACTGGAGACCATATCGCATCATCATCATCATCATCATCATCACCCTCATCCTATTTCTGATACTTTTCAACGAAGGCTTGATGTCTCTGGATGATTTTGGGGAGATGATGGATCCCGAATTGAGTGATGAAAAAGAGAGGACTCTTTTTCCTTTCTTGTTCGTCTTGCACAGTCTCTCGGAGGGTGATATACGTTTCCCCGTCCTCCTCAATTTTCGTCAGAGGTCTCATGAATATTTTACACATCCAAGGGAAGAGCGACTTGTTATGCAGGGATTTCGAAGCGACGAAGGCCGCTTCATTCGAACTGAGGACAATCTGGTTCGGTTAACTCCATTCTTTGGAGTAGTTGTCCAAATCGCCTAGTCGAAGAAAATGCTGTCGATTAGGAAGAAAGACTTGGAGAACACTCGTCGTATGCGAGACGTTCGTAGGCAAGAGAGTCAAGATATCTTTGGCATTCCAGTACAGGAATCCTAGATCCACATACGCGTGCACGTAATAGTCATCGTTATATTCCAGTTTGAGCAGCATGGCTTTTGTATTTTTTTTCCCGTTCTCAAAGCGAAACACTCGTCTGATATGAACAAGAGCTCGCTGGCGATCCGTTTATATAGACTCCTGAGAGAGAGAGAGAGAGGGGAGGAGGAACAAGGTTGATGAATTCTAAAATAAAAAAAAATGATAAAACATGAGTGTTTGTGAAGTTCATAGAGAGATGATTATAAAATTGTTTTATTTTTTATTTTCTCAAAAGAAAAAACCAAAAGGGTCCCATTCCATACGACATGGCCTTTGAGAAGGTGACGGGGTCATGTGTCTACAAAGTTGATAAACTCTAGAATAAAAAAAAAGCTTTCATCACGTAGCTCTCGAGAAGAAAATGACAGGGGTCTCTAGGAGAAGGTCATAGATAGTATACAAAGGATGGTTGTTTTTTTTTCTTTCGTTCCTCTCAATCCCATGACCTTTGAAAAGGTGACGGGGTGTCCTTTAGGAAAAAAATAGAAGGTCATAGAGAGAGAGAGGTAGACAAAGTTGATTTTTTTTTCTAGAAGTCAACCGTCACGTCGCCCATCACGTGGTCTTCTCGTATATATAGAGAGGCGAGTGGAAGACAGACTCTATTTCCCAGAGAGAGAGACTGCTGTGCGTATCCATATTTCTACTCAAGATGATGATCCGCGTCTTATATAATGAGTTTGTGAGCATTCGCTGTTATGTGGATGACGGAAGATTGTTTTGGAACGCTACGGACATTTTGCCTCTGATTCATACTTCCAGTAAAAGAACCTGGGACATTCTCTCCGTGTTTTTCGACGAACACCACGTCTTCAGGAAAATAAAAGATCTTGAGAGTCTCGGCAGTTCTCAAGAGGGATATGTCCTCTCCAGCGAAGAAATGTTACATCTGGCCGAAAATAATCCTAAAAATAATCAGCTTCTGGCCTGGGTGTATAGCATTTTAACTCAGCCGCTGGTTCGAGTTGTACCCAATCAACCCGTTTACCGACTGCTCTATCCGGGGGAGAAATTTCCCTTCATCACCCTCTTTAATCTGGGAGTGCGCTACATACCGCCTCATCCAGGCATGACGGATTCTTCTACTTACCCTAAACAATATGCCAGCGCTTATTGCCAGACAGACCCCCGTCAAGAAAAGGTCGTCGAGACTCAAACGGATCCTCTGGTGGTCTCTTTAAATGTCACTAAAGTCATCACCTTCTAAAAAAAAAAACAACCACCACCACCCAAAAAAAATTTGCTCCTCCTCCAAATTTTTTTTTATCTTCTCGAAAGAAAAAAAAAGAAACTTTTCCATCTAGCCTCTTTCTTTCAATCCCTCTTAAGAGAGAGAGGGAGGAGAAAAGAAAGAGAGTTCTGAGGAGGCAAAAGAAATGGGTCTGGAAGGAAACGGGTGCATTGCGAGAAAAAGAGGGTCCTCTTTTCTTTTCTCGAAATGCACTCTTTTCCTTCCAGACCCATTTTTTTTGATCACTTCTTCAAACCAATCTTGGAAAGGGGGGGACACAATAAATTGTGCGTAAAGTCCATTTCGATCAAGACTGGATTTTGTTTTTTGAAAAGAAAACATAATGTTATATATAGATAGCTAAATCTTTATCATGATATTCTTTAAGAATTTCTTAGCCATTTGTCAAAGAAGGGGACTGTAATTGAAGAATTTATGAATTTGGGAACATGTCACCCATGGCAAATCTAAAATCTTGGAAGTGGATACTGGAAAGCCCCGCTCTGATTATAATTCTGAGTTCTAGCATGGGACATTTTTTAGATCAATAAGCTAAACTATTTTTCTAGTCTCATATTTTCTCGTGACTAGGGTTTCAGATTTGGGTAGAGAGAGACACTGTTCTGAACAAAAACGTGGAATGCTTTTATAGAAAAGTGAAGAGTTGAAAGTGAAAGTCGAAAAACGAAATGAGATCGGCTGTCAAAATATTTTCAGAGCTCAGAACAAAATTCTGAGATGTAAAAAAAAAAAAAAAAAAAAAAAAAAAAAAAAAAAAAAAAAAAAACCTTTTTGTTAATTTTTATCATGTCTTCTAGACATGATAAAAATTAACTCACCCCCCTTTTTGTCTGGGAATGTTGTCTCCCACTTTCAAAAAATAGACCATGACTCATCGTTTTAAAGAATAGAATTCCAAGAAAAGACTGGGTTCTGGTCTATTTTTAGAAACGGTGAGCCAACATACCCAGACAAAAGGGGGATGAGTTAATTTTTATCATGTCTAGAAGACATGATAAAAATTAACAAATTTTTTTTTTTTTTTTTTTTACATCTCAGAATTTTTTTCTGAGCTCTGAAAATATTTTGCCAGCCGATCTCATGTTTTATCATTTTTTTTATTTTAGAATTCATCAACCTTGTTCCTCCTCCCCTCTCCCTCCCTCTCTCTCTCAGGAGTCTATATAAACGGATCGCCAGCGAGCTCTTGTTCATATCAGACAAGTGTTTCGCCTTGAGAACGGAAAAAAAATACAAAAGCCATGCTGCTCAAACTGGAATATAACGATGACTATTACGTGCACGCGTATGTGGATCTAGGATTCCTGTACTGGAATGCCAAAGATATCTTGACTCTCTTGCCTACGAACGTCTCGCATACGACGAGTGTTCTCCAAGTCTTTTTTCCTAATCGACAGCATTTTCTTCGACTAGGCGATTTGGACAACTACTCCAAAGAATGGGGTTAACAGAACCAGATTGTCCTCAGTTCGAATGAAGCGGCCTTCGTCGCTTCGAAATCCCTGCATAACAAGTCGCTCTTCCCTTGGATGTGTAAAATATTCATGAGACCTCTGACGAAAATTGAGGAGGACGGGGAAACGTATATCACCCTCCGAGAGACTGTGCAAGACGAACAAGAAAGGAAAAAGAGTCCTCTCTTTTTCATCACTCAATTCGGGATCCATCATCTCCCCAAAATCATCCAGAGACATCAAGCCTTCGTTGAAAAGTATCAGAAAGAGGATGAGGGTGATGATGATGATGATGATGATGATGCGATATGGTCTCCAGTTGCTTAAGGAAGGGGAAACGTTCTCCGCTTTCCCTATACCATAGACTGGAGAGTTGAATCAGGAGACCAAAAAATGGGTCTTGGAAGGAATGAGTGCATTTCAAAATGCATTCGATTCCTTCCGAGACCCATTTTTTTGGGCCACTCTCTCCTCCAATATTGGGAGAGAGAGAGAGAGAAAAGAAATTTATCATCTCCTGTCCACCCAAAAAGAAACTATGTATTTTTGTTTTTCTGGATGCGGCCGAATTTGTAGAGGAATCGTCCAGAAACCGGCCCTCAAGCCCATTTTCAGACTATTTCTATACATATTCGGTCATCAAGATGGTCCGGGGACGACTTTGTTTGGACATCATCTCTATATAGATGGTGAAATTTGTATAGCCATTTCTAAAGAATCTCAGAGAAAACTAAAAGCGAGATTGCAAAAAAAGAAATAGCCTCCAGTGAACACAATTCCAACGACAGTGGATAGGAAAAGTGAAGAGTTGAAAGTGAAAGTCGAAAAACGAAATGGGATCGGCTAGGAAAAATTTCTCAGAGCTCAGAAAAAAATTCTGAGATGTAAAAAAAAAAAAAAAAAACTTTTTGTTAATTTTTATCATGTCTTCTAGACATGATAAAAATTAACTCACCCCCCTTTTGTCTGGGAATGTTGTCTCCCACTTTCTAAAAATAGACCATGACTCATCCTTTTAAAGAATAGAATTCAAAGAAAAGAGGGGACGACTTTGTCCGGAGACGACTCTGTCCGGGGACGACTCTGTTTGGACTCAACCATAACGTCATTTTAATATAGTGGAATGTGTATAGAAATAGTCGGAAAAAGGACTCGAACGCCCGTTTTCAGTATATTCCAATACAAAATTGATTGTCCACAACATAAGAAAAGACATCATTTTTTTCTTGGATAGAGCTCCATTTGTATTGGAATATACTGAAAACCGACTCGAACGCCCGTTTTCAGTATATTCCAATACAAAATAGGGCAGTCCACAACATAAAAAAAAGACATCATTTTTTTCTTGGATGCAAAAAAAAAAAAAAAAAAAATGCAAAAAGAGGAAAAGTAGCCTGCCTACCTTGACGGAAATTCTATTCCAAAAGGGGAAAACTTGTATCCAGGTGGGGCCACAGCACGGCCGGAACTCAAGCGAAACTCGATAGGTTGAAATCGATCCATTAAATAACATTCTTAAAAAAGAGTAAAGTTTTATTCTATTCCAAAAGGGGAAAACTTGTATCCAGGTGGGCCCACAGCACGGCCGGAACTCAAGCGAAACTCGATAGGTTGAAATCGATCCATTAAATAACATTCTTAACAAACAGTAAAGTTTTATTCACATCGAGTCGGCTGGGAAAAGTTTCTGAGAGCCGGAAAAAATTTCTGTGGTTCAAAGTTAGTTATATATAAAAAAAAAAAAAAAAAAAAAAAAAATACCCTCCTTTTAGTCTGAAAATTTGAAAATTGATGTCTTCAATTTTTGAAAAATTGAAGACATCAATTGTCAGACTAAAAGGGGGGTATTTTTTTTTTTTTCAGCTAGAGAAATTTTTCTCCGGCTCTCAGAAATTTTTCCGCACTCGACTGTATGAATAAAACATCCCCGTTTCTTTAAGAATGGGCTCACTGTTAACTATTTCAGCATTCGACGTTTCGCGTCCAATAATAACTGCCGGGTGTTCAAGAATGCAGATGCACCTACTAGATTTTCTACAGAGAAGCTTGACTGGATGGAGAGTGGATGACGTTTTCCAAGATTCTCGACTTTGGACCGTCAAGAGGTAAAGGATCTTTTTGTTTTTTTTTCTTTTAAGAAAATTTATGGATAGATTCATTTCTTTTTGAATGGACCTAGAAAAATAGGACAAAGTTCTTTTCCAAGATTGGATGAGAGAGGGACCCAAAAAAATGGGTCTTGGAAGGAATCGAATGCATTTGCACTCATTCCTTCCAAGACCCATTTTTTTTGGTCTCCTGATTCGTCTCTCTCTCTCTCTCTCTTCTTAGTCCATTTCCATAAATATAGGGAAAGCGGAGAACCTTTCCCTACTTATTTCTAAAAATCTTTTCTTTATTTTTTTCCTCCTGAGTTTATGTATATATCAATTCAAATAGTTTTGAGAACGGTCATCCCAATTCTCTGTCGTCTTTTCGGTTTCATCGTCCCAACACTCAGTGGACATAGTCTCAGTCGATTTTGGAGCATGGGTCGTCCGTTCATTGTCTCAACATTCAGTGGACATAGTCTCAGTAGATTTTGGAGCATGAGTCGTCTGTTCATTGTCCCAACACTCAGTGGACATAATCTTAGTGGATTTTAGAGCATGAGTCGTCTGTTCATTGTCCCAACACTCAGTGGACATAGTCTTGGTGGATTTTAGAGCATGAGTCGTCCGTTCATCGTCCCAACACTCAGTGGATTTTGTCTTTGGATCCTCTGAAGATATGTTGGGGGTCTCATGAGATTCTTTGGAAGGTTCGTCCCAACAGGCTGCTGAATCGTAATGGGGAATATTTTCAGGTATGTCTCCCCAACCCTCCGTCTTCCTCGAGTTATTGGAGGAAGTTGACGACAAAGAAGAGCCCATCAAGTTTAAAGGCGTATGCTCATCCGGATGTTCCATCACTTGGAAACAGGACAGATTATCCCATTTCTGGATGAGGTTATCGTACGCTTTTGGGGACGGATCCTTCTCTAACTGATCGTAGGCCTTATCAAAAGCTTGCAGAGGATTGTCTGCTTCCTCCTGAATCCTCTCCTCTTTCTCCGTTCCGTCTGGATAGACGTGATTGATATGAAAATCTCCTTCCGTAATATGCCATCGATAGTTGCGCACTTTGTTTTCGGCACAATGGAAATATTTCCTCCTTTGATGATGTTGGGCACATTTTTCCCGATACTTCCATATGATTCCATCTGGCACATAAATTTCCGTCACGGGTTTTTGATAATCCAAGGCTTTAGCAAAGAATTTAGCTTTCTGGCATCCCACCACATAAATCGTGGAGAAGCTGTGAGTGAGCGATTGGAGAATGCGTCCTAAATGGTTGTAGGGAATATGACCCTTGTTCCAACGAAGTCCGTGCCGGTTTCTCGTCAGCCAGGCATTCGTCTTTTGGTTTTTTTCACTCAGTTGGTGGAAGGGGTGAGGAGGAGCAAACGTCAACGATCCCACGGTCAAAAAATCTTTTGTCGCATAGCCCAATTCTTTTAAAACGTAGGTAAATTCACCCTTCTTGTGGTTGTAGGACTGGAAACCCTCTAGATCGAGCACGATAAAGTTTTCTGAACACGCCATGGCGATGAATACGGTGATGTCTTCCACAAACAGGAGCAAAAAAAAAGAATCGAAAAGGTATATATGTATAACAGGGAAGATCTAGAAAGGAAAAAAAAAACAATAAAACGTTTTAGAGTCGTCGTCTTGAAAGAGACATTTTTCTTTTCAAAGGGTTAAGAGGTTTCAAAGTTTCAAAGGACTTTTTAAATGAAGTTATGATTAAACCATATTCATAGGACCAAAGGGACTTACCAGCTCAGTTCACGTCTTCTTCTGTTCTCTGAAGAAATCTCGCGGAGGATACACACTTTTATACTCGCGCGACATCTGTCGGGATCGCGACCCCATCTAAATGTCAGGGTCATTCCAACCTCTTAAAAGGATCGGGATGAAAGAAACACTTTGATAAAAAATATATTTATGAAAAGATATCTGAGGGTCGTGAGAACATTTTCTCTCTCCCCCCGCCTATTTCGAAAAAAAAATAAAAAGTCTTTCTTGGATCGCGTCAAGATTACAAAACAACTCACAGGACTTGTTTATCTCGATCTCGTCAGGGTCACCGTTTCACATAAGAAGATGGATGGACCCTGAACTTTAGACATGATAAAAATTAACTCTACCCGCCTTTTGTCTGGTAATAGGGTCTCACCGTTTCTAAAAATAGACCAGATCCCATTCTTGGAATTCTATTCTTTAGGAAAGGGGGAGTGATGGTCTATTTTTAGAAAGTGTGAGACAACATTCCCAGACAAAAGGGGGGTAGAGTTAATTTTTATCATGTCTAAGACATGATAAAATTTAACAAAAAGTTTTTTTTTTTTTTTTTTTTTTTTTTTTTTTTTTTTTTTTTTTTTAAGGTTGAAAATTTTTCTGAGAGAGCTGAGAAAGATTTTTCCTCCCAATCTTTTTCGACGATGAAAAGGGAAAAACTACTGATCCGATCACCCTACGCTTTAGGGAAAAAAACAAAAAAATACTTATGAAATATTCATGTGTTGAAATTGACTATTCAAATAAGTGACATTTTGTTTCTCATTGGAACTGTTCAACGGCGAGTCCATTCATCTCATTCTTTGGGGTAGGGGATGAAAGTAGACCGGTTTGTTGAAATCGATGATAATTTCCTCTTTAGTCGGCGGAACTGTAAATCTATCCCGTCTTAACTCTTCTAATCTCTTTGAAAGTCTTTCCACTTGCTCTGCTAAGGTTTCCCCGGTACTCATGATCTCTCTTAGTTTAGGGAAGTCTTGACGTATTGGCTAGAGAACAGAGGGTCTTTTTCTCTCTATAAATATATCATGTGGGAGCGTGTAATTTATAAATCCTTATGAAATCTTTCTACGTCTTGTGTAACTTGGAAGATTCGTCTTGTGTAACTTGGAAAATTCTTCTTCTTCTCGTCGATTGGGCTGGAGTTATGGAAAAGAAATGGGATTGGAAAGAAATCAACATATTACAAAAAAAAGAACTTTTTTTTTCTATTTTTTTTCCTCTAGGGATTTACATACCATTTCATTCATGAACATTCAAGGGTTCTCTCCAAGACCAAATTTTAGAAGAGGACCACAAAGAGTACACTTGAGGATCCTCTTTCAGGTCTAGGTGAGATAAGGGTTGAGACCAATATTCTTGGGTCTCTAAAGCATCCCAACTTAGACATTTATTATTATTATTAGAAAGTTCATCCTCCTCCTCCTCCTCATCGTCGCACGAGTTCTCCTGGGGAGATTCTTCCGCCTCCTCTTCGTCTTCGACAGCTTTGCTTTCGGAGGGGTAACAATGTAATTTCCGGAAAACGTAACTACCCTCCATCAAATGGTATCGAAAATTTCTCACCTTGTTCTCGGCACAATGAATCATCTTTTGGAAATATTGGTGTCGCGTGCATTTCGACTTGTTCCGCCACTCGGTTTTCCCTGGGATGTAAAACTCATAAACGGATCGCTGGCAGATCTTGCTGAAAAATTCGGCTTTATCGTATCCATTGACGTAGATCACCTCCACATTTTCGGTCAGCATTTTCAGGATCGTAGGAAGATGCTCGTAGGAAAGACGACCCTCGGTCCATTGCAGGCCGTGTCGGTTATTTGTAGTTTGATTGACCACAGCTTGATTGCGGGACGATAAGTCATCGTAATGGACAGGAGGGAGAAAAATCATGGATCCGCATAAGGTTAAATCGCAAGTGATGTAGCCCAGTTCTTTCAAGATGAAACATATATCTCCCGTCTTTGCATCATAACAGTGAAAGTATTCCATGTCCAGAACAATGTAGAAATCTTTGAGAGGTTTGGCACTCAAAATGTCCATCTTCTTCAATTGAGGAAAAAAAGAAAACAAAATTCTCTCTCTCGCTGTGTGTCCTGAAGGAAAAAATGGATAGCGTTCTCTCGCCGTCTCCTCTTTTATAGAGAGAGAGAGAGAGAGAATGTTGCACGTGACAGGTCGTATGAATTCTGGGAAAGGTCACATTCGTATATATATATTTGTTTTTTGAATAATATCGTGCGTATCTCAATACACATCCATCATCATAATAATAAAGGTCACCTTGGAAAGAAAAAGAAATAAAAAACATGGAACTCGTGCTCGACTTTGAAGGTTTCTACGATTCTCAAGGAGCCTTTATTGTGAAAGAATTGGCTTACGTCACATTGGACGGTATTTCTCGAGGGGTATTTGTTTTTAAACCCCCGTTTCCATGGCAAATGCTCACCGAGAAAGAAAAACGAACCGCTGTGTGGGCAAGTGATTATTATCACGGCTTGTCGTGGTACGAAGGAGAAATTCCGTACAGTTATTTTCCATGGGTGTTAACGATGTTGACAGAACCTTTTTCCATGATTTGGGTGCGAGGAGAAATGAAACGGCGGTTTTTAGAGAAATGGTTGCAAAGATCCATTTATTGCATTTCGGGATCGACGCAAGAGATTCTCGAATACAATGGGATCGAATACATGAATTGTCCTAACCATACAAAAGGTTTTTTCCATTGCGCTCTACAAAAAGCGGTTCGGTATTATTATTATTTAAAGACACAGAGAAGAAATTCGCAAGGTCGATCCTGCACAATTCAATCTTGACAGAACTCATTAAAAAAAATACATATATCACGTTACTTCTTAAACAGCATAGATGGTTCTGAAGCGAAACTTGGAATTTTGAAATAATAGATCAGGGAGAAATCATTCTTAAAAAAAATGGTAAAGTCTCGAATCGGCTGGGAGAAAAAAAATTTCTCAGAGCTGGAAAAAAAAAAAAAAAAACTTTTGGTTAATATTTATCATGTCTTTAGACATGATAAAAATTAATGACCCTCCCTTTTTGTCTGGGAAGGATGTCTCACCCTTTCTAAAAATAGATCATAACTCATCCTTTCTCTAATGGCAATCATTCCATGAATGAATCACGATTTGTTTTTCAAAAGAGTGAGACAACATTCCCAGACGAAAAGGGAAGGGGGGTCGTTAATTTTTATCAAGTCTAAGACATGATAAAAATTAACAAAAAGTTTTTTTTTTTTTTTTTTTTTTGAGTTAGAGAATTTTTCTCAGCTCTGAAAATTTTTTTTCCAGCCGACTCGAGACTTTACCATTTATATTTACGAATAGTCTTTGGATTATTTATTTATTTTCTTTTAAAAAGAAAAATTCTGAGCTAGACCTATCTATTGGCTTAACATTCTGGTCATAGAAACAGTCTACGATCTCATTTTTTTTTCGAGGCTAATGCACGGGTTCTCCAATCAAAAGGGTTACTATAAAGGGATTGGTTTGAATGCATTTATCTGCAAATGTTGTAGGATTCTGTTGTTGAGAAGGGGGTATATTATTATTATTATTATTATTATTATTATTATTATGATGATGATGATGATGATGATGATTGTGGCAGATTCGTTTTCTACATGGAAGTCTAATCTCCTCCGAAGACCTTTTCTGGGGATTGTCGATAGATGGTTTTTCAATAGGAATCATTTCCCTAGGATCCTCAAGAGATAGAGGGGGTCCTGTCTTGAGACATGGAGCGGTCTCTCCTCCTCCTCCTCCTCGAGAAGTCTTGAGAAAGGGAGAGGATTTTCGGTTCCCTTATTCTTGAGGGGTCTTGACAAATTGAGAGGTCCCTCCTCTTCGAAAGAGAGAGAAGTTTTGGTTCCCTTATCCTCGAGGGGTTTTGACAAATCGAGAGGTCCCTCATTTTCGAGGGGTCTTGATAAATGGAGAGGGTTTTCATCTTCGAGGAGGTTTGATAAAGGAAGAGGTCCCTCCTTCTCGAGGGGTCTTGAGAAAGGGAGAGGTTTTTCATCTTCGAGGAGGTTTGACAATGGGAGAGATCTCTCCTTCTCGAGGGGTCTCTCTTCCTCAAGGGGTTTTGAGGAAGGGAGAGGTTTTTCATCCTCGACGGGTTTTGACAAACGGAGAGGAATCTGAACAGGCTTCTCCTCATCCCCATCATTATCGAGGAGGATGAGGATAGGCTTTTGGAAAGGTTTCTTCTTTTTCTTCTGAACAGGCTCCTCTTGATGCTCGGGGAGAAGGATGGGGTAGTTGTTCCACCATTCTATTTTTTCTTGCTCGAGGATTCTTTCAAAAGTCGTGGCCTCTTTAAGATGAGACGAAGGAGGAGAGTCCTCGAGAAGAATATAATAGGTATTCTTCCCAGTCTTCTCGATCGAGAGAGGTTCGTGCAAACATTTGTGCAACCATTCACTAAAATGAACGAGAATCCCTTTTGTCTTCTCAAGACGATCCATAATCCTATTCATTTGCGAGACGGTTAGAAAGTGGGACGTGTAAAAATATTTGGCTCGTTTCATTAACAAAATTTGTGCATCCAAAGGTGGAATGTCACGAGCCATCAACACGTTTTCGTCGGACAAAAATTCGTCCCGCATCTTTTGATAACTCCCCACGGTATGATAACCCGCACATTTTGAAAAATCGGAGGCTTTCAAGTAAACGACTCCTTGGATGATATAAAAGGAAAGATCAACATATTTATATTTGAAAGGAATACACGTAGTGAGCTGGGGATGCCTCCTCATGATCCACTTGGACAAAAATACGACTTTGGGGTTCTCCCCTTTTATTTATAGAGAGAAAGAGAGTGTGACCTTCCCTTCCGTCCTCCTCCTCTCTCCCTGCTTCCTCTATCTCTGGACGTCCTTGGATTGGAAAGGGTGACTTTAAAAAAAAAAAAGAAGGACATGGTTGGATAATTTTTTGTTTATTAAATTATTACTTTCACTTCCTCATTCCCACACACATTCATCTTTTAAGAAAAGAAAAAGAGGTCATGGAGATAAGATTTCTTGGAAAGAAGAGAGAGAGAAACAAAAAAAAAACAAATAAAACGGACGTCATAGAGCCTCTATATGTGTCTGTGTGTGTGTCTATATAGATATATAAAAAGGCGAGAGTACTGGGTGAGATCATTTCTTTTCCATTGGGAGCCATGTCGCTATTAGACGTTTTTCCAACTCAACGGATTTCGAACGGGGAGGATTTGAAGACGCTAAAGCAAATCTCCAACTTGAAAATTTTTTTGGCGTGTCATTGTGCGACATTTATTCCGCATTTACCACCTCATCAAGCGATCGTTTCTTTTAACCAAGATGTCGCATCCTCCAACCTGCTCGTTCAGAATATATACAGAAATTTATTCGAATCGCAACAAACGAAAGAGGAATCTCCCTTCTCTTGGAATCGGATGGATCGAGCTTTGAGACGGCCCATTCAAACAGACCGGCGATATACGGATCCGCGCACGAGTTTTCGGTGGAAGAATATTTTTCTCACGAAACGATATTTTACGTTTGGAGTGAGAACGACGGCTGAGGACGAAGTTCATATTGTTCAAACCACAGCCGCTCCTCTCGCCTATTACGAATCATCGTCCCCCAATCTGAAGGAAAGAAGTTTTAAAGTCAGCGACAGGATGAAATATAAGAAATATATTCTAAGACCTTTTCAAAACTATGTCGTTCCCCCGAAAACGCAAAATCTCATCGTCACAACCCAGAAGAGTCTCTTTCTCGTCGATCGGTGCTCGTACTCGCTTTGGAAACAATTGAAAGAGGAGATTTCTTTCCAATCGCCGATGATGTTTCAAGAAAAAGAAGAGAACCCTCCGCCACCTTTACCCATCCCTTCCTTAGATGATAAGAGGAGCTGGACCAAACCGTTATTTCCCGAAACAAAATCGACCCGGCAACGGAATGAAATTGAAGTCATCACAATTGAAGATGAGGAGGAAGAAAAAAAATTACCTCTTAAAAAACGGTTGACTTACCGGAACCTACCTGGCGTGCAAGATCCGCTTCAGAACCCAGAAGCTTCTTCTTCTGCTTCTTCCCCGACTTGTTCCAACAGGCAACCTCTTTCGGACTCCTCACAGACAGAACCTCTTCCAGTATCCTCTTCTTCTTCTTCTTCTCTAACCTGTCCCGATATCGTAGAGGTAGAATGTCAGACGGGTCCACAAGCTTCAAAAAGTCCCGACATCGTAGAGGTAGAATGTCAGCCGGGTCCACAAGTTCCAACGGGTCAAGAAATCATGGAGGCAGAATCACAGCCGGGTTCACAAGTTCCAACGGGTCCAGAAATTATGGAGGTAGAATTTCAGCCGGGTAAACAAGTTCCAACGGGTCCAGAAATCATGGAGGTAGAATCGCAGCCGGGTCCAGACATCCTAGATCCCTCCACTCATCCCAAAGAGACTCCAAGTGTTTCAAGACAGCCTTGTGAGGATTCAGCCCTTCCCGTATAAAATGATTATATGGACTTACAAAATTTGGTGCAACAGGAAGGAGAAGAAAATAATCATACAGATGGGTGGGTCAAAGACTGTTTAGATCATTTAACCTCGAATGAAATTGAACTGTTATGGAATTGCATTTCTGAAATCACATCGGAAATGGGATAAAAACCAAAACAAAAAAAAAACATTTTTTTAATAACAAATTGGAGGAGGGTCATGATGTCAATTAAAAAAAATATTATATAGAGTCCAATCTTGGTGGTTCACTTCAGTTTTCCAGCATGAGGTGATCCACGTTTCCCGAAATATGGATCCCATTCCAAGAGAGATTGTGTAGAGCCTTCACTTCAGTTCTTTTTTTTCCTACCAAGAGGAGAGGGTCCCCAAAGGGCTACCCATGTCCAAAGAGAGAAAGTGTGGAGCGTTCATTTCAGTTTTTTTCCAAGTTTAGGGGAGGGAGGTCTCAAAATGACACCCCCCATTTTCAAAGAGAGATAGTGTAGAGCGTTCATTTCTGTTTTTTTCCAAAGTTAGGGAGTTTTCAAATGGCTACCCATTTCAGAGAAAGAGAGAGAGAGAGAGAGAGAAAGCGTAGAGCGTCCATTTCAGTTTTCCAACATTAGAAGGTCCCAAAATACCTTCTGAATTCAAAGAGAGATCGTGTAGAGCGTTCATTTCCAGTTCTCCAAGATCAGAAGAAGAGGGTCCGCTTTTCCCAAAATGGCTTCCCAATTCAAAGAGAGAGAGAGAGAGAGAGTGAAAGGGTGTGTAGAGCGGTCATGTTCATTCTCCAAGATAGGGTCGTCAGCTTTTTCTCAAAATGTCATCTCCCCATTCAAAAAGAGATCGTGACCAATTTTTTCCAGTTTTTTCCAAGATGGGGGGAATAAGAAAACCTAGGATGGAATAACACGACACACAGAGAGAAAGAGAAAAAAAACGCCATCTTGTCATTTTCTGATAGGGTACCGGTGTTCGAATACTTTTGTGACCGACTGTCTGATTATACTGGGAGAACCATAAAATCGGAAAAGCGATGGGTTTCACAGTTAACGAGGCAATCGAAGACAGACTGGGAAAGAGAGATCCTTTTTTTTAGCTGAGAAGCAGATTGCCCTGGAAATCCGTGACTCTGACCATATAATTTCTCCATAGACTCTTTGAACGGTATTCAGGAGACATCCTCCATGAGGAAAAAAAATCTCCCCTTCCCCTTCTAAATCGACTGGAAAGAGAATGAGGTGGAAGAGATCCATCCACGAGAGATCATACTCTTGAACGTCAGACAAATATGAAGTCGAATAGCTTAAACAAAAAATGCTTGAAATGTCATCGGGTCTCGAAAATTTAGGTCTCTCTCTCTCTGAAGGAAATGAGAAAATGGGAATCTGCGTTTTTCTACCTCAACGGCTGACATTCATCTGAAGTGACACTCGAAATGTTTAAATAGGTAAACGAGAATCCATTCTTAAAAAAATGACGCTGTGTCGTCAATTGGAGAATCGAGTCGGCTGGGAAAATATTTTTGAGAGCCAGGAAAAAAAATTTTCTAACTCTAAAAAAAAAAAAAAAAAAAAAAAAAACACTTTTTGTTAATTTTTATCATGTCTTTAGACATGATAAAAATTAACTACCTTCCCCTTTTGTCTGGGAATGTTGTCTCACCGTTTCTAAAAATACACCATCACTCATCCTTTCTAAAAAGAATAAAATTCCAAGAATGGGTTCTGGTCTATTTTTAGAAACGGAGAGACAACATTCCCAGACAAAAGGAGGGTAGAGTTAATTTTTATCATGTCTAGAAGACATGATAAAAATTAACCAAAAGTTTTTTTTTTTTTTTTTTTTTTTAAGAGTTAGAAATTTTTTTTCCCGGCTCTCAAAATTTTTTCCCAGCCGACTCGATTCTCCATTGACAAGACAGCGCCATTTTTTTTAAGAATAAACTCTCGCTTATCTATTTGAGCATTCCCAGTTTGGCTTTAGATGAGTGTCAGCCGTTGAAGAAGAAGCATCCTGTCACTTGGGAGAGACATATTTTGAGGAGTCAACATGTTGTGTGGACCGTTGAGATCGATTTTTCTCTTCCCATTGTGTGGACATTGTTGAGCGTTTTGTGAAGCTTTGAAAGAATGGAGGGGTTTTGATGGAGAATATTTCTTTTTATTGAATTTTTAAAAAAAGATTTAAGATTGACAATTTATAACAGGTTTTACATGGAAAGAAGGTTTTTCTTCTAGTTTGACGACTTCTTTTTCTTGGGAGATGTTTCTATTGGAAAGATGGAAGGAAGGACGATTCCCACATTGAAGAAGGTTCATGAGAAACTCGTACGGATCTTGGTTCTCTTCTCGAGCCGATATATCATACGGAATCCGGGACATGTTTTGCAATCGCTCCAGTTCCTCCTCGTATTTTTGCTTGCTCGCCAATTTCATGCGGGGACGAAACTGGTCCAGAATATACAATCCCTGGGGTTGAGTCACTCGAGAAAAAGCGACATATTGCTGAAATCGATTAAAAGGTCCGTGCATGTAAATTGCGATCGACGGAAATTGCGATCGACGGACTCCTTGGGCTTTATGAGCCGTAATCGCTTCGGCTAACATCAAAGGAAACTGTTCGCGATAAAATGCGAGTCTTTTCGTCGAACAGGTGTCAATACGAATGGAGACGCGATCGATAGGAGCTAGACTATTCGAAAATTGCAGCCAGACACGCGTCACAACTCCGTCTTCATCCTGGTCTATTTGGTGTAGTGTTCCAATCGCTCCATTCATCCATCCTTTGGATCTATCGAGCGTTTTAGTCAATTGATATCGCGCTCCTCTTTGTAAATGGAGGACGGATTCGAGATTCCGTCCGATCTGAGATCGATGTAAATGTCGACTCCGTTTCATCATCCTCTTCCGCAATTTTTCGCTCTCGGAATAAATCACGTCTTGAGCCAGACACGAACAGTACGTCCCTCGGGATTGGAGACGTTTCATATTATATTTCT
This sequence comes from Stegodyphus dumicola, assembly GCF_044657685.1. NCBI lineage: Eukaryota > Metazoa > Arthropoda > Arachnida > Araneae > Eresidae > Stegodyphus > Stegodyphus dumicola. Next base: position 189,007,884 of record NC_140781.1, read on the forward strand.
CTGCATCCTTGCTCGAAAAACAGAGAATAATAGCTTCGCGAGGAATTTCGTCGAAACTGCGAACGCGGGACTGAAAAAATGCCACATCGTCCGGTTCTAAAAAGTGATTTCTCTTTAAACGATCGAGTCTCTCCTCGTAATCCAGAGAGAATCGCATACATTCGATTAGTTCATAGTAGAGCGTGGATTGAGGCGTCCACCACCCTTCAGAATAAAAAATGGGCGTGTCGCGAATCGGTTGGAGCTGCTGCAAATCTCCGAATTTAATCATATGCACATTCCCAAACGGCTTATCCGGCACATGACACAATTGTCGAAGTTGCTGGTCGAGGCGCGAAAATAAATTGGATCCGATCGTGGAAACGTCATCCAAAATCACCATCCGTAAAGGAGCATACAGGGGTCTGTAATAGTCTAAAGTCTCTTGGGTCAGAGGTCGAACAAAAGTCCCCTTCATTTGAAGACGCAGGGCATGATGCAAAGTATCTCCCGTAATGTAGACCGCTCCTTGAGCAGTGAGTGCGAGTTTGAGAACCGAGCACACTTCGCTAAAAAGAGGCGTTCGAATCAGAGTTTGGTATAAAGCTTGGATCAGGAAAGATTTACCCGTTCCGGCAGATCCTTGCACAATAATATCCAGAGGAGGGGGACGTTTCGATTCAGGTAACGCGTAATAGGTGTACAAACGGACGAGAACGTAGATCAGGAAATTGTATTGCTCTTTATTACATTGTCGAATACATTTTTGATAGGCTTCTTCGGACCACATATCCTTATACTGCAAATTCGTATAGCTTTCCCACTGCTTGGGAGGAAGATGTTTCTTTCGCGGTCGGGAGTTCTTTTTAAGAACAGCATAACGTTCCCTTTGAAGTATTCGTTCTCGCTCTCGATTAGCTGAATTGCTTCGCCAGCGTCGTTTCTGTTCACGCATTCTTTCCCTAAGACGTTCTCTACTGGATAGGCTCATCGTGACACCACTCAAAAAGGTGAAGTGTGTGTATAGAAAATCACTTCCTTTAATTTATATACATATACTTTTTGAGGAGGAGGGGGGATGTGAAATGACCTCGTCTCGAAACGAACCAATAGCACTTCGAGAAGACTTGGAACGAGATAGGTTTCTTAGAGAGAGAGGGACACAAAAAATATATAAAAAATCAGAATGATTTATCCGTCGACCTCTGGGCTAAAAGTAAACAAACAAAATTTGAAAAGGTCAAGGTGAACTCACTGAATTTATCTTAGAAATCAGATAGGAAAAAAAAATGAGGGTACCCATGTTTCCTCTTCAACAACATAGACTCATCTAAAACGAAACTCGGAATGCCTACACAAATAAACAAGAATCCATTCTTAAATAAAAAAATGGGGACGTCTTGTCGATCGAGTGGGCTGGAAAAAATTTCTGTTACTCAAAAAAAAAAAAAAAAAAAAAAAAAAAAAACTTTTGGTTAATTTTTATCATGTCTTCTAGACATGATAAAAATTAATGAACCCCCTTTTTGTCTGGGAAGGATGTCTCACTCTTTCTAAAATTAGACCATCACTCACCCTTTCTAATAGCAACAATTCCAAGAATGAGTCATGGTTTGTTTTTTTCGAATGGGTGAGACATCCTTCCCAGACAAAAAGAGGGGACAGTTAATTTTTATCATGTCTATAAGACATAATAAAAATTAACCAAAATTTTTTTTTTTTTTTTTTTTAACTCAGAAATTTTTTTTAGAGCTCCGAGAATTTTTTTTCTAGTCGACTTGGCTGGACAAGACATCTCCGGATTCTTTCTGGAATGGACTCTATGATCTATTTAAACATTTCGAGTTCCGAGTTTCGCTTCAGTTGAGTGTGAGCCGTTCAAGAAGAAACCCTCCTGTGAGTGGAGAGAGAGAACTATTCCTTTTCCCATTCACCCGTTGTGTTGAACCGTTCAGATATTTGCTTTTATTAATATTTTTTTTCCTAACCCACCCGTCTTTAAACAATGGAATAGTTTGAAAGGGTCAACCCATTTTATAGATATCAACCTCATACCCTCATCTCAACGGGTCTCGAGTGGGAGGAAGGAAGGAGCAGGCGACGAGAACTAAGCATGTCTGTTTATCGAGTAGACGCATCGGGGAAAGAACGATACCCGACCGACCCCCAACATCCTCATTACGAATTATACGTTACGGATCCTGAAGGAAATCCTATCTTGGCTCGAGACGAAAACGGTCATGAGTATTACGCTGTAGATTTAAACGGAAACCAATACATTTTAGCTCCTCGACGGTATGCCCGAACGGCTTTTGGACGAGAATACTACCCGAAATTTCAAAATGGGGACGAGTATTCGCTTTATACGTCTGTTTTATTCCCTTATGCCAAAGACGAATCGGGGCATGAAATGTATCCTAAAAAGGCGGATGGAGTCGAATATTGTTTAACGGCCGGCGATCGAATTCGTTATGCTCGCGATGCTTGGGGAAACGAGTTTTATCCTCGAAGAGCGGATCAGCAAACGGAATACCTCTGTGAAGAAGTGGGATATGCGAAAAGAGCCGACGGATCCGAAACGTATCCTAAATTTTATATCTACACTTCTGATTAAGATCTCTCTCTCTCTCTCTATCGAAAGAGAAGAAAATAATAAAGAGTGTGTTACTGCAATGGAGCATTCTGACGCGGAACCTGTTTCGTATTCCATTTGGTGTGTGAAATGCCGAGCCAAGACCGATACGGTCGACGTCCACTATCGCATGTCGAAAAATCGACGGCCGATGGTCACGGGAAAATGTCAGGCGTGTGGAACCAAGAAACAACAGTTTATTACAAATGCTTCCGTTCCACCTGGAATTCAGTTCCTGGATGAGGAGGAAGAAAAAGGAAAATGTTCCGAGTAAGAAGAAACAAGTATACAAATCAAAAATTGGAAAAAGATGGATCTTACTATTATCTGCTCTCCTAAAGCGGGTGGTTCTCCTTTACAGTTTGGCATACAGACGGATTCGCATAATCCGGTTCCAAGACTCGTGAATTTTCCTCAACCGGCAACTCCACCCTTAGATACTTCTACTTTGAATGAGTTTTCTAGCATTCTGAAAGAATATTTAAACGTCGTGAGAGAATTGATTCTTCCCCTGCATCGAAATGTTGAAGAAAAGAGCTCTGAATGTGGAAGCAAGGACACGGATCCAAAGCCAAATTCGGAATGTTGAAATTGATAGGTGAAAGTCCATTATTAAAAAAAACAATGGTCATGTCATGTCTTGTCGATCGAGTCGGCTAGAAAAAATTCTCTAGATGAGATAAAAAAAAAAAAAAACTTTTGGTTAATTTTTATCATGTCTTAAGACATGATAAAAATTAACTCTCTCTTCTTTTTTGTTTGGGAAGGATGTCTCACCCTTTCTAAAAATAGACCATCACTCACCCTTTCTCAAGGCAATTATTCCAAGAATGAGTCATGATCTATTTTTAGAAACGGTGAGACAACCTTCCTTGACAAAAAGGAGGGACAGTTAATTTTTATCATGTCTAGACTCGCTTCTCTATTTAAACCCCTAGCGTTTCCAACTTCAGATCCGTGTGTGCTGTGCACTCAACCTAGTTACGCGCTTCTCCTCCCTCCTGGAAAAAGCCTTTTTTTATTAGCTCTTAGCATTTTTTTTTAGCTTCATTTCCATTCTCCAGGTTTCTGTCTCCTCCTTTCCGTTAACACTGCAAAATTTCTAAATTTCTCATCACTCGGAGCTTGGAAATCTGTCATCAAAAAAAACATGACATAGCTCTGCTTTCAAGGAGTCGGTTTAGATTCGTCAGGATCATGGCTGATTTTCCATGACGGCTCTCCAACCTCAATATTAGAGTTTGAAAGGAATAAGGTAAAAAAGTTCGTCTTAGATATCCAACGAAACGTAAAAAGAGCGACGAGGATCTAAAAAAGCTACGACCCTTTCCAGAAGGGGAGGGAGCAATGGATATTCAGGTGAGTCCACAGCATGGACTGCACGAAAATGAAACGGCTTCCGCAGATAACAGAATGTTCGAGATGTCTCTCGTCGATCAAGTCAGCTGGTAAAATTTTCTAAGAGCTGAGAAAAATGTTCGCATACCTTCACAGAAATTCTTTCCAGGAGGGAGAAGTGTGTATCCAGGTCCAATTCACAGCACAGACTGAACTGAAGTTGGAAACACGAGTGGTTTAAATAGAGAAGGGAGAGTTCCTTCTAGAAACAATTTGGATCTGTCTTGTTTGGATCATCGAGTCGGCTGGGAAAAAATTCTCAGAGCTTTGAAAAAAATTTCTGAGTAATTAAAAAAAAAAAAACTTTTGGTTAATTTTTATCATGTCTTCTAGACATGATAAAAATTAACTCTCTCTTCTTTTTGTCTGGGAAGGCTGTCTCACCGTTTCGAAAAACAAACCGTGACTCATTCTTGGAATAATTGCCATGAGAAGGATGAGTTTTGGTTTCGTTTTCGAAACGGTGAGACATCCTTCCTTGACAAAAAGAGGGGACAGTTAATTTTTATCATGTCTATAAGACATGATAAAAATTAACAAACATTATTATTATTATTTTTTTTTTAAATAGAGCTCTGAGAATTTTTTCTCCCCAACCAACTCAATGGACCAGACGATGAGTTTTTAAGAATGGACGTTTTGTTATTTATGCAGATATTCCGAGTTTCGCGTCAGGTAAATGCGCGCTCACCTTAGATTGGATTCCCTTCAGACAGGTCTAGAGATTGGATAACCCATCAAGAATTCTTTGACAGGTTTTTGGAAAAAGAAATCGTCAAGAAGTGAGTATTGATTTTGATATTTTCTTTTCAACCTTGGGTCAGTTTCTAGTACATTCCTATACTAATTCCATTGTATTTAAAAAATAATGTCAGCACGGACTGATCTGACCCGAAACGCTTGCCCATCCAGTTGGCTGCTGGAGGGAGGAAAAAAAAAAGAAATTTGTTTTGAAGGATATGTCAGTTTTTTTCTAAAAATAGATTTCTAAGAAAACAATGAACCTTTGTTGGAAATCTATTTTTAGAAACATGTCTAGACAACATGTTGACAAGAAAAAAATTCTTTTTTTTTCCTGAGAGTGAAATGATTTTTTTCTTTCCACCCACTTTTCTTATTCTTTGGGAGGAAGGAAGAACTTCCCTTCCCCCCGCCTTTTTTCCACTAGTATTTATATAGATCCGAGTTTTTCTGCCTACAGGGTTCATTCTCGTTCTTCCTTCTCAACCGAGCAAAACTAAAATGTCGACCGATGCTGTTGCAGTTCTACCTACCCTGGTGGAAATCACGCCCGTCTGTCATCTCGAAGTAGCTCATCAATGGGAACCTCTCTCCCGTTTCGAAGAATGGTTTGGGGACCTGGAGCGTATGGAACAAATCGTCCAAGAAACCATGTGCTATTTATCCTGTTACGATGGAAAAATCCTGCATTATTTTTCGTCCATCGAAGTTTTCAAGCACTTTGCTTTCCAATCGATGATGGAGGCAGGAACCTTTCGCTTACACGCTTATCTGCGATGGGAAAATGTGATCGCCGTCGATGCTGGAACCTTTTTAAAACTGTTTTACGTTTCACCCGAGTGGGTTCATATTCTTCAAACCGGAGAAGCTTCTATCCGTCTTTATGGATGGGAAATGGAATCAGAAGCCGACGGGTATCGTATGATTCCCTATCGACTGCGAGCTCGCTCCGTGTACATTATTCACGGACCTCTTTACTACCAACTCCAATTTCATGACAAGACGGTGTTTGCCGTAGACGCCCTCTCCAGGAAGAAAATGGAGTCTTTACGAGCGTTGCATCCTGAACAGAATTTTCAATTCCCTGCTCGCGAGGAAGAGAGGAGAAGGAAAAGATCCAGAAGGAGGAGACACCTAAAGAGCTACTAAAAAGAAGTCGGAAGGTAGAAGCATATTTGTTTTTCATTAACGAAAAAAAAAACTGTGGATCATTCTTTGTATATTTCTTGGAAAAAAAAAGAAAAGACTAATAGTCATAATAGAGGGAGTTAGGAGGGACCCTATCTATATATAGCTCTCTATATAAATCGGAAGCGTCAACAGGACGGTCCACCGAAAACAATCTATCCTATCTTTCTCAGAGCAGAGTGGAAGAAAGGCCAAGATGCGTGGACTCATTGGAAGCAAAAAAATTCGAGTGGTTTAAATAGATAAGTGAGAAAAGATTTTGAGAGGTGTTGTTTTATGCATGGAGCTGGCTGGGAAAAAAATTGGCAAAGCTCAGAGAAAAATTTCTAAATTGAAAAAAAAAAAAAAAACCTTTTTGTTAATTTTTATCATGTCTTATAGACATGATAAAAATTAACTCTCTCTTCTTTTTGTCTGGGAATGATGTCTCACCGTTTCAAAAAATAGACCATCACTCATCATCCTTTCTAAAATAATAGAATTTCAAGAATGGGATATGTTCTATTTTTCGAAACGGTGAGACATCATTCCCAGACAAAAAGAAGAGAGAGTTAATTTTTATCATGTCTATAAGACATGATAAAAATTAACCCAAATTTTTTTTTTTTTTTTTTTTTTTTTTTTTTTTAATTCAAAATTTTTTTCCAGAGCGCTGAGAAATTTTTCCCAGTCGACTCACTCATCCAAACAAGACATCTAAAATTGTTTCTAGAAGGAGCTCTTATTTTTTTCTATTTAAGAAACTCGAGTTTCGGCTTCCCATCAGTCTGTACTGTGCATTCAACCTGAATACCCATTCTTTTGGAGATAGGGGGGGAACTTTTGCAGTTTTTTTTCTGAAACTCTCTATGGATCAGAGAATCTCACACATATCCTCCTCCGTGGATCGAAATGGAGTGACCGCCACATCTGTTTTAGATAATAGTTTTGAATTTTCCACCTCCTCCCCAAGATTGGACTATCTCAATATTTTTTTTAAAGAAAAACAAAATTATTTTTTATGATTATTCTACAATTTTTAGTTTTTCTTTCCCCCCCCCGACTCTTTAAGAAAAATAAAAACATAAAGCACATTGAAACAGTTCCGATAAATTTTGAAACTGAAAGTCCATCACCTTGTTCTCCACGGGACTAAAATAAGTTTCTCCGGTCTGAGGATCTTCTTGGATTTGAAGAGGTTCTCTCATCACACTCTGCAGCCAGGTCGAAAAGAGGAGAGCGTCTGGACCCAAATCGTTGAGCAGTCTTTCCAGGGAATCGAAGGTGATAAAAGGGGTATAGCGGAGAATCCGGCTGGGGCGGTCCGACGTATCGATCCAGAGATCCGTCGTTAAGGATCGGTAAGGGCGAAAAGGGGCTCGAGAGATCCATTGCTGAATGGTCCGTTGACCTTTCGGACTCATCCAAGTCCCTTGCTGGGAAAGGCAAGTCACGAGTTCCGATCCTCGAAAATAGAGCGTGCCCGACCCCAAGTAAAACGTGAGGGGAATTGTCTTGGCGAACCGGAAACGAATAGCGAGGGAAAAAGACTCTCGCCGTAACCACTCCATGGCGTTTGGTTTTCTCTCTCTCTCTCTCCTGAGAACGAGATGGAAAAAAAAAGAAAAGACAACATATCTCTCGGTTTCTTTTATATATAGGAAGAGAGGGGGGGAAGTGTTCTCGAAAAGACTCATGGGAAATTTCCTCTTCTTCTTTTTGGGGTAGGTGGGAGGAACTCGTTTTTTTTGGCGGAGAGAATGCGTCGGATGACATCCCGAGACATTTAAAAAAAGAATAGATAGGATGGATTCTTCAAGTGGGAAATGCGGGGTGGCTAAGGGATCTTATTTTAAAGAATATTATTACCATTCTTTGAGGGTGAGACGTCTTACCATTAAGTCAGGTAATCCGAGATGATGAGCATTCCTTTTGACATGCCTCATATGTTTTCTAATAGTTATGTAACATAAATTTTCCAGGCTAAGAATACGTGGTTCAACAGCATAATTGAGTAACCGCATATTTTCCTCTTCCAATTTTCCATTTTTTCGCCAGCGTTCTAAAACGGTTTTGGGATCGCAACACCGGACATTCGCACCAGCAAGCAACAACATATCCACGATGAGTTTGCATCGTAATTGACAGGCATAGTGTAAAGGGGTAAAACCAAAAATATCATGTTTGTTCATGTCGCATCCAAGAAGAATCAGTTGCCGAACGATATCATCCATTGAGAACAAAATAGCGAAATGTAAAGCATTTCTTTTCGTTAATCTGTGTTCATAAAAAACGGGTGGTTCCGCGTTTATTATTAATTTTGTGAATATCCATTGATGAAAACTGTTAGAAAAACTCATATTGAATTCAACTCTATTAAATTTACGCGTAGCTTCTTTGATAGATAGGTAGGAGATATCCTTAAATTCTTCACTGGACGGGGTTCTTGAGAAGAGAGGGTAGAACCATGTTGGAGAGCACACACTCATTCTAAAAGGAAACACGGATTGAACTAAAGCGAAACTCGGAATGCTTAAATAGATGAGCGATAGTGCGTTCTTAAAAAATTGGATGGTTTTGTCCATCGAGTTGGCTGGGAAAAATTTCTGAAAGCCAAGAAAAAAAATTTCTAAACCTTGGAAAAAAAAAAATTTGGTTAATTTTTATCATGTCTTAAGACATGATAAAAATTAACTCTCTCTTCTTTTTGTCTGAGAATGATGTCTCATCCTTTCGAATATGTTTCTAAAAATAAATTTCCAAGAACGAAATGAGTCATGTTCTATTTTTAGAAGCATATCGAGACAACAGGTTATCAACATCATTTGAAAAAGAGGGTATAGTTAATTTTTATCATGTCTAAAAACATGATAAAAATTAACAAAAAGTTTTTTTTTTTTTTTTTTTTTTTTAAAGGTTGAAAATTTTTCTGAGAGAAATATTTTTCCCAACGACTTATCTTTTTTACTCCTACCTACTTTCATCCCCCCTCTCACTCTTTCTCTATATAAACGATTGCAGAAGGAATCGCGGCTCATTTTCTTGAGCAGATAGGTCGATAATAGATGGCTACAGGAGACTTAATCATGACGTGTGAAGACGATGATGAACCCTGTTTGGACTTGCAACCTTCTTCGCCTTTATATGAATGTGTTTCTTCGGAGAATGAGTATATCACGTCGTGGTCTGATATATCGCCAACTCCTTCTCCTCCACCTGTCCGCCGTAGGATCAAAAAGAAGAAACCTAATCCAATTCGTGATACTCCTTCTCTGAATTTCAATCCGCCGTTATCGCCCATTTCGTCTTCTTCCTCTCATTATTCAGAAATAATGGACCAATCCTCTCCACCACGCATGCGTTCTACAATCGAAGAAGATCTTCCCTCCTCATCTCATTCTACTTCTTCTACTAAAAAAAAGAAATATCGAACTGAAATTCATCCGAGTGTCATAGGTGTGCTGGCCATCACGTCTGATGGATACACTCTGACAAACAGTGTCCGGTTTGCCTCTAGAGACATGAAAACGTATCGACCGCATACCAAATGGATTCAGCAATTGAATGAGGATCTGCGAAAACTTCATATTCAAAGACTGTATGTCGCGAATGAACATTGTCGAAAAAAAATTTATCAATTGCTCCGTGTTGAATCTGTATGGACAGTAAGCTATAAACCTTCTCGTCGTCCACAGCAATGTGGGTATTGTGGAACGAAATATTGTCATCGATTTATGGCTATGATCGCCCTGCAACAAATAGTGAAATATGGTGTCAATAAATATATTCATTGAAGAACCAAATGAAGTGTCTTTTTTTATAGATGATGATTAGTATTTTGTCCAACCTCCTCTGTGTTCTATGACAGATGCAATTCGTCGAGGCATGGACGCGATTAATGTTTCAAAATAAGTTTCTTCCAAACTATAAAAAGCATCGCGGACCAAGTCCCATAATTCCAATCGGTTTCGAGCTACCCGATTCGCTAATCGACGTTCTAATTCCGCCCAAACATTTTCGACGGGATTCAAATCAGCTCTTTTAGGAGGCCAGTCTTCGACCATAGGAATTTCATGTTCTCGAATCCATTGTGTGACGCGTAAACTCGTATGGATCGGAGAGAGATCGTGCATGAACAAGAGACGATGTTCGGTGATCAAAGGGTTTAAAGAAACATCGGGAGGTTGACTATGATCGAGAAGCACCGGCTCTAAAATATTAGAGAGGTAATAGTCGGCATTTAAATGCTGGATCCCGATTCGACGGATTTGGTTGGGAAATTTTCCGCTCACGCACATCCAGACACTGAGATTAAAACGACCGGAACGTTGACGGCCTTCTAACGCAGAAGAAAAATAACGTTCGTCTTGATAACGCAGGACCTGTCGAGGCCGCCATACGCGAATAGGACCGTACCCGATCGAACTGAATACTTTCTCATCGGAAAATATAATCCGGGACCAATCGTCAACCGTCCATTCCGCACGCTGAGAAGCAAAGTCGTAGCGTCGTTGACGATGAATTTCCCGCAAATAATCTTTTCGGACGGGATGCGCGATACTAATCCTTTTTCTTTTAATCGTCGACGAACCGTTTGAGCGGTGCAAGGCACTTGTAATCGACGACCAATATCCTTCGCGGGTAAAAAGGGATCACCCGTCGACATTTGAAAAATACGTTGATCCATTTCTTGGGTCGTGGCTCGAGGTCGGCCGGATTTGTGTTTGGTTTGATAGTTCTCCTCATTTTCCGAGGAGCGGGAGATCCAATATTGAACTGTGGAAGGAGCGACATTCAAGTGTCGAGCAATTTGACGAACCGTTTGCTCTCGTTCATAATACGAACGACGAATTTCCCGTCTTATTTCAATAGGTGTATACGGCATGATAAGAATAAGAATAATACAAGTAGGATCTTGGTTACCATGTTCCTTGATTTCATTTCAACGTGTCACGGTCCCGATAAAATCGTAGCAGGTGTCAATGGTCAATTGCAGTGCACGGAATGTGATCAAATTCAAGATGCGTATGCTTTTATTTTACGAGCGTCCTTTCCTGATGACAGTGATCCGTTCTTATCAGCTCGTCTAGCTCGAGAATATGCGAATTGGACGGGAGATTTGAACGTACCCTGCACATTTCCTCTCATAGGGATTCCTGGTATTTTACCGATCCGTAATGTTTCCGTCACGTTACGTATTTTATTAAACGGGATTCGATTATTACAATGCGTGAATGCCCCTTTTCGATCCCAGGCCGAACCTTTTGAATCGTATGAATCGCTCGAACGGTTCATGATCGAATACATGGACGAATACGCCCAGCATATTGAAAAAATCGCCAATGAAGAGAATCACTCCCAAGTCGATAAAGAGGCTCTGCACGCTCTTTTCACCAACATGAAATCGCTCATGGAAAATGTCCATCAAGACAAGGACCAACCTTTCAATTTCTTAAGTTATTATCACAAAGTCCTAGCTCCCTATGTAAAAATATGTGACGGCGACGATGCTTCGTTCCTTCTACCTCCTACTTCCAAGGATGTTGAAAAGGATCCCGCTTATGAATTATGTTTGGAAATGAAAGCCTCGAATCAAATTCGGGCTCGTTATTCTCCTTACACGACCCTATTTGATCTTGTGCACGTCATGATTTATTGCAATTTATGCCGGAACGAACTCAACGTGGTGGCGAATTTCGTGTTTGAGTTTGGAGTTCGCATTTGTCGTCGCCCCTTCTTCTTCAAAGAATCGTTCTTGACCCAGCAATTGCGAAAACTGGTCACTTCTCAAATTACGTACCATCGGAATACAGAATTCTACTACCTCCTTCGAGAGATTCAACAAGGCGGCACGTGCGATGCCTTATCACTAGAATTTATTGAAAAAATGAGTCGAATCGAAACCTTTTTAGCGAAAGTGTTCCTAGGAAAAGCGGATGATCGAATAAAGCAGTTTGCGTTCAAACAAAATTTCCCCTACGTCCTGTTTGTTCCGAAAAAAGACGAAGAAGCCACCCAAATTGATGAGTACCTCGGATATCTTTTCGGGACCGGGTTTATTATTTCCAAGCTCAAAGGTAAAGGATTAGTGAAAGGTTCGATCGCGACGGGTAAGAAATTTTACCGTCTTGTACAGAAAGTGGCCTTGAAAATACGCGAATTTGAAAAATCCGACGAAGAAATTTTCTGGACGATGGAAATGGTGAAACTGTTCTTATGTTCCGACGGGTATATGGAAAAAGAATTGAGAATGTTACTCAATGTAGCGACGAAGGAATCTCAAGTTCCCTCTCGTCAAGAAATATGTCAAGGAGGAGGAGGAAGAAGAAACGAAGATGGCGAAGAGATGGATATGTCATAATCAAGTAAATCATTGGGAAAAATGGCAGACGCAGAGGAAGAAATCTGTGGAATTTGCCTGAAGGCCTTCAAAGAAACGAAACGCCATAAAGTCTACAATCTCGATTGTGAGCATTCCTTTCATATTAAATGTATAAAGAAATGGATTCGAGAGTATGGTAAAAAGAAATGCCCGACCTGTCGGACTCGTATCAGCCAGGATGATATGCTCTGTTTTACCAGCGGAACATTGCAAATGGAACATTTAAGAATAGATTCGGATGAAGAGGAAGAGGAGGAAGAACCAGAGGTGGAAGAACCGCCAAGGCAACGACGAAGACGAAGACCCGAAGAAGAATTAGTCGATCTGGGAGGCCATGGTCTCATTTTTTCAGGGCCTAGTACCAGTCAGACGAGACCCAGAAGACAGAGAAGAGAAGATTTAGTGGGAGATTATGCTTATATGGATACACCTAGACAACGTTCACCTACCTCAGATGATGAAGAACGGGAAGTCAACCCTTATTTTGGTCGACCGAATGCATTTTGGAGAGAAATTAGACGACAAAGACGAAGTAGAAGGAATTAGATGATTCTTAAAATAAAAATAAATACAGTACGCAAAAATGGAAAAGTAAGACTCACGACTGGTGTATAATATTTTGTTATCAACAGATCCATCTCCTATACATTGTTAAATCAACAGATCTATTTCCAAATGGAAAAGTAAAACCGACCGACTGTTTAAAAATATTTCTGAAAAAAATTTGATAGTAAAAAAAAAAAAAAAAATCTTTTAGACATGATAAAAATTAACTGTACCTTCTTTTTTATTTTGAATGATGTCACCTTTTCTAAAAATAGATTTCTAAGAATGAATCATGCTTTTCTTGGAAATTTATACTTAGAAACATGTCTAGACAACATGTTGACATCATTCCAAACAAAAATTAACAAAAAGTTTTTTTTTTTTTTTTTTTTAAATATCACATTAGATTTTTTTGAGAAATATTTTCCACCAGTCGGTCAGTTTTACTTTCTTTTTTTGGAGATGTTGATAACGATATATAAGTCGATATATAAGTTTCACTCACTGGGTTCTGATTCATTCGTTTTCGCCTTTGCTTTCACGAGATATCGAGACCGCTTCAGCATTTCGAAGGAAGCTCCTTTGATGTTATACTGTTTCTTCAATCGTCGCTTTAGATTAAATAAATACTGGTAATGAGTTTTTCCAAATAGTTTGGATGGAGGAGCATTGAAAAGAAACTGGAATAACTTTATCTGATTTGGATCCTTATAGACTTCTAAAGATTTAGACGCAAACGCTTTTCGTTTCTCTGGATCATCGTTTAGATAGCCCAAGATGTGAATCATCCTCAATTCCGTTTCTAAAAGTAATAAGACTATCAGCGACAGTTCATCTGTTTCATAATTGGAGAGACAGTGATTACGGATTTGATTCATCTGCTCTGCTGTAAAAAGTTGGTGTTTTCGACGACGAGGTTTCTTGACCACCACCTCATCTGCAGAAGGTAAGAACCATTTTCGTCGAATAGCATTTAAAGCATTTGAAATATATTTCGCGGAACGTTGTTTTTGATCGATAAGATATTGGTGATATTCTTGAAGTGTTTCGGTATGATTTAGATCTTTATGCATTTGTAAACACCAAGTTTCATATTGATTTTCATAAATAGAGTAGACTAATTTACTAGTTTTTGAGGGAGACATGATGCTTCTTTTATTTTTGGTATAATGAAGAACTCTTACTTATTTATAATTTTTTTATTAGGTTTTTGAATCAAAAAAAATATTTATAATAAGAAGAAGAAACAGTAGAAACAAAATGGCCGAATGTTGTCCAATTTGCTTAGACGAACTCATCGCCGAAGATGTAGAAACCATTTCTACTTTAACGTGCCAACATCAGTTCCACACGAAATGTATTGACATTTGGAGAGAAAAAGCATTGACGTGTCCTGTCTGCCGAGAACCGTTTGAAGATGCCCTGCAGAAATTAATTTCTATGTTTCTCCCTTTGCGACGTTCTTTTTTATATGATGTAATTTACGATTATGAAAACCGCATCAGGTTTTCAGACGATGAGGCTGATTTAGATGATTTACTCATGTATGAATTATTGGGACCTTGGGAAACTTCTGATGAGGAAGAGAAGGAGGAAACAGAATCAATCGAACCTGAGGAAGAAAACCAGAGTGAGGAAACTAATTGAGACTGGAAAAAGGAATCGAGACCATAGATGGGTTTGAGTAAATTAGCCGATGACGGATGTAGGGATCGGACTCGAACCGATGGAATGGATTGGAACTGATATTCATCCCATTTCTTTAATCCCATCCGAAGATTTAAAGCCAATGACTTTTTCATATATTCGGAAAGAAGGAATCGCCAGGTTTTGGGACGATACTTTCCAACAATCTCGAGAGCGTTTAACATGCTGAGATAGCATTCTTGAGCTGTCCGACACAGTTTCAAATGAAAGACAACATCCATTTCATTCTCGACTTGCTTCCACCATCTCCCAGTTTGATATTTCCTTGGGTACAGCACTTCATTGTGTGGATATATTTCAGCCTCATCTTCGATCCACGGTTTCATGGTACTGGAAGGAAGGTCGTAGGGATCGCCTAAATGATAATTCAGTAACTGACAATTAGATAAATTGAGATGAAGATGGCTCGTGAAAACAATGAGACGATCGGCATAGGCTGGTTTGACCACCGAGTCTCCAAAATTCGGTTCGATCCAGATGAGAAGATCGCAATGCGTGACGTCGCATTCGTAAGACGGATCTAACCCGGTGACGAACCAATCGTTGGAATCGTCGAGAAGAATATGGACCGTTTTATGATGTCGAACAAAAAGGGTTTCCAAATGATAGGATAAGAGGGAAGGATGTCTTCCTAAATTACCTAATACAACGGTCACGGGTGCGTCTTGACATTTCTTGAAAAGATCTTGAATGGAACCCATGGTGGTTGTTCCGCATACTTGATTCCCGAGACGAGTCAGAAAAGATCCCATGCTTCTTATTCTTTATTTTTTTAACGCAGCTCGCATATATTCTTGATCTTTCTGGAATTCCGATTCAGGATAAGGTGGCTTTTGAAGACTGGCATTCACTTCATTATGAAATTGAAACCAGACGTGGGCAAAGTGTTCGCCTAAAAATCGTTCTTTATACGTTTTGAGTTTGGATAAGTAATGATACACACAAATCCCGCATCGGAGAGTTCGATATAAAGATTCTGTCACAAAGTCTCTCCAAAGAGTTTTCGCGAGACGAATATCCTCGTCCTGCTCGTCCTGAACTGAAAACGCTTCGGCCATCCAATGTAAAAGCCGCCAGTAATAAGGACCAAAGACCAACGTGTTGTGGTAATTGATGTGATGAAAATAATCTTCGGCTGAAAAAGGTTGTGGGGATACGGAAATGCCGATCCGGGTCATCAAGTCTCGAATCGCCTGACTTTTCCCCTGGAGTAATTCAATCACCGCTTCGTCTAAAAAGAAAAAGTATTCGCTCTTCCATCGAATACGGTACAGGAGCGTTAAGACGCAGTACGTGGTCAATTTAAAGAGTTGAATCCAACTGTATTCGCCTACCCAAGCTCCAGGTCGTAGAAACGTCCGTCCCCATTTATCTTGGTTCATTAAATTGGCCATGAATAATAAATAGGTGACGACGACTTCATCTAATCGTTGTTGGGGCTCTTCTTCTCGGAAAGCGGTCGTAAAGTGGGTGACGTCGATACCCGGAGGAGGAGGTGGAGAAGAAGGGGTTTTGAAGTGTAAAAGTTCATGAATTTTATGAGCCACGAACGGTGAAACACGAGCCTGGCTTTCTTGGAGTTCGTTCGAAACGATCGGTTCATCTTCTAAATAAGTTCGTTTTAAACGTTTAAAGGTTTGAGCATCCATTCTCTTTACTTAAACCACCATTGACGAAAACGGCAATACCAATCTCCCACGTCTTTATTTTGCACCAAACTACCGAGTAATTCCCCGAAAGTTGTAAAAATCGTCAGCTTGCGAATGTATCCAAAAGCCAGAAAGAGAAAAATGAGTCCGTTGATGAGGAGGAAAAGGAGAAAGAACCAGCTTTGTGTTAAAATGAGACAAAACAGGATCACGAAGGACGTATACGCTCCAGCGACTAAAAGCGTTCCTAATGTTAAGGAATCCATTTGTTTTTTTTCTTCTTCTTCTCTATTCTTGACCTAATGTCTCGTAATAAAGGGTCCGATACGTAATATTCTGGTAAGCATTATAAACGGGATGGTGGATAAAGAGAAATAATAAAATCCATAAGAGGATCGATACCATATTTTTGTTTTCTTTGTTCTGAGTCAGAAGGGAAGAGATAATAATAAAGTAACTCATATTAATTAAAAAAATGGTTCGAAAGGATAAATCCAAATCTGATAAAGCGGAACGAAAATTGCTTCGAATGGAAGCAGCTCCTCCTAATCATGTAGGAGACCCAGTCGTTGACAACCCCCTTAACAATCACCCTCCAAGCAATCCATCTAACCATCCTCCTCCAATCCATGACAATCCTCCTAATAAGGATAATGTAGGAAATATTCCCATGGACGTGGATGAGGAAATAATTCGTCGGCATAGGCGAGATCTCCTGAATTACGAAGAATACTACCCCGATCGAATGAAATCAGATAAGCGCTATGCCAAATTGGCTGACGGAAATGAGATTTATGCTAAGAATCGACAAGGAGATGAATTTTATATGCTGGATCCCGATGGAAATATTGTGTTTGCAAAACAAATCTCTCCCATCACCGGTAAAATAACCCCTGTCTATGCCGTCGATCATCTGAACCGTTCTATTTTACCCGTCGACGCCCAAAACCGTCCCGTGTATGGATTTGATAGTGATGGAGAACCCATGTTTCCCATGGAAAACGGAAAAATGGTGTATCTGTTCTACGGAGGAAAAGAATGGTATCCGGAAAATCCTCAGACCAAAGAACAAATCTATGCTTTAGACGAGCACCATCGACCCTATTTTGCCAAAGACGAGCATCAAAAGCCTTACTATGCTCGAAAACTCGATGTCAATCAATTCCCTATCGAATATGCCCCTCTCGATTCCAACGGTCAACGGATCTATATTCCCTTACAGAACAATAAATTCCAATACCCATTTAATCTCGTCACAAAACGACCGCTGTTTGAACTCTCTCCGGATCAGGACGAAATGTATTTCCGAAACAATACGCTAGGCGAATATTATCCCGTCAACGAATTCAACGATGAAATTTACGCTCGAGATCGTTTGCACAATGAAATGCCGGCTAGGAACATCGATGGAACCCCTTATTACGCTAAGAGAGCGAGTGGGGACGAATACTATCCCAAGCAACTCAACGGTCTCGAAACGTATATTCGAATTGGAAATAGGGACGAACCGGCCTTAGATGCTTTAGGAGGAGGCATTTATGCGAAAGATGAAAACTTGGACGAATATTATCCGAGAATTTACCATGACGACAATGACGAATAAAGCAAAACGATTACCAAAGGATCTTCGATGGCAAAAGATGAGTATTATGCAGTCGACAATCTTGGAAATCAGCGATATAGAAAGGATCGAAGGGAATTTGAAACATATATTACCACTGACGATCCCAGTCTACTGTATGCCCTAGACAAATATAAAGTTCCCCATTATGCTAAAAAACCCGTGTATATCGGTGGAGAAAAAAAAATTGAGGAGTATTATGGAAAAATCAATAACTTGCCCGTCTTTCTAAAGTACCAGGGTCGAGAAATTATGCCAAAGAGCATTCCGGGGCCGAGATGTATCCCAAAGATTTGTTTGGGAACGACATGATTGCTCGAGATGCCGACGGGCGGTATTATTATGCTAAAGATGAGACAGGAAATGAAAAATATCCCTTGTTGGCCGACGATACGGAACACAAGCCCGAATACATGTCTTACGCCCTCGATAAAAACGGTATTCCGTTCTATCCTATCAATTCTCAGGGTAAACCCATCTATCCTAAAAATGCTACAGGCGATGAATTTTATCAAATCCTTCACCCTTTCACTCAGAAAGTCATCTTTGGAAGAGATACCGATCAGAACCAAGTGTATGCGCGGAAAGCGGATGGAGGCGAAATTTACCCGGATAGCGGTCAATTTGCCATGACGAGGCTGAAAGAATTCTTTTATGCTCATGATAAGAATGGGGTCATTATTTACCCGGTCGATCAACACGGCAACGAACGATATTTAGTGACGGACAAAGGATCGTACGATCAATTGATGAAAGATCCGGCCGTGAAACGATACGCCAAAGATGCAGACAATAATGAAATCTATCCGGAAATTATTCATGCCGATAAGCGCATTACCCAAAAACCTTTAGGAAACCGGTACGCTCAAAATAAATTGGGTGAATATTACTACCCGGTCGATCGATACAATAACGAGTACATTGTCCAGTTCAAGAAAGTGAGTGAGGAACAAATCTTTGCGAGTGGATACCCCATCACGTGTGATCAAATCATCATTGTTCCCAATTTAAATGACAAGCCCTGGACGCCTGCGTTTATACGAGACCCTAGAATTGAACCCGAAAATTTGATAGGCTACTTGTACCGATCGCATTCGAAACCGATGGATTATTTGACCAATTTGAGATCTAAACGCGCTTCTCGACACGGATTCCAACCCTATAAAGTTATATATAATAACTCGGAGGGTAAAGTGGTCGAGAAAGTGGAAAGCGGTCTTCCAGGACAGGAAGATCCAGTGGAAGAGGAAGAGAAAAAGATGAAAAGAAAGAAGAAAATATATGCCAACCCGATACAGTCTGACGAAAATAATCATCAATCCACCACCAACTGGACTAAAATCATTCTTTCTATGATAGGTATCTTGGCCATACTTGCGTTCCTAATCTGCATTAATATACTGTTTAAAAACTAAAGTCGTGAGAGAAAGAAAAATATCTGAAACAATCCATTCTTTAAAAGATTGGGATGTCTTGTCAATCCAGTCGGTTGGAAAAAAATTTTCAGAGCTAAAAAAAAAAAAAAAAAAAAAAAAAAAAAAAAAAAAAAAAAAAAACTTTTTATTAATTTTTATCATGTCTTCTAGACATGATAAAAATTAACTATCTACTCTTTTTGTCTAGGAATGATGTCTCACCCTTTCGAAAATTAAACCATGACTCACCCTTTCTAAAAATAAAATTCCAAGAAATAAATGAGTCATGGTGTATTTTTAGAAACATGGTGAGACATCATTGAAAACAAAAGGGGATAGTTAATTTTTATCATGTCTAGAAGACATGATAAAAATTAACAAAAAGGTTTTTTTTTTTTTTTTTTTTTTTTTTTTTTTTTTTTTTTTTTTTTAATAGCTCTGAGAAATTTTTTCCAGCCGACTGGATTCACAAGTCATCACCATTTTTTTTAGGAATGAACTCTTCCTTATCTATTTAAGCATTTCGAGTTTCGCTTCAAATGTGTACGTGCTGTTGAAGAGGGACCCACCTAGATCCTAGTTGACTCATTCATGGGGAAGGAAAAAAAAAGTATTCTATAACGTGTTGGATAATGTTGGAGGTAAGTCTCTTTCTTTTTCATTTTTTTCTAAAGATTTATGAATGACAAACGGAAAGGTTTCTTTCTTGTAGTCTTGAAGGCGATGAAAATAAAACAAAGCTTCTTGGAAAGCACAATATTTGGTCCGACCTATATGTTTCGGACAAAACGATGAATATTCATAGTTCATTGGTATGGGCGCGGTATGAAACGCCTCCTTGTTCTTGGAGACGAAATTGTAATAAATAGGACGGGCCAGTATCTGGTATAAAACATTAATTTTCCAATAATGAGGGCACTAAATGTTTTTATATCCTGCCGTTAGAGCTACGAGAAACGGTTTTAATTGATCGTACGGCAAATGACCCTCATTCCATGAAAAGCCATGCGTTATATCCGCTAACGGTAAATGAACACTCGATACACTTTGTTTGGCGGAATAGGATAATTCAGACCACGGTATGGGTGGTTCCACGTAGATAATGCCTTGGGAACGATCATGGGTGATATAAGCCACTTCTTTAATAATATATTCGGAAAAGTCATCATTATAAGAAAGATTGATTTCTTTGGCGAGAGGATCACCATTCAATTCGAAACTTTCGAAATTGAGAACGATATAGGATTCCATGTTTTATTTTTATCGGTCATCTTGTTTCAGGAGAACATTGAATCTAAAATCCTCTACGGTTATCACATGAAAATCTCTCAATTTGCCTTTTAGATAGGTGGCTCCAACTAAGTGGATGGATTGAGTTCCATATTTTTTCTTTAATTGTTGGAAACAAATCCGCTCTGATACTTGTACTGCAATAGGTCCTAGACGTATCTTATCCTTGCGAGTGAACAGAGTTATATATTCTATACCCACTCGATGTTGACGAAACTTTTGTAGAAATTGTATTAAGGACCAAGATTGAAGACCCAAGGTCGATTTTAAATCTCTTTCCAAATTAAACGTGGCAGTATGGGAAATAAGAACAATATATCGAAAGGAGGGACCTATTTGTCGATTGAACCGTTCGGTGATTCGCCATGGAAGAAAGGTTGAATGATTCATTTTTTTTTTCAATTTAATTTAATTTTTTTTTCTTCTTCTTCTTCGGTTCGAAGGATTAAACAAGCATGGCAGAGTATTACGATATTTCTGTTTTGAAAACTATTTAATTACCGATTGATCGACTATCCGATTCGTGATTGGGCAAAATCCTCAACTTGAAAACTATCAAGCGACGTACCGGTTTCTGAATTTATTTTTTGAGATTACGCCTCGACTCGTTCGAGATTTTCAATCACAGGCCGTTGCTCATATCCGTCACGTGTTAGATAATATGTCGCAATATGGACACCTATATCTTTTAATCGATCAGCAGCCCCTGTTTAATGCCCTGGAATGGAATGATGAAGAATTTATTTTATCGAATGAAGAAGTCTTAGACCCTATTCGCAAAATGGCCAGTCAGTTTTTTCCTAAAGATTCTGCTCATTACCATATCACTTGCATCTATCTCTTATATTTTTACGCACTACTCGCGAATCCGAAATATACTTGGATCACAATGGATTATTTAATGCACGGCAATAAATATCATCAATATTTATTAGCTAAACATGCTCACGAAGAAAAGTAAAAATAAAATCATTAGACGAGAAATTTATTTTTGAAAAGATAAAGCAATATAATGGAATTTTATCCGAATCGATATGGTAGCGAATATTACAAATATCGAAAAAAAGATCCAGTCTTTGTGAAAAGTGAATATGGTCATGAAAGGTATGCCATTTACTCCCAAAAGGGGGAAATCTATCCCGACAAAGGTGATCCTTTCGCTAAAACCCGAGACGGCCTTCCATATTATGCCAAAGATCGCAAAGGAAATGAAAAATATCCTCTACAACGTAAAAAATCCCTCGTTATTCAAATTAAAAACGAATTCGTTCTGGCCAAATACGCGGACGGAAAAGAACGATACCCGGTGGATTTTAGAGGGAACGAATATTATTTAGTGAAAAATGAAGAACCTTACGTCCTGAAAGATGCCCAAGGTGAAATCTACTTTGCTAAAACATGTAGTGGAAAAGTCCTCATTCCCTGGAATTATTTTGAACAGTACAAGTATCTTCTCTCAGAACATTATAAACGCACATGCGATGCTGCAGGAAACTGCGTTTATCAATCCACGGTACTCGTTGAAGAAATTCTTAAAAAGTTGTTTCCATGCCTCTGTTTGTGCTTAGCTGAAATACCTACAATGGCTTTTATTCTAGCAGCTACGTTAATGTCAATACCAGGACTGTAAGAACAACGTTCTTATATATAGTCAGTGAGAAGAGAAAGACTGACTCGAAGCTGGCTGAGAAAAAATTCTAAAGATTTAAAAAAAAAAAAAAAAAAAAAAAAAAAAAAAATCCCCTTTTTCTTCCGAAATTGATGTCTTCAATTTTCGAAAAATTGAAGACATCAATTTTCAGACTAAAAGGGGTTTTTTTTTTTTTTTTTTAAATCTTTAGAATTTTTTCTCAGCTGTTAGAAATTTTTCCAACCCGACTCGATCGACCGGACATCACCATGTTTTAAGAATGGACTCTCACTTATATATTTCAGCATTGCGAGTTTCACTTCACATGATTCTGTGTTTTTGAAGAAGAAGCATCTTGAAATCTGGCTTTCTTCAGTCAACTTTTGTTTTTTCCAAGTCATTACACAATGAAATGTTGGGAACCTACCTCATGCATATGTAAAAAGGTTAGTAATTCTTGTCTTTTTTCAGATTTTTGATGACAACATTATCGTAATAAATAACTTGTCTTTTATGCTGAGGCAGATCAATGGGTTCATCGTCCACTTTTAAATGTTTCGTGGTTGAGTGTTTTCCCTCTTCGTCGTCATGCTTTCGTTTGAGAGACGAATTCAATTCGGCATTTTCAAACTGAAGGGGTTCTACTATATCCAAAGACGAGGAAATATTATTTTCGGCTGAAAAGGAACTGAAATCCATTTCGGTCCGTTTCAAATGTCCAAATTCATCATTGAAACGCATAATGAGTTCCGTTTCGTGGATGGAGGTGTCGCGCATCGTTTTCAAAAATTGTCGAATGGCCGATTTCAGTTCGTTAAAGGTCGTAACAGAACCGGGAATGATTTGTACATCGGCATACTGTTTGAATTGTGTAAAAATATCGGTCGAAGATAAAAATTCTTTTTTGTATTCTACTAATATTTCAGGTTCGGAACGGTAACGGATCATGCCGTCCTCCATGTTAATATTGTGGGCCAGATGCAGATAAATCATTAAAAAGAAACCTTTATAGGAATCTTCGACGATAGAATCTTTGGTTTCGAGTAAATATTGATCCTGCATCACTTGTTCTGAGGTGAGGGATGGAGCATTTTTCGTAAACACGGCGTCAAAAGGAATCGCTACCACGCGATCATTAAACGCCTCTGTGGCCGTACACACTGGGAACGTATTGGTAGAAGCCATGAGTTTGGCACTGGGAATCGCTCCTACATTTTGCTCGTACAAATTCCGAAAACTGGTGGTCGAATTACCCGTGATTTCTTTCACGAGGTTTTCGTTTAATTTTCCCGACATTTCTTCAACAGTCACTACCCGACAACAAAATAACGAAGAGGCCAGTTCGGGTTGGGCTGATAGTCCTTGACCACTCGTCGTTTGTAAATTGACGGCTCGAATACCATGACTATAGCCTCCAAAGACCTTCGAGATCATTTGAAAGAATTTACTTTTTCCATTGCGCGTGTTGCCTTTCAAAATAAAAAATTTGCGACCGTAATTGGTCGCAATGAGAAGACTGGCCAGGACATCTAAAAGGTACATGAACAGATCGTATTCGAAACACGTATATTTACACATGTGCACATAAAAATGAAGCATGCTTTGAATGAGCGGGTTGGTTTCTAGTTTGTCATGAAACTCGCGCACTTTTTCCCGCAGCGTATCCAGTAAATCGTCCGTGAGGTCGAGAAAACAGCTTTTCAGGTATTGTAGAAAAAATTTCCGGTCGGTTAATAAACGATAGATGGCTATCAAATCCGGATCGTGACGAAATTGCATCAACTCGTGTCGACTAAAATTGATGCCCAGACGTCGATCCGATAGGTAAAATTCCGGAACCGTCCCTCCTACATGACCCGTCAAGAGATTCAGAACCCCATCGTGGGTTCGAATATGCCATTTATGTCGATCCATTTGAATGATTTTACGATCAATGTTGGTTCGACTCAGAATGGACGAGACCACATAATTAATGTTGACCTGTTTCATAATGTCTGTGAAAGGACACATGTTTTTAGTTTTATCGGCAAACTGATTCCGAGCATAGGCCTGAATGGAGGACCAGATGGCATTCATCAGGTTTAGAATTTCTATCTGGTGGGGCACTTCTTGCCAGTACTCGTGGATATTATTCCACATATAGCGTTGAGGTTTCTTACAGGAATTGTGCATGGTAATGACGAGAATCGGAAAATATCGCTCTTGAATTCGATGAATTTGTTCCACGAGCTGATCTCCAGACACCGAATATAAAATAACGCCTTTCATGGTTTTGATAATAGCTTCCAGTTTATCTTTAAATTTGTAAATTTTAGGATTGAGATTCGAACCACAAAAGAGGATCGTGTCGAGAGTAACATCTTGGGAAATGATATCTATAATTTTACTGTTGATTTTTTCCACAGAATCTATGAGTTCGTGAGATTCTAATATCGTACGCAAATGGGATGCGAGTGTATGGGAGGACATTCGTAAATGTTGACACAAGGCACAAAAGACAGGTAAAAAATAGTAACCTTGATTGTACTGCATAATCGTACGAAGGGGATTGGGATCGGAATGCAAACTAGGATTGTCTAACTTGAGAGCTTGATTCACCGTCTGGAATACATCGTTTTCGATGACGATAGAATTTTGACTTTCCCGGTACCATCGTTTTAGAGCCCGGTTATTCGATTCAAAGTCTGAAATCACAAACCCGTTAAACTTGATAAAGTAAAACGTTTTTAACCAATGATGACCTTCGGTTCCAAAATCCTTCCCTTTGTAAATATACATCGGGGTTTTTAGTTTATACACAAATGTAGCCACTTTTTCATCGTCGGGTCCAGCTTCCTCATCTTTGCTAATAAGCGTGGGATACGATACTCGATACAAAGGATCGTACAGTGTCACCACAGGCATCATATATTCATAAAGTTGTTTTTGAATATCCATTGGCTGGAGGTGGAGCAGTTTACGAAAAAAGGAATTGGTATTATCCTTGCGACGTTTAAATTTTGATTGAATGCCTAACAATCGCATGCTGAAAGCATTGGGATTGGTCAAATCTAAACGCCAGGTGGTTTGTTCGTCTACATAAATAATCAGCATGGGTTCGTATTTATTCGTATAGGGCTTGGAGGAATTCACAAGCGTCGCATTTGCTAAAACGTCCAACTGGAAAATAAATTCAGATGTTTCGTGATAGAACCGGGGTTGAAGTTGGCTGCAGAATTGAATATAATCATCATGAGCGATCGAGATTTCCGGCAAATGGACATGAATACCACCTCCTGGACGAACAGCCACAATAAAAGTAAAATGCTTAAGGGATAAAAAGTAAAATTTTAAGGTTGAGAGAATAACAGAATCTACATAATCGTAGAGCATAGATGAAGGAAGGGATGCATCGCATTCGGTTTTAATATCAATATCTAGGATAAGGGAATGATGGGTCGTCGAGCAAAGATCCATCGTTAAAAAAAGATTTTCGGCAGACGTTCGAGTATAAAATCGAGAAAATTGTGCGTAGTCTTTGCGGTTACAGTAAAAGATTCCTCCCGACATCTGGTAGAAAATGTAAGCATCGTTGGGCGCATCTCCAACCGAATTAATCCTTGTTAAATAATGGAGGCTCTGCGACATGATTATATATCTTTAACTTGATTGATATTTCTTAAAAAAATACAAGCAATGCTTTGTAAGTAAATATCCTATAAAATCTCCACGTGCTCCTCTAAAGAATAAATAAACTGAGCACTTTTACCTTCATAAAGTCTGTTCCTATATACTGTTGAATTCACGGCACAGAATGATTTAAAGTGAAATTCGTTTCGCACGTCTTAAATAGATAAACCAGAGTTCTTTCTAGCCAGAACTCAGAAAAAAATTCTAAAGTAGATATTAAAAAAAAAAAAAAAAAAAAAAAAAAAACTTTTTGTTAATTTTTATCATGTCTTTAGACATGATAAAAATTAACTACCTTCCCCTTTTGTCTGGGAATGTTGTCTCACACTTTCGGAAAATAGAACATGACTCATCCTTTCTAAAAATAGAACTCCAATAAAAGAATGGGTCAAGGTATATTTTTTAGAGAGTGAGACATCCTTCCCTGACAAAAAGAGGGGACAGTTAATTTTTATCATGTCTAAAAGACATGATAAAAATTAAAAAAAAGTTTTTTTTTTTTTTTTTTTTTTTTTTTTTTTTTTTTAATATACATTTCAGATTATCTGAGAAATTTTTCCCAGCCAGCTTTTACTTTTCTAGACATAAACGTCCTTGTTTATGTCCTTGAATGACGTCATCTCTCATGTATATATAAAGCGTGTAAGTTGGCTCTGTAGACTTATTCCTTTCGAGGAAGAAGGCGAGATAAAGTAAGCTCTGTCATGGATAATGAAAAGTACTACAATGTTTCGGATTATGTGGAAGCGTATGGAAATGTCTATAGACAATATTATTTTATAGCTGTTCGTTTCAAACTACCCATCTTCCATGTCGATACTTTGAAACATTTTAGCCCGGGTCTCGTTCGAGCACCTTGCATTCTCGTGGTCAGTGAAAATCGACTCATTTTCCAAGGAGAAAATTTAGACAAAGACTATCCGTTTCCTCGTGGGTCTTTAGTGTTTTGCGTGCATGGAACAAAAGAGGATCCTCGTTGGATTAACGTCTCTAGAGATACGACCGATCAGTTTTTACAAAGTTTATTTCCCTCTCGAGATTTTATCAAGGTCTCCTATGAAAATAATACCTTATTTGTTTGTTCGACCATCAATCCGTTTTCCTTGTTCTGGAAAATACTTCCTCGCAATATGGCTTTTCGCGCCTTAAGCGATCTGACGATGACCTACATATAAAGAGAACCTTTCCAGTTAGAGCATTGCATGCGCCTCCGATTTTTCAAACGAAATACGTACGTCTGGGAATCGTGGTCCAACTGGTATCACTATTTACATTTCATGCTCATCCTCCACTTCATACATTTAACGGGACAAGCTGCGAGTGCTCAATTGGCTGCCAAACTTCATAAATTGTGGAAACGCTCCCTTCCACCTTACCTGCATACGGATTCTATTCCATCGGACTTTTATACTTGTGAAATTACTTTTGACAACACGAAATTAACCGGTGTTTGGTTTGTCGTTTTGAATATGTCTTTAGTGATGTATGTTTCGCCCATGATTGCGTCATTCCATCATGAAACGTTCCTCGACGTGAATCGTGAACAATGTAATTATTGGCTACCGTTTTACCGAAGTAATGAATTATGGACCCGAGAAGGATTTAAAATATACGTTTCCCACTTTAGAAAGAATCGTCGCTACTTGAAAGAAGTCATGATTTGGTTATCGTCCCGCTCCGAAGAAAAATATCAATATATGTTGCTCGATTTGAACAAAGTAGCCTACCTTTTAATGATTTAAAAAAAAGCAAAAAGAAAAGAATGTTACGAGAACTGGTTCGATGTCTTATTCAATACCAGTCCGACCCCACTTTTATATCTTTAAATGTCGTTGATGGTCTCAAACAAAATCTTCGAGACGACGTGATCGATGCTTTTCTCCTGAGTCGACCTTTACTCCATCTCTATCCTCAACTGTATAAAAAGAGTTCGAGCATCATCGATTTCTTGTTTCGCATTTCGGGCTTGCATTTGGAAGAGATTGTTCCGATGGAATCGCAGGACCTGGAAAACAAAATCGCTTCTTTGGAAACTGAATTGGAGGCAGATCGGAAAGCTTTTGAGAAACAAATCGAGACGCTCCAACAAGAGCACCGGAACGAAATGCGTTATTTTCTAGCAGAAAAAGAACAATATGTGAATACCGCTCGATTCGGAAAAGAGCATTCAGTCGTGGATTTGCAACGACAATTGGAACGCCTTACATGGGAGAAAGAAACCCTGCAGACTGAGTTGGAGCAGCTGAAACGGAATCACGAAACCTTACAAACTCAGTGGGAGCAATTGAAACTAGATCACGAAACCTTACAGACACAAATTCGAACGCACGAGTCTGAAAAAATACAATGGCAGAGGCAAATAGTAGAACAACAACAACAACAATTGAATAATAATAATAATAATATCGAGTTTCCAAACCGTTTGATGAACGAATGGCAAATGCTCCACCAACGCTACGAAACAGGACTTGAAGAATGGATGCAACGAACGGAAAGTTTAATCCGCCCTTTGCAAATGGCTTTACAAGAAACGATCGAGCAACTGAAACTTCCTCCTTCTTCTACGACTACGGTCATTGAAACTTTACCGCTCGAATCGCCTCCTTCTCAGCAGCTCATGATCGAGTCGTCGCGATCTAAATTAGAGCAATTACAAGAAACCCTCGACCAGTTTTTAACATCGTATCAATCGGAACAAAAATAGCGCGTCCAGCAATTGAACGAGGAACTGAAAGGACAATTGACCCTTTGTCAAAACGAAAAACGGATATTGGAAAAGCAGTTGGAGCAGGGTCAGAAAGAACGAACCGACCTCCTGCAAAAATGGAAAATCGAGTCCGAAACACATTTCCAGGAAGGTATTCAACGCGTTCTTGACACGCTGCAAAAGAAAAATCCTCATATCGAGACGATTCTTCGAGACGAAATGGCTAAACAAATGAAGGAGTTCCACGAAACGCAGTTTATGACGTTTTTACAGACGATCCTTCCCCCCTCATTTTGGAAACCTTTAGGTGCGAACCAAGATTGGAAAACATTTTTCTTCCAGCAAATTCAAACGTATATCCAGTATTTACAAAATTGGCAAACCCAGCTTTTGAACCAATTAACACTTCTCGGGAATGCTTTAAATCAATCGCTAACACCCGACAATTTAGCTCATACCATTCTTCACAGTCTCCCTTCTTCCTCTAAAAGCATGATGGAAGACACGACCCTCTTGCAACGATTGCACGATCTTCAACAATCGATTGAGAACCAGAACGAAGCGAAGGAGGTCCTACAACAAATCCAAGCTCAACTCCATCGGGATCGTAGCCAAGAACATAAAAAATTACAGCAGAGTCTAGAACATGAAAAACGGCAACGCGTCGCTTTGGAAAAGAAACTGGAGGTCCTGAAAACGAATTTGGTAACTCTGATACGGAGTAAATGGAATGCGTATTTTGGGGCCACGGATTACGATCAGATTCTCGCGGAACTCGAAAAAGTATTCCAATTCAAAGAAAATCTAGAGAGGACCCTCGAAACGCAATTGGCGCAACTGAAAGGTCATTTTCCCGAAATACCGGTCGTTCAATTCGATAATTTGGCGTCGAGCATGATCGAATGGGCTCGACAGGTCGAGAATCGTAACGATTGTGAAGTCGAGCTCCGTAAAACCAAAGAACAACTTTTCGAATTGAAACAGAAACTCGATCAAGTCGAAAGTAATTATACGAAATGTAATGAGTACCTCCTCTACGCCAAAACGAAATTGACCACGTTCCTAAAAACGATCCTTCAGAATGACCCTAGTGATCAGAGGGAAGATAAGCCGCAAGCCGTTGTCCATCAACTCCAAAACGTGATTCACGAGCATCGACAATTTCAAGATCTCGTTTATAAACAAATTGTCACGCTTCGAGCCCAGTTTCCGAACATACCGGATCCCATTGAAGAATTGGCGAATTCGGTGATTTTATATTTCGAGCAGGAACGAGACCTATACCGACGGCAGTTGGAGGAACATCCTCACATTACCGAAGTGAAAGAACCCACTACTGCACCGGCCATTACGTATCCTACGGATCAAGTGGAGGAATTACAGCGGGAAGTGAAAGATTTACAAAACCAACTGGAAGTGTCTCGGTCTCGAAACCAAACTTTAGAAAACCAACTGGCTAAAGCTCTCGTAGCTCCGCAGGATATAGAAATGTCCGATACTTCGAAATATAAACGAAAGCACGTATCGACGGTCGACGAAGACTATGTAAGAGGTCTGTCATTGGATTTACAAGATGCCAAACACGCTTTAGATCAATGTCTGGACGAAAAAGCCCACTTGCAAAAGGAATTGGAACACATTAAAACCGAACCAACCCCTTCTCCCTCCGTATCGTCCGATTTCAAAATGCTCAGCGACCTGTTTTATCAATTATACGTGTCCTATTTTCGATTACGATTTGATGTCGTGTACGGAAAAACCGTTTTTTCGTCGGAGGAATATATTAGATCCGTGCTGAATAAATTGGATTTCGTGGATCGAAGCATTCGATCCAATATGACTGTGAAAGAATGGACCGATGTTTTATTGCAATACATCAAGTGGGACGTACAAACTCTGACAGGAGGGTTAGATTGGCAGGGGTCGCATACAGCCTACATTAAAGATGAATTCTTAACCTATTGCATGAATCAAACGATTGAAATCATTGACCGGTACGCGAAAGAATTGAGGAAACAGACCGAGATGTTTAGAAGTCCATAAAATAATAATAAAGGGGAACTATGGAATATTCAGAGTTAATCGATCGTATTCTTGCGCACCCGATTTTAAAAGCGGGGATTGACGAAATCGTTGAAAATAACCCGAGAACGTTAAACCTCGTGAGCCGGGAATGGAAAAATATATTAGCCAACAATCCTCAGTTTCAAGATTTTCAAGCTAAAGCGATCCCGTTCCAGCATCCCGTAGAAAAAGGTTATATTCAGATTGAAAATATTAAAGATTTCAATCATCATTATAATATTCTCGTAGCGGGGTATTGGGTTCTCTGCGCTACTAATTATAAGAGGAATCTGAATGCCCATTCTTTCATATGTAAACTCTGTCCTCCTCTGGTGGACATTACCAAAGCCGTGGCCGCCGATCATTCCCAAATGCTGATTTCAGAACAATGTCGGTTCTTCATTGAAAAATGTAGACCTTCTCTCTGTAAAGCGTGTCGGCAAATGAGTCAACGAAATGATCTGAATTCTCAGATGTCTCAAAATCAATGGTGTTTACGCAAAACCAAAGTGTTTGATGGAACGACCCTTTTAAACGTGTTTCAAGAAACCCTGGACCAAGAATTTGTGAATAACGATATGTTTATTGGTATTTTAAATATTAAAATTAATTCGCGGTACTTTTACGAAACGGACGCTTTGTACTGTAGAGTAGGAGGCATTTGTAGAGATA
The DNA here is from genome assembly GCF_044657685.1 of Stegodyphus dumicola. Taxonomy (NCBI): domain Eukaryota; kingdom Metazoa; phylum Arthropoda; class Arachnida; order Araneae; family Eresidae; genus Stegodyphus; species Stegodyphus dumicola. The sequence goes on from NC_140781.1 coordinate 189,039,153, forward strand.
TGATTCTCTTTCAAGAAGATGCTCTGAATATGATCGAAAAATCCGTGTTTCAGTTAAATATTTTAGAACCTTCTTCGAGAAATATTATTAACGAAACCATTTCCACTACCTTCGATAAAGAGAAAATCAAAACTGAAAGGGTGGATCCAGACCAGGTTCCCATCAAAAGCAAGATCAATCCAGATCTGTGCAAACCATTCAAGAAAGAGAAGCCTAAGAAGGAGGCTGAGGATGTAAAAGGCAATGAGAATCCAGTCTATTTAGGTGAGGTTTCTGCCAGTTCTATGAAGAACAAGTTTAGTAAATTTGCGCATAAGCCGTACGCTCTCAGGTCTCGTCGTAATCTGGATTAGAAGTTAAAAAAAAAAAAAAAAAAAAAAAAAAAAAAAAAACTTTTTGTTAATTTTTATCATGTCTTTAGACATGATAAAAATTAACTACCCTCCCCTTTTTGTCTGGGAATGTTGTCTCACTCTTTCGAAAAATAAACCGTGACTCATTCTTGGAATGATTGCCATTAGAAAGGATGAGTTATAGTCTATTTTTAGAAAGTGTGAGACAACATTCCCAGACAAAAAGGGAAGGGGGTTGTTAATTTTTATCATGTCTAAAGACATGATAAAATTTTTTTTTTTTTTTTTTTTTTTTTTTAGATCTCAAAAATTTTTTCCAGCCGACTCGATCAACAAGACCATCATTTTTTTTCAAGAATGTATTCTCACTTATCTATTTAAGCCATTCAAGTTTCATTTCAGATCGTTTAATGCTGTGGCCTGTGTACAAGCTTCTACATGATGAAAACAGATTCTGTGTCAAGGTATATTACCATTTTGTTTTTTTTTCCTTTTTACATAATAGAAATTTTTCTGTACTGACTTTTTAACCCCCCCAACCAAATCAATTTATTTCTCCAAACCTTTTCGCATTTAGCAAGTTAGGAACCGCGTATCAGAAAACTGCATGGCATTTTTCATAATGAGATTATCGGGCAAATCCTTTCTCGTCAATTGTTTATTTAAAGCCGTTTGTTTGGGATACGTGATGCATTTGGATTGATAGAGATACGAAGATCCTGTTTCTTCTCCAATCACAACAATCGGTTCAGGGTGACAAATATCTTCTAACGTATAAAACCCAACCCCTTTCTTGTACGCGACATTCGAAATGACGGTTTCGGGAACGAGGTCTAAATTAGGTAGTTTATGAAAATCGAATAAACAATGCGCCAGCAGGAAATTGTAAAAAGGAGAGAATTCCGTTTTAGGGTCGACAAAAAGACCTCCATTCGCCATGTCGCATACCTTTATCTTGTCGAAAAGCGTCGCTACATTTGAATTATTAATATAGTGGTATAAACCGCAAAGACGTTGCTGAAGCGTGCTCTTGAAATGAACCATCATTTCTTCTTGCATCTTCGTGGTATTGTTCACGCCTAAACCAATTTCGTTCGTGTTGCCAACACTTAAATTCCGTAGCAGTTCGTAATGGAAACGCCGATCAAACACATCCATGGCGTTATTGCATTTCAAGTCGGTCGGGTCTTGAGAATACAGGTGGTTGATATAGTGTTCGATGCACGGGTTGAGTTTAAACGTGAGATCGTCCAACTGGACGTCGTGTAAATCGGGTCGGAAATGTTTATCCAGGAACTCGCGCGTCGGTAAAATGACAGTATTTTTCGGAAACGAGAAATTTTCCTTCACAATCAGGAAAGGTCCAACGACCTTGGTATGCGATTCCGATTCCATTCGATGATAATAAATTTGCAATCCATAAGGATTTCGAAGATGGTTCAGGCAGAGAATATTCCGAAACGCCGAAATATTGTCCGACCCACAAGGAATTTTTCGATTACTAAAAATACAATTGGATTCGTTCATTGTCTTGGTTTCTGAAAATCCGGCAAGGGTCAAGAGACATGCGATTTTTTAACAAGTCTGGAGGCAAAGTCGCTAAACAATTTAAACGATTCGACATTCCTGTCAAACGAGCAGGGGAGGTCGCTAAAGTCGTCGCGAAGAATAAACCCCTTCAAAAAGCTTTTGATAAAGTGTTTAGTAAGAAAGCTCTTCTGACCGCAGGAGGGGTGACGGCCGTCGCGCTCGGTTCTCAATATGTCAACCAATACATTCGGGACAATTCGGGCTGTTTTCTCTAGAACGGAGGGGACATGGTTTGTAAACTTAAAGAATTGAGTTGTTGTCAACCCGAACCTGTTCACGGGATCGAATCGTGCACGGGATTTCCTATTCAGCAATGGAATGCGTGTGAAGGGTACGACAACGAGAAAGAGGATACGTGTTGTCGATTATGTGATCGTCAATATCACGATTGTACACCGACGCAAGAATTGAAATGCCGTCGACCCACGATCGGAGAAGCTTTAACGCATTTCAGTCAAGACGTGACGGGTTCCATCACGAGTGGTATTTTGGATGTTTTGGGTAATATACCGTACCTAAAACCAATCTTGTTGGGAATCGTTCTTGTCATCATCGGCCTTATTATTTGGAAATTCGTATAAGAAAAGATGGATATCGTTACACTTCAATCCTTAAAAACTCCTATTGATCACCTTCTTCAGCATAAATATCGTCCTCGACTGAATACCGTGGTACCTCAATATATCAAATTTCATAAATTTCCGCCCTTCACGAGCCTCGTCACGCTCGAACTGGTGCGCGATCCAGAAGTACGGGAAGCGGTGCGAGACTATATTCAAACGCTGTTTCGAGAAAAAGAGAAATACGGCTATTTGTATTTTTTGAGTGAACAAAACCTCGTACTTCCATTTACAATTCAATGGAATACAGAATTGGTCGTGGATCCATTGAACTTTTTTACTATCATTACGGAAATAGATCAGATAGCCGACCAGTTCGCTCAACGGGGAGATATGACGTACGAAATAACTCGCGTTGAAATACTCTATTTTTAGTGTTGATTGTGAATATTCAACTCAATTGGATTATGGTCGATTATTTGCTACGATGTAATCAGATGTATGATTACTTGATTGCTGCTCCTAATCGAATCTTGACCAATTCCGAAATGGAAAAGAATACAATATGATCTCCAAGTTACGAAATGCTTCTTCTTCAACCCTCCTGAGCGATCTGAAGTAAAACTTGAAATGTTTAAATAGATAAGCGAAAGTCCATTCTAGAAAGAATTTTGAGATGTCTTGCCAATCGAGACGGCTAGGAAAAATTTCTGAGAGCCCAGAAAAATTTCTGTAGATGAAAAAAAAAAAAAAAAAAAAAAAAAAAAAAAAAAAAAAACTTTTTGTTAATTTTTATCATGTCTTTTAGACATGATAAAAATTAACTCTCTCTTCTTTTTGTCTGAGAAGGATGTCTCACCGTTTGAAAAAAACAAATCATAACTCATCCTTTCTCATGGCAATAATTGCAAGAATGAGTCACGGTTTGTTTTTCGAAACGGTGAGACATCCTTCCCAGCCAAAAAGAAGAGAGAGTTAATTTTTATCATGTCTTAAAGACATGATAAAAATTGACAAAAAGTTTTTTTTTTTTTTTTTTTTTTTTTTAAGCTTTCAGAAATTTTTTCCAGCCGACTCGATTCACAAGACATTTCAAGATGACATCATCGTTTCAAGAATTGTGTATATCAGTGGATAACTTTCGCACTTCTTGTGAGTTGAGTTCCTAGCTGAGCTAAGGGAATCACCATTTCTCAATCTACAGATATTTGTTTCGTTTTTTTTTTTTTTTTTTTTTTTTTTTTTTACAACAGAACACAAGGAGAGGAAACTGGTCGTTCCATAAATTCAATTCTTAACCGGACAATATCGAGAAATTTTCGAGCTTCCCGACTTAGGCGAATGACGATCGGGGACGATGAATTTCTTGGTACAATGATACCTTCTTCTTCTTCGGTTTCGACCGTTTCGGCCGAAAAGCATATTTTATGTCGAGCCAAAGTTATAGCCAATTGAAAGAGTTTCAGGTTGCCGTACCTGATTTCTGGATCCGTGGAACGATTCTGATGATAAAACTCCAGCCATGATTGAACCAGGTAAGGTAGATGAGCATAGGGTTTAGCAAGTGGAACTGGTTTTTCTTCTTCGATTTTGGTTAGACACCATAAATCATGAGGAATGGAAGCATATCGAACTCGGTGAAGCGCATGCTGACAATCGTATTCGTAACTCTCGAGAAACGTCAATTTGCTCACATCTGTGACGGGATGGAACAGACACGCTGTGTTTCTATTAGCAGGTTGTTTCGGATGAGATTCGAGCATGACATAACTTAAACATAAGAAAGCCTTTCTGTATTCAAACCCGATGACCGTCGAACAGAGTACGACCGGTTGAAGTGGATACGTGGTTTCTGGTTCGTAAAGAATAGGAATCCAGTGCACGGTCGTGGGGATGGCTTGATATTCCATGTACCGCTGATACGGTGATCGAACGTATAAAATCGTTTCCGGTTCAGAACCGTTGACGACGAGTCCAATGCATTTCCCGTTAGGATTCGATCGAGTAGCATTTTCGAACCCGATTTGAAACGGGTATTCGATCAAGAGTCCGACCTTCTCAAGCGAATTTCTCTGATCGTACGTATTCAAAATATCTTGGACTATATATTGAGGATGGTGCTGATACGTCCATTGTTTTTGAATGAGCGCCGTACTCTTATTGTACTCAATGGGAAACGGGATGGGTTTCTCAGGATTCACGGACGGTAAAAATTCAATAAAGGAAGACGGAAAAGCCGTTCGCGTTTTCAGAGGATCGTAATAAACGTCCGGTCGATCTTTCCATTCGTTGATAAAATTATGGACGAGGTCGTTCTCGTGATGGACCTGGTTGGACAAAAAACAAAGACGATACCTTTTCCCTCCGTCATCTTCTGGTAAATGTAATCTGGGCCCGTTATCGTCATCAAAGTAATGTCCTCCTGGATACGGTATATCCCATTCGTCTAAATATAGAATTGTATGATTATTTTGGGAGCGGTACACGTTTTCGAACACGGGATTTTGTAAATACCGTTCGATCGTTTTAGGATCTTTCACAAAAAATGGTGTGGCGAAAAGTTTGAAAAGATTGTGGGAGGATTCCGATGAATTCGGGATCGTGGGGAAAATGACCCGTTCGTTTTCTAAAAGAAGGATCCATGATGCATTGCGTTGAAGAAAAACGGTACACGATAAGTCCGACATTTTACAATAGGCGGCTAGGGCCAGAACGAGTGGTTTCTGACTCGGGACGACTTTATCGAAATGAACGAGTTTTCGAATCACAGAAGGTTGAAGCCGCATATGGGCTAAGGGAAAAAAAACGTATCTTGAATCACATTGAATCCTCCTAAATGCAAGCCATGAAATTGGCTGTAAAGTGTAGCGTATTTATGAATATTCATTATCCTTTGCTTTTGAGAGGGTCGGATTAAAAAAAGAAGAAAATAGACATCTGAGAAAGTATCCGCAAGTGGAAAAGCTTACGATGAGCCGATTTTATAGTTGGCGTAGTATCCGAACTGACATTCGCTAAGGGGTCTAATAAAATCTAAAATCCATGGCTAGAGAATAGATGGGGAAAATCTTTTATGCTTCTGATAAAAACCGCTCGTTGTAAATCCAGAATCCATTGGTTAGAACAGATGCGGGAAATGTATTTGGAATTCTAATAAACAGACCAAACTGCCTTGAGTATCTGTAAGTAAAAAATCTTACGATGAGTCAATTTTATAGTTGAAGTAGAATCTTGGATCCATTAAGGATATTGATAGAACTTGTATGTAATTAGAGAGAAAGGAATGAACAAGATAAAATGAGTTATGAATCATTTCTCCGATCCGTTTTTGGATCTAATTATAAGACATTTATGCCTTTTATTCATACTATTCAGCTTTACTGTTTATTTGTCATTACATTAGTAATTTGTCTGACCATCTACATGATTTATGAAACACAACAAGATAAATATTAGGAAAACTATGTTCCCCCTTCATGGTATTTGTTTTTCAGACATATATATTATGGATTAAGTTATTTCTTTATCAATAGCGTCAGATCCTGGCACCCATTCAAAAAATCATTAATAATAATTTAATATCATTAATAAAATTTTGAAACCTTCTAGTATAAACCTTTTTATCAAATTTTTAGTAAAATAACAAAGATCCTAAAATCCTTACCTTTTAAATCTAGTGTGTCCCATAGGACAAACCGGTTTGTCCCATGGGACACACTACATTTAAAAGGTAAGGATTTTAGGATCTTTGTTATTTTACGGTCAAGGAAAATTTAAAAGTTTTATGGAATCCTTATATTTTTTTTAATCAATTTACTTTTTAGGTACCAAAAAAGGATTAGATTAAAAAATATAAGACGAAGTGAAAAATAATAGATAATAATTAAAAATGAAGGGTAGGAATCAAGATGGATACTGAGGAACCTACAACTTTATCTGAAAGGAAAAGAAAAAGAAAAGCATATTTGAAACATTATTGGTCACTGGAACGAGTAAAAGAAGCAAATCGATGGAGAAAACGAGAAAGGCGAAAAGATCCAAACGTTCGATTCAAAGAAAAAGAATACCAACGAATGAGACGATGGAAATGTTGGGATAACGCTCTTCCTAAACATAGACATAAGCCTGACAATACAGTATTCAAACAATGTCCGTCGATGGAGGAATGTCAAAATATTATTAAACGTATGAATATTTCGGAAGGAACACGAGCTAAGTATGAATTTTATTTTAATGAATTCTATGATTGGTGTCAAAAACATGGTGACGGTATAAAATATCATTATAAAAGAGCACTAGAGATATATGAAAAGTATCTGACTGAGGAAAAGAGGAAATCGTATAATAAAATAAAAAATAAAATCGTGTTTTTATACCGTTTGCTCGGTGAAAAAAAGGAGCGCTCGAAACAAATTCATATTAAAAGATGTCAAGGTCCTCTTCTTACATTAAATGATCTCAAAAAACTTAGAAAAATAGTTATAGATCGCTATGAATATGAAGAGATGGCTTTATTTATTCTTGTCATTCTTGAAACTGACTTAAAAGCAAACGAAATTTTAAAACTTCTGAACGAAACAGATCTTCGACGACATTATGCAGAAAAGAAATTGGCATCGTCCAATATATGGGATCAACGTAATCGGTTTTTATATGAATTTTTGGCTTGGGTTATTGCCGGCCCACTTTTCCCTCGATCATTAGATGGTTGCTTAAGAAAATTAAAACGATTCTTTCGAAAGTATTTTCCGTATCGACCCTTTAATCCTTCCTATACCATCATTAAACGTTCCATGAAAATTGCAAAATATCGTAAATATATACGAGAAGAAGCTAAAAAAGAGATGAAATCAGTGTAACTAATGGGAATCAAGATGAATATTGAAGCATCTACAATTTTGTCTGAAAGGAAAAGGAAAAGAAAAGCGTATATGAAATGGTATTGGTCACAGGAAAAAGTAAAAGAAGCAAATCGATTGAGATCTCGAGAAAGGCGAAAAGATCCAAATGTTCGATTCAAAGAGCGGGAATACCAACGAATGAGACGATGGAAATGTTGGGATAGCGCTCTTCCTAAACAGAGACATAAACCTGATAATACAGTATTCAAACCATGTCCGTCAATGGAGGAATGTCAAAATATTATTAAACGTATGAATATTTCGGAAGGAACACGAATTAACTATGAACTTTATTTTAATGAATGCTATGAGTGGTATCGTAAGCATGGTGACGGTATACCAGATCATTATGCTGACGCCTTAAAAAAATATGAAAAATATCTAACTGAGGAAAAGAAGAAATCGCTTAATCAAGTAAAGAATAGACTTTGGTTTCTATATCGTTTGTTAAGTGTTAAAAAGGAGCGTCCGAAACAAACTAATACTAAAAGGTGTCAAAGTTCTCTTCTTACATTAGATGACCTCAAAAGACTTAGAAAAATAGTTATAGATCGCTACGAATATGAAGAAATGGCTTTATTCATTCTGGTCATTCTTGAAACCGAATTAAAAGCAAAAGAAATTTTAAAACTTTTGAACGAAACAGATCTTCGTCGACATTAATGCAGAAAAGAAACTGATGTCATCCAATGTATTGGACCAACGTAATCGGTTTTTGTATGAATTTCTAGCTTGGGTAATTGCCGGCCCACTTTTTCCTCGAAGATTAGATAGTTGCTCAAGAAAACTAAAACAATTCTTTCAAAAGTATTTTCCGAATCGATCCTTTTGTCCTTCCTTTACCATCATTAAACGTTCTATGAAAATTGCAGGTTATCGTAAATATATACAAGAAGAAGCTAAAAAGGAGATGGAATCAGTAACACAAGAGTCTATTCTTTAAAAAACTTTCAAAAAATATAGGGATCATTACTTTTATGGATTGAAAAAGATAATCAGATTGGATCTTCAAAAGCACTTCGTAATCTGAAGTAGAACTCAAAACACTTAGATAGGTTCAAAAAAATAGGATAATCATTTCTTTCTAGTAAAACAAAAAATAATTAAGAAGGAAAAATCTCTTACCTTTATTGAAGCATTTGTCGTAACGTAGAAGCTGCGTTGAAAGATGTTACCTCTTCAGCAGTACAGACTGATCTGTAGGGAATGTCGGATTGTTTAAATAGATAAGTGAGAGTCTGGATAATTAAAAAACCACAAGGATCAAGTCGATCGAATTGGTAGGAAAAATTTTCTGTAAACTTAAAAATTTTCGTCTGAAATTGATGTCTTCAATTTTTCGAAATTGTGAGACATCATTTTCGGACAAAAAGGGGGGGTAATTTCTAATTACACCCAATGTAAGATAGAGTCACAGTTTGTTTTTTCAAAAAATTCGAGACATTTTCAGACGATTTTTTTTTTCAACTTACTCAATTGATTTGGTCCTTACATTTTTTAATGATCCAGTTCATTACGGATCCCGATAAAACCGAGCTATATTCCTATGCACACACTGAGGTTTTCCTTGAATCATAGCCTTTACTTGTGGAAATTGACACATGCATTCATGCTGATTGAACCCCCTATAGATAAATGTACCATTTTGACAAACGTCTTTCGCCAATTCTCCACAATCCGGTCCATTGTAAAAAGCTGGATCCGTACAGTAACACGACCACTGATAGAATCCATTTTTTTCGGTAAGAATAATCATACCCCCTTTTTCAGTTTGACACGGGTAAGGATTCAGTTTGGGCATACAGAGTCCTCGAACACATTGCATTTTTTCCCCGTTTGTGCAAAGAAAATCACATGTATCCACACACCAGACTTTTTCTCGTCGACAATCTTTAAGCGGTATAGATTCGTTCATGGGGATGGAATCCGATTCTATGACAGAAGTAGGACAGAAAAATAGAAAGAGACCAAACATCATCAAGAATATATACATTTCAGCCATCTTTTTTTTTTCTTTGGACAAAAAACAAAGGATAAGGATATGGAAAGACGAGTTGATCAACACGAAGAACGTCGATCTTGTCGTCAAACGGCTCTTCAGTCTAAAATTAATACTTGGCGAGATGCTTGTACGGCATGCTTTAAAATCATGGATGATTGGGCCACGATCGATTTTAAAAAATTCCATTTCATATTTGAACGATGGGTCTCGATTCTCAATCGTATCTTGGAAAATCCAATTCGTCGATTGGACCGTTACGAAATGTCCATGTATTATTGTGAAGAGCCAGGAGGACCCAAAGAGGTTATTCAGTTATATATTAATGAAACCGAAACCGAGGAAGGAAAAATTCCCGTCTACGTTATTTTTAATCTTTTCGAGTTTATTAAAATTCATCGCAATTACTGCTTAAACTATTCCACTTCGAACAAGATGCTAGTAGATCAAAACAGGGGCACGATCAATATGAACACCTATTATGCTAATCAGGTCAATGTAGATCAAACTCGATTTTATCGTAATGAAACGACATGGCAATTATTATTCATTTTTACTTTACATGCCTTGGCTCATTTAGATGTGTTTGATTTATACAATCACGCTTACTATGATACACACCAGCACGTTCGAGATTCAGTTTTCTTCCGATTATATTTCTATGGACAAGTCATTTGGGGAATATAAAGCAAAAAAAAAAATGTCTTATCCTTCCAAAGTTCCTATTGAGTATGTTCAAAAAGTGTTAGAAGAGAAATTAAATCGAAACGTGCGTCGTTCGGAATTAACAGGGACATGTTCGTTGGGGCACGTTTTATTCGACTTGTCTCATTTACAAAAATTTTTTCCCCGCTAAAGTCCAGAAGAGTTTATAAAGTTTCGAGACGATAAATTTATAATCATTCCGGGAAATTACTGGTATGACGCTATGAGTGAAGAACCTCGTGTCCAAGACTATGTAAAACGTTTCTTAAACCGTAATAAAGTAGAAATAAATCCAAATATGCGGCGTCGATCTCAACGTCAACGTTCTAGAAGTCGATCGAGAAGTCGATCTCAAAGTCCAACGAGAGTCCGAACACGATCTCAAAGTCCAACAAGAGTCCGAAGTCGATCTCCAAGTCCAACAAGAGTCCGAAATCGATCCCAAAGTCGCTCTTCGAGTATAGATATACCCATTCGGCATTACTTGGCTCCTCTACCCAAAAAAAGAGGGAGAAAGAGTGTAAGGATCTTAAGTTTTACTAACGTTTATTTTATTTTAAATCTTTACTATCACTTCTTATTTTCTACTTCCGGCCAGAATTATAAGCGTGAAGGATTTTATGCAAAGTTTTCTGGCGAACGCCAAGTATTTAAGTGTGGCCTTTTTGCCAAGCAGGAGAGAGGAAGCAGTGAGTTCGAAGCAGGCCGCTTACCTTAGAAGTTACGCAGTTGCTATTTGCCTTCCAGGCCAGAGGTTTTAATCCTCTTGATAAATTAAACGTATTGTAGTGTTCACAGTCTCTGTGCTACATACGCTTCCTGTTATTATAAGGCCAATCTTATTCTAAAGTTAAATTAGAGTTTAGTTTTATTTTTATACCTTTTACGTTAGACCCCGAGTGGAGGGTTATTGTATTCCGAAGTACGGAAGTCATTGTATATAAAGAAAAATAAAGGGTCTTGTATACCCTTCGTCTGTATCCTGTCTACTTACTACAATTAGTGAACATAGCTTTAGTAAGCTCTCTGTTCCTAGTCAGGTCATTGTATGTTTCCGAAGAAGGTTAGAAGAAACATTGAACCTGATAGTGGCGCCCGACGAAGAATAACCATGGCCGAATTTCAAGAAGAACCTGTGCTGCCTGCAGAAACGGCTCAGAATCCAGAAATGCCAGCTGCCGCTCTGGAAGGATTTGGGTACATCGTCCAGACCATGCGCGCTTCGATGAAACCAGAAGCAACGTTTAATGGAAACTCACAGGTAACCAGTTTTTTGGAAAAATTGGATGACCACTTCATGCTCTACCCCGTGCACGAGTTTCAAAAAGTTACCTTAGCTACCAGCGCTTTGAGGGGCCAAGCGCTTAACTGGTTCAAATGTATCGGCAGAAGTCTCTTGGGTCAAGCAGGAAGTCCCACCTATACTTACGAAAATTTCAAGACTGCCCTACTAAAAGCCTTCCCTGTTGTAAGGGATCGTGCGAAATTAGAAACGGAACTTTTCAGTATATATCAACAAAGAATGGAAAACCTCTCGAGCTTTATTTTAAGAAAAATTCACGTTTTCAAGCTCTTGTATGGAAACCGTCCGGATCCTGAAATAATTCAAGTGATTTTGCCGAGGTTACTACACCAAGTGCAAGACTTTATTGAATTACGAAATCCGACTACACTGGAAAAGTTATTTGAGCTAGCAATGCAGTTTGAAAGTAGAAGAACGGCGGACGTCGAAAGAAGACGCCAATATCAACAGCGAAACCAATTTGGTACGCCAAGACTACAGCAAACTCAAGCACATGGCTACGGAGAAAAAGCGAATCAGTGGGCAAGGAAACCCGAGCATTCAAAAACAGCCGGCGAACGTCGACAGTTCAATAGCAACCCAGGAAAAAAGTCTCAAGGCCAGTGGAGAAAGAAGGAAAGCACCGAAAGGAAAAATAATTTAAACTAAAACGGATTTCTGCTGACGAGAGGGTGCGGAAATCTGAAGGCCACGAAAACCCCTCTTCCTACAAGTTAAATACAGTAATGGTGAAAAATTTAACTCTTCCGAAGATTGAAGTCTTGGTAAATAATATCCCGGCCACCGCACTCCTGGATACCGGCGCGCAGTGTTCCTGTGTGGCAGAAGTCTTTTTTAGAAAGTATTTTCGCAAATACCGCATATATAATGCGGATAATACAACAGTATTAGCGGCGCAAGGAGAACAATGTAAGTGCGTAGGTAAAGTACCTTTGTACATCCGTATCAAGGACGAACAAGTAAAGGTGATGTTTTTTATAGTAAAGAATTTGCAAGCAAATTTAATCCTAGGAATAGACTTTCTTTCAGACGCACAAGCTACACTGGATTTTAATGCAGCGTCCCTTAAGCTGACGATGAAACCAGTGCGTGTAGAAAAGGTTGAACCGCCAAGGTTAAATCTTGACCACCTGCCTAATGACGAGCAAGATAGAATCCGACAAGTGGTAAGTGAATTTGCTTCCTTATTTAGTGATATTCCAGGATTTACTCAGGTTACTAACCATAGTATTGACACCGGAGATGCATTGCCGGTTCGTCAAAAACCATACCGGTATGATAAGAATAAGGAAAAAATTATAGAATGGCATATTACCGATATGCTACGTAAAAAGATCATAACGCCTATCTCAAGTAGTTATGCTAGTCCGGTGGTTTTATGTAAGAAAAATAATGATTATCCTTTGGAGCATCCAAAAAGGTGGAGATTCGCTATTGATTACCGTAAATTAAATTCCATAACGAAATATCCGGTATATCCGTTACCGATCATAGAAGAAATTTTAAGGAACATAAAATCAACCAAATTTATGACGACTTTAGACTTAACGAATGGTTATTTTCAAATAGGGGTCAGGCCTGAGGACGTGCCTAAGACTGCTTTTATAACCAAGTCTGGCACTTATGCATTTTTGCGTATGCCGTTTGGCCTTTCAGGCGCCCCAGCAACATTTCAGCGATGCATGGACATTGTGTTAAGACCTGTTCTTGGAAAGTCCACATTTATCTATTTAGACGATATCATTATTACTGGTGATAATCTCGACCAACATATACAGGATTTAAGACAGGTGTTTTCTTTATTAAATGAGGCCGGTCTAAAAGTTAATGTCGAAAAGTGCAAATTTGCAGCCCCTGAATTAAAATATTTAGGTTACAAAATATCGCAAGAAGGGATCGAGACAGATGAATCAAAAATAATCGCTGTACAAAAGTATCCGACTCCAAACAGGGCAAAGAAGCTCTCTTCTTTTCTAGGACTTTGTTCATATTATAGGTCCTTTATAAAAGATTTTGCGGCTATCGCTGAGCCATTGTTAAAATTAAAAAGGAAAAAGGCAAGATTCTCGTGGACGGCTGAAGCCAATAGTGCTTTCGAAAAATTAAAACAAGCATTAACGCAAGCCCCTGTGTTGAAATTTCCTGAAAAGGATGAAAATTTAGAAATTTCAGCGGATGCTTCGGATTATGCGGTAGGAGCGGTACTTTCGCAAAATCAGCAGCCCGTGGCATTTTTTAGCCGAACTTTAAATCAAACACAAAGAAACTATTCCGCGACCGAGAGAGAGGCACTTGCAGTTCTGTTAGCAGTGCAAAAGTTCCGAGTCTATTTTGGAAAGGCGCCGATAACAGTATATTCTGATCATGCGGCGGTAACTAGATTGTACTCAGGGAAAAATTTATCCCCAAGGTTAATAAGATGGGCACTCAAGCTGCAAGAATATAATCTGGTAATCAAGCATACCCCCGGAAAGGAAAATATCGTAGCAGATGCCCTATCACGAATTAAATTAGACGAACAGGGTAATACCGTAAAAGTTGCAATACTGACAGCGTGTACAATAAATTCCCGAGAAACTGTAATAACCGAACTGGGTAAGGATCCTGAGTTTGGAAGTATTTATGAGTATTTGAAGGATCCTGAAAATTTTAGCCACCAAGATATTGTGGCGATAAGAAATAGGGCGGCCCATTACGAACTAATAGATGGTCTATTATTCTACACAAAAACTACGAATTCCAACAACGAATTTCGACCTGTTATCCCAGCTAGTCTTAGATTAAATATCCTGCAAGAGCTCCATGACAGCCCTTTAGCTTCTCATGCTGGTATTCGAAAAACTATCCAACGCGTACGCGAGGCAGTCTACTTTCCTGAACTGCAAAAGTTAACAAGGGCGTATGTCCAGTCCTGCCCAACATGTCAAGCCGTTAATTATATTAATTTCCGCCCGGCCGGGTTTCTAAATAGTATTAAATCCGAATTTCCAAATGAAATAATCGGCATCGATTTATTGGGCCCTTTCCCCAAAAGTCAGTTAAACAAAAGTCGCTATCTCCTTGTTATGGTTGATCATTTTAGTAAATGGACCGAAATTGTTCCCTTAAAACGAGCCTCCGCGAAATTAGTTACTGATTCTATTTTAAATAAATATATTTTAAAATACGGGGCGCCCCTAAAAGTTATATCGGATAATGGTCCTCAATTTGTAAGTAATATATTTGAAGACATGTGCCAAAAACTGGGCATACGTCATTTAAAAATGGTCCCGTATCGGCCGCAATCAAATATAGCGGAACGGGTCAACAGAAATATAGTGAAAATTATCCGTAGTTATGTTAAAAATTTTCATAAAAGCTGGGATAACTATGTCAATGAATTTGCTTTCGCCCTTAGGACCGCAAAACATGATACAACGGGCAAAACTCCTGCTGAGTTATTGCTAGGCAGAAAGGTTATAACACCGTTAGATAAACTATTTTATGTGCAACAAAGAGCCCCAGAATTTAAAATGGGTGATATAGAAAAACTAATAAAAGAAGCAAGAAAGAATACGGAAGTTGCACAAAGAAAACAGAAGTTATACTATGATCTGAAACGACGGGGAGTAACTTATAAAGTAGGGGATGAAAATCAAGCATTCACTTTCTTCAGCACCAGAAGATAAAACTGCCAAATTTTTTCCACGCTTTGAAGGACCATATGTTATAGAAAAAATAACTCACGCTGTTGTAGTGTTAAAGGCAAGAAATGGTGAAATCTGTTCCGCAAATATTGATCAAATTAAACCCTACTTCGATTGTAATAAAATGATAATCTTTTCAGATCTTTTGCAGGATCCGGTACGGCAGACACCGCAGGTACAAGTTCCAGAGGTGGGAAAACGACAAGTACAAGGGCAAGCCAATGAGAGACAGAAGCAAGTGAAAAGAAAATTGCCCCGCGGAAAAACTGAAGGTAAAAAGAAAAAGAAGCCGTTCCACCGTCCAGAAAACAGAGTGCACGAACACCCCCAGAATGAAGAAGGGAGAAGGACGACGTATGTGGAAAGGACCGGGAGAAAGGACGGCAACTATAACCCGGCTGTGAAACGGAAGATTGACTCATCCGACAGAACTCTCCGCAGCAAAAGTCGCCGAACTGCGGAAGGGCCATCAGCGGCGGAGGAAAAAGTACAAGAAAAATTTGAACGGCCAACAACGAGGTCCAAGCAGGATCACGACAGAAGTTTCCCGGTTCCACCAAGACCAGCTGCCTTCAAACGGCCAAGACCACAAGCAGAGCACAAAAGGAAGGTGTTCAAGGGTGGCCGTACTGGTGAAAAACCGAAGCTTCCAGAGGAAAGCACTGAAGGGCGAGCCCGTACAAGAAGGAGGATCAACCAAGCTACTATCAGCTATACCTTTAAAGACTGGGCCCAGAAAAGGATGTCTGAATATTACAAAGATAAGTAAAATTTTATGTTACTTTACAAACTTAAGTTAATCTTTCATTCTTACTGCAAGTGGCAGATTTCAAGAAGTTTTACCTCATGCGAGGTCTACCTTTAGCGCCAAAAGGGCGAGAAATGAGTTGTGACCGATTTTCTTATTATGTTTTTCAATTACTCGCGCGTAAAACTAAAGTTGATGTATAATAGCGTTGTGTAAAGACTTAAATATTGTAAAAAGTTATTGTATAAATTTTATTTAAAACATTCTAGCAAGAAAGAAGTTTTAGTCTGAAAGACTTTTTGAAATGTAGTATTATTTCAATGTAGAAAGAATTGGCACTTGCTTTGAAAAGAATAGAAGTTAACAATGTACTACTAATGTATGTTTTCAAATGTGTAAAATTAACGGCATGTTGATATGTTCTTGTATACATGTGAACTGTTATTTTGAATGTTAAGAAATACCGTGATATGGTAAAAGTGAAAGTAATGTTAAAAATTTGTTATTCGTGTGACTGTAAAGATTAAATCATGGTGAATATGTGTTAAAGGTTGAATGATGTACTTTCAGAATAGTACCTCAGGGTTTAGAGTTGAAAGTAGGGTGTGTTAAGAGGTCTCGTATGTTGAATTTTAACACGTTAGTGTTTTGATTGTAGGAGGAAGTGTGGCACACGTAGACAGAAACACATACGTGTTTGGTGTTCTTTTACAACACATGTCAGAGAGCACGGGGAGAGATAATTAAAATAGTCATGAATGAAATAAGAATGTTAAGAGAAGTATATTCTATATGTTAATTGCAATGTCATTCTGTAACATTTCATTAAACTAGTTTTCCTTCCAGATCTCTGGAAGGAACCAGAATTGAATAAAGCTCCTGTTTAGATGCAGTACAGATGAAAAAAAAAAAAAAAGATTGTTGTATATCCCGGGAGCTGCTATTGTAACAAATTTCTTTCTTTTAAATTTTCTAGTTTCTAGCTAAGTTATGATTGTAAAAGGTTGGCCTCGCGTTAGTTTTTAGAACTAAAAGTTTTCAACAAGGTCGTTTTAGACCTCAGTTTCAAACAAATTAACTCTGGCGGGAAGTATGTAAGGATCTTAAGTTTTACTAACGTTTATTTTATTTTAAATCTTTACTATCACTTCTTATTTTCTACTTCCGGCCAGAATTATAAGCGTGAAGGATTTTATGCAAAGTTGTCTGGCGAACGCCAAGTATTTAAGTGTGGCCTTTTTGCCAAGCAGGAGAGAGGAAGCAGTGAGTTCGAAGCAGGCCGCTTACCTTAGAAGTTACGCAGTTGCTATTTGCCTTCCAGGCCAGAGGTTTTAATCCTCTTGATAAATTAAACGTATTGTAGTGTTCACAGTCTCTGTGCTACATACGCTTCCTGTTATTATAAGGCCAATCTTATTCTAAAGTTAAATTAGAGTTTAGTTTTATTTTTATACCTTTTACGTTAGACCCCGAGTGGAGGGTCATTGTATTCGGAAGTACGGAAGTCTTTGTATATAAAGAAAAATAAAGGTTCTTGTATACCCTTCGTCTGTATCCTGTCTACTTACTACAATTAGTGAACATAGCTTTAGTAAGCTCTCTGTTCCTAGTCAGGTCATTGTATGTTTCCGAAGAAGGTTAGAAGAAACATTGAACCTGATAAGAGAAAGTCCAAACTCAAAGCTCGTGTTGGCTACGATCAAAAGTTTATAAAAGCCCTCGAGACAAACGAATCGGGTCTGATTCTAAAACCGACTCGAGGAATGGATCGAGATTTAAATTTGCCGTGATCTATTTGTCGGGGTATTCGCCAAGTCTGTCGCTACAAGGATCCTCAAACGAAACGTTACATCAATTTTGTTCGTGACGGGAGTGAAGACGATGAGTACGTGCTGCAACTGGAATATTAACAAATGATGGGATTTTCTAACGGATTAAAAGCCAGCGGGACAAGAGCCTTCCAGTGATCCGAATAATATAAATTATAAGGATCGTAATCATATACATAAGACGGTAAAATGGCTTTATCGGTATGATTCTTCCAAGCATAATCATCTCGAAGGGACAATAATACTGATTTAGAAGTGCACGGTGACAATAAACCTTGAATCATGCGTGTTTCCAGTAAAAGAGATGAACGAGGTCCAAAATATTCGGGATCCATAATTTGATGAGTGATCTTGGCCGTTTTATAGTTATACACCCATAGTCGTATGGACTGGGGTAAATATCGAGTACTTTCGTCGTGAGTTAAGTTCAAAAATTCTCGAATGGCAGGAATGTTACTATTCAGATACATTATGAAATTATAAATTTGTTCTTCGAACATCTTGTATTTAAACATATCAAATTCAGCAAGATGGTGACTGGACAGTTTAACACGAAAACATTTTTCCGGATATTGATTTATATTAAAATCTTTAGGATCGATTTGTCGTCGAATAACCAAT
The DNA here is from genome assembly GCF_044657685.1 of Stegodyphus dumicola. Lineage (NCBI taxonomy): Eukaryota > Metazoa > Arthropoda > Arachnida > Araneae > Eresidae > Stegodyphus > Stegodyphus dumicola. The sequence continues at coordinate 189,057,448 of NC_140781.1, forward strand.
TTACTACTCTCGTCCGAAGTGATAAATTCCAGTTTATATGGATTGGGTTCTTCTAAATATCTTTGATTCAACTCGAAACATGGGGAGTCAAATCGTTTTACTTTCCCGTCTGATTTATAAACCTCTTTGTAATAAATATCCATGACCACATAACCCAATAAAATGGGATATTTTTTCTGTTTCAATAAATCGAGGACGAGTTGTTTATAATCCATCTTCTTGTTTATCTCGCAGAAAGCCACGTTCGAATGAGTTGACGAATAGGCTCATGGGGCATGAGTTCTTGAAAAGTATCTAAAACCTCGGCCAGACTGCGTTGTCGACTTTTACAAATCAGTTGATGCGTTACATCGTTGAAGACGACTTTCTCGGAGAGAATGCATTGACCACGACATTTCTTCTTAAAATAATCCGGATGCATGAGTTTCACGTACCGAATAATGTCTCGAGTCGTTCGTCGTTTCAAGAACCGATGCCATTTCTTCTCGTTTAAAAATTCTCGATGACCGATGCCTTCTCTCTTTTCCACATTCAGAGCTCCAATATCCACGAGCACGGGATGATGGTCCGTGTACACAAAAGAACATAATTTTAAAACGGGAGCCGTTCCTCCGAGTCGATAACAAATACTACACAAGAAAACAATGAACGTGTAAAACGTTTCTGCTAAATATTCCGGTTGAAGAATGCGAGCACTATAAAGTCCAGGATTCATTTCAAAGAGACCTATTGTATATCCCGAACGTTCTCGGAAATGCGTTGCAAAAGGCAACACATACTCCGAACTCAATTGTCGATGAAGAAGGATCAAATCGAAAAAATGTTCGGGCAAGTCACAAGAGCTGCTGGCACTGTAAGATCTCCATTGCATCGAGTGGGAAGTAAACAGGCAGTGGAATCGTCTTTGATTGAAATTATTTAAAATGAGAAAACAGGCATAATCAAAATGCCAAGGACATTTGGAAGGAGCATAATAAACAATTTCTTTCACGTGTTCAATAATAGTATGAGTGGTGGATCGACTCATCTTCTTCTTTCTTTAAAAAAGAAAGATGGTGGTGGTCTGTGTCTTAGATATGGATGAGACGCTTGGATACTTTGAAGGAGAAACATTTCAAATTCGACCCAAAACCAATTTCCTGATCCAGTTTTTACGTCTTTGCAATATCGATATCATTTTGTGGAGTAAAGGTTCGGATGATTATGTCGAGCGAGTGATCAACAGTTCATTGCACGATATTGCACGATATGCGTATCGGATATTTGGCCGCACGCAATGTGAAAAGTCGTGCCGAAAGTATAATATTTCAAAATGTTCGGAACATATCAGAGTCTTGTACGATTACGACATTCTTTTAATTGGGGTCGATGATAACGTCAATGAAAATATGGACGAGCGCTATGATTTAAGAATTCACGTGAAGCCGTACAAGCAGATAGATCCCCGTGATCAAGAACTGTATAAAGTCGTGGAAAAAATTACCCAATTTTGTATAGATCATCAACGAGAGTTGTAGATGAAGCGAGATAGGGTTTTTGCTATGTCAGCTGGGAACCCCATTCCGTATAGAGAAGTGAGTACGAGAAAGTTATGTGTATATAGTTCTTGAAGCAATGACGTCATTTTTAAACAAACCAATAGTAAGCCAGTTTTAAAAAATGATGATTTGGAAAAGGTCGGTTGAAAATCTGGCTGGAAAAAAATCTGTCAGGAAAAATTTACAACTAAAAAAAAAAAAAAAAAAAAAAAAAAAAAAAAAAACTTTTTGTTAATTTTTATCATGTCTTCTAGACATGATAAAAATTAATGACCCCCTTTTTTGTTTTCAATGATGTCTCAGCACCATCTTTCTAAAATACACCATGACTCACCATTTCTAAAAATAAAATTCCAAGAAAAGAATGCGTCATAGTTTATTTTTAGAAATGGCAAGACATCATTCAGAGACAAAAGGGTGGTAGTGTTAATTTTTATCAAAATTAACACTACCACCAAAAAGTTTTTTTTTTTTTTTTTTTTTTTTATTACTCTCCAGATATTTTTCTTCCAGCTCTCACAAAATTTTTTTTTCCACTCGACTTCATCAACCAAACAAGACATTGCAAAATTCTTTCTAGAATGAATTCTCGCTTATCTATTTAAGTCATCCCATTTTCGTTTCAAATCAGTTTGTGCTGCTGAAGAGGTAACATCTCCTAAGGCCAGTAGTCTAATAACCAAGGTACTACATTCTGCTTTGTTCGAAAAGAAGAAATCTATTGAGTAAGAATGGATTATTCGTTGATTATCAAGAATATTCTTTCTTCTCCCATCCTTGAGAAAGCTATCGACGAATTAAAAGAACGTCAAGGTGCTCTCAACTTAATATGTCCCAACTGGGAAGATGTTTTAAATCACGATCCGCTGTACGAGACACATTGTCAACAAAAAGTTCAATTTTCCAAAGGAACTCGAAAAGATACTGTTCACATCCGAAACATTATTGGTTTACAAAATTGCTATAATGTTCTCGTGGCTGGTTATTGGTATTTGAAACCGGGGAAGAATAATAAAACAGGAACTTCGTTCATGACTCGACTGTGTGCTCCTTTAACTAAAATTGGCGAAAGCATGAAAGAGAATCCGCAACACAAATTTGCGGAGAATTGTCGTTTTTTCATGGACCGGTGTGATCCCGCGTTTTGCTCTGCTTGTAAAGGAGCCCAAGATAAATTTCAAATTCATAGAAATATGTGGTGTATACGAAAGAGTCGGATCTTTAATGGAGCGGGTTTAAAAAATACTTTTCAGTGTTCGATTGAAAATATGTTTGGTACGACGACTTCTTTTCTGGGTATTCTAAACCTTCAAATTTCTAACCGGTACACTTTCGGAGAAAATTCGTACAAGATAGGAGGTTTAGTTCGCGAATTTATCTTATTTACAGAATCTGTTCTGTTCTCGACCGATCTGGATATTGAAACTCCTCTTTCCCTCCCTGTAGTCGAAGAGATGGAAGAAGGGGAAGAGAAGTGTCCCGAAATTATCGGCATTCCCAATTACTTCAAACCCGTTACTCATTTTTAAATAAGAAGAAAGCATTTAGAAATGGATTTATGGAAAATCCATCGTCAACATTTATTATCCAAACGACGTTACCGATTTTTTGCCAAGATGGCTCAAAAAGAAATGGATCAACTTCCCTATCTCACCCCTCATAATATGTTTATTCATCGAGGTTTATCGGAATCGCTGTTGAGTAACAGTTTTGTGATTACCGATCATATGCTTTCCAGCATTATACACCGAAAAGATAATATTGATCCTCAGTACAGTCAATATTTGAACAAAATCATTCCTTGCCGCAATTTTAATCAACCTCTCCTCCTTCAGTTAATAGCCACCTCGATCGCGGAAAAGGTGAAACCGGAACAGAAAGAATTACCGATGGACACAAGAGGACTTCCTAAAGACCCAATAGAGGATCCAAACGCTAGGAAAGTAAGTGTTATTAAGGGGGGTCCAGGAACCTCCACGGAGGATGCACTGAATCAAATGTTTGGCGTAAACAAGTAATTTAAAAAATAATGGACGACCCTGTCAAAATGGTGAAGGCTCAACGAAACGATATGGTCTACAGTGTTCGAAAGTATTTATTATCGATCCAGAATCTACAAACCAAATATAAATTTTTGCAATATTTTGAACAAATAGGGGCTCAACGAGATAATGCCGGTCTGGTGCATGAAGATCGAGGCGATAAAATAAAAGTTGTGAACCTCTATTGAAAAAAAGAAGATGACGCTTTGGATATTTCTTCTCGTCTTTTATCTTTACCTGATCATGATCTACCTGTTTCGAAACGAGTCACAAACAACTACAACCCCTCCTTGGCAATCCATTTCCTACCACGCTCCTCAGCGGACGACGCTTTATTCGACTTGCATTCACGCAACCGATTGTGACGACGATCAAATATGTTTTCGGGGTGAATGTCTTCCCAAACTCCTTCCCCATACCACTTGTTCTTCAGCTACGGGAGAGTGGGTTCTGGTGAATCAAAAAGGATTGAAATTCGCGACCTGTTTTTGTAAATACCCTCATCTCGTCACGCAAAAAGAACGCGGGGGGAATTGTGACGTAGACATTGCTTGCGGACCTCACGGCCGATTAGAAAGTTTAGACAAAGATCCTTTGAAAGAAGGTAAATGTGTTTGCGATTTTGGATACAAGCCGCTTTTGCAAGGTTTCGGGTGTGAAGAAATGACAGCTCACGAACGATTAGCGTTTTCGAAGGAAGAAGAAAAAAACAACGTATGGGATCCGACCGTATTTTCCGAAAAGTATCTCGCGTCTTTTCAAAAACCCGGTTACTTCCAGCAGCCCTGTTCCTTCCATGCTTTTACAGGTCAGCCTTTAAAACATACTTTTTATCATGCAGAATTTGGAAGTTGTGTGTGTGATCCGAGGTATGGGAATATCGGGGTGCGACTCGATCATCCCTATTATTTGAAAAATAACGATAAGGGCTATAATGCTTGCGCGAATATTTTTAAAAGCGAACCCGATTCCCCGATCCATCATGTGAAACTGTTTGCCTATTTCTACATGTTTGATTATTCGCCGGTCGCGTTCATCGAATTTGAAAATTTAGACCCGACTCAATTATCCTATCCTTTCAATTATTACGTGGTCCAATCCAAGAAACACCATCTACAAATCGAAGAAACGTGGCCTTTTGACTACATGCAATATGTTTTTAAGTACCTTCCCTTTACGGTGCATACGCGTCACTGCCACGAAGATCCTATTTTTCATGTCAAAACGTGCTACGAAACCATTATTCGACAAAACCAGCTCACGCGTTGCCAGTTGATCGAGCAAGAACTGGATGGAAAATTAAGTCAACACGCGAACGCCTACACGCTCGTGTATCGATATCCCGTACGTCATTTTTCAGAGGAGGATCGACGCGTTCCCGAAATTTATCAAGGCCATGTCGTTCTCAATCCTTTCCATTTACTGTTGAAAACCCTCCCAAACCTTCTTCGATCGAACGGTATTCAGATGAAACCGAATGAGGAAGGCATGTGGCACGTCACGTTTGCTCGAGCTCCTTATGTAGAAACATATGCGGCGACGTTAGATCCAGCCATCTTTCCCGATATTAAAGGAGAACCCACGAAAGCGTTGGAAAAAGGTCATTTCTTTTAAAGAGAAAGAGAGAGAAAATCAAAATAAAAGAAAGGGAGACATATAATCAAAATAAAAATGAAACGCGCTCATGAAGAATCCGAAAAGGAAATGAACCATGGAGAGGGGGAGAAGGAGGAAGAAGAACCTACCCATAAACGAATTAAACAGTCGGACGTGTCTCTATTATTAGAGCTTCAAAATAAACACACAGATCCCGGTCAGCAAATGAATCGATAATTGGAAACGGCTCGCGAAAAATATCTCGTTTGTTATCTACGGAAAGTCATTGAAAAACTGCCCATGAGTAAACACGTTCTAGATTCAACGACCGAAATTCCAGAAGGCTACGAAGGATTTTTAAAAATGTACAGTATCGCTAAAACATGCGTCCATTCGGAAATTCAGTTAAAAAAATTGATGGCGTTTAATTCCATCTTTGACATGTTGAATGGCTTGATCGGGAAAGTCATTCACGATAAATATATCGCTCCATATTTAACGAAACTAGTCACCGATCATGATTTGAATCGGGCTTTTGCCGTATTCCAAGAAACTCTGCAAGCAGACGATACGAACGTATCCACGGAACTCCATTGCGTTTCGTTTTTGATTCAAGACGAATTGTCAAAGAAGGAACCTCTCAAAGTCCCCAATCCTTTGTATAATCGTTTCACGCAGCAAATGTATGCCGTCAGTAAATACGTGACAAGTATATTAATGGCGATCGCAGCGAATCATTCAACTGCATCTACGCCTGACTTTGAAATGATCGGAACACCTAGAAAAGGAGAAAAATAACCAATGAAAAAAAAAGCTTAGGAATACGAAAGTCCATTAGTAACAAAACATGACAATGTCAGTTGGAAAATTTTTCTAAGAGTTAAAAAAAAAAAAAAAAAAAACTTTTTGTTAATTTTTATCATGTCTTTAGACATGATAAAAATTAACTCTACCCCCTTTTTCTTTTTTGTTGTGAATGATGTCTCACACTTTCTAAAACTAGATTTCTAAGCAAAAGAATAAGTCATATCGTTCTTGGAAATTTATTTTAGAAACATGTTGACACCTGATTCAAACCAAAATAAGGGGTGAGGGGTGGTAAAGTTAATTTTTATCATGTCTAAAAACATGATAAAAATTAACAAAAAGTTTTTTTTTTTTTTTTTTTTTTTTTTTTTGCCAGTTTGATGTGGACAAGAAGTTACCCTTTTTTAACCAGAATAAACTTTCACTTAACTATTTAAATCGTCAGTCAGTGCTGTGGCCTGGATCCAAGCTTATACTCCATAGGAAAAACCTTCTTATTTGGGTCCATATTCTTAAAAGAATTTCTTTTTTTGAATGTCTATTCTCCATTCGATAAACCACGCAACCAACACCAGAAACACGATCCATCGAAACTGAAATATATAGAAGAGTTTAGGAATGAAATTAAATCCATGGAATATAGTTTCGGCCGCTTCATGGTATCGTAAACGCCGATCAAGGTTGACGAGCTGTTTAACCGGTTCAGGAGCGATTAATAATTGTCTGTCTTGATTCACCAGAATCACGGAATGAGCCCAATCCACCTCATTTAAAGAATCCACGTTGAATTTTTCTGCCGAGGGGTAATTGGGATAAACATGTTCCGTTACATATCGTAAATGCGCGTCTAAGAGTTGAGCTGTAAAAATAATATTTTTGGGATACGTCAATAACAATTGACTTCTTAGAAATTCTTCCTGATAAGGAATCCAAGCTGATGAAGGATTAAGAATCGTTTCCATCATGATATTATTTCATCTACTCTGTTTTTTTCTTCTTTACCTATTCCAATGTTTCATGTACCGAAATTTACTCGTCTATTATTCGGGACAATCCATCCCTTTTCATTTCAATCTTCTTCAATGGTATCGACAAGTCCATCAAGAAATCACATAATAAAGGAATCATTAGTGGATAAAACAATGTTTGGTTTTAATCTTCGTTCGACTCTCGCCATAACCATTTTAATATGTCTGGTGACAACACTGGTCATCATGGCCCTCATCGTATATCGTCTCTCCTACGGCAGTGTGACTTTCGTTTACGATGCTGCTGATCCGAATAAAGTCACGACCAAAGGAACGACAGCGAGCGATTTCTGGGCCAACAATAAAATGTTGCTCATTGCTCCAACGGTTGTCAATGTGATCAATATACTAATGGTCGGTTTATTACTTTACGTGTAACCGAAAAGAGAATAAAGACTAGATTCAAAAATACATCACGATGGATACAAAGGCTATCATGGTAATTATCTTATTAGGAATTGTATTTGTCTCGTTACTCAATTTCGGCTACCTGGCAACAGCTATTTACAGTGATGCGACACCCAAAACAGGAGCCGAACATTTTAATCAACGCAACTGGATGTTTTACGGAAATATAATGTTACATATTATTGCTCTGATGCTAGGTGGAGGCATTTTTATGAAAAAGTAATGATTTAATTAAAAAAATATGACAAGACCTACCCAAGATGAATCCAAAATCTTTCAGAGAAATACTTTCATAGATAACGATGAGTCACTCGTATTCATAAACACGTTCAAGGTGATGGACGGGCGTAACTTCAATCCAAGAAGAAATATACCAACAACTGCTTTTATTGACATCTTGCCCACTCAAGAAGGAAAAACAAGAATGATCAGAGTCAGCTAGAAAAATTTCCCAAGAGCTATAAAAAAAAAAAAAAAAAAAAAAAAAAAAAAAAAAAAAACTTTTTATTAATTTTTATCATGTCTTCTAGATATGAAAAAAATTCACTCTACCCTCCTTTTCATTTTGAATGATGTCAACATGTTTCTAAAAATAGATCTCTAAGAATGAATCATACTTTTCTTGGAAATCTATTTTTAGACACATGTTGACATCATTCAAAACGTAAAGGAGGGTAGAGTTAATTTTTATCATGTCTAAAGACAACAAAAAGTTTTTTTTTTTTTTTTTTTTTTTTTTTTACTAGAGAATATTTTTCTCAGCTCTCAGAAATTTTCACAGCCAACTCGATTGACCAGACATCACCATTTTCTTACAATAATGAACTTTCACTTATTTATTTAAACCATCCCAGTTTCACTTCAAAAAATCAGTCTGTGCTATGACCTGAATACAAGCTTCTGTTCAGGTATGTTAATAATATATTTTTTGTTTCTTTGGCTTTTCGCGTTTAGTTTATGTGATTCGTCTTTCGCTATAGAGATCCAATATTTTATAATGGCAATTTTGATTTAAGATGGTCACCATTTTCGCCATTTTCCGTAGCGCTTGATCTGCTCGAGTGTCCATGTTGCGTCTATCTTCATAAGACATATCTAAATACAGCTCATTGGCGTTCGGTTCAATATTTAGGTGATACACTTCATGATTGCGTTCTTTGTCCATGAGAAACTTGAACACATCAAATTCATTTGGCCGGCGATCGGATTTGAACGGTTTCAGGACTCTCGGACTGTAAAGTCGTTTCCCCTTCGGATCAAAGACGAAACCCGGACAAGGTCCACCTTTTTGAGAACGAACTTCCACCTCGTCCGGTTCGACATCTTCTTCGACCTGTCGGCCATTGTCGGAACGATACTGTAATTTAAACCGTCGCCAATTTTCAATAAACGCGTCGAGAGTATCCTCCGATTCTGGAAAATATTGTCGGTAAAGCGTTTCGGCTTGAGTTTGTTCTTCGGGTAATAAATTGGCATGCTCCACATATTCAGTGAACAATTTCCGGAAAATAGGATCTTTCTCACTTAAATAAGTGAGTCATTTCGTATAACTGTTCGACAAAATTCATGATGGAAGTGCTTTTTTCTTCTTATTATTATTATTGAATTTTCAAAGCGGACATTATATCTTCCATTCTCTCACATTGATAGCGGTATTTTAAATATTTGAAAGATGTGATGGCCATGAGCGCTAGAAAAATGACGAGCGTTAAGACCGTGAAATGAAATTTAAAGTGAGTTTCTTCCTCATGCACAATCAGCACGCAAATGGAATAGAGTAATCCGCCCGCTAAAGCAAAGATACCGAACGGTTCTAGCTTCGAAATATTCATGGGGATCCTAAAAGCGACTGGGCAACTCTCAAGTTAGTAAATACTTTATTCCAAAATTCTTCGTGAATAGCGAGCGAATTTTCTAAAGAGGCCTGGAACGTTTCGTACTGAGGCAAAGTTTGAGCAAACGATAAAATACAGTCTTTGGGATTCTGCATCGGCGTATGAACTAACCATTCGCGTAACCGGTTCCACGTCTCGGGCCAACATTGAATTTCTTGGTTGAACCGATCGGCAATCGAGGGACCGAACGTTTCATTCAAAAACCAAGAAATGCAAGCTACAGTTTGTTTCATAATCGTTTCTGAATTCATGGTTCCTTATTTTTAAATATTTTTTTTCATTTATTTCAAAAAAAGAAAAAGAAGAGCAAAGAATGAATCATTTAGACGAATAGTTTCAGTACCTTCTCCAACACAAGAAAACAATTGTGTTTGGGAACCTGAGTCGATTACCCTATGTAATCAACGATTACATTTCCAAACATTTATCCCACCTCACCATTTTTGTCATTTGTCCCTTTTATACGTACCCGTCTCCCCCTCATGTGCGTGTAATTAAACCGGAAGAATTGAGCACGAACACGTGCGATTTATTATTCTACATTGAACCTTTTCCGCATGCCGTTTTACACCACGACATTAAAACGGCTCAACACCTCGTCATTTTAACGAGCCACATGATTTTTATCGATCGATACCATACGTGTTCCTATTTATCCTATTTTCATTTCCCGGGAAGTTTAGAAAGGTATATGGAAAAAACCAAACAGCTGATGGATTTCGAACAGACGTTCCTTTACAAAACGGATCTACCCGAAGTTAAAGAGTCCAAGAAAGCTCTTTCGATCGGTCCTAGTCCTACCCTGGATCGATGGATCAGTCCCGAGAATCCCGATCCGACTCCCTTAGAAAACATGTCATGGATTTTAATCGATCTCACGTCCTTCCGGAATACGTCGTCACTGTTATTTCATTTTTGGACAGCTTTTGATTACATGCTGAATCATATCGATCGCATTGAAGGCTGGCAATTGTGTTTTAAAACGTTCGCGGAAGCTCGTGCTTATAAGAAACTCGTTCAGAAATGGATCGATTATCTCTGTTGTAGGGAATTCCAGCACGGGAACGTGTTACAATTGAATGAAATTCTCTCCCTCACGCCTTTTTATCGAGCAGGGACGGTCGATCTTCCCATTATTTTAGAAAAGAAACGATTCGGACCTTTGGAATATATTCTTTGCACATCGGTTCAAGATGCGTATCGAGCTTCTATGCGATATAACTTAGATCCTGTCGTTGGATCCGTGTTTCGATTGAAATAAAGTCAGAATGAATGATCCTAACGAGGATGATGTTTCGAAGGAAATTCCACCTCTTGGAACACCCGAAGTTATTTATTATGACGATATTCTACCTTCACAAATTCAAAACCAAGTCGACCTTCCTGACGATTTCGAACTTCAATTTCCTCTCCACACGTATGCCAAATCCGATTTAACCACTAGCCCTTACATTATTCGACCGTCCGTTTCTCCTTCTTCTCGAAGTTCGAGTCCAAGTTCAAGAAGAAGTCCAAGAAAACGCAGTCCGAGTCCAAGAAGGAGCAGAAGTCCAAGTCTAAGCAGGAGCAGAAGTCCAAGTCCAAGAAGAAAAAGTCAGAGAAATCGTAGTCGTAGTTTAGAAATACGTCATTCTAGAAGAAGAAGTCCTGTAAGAAGAAGTCGTTCGGCTTCCTTTTGATCGTCTGCATCTTCTTCTTCCTCTCCTTCCAATATCAATCGTAGAGGAACACAAAGACCCATTCGTAGAAGACCTATGAAAAAACGTCGAGGATACGTTCTTGGATCTCGAACCGTTCGTGTGGGTCCTAATCGATTGCTTCATAAATATGGTAACCATTCCATTACGTTTGTGACCGAAGGTGGGGCCCACATACGAAATAAGAAAATTCCCAATAAAGCTTGTCGATATCTATTAAGTCATTGCTCACGACGGCATCCAACAGCTCGAGATCGATTGCCACGACAAGCTCGTATTGTTTTGAGAAAGAAAAGAGCTTAAACACAACGAGTTGAAAAAGAAACAATATCCAAGCAATTCACAAAAGCCAAAAAACAATTCAACAAAATAATAAAGTTCACTTACCAAAATGTGTATATAATAGACTTTAACTGAAGCTCTTTCGAGGCTGGTATCCAAAGCACAAACTGATCTGAAACCGAAACTCGAGTAATTTAAATAGTTAAGTGAAAGTCCTTTTTCTGGTTTTATCGATCGAACCAACTGGGAAAAATTTTCAGAACTGTATTAAAAAAAAAAAAAAAAAAAAAACTTTTTGTTAATTTTAATCATGTCTTCAGACATGATTAAAATTAACTATCCCCCCTTTTGTTCAAATGATGTTAATCTGTTGTCTCGATATGTTTCTAAAAATAGAACATGACTCATTTCTTTCTTGGAAATTTATTTTTAGAAATATGTTCGAAAGGATGAGACATCATTCCCAGACAAAAAGAAGATAGAGTTGATTTTTATCATGTCTATAAGACATGATAAAAATTAACAAAAAGTTTTTTTTTTTTTTTTTTTTTTTTTTTTTTTTTAAAGCTGAAATTTTTTCTTACTACCCAACTTTTGCTTCTCCTTTCTACCTCCCCCCTTTCGTTTCACAGTATATAAACAGCTGGAGCTGATGAGACGATTTTCTCATTTCATACTGACAAGATGGATCAGGAAAACACTGTAACCCTGGAGCCTTTGACATTACCCTTGAAGGATCGTCTCAAGTACGTGTTGGATGAAGTCGTGCTGGAAGAATTTAATCAATCTAATTTGTTTACGACTAAAACCACCGTTCAGTTGAGAGTTTTAAAAAGAATAGCTAATATGATGATGTTTCCGTGGACCTTGATTCAAGATTTGAAACCTCTTGTACCCGTCCATCGATACTGTTTAAATACCATTTGGCGTTTATGGATGGATGTGCAACAGCAGTTGGTACAAAATAAAACCATCTCCACGCCAGATGAATGGAATATGATCGAGAAAGTTTTATCTAAAGACTATTCTAGATCGACCGATCTAATAAGACTTTCCAACATCTTATTCAAACGACAGGAAATACGTAAGATAGAAGTGTATAAATTATTTGCCGTAGACGGATTGCTGGGCGAGGATCTGCAAAAGTATGTTTTTAATCTACAGTACGGAGGAGATGAAAAAACACCTTTAAACGAACAAGAAGCTCTAGATTTTAAAGCAGTTCATGCTCGAATCGTCCGTTGTTTATATCACGAAGTTTCCAAACGATCGGAATCTCTTCTCTACGTGGATGTGATTCAACGTACTATAGAAGAAATAATAAACACTACACCTTCTACCAGTGATGAAGTAAGCGAATGGGGTGCATTGTATTTAAAGTATCTTGGAGAGGATCTATTTTCAAATATATTTTACGAAATTAAAGTCTGGAAGACGAAAGAATTGGAACAATACCAGGCGAAAAAGAATCAACAAGAAAATAATTCTCAAAAGACAAAGAATGTGAGAGAGGATCCTAGAATCAAGAAGAAAAACAGAAATAATATGTCGGACCCTACTTTAGCTTCGAGTGATTATTTCGACCCTTCGATTGTCGATTTGCAACCTATTCGTTATCCTTCTCCCAAGAGTCCACCTCCATCGGAAAAGGGGGAAGAAGATCCTATTTCTCCCGAGAGTCCACCTCCATCGGAAAGGGGAGGAGAAGATCCTGTAGAAGATTCCTTCGAAAGACTAGAGTGTGAAGACGAAAATGTAGAAACTACAAGTAGTGAACAAGGCAAAATGAACCCCTAGAGACTCGGAACATTTTTTCCATGGCTCTTTAATGGAATATAAAGAGTGGACAGTCCAATAATACATTGAAGGTATGTGGGAGACTATATATATATTTTTTGGAATAGATTTGAATACTTTAGATGCACAAATATTAGACGAAATGAACTTGTTTTCGTCCTTTACAAGAAGAACTACTAACCATGATAAAATGTTTTTCGAATAGCATCCTTTCCAAAATATTTTTTCATCAGGTTCCATCCTCAACTGTAAAAACTGATTTTGACAAGATTTTATAGATAAGATAGTTCATTAAAAAAAATTTTTGAGAACTGGTTTTTATCGCTATTCCATACGCAACTGTAAAAACTAAAATTTATAGGATTTTATAGTTGAGACAATTTATTTTTTAATTAAAAAAATTTTTTTTTCGAACTGGTTTTTGTATATGTTCCATACGCAACTGTAAATACTGAATCGAATCTCATTTTATACTTGTTACTATATAAAAAAAAAAAGAATCCTTTTATTTTTGTTGTTAAAAAAGCAACAACATCGAACTTTTTTTCGATATATAGGAACAAAGCCCTCCTCCAAGATGAAATGGGATTCGTTTCAAAATAGAAATGAATATACTGTCACTTCTTACGATCTCGATCACGCTATTCGATATGCTCAAGAAGCGACTCAACTCTATATTTACGAACAAGCTCTTCAAAGTCGGTACGCTTTTATTTTTAAACATACCACCTTCCAAATAAGAAAAGCCGACTCCAAACGGGATTACTACATACCTAAAACCCTCGATCCGGAACAATGTCACGTCGTCGAAAAATTTGTTTTTACGCAAACGGGATGTGACATGATTTCCTGCTTCCCTTTTCAAGAAAATTTAGAATCGTGTTCCCCGGAAGATGAACCGCGATGGATTCGACTCGGAACGGGTTTCAGTTTAGCTTGCCAACCCGCCTGCGATCGTTTATATTCCAACACGCAGCAGAGTATGGACACGGAATATCGAAATGGAAAATGTGTAGCCGTAAATCTCGCCAAGAAATTATTAGCTCTCTTGCCCGAACAAGTTTTCTTTCAATCGAATCATCCTTCTCTTCCTCGTCATCATGCCGGCCTCAATCTCGTCGAGGGTCATTTACGACTCAACCAGCCTTATTGTGAAGCGTACGGTCTTGTTTTCAACGGGTCTGATTGTGTGACGACGACGGGGCAAGATATTGGCGAATTGTTCTTGGGAAGCAGTATCTATCGATCTATTTCCACTCTGCAAAAAAAATCATACGTTACCACCATATCCTCCTCATCTTCCCGACTTTGTACAAAACTGGCCCAAGAAACATGTGAAACGGTCCTTAGTTCATGAATTGGCGATTGATGTAGGGATCGATATCGGATTAGAAGCCGCGCAAAAAATCCTTGAAAAACGGATGCCTAAACTCTTAACCAAATTGAGTATGCAGTCTCTTCCCATTCAATCGGCCATCCTTCAAGCCGTCGTTCGGACCCAATTAAGTACGCTCGCAACACTTTCCAGAATCGCCGCGACAGGATTCTCGGTTACTTCCAATGTGCTGACGGGTATAAGTATTCTGTCCGCCGTACTCGATATATTGGATCCGTTTCATTTCAATAAAGTGCTGACCGCTCGAACTCTTTACGATATTGACTGGCGATTAGACGTTCAGTTTTATCAATCGGAAACGGACCATGTTCTAGAAATCACACCCGATCTTCTATGGGACGTGTTAGAAGAAGATGCGAGCGATCGATACCTCTTCTTTGCCGAGAAAGTGCAAGAATATTTAGATGCTATCCATAAAGTACCCATGACCGATCGACCCCAAACGCGAATGTCATTTCTCCAAAAATCACGAACAGACGAAAGAGCCCCGAAAAATTGGATTTATTTCACGATAATTGTTTATTTGTTAACAGGATTCACCTTCCTATTTCAACCCTACATGCATTACTTATGCGTGACCATCTTTTTCCTATTTGTGTTTTATTTTTATCGTCATTCTAAATGAAAGCTGAAGATTTTTGGAGAGAAAAAAAAACGAATGACTTGGAGGGGGAGTAACTAACCAGTGAATAAACTAAAAATCAGTTAGTACTTACAAACTACAAGAAGATGTTTCTTCTTTCACAGCACAGAGTGATCTGAAGTGAAACTTGGAGTTTAAATAGATAAGCAAGAATCCCTTCCAGAAACAATTTTAACATGTCTGGTTTTCTGGATCAACTCGGCTGGGAAAAAACTGTAAGAGCTGAAAAAAAATTTCTAGATGAAAAAAAAAAAAAAAAAAAAAAAACTTTTGGTTTATTTTTATCATGTCTTTAGACATGATAAAAATTAACTACCTCCCCCTTTTGTCTGGGAATGTTGTCTCACGCTTTCTAAAAATAGACCATCACTCCTTTCTAAAGAATAGAATTCCAAGAATGAGTCCTGGTTTGTTTTTTCGAATGGGTGAGACATCCTTCCCAGACAAACAGAGGGGACAGTTAATTTTTATCATGTCTATAAACATAATAAAAATTAACATTTTTTTTTTTTTTTTTTTTTTTTTTCAGCTGTGAGAAATTTTTTCCCAGCCGACTCGATGGACAAGATACCATTTTTTAAGAATGGACTCTCGTTTACCTATTTAAGCTTTCCAAGTTTCGTTTCAAATGAGTTCGTGCTGCGGATACTGTTCTCCTGAAGATCTTTCAATAATACCACTTTCTCGGATAAAATTCATCACCATTCGCTTTTTTAGCATAACTTAGATAGATATAGAGAAATTCCTCGTTTTTATGATCTTTCGGGTAATACTCATTTCCATTTTCGTCTCGTGCATATCGGATGTAATTCGTCTCTGGCTTTTCCCGAATTCTATCCTGTATATAATATTCTTTTCCAATGCTGGATTTAGAATAAATCTCTCCTCCCCTCGCATTGACAGCATACGTTTTCACATTTACATCCAATGAATTTAACGGGTATTCTCCTCCATTGTTTAATTTAGGATAAAATTCGTCTCCGGAATTGGATTTGGCGTACCGACGAGGAAGCGCTATATATTCATGACCCCGATATTCCACAGCGTAATATTCATTTCCATGCTCGTCTTTGGCAAAAATAGGTCGATTGTCATTATCGAAATAATACAGCTCCTGTTTAGGTTTTTTAGGATCTTTTGGATATCGTTCTTTTCCAAATTCATCTATGGTGTAAACCGAAACCATGTTTTTTTCCTTTACCGATCTTGATATTTACATGAGTCACCTCCCTAAAAAACGATTATCCAGTTATCTTTTGATACATCTTTCGAATCCAGTCTTCAATCGATTGGCCCGTCGTTTTGAGATGTTCGGAATTATGAACGGTCAAATAAGCCATGTAAGCGGCTAGACCAAACGTGAGGACTAATAAAAATAAAAAGATGAGCCGGTTCGTTAAGAGGGTGACTGCGACTAGGATGATGCTGATATAAACCGTAGAGTAAAACAATATGCCTTGACCTAAATAACGATCCATTTTTTTCTACTTTATTCCATTTGAATCAACGAGTCGGCCGAGACCGGATAGTCATCGGTCGTGACGGGCTTTTCGGTCATTTCACCCGTGTACAACAACGTCATGTCAGGATCGGGGAGGGCTTTTAATTTTCGGTCTTCCCAGTAAGCTGAACGAGGATGCGTGACGAGAATTCTAAAAAACAATTTCATGTCGCGCTCGGTCCAAATTTCATAGACTGAGGTAAGGAGGGGGATACCTTCGGGATGCTGCGTCGCATCAAAAACAGCTTCTCGTCCATCTATTTTATATCGCGCTCCATGTTCCGGTATAATACGACTCAGCTCTTGAACTTCAAGTCGAAGGGTTAATCCAGCCGGTAAAATCCCTTCATAGGCTTCTTCTTTGGGTACGCATACGTGATACCCGTACAGAGTGGCTCGAATTCCTTCTGTGGAGGAAGAAGGACAAAAGACAAAAGGTTGACGCCAATTACAAGTGGCATATAATACGGAATCGGGAATAAATCGTCCCGATCGTATGCGATGGCCTTCACGACACGTTTCGGGAACGCTATAAGTCGAAGCCTGTTTCACGAATCGCTGCGACCAAAATTTCAAACCTTGCCGTCGAACGCGTTTTTTTCGAATTTTTCCCTTTTCGAAAAGACACATGTGAGGAGAAGTGGGTAAATAAATAGCCGTTTTCAATTGTTTGAGGAATGGGTACGGCGTGCAGTCGGGATGAGAACAAATATTATAGCCGGGAATATAAACTTCTTCGTTGGTTTCGTCACAAGAGGCACGAGGTTCATGATCAAGAGTCGTCCAGGGCCGAATCCAATTCGCAACGATCGATAAATGATCGAATTTAAACACATCGAGATGCCGATACTGAAACGCGCCGGGGATGCGCGGTCGACATTCATTTCCGTCAAAAAATGTTTGAGGAGGAGACGTTTGAATTTCCCTCCGAACGCAATCAAAATATCGATCGCTCGTATCGCCTATCGCGAGTTTCGACGATGACGACTTATCCTCACAAGCCCATTCAACTGTATATTGATCCGACACTCGATAGCCTGGTTCTAGAACCGTACGTTTTCGGGTTGGATCACACGTGTAAGCTACAGCTCGATCCAAGGATGTTGAAAATTGATAGGACGGAAGATGTTTCGTATACTCGTGAGCGGGAACGACAGTTTCTTTTGAGCTCGGTTGAACATTTTCACAGAAAAGAGGCGGTTGGCATGTTTGGGACGTTTCGTCGTACACCATCGGTAAATGGAATAAGGCATCGCCGGTCCATGTATCCCAGGAAAGAGGACAGGATATAGTGTCTCGAACCATTCCGTTTTCACAAATCGCGTAACCCGGAGAGTACAGAAAAGATCCTTTTTGGACGATGGGGAGAGGTCGTTGCGTATTATCCGGAAATCCGTCGCAGAGATCAGACACGCATCGCCAATAATGTGTCGAATATTTTTCTCCGGGCGAACACCGAATCATTTTCGGTCGATGGCCACGACACTCGATATACGTCACCTCGTCAATCGGAAAATGTTGACCGTCTTCACAGTAAGATACGAAATGTTTTCGCGAAGTGCAAGCGTCGTAGTAGAAAAATGTCTTGGGCGGACAGGCGATTCGAATCGGTTGTTCGTTCTGGCATTCGTAATAAAAACGTCGATTGGTTGGATCAGGTAAAACCGATCCGTCATGCTGATCGATGCAGGGATTGACAGGAATGCAGGTAGAAGGAGAATGTTCTTCTTGACACATGAGCACGTCTAGAACACGACCGTGCCGACATCGATAATAATAATACGTCATGGACTTTTCGCGGGGTACAAAATTCTGCGATCGTAATAAAAACAGGTAGAGGTTTTTCCCCGTTGCGGGGAGCTGAGTATCATCGGGCTGTCCAAAACATTCATCTTTTTCCCAAATCCGTCCCTCCGCGAAATAATATTCGAGTGGGAGAGGAAACGTCCATGTTTTTCCCGTGGAGGTGTGAAACGAAACCTCGTTGTCGTTTGAGGTCTCGATCTGATATTGGAAACGCGTCGTTGTCGTCGGAGGAGAAGAAGGAACTTTCGGGGACGGGACCGAAAAATTATAGAAATACAAGTAGCAGTCGTATAAACCCAAAACGAATAAAAGTATGGCGAGCATCCAGCCTTTATTCATAAACGAGATGTGCCAATTATGGAAAGAGCAAAAAATTCCGAAAAAGGACGCAGCAGCGTGTTGTTCCAAACCGAATTATCGACATTTTTTAAAACAAGATCGCGCGTTGGATGAAATACCGGCTCTGTATCGTGAATGTTTATCCTGTCAACAAAAAAGAAAGATCTTGGCGCGATAAAAAAGTAAGTCAGAATGGATTCGTATCGTCTAACCCGACGTTATTTTCGTCAATTGCAACGGCTTCACTTCCTCTCGCAAATGCGGCAACGCGATTGGTATTATCATATCGTCATCCAATACGTGATGGATCCCCAAAAAGGACGCCATTTCACACTTTTTCATCCGGCTATGGATACCCATACAGAAGAGTCGCTGGTTTTCTTTGGAAAACGTCGCTTGTTTCTTACGTTTATGTTGAAACGGATCGTTCACCAAGGTTTGAATGCCGAACAACGGTTACAACCGAACGCGTTATTACCTCTCAAATCGCTCGACGATCCCGTCTATGAAACACAACGCAAGGCTATTCAAAATATTTGGGAGGTCGATGCTCATTGGTATACTACGGAGAAAAAAACGATATTGCCGTGAAGAATACGGCTCCTTTCATCAAAACCGAACCTCAAGCTCTGTAATTTAAAATATCCATCGGATGGGTGAGATGATTCGGATACGACACGATTTCAATCGTATGAGGCCATTTTAGCATGTATTTATAATGTAAAAGATCGTGCCGCTTCAGCGTATCGAGCCGGATAGCTGAAATATAGGTTTTTTCTTCTTTGGTTTTCTCGTACAAATAACAAATACCTTGATCGACAAACACGTAAACGTCTTGAGGAAACAGTTGCAGAAGCGACTTGTCCTTGGAAAAGTGTCGAATCACAGTATAATGAGAACTCGTAGGGATCGGAACCGGTTCTAATTTATAAAGGAGGAAAGAAAGAAAAATGATACACCCGAGCGCGATCATTCTATGCATTGTATTTCTAGTGACTCTCTTGAATCTTTTTTATAAACCCGATCTCCGGATGCCTTCTATTCCTCCCTCATCATCATTAGCTTTACCAGAAATTTCAACCGAGACGTATTGCCCTTTCCAAATCTTTCAGTGTCCCGATAGCCATTGCGATTGTTCTCAGCTCTGTGAAACAAATCCCACGTTTTACGAAAAACTCACTCTTTCTGATAAAACATGGAATCATCTAGAACCGGGTACTTATTGTATTCCCCAAGGAATCCGGACCGCTTGTCTTTCTTCCTCAGAAATTCCTATTTTTTCGGCATCGGGATGGCTCTGTGCTCCTCGTTCCTCTTTCACCCATCCCTGTCAACATCCAGAAGCCCGTGATCCTTCTCTCAATATTTTAATAGATCGTCGAACCCAACAACCCGCTCAAGAAGTAGCCGATTATTACGAAACGTTAGAAGATGGATCGTTCCGATACCAATGTCAATGCCATTCTTTAGATCGACGAGGTAATCGAATGATTCAAACATCTCCGTGGGTCTGTTCTGTTGATTACTGCGTTCGAGATTTGTGGAACGTGCCCGGACTAGGATGGGACGCCGAACGACACGTCTGTGAATGTGGACCCTACGTGCATCGAGTTCTGGGCGATCTATCTTCCCCCTGTGTTTTGGAATATACACACATAGACGAAAAGCATAGGTTAACGGGAAAACGAGAATGTATGACCGACCAATCTGTTGAATTCCGACCGATTTATTGTCCAGAGAATCAGTCGGTTTTACGGTTCACAAAACGGGTCTTGCGAGGCAACACAGCGTACGATTATGTCATTGTACATGGAACAAGTGTTCCTAAAATTTCGAGAGGTCAAGAATGACATCTCATTTCAAACGAATCGAGAAAAATTTTCAAACGGACCAAGAATTGAGTCGGTTTGAAAAGGAAGACGAAAGCCCCAAAGAGGAAGGATGGTCGAAGAGACAAACGTTCGCCATTCATTTACTACTGGTAACGGCAGGTCCTACGATTCTTTTCGCTTTACTGGGCAACGTATTGAAGATTCATTATTATGTCGTCTGTTTAATTCTATTATTTTACTTTGGAGCTCTGGCCTACTTGATACGATACCGATTTCAATGGCTATTGCAAGCTTTTAAAGAAAGCCAGAAATATATTCGTTGAATATGGGACTTGAAGAGTGGATTATATAAAAAAAAACTTTGAAAAAAAATGAAGAGGGAGAAGAGTAATAAAAAAGGAAGAAGCAATAATTTAACCATGGCGATGGATCCTGTACTTATTCATCTATCTCCCAAAAATTCTGAAGGTAAAGAGTTAGATTTGGAAATATGGATAAACCCCGATGATACGGATGACAAGATTATAGAAATACATCGTCATGATCGCAAAGACAAAACGAAAGAATTTGAACCCTGTTGTCAAAATCCTTTTTTAACTCCCGCTATCCTCCAACGTAGAGAAAATGAAAAGAATAAAACGATAGATAAAACATTAGAATTGACCAAAGAAGCCATTCACATGTTGAAAGAAGTCTTTTCGGGAAATGGAGAATTCAGTACAATGGAATTTGATGCATCGTCCACTGAGGTAAGAGCTGATTTTAGACAGCCGACCAAAGAACCTGAAGTTGAGAAAGCAACAAGTTGTCAAGGTCGTAAACATAAGAAAAGAGTTAATAAAAAGAAATAGTACATTTAAAAAGACCTCCCCATCTTTCCATGAATTTCTTGAACAATGAACTGTTTTCACGAGACTCAATCCACATCTTTGCTGGATCTAAAGAGAATCTTGAGAGAAGACATGGCTTAAACTGTTTCCAGGAGAGTTGAAGTGCAGGCTTTTTCAACAGCACAGAGGGATCTGAAGCAAAACTTGAAATGCTGAAATATATAGAAGAGAAATTCCATTCTTAAAAAAAATTGGGATTTCTTGTCAATCGAATCAGGTGGAAAAAATTCTAAAGGTAAAAAAAAAAAAGAAAAAAAGAAAAAAAAACTTTTTGTTAATTTTTATCATGTCTTTAGACATGATAAAAATTAACTCTACCCTCCTTTTTGTTTTGAATGATGTCTCACCTTTCCTAAAAATAGATTTCTAAGAATGAATCATACTTTCCTTGAAGTCTATTGTTTACAAACATGTCTAGACAACATATTGACATCATTCAAAACGAAAAGGAGGGTAGAGTTAATTTTTATCATGTCTAAAAGACATGATAAAAATTAACAAAAAGTTTTTTTTTTTTTTTTTTTTTTTTTAAGGTTAAAGAATTTTTTCTCCCAGCTCTCAATCAAAAATATTTACGATGTCTCGATACCTCTACCTACTTTTATTTCCCCCTCCTCTTCTCTTAGTATATAAATGGTTGAAAAAGAAATCGGAGTTCATTCTGTTTCGTAAAAAGATAGCGAACACATGGCAACGGATAACTTAGTCATTTCATGTGAAGAAGATCCCTTTGAGGATATTCCAGATACGGAACCCACTTTTTATGGACCATTTTCACCCGTTTTTAGAGTACCGAAAAAGTCTTCTCCTTCTCCAACTTATTCTTTGGAAATACTGTCTTCTCCTCCCTCGTCATCCACTCATCAGCGCTCTAGAAAGAAGAAGTCCTCACAGACCAAGCTCCACCAAAAGATTGTTGGTGTGTTGGCTGTCACCTCTGATGGATATACTCTTACGAACTGCGTCCGGTTTATAGCCAGAGACCTGAAAACACATACGAAGGAATTTATTCAGCAATTGAATGCGGATCTGGAACGACTTCATATTGAAAAACTCTACGTGGCGAATGAACCCACTCGAGAAAAAATTCATCAAAAGGTACATCTCAAGTTTTTATGGACTGTTATTTACAAACCTCAACATCGTCAGCCACAGCAATGTCCATCTTGTCGATCGAAATCTTGTCATCGATTTATGGCCATGCTAGCGCTCCAACAATTAGTGAAATTTGCTGTTCATAAATGTATTCATTGAGTGGATAGGTAATCAAGGAATTTTTCTATCTTTTTCCTTTTTTCAGATGATCCAGAGAAACAAATACTCTACTTCATATGGTTTAGTGGTAAAGACCTCATCAGGACAGGTGGTGATGATTCATCGAAAAATGCCATACTGTTTTCAAAATTATTTAATTCAGCTTTTAAAAAATAAACGTATCGAACCACCCTTCGATTTAGAAAAAATATCGGTGCTTCAAGATGAATTTGAAAACCATATTTATCCGACTCTCCATCCCAATTTACAAGACGATTATGATCGGTACAAGGCTAAATTAGCTTATGAAGATGAATGGGATTTCCCGCATGGACAAATGGATAAAAGACGCTTCAAGAAAGACGACGACCCTCGATTCAAATGGTTCAGAGTTGCGTATCAGGAATTTGAAGAAGAGTCCGGCTACCGATTCGCCTACCAACCCTCGGACGTGGCTCAGTATCCCTTAATCAAACTAGAATTTACGGGATTAGATCAATGCATTTATACACAATATTTTTTATAGTCGAACATCCTAAACATTTACGCCGTAATACCTACTTTGATAATTATTCTCCTTTCCAATCTCAAGCTGCTTATAGAATGGCTCTCGAACGCAATATCGGGAGTATTGATGATCGGATGGTCTATCGGGGTTACTTAATTAAAATCGAAGAGGCTCTAAAGTATCTAACACGTCAACAGGAAAAGAAAAAGGACGGGAAGGATCAAGTGTTGCTATATTTTTAGAAGGAGATAAATGGAATCCACCCGATTCTATTTGTTATTTAGAAAAGTAAAAAAAATGGAATAAGATCCCTTAGCCACCCCGCATTTCCCATTTGAAGAATCCATCCTATCTATTCTTTTTTAAATGTCTCGGGATGTCATCCGACGCATTCTCTCCACCAAAAAAAAACGAGTTCCTCCCACCTACCCCAAAAAGAAGAAGAAGAAGAAATTTCCCATGAGTCTTTTCGAGAACACTCCTTCCCCTCTCTCTTCCTATATATAAAAGAAGCCGAGAGAAAAGTTGTCTTTTCTTTTTTTTTTCCATCTCGTCCTCAGGAGAGAGAGAGAGAGAGAGAAAACCAAACGCCATGGAGTGGTTACGGCGAGAGTCTTTTTCCCTCGCGATTCGTTTCCGGTTCGCCAAGACAATCCCCCTCACGTTTTACTTGGGGTCGGGCACGCTCTATTTTCGAGGATCGGAACTCGTGACTTGCCTTTCCCAGCAAGGGACTTGGATGAGTCCGAAAAGTCAACGGACTATTCAGCAATGGATCTCTCAAGCCCCTTTTCGCCCTTACCGATCCTTAACGACGGATCTCTGGATCGATACGTCGGACCGCCCCAGCCGGATTCTCCGCCATACCCCTTTTATCACCTTCGATTCCTGGAAAGACTGCTCAACGATTTGAGTCCAGACGCTCTCCTCTTTTCGACCTGGCTTCAGAGTGTGATGAGAGAACCTCTTCAAATCCAAGAAGATTCTCAGACCGGGGAAACTTATTTTAGTCCCGTGGAGAACAAGGTGATGGATTTTCAGTTTCAAAATTTATCGGAACTGTTTCAATGTGCTTTATGTTTTTATTCTTCTTAAAGAGTGGGGGGAAAACTAAAAATTGTAGAATAATTATAAAAAATAATTTCGTTTTTCTTTTAAAAAAAATATTGAGATAGTCCAATCTTGGGGAGGAGGTGGAAAATTCAAAACTATTATGTAAAACAGATGTGGCGGTCAGTCCATTTCGATCCACGGAGGAGGATATGTGTGAGATTCTCTGATCCATAGAGAGTTTCAGGAAAAAAAAACTGCGAAAGTTCCCCCCCTATCTCCAAAAAATGGGTATCCAGGTTGAATGCACAGTACAAACTGATGGGAAGCCGAAACTCGAGTTCCTTAAATAGAAAAAAATAAGAGCTCCTTCTAGAAACAATTTTAGATGTCTTGTTTGGATGAGTGAGTCGACTGGGAAAAACTTCTCAGCGCTGTGGAAAAAAATTTTGAGTTAAAAAAAAAAAACTTTTGGTTAATTTTTATCATGTCTTATAGACATGATAAAAATTAACTCTCTCTTCTTTTTGTCTGGGAATGATGTCTCACCGTTTCGAAAAATAGAACATATCCCATTCTTGAAATTCTATTATTTTAGAAAGGATGATGAGTGATGGTCTATTTTTTGAAACGGTGAGACATCATTCCCAGACAAAAAGAAGAGAGAGTTAATTTTTATCATGTCTATAAGACATGATAAAAATTAACAAAAAGGTTTTTTTTTTTTTTTTCAATTTAGAAATTTTTCTCTGAGCTTTGCCAATTTTTTTCCCAGCCAGCTTCATCCATAAAACAACACCTCTCAAAATCTTTTCTCACTTATCTATTTAAACCACTCGAATTTTGCTTCCAATGAGTCCACGCATCTTGGCCTTTCTTCCACTCTGCTCTGAGAAAGATAGGATAGATTGTTTTCGGTGGACCGTCCTGTTGACGCTTCTGATTTATATAGAGAGCTATATATAGATAGGGTCCCTCCTAACTCCCTCTATTATGACTATTAGTCTTTTTCTTTTTTTTCCAAGAAATATACAAAGAATGATCCACAGTTTTTTTTTCCGTTAATGAAAAAAAAATGCTTCTACCTTCCGACATCTTTTTAGTACCTCTCTAGGTGTCTCCTCCTTCTGGATCTTTTCCTTCTCCTCTCTTCCTCGCGAGCAGGGAATTGGAAATGCTGTTCAGGATGCAACGCTCGTAAAGACTCCATTTTCTTCCTGGAGACGGCAAACACCGTCTTGTCATGAAATTGGAGTTGGTAGTAAAGAGGTCCGTGAATAATGTACACGGAGCGAGCTCGCAGTCGATAGGGAATCATACGATACCCGTCGGCTTCTGATTCCATTTCCCATCCATAAAGACGGACAGAAGCTTCTCCGGTTTGAAGAATATGAACCCACTCGGGTGAAACGTAAAACAGTTTTAAAAAGGTTCCAGCATCGACGGCGATCACATTTTCCCATCGCAGATAAGCGTGTAAGCGAAAGGTTCCTGCCTCCATCATCGATTGGAAAGCAAAGTGCTTGAAAACTTCGATGGACGAAAAATAATGCAGGATTTTTCCATCGTAACAGGATAAATAGCACATGGTTTCTTGGACGATTTGTTCCATACGCTCCCGGTCCCGAAACCATTCTTCGAAACGGGAGAGAGGTTCCCATTGATGAGCTACTTCGAGATGACAGACGGGCGTGATTTCCACCAGGGTAGGTAGAACTGCAACAGCATCGGTCGACATTTTAGTTTTGCTCGGTTGAGAAGGAAGAACGAGAATGAACCCTGTAGGCAGAAAAACTCGGATCTATATAAATACTAGTGGAAAAAAGGCGGGGGGAAGGGAAGTTCTTCCTTCCTCCCAAAGAATAAGAAAAGTGGGTGGAAAGAAAAAAATCATTTCCCTCTCAGGAAAAAAAAAGAATTTTTTTCTTGTCAACATGTTGTCTAGACATGTTTCTAAAAATAGATTTCCAACAAAGGTTCATTGTTTTCTTAGAAATCTATTTTTAGAAAAAAACTGACATATCCTTCAAAACAAATTTCTTTTTTTTCCTCCCTCCAGCAGCCAACTGGATGGGCAAGCGTTTCGGGTCAGATCAGTCCGTGCTGACATTATTTTTTTAAATACAATGGAATTAGTATAGGAATGTACTAGAAACTGACCCAAGGTTGAAAAGAAAATATCAAAATCAATACTCACTTCTTGACGATTTCTTTTTCCAAAAACCTGTCAAAGAATTCTTGATGGGTTATCCAATCTCTAGACCTGTCTGAAGGGAATCCAATCTAAGGTGAGCGCGCATTTACCTGACGCGAAACTCGGAATATCTGCATAAATAACAAAACGTCCATTCTTAAAAACTCATCGTCTGGTCCATTGAGAGTTGGTTGGGGAGAAAAAATTCTCAGAGCTCTATTTAAAAAAAAAATAATAATAATAATTTTTGTTAATTTTTATCATGTCTTATAGACATGATAAAAATTAACTGTCCCCTCTTTTTGTCAAGGAAGGATGTCTCACCGTTTCGAAAACGAAACCAAAACTCATCCTTCTCATGGCAATTATTCCAAGAATGAGTCACGGTTTGTTTTTCGAAACGGTGAGACAGCCTTCCCAGACAAAAAGAAGAGAGAGTTAATTTTTATCATGTCTAGAAGACATGATAAAAATTAACCAAAAGTTTTTTTTTTTTTTTTAATTACTCAGAAATTTTTTTCAAAGCTCTGAGAATTTTTTCCCAGCCGACTCGATGATCCAAACAAGACAGATCCAAATTGTTTCTAGAAGGAACTCTCCCTTCTCTATTTAAACCACTCGTGTTTTCAACTTCAGTTCAGTCTGTGCTGTGAATTCGACCTGGATACACACTTCTCCCTCCTGGAAAGAATTTCTGTGAAGGTATGCGAACATTTTTCTCAGCTCTTAGAAAATTTTACCAGCTGACTTGATCGACGAGAGACATCTCGAACATTCTGTTATCTGCGGAAGCCGTTTCATTTTCGTGCAGTCCATGCTGTGGACTCACCTGAATATCCATTGCTCCCTCCCCTTCTGGAAAGGGTCGTAGCTTTTTTAGATCCTCGTCGCTCTTTTTACGTTTCGTTGGATATCTAAGACGAACTTTTTTACCTTATTCCTTTCAAACTCTAATATTGAGGTTGGAGAGCCGTCATGGAAAATCAGCCATGATCCTGACGAATCTAAACCGACTCCTTGAAAGCAGAGCTATGTCATGTTTTTTTTGATGACAGATTTCCAAGCTCCGAGTGATGAGAAATTTAGAAATTTTGCAGTGTTAACGGAAAGGAGGAGACAGAAACCTGGAGAATGGAAATGAAGCTGAGAAAAAGTGCTAAGAGCTAAGAAAAAAAAGGCTTTTTCCAGGAGGGAGGAGAAGCGCGTAACTAGGTTGAGTGCACAGCACACACGGATCTGAAGTTGGAAACGCTAGGGGTTTAAATAGAGAAGCGAGTCTAGACATGATAAAAATTGACTGTCCCTCCTTTTTGTCAAGGAAGGTTGTCTCACCGTTTCTAAAAATAGATCATGACTCATTCTTGGAATAATTGCCTTGAGAAAGGGTGAGTGATGGTCTATTTTTAGAAAGGGTGAGACATCCTTCCCAAACAAAAATGAAGAGAGAGTTAATTTTTATCATGTCTTAAGACATGATAAAAATTAACCAAAAGTTTTTTTTTTTTTTTTTTAATCTCATCTAGAGAATTTTTTCTAGCCGACTCGATCGACAAGACATGACATGACCATTGTTTTTTTTAATAATGGACTTTCACCTATCCCTTTCAACCCTCCGAATTTGGCTTTGGATCCGTGTCCTTGCTTCCACATTCAGAGCTGTTTTCTTCAACATTTCGATGCAGGGGAAGAATCAATTCTCTCACGACGTTTAAATATTCTTTCAGAATGCTAGAAAACTCATTCAAAGAAGAAGTATCTAAGGGTGGAGTTGCCAGTTGAGGAAAATTCACGAGTCTTGGAACCGGATTATGCGAATCCGTCTGTATGCCAAACTGTAAAGGAGAACCACCCGCTTTAGGAGAGCAGATAATAGTAAGATCCATCTTTTTCCAATTTTTGATTTGTATACTTGTTACTTCTTACTCGGAACATTTTCCTTTTTCTTCCTCCTCATCCAGGAACTGAATTCCAGGTGGAACGGAAGCATTTGTAATAAACTGTTGTTTCTTGGTTCCACACGCCTGACATTTTCCCGTGACCATCGGCCGTCGATTTTTCGACATGCGATAGTGGACGTCGACCGTATCGGTCTTGGCTCGGCATTTCACACACCAAATGGAATACGAAACAGGTTCCGCGTCAGAATGCTCCATTGCAGTAACACACTCTTTATTATTTTCTTCTCTTTCGATAGAGAGAGAGAGAGAGAGAGATCTTAATCAGAAGTGTAGATATAAAATTTAGGATACGTTTCGGATCCGTCGGCTCTTTTCGCATATCCCACTTCTTCACAGAGGTATTCCGTTTGCTGATCCGCTCTTCGAGGATAAAACTCGTTTCTCCAAGCATCGCGAGCATAACGAATTCGATCGCCGGCCGTTAAACAATATTCGACTCCATCCGCCTTTTTAGGATACATTTCATGCCCCGATTCGTCTTTGGCATAAGGGAATAAAACAGACGTATAAAGCGAATACTCGTCCCCATTTTGAAATTTCGGGTAGTATTCTCGTCCAAAAGCCGTTCGGGCATACCGTCGAGGAGCTAAAATGTATTGGTTTCCGTTTAAATCTACCGCGTAATACTCATGACCGTTTTCGTCTCGAGCCAAGATAGGATTTCCTTCAGGATCCGTAACGTATAATTCGTAATGAGGATGTTGGGGGTCGGTCGGGTATCGTTCTTTCCCCGATGCGTCTACTCGATAAACAGACATGCTTAGTTCTCGTCGCCTGCTCCTTCCTTCCTCCCACTCGAGACCCGTTGAGATGAGGGTATGAGGTTGATATCTATAAAATGGGTTGACCCTTTCAAACTATTCCATTGTTTAAAGACGGGTGGGTTAGGAAAAAAAATATTAATAAAAGCAAATATCTGAACGGTTCAACACAACGGGTGAATGGAAAAAGGAATAGTTCTCTCTCTCCACTCACAGGAGGGTTTCTTCTTGAACGGCTCACACTCAACTGAAGCGAAACTCGGAACTCGAGATGTTTAAATAGATCATAGAGTCCATTCCAGAAAGAATCCGGAGATGTCTTGTCCAGCCAAGTCGACTAGAAAAAAAATTCTCAGAGCTCTAAAAAAAATTTCTGAGTTAAAAAAAAAAAAAAAAACTTGGTTAATTTTTTATTATGGCTTATAGACATGATA
This sequence comes from Stegodyphus dumicola, assembly GCF_044657685.1. Lineage (NCBI taxonomy): Eukaryota > Metazoa > Arthropoda > Arachnida > Araneae > Eresidae > Stegodyphus > Stegodyphus dumicola. The sequence goes on from NC_140781.1 coordinate 189,087,104, forward strand.
AAAATTAACTGTCCCCTCTTTTTGTCTGGGAAGGATGTCTCACCCATTCTAAAAAAACAAACCATGACTCATTCTTGGAATTGTTGCTATTAGAAAGGGTGAGTGATGGTCTAATTTTAGAAAGAGTGAGACATCCTTCCCAGACAAAAAGGGGGTTCATTAATTTTTATCATGTCTAGAAGACATGATAAAAATTAACCAAAAGTTTTTTTTTTTTTTTTTTTTTTTTTTTTTTTTTAGTAACAGAAATTTTTTCCAGCCCACTCGATCGACAAGACGTCCCCATTTTTTATTTAAGAATGGATTCTTGTTTATTTGTGTAGGCATTCCGAGTTTCGTTTTAGATGAGTCTATGTTGTTGAAGAGGAAACATGGGTACCCTCATTTTTTTTTCCTATCTGATTTCTAAGATAAATTCAGTGAGTTCACCTTGACCTTTTCAAATTTTGTTTGTTTACTTTTAGCCCAGAGGTCGACGGATAAATCATTCTGATTTTTTATATATTTTTTGTGTCCCTCTCTCTCTAAGAAACCTATCTCGTTCCAAGTCTTCTCGAAGTGCTATTGGTTCGTTTCGAGACGAGGTCATTTCACATCCCCCCTCCTCCTCAAAAAGTATATGTATATAAATTAAAGGAAGTGATTTTCTATACACACACTTCACCTTTTTGAGTGGTGTCACGATGAGCCTATCCAGTAGAGAACGTCTTAGGGAAAGAATGCGTGAACAGAAACGACGCTGGCGAAGCAATTCAGCTAATCGAGAGCGAGAACGAATACTTCAAAGGGAACGTTATGCTGTTCTTAAAAAGAACTCCCGACCGCGAAAGAAACATCTTCCTCCCAAGCAGTGGGAAAGCTATACGAATTTGCAGTATAAGGATATGTGGTCCGAAGAAGCCTATCAAAAATGTATTCGACAATGTAATAAAGAGCAATACAATTTCCTGATCTACGTTCTCGTCCGTTTGTACACCTATTACGCGTTACCTGAATCGAAACGTCCCCCTCCTCTGGATATTATTGTGCAAGGATCTGCCGGAACGGGTAAATCTTTCCTGATCCAAGCTTTATACCAAACTCTGATTCGAACGCCTCTTTTTAGCGAAGCGTGCTCGGTTCTCAAACTCGCACTCACTGCTCAAGGAGCGGTCTACATTACGGGAGATACTTTGCATCATGCCCTGCGTCTTCAAATGAAGGGGACTTTTGTTCGACCTCTGACCCAAGAGACTTTAGACTATTACAGACCCCTGTATGCTCCTTTACGGATGGTGATTTTGGATGACGTTTCCACGATCGGATCCAATTTATTTTCGCGCCTCGACCAGCAACTTCGACAATTGTGTCATGTGCCGGATAAGCCGTTTGGGAATGTGCATATGATTAAATTCGGAGATTTGCAGCAGCTCCAACCGATTCGCGACACGCCCATTTTTTATTCTGAAGGGTGGTGGACGCCTCAATCCACGCTCTACTATGAACTAATCGAATGTATGCGATTCTCTCTGGATTACGAGGAGAGACTCGATCGTTTAACGAGAAATCACTTTTTAGAACCGGACGATGTGGCATTTTTTCAGTCCCGCGTTCGCAGTTTCGACGAAATTCCTCGCGAAGCTATTATTCTCTGTTTTTCGAGCAAGGATGCAGAGAAATATAATATGAAACGTCTCCAATCCCGAGGGACGTACTGTTCGTGTCTGGCTCGAGACGTGATTTATTCCGAGAGCGAAAAATTGCGGAAGAGGATGATGAAACGGAGTCGACATTTACATCGATCTCAGATGGCGAATCTCGAATCCGTGCTCCATTTACAAAGAGGAGCGCGATATCAATTGACTAAAACGCTCGATAGATCCAAAGGATGGATGAATGGAGCGATTGGAACACTACACCAAATAGACCAGGATGAAGACGGAGTTGTGACGCGTGTCTGGCTGCAATTTTCGAATAGTCTAGCTCCTATCGATCGCGTCTCCATTCGTATTGACACCTGTTCGACGAAAAGACTCGCATTTTATCGCGAACAGTTTCCTTTGATGTTAGCCGAAGCGATTACGGCTCATAAAGCCCAAGGAGTCCGTCGATCGCAATTTCCGTCGATCGCAATTTACATGCACGGACCTTTTAATCGATTTCAGCAATATGTCGCTTTTTCTCGAGTGACTCAACCCCAGGGATTGTATATTCTGGACCAGTTTCGTCCCCGCATGAAATTGGCGAGCAAGCAAAAATACGAGGAGGAACTGGAGCGATTGCAAAACATGTCCCGGATTCCGTATGATATATCGGCTCGAGAAGAGAACCAAGATCCGTACGAGTTTCTCATGAACCTTCTTCAATGTGGGAATCGTCTTTCCTTCCATCTTTCCAATAGAAACATCTCCCAAGAAAAAGAAGTCGTCAAACTAGAAGAAAAACCTTCTTTCCATGTAAAACCTGTTATAAAATGTCAATCCTAAATCTTTTTTTAAAAATTCAATAAAAAGAAATATTCTCCATCAAAACCCCTCCATTCTTTCAAAGCTTCACAAAACGCTCAACAATGTCCACACAATGGGAAGAGAAAAATCGATCTCAACGGTCCACACAACATGTTGACTCCTCAAAATATGTCTCTCCCAAGTGACAGGATGCTTCTTCTTCAACGGCTGACACTCATCTAAAGCCAAACTGGTAATGCTTAAATAGATAAGCGAGAGTTTATTCTTTAAAAAAAATGGCGCTGTCTTGTCAATGGAGAATCGAGTCGGCTGGGAAAAAATTTTGAGAGCCGGGGAAAAAAAATTTCTAACTCTTAAAAAAAAAAAAAAAAAAAAAAAAAAAAAAAAAAAAAAAACTTTTGGTTAATTTTTATCATGTCTTCTAGACATGATAAAAATTAACTCTACCCTCCTTTTGTCTGGGAATGTTGTCTCTCCGTTTCTAAAAATAGACCAGAACACACTCTTGGAATTTTATTCTTTTTAGAAAGGATGAGTGATGGTCTATTTTTAGAAACGGTGAGACAACATTCCCAGACAAAAGGGGAAGGTAGTTAATTTTTATCATGTCTAAATTAACAAAAAGTTTTTTTTTTTTTTTTTTTTTAGAGTTAGAAAATTTTTTTTTCCTGGCTCTCAAAAATATTTTCCCAGCCGACTCGATTCTCCAATTGACGACACAGCGTCATTTTTTAAGAATGGATTCTCGTTTATCTATTTAAACATTTCGAGTGTCACTTCAGATGAATGTCAGCCGTTGAGGAAGAAAAACGCAGATTCCCATTTTCTCATTTCCTTCAGAGAGAGAGAGACCTAAATTTTCGAGACTCGATGACATTTCAAGCATTTTTTGTTTAAGCTATTCGACTTCATATTTGTCTGACGTTCAAGAGTATGATCTCTCGTGGATGGATCTCTTCCACCTCATTCTCTTTCCAGTCGATTTAGAAGGGGAAGGGGAGATTTTTTTTCCTCATGGAGGATGTCTCCTGAATACCGTTCAAAGAGTCTATGGAGAAATTATATGGTCAGAGTCACGGATTTCCAGGGCAATCTGCTCTTCTCAGCTAAAAAAAAGGATCTCTCTTTCCCAGACTGTCTTCGATTGCCTCGTTAACTGTGAAACCCATCGCTTTTCCGATTTTATGGTTCTCCCAGTATAATCAGACAGTCGGTCACAAAAGTATTCGACCACCGGTACCCTATCAGAAAATGACAAGATGGCGTTTTTTTTCTCTTTCTCTCTGTGTGTCGTGTTATTCCATCCTAGGTTTTCTTCTCCCCCCCCCATCTTGGAAAAAACTGGAAAAAATTGGTCACGATCTCTTTTTGAATGGGGAGATGACATTTTGAGAAAAAGCTGACGACCCTATCTTGGAGAATGAACATGACCGCTCTACACACCCTTTCACGCTCTCTCTCTCTCTTTGAATTGGGAAGCCATTTTGGGAAAAGCAGACCCTCTTCTTCTGATCTTGGAGAACTGGAAATGAACGCTCTACACGATCTCTCTTTGAATTCAGAAGGTATTTTGGGACCTTCTAATGTTGGAAAACTGAAATGGACGCTCTACGCTTTCTCTCTCTCTCTCTCTCTCTCTTTCTCTGAAATGGGTAGCCATTTGAAAACTCCTTAACTTTGGAAAAAACAGAAATGAACGCTCTACACTATCTCTCTTTGAAAATGGGGGGTGTCATTTTGAGACCTCCCTCCCCTAAACTTGGAAAAAAACTGAAATGAACGCTCTACACTTTCTCTCTTTGGACATGGGTAGCCCTTTGGGGACCCTCTCCTCTTGGTAGGAAAAAAAAGAACTGAAGTGAAGGCTCTACACAATCTCTCTTGGAATGAGATCCATATTTCGGGAAACGTGGATCACCTCATGCTGGAAAACTGAAGAGAACCACCAAGATTGGACTCTATATAATATTTTTTTTAATTGACATCATGACCCTCCTCCAATTTGTTATTAAAAAAATGTTTTTTTTTTGTTTTGGTTTTTATCCCATTTCCGATGTGATTTCAGAAATGCAATTCCATAACAGTTCAATTTCATTCGAGGTTAAATGATCTAAACAGTCTTTGACCCACCCATCTGTATGATTATTTTCTTCTCCTTCCTGTTGCACCAAATTTTGTAAGTCCATATAATCATTTTATACGGGAAGGGCTGAATCCTCACAAGGCTGTCTTGAAACACTTGGAGTCTCTTTGGGATGGGTGGAGGGATCTAGGATGTCTGGACCCGGCTGCGATTCTACCTCCATGATTTCTGGACCCGTTGGAACTTGTTTACCCGGCTGAAATTCTACCTCCATAATTTCTGGACCCGTTGGAACTTGTGAACCCGGCTGTGATTCTGCCTCCATGATTTCTGGACCCGTTGGAACTTGTGGACCCGGCTGACATTCTACCTCTACGATGTCGGGACTTTTTGAAGCTTGTGGACCCGTCTGACATTCTACCTCTACGATATCGGGACAGGTTAGAGAAGAAGAAGAAGAAGAGGATACTGGAAGAGGTTCTGTCTGTGAGGAGTCCGAAAGAGGTTGCCTGTTGGAACAAGTCGGGGAAGAAGAAGAAGAAGAAGCTTCTGGGTTCTGAAGCGGATCTTGCACGCCAGGTAGGTTCCGGTAAGTCGACCGTTTTTTAAGAGGTAATTTTTTTTCTTCCTCCTCATCTTCAATTGTGATGACTTCAATTTCATTCCGTTGCCGGGTCGATTTTGTTTCGGGAAATAACGGTTTGGTCCAGCTCCTCTTATCATCTAAGGAAGGGATGGGTAAAGGTGGCGGAGGGTTCTCTTCTTTTTCTTGAAACATCATCGGCGATTGGAAAGAAATCTCCTCTTTCAATTGTTTCCAAAGCGAGTACGAGCACCGATCGACGAGAAAGAGACTCTTCTGGGTTGTGACGATGAGATATTGCGTTTTCGGGGGAACGACATAGTTTTGAAAAGGTCTTAGAATATATTTCTTATATTTCATCCTGTCGCTGACTTTAAAACTTCTTTCCTTCAGATTGGGGGACGATGATTCGTAATAGGCGAGAGGAGCGGCTGTGGTTTGAACAATATGAACTTCGTCCTCAGCCGTCGTTCTCACTCCAAACGTAAAATATCGTTTCGTGAGAAAAATATTCTTCCACCGAAAACTCGTGAGCGGATCCGTATATCGCCGGTCTGTTTGAATGGGCCGTCTCAAAGCTCGATCCATCCGATTCCAAGAGAAGGGAGATTCCTCTTTCGTTTGTTGCAATTCGAATAAATTTCTGTATATATTCTGAACGAGCAGGTTGGAGGATTCGACATCTTGGTTAAAAGAAACGATCGCTTGATGAGGTGGTAAATGCGGAATAAATGTCGCACAATGACACGCCAAAAAAATTTTCAAGTTGGAGATTTGCTTTAGCGTCTTCAAATCCTCCCCGTTCGAAATCCGTTGAGTTGGAAAAACGTCTAATAGCGACATGGCTCCCAATGGAAAAGAAATGATCTCACCCAGTACTCTCGCCTTTTTATATATCTATATAGACACATACACAGACACATATAGAGGCTCTATGACGTCCGTTTTATTTGTTTTTTTTTTGTTTCTCTCTCTCTTCTTTCCAAGAATCTTATCTCCATGACCTCTTTTTCTTTTCTTAAAAGATGAATGTGTGTGGGAATGAGGAAGTGAAAGTAATAATTTAATAAACAAAAAATTATCCAACCATGACCTTCTTTTTTTTTTCAAAGTCACCCTTTCCAATCCAAGGACGTCCAGAGATAGAGGAAGCAGGGAGAGAGGAGGAGGACGGAAGGGAAGGTCACACTCTCTTTCTCTCTGTAAATAAAAGGGGAGAACCCCAAAGTCGTATTTTTGTCCAAGTGGATCATGAGGAGGCATCCCCAGCTCACTACGTGTATTCCTTTCAAATATAAATATGTTGATCTTTCCTTTTATATCATCCAAGGAGTCGTTTACTTGAAAGCCTCCGATTTTTCAAAATGTGCGGGTTATCATACCGTGGGGAGTTATCAAAAGATGCGGGACGAATTTTTGTCCGACGAAAACGTGTTGATGGCTCGTGACATTCCACCTTTGGATGCACAAATTTTGTTAATGAAACGAGCCAAATATTTTTACACGTCCCACTTTCTAACCGTCTCGCAAATGAATAGGATTATGGATCGTCTTGAGAAGACAAAAGGGATTCTCGTTCATTTTAGTGAATGGTTGCACAAATGTTTGCACGAACCTCTCTCGATCGAGAAGACTGGGAAGAATACCTATTATATTCTTCTCGAGGACTCTCCTCCTTCGTCTCATTTTAAAGAGGCCACGACTTTTGAAAAAATCCTCGAGCAAGAAAAAATAGAATGGTGGAACAACTACCCCATCCCTCTCCCCGAGCATCAAGAGGAGCCTGTTCAGAAGAAAAAGAAAAAACCTTTCCAAAAGCCTATCCTCATCCTCCTCGATAATGATGGGGATGAGGAGAAGCCTGTTCAGATTCCTCTCCGTTTGTCAAAACCCGTCGAGGATGAAAAACCTCTCCCTTCCTCAAAACCCCTTGAGGAAGAGAGACCCCTCGAGAAGGAGAGATCTCTCCCACTGTCAAACCTCCTCGAAGATGAAAAACCTCTCCCTTTCTCAAGACCCCTCGAGAAGGAGGGACCTCTTCCTTTATCAAACCTCCTCGAAGATGAAAAACCTATCCATTTATCAAGACCCCTCGAAAATGAGGGACCTCTCGATTTGTCAAAACCCCTCGAGGATAAGGGAACCAAAACTTCTCTCTCTTTCGAAGAGGAGGGACCTCTCAATTTGTCAAGACCCCTCAAGAATAAGGGAACCGAAAATCCTCTCCCTTTCTCAAGACTTCTCGAGGAGGAGGAGAGACCGCTCCATGTCTCAAGACAGGACCCCCCTCTATCTCTTGAGGATCCGAGGGAAATGATTCCTATTGAAAAACCATCTATCGACAATCCCCAGAAAAGGTCTTCGGAGGAGATTAGACTTCCATGTAGAAAACGAATCTGCCACAATCATCATCATCATCATCATCATCATCATAATAATAATAATAATAATATACCCTCTTCTCAACAACAGAATCCTACAACATTTGCAGATAAATGCATTCAAACCAATCCCTTTATAGTAACCCTTTTGATTGGAGAACCCGTGCATTAGCCTCGAAAAAAAAATGAGATTGTAGACTGTTTCTATGACCAGAATGTTAAGCCAATAGATAGGTCTAGCTCAGAATTTTTCTTTCTAAAAGAAAATAAATAAATAATCCAAAGACTATTCGTAAATATAAATGGTAAAGTCTCGAGTCGGCTGGAAAAAAAAATTTTCAGAGCTGAGAAAAATTCTCTAACTCAAAAAAAAAAAAAAAAAAAAAAAAAAAAAAAAAAAAAACTTTTTGTTAATTTTTATCATGTCTTAGACTTGATAAAAATTAACGACCCCCCTTCCCTTTTCGTCTGGGAATGTTTTCTCACTCTTTTGAAAAACAAATCGTGATTCATTCATGGAATGATTGCCATTAGAGAAAGGATGAGTCATGATCTATTTTTAGAAAGGGTGAGACATCCTTCCCAGACAAAAAGGGAGGGTCATTAATTTTTATCATGTCTAAAGACATGATAAAAATTAACCAAAAGTTTTTTTTTTTTTTTTTTTTTTTTTTTCCTGCTCTGAGAAATTTTTTTTCTCCCAGCCGATTCGAGACTTTACCATTTTTTTTTAAGAATGATTTCTCCCTGATCTATTATTTCAAAATTCCAAGTTTCGCTTCAGAACCATCTATGCTGTTGAAGAAGTAACGTGATATATGTATTTTTTTAATGAGTTCTGTCAAGATTGAATTGTGCAGGATCGACCTTGCGAATTTCTTCTCTGTGTCTTTAAATAATAATGATACCGAACCGCTTTTTGTAGAGCGCAATGGAAAAAACCTTTTGTATGGTTAGGACAATTCATGTGTTCGATCCCATTGTATTCGAGAATCTCTTCCTTCGATCCCGAAATGCAATAAATGGATCTTTGCAACCATTTCTCTAAAAACCGCCGTTTCATTTCTCCTCGCACCCAAATCATGGGAAAAGGTTCCGTCAACATCGTTAACACCCATGGAAAATAACTGTACGGAATTTCTCCTTCGTACCACGACAAGCCGTGATAATAATCACTTGCCCACACAGCGGTTCGTTTTTCTTTCTCGGTGAGCATTTGCCATGGAAACGGGGGTTTAAAAACAAATACCCCTCGAGAAGTACCGTCCAATGTGACGTAAGCCAATTCTTTCACAATAAAGGCTCCTTGAGAATCGTAGAAACCTTCAAAGTCGAGCACGAGTTCCATGTTTTTTATTTCTTTTTCTTTCCAAGGTGACCTTTATTATTATTATGATGGATGTGTATTGAGATACGCACGATATTATTCAAAAAACAAATATATATATACGAATGTGACCTTTCCCAGAATTCATACGACCTGTCACGTGCAACCTTCTCTCTCTCTCTCTCTCTATAAAAGAGGAGACGGCGAGAGAACGCTATCCATTTTTTCCTTCAGGACACACAGCGAGAGAGAGAGAGAGAGAATTTTGTTTTCTTTTTTTCCTCAATTGAAGAAGATGGACATTTTGAGTGCCAAACCTCTCAAAGATTCCTACATTGTTCTGGACATGGAATACTTTCACTGTTATGATGCAAAGACGGGAGATATATGTTTCATCTTGAAAGAACTGGGCTACATCACTTGCGATTTAACCTTATGCGGATCCATGATTTTTCTCCCTCCTGTCCATTACGATGACTTATCGTCCCGCAATCAAGCTGTGGTCAACCAGACTACAAATAACCGACACGGCCTGCAATGGACCGAGGGTCGTCTTTCCTACGAGCATCTTCCTACGATCCTGAAAATGCTGACCGAAAATGTGGAGGTGATCTACGTCAATGGATACGATAAAGCCGAATTTTTCAGCAAGCTCTGCCAGCGATCCGTTTATGAGTTTTACATCCCAGGGAAAACCGAGTGGCGGAACAAGTCGAAATGCACGCGACACCAATATTTCCAAAAGATGATTCATTGTGCCGAGAACAAGGTGAGAAATTTTCGATACCATTTGATGGAGGGTAGTTACGTTTTCCGGAAATTACATTGTTACCCCTCCGAAAGCAAAGCTGTCGAAGACGAAGAGGAGGCGGAAGAATCTCCCCAGGAGAACTCGTGCGACGATGAGGAGGAGGAGGAGGAGGATGAACTTTCTAATAATAATTATAAATGTCTAAGTTGGGATGCTTTAGAGACCCAAGAATATTGGTCTCAACCCTTATCTCACCTAGACCTGAAAGAGGATCCTCAAGTGTACACTTTGTGGTCCTCTTCTAAAATTTGGTCTTGGAGAGAACCCTTGAATGTTCATGAATGAAATGGTATGTAAATCCCTAGAGGAAAAAAAATAGAAAAAAAAGTTCTTTTTTTTTGTAATATGTTGATTTCTTTCCAATCCCATTTCTTTTCCATAACTCCAGCCCAATCGACGAGAAGAAGAAGAATTTTCCAAGTTACACAAGAAGAATCTTCCAAGTTACCCAAGACGTAGAAAGATTTCATAAGAATTTATAAATTACACGCTCCCACATGATATATGTATAGAGAGAAAAAGACCCTCTGTTCTCTAGCCAATACGTCAAGACTTCCCTAAACTCAGAGAGATCATGAGTACCGAGGAAACCTTAGCAGAGCAAGTGGAAAGACTTTCAAAGAGATTAGAAGAGTTAAGACGGGATAGATTTACAGTTCCGCCGACTAAAGAGGAAATTATCATCGATTTCAACAAACCGCTGTACTTTCATCCCCTACCCCAAAGAATGAGACGAATGGACTCGCCGTTGAACAGTTCCAATGAGAAACAAAATGTCACTTATTTGAATAGTCAATTTCAACACATGAATATTTCATAAGAATTTTTTGTTTTTTTCCCTAAAGCGTAGGGAGATCGGATCAGTAGTTTTTCCCTTTTCATCGTCGAAAAAGATTGGGAGGAAAAATCTTTCTCAGCTCTCTCAGAAAAATTTTCAACCTTAAAAAAAAAAAAAAAAAAAAAAAAAAAAAAAAAAAAAAACTTTTTGTTAAATTTTATCATGTCTTAGACATGATAAAAATTAACTCTACCCCCCTTTTGTCTGGGAATGTTGTCTCACACTTTCTAAAAATAGACAATCACTCCCCCTTTCCTAAAGAATAGAATTCCAAGAATGGGATCTGGTCTATTTTTAGAAACGGTGAGACCCTATTACCAGACAAAAGGCGGGTAGAGTTAATTTTTATCATGTCTAAAGTTCAGGGTCCATCAATCTTCTTATGTGAAACGGTGACCCTGACGAGATCGAGATAAACAAGTCCTGTGAGTTGTTTTGTAATCTTGACGCGATCCAAGAAAGACTTTTTATTTTTTTTTTGAAATAGGCGGGGGGAGAGAGAAAATGTTCTCACGACCCTCAGATATCTTTTCATAAATATATTTTTTATCAAAGTGTTTCTTTCATCCCGATCCTTTTAAGAGGTTGGAATGACCCTGACATTTAGATGGGGTCGCGATCCCGACAGATGTCGCGCGAGTATAAAAGTGTGTATCCTCTGCGAGATTTCTTCAGAGAACAGAAGAAGACGTGAACTGAGCTGGTAAGTCCCTTTGGTCCTATGAATATGGTTTAATCATAACTTCATTTAAAAAGACCTTTGAAACTTTGAAACTTCTTAACCCTTTGAAAAGAAAAATGTCTCTTTCAAGACGACGACTCTAAAACGTTTTATTGTTTTTTTTTCCTTTCTAGATCTTCCCTGTTATACATATATACCTTTTCGATTCTTTTTTTTTTGCTCCTGTTTGTGGAAGACATCATTGTATTCATCGCCATGGCGTGTTCAGAAAACTTTATCGTGCTCGATCTAGAGGGTTTCCAGTCCTACAACCACAAGAAGAGTGAATTTACCTACGTTTTAAAAGAATTGGGCTATGCGACAAAAGATTTTTTGACCGTGGGATCGTTGACGTTTGCTCCTCCTCAGCCCTTCCACCAACTGAGTGAAAAAAACCAAAAGACGAATGCCTGGCTGACGAGAAACCGGCACGGACTTCGTTGGAACGAGGGTCATATTCCCTACAACCATTTAGGACGCATTCTCCAATCGCTCACTCACAGCTTCTCCACGATTTATGTGGTGGGATGCCAGAAAGCTAAATTCTTTGCTAAAGATTTGGATTATCAAAATCCCGTGACGGAAATTTATGTGCCAGATGGAATCATTTGGAAGTATCGGGAAAAATGTGCCCGACATCATCAAAGGAGGAAATATTTCCATTGTGCCGAAAATAAAGTGCGCAACTATCGATGGCATATTACGGAAGGAGATTTTCATATCAATCACGTCTATCCAGACGGAACGGAGAAAGAGGAGAGGATTCAGGAGGAAGCAGACAATCCTCTGCAAGCTTTTGATAAGGCCTACGATCAGTTAGAGAAGGATTCGTCCCCAAAAGCGTACGATAACCTCATCCAGAAATGGGATAATCTGTCCTGTTTCCAAGTGATGGAACATCCGGATGAGCATACGCCTTTAAACTTGATGGGCTCTTCTTTGTCGTCAACTTCCTCCAATAACTCGAGGAAGACGGAGGGTTGGGGAGACATACCTGAAAATATTCCCCATTACGATCCAGCAGCCTGTTGGGACGAACCTTCCAAAGAATCTCATGAGACCCCCAAAATATCTTCAGAGGATCCAAAGACAAAATCCACTGAGTGTTGGGACGATGAACGGACGACTCATGCTCTAAAATCCACTAAGACTATGTCCACTGAGTGTTGGGACAATGAACAGACGACTCATGCTCTAAAATCCACTAAGACTATGTCCACTGAGTGTTGGGACAATGAACAGACGACTCATGCTCCAAAATCTACTGAGACTATGTCCACTGAATGTTGGGACAATGAACGGACGACCCATGCTCCAAAATCGACTGAGACTATGCCCACTGAGTGTTGTGACGATGAAACAGGAAAGACGACAGAGAATTGGGATGACCGTTCTCAAAAGTATTTGAATTGATATATACATAAACTCAGGAGGAAAAAAATAAAGAAAAGATTTTTAGAAATAAGTAGGGAAAGGTTCTCCGCTTTCCCTATATTTATGGAAATGGACTAAGAAGAGAGAGAGAGAGAGACGATCAGGAGACCAAAAAAAATGGGTCTTGGAAGGAATGAGTGCAAATGCATCCGATTCCTTCCAAGACCCATTTTTTTTGGGTCCCTCTCTCATCCAATCTTGGAAAAGAACTTTGTCCTATTTTTCTAGGTCCATTCAAAAAGAAATGAATCTATCCATAAATTTTCTTAAAAGAAAAAAAACAAAAAGATCCTTTACCTCTTGACGGTCCAAAGTCGAGAATCTTGGAAAAAGTCATCCACTCTCCATCCAGTCAAGCTTCTCTGTAGAAAATCTAGTAGGTGCATCTGCATTCTTGAACACCCGGCAGTTATTATTGGACGCGAAACGTCGAATGCTGAAATAGTTAACAGTGAGCCCATTCTTAAAGAAACGGGGATGTTTTATTCATACAGTCGAGTGCGGAAAAATTTCTGAGAGCCGGAGAAAAATTTCTCTAGCTGAAAAAAAAAAAAAAAAAATACCCCCCTTTTAGTCTGAAAATTGATGTCTTCAATTTTTTAAAAATTTCAGACTAAAAGGGGGGTATTTTTTTTTTTTTTATATCTAACTTTGAACCACAGAAATTTTTTCCGGCTCTCAGAAACTTTTCCCAGCCGACTCGATGTGAATAAAACTTTACTGTTTGTTAAGAATGTTATTTAATGGATCGATTTCAACCTATCGAGTTTCGCTTGAGTTCCGGCCGTGCTGTGGGCCCACCTGGATACAAGTTTTCCCCTTTTGGAATAGAATAAAACTTTACTGTTTTTTAAGAATGTTATTTAATGGATCGATTTCAACCTATCGAGTTTCGCTTGAGTTCCGGCCGTGCTGTGGGCCCACCTGGATACAAGTTTTACCCTTTTGGAATAGAATTTCCGTCAAGGTAGGCAGGCTACTTTTCCTCTTTTTGCATTTTTCATGTCATTTCATTTGTATTACAATATACTGAAAACGGGCGTTCGAACTGATTTCTAGGCTATTTCTATACAAATGGAGCTCGATCCAAGAAAGAAATGATGTCTTTTTTTTATTTTGTGGACTGCCAATTTGTATTGGAATATACTGAAAACGGGTGTTTGAGTCGGTTTTCAGTATATTTCAATACAAATAGAGTTCGATCCAAGAAAGAAATGATGTCTTTTTTTTTTTATTTTGTGGACTGCCAATTTGTATTGGAATATACTGAAAACGGGTGTTTGAGTCGGTTTTCAGTATATTTCAATACAAATAGAGCTCGATCCAAGAAAGAAATGATGTCTTTTTTTTTATTTTGTGGACTGCCAATTTGTATTGGAATATACTGAAAACGGGCGTTTGAGTCGGTTTTCACTATATTTCAATACAAATGGAGCTCGATCCAAGAAAGAAATGATGTCTTTTTTTTTATTTTGTGGACTGCCAATTTGTATTGGAATATACTGAAAACGGGTGTTTGAATCGGTTTTCACTATATTTCAATACAAATGGAGCTCGATCCAAGAAAGAAATGATGTCTTTTTTTTCTATTTTGTGGACTGCCAATTTGTATTGGAATATACTGAAAACGGGTGTTTGAGTCGGTTTTCAGTATATTTCAATACAAATAGAGCTCGATCCAAGAAAGAAATGATGTCTTTTTTTTATTTTGTGGACTGCCAATTTGTATTGGAATATACTGAAAACGGGTGTTTGAGTCGGTTTTCAGTATATTCCAATACAAATAGAGCTCGATCCAAGAAAGAAATGATGTCTTTTTTTTATTTTGTGGATTGCCAATTTTGTATTGGAATATACTGAAAACGGGTGTTTGAGTCGGTTTTCAGTATATTCCAATACAAGTGGAGCTCGATCCAAGAAAAAAATGATATCTTTTTTTTATTTTGTGGATTGCCAATTTTGTATTGGAATATACTGAAAACGGGTGTTCACGTTGGTTTTCATTATATTTCAATACAAGTGGAGCTCCATCCAAGAAAAAAATGATGTCTTTTTTTTATTTTGTGGACAGCCAATTTTGTATTGGAATATACTGAAAACGGGCGTTCACGTTGGTTTTCAGTATATTTCAATACAAATGGAGCTCCATCCAAGAAAAAAAATGATGTCTTTTTTTTTTATATTGTGGACAGCCAATTTTGTATTGGAGTATACTGAAAACGGGCGTTCGTTGGAATATACTGAAAACGGGCGTTCACGTCGGTTTTCAGTATATTTCAATACAAATGGAGCTCGATCCAAGAAAGAAATGATGTCTTTTTTTTATTTTGTGGACTGCCCTATTTGTATTGGAATATACTGAAAACGGGTGTTCACGTCGGTTTTCAGTATATTCCAATACAAGTGGAGCTCGATCCAAGAAAAAAATGATGTCTTTTTTTTATGTTGTGGACAGCCAATTTTGTATTGGAGTATACGGAAAACGGGCGTTCGAGTCGGTTTTCAGTATATTCTAATACAAATGGAGCTCCATCCAAGAAAAAAATGATGTCTTTTTTTTATGTTGTGGACTGCCCTATTTTGTATTGGAATATACTGAAAACGGGCGTTCGAGTCGGTTTTCAGTATATTCCAATACAAATTGAGCTCTATCCAAGAAAAAAATGATGTCTTTTTTTATGTTGTGGACAATCAATTTTGTATTTGAATATACTGAAAACGGGCGTTCGAGTCCTTTTTCCGACTATTTCTATACACATTCCACTATATTAAAATGACGTTATGGTTGAGTCCAAACAGAGTCGTCCCCGGACAGAGTCGTCTCCGGACAAAGTCGTCCCCTCTTTTCTTTGAATTCTATTCTTTAAAAGGATGAGTCATGGTCTATTTTTAGAAAGTGGGAGACAACATTCCCAGATAAAAGGGGGGGGTGAGTTACTTTTTATCATGTCTAGAAGACATGATAAAAATTAACAAAAAGTTTTTTTTTTTTTTACATCTCAGAATTTTTTTCTGAGCTCTGAGAAATTTTTCCTAGCCGATCCCATTTCGTTTTTCGACTTTCACTTTCAACTCTTCACTTTTCCTATCGACTGTCGTTGGAATTGTGTTCACTGGAGGCTATTTCTTTTTTTGCAATCTCGCTTTTAGTTTTCTCTGAGATTCTTTAGAAATGGCTATACAAATTTCACCATCTATATAGAGATGATGTCCAAACAAAGTCGTCCCCGGATAATCTTGATGACCGAATATGTATAGAAATAGTCTGAAAATGGGCTTGAGGGCCGGTTTCTGGACGATTCCTCTACAAATTCGGCCGCATCCAGAAAAACAAAAATACATAGTTTCTTTTTGGGTGGACAGGAGATGATAAATTTCTTTTCTCTCTCTCTCTCTCCCAATATTGGAGGAGAGAGTGGCCCAAAAAAAAATGGGTCTCGGAAGGAATCGAATGCATTTTGAAATGCACTCATTCTTTCCAAGACCCATTTTTTTTGGTCTCCTGATTCAACTCTCCAGTCTATGGTATAGGGAAAGCGGAGAACATTTCCCCTTCCTTAAGCAACTGGAGACCATATCGCATCATCATCATCATCACCATCATCCTCTTTCTGATACTTTTCAACGAAGGCTTGATGTCTCTGGATGATTTTGGGGAGATGATGGATCCCGAATTGAGTGATGAAAAAGAGAGGACTCTTTTTCCTTTCTTGTTCGTCTTGCACAGTCTCTCGGAGGGTGATATACGTTTCCCCGTCCTCCTCAATTTTCATCAGAGGTCTCATGAATATTTTACACATCCAAGGGAAGAGCGACTTGTTACGCAGGGATTTCGAAGCGACGAAGGCCGCTTCATTCGAAGTGAGGACAATCTGGTTCGGTTGACCCCATTCTTTGGAGTAGTTGTCCAAATCGCCTAGTCGAAGAAAATGGTGTCGATTAGGAAAAAAGACTTGGAGAACACTCGTCGTATGCGAGACGTTCGTAGGGAAGAGAGTCAAGATATCTTTGGCATTCCAGTACAGGAATCCTAGATCCACATACGCGTGCACGTAATAGTCATCGTTATATTCCAGTTTGAGCAGCATGGCTTTTGTATTTTTTTTTCCGTTCTCAAGGCGAAACACTCGTCTGATATGAACAAGAGCTCGCTGGCGATCCGTTTATATAGATTCCTGAGAGAGAGAGAGAGAGAGAGAGAGAGAGGGAGAGGGGAGGAGGAACTAGGTT
Source organism: Stegodyphus dumicola (assembly GCF_044657685.1). NCBI lineage: Eukaryota > Metazoa > Arthropoda > Arachnida > Araneae > Eresidae > Stegodyphus > Stegodyphus dumicola. The sequence goes on from NC_140781.1 coordinate 189,103,959, forward strand.
GATGAATTCTAAAATAAAAAAAAATGATAAAACATGAGATCGGCTGGTAAAATATTTTCAAAGCTCAGAAAAAAATTCTGAGATGTTAAAAAAAAAAAAAAACTTTTTGTTAATTTTTATCTTCTAGACATGATAAAAATTAACTCATCCCCCTTTTGTCTGGGTATGTTGTCTCACCGTTTCTAAAAATAGACCAGAACCCAGTCTTTTCTTGGAATTCTATTCTTTAAAACGATGAGTCATGGTCTATTTTTAGAAAGTGGGAGACAACATTCCCAGACAAAAAGGGGGGTGAGTTTATTTTTATCATGTCTAGAAGACATGATAAAAATTAACAAAAAGTTTTTTTTTTTTTTTTTTTTTTTTTTACATCTCAGAATTTTTTTCTGAGCTCTGAAAATATTTTGACAGCCGATCTCATTTCGTTTTTCGACTTTCACTTTCAACTCTTCACTTTTCTATAAAAGCATTCCACGTTTCTGTTCAGAACAGTGTCTCTCTCTACCCAAATCTGAAACCCTAGTCACGAGAAAATATGAGACTAGAAAAATAGTTTAGTTTATTGATCTAAAAAATGTCCCATGCTAGAACTCAGAATTATAATCAGAGCGGGGCTTTCCAGTATCCACTTCCAAGATTTTAGATTTGCCATGGGTGACATGTTCCCAAATTCATAAATTCTTCAATTACAGTCCCCTTCTTTGACAAATGGCTAAGAAATTCTTAAAGAATATCATGATAAAGATTTAGCTATCTATATATAACATTATGTTTTCTTTTCAAAAAACAAAATCCAGTCTTGATCGAAATGGACTTTACGCACAATTTATTGTGTCCCCCCCCTTTCCAAGATTGGTTTGAAGAAGTGATCAAAAAAAATGGGTCTGGAAGGAAAAGAGTGCATTTCGAGAAAAGAAAAGAGGACCCTCTTTTTCTCGCAATGCACCCGTTTCCTTCCAGACCCATTTCTTTTGCCTCCTCAGAACTCTCTTTCTTTTCTCCTCCCTCTCTCTCTTAAGAGGGATTGAAAGAAAGAGGCTAGATGGAAAAGTTTCTTTTTTTTTCTTTCGAGAAGATAAAAAAAAATTTGGAGGAGGAGCAAATTTTTTTTGGGTGGTGGTGGTTGTTTTTTTTTTAGAAGGTGATGACTTTAGTGACATTTAAAGAGACCACCAGAGGATCCGTTTGAGTCTCGACGACCTTTTCTTGACGGGGGTCTGTCTGGCAATAAGCGCTGGCATATTGTTTAGGGTAAGTAGAAGAATCCGTCATGCCTGGATGAGGCGGTATGTAGCGCACTCCCAGATTAAAGAGGGTGATGAAGGGAAATTTCTCCCCCGGATAGACCAGTCGGTAAACGGGTTGATTGGGTACAACTCGAACCAGCGGCTGAGTTAAAATGCTATACACCCAGGCCAGAAGCTGATTATTTTTAGGATTATTTTCGGCCAGATGTAACATTTCTTCGCTGGAGAGGACATATCCCTCTTGAGAACTGCCGAGACTCTCCAGATCTTTTATTTTCCTGAAGACGTGGTGTTCGTCGAAAAACACGGAGAGAATGTCCCAGGTTCTTTTACTGGAAGTATGAATCAGAGGCAAAATGTCCGTAGCGTTCCAAAACAATCTTCCGTCATCCACATAACAGCGAATGCTCACAAACTCATTATATAAGACGCGGATCATCATCTTGAGTAGAAATATGGATACGCACAGCAGTCTCTCTCTCTGGGAAATAGAGTCTGTCTTCCACTCGCCTCTCTATATATACGAGAAGACCACGTGATGGGCGACGTGACGGTTGACTTCTAGAAAAAAAATCAACTTTGTCTACCTCTCTCTCTCTATGACCTTCTATTTTTTTCCTAAAGGACACCCCGTCACCTTTTCAAAGGTCATGGGATTGAGAGGAACGAAAGAAAAAAAAACAACCATCCTTTGTATACTACCTATGACCTTCTCCTAGAGACCCCTGTCATTTTCTTCTCGAGAGCTACGTGATGAAAGTTTTTTTTTATTCTAGAGTTTATCAACTTTGTAGACACATGACCCCGTCACCTTCTCAAAGGCCATGTCGTATGGAATGGGACCCTTTTGGTTTTTTCTTTTGAGAAAATAAAAAATAAAACAACTTTATAATCATCTCTCTATGACCTTCACAAACACTCATGTTTTATCATTTTTTTTTATTTTAGAATTCATCAACCTTGTTCCTCCTCCCCTCTCTCTCTCTCTCTCTCAGGAGTCTATATAAACGGATCGCCAGCGAGCTCTTGTTCATATCAGACGAGTGTTTCGCCTTGAGAACGGAAAAAAAAATACAAAAGCCATGCTGCTCAAACTGGAATATAACGATGACTATTACGTGCACGCGTATGTGGATCTAGGATTCCTGTACTGGAATGCCAAAGATATCTTGACTCTCTTGCCTACGAACGTCTCGCATACGACGAGTGTTCTCCAAGTCTTTTTTCCTAATCGACACCATTTTCTTCGACTAGGCGATTTGGACAACTACTCCAAAGAATGGGGTCAACCGAACCAGATTATCCTCACTTCGAATGAAGCGGCCTTCGTCGCTTCGAAATCCCTGCGTAACAAGTCGCTCTTCCCTTGGATGTGTAAAATATTCATGAGACTTCTGACGAAAATTGAGGAGGACGGGGAAACGTATATCACCCTCCGAGAGACTGTGCAAGACGAACAAGAAAGGAAAAAGAGTCCTCTCTTTTTCACACTCAATTCGGGATCCATCATCTCCCCAAAATCATCCAGAGACATCAAGCCTTCGTTGAAAAGTATCAGAAAGAGGATGATGGTGATGATGATGATGATGCGATATGGTCTCCAGTTGCTTAAGGAAGGGGAAACGTTCTCCGCTTTCCCTATACCATAGACTGGAGAGTTGAATCAGGAGACCAAAAAAATGGGTCTTGGAAGGAATGAGTGCATTTCAAAATGCATTCGATTCCTTCCGAGACCCATTTTTTTGGGCCACTCTCTCCTCCAATATTGGGAGAGAGAGAGAGAAAAGAAATTTATCATCTCCTGTCCACCCAAAAAGAAACTATGTATTTTGTTTTTTGGATGCGGCCGAATTTGTAGAGGAATCGTCCAGAAACCGGCCCTCAAGCCCATTTTCAGACTATTTCTATACATATTCGGTCATCAAGATGGTACGGGGACGACTTTGTTTGGACATCATCTCTATATAGATGGTGAAATTTGTATAGCCATTTCTAAAGAATCTCAGAGAAAATTAAAAGCGAGATTGCAAAAAAAGAAATAGCCTCCAGTGAACACAATTCCAACGACAGTGGATAGGAAAACTGAAGAGTTGAAAGTGAAAGTCGAAAAACGAAATGGGATCGGCTAGGAAAAATTTCTCAGAGCTCAGAAAAAAATTCTGAGATGTAAAAAAAAAAAAAAAAAAAAAAAAAAAAAAAAAAAAAAAAAAAAAAAAACTTTTTGTTAATTTTTATCATGTCTTCTAGACATGATAAAAATTAACTCACCCCCCCTTTTATCTGGGAATGTTGTCTCCCACTTTCTAAAAATAGACCATGACATCCTTTTAAAGAATAGAATTCAAAGAAAAGAGGGGACGACTTTGTTCGGAGACGACTCTGTCCGGGGACGACTCTGTTTGGACACAACCATAACGTCATTTTAATATAGTGGAATGTGTATAGAAATAGTCGGAAAAAGGACTCGAACGCCCGTTTTCAGTATATTCCAATACAAAATTGATTGTCCACAAAGTAAAAGAAAACATCATTTTTTTCTTGGATAGAGCTCCATTTGTATTGGAATATACTGAAAACCGACTCGAACGCCCGTTTTCAGTATATTCCAATACAAAATAGGGCAGTCCACAACATAAAAAAAAGACATCATTTTTTTCTTGGATGGAGCTCCATTTGTATTAGAATATACTGAAAACCGACTCGAACGCCCGTTTTCCGTATACTCCAATACAAAATTGGCTGTCCACAACATAAAAAAAAGACATCATTTTTTTCTTGGATGGAGCTCCATTTGTATTAGAATATACTGAAAACCAACGTGAACGCCCGTTTTCAGTATACTCCAATACAAAATTGGCTGTCCACAACATAAAAAAAGACATCATTTTTTTCTTGGATCGAGCTCCATTTGTATTGTAATATACTGAAAACCGATGTGAACGCGCGTTTTCAGTATATTCCAATACGAAATTGGTTGTCCACAACATAAAAAAAAGACATCATTTTTTTCTTGGATCGAGCTCCATTTGCATTGAAATATACTGAAAACCGACGTGAACGCCCGTTTTCAGTATATTCCAATACAAAATTGGCAGTCCACAAAATAAAAAAAAGACATCATTTTTTTCTTGGATCGAGCTCCACTTGTATTGGAATATACTGAAAACCGACGTGAACACCCGTTTTCAGTATATTCCAATACAAATAGGGCAGTCCACAAAATAAAAAAAAAGACATCATTTCTTTCTTGGATCGAGCTCCATTTGTATTGAAATATACTGAAAACCGACGTGAACGCCCGTTTTCAGTATATTCCAACGAACGCCCGTTTTCAGTATACTCCAATACAAAATTGGCTGTCCACAACATAAAAAAAAAGACATCATTTTTTTTCTTGGATGGAGCTCCATTTGTATTGAAATATACTGAAAACCAACGTGAACGCCCGTTTTCAGTATATTCCAATACAAAATTGGCTGTCCACAAAATAAAAAAAAGACATCATTTTTTTCTTGGATGGAACTCCACTTGTATTGAAATATACTGAAAACCAACGTGAACACCCGTTTTCAGTATATTCCAATACAAAATTGGCAATCCACAAAATAAAAAAAAATATCATTTTTTTCTTGGATCGAGCTCCACTTGTATTGGAATATACTGAAAACCGACTCAAACACCCGTTTTCAGTATATTCCAATACAAAATTGGCAATCCACAAAATAAAAAAAGGACATCATTTTTTTCTTGGAATGAGCTCTACTTGTATTGGAATATACTGAAAACCGACTCAAACACCCGTTTTCAGTATATTCCAATACAAAATTGGCAATCCACAAAATAAAAAAAAAGACATCATTTCTTTCTTGGATCGAGCTCTATTTGTATTGGAATATACTGAAAATCGACTCAAACACCCGTTTTCAGTATATTCCAATACAAATTGGCAGTCCACAAAATAAAAAAAAGACATCATTTCTTTCTTGGATCGAGCTCCATTTGTATTGAAATATAGTGAAAACCGACACAAACACCCGTTTTCAGTATATTCCAATACAAATTGGCAGTCCACAAAATAAAAAAAAAAGACATCATTTCTTTCTTGGATCGAGCTCCATTTGTATTGAAATATAGTGAAAACCGACTCAAACACCCGTTTTCAGTATATTCCAATACAAATTGGCAGTCCACAAAATAAAAAAAAAGACATCATTTCTTTCTTGGATCGAGCTCTATTTGTATTGAAATATACTGAAAACCGACTCAAACACCCGTTTTCAGTATATTCCAATACAAATTGGCAGTCCACAAAATAAAAAAAAGACATCATTTCTTTCTTGGATCGAGCTCCATTTGTATAGAAATAGCCTAGAAATCAGTTCGAACGCCCGTTTTCAGTATATTGTAATACAAATGAAATGACATGAAAAATGCAAAAAGAGGAAAAGTAGCTTGCCTACCTTGACGGAAATTCTATTCCAAAAGGGTAAAACTTGTATCCAGGTGGGCCCACAGTACGGCCGGAACTCTAACGAAACTCGATAGGTTGAAATCGATCCATTAAATAACATTCTTAAAAAACAGTAAAGTTTTATTCTATTCCAAAAGGGGAAAACTTGTATCCAGGTGGGCCCACAGCACGGCCGGAACTCAAGCGAAACTCGATAGGTTGAAATCGATCCATTAAATAACATTCTTAACAAACAGTAAAGTTTTATTCACATCGAGTCGGCTGGGAAAAGTTTCTGAGAGCCGGAAAAAATTTCTGTGGTTCAAAGTTAGATATAAAAAAAAAAAATACCCACCTTTTAGTCTGAAAATTTGAAAATTGATGTCTTCAATTTTTGAAAAATTGAAGACATCAATTTTCAGACTAAAAGGGGGGTATATTTTTTTTTTTTTTTTTTTTTTTTTTTTTCAGCTAGAGAAATTTTTCTCCGGCTCTCAGAAATTTTTCCGCACTCGACTGGATGAATAAAACATCCCCGTATCTTTAAGAATGGGCTCACTGTTAACTATTTCAGCATTCGACGTTTCGCGTCCAATAATAACTGCCGGGTGTTGAAAAATGCAGATGCACCTACTAGATTATCTACAGAGAAGCTTGACTGGATGGAGAGTGGATGACTTTTTCCAAGATTCTCGACTTTGGACCGTCAAGAGGTAAAGGATCTTTTTGTTTTTTTTTTTTTCTTTTAAGAAAATTTATGGATAGATTCATTTCTTTTTGAATGGACCTAGAAAAATAGGACAAAGTTCTTTTCCAAGATTGGATGAGAGAGGGACCCAAAAAAAATGGGTCTTGGAAGGAATCGAATGCATTTGCACTCATTCCTTCCAAGACCCATTTTTTTTGGTCTCCTGATTCGTCTCGCTCTCTCTCTCTCTTCTTAGTCCATTTCCATAAATATAGGGGAAGCGGAGAACCTTTCCCTACTTATTTCTAAAAATCTTTTCTTTATTTTTTTCCTCCTGAGTTTATGTATATATCAATTCAAATACTTTTGAGAACGGTCATCCCAATTCTCTGTCGTCTTTTCGGTTTCATCGTCCCAACACTCAGTGGACATTGTCTCAGTCGATTTTGGAGCATGGGTCGTCCGTTCATTGTCCCAACATTCAGTGGACATAGTCTCAGTAGATTTTGGAGCATGGGTCGTCTGTTCATTGTCCCAACACTCAGTGGACATAGTCTTAGTGGATTTTGGAGCATGAGTCGTCTGTTCATTGTCCCAACACTCAGTGGACATAGTCTTAGTGGATTTTAGAGCATGAGTCGTCCGTTCATCGTCCCAACACTCAGTGGATTTTGTCTTTGGATCCTCTGAAGATATTTTGGGGGTCTCATGAGATTCTTTGGAAGGTTCGTCCCAACAGGCTGCTGGATCGTAATGGGGAATATTTTCAGGTATGTCTCCCCAACCCTCCGTCTTCCTCGAGTTATTGGAGGAAGTTGACGACAAAGAAGAGCCCATCAAGTTTAAGGGCGTATGCTCATCCGGATGTTCCATCTCTTGGAAACAGGACAGATTATCCCATTTCTGGATGAGGTTATCGTACGCTTTTGGGGACGGATCCTTCTCTAACTGATCGTAGGCCTTATCAAAAGCTTGCAGAGGATTGTCTGCTTCCTCCTGAATCCTCTCCTCTTTCTCCGTTCCGTCTGGATAGAGGTGATTGATATGAAAATCTCCTTCCGTAATATGCCATCGATAGTTGCGCACTTTGTTTTCGGCACAATGGAAATATTTCCTCCTTTGATGATGTTGGGCACATTTTTCCCGATACTTCCAAATGATTCCATCTGGCACATAAATTTCCGTCACGGGTTTTTGATAATCCAAGGCTTTAGCAAAGAATTGAGCTTTCTGGCATCCCACCACATAAATCGTGGAGAAGCTGTGAGTGAGCGATTGGAGAATGCGTCCTAAATGGTTGTAGGGAATATGACCCTCGTTCCAACGAAGTCCGTGCCGGTTTCTCGTCAGCCAGGCATTCGTCTTTTGGTTTTTTTCACTCAGTTGGTGGAAGGGCTGAGGAGGAGCAAACGTCAACGATCCCACGGTCAAAAAATCTTTTGTCGCATAGCCCAATTCTTTTAAAACGTAGGTAAATTCACCCTTCTTGTGGTTGTAGGACTGGAAACCCTCTAGATCGAGCACGATAAAGTTTTCTGAACACGCCATGCCGATGAATTCGGTGATGTCTTCCAGAAACAGGAGCAAAAAAAAGAATCGAAAAGGTATATATGTATAACAGGGAAGATCTAGAAAGGAAAAAAAAACAATAAAACGTTTTAGAGTCGTCGTCTTGAAAGAGACATTTTTCTTTTCAAAGGGTTAAGAAGTTTCAAAGTTTCAAAGGTCTTTTTAAATGAAGTTATGATTAAACCATATTCATAGGACCAAAGGGACTTACCAGCTCAGTTCACGTCTTCTTCTGTTCTCTGAAGAAATCTCGCGGAGGATACACACTTTTATACTCGCGCGACATCTGTCGGGATCGCGACCCCATCTAAATGTCAGGGTCATTCCAACCTCTTAAAAGGATCGGGATGAAAGAAACACTTTGATAAAAAATATATTTATGAAAAGATATCTGAGGGTCGTGAGAACATTTTCTCTCTCCCCCCGCCTATTTCAAAAAAAAAATAAAAAGTCTTTCTTGGATCGCGTCAAGATTACAAAACAACTCACAGGACTTGTTTATCTCGATCTCGTCAGGGTCACCGTTTCACATAAGAAGATTGATGGACCCTGAACTTTAGACATGATAAAAATTAACTCTACCCGCCTTTTGTCTGGTAATAGGGTCTCACCGTTTCTAAAAATAGACCAGATCCCATTCTTGGAATTCTATTCTTTAGGAAAGGGGGAGTGATTGTCTATTTTTAGAAAGTATGAGACAACATTCCCAGACAAAAGGGGGGTAGAGTTAATTTTTATCATGTCTAAGACATGATAAAATTTAACAAAAAGTTTTTTTTTTTTTTTTTTTTTTTTTTTAAAGGTTGAAAATTTTTCTGAGAGAGCTGAGAAAGATTTTTCCTCCCAATCTTTTTCGACGATGAAAAGGGAAAAACTACTGATCCGATCTCCCTACGCTTTAGGGAAAAAAACAAAAAAATACTTATGAAATATTCATGTGTTGAAATTGACTATTCAAATAAGTGACATTTTGTTTCTCATTGGAACTGTTCAACGGCGAGTCCATTCGTCTCATTCTTTGGGGTAGGGGATGAAAGTAGACCGGTTTGTTGAAATCGATGATAATTTCCTCTTTAGTCGGCGGAACTGTAAATCTATCCCGTCTTAACTCTTCTAATCTCTTTGAAAGTCTTTCCACTTGCTCTGCTAAGGTTTCCTCGGTACTCATGATCTCTCTTAGTTTAGGGAAGTCTTGACGTATTGGCTAGAGAACAGAGGGTCTTTTTCTCTCTATACATATATCATGTGGGAGCGTGTAATTTATAAATCCTTATGAAATCTTTCTACGTCTTGTGTAACTTGGAAGATTCGTCTTGTGTAACTTGGAAAATTCTTCTTCTTCTCGTCGATTGGGCTGGAGTTATGGAAAAGAAATGGGATTGGAAAGAAATCAACATATTACAAAAAAAAAGAACTTTTTTTTCTATTTTTTTTCCTCTAGGGATTTACATACCATTTCATTCATGAACATTCAAGGGTTCTCTCCAAGACCAAATTTTAGAAGAGGACCACAAAGAGTTCACTTGAGGATCCTCTTTCAGGTCTAGGTGAGATAAGGGTTGAGACCAATATTCTTGGGTCTCTAAAGCATCCCAACTTAGACATTTATTATTATTATTAAAATGTTCATCCTCCTCCTCCTCCTCCTCCTCCTCATCGTCGCACGAGTTCTCCTGGGGAGATTCTTCCGCCTCCTCTTCGTCTTCGACAGCTTTGCTTTCGGAGGGGTAACAATGTAATTTCCGGAAAACGTAACTACCCTCCATCAAATGGTATCGAAAATTTCTCACCTTGTTCTCGGCACAATGAATCATCTTTTGGAAATATTGGTGTCGCGTGCATTTCGACTTGTTCCGCCACTCGGTTTTCCCTGGGATGTAAAACTCATAAACGGATCGCTGGCAGAGCTTGCTGAAAAATTCGGCTTTATCGTATCCATTGACGTAGATCACCTCCACATTTTCGGTCAGCATTTTCAGGATCGTAGGAAGATGCTCGTAGGAAAGACGACCCTCGGTGCATTGCAGGCCGTGTCAGTTATTTGTAGTCTGGTTGACCACAGCTTGATTGCGGGACGATAAGTCATCGTAATGGACAGGAGGGAGAAAAATCATGGATCCGCATAAGGTTAAATCGCAAGTGATGTAGCCCAGTTCTTTCAAGATGAAACATATATCTCCCGTCCTTGCATCATAACAGTGAAAGTATTCCATGTCCAGAACAATGTAGGAATCTGTAGGAACAATGTAGGTTTGGCACTCAAAATGTCCATCTTCTTCAATTGAGGAAAAAAAGAAAACAAAATTCTCTCTCTCTCTCTCTCGCTGTGTGTCCTGAAGGAAAAAATGGATAGCGTTCTCTCGCCGTCTCCTCTTTTATAGAGAGAGAGAGAGAGAGAAGGTTGCACGTGACAGGTCGTATGAATTCTGGGAAAGGTCACATTCGTATATATATATTTGTTTTTTGAATAATATCGTGCGTATCTCAATACACATCCATCATAATAATAATAAAGGTCACCTTGGAAAGAAAAAGAAATAAAAAACATGGAACTCGTGCTCGACTTTGAAGGTTTCTACGATTCTCAAGGAGCCTTTATTGTGAAAGAATTGGCTTACGTCACATTGGACGGTACTTCTCGAGGGGTATTTGTTTTTAAACCCCCGTTTCCATGGCAAATGCTCACCGAGAAAGAAAAACGAACCGCTGTGTGGGCAAGTGATTATTATCACGGCTTGTCGTGGTACGAAGGAGAAATTCCGTACAGTTATTTTCCATGGGTGTTAACGATGTTGACGGAACCTTTTTCCATGATTTGGGTGCGAGGAGAAATGAAACGGCGGTTTTTAGAGAAATGGTTGCAAAGATCCATTTATTGCATTTCGGGATCGAAGCAAGAGATTCTCGAATACAATGGGATCGAACACATGAATTGTCCTAACCATACAAAAGGTTTTTTCCATTGCGCTCTACAAAAAGCGGTTCGGTATCATTATTATTTAAAGACACAGAGAAGAAATTCGCAAGGTCGATCCTGCACAATTCAATCTTGACAGAACTCATTAAAAAAATACATATATCACGTTACTTCTTCAACAGCATAGATGGTTCTGAAGCGAAACTTGGAATTTTGAAATAATAGATCAGGGAGAAATCATTCTTAAAAAAAAATGGTAAAGTCTCGAATCGGCTGGGAGAAAAAAAATTTCTCAGAGCAGGAAAAAAAAAAAAAAAAAAAAAAAAAACTTTTGGTTAATTTTTATCATGTCTTTAGACATGATAAAAATTAATGACCCTCCCTTTTTGTCTGGGAAGGATGTCTCACCCTTTCTAAAAATAGATCATGACTCATCCTTTCTCTAATGGCAATCATTCCATGAATGAATCACGATTTGTTTTTCAAAAGAGTGAGACAACATTCCCAGACGAAAAGGGAAGGGGGGTCGTTAATTTTTATCATGGTTTTTTTTTTTTTTTTTTTTTTTTTTTTTTTTTTTTTTTTGAGTTAGAGAATTTTTTTCAGCTCTGAAAATTTTTTTTTCCAGCCGACTCGAGACTTTACCATTTATATTTACGAATAGTCTTTGGATTATTTATTTATTTTCTTTTAAAAAGAAAAATTCTGAGCTAGACCTATCTATTGGCTTAACATTCTGGTCATAGAAACAGTCTACAATCTCATTTTTTTTTCGAGGCTAATGCACGGGTTCTCCAATCAAAAGGGTTACTATAAAGGGATTGGTTTGAATGCATTTATCTGCAAATGTTGTAGGATTCTGTTGTTGAAAAGAGGGTATATTATTATTATTATTATGATGATGATGATGATGATGATGATGATGATTGTGGCAGATTCGTTTTCTACATGGAAGTCTAATCTCCTCCGAAGACCTTTTCTGGGGATTGTCGATAGATGGTTTTTCAATAGGAATCATTTCCCTCGGATCCTCAAGAGATAGAGGGGGGTCCTGTCTTGAGACATGGAGCGGTCTCTCCTCCTCTTCCTCCTCGAGAAGTCTTGAGAAAGGGAGAGGATTTTCGGTTCCCTTATTCTTGAGGGGTCTTGACAAATTGAGAGGTCCCTCCTCTTCGAAAGAGAGAGAAGTTTTGGTTCCCTTATCCTCGAGGGGTTTTGACAAATCGAGAGGTCCCTCATTTTCGAGGGGTCTTGATAAATGGAGAGGTTCTTCATCTTTGAGGAGGTTTGATAAAGGAAGATGTCCCTTCTTCTCGAGGGGTCTTGAGAAAGGGAGAGGTTTTTCATCTTCGAGGAGGTTTGACAATGGGAGAGATCTCTCCTTCTCGAGGGGTCTCTCTTCCTCAAGGGGTTTTGAGGAAGGGAGAGGTTTTTCATCCTCGACGGGTTTTGACAAACGGAGAGGAATCTGAACAGGCTTCTCCTCATCCCCATCATTATCGAGGAGGATGAGGATAGGCTTTTGGAAAGGTTTTTTCTTTTTCTTCTGAACAGGCTCCTCTTGATGCTCGGGGAGAAGGATGGGGTAGTTGTTCCACCATTCTATTTTTTCTTGCTCGAGGATTCTTTCAAAAGTCGTGGCCTCTTTAAGATGAGACGAAGGAGGAGAGTCCTCGAGAAGAATATAATAGGTATTCTTCCCAGTCTTCTCGATCGAGAGAGGTTCGTGCAAACATTTGTGCAACCATTCACTAAAATGAACGAGAATCCCTTTTGTCTTCTCAAGACGATCCATAATCCTATTCATTTGCGAGACGGTTAGAAAGTGGGACGTGTAAAAATATTTGGCTCGTTTCATTAACAAAATTTGTGCATCCAAAGGTGGAATGTCACGAGCCATCAACACGTTTTCGTCGGACAAAAATTCGTCCCGCATCTTTTGATAACTCCCCACGGTATGATAACCCGCACATTTTGAAAAATCGGAGGCTTTCAAGTAAACGACTCCTTGGATGATATAAAAGGAAAGATCAACATATTTATATTTGAAAGGAATACACGCAGTGAGCTGGGGATGCCTCCTCATGATCCACTTGGACAAAAATACGACTTTGGGGTTCTCCCCTTTTATTTATAGAGAGAAAGAGAGTGTGACCTTCCCTTCCGTCCTCCTCCTCTCTCCCTGCTTCCTCTATCTCTCGACGTCCTTGGATTGGAAAGGGTGACTTTGAAAAAAAAAGAAGGTCATGGTTGGATAATTTTTTGTTTATTAAATTATTACTTTCACTTCCTCATTCCCACACACATTCATCTTTTAAGAAAAGAAAAAGAGGTCATGGAGATAAGATTTCTTGGAAAGAAGAGAGAGAGAAACAAAAAAACAAATAAAACGGACGTCATAGAGCCTCTATATGTGTCTGTGTGTGTGTCTATATAGATATATAAAAAGGCAAGAGTACTGGGTGAGATCATTTCTTTTCCGTTGGGACCCATGTCGCTATTAGACATTTTTCCAACTCAACGGATTTCGAACGGGGAGGATTTGAAGACGCTAAAGCAAATCTCCAACTTGAAAATTTTTTTGGCGTGTCCTTGTGCGACATTTATTCCGCATATACCACCTCATCAAGCGATCGTTTCTTTTAACCAAGATGTCGAATCCTCCAACCTGCTCGTTCAGAATATATACAGAAATTTATTCGAATCGCAACAAACGAAAGAAGAATCTCCCTTCTCTTGGAATCGGATGGATCGAGCTTTGAGACGGCCCATTCAAACAGACCGGCGATATACGGATCCGCGTACGAGTTTTCGGTGGTAGAATATTTTTCTCACGAAACGATATTTTACGTTTGGAGTGAGAACGACGGCTGAGGACGAAGTTCATATTGTTCAAACCACAGCCGCTCCTCTCGCCTATTACGAATCATCGTCCCCCAATCTGAAGGAAAGAAGTTTTAAAGTCAGCGACAGGATGAAATATAAGAAATATATTCTAAGACCTTTTCAAAACTATGTCGTTCCCCCGAAAACGCAATATCTCATCGTCACAACCCAGAAGAGTCTCTTTCTCGTCGATCGGTGCTCGTACTCGCTTTGGAAACAATTGAAAGAGGAGATTTCTTTCCAATCGCCGATGATGTTTCAAGAAAAAGAAGAGAACCCTCCGCCACCTTTACCCATCCCTTCCTTAGATGATAAGAGGAGCTGGACCAAACCGTTATTTCCCGAAACAAAATCGACCCGGCAACGGAATGAAATTGAAGTCATCACAATTGAAGATGAGGAGGAAGAAAAAAAATTACCTCTTAAAAAACGGTCGACTTACCGGAACCTACCTGGCGTGCAAGATCCGCTTCAGAACCCAGAAGCTTCTTCTTCTTCTTCTTCCCCGACTTGTTCCAACAGGCAACCTCTTTCGGACTCCTCACAGACAGAACCTCTTCCAGTATCCTCTTCTTCTTCTTCTTCTCTAACCTGTCCCGATATCGTAGAGGTAGAATGTCAGACGGGTCCACAAGCTTCAAAAAGTCCCGACATCGTAGAGGTAGAATGTCAGCCGGGTCCACAAGTTCCAACGGGTCCAGAAATCATGGAGGCAGAATCACAGCCGGGTTCACAAGTTCCAACGGGTCCAGAAATTATGGAGGTAGAATTTCAGCCGGGTAAACAAGTTCCAACGGGTCCAGAAATCATGGAGGTAGAATCGCAGCCGGGTCCAGACATCCTAGATCCCTCCACTCATCCCAAAGAGACTCCAAGTGTTTCAAGACAGCCTTGTGAGGATCCAGCCCTTCCCGTATAAAATGATTATATGGACTTACAAAATTTGGTGCAACAGGAAGGAGAAGAAAATAATCATACAGATGGGTGGGTCAAAGACTGTTTAGATCATTTAACCTCGAATGAAATTGAACTGTTATGGAATTGCATTTCTGAAATCACATCGGAAATGGGATAAAAACCAAAACAAAAAAAAACATTTTTTTAATAACAAATTGGAGGAGGGTCATGATGTCAATTAAAAAAAATATTATATAGAGTCCAATCTTGGTGGTTCACTTCAGTTTTCCAGCATGAGGTGATCCACGTTTCCCGAAATATGGATCCCATTCCAAGAGAGATTGTGTAGAGCCTTCACTTCAGTTCTTTTTTTTCCTACCAAGAGGAGAGGGTCCCCAAAGGGCTACCCATGTCCAAAGAGAGAAAGTGTAGAGCGTTCATTTCAGTTTTTTTCCAAGTTTAGGGGAGGGAGGTCTCAAAATGACACCCCCCATTTTCAAAGAGAGATAGTGTAGAGCGTTCATTTCTGTTTTTTCCAAAGTTAGGGAGTTTTCAAATGGCTACCCATTTCAGAGAAAGAGAGAGAGAGAGAAAGCGTAGAGCGTCCATTTCAGTTTTCCAACATTAGAAGGTCCCAAAATACCTTCTGAATTCAAAGAGAGATCGTGTAGAGCGTTCATTTCCAGTTCTCCAAGATCAGAAGAAGAGGGTCCGCTTTTCCCAAAATGGCTTCCCAATTCAAAGAGAGAGAGAGAGAGAGAGTGAAAGGCTGTGTAGAGCGGTCATGTTCATTCTCCAAGATAGGGTCGTCAGCATTTTCTCAAAATGTCATCTCCCCATTCAAAAAGAGATCGTGACCAATTTTTTCCAGTTTTTTCCAAGATGGGGGGGGGAGAAGAAAATCTAGGATGGAATAACACGACACACAGAGAGAAAGATAAAAAAAACGCCATCTTGTCATTTTCTGATAGGGTACCGGTGTTCGAATACTTTTGTGACCGACTGTACAGTTTTGGTGCTTCACACAGTCGACGTTTCAGTTCTTGAAATGCTGATTCCTCAACATCAGCCCATGGAATTATCTCAGGAATTTTCTTTTTCGTAAGCTCCGTCAATGGGCGAGCTATTTCTGCATAATTCTTTATGTAATCACGATAATAGTTGAATAAGCCTAATGCACTCTTTAGAGCAGTCTTTGTTTTAGGACTTTTTAAAATTTCAATGGCTTGTAATTTTTCAGGATCAGGTTGATGTCTTCCAGCTCCTATTATATGTCCTAAATACTTTATCTCCGAACGTGCAAAAACACATTTCTTTACGTTCACCGTAAACCTGAGATCACTTAATGTAGTTAGCACAGCATCTAAATGTTTGAGATGAAAATTCCAATCTGGTGAAAAGATAGCAATATCATCAATATATGCTTTGCAAAAATCACTATGTTTTCTTAAGGCATCATTCATCACTCGCTGAAAAGTAGAAGCTGCATTTTTTAATCCAAAAGGCATCACTTTCCAACGATATTGGGCACGATGTGTCTTGAATGATGTTAAATCACGACTTTCTTCTTCTAAAGGTATTTCCCAATAACCTTTCAAGACATCTAAACAAGTGATAATATTCGCGTGTCCAATTTTATTGATTAGATCAGTCACATTCTCCATTGGAAAATCAACAGGCTTGGTTACTTGATTCAACAACCTGAAGCCAATACATAACCGCATACTTCCGTCTTTCTTGGCAACACATACGACTGGGTATGCTATTTCAGCTTCACTTGGCTCAATAAGACCCAAGCTCTCCAATTCCTCGATCTGTTTATCTACTTCAGGTTTCAAAGATTCTGGGATCTTATAGATATACGGCTTTTTTCTTTTAGCTCCAGGTAACAACCGAATTCTATGTTCACCAACGCTGGCTATTTATATCGCACCAGAAAATAACGCGATGTGCTTGAGTAAGAGCTCGTGTAATTCCTTTTGTTTGCTATCCTCTAAATGACTAACATCCAGCTCGATGTTCCTTCTAGTTGCTGCGCAATCTCCTTTATTTGGAGTTGCATGAATTTCCCCAAACTCAGAATCATCTTCAAATATCACTCCCACAGTTTGTGCTTGAACATAAAATTTTCTTATTTTGTTCACATGAACATGCCTCACACTCCCATCGGGTAATTTAACTTTATAAGAATGAGAATTTACTCTTTCAACAACTTCACCTGGACCTGTCCACCTAGCATATAGCTTGTTGCTAGAGTCTGGTATAAGTAAATATACTAGATCACCATTTTTAAATTCTTTCAAACTTTTGCAACGGTTAAAATAATATGCATAAGCTTCTTGTTTTCCGCGGCCGATAAAGAAGCGAGCTCAGATGCTTTCTCTAAATTTATCTTTAATTCTTGTAGATAATCAACTGCTGAATTACCCAGATTAAGAGGTAATGGTATTTCACCGGACCATGATGATTTTAACACAGCTAAGGGACCTCTAGCTTCACGACCGTACATAAGTATAAATGGAGATACACCTGTAGTGCAATTTGGAGCTTCACGATACGCAAAAAGTAAATAAGGTATGTGCTTGTCCCAATTAACAGGATCTGTGCGAATTACATGATGTAACATTTGTTTAAACACCCGATTCCATTTTTCCACTGAGCCGTTTGATGCTGGGTAACCAGGTGTCGGAAAACGAGGATGAGTTCCTAACCTTTTTTCGAATTCTTGAGTTAATTGTGAGGTAAAATTAGTGCCTTGATCACTACAAATTATTTCTGGAATACCGGTTATCATAAAAATATCTAAAAGAGCCTCACAAGTAGCTTTAGCGGAAAGACTTTTTAAAGGTACCACTTCTGGCCATTTTGAATGATTATCTATCAAACACAAACAATATTTATGTTTCCTTCCTGAAGGCGGTGAAATTTCACCAATAATATCTATGTTTACTGTATGAAAGGGATATGGCGCGTGAACAATAGGAGTAATCGGAATTTTATCCGATTGCCTTTTAAATTGACATCTTTCGCATGTTCTACAATAATTTTCTACATCTTTGGATATGTTCGGCCAATAAAATGAAAGGTTAATTCTTTCTTTAGATTTTCTCATACCTAAATAATTTCCGAATATGGAATCATGAGCTAATTGAAGGACTTTATTTCGATAATTCTCGGGCAAAACTAACTGTTGTATGTTTTCCCCACAATTTTTTTTTTATAAAACAATAATTCGTCCTGTAAAAAGAAATTATTCTTCCCTAATTCTGCGTCCTTAAAAAGATTTATTAATGTTTGGCAGTTTCTCTGATCGACCTTAAATTTATTCGATTCCAAATAACTGTTTAGTCTTTCATCATCCTGATTCGCAACTGAGCTATAAAAAAGATTTACATTTAACAGTTCAACTGCGCCAACCTTAGGGTGTTTTTGTTTATGAGTTTCCGGTTTCGTCTCAGGGAAGACTGTTGATTCATTCTCGTCTTCAAATATGCTATACCTACATCTGGTGTAATTAAACATTGAACATTGAGCTTATCTGTCAATGCGAAAAGTGCTTCTACGCACGAATATAGACAACTGTTTGGTTTTTTGTAATAAATGGGAATAGTTGCTAACGTTGCCTCTACGACGTCGCCAAATGCGGAACTTAAAATGATTTTACCCTTATTTTCTATTTTTAAATCAGGAATTAATGTAGTGTTCAAAATTGGTATTTCCGTACCTGAATCTTTTATAGCTTCTACTTGCTTCCCTGCAATGTACACTCATGTCCATAAATTAAGGATAAGTCGGAGTCACGCGGAAATCCAAATCTAAAATAAATATATCACCTGTAAAATCACTACACACATCTTCAAGAATCATATGCAAATTTCAGGAAGTAACCAGATGACACCGATGGTACGTCACAATGACGAGAGTGATATAAAAGGAATACAGGCAAAGAAGTAAAATTGTTCGCAGGCGCTTTATAAGCATTTCAGTGCAATAAACGAATAGTTAAGACACAAAGGACGCATTTGGACGATTTTTTACGTGGTAGAATTATCGGCCGTCTGAAATGTGGGCGTACCCAACTGGAAGTATCAGACGAACTTGGAATTGCCCAGAGTGTCATCTCCAGGCTTTGGCAACGATTCCAAGATGATGGTAATGTGAGTAGACGTTACAGCACAGGTCGCCCCAGAGTTACAACGCCGAATGAGGACCGGTGTTTGGCAGTTAATGCCAAAAGAAACAGGCGGAGCACAGCCTCAGACCTGTCTCGTCAGCTCTCTTCAGCCACTGGTACGACAATTTCAAGGCAGACCGTGTACAGACTCTTAGGGCAGATTGGTCTATATGCTCGTAGACCTGTCAGATGCGTTCCACTTACTGCAACTCACTGTCGCCTGCGGTTAGCCTGGAGTAGAGAGCATGCATTGTGGACACCGTAACAGTGGGCTTGTGTGATGTTTTCCGACGAGTCCAGGTTTAGCTTGCAGTCTGATTCTCGCCGGACGTTCATATGGAGAGCTCCAGGTACCCGTTACCACCAAGAACACATCAGTGAACGACACCGTTACGGTGGTGCAGGAGTGCTCGTTTAGGGTGGAATTATTCTGGGTTCCAGAACTGACCTGCATGTTCAAATTGGAACCATGACAAGCCAAATCTATCGGGACGTCATTCTGGAACAACATGTACGTTTATTTCGGGGCGCCATGGGCGCACAATTTGTGTTTATGGATGACAACGCCCGTCCTCACCGTGCAAAAATCGTAAGCGAATGCCTTCAATCGGAGGATATCACCCGTATGGACTGGCCAGCATTCTCACCGGACTTGAATCCAGTAGAGCACGTGTGGGACATGCTTGGCCGACGAGTTGCAGCCCGTCAACCTCCTCCTACATGTCTACCGGAACTTCGGAGAGCATTGCTTTTTGAGTGGTGTAATATCCCCCAAGATCAGATCGATAATTTGATACTCAGCATGCCTAGGTGTTGTACGGACTGTATTGCATCGTCTGGGAGACATACAATGTATTAACAATCATACCAACCATGTAATATTGGTTTTTTGTAAATAGATGTTTTTTGCAATTTGCTCCAGGGAGAAAAAATCGCTAATTTTTTTAATAATATCAAACATATAGTATCTTTTTTTGCTCTTTACCTTTTGTTTAATAAATAAGCTTTACAAATAAGTCAAATTTGTTTTGTTTCTAACTCTTTCTTTCCCTGATTTTGCATTATCCTTAATTTATGGACATGAGTGTAAATAGTAATCTTTTCCTAGGAATAAAAATTAAGTTTTTCGTCGGAACACTCGCGTTTTTGTAAATGTTTAGAATTTACATTTGTAACAACCGCATTGTCCTTCGGCTTACTTGAAGTGTTAACTTTCGGTTTGACAGGGAAATTATCGTTCTGTTTATTGGACCTCTCAAATTTATTTCGCCTGTTCGGGCAATCCTTAGCCAAATGTAAACTGCTACTACACACATAACATTCTCGCGGTTTAAACGAATGTTTCTGTTCATTTACCACTGAATCTTTTCTTAGCGCTGGTGGAATATATTTAGAGTTTTTGTTGCACGAATCACGAAAATTAGTGCGTTTTTCACCTCTTATGTCATCAAAAGATTTACCTTTTGCGATGAAATAAGTGTCGCATTCCTTCGCTAGTTCTTCTGGACGTAGCCAACTTTCACCTTGTCGAACTGCAACATGGCACGCTAAAGAACTATCCAACGTTTGAAAAAGTTTGTCAGAAATTATTAAGTTAATTAAAGACTCAAAATCATTGACGTTTCTATTTTTACAATAATGGATCCAACATGATCTTAAACGAGAGGCGAACTGCAAATGAGTTTCCCCCATCAACCTTTGAGTTTGGCGAAAATTTTCTAAACCTATAATTGGCGATGGTTCATATTTCATAAGGATTAAAGATTTAATTTTTTCATAATCTTTCAAATCATCATCTTTAATATATACTATAATATTAGAAGATTTATCACCTATCAGTTTAAGTAAAATTTCAGACTTAAACTCATTTGGTACGTTCTTATGCTTAAAAGCCCTTTCTATGGAATCAAAAAAAAAGTTCCATGCTTCACCCTTTTTAGGTACAGAAATCGATAATGCCTGTACAGCTTTCAAAAGCTTGTCTAATGAAAGTGTATTTTCTACGTTATTACTAGATTCGTTGCTACTTTCGATTTGCATTAAACGCAGTTTCACAATTTCTTCTGACCTTTCCCTTTCTTCAACCGTAGTATTAAGAAATTCAATAACAAAATCTTTATCTTTCGAATATTCTTTAGAACTTAAAAGCTTATCTTTTAATTCCACAACTTTTAAACTAGAATCGGCTTCTTCACCGAGTTCCTTCAACACCGAAATCAAATCACTTTTAACTACTCCCTTAAACATATTTAGAAGAAATTTTCCTTAAAATTACAACAAAAATTTCTCACCTTTTCTCAAAATCCAGTCGGCTTCGTTCGCTCTGGTTCTCGAAAGAGAGCGTGTTGTAATGACCTTACGGATGAATAAGGGACCATAAAGAAAACGAAACAAACATTTATTAAAAATTAACGTTCAAAGAATAATAGTAAAAAAAATTAACGTTCAAAGAATAATGGTAAACTCGGAGCACTACCTCGCTCCTACAACACAGTTAATCTACCACCTGCCTCCTCTGAGGCTAACATGCAACTGTCGTCTCTTTCACTTGCTGGGCTCTGCCAGGCAGCTGATTGGCTCACCGCAGCCAGATACATAACAGCATTTATAAATGTGGAGGCGATGTTCTCCACTGCGGCGTCAGTGTCACTTTGATATCCGGGGGGGGGGGGTGTTTGCAGAGGATGTGAAAAAGTTTTCAATCAGTGACGTTCTTATATCCTGGCTCTTTGATCTTGGTAACCCTAAGTGTGGCTAAAAATAGTACGTGATCCGATGTGAGCTTTTGTTTAACTTCGAGACCCATAGGAATAGTAGTATTAGTTAAAACCAGATCTAGAATATCTGTAAATTGAGATTAAGCAGTTCAAAATAAAATTATGCAGAATTCCTCCATATCTATTGCAGCGGCGACACCCCCAATCCGAATGCTTCGCATTTAAGTCTCCGCCCAAAATGACTGGTTTATCATCCGTGAGAATATTTTTAAAGATACTGTCGCTTAATATATTATTCGGCGGGTTGTAAAAAGAGCTGAAGTAAACAATTTCGTAGGTGGGCAGAAGAACCGAAACAGTGACGATTTTCTATCTATTACTGCGATCTTCGCTTTTAAAGCAGGATTGCAGTGAGTTTCTTACATAAATTTCTTCTCCTCCCCCTCTGTGACTTAATCTGTCGCATCTGTAAAGTCGAAAATTAGCGATTTTAATACTCCTGCACGGTGTTGCGTGAGTTTTGGTCACAAGTGTGATAGCTACATCATAATTAATTAGGAAGTTTTGGGGTTCCGTGATTGTATGGATAACGCTATGAGCGATCCAAATCACGAGACAAACAGGAGTTCTAATTTGTTTGTGCTGACTCACTATTTACATTTTCAGTGCTTGGGGTATCTTGATTTGTACCTTGTTTTAACTGTTGTGAGATTTACCTGAGGTTTTGATAATTTCTACAAGTGCCGTAAGATCGGCAAATACTTTTTTCGCTTCAATAATTTGTGTATTCAGTTCTGCGTTTAGTACTTGCGCGTATGACTTATTTTCACCCCGCCGGCTGGTGTAAAGTTTAGGTTTGTCTTTTTCACTGTTCTTTTTGGGAAACTTCTCACACGTCACATCCTCTAAATTTGGAGGTGTGGGAAGAACCGGAATTAGAACAGCGTGGTGGTATGTCTTTGTTGTTTTTATTCTGACATAAATAGAAGTGTCCTTCTCCGGATCTGACACATCTAGGTTTCTGATTACATCTGCTTTGGGTGTGATGGAACCCCTGGCATATGTAGCATTGCAGGGGTCCCGCTCTACCTTTATAACGTTCAATATTTATTCTTAGATCACATAAGTAACTTTTATTAAAGATTTTAGCAGATTTTTCAGTCTTAGGAAGAGTGACTAAGAAGAGGGGCATTTTAATCATTTCTCCTTCTAGTCATCTGTTTCACATTTTCAATCTTGTAGTCTTTGGCTTCCACTTCGTCCTGTATTTCCTTAGCAGTGGTGTCCGAGGGTAAACTGCGGAAAACTACTTTAAAATTCGTATCCTCAGGTAGGGTATATGTCCGAGTTTTTAAGAACTTGAATAATTTGTCCTTTTGTCTCAGCATTTGCGGCCACAAATTTGACTTCATTCGGGATCATTTGTCCGTGGATATTGCGGATTCCTTCAGTTTTCAACATTGACCTAATGCGGCCCTATGTAAATGCATTACTCTTCGCTACAATGGGGGGGGCGGGAACTCTCTTTGAGCCTTCGGTAATGTTAGTGTTACCAGTGTTGTTTTGCTTTTTGTTTGCATCATTAGAATTATGCGCTGGATTCAGCATATTTGTTTCAATTTCATTTGCATCCATTTTGTTAGTGTAGTGTTCCTTATCACTATTTTGCCCGAGTTTGTTCATTCGTTTCTCCCTTATATTTAAGTGAATGTTTATCATTATGATCCTGAGTAGAAATTTTGGGTTTCTGTTTAAGTGGCATTACTTGTGCAGAAAGTTTGATCACCTTTCCTTTTAAGTGTGTAATCTTCGTCTAAACTTGTGTCTAAATGCAATGGAATTTTCTTGGTGTTTTTGTGGGTATCCGTGTTCTCAGTAATTTGTGGACGGCTAATCGAAGGGGCTACAGTTGGTTGCACTCGTGTGGTAGAAACAGTGTTGTCGACAGTTGTGCCCATGGAGGTAGGAAAGGAAGGAGGGGCCAGTCGGCACTAGAAGTGAAGCACTACTTTGAAGCTTTGGTCACCAGATGGGGTGTTCTTTGTTTACATTCAGAAGCTCGCTTGACACGGTTCTGATAGTATTTCGACACACGACAGTTCCATACAAATCGAAAAAGGGACACTTTCGCATGAAAGAAACATTCATAGTGTGATGGATAATAGCAATTTGTATAGTTTAGTGACATTTACGCAAAAATCACATCTTGGTTATTTTTCGATAACTAACAACAGCGCGATTTTGATTATGAATTTGTTTTATAAAATTCTAAGCTGTTGAACTACAAAAATATAGATTTTAAGAAAAATGTTATGCTTAAAGAATGAAAAATACCTTACGGTACATTTAAAATTGTATACGTCTTTCGATACCCTTGATAGAGTATTCGCTACTTTTATTTTATTTTCCAAACGCCAAAATGTTTTAAAAAAAAACAATTTTTTTTCACATCCATATATTATTGTTGCATATTATTGCAAAAAGCATGTATCTGCCTTTGACAAAATACATATATATTCATTAAATTATTTATAAATGTATTTGAAATGAAGAATTTATTCACTTATAAACAACTGTGAAAGTACTGTGAAGAAATCTAATTATTAAATGTATCTAATTTATAATGATTATAAATGTTATCTAAATATATAATAACCTTAATATTGAATTGTAAACATAAATTGAAATCCTGTTGACAAATACGTTATAAAACTATTTAAGCAAGAATTGTTCGTATTGGAAAGCAATCTGTTAAAAGGTATTGTAAAGCAAATGCTCTGAGATGCGCACTTAAGAACGTAATAAAGAGTTTTGGAATATGTATTGTTGAAATGAAGGGTAAAAAAAATCTGATAAGTATAATTAAAAGAATTATTCCCCTTACATTTTATAATAACTCAGTTAAAAGTTTTAAATAATACTTAAAAAAAAAAAAAAAAAAAAAAAAAACTTATTTTATTCCCTTTCAGAAATGTTCAGAGAAAGTCAAGTACTATTTAAAGTATTTCGCTAATTCCTAATAATTCTCTAATTTAAAATGAACTGAATAGAGCATTAATTATAAATTGACTTACATTTTTTGATTTAAAAGATGCCTCAGAAGCCAAAAAATCATGTCATATTTAAGAAAGTATTTTAGGAAGAAGCTCTATAAATAGAAAAGAAATAATGCATAATTTTAATATTAATAATACAATAAACTTTGATCTTAATTTTTGTAAGTTAACCGAATAAAATCGAATTACCTTAATTTTGTTTCTAATGTAATTAACGAAAACTTGTGAAAATATTTCATTCAAATTAAACCATTCTGAGAAAACTGTCCTGTGAAAAGTATAGCATTTAATTCCTTTCAGAATGAAATGTTGTTTAAAAATATGTTGTTTTCATATACTTAGGACTCTGAAGTGTTGTAGAAAAAGAAAATATATACATTTATATGTATATTTACGAAGTAATTACAAAATATTTACATCCGAACGCGTCAAATCCCATTGAACTCAAAGGTAAATGACCCAATGTTTTGGTCACCACGTAGGGATCGCCGGTGCTTCAGAGCAGGGTACGGGAGAAACTTGTTTAGGGCAACTCCATCTTACTTCCTACCTCCATGGTTGTGCCAGTGTATGACGCAATGGAAGTTAATATGAATTTTAAAAAATTATAGTCACGTGTTTCATACTCATTAAGTGAACCATTTTGTAACCTAGCTTGCTCTAGTTCAGCCACTAATTGCTGAAAAATAGCCTTTGCCCCTTCCATAATCAATGAAACCTAACTAGATCCCAAACCTTTTAAGTAGAACCTTGGCCCTGGAACCGGGCCCACTCAATGGTGTCCCGGCAGACAGATGAGCAGGAGACTCTCAAGGCACTTGACTGCGAGAGCTTGGAGTTGACTATGTGAATGCAGATAACTTACCGATCCGAGCATTTTATGCGAGATACTGCGCATCAGCGGAACGTCTCCTGCTCAATAACAGGAATTTTGCTTATATGGCACATAATGTGAATGCTACAAGACCGTGGTATCCCAAGGAAGGACTAAGGGGGAAGATAAACTTACCTCCAGTAGACCGGTGCTTTGTTACACCTGGGTACCTATGTCGAAGCACTACCCCATGTAGAACAGTTAGACTTTTCGAATTGCATTAGGGGTCAACCTAGACTGATATATAGTAATAATTTTTTTATAATTAATATTTGAAAGTATGCGATTAATTAATTCAAATCTAATTTTTAGATTTAAATGTAGGTATATCTGCAGGCCAGAAACCAGTCGAGCTGGTGAGTGAAGTCTGAAATGGAGGAAATTAATGCACATGACATGATAAGTGTGAGAATGATGGTGCCAAAAATCTTAATATAAGAGATTCAGAGAGGATGTAGATGGAATTACAATACCGAGGAGCAATAGAATATTTAAGATGAGTGCAATATAACTGGATATGATACACATAATTTATATAAATTGTGGTAAACATGAATATACAGAGAATAAACAATAAAACACACGGAGATAACATTAATAGCACAATAATGCAAAGAAATTTATGAAAACAGGGAGCATAAACCAGTAATTACATGATCCATTTGTTAAATATAGCAAGAGGCCTGTCCATGTTGCTAAGATCATTGAAATCATAATTAGCAATTTTTATAGCAGGGTTGCTTAGGGTA
The DNA here is from genome assembly GCF_044657685.1 of Stegodyphus dumicola. Classification (NCBI taxonomy): domain Eukaryota; kingdom Metazoa; phylum Arthropoda; class Arachnida; order Araneae; family Eresidae; genus Stegodyphus; species Stegodyphus dumicola. Next base: position 189,130,183 of record NC_140781.1, read on the forward strand.
AGTTGTTTTATATGGAATTTTTTAGCTATTTTGTAGTTAAAGGATCTTAATGCACGTACACCCAGTTCTTCATGTATACGGTAGTTTCTAATATACCATTGGGCATTTACAATTTGTTTGAGGGTTTTGAAGATAACTTACCTTCGCCAGCAGCAGTTAAATACCATTTCCACTTAATCACGTGCCATACACGACATCCAGACGAGTTCACCGAAAAATGTGGGGATGGTGATGTTTTGGCACGTCAGTGAGTATATATATATATATATAAACTTACATTTTCTTTTGGTGAATAAAATAAGAGATGTGTGGCGCAAACTGATGATGCTGCTGAAAAACTCACATTTTATTTTTACTAGCAGCTAATGTGTTTATGTAAATTTCGAAGAGATGCACTACTGAAATCATAACTTAAAATGCTGATAAATTTAATATATAGAAGCTGAAAATGAACATGACATGGCTCCCGGACTAAATCTAACAAGCATAACATTTTCATGTGTTAATGAAGGAAATAAATTAATATCTTTTGATATCCTACCGAAAGCTTAAACCTTAGGACCCTATGTCTACAAAATGGCAATTCAGCGTTATTTGAATTAAATCTTGTACTGTCTTTCAGTACAAAATAAAAAGTGTTCTAAAAACCCTTTTTTTATTTTTTTATTTTTTTTTTTTTTTTCAGTTTATAAAATACATAAGTTACACCTGCTAAGTTAACACTTCTTTCTATCACTTAAAATAATATTTCAGTTTTTAGAGCATTTAGTGATTTCAAAAATACCCTCCAACCATCATAGGCTTGTTATTCAAAATATCACTGCAATTTTTTTAATTACTGAATTGATTTTGATTATTTTAGATGCATAAAAATTAATCAGGTTTTAAAATCTTTAAAAAAGCGTGAAACTGAATTAGTTTTTAAAGTAAAATTTTCCACTGAAATGAAACTGAGTAATGTGAAAGTAAATTCTTCAACTGCCTTCGCTTCTACTTCAACTCAGAAAAGCATGATGACGTAACGCAGCTTGCAGAGCAGCAAACGACTACAAGACTTGGTGGGAAACAGACGGTTTCTTTGGAGGCTCAAGTTCCTTGTGTTACAAGCGGACAATGCTTGTCTGTTGCCTATTGTTAGCCATATAAAAGAGCAGATGGGCCCTTGAATGTATTGTTACGAAATGTCCAGGCGCGGTAAGATAGCTTCCCCGCAAAGCAGTTTTAGGGTTGCCATAAAATGGCAAGGGAAGGCAGGGTTGCCGCATTTGGCGAGAAAGCGCCAAATTGGGTCTCATGGGGGGGGGGAACTGGAAGTAATCTGACGTATCTCTGTTGCACCTGCTCTGATTTCGCGCCTTTAAAACTGTAGTTTCATTCAGTTGCGAGACGATTTTCTATAGATCGCATATCCCAAATTAATTTTAATCATACATATTTGTTTTCTAATAATGCAAATATTTAAAATAATTTGTGTATATATAGTTTTAGTCAGTTTTCCTTTTAAATTCTGTATTTAAAGTATCCTTTATGTAATATGGCTTCTTGTGCTGTAGCAACGTGCCGTAACACTTATAGAAATACGAAAGGAAGAGATATTGTATTTCATGCTTTCCCCAAGGACAATTTGCTTTTGACGAAAGAATGGATACATAAATGTTGAAGACAGGATTCTATTAATGTGAAAAACGCAAGAATTTGCAGCGAACATTTTTTGTGCAGTGATTATGAAGATGACATGAGAAATCGTTTGCTTGGATTGCCGCAAAAGAAACTGTTGAAATGCAATGCTGTGCCGAAAGTAAATTTATCGTGTGCAGTAAACAAAATAACACCAAGAAATCGGAGACATTTGAAAAAACTAATGCAGAGTGCTTTTGAAAGACTACACGAATTAAGCCCAAAGAAAATTTATTTTGAGGCCGAGAACGAAATTGAAGCTGACAATAATAAATCAAATGGGAATGATTTTGAAATAAAACTCACAAGTGACAATGCCCTATGTGACAGTATCCCTGAGTGCCCTAAGTGTAAAGATAAACAAGAATGTATTGATAATTTGAAGAACAAAATAATATCCTTAGAAAATTGTAATAAAATATTGAAAAATAGAGAAAAGAAAGATTTTAGAATGTTTGCTCAGCGACAAAGAAGGTGGACGACATCTAGAAAGAAATTTGTATCGGAAATTCAGAAATTAAAATCCCAAACAGCGAAATTTAGAAAAAAAACAGAACAGATCAGAGAATTTGGAAAAACGTCTAAAGCATATTTTTACAAAGACGCGGATTAACGCATTGCTAGAAAAGAAGGAAAAAATCCGGTGGACTAGTGAAGATATTTCACGTTGCATTGTCATAAGAGCTCTGTCATCTAAAAGCTACGATTTTTGGAAAGAAAAAATGGGAATTCCTTTACCTAGCACTAGCACATTAAAGAGATGGTGCGCTAAATTTTCATGTAGTCCAGGAATTCAGAGTGATGTTCTTGCTGTAATGAAGGAAAGATGAATTCTGTAAAAAAAATATGCGTTCTCAGTTTCGACGAAATGCACATAGATTCTAAACTCTGCTATGACTCTAAACTGGACCAAAATCGGTCCTTTTGAAAAAGTGCAGTTTGTTTTAATCAGAGGTCTCATTTCGCAGTGGAAGCAACCAATATTTTTTGATTTTAAAGCTCCAATGAAGAAAGAACTTCTTTTTTTCACTCATAAGACATATTCAATCATCTAGAGTAGAAGTGAAAGCAATAGTGTCTGATTTAGGAGGATCTACTACTTTGTGGAAAGAGTTACAGATTTCGATTAATAGTTCTCATTTTCCAAATCCAGTATTCCAAACGAAAAAAATATGGGTTTTTGCAGATTTAGCGCACTGCCTCAAATTACTGAGTGTTGGTGTATTTAATTATGACAAAGCACACTAGAGCTATCTGCCTAAGGGGAGGGATGCCTTCATGGAGGACTTTCTAAGGGAAACTGGCTCGTATACACGTTACACATGGGGAAAACCACGAAAACGCCCATGCAGCCAGCCCGTTCGCGGGATTCGAACCTCGGACCGAACTACCAGTGTTCAGCGACTTTACCGCTCGGCCTCTGGTGGGCTCAAATTACTGAGAAACCACTTTTTAGATAACGGATTTGTTTTAGAAGATGGAACTGTTTTAAATGTTGATATTATTAAAGAGAATTAAATTGTGTCACAACTAAAACCAAATTATTTAATGGTCAAGGGAAACGAGAGACAAAAAGTAAGTGTATATAATATGTTTTGATTTGAAATATTTCTAGATTGCATTTTAGAAGTTAATAGTGTAAAGCATATTTCAAATGAGAACTAATTCTGTTAAGTTATTGTTACAGTTATTTTTATTGTATCCTCTGTTATTATTGATTCGATTTTGTGCTAGCTTAGCATTCTAGATTAAATATATATAAAGTATAATATTAAAGTAATTGGCATAAGAAGACCTGCCCCCTTAACCCCCACTTTTGAAAAATTAAATAATTATTTTAGGTACTGTGACTAAAGTTGTTTTGTCTAAATTAAAATAACAATCTTACATGTATTTATTTAAATGAAATATTGATGTAAGCCTAAGTTACAAAATTATTTAAAAAAAAATATATGTTATAATGAATCGGAAGAAAAATATGCTAATGTAAAATTTACAATTAGGCTGAAACTCAAACTTAGATTAGCAGAAATTTTGCCATATATAACCATACACGTTTAAAACTATGCCAATTTAAGGTTGTTTTTTTGATTAATTTTAAATAGCTGTTATTATAGTTATCTTAGCAGTAGTACAGTTCTCTTGGTTAACATGCAGATAAAGAAATGATTAGAAACAAACAGGCATTGAAAGAAAAAAAAATCCCTGCAAATAAAAAAAGGAACTTTATGCTAAGCGCATTTTATCTATTATTTTAAAATTGAGTAAGTACTATTAAATTTTGTAATGTTCAGTGTAAAATGCATACTGCAGCAACATTGTCTCTTCCAAATTATAGCTATCTTTCACACACAGCTCATTTTAAACGCTGATTCTTCAAATTTAAAACGCTAATTTCTATGTTGTCAATTGCATCTCCGCGCTCAGTGGCATCATTGGCTCAGTGGCGCACACTCCTCACTGCCTGTTTCAGGGGGAAACGCTCTATGAGCTAGCCCTTCTCTTTAGTCCTGACGAATTCTTACCAGTTTAGCCCAGAAAGTTCTTGAACACAAGCCGAAACTATAAAATCCCTGCTGGTCCGCAGTCAGGGTGAGTGCCTCGTCTAGAGTATCGAGTTAGTCAGTCCGTGCGGAGCAACGACTTCATATAACAGGTAGACGGCTCACCCACAGAGAATTCGTCTGCTAGGGTGTCTCCAATACCACGTGACTAATGCTCTTGAGGAGTGATAGCTTAGGCTGTTCATCGCCAGTTTGGCTCGCTTTTGATATGGCAGGTAGTACTCTTTATTTCCGTCTGCTAGCAGTCAGCAGACAACGGCCTCGAATTACGTTGTTCGATTTTTTACAATTATATTTAGATATAACTTAACCCCTTTTTTTCCTGAATATTTTATCTTTATTTTTAATAATTGCTTTAAATTATTTGCACCATTGTTTAAGATGTTTAGGTTAAATAATTTTAGGAAGAAAATCTAAAATAAATAATAAAAAATGGAGATGGAAACTTTAATTTTGAATAACGTTAAAAAATTAATTGCACTACTGTTATAATATTTGAGAAGGTAAAAAAAAAAAAATCTCGTTTAATTTTAATGCATTGCATCCTAAAGAGAAAAAGAAAATCACATTGTATTATATGTATTTATGCCATTGATTGCCTTTCTTTCTTGAGATTATATTACTGGAACAAAATAATGCAATCTTAATTACTGATTTCCACACTCATGTGTATGTCATGGGGGGGGATCAATGCTATAATCAATTTATTAACCATTAAAATTATTTTATATTGAATATGTATCAAACGGTAACAAACTTCAACTCAGTATTTATTATTAGGATCAAAACGATATTACAGTTAAAAATTCTCTCACTCTCCTTTTTTTTTTTTTTCTTAAATACTATTTAAAATATGGTAAGTTTTTCACATCGCATTTTTTCAATTACAATAAATTTCTAAGAGCATCGTGGATGAGACAGAATTATAATCCAGATTATTTTAATTTTAATTGATTTTATAGAAAATAATGATAAAGCATTGAGCTTTATAAAAGTAATCTGATTTTTAAAATAATGCTGTTTAACTGTTTATGTTCAATATTGCATGAATCAAGATCTTTAGCTTTTTTTTTTTTTTTTTTTTTTAACAAAGTAAACATATCGCACAATCTTTTCTCAATAATTTAATGCTAATAATAGCGTTTTTCTTTTTTTATCGCAGGCAGTAATTGTTTATGAAATCAAAACGCGTACGACTTGGCGAAAAAAGGTTAACGCCAATTGGCGCAGCTTTCTATTTCAGCGGAATACACGGAAAAAACATATAAAATTCAATTATTTGTAAAGGGTGATTCCAGTAAATAGTGTCACATTATTTATTACATTTTGATGCTAATAATACATGCTGAAAATGTCATATACGGCGGCAATTTTCTTATACAATATGGCTGAAACTTTCCAACCAATTCAACAGAGAGAGTAAAATGACAAAAATACTGAAAATAAAATAATAAATCGTGCAGTTTTAACTTACCTATGAAAGGTTACAAGTCCTCCTTTCACGAAACTTTCTTTACATCCGTAGGCGCTGCAGCGAATAACCATTTTTACTTAAATTTTATGTGACCAAGCAGAGCAGCAGTCTTCCGTCCCATAGAAAGCAATGTAAAGTATTTCCACACTTTCGGAATTCGCGCAGCAGTCACGTGACACTAATGTTGGAACCGGTCGAAGGTTGCAATATGCTCTCTACCAGTATATTATCTCGTTGGTGTGGAGTCGACTTGACAGCCGGGCAGCGAGTGCCGAGTGGATCGAAAGAGTCTCATAGTGTATCGCGGTTAGTGCGTCGTCGAGAGAGTGTGTTGAGCTCCGGGAATGGCTGAATCGAAGAGTCGGAAGCTGTGCTCTGTGTGTCATCGAGTGCATCGCGAGTTGTAGCGTGGAGTTCCGAGAACAACCGAGCAGAGTCGGGAGCTGCAGTGAAGCTCCCGACTCTGCTCGGTTGTTCTCGGAACTTGCAGTGAAGCTATCTCAACATTTATAGCCTGATAACCTGAAGGCTGTGTCGCTGATTGTGTCAGCGTGTTTATAGTAGTTCTTCGATGACTGTAACGTGATTTTGGAGCTGTCCTGATTAGTACTGGCTAAATAAAGTGTGTTTTGATACTTCATCAAGTGCTGTCGTCATTATTCACTCCGAATCCTCACGAACCCCGTACGAACGTGAAGGAAGAAAATAACGTAACAACTGGTGTCAGGAAACAAACAAACAAACGGAAAAAAAAAAAAAAAAACGCAACAGTGTTTATTGAGGACTGTGAGTTAGTCATCGTACAACAATTCAGTAGAACTATTTGGACTGAGTATAATTATTGGAAGATCACCTGCAATATTAATTTTTACTTAATTTACCTTTTTATTACTTTTATTTATTTCTTATTAGTAAAATAAAGCAGTAATTATGCTTAACGTGTGCTCTACCATGTTCTTATGAAAGTAAACCCCACAGTAATTACAACTTGATCTAAAAATTTATGTTGTATGTAAACCAAACAATGTTTAACTACATTTATAATAAAGCTTTTAATCAAAATAAGATGACTAAGGCTTTATTTTAAATACAAACTGAGGAACATGTAATAAAATTAATACAGAGAATTTAAAATGCTATAAATTAGCTCTGAATATAGTAGAAATCTTGCAGATGATACTTGGGATATCTTCAAGAAACTCTAGGATCCTACAACAAAATAACTGTAGTAAGAAGCAAAACAAAAACTTTAGCATATTTCATTTTAAACACTTACTCATAATACACCAAACTGAAAAGAGAAGGTGCCCAGAATTCTCTGTAAGAACTATTATACCAAACAAAAGCAAATTTGGTTTTATAAAATTTCTTGAACAAGTGGTTACAATTTCCAGTGACGTTTGCTCCTGCTTCATTCAAAATTTGCACATTGCATTATCTAAACAAATTTCACATATGTTAAAAATTCCTCTTCTTCCTTAATGTGAAAAATTCAGACAGTCTGATTATATGTACCATAATTTGGCATTGCCCAGCTGTCCGATTGTTTTGATTACTATGTGAATTTTGTACCATTTTTTTAAAGAAATCTATAAATATACTTTTTTGCTGTCAGGCATAAATTATTAATCATGAGTTATACAGCAAATGTCTCGGGCTTTGTTCTAACTTCCTTTCTTAAAAGGAATGTTCTTATCTGATGAGTGCATCTTACATTAACGAAGTCAGTATGATACTGAACTCATTACATAGCATGAAAATTGAAATCTGAGAATCATAGGTCAAAGCAGACATCAAGGCAACAAAGCTAATGAGTTGGCAAAAGCAGCGGTTGATTCCAACTGAGAATAGAAAAGTCATAGACAGCTGGGACTATGCACTAGAAAGTAGGCAGCCTAACTAGTTTCTTCCAAAAAGGGAATAACAAATATATCAACATCAACCACTACCTTTCCCAGTATATATCTGGTTATGCCATTTTTCTGGCATACTTACAGGTAAGAAATATTTCTTCAAAAATTTGTGTTTGTAGAGGTGACAAAGATTATTCTATTTTTTAATGTGCTTTAATATTCTGACTTTAACAGGAAGAACTTAGTATGAGTATGTTATAAAAAGACACCTGATCAAGAATTTATAGCAGTATAATAAAATTAGCAAGAATAGGACAGATCTATGTCGAGTCTTAGATTAATAAGTCAATATAATGAAAAGTCAGTATTTATTTAATGCCTTTCTATTAATAAGATTGAATGATTGAGATTTATAAACTAGTTTCATTTGTATTAAGAAAATAAATACTGTTTGTGTAATGTATGCATATTCAGTAAATTGCCAAAATATAAATAACATTGGTTAATGGAGCACAGTAAGTGATGAACAGTCTGATAACACTGTAATCATATTTATAAGGCATATATGAAATTCAATTCTTTAAAAAATTCAGAGTTATGAGCATTATGATTAACCTTAGAGTTATTAAACTTTTATTACCTTTTTGCACAACCTATGTATATGTGTGAATAAGGATTTTCTTCCATATTATATTTAAAAAATAAAGCCAGAACAAAATTAAATGTGATTCTAATTTACGCTTAAACTAAGTGAAATAAGACTTAGTTGAAAGAAAGTGATTTCTCTTAAATAGGCCCAAATTTTGCACTAAATTTTAGAATTAAAGTATTATACTTAAATTTTGAATTAGAGAATTAGGAGACTTGATAAACGCTTCAGGCTCATCGATGATCACAGACAGTTTTTAATAAGTTTTAATTTGCTGCTCACAGTTTGCGGAAGTAATCAGAAGTGTAGAGAAAATCCGCAGGGTAATACAGTCAAAAGTCGTTAATCCGGACTCGTCGGGTCTTCGGCGATTCCGGATTATAGATCATCAGTTTAAATCTGGTAAGATGGCATGCAGAAATTATAAAATTAAAAATATTAAACCGTAATTTATGAAATAAAGAACAATTATGATCTAAAGGGTATCAAAATTTACAAAAAAAAAAAGCTTAATATTTATTTGTTTACTTTATTAAACATTTCTTTCAATGTAAGTTGTTTAAGTTGCTTCGTTTTTTATGTGATGATACATTCTCTTCAATTCTATAAACAGACATAATTTCTTGTTCAGTTACAAAGGTCCGCTGTTCAAGTCCTATAATTGCTGTGTCTACCGACTAATTTATCAATCGAAATTTTTTCATTTTCAAGAACCTCTGTCACTTTCTTCGCTATCGGAAGCGAATTATAATGACGAGGAATTTGATTTAAATCATATCAAAGACGAAGTACATCGAGATGAAATACTACATTTAGTAAGGAATTATAAGCCAAATAAAATAAAAACATCTGCCCTGAAGATAAGGATAGTGCTGACAGATCAACTTCCAATTCATTGCATGCCGCGGCGTTAAAGATAAACAAAGTTTAGATAAACAAACGTTAAAGTTTAGATAAACAAAGAATATGCCTTTATCCATTTTTTGCAGCTATTCCACTTTTTGTTTAATGGACTTCGAAACATACTTTCGCTTTGTAGATCCTTTACATATTAGTAAATATATATCAGAAATTCTATTTGACATAATCGAAAGTTCAAGCTTACTTTTATAAAATTGCTCTAACAGTCTGCAAAAAATAATAAGCCGGATCCAATTCGAAGTTTAAGGAACAACGCAATCTGCAACATTAACTGAAATAGATAATTTTAGCTTAGCTTATACCGTCCGTTATACATTAAACACACATTCGTAAACGTATTTTGCACACGCGCACATTTGCAGCCGTAAAGGTCTTACGTGCATGCGCCAACGCGACGCATGCGCAGAAAGTTCGTAGCTTTGAGGTTCGGATTATAGAACATTCCGGATTATGGGTGTCCGAATTAACGACTTTTGACTGTACAAATATTCTAAAAGGCATTCTGAAAATCATAGGTATAGATCTGTTGCAAAAGATACAAAGTTGTAGCCTTTTTTTATGTTGATGAATAACATTGGGGCTTGTTTTTTAAAAACGCCAAGTACCTGGCAGAACTGAAATGCATTTAGATCTTGCTCATATTTTCGTGCAAGCTCTGATCCCTTCTTTTGCAGTTCTTCAGTTGACATATTCAGTATTTCACTAACTAGCATTGAGAAATGCAAAATTTGAATTTAGTGTATTAGTGCTGTTTATCCTCGTCTGAATTTCTGATAAGATTTGATCAAATACAATTTCCATTGCATTAGAAAATAGCTGAACAGGATGAAGTGTTCGTGATTTGTCCTTGCACAATTAACTGCTTTTTGCACCTTATAATTCGTTTATTTGTCAGAACAGATTCAACCTCAAGGTTTTTGGCTTCTGCCTTGGATTCTTCTATCCAATATTCCATAGGCATTTCTCTCATTTTTTGAAAAGGTTTGGTCGGACCTTCCATTAATGTGACGGAACGCGCAAGAATAATATCTTTCTTTTGAATTTCAATATTTATTCGATTGGCTTCTCAAAGAATATTAGCCCAAACTGTCAGGTTGCTAATAAATTCAAAAACTTTTACTATATGTAGTAGATGTCCTGCTTCATACTTTGATTCCGCACTAAGAGAAAGATAATCAATTTCTTTCAATGATTTTACTACTTCTGGTAAAATTCGTTAGAAGGGCTTTCACAGCCACATATTTTGCCGACCATTTCATCTGGCAGCTTCCTTTTAAGTTGGTTTTTGTACAGCTTTTCGTAATATTCCATCGAATAGTGAATCCGACAAAAAAGCTAAATATCTTCTGGATAATTCGAAATAGGTTAACTGCTTCGGTGCAAGATGAAGCAGAATGCACACTGACAAGATTGAAAAAGTGAGCCAAACATCACACATATTCAGCCAGCTTATTCACTTCTGTAATCCTGGCTTGTATTCCTTTATAAGTACCGGCCATATTAGATCCGCTATCGTCAGATTGACTACAACATTGTCCAATATCCAAATAATCAAGTGTCAATTTTCTGTAATCCATTGAGAAATACATTCTCCTGTCTTTCCACGAACTTCTATGAAATCAATAAAGCTCTCCTTTATTTCACACACATCACCACACGTTTTATGTATCGTAGCACCTGACTCATTTGTTCTGTATGTGACACATCTGGAATGCAATCGAACATTATTGTATAATATTTGGCTTCTTTAATAATATCATTTAAAATGCTATTGCAAACTGTTTTCGCCATTATATCAGTAATTTCATTTTGAATTATCTTTCCTGAATATGATACTTGTCACTTTTTTAGGTGTTCTAACTGGTACAGTACAAAGTCCGTAATCCGGACTCGTCAGGACTTCGGCAATTTCGGATAAAGGGTTTTCCGGATTATAGATCATCAATTTAAATCTGGTAAGATGGCATGCAGAAATACAATTAAAAATATGAAACCATAACTTATGAAATAAAGAGCAATTATGATCTAAAGGGTATCAATATTTACAAAACAAAGCTTAATATTTATTTGTTTACTTTATTAACCATTTCTTTCAATGTAAATTGTTTAAATTGCTTCGTTTTTTTGTGCTAAATGCGCATGCTTAAACATTAAATGCGCATGCGTAGCATTAAACCCGCATGCGTAAAGCATACCAAAAAAAAGGTTTGTGGCTTTGAGGTCCGGATTATAGATAATTCCGGATAATGGACGTCCGGATTACAGACTTTGTACTGCACTTAAGAGTTAAGTTATGTTCAGCTACCAGAATCATTAAATTAGAAAAATTGCCTTGACTATGCTGAGGACACTTTGTGAGTAGACTGCTAGGTGTTTCATCAGACCTATGGAAAGAAAGACAGTTTTTTGAAAGATACAATACAGCATCCATCATTATCTGTAAGATATCTCTCCATTTTCCTTTCTCTGTGAGAATTAGTCATTTAATGTCACGTTCGATGCTTTGACAAGGTTTCACTTGTTGTAATCGAAATTTTCATTTTATCATGTGGATTTCAGATGTTTCGTGCTCAGTCAACCTTTCTGAAGCTTTTTTCCAATAAATGAATCCCGTAGCACACAATGCTGATGTAGTGGCAGTGGCATGTTTCCGGTAAATCTCCCAGGGTGTACAGAAATTGCATTTTTAGTTTTAGAATATATAAGCCACAATCTTTTAATCTTTTCATTATTTTCTATTGCTCTGTGCCACAATGAAGATGTCAGATGTCTTGCATCACGTTCAGTGGACCTAAGGTCTACGTTTTCTGGATGTTTTTCAGTTAATAATACAGCTTGACTACTTAAGAAAAATCGTTGCTGAATCATTCATTTTTTATGTGATTGGCCAACTACCTGGGTTCGAAAAATCAAAAGTTTTTAAATCTTCTTTATGCTGCCCACACACACCTAAATGAGAAAATGCTTTATATCCTTATTTCATGTCCTCTAGATGTTCGCTTGAGGTCAATGACGGTCACAATCAGTTGCTGTAATTCAGCAACACATGGTGATATATATAAGAAATTCTATTTGACATATATATCAGAAATTCTATTTGACATAATCGAAAGTTCAAGCTTACTTTTATAAAATTGCTCTAACAGTCTGCAAAAATAATAAGCCGGATCCAATTCAAAGTTTAAGGAACAACGCAATCTGCAACATTAACTGAAATAAATAATTTTAGCTTAGCTTATACCGTCCGTTATACATTAAACACACATTCGTAAACGTATTTTGCGCACGCGCACATTTGCAGCCGTAAAGGTCTTACGTGCATGCGTCAACGCGACGCATGCGCAGAAAGTTCGTAGCTTTGAGGTCCGGATTATAGATCATTCCGGATTATTGATGTCCGAATTAACGACTTTTGACTGTACAAATATTCTAAAAGGCATTCTGAAAATCATAGGTATAGATCTGTTGCAAAAGATACAAAGTTGTAGCCTTTTTTTAAGTTGACGAATAACATTGGGGCTTGTTCTTTAAAAACGCCAAGTACCTGGCAGAACTGAAATGCATTTAGATCTTGCTCATATTTTCGTGCAATCTCTGATCCCTTCTTTTGCACTTCTTCAGTTGACATATTCAGTATTTACAGAAACTCTCAGTACTCTCAGTAAATGTAGTTTCAATACATTACAGAAACTCTCGGTTGCCTTAATGTAGTCTGTTTGAGAATGATAGATGGAAAGTCTTTATCTTGGTCATGCAAATTGCAAAAAATATCAATATACTTTAGAATCTTGGCACTATCGAAAGTTGCGGCAGAGTCTCATGGTTCGTCTTTTCCGTGAAGCCATTTTTTCATTTTAGCTGCAATTTGTTTTCTCTGTTCTGCCCTATCTTCTGCTGTTTGTCTATATTCTGCCTCCAAAAGTTTTTTCTAGATGCTCTCGTGATTTTTTTTACCTTAAATAATATACAGTATAACTTGCCTTAACAAGAAAAGCTAAAAATTGACGCAATTACACTCAAAAGTCTTGCGCGCACTAACTGAATGGTTGTGTCTTGCTAAATATGGTGAGGAATACTGGAAGCAGGCATATTAAAAAAAAAAAAAAAGAGAGAGAGAGAGAGAAAACCCCTCCAAACTAAAAAAACTTTAAAAACTAATAAAATAATAAATCCATTTTTAAAACCTAAGTTGTCGACTGACTGCAAAAAATCAAAATGCCTAACTTCATTTCTGCTGTATTTTCGCGACGTACATTAATTTGAATGATTTCATTGGTCCAGATTGGGTATTGGGTGTTAGGAAAAAGTTACAATTTACAATGCTTCACCATTTATTTCCCAAGAGGCATTGGTATGAAAAGAAGGTGCCTCTATGCTATCGTTCTGTTTCTCATTTGAATATTCCCATCTAGAGAGAGGACAACAGAGGGACACTAAGCTTCACTTACAGGGACCAAAGACCAAAGCGCTTACAGAGTACCTTTGTAATAAAATTACGTGTTGGGTTGGCAGAGTGACAGGGTCATCTGACCTTGTCAGTGACGTGCTGGAGTCCCTTTATTGTCCTCTCTCTGATCTTATCTTTAGTCATATTCGGCTGTACTTAGCTTACTTTTATTTGCTTGTTCTTTTAAAAGGTTTCCGAGTAATTAATTATAAATATTCTTAAAAAAGTTTTTAAAACTACTAATGTTGTATCAAAATTTGATGATTCAAAATACGATCCAGCACCACTCTTGAATTTGCCGCCCGGGGCACAGAGCCTGGCTTGTCCCCCCTAGATCCGGGACTGTCTATATCTTAAATGAACTTTCATGCAAATTCTGTTACTGGCTCAATATTTGTGTTATGAAACTTCTTCTTTCTGCATTATGATTAACCTTATAAATCAGATACAATATATAGCACAAAAATTAAGTCAGAAAAATATGGAAGAACTATCAATATCCTAAAGACAAAATCATGCTATGAATTTTGTATACATACAAATAACTTTAGTTAAATTATATGTGAAGTTCTTGTATTTTTGTATAATGTGATATGAAAATCTGCAGAAGCTAAGCTTGCTAGTAAAGTAAGAATACAGAGGCAAGTCTATTTAAAATTGAGTAAATAGATATATCGCCATGCTAAAGATGGTTTTGGCAACAAATTTTTTTCTGCAAAATTTGATGAGAATGCAAAATAAGTCGCCAAACTCAGCGACATTTTGGTCTGGTCCCTGTATAACTGTAATGGATATTGCAACTGAATAACTGTAATTGATCCTCTATGTAGCTATAACCACATCCGGCCCTAATTTGCCTTCCAGTAATTTCGAGAAGTACTAGAGATTTCATAAAGGCCAGGGAAAAACTATATAAAACCGGAGACAGCATCAATTTCACAGTTAGAACTGAATTCGGAGTACTGAGACATCTGCGTTAGCAGTTTAGATGCACTTTGCATTGTGTTGGTTAACATTCTTGTAGTTTGAAGTATAACTACTAGCTGTACTCTGTGATACTGTGAAGAGTATTACGAGCATTTTTGTGAAAGGCAAAGAATAGAAAAAATGGGTATAATTGAATCAATACATAAGATAAGTGAAAAACAACATGAATCAAAGTGAAAAACAATATATTTTTACCTTAACTGACAACAATTATAAATCCAAAATCATTTTAAGAAAAGGCGAAATGATTGGTAAGGTATATAAATTAGATGAAAATCTATTTGAAAACCTTATAGAACAACAAAATTTAAAAATTCACCATATAACATTAAAAGAAATTAGAAAACTAAGAAGGGAGATTTAGTCGCTGATAATTTTGATAAAACGATTAAAAAATAGAACATGATAAACCTTTATATTTAGTCACAGATGCATCATGGTCAGCCATTTGTGGAATACTGATTAAGAAAGATAATGATACGTTTTCCCCAGTACAATTTTACTCAAAGATTTTTTTACACCTGTGGAAGCCAGGTATACTTCAATCAGGAGAGAATTTTATGCAATTTTTTGGTCTGTGAAACAATTTCCAAACCACTAATATTCTATATCAATCTGGACAAGCAGCCTGATATTGTATCACGATGGTTATTATATGTCCAGGAATTTCAGCATACAATGAGCATATCCCCGGTTTAAAAAACCCGGGAGGATACTTATCAAATTTCAGAGGAAGAGGAAATTCAGCTATTAATGTACATGCTCCATCCAATGCAGCATTTTAATATCTCGAAAAAGTGTTGCTGGTAATACTGCAAATAAAATAATGGATAAAGCTGCTGTTGAAACTGGAATGAAAAAATAATACAGGAGAGATTGTTGAATGTGGTGTGCCAGTTGACAGTTCATGGCAACAAAGTGGCCACTCATCGTTAAATGGATGTGTGACTGAAATGGATGTGATCATTAAATGGATGTGTGATTATATCAATTGATACAGGAAACATGTTACACACTGAAGTAATCTCCAAAGTATGTAGAATTTGCAGACATAAAAAAAGTTACAACCGTGAGAAATATATCAGATAATCAGGAGCCAGTGAACCTGATGGCATATACATTATTTTTGAAAGATCCACTCATCTAAGGAAACTAAAATATGTTAAATTCTATGGTGACATTAAAGGTTGCAAAGCAGTTTAAGGTATTAATGGTATAAATAGTGTCATGCATTGAATGTATAGGTCGTAGACAGATGCACAATTGTTTAACAAATTGAAGGAAGAACAACAAGGTCTTGGTGGACGAGGGGAGGGGGTTGAATTAATGGATGCTTTCATTGACAAACTTCAAAATTACTATGGAACTGCAATCGAGAGCAATGTGAATAATTTACAGTAAATGCATAGTGTCGTAATTGCCCCATTTCTTTTCACACCTGATCTAGTATGCACTGCCTGTAGTCAGCTGGTGTATATATCAGTGAGCTGCATCAGTTGGAAGAATGTATACAGACATATCTAAAGAATTCCCTAAGAATGTCATTAATATTGTTAAGGCTGAGTATATGTAACTATGTCAGCAGAAGCTTTTACAGAAGTACTTACTTGAAAAGACGCAAAATGCAAAAAGTTTTAATGGCATTTTGTGGAAATTTATACCAAAGTTTTGTTTGTGGAATTAACAACTCTTAAACTAGAGGCACACATGGCTGTTATACAATTTAACAGAGGTTTTCAAGGCTTACTAGATATTTTAAATTGTATAGGTAAACGAGCTGCTGCATATGCAATCGAAGGGTATAGTAGGCTTGACATGGAGCAATTAAGGGAATCGAAATGTCATTTACTACACACAGAGTAAAAATCAACAGAAAAGGAAATAGGCTGACTAAAAAATGCAAAACAGATAAAGCAGAGCAAAAGCAAGGCATAACATATAGATGCGGGAGTTTTAGGTATCTGGCTAAAAATTAAATAACAAAAATATAACATTTTAAACTTTAAGTGCCCTTTTTTCCCTTCAAAAGTTGCTTACTTGGTGCAGGATAAGTCAACTTGTTATTATTTTATTGTTATGAAACATTGTGTACTTAATCTACATATACTTATCTAGAGACTACCATATCAGAATATTTATATTATAAATATTTTTGAAATTATGACCTGCTATTAAAATAATATCATAGAATTATTGAAAATTCTAAAAAAAACTTCAATAAGCTGAAAGATTTTTATTTTTTAATAAATCATTAAAACCATACGTCATTCCCTAGATAAAAGCCTGTACTTTATTACCATATGACTTCTTTTAATGTAATTGCAATAGTTCTCGTGATTGGATGTTTCAATTTTTTTTAAAATCTGCATGAATTTTCACATATACTTAACATTTTTGCGAAATAATAATATATATTAAATCTCGATATTCCATAATAAATCTTCATAAAAAATAAATGAAAACAGTGTCTATAATATACCAATACTGTGTTTTTTGGGGAAAACAAGGGCTCCAAACATGTTTAGATACATTAAGAAATCAGAACAAATGCAGTTTTGCAAAACTAACGGTCTCTTTTATTTATTTCATCCACTGAAATACATATTGTCATCAATTTGCCATTCAATATCAGAAACTCTTTCTTCCATTTCTCTAACTTTATTTTCAACTGTGTCTGTTCTGCCTACCATAACATCAAACCTGTTTTCTGTTATGGCAGTAATTTCTCTTTTCATTTGCTCTCTACCTGCTTCAAGCTTTTCACACAGGGAAGGAGCAGTAACAGTTTTACAGGGATCACACCAAAATGTTGCCAAACTCTCGCTGGCTTAGCGCTACCTTGCCAAGTTGGTCTCACAACTAATTGCAAATGACTCTCACATTTAACTCGGTGGACTTGCCCCAGTAACATTACTTTTCCGACAAAGGTTCACACTCTTGAGGCCTTTCATGTTACATTATATACGAGATATTATGATTTTACTTCTAAATTCTCTAAAATTATTTAAATATATACAAAATTCTCAACATTACCCTTTTCCCAAAAACTGTATGTCCCGAGCAGTTTAATACCTGGACAGGTAGCTGTACTTGCAACTAAGGAAAATCTATGCAATGTTAAAAAAATAATAATAAATAACAAACAACAAATCAAATACTAAATCAATCAGTAAATATATAAATTTACAAATCTATATACACACAGAACTATAGTATTATACATATACTGTTTACGTTATACACTCTATAGTGACTACATACTTTGGCCACAGAAAGAGGCTACCCTTCCTAATGCATGACTTTAGGATTAGAATTTGATCACTTATGGATTCAAACTATGATATCATTCAGCCATTTTAAGATTGTGTGAGGTCTGCAGTTTAAGAAAGAGTCTTTTCCATCAAAGAAAATTAAATAACCACAACTTGCACTTTCATTAATTCAATATCCTGTAGCTTTTATGTCGTCTGTGGTCTTTATCTTTTCTGTCGCCAAGTTGATTCACTCTTGCGCAAAACTGTGCATGATTTCAAACTGTGCCCGAAGATCCTGAATGTACTTCTGGATGGCAATGAAATAACAGATCACAAGGCAGAAAAAGTCATGACCAAAGAGCATCTGAGATCTCATGGGCAGCACTGCAAGAGGCCAGCCAGTAAGAACAGCGGTAACTTCTGGTCCCAGTCATGTTGGTTTCTAGAAATCATCAGCAAGAGCTTATTAAGGATGGTTCGATTAAATCTCTTTACCATTCCCTCTGACTGTGGATATACAGGTGTGATTTGGTTTTGTCTATGCTGAGTAGTTTAAAGAATTCATTAACAAGAGCTGAGATAAAATTACTTCTTTGATTGGAATGCAACTAGTTAGCCCTCCAAAGTTAGAAATCCAATGCTGTATCATTACTTCTGTTATGAAGACAGCCTCTTAATTACAGATACAATATGGTTTATGCCACTTTGAAAAGTACTCAATAACAAACAGCAGTACATGGCAGAGGTCTCAGGATGTCGAAGGCTAAGTGTTAAAAAGGCACTCCTACACTGTAACGTTGCAACTTTCCTCGACTACATTTCTTTGGTCCTTTCTGGCCTACACAGGCATGATAGGACTAGCATTATTTCTGTACATCAGCCCTTGCATTACTTTAGTGCTCTCAAACTGTATGCAAAGTCCTCACTATTCTGAAGTGGCCTCCTGTCAAGACTGCTGTGCAGCTCTTTAAGGATGATCCCGGATCTCGAACAACCTATACTTCAAAGTAGAATGCCTTTCCATTGTCTCATTAAAAGTTTCTGTAGAACACGCTAGTTTGAATATGGAAGAGTCCCAGATAGACTAATATTGTTTTGTGGTAAAACTGTAGAGACAATAGGTATTTTTTTAAAGCAGGAGACATGAAAAGTGAGCAATGCCCTCACCGAGACTCGAATTATGGACCTCTCAAATACGCATTGAGTGAGCTGACCATTAGACTACAAAGGCATGCTAAGAAGGCGGTAGAAATACCTTATATACAGCCCCCTTTTTAAGAGTGACTGGGGATTAGGAGACCCAATCGCCAAATCCTGGGGGTGGAGAATCATCATCCACCACCCTTTTAGTTCGGGCACCACTGTAGACTTAGGTATTTTTGAAGGAAGATGAAGAATAAGCAACACCTTCGCCGGGTCTCGAACCACGGACCTCTCAAATACACGTCGAACTTGCTGACCACTACACTAAGAAGGCAGGAGAAATACCTTATAGGATTATAGGTCAAAATCTACTGCAAGTAGGCTTCTTATTTGAAGACTCCGTTAGGTCAATAATTATGGGCTTAATGTCGCCATCTACCACCTGGTCATCTTTGACTTCTTCATTACCCCATGGGTCTAGGTCAGATGATGCTGTAGTTGTAGCTTGGCATATGACTGGATGAACCAGCTCATATTTCGCTTCGACCTTGAAACAGTATCGGCAGATTCTGGGCACGGTCTTCTAGACAGGGCGTCAGCATTTTTGAGTGATGATCCTTTCCAGGAATGGATAGTGATGTCATAGTCCTGGAGTCTCTGTATCTATCTGGCTATTTGGTTTTCATGATTCTTGAAATTTAAGAACCAGGTGGACCATACATGATATGTCTGGAGCAGGAATTTTCTGCTGTAGAGGTAATGGTGGAAATGTTCTGTGGCTTTAACTATGGCAAGGAACTCTTTTCTGGTGACACAGTAATTCCTCTTCAGTTTAGATACACTTTTTTCAGTATGCTACAACATGTTATTCACCATTTATTTCTTGGGACAAAACAGCACTGACACTCTCATTGTTCCCATCTGTACCAAGAATAAATGGTTTGTCAAACTGAGGATATGTGAGGATTTTTGCAGATGTTAAGCATCCTTCTATTTGTTAAATGCATTCTCACATTCCTCCACAAGTGTATTTGCTGTCAGTCTGTGAATAGGTATAGTGATGCAATAATGTCCTTGTCATATGTCTTATATCAAGTGCAAAGTGCCAGGAAACTTCTCAACTAATGGACATTTTCAGGGTAACTGCCAATACTTCTAGCAGAGATGACATGTCCGAGGTAACTCAGTTCACATCTGAACAAATTTCATTTGGCAGAACATAATTTTAGATTAGCTTCCTTCAATTTCTGATGCATTTTCCTAATATTTTACTAATGTTCTTGAAAGATTTTTCCCTACGTTGATGATGTCACCCATGTATACCAGATAAGCTTCACACGAAAGACTGCTCAGCATAGTCTTCATGAGGTGTTCAAATGTTACTGGTGTGCTGGTATAATGCAAACAGCATCGTCTTGAACTACCAAAAGACCTTGTTTGGCAGTAAATGCTGTCTTTTCTTGGGCATCAGGGTGCATATCCACTTGCGAAAATCTACTCCTTAAATCAAGCATCAAAAACTACTTGCTTCCAGAAACAGTACCCAGAATGTCGTCAATTCTGGGCAGCTGTCTTTCTTCATGATGTCATTCAACTGGCAATAGTCAATGCAAAATCTAGTTGAACCATCTTTCTTTCTAACAAGGATGAAAGAAGAGGACCAAGGACTATCTGAAGGCTCAATAATGTCGCTTGTACTTTAGAAGTCTTCCTACCTCTTTATGTTTAGCAGTTGGTAGACATTTGGATGTTATTTGATTGGTGGATGATCTGATGTATCAACTTTATGTTGTGCTAAACTGGTTTGACCTACATCAGAAGTTGTGCAGGAGAAAAAATCTTGAAATTCTGGAATGAATCATTCTGTAGCACACCTATCTCTATCATTTAGTTGAGCATTTTGCAGTAATTCTGATGTTAGGCTCTTTGAAGACACGACCAGTGGAGGACTGTTGGTTCGTTTAATGCAAGTCAGTGGAGGACATGCAACGAAAATATCACCTTTCCTAATAACTTTTGCCTTTTCTCTTTCATTGGCAAACTCTTAGGAGGATGACAATCTTCGGAAAGTTGACAAGTGCAGAGACTACTGGTGTTCCTTTTGGGCTGTTACAATTCTTAAAATATTCCATTATACTGCACTGGAAATTTTGGTTTTCAGGTATGAATCCCCATATTAAAAATTCTGTTCTTGTTGGTACCATGATACCGTTTTGAGCTATCATTTGGCAGATGGATTTCACTTCTTTATCTTTAATTCAAACAGGGTTATGTCCTCAGAGGCAGAATATAGATCATTATGTTTGGAGTCTCAGGAAAAACTGTATTTCCATTCGAAAGTCTAATATAAGTATGCAAGGGTATATAGTATCTGCCACATATGCTGTGTATTGGTAGGCAGCACTTCTGAACTTTTAACTTTTCATTAATGTTCATTTTATCACAGGATACAGTTTGGAGGGTAATGTAGGGCAATAACCAAATAAGTTTACCTTCCAGTCAATGAGCCAGATCTTTTTGGATCTTGGTAACATCAGCTCCTGTAGCCATATTGCAAGGAACTCCTATTTACTATGTCCCATTAAATAACAGTCCATTCCCACCAACACTCAATGCAGAAATCTGAAATGCTTTGAAATAGGGCTTCTCAGTATCTGACAAACTTCAGCCTATGAGAAAGCCACTAATTAGTTTTCCTCCTTCCTGCTGGGAGCAGTCTTAGCTCCCATTTCTTGCGGTGTTCTGCAGTTCCTTCATACATTGCCTGCACTACTGCAGTTCCAGCACTTTATGATCAGTTTGTTGCCATTTATATTCTGCTTTAAGGCATTGAACTGCTTGGTTAGATCATCTAGATAGGAAGTTACTTGATCGACTGGTTTTTAGAATTGAGCAGCTCTGACAGGGTAGCTGTGAATTACTTGCTGGGCTGCCTCGAATTTCATTGCGCGCTAAAGTGCCTTTTAGATCCTGACATCCACCATTGAAAAGGCTTCATGCATCAGAATTGCTGAGGCAATTAATAAAGTATACTGCATGGACAATGGACAGGACTTCCTTTGTTTCTAGTTGACCAGCTTGAAAAGGCAAGATAAGATGACTTTTCAACATTTATGGCAAGTTCCTAGAGCGTTTCAATGGGCTTCTGTTGGAGAGATTTCAGCTGAATCCTGCTAGTCTTTTAAACACTTCTTGCCAAACTGCAGCTCCAACATGCTCGACAAAGCTTCAATGTATAGCTCTGGTTTCAGGCAGAGATTGAAGGATATCTGCTACGCCTGCTCTTAGAAAAGTGGGGAGGTGGCAAGTCTTAATTTCGGAATCCCATCAATTTGCTATTGCCATTATACAGAACTGAGTCTTGTACACTTAATTTAGAATTCAAACACCAAACTTCTTGTACACTTATTGGGGGTATTTCCATTATATGTGGACAGCTTTAGAGATCGTAAATGTTTCATTATTTTGTAAAGCATGATTTCATATTTTTAACTTTATAATTTCTCCATGCCATCTCATATGTTTTAAACTGATGATCTAATATCCGTAAAAATCCCAACTTCGGAATCGCCGAAGTCCCGAGGAGTCCGGATCTCGGACTTTGTACTGTACTTCATTCCTAGACTTTGTTAGGGGAAAACAATTAAGAAGGAAAAAGTATACTTATTGGTGGTCCTGAGGTCCAGATCATCTGGATTTTGAACATCCAGATTTTGGACTTGTACTGCATTTGCATAAAAAACATTTAACAAATAAGAAAAATAGAATTAAAAAATAGTTGCATGCACATAGTTTTATTAAAGAACACTGGAGGTATCTTTCAAATACTGCACACTGTAACTTCTAATTCAATGCTTCTATTAATAAACGAAATATAATGATAAAAATGTAAATTTTCAAATAATTATTTATTCAAACTCAATAACATATAACTAACAGCATAAATAATTTTAAAAAGTTACTATTTAAAATTTACATTTATAAAACACATTTATCAAATTTGATTTTTTTCTGTTTGAATCCAATATCTAAATTTTAAAGTAATGTTCCTAAAATTCAAAGATTTAAAATTCTTTAACACACACAAAGAAAAAGACTGGGTTTTTATGTTAAAATATAGTGACACAGATGCTGGCATAATGTGTCAAGCAAGATCCACAGAACTTTTCGTGTGTGTGTGCTGGAGGCTGCATAAGAAGAAGGAATTGTTATCAACACATCTCCGAATTTGATCATGAGGTGAATTGCATCCTCAAGAAAGTGAATTATTTTACTGCACAATTGTTTTGTTTCAGATCTAACAACTGCTATGTGAATTTGCAATCAATGAATCCAGGTGGGCTGGAGATCACATTAGAGCTAGAGACCTCAGAACAACATGCAACTTCTCAAACTTCCCTACTCACTAGTGACTAGTGCTTAAGACAATAGCTTATTAGGGATCATATAACCATATCATAGACCCTGGGTCAGGAAATTGCATGTTTTGCACAGCACTAAGTATTCGTATATATGGCACAATGATGCTCGTAATGCCAAATAATGATTATCAGCAAGGCATTGCTTCAGCTTCTCTTGATGTCAGAACACAGGAATCAGCACATACATTGATGCATCAGTGGTACAATATCATTTTTTGATGAATCCCACTTTTGCTTATGGTGTTTTGATAGCTGTATGGAAACACAGAGAGAAATCAACATTGGAAACTTGCATACCTCATTGTCATGCCAGCCCGCCACTTGGAATGATGGCTTGGGATACCATTAGGTTCATACATGTCTAGTTTACATTTCCAGTACTTTGACCAGCCACTGTCACCTTACTCAGGTTTTATTGTCTATGGCTATGAAACATCTTCTGGGCCTCAGTTGCGCCACCCTTCAACCCTTCAACAGGACAGTCGAGACTACATGTTGCTTATGGTGTCCTACATTTCCTCAATGCACTAGGTATTTGATTCCTTGTCCAATGTATACTCCAGATCTGTCATCAAACAAAAATGTCTGGTCAATGATTGCTCAGACACTGCAATGAAAATAATTACCAGCTACAGCAATAGATGAGCTTTGATAGGGAATTGAAGCTGCATGGTCTGCAATACCTTAGCCATCTAATGCCTGTTAAACTCCACACCAAGCTGTATAACAACTGCTATTTCTGTCAGAGGAGGATGTTTGGGTACTGATTCTGCTTGCTCTGTACCCTAAAATTCCCCGATATTTAATCATTTAATTATTCCATTATAATGCACTTTTATGGCCATTACAATGCACATTTCTGGCCATTAAAATTGCTACCTCACATTTGCATGAAAGGTACTATATGTTTTAATGCATTTGCAGAAAGTAA
The DNA here is from genome assembly GCF_044657685.1 of Stegodyphus dumicola. NCBI lineage: Eukaryota > Metazoa > Arthropoda > Arachnida > Araneae > Eresidae > Stegodyphus > Stegodyphus dumicola. The sequence goes on from NC_140781.1 coordinate 189,154,504, forward strand.
GTAGGAGTAACATCATCTCAGTTGTATATAAAATGGGAAGATTGCAAAGCAGGTTTCTCATTTGGAAATCACATTTAAATGTTGGTTGCTTACTTTAGAGGTTGTGTTATGCCTTATGTATGAAGAAGCTCCGACCAGAACATGCTGGAATTCAAACGCGATAGAATTCTGGTTAATCATTATGCAATATCGCTGCTAATGTTAGTTGGGATCCCATGACAGTCAAGCAAATATGGAATCAATGAGCCCAGAAGGGTCATACGGAATGCCATGCAGAATCTCAGCAGCTTCAGCCCACAAATGCCTTATAGGACAGATATGCAGTCTTCTTGGCTTGTGGGATCATAAGTCCTGTTCTCAGAGTGGCTCATGTGCAGCATGACAAGCATCTGCATGGACAGCACGGCATCTGCAGCAATATAAGCTGTCAGCACAATGACCATTGTTGTGGCTTCCTTTGATGCTGCCAAAAAAAAAACCGGCATGCCTACAATAGTGTGATGAATGGCGACACTGGACACAATGGCACCATGTAGTGTGCAGAGGAGAATGAACGTTGCCACCTCACATTCAACATCATCATATGGACCCAGCACCTGAGATGCTGGTATGACATACCAGTCACTTTTTTCTCACATAGCCAGTAATATAGACAGCCACCATTACATTTTTGACAGCATCTTTCAACAAGAAAATACACAACAGCATGTCACCTGCGATGTGTTGATTTTCTACACACGCTGTGTTCAACTTTCACCCCAGCCAGGGCATTCTCTAGATTTCTCACCCACTGAGAACTACCAGTGGTGGCAGCTGTGTGTACTGAATTTTGCATGCTGTGTACCCCAAACCATCTACAAATTTAGTCAGGTCTTCCTCCCAGTATAAAATAAAATATTTCCAAGATCCAGAATCATTGGAATTTTGCAGATTCTGGATTTTAAGATTATCAGTTTATATTTAGTAAGATGACATCTAGACATGTCTTTATTTATTGTTTAGGTCAGATAGAAAAATGCTAACCCCCTGAGGACTGGCACCACAGCAAGTGCAACTGCACTGGGGAGTCAGAATTTAAAAGCAACAAAAATCTTAGAGTTTAGAGGAGCACCAAGCAGCAAAAACTATTGATAGCAGAATTCTTAGAATTTAGGTTAGGCACTACGCAGTAGTATTTAGTGGTGGCAATTTTTTTAGAATTTTAGGGAGCTACCAAGCAGCAGAATTTAGGATATACAGAAATTGTACTGGGTGGCAAAATGTGCAGTGCCGGCCTTTCCTCTCCACAATCACTCAAGGGCAAAAAATATGATCCTGAGCAACATAAATACAACTTCAATAAATGCATTGTTATTAGTCATGGTGCAACTCTCTGGCCAGCAGATGTTTGAAAGTGACATAGAGGAGTATTAGTCCTGACAAAAACTGCATTTATGGCACATCTTTTCCTTTTGCTATTATATTCTGAAGTCCTAGATTTTGTGAGGAGATTTTTTACTCTTTTATTTATTTATTTTTTGGCTGATGGTCAAGAGGCCCACTTTCAGATTTTATATTACCCCCGAAGGGTGGGTTTGGCTTTTTTTAACGTTTTTAAATACCATGTTCTTTACACTTAAACCATAAAATTCAATTAACAGCAATATCACAAAATATTTAAAGAGCATATCTTTAGAATTTCTGACACATAATCTCGCACGCTGGAGATAAAAATGTTTTTTCTCCCGTACAGTGTTGCCATTACTCACTTTGAAATCGTTGAGTTTCTTAGTCAAAAACTCGTAAATGCTTTACAAAATATCAAATAGATAATAAAAAATTCCAAATTTGGGATTCCATTACTTAATTTCTTTAAATATAATGCATGGCTCTAAAATTTGGTGGCAACAATTTAAAAAGTTATTCGCTGTTTATAGTGAATCAATGCAAAATGCCAAAGCAAAATTAATAGCCCTTCTGGGCAAATTACCCCTTTGGGCTAATAAATATGATTTTGCTAACTGCTTCCTTTTTATGAAGTAGCAATTTTAGTAGCTGACAATAAATTTTAAATATTGGGTACTTAGATTAATTTTTGCTGTTTGGTTGAACAGAAAACATGTTTATTTTAATAGAATGGCAAAAGATAATTTACTCAAAGTAGTGTTCTTTGGCATCTACAATCTTTTTCCCACTTTTTGGGCAACAAATAGATTACTTGATAAACAAATTCTAGTTCTTTTGAGATGATACACCCATGGAGACAGTTTTTGAGAATGTTAAAAGATGTGAAATGTTGTTCAGAAAGACCATGCTGCATGGACCAAAACAAATGGCAATCAGAAGGGGGTCAGATGAGGTAAGACATCCCATCAAATATTTCCTTCGCCTCATGTTGCAACATGTAATTTGGCATTGTCATGAAGCAAAATTACTTTATCATGTCTCTGATCATATTGCAAGTGTTTATCTTTAAGTAGGTGATTTAGGTTGAGTAACTGTGCTTCATAGCCTTCAGGATTCACCGTTTGACCCTGTTATAGCAGCTTATGTTACACTACACCGAGTTGAACCCATCAAATGAACAGCATAATTTTTTTGCCATGAATATCTTGTTTTGACATTGATGTTGATGGTTTGCCATGATGTGAGCATGATTCCAATGCAAAATTGACTTCCATTTTTGTCTTTCATGCAACACTTCACAAATGGTTAAGCATTTTGCAGTCTTTTCTATCAATTCATGTGGTACCCAGTTTCCCAATTTCTGAATGATCCCAATACCTTTTAAACGATCAATAACAGTTGACATATCCATATTCAGTGTTTCAGACAACTGTTTAAGCATCTCAGATGAATCTTTTGCCAGTAATACCTTTAATTATCCCTCATCAAACTTTATTGGCTGACCAGAATGCATTTTGTCGCTTATCACAAAATCATTGCTTTTGAATTGTCGAAACAACTCTCTGCACATTATTTCCAACACAGCATGTTTTCCATATGCTTCCACTAGCAAACAATAACTTTCTGCAGTAGATTTCTTGAGATAAAAGCAGAAGAGTAACACTTCTCACTAATGCTGTTTTGTAGGTACAAAAGCCAACATGTTCAAGTCACTATATAGGTATGTTTCTTTTCACTCCACTTGAAGTTATACACAAATCTGAAAGCCTAATGTTTCTACTGTTAAATACATCTCATGTTGCTATAAACTATGCTGCATCAGTACAACTACTGCCCACTCCCCATCAACAACGAGCATAAATTCGAGCTCCCAATACTTTACTTGTCTGTTTAGTCCCTTCTGCCAAACCAGTTCACTTCACTTAATTACTTACTCAAGTTTACTATGTACCTAGAGGTGACAAATGGGTATGACTGTATTTGTTATTATAGTGCATTTGGTTGAAATTCACTATTTTCTTTGCCGAAATCCCAGTTACTTTTACCTCTTTGAAAACCAAAAATGTCGCTAACATATATGCTAAAAATACCAAAGCACCCGAAATGCCTTTCAAGGATTCACAGCAGTTTCCTCCCCTTCCCATCCATTAACATACTAAAGGTGAATGACATCCTTTCTACTTCCTAACACGAAACTACAAAATCACAAATAAATCCTTTTAAGACAAGCTTTCGGCACAACAAACTGATAAAATGCATTTGGGGAACCTGCACCTGCTACTGGATAACTTAGGGGAAGGGAAGAAAAGAACGTCACAATTTCAGCCATTTTGGGCAAATGTGGTTGTTTGAATGTACAGCCATTTGAGGCGTTATGGTCTTCAAAGAGTTAAAGATGTTTCATGAAGAGTATAAAACTATACTTTAAACAATGGAAGCTTTAAGCATCTAATTAAACTGACAGCAATGTGAGAATATCTAGCTACTTTGTTAATGTATGCAATATATTTTTAATTCAACACTAATGATTTAAACCAGTGGTTCCCAAACCATGTGCTGAAGAACCGTGTGCTCTTGGGGAGTCATGGCCTCTTCACAGGGGCATTGCAAAGTTTTGAAATTATATACTTAAGTCCTAAATGAAACTGATGCCATAACAACTGCTTTCTTTTTCTCCTGCTCAGTGAATGTTGTTTTTTCTTATCGAGAGTGGAGTGAGGCCAGGGGTGGCAGAAATTTGAAGTTTCACCAATAATGCCAAAAAGGGGGGGATATCTTCATATTGATCATCCAATGATTGACATAATATTAGCAAATTTTTAAATAAAAAGTTGGATGCAATATAACTTATCGTTCCACACATTTTTTTCATTTTGTTCTCTTTGCTCAATAACATTTGTATTTCATAGCATACTATTTACAGTATGACCTCTCGAAATGATAAAACTATATTCTATGGTGGACGTATATACTTTCTACTATATCCAGTGTTCTCAGCTTAGGCCAACTGCTAGTACAAACACGTCAAGCTGTTTTGGAAGATCTTGCAAAAAGCATATAAGCAAGTGTTGCCAATGCAATTCAGTCAGTTGGTTTATAATCCAAGTCCAGTAAAATTAAACTCAGTGCTTTGTAATAACTGTGATATAAATTAGTTCATGTAGTATAGTTAGTATTACGTTAATTCCCGTTTATTATCTTTGATAAATAGTTTTGTGATTTTTTGCTCTTGTATCTTTGATGATGGACTGATTTTTGAACAGTAATTAAACGCAATAGCGCAGTTAAAGAAAGTATGTCTTCAACCAGTGACACAACCATGAAGAAATGAAACTATCATAAATATAATGACAGTTATTTAGAGCTTGGCTTTACGTCAACAGAAATGAATGCTGAGGAGAGACCACAATATGTATTGTGTTGTTGGCAGTGGAGTGCATACTTCCAAGTAAATTGATGCATATTTAGAAGCTAATCACCACAGTATGGTTGGCAAACCTTGTGATTTCCCCCCCCCATGAAGTTAAAGAATGGAAACAAGAAAAATACATATTTTAAGACTGCATCAATACAAAACAATGCTTTGCTAGCATCTTATAAGATGGCTAACAGAATGGCAAAAATAAAGACGCCTAGCTAGAAGCTAATCACCACAGCATGGCTGGCAAACCTTGTGATTTTTCCCCCATGAAGTTAAAAAAATGGAAACAAGAAAAAATACATACTTTAAGACTGCATCAATACCAAACAATGTTTTGCTAGCATCTTACAAGATGACTCACAGAATGGCGAAAATAAAGATGCCTCATACCATCACAAAACTTATTCTACTCTCTGCTATAGATACGGCAAATATCATAGTTGGTGAATCGGCTGGGAAGCTGCTTTTAAAAGTATTGTGGTGATGGTTTAATGCCACAATATTCCAAACTTGTCAGAAAGTTCATCAAAAGGAAAGCCGAAGACTTCAGTAAACCATAAAATTAACTTCATTTAAAATTTAAAGTAAAAGCACAAAATTACAAACATGATGAAAAGCAGATGCCCAATAAGGATCGTGAACAAGCGGAAGCAGTAAAGTACAAGTGCCAAACGAATCTCTCAGCAAAAGTTTAAGTCTTTATACTAACAGTAGAATCGATGCACACGGGTACAGCGCAACAAACAATGGATACTGCTTGCAAATGTTAAAATACAAATATTCTCATCGGAATGCAAATATTTCACCACATTGCTTTGGTTCAATAACAAAATTAGTCAGTGAAAATACAACTTACGGCAAAGGATCTCAGCGATCAATTAACTGAAAAAAATTAAAGGAGTGAAGTCTGGAATGCAGGTAGATGAGGCTATGGATAATAATAAGGATGCTCATTTGATATGCTATGTACAGTTTATAAACGCTAATAATATTAAAGACCTTCTGTTTTCTAAATATACCAGTGCAGGAGCAAAGGCTCAGGACTTGTTTGAGATTCCTGAAACATTCATATCTGAAAATAATTTGAATTGGCTTAAGTGCATTGGCGTCTGTAATAATGCAGTCGCTTCATATCTGGTTGCTATGGCGAATTACGGGTACTTATTCAAAGTAAATCACCAAATGCACTGGGGGCTAATTGCATTATTCATTTCGAAGTGCTTGCATCAAAGCATCTTAGTCCTGCACTGAATCGGGCGTTAGACTGTGTGTTGAATTTAGTAAATTTTATAAAATCTCATCCAATGAAAGGAAGGTTTATTAAAAAACTTGATATAGAGTCGAAAACTCATCTTTGCTGTACTACAGCAGTATGATAGTTCTGTTGTGGTATTGTTTTAAGACATACCTTTGAATTGCAGCAAAAAGATTTTAATTTTTCTTAATGAAGAAGGATACAAAGATGCAAAAAATAGTTTATTAATACAAATGACATATTTATGCGATATTTTTGAAAAGCTGAATTCCTTTATTGTCTCTCTGCAGGGAAAAATTATCAGCTTTTATAAAGAACTCAAACTATGGAGAAGAAAATTGAATGAAGATGCAGGCAAAGATTTTTTTTAATATTGCAACAATTTTTGACATCAAATGAACTTGATCTTTCTCAAGCTATAAAAACCATGTGTAAAGGGCACTTATCACAGCAAATTATCTGGTTCGAGAAATACTTTCAAAATGAAAATTTCGATAAGTTTGCATGGGTTCAAAATCCATTTAATACTAGTGCCCTGTCTGAATTTACTTCTGCAGAAGAAGAGAATCTTATTGAGTTATCTTGTTAAATAGTTTGAAAGCAAAATTTAGCATGGCATTGACAGGATTTTGGATTTCAATAAAAGACAAATATATTCTAAGTGATAAGACTCAGTGGTTTTTAATTCCATATTTAATGTTGTATTTACGTGAAGCTGGTTTTTTGGTGGTCGCTGTAATAAAAAGCAGGTCTAGAGCAAGAATAGTGATTTGCAGGCTCATCCACCACATAAGTTATTAATTTAATGTTAACAATAAAAAAAAGCTACATGATGAAGACACATGAGTTTTATTAATTTTGATCTCTTGCTTATGATTAATCATACTTTTACCCAGGGTAGGGTGCCAAGGTACAATTTTAATTGAAAAAAGGTGCTTCAACTTGAAAAAGTTTAGAAACCACTGATTTAAGTAATAACAAATGCTACAACAAAATTTCCCTTAGGTAGCCTAAAAGTAAATATGTATGCAAGAGTCATAAATAAGAATAATATGGATAGTAAAAATATACTTTTACTTACTTAAAGCCAGTGTCTAATCTATTCATGATGTTACAGGATCAAAAAGTCTCACAGTAATATCAAATTCTTCCCTATTTCTCACAATATGGATGTTAAGAATATCTTCAGATCCAAGAAGCTTATAAATATCAGATGCAGAATAAATTTCTTTTCCATTTATATTTGTTATTACATCTCCAGGCCTGACACCAGATCTAAAAAAAATGAATTTTTTTCCCACATAAGGGAGAAAATTAAAGTTTACATAGACTGGTTAAAAAATTATGATTCAACAAACACTGAAATTTTTCACAGGATACGTTTAACACCATCATTTTTCTTCTTAAAATACATTCTACAGGCTGTCCAAAAATGTTGGCTACAGGCCTCTTTCTCCCTTAAATACTGTACTTTTTTAAAAACACTACAATTTCTATAACAAGTTTCAGAAGACGGAATATGAGAGTTATGTAAATACAAAATTTAATATTTATGTGGCCCTCATAGAGCAAAAAGCCCTTTTAATTAAATGTTCACTAAACTTCAATTATTTAAAAGCACAATTTTACACCATCGTGTGCAAAACTAATGTATATGTGAATGAATTTATTTATATAATTTTTCAATGCTTTTGATAATATTTAAGGGAAGATCAGAAGATAAAAGTTATTCATTTTGGAGTTTGTTAATTTTACATTTGACATAACCGTAATCCTTATTAACCTCCCAACTGATCTTTATGGATCTAGCAATTACTGATACTTTTGGCAATATTGTATTTAAGAGTACATAAATTTTTGCACCTAACTTATCAAAGTATAATGAATGCTGACTAAATTTCTTTTCTTAACATGGATCATATAAAAAATTTAATTTCTTTTTACAAAATAGTTTTTATAGATACGCACACAGGGGAAATAGGACCAACACTGAATTAAAAAATAAATCGACCTTATCTTACAGAACTTTGTAACTGAAAGCTTATACTAAAGTAACTATTAAAGGAAATAAAAACTTATAACAATATTTTTCAAATACGCTATGTATAACAAGATATTAACTTCTGCTGCGCCAGAGTGCTCCAAACCTTTCATAAGGAAATTAGTTTAAAATAAAAAAGCAGTTCCTATTAATTTCTATGTAAATGAGATTTGAATAACTAAAATCTATCAAATTATACCAAACAAATATCTAAACCTACAGTAACCCTAAAAAGAAATGCTATGATAAATATAAGAAGTCCTTGACATGAAACAAATGCCATTTTAGCAGTCCCAGCAAAAGTTGCTTCTAAATCAGGGACATATTTTATTCTTGATACTTTTGATAACATTTTTATAAATTAAGCTTTTCAATATAAAATGAATTTTAAGAATGTATAAACTTTTACAGTATTTGTAAATAATTTATTTTTATTATGCAGACATTTTATAAAATTATAGCATTCTTTCTTTAAATTAGTTAATATAAAGAAAACACGATAACATATAAGCAGTATCTTTAATTAAAATTAGAAGTTGAATCATTGCAATTCATTTGAATAATTCATTGAAACTGGGAATAGTTTCCTAAATCTCAGAATATTTCTTCCCGTGGGCTATTGAGACCAATTTTGTATTTATTAGGGCCATTTAGTCACCTATTTTAAAAGCAAGGAGCAGAAAAAAAATTGACAGGATCTTGTACTTCATACTTCATATTAAGGTGTCAAATTTAAATCTCAATAATTTACTAAAGTTCCTTGAAACACATTTAAAGTAGGGATCATGCCGGACATATATGTCCCAGCCCTCAGGAAAAGGTTACGGTTATCTTTTTTGCCCCTTCATATATTTCATGACAACAATCCAGCTGCTTCCCAAAGTTCCTTTTCAGTATTGGTGAGAGGATCAGTATTACGATTCACATTTTGAATAAAGTTCACATAGTTAATTTTTTGTTGCACAGCAATGTTTTAAGAATCATGCTATGTTGCACGTACAAAAATAATCACGTGATGTATATACTCGTTGTAAACTTAAGTTAGAGGGATGAAAAAGATGGATTAAAAAATCCATCTTTTTTTATCTTTGGATTTTTAATCTTTTTGACATCGAAAAAGCACACTGGCAGAGATAGTGGTAGATTAAATTGATTCATGAGCCATTAAATAGTGGAGGCTTATGGTGCAGGATAGAGCAGATGAAGATAATTTACTATAATAACAGCATCTGATAACCCATGACTGCGTAATCCACAGATGCCTGTCAATCACACTCAATTCTGAATGTAAAAAAAATTTCATTTTCAGAAAATTCAAGACAGCAAATTTAATGCCACTTTTTTCTTATGTACATAAAAAAATTAATTTTTCAGTAAAAACACTCTTTAATGTACAGTGGTAGAAGAAAAGAATTAATTTTACTAATGAAATTATTCTATCATTTTTTGCACCCATGTCAGCATTCTCTTTTTAAACAAAAAAGGAATATAATTCAGTAATTTGTTTGCTTTAAACAAATCCATACTTGTAGGTGTAAATTCTGCTGTCCTTTAATATTAACCTTAAATTTATGTAGCCAGCTAATTTTTAAATATGTGGCACATATCAAGAATGTATTGTCTATAACTTAACAGATATTACATTATAATTTACATGCACTTCGACTTGCATGCAAGTTTCTGTGCATTATGTGCAGTGGTGAAGTGCCTTTATAGTGATGGTGAAAAGACATAGCTTTTTGAAATAGTACAAATAAATATTTTTTTTACCACCCGGTGGTGAAGCAGCTAGTGTGCTGCGCAGCTGCACCACAGGTCCGGGTTTCAATCCCTGGGCTGGGTAAGGTTGACTCAGCCTTTCATTCCTTGAGTGGGTCGATAAAATGAGTACCTAGTTCACTGGGGACTAAACACTGGGGGTCCTGCGACAAGCTGACCACTTGTTTAGGGCATACACTGATGCACCCCGGGGCCCATGGTCAAGAAAGCAGATTTCAGGGCACTGCAGGCCTTGGATCAGTAGGGCTGTTGCGCCACTGAGTTTAGTTTTTCTTAAATATTTCTTACAATACAAATAAGCCAACAAGTCATATCTGCTCTCGCTAAACAAACATATTTTTTAAATATCAACTAACAGAACCTGGAGAATAGTTTGCTGTGTTTCTTAATTTTCTGTTATACACATATAAAGATATTCTATATAATCTTTTTCTATGCAAAAACTCCTCAACTGACAATTTTAATCTTTTATCTTCCTCGCAGCTTCTCTTGTAAATAACCAATTAATCTAATATTTGGCTGGCCATCTGAGGTCAGAATATTCTTTCATCCACACTCACTTTAAAGGATATACATCAGTAGAAGGTAACTAGTTGTAATATCAGGAGTAAACAATGTAGGTTCATTGATTAAAGGACAAACCTCGAACATCTTTCTCAATTGCATCCCAGATGTGCCTGATCATATTCAGATGAGGTGACCTTAATGGCCAGGAAAGCATGTGCAGGTCTGTGAAATGTTCATCCAACAATTCTAATAAAATTTGGGAGCGATGGCATACAGCATTGTCTTGTTAAAAGATAATCTCTATAGTGGGCTGCCGAAAACGAGCATATGGGGAGGGGGGCAGATGGTTGTCGAGGGTATCCTGGTAATGTTCATCTGTGACAGATAATGTCACATGTGCCAGGGGTACCATTTCAGTCCATGTGAACACTCCTCAGACAAGAATATCACCTCTAACAGTTTGAAGAGACCCTGCTGGCAGGATGGATCCATCGCTTCATGTGGATTACATAGTAAACATACTCTGCCATTGTCGTGTACCAAAGTGAATCTCAACTCATCACTCCAGGCAACATTTCTTCACATCTCAACAGTCTAATGGCAATGTGCCCATGCCCATGCTAATTGTTGTGCCACGTTTTGGGCAGTCAGTGCAAGGACTCTTGTAGGATGATGGCTCCTATACCCCATACAGAGTAGATGATTTTATATGGTGTGGCAGCTTACACATCGCTGTGCATTAGAGTGAATGATAGGTGATCTGTTGCACTGTGGCCTGTCTATCCACTGTTACGACCGAGGTCGGCATCCACTGTTACAATCGAGGTCGGCATCCGATGATGCCGACCTCGGTCATCCACATGCTGTTGTCCGTGGCATCTGAACCTGGCAAGGATGGTTTATCAGAATTGACAAACTCACTGTACACACTTGACACAGTGGCACATGAAAATTCGAGTGTCTGCACTACTTAAAAAAGATTGACTCATTTGTCAGGCCCACGACGATTTGGCTATGATCAAATGCATTTAGATCTGTACTCCTACACATTTTGCTTTGGACTGTTACTGATAACATGATCAGCACTTTTTATCTTGTCAAACTGCTCTTTATGTTATTTGCAAGTCACTTCTAGGCTTGCACACGGCTCAAAACTTGCATAATGCCAGCTCTCGCTAATTCTATTGGTCTTCAGTGTATTACAGAGAACAAACTTCTTTGAATAATTTTATTAACAAGAAAGCAGGAGTAAAACAAATGATACTGAGTTTACTTTGTTTGAAACCAAACTCTAATTTTATTTTCTTATTCCAAGCACTTTTACTGCTGCTATTTGAGCAAAAAGAAAATCACAATGTGTAGAATTTGACAGCCACTTTAGTAATGCAAATGATGTTGTCACTTCCCCTTTCCAGTGATAGCATTATAACTCATAATCTTTCAGATATGCAGGAAATCTCACTCTTCAACAAATTCTTGCATTTCTAGGGTCAATGTCATTGGAAAGATAATGGTTACTAGTAAAAGGTTGTAAGATTTTGGGAGTTAATCAGCTTCACATGTCTAAAGATTTGTTGTTACATCATCTTTGAGTGTGAAACATATCTTCCCTGCATGGTATTACAAATACACCTTTACCATCAGCGAAACATCGATAAATTTAGAGATTATACAAACTTGAAAAAAAAATAATGTGACTTGTACTGCAGTTAAAAAACATTTTAGAGCTAACACTTTTAATGGTTTAAATGAGGAAATATGAATGAGTTAGTTAATGGTCAACAGATACTATTTTAACCCCAATAATTAAAAAAATACTGAGAGAAATATCAAGTGTAGAATCAAAATTCCATAATTTTTAAAAAGCTGCCGATTCACCACATGCTAAATTTTGTTGCTAGTGTCACTGGGGTGATATAGCTGAGTTTACAATTATGTTCAAAAATTCTCACCAAATTTGTTACCTCAAGAACTATTTATTACTCGGAAATAACTATCTATATCTCTTTAGTTATTTATGACTCTACAATAATTAAATAATTCCTTTACTCATACTCTCAAATGATGAAAACAAAAGTTACACTAATTCTCTAACAAGAAGAACAACATAGTATATTGCCATTCTCTGAAACATAAACTGTTACAAAACACAGATAATAATAATATGAATAAATAATGAATTTAAAAAAAACCCATAGAGTAAAGAAAACGATTACATTTGCTTGAAGCTCATGCAATATTACTCAGAAGCTGCAGTTAGAAAAAAAAGTAAACAAAAATATTCTTCATCTAGTTAAAAGAACAAATGGTACTGGTCAGTTTTACAGGCAACCAAAGCACAAAGGGAAAAATGTTAAGTTTAAACAACGTACCTAAAAAAGAATTTTAAGATATGTAAAAAAAAAAAGTTTTTCCTACTCAAAAAAAGTTTTATTCACACCTTTTCCAGAATTTAGAGGGGAATGCAAAATACTTCTTTTATGAAAAAATGCAACAGTTTCATTTTCACTAGATAAATTAAAAATTGTCCTCATTTTGTATCAGGTGGGATTTACTATGCATGAAAAAAAAAGGGAATTTGCTCTATCACTTGGCGATTAATCATTACTTGCTAGTAGAACCGACAAGTATAAAAAATACCTAGAACTATTTACATTATTTAAATAATTTCAAAACAAGTTTTTGAATTTCTGTTCATTAGTACAGCAAAAGAACTCACTCATACGATGGTGAACCTAACATGACTCTCCACACCATCACACCATGCTGAACATCAGGAAACTCTGAATTGCGTTCTTGAAGTTCCTGAACAATACTTGGTGTTAATGAGAGCATTGTAATTCCTAAATATTTTGGTCGTATTGTCACAGCAGGGGATTTACCAAATGGACTCCAAGATTCTTAACAGAAAAAAAGATTTTTTTATTAACATGAATTGCATATAAGCACATTCATCAATTAAAAGATAAAATAATTATTGCCATTTAAAATTTTTTTTCCAGTAAAACAGCATAACGTATATTCTAATATTGTTGTAAACATTATACTCTAATTAAAAATCCAAAAATTCTATGGTACTCATGACTACTAGAGTAGTCAGAGGCAGGTTAAGCTGTTTGGAAGACGCTGACGGTAAAATTTTTAGGGGTTTTAAGCATTTACGTACCTATATACTTGAAAATCAATTAGTGTTAAAATATAATAAATAATTAAGTATACATAATCACTTAATGTATCTGTAATTTAAAATTTGTATTTCTAAAAATTTATTTCCAACACATCAAGACTAAAATACATAAAAATTAAATTTATATAATGAAATTAAAATATTCTATGGGAAAGATGTCTAAAATACCAAACTGAAATTTTATAGAATATTTAAAAATTAAAATAATTGATTATTAAATTAGATGGCTACTAAGTAGAAAGTTGAAGAACTTTTTTTCTAGACTTCTTTTCAGCAAATTCATCAACTGTTTTCGATATATAGGTGTTATTTAACATTGTACTTCTTAAATAGTTTTTTTACGTTTTTTAAGATAGAGAGGGATCTTTAGTTAGATACATTAGAAACAGGAATAGTCAAAACAATTTTTTAAACAATTTCTACATTAGGAAACATTGATGACATGTCTCTGACAGAATGATAAACTTGTGTAGCAGAATTAAATTTGTCATCTTCGTTTAAAAACAATAGAAACTGTTTCACTTCATCATCAAAATGCATAAAAAATTTATATTTTTTTACACCCTTCATTTCTATTAATAAATTCTGCTATTAAAAGAATTAAAAGTAATTTTTGTGCCTTGGAAGCGGTTCAGATCTTTCAATACTGTCAGCAAAACTATTTTCCGTTTTCCATTTTTGTGGCTTGCAATTCTGTTTTTTAAACTATTCTGTCATTTCAAAGATATCAACAGCAATGAACTCTTTTTCAATGTTAAAAAATTTGCGAAAATAATCAAAACTACTATGGGCCTCTATCTGCTTAATAATTAGGAATAGAATTATGGACAAATTATGAGTGCTCCATGGATTTTTTGCAATGTGCTTATGAAATGAAGGAGTATGGATAGTGTGATATCAATTAGTGTTTCTTAAAAAAACAAAATAATTTCTGCAAAACCATATTCAAATGGGAAACTGTTACACACAGTTTTAAAAATCAACTTAATAAATGGGGCGCTTAATTGCAGGGGAAAACATACCAGCTTTTCTTTTGAAACATTATTGAATACTTTTATGAAATTTTTTCATGTTAGTAATTTTAGCATTTTAAAATTCGACAATTTACGTAAGCAAATATAACTGTTTGTTTATTAGTTGAAATGTATTACAAAATATATGTCACAGAATCATTAATTACAAAATACGTAATATTTTTAATACAGCTTAAGCAGGTCTTCTACACAAAGTAAAAAAATTTTATCACTTTTTAGCTTTAAGAAACATGAATGAATTGTAGTAGTCATAATATATGATAGAAAGTATGTAACATCATGATTAAGTAAACATGCAAAACTTTAGCATTAAATGGCATGATATTGGTTACAAAATATCAATAACAATAATTTTATTTTTAACCTTTTTGTTTGTCTTCAGTTCGTCTCAGAAAATCTATAGCACGATCGGAAGGAATGGCAAATGATATCCCTTCGGTAACTTTCATTGTGTTAATGCCAATAGCTTCACCATCCTGCAAAACTTCATAAAATTTATTCATATACAGTATGAGTTTAGTTTGGGAACATAAAAATTGCTACATGAAATTCTCTCTTTCAAACCAACATAAAATGTACTCTTAATTTAAGATACATAATATTTATGAAAAATGTTTTGAAAATCATTCTTAAATAATTATTGACAAAATGTTTTTAGATGGCAGTGGTTTTAAATTCGCACAAAATAGACATATACAGAAGCTTTTTTACCCCCAGCAGAAGCGTTCTCGTTCCTCTGTATGAAAAAATACAGATATAATTTTATATGAAGAGGCATCTATATTATTTAACATAAATTCCTAAAATTATATCTGGCGTTCTGGAAGAATACCACTAGATTTTCTGGCAATTTCATCTGATGGACAAAATTGATTCCATCAACATAATTTGAGACTGCCCAGACCGTATACAGTTAGAGGAGCCTACTGCGGTATCAAAGGTCCCGGGTTTGAATCCTGAAGAAGGCATAGATGTTTGCAAATGTATAGTGGTCTTTGTGGCCTGGGGCATTCTAAATATATAGTCAGCCAAAAGTCCTCTTGTGTGGACTGGTGGTAGAAGAGAGGGTGTGAGACCCTCGGATACCCCTGCGGTGCTCTCCCTTAAAATTGGGGTGAAATTAGAAGTTCAACCTCCTTGAGGCTCTTGGCAACCATTCTTCCATGAAATTTATGGACAAGACAATAACATAATTTTAGGAAGGAATTATAGTTCCTTTACAGTAAAAGATACCAAAATGCAATGCCCCATTTTAATTAACCATTACAAAAATATGCAAACAATTTCCAAATTAGTCGGTAAATTTGATCAATCATTTTTTTAATCATATTCAGCAATACAAAAAGATGTCATCTGTTTCTCTCACATGAATTAAATATGTTATAAGGTATTTCTTCCACCTTCTTAGCATGCCTTCATGGTGTAGTAGTCAGCACACTCGGCATGTATTCGAAAGGTCCGTGGTTCGAGTCCCAGCGAGGGCATTGCACATTTTTCATCTCTCCAGCTTTAAAAAAATACCTAATGTTTCTACAGTGGTGCCCGAACTAAAAAAGATCCTGAATGACGATTCTCCACCACCAGGATTTGGCGGTTGGGTCCCCTAATCTCCAGTCGCTCTTTAAAAGGAGGAGTACATAACGTATTTCTCCCACCTTCTTAGCATGCCTTCGTGGTGTTGAGATTAACATGTGAGAGGCCTGTGGTTTGAGTCCCGTTGAGAGCATTGCTTATTTTATATCTCTCCTGCTCTCAAAAAATACCTAATGTCTCTACAATGGGTATCATAAAATAGGTCTATTGGTTTTAAAATTTGGGATATCATGGAAAACTGAAACAACATTCAACAATTTTTTGTTTTAACGGAGACCTATACAGACCATCACACTGCATACATCTATATTTTATGAACAATCATTAGAGAACTTTTAGTTTATTTTAGCATTTCATTACACCATAAATAAAAATAATAAATTAGAAAGGACTTCTTAGCTATTTAAAATACAAATCTACAAATCATCATCTACAAAAAGGGAATAAATGAATTTTTTAACTAAACCAATGTCAAAAATTGCCTTTACATGCACAAAAACAATATTTTGTAAAGTAACCATTCAGACTGATTTATTTTCTGATGCAATAAAAAAAATTAATGTAATTATCATCTAATGAGATAGACATGCTCCTTGAAATGCAAATAATTGCTTGACATCATCCAAAGGTGTGTATAAATATTTAGCACAATGTACATTTTTTGCATGGACATTTGAAATTCAAGGCTCAACGTGTCTACAAAGTCAAACAGTTTCTTATGCCACTGGGATATTACAATTAGGAAAAATCTTTCAGGTGAAGTGTTATACGAAGCAGTTGTCTCCTACAGCGCTCCACCTGAAATTGTCTGCCTTGCTAAGAAGCTGGCAATATGGCTAAATTTTCAAGACAGTCTCTGCCATTTAGAAATAATTTAAAGACTTGGAAATTGCTCTAATGAGTAAGGTCTTCCAAACCTTAAACTCTGAAGTTTTCTAAAAAATACATAAACAAAAAAATAATTAAAAAATAAAAAGAATGCATTAATTTTAAAAAAATCTGCAAAGTTTCAGATTTTAAATTATGTTCAAAGGGGTGTTTTTTTTTAACATTTTTTGTGTTACTTTTATTTATTTAATATCATGTTCTTCGCACTTAAACCATGAAATTCAATTCAAGAGTAATATCACGAAATAATTTTAAATTGAGCATATCTTTAGAATTTCCAACACACAGTCTCACACGCTGAATATAAAAATGTTTTTTCTGTACAACATTGCCATTGCTCACTTTGAAATCCTTGAGTTTATTAATCAAAAATTCGTTAAAATTTTGCAAAATATGAAATCAATAATAAAACAAATTCCAAATTTCAAATCTGGGCTTCCAGATGCCCATATTAGCAGTAGGATTACGCCATTCAAAATTGGATGGCTCTAGGTACCGTTATTTTATCACAATGCAAGAAACATATATACATTTATGCAGATTCTTCATCATTTAATTTCTTAAAATATAATACAAGGCAATAATATTTGGTGGCAACAATTTGAAAAGTGAAATGGACATTCACAGTGATTCGACGCAAAATTGCAAAACAAAATCAATAGTCCCTCAGGGACAAAGTCAAAAATACATAATAGTAAATGAATTATTTGCTAATACACTCTGACACACACAAAAAAAGACATGCACTCAGAAGAAGTTGATCCATAATCACGAAAATCGGCAGGAATGTAGTCTGGCAAATGATTTAAATTTTGACGCTAATGAGACAAGGGTGAGCACACTATGTGCATATGAAATGCATAGCTGGGAAAGTTTAAAAGCATGATTGTTCATGCTGTAGGGCTATTCAAACGAATCTATCAACTTGATAGTATTGTGGGTAGAGATGCCTCCAATATGTAACTGGCAGCAGTACGAACAGTTGCCAGACTTTGAGAAGGAGCGTATAATAGGCCTCAGAGAAGGAGGTTGGTTGAACAGCCATATCAACTGCCACCTCGGTCAGAGCTATATGGTAGTTGCTTGGTGTTGGCGACAATGGATCACAGAATGGATGGTCTACAGTCGTGAAGGGTCAGGGTATCCCAGGAACACAAATGAGTGCGAGGACTGAACAATCATAAAAGCAGTCCCTTCTGCACCAATAATGTCGCTAGCATCGATTCGACACCATTTACCACTTTACAGGCATCTAGTGGCATCAAGAGAGACCATTCGAAGACAACTGGTCAGCACTGGTATATGCTGCCGATGTCCGTTAAGATGCCTACCACTGACCCCACATCCCGGCACTGTCGACTGGAGGCGAGTGATCTTGAGTGATGAATCCCAATTCAGTCTCAATGCTGATTACCAAAGCACATGCATGTGGAAGCACCTAGGCCAGCAGTCAGATCTGGTATTTGTTATCGAGTGGCATACAGGGATTACATAAGGTGTGACAGTGAGGGGAAGTGATTTGTTGGAACACACGATCACCTCTAGGCATCCTTCAAGGCACTATAATGGCTCGCAGTTAAGCGGAGAACATTTTAACGCCAGCTGTACAGCCTATGTTATCAAGTCACCCAAGTCCATTTTATTGGCAAGACAATGCTTGTCTACATACTGCGCAACTCTACCAACATCTTCTAGGCCATAGTCCAGTGGCGCGCCAAGTCACCACTATTGCCAATAGAGCACGTCTGGGACATGCTTGGAAGGCAACTATAGTTGTCCCAGAATATTGGTGAATTAACTGCCCAGTTGCAAAGATTATGGCATGATCTTCCACAAGGGATCACAGGTGATCTACTTGATTCGATGCTATGCCGTGTTTCAGCTTGTATAGTTGCCAGAGGAGGCTATAGTACTTACTAATTTGTAACCCTTTTCATGCTAAAACTTCTTCATAAAACAATCTTTTGTTCTGAATTTGTAACCATTTGTTTATTTCCTCATACACTATATAAATGTTAAGTTTCATGATAGTAGTTTGCTTCCTTCTGGGTGTATATATATTTTCGTGGACAGTGTGCATTTTACGGATAATCCACAAAAGTGTTAAATATGGTGTTTTTGACCAACATTGGTAAACTTACTGAAGAATCTGATCACCAATAGCAAATCTTCTGACAAAGTTTCATATCATGAAAACAGAGCTGCTTCATGGAAAACATTTGCATATTTTCCATTTTCTTTTCCCACTGATTTAGCATCTAATTCCTTTAACAATACACACTTCTAAATGAGCAGAAGTATTTGCAAGTTCTTGTGCATTGCCCCTCATTTCAATGTTTTACAAAAAATGCTTCTTTTCCAATAAAACTGCAATCTGCACTTACTTTAAATGGGTTTAAAGGGGAAAATGCATTTAACTTATACACTTGCAAAAAGAAAGATATTAAGTTAGCTGCTAAATTCCTGTGGATGGAGGAAAAATACACAAAATGGTTTTAGTCACCAACAGCAAATTTCCTTTCGGGATTTGCCATGCTTTAAGAATTATTTTCTTTCAATGGCTTTAGATAATGAAAATATTCATAAAAAATTCCACATTAAAGAGGTTTGGTTTGGTTTGGTTTATTTAATTATGGCAAAGCACACTAGGGCTATCTGCCTAAGGGGATTGATGCCTTCGTGGAGGACTTTCTAAGGAAAACTGGTTCGTATACACGTTACACATGGAGAAAACCACGAAAATGCCCATGCAGCCAGCCTGTTCATGGGATTCGAACCTCGGACCGAACTACCAGTGTCCCCACATTAAAAAGGCACTGCAATCTTTCTGTTGAAGTTAGTTATAATGAAATTCCCTGTTTTATTCATGTTACATACATTTATTTAAATCCAAATTATTGTCACTTATTTGTAAATATTTCTTCTAACTTTATTTTAACTAACATCTTAAGTTGACTGCCAAAGTTTAAAAACTAAGCAGACACTGGATTAGACTTCTAGTTCTAAACTATGTGTTTATTTGTACATATAAATACATATTATATCATCTGGATATTGTATCAAGGTTACACAGCCAGGCATTTGAAATTAACAGAATTTATGTAAGAAGATAATAAAGTGAAAAATCTGATTTCAAAGATTTTAAAAGAACATGAATGGCTAAGGCATATATTATGGCAGACAGAGTAACAGAAGAAAAACTATCTTCAGTGACAGAGTAATAGAAGAAAAACTATCTTCAACAACTGAAGAGAATGGAAATGAATCCGTTAACATATTTGACACCAAAATCACAAATGTTTCGTCAAATAATGAATCTGAAAAACACTCATCATATACACAGGACAACAGGACAGCAACAACAACAGGATTATAAGGAAAAGATATAAAACTATGGTATAGTATAAGACCCCCTTCCTAAAAAAAGCAAAATGTATCCAAAATATCTTTAAGTAGGGGGAAAATTTACAGCATTCTTATTATTAGAAGAAAGATATCTTTGTATGGTGATGGCAGAAAAATTTTAAAAGGACTTTTTTAAGAGAAATGTCAACAAAGTCAGCAACACTGAGTAAATTCACACTGCCTCTCCAGAAAACTATTAAAACTCCCACACACCCATTCCTTTCACTGTAATTTGAACCCATGTTGAAATATCTGTTTTAGTTCAGTGACACATAGTACTGCAATTCTGTGAACTTATAATTTGACTCTATGCAAACTCATATGGAATATACTACAGCATTGATAACTTTTTACTGCTTCTCATTTGTGCTACATGTGCAATGTACTTATTAGCATTTAATGCCTGTATTGCATCAGGCATCAGGGCTTCTTGAATTTTTTTCAGTTGCGACCCCTTTTTATCACTGAGATTTTTTCGTCACCCCCAGGACCCCATAATATTCACAAAAACTTTTTTGGACCCCATAAGCATTGCGCAAATCTGACAAACACATGAGTGAAACTGTCATTTTCACTTGTACTGTAATATACTATTGCAGTTTTAGGTCATTAGCTTACTAATTTTAAGACACAGAACAAAGTGACAATTTTAAATAAGTAACCAGATGAAATGGCAGCGCCACGTGCAAAGCAAGGAAAATGAACATTTATATTATAAAAAGAATGCGTCAAAACGTTTTCTTTTCTTTTCTTTTTTTTTTTTTTTTTTTTTTGTCTGTATTGTCTTATCTTTATCTATTTTCAGATACAGTGTGTGAAAATATTTGGCAATTGTAAAATTATTATAAGTTAAAAAAAGATCAAAACTGCTAAAATTTTTGGCGACTCCCTACTGCAGATCCCCTTGGGGGGGGGTTGTGACCCACAGTTTAAGAAACCCTGCTCTAAATTGACAACAGTATATTTTCTCATGGTAAAATCATTTCAAGACTTTCTTGTATTGTGACCTAATTTTTCACAGATTAAACTTCTACCAGTTGTATTTAACCTTTCATTTTTAAGTTACTTTGAATTCTTGGCAAAATTATACATCTTTCATTTATTATCTCTTAATAGGTCCTTTTATACTTTTGCTGCATGAATTGATTAGCTTATTGACTTAACAAATTTTTAAACCTGCATTTTGAAAATCATCAAATAGCACTATATAGCCAAATCTTGCTATTTTTGAAAAATTAGCGTCCTATTTATGGAATATCAACAGCTAACCTTTTTTTACTATTGTGTATTTTTAGCTGAAAGGTTTCATCTGAAGTGTTTTTTAGAAAAATTGACAATTTGGGGTTGGAAGAATTTCTTTGAAGTAGTTAAAACAAAGTTGCAGATTTTTTTAGACACCTTAACTGCCGAAGAAAACGTATAAGATTCACTCCCCAGTGCCACCATTTTTGAGACAGGTATGCATAGTTATGTGATGTATTAGGGGAAAATTAAATGCAAGTTTTACTTTCTAAAAACTGTTTATTTTCACAAAATAATG
Organism: Stegodyphus dumicola; assembly: GCF_044657685.1. Lineage (NCBI taxonomy): Eukaryota > Metazoa > Arthropoda > Arachnida > Araneae > Eresidae > Stegodyphus > Stegodyphus dumicola. The sequence continues at coordinate 189,176,540 of NC_140781.1, forward strand.
AACAAAGAAAAAAATGAAAGCACAAAATTTAATATTTAGAGCAAAAGTATAATAAAAATTATGTTAGTATAATAAAAAAGATCCCCAAAATGGAGTTTCGATCAATTTAGTTTTAGACCAGTAAAGTGAAATATCAGCTTTCGGTGTTATACCTTGCGAAATCAGTACACCAAAAAAATGTATATTTCTTCTAAACTGGTTGAATGCCACGATTTTGTTCTTGATTTTCCTTTCACAAGATGTTGGTTCATATACTTGTCTACAAAACATTTACTTTCAGTAACAATATGAAGCATGAGCAGTTCATCAAAAAATAATTTTAAAAAGATGACTAGGGTTTGAAACATCCGTCATATCTTTCTTTATTTCTGGCACCTACTAAAAACAGTAATGCTGTTATCAAATACAATATTTGTTGCCAGAACAAAACGTTTGGAAGAATTCTGAGAATCGCACTTCCGCGAAATCGGGCTACCATCTTCACTTAGTAAACAGACTGAAAGCCAAACAAGAATCAGTAATCGCTCAGATTGGCAAAAGTGACATTTGCTTCTTCATGTTGTTTTGTATCGCTCACACTCTTTTCGTTTTAAACTTTATTGTTAGTTTTGGAAGATAATAGAAAGGTGATTGCTATCAAGTTAATCATTTTGATCTCCACTCTGACACTTCAAGTAGCAGATAAACACACTTCTGGTCATCAGTAACAGCCAAATTCTGTACACAATAAGACTAGTTTAAAACGTGTACTGGATATAAATATAAACAAACAGACAAAAAAAAAGACCTATGACAAAAATCTATATGGCTGACATTTACATCCTCACAGCCAGCAGATACTATTCAGCAAAATGAAGATCAAGTAAAGCAAATGAATACATGAGCAATCAAACATGTGCGAGTTGTTTACTGTCCCATAGAACACTCGGTAATATAACTAAAACACATTAATTATACCAACTCTAGAAATTAGGAGGTGCACATTATGAGTTTGTTTTATGTGATTACGGCAAAACCTCTAGAGATATCTGCCTAACAGGAGGGATCCCTTTGTAAAAGATTTTTTTAAAACTGGCTCACACGCCAATTACAAATGGGGAAAACCAAGAAAACTCCCATGTAGCCAGCCGTTCATGGCATTCTAACCTCAGACAGAACTACCAGTGTTCAACGATGCTTTGGCCACTATGGAAAGTACAATTCATTATGAACACATGAAGGTAATAAACAGTTGTGTACTGTTTTAAGTAATCAAATGTTATAAATGCACAGCTGTTACATTTCTTATTATTTTTTAGTCATGTTTATATTACATAGATCATACGTATGATATAATTATGAATTTAACCTAAAAACAAAATGTGTACACTCTTTAGTACTCAAATGCTCATCAATTATTTTTCAACTAATTATTACATATCCATAATAATTTACAAAGAACTGATGACTAAAGTTGCTGCCAATTACATGATCATTATTTGAATTAGAAATAACTTCAAATAAACTTTTTGGCAATGTTCATTTTTGTATTCATACATACATATATATACACATCTAATAAGTCATATATTTACATACAGATAGAGAGATGCGATGGTTTAGAAGTTGTTGATATATATTTATTAGTATTAAAGTAATGAATAAGATTTATATTAATGAATATTAGATCTTCAAATCATTAACTACAAAAATATTTTACTTTTTGACAAAACAAGAAACTTCTATTTCAATACTAACAAATTAATAAATTGGAACTCCAACATATCCAAAAAAGTAATTAACAATACTATAATTAATCAAATACAACGAATTAAAACTATATGCACAGATACAATAGATTTACAACGCGAAATTTTGATCCTTATCAAAATTCTCAAAAATAATCTAATTCCCTTTCAATTTATCAACCATTGCCTTAAAAGAACAGGCGTTAAATACTCACTCTAAATCATTTAACTGATAGGGATATGATAATTTATTCCTAAACCTGAGAAGGCGGTATAAGTTGGATGACTGTCAGTTGAAAGATTTGTATATAGTGTAATTACTCAATTGTATATATTGTAAAAAGCTAATTGTCTTCAGACATATACTGTTACTATACTGTTACTAAAAAAATGCGCCTATTTCCTGCCTTTAGACTGTCTATTAGCTCTTGGACAGCAAAAATGCCTTTTTCCTTTCTTAAATTCTTAATCATTGTGACACAACAATTAGCCAGAAATTAATTAATTTCCATTCACTAGTATTTTCAAAAAAATCTTAAGACGGTCTCTCTCAGATAAGAACTCCACAAAATACATCCCTCAAGAATTCCAAGTCCCACCCACTACCATAAATTACTTCACCCAAGTCTTACCGACTGATATTATTCAAAGCCCCTACTGCCGCTAAGAATTTTCGGACACCCTACACTTCTGAGTCAGACACGAAGAGAACACTTTGCCAACTCCCCCACTAGAAAGAATGTAAGTTACTTAATACCTTTCTGGAATTTATATCTTCATGTACATTCACTGATCTTATTTATATTATTTTTACGTTTTCTTTGATTTGTTTTTACAAAGTTTGCATTATTTATTTTTTTTATAATCTTCTATGTTTATTTCAACTTTACTTTGAATTTGATTTCATAATGACAATTTCCAATGTTTAATTTCTACAAATAATATAGTACTCAAATACATAAAGATGATAGTGTCGGGGATGGTTACTCGAGTTTTACAGGATTTCTCTACAGTAATTGATTTTTACTCAAAATTGAATTGACTAAAATGCTTCATGAGAATAAGTTCTTTGAGTAGCAACTATTCGCGGAAATTTTTGGCCTGACTAGAATTGCCAGTTTGGCTTTAACTTATAACTCGAGTAAAGACGAAACACTTTCATATTTACGTATTTTTATCAATTATTGTTCATTGAACGGGAGTTGGTTTGTTCCCCTTGAAAAGTCAACTAATTTCCGATCAATGACAATAATTACATGTTTTAATTTTTCCTTTTACAATTGATATATTGTTCTTCGTGATGATTTAACTCCAGTCCCCGTTCAAACATTATTAACATTTTGCTTTCAAATTACTTCAAAACATCTTTCAAAATATAACTTACCAGTATGGATGCACACTTTTAAAATAATTCTACTTTAATTAAACTTAGGAGATAATATAATCAATTAATCAATACTGTTTAGGAAATAAATTATTATTAACTAACTTTGCAGCAATTGCGCAAGTAATAATAACTTGTATTCGCACTAAATGGATTTAAGTTCATACAACATTTGATATGCTAAATAGCAGCTATTAGCGCTATTTATCTCTTACCTAATGTACCCACTTTATATATTATCTCCATCCTTTTTAAGTTTTAAAGTTCTTATACAAAAACTTTACTGTATTGAAGGTTAGCTGCCTCCTTACTTTTATATCTTGCTAGTTTAACTCATATTGAAATCACTAAATGTCATTCCACTAGATGACAAACTTGAAAATTTAACGCCATGCCTGCTACAGGTAAACCCAAAAAACAATTTCTATGAAAAACATTTAACTGTATTTACATGATTACATGCGGTACTTGACATATTAAATATATAGGACAGACTAAAAACAATCTTAACTTTCGAATCAATAACCATAGAGCTCAAATCAAAAAATTCAACGCACAAAAAAATAGCATTAAAATAAGTACACCATCACAACTTAATACAGCAGAATTAGAACACTTTAAACACCATGACTTCAACTCTATTCAACTTCAGATACTAGATATAATACCCAATCACAAAACACGAATTTTTCAGGAATCTCTCTATATACTAAAACAACGTTCACTTTATCCATATGGACTTAACACTTATATACATAGTCATAGAGATACTTCTAAGAAGTCTATTTTCAGCCAATTTAAACTCTACAGCATCAAAACGCAGAGAGGAAAAAGAGGAAGCAAAATAAAAAATAATGCGAGATTTTTATCCACTTTGAATACACTTGCATTGAAAAAACAATTGAAATGTTTTTTTGACTCAGACTGCTTTCCCAAGAAACATCTCAACTGGTTACACTCCTGTACTAATAAATTCCTTATCAAACTAAAAAAAATTCATTCAAGAAAGCTACGACAACATACAAATCATTAAAGACATGATTCTTGATTTTAGTCTTTTCAGACTCTCTAATAGTCTCACTCAACGCAAAATTTATTTTAAAGTCAATTTTCTGCATCCGCAGTTTGACAATATTCATTTCTCAAGAATCATCAGAGATTGTAAAGATTACTTCCCCACAGTTGACACGATACTAATGATTGCATTTAAATATCAAAGGACCTTAAGCAACTTGCTTACTAACCACCATGAAATAGATGAAACTGCAGAATGACATTGTAAGACACCAATTTACAGCAATTACGTAGATTCTCATCACCAGCACATAATTACTGGCAACCTGAATATCATACAAAACCATCAACTAAAAACACTAATGAGTTATGGTACAAAATTTAGACCAGTCAGAAACATGACTACAAATTACTGTTACAAGACTTTCGAAAACAACATCAACGAATTTATAGTTAAAGCAAGCTATCAACTGAATTTACCCATAGATACCTTCTTCAAATGGAAAGCTAAAATTCTTCAACACATATCCACAGAAATCAGTCACCTCAAATTTAAAAGTACGCTGAATTGGTCGCAACTTACATCAGATATTAGTAAATTAAAACAGCTTTTTACTATTACAAAAATAGATAAAGCAACTAATAACTTTAGCATTATATGAAAACAATTCTACACTGAGATTATTCATAAAGAACTTCTCAACGCAACTACTTATCAATTAGCCAACCTTACAGAAACATCTATAATAAACAGGATTAAAACTTTTCATAAGAAACTCAATATTACTTTCAATGCAAACTACAACAGATTTACTAATCTTTATGCGATTCCCAAATTCCATAAAACACCATTAAAATTTAGATTTATAGCCAATGGAACTAATAATTACAAGAAAAATATAGACTATTATTTTTCAATTCAACTTAATAAAATCTGTAAATTTATTTTCAATGATTGTAACACTAATCATAACTATTGCTGGATCATTCATAATAACACTCCTGTCATTAATACCATTCATACCATTAACATCCAAAACATTAACTGCTATGATTTTGAAAACTTATATACCTCACTTCCTCTAGAAGAAATCTATACCAGTCTACTTGATCTACCAAAACTTTTCCCTAATATACTCAATATCATGACTCTTGACAAATGGAAAACCTACCTAAAATGCACACTTTTTCATAACTACATCAAGTTTCAAAATCAACTTTTTAAACAAGTCAGAGGATTGCCAATGGGCTTACATTCCAGCACCTCAATCTGTAATACCTTTTTATTTATCAAAGAATTTAACTTCCAAAAAAATCTACAACCACAAGAGTTAAATTACTACAAACACACCTACAGATATATTGATGACCTTATTACAATTAATAATTTTGGTAAAATTGAAAACTCCGACATTTATCCGAATTGTCTTAAACTTAATAAAACTAATAATTCACAAAATAGCATAGACTTTCTAGATCTTCAAATCATTAACTACAAAAAAATTTTACTTTTTGACAAAACAAGAAACTTCAATTTCAATACTAACAAATTAATAAATTGGAACTCCAACATATCCAAAAAAGTAATTAACAATACTATAATTAATCAAATACAACGAATTAAAACTATATGCACAGATACAATAGATTTACAACACGAAATTTTGATCCTTATCAAAATTCTCAAAAATAATCTAATTCCCTTTCAATTTATCAACCATTGCCTTAAAAGAACAGGCGTTAAATACTCACTCTAAATCATTTAACTGATAGGGATATGATAATTTATTCCTAAACCTGAGAAGGCGGTATAAGTTGGATGACTGTCAGTTGAAAGATTTGTATATAGTGTAATTACTCAATTGTATATATTGTAAAAAGCTAATTGTCTTCAGACATATACTGTTACTATACTGTTACTAAAAAAATGGGCCTATTTCCTGCCTTTAGACTGTCTATTAGCTCTTGGACAGCGAAAATGCCTTTCTCCTTTCTTAAATTCTTAATCATTGTGACACGACAATTAGCCAGAAATTAATTAATTTCCATTCACTAGTATTTTCAAAAAAATCTTAACAGACGGTCTCTCTCAGATAAGAACTCCACAAAATACATCCCTCAAGAATTCCAAGTCCCACCCACTACCATAAATTACTTCACCCAAGTCTTACCGACTGATATTATTCAAAGCCCCTACTGCCGCTAAGAATTTTCGGACACCCTACGCTTCTGAGTCAGACACGAAGAGAACACTTTGCCAACTCCCCCACTAGAAAGAATGTAAGTTACTTAATACCTTTCTGGCCTTTTTATCTTCATGTACATTCACTGATCTTATTTATATTATTTTTATGTTTTCTTTGATTTGTTTTTACAAAGTTTGCATTATTTATTTTTTTTATAATCTTCTATGTTTATTTCAACTTTACTTTGAATTTGATTTCATAATGACAATTTCCAATGTTTAATTTCTACAAATAATATAGTACTCAAATACATAAAGATGATAGTGTCGGGGATGGTTACTCGAGTTTTACAGGATTCCTCTACAGTAATTGATTTTTACTCAAAATTGAATTGACTAAAATGCTTCATGAGAATAAGTTCTTTGAGTAGCAACTATTCGCGGAAATTTTTGGCCTGACTAGAATTGCCGGTTTGGCTTTAACTTATAACTCGAGTAAAGACGAAACACTTTCATATTTACGTATTTTTATCAATTATTGTTCATTGAACGGGAGTTGGTTTGTTCCCCTTGAAAAGTCAACTAATTTCCGATCAATGACAATAATTACATGTTTTACTTTTTCCTTTTACAATTGATATATTGTTCTTCGTGATGATTTAACTCCAGTCCCTGTTCAAACATTATTAACATTTTGCTTTCAAATTACTTCAAAACATCTTTCAAAATATAACTTACCAGTATGGATGCACACTTTTAAAATAATTCTACTTTAATTAAACTTAGGAGATAATATAATCAATTAATCAATACTGTTTAGGAAATAAATTATTATATATATATATATATATATATATATATATATATACAAATGTTTTTCATCATGCATAATAATAAATGCATAAATTTCCAATGTTTCAATATTCAATATGTAGCATTTATAATAAAAGTATAGTTTCTAACGTATTTATAATCCAAAAAGTATTTCATTAATAACATGAAAATAATAGACACATTTAATGAGTATTCTCATTATTACATAAGCTATGCTTTTCTTTTTTATGAATCTTTTATGCTGTTTAAAATGTGTCACTGATTATGCAATTAACAATTTAAAAGATAAGTAATTAGGAGGAAAGCCACCCATATACAAACGGATTTTTAAAAAAATTATTAATCTTAAATTTAAGAAATAAAATTCTATTATATAACAATGATAATACATGATCAGCATGAAATACGACAAATTTGGCAAACTTTTGTCGACGAACAATTTGTAAACAAATTCGAACTGCAAGAACGTCGTAAAATATAGTCACCTCTGAAATTTCCACTATTATATATTTAATGAATATATAAACATTTTAAAAATGACTCAAGCAGTTATATTGCAACAAAACAGCAATAATTAAATCAGCCTCTATTTCCACCATCCATGACTTCACAGTGAGAGCCATCGCCATATTGAAAGTTACCCGTGATCCTTCAGAAGCAGAACTTTCGTCTGATTGGTTGAACATACGAGGAACACGTCTCCAGACGGATCATTTTCGGGAAAGTAAATGTTGCTCATAGCCGGGACATGTTGCGCCTAGCTAGACGAAACATTTCTCGAAAGCCTTCCGCTTAAAGCAGTGTTACTAGAATCTCATTTCTTGGATATGTCCCGCATAGCCACGCGCTTCCCTAGAAGTGATAGCCTCTTAAAAGTAAGCGAAAGACACAAAATTTAAAAAAAAAGTTTTTTACTCAAACAGAAACACCAGCTAATACCGCACAGTCATTACTTTCATCATTTCAGAAACATCCTCCTCTTCTCTGAAATAGTATACTATCCTCCTTCGCATACTCTGTCAAGGTCATTGTGGTGTTGCATTCCAAAGCATTGCGAATAATTTTACGGGTAGCAGCGCAAAGCAAATGATAGTATTTCAGAAGGGTGTATATATATATACACTCGGGGCAGTTAAGGGATTAAAGAAAAGTTAGTTTCAAAACTGATTTCTTTATACAGCTGCAGTTTGTTATAAGAACTTATTTGCTGAACAGATGATTTTTTGGCTTGCAGCTAGAAATAGAATTTTTATACCTCGCAAATTGCAAACAAAAGGCTTAATGAGAGGGATTTTATACCAAAAAGCCAACAGTTTATGCTTCACTGATTTTACAACAAGAGAAGATCTACTTAAATTGATGCAAAGAACATCTGAGCTGGAGTCTACACAGGCCAAAGTTCCTTTCTTTGAACAGTCAAGGTTTAGTTTAAGATCTAATTCTAAATCCTTTTACATTTTGAGGTAGCCCAAAACATAGAACACTCCAATATTGAGACATCTGATCATTACAGAGGTGCAAATATAACGGCATTTAAAGGAATAATGATACAAGAGATACTACTTACATATTCACTGGATGATTTGCATCTGCCCAGAGATAGTAACATGGTCTTACAACCTGCGTATTATTTTTTTAAATGTACGCGTGAATTTTAACATTTTCTTACAAATTATCTCTCATCCAAATCCACCTGGTTGTGGATTTCTTGACAATAAAGACATTGAGCAAATGAACTGACCAGCAAAATCTGATCTGAGTCCCATACAGAATTTGTGACATTTTTGGAAGACTGAAGCATGGCAAAATTTTCCTTCTAGATATCTCAATGCCTTGAAGACCATGCTGGTAAAGCTTATTCTCCTCAACTCTAATTAATCATATACTGAAAGCAATGAATGAAAGCAATATAAAGGGAGTCATATTTCCTCTTAATGGGAAAGTCTGCATTTGTTTATTAACATTTTTTTTTGAAATTTTTAATAATTATTTCATTTTTATTGTTTACATAACAGAGTTTTGTCTTGTACTCATTCATATCTGATTTTTCTGTTTTCATGTTATGATACAGCATTTCATTCTAAATAAATTTATTCAATTTTATTTAAGCTTTTGAGTTTCTGCGCACATAATTTTGGAGATCAGACACATTAAAAAATCCCAACTGAGCAAATTATTTATTTCCTGGCATAATTAAACATATATTAATACATATTTCTCATAATCAGAACGCATTTTGACCCTTTTATTACTACTAAATTTCAGATATTTTCTTTCAGTAAAAAATATAAAAATAAGAATACAAATTAATATGAAAAAAAAACAAAACAAAAAAATCATAATCAATGTGAAAATTTAAAAGATAGTCATGGTTAGACTAGCAGTAAAAGCATTTATTACCCCCTGAATGCGAATTATTACGCAAAAGTCTTCATGTAATGCATAATACTTCACACTATTAATAAACTAACCTGTAGCTTTAAAATAGTTAATTTTAAATACTAAACATGCTAAAATATTATATAGCACAAATCATCTCGTACACAAAATACATTAGCACAAATCATCTCGTACACAAAATACATAAGTTATTTAAATTAAAAATCTTTTTTCTTTTGGTTCAATGATTAACAAAATGTACACAGTTGAAAAATATATTTGGATCGAATTACTAAAAATACAATTTAAAAGAAATTTAGCTTACTTACAAGCATATGTTTTGGAAAGTTAAAAAAAAAAAAAAAAGAAAAAAAAAAAAAAAAGAAATGTTGAACAGATTTTAATTTATAAGCAACAAGAGAGGAGTCTTACCAAATTTACTAATGGACCACCAGAATTCCCAACATTAATAGCAGCATCAGTTTGTATATAATCAGACTTTTTATGTAAACCCAGTTCTTTGCCTTGCCTATTTACAGAACTAACAACTCCAGCAGTGATTGTGTGGCTCAGAGTTAAAGGATTTCCCATTGCAATAACAAATTCTCCTGGTCGCAACTTGGATGACTGGCCAAGTGGAAGGACAGGCAAATTTTTCTACAAAATTTAAATAAGTTATACGGATTATATTCAAATTTAGCACAAAGTCTGTAAAAATTTATTAATAATTTAATTTTCATACTATGCTACACAAAAGTCTATGATGGATAAGATGCAAACAAAGAAAAACACTCATTGAATTATAAAAAAGCTTTACCTGCCTCTGGGATTCATGCAAGACAGAGAATCAGAACACAATAGAACACTATCATAAATTATTAATATTTATATACTAGAAAGCATAAAAAGTCCCCCATAACTAATCTACTTCTATTATAAACAATGCAACTCCTGAATTCCTGGGCGTAAGGTCCAACCCTGATCGAAAAATAAACATTTCAAAACTATTCTTTTTTGTGAGAGAAGAGTTTATAAAATATTTATGAGAAGTCCACAGTATTTATGAACAGCCTATTACACTGTTTCACAATTGTTAAGGAACAGTTACATTTTTTGAAATAATTAATAATAGGTATTGACTGAAGTAATTTTGTAGAGAGACACATTTTGTAGAGAGAGTGTGCAATTATTGTTATGCAAAATGGTACAGCTACTGCCATGTCAAAGAATAAAAAAAATAAATAAATAAATAAATAAATAAAATAAATAAAAAAAAAGAGCGCTCTTTGGTTGATTTCCAAACAGCCATGAAAAATGGGTCTTCTTGCCACAATGGAACAGATATGTGTACCTAAGTAAAATGTGTGATTACCTCGGACACTAATGCACATTTTGCATTTGTTATTCATGTTTTCCACTAAACTACTGAGAAGTCCTTGGGGGATACTGTCTCATTCCTTTCTCAGGGCAGTTTTCAGCACTTGCACGTTTCGGCGACGGAGTGTTCTCTGCAAAACATATCTGCCAAGGTCATCTCAGACATGCTCTACAGAATTTAGGTCCAGGGAGTAAGCAGGCTATTGCATACGGACAATATCTTCACTCTCTAATGTGTCCAATACCTCAGCGCTCCTGTGTGGTCTCGCACTGTCATCCATAAACAGAAAGTGTGGATCTAATGCACCCCTAAACAGATGAACATGATCTAGAATAATTTATGTGCAATACCGCTGTGATTTTACCCTAGCTCCTTCAATGCTGTGAAGCCGTGTTCCGCCATTGAGCATGATGCCTGACCACACCAGCATGCATGGGCCATACCGATCATGTTCATGGACATACTGTTGTGCATAACGTGTTCCCCTCTCTTTCCACACTAACGGTAGCCAGAATGACTCGTCACAGTGAAACGGGATTTGTCAGAGAACATCACTCTGGACCATTATTGGTGACCCTCAGCCAATATATTCCTTACACCAATGTAATCTTTCTCAATGATGGCGTGGTTGAAGAGTGATACATCGTACAGGCTTCTGTATACATACAGATCAACTGCATTTAATCACCGTGAGACGGTTCTGGCAGAAACACGTGTACCCATTGTGGCTGGAAGGTCTGCAGCTATCTGACATAAAGTGACATTTGCTTCTTTTCACTACTAGGGATACATGAAGATTCTCTTGAGGTGTGGTGTTCCTACCATGAACACCAGCATGCTTTTGCATAGTATTTCCACCCTCAGTGGCTTTCTTTAATTGTGAGATGACACTTTTTGACACTCCTGTTGCTGTGACACTTTGACCTGCTTCTGGCTGCCCAACTGCTCCTCCATGATCGTAATCACTGAGATGATGTTTTGCACTTAATTATTGCAACATTACACTAAATTTCTCAGAAATAAGTTCAGTAATGTACAGCACTCTTTTGGCCAAACACAGCATAAATTTTCAAATGAATGAAGAGCTTGTATGCACTACCTTTTATACAAATAACAAGTGCTGCTTTACTATGGCCTTTGCAGTTGATTTTACTGTTATTGGTCAGCTTTCTAGAATGCTACTTTGCATAAAACGGTTGTTCCTTCCCAGTTGCCAAGGAGTGCATAAATTATAAAGATTTCCATAACATTTTAGCAGGACTGCAGGGAAAAAATTCTATGTCTGGTGACAAAAATAAATCAGTCTATTTAGCAGAAGCTAATTACAAAATAAAACTATTGTCATTCTGATATTTTAGTGAACTATCCAACAGCAAGTTTTACTAAATAATATACTCATAAATAGAGTCAAATACATTTTAACCGTATCAGACAATTCTTTTTCCCCATTTTGTCATGCTTTTGTACTTGAAAGCTACTGACAATTTAGTTTGTTGCTTAATCTATGTGGACTTGAGATGGGTATATTTTTCTTCTGTAAAAAAAACTGGCACGATACATGAAGCAGCTAAACTCCATGGGGAACTGAAAAAATTGAACCAATTAGAAAGGACCATTGTGCTAGGAATTTTTGACATCATTTTTGTTCACCAAATGGAATTTTGTTTGCAAAACTGGTATGCGAGAAAGTGCTCATTAATGTTATGGTAATTCTTCATAATTCTTGGATAGAAGTACAGTCAAAAGTCGTTAATCCGAACTCGTCAGGACTTCGACGATTCCGGATTATCGATTTTTCCGGATTATAGATCATCAGTTTAAATCTCGTAAGATGGCATGCAGAAATTCTAAAATTAAAAATATGAAACCGTAATTTATGAAATAAAGAACAATTATTATCTAAAGGGTATCAAAATTTACAAAAAAAAAGCTTAATATTTATTTGTTTACTTTATTAAACATTTCTTTCAATGTAAGTTGTTTAAGTTGCTTCGTTTTATGTGATAATACTTTCTCTTTAATTCTATAAACAGACATAATTTCTTGTTCAGTTACAAAGTTCCGCTGTTCAAGTCCCGTAATTGCTGTGCCGAGAATACCGACTAACTTGTCAATCGAAATTTTTTTTGTTTTCACTAACCTCTCTGTCACCTTCTTCATGTCTTTATCAATTTTTTGCACCAATTCCACTTTTTGTTTGATGGACATCGAAACATACTTTCGTTTTGTAGATCCTTTGGGAGCTCCAGCATCGGAAATTCTATTTGACATAATTGAAAGTTCAAGTTTACTTTTATAAAATTGCTCTTACAGTCTGCAAAAAAATAATAAGCTGGATCCAATTCGAAGATCATCGCAATCATCAACATTAACTGAAATATATAATTAGATAATTTTAGCTTATACCGTCTGTTATACATTAAACGCGCACGCGAAAACGTATTCTGCGTTTGCGCACACGCATATGCGCAGTCGTAAAGGTCTTACGCGAACGCGTAAACGCCTATGCGCAGAAAGTGTTTAGCTTTGAGGTCCGGATTATAGATCATTCCGGATTAAGGGTGTCCGAATTAACGACTTTTGACTGTAGTTCATTTAATTTTGTTTATTATTTTGTGGTATGCTGATATGATTTAATATCTAATTTACAGTAGGGGTGATAAGTCAAGAATGTATAATGTTTATTGTGATTAATTTAAATCTGAATTTCTAAAACAAATACAACTTTATATACTACTCAATTTGCTCTCATACCAAATAATCTTTTGGTTTTTCTCACACCCTTTATTCACTATTGATAAAAATTACTGTATTGTGAAATTTCTTCCCTCTTTGTATATTTAAAAATGCTTGGTGATATCTAGGTTCTTATTATTTCATGTCCTATAAACATCGTAAAATTCGATACAGAAAAATATTTTTAGAATGTGTCCTTTTTTTTTAAAACTACCAAGTCGCAGAAATCTCTTTTTTTTTGTGTGTGTGTATATTTCCATAGGCAAATCTATATTAACAAAAGCTCCTACTGAAATATAGAAAATGCAGTGATTACTCAGAAAATCTGTATATTAAAATGCTGACGTGTGATAGTTAATAAAATTTCAGCTCATTAACTCCCAAAAGAAAAAATAATTCAGAAATTAACATGAAACTTGTTTTATGCATTATTATATAGCGAAATAAATATATTTAATTTCATTGTGTTACATAAAAATAAAGATGTAATTTCTGAAGTCTTTCAGAAAAGCAACATTAGCACAAGTAATTTTTATTCATGATAAATCTGTGGAGCATTTTACAATCTATTACATTTTATACAACACTGTATGTGTTGCAATATACATCATTTTCTTTTATTGTTAGGACTTTTCTGAATAATATGCCCTAATTAATCAGTTTTACTAGTCTTCAGAGTTTGTAATTATATAGTAGGAAATCATACAATCTATTAAAAAAAATCACTTAGATTCTTAGTTTATTTTAATAATTGCAGATGAATGAAAACAAACTTCGCAGTGGAAATCATTTTAATTAAATGTGATAATTTTATTTAGCCTTTACACACATCAACTGAACATAAAAAAAAAGTATATTAAAAAAAAAAAAAAAAAAAACTGTTGTCACACAAAAAAAAAAAATCTACTTTATAAAAAACATCTTAAATTACATTGTATTCATTGAATTCATTCATGTTCTGAACATCCTCCTCAAACCTTGCAATTGCAACAACTTAGTCTCTCACATCAGATTCAGCCGATTAGGAACTTTTACTTGTTTTCTGACTCTGGTAGTTATAGGTCTGCCTAGCATAAGGCACTCATTAAGAGGCTCAACTACCCTTGATGTATCTATCTGATGATCCAGATCTGTTTCTAGTAGGAAGAATCTTTGAGAATCTGCATCTTCATCTGGATTTGACGACACTTGAGCTTGGAAAATGCTCAGATAGACCTGAGGAACGAGTCTATCAGCAGTATCCAGATCCTATACATCATTGTAAAGGATTCCTTGTATAAAATATGCAGGTGTTAATGGCTTTGTCGTCACCTCTTCTATATAAGTTAGTGGTCGTGAATTCATTGTTGCTTCACAGTCACACAATACGGTTGCCAGTTCACTCTAACTTACCATTTTAGGACACAAAATTCATCTTAATTTTTTTTTCTTTTTTATTATATAGCATTGTTCTTGTGTGATACTTGAGCTGTTTTATATGTTTGGACTGATCTTTCCAATAAAGCCATATGTAACAACAACGGTTCTCTTAACATCTGTACCAAACTCTCCCAAAATTTTCCCCAGCAGGCGGCAGTCAGAGGATTAAACTTCCAGTTAATCTTCTCAATTGTTGAAAACTCCATTATTTTCTCCCAATCAAGTTTGTTAAATGCATTATTCATCCCTACAAAGTTTGTACCACAGTCCATATATATACAATGCTTACTCTACCCCTTTTTTGCTATGAATCTTCCAAGTATCATTATAAAGGAATCAGCTAATGAAGATTTTGTCAACTTGAAGTGCACAGCAAGATAAATGACACAAGTAAAAATCACAATCTATGCCTTTTCACCAGATAACACATACAGTGAGCCAGCCAAATCGATACCAGTGACCTTAAAATATCCAACATATTTTATACGGTTCTTGGATAGAGGTGCGAATGGTGGCCGAATAGATTTCCCTTTGAAGCTTTTGCAAATAACACACTTTGAACAAATTTTCTTTACACGACATCTCACACTGACAGTCCAATATCTTCACGCAAACTGGAGATCAAGGTTTCTGTACCTGTATGTTGCAGTCTCTGATGTTTCTCTTCTATTAGGCAATTAACAAGTGTATGGCTTCCTGGCAATAGGATAGGGACTTAAAAACCTCATCTTCTTCACTGAAAACTGGTTTAGTCCTTACATGAAAAAAGTCCATAGTCATCCTTAAATACATGCATCCCTTTTAAAGTTTTACTACCATTTTTATGAAAGCTTTCAACTTGGATTAAATATAATAACCTTTTTTCTGCAAAACTCACTTCTTCTGAGGTTAACTCCTTGCATTTTGCATTTTTAGAAAGATGACTGTTATTAAAATATCTAAAGATACATGCTAATACTCTAACATCCTTATAATAGCTAGAAAATCGAGTAAATGTATCCATAAAGTTTAGGGTCATACAGGAAATGCTAGAAACCATCTTTTCCTTTTTTTCTGAATTAACTGTCCTTTCATCTATTTCTGATTCATGCACAGGCCATTTACCTGGTTCTTGTTTAAACTAATCAGGCCCCTCCCACCATTTACTTTGTAGCAATATTTTGGCATTGCACCCAGGAGAGGAAAGATCAGCTGAATTGATTGAACATGGCACATATTGCCAGTCTTTTGGATCTGTGCATCTCCTTATTTCAGCAACATGATTTGTCACAGAGAGCTCCATACTTGATGATTAGTCTACATGTCAGCCTTTAGAAATTCCGCTTCCAAAGCATTAGTGGTAATTGTAAACAACTTAGAGGGTTAGGCTTCCATAATAAAACTTCCATCATTTTTAAATAAATATGTTGAAGGATATAATAAAATAAATTATAAAACTCACTTGATAAATTCCAATAGGAAATCGGTCTTTCATTTACAGTCATTTCATTTTCTTCAAACAGCCATTCAGTACTGTTGTGGATATCACTTATTATTTAAAAATCACATAGATTCTTATTTTAAAAACTGTGGACCAATGGAAACAAACTTCCCAACAAAAACCTTTTTAATTAACAATGATAATTTTATTTGGCATTTACACATATCAACCGAACATTATTAAAAAAAAGTATATTTAAACAAACAAACAAAACAAAAAAAAAAACCTGTTGCCACAAAAAAATCTACATTACAAAAAACATATTAAATTACATTGTATTCATTGAGTTCATTCACATTCCTGAACACAGTCTATTTAATCTCAATTTTAATTTTGTTTGCTTATGATTGCTCTAAATCAGGGATTCTCAACCGGTGATACACAAAAGAAAAATAGGTGGTACGCAAAAAAAAAAAAAAAAAAAAAAATTTAACTACTGAATTCAAAAATTAAATATCCCAACATCCTGTTTTAAGTTTTTTCTTTAGCACTCTTAATTTATGCGTTATGAGCTTTGTTCAGAGTTAATAGCTGTTCACAGACTTTAGCAAAATAATCCGTTTTTATTTTCACAAATATTCTTTTAGCCATTAACATAACAAAATTTTGTCATAAATTATGTTTTTAAAAGGAGTGATAGATTGGATGTTATATTTAATAGGAAATCAAAATAAGTTCCTATAAAAAGGTAATACTACCTCATTAATTCTTTTAGAGTTGATTGATTTATTAACATGTCTACACTTTATGTCGCCACCATTTCTGGACTCATATTGCTCTTTTCAATTAGAATCTTTTTTTTTTTTTTTTTTAACGTCAATTTGCTGTCTCTAACAGCAGGTATTTTGTCTTTTTGTTGCTTTGTATTAATTACTTTTCTACCCGATTTGAAAATATTGTTATTTGTTTTTGAAGAAATTGCAATATATTGCGCATTTAAACATTTGTGAAAACATAAAAAAAAAACTAGATTTTCAAAATGGGAAAAAAGGCTAAGATTGGCTAAGTGGAAAAGTAATGACTCCCTGGTGATGGATCCAGAACAATTCACTTTCTTTAAGAATATTGAAAAGAAAAGAAAAATTTTTTATAGAAAATATAATGACAGTTATTTATCATTTTGGCTTACTTAGCATGGAGATGAAATGGACCCTCAACCTTAATGTGTTGTTTTCGGTGAACTATTATCCAATCAAAGTATGAAACCATCATTTCTTAAAAGACATCTTGAATCTAAGCATGCCAATTTAAATGATAAACCTCAAGAATATTTTGAGAGGAAATTATCGGAATTCAAAAGTAGTAAACAAGTAATGAAAGATTTTGTTACTTCAAGTGAAAAGCCCTCGAAGCTAGTTACCTAGTAAGCTTAAGAATTGCCAAGACTGGACAGGCTCATACTCTTGAAGAAAACCTATTATATTACCAGTAGCTAAAGATATCATTTTAACATTATTCAACGAAAAAGTGGCTAATGAACTTAATAATATTCCATTATCAAATGATACAGTACAAGTCTATGAATTCATTAAATAGCAAATTCATAAAAGAGACACATATTCCAAAAATAAAACACACAGTATTTCGCAGTGCAGTTGGATGAAAGTACTGATACAGCAAACTTTGTTCAATTATTAGTTTAAATACGTTTCGAAAAAGATAAACAACTTGCCGAAGAGTACTTATTTTGAGAATCTCTTCATGAGAGGGCAACTGCAAATGAAATTTTCAAAGTAAATTGACAACTATATGTCCAAGCATGATATTCCTCAGAAAAAGTGGGTTGCCGTATGCAGTGATGAAGCTGAGGCTTTAACAGGAAACATTCCGGTGTTATTTCTCAAATAAAGAAAGTTGCACCTGAGACTGAATTTACTCACTGCTTCATTCATTGTGAAGTTTTAATAGCCAAAACAATCCCCCAAAACCTGAAAATAGTTTTGATTCAAGCTGTGAAAACAGTTAATTTTATTAAAAGCCGAGCTTAAAATTCAAGAATATTTACGATTTTATGCAAACAGATGGGCAGTGAACATGAAATGCTTTTACTATATTCTGAAGTAAGGTGGTTATCCAGAGGCAAAGTTTTAAATCGTCTTTTTGAACTTCGAGTAGAAATTGAAATTTTTCTCTGTGATTCAAAATTTGAACTGTAAGAATGTTTATTTGGTAAATTATGGTTGGCATGTTTATAAATGAATAAAATTTAGGATTACAAGGACAAAGTGTTAATTTGTTTACCATTAGAGATAAAATAAATGCACTAATAAAAAAAAACTCAAGCTAATAATCAAAGAATTGTGCAATAATATTTTAAGCTTTTTACTACTTTTAGAAAGTTTTCTGATCAAAACTAATTTGAAAAATAAAAGAATTAACATCTGACACTAAAAATCTTTGTTTTTCATTGACAAATAATTTCAATATGTGTTTTCCAGAGGGTTATGAAAAAGAAAATTGGATTAGAAATCCAGTTTGTTCAAATGTACCTGAAATTTTATCTCGTGAAGAAAAAGAACAATTGAGAAAAATTTTCTGTGATTGAAGTCTAACTGAAGATTTCAAAGATAACCCATTTGCTAACCTCTGGCTGAAACAAAACAAAACCAAAAAAAAAAAAAGGGGGGGATTTTTCAAATAAAGTTATTAAATTTACATTGCCTTTTTGCACAACCTATTTGTGTGAACAAAGGATTATTTTCTTTCATGCTATATTCGAAAAATAGATACAGAATGTAATTAATTAAAAGTGGATCCTAATTTACGGTTAAAACTAAGTGAAATAAGACCAGACATAAAGAGATTCAAATCTCTTAAGCAGGGCCAAATTTCAGACTAAATTTTAGAATTAAAGTATTATAACTTAAATTTTGATAATTAAAATGTTTAACTAATTTTTAATCTAATATTTTTATGTGTACATATTTAATACAAATAGCCAATAAGTTCTGCAAATGGGATAATATATTTTTTTAATACCTCGTGAGAAACTGAAAAATCATCATTGTAAAATGTAGTGGTGGCACTTCAGTTTTTGTTTAGATGGTACGTGTTAGTCAAATGGTTGAGAACTGCTCTAAATGGTTAGGATTTCAGATGTCATGTAGTAATCCCTAGCCAAAATTTTATAAGTTTTCTTGAGATCCCATGCATTTGCTTTATCTGTCTCAAATATTCTAATAACAAATAGCATCACTGCATTCCTCTAATTTTTATTTTTTTAAGAGCAAGAAATTTTTTTCTGTAGCCCACACTTCTACTGCCTATGTTCTTATAATTTGCAATCATTTTTGATAGTAGAATTGTGGTCAGTTTTCACAATTTTGTATATGGTTATATGATACCTATCCCCCCATACTGCTTGGTAGAGTAATCTAGCTGATCTGCTTTTATAATACCTGTAAGATACATAACAATTTCACTGGCATGTTGGTCTTCAGAGCCACAACAATCTTGTTTTGCAGATCAGATATAGTATTGGGTAGTTATGACAAAAACACTTGGTTCTTCATTTAACATTTTATGGAGACCATCAGACCAGACAAGCTGAGCAAAATGTGTCCAAAAGCATATTTATTAGGAATTAAACTTATTTATCAGTATCCAACAGTTTTACTACTCATGAGCCTGTTTTTCAGATGATTATGAACAGCTTATGTATTATATTATAAAGAAGGTTTTCACATTCATCATGTTATGCTACTGATATTTTTTCCTAAAAATCTGTTACATGCATTAACCCTCTGAGCGGCCAGGGTTTCGCTAAGAAAGCACAAATTTTCTAAAACTACTATAAAAACAAATTATGTTTTTGATTTTAATGTAAAACCTCTCCTGGTATTTCATACCTGGATTTTTTTCTTTTGATATATTGCCTTAATGTCTTTGACATATTTCAATATGCACTTATGTATACGTTCTTACAGATATCACAAAAAATATTCTAAGCCGTATATATACAGCCTTGCCGCTTAGAGGGTTAATCCTTCACACACATTATGTTTGTAAAAGTATTGCAC
The DNA here is from genome assembly GCF_044657685.1 of Stegodyphus dumicola. Lineage (NCBI taxonomy): Eukaryota > Metazoa > Arthropoda > Arachnida > Araneae > Eresidae > Stegodyphus > Stegodyphus dumicola. The sequence goes on from NC_140781.1 coordinate 189,197,095, forward strand.
CTAATCTTCGGTAAGAAAATATTATTGAGGAAATCAAATATAAATCCAGTACTTTAATTACACTAAGATTCAATATAAACAAGGAAGACTTTTCTCACATCTTAAGCACATTTCTTACGTGTTGAAACTGTACAAGAATTCTAAATATTATTTGATAAATAAACAAATTTAAAAATTATACATTAACCTTTTCAAAAATACAGTATACTTTCCATTTTGGTTAGAGTAGACAGAAGGGTACCTCTTGCATTATTCCGAAGTTGTTATTTCATTTATGGTAGCCTGAGTAGTTGAATGTTATGGAAACCCTATTAGGATGTAATCAGTTGCATCAGTGTGGTAAATTCGCAAGGGCTTGTGGTGTGTGTGTGTTGGTTAGGAAGTATATTGCTTGTTTTGTGGTTCAGATGGTAAAATGGCCGAATGTGATAAGATTAATTTGAAGTTTCTGTACGATTTGGAAAGAAAGGGGTAAAGAGCATTACTGACTGGTGTGTAAATAAAGGTTTACTTAGTTATTAGTAGTTATTATGTGCCCTGTTTGCAGGAAGGAAATGCGTATGGTTGAAAGTCGTTACTGAGGATATTTTTTTACTCTTATTTTGTGAATTTATGTGGCAACGCCAATATACAGATTCTAGTTCAGATAATTTTAGGAAGTTTTTGGATGCTGTTAAGGAATTTTGTTGGACTGAAGACAGGGAAATTTGTAAATAAGGTGAGTGGATATTTTCTTTGTGCAGTGCAAAGATGAATTTCCTTTTTTATGTCATTTCATTGTTTGATTTAAAATGTAGTTTATTGAGATTTTATATTTTTTGTTGGCTGCTCCTTTAACTTTTGAAGTGAATATAGTTTGATATGTACATGGACAAACTCAAGGGAGTGCGCAAAGCCTAGTATGTGCAGTTCCCTGACTTTTTTTAAGTGAAAATAGGTCGATGTGTACATAGATAAAGTCAACGGAGTGCACAATGCCATTTTTGTGCAATTCTGGGATTTTTTTTAAGTGGTAATAGGTCGATGTGTACATAAATACCGAGTTTGTGCAATTCTTTGTCTTGTTACTTTGGCTTTGTGTAGCGCAAGCCAAAATAACAAGTCAAAGAATTGCACAAACTCGGTATCCTTGTACCACCAAAAATCACCAAGTTTCGCCAAGGGGTACCTGAAAATATACTTTTACCGACATTTTTACTATTCCTTTATTGAATGTGTTAAACACCTTCAAAACCAAACATATGAAAATACAATACATTTTAGAAAAAATTAAAACATCATATTATAATTTATTAGTGTTTAGGAACTTTCTGAAAAAAATATAGGCTCGTGGGCACAAAATATTCACAAAATTTCAGTACTTAATATTAAAAAAAAGAAAAACCAACAAATCTTTTGCACAGAGAAACTTTAGAAAGCCTTTTTCACGTACATTCGTTAATTGGTGATCAGAAAATAAATGCTCTCTGTAATTTTCAGTACTACAAAATGAAACTGAATGTTCTACACAGCAAATCATTTTCGGGTTTTTTTTTTTTTTTTTTTTTTTTTTTTTTTTTGAGTTATAACACCATAAAGAAGATACAGGTGATTCACTAGTACACTTTTGGATGGGCCTTATAATTTTATTACACGTTTTGCATGAGAATCCTCCAAATTTTTCATATTCACTCTGTTGCCTTTTATAAAAATAAAAGTTAGAAAATTATTACAAATTTAAACAAAAAAATAGTATCAGGAAAGATATGAAAAGAGACACATGAGTGGAAAATGGATTTAAAAGAAACCCTTTAATTGTTGGCATAAAAAATTGGTTTCCAAAAACAGTCTCTGGCAATGGCTTATTCTGTTAGGTTGAATTTCTTCAGTTCCTGGCAGGTTTTAGCCACCTGTGCATGACACATATTTCATTATAGTATCCTTTTTCTGGCTATATGAATCTTACAATATTTACATATAATGGCAATACATATAATTTAAGGATGAAGCATCTTGTGAAAATTCCTTTATTCTGTCCATTATTTCCGTTTATGGTGAATCATACTGATGAATATTTGTGATCACTAAATTAAACCATGTATTTTGAAAAGTAAATAAAAGAAATGTGTGCTTATTCTACAGTTTGTAACACTATTGAACTGGCACGGGGCAACTGATTAGGTATGTATAAGAAGGAGACAGATTCTGAACATACAAAAATCCAACAACTCACTGAATGACAAGCATCATAAGAATTAAACTCTAATTATCTTTGAATAACTAATTTTCACCAATTTTAACCCAAATCATGCTGTAATTTCTTATAATCTATTTTTTCTTTCAGATAGATAAAGTGACTTAGAGGTTCATGAAAAATAGAGGCTATGCCTAGGATCCCCAGGCTTTCTTAATAAAGTGGCTTTTTACATATAAATGGATTAAATAAATTTTAAGATTTCATTATTAAATTATTTTGTGAAATTGTACTACTTTCTGAAATTGAAATAAAATAACTATTAAAAACCATTATAAAAAAACTCTATGAATTGTGTTAAGTCAGAGAAGTCAGAGATGATGTTTGAAAACGAAACTGGAAAATCATCGACAATAATAGCAACTTAATGAACAAAAGAATAAATGCTTACCGCTTTGATTCGCACTGTAGCAAGATCCGTTTCTGTATCAATATTCTCTACAACTCCCTCATACTCTTCTCCATTATATAGCTTTACAATGACACGTCCATAATGTGAAACCACATGAGCATTAGTTAAAATTAAACCATCTGATTTTACAATGAATCCTGAACCATTTGACAGTGGGATGCTTTTTCTTGTTACTGGATGTCTATAAAGTATCAAAAAAAAATCTGCATTTTACAGCCACTTAATATACAGATAAATTAAATTTAGAGATTAAAAACAACAACAAAAAAAATTAACTTGCTTAAGATACCTGATTTAAAATCAGATTAAAAAATAATTTTCACATCAATAACCAAAATTATTTCAGACAGAACACTATTTGGATCTGCTTAAGATCAACACAAAGTAACAAAGATATAGGAGTAAAATGAAACTACAGTCAACTTTTGACTAACTAGCAAGATGCTCATCGTTAATCATAAGTTAAAAAAATGCAAGAAAAAGGAATATCATATTTACTCACATATTTCTCTCCCTTGCATATTTTTTTTCCTTAGCTTTTTCAGCATCTGATTTAGAAACTTCTGATTTATGGTAGCAATATAAAATGTATGCAAAAGTAGGAAAATCATTTGTATAAGTAAAAAAAAAAAAAAAAAAAATATTGAAATTTACAAGTCCTTTGAAATATGTATTATAACACCAGCATGTATTTATGTGTGCTTTGCAATGTACTTTGTTTATCATTTAAGCTCTCTTCAGAAATAGCATTCAGCATATATTTTTCTCTCCAGTCTCCAAATGGTAAAATTAGTAGGAAAAGGGGTGAAGTATGTGAGGGAATAATGTAACTTTTAATTAATAAATAAATACTATTAACATTTTATCCGAATTTTCAAGCAGTTTAATTTGGAAAATAAGTCCATTTGGCTATGTAAACTGATATAAGATTCACAGTTGCCTCAAACATGTGCATCCTTTTTCTTTTTTCCTTCCTATTTACGTTCCTTCCTCACATCGTGGCACACATACTGTTTGTTTTTGTCTGTATTACTCTTGTGTTTTGATAGAAGTCAGTGTGAAACTAAAGGTTAATACTGCACACTTGATTTATTTTTAAGACTGAGAAATTTACTTCTAACAGATGATTTTACAATATTTACATAATTCGGATTATGCAATCAAATTATGTCTATCTGGATAAAAATGACTCCCAGAAACTAAGACAGCTTTATTTCACGTTCATGGTTTGAAATAGCAATTTTTCCACCATTCTGTAATAAACAAATTCAACTTTTTTTTTTTTTTTTTTTTTTTTTTAACACAAGGCACAGTTAATCTGAATCTGGATAATCAGGAGTTGAATTCAATGCCAAACAACTGATAACTATGAAAGCAATCTGAAAGGGCGATTTCTTAATACTCCATTGGGTTAGAGCAGATTTAAGTGTGCCTCTTATGTTATCATGAAGTTGTTGTTTCATTTATGGCAACCCAAGTAGTTGAATGTTATGGAAACCATACTATGAGATAATTGGTTGAATGATTGTGGTGAATTTGAATGATGGGAAAAGATTTGTAAGGGCTTGTGTTGCATGTTGGTTAGGAAGTACTTTGCTGTTTTGTGGTTTAGACGGTAAAACAGCTCAATGTGGTAAGATTAATTTAAAGTTTCTATACTGTTTGGAATGAAAGGGGAAAAGAGCATTGACTGGTATGTAAATGAAGGTTTACTTAGTAGCCATTATAAGTTTCCTGTTTATTGGAAGGAAATGCATATGGTCAAACATCGGAGGTTATTTTAGACGCTTATCTTTGTGAATTTATATGGCAATCCCAGTATATAGATTCTAATTCAGATAATTTTAGGAAGTTTTTGGAGGCTGTTAAGAAATTTTGTTTGACTGAAGACAGGGAAGATGTAAATAAGGTAAGTGCGTATTTCCTTTGTGTAGTGCTAAGACGAATTTCCTTTTTTATGTTATTTCATTGTTTGATTTAAAATGTAGTTTATTGAGATTATATATTTTTTGTTTGGCTTTAATGTAGAATTGGCTGCTTCTTTGACTTTTTAAGTGAAAATGGACCGACGTGTATATGAATAAAGGTCAAGGGAGTGTGCAATAAGTTTGTCCAATTCTAGGATGTTTCTTTAAGTGAAAATAGGTCGATGTGTACATGGATACCTAGTTTGTGCAATTCTTTGTCTTATTTTGGATTTGTGGATTAGTAAATGAATCCATTAATTAATTAATTATTAAACATAGTTTTGAGAATATCGACAAGCAAAGCCCTTAATGAAAAAGACATTTTTTACTAAAAATATTAGTATTCTGTATGAATGACAGAGAATAAATGTAATGAATACCATGGCCAACCTATATAAAGAAAAAGAAACAACAACAAAACAAAAACAAAAAAAAAAAAAGAGTATTCTCTACCTTGACACTTAAAAAAGTAATCCTGCTATGCAACACATAGTTAATTTCTGATTGCATGATATTGAACACATAGTTAATTTCTGATTACATGATATTGCAAGCTTTTTCTTCAGATTTTTCCTACAACTGGTTAAGACCATTGAATACTGGTAGTTTGATCTGGTTTCATATCATGGTTAAAGGGCTGCAAAGTTGATTTTTCTAGTTTTCTTCATATGTAATGCAAATACAAGCCAGTTCCCTTAGAAAGTTGTTCAAAAAGGCATCATTCTTCAAGTCGATAGCCGGTATTCTTTGCCATATTCAAATAACCTAAACTTTCCTTCAGATTCTACATTGACATGTTATATGTGTTGTAAGCAGGACAATGATCATTCAGCTTCTATCCGTGTGGCAGGAGTATATTTAAAACATGTCAAAACCATGGGATTCATAACAAAATCGATTATGTTCTAATCTTGAAAGCGTTATAAATTTTCCCGATTTTCTTACGTCATGGGTTTCACTAACAAGATATTCATACTTTTGTTCCAAGTTCACAAGCAGCTGAGCAATACAATTGCTGAATACTGGTAGTTTGAAACAAGTTTGAATTTTCAGTATTCAGTATCTTGGGCCATCACACCGTCATGCCCCCTAAAGTTATTACTGCTTGGCATAATAACAATCTCACTTGATCATGTTACCACTTTGTCAAAACTAATATATCAGCTGCAGTCTCTCCAAAGACTCTCACTATAACAGAGATTTAAAAATATTGGTTGGTCTTTGGATTATGGTAACTTGGCGATTTCTTGGCGAAAATTTGGCGACCAACTCTGCTACAGCAACACTCTATTTTTTTTTTCCCGCCGCCATTTTGTCTTCACAAAGTAAAGAGATGTTTCTTTTCTTTTTTACTAGCCAAATTACACTTATACTAGAAATTTTATCTAACAAAACTGCTTAATCATAACAAATATTCACTGCAAAATTGGGAAAAAGTGCACAATCGCAAACTCCTTGCGCGTTTTTCACAATAACACATACAAATAAACCATGTACACGTCGACTTATTTTTACTTAAAAAAACATCCCAGAATTGCACAAAAATGGCATTCCGCACACTCTTCACTATATCCATGTACACTGCTTTTTTCTCAATTAGAAAAATTTCACGAAAATGCATGACAATTTTCTGAATCTTTAAACCCGGTAAAAAGAACATATATGAAATTACCTTATCGCGAAAAAGTATATACCCTTTCCAAATATGAACATTTCCAAGTATAAAATAAATAAAATATCCAAAAACTTTTACCTCTAAATTATCTATATTATAAACGTCACCAATGAATTCATACCGCAAACATTACAAATACTTAGTGTCAAATATTTAAATTATTTCCATGCACGTTTACTTCAACTAAAACGCATACCAAATTCCCACAAACATAAAATTCACAAAATAACTATCATTTAATTAAAATATCACTAAACCATGTACACGTCGACTTATTTTTACTTAAAAAAACATCCCAGAATAGCACAAAAATGGTATTGTGCACACACTTCACTATATCCATGTACACTGCTTTTTTCTCATAAATTAGAAAAATTTCACAAAAATGCATGAAAATACTCAAGGTATACTACTCAAACATATTCCGAAATACTACAAACATATAACTCACAAAATCACGATCATTAAATTAAAATATAATTAAATTCAAAAACACTACTTCAAATATAAATAAGATATAAATAAATATAAATAAAATTCAATATAAATAATATAAATAAAATAATAATATAAATAAAATAATAAATACATAAAATTAATAAAATTAGATTACAATCCTAATTACTTTAAACTAAATCATTGCTAATAACAATTTTCAAATAATACCATTTTAATTTATTTACTCCTTACATTTAGAACAATGCATAAAAATAATATCCTCAAATGATTAAAAATACTAACTTACATAATCTTCTTCATAACCTTCATTACGTCGCTGCAGTACTACTGCTAATTTCTAAATCCTAAATCCAGTAGTCAACTGGAAGTCTATTCACCAAGTAATAAGAAATTAATAAAATTTCACCTATACTCAAACTACTTTCAGCAAACCACGTACCCTTCCTTACACTCCTTTTCACAAAATGTCCATTTTCACCATATTTCTTGCACCGCCATTTAAACTTGTAATATCCTTCCTTTCACACAATCTCAACTTATTATTATTATCAGATAAACACATTAAAAATTTACAATTCACTTTACATAGCGCCATGCAATCCGAAAATTTATCAACACTATTTCACACAACACACAATGAAGCTTTTCCAAATTAACCTCCTTTTCCGATTAAAGAACTGTAATTCATCCATTAATGTCACGTTTCACACAACACAGAATATAGCTAAATACGAAATTTCCAGATTTCCCCCCTTTTCCGATTAAACAACTGTAATTCGTCCATTAATGTCACATGACATATCTCATGATCTCGCATTTCCCTCACACAAAATAATGCATAATCGGAACTGAGTGCTTCTCACATTATTACCAAAGTCCTAGGTAGTAACCTTTATCGCCTCCAAAATGTCGCCAAACTACCAGTTACCATATTCCAAAGATCAGCCAAAATATCTTTCGTAGAATACAAATAGGTTTGTCAACGTCTGGCAACAATTCATGAACTTTTCACGCAAAGCATTTACGAATCATTTCATATACAACATTTTTAGAAGTGTTTCATCTGCCTTTTTCATACATATTGGCTGCACCATTCAGAAGAAAATTATTTTATCATGTTTAATTTCATCAAGCCTGATGCAAAGTCTAAACTACTGGAACTGCTGGTTTTTCCCACATCTGTTATAAGAAGAAATAATTTCAATGATATCATGAAACTGGAATTATCCTAGGGTACATATTAATCTGTCAACAACATTGGTTATTTCATAAATGGAAATGAGAATATTGCTTTTTCCATTCACACTTTGGATATTCTAAATTGCACTAATGTATACAGCATTGAATTATGTACATTTTAAGATAAATTTTCGGATAATCATTTCTTATGTTTCCAAACATCTTTTCAGAGATGGACTTTCTTACAAGATTCAGATAATGAAGATCTATTTAGTGATCATACGTCTGAATCAGAAAAAGAGTGCGACACTTCAAAAGACATTCCTTGTGATCAAAGTGACTATTTTGTACAAAAAGATAAAACAACAAAATGGAAGAAAAAACTCTTTCGAATTCAAAGATGCATGGCTTCCCATAATATCATAAAAAAAATTGCCTGGCAATACACATATATCTAAAGATGTGGCTTCACCTATCGATGCATGGAAGCTAATATTTGATGACACAATGATTTAAATGATTGCGAGATGCTCTAATATTTATATAAAAAATATTTCCAGAAATTTTAAAAGAAACCCAAAAACCTATGGAGAAAGAAGAGTTTCTTGCTTTTTTAGGACTCTTATACATAGCTGGATTGCACAAATCCTCCCATGTAAATGTTAGAGAATTATGGGCGACTGATGGAGCAGGATTGGATATTTTTCATAAAACAAATGAACTATAAGCACTTTCTTTTCATTCTTCGTGCCTTATGATTCGATGATGTCGGAACACGGAATGGCAGAAGAAAGAGTGATAAATTAGTTCCAGAAAATTTTGTCAAGAACTGTCAGAAATTATATTGAATACATGACTTTGGATGAAAAGCAAGAACCTTTTCGAGGATGATGCTCCTTTCAGCAGTATATGCCTAAAAAACCTGCAAGATATGGTATAAAGATATTTACTGTGGTTGATTTTAGAATCTTCTATACTTTCAACATGGAAATTTACTCAGGTCTGCAGCCAGATGGACCATATAAGAAAGTCAACAGTTGTTGTGAAAAAGCAAAGCGCATCCTAGCTCCATTAGACAATTCTGGAAGAAACGCTACCACAGACAGTTGGTATACCAGTTATGAATTGGCCAATTTCTTACAGAAAAATAAAATTTCTATCGTTGGAACAATATGCAAGGATAAGAAGATTATCCCACCTGAATTTGTGTCGAATAAGAATAGAGAACAGCATGCAACCATCTTGGGGTTTCAAAAGGATATAATGATACTTTCTTTAGATGGCTAAAAAGAACAAATGACCTTTTGTCAAATATGCACAATGATGACCATATTGATGAAAGCTCGGGAGATTTGAAGAAATCTGAAGTAATTACGTTATATAACATGACAAAAGGAGCAGTTGATACAGTCGACAGGATGGGTGGCACTTATTCTGCAGCCAGAATATCAAACCGATGGCCTATGGGCATATTTTTTCGCTATTAAATATTGCCGGCATAAATTCAATGATCTGGTTTTTATCTACTAAAACTCCACCAGAGAAGTTCAGGAATAGGAGGCACTTCTGATTTGGCCTTTGCACTTTTAGTTCCTCATTTGAAATCATGACAGAAACAGAAGGAATACAACGGAGATACTCTTGAAAATTCACAAACAAAGTTAAGAAAATTATGTTACCAGAGATGTTACATGTGCTCAAGGGAAAAAGACAGAAAATCAAAAACTATATGAAGTGTAAAAAAAATATATGTCAAGAACACTGTGAAATAGAAGCTTCATGTATAAACTACAAAGTATCTAATTCTTCTTGAGCCTAATTGATTTGAAAATTATATAACTCATTGTCCATGTAACAATTCTGATTAATATGGATTATAATTGCATTCAAAAATAAAAAACACACATTTCTCATAGAAATCAATGATTCCTAGTCATCTGATGAAAACGTTTAAGTACTTTGAATTTATTTGTTATTAATTTTAAAATGAAAATTATTTTTAAGCTATTTTATATAATAAATGTTGTAATTAATACAGAATTCATTATTTTACTGAATTGTAATATGTTTCATTTGTATGTCATTTATTTGCGACGTGCGTTATCGTGTTACATAATACAGTGTGCGTCCTCCCGGGTTAACTATACACCGCTAAATATCATTATTAACTTATTTATTTTACTTCTATATGCTAAATATCTTATAAATTGACTGTACACAGCTAAAATCCTGCCTTCCATATGATAAATATCTTGCAACTTAACTATACACCGCTAAATTCATGGCCGATTAGCCGTTGGCGAATACATACGTACCGGCGCCAACGGATCCTTTGCGGAGGAAAACCCTCATTCAAAATCCCATAAAAGTTCTTTATTAGCAAAACATGATTTATGAATTTGCACCTTCAAAGGATAAGTATTAGTTTAATTTCACATGTTGTATATGTTTGAGCAACAAAAATATTTACATCTTTACCTTGCTGTGATTTCAATATAAACAACAGCGGCTGATGTTTTCTCCGCAACATCAGCTAAAAAATTGTATGCTCCTCTTGGCGTCACTTTTTTAGCGCCTTCAGTACGATCCGAAGGAAATAATTCTGCAGCATGTACTTGAATACTGAACTGCTGAAGGAACTTACTAAAATCAAGTGACATAGTTCGCTCGTGAAGGAATTTATAGTAAATTAAACCTATCCCAACTGCTAGTCCTATTTTAGCTTTATTAGTTCTTTTTGTCTCCTCTTTTTCAAATCTGTTATCATAGGAAGCTAAACGTCTATATTTACTTGAAAGAACACTAAATAGTGCCTTGTGTAGCATCCGTTTCGAATAGCTATGGATATTCATTATGACTCTGACGGAAAACACTCCCAAGGGAGAGTCACACTCTTGAAACAAAAGTTCAGATTCAAATCATATGCGCCAAAAAACTCTCGAACTTCATCAGCAGACACACAAACAAAATACAGATGTTTTATTTTGCACCCAAAAAGTCTTTCTGCCATACGGCGAAGAATCGAGCAGGTTACGTAAAAAGGAAAGCAAAGCTTCTTCGAGTGGTTCAAACACCGGACTATTATAACTGTGTGTGTACGATTTTGAACGAAACAGGGTATGGCATCGAGGCCTTATTTACAAACTAATCACTCTCAATTTTCCAGATCATTTTATTCGCTTAATAGCCTCTTTTCTCAGAACATTCAGAATCAAAATCGGTAAAACAACCACCAGAGTAATCAATGCTGGTGATCCACAGGGGCCACTTTCGCCGTACCTTTTTAATATTTATACACAAGACATCCCTAAAGACCCTTCTGTTCATCTTGCACTCTTTGTCAATGACACCGCCATACTTACTAAGGGCCCTAGTCTGGACACCGTCGAGATAGAAGAACGGGTCGTTTTTTGCGATCTACTCGACATAAGGCTCCTCTAATTGACTCATTCACGCTAAACTGACTTGACAACTGTTTACAACCCGCGGCTACATCTTATAACGACACTGAGCTTGCCACCCCCCTTTTTTTTTCGCCACCGCTAGTGCGGACCTGACTCTCTTTTTTCCGCCTCCCACACTTCCTTCCACCCTACTCTTTCTCCTCCCACCTGATCCTTATCAGAAGGCGAGTAAAAAGATGTTTCTACATCTTGACACTCGAGAATAAAATACGATCTGTCTGTAACTGTGTGTGGAACGAAAGGGCAAAAAAGCATATATTGACTGGTGTGTAAATGAAGGTTTTCTTAGTAGCCATTATTAAGTGACCTGTTTCTAGAAAGCAAAAATGCGTGTGATCGAACGTCGGAGGATACTGGCACTGTGGAGGATATTGGGACTCTTATTTTTCTGAATTTATGTGACGACGCCGATATACAGATTTTAGTTCAGATAATTTTAGTAAGTTTTTGGAGGCTGTTAAGGAATTCTGTTTGAGTGAAGACAGGGAAATTTGTAAATAAGGTGAGTGTATATATTTCCTTTGTGTAGTGCTAAGATGAATTCCTCCCTTTTTTTTTGTAATTCCTTTGTTTTATTTAAAATGTAGTATATTAGGATTATATATATAGATATATATATATATGGCTGCACCTTTGACCTTTTTAAGTGAATATAGGTCGACGTGTACATGGGTAAAGTCAAAGGAGTGCGCAATGTTAAGTTTGTGCAATTCTCTAATTTTTTTTAACTGAGTGTGTGTGATTAGGGCAAAGCCTCGAGGGCTATCTGCCTAAGAGGAGGGATGCCTTCGTGGAGGACTTTCTAAGGGAAACTGGCTCGTATACACGTTACACACGGGGAAAACCACGAAAACACCCATGCAGCCAGCCCGTTCGCGGGATTCGAACCTCGGACCGAACTACCAGTGTTCAGCGACTTTACCGCTCGGCCGCTGGTGGGCTTTTTTTAACTGAAAATACTTCGATGTGTACATGGATACCGAGTTCGTGCAGTTCTTTGACTTGTTACTTTGTGCTTGTAAAAATCGACGCAACACAGAGATCAAAGTGAACAAATTTCACACATTCCGCAGAACTTATCTTGTGCATCGCTGAAGACTGAATCGTGAATTGTGTGAGGAAGGTTACCCGCAGTGGCTAATCGCACCGACGGTGCGAGTAACTAACAGGCTATTCACACAACCTACTTTCGCGCATGCGCACAAGCAGCCCAAGTACAAGGCAGGCGGTAGTGACAACGAAGATTGTTAACCCTAACTCAGCAATAGAAAGGGTTAAGACACAATAACACGCCGAATAAATACTAATTCGGAAGTCAAACAACAAAAATCAGCGTTATATTTACAAAATTTTCACAGGACTAGTTTCGATGGTTTCACCGAACCACCATCCTCAGCTGCAAAACCGTAAATGAACAAGATAGGAAATAATGATTAGATAAGATAAGAAAGCCTGGACAAGAATAAGCAAGTGGCGCCATCTTTTGGCGAAACTAGAACTAAAACATAATTTCTTTAAAAGCCGAAGGCAAATTTGGATTGGAATTAGGATCCTTAACTAGAACAGAAAGATTTTTATGAATGTGAAATGCCTCTAGAAAATCCAGTTCTCCAATGGAAGATGTTTTTTGAATAATTTTGGCAGCAGAAAAATTGAAAGTGTGATTTTCGGACCAACAATGTTGAGCAACAGAAGACTTCTGTGTTTCCTTTTTTCTAACATATGTCTCATGTTCTTTGACGCGAAATTTTAAGGCTCTCTTAGTTTGGCCAATGTAAATTAAACCACACTGACAAGGAATCTTATAAATACCCCAGGAATTCATATCCGGAATGGGGTCCTTGAGTATGGAAGTCGGAATTTTATTGATGGGAGAATAAACAACCCGAAAGTTAAATTTCTGCAAAATATGTGCAACTTTATAGCTAATTGATGGAAAGAAGGGCATGACAGCAGAATTTTTATCATCTCCGAAAACAAGAGTGTGGCTTTTAGTGTGTTGAGATAAGAATTTTTTAACTGATGGATTAATAATGTTGGGTGAAAAGCCCCTGTCAGTAGCTGTTGCTTTTAAATAATTTAGTTCTTCATCAAGGGCTAGTTTGGAGGAGCAAACTTGAAGAGCACGTAAAACATAGAAATAAAATGAAGCTAACTTTTGTTTAGTCGGATGACATGACTTAAAGTGTGGTGGAAGGCAAACCGATGAAGGTTTACAGTAATTCTGGTCACACGTAACACATCCAACTTCAGTACTACCAGAATGTCGAGAAACGGAAGAGAATTGCAAGTCTCAAGTTCAAAAGTGAACTGAATAGCAGGATCAATAGAATTCATTGTTGAAAGAACTTAATTTAAATCATCTTTATTACCTTCAAACAGGGTAAAAGTGGCCGTGGTGTGGTCGCCATTTTGTAATTGCATGAGTTTCGGTGAGTACTTTTTTTGCAATTTTCAAGTTATGTTTATGTTTTGTATATTTGTATATTGTGCTTTGCTTGTCTGATTTCATGCATTTTGCTTACAAACGTTTTGTTTTCTATTCATTTCAGTGAGGGATTTTTCTGCTGTTTTGTGTGTACTTTATTATTGCTCAGTTAATTTAGTTTGATTTTCTGCATTGTTTATCATGCCTTCATCCGTTAATCGTTTACTAAATTACGCTTGAAACGGCAAAAATTCCTGAATCATTTTGACTTTTTACTTAAATGTAAATGTAAAAAATTTATCAGCAATTTTAATCAAATCAAATCTAATCAAAAACCTTCGAGTCGCGTTTCAAGAATTCTGTTAAATTGCAAGCTTGCCTTACTTCGTTCCGTGATAAGAGATACACGTCAACAATTGTCCAAAATTGAACATGAACTCTATAAGCTTAATCTGGAACTCGATAAATCATATTCAAAATTCACTGCCCTTGAACAAAAGTCTTGTTCTAGAACGGGGAATGCAGTTAACCGTCATAAAAACACCCTTGCAGTTAAATTCGAAAAACTTCTTTTACAGTCTTCCAGTTAAAGTAGTTCAAAAAATCTTCCCATTGTAAACATCAAGCCAATAGTTAATATTTCTAATGTTAGTCTTTCAGAAGAACAAGAGAGAATTCTAAAATATAATTTTAACTTCTCACAAACCTGTAAACCCTCGATTCCAAAGATTTTGGCTCCTATCGAAAAAGCTTTCAAGTTCAGTAAAGTTTCAGATTCACAGAAAGAAATGATTAGGCATCTTATCGCTCATAATGTGAAATTCAATAATAAACCTTTGAAACCAAATCTAACTGCCAGAGAAAGAGCTACAATGCGCGAAATTCATTCTAACCCGGATATTATCATTTCAAAGGCCGACAAAGGAGGCCTGATAGTCGTCATGGGTAAGAACACTTACATCGATGGTGTCACTAAACTCTTAAACGAAGGACCATATCATCTGATCCCTAAGGATCCTTCACCTTCGGACTTGTCCAAAATAAAAACTGCGATCAAATCTTCGCAAATCATTTCAAGCAACTTTAAACATTCGCTTATCCCATCTGTTGCGAATTGTGCCAGATTATATGCTCTTCCCAAAATTCATAAAAGTGGTATTCCTTTCCGCCCTATTGTATCAAATTTAGGTACTGCCTCGTATCCATTAGCTAAATATTTAGTTTCTAGATTTTCCACTCTATTAGACAATAACATTTACACCATAAAAAATTCAATAGAGTTTGTAAAAAAGGTTAAAAACATTTCTCCTAGTAATTTACTCATGGTTTCTTTTGATGTAAAACCATTATTCACCAATGTCCCAGTGGAGGGTGCATTAAGATGTCTAGAAACCAGACTTCGCGAATTTCATTTCTCTTGCATCGAAATTGATGAGCTAATTTCTTTCACTCAACTCTGTTTGAAAAAAACACATTCTGTTTTCCAAAATAAATATTACAAGCAAACTGAGTGATTAGCCACGGGAAGCCCCTCAGTCCCATCCTGGCTGATATCTACATGCATTATTATGAATCAAAATTGTTTGAAACTTTAAACGTCCCGGCATCCTTCCGCTAAGTAGACGATAC
The DNA here is from genome assembly GCF_044657685.1 of Stegodyphus dumicola. NCBI lineage: Eukaryota > Metazoa > Arthropoda > Arachnida > Araneae > Eresidae > Stegodyphus > Stegodyphus dumicola. The sequence goes on from NC_140781.1 coordinate 189,212,541, forward strand.
TTTTACCCTGTTTGAAGGTAATAAATATGATTTAAATAAAGTTCTTTCAACAATGAATTCTATTGATCCTGCTATTCAGTTCACTTTTGAACTTGAGACTTGCAATTCTCTTCCGTTTCTCGGCATTCCGGTCACACGTAACACATCCAACTTCAGTACTACGGTTTACCGTAAACCTTATTGCCTTATTGTAAATTGGTTTGCCTTCCACCACTTTAAATCATATCATCCGACTAAACAAAAGTTAGCTTCATTTTTTTCCTATGTTTTCCGTGCTCCTCCAAACTGGCCTTGATGAAGAACTAAATTATTTAAAAGCAATAGCTATTGTTAGGGGCTTTTCACCCAACATTATTAATCAAGCAGTTAAAAAAAATTCTCATCTCAACACACTAAAAGCCACACTCTTATTTTAGGAGATGATAAAAATTCTGTTGTCATTCCCTTCTTTCCATCAATTAGCTATAAAGTTGCACATATTTTGCAGAAATTTAACTTTCGGGTTGTTTATTCTCCCATCAATAAAATTCTACTTCCATACTCAAGGACCCCATTCCGGATATGAATTCCTGGGGTATTTATAGGATTCCTTGTCAGTGTGGTTTAATTTACATTGGCCAAACTAAGAGAGCCTTAAAATTTCGCGTCAAAGAACATGAGACATATGTTAGAAAAAAGGAAACACAGATGTCTTCCGTTGCTCAACACTGTTGGTCCGAAAATAACACTTTCAATTTTTCTGCTGCCAAAATTATTCAAAAAACATCTTCCATTGGAGAACTGGATTTTCTAGAGGCATTTCAGATTCATAAAAATCTTTCTGTTCTAGTTAACGATCCTAATTCCAATCCAAATTTGCCATCGGCTTTTAAAGAAATTATGTTTTAGTTCTAGTTTCGCGAACAGATGGCGCCACTTGCTTATTCTTGTAAAGGCTTTCTTATCTTATCTAATCATTATTTGCTATCTTGTTCATTTACGGTTTTGCAGCTGAGGATGGTGGTTCGGTAAAACCATCGAAACTAGTCCTGTGAAAATTTTGTAAATATAACGCTGATTTTTGTTGTTTGACTTCTGAATTAATAGAAAGGGTTGTTAATTGTTCACCAGTAAGAGTAATAATTATCAGTATTTGCAAGTAATAATTATCAGTTTCAAAGACGAAGTCAATGTATATACATGATAATGTTCAGGAAATGATTAGATAAAATAGGGATTTAGTGATGGTTCTAATTGCAAGCGAGGACAAATAATTAGTTAAAAAATCTATAGTGTACTGACAAAAAGGCTACAGAAATTACTTAAATTCTTTTATTTAACAGAGGAATTTTTATGCAAACTTAGACCCTAGTTTTATAGCATTAGACTGTAAGAATTTATTATTCAATAAGTAAACTTAGTTAAAATTATAATATTCTTACATATTCATCACGTTTTCAGTATCCACTCATGTTTATAAGTTAAAATGCCATATTCAATATCAAAGTTATTTATGAAATAAAAACCGTATAAAATCTGATAAATCATTTGCGTGTGCAAATTTTTAAATCTAAATCTCTTACATTAAATTATTTCTGTCTTTTAAATTACATCCCATTATTTATTTCAATTTAATTGATTAATGTGTTTGTACTAATATTTCAAAGTTCTTTGAAGCACTTTTTGTGTCCTGAAAATGCCAAGTATTTCCATAAAAAAATAAGCAGGCATACAGAATAATTCATTTAATAGTTCATGTAATTGCTTTTAACTTATTTCATGTCTAAATTTTCTACACAGAAATCCGCTGTCGAATTTTTAGTATCTTTTCTCGGACGAAATTTTTCAAAGACCAATGAATTATGGCTTGATTGAGCAAAACACATCTTTAAAGCTAAATGTATTCTAATTAGAAGTACAAAAAATGTCAACGCGATTTTGTTCCCCCCTTTTCAAATTAGTCATTTAAACTATTCAAACCGTTCAGGAAAAGGATAAACATTGCGAACATAAAAATCTGCCCTTTTTACTTCCTTGTACGAAGTAAAAAGGAAGTATTGTAATCACTAAAAGTTTCAGGCAGCATATTTCAACGAAAATATCCATTTTGACCGCTATCGAATGCAATTTAACGATGTTTTCCCGTGATATCTGTATGTAAAAACAGAATAAATGACTAGTTTCCTCCAAAAAATTATAAAACTGCTTTAAAATTAATTCTGAAGAGAATTTTTCCTGGCGTCTGTACGAGCGTATGTACGTACGTGCGTACGTATCTCGCATAACTCAAAAACGAGTAGCCTCAGAACGTTGAAATTTTGTATATAGGACTGCTATAACATGCAGATGTGCACCTCGTATTTTGGTTGCAATCGGCCGCACCAAACGTATATAAATATATTTATATATATATCCACTCTGTTACCCGGCTCAGTGATCTCAGTTTCTTTACTCTTATATGTTTGTATTTTTTACTTTAAAAATGATTGAATTATGTTGTTCTTGTTTCCGGTTAAGGTTTTTATGTCTTTAGTAAATCTATATGCAATATCTTTTAGAATTATCAACAATTTTAAAGATGTTTAATTGCCGCTAAGCCTTTTTTTTTAATGGCGGCCATTGATTTTTTAATGGCGGCCATTGATTTTTTACATTTGAAACAGCAGGTTAGTGGATTTGTTGCCAATCTAGAGAAACTTAGCTTCGCAACAACAAAAATAACGCCTTCATTTATGTTGCGTTATTTATTTTATGTTGCTTCATTTATGCCAATGAAATCATGCTTAATCCTTTGTGGAATTTTTTCGAGGAATTAAGTGTTTAAGATTTACTTCGTAATTTTTAATATAGATATTTTGAGTTTTCATGTGTTTTTGCCTTCTCGCGAAGTGAGAACTGAATTAATTGAATGAGAAATACTCAATCGTCTGTGAAAAACGGTTCTTTTTTGTTTTGTTTGCTTAATTTCTTTTATACATCATTCTAGCTTTATTATAGTATTTGAATAGAACATGTGGCAACGATTAGATAATTCTATTCTTTAAATGATATAAATTTTGTGCATTCTGAGTTATAATATGAACGAAATATAATAAATACTGTTAAAGTTAATCTAGCGCCAGAGTGTCGCTATGGTAAACAAATACTAGAGTGCATTTTAAAGAATGCATTTATTCTATTGTGGTTTATGCGCTGTCGGCGAAGTAGATTTATTTCAATCCAATAAGTTTAAATGAAATGCAAGTAAAATGCGTATAATTTAATATTCCGTACAAGGAAGTCATGTGGTGTACACATCAGATTTTTTATATATACTTTAATAAAAGGAAATGTGTTCCTTCTTTTTATAAGAAAAGGAACCCATTTTCCTTTCTAAACTTTTGCTTAAAACAACAAAACAAAACAACGCTTAAAAAATGATAAACTACGTCAAGGTAGAAACCCGACTTTGACAACTGAATGCGCATGCGTGGTAAATGTTGGTGGGAATAGCTTAAGCGGTTAATTGCACGGGTGGTGTCGTTCAAGGTTACCATGCTGAAAATATGCCGATTGCGCATGCGTTAAACATAAACAATGCTTGGGCTAGACGCTACTATAGTTAGATCTTCCTACAACCCTAATCTCGTAACTCCTCCCATTTATGTTTCGCTGCTCATTTAGACGGTGGATGAGTTCTCCGATTTTAAAAAAGGTCTTGCGTGATTCTGTTTGTTTACTTTCTCCATTATAATCAGATATCATTTAAAATTACTAGCTGACGTTATTATAGGGAAGAGCTAACAAAGATTTGTAGGTTAAACCGTTCAAAAAGCATACAGTTATACTGTTATTTTAAGTAATTCTTCATGTTTTGAATCTGTGTGCATTGATAGATACAAGCTTACTGCTTGCCGTGTAAATATGGAAAAGTCTTTAACTGTTTAAAGGTGTGTGGAATTTCATTAGCTGATGTATGTCTGTTTTTGTGCATTGTAAGAATGATAACTGAAGACGCGGGAGACGATTTAAGTCATGCCACTGGTATATCATTAACTCCTGAAGAGTTGGAGATCTTGGCTGAAATTGACAGGTAAGGGAAAAAAAATTATTCTTTTTGGTGACTAAAACATTATTTCGTGTGGTTGAACATGTCATATTTGATACTCAAAGACATGCTTTAATTTTCAAAAACAATTATTTGTTAAAGCATTTATCGCGACAAAAATCTAATTATGTATGTGATACTACAAAAGAACATATATTTTTTCAGCATTTAATTATAGTAAAAGAAATAAAATGTAACGTCATTCTTGTGGTACAAGCAGAGAAGTTGGATTCTTTAATTAAAATGCGCTCAGTGTTTTTCTCTAAAAACAGAATATGTAGTATAAATTGAAATTCAGTATGTGATTCGTATGCTTGAGTAGCATGTAAACATGTTCAATCTGTAGTTTTTATTTTTAAGAAATCAGTATTGATTTCAGGTATTTCATTTGGCCTGAAAACAGAATGTGCTAAAAAGTATGTTGCAGAAAATCAAGGTTCAAACTCTCTCTGTTCCCATTCAAGCCAGTCCTTGAATGGGAACAAATTTTCCCCTAATTAATCAATCCAAATTTACCCCTAATTAATGTAATATTTTCATATATGTTTTACTTAATGCTCTCTGCATTTTTGTGCAGAAAGAGAATTTATATTGTATTGAATTTAAAAATGCGTAATACAGTACAAAGTTTAACATTTGGAATTGTCAGGACTTCAGCGATTCCATATTTTGGAAATTTCTGAATTTTAGATCGTTAGTTCAAATATAGTAAGATGGCATGCTGAAGTTATAAAATAAATATTTTGTCTCTAGTGTAGAATTGGGTTCCCCTTTGATTAGCGACAAAATTGTTTTAAATTTTGGCGATGAAACATCATTTCTGGTTACCATGATAGTTTTAGCATTGTTTTAGCTTCCTGATTTTTTTTAAAATGAAAATAGATTGATGTATACATGGACAAATTTAAGGGCAGTGCGCAGTGCCTAGTTTGTGCAATTCTGGGATTTTTTTTAAGTGAAAACAGATCGATGTGTACATGGACATAGAGTTTGTGCAGTTCTTTTTTTTATTTTGGTTCTGTGTAGCGGCCATCTTGAAATCGTGCCTTCCTGCCGCTGATCATGGCGTCAAAAAACAAGGCACACCCAATTATAAACTTTTACAATATTTTTTGATGGCATTTATTTAAGAAAAAAAAGAAAAAGGTTAATCTTTGGATTATGGTAACTTGGCGAAAATTTGGCAACCAACCCTGCTACAGCAACCTTCTACTTTTTTTTTCCGGCACCATTTTGTCTTCACGAAGTAAAGACGGGTTTCTTTTTTTTTTTATTTTTCCAACAATCTGCTAGCCGAATTACGCTTATGCTAGAAATTTTATGGAACAAAAGTGCTTAATCATGACGAATATTAAATGCAAAATTGGAAGAAAGTGCAGAATCGGAAACTCTTTGCCGCATTTTTCAGAATGGCAGATACATGTACACGTCGACCTATTTTTACGGCTGATCTTTAGAATATGGTAACTGGTAGTTTGGCGACATTTTGGAGGCGATAAAGGTCTGGGACTTTGGTAATAATGTGAGCAGTACTCAGTTCCGATTACGCATTATTTTGTGTGAGGGAAATGAGAGATCATGGGATATGTCATGTGATATTAATGGATGAATTACGGTTCTTTAATCGGAAAAGGGGGGAATTTGGAAAAATATCTGTGGCTGTAAATTATTTTGTATTAAGCTTCATTGTGTGTTGTGTGAAGTAGGGTTGAATAATTTTGGGATTGTATGGCGCTGTCTAAAGTGAAAAATCGTATGAATGTTTGGAAGATGAAGGTTTTAAACATCTTGCTGTGAACCACAAATATTATTTTAAAGATCCGGAAACAGGTGCACATACCAATACAATAGAGGGCACGTGGAGTGCTATAAAAAGCGCCATTCCGAGGCATTGTGATAAAGAGTATTTTGCTTTTTATTTAGCGGAGGAAGTGTGGAGGAAAAATTCGCAGAAAAAATCGTTCAATAATTTTATTGAATACATAATAAAAGTGTATCCACCATGTAAGCAAGATTCTGAAGAAGATTAGGTAAGTTAGTATTTTTAATTATTTGAGGATATTATTTTTATGCATTGTTCTAAATGTAAGGTGGAAGTAAAGTAATTTGGTATTATTGGAAAAATTGTTATTAGCAATGATTTAGTTTAAAGTAATTAGGATTGTAAGCTAATTTTTATTAATTTAATGTATGTGCTTATTTATATTTTAAGTAGTGTTTTTGAATTTAATTATATTTTAATTAAATGATAGTTATTTTGTGAATTTTATGTTTGTAGGAATTTGGTATACGTTTTAGTTGAAGTAAACGTGCATGGAAATAATTTAAATATTTGACACTAAGTATTTGTAATGTTTGCGGTATGAATTCGTTGGTGACGTTTATAATATAATAGATAATTTAGAGGTAAAAGTTTTTGGATATTTTATTTATTTTATGCATGGAAATGTTCATATTTGGGAAGGGTATATACTTTTTCGTTATTAGGTAATTTCGGTTGATCTTTACATTATGGTAACTTGGCGTTTTTTTTGCGAAAATTTGCTGACCTACTCTCCTACAGCAACCCTCTATTTTTTTTTTCCCACGGCGATTTTGTCTTCACAAAGTAAAGACATGTTTCTTTTCTTTTTATCTACTGAACACTTCTTCCAACAATCTACTAGCCGAATTACACTTATGCTAGAAATTTTATCTAACAAAACTGCTTAATCATGACAAATATTCACTGCAAAATTGGGAAAAAGTGCACAATACCATACTGCTTACGCGTTTTTCAAAATAACACATACACATAAACCATCTACACGCCGACTTATCTTTACTTAAAAAAACATCCCAGAATTGCACAAAAATGGCATTGCGCACACTCTTCACTATATCCATGTACACTGCTTTTTTCTCATAAATTAGAAAAATTTCACGAAAATACATGACAATTTTCTCAATCTTTAAACCCGGTAAAAAGAACATATATGAAATTACCTGATCGCAAAAAAGTATTTACCCTTTCCAAATATGAACATTTCCACATATAAAATAAATAAAATATCCAAAAACTTTTACCTCTAAATCATCTATTACATTATACACGTCACCAACGAATTCATACTGCAAGCATTACAAATACTTAGTATCAAATATTTAAATTATTTCCATGCAAGTTTACTTCAACTTAAACGTATACCAAATTCCTACAAACATAAAATTCACAAAATAACTATCATTTTATCAGGTTCAATGTTCCTTCTTACCTTCTTCGGGAACATGGAAGGACCTGACTCGGAACAGAGAGCTTACTAAAGCTATGTTCAAAACTGTGGGAAGTAGACAGGATACACAAGAAGGGTATACAGAACCCTTTATTTTTCTCTATTTACAAAAACTTCCGTACTTCGGAATACAATGACCCACCACTTAGGGTCAAAACGTAAAAGTATAAAAATAAAACTAAACTCTAATTTAGCTTTAAAATAATAAACGTGGAAGATTGGCCTTATATTAACAGGAAGGGTATGTAGTACAGAGAACTGTGAACACTACAATAAGTTTAAAACTTATCAAGAGGATTAAAACCTCTGGCCTGGAAGTCAACAAGCAACTGCGTAACTTCTAAGGTAAGCGGCCTGCTTCGACTCACTGCTTCCTCTCTCTCGCTTGGCAAAAAGCCACAACTTAAATACTTGGCGTTCGCCAGACAAATTTTGCATAAATACCTTCACGCTTATAATTCTGGCCGGAAGTAGAAAATAAGAAGTGATAGTAAAGATTTAAAATAAAATAAACCTTAGTAAAACTTAAGATCCTTACATACTTCCCGCCAGAGTTAATTAGTTTGAAACTGAGGTCTAAAACGACCTTGTTGAAAACTTTTAGCTCTAGAATCTAACGCGAGGCCAATATTTTACAAAATTTTTTTCGCTAGAAACTAGAAATTTAAAAGAAAGAAATTTGTTTTTACAATAGCAGCTCCCAGGATACACAATTTTTTTTCATCTGTACTGCATCCAAACAGGAGCTCTTATTCAAATCTGGTTCCTTCCAGAGATCTGGAAGGAAAACTAGTTTAATGAAATGTTACACAATGAAATGGCAAGTAACATGTATAATTATATTTCACTTAACATTCTTATTTCATTCATGACTATTTTAATTATCTCTCCCCGTGCTCTCTGACATGTGTTGTAAAAGAACACCAAACACGAATGTGTTTCTGTCTACGTGTTCCACACTTCCTCCTACAATCAAAACGCTAACGTGTTAAAATTCAACATAACAAGACATCTTAACACACCCTAATTTCAACTCTAAACCCTGAGGTACTATTCTGAAAGTGTCTAACTCTGAAGTGTAGCGTCAGAGAGCCTAACTACATCATTCAACCTTTAACACATATTCACCATGATCTAGACTTTTTACAGTCACACAAATAAAAAAAAATTGTAACATTCACTTTTACCATATCACGGTATTTCTTAACATTTAAAATAACAGTTCATATTGTATATAAGAACATACCAACATGGCGTTAATTTTACACATTTGAAAACATACATTAGTAGTACATTGTTAACTTCTATTCTTTTCAAAGCAAGTGCCAATTCTTTCTACATTGAAATACTACATTTCAAAAAGTCTTTCAGACTAAAACTTCTTTCTTGCTAGAATGTTTTAAATAAAATTTATACAATAACATTTTACAATATTTAAGTCTTTACAGAACGCTATTATACATCAACTTTAGTTTTACGCGCGAGTAATTGAAAAACATAATACCAAAATCGGTAACAACTCATTTCTCGCCCTTTTGGCGATAAAGGTAGACCTCGCATGAGGTAAAACTTCTTGAAATCTGCCACTTGCAGTAAGAATGAAAGATTAACTTAAGTTTGCAAAGTAACATAAAATTTTACTTATCTTTGTGATATTCGGACATCCTTTTCTGGGCCCAGTCCTTAAAGGTATTGCAGATAGTTGTGTGATTTATCCTCCTTCTTGTATGGGCTCGCCCTTCAGTGCCTTCCTCTGGAAGCTTCCTTTTTTCACCAGTTCGGTCACCCTTGAATACTTTCCTTTTCTCCTCTGCTTGTGGTCTTGGCCGTTTGATGGCAGCTGGTCTTGGCGGAACCGGGAAACTTCTTTCGTGTGCCTGCTTGGACCTCGTTGCTGGCCGTTCAAATTTTCCTCATAACTTTTCCTCCGCCGCTGATGGCCCTTCCGCAGTTCGGCGACATTTGCCGCGGAGAGTCCTGTCGGATGAGTAGATCTTCCGTTTTAGAGCCGGGTTATAGTTGCCGTCATTCCTCCTGGTTCTCTTCACATACGTCGTCCTTCTCCCTTCTTCATTCTGGGGGTGTTCGTGAACTCTCTTTTCTGGACGGTGGAACGGCTTCTTTTTCTTGCTACCTTCAATTTTCCCCTTGGGAAATTTTCTTTTCACTTGCTCCTGCCTCTTAATGGCTTGCTCTTGTACTTGTCGTTTTCCCACCTCTGGAGCTTGTGCCTGCGGTGTCTGCCGTGCCGGATCCTGCAAAAGATCTGAAAATATTTGCATTTTATTACGATCAAAGTAGGGTTTGATTTGATCAATGTTTGCGGAGCAGGTTTCACCATTTCTGGCTTTTAACACTACTACAGCGTGAGTTATTTTTTCTATAACATATGGTCCTCCAAGTCGTGGAAAAAATTTGGCAGTTTTATCTTCTGGTGCTGAAGAAAGTGAATGCTTAATTTTTAAAACTTCATCCCCTACATTATAAGTTACTCCCCGTCGTTTCAAATCATAATAAAGCTTCTGTTTTCTTTGTGCTAATTCCGTATTCTTTTTTGCTTCTTTTATTAGTTTTTCTATATCACCCATTTTAAATTCTGGGGCTCTTTGTTGCACATAAAATAATTTATCTAACGGGGTTATATTCTTTCTGCCTAGAAATAACTCAGCAGGAGTTTTGCCCGTTGTATCATGTTTTGCGGTCCTAAGGGCGAAAGCAAATTCATTGACATAGTTATCCCAGCTTTTATGAAAATTTTTAACATAACTACGGATAATTTTCACTATATTTCTATTGACTTGTTCCGCTATATTTGATTGCGGCCGATACGGGACCATTTTTAAATGACGTATGCCCAGTTTTTGGCACATGTCTTCAAATATATTACTTACAAATTGAGGACCATTATCCGATATAACTTTTAGGGGCGCCCCATATTTAAAAATATATTTATTTAAAATAGAACCAGTAACTAATTTCGCTTAGGCTCGTTTTAAGGGAACAATTTCGGTCCATTTACTGAAATGATCAACCATAACAAGGAGATAGCGACTTTTATTTAGCTGACTTTTTGGGAAAGGGCCCAATAAATCGATGCCAATTATTTCATTTGGAAATTCAGATTTAATACTATTTAGAAACCCGGCCGGGCGGAAATTAATATAATTAACTGCTTGACATGTTGGGCAGGACTGGACATACGCCCTTGTTAACTTTTGCAGTTCAGGAAAGTAGACTGCCTCGCGTACGCGTTGGGTAGTTTTTTGAATACCAGCATGAGAAGCTAAAGGGCTGTCATGGAGCTCCTGCAGGATATTTAATCTAAGACTAGCTGGGATAACAGGTCAAAATTCGTTGTTGGAATTCGTAGTTTTTGTATAGAATAATAGACCATCTATTAGTTCGTAATGGGCCGCCCTATTTCTTATCGCCACAATATCTTGGTGGCTAAAATTTTCAGGATCCTTTAAATACTTATAAATGCTTCCAAACTCAGGATCCTTACTCAGTTCGGTTATTACAGTTTCTCGGGAATTTATTGTACATGCTGTGAGCATTGCCACCTTTACAGTATTACCTTGTTCATCTATTTTAATTCTTGATAGGGCATCTGCTACAATATTTTCTTTTCCGGGGGTATGCTTGATTACCAGATTATATTCTTGCAGCTTGAGTGCCCATCTTATTAACCTTGGGGATAAATTTTTCCCTGAGTACAATCTAGTTACCGCCGCATGATCAGAGTACACTGTTATCGGCACCTTTCCAAAATAGACTCGGAACTTTTGCACTGCTAACAGAACTGCAAGTGCCTCTCTCTCGGTCGCGGAATAGTTTCTTTGTGTTTGATTTCGGCTAAAAAATGCCACGGGCTGCTGATTTTGCGAAAGTACCGCTCCTACCGCATAATCCGAAGCATCCGCTGAAATTTCTAAATTCTCATCCTTTTCAGGAAATTTCAACACAGGGGCTTGCGTTAATGCTTGTTTTAATTTTTTGAAAGCACTATTGGCTTCGGCCGTCCACAAGAATCTTGCCTTTTTTCTTTTTAATTTTAACAATGGCTCCGCGATAGCTGCAAAATCTTTTATAAAGGACCTATAATATGAACAATGTCCTAGAAAAGAAGAGAGCTTCTTCGCCGTATTTGGCGGCGGATACTTTTGCACAGCGATTATTTTTGATTCGTCTGTCTCGATTCCTTTCTGAGATATTTTGTAACCTAAATATTTTAATTCAGGGGCTGCAAATTTGCACTTTTCGACATTAACTTTTAGACCGGCCTCATTTAATAATGAAAACACCTGTCTTAAATCCTGTACATGTTGGTCTAGATTATCACTAGTAATAATGATATCGTCTAAATAGATAAATGTGGACTTTCCAAGAACAGGCTTAACACAATGTCCATACATCGCTGAAATGTTGCCGGTGCCCCTGAAAGGCCAAACGGCATACGCAGGAATGCATAAGTGCCAGACTTGGTTATAAAAGCAGTCTTAGGCACGTCCTCAGGCCTAACCCCTATTTGAAAATAACCAGTCGTTAAGTCTAAAGTCGTCATAAATTTGGTTGATTTTATGTTCCTTAGAATTTCTTCAATGATCGGTAACGGATATACCGGATATTTAGTTATGGAGTTTAATTTACGGTAATCAATAGCGAATCTCCACCTTTTTGGATGCGTCAAAGGATAGTCATTATTTTTCTTACATAAAACCACCGGGCTAGCATAACTACTTGAGATGGGCGTTATGATCTTTTTACGTAGCATATCGGTAATATGCCATTCTATAATTTTTTCCTTATTCTTATCATACCGGTATGGTTTTTAGCGAACTGGCATTGCATCTCCGGTGTCAATACTATGGTTAGTAACCTGAGTATCACTAAATAACGAAGCAAATTCACTTACCACTTGTCGGATTCTTCCTTGCTCGTCATTAGGGAGGTGGTCAAGTTTTAACATTGGCAGTTCAGCCTTTTCTGCACGGACTGGATTCATTGTCAGCTTAAGGGACGCTTCATTAAAATCCAGTGTTGCTTGTGCATCTGAAAGAAAATCTATTCCTAAGATTATATGTGCTTGCAGATTCTTTACTATAAAAAACATCACCTTTACTTGTTCGTCCTTGATATGGATATACAACGGTACTTTACCTATGCACTTACATATTTCTCCTTGCGCCACTAACATTGTCGTATTATCCGAATTATATATGCGGTATTTGCGAAAATACTTCCTAAAAGAATCTTCTGCCACACAGGAACACTGCGCGCCTGTATCCAGGAGTGGGGTGGCTGGGATATTATTCACCAACACTTCAATCTTCGGAAGAGTCAAATTTTTCACCATTACTGTATTTAACTTGAAGGAAGAGGGGTTTTCGTGGCCTTCAGATTTCCGCACCCTCCCGTCAGCAGAAATCCGTTTTAGTTTAAATCCTTTTTCGTTTCCATGTTTTCCTTCTTTTTCCACTGGCCTTGAGACTTTTTTCCTGGGTTGCTATTGAACTGTCGACGTTCGCTGGCTGTTTTTGAATGCTCGGGTTTCCTTGCCCACTGATTCGCTTTGCCTCCGTAGCCGTGTGCTTGAGTTTGCTGTAGTCTTGGCGTACCAAATTGGTTTCGCTGTTGATATTGGCGTCTTCTTTCGATGTCCGCCGTTCTTCTACTTTCAAACTGGATTGCTAGCTCAAATAACTTTTCCAGTGTAGTCAGATTTCTTAATTCAATAAAGTCTTGCACTTGGGGCAGTAACCTCGGGAAAATCACTTGAATTGTTTCAGGATCCGGACGGTTTCCATACAAGAGTTTGAAGACGTGAATTTTTCTTAAAATAAAGCTTGAGAGGTTTTTGATTCTTTGTTGATATATACTGAAAAGTTCCGTTTCTAATTTCGCACGATCCCTTACAACAGGGAAGGCTTTTAGTAGGGCAGTCTTGAAATTTTCGTAAGTATAGGTGGGACTTCCTGCTTGACCCAAGAGACTTCTGCCTATACATTTGAGCCAGTTAAGCGCTTGGCCCCTCAAAGCGCTGGTAGCTAAGGTAACTTTTTGAAACTCGTGCACGGGGTAGAGCATGAAGTGGTCATCCAATTTTCCCAAAAAATTGGTTACCGGTGAGTTTCCATTAAATGTTGCTTCTGGTTTCATCGAAGTGCGCATGGTCTGGACGATGTAACCAAATCCTTCCAGGGCGGCAGCTGGCATTTCTGGATTCTGAGCCGTTTCTGCAGGCAGCACAGGTTCTTCCTGAAACTCGGCCATGGTTATTCTTCTTCTTTGGGTGCCACTATCAGGTTCAATGTTCCTTCTTACCTTCTTCGGGAACATGCAAGGACCTGACTCGGAACAGAGAGCTTACTAAAGCTATGTTCAAAACTGTGGGAAGTAGACAGGATACACAAGAAGGGTATACAAAACCCTTTATTTTTCTCTATTTACAAAAACTTCCGTACTTCGGAATACAATGACCCACCACTTGGGGTCAAAAGTATAAAAATAAAACTAAACTCTAATTTAACTTTAAAATAATAAACGTGGAAGATTGGCCTTATATTAACAGGAAGCGTATGTAGTACAGAGAACTGTGAACACTACAATACGTTTAAAACTTATCAAGAGGATTAAAACCTCTGGCCTGGAAGGCAACAAGCAGCTGCGTAACTTCTAAGGTAAGCGGCCTGCTTCGACTCACTGCTTCCTCTCTCTCGCTTGGCAAAAAGCCACAACTTAAATACTTGGCGTTCGCCAGACAAACTTTGCATAAATACCTTCACGCTTATAATTCTGGCCGGAAGTAGAAAATAAGAAGTGATAGTAAAGATTTAAAATAAAATAAACGTTAGTAAAACTTAAGATCCTTACAATTTAATTAAAATATCACTAAACCATGTACATGTCGACTTATTTTTACTTAAAAAAAATCATCCCAGAATTGCACAAAAATGGCATTGCGCACACTCTTCACTATATCCATGTACACTGCTTTTTTCTCATAAATTAGAAAAATTTCACGAAAATACATGACAATTTTCTCAATCTTTAAACCCGGTAAAAAGAACATATATGAAATTACCTGATCGCAAAAAAGTATTTACCCTTTCCAAATATGAACATTTCCACATATAAAATAAATAAAATATCCAAAAACTTTTACCTCTAAATCATCTATTACATTATACACGTCACCAACGAATTCATACCGCAAGCATTACAAATACTTAGTATCAAATATTTAAATTATTTCCATGCAAGTTTACTTCAACTTAAACGTATACCAAATTCCTACAAACATAAAATTCACAAAATAACTATCATTTAATTAAAATATCACTAAACCATGTACATGTCGACTTATTTTTACTTAAAAAAACATCCCAGAATTGCACAAAAATGGCATTGCGCACACTCTTCACTATATCCATGTACACTGCTTTTTTCTCATAAATTAGAAAAATTTCATGAAAATACATGACAATTTTCTCAATCTTTAAACCCGGTAAAAAGAACATATATGAAATTACCTGATCGCGAAAAAGTATTTACCCTTTCCAAATATGAACATTTCCACATATAAAATAAATAAAATATCCAAAAACGTGTACCTCTAAATCATCTATTATATTATAAACGTCACCAACGAATTCATACCACAACCATTACAAATACTTAGTGTTCGATATTTAAATTATTTCCATGCACGTTTACTTCAACTGAAACGTATACCAAATTTCTACAAACATAAAATTCACAAAATAACTATCATTTAATTAAAATATCACTAAACCATGTACATGTCGACTTATTTTTACTTAAAAAAACATCCCAGAATTGCACAAAAATGGCATTGCGCACACTCTTCACTATATCCATGTACACTGCTTTTTTCTCATAAATTAGAAAAATTTCATGAAAATACATGACAATTTTCTCAATCTTTAAACCCGGTAAAAAGAACATATATGAAATTACCTGATCGCGAAAAAGTATTTACCCTTTCCAAATATGAACATTTCCACATATAAAATAAATAAAATATCCAAAAACGTGTACCTCTAAATCATCTATTATATTATAAACGTCACCAACGAATTCATACCACAACCATTACAAATACTTAGTGTTCGATATTTAAATTATTTCCATGCACGTTTACTTCAACTGAAACGTATACCAAATTTCTACAAACATAAAATTCACAAAATAACTATCATTTAATTAAAATATAATTAAATTCAAAAACACTACTTAAAATATAAATAAGCACATACATTAAATTAATAAAAATTACCTTACAATCCTAATTACTTTAAACTAAATCATTGCTAATAACAATTTTCCCAATAATACCAAATTCCTTTACTTCCACCTTACATTTAGAACAATGCATAAAAATAATATCCTCAAATAATTAAAAATACTACCTTACCTAATCTTCTTCAGAATCTTGATTACGTGTCCGATAAACTTTTCTTCTTTCTGTTTCAGGATCTTTAAAATCATACTTATATTTCACAGCAAGGTACCAGGTAAAATAAATAACTTAATAAAACATCTTTATTTCTATCTCGCACAATCTTAAAGAAACATTTATTACTACCCATTACAATACCACTCAATACCCATTTCAAATTCACTTTAGTTACGGCCATGGGATCCAAAAATTCACGAACACTGTTTCACACAACACAGAATAAAGCCAAATACGAAATTTCCAGATTTTTTCCCAAGTTCCCCCCTTTTCCGATTAAAGAACCGTAATTCGTCCATTAATATCACATGACATATCCCATGATCTCTCATTTCCCTCACACAAAATAATGCGTAATCGGAACTGAGTACTGCTCACATTATTACCAAAGTCCCAGGTAGTAACCTTTATTGCCTCCAAAATGTCGCCAAACTACCAGTTACCATATTGTAAAGATCAACCGTAATTTCATATATGTTCTTTTTAACGGGTTTAAAGATTCAGAAAAAAGCAGTGTACATGGATATGGTGAAGAGTGTGCGCAATGCCATTTTTGTGCAATTCTGGGATTTTTTTTTTTAAGTAAAAATAAGTCGACGTGTACATGGTTTAGTGATATTTTAATTAAATGATAGTTATTTTGTGAATTTTATGTTTGTAGGAATTTGTTATACATTG
Organism: Stegodyphus dumicola; assembly: GCF_044657685.1. Taxonomy (NCBI): domain Eukaryota; kingdom Metazoa; phylum Arthropoda; class Arachnida; order Araneae; family Eresidae; genus Stegodyphus; species Stegodyphus dumicola. Next base: position 189,229,036 of record NC_140781.1, read on the forward strand.
TAGTTGAAGTAAACGTGCATGGAAATAATTTAAATATTTAACACTAAGTACTTGTAATGCTTGCGGTATGAATTCGTTGGTGACGTTTATAATATAATAGATGATTTAGAGGTAAAAGTTTTTGGATATTTTATTTATTTTATATGTGGAAATGTTCATATTTGGAAAGGGTAAATACTTTTTTGTGATCAGGTAATTTCATATATGTTCTTTTTACCGGGTTTAAAGATTGAGAAAATTGTCATGTATTTTCGTGAAATTTTTCTAATTTATGGGAAAAAAGCAGTGTACATGGATATAGTGAAGAGTGTGCGCAATGCCATTTTTATGTAATTCTGGGATATTTTTTTTAAGTAAAAATAAGTCGACGTGTACATGGTTTATGTGTATGTGTTATTTTGAAAAACGCGTAAGGTGTATGGTATTGTGCACTTTTTCCCAATTTTGCAGTGAATATTTGTCATGATTAAGCAGTTTTGTTAGATAAAATTTCTAGCATAAGTGTAATTCGGCTAGTAGATTGTTGGAAGAAGTGTTCAGTAGATAAAAAGAAAAGAAACATGTCTTTACTTCGTGAAGACAAAATGGCGGCGGGAAAAAAAAAAATAGAGGGTTGCTGTAGGAGAGTTGGTCGCCAAATTTTCGCCAAAAAATCGCAAAGTTACCATAATTTAAAGATCAACCAATTACATACATTAAATTAATAAAAATTAGCTTAAAATCTTAATTACTTTAAATTAATTCATTGCTAATAACAATTTTCCAATAATAGCATATTAATTTATTTATTCCTTATATTTAGAACAGTGCATACAAATAATATCCTCAAATGATTAAAAATACTAACTTACCTAATCTTCTTCAGAATCTTAATCGTATTCCTATGTGTGCCTGTTTCAGGATCTTTAAAATGATATTTATGGTTAACAGCAAGATGTTGAAAACCTTCATCCTCCAAACAGGCATATGACTCCCAGCAATCGGATATTATTATTGTACCAGGTAGAATATACTGCTTAATAAAACTTAATAAGCAATCTTTACTTCTATCTCGCACAACCTTAAAAAAACACTTATTACTACCCCTTTAAATCCCACTAAATACCCATTTTGAATTCACTTTAGATAGGGCCTTGGGATCCAAAAATTAAGCAACACTGTTTCACACAACACAGAATGAAGCTAAATACAAAATGCTATAAAGTACTGCAGATATTTTTCCTGATTTCCCCCCTTTTCCAATTAAAGAACTGTGATTCGTCCATATATGTCACATGACATATCTCATGATCTCTCATTTCTCTCAGACAAAATAATCCGTAATTTGAACTGGGTACTTCTCATATTGTTGCCAAAGTCCTAGGTAGTAACCTTTATCGCCTACCAAAATGTCGCCAAACTCCCTGTTATCATATTCCAAAGATTAGCCAAGAAAAGTATTGTGTGTAAAGAATATTATTTTATGAATCATTACTACATGAAACTAAAATGTGTGACTCAAAGCCGAAATGGCAGTATTTTCTGGATCTAAAACCATATTGCTGATATTTACCATTTTGTTAATTCATTAATGGTTGAGGCATTATCTTCGATCTTCATTTAGTATTTCCAATATTCCATTAATCGGAAGATTTCACTTTTTTTTTTTTTGCGATATCCGAAAACAGTAACATAGCTAGAGGGGGAGCATTCATCCCTGGGCAGGTTATATTTGGAGGTGGCATTTTGTATGTTAAACATATTTTAGGGGCTATTCATGTGGATTTCAGAGCACAAAGCCCCAGTAAGATTTTATGGAGTATACCAAAGTGCACTACAGTTAACCGTCTAAGCGGCGGATGTCTTTGTGTGGAGAGCTAAAATTTTATGTGTGAAGAGCTTAAAAACTGGTGTGTATTCACATCGCAAAAAAGGTATTGATCCGTGTTCATGTTATGCATGCATCAACACAACATTACATATTGTACATTACACGTAAGATAAACCACCTAAACCAGCTAGGTCATGGTTTACGATTTGGCCACTGGGCAAACTACTACTGAACTTTCAAATGGATAATTTGAATGTATGATCTTTAATAACATAAGTACCTGTGAGAGAGAATTATTTTGAATTTTTTCCCCCATTATTTCTCAGGAAAAGGAAACTGAGAGGTTGAAGAGCAGTTGCATTGAATTTTTACAATTTATTCTAAAATACAGTCTTCAAAACTTAGTTCTAAATGCTATAATTCTACTTTGAATTTTCCTCATACTTGCTATAAGTACTGCTTGTTGTGAGAGCAGTTTTTCTAGATTCAAATCGCATAAGATATCAAAATGGTTTCTTGTATTTAATAAATATTGTATTATGTAGAAAGACGTAGCTGGAGTAATGAAACAAACTTTTAAAATATCATCTATGATTTTGTTAACAGAAACTAAGCAGAATAGTATTTTGGCATCTGATGTTAAAATATTGGAATTAAGGTTTTATTTCAAATACTAACACAAAGCTTTTATTTTTTCCACTATATATTGGTGTAGGATTTTATAGATTTTGATTTTTTTTTTGGTTTGCATTGAGAGACGGGAGGGAAAAAGACCACCCTATGTAGCAAAAGCTCTGTATGAAAACCTTCAGATTTGCAGCTCTCGTCATCCTAAAAATAAGTTGTGCCGAAAAAAATTTTAAGAATATTTGCAGACATGTCTATCATGTTGTAATGCCCTACGTATCAAATTTTATATTAAAACATTTGAACCCAAATCCCTCCATTAGTTTTCCTGGAGGTTGAGGGACTTGATGTTCGGAGGGGTAAACGAAAATTTTTCGCTTTCCAACGGCATAGTTCGTCAAAATGCTTCGGGCTCCAAATGTAGGGTTCCAACTTTTTATTTAACAGCAAAATGTGTAGGAACCTGGTGAGCACTTAAGCGAATAATCGCTTTAGTTCATGAACAGAGACGAAAACTCAAGACGGGTTAATTACCCTTTATTTCTCAAAATAAAAACTTAAGAGATGGCTCCATCTCAGAGCCTACAGCAGTCTTCACTTGGGTTTGAACTCAAAGTAATAAGAAGTAAAACTTAACTAATGACTAACTAAAGACATGTAGCTGAAGCTAACATAGTTCTATGTAGTTGGCCTGTAAATATCAAATTAGCTAGCAAAGCTATCAAGGGTCCGTAATACGGCCGAGTCCGTAATACGACGTGGTCAAAAGGCAAACGCACAGTGGTCAGAAACTCTGATTCTCTCTTTCAAAATCAGTAGAATTTCAGCTTAAATACTACTCCTTCTCATTTGCATTTCACGCGATTCTAAAAATACGCTCTGGTAAGGAATTTGTAAACTGAAATTAGGCAAGATAGGAAAGGTATCAAAATTTACCCAAAAAAAAAAAAAAAAAAAAAAAAGCTTAATATTTATTTGTTTACCTTATTAAACATTTCTTTCAATGTAAGTTGTTTAAGTTGCTTCATATTTGTTGCTACTACTTTCTCTTTAATTCTGTAGACGGACATAATCTCTTGTTTAGTTACATTGTAGAAGTTTTGTAACTGCTGTTTGGAGAAATCCGACTAACTTGTCGATCGAAATCTTTTCATTTTCAATAACCTCTTTGTCACTTTCTTCACTATCTGCAGTAGTATTTTCTGGATCTAGAACTGTGCTACAGACTTTGCCGTCTATTAATTGATTGATGATTGGGGTATTGCCATTGTAATGGAAAACTTCTGTTATATAATTTTTATTTATTACAGGTTCTCCACATTTCTTTACAAAATCCATTAATTGGAAAATTTCACCTGTGGTTTGCTATATATGAAAACCTTCAAAATTCGCGGCTATCATCTTTATCAGCCTCACCATGAAATACGGTAGCTGGTTATAAAGTATGCCAAACATTTTTTAAAGTATGTGGAGACACATCCTCCCATGATCTTGCGATGTACAAAGCGGATTTTATACTAAAATATTTTTTAAATTCTTGGATAGCCAAGAATTTTTGAAATATTTTTTAGACATTGTTTAAGAAATTTAACATTGACTTTAAAAATGCTACTTTATGTTTGAATTTCAGCACGTGCACTATTCCAATATCCATAGGCTGAATTATGAAGTACAATTTGGAGGAAAGAATAATATGGATACATTATCTTTCTCTAAAACTGTAAGTGAACTATGAGCCATACATTTGTCTACTATCAGGATAATTTTTGCATAATCAGGTAAACCTACCGAATTCAAAAGTTGTCGAGCCTCAGGTATGAAACAATTTTTAGACCAATCATTCATTAACACTTATGTCATCCATGCTCTTTTATTTGCATGATATATATAAAGGGGAAAATCTTTACTCCTTTAAATGCTCGAGGTCGTGTATTTTTTCCAATCACGAAAAGTTTACAACTATGCATTCCTGCAGAGTTTGTGCATGCTAAAATTGTTAGTCTTGCTTAAAAATCTTTAACACCAGTTGGAGATTTTTCTGTAGAGTTTGCCGAGGTATTTTGCGGTACATATTTCCAGAAAAGACCAGTTTCATCAGCATTGTAAATGTGCAGAGATAACTTTTCACTATTATTGAGTTCAATAAATTCGTCTGCAAATAGTTCAACAGCTTCAATATCAGCTATCATGAGATTGACGATGAAAGACAAGTTGTTTGCTAAATTTTGTCTTGCTTTTATCGTGCACTGAGACAATTAAGCCTGAAATGTATTATTTTAGTTATTTATTACACTTACGTCTATTTCTTGCGTGTGCTTAAGGCTTATCTGAGTCCTGAATAAATAAATTCCCACATATACTTAAGGCTTATCGAGGGCCGGCGTCAGGTATCTTACTGCCTGATGCCTCTGCATGTTCTAAATTCTGCTAAAAAGTGCTTCCCTAAGTATTAAATTTTTAAGGTCCCCAAATTTTCAGTTCTAGTGCTTTCCCTAAATTCTAAAAATTTTGTCATCCCTTAATTTTGTTGCTTGTGTTTCTCTAAATTCCCAAAATTTTGTCTTTCCTGAATCCTGCTGCCCATTTCGGCAATATGAGCTCTGGCGGTGGTTCTGGGTTTATGTGAATAACAAATTAGTCTTTCTTAATTTATTTAATTTAATTTTCTTAATTAATTTGATTTACGAGGACTCTTCACCAGATATGATGTTAAGGATTATGTTGGTGTCTTGACTAAAGATAAAATTACTCTGACATTCAACTCAACTGATCATAGAGATAGAGCACTAGCTGTGCTAATGAAAGATGAAGTGCAATTTAGCACTTTTCATCCAAAGAAGGAAACACTGCTTAAGGTGGTTATTCTGGGCCTGCCTGACGACTCGTCTGTGGAGGAGATCAAGGCTGAGCTGATCAAAGACGGATTTCCTGTGTTAAACGTGACGCAGTTTACTAGGAAAAGGGATGATAAAGCAGTTAAGCTGCCAGTTTTCTTTCCTTCGTCCTAGCTTTAAATGTAATCTTTAGGCCTTAAAGTATCATTAACAAAATCTATTTTTAGTGTATGGGAAGAAATTTTTGTTAAATTTTTCCTCGTCAACATTTTTTTGCACATTTAGCTTAAATCTGTGATCACCGCCAAGCATAATGTTAACAGAAACGTTTACCTTACTCTTTGTTATTCAATTACTAATATAAAAAAAAATTGTTTAGGCCTCTTTGCTTGAGTGGTTACACAAGTTGTCACGTGTTGATAAACCTGTGATGATGAAAGCCAAATATAATAAATAATGATTTGCCAGGTTGGGGGCATCGGGGATATAAAATATTAGTTGGTGTAAAATCAGCGATGTTTATATATAGAATATTTCGGTTTGAGATGTATAACCAAGCAGATATGTAGTTACGGGGTCAAATTATTGAGCACACTTCTTATTTATCTTTAATAGCGTAGTATTTTAATTAGTGCCGAAGTGAAATTAAGAACCGGGACTCTCCAAATGTTTTATTATGGGGGGGGGGACAATCAAATGCATATGCATAAAGCATACAAAATAGATAAATAAATAAATAAAAAATTAAAGTTGTTGCCGGCTTTGAGGTCCGGATATTGAATGTCCGGATCTTGGACTTTGAACTGTACTACTCCTTCTCATTAGCATTTAACGCGATTCTAAAAACACATTCTGGTAACGAATTTCTAAGCTGAAATTAGGAGAGAGAGGTAAGGAGCTTTAGCTTATGAATAACTGTTATAAACTTAGGATAAACCTTACAGGTTGAAAGTGTAGTTGTGGTTAATGCCAGTACAGCATCAGTCAATGTATTCCATTGCCCATGGTGTAATTCTCTAGCTGGCAATTGTTTGAAAGTAACATACAAGAATCTCTAATAAGAGAGAAATCACTTTTATGGCATACACAGTACCAACCTCTTACTAAATTGGTTAATAAGATCAGCTGCTATTATTACGTTTATATTTCCAGGAACTGAAACAAATGCATGCTAATCAGTAAAAAAAAACTGCCATTTATTAAACTCATCTTCATTACTTATAAAACTCAGCTTGTCAAAAAACTAGTTTTTTCAGTGCCAGAATATTCTGGCAGTGCCTATCAAAATGCTTTGTAGATCATCCATTCAACTCATAGACCGACTATGGATTATTTATCCTTTAGATATGTAGTGCTTTAGTGAAACAGGTCTGGACAAAATTTCAACCAGTGTGAGGTTAGAGTAGATTGAAGGGTACCCCTTGTATTATCATGAAGTTGATGTTTTGTTTATGGTAACCTGAGTAGTTGAATGTTCCATAAATATACTTTTACCTAGAACTGGGTGAACTCCTTTGACTTTTTAAGTGAAAATATATTTATGTGTACATGGACAAAGGGATGTGTGCAATGCCAAGTTTGTGCAATTCTCTGATTTCTTTTAAGTGAAAATAGGTTGACGTGTACATGGATAAAGTCAAGGGAGTGCGCGATGCCTAGTTTGTGCAATTCTGTGACTTTTTTAAGTGAAAATAGGTCGATGTGTACATGGATACAGAGTTTGTGCAATTCTTTGACTTGTTATTTTGTCTTTGTGTAGCAGCGATTTTTGGCAGCCAAAGTAAAAAGTCAAAGAATTGCACAAACTCTATATTCATGTACTGCCGAAAATTGCCAGTTTTCGCCAAGGGGTACCCGTAAGTACACTTCCCCCAGTCCCTGCCAGATAATGTTTGAAAAACTCTTAGTCTGGTTTGGAGCTGAGAGGGGTAGAATTTCTTCAGAAGCATTATAACTAAGTGAGCATTCTACTTGAATATTAGCTAATACAAGGTGAAAGAACAACTTCCGTACCTTGTCTTTTAAACTTTTTGCATTCAAAATATCTCTTTGGGATATATACATTAGGTGTCTTGGAGTTTTTAAAAAATTTCATGAAGTGCTTCATATGTTATGCCAGAATTTTCCAAAAAAACTAACTTCAGCATGTACTCTTTTAAGAAACAAAATTTAAAATGTATTCGTCATTTGTGTACTGAAAAGGAGAAAGTAAAATTATCAGAAATTAAGAAATATTGCTATTTTTACACAAAATTGTGTTTTGAGCTTTTTGCATAAACAATAAATAACCTGAAATTAAGGTTTTGAATATTTTTCATATCCTTAGGCCTCAAACTTTACATTAGGAACAATTGCATTTCAGTAATTATAAAAAATTGCCGAAAAGCAGCAAAATTTCATTCTTTTTCAAAACTTTGACTGCAATGTGTGAATGTAAAATATATTTTTATATAAAAACTGTATTTTTTATTTTGCATATCTAGACATAGGCAACTTTTCTGGGATATAGCGATCAAAAAGTAAAAAAAAAAAAAAATGGTTTTTCGTGCCACCCTACTTTAGCTTCTTTATGCCACAATGGAAAAAGGCAAGATACTTCAGGCCATACAAATTGTTTCTAACACCCGTGGCAGCTCATAACCTCCAAAATAAGTGAATATCACAATTACTTAGGTTTCATTGGAAATTTTTAGGTTTGGTCAGGTTTGACTGCAGAAAGATATTTTTGATTTCTACTTGTGTAGGAGAGAAATGTGCAGGTTTGATTGTGTTAATTCAAATTTGTTCACACATAAGAAAGCATATCTATAGAAAATGTTTTGAATGAATCAGTTATTAACTTGATTTATATGGTGAGCAGCCACTACCTAACACTAATGATCACTGATGGGGGGGGGAAGTAAAAGCATATTTAAATATAATGATTTTAAAATTTAATGACAGCAACATAGAATTATTTTAAAATTGTATTTGACATTTTTATACATGAAATTTAATTATAAATTTATAATTACTAAGATACAAGAAATTACAAAACTAATGTTATATTTGGCCTTAAATATGAGAAACTAATACATAAGTGTCTGATTCGATTGAAGTGGTTGCAATTCTCAGGGAGTTTTCAAAGTGTTCATCCAATATTTATGTTCTAATTTTACTTTTAGTGTGTTTCATTCTTGAAAATAGTTGTTCACGAATGTACTTGCTGCCAAGTAATGATAACAAAACATGAATAATGCATGACTGTATAAGAAGGCATATTTATCTCTGGATAGGTGTGATTTATAGAAGTTCAACAAAGAAATATGATAAAAATTTTCCTTAAATTGAATGTCAGATTGCAACTCTCTTCATTCTATTTGAAAATGTGCTAGCAGCATATCTATATCAACTGCAGATAGAGTGACAAAAATACAAAAATTTTGGTTATTTTCCCCAAGTCTTCAAATCCAATTTCAGATTTGCGTATCAAATTCAAAAGTGAGGCTGCATATTCTTTCCCCATTTTTAGGATTCTGTATGCCCAACATGTTGAAATGTGAATAATTATTTGCATTTGTTTGAGCGTACTTTATTTCACCACTCAAAACGCATTTTATTTTGTTTCAACTTGAAAAAACTTCAGATATTTTGATGTTTTTTATTTTCTTTAAACTATGTTGAAGATGAAACTCTTAAAGGTTTTACTGGAAGTAACAGTGTATTGTGTTAATTGTAAATACCATTGGCAATAAAAAATGGATATTTAAGATTTATGCCCGAAGTGCACAATAGATTTGTGCATGGGTAAAGTTTGTACAAAAACAAAAGTATTAATTTCATGTAAACAAAAGTATTTTAGAAGTACAATTTAAATTATTTGTTTAAAAAAGCATTAATTTCATATAAACAGAAATGTTTCAACAGTTGTTTGTGATCAAGTAATATTTTATTTTAACTTTAGTGCTTAACAAAATTATCTGCCACTTTATTGTTTTAAATCTTTTAATTTTTTTAATTTATAGTTCTCTTTATGGATTTCTGAAATTAAATGTACCTGAAAATGCTAAGAAAAAAGCTCTTATATTGAAGGTAAGTTTTGTGTTTAGGTGCTATTTTAATCTTGCTTTTTAAATTAATTTTAAAATCAAAATGCATATGATGCAGTTTCAAAAGCATTCATAAAGTGCTTGTATGTTTTAATAAAGAATAATAAATTATTGTTTCATCCACTGTGTAAGAATGTGTTTATGTATGCTTTGCAGAAGTAATTTTAAATGTCAATACCTAAATTTGCTTTAAAAAAATATGAAACAGTTTCAGAGAAAGTTCAGGAACTTTTGTATCCTTATGATGTAATTTTTATCTTTTATATTTTTAAAGTCAATTTACGTTATATTATGAGCAGAATGATGGAGAATGCTGGCAGTCATATCTAGAATCTCAGAGAGGGATGGTGATGGATAAAAAACTATCAGAGTTTTCCTGAATTAGCGAAGCAGGTGAATCTGTCATTTATAATAAAAATGAGGTTTGTATCACAACTTAGCCATAGAATCTCTTCTCGGCTATTAACAGGTTTACGAGAAACAGTTTAAAAAGAAGTGTTTTGGTGGAAGAATTTGTTTAAACAAGTTTTGTAATTACTTTTTTGTAGGTTTTTTTTTTTTTTTTTTTTTTTTAACATTTCCCAAGGCATTCCTATTTACAAAATATCAATATATCTGTCACTGATTTTTTGTTTCTGAGCTTATTATACTATAGTCTGCATATGTAAACTCTGAGAATAAATGTAAATTCAATACAGTTTTCCGTCATTTTATGAAGCTAAAAGTATATACAGTACTAAGTCTGAAATCTGGACGTCTATTATCCGGAATGATCTAAAATCTGGACTTCAAAACCGCCAACAAAGTTTTTCTCATAGGTTTTAAGCATGCTCATTTGATTCCCCCCTCCACGCGTAATAAAATATCCGGGGAGTCCCGATTCTTAATTTCACTTCAACACTAAATAAAATACAGTCAAAAGTCGTTAATTCGGACACCCATAATCCGGACCTCAAAGCTACAAACTTTCTACGCATGCTTCGCGTTGACGCATGCTCATAGGCGTTTACGCATGCGCGTAAGACCTTTACGGCTGCGAATATGCGTGTGCGCATGCGCATAATACGTTTACGCATGCACGTTTAATGTATAACATATGGTATAAGCTAAGCTAAAATTATGTAATTCAGTTAATGTTGCAGATTGCGATGTTCCTTAATCTTCGAATTGGATCCGGCTTATTATTTTTTGCAGACTGTTAGAGCAATTTTATAAAAGTAAGCTTGATCTTTCGATTATGTCATATAGAATTTCCGATATATATTTACTAATATGTGAAGGATCTACAAAGCGAAAGTATGTTTCGAAGTCCATTAAACAGAAAGTGGAATTGCTGCAAAAAATGAATAAAGGCATATCCTTTGATTATCTAATCATTCCGAAATATGTTTATCAATTTCACGCTGCTCTGCGGGGGAAGGGAAACGACACGGCGCGCAATGAATTGGAAGTTGATCTGTCAGCACTATCCTTATCTTCAGGGCAGATGTTTTTATTTCATTTGGCTTATAACTCCTTACTAAATGTAGTATTTCATATCGATGTACTCCGTCTTTGATATGATTTAGATCTAGTTCCTCATCATTGTAATTTGCTTCCGATAGCGAAGAAAGTGACAGAGGTTCTTGAAAATGAAAAAATTTCGATTGATAAATTAGTCGGTAGACACAGCAATTATAGGACTTGAACAGCGGACCTTTGTAACTGAACAAGAAATTATGTCTGTTTATAGAATTGAAGAGAATGTATCATCACATAAAAAACGAAGCAACTTAAACAACTTACATTGAAAGAAATGTTTAATAAAGTAAACAAATAAATATTAAGCTTTTTTTTTTTGTAAATTTTGATACCCTTTAGATCATAATTGTTCTTTATTTCATAAATTACGGTTTAATATTTTTAATTTTATAATTTCTGCATGCCATCTTACCAGATTTAAACTGATGATCTATAATCCGGAATCGCCGAAGTCCCGACGAGTCCAGATTAATGACTTTTGACTGTACCTTGTTATTGAAAAAACAATCATTTTAGCATAAATTTGTACCATCAGTAATTTGGCTCCGTTACTGCGTATGTGCTTGGCACACATCTCAAACTGAAAGATTCCACATAGGTATATCGTTGATCTGACGCCAACCTGGAGAATCATTATTTATTATACTTTCCTTTCATCATCACATGTTTATCAAAACATCACAACCTGAGTAATGATTCATGTAGCCTAAAACACTTTTTTATGTTAGTAATTGAATAATAAGGGAGTATGGCAAACTTTTATGTTGATGATGAGTGTTTTTATCGCTTGGCCGATGATTACAGATTTAAATTAAATGTACTAAAAAAATATTGACGAGGGAAAAATATATCAAAAATTTCTTTCCGTAATCTAAAAATAGATTTTGTTGATGATACTCTTAGACCCAAAGATTACATTTAGGGCTATTGGAATTAAGAATAACTGATCTGTTATTCACATAAACCCAGAACCAGTACCAGGGCTCGTATGGCCGCAATGAGTCTCAAAATTTAGGACCCACAAAGACTGCATCAGACGATAAGATATCTAGTGCCTGCTCTCAATAAGGCTTGAGTATATGCGGGAATTTATTTATTGAGAACTCTGATAAGCCTTAAGCATGTGGAAGAAATAGACATAAGTATAATAAATAACTAATACAATTTAAGCTTAATTGTCTCAGTGTGCGATGGAAGCAAGATAAAATTTAATGGAACAATTTGTCATTAGTCGCCAAGCTCATGATACATAGCCAAACATGTATAGTGAACGATAGCTAAATTTGATGATGATAGCTGCTAATTTTAAAGGTTTTTGGTAATCGCAAAATAAAGGTGAAATTTTCCAATTAACAGGTTTTGTAAAGAAATGTGGAGAAGCGGTAATAAATTAAGATGATATAAAAGAAGTTTTTAACTGTGATGACAATGCTTCTCGATCATCAATCAATTAATGAATGGCAAAATGTTTAGTATGGTTCTAGATCCAGAAAATACTGCTGCCGATAGTGAAGAAAGTGACAGAGAAGTTACCCAAAACGAGAAAATGTCGATTGACAAGTTAGTCGGATTTCTCCAAACAGCTGTTACAAAACTTCTACAATGTAACTAAACAAGAGATTATGTCCATCTACAGAACTAAAGACTAAGTAGTAGCACAGAATACGAAGGAACTTAAAACAACTTACATTGAAAGAAATGTTTAATAAGGTAAACAAATAAATATTAAGCCTTTTTTTTTTGTAAATTTTGATACCCTTTAAATCATAAATACTTCATTATTTCATAAATCTTGATTTCATATTTTTAATTTTATAATTTCTACATGCAATCTTAATAGATTTAAATTGATGATCTAATATTCGGAAAAATCCCAATTCCGGAATCGCCAAAGTCCCGACGAGCCCGGATTTCAGATTTTGTATTGTATTTGAAATCTTTTGTATGTCAGAGTGTATAGTTATGATGTCATTACTATTAATTTATGTGAAAAAATTTTATAAATTCCCAGACCTTCACAAAAACCTATTTTTACCATTTGAAGTAGCACCTAAAAACTAAGCATTAAATAAACGTAAATCAGAGCTAAATTAGGAGGGCCAGAGCTCTGTGAATTAGATCAGGGGTAGCAAAAAAGTAAATAAATAAATGAAAGTGATAACAGATAAAACATTATATAATGTGTAATAAGAATTAAATATAGGGTAACCAAATAAATAATAAATTTAAATGATGTGTTATAAGAATTAACCTCTTCGGCGTCCGTTACGTGTCTAGCACATTCAAGTGAAACTTCCGCAGGGCGGGTGTAACATGCCTCAAGCATTCTTCTACATTTTTTAAACGTTTAAAACGCTTTCTAAATGTTTACTTGTTTGAGATTTTATTTTTGTTTGTTACCTCCATAAGGGTAGCACTAATCAGGCATTCTGTTTCTAATTGAATTTGCCCTGGTGTTTTACGAATATTCGCACCATTTTACATAAGATACAAGACAGTGAGAGATGGCTTCAACGTTTACTGAGCAGAAAAAGAGAAAAAATGAGGTTGTGAATTGGAAAGACAAGAAGAATATATGTTTGATGATTACAGTCATAATAACTCGATGATTGATGTTGGAACACAGAAAAGAACTGTAAAAAACCAATAATTGTAAAAGATTACAACAACAAAATGGAAGGAGTGGACCGCCTGGATCAGATGTTATCAAATTATCTTGCTGTTAGAAATAAGCAGAGATATTATTATTTTTCCATTATGCTTTATTTCCTTATAATTTTACTTAATATTCATTGACATTCATCCACTACAAAAGTTATGTATGAAAAGCTATGATGTACGGAGAAAACAACATTGCACGCTACGAAAAACAGACTGCCGCTGGGGGGGGGTAAATGAAAAAGGAGAGGACGGCGAAAGGGGTAAATGAAATAATGAAACAAATAATATACAAATGGTTTGAAAATAAAAGAAAGGTAATTACATATTTCAGGCAGGTAAAATTGCTTTTGCGTCTTAAAATAAAGATGACAAAGTAATATCCCTATGTCATTTGCATTTATTTAATCTCTACATCTAAAATTTGTAGTTTCTAATGCACTTATTGCATGGATGAGTACAGTTCATAAATATTTATCTTTCTAAAAGGATCACGTTTTGGCAAGTGGAACCATTTCTAAAGCTGTTCAGATTTTCTTATGTATTTGGCTGTTTTCAGATAAAGTGAAGTTTATGTTCAGTTGCAACTTTGGACATCAGTTTTACTAACTGGCTTCCCGTTCTCGACCCTCGCCCCCCAAAATTGGGTACTTTCTGATTATCTACACCCCGTATAAGAAATTTGTGAACATGTTGCCAACATAAAATTCCTTCCTTGGTCGGAATGTATCTGAAGAGACACTGTAAACCTGGAAATCCCATGCTGTATCATTTCCTCTGCTACTGTAATAGCCTTTTGATTAGGGATAAGATATGCTTCAGGCCATTTTATGAAGTAATCAATGACAAAAAATATATGTGCTGCCATTAGCAGATTGTGACAGGAGTCCCAGGATATAAAAAATGATATGTTCTCAAGGCATTCCTACATTGTAGCTTTGCAGCTTCCCTCAGCTGCCTGTCTTCAGTCATTTCTGGCCCGCACTAGCATCTCATGTTTGGCACCACTTTTGCATGTCAGCTTTTGTATTACTTCAGTAAAAGTACTCTGTTGAGCTGAATATCAAAAGCCTACATTTAAAATTATATAAGATTCTAGTTGGGGGGGGACATACTTCAATTATAAAAGGTGATGTATTTTAATTATAATAAATTCCTGCCAAATATGAAAGTTGACGGAGATGTCGCCACTCATTCTGATAAAAAAATTAAATGAACAGATCATTCTTTGTTTTGTTAGATAATAAAGAAATACAAATTACAGATTGCTTAATCATAATTTTTCACATTACATCACTAATATTTATCTGTTTTCAAAGTCGCATATCATGGGTTTTTATTTATGCTCGGATTCTGTATCTTTGAAGAATGCTCCACTTCATGTAGTACCAACTATTTATCATTTTTTTCAAAATGTGAGGAAAAAGTAGAATTCATATCCTTCTTTTCAAAAATAAAACTGGCTTATCAAATTTATTTATATTTAACCGAAATGAAATTTTTATGATTATGTTGTGACATCATACATATTAATTATTGGCACTAAATCATACTGTTTGGTGACAATGTATATATGTTAATAGTACAGTAGAAGTCCAGAAACCTGCAGAGCTTGGGACCAGAGGTTGTGAGGATTTTAGGATTTTGCGGATTTCAGGACAGAAAAGATAAATCCTAATATTCAGACTAAAAGTGCAAAATAAATAAGGCGTATTAGATACATTTAATTAAATTATTATATACATTATTGCATATATGCATTAAATTATTATTACATATATAAATTGATTATATTATTCATTGTATTATTATATGTACACAGCATCGAGGTTTGCCGATTTCGCCTCGTGCAAAGATTTCCGGTTTCGGATTCCGGGGTTAGAATCACTGTTGCTGTAAAATTTCAACAGCTTTTCTTTATTTTTCCACATATCATACACAATCATGTTGCAATTCCATACAATTCTGCTATAAACCGAGGAGTAGCACCTGCTTCCATCTTTTGCAGAATTTGCATTTTTTGCGTTACCGTCAATGCAACGTGTTTACGTTTTTCAACGTTGCAAGCAGTAAAATCCTGAGAGCGTTTCTTATATGTAATTGTATTAAAAAGGGCTGAAATTTAAAATATTCTTAATTTATCCACAAAATATCTGGATAATCTCATGAAATAACAAAGCTCAGAAAATACAAGAACGTGAATTGTGAACTTAAAAGAAGAGTTGAGTGAATCGTCTGCTTTTTTACCTCAATGCAGATTAGATGGGGAGGGGGAACTTTTATCATGATGTCAATAATTTGGTATTTCCGTTATGACTCATTATTATTCGGTAATTGTGACGTCATTATTCGGTAAGTATTTTTTCTTCGATATTTCGTACTCAATGTTGTAGTTTCCGGAACCTATAAACTGAGTGTTTATATTTTGTGAGGCAACGCAGATTTCAGGAGTCGGCGGATTTTCGGTATTTGACTGTATTTCAAGCTTTATAATGGCATTGCAAATCCCTTATAAACTGACTTTTTCAGGAGAAACTTTTTTTTTTTCTGAAGTTCTTAAATATTCCAGTTACTTGAGCTTTTCGGTTAGTTAAATGGCGGAGTGCGGCTTTTACTGTATATATGGCGATGGTGAAGATTTTGTGGAAAATGAAACCATTCAACTTATTGATCAGGTCAAAGTGGTAATAGATGTGATGCACAATGCTGGTAGCGAAATAGATGTCATGAACTCTTAGAACCATAAAAATTCTTGGATAAACACAATATATATTTATTACTTGATGATTTTGCTGTTTAAACTTCATATCGAGTAGCTCAGCATAGTAGGAGCAGTCTGATCCCCAAAATTTTTAAATATGCTCTTGCATTTGTTTAAACAAAAAAGAAAGAAGGCGAAGCGAGAAACGTGGTCTATTCAAGCAGCAGCAGGAGAAAAGGTGATATGCAATAACTGAGGTCGTATTTATAGTGAAAAAAGTCTATGTTTTAATTCTGAGCAGCAATTGGACTAAAGATTTCACAGTGCAGAGAAACTGTAGGGAAAGCGTGATGTAACATGCTGCAGAGTGACACAAAATGTTGCAAATATATTTGGAGCGGGGATGTCTTTAGTTAAAATTTATAATTTAAAGATCTATTGCCAATTGCTTCTGATTAAGTTTAATAATTTTGTTTCATCTTTTACATATATATGTGTGTGTGTGTGTGTGTGTGTGTGTGTGTGTGTATCACAACTGCCAGTCTTCTAGTTTAACTGGCAGATACCTTGTAAATTACCGAATCTTCCGGTTTTTAAATTTTTTGCTTTTGCTAAGGAAAGTGTTTCTCAAGAAAAAATAAAGTTTATTAAATTAATAAACTTAAATTGGATGAATTCCAAAACCGATGTCTGGTAATTTACAGCATAATTTTTTTAATAAATTTTGTGTGAATTGTCTTGGCATTGGTAGGTCTTTTTAAAGAGATTCACCCAATGTTTACTTAGTAGCCATTCTAAGTGTCCTGTTTGTATGAAGGAAATACATATGGTCGAACGTTGGAGGATACTGGCACTGCGCAGGATATTTTTGACTCTTATTTTTGTGAATTTATTTGGCGATGCCAGTATACAGATTCTAGTTCAGATAATTTTAGGAAGTTTTTGGATGCTATTGAAGAATTTTGTGTGCCACAGACTGAAAACACAGAAATTTCTAAATAAGGTAAGTGGATATTTCCTTTGTGTAGTGCTTAGATGCTATAAGATGAATTTCCTTTTTTGTATTATTTCATTGTTTGATTTAAAATGTAGTTTATTTAGATTATATACTTTTTTGTTTGGCTCTAATGTAGAATTTGGCTGTTCCGTTGACCTTTTTAACTGAACATTAGATCAGTGTGCACTTAGAGAAAGTCAAGAGAGTGCACAATGCCTAGTTTATGCAATTCTCTGTGTTTTTTAAAGTGAAAATAGGTAGATGTATACATGGATACCAAGTTTGTGCAATTTTTTTACCTTTTAGTAAAAAATCGCTGCTACAGAAAGCCAAAATAACAAGTCGAATTGCACAAACTTGGTGTCCATGTACCGCAAATTTTTGCCAAGGGCCACCCATAAATGTATTTTTACCAAGAATCTCTCAAGTTTTCATATTACAAGGTTGGCAGCTAGATAGATAGATATGGGGGTAAGATAAAATATGTAAAGCAATCTTCTGATTTTAATTGGCAGTAGCCGCTTATATTTTTAATTTTAATTTGTGTATATCATCTTTCTATCCTAAGTAACAATTGCTTGCAATATATGTAATAATATATTTTAACTGCTTCATTTCAAATAAATACGTATCATACAATTTACGTTACAGCGATTTACATAACACTACAATGTAGGTATGTTTTAGCCAGTGAGTGGGTAAGTTTTCTTTTGAATCATAGGATTCATTACAGCAATTTACATAATGCTGCAATGCAGGTATGTTTTATGCACTGAAGTGAATAAGATTTCAATTGAATCAAAGTGTTTTGGGGAACTAAAACATTTGATACTTTCCCAGGCTTCTTTCTAAGTGTTACACTTTGCTACTCTTCTGTTACATTTTGCCGCTTGCTTCCTTCTAGCAAACATGTTGTGACTCACTTCTCTCTCTCATTCTTTGTATGCCTGAATATGTAGTAAACTTCCGAAAATGTTATTGGCTGCACTATGCAACCAAAATGTGGCACTATGCAGCCAAAGATTGGCTGCATAATCCTTCTTCTACACAAAATCCTTCTTCTACACAAAAGCACCATCTTCAACCATACACCATGATAAAAATTATTTGTGTCTTCTATCACATTCCTAAATTATTACATGTATAAAAGAGTTGACAGGATTTACTACAAACTCAAAATCCACTGGAATTTCCCCCCTCCACAGCCTCAAATCTTGTCAACTCTTTTATAAATTTAGGAATAATAGAGAAGACACAAATAATTTAAATCGGGGCCGGTGACTCTAGATGAATGTGTGGATTGCGTATTGCTTCAGTAGAAGGATGGAACTTGCAGACCAATGTAGCTGTAGTTTCAACAGATTTTTCTGGGAAAAATCATATGGAAACTGCTAATTATTATTATTTTGAATTTGAATATGTAACTATATTTTCTTAAATTATTGGATTTTAAAAATTCAGCACTATTTTATAAAAATGATTAAAACTTTATGGTATCAAAAGATTAATTTTTCATAATTATGTTTAATAAAACGAAGTTAAAGATTAGTAATTATTTTATTTGGGGAAGGTTATTAAAAATTACTGCAGTAAAAATAATATTTTTAATTATTGTTTAAAAAAATCTTTGAATTATTTAAAGAATGAACTGAATGTAAAAAAAAATGGGTGAGGTAATTTTGAAGAACTGGTACAGAAAAATGAACATAAAATTGTGCTATGACTGTAATGTAGGAAATATGAAATGTTTTAATATTAAATATTATTATAATGAATATACAAATATGAAAATTTTAAGAAATTGAATGCTTTGATAGTTTACGTGAATACTGTAATTAAAAAAGTAAATTTAATTTGAAATTATGGTCAATGACTGTTATCATTAATTTATCTCTACATATAATAAAAGAAAGAGTCTGTCTGTGTGTGTCTTTCGTTTGCACTGTGCGTAAGCTAATAGACCCACGGCTACGAAATTTGGTATGTAGGGGCATCTAGAAAAGTGCTAGTGCCCCTCGAAGCGATTTTTTTCGAAATTTGAATTTTTTATATTTTATGTTTTGTGATGAAATCGCGGCATTTTAAGACATAATGGGCTATAGGAAAGCGAGATTTTACTCTACACACTCCATTTTCACATCGTCATGAAACGTAGGCACTTAGCTATTTTACAAACTTAAAATAAATTCCGTGTTTCAAAAAATCGATTAAATACAAATTTATTTAACAAAGAGTTGAAAAGGTAAAAATTTATTTAACACCTTTTCAACAGGATTTTTTCTAAAAAAAGTTTATTTTTAAAAATGTACAGTTTATTTTTCTTTAATTTTTGGACACATTAAACTTTCATCCTTGCCACTGCTTTTACAAAAGGAATTTAAAAAATGATAATATTTTGTATTTTTTTAAAAAAATTTTAAGTGAGGCTTCCGAGTACACTTCTCACATCTTTAAAAATGTGATTTTGGCAACAATTCTCCTCTCTCATTGTTGTTGATAGATTTTTGATGAAATCGCATCAATGAGAACCTCACAGTGTTGACAGTGGTCCAGATTTATATTCCCAAATGAAGAAATTTGAAAATTCTATCCGAAGTGGAGATGGGAACATTCTACAGGTTACAGTCGGAAAAGAAGCATCACATGTGTTAATCCGATGAAAAGTACGCTGCATGATAATACTACTAAAAAGGTATTTGGTGAAAATTAGTGTTAAAAATGTGCACATGAAGGCATACATCTATAGTTTCTAAAAAATAAAATGCTGCTGATGGTGCCCTAGTGGTAAATGAAAATCAATGAGTGCTTAGTGTTTCTTGTTCGAAGGGAACAAAATTGGTTCAAGAGGTATGCATTAGTGCTTCATTTTTCTTGCCCAAAAGAAACAAAGGTGTCAGAAAAGTGTGTTAATATGCTTGTGATTTAAGGAAAAAATTAGTGTGGGAAAAAAAAAAAAAAAAAAAAAAAAAGCTGAAAATAGGCTTGCATGATCAATGTGCAATGCAGTGATCTTAAAATTGTTTACCAATATTCTGAAGACAGCAAAACATATCAAGTTGATCAGTTAGTTATTATTAATTGTGCTCATTTGGTCTTGGTACAATTTCGTACATTTACAAGTTATTATCAAAATGTTGCTCCTAATTTTGCAGCGTGACATTTGAATAGTTTTTGAGATACGAATTATCAAGTTTTAAGTGCATTTATTCTTTTTATTTTAATGGATGAACATGAATGGTTATTAACACTTTAGTGTTTGTGATCTATACATTTTTAGATATAATTGCTTTAATTCTTAAATGCATTTATTTATATATCTATCTATATATATATATAATTTATTTACTAAAGAAATATTGATTATATTATCTTACTTTGCAGCTGTTGTGCAAGTATTAGGAAATTTATTTCGGTTTCAATGAATTTCAGTTCATTAATTCAATATATATACACTGACTACCAATAAGTATTTGGACACCTATGCAAGTGACGATATCTGCGGTCCTAAGGTACGTCACGCACTCCGCAGGTATATATCGTGTAGGAAACAGGCTTTAGTCGCATGCAAGATGCCTCACAGTTCGGAGCTCTCTGATTTCGAGAAAGGTATAATTATCAGGTATCACAAATGTGGCGGATCCTTAAGGGACATATCTAGCAATCTGAAGTACCCAAAATAGACAGTGGCTTATGTGATTAAGAAGTGGAAGGTGAGCGGTGATTGTCAGAATGTGCCCCGAGTGGGCAGACCAGCGAAACTGGGACATAGAGACCGATGAGTGCTGTCCAGAGAAATTCGGAAGAACTGCACCCAACTGATGGCCCTCATCCGTGAGGAGTTTCAACAGGCATCCGGGAGTATTGTTTCAATGAATACCATCCATAAGGAAGCACATCTGCTTGATTTTCATGGTCACGCTGCTGCCCATAAGCCTTTGATCACAAAGTCCAACCGCGCTGCTCAGTTAATGTGGTGCAAAGCACATCGAAATTGGACCGTAGATCAGAGGAAACGGGTTCTTTGGAGTGACAAATCAAGGTTTACCCTTTACCGTTCGGAGGGCAGGGTCTGGGTCTGGCATCTACCTGGAGAATGTCTTTTGCCAGAATGCATTGTGTCAACAGTGAAGTTCGGCGGAGGTGGAATTATGGTCTAGGGGTGTTTCTCCTGCTATGGGCCCCATTCATGGTAAGCTCAACTCCGATGCCTACTGCACTATTTTGGATGACAATGTGCTTCCTACGTTGTGGCAGTTTTACGGGTTGGACCCCTGTTACTTTCAGGATGACAATGCCAGTTGTCATGTTTCGACGTTAAGCAAGGCTTGGTATGGTGCCAATGGAGTTCATCGAATGGACTGGCCTGCCCAGAGTCCAGACCTGAACCCTATCGAGAACCTTTGGGACAAGTTGCATCGCTAAATACAGGGGTGCACTACCCGTGCAAAATCGGTGAAGGAACTTCTATGTCTTCTCCAAGCCGAGTGGAAGAAAATACGACTAGCTGTCATACAAAGACCTGTGGAAAGTATGCCCCGGAGGGTCCACGCTGTAATTACTTCTCGTGGAGGCTCTACCAACTATTGATTTTGAATAAAGTTAGTTTTTCTTTTTTATCACAGGTGTCCAAATACTTATTGGTAGTCAATGTATAATAATAATTTATTTACTGAAGAAATATTGGTAAATTGAGGATTTGATTTAATATACAAATTATGTAAGGATATTTGGTAATGTTTCCTATTGGCCTAATTAAGTTTAACATAAATTTCCCATAATGTCATATTTAATCAGCTCTAGAAAATATGATCCAGTCACGATTGTGGAAGAATTTGGGATTGAAGTATTATCTACATTTAAAATTTTGAACTTAAAGGAAAAAATTCTAGCTAGTGAAACTATGAGGAGCAGTGTTAAGGAATAAATATTCTTTGTTATCGCCAAGAGATGGCATTAGAAGACCATCTATTGGCTTACTTAACCGTTCCCCTTCTGAACATGTGACTTGAAAAACGATTCTTCTTGAAGGTAGAATTCGATGCAGTACGCAATATAATTTAGATTGCCTTGGAAACATGGCACATCAAATCTAAATAATAATAGGGAAATTACGGAACAAAGATTTAATTGACTTAGAAAACGATTTAAAAAAAAATCCTGATCTATTTTCCGAATACATGAACGTATTAAGAGATCATTTAAAACAAAATATTATTAAACCAGTTACAGAAATTTCAAATGAAGAGGATATCGTGTTTTACTTACGACATAGGGAAGTTATACGCAAGGATCAAGCTACAAGTCAATTATATATTGTTTGTGATGCATCATCACATGTCCCAGGATCCATTTCTTTAAATGACTGTCTACATGTTGGGCCAAATTTATACCCCAAAATATTCGAAATATTATTAAGATTTCGGTATAATCCAATAGCTTTCACTGCAGATATAAAACAGCCCTTTTTACAGATTCTCATACATGAAAAGGATCAAGATGCAACCAGGTTTCTGTTTTATGAATTCTCTAATGATGAAACCATTTCTCCTTACATATATAGGTTCACTAGAGTTTTATTCGGGATAAATAGTCCATTTCTATTAGCCGCTACCATTAAACATCATTTGAAAAAATATAATAAACTTTATCCTACAACGGTTCACTTTTTAAATGAGAACGTATATGTAGATGATGTGATTGGAAGCCAACCAACAATCAATGAAGCATTAGTTACGAGTGTAGAATCGGTCCAAATATTTAAGGAAGCAAGCATGCAGCTTCACAAATGGAATCACAACATGAATTGTGGATAAAACAGGATATCGTTCCAGATGAAAATCCTGAAGATTTTAATAGAGAAAATTTCCCATTTAATGTCTTAGGTATGGCATGTGATAATTCAAAGGATTTATTGTAGTTTGATATTCGAAACCTATTGTCTTTCACATCTAAACCAATAGAAACAAAACAATTTCTTCTACAAGTATTGGGTTGGATATTCGATCCGATTGGAATTTTAGGACCTTCTTTCACTGTTAGAATAAAGTGCTTAATACAGAAGATTTAGTGATCGCAAATAGATTGTGATGAACCGTTGCCTGAAGATTTGTTCTCGGAATAGAGAAAGTGGTGTGAAGAGCTACCTCAAATGGCTGAATTCTCCAACTCTCTTTACCTTTTCATGCCCTCAAACTTTAATGTCGAAAATCTTGAATTACATTGCTTCTCGGATGCAAGTGTCAAAGCCTATGGTGTAGTCACATATTTACGTTTCACGACAGATAATAAAGAAATCAAAACGGCCTTTATCTCTTCTAAAAATGGGTAGCCCCACTAAAACCCCTTACTTTACCGAGGTTAGAATTAATGGGGGCATTGTTATCAGTTAAGTTAGTCAATCTGAAAGCACTGAAATTGAAAATTCTGTGCTATTTTTGGACAGACTCAACAGTTACTTATTTTTGGATCCAAAAACAACCTGAAGCCTTCAAAGTCTTTGTCAAGAATCGTGTCGAAGAAATACAAAAATTGAGACCACCTCAAGATTGGCATTATTGCCCAGGTGTCAACAACCCTGCAGGTCTCATATCTCGGGGAACGAAGATTTCGAAGTTAATAAACAAGACCATTTGGACGCAAGGTCGCCAGTGGCTTCAACTCTCTCACGAACTTTGGCAAAGATTAGATATTAAAGAAACAATAGATGAAAACAAACTGGAATACCGAAAAGGATCCGGTGATATACATCAACTTGAATGTATAATTGAAAAAAGTACAGATGATCTTTTCAACATATCAAAATATAGCAAATTAGAGGTGGGTGTTAAGAGTCACTGCTTGGACAACACATTTCATCAGAAAATTAAGAAAAATTAGCGACGTTCAAGGAACTCTCACAGCTGAAGAGTTACAAGAAGCAGAAAATTTCTGGATAAGATCAGAACAAAAGAAGTTTTTTGCCGAAGACTATAAATCCCTCAAAGAAGGTAATTCGGTTGAAAAAATTCTCCTTTGTACAATTTTCTTCCTTACATTGATGAAAAGAAAATCATGAGGTTGAGAGGAAGATTGGAATTTTCTGACTTCTCACTAGGTAATAAACATCCAATAATCCTACTTAAAAATTCCCGACTGATGATGCTAATTGTACGCAAAGAACATGAAAAGATAATGCATAGAGGAATTGCTGCAACTATAGATAAAGTCAGATGATGTTTCTGAATTCCTAAAGGACGCCAGTTAGTCAAAAAAGCATTAAAAAGTTGTATGATTTGCCAAAAATATTTAGCTAAACCAGCAGACCTGATGACAGCACCCTTACCAAAGGATAGAATCCAAGAATCACCTCCATTTGCAGTCTGTAGAATTGATTTTGCTGGACCAGTTTACATAAAGAATTCTAAAAACACTTGAAAATCCTATTTTGTTTTATTCTTTTGTGCAGTAACCTGAGCTATACACTTAGAACTTGCATCAGATATGTCAACAGAATCCTTTTTACTTGCATTTCATAGATTTTTGAGCAGAAGAGGAAACTGCATAATCATCTACTCTGACAACGCCAAGACATTTAAGAGGACAAAGAAAGAACTTGAGAATTTTTCAAAAGTTTTAAAAGATGATGTTCAGTAGTGATTAAGAGCTGCCGACAGGAGGTGCTGCTAGCGCGTTATACTCTCGACCTACGTAATTTGAATTCAGTATTCTTTTCTTTTGTGTACTTGCTGTAACAGATCTTACAGCTTTGTGATTGAGAATTTAAAATGTTTTGGAGCCAGATCGTTCCTCTACAGCAACAAAATGATTAATAAATGTATAATAAAGTAAATATCTTTGTGATGATAATCTTTGTTATTAAATACAAAGTCAACCAGCTCCTGAGTACAGTTCAAGTGGTCTGTCGAGAATCGAAGGTGAGCTCTCCCATTTTAATCTCTATTAAATTTGAAGAGTATATCTGTAATAAATATAGAAGCTCTAAAAACTAGAAAAAGAGTGTTAAAAAGTTCATTGACGCGGCATAAAGATAAAGTTGTTTCGTCATTAGATGTTTCAGATTCAGTTGCGTTGCAGCTATTTGAAACCAAAACTAATGAAATTTCTAACGAACTTAAATCTGTATTTTATTCAATTTTCGAAACATGTAAACCCGAAGAATTGGATAACTTTATTAAGGATAAAGAAGATACAGATGATATTGTTGATGAGTTGCTATTGATGATTAAACGTAAATTAGCAGTAGTAAAAAATAAGATGAATTCTGAACATTCTGTTTCTCCTGTGCCGAGTAATAATAATTCAAATGTGTTTTCGGATGTTAAGTTACTGACGCTATCGGTACCAACATTCAATGGTAAAATAGAGAATTGGATAATGTTTAAAGATATGTTTAAAGCTAGTGTAATAGAAAACAAATCTATTTCGAGTAATGCAATGAGATTGCAATATTTAAAAGCTAGTTGTAAGGACGAAGCTCTGAGAGTAATACAGTCTATTTCTATTTTGGATACAAATTTCGATATAGCTTGGAAACTTTTAGAAGATAGGTATTCGAATAAACGTGAGCTTTTAAATGCTATAATAAAAAAGCTTTTGAATCAGCCGAGTATTAGCGAGACATCTAGTTCTATTCTAAATTTAATTGATGTAACGAACGAGTGTATTCGAACTTTAAATATTTTAAACTACAAGGTAGAAAACTTATCTGAAATAATGATAGTATATTTGATAGTGGATAAGTTTGATAAATCAACTCGATACTGGTGGGAAAAGGAATTAAAAAACTCGGAAGAATTTGGTACGATTGAACAATTACTTTCGTTTTTACAAAGCCAAGCGAGAACGCTTCAAAATAGTAAAATAAAGGAGGTAAAAACGAGTAATAATTCTTCACCTAAAAAACTTACGAGTATGATATCCACTTCTAATACAAAAAACATAAATTTGAAATGCATAAAGTGCCGTGGTGAAGAATTCCATTCATTATATAAGTGTCCGGAATTTATACAGCTTTCTGTCAATGACAGGTGGGGGTAAAATCCTAGTATATGGTGCGGCCTTGGCGCGATTTTTAAAATTGTCGCCAACACCAAAATGATGCGTTTACGTTTGTCGCCAAATTTTTGGCAACCTCAAAGTAAAGCGTCACCACAAGTTTGAGTTGGCAAAAAAAGTAAACAAAATGATAATCATAAGATAATAAATTCTAAGCATACGGTGAGACAAGAAAAAAAGCAAGCATTTAGAAATTGAAAGTAATTCTTAACAGACTTTATAACAAATAAAAATATAACTTTCAACATGCATCGCAACAAATACAAAACATTTACATATCAAATATAATAAATTAAATACCATGGCTCAGTGTCACATATGTTTTAGGGTCTATATCATAACTCAAATGCCATAGCCCTCAAACTCGGGTGGTGGATATATTGCTTTTATTGCAAATATAAAGTCTTTCATTTTTTTGGATGACGATTTATTATTTTTCAGGCGCCGCCACATATATTCCACGAAATAAGAGTCAAACTCTTCGCTTACCTTTTTCCTCCCCTTCATCCCACGCTTAACAGCACTCCACGTTCCTTCCAAATCCTAGTATACGTTGCGCCCATGGCGCGATTTTTAAAATTCGGCAGCAATCCGGCATCTACTGCCCATTGAATTACAGCAAGCTTTCCTTCCAGTTCTAACTTCCAAAAAAATTTCGTGTTTAAATATTCGCAATTCATAGCACTGCACATCATAATCGAAAGGTAACGTTATCCAACTCTAGAACAAAATACATTAGCAAATAGAACTGTAGAACAAAATACGTAAGCAACTCGAACTGTAGAATAGAAGACGTTATCAAACTAAAATCATATTCAGTATCTGACCAAAAACCGATTAATTAAAAAATATTAACCAATCAGAAACTCGGCGGAACCACTACTGTTATTTTAAAAAATACAAAAAATAAAAGATAAATAAATTTTACCTAAACATACGTTATCCTTTCTCATTCAGTTCAGCGGAAGACAGATTAACGGAACTTCAAACAATGGTTTGAAATAATTCTTCTCTTCCATCTGCACCAATCAAAACTTCTCATTTTAAAATATTTAATGAGCATGCGCGAAAATGCTCCCAAATGCACTCTCCTCCAGAGCAGGCAAAATCGGCTTGGTTACCACAATTGGCGCACTTATTAGTCTCTTAAACCCGAATTTCGCCAACTCTCATGTGCACCGTATACTAGGATTAAGCCCAGGTGGGAATTCGTGAAAAGAAATAAGCTTTGTTTTAATTGTTTGAAAAACCATTCCGTTCGAACGTGTTCGTCTGATTATCGGTGTCAAAAATGTTCACGAAAGCATTCAACGCTATTACATTTCGAAAATGAAAAACAAAATAAATCCGAAAGTGCTCATATTTCAAAGCCGGAAGTAGGGGGGGAGAAGACGACAGTCAGTCTCAATCCGAATGCTGAAAAATTTGTTTATGACTCTTCTTCTACCAATAAAGAAAGTATTTTCGCCGGCACAGCTGTAAACGGAATGCGTCAGACCAAAAATGTTTTACTTTCTACTGCGAATATTTTAATAAGAGATTGCTACGGTGAATTAAAATCAGTTCGCGCTTTGTCTGATGTAGGTTCGATGACGTCATTCTTAACGATTGAATGTGCTAATTCGTTAGGGATTAAAAGAGAAAAAATATCTGTTGCGGTTTCTGGATTAAATGACACGAGAATAAATATTAATTCTAAAGTATGTGCTTCTATTTCAAACGGTATTGACTTTGAAATGAGTTTAGAATTTTTGTGCGTGCCTAAAATCTCGGACTCCATACCAATAAATAATATAGAAGTTCCGACTGAACATTTTCCTCAAAACATTAAGTTTGCTGATCCAAACTTTTATAAAAGAGGAAAAATTGATGCATTATTAGGCGCAGAGGTGTTTTATCAGATCTTAAAATTCGGTCAAGTTGAAGTGCCCAATTCAGAGCTAAGATTTCAAAATTCTGTTTTTGGCTTTATAGCCACATTTTAGGTTCAGAGACTGAAAATACGCGATCAGTTCACTGTGGATTAATTAATAATTATAGTGATATAGAAAATGAAATTAAAAAATTTTGGCAACTTGAGTCTATAGGAATTAAAGATGATCCCAGTGAAAATGAGATAGATCAATCTTTAGAAACATTTGAAAAAACTGTTCGTTTTAAAGATAACCGGTATGAGGTTCAATTACCATGGAAAAGAGATTGGGGAGAGCTCAATAATAACTTCATCGTTGCTAAAAACAGACTTAATTTACTTATGCGTAGACTTCAAAAAGATCCAAATCTTCATTTGCAGTATATTGAAACTTTAAAAGACTATGAAAATAAGAATATTATAGAGAAAGTTAGACGTCCTAAGGAACCTGTTGATAAACCTGTGTTCTATTTGCCACATCAACCAGTTTTTAGAGAGGAACGTGCAACTACAAAAATGAGAATAGTATTTGATGCAAGTTCCAGTCATAACTTTAAGCATTTAAGTCTAAATGATTGCCTGTGGTCAGGGCCAAACCTGAATTCGAACATATTCGACATTCTTGTTAATTTCAGATTAAACAAAGTCGCCTTTACTTCAGACATAGAGAAAGCTTTCCTACAAATTTTATTAGCCAAAAAGGACAGAGATGCAGTTCATTTTCTGTGGGAAGAAAATGGTAAAATTTAAGTTTACAGATTTAATCGTGTTCTTTTTGGTGTTACGAGCAGTCCATTCCTTTTGACTGCTACTTTGAAAACTCACCTGAGAAAGCATTCTGAAGAATTCCCGACTACAACAGAATGCTTAGACCGCTGTTTGTATGTGGATGATTTTATTTCTGGAGCTGATAATGTGTCGGATGCTTTTGAGATCTCCACTCAAGCTACATCAATTATGAGCCAAGCTAGCATGGTGCTACGAAAATGGACTACGAATGACAATACATTGATGCAGTTTTGGACATATGAAGGTTTCGATACACAGCCACAAGTCAACGCTATTAAAGTTTTGGGACTGTCATGGAATCCTGCTGAAGATTGTCTAATATTGGGAAAGCAGAGCCTAGTGGACAGTCTGTCTAAAAACGAAAGTACCAAACGATTTCTACTATGCACAATTGGAAGGATTTTTGATCCGCTTGGGTTGCTTTCACCGTTTGCTATTCGTGCAAAGTTCATTCTACAAGTCTTATGGATGAAGAAAATTTCTTGGGATGAAGAAATACCTGTAGATATACAAAAAAAAATGGCTTCAGTGGTGCTTCGAAGTTCCTGATCTTTCAGAGTTACGAGTTCCTAGAAATGTGCTCAATTTACAAGAGTCAACCGATATCTTAGAGCTACACTGCTTCTGCGATGCTAGCCAAAAAGCTTACGGTGCTGCTATTTATGCAAGAGTTGTGAAGGATAATAACATCGAAGTGAATTTATTGGTTAGCAAGAGTCGAGTGACGCCACTAAGGAAAATCACTCTTCCGAGACTAGAATTACTCGGTGCTTTGCTTGCCGCCCGACTAGCGAGTAAAGTCAAGAAAACAGTGGATTTAAAAAAGCCCTCCTTAGTGTTCTTTTGGACGGATTCAAAAATAACTCTCTATTGGATTAAAGGATCTACGAAACGATGGAAATCATTTGTTGCCAATAGAGTTAACGAAATACAGAGTTTAAGTGATACCAGTGCCTGGGCACACTGCCCTGGGAAGCAAAATCCAGCTGATCTCCTCAGCAGGGGGGTCAGTGCTGACATTTTATTGAACAGTGACATTTGGTGGCATGGACCCCAATTTTTGAGAGAAAAGACTGATGCTCCGGTAGACAATAATGACATTCTAATTTCATTAGATGACTTTTCTGATGAACTAAAGAAAACTGATGACATTAATGATCATTCTCCTATTGCCTTTACTGTTTTAAATCATAGTTCTATAGTTGATGATATTCTTCCCTTGAGTAATAATTATTTAACTATTGTTCATGTTATGTGCTATGTATTTAGATTTATCAATAATGTTAGAAATGAAAAGCTTACAGGTCACCTTACATTTAGCGAGTTGAGAAGAGCGGAAATCTATTTATTTAGGTCAATCCAACAAGGTGAGTTTGTAGATGAAATTAAACATCTTGAGAGAGGTGCCTCAGTGCCCAGCAACAGCAAGGTAAAATCTTTAAACTGTTTTTTAGATAAAGACAATGTTTTAAGGGTTGGAGGCAGACTGAAACATTCTGACCTCAGTACATATGAGAAAAATCCAATTGTTCTGCCAGATAAACATCCATTAACTTTAATAATTGTGAGATATTATCATTTAAAATATTTGCATGTTGGTTCAAATGCATTATTGTATCATGTTCGACGTAAATTTTGGGTCTTAAATGGCAGAAATGTTTGTCATAAAGTTGTTTTTCAATGTATAACTTGTTTTAAAAACAAACCTGTTTTTGAGACTCAGATAATGGGTGATCTGCCCAAAGAACGAGTAACACCTTCTTACCCATTTAGTAATGTTGGAACTGATTTTTGTGGACCATTCCACATTAAATTTAAAAATCAGCGTAAGGGTAAACTAAACAAAGTTTATGTGTGCATATTTGTATGCTTAAGCACCAAAGCCATCCATTTAGATTTTGTCTCTGATCTTACTTCAGATGCCTTTATAGCTTGTTTGAAACGATTTTTTAGTCGCAGGGGTAAATGTGCAAAATTATTCAGTGACAATGCAAAGAATTATGTGGGTGCAAGCATTGAGCTCAGAAAATTGCATAAATTGGTTAAACACCCAGATGAAACACTGACTAAATTACCTGCTAAGTGAAAACATTGAGTGGAAGTTTATTCCTCCTAAATCACCAAACTTCGGCGGCCTTTGGGAAGCCGGGGTGAAATCTTTTAAGTTTAATTTGAAACAAATTATTGGCAATGCTCATCTGTTTCTTGAAGAATTTCTCACTGTGATTCTAGAAATTGAAAGCGTATTAAATTCTAGACCTCTTACTCCCTTATCATCCAAGTTTGATAATTTTGAAACCTTGTCCCCCGGACATTTTCTCATAGGGAGGCCTTTAGCTTCAATAGCTGAACCCCAACTTGTTGAGATACCAGAAAATAGGCTCTCAAAGTGGCAAAAAATAACGAAATATAGTCAACAAATTTGGAAGTTATGGAAGAGAGACTATTTAAATAACCTTCAACAACGTAGTAAATGGATGTTTGCTAAAGATAATGTTAAGGTGGGTTCACTTGTGTTAGTCAAGGATGAGCATATGCCCAGTACAAAATGGTTAACAGGTAGAATTGCAGAAATAATTTTTGGAAAAGATAAAAAAGTTCGAGTGATTAACATAGTATTACCAGGTGGTAAAATGTTAAAAAGAAATGTGAGAGACGTTTGTGTTCTTCCTGTGAATTGTAATTAGATTTATGTATTGTATATTGTAATGTGTTTCTTTCCAGTGTTTATACTGCATTTATGATTTAATGTGTCTTTTAAAATTTAACCATTGTATTGCTATTGCTTACAATTGTTTGTTATTGTGCTTTAAAATAGTGTATACTAATTGTAATAATATTTTGAAACCCGTAAGGTTTCAAGGTCGGGAGTATGTTCAGTAGTGATTCAGAGCTGCTGACAGGGGGCGCTGCTAGCGCGTTATACTCTCGACCTACGTAATTTGAATTCAGTATTCTTTTCTTTTGTGTACTTGCTGTAACAGATCTTACAGCTTTGTGATTGAGAATTTAAAATGTTTTGGAGCCAGATCATTCCTCTACAGCAACAAAATGATTAATAAATGTATAATAAAGTAAATATCTTTGTGATGATAATCTTTGTTATTAAATACAAAGTCAACCAGCTCCTGAGTACAGTTCAGATGACAAATTCAAGAATTTCATTGCCAAAGAAAGAATCCATTGGAAATTTATAATCAAGTGAGCCCCATGGTGGGGAGGGTTTTATGAGAGACTTGTGAGATCTGTTAAAGAATGTTTAAGAAAAATCATAGGAAAAGCATTGTTGACCTTCGAAGAAATGTCTACACTACTTGTTGAAGTGGAGTCAGTTCTTAATTTACGACCTCTAAGTTACGTTTACAACGACAATGACGAGCCACAACCCTTGACTCCAATGCACTTCCTAAACATTGGACAAACTGATTTGAAGTATCCTTTGACTTTTGCTAGAATCAACAGTAGCGAAACGACAAGAGAAATGCTGTTAAAAAGAAAGCGTTATCAAGAATTGCTATTAGAACAGTTGTGGGGCAAATAGAAGCAGCAATATTTATTAGATCTTAGAACTGCCCATTTCTTGTTTTAATTGAAGGAGATAATAAAAGCAAACTCTTATGGAAACTTGGTAGAATCATAAAAACTATTCTTGGACCTGATGGTAAAGTCCGATCATTCAAATTAAAAACTGGTAATGGGACTTTAAAACGTACTGTTCAACATCTATATCCTCTTGAACTTTAAAAAAAAGAAATTGAACTTTAATGATTTTGTTGTGCATTTCTCTTTTTTTCCTATTAATTATTAAATTGAATATTGTTGGTTAAGTTTGTTTAGTTAAGTTGAAAATATTTTTAAAATTTAGTTCATTTATTAGTTATAACATTTATTATGTGATAATGTTGTGTATAACCTGTTTTGTGATTGAAGCTTTTAAGTAATTAGAATTTTTTGTATTTTAAAGAATATTGATTTACGTACTTGATTGTATGTATAACTATTGAGTTAAATGAACTCTTGTCAGAGTTCAGTTGGGGAGTGTGTTAAGGAATATTCTTTGATATCCCCAAGAGATGGCGTTAGAAGACCATCTATTGGCTTACTTAATCGTTCCCCTTCTGAACACGTGACTTGAAAAAATATTCTTCTTGAAGGTAGACTTCGATGCAGTACACAATATAATTTGATTTAAATTCTTTGATGGAACTATTCAGTTCTTGCTTTTTGAGCCTTAATATTTGATTCAGGCATTTTAGCCTACATTGTATATATGTAAATATTAAGTTTAATTAAAATTTATGTAAAACCCTCCAGGCCATGCATCTCAATTTGGATTATGAATGATTCAAATTTGATCTAGAATTTCATTACAGCAGATAGCAAAGGATCTGCTGAGTGTTATTATTGTTATCTTTGCAGATATAGATTCAAGGCAAGAACGGGAATGCAAATTAAAGTTAGAGGCAGAGGAAAGAATTGCCATTGACAAGTATAAAATAGACATACAGGATTGTTACTTGAACAGAAGTCCTACACAAACAGAGAAGGAAAGATCAGTAGAAGCATTAACCAGAACAATAAGGTTACTGACAGTAAAAGTTCTGAGTAGAGCAGATGGCTGGGACTATTTCTTTTCCAGTTTAGAAAGAGCTCACGTTAATGAAAATGTTTTTAAGGAACACAAGGCCAAAATTTTAATTTATCTCTTGGGAGTGTGTGTGTGTGTGATTATGGTAAAGCCTCGAGGGCTATCTGCCTAAGGGGAGGGATGTTTTCGTGGAGGACTTTTTAAGGGAAACTTGCTCATATACACGTTACACATGGGGTAAACCATGAAAACGCCCATGCTGCCAGCCCGTTCACGGGATTCGAACCTCGGACCGAACTACCAGTGTTCAACGACTTTACCGCTCGGCCACTGGTGGGCCTATCTCTTGGGAGATAAGGCAGCAAATTTGTTAACATTGATAAGCAAGGATGATTTTGGGAATTATGAGGAAATCAAGAAAGCTGTGCTAAGAAAATTTAAACCTTCACCTCAAGCATCTTTAGATAACTTCAGGAAAGCAAAGAGGAATTCGAAGAGATTTTTGGTCAGCTCTCTAAACAATTAACTACAATGTGAGAAAATTATGCAAAATCAAGGGGTTTGACAGACTTTGAAGATCTTAATCAGTTGGTGGTGGCAGACAAAATCTACCACACCCTTGATACAGAAACTGCTGTATATGTAGGTATAAGGCAGGGAGGCTTGTGGTTCAACCCAAGAGAATTGGGAAGAGAGTGCGATATATTCTTTGCTGCTAAAGGAAGTTAGTGAAACTGAGAATGTAAATCGGGCATTGGATGAGAAACTAGTTGGATGCCAGAGGCCATAGCTGGTGTATGGAAAAGCACAGGTAACTTGAAAATTTTAAAATGTTTTGTATGTGGTTCAACTTCACATTTTAAAAGGAACTGCCCTCAGGTTAAAAGCAGCAGACAGTACAACTCAAATGAGGGAAATGATAAAGCCAGGGTAAATTTTATGGAAAAAATTTCAGGACAATGATCTCCTTGAGGACAAGGTGGTGGTAGCTCATGTAGATCCCTTGAGGAAGCCAAAGAAGGTAAACAGCTGTCAGCTTTGTAAGTTGAAAAGAGTTCCTGTTAGTGTGAATGGCGCAATGGGGAAGACTCTCGTGGATTCAGGGACAGAGATTACAATGAGTAAAGAGCTAACTAAAGGTCTGCAACTCGAGGAAGTATCGACTATATATTTGAAGGGTATTTTTGCTCGAGCTCCTCTTTGATAAACATTCCCTTGAGTATCCCTGTGGGAGAAAGCACTATTGTCACACATCAAGAGATATTGTGTGCAGTTTCAGAGTCACTATTAGAGAATATGTTTCTTCTTTCTAAGGTATTTGCCATGTGAGGAGGTCAGCTACATGGCATAGGTGAAGGGATTGAAAACTTGTATAAAGGGGCCACAAGCAACTTGGAGAGGTAGAAGAAGTCTAATGTGATGGTAAATTCAGGGAAGCTGGAGGTGGCCAGCTGTGAGGGAAGAAATTGGGCGGAAAGGAGGATGCGGAATTGAATAAAAACAAGGAAACTCAGTCTGAAGGAGTATGTACTGCAGACATATTTAGAAGAGAGCAGGAGACTTGTGAATCTCTGGTAGAAGCTTGGGAGAAGCTCAGAAAGGAAAAGGGAATTATTATACATCTGATAACTTTCTCTTTCGTAAAGATAAGATTCTTGGGGAAAGTCTGCGGAAAGCTGTACCCAAATGTCTGAGGGAGGAAATTTTACAATTAGCACATTGTTCAGTATTTGGTGGCCACATGAAGGTTAAGAAGACGTTGGAGAGGATTAGATATTCCTTTTATTGGTAAGGTCTGAGGTTGGATGTTCAGAAGTTTTGTGAGGCATGCAAAGAATGTCTGTTGACCAGACAAATTAAAACTGTTGATGGGACATCGATCACTCCTGTAACAAGGCTTGATCTGCACTTCCAAATTGTAAACATTGTTGAGATAGGTCCAATTGATTCTCCCAGCTCTAAGGGCCATAAGTACACACTGTGCATGGTAGACCAACATACCAGGTGAGCAGAAGCAGTACCTCTAATGAACCTGTCATCCATATTTACTTGTGAGGCATTGTTACACATTTTTTCAAGAGCAGGCATCCCAAATGTAATTGCATGGGACAATGGAACCAATTTTAAAGCAGACTTAAGAGTTTGAGAGACGAATAAGAGCTAGTTCGAAATTTCAACACAACTCTTTTCAACTTACAACTTTTCAACACAATCTAATGGTTTAATGGAATGGTTCCGTGTTACTTTAAAAAGAATGCTGCATCATGTCATCAGGGAAGAACGTAGAGGGTGGCATTTACAGATTCCTTACAGGGGTTGTCCCATTTAAACTCATGTATGGCATGACACCTCAGGGGCCTTCAAGTCCACATGGACAGAGAAACATGGAAATTAACAATTAGATGCGACTGCTATTCACATGTATTTACAGAATCTAAAAACTAAATTGGAGAAGCTGGACAGGCAAACCTCACTGCTAGAATTCAACAAGAGAGAACAGCACACTACTTTAATTTGAGTTATTTCAATAAAACATTCCTGATTCTAATTCCTGATTCTAATAACAAACTGTATGCAATTTGGCAAGGTCCTGCAAATATATTAGAGCAGAGGGTTTCTTACTCCTTCATAGCAGAAATATAAGATGGCACCAAAAGGCATTTTCATCAGAACAAGATCAGACCTTGCATAGTTTGATCACAAGCATTGAATGTTATCTTGGAGGGAGAAGAGGAGTTTGGGGAAATGGAATCTTCTCTGGTTATCAAAGGACGGAGGAGTTTCTCAGAATGCCTGGAGGAGTTAGAAATGTTGAATTTAAGTTTTATTCAGAGGACTAGACAAGTTTACTCAGGCAA
Organism: Stegodyphus dumicola; assembly: GCF_044657685.1. NCBI lineage: Eukaryota > Metazoa > Arthropoda > Arachnida > Araneae > Eresidae > Stegodyphus > Stegodyphus dumicola. The sequence continues at coordinate 189,265,473 of NC_140781.1, forward strand.
TATCAGACATTGTTTACATGTCCAGTTCCACCAGCCCGACTAGGGACGCACAGGATCAGATATAATAAGCAAAGGGTTATTTACATATATTTTTTTCCTTTGTGCTCTGCTGGTGCTTTTTGTATGTTTGCAATGTTTCTTCCTTTGTTCAACTAATAGTGTCATAATCTTTTGTATTGTTTATTGTGTAAGAATCACATTAACAATTATGTTTTTTTGGGTAATGAAACATGTCTCCAGGAAAGGACAACTTTCATCTTGGCAGAGGCATGTCATGTATATGCTCGATTTAAAGAAGCTCCCAACCTAGTCCTGCGGGAGAGTTTGGCAAGCCCAGCCACCCCGATCAGAGAAGAAAGGGGTATCTGGCAACCAAGGGGGGGAAGAAGTGTGGACGGGAGAGTGCGGCATGCATGTTGTGATGAGGCAAGAACTTTTTGAACTGAAATGTAGTCGTTATATTCAATGGTTCTCTTTGAGTATGCTGTTAAACATAATGCGCATATCATGTTAAGAATGTAGAAATGTATCATGTGACTCTGAAAAATTGCTATATTGTGTAAAAAGTATAAATATATTTTTTGTTACTTTGGAATGAGTGTGTAGTTCATTTTTCACGTCATGAATATATGTCAAATGTGTATACGTGAAAAACTCACAAGGTTCAGAGATATAGAAAGAATGAGAACATCACAGAGTAATAACAGTAAAAATCATAATTTAATTAATAAAAAATATATAAATCAATATTATTTATCAAAGCCCCTTTATTCCTTATTTTAGTTTCTGCATTTCCATTCTCGATTTTAAAAATAGTAATAACTTTTTCTGGATTGCATCTATCAAAATTATTCTGTTTCATATGGTCTTACATAAGGTGTAATGCTGGAATCATATAGCCAGTCACAGATTGATTTCAATTTTTAGAATCAAAACCTTTCTCTTAATAAGCTTCCATATTCAGTAACTATGCACTTTGTTTCTACCTCTCTTGCAACTAAGGTGCTGAGTATTGAAACAGTATCAAAAATGTTAATACTCTGTAAGCACAATTAGAGTGCCAAGTTATTTGTGGCTGCAAATATCAGTTGAAATAAAAATGAATATTTAGTCTGCTTGGGCTGCCAAGTTGCTGTTCATTATAGATCACTATATATGCCATCAATATTTTCTATGACATTACATATATACATGAATTTCCCATAATAATATATGCAGGATATACTACAAAGATGTTACCACGTTATGTAAATGACGATTCAGAGGAAGGTTGAGTAATATGTTTTACCTAGCTTTGAAGTTATTATTGGAGATAAAAATTCTCTAGACATGTATAGTGTTTACGTTGCTGTCATATTTTCTCTCTTTTCATTCATGGTCTCCCGAGGTCATGCGCTGTAACTTTCAATTTTACGGCATGCTGAAGGACTGTTCATGCTGTGAAACTAAGAGATCCTGCATCAGTGAATTAGCAGTGTTTAAGCTGTGAAACTAAGTGATTGTACAATCTTTGTTCATGAATATCCAGCGTGATTCAGTCTGTGAGTTTCATTATGTGTCACCATCTCGTGGAGAGTATAATACAATAAGTGCATCAAGAAACATGTTTACCAAAAAAAGAAAAAGAAAAAAAAAAAAAAAAGAGTTACGTTGAATAAAGAGTTTTGTAAAGAATTACTTTTATGTAAAAGAGTTACTTTGAACTTTTATTTTAATTTTGTGATTATTATTATACATTTTCAGTATAGTAAATGTGTAACAAAACAGTTTTTTGCTATTTCTTATTTACTGATCAACATATTTTATTCTAGGCTGTTAAATGTCTTGAACGAGTCTTAATTAATCATCACCAGAATAAGGAAAATGACTTATCTTCATCAAATAAGAAACAGATTGAGAAAATATCTGAAAAGATGTCTGCAATTCGAACATCAGATCCACTTCCTGATAATGAAAACAGTTGGTCTAGTCAGTCTGTTTTAAAGTCAGTGAAGAGCACAGAGGAACAGTCCAATGTTGAAATACATATAAAAATTTACTCTAAACTTGGACATTTTAATTTATTATTAGAGGATTATCCCAAAGGTAACTATAAAAACATGAATTGTGTATATTATGAACATGTATAATTTCAATACTGCAACTTTTTAGTTGGTGTTTTAGTTTAAATTCATAGCATACATTCTTTACTTAATAATCTGCACAAGAAACACAATCTGTAGATAGTGTTATTTGGGAGCATACTGTTGCTAAATTGATGAAACATTCAAAAGAAAATATCAATGTCTACCCTCTTGCAAACTGTTTAGTGTGGCAGGAAAACAGAGACCAAATAAAAAATCATGAAAATTTTTCTTTAGCGGCTAATAGCCTAGTGAATCTTTTTATATCTTCTAAAAAGTTTTTCTGCTTCGTTTTCTTTTTAATGTATTAGTTGCACTGTTGTAGCAAAAATGCTATGCATCAAAATGCTAAAGCATTGTGACTGCATGAAATAATTATAGTAAGCAATCATGCATTTCTCTTGTTGTTGTTTTGTCCAGAAGTTAGTGCAGAAAGGTGAAATATGGCCAAAAGCATTCACAACAGCCCTAGCGACGTTGACGATCCTCAAAGAATATTTCGATCTGTTGTGTAAAATAAGGGTATGCAAGCAATGCCATTAAATAGCTGCTCGAAGGCTTAGGAGCCTTTAAATGTCTTGCTGAACTGCATTTATACATTTAAACTTAAAAGAAGAGAATCTGTCTTTTTTAAAGTTTTTAAGAGCCCCCTACTTGCCTTATATATATATATATATATACTTGCCTTATATATATATATATATATATATATATAAGGGATAGATGGGGGGCCTTTGGAAGCAGGTAAAACAGCAGAATTCAGTGTTTGCATGTATCCAGATTTCAACTAAATATAACAGAAAAAAATGCTGAATGCTTTTGTTTTGATTTCCTTCTAGAGGAGAGATTTCAAGTTATTAGTTATAACTGCAGCCAGACTGTTGCTTGAGTTTATTGTGAGAACAAGTTTTGAATTTATTGAGGCAAGCACATGAAAAAAAATAGCAAAAATGAAAGACTCATCCTTTAGAAAAATCATTTCCTAAAACTGAAATTCCCAGAACTGCCAGTTTTAGGAAATGATTTTATATTGCAGCCATGTGTCAAATTTTCTCTTAAATTTGAAAAGAATGAATTGGCTGAGGTAAAAATTGCTACTTCTTGTAGGCATTGTAGACTGACTACACACCAGTTTGTGTTTTAAAACTTGATTATACAATTTGTTTATATTTATCTAATAATAATAATTGATTAGTTTGGAAGAAAATTTTAAGAAGGATTAAAATCTCTCTTTCTTTCTCTTCATGTTTCTTACTTTCACAGTTTACATTTTTTTTTTTTTTTTTCAGTTGTCAGAACTGAATAGTTTATAACTCTTCTTACACAAATTAATTTAAATATTAGTTGTATATATAATTTTAGACTTAGGTTTAGTTTATTACAGCAAAGCACACTAGGGCTATCTGCCTTAGGGAAGGAATACCTTCCCGGAGGAGGCCCACCAGCGGCTGAGAGGGAAAGTCACTGAACACTGGTAGTTCGGTCTGAGGTTCGAATCCCATGAACGAGCTGGCTGCATGGGCATTTTCGTGGTTTTCCCCATGTGTAACATGTATACGAGCCAGTACCCCTTAGAAAGTCCTTCACAAAGGCATCCCTCCCCTTAGGCAGATAGCCCTAGTGTGCTTTGCTATAATTTAATAAACCAAACCAAATCTTCCTGGAGGACTTTCTAAGGAAAAGTGGCTCATGTATATGTTATACATGGGAAAACCATGAAAATGCCCATGCAGCCACCCTATTCATCTGTTTTCGAAACCAGGCCGGAGCTACCAGTGTTCAGTGATTTTACTGCTGGGTCTCATAAATTTAGGGGAAAATATGCAAGTTTCTTTGCTTCATAAGTTTTTTAAAAAACTGATAATTATATTTTATTTGATATGATTCATAATGGTTTGATGTAAGTATATTTGAATTTCTTACATTGCATAGAAAAAAAGCTACATAATAACGAATGCTAGTTATTTCAAAAACTGACGTGTTATAGTCTCCTAATACTTAACATAGGCTTAATACCTAGACTTCTGTGACCTAATATAGGCCTTTCATACTGGTCATTGTAATAAACAGCCATTATAACAAGTGTTGATTTCACATGCTAACATTTTTAGCATGTTTACCTTACAATCTAAAGACATTCACTTTCCAAATGAGAAAAGCTATGAAGGGGACAGACAGCAATCAGCTATTTTACATAAATAGTGCATGTTTTCCTGAAAACTGAAGAGATCCAATGGAAGCTTTTCATAATGATATAGGCTTAAATAAGATTACTTAAAAAATTCTTATAAAGCTTTTTGCTGAAATTTTCTGTAAATGTTTAATCTTAAGACATTTTTTGTACATAATTGTATTAGATATCTTTTATGCATATGTTTAATCAGAGTCGAGCCAAGGTTTCACCCAATAACATAACTTTAGAAAGGAGAGGAGTGAAATTAAATTGCAACAAATAAACACTATGAAGACAGTGACTGAAATATAGATCAGAGTTGCAATGTCTTAAAAAAAATTTTTTTTTTTTACCCTCCGATCGAAATATTAGCAAATTTCTAACCTCTCAGACTTTGAGGATAGTTATTGTAGTTATTGTCCGATGTTCTTTTTTGCCCCTACTTCAACGAGATTTGCACTGCTCACAACTATAGGGTTTTAGAAATTCCCTTTTGTTTTCCCTCAATGGTGGAATGCTAGCTCGGTGCAAAAAACTTTCAGCGTAATTTACTTGCTCTGTAAAATTCTTCACTTATACTACCATTTGAAAGATGCAAAATGTAATGCAATACAATGAAAATATTATCAAAAACATATTTTTTAAAAAATTAAAGGATAATATTTAAAAGAATATACACATTAAAAAAGAAAGCTATTATCACAAAAATGTAAGAAAGAAAAATTAATAGTGATGGCTTGAATGAGGGAATATTTGTTACAATGCAATGCGAAAAAAATCAATAATTTTTTTAACTAAATATTAAAAAGAAAAAGTTGCTAATATCATTAAAATGCAGAGGGATTTGTTATATATATACAGTCAAAAGTCGTTAATTCGGACACCCATAATCCAGAATAATCTATAATCCAGACCTCAAAGCTACAAACTTTCTGCGCATGCGTCGCGTAACACCTTTACGGCTGCGAATATGCGTGTGCGCATGCGCATAATACGTTTACGCATACGCATTTAATGTATAAAGTACGGTATAAGCTAAGCTGAAAATTATCTAATTCGGTTAACGTTGCAGATTGCATTGTTCCTTAATCTTCGAATTGGATCCGGCTTATTATTTTTTGCAGACTGTTAGAGCAATTTTATAAAAGTAGGCTTGAACTTTCGATTATGTCAAATAGAATTTCTGATATATATTTACTAATATGTAAAGGATCTACAAAACGAAGGTATGTTTCTAAGTCCATTAAACAAAAAGTGGAATTGCTGCAAAAAAATGGATAAAGGCATATCCTTTGTTTATCTAACCATTCCAAAATCTGTTTATCAATTTCACACTGCTCTGTGGCGGGGGGGGGGGTGAACACCGCAGCACGCAATGAATTGGAAGTTGATCTGTCAGCACTATCCTTATCTTCAGGGCAGATGTTTTTATTTTATTTGGCTTATAATTCCTTACTAAATGTAGTATTTCATCTCAATGTACTCCGTCTTTGATATGATTTAAATCAAATTCCTCGTCATTATAATTCGCTTCCGATAGTGAAGAAAGTAACACAGAGGTTAGTGAAAACGAAAAAATTTCGATTGACAAATTAGTCGGTATTCTCGACACAGCAATTATAGGACTTGAACAGAGGAACTTTGTAACTGAACAAGAAATTATGTCTGTTTATAGAATTAAAGAGAAAGTATTATCACATTAAACGAAGCAACTTAAACAACTTACATTGAAAGAAATGTTTAATCAAGTAAACAAATAAATATTAAGCTTTTTTTTTGTAAATTTTGATACCCTTTAGATCATAATTGTTCTTTATTTCATAAATTACGGTTTCATATTTTTAATTTTATAATTTCTGCATGCCATCTTACCAGATTTAAACTAATGATCTATAATCCGGAATCGCCGAAGTCCCGACGAGTCCAGATTAATGACTTTTGACTGTATATCATTAAAATGCAGAGGGATTTGTTATATATATATATATATATATATATGTGTGTGTGTGTGTGTGTGTGTGTGTGTGTATATAGCTAAAATTGTTACTCGATTTTTCATAAAATTGAATGCTTATTCGTGCATGAAGCAAATGGTAAAAATTTATTTTGATGTGTAAATTAAAATTATTAATCAATACATGCAATTTTAAACTATATTCAGTTTGAAAAACAAATTAAAACTGATTAGAATAATATGTATTGATGTTAAGCATACCTAAGAAATATTTGCTACTCAGGCCTATTTTCTATGTAAGACAGTGTTTGCAAGAGTTAATGTTCCATCATTCCACTATGAAATAGCAAATTTGTGGGTTTCCCTAGTTTAGGGAAAGCAGTCAGCAGGAAATAGAAAACGTTCCATTGTATTCCCTAGTATCTCATCTGAAAATTAACAAAAGTGACCCCCTGAAGGAAAGGTTTCAAAAGTCTTTGCACTTTCAGCTCAAAGGGGAGTGGAAGTGTATTCTTTTCCCCATCTTTTTAAATGAAAACAACTACAAGCATTACAATCTTTTAAAGGTTAAAGAAGCTGAGACATTTATAATCAAGAGAATTCTAAAACGTATTCATTAGCTACTAAATTTTTGCTGAGTTTGCTCATAAAGGTATAAAAATTTTTATTTAATTATTTGAAATATAATGAATGATTTATTAATTAGAAATTTGCCTCGATGAGATCTGAATTGGGGAGGGTTGTGTTAGTGATTCACCCAACCCATGAAGGTAGGAAGTAAGAGGAGAGGCCCTAATTGGTTTTCCGCATACACTGCTTTGAAGCAGTGGAGATCAAAACATTCAGTGACTTACCATTAAGATCAGTGGCTTTTGACATGATTGGATGTAAACATTTTGTAATTACATCGTAAATGTATGTATAAATATATGTATTTTCTTTTTCTACAATATTTCAGAGTCCTGAGTATGTGAAAAGAATACATTTTTAATTAACATTTCATTCGGAACAGAATTAAATGCTAAACCTTTCCCATAACAGTTTAATTTGAATGAATATTTTCATAAGTTTTTAGTTACGTTAGAAAAAAAATTAAGGTACTTCAATTTTATTTGGGGAAGGATTACAAAATTTAAATCAAAGTTTACTGTATTATTAATATTAAAACTACACATTATTTCTTTTCTATTTACAGAACTTCATCCTCAAATATTTTCTCAAATATGAGATGATTGTTTAGCTGAGGCATCTTTTAAATCAAAAATCCGAGTCAATTTATAATTAATGCTCGATTCAGTTTATTTCAAATTAGAGAACCTTTTATTTTCGTAGTGAATTATGTTGAATATTGGTGCTGATTTCTATGTACTTAATTTTCTATGACTATTTCTGAAAGGGAATTAAAAAAAAAAGTACTATTATTTAAAACTTGTAACTGAGTTATTACAAAATGTAAGGAAATAATTCTTATAATACTTAACATTTTTTTTAAACCCTTAATTTCAATAAATACATATTCTAAAAACTCTTTACTTCTTCTTTAAGTACGCATCTCATAGAATTTGCTTTACAACTGCTTTTAAAAGATTGCTTTCCAGTACAAACATTTCTTGCTTAAATAGTTTTGTAAACATATTTGTCAATGGAATTTCAATTTATGTTTACCATTAAATATTACAATTATTATATAATGTAGATTATATTTATATTCATTATAAATTTAGATATATTTAATAATTACATTTCTTCACAGTAACTTTCATAGGAGTATGTAATTTTGTATATTATATACATATTATTATATATAATTTTACATAAATGTGTGGTTACAAGGTCAAGGAAAAGGTAACTTATTGGATAGCTGTCTGTATAAATTTATTGATTTTGATGAGGATTGCAGCATATGGTGGCAATTTCATTTTTTAGTTAACCCAAAGTGATTATTTTTCATTTAAATAAAAATAAAATGATAAGTTTAAAATAAGCAACTGTTTAGCCTCTCCTCTAAAAAATTTAAAAAAATATGTTACAATAATATGTGGATGACAAAAAAAATGTATTTTATTTAAAACATTTTGTTGTTTGAAACATAAAATAAAAGTAGCGAATACTCTATCAAGGGTATCGAAAGAAATATACGATTTTAAAGGGATCGTAAGGTATTTTTTATTCTTTATGCATAACACTTTTTGCTGAATCTATATTTTTGTAGTCCAACAGCTTAGAATTTTATAAAACAAGTTCATAATCAAAATCGCTATTGTAAGTTATTAAAAAATAACCAAGATGGGACTTTTGTGTAAATGTCACTAAACTATACAAATTGGTATTATATATCACACAATGAATGTTTCTTTTATCTGGAAGTGTCCGGCTTTTTGATTTATGGCTTTCTGGAACTATTGTGTGTAGAAATACTATCAAAGCCCTGTCAAGGAAGCTTCTGGATGTAAACAAAAAAACACTCCACTTGGAGACCAAAGCCTGGGAGTACTGCTTCACTCATAGTTCGGGAATGGCTCCTCCTTTCATTCTTACATCCATGACACAACCCTCCTCACTCTGCAGAAGTTATTTTCATAACATTATGTTGCTTATTTTATGGAATTCCGTGTATCTATATACATACACAGACTCAATTGTTTCTCATTTACACTAAACTAATTAAAACTTTCATTCTTTCCAAATTTTCTGAGGAGATTCTTCAGTGAATTCGAAATAGATATTTAATCTGCTTTCAGTCTGGTAGTTTAGTTTTTACATGAGTAATTTGGGAAAAAAATTTTAACGCATTGACTGCCACTGCACTTTTCGGATTCTGGTCCGAGAAACCAAATCAATTTAATCATATTATATTATTAAAAATACTAATCATAATTTCTAACAATCAGTAAAATGTTTACAGGATTTTTTTTTTGTTGTTGTTGTTGAAGAAAAGGTCCTACAAATTATCTCGTAGTTGGCTTTTGTTAGACAAAGCTCTTCAATGAAGCCCACTACGAGTTGATTCGTACAGACGTGCTTCATCTTGCCGCCTCGGTACAGCTGAAATAAGGACTAAGCGAGTAAGTAACTCGTAGCGGCGCAAAAGTGGCAAGTCAAGAACTACAAGATGCCTCATATTGGGCGTCCTGAAGAAGAGCATTAATATGAGTTATCTCGTGTTAGGCAGTCAACGTGTTAAACATTTTTATTTATGTTGCATACGATGAAAGTAAATATTCACTCCAGAATCCAACTGAAGATGTAACTAGGAATTTTTAGCAACCTTGCTTTCTCAGCAATTAGAAAGTAAAATGATTGAGCAAGTGATTCACAAAATATTTAATTTGCAATAAGTGTTCACACAAAATGATTTGTAAAGCTATATGACTTTTCGTAAAATAAAAATACAACTACAAGAAACTGACATAGTTAACAGTAGATTTTATAAAAAATGTAATGATTTTGCTTCGCTAAAAGAAAACTAATAAAATTATAAGATGCCTGAAACAGGTATAATAATTTTTATTACACTGTTATTTTATTTTGGGGGAATTATTTTGTATATTAATTTATTTCTGTATAATTCATTATTATGATCGAATACTCAGTGTATATTTTAATCAAGTTAATATAAATCAAAGAAGTAACTAGGCATGATTCAGATATTTAATTAAGAATAAACTTTGCAAATTTAAAGAGAAATCCTGGTATGTTATTTGCAGTTCTCAATTTTTGGAACATGTCATTTGCAGCATTTAATTTTGTTCATATATTTAATCTCTTACTAGCATTGCTATTGAATAAAAGTTAAAAAATCAGTCTTAATATTTAAATTAAATTTGTTAATATGAATGATTGGTACAGGTTAATGTAAATTATCATCCTGCATTATTTTAAAAGAAATTACATGATGGAGAATCTGCATGTATATCATCAAATTTAAATAACGTAGTCTGCTGCCTTAACATGTGAATCTGGAAGTGCGAATTTTGAATCTATAATAGCAAATCCAGTTTACATTGATTCAACTGTAATAGTTAAAGATTTGCTGATTTGAATGGATTAATACCTGATACCAAGTCAGTATTAGAATTACTGGAATAGTTGCACCTCATTAATAATAACTAGTATGTTGGTGGTGTGAATAGCATTAGCATATTAGGCAGATTATGCCTCAAGTCTTCTTTGTATGTTTAAGAAAATGTTTAAGTCTTAGAGATGGGGAGGGGGAAAAAAAAAAGAAGAAGAAGAAGACTGTTTCTGAAGCAGTTAGTTAATCAATAAGGTAACAAAAACTTTTAATGTGCTCATATTTTTACTATCTACAAACAGTTTTCAGTATTTTTTCCATAAAATAAAAATTGCAGAGACAAAGAAATAATTTTTATTAGTAATGTATTGGCATTTTGCTTGATTAATCACTTGCCATCTTACAAGGAGTTTCATGAGTATTCTTTAAAAAAAAAAAAAAAAAAAATTCAAATAGAATTTGAAGCTTTTATTTGAAATCAAGGTTTTTAACTGAAGATTTCTACAAAACAAATGATTGCATGGTCCTTAAAAGTACTTAAAAGTCCTATGGTATTTTTAAAATGATTTTTGGTCCTTCTTTAAAAGTCCTTAATTTTACTCAAATGAGATCTCCGTCTATTTTTTCCATAGCTGCCATTTTGGAAGAGTAATTTTTGGCGATGCATTGAAAAATATGTATTTGATGGGATAAGGTTTAAATTCCTCCCGGCTTCTTAATGTAAATGGTGGATACTCAACTTTTAGTCATGATGTCCTGCCTCTACTGTAACAAACATTTGAAACTAATTTCGTTTTGGGGAATGAAGAATTCATAAAATATTACATCAGAAACAGTTTTCCCTTTTTTGGATACGAGTTCTTTTTTTATGCAGCGGTAAATTTAATCATTTGCCATCTTATAAGGAAGTCTCATAAGTTGTTGACTTGTCAACCTTTTGATGATTTCAAGATCAGTTTGTATAAAAAATTTTATATTCAGGGATTTGAAAATTTTTCGGCGATTTTTTTAAAAAAATGTAGTAATGTTGAAATATATCATAAAAATAATGATAATATATTAAAATTATATTTAAGAAATAACATTAAAACATTTTTATTTTCTTCTGCCATATATTAAAGTGACATTATTTTCCATAAGATTTTTTTTCGTATGTTTCAAAATACATTCAAAAGTCTTTAATCTGGACTCGTCGGGACTTCGGTGATTCCAGATTATCGGTTTTTCCAGATTATAGATCATCAATTTAAATCTGGTAAGACGGCATGCAGAAATTATAAAATTAAAAATATGAAACCGTAATTTATGAAATAAAGAGCAATTATGATCTAAAGGGTATCAAAATTTACAAAAAAAAAGCTTAATATTTGCTTACTTTATTAAACATTTCTTTCAACGCGCGCATGCGTAAAGCATACATTACGCATAGTCAAAATTAGAAAATTGCAACCAGAAAACTATTTGATGTGTATTCGTGATATTTATATACTGACAAGGAATTTGATTTAAATCGTATCAAAGACGGAGTACATTGAGATGAAATACTACATTTAGTAATGAATTATAAGCCGAATAAAATAAAAACATCTGCCCTGAAGATAAGGATAGTGCTGACAGATCAACTTCCAATTCATTGCGTGCTGCAGCGTTTCCTCCTCCCCCCGCCACAGAGCAGTGTGAAATTGATAAACAGATTTTGGAATGGTTAGATAAACAAAGGATATGCCTTTATCCATTTTTTGCAGCAATTGCACTTTTTGTTTGATGGACTTCGAAACATGCTTTCGTTTTGTAGATCCTTTGGCAGCTCCAAAACCGGAAATTCTTTTTGACATAATTGAAAGTTCAAGCTTACTTTTATAAAATTGCTCTAACACTCTGCAAAAAATAATAAGCCGGATCCAATTAGAAGATTAAATAACAACAAAATCTGCAACATTAACTGAAATAGATAAATAGATAATTTTAGCTTAGCTTATACCATCCGTTATACATTAAACGCACATGCGTAAACGTATTATGCGCATGTGCAGAAAGTCTGTAGCTTTGAGGTCTGGATTATAGATCATTCCGGATTATGGACGTCCGGATTAAAGACTTTTGACTGTTTGAATGTGTATAAGTTTCCTCTTATAATATCAATTCACAATTTTCTTTTCTGATTTGTTTTTAAAAGTAATCTGCTGGGTTTTTGCTCATACTGAGTTGACAGGGATAAGTTTTCTTTCAGATTTAAGATTTTGCACCTCTGAAAGTTTAGAAGGATTTGAAGGCAAGATTGGATACCTGCAATTTCCGGGAAAATATGACATAATCAAAAGTGTCTTTATGGCATTAGCACATAATAGACATGCTTTATAGGAAATTCATGACAAGTTTCTTATCTTTTAGATAATTTTCTGAAGAACAGTGGAAACAAAATTATTTAAATTTTCTCCTTTTGATCCCAGAAGTCTTCTTATGGCATTATCGTCCAATTATTTTCTGATTTTTCTAACAGACACAAGCACTGAAGCAACCAAAGAAAGCTACGGAATCGAAAACCAACAATTATTAGATTCATCATATATGTCGCAGGTTACCATACTTACCTCAGTGCCCTAAGTTCTAAAAAATTTTAAATTCCCAAATTTTCTTGCTCGGTGCCTCATGAAATTCTAAAAGTGCTGCCACTCTGGTGCTGGCCTTGACTGTGTATCATTTCATATTTATTCTCAGTACTCATACTATTAAAGAAGTGAAATTAGCAGTTTCTTCCATATAAATGAAGTATAAGCGGTTCTTTAGAATAACAAAAATCTTTAATTAAATCTTAAAATTCTAAAATGAAGACAAAGAAGCAAAAAATTGATTTTAAGATCAGAGAGAATATTCTTCAAAGGTACATTTTTGAAACATTAACAAATTAGTGGATAAAGCAGAGACTAGTGGGAACATTGATTTAATAATTGAAACAAACTTAGAAAATATGTCAAAGAGAAGGAAATTGATGTAAATTAGCTAAAACATCTGGAAACTTTTTCATAATTGTATCATAAATTAATTGTTCTTAATTGCAAATTGTTCTTAGTGCCTTTTTAATGGATACCAGTTTAGAAATAAAAACAACTGCAATTGTAACCATGTAAAATCTATTATGACTAAGGGTATCTAACTATATAATTTAATTATTTGTGTCTAACTGCTTACCCTTAGATTATCTCTACATTTTAATTAAGCTGAGTTATCGCTTTTCCTTAATCCTTATTGCGGATGCAAGATGTAACACAAAAATATGAAAATGAACATAAAACTTTACTCCTTACATCTAATGAGACTTAAAATAATACAAAAACAACCTATCGTCTTTGGTGCTTCAGCGACTTATTGGAATTTTATATTAAATACTGTATATTAACTGTGTTACTACTTCAGAAACTATATATGAAGTTGTGACACTGATCAGGCTAGATAAAGTATAACTAGCTAACTTTCAACCATACCAACGTCAGGCATTTACATCTGTTTTGATCGGTATCTCTCCGTCTCTAAAGAAATGGCTGCAGTGACAGCAGCCAAGCTTCTGTTATTCGTCATGCTGATTAACGTTGTAGTTCACAGCCACTTGACGTAAAATTTGCATAAACCTCTGGACTGAGCAAGAATGTGACAAAATGAGTCATAAAAGAAAGATCATTATAAAGCTAAACTATTGGTAAAATTTAACGAAAAAGTTGCTAATCTTCTTTAAAGTATGTGGGACTGTTATAAGTGTTTCAAGAAATTTCATAATTTAATGCTAATTGCTTGAAAAGGTTTATGAATTTTATTCTTGAATTTCTTTTATAATTAAATATTAGATTATGTTTAATAATAATGCATCCTACTTATAGATTCATTTTATTCTTATAAATAGCAAATGTGAATTTCAAGTGTAGAAAATTGCTTTAATTTATTCAATTTCTATTTGCTTGGTAGGTTCTTAATATTTTTCATAGATGGTCCTTAAAAGTATATATTTTCCATGGACAGAGATGTGTATGAACCCTGTTGTCAGATAATGCATGTGAAGGCCATGTGGTTATACATTTCCAACTAAGCTGTTATATTTTCTGATGCGTGTCTGGTTTCTTTTGTGATTCACCAGTTTTAAACACTTTTGTTATAAAACATCTTTTAACTTAGTTAGTGACAGGATTCTGTGAAATTTGTTTATTTGTATCTTGTTAAAACCTAAGAATTAAAAATGTCCTTATAAGCTGAACAAACTGATGATATGGCTGTCTTTTAGTGAAGATCTGCTTTTGATACACAGTCCAGTCACATTAATGTGACCACCACGTACTTTCCATGTCAGAGTTAAATAACCAATCACAGAAGGCAGGTGGCAGCACAGTGCAGTTGAGCGTATATAAAGGGTGTGTGAGGGCTTCGGAAAAAATTTCAGTCGTTGGCGTAATGCAGAAACGAAGCGATTTATCCAACTTCCAAAAGGGCATGATCATTGGCTTTCGGGCCAAGGGTGGAAGCATTTCCGAAACGGCTGAGTTTGTGAACTGTTTGCGTGCCGCCGTGGTAAAAGTGTACCGTGCATGGCAAAATGGGACTGTCCAAAATCAGCGACGTGGCAAATGTGGTGCACCACGGGCCATAGATGACAGAGGCGAACGACGGTTGCGGAGATGCGTTCGGGCAGATAGACGGGCTACCATTGAGCAACTGACCACCAAAATGAACCAAGGGGCTACCAAAAGTGTCTCCCAAAGTACTATTCAGCGAACATTGCTGCGTCTGGGCCTCCGAAGCAGACGCCTGGTTCGTGCACCTATGCTGAGTGCTGTTCATCGACGGCGAAGGCTAGAATTTGCACGCCAGTACAGCAGCTGGACGTCCACTGAGTGGCGACAGGTTGCGTTTTCGGATGAATCGCGTTTTATGCTCCATCGGACAGATGGACGTTGGCGTATAAGGCGTGAAACCTCTGAAAGGAACCACCCTGCAACCATTGCCGGAACGGTCCAAGCTGGAGGCGGGAGCATTATGGTCTGGGGAATGTTTTCCTGGCATTCTCTAGGTTCACTGATCATTGTGGAAGGCACAATGGATCAATACAAGTACGCATCTGTCCTTGCGGACCATGTTCACCCCTATATGCGCATTGTTTTTCCTCAGGATGATGGCATCTTCCAGCAGGACAATGCGAGGTGCCATACAGCTGCCAGTGTACATGCGTGGTTTGAAGAGCACCAGGATGAGTTTACCGTCCTTCCCTGGCCAGCAAACTCACCTGACTTAAACCCAATCGAGCATCTGTGGGACCACCTCGATCGAGTTGTTCGCGCCATGGATCCTCAACTGCGTAATCTAGCGCAGCTGGCCACAGCATTAGAGTCGGCATGGCTCAACATCCCAGAGAACACCTTCAGGGACCTATGTGACTCTCTTCCTGCACGTCTCGCAGCAGTCCGCTCTGCGAAAGGTGGTTATTCTGGCTTTTGACAGATGGTCACATTAATGTGACTGGACTGTGTATTATTTGAACAGTGTCATCAAGCTTTGACAATGATCTTTTACTTTCAGTCTTTGTGTGAACAATCCATTTTTCATCAACAGTTTTTAGTTGTTTCAAGAATAAATCATTTTGGTAGCATTTCAAAAGCAAGTCAGATATATTAACATGTTTGAATTTAAAGTAAAATAATGCACTGAACAGATATTAATTTAGAAGTCAAATAACAAAAATCAGTATTTTATTTTCAAATTTTTTCAGGCCTAGTTTTGATGGTTTTACCGAACCATCATGCTCAAACTTTGGCAGCTGAGCTTTATTAACTTTAAAGTTAACTTTGGCATGTTAATATGGTATTAACTTGCCATTGTAATAATGTTTTAGTACTAAATTTTCAGAATGTAACAAGACATGTTTATTGATTAATTTACAAATCAATAAGACATATAATATTATAATAATAAAAAAATTAATGAATATTTGTACACTGAAGAGCCAAATATTTTGACCACTTTCTCAGTAATGCATTGCACGACCTTTGCCTGCAGTGGTCTTGGCAGAAGACTGGAGATAGGGTGTACCAAATGTCTAAGCCAGTGATTGCCAAACCGTCGATCACAAGCTACTAGTAGCCTGCGGGGACATTTTCGGTGGATTGCGTTAATGCTTCATTTGGCTAACCTTGATTCCTCCACTGAGCTGATGCTGAAAACAGAATGAGCTGGACAGCAACTGCATGTTTTTCCTGCACAACTGCCATTGTCAGTCTCGTAGTTATTTGTATATGCGTGAGGTTGTGCATGTTATGTTTTTCGTGTGTATATTAGACATTTGCTAATTTGAATAGTTTGATTTACGTACTGGTGATAAGCTAGGTCTGTTCTAATAATAGCATGTTAAAGCAAATAGCAAAGAACTAATCAGTTTCATTAAGAACGGGAAACCGATTACTTTATCCAAATAAAGGACAAATGTGTGTGTTTACTGTGCTATGCAAGTGTATCAGTTGGAAAGAAAGGGTCAATATGTTGCCTCATTCTCATAAAAGCTAGAACTGTGGGGGAAAAATATCATCCAGGGTGAATACGAACACTAAGCCTCTTTGAAACAAACCCTTGACAAGCAAGGGTCTTCCTTGCCTCCTCACAACAGCAAATAATACACTGAAATTATTTCAGATTTGAGAAGTGAATGCAATAAATGCTTTCAAGATTTTAAAAGGATTTCAACCATTGCACAGTTTCTCAAATCCCCTTTCGTAGAAATTGATACTGAAAAGTTTTCTACTTGTGTCATGGAGCATTTTGATTTTCAAAAAGACAATGCTGCAAAAGAGTTGGAACTGATTGATTTTCAAAATGATTTATCTATAAAATCACTTTCCTCAAGCCCTGAAAATAATTGGTCTCTTATTCCTAAAGGAAAATGCTAAATTTTTGTCCAGGTTTGTCTCAAAATTGAAGTCAATGTTCAGATCTATTTATATGTGTGAGATTTTTATTTCCAGCAAGAAATTTATTAAAAATAAGTACATAAACAGACTCACTGATGAACACTTTTTTTTGACAGCTGTATTCGAATAGGAATTTCTACCCACTCTCCTCCCAACATTAAAAATCTTATTGATGACTAGGGGGAAAAAAAAAAAACGAGTTCCATCCTTCTCTTTAAAGTTAATAAGTCTTAAAAAAATCTGTTATTACATTTGGTATTTATTACTAATTACACAGGTTTATATATATTTACTAGAAATGTAAGTTTATAGGCAATAAACAAATGTAAGATTTTTTAAAAAAATTGTTACTTCTTTTGGTTGGTAGCAATTTTTTTAAAAAAAATTGGTACTTCTTTTGGTTGGTAGCATTTGAAGACGGTACAGTAGTTCAGAAGCTTCAACACGTTTGGTGGCCAATGGTCTAAGCAGTGGTCGTGCAAAGTTGAGATATTCCGACAGGGTGGTGTTTGAGCTCTGAGCAACTACACCATAACATCCCAAATGTGTTCAACCTGTCAAATGTTGTGTCGTCCATCCAACCATTTTTCTGGACACAAACAAGAACACCTGACGTATATGCTGCCTTTTTTATGACATTTTTCGCATAATCATGGGAGGTAACTTATTGCCATTTGCTAACAGGTAAAAACTACTGTGAAACGAGTTATCTCATGACCAGTTGTTTTTACAGGAATAGTTTTTTCACCCTTTCTTATCAACAATGAAATTTTCAGGGAGATCAGAAGTCATGGGGGTTTCATCCCTGTTTGCTGTTTGGGATATTTAAAAATTAGTTATTTTTCTTTTTTCAATCACATACTTTTGGAAGTTGATTGATTTCTCTTTAAGGTTGCAATTCCTGTGAAATTTTGGTACAATGGTGTAAACATCATCCATAATGATTTGTAAATCTCATGCACCAGTGTTGTGATGCACGAAGAGAGTTATTTACAGGAGCAAATTTTTCACCTTTTGTGATTTTCATGTTTGCAAACGTATTACAGTTTGGGTTACTGTGGTTTCTTGTGGTCTGTTGTTTAGAATCCAGTCACTTAATACTTTTTCCAGTTCTGGGAAAGATGCCGATCCATAACGCAGGCCTTTTTAGATGTATGTTCTTTAAAATAGACAAGTTTTTTCTCCAGTCACCCATTATCCTCCCATTCATGCCGAACTTGTGTGATGCAACACAGTTATTCATACTTTCCACAAATGAAGCTACTTTCAGCTTGAATTTCACTGTGTAAGACATTCTCTTTTATTTTACACAACTCATTGCAGGGAGTGTGTGGCTCTGTAAAGGGCCATTTTTTTTTTTGGTAGATTCCACTGAATCAGACGTTACAAAAAACAGAAAAGGTAAAAAAAAAGCATGTGTATGATCAAGATAAATAAGATGTAATCAGGGACTTATTTGGTATGGTTACAGTTACTGATTGAATATGGTGATGTTAACTAAAGAGCGGCAGACAGATATTGTATGGATTGAATTGCGTTGTGACTTTAGATGATGAAATGAAATGGGGGAAAAACTAATAAAAATATGAGTAAACTAAACAAATTTTTTTCTGTATTAACAATATATTTAATAATCAAGTTCAATGGCGGTTGTACTGCCACGAATCCTCTTTTTTTTTTTTTTTTTTTTTTTTTTTTTAGGTTCTGCATATATGTTGACCCTCTATTTAAGTTTCATTTTTTCCCCTTAAATTTTTTACTTATACATGGGGATATGTAGTAAGTATACTAGAAGTCACTACTGTGCATATAAATGCATGGCTGTGAACTGATAGATTTATAAAAAAGAATTATTTTTTAGTATTTTAGAAAGTTAACTGAATGCAAAACGTTTTGTGATATTTTTTAATTAATCAATCCTTTTTTTACCCAGTAGCAGCTGTGTTGTAAACTTGTGCTCTATGAAAATAAATAAAAATTTTCTGGATCTCAGAGATTTGAAATGCACTTTATTTCGAAGTTCGTGAATAATTGATATGCTTTTAACTATTTAATTACAATATTTTATAGAAAGTCTGTTTTATTATTGTTATAAGTGAATGGATACGACCAGTTAATAGAGTGTACATAGATTTATTTGGCTTGACTGAAGTTTTTCTTTCTTTCAGCTCTTTCTGCATATCAAAAGTTTTATTGTTTGAACGATGATCATTGGAAGGTAAATATTTTTATTACAAGCAATATAATATCTGTTTTTAACTTAAATTATTTCAAAGTATAATATATGATATTGATATATGATTGATTTATTGCATGTGTGTTTTATGCATTGTGTATACATTTTATGCTTATTGCTCTATATATATTTATATAGTACATTATAGTTAATGAAACTGGCATTGCACCTGTTTCTTTTGGCAGTTAACATGAAACATCAAGCCAGGACAATAGTCCTTCCTGATATATAAAAAATGTAATAGATAAAGGAGCTTTAAATGTCATTCAAAACTATAAAGGCCATAAAAGTAATTACTTTAAGTAAGATTAATAATTTTTAGTTGAGCTGACTGAAGTCTGATCTGAATTGAAGTAACTAACAATTATGTAATGTTACAGGTTATACATGAAAGAAATATTATTTGCAAAACAGAGTATACAATTTTATGTTGTTCTGAACATTTCAAGATAAAAGCAGAAAACTGAAATTTAGGATGTGTCATTGTCTATATTAACATTGCAAAATGTAAGCAGTGAAATATAAAGCAAATATTTTTTAATAAAAGAATATGAGATGCCATCCTTCAAGTATACACACTGTATGGTATTTAAGTCATTCTCTTCACATTTAGTAATTAATTGCCTGATGTCATTTTATGTTTGTGCATATATTTCTCATTTCAGAAAGTTTATAGAGATATTATTATAAACTTGCAATATTTGAATTTGGCTCTAAGAGAATGATAACCATAGGCTCCCAGTGGTCCCCAAAACTGTGGTGAAACTGTGAATGCCAAGATACCCTCAGATAACAGAGAAAAGCTTGGAGAATTATTCAAAGCTACTCCACGTTGTTAAACCTTATAGCCTCCAGAAAAGCAAAAGAAAATTCAAGAACAGTAAAATGAAAGAGCCAGAGGGATTCGTGTATATATCAAGTGTCATCAATAACATCCTCCACACAAAGTAGACGAGTGTGGGCGAGAGTTAGGAAAAGATGCGAAATGTATAATGATCATACACTTTCTGTTTTGGAAAAAGATGGGTTAGTAATTAGCACCACAGAAGAAAGTGCAAACATTAGTGAAGACATCTTTGCTGCATTTTCAGGTGGCAGCAACTCTCTCAGGTTATGCTTCGAGAAATGTTCCAGTGCTTTCAATTTGTCTAATTGGGAGCCACATAATGGTGGTTTTACAATGTATGAACTAAAGAGAGCTTTGTTAGAGACAACTAGGCCCAGGTGATATTACTTATGAAATGCAGAAGCATATCTCTTGTAAGTTGTTAGCTGCCCTTCGTGCTCTTTAAAATCGAATGTGGAAGCACATTTTCCGTACTGCTTGATAGACAGCTGTTGTTATTCCCATAGCTAAGCCAAGAAACGATAGCGTAATCTCACCATATCAGAATGGTTTCTGTTAAGGTAGATCAACTATCAATAATTTTTTCCTGTTCAAAACTTGAATCTGTAAAGCTCTCTCAAAAGAAACCAGCTTGTTTCTGTTTTCTTTGACATGGCGAAAGCTTATGTTAAGGCATAGAGATGTGACATTTTTCATGGTTTTTACACATATACGAGAAATATACGGAAATATGTAGCTTGCATAGCTACCTACCTGTTTTCAATCAGAATTTTTTGAGGGCTAGAACTTTTCATGTGAGGACTGGCTCTGTTTTCTCAGATGTGTTCATACACGAAGAAAGTATTTTAAATGTTACATTGTGTAGTTTAAAAATTAATACCATTTTAAAGGAACTTCCTCCTACTGTCTCCAGATCATTAAATGTTGATGACCTCCAAAGAAGTTGTCTTGATGGACACAGACGCATATCAGACATGTGGACCTGTGCTTCAACTTCAAGGGTCATTGATTCCTGTTGTACCCAAAGCCAAGATTTTAGGAGTGATGCTTGATCGAAAGCTGACATTCATTCTGCCTTATTCTTAGTTGAAGAAGTGTGTCGGAATACTAAATATTTTAAAAGTTTAGGCAAATACCTCCTAAAGTGCTGATCGGGACTCAATGTTTTGCATTTACAGAGCGCTTATGCACTCTAATCTAGAATATAGTTCAGCTGTCTGTGGATTGGTATGGTCTCCAGTTTTATTAAAATTAGATTTATGAATAAACCTAATGATGTTTTGTGAAAAAAGGAGTTTTCTGCTGCTGGAGGGATGGCAAAACGTCTTAGAACAAAATAGTGCTTAAGTGATTCAATGACATTTTGAATGAGTGATTCAGTGAAATATCAGTTGACTTCTTTATTTGTATTTATCATAAAAAAATTGCAGAATTTTTCAGATGACCTGATACTTTTGGCACAAGTTGATGGTAACCTGAAAATTGTATGTCACAGACAGCAGATTTCATGACATAAAATCGATGTATATGCTCATTGTCTAAGCATCTGCTTTTTGGACTTTTTTTAATTGAAGGAGCTAATTTGAAACATTAATTTGTAAATTAAGTATCACTAGTTTTAAAGCTGCTGTGAACAATTTCTATATAATTTGAAATATTTCTATATAATATGGTTTTAAATTCTTATTTGTATGTCTAATGATTTTATATCTTTTGTATATTTTAGAATTCTGCATTCATGTATGGCTTAGGATTGGTGTACTTTCATTACAATGCTTATCACTGGTAAGTGTTATTTTCACCATTTAATTGACAGCCAAGTAAGATCTATTTTCTCTCTCTGTCTCTCCTCCCCCTTTTTCCAAAATGCGTGTATTTATCCATTTCCTTTCTTAAAAAAAAAAAAAAAAAGTAGTATAACTCTGTGGTATGAAATTAATGTTAAGCAAGCTTTCAACCTGACAGCTAGTATACAGAGTTAACCTAGTGACAAGTTATCATCCTTAACCAGTATTTAATTGTCAACACAAAACCCAAGTCAAGTTAAATCCATGTAAAATTTATTAAAGCACTACTGAAGATTTGTAACTGATCTTATGATGCATACTGAAAACAATCATTAGTTTTATAAAAGTGTTGCGAAGTTGAGGCAGTTTACCCTGTACCTGGCAAGTTCAGAGATATTTTTTTTCGGGGAAGGGATTTCAAATTCTAAGCAAAACACATGGTCAGTGTATATTTCAGCTAGACCTTTAAATTACTTACCAGCTGTTCAACTACTTATCTCTGTTGGGCATTCAACTGATGCAGCAGGAACTAGTGCTCAGCAACACACTAATAAATGCTTTAATAATTAAAATACCCATTGCATGTGTTCAACAGTTAATTGTTGAACACATGCAATGGGTATTTTTGACCTGATGTTTTCTATTGTTAGCAGAAATTTTAGGAATTTTTCAAAACTTGCATGTGTCACTTCTGATACGTGATTGGGTAGTCTAGTAAGAGGCATTCCTAGGAACAGAAACTTTAAAAACAAGTTTTTCTGTATAGTGTAGTGGACCTGGTTCAAGTACTTGGTCAGTATGTATGCTAATGCTCCACAGTCATTTTATATTATGAATCTGACTTTGTATGAACAGAAGCAGCAAAGGCTGTAAGATCTCACAAATATTTCCACAAACATGGAAATTGATGCCATACACAGTCATCAAATGAGAAAAGAATTTGATAGATTAGCCCCAATAAGAAACATTTTTCAAAAAATAGTTTATAATTTTCAAAAGTTGTATTTCTGAGTATTGTATTATTGATGAAACTAGAACTATTTTTGGAAGAGGCCAGTTTTGCCAATGCATCAAGAGCAAACCAGCAAAATACAGTGTAGAAATTTTGCACTGTGTAATTTTTATATTACCTAAAAAGTCAACAATGAATCCAACCACTTGTCACAATGAAATTATTTGAAGGAACTTGCTGTTGACTTAGTAAAGGAACACCTTGATAGATCAGAGAACACGAATGTACCACAGAGTATTAGAACTAACTCGAAAAGGATTTAAATGTGCTAGATGACTGATTGCGAAATTTTCAAAGAAATCTAATCAAAAAGTTTTTCTATTTGTGAAAAATGGGGGGGGGGACATCATTGAGCATAACCTGTTTATTCATTATAAGCTGGAATTTTTTAATGAAAGAAAAAGTGATTAAAAATTATTTCAGTGATTAACCAAGAAAATTAATTAAATGTTTCGATTGAATATGAATGCTTAGTAGTAAAAGTTTAAGCCTTTTTCACTCAAAATTTTCCCATGCAAACATGATTCAAAATATTAATTTTATTGTTATTTAAGCACTTCCCTGCAAGAAAAGTATCATTAATCGTATGTACTAAATGTTAAAAATCAAAGATAAATTAAAATGGGTACAAAATCAAAGATAAATTAAAATCAAAATTTTTTTCTTAGAAAATTGACTTTTATAATCAATAATACATACTGATGCTTAAAAAGTTGTTTAAATAATATGTTGAAATAGAATTTTTTTTAAATGCCTATATCTTAATGAGAAGCTAGCGTTAAAATTAGGGTCAGTATGTTTTTCAAAGCTCACCATTACAAAAATGTCAGTAACATTTAAATTCACATTTTATATGCATGGCAGTAACAAAGTTTAAGAAAATATATGCAAAAACAATAGCTACAGCCTTTATTTTCTAGAAATGAATACTGGAGAAAAAATGCAAAAATTGTAAGTTTTGTTCAGAAGCGTTGATCTTTAATTGTTATTAGCAATTTCGTTGTAGAGTCTATCAATGTCCACAGGAAGTTGTTTGCCCAGTTCGTTCAGGTGGCGGGCGATTGGATGGATGGAAATGGGAATGCCATAAGCTGATGTTGCTAGATGTCTCAATGTCTCTTGTAGTGTGGTACACCGACTAGAGAATCAGTTTGAAACCAAGGATTCTGTGTCTAGAAGACATGTTCCAGGCAGACCTAGAGTTACAGCACCAGTGGGAAACTGTTATTTAACTCTTTTCAGCTCAAAGGAGGAGTAACAATACTGTGCCTCATCTCATGGCAGCTCATTTAGTGGCAACAACAACAACATGAATCTCAGCTACTACAGTGTGCAGACGCCTGCACGATATAGGTTTGTTTGAAAGACAACCAGTTGTTTGTGTCCCCTTGACGCGAGGACCCAGAGGTGCTCGTGTATGTTGGGCAAGAGAACAAACATGTCTGGACCAGTCAACAATGGGCATCTGTTCTCATCACAAGACGAGTCCAGGTTCATGTTGGAGAGTGATTCAGGTCATCAGCTGATCTGGAGAAAACAACGCACCAGATACAACTAATCCCACATTGTGCAAAGACACACTTACAGAGGCAGTAGAATAATGGTTTGGGCTGGGATCTCTCACACTTCCAGAGGCAAATAATGGTTTGGGCTGGGATCTCCCTTGGTTGTCACACTGACCTGCATCTGTTTCATGGAGGAACTTTGACCAGTGTGAGATACTGAGACAAGATCCTTGATCAATATTGTCCGCCCGTATGCTGCTGCTATTGATCCTGGATTTCTTCTGATGGACGACAATGTGCGACCTCACTGAACTCGGGTTGCTGAAAGAATATCTTGAGGGTCATGGTATGGAGTAGATGGAATGGCCAGCTCATTCTCCAGACCTGAATCCAATAGAGCATCTTTGGGACTGCCTTGGGAGACAGTTTGCTGTTTTAAGCCCTCCTCTAAGGTTGTTAGATGAGATTGAAAAAGGATGACTCTGTGTCTGGTCGTTGCTTTCCATTTCACTGGCCAACAACTTAATTGACAGCATGTAATGTCGCTGCTGCAATGTATTGCAGCTAGGGGTGGACATGTTCCTTATTAGAACCCATTTTTGTAATGTTACCACCCCATTTTTCCTCAACAAACTGTTATATATTGTTTCTGCAAGACCAGATTTCTCTGCCAAGAGTTCTGTTTTTTGTTGTAATTCATGTTTGTGTTGAACTTTCTATGTCTCGTTCATTAAAGAACTGTTTAGTGGATATGTCCTCTAAATTTCTGGTTTCTGTGTTGTTTCATTCTCAAATTAGACACAAAAAGCAAGTTGTTTATAACTTTCGGAGGGCAGTGTGTAATGTAGCATGAAATCAAAGAATATGAAGGGGAGAAGAAGGCAAGCTCTCATAGACATAAAGTAAACCAGCCTGACTAGCCTCAGGCGACTTTCAAATCGAAGCCAGCCATGTGGTGAAGCAAATGTGCGGGGTTCTGGCGAAATTCCCTCTGCTTGAAATTTTAGTGAAGTACAAAGCATAAATCTGTTATTTGAGAATTAGGTTTTTCTGTTATTTATACTTAAAATCTTTATTCTGGAATATATTTTTGTGTACGATTTTTTTATTTTACAAGGAAAGTGTTACAAAATTTACAATTAATCATTTTCACACTGAAATATTAAATAAATTTGTACTATTATATTAATATTTGTAATGTAAAATTATATTAAATGTCTATGGTGATATATTTCCATAAATAAACTCATAGACGTAATATTTATTATTACTAAAATAATTTTAAAAAATCACGCAACGTAGCCCTAAGTAACCCTTTGCAGTGGCCACCCTCCCAAATAGTGACCGCATATTTAACTGCTTGGTTTTAGATGAAGGGCGAAGGAACTGATTCTTACCTCTCAGTTGATGGAGGGTTAGAAATGTAAACTAAGTCATAGGTAGAATTGCAGCAAGTTGTTAATAAAAAATATTAGGATAATTTAGTGCTTCCGGAGATGTTTTTGAGCTCCTTCATTGTGCAAAAGAATACAAAAACATTTTTATTGGGATTAGTGTTTTAATTGTTTTGGAGTAAGATTTAGGTTTTGAGCTAAGTGTTAATTTGGAATTGCTTCTGTTAGATGTTATTTTGTATTTTTCAGAGGAGGTTTTTAGGCTAGTCCATTTTGTGGCTAGCATCATTATTATGTTAAAATTTGAGAGATTTGATGAAGTTTGTTTTTCAGAAATTTTGGGCAGCCATTGGTTTTTAAAAGTAAGGCAGATAATCTGCATTCCATAGGAAAACTTCATATTAAGATATTTTTAAATGTTCCTGATTTCTTTAATAATCTGGGTTATAATTTTAAAATAAAATGTTTCAATGAGAGTTTTCAATTAAATTACTCATTACATACAATTTTTTTATTACCTTCGTATGTCATGAAATGAATTTTTAAAGAAATTAAAGTTGGGAACTTAAACATATTTCTAAGCTTAAAAAGAAATAAAAATTATAAGACTTAGGTAAAGAAATGGCTTTGTAAACCATTCAATATAGCGCTCTGACAGGTTCTTAGATATTGCTGGAGGTTTGGGATCACAGTCGTGGATGAATTTCAGGGTCTGTCTTTATGCCTGTAAAGTTTGTCGATGCCTTACACATTTTAGATTTAATTTTTCTCTGGCGGTGAAGCTTTAATTCTTCTCCCAATTCAAATTCTTTGCATGAAATGACTGGAGGAAGCAAAGCTATGCCGGAAAAATAAAATTACAAGGCAGGTCCATTTACCAGCTTTGCGGTGTCTCGCTAATTAATTGTGTCACTAAAAGTTGCCATACTTGGCGATCATTTGGCGACATTTTGGTTTTGGTCCCTATATATCTGTAATTGGCCCAAATTCCTATGTAACTCTGTATGCCTTGGAAACTCTGTATGCCTCTGTAGAAATGGAGGGTACCTGAAATTTCTCGGCAACTGAAGGAAAATTGTATAAGACCAGAGAGAACATCAGTTCTCAGTTTTTAGCTCAGAGTTGACTTGAGAAACCTCAGTATGATCTTGGTTCTTTAAATGTGCTTTCCATTGAGTTCTCATTAATGTTCTTAGTAGTTTGAAGTAATAACTACTGATTGTGCTCATCATACTGAGAAGACCTGCACAAGTACTTTTATGGAATGTTCCAGAACTGTAAAGTGTTTCTTTTGGAAATAGTTTTAATAAGCTATCATAGATTCTGTGTGCATTCAATCCATTATGAATCCATACTCTCACAACAATTTGGGTGTTAGAAGTAGGACTGAATGGCAGTGGCAAGAGCGATGGAGGAGCAACTAAGAATATAAAATAATAAAATTATTTTATCTTATGTCATTGATTTAAATAAACATGTATTAAAATCATGAGATGTCTAATTAGAAATATTCAATAGTTTTATGAAATGAGATGGAATCATTATATACTTTTTCTTTTCTGTGATAACTATTTTAGAACAGCTAGTTTTTAAAGAAATGCTGTAGTGAATTTAAAAAATATGTTTGGTAAACTCTAACACATTATCGAGAATTGTAAAGATATGCTGTTTTTATATAAATTGTGATTTTGCTATTGAATTGAATTTTATGTTAGGTAAATGAGATGAACTTGATATTTAATAAATAAATTGAGCACACGAAATGTTAATAACAAAAAGACTAAGAATGTTAGCCATTTTACTAAGAAAGCTGAATATTGATGTGATTAACTGAAAAAAATTGAAATAAATATAACAATGTATTTCAACACTTAACATTGCATCAGGAATTCTGAAGATATACTGCTATACAGCGTTAAAAAGTTTTGTGATTTTGATGTTGAACTGTATGTTTTGTAAGTGTGAAGAAATGTTGCTTAATGATAAAGCTAAAAAGGCCACACAGACACACACACACAAAGAAAAAAAAAAAACAGCAGGAGGGAAAGCTAAAGCAGGCTGGTCAGACTGCAAGAGAGTAAAGATGTTAATAAATCCTTTTGGACAGCTGTTAAAATTTAAAAACCTTTCAGACTTCTTTCTTTCTTTCTTCTCTCTCTCTCTTTTTTTTTTAAGTACTGTAAATTTTTGGGAGGGCCTCAAGAAATTTTATTGTATAGGAGCCGAGAGTTCTAGTTATGTCACTGACTGCAGGAATCCTCAACATTGTAGCTGGCTCCAACTTTGTAGCTTATAACATTGGAAAACATCTAGAATGTGCAAGTGTGGGCACGTAAAAATCCAAGAGCCCCCACAGCCCCATGCTGCTCAACATCACTGCAATGCCATTGACTGACCAGGTTTGCTTGCTAATAGAATGATTAGCCCCTACTCGCTTCCATTGATCCTGAATTGAGAGACTTATCACACCTTTCTGGCTCAAGTTCTGCAGAATTGGTCAGTGGCATACTGCTTCATATGCAGCAGAGGATCTGATTTTAATATGACGAAGCTCCAGCACATTTCTTCTGCATTGGCTGCTAATATCTGGATGCTGCATTACCAGGCTGATGGATTGGCCATACTGGACCTATCCCTTGGCCACCTCATTCCCCAGATCTGTTCCCTCTTAATTTTTTTCTTTTGGGTTGCATGGAAACCCTAGTGTTTGCAACTCCTGTAGAATTGCAAATGTATCTGGTACCACGTATTGTTGCTGCAAGTGCATTTACTGCCGACACACTAGGCATTCTTGTGAACATTCGTCAAATGCTGTTTCATCATTGTGAGGCATCTTATAACTGCAGGCTGAAACTTTGAACGTTCTTGTAAACTAAAGCTTTAAAACTTTCTTGTAAACTCAAATGTTATGTAAACTCGTCTTTTTGTAATAAATTATCACTACTTATGCCCTGTCTTGCATCTTTCAGTCTCACTTTGCCGGGCATGTACTGTGTCTGGATTGTGTTCGCAACCATATGTTCCTATATGAATCTTGCTTGTTATCGTGTCCCTGACTTATATGTAGATTTTTGAACAATAGTTCTGAATCACCTTGTATATATTTAATAAAACTGCTTTGTTAGATGTAATAAAACTGCATTATTATTGTGATAAGGAGGACTTGGTGAAAGTTGCAACAGTTTGGTGGCGATTCTCTGCATCATAACTTTGCTGCATAGTTAGAAAGATGGATGCATAAACCAAAAAACTTGCGGACATGGCCTAAATTCCACAAATAATTTTATTTCTTCGATAATGTACATTATCACTGTGGGTGCGCTATGCACCCCACAATTTTGTTCAGCTCGCATTTTTTAAAGAGTGGACTAAATTTAGGAAAGTAAACTTTGCGTAGCTAGTGAAACATTGGAAAGCAGCAGAAGAGACAAGCGAAGAGATGAAGAGAGAGTATGCTTTTTATACCAAATTCCATTTCAGATCACATTAAAGTTTAATGTACAGTACAAAGTCT
The DNA here is from genome assembly GCF_044657685.1 of Stegodyphus dumicola. Lineage (NCBI taxonomy): Eukaryota > Metazoa > Arthropoda > Arachnida > Araneae > Eresidae > Stegodyphus > Stegodyphus dumicola. The sequence continues at coordinate 189,294,974 of NC_140781.1, forward strand.
GTAATCCGGACTCGTCGGGACTTCGGAGGTTCCGGATTTGGGGTTTTTCCGTATTATAGATCATCAATTTAAATCTGATAAGATGGCATGCAGAAATTATACAATTAAAAATATGAAATCGTAATTTATGAAATAAAGAACAATTATGATCTAAAGAGTATCAACATTTACAAAAAAAGGCTTAATATTTATTTGTTTACTTTATTAAACATTTCTTTCAATGTAAGTTGTTTAAAATGCTTCCACAAAAAAATTAAAAAGTTCCTTTTTCTTGTGTCATATATAGTGGACTTTCCAATGCCATACTCGCATAATTTTGAGGCAGATAGGCCTTTATCCATTTTTTGCAGCAATTTCATTTTTTGTTTAATGGACATTGAAACATGCTTTCGCTTTGTAGATCCTTTGGCAGCTCCAGAATTGGAAACTCTTTTTGACATAATTGAAAGTTCAAGCTTAATTTTTATAAAATTGTTCTAACAATATGCAAAAAATTAGAAGATTAAGGAATAGTGCAATCTACAACATTAACTGAAATGCCTTAGATAATTTTAGCTTAGCTTATACTGTCCGTTATACATTAAACGCGCATGTGTAAACGCATTATGCATTTACTCATGCGCATAAAGTTTGTAGCTTTGAAGTCTAGATTATAGATCATTCCGGTGTATGGACGTCCGGATTACAGACTTTGTACTGTACAGGATTTGGGGTTCAGATTTCGTAGGTAAGTATGCATCAGAACTGCAGGGAGAAAAATTTATTGCTGTTATTTTTAGAATGAAATGGAAGTTAAAGGGTTATTAATTTATTATTTGAAAGTTAGATTTTATATTTTACATATTCCCTCCCTTCAAGAAGAAAAGGGCTGGGTGAGAGAGAAAATTTTAGTATATATTTATTTACATATTCTTTATTTCACATAGTCCCTTCCCTTTGAAAAAGAAAAGCCTTAGCGATAGAGAAGCCTTTTGAAGAAAAAACATTAGTATTAGCAAAGAACGAAAATTTGTATAATATTTACAATTCCTATTGATTAAACAAATGGTTACTTCAAGATTAATTTAGAAATCTCAAGATATAAAACATGTTAAAAGCAATTTTAAAAATATAATAAAATATTACGTAATCTGTGAATTAAATTTAGAGTTCAGTTTTGAAGATAAATTTGTAAATTTATTGAGATGGCTTGAAGATGACATAAGAATTTTTAGTTTTGTGAAAGTCTTTCGTAAAAAGTATATAATCGGTATAAAACCAACATATTACTTTTAGACATCCATGAACTTCCATTAAAGTCAATATTTGTTTACTAAATATGAAACAACAGACATTCGTATTGTAGAGCAATGTAAGATTTAAGATAGAAAATGAACAAATACAATTGTTTAGAATAATAAAATTAACTTTGATTGAAATGGGCAGGTTCTCAACAAGTTAATCAGGATGAAAACTTCTTGATGGCTATGGGATGCTTAAATACAATAAGACTTCCATTCTTTATAAAAGTAACTGGCCTTTTTGTATTGTACGTACCTGCCAATTTTTACGAATTTTTCGTAATCTTTACGAAAATGCGTTTGTCTTTACGATTTTACGATCGTAATCCATTTTTTACGATTTTTTTTTCCTTTTTCATGTGTTTTTAGTGATTTTTGTCGAAATTTTAGAATTTTTCGCCAATTCAGCGATTTTTGCCAATTGCATCGTGTTTTACCGCCAACTACCGACTACTTCGAATCCAGTAACCTGTGGTTTCTCCCAACTCGCCGCTTAACCAGCCAGTCCAAAGCGCTGAACTTGTTTCTCCCACTCTTTTCTTTGTGGGCGCCAGATTATTTTTTTCGCGTTCGCTTCAGCAGCAAGGGAATTACTCAGCTCAGACTCAGCGAGCGTGGATTGTTGCATTCTGTTTGTTTTTTTTTTTTTCCCCCTCCCCACGTGCTACGAATTTTCTTAATACGTTGTTGTTACGAAATGAGTTAAAAAAAACGTATTTTGAATATTTTCGGCCTGCCTACAAAACCGAATTTCCAACAATTAAAGAATCCTTCAAAGGAAATAACTATGCATTTTGCAACGTGTGCGTGTGTGACTTCATAATAAGTCACGGTGGAAGAAGCGACATTGTGAAGCATGTTAAGTCTAAAAAGCATGAAGTTAATGCTTCGACTTCGACAACGTCAAAGAAAGTGGATGATTTTTTTTTCAAATTCGGCTACGAATTCGGATGCCGATGTCATTTTGGCAGAGTGTTTGTTTACTGCATTCCTCATCGAACACAACGTGCCGATGCTAAGAAACGTGCTAAGTTTGTAAAACTGTCCGTTGTGAAAAACAGTGTGTCTATTCGTGGGTAAAATCCTAGTGTACGGTGCAGCCTTGGCGCTATTTTCAAAATTATCACCAACACCAAAATGACCCGTTTAACTACTCATCGTATATGTCCCGTTTATTGCGTATCATAAATTCGCCAAAAGTAGCCTGTGATTACATTGTAAGGAAGTTTCCTTTGCAAAATGAAGTTCTTTTAAATGCTGAAGTGGCAAATATGAAACAAATTGAAAATTCATCTTTTGAAAAGATTCGTTTTTTTATTGATAAATTTCCATTTTTGTTAACAATTAAAGAAAATGAATGCCATAATGATGCTTTAGATGAACTACAGGACCAATTTTTTGCTGCACAGTTTGAAGACTTTGCCAGTTCTGGAGAAGATAGACTTGATGTCATCGTTGGTACCTTAAAAAGAATAAAAAGAGCTGATGGAACACCAAAATATGATAGACTAGCAAGAGTTTTATGTGCTATTCTCGTAATTCCACACAGTAATGCTGAGTGCGAGAGAGTCTTCAGTGTTCGGAAGAAAAACAAAACTATGTTTCGTTCTTCAATTTCACCAAAAACTCTAGAAAACATTTTAATTGCTTAATGTTATGAGGAAACTAATTGTTATGACAGGAAATTTTCCAAAGAATTTTTGACTAGCCAAAAATTCACTCTAAATTCATTGCAATATTTTTTTTTTTTTGTAACATTAAGTTCTTGTTTTATGTTTCCTAATAAATTTTTTAGTTACTACTTAATTGAGATTTACTAATGTAAGTACAATTTTCTATTTGTATAAATTGTTATTTTTTAATATGAAAGCATGATATTAATTCTTCGTGTTCTTCTGAATTTGGGGGAGAAATCTTTTGAATTTTATCTTTAGAGGTTGGCAGGTATGATTGTATGAAACACATTGAAGTCTTAATTTATTCTTATGGTCATACATTTCTTGCCATACAGCAATAATTTAAAGAAAAATTTTAAGACAGGTTTTAAAAATATCATATTTGGACTTAAAAGTATCATAATTTAATTTTTAGAATCTCCATAATATTTTAAGGAAAGCCTTTAAAGTATAAAAATTTTGAATACGTTATTTATGAAAGCAACAAATTTCAAAATTTTCATTCCATGTAGCATTATTTGTAATATTTTATTGAAATTACCCTTTTTATTATTATCAATTTTTTATTATTATTAGACATTTATAATTTACAAAACCTAAAAACCCCACACCTTTCTCTGATGAACATATCCATCATATTGGCATATCCAATTGAGCAAACTGGTGTGTTTATTCAGCACTAGTCACCAAACGGATGCTAAATGGGCAGTTATTGTATAAAAGGCCTCCATTCCTTGGATAGAGATAGCTTGCCTTTTTGAACTGCTCTAACATTCCATTATTTAAAAAAAAGAAAGAAAGAAATACTTCGATTAAAAAAATTTTATTTTTTCGTAAGGTTTACCAAAGTTTACCCTCAAGTCCTGCAAAGTTTGCCTTGAACATATAATCATCCATTAATTTTAAAATTATTTAACATAATTCAATACTACTTATGATAATTATCCAGTTTCTTAAATTAGTAATATTTTTATACATCATTACACTATTATCTATCAAAACATTTAATATTTTCTATACTAATACTCAAAAGCACTATTTGCTTATCATATTCTATACTAATTTTTCAATATTATTTCATTCATCTAAAAATTCTTATCAACAATTTAAAATTTTCAACATAAATTCAAAAATATAGTTATTTATCTTGATAGCCTTCTCTAAAAATAGTTTAAATATCTTAAAATTCTTTAGTTAATTTTATCAAATCCAGTATTTTGTTTAACTCAAATATATAAAACTACATTATGCATAAATCACAAAATTTTTAAGTTACTGACTTTCACCTTAAAATGATGTAAACAAAATATTGCTATCAAAAAATTATAAATCAATACAGTTACTTATAAATGCAAAGTTTTTGTAAAATGTAATTTGCTCAATGAAAAAACTTTGGCTTTGTAATTGAAACTTAATAGCACTTCAACATCAGTTTTGATAATATTCCATTCTTTGAATGAGATGAGCACTGAAAATGCAAACGAGCACAAAACACTATTTTTATTTCATATGGTGCTGATAAGGGTTGTTGACTTTCAAAGCTTTTTGGGTAAACAAGTTTGGATGTTTAATTTACTTTTATGCCATGATCAGAAATACATAAACATTGTAAAAACTTGAAGCGAGCAAGAACTATTAACCATATTTCACTATGCTGCAACACTGATCAAATGACCTTGAGTCGAAACACTTTTCTTCCCTGCATCAAGTGAACGCACCACAGAGGAAATAAACTACGTGGAATGTTGTAACACTTGGGTCCTGGGTAAAAGCCCTACCCCAAATTGAATATATTTGAAAGCTTTGAAATCAGTTCGTGAAATAACTGAACAGAGTTTCTAAGGTATGCATACAAAGCTGAAAATTGGTTTAAACATACTAAGTGTTTGAAGAGCCCTCAGAGTAACTAGACATAATAGAGTCACTGGGTGTGTAAATAAGCATAAAAAAACTGCTGAGCTGATAAAATTTTAAAAACAAGGAAGTGTAAGCCAATTGGTGCTAATAAAAGGAATAAATAAAATGTAGATCATCAGAACAGTCATCAAGAGTACTTACTGCTATGTTTAACATTTAGACAAAAACTAATATGAAATCAAGGATAATGTTTAAATTAATTTGCTGCATTAAAAATGCTTTCAAAAAATTAAACAGGTAATGTAAAATTTGTCTATCAAGCTTTCCGTAGTGCATATATCAGGGATACAATCTGTAATTTTTGTAGTGACATTAGATATGGAAATACCCTTGAACATTTTATGGAATTATTTAAAAAGATTACACGAATCTACATATATTAAGCATCTCACCAAATGCTGGCACTCCAAGTTGCTGTTAATTATTGTCCTGCGTCCACCTGAGAACATTAGATTTGTTCTGTACAGCATTAGCATCAAAAATGCCTGTGTTAAGACAAACTTCTGAGGAAGGTAGGGTACATCATAAGGATTAATAATTGCATAGGAAAACCCATGCCGGGAATGTCAGGGGTAAGTGGCAGCAGAGGTAAAAAAGATGGGAAAGAAAAAAAGAGAGTGATTAAATTTAAAACACTTAATGAACATGAATACAAATGGTGTACGACAGCTTGAATGTTACAACAGATGCTTGAAGTTTGCACTATCAGATAAAAACATGCCCGACACCAACAGATCGTTTATTGCCGGACATGTTCAAACACACTGGGAGTTTCTCTGATTGTAGCAGCTGCACAGGCGCATCTTGCCACAAGATCCATTTCAGACAACATTATTGTGATACACAACACTTTTGATGGCTCTCCACAAAAGAAATGAAGGGTCGATAAATTCGGTGAGCATGGGGGGAGGCAGGGGACCGGTCCACCATGCCCAATCCACGATGCAGGAATTATCTGTTCAAATGGCTATGAACATACAGTCCAAAATGAGCAGGTGCCCTATCATGTTGGAACCATATGTTGTACATCACATTTGGTGAAACATCGTCAAGTAAGCCAGGAAAAACTTACCGTAATTTCGCACATATAGTCCGCACCATCGTATAGTCCGCAGACACGATTTTATATAAAAAAAATTTTAAAAATTGTCAGATAGTCCGCGGACTATACGTCCGAAATTACGTTTTTTTCATACGGCAATATTCCCATGCTTTTTAAACACATCCTTTTGTTTGCACAAATTTCTCACCATTTTCTTGTCCACTTCAAAATAATAGAGTAAAATCCTAGTATACGGTGCAGCCTTGGCGCGACTTTGCCAACACCAAAAATGATCCAAAGAACGTCTATATATATACTATACACGCATAGTATATATACTATATACATAGTATATACTATGTTTAACTATATATTTTCTTTGAATGACCCGTTAACTACTCATCGTATATGTCCCGTTTTTACTGCTCATCATAAAGTCGCCAAAAGTAGTCAAATCCCGTGTGCACCGGATACTAGGATTAAACCAATAACGGCCCGCTTCTCTATTTCCATCTTTTTCAGTTTTCTCAACTACCTCTCAGCAGTAAATCTCCGGCGATGTTTCATCAACGTTAGCGAAGATGAAAGACAAAATACGAAAACAAAATACTGTGCAACGTGCTATCTTCGTGATAAGTGGTAATGAAATGTGACCTTCGACCCCACTCACTCGGTGTTGCCAAACCACGCTAAAGTAAACGAATCACGCTTTTTTTTCTTACTCCAGGTACTTGCTACTATGGCTCCTAAAAACCGAGTTGACGCATCGACTTTTCCCCCTCCCGGCAGTTGTGCTAAAGCAGTGCGAAGGATACTTGGAATCTCACGCTATTTTTATATTTCATCATCGGCAGTTCACGACAGCGTGTTTTTTAAATTTCAACAATTTTAACCGTGAACAACCAGCGTATTATCTGCACTGGTGGATAGTCCGCAGCTTCAAAAATTCGCATTTTAAATACAGATAGTCCGCGGACTATACGCGCGAAATTACGGTACTCCAGAAAGATCAGATAATTCGCAGCATTCAATCTGGATGGTAAAAGATATGGCCTGACTAAGCAGTCGCTGACCAAACCCGCACACACGTTTTAACATTTGTGCCTCGGGGTGTTGCACGCCATGGGGGTTTCCTTGAGCCCACAAATGCTGATTGTGATGATTGAATATGCCATCCGTTTTGAATGTGGCGTCATCCGTGAACAACACATAAGCTGGGAAATTAACATCACAGGCACTTTCTTGCGGAAACCACAGTGCGAAATTCCCACGTTCAGGATGGTCATAGTGGAGCAGTAGCAGAACCCTTTGGAGACAAAAGGTGTGGAAGGACTCAACATTCAAGAGGGGCTGGACACTGGTACGAGAATTCTTAATCGAGAGGCAATGGCACATATATTGGTCCTTGGATTACTCTACACCTTATCTAACACACTTTCTTCCCTAATGACCGAGCGAGTCGATCGTAGCCTGCCTCACTTGTCTTGCCATTTCTTAATGACCATAGTCACAGTAACTTTGATGCAGGCGTGCATACAAACTGTGGTATGGTTGATGTCTGTCAGGGAAGTGTTTTCAATAAATGCGTGCAGTGGCTGGTCCATTACCCTCAGCTATTCCATCCACTAAGTGCACGTCTGGAAGCTCTCCGTTCATATAGCGTTCCGTGCTCTTCATATGCTGCCTAATGCTTAGATGAGGCAATCCTCACTTTCCACTAGCATTCTCCTGTATAGCATCCCTGGTGGCATACAATGACGTTTCTGAGCATGGGTTCCTATGCAATTCTTAATCCTTATGATGGGCCCTACTTCTCCCAGAAGTTTGTTGCAACATTTACGAGACACACTTTCTATACATATACTGTTATAAAATATATATATGTACCCAGAAAGAATTGAGCCACAACTATGGAACTCGGCAGTAGTATAGTAATTGAGTAGGTAAACAATTGATCAAAAATTGGAATGAAAAAAGGGTTTTTATCTATGAGTAGCGATGCAAAGAATGTAAAAATCAGTAGGCGATAAAGCCATACGGGGACTTTTGGGAATTTACGTGTCTTGGTCGGCCTCAAAGTCACAGGATTTACATCACAAAAAGCATCTGAATTTTAACTCTTAGTGCTGTACTGTGGACACTGCAAGCAAAGAATTCCTATGTTAGTTTGTGTACTGTTTGTTAACATTGACAATGCTTTTTTGTTACTAAATTTGAATAAAGTAATTTAAGTAAAGTAGTTATAATATTTTTGTTTTTAAGTTCAAATTGATAGTTAAGCTTATTTATTTGTTTAGTATTTCTTAATAAATATAGCAAGCGATTTCTTTGTGGAGCTAAAGTAAGTTAAGTCTTCATCATGCCTGCACAATGTTGCAGTCCAGCCTGTAAATCCAATTACGGTGGTACCAATAAATATATATTGGTATTCAAGTTTCCAAAAGATTCATTTAAATGGGATTTGTGATTCAAATTTTCCAAGTTCCATTGTGTGCGAGAAGCGTTTTCAAGAAGATGATATCGTTCGGTATGGTCATTTACCAAAAAATAGAAAGTACCGTTATTCAAATTTGTAGAGGCCATACTAAATTAAAAAATCTGATGTGTACACCATATGACTTCCTTGTACGGAATATTAAATTATACGCATTTTTTCTTACATTTCATTTAAACATATTGGATTGAATTAAATCTACTTCGCTGACAGCGCATAAACCTTAATAGAATAAATGCATTCTTTAGAATTCACTCTTATTTGTTTACCATAGCAACATTCTGGCGCTAGGTTCACTTAACAGTATTATATTTCGTTCATATTATAACTCAGAATGCACAAAATTTATATTATTTAAAGAATTATCTAATCTTTGCCACATGTTCTATCCAAATACTATAATAAAGCTAGAACGATGTATAAAAGAAATTAAGCAAACAAAACAAAAAAGAAACATTTTTTGACAGACAATTGAGTACTTCTCATTTAATTAATTCAGTTCTCACTTCGCGACAAGGCAAAAATACATAAAAATTAAAAATATCTGTATTAAAAATTACGAAGTAAATCTTAAACACTTATTTCCTCGAAAAAATTCCAGAAAGGATTAAGCATGATTTAATCGGCAATAATAAATGAAGGCGTTATCTTTGTTCTTGCAAAGCTAAGTTTCTCTAGATTGGCAACAAATCCACTATTCTGCTGTTTCAAATGTAAACAAGCAATGGCCTCCATCAAAAACATTATTAGGCTTAGTGGCACTTAAACAACTTTAAAATTGTTGATAATTCTAAAAATATTGCACACGGATTTACTAAAGGCATAAAAACCTTAACCGGAAGATAAGAACAACACAATTCAATCATTTTTAAAGCAAAAAATGTACAATTTACAAACATATAAGAGTAAAGAAACTAAGATCACTGAGCCGGGTAACAGAGTGGATATATATAAAAATATATTTATATACGTTTGGTGCAGCCGATTGCAACCAAAATATGAGGTGCACATCTACATCTATTAGCAGTCCTATATACAAAATTTCAACGTTCTGAGGCTACTCGCTTTTGAGTTATGCAAGATATGTATGTACGTACATACGTTCGTACAGACGCCACAAAAAATTCTCTTCAGAATTCATTTTAAAGCAGTTTTATAATTTTTTGGGGGGAAAAAGAGTCTTTTATTCTGTGCTTACATACGGATATCACGCAAAAACATTGTTAAATTGCATTCGATAGTGGTCAAAATGGGTATTTTCATTGATATATGCTGCCTGAAACTTTTCGCGATTACAATACTTCCTTTTTACTTTGTACAAGGAAGTAAAAATGATGCTTGTCTGTGCATTTTTACTGGTTGTGCAAAATACTTATCTGAGAATCCAGTATCTCAAAGGATGAGCAGGGAGGAAAAAGAGCCAGTATGGATAAACATGAAAGGATGAAACTGCATCACTTGAGGATATTTCTTCTTTATTGAATAAACTAAACATTTCAGATGCGATTTTACATAAAAATCTGCTGATGGAATTTTCACTCACTTTTATTGACTCAAGAGCAGTTAGCAGAAGACACTTCTCATCAACACTTTTGATGGTAATTAAAAATAAATGAACATAAAACTAAATCTAAATTGAATAATCAGCCAAAGCTGCATAGAGCTATTTAATGCGTAGTTGGTTCTTGGCTAATATCATCGACGTAGACTAACAGGCAATTAATATGCACGGGCGTAAAATAGCAAGCTTTAACTAGTATTGAAACAACAACTAGTATTGAAACGAAAAGCAGAACACACTCTATATCTGAAGTAACTCAAACCTCAGCTTAAATAGTAGCTTTCTACCCTACTTTGCATAATGCACAAAACTGAAATCTTATTCTCCCAATAAAGTGTGGATTGGAAAATGAGACTTTAAAAGAAAGGCTGTTTCCAAAATAAAATTAACTGTTAGTAAAATAAAGTAAAACCACACAATTTTACGCACCAAGAATTTAAATAATTGAATGCGAAGGTCTAAACTGACCTTGTTGAGATTTTAAATTCTAAGTTTAAGCGTCAACTTTTACATTGACAGGCTAAATTTAAGCTACATCGTATATTGCAATCTTCTTTCAGGAACTATACATCATTTCTTGAAGCAGCAGCTCTCTTTCCAAACATCTGAAGGAAAACTCTGTTCAACATAGTTAGTTCACAGTGATTCTGTAGTCACATTTTTCGAAAAATAAATCATTTAACTTCAGTTTCATATAATTTCATTTACTCATCATTAAATTTAATTCCCGCAGTGCTCTCCAGAAAAAGTGTTGTGTAACAGTTTTTCGAGCACATTTCTGGAATGTAGTGGGTCAAACATACTACCTCCTGAACATCTGCACACTCTAGACTTTGATTACACCTTACGTTTAAACTACATCTAATGTGCTAACCACATAAGTTAGTTAAACTTTAGCATAGTCTGAAGAACCTTACTTGTTCATCCACTTACAGCTAACTTCAAACACTTTAATTTTGCCTTGAAAATAAAAACATTCAATCTTAAAACATAATCTCATTACAATACTTAACACATATTTACAAAACAATACACTAAGAAATCTTAAAATGTTCAGTTACACTTTATATCAGTAGTAAGTTGTTTTAAATTCCCTACAAAGTTTCACCAGCATTTCTAACTTTCATTCTGAAAAATCTGAGTCTTTTAGACTAAAATCAGCAATAAAATAAAAATATCCCAAAACTTGCGAAAACAAATTCAAAGCTTCATGCTAGTCATGAAACTGAACAAAAATGACCTTGCTTGAGGTAGAACTAAAATTACATAACATCGTCTGCATATGATATAAAATCAAACTGACTTTTCAAATTAGAAGATTAAAAAAAAAAAAAAAAATCACTTATCTTTTTCTCTTTTGAAGTCCTCATTCCTTTTTGCTAAGAATTCGTCCCAAGTTGGCTATCTCATTAGCTATTGAACTCTGATCCTCTTTTGTGGCCGGCCTTTAGATTGTGGTAGAGAATACTTCCACTTTGTTCCCTTCTTGGCGAATCATCCAACCTTTCCTCCAACATGGTGGAAACTGGAACTCTGACTTCCTCTTCTTAGCTTGCGGACCTCTTCTCGCTATTTCAGGTGGGCTTCCTTCAGGACCTTCCTCCAAAATGGCTTTTTAAGTTTCCATGGCCTCCTCTGCTGTGGAGCCATGAAATCAGCTAGCTGCCTGTGCTTAGAACTTCTGTGGGCAGGAACGTCCATGATCGTACCTTGATCTTTTGCCTTTCCGCCTGGAAGCCGAATTGTTTCCTCTTTCTTTGGTTTCTTAAAGTTAACTCTGGCGTTTTTGTCCATCTTGTCCTTCCTTCCAGGTCGCATACACTTTTACTTTCTTTTGACTCTGCTCAGCAGTCGACGTTGCCCTTCTTTTCTTTTCCAGGTTGTAACCTTCTGAAGTTCTTGCAGCACTGGTGCTCTGTTGACTCTTAGTTTTCTGAAAAATCTTTTTAAATATTTCCATATCATTTCTATCGTAATAGGATAACCTGATCGACTCTGCTGGCCGTTTTTATCTTTAAGATGTAGAGTGGTCTGTCTAAATTTCTCAATTATAAATGGGCCTTCAAATTTTTCTGCAAATTTACAATTTGCTTTTCCTAGGCACACGATAATGCATGCTTTATTTTAAGAACTTTCTCACCAACTTTATAATCCACCTGAATTCTTTTATTATAAGAAAATTTCTGCTTCCCCCTTGCCACGATTGCCTCGTTAATAAATTTTCAATGTCTTGCATTTTGAATTCAACCTCTCTCTGTTACATGAAAATTTATTTGTCCAAGAGAGTTAACACTTTTCTCCTGAGAAATAGTTCAACCGCCGTTTTACTCGTAGTATCATGTTTTACTGTTCTGAGTGGAAACGCTAGTTTATCGACACAGTCGTCCCGACGGCTATAGTAATTTTTCTCTGGAGCTTCGAATAATTTTTATTATATTTTTATTTACTTGTTCCACTGTATTAGACTGGATGATATAGGACCATGTTTAAATGCTGTGTAGCAAAGCCTGCACACAAGTTTTAAAAAATTTTACTTACAAATTGCTTCCCCTTATCTGAAATTACTTTTAGTGTGGCCCCATATTTTAATATATATTTATTTAAGAATGAGTCGGAAAAAAATTGTGCGGAAGCTCTTTGGAATCTTCGTTTTCATTAGTTGTTTTGGTATAAAACAATAATTTATCAATAAGTACGTAGTGCGTCTCTCTACTTCTGATTGCGTCAATGTCCGCATGTTCAAAATTTTTAGAATCTTCGAGATAAGCGTAAATATTTTTAATCTCAAGATCTGCTTTCAATTCAGAAGTAAATAAATCTCGGAAATAAATTATTTTTTAAGCATCAACATAGTGCATTTGACAGTACTCCCTTCCTCATCTAGCTTTATTCTAGATAATACATTAGCAATGTTTTCTTTTCCCAATGTATGCTTGATAATTATATTATACTCTTGTAGTTTAAGAGCCCACATTATAAGTCTTGGAGATAAATTTTTTGCCTCAACACCAACAGCAGCATGGTCTGAGTATACTGTTATTGGCACATTTCCAAAATATACTCGGAATTTTTGAACAGCTAATATTTCATGTTCTATGGCCGTAGAGTTTTACTGTGATGTGTTCAGCGGTTTGCTAAGTAAGCTACTAGTTGACCATTTTGGGTCAGAACGGTGCAAACTGTATAGTCTGAAGCATCAACGGTGATTTCCAAGTTCTGATCCCTCTCTGGGGTTTTCAACAAAGAGCTTGAATTAATGCCTCTTTAAGCTGTTCAAAAGCTGTGTTGGCTTCTGCAGTCCATGAAAATTTGGCTTCCTTTTCCAAACCAGTAAAGGTTCAACAGTTTTGCTGAAGTCTTTTATAAATGATCTGTAATAAGAAACACATGACGAGAAATGAAGAAAGTTTCTTTGCTGGTTTTGGATGCAGATAACTTTTAATGGCTTTTATTTTTTAATTCTCCATTTCAATACCTTTCTGTGAAATTTTATATCCTAAGTAATGCAGTTCTTTTGCAGTGAATTTAAACTTCAAGGCGTTTATTTTGAGGCCAGCTTTGTTTTAACAATGAAAATACTTCATCAAAATGTAGTGCCTGATTTTGTAACAAAAGCTGGTTTCTGCACTTTCTCGTGTTTTAAACTAATTTGAACACAGCCTGACGCTAAATCTAATGTTGTGTTATATTTCATGGACTTTGTTTTTTGAATAACTTAATCTGTTTTGGGCAGCAGGTATATTCACTATTTAGTAATGCTATTGAGTTTACAGTAATTGACTCCAAATTGTCATGCTTTATGATTCTAAAGTAAAATATTTTTCTTACAGCATAACACTGAAGGGCTCTTGTATGGACTGCTTGTTTGGATTATAATTTTGTTGTCTAACATGTCTTTAGTCTTTAGCGTGTTTGTCAGTGATTTCCTCCTTCACCTTATCGTATCTATATGGTTTGGTTTTTACAGGGGCAATATTTCCCGTATCTATTTCGAGCCTGACTACTTGACAAAACCCTGGCTTACAATCAAATAATTGAGAATATTTTCTTACTAAGGACTGAGTTTCTCAGTTTTACTTCAGAAGTGTGGGCTTCTTCCTCCTCACTTTCTCCATCTGCACCTGCATTGTAGCATCATTAAAATTTATTCTGCGCATGAAAAATCAATCCCAAATTATACTGACGCTAGAAATTTTTGACTACGAGGAAATTAACTCATTGCTCATTTTTAATTTAAAAATTAAGACTCATTTTTCCGAGGCTTACACATTGCTTGCCTTGAGCGGCAATGATTTTCTGTCTTGTCACTTTAAAAATATGATACCTGTTAAATTTTTTCTTAAAAATGAGCTGCACTGGGCCCCAGTGTCTAACAAACCAGAAGTGGGTACGTTATTTAACAAAATTTGAATTTCTGTCAGAACCAGATTTTTCACAACCGCTGTAGGTTAGTCAACACAATGAACCCTTAGCGCGCCATCGGCTCTGCAACGGGGCCATCTGGTATTTGTTCCGCAGCTCCATAGGCTCCGCTGCAGAGCCAAATGTTTTTACCTCTATTGAGTCCGCTACGGGGCCATCCCGCATTTGTTCTACAGCTCCGTAGGCTCCTCTATGGAGCCAAATGTTTTTTAGCATGATTACGCTTAAGATGCTGTGGTATCGTCTGCATTGGAAATTGTTATCTGTAGTTAAAATGTGCTCAGTCTCTGTACTATTACAATTAAACCATTTTTTGACCTTTTTTATGGTTAGAAACATTGAGAAAAATAATTTTTATGATGAGAATATAAAGTTGAGGGGTAGTGAAGACGTGTTTGATTTTTAAGTGTTAAAAGATATTGCAAAAGACAATGTTGATTATAATTCTGACACTTCAAATAGTGGTTCTGATATTATACTACCAATAAGACAATCAATGGGAATTATTGAAAGTGAACATGAAGATTCACAGGAAGACTTCGATGTAACACTTGCCCAAGTAAACCCAGGATGCACATGGGAGGTTGTTTCCAAAGATATCACACTTAGTGAATTACAAAATTTTAAATATATCTTTCATTTCCAAGAAGAAAGTGCACATGTATAAAATAAATAAAATTAAAAACATCCACAAGCACATATACTTCTTCTCACTTAAAATAAGACTCCATTTCACTTCTTCCGCTGTGAAAATGTGCTAGAGTTGCTGGTAGGCAGTGGTACAAAAATGTGCGGAGCGCTAAGCAGGGTTGCCACGCTACCTGGAAAACCGGGAAAAGTCAGGGAATTCGAAAATTGACCAAAAAATTCAGGGAAAAGTCAGGGAATTTAAGTATTTTTGTCAAAATCTGGAAAAGTCAGGGAAGTTCATACAATGATCCCGCCAAAAAAAGCGATTTTTGCGCCGACGTCGGAAGAGATAACTTTTTTGGCGAATTGCCTATAACGTGAGTGTCTGCTGGCATAGAGCCAATTTTCGCAGCTCCAATTTGATTGCCTTTTAGAAAGGCAAAGCAAGCAAGTTTCCCGCAACTTTTGGTTTCGAGTATTCTCGAGAATCGCATGTGCAGTGCATGAACTAAAGAAAGTACCTGTTCTCGTATAAAACAAAATGGGTTTAATCTTAGTATACGGTACCATGGAGGTTAGAATCAAAGAATATGTATTGTAAAGAAGGAAAACCTCTCTGCAACAGACGTGGCTCCGTTCCATCATAGAGGGAAACAGCTGTGCATGCGTGATATATCTGCCGCCAAAGCTGGAAACCGGTGTGGAAGTTCGAAGGTCACGTTATCAAGAGTTCATTAAATGAATATCCTTTAAAATTTCTTTAACCACTTGCGCTAAAAAGACGTGCCACGCACGTCGAGTTGTTTTTGTCTCAAACTGCGAGCGACGTGAACACCACGTCGATAAGCATTTATCGCAAAAATGAAAATAACATGGTGCACACGTCGCCTAACAACGAGATTGTTTATTTCTCGAGTTACAGCTCTGGATTGCACTCGCAGATGCGGAGCGGCGTAAATGAGACACTTTACCACTTGCTATATTGTAGCGCACGGCACAAGAAAATATTTTTTGGCGCAAGTAAATTAATTCATAGGTTAGTAATTTTCAGGGGGGGGGAAACTACGAAAATCCGTTTTTAAAATTATTGCGAAAAATCCAAGAAGAAACGTCCTTTGATAAAACGTTTCTTCTTGGATTTTTCGCAATAATTTAAAAACGGATTTTCGTAGCTTTCTTTTTGTCAAAGAACGTTTCTTCTTAACACGTTTCTCAATTTCCGGTGCACATCGCGGAGAGGGAAATTCTGGCCGCCAGGTTCCGTCGCCAAATCCCTTGGCAAATTTTCCCTCCGCATTCTAGCGGCGTAATAGCATCTTACTTGTATGGAAAATTTTCTTCTTTACATAGACCAAAGAATTAGAGATTCTTTGCATAGACGTTTTTTGGTTAAAATAATCTCCATGTATGGATTTGGCGACATGATGATGCGCAGCAAACGGGTCATTTTGGTCTTGGCGACAATTTTCAAAATCGTGCCAAAGCCTTACCGTATACTAGAATTTTACCGCAAAATCTTTTAAAACTTTTCTTTTTAATAAATACCTTGCCATTTTGCAGTAAAATAAAAAATAGTAATCTGTCATCTAGGCTAACCATGTAATATAACTATATTCGCTAAAATATCGTTGACTATTCTAATTCAATTTTTAAGTAATTATTTTTGTTATTCGTATAATTTAATGATGCTTCTTCCCTCTAAATTTATTAATTATTAGTAAATAATATTTCTAAATTTCAGGAAATTTTCTCTGGCATAATCTTGAAATTAATTCTAGCAGTATGATGACATACCATCACGAAATTTAATGCACATATTTTTTTCTTATGTATGCTGCGAACTAAATATAAAATACCTCAATTTATTAAAATAGATTTCTTTGTTTCGTTTAGCTGCAGAATGTTTGCAAAAAAAGCCTTATTTTATTCCAGATTGGGAAGATTCTAATCTCAATCTTCAATGGAGAAAACAACAACTATTATAATTATATTTGTGTTTTCAAGTGTTAAGGTGCTTTTTAAGAACATACCTCACACAAATTAATCGAACCTAACTATTTATCATTGCGTTGTGATTTATAAGGACCAGATTAGCCTCGTGTTGAACTGGTGGTGATCATGAGTAATAATTAAATAAAACATACATTTGTTATCCAATGTACATTTACAATACATTTGTAATCCAATCTTAAATTTTATTAAGTTTCTTAAGTGGAAAAGTAAACAAAATTATCAAACAAAGTATACCAAGAATAATTAAGAATAAATGTCCTCTGGGATTTATTGAATAATTAAGTGAATTTGCTACACAATACAAGTAATACCATAATTTACCTCTTAGCGTAGTCAACGTACATTACGCGGATAGACTGGAATTTTCTTGAAACGCACCTGGAAAACCTGGAAAAGTCAGGGAATTTCATTCTCCTGTTTGAGTGGCAACCCTGGCTAAGGGTTAATTTAGTTACAGAGAAGTATTCTTGCATCAGGGCAACCGTACATTCTTGTAAAGCTAAAAACTCGTGAATTTAATGAATGATAAAATTCGTGTGAAAAAGATGGTGACATACAGAGGAAAAAAAGTTAATTAGCATTGTAGAGAATCTTGAAAGTATTGAAACAACATCTTTTCAGTCCTTTCTGATTTCTTCCTTATTATCAGATAATAAATAGTGTTGTAATAATAGTAATTCGCTTGCTGTATTGCTAAAAAATTATAGTTTAATTCATGTTTCCAAATGTCAAGAAGATTTTAGGATATTTAAATTTTTTCTGAGACTTTCAATCTGCTGTTCTTTATACTATTAGGTAATAACTGAAATGAACTTAATTTGCTAAATAATGTTTGTTTTTTTCCAGTAAACTATTTATGCTTTGCAATCTTTTCTTGCCAATCTTTTCCTTTTCATCTGCGAAATTAAACCTGCTAAATTTGGGATCTATGAAATCAATACTAAATTTTGTAAACATATTTTTTGGAATATTTATTGAGGAATTCTGTGTACTTTAGTACTTAGTAGAAATAAGAATAATGGTACTATAAAGAACTGTGCTTATATTAATAAATAACAACATTTTTGTTTATTTATTTATTTTGAAACTTTGTTTTTCAGCAAATCCTTAAAAAAAAAAAAAAAATCGTTACTGTACAGTATAAAAATAATTGTACAAAATATAAAACATTGTATAGAAGATTTCATGAGTATTTCTTAAAATACCTATGAAGCTATTAACTTTAACTGCAAATGGATAAACAACCTTAAACAAAAGCATCTAAACATTGAACGAAATATTTGTATTCAAATCTGAAACCAAAAAAGTCACGGAACTATTAAACACTTTCCGTGACATCACTCTGTAGCTAACCAGTTTGCTATGCTGATGCTTCAGTTCCATGTTCTTTAGTTCGCCATGTTGATGCAGTTGGGCGTGGAGTCTATTAAGTTGCCAGTGTCCCTGTACGGTAGACTGTGCCACAAATAGAGCAACTGGCCAGCAAGTTGGGACGTATTTGTTTGTGGCTAAATTTGCTTACCCATCATTTCCCAAACATGTTCGATAGGCGACAGGCTGGCAGGCTAGTTGAGGGCATTAGTACATCAAAGACATTGTTGGAAAAGTCGTGCTGTATTTGGCCAAACGTTGTCCTGCTGGAAAACAGAGCCTGGACGGGCTCTGTTTCCCAGCCAATCCTATGGGAAACAGAGCCCAATATGGCTGCAAAGGCACAGGCATATGATTGGCTGCAAAATTTCAGCAACGTACCTGTGAGCAGTCTGAATATCTCGCAGCATGACTAATGGTGGATGGCTGTCCCAGCTGATCGCTTCTCAGACTGTCACACCCTGTGTTCTGGCTCTGTGCCACTCGCTAACAAATGGTACATTGGACCGCTTACTTCTCTATCTCCAAGTGTGTGTACGGCAGTCATCAGTATTGAGAGACAAGCATTCATCGCTGAAGATCACATTTCTCCAATCGGACATTGTCGAGCTTAAGAGCGGCACCATGCACAATGACACTTCTTATGATGGAGTGGCAATGGCAAGTGTTTTAATGGGCGTCGAGATCTGAGCTCAGCGTTACCTAGTCTTCTGTGAATTGTATTCCAGGATTTCTGCGAGTTGGGAAATGGAGTTGAATCGATCATGGCATAACTGTTGGTGCAGACATGGCAGTTGCTTTAATTCCACAGTCATCCCGCTCATTGGTGGCCCGGGGATGTCCCTATCGACTACAGTGGCTAACTATGGCTTTGCTCAGCCATTGGTTCCAAACAATGGAAAACAACCATATCACTTCGACCATTCATCTGCGAAATTAAACCTGCTAAATTTGGTATCTATGAAATCAATACTAAATTTTGTAAAAATATTTTTTGGAATATTTATTGAGGAATTTGTGTACTTTAGTACTTAGCAGAAATAAGAATAATGGAACTATAAAGAACTGTGCTTATATTAATAAATAACAACATTTTTGTTTATTTATTTATTTTGAAACTGTTTTTCAGCAAATCCTAAAAAAAAAAAAAAAAAAAAAAAAAAAAAAAAAAAAAAAAAATCGTTACTGTATAGTATAAAAGTAATTGTACAAAATATAAAACATTGTAACTCGAACCCGTACGTTCACAGTTGTATATGTATGAAAGAAATAATTTACAGTTCTGGAACTTTCTACAAAAATACACGCACAACTCATCTCAGTATCACAGAGCACAATCAATAGTTACACTTCAAATTACTAAGAATGTTAAACATAATGCGCGCATATATGCCGGCCGATCCTTCTGTTCGAACAACTGGCCTCTTCTACCCCTATAATGTGACCCTTCTCAAAGACTGACACTTTGTAACATCGTTGAGTGTGTCTAAAAGACATCTTCAGTTACAATGTTGTATATCCAAGCCATTGGTGCAGTTGTAAATTCTCTTTACTCATTCGTCGAATGGTGTTAACACATGGGTGCCTGAGCACTATGCCCTACCCCAATCAAATAAAAAGTTTTTAAATCATTGCATAACATTGCATTTTTAGGGAAATAATGTTTTTTTTTTTTTTTAATTTTTTTTTAAGTAAGTCAAGTAGAAACTGCCGCCATAGTAAAAGAACTGCAAAAGCTGTTGAGAAACAAAAGCAGTTGCCAAGAACCTGTAATCTATGTAAGCATAATAATAAAAAATGAAATACAATTCAAATAATAATGTAATAAATAACAAGGTACACAGAAGAATACGTTAGTCTTCCATTACAACAGCAAGATTTCAAACGGTCATAGGCCTTTTTTTTTTTTTTTTTTTTTGTAATTCACATCATTATAGTCATAATTATATATTTGAAGTACAGAGTTATTAATGGCCTTCATCTTTGTATGAAAACTTCTCACCAAATGGTAGTAGAAAGTTCTAAGTTGAACAGTTTTCAACTTCTTATGTGGTTTTATATCTAACGTACCATGATGACTTTTTTATGTAATTTGCTGCTGTTTGAAGTTCTCTTCTATTAGATTTGCATAAGTATGCCCAGACTGGACAATCATAACCTCCTCTTTTGTAAGCTTATCAGGTTCAATGTTTCTTCTAACTTTCTTCGGAAACATACAATGACCTGACTAGAACAGAGAGCTTACTAAAGCTATGTTCACTAATTGTAGTAAGTGGACAGGATACAGACGAAGGGTATACAAAACCCTTTATTTTTTTCTTTATATACAATGACTTCCGTACTTCGGAATACAATGACCCTCCACTCGGGGTCTAACTTAAAAGATATCAAAATAAAACTAAACTCTAATTTAACTTTAGAATAAGATTGGCCTTATAATAACAGAAAGCGTATGTAGCACAGAGACTGTGAACACTACAATACGTTTAATTTATCAAGAGGATTAAAACCTCTGGCCTGGAAGGCAAAGTAGCAACTGCGTAACTTCTAAGGTAAGCGGCCTGCTTCGAACTCACGGCTTCCTCTCTTCTGCTTGGCAAAAAGGCCACACTTAAATACTTGGCGTTCGCCAGACAACTTTGCATAAACTCCTTCACGCTTATAATTCTGGCCGGAAGTAGAAAATAAGAAGTGATAGTAAAGATTTAAAATAAAATAAACGTTAGTAAAACTTAAGATCCTTACATACTTCCCGCCAGAGTTAATTAGTTTGAAACTGAGGTCTAAAACGACCTTGTTGAAAACTTTTAGCTCTAGAAACTAACGCGAGGCCAAACTTTTACAAACATAACTTAGCTAGAAACTAGAAAATTTTAAAAGAAAGAAATTTGTTACAATAGCAGCTCCCGGAATATACAACAATCTTTTTTCTTTTTCATCTGTACTGCATCAAAACAGGAGCTTTATTCAATTCTGGTTCCTTCCAGAGATCTGGAAGGAAAACTAGTTTAATGAAATGTTACAGAATGACATTGCAAATAACATATAGAATATACTTTTCTTAACATTCTTATTTCATTCATGACTATTTTAATTATCTCTCCCCGTGCTCTCTGACATGTGTTGTAAAAACACCAAACACGAATGTGTTTCTGTCTATGTGTTCAACACTTCCTCCTACAATCAAAACACTAACGTGTTAAAATTCAACATACGAGACCTCTTAACACACCCTAATTTCAACTCTAGACCCTGAGGTACTATTCTGAAAGTGGCTAACTCTAAAGTGTAGCGTCAGAGAGCCTAACTACATCATTCAACCTTTAACACATATTCAGCATGATTTAATCTTTACAGTCACACGAATAACAAAATTTTTTAACATTACTTTCACTTTTACCATATCACGGTATTTCTAAACATTCAAAATAACAGTTCACATGTATACAAGAACATATGAAGATGCCGTTAATTTTACACATTTGAAAACATACATTAGTAGTACATTGTTAACTTCTATTCTTTTCAAAGCAAGTGCCAATTCTTTCTACATTGAAATAATACTACATTTCAAAAAGTCTTTCAGACTAAAACTTCTTTCTTGTTAGAATGTTTTAAATAAAATTTATACAATTTAAGTCTTTATACAACGCTATTATACATCAACTTTAGTTTTACGCGCGAGTAATTGAAAAACATAATAAGAAAATCGGTCACAACTCATTTCTCGCCCTTTTGGCGATAAAGGTAGACCTCGCATGAGGTAAAACTTCTTCAAATCTGCCACTTGCAGTAAGAATGAAAGATTAACTTAAGTTTGTAAAGTAACACAAAATTTTACTTATCTTTGTAATATTCAGACATCCTTTTCTGGGCCCAGTCTTTAAAGGTGCTGCAGACCGTTGCTTGGTTGATCCTCCTTCTTGTACGGGCTCGCCCTTCAGTGCTTTCCTCTGGAAGCTTCCGTTTTTCACCACTACGGCCACCCTTGAACATCTTCCTTCTGTCCTCTGCTTGTGGTCTTGGCCGCTTGAAGGCAGCTGGTCTTGGTGGAACCGGGAAACTTCTGTCGTGATCCTGCTTGGACCTCGTTGTTGGCCGTTCAAATTTTTCTTGTACTTTTTCCTCCGCCGCTGATGGCCCTTCCGCAGTTCGGCGACTTTTGCTGCGGAGAGTTCTGTCGGATGAGTCAATCTTCCGTTTCACAGCCGGGTTATAGTTGCCGTCCTTTCTCCCGGTCTTTTCCACATACGTCGTCCTTCTCCCTTCTTCATTCTGGGGGTGTTCGTGAACTCTGTTTTTTGGACGGTGGAACGGCATCTTTTTCTTTGTACCTTCAATTTTTCCGCGGGGCAATTTTCTTTTCACTTGCTTCTGTCTCTCATTGGCTTGCCCTTGTACTTGTCGTTTTCCCACCTCTGGAACTTGTACCTGCGGTGTCTGCCGTACCGGATCCTGCAAAAGATCTGAAAAGATTTGCATTTTATTACGGTCATAGAATGGTTTTATCTGGTCAATGTTTGCGGAACAGGTTTCACCATTTCTTGCCTTTAACACTACAACAGCGTGAGTTATTTTTTCTATAACATATGGTCCTTCAAAGCGTGGAAAAAATTTGGGAGTTTTATCTTCTGGTGCTGAAGAAAGTGAATGCTTAATTTTTAGTACTTCATCCCCTACTTTATAAGTTACTCCCCGTCGTTTCAAATCATAATAGAGCTTCTGTTTTCTTTGTGCTACTTCCGTATTCTTCTTTGCTTCCTTAATTAGTTTTTCTATATCACCCATTTTAAATTCTGGGGCTCTTTGTTGCACATAAAATAATTTATCTAACGGTGTTATAATCTTTCTGCCTAGAAATAACTCAGCAGGAGTTTTGCCCGTTGTATCATGTTTTGCGGTCCTAAGGGCGAAAGCAAATTCATTGACATAGTTATCCCAGCTTTTATGAAAATTTTTAACATAACTACGGATAATTTTCACTATATTTCTGTTGACCCGTTCCGCTATATTTGATTGCGGCCGATACGGGACCATTTTTAAATGACGTATGCCCAGTTTTTGGCACATGTCTTCAAATATATTACTTACAAATTGAGGACCATTATCCGATATAACCTTTAGGGGCGCCCCGTATTTTAAAATATATTTATTTAAAATAGAATCGGTAACTAATTTCGCGGAGGCTCGTTTTAAGGGAACAATTTCGGTCCATTTACTAAAATGATCAACTATAACAAGGAGATAGCGACTTTTGTTTAACTGACTTTTTGGGAAAGGGCCCAATAAATCGATACCGATTATTTCATTTGGAAATTCGGATTTAATACTATTTAGAAACCCGGCCGGGCGGAAATTAATATAATTAACGGCTTGACATGTTGGGCAGGACTGGACATACGCCCTTGTTAACTTTTGCAGTTCAGGAAAGTAGACTGCCTCGCGTACGCGTTGAGTAGTTTTTCGAATACCAGCATGAGAAGCTAAAGGGCTGTCATGGAGCTCTTGCAGGATATTTAATCTAAGACTAGCTGGGATAACAGGTCGAAATTCGTTGTTGGAATTCGTAGTTTTTGTATAAAATAATAGACCATCTATTAGTTCGTAATGGGCCGCCCTATTTCTTATCGCCACAATATCTTGGTGGCTAAAATTTTCAGGATCCTTCAAATACTCATAAATACTTCCAAACTCAGGATCCTTACCCAGTTCGGTTATTACAGTTTCTCGGGAATTTATTGTACACGCTGTCAGCATTGCAACTTTTACGGTATTACCCTGTTCGTCTAATTTAATTCGTGACAGGGCATCTGCTACGATATTTTCCTTTCCGGGGGTATGCTTGATTACCAGATTATATTCTTGCAGCTTGAGTGCCCATCTTATTAACCTTGGGGATAAATTTTTTCCAGAGTACAATCTAGTTACCGCCGCATGATCAGAATATACTGTTATCGGCGCCTTTCCAAAATAGACTCGGAACTTTTGCACTGCTAACAGAACTGCAAGTGCCTCTCTCTCGGTCGCGGAATAGTTTCTTTGTGTTTGATTTAAAGTTCGGCTAAAAAATGCTACTGGCTGCTGATTTTGCGAAAGTACCGCTCCTACCGCATAATCCGAAGCATCCGCTGAAATTTCTAAATTTTCATCCTTTTCAGGAAATTTCAACACAGGGGCTTGCGTTAATGCTTGTTTTAATTTTTCGAAAGCACTATTGGCTTCGGCCGTCCACGAGAATCTTGCCTTTTTCCTTTTTAATTTTAACAATGGCTCAGCGATAGCCGCAAAATCTTTTATAAAGGACCTATAATATGAACAAAGTCCTAGAAAAGAAGAGAGCTTCTTTGCCGTGTTTGGAGTCGGATACTTTTGTACAGCGATTATTTTTGATTCATCTGTCTCGATCCCTTTTTGCGATATTTTGTAACCTAAATATTTTAATTCAGGGGCTGCAAATTTGCATTTTTCGACATTAACTTTTAGACCGGCCTCATTTAATAAAGAAAACACCTGTCTTAAATCCTGTACATGTTGGTCTAGATTATCACTAGTAATAATGATATCGTCTAAATAGATAAATGTGGACTTTCCGAGAACAGGTCTTAACACAATGTCCATGCATCGCTGAAATGTTGCTGGGGCGCCTGAAAGGCCAAACGGCATTCGCAAAAATGCATAAGTGCCAGACTTGGTTATAAAAGCAGTCTTAGGCACGTCCTCAGGCCTGATCCCTATTTGAAAATAACCATTCGTTAAGTCTAAAGTTGTCATAAATTTGGTTGATTTTATGTTCCTTAAAATTTCTTCTATAATCGGTAACGGATATACCGGATATTTCGTTATGGAATTTAATTTACGGTAATCAATAGCGAATCTCCACCTTTTTGGATGCTCCAAAGGATAATCATTATTTTTCTTACATAAAACCACCGGACTAGCATAACTACTTGAGATAGGCGTTACGATCTTTTTACGTAGCATATCGGTAATATGCCATTCTATAATTTTTTCCTTATTCTTATCATACCGGTATGGTTTTTGACGAACCGGCAATGCATCTCCGGTGTCAATACTATGGTTAGTAACCTGGGTAAATCCTGGAATATCACTAAATAAGGAAGCAAATTCACTTACCACTTGTCGGATTCTATCTTGCTCGTCATTAGGCAGGTGGTCGAGATTTACCCTTGGCGGTTCAACCTTTTCTACACGCACTGGCTTCATCGTCAGCTTAAGAGACGCTTCATTAAAATCCAGTGTAGCTTGTGCGTCTGAAAGAAAGTCTATTCCTAGTATTAAGTGTGCTTGCAAATTCTTTACTATAAAAAACATCACCTTTACTTGTTCGTCCTTGATACGGATGTACAAAGGTACTTTACCTACGCACTTACATTGTTCTCCTTGCGCCGCTAATACTGTTGTATTATCCGCATTATATATGCGGTATTTGCGAAAATACTTTCTAAAAAAGACTTCTGCCACACAGGAACACTGCGCGCCGGTATCCAGGAGTGCGGTGGCCGGGATATTATTTACCAAGACTTCAATCTTCGGAAGAGTTAAATTTTTCACCATTACTGTATTTAACTTGTAGGAAGAGGGGTTTTCGTGGCCTTCGGATTTCCGCACCCTCTCGTCAGCAGAAATCCGTTTTAGTTTAAATTATTTTTTCTTTCGGTGCTTTCCTTCTTTCTCCACTGGCCTTGAGACTTTTTTTCTGGGTTGCTATTGAACTGTCGACGTTCGCCGGCTGTTTTTGAATGCTCGGGTTTCCTTGCCCACTGATTCGCTTTTTCTCCGTAGCCATGTGCTTGAGTTTGCTGTAGTCTTGGCGTACCAAATTGGTTTCGCTGTTGATATTGGCGTCTTCTTTCGACGTCCGCCGTTCTTCTACTTTCAAACTGGATTGCTAGCTCAAATAATTTTTCCAGTGTAGTCGGATTTCTCAATTCAATAAAGTCTTGCACTTGGGGTAGTAACCTCGGCAAAATCACTTGAATTATTTCAGGATCCGGACGGTTTCCATACAAGAGCTTGAAAACGTGAATTTTTCTTAAAATAAACCTGGAGAGGTTTTCCATTCTTTGTTGATATATACTGAAAAGTTCTGTTTCTAATTTCGCACGATCCCTTACAACAGGGAAGGCTTTTAGTAGGGCAGTCTTGAAATTTTCGTAGGTATAGGTGGGACTTCCTGCTTGACCCAAGAGACTTCTGCCGATACATTTGAACCAGTTAAGCGCTTGGCCCCTCAAAGCGCTGGTAGCTAAGGTAACTTTTTGAAACTCGTGCACGGGGTAGAGCATGAAGTGGTCATCCAATTTTTCCAAAAAACTGGTTACCTGTGAGTTTCCATTAAACGTTGCTTCTGGTTTTATCGAAGCGCGCATGGTCTGGACAATATACCCAAATCCTTCCAGGGCGGCAGCTGGCATTTCTGGATTCTGAGCTGTTTCTGCAGGCAGCACAGGTTCTTCTTGAAACTCGGCCATGGTTATTCTTCGTCGGGCGCCACTATCAGGTTCAATGTTTCTTCTAACTTTCTTCGGAAACATACAATGACCTGACTAGAACAGAGAGCTTACTAAAGCTATGTTCACTAATTGTAGTAAGTGGACAGGATACAGACGAAGGGTATACAAAACCCTTTATTTTTTTCTTTATATACAATGACTTCCGTACTTCGGAATACAATGACCCTCCACTCGGGGTCTAACTTAAAAGATATCAAAATAAAACTAAACTCTAATTTAACTTTAGAATAAGATTGGCCTTATAATAACAGAAAGCGTATGTAGCACAGAGACTGTGAACACTACAATACGTTTAATTTATCAAGAGGATTAAAACCTCTGGCCTGGAAGGCAAAGTAGCAACTGCGTAACTTCTAAGGTAAGCGGCCTGCTTCGAACTCACGGCTTCCTCTCTTCTGCTTGGCAAAAAGGCCACACTTAAATACTTGGCGTTCGCCAGACAACTTTGCATAAACTCCTTCACGCTTATAATTCTGGCCGGAAGTAGAAAATAAGAAGTGATAGTAAAGATTTAAAATAAAATAAACGTTAGTAAAACTTAAGATCCTTACAAGCTTCTCACTAAAAATGGTATCAAAGGACCTTTTTGTATATGCATTCTTTTCACATGTGTAAATTCATGTAAATCAGCTGCAACGTTTAAGCTTTTAACGTAGATTAGTTTTAAAATCAAAGTGTGGTGTGGTAAACTAAGCGGCATCTCATACCACGTTATCGCAGAAATGACCGCTTCTTGATTTTGCTGATAATTACAATAGCGTTTGCATTGGCAATGCCATCTGTCGGTGATTGTTGCAACTAATTTTTTTAATATTCCTTTCTTCTTCCCCCTTCACGATTAGTAAGTAAATGTACCGATTTTGGTCTTATTTGGCATATTCCTTAAAGCCACAGACAGCTCCAAATAAAGATACTTATTTTATAACTACCCTGTATATACTCGAACCCGTACGTTCACAATTGTATATGTATGAAAGAAATAATTTACAGTTCTGGAACTTTCTACAAAAGTACACGCACAACTCATCTCAGTATCACAGAGCACAATCAATAGTTAGACTTCAAATTACTAAGAATGTTAAACATAATGCGCGCATATAAAAAGGCAAAGCTCCTACGGAGATTTCTTCATACTCCAAACTCAAGCTGAACTAAACAATTACTAAGGTAGTGATGCTGTCTCCGGTCTTATGTACATTTCCTGCGTGTTTCTGCTTTCTATTCTTTTTCGTACCGATTTTTTATAATTTGATTTATTATTTTCAAATCTTGCAGCACATTGCTCAAATTTGTGTCTAGGTTTTTTATTTTCATTTTCTTTTTTGTTTTTTAAACTCCTTAAATATATATATATATATGTGTAAGAAAAATAAAGAATATGTAAAAGATTAAATTAGCTGGTAAATTAATTTCCCTTCTGTACTTTAAATATTTGCTCTGCGTCATTTCGAGACTAATCCGTGTCATATGACTCTTACATAATTCTAATGATGTAAATGGAACTAAAACTCTAACAGCCAATATTAATTATCCATCAATCAAAATGCATTGAGAAGCAAAACAAACAGTCTGAATTAAGATTTCACCCTGAACATAACGCACTTGCTCTCTATGCTTTGGCGTAGTTGGACTGCAGTCTGTCTGCTCGTTGTTCCTTACTGCAAATTTATTTAAAATGTAAATGTTTTGGAATAGGTACAGTAAATGTGCCAACTTTATTGTGGCCACAACATGTTTACTGACATAAAAAAATGAAGATTTAATCTGCCTTCGCCTTCAATTTCCTAATCATTATGGATCAACACTTCTACACCATCAAAATTCTACTCGTCTTCACTTTATATATCAGTAATTTGATATGAGATGAGTGCTTGACTAAAGAAAACATTATTTTGCATCGTGAGTGGATTGAGGTTAGCAGATCACTGTAAATATTGTAAAAACTTTCTCTTGCTTCCCTAACACACTAATGCTTTCTTCTCAAAATACTTTTTCTCACCAAGTCTTTTTCTCTTTGAAGGGGGATATGTAAGATAAAAAATGTGTAAATCAGCTTTATAATTTAATTTAGTAATAGCCTTTTAATTCCTCTTTTTTAATTTGGTTATTTCCTCTTTATTCTAAAAATAATAGCATTTTGGTACTGCACCATTTCTAGATTAATCTATGCCACAAAGCTTGTGTAAGCCTGGTGACGTAGTTATTTCTGAACCTAAACTCAGAGAACTGAAACCTTTCTAATGTAAACCCAAACATCCTCCTTTGTGAGCTGCCATATTGAATAAATGCTTACGTGGCTTGTCTCTCTGTTGCTGCTTGGACGTCATTTTGCTGTGCTCTGTTCCTATCGAAATGGTATTCAAAAATGTAAATGTTCTGAAAATAGGCACAATTAGAGTGCCAAGTGAATTGTGGCCTCAAATGTCAGTTTAAATAAAAATGGAATTTAATCTGCCTGGATTGCCAAGGTTCCTGTTCATTATGGATTAGCACTATATGCAATCAGAATTCTGTCTTCAGTATGGATCGATGTGCTACGCCAAACAACATTGCGGCTGTGCCTTTTCTACTTTTTTGTCTCACTCACACACAGACACATATATATTAGAATCCATCTTCTTTCAAGTTTAAACATGTAAATGTAGCAAAACCGGACATTCAAGGGCCCCCTATGCAACGACATTCTTTTGTGCACCCTTATTTATGCCATTGATCGCAATGTAAAGGTAGAGGCACTCCAAGCCTGGAAATCCAGTGGGGTATCATTGCCTCTGCTAGCGTGACAGCCTCTTGATCAGATACAGGACGTGCCTCAGTCGACTTTGTAAAGTAATCAATCTACTTTTTTTCCATCAGCAGTTTGTGGAAGATGTCCCAGGAAGTTGAAGACGATGGGTTCAAAATGCATTCCTAAATTGTAACATTACATCATCCCTCAGCTGCGGTTCTTTCCGGCTCCTTTCGGCATCACCAGATTTGCACTACTTTTGCAAGCTAGCCCTGGCATTACTCCAGTAAAATCGCTCTCAAACTCTGTGCAAAGTCTCCATTATTCTGAAATGGCTTCCTGTTGGATTCCTTTGTAGTTTTTTAAGGATGTCTATGATCTTAGAAGTATCATTTGCTGTCAGAATACCATCGTCCAATTTGAAATTCCATCACAAAGCGCCATTTTGAATAAGGAGGTGCCAAACATTATTTTGTCATAGGACTATAGATCGAAATATTCTGCCAGGTAAGTTTTCCGCTTGAAAACTTCATTAAGTCAATTATAGGTTTAATGTTGCCATCTTCCAACTGGTCTCCTGACTTCTTTGTCACTCCATGGCTCTGGGTCTCGAGATGACGTTATGACTTGATGTACCGCCGAACTGACCAGCTCGTATTTTGCGTCGACCCTGGAACTATATCGACAGCTTCCTGCTCGGTGACTTCTATATAGAGCATCGGCGTTTCCATGTGACGATCCTTTCCTATGACGGATAGTAACGTCGTATTCTTGGAGTCTCAGTATCCATCTGGCTAGCTGGCCTTCAAGATTTTGGAAATTCAAGAGCAAGTCCTACGATGCATGATCAATGCGGGGGCGAGAATTTTCTCCGATAGAGGTAATGATTGAAATGTTCTGCAGCTTTAACTAAGGTGAACAATCTTTTCTGGTGACACAGTAATTCCTGTCTGGTTTTGATGGATAGTTGCTCCAGTTGGCCATGACTCGTTCTTGACCGTTTACTTTCTGTGAAAAAAAAACAGCATCAATTCTCTTATTGCTGGCATCTGGGTCAAGAATAAATGGTTTATCGAGCTTAAGATATGCCGTGACTGTCGCAGATGCTAAAGCATCTTTTAATTTTTTTAATTCATCCTCACATTCTTTTGTCCACAAGAACTTTTGCTTGCTCTTTGTCAGCTTGTAGAGGAGTCTTGCGATTGAAGAAAAGTCCTTCACAAATCTTCTATAATAGTTGCAAAGCGCCAGTAAATTCTCAGTTGATGCTCAATTATGGGACTTCCAAACTGCTAAAATCTTTTTCTGTATCCGTATGCACACCTTTGGCAGAAATGACATGTACAAGGTAAGTCACTTCCTGTCTGAACAATTTACATTTGACAGGACTTAACTTTACATTGGTTTACTTTAATTCCTGAAGTGCAGTACGTCGGGACTTTGGCGATTCCAAATATGGGATTTTTCCGGATATTAGATCATTAGTTTAAATCCAGTCAGATGGCATGTAGAAATTATAAAACTAAAAATATGAAATCATGATTTATGAAATAACGAAGTATTTTTGATGTAAAGGTTATCAAAATTTATAAAAAAAAAAGCTTACTATTTATTTGTTTACCTTATTAAACATTTCTTTCAATGTAAGTTGTTTAAGTTGCTTCATTTTTTGTGCTAATACTTTCTCTTTAATTCTGTAGACAGACATAATCTCTTATTTAGTCAAATTGTTGAAGTTCTGTAACTGCTGTTTCAAGAATTCTTACTAACTTGTCAACCGAAATTTTCTCGTTTTCAGTAACTTCTGTGTCACTTTCTTCACTATCGGTAGCGGTATTTTCTGGATCTAGAACCATACTACAGATTTCGCTATTCATTAATTGATTGATTTTTGAGAAGCATTGTCATCACAATGAAAAACTTCTTTTATATCATCTTCATTTGCCGCTCCTCCGCATTTCTTTACAAAATCCGTTAATTGGAAAATTTCCACCTTTATAATATCAGAAAACCTTTAAAATTAGCGGCTATCATCATCAAATTTAGCTATCCTTCACTATACCTATTTGGCTACGTATCATGATCTTGGCGACTAGCGACAAGTTGTTCCCTTAAATTTTATCTTGCTTCTATCGCGCTTTGAGACCATTAAGCCTGAATTATATTAGTTTAGTTATTTATTATGCTTATTTCTTGTACATGCTTAAGGCTTATCAGAGTTCTCAATAAATAAATTTCCACATATACTCAAGCCTTATTTGAGGGCCGGCGCTAGATATCTTACCGCCTGATGCAGTCTCTGTGGGTCCTAAATTCTGCGACTCGTTGCGGCCATACGAGCCCTGGCACTGGTTCTGGGTTTATGTGAATAACAGATCAGTTATTCTTAATTCAAACAGCCCTAAATGTAATCTTTGGGTCTATGAGTATCATCAACAAAACCTATTTTTAGCACACGGAAAGAAATTTTTGATAAATTTTTCCCTCGTCAACAATTTATTTTTATTTTTATTTTTTTTTTTTTAATTTTTTTTTTTTTTTTAGCGCATTTAACTTAAATCTGTAATCATCGCCAAGCGATAAAAACACTCATCATCAACATAAAAGTTTACCGTACTCCTTTATTATTCAGTTACTAGCATAAAAAAGTTCTTTAGGCATCGCTACATGAGTCATTACTCAAGTTGTGATGAGGCTCACCAGCGACCGAGCGGTAAAGTCGCTGAACACTGGTAGTTCGGTCCGAGGTTCGAATTCCACGAACGGGCTGTCTGCATGGGCGTTTTCGTGGTTTTCCCCATGTGTAACGTGTATACGAGCCAGTTTCCCCTTTCCTCCACGTAGGCATCCCTCCCCTTAGGCAGATAGCCCTCGAGGCTTTGCCATAATCACACACACACAAGTTGTGATGCTTTGATAAACATGCGATGATGAAAGAAAAATATAATAAATAATAATTCGCCAGGTTGGCTGGCGTCTGATCAACGATGTATCTATGTGGAATGTTTCAGTTTGAGATGTGTGCCAAGCACATACGCAGCAACGGAGCCAAGTTACTGATGGTACAAATTTATGTTAAAAATGATTGTTTTTTCAATAACAAGGTATTTTATTTAGTGTTGAAGTAAAATTAAGAATCGGGACTCCCTGATGTTTTATTATGCGCGGAGGGGGGGGAATCAAATGCGCATGCGTAAAGCCTACGAGAAAAACTTTGTTGGTGGTTTTGAGGTCCGGATTTTAGATCATTCCGGATAATGGACATTCGGATTTCAGACTTTGTACTGTATCTTCCTAATATTTTCCTAATGTTCTTCAAACGTTTTCCTGATGATGGTGATGCCATTCAGGTATATTAGACAAGCTTCATAAGAAAGACTTGTCAATATGGTCTCCATGCCCTTTTCGAATGTTGCCGGTGCATGACATAATCCAAATTGCATCACTTTCATCTGCCAGAGTTTTTGTCTGGTAGTTAAAGCCGTCTTTTCTTGGTCATCAAAATGTATCTCTACCTGTCAATAATCCCTCTTTAATTCAAGCATCGAAAATGACTTGCTTTCAGAAAGAGTTTCCAGAATATCGTCAGTTGTAGGAAAAAGATAGCTGTCTTTCTGCGTATCCTCATTCAGCCAGTGAATGTCAACACAAAATCTATTTGAGCTGTCTTGCCTTCTGACAAGGATGATGGGAGAGGCCAACGGACTTGCTGAAGGCTCTATAACATCACTTTCTTGCATATCCTTTTGAGGTTTTCTTGCCTTTTCCTATTTAGCAATCGGTAAACGTCTTGGATCTTGTTTAATTGGTGGATGATCCCTTGTATAAATTTTATGGCGTTTCAAGCTGGTTCGACTTATGTCAGAAGATGTGTGGGAGAAAACATCTTTAACCACTTGCGCTACGACTAACTTCACGGTTGTGGTGCCGTGTGCTACAATGTAACAAGCGGTAAAGTGTCTCATTTACGCCGCTTCGCGTTTGCGATTGCATTCCAGAGCTGTAATTCGAGAAATAAACAATCTCATTGTTAGGCGACATGTGCACCACGTTATTTTCATTTTTGAGATAAATGCCTATCGACGTGGTGTTCACGTCGCTCGCGGTTTGAGACAAAAGCATATCGACGTGCGTGGCACGTCTTTTTAGCGCAGTTCTAAAATGACACATTTTGCAGCATTGCACCCTTCGTTGTTAAGTTATGCATTCTGCAATTATTCTGATATTAGGTTCTCCGAAAATGTAGAGATTGGCAGATTACTCATTCTTTTAACACAGATCACTGGAGTATATACTGCAACCACATCACCTTTCGTAATGACTTTCACTTTATCAATTACGTTGGCAGTTTTCATCGATATGGCGGTCTTTTGTAGATTGACGAGTCCCGAGACTACCAGTACTCATTTCTGGCTCTTACAGTTCTTGGCATGTTCCATTATGCCGTAGCCGAAATTTCTATTTTAAGCTATGGATCCAGGAAGTAAAAATTCTGTTCTTGCTGGTACTGTGATATTGTCTTAAGCTATGATTTGATGCAAAGATTTTACTGTTTAATGTTTAATTCGAAACAGCGTTATGTCTTCACAGGCAGAATGCACTTCGTTATTTTTATATTTCCGTTGAAAGTCTAATGCGAGTATAGTTCAACCGTCTTACCGGTGACCATGAGCGCAAACACGCATGCGCCATTTGGGCCGATTTATTCTCAAAATGGGGTGGATGGAATCAGGGTGGAATCATGTCGTAGGCATTTTTTCCGTTTTACTCTTTTCCTGTTTATTTCCACAGCGTTCAAAGGGCACAGACATAATAAGACAAAATTACTTTTAAGTAATCTAAGCTGATATGCTGATCATCATTTATTATTAGCTGTTTTATTAAATTGTGCATAATATTAAGCATTTATTTAAATATTCTTAAAAAATACAAGTGTTTTCTAAAATTAGTTTTGTAGTATAACATTATTTTATTAAAAAAAATAGTAAATTTTATTATAATTATACAATTATTATATTTTATTTATGATTTTCATTATTATAATGAATTATAATAATTATATGGCAATAATAATTATTATAATTACGTTGTAATTGATAATTAGTTTATCTTTTTTTATCTTCGAACTATGATCTCTGCATTATTACACACTGAAAAAAATTTCCTATTAATTAATTATAATGATTATATAGTGATAAATAATTATTATATTTATTGAGTAATTATAATAACTATATTATAATAAATAAATATTACATCACTTCGATTTTTGCGCTGAAAGCTATATGCAGTATTACATGTACTAGGGATCTAAAAAACGAAATTTCTTACTTCAGTACTTATTATTCTGTATCACAGTCACTACACATTCAAGTCCAAGTTGTCTTCCTTTTCATCAGAGGAAATAATCAAAGATTCGCATAAATCTTCAATTAAACCATATTTTCTCCAGTAGTCATTTTCTACGTTTTCTTCATGAGTGCAGTACTTCTTCCATTTTTCTATCCTTACGCTTTCAAGAGCTTCTTTTGTATAGTTTAATAATTTATTCATATTTTTTCTACAAATTTAAAAAAAAGGAAAAAAAAAAAAAAAACTAAAGGCGCGAAAGACGATGCAACATCATCACCCGATGACATAAGTATTTTCCCTCCCTCGATCATATAAATTCCCTTTTACCGACGAAGAAAGAACTTTCACGTGACCTCTCACCTTGCAGCACGTAACTGACATCCCTTTGGGACTATTCTATGTGTTTTGGCGAAATTCCAACAGAGGCTTCGGAATAGACAGTCGAACTATATACAAGGGTCTGTAATATTGCTACATATGCCGTGTGATAGTACGCTGTACTTCCAAGCATGTTGTCAATGTTTAATCTTCCACGGATGTCGATTTTATCTCCGGACACAATTTGGAGGGCTACGTAGGATGGCAACCTGGTGAGTTTACCTTCCAACTGTTGAGCTATATCTTTCCAGATGATGGTAACATTGGCTCCAGGATCTATGGCCATATTGCAATGAACTGCATTGATATGTGCTGTGATAAGTCCGTTTCTGCTGCCAATCATTGCGTAAATCTGAAGTACTTTAAAATGTGGCTTATTAGTGTTTGGCAACCTCTGCTCCTCAAGTTAGTCTGTAATTTGTTTCCTGCATCCGATGGGAACCGGTCTTATTTTTCGTGGCTTGGGGTGTTCTGCAGTTCCTTCATCCGTGGCCTTGACCACCACAGTTTCAGAACTTTAAGGCCCGTTTTTTGCCAGTTCCATTTCATCCCAAGGGAATGATTTGTTTAGTAAATCGTCTAGACGAGCAGTAAGTTGATCTGCTGGCTTCTTAAGATGAGCAACTGCGACTGAATGATATTCTCTACAAGTTACTTGCTGGGCTGCTTCAAATTTCATGGCATACACTAAAGCGTCCTTTAGATGCTTCACATTCGCCATTCTTAGGGCTTTCTGTATCTCAGAATCCGGGATGCCATCGATGAAGTACTATAGGGACAAGATTTCGCTTCTTGTGAGCAGTTTCAAAAGGGGAGCTGAGACAGCCTAACATCCATGGCGAGCTCCTGGAGTGTTTCCGTGGGTTTCTGTTCGCGAGGTTTAAATGGAGCCTTTTAAACACTCCTAGCCAAAGCGTAGCTCCAATGCTCCATAGAGTTTCTAAATATAGCCTCTTATTGTCGGGAAGAGTATGGATGATATTCGCTACGTCTGCTTTTTTTTGGAAAAGGAGGGATGGCAGGGTTTAAATTTGGAATCCTATCCATTTGCATTTACCACTATGCAGAACTGCGTCTTGTACACTTGCCAGATCTTTCCATCATGTGTGAGTAGCTTTAGAGAAGATTGAGATGACATATGTTCGAATTTAAAGCCATTAGAATTGTGACCTGCTGTCGTTATGGAATTCTTTAGATTGTCAACTTCATTGGCGACACTAGCAGAAACTCTGACATTAGTTTGTTGTTGGAGAGCTGGAGTTATTTCTTCAATTTGCTGTTCGACAGCTGAAACTCATTCTTGAATATCTCCTACTCCTTCTTCAGTCATGTCTATTCTACCTTCCATAGCTTCAAATTTGCTTTCAATTATGGCAGAAATTTCTCTTTTGATTTCCTCTTGACTTGTTTCAATCTTTTTTTGGCGCTCTTCATCTCCTCTTTAACGTATTGAATGGTCTCTTGCATCTTTTCTTGGAATGCAGCAAAGGCAGTCACCAGTTGCCCTAGTTGCTCGTCCATTGCTCTTGTCACTGGCATTCAGCCTTACTTCTTATACCAAAAATTGTTACATATGTGCGAGTTCATAATATATTAAATGCACGCAGGACCGATGATTAATTGATAAAATTTATTTATACAAAAGAAACACTTTAACATTTCTGGAACTTTCCACAAACATAGTAGTATGACTCTTCTCAGTATCACAGAGCACAATCAGTAGTTACACTTCAGACTAATAAGAATGTTAAGGACAACACAATGTAGAATGCATCTTGAAAGGCGAAATTCCTCTGGACTTCTCTCCATATTCTGAACTCTAACCCAGTTCAGAAAGTTATACTCTAACCCAGTGGTGCCCAACCTTTGGACTCTCGCGAGCACATTTTGTCCTATCGCGAGCACATTTTGGACTATTGCGAGCACATTTTGGTGCAGAATCCGGGGGGGGGGAATTGATGATACACCTTTCAGGATGAAATGTTTTCCATTCTTGGAACACAGAAAGGGGCGCAAAATCTTTAGGTGTCCCCGGGCGCTGAAAACCTTAGCTACGTCTCTGCAACAACTACTGGTGGCAGCCAGCCAGTAGTGAAGTATCGCTGTTCTGTTGCGTGAAGAGTGGCGTTATCAGCTCAGTTTAAATAATGCCTAAATCCTGCATGAAATTGGAGAATCATGTTTCAATGCATTTCGTGAGAACAGAAACTTTGAGACGAAGGAGAAGCTGGTAACCGTTTATTACCATGGAATTTCTATAGCATTCGAATGTGAATGCAAGTCTCTGCTTGAAGGTGAAGTTCTTCCTTGGCCTTGTGAGATTGAAGCTGCAATGGAGAGGTTGCACAGGTACTGAGAGCAGGTGCTGTCTCCGGCCTTATACAGTTTTCATCCAGCCGCCGATTCTAACGCTTTCTGCTTCTCGAAATTACTGGAAGGCAGGCTGAATGCGGTTACAGACCATTTAAAATCAATTACACTTATTCAATTGCAATACCTATTACAGTGATACAAGGACCGAACCAAAATATCGCTAAATGGTGGCGACTTTGGTGATTTCCCGCCAAATTTGGTGAAAAAATTTGTTGCCAAAACCGACGCCAGCTTTGCGATATCACGCGAAATTTAGCAAGATGGCCATTCATTCAATGTTAATGCTTTGGTATTCTTACTTTTCTGGCAAGCTTCTGTTCTTTAAATTTTCATGTTACATTTTACAAAAGAAATACAACAATTTTACATATAATCGTACTAAAATTACTTATTAATGTACACAATTCGTAATAATATATATGCATATGTCTTAAATTCTGCAATCATGTGTTTACTGATGATTTTATTTCTCCTGTACGTTTGGCACTCCTGGTTCAATTTGATTTTTCTGTTTTAATTTCAGTTTATTTAATTTAAATCTTCAAATCAACAGTTTTATCATACTTATCTGTTTCTGTCTATGTACATTTCAATCTTTATGAAACTGTATTTCTTAAAATTTAAGAAAAATATCTTTTATATCGGTTATGTTAGAACAATCAGTTTAATATCAATATCAGGTACTTACGTACTATCACAACCATCTTAGTAGAAGTAGCCAGATTTTCATAAAGTGGCAACTCTGGCAAACCATGTGCATAACCATTCTTCCAGCAACCATGCTCATAACAATCGTTTAAGTCAAGCAATGCCGCCATTTTCATATAATCTGTTTTGTTGTATTACTAGTTCCAACGGTTTTTATACACAAATCGTGGTATATTTTGCTTTAAACTTGGTTGTAAAATATAAGCTTGTGGAATTCACCAACAATGGAAGGAAATACGGTAAAATTTCAAATGTAATACAGAATTTTGGGGAAAACAAGGTAAGGCCTTTCTAGATAGCCGCTTTTGCTGAAGATTGCACAAAGCCGAGTCTCTGCAATCCTGTGATGTTTTCTTTTCTTTCTTTCTTTCTTTTTTTTTTTTTTTTAAGTGATAACAGATCGAACAAAATAACGAAAAACATGTACAGAAAGCTTCGAAGAAGAGTGTAAGTGTTTTATTTTTTTAATGTATGAAATAATCCTTATTTAATAATTCAAATTTGCTTTTTAATTTGCCAAAGTATGTTTTCTTTTCCTATGTTGATATTGTTTATCAGACTTGCTGTAAATTTCGATAGTTTGGGAATCTTTCCAAAAAAGAAGGCGCAAAAACCACCAACTTGCACATGCTAAAAAACTTTTACATTTTCATCCATCAAGAAGTCGCCAATATGGCTGCAATGCTACGTAAGTACCCAATATAACTTATCCTAGAATGAGCAGAATGATTTCTCTTAAATCTTCACAAAAAATTCAAAATTTTAAACTTCTTTTTTATTCTTTTTTAATACTGAACATTTTATTCTTTCATTGTTGACCGGAAAGTAACTAAAAAAAGTGGGGGAGAGAGAACCACATCTCTCTCACATTGGTTTACATTGCAGTCTTGACAAAAAATGCAAAAGAATAACGTGCCTTTCTTTAATCTGTCCAGCAATATATGGAACTACTCCAGAAGTAATTGTAGACTGCACAGTGCTAGCACAAAATCAAATATAAATGCAACAACAACAACAACAAAAACCTCGAACTGTGATACGCATTCATTGGCAAATTCCACTCAAGAAAGAAAACAAAAGGCTGATATTAACAGACGTTTAATTTTTGATCATTTTTGTTTAGTCTTCCTATGCTATTCCAGTGAAATATATTCATGCTTAATTAGGCCTGCTGCAGCAAACTGTAGGTAACTGTGTCACCGTCCATGCTCAGTGGACAGCAGAAAGCTTGCTGTGGCGAGAACAGTAAAGCTGTATTTTAAATTAAAGGAAGACAGTATAATGTACTAATAGACTGGCAACATGGTTCTGTTTAAGCTAGTTAAGTCTATGCGTCTCATTATAACAAGTTTAAATGAACTTTAGTGGGTTAATTCTAGTAATAAATTTTAATGTTTCAAAAGAATATATATATATATATATATATAACATTGTGAAGCTTCAGCACTTTCGATGATAATTAATGTTATTAATTCTTCCCTTAATTCAGGTGGTTTGTGGATAACACAAAATTTGTTTTATATGTCTTTGTTTATTCCAAAGTTGAAACTTAACAATCGTAATTTCATTTTTAAAAGGAATTTATAAATTTTGTAGCCAACTTGGCGTCCCTTTTAGTTCTTCACTTGAGGCAAGTGCGTCAATTACCGCACCCTTGCTCCAGCTCTGCAACCACAATCGTCTCAAAGATATTTTTATTATAATTTTTTTTTATTGTGTCGCTTTCTAAATTTATAGAGCCACAGTCTGAAATTGTTAGTGTTACTTCATTCATGTCCATTTTTACTGTAGAAGTTCAGTCTTTTCTCTTTAAATAAACTTTTTTAATCTCCTGGATTATTAACCTTATCAGTCTCAGTCATCTCTCCATTTGTTGAAATTTCATGAATTTCAACAAATGGAGAGAATTCTTCTCATGAATAACAGTTAAAAGACTGACTGAGATTTGATTTTGGAAGAAGGAAATTGTTCATATTTGAAAATTAAATCTCGGATTTTAGTGATAGTGAATAACACATGTTTAGGCATGATGAACACTTTCACTGTCTAGGACTTAATTACTGTTTTTCGTCATCATCTGCTAAATTCTTTTTTTTTTTTTTTTCTTCAAACACGTCTTATTAGGTTTGAAGCAACCATCTTGCCAACTCATAAGGCTGCTGCACAGCCATATTTCTCTGTAATGTGCAGTATCTGAATTTTCCCCTCCTCCCTATCAAAAGTCCATTCGACAATACTTATGCTTTGCCATTATGTATCAAGATCAGTCCCTTTCATATTCTCTTTTTGGGAACTGAATTCTAAGAATTCTACACCGATGAGAGGAAGATCACCTGTGGGAGTAGACCCAGCTGGGAATTAGGATTTCTAATGTATTTGATCTTTCTTTGGAGATTATTTTTTAAATAAGATGCAGTCTACAAAAGGTTTTTATTTTCATGTTGTTTTAGCTGTTTTCACAGAGCAGTTATAATGGAAAGGGGACTTTATAAACCTGCATTTATTCCATTCGTCTTATTAAATAAGATGTAGTCTACAAAACGTTTATATTTTCATGTTGTTTAAGCTGTTTTCACAGAGCAGTTATAATGGAGACGGGACTTTATAAACCTGCATTTATTCCATTCGTCTTCTGATTGCTGATAAGAAAAATTGCAATTACTTGAAAGAATTGGAATACTGAAGTTCATATGTTGAATAATGAGAACAAATCGGACATTCTGTCATGACTGACTGACTAATACTCTGAATTATAAAATTTTAAGAAAACATCAGTGTCATTCGCATGAATAAAATAAATACATTTTTCAAAAACATCCAAGAAATCTATCACAGGTGTCAACTTAAACGACCAAAATAAGCGACGTATTTTTTTTTTTTTTTAAGTATTTAAATAACTCGTAAGCTGAAGATAAACCAAAAAAAGCATGGAGAGTTTGTTGGCATATACCAACAGCAAAGACATAATAGCTTCGAAGTGTCTAAAAGATTACCGAGAGTGCATTTTAAAAACGTTTCCAAAAGGACAATGGCATCACAAATGCGTAAATTTTATAGATCTTGACATTATTTAAAAATTTTCGTTCGAAATTTTAGTTCTGTTATAGGAAAATACACATTAAAGAATTAAATGTGAATATTCACGTACATGTTTGTAAAGAAACAAATATATACATTTTTAGGAAAATTTTGCATATTTTCTATATTGTTTATTCTCATATAAGTTCAACATATAAGTTTCACTTTATATTTTTTAGGGACAAAAATCTCCGCATTTATTTTTTCTATGTTAATTTTAAAATATAAGGAGAAAAGTTACACTTTGATTTTATAAAGACATATTAAATTTTTTCTATATTGTTATTGAATATTGGTAATTCTGGAAAAAATTTTTGTACTGAACATATGTGGCTACAAAATTCTTTGGAAAAGCTGAAAGTTAATAATCATTTTAATACTTCACTAGAAATCAAGTGTTATAGGTAAACAACGATTTGAAAATTAACTTAGTGTACAACAAAGTACATATATAAAATATTTTGCTAAACTTCTCATATGAAGTTGTAATGTTGCTGAATCTTCGAAATATTCAACAAATTTATTAAATCAGCTCACAACTGACTATAAAATCTGTTTCGGAGTACTTTAAATAAAAAAAAAAAAAAAACACCACACAGATAACACTTTTTCAGCGTTCAAGAAGAATTAAAAAATTTTTTTCAAGAAAACAATTTTTGTAAAATGTGATGATATTAGTTACGTTTAAGACTTGTGCTTCAAAATTTAGTTGTGATGCAATGAAAGAAATATTAAAGGTTTAAATTAAGGTACACATGGTAAGTATTTTAAAATAAATGTATAGAATTTCAGAAAATATTCATATACTTTTCTAATTTTCATAAATGATTTTCTGACTCGAGCATGTGTGAGATACGGAGTACAACTAGAAGTGAAAATTGAAACTATTTCGTTGTGAACAAATAATTCTAACCTTTTATGTAAATTTGAAGGTTAAAGAAGAATCCTAGGAACAAAATATAAAGAAATATATGGTTTATTTTCACTGATTTAGGTCAAGAAAGTTTCAGGTTTTTTTAAATTTTTAGGCAGAAAAATTTTCTACTTTCAAAATGAAGAAAAAACTTCACTTAATTTTGCATTTTTTCTAAGGCGGAAAAGTTTTATGTACATTTTTCTAAGACGAAATATGTTCACTACAGTTTCTGCTAGGACTGAAAAGAAAGTTTGATTTCTTTCAGTTGGAAAAACTTTAATTTTCTTAGTCGCAAAAATCTCCACTTTTATTTTGTTTATGAGAAAAACCAATGTTAATTTCAAAATGTAATTAGAAAAGGTTACATTTTGATTTTACAATGTCGAAAAAAAAATTTGTTTATATTTTTTTAGGTCGAATAATCTTTTTAAGGGAAAAATCTCCACTTTTGTTTTTTCTATTGGAAAACCCATGTTAATTTCAAAATGTAAACAGAAAAAGTTACATTTTGTAACTTGTTGATTAGGTCGAAAAAGTTTCACTTTATATTTTTTAGGGACAAAAATCTCCGCATTTAAATTAATGTATGTTAATTTTAAAATATAAGGAGAAAAGTTACACTTTGATTTTATAAAGTCGAAAAAAATTCATTTAGATTTTTTTAGGTCGAAAAGGTTTCACTTTAGTTTTTTCAGGGAGAAAAATCTCCATTTTTATTTTGTCTATGGGAAAACCCATGTTAATTTCAAAATGCAAAGAGAAAAAGTTGCACTTTGATGTTACAATATTGAAAAAAATTTGTTTAGATATTTTTAGTTTGAAAAGTTTTATTTATGTTTTTCTTCATATGAAAAGTTTCACTTCTAAGATGAAAATGTTTCGTTTACATTTCTCGAAGATGAAAAATATTCATTTCAGCTTCCTTTAAAGCAGAAAAAGATTTTTTTACTCGAAGATGTTTAATTTTACATATCTTCCAAGAGGAGGGAAAAATGTTTCCCCTATATTCTTTACAAAGATTAAAATGTTTCACTTCAGTTTTACTTTAATTATTTAAGACAGGAATTTTTTCCTTTAGCCTTTAAGTGATTTATTTCCTCTGTGAAAAATAAATAGAAAGTATATTTGATTTATTTCATTGCCTGGCGGGATACCATTCTTAAACTGTAACTGTCTTTTACAAAGGAATACGAAGCACCCATTTTACATAAATGAGAATACATGCACTTTGTAAATAAATAGAAAATAAAATAAGGTTCATATATACTATAAATTGAACTTTATAATGCAATATTTTTCCAGGAAATAGTTTTAAAAAGGAAATCATTTAATGATTGTCCATATGAATCAAAACTTTATCTTGGTAAATAGTTATCCGGTGCATGTTGATATGGATTTCATTCACAACAAAAGCTGTTCATTCCCTTCATAATATTCCAAAGGTAATTGTAGTACTTAAAGGCACATTTTCAAGATTCCATTATAGAAATAAAAACTTTTCAATACAAAATGACATTCAAATAATGTTCCTTTTTCTTATAATTGTACGTTTTTGATAAGCGTTCATGTTGCTGATTGTTATAACCTTTTTGGCAACCTAAACACACAAAAAGTTCTGTAATTTTGTTAGAAATAAATTTTTCAGTACATTTACACAAAGAATCCTGCTGTTCATGAAATCCATCTGGACTGTCTGGATCACCAGCATATTCACATTCAAAATGTATATCAACAACTAACTGCTTTCTCTCACAATAATGAAAAGAGTTTTAAAAATATGAGTTTCTTTCATGACGGCACATATTTCGCTATATTTTGAACCCAGTTTAAGTATAAATGTTCTTTCCTCAACAGAACACGTTCTGGTACGAATTCCAGTCTAAAATATTTTCTTTGAAACAATCTTTGCATTGATATAATTATTTCTTCGTTCACATTTGTTTCGAAACACACACATCTTTCTTTACAATGGAAACACTGTCAGTGCCTTCAAGGAAGCAAATGTATTTGCATGATCGCGGAATTCTTTCCATACTAGTGGAGACAGCGAAACTTCATCTTTGGTAGGATGTAACAGATCATTCTCATCAGTCACATATTTCCGCACGTGAACAGGAGTTAAACATAAGAAACACGATGCAGTCACAAAAATATCCCCTCCGAGATAAAATATATTCTTTGACAAAGAATCAAGCTTCAGCAGAGTTTCGTCATTTGAAGCACAACGAAACAGTTTTGATGATAAACACGAATTTTCATG
Organism: Stegodyphus dumicola; assembly: GCF_044657685.1. Lineage (NCBI taxonomy): Eukaryota > Metazoa > Arthropoda > Arachnida > Araneae > Eresidae > Stegodyphus > Stegodyphus dumicola. The sequence goes on from NC_140781.1 coordinate 189,339,707, forward strand.
CCGACTTAGCCAGTCGTCCTCGTTTATCTCGAGTATCTTATCTTCTAAATGTGCTTTCTTACTCAGAAACCTTTTTTATTCTTACACGGTCTTTGGGATACAGAATTTATTATGTCATCGTAGAAAGTCCATTTTATCACACGAACGCTTCATTTGCGGAAGTAAAATTTTTCTGAACGTCAGACTTATTCGAGTAGTCTTCATTTCGTGCTGGAATGGGATATTGTATTTCCAGATTACATTCGTAGGGGGTTTCATCAATAGAAGCGGTTCCTGTTCCAGACTCAGAATGCGAGTCGTGTAATTCTCCCTCGTAAAATGCATCTCTAGCTTGGAACCGTAACTCAGTGTGGGAATGCTGCATGAAGGGTCTAGCGTGCTTTCAGCGTCTCTGTTCGCGAAGATCTTGGCCTCCGTCAGGGTGTTTGTTGAGCAGAACGTAATTATATTTTTCACGGATGAGTGCTTCAACTTCATTTTTAATTTCCTGCAGCGTAGGAGTCTAGAGCTGGGTGGCGATCGACGTCCCCCAAAAACTGTAGGTGAGTCCATCATCATCCCCAAAGGCACAACAAAGTCGAGCTGGAACGTATTGCCGTCCTTAAATATTCATGTTTAAAGGCTAGAAGAGATAAGTGCACAATTCCGTAAAGATGGAATCTCTCTTTTTCTTTTCTTTTTTTTCTTTTGCCATGAAAATGTTTAGAATAGTACAGTATTAACTTATCGTCAAATTTTTCAATCATAGTGAGTATGGTAAAAGTTAAGAGTGACTGCCTCGAAGATCAATCGTCTTGGTTCAAACAGGAAGAGCGAAAGCACAAGCCAAGCATGTAACACAGGCAGATATGATGTAAAACTGAAACTGATAGAAAACGGTGTAGCACCAGGTTGCCTGGGTTAACGTGAACCCTCTCCTTGTAGAATGAGTAAGCTATTGCGAATTATATCAAAAATAATAACTTGCAGTTGAAATGGATCGTATAAGTATTTACATAATAATTTTTTTTTATTTTTATTTTTTTTATTTTATTTTTATTTATTTTCTTTTTTTAAACTTTAGTGGGCATTACTAACGCAAACTGGAAAAGCTGAGAAGTGGCAGGAACTGGTGAATATCCTGAAAATACATTTAAAAAACTAGCCAGGCACAACAAATTGAGCAATTGTGAGTCTCACGGTGCATAATAAACTGAGGAAAAAAACATATTAACACAAATCATACAATGAGAGAATACATATGCATCATAGGCAGTGAAGTAAAAAAAATTGATCAATATTATTAGCCAGGATAGCCATCGGCCGCTTGTGGTTTTGCACATTATTCACGTCATAATTGTAGACCCGAATAACTGGGTTGCTAATATTAGGAAGGTTGTCATTAAAATTCCGAGCAAAATATAATGTCTAAGCTCTTCAATTTGAAGCTCCTCATGTATCTTCCTATTGCGGACATACCATGGTGAGTTAGTAATCTGTCTTAATACAAGATTTTGCATTTGTTGGAGTTTTTTCTCGAAGATTTACATGAGTAAGCCCAAATCGGGCGAGCATAACATAAGATCGGACGCAATACGCTTTTATAAATAAGCAACTTGTTCTGTATTGAAAGTAGGCTGTTTCGAGAAATTAAGGGGTGGACTGTAACTTTACTAACTCGAAACTTTTGCATGATAGATATAATGTGTGGGGTCCATGTGAGAATTTTACAGAGGACCCTCCTAGATAAAGGATCCATGGGATTTCTTTTCCATAAAACTGTAGTCTTTTGTTGAATCTGGTCTTTTTCGTAAACAAGATAGCCTGTGTCTTGTCCACATTGACTTTGATCTTCCATTTATTCAGCCAAGTCTCGAGAATGTTAATGTAATCCTGTAACCGTTGTATAGCTGGGCTGAGAAATGCTTTTTGAGTAAGGATCGCAGTGTCATCAGAATACATTGCGAGTGTGGTGTTATCAGTGATAGGAATGTCGTTCACAAATATATTAAATAAAGTGGGTCCAAGCAGACTTATGATGTAAAATAAGCCAGCGCCTCTCTATAGCCTTGGTCAGGATCCACGACAACCAATCAGAAAGCATCATGGGTGAGATTGCTGCCCTTTAGCTGACGTTGTTGAACTAGAAAGAATGCACTAGAAACTTATTATCTACATGTTGCGGATTTGGTGTGACATCAAAGCAGCGGGAGGTTCTGCATCAATAGATAAACGTGTACATGAAACCGGATTACATCACAAACAGGATGAAACGTGTGCCTGACGTCCATGATGACGAAACGAACAGGATGCAATGCATCCGTGGTTGAGCTGCGTGTTTGATGACGTAGCAACCCGCACGTACTCCTCAGCCCTCTGGCATCCATCAGGCCCCTGATCCTTGTGACTCAAAACTCCGATATTCTACCTACTAGTCTACTTCCAGTTACACCACGAATGCATGCGGAATGGAGGGTGAAAATATTTTATATGTTTTATTTCAGAGAGGGCTGGTTCTGTTTAACACCTTTTATTTGCCGTTGGTTTAATTGATATCCTGCCTCCCTTCTCCCGAATTTGTCATTTGCATTAATACATGTTCTACTTTATTATAACTAACGTTCGTTCATGCGTTTTTCTTTTAATACATGAATTTTATTGTTCAACTTTTAACATTTATATCACTTAATGCATCCGTGAACAACTATAAAATTTTACCATAATTGCGCAAAACATCGTCATTAAAGAGTTTGTTCCAATTTTTGCGGCATTATATTGTTAGGATTGCTGTGATAATTGATAAAAATGACGAAATCACATTATTTATGAGTTTTTGTGTGGAGGAAAAGCGTTTCTTCTGGCTATTTATACTGAACATTTTAATTACTTCATGTTTGCCCGTGAAACAACGAACAGTTGCTATCGGATTCTTGACTAGAAAAATAATAAAGTCTTTGATGAAAATAATTTATCTGATACTCTGACCTTCTTATCTCCTTATATTCTTTTAGATGTCTGTCAACTGATGAATCTTTTAGTCTGGCACTTAGGAGAGTATCGAACGATAAGATGATGCTCATAAGCAGAGAAATGTTTCTTTATCTTATTATGTTTTGTTAGCGTGAGCTTTGTGCTTCCACTTCCTGGTCTTTTTTGGTAGGGGGAGGATATTTGTTTTCAGCACTGAGCCTGCGTCAGTAAAAATATTTAGTATAAATAAATAAAAATATTAAACTTATGAATATACAGTAAAAATATTAAACTTATGAATATAGTTGTAGATTTGGTTCATTATATTTTTATATAAAACATATAACACTTCAAAGTTCCCAAACTTTTAATCTGTTATTTAAGAATTATCCGTACTTGGCTAAATATCTTAACTAATACTCTCCCTCACATTTTCACATCGAATTACTTGAACTATGGATTTTCATAAAATATATGACGGCTTTTTTACAATATCAATATATACTAAGTCAATATATATTTTTAAACGCTAAAGGTACCAATAAATTTATTTCAGTGTCACGTTATGAAACCTGTAAGAATTTGATAAAGATGTAATTGTTAGTACATTTTCGTAGATAATGATATATTTGATAGAAAATTATACATGCGTATTCATTTGGATCTGTATTTTTGCTATGTTGCAGAAGCGAAAGATGCTATTATCCTGATTCAAATGTTTTCGAAAATTTTTTTTTTTTTTTTTTTTTTTTTTTTTTTTTTTCAGTTTTAAGAAAATCGTTCAGATTGGCATTGGCAGATTTGATGGTTTTGTCTTTGAAACCATCAAATCTTGATTTCTTGAAGACCTCATTTTGATTCTTGATGAGGCACCGTCAAATAAAGCAGCTTAAAAAAAATATTAAAATTGTTTAAATTTAAGGAATATTCAAATGCAAGCATACCAAATTATAGCTGTTTTACTTTTAAATGAGACTCACGTTGTCTCATTTTTTAAATATAATTATAAATTGAAAAAGAAATTGTGATACGATAAGACCTTTTTGTCAGTAAGCAACTTAATCCATGATTAAAATTACATGATTTAATATTAAATTAAATCATGTAATTTTATTAGTAATTTTAGGCAAGCTGAAAATGTTTGCTGTATGCGTAACGTCAAATTAAGATACAAAAGGCAAATATTGGGTGTGTGCAGAAGTTTATAAATGTGTTCTGCGAGAAATCGAGTTCAATACGAAATTTTTTATAAATCCTGAGGTATGAGTCCGTTTCTTCGATGTCGTTTATAAACCCCAAACTTCTCCGCCACTTTTGCCGCGGTAATCTGGTTATTATTCTTGTTGGCTACCAACAGATCCAAGTCGTTCAAGACCTAGCATCCTTCTGACCTTTATGGTGTTCGAGCTGCCTCTCACCATTATTGAAAAGCCAAAAAGCAATATAACATGTATGTTCTGGTACAGCGTTTTAATCATATCTTCTGCTGATCCTTCGACATGGTTTTACCACATTGTATCCTAGATCATACTGATAAAATGACAGTGTCTGGGATGCTCCTTTTGGACCTTCATCTTCCTTCGCTTAATGCTTAGAAATAATGTGCAATTCTTATACCAGACAGAACATATCCTATATTGCCCTGCCGTTAATTGATGAACACAGAAATCAAGTTTTTCAATGTCAAATGTTTTATCACAATAAAATCTCAGCTACATTTCTTCCACTTGCTAGTGTGGAGAAGCTGCTTTACAATCAGATCCGCGGGTATTGTTAGAGTAGAAAAGACAACCGGTAACACTGCGAACAGGATGACCTTAAATCTCACCTAACGGCGTTGCAGATATGTATGCGAGTGTGTATAGTTGTATCTTCCACTGGCAAAACAAAGGATATCTCATGGGCGTAGCCAGCTCAAATTACGGGGTGTGCCCGAACGACTTCCTATGGCTATACTGTACTACCCATTACAGCATCTTCAAGTATATAGGTAATTATTACGTGACGAATATATTATATTAATGGCAGTTATCTGAATATTATTAATAATTATATTATAAATTGCATTAATAATACAATTATGGATATATTGCATTAAATTATCATATTCATAATTATTACCTTACAGACATATTAAATTGTTTAACTCAATATTGTTGCGTTCTTTCTTACTTTTGACACCAGTTGTTACGTTATTTTCTTCCTTCACGTTCGTAGGGGATTCGTAGATTTGGAGTAAATAACGACGACGCTTTATGAAGTATCGAAACACACTTTATTTAGCCAATATTAATCAGGACAGCTCCAAAATCACTTTTACGGTCGTCGAACTGTTATAAACACGCTGACATGTTCAGCGACACAGCCTTTACACTGTCAGGCAATAGCGGTGGAGACAGCTTCCTGCAAAGCACCAGAGTATAGCTCCCGACTCTGCTTGGTCGTTCTCGGAACACCACGTACACTCGAGACTCTCCACGCTACAACTCGCGATGTACTCGACGACACACGAGCACAGCTCCCGAATCTTCAGTTCAGTCGTTCCCGGAGCTCAACACGTTCTCTCGACGATGCACTAACCGCGATACACTAACAGACTCTTTCGGTGCATTCGACGACCCACTCGGCACTCGTTGCCCGGCTGTCAACTCGATCGACTCCGCAAGGATTGACTCACTAGACGAGACACCAACTCGATACTGACTAGATGAGGCACACTCACTCGCCCTCTCGATGAAACACACACTAACTGACTGCGGACCAGCAGGGTTTATATAGCTTTTGGCGTGTGTTCGAGAACATTCTGGGCTAAACCGGTAAGAATTCGTTCCAGAAGGTTCTCCATCCGTCCATGGTATATCTCCAATGTTGTCGCCAAATGGGCGATTTCTCGCCAAATGTAGCAACCCTGCTCTTCCCTTGCCATTTTATGGCAACCCTAAAACTACTTTGCGGGGAAGCCATCTCACCGTGTCTGTATATTTCGTAACAATATTTTTGTTTTTCACCTTAACCGCTTTAACCTTTGTTAGAGCAATTTTAAAAAGGAAATATAAATAACAGAAATAGAATAATGCTAGTAAAAGTACTTCTAGTATTTTACTTTCATTTCTGATGTGCACACTCACATACAAATAAAGAAATATTAAAAAAAATTTGAAATTCATCTTACTGTGGTTTCGTAATATAGCTATAAAGATAAATAAATATATAAAATCAATATTTACGTTCTATATAATTATATAATAAATATATATAAAAGTTGTAAATGCATTTTTTATTTTGCGCATAAAATTAAATTGCAAATAAAAATAAAAGAAGGCAAACATTTTTCTAGCGTTTTATTTTGGTTCGGCAGTTAAAATATTCCCGAATTCCATTTTCCGTGGCTGTAAACTGGTAAATATATCAATAAGATTATCAAATGATATTTTCTTTGGTGTAATGAATACGTATTGACGCCAAAGAATTTCTGCGCTCTTCCGTCATACTAATTCTATTATAATTTTCTAAAGTTTTCAAAACACTTGCGGAAAGTTCACAGTCGCAAGATGTTATCGGCAGTGTAGCGTCTATGTGCAAAAGCACATCAAAATTTGGGGAAAATATTTTATTCGAAACTTTAAAAGCCAAAACTGGTGTATCTGGGAGCTGATTATACACATAAGCATCTGGTTTGGTTGAGCACACAATGGGCGCTAGGGCTTCAATTATATCGAAAAAGCTTTGATAGAAATGATTGTACGCCTTTATGCCGCATAGCCCATCTTGTCCGGCAAAAAGTCTAATATTATTTTCGCCAACCTAAGTCATATGGAGAAGCTCGATCATATGCTTTAATGTAACCAAAATTGCAAATTTTTTAGCCACCAAAACGTAGGACACTATGAGGAACAAATAGACTTCTATTTAAACTTAGCATTTAATAATATTACACAGAAGAGCAAATACAGGGTGTTTCATAGTTCATAGAACAAACTTTCAGGGGTGGTGGAGCGCACTAAAACATGCATTTTTTTTATAGGAATGTAGGGTCTGAAGTGACGGGTTAAGGCAGGAACGCAAACTAAAAAAACGACACGAGGGGAAAATGTGTTTATGTACAAAATCAACGCAAAGTGCTTCTTTGTAGCAATACAGAATTCACAATAAATGTTCAAAATTGAGACCAGCAGTAATACATGCTTGGTAACGTCGCAGAAGGGATTGACGAACATTTTGAAAAACGACGCATTTCGCGCACGCCTGCAGCCGCAATGAATAGTTGTGCAACGAGGTCCTCCAGTGAGTCAACGGGACTCTCGTTAATGATGCTCTTCAGGTGGTCCCATAAAAAAAATCCAAGCTGGATAAATCTGGCGAATGGGGTGGCCATCGAACGGGTCCACCACGGCCAATCCATCGGCCCGGAAATGTCCCATCCAAGTAATTGCGGACTCGCACGTGGTTATGGGCTGGTGCACCATCACGCTGGAACCACATGCGATCACGAACGACATTTGGAACATCCTGCAGCAATTCCCGTAGCACCTCTTGCAGAAAAATATGATAACGTAAGCCATTTGTACGTGCAGGTAAGAGGTATGGGCCTATGAGGTAATCGTTAACAATACCCGCAAACACATTCACGGAAAAGCGGGTTTGGAATGCATGTGCACGTGTTCCGTGTGGTTATAAGTTGCCCACACGTGCATGTTGTGGCTATTGAAGATACTGCTAATGATATCAACGGAATTGAAAATCCAACGAAATTGCCTTTTTCACACTTGAAGAGCGAGACTTTAAATACACTGCTTGTGAAATGGCAGGAAAGATGGACTAATGACTCCACAGGAAGACGAGTCTTCTCTTTCTTTCCAAAAGTTTCACTCAGTCAAAGAAGCACATCGAATTTTTATACTCAATTTTTCACTGGTCATGGACCTTTTAATACATATCTCTTTCGATTTGGACTACGTACTACTGAGCTTTGTTCTTGCGGGGAGTTGGGAGACCCTGAACACTTTATCTTTCACTGTCCATTTACTAAAAACCTTCACTTGAATAAACCTTTAGATCAACACAGGCCAAAATGGGCTGAATTGATATTAAGAAACTCTAGTGAGAGTAAGAAATTTAAGGAAATTATGCTTTTCTGTCAGGAATTAAATTTTTCTGTAAATAATTCTCTCAGATCATCTCTATTGGGAGTGAGTAATTGACTTTCAGCGACTGTTAGATTTTTACTGTATAATAGTAATTGTTTAACTTTGTGTGTTTGATGCTTATTATTGTTCAGTTTTGTTGTTTCCACTACTTATGTTACTGATTTAAAATTAGAAATGGTTTTACGTAGAACAGACGTATCTGACATTGAATGCATCTATGCTCTTATAAATTGTAACTGTTACTTGTAGCCTATTACTTTCTTATATTGTACAAATAGTCGGTTTTATTTGTGATGCACATAGTATTTGTTGTATGGTACTGAAATCGTTCTTAATCATATATATATAGCATGATTATTTTGTTCAGTTTTGTAATTATTAATTAAATTTAACAGAAAATTTTTGTGACAATTTTATTATTTTGCATATTTTAATGCGTTCTTTTGTAATTGAATTGATTCACTTTGGTGAATTTGATAGGCATTAATTGTGCATTCTATTATAAAAATTTGCATTCATGATAGTTATTTTATATTAATTTTCTTTACTTTAATCTTGAATGCATTTTGTATTTGATTTTGAAATTCTGTAAAATTTTATGTCGGCATTTTTCTAGTATTGCATTTGTCTTAGCGATGCCAGCAAACCTAATCTAGAATAATTATTTTGTATACCTTTTTGCACTTTTCTGAATTGAATAGTTGACCTGTTTTTGTGAATTTGATTGGTTTTACTTGAGTTCTCTATTGTAAAATGTGCATTTAAGGCAGTATTTTATAATAATTTTCTTTGACTTATTTTTGAATGAATGTGGTTTTTGGAATTGGAAATTTTTCATATCTTTATGTTGGCATTATTCTTGTACTGTATTTCTATCGCGTTGCCAGCAAACCAGATGTACAGTTTTTATATTACTTGGAGTGGTTTTGTTTTTAAACCAAATTTATGTTTTGTATTGTAATAATATCTCAGGTTCAGTGTATTTTATGATAATATTGTTCAGTTATCAAAGTTATTGGTTCTTAATTCTGAATTCATATGAAAAAATTTTATTTGGCAGTTTATTATTGTCTTAGTTTATCTTTATGCATTTTTTTTCTAAATTGAATGGTTCTTCTTGAAATTGTGAATCTAATTAATATTAATTGTGTATAATACAGTAATGGATGTATTATATTTTGTTTGTACTATAGTTTTTATTTAAATTAGTTGGACTCAGTTTTGAAAGTATTTCGTATTTTCAGTACAAATTATGTTAGTATACTCGGTTTATTGTTTGAATGCTTTTAGGTACTACTTGTAACATGCTTTCTTTAGGGTCTATTATGACTATGTTACTTATGTTCTTGAAGGCCTTGTATGCCACTGTAAACTTATTCTGCTTAGTCATAATAAATAGCTTCTGGAGGCAGGGGCTTTAATCCGTGTAAGGCAGACATCATGTCAGCTAGGTAATGGAGCCCCTGTTCTCTGGTTAACAGTTCTCATGTGTTTTATATTTGCTAACAGAAGTAAAATAAAAGAAATCTACAGTCCATTAAGTTCAGTGTTTGTATTTCATGAATAATTGTGTGAGTAAATTCTGTTCTCGAACAAGATGCATGTCAGCTTTTTCCCTGTGCGTAAACTCACCCATCGCGCTCGACATCAGAGTTGCGAATGATGCTCTGATGCATCGGATCGTGGTTTGTCAGGCTCACTACCGCCCTCTACCGCTGCATTGCCAGCCAATCACAGCTGTAGTTCCTATTACTGTTAAGGTACCCTTTTTTTGAACATTTATTGTGAATAGTGTATTGCTCCAAAAAAGCACTTTGCGTTGATTTTGTACATAAACACATTTTCTTCTCGTGTCGTTTTTTTTTCGTTCCTGCCTTAACCCGTCACTTTAGACCCAACATTCCTATAAAAAAATGCATGTTTTAGTGCGCTCCACCACCCCTCAAAGTTTGTCCAATGATCTATGAAACACCCTATATTTGCTCTTCTGTGTAATATTATTAAATGCTAAGTTTAAATACAAGTCTATTTGTTCCTCATAGTGTCCTACGTTTTGGTGGCTAAAATTTTGCAATTTTGGTTACATTAAAGCATATGATCGAGCTTCTCCATATACTTAGGTTGGCGAAAATAATAGACTTTTGCCGGACAAGATGGGCTATGCGGCATTCCTATACAAAAAATGCATGTTTTAGTACGCTCCACCACCCCTCCAAGTTTGTCCCATGATCTATGAAACACCCTGTATATTCATAGCAACATAAGAAGAATATTGAACACACTGCTTAAAACTTATCGTATTCGTTCGATAAGTTTTAAGTTCGAACGTAACGATTCATTTCACAACTTTTATCTCAATGTAAGTTATAATATTTTAAATATAAAACAATAATTTGAATGCGAATAAAAATGGATTTCAGGCAGTGCTCTGTCTGCAAAATAAGAGTAACGATTGCTAAGCTACAGAATGCGATTTTGTGCTTTTTAGGTTCTAGTCAGTATCCTGCGGGATTTACAATTTTTCTCTTACCAATTTTCATTTAAGCGATTGATTGGAATTTATTATTTGAATATAAAATTTAATTATTTTATCTGTGTTATTTTATATTTGTGAAATTTGAATGCATTAAATACCGCGAGTCTTTTATTTTTAAACGGCAATCTTCTATTGCAGACAATTTTGGTCTGCTAAGTAAATAGTCGCCGTTCTCAGAACTACCGATCACTTTTATAGATGGTCTTCTAAAGAAGATGGTCACCATAAGAAAAATCCATGTATTTAATTTGTTTTTAAAACTGAAAAATGGAACATATATTTTTCTCTTGATTAATAGTATTCGAATAATGTGGATATATAGCTGAAAACAATTATAATATCTTACAAAAAATTAATCTCTTTTATTAATTTACTTTTATGTCACTGGGATTATCATTTAAGTCTAAAATTATTTTTAAACTTTTATTTTAATTCTGAATTTATTAGTTTATGGATTAGGACTTTATGAAAGCTTCAATAACACTTTAGATATGCTGGATCAATTTAAACTTTTTCATAAGTAATAAGTCAAATTACATATCGACTCGGTCTTTTTAATTGACAGAAGCAGCACAGGTTAACTTATTTATTACAGCTGATTCCTCAGTGTAAAAGAGTTACAAAGAGGGCTTTTTAACTTTTTCTATCCCCACTAAATCAATGATTCTCATATTTCTTAGAATTTTTAATAGGGCATAAGAGATTAAACAATTCACTTCTTGGATATAGGAGCAAGGAGTACGACATAGCATACGGATAAGTATAAGACATTTTCATTTTACAGCTGTATAAAATCGGTGAAGTTGAGATATTATTAGTAAATTTTAATCAAGTCATTCCTTTGCGATTAGTGTTGATCTTCGATGAAAAACTTCGAATATGAATTAAAATAATTGTCCCCTCATTAATATCATACATAGAACTAATTTTATTATGAAAATTATTTCCTCTAACTGAGCAACTTGGAAGCTTTAACTATCGATATGATAATATCTCTGAATAGTATAGTTAAATAAAATTAGGATTATTGCAAATGAAACCATGGAGGTCAAACCTCCGTGAAGGAAATTTATGTTTCGAGTACAATTGTAACCGCAGGTAATTAATAATTGAACAGTTTAACCACTTACCAAAATTTTCAGTTTAGATAAATACACAGTAGCACATACTGCATGAATTTTGAATACATTAAAAACTTATTTTATTGATTATAATTATATCTGTAATTATAATAGCTATAATTATATAATAATCAGAATTTTCAAATGACGGGGGGGGGATTGCTTACTTTTTTCCACATCAGAAATGCTTCCGATAGAGTTAGTTCACTTTCGTTAGAAAATGTAGAAGTTTCTGGAGAAAAGAAACTTAATTTTTTTTTAAACTTTTTTCTAATTTATGATTTATTTTTTTCAGGGCGTCCCATATTAAGTGATTTATATTAACTTAACACGAGTTAAAGCATTATTTCTATTAACACAACACACAGCAAAATTTGTAGGAAAAACAAAGTAACTTTTGAATATAATTAAGACACAATAACACGCCGAATAAATACTAATTCAGAAGACAAACAACAAAAATCAGCGGTTTTGCAGCTGAGGATGGTGGTTCGGTAAAACCATCGAAACTAGTCCTGTGGAAATTTTGTAAATATAACGCTGATTTTTGTTGTTTGTCTTCTGAATTAGTAACTTTTGAATATGTTAGATCTGATTCGTTACCTTTCACTTTCTCATGATCAAATTTGCCGAATCCCTCATAGTTTGTCTCTAAGGACTAATTGGACCTCCTTTTTTTATAGTGATTCCCGCAATTTAGTAAAATGCCTCGGTTCTATTCGGCCACACGGCCCACCAGCGGCTGAGCGGTAAAGTCGCTGAACACTGGTAGTTCGCTCCGGAGTTCGAATCCCGCGAACGGGCTGGCTGCATGAGAGTTTTCGTGGTTTTCCCCATGTGTAACGTGTATACGAGCCAGTTTCTCTTAGAAAGCCCTCCACGAAGGCATCCCTCCCCTTAGGCAGATAGCCCTCGAGGCTTTGCATAATCACAGACACACTATTCGGCCACACACATTTGTTCTTAAACAGAGGAAGAGAGTAAAGAGTATGTGCCCACGTTTTGTGTTATTTTTATATGTTTACTTTTTTGCTTAAAAAGGAACAGAAGCTTTAAAACTGTGGGGGGGGGTGAAACGGTTTTAAGAATTTTGCAAAAATCAGCGGAAGCTTTAAAACTGCAAAAAAAGGGCAGTTTGAAGAATTTTGCAAAAATCGATGTTCTGCACTATAGAATTTAAAAATGAATAACTATTTTAAAATTTTAGGCCATGAATCTAAACTATTATATGATGTAAATGAACTAGAAAAATGAATAATATTTTCGCATTCCCGTCCGAGAACAACGGTGATACCCTTTAATATTAATACTGAATTTTTTCTGTTATTTTTCTGTTTTATATTATGATCAAATAGTAAAATGCACTTTTTTTATAAACATGTTAGAACTTTAGTGTAGTACATCGATTTTTGCAAAATAAAGCCCATGCCAATAAAAATATTTCCCTCGAAAAGGGATGTTGTTGATTCGTGGTTTCGGCTTGATGTCGATGATGTATATGATCTTGCAATTACATCAAATTTTTATCATTATAATTAGTATTTCATATATGTTTGCTACTGTTTGTTTAAAGCATACAAAGGTTTTCTATCTATAGGAAGGAATACCATCCTCTCTATGGAAGGCTTTCTGTAGGAAACTGGTTTGTAATTACCCTATACATAATAATATTTGTCTTTCGTTCTCCGTCTTATTTGACATTACACGGACTGCTCTCATCTGAAAGGCCCCGTATCAGACAGGGGGGTAGGTTACCAGTCATAGTTCCTCAAGAGGATAAATCCGGGGACGCAATCCGAGGTGGCAGACTTTAAAACTTTCTCTATAACCTCCTGGTCGCGATGGGTCACCACTCCCGGTTCCCAGGTTTCGTAGCAGTGGGAAACTTGTACATCTGGAGATTTGACTGGTCGTTTAAATGCTCCGGCCAGTCAAACCTTTTCTGGCCAGTCTCCGGCCATTTTCCCTGTGGGCCAACACACACCAGTTCTTACTTCTCTCCTCACCAGAGAGACTTCCTCCCTCCAGTAGGCCAACTGTCTGGCGGAATACGAAGTAATTACCTCTCTCCTCACAGGGTTTCTGTCCTCACAGAACGTACAAATGTATCACAGATCACAGGGTCTCTCTACCCTCTCAGAAAAAAAAATATCCCTCAGCCCCATCAGTCCTCGCCAATCCCCCCTCAGTCCGATCGTATGAAACAATCTTCCTTTGGGGTTCTGGAACCGTCAGGCTTGTGATTTTATAATCCCCCCCCCGTTGCCGAGACTGCCTAGATACAGATCCTTATACATAAGGAAAACCATAAAAGCTCATTTGCTGGTATTCTAATCTATGTCGAACTATTACTGTTCAGCAATCTTATACATTTTGCCCATTAATGGGCTATTTTTCCATTCTATTTAAATTCTTTTGTTTTTTACTTCCTTTTAATTTGTAATTGACTGATTATTTGTCCCAAACACAGACGCACACAAAGCAAATAAATAAATAAATCTGAGAGCTTTCAGATTTTATATTATCCCCAAAGGGCGGTTTTTTTTTTTTTTTTTTTTTTTAACGTTTTGTGTGTTACATTTATTTATTAAATACTATGTTCTTCACACTTAAACCATAAAATTCAATTCAACAGCACTATTAAAAAATAAATTAAAATTATCTTTAGAATTTTCAGTACATAGTCTCGCACGTTGGAGATAATTTTTTTTTTTTTTTTTCGTACAGTGTTGCCGTTGCTTGCTTTGAAATTGTTGTGTTTATTAATCAAACATTCGTTTAAGTTTTACAGAACATGAAATAGATAATAAAACAAATTCCAAACTCCAAATTTGGGCTTCCAGATTCCCATATTCGAGTGAAGGATTACATTATTCAAAATTTGATGTTTCTAAGTACTGTTGTTTTTCACATTGCGAGAAACATACATACATTCATGCAGATTCTTCATTGTTTAATTTCTTTAAATATAATGCAGAGCTCTAATATTTGGTGGCAACAATTTGAAAAGTGAAATGCCGTTTATAGTGAACCAACGCAAAATGCTAAAACGAAATTAATAGCTTTTCTGGACAGTTTGCGCCTTTAGTTTAATAATAAAATAAAATGCTTGACATTTTTTTTTGGCAGTGAATAAACTATCTGCATATTTAACAACTACCCTGTTAAATCATTTTAAATAACAAGAACTTAAATTGCTAAATTACTAAGAAAATAAAATTTATTGCATTGAAAACATCGAAGTTGACATGCTCTCTACTATATTATTTCAGAAAATATTTTTAATATTTTTGCTATATTTATTATCTTAAATTAAATTAGAAATTAATGTAAAAAACAATCACTCAAATTATTTTAGTATGTTTCTGTTTTGTGCAATATTTAGGTAATAAGTAGCAAATCTTAAAATTAAATTCCCCAATTTAATTTTTTCTTCTCTTTACTTTCTTCTTTTTTCTAATATGTATTTTCTTTTAACCATTATGCTTTTAGATGCTTGGTCCGAAATGAAAGGGCATCTTCAGTAACATTAAGCTGGATAGCTAGACGGAAAGTGGTACCGGATACGTACAGAGGGAGATATATACGGATTAATACTCAAAACTGTAAAAGCACAAAAACTTTACGACTTTAGAGTGTCACATAACCTTCCAAGTACTTTCTCGCCGCTTGTTTGTTGTGGAAGGATGACTTTTCTTGATCTCACTTCTAATTGGAAAATCATAGACTTTCCGTTCATTCTTTGTTAATCGCATGAATTTTTTGGGAGGCTGGAAAGCAATATTTAAAAAAAAAAAAAAATCTTATGTATTGAAAATTATTTAGCCCTTTTTTTTAAGTATAGGTAGTGTGATGCGGTTTTTAAGTATAGGTAGTGATGAAGCGGGAGGGTGCTCGGGCGCCCAGGGCTACACGCCTGTATCCGTTTAGCCTATTTGGGTATCGCTAATTTAATGATTCAAGGCTAGGTTTGAATCCGTATTCAGTTCTGTGGGAAAATTGAACTAATTTTTTGCAGAAATTCTGGAGATTTATGCAGAAATAAATTATTTCGATTTAGATCATTTTTTATATTTTTAAAATTTAAGTATGTAAAATGTATAGCAAATGTTGATAACCTGCCTTTCTAAAAGTATGAAATCCCCCCCCCCTAGCTGAAACCCCTGAATTAGTGTATCGAACTACACGTACTACAGGAAGATGTGAGAAATTTCATCAGTGGTTGTACAGACTCAATCATCTCACTAACATACAGCTCCAGTTTGATCTCATTCCTCTTCCCTTACCACTAAACCACTCGAGAAGACTTCCATCTCGCTAGTATTTTAAGTTCTCCCATGCCGCATGTCTGCCATTCTGCCATATGCTGCGTTCACACTGGTCCGTTGGCGCAAAAAGACGAAATGCGGGGGGGGATGCTTTCCGCGTACGTCAGTTCGCACTAGGGCGGGAACTTTTGCTTTAAAAGTTGCCATATGCGTACAATAAATGGCTGATCATCCTGTCCTAGGCCTAATCGCCGCGCTTGCGTGGCCACGTGCCCAGAGATTTCGAGTTTTGACTATCGTACATGTAAGACGTACATCTGCTCGCTCCTGATTTTGTGATATTAGAACTCTTCTTTTATTATACCTGATCAGAGTGCATGTCGCTTTAACAGTAGGTCGGCATTGCAATAGACTCTGGTTGCTTTCTCCGCTGCTTCATTTTCTGCCATCCGCTCCACCATGGATCGAATGATTGATTTTATTGCCTCTGAGATTACCAACTTAGAATGCATCAAAGAAGCTGATGGATCTCTCTCATCTAAGGACGCACGAGACCTTAAATTCCTTCGACGCCTCAAACTTTTCATTGACAGAGAACTGAACGCTGATCGTTCTTCTACTTCTCTTCCCAAACCAAACTTCCCTGCTCCGAAGGTTAATGACAGTGATTCTTCAATAACTGGAATCAACAAAACTAATGTCAGACGAGACAGCAGCCCTGCGCGCTCAGATGAAGAGCAGTCGAAAAAATATAAAGCACTGAATGAAGACAGCTCCGACACGGACTCAGGTCCTAAAGGAGATTTTACTAGAAGACTAAGAAAACCCTCTCGAAAGCCTACTCTGACGGATTCCTCTGTTTTGTCAGAAGTTTCGACAGCTGAGCCGACCACGGAAATAACTTATGATAATATGGATACAGCCCCAGACGTGGATAATATGGATACAGCCCACGCTAATGTGGCGCCATCTAGTGAGATCCCCGAAAAGCCGGCTGCGAGTACGTCTCAGACGGAAAGCATGGTGCGGCCTATCGGTGCTGCAGATGAGGTCACGTGCCCGGCTGGGCTAATAGGTGATGCTCATGATCATGAAACTGGTACCAATTCTGCCGAAAATAATGAGCAGGATGTGGATAAATTCATACATCCAAATAAAGTGAGCAATAAAGCTCCCCCGATTATTATACAGGATGGTAAATACTCCTGGTCAAAATATAAGGAAATGTTTAAAGATGCAGGAATTAAGCTAAAATCAGGTATAATGAAAGCTCAAGACCACTATGAGCTAAAAGTTGACAGTATAGAAACTCATAAGAGTTTAACTGCATTACTTAATGCCAAAGGAGTGAAATATCACTCATTTATTTTACCCGAAAACAAGAAGGTTAAAGTTGTTATACGCAGCTTACCGATCGACACGCCAACCTCAGAGATATCGATGAACTGATAGATAGAGGTTTCCCAGTTGAACGAGTCTCGCAATTAGTAAGACGCAGAAATGGAGAAAAATTTAATCTGCCCCTGTTTCTAGTTATTTTGAAGAGGAATGAAAAAGCGAGAGGGATACATAATATAACTAAATTATGTTTGCTGAATGTTAAAGTAGAAGCTTACAAAGGAAGGAAAGGGCCGGTACAATGCTTTCGGTGTCAAGCATTTCATCATGCCCAGGCAGGATGTATGCATGACCCGAAATGCATGAAATGCGCTGGCAATCATTATTCAAAAGACTGCCCCAAGCCAAGAGAAGATAAACCTAAGTGTATAAATTGCCAATTAGATCATACAAGCAACTACAGGGGTTGCCCGAATTTTCCCAAAATAAACACTCAAAATCCGCCTTTGAAGAATTTCAGTGATAGAGTAATTATCAATAAATCTTATGCCGCCGCTCTTGGCGGGCAAACAATGAATACTCTAGATGAAGCTAGAAGTATTTTTGAAGGGCTTAAAAACCTTGTTGAGGCTATTAAGGCTTCCGGCATTCTACAAGTAAATTTAGCTCCTAGCGCAAATGCTAGTAGTTTCAACGCGGTCAATAATGAACCCAATCATGGATAGGAAAGATAATAATTTTAGGCCAATCAAGATGTTAGTGTGGAATGCTAACAACATGAGAGGAAAGAAAGATGAGTTGGAGGACTTTATGTATGAGAACGACATTGATATTTGCCTGATCTCCGAGACGCACCTCACCCCAGGAGACAGAGTTAGCATCAAAAATTATAGAACCTACCGATGTGATAGGTTACATCACAGAGGAGGTGGAGCACTCATCTACGTTCATTGTAAATATTCATCTTGTTTAATTTCGACTGAAAGAGACAAGGGCTATGAAATTGTGATTGCCTCTATTAGCTTGCCTAAGATTGGAGATACCTTATTTGCGGCAATCTACAACCCCCTACTAATAGGCTAACTGAGGAAATGTTACAAAATATTATTCCGGATTCCTCAATAATGATTGTTGGTGGCGACCTCAATAGTAAGCATAAAGATTGGGGCTGCCGCAGCACCAATCACAATGGTAAAGTACTGAGAGAGTATATCAGTAACCACCCAGTTGGTATATTTGCGCCTGACGTGCTGACGTTCAGGCCCAGCAACATCAGGTACACTCCTGATATTCTATATATCATCTTGACTAATACAGGAATTAATATGGTGCTGGAGGTTCGAGACGACTTAAGCTCTGATCGTACTCCTGTGATTGCTACACTAGGGGTCACCAGTATTAATTATACGAATGTTAAGACCTATACCGACTGGAGAATGTACCACAATGTTGTGAAAGTGAGGCTCCCTAAATTAGGTGCTATGAAAAGCCCTTCTGATATTGACAAGGAGATTGATAAGTTTACTACATGTCTTAATGACTCTTACTATGAGGCCACCAAGGTTACTCAAAGGTCTTGTAAAATCGCTAAGATTCCAAGGTACGTCAAATCTCTCATAGCCGAAAGAAACAGGCTGCGAAGGAGGTATAATATCACCTGGGACCCAATTATTAAAACGGAGTTAAATAGGATCAGTAAGCATATTAAGCTTGAAATGCATAAATTAAAGTGTGAGGCTTGGAATGTTAAAATGGAGGAGTTAAACTTAGACAGTGATGCCTTCTGGCAGTTTACAAAAATGTTAAAGAGGACGCATCAGTGTGATAGGCCAATTATTGCCAACGGCGTGACTGCTTATTCAGATACTGACAAATGTCAGATTTTCGCTTCACATCTTGAAAAGCAGTTTTCTCCCAATCAGACACCTCGTAATATTCACTTTGAGACCCAAGTCAGAATGAAAGTAGAAGAATGGCTAGGTGCTCCCACGGCTCTAAATGCCGATGGTTTAACTAATCCAAGAGAAGTTACGGATATTATCTCCAAATTGAACCCCAAGAAAACCCCAGGTATTGATGGAGTTACAAATTTAATGATCAGGAACCTCCCGCGCGGTGGAATCACAAGACTTTCCAGCATTTTTAATATATGCATTACGTTATGCTACTTCCCGGACTGCTGGAAGTACGCAAAAGTTTTCCTACTACCGAAGCCTGCAAAAGACATCACTAAGGCGGAGAATCACAGGCCCATAAGCTTGCTCTCTAATATAGGCAAGATCTTTGAACGAATAATTTTAAGGAAATTCCAGCCTTATTTACAGGTACTTCCGGAAGATCAGTACGGATTTAGGAGCGAACTTTGCACATCTAAACAACTGATTAGGCTTGTGGAATTTATCGGCTCTGCTCTGCATCATAAGAGTTGTACTGCAGTGCTCATGCTGGACGTGGCCAAAGCATTTGACCGTGTCTGGCATGAGGGCTTAATATATAAATTGATAATGATGAATTTGCCTAGAGAACTGATCTTACTCACCAGATCTTATATTGCAGATCGTTACTTTACTGTTAGCTGCAAGCAAAGTCATTCTGGATACAAAACTATCGCTGCAGGCGTCCCCCAGGGGTCCTGTCTTGGCCCAGTACTCTATCTTTTCTATGCGGCTGATTTCCCGCGGGATAAACTCAACAGAAATACATTGCTGGCCTGCTATGCGGATGACACCGCTGTAGCGGTCAGATCTATTCAGCCTAACAGGGCAATTTCTGTTATGCAGGATATAATTATGGACATTGCGGAGTGGTGCTCCAGGTGGAAGATTTCCATCAATGCGACTAAATCACAGCTACTTCTTGTTAGAAGGAAGAAAATACTGGTCTCAGTTCAGCCACTTTACCTATTCGGCCAACGTGTCCCGATGGTAAACAAGGCCAAGTATTTAGGTGTTTACTTGAATCGAAGACTCACGTAGAGTACGCATGTCAATTACATTGCAAACAAGACCAGAGGAATTGCTCAACAATTACAAGTACTGCTAGGGCGCAGCTCGCAGTTAGATCAGAGAAGGAAAAGACAGATTTATATTTCCATTTTAAGACCAATTATGTGTTATGCGTCCCCTGTCTGGGCGACTGCTACGAGCTCAGATATCAACAAATTGCAGGTGACTCAAAACACAATCTTACGCACCATGACAGGAGCGCATTTTTACATCCGTAACAAACTCCTGCACGATGATTTACAAGTTGAATATATTGACAAATATCTGCAAAAACTTAACAGCAAGTTCTTTGACAAAGGCTTGGATTGCCGTAAAGGAAACTTTAATGCTGTACTGAACTATGTCTGCATTCCTGAGGACTACAATATCAGGCCTTTCACGGCTCACAGAATGAGGGATCACAATTTTGTCACTTAGCCCACTCGTTTTCAAATATGTAAATAACACATTTTTATGCGTACATTACTTCACTTTCATTTGTTTATTACATCTTCAACACTGTATCCTATGCACATTTCATGTATTTTCATTTCTTTTGCATCTTCATAGCTCCATACACGTGATTATTACTCTTGTCTCAGGGGTAAGAGTTAAGTTACTTTGATGATTGGACTTTATCACTATGGCCGATGGGCCCTCTTTTCCTTACCCGCTCCGATTTCCTGGCTGGGAACTAGCTGATAGTTGACATTCTGATTGTCCTTAGGGGATTAGATCAATATAGCTTATTAAAGCCCAACTGGGCTAATATAAGCATAAGCAATTAGCATTTAAGCATTTAATCAAGCAATAAATGGCTCTTAATATTGGAAACTTGGAGGAAAACGTGAATTTTTGTGTGGTATTTTGCCTTTTTACGGCTATATTTTTTAGTTCAAATGAATCCAATTTTAAGATTAAAACTTATTTTACTTCTTGCTTTATGCAAGAGAAGCAGAAAGCAGTAATTTACATTAATACACGAGAGATGACTGCAGCAAGAAGATGCAAATAATTTCATTGAAGGAATGCGCTTGTACGACATCGAAATTTTCTTTAATTACTTTCTCATAACGCCTCATTAACTCGGTGAATTTGAAGCCCTTTTTGAACCATTTATCCAAAAGCAGAACACTAATTTTGATCAGAATATCGCAGAAAAGAATCGTTTAGAAGATAGGAATAGGATATCTCAGAAAAGGACGGTTGTATATATCTAATTTACTTAATTTATGAATTTTCTTAAATGATAATTAAAAATTCTTAATCGCATATTTCGATTTTTGAGAATGAATTTTTCACGGGGTAGAGCACCATAAAAATTTTTGCATGGTGTATGGGCTTCTCTTAATATGATTGGTTTACTTCATGTAATAAACAGTTATATTTTGTTTAAATGTATGTAGGGTTTATCGGATTACTTAACTAATTATCACACTTGGAAAAAGGAAGCAGTTACTTAAAAATAAATAAATAAATAAACAATAGAAATTTAAAAAAAAGTGTTTTAAAACGTATTTTTTGACTTATATGCATGTGCCACCTAGACGGTATAGTGGTTAGGGTCGCCTGACTGTGATACCAAAGGGCCCGGGTTCGAATCCCGGAGGAGGCATGGATGTAAAACTGTCTGTCCTTTCATAGGAGGTAACGGTGGCTCCCTATTAGGTGCCACCGCTTCTGGCCTTAGGAGTGGCCAATGCCGTTAGAGGCAAGTGCCTGCCATTTGTTTAAAAAAAAAAAAAAAAAAAAAAGTATATATATATATATTTATAAATAAAAAAATAATTATATAAAAAAAAAGTATATTATATATATTTATATATATACCTTTTATATATATATGTTTATTCCCCCCCCCTCAGATGTAACTGCAATTACTTCAGTTTGTCATTCATATATTAATGGAGAGTCACTGTGTATATAGTTTTATTTTATAAAGTCATTTTTGTCTTAAACTCATTGAAGTAACTTTACTTTATATAGTATTTCATTTCTTTTTTAAAAACTGAATTTCAGAATTAGTAAATTTGCTGATACTCATGCAAGTGTTTATGAAAAATTGTGGTCAAGAATAAACCTCCGGCTATATTCTTATATAAGCTGTTTGAAAAGTGGTCATGCGTGTTAGGAAAATAAACGAAGCCATAAAAATGCCTAGAAGTATTCCATAAAATCAGCTTCTATCTAAGGTTGGATTTTGTTATTCATTTAAATATCACATACGGGCAAACTTCCTTTCTGTATAATACTAGTCCTCTTAGCTTTTTTAAACAAATAGTTTATAAATGGTCACCAGTCGTTTATAAGTAAGAATACAGTATTTTTTTTTAATTAGGTAAAAGAGCAACTTTATACTAGTACCAGTATTGTTTTTGTTTCTCTGGCGTCAGCCGAAACAGAATAAGATTAAAACAGTCATAAATTGAGCCAAAGGCTCGTTGTTATAAGAAAGATAATGCACACAATGCCGCCTAAAAGGCGAAAATTACGTTTACAGTCTGTGGGAAATAAATGTACTGTGAGAAATAAAATTAAACTTCTTGTGCACAAAAGAATGTGGCAGTAGATAAAAATTTGGTTTATTCGCACTATTATCAAAGGTGGGAAAACCAAGGCCCGAATCCGCATTACAAGTATCTATTATCACCTGAAATTTCTTCTCAGTGTGTTACCTCATTGCTAGGGTGCCTTGCGTGGAAAGCTGATTTTCAGACTTCACCTTCAGGAAACTGAATAAGCATCTGTGCTACTCTGAACTGATTTAAGTACCAACTCCGTTACAATACCGCGCTGTGTGGCCGAGCGGTAAAGTCGCTGAACGCTGGTAGATTGGTCAGCGGTTCGAATTGCGGCGAACGAGCTGGATGCATGAACGCTTTCATGGTTTTCCCCATGTGTGACGGGTGTACTAGTCGGTTGTCCTTAGAAAGTCCTCCACGAAGGCATCCTTCCCCGTAGGCGAGGTAGCTCTCAAGTGCTTTGCCATATTTAATTGCTTTAGATTATTGTATAAATTTATCAACCATATCTCATTTATGGTTGATATTAAGTTTCGTTATTCTTAATAAACTTGAAAATTTTCTTTTAAATAATATAAGATACGCTATTAACTTAAGCATTTTTAACTATCATCTGAATTATTATTATTTATTTATTCTTTTATTAAGATTAGTCCATTTGACGTTAGATTTTTCGCAAGAAGAATTTTTGAAAATGTATTCATTTAAAAACTTATGTACAAGTTGGACATTTGAAACGAAATATCTGAAATTGACGCTGCAAGAGTGGCAAAAAAAGTGAGTCAACTCGCATGGTGTTCGGTCGCCCGAAAAATAACGCCCCTGAGCTCGCTTTTTCTGATTGGCTACCTCTTTCCAGCCGGACGCGTGATCGCGTTGATGTGCATTGGCCAATACATGATTTCTCTGGGATTCGAACTCGGGTCCAGTGATACTGCGGCTAGCATCGCTAACCATTGTCCTGATCAGGGCGGCACCCTATTTACTACAAAAAGAGGCATTTAGCTCCTCTCCATACTGCATTGACGTTTATACCTACTGCTTTATCGTACTCTGTTATCCATTAAACGGCTTTCTCAAGCATGCTTCGATAAGCGCGGCAGTCATTTTGAGCATTCCATGCTGTTCTTGAGTTAGAACATTTTGCAATTCATTTTTAGCACGGGGCACTACGAGAAATCAGGAACAAGGCTATGTAAATGACGTTTTTCTTTGGCTCAACATTTATCTACAGCAGTAGTTTAAAATTCTTCTGTTCTGGATGGTGTAGTGGTTCGAGAAGACTGACTGTTAGTCTGAAACCAATTTTATGTGTTCGGTTTCTGGGTAAGACGTATTTGCGTGTGCCAATGTCCTACACCCCTTCTTTGTTGATATACACTGCTGCCCATTAAAATTGCTACACCAGGAGGGGAAGCAAATAGCAGAAGTTTGTTTATTGTACATTTGCAGTATAACTAGTGGAAGACGTGATTAAATTAACGGGTGGAGCCGTGTCAAAATTCACTACACAGAGCTGCCACCTCTGGCAGCGGCTGTAATCCGACTCGGCATTGAGTCGAACTGGTCTTGGATAACAGGCATGGGTGCTTCATTCCATGCGGCTTCAACTCTGTGCCATATTTCATCAGTCGTAGTGGCTGGTGAGTGATGATGTGCCAGTCTCTCGACAGCACATGATCAGATGTCCTTAGTGAGGGAAAGATCTTTAGAACGTGCTTGCAGGATAGCAGTTGAATACTTTCTATATCGAGGAAGGTCGGACAGCACGGGTACATGCGATCATGCATTATTTTGTTGAAAGATGGCGTCATGCAGGCTTCAAAGACAGAGCACAGCCACGAGCCTTAACACACGAGAAATGTAAATGCTGCTGTTCACATTACTGGGTATGCAAAGATGTGACCGGAATATGTATCCATTGGCATCCCATACTAGCATACCAGGTACTGGTCCCGTATAACAATGACAAATGCAAGCTGACTCAAACCCGGCATTCGTCTGAAAAGCGACTTGGTGCATTTCCCGTGTCCAGAGTTGTCATTCGTAGCACCACTATAGTCTGTCTGCTGTAGCTTTAAGGCTAGCAACAATGGTCGCCGCAACAATGAATAACGAACCGCAACAACGGTATGAACAACAAACCGCAACAATGGTCGCCATTCTGGAAATGCGTGATGCTGCAAATGTCGTGACACTGTCCGGGGGGACAACCGTCCAGACGGGACAGTAGAAATGACCCTGACTGCCGTACAAAAGGGTCCGCATTCGAATCCTAGAGAAGGCAGGGATGCTTTTAAGCGTATAATGTTTGTGCGGCACTCAAAATACACGTCTAACCGAAATCCTCTGGAGAGGTTGGTGGTAGGAAAAGAGGATTGGGAGACTCTTGAACCGCCACTAGGAGTGTTCTCCCTCGGAATTTCATACAGGGCGGAAGCTTAGCATTTAGCAATGCTCGGCAATGCCTAATATGCCTACTAGTCGATACAGACACTTATCGTCCTGCACATGAGCCAAGCTCTTGACTCAGTGTAAGTGTCGTGGCTGTACGATCCCACAAAGCCGAGAGCAACATGACTGTGCTATCGGGCTTTGAGATCCTGCATAGCGTCCAATATAGCCTCTTGGACTTATTGATTCCATATTTGCCTGACAATCATGAGATCCCAACCAACACGAACCGCATTGTCGCAGAACTATAAACCGCAGTCTCGAATGGCCACGATCCTGCCGCGCTCGATTTCCGATGCATACGACTAGGACTTTCTTGTTTTTATAGTATGCATAACGCGTCCTTTACTCAAGCAACATCGTTCAAATGCAATTTCCAAATGAGAAACCCGGTATCGGTAACGTTATGCGGCGATATTGCGAATTTCGCGTTGAGTCCGGCTCACTAAAAATGTTGCCTTGAAGGCACTTCGCGTAAAAATGCGTCAAGTGAGATTCTCGGAAGAGAAAACTTAACAAATGTGGAAGAGAGGAGAATATTTTCTCGTACGTTTGAGAGATCAAACTACAGTTCTAATGGATTGGAATATGGGATAAAAATGGATACACAAAATACAGACAAGAAACTCATAATATTAATATTAAAATGTTCATAATATCTTTTAATATTTCTAATACGATTATGATTAGAAATATTAATATGATTAGAAATATTAAAGATAGATTATCAGATTCAATGTTCCTTCTAACCTTCTTCGGGAACATGCAAGGACCTGACTCGGAACAGAGAGCTTACTAAAGCTATGTTCAAAACTGTGGGAAGTAAACAGGATACACAAGAAGGGTATACAAACCCTTTATTTTTCTCTATTTACAATGACTTCCGTACTTGAATTTAATTGAAAACTAAGAAGTTATCGAAGTAGGTAATAGGGTTGTAAGTGTAGATTACAAACCTAGTAGATTTTAAATATATATGGAATTAAGGAAGTTAATGAATTCTTAGATGTTATAAGAAATAAAATTGCTAAAGATTTAATAAAAGAAGCTTTAAATAAGAAAAAGCATTTAAAAGTAAATTTTAAACTATTTTGTGATTACAAAATAATAATAATAATAATAATAAAATAAAAAAAACCTTAATGATTTTAATGAAGATGTAAGGATTATGTTAATTTTATTAACAGTTAAATTTTGAGTTAAACTTCCTTTCCTATCGCTTCTTAATTTCAACTTACCACTTCCGGCCAGAACGTAGTTTTAGAATCACGTTTGAATGCTAATGAGGAAGAACGGTATTTAACCGTGAAATTCTACTGTCTTAGTGAGAGAGATACCAGATATTCTGGCTAGCAGGCGTCCGCCTTTTCAGGCTACACCCTCGTAAGCTATTATTACGCTGGGCCGTACTTTAGGCCCTTGATAGCTTCGCAGTCAATTAGCGTTAAGGGGCCAACTCTGTTAGAATTTTGATAGCATCGGCTGTATCTTTTTTAGTTAAGATTAGTTTAGTTTATTTCTTAACGTCTCGTAAATTGAAGCCCGAGTGTCGGCTTTATTCTACAACTCCAAGACGGAGTTCTGTTAAATCTTATTTGAATAATAAAGGGTCTTTTAACCCTTTCCAAGTTTATTCATTGTCTCACGAACATAAGCGATTATTCGCGTACTAGTTCTTAAGATTCTTCACACCCAACTGTAACTTAGAATTACACAGTGGGGAATCCTATAAAGAACTTAAAGCATTTTCATTTAAAACAAAAAAATATATTGTAATAAAAGCATTCAGATTTAGATGACATTTATGGTAGTTGTGCTGATAAATTATTAACAGGAGCTACTGATTTTCAAGAAGAAAGATCAAGATGGAAATTAGATGCATTAAAATTTTTAGAATTGGCAGTAAATAAATATGATCCTTTAAAAGGATCAAGTTTTATAGAATTACCTAAAGAATTAAAAAATAAAAAAGCAATTATAAATGCAAAAAATAGTGATAATAAATGTCTCATGTGGTTTATTTTATCTGCAATTCATCCAGTAAACAGAGACTGTGAAAGAGTTTCAAATATAAAGAATACGAGAATGAATTAAATTCCGGAGGAATTGATTTTACTATTTCTTTAGATAAAATTAAAAAATATGAAAAATTGAATAATATATCTGTTAATGTATATGATTATGAAAAACAAGAGAACTTTTTATAATAGTATACAGTAAAGATAAATTTGACAGCGAAGTTGGCGCTTTTGAAAAACATGTAAGCTTGTTACATATATTATTATTATTGTTATTGTAATTCATCATGTTGTTGGATTAAAAGCATGCCTATTTTATTAAGAAATCTGAAATAATACAGCTTATTATCTCACGTATGTTCGAATATTAAAAGAAATGTTTACTAATAAATATATGAGGCCTAAATAAACAAGGCCTTTAAATTTTTTTAGTCAATAAATCGATGAATTCAGTAGTCTCGGATATTATTCTAAAATTAAAAGATTTAGAGGCTGGGAGATATTATCTGATCATATTGAGAAAAATTGAAACTAGATATGGTGTGTGATCATGGCAAAGCCTCGAGGTCTATCTGCTTAAGGGGAAGGATACCTTCGTGGAGGACTTTCTAAGGGAAACTAGCTCGTATACACGTTACACTTGGTGAAAACCACGAAAACGTCCATGCAGCCAGCCCGTTCACGGGATTCGAACCTCGGACCGAACTACCAGTGTTTAGCGACATTACCGCTCGGCCACTGGTGGGATGAAACTAAGTATGGAGATTCATGTATTGTAAAAATGGTAGATGATGAAGAAAAAGAGTATTCGGTCCTTTTCCGTTTGGCCGGCGCAAATCT
Source organism: Stegodyphus dumicola (assembly GCF_044657685.1). Taxonomy (NCBI): domain Eukaryota; kingdom Metazoa; phylum Arthropoda; class Arachnida; order Araneae; family Eresidae; genus Stegodyphus; species Stegodyphus dumicola. The sequence continues at coordinate 189,367,884 of NC_140781.1, forward strand.
CGCCAAACAGACTTTATTGGCGACAACACGTACAGTATATACATAAATAACAAATGTTAGTTCTAAGATTTTTTTATTTTGAAAGCATAAATATTTTAATATCATTTAAAATTTTGTAAAAAGACAATAAATAAAGGGAATAAATTTGTAAAGAAGACATTAATTTAAGAATTTACTATGATCTCATGGTTCAACATCCTGATTCACCCGTTCATATCGCATGACCCCCAAGTGATCTCATCTCACGTAAACTGCGCTACAAAAATCTAATTCTGTCAGTAATTATCTACATTATTTTCAAGTTAAATCTTAAATTAAATCGTATGGAATACAAATTTAAATGCAAGAATTATTTCAATTCGTACAAATAGCTTACTCAGAAATTATGTAAAACCGCAGTGCTTTATTTCGCTTGAACATTCTCATTAGAATTGATGAATTTAACCCTTGACTTCGCTTTTTCTATATTTTCGCCTTCGGGTGAGCGTTGTGATTGCATCCTAATTGACTTAATTACCTTAGTGATAGAACTTACTTAAATGGCAGATATATTTTGAAAATATAGTAGAAAGAAATAAGCAAACATGTTTATTTAGTTGGCTAACTAAACATGTAACATGCATTTGTGGTTTCCTAATTTCTTTCTACTATATTTTCAAAATATATCTGCCATTTAAGTAATTTCTATCACGTTATCAGCTCGATATGCTCTAAAGAAGTTTATTTAGCAGAAAGGAAGAAGGAATTTTGATTTTTTCTAAAGAAAAAGAAGCAACATCCACAGCGCCGGCGAAGCTAAGCCTAACACGTTGAAAGTAATTTCTATCACTTAGGGCATAAAATTGAACTGTCTGGTAAAAATTCTATGTAAGTTTATATCAGTATTGGAAAAAACAATCAATCCGATAAGAAATTGCTGCTACTTGTTTTGAAAATCAAGCTTAAAAGGTTACCAGCGAGGATATTATGTTTGGCATCTGGTTGTACCATTTTTGGCGACTTTATCGCCTGCGCCGGCAAAATGGAAAAGTAACTAGTATTGTCTTAAAAGAGTGACGGAAAACTTTGACAATGCAATCAAGAAAATTAATAAAGGAAATTATATATTCAGCTATAAAGGTATCATTGATGGAGAATATTCATATAAATTAGAAAAAGAATCTTAAAAATGTCTGATATTTTTGTTTTTTAACTATCAATTTCTAGTTGTTTACTTTTTATAAATATTTTAATCTTTCTTAGTGTCGTAATTTCATATTTTTAAAAGTACCTTAAAATGCTATGTAAAAAAAAAAGTTTGAAAATAGGTTTTTTTTTATAAATATTTTTATCTTTTTTCATATATATATATATATATATTATATAGAAATAACCAAAATTTTACTATCATAAATTATTGAGTTTTTAGGGTGTCTTAAATTGGTGAAATAGGGGAAAAAAAAGGTGACATAAAAAATAAAAAGGGAGGAATAAAGGTCAGGATCATAAAAATCTCATTAATGTTTATTAATAAGGCAGCATATGTAGGAAACAGACATTTTTCTAGCCATTATGTGTGTATGTGTCATATAGAAGGGTACATATGCTGCTATAGAGTAAAATAAATAACTATAATTTATAGTTATTTATTTACTATAAACTAGAAATATAGTAAATAAATAGTTATCATTATTTATTTACTATTATTTATAAACTAGAAAAACAGAATGAACACAAAGTGACATAGCACTGAAATTTTAAAAATCATAAGCTAATAATTTCACTTATGAGTTATTAATTACTAACCTACTGCAATTTTTACCATGCCTCTTTCCGTTCACATCAAAAGAGAAATTTTTTCATGCATAGTTATTTGTATGATTCCAGGGCTGGACAAAGTTTGAGAAAATTTTTTTGAAATGAACGGTGTTTAGTTTACTGCATTTGAGATCGCAGACTCAAAAAATAAAGGCATCGACAAATAATATATATGACAGTAAATTAGTTTTCATGAAGGGTGAGTGGAGTATGTTTTCTAATTTTTTCAGTGTATTCAATTTTATATGATAAAAATGAATATATGTATATAAAACTATAGGTAACAATAGGAATTCGAAAAGGATATAGTCTTGTATGCTTGCTATCATAAACTGAGCTCGATGTTAAACAATAATCCTTAAATCTTAAAGTACGACTAAGAAAACTGTTTACAGAATCATCCTCAAGTCAGGAGAAGGGTGTAAAAAACCCTTTTTTAACTCAAATAAAGATGGCACCAAGTCGTGCTTACAAAAGCTAACATTTTTAGTTTAACTCAAAAGGAACGAATAACTTAAAATTAAATGAAATTAAGTTTAACTTAACAGCTTCACAGTTTACTTACTCCTTTTGTGCTTGTCTTTGTCATGTAACAGTAGCATACTCGGCGCGTATTCAAGAGGTCCAGGTTCGAGTCCCGGTGAGGGCATTGCACATTTTTTCATGTCTCCAGCTTCCCCTTCCTCCCCCAAAAAAACTAGAACCTTATGATTCTACAAACTACCGCGCAAACTGGCTGCGACTCGAAAAGTCGGCGTAAAAGAGTCTAATCGCAAGAGTAGCTCAACACTGCAGAAATCTAATCACTAGAAAATCAAAGATAGCTACACAACATTGAGGCAGGCAGAACACGCTCTGATTTCACTTTACAAAACCTTCCCTTAAATACTAATGTTTTTCTGCCTCATTTCAATGCACGCACGGTGGACGATTTGCATTCTGACAAGAAACTTTGAGTTGAAAGCGAGAGCCCCACAACAAAGTATATGCCAGAACTTCTTCCAAACATATGCTTCCTTTTCATATCTATGCTGATACATACCGAGACATATTTATATAGCTTCTTTTAATAAAAAATAGAAACCAGCATGTAGTAGGTTGCAAGTTAAAATAATGGCAGATAGTACAGTACCAAGTCCCATCGGAAGTGATCATTTTATGCCTTAAGGATAGACGTGAAAATATCATAAAAGTGCCCAAAGCCAACTAGGAAGCATTTTCTAAAGTGAATGTCTGTTATTATTTCAGCTGTTTTATTTTAAGAAAGATAAATTTAATGCCATATACTTCAAGTGAATATGTCAGATTATATTTTGAAATTATTGTTTTTTAAAGTGCTGTTTTCAAAACGCTTTATGAGCTGATAGGTTACTAGTTGAGCGATATAAACGAGGCATAGTAAAAATATTTCATGAATTAGCAGAAGTTAAAGTATTATGACAAAGTAGAGAAGATTTCAGGTATAATTATTTTCCATATTATAATTGATACATTTGATATGCAAACAGCAGAAATAATATGTTTATTATTATGCAAATTTTACGTTTGTTGAAGGACGCTTTCATTGTGTAACAATTTTAATAGCCAGCAGTGTAAAATCGGTTGCTTTTCATGATGCACTCTTAGTAACGCTTTTGGTGATCAAGTTATTAAGTGGCTGATGCCATTCCCTACAAATGCTTGAGAAGTAAGCGTCAGGCGATTTGGTGGAGGGTGTATAAAATTTTTCACTGCTAAAATGAAAGAGAATTTAAAACCAGCTTTGAGGGCTTCACAAATATATGGTGCAATGCATAGTAATTGGAAATAGTTTCCTTTTAATATGTGTACAAAATTTCAAATCAATTCTCTTCATCTAATAATACTACTAGAACAGCAAGTTTAATATATATAATTGAAAGCCACTGTCGATACTCATGAATCTATGAAATTTGCACTAACTTCTGATTTTGTCATCTTAATGAATTTCTGCTTTCCCCTAATTAGTGCACAGTTATGGAACATGTTTTCTCTGTGCATTTGTTTCAATTTTCAGGTCCTGTAATGTAACACACCATCGTCTGATTAATATTGAGGGTTTGGGGCTATGAGTGTAGCTGTAAGTAGGCCCATCATTGCAACTGCATTGTTAAAGACTTCAGACTACCTAATGCAACAGACAATATTTTTCAAAGGATAGCCTTTTTTCTGATAGCTATTATTGGAAGAATGTTGAGTTTCATGAAAGGCTGTAGTATCTAAGATTTTCTCTAGCATTTTATAGTTGTTGACATGGAAAGTTGTTGTGACCTTCGAGTAAGTGGAGTAGTGTAAGTAGGTAGAGGGAGTTGCAACCGTTGCATATTTTATCAGAATCAGAAGTCTACTACCCGTATAAGATCTAGCCTTTTTAGGCCACATAAACTAAACTAGATCCTACAAAGGAATCTGGCAAATTCATGCACAGGCGTGAATTAAATAGTAGCACAGAAGAAGGGTGAAAATAACCCTTTATTAATTCAACTCAGAACACAAAGGCACGCACTTCGCGCTTTACAGTGACATCGAGTACTTGCGGTGGAACTTAAATGTTAGAACAGGAATCAATTCAAGTCTAAATACAATAGTGCTGGATTAACACGTTAAGTTACGGCTAACTTAAGTTGACTCAACAAAACCTAACAGGCGCGACAATTATCCGAAATGGCCAAGGGGGCGTACAAGCTTAACAGCGAAATAAGCATCAAAATGTGCGCTGACTAGCGAAAACATGCTCTGAATAAACTCAGAGATTCATCCGTTTAAATACTCACTTCACTTAACTTTAAATTTATGTCCTGGCGAGGAGAAATTCAGAAGCCATAACAAAAATTTGAATAAAATGTCATTTAACTAAAGGAAACCTTTTATCTTCTCCTGCCAGAATTTAACTGTCACAAAACAAGGCTTTAAAAACCTGGATATGATAGTTAAATTCTAAATCTAAATGTGAGTTAACCTTTACACTCTTAATCTACATCTTGACTAAATTTAAAGTTTTACAGACGATAAATGTGGTGCACACATAGATATCTTCTTAAAAATTTCTCTTCTTGGTCTGTTTCCAGGTGTCTGGAAGGAAAATAGTTTAGAATTTGGTTTGCAACAAAGTTACGTTTTGGCGTAAACAATTAACTCTGTTTATTCATTGGGGTACTAATTTCAAACTTTCTACCCCTTACTCTCTCCTTTGCACTCCAGCATGGTGTTCTGCATGTATGAGCATGCTTTATGTAAAAAGAATAGAACACTACCGACTAGCCCACGTCTGCTTGTTAGAACTAGACGACATAGACCTGAGAAAAACACCCTACAATCAATTCTCAGCCTGAGGTACAAACACTAGTGAAAATTAACTTATTGTTGGCTGGAGAGCCTGACATTTTACATTACATTCATTCTAAATTAATTTTGCTTTCTCTTAGTACAAATAACAACTAACTTAGGCTACTCTTTCATTCAAAGCACATATTTCAAGCATGTAAAATATTTTAAGTATTTACGAAGTCAAACATTTCTACATAAATAATTTCTTACTTTACTTAGCTGAAAAGAAATTCAAATTAATTACATGCAACAATTTTCTAATGGTTTTGAGTATCGAAGTTGTTTCTTGACACCATACAAACATTTCCTAAAACAGTCTCTATGACCAAAGTTAAAATTTCGTTCTAAATCCGTTAAAATTATTTGGTAAAATTTCTTGCTTCACACAACATTTAAAGCTACTTGTTTATACAAAATTTTAAGCTAGTTGCATCATACAAAATTGTAAGCTTCTTGCTAAATACAAAATTGTAAGTTTCTTCCTAGTTACAAAAGAATGGAAAAATTTCTTGCTTAATTAAATAAACCTTGTCCTCTTCCTGAGGCAAAACTGAAATAAATATTTTCAACCAACTTGATACTAGCTTTAAATTAAACGGAAATAGAATAAGGCTTTTCATGTAGGTGGCATGGCAGGCTGTAGAAACTTTAGACAAAATTATTTTGCAGTTTCTTCATAGTCTTCATTCAGAGCAGACGTCACAGTCTGCGATTTCTCAGCTTTTCATCATTTACATATAAATGAAGGAAAAAGAAATTTAGCACGGTTCAGGAAGTTTTCACGTTTGCTATTTTACGCCGGCTGTTAAGAAAATAGTCTGTAACTTGTGTTAAAAAGCTGGTACATCTCTCAGATGGTATATAGAATTATGAAGCCAGCTGTTTCATAAACAATCCACACAAAACCTCTTAATGAACACCACCTTTGTCTATGAACAGCCCCCTCGTAAAAGCAATTGCAATTATACTGTTGCGAATTTTGTACATATGTAAATAATTTTAGTGACATTGTAGTATTTTTTGCATAATGTAGCATGAAAATCTGAAGAGGCGAAGCTTTACCAAAAAAAATAAGAATACTGGGGCAAGTCTGTTTAACATGTTTAACTATCTCCCTAAATTCGAGAGATATCACCAAGCTGGCGATGGTTTTGGCAACTAACATTTGTTACCAAATTTGGCGACCACTTGGTTACATTTTGCTCTGGTCATGACTGTAATTGATCCTCTCTTGTTGTGACTTATCTTACTTCTGATTAGGTGATGAAGTCATGATGCAGATTCCTGGGCAACGCCCTACCCTGTGTGTAACAATGTAAAAGATAGAGAACATAACATTTTATGAGCATAGCATATGGCATAAATGGTATAACTTGAATGTGAGGCAGTCGTAGATAGCAATTATAGGTTGTTGAAAGAGCAGTTCATTGTAGAGAGATATGATAGCAATTATAGGAATGTAATATAGGTCTAACTGTATAAAGATGCCATGAAATGAAAAACTCCAGTTTGAGATACCTTTTGAGAGAAAGTCCATGTGCCTAAGAGTGTGATGCAGTAGTGGTGGAGATAGATTTTCAGTCAGGAGAGGGAGCATGGTCAGCTATCATGTAGAAGCTAGATAGTTGGAGGAGAGAAAAGTGCAGTGCTTTAAGACTATTGGCAGGCATATGAGGGGGGGGTAGGTGTTTTACTGCCATTTACGAATAGTAAAAATTAGCTAAAACTTTAGTTATTGCATTAACTTTAATAAAAATTTAATGAAAAAGTATAGAATATAATAAAATAAGAATAAAACCGAGCCCAACATTGGCAACTAGAAAGGAAATAGATTGTTATTCAGTAATTCAGTGCTTTTAGAAATCTTATCTCACTTGTCTGACAGTAGCATAAGCACAAGCCCATGAAATTCATCGTCGCAAGGAGTGCAAGATTGCGCCTGTCGTTGGCAAGAGCCTTGAGCACCATGCAAGTGAGAGTACAGCTTTGCTCAGTTCCACCCCCCCCAATTTTGATGGAGAGCACTCCGGGGGGAGGGGACTGGTTTGAGAGTTTCCCACTCCTCTTCCTCTACTACCAACTTATAGAGAGGACTTTCGGCTCATCATATATATAGAGTGCTTGTATGCCCCCCCCCACTATACATTTACAAATATCCATGCCTTCCCCAGGATCATCTGTATAACTGTAACCATATCCAGCCCTCATATACCTTTCAGTAATTTCGAGAAGTGGAAACTACTAAGGCTTTCTTGGCAGCTGGGGGTAAACTGTAGAATACCGGAGAGAACATTAATTTTGGAGTTGTTAGTTTGGAGCTGAATTCGGAGAACTGAGATATCATTGAGAGCTTCTTCTTTTAGATGCACTTTGCATTGTGTTGTGTTTAACATTCTTAGCAGTTTGAAGTGTAAATACTGATTGTGCCCTGTGATACTGAAAAGAGCTGTATGAGTATTTTTGAGGAAAGTTCCAGAACTGTAAAATGTTTCTTTTGGTGAAAATTTTTTATCAAACTATCATTGGTTCTGTCTGCATTCAATGTATTATGAACCTGTATGCATGCAATAATAACCTTGCATTGGGCGTACCTGTACGCCCAAAGCAAGAGTAGCTCCATCGCAATGTAGGGGAAAACATTTGCACATGCACAAAATAGCTGTCGAAACAAATTCAACGTTAATACCTGCCATGAGCAGAATAGTCATCAAAGGTCATGTTTGTTAAGAGTTCATACTTCTGTGACACAATTTTTTTCCTGTTTGTATCAACGTAAATCAAATCAGTAATCCACGCGAGTAGATTAATAATTAATGGATTATTTATTTTTAGTAAAAGAAATCTGTGAAAATCTGAGTTTAAATTATCGCGAAAAGTTTTTTTAAAGAACGAATCCTATATGTTCTTTGAACCATATTCCACTTTTACCATATTCCTCAATTTACGGTACACCTGGCAGTTTGGTGACAATAGCTGGCAACAAGAATTTGTCTCTCCTCAATATAGTGGTGCAGTAGTCAAACTGGTTTTCATTATGTCTGTGGAAGCTTTCCTTCCTTATATACATATTCTTTGGCTTAACCATGAACGAGCTCTATCTCTTCTCATGTAACAGTTTTAAGAATGATCTTTATCACCTAAGAGTAGCAGAGTTGTTAATACTACTGTTAGATTGGTCGATCATAAACTTGTTAGATCATTCCGGATTCTGGTTCTCACGACTGAATAGGTTGGCTATATGGAGTTCTCCCATCTGTAAAATAAATACAAGTGAGTATTCTTAAGAACAGTGTTTCAGAATAGTTTCTTTTATTCTCCATTTCTCCAAGAAATGTTTTACAGTTTTCACATTCACTTATAAGGTGATATCACTCTTATGAAATGTGTGTTCCCTTAAAGTACTGGGAAGACTCAGAAGTCAGTAAACTTTTTAAAATTTTACATGATAGGGAATTTTCAACATGTAACAAGGCAGTTAGCATAAAAATGTATAAAATTAGGGGTTCCCCCCAAATAAAAAAATTTTACTAAGTTTACTATTGCTGTTGTGCTCTTTAGATGGCGTTGATCTTAAAATCCATTAAGACTCTTACTGTCACAAGTAATCAGTATTAGCATATTGCGAAACATCAGTATTGCTAATCTAGAACAAAGGCAGGTAATAAATTAGTGTCATTTGTACAGGATACATCATCATTCTGTAATGCTTTACCGCAAACAACTCTTAAATCTCAGCTTCAGGATGGCTGGTTAATAGAATGTCACAGAGCACGCAAAAGCTGTCTACTTAACGAGAGGGATTTAGCTGTGTGGAATGCATTTTTAAGGGAACCCGGGCTATCTATCCAAGTGTATAAGACCACTAAACTGTAATATTTTTCTTCATGTTGGATTTTAAGAGATGGTCTAAGGTGGGGATGCATGGTTTTTCTCATGTGTAACATGAATATGAGCTAACTTCTTTTTGAAAGTTCTCAATGAAGGCATCACACCCCTTCGACAGATAGCCCTCTCTTTCTTTGGTCTTAATCAGTTAACTAATCAAACTGATTTACTATAAGGGAAACATTCCTGTTACAAATGGGAAAAAAACACATACAGCCATCCCATTAGAGAACTAAATTTTGGATGAATTACCAGCATTTAGTGTCCCTATCCATTTGGCCATTTATTAGCCCTCAACTGGGAGAGAGACTGAAGTAATGATATGTGATTTTCTGTATGAATAATCATCCAGATCTCTGAACCTGAAACACTTCAATTTTTCATTATTTATCTACTTGAAGTCAGGCTATACAAGGATTAGTGCTAAAATAAAAGAAAAAAAAATGTACTGTCTAATGGCATATAGTAATGATACAGAAATGCTATCCATAACATCCTAGCTCGTGTCAGGCAAGAATGATGGCCGAAAATTCAGGGCTTATTAATGGTTTTGAGTGTTATGTTGCAGATAAATTACTGGCTAACATAGAGAGATGATTAAAGAAATGCATAATAAAATTTCTTCAGCATCTTTTATGATTGCCGCCCCAGACAGTGTAGTTATTTGGGGGAGCCTTCTGCTGTACCGAAGGGTTTGGTTTGAATCCCAGAGAAGGCATAGATGTTTGTAAATGCATAGCGTCATTGCGGCATGGGGTCACTCTAAAATTTAGAGTCTAAATATATGGCAAGCTGAAAGTCCTGTCGTGTGGTTTGGTGGTAGGGAAGAAGGGTGGGAGACATTCGGACCACTCCCTGGGGTGCTGTCCCTCATAATTGAGGTGGAACCTCCTTGACACTCTGGCAACCATTCTTCCATGAAGTTCATGGACAAGACAACAAATACTACCTTTCATGATTTTACGCTTTTCTATGCTTGCATTTTAAATTCAAGGAAATGTCAAAAAAATGTTTTTAATGCCCATCTTTTGGATCATCATGCATAGCATTATTCATTATTCAGGAGCTCACGCTCCTCTTTTTTTATTCTCCAAGAAACCAAGAAATTCCGTGGCACACCTCTCAGGCTGCAAGGCCATCACTGCACACCGGGCAGCAGAATTAGGGCCGGCCTTGTTGAGTTTTGCCTCAAGTAGGGAACCCGTACCTTAGAAAATTCTCCTCAAAGGCATTTCTTGCAGGAAAAAATAGCCCGTGAATGCTCTGCTGAATTACTAATTGTGTCATAAGTATGTATCATACTCAATCTGTTGAAATTTCGCGAGCATATATGATCATAAAAATACATTTTTTCCATGTAATTTTCGCTAGCAGTAATATATAATATAGATTTTTTATTTTTAGATATACTGCATTACACGTACTAATAGTACTTACTTTCGTATTTATAACTTTTTGAATTAGTCGTCGCATTGTCAACAAGTTGCGGCAATTTTACAGGTAATATACTTTTAGGGGGGAGTAGCGCGCTCTCTATCGTGACGAGATTACATATTCTGTTTGATAACTCGGTGCCTTCGGAAGTTAACGTGAATGAGCTTTTGCGTGAAGGGTGGGAAGGGGGTGTTAATAAAATGGTGCCGAGAAGTTTCAATGAGAAATAAAATTGTGTCATGAGGTTGTCGTCCCGTGGAGCGCACGTATTCCTTATCGATCCCTTAGCGACAGGGCGAGCCCTCCCCTTCAATTTCAGTGGAGACGATCCATGAACACAAAGCGTAGTACGCATGCTTGCGAGCAGTAGCGCCAACATCGTCATCCGCCAAGGGGAGGAGGGACCTCCGGTTCAGGGCCGTGGGTTTTGTGTAGCGAGCGCGGATGTGGGGGGGGTCTGGGGCTGAGTGTCCGACTCCAGGAAGGGAATAGTGGTGCGAGTGCCCTTGCCTTCAGGGTTGGTGTCTACCCGATCCTCAGTTTACTTACTGCTCTATTGGCTACTGAAGCGACGCTGCCCTCATGACGTCACGCGTAGTGAGAGCTTGCCAGCTCCTCCGAGATTGAGCGAATAACATTTTTGTTGTTTATTCCTTTCCTGTCGTACGCACGCTACGTCGAGGACTGTGTGTGGATGCAGTTTTCACTGTCAGTACCTCTGGTTCGCCCAGGTATTTTGAGTTGTTTCGTCCATCTGCAATGATCTCTCGCTTTCCTCAGTCCCAAAAAATTATTATGTGAAACAACTTTTTGTGAATAATACTCTGTGTGATTCATTCCGTTTTGTTTGTGTTTTGTGTGCATCATTTCGGTTCTGCACCGGTGGCTTCAGCTCCGGGTTCCGACCTTGCTGTACGTCGTCTGTTTCGTGCGATCCAAGTACGTGATATTTTTACTAAGTATATCTCGGTGTGTGTGTGTAAGGTTATAAATATCTCAGCTTTAATTTATATCTATTGTGTGACCTTTAATTGTTTTCCGTCCTCACACGTGCGTTATCGAAGTAAAAGTGAAACTTAATTTTCCAAGCTGGTTTTTATTTTACTGGAATAAGTTTGTTACATTTATTCTGAACTCTTGTAAAAGTAATTTTTTATCATTCTTATATCAGTTTCGCAGGAAAAATACTTGAAATTATAAATTATGTAACACTTATAATAGTCATGGCAAACAAAAACACCCCCCTCCCCCAGAAAAAGTTGATCGCTTACATAAACATTGGTTGGAAAGTTGTTTTTTTTTTACCCAGTGCTTTAATTTGTACTAAATGTTTCTCATCGCATAATGTAACAGTTAATGGCAAAATCACGTTTGTTTATAAGTTACGTTAAGTGGTAAGCAGGTGGCGCTTAAGGAGCAATGTTGATTTGATTTAAAACCCCCGCGCTGGACATTTAATTAGTCCTGTTGGGGTATTATTTTTAACCAAGTGATAGCCGAAATTCCTTTGCCTTTAATCCCGCTTCAAACAATTAGTAAATACAATTCACACTGTAAAGTTTAAGGAAGTAATTTATGCAGGAATTTAACTACTTAATATATAATAATAATATATATTATGAATCCTGAAAGACAAGTAAACTTATTGCATTATGTCTTCGAGATTTTATATAAGCTTTGTTGAAAATATAATTTAATCCAATCAGTTAATAACTGAATATAACTTAACAATCTGACTTTTAAATTGCATAGTTTTTTTTATTAGGTCTGTTTCAAAACTTTTTAAAATTTTTTCTGCCTTCAGTATTAAATGATGCCTAGTAATGTAGGAAACAGTAGATTATGAAAATAATTGGCTCTATTGTAGAATTGGGTGCCCCTTCGATTAGCGAGAAGTTTTCTTTTTAAATTTTAGCAATTAAACCTCATTTCTGGTTACCATGATAGTTTTAACTTTGTTTTAGCTTCCTGATTTTTTAAAAATGAAAATAAATTGATGTGTACATGGACAAATTTAAGACAGTGCGCAATGCCTAGTTTGTGCAATTCTGGAATGTTTTTTCAAGTCAAAAAGGATCGATGTGTACATGGACACAGAATTTGTGTAATTCTTTAACTTCTTATTTTAGTTTTGTGTAGCATCCATCTTGAAATTGTGCCTTCCTGGTGCCGATCTTGGTGTCAAAAAAAGAATCACCAATAAACAAGGGGCACCCAATTGTAAACTTTTACCAAATAATTATTTTAGTCAAATAACTTCAACAACTCGTTATTTTTAATTAAATTTTTTCTATTCTAAAGTTGATTTTTACCATGGTAAAATATGCCATTAAATGTTTTCTTAGTTGCAAAATAATAATCTTTTTTATTTATCGCTTTAAAAAAATCTCATTTTATTAATTTTGGAGCTTTTAATTTGTTTTATACAAAGGGTTTCTGAATTAATTGCCTCACTGAAAATTTTCCAGTTGGTTGCTTGTCTTTCAACAACCTCACATGAAGAAATATAATTTCAGAAATGTATTTTGAAGCTACTAAGATAATTTAAAATTTAATTTATATTAGGTGAGAGAAAATGTCTACATTATTGGTTAATTTTAGTTAAATCCTCTAAGTGAAAGGCATAACTACTAACTCAAAAGCACATTGCTGTGCCTTGTTAAAAGTCGAGAACACTGGTAGGTTTATTTCAAATTTTATTGCTAGTTGTGGACTGTTTTGATACGATTATTTTTTACTGTCAGTAAGAGTTTTTTTGTTTTTTACTTGAAAGGTGTTTATGAAATCCTTCTGGAAGTTAGAGAGAAGCAACAGTGTTTTAAAATTTACCTGAAATAAATGTGATGTCTGTCTTGAATTAAATGGCCTGGAAGTTTTTTAATCAGTGTCTAGCACGCAATGCAATTTTGACTGAATGTTTAGTTTATGTCAAATCCACAGCATTGTAATAAATTTAGATTTGAGGCCAGTGAAGGATAGAATAAAAATATTTTATAGATACTTTGTATTTTTCAGCTGTATAGTATAAAATAGCGCTCATTACATAGAAATTCTGCATTCAACCCAATTCTAACAGTGTAAATTTTTTCCACCATAGAGTTTCATTTTCACTGGAGATGGGACTTCCGTAATTGATGCAAATGCAAACCATTTTAATAACATTCATTTTTAAAAATAAAAATATTTAAATATATTATGAAGTATTTATGCATGCAGTTACTAAATTTTAAACTCACTTTCTTATTTTATCTTTATGAGTAATAGTTTCATTAATAATTGCAAATTATTCTGTTTAAGGAGCATGAGTGATTTGAGTTTCTTTGTTTTGGAAAAGGCATTTATTTATGCGAAAAATGACTAAATATGAGGTTGTCATGTCAAGAATATAACTTAGCAAAGAAAATATTTTGCAAATAGTCAAGTAACTTGAATCTGCTTGCTAAATTTATTATTTATTTATTATTTTAATATTCACTTTATTTGAGTGAGTGTGCTCATTAAATCCATATCCAGATTATACACTTTGGTTATGGTTAATTAAAATTATCAAAGGCAAGACATATAAAGGTATTATAACTTTCTGAAATTTATATTAAAAGTACAGATGTTATCAGCTGATAATAAACGTTTAGTTTGTTGGTAGAAATTTTGTATATGTTTTTCATAATTATGTTATGAAAATTCGCTTCCAATTCTGATATAAACCAAGAATTTTTGACAGTGATGCAGCAGTTGGTCTGGTTTTGGATTTTAATCATAATCTTTATGTTAGGAATAGTTTGTTTCATAGTATGAGTAATTAAAAATAATGTTTAAAAGCTTGCTTTCTCAAAGTGGGGTGACATTCCTGTTCGAGTAATTTCCACACATCATTTCCTTTTTTTTTCAGTGTTGTGTTGACTGTTGTCTCGTAATTGAAATTCATGGAAATCTAATTGTATGTCATCTGTCTAGCATTTTACATTACAATTGAATAGGTGATTGAAAATCAGCATTTGTTGAATAACTATTTTAAAATTGTGAAATTGGTGATTAAATTTTGAAATAGTTCAGATTTGCTACTCTAGCAGTTCAAGCGGGGAAAAAAAAAATCGTGTAACCTAAGTTGTACTAAAAAATAGATTGATGAGCTGGATATATCCATCATTTATACAGTTGGATTACAAATCTACTGGCCACCCAATCCCAGTAGAAATGCTCCTCATTAAATATTTGCTAAAAATTCTATTGAAGTAAATGCAGTTTAAATGAAGAGAAACTCTCCAGTGTAAAATTTAAAACCAGGCAAAAAATCAGTAAGACTTGCATAGATTTTTATTTGAAATCTGTATCAAACTCAGGCTATTGTTAGTGCAAAAGACACAATTCTGATTTAATTAAACTCTTTGGGTATTATATTTGCCTGATTAATCAACCTTTAAAATATCCTTGCACTGCTTTTTAGAGAAAAAGAGTAAAATATTAATATTTGTGCCATAGTAACAGTGCTTAGGTAAAAGTATATTTTAGGGTACCCTTTGGCAAAACTTGGCAATTTTTGACAGTACATGGATACCCAGTTTGTGCAATTCTGTGACTTATTATTATTTTGGCTTTCATAACGGCTTATTCTTTTTGCTCCAAGAATCGCCACTACACAAAGTCAAAATAACAAGAAAAAATTGCACAAACTTGATATCCATGTACACATTGACCTATTTTCACTTTAAAAAAAAAATCCCCGAATTGCACAAAAATGGTATTGTGCACTCCCTTGACATTAGCCTCTTTCTGAATAAACAGACTGATGCAGTGAGAGATGTAAATTTCTTATTTCATTTTTGCTTTTGGCATGTTTTGTTCCCCTTTTTCTTACACTCTGCCACTGTGCTTCCAATTTCTTGCTTGTTAACATATTAAGCATTGCAGTAAAATTTTTCTAAAAATTACTGATATTTCTGGAACCACTGTTTGACTGCCATCTGTAACCTAAAAATTAACAAAGATGACACCGAAGCAGATTTATCTTGACCTACAAATTTATAATCTCAACAGTATTGCTTTATTTGATAAAAGATTTTTCAATTTCAAAAGAAAATATTTAACTGGAAATCTAATATCTCAAAAAATTATTACCAACACTATTATTAATCAAGTAGAATGAAAAATATTTATAATAGCAGTAATGATTTTGCAAAAGAGCTTACTTTATTAATTAAAATGCTAAAAAAAGATGACAAAATCCCACATAATTTTATCAAGAAACAGCTAAACAACAGTTGTGAATCTAAAAATTAATTTCAATGCCAAGCTGCTGTTTTTCATGAAAGACTTTACCTAAATCATTATTGTGGCATTGTTTGAATGTTCTTAACACAGTTGAATTTGGCATTCTTGTCAAAATTCTCATATTAGTTTTAAGTTAGATCAAACTGTTTAATCTATATCTTTCTGTCTATATGTATCTATATCTTTTATAACAAAATGGACCTATTTCAGATTTAAGAGAGTTCTTTCTACCTTCCGTAACATTTGACAACTTTTTCGTTTTCTGCCTTTTCCTTTGAATTACCTATAATTGATAACATTTTTGCTGAATTCCTCTTTTGCATTCTCAAAGATTGTGTACAACTTTGCTCACAGTTTACTAGAATGATTTAGCTTCTTCGAACTTATTTATTCTTTACAATTTTTAACTTTTTCAAAAATGTTTTTCTTTCTCAGTCACTGAATTTTAAAAATTTTAATTATTTTTGTATTAAATACTACATCTTATTCCATTTATAGAAATGGTACTTGACTTGAACTTAATTTTATGGCAATTACTTTTGGATTTCTTTTTAAATTTGTAATCTAAGTAATTTGATGTTTTTCCTTTTACGAATTATTCATTTTTACTACACCTTATTTAATTACACAAGATTTTTGCAATTATTTTTATCTTTATTACTCAATTTAAAATTTGTAGTTTGTTTGAATTAATTACTTAGGGCATTGTAGGCTTAGAAACAGTATTTTACTGCTAAGTAGGATGTATATTTTTTTTCTGTATTGTTCTGGTATTCGGACCGGATTCAGAAATGTATGGCGCGTGTGTATGTATGTGTATACACATATATACATTCTGGCTCCTGTCCCTTGATAACAGAACAGTACATTTTTTTTCATTCCAAAACTTTTATTGCTCTAATGTTGTGTTTTAAGAACTAATGCATGTTTTTATTTTTTATTCTTATGTTATAATTTTAGATCAAATTTTCATGTATTATCTTTTCGTATGTTGGATTGCTTCTGTATTACATGTTTTTTGGCTCAGCCCATTTAAATTGAAAATTTGTATTATTAGATTTTTAAGCTATTTTGCTTGTTTATGATTTTGATGCTATAAAATTTTTAAAAAAATTAACCCGGACTTTATGGTCTCAAACTTTACATATATGTTTATTTTTTCGTGCATTGGATTGCTTATATTTGCAATTTAAAAAAAAATATATATTATTCAGTCTGCTCAAAAAACATATATTTTTTTGCTTTTTTTCAAATTTGTTTATGTTTTTGATGCTATAAATTTGCAATTTCTTACTTCAGCCTGTTAAGGATCGGACCAATTAAGATACTTTATTTTTACTCTTTCTCTGAGATTATTTTAAGTTTTAAACTTTAATTTGTATTTTTGTTGGTTCAGAAACAGGCTGATTTATTTACATCTTGCATTGCACCAATCCTTTTTTGAAGACGCAACAAAAAACGTAAATTTACTATTTCCTTTTTGGTTCTGGCTTATTTTTGCCCCCTTTTCTTGCAGTTTGTCACTGTTCTGCTTTTGCATACGGTTTCTTCCGAATTGAATATGGGATTAATTTTAAACGTACTATTTAGTTTATTTTGCAGTATGTTTGTTATTTATTTCTATTTAATTTGCACTCTGTGTGTTTATGTAGCACTGTTATTCTATATACCTCATAATTCGAAGTGACGCTACATGCATAGATTTAAAATATATGCAAGGAACATTTCAATTAAAAATAAATAAGAGTAGTTTACATTAGTTTACAGTAGTGTTATAATGTATTTTATAAAATATTGCTTTACCCCACGCTATTCTGGTTCTATTGGTGAAATTGCAGATTGAGAACTCGTACATATCAGAAAATCTATACAATAATGTTTATACTGGGATAGCGAAATTTTCCGCGGGCACCCGAATAGAGTGTGTGCACTGCGTCTAAATGGAAGATTTGTGTTTAGTTTTCGGCCTTCCTTGCTCTTATTTGTTACGAATAGTCATAAGAAGAAATAAATAATTTTTCTTCAGAGAACGCGCGAAGTGCAAATGCATGAAAACTATATATGAAAAGAAAATATCTGGAATTAATCAAAACTAGGACTTTTTTACGAATGAGAAGTTTTTTTCCTCTTCGGGAGTATTTGATTTGGGAATTTTTGTTGGAGGTGGTTTGCCATCTGCCTGTTGACTGTATAAATGCGCCAGGTGTTTCTTGTCGCCTCTTCATTTTTAGAAGAAAGGATGTTGAAGATGGAATATGATGAATCTTGTATTTCTTTCTAGACCTTGGCGTAAAGATAATTTAGTGTATAAGTAACCTGCTTCAAATATTATTTTTGAGTTTAAGAGCTCGCTCTTGAATAAGGCATCTAATACCGCACATAATGACATTCATTATTTTATTAGGTATTATCTGTATTTTAATGCAAATATTTGTAAATTATTTTCCCAACTGCAGACAAGCAGCAGTATGTTCCTTTGTTATTGGGCGATGTAATACAAATCGGTAACAGGAAAGATAAAAACCTTCCAGTGTTTTTTCTTATGCGTAATTTAATCATTAACTTCTATGATCGGGTCTGTAAGAACCTATAACTAAAACTATAATCATTCCGGAAACATGTATATTATATAGTCAGTTATTCATAAAAATTATGAAATTGTATTTTAGCTTTTTTTTTTTTTTTTACCCTGAATGATCGGAGCCCGATTTGCTAAATGGACAAAAGCTGTTGCATGGCCTTCCTCCTCTATCTTTTTTAATGTAGTAATGCCCTAGACGTGAAAAAAATACGTAACATTTTACATACTTAAAATATTAGAGGAAGATTTGGAGGCCTTGAAAATGGAAACCCGGCGCACATGCCCTGTTTTATATTACGGAAATCAGGTCTCGAAAATGAAGGTACCATAATATACAAATTTCACCCCTAATATATAGAGGGGAACCATTAAATTATACTTAACACTGACTGTTCGAGGGATCTGAACTGTACCAGTTGAAGGACTACTGCTGTGTTCTTCCTTTTCTGAACTTTATTTGCCCATGAAAATCGGTTAGCACAATGCAACTCTCTTACTCTGTGCAGCTGTCTCCCTTGAGATTGGCCTACCAACGGCCAAGCAGGTAAAGTCGCTGAACACTGGTAGTTCGGTCCGTGGTTCGAATCTCACCAAATGGTCTAGCTGCATCGACGTTTTCGTGGTTTTCCCCGTGCATAAACGTGTACACAAGCCAGTTTCCCTTAAAAAGACATCCAGGAAGTCATCCCTTCCTTCTGGCAGATAGCCGCGGAGTGCGTTGCCATAATCGAATAAACCAAACTGCCTTGAGTCTCCGTTAAATCTAATAATTAGTCGCAAGTGTGCAGTTACTGTTTCTTTTTTTTCCTCCTGTCTAATACATTTTGAACCTTTAATGAAGGAAAGTTTATTATAATCATAAACCAAATGCGTATGTTACCTTAAAAAAATTGGTCGGCATATTTGATTATTTAAACTAACGAGTTTGAAATCTTAGACAGCAGCCCAATTAAAAATGTGAAATTAAGTATCACTAGAATCTCATTCCCTCTCATCTAAGGATGCACAGTAATATAAAAGGTGGATTTCTATTCCTGGAGGACTTCCGCTTTGATAAACAAGTCCCAGAACCTTTAAAACTCACCATTCGTGTAAACCGTTATAAAACTGCCGCTGCGAAACAGCAGGTGGTCCTTTTAATGCGGTTGGTGAGAGCACCTGGACTTGGCTTACCATTGTTTCTTGGTCTCAACAATGTTTTTTTTTTTTTTTTTTTTTTTTTTTTTAGTAATGTACAAATATATTCGTTATACACGCTACTTTTTTGTACCTATTTTTCTTCTCTTATTAGACATTTTATTTCTATGCTGTGGCTATTAGTTCTAAATTTTACTTCATAGTAACCATGATGTGGAATATATACATATTGCGCGTGTCATTCATATTTATAACTAATGCCTCATAATGGTAAATAATACTCGAAATGAGTACTCCAACATTATTTATATTAAATTTCAGCACGTTGCCATTCTATGTTTACTATCGGAATACTCGAATAGTTGGCGAGTATACTCGAGTAGTAACGAAATATTGCTTATCCCTTCTACCTTGCTCAGTTGCGAAAATAAATCATCAGCTTGTCTGCTAAACTAAAATGAACTCATTCGGTATATATTTATGAAAGGTATTTTAACATTTAACATTATCTGTATATGGACACGGTCTTATTTTCAATAACATTCTCTGTCCAAGTCTTTATACCTAAAACGTCAAAGTGCTTAACACCTAATATGTGGTTTTCGTGCAAAAGTATGATTTGAGTAATTGAGAATTTTTAAATTATAAAATACTCCTTGTTAACTATATCTAAAGTATGGCCGTAAATACAAACCGTAGCTATTGTTTTGCATATGTTTTATAGTTTTTATAGTATATAAATGTAGGTAACTTTCATCCACAAGCATAGTTAACGCTGGAAAATTTTTTTTCATAACTGAGTTACCATGGTATTAAACTGTAATCCTGTTTTCAGCCAAGACAGTCTGAGACTTGGCGAGACAGTCGGAAAACGAATGTAAGAAAAAAAAAAAAAAAAAAAAATTGGCGACACAGCCGAGACAGTATTCAAGTTGCGAACAGCTAGAATACTCTTGTGATCAGACTTCAGAAGTTTTGCTCGCATAGAAAAATACTGTTTTGTTTTTAATTTTCCTGTATTGCTCTGGAGTCTCTTACCTCGGGGTCGTTGAATGCAATCGATTTGTTTAGAGAGAGCGGCATTTTGAAGTTTTTCGCGTTATTGTGCTTATATAAATTTAATGAGAGCATGGCATTAGTATAATGACAGATTTAACCGCCCCGACATTAAATTAACAGAAAGGAAAAAGGGAAAATACTAAAATGGGATTGGTCAATAGCAAATGAAATGACACGTCTGGCACGTTTAGAAAACATGTTTACATAGAAATTGACGTGCTTTCGGAAGAGTCACTGTTTGATGAATTCGTATTCGATTGTATTTTGTTGATGTATTTAAATATTTTGTTTAACCTGCCTTTTCTGTTTAAATTTTTATAACGAGGTTCGTCGACTCAATGATATTCGAATATTTCGTTAAAATCTTGCTACTTTCGCCACACTTATCTAACAAAAATATAAAAATAAATTTGAAGGGGGAACTGCGTTTTTATTTCATATATGTGCCCCCCCCATATATGCCGTTTTTGTAACTTAGCTTTTTTATTTCACAGCGTGTCATGTTTCTTATATTGCTTAGTTTATCCAAACATTGTTGATCCCATGTCGTCTTCATAATTTTTATTGAACATAATTGGCTTTTAAACAGCTGCAGTGTGGGACAATTTGAGCAACCTGTGGCATTGGGCACCCGGATGCAGTCTTAAATTGTTGTTAACTTTAGTTATGCTGGATATCGAGTATTGTATATCTGGTGCAACGAATACCTGTTGTATTCTATCACATTCCTTTTAATAACGTCAGTGTTCAGTATAATATTCATATGAGGAATTAATTTTTTAAAAAATGCTCAATACTATATTCATTTTATCATTTAATGTTTCATTACGTGGAAAATTCTAAATTCTAAAATACACAAAAGTGAATTTAATTAAAAGTCTTAATTAAAATAGCAATGAAAATGATCGTGCCTTTTATAAAACGTAAAAAATATAAGATTGCTTTTTTGTTAATTACTTTATTAATTAAAGATCAGATTTCGTGACGTACATGTATAATGTAAGAAAGGCGTACTAACTAAACTAAAAAGGACCTGTGAGGTCAAGAATTTTGCGAATTAAGCTGCAAAATTTGAAATAAAATTAAAAAGTAAATTCTTCAATTTAAGCTGTGATTTCCACGCATGGATCCATTTGACTTCTCAAAGGACGCAACACTAACCAACCATATAAAATTTGAGAGAGAAAGAGTACTATCTGTTTCAGTAGGTAAATGTACTTAACATTTTAAAGCAGTTCCAAAATAGCGAAAGGAGAAAATTCATATTAAATACTTCGACCAGTATTTGCTATTATAAAGCTCCAAACCTAGTATCTTAATATCTTTGCAGCGCTTTAAAAGAAGGGGAGACATACCATTTCTTTAAAAATATTGATTATTTTATAAGTAGATATATATATATATATATATTTTGTAAGTTCCTTGTATTTTTTGAACTCCGCATGGTGCTTCATATGCATCTAACGCCGGTTATCCAGATGTCTGATTTGAAGGTGTCAGTTATAATTCATTCGGGGGGGGACCTGCCGTTTTGAAGATTAATTTCAAAGACGGTATCGAAAATGACGCAGGGAAACGTTTCCGTTTTTAAACACCTGCTTACTTTTTTTTATAACGTGCACGGTTCGAATGCATCAGTGGAGCAGTCTTATCCCCCCCCCAACCCAATAAGCTTCTTTTCTTTTAGGTCAGGAATGTTTTCTTAACTTTTTGGTCCGTCTTTCTATAATAAACAATAGGTAGCCAACAGTTATATATGTGCTCTAAGATGATCCGAAATCGATTCTTAGCTTTTATTTTTGCCCCTTTTAATTACTATAATGGGAGTCACCTGGCTGTTCCCACCAGCTGCCTACTGTTATTTGACCCTCGTTTATCATGATTGTGAGGAAAGAGATTAGTTGCTTCCTTAGTGTGTTCGGGCAGTCGATTTACTTATTCAGGACTGCTTCATGCCAGCAGGCAGTTTTATTTGTAAACAAGACTGAAGGAATAGTGTTTTCGATTGCTTTAATTGATTATTCATATTAATGAACGAACACAAGACCACTAGTAGCCTAGTGGGACTGCTTAACAATTTGTGATTCGTCCCGGGTTCGACGAATGGGGCTGGTTAACAGTTTTTTTTTTTTTTTTTTTTTTTTTTTTTCCCGGTTGTCTTCATAAGATGTGAATACGGAGCAGTTTCAGGTAGCTGCATGTGCTTTGTTATAATCATTTAAATAACCAACCCATTAAGCACAAAGAGAATTTTACTTAGAACTAATTTTTAAGGAGGGCTCATTTTTAAATTATTTGCTGCTAATTTTATGAGATTATACTTAAAAATGTTGCTTTGAACTCGCGTACAAAAGAATACCACTTATTAAAAAACGTAAAACTAGATGTAAAATATATTTGTACCCCATCAATACTCATCTTTATGGTTCTACGAACTTCGTTTCAAACCACGAAATTTTCAAAAATTCCATATTGTTCTAAAAGCCAGCTGGATTAAAATTATTTGGCGGAATTAAATAATGAGTAATATTAAACTACTAAATAGTTCAGCGAAATTTCAGGTGTTTGAAATTGTTTTGACTGCTAAAACCGTGAAAAAAATTTCCTCAGATTTAAATTCGCATCACCGTCTTTTGGGCTTAATTGAGGTCATTAGGGAAACTGGAGTAGTTACTGGTTCCCAAATGCTCAAAATAAATGGAATTCTCAATCGAAATTTTATATGTGACAGTTATTTAAAAAAAGGTTAACGAGTTTATTAAATACGTTTTATTACTTATATTAAACTGCTTCATATTTAATTTTTGACAAATCACGATTCTGCTGTAAGTGTATGAAACTATTAATGAAGTTTTCTTCGTATTCCCTGTGCTATACGTATGTTAATTTCAAAGCGTAGCTAAGCAGCATGAAATCACCCCTCCCTAAGGGAGCTTTTACTACCAAGTGCAGCATCAGTTGTGGAATGTAGTGGTTTTTTTTTAGTCCAAAGGAGCTTTGCCTCTTAAGGACTATTGTTTTCCTTTTGCGATTTAACATTGGTTTATTGTAAATGTCCATTTCACTTTTCAAACTGTTGCCACCAAATGTTAGATCCTTCATTTATTTGAGGAAATTAAATAATGAAAAATCTGCATAAATGTTAAGTATATTTCTCGCATTGTGATAAAACAACGGTACATAAAGCCATCAAATTTTGAATGACGTAATCCTACTGCGAATATGTGCATGTGGAAGCCCAAATTTGGAATTTGTTTTATTATCGATTTCATATTTTGTAAAACTTTAACGAATTTTTGAGTAACAAACTCGGCGATTTAAAAGCGGGCAATAGCAACACTCTACGGGGGAAGGAAAAAAAAAACCTTTTTATCTCCAGCGTGCGAGACTCTGTGTCGGAAATTCTAAAGATATGCGTGCTCAATTTAAAACTGTTTTGCGATATTGCTCTTGACCTGAATTTTATGGTTTAAGTGCGAAGATATTTAATAAATAAAGGTAACAGACAAAATGTTAAAAAAACGCCCCTTTGGACGTAATTTAAAATCTGAAACCTTTAAGGTGTTTTTTTTATGCTATCTTTAAGTCATGTATGGCATGACACCGTTTTGTTGATTAGGAATAATTTTACTTCGAAATTTGAAAACACTTCATAATAAATATAAGTAAAGGCTTGTTTGCTTTCATTTCTTAAATGTGTATTGTATTCTTAAACTGAAAGTTAATGTTATTAAATAATATTTTTTTCTTTCAGACTGCTATTATATTTTTAAACTTAAATCCGTTAACTGCAGCTCAGTGCGTGCGTTCCGAAGTACTCAGCTAGTTTTTCATTTCCCGTAAAAAGCTTTTATCCGTCTCTCCCCTCCCTGAATTGCAAATGTCACGTGACTAGGGGCAGCTGCAGATTTGCTTTTGAGAGGAAGAGCAAACTACCATTCTTTCTTACATTCGGCAGTGCTTTGGTTCGGAAAGTTTCCACATTGTATTCCAACATAATTCAGCTCGAAGTTAATCGGAATGCAATCGAATTTCCGATGTGTTTTATAGAGAACTAATTACCCTTATTTTTACTTACGTTTTATAACTTAATTTTTTAAAGTTATTTTTTATTTCTTACCAGCTTTAATTTACAAAGAATTATTATTTCCAATATACATATTGTAACAAACAGTGCTAAAGTTAAACAAAATTCTTCCAGGAAGTTTGGCTTCATAATTAGCTACCTTCTCTGTACGGCATATTAATTCATTTATGAAACTACCAGTACCTGAATGGCTGAGACTCTTGAATACAGGTAGTTTGACCTTGATTCAGATCTGAGGTGGCTTTGTAGGGTTTTCTTGTTTTTTCCATTTGTAAGGTGAATGCAAGCTAATTTGTTTAGAAAGTCCTCCGAGAAGACATTCTTCTGAATATAGAGAGCCCTTGCATGCTTTGTTTTAATCAATGAAGCAAACAACCAATTTACTACACTTCTTAAAGAACAGTGGTTAAAAAGGTTGTAATTTAACAAACATTTTTTAATCGTTCCTATCAAAATACTTGGGATAGAGAATTTAGGTGGGGCTCAGTTCTTTTTGTAATTAATCCAGTTTCTTTCTCGCAGAAACAAAGAAAGTCTTCATTGGAAGCAGGCAAGAAGTGCGGTGGCTCTGACTATCAAAATCAGGCCTTGATGTCTGTTAAGTGCCAGAATCTAAAGGATTTATTATAAATACATGCGATGCATTTGAAGAAGTCTGTTATATGCCTATAAATATTTTACCTTTTTTTTTAGGTATTTGGGATAAAATTATTGAAGCCATGCTTTCAGAAACTAGTGTATAAAAAAGGAGGGGAATTCTCGCTATTTCTCATACCTTAAAATTTTTTTAAAATGATCCTTGGTAAACACTTTGCAAGAAGTTTTTTTTTCCCCTTTAATCAGATATGCTTAGCCAGCTTTCTTAGACTGTTTGTTGTGAGAACATCTGTATTACTGACTCAAGCAATGATGTAATGTCCACTATGAATTAACATGAAATGTCTTTCAACCTTGAACTTGGTGTTCATTAGAGAGAAAAGAACTGATTTTGTAGATTAAGGGGGAATATCGGTTAAAATTATTCATTAAATCCCTGTACATAAGCCAGAGGCAAGGATTAAATAAGAGACTAAGTTTTTCATCGGTGGCAAACTTCCTGACAAAATTTAGCGGTATATGTTTTTATGTGTGATTTTCCCCCCCCTTGCGTGAGGTTTGGTTTATTTGATGGCAAAGCACTCAAGAGTTATCTATTTAAGGGAAGGGATGCCTTTGTCTGTAAGAGAAACTGACTTGTATACATGTTACACATGGAAAAATCATGTAAATGCTCATGTAGCCAGCCCGTTTGCCAGGATTCAAATCCCAGGCTAAACTACCAGTGTTCAGTGATAAATTCCTTGCATGATAAATTTAAAATGGTAATATCTTAATTTGAAAATATTACATATATACAGTTAAACCTTGTTATAGGTTCATTTTCACTTCATATCAGCTCATCCCACTTACATTGGCACAGCGTCAGAAAATAAGAGGGAGGGTCTAATACAAGAGGATTTAGAGTACTGTAATTGTAAAGTTATACAGTAATATATATTTGCAGTAGTTGTACAGTAATATAAATTGTAAAAAGTTATAACAAGAGGGATGGTCTAATACAAGAGGATTTGGAGTACTGTGATTGTAAAGTTATACAGTAATAAGCAGAAGGAAAGCAAATATTTAAAATTAAATATTGGTATTTAATATACAGTTTTAAATATTCAACAAATAACTATTGTAATGGTAATTAAAAATTTAAAAATTTAAGTTGTGACATTTCATTTGCACTTATTTATATATTTCTGTTAGTGTTTAACACAGCCTAGAAATTTAGGTTAAAAACTATTTAAAGAAGTAATACTTTATTTTATTTATTTAATAGTATCCCCCCCCAACAGGATTTATTTGAAATCCTATCCTGAGCAGCTCTTTTAATTATTAGAAATTTTCTCTTTCAGTAGCATTGATTTCTCTTATGAACAATTTTTTAAAGCACCTCTAAAATACCAAATGCATCAGCTTTCAGATACTGCCTCCCCCCCCCGGTTCTTATGTTAAGGCCAATCTTCGAAAGTGAAGGAACATATATTAACCACCTTTTGTTTTGTTGTTTTGGGATGTTTTAGATTTAGTTACCAGTGTTCTTTTATATGTGTAAATTTGTTATGGTTTCTTCTTGGAGCAGTAGTTTTTTTAATCAGTTATAATTAGTTTTAATTTATAAAGAGTTGTAATTAATGAATATATATTAAGCATATGTATTTTAAGTTTTTTATTAAATTGATTTTAAATATATAAACTAAATTCTAAAATCAGACTTTTGCGTTAGACCTTAAAAATTCCACCACAAACACTCTTTTATAAGATAAAAAGCATTCAAATGCTTCAGCAGTTTAAGTTATTTACTCCCAAAAAATTTCATGATTATTTGGCACAGCTTTTACATATTTTCTCCTGTTTATAGAATTAGTGTATTGGATATTTTATAGTTAACTTGGAAATTAATTGAAATAAAACTAAGATTCTTAACAATAAAAAATCTATTTTTGAAAAAGAAATAATTTAATAGTTTTAATTCCTCGGAACTATTTGCATCATACTGGAACACGGTTCATGTGTAAATTTGGTTACGAAATAGAAATTCTCATCATCTATGGTCACTGCTAAAGTACTTGGTGTAAAGAATAATCATGCTAGTTCAGTTTAAGTTATTATTTACGACAAACCATTTGATGGCTGTCTGCCATTATTTGCAGACTGAGTGTATGAGGAACCAGGAGAGTGTATGAGTTCGAGTGTGCTCTTGCAGGGATTATCCGTGTGTTAGACACAGTTTTTCTGATCTCTTTGCATCTTGGCTGTAGATCCAGTGTGTGCATTCTAGTTGTTTTATCTTTTGACTTACCTTATCTTCTCATAGTGAAACAGATCTGTTGTTACTTTTATGAGTTAAAAGACGGTCGATGAAGCTATTTTGAATTCATTTAATTATTTTTGTTATAGTGAATTTATTTAAATTTTAGTAGGATATCAGTAACGGCATAAGGTACAAGTATAAAATAAACCACTGGTGAAACACGAGATCGACAGTTTTGTTAAGTTATAAAACCACCAGTGGTTTATATTAAAAGTAAAATATAAACCACTGGGTGAAGCACGAGATCGACAGTTTTGTTAATTATAAAAGGGCAGGTTGTTGTTAAGCCAAAGAGTTAAAGGATAAAGTATGTGATTGACATGTCTGTTTTTATGTTATGCGAATTTGAAAGGATGCCTGAGCTTCCTGGTCTTCGATTTTAAGCTACATCTAGACACAAAATGCGATTTATTTTATTTATTTCTTTTTTAATCCTTAGAAGTGTGAAGTCTTTTTGTTAAAGAAGTTTTAATTTTGCTGTATTCTTAAAATGCGACTCAGTTTGTTCATTTGAGTGTCTCTGTGCTTGAGAAGCTGATAATGCAATGAATTCACTGTTTTTCTTTTTAACCAAACGGTTCTTTTATTTCCAGCTCTTTTCTAGGAGAGTTAAATCTGGAATAAAGCCAAGCCATTGAGATTTATTGTACAGAGCAAAAATTAAAAAACATAAAGCAGCTGTCTCGTAAAATGGGGATTGTTTTTAGTGTTTATTATGCATGCTGAGGAAAGCAATTAATCGTGCCGTATTAGCAGTTTTTGGTTGATTTTCTGTATTGTGCAAATAACATAAGTTTAACTTTTTTTTAAAATTCAGTTAACTGGAATTTATTTCAAATTAATGTAGCCTCGTGATTAGACAATCCATTAATTAAACTGCTAATTTGATGAAAATGAACCTACCGATGTTCGTTCAAAGATGCCAATTTACAGGCATTTGGAGATGCCTTGGTAAAGTTCCAAAATGAAATTTCCACTTCCCTTTAGTGTATTTTTTAAGTTTTCAACTTGTGGGTAATACTTCTGTCTACTATATACGATGCCTGATGTTTTTAAAATTCACTTTGAGATAAAACTGTGTGCCCAGACCGAAATTTTGTTTTGATAGAAATGTAATATATGTATAATATCTTGAAATAGCAGTATTGCAAAAAATGATCCAATCGCGAAACACATCGCGGGTTCTAAGGACCGGCTGGCAGCCTGAGGTTGCATGCTTTTTCCACATGTATATCAGAAATATGAGCCTCTTTTTTTAGGCAGATGACTCTTGTGTGCTTCGCCTAATTCAGTAAATCAAAATCGAGTTTCATATATAAAAAAAGAGAGGACTGTTTGAGAATACATATTTTTACTTATTACCTTTCCACATCCGGAAGTCCACACCTGGAATTTATAAGGCATTGTTTAATGAACACGTTTAATCATGGATATTGTGTGTTGTCTTTTTGAATATTTAGATATAGAAACTGCTGAAATTTGAGGAAAGTAATGATAGCAAAGGTAGATTGTAAAGAGTTAAGAATACAAACTTTCTTTTGATGTTTTCTTCCAAATCCCACATCATACAAAATTAGATTTGAGGTATTTATTCTGTTAAATGATTAATTTTAAGTTATAAAGTCTAAACTTAACAGCTAAATAAGAAAGATTGACCCCCCCCCGAAACCATGAAATTCCGCCTAGGGATCCCCTCTCCCCCCTTGGTTGAGAACCTCTGATCTAATCAGTCATCAGGTTTTAATTTTTATTATTTCCCTTCTAGATCAATAAAATATTTTCCTGTACTACTAGTTGAGGGGGGGAGCAAGTATAACCATTCAGTTTAGAGTATTTATTGCATATTTGCTGGGTGGATGCGAAAAATTTTGCGTTCTTCGTCTACGTGAGGAATGGTTTTCAAATTTTGAAATCTGTCAGCTTGGTTTTCTCCTTATAGTTATTTCCTGATAGGAATTTTATAATGTAATACTATCATGTGAATAAACATTTGTTTTCTTTGTGGGAATAGCACTGAAAAGAATTAATTAGTTGCTAGTGAAGGTTCCACTTTCCGAAATAATTATTTATACTAATGATCATAAAATGGGAATTTTGAAGCCGGAAGCTGTGAGAAATTTTGTTTGCTGATTAAATAGCAAGAGTTAAAGAATAATTTAACTTTAAAACTTACATGACCCATATTCGCTCTTGTGGAATTCCCAGATGTTTGTTTTCCAAATCATAATTTAGGGCTCCAGATGAATATTTGAGAATGCATAAATTATTTCGCAATTGTGTGTATAAGTTTGAAATTGCGAGCTTTCGTCTATGTTTCGTCACAGATCACACTCACTGCGTGACTTCGGAAAGGTAGGCGCAGCAGCGTTGCATCATTCTGCCGACGTGAAAGGAAGATACTACATGCGATTTCTGGCCTGCTTTATTTTTCCTGATCAGAACAACATGTGATATGAGAAACAAACTTGATAAAGAAATATATCACGGACTTTTGGTTTACACAACCGACAACGAATCTAAAAACTTACGTGCTTTTCCTTGAATTCTCGTTTATTTTCCACTGTGTTCTATTTTACGTTTGTCGTTTCGATTTGAGTGTGCGCAAGCAAACGTACAGAAACACAGGTACAGGTAGAAGCTAGGCCAGCACCTCCGTAGTACCACAGGTAATTGAGGTATTGCTGAGACTATCCCCAACGTTTTTATTTAACTTTTTTTGAAGGGGGAGACGAAAAGGGGAAGAAAGAAAACGTGCGCAAGGTCTAGTTGATAAGTTAAATTTCGCGGGCTGATATACACTGCTAAATAATAGTAAAATTAATTATACTAGGCGTGCTCGTGCAAAGTGTGTTTCTTCTCCAGCGAATCCTAGCCTTAAATTCTCTTAGTCGTATTTTTAGAAATTTCATTAAGGTAGGGGAAGGATAAGAAATGTATTTGAATTTGTAAGTTTATCCAAACGCTTAAACGTCCACTGATTGTACTTTTCTTTACGCAGACGACTACCCTTAGTTGCAGATTTTGATAAAGTTGTGTGGAGGTGGTTGCGTTAGTAGTCTTCTAAGAAGGGCATCCTGCTTGGCAAATTAGCCGTTTCACTTAAGCCTTATTTGTGTGATTCCCTTTTCTATTCAATGTTGTTTTTCATTTTTTTAACCTTGGGCGAATCAGTTTTTTTTTTTTTTTTTTTAAATATATCTTAAGTTTTAAACACACAGTTGGTGCAGATACAAGAATTCGAAATTTTATAATGCTGTTTCGAAAAGGAATGCTTACTTGTATATTTATACATTTTATTGCTTACTTGTATATTAATGTAGGTCTCCGGTAATCCTTGAACAAGCATTAACAAAACTACTGGAATTACTTTAAAAAATAAAATTACTCGATCAAAGACTTTACTCGAGTATACGGTAGGTATAGATGGGAACATGGAAATCCTGTAATTGAATTCACGATGTTCCCTTTAAAAAGTTCGAGTTATTATAAATAAAGCTCATCACAAAAAAGTGAGAAATTATTACTTTAACTCAAGCTTTTAAGTGTACATACTGAAGACAGAGTGATATGCGAATTTACTTAAACAAGTTACATACACTGAGTAGAATAGTTTTCAAATTCGAAGTTTATGGGAAACCCCTTGACAGAAAGCAAAAGTACCACAACTGGAAGCTGCGAACCATGTCTGATACTTGGAGGGAAAAGTAAGAAGGCGAGTGAGGTTGCTTTTTCTCAGGAGGTGTAAAAAAGAGAAGAAACGAGCAGCTGGCGCAGAAAAATGAAGAACGGGTTACCTGAAGATGCCATTGACCCCATTCGCCAAGGGGCCACGTGGCTTGGCCGTTTCCTGTTAGGCGCAACCACATCCTTTCAGTTTTTCTTTTCTTTTCCACTTTCCATTCTGCGTAGGCAGTGGTTCACGTTTTACTTTGGAATTTGCGCGAGACAATTTTAAAACGTTAACCAGTTGACCGTGTTTTCCCTTTTATGTTTTGCTTTAATACTCCTCCCTTTCTCTTTCACACACGAATACTTACGATGTGTTATGTCATGCTTGGATGTGTCATAGGAATTCTTTTAACTTTTTTTTTTTAAATAAGCCATTGGTTTCAAGTGGCTCTCCTATACCCTCTGATTATATGCCTTCCCGTTGCGTTCCTGATGTGTAAATTAGGCGTATCTTGAGACAGGGAAATTTGTTTTACTCTTGGATATTTTGTTTTCAGTCAGTACGATTCGTTTTTTTTTTTCGACCGTCTGTTTTCCATCTTTCAGTAAATAAATTTGCAAGACTTACAAATTAACAGTTTTATCTGCTGAGTGTAAAGCAGTTCACTACAGCTTTGTTACCTTGAAAATTCACTTTAGTTGTAGAAAGAAAATTTTTGCTTTTATCAAAAGGTATAAATAATTAGGAAAATCTAATTGCATTCTAAATGACTGAAAAAAGCTTACAGTAGAGAAAATTAAGCTGTTTTATTAGATGCTGTTAAAAACGTTTAATTCTCAAAATCTGAAAACATTTTAATAGTTTTAACAACTCAGCTTGCCTTTTATGTCGCATATGATCTTTTTTTAAAATTGATTATGTTCTTTTATTGACCTAATTATTATTTTCTGTAGTGGCCCTGTGCACTTGCATATATTTTAGATTTAGAAAGTTCTTTGCAAATATATCTGTGCATAAGGATGATAACCCTCTTGTGTTTTATCATTATCATTTAATTAGACCAAAGCAACATGTGCAAACTGGTTAAAAAATGCAATAAAAGAAACTCGGCTCTCCTATTTCAATTTAGGCATTTGCTTTTTTGTGTATTTTTTTATGGTATGCTTTTTATTTTATATTACTTTGTACATTTTTTGTAATGTCAAATTTTTATTTTCATCACTGGTTCAACTTCAGCTCTAATCTCAGCAAATGGGCTGGCTACACGGGAGTTCTAATGGTTTTCTCCATTTGTAGCCTGAATACCAGCCAGTTCGCCTTAAAAAGCCATCCATGAAGATGCATACCCTGAGGCAGAGAGACTTCCTATGCTTTCCAACCCAATCCAATCAGTCTGCAATTTAAGGCTATCAGCACATTATGATTGATAAAAGATAACGTTGCTATGGTAAGAGTGGAGCCAATGAGACCCTTACCTAGGTAAAAAACTCAAAAGGGGCATAAGATAAAAAATGTAATGACTAAAGTAAGAATATTAAAATGTTGCGCCTGTAATAATATTAAAGTAAAGCATACTAATTGGGTGCAGTTTTGAGATGTTTCCAGACATTGAAAATCTATCATAACAATTCAATAATCATTGAGTTCTTCAGCTTTATTTGCAGTGATGAATTCTTTCACGTGATTAGAAAATAGAAATAATTATAAAAGACATGTAAATGTAAATTATTAGACATTTAACTTAAAGCATTAAAGGTTGAGCTATGGAGATAAGGGAATTTAACTAAAGTTCAGTAGTATAGAATGATTGTTAGAAACAACAGGTCCAGGTGTTTTAATTATATTTATCGGTATTGAACTAAATTTTTTTAAATAATTGGATTTCGAATGTAGGAAAATAAATTTTGACTCTTTCATTCACTTTCCGGTAACATTCCACCACATTCCCATTCTTATGTTTGTCACAGAAGGCGATGTAGCACAAAAAGCATGCATCATTTGCAGGTGTTCCATTTCAGCTTCTCCCTTGTCCTCCCAAAGTGCCAAGTTTTTGTCACTTGATTTTTCACTGACTGCTTTGTTTATGGTAAATGTATATAGGCTTAGTGGGAAGGGGGAGACTCCATTATCTTGTTCTAACTTCGAATTTCTTTGATTTCTTCCATTTATGCCTAAAATTATTCTTGCCTAGTGACAAACATAAACATCATTGACAGTTTTTTTTTTTTCTTTTCTTTTCTTTTTTCTTTTTTTTAAACCTTTCTTACTTTTTTTGTTGTAGTTATCCAGTTTGGCACCACTGCTTAGTGCTTGCTTGTTATGGAGATCTTGAAGTGGAGCGGTGCTGGTCAGGGGTGGAGTGAGGATAAACTGAACAATAAGAAAGAAGGCAATTGAAAATTTTGGTCGCCAAAAACAGGGATTAAACAAACATTTATTCACTTGATTATACAAATATTGCAACTTCATAAGACTCATACCAAATCATGTCAGTCAGTATGATTATCTAGATTGTGCGTACATATAAAATTCTTTTATGCCAAAGAAACATGCAAAAATTAAATTACAATTAACTTGATTATAAAAATCTAAAATTTTAAAAGCAGTGATGTCCAGTGAACACAAGTAGAGGTAGAAGCTAGGCCCAGCACTTCTATAGTACCGCAGTTGGTTGTGGTATTGTTGAACCTAGCTGTTATGCTTCGGCCCCAGTTTTTGAGGAAGAACAACCTGGGAGACCAAGAGTCTTCTGCCCCTCCTAATCTACTACAGACATCTTGAAATTACTTTTGGCTCGCTGGTATGTATTTTGAGTGTACCCTTGTGTTCTCCGGGATTTGAACCAAGGCCCATCAGCATGGTAGTCAACGTCACTAACCACTGTACAGGCTAGGCAGCAATAAATGCAAGTAGCACTTTTAGCTTAATGCAGGTTCATAGTATTTTGACTGTGAGTGGCAGGAATCTGTATGTGCGTACCTGTGCAATAGAGAGATGGTGGCACTGGGTGTCAGATAGAGTTTGCATTCGGTGGCAAAACTTGTAACGCTAATGCTGTATAGACATACACATAGAGAGAGGAAAGAATGCAAATGAAGTGAAAATGAAAAATTGTACATGTCAAATATTTTTGGATACACATAAAGCTAAAATGAGTAAAAAGTAGTATTTAAGTAAATACATTACCTTTCATAGTAAGTAATAATGCAAATGAATAAAAATAAATAATGATGCATAAATGAACAAAAATCAGTAAAAGAAAGAATGCATAATTAGATCATTCCATAATATGTTTACTGAAAAGGATTAAAGTAAACACATTTTGCATGATATTTCTGAGGTAAGGAAAGGGGGGAAGTGATTATAAGGTAAAACATGAGACCCATAAGTTGCTAGATTTGTATGTAATGGCAGTATTTTTTACTGCCATATTGAATGAATCTTAAAATTTGAAATGTGAATGGGCATTATAACAGGTATTGTATGTCGACTGTTCACAGTTTCAATGTGTAACGAACTAATTATTCTAATATAAAACATTTGGCCAACATGCAGTCAGTTTTAATTTTTTTGTAAAGTAAATAAAGCCCACTGATGGCAGAGTCTGCACTAATTGTTAGAGCTTCAGGGAACGAGCTGTGTACGTGGGTGTTTTTCCCATGTGTAATGTGGAAATGAGCCAGTTTCCCTCATGAAGTCGCTCACCAGCGACCGAGCGGTACACTGGTAGTTCAGTCCAAGGTTCGAATCCCACGAACGAGCTGGCCGCATGGGTGTTTTTGTGGTTTTCCCCATGTGTAACGTGTATACAAGCCAGTTTCCCTTAGAAAGTCCTCCACAAAAGCATCCCTCCCTTTAGGCAGATAGCCCTTGTGTGCTTTGC
Organism: Stegodyphus dumicola; assembly: GCF_044657685.1. Taxonomy (NCBI): domain Eukaryota; kingdom Metazoa; phylum Arthropoda; class Arachnida; order Araneae; family Eresidae; genus Stegodyphus; species Stegodyphus dumicola. Next base: position 189,402,929 of record NC_140781.1, read on the forward strand.
CATAATTGAATAATTCAATCCCTCATGAAGTCTTCGGTCCGAGGTTCGAATCCCGCGAACGGGCTGGCTGCATGGGTGTTTTCGTAGTTTTCCCCATGTGTAACGTGTATATGAGCCAGTTTCCCTTAGAAAGTCCTCCACGAAAGCCATCCCTCCTCTTAGGCAGATAGCCCTAGTGTGCTTTGCCATAATTAAATACACCACCCTCATGAAGTCTTCCGCAAAGGCATCCCTTCCCTTTGCTTTCCTGCATTAAAATAACTAATCTAACCTTTAACATTTAAATGTTACATTTCTGTCTTCACTGTTCGTTAAGTGTAACTGTAATAAGTACAGACTTAAAAATTCAGTATTTGGAAAACTTCAGAGAAGCATTTTAATACTCTTAATGATATCTTAAACAAAAGAAGTAAAATTTAATCTGTTGTTTTTGGAAGTCATATTGACCTTTTTCTGTTTAATTATAATTAATTGTAAATAAATTTAACATTGAAAAAGAAATTCCTCTTACGAGTCGAAGTATTTGACTGATAAAACTGTTGAAAGAATAAATAAATTACACAAATTCTGTATTTTAACTGAATAGCAATGTATTTCAGATGTAGATTTGCTTCCATACTGCCTAAAATTCTGTGATAAATATAATAAAAAAGTAACGTTTATAACATGGTCTAGGTATTTTTTCGCCAGTTTTTGTTTTCTGTGAAGAACCTAAACATTCGCGGTTTGAGCCATTTCACGGTTGAAGGATTCTAATCCTCTATTTATGAGGGGGGGGGGGTGTATCAGAAACATTTTCTCAGAAAACCGTTATTTCTTTTATAGTTTTTTTTTTTTTTTTTTGGGTGTGTGTGTTTGTGTGTGAGAAACTCAAAACTATCCTTTAAAGTTTTTTTTTAAAGAAGTAATTTTTTATCCGCTTCTTATTGTGTCTTATTCCCTTCCGGCCGGCAACGTAATTGTAGGGTGATTGATAAATGAGACTATCTTATCGTGCAACGATGTCTAAAGAAGATGATTTATAGCTCAGTCTGCCTGACCGAAGTACCATTTCTATAATATGCAGGGGCAGTACTGAGTAACGTAATAAGTTTAAGCAAGTCTGCCATATTTATAAATAGAACAGCTAATCAATTCCACCTCCCGAAAGACATAATTTCCGAATTTGTAATCTGTCGCAGCCTTTTTTAATGCAACTGATGCCTTTTTAATTATTAAATTTAATTATTTGTTGCATTTTTCTCTGTAGCTCTTCGTTTTTCTTTCTCTTGGTTTTTCCGGATCTTGCTTTCTTGGTAGCTGTAAGGTTTCATTATCGACTTCATTTTTCATAGCTACATGTAGTAAAATAGGTTACATGCCTTCAAAAATGTACCTTGAAGGTTTGCGATTATATTGTGACAGAATGTTGTTGTGCCATATGTGGAGTTACTGCTGGAAGAGTTGCATGAAGAATGCAGTTTATTTTAATGTTTTTGGTACAAATATTAGCAGCATCATGATTAAAAAACTTATAATGAAGTGCCAAAGATATCAGTGTATCTGATAAAGATTGTTAAGTATCAGGTTTAGAAATAACCTCTGAGCCACCTTTTTCAAAGAAAGGCTTAAAATTTGGTTCCTTTCTGTGGTTCATGATTGGGAAAGCAAGATGGATAACAGATAATTGTAGGTACAGTTTAGTCAATAAAGTCTGCGTACATCAAGAAAAGTAATATCAAATCCAAATTTTAAGGTGTGAAAAGGGTAGTTTCTTAAAGTTTTATGTTTTAAATATTTAGTTTCAATAAGGGACTTTGAAATTATTTAACTGTAATATTTTCATATTTAATAATTTATGCGCACTAATTTTTAAAAGATAAGTGGCCAGAAATCAAAGCCAATAAAGTTTGCGTACAACACGAAAGATGCGGGGGATTTCTTATCTAACTTTTAAACTTCAAATTTGAGAATGCAAAGAAGGTTACACTTTCAAGGTCATTGACCTCCAAAGCAAATTTCACGTTGATTGGAAGTTGCTATTTCTATTTTCTTTGACGAAAATGACAACCAATGAAGAAATTCCTTTAGTTACGAGACAACTAATTATCAAATTGAGAGATGAAGGTAAAACTCTTCGTCATATTGGTAAAACCATTGGAAAACCATTTTCTAGTGTGCAAAGAGTTATTCAAAACTATCTTGACACTGGTAGTCTTGCTGTAAAACCAAGATGTGGGAGACCGAAGAAGCTAACGCAGAGAGAAGAAAGAAAAATTCTTTTACGAATTAAACAAAATCCTCAACTTTCTGCTGCAAGCATTGCAAAAGACATTTTTTTAACTAACAACAAGGAAATTTCTCCTGAAACTGTACGAAAAGTGCTGCGAAAGTCCGACTATCATGGACGCAAACCTAGGTCTATGCCATACATTTCCGAGACAGATAGAAAGAAAAGAATTGCTTTTGCCAAAACATATTTAAACTCTTCACAGGGCTTCTGGAACAATGTAATTTGTTCAGATGACAGTAAATTTACAATATTTAAAGTTAATGGCCACCCTATTGTATGGAGAAAACCAGGAACAGAACTGAATCTGAGAAATTTAAATCCAACTGTCAAGCATGGAGTTGGCAGTGTGATGGTTTTGGGGTGTATGTCGTCGAAAGGAGTTGGAAATTTTCACATTATTGATAAAGTCATGGATAAGTATGTTTATCTGGATATTCTGAAGAAAAATCTACGAGACAGTGCTCGAAATTTAAACCTTTCTAATACCTTTATTTTCCAACAAGACAACGACCCGAAACATACAGCTAAAATTGTGAAGGAATATCTCCTCTATCACACTCCAAGACACTTGCATACTCCTCCACAGTCATCAGACCTCAATCCAATCGAACATTTGTGGGCAAAATTGAAGAAACGAATTCGAAAACACAATATTACGTCGCGAAATAAGCTAATTAGTAAATTGCAGGAAGAATGGGCGAAATTTACGTCGGATGACACTGAAAAATCAGTTCGGTCAATGCCCAGACGTGTGCAAGCTGTTTTGAAGAATAAAGGATATCCTACAAAGTATTGAAGTAATGTAAAAAACTTACATTTTGCTTTTTTTTGAAAGTGTATGCAGACTTATTGGAGGGAATTTCTGAGTTTTTTTGACAAAATATATTTTTGAAAAAATGTAAAAAGTATTACACTGATATTATTTACTTTTTATTTAAGCTTACAATTTTAGCTAATAGAAGAAAAAAAATGCAATGATTAAAATACATTTTTCTATGCTTTAAGTGTTTTTTTAATATAAAATTTAGTCTGTACGCAGACTTTTGTGACCAAGCGTATGCCGCTTATTTTCATCCTGACAATACTGCATCTGAAATTTTGGATTAACTATTATTAATTTGTGTTATTCAACTTTTTTATTTTCTATTTGCGCATGCTTAAGCTATTAAACTTCATCTCTGACCTCACTGAATGTTTGTCTTATCTAGTAAGATAAAAAAAACATGATTTTAACGAACCGTTAAATGCTCATCTTTTTCACGCTAAGTGTCAATTTAGTGTTTCCTTAATTGGATCCGTTTCCGTTACGTCTGAAAGGATGAACGCATTTTAGGTAGCGCAGAACGACTACAAGGTCAACTAGTACTGCGGTAGATTAAGAAGGGGGAGATAACTTAATCGAGTACTCTTCTTGCTAATCAATGTCATTCGCACGACTAAATGTGTCGCGTGCTCCGTGTTCTTACATTTTTCTTTTATTGTATTTTTTTCCCCTTTCCAATGCCGACAGTGGGTCAGTCAACCAAACTGCTGGGTTATAAAAATTCGCTGTGTTGTTTGGCGAGATTCGTTTTGTTCTTATTCAGCGTGGGATTTGCGCCACGCTTTTCTATCCCCATTAGTTTTTATTTTTCCGAACCACTTGCCTTTGTTTTAAAATACCTTTCTCTTGATCTTGTACGCTGCCCCTTTCTGCGAAGACTTTTTCCGTCCGACTGCTTCGCTTAATATGTTTTCGAGCTTCTTCGAAAACATATTAAGTGATATATTTATTTATTTGTTGGATTCCTTTATTTTGTATTCTTTATCATATTTATTCAAACAGTCTTGTCTGGTATTGGAGATTTTCTTTCCTACCATGGAGGTTGGCTATTTATTATTACAAATAATTACCAACAATGGCTATTTATTATTACAAATAATGCCAGTGTCCTATATATTTTTTAATTATTTCATTCCTTTTATGTAGTTCACATGATCCTATGTTTATGAACCACTTGGTTAATTTGGTTGACGATTTATTTTTTTGATTAAAAAATTAATTCCTTCGAGTTTCATAATCGTTTTATGAATGGCACCGCGCCGAGGAAAGATTTCGCCTGAAAAACTGACGCTACCATATATACAAAATAGTGGTTTATAAATTATAACTAAATATGCATTTCTGAATGTAAGGGCGTTTATTTTAAATTTGTCCATATTATATTTATGAATTAAAAAAATTACAAAGACTTCCATCTAGTGAGAAATACTACCTAGGATTAACGATTAATAGAGCATTGTGTGGACAAGTCAATAAACACTGGCGCCTTAAAAAAAAAGAGCAGAATCTTAGATTTGCGTGTTATTAATGGAAAAATCGGTAACAGTCTGGCCCGTCAAATATTTTTCTTGGCATGGAATGGAAGAGGATTTCCTCATTTCTCCGAATGTTCTTTATTTGCATAACTTTGTAGAGACATTAGGTATTTTTTTAAAGCAGGAAAGATGAAAAATTAGAAACCGCCTTCGCCGGGAATCAAACAACGGACCTCTGGAATACCGGCCCAGCGTGCAGAACCACTACACCACGAAGGCACGCTAGGAAAGCGGGAGAGATACCTTATAACGTAATCGTAGTAATACTTTAAGACTGAAATCTCGAAATTCCTATTATTTATTTATGTTATTTATTAGGTAGATGTAAGTTAGTAATTGGATAGAGAGATACTGTTACATGCTTTTGCGACAGCTGAACATTTGCTTAAATATATCGTTAAAACTGTGATGAATTCTTCAGAATAAAGTAGAGATCCATTAGTTCTTGGTATTTTTTAATAGCATAGATAATTGATTACATTTTATAAGTCGATAATTATTTTATGATCACATAATTGTAAATTTATGTTTGCATGATAAATATCTGTAATTGCCCAAAAAAGTATTAATTGCAATAACAATGACAATTATTTGTCCCATAATTTATTTGAATACTGGAGGGAGGAATAATACATTTTTTCTTCAGTCTTCAAATATTTATCTATATATATGTATTTCTCTAATATTTATTTTTGTGCATGGTAAAAGTGCATGTTTATGCTCCGTTTGTGCATGGTTGTTGTAATATGTGAAACTTAATATTATGTTCGCTTTGCGGCATGGAAAAATTCTCAAAATAAGCGTTTGCTTGTGGTAAAAAATCACTATCGCAAAAGCAAATCGCATCTATTTAAATATTACACCATCATCCTGCTATCGTAAATCTCTTTTTGACCAGCTGTGTCGCGGGCCAAATCTAATGTGAAATCGGCTTAACAGATGCGCTGCAAAACGCCGCCGCAATTTGCATATAATGTAGACAGTAAATAAACTTTGATGAAGCCGCGGGGTATTTATGCGAGTCTTCTGTATTCGAATGCAGACCTAATTTTCCTTTTCATTACTGCGACTGTGTTACGTTATGGTCAAAGTGAGAACTCTCACTTCTTGTGGACGTCAGTAGTGTTGAAAGCCCCCTTGCTCCCGTTTAAAAAAGAAATGCTAGACATATACTTTTAATTAATATTAACGAAAGTTTTGTCTTCTTAACGCTTTCGTGAGTTGTGGCCGCGGGAAGGCCAGACGGTAGATGCATACTATCTTATTTTGATGTATCCGTTTTACGTTGTATTTTCCTTTCGCTATCTTTTTAATAAGTTACGCATGAGTGTTTAGCCTCATTTTCTAAAGATGCAACGGGATGATAGCTGACGAAATTTGTGCAGTTATGCCTGATATGGAAGCTACTAGACAGTGACGTAGCTAAAATCCGAACACTTAAGCTGATACCTCACGTTTACAGAGGGAGCAAGTAAAGTTTCAAGAAGCATTTTCTTAGCCTGCATTTAAAAAATTTTCAGAGGCTCTTACTGAATTTGACACTGTGTGATGTTATTTAGAGAACCTTTTGTTAGTTCTCATATTTCTCCTTCGACTCATTTTATAACTAGGCTGACAAGACCTCTTAAATCTGATTAGTTTATTCTTTCTGACAAGCGGGCTAGGTGTAGATGTTTCCGTTGTTTTACTCGTTTGTTACGTGAAACTGAGCCGATTTCCCCGAAGGCTTTGCTCTTAAGTTAGTAAATTCGGGTGTTTTGCTATAGTCAATCAATCAACCAACAAAGCATTCTGTGAAGTGTGGAGATTTATTCGTCCAGGGGTGACGAGTGCCTTCATGGCCAGCGTCTCTGATCGTGTCACCAACTCGGGTATCTGTTTGTTTTCTAAATGTATGATGATTGAATTTTGTATCTTGTGATTATGTTGTGGTTTGGTTTTGATTTTGGTTTTATTAGATTACGGCAAAGCACTCGAGGGCTATCTGCCTTAAGGGAGGGATGCCTTCTTGGAGGACTTTCTAAGTTAAACTGGCTTGTATACACGTTATACATGGGGGAAAACCACGAAAACGCCCATGCAGCCAGCCCGTTCGCGGGATTCGAACCTCGGACCGAACTACCAGTGTTCAGCGACGTTACCGCTCATCCGCTGGTGGGCCCGATGATGTTGTGAATAAAGGAATTAATACATCACTGGTGCTACATTCCTTACTACAGGCACATTCACGACGTCACACTGCTTTTGAGATTTGAAAATTTTGAGTTTCCTTAGTTTTCTCTGTGTTTTAAATAATTGAATTTGGGTAAAATTGTGTTAAATGAGAGCAAAACATAAAGGAAGCATATTTTTACATAATTTTTGTGTTGATTTTTGTTATTCTTAGTCTCCCTTCCCTGTACTTATTCCACAGTTAGTAGATTATCTTTTATATAACTCAGCCTTTTTCTATTGAAATTTGCCTAATGCCCTACATGTCGCCGAGATGAACAGCAGGTTCGCAAAATGGATAAGTGCCGCTTAAAAATCGAGATCGAGAAAAATGCAGTCTTGGAAAAAAATCACATTATTTTTAATAACTTTTCAAATGTATTTTTAAACCCATGAAAGAAGGAAATTTATTTCGCAGCATAATTGGCAACTGAGATTGAACAGGCCGTCTTTGTGAAAGGCATCACTGAGTTTGCAGTTATCACCACTTATTAATTATAGCTTTATTTTATCTTTTCAAAGAAACTATTCCGTTTGCTGCTTTTACTGTATATAGTAGATTTGGAAATCCTTGCATCAGGGCATCTTCAAGTATGGGAGACGTGGGCTGCCACTTAGGATACCAATTTTTGAAAAATCCCACCTAAGATGGTCCCATAAACGGCAACCAAAGCAGAGGTCGGTAAACCTGAAAAACTTCTGCCATGTCTATTTCTGTGTTCTATGAAATCGATTTTCTGTTTGCTAACATATTTATTTTAATTGAAAATAAAAATAAGCAGTAAGAGTTGGCTATGTTTCATCTTCTGTGGCTCGGAAGCACCCCTTACAGTAAATCGAAAAAACCCTCTTTAACAGTGGAGCTGTAAGAAAAAATTCAGCCATTGTTTCTTTTCAGAACTCTCTCGAATTTAGGTCCTCGGCATAACCTATATATATGTGTAGTAAAATTTCATAATGTAACCACTCGGAAGATTGCCGAAATTGTTTATTGTACGAAGGTGATCACTTGAGGGGTTATTTTTATATTAATTCCTTATTGTAAGATAAAAAAATTCAACTTCAGTCAAGTAGATTCCGTTTGCTGCTTTTACTGTATATAGTGGATTTAACGCTTGTCATTTGCATCTTAATGGAAACAATTTTTGTTTGCTGGCGGGAAGTGGACCAGTTTTGCCAACGTTATTATCACCTGTCACAGATGTTCGTAAATTACATACTCATGAGGCAGAAGCTAAATGAATGCGTGCTGCCTAATTTGTCAAGCCGAATCATCGTAGATCCCTCTGTTTAAACCCCCACTGCCTGTCTTAAGGAATTGTGATTCCCAAAGGATCCCTCGTCATTCAGCTTTCCCAGCGTTATTTTGAACTAGTCGAGAGAGGAATTATTATGTGGCTCCACCTCCAGTGCTTACCGGAAATGGGACGATTTCCGTTTCTGATAAGTCATTAGAATTCCGCTCTTCGTAGTTGAATATTAACATGTAATTTATTTTCAAGCGTCTATTAGTCCAGAGGCCTTTTCGTCTTATCTAATGATATTCTGATACTTCCGGTATAAAATCCTTAATGCATCTTCTTTGTAAATGAGGATAATAGTTTTCAAATTTTATGTATGCATTCCGATTCGTTCATGAATTGCTTAGAAATGTAGTTTGTATTTGGAAGTTTATTGGAACCAGAAGTCATTTTTTGTGCCTTTTTCTGCAAAATGTTTAAAATAGCAGTGGCAATAATATGCTGCACTCACATTTTTTCCGCCTGATACTCTTGTATTCCATAATCACTCCTTGGCAATCCTAGGTAGAGATCATAATTTCGTCTGTGATCGTGCATGTCAATAATTTTGAGTCGTGGGGATTGATCGCAATTTGATCTGTGGTCAAAAGCCATTTTCCATGTTTCATCGATTATTTAACAGAGAAAACATTCATCTTTACTCTCAAATCTCCGTTTTAATAAAAAGTCATATCAAGCTGTAAAGAACCTTATAGGGCACAAGTTTGCTTTTTATAAACTTTTCTCAAATTATGCTATACTGATGCGCTAATGACATCATTGTAGCTTGATGTTTTTTCCTCATGTTGCTCGACGATTGTCTTCTTTTTTTTACTCCGTTACAAGTATCACATTTCCTTCTTCTATCAATATTTTTGGTCTTCCTGACCTTCGATCACCTTGTGCGTCTTGACACATTCTTCACCGAATGTGGGTATCTCAACGGAAGACTGTACTATTGTTTATTGCCTGATTTCTATAAACTTCGTGCAGTTACAATTAAAATTCTATTGCTGCTTTGCTGCATAAATTTTCAATTTTGAAATAAGATGTTTGATTTTTTACAGTCATAGTTCTCCAGATATCTGCATGTTACATTTCAGACTCTCATTACTTGAAAATGCCGTGCCATAGAGATCTTGCTTTCGTTTCAGACCTTCAGTTGCAATTTTCAAATATGTACAACTGTAATTAGAGTAATATATATATTTTTACGGTATGTCAAAGTATATCTCCAAAACTGATTGGAAGATTTGTGGTGGCTCTTTCAAATCCAGTTGGTCCCGTACTTACACAGAAAGCTATGGCGTACCGGGTAGAAATTTCGTAAGAGGGAAAAAATGGGAATCTAGAAAAAGGTGTATTCATTATGTACATACAGAAAAATTGTTCGTTCTTCAACTAATGTATAACATTAATGAGATTATTAGTATAATATCACGTTTCCGCTGAATGAGCCTTTTTTTGTAAACAACTGTTGCTTACTTGTTTGATAAGCTTGCCCCTCATACTTAATGAAGAAAGTTAAATTTCGGTCACCATCAGTCGCCAATTATCTGATTGTATCGTTTTAAACATTTTATTTACTGTTTTCGAGTTTTGTGTGATAAACTTGCCTCTCTGTTTAAGAAAGTCGTATGTGAGAAATGAAACTTCCGTCGTCATCAGTCGTCGATTACATGATTGCATCCTTGTAATCGCATATGAATTTTTATTTATTTATTTATTTAATTTACTGATTGCGAGTTCCATATTGAATCTGTTGAAGAAACAAACTGCCTGCTGTTAGTTTCAAGACAAGCTATCTGCTGGCGCAGTGGTTGCGAAAGAATTTACCGTCTGGTTGATGACGCGGCGTTTCGCGTGTGGGATCTCTGCATGCATTTCTCATGTGGTTCTTGTTTAGGGTTGTGTGTAAATTGAGTTCATCGCTCCGGAGCTGTAAAGGTTTGAGTTTTTCTGTGAGATTTTCGAAGTGTTTCTCAAAATAACTTTCTCTCCTCTTGTCTTTTTTTCACCCACTGCAACCACGCCACACAATTTAAGAGCCGCTACTGTTGATAAATATTGCTATGGAAGACTAAAATTCGAAATTTTATAAATAATATAACCCGCTTGCTTACGAATTTTCAGTGTAATATAGAACACATGTATGACTGTCTGATTATATTAGACCACCTATCTGCCCGATTGTCTCTCTGGCATGACTGTCGGGTTTCATGTTAATAAATAGCTTCGTCTACTGAATAAAGATGTGAAATGCATTTCATGTGTTACCATCTTGATTCGTGTTAATAATTAATTCATGTATTAAGCTTGTGCTGTATTTATCTAGTCCCGTTTACTTTGAGTGCGTAAATTTCAGAATTTCTAGATTTCTTATAATGTGAACTGCATATTTTCCAGTATATTGTTCTTTTTATAAAATAACGATTTCGTTTTCCCTGCAATTAACTATGGCAAAAAGACTTGTGTGCCTGAAGGGAAAGAAGCGCGTGGAGGATTTTCCAACAGAAGCTATTTCAGGAGGAGGAATTTGTAATATTTATGTTATGCATTTAAGAAAAAACACGAAAATCATCTTGCAACCAGTTTGTTAAACTTCCAAGAACTGAACCTGGGACGAATTACCTGTCTTCTCGGCTTCAGGCGAACCTGCTATCAGCTGTTAATCAAGGAAGTGAATTACATTTCCAAGCTTTTGCATTAAAGTATTCATAGTTGGCAGTAATTTTGCGTCGCATATTGCCTTTAAAGAATTATAGTCTCTCCTTCCGAAGTAAATACTAGTGGAAAAACTGTTGGAGAAAACGTAAAGCCATTGGAGGTGGTTTTATTTGTTCAAATTAACCCTTCGGCATAACCACAGGTTGTTCAGCTATTAAATAAGCTTTAACCCGATAACTGAGTATTTATATTATTTACAGTCTAATTAATTTGTTTTCAATTTTAAACGGCATGTTTAGTTCCAGTTTTCTACATGGCCATCTCTGAACTGAAAAAAATTCACTAAAGACAGTGAGACATTTGACTTTCAAAGTATCACAAGACGTGAGGATAACCAAAAGGAGTTTTGTTTGAAAAAATTCAGACTAGTGTAGGAAAAGTAATTTTGAAAAAAATGTAAGTAAATTTAATTAGATAATTAAGGAGGTCTTTTAAAATCAGTATTCAGATTACTTTCTCGTCTGAATTTTCATTTAGTTGCGATTTTCCTTTTTCATTTCATTTTCATTCTTTTTGTAACCCCCAACCCAGCTGTAATCGCCGAAGATGGAAATGTAAATCCGGGCTTCCTTTCTTACTGGATAGCTAGTTAGACTCCACCAGTGGCCGAGTGGTTAAGACAGCTGAATACCGAGTGTTCGATGCTTGTTCGATCCCAGGTGAACGAGCTTATGGTTACTTTTCGTGGATTTTCCTATATGTAACTTGAATAGCAGCCAGTTTTCCTTAGAAAGTCGTCCATGAAGACGTAAGATTGTAACAGATGGCCGAGTGCTTAAGACCGCTGAATGCTCGGATTTCGAACTGGATTCAGTTCCAGGCAAACGAATTGGCTGCACTGTTGGTTTTCATGCTTTTCTTCAAAGTCCAAATTTCCCGTAGAAAGCCCTTCACGAAGGCAACCCTCCCCTTAGGCAGATAGCCCTCGTGTGCTTTGGGGTATTCAGACAACCGAACCTAACTCCTACAAAGACGGCAACCAGCTGTAGTTTTTATTTGTTAACATCCGAGGTTATTGTTTATGATGTAATACAGCCACTTCGCGGATTAATTTGCTATTTTTGATGCAAGCTACATCTGATATACTTTATTTAGTTAATTACAAAATTGTCACTGAGCGCTGTATGTATAATCGTTTTCGTTTACTGCTTTCTTGTTTGAACAATCTTTTAGGTATATCCAAAATAAACATCTTCAGATAAAATTAAGAAGATTAGAAATAATTACCGTATTTGCCGGCGTATAAGACGCACTCCCCTTTTTTATACACATTTTTGAAGGATAAACCTTTATTACTGATCATAATATTTCCGCCAATTTCTAATTATTTTCTCATTTGTGAGTGGCCCGAAATGCCTCTGCAGCTGTTTCCATATTGTTTAGGATATGCAATGCCGACGTTATTTTTCAGCCATAACTTGCCAACAAATTTAAGTGTAAAATTGAACAGTAGAAATTTTACAAACTTAGAAGCCGTTCACAAAAATTGGAAAGTTTAAACGAATCCTGCTGTGATCGTCGATGAAAGCGCATGCGCATTCACTGAACTCTACGTAACTGTAACATTCCCACACTCCGCAAGGGAACAAGAAAAAAATCGCATAGAAATGAATGTAATCAAAAACTGAGTATTGACGTATAAGAGGCATCCCATTTTTCAGTCCTATTTTCAAAAAACAAATCAAACCAAAAAAAAAAAAAAAAATTGTGTCTTATACGCCGGCAAATACGGTAATCTATTTCTTATCGTCTTGTAATTTTTTTTATTTATGTATTTTTTAGTTCTGTTATATATGTTGGTTTGCTTTAGTTGATTATAGCAAAATCTCCCTAAGGGAGGGATGCCTTCGTGGAGGGCTTTTTTGGGAAAATTGGCTTATATACGTCACACATGGGGAAAACCACTTAAACGCTTATGTAACCAGCCCCTTCGCTAGGAATCGAACCCTGGTCGGAACTACAAGTGTTCAGCGATTTCACCGCTCAGCCGTTGGTGAGCTCGGTATGTGTGCTGGAAATAAGTATCAAGGTAAAATAAGAGGAAAGTGATCCAGAGAATTACAGGATGAGGATTGCAAAAATATTTCGGGTGAAAAGAAACTACTGGAAGATATTCTGGTGTCATGCTTATTACTTAAAAGCATATCTGAATTGTTGATTAAAGTATAACATTCTGTAGCTTGTCCTGTTTGCAAGTAAGAACACACCAGTAATTATCTTTCCTTTACATATCTTTTCGATAAAAGCAGGGAAGCTTTTATTTATCTTTGAAGGTCATTTGTGATTGCTATATTTTCTGCTGTGCTGTTAAATGTAATTTGTTTTTCTGGCTTATCTTATTTTTAATTTGGGGGAGGGCGGCTAAAGAAAACGTCAGAATATCTGTAAGCCTAATGAACAGTTGTTGGAAACGCATTTCAAACTAGGATTTTGGTGTATTTTTTTAAATGCTACACCTAAGTTCTGAAACATATAAAATGAAAAATTTTCAGTTTTCATGAGTTGTATAAGGAATGCAAAGTACTTTGCATTTATTGTTTCTGCAAAGGAAAATTGAACCATGTTTGGGAATCATATTCAAGAGAGAAGAAATGCAAACCAAATAATTTCAGCGTCATTTAAAAACAAATTCGGCTTATCGAATGTTTCGAATAATCAGGTTGAAGAAATTCAGCATGGAGAAAAACTGACATAAATTTTTATTGCTTTGGTTTGACAGGAAACATTCAGTTCGACTTATCTCAATTCTGGTGTAGTTTTGAAATTGAAGCATAATATAAATAGAATAAACATGCAAGCAGATTTCAAACTGCATACTGAATGGGCGTTCGTGGGTTTTTCCCTCATGTAACGTCAATACGAGGCACTTTTCCCTAGAAAGGTCCTCCACGAAGGATCCTCCCCTTTAAGCATGCTTTGCCGTCATCATATTAACCAAGCCATTCAAACTAAATTACAGTCAACTGCCGCCGACATTTGAGGTCTCCCATTTGTAGGTATGTTCATTTTCATTATAAATAAGGATATTACAAAGCATAATAATTGCCTCCTTTGAAGAAGTTATTTTGCACCTAAAATTTCTCAGAATAATTATGTAGCTTACGTTTTGCTATTTGCGTCCTGAAATGTAATGTCTGAAGCCACTTGTGTTTTCTCTATTACCTATAAGAGAAAAACAAAACCGCTCTGTCAGCGAAATACTATGGAGCACTACTTGTGAGTGAAAGCCATTGAAGTGAGGATCAAGCATCCGTTACTAGTTACAAGACGTATATTAACCTAATGGGCCAAAGCAAGACCGAGGCTTTGCCATACAGTTTTCACGTGCATGGAGAAATTGTTTAACATCTCGTCATATGTTGTCTCAGTTATGTGCGCGGAAAAAGTAAAATATTTATATGCTTTTCAGTAATCATACGCAGATGGGTGATTTGCATTAAATTATTTCGTCAAGAACTACATTTGCCACTGCGATTTTTCGATTTTGCACGATAGAGTGCCGATGTTTTTAAATATGGGTACACAAAAACACATGGAAAAATTAATTGGCAAACAGGCGCATGGTAAGGTGTAGTCGAAAAGACGCATTCCTCCAAATGTACCTACAACAGTGTACATCCAGTTCAGAGATACATACGTATTCCACTTGAGAACTTTTATTAGGTACACGATCGTGTTGTTAGGTAAACGTTTCTTTTTTGGACAGTTTTTTCCTCTAGGTATGCATGCATTGCTTTGAGCAAAATTACGGTGCTTTCTTTTCAAAGAAAGTAAAATCAACCATTGTTGTGAGCACTTGTACAAAAATTGATTAAAGAATTATTTTGCATAATAAAAAGGCAGAAATAAGACAAACAAACAAACAAACAAAAAAAAAATATTGGTTGGGGGGCATATAAATATTCTATCCTAGTTGTTCTGTATTAGACTAGAAGAGAAACACGCTAATGTGACAATCAAAATCGTAAAAAACAACCTTATATTTAGCGTCATTATACCTACGCTAAATATAAGGTTGTTTTTTACGATTTTGATTGTTCTGTATTGTTTAGAAATAGTTCATTATACGAAAACTTGGGGCATCTTTTTTGTATACTTTTTTAAAAATTATTTTGGTTTCTAGAATTGTGCTCCCGATTTTTGAGTTTGTTAGGTTAATAACGTATAATTGTACACGTCGAAGCAATTGCCTTGCCGTATTTGTGTTTTAATGATTTCCTTTAAAAATGTTCTTCTTGTAAATTGCTTGGAAATTTTTAGAGTTTTCATATTGAAGATTACGTTTCTCTAACGGTTGCCAAGCTTTTTTTTTCCTTTTCTTTTAGTTTCAGTGTATTTGGTTTTTCATTGATTGTTCCTCATAGTACCAACGTTTATATTTATAGAATCTCGTGACTATGACTGCATACAACACGTATATTCTCGATTTCCTCCAGATCGATATGTTGTGCCAAGGTCATACGCGTTCCATTCGGAGTAGTCAGATGGTGGCCTCAAATGCGGCTGCGTGCGCGGGTAGAGTTGGGAAAAAAGGGATTAGTCAATTTTCATCATTCTGCTTTTTAGTTACGGTATTAGATGTATATTGTTGTTCTTCGAGCGTAATGGATTGGTGGACATCTCATTTGTTTTTCTGGTAGAAGTGGTTAGGTTTGGAGGGGGGAGTATCACTAAGAATACTGTTCTCCAGTTCCGAGACTAGTATTTAAATTAATGGATTTAAACCTTTTTCACATTAGAAGGCTTTTTCTTTAAAATTATTATTTAAGTATTTGAGGCGAAACCTTGGATTACAGTTTAATTAATTCAACTGTGCAGACATTAACTGTAGAACAGTGCATTAACTGTTTGTATTTAGGTACGTTTCTGTTTGCAGAATTCTAAATTCGAAAATTTTAACTTAAATTCCAGATTGAACGTATTTTGTCCCTTCTTCAGTGTAACGTAATTTAACGTTTCTGCAATCTTGCTATATTTTGAATGGTTAGTTGAGAATCGTAGCTAGGGTTTTCAGCGCCCGGGGACAGTCGAAGATTTCGTGCCCACTCCTGTTTGCCAAGAATGGAAAACATTTAATTCTAAAAATTCGTAATATCAATTTGGCTCCGCCTGGTTGCTGCGCCCAAGCACGGATGTCCCCTTGCCCCCCTTCTAACTACGACATTGTTTTTACTGACTTATCTGAGGCAAAAAATTCGAGAATTTTCTGCCAAAGGAAGAACTGCCATCGTGGAAAATTTTCTAAACAGAATTTGTCTCTAATTAGGTTATAGATAAGGGAGGGGGGAGAGGGAATCACAAAACCTCACGTAGAAAGTTCTTTCATTCTCCGAGAAGAGAATCTGGCGTGAACTACACACAAACACCGATATTTCTCGTTTGATATTAAACCCGCGAAGATGTGGAAAAGAAAGACAATGTAACCAAGACATGAACCCTTAGCCTTGGGTTCGGGCTAACCGTCAGCATCCACTAATCTTTCTTATCGTCCGTGATGTCATGGGTGTGCTGTTCTCTTCATTATTTAATGTTTTACCATTGTTTTGTAGGTGAATTACGTAGTTATTATTATCGATAATATTTTTATTATTGTTAACTTAAAAACTTAATTGCTAATGTCACCTTAATTAGAAACATCCAACCTATTTCGTATTAATTATTTTTTATATTCATAAGAAATGTTTGTTTTCATTGGATGAAATTCATTTCTTCATTATTTGGTTTTCTTTTTAATAAAAATGATTTCTTGATTTTTTTTATCGAATTTTCAGTGTATTTTAAAATGTTAGTGTGTCTCTCACTCTGTAACTTGCGAACCGAAAAGGATTTTAGAAATAAAGATATTCGTGAGTATCATAGACGCGTGTTTTGGTCTACATAAATTTTGTTCGCACCTGAAAGTGAGTAGAAATTCATGGATATGTGTAATAAACAGTATCATCAAATTAGTGAGACTCTGTACTCACAGTCAGCAGTGGGTTTTAGCCGCCTTAGGAAGTCTCTGCGGCATCTGATCCCCTCTCTCCGGACTGCACCACTTGCATTATCTGGGCCTGATTATAGGTAAAGACATTAATGAAGAGTTACTTTATATAAAAAAGTCTGCGTCGCTTATGAATTTTTATTCTCGAGCATGCATTGGCATTTTACTCAAGCTCCACTAATTATATTTGTCTAAATAATTATTCAATAAATAAATTATACCTGAAAGGCGTACGAGTAATGTCTGCCTCAAGATGCCTTGCTGAAGGGTACAAAAAGTAGTCCGTGCTTACGCAACTCAAAGTAGCGTAAGCAACTAAATCGTTCATCCGTCGAGGATCTGAACCTCGGTAAACTATTGGCATGGCCACTGGTAGGCTCGTGTAATAATATATTTCTAACTTATATACAACCAGCTGACGCTACTTCGAAAAGAAAGGTCAGTGATGTCAAGTAGTTTTGCATAGATGTTTTGTATGTATGTGTTTTAATGAATTGTAGTATTGTCAGGAAATGTAGTTTGATTTTAACCTATTAAATCTTGTGTTGGTTATTTACCTTGTATTTGTTAAATTTTTCGCTCATGTAAATATCTTTCTAAATGCTTAATAAACGCCACTTTTCCGTGAATTTTATGACGAACTTGAAAACTACCATTAGAACCAACCCTAAAACTGGATTACATACTCCAATCTTGGCTGACATTTGTCATTTAATAAGCATGAGGATCCTGTTTTTGAGCAAATGCCGTCCTCTGCTTTTATTAACTTTATCTGTTAACGTACTTTAAAAATGGTTTATTTGTGGGAAAGAGAGATTATCAGAGGGGTGTTAGACGCCTGTGTGCCTGAGCTTTTTAAACCCTACCCCAAATCGAAGCTTATTAAAAATTTCGAAATCTTTGTGTTTATAAACTTAACAAGCACGTAGGAAAAGGGGGGAGATCAGCTTGCGAATATATTAGCATTCTTAGTTTAAATAACCTCTCTTTGTGTTTGATGTGTCCAAGATTTATGTTCTTTGAAATTTTCTCAATGCATTCATTACATTTCTCTAACAAAGTCAATCGAAATAGTCAGGCAACAGGAAAAGAGTGGGAGAAAACGAAAGTCTCCCACCAGACCGGTAAATTAGCGGTCAAGGTCTTGATAGGCGAGAGTAATGGCCGGAAATGCTATGGGGGGAAAAATGAATGAAAGGGCTTTATTAATCTTATTTTCAGTTAAAGGTAAGCGGCTGTTGCTTATCGGCTTCGGAAAATCACACTATATTTCCTAGTGTTTTTTATCTTAACCATCTGTCGGTTATCCAGCGTTATCTTGAGGGGGAAAATAGTCGTTTCATCCCGAAACTATAGGGATTTTCTACTTCAGGTCATAATTTGTCGCTTCGTTTAGAACGAGTTTTATGCGGAGTGATTTTTTTGAGGATCTTTGTTAGTTCTTAAAAATCTGATCTAACAGAAGTATTAGAGTTTCTGTGAGATAAATGCTTCTGATTTAAGAAGCTCATAAAGTCCCTCCCACCAGTGTTATATAGTCCTCCACGAAGGCAGATAGAGGTTTTCTGCTATGTCATGTTCAAATAACTTAACGTAACCTAACCTAACCTAACCAGCCTCAATAATAGCTTGAGACCGCTGAATACTAAAAATTCGACCTGGGCTCGATTGGCTAACGAGCCGGCTGCATGAATTTTTTTCTCACGTTTAAAGTGAATGCGAAACAGTTTCTCTAACCAGCCTCAATAATAGCTTGAGACCGCTGAATACTAAAAATTCGACCTGGGCTCGATTGGCTAACGAGCCGGCTGCATGAATTTTTTTCTCATGTTTAAAGTGAATGCGAAACAGTTTCTCTTTAGATGACTCCACGAAGGCAAGTCAGATAGCTTTTGTGTGCTTTGCCACGTTTTAGAATACAAGTGCATAACATAGGCAGAAATGTTAATTAATTTTTGAATAGAAAGGAATGCTTCAAGCAAATTCTTAAGGATAACGCTTTTTTTTTTTTTTTTTTTTTAGTTAATGGGGTTGCTTAAGCAAAAATAAATTATTCCGAAGTTAATATACTGATCCCCTCCCCAGATAGAAGGCCAAGCATATCTTCTAAATATATTTATCAACTGATTTTAAGAGAGGTATATTCAGGTCGAAAAATAGGTTAGTAGTCGTTATAATAGTCTAAAATGCTTTTTATTCGAGTGAAGAATAAGGCAGTAATTTAAAAATTAGTAAGCCATTTTTCCGTATTCATAAGCCATGCACACTGCTTTGGAGAGACTAGAAACGTATATGAAAATAACCGCGAAAACCTTGAAATCGAAATGCAGATATCACTTCAAATAAATAAAATGTTTGCATGTGAGTAATGCGAGAACCAACATGTAGAGATCTTGCGTTAAATAACATTATCAGTGCATTAGCTACGATAACTATTCCATAGCTAATGAACTGATTAAGCAATTTTATCATCAAATATGCATCTTTCCCGGTGTGATTTAAAACTGTACAAATCCATGATGTCGTTCAGTAAGATTCGATGTATAATCGCTAACTTTGCTTGTTGTTGGAGTATAAAGTCTGTTTTGCTATTCCCATAGCCGCTACTTATTTCTAAAACCAGCACCGCTATGGCAGTATATCATAGAAGAAACACAATTACATTTCTTTATTTTATAGCTCTTATAGCGAGCACACAACCATCCTTTTGAAAATGTTTGAAACTGTCATAGTGTATGTAATATTGGAAGTCGTTTAGCAGTCTGATCTGTTCATGCCTGAAACAGTTTAAACATTTATCACTGGCGCAAGAAGTATACGGCTCTACCCACATTTACATGCTAATGAGTCTATTATTAAAACATTTTCCCAATTGCCTTTCTAACCAGCAACTTGCATCAAGGAAATATTTAAACATCTAATGCCCTGCCTTAAATTGGAAGAATTTTATAACATCGCATTAAACAATCTGGCAGAGAATCCGAACTTACCATGATTCTAAGGTGCATTAAAATAATAAACAAGCCATTGTTAAACTCAGCACTTACTAAAATTACGTTTCAACCTATAATTGTAAACTATTTTCTAAATATTTAAAACCTTTTACTGCTTTTAGCCGACTGAAATGTATCTTGATATAAACTTAATCACAGGGCACAATCTAACATTTAAATGGAAATTGGAGGTCAAAAGTGCTGTGTCCCATTTTATTATGCTTATTGTTTAAGGATGTTTTAAATAGGTGGTGGTGTGGTATATTTAATTATGGCAAAGCACACTAGGGCTATCTGCCTAAGGGAAGGGGTGCCTTCGTGGAGGGCTTTCTAAGGGAAATTGGCTCGTATGCACGTTACACATGGGGAAAACCACGAAAACACCCATGCAGCCAGCCCGTTCGCGGGATTCGAACCTCGGGCCGAACTACCAGTGTTCAGCGACTTTACCGCTCGGCCGCTGGTGAGCCGTTTTAAATAGGAGTTTGAGCTAAAAACCGATATCAACTCATGGCGTAAATGAACGTGAAGATGTCCTTTTTAAGGCTCGTACTGAAATATTATTTGTTCTAAATCATTATTTTATTCAGAAAAGAATTGTCGAGAAATCGCTGAGAGCATATTTTGTGAGAATCATTTTAAGTAATTATTATAAAATAATTGCTTTTTCCTTTTTCTCCTATTTCCCCCCCTCCCTTAAATCTCACTCGACATGCGAAGTAGAGAATTAGAAGAGCAAAATTTCTATCAAGTTCGAAATTCGGAAATGACTGCCATATTCGTTGATCTGCTCATCATTAAGAAGACTTTTCAAATGTTGTAATATAGAAATTACGTAGCGTTTAAAACAGATGTCTTTGAAAAGCAAACGGATTCTAGCTTTTATTCTATTTATTTCGTTTCACTCCATTTTAATTCTCGTCAAGAGTCACTGAATTCTCACATTTTCTAACCTAAGCGTTATTACCAACGAAGGCCCCCAGATTTTAGGAGATTGGCGATACATACAATTCCTCATAATCATCATTTTCCCTCATCAGAACAAGAGAAATAACCATTGGGGCCTCCTGAAAGAATGCCGTGTTTAAAGCTTCTTGCTATTTTAATCGGGTCCTGCTTCCAGCGGATATTATGCGAGGATCATGAAGTATAAGGATCGTCCGTGGTAGACTCTGGTCCATGTTAAGAGGGAGGAAAATCTTCAGTCCCACTCTTTGTAACCTTGCTGGGGCCTCTAGATAATGAATCACTCTGCATTGACTACATTCCCCCCCCCAGGTGGATTTAAACTCTCTTCCCCTTCCGTTGTCAAGTCTCATGACGTCCTTCCCTGTATTCATCGTATTCTTCAATTTTCTGCCTCCCGTAAGCCGTTATGTTTTGGATGAGGAGAGACCAGTTTTGCCTAGAGGAGCTTTGAGGCCCACCTGTTCTTCATAATTTGGATGTAATTTTGTTACTCAAATGTTAATAATTCACTTTTTAATCTGCATGTAATCAAACATGATTTGCACTACTCTGCGATTTTCCTAAATAGATTTTTTTTTTCAATAATTACTGAATCAAAATTGCAGTTTCAATTCTATTTCAAAATAATCAAGTTTTGTTATTAAGCAAAGTTAACAATTTTTTTTTTTTTTTTTTTTTTTTTAAGCGTGCATTTAACGCGTGTATGTTCGTTAATAGCATGGATAAAAGGGATAAACTTTTTTAAAAGTTTTTTTTAGCATTGGTTTTCACTTAACGAAATTTGATTTCAGTAAATAATTTCCGTAGATGAAGAATGAAAACTTTAGCTTATATGGTTTTCCATTTTTAATTTAACCTCATTCTGCAGAGGGTCGCTGAAAGATTGTAACGATCAGCTAATCTCAAAATTGCGCTTACTAAATACTTTTTATTACGTTGCATAGCACCTAACTGTCTCTATGTTAAATTCGGGCTCCGTCTGAACACTCAGAGGACTTACCGACACGTTTTCTTTTAGTGAAATAACCCCAGCAATAGATGAAGGATTAAAATAAGCCATGTTATTGGAACTTCAAAGAGTTGAGACGGCTCATATCGTTACAGAACATGTCATCCCTTCTTTCTGGATTAACAGAACTTAAAAGTATAGATAAAAATTGTATAATTTAACAAGGCAATGTCCTATTATTAAATTTGGCTTAAGCCCTCAGATCGCGCGAGCAAACACGGCTAACAAGGGCTAAAGCCGATTCAAGTAAACCGAGAAGCTGGGCGAAAATATTTCTGAGACGGTTAGCGATATCTGCCCGAAGCTCTCCTTTAGCTTCAAAAAACTCTTTCTTATATATATAAACTAAATTCCATCCTGGTGGGAGCCGACAAAAGTAGAAATGACAGTTAAGATAATAAGATAGTGGGTTAATAAACGTCTACGACTTTAATATGCAAATTATATTTCAACTCTACTTCGTCCTTCATTTTTTATCTGAAACAGGTGCCTCACTCGCCCAGGGCCCGATTAAAGCAGTAGGGGGCTGACACACAGTGTTCTTTTGAAAGTTTGTACGCCCACATTCCTTGTTTTCATGAAGGAAAAACTAGAATAACTAAAAAAACTATAAGATGATTTGGGGGGCCCCCTTAAAATATGGGCTTCTTGTGAGACCACTTATACAAAACTTACCACAGATATCATTACGTATGTTTACATGTGCATTTTTATTAAATTTGCCCCACCAATGGCCGAGTGATTATGACCGCTGAATACTGAGTTCGACTACATGCTAACGGGCTGGCAACGTGGTTGGTTTTTCCCATGTGTAACGTGTATATAAGCCTGTTTTCTCGAGAAAGTCCTCTGTGATGTCATTCTTCCCGTTTGGCAGATAAGCCCTTGCGTGCTTTACCATATTAGAATTCGAATAGAAGCATGCGTCTGTTAAATTAACTTGAGTCTTGCTTAATATTTTTATCCTTCGTGATGAATTAGTATTCTTGACACATTTAAAGTGATTTCTATTATTTATCACCTTTTAATATTTTCCCTTGGATAACCAATTTGTAACAAAAGTAATTTCAGGATAAAAATATGGGTCATTCGCGAAACGTTTTTTTCCTCCCTCGGAAATAATGCAGCTGCACGCAAAACTGCGACAACTTTGTAGCAATTTACATATTGAGGATATTAATCGTAATGAATTTAGACAACTTAAGTAGAATTGATAATCCTATTGCGAAAAATTAACCTTTTATTTACTATTTGATAAAAGCATTATTGGCGATATCTCTGTTCAAGAGTTTCTTGAAATTGCTATTCTGAAAAAGCTATTTAAAGTTCTTAAAATTGACTCAGAAGTGTACTGGATACCAAGTCCATTTAAAACTAAGCAATCCAAGCCTGTACATAAGATAATGCTGTTATTGTGCATTGTTTGTAGTGATTAGAGTATTAATCCTGCTGATTGCTGTGTTCAGGTGTTTCTATGAAACGGGGGGAGGAATTGAACTTTCTTCCAACAGAGACTGCGCTCTTCTGCTGCTAAGCGAAGCATGCATTATTCACATTTCAAAGATCCTCAGGGAGTTGTAAATGATTTTTATTTTCAGAGTACGCTTAGTATTTATTTCTTTTTTACGCTGTAAGTCTATATAAGAAGTAAGCTGCACCTGGCTTCGGGTAACTTTCACAAAAGTCCTGAAATTCACGTGGCGGTTTTGATTCTCGCAAAGTGCGGCTGCGTCATTCCTTTGCTGGGCCATCTGCTCACCACATCAGCCAATCAGCTGACTCAGAAGTCTTACCTTTTTTTTTTTATTAAAAAACCGTGCTCTTTGTCTCCTTTCTACCCACCCTACCTTCAGTGGCCTACGTGCGGAGTTGCGAGCGTAGTATGGCGGACGGTGAATTTCCAAAGTCTTTGTGTTTGTAATTGGTGAGGAATGCCACGTTTGGCAGTTTATCGCTGTTTGGCGTTATATCAAAACTGATCGATCGATATTTGAGCCTTTAAGCGTCGCTACGCAAACGTCCATAGAACGTGGGTATTATGAAATGACGTCATTTTGCTTCCCCCCTGTCTGTCCAACTTTACGAGCGCATATACATTGATGGGAATATTAATGTGTCGAAAAAAAAAATGTAAACCCAATTAGGTATTGATGGTTAGATTTTGATCACAGAAATGTTAGAAAGTTTACTTTAAGCTTTAACGGCTTTAAAAAGAAAAAAAAAAAAAACCTCCGTAGCTTCTATTTGAAAAAATATTTAGATTTCTCTCATTTTTTAAGAATTCGGTTTTAATAAATTGTCATGTCGTAAATTGTGTACGATATTTTATTTAGAAGCAGACGAATAATATTTATCATTCATAAAGCACTTAACATTACAGATAATAAACATATCAGTTTGATGGCATAATTGCTGATGGTTGCATTCTGGTTTGAAATTTAGTTGTTGTTATTGTTAAAAAGTGTAAAAGAGGACGCACCACCGAGGAGGTAGTTAATATGAATACGTCAAGTCTGTTAGTAAAATGTTGCATCTGAGGAATTTTTCTTCTTTCATTTCCTTCATCCTGTAAACATAATGTTTAAAGGTTCTGAAACATGATGTTGCCTGTCAGAACAATACCTTGAACACGATTGTGAAAATGCTAGACATATTATCTGTAAGTAACCAGTAATAATTGTATAACAAAATCACGAAAGCAAATAATCCATTTGATGGTGATCTTAATGATAAGAACTGGTTAATCTTACCTAGAAATCTAGAAATCCAGTTTAAGATGATGAACTGTGCTTTAACTATGAGGATGAAGTTGGTATTTGTCAAATAAAGAAATCGCTTTTCTTGACCTGTAACATTCTTCAGCAGGTAAATAAATTCATTTGTGTTCAACATCAGTGAGTTGGGGGGGGTTGGGGAAATCGTGCGTATCGATGAAAAGCAGTTTATGTCTATTGTATTCGCGATGAATGGATTGTTGCTCCGCATCCAGAAAAACCGGGGATTTCTTTAGGAATTTCGTCTCGCAGCTGTTTTATGTTCTGCGCCATTTTGCACAAATTGTGGTTTAACTTTTTATTTTCGAAAACGACTTGGAGAGAATATTTAAAAATTATTTTTCTATTATGAGAAACTTTATAGTAATTGATTTTACGAAGTTATTTAAAATGTTTAGGAGTTGCATATATTTATCACCATTGGTGTGGTGTATTTAATTATGGTAAAGCACACTAGGGCTATCTGCCTAAGGGGAGGGATGCCTTCGTGGAGGACTTTCTAAGGGAAACTGGCTCGTCTACACGTTACACGTGGGGGAAAACAACGAAAACGCCCATGCAGCATATTCGCGAATTCGTTCGCGGGATTCGAACCTCGGACCGAACTACTAGTATTCAGCGTCTTTACCGCTCGGCCGCTGGTGGGCTCTTATCACCACTGAAAGCAAAGTGTTTGCTAGAGTCGTGCCTTCATACTTTTTTTTACCTTAGGCAAAAAAGATGAATGTACGCCTCTCTGCCCTGTATTTGGCGGGGGAAGGTGTGTGTTTAATAATGCTAAAACATAAATCTGTACATTATTTAAAACACTTATCATAAGTTTGTGCCGATTACTGGTAGGTGACGTAAAGACAGGTTTGAACATATCAGAACGACTGAAAACAAATGACATTCGTACATATGTACATATATCGTAAAAGACGATACTTAGGCATATTTGGAAAAATACTTGGGTACTATACACTAATTTTTTTATATGTACATATATCGTTAAAGACGGTACTTAGGCATATTTGGAAAAATACTTGGGTACTATACACTAATTTTTTTATATGTACATATATCGTAAAAGACGGTACTTAGGCATATTTGGAAAAATACTTGGGTACTATACACTAATTTTTTTTTCAGTTGTCTACGCCTTTGAGAATATAGAAGAAAAGCATTTAATGGTCTTTTTTTTTTTCTTTAACCGGAAAGGCACAAATGCTACACAAGCGACAAACAAGATATGCGTTATTTATGGTGAAGGTACTGTAGTTGAAAGAACTGTACGGAAGTAGTTTGCTAGTATTGTTTGTTCACAATTAGACAAATTAAAGACACCATTTGAACAAAAACGTCCAGAAATAGCCAATCGGAAGAGCGTCGTGTTTCATCAAGGACAATGGGCGGCCTCGTGTGTCTTTGATAACTCGATAAAAAAAACTAATGGAGCTCGCCTGGGATATTCTACCCCTTCCACCATAGTCACCAAAACCCGCGCCCTCTGATTTCTATATATTTCGAAACACAAAAAACTTCAACTCTGGTCGGGATTAAAAAATTACATAGAAAAATGTTTCGCTGAAAAACCTGAGAGATTTGGAAGGACGGAATTTTTAAGCTGCCTGAAAGATGTAGAAAAGTTTTTAAACAGAATGCTGCTTATCTAATTTAATAAATGTTTAGCAAAATTTAAAACTTTTGCTTTTCAGTTATACCATACCAGCGGGCAAGCCCGCTTTCGTTGGCCTTTATTCGAAAGTTGGACCGAACTACCAGTAAAGTCCGTTTTCGTTCGCTGGTATTCGAAAGTTGGACCAAACTACCAGTGTTCAGCAATTACTGCTCAGCCGTTAATCTAGCGGGTTGAGCCCACTTTCGTTCGGCGGGATTCGAAAGTTGGGCCGAACTACCTACCAGTGTTCAGCGATTTTACATGGGCTGCGCTCGATGTATTCACGTATGCATCCACAACATACTGCTTACACGTTACACATGGCGGCCGAGTGGTAAAGTCGCTGAACACTGGTAGTTCGTTCCGAGGTTCGAATCCCGCGAACGGACTGGCTGCAATGGGCGTTTTCGTGGTTTTCCCCATGTGTAACGTGTATACGTGCCAGTTTCCCTTAGAAAGTCTTCCACGAAGGCATCCCTCCACTTAGGCAAATAGCCTTAGTGTGCTTTGCCATAATTAAATACACCAACACCAATAGCCACCAAACGAAAATCATTGAACTCCTGTTATTTGTTTCTAAATGTTGAATCTCGGAATGTTTTGTTCTGTACAGGAGTGGCTAGCTGCCATAATTCATTCACCATCGTTATCGTATAAAGATAATTAGTTGCGTAGACGAGGCATTGATCCATGTCTGAAGCAGTATTGGCTCACAAGTTGTATTAACTGACGATGTTTTGAATCATCGGCTCAGTGTTGTGTAATATGTTGAAACTGTGTTAGCTGCCATGAGTCCCGGATTAATAGGATAAGAATTAATCAAGTTCCTAAGTGACTGAGATGCCACCATGGTTGACCATTGACCTTGATTTAAAAAAAAAAAAAAAAAAAAAAAAAAAAGTGTATCAGTGTAATGCCACCTTGGCAGATGCTATCTACTTTAACAGCCAGTCCAGCCCTGCCTTATCTAGGGCCAACAGTTCAGGCAGCATTTATTGAAATTCGAAGTAAAAAAATACATAGACAAACAAGATCCATTTAAAATACATAGTTACATAGTTCTGTGTAACTAACGGTTGCCGATCTCATTTTCGGACACAAGTTCCTACGCAAATCTTGTTTGTTGTGGTATTACAGACCAGCATGTTAAGTTTGGCAAGGATCTTTTGAGACACCTTGTAGTAGTGGCACAGTAAATAGTTGCACTTTCTAATTTCCTTTTCACAGAGGCAGCTTTGTGAAGTTTATCTGCCTACAGTGGCCAATATTGAACGCATGGGTCTCGTCGGTGACGGCTGTGCACGGGCCGTGCGCACTTGGACTTTAGTTCGAATCCCGGAGAAAGCTTGGATGTCTGTAAGCTTATGTATGTATGATGAGAATGTGCGGCAAGGGGCCATTCAAAATATACAAAGATTGTTAGTAATGGAAGAGGGATGGGAAAAACCCTCAGTCCGAACCCCGTGTGTTCTTCCTCCAGAACTGCTCAGTTAGTGAGGCGGGACTATACTTGTACGACCAGTAGTGAAATTCTGGTGTCCCGCCCACTTCTACCAGTACCTGTATTTTTAATGCAAGGCTTTAAGAGTATTTGATGCTATTTGGCGAAAGCTTCTTATCACCTTGCGGACGGAACTGAGAAAAATAAATACGAGGCGTGTATAATTCGAGTTAATAGTATACAAATCTGCTAACTGTTTTTTGTTACGAGAATGTGTCATGTAAATGTGTTTTGTCATCTGTTAAGCCATCACAAATAAGAATTTTTAAAATAAACTATAAGGCATGGCATCTGCTTGACGTTAAATGTTTCACTGGCATTCGTTTCGAGTTACGGTTGAATGGCCCTTATGTTTTCGTGTTTATTGATAATTTGACATGTTGTTCAGAAACTGTTCCTCTTTAAATGCGCGCTGTTATGTCGGCGTTTCTTAGGGTATTTCTTTTCGCGTTTCTTTTGTTCGAAGTTCCTTGCTTTTCATGTGTCTTGTCTGGAAAATAATGACGGAGAATAGATTTTGGACATAAAGCTGTGTCATGAAGGATCGTAATATATATCCATTCCTCTATTGTTCTGCGACTTTTTCAAATCATGTTTTATATTTAACCTGTATCGCATATACTGTTTTAATGCTCAATCTTTTTCATAATGCATGAGCGAGAATCTGTCGTGAAGGGAAAAAAGGAATGTTAAAAAAATGACAAGGCCTTCCTGTGCTGGTTTTCAAGCCGCGTGTCTGTGCTGATTTTCAAATTCTGCCCCCAAGAATATCGATCAAGTGTTGTGTAAGTTAGCCATGGAATTCAGGCTCTCTCTGAATTGTCTAGTTACAGTAAATCTCTTGTATAAAAAATTCATAATAGTTCTAAATGGAAGTAAAAGTTTTAAGTAGAAAGGGAGGATTTAGAATTTCCTCATTTGCAGAATGTTTCCCTACCTGCAGGGTAAAAAGCAACTTCTGTAAATTAGCCTTCTACATTTTATACCTTCGGTTTATAACACTAAATATATTTTTAAAAGTCCTTAAGGGACAAAGCCCCTTTGGACTAAAAATGTAACCTTCAATTATTGCTGTTTATAGAAGAGTAACTGCCTTTTAAAAAATAAGTAGCGTAATTTAAAGTCATTGCAGTGAATGTATTTATAGTACATATTTGCATATTAAATAAACATCGTATAGACGTATTTGCATATTAAATAAATATTTTTTTTTTTTTCTCCTCAATGCAATACAATTCTTACCCCCTCAGCTTTATTTTGAAACACCACAGCAGTAGCATTTCTTGTTACAAACTTGTCAAAAATTTTTCTTTCATAAAAATGTTTCTTTCATATGCATCATTAGAATGAATAACATAAATTAGATATTTGTAAAAATGCATTTTAGTTATTTCATGGATAAAATTACTCAATTAGTCTGTTCATTAAATAGTTCATCATGTTTGGTCAGGGAAAGTAAAAATTGAATTTTACTCAGAAACCTGTCTTAATCATGTGGTAGAGGTTTGCTAGGAATTATTTGAAGCTAAGAATTCATAAGTTTTGCATTTGTTTTAAACAATAATCACGCTAATTATAAGAGTGGTTTCAGTTTTCGAAATTGATATTTGCTTTTGCGAAATCCTATTACTATGAGTATATAACCATTTGCAATGATTTATCGTGGAAGTAATTTTTCCATTTTATGTTTGTGCAATCAGTGTTCTACAATTTAATAAAACAAGCGCATAACTGTGAAGTTTGTAACTGTTGTTATGTGATCTATTTCTTGGTTCTAATCTTTCAGTCTGCATTATGAATTAAATTCAAGGGAAGTAAGGAGGAAGCATTATACATTTCAGTTTAATTTTATGTGTGGTTTGTTTACTGATTTCAAACTGAATTTTATCTTACGTATATTTTTATTTCAGTTAGACTAGTTATCTTTTTTGCGAATCCATTTAAATTTGCATTGTTTTATATGCATAGCAGTTTTATCTAGAATAAGGTAACATGTGATGAATGGAACTGTTTTTTTCTATTCAAAATGAAGTTTCTGTAGTTTCAATTCCTTGCCATTGAAAAAGGTAGATTTTACGAAAAAGTACGCTCGTACTTAGCAATAAAATATATATGCAAATTTATTTATTTATTAAGTGTAGACTTACGGGAAGGGGTATATTCCAATCATTCCAATCTTTCTTGTCAAACTATACAAGCGAGATATAATTAAGCACACTTTAATATCTAAGTTTAAATTCTAACATAATCTTTTTAATATCTTCGTGAGCCGCTTCGTAAGGAAAAAAAGAAAATGTCTAAGAAAACGTGTTAGGTTTCTATGTTTGTATTTTAAGTATTTGTACTTAAGAAACGACTCTCACTCGCTCTCGGTGTATTTCGCTAGACTCGTTAAAGTCATTTCTTGAGTGCAGAGAGTTAATTCTTATCTGAATCGTTGTTTTAAAATGGACGTCATGTACTAAGTTTTTAATCTTTCGAATTGAACCAGCTTAATGTATTGTATTCGTTTCATCCTGCTTGTAATACGTGTAAGTAAAACAAATGGGCGTTTTAACTGCCATCTTGCTCGCGAATGCTACAACATTTTTCTTGCTCAGGTCGTAGATACTGCTTACTATTTATATCACGTTTTAGCTGTGTTGTATTAGATATGGAGAAATGTGCTGATATTTCACTCTTCAATAAAGCTGTCAAAAATACGTGATTTTCAGTCTTTCGTGTATCAGAAAAGCCACTCTACTAGCTTGGGTTTTAAATTCGGATCTGGTATCATCGAAATTAATGGGCTTTAGCATGTTGTCCGATTTCATCGCAATGCCGGCTGTGCCATTGGCCGGAAAAGACTTTTTTCGAATTTTACCTGAGGGGCTGTAGTATGTATTATGCAATCCTTACAACCTTTAAATAACATATATATAAAGTACTTTTTTAAGTTCTTGAAATTAATTTATGCGGTGACGCGTAGCGGAAGGCATTAAACTGAAGAGCAGTATTTGTAACATAATAGAACAAATTAATGATATTGAAATACAGTAATTCTTTTAACTATAAATGATATTGAAACACAATAATTCTTTAACTCTGTAGCCTGGTTTTTTATGTTAATGAAGGAATTAAAAGACTGGGCTGATACGAAATGATACTAATTTTGGCCGAAATTTGCAAACAAAACAAAACAAAACAAACAACAACAACAACAGCAACAAAAAAAAAAAAAAAAAAAAAAAAATGCAAGAGCCATCTGTATGTTTTAATTCTGCAATTCTTTCTTGATAGGGTAAAAAGAAAGAAAATATCAGAGAAAATCATGCCGAATATAGTATTCTAAATGTAGCGAATTATTTGAGTTATATGGAATTAATATATATTTTTATTATAAATATGCAAATATCATGTGGAAAGGTAATGCGTACAGAAGAACTAAGAAATAAAAGCGTAAAGAAGGGGATTGTGTCTTCGTAGATGAATTTTAAGGAAAACTCATCTTTACCTTGAATGGGCCCCACTAGTAGTAGAGTGGTTAAGACTGCTGAATCCTGGAAATTCGTCCTGGCTCGGTTCCAGGCGAACGGGCTGGCTGTAAGGTAGGTTTTTATGGTTTCTTAAGTGTAAAGTGAATACAAGCCATTTTTCCTTAGAAAGTTCTCCACGAAGGATCCCCCTCTAGGTAGATAGCCCTTATGTTCTTTGCCGTTTTCTAATAAACCCAACCTTATGTTCTTTGCCGTTTTCAAATAACCCAACCTTAAGGCCCGTCTACACGTAGCGATTTCCTCGACAATATCTGATAGCTTGCCTGTCCACACAGAACGATTTTCTCATTAGTACAGGAATTAACTCAGCCAATCACTGTGAAATGAAGTGTTCCCGACCTGTACAGCGTCACTCTGTCTACGATATGTAAACAAAGCTTACGGTGTTGTCAAATAGTCAAAATAATGGATGACTATTTTATTTTAAATTGCTGTTATAGCTACAATTTTGAACATAGCTACTGCTGCAGAAGGAGAAAAAAAGAAAATGTGTTTGGACCAGAAATTGAGTCAAACGACGAGAAATTCATGTTGCGCGTAATACCTGCTCCAGCAGGAGTTGCGTATTGAAGACACTGTGGAATTCGGAAAGTATTTACGGATGATGCCGTGTGATTTTGATTTTTTGCTAAATTTTAACTTGCAGCAAAATTAAAAAAATATGCTTTTCCTTTCTTTGTGTGCTAAGTGCGCAGATTACTCTCTCTCTCTCTCTGTTTTTTAATTTCATTTTCTGGCAATCCTATTTGTGCACTTAAATCTTGAAATAATAAAATAATCATGTTTCAGAAAAAATAAATAACTACTGTGCTTTAAATCAAAACCTTTATTACTGAATAAATAGACGATAAAGTTATGAAAATCAAACCAGTATGAGTAAAAAGTAGTAATAAAGAATAAAGATTACTACCATACAAAGCAACAGTGTAATTTCAGTGCAAAAATTTCAAATAAGAAATATCATAAAGGTGCAAAGTCTTAAGTAGCATATTTATTGAACATTAAAAACTAACATCCCCATAATTAAATAACTAATACAGTTTGAAAACTATGATCATATGAGTCTATCATTTAATCAGCTGATAAAATTTAGCAACATTGTATTAAATTGGGCTGTAATTTGTTTACACAAAACTGAATTTGTGACTAGTGACTTTCTTTTAAACTGGTATGCAAATACTAAAGTTTTCACCAGTAGATCTAAAACACGTGCTAGAGGCCATTCGAAAAATAAAAAGAAAGGTGTTAAAATTCGATAAACACCACACCTGTAGGCGAAAAAATAAAAAGTGACTTTTAAGTTATGTAGTTCGAATTTACTGATAGAGAAACGAAATTAAAAAAACGCAGAAAGCCCTAAATTATACTGGGGGATCGAACCCAAGATCTCGATGTCCGGAGAAATACCTACTCTCCTCTTTACCACTGGGCTACGATCGCCCGTTATAGGAGCTGTCGGAAAAAGCCATGTACTTCGTCATGTGATTAAGTCCCATTTTCGGCGAAGTCACTGAGTCTGTGCTGCTTCAGCCCGTAAATTTCTCGACTGGAGAATTTGCTTTCTGAATTTTTTCAATAAATGCGACCGTAGTTTCTGAATATTTTCATCTAGTACATGACATGGCATCATTAATAATGTTTGAAACTTTTCTTGGGGGTGTTAAAATAATTTTCATGACGAATAGAAAATATTTGAATATATAAAGTAATGGGGAAAACAAAGCTTACCAAAATAAGAGAATCCCTTGATTTTTTTATTTTTAAAATTTACATTACTCGTGTCCCACAACACAACGTTTTCTAGAAATCTATTAGTTGAAAAATGTGAGTTTCGCTCCAACGAAATACAGCCATGTTTATGATTTATTCCAAAATAAGTAGAAAAGCATGTGATCATTTTTTCAGTTTCTATTATGTATTTTCAATATTAATAAATTTATTCGCAAATACATGTAAACTTGTACAATAGTGCAATAAGAAAGAAAGCGCTTCCAAAACTTTTCTCATCCCACTAAAATTCTCACAACCTTATATATAAATTACGGGTGAGATATCGATTTTCTGGATTACGATGTGAATGTATTGCTTATTGACCTTGAAATGTTAGCACGAGAAAACAAATATGCTCCCCATAAATCTGCTTTTCTAGGATTTATTTTGAAAATTTGATACTCCCAGCAAAAAAAGTACAAAAACATCAGTCATTAAATTTACATGAAGTGATAATAAAAGTTTAATGCAGCAAGCTGAGTTTTCTAAAATTCAGCATTTAAATGATTCATTACGAAGAAAATTCTTTTTCTGCTCCCGATGTATTGTAGAAATGGATTATCCAGATGTTTTGAATTTTTTCTTACTCAAGAGGTAAAGAGGTCAACAGGTTCGCGGCTGCATTTGAAAGATTTACCATTGGGAAATATAAAACCCAGATCTCGGACGTTCTTTTCGGATTGAACTTGTTATTTGTCGGAATCGCACTTTGACCCTTCTGTGTATAGTTTAGTTTCAAAGAGAAATGCCCTTCTCACTCTTTGGCAGTTTGAATGAGCTTATAATAAATATGAGTGGGGAGAAAGATCGCATGCCCCTCTTGTAAAACGGTGCAGAACACGCTTAAGATGTTTTTAAGATATATACATTTCATCCCTGCAATTTCAATGTCAGTCCAGAGGAGTTTTATGTCCTCCCACATCTCAAAGGAAAACCGTTACTGGAATTTTGATGGTTGCGTTGAAGTGTTCTCAACTACTCTTCACACTAGTATATTCACTTTCGAAGCCATCTGTGATGTTACGTTTCGTAGACATTTTGTTGGCCTGGATAACTTAAATTGTGGGTCGCTAAAAATTTTAGCAGTTTTGGTATTTCTTTAACTTATTAATAATTTTACAACTACCAAAGATTTTTAAACATTGTATCTGAAAACAGATAAAAGATAAGGCAATACAGACAAAGGAAAAAACGAAAACGTTTCTATGCATTTCTTTTTATAATATAAACGTTTCTTTTACTTGCTTTGCACGTGACGCCGTCATTTCGACTGTTACTTATTTAAAATTTTCACATTGTTCTATGACTTAAAACTGCAATAGTATATTACAGTACAAGTAAAAAAATTGACAGTTTCACTCACGCATGTGTCGGATTTGCGCAATGCTTATGGGGTCCTGGGTCTTAGTAATTAAAAAGGTGCCGAGACTGAAAAAAGTTTAAGAAACCCTGTTGTACAGAAACTGCCTATTGGTTTTGGTGCTTTAGCCTTCAGTGAGAGAAAGATTGTTCAAAAGCATATCTTTAATTTTCTCCTTAAATGCCTACCTTTTTTTTTTAATAATTATTTTTTCCGATACGCAACACTAAGCCTTTTTCTAATATAGTGCAATTGGTGTATTTGCCATTCGTTTGAATACCGCAAAGCGCGCGAAGTTTATCAGCGTAAAAGGAGGAATGCCTTTATGGAAAGGAGCAGTGGCAGATTTATGTTATATATTTGGAGAACCTCTGAAACAATCGTGCAGGTCTGTTCGTTGGATTTTGAAGCCAGATCACACTGCCCTGATTTAACGGTCTTCCCCACTTTGCAGTGGTTAACCACAGGTATAAAGTGAAACCTCAGTTATCGAATTTAATTCGCAATTCAAGGTTGTTCGTCATTCGAAATGTGTGTAAACTAAAACGAATACCTCCGAGGAATCTATGTAAAACAGATTAATTAATTCCTGTACGTTCAAAGTTTGTTTATTTAAAATTTAGAACAGTAGTTCGCTTGCAAGTAATGGATGACACAAAAATAACAATAATCACTAAATCTAAGCCCCAAAAATAGTAACCCCAAAATGGTAACATTGTTAAACAAATTAAATACATGAAATTTCAATTCTGTATTACCCGTACGATGAAGAGTGGACGACTTAAATGAAAAGTAACAATGTGGAGAAGAGGTGTTATTTTTTTGGATGAGAAGTGTCCTTCCCATCCAAAGTATTAGATAAACTGCCTTTCTGGGATATCTTCTTCTAGCTTCTGTTTGTCTCTTAGCGCTAATCGACTCTGCTTGATACTTACTGGCTGCGGTTTCACGCCAAGTATGTCTAGTGTGATTTCTTGTTTATGTTTTAAACTATTTTTAAAGTGAGGTACTGCGTTGATATTGATGTTGAAATTGCTTTGATTGCTTTTATCAGGATGATTTAATTATTAAAACTTTGTTATTTACTGTATTTTTTGCGCATTTCGGGATCAAAGAACTAAGTTCATCTTCTCTTTGCGCTCCTCCTCTGAAGATATTTCCTCCGTAGTTACTTTTTGTTGCCGCTTCTAAAGGTGTTTTAGTTCTTTCTTGTCGATTTTTTTTTTTTTTTTTTTTTTTTTTTTTTTTTTTTTCTGGTTTGTTAGAGTTTGTTACCAGGTTTGTTAGTGAGACTTAAGCAACAGAAAATATTACAATCATGTTTTCTAGGAGTCACTCAGTGTGAATTCTGTAGCAGAGGTTACATCAAAAACTTCTGAAAATTATTTGTTGGCGCCTTGAGTATTTGTAACTCGAGACTTTTTTTTTTCTTCTTCTCAGATAATTTACTCGTAAACCAACCGATTTGTTCATAATGAAAGGCATTCGTGATTCGAAGTGAAGATGTTTTTAATGGGTATTGGTTCTTCCTGAGTTACTTGTTATGAAAGATGGTCGCGTTTATATGAACCATTTCTGTATTTTCCCGAGTGTTGTTATGACATATATTATACTTTTTGATAACTGTAATTGTACTTTACCTTTTACTCAGCATTTAGATAATTTACGTGCCCTACGTCCAAAACTGAAAGCTGATAATATTGTTTCGAGCGTTCAGTGCTATTGTTTTTGTCTCTTGACAGATCATTTTATCTCTTCTGAAGCTGACTTGTTATCGCGTACAGACTTTCGCTTTAGGTTTGCGTTGAATCAGTTTAACGCAGTAATCCGCTGCAATCACGTTAATTGCCGTTTTACTGGAATTTCATATTTGATTGAAAAATAATCATACGCGAAATTTTCCAAGATTTAACTCTCATTCATCTTTATCGATCGCAGGTAGGATCTAACTAACTTAAAGTATGTGCCTTTAATATATTTAAAAACTCTAACGTTTAAATTAAAACAAAGCAAAAAAATTAAGAATCTAATAGAAGATATGACAGTTTATTGGCAGCTATATTTAGAGGAAAACTATTGAAAAGATGTATAGTCTCGTTAATTCTTTGAATCTTTTACAATGAATGTTGAAGATGCAGAAGACACAACTCGCAGTCTGACCTTGAAATAATTTAACAATTCAGTTTATCCTGGAATAGTTTCGTAAATTAAGCGTATCTATACCTCTTATTAGTGAAAAATTTTTCATTAAAAATGGGAAAAAAAATTCGATATTTGCAATTTAGATAGTTTATGTATATTATTAAAGGGCAGAGAAAATTTGATCCTAGCAGTTCAGGACTTTAAAATTTTATTATTGCGTAGTTCAAAATGAAGAAAATTCGGTCTTTCACTTCGGAATACTTAAGAAAGTTTACTACAGATGGAGGAAATTCAGTTCATGATGTCCATAACACTTTTATTAAAATTGAAATGTTAATTTTCAATATTGTAAGTTTTTATAAATTAAAAGTTTATATACATACATATAATTATATTAGGTACTTTTCCGTTTCGCCCGCGCAAATCTCGCCAAGCAGACTTTGTTGGCGACAGCATACAGTATACAAATAAAAAGTGTTAAGAATTTTTTATTTTGAAGGCATAAACATTTTAATTTGGTTTAAAATTTTGTAAAAAGCCAATAAATAAAGGCAATAAATTTATAAAGAGACATTCATTTAAGAATTTACTATGCTTTCATGGTTCAACATACTGATTCGCCGGTTCGTATCACGTGACCCTAAATGATCTCATTCCACGTAAACAACGCTACAAAAATCTAATTATCTACATTAATTTCAAGTTAAATATTAATTTGGAATACAAGTTTAAATGCGAGAATTATTTCAATTCCTACGAATAGCTTACTCAGAAATTATGTAAAACCGCAGTGCACTCTCATTAGAATTGATGAATATAACCCTTAATTTTGCCTTTTCTATATTTTCGCCCTCAGGTGAGCGGTGTGATTGCATCCTAATTGATTTAATTACCGCAAATGGTCTTAGGGCATAAAATTTAACTATCTTGTAAAATCCTGTGTAATTGTATACCAGTATTGAAAGAAACAATCAATCTGATAAGAAAAGGCTGCGACTTGTTTTGAAAATGAAGCCTAAAAGGTTACCAGCGAAGATATTCCGTTTGGCATCAGTTGTACCATTATCGGCGTCTTTATCGTTTGCACCGGCAAAACAGAAAAGTACCTTATATTATATCTGTAACTTTGAATTTGTTACTTTTCACCTTTATATATGCTTTCAGTGCATTTTTCTGAATATTGTCTAAAGTTTTATATTAAAGATTGATACTGACATCGCATTTCGTAGGACAAAAAGAGTTTGAAGCTTTTGTGGTATCCTAGTATTCGTTCCTACAATTCGGCGTTATTTAACCTTTTGAGGAAAGATATATAAAATAATTTGAATTGTGTAAAATTTTGCATAAACTATAACTTATGGACCCTAAGGACACAGAATTGAGGTTTAAAAAAAATCTAGAGCGAAATCCTAAATTTTGAGAGCCGGTATATATTTTATACTGGGGCTCCTCTAAGACATTTTTTTTCCAGGTAGCTGCCAATTGTTAATTTCTGTTTTTTAAATTAATTTTGAGTACTTTTGATGTGCATCTGTAGAGATGGGTGCTTAAATATAGTTATGTAAGTCTGAAGAGGAAAACTTTTAAAATTTCAGTAGAAATTTAAAATTTTAAAAATAAAATTTAAGTTTTTATGCGCTTTGATGATGCAACCCGGCTGAAAATACTTATGTAAAATATGGGTAAAAAGCTTTTGAAGTTGATTTAAATTCGATATTATTATTTTATAAAAAAATTAGTAAATATGACACTTACACAATACACAATACTGAAGTCGTAAATGTTGAATGAAATGTTTATTGAAGTTGTATTGTTCATTTTTGAAGTCATATTTTATGGTTTAGATAATGTGTAAAAAAACCATGGTTCATGCTATGATACCAAGAATCGCCCCCTCCCCATGCACACAAACTTTAGATTATCGAGGATTATTATTATATTACCTTTTTTTTATTTTTTTGTAAATATAAGGTTGTAATATGTCTTTTTTGTTCAGGAAGAAACGCTGTTAAACAACTTTATTATTTTATACACCTCAAAGCTCTTATTTCGATTTTCAACCCCTTTGGCCTCCTAGGGGCTTCTTTTCAACTTTTGAATAAATTCTAGTTTGCATCTAAAACGGGCCTTAGAAATATTTTCCCTCATTTCACCAACTCTGAAATTTACTTTTAAAAAAAAAAACCTATTTGTAACCTAACCCTAAATTTCTCTTCCCTAGTTTTTCATCTGAAATTAACAAAGACGATAAGAATAAAAGCATGCTTTCAAATGAGCAGTTTTTGTGATTACACTAAGAGTTTTTGTGATTACCTTAAGTGCACTTCCATTTCCTGTATTTTTAAGTGAGCTTTCTCTTTGTGTGATCTTATCACACCACATAAAGGGAAGAAGGCGCGACTCCGGAATGACAAATCAGTTGTCAATCACCTCCCTTCATTTTCCTTAATTCTAGGATTTTGGAAAACATGAAGCAACGGGTGTCTTTTAGGGACTAACATGCCACATTTAACCCCTACAATTGTGTAAAATTTTGACTCCAAATGGGCAATTTTGAAATTGATGAGTCTTTGTCTTAGGAAATGAAGTGCTGAAGTTAAAATTTTAGATAAATAGAAACGAATGAAACTCGCGCAGAGTAAAAAAAGAATAAAAAGAAACAAATATACTTGTATTCACTCCTAGTGCAGGGTCAGTATAGAATAGGAGTCAGTATTCCCCATCCCTTCATGAACATAATACTGAATCCTAAACAGCTTGTAATTAATCGTAAATTAATTATTACATCATAAATTATTATAATGTAAAGAAATGTCATCTCACACAGTAAAGAAGGAGAAGCCTGGTGCTGTCATCTATTGGCAAGGTACCCTCAGTAGGGGCGCCGATATATATTAGTATATACCGGTATTAAAAATGTATACATAACCTTCTTTTAACTATCAGTTTTGATTGAAATGCAGTAAATATAAAAGGCTCAGCATGTGTACGTCATATATTTAGAGATTTTGAATTTTTTTTCCCCTCCAATTGAACTTCTCAATCTTCAAACATGATACCTTGGTACGAGGTATATTAATTTCATAACTGCAAAATATTGAGCATTCATAGGGTGGTACTGCCATTTAGAATCGAAAGGAAACACTAGAAACTTACGATTATAGCTTTTGGTGTAGAGAAATTAGCATTTTTTCTGAGGTTAAAAAATGGACAAACAGCCGGTATGTATTATATACCGGTGCCCTTCAAAGGGTTAATGTTCCCAGTCGTGGGGGAATGTAGAAAACCATTCATCGTACCTCCTTTTTTTTAAAGCCAATATCGGAGTGTCTGGTAAAAAAAATGCAGTTTTTTACGACATTTGGTGTGATATAAGGTTCAGCCTTATCGTACGTTGTAGCGGGTCAACCATCTTCTGGAAACTTAAGAGATATGATTGTGAATTCCGGGAGTTTTCGCATACCACGTTTTGTTCGTATGACATTGCTTTAAAACGTGATTATAATTTTACTGTTTTTCTAAATAATCATTAATATGCAGTGGCTTCCCGACTGAGAAGGAAACTTTCGCTTTCGTTCCGTGTGCGGCATACTGTTATCTACCTCTAAATGGATTTTCGTCTGGTTTCTGAGAAAAATGCTTCTGCTATTTCCTTTATCTATATTTATTTACTTAGTAAATATATCGAAACACCAGTTTTGTCAATTTAATGGAGCAGTTTGATGAGGAAATTACTCTCAGGCAATAATAAATACCGAGATTTCTCAACTTTTTGTAAACAGTTTGCGTCGAGTGCATTGCACGCTGTGCACCTGCGATTCAACGAGTACGGTTACGAGTTTGGAGCAATGCCATAATATTCTTTTTCTATCTCGACTTTCAGATATACGATGTCTGGACGACACTCTATTGGAATGATAGTTTTGCCGAGTATTAAAAAAAAAAAAAAAAAAAAAAAAAAGATTTCCATTGGTCCATTGCTCAAGGAATACGGTTTTTTTTTTTTTTTTTTTTACTATGTTACAGAGGTCGTTGAGTTTGACTTGGGCAAAAATAGTAGATGCGTTTCAAGGACGGAATGTATTTGTTTTAAATATTTTATTTTCGTGCCGAATAGAAATTTTACTGCCATTGTTATCGGGGATTTAACCAGTAACGAAATTGAGGAGCAGTGCTTTAACGCAAGCTCATAATTTGTGGCGCATAAAATGTCGTAAAAAGTGTTTTTCAAGTTGTATTGATATAGCGGAGCTAAATTGTAGTAGTGCGTTTTTTGAAAATGTTGGTGAAAGTTCTTCCTGCAGTAAGTTTTTGCTTAAACAGTTTAGTGTATATATATTTTATGATTTAAGTTTATCATCAATTATTTGATTCATTGAACATAATTTTTTTTTTTTAATCCTTGCAAAAACCTATTCACAAAAATTCAGAGTTTAAATACGCCGCTTTTCTTATCAACATAAGAATTTAATTTGATCAAGCTGTTTTGGTAAATGGCTAGTTAGAGTGACATCATAGTCACACGTTTTCAGAGACGTAGCCGTTTTAATTGCCCAAAATGTAATCCCTGATTGATAACATCATCAAGTTTGTAATTAATCTTAAGCTAGATTGCAATTTTTTATCACAATTATATAGTTTGTTGCTGTTTCCTAATTATTTATACAATAAACCCAATGTACACATGTGTCGTGTGACATTAGTGATGAATAAAAAAAGCTGTTCATTTATTCTTTCCGACATTAATTCTGGGCATAAATTTGTTTTCTCTAACTGCGTAGAAGCAAATATATACAACATACTTTTTTTTTAAATGCATTGCAAATCTTTAAGCGTAAAATGCAATTCTAAATGATGGCCTTTTTAATTACATATGTTTTGTTATTTAAGTAATATTTTTAAGCAACTGCTTGATGCTAAGTATGGTCTCTGTAATTTTACTCTAAGTGGTGTATTCTCATTTTATGTCCGCTTATCTGTGTAGATGCATCACCAGATTTTGTAACCCCAACATCTGTTTGCAAACATTTGCGAAGCTGGGACGTTGCTCCCAGTTCTAATTATAAGTAATACTTCTGAAGTTGCACGTGATCTTGTCTCAATGCAATCAATCACCTTTACCATACACATTCATGGTTTACTCGCGATAATTGCAGATAGTATCTTTCGTTTACTCAGCTGTGACGAGTGAGCACGTGTTTACAAATTTTTTTACATGCGCCTTTTTTTTTAAATGCATTTTTCTGGAAGAATATTGACATGATTCATATAAGCGCAGCAGTTATATATATATATATATATAAAAAAAGGTTCGTCTGTGATCCAGTTTTTTAATTAGGTAATTGTATAGCAGTAATATTTATCAGGAAGACTTGTACAAGTATGTGTATAAAAATCATACATAAATTACATATATGTGTAAAATTTGATAGCTGTTTTTGCTATCAGATTATCTATATCAGATAGATTGCTATCAGTGTCTAGCTAGCTGTTTTTGCCTTCTACATAATTTTTCATTGTAATTATTATTACTTTATATATAAATTTAAAAAGCTTTAATTATGATTATTAAATCCTGAACGATTTTGTTAATAAGTGATATAAGTTTAATTTAGACGGGAGGAGGGTGAAGACTATTTTCACTGAAAATGTATTTGATCCCCAAATTTTTATACGTTTTATACCAGAATCATATTAGCAAAATAGTTTCTCAGAGTATGTGTCTGTAAGTTTTGGGGGAAAAGGGGTGGGCAGCTTATTTAAAATATTTATCACAGACTGTTTACCGATCCTTTTAAGATATTAACATCATTCAGCTTTTCCCTATCTGTTGTGAGGTTCAGGGATGAAATCTCCTGACCTTTGAAAAGCTTTATGTAAATCGACTTCTGTAAAGCTCTTGAGATGTGCTTTTTGTATCTAATTCATTTTTATGACTGATAACTCTTATAAACATGGGTCTGGTTTAGTTGATAAATATGCTTGAGAGGATAGACAGATAGACCTCTAGATCTAAAAGCCAAAGACTATGTTTGAGGTGATATAGTTTCTCATTCTTCTTTACTAGTTATTGTAACAGTGCGCTGCTTTTGTTGACTTTTAAGAATTCGCGTATTCGGGGATAAGATATGTGATCAAGAATTATTTTGTGATTCTCAGATGTAGACTATTTAAATCTGTATCAAATTTGAGTAAAATATTCCAACAGCGGCCGAGTGGATATGCTCATTGAACCCAGGTCGGTTCTGACGGTTGAACCAAAGAATATGTATTGTGGTTCTTTGGTTCATCGACGTTCTTTGGTTGAACGGAGGCTGTGTGGGGTTTTCTATTTAATTGATTATTACCGAACTTCTCTTAGGAGTTCTGCCTTCTAAGGAGATTGCGCCATAATAAATAATCTAACTAATGATTAAAGTATTTTGTATATTTATGATTACTTTGGTAGTTTAGATGCCATTATAATTTTATCATCCCACTAAATACGTAATATATCATATATAAAGGTGCGTGTAAATAAGAAAACACGGAGAGAATTTTTAAAACCACTGGGTCCGCGTTGATTGAAAAGCAATTAAAGCACGTAGATTTGCATCTAAGCATAGCCCTTGGAATCTTATTTTCTATCCAAGCAAAAATTTTATTTATTCTTGTGATAATATAAATTTAATTTAAATTTTAAAACTGTAAGATCCGTTTTTAAAGTTTGTTTTGGATTGATTTTGGTTATAGTAGTAATAACGTGGTTTAAATTTCGCGAATATCAAAATTTTTCGCAAGTTTTATGTCTGGGAATCTCAGATTTTTTTGTCGTTCTTTTAAAATTATTACATTATTTTCATATGTAAATAATACCACGTGCCTTCAAATGCCGCAATTTAGTGGACAACTAAGGATATCTGTTGGCCAAAACGTAAACTAACCACCTAATATTGTATATAATTTTTTATTTCAATGGTTAAACGGGGTGCGCTCCTCAATAAAGGAAGAAAAACATATGCCCGCGAAAATCGCGGGATAATCAGCCAGAGGGTTAATAGCGAATTTATTTTCAGAATTTCAGCTAATAATGTGAAAATTATTATTTGATTGTAGGAAGGGATGCCATTGCAATTATAGATGGAGCATCTCATTAGAAGCAAAGCCATTGCTAAAATAAACCTCCAGTGATTTTATTTATTCGTTCACTACTGATCTTTTTTTTTCCTGAAATGTAAACTTACCCCTCTCCCCCTGCTAGAATTCAGTTTTTGTCTTGTAGTAGCTCAAAGGATTGTTTTATGAACATT
This sequence comes from Stegodyphus dumicola, assembly GCF_044657685.1. Lineage (NCBI taxonomy): Eukaryota > Metazoa > Arthropoda > Arachnida > Araneae > Eresidae > Stegodyphus > Stegodyphus dumicola. Next base: position 189,446,763 of record NC_140781.1, read on the forward strand.
TCATATTTTTCAAACTAAAGGAAGGTAAGAGTTTTTTTATACAGCATTTGGATGAGCGCGCAGCTAAAAATATTAAAAAAAAAAAAAAAATCTTCTATCTTATTCACTTACGCTTAAATTGAATCGTCGTTAACTGTCCTCTGTGATGGATCATACAATTGCAACTTTTTCAGTTTGTTTGAGAAAAAATTAGTTTAATGGTGCATCAGTTACGAGTTTTTATGAATGGGGATTACTTTTTCTTTTCGAAATTGGTAAGATGATGTAAAAATGATAGCATATTAAAGCATAAAATTTTGAAATCAAAAGCTGCTTTTATGTGTTAAAAACAAGTCTTTCAGGTTTTCTGAACCTTATAAACAGAATAAAAAGGTGAACCAAAAATGAATATAAATGACACTGAAAAGAAATCTCATAATATTAAGTATCATTTTCAGCATATTGCTGTAATGATACAAGTGGTCGACCGTGCATGGGCATTTCCATGATTTTCCTCATCTGTAGCATGGATACGAGCCAGTTTCCTTAGAAAGCTTTCCACGAAAACGTCCCTTCCCTTACACAGATAGGCCTTGTTTTCGCCGTGATTAAAAAAGCCATATCAACCGCATTGATGCCATCGATGTACATTTTTAGATGTTGTGTTGTAGCTTTAAAAAATTCAGACATCATATCTCTCTTTGAAAATTAGCAGTTGAAGTAAATAATTTCTTATTATTTTTGTCCTTTATCCCGTTGCATAGGAGTTAAAAAATAAACGTTAGGAATGAAAGAAATGAAATTGGCTTGCTACCTGACTTGAAGATCGCTTAGAAATGAGACTTTAATGGGTTTCAGTCGTATTTGTTGATTTATATTTTTGACTCTCCTTTAAACCAATTTCAGCTCTGAATACTTTGAATTCCAAGTCATTCTTTCCCTTTCCTTCCTTCGAAACGTCTGGAATTTATTAGAAAATGAAGCTTTTTTTTAACATTTTTCTGTAAATTTAATTTCCAAGATTTAATGATTAAATTTTAACGAGTTCTGTCGAGTTGTATTTTTATTCTCGTAAAAAAGAAGTGCATTGAAACGGGGGTGAAATCGAAACGTTGTTGTGGAATGTCATTAAATAAGAACTATTTCGAGTTATACTCCCCCCCTTTTTTTTTGTAATGACGAATGTTTTTTTATGTATTATCTCAAAAGCAAACCTGTTGCGTCTGGCATTAATTGAATGCAAGTGGTTCCCCTTCTTAACTTTTTTCTTTCGCTGTAGGCAATTCTTTCTCCCCTTCTTTCTTCATGAGAAGTTTTAATTTGGTGTAGTGAATGCAGTTTATTTATTTGCTATTTTTGGTAGCTTTTACCTTTTTTCACACTGAGCTCTTTTATCTTCTTTCTCTCTTTAAACATTGAGTTCGGTATTTCCCCTTTTTAATGCTGAATTCAAGGAGAAAGAAAAGGATTTATTGAGTAAATAAAAAGTAAGTTGTTTAAAACTTGGTCACTGTATACGCGTTATGCAAATTGTTAGATGAAAGTTATTGACGTCTAGGTTTTTAATTAGTAGAGTATGGCAAAGCGCATGAGGACTGTCTGCCTTAGGAAAGATGTCTTTATGCGGGATTTATTGAAAAAAAACTGGCAGGTATTCACATTAATCTCGGAGAAAACATCACATAAAATCAGATAAAATCTCATACATGGAGAAGATTTGTTGTATCTCACTTGTCTTGACAGTAACATCAGCAGTCCACGAATTTTATTAAGGAGCGCGGGATTTTTTTCTGTCGCTTTAGGTGATGTGGTGTATTTAATTATGGCAAAGCACACTAGGGCTATCTGCCTAAGAGGAGGGATGCCTTCGTGGAGGACTTTCTAAGGGAAACTGGCTCGTATACACGTTACACATGGGGGAAAACCACGAAAACCCCCATTCAGCCAGCCCGTTCGCGGGATTTGAACCTCGGACCAAACTACCAGTGTTCAGCGACTTTACCGCTCGGCCGCTGGTGGGCTTCTGTCGCTTTAGGAGATCAGGATTTTGTCTGTCGTTAGTATGGGCTTTTGGACACCTAATAGATGGCAGGATAACTTAGTTCAACTCCCTCTCAGTTTTGTAGGAGAATCCCCTGAGTTTACAGGCCAAATGGGATTCCACTTTTATTCCCGTATTAACAAACCACTGAAAAGGACTTTTCGGCTAGCCATGTGTTTTAAGTGCCCATGTACAAACATTCAAGCATTATCCGGGATTTGAACATAAACCTAACGATACAGCAACACTATCCACTATGCCGGTCAGGGCGGTACAAGAACATTTAAAATACAATAATTCACTTTAAAACCATTTCAGCGTGAATAATAATGAAAACTACTGTTCCTTAAATACAAAAATATATTAGAATAAATGTCTTTTACCATTTATCGATCAGTTAGCTGACAGTTATTTAAATACTTTACGCGAAGTCTGTTAAAGTAAGGGCATTGTATTAAAATGTGAGGCGCCGAAAAGAACAGGATTACAACTAGGAAGCTTGACTTGAGCGTGCCTAATTCCAAAGCGAGTGAAAAGGACTTTCCGTGTCTATTAGCCTTCCAGTGCTCTACTGTAGGTTTTATACTTCTGAGTTTGTTTACAGAACTGAAAGTCCCTCGCTGCCACTTATTCAAGATCTGCTTGGTATCGGTGTTGATATATCAGCAGGGAACGAACCAATTGGAATTTCAGTAGCAGACAATGAATTAATTACAAGCACACAGATTGGCAAATATGATTTTCAAAGGTGTTCTGAGATAACATCTGACGCATATTATCACTCAGGGACTTCTAGAAATATCATTTTAATTCCTTTGCTTAGTTCTTTTTAGCAAAACCTGACAGCAAGTGACTTATAGGACCGTGACATCGGCCTGAGGGAAATGATGGCTAGACTGTGAAGAGATTTTAAGGGCTTTGACATTATGGATATTTTTGTTATTAGTTGTCTGTTTCTAGGCAAAACCATGGGCCTCGAGTTGAGGATCATAAAAATGAGTTCAACAAGAAAACTGAAGCTCCTTCAGAGGCAGAAGCAAAAGGTAGTTTTGGTGCCCAACGTCTTCGGAGGAAGAGAAACAAAGAGAAGATTGAGCCAGTTCCTTGATTCACAGAATCTGAGCAGAATTGGTTAAAGTGAAAGGTTTGATGTAATGATATCACTTTGATCAAGAAGTACCAAGTTATAACAAAGCATTTTCAATGGCAAGTCTTACTTCAGAAACATATTAAAACGCAGACAATTAATTACTAGTCACTTTTGTTGTCTTTTGTTGACAATTTGTTGTCTGCGTTTTATTATGCTTTGGAACAAATTTTGAGTGAAGCAGAGACCTTGTGAGTATCAAAGTCGAATGACTCCGAGAGACAAAGTAAAAATGAGATAATGCGAATCCCAGAAAAACAGTTACCGGTTGTTTTTATGAAAGAGACTGTTTATCCAAACAAATAGCATCTCTTCCTATACCCTTCCTCATCTCTTTCTGTCAATGCCGTCAACTCTCCTTCGTACGAGTAAGGTAGGATTAAATGAAATTTTCATCTTTATAACCTGTTTAATGTAATTTCCTTTTTTCATGATAGATTCAACAATTATAATTTATTTTGTGTTATGAACTTTTGCGCTAAGTAGAGTTGTACATTTTAGAAAGCGATTATCTGTGCTTTAGAAACGGAATAATCCGTTTTACATTTAATCATGTGGAGAAAATAACCGGTTCGTCACCCGAACGTACCGACTGACGAACGGACTTCAGGAACGAATTAAATTTCGTGAACCGAGGTTTTCACATATACTTGCTTAACATTACCTCGATGAAGGCGCCACTTGGCGATGGTTACAAAAATCAGCAACCCTGTGCATCAACGATTTTACACAGCGCTTGTAGGGTTACGTACCATTCCTGCCCCATGCATTTCCTGGTCGTCCCCGCTTCCCAGGTTTTCATTGGATTTCCGAGGATCGATAAAGCACTTTAAAGATACCGAAATCGTCGAGCATAATTGAAGGGTGTTAGGCAAGCACAATTGGTGGAGAGGAAGTTGGGGGTTTGATTGGGGACAAATTGTAGTTTCAAGTTCCTGAGTCGGTGTCAGTCTGGTTCTGTAAATTCGGATATGCGAATGAGGAAAATTATAAAATTGTATTTTTGCTTTGTGAGATGAGAGACCGTGTTTTAGCGAATCCGGCTTCTTTTGTTAGAAAAATAATACCTATATATAATGAAGGTATACAGAACAGAACTAGATTGACTTTTGAGTACATTTATTTTTCATAATTAAGAATTATGACACCTGGTGCTCTCAGCCGGAAAAAAATATATATTCTTTTATTGCCAGTTGTCCTGTGTCGGTGTACTAGCAGGTTTATTCAGAGCTTCCAAGTTCCGCTGGTTATGCCGCTGATTAACTTGCAAGTTGCTTATAGAGCAGAGTTTCTTAAACTTTTTGGTGTGGGGATCCCCTAATACGAAAATTTTGTGGGACCCCATAAGCATTGCGCAAATCCGACACACGCGTGAGTGAAACTATCTACTATAATATACTATTGCGATTTTAGATCACTGACTTTTGCGTCGAAACGTTTTTTCTTAGTCTGCGTTGTCTTATCTTTATCAATTTTCAGATACATTATGTAAAAATATTTGGTAATTATAAAATTATTATTTAAAAAAAACTGAAAGGTTTCAGATTTTAAATTACCTCCAAAGGGGCGTTTTTTTTTAACGTTTTGTGTGTTACCTTTATCTATTAAATATCATGTTCTTTGCATTTAAACCATAAAATTCAGCTTAACAGCAATGTCGCAAAATAATTTTAAAATCAGCATATCTTTAGAATTTCCGATATACATTTCCGTGCGCTGGAGATAAAAAGGTTTCCCCCCCCCCGGTAGAGTGTTGTTATTGCTCGCTTTTAAATCGTTGAGTTTGTTAATCAAAAATTCGTTAAAGTTTTACAAAATATGAAATCGATAATAAGACATACCAAATTTGGGCTTTCAGATGCCCATATTCGCAGTAGTCATTCGATTACGTCATTCAAAATTGAATGGCTCTAGGTACCGTTATTTTATCTCAGTGCGAGAAACATATATACATTTATGCAGATTCTTCATTATTTAATTTCTTCGAATATAATACAGGGCGATAGTATAAATGGCAACGATTTGAAAAGTGATACAGCCTTTTAAAATTTTCAACGCAAAATCGCAAAACCTTCAGGGACAAAGCCCCTTTGGACAAATAAGTTAAAGAAATATGAAAATTCCTAAATTTTTGGAAATCCACAGTTTTAAAAACTGCTTTAGAGCGCTGAAAAGTAGGAGAATGCATGAGTGAGACCGTCAGTCAGGATTGCAGATGTTGAGATAGCGTGACTATCTTGTCAGTTGAGGTAGAAAGCAGTCGTTGATACGTTGAGAAATTTCAGGTCAGAAATACTGGGAAAAAAAAAAAAAAAAAAAAAAAAAAAAAAAAAACCACCATTAAATATACAAAATATATGATAATAATTGCATACAAGGATATTTTTTCTAGTAATCTTCAGTGTAACAAGTTGTTGAATAAAATAAAATTTCATCTCATGATTACAGTCTAGAGGTCCTGTATACTGTTGAGAAAATCAAAGCCAATGATCACGTGATGGAGGTGGTATTATCAGAATCATGATCGCATTATTAAGTTCGAGTATGTTTCAGTAAAACATGGATACAAATAATTGAAGTAAAAGATGCAAAGTACCATAATAAATGCAGGAACAGTAAAAAATGTTAAGCACCTTTATTCAGAGTTTCGAGTCAGTCTTTCATTTTTTGAGAATAAGCATTTTGTGTCTCAAAATATGTTCGAAAATTTATTGTTTGAAAACTTTTCTATTTTCCTTTTTTTATATTTATTTATTTTCTTACTTTCATTTTTAGCCCAAAAAGGAACTAATAATCGCAAAATGGGATTTTGCATTAGTTCACTGTAAACAACGTGTTACTTTTCAAACTGTTTGCCACCAAATATTATCGCCTTGTATTATTCTTAAACAAATTAAAACATGCAGAGTCTGCATGTATGTATGTTCCTCGCTTACTATCAAACTCACGATTTGAAAGCGAGCATTGGCAACACTGTCCGAAATGGAACATTTTTATCTGCAGCTCGCGAGACTGTTGCCATTCGAAAAAATGTGAGATATATATCTCTCAATTTTAATTACCGAAATAATATATATTAATAATTGTATAAAAGCAATGTATAGAAATAAAAATACCACACGCTAGCTTGTTGCCATTTGATAAAGCCTGACATACTTTCAAATTTAATCTGGGGAAGGTTACCAAGTGATAAACAAAGCTATTTAAAAGGAATAAGCACAGTTTTTTCTGTACTTTTAAATGTGAGTGATTTTAAAAAAAAAATGTATTAAAATGAGATATCTAATTAGAAATATTCAGTATTTTTATGAAATCGCACAGTTTTCAAAGAAATAATTTTGGAGAACTTTTCTCATTAAGTAACGCAAAATGCAATGTACACATCAAGCCTTTAAATTTCTTTGTGTTTTACATTTTGTTTGGAAAATTAGATGATAATAGTATTAATTCATTTATGATTTTAATCTCAAATTTGATTTAGAAACTTTTTATTGTTGAAGACTTTTATTAAAAAAATGGGTACTTTTAGTTTATCATTAAAGGTTAAAACAAATTATGTGCTCAGGTGTGAGATGGGTGTTTCATCCCTAGTTAATGTCATCGTTCTTGAACTGATTCACATAGAGCGTGTAACATTTTCTATTATAAAGGCTAGTAAATATTTCTTTCATGCCTTTCCTTAAGTTTCTTATATTCATGTGGAGAACAAGTTACTCGAAAGATTTATTTATTACATGTAAGAATGATTGTCGAATTGGCTTTCCAAGATGGTCAATCAACTACTCCACTATCAGCAAATTAGGCCTTTGAGTGGCACTTACGCACCAGTGGGACCACTGAGTGCAGCAGTGAAAGACTTTTCTCGAAGCTGGCAGATGGCTTGCTGTTTTTATTATCGTAGTTTTCTAGTGCATTTCTGTCTTATGAGGTGGTTTTCTGAAGACGCCTTTAACTCTTGACCTTGTTATAATGGGGAAAAAAATAAAATTTTGTTAGCTAAATAACTCTTTGTCCACGGTGGAAAATTAGTGTACTCGGTGGAAAATTAGTGTACTCGTTTAATAGAGCTGAAACCTTAGGTAAAAGTATAGAATTTAAAATAATTTGAGAATTATTCCAGTTCTGAAATGGTGAAAACAGTTTTGTGAGATATCCAGCTCCCCTTCGTCCTCAAAAGTTGCTCAATATATAGCCCGTTATTTTATTTAATAATTTTCTGTATCATAGATTGCTGGTTACAAGGCAAAATCGCAAAAATTTTAAAAAGATTGAGATATTTATGATTTGAAGTATTATTGTCGAGGTTAAGAATATGTTTAAAGGAGAAATACTAACTTTCATCGTGCTAAAGATTTAAAAAGGTTTACTACGTTACTGTAGTATATTTTTAAAGTGTAATACTTTCAACTGGCGTTTCATAATTTAATTTGTTTAACAAACATTTCACTGAAATGTGCTTGTAGGAAAATATAATCCGAGTATATGATTGGGGTTTGGTTTATTGAATTAGCAAAATACCAAGAAAATGTATCTGCCTAAAAGGAAACGAAATGCCTCTGTAAAGGAAAGTGGCGCGTTACGTATGGTAGATGGCTATTTGAAAACCGCAGCCAACCAATACATACGAAACTTGGAAACTAAACATGGGATTACTTAACAGTACTCGGAGATCTTACCCACGCGGGCTCTATGGTGGATCCAGGAATGTGGTGATAAATTATAGAAGCGATTTTCATTCTCTGGTTATCGTAAAGCACACTGAAGCTCGCTGCCTATGGGGAGCAATGATTTTGTGGCAGCCTTTGTGGAAAAAAATTAACTCTTTACGTTACACATAAGGAAAACACAGAGCGTTATCTATACAGCTTATTCAACCGCAGGGAATAGAACCTGAGGCGAAAGACCAGTGTTTCGCGGTTTTTAACCACGCAACCACTAATCGGCTTCATGTTCACAGAAACAATTATTGTATATTATTCATGTATGGTATGGAGGGTTTAGATGTATTTATACGTAGTGTTTGGATATATTTATAATTTACAAATTGCGTAAAATTGCTTAGTTTTATGAAAGAAGAACTGTTTCAATGGAGAGCGATGATAATTTATGAAAATACCCTTTGTCTGCATGAGGATAATACATGAAAATACATGTGCAAAAATTGTCTATATTGCATACACAAAGTTTCTGTATTCGTATGGTCAAGGCCTAACTAAATCAGTCTTTGGTGAAGTGAATTAACGAGTATTTTAAGAGGTACGGTGTTCCAGGGTTTGTAAACTGGTGTGTACATTACTGTTAATGAAAGCGCTTCATTATCAGTGAACTGTTTTAATTACATTCTTTTTCAGTGAAACAAATTACTAAAATTAAAAAATTTTGGAATTTGTGCTGTTTGGATAAAACAGAAAAATGTATTGCTAAAAAATAAGAACATCATAGTAATTTTTTAGTTTATAGACTTAGAAATAATACGTTTTTAATGATTCTTTAAAGCATTATAAAAATATATGATTCCATTTTACTGTAGCACATACGAAGTTTTCATTTAATATTTATATCGTATGCAAAATTTTCTCAATATCGGGAAGACAAAATTGTAGTCGTAACCAAATGTCGTCAATCCGTACCAACAGCCCACTGGTGGTCGAGCGGTAACTTCGCTGAACTGATAGTTGGACTTGGATTCGATTCCAGGCGATAGTTTTAACTACATGGGCGTTTTCATGGTTTTTCCCCTCATGTAATATGGATGCGAACCAGTGTCCTTGAGAAGTCCTCTGGAAAGGGCATCCCTTCACCTAGGCATCGTGTGCATTGCCCTAATCAAACAAACCAGTCTTTAGAAATTCAAGCTCGTAGAAAATAAGAGGGGAGGAGAAGCTGATGCAGAATAGTACAGTTCTTAGTTTTTTCAAGCATTTCATCTGGTGGCATCAACTTCGCTTATTAAGGGATAAACAAGTTGTGTACTCGGGCATCTTACACAATTATCTGAATTACTTTATTGCCATTTTGAACGATAAGAAACGTTTTCATCAGGATTGCCCCTTCAGTGAAAGTTTTTCCTGTCATATTATTTTAAATTATTATTTTTTGTATACAGTAAGACCCCGCTTAACGCGGGGGATACGTTCCATCAAAGTAGAGCGTAATGCGAAACAGCGCTAAACGAGGCTATCTTTACATGTAAATATTGGGGTTGGGGGGAAGATGGCTAGGAAATTGGTTAGGTATTAAATTTAAAAAGTATGTTTTTTTAATAAAAATAAAACCAAACATTTATTTCTTAAAGCCCAAATTAATACCACATTATTATTTCTTGCAAAAATAAAAACAAAATATAAATAACAAAACGAATATTCTTAAAAAAAAACAAATAAAATTCTAAGTCAGTCATATTTAGTTAGACTTCCGCGTTTTCAGTGTTCTGCCTTTTTGTGACAAAAGCATCTAATGTTGTTTGCCTTTTTCTTTTGCGTTGTTCTCTTAAAAGTTCTTCATAAACGGATAGAGCATCTCTAACACCACGCCTTACTTTTGAGCTCCTGTCAAAATTCGGATCATTTTCAATGAATTGATCCATTATTTCAGTTATGGTAGACAAACTCCTTTTTACAAACGCCATCGAAAGTTCTTTTTGCTCTTCTTCTAAATCACTGCTGTCAACATTTTTGTTTTCTTCTTGTTCAGTTAATTCCTTGAGCTCATCATTAGAAAGACTAGCCGCTGCTTCTTGAATTGAACGTTTCCAATAATAAAAATATGTCTGTACAATACCGCACCAAACAAGAAATACAAGTACTTGAAACCTATCGCTGCATAATATTTCGGGGAATCCCCGTATGCTGCGAGCGATTTCGTGGAATCCCCGGGTTGAAATAAAAGAGCGCTAAACCGAAACAGTGTTAAGCGGGGTCTTACTGTATTATATATCACCTGGGCTTTTTTTTTTTTTTTTTTTTTTTTTTTTTTAATTCGTTTAATATTGACGGTTTCGTTTCATGTAGAGTGTCTGAAATATTTCTTCGACCATCTTTTCTCTAATTAAAGTGATACGAATTCGAGCTGTTTCCTTTCGTCAGTTCCGAAGTTGATTCATGCGCGAAAAAGAAGGAAAAAAAAGTCTTCGAAGATGCTTTTCTTTTGAATGCGTGTTCTGGGTAATCTCCTTTTTGAGGGCGTTGCTACTCTGATCGAGCTTAAATGACAGGATACAAAGGTGTCGTGACCCTTCACTGGAAATTGCCTCGTTAACTTCTACCTTTCCACGGGTGACCATCCTCAGAGTCTGCAGCTCATTAATTTCGTTTTTCAAAAATAGCTGTACCGTTACTTAACATTCTTGGAAACCACTGGTACAGTAATAGCTTTTTTCTTTGTTTCATTTATTTTATTTATTTTATACTCATCTAACACTCAAAAAATAATTTGGAGGAAATCGCCTGGTTTAAAAGCTTTTGCTATTTTCCTTTCCTTACTTTTTGTGTTTTTCTATGTCCCGTTTAGTTCCGCTAGAAATTTTTCCCAGGGCGCATAAACCGTGATGAAAAAGAAAGCGATTAGTCTGCGCATGTATACAGTGTAGAAACTTTCATTCTGTCACTTATTTTATTTTTCACATTACCGCAGAGCTAAAATAGCGGCTCTGGTGCTACTTAGTTATTGAGATAAATCGTAATTCTAGACGGAGCGCTCCGGCACTTCTGTGTAACTCAATAACGATTTCAGTATAAATCTGATCTCGAAAATTTTATTTTTAGCAATAAAGTTATATTAAAATCGCGTATTAAGTTTTAATTTATCTCTGTACATTTAATTACTTTATTTTAATGAATAATAATTAATTATGGATTAAATAACAATACAAATATTAATAATTATTAATTAATCTGATATTAATTCACTATTTAATTTTAAAATTATGAATGATTCTAATGGCCATTTTATTTATTTATTTACTCTTGTTCCTCTTTTCTGACGGTCTTCTCCGGCACTTCTAATTTTAGAAACTAAGCCCTACATTACACACTTGCAGATAGGAATAATTTCTTTTGCCGTGCCTTAACACGTAAACCTATGTAAACATATCTAAATGAAAAGTATTTGTAGCTGTTATTTTCGGAGGTTAGTCTGTAGATCCATTAGGTTATTTCGAAGGAAGAGATATGAAAAATGAGCAACGCCTTCCCCGGGCCTCTCGAATACGTGCCGAGCGTGCTGACCACTACACTAAGAAGGCATGCTAAGAAGGCGGGAGAAATACCTTATACGTTAGCATAGTTTTTTCTTGCTAAAAACACAGTAGTCAGTCGCTTTTTAGTCCTCACTTTTTATCAGTTATGACTGCAGAGGAATACTACTTTGAGTATAAAATTCCGTTACATTTTCATCTAGATAAAAGTAGACGAATAAAGCTTTAGTACTGTTGTATGTCCTTTTCCCTCCCCATTTTTAGTCTTATTATTTGTAAAATGCACAAAACCCTGTTACTAGTTGTTATAAAATGAGTCATTATTGTTATTAAAATGCAAAATAAATTATCTTGAACATCAACTCATGATAATAATGGAAGTTTGTTTATGAGTGGTACTGTGAATTTCTGAAAGTAATTCGTTAAAAGTTTATTTTCAGTGGAACACAGTTGCTTTATTAAAAAACCATACTAATGTTTAAAAAAAACCTGATTAATTTTGGTGAAACACACTTTATAATAAGATCATTCTTATGTAATAGTATAAGATATTTCTCCCACATTCATAGCATGCCTTCGTAGTGTAGTGGTCAGCAAGCTCGACGCGTATTCAAGAAGTTCCGAGTCCCGGCGAGGGCATTGCTCATTTTTAATCTCTCCTGCTTTAAAAAATATCTAATGTCTCTACAGTGCCGCCCGAACCGAATGATGATTCTCACCATCAGAATTTGGGGATTGGGTCCCCCTAATCCCCCGTCGCCCTTTAAAAGGGGGCGTATATAAGGTATTTCTCCTGCCTTCTTAGCGTGCCTTCGTCGGGTAGTGATCAACACGCTCTTCGCGTATTCCAGAGGTCCGTGGTTTCTATTCCCGGCGAGGGCATTGCTCATTTTTCATCTCTGCTTCGAAATAACCTAATGACTCTACAATAGAGTAGACTTTCTTTTCTGTTTTATATTTTTTTTTAACAAGCTTTTAAATCAACTTTATGACAATTTTCATCCGATTTATAGTCATCATAGTACATACCATTAATTAAATGGTATAAATTCCTTTTAAAGTTGTTCATCATATGTCTGAAAGAATGGCTGTTTCGGTTTAATCAAGCAGTAAATTTAGTTCGTAGCTCCATTTTTTCCGCATATGAATTAATTTTGGGAAATTAAAATCCTGCTATAATTAATAGAGGAAAACTAACAGCTTTAGAATATTCGCCTTCGTTTGGTTTTGAAAATTAATATTTCTTCAGCAAGGTCTCGCTAAAGCCACATGATGGAAGGGGCATTAAGAAATTCTACTTTACCCCTTATAACCCTCGTCTGATATTTTTAAAATTAGCAGCACGAAGTATCTTTTCCTTTCTTTCGGTACTCTTCTTAATGCCTAGCATTCCATAGAAATACTTCTCCATCCAGTCCTGCATTTAATGATCGGTAACAGTCTGTCGCCCTTGGCCTTTTTCGGATAGGAGGGGGAAAGAAAAGAGTGTACGGCTACTTGGAATTTGGATCTGCAACAAGCATGATTAATCGAATAGATCTCAACCTGTATATTTACGATTTATGCTCTAAGGCGGTTGTCTCAAACCCAAATCGCATGTCGGCTGAATGCATGATGTGAAAGCAGCTGGCGGGCCTTAATTTTTTTAACATGACATTTTAAATTTTACTTTCTAAATATGTATTAAAACATGCATAAACAAGGATATTAATTGAAAGGAAAAATTTTAATTCATATTTATTTTCTGTCAAATCTAAAAATTGTTAACTGTAAGAAATTGCTCTTGGTTGCATTCAAACGTATTGACAGCTAAATATTAAATTTTTAGGGCGGCATTTATTTTAAATAATAGTTGTTTGTCAGGAAAAAGTTCACTAAAGCAATTTTTGGAGAAATTCATCATCAGTAAATGGTTTGATGTTCTGCAACTATGTGCGTAAGAGCAAAATGTTCGTGAACTGCTGGTGCACTGGATTAATTTACTTCAATGAAACATCTTGTTGTCGTTAGAAGCTAAATTTCAGAAACTATAGCTTCCCCCCCCCCCCCCCTCAGTTTGTCTTCCAACATTTTATATTTTTCTGTGTGTCTGTTTTGTAATGGCGATATAAATTTCTTATTTTGGAGGGAAGTGGACTGGTATTCTCTTATTGCAAACAAAGCATACAGTTTTATTACTCACACCACCACAAAAGTACATAATTTCGCATGTATCTTGAAAAACATGCCCTTCTTTTGCCCAATTTTACACTTTGTTAAAAACTTTGGTTTGCAGTTTAATCCTTTGGTTAATGTCACCATCAACTTTTATATCAACAAGAATTTTCATATGAAAGCAAACCTTGAAAGTTATGCACAGTTCTAAACGACAGGTATTGATATAATGTAGATCTGAAACCAACACAAAGAAACAGGTTTTAATTTCAAGAATTTATAACAGGATTTCGTTTTTTCCATTATGTTATGTAGCTATATGAAATGTGCACCTGTGCATCCAGGTAACCAGTTACCGACTGATTCAAATATATGTCAGAAGTACCAACCAAAGAACGTGCACGTAAAGAAAGGAAATTTCCCTCGACATAATGTAAATGAATTTACAATACCGCGTTCTTTGTAATAACTCAGTAGACAGAACCAGAATACTGAAACAAAGAACTAAATTTACTGATTGATTATACCGACATAGGACGTCCTTCCACCTTAGCACAATCGTGCGGCCTGCCATACCGTGCAATGACAAAGCTCTAACTTACTCATTCTACTACTTTTTCCTTTCAGTAGCAGTTGCACTATTAGCTCAGTCTATGTCTATCTCTATCGCTAAAGCTATAAGAACCGTATTTACAACAAATGCAGAATAAAGATATATTCGTCGGCCATGTAAAATTGTTTCCGGGCTTTGCCATTTGGAAGCAAGCAGCTGTTCTAGGCCATTTGACTTTAAACTGTAAATGAGGCGCTGCGCACTGCCTTCGCCTATGAAGGGGAAAAAAATAGTAAGCAAAATTTCTGGAACAAGTGATGAAAACCTACGTAGAAGTCTTGTTGATAACGTAAAAGTAATAATGAAGTTAAGAGTCCTGAAGTAAATTCGATAGTTTCAACAAAGAGATGAGATTACTTCGAAACTTTTCGCGATTAACACTTTATAAACTACTGTTTTACTGTATTTATTATTTTGTAAGTTTACGTATCTTCTGTAGGGAAGAATAGAGAACAGTTGCCAGAAAAAATTCAAGGGGGTGGCAGAGAATGAAATAGTACGATTTGGGGGCAAAATGTGAAAGAAGGTGTGATTTTTGTAATTTTGTAAATTTAATCTTTTGATGTACGACGGGAAGCGCCCGTGCCCAGTAATTATTTGATTATAATCAAAATCTCATATCATTCTCATATTTTTAAAAACTTCAGAGCTCAACAAATAATCTTTCTTTTTTACCGAAATATTCCGTTTCTGTTTCCGCAATCATAATGGAAATCCTTCATTTTACTCATAGCAGCCTCTCTGGCCAGTATGTCGGCCGTCTCATTGCCTATAACACCAGTATGAGCTTTGCTGTTAAACAGTTTTAACGTGCAGTATGTTTAGGGGATGAGCTTAGCTCTTTATGAAGTCACTGTTAGACAGTTTTAACGTGCAGTATGTTTAGGGAATTAGGTGTGTCAGGCCGAACATCTTGAGACTAACTTAGACTAACATTCTCCATTGTTAGTCTGACTGACTACTTAATTGGATATTTGAATGTGGCAAGGCACACGAGTGCTATTTCCCTAAGGGAAGGGATGTCTTTGCGGAGGATTTCCTAAAGGAAACTGGCCTTTGGTCATGTTATATATGTGGGGATAAACCACGAAAACCAACCATGCAGTCAGCCCGTTCGTCAGGAATAGACCCATGTCAAACTCCCAGCATTCCAGCAGTTTTAACTACTCGGCCATTTGTGTAAAAGTGACAGAATTGAAGAAAGGATATTCAGCATAACAAAGAAGCTGATCAGACCTATTACCTATATTATGGTAGCACACACCAGAAACTGATCGGATTGACTAAAATGTTAATCTTTTGTTTTATGCAACGTGCGTATATATTTCATTTTCGTATACTTCTACTACATGAAAACGCGTAAAATCTGTGTAGGGTATTTTTAATTTTCTTGGAATTTTCATTATGTGAGAAAATATTAGCATAACTTTTTTAATTCTATTAACGTGACTTGTTCGCATTGTCGAAATTATGCTTTTTTCACAATAAATATAACTTTTTTTCATGTTTAATATCTACGATTTACATTAGAAATGCTGGAGTCCATTGGCCATTTGTAGATTTAACAAAATGGCGTGCTGTTTAATGTATATGATGTGCAATGATATGATACTTGATTTTTCGTAATGGCTTTCAAAAGCCATTCTATTCACTTAAAACCCTTCATTTTCACTGAGCTGTTAAGTTGTTTGTTAAGTCAAGGGAGCGATTTATGAACTCCCTGCAATGGGAAGGCATTTTCTCTCTGTGCAAGTAACCCTGTAGTTTCTGAACAAAACATAGGTTGTGACCTTGAAAGCATACGATCATTAATGAATGAATAGGTTTCTGAAGAGGCTAAAAGTATAATAGATCAGGTTGAGGAGAAAGGGGCTATTTTATCCTCCTGCATGGTGCCTTGTAAAGAATACTCCATGTTCTGGAAATGTTCTCATTCACTTTTTCCTTACGTTTCTTCTTCCCCTAATAGTCTCCAGTTGTACTGTCGCCTACAGGCATTTGCAAACTAAACTAGAACATATTATCAGGACTTAAAATAGATTACCCCTGACATATTATGGAGTGTTCCTTTTCAACAAATATATTTCCAGATAAATACTTGCTTTTCCAAGATTTTGCAATCTTTAATTGAGTTCTGAAAATAATTCAAGGCCTGATTACCATCTATAGCTGTAGATTTTAGAGGGTCCTAAAATCATTCTGTAATTCCTTATAGTCTCGGTTTTACTTCATAAGAACAAGAATAGTGGATGTTGGGGGCCCTTGAAAGAAAGTTTTTTTTTTTTTTTTTTTTTTTTTTTTGCGTGTGTGTGTATTTAATTATGGCAAAGCACACGAGGGCTATCTGCCTAAGGGGAGGGATGCCTTCGTGGAGGACTTTCTAAGGGAAACTGGCTCGTATACACGTTACACATGGGGAAAACCACGAAAACACCCATGCAGCCAGCCCGTCCGCGGGATTCGAACCTTGGACCGAACTACCAGTGTTCAGCGATTTTACCGCTCGGCCGCTGGTGGGCCTCTTGAAAGAAAGCTGAGCCAGAGTAGGTAATTGGGCTTTGATTTATTTGTTTTTGCGGTATCTTATGCAAAATATAGTGTTGCTGGGATGACAAGGAAAGGGTGTTTGTTAGTATTACAATCAGAGCTGGATTAACGTTAAGCAAAATAAGCACGTGCTTAGGACATCGAGGAAAATGTGCATCACAGAAGGTCCTTAGGAACTCAACAAATGAACACCACCAAAATTTCTCATTGTCGATTTTACCATGGTGCGGTTAAACCGAGAGAGAAGGAATGGGAGGACAGACAGAAATTTATGTGGGGCCACCAAAATCTCATACAATCATTGCAGTATGTAACTTACTATCTTATCACACTAGATGTTTCCTTCCTTGAGAACTTTGAATGCAAGATTAACTAAGAATGTTCTTTGATAGATTGACGACTGAATTATCAGTGGGCTGCATATTAACTAATATGAGTGTAAACCTGTATAAATTAGCCTGATAACCAAGAAATTGGTACAAATATCTGTTGGAAATTTAATATGCTATTGAAATCACTGTCAGTTATATACAAAATTTGTACATATCTATTGCTCAAGAATGCCGCAAAATTATTCTATTTGAAACGCAATTCTATTTCGCGTTATATTTAGTTTACCTTATTTTGCTTCAAATTTAATAAACCAAGATGAAATATTAGGAGAAATTAAAAATAATTTAATCTCGTAAATTTGAAGTACAAGGTTAAAAAAAAAATCGGATTTGAATAATGGGATGTGGCTTCCCTGTACTAAAAATCGTATTCTCTGCCAGAAGGAAAAACTCAATCATAATAATGACGAATGAAACCGGTAATCAGTATGCGCTTCGGCTCATCTACATCAGCTTTTCGGCCGATCAACCCTAGAAAAATCCTAGTAGTCAGGTGATTTCATCAAGTGGTTTTCTGCATACGTGTGTGTCTATTTTTCGCTTAATTCTGCCATGACATTTTTTCTCACTTTTATGAAATGCTTGATAAGATTATTTCTGCTGTCTCCCCGCCGCTGTGATTTTTTTTTTTCCCCGGTGGAGAAAAAAAAAAAAAAAAAAAAATCCTCCCTTTTTAAGTTTTGTAGCTGTTACTTTTGTATAACGTCAGGGTAATAATTTGTAAATTTTAAGCTTTTTATTTAGAAATAAGAAAAGTCTTAAATCCATTCATAAATTAGTAGAGTATCATATAGTTATGAAATTCTTGAATCTTTATCACTTCGTTTATGTTAAAATGGTATAAAATCAGTCTTAATTTTGGGAATTATGTTAAAACTTTTTTACGTTAAAGTGCGTTTTTTAATGAAATGTTTTTATTCTTTTTCTCATGAGCATATTTTTTATAGGATGGAAATACTCTCGTTTTTATTTGATTTAATCCTCATCTCTTTTGCTAGTTAAAAATAAGACTGTTCTGGATTAAACCAGTTGTAAACGAAAACGCAAGAGAATTAATTAGGTGTGAAAAAATGTAAACCAGAAGGCCTAAGATAAACAACTCCCTTATCTTCCCCCTCTACAAGGGCTTATTTTTTATAATTATTTCGTAACACGTGTTGGGCACCTACAAAAACCTGTACACTTCTTCAGTAAAGATATATGATGCACCTGGCACGTTGTATCACTAGACCAAAACTGGAAATTTTTCTCCATCTGCGGTCATTATGCCTCTGCTTTTAATGTTCTTCTTGGAAAGAGGAATATTTGAGAGCCAGGATGATTTGAAATCTTTTCTGCCTCTTATTAAGTGCAGGTCACGCATTATCTATCTAAGATGTTCTCTCTCACGCTTAAGGGCACTTTCCCTCCGTTTTTCTCTTATACCTGAAGGCATGTTGCAAACTTGAATTGTGGGACGCTTCTGTTAAAACTGATGAGTCTGCTGTCAGGTATGTTGCTTTTATATCTTTTTTTTTTACACGAAATTCTTTCTTTCTGAAGTATTCTTTAGAGTTTCTCGAAAGTTAGAGGGCTGTTGCTGAGCTTCAAAAGTGGTTGCACTGAATTTTTCGGCTCTTCAGGGCTAAAAATACTGTTTATGAATTAGGTGTGTACTTTATGAATTTTTCCTGCTAAAGAAAAATGTGCTTCTGTACCCGTGACCATTCTTTATCTAGAATTAGAATGTGCGTAATGAAGCAACTTTTGTTAAGTTAGTTCTTTGTAATCTGCATTGTAAACTCACTCGGTAAAGTTAATGAAGTTTTTCAAAGTTGAAAAATGGACATATTTTTTTTAAATATGAATTATGACAGTATCTCGAATTATATACAGGCCAATTTGTTCCCTCCATTTTCGATATCCGTCTACCGCTTGAATAACGTTGGGCTTAGTTTTAATGGAGTTGGCCAATGAATGGAGTTATGAAACTAATGACATTGAAGGTTTTCTCAGCTTCAAATCCATTGACTGTGTTTTCTCCCAACCATAACGTAATACGGGATTTGTTATCTGAAGCAAGTACGATTTTTAAAGTAGACGGTGGATGCTTTGCTGCATTCATTTTTTTTCTTAGTAGAATTGTGCAGTTATGAAATAGAAGAAGCATGGAAGCATAGCATATATTGCTTGTAGAATTATTTTTTTCTTTTTCATTGTGTTTCACAATACATTAACATTTTTGGTTAGTGTATATACATTAACTTTTTTGGTTAGTGTATGTACATTAACTTTTTTGGTAATGATGTAGTATGCGATCTACCGCTTTTATTTGAGCATTTATTTATTAGATGGTGCAATCTAAACGCTGTTTTTGGATTCGAAGGTGAAATAAAAAGGCTTGAAAAAGAAATGATTAAAACAACTAATTTTAATCCTGCCATTTAAATATGTAATTAAAAGCGGTATTCATTTTAGAAATTCTTAAAATTTCTCATCAATAGCATTTTAAAGTAATATTTAAACGTACTCAATATTTTACGTGGGCTTAAAGCTCACTAAATCATGTTTTTTCGCCTTCTATGGTAAAAATTACTCCAGCGCACGATAAAATGCTTTGAACAATGTTTTATGGGCGTCATTGTTTAAGTCTCTCTGCAATCAGATAAAGCTTCCTTTTCACCGATTCGGGATGCGTGTCCTTCCTTCCTGTAGTTGTTTGTGTGATTTTACGCATTATTTTGTTTATTTATTTGTATGTTTTTTTAGTACTCTGTCTTGACATTTAAATAAACAAAAGTGAAACGAGTCTTGTATGACGCATGTGTTTCCGCCTAGTTAAGCTGTCCACGTGACTGTGTTATAGGAGCAGAGTTTAATTAGTCACCATTTTTATTGCATAATGTTTGACCGCAAAAAAAAGGGGGGGGATGAATCTTTGCTCACCGCGTATTTTTTATTTTTACATTTTTTGACATACACTTGTTCCGGGTTTTCCTATGACCGCTTTATCTAATCATGTTTATTTTCATAGTAGTAGTAACTTTATTCATTATTTTTTCTTGCTTGGACTAAGTAGGGTTACGAACTTCTCTTGTGGCTTCCGTCTGTGGATATCAATCAGTAAGTAAATTTTGCGCATTTATAGGAAAGGGGCTACATTTCGTGTTTTAAATTTCGAAAATATTAAACTGTACGTTATTCATGCGCAAATTCGTCAACTAATTTTCGTAGATTTATTCCTATGTGTTATAAGATATTTGCTCCCTCTTTTCCCGATGCCTTCGTGGTGTACTTGGAAGCACGCTCGACTTTTATTCGGGAGGTCCGCAGTTCGAATCCCCGCGAGGGCACTGCGAATTTGTTCAGTTTCCTGACATGGAAAAATTCTAAATGACTCTATAGTGGCGCCCGAACTAAAAAGTGGTGGACGATAATTCGTCGCCACAAAGATTTGTTAATTAGTTCCCCTCATTCCCAGTTGCTCTGGAATATATGAAGTATTTTCTCCTTCTTTTCCGTATTCCTTCGTGATGTAACCAAAAGCGCACTTGACGTTTATTTGGGAGCATCGGAGTTCGAATCCCGTCAACGGCATTGCTTTATTATTCAATTTCCTTGCCTCAAAAAATTCTAAAAGACTTTGTAAGTGGCGCTCGAGCTAAAAGGTGGTGGAAGATAATTCGCCACCACCAATTTGCCATTCGTTGATGTAACTGGAAACACTGGACGCGTATTTGGGAGGTCTGGTGTTCGAATCCCGACGAGGGCATTGCA
Organism: Stegodyphus dumicola; assembly: GCF_044657685.1. Taxonomy (NCBI): domain Eukaryota; kingdom Metazoa; phylum Arthropoda; class Arachnida; order Araneae; family Eresidae; genus Stegodyphus; species Stegodyphus dumicola. Next base: position 189,467,586 of record NC_140781.1, read on the forward strand.
GATTTCTTCAGTTTTCTGATATTAAAAAAAATATAAATGAATCTGCAGCGTAACTGACGGAACTTACCTGTTGTAGACCAATGGTTTCTAAAGTATGGCCCGGTAGAGAGTTTTTGATAGTTTTTAAATACTCTGTCTTACTGTATAGTTATGTGTTTAGTTGTAATTACGAATTAATTTATAATTATCAATTATATGTTTGTATATTATTACACTTCCCAGTCTGGTTCGAATTGTGATAAGGCATGTGCTTTGTAAAATTGTATTGTCTTTATATCATGACAGCGCTTAATTTCTGTTGATACGGAAGTCTTCACAAGAGGTCAATGGTAGAAGAAAAGTGGTACCAGAGCCTCGGATTCCATCTCTAGGAGCTTTTGAATCAAAAATTACATACTAAGCCTTTATCAAATATCCGATCGATTCTCATCGTAACTACAGTACTTTGTTACAGGAATCTCCCCCCTCCTCCTTCCCAGAGCAGCAATATACGTACTAGTTGTGATGAATATTTAAAACAAAATAATTATAATAACATAAAATATGATGTTACTGTCACATTTTTATATTAATGTAGTTACACTTTCTATGTCATAATATTCCACATCTTTCATATCCAGTAAATCTAATGCCGTGAAGCGGTTAAATTGCTGTTTTGTTAGTACAAGATATTTGAAGGTCAAGATTCTAAATGTTCTGACGTGCGAGCAGATAATATCAGAGGGTCCCCCTTCTCCTTTTTGGCATCTTCGGAAAAGAACGTTGAATGCCCGAAAAATAAGGGAAGTGATTAATTGAATTTTAATACTTTCTTACCGTATTTTGCTAATATTGTGAAGCCCTTATTTTGTTCTAACCAGTTATTTTTATTTTTTAAGAAACTTTCCTTTCCCTTCGACAGGGGCATAGCTTGAGGGGGCAAGGGGGGCATCTGTCCCCGGGCGCAAAATCCAAGGGGCGCCAAACTGATGTTACGACATTTTAGAATTAAATGTTTTCCATCCTTGGCAAGCAGTAGGGGGCGCGAAATCTTCAGTTGTCCCTGGCCGCTGAAAACCCTAGCTACGACTCTGCCCTTCGATTTCAATTTCCTGCTAGAATGCAAATTTAAATGACATGTATGCAAATCTAAGTAAGTTCGGAAATAGTATTTAAGTAGCAGATTTTAAGCGTTTGCGGTAGGACCCTTATAGTTCTGAATTTATGCCGCGTGTTTGAAAGTAGCTCTGTAGTTTGAGCTAACCACTTACTTTAGATTACATTCATATTCTAGACTAGGCTTTACTGTGTGCAGCCGATTAAGCTGTTTAGATTGTGTAGGAGCCAGTCGTGTAGCTAACATTTAATTCATTGTGATTGTACATACTATTTTGTGTTCACAAATGGTGGTTAAATCGTGAGCATCGAGTGAGGGCATTTTCTGTTCCGTTTCGTTAAAATAAAAAGGTTGTTATAACCTTTGTCTGCAGTCATCTGTTCTTCGAATGGTCTAACCAGGGGTTCTCAACCGGTGGTACGCAAGAGAAAAATAGGTGGTAAGCAAAGTATTTTTAAATATTAAATTCAAAAATTAACGCCAACATCCTGATCGAGTTTTTTCCTCTGACACTCGTAAATTTGTGCGATCTGAACTTTGTTCAAGATTGGTGGTGTTAGTAGTACTTTGCAGTGGTGGTACTAATGGTTTTCAATTTTTGCCTAGATGGTACATGTTAGTCAAAAGATTGAGAACCGCTGGACACTTTATGTTCCCAAAACACATAAGAAGACTCTACGATATTTGTAAAATTTATTTTCTTTTTATAAGATCATCTAGCTTTCTTAATATGTTGTAATATTTGTTTTGATGATTAGATAGTAAATAACTTCAACAAAGCTAAAGCTTTTGTTTCTTAAAAATTTGTTAAATGCGCCCTCTATCAACTCAGATTAAAAGGCTGTAATTATCATTAATACCTTTAAATAAAATTTCATAATAAACGCGTATATAAATTCAAAAATAGGCAGTGAAAATTTGTTGGATGTGCAGGGTGTTTTTTTTTTTTTTTTTTAAAAAAAAAAGACATCTGTAAGCTTTTGAGTTTCCATAAAACAATGGAAATAAGGCATCGATGTTTGTTTTTTCTGCATGTACTAACAAATCGTAGTTTTATTTGTTTTAAAAATATTTTTGTATGTTTTCCCATGCGACACATACCTTTTGATGGCTATTAAAAAAATAACAATGTGTGACGTTGTATATTTACAAGGGGTCAGATACACAACTGTAAAAGAATTTCGAAATGCAGTGTAGAAAAAATCCATAATTCAGGCCCTCGATATGCAAGTGGCACAAGAAATTTATGTAACGTGCTTCGTAAAAACGTCCTGGCCGGTTAGACACGAGGATTTTTCTGAACCCCCCCCCCCAAGTTAAGCCATCCATGTTTATCATGAAGGTTGCAATGATTGTAACAAATGCGACTGCGCCAAGTAGGCTTTCAGGGAAAGAAACGTCTATGTACATACTCTTAGAATACATATTGTTTGTTTCAGGTGCCAAAGCTTTGTGCAGCACACCTTTTAGAAGGGGTAACCTCAATTATCTGGAGGCTATGAGAGTGGACTTCTCTTATCTTGTTTTAAAAGTCCTTCCGTAACTTTTACACTTGGTTGGTCAATATCATTTTTATGAAGAACGCAACCAATCCATAAACTTGTGTTGCTCTAGTATTTGAAGATCAAGATGCGGATTTTTTTTTAGCATTTTGGAAGGGAATCACTAATCTTCCGTATCTTTGCAGAATTACGAACTTGCATGCTGATTAGGTTACAGTGTATCACTATCAAAACTAAGGTTTTCTTTCTCAGAATAACTGCTGAACAAAATATTCATCTACATTCCAATTTTTTAAAATTTATTCTAAAATGTAAGAGAGGTCTTATTTTTGGGTAAATATGTAGATGTATCTATGGTATCGTCTATTACAGCCGCCAATGGCATTCGAAACCGAGCTCACCATTATAGTAGCCTGCTCTGCTAATCATCATATCATCCGGGACGGAATACATGCAAATAAACATACAATTGTTAAAATTGTTATTTTATTGGATTAAAAGCAACTGTTTATAAATTAGGTGTACAAAATTTTATACAAAAGCATAACATATAAAGCATGGCTAACAGGAAAAAATGAAAGTAATTTTTGATATAATTTCGATTTTAAATAGGAACTTCCTGTTAATTTTTAAGACTTCATCTATTTGTGCGTTTTGAGAAAGGGAGTATCCCGGATGTTTAGAGGAGAAAAATTATAAATGTTCGTGTTTAAACCTTAATTTTGGTATGTATCAACCGTAAGTTGATATAACCTTGAAAAGTGTTATTATTTGTGCTCAGACGTCTTGTTCATTATATTTTGTACAGCTGTATTTGTGTGTAATATATCTATTTAATGCTGAGCTTTAGCCAGTAATTTCTTGAATTTTGCAAATTCTTCCGAAAGAACTTTCTTTCACCTCTCCAGTCTTTCATGATAAATTAAATGCCAATGATGCGCTTACAGAAGGCTGTTTCTTAAATATGTATATTATATATTCGCATTGCGTCTCCTGAAGGACAGCAGCAGATTTATTCTTCTTGCTTTTAAATGCTTCCCTTCTCCTTCTGGACGCATTAGCGGCCGATCGGTGAACTCTGGTAGTTCGGTCAGAGGTTCGAATCCCGCGAACGGGGTTTTCTCCATGCGTAACGTGCGTACGAGCCAATTCCACTTAGAATCTCCACAAAGGCATCCTCCCTTCCTTTAAGCCGAAATCCATCGAAGCTTTGCTGTAATCACATAAACCAAACCAAACCAACCCAACCCCCCTCCTCCTTATTATTATTCATTGCATAAAATGAAAATTTCATCATCTAAGTATTGTGATCAAGGTTATGATTCGTTCGTTAGATGCTTGCTATATTAATGCATTTTTCGGTCTGAATTTAATGGTAGGCATTTGGAAATATTTCAAAACGTCTTCATGCTGTATATCTGTACTTAAGTATGCATAAAATGTATGTTTAATGCTTTAAATGTAACTAAACAAAAATGCTCGTATAGTCCTCCTTATAGAGTAATTGCGTTTCAGAGGAGCCACAAGATTTTTTTAAGTGTTATTGTGTTAGTAGTTTGTCTTTGGAGAGACTTAATAAAAGAGACTGTTCATTACATTCAATAACTGATATTTTTTTATGTAATGAGTTAAATATTTAAAGCCTGTATGCTCCTGTTTCTGATGATATTCATGATTTAATGCTGCATAAATTATGAAAGAGATTTTTCTTAATTTGAAATTGTTTAATTGAGAGTCAAATTCCCTTAGATTTAGCTTTGCAAATACTACTATGCAGAACAAATAACATGCTTGCGTGTCAGATGCAAGTATGTTAATTAATTATTAATCGCGTATTAATATTTTACTGTTAGAAGTCTAAAATGCCCTTATTCTAATGAGATTAAGTTTTTATGAATATATGCGTTGATTAAATGATAAATGTCTCACCCCTAATATGTAAATTTTTTATCTTGTTGCTTAATTTATTTGCCGTTTTTCTTTCAGGAGAATTAGTTCCTTTGTGATTTCTCCGTTTAATAGGTCCGCCAACTAAAAACGGAATTGTTTTGGCAAGAATTGCAGTACTTAACTGCAGTTTAATTGTAGAAATATGAAATAGAAGAAACGAATATGAGTCGCGAAGGTGAGTGTCTAGGAATCGTCGTCTCTTGCTTTTCATAAAAAAATCTCGGGAACGCAGTATCTGCTTGCGGTTCTGCATGACGCTTGTGGAAGTTATGCATGTTCCTTAATTCATTAAACTTTAGTTGTAGGGCAGGAGAAAATAAATCAAATACCCATGCATCGAAACATTGGTTGTTCTTACCCTGTAGGCGATAGTTGGGAGTAGAACTCACCCGTGGGTAGTTCTAAATAGTTATTCAAGTGACTGTGCTATCGTACATATAAGGTCGAGCTCTCCGATATTAATTCCGAAATATGGCTCCGCCCATGGGTTTCTGACCTACGGTTCAGTCCAAGTACAAACCGGTACTCCCAAACATGCTGCGCCCTCTAGCTGTGACAGATGTTAAATGCATGATGTCCGTAATGGAATGATTAACTTAAGATTCATTTTTAACTAAGTCTGTGTGATATTTTTCATGATCACATAATCTGTTTGAAAATTAGGTTTATGGATTACTCTTATTTTTGATAGTTTTCAAAGTCTATTTATGCTGTACGAGTTATTTTCCGTGTCGCACACTTTTTGTCTATACTGTAATTGTGAAACATTTACAATGGTTTGAAATGGATGGAATTTTGGAAATTCCTCTTCCCTTGGCAGTGCCAACTGCATAGATCGCTGATTACTGATATTTTGTTCCCGTTTCCAGCGAATGGGCTGCATGCAAAGGATTTTAATTGTTTTTCCACGCTTTTAATGTGAATACAAACAACGTGTATAATCTAAAACGATCTCTAAGAAAGACCTTATACGAAGGCATACCCCCTTACGTAGATAGTCCTTGTGTGCTCTGCCGTATTCAAATAACTTGTCCTAATCACACTTTTATATCGCCTGGACCAGATTGTATGAAAGTATATATATATATATATATATATATATATATATATATATATATGCGCAGCTTAAGCGCTGTCTGAAGTATTTTTTCAGTTGCATCAGAGACAGCAACGAACGTTCATCGATCTGCTAGAATTTCAAGACCAAAGCATTCTGGAGGAAACTGAAAAATCTGGTCCTAAGGCTACTAAGGAACAAGATAGGGGGAGGCAGCGGAATGTATGACGGTTTCATAATTAAATTAAAGAAGGGTCGAATTTCATCGAAGCTAGGATGACGATCACAGGAGACATTAATTCGGACAAACAGCGAATAGCAACTGGAAGATAAACAAACAACCCTTCCCCCCCAAAAAAAAATTCAAAATAGTTATTAAAAAAAATTTAAATGCTTGCTGTTAAAAGTTTCTTGATCAAGGGGGAAGCGGAAATCAATGTCCGTCCGTACTTTAGTGCAGGAATTCGTGGTCTATATCTTGACAAGATATTTCATTTTCAGATTATAATTTAATGACTATTAATTGCACTTTTGTAGCAAAATAATCCGTAAGAAACTTTTTTTTTTTTTTTTTTTTTTGGTTGTTGTTGTTGTGTTTGGGACCTCGCTTACTCCGAAATTCGTCTTAAAATACTATATCACAGAACGCTTTTGAGAAATAAGTTCTTTTTTATTGAAAATTATCTTTTTTAAGCCATGTTAGTGATGTAAAAGATTTTATCAGAAACCAGTTACAAATTTGTATGACAGTATTAAGTGTAATATCGAGGCATTTGAGAGAATCAAGTAGATAAAAATATCTAAGATTTTTAGAACTACAAAAATTATTTTGTTTGTACAGCTCAGGATGAAATTACATTTTTCTGTGGCCCATTTTTGTGTAGTAATGTACTTCTGATAAATTTGAATGACGATTCAGGAAATATTGCGAGTTCTGTTGTTTAAATTTTTTATTCGAATTCCCCCCTTTCTTTATGCGATTTTCCTTCTAATGTTTATCTCATGTCATGAAAATTTTGCTTATAACGTTTTATTAGGGTGCAGAATTAAAATATTAGATTGAAACATAAGTTGTTTACCGCAAAATTTTATTTTCATTCTTTAGTTTTTGCGTTGTCGAATAATAATATAAATAATAAATTAGTAATATTTTTTGCATGAAGTATTTATTTTTCATGTTATTTAAATGTATGTGTAATGCATGTTTTTGAATGTGTTTGTGTGCAAGTGGCAGTTGAAACGGGCTTGTGTATTTTAGCCTCTTGATAGAATATTTCTGCACTCAACAATGACGTTTATCCATTCGGTCCAAAGGGCTGCTTTTTGTAGATTATGCTCAGCCAGATATTACGGCATTGAGAATTGTAATGCGTTTTGTAAAACTATCTTAATTCTTCGAAGTAAATTTGCATTATGCAAAAAATTGTTGGTAATATGTAAAAAGGGACTTGTTTTGCACTTCAATTAAAAGTAGAATACTATTGAAATAAGACTTGTTTTTTTACCATCTTATTGTGCGTGTGTGAAATCCAGTGCCATTTATTTTTCTAATTAGTGTTACGTTAAATATCGTATAAAGTAACATAAGATTTAAAACCGCTTTTTTGGAAGGAATAACAAGCCCCCCTCCCAAAAAAAAAAAAAATTTCAAAAAAAAAAAAAAAAAAAAGCATTCAGAAAAATTTCTTAGTGTCTATAAAAGAAAAAAAATCGTATGGGGTCGTGCAGAGCTGAATGCTGAAGCCTCTCTCTCCCCATCCACCTACCTATTCCTGAAACGTTCCAAGTGAATTTCAATTATGGTGAGTTTAGTGCCACCTTTAATGATGCCAGTGGTTCATTCACATTCTCTCCCTTCTTCACTCTCCCTCTCTTTCCAGTTATTCCGCCGAAGGCACTAATTCCCTACATTGTCAGAATATACAACCTTGAACCACAACTGGCAGAAAACTCGTCCGACTCCAAAATGGGATATCCCAGCATTAAAACCTGCTTTCGAGTTGAGCTGTGATGTTTGATATCCTGTTTTGGCTCTCACATAGATCAATTAGTTAACCTTTTGTAGATATATATCTTTCCTGCTGCTCAGTTATTAAGGAATTCCTGCCGACTTTCACCGAAATTAGTATAAATTTTGTTATCAGAACTGAAGTCTTTGTATTTATCCAATCTTTAATACTTTGTCGATGTTACCGAGTTCACTGTTTTCTACAGTCAAGAAATTAAAAAATATTTTTTGAAGCGTACGTCACCAACTGTATGATATTTACATTATATGCTCGAAAAAAATCGTGAAAACTCACTAAGTTAACGTCTTTTGGGTGGGACTGGCTTATAACCATTTTCCAAACCCCTGTATTCATCGAGTTATATACATATGTAAAGATGGGCTTATTTATACGTGTGTGTCATTTAAATACGAATATAAGCCAGTTTTACTAGAATGTTCTCTGCGAATGCATCACTCAGTTGGTAGAGAGAGTTCTCCATTTCCCCACCACCACAGTGTACTCTAAAGTAATTGATGGAAATTGGATCTATTTGCGGCATTTTTAAAGATTAGTTGTTTTATCTTGCCTGCGGCTACAAACAAGTAGTCGCGTAGTTGAGAACGTTGGTTACTGGTGGTTCGTCTGGGATTCGATAGCTGCTTGCGAACTTTCTGCGTAGAAGATTAGTAAGACTAGTGTAAAGGATTGCGATCGTATTGAGTTTACACGTAGATATCATGTTGGTCGGAATTAAATTTTGTGAACGATATTAGTACGTACTGTGCAAGATTGTGAAGCTTATCGACTTACTATAATAAGATTAGTGTGCAGACATACGACTGGAACGGTAAAAAAGCTTTGGTGGTTGAGAGTAGACATACGTCTGCGAAAGATTAATTTATGTTTATTAATGCAAAGCATTATCTTAGGCGATATACCTTAAAGGCATCCTGTGTGAAAGTGGACTTTCTGAGGAAAACTGGCTAGTATACGCATTACACATAGGGGAAAAAACAAAAACGAAAATGCGCATGCAGTCAGCCCATTCACCAGGGTTCGAACCCCGGAGCGAACTGCCACTGTTCAGCGACTTAAACACTCGGCGCTGGTGGTACATCCTCCACGAAAGAATTCATCTTGTTGGGCTATTCTTCGTGGAGGGGCATGATTATTTAACTGACTGCTTGCATTATATAGTTGATATCAATGTGGAATTATTTAAGATTTTTTGTTTAACTACTAACTGCTATAGTTAATATATTTAAGACTTGCAATATATAAAAGGGTTGCTTCTACCGTTGCCATATTTTTTTAGCAAAAGATAATTTAGTTTATAACGGTGAAGTGCTGAAGTAGCCCCCGAAAAAAATGTCCTAGTTTATATATATATTTCTGTGCGAGTTTATATGTTAAAATTATATGAAAGAGAATCGTTATATTTTTAAGTTACGATTGATCTTTCTCATGCCCATATAATCGATACCTTCTAAAGCTATGATTTCTGTGATAACTGCTCAACTAGAATGTAATATTAAGTAATAGTGTACATTCATGAGTTGTTCCCAAAACTTGTGTGTAGCATGTAGCTTATTCGTGGGTCACTTTTTTGTGTCTTATTTGCAGTTTGAAGAGCCAAAGATTTACTAATTTTCAGGTTTACGAAACGTTTCTGTATGTGTGACTGTAATCTGTATTTTGACAATCCCTCATGCATATTTTGTTTTCATATGCGAGTCATATGCTAATGTTGCTTCATGTATATAGGATGTATAGGTGTTGCCAGTTGTTCCGCTACAAAATTGTCGACTGCGCTTCCCTAAAGAGGCCCTTTTCGAAGTGTATTGGAAAGCCATCTGCTCCAAACATGTGCCACCTGTTTCTTTGAATTGAGTTCAACCAAAAAAAAGTTCCTCACCTAATCGTGCATTGGGATGTGAACATTCGCATAGTAGCATATCCGTAGAAGCCAGCCTGTCCCCCTTCCGATTGCTGGATGAGTACTTATTTTGACTGTGCTTGTCAAGATCGTTCCTTTTATTTTCCGTAGCATTTCAAGTCAACGAATGGCTTCTGCAAACCCTATATATTTATTAATCATGTTTTCTGTCTTTGTTTTATTTTCGTAAAAATTAGTTTTTCTGGTTTCAGTGATTTTTAATTTATCGTTCCTTATTTCAAAATGTATATGCGGTAATGAAATAGATTTATTTTTGAAGACAGTGAAATCTATTTTGATTAGTCGAAGACAGTATTTTAAACCCTTTTAGTTCATATTGGGGCTTAGTTTCTAAAGAGCTATTGGTAAGTCTTGTGTAAATGATGAAAATGAAACTGGCTTGCATACAATTTTGCCTCTTATGTAAATAGATGGTACACTGAAATCAAAAAGTGGTAAATTTTGCCATTCCCTTTCCGTAGGGAATTGAATCTAGAAGCCAATTAGCTCTAAAAACAAAGGGGGGGGAAATTAAAAACCATGTAAATTGTTTTACTTAGGCTTATACTTTTTGGTTGTTATTCTTGTTCCGGTAATTGATTTAATAGCAATTACCTTTACAGCATGTTGCAAAGCCGACTTTACCGTTGAGAGGTGGATGCAGTTTAGGGGGGAAGAACTTCGGACGTTCCCCCGAGATGTTCTCCTTCAAAACTGAGGTGGGAATTGTACAGTTAGTGCGTTAGGACTATGTCTATATACGACCCAGTGGTGAAATTCTCGTGTTTCGCCCACTTCTACCTGTACTGTTCAGTAGCCTGTAATTATCGCATGCTGTAGAGCTGATGTTTTCGGAAATTTACGAAAGCTGAGTAGCATAATCGCATGTTTTTGACAGAAGCATTTTAGACCGACTAGTAATTGGGGGGGGGGGAAGGTTAACATTTCTTTCAGACTTTTACAGGTCACAGGCTTTGTATCTTTGAATGTTTCTGTGTTATTTACAGAAAACGGGAGATATTTTATTATCAAATCAGAAATCATCAGAAAATATTTTAAATCTTATTCGCAGGATATTGTAAGAGATTTAGAATCTAAATAAACTCTAATTATCTCACATAAAATTAACATTATAACATTTTGGGTGTTATTTGTATTTTAATATGAGTATTAACGGTATCATCACGTAGAAAGCCGTGGGAAAAGAGAGTAATTTTTGGGTCTCCCCCTGTAGAAAGTAAGCGTTAAAATCTGAACTTTATTATATTAACTCTTTAATAATATTTTTTTTTTGAATATTTGATTTTAAAAAATGCAGAATTAATGAGAGCTTTAGTCTTCAGATTTAAGCCAAATGAATATAAGGTTTTGGTTTATTTAATTATAGCAAAGCATACGAGGGCTCTTTGTCTGAGAGGAGGGATGCCTTCGTGGAGGACTTTCTAAGGGAAACTGGCTCGTTTCCACGTTACACTTAGGAAAACTACGAAAACGCCCATGCAGTAATCTGTTCGCTGGAAGTTGAACTACCAGTGTTTGGCCTTTGGAATATAAGAATGACCATGATTGCAAGACATACGCGGTTATCAAGTGGAAAAACGAAGAATTTTTGTATTCAGGAAAATCGCCCCATGAACTAGATTATTTTAAATAAAGGCTTGTAAAAACCGTTAAAAGGGTTAAAAATAAGTTTAAATTAATTTTTTTAACCTAATAAGCTCTCCACAATGTAGCATTCAAGTAGATCGTCCAGCTCCTGTTAGAGCTTATGTGGAAGGGATGTGTTATTTATGAGGGGCAACAAATCAGAATAAGTATTTTTAAAAATAATTAGTTCAATTTTAAATTTCAGTACATATTTGAAATCATGCTACAGTAGATCTTTAAAAATAAATTCTCATGTCTGATGATGATATTTCTGTGTTAAGAATTCAGTTTTGTTCAGCCATTGCTATGTGTCTGTTTTTCGAATACTGTAGAAATGCTTTCATTTCGCAGCAGCTGTCTGAATGCTGTAGAAATGTTTTCATTTCATAGCAGTTTCAATTCACATTTCTGATGATACCGTTTCTGTGTCAAGAATTCAGTTTTGTTCGGGCATTGCTATGTGTCTGTTTTTGAAAGAAAAAACTTGAACCAAAAATTGCGGAAAGTAGTTTTGGTGGCTAGTAGATTTTCAACCTTGAGAGAATAGGTGAAATACCGATGCTTTTCTTATCTATCCTAACGGTAATGTGCCCTGTTAAAATCGGTGTAACTTCTTCATTCCTTGTGTTTAGCGGTGTATGCTATAAATAGACGGATACATTCCTCCAATTATGTTATTCCGCGAGAATTTCCAAATATCGCCGAGTAGAGTCGAGATGATGGACAGGTTTGGCAGAACGCCAAATCGAGGAATGAGTGGGAGTGTCTGTAAAGGCCTTGACACCGTTTGCCGTCTGGATTAACTGGCTGTGCTGTTGTGTACAAGCAGAGCAAAACTCATCCGTCCTTCTGAAGGCCGTCCCCTCTGAAAACATAACTTCCTACTCTTTTCTTTTGATTAAGTTCAAATATTGCTAGTCAGCTTTTAATAAGTTTTATTTTGCCCTTGCTTACAAAAACTTTCGATAACACTAAATATTTTAAGAAACATTTCGTAAAAGATGGAAGCATATTTGCAGCTATAAAATATTTTATGGATCTTGTAATATGAATTCTCTTCTTCTCCAGTTTTGATAATATTGCCACAAAGCTGTTAACAAGAAATAATCATTTAATTTCATAAAACAGGTAAAAAGTTTTCATCAATATAGGTAGCTGTTTTAGTTTTTTCTATCTTATTATTTGTGAAGAATTTTGTTCTGTCGTTGTATTCATACTAACGTTAGTTTAATATAATGATTTTTAAAAAGTCCTCTGCTGGACATTTTTTTCCGGTTATGTTTATAGTGAATTTCTTTTCGTGACGCACAGCATTTACTCCAAATTATTTTATTTTTTATTCGTAGTATTGAGTACGATAGCGTTTATAGTCTGTTACATTAAACACTTCAAGGTCTTTACGATGCTTCTGCATTTACGATCGTAGCGTGTCGTCATCTCACTGAGCATTATTTTCTTTGCCCCATCTGAAACTGTAATTCAAATCATGCTTGATTGTGCAGTTTCCACGAAGCGGCAACAGACTAAATGGAAATGACGTGAGAAAAAGATTATAGGACTTATGTCCGGGGGGGGATACAAACTCGTTTCATTTCGTATAGCCGCGGTTGCAAAGCAAGCCGGGAGGAAAAATAAGACCTTGAATTGCCCGTTCAAAAGTAGCAGTCTTCGGTGGGATACTGTTAATTTTGGAAGTGAAAGGTTTATAATGAGTACATTAATGGCTGTTTAGATTTTGCATATTAATTTTCTGAACACTGATAAGCGGAATTGCTTATTTTTATTATTGCTATAGTTATTTCTATCTGTGAAGGGGAATGTGGCTGTGGTGCACTTCAGTTAGGTTCTTTAAATTAGAAATAGATAATATGTGGTCTTGGTATGGAAAATTATTCAGGAGAGAAATGTGTTTTTATTAAAGAATTTATAAAAATACTTCCTTCCCTAAGCGGAAAGCGTAACCAGGAGCTTTGCATTCATCCTTAGGAGTCAGATTCAGAACTCATTTTACCCCTGACACACATCCACTTGATGGTTATATCAGCAAAGAGCCACGGTCAAAGAGAACGTTCTCTCTCACCAAGATTCCCCTCATATTTTGTTTCCACCCACTCATACCCTCACGCCCTCATTCAGTTTCGCCCTCTTTTTAGCATGATATCTGAATTTTCATCAGCTATATTTTAAGTATATTTAATTTTTGTGATGATAAAAGAACTTTTTTCCACCTACAATCAGAGCTTAAATTTCGCCGGATACCGGTTCCGATGCTTCTTAGTTTTTGTAATAAATCATAATTCTAGTCGGAGGACACATCTTAGCCTAAATAAGCCTAAATAAGAAGGTTGTGGCACCTTTTTTATGTAATTGAATAACAATTTCAGTAGAAATTTTATCTCGAAAATTTCATTTTTAGCAATAAAATTATATTAAAAATCGCTTATTATATTTAATTTATCTCTTTACATTTAATTTGATTTTAATTATTTAATTACTTTAATCTTTAATTATTTCAATAAATAATTATCGAATAAGTTTCAATTAAATTATAATTAATTATATAATAATTATTGATTAAATAACAATAAATAAACATTAATTAAATAGCTATTAATTATAATACTTAACTATTTAATTAAATAAAAGAATAAAAAAATATTAAAAAAAATTTAAAAACAAAAAAAAATATTAATGAGTTTAATAGTCATTTTAATTATTTATTTATTCTTGTTCCTCTTTGCTGACAGTCTTCCATAGGGCTCCAGCACTTCTAATTTTAGAAATTAAGCCCTGCCTATGGACCGTTTTGCCTTTGTTCTCAAAAAGGTGTTTCTAAGGGTTAACCACGATGATTTGATGGACTTTGAAAAGTAGTGGAAATCAGTACCCCTGGAAATTTTATAAAAAGGCATGGGAATTATGATGCTTACTTATGTTCCAGAAAAAAGACCATCTAAAGTACTCTTCACATTTTAAACATTAAATGGCCCCAAAGTTATTCTAAAAATGTGTAAACACCCTCTGTAGTTGCAGATTATTAACATTTTTCTATGGGCTAAGAGATGGGAAACACTGTTTGTGTGATTAAACTGAACTGATTAGTTTCAAAGTGAACTTTTTTTAAAAATTTTTGCTTATTGTTTTGCAGGGCAATCAAAACATTTCGTGAAGTATTATATCTTGATCCTGGATTTTGTAGATCCAATGAAATTCATCTGAGGTTAGGTTTGATGTTCAAAGTTCTGCAAGACTATGATTCAGCCTATAAGCATTTTTCGTTGGTGCTCGTAGATTCCAGTCCATGTTCTTTAACAAAAGCAGAAAGTAAGTTGATTATTAATTTATTTCTATAATTATTTTCTGTATTGACTCTTTTATAATATTAGAGTATGTAGTAGTAACAGTTGGTATAGGTGTATGCATTGATTATAAAAATAACCTAAATACAGTACAAAGTCCGTAATCTGGACGTCCATTATCCGGAATGATCTATAATCTGGACCTCAAAGCCACAAACTTCACGCATGCGCGTAAAGTATACGCATGTGCGTGTTGAAAGAAATGTTTAATAAAGTAAACAAATAAATATTAAGCTCTTTTTTTTTTTTTTTTTTTTTTTTTTTTTTTTTTTTTTTTTGTAAAATTTGATACCCTTTAGATCATAATTGCTCTTTATTTCATAAATTATGGTTTCATATTTTTAATTGTATAATTTCTGTATGCCATCCTACCAGATTTAAATTGATGATCTATAATCCGGAAAAACCCTTAATCCAGAATCGCCGAAGTCTCGACGAGTCCAGATTACAGACTTTGTACTGTATTTCAATAACCATCATCTGCATGGGTTATAGAAACACATATGTGAAAATTAACACCAGGTCAGAGTTCATCATTTACAGAAAATACGTTTGTTGTGTTAAAGAAATTTGATGTTGACTTCCATTTCTGCTGGCCTACTGATACAATTTGAATTCTGGATGAAATGTGAATGCTTACTTCAGTTTTGTTGTACTGCCATGTGTCACTGGTTCATGTTTACAACACAGAATGAAAGAAGTTGATGCTACCTTGTTTCATTCTGTATCGGTAGATCTAAAATTTTCAGTGTTATCCACATGTTTGGAATTTGATTATACTATTGAAAATATAAATGTACTCAGTAGAAAGTCTGAAATCCAGATGTCCAATACCGTGGAATAATCTAATATACATATCACTAGACAATAAATAATTAAAATAAAAAAAATTCCTGCCCCCTTATGAAATGAAGAATATAATACTTGCTGAAAAGAAGCAAGTGTGATTTTCTTTTCTTGATTAGCTGAGATCCACTTCCATGTGCTTGCTGGTTAGGGTTTCAAATTATAGCCAATAATAATATATTGATTGACATCGTATTGATATTGGCCAAGGCCCTTCCCACACGAATGCTCTGCAGGTCCTAAATTCTACTGCCCAGTACTTCTTCTAAGCTCTAAAAATTCTAGGATCCCTAATTTTTGCTGCCTAGTGAATTCGCTCCAGTTCCACCAACGGTCCTTTTGGGTGTCAGCATTCTTCTGAGGTTGAAAATAAGTGGAGCTGCCATGTCTGTATGTCGCCTTACTAGTTTTAAATTGATTATTTAAAAATTGGAAATACCCCAAATCCATAATTGCTGAAGTCATGACTATTTTGGATCTTGGACCTTGTACTGTATTTTTTGGGGGGGGTGTAAAATAATTTCTCAAATTAAAACTTTTGTTTTCTCATGAAATTACTCAGAAAACTGCAAGCAGTTTTGCGGTTGTGCTTGGGAGTACAGTCAAAAGTCGTTAATTCGGACATCCATAATCCGGAATAATCTATAATCCAGACCTCAAAACTACAAACTTTCTGCGCATGCGTCGCGTTGACGTAAGACCTTTACGGCTGCGAATTTGCGTGTGTGCATGCGCAAAATACGTTTACGAATGCGCGTTTAATGTATAACGGACGGTATAAGCTAAGCTCTAATTATCTATTTCAGTTAATGTTGCAGATTGCGTTGTTCCTTAATCTTCGAATTGGATCCGGCTTATTATTTTTTGCACGAATTGGATCCGGCTTATTATTTTTTGCAGACTGTTAGAGCAATTTCATAAAAGTAAGCTTGAACTTTCGATTATGTCAAATAGAATTTCCGATTTATATTTACTAATATGTAACGGATCTACAAAGCGAAAGTATGTTTCGGAGTCCATTAAACAAAAAGTGGAATTGCTGTAAAAAATGGATAAAGGCATATCCTTTGTTTATCTAAACTTTAACGTTTGTTTATCTAAACTTTGTTTATCTTTAACGCTGGGGACGGGCGCGCAATGAATTGGAAGTTGATCTGTCAGCACTATCCTTATCTTCAGGGCAGATGTTTTTATTTTATTTGGCTTATAATTGCTTACTGAATGTAGTATTTCATTTCGATATACTCTGTCTTTGATATGATTTAAATCAAATGCCTTGTCATTATAATTCGCTTCCGATAGCGAAGAAAGTAACAGAGGTTATTGAAAACGAAAAAATTTCGATTGACAAATTAGTCGGTATTCTCGACACAGCAATTATAGGACTTGAACAGCGGAACTTTGTAACTGAACAAGAAATTATGTATGTTTATAGAATTAAAGACAATGTATTATCACATAAAAAACGAAGCAACTTAAACAACTTACATTGAAAGAAATGTTTAATAAAGTAAACAAATAAATATTAAGCTTTTTTTTTTTTTTTTTTTTTTTGTAAATTTTCGTACACTTAAGATCATAATTGTTCTTTGTTTCATAAATTACGGTTTCATATTTTTAATTTTATAATTTCTTCATGCCATTTTACCAGATTTAAACTTATGATCTATAACCGGGAAAAATTGATGAACCGGAATCGCCGAAGTCCCGATTATTTTTAATTTTATAATTTCTTCATGCCATTTTACCAGATTTAAACTGATGATCTATAATCCGGAAAAATCGGTAATCCGGAATCGCCGAAGTCCCGACGAGTTTGCATTAACGACTTTTGACTGTATATGAGTCATTCATTTGCTCAATCAATTAAATTCCACTTATGGAATTTTTTAAAATCTAGTATCTTATTTATAGTCTCTTGATTAACTCTTAAAATTTGGATTCAGAATAAGTGTCATTGAGGATTAATACTACTAAATGACAAAAGTTTCTTTGGATATGGAATAAAAAGTAACGTTTTTCAAAAAGCAACATGATTATTTCTACATTGTAAATCATTCCATTAATGGAATTCAAATGTCATGGAGAAACTAATAAGTAAATTTTTAATACAGCAGTATGCATATAAGCCTTTGCTAACAAATAGTGAGGAAATTATTGTGGTAAAATTTGTAAAACGTTGTTCATTTAAAAGAAGTTTGGGTCGGCTTATCATACAGGTACAAATCAAATGACAGCATCCCCGCTTTTTTGTGTGTGTGTGTTTTGCAACTTGGATAAAAAATTTATGTATACTAAACTTATTATATTGGTGCATAATTAGAATTTTGTAAGAAAACTTTGTGTGTCAATAATTTCATTTTTCATGCTTTCGGCTATGCATTCATTTAGTGACAAATTTATTTAATCCGGAGAAATTTTATCATATCAAATTAAGTATATGGCGACTTAATTCTAAGAACCATCAAAACAGTCTATTCAGATTCATTCAAAATGCAAATATCAGAATCCTCTGTAGTTTTATTGAAATTCGCTGAAATTGTAGAAAAAAGCCAAATCAATTCATATAAATTTTTATTAAATAAACTTAATTATTTGCGTAATGATTCAAATTTTGTCAGTATCAAGTCATTCATGGAAAAGTCCCAAAAACTTTTTCATCAGATGATTGGTATGTTGTAATCAAAAGTAATAAAAAAAAAACTTGTGTTTCAAAGCCAGTAAAAAGTTTGTATAACTATCAACATTTTCTGTTTCAGTACAAAATCGTTTTGAAAGTTAAAGTCAGTGGTATTTTCTTTTTGTTTTTATTTACCAAATTAATTATTTCTTCAAGGTCATGGAAAAATTATAATAATTACTTTAAGGATTATACTGTGGAATCTTGATCATAGTCACTCATGATAACAGATAAAGGAATATGTGGTTTATTTCTGACACTATCAGCTTCTTCTAATAATTAGTTGATAAGGAAATCAGTGTTAATTAGTAGTCAGTTTTTAGTGTGTATATTATGTAGCCTATATAAAAAATCAAGATTATAATTGCTGATTAGGTTCTCTAAGTGGCTGAATGAATAATATAAACTTGCAGTCAAAGTAGTGACAAATAGTAAAACTGAATTGTCCCATGCATTTGCATTTTGTAGGTAAAAGATATGCCTGTGACAATGTATTCTACAGTGTTTATTTGAAATTGTCTTCTGAAAAACAAAGCGGGGTTATTTTATCACTTTTCTGTGCTTTTTTTATTGTGAAATTGATTTAGGACAGGAGTGGCTCATGTATTCATCTAACTGTGATATGTAAAATAGTAAATAGGAAATGAGAAATTTCTAATTTGAACCTGAATTCAATGAACCTTTTTAAAAAATATCGAGCTAGAAATTTTAAAATTAATTACATCTGTTTTCTGTATCATGCCATTTTATAATTTTAATATGTGTTCTTGGTTTTTCATTTCAGTATACTTCCACATCGCACATCTGTTTGAAATTCAGGTTAGTAATTTTTATCCTTCTGAAAAAATGGAATTTATTTTTGTACATGTAGATAATCTGAAAATATGAGCCACAATATGTATTGAAATAAGCCACCCAGTCGGTATAGTGGTCAGGGAAGCTGATTGCGATGCCTGAAGGGCCTGCATTCGAATCCCGGAGAAGGCATGGTTGTAACTGTCTGTCCCTTCATAGGAAAGGCAATGGTGGCCCACTTATTAGGTGCCTCCATAATAAAGAGACCACCAGATCCAGCCTTGTATAGATTAATGGACTGGGTTACATTTGTAACTGTTCACAATCTGCCATTGAAAAAAAAAAAAAAATGTATTGAAATATAATAGTCATCCAGAGTGCTTCTCAAAATGAGAGAATATTTATTCCAAATTTTTAAGTAGCAGAAAATTTATAAACAGATTAACACTATCAATAATTCATACAAATCATTATATATTATATATTATTATTTTATATCAGTGTTTTATTATTTTAAAGTTTATTTACATTTGTTATAAAATATCAATTTTTGTAACTTTTTTAACATTCGAGTTACAAATGTGTAATAATGTTTTACTTTAAGTAATTACATGCAGTCAAATCTCATAAACACATCATTCTAAGGCTTGATTAAAAAGGGCTGTATTTAGCAAGGAAATTTTAATCTTTAAAATTTTCTGTACATAAAATTTTGAATCCTATTTAATGAAGATTAGATTTAATTATTTCTTTCTTGTCTTTAAATATAGATCAGTGAAATTTGGTAAAATATGATGAGCTTATTAAGAAAATAATTGAATGAACTCTTTGTTACCATATTGATAAACGGAAAAAAAAAAAAAAAAAAAAGATGGCCCTCTGACAATCTTAAGTATGAGGAGTTTGGCTTTTTAAGTGTAGATAATTTTCAGAATTTACTAATATGCAATCCCAGTCCTGTTTTTATCAGATTATTAAATAGTTGAAATGGCAAGAAGTGAGGCAGTTTGGGTTCTGAACATTTAAGGAATTCCAAGAAATGAACCAGTTGAGAAAGAGAATTTCTTTTTATTCCACTTTAAGAATTGTTTATATGATTTCTAAATTGATGTGATTTTTTTAACACAATAGTTAAAACAGTTGGAATTTCAAGAATATAAAGAGGATAGAGAAAGAAAACTAGATTCCATTCCCTAAAATTCAGTACATGCATTCAAGTTGTTTATGTTCTGACTGGATTTCTTTTGGTTTGGGAGAAGTTGAAAGAATTCAGGCTATGGCATTGTGTTATATCTTGAAACTAGTGTGATTCGGGTTTGGAAAGCAAATAGTTCTGGTAAAAGGAAAATAGGAATGGAATAAATTTATCTGCTCAAAATGGTATAGTAAACCCTTGTGTAGGAGTAAGATAAATGGATTAAATTGTGTAGATGAATAATTGAGATGTTCTGTGATTCTGAGAAAATGTGATAAGTGGAATGACATGTTGATGTGATAAGTGGAATAAGTTGATGTGAAAATGTGATAAGTGGAATGACAGGAGATGGCTTAAAGTGTAATACAATATTTAGTACTATTAAACATAAATTTACATGATTTAATGATAAATTATTATGTCAATAGGCATATATTTTCTTAGCTTAATTTTAGTTGAATGGAAATAAGCCATGCAATTGGTTTTCTCAAGAAAGAAAGGATTTTTTAAAATTTTAATTTAGTATAGAAAACTAAAAGTGCTAACTAAGTTCTGTGTTTACCAGTTTTGCATAAATGAAAATGGGTTGCATGTTTAGGCAAATAAATATAATTCCATTTGATCAGAAAAAGAGTGTTTTGTACGTTTCTTTATGGGGAAAGGGTATTGTTAATTTTTTAAAATAAAGTATGATATATGTAAAAATAAAAAGTTTTCTCATTTGCGTTTCTGTAAACATGTTTTGAGTTTACGAAAAAGATGAAATCGTGCTATCCATATTTTGTGGTCAGTCGAGGTGGGTTAGTATGAATACTTGAAGTTCTGCTATAATTTTTTATCTTTTTGTATTCGTGAGCTGTACTTGATACATGTATGTTAATAGACTGAAGGGTATTGTTAATTTTTTAAAATAAAGTATGATATATGTAAAAATAAAAAGTTTTCTCATTTGCGTTTCTGTAAATATGTTTTGAGTTTACGAAAAAGATGAAATCGTGCTATCCATATTTTGTGGTCAGTCGAGGTGGGTTAGTATGGATACTTGAAGTTCTGCTATAATTTTTTATCTTTTTGTATTCGTGAGCTGTACTTGATACATGTATGTTAATAGACTACAAAGGAATTAGATTATTTTCTCTTTTATCCACTTCTTAATAATTAAAATTTTTTATTGGCATTTGTCTGAAAATGTAATTTGTGAAATCGTATAATTTTATATGCATAGAAGATTTTTTACCTCATTCTTAAATGTGGACTTTGACAAATGTTACATCTCGAGACATTTTATGCTTAAACATTTGTCCTGAATCTCATTTACTTGGTTTTTGATTGGTCAAATATTCCTCGCATATTCTCCTGTCGTATATATTTTCCAGCGTATGATTTATAAACTATGGCTTAATAATAACCAATGTAGGTGTATGCATAGCTAAGAAATTACATTGTATAAAAGAAAATGTTGTTGAAATTAATAACTGAATCCACTCCTTAATCATATAATTTTTTAATTAATCATCTATTTGTATGTATTTTTAATGTGCCATGTCTTTCACTTCATCCTGCCTCTCATAAATGGTGTTTACTATGTAATTTTCTCATCTCAGTTTTCAAGAGGTAAAATTAGTAAAAAAAGAGGGAAATATATGATTGAGACAGTATTTTAAGCTATAAAATTATTTTGTATTGCCTGTATGTGCAATGCATTTCTGTTTAAACTAAAATGTTGCTGATTAATGAAACCACATTGCTGCCTGTGCTCAGTGATGAATAGGGGCTGTGGTGGTGGCATCATCTGTTGAGAAGAATATCATCCTTGAACCCAAACTCCGAGGATGTTAAATTCAGACTGGGGAATTCATGTTTGCAAACTCCATGCTTTAGTGCCCGTCAGGGGCTCACTTTTGTGAGTACGGGTGTGGCAATCCTGAGGTTCCCTAGCCCTTCAGGGGATCATCTTCTTGATGAGATGGGTGTCACGATCCTGGGGTCCCAGTGATCTATCCTCTTTCTGTCTCCTTTCCTCTGAGCTGAAACTTTTTCTCCATATTTTCTCCCTTGTGGGTTTCCTCTTCGGAGGTTGGGGCTCGTCATGAGAAGTTGGAACAGCCCTTGTTTCTAGCTCTCAAGTGGCGAGAAAACTACCTACGTGTTTGCCGTGCATGGAGACCCATGTCGCTGGAAAGGAGGGTCCTAGTAGTTGAGGGGCGAGGTACTGTTCCCAACACTCAGCTTTGGCCTCTGCTTCAGCTAAACGGGAGGCACCTTAGTCGTTCTCACGGGTGCGTTCTGCATTCCCTTGTTGGGCTCTGTGGTGGGCGGGGCCGTCGGACCCAAATCTTTTATCTTTCAATCTTGGCTTCTCTTTTAATTAAAAAAAAACCCGAGTCAAATGACACCAATCAAGATATCGAAATCATTAACAAATCTCTTAGCAAGAAAATTCGTACCGCTGCTAATGCCAAAGAAACTACTGAATGTCCTTGCTTTGTTGTTGTTTCCAGTGCCTCTGGAGAATTGAAAAAAAATGTCTTCTTTCCTGATGAACAAATATATTCATTCATGCATAGGTGAGCCAAGAAATATAAAGCGTCTTCGTTTTGGAGACCTGCTTATTGATACGGTTTTGGCCACCCAGTCTGCTTCACTTTTACGACAAACCAAACTTGGACGTGTATCTATAACTGTGTCAGCACACAAAGCACTTAATTCCTGTAGAGGCGTGATCTCGGAAATTGACCTTTTGTATGTTTCAGAAGAAGAGTTCGTCTCCGAGTTAGCTAACCAAAAGGTTTGTGCTGCTAAGCAGATCAAGATGCGTAAGGAAGGTCAGTTGATTTACACAAAACATGTGATCCTGACCTTCAAATCGCCTGATCTGCTGAAGAATATCAAGGCTGGGTATCTAAATTGCCCTGTAAGACCTTATATTCCAAACCCTATGCGATGCTTCCAGTGCCAGCATTTTGGCTATTCCAAGATGTCCTGTCGTGGGACCCTGACGTGCACTCGGTGTTTGTCCGTTGGCCACGATAGCAATAATTGCACCGCTGCAGCACTGTGTATTAATTGCAAGGGCGACCATCCAGCATTTTCCCGTTCATGTCCAAAATGGAAAACAGAAAAGGAAGTGCAGACGGCAAAAGTCACTAGGAACATCTTATATGCTGAAGCCAGAAAACTAGTTCAAAGCACACATTTTCAATCAAACAAATCATATGCCAGTGCCATTAAATCTACAGGTACCATTGCCACCCAAACTTCAATAAGTACACAAACTGCACCAAATAAAACCCAGCAGACTGCAAGCAAGAAAAAAGGAAAATCCAATGCATGTCATACAAAATAAAGAAACAGTTATTTCAAGCAAACGAAAAAATATCCCAACAAAAACAGTTAACAAAAATAGAAGCTCCAGCAATAAATAGTTGACTAGATGGAATATTATCTGAATCTGTAGATTCAGATAGTATGGAAGTGGAGGAGGGACTGGAAGTCTCTAAACATCTGCTTCTGCGCAAAACTGAAAAGCAACACAGAAAGAACAAACATCAATCGTAATGGCCAACCTCGTGTCATGGAACTGTCGTGGTTTCCACCAAAATTTCCTTGACATCAAAGCTATGATCAATGCTCCGCAATACAGGAAACAAATCTGAAACCAGATCAACAAGCAAAACTTCGAAGGTTTTCTTTCGTGAGTCTCACCTCTCTGGACTATCCCTCAAGTTTTTTTCCTTTGATGACATCCCTCCAAGTTGTCGCTGTACAGGTAAATTTTCATATTGTAGTTTCAGTCGTTTCTCTTTATTTGTCTCCTAATGAGTGCATTGATCAGCAGGATTTAAATGAACTTGTGGCTCAGCTGCCTGAGCCTTTTATCATAATGGGTGATTTTAATGGCCATAGTCTGTTGTGGGGAAGCAAAGACACCAATTCATGTGGAAGACAAATTGAGCAGGTAATTGAAGATTTGTCTCCTGAGTGCTATTGCCTTTGTCTCCTGAGTACCATTGCTTCTGTCCATTGCCTTTGTCTCCTGAATAATGGGCAGGACACATACTTCCATGAACCTACAAGGACATTCCACGCTCTTGATCTAACCATCTGTTCACCATCTCTATTGTCATTTTCCAATTTTAGTGTTGGAAGTGATCTGTACAATAGCGATCATTATCCCATTCTTTTATCTCTCGCACGAAAAGGAGCAAACCCAATGGCCAGACTCCCTCGGTGTATACTGGATTGGGCAGACTGGGAACTCTTCTCTTCCTCCACAGAGCTCTAAGAGAAAATGGTAGAAGATGGGCTTATCGATGATGCAGTGGAAGCAGTTACAACTGCTGTTACTCAAGCAGCTATGCTCTCCATCCCTAGAACATCAGGAAAAATACTAAAATTTTCGAAACCATGGGGGAATCGTGACTGTCATGCAGCACTGAAAAAACAGAAAAAAGCATGGAGAATTTTTCATAGATACCCTATTCGGCGAAACCTTATGGCATTTAAAATCGCGAAAGCAAATGCGCGAAAAGTAAGAAGGCAAAGCAGCCAGAGGGATTCTTAAAATTCATATTGTGTCATCAATAACATCCTCTATGCCTAGTAAGCAGGTTTGAGAAAGAGTTCGAAAAGCATGCGTTACATATAAAGACCACTCACTTTCCTTTTAGGAAAAAGATGGCCGAGTGATTAGTTCCATAGAAGAAATTGTGAATACTATTGGTGAGACATTCGCTGCCGTTTCTTCCAGCAGGAAATATTTACCTGCATTTCTTTTTATCAAGCAGCACTCTGAAATGAATCCCATTGCATTCAACTCTTCCAGATCTGAGCCTTACAAGAGATTTTACTATGCTTGAATTAAGGAGAGCTTTGTTGCAGACACATAGGTCTTCCCCAGGTCTTGATGGCGGGAATTACGAAATGCTAAAGCATCTGTCCTATAAGTCACTGAATGCCCTTCTTACTCTTTATACTAGAGTGTGTAAGGAATGTACTTTTTCCAGTGCATGGAGGAGAGCTGTTGTAATTCCTATTGCTAAGCCAGAGAAAGATCCAAATGAATCCCTCCAACTATCAGCCAATTGCCCTTACAAGTTACGTATGCAAGCTGTTTGAAAAAATGGTAAACAGCCGCCTAGTCTACTTTTTGGAAAAGAATAATATTATATCACCTTATCAAAGCGGTTTTCGAAAGGGGAGAACAACCATAGATAACATGCTCTTTTTAGAGACATCCATTCGAAAAGCTTTTGTAAGAAGTCGCCTTGTCTCGGTATTCTTATTCTTTGATATTGAGAAAGCTGATAATGCATGGAGATACAGTATACTTCGGGATCTTCACGAGAGTGGCTTGCGCAGCAACCTACCAATTTTCATTCAGAATTTCTTGAACACTAGAACTTTCCAAGTAAGGATTGGGTGTGTTTTGTCGGATGTTTTTGAACAGCAAGAGGGTGTGCCTCAAGGCTGTGTGCTTAGTGTAACCCTGTTCAATTTTAAAATAAACTCTATATTAAAAGAACTTCCTCCCACCATCTTGGGATCTCTTTATGTTGATGATCTACAGATTAGCTGTCGAGGGGCAGACATGAGATACGTAGAGAGGAAATTGCAGATGGCTCTGAATAAGATCCAAGAATGGTCAGAGAAACCGGGATTTTCGCGGCTGTCATCTTCATCCTCCTCACCATGAAATATGGTAGATGGCCATAAGTTATGCCAAGCATTTTTTTTACGTACCTGGAGAAACATCCTCTCACGATCTTGCGATGCTCCACAGAGCAGATTTTATGCTAAAAAATTAAAAAAAGTCTTGAATAGTCTTGCCACTGTACAAGAAATTTAACATACATTTTAAAAATGCTGCTTTATATTTGCATTTCAGCGCATGCACTATTCCCATATCCATAGGCTGAATGATAGACGTACAATTGAGGGAAAAATAATACGGATACATTATCTTTCACTAAAACTTTAAGTGAAGTATGCGCCGAACAGTTATCAACAATCAGGACTATTTATGAGTCATCAGGTAAACCAACCAAATTCAAATGTCGCCGAGCCTCGGATATAAAATGATTTTCAAACCAGTCATCAACACTTGTGTCAATTCATCAACACTTGTGTCATCCATGCTCTTTTATTTGCGCTATATTATATAACAGGGAAAATCGTTACTCTTTTAAACGCTCGAGGTCGTGCTTGTTTTCCAACTACGAAGAGTTTGCACTTGTGCTTTCCTGCAGCATTTGCGCACGGTAAAATTGTTAGTCTCGCTTTGGAATCTTTGACACCAGTTGGAGCCTTTTATGTAGAGATTGCCAAGGTATTTCGCGGTACATATTGCCAGAAAAGATCAGTTTCTTCAGCATTGTAAATTTGTTCTGCAGATAATTGTTCTCTAGTAATGAATTCAATGAATTCATCTGCAAATTGTTCAGCAGCTTCAGTATTAGCTGAAGATTTTTACCTAACATTTTTAATTGTCTTATACCATTGCGATTTTAAAATTTGGTTAACCAACATGTCGAATATGTGCACTCTCCGTTTAAGTTCATTTCTTCATGAAATATTTTGGCTTGAGCCATTACCATTGGACCCGTCAATGGCACGCCCTTGCTGCGACGCTATCTGACCCATTCAATCATCACTTTGTCATGATCGTCACTTTTAGCATAGCGAACTTTTTTTCTGTTATTCATTGCAAGTGGGGTGTCGGAATCCACAAAAAATTCAGAAAGTTCCTTTTTCTTTTTGCTTAAGTCGTATACAGTTGACTTTCTAATCTTATACTCCTTGCATAATTTTGAGACGTATATGCCTTTATCCATTTTTTGCAGCAATTCTACTTTTTGTTTGATGGACATCGAAACATGTTTTCGCTTTGTAGATCTTTTGGCAGCTCCAGCATCGGAAATTCTATTTGACAGCTTACTTTTATAAAATTGCTCTAACAGTTTGCAAAAAATAATAAGCCGGATCCAATTCGCAAATTAAGGAACAACGCAATCTGCAGCATTAACTGGAATAGATAATTAGATAATTTTAGCTTAGCTTATACCGTCCGTTATATATTAAACACGCATGCATAAACGCATATATGCAGAAAGTTTGTAGCTTTGAGGTCCGGATTATGGATTATTCCAGATTATGGATGTTCGGATTAAAGACTTTTGATTGTATTTAATGTGATAGTTTAATGCATAGTTAGAAATATGGATGCATAAACCAAAAACTTCCAGACGTGGCCATTTCAAAACATAATTTTATTCCATAAGTCACATCAGATCATTTTGGTAGACAATGGATTTATCTTATCATAGTTAAATACGATAATTTTGTGTACACGGGTTTTAAAAGTATGACTTAAGCATCTCGGGAAGGAAAGCATAACAGTGCAAAGATGTTTGCTTGGCAGAAGTTACGAAAAGAAATAACGTAATTGCTTGTGAAGCAGTATTTATACTATGTAGGTGCATATATACAGCTAAGCTGCAATTGTTTAATTTTAGGTTTTAGTTCCGTTTTTCAAGCAGCATTATGTAACTGGGAAAGATCTCGAATTTGGGAGAAAAAATGAGCATGGGGGGACAACATTAAATCTAGAATAGTCAATTTTGAAGTCGCTTATCATTTCTTACTGCAGCCTTAACTTCTGTGGTATTTAATTATATATATATATGTGTAATATATATATGTATGTAATATATATATATATATATATATATATATGTATAATGTATTTAGGTTTATATGTAGTGGGGTCTGCTGGAATAAAATCCATTTCCAAAGCGGCCCGCGAAATCCTTGGAGCTCGATAGTCCTGTTTGATACAATGCATTTGTTTTGATGATTTTTTCGAGTGTGTTCATTATGTTTTTTTATTCCAGGGTAAACATAAAACAGCTAAAGAAGCATATGAACAACTTTTGGAGCAGAAAGATTTGCCTCAAGTGATTCGAGCTGAAGCTTCTAAACAGCTAGGTTTGTTTATCCTTTGGTCTGATATAGTTTTTAAATCACAGCTTCTCCTTGCCCTAAGTTTCTTGCTAATGTAATTCTGGGCAGTTTTTTGTAGTGTCTGTAGCGGATCCAATGTATACAACACTGATTTTTGTTGTTTGACTTCTAAATTAATATTTGTTCTTTATTATCATTCCAAAGCAATAGATATTTTTTATTTCATAAAATAATTTTCTATGTACGAAATGTTTTTTCAGATTAATGCTTAGTTATGCTGATGTGTTAAGTTGGAAAGATGATGTACCATCTTAATTGGTAAATTAAAAAGATTTGAAATTTGATTTGGGGATTGAAATTTTATTTATATGGAGATTTTTAGCTTTTTTCCTTTTCATGCTGACAAAAATTATTGGTTTATAGTAAAAATTTTATGCTGAGGAATGGATGTGTTATAGGAATATGTATTGCACTAGAGTTACAAATTTTATTGAGAAATATTTTGTGTAGCATAATAAACTTTCATGAGTGATTATTTTAATCCAGATCATTGTTAATATTTTCCTTCCCATAAATTTGTCCTGCTTTTGATCTCATTTGCATATGACACTTAAATATCTATCATTGTGTTCCTAAATGCAAGAGAGCATTTTTCTTCATTAGGCATATGAACATTATTTAAAAATACTGAATGAAATATCTGAAATAAATAAATATTTTTAAAAGAAAGTGAATAAACCCTACCCCCCACCTTATTTTATTTTGGAATTTTAAGATACAGTTAGTTAAGTTTTCTTAATATGAAAACTGACTCTGATGTTTGGTTAAAAGAACATTTTTTAATTACAGTAAAAAAAAGCCCAGCTGTCCAGCATTCAACTAATTGGAAACCTCAAATAAATAGAATATTTTAGAAGTCTCACTTTGAAAAACTAAACAAATGTCAGATTTCTAAAGCTGTAAATCTGAATAATTCTAGATAGTTCGATTTAGTTTTTGCAAAGGTCGATTTAGTTTTTGCAAAGAAGTATGTATGTTAACTGCAATTTACCTATTTTTTCAGCATTTTGAAAAAGAATTTTAAATTTGGGAAGCTTTCTCTATATATCTGTGTATGCCATTTAATATTTTCAAAGTTGCAGGATCCTGCCATCAGGAAGAATATGCCTTAAGAGCCATGATATGTGACTTTGACCATGATTTGAAAATGGATAAACAGTGCTGATGCAACGTGAAAAATTATAAGCGATTTAGGTTGTGTATGTGGTATAGCAAATTTCATATCTACATTTCTAAGAACATCTGGAGTTCTTTATTTAACTAACAATCTGTTCTGTAAACTTGATTGGTGCAAATTTGGTGGTATCTTTGCCAATTTTTATGGTTGATGGAATTTCATAGTCAAAGATGTTTTGTATGCTTAAGTCCTATGGTATTTATCCACTTTTATGACTGATATGTATTATTTTTAAACCTTGCATAATTTTAAATATAGGTTTCTGGTGTTCAGGCTGATAACAAATAGTCTTTTTAAATTTTGACCAAAAAGTTCTATCATTCATTTGATTTTTCTGTTATGAATTGAATTTATTATATGCTGAATTATTCAGAATTTTCACATATCTGACATTCGACATTTTACAGACTTTCTGTATATTCAAGCTTTTACTGTATATTTGGTATCAGAAATGACATTAATAGTAATAGATAGATTTATTTTCATATGGAGGTCATTAGAAAAGTTAATTAACAAAAATGAGCGTAATGTTTGTAAATTTTGCAGGACTAACTTCTGTGGTGTAAATACAGAACCCATCTTCAGCTGCCTAAATGCAAATGAATGAGGTAGAATATGGTGATAATATAAGAAAGACTGTAAAGAAGTCAAGCTGCTGGCACCATCTATTGATGAAACAAGAAAACTAAAACGTAATTTCTCTAAAGGCTGAGGGTAAAGATGGATTTCAATGAAGGTCGTTAACCGGAACAGAAATATTTTTTTTCTATTGTAAGATGCCTCTAGAAAATTCACCAATAAAAAATGTTGCTCTTTGAATAATGCTCCAGAAAAATGGAAAGTACGATTTTTTGACCAACATTCCTGCAAAACGGTGGTTTTCTGTGTTTGTTTTTTCCTAATATATGCTTCTTGTTCTTTAATGTGACATTTTAAAGCTGTTTTAATTTGACCAATGTAAATTAAACCAGACTGGAAAGAAATCCTCCCCCACCCCCAAGACTGGAATTCACACTGGGAATTCTCAAGTATAGAACTGGAAATTTTAGGAATTGTTTACTTTTAAATAAAAGGAAACATCTAAGTACAAATCTTTCTGAAGTGTTATGTATTTTTGTAAAGGGATTTGATTGTTTTTGTGTGTAATAGAATGTTATATTCTTCAAATTTAATCATCTCCAAATATCTTCTTCTTCTTTTGTTTTTAATTTCATTCTGATCTGTTGGCATTGACTTAAAGACAAATTTGTGTTACTTTAGATACTTTTGTTTCATTGTATTACTTAATAGTGTTTCTCAGTTTCATAATTTGTAGAGACTAATATTAACCTTTTTCTCTTAGGGTGGATGCATCATACAGTAGAGGCTCTTGGTGACAAACCACAGAGACAAGCTCTTTCTCTGCATTATCTGCAAAAATCTATTGAAGCAGATCCAGCCAATGGCCAGAGTTTATATTTTTTAGGGCGTTGTTATGCTAGTGTTGGGAAAGTACATGATGCATTTGTTTCATATCGAAGCTCAGTTGATAAGGCGGAAGCCAATGCGGACACCTGGTGTTCTATAGGGTAAGCATAATTCTTATTTAAGTCATTGGTATGTGATGGGTTTGTAGTTGACTGAATATGTGTATTTTTTAAACCTGTTTCTGTTTTAATTTTTGTAGCTTTCTATCTTCAGATTGTTTTTTAAATACTGAAATGTAATACATTTCTTGATTTAAATGGTTGTTTTGTTTTTAAATGCTGAACTGTAATTCATTTCATGATTTAAATGGATGTTTTTTTGCTTTTTCCCTTCCTATCTTTGATTACTTTTCTCTTTCAGTGATATCTTATATTACCATTCTTAATATTCTGTGAATTTATATTTTCTACTACTTTATATACTCTTTTTTTTAAAAAAAATCAAAATGTATTTCATGTTTTTCTAGTTATTTCTGTTTGCTTTGTCAGTTATCATATCTATACCTGTTTTACTTTTGAAAGTCTTTGGCTAATTGTGTTATATTTTTCTTCATTGTGTGTCATTCATTAAGTTTCATTTTCAGTAATTTGACTTTTTGTGAGTATTATATTACTACCATTGTTACGTGCTACATACGTGACATTTCTTTTTCATCATTAAGTATGCTTCTAAAATATCATAATCATTCAGTGAAATATAATCAGTATAAAAGGAATGCTGGTTATTTTAAAATTTATCTTCATGGATTTTTCTGTCTTATGTAAAAGTATTAAATATTTTTCCTTTAGCTTCTTTAAGTTCTGTTTCTATATGGTAAATAAGATGTGGTGTTATTTCTCTTTGATAAAAAATTTGTATTGCATGTTTTCCCCCCGTTTTTGTATTAGCGTATTGTATCAGCAGCAAAACCAGCCGATGGATGCTTTGCAAGCTTATATTTGTGCTGTGCAGCTTGATAAAAGCCATACACCAGCTTGGTCAAATTTGGGTATTTTATATGAAAATTGCAATCAGCCTCAAGATGCTTTGAAGTGTTACTTAAATGCAAGTAATGGGAAAGGTGAGGAAATATTTATTTTGCTATTTATTTGTTTATTATCAAGAAAAGTAATTTGTTGATCAGTGTACTACTTCTGTACTATTTGTTATTTTTAATGTTATTTTATCATAAAATAAGTATTTTATTGCATAGTTTACATATCATACATTTTAATATTCATTCACTCATTGGATGTTTTTCTTAAAGGTATGAAATTATCATATATAGGGTAGATTCTATTAATATTCATATATTAATATAGGATTAACGTATGTCACTGGCTATTAAATTACATGTTTTTCTAAATTCCAGTTACTTTAATGATTAAGTAATCCGCAGTTGTTACTTTCTGTGCAGAAAATAAATGAATTACATCTATGTTCTTAAAATTTATAATTACCTATTTAAAAATTAAGCAATCAAATAATATTATTAATCTACTTATCTAATATTGTTACAATTTTAATTTATTGAATTCTGAAATTTGTTATTTCAGGATACTGATAAAATTTTATTTACATGTAATTTAATTTTGAAAAAGATACTATATAATAGGTTAAATTTTATTTAAGCTAAAAAAGATTGTTTAATTAATATTTAAACTTTTTCTTAATATGATTATTTCATACTGAGCAACAATTAATTAATTAGAAGTTGCATTAGCTTTGAAATTGATTATAACTTTTTTTATAGGCCCGGCAAATCCAAATCTGTCTTCCCGAGTAAGAATTTTACAGAATCAGCTTTCTTCTGCACCAACAAATAACGCTCAAAGGTTGGAACTTTTGTTAAAGAGCTAATTTTTTTTAATCTTTAATGTCTCTTATTGGTGTTCATGTTTGTATTAGATTAAATTTATCATATAACTTTTATTGCTCCATAATTGTTTACTGCAGTATGTGTGATTTGATTTTTCAATACGTAAATACACTAGGAAAAGCAGTGGATCAGAATGAAACTGGTCATGGGCACAGGGAAGAAAGACTAAAATATATTAATTTGAAATTATAAAAAGAGAAAAATATATTAATTTGAGAATCAGGAAACACACTCATTGCATCAAAAGTGGTCCTGAAACATTACATATTAAGGAATTAGGATTGTAACAATTCTCATATGTCTTCTCATAATTTTTCATTATTCTAGTAGTTTCATATAAGTTGTGAAATGAGTGTGTTCTTGTATTAAATATCATTTTTATATTTTACATGCATTTTTTTGCCTAGTCATTTTTATACTCCCTTTACCTTCTTATTATATTCAGTTATTTTTGTTGTCTCCGTATAGTTGGTATATCCAAGTCTACCTTATGAGCTGCATTATTATTTACTTTTCATCGAGACATTAGCAACTTTAGTAAAAACTGCTAATCTTCTGGATCTTATCCTACTTCGCAGTGACAGATACAGAAGGATATTCTTCGATGTCAGTAAGGTGTTCCAGTTAGATACTCCAGTGATACACTGCTTCTCACAGATAATGTTGTAGGGCCGTCTCGGGTTTTGATGGATGTAGGATTAAGAAATTATCGTCAGCTTGGCTACAGGATGAGAGCCAATAGCATGGATATTATAACAGGCTGCTGGTTGTCATTGATGTGACATTGGCCTGTGAGTATGTTGTACAGGATAGTTGAATGTGATTGGGTCTTATATGCAATAACATCCTGCATGATAACAGTAGGGATTATGGAAATATGCTCCATCATAATGAGGAGAGGTGAGCAGCATTAGGCTGTCCACAGGCACATATCTGTGTGGCAGGCATACAGGCATAAGGTTGAGTGAGAATATGAATTAATTGAAAGTGATATCTCTAATATGTGCATTCCTTCTGGCATGGGACCTCTATTGGGGAAATGTTGTCAGAATGAGAAACATTAATGGCAGACATTATAAAAGGCACCAACATTGCTATCATCTCTCCATAGTTTTTTAATACATTTACAAATGTCCTGTAGATGTAAGTAGTTGAATAAAGAAAAAATGTAGCATTTTGTGTGGTTGTGGAAGGCTTCATCTGTACGATGAGCTATTCTCATCAGCCTGCCACTGACAGAAGACATGTTGAAATAATATTATCTCACTGTTTCAATGCCAGGATCTTTCTGCCTTGTGATTTGTCAATATGACAACATTGCTCCTCAAACCTTACTCTCTTCTTGCATCCTCTGAATTCACTTGAATTGTATATGACCTCATTAGGTAGATGTAGGAGTAATTTTCATTATCTGCATCCAATGGCACTGGTATGGAAACCAGTCTGATTTCCATGATAGGCAAGCACAGGGCCTTTGTATCTTCTGGCTTGTTTCATTTTGATGCACTGTATTGGTACTGTGTGTGTGCATATGATAAAGGTAAAGTTCCAAAGAATGTTGAATTTTCAGTGAATAAAGCTAAAATTTTAATTCCACAGTATGTAAGAGCAGCATTAGGCTGTCCACAGGCACATATCTGTGTGGCAGGCATACAGGCATAAGGTTGAGTGAGAATATGAATTAATTGAAAGTGATATCTCTAATATGTGCATTCCTTCTGGCATGGGACCTCTATTGGGGAAATGTTGTCAGAATGAGAAACATTAATGGCAGACATTATAAAAGGCACCAACATTGCTATCATCTCTCCATAGTTTTTTAATACATTTACAAATGTCCTGTAGATGTAAGTAGTTGAATAAAGAAAAAATGTAGCATTTTGTGTGGTTGTGGAAGGCTTCATCTGTACGATGAGCTATTCTCATCAGCCTGCCACTGACAGAAGACATGTTGAAATAATATTATCTCACTGTTTCAATGCCAGGATCTTTCTGCCTTGTGATTTGTCAATATGACAACATTGCTCCTCAAACCTTACTCTCTTCTTGCATCCTCTGGAATTCACTTGAATTGTATATGACCTCATTAGGTAGATGTAGGAGTAATTTTCATTATCTGCATCCAATGGCACTGGTATGGAAACCAGTCTGATTTCCATGATAGGCAAGCACAGGGCCTTTGTATCTTCTGGCTTGTTTCATTTTGATGCACTGTATTGGTACTGTGTGTGTGCATATGATAAAGGTAAAGTTCCAAAGAATGTTGAATTTTCAGTGAATAAAGCTAAAATTTTAATTCCACAGTATGTAAGAGTTCAGTTTAGATCAAATCTTACTTTTTAAAAAAATTATTTTTCTCTTATTTAATGGCATAAAATTTCATCCAGTATAATTTTGTTAGTAGATGTGCCATTGTCTTTTATGAACTTCTTTTTCACCAAAATAGATTTTTATTTCCTTCCAAAATTCATTCCCTGTTTTATCTCTTCATTAGACTCCACCCATGCACCGGCATTGTTTTCTGTATGTCTATGTATTAGGTATTATTTCTATGCCTATTTAAAAATGTAAATTTTTATATATAATCTTGCTTAAGTAATTCTGAGTGCATTTTAATCAGTTATTTATGAACTAGTGAATTAGATTTAATTTAAAAATTAGAAAAGTAAAAATGTAAGCAAAAAGAACATGATCTATAACGTCATGAAATATTCTAATCTGTGCAACCATTGGGTACCAAAGATTGTAAATAAGAACTCTTTTGTCATATTTAGTTTTCTTCAGATTATATTTTCATATTTAAATCTCACTTTCTGCATTATGGTTAAATATTGTGTAGTTATTATTATTTAAATTTTGGTTATGCAAAGCAAGAAAAATGTTCTATATAATTTTTAAGGAACTTAACAGAAAAGTTACATTATACCTTTATATAATTGCCTTTTTTTACTTAGTATTTCATATATAATTGCATCTTGTTACTAGTTTTGATATTCTGCAGTTTGTGATATCTCTTATATCTTTACTGCTAAGCAGTTTCATCCCTCATGCATTTTAAACTATATTCCAATATTTTAGTCATGTTTTGTACAGTACAGTCTGAAATCTGGACATCCAGTAACTGGAATGATCAGTTCTCTCATGAAAGCTTTTTAGAAAAGAACCTTTTTCTCATGCATTGTAGGAATGGAGATCATGATACTAAAAGTCTGAGTGTGTGATTTTGGGCTCAATTAACTAAGGTTATTTTTTGTGCCAGAAAGCATCATTATCCACAATAGGATTGCTTAACTCCGTATGTTATTTTTCTGCTGGGTAATAAATAAACCACATTTTTGGTTTCAGTCCTCAGGTTGATCTGGGGTTGGATATTCAGCAATTTTTTTTTTTTTTTTTTTTTTTTTTTTTTTTTTTTTTATCTTATTGGTCTTAGACAGTTTGGAGTGGAATGCTATGCATGCTAATTTCATTTGTTGGTGTAACAAAAAATGGAGAAAGTGTTAGATCTTCATTAAGATTTCAGCTACTGTTACCAATTTTGCTGATTTCATCCAGCTTATTATTTTGTTCCATCTTATTATTACTTTTATTTTATCAAAATTAAAATTTTTGTAATAGATAACTAACTCAGCAAAAGGATATCGGTACAAAATATGAATATTTCGGGTTCCAGTTGCATTTCAATTTCATGAGATTGTTACTAAAAGTATATTGTTTATGCAGCATTACTCTTTCTTATAACAATAGGATAGCAGCTTATTCTTCTCTTGATGGATCCTGAATCATAAAAATTCATTTCAGTCTTTTTTTAAGAAAAAGATGAAAAACATAGTTGTGTCAGTAAAGAAGTCAAACCAAATTAGTGATGCACCCCAAGGAAAATACACAAGCAAATAAAAAAGCACCAATAAGCCTGGACTTCCCTTAAAACTTTTTCCCCCCCTCACACAATGTAGGAGTAGTCAATATGATACATAAGCAAAAACAAGTACACCATGAATGTGCATCAAGAATTTTTTTTTCCCCACCGCAAATAGTGACCCAGAGACTTTGTTTGCAGTGGAATGTTGGACATATTGGTTTCCTTTTGTTGGTGTAGCTGGTAAGGAGAAAGATTTCAATTAGCTTAAGCAATTAACAGTGTGAACTGTACCTTTATATACATACATGATTTGACCTAGCTAATTATTTTGTTTAGCATATTAATACTATAATAATATGTTATATATAATATTATACTATAATAATGTTAGTTTATCAAAATTAATGTTTTAGTAAAAGATGCAGTCTCTCATTCATTCTTCCCTGAAAACTTTATATTCGTCAGTCAATAAATGGATAACAGAAGGTTTTTGTCCTAGAGCTGAAAAGATATGCAGAGCAAAAAAGGTGCCAACTGTCGTTCGCAGAAAAGATCTGTAAAATTTTGCATTTAATGTTATATGTGAGAAAATGCAAAGAAAAGCGAAATGAAGATGATATAGCTGATCTCTCTATTACAATGCCTCAGTCGTCAGTCAGTTAACAGATGCTGAAACCTATATTATGGTTTTTTTAATCTAGAGAAAATATCCCCATCAATTTTGTAGAAAGGGATAAAGAGGTTATGGAGAATGGTTTGGTTTATGTGATTATGGCAAAGCCTCAAGGGCTATATGCCCAAGAGCAGAGATGCCTTTGTGGAGGACTTGCTAAGAAAAACTGGTTCGTATACATATTACAAATGGGGAAAACTAAAGAGGCCCATCCACCCAATCCATTCACAGGATTCAAACCTCGGACCGAACTACCATTGTACAGTAACTTTTACCACTCGGCAGCCAGTGGACGTTACAGAGAAAGATATTTCAATTCATGGGAATTTTCGACACTGCAAAGAATATAATTTCTACATCTAATCGTACTAGGACCTAGAAGATACTCTCTCTTGGTATTCTCTTTCCTTATTGTTTGTTTATTGTTTTGATGTTTATTGTATATTAAATCAGTTCTTTGGTGTATACAAGGTTCATTGAAAGCTTTATTATGTGATAATTATATTGGTAAAATGCTTTCATATTTTTATAATATGGTACATACATATCAAATTCTTATCTTCGCTTTTGTAAATATAAAATTTTAAGGAT
The DNA here is from genome assembly GCF_044657685.1 of Stegodyphus dumicola. Lineage (NCBI taxonomy): Eukaryota > Metazoa > Arthropoda > Arachnida > Araneae > Eresidae > Stegodyphus > Stegodyphus dumicola. The sequence continues at coordinate 189,505,290 of NC_140781.1, forward strand.
TAAAGCTTATGATGCTATTGCTATAATTCCTTCTGTTATGTAAATTGTGTCTTATTTTCAGGCCTAAGCCACTGCCATGTATTGAAGATGCTTGGAATTTTCCAATATCACAAGAAATGGCATCGAGGCAGAATGCTGCACAGGGGCAAATTGTAAGTTGTTCTTTGACTAACTTCTTACTGATAATTTGGTTACATATCTTTTGGAATTATTGAAAGTGCTGTTAAATTTATGTGATAGATTGTTGTATGAAAAAGAAAAACATACAGGTTTTCCAGTGTTAAAGTATTTAAATGTTTGTAATTTAATTTTTTATAGCATAATTAAGTAGGTTAAATGAATTATGCTGCCCAAGTGTAGCCATAGCTGCCATATTTCCTGGTTTTTCATCAGGCCTCTCAATTTTAATTTTTAGCTTTTACTAAGGAAAATGTTTCTCGGCAATAATAATGAACTTTGTTGAATTAGTGAAACTTAAATTTTGTAAATTCAACTACTGTATTCCTAGTACTTTTCAGAGTAATTATTCTTATAAAATTTTATATGCTCTGCATTTGCTTGCATTTGTAGAACTTTTTTTGAGAGATTCAATTAGTGCTGAATCAATAAAAATTATACTTTAATTTAATTTTGTTTTGCATCAATATACGATGCAGTGCTAAGTTTATCCACACAATAGTATGTATATTAATTTTTATTTAATCATATTTAAAATTCTTTTGATTAAATAAAAGCTTTCCTTCACTATGCATGATTTTCTCTGTGTAAAAGTAGCAAATTTCAAGATGTTGCCAAAAAAACGTAAAATTTAGAATATCTAATTAAATATTGATATACTTCAGGATTGTGAATATTGCTGTTACTTGAGTAATGCATTATGAAGTGAAAGTAAATCAATTTGGAAATTTTTTTTAATGGTGGCATTGTGCAATATTGAAAATTCCCCGATCTCATGCGAGAATCTCTTAGAGTTTTTATCTTTCAGGGTTGGCAAATATTTATTGGGTAAATATTTGTCCAACTGCATAGCAATCATTTGTATATTCAGTTTAAATATCTAGCTTTCACTTACAACTATTTTAAGAATTATTTTATATTAAAAAAATAATAGAGTGAAGAAAACACAAATTTAATATTACTAAATGTGTAAATAGCTGATCTTCACTGGCAGATAATTTTGTTTGTAAGCAAATATTCTTTTCAAATAAATTTCAGCCATTTGTCAGGCACATGTATGTCTTTAAAGGATAGTGTTTTATTACTTCCAAAGGAATCCATTATCTGGGATCATGTTTTATTTATCTCCTTCCTCTCTATTGTGATGTGTTTAGTTTTGAGTTGTGTTTTCTGATGAAAAATTTTTATATTGTAGCAGATGGTCTTGAGATGATTTAAAAAATCAATCTCCTATAGATGATTTGATTATGGGTTGTATACCTATGGATAGAATGTAATAAACGTAAGCTAGCAGTGTAGTACACTGCGTAGAAAGCATGCACGTGTATAAATAGCGCAAATTCAACCCTTGTTTGAAGCCCCTCCCTCATGGTTCTAAGATATTTATTTAGAAATGTAATAAATTTTGAACTAAGATTAATTCAAACAAGTCTGTATTGGTAATAAATGCGTGTGTTGATACATGTAATAGAATAAAAGTGAAAATTTGACTGATTTTACTTACCTTGCATATAAAGGATAATTATATTATATATAAGAATGCAGGATTCAAATTAATATGCAAGAGAAATGAATTTCATATATTTCTACTTTAAGCTGAGATGTCGCAAATTAACAGTATCATCTTATTTCTGAAATGTGCATTCTTTGTGTAAGTTTTTAAAAATATTTTCCTGGTAGTATTGGAAGTCCAGATTCCAGATGTTTTGCATTATAACTGGCCAATTTGCACTTTCAGCCAGCTGATTTGATGAAAAGCCAAAATGGATATTTTAACCTATTTCATGGAAGGATTTTCAAATAATTTACTAGTATGTGTTTTAATGATTATGATCATGTAGGGCTTTGTCTAACTAGCAAATCAGAGCATGTCTTATTTCTTACTGTAGGATTTGAGAATACTAACTGAAATTATTTCAAGATTTGTTATGTGGAATAACTGTATTTTGCTTTGAGACCAGAAGTAAACATACTAGTCTAAAAAAAGAAAAGCGTTTTTGTGTACTTAAAAGTTTTTTTTTACCTTAGTGAATAAACAAGTATTAGAAAAGTTCTAAACAATGAGAATTCTGAATACAAACAACCAGTGATATTCTATTATGAAGCGGTATATTTGAAATTTCTCTTTGAATTACAAAACATTTTATTGCTTTGTAAAACAAAATGCACACTATCTGTCATCAATAAAAGTCTTCATAAATTTCATAAAATATTCTTGTTTTGCTAAGTATGGTATTTCATATGTTCAAAAAAATATTCATATATATTCTTGATCAAATTTGTGAAATACCAACAAATTATTCTGTACTGTGAACTTTGTTTGATCAAAGCACTACTTGAACAAGATATTGTGAACTGACTAGACTTTGGGTTTTGAGCATAATGTATCTAAAAACCTAAACTGCTTGTTTTTATGTGATAGTAAAAAGTCAGTAAAGTACAAATGCATAATTATTTTCTACTACGAGTCCTAATACTGTAAATGTTTTACTTACTCTATACTTTGAACAAAAATTTATACCCAAAGTGGAAGGTGTCATTCTGCATAAACTAACTTAACTTTCTGGTAATTTAAATTGTAAATTAAATATTAACTAAATAAGGAGTCAAAGTGCTTTCATCCCACCTTTTGCTTTTAGGAAGTAAATAGATTGTTTGTTGCAATCATAGTGTTAGAGTGTTGATGTTTGAAAATCTGATTATCAGTTTATCCCTCTCGAGGGGGGGGGACGAAAATTCCGCAGGAGGTATCTTGTATTTCAGTTTATTCGAATATTTTCATTCCAAAATAATTGCTTTGTAATTAATAAGTAAATTTTACTACAAAAAATCCAAAATATGCATTTAATTACAATTTGAGCAATACTATGTGTTGAAAGTTTACCTATCTTTGACTAAAAGGTAAAGAAACTTCGAATTTTGCATTTTTAATACTTGTAATATATTTTACTCTTTCATTAAATTTTTTATAAACTATTTTGTTTCTTCGTGGATAGTGGCAATTCTGAGGGGGATATAGCTAATGTCAAGAAAAATGTGTATCACGTACAGATTGCAGTAACTGCATCTAATCTCTGGATTTATTTATTTTTTAAGATTTGAAATTTTTTTCACCTAATTATTTTTTCTGTGGTGACTGTCTTTATTTATCTATACATCCAGGCTTGTTTTCAGTGTCTGATTTTGGTTACCTGTAGTTTAATCAGCAGCAGATTCAAAACCTGTAATTTTTTGTTAGTTCTAGTTTGTTTAATTCTCTGCACTAAATTGAGATTAAGTATAAAAAGAACATGGTTATCCTAAATGTGATTTTTTAACTTTAATTACTGAAAATGCTACTGTGTTGTCTTATCTGATGTGAAGAAGAAGAAGAAGAAAAAAACTTTTCATGCAGAATAAAACATCTATTAAATTTTCTAACAAATAACAGTTTCTTGAAATATAGTTTTTGCTAAGTTTATTAATGTGTCGTATAAATCTTAACTATCTTAAAAATATTTCACTTGTGTAGATCATGCATGTGGCATTTAATTATTGAATTAAATTTTTTAATTTTTTATCATGGAAGTCATTGAAAACCATTTTAAAATGTAGAAATTCATCCTGCTTTTATTTGTTTGAAATGGATGTTCCTTTCAAATTTCTTGTTTTAAGATATTTATTTTTTCAATGCCATAATTGTACATAACTGTTACTATTACCTATATCTTAATAGAATCGAGTTAATGCTTCAGCACATAATCAAAGGCAGTCATACAGTGGATCTCAACAATCTGTGTGCACAGGGCAGGGATCTCAAAACCAAGTTGTGCAGGTACGGCAAAGTAGTTTTCGGAAAGTTTTTCATACTACTTTGTTCATTGATTTTTTTTAATGGTTCTTCAGGTGTTTTATTTATTCATCCATATTTTGTTTCCTGTTGTTTTGCTTATTTTGCACATGCTATGTAAGTTTGAATACTTGAGTCGGTATTAATGAAGAGCAGCTTTTTCTTTTTAATTGTGAGGTAAATGCTTCCTCTGTTTGAATGCAGAATTTGAGCCATCTTAAATTATGAACCTATTCTTAGTTATTTTGTAATATGGCTGCATTAATATTAGCTTTTTTAGATGGGGTCTGTGAACTAGCATTTCAGGTCTGTTTCTGTGATCTGTAAATATAAATTCTGCAAATTTTAAATATAGGTGTGCTGATTTCTCTGTAACAAATGTTTTATTTGATCCCCCTTTTTTTTATTTTTGTAAAATTGTTTGTGTGGTTCTTTTTCTTTCTTTCCCCCCCTTTTTTTTTTAATTTTTGCCTGTATTTTTAAAAACTGGGAATTATGAAGTACCTATGATTTCACATAGTTTTATGTATAGAGGAATTCATTTCTCATTTCCTTTTGTCATTTTCTTTGTTTAACTATTCTGTGCTTTTGATTATATGCAAGTTATGCAAATCATTTCTGTTATGCATCGGGTTTTCTTATTACGATTTGATTCTCTGTATTCAAATTTAGATTTAAATATTTAACTTAATAATTCTTCTGAATGTTATGCAAGTGAAGGCTTTCCAGTCATTTTTTAACTAATCTCAGCCTGTTATCATAGCTCAAAGTTGTAAAATTTAGGTATCTGTATGTTAAGTTTCTGACTGTAATTAGGCTTTAAAATGAATTAGGAAGTGAGTGACTGGAAACAAATGTTGAACAAATACATTTTGAATCACAGTTTATAAGTTTATACTGCTTATATTTTTTTTCATTGTATTAATTAATGAAAACAGTTGCTAACCACCAATTTAATTGCATTTTAATTAGTGCCAGCAAGGGCAAATAAGGCCAACTGTATTGAATACTTCAAGTCAGGAGCCTGCAAATAAGCGACTAAAACTATCACATGGTGTGCCTCAGACAAACGTAAGGAAACTATGCTGTTCATTGTATTTGTGTTTCTTTCACATGTACCTTTATTTTTATTATTAAAAGACCCCTTTTATTCCATAAAATTTTATATAAATATTTTTTCTGGTTCTTAATAATTTTCCATTTTTATCTGTCATTATTATAGCAAGTAGCAAATCCAGATAGTAATGCACGACCTTCATATTATTTAACTCAACAGCAGTTGCAGCTTCTTAGTTACCTTCAACAAAATCAGGTAATTATTGTTAATACTAATATAATCTTCCTGTAATTTAATTTTAATGAGTTTTTTGAAATAAGGACGTCTCAAAAAATAAGTATTGTGCTTAGTAAATATAGGTTTCACATGTGTTATTCTATGATGTAGGAAAAGCTCAGACATTTTATAAAGCAAGCATGCTGACCTGAGATAACTCATAGGGCAGTCTTTTGCCGTAGTTTCTGTCTTAAATGTAAAAGAAAATATAATTTTTTCATTTTCCATCATGCAGTTTGTACTGATTGTAATCTGAATTTTGTTTAACTGCCAATTTTGAATAAAGTTTTATGATTTGAAAGAAATATATAATTGATGTGGTAGAATAGTTTGCAAAATGTTCTGAAAGATAATATTTAAGCTTTGATTGAGAGTAATGCTGTAATTAGTGGAAATGAAGCTGAGGTCATATTACAAAAGGTCTACTGTGGCACTTGTTAGATAAGCATGTGAAATACAGGGTTGCCATGCTACCTGGAAAACCGGGAAAACTGGAAAAAGTCAGGGAATTCGTAAATTGACCAAAAAATTCAGGGAAAAGTCGGGGAATTTAAATGTTTTAGTCAAAATCCGGAAAAGTCGGGGAATTTCATACAACAATCCCGCCAAAAAAGGCGAGTTTTGCGCCGACGTCGGAAGAGATAATTTTTTTGGCGAATTGTGTATCACGTGAGTGTCATTCGGGCAGCTGGCATAGAGCCAATTTTTGCAGCTCCTATTTGATTGTCTTTTAGAACGGGAAAGCAAGATTCCCGCAACTTTTGGTTTCCAGTAACCTCGAGAATCGCATTTGCAATGCATGAACTAAAGTACCTGTTCTCATATAAAGTAAAATGGGTTTAATCCTAGTATACGGTACTATGAAGGTTAGAATAAAAAAAAAAAATGTATTGTAGAGAAGAAAAACCTCTCTGCAACATACAGGGCTCCGTTCCATTATAGAGGGAAACAGCTGTGCATGTGCGATATATCTGTCGCCAAAGCTTGAAACCGGTGTCGAAGGTCACGTTATCAAGAGTTCATAAAATGAATATCGTTTAAAATTTCTTTAAACTCTAAAGGAAAAAAAAATATTTTTTGGCGCAAGTAAATTAATTCATGGATTAGTTATTTTGAGGAGGGGAAACTACGAAAATCTGTCTTTAAAATTATTGCACTTGGATTTTTCGCAGTAATTTAAAAACGGATTTTCGTAGTTTTCTTTTTTGTCAAAGAACCAGAGTCATAGCTAGGGTTTTCAGCGCCCAGGGACAACTGAAGATTTCACGCCCCCTACTGCTTGCCAAGGATGGAAAAGATTTAATTCTAAAATATCGTAACATCAGTTTGGTGCCCCTCGGATTCTGCACCCGGGGACAGATGCCTCCCTCTAGCTACGCCCCTGCAAAGAATGTTTCTTAACACGTGTTTCTCAATTTCCTGTGCACATGGCGGAGAGGGAAATTCTGGCCGCCAGGCTCCGTTGCCATATCCCTTGGCAAATTTTCCCTCCGCTTTCTAGCCGCGTAATAGCATTTACGTGTATGGAACCTTTTCTTCTTTACATAGACGTTCTTTGGTTAGAATAATCTCCATGTATGGTACAGCGGGATTTGGCGACATGATGATGAGCAGTAAACAGGTCATTTTGTTCTTGGCGACAATTTTCAAAATCGTGCGAAGGCTGTACCGTATACTAGGATTTTACCACAAATTTTTCTTTTCTTTTCTTTTCTTTTTAATAAATACCTTGTCATTTTGCAGTAAAATAAAAAAATAGTAATCAGTCGTCTAGGCTAACCATGTAATATAACTATATTCGCTAAAATATCGTTGATTATTCTAACTCAATTTTTAAGTAATTATCTTTGTTATTCATATCATTTAACGTTGCTTCTTCCCTCTAAATTTATTTATCATTAGTAAATAATATTTCCAAATTTCAGGAAATTTTCTCTGGCACAATCCTGAAATTGATTCTAGCAGTATGATGACATCACGAAATTTAATGCACATATTTTTTCCTTATGTATGCTGCGAAATAAATATAAAATACCTCAATGTATTAAAAAAATATCATTAAATAGATTTCTTTCTTTCATTTAGCTGCAGAATGTCTGCAAAAAAAACTTTATTTTATTCCAGATTGGGCAGATTCTAATCTCAATCTTCAGTGGTGAAAACAACTCCTATTATAATTATATTTGTGTTTTCAAGTGTTAAGGTGCCTTTTTAGAAGACAACTCACACAAATTAAATTTACCTAAAATCTAACCTAACTTTTAGCATTGCGTTGTGATTTATGAGAACCGGATTAGCCTCATGTTGAACTGGTGATGATCATGAGTAATAATTAAATAAAATGTACAATTGTTATCCAATGTATATATCTTAAATTTTATTAAGTTTCTTAAGTGGAAAAGTAAACAAAGTTATCAAACAAAGTGTGCCAAGAATAATTAAGAATAAATGTCCTCTGGGATTTATTGAATAATTAAGTGAATTTGCTACACAGTAGAAGTAATACCATAATTAATTTACCTCTTAGCACAGCCAACGTACATTACGCGGATAGACTGGAATTTTCTCGAAACATACCTGGAAAAGTCAGGGAATTTCATTCTCCTGTTTGAGTGGCAACCCTGGAAATATTATTAAAATGTCCTAACAGGTATGAGAGACTTTATGTGTGCTCCCTTGAAGAAGAAAATTACACTATTATCAAGTCTGATGAAATTTTTTTACCAAGAAATGTGGTATCGTAAACAGGGTTCGTAGCGGTCCTTACAAGTGCTTATAAGTCCTTATATTTGAAAATAAAATATAAAGGCCCTTATAGGTGCTTACTTTTTCTTTAAAGCCCTTATTTTTTGTTTTTAGTGCTTATTTTTTGCTTTTAGTGCTTTTTTAATGAACACGCATTTTTCCCCCGTATCAAAACCGAAACTAAATAAACAACTTTTCTTCCTTATATGGAACGTCAGATGGTGAATCATGCTCCCGGAAATAGCTTTTCGCCCTTTCTCTGCATTAACGTAACCTGTGGTGCGTGCGAGAGTACAGACAGGTGCACGTCGTTCTATTGGTCAAAGAATTGCGAAAACCGTAGAAAATTCCGGTACATTCGGTATTCTTTTCCTCCCACCCAAATACTACACACGTTTGAATTTCTATAAATAATTATAATAATTTGCATTCTCGTTTCGCGTGGTCAGTTCATATTCGTGTTTATTATGAGCATATGTATGAATATTTATAATAATATAGTTGCAGTAGCTGCTGAAGTGTAGATAAACTTCCAAAAATGGGTGTATTTTTACACAGATTAGCTTTCTAAGGAATAATATTCGGAATGGCTTAAATAAAAGGAAAGTAATTGAATAGTCAATATATATATATATATATATATTTTTCCAAATACATTATACAGTACGGAGGTTGGAAGTTTCTCCCCTTTCTCCACAAAATCCTTTTTTTTTTTTTTTTTTTTCCCACTGCCCAATCTGGATTCAATAGGACTAAAAGTTTGACGGTCTACCCAACCCAAGCGAAGAATGATTCTATTCCAGAAATTTAACGCAGTCAGTTCAAAAGTAGAATCAAAAACACCCCAGATTAGTAAGTCACTTTCTTTTCCTTTATTTAGTTCTTTATTCTTCGAATACCGGGGCCGAGCGTAAAGTCGCTGAACACTGGTATTTCGGTCCGAGGTTCGAATCCCGCGAACGGGCTGGCTGCATGGGTGTTTTCGGGGTTTTCCCCATGTGTAAAGTGTATACGAGCCAGTTTCCCTTAGAAAGTCCTCCACGAAGGCATCCCTTCCCTTAGGCAGATAGCCCTAGTGTGCTTTGCCATAATTAAATACACCACACCACCACCGAATACCGGCAGCTGTTGATTCCGATTACGTAATATGACGTATGGAAGAATTACGCCGCACGCATTGCGCAATAGTGTTTGCTGTATTTTGCAGAGATAATTAATTTTGATGTTCAGTCTGAGATTTATTTATGAACACTTAAAAGAGTTTTACTGTGCTTTCTAAGCAGAATATTTCTCAGTTCTGTTGGTCTATTTTTATATGATGCACATATCGAAATGTCAAAATCATTTATTTAGCCGAGAAATCTACAGAACGGCTACAATCTCCCCCCTCCTCTTTTTCCAGTTACACTCGACTATACAGAATATTCGGCAATTTCCGAGTATGCGGGTCTCCTGATTTCAGAAATGTTCCTCTTTTTTACTTAAATTACTTTGCTTGGAATATATGTTAAGGGAAAACTGCTATGCAATGAAAATTTAGAAAATGTTCAGAACTTTGATTTAAGTTAAATTATTTAAATATTAATATGAGTGGGAAAATAAATTGAATTTATTATTAGGTGCCAAGCGAATACAGTTAATATGGCTTATTATTATTTATTTTCTATATTTTGAACTGAAATTTCATCATTAAATCTTGTAATGTAGTTTAGTTCTGCATAGTTTTTTTTCTCTCGTAAACTAATTCTGTAAATTGAACTGTCATTTAAATTTTTTTTTAAAAAAGTTACTTGTTTTCCATTTTTGAGGTAATGCTCATTCTATTAATAAATATTGCATTGCTCATATTTTAAATTGCAAGTCTAATTTTTAAGGTTATGCAGTTGTGTATAATGTAATTAGACAGGTGCTTATTTTTTTCCTTAAAATGTGCTTGAAAAGTGCTTATAGGTGCTTATTTTTTTAACTAAAATGTGGCTATGAACCCTGGTAAAGTCTACAAAATTCCCAGCAGCTGGCTGATAAAAATCTCTTCCCCCCACTGATGGGGGGTGTCTGTGTGCTCATTTGTAGGATTAAAAGGTCTGAATCTAGTAAGAATGTACAATTTTAGATTTTTTTAGTTTGAAGATTTGGTTTATGATCCAAAGTAGCTTCAAAATATTTTATCTCTGAAATCTGTATATCTTACATATATGGAGAATAGGTAGAAGGATTATAGAAATATAATTCAAATCAGAGGCAAACCCAAAAGAATTTGAGAAACCTTTGTCTTGCATTTACTGAAATCTGCCTCTAACTGGACAACTAAAGTGCTGCAATACTTTCAGCTCAGCATCTGTTCATGGGCAGCATATGCCAGTGTTTCTTAGTCATGTGCAATTTTAAACTAATTTCTCTAATAAAGTCCTTTTTGAGGACATTATCCCTTTAAGTAGATTGCCCATGATTGTTCTACCATCATTAAGCAATCCATTCCAATTTGACGCTTATAGCATTCAGGAATTTTTCTACTATTTAAATGAATGGCTTCATGGTTATCATTTTGAGAGGTATGTTGAGAGCTGCTGATAATTTTCCCAAACCAGTTATAACAACTCTATTGTCTGGCTTGTTTCACTTGATATCAAAAGATTTTGCTATTGTGGTCAAAAAATATTATTTGTTACTGAATCATTTTAATTGAAAAAATATTTTAAACTCTAAATATAGGATGACAATGCGAGTAATTAAGCAAGATGCATCTCCTAAATACATGCAGTACTTTTGCATTTGTACATGGAAGTGTCTGATTTGGCAGAGGAGGAGTGATGGTCTGGACCAGTAATTCTAACGTTGGCTGCACCTACCTGCACATTATCAGTAATGGAGCACAGCTCCGTGATATAGGTATGAGATCATCAAACATATTGTCCTTTATGCTGCAGTTGGGGATGAATTCATTCTCATGGATAATAACACCAGGCCACATCGTGCTCAGCTAGTAAGGCCTTTGAATGGATTGGCCAGCATGTTCCCCCATATATGAATCCAATGGAACATGTTTGGGATATTCTAGGCAGAAATTTTACTAGTTCCTTATCACCCCCAGAAATATTTCAGCAGTTTGAAAGCTCTCTTCAACAGGAGTGGGAGAAAATATCCCAGTCCCTCATCGATTTCATACCTTGTGTGTAACATTGCTTCAGTCAGGGAAAACCACACCCCTTATTGAAACTCATTTGTATCTGAGAATTCAGATTTTGTGTATATTTGTATCATTTTTTGTTTACCAAAAAATATCATCAATAAAGTTTTAATTATTCCTTATTTGCTGCTACTTTTTCTTTTCTTGTACCTTACAACACTTATACATTGTATATCAACCACCATAACATTTCCTTATCTGCAGAAAGTCGCCTAATTGTTTTGAGGAGTGTATTTATCCTAATTTTAACAGAATGTTCTTATAGGCTCAGAAAAAGTTAATTTTTTTATATCTCTGTTATGGGATATTGATAGTTTATAAACCCGAAATTTTTATGCTTGTTCTGTTTTTTATGCCTATTAAAATTTTTATTTTTATTTTTCAGAACAATTTATCACCACAACAGAGAATTCTTTTTCAGCAGTTGCAACAGCAATATCAACATATGCAACAACATCAACAGCAACAGAAGCTTTTAATGCAAAGTCAAGTAATAATCTTTATTAGTTGTGTGTTCTTTATAAGTTGTGTATGGTTAAAATTGCTTTATTTATGTATGGCAATAAAAGTTACTTTGTTTCAGGCTATGTAAAGTTTTGTGCTAAATTAGTTTACATTAGCTAACAACAATCCAATGTTTTCATTGTTTCCTGGCATCTTTTCTAAGAAAAGGAAGATGTTTACATCAAATTTATGCATTTTGTTGAGAATGTGCACTGAATTTATACTTAATTTCAGATTTTATGATTATTCTGTATCTGGGAAAATTATTTTTTCTTTGTGTGTGTGATATTTAAATAATGACAGGTAGAGTGAAATTTCAATACTTTTTTGGTGTGGTAATTTTATAAGACATGCATTTTATTTTAATGAAAAGTTGCTAAGAAAATAAAATTATTTCCAGGTTTTGAGTATGTAATATTAAACCTTATCTTTCTTGAATTCTATGGAAAAAATTACAATAGAATATCTCTTATCCAACTTCAGGAATCCAGAATATTTGTTTATTGAAAAGCTGCAGTTTCAAAGTCATCATTACTGCTAATTCATAAAATCTAGTAGGAAATTCTTCAAGTTCTGCAATCAAATTTTAAGCTGAAACAATGAAGTGGTGATGAAATTGATGATGTATTATTCAAATTCATTATAAGTTGATAAGGCATAAGATTGTAGAAATGTTATGAGGAAAATGAAGTAAATGAATTGTTAAATTGTAGATGCAAATAATTTTGTATGTCAAATTTTAATTTCTTGTTAATGATGGGTTTCTCATCGAGATAAATTGAGGAGGATGTGAGCAGATTTTAACCAAGTACTATTAATATTAGAAGCACTTAAAAGCAGTTAAACAAATGGCTGCTTGTAAAAGAATATCTTCTTCAAAAGTGAAAAGAATTTTCCATTTTTGAATGACTAATTAAAAAGTGTGATTTGATTAAGACTTCCAAACTTTTGTAAAAAATTATATTTTGAGGAGAGAAGAAGAAATGCTATTATTGTTGTGAATGGCCTTGAGATTATATGGTATCAGTGTAAGGAGTAAATTTTACATTATTTTGCAATTATCTGAACTTAATCCTATTTCAAGGTCTACTTGATTCAGATAATCAGTATGTTTGCTGGTCATGAAGTATTAAGACATATTTAATGAGTAGCATTTGTTCTGTAAAATCAATTATCTGATTTTTTTAATTCAAGATTATTTTCATTGATTTTAATATTGGTAAATATTTTTTCATCAAAAATCTTAATATTTGAATTTTGGGTTTGAAACTGGCATATAAAAAGTAAACTGCCTCTTTCTCTCTACATCAACTCTGAGATATATATTAAGAGGAAATACTTTTGGAGTAAATTTTTTATGTGTTCAACATTTATATGCTTCTTGCAATGTTGTATATATAAACTGTCTAAAATAATTTTTACATAATCATGTTTCATAACAATTTCACATAATAATTTTGCTGTAGTTAGTTGAAACTTTATGATAGCAAATTTTGTTACACTTTGAGTCCAAATTTTTATTGTCAATTGCTTCCTCAATGTCTTATTGATAAATTCTCTTTGAACTTCATTTATAATGCTGTGCTGTGCTGTTTCTCATTTTCCTTTGACTGTAAGGTAGATGAGGCAGAATGTTATGCCAATAGCCAAAGCTTAGTCAGTTCTTATATGAATGGTTATTTGTTTTGTCTTGCTTCTCCTTTGCGGGTGTAATATGAATGGACTGCTTGTATTGGATATTGGGAAGTGTTTTCAGAGATGCTGAAATGACTGAATTTTGGATGTCTTACAGTACATGCTAAATTCAAAAGTACCAACAATTAATTAAAAATAGTTCTTCATCACTATTGCTTTAAAACAGGTGTGCTTTTAAACAAGATGTTTCTCAGTTTGTTATGTATCCAGTGAGTTGAGTTTTCTGACACATATGATTCTATTTTTTTAAATAAAAATTAAACAATTTTTCCTAGAACAAAATCATAGCAAGCATCTCAACATAAGATCAAGCTGCTGAGAAGTAGATCTTCATGTATATTGATCTGATGAAAAACCGTGTATATTGATAGGATGGTGAGAAATGCTTTAATTCGGAGATTATATCTAATCAGCTTAAGAAATGTTAGATTAAAAAAAATGTTCCACAACTTCAAGCTATGAAGAGTATTTGTCATTTATGGTAATATAGAAATTAGTAGTCCAGTTAACTGAATGGGACTTGTATCTAGTATCTTTAAGAAAGGTTGTAAGTATTTAAAAAATTCTAATGTTTCCATAAGGTGTAAGCATGCAGTGCTGTCTTATCTTTTTGAATTGTTTAATCTGTTTTGTTATAAATTCAAAAAAGTTCCTTCCTAAAAATATCATGATCTAGAAGAAGTCTTGAAAAATATGTTGTTATTGAACATACATAATATCTGTATCACCTTCGTATAAATTAAGCATTCTTGGTAGAAGAACCTTAACTGTTATTGAGTAATGATATTCAGAAGAGAGAAAATTGTGCCATTTGGGTATCTTCAGAGATGGATTGCTTCCAGTGAGATGTAAATTTTATAAAGGTTTAATGATCTATTGTTATATATAGTGGTCATATATTTAGATAAAATATTATGATCAAGTTGATATAAAACTTTCTGAACATTTAGTGGCTTGGCTATCACACTTGCTATCCCCGTCATTGTCAAAAAATAGGTAAATTATTAGCAAACATTTCATTATTATTTTCTTTTAGTCAAAAAGTGTTAAAAATATTAGAATAATTAGTTGGACAAATAACAATATGATTTGAAATTTAAAGTGTTTTAAGTGTGTAATACAGATTATGTAAACATCTATTTAATATATGATGTTTGTATTATAATAGATGCCATAGAAACTTAGAATAACAGGGTGACTAGCTGAGTGTGGTAGTTTCCAAATTTAGAAAATGAGTTCTTTTAAATCTAAGATATTGTTAACATGCAAATTTTTCTAGCATGTTCATCCTCAAAACGCCCGTGCTGACTAGAACATATGAGGATTAAATCGAAACACGCTTGGGCTTTTGCCTAGGCTGTGTATTCATCTTGTATTATTAACTCATTCATTCAGTCCCCATGTGTAAAAAAAAAAAAAAAAAAAAAAAAAAAAAAAAACCCTGTCAAATTACCAATGTTTTCTGGTTTTATTCACTCTTTTCTTACTGGGCAGAGGATCTTAGAGAATTAAATTATGTTATAAACAACACATTTTCTGCCCTTTAAAATGATGCTTTATGGATGATGCTACAATTGCTTGTCCTGTCAATGGTAACCGATTATATTATCAAGTACTAGCAGATTTCCTCTCAGTGTGTGCTACAATTCATTTTAAGTCTGTAATCTGGTGTATGGATATCTATTTGTGATAATTCATTTTATTTAGATTAATAGATTTATTTAGATTTTATAGAATTAAATTAAATATAGAATATATTTTCTGTGAAAGAAAACGGTTAATATATTTTCTGTGAAAGTAAAGAGAAAACTTCCACAAATGCAAGAGAGAGTTTTTAGCAATACTTAGGCTTCACGATGTTATTAAAAAAAAAATTGCAAGTTATCTTTCAAAATTTAGATGCATTTTTTTGTTTTCAGGTGCAGAGTTACAATAAAGCACATTTAAACGTAAAAATAGATAAAATTAGCTTTTGCATTTTTTAATGTTGAGATACTTTAAGTTATATATATAATATGTAAAAATAAAGTACCATCAGCTTTTCAATACACTCTATATTGTGCAGTTTATAATTTCAGTTTTATGTGATTTATCATAATTTAAAATTTTTAGTTACCTGCTGGTCAGACATCTGTTCCATTATCTACTACTAGTGCTCAGGTTTTAAGTACAACCACCATCACAACATCTGTTACTCGTAGTGGTCCAACTATTAGTGGTTATATGTCTCCTGATTCTACTGCAACGCATGTTCGCCCCTCTCAGTCTCCTGTGTCAGAAGGAATGGTATTAAGTAGCTGTAGCACTCCAGTTAGTCAATCAAATCCGGCCAATCTTCAAGTACGAACTGCAAGTAATATGCCAGCTTCTCAATCCTGCCAGGTTACCACTACAACAGGTAGCCCAATCCTGTCAAAGCCTTCACAATGCTCCAGTGCTCAGATGCGTCATCCTACTGCATCAAGATCTGTAGGAGCATCTCAGGTTTGTTTCTAGCTTTGAAATTTGTTATGAGAGCTCTTTTAAAATTGAAGTAGAGGCCTTTAGATTTTCATAAGAAATTATGAAGAGCATTGCAAATAAATATATAAGTATGATGGAGTACATATTAAAAGTAATCTCTCTTGACTTAAAAGGAAGAGAGTCAAGAAGCATGATGTCAAAAGTCAAGATCTTAACTTAGATATGAATTTCTGCTACCTCCAAGTGCTGTTTTTACAGTTTTATAGTTGATGACCTGCATGTTTGTTTGATCTATGCTAGAAAAGCACTCTAAACCCTGTATTTTGCACATGTAAATTATCAGCATTAGTTGCATGATTTAAAAATAAAGTTGTTGAATTTTCATTTTTTCAAAAAATGTTTACTGCATGAGCTGGCTTTCATGTGATTTTCTTTATGTATGTTAGCTTATATTTCATGAGGTAATTAAAGGAAAACACGAGCATGAGAAAGCTTCAAGAAAGCATGGGCTTGAGCTTTTAGAAACTGTAATACATTCCTGAATTGATTTTATTGTTCTTTCTGTGATAGCCATGGATCATTTTTGATTTGCCAAAAGTTTCAGGATAGTAAGATTAATTAAGGCTTAAAATTATTCAACAAAAAGGTCTATGCATCATTTCCATGAGTTTCCGTAACAACCATCTGATACCAAGTAGTAGTACAAGGATTATTTCACTGCCTGCATGTATGCCAGATTTCAGAAATTAATACTAAATGTTTTTGGTCCATTATCTATGCTAGCTTGCTTAAAAAGCAAAATCAGACATGCACTTTTGATGTATGTGTGTGTGTGTATGTTATTTGCATGCATTTTTGGGCATATAATTATGCAGCATTGTATTTGCAGAAGAAAATTACTTCTCTTGTCAGTTAATTTAATTGAGTAGTGGAAGTGTATACTGATAGAGTATAATATAGTGTATAATTTAATATAGTGCCTTATATACTTCCCTTGTCCTTGCTAATTTAATTGAGTAATGGAAGTGTTAAGGAAGAAAAACAAAGTAATCTCAATTAGTAATAAAAGTAATTTGTAGAATGTTGAAAATACTAGTTTGAAACATGCATATTTTTAAGTTTTGAGAAATTGCTTCAGATAATGGGAAAAGATACTTTTTTGGGCCAAAATATTGCAAGCCTGATGTATCTTAGAACCAGGAAACCAGGAGTTAACTGATTATATATCGTTATATACGTGTATTGTTGCTTGCTAGTAGTTCATACTTAAACTGTTTCTTCTGAATAAATAGTATGATGGCAGAAAAAGCTTGGCCTTTTGCTGAAGCTTTAGAATGAATAGTGTCAGTACAATCAAATGGAGACCATAAGAGAGATTTCTGAAATTGTGGCCAAAGGTACTCTGTTGACAGGAACAAATTTTGTAAATTCAGTTCTTAAAAAAAGGAAACATCAAAAGTAAGAGCATTTTAAATTAAATGGGGAGAATAGCAATGTTTGGAATATCAAATTCAAACTAGCATTGCAAACTTTTTGACTTGAGCTGTGAACCAAAAACTTCTGCTTTGTTGGGCCACTTGCTTGGTAGCTAGTGTCATAAAGTTTGAAATTAAAAGCTCAGAATGGAAATTTTTCAATATGTTGCAATGCAAAGCTGAAAAATTTTTAAATATGATGTCTCTAATTTTGAACATCTTTGCCAGCTCTGAGTGTTTAAATACATGAAATGTCATGCAGTAAAAGATAAAAGTATAAACTTGACAAATATACAGATAATAAACCAATAAATAAATGTGTACTGAATGTGAAACCTCAGTAATACAAAACAAGTGAAAGAAAATATTTCCATTGATTTGCAACAATCTTATAGAAATCTGGCATAGTTCTAGATGCATAAGAACTGTCTGTTAAGGTATAAATGAAAGCATACAGATCTTCAGAAGAGAAATGATTAACTAAAATTATATTTATGTCAATGTAGCCTACAGTAAAGGCTGAATATTATTGTGATTTGAATTAGCTGATGAATTTTTAATTCATGGAAACAACATCCAAATGTTCAATCCTTCAGAGGATTACCGTCTTGGTGATCGGGTATCACTATCCTTGAGCCCCAGTATCTCTCCTCCTTTCTGCCTCCTCTCCTCTTAACCACAACTTTTCTCGTTTTGCTTCTCCCTTGTGGTTTCCTCTTATGAGGTTCAGGCTCGTCATAAGAAACTGGAACAGCCTTGTCCCTAGCTTTTTGAGTGGCGAGAGAACTCCCCACGTGTTTGCTGTGCGTGGAGACCTGTGTCACTGAAAAGGAGGGTCCTGGTAGTTGAGGGGCGAGGTACTGTGCTCGACATACTGCTTTGGTCTCTGCTTCAGTTAAATGGGGGGCACCTTGTCATCCTCTCAGGTGTCAACCGGCTGGTCACTAGTCCTTGTATTGGTGGCTTATAGTTCCGGCTAGCCCTGGCATAGGAATTTGCATCCCCCTTGTTGAGCTCCATGGTGGGTGAGGTGGTCGGACCCGTATCTTTTTCCATTTAAATATGAATGCTGCGATACCTTCCTGCTCCAACGATGTACCCGATACTCCGATTGTGACCAAAAGACTAAGAAGCGACATCGAAAGCACGGTTTTGGATGTTTTTTGTCCACATTTCTTAATTATAACCAGCTGTGAAGATTTGAAAAAAATGTCACCCTTTCTAATAAACAAACATCTTTTGTCTTCTGTAGAACTGAAAAATCTTAAGAGACTTTGGTCTGGAGACCTTTAACTAAATTAACACAAGCAAACGTTGAAGTTAAGCTACATAACACTCTGAACTCATCCCGACGAGTAATCTCTGAAATAGACTTACTTACTATCAGTAACTGAAGAGGAATTTGTTAAAGAGTTGGCAGATCAAAATATGTGTGGTGCTTGTAGGATCAGAATACGGAAAGACGGTGAATGCCAGTGAAGACAGTGTTCATGCCAGTGAAGGCTACTCTGCTGCTCCTTTATGTATAAATTGTAAAGACGAGCACCCAGCTTTTTCAAGATCATATCTGAAATGGCAGACAGAAAAACAAATTGAAAACATTAAAGTTACACAAAAAATATCATTTTCAGAGGCCAAAAGACCTATTTTCTGTAATCAGCCAAGACCTAATAAATCTTATGCATCTGCAACAAAATCATTCAGCTTGAATATCCATTTAAATATGAATCAATATCAACGCAAACCGCAATAACCACACAGAAAAACGAACTAGCAATGATAGAAGATCCTAGAAACCAAAAATCGGGGGAAAAAACCTGATGTTGAAAGAAATGCGCCGGTGACTGCGACCAAAGGAAAACAGGATGTCCAACAGAACGAACATAGAGATGTTATCAAGGAGAAAAATAAGCAAAAACCCAGGACTCCCAAATCAAAGTTCTGTTGCAAGCAAATGAGTTCAGGACACCTAGACAACTGGGACGAAATGGACGTTGAACAAGGGTTATCCCTTCCGAAACACCTTTTGCTTCGAAAGTAAAAAAAAAAAAAAAAAACTGCCAAAACAAGCATCCATAATGGCTACATTTATTTCGGAATTGCCGGGGTTTTCGTCAAAACCTGGATAACGTCAAGGATTTAATAAACAGGCATCAACCTGCCTGTCTTGCGCTTCAAGAGACCTTGTTAAAACCAAGCATACATGCTAAGATACGGAGATATACCACAGTAAGAAAGGACTACTTATCCGGGGATCATGCCTATGGTGGTGTGGGCCTTATCACCTCCCACAATCACCATACACTGCTCTCCCTTTCACGGCCTCCCTTCAAGCTGTTGTGGTTCAGATTAATTTACGCTTTTCAATCTCAGTATGCACTATTTATTTACTCCCACATGAGCATGTTGATCAGAACAATAGAGCAACTCCCAGAACCTGTTTTGCTAATAGGTGACTTCAATACACATAGTATGTTATGGGGAAGTAGTGACACTAATTCAAGGGGCCGGCAGATCGAACAAGTAATGGAAGGTCATTTCCATTTGTCTCCTTAATAATGGAGAATACACCTACTTTCATCAGGAGACTAGAACATTTCATGCAATTGATCTGGTTTTTTTGTTCTCCATCTCTACTACCTTTTCCCTCTTTCAGTGTAGGGGAGAATATCTACGATAGTGACCATTTCACAGTGATTGTAAATATTACAAGAAAGTAGTGATCTCAAGATAACCACACTTACTTTGTGATAAAGCTGATTGGGATCTTTTTGCATCTTGTGCTGTGCTGACTGAAGAAATGGTTAACAATGAGGACATAAATACAGCATTAAAAATGATCTCTGACACTATTGTACAAGCAGCTGAACTCTGTATTCCGAAGTCCTTGACAAAGTTCCCTAAACAATGGTGGAACAGTGAGTGTCATTAAACTTCGAGAGAGCAAAAGAAAGCTTGGCTTATCTTTCGCCAATATCCAACATTGGCAAATCTTCTGCCCTTTAAGAAAAGCTAAGGCGAATGCAAGAAAAGCGAGGCGGCAAAGTCAGAGAAAATCATGGGCAGCCTACATGTCCATTATTATCTCCTCAATGTCTAGCAAACAGGTTTGGGAAAGAGTCCGCAAAGTCTCTGGACTATATAATAATTATTCCTTTTTTGTTCTAGAGAAAGATGGTCACTTGATAAGCACTAGAGAAGAAATAGCCAATGCTTTAGGTGATACATTTGCTGCTGTATCTGACAGTAGCAATTACTCAGAAGAGTTTATGTCCACAAAGATGCGCTTGGAAAGGATTTAGATTGACTTTTCCCATCCTAATGCAGAATCTTATAATAAAGATCTCGCCACGTTTGAATTAAGAAGTGTAATATCTCGCACTGATAAGACCTGGCCTGGTCCTGATGGCATAAGTTATTTGATGATAAAGCATCTGCCTTGTGAATATCTAGTGGTCCTTCTCGCTCTTTATAATAAGATATGGGAGGAACAAATTTTTCGAACTGCCTGGTGCAGGGTCTTTGTAATCGCTATAGCAAAACCTGGCAAGGAGCCTAAAAATCCTTTAAATTATCACCCCATCGCGCTCACTAGCTGCCTTTGCAAGATCGTGGAAAAAATGCTAAATCACCATCTCACCTACCATCTGGAGACTTAATTATTGCCTATCGCCTTACCAAAGTGGCTTCCGTAAGGGAAGATCTTCACTTGACAATGCCCTGTGTTTAGAAACCGCAGTACGCAAAGCATTTGTGAAAGGAAATCAAGTGGTTTCAATCTTCTTTGACATGGTAAAGGCATACGATAGAACTTGGCAGCATGGAACTCTTCATGACCTTTACAGCACTGGCTTGCAAGGTAATTTACACATCTTTATTCAAAACTTTCTGAAGGACTGCACTTTTCAAGTTAAGATTGGTTCGTTGCTTTCTCAAATATTTGTAAAACAAGAAGGTGTACCCCAAGTTTCAGTGCTCAGTGTCACTCTTTTCAGCCTGAAAATTAATTCCATTTTAAGAGAACTTCCTCCCACAGTGCATGTTTCCCTGTATGTTGATGATCTGTTGTCACAGTCATCATATGAGATACATTGAGAGACAACTACAAATTGATTTAAACTGAATCATAAAGTGGTCAAACAACAATGGTTTTTAAATTTTCTAGCCAGAAGACTGTCTGCGTGCATTTCTGTTACAAAAGAAATCTACATCCTAATCCAGAGCTGCATTTTGACAGACAGCTCTTTGATCCATGTTGAATCAGACGTAAAATTCTTAGGAGTTGTATTTGACAGAAACCTCGCTTTCCTTCCACATATCTTAAATCTTATGACAAAATATGCTAAAACTCTCTACATACTGAAAGTCCTGGCCACTACTTCATGGAGAGCAAAACTTGTTCTCTGCTCCGCATTTATAGAGCTTTAATCCATTCCAAACTTGACTATGGCTGTGTTATCTATGGATTAGTAAGACCTTCTGTGCTACTGAAATTGTATCCAATCCACCATCAAGCGCTACGGATATGCTGTGGGGCTTTCAAAACATCTCCAGTCCAAAGTTTATATGTCATCTATTTTGAACCATCTCAGGAATTTAGATGCAAGCGGTTGTCCATTGAGCTTCATTATAAAGTAATGTCACAAGCCGAACATCCTGTCAGACTTATGACATTTGATCAGTACTGGCGTATCTACCAAGCACATTCTTCATGTTTCCCACCTTTTGATCTTCACATTCACTCACTGATTCATGAATTCAACCTAAAAGATCTGCATCCCAAAAGCTTTAACTTTTTCGGTATTGCTCCCTGAATATACACCTACTTAAAATTTTTGGAGAACTTAAGACGAGTAGTACCAATGATGTCGAATATCAACAAATTTTCGTAGAGCATAGAAACAGACATTCTAACTATAAAGCAATTTTTACTGATGGCTCAAAGAATCATGATCATGTCGGAGCAGCTTTTGTTTGTTTTAAAGAAATCAAAAGTAGTAAACTTAATAAGGCTGCATCTATCTGTCTCCTCTGAAAATGATGTCCCTTTTACAGACATACGAAATTACATCAGAAAACATATCTTGTCCTGTTGGCAAGAACTCTGGGAATGCCAGACACTGAACAAATTAAGGCAGGTAAAACCCAATTTAAAGTATTGGGGGGGGTCGACAGGGAATCGAAAGAAGGATGTACTGCCGACTCGCCTACGAATTGGTCACTGCTGACTGACATATCGGTATCTCTTGAAAGGAGATAATGAGCCTATTTGTGGCACTTGCAACATTCCTGTTTCAGTCAATCACATTTTAACCTGCTGTTAGTCAGAAATGTGAATATCATTTTAACTCTATGAATGTTAACAGATCTCATTGGAAGAAAACTCTCACATCAACCTCATAAGATTTTTAAGGCATCTCTTTTTACCATATGATTTGAATTTTCGTTTTATCCTGCTCTACCTGTTGCTAGAGCATTTCTCAAAGTCGTTTCTCCATGCCTTCATCAGCATTACAGGTTCATTTCAACAATTTGTCTGATACAGTGTGCTTGTGCTTTTTGGATTTTATTCGCCATTTGCTGTCTTACCCTTCAAGGTTTTGTGCCATTAAAAGTCAAGCAACCAAATGTTCAAAGTGCAGCAAACCTGAAAGTGTGCCAACACCTGAAATTTGAAGTTATCAAGATGTAAATAGTGAAATGAAAATGACTTTGCTGACTTTTGGCAACATGGAAAGTTGTCAACTATAATTACTTCATTAAAAATTATACCTAGTGATCATATTTTGCTGATTATGGCCTTTATAACTATGGCTAAGTAAATATTTTTGCCCAAGTCTGTAAACTAGTACTGTAACTGAAGATTAATCCTGTGCTGTTTAAATTAAGAAACCGTGTAGTAAATGGAATTTTTGTAATTTTCTATTAACAGAATCAGTGAAGATGTGTGTAAGGTTGCTAAAGATAACAAACTTATGCCATGAACCATATTAAACATACTGACACAACATTTTTGATCCAGAGATGTTTTCTTATCCAAGATTTTGACAGAGAAGTTGAGTTGGGCAGTTCCTAAATGATAGAAAATTAATTTCTACCAGGGAAAAGAATTATCCAAAGTGGAAGACTTTGTTCAAATAAAAATGCATTCTTGAATGTATTGTTATGGTTAATTTCATGTCAACATTAACATTTACCAACAACTGCTCCTCTGACTAGAACTCATAATAGCACTTTTTTGTTATATAAGCAAATTATCATTATTGTCCATCAAGTAGTGACAAAAAAGTGAAACTTTGAATGAGGAAACCTTGTGACTGACTATCTGGAAGTAATGAGTCATTAATAATTTGAGGGAAGTGGGTTGTCAAACTAGAACATCCTTACATTTAATATTGACTGTAAACAAATATTTGAAAAATACTGAACATAATTTCTTACATGTCCTTTATTTATTGGGCTATTTGGGTAATTAATTATTGGGCTATTATGATTAATGTACTGGTACACTGCATTCTGCATTCCTCTGTGAATATTTTTAACAGAAACTAGGATCTTAAATAGGATAAATTATAATACGTACGTTATAAAATTATAATACGTTATAACGTAACATATTATAATTTTATATATCTGTATAATTAATAAATTATATATAATTTTATATATCTGTATAAAATTAGAATACATACGTTATATATCTAAGAAAATCAAAAAGAAATTCATAGCTTTTGTATGGTTTTTGAATTTTTTATATATTCTTCCTTTTCTTAATTATCCTAAGTAAGATCAAAGCTTTGAGGGTCTTCTGTTGTACTGATATATATATATATATATATATATATATTAAACTGTTGCTTACAGGGAAGCCTTAGCAGCTGTTGAAAAGCATTTTAAGATCTGTGATGAAAGAAATGTGGGCTAAAGGTGTAGAAAAATGGTATGTTTAAGGGGGGGTTTAATTTCCATTCCCTGAAAATTTATGATGCCTACCATTAAAGCCATCAAATTATACTGCCTTGGTTATTGTTCCTGGTGGTGAAATTGACTGGCTTCATGAGATTTTATAGTTTTTCTTGTGTAATGTAAGTATGAACAATTTGTAATGAGTCCTTCCAGATGGCATTTGTCCGTATCAGCTAATAGACCATAATCAGGCAAACAATGCTACGTCTACGACAAAATAAAAAAGTTAGACTAAACTGTCTTACTTTTTTATTTTGTCGTTTTTTTTTACCATTATTTACTAATTCTGTACTTTCCAGTCGAATTATCTTTAGTTGTTTTAAAATGTGATTGTTATAAGAAGCATTTATTGTACTATTTTCTTTTATTTAACCAGTGATCGTAATTTCTGATTTACACAGATATGTAGTTTGGACAAATTCAGTGCTATGGTCTTATCAGTTATAGTGATCATTGATTATTTATTTTCAATTTAAATTGTATAGATATTAAAAGGTTACTCTAAGGAAAGAGTAGTAAGAGACCCATATATACTTACTTTCATTCCCTGACATGCTCTCGGTCAAAACTGATATGCATACGGGCAGTCTCAAATGCTTGTCCGTAATTAAATAATTTCATCCTGTCCATTTTACTGAAATAAATGATTGTGAAACCTCTCATAATGATCAACTTTGAAAATATACATTATTTCATAACAACATACATGGACATTAGTATTGATATTTAGGGCAATTTTTTTTTTATTAAATGACCAGCTTTTAACTACAGAGTCATCAAATATGTATTACACAAAGATCAAAATTTATTTTTTGCGACCAGTCAAATATTTTATGAGCTAAAACAAGCAAGGACTTGTATTTTGAACTCTTACTGCAACAGCAAAACATTTTAGATAAAGGTGTAATTAATCATTTCTGAATCACTAATTTTATTCTACCTGCAGTGTACACAAGCATATGAGATTGATCTGGCTGTTATGATATAGCTAGCTGTCTTTAATTAAATGATCATATCCTTAAACTGTTTGCTTAAGTTATTGTAACTATATTTTGATTTCTTGTTAGTGCAGCCAGTAAACATATTGCTAATCAATACTTGTTATATACAGGTGCAGTTGTGAGTGTTTTTGAAATTACTAAACAGTTTATTATGTCTTTCATATTTAAAAATATTCTTCTTTGGCTTTATTTCAAAAAATTATGGGTAAGATTTTTTGGGGGCAGGGTGTTTTTTAGCTACATTATTTCCTGTTTATCTTTGTAATTAATTATTGGGCTATTATGATTAATGTACTGGTACACTGCATTCTGCATTCCTCTGTGAATATTTTTAACAGAAACTAGGATCTTAAATAGGATAAATTCATTATGCAAATCAGTGTTTACCCATCACAGTCATCATCTGCAAGATGGCTACCTTTACATGTGACTAAAACCTGTATGGAGTTTTAGGTGGTCATCTTAGAGAGGTTTCCCTGTTTTTATCTGTATTAAAATATTTTTAGAAGACAGCAATATTTTGTTAATATTTAAGCTAGACATGAAAATTTTAAACTTGTCTCTAATTTTAGGTGTCAAGTATATCGCAGCCTACTGTAGTTTTTCACGATTTGTGCACCACTATTAGGTGGTCATCTTAGAGAGGTTTCCCTGTATTTATCTGTATTAAAGCATTTTTAGCATATTAATATTTAAACTAGACATGAAAATTTTAAACTTGTCTCTAATTTTAGGTGTCAAGTACATCACAGCCTACTGTAGTTTTGCATGATTTGTGCACCGCTATAAGCGACAAGGATCTGCAGATTTTGTTGTCTCAGAAGGATATTGCTTCATCACTGGCTGAAGATCTTTTGGTTCAATTTTCTGGAGAATCTCAGTCCAAAGGCACTAATCAGAGTAAAACAGGAGTGTATACACAGGACATCAATATCCATGATGTGAAAGATGCTAATTTGTCTGATAATGATGCCTTAAAATTTTCATCTGCCTTTCAGTCATCATTACCCAAAAAATCAGCACTCTTACATGACTTTAAATCAGAATCTGTAAAAGAGAAAAATGAACCAGAGGAATCAAAAGGAGAAATTTTATCTCCCAAAGGGAAAAATGAACGTTCTGTATTATATCCTGCTTCATTATCAATTAATATGAGTTCATCTCAACTCTTAGCAGCATGTAAAGGGCTCACAAAAAATGGTGTATCAAATACAAGTATAATGGCTGAGCTTTGTCCTCCTCCATCTCCACCAGATCCGCCTTATCCACCTCCATCTAAAGACCAGTTGTTGCCTCCAACACCCAGTGTATTTGTAAGTAAAGATTGCCATTTTATTGCCTATTCTTATTTTTTTAATGAAGAGGATGTAATTGTTTTCTCTTAGTCGATCAAGGTGTTGGGGTACTGCATTGAACTTATAACTGAATTCATGTTTATAATTTGGATTTAGCACAAATTAGATTGCTCATCTGATAAAGTACTTTAAAACTTTGTTCATTAGGAACTGAGATTTCATCAAGAGTCAATTATGTAAAGAACTTTAGTTCATAGTGGTGATCAGGCGTTGAATAGTTATATTTTTTTTTATGTAAGTTTTATAGTAGCAGATATGCATGTGCATTTAGTTACTAGAGCATTGAAAATGCTTGAGTAAACACATACTGTATTTAACTGCTGTTCAAATTTAAATTATGAAGCTAACTTATGGCATTGTAAATGCTGTACAAGGTATTAAGTTAAGCAATAAAAGAAGTACATTTCTAAATGGGCTACTTCGTGTATTGCACAGAACTAAGACAAAATGTGGGCATGTCAAAGAATCTCATTTTGAAGTGTATTGGGCATTACTTAAATTCGTCTTGAAATTAAGGTTCATGTAGTTATTGAAAAAGCAAAACTTAATTTTATATGTGTATATTTTATCTTTTTAAAGAGAGCTTATTTTTCTTTCAGTTAGCATTAAAGATTAATTTAAATATAAACTGTTCTATGTGTTAGTTACTTTGCATTATTTACCCTTTAGTTGTATAACAAAGGATTACAAAAGATACTTTGAATTTTTTAAGATGCAATATATATTATATCTGGTACATCAGTAAGTATATTTTAAATGCTCCTTGTATTTATAAATTTGTTATGTACTTCATCTAAGTTTTAGTATTAGGAATAAATTTTTAATGCGGTACAAAGTTCAAAATCTCTGGAATATCAACCAAAATAAATATGTAAATATGTAAATGAAATAAAGTAAAAAATTCCCCCTTACAAAGTCTAGGAATGGAGAGTATAGCAGAAGGAGACAGGTATGCCATAAATACGATTTTTTTTTTTTTTTTTTCTGAACTAGCTGAAATTTCTGCATATTATTAAAAAACTGCTGGCTAGGGAGTCACACCATGGCCTGATTTTGTATGTCACACTGTATTGGCCAGGATGACACTTTCATGTCTTGATTGAGCAGCGCAGGCACTGCACATTTTGCCTTAAATGTTGCTGACCTTCTGAAATTTTATTGTTTAGTGCCTCTCCTAAATTCTAAAAATTCAGCCATCCATAATTAATGCTGCGTCTCTAAATTCTAAAATTTTTGCTACCCCTAAATTTTAGTAGCCTATGGCTGGCCATTAAAATAGCAGCACTAACAAGGAAAAATTGGTAGTACAACTAATTCATTTCACCAGTCCTTGTAATAAAAAGATGCTGTAGCGATCGCTTCAGTTGCACCTGCTCTGGCTCTGTGAGAAAGGAGGGTTAGCTTTTTTCTATATTTAATCTAAACAATAAGTGAAGTCCCAGTGTTGAAATGTTTGCATGGCATCTTAGTAGATTTAAATTAATAATCTGAAATTTGAAAATCTCCAGAATCTTGGAAGCTGTAGCACTTGCACATCTTTGACTTTGTGCTGTTGTTGTTTAGGGGGAAGGAATTATGTATTTGGCTGGCCATTAGAATTGCAGCATCAACTAGGAAAAATGGTAGCATGACTAATTTATTTCACCAATTCCTTGTAATAAAAAGATTGTCATATGTATTTGGGTATATTGGATAAACAAGTTATAATGAGCTGTACCAAGTTATGGTTATTACAGTCAAATACCGAAAATCCACCAACTCCTGAAATTCATGTTGCCTCTCAAAACATAAACATTCAGTTTATAGGTTTTGGAAACCGCAGCATTGAGTATGGAATATCGAGGAAAAAATACTTACTGAATAATGGCGTCATAATTATCGAATAATAATGAGTCATAATGGAAATACCCAATTATTGACATCATCATAAAAGTTTTTTCTCCTCTTCTCTGCATCGAGGTAAGAAAGCAGACCATTCACTCAACTCTTCTTTCAAGTTCACGATTCACGTTGTTGTATTTTCTAAGCTTTGTTATTTCACGAGATCATTTAGTGCTGCTCTTTTTTATCCAGATATTTTGTAGATAAATTAAGAATATTTTAAATTTCAGCCCTTTTTAATACAATTACAGATAAGAAACACACTCATGGTTTTACTACTTGTAACGTTGAAAAACGTAAACACGTTGCATTGACGGTAATGCAAAAAGTGCAAATTCTGCAAAAGATGGAGATATGTGCATTTTATAGCAGAATTGTATGGAATTGCGATACGATTGCGTATGATAATCTGAAAAATAAAGAAAAGCTGTTGAAATTTTACAGCAACAGTGATTCTAACACCGGAATCCGAAACTGGAAATCTTTGCATGAGGCAAAATTGGCAAACCTTGATGCTGTGTATATATAATACAATGAATAATATAATCACTTTATATATGTAATAATAATTTAACGCGTGTAATAAGTTATTGCAATAATGTATGTAATAATGTTAGCCAAGCAGATTGTTGTCTGTATCTTTTCATAGTTTTATTGATTGAGATTTTGAAGGGAAGGATACATATTCTGTTCACAGCTACTTGAAATACAAATTCATTGAATGACAAGTTTGTGCATGAACAGCATGCTGTGGTTGTCAGAGTATATGAGGAAAATGGGAACACAAAATAATTCACTGCATGCGAAATCAGATGTTTATAGTGATAAAAAATTTATTCGT
This sequence comes from Stegodyphus dumicola, assembly GCF_044657685.1. Taxonomy (NCBI): domain Eukaryota; kingdom Metazoa; phylum Arthropoda; class Arachnida; order Araneae; family Eresidae; genus Stegodyphus; species Stegodyphus dumicola. Next base: position 189,534,742 of record NC_140781.1, read on the forward strand.
ATAGTCATTTAGTGTCATCTAGATATTGCTAAGATTTAAGTTTTTGTCAAAAATTTAACTGTATGATTTGTACAGTTGTTAAAATGGTGACATAAAATAAGAATTTAAACATTTAAAGCTAGGCACTTTAAAATTGCTTTGTGACATCTTGATACCTGCAGGCACTGCATTGCCAATCCCTGCTATTATATACAGTCCAGTCGCATTTATGTGACCACCTGTCAAAAGCCAGAATAACCACTTTTCACAGAGCGGACCGCTATAAGACGTGCAGGAAGATAGTCAGGTTCTTGAAGGTGTTCACAGTGGTGTTGAGCCATGCCAACTCCAGTGCAGTGGCCAGCTGCTCTAGGTTATGCTGTTGAGGATCTATGGCACGACAAACCCGATTGAGTTCGTCTCATAGATTCTCTTACTGGTGATTCTGGTGAGTACAGTTAACTCATCCCGGTGCTCTTCAAACCATGCATGTACACTGCAAATTGTATGACACTTAGCATTTTCCTGTTGACAGACGGTATAGTAGTGGATATGGTCCGCAAGGACAGATGCAAATTTTTGTTGATCCATTGTACCTTCCGCAATGATGAGGTGCACCCAGAGAATGCCACAAAAGTATTCTCCAGACCATAGTGCTCCCTTCTCCCATCTTGCACCCTTCTGACAATTGTTGCAGGGTATTTGCTTTCCGACGGTTCATGCTGTATATACACTAATGTCCAACTGAGCATAAAATTCGTCTGAAAAAGCTACCTGTTGCCACTTATTAAAACGTTCAGTTGTGATACTGGTGTGCAAAGTCGAGCCTTTGTTCCCAATGAACTGCAATCAAGCATAGGTGCTTTAACCAGGCGTCTGCTGTGGAGGTCCATATGTGGCAACATTCCCTTGAACCGTCATTGAGGAAGCACTGTTGGTAGCTTCTTGGTTCATCTGGGCAGTCAGTTGCTCAATGGTTGCACCTCAATTAGCCCAGATGCATCTCCGCAGCCATCATTCACTTTTTATCATCTATAGCCACATTTTCCAGGTCACTGATTTTGGGTAGTGCCATTTTGTCGTGCACAGTATACTTTTCCCATGTTGGCATGTGAGCCAATGGTCATGCCCTTTTGGACGTCAGATAAATTGCTCCTTTTTTGCATTACACCAGTGATTACAATGTTTTCTGATTGTCTTGGACACTCTTTGTATATGCTCCACTTGCCTTCTGTGATTTGTTATTTCACGTTGACATTGAAAGTAGGTGGTGGTCGATTGACTGTGCAGTATTGCAATTATAAGGGCCATCATAGTATTTACTATAGCTACTTTCTGATATTATAATTTTTTTTACAGTTATTTACTGCTACCAGTTATATGAAAAATAATAATTGTAATTGAAAATTTAAAGTTTCCAGTTCTTTTATTAACAATATTTACTCCTACAGCTGGAAAACAAAAAAGAAGCCTTTTCTCCACAACTGCAAGAGTTTTGTTTAGCTCATCCCATAGCTGTGATACGTGGATTAACAAGTGTTCTAAAACTTGGTAATATATGCATTTTCTTTTCATATTTATTGCTATATTTATCTTTGAAAGTGTTGGTAGATATAGCATAGTGGAAGAAAAGTGTGCAAGTGAAAATAGGCTCAAACTCTTTGTCTCCCAAGTAAATTTTGTGCAAACTGTGAGTGCAGAGTATACATGATTATTAATCTTTCTTATTTTTATTTGAAATTAGGAATGTAAATTAAAGTCAATATTAAATTTAAATAAAGAAGACAGTAATTTATTAAATCACTTACACTTATTTGCCTCATTTGCTTTAATTCCATTTATTATATTGTAGCTTCATGAAAGGCATATTATTTTTCTTGATTGTCTTGAATTTTCTTGATTTTGATTGTTTCAAATCCTTAAATACATCCTAGAAACTTTGCTTGTTTAGGTTTCTGAGATGATGCATGTGCTCTTTCGTCTATGTGTTTATAATTTATTTAGCACTGTAATTGTGTGGATCTAGATTACAAGTTATAATGTTTAGCAAACGATGATGATACATTGCAGATACACAATCATATTTTGTCGAATGTATTGGTCAGAGAATCACAAATGCAGTTCCTTTTTGAAGAATTTTGCATAAATTTGATTTCGAAAGCTAGATAATGTGCATGTCTGTTGCTTTCATATAGAACAGTTAATATATTTTGTAAATGATAAGCATCCAAAAAGAAGAAGCCTGCATGTTCTCTTAACCTGTATTTTGCTCTTCACTGTTGGTTTGTACAGTAAATAGAGCATTTGTTACGATTTAATCACATGTGTAGTTAATATTGAACAGTATAGATTAATGCGTTTAGTAAGTGTAGAATTTGTATTAATATTTGTGTATGCAGCAAGTATGTTTGTTTTATATATATCATTCTCTTAATTTAGAATTTTTTTCATATCGTTCTATTCATTTAAATGTTAAAATAGTTATTTTAGTTAATTATAACTAATGTTATAATTAATAGATAAATACTGTTTATAATTTACCTAAGTTTTTAAACAGTTTAATCTGGGGAATAAATTAATTAACTTTATTCAAAGTAAAATCAAAACACTGTACATAATGGAAGAGTAAGCATCATTAGAAATGAGGAAATGTAGTTACGAGGGCTATCCAGAAAGTAGATTACGTTTTGGAATAAAAAAATAAACAAAGTATAGGAAACAAATTTTATTATATACAGATGAAAGCCACACTCAAATACTACTTTTCTACATAGTCACCATACAAATTAAGGCATTTATCGTAGCGATGTACGAGCTTGGAAATTCCTTCGTCGAAAAATTCGGCCGCCTGCGCCTTCAACCACTTCGTTACCTCTTCTTGCATCTCTTGGAATCCATCTTGCACAAAACTTGTGGTAACCAAGCTTTTCGCTGATGATTTCGTGCAACAAACTTCGCGAAATTTGTGGAAAACTCAAAGAAAGTTCCGTCATTGTGAAATTTCGATTTTCACGGACTTTAGCATCGACTTTTTCGAGAAGTTCGGCGGTCACTATGCTGGGTCTCCCACTTCGATCTTCGTCGTGAACATTGGTTCGGCCATTTTGAAATCTTATGACCCACTGACGCACTCCACCTTCAGTGATAATGTTGTCCCCATACACTTCACGAAGCTGCCGATAGATTTCTATCGGTTTACAGTTTTTTGCAGTCAGAAACCTTATTACTGAGCGCACCTCGCAGCTCGCGGGATTTTCAATTAACGCAGACATTTCAAACCGTCACAGTATCTGAACGGAGCACAGCACGAACCTCTCACTAGCACGGCTAGATGCAGACTGAGCTGCGCAACGCTCTGACCCCAAGATGGCCGCGCTAGCCCCGCCCCTAGCGGACACAGACGGAAACGTAATCTACTTTCTGGATAGCCCTCGTATAAATAACTTTAAAAAACAATACATGGAAAAAAAAACTTGAATAGTATCTAAATTCAAATTTGTAAAGTTTTTGTTTTTAAGATGGATTATCTAATCTTATAAAGCATCATTTTATTACTCGGCAATTTTTCATTTAACAAATTTACGTTGCTATGATTTCTATAAAAATGTAAAGGCTGGCAAGCCTATGCTAAGGCAAAAGGAAAGAAGCCAATAGCACCTCTCAATTATCCACCGTTTCGCAGTACATACGATTACTATAATAAAACACAAGATTAACAGCTATGCATTTTGTTTATTTTTATGATTGAGCAGTTTACCTTTACTGGGTGATTTAACAATATTTATACATTTTGGATTTCAAGCACTTAAATATTATAGCATCCTTAGCTGCCACTGCTGTTATTATATAAATTATTATTATGAAACAGTTGTATTTTATTTTGATGCTTTGTAATTCTTCTACCAATCCATCGTAAACAACATTAACACTTTTTTAGATGGGTCCTCAATTAATTGAGAGTTCAAAGTGTATTGAAGCTTTGATTCAGAATTAAAAAGATAATTTCTGTATAGGTGTAAAAAAAAATCTTGAGGTTATTTAAGTGTCTCTTAAAACACAATATCTGCAAATCATGTGTGGTCATCTGCCTATAACAGGTCTTTTAAGTAATGGAGTAGAAACCAATAAGAGCAGGATTGCATAGCATCCAAATTCAAGTTATGCAGATGACAGGACTTCACCTATTTTAGACCTTAATATAATATCTACAGTCAACTAGACCACAGTCTAGTTCAGTTATTTTTCATGCCATAGAATGAATAGGAGTATTATCTACAGAAAATAGTTTCATTGAATGCAACTGTTTAGAGAGGGTGGTGAATGCTTTGAAAGTGACAAACTGGTTTCCAGAAATATCTGTATTAACAAACATGTATGAGTAAATGTTTATGTGTATTAATACAGGGTGTGTCAGAAAAATGTAGAACTGTCATAGAAAATTTAGTTTTTAACCAACAAGGTTAAATTTCTGGGAAAAGTAGGGCTACAATACAATATAAAAAATAAGTATACTCTTTGGCCAAACTGAATGTTCCAAAGGGTGCTTAAATGTTCAAAATGGTGGTCTTCAGCAGCGATACATTTCTTAGTATGAGTCATGACTGATTCTGTACTTCACACTAAAGCGTCCAGTGGGATTTCTGTGCACACCCACTTGAATCTCATCCCAAAGTGTGTCAGAGTTATGTGATCTATGATGGTACACTTCATCTTTGACTGTGGCCCATAAAATAATCGAGCGGCAGGAAACTTGATTGTTTGAACATTTCCTTTAAACACCATTCAGAACATTCAGTTTGAGTATACTTATTTTTCAAGTTGGAGTATGTTTATTACAACATGATTTACTTATATAAAGAGCAACTGTAAAGTATGCTCAGTAAGTTGTAGGGCTACCATTATTGGTGACAATACTGGCTGCAACGCATCAAGATACAGACACAATGAGCATGCCTATTACCTCCTGAGGGATCAATATCCATTCCCTGTTAACTGTGTGCAACAGTTAGGTCTCTGAGTGTGGCAGTGGCAACGCATGCAACCAACGTCCAATCATATCCTGGACATGTTCAGTGGGTGGGAGATGGGTGACCAGGGAAGTACTCAGATACCTTCCAGGGCATGTTGGCTGAAGCATGCTGTGTGCAGTCTGGCATTATCCTCCTATAATTTTCCTATAGATCTTCCTGAAGAAAGGAAAATGTTACTGTAGGGAGCACATCATCCACATATTGTTGGGCTCGTCATAGTGCCAGCAATAGAGCCTAGTGGTGATCTGCTATCAGGCAAATTACACCTCAAAACATGATGGTGCATTGTTGTGCAATGTAGTGCACTAGTTGTGGCTAGATTGGGCCTGCCAGAGTCAGAAATGGTGACTGTCACTGCACAAGAGCATGACTGGTTAGAAAACACCACATTATGTCACTCCAAATGGCTGTATCTCAACACAATCACAAACGGATGTGCCTGTGCTGTTGGTTTAATGTCAACCTTATTAACAGGTGCTTTGTGTTTAGGCAACTGGTTGCCAATTACAGAATAATGTTCCTGGTCAGTATGGAAGCATCAGGAGTGTGTACTGTCACAAAATGTCAGCAGAAGTGGCTGCAAGGATCATGCTGATGTGCCAGTCCACTCATATTGATGTCATTCTGGCAGCACCGCTACCTCTGGAATGTGCCACATCCCTTTCTTCCAACCATGTTTGCCACGGCCAGTACACGATAGACACGTGTAGATGCTTGTCCACAACGATTCGCCGGGACCAACCTGCTCTTCTCAGTCCGATCACTGTACATCTGGTGTACTCTTCTGTCTTCTGGAAGTGTCTCGGTTATCGGTGTCCTGGTATTCTCTGTACTAATGCTTCCTGTGTGATAGAAAAACAATTTGCAAAATGGTTACTCTGCCCGGCAGAGCAGCACAACTGTCGATTCTGCAGATTCTTTCTCTTATTTCTCACTTCACCTACACAAGAATGCAAAATTGATACTGAGTATGATGACCCCTCAACTTAAAGAGAAAGGATGTAATGATGAGTAGTTGCTAGGAAGGAAATGTTTTTATGTGCTCTCGGTTGGGTGGGGACTTTTTTTGCACAAATGGTTGGAATGGAATGGTTGTTATAGAGAAAATCTAGATGAGTTTTTACCCCCTTCCCACTTTAAAGCTACGGAAAAAGTCTCTATTTCATGAATATTTTATCCTTATTTAATAAGTTATTAAAATTTTTCAGTTTTTATTATTTTTATAGAAAATGAAACAGTTTAGTAGCAATCTCTGTACTGCATTATGAGCCTTCTACATAAACAGTTTAGAATTATTTTTGTGTTAAAAATTGAGCTTGAAAGTCTGGTTTTGAACTTTCTTTTTGTCATTTCACATAAATATAAAGCACAGTGCTTGATAATCCCAGTTTATACTCTAAATCATGAAAAATAAGTCTTACTCTTTTCCATTCTTATAACGTTTTTGTACGGTGGGGGCAGATACATTGGCAGTGTTTCAAATATATTAGAAGGCTGTCGGTAGTCAGTTGTGAATTTAAGAAAAGTCCATATTCATCAAAATGTTTTATTGAAAGGGCCTTTGTTAGAGGTAATGATTACATTTACCTGTAGGCACAATTTAAAAATGTAATTGTATCACTATGATTCTTTTCCACTGGGTGATCCTGGTGAATAGACAGGCTTTGATGTAAGTTGATTGTACTTTCTTAGATGATTCTGCAGAAGCAAGCACATTTTGTTCAAACACCAGTTTATATCATGTCCTTGAAACTGAAATTGTAAAGATAACCAGATATATTTTTCCCAGCGATAATCCGGAGTGTTAATTAGAATTGCAAAAAATGTTAAAATGCATTATTGTGTTTAAATGTGGTGTTATCGACGAGACCACCTTCCCCATCAACAAGGAAAGCTATAAAAAGAAGTTCTTTTTCTGAAGTTGAAAAATGTTTGCAGTGACTTCAGAGCAAACAAATCTTGCAGTGAGAGAAGCTCTTTTTAACTCTTTTGGGAAAAAAAAGTGTAAACATACTCATACTGTTGGGCCGGATGTTTCTTTCGCAAGCATCTCCCCAGGGCCTAAGAGTTTTTTGTTTCTAATCTATGAAATTACAGAAAGATGAACACATTGTTTAATAATGTTCTGTAGAATATATATGCACTATATGCTTTATGTATGCATTTAATTACATACTTCATATACTTGAGTTTTTTTCTTTAAATATTTTTATTTAGCACATTGAAGTTTCCCCCCCCCCCAGTATTTACTTTCTTGTTAGTGACTTTTGACAAAGCAATTAATTAACAATACACATTTTACTGAAAATTCATTTTCAGTGTGATAAATTTCAAAGTAAGGATCTACATACAGTGGTATGGTATAAACCTAGAATTCATAATAGCTCATTTGCCTTTTTGGATTATTTTTGCTTGAATATGAACAATCGAAGGATCATCATTGCAAATATAACCAATAAGTTAGATATTTCCTGGTTTAGATACATATAATTTGTTAAAGATCTCCAATGCTTCAACATTTGTAATGCTTAAAACAAACATTTTGCATACAGAAGGAATAATTCTCAATTAGATAAGCATGCCTGCGCACTCAAACACCAAATGTTGCAGGTGGGGGAACCCTTCTATAAAATTTATCAATAAATACCATGCACACATTTAAAAAAAACACCCAACACTTTAGACCCCCCCCAAAAAAAAAACTTCCATAACATTCATTAATAAATACTGCATGTGAATTTTAATAGTTATTGGGAGGCCGGCGAATCAAGAACATGCCTCTCATTTTATGTTTATATAATCAAAATCCAAGTGTATGTGTGTCATCTTTGTCTCATTTTAAGTGGAAGCTAGCTACACATAGAAGGTTAAACCTATATATACAGTCAAAAGTCTTTAATCCGGTCTCGTCGGGACTTCGGCGATTCCGGATTATCGATTTTTCCGAATTATAGATCATCAGTTTAAATCTGGTAAGATGGCATGCAGAAATTATAAAATTAAAAATAGGAAACCGTAATTCATAAAATAATGAGCAATTATGATCTAAAGGGTATCAAAATTTACAAAAAAAGAAGCTTAATATTTATTTGTTTACTTTATTAAACATTTCTTTCAACGCGCGCATGTGTAAAGCATACCTTACGCATAGCCGAAATTAGATAATTGCAACCAGAAAACTATTTGATTTGTATTCGTGATATTTATAATGACGAGGAATTTGATTTAAATCATATCAAAGACGGAGTACATCGAGATTAAATACTACATTTAGTAAGGAATTATAAGCCAAATAAAATAAAAACATCTGCTCTGAAGATAACGATAGTGCTGACAGATCAACTTCCAGTTCATTGCGCACCGCGACGTCCCCCCCGAGCAGAGCAGTGTGAAATTGATAAACAGATTTCGGAACGGTTAGATAAACAAAGGATATGCCTTTATCCATTTTTTGTAGCAATTCGTTTTTTGTTTGATGGACATCGAAACATACTTTCGCTTTCTAGATCCTTTGGGAGCTCCAGCATCGGAAATTCTATTTGACATAATCAAAAGTTCAAGCTTACTTTTATAAAATTGCTCTTACAGTCTGTAAAAAATAATAAGCTGGATCCAATTCGAAGATTAAGGAACAACGCAATCGTCAACATTAACTGAAATAGATAATTAGATAATTTTAGCTTATACCATCCGTTATATATTAGACGCATATGCGCAGTCGTAAATGATGCTAAAGCAAAGTTTAAAGTTTAAAGAAATTAAACATTTAGCAGTAGTAGCAATGAAAGCTCCCTGAGATATGTTGTGCAGACATTGAAGACAAAAAAAGATTTTGAACTTCACCAATTTATTAACAATATAATAAAGAATAAAAACACAAAAATAAATGTCAACAATATTAGAGTATTAGGAAAAATATAATATAATCATCATTCATCAAATATTTTTACCTGTACTCCAAAACACTGGCATTCTATACAAACAAAAAATGTCCTAAACAGTGACTATGCGGCCTAAAAATAAAGCTGGCTACCCATTCAATAAGTCCATAATCAATGGTCAAGAAAAACACCTGAAAATTTAAATGTGAAAACACTTAAAACCGGCCTAACTCCGTTTGCACAAGGAATCATCGTCGCTCACGTATTTTTAATTCCGCCTTCATTGAAGAAACATGGATGCCGTCCACGGCAGTCACTCACAGGATAGCCTCTGGAACCGAAGAACGTTAATCTGGAACCATCATCTCGCAAAACGGAATCAAGGCATTTTTTTTCACCGGACTGCATGCATCCTTTTGAAGGGCCTGGAAACCGCTCACTCACTTGCTGGGAAACCAGGAACTAGAAGGGTTGAGCCAGAGCGACGCGAGATACTTATAGCAGAAGTAGAAATGACGTCATCTCACGGCAACCAATCAGCTATCGGCACGAATCGGCTTTTCAGATGATGTAAATCATGTTTCGTTTTTGCATCTCAATTAGGTTGAAACAGTCCGTTCTCAATACAAACAGTGGCAGCAAGAAAAAGAAGTAGAAGTAACTACTATATTACATTAAAATAAGGACTAACCTAAATAAACATTTCAAGGAGGAGAGATGATGCAAAAAAGTAAGCTATATTTTCCAACAGTAAATGTCTTGTGCGCACGCGTAAAATGCTTATGCGACGCATGCGCAGAAAGATTTTAGCTTTGATGTCCCGATTATAGATCATTCCGGATTATGGGTGTCCGAATTAACGACTTTTGATTGTATCACAAATTCTATTGACATAAGATGCCATCTTGTGCCAAAAATATTAGTTTCTAAAATGTTCTAAAATTAACATGAATGTGTTGATGTAGGGAGCGGGTAAACAAAAAGACACTTTGTCCTGGTAGTATGCCAGCTAGGAAGTAAGTAAACTTCATGCTGGCACATCTGCATGATATTTGGTGCAAAAGAGGGGTTAAAGAATGAAATTTGGAATTTGTTTTGTTTTATGTGATTGATATGATTGGAAGGATTGATTAAAAATAATCCTGTGCAAAAGTTTATATGTGGCAAAACAATTTTTTGGGGGTAATTGGTGGAAACCTGGCTTTTTTTTTAGTGCTGTATCTTTTTTCCCTGTCCTAAATTTTATTTAACATCAGAAATCATTCTGAGAAGACTGTTCTTTAAAGGAATAGAAACAGCAAACATTTGATGCAGCCAAATAGCAGCACAGGGCAAGATGCATGAAAAGGGAAAGTTTTTCCCATTTTCATATCATGTATTGAAGTTGCTTATTAAATACTTAGTGGCAAACGTGATAGCATTTTTTTTTAACGTTTCTGTTTTCCCATACATTTTGCTGTATTTAAAGTAATCAGCTATGTCAGTTGATTCGACGATTTTATGAATATTTATAATCTGTTTCAGATCTTGGCTTGTTTTCAACGAAGACATTAGTTGAAGCAAATCCAGATCACACAATTGAAGTTAGAACTCAAGTATGTAATATGAATATCTTTTAGTTGGCATGTGTTTTTATGTAAATTTGTAACTGACACTGCTATTTTTGTGTATTGACAGCTAATGCAATCATCAGATGAAAACTGGGACACTGAGAGAAGGCGGCAGGTATGGCGTTGTGAAAGTCATAGGTCTCATACCTCGATAGCTCGTTATGCACAGTATCAAGCATCATCTTTTCAAGAGTCTCTTAGAGTATGTTGACACTTCTCTGTAGCCTTATTATCAATTAATATAATTTAAATAAAACATATAATGTTTGTTCTGATGATTTGCTATGCAAAAGGAAGAATATGAGTAAGTAAAATAGAAGTTTATACATGTTGAAAATTAATTTCATCTAGGCTCCCTTCCCCCCCTACATTTGAATAATATGACCCTGATATATTGAATATTCAGACAAAATATAATTTTATGTAGGTATTAGTCAGCAGTTATTACTTCTGCATTAATTGGTTTATTGTAAATGTGTGTTTTATATTGTATTATTTTTTCCACTCGTGTGTGCATTTCCATCATCTAAAACAATAACTTTTCTTAACATTGTAACTCTTACAAATAAATAAATTCAGATTCTGCTCTTTCTTGCTGTTTTCGTTTTGTTGTGTAAATTCATGAACACATGTTTCTTGCGAGTTTCATAATCTTAAATTAATGATTTAAATTGCCTGATACTTGAGTAGGCACATTTGAATGATTACTGTATGTAGAAATGAGTTGTAATTTTTACTTATGTTTGTTTAGCCTCTTCCAGTTTTAATTATTAAAATGTATATAACTGTAAATATATGTGATACAGGAGACAGTAGTTATAATTTTTCTAGAGATAGTGAAAAGTGACGCTAAACAATTTCCAACATATTATAAAACAGAATTTGCAAACAACTAAAGTATAGGACGAAAGTGAATGGCTGGGCTAAATCATGGTGTTTGAAGGTATTAATGTATTACATCTTTAAATTTAGTTACTGATGCAGTTTTATTAATTATTTCCCATGTAATAATGGAAAACTACAATACATGTCTTTTTCTTTTTAACTTTTCATTGGCATACTAAAGATTTTGTGTATAATTAATGTGGTTGATTTCTGTACAGGCCCATAAGTAAAGCGTTTCATGAACCTTTTTCAACTCCATCATTAATTATTCATACAAATGGTTATAGTTGTATTTTAAGAAAATGTAGTAAAAGTAACACCATGCACATGAGAGGTAACAGGGTGCACTATAGTTAAAATAGATGCTGAAGACCTAGGACTGTGCCTACCAGTTAAATTTCTTCCAGAGAATTAAGCATAAACCCATCACTATCTTTATGCGATATGTATTCCTAATCCAAGTGATACACTAAAACTATATGTAAATTCTCAGGCTAAACTTGCATAAAATAAAAAGGTGTACTTAAGCAAAATCTTTACAATTTTGTGTTAAAACTTCCCCATGGCAGACATAAATTTTGAAGTTAAATATGCAGCACATTAAATGTTGGAATATATTAATAAAGGTACCCTTAATTTCAGTTTAGTTTTTAGTGCATATGTACTATTTCAAATGTGTGTAATGGAGAGATGTTTTTTGAAGAATGATTGGCAGGGTTCTTGTTAATAAATTAAATATTGAAATTAAATTATTTCTCTGAATAATAGCTGCATTTTTTATGAGTGCCAATGAAAAAAAATGGTTTGATAATTGAAAATATAGAATCGACTGCTTATTTTGACAAGTGTAAATATCTTATGTTTAATTCAAGTGTATTTATTTATGTTTTATTAACTGACTTTAGGTAAACTAGTAAATATAAATATGCTTAATATAAAATGGTGATTTAGCATGCAATATTTATTTGAAGTTTCCCATGAAAAATAATTAGAAGTAAAACTAGGTGGGGTTGCAAGCAGCTGTTTTCAATGTTGTCAAATCATGTTCATTATCCAAGAACTAATCTATCAAATTCATTCCTTAGGAAGAACAGGAAAAGGCTCAAGGAGGACATACTACCCGTGAATCAGATAGTGATTCCAATTCTTCTGTGTCAAGGTATTGCATAAATTTTGATAGACTGTTTTCAGTTCTCATATGGTTTAAATTTATTATTTCATGGTGTATATATATATATATATATATATATATGTGTTTTGAACTTGGGAAAATTTTATATGCTATAATATAATTTATGTGCTTGTTATATAGTTACTGTTCTTTTTCATTAAACAGAAGTAAAAAAGGCAGAAGAAATGGTGCTTTCAAAACAATTAAGTTTGGGACAAATGTTGATTTGTCAGATGAAAGGAAGTGGAGACCCCAACTTCAAGAACTGACAAAGTTGCCAACTTTTGTGAGGGTATTTATTTTCATTTCAATTGCAAGCTTTTATCCTTTAACACACCATTTTCCTGAAATATTTTTTAGGTCTTAATTACTAAAAGTTTTGTCAAGAGTGCCATGTTATATAATAAATATGCCAACTTTAAATTAAAATATTAATTAATTTTACTCATTTTAATTACTAAAAATTTTCTCTATATGGCCATATTATTTAATAGCTATGCCAACTTTAAATTAAAATACTAATTAATTTGTACTTGGAGTAAAACTCCATCATATGTTTTCACATATTAATATGCTTATTCTCTAACCTTTAAAAGTGTTTAATTTTATTTTAATTGCAGCTATTAACATTTTGCTATCAATAATTGCTGCTTTTAGAACGGAATGTGAAAATTTCTTTCCTGCAGTGTAGTGTATTTATGTTGAATAATTTTTTTTTTTTTTTTTAAATTGTACCTGATGCGAAATACAGATCTTTAGTTTTGCTTTTATAGGTGGTATCAGCTGGTAACATGTTAAGTCATGTTGGACATGTTATTCTGGGTATGAACACTGTGCAACTGTATATGAAAGTTCCTGGAAGCAGGACACCTGGCCATCAAGAAAATAACAACTTCTGTTCTGTGAATATTAATATTGGACCTGGGGATTGTGAGTGGTTTGGAGTACCTGAACCATATTGGGGTGTAATTCATAACATGTGTGAGAGGTAACTGAATGTTCAGTGTTGTGTTAATACATTCTAAGTTATTGAATTTGTTTTGTGTGATCAGTTTTTTAATTAAATAAAATTTTCTTTTTCCAATTTTAGGAATAGCTTAAACTTTCTGCATGGATCGTGGTGGCCCATTTTAGATGATTTATTTGCAGAAAATGTTCCTGTATATCGTTTTTTACAGAGACCAGGTGATCTGGTATGGGTTAATGCTGGTACAGTTCATTGGGTTCAAGCTGTGGTTAGTATACTAAATTTTTATAACTAATCTTTCAGCAAATTATAATTCAATAATTAAATGTGCCTAAAATGTAGAGAACATTTTAATCATCTTGCACATTTTATTTATCTATTTTTGATGGTAATAAAGCTAAAAGACAGATGCAGATTACTGAAGCTTGAAATATTGAAACAAATAATATATATGAGTTTTAACGTAAACTGTCATTAGTATTAATTTTATTGTGTGGAAGATCATTTACATGTAAACTGATAGTATTGGTGACTTCTAAAGTCACAAAGTTTTTTTATATCAGTCATCCTTTAACTTATACTTCAAAGAAAGAAAGAATATGCTGGAATAATTTGCATGTATTTATTTAGTTTCTCTTTGTTGAACAAAATTACTTTACTAGTTATCTAATATTTTTTCATTAGATCATAATTATCCAATACCAGTATAGTAGAAAATAATTTAGATTCCTTTTGAATGTGGTTAGAAGTTGCAGAACAACTTAGAGTCTGATGGCAGTAGATTACAGCATCATACACTCTTACACACAAAAAAAAAAAAAAAAAAAAGATGCACCACGATGCACCGAGAAGATAAAGGAAATTAGACACAAATTGATATACATACAGGTTTCAACGGAAAATGCAAAATTTTACATTTTGGCTGCCAATTAATGAACGGTTGTCACTACAGTGCATCTGATCTGCATAACTGACAGGATATTTAAGAGGAGAAATTAGGATTCCAGGTCATAATTTCTTCACGAATTTCATTCTGTGTACTCTGGTAGACGGTAACTATGCCTCGCATACAGGTGCGCGAACGATATGCGCAAATGTCAGAATTTGAGAGAGGTCGTGTAGTTGGGCTCAAAGAAGCAGGTTGGTCTTATCGGCGAGAGCAAGAGCAATGCCACTATTAGATGATGTTGGCAGGAATGGGTGAACCATGGCCGCACACAGCGTCAAGAAGGAAGCGATAGGCCTAGAGAAACGAGTTTTTCTAGCAAAACGTAGTGCAAAGGTAAATAAATACACAGAGAAGTAATTTCAGATGATTCTAATTGTGGGTTTGAGTCTTGCTAACTGTGTGAATACACCATATTTTTATCCACTGTTTTTGTGTGTGTGCACAAGAAGTTTGTAATTGTTTTACATTGAATATAAAAGAGTTTTTGTCTTCCAGATGACATAGTATGCTTTATTCTTTTTATAAAAACCCGAGCCTTTATAGCACAATTCGTAAGAGGATTTGATTGTTCTGATCTGATTCTGTTTTGGCTGATGGCGAGACTAGCAAAAGTGATGCTGATATTAGTATAAAATTGCTGTTTGCCTGTAGTGTTAAACGACTGGTGATGCTTAATCATTTGCTTAAAAAAGATAAAAAAACTATTATTTATACAGAAAGGAAACTTGTTAACCGGTATTAAATTTTAGTATGTGACATTAAAACAAAATTCAACCTTATATAGAGGCTAATTTTATGGAATAACTTAAAGGAATTTTTTTTTTTTTTTTTTTTTTTTTTTTTTTAACACTGCATGACCAATTTTCAGACAACTTAATATAAGAACTTAGCAAGAGGTTTAACCTTGATGATAATTTTTCATTAATTCAAAGAACACTTGCATGAGCCTTAGCAAATTTACTAATTGTGAAATTCAGAACACTATTTCTAAATTTCTCTTGTTTATTAACTTTTTTCAAGTAACTGCTTCTTTTTTCAGGTATGATATTGAGTTTAGTTACCCTATAAATCCTACATGCATTTATACAAAATCTAGTTTAAAGTAATGATTATGAAACCCTCGAATAAGGGCATTAAAGTCGATATACTGAAAAGGAGTTTAAATCATTGTTTGGTAAGCTGATGTATTTTATTTGAGGGAGTGAGTATAATTTCTGTTGATATGCAAGACTTTCTGGCAAATATAAATGATTTGTGCTGTAATAACATGCATTGTAAATGTTTTGATGTGGGAGATAGGTCCTTGTGAAACTTCCAGATTTTAAAACTCAAGATTTATTGCAACTCTTACAGTAACAGTAGTTATATGTTTTAATTTTGACCATATGAGAAAATAATATATTTTTTAAGAAATACTTTAGGTGTAGGATCATCCATGCCTAATTTTAAAGAATGTGTATATATTGAAAGAATTTTGTAAACGTTCATGAAAAAAGTAAAATCTAAGAATTTAATTTTGAGAATTAAATTATTTTTCTTAGCAAAGAAGAATTGCATAGAATTCATTCAGAATGTGATAAATATGAATTTGAGCATGTAGTATTTAAACATTGATTAACATGGTTGAATCGATTTTTTTCACATTTGATTAATCATTGAACATGCTATGTTCTTTATTATTCATGTTCCTGACTCAATGAAGAGAAATGATTGTGTTAAGAAAATTAAATGATTACTGTCTGTAAAAAAAACTTATTAATACATCTTAAAAATTTTTAGGGATGGTGTAACAATATAGCCTGGAATGTAGGTCCATTGACTGCTAAACAGTACCAATTAGCAGTTGAGAGGTACGAATGGAATAAACTTCAGAGTTATAAATCAATTGTTCCTATGGCTCATCTAACATGGAATCTGGCTCGAAATTTAAAGCTTTCTGACCGCAAACTCTTTGAACAGATCAAGTAAGTATTCTGTATATCCATTACCTTTAAATTATGGCAACTAGTTGCATATGTTGCTTTTATTCATACGTAAACTAAAAATTTATAATTTCCTTTTCATTAATAAATAGTAACTTACTGGTTAAAATTTAATGTTTTTATGAAATACATTTTCATTAAAAAACAGCAATTTTTTTGTAACATCTAAGTTGTTGAAAATTAAAGCTTAATAATAAAAAATTACTACTGACAAAATTAATATTTATAAATTAAATGGCAGAAATGGTAATATTTTTAATAACTTTGGTAAATTGTCAGATATTAAAAAACTCCAGCCTTTTACTTCATTTTGATACAAAACAGAGAGGCAAAATATTTTCTTCCACTATGGGTTGGAAAGTTGTGATAGGTGTAACTTTTGAAATAATTTTGGAAAAACACTTCAAAGATTTTTATTTTAAAATATAAATGTCATCATTTCCAAATGAATTTCCATAAAATGCAGCAGTGATTCCGATTTATATTTTATGATCTTATGCTCCATAGTAGCTGTTATGTTGAAATTCGATGATAAACTATAAATTAGTTGTGATAAGAATTATTAAATGTGTGTCAGAAAAATCTGATTATAAATTAAATGGCAGAATAATCATTAGAAGGCTTTTATAATCACAATTTGGATGAATGGGATTAAATTTTCTTTTAAAGTATGTAAATTTAGAGCTAACATGACCAGCAGCCAAGTGTTAATTGCTTATAACATCACTTATCTGGCTGTGCTCAGAAATATAATTAATAAGATGCTCAGAAAGTACTGGAAAAATATAAAGGCAAATAGAAGGGATCAAAAGAAACAGATTCGCAGTGAAATGTTCATTCACAGATGTGGTGTTGAGAGGGTTTAAGGTGCTATTGTGTGGAAAGTAGAAACTTTCTGCTGGCATGACTTGCCATTAATTACCCTTGCAGATTTACAGTGATTGTTATACAAAAGCAGAGCTCGTTGATATGCGTTTCATCTATAAGTCTGCAGATAGAAATGGAGCAGCCGCTCTGTTTTAAATGCAGTCCTATAGATAAAATGCATGTCCACGAGCTTTGCATTCATGGAATGATGAATACCATTTGAAATCTGCACGGGGAGTGGCATTTTAAACCAGCTGAAAACTTTTTTCTTCGGCTCAACGGTACTCTGTTCCACAATAAAGTGCCGTTTTGACACATTCATTCCATTACAAGTTCTATTGGTTTTGTTCTTCATTACCTGCCTTCGTATTTTTGACAAACTTCCTCTAACCCTAAAGTTTCAATTAGAGTGACTGTTCAATATAGTGTTTAGCATAACTTGAAATGAGAATATATGTATGTGAAAAGGTAGTGTTAACTCTGTCAAAATTACCTTTTGTATAAATATTTTGGGAAGTGGCACCACTTCTGAAATTTTTGGCATGTTAGACTTGAAATTTTTGTAGTTGGAAGCTTTAGATAATTAATTTACTATATAATTTTCAAAGAATCAGTAAGCTCATTCCATAAGGTCTGTTGCTGATATTATGCCCCTTAGTAAAGAGAAGAGACATTATCAAACAGTAATAATTATTTTTTTAAATTTTTTCGTCACCTTTTGAGCAGTTACAGTTGTACATCACGACTGAAGCAGTTCAAAGCAAGTAGCTTACTGTTGCCAAAACCAGATCTAAAATACATTGTCAGTAATTCAGGTCTCCCTTGAGAAATATTACATTGATAAATACGTTGTATGTATTTTGTAAATATAAGTAATACTTAAATAAGGGTTATACAACAAATATTATTAAATATACATTTTATCATAGTCACATTTTCATTACAGTCACATATTTCTTATTTATATTTCTTACATGTAAATTTTTATGAATGTGTTTAGATTTTCCACTACTAGTTGTTTTCTAGTTTCACATAGGAAAAACTTAGAGAACAGTTCTTTGTGTATTATTATGATAACTTATATAAATTTGTGTATGTTTTTAAGCATAATTTCTAAGTTTACATATGTTTAAATATAGGTACTGTCTCTTACGAACTCTTCGGCAGTGCCAAATGACATTAGACTTCTTAAAGGAATTAAAGAAAGATGTCAAATGGCATGGAAGAGGGAAAAATGAAGCAGCGCATTACTGTACTAATTGTGAGGTTAGTTTTCTAAAACTTTTATAAATTTACTTGCAAGTATACCGAACAATTGTATATCCCCTCAAATCTTAGCATAGATAGCAATCTTAGCTTTGACTTAGCCTAGATATTTTGTAATTTTTCTTATCATATCAAATGAAGATTTTGGGAATTGATTTTTTTGAGCGTATGAGTTAGGAAACTGTCTTGAATGATTTATTTATAAATTTCTGTTCATTTTTGTAGTTTTTTTGTTGTTATCTGATGATGTGGTATGTTGATTAGCAATACTGAATTTAGAATTAAAGGAGCTTAATCAAGCCAGAAATGGATATTCTGCCTGTATGAAAACAGAAGGAATAATTAAATGCTTCAAAATAAACTTTTTTAATAAAGTGTGTGTACATATATATTACGAATTGCTTGGCTGCAATAAGATAGCTTTCCTGCAAAGTGGGTTTAGGGTTGCTGGATTTGGCCTGAAATTGCCCATTTGGCAACATGCCACAGATGGAGCGAGAACATTCTGAAATAAATTCTTACTGGTTTGCCCTGAAATGTTCTCGAAGGCAGTTCAAAAGCTATATAAACCCTGCTTGTACATGGAGTAGCAGTGTATCCTGAGTAGTGCGTTGTCGCGTTTTATCTTAAGTGTGTTGAGTTCCGAGAACGATTGACCAAGTCGGGAGCTGTACTTTTGTGCTTTACTGTGAAGCTATCTTCTTCGTTATAGCCTGAAGGTTGTGTTGCTGATTGTTTCAGCATGTGTAGCATGGTTTTCCAATGGCTGTCATGCCTTTGGAACTTTCCTGTGTAATACTGATGAAATAAATTGTGTTTTGTTTTTTCATCAAGTGTTGTCAATCACTCTAAATCCACGGACCTGTAGAATGCAACAATACATATAGTTAAGAGTGTCTTCTCAGCTTTAGTATATATGTCAATTATATCATTTCACCCAGTCTTATTGAATGTGTCATATTGTCTTATAATTCCGTTGTTACATGATACAAATATAGCAAATGTATTGGACATAAGGATATATTACTTGTGCGATGTATAATGTCAACTGTTATGGATTTTCTGTTACTGGTATCTACCCTCTTCTAAAATCAGGTGGGACGAAATTTGCCATGGAAAATGCCAAGTTTGAATCATGCAACTGTTCTATGTGTTATAAGTCAAAGACCAATGCTTTTGACTGTACAAAAGTCATGGTTTTATCGTCATACTCCAACAGCTGTGTCGACATAAAAATCAATATGTCAAACCGACTCGAACCATTGTGCTGGTGTCATGTGCACGTTGTGAGAACTGTCAGGCTTTTAATCTGTTTCATTTTGAAGTGTATGTACATGTACCTTAAATGTTTATGTATGATTCTTGTGTGTATGTTCCCCCCCCACCCCGTCAAGAAATTTTGTGACAGAAATATCTACTTACAGTATTGCTTTCAAATTGAAGAACGGTTCAGTTACTTCAAAATGTTCATGTTCAGTTACTTCAAAATGTTTAGAAAATTATGTTGTGTTTTGTGTGCAACTATGATCTTTCATACAACCATGGATTTCGGGCAGCATATGCAATCTATTTAGTACCAGAATTACATTAAAATAAAATCTACTTTAAAACACAATACCATAATTGTGAGTAAAAACTTGCAACAATTCTGTTATAAAGGCAATACTTTTATTCTAATCATTTCTGAGCAAATGTATCTTATTTTAGTTTCTTGTGAACAATTGTAATATGTACCTTTTATGTAAGGCTGCATTCAGACGGCAGCGTAAAGGGCATAGAGGCGTAGTCATAAGGGCATAAAATACGGGAATTCAGTTCACACTTGCGAGAACGGGCTTTAAGCCGTGGTCAATGAAAGAAGCTAAATTTGCTCATGTGTGGATGTGTCTACAAATTTCCAGCACTGTTCTCCTGCTCGATTGATTTCCCGCGTTCGCTCTGCTTGTTTTGTAACAGCGAAATCTTCTGTAGATTGGCGCTTCGTTTTAGCTTTACTGATTGGTCGACGCTTATCCCAAACTCGGCATAAAGTTGAAAACTTTGAACCCTATGCCACAAGCCCTAAACCAGATTTTGTGATGTAGTACAGACTGGTTGCCTTGGCAACGGAGCTCGGCTTTAACCACTTATGCCCCCGTCTGAACGAAGCTTAATGTAATATCTCTTTATTCTGTTGAATTATTTCCCTCAAATCTAGGGAATGCCCAAGAGTCATGACCCATTATTCAGTCAAGTATTACTGATAGCCTTTCTCAAGGATTGGTACTTCTAATGATACATAAATACATGATTAACTGTGAATTAACTATTTAAAAAACCTGTAGATAAATAAAAGCTGTTTCTAATGTTGTGAATTTTGAACCCGGGCTGGAGAAATCTGCTTTCATTGTATTGCCCATTCTAAAATGCAAATACACACACACACATAAAAAAAAGATGCACTAAAAAGGAATTATCCAAATAGGATGAAATTTGTTAGGTGTGATGTGTATATGAAACAATTAAAATTTCAGTAAAACTGAATATTTTATTCTGGAGACATTTTACTGAATAAGGTTTTGGCTAACCTTTGGCCCTTATTCAAACTGTTATCAGGCATGGCATTGACTTGAAGACTGTCGTCCTGTGGGATTTTTTGCCAAATTCTCTTTAACTGTTGAGTTGGATGAAAGACTTCTGAACAGTCAAATGTCCCTACTTACAAAACTGCAAATGTACTCTGTCGGATAGAAATCTGCAGACCTAGGTCAGGGAATTTTTTTATAAACATGAAGACTATATGTAGAAATGATTGCCATATTCCATTGAGCATTACCCTGTTTAAATGCAAGTCTTTGAAAGGAAGAAAAATGCAGTGGTGTGTAGAATATCATTGACATACCATCATGCTGTAAGGATGTCAGGGACCAGATTATCGAATGAAGTGGCATCCCAGGCCATAATTGCTTGTTGTCATTGTGAATGGGAGCAAAGGTCTGTATTTCATCATTGTCCTGACACTTCATGGCTGATTGTCAATGCTCAGTTTGAAGCAGGACTGGGTGCTTGAGATCGTTCTACTCCAGTCATTGAGATTCCATGGAGTGGATATAGTGAGCATAGACCATGTTCTCAGAGTTGCCTATCAATAGTCTTTATGGTCGCTGTTGTCTTGGTTACAGGATAGATCATTGATAATAATTGATAAACCATGAGCTGCAAGGTTCATATATCCCCATATTCTGTTGTCTCTCTAGATGAGCTGCTATCTTTTTCATGCTGTACTCGGTCATGATTCAGCATCTTCAGCCTACATAGTCGAATAACAGCATTGTTCTGATTCAAATGTCAAGCAATCCTCTGATTTGTCCACCCTGCTTCTTTTAGCCTGACTGCACATCCTTTTTGATCTGGTGACATATAGTGAGGCATTGGAACAATTAATTACATTGGCTCTGGCAGTTAAATTGAAATGCAAGCTATACTCTGGAATTAGATTCTGTCCTCTTTTATGCACTATTTAGATACTCAGTTGTGATGTAGCTCCAGTTGTCATTCATTCACCTCCAAAATTTAATGGCCTGTTTGCTTGAAATATGTTCGCATACAAAATTTCATTACAGTCATATATCTCCTTCTTGCATGCCTTCCCCCTTTTTATTGTTATGAATGTATATTATATTTTTTATTAACAGTATATGCATCATATAATTTGTAGCCAATATTATTGTTTAAAATTTTTTGCTGTATTAATTTAGAGCTTTTCTTTTAATTCCATTCAGGTGGAAGTGTTCAATATATTGTTTGTGAAAGAGATAGACAAAAAACATCTTGTGCATTGCTTAGATTGTGCAAGGAAAAGCAGTCCTGTTCTTGAAGATTTTGTTATGCTTGAAGAGTACACCATGGAAGATCTTATGGAAGTTTATGATAATTTTATTCTTCATCCTGTAAGTTATAGAGTTGAGACTTGTTAATTTTCATTAATTTAAAGCAGGGTTTGATAAAAACTTGTCTGTATATTTATTATTAGAGGAATTTTAAATATTGATTTTAATCCAGAACTCGTAACATTTTTAATAGAATTTCTAAATATATTTTTAATCACTCAATACGAAAAGTTAAATACGATAGAAAACTAAGTTTAGTTTGGCTACATTCCCTTTCTGGAATCTAACATTTATGACATGCAAAACTAATCTGCATTATGTCATCTTATTAATCCTGCAGTGCATTAAGCTGATGTTCAGTCATTGTCCAAAATTTAATCAGAGGCCAGTTCTATAAATATACCAACTGCTGAATACTTATTTACTCTTCCTTCTCTGTCTTGGGCTGCTAATGCATGTCTTCATGCTTCATTGTATCATTTATTATTTAAAGATGTGATAAGTAATGTAAAATTGTGGGGGTTCTTATCACACTCATAAATGATGTGTGATTGAAGATATGTATCAAATATGTCCAGAAATAAAATATGTATTGAACTCGGTATGTTTGCCCGCAAATCTATCATTCCGTCTGTTGGGCAAAACCACAGTAACTGATTTGTGTATTAATATACTAATGGTGATGCTGTACTCGGCAGTTACTTGTAGAGGCCTCAATCCCTTCTATGAATGCAACTGGCCTCTTTTCCTTGTTTCACCTTGCTGCTAGCCATGTAGAGTTTGCTTTCCGACTTGTCCTTTGATTTAATAAGCCTGTTTAATATTGTGGAATGCATCTCGGACCCATAATTGATGCTACTTGTATCTATTTTTATCTAGGCTTGCTCCTTTATGAAAATAAAATTGTGTTCTAATCAGCTGCCACATATAAAACTTTCCTTCCCTCTCCTCTAATTGTAAGCATATCCCCAGCTTGCTTTTCAAATCCTTATGTCATCTACTGAATTATTAAATTTTATTTGCTTGAAAATTACACTATAACACCTGCCATCCTCTCCTTAGGGAGGATGAAATAGTGATGAGCATACACAGGTTGTGCTCGTTGGTATATTCCTAATATTTAAATTCACTTTTTTAGGAGAGTCGTGTTATGAACTGCCTGAGTGTTTCACCAGTCGCATTTCTTTAGCCATAGTTTTAGCGCAAAGTGCTACCACACGTACATACACACTACACACATTTAAATTTTTTATATTTTTATTGTAGGGTAATTTAAAATTTTTATTCACTCAATTTTAAGACCTGATTTGAGTATACAAGTTATTCATCTTAATTTGAATTTCCATGTATTTATATTTTTATTTTGATTATCTAATTTGAAGAATATTATGGCCATAAAAGTCAGTTACCTTGTGTAAGGAACCAGAGATTTTTACTTGCTAGTATGTTTAAGCATCCAACAGCCATCAGCATTGATCTGCTTGCTGAGGACCTGCTGATATTTTTTATCAAAATTAATTTTTGTTTTATTATATTTTGTTTCCTTTTTTTTTTTTTTTTTTTTTTTTTTTTGTTATTAATGTCCAAAAGTACATTTTCATTGCTTTACAATTAAGAAAATCTGCATTGTTTTATAATGAGTAAATAAGTACTCTTAATGGAATTTCATGAATATGTAAAAGAAATCTTTTGTTTTTGTGTTGAATATAGCAGTTTTTTTGCAAAAGGCTTCAAGGACTGTAGAAATTTGCATTAGTATATTCAAGCAAAGATTTACAATAATTTTAGAAGCTTATTTTTTTTTTAGAGATCACGGATTTAGAGACTTTTAGAAAGTAAACTATGCATTTAGTAGAGATAAGCGTTTCCCAAACCTTTTTTATATCACGGCCCAGTATGAGGTTTTAAAATATTTTTCACAGCCCACCTTAGGAAAAAAAAAAAAAAATTATTTACTATACAAATTTTATTTTTAAATAAAAATTAAGTTATTTGCTTATTTCATATACAAAAATTGCAAAATGATTTTGTAAAAAACGTGAGTAATTAAAAAATTAACAAATATAATCAATTAAAACTTTAGTAAATGAAGTAAACTTTGTTTCCACATGTTTTGTCCATAGTGTGAAGGATGATGTTTGTCATCACATAACAATTTCAAATTAGGAGGTTAATTAGCTGTTAATTTTATTCTCAAATTAGGTTTGACATCCAATCTGTTTCGATACTTATTTTTTAAGTACACCAAGGTTGAGAACGCAGCTTCACATGTATAAGTGGTGACAAAAGGCATTAAAAGTTGTATCGATTTTTTGCTAATGTTTGGATGCTCCTTTTGACAGCAGAAAGGGACATTAATGAATGATATAGTTTCAAACACATTTTTCAGATCAGTGTACTATGAAATTTCCATTAAATTATCAACTTCTTGTTCACCAAGATTAAACATTTCTTCCTTTTCAATTTTGACAGAAAAGGATCTTTAATCCACGTATTATTTGAAGGAATATCTATAAATTAGCCTTTAATACTATTTATTAGCTCCGAAAGATTTCCTTGAATTGAAACTGGTGTATCTAGATGTAATCTCCTTCGTCATAGTTTGCATGGGTTTCAGTAAATTTAGGTAACGTTTCAAAAGACTTAAAATTTCCTTTTCAAATTTGTGGTTTCCACAGTCATTTTTCTACTTATTGCAGCAACATTTTACAATACTTTGAAAACATTTAAACCAATGCCTTGCAAATTCAATTCATTGAATATAGCAAATATGTTGCACAAATAAGTTATTTTTATTAACCACTCGAATACGTGGAATCTATCCTTAGATTGAAAAATTAGCATCCTTTGTAGATGGTGCGTCAGAAATAACAAAGCTCTTAGGTCAAACATATGTTTTGAAACATTTTGTTTCGGAAGCCATCATGAAAGAAGGTGTTTGTGGTTACTTCATATTTTCTTGCATAATTCTGTAAAAAGTCTGTTATGTAATGGATGAGATTTTATGCAATTTACAAACTTGACACATTCTTCCAAAGTTATGTTTAAATTTAAAGGCAAGCGTTTTACCTCCATTGCTTTTCTATGGCTACTACAATGCACCCATACACAATTAATGGCTAATTCTTAAATTTGTGTGAACAAATTAATTGGAGGCAAAATTTGTTTAAACCAATGAATGGCAAATGTTACCGACAGCCTACCATTGCACATGCTTCATAGCTACTTAGATCAACACACTTCATCCTATCAATGCCGTGACCAGTGAAAGAATCCTTAGCAAGCTTAAAAATCTGATCTGAGTTTGCTGTTGTCAGTAGCTTTTTTTTACAAAACAAAACAAAAAAATTTCTTGTATGGTGTCTTCTTCAATATATCTAATAAAACACATTAGATTTACATTATCCTCAATATGTGTGCTTTTATTTACTTGCTTTTTTTTTTTTTTTTTTTTTTTTTTTTTACTTTAGCAACTAGTTCTTTAAATGTTTTGCAATATCATCAATTCTCCATTTAACTGTATTATTTGATAATGGTATAGCCAAAAATAAACTTTTTCTTTATTCCGCATAAATTATTTGCCACAATTTTTAAAACGAGAAGTATTTTTTCTTCAGCACTTTGAGGATACCCAGTCTCAGCTATTAATTTGGAAATTTCAAAAGCTGTCAAAAGTGAGGTTTTCATTTGACTGGTCAGGAAAGAGGTCATTTGTTATTTTTTTGAGCAGCAGTCATTTCCTTTTTCTTATCAGCAAAAAAGTTAATTGGTTTATCAGAGTACTCAGAATGAAGTGTGTCTAAATGCCGTTCCAACTTTGACGGTTTCATATTTTCATTTGGAAGTTGCTCATTGCAAATAACACAATGAACCCAAACCATAAATATTCTTCACAATATTTGCAAGTCCAGTTAAGCTTTATGCTTGTTCCTTTGGCACTCTGTATCTGCTTTAGTGGCTTCAGACTCATACTTTAGTGCTCATACTTGGTTGATCATTTAGATTTCTGGGTTTGTTGATTAACCATTTATCATTTTTAAGAAAGGTCGGAAACTTTTATCAGAAGAATTCTTTTGACACACATGAGTTTGTAAGAAGGCAGTATTTGAATGATGAAATCACAGGCAAACATGCACAAGCATGTGGATAATGTGTAAATTTGCATGCGCAGGAAAGGGAAGACCTAGTTACGTTAGCAGAACAAAGCATGGGAGCTAAAAATATATGAAAGTTCACAAATACACACTTTGCCACTATTCCTATTGTCTGATGTAAATTTTTTTTTTTTTTTTTTTGGTGACCCAGCAAAATTTTCTGCAACCCACTTTTTGGGAAAAGCTGGTCTAGATGTTATATAATATTTTTTTATATTTCCAAATTACATTCTTATGTGGAGTTTCTGTATGTTTAAGATACAAGTTCATGAACAAAATAATGGGGCATGACTAAAGGCTATGTCCTTGAAGAAAATCAATTTTCTTTCTCATCAAAGAAGTGCATATTATATATATATTGTACAAAGCTTATTTTCATTTGTTAATACTGTAAATGCTTTTTTCTGAAAAAAGTTTCTATGGACAAGCCTTTTTCTTTCTCTTTGAAAAAGTGGAATGTGTAAGATATAAAATATGAAAGAACGTATATACTTATATTTACCCACTAAAGAAGTCCATATTTGTAATACTCAGACTATATTATAAAAAATGTTGCAACAACGAAATATTAAATTTGGATGACAAAAGGAAATTTTTAATTTTACTTACAAAAGGAATTACAGCAAACTATACATCATATGAAGCCATCAAAATCTGATTCTTCACTATCTGAATTAAAAAGATTTATTTAGTAAATTCTGATCTAAGTCTTCCAGATCGTCACATTCATCCTCTTGGTTTACAGTCTCTTTATCTAAGGATATAATTTCAGCATCTTTTAACCGTGCTTATTATTGACGATGTTTTTACCAATTTCCATGCACTTCCTACGCACTTTGCAATTTCTTCATAAGATGCTCTACATATTTTCCCGTTTTTGGAATATGTATGCAATCCTTCACTCCGGACTTCAGCTTTGAAGGATTTATTACCTGACAAATCTTATGGTTGTAAGATTTTTGTCAAACCACCAGGAAATATTGCTACAGTCGTAGACAATTTTTGACGTCTGGTTTTCACTGACTCAAGTAAATGAGCACGCATGGAATTCATTATCAATAACCCTTTTGGTTGGAAAAAAGATCCGTTACGACACTGCCAAACTTTTTGTAGCCACTCATGCATGATTGTTTCGCACGTCCAGCCGTTCTCGTTTGCACACGTCATTAGGAAATCTCCCTTCGGAATAGTCTTTCGTTTAAAAATGATCATCGGCTTTAGCTTGTCACCGTTTGTGGCGCAAGCTAACACACATGTAAATGATGTTCTTTGATGCTCCGTTGTAAACACAGATACAGTTTTTGCACCAGTTTCATCAACAGTTATGTTTGCAGGAGAGTCGAAAGCTAACGGCGTTTCATCCATATTTATTATTTGTGACTGAAGAAGTTTTTTTTTATTATATTATTTTTTTTGTCAATAATATCTGTCACATATTTTAGAAAAGATACCTTTTTATCCTGCCAGTCCACTGGTAATTGTGCCCGACTGTTGTTCTAGTATGCACAGAAATATTTTTTTCTTTTCATAAATCTGCTGCACCAGCAAGGTCCTCCTTTGAAATCATTTATCTTCATATCTGGCAGAATGCCAAGAAAAATCGATTCATGCTGAAGGGGAAATATGTCAGAGTTTGTTATTGCGAGGCAAGTGGAGTCATGTCCGCCTTTGAAAAAAATTGCAGAAAAGGCAGGTGAGGAGAGAGGATGGGTCCTGGAATATTCATCGAATGGCAGAGGAGAGAGACTATTCAAACTGATGAGAATGTTGATTTGAAAGGGGAAAGAATGTTATTGTTCTGAGATCCCAATTAGGGTGAATAAGGTATGTAGGTCCGTTCAAGGGAAAGAGTGTAAACAAAATAACATTTGCAAAAAAGCAATTGAGTGGTCTTTTGTGTGGGAACAGCACCAGTCTATGTACAATGACAAGGCCATCCAAACTGTGTACAATGACCATCATAGGAAATATTTTATTTTTAGTGAACCTAAACGGGGCATGGGTAGAAACGCCACACCCACTGAAAATTTAAGTTTTAAATACGTAAACGCCACAACGTTTCTTCTGGAAATTACGGTAGTCCTTTAATTACTCATTTTCATTTGGCTACATTTCCTTCCTGGATGTGTGCCATCTGCAAAACTAACCTACAGAGTGTCTTTTTGTTAATCCTGCCTTGTGATAAGCTCTTGTCCAATCAGTCTAAAATTTAAGCAAAGATATATAACTATAAATACCCCCAGCTACTGAATATTCATTTACTTTTTTTGCTCTGTCTTGGTTTGCTAGTGCATGTCTCCTTGCATTGCGGTATTGCATTTGTCTTTGCAGTTATATATACAGTAAATTATTTAAATCTAGTGCAGTTTACTTGCTGATCAATTATGTTTGATGTGTTTAAACCGAAAGAGTTTTTTAGTCACTTTTCAATACCTTTTCTTTTATACTGTTTCTGTTATCTTCAGTAATTTTGTTTTTAGTTAACCTTTCACGTCAATTTAAATTTTATCTTAAATTCAATCCAAAATGAATGTACATAAGATCTGTTATCATTCATGTTAAACATCTAGAAATCTGGTGGTGCATTAAATTTGTGTTGTATTATTTATTTATTTATTAATTTTGATACAGAGAAACTCCATTAAAAAAAAACCCTCACATATGTGACCAAGTGACATATATTTCTGACATCATAAAATAAATACACCATTAAATAAACTGACATCATAAAATAAACACCCTTAATAATAATGTTCCTTTAAGGTTACATTGTCTGCAGAAGACCAAAATTTTCTGAATGTCAAGATCTTAGAGAGGTTTTAAAGCATATTTCTAAGTTTAAAGATTTGCAAGCTTATTTGTTGTTTGGAAAAGATTTTCCTTTTTGAATTTTTTAGCTTTGTAGTTCATATTAATTTGTATTGTAAATTTAATTATATTATGTCTTGTGCATATTTTTTTCTTGCAATATTTTTTTTTTTTTTCCTGCAGAATTGATTGCTCATTTCTCCCATTTTCAGGTTCCCCATTCAAGTACTTCAATGTAAGGTGCCATTCCAAATTTGAAACTGACATCAGATATCATAAATATGCATAGCTGCCATTTTAATAAGCATAGCTGCCATCATACAATCATTTTTTTGTATTATTGTTGCTTATTACAAAATGTTCACCAATGCTGCCCTTTGTTACTTGATCTGTTAAAAAAAAAAAAAGAAAAGATATTGCACAGTTGCCATGAGCATTTAACGTTTGTACAGTTTCTGAATATGTAAATTGCACTAAAAGTAAAGAACACCGTTACATTAGCTTGCTTAAAATTCAATGAACATATTGTACAGCTGGGTAAAGTACTGTAGATAAGTTGATATAATGTATTGAGAGAAGTTAATATGTAAATACGTTACTTGTGTTGTCCTTGTTGATTGCTGAAGCTATGTGCATAATATGAGAATGTATAGAACTTTTTACTAATACACAATTAATCACTCGCATTCGGTCTCATGTTTTAACCATTTATTTATTCATTGTTATTGAGACTGAAGTTAATTTGAGGTAAAGAAAGCTTTTGTAAGCCAGTAATAAGAAAGGAAAGTAGGTGTAAAGTTTGCAAATATGTTTTTCTTAAGTTCTGAAAGAATGTTTTTCGAAAGCTTGCTGCAGTTATGCTATGGTTTGCGATAGCTTGTCAGCATTGGTTGTAAAATTCAGTTTGACCTAATGTCTTCAGTTTTATTTTTTTAAAATACTGATCATGTGTATAAAAAATAATACAATAAAAATATGAAGAATCACCATTCGATATTTATGTTTGAAAATTTAAAACTATTTAAAATACTATATTGTTCACCAATTAAATATTCAATTGGCAAATACACAATGCTAATATTCTAAATTAAAATATATGGATTTATTGTTTTTCATGCACAGTTGTCAGGAGTATTGGTAACAGATGTTGAATCAGTTTTTTATGCATATTGGAGTGTTACTGATTAAACGTAGACACATTTTATCATTTGTATTTTGCAATGCTTTCATCTTTAATTTCTTTCGGAGAATAGCATCTGCCAACAATTTTATATTATTCTAATTATGTGTATACTTCTAGTAGGATTTCAAATTCTTTGCACATATTTTTATTCATTATTATAAAATTAAATATATGTTTGCACAGTATGGATTGATACAAATTATGTATGGTTAGTTTTTTTAAGACAATTAAGAATTTTAAAGCTACTGCAGTTGAAAATTGATTTTTTTTTGTATCATTGCTGTTAAATTAATATTTTATACTATTTGTTGTTCTATATTGCTTCCTATTTTCTCAGTTTAATAATAATAATTATTTGCAATATTTTGCATTGGTTATTTTGCACTAATGTTATGCTAATTCTCAGAAAATTTTTGGTCTATTTGTTTATGAAATATATTTCAGCTAGTATATGCTTCAGACATCTGCAATTAGTAGGTGATATGACCTTAGTACTGTCATAACATGACGTTTCCTTTTGGGGGGGTGTCTGCCCTCTTTTCTTTCAACAAGTGATGTTTAGGTAAAAATTAATCGAAATCTGTTAATGGAGTTTGTAACAATGTTTACTTTTTCAAAATATACCATATTACTTGCTTTATTAGGTGCTCTACATTTTTATTTAAATATGTAAGATTTGAAATATACTATATTTTTCATGATGAATGGGGAAATTAATCATGAGTTTCTTGTACTAGCTTTCCCCCCCAAAAAAATGCATGTGTTCTTGTAATTTATTCTTTAATTGTATAAGAAAAGTGAAGAACATAATGTTAGTCCAGTGTTGATCTAAATTTGTATTACTCGTAAAGTGCAGATGTTTTCTTGTGGGATAAAAAGTAACTAAGGTTTTGCCTCTAACCTTCCGAACAAGTGTATCATATATGCATCAGTATTTAATCCTGTTATATGATGGAATGCCGCAACCCACCTTGGAGATGGAGTTTTAGTCATAGAGAACATTGGCATTTTGGTCTTCAACAAAGCGATATGTATTAGACCAAAGAATAATTTCTTGGATCCCCAATATCTACACCACTCATATTTTTATTATAGTCTATATCTGCATTTTAGAATGTTCTCTCCTCCCCTTCCCCCCAGGGTAGACTCAGGATCTGTACCTAGGCAATCTCAACCACGGGGGTATAACAACAGACTTCACAGAAGGCCTGAGGGCTTTTGGGACAGAGTAAGGCTCGGCAGGGACCGTACGGGTACTGCCTTGTCTGCCCTTGCTCTGTGGGGTCGCAACATTGTAGATTGTAAGAGCGTAGGGGTGGCACTTAGCCTCAGGTCGGAAGCTGCCCTATCCGCAAGAGTTGTCCTGTATCACCCATTCTCGACCATGTATAACAGTTAGTAGTAAAACATTTTATTTTTTTAAAGCAGTCACATTTATGTTTTCTCTCTGAATTGTATCGAGCTCTTCTTTTTAAACTTAGTTTATGGAAATCTTTCAGCATTCTTTTTCTTGTTGTACAAACAGTTCCACACATAATTTTTTGGACTGAATTTAAATATTCAGCAAGGGATGGAGAGTTAAAGTGATCTAAATTGTATCCCTTGCCAGGTAAATCTGTCATTAGAGTTTTCACTATTCGTTCACCATAGCCATTAAATCTGTGTCTTTGCTGCAGTAAACAAAAAAAATTTCAGACATATCCGGAACTTGATTCACAAAGTTTTTATAATTTGATCCATAACTGAACCTTTTAGAAGTGAAATACTGGTGGAATTCAAGACATTCTTTACATGCTAAAAGAGACTTGTCAATGCATGTGTTCTGTTCAGGTGTATAAATTGTTTTAAATTTGTTCTGCAAGTTTTCGGTCAGAGATTCCAATTTAGCTGTTTTCTATTTTATGCAGAAACCATAATATATTCAGAAAATTGTTCAAAGAGATCACTCTATTGAAAGATGGTGGTGTTAGCATTTCATTAGTTGTGAAATACATTTTGAGGTCGGGGCTTATAATTATTCCAATTAAAATAATTTATCCTAGGAACCTCCTCATTTTAGACACATCTATAAACTACTTTGTAAAGAGTAAACTTAACTGATTTTTGAGAAGTTGGATTTTCACTCATCTTTTGGTCAGAGAAATTATTAGTTTCTTCAACTATTATATTCATTAGATCATCATTGAAAAAAATAGTGAACAAATCAATTTCATTCATGTAATTTTGGATTAAATTTACTCCTGCAATTCCATCAAATTCATGTGGCTTCAATTCCTTAACAGATTCAGTCTGGTGAAGTGTCCACTGCAGTTCTCTATTGTGAGATGAAAGCAAAACAAGCTTCCAGTTCAGTCTCTGACAAAATTTCGGTATCCAAATTGCTACTCTCACTTAAATCTAGAGAGTCTTCACTGTCAGAATAGTGAAAATAATTCTATTAAAAACTTTTCTCTTAGACATCACAATCTTAGTTTAATCCTTTTAACTGATGCAAAAACTTAGATCTGCTATCTAAAGAGGATGCAAGCTGAATACAAGTAGTAATTCCTAAAATTGCAGCTGCTTTCCCAGTCTTCCCATAGGTAAAAAACGAAGGACAAATTTGAAGCATCTGAAACTGTTCAATGTTGTATCATATGGAAACCACAGCTGCCCATCAGCTGTGTTTTGTTTACTTTATATGTCTTGCTGTTATATATAAAAGAATCGCTAGAATTAAAAAGTACTTTGTGGACAAAAGTCCACTATGTATAGGTTCAAATAAACTAACTGCAGTGGATACAAAGCGCAGTCTAGTGATTTAAAAAAATTGTAAAGGAACATGTATATTTGAAAGTGCATATATGATACACCCGTCTGGTAAATCAGTGCAAGCAGAAATACCCCAGTGAATCATCTGGCTGCTACTGACATTGTTGACTGATACATATATGACACGCAGTCTTCAAAGGATTTTCAGTTCTACATTATGCCATCCTGAATGGGTTAAATTTGTGACATTATAGATGATAAATCTTGGATGTCAGCGTCATGAAATTAGGTGCATTTTGTTTTGTCATTACATTAATTTTGCCTAATTGTGGCCAAATCACACCACCAGGCTATTGATAGTAGCAAATCTTAATAACAAGTGTACAAAAATATATTAAATTCAAAATTAAGCCAAATTTGGCATAAGATTAGGCTTTACTGTAGTGAAGCACCCTTTGTATTTTTGGACAACATAACACAGATCTCTAAAGAACAATGCAGAATTTTTGTGCTATGTGTAGAAGCGTGCATCAGACTTGCTCAAAATATAGCAAGGAAAGTGCTAAAATTAACATATAGCTAAAGTTAAATTTGCCTGTTTTAAAAATCCTCTGACTTTTTAAAAAAGGGTTTTGTAGGATAGCTAACAGTTTGCAGTCGAAGTAAATGTAATTGATTGCCTTCAATTCAGGTACAGTAAAAGCTCAGCTATCCAGAAAACTCTGAAAATCTCAAATTCCAGATGATTCGGCATGTAAAAAATACAATTCTCAGTGGGAAAATCAAATAAATGGAAAGAAAAATTCTGGTCCGAAATTATAAAAGGAGTCATTTTATTTGTTATCAACTTGAAACATAAGCACCTGTTTTTAAATTATGTGAAATTGTCAGAGTAAAAAAGGGCATTCAAGACGTAAATAACAAAGTGAAACATATTTGATCATAAAATTCTGTCAACAATGAAAATTGGAGATGATCTCACCAAACTTGCCTCGGGCAGAAATTTGAAGGAACAAACTGCTGTTATTTAGTTAATTAGTATATACAAGTTGCAGACATAACATATAAAAACTTAAATTGCTTGTAATATTTTTTATGTTGCTTAGCCATTATTTATCCATTTTCTGTTGCACTTATCTTGATTCAGCATCCTTAAAATTTGCAAGTACTCTACTGCATGCTGTTCAAGACAAGTCCTAAATTTTTATCTTTTTTTCCTCTAGAATGCAATTAAAAGATGAACGGAAGTTAACTAACTTTCTCTTTGCAAAAATTAAACCAATGTATTTGGATTTACATTACAGGCCAAAGCAGTATGTCATGCTTATCCATTATTAGCTCTAAATTGCACTGTTTGACAACAGTTTTTGTTTGATTCAAATCATAGTCCTTTTTGTGCTGTAGCAAAGTTACAAGTCTAATATTTATTTAATTTTGCATTAAAGCATCCCCTCCATTTCAAAATATTGCGGTTACTAAAGCTTTCCGGTTAATTCAATTATAGATAGTCAGGCTTTTACTGTACTTAATATGTATTATTATAAATCTATATTTTTAAAGATGTGTGAGCAACTCACAAGAGCATTTGTATTTTATGCTGCTAAAACATGTCTTATATATTCTTTGTATAAGAAA
Organism: Stegodyphus dumicola; assembly: GCF_044657685.1. Lineage (NCBI taxonomy): Eukaryota > Metazoa > Arthropoda > Arachnida > Araneae > Eresidae > Stegodyphus > Stegodyphus dumicola. The sequence continues at coordinate 189,569,729 of NC_140781.1, forward strand.
ATAGCAGTTGTTTGAAGCTTAAATTTCATATTTATATTTTATCATACAATAGATAGTACCCACCCCATAAGTGTTTAAAGAATTCACTCCTTGAATATAGTGTCAAACTAATTTTTAATAAAGTTATTTAAAAAAGCACTATGCAAGTTGTCCTTTGATATTAAGTGCTGTGTATAAAGTTTGACTTAATATTAAACAGTTTAGAAATTTCCTAAATTCTGTTTACAAAATAGGTTTTATATTTAGTTTAGGTATATATCAGAGTGTTATTCTGATTTTTCAGTGTTTATCATTTCTGTAATTCATAATTATATGGGTATTTTTATTAAAGTGCTATTAAAGGCAGGAAAGTCTTGTATACAAATTCATAACATATATTGAATTTTCCTTGAGTCTTACTCCCATGAAATGAAAAATCTCTGAATGTCTGTCCTTGCAAAATTTATTGAGATTTTAGTCACTTGTGATGCCATTCTGTACTTTTTGTTTGCTCGTATATAGAGAAATCGTTGCATATAGTATTTTGATAAATAAAGCAGGGCTGTAATAAATAGTTTACAAAGAGCATGCACATGGTGAAGGAATTTTTGAAATCACTTTTTTTAAAAAAATTTGTAAATGGAATTTATCTCTGCTATTTTTTCCCTGCATTTTTAAGACCAAAAAAATATGTTTTTAATGCTATTGCATGTAGAATATAATATAAAAGTGTGTTAAAATAACATTGCAAATAAGTCATTAGTAGTCTGTCTTCAGAATCCGTGAAATTTAATGCTTACAATTCAATCCAAGCATAGATGAAGTATTTAACTATTTTAAAAGGAGGGTGAAGACACTAAGCATGTTTGGAAATTTTTTAATTGGTTTTTTAAAATAGTTTATGTATGGTTTCAGTTCAAGATGGCTGTAATTGTTATGATCTCCTTTTTTAGTATCGTAATTTAGGAGTAAAATCTGTAATGGAGGGAAATAAGCCTGTAGAATTAAAGTTAATATTCTGCCATAATTAATTTATTTGTTAGCATGTACTTTTTTTTTTTTTTTTTTTAAAGGATTCTGTTATGTAATGAATATCCAGTATTCTAATGTGTGTCTTATAATATGGTTGTTTTCCTAATTTTATTCATTATTTTCGTGTATTTTTTAACATTTTAATTTCACTTGGCATGGTTTACAAAGAAGTTAATATATTTGCTGTATACAAATAGAGAATATTTGTTAAATTCAAATTTCATTCCTTGCAGCAGTGGTGCAAGAGAATTATTTAAATTAAATTAAACTTTTCTATTTTCTTGTGTAACAAATATATCATATATAGAGTGATTTGTTTTAGATGCATGCTGATGAGAAAATATATATTAGTTCAATTAATGAAATTTAATTTTTGTGTGTGTGTGCGTGTGTGGCGATACTGAGGCCTTTTTCAGAAATGAACTGTTACGTTTGGCTTACCTCATATATGCATTAAATACCATGAGGTGGTTTGTTTTAGAGTTTAGGGAATCTGAAATTGTTTTAAAGAGATTGTACTGAAATATTCTTTTATGTGAGAAAAATGGCTGTCGAAAATCAAAACTTCTATTTAAACATCCTGCTTTGTAATTCTTTCTCTTTGTGTAGAAATTCGTAGTGCTTTCTTTCAGTTAAATATCTCCTACTTTCTGTAGTAGTTCACAAAGGTAAACAATCTTATTTGCTTTTTTATGTTGGTGTATAGTTATATCTTGTGTTTACTGACTACATGTATATTGCTGAAGTGTAGGGAAAAAAAAAGAGAAAATATTTAAAACAGAATTTGAAAATTGTTGCTGTAGATATCGTTAATTATTGGCTAGGTCAAATATATTTGGTTTTTACTGCAATATAAGATGTGCTTTATATGTTTAATTTAGTGTCTTGCAAAAAGATTGATTCGGTTTGATCCTATGATATCACATGTAGTGCAAGGTGTAAAGATTTGAGAAATGAACTATCATAATCATATTATACCAGCATTTTTTCAAAGCACCAAATTTAGAGGTGTGTTTTTGTGGACAGATTCTAGTCCACCAATGATATACTGCCATCTAATCTTGACACCATGTCTGTGTTCATTGCTAACTAACACTGCCAAGAAACCAAACATGTGATAACTACTACTACCGCAACTGGAAACACACTGTAATATTTCTATGTCAGCTGCCTTCACTTCACATGAACAAAACCAAGATTTTCTTTATTTTCATGTGCCAAGAGAAAATACAATGGTAATTTTATCTATGTCTGCTTCTGAATTTCATTTATAATATGTACCCGTTATATAAAATTCATATTTGTAAAATTTTATGGATTCTACTTTTAGTTTCTCTAACTCAGGAACATTTCTTTTGTAAATTGCATTTTGAATACCTCATATCACATTAGGAAAAGTGATTCATTGTTTCTTAATTGTTTATATAGGTGTGTACATTTTTTTAAACTTTGTTTTGAAATGTTTTGTGTTAAAAGTATGATAATTCATACTGATTATAAATCAGAAAGGCTTGTTTAGTTACCTTTGTTTTTCTGTTCATTCTATTTATACTGTCCTGTTTGTATTTAAGAAATTGTGTCAATCAGAATAAAATTTTGTTTTAGGAAATCTGTAGTATCATTATTTTTAAAACATAATCTGGATTGTTAAAAAATAAAGCAAAATTAGAAAATATAAATCAGAATACTTACGTATGAATTTTCCACAATTTTTATGCCAAAAATCTTGCATGCCTATTTGTTGGATCTTTTTTTGGTAAATATTTTAATTGTTAGAGCTCTTAACAGGAGGATTGGGAGAGGCAGCAAATGCTAGTAATTTCACCTGACTTGATTGTTTAACCTCTCAGCAAATGTGCTGGCTGCATGGAAGTTCTGATGGTTTGCCCCATGCTTAATGTGAATACATGCTAGCTTCCCTTAACCCATTAACCGCCAAAACTACAAGGAATGTTTCTTTTCTCATGAAAATAATAACAAATATTAAATTAAGCATTTATAACATAAATTTACATTGAAAATAAAAAAAAATGCTCTCACCTGTGGAAAACGCGAGTGTTGCATTCACGCAACGTCAGCGGAATAGGACTATGGATGTTTAGTGAGTAGGATTGTACTCGTGTGATGTTTCTTTTGAGTGGAGTGCAGGATTACTTTTTAGCTGTATAAAGTTTTATAAATCTGCAAATCACTTTACTTGTAATTAATTTAATATTAAAATATACATTGTATTTCTTTTACAAATACAGATTATTTCAATTGAAAGATTCAAGCATGAAAAGCTTGATTACAATCATGTAAAGCTACATTACATACTTTGCATAAGTTTAGATACGGTCTCACCTCATATAATTTATCAGTATTGTCAAATGCAAATTCGGCTTCATTATTCGTGTACTGCAAACGTGATATCGATTCTCGTACAACAGGAACAGAAATATCCTTATCAAAAGACCAATATATTTTTTCTTGAGGTAAAGAATGATATCCTGTAAGCAATAATATTCCAATAAATCTTCTCATATAAGCTTCAGATGCAATAAAGTCTGGGCTTTTTTTTTTTTTTTTTTTTTGCTGAGCGTATATATTTGTTCAACGAGAAGAGAGTAAATGTCTAAACCAAAATGAAAATCGGTGCACTAGTTTCACCTTGTATTTTGTCTTTTATAAAATTTCTTTTCTATCGCTTTCTTCATGTTCTTCCTGAGACATAAACTAACAGATCCTTTTCTATCCACTTCAAGATTTCAATCTTCTGCTTTTTAAATTTTTAGTATGACTATAACTGCTTTCAGAAGGCTGAAACTTGCTTCTTACGTGAATTTCAACTTCCCCAGCAGTATCATTTGTTAAAATATCATTATCATTATTTAAAACATTGCTATTCCTTTCTTCTTCGTCACTAGTTTCTGCAATTTGTGGGGGAACAATAACAATATCAGTTTCATTCTGGTCATTATTAACATTATCATGATCTGTTTCTTCATCAAAAAGTCTTTGAAGGGTTTCTTCTAATGTAAAATACCTCGTTCTAGGCATTTTTAAACAACCAGACCATTGAAAGGAATGAGTGAAAAAGGAGATTAACTACCTGTTTTCCCTTCTTCCCAACACAAATACAAACATCTGACTGATGTAATGTTCTGATAAACGATGACCTTGACTAAAAATAGATCACTCATAAAGACGACGATTCTTTCATTAAATATTTTCAGCAAAAATACCCGGTCGAAAATTTTGCTTAAAGTATGAGATTAATTATTATAAACAAAATGATTGTTAAAGGCAAATATTTTTTTACAGAAATAATCTTCATAACATTCCCTACACAAAATCATCTGCTGGTATAAAATATCTTAGGTAGTTATATTTATATACGCATTTATTTTGACCGTTGCGTCAACGCAACACCAGCGGCTAATGGGTTCAGAAGCCCTCTTTCAAGACGTCTCATCTCTCAAAGGCAGATAGATAGCCATAGTGTTCTTTTACATAATCTAATTCGAGAGGAGTGAGAAATGTTGGAGTTTTTCATCACTTCAGCATTCTTACACTATGTTTTGCTAAGTCGGTAAGACTTTAAAAACAAGTTTGGCTTGGTCACATTTGAGTTGGTAACTAGCAAATTTCTTAGCATTTTTTGCAAATATATCAACAGCATTGTGATGTGATTGAAGTTCTGATAATGTATCAAAATTATATGCAAATAAAAAAGGCATCTTTCTACTCTTGTTTTAAGATATCAGATGTAATTTTTTGGGGGTGAAGCTGTTTGCAAAATTTTATCAAGCCAACCTAATTTGAATGATGACTGCAAAATGCATCAAATCATGTCAAATATTACATTGCTGGCCATTAAAATTGCAGTACCAGGAAAGAATGATCTGATGAATGTCAAAATAACATGAAAGGAAGACGACTTTGGGATATGCTAATTCTTAGCATTTCAGCGCATTTAGACGACACAGGAAAAATGACATCCAAAGCACTGCATAAAAGAAAAGTTGTGTGGTGGATTTCTCATTCGGAAAGTGCTTTGTAAGGTCGAAGTTTGCTCAGAATATCATGTTATGCCTCGAATACGAAGAGGAAATGCTTACTAACAAGTTTCAAAATTTGTTAAAGGCAGTATCGTTGCCTATCGAAAGTGTAAGTTATTGTTCCGCGATATCGCCGGTCGCACTCATCGACACCCGACCACTGTCATGTGAATATGGAATTGATGGATTGTTGAGGATCATAACTCATGACATAAAGGATAGACATATTGCGAGGTCAGCCCTGCAAAACCGTACAACCACATCATGGACTGCTAGTCAGGAAATGGGTATGTTTGCAACACGCCCCGTATCCACTCGTAGGGTGGGTCGGCGTTTGCAACAGCGTGGACTATCAGCACAGTGACCATTATTAAGCTGGGTACAAGAGTGGCAGAATGTCGCCTTTTCAAACGTGTCCCGGTTCTACGTGCAGTATTCTGATGGCTGTATACGTGTCTGAAGTGTCCGAGGAGACAACGCGTTGCTTGCTTGCATTCGATATTGGCATAGTGGCCCTGCACCTGGTGTGATAGTTTGGGCTGGACGTGGACTGCTGTATACAGTCCGTTTTTTTTTTCCAGTTGGGTCACTCCGTAAGTATCATTAGGGAGGACTTCTGTAACAATCATCGGTCCTCTGTATTTCATCTGAGTTTTTATAGGTTTGTCTGTTGGTTTCGATGGTTGTCAAACAACCACTAATTCACCTGGTTCAAAAGTCATAGTTCAGCATTTTTTCTTCTCATAGTACTCCTTCATCTTATTTGCCATCCACTCTTTTACTTATTTCAGCATTAATGAGGTAACAATTTTAAATAGCCTTTCTTTACTCTCAGCTTGAGTAATTTTAACTTTCCCTTGGCATTTGATATTCTACTTCTCAGTGCTTGGTTTCCGAATAAGATGACATTTGCAGGAACTTATGTTCACTCATCGTGTGGGCTGAATATACAATTTCTGGCTGCCTAAACCTTCTTTCTCTTGCAAATTCCTCAGATTTCTTTCATCCCTAGTTTAAATGTGCTTTATCAGAAAAACCTTTTTCCATATTCTTTCCTATCTGATTCATTTTTGCGCATCCCATAGAAACGATAACGTCTCCTTGTTACAAAATTTCCCTCAGGGTATGAACGGCACTCCAACTTAGACATATTCAAGACTATAATCAGATTCCTAACCAGTGCTGTCTGATAGATCATTTCGGTTTGGAAATTGCTTTATAGTTGGTATTTTTCTATACAAGCATTTTGGACAATCAGCTTTGCGTCTGGCATGAAAGTGATCATCATATTCCATAATTCAATCGTATGGGTCTTACTAACAATGCGGCGGTGTAAGCCATTGTTCTCGTTGCATTTGCTTCAAATATAATTTTGATTAGTATGGTCAACTTCATACTTTGTCGCAAGATAGGATACTTGTTTTTCAGTTTTTACGTTTACAAAATTTGGGCTAGAATTTAATATTTCCATTGTTTCATCCATTTGTAATTTAATACACGAATTTTCTCCAGTGCAATCTAACCCAATAAATGGATAATTTTTTGCATAGCTGATATGAAAGGTATCACCGACCCTAGCATATGCAATATGTGGTACATCTAAGAATGTTCATCCAACCACTAAGCTGAATCTGGCACAATTAATACTAGAATATCTTTAGCCATTACGTCATCAATTTTTAAATCCACAAATGCTGCACCAAGACTTTTTATCGGAGTTTTGATTTCCGAAACCAAATAGCTTTCTGCAAGATGAAATATTTATTCCCAGGCCTCTCACAGATGATTCTTTAAACAGACATGATGACATTCATGTGTCAATCAATGAAGACATAATACAAGAATTGTTAATTAAAGTATTCCTCAAGTACATATCAGATGCCACAGAAAAATCATGCATGTTTAATGTAGTTTTCTTATTCTTAGAGCAACATTTCTTTGAATGGCCTTTCAATCCACAAATTTTGCAGGGATAGGGATATCTTTTAAACTATGACCAAAGAGAAGAAAAACTTTTGGGATCAACCTGATTATTACGAGAATTAAATAGTTTTTCATTATATTAATGCATCGGCAAACTGTCTTTTTTGCAATACTTATACCATCTCATCATGTCTCTGTTTTGTAATCTATTATAGTTACTAGAATTCATTACTCTCGGAGTGTTTTTAGAATCATCCCAAGGTCATAATTTAGAACTGCTTTTACTTTCGTTGCTTATTTTTAGTCCTGATCAAACGTTTTCGCATTCAGCCAATTCATTTGCGTTTACATATGTAGGCCATGAATCAATAAAATGTTCCCTCATAGAATTCGAAACCTGTCTTTTCAACTGATCTGTTATAATTAAGACACAATAACACACCGAATAAATACTAATTGTTGTTTGACTTCTGAATTAGTGATCTGCTATAATTAATTCTTTTAAAGAATCGAAATATTTTATTTTTAATCCTGCTAACCATTCGTTAAAATAGTTACAAATTTCAAAAATAAAATCTGTCCATGTATTTTTTAAATTCCTAATATGATTAACAAATTTCTGGCAAAATTTTCCTGGGCTTCAAATGTTTCAATAATATATTCTTAACAAACACATACTCATTAGCTTGTTCTTCATATTCTCCGGCAATCAGTTGTGTGATCTTGAGAGGTAAAAGTCCTAATACATGAAAAACAATTTTCATTCGTTTGGCCCGACGTTAAAATATTATTAAGAATGAGGATATCTATCCATCCTTTAAATCGAATTCTGCACAAGACTTTTGAAGTCGATACATTTTTTGTTTTTTCATGCGGTTATATTACTTCCCGTTGACATTAATTTATTTTCATTTAAAAGTTAGTTTTCGTAATTCAAAAATCTTTTGTTTTTCCTAATCTTTTAACTGTATTTATTCGTTTTTTGCATTCTTGAATTTCTAATTCTATGTGTTTCATTTTCTTTTTTAAGTCTTTCCTCAATAATCCTTTCAAAAACTTGTTTTACAAATAGTTAGTCATAACCTTTACTATTAGTGATGATGTTTTAATCATAATCATAATGGTGTGTGGTGGAGCCGTTTCCCCAATTTCCGTTGCAAGTTCAATTAGATCGCTTTTGCATCTCTTGCCAAGAAAAGACATCTTTTAAGTTACCTTTTTACAAACTAATACTTATTATTGATACATTTAATAGCTTTCAAAGATGCATTTAAAAGCTTTCATGCATACATTTAATAGTTTCATTGATATGTTTAATAACTTTAGAATAAAAACATTTACCTGTTTTGTTTTTGCACGAGAACTTCAATGGCACTCAGTCACAGTAGATTGACATCAACCTTCCACTTCTAAAATTGTTGGCTTTGAATTTTTTTTTCTTGCATTTATATCCACTTTGTGTATCTTTTTTGTGTTATTAATCAGGACAGAGATGCACAGCAAACAAGATACTTTATTATCCTTACAAATGCACGAGTCATTACATTTTTCTATTTAGTGCTTCAAATTTAATTTTTAACAAACACTATCTAGAGTAATGTTATGTAGCAGTATTTCTGTAGGGGGGCTCATTTGTAGTGATAGCAGATTAATAATGAGTGCATGTATATTATCATTTGTACAATGGTTCATTTCAGCAAAGCAATGATTTACTGCTGTGACTGAGCATCACTGAAACTGCTGCAATGTTCTAACAAGGCAAGCATATCTTTCTTGTACCTTTCGTATCAATAGTACTTATAAAGGTGAGCTAACATGGAACTGGTAAACTTTCATTCATTCTACACAGCATTTTTGCACTTTCGAAATCATCACCTTTGATAGTTTTATTTTCTAAACTAATGTGCTAATATCCATATTTCCAACTAACTAAAAGCTTTAATCACCACAATCACATTTTAAAATACGTTAGGTCTGAATCTATTTCTTAACTTAAAAAGAAATTATCAAACTTTTTTTTTTTCTGGGAACAGCTATGTCAGTAAAAAATTACCAATGAGCTATAGAATAAGTAAGGCTGTATTATATAACTATTTTTTTTTCATTATGTAGAAAATTATGCAATTAAGCACAATTAGTTTAAGCAGTAGTTTTATATACTGGTTATCATAAATTAAGGAAAAATCACAAAAATAGAGATAAGGTTATCATAAATTAAGGAAAAATCACAAAAATAGAGATAACTCCCTAAAAAAAAAGCCAAACCGTGTAAAATTTGAATATTTTGCCATGTAAGAGTAACTGAATAAAACTGCAATATGCAAATTAGTGACGCTGCACTCAGAATACATCATCTGCAAGGAGAATAAAAGTCCATGCTTGAGAGCAAGCCCACATATTTCACTGTGATAGTGACAACAGAAATCTGAGATAGCTAATTCGTAAGAATGACCTCCAGGCATCATTTGCCTGCAGAACTACGATGGAGAGTCATTGGCAGACTAGAGGCAGGATAAAGTCAAGCAGAAGTGGCCAGATGGCTAAATGTGAGTCCTTTTGTGGTTCATAGACTTTGGAGGCAATTCCAAACCACAGATTTGGCATCTAGGAGGTTCAGCCAAGGACGGCCAACTGCTACGACAAGCGCTGATGACCGATATTTGACATTATGTGCACTCAGGAATAGAACCGCTACTCCGACTCTTCTTAGATCCTCCCTTGCTGCAGCCACTGGAAGGTTGGTGTCAATGTCAACTGTGCATAGAAGGCTTCATAAAGGTGGCCTGTATGCGCGGCGACCAGCCATTTACGTGCGGCTAACGTCATGCCATAGGAAGGACTGTTTGCAGTAGGCACGACAACATGTCTACTGGACGCCTGATCAGTGGAGGTCTGTTCTCTTTATGGATGAGTCTAGGTTTAGTCTAGAAAGCGAAAGTAGGCGTTATTTCATATGGAGAGAACCTGGAACCCGTTATCATCTGTCAAACATCCATTAAAGAGATGCATATGGAATAGGCAGTGTCTGTGTTTGGGGTGGCATCTCTTTGGGTGGAGGCACAGACCTCCATGTCTTTCCAACGGAAATCGTGAATGCTCCGGTTTATAGAGATGACATCCTTGATGCGTTTGTGCGCCCATGTGCCGGGGCAATAGGTGATGCTTTCCTGTTACAGGACGATAACGCAAGACCACACAGGGACATCGTAAATGATTATCTTTAAAAGGAAAGAATTACGTGCATGGAGTGGCCAACTCGATCCCCGGACTTGAATCCTATCGAGGACGTTTGGTATGTTTTAGAGAGACATCTAACTGCTCTCAATCCGCCCCCTCAGACCCTTGCCGTGCTTGCAACTGCTTTGCAAGAGCAATGGCTCTCGCTTTCTATGGAACTGATAGACCGCATAATTGAAAGCATCATACATCGCTATATGTGCTGTATTGCTTCTAGAGGCGACAATATTCCATATTGAAGGTACTTTTCCTATAGCAAACTGACACCTTCGATTTGTTCATTTTATACATGTGCTAATTTCTATACTACCATAATTGTCTGTTAATTTATTCTTGTTATTTGATACCTTACTATGTGTTGTATATTGTGGGTAAGTATCATAAAATTCTACATGTAACTTTTTCAGTAATCGTGATTTTTCCTTAATTTATGATAACCAGTGTATTTTTAAGGACGAGGTAAATAATTAGTGCACATTACGGGAAAATTCTGTTTCATGACTAGGCTTCACCTGTGTCTATCTGGACAGATATCCCTAACATAAACTAATTTGTGACCATTCTTGCATATAGTTTGCTTGCAAAATGAACTTGCTTTTGACATCAAAGAGGTTAGCAGTATTTTGAATTATGCCACAGAGCAAGATGAGAAAAAATATTAATAAACACGTTTGACATTTTCCAAAAATTTATTTCAAATACTTATGAAACTGAGGTGGATAGGAACTTACAAAAATCGGTTTAGGTTTCATGGAGTTTAATTCAACACAAAATTAAATAACATCTCTCACAAAACTTACATTATTTTTTTAAACATTTTCTAAATATTATTTTTTTAATCTAAAAATATGAGATCTTTTTCACATCACATATAGCAAAAATTAAAAACAGAACATGTCTTATTAAAAGAGTAATAAACTAAAATACACACACACAAACCTGCATTTAAAATTTACTTCACTATCTAATGAGAAAATCCTAACACGAATGAGATCTCTATATTTTACAATGTTTTAGAAAATTGCTGTTAAAGACAGATTTCTTAAAAATTTAAAACCACACCCTGAAACTATAAAAAGACTAGTTTTATGTGCTGAAAAAGTCTACAATTTATGAAGCACATTAGGGAGTAAGTCAGTCCACAATTGAACTTGAAAATATTTCTATATATACTCTTTATCATTTAAAAGGGGGCTATAAAATAAAAGAGTAATTTATTCGCATATCATAATACTTCAGCATTCTCATTATGCAACCAGAACTGAAAATAAGCGGCGGTCGTAAAACTGAATATTTATTATAAAAACATTCCTTCCCGAACTTAAAGTATTAGACAAAGTGATATGTTTGTCACATTACGTGGATGAATAACTACAATGTTAACTTTGATACATTAAATAAATTTAAGAGTATTCAAAAGTTTTATAATACAAAGTATGTCATAATAAATATATATTTTGTAAGAAAGCTCAAGTTCGGTATGCACACACAAATATCTTATATCAGTCACCACACACACACACATATATATATACAATTAAGATTACAAATTTTATGAGAAGACAAGGTACAAAATTAGTGTATAGCATTCAAGTGGACCTTCATAATGTTATGAAACTAAGGACTCTCCATATAAGAAACGTAATCCTTATAAAACGACTCCAAGGAAAAAAAATATATACCTATTTATCACAAATGTAAACACTTTCCAAGATGTCATAATTACAATTGAATGTAATAACAAAAATGAAATCTTGGTTTAAAACTGAAAACTGGATTATTTTTCTTTCTACTTTAAAATCTTCTTTCTTCTTTCTCTTACTCCTGTGACCTGAAAATAAATATAAAACTTACATTTCATTAATTGTGAGTAATAAAACAATTTTCAGAACTGTTAACAAACATTTTAATACATGACAAAATTCAATGCATGTTAACCGACATCAAGGATCCCTTTTTATAAGCAGCAAAAACAATTCTGTAAAGAGTTTTAACTCATGCATTTATTGTATTAACTTGCATTTATTTCAATTCTTAACTGTACTTCTACAACAGACACGGCCAAACTACAGCTATTTGGCTTGATATCAGGCTTGCACTGTAACAAGCAGTTTTATTTCTGAAGTAAAATTATAAAGTAAAGGATTTACTATAACTTTACTATAACACTTTTTTAACATAATTAATGTAAACCTTCAATCATCAGTACCTTTTAAACTATACTAGACATATAACTTTCAAACCCTGTGTTGATTATCAAAGTAATACATGAAATACAAATAATTTTCTATTACTTTGTACATTTAGAACAGGTAATGATAATAGGAATAAAAGACATACATTGTCAATATGCTGCATTATTGATTTATCTAATATTTTACTTAAAATCCATTATAAATGTGTGTAGTTATAACCTGCATTAGGGAAAAAAATGTAGCTACAATTCAGTCCTCATCTAAAAACTAATTAATCAATTTAAAGCTACATTTAATTTACATATGTTGGCCATCATATTAATTTTGTGGTAAACAGTTCACTATTACCTTATATTACCGAATATAAGTTGATCTGTGCATAAGTTAATAGTGTTTTTCCTTCAAAAATCTACCTAAAATTCAAAATCTATATGCAAGTTGAAATGATGGAAAAAAAAATCCTGTAATGTTAAAACATGTCACTGGGGATGACGATGTTGCCAAGCAGGTAACACAGGTGGAATATTTTCCAACGAAATTAATAAAAAAGTGAAATGCCAGACACCAATTTCTGTTGCATTAATGCTACTCTTATTTTTATTTTGGCAACAACAATTTGGCGTTTTGATGGCCTGTTCCAAAATAATTTTCATACCTTAATCAAAATTTCTTAATAGTTCATGTTGTTCCATCACAATAATTTTATTTATTCCCCCTCCAGATAAATATATATGAATTAAAATCCAGAAAAAATTACTGAATCCAGTTTTCAAATCATTACATTGTTCCAGTCAGTCTCTAATGAAAAGCTTTGTATATTATTGCAAAGACATGTATTTCTTTCCATTCACATTTGCTTTTATTAAAATTATTTGACACTTATAATGAGGAAAAAATAAAACTGAAATCAGAAGACGATGTTTGGTTTGTTATTTGGGAAATAAATTTTAATTTATCACAGAACAGTTTTAAAGTTGTATATCTTAGGAATGTATTCTCCTGCATGCAGAGAAACAAGAGCAAAAATTATTTATTTATATTTACAAACAATATAAATTTGAAAAAATTAAATCCTTGTTAATTTATTTGAAATGTTCCAGTCACTTAAACTTTTATTGCTTTAAAAATAACATAAACAGTTGCAGATCTGAAAATTTAATTAACATTCTTGCATATCCTTGAATTCTAACACTACGTTCTGCAAGCATCTATGATTAGCCATTAGTGCAATTGATACCTTAACCGAATTAGCATGTGTTTAATGTTGGGCCCACCAGAGGCCAAGCAGCAAAGTTGGTAACACTAGTAGTTTGGCCCAAGGTTCGAATCCCACAAATGAGCTGGCTGCATGGGTAGTTTTACTGTACAGTGATGTATATACAAGCCAGTGTTTCCCTTAGAAAGTCCTCTGCAAAGGCATCCCCTTTAGGCAGATAGCCCTTGAGTGGTTTGCCATAGTCAAATAAACCAAACCAAACCTTTATCTTTGATATGAATTGACATCTGAATCATATAAAGAACTATACTACTTTCAAACTATAGGAGAAAATAATAAATGAGGATTAACAGTACAAAAGTTTTCATCTAGCTTTATAAAATATCAAGTACCACGACTAAACAGCAAATATAAAATCACTCACTTTCATCAGCTTCTGAAGATAAAAAATGAGAGATAAAAGAAAGAATTAACTTATCCTACAGTCTTAAAAACAGATAAAATTTTAAACCTTAGTTTTACTCTTAGCAACTCTCAATGGACGTGTTTTCACAGTTGTACTGTCATCATCTGAACCGGATATGGTATCATCGTCTTCAACTTTTTTCCTGTAATAAAACAAATATCATGAGGATGGCAAATAAATTAAATTTCATATAAATTTACTGTGATCAAATGGTATTGAAAATGATCCCATAAAACATAAGATTTCAAGTTATTGCTTAATACCTACAAGGTATGACAAACTACAAAGTATTACAATACCGACGAATGATGCTGTAAAACACTTGTGCTTGTCAATCGTTTTGTATGCGCTCGCCTGCCAGATTAAGTACCATTAACAAAAAATATTTTAAAAATAACCACTCATTTATATTTCTTAATTATTAAAATACGGTAAGCATTCATTGTCATAAGAGATAGCTTGCAAGACTTTATAAAATAATTGATTCATGACTGATGAACATGATAGCGAACATGGAACCTTACTGCATCATTCCGATGTCAGATGGCTCAGCAGGGAAAAAGTACTTCAACAATTTGTTGAACTTCTTTCACCAATAAAGCAGTTTTAGGAATCCAGAAATTAAAGTTATAAAGAATTGGACGATAATATTTGGTTATCCGATCTGTATTTTCTCACGGATATAACCGCTAAACTGAACAAAGATCTCCAGGGAAAAGAAAAAAACCCTTTTCAATTGGCTGGTACTGTAACTGCTTTTCAGATAAAGTTAAATTTGTGGATAAATCAGATGAAACTGTTGGCAACCGCCGTTAATTCCCCTAGCGCATACGCATGATAAGCAAGTTCTCTGCTGCATAATACTTTTCTATGCAGTTAGCCAAAGTCAATGGCGAGTATCGCATGAAAGTGAGAAGTGCTCAGCGCTGTGTAATATAATGTTTCTACTCTGCTGTTCAACGTCTTCATAGCTTAAATAAATGTTTGTCATGTATATGGAAGACATTTTATTCTTCATAGGCCCAGACAGCGTTTAACTGTGCAGTCCAACCACCATTGTTAAATTCTTTTGGCAAGCCAAGCTGCGTCGACTGAAATGAAAATGACGACAACTAATACAGTGTCAATTGAAAAGCTAAACAAGGACAACTTTGACACGTGGAAGTTGCAAGTGGAAGCAATACTGATTAAAAATGATCATTGGGACTATGTAACTGGGAAAATTCCGAAACCAGAACCTGGTGGTGATGAATTTGCTAAATGGAAAACTACTGACCAAAAAGCACGAGCGGATATAATCCTATCCATCTTACCCGGTGAACTTCTACAAGTAAAGTATTGTGTAACATCTCACGAACTGTGGAGTAAATTGCATTCTATTTACGATTCGAAGGGACCAGCTAGAATGGCCACAATCCTAAAAAAATTGCTTTTTACAAAAATGAGTGAATGTAAACAAATGACTGATTATCTAAATGATTTTTTCATTCTTGTGGACAAACTGAAAGAAATGGAAATAAACATTGTGGATGATTTGCTTACAATATTGCTTTTCGTGTATATGGAAGACATCATTTTATTCATTGTTATGTTTTCATTGTTCTTCCAGATGTTCTCCAAAAGGTAAGAAATTCATCGCAAACTTTCTGTAAAATACATCCGTGTCGATATCATGGAGACATTTTTCATTTTGTCACATATTTCTCGAATCTTTTAGAATCGTGGGTCTATAAATCTTGACTTCAAACCCTTCTAAACTTTCCAAGCTGCAATGTCTAAAATACTAAAGAAAAATTATCCCTACCAATTCTGTAACAGCAAAAAGTCAAAATATTAAAAAAAAAAAAAAGAAAGAAAGGGAGGGAAAAAGTGTACAATTAATTTTATAGAGAAAACTGATGCATATTCTGATAATTTTGAATATTCCGAGACAATTGCATGGGAAAAACGCTTACTATGAAAAAATTAAAAAGAAGACATTTTTAATTAATTGCATAGCTAATTTTGCTCTTGCTAAAAGCTGTTTCGTAAATTATGCTTTATAGCAATATGCCTTATTTATCAGATTCATAATATTGTATAAGTTGCCAAAATGAAACTTTATAATATGACAGCGAAAAATAGAATGTTTTATTTTAATGTTATTTTTTATATATAATTTCAATATATTACCATTATTTTAATGAAATTTATCAATGTTATGATGCTTTAAAAAACTATTCGAAAAATTGTCAGATCTCGGAATTAAAAATTTTCTATAGAAACTTATTCTAAAATCGCCAAAATGTTGACAAGTCGCCAAATTTAGAGCTGTTTAATAAAAGAATTCACATCCCCAAAAGCGAAAAGTTGTTTAAGAGTTCTTTATTAGAAAAAGGGAATTTCGAAAAGCTTATATTTCACTTCTTGCTTAGAAACTCAAGTATCCCAGCATTTTTATTAGAAATAGAAACAAATTATAACCCATGAGCACATTCAAAAGATAACCATATATGTCAGTGAATCGCCAAAAATATTCCTCCAAAATGCTAATTCACACTCAAAATGGCAGTCATAAAAACAGACAGAAATTTCAGATGATTAAAATTAAGGACCTTCTGCTAATTTTGACCAAAGTTAAGGACTTTTAAGGACCGTACGAACCCTGATAAAATATGTAAAGCAAATGAAGATGTGGCTATTGCTTTCATTTTTAAAAATAAGCACAAGAAAAAATAAATGATCTTCTCAAACAGTAAGCAATTTAATTGGCGGCAATTATCAGAAGAACATAGCCAAAAAAAAAATAATAATAATAAGCGTAAAGTGGATAGAAAGATATAGATAAATAGATAAAAAGGTAAGATATAGAAATCTCTCAAAATTAAAATTCTTGGCAAGGAAAACAATTATCAGTTTGTTTCATGAATCCTTGTTTTCCTCTTTAGATCCTTAGACAGCTTTTACTTTTTTGTGTGTGCCATTTTGCTCTCATTTCATGCTCTTCAAATTCATAAAGCAAACAATACAATACTTGCCAACATACAACACTAAAAAATCTGAAGAATTTTTTAAGAAATCAAGAGATTTTTCCAACAACTTTTAAATGATAAAAATCTATGGTACTTTTCAGTTTCATCAGCGCAAATCTCGCCAAGCACACTTTATTGGCGACAACACACAGTATACACATAAAAAATGTTAACAAATGTTAGTTCTAATAATGTTTCATTTTGAAGACAAACATTTTAATATCGTTCAAAATTTTGTAAAGAGATAAAGACAATAAATTTATAAAAAGACATTAATTTAAGAATTTACTATGCTTTCATGGTACAATATCCTGATTCACCGGTTCATATCACGTGACCCCCAAGTGATCTCATCTCATGTAAACTACGTTACAAAATTCTAATTCTCTCAGTAATTATCTATGTTAATTTCAAGTTAAATCTTATTCTGGAATACAAGTTAAGTCTTAATATGGAATACAAGAATTATTTCAATTCGTACGAATAGCTTACTCAGAAATTATGTAAAACCGCAGTGCTTTACTTCGCTAGTGCATTCTCATTAGAATTGATGAATTTAAACTTTAATTTTACCTTTTCTATATTTTTACTTTTGGGTCATCGGTGTGATTGCATCCTAATTGATTTAATTATCGTGAATGGCCTTAGGGCATAAAATTGAACTACCTGGTAAAAATGCTATG
This sequence comes from Stegodyphus dumicola, assembly GCF_044657685.1. Lineage (NCBI taxonomy): Eukaryota > Metazoa > Arthropoda > Arachnida > Araneae > Eresidae > Stegodyphus > Stegodyphus dumicola. The sequence continues at coordinate 189,587,511 of NC_140781.1, forward strand.
TAATTGTATGCCAGTATTGAAAGAAACAATCATCTTATAAAAAATGGCTGCGAATTCTTTTGAAAATGAGGCATAAAAGGTTACCAGCGAGGATATTCTGTTTGACATCAGTTGTACCATTTTTGGTGATTTTATCGCCTGCGCTGGCAAAATGGAAAAGTACCAAATATATATTTTTTAAATGATTTAACTTTATGTAGTTACTAAAGGCCAGTTTACATCTGTCAAAGCAGCTCGTAGCGAGCCGCTCTTCCGGGCGTTTCGAACCGAGTGAACGGACCTGTACTCTGATAGATTGTTTACACCAATTAGAGTGGACTGACAACTCGCCTCCGTTTGTTTACGAAATGGATACCGACGTCGCAGCTGCAGGAAAGAACATGCATTGAACATACATAGATGTTCCTAGGCTGTAGTGCTTGAAGTCTGCGAAGCAGTTTCAAACGAATTAATTTCTGCTCTTGGGAGGAAAAAAAAAGAAGAAAAAAAAAAATGGGTACGTGATTGGGTAGCTTGCCGCGATGAATTAGAAGTATCAAATGAACTATTAAATGAATTTCGAACGAGAATGTCCAAAGTTACAAAAACATTATTGAATATCAGATACAAGAATTTAAAAGAAACTCAGTTTGAGAGAAGTTATTTAGTCAACTGTGGTTACTGAAATTCAAATTAACAAAGTTTTTCTACTATATACAACTGTTTATTTACACCTAATTAATCATTTACAAAATAATGTAAAAGTAATAATGTGTTTTATTATTTATTAATAGAAAGAATATATTTGTTCATCCAGAATCCACAGAATCAGTAGCTCTATGTGCATGAATTAATTATGCAGAGTTCTGACTGGAACTGTGTTATTTCTAGAGAAGAATGCAAACACATGGAATATTTATTAAAAGCTACCATTAACACGGCAGAAGTAAACTGTATAATGTCTACCTAATTATTCAGAAAATCTTAAATAAATAAGAAGTAGCAAAAAACTTGGAAGCATTACATATATTTACCACAGGTAAAAGAATATATATATTATGACATAGTTCCAACAGGAAGATATTTATCGCAAATTGTTACTTTTGGATCCTACTGAAATTGTGTTTCTGGACAACACACAAAGTGATATCAACAAAATTAATAATGCTTAAATATAGTGATTATACTTTACTTTTAAAATGCTAAAACAGATAGTTTAAGAAGATTAGAATTCATCTAGCATAATTTGTATAAACCTTAATACACCTTCAGTACTTGCACTCACACATCCAAGCTGAACATGTTTCACGTCCAAGCTGAATTGTAACGAATTATAGCCCAGAATGTTTTTATACAAAGCAAGAAATTTAAGTATCCCCAATAAAACAGATATACATATCTTTTTCACATTTTTATTTTTTTATTTTTATAGTTTATAATATCATATATTTATTGCATCCTCATGTAAAGGATGCTTGTAGAAAAATGAATGTAAGCTTACATAATTATAGAAGTAAAACACTTCATAAGATGCGTATGCATTAAAAAAATGCCATGGTTTGGCTATCGCTTAATCTCGGCATTATAGAACTCACTGTTAACGACGTCCCTGCGAATGCTGCTCGGAGTAACTGCCCGGAGAGATTTTTTAACAGGTTCAAAGTAGAAACGGAAGTGCTGACTCATCTCCCCTACATTTCTACACCGTCGAAGTGAGCGTTTACATTGTCAAAGTAATCGTAAGGAGCGACTCGCTCTGAGCCGCTCTGACAGGTGTAAACTGACCTTAATTCTTAAATGCAAAAAGTATGTTCTGCATTAATAACTTTTGGGTCCTTTCTTTCCACACACACACAAAAAATTATTTTTAGTTTTCTTCGAAAGAATTCGTGGTATCCTTGTGCATGCACATCGGCCCTTCCACCTTGCAAAATCAAAAAATCGCAACGACAAATGATACACATTGCAAGTGTATTGCATTTCCTTGAAGAAATAATAGAAGGAAAGTCATCTGTGTACGATGTTTGAAAAGTACATGAGTATTTTTCTTTTTTGCAGACATAACTAAAATAAAATATCATAATTTCTTAACTTATTTCTCGAAAGCACGTGCACTTACACAGCTTAGTTGACAAGATGAACGAAATAACAAACCTTGATCTTGCTTTGTGCTCATTGGCTAATAAGGAAAAGTCGGGAGAAATATGTTGTAAATCGGATTGGCAAGAGAACAGTTGGAAATAGGGAGTCTCCCACCTAAATTGGGAGAGTTGGCAACTCTGTAATACCATTACTTCATGTGCTACATTTAATGATTACTGCTTTTGTTCAAAGACATTTAATCAAAATTTGCAAAGCCAAACTTTATTTTGTCTTCCGTTTCCACATATTATATGAATTAAAGTAAACTACATAAAGTAGTGAGAGATATTTCAAGGGAAGATAAAAAATTACATTTACATGTTAAAAGTTATTTTTACAAAATGTATGATTACATACTATGCAAATCTCCAACTAACAGCCACTTAGTTTTTCATACTAAAGTTGCAAATGTTTCTACTCTAGCAATTTTATCTTTTATTGATGCAAGATATACTTTGAATAGATTTTCAGTTTTGCTTTGCTTAGTTTTCAAAGACGAAGATATTGATGATACAACAGATAAAGTGTAGCTACAATAATAATTAGGAAACTTTCATAAAGTTATAGAATCGCCATTCATTAGTCTAATCAGAAAAGTGCTAATGGAACTTTAAACTACAGTGAACTTTCTAAAATAAAGCTGGCCATCTTGACAATTCCCCATAGTAATGCAAAGTGCAGAGCCAAGTGAAGCAGCTGGTGAAACAAGCATGGTTGCAGAAATTTTTTTTTTTTAATCCTGGAAGGCATTGAGTGCAGCATTTACGTGCTGCAGAGACTGCACTAGGTAGTAAAAAGTCTAGTGCAGGTCCTACTTAAATGAAAAAACAGTCTAAATTTTAGATCCAGCATGAATAATGTAATAGCAAAAACAGGCCCGTATGACAATTGCCATGAGCAAAATTATGCTTCTTTCTTAACGATAGCAAAATTTAAGACAGTAGTTAAGAACTGTATGAAAATGGGTTAAACTATAGCAATTTCTTTAATGCACTTCAGATAATAAAAATATTTTTCAATACATGAACACATTTTAGTACTAGCTGCATTTCAAATTTAGACTACATTTTCATCCCCCCCCCCAATGATTAGATACTGTGCTAGCTAAGAATTTGTCAAGAAAAGCTGAATCCCTTAGTCATTTAGCCATCTTATCACTGAAAACATTACCCAAGGTGCACCACACAAGGGATACCAATTTTCTACCTGTGAAAAGATGAAAGTTCCATTCCCATTTTGATGGAGGAGATGGATCTGAGGGTCTCCAACCATTCTTTACATACCACCAAACCTCTCAGGACTTTTGGCAAACCAGTGTTTTAAGCGCTCCCATACTGCAAACACCATATACTTAAAATGTGTTTATATCTTCTCCGGGATTCAAATCCAGACACAATAACAGCCAGTTGGGCTAACCACTATAATGAAAAACTTCTGAATTTTGAGTTTGGCATGTTTGCTGTGCCTGTTAAACACAGCCTTGTCATTGAATACAGTGTATGAAAATATAGGATTCACTTCATTAAAAAAAGAAAAAAAGAAAATTTAACCAATTGTGGATACTCATGTGGTTACAATGCCTGCACTCTGCAAATAATATAGTTGCATTTCTTCTTTTTTCAGTGCCCACCAAACAGCTGGATGGCTCACATCCAATGTATGTTCAGCAGCTCTCATGTCTGTAGCAGGATTATCCTCAGATATACATATTCCAGCTTTCTCCACTGTAGGAATTCTGCAATAGATTTTTCTACCCACACCTACAAACACAGCATGGCCTACACTGACACAGCCTCCAGTTAATATGTTCAAATGTTTTGTTGTTTGGCAGCTGACTACTCGAGAATCTATTATTGTACATCCTTTGAACAGCTGCTCCTTTTATTGGCAGCAGCTCCACAGAAAAAATACATGATAAAATACATGGGCTTTGTTCAAATAGTGATACTTAAAATCCACATGGGGGGCAATGATTTATGACAGCAAATCCCAACAGTGCCCTCTCCCACATCAAAGCATTTTTTCCATTACAAAATCTGCCAGATACTTTAGTATTCTTCATATTCTATTAGTTCTTCATATATGTACATATAAATGGGTTGATTCTAAAATAACTGACAGAAACATAGGAGTGGATACAGGGACCAAAAATAAGCAAATTCTGGAATGGAATAAGTTGCAGAAATGGCAGCTTGAGGTGGTAGAGACACTGTTCGGACTGCTAAGTGAGACATCTGTTGGTGTAAATTGTCATTTCCAGTACAAATTTAGAGCAGTACACACCAGTATATAAATTTAGAGCTAGCGAACATATATCTCCTCTATGTTGCTACAGATGGAAACAGAGCAAGATTTTCAAACGCTAAGCAGAGAATGATTCTCAAATAGACTGATGCTATACTGAAAAGGTTTGAGTCTATTAAGTAGCTGCAGTGCAAAATTGGATTGTTTCATGTTTGTAGGCATGATGTGGGCAGGGGAATATATCACAGAATACTCCAATTGTAATAATACATACATTTGAGAATAATTCTGCTACAAGAGCTGTTGGATATACATTGGGCATGAGCCAACCATTTCGGCAACTTTAAATAAGCAAGAAATGCATCCACATCATTTTCAAAGAATGCTGGTAATGAAACCAGGTGATTATTCTGGATGCTAATTTTACCCAATGGTACCTATCACAGGCTTCAGCAAACCTCAACTTACCTTTGTATGCTTCATTCACTGATGAGGTTACATTTGCATATTTGATGCCCAAAAGTTTCATATTTGTGCAAATGATAATCAGTGATGAACTGTGAATATTCTAACAATACTTTACCTTATAAAAGTAAGATACATCATTCCAAACGTTTTGCTTAAAAAAATACATTGAAAAATCTTGCGATCTTAAAAAATAAATAAATAAAATAAAGAGTAAATTTAATCATGCAGTACAACAAGTAATCATGCAGTACAGTTTTCTTCTTTCATTTATTGATTTTCTTGGAGGTTCTTGGACCAAGCATTGATTTTTCACACAGTTTTTATGTAAGGTTAAGAATTTTAAATTTAAGGAAGTTGCCTTTATATATGATGTATGCTGTATACTCAAAGAAGAAAATCTTGTACCCTTCACCTTTTAATGGAAAATTAAACACTGGGACATAATTTAATGTTAAAATCCTAAACAATTTGATACCAAATAATACATTTATTGAAAACAGACAGCACGTCCTAATGCCTCTTGAAATTTTAGAATTACGTGCAATAAAATTGTAATGCACATACGTTACAATACTTGAAATTTTAGAATACTGTACTTACAGGAAAGGCTGAGAGACCCAAATTTGTTTTTCCAGTAAAAACTAAGGAAGAAAATAAAAACAAGGGGCTTGCAATTTAGAGACGAACTTTACAAAGGGCTCATGGAAGTCTCCATGAGTCACCTACAGCTTATCGTATCAAACGCAAGATAACATGCCCAACAAAAATATTCCTCTATTAATGTTTGGACTGGCATGGCACATAACTGTTTAAGAAGACCATATATTCTAACTAGTCTTCTGAACATCTTTCTGATGTTACTTCAGCTGTTTGCACATGAAATGTGGCTCCAGTCCGATGGAGCATTTTCTCACTTTAGTAGTAACATCAGAAATTAACTTGACACCACTTATTAATCATTATTTAGGTATTGGGTTATTCTGAATACTGGATGACTGAGTTTCAGAATATATATTGTATAAGATAAAGTAATATTCATAAAATTAACACATGAAAATTTTATGTTTTTTGTATTAATTGTTAGATACTGACTGGCATGTGGCTTAACATGTATCACATCATGCTGCCATACCTAAAATAAATGCCCAATAATTTCAGGATTTTAAGATAATACAGGAAATATCTTAAAACATATTATGGTACAAAAGACTGTATTGAGGTTATCACACAGTTCTTTTAATACAAATTGTTTATGTTAGAATACAAACAGAGCCAGGCTTTTACTTACACAGAATTCTTCCTTGATGTTGGTGTAGCAGGGTGACTTAATAATTCTGGGTTCTCCATCATTAATATATCAAATTCTTCTTCATCTACATTTACAATTGATATATAATGTAACCAAAAAAGGAAAAGAAAAAAAAATCTATAGTAATACAATAATGAAATATTTTGAAAACATGATTAAAATAAGCATTGCAATTAACTTTTTTTCCGAAATGGACTCCCCCCCCCCGAAATTCAACAAGCTCATCTTGTGTATAGCCCATATACAAAATTTCGTTGCATTCCGTTCACCCGTTTGCACTGCAGGATACCGTTTATAAGGAAAGTTTAATTATAACCACCCGGTATAGCATATACAGTTTACCTTTTAAGCCACTTTTAGATTAAAGTTTACCTGTAGAATGCAACATCTCCATTCATTTTATAAAATGAGGGTTTCTTTACATTACTAAATGATGCATTTATAGCATTAAAAATTTAACTATTTGATCTATTTTGGATTTTTGAGAAGCTGGTGTTTTTTCAAGACATTTACTTAGATAGTATACCACATGTTCTGAACAAATATAGTCAACATTAGATTTAAGCTTGCAACTAAAAAAATATATAACTGGCACATTTTCTTGCATTGCACTCACATGGTTTGTTTAAAATATTTTAATAATTTTCCTTCTTTTCTATTTTCTGTTATCAGTAATTAGAAAGCTCTTTAAAAGCCTTAAAGATTATCTTAAGCTTTGATTTCAAACTATTTCTTATTTAAAACATGGGAGAATTTATAATTTTAATAAATATTTTTAAAAAATCTGCCAGTTAAAATCATGATTTAAAGCATTGATTTTGATATTTTACTTGCAAATAAAAGAGACTGGCTGATTAGATTGAGTAACACAATATTTTCAAACTGGAGCATTCAGACACTCCACAGTGTCATAAAAATCTCAAAATGTAAGGAACGAAACTTCTAAATTTAACATAAATTTTAAGACATTCAGAAAGGCACCACAAATAATTTTATTGCATATTAACAGGAAACATACTAATCAATATTGTTTTAAGAAAGGTTACATTATGCTGTCAGTACCTGCATAAGTATTTAGTTTTTGATAGGATAAATGCAATGATTTCAAATTGTGAACATCCATAATACAATAATGCTTCAAATTTAATTAGTTTTCCTGCCAGACAAAAAAATCAAGCCACACTGTCAGAAATTCTTAAAAAAATTTCAGTAGCATCATTTTAGATATGTGTGCCATGTTGCTATACGATGAAAGGAAATGAGGTGATAAGAAAACTTACTTCCCTTTTAATGCCATACTGCTGTGAACCAGTACTTTCTACAATTAAAATTAGATTGATGCAACCAGAATATGATCTGCAAATTATTCTGTCACCTACAAGATCACATCTGGACAAACTCTACAGTACACCAAGTAGACCTGACACTATTAGGTGAATATTAATATAGGACGGTGCAAAGGTTTAGATTCGGATTTGTTGGGACTTCAGAGATTCTGGATTTTAAATCATGAGTATAAATCTTTAAGATGACATGAAAAATTATATATATACATGAAAAACATGAAACATACATTCACATGAATATATATATATATACTATATGTGTATAATATAAAGTTGCTTTAAATAATGAAGCATTTATGACCTTATGGGAATTAAAATTTACCCCCCCCCCAAAAAAAATACTCAGCATTTATTTGTTATATTAAAAACTTCTTGCAGTGTAAGTTGCTTAAGCTGTTCTTTTGTGTGTGTGTGTGTGTGCTCATATTTTCTCTTTAACTCTCTGAATAGCATAGCTATTGGAACCAGCTCAACCAAGCATTATTTGAAACATAAGCAGACACATCCTTTGAAGATCTTGCAATGCTTCACACAATGCATTTTATGTAAAAATATTTAAAAAAATTATTAAAGGGTCTTGACATTATTCAAAAAATTTAGCAAAGATTTTTAAAAAGCTACTTCATATCAGCAACAATATCTGGAGAAGAACTAACTCTGAACTCTATAAAAACTAGATATAGTAAAATATATACGGATTTAGAGAATTAAATGGGCAGGACATCTGTGCAGAATGGATGAAAATTGTGTAACTAAAAAGATCTCGGCCAGACCATTTGGCACTCGAAAAAGAGGGAGACCTAAACTTATGTGGCTTGATTGTTTGGAAACAAACTTAAGAATTTTAAAAATAACTAAATGGATGTCCATGGCCAAGGATAGAAGAGCTTGGAATTTCTGAGGAAGGCAAGGCTCCACCCTGGGCTTTCTGGCCATTGAAGAAGAAGAAGACTTCATATCAGCATTTCAGCAATCACACCCCCATTATTACCATTGGCTAAATAGTGGATGAACAATTTGGTGTAAAGAATAAAATGGGGACATTGCCTTTACTAAAACTGTAAGTGAAGATGTCCATAATAAGAAGAATTTTTTCATTATTCATTAATTTCTGTGTCATCCATATTCTTTTATTTGAATGATAAGGCAAATAATTACTCCTTTAAAATACCCGATGTGTGTTTTTTTAAGATTAACTGACATTTGTATGCTCCTGCAGCATTTGCCAAAATTGTAGATCTTACTTTGAAATCTTGGACATCCAAGTAATCCATGACATAACAAAGATATTGCAAACTGGTTTGGGTAGTTGCAATGAGGTAACTTTTAATGATGTCTTTACAACACAATTAAGAAACAAAATATTTGCCGTTGCATCTTGGCAATTTGTCAACATGGATGAAACATGCTACAGATCTTGCTGCAGCTCCAAAATTATATATTATTTTTGGCATAATTAAAAATCTAAACTTTACTTTTCTTCAGTATTTTGTTCTCCATTCCTAGACTTTATGGAATGAAAAAAGGGAGGGTGAGAAAGAAAAGAAAAACTGCTGGTAGTCCAAAGTCCTGGATTTCAGATTTTATATTGTAATAAAAACTATAACAATTTCAAAATCTGAACCATTATTTTACAAAGCCATGTGTTCATTTAAGTGTGATACCAAGCAAAGAAGTTAGTGAGTCAATAAATAATATAGTATTTCAGCAACTATGTACAGTATTTCAGCAACATGAGATGAAAACATATTGATTAGGAAAAGTAAAATATCAAATGAATTGTACCAGAGAGAGCAACCACCATCCTACCTTACCCATGACTAATGAGGAGTAAAGTTTTATTTTGAAAATCAGAAGAGAACTAGACTGGATTAGCTTAACTTATCAGCTTAATATCCAGCTCATTTAAACAGAAACTTATTTTTATTTTACAGTTCAAAAGACATGTCTGGAGTTAGAAGCTTATTTTACTCCCGCCCCCGGGCCAAGTTCGGCATTAACAGTTTTCTTCGCATTGATAATTCAGATGTTAAATAATTACATTCAATCATTCAGAAATGGAAGAAGTTAATACTGGCTTATATCCCATTTCTGGGCGCACTGAAAACCCATCAAAGCACAGAGGATTCACATTTCTCAACAGTATTTTAGTTTCTGTTCTAGTAACAGTAAAATTGTAAACAGGAATAAAAACTATACTTAAAACAACAAATAAGCACTCAAATATTTTTGCATGGCAAATACAACTTTCCTTGGATATTTCCATACATAAAATCTAACACAATCTATATTAAAAATTATTAATCTGCCATTAATTACAAAAACATGAAGTTTATAAAATCAAACCTAAGGCATTTTCATCAGTAAACTTCTGCTTTGCCTCTTTTTCTTCAGCCTGTAGTATCACAGAATCCTTTTGAGCAGCTTCATTAATTTTTGGCAGGAGATTGCTAGCAGTTATTTGACCCTGAAAAATGTAGAGGATACAGTTAAATATTTCACAAATACAAATCGAAATTTAGAAGCAATCAACGAAAATCAGAATTCTAGCATAACTTCTCTAGAACTATTTTATTTTATTATTACTAGATCTATTTAATTTATGTTCGGGAAAGCAGTCTTTAATAAAATAGTTTCAATAATATAAGTCTAAGGCAAAAGCTCATGTTTCAGCTTGAAGAGCTTACTATTAGCACACACATTCTCTGAGACATTCTTAATAGGTAATCTTGATGGTGTTGATTTTTTTTGAAAGACAAGTATTCCATTAATATTTCAATAAAGCTCTGGACATACAACAGATGAGTAGAACGATGAAATTGTTTAGCATTCTCAATTTAAGATTTCTGAAAGAATCAGAGTAAACAAAAATTTTGCTTAATCTTTACTGGTCATTAACGTAATATCCCACTGGCCATGAAAGTTGGCAGAGATCCCAACAAAGTTGCATCAAACATTCTTGTGGATTCTGAAAGAACTAGTGCCTCTTTATTTAATAAACATTCAGTATTTGACCTGCTTCATTTTTACACTTTGTAAAAAGGTTTTTATGGTTTATACTATTTTATAAGAAGCCCGATTTTGCCAGATGCTCTATTTCAAATGTTATGAATATAAACTTCTTGCAGGTAATTGTTTCAGTCTATTACTGTTTTGTCAACCATATTCAGCTGAGCATATTGTGCACATTGATGCACACTTTTCTTGATGGTAAGGTCACACAATATTGAAAATAATACATTGATTGTTGTTCTGTAGAAAAAAGGCCCAAAATTTTAATACTTTTTTCCAAATGAAAGGAGGAAAATACAGCAATAATAGTTAATCTATATCCTTTTCAAAAAACAACATGGATTATTGAGAATTAATTGGGTTACATTAAACGAAAGTGTACATGTTATGAGTGTGTTGCCACATTATGCTTATCTGTAACTGGTGCTAAATTGCCCTGCTTGGTGACTATTTCATGGTCGACGGGATATGTAAATATCTTTTAACTTGAATTATCTGTTATTAAATGGTTAAAACAATTTATTAGTTAAGAGAAATATATAATCTCCTGTTCATTTATTGCCCCATATTTTCCAACAAGGATTAAAAAGTAGTTAATTCACAAGGCCTATATACCGTATTATAAGAAGTACAACATTATAAAAGATGAGCTGCCAAAGGCATAATTATTACACAAATAATTAATAGCATAAGACTGAAATGATTACAATTACAGCACAGTTTGACTTTCAGAACATAAATAAATCAGCATTTCACTTAATCACCATAAGTATAAAGTCTGAAAAACAAAGAGGTTAACTTTGATGTACATTTGGGGAATACCAGTTCATACAGTTTTGACATATTAGCAAAATCAAATCAATCTGTTGGAGCAGCAGGTGATCTCTGACCACTGTGGAATCATGGATGAAGCATGTTGAATAGGCAGCACAACCAGTGAATATACATATGGCCAAACAAGACATGGAATGCAATAGTACTCAGGAATTTATGGATGTTCTATGTCACATGCAGTTCCACACTACTCTATCAGTGATTGGCCCAAGGTAAGCTCTGAGGATAAAGGGCAACAAAGGTCACTATCATCTTAGCACTATAATGATGGCTATTCAGCATACTGAGAAGGCATACTAAGCATGATCAGCACTGATATTAATGGCACTCTATACCATAATGCCAGGTTATAGATTAATATGGTGATACAAGGATCTTTTCTGGGTCTGTTGCTATGGGATCTTGCAGCTGGCATGGTGCTGAATCTCTTTACTATACTAGATCCTCACATAAGTATTGGCTTATGCTGACGACTTTCTGCTAATTATCAAAAGGCACTGCCGTAAGGCAGATGAGACTAGGTTGCAAGAAGCAATGGACAAGATGGCCAAATGAAGCAACTAATTATTGCCAACTCAAAATGCCGAGGCGGGCCTCTGGTACGCGCTATTGATGAACATCGTGCAAAAATATTAAAACAGAGAAACATGAGATACCTTAAACCCCTGTCACATATGCTATTTGTTGCCGGAATATGATGTCGAAAGAAAAATTTTTCAGTTTCTGCGTTTCCAAGAAAACGGGTTACCATCTTCACTTGGTTAACAGACTTGAAAGCCAAACAGGAATCAGTTATCCCTCAGATTGGTGAGAGGTATGTTTGCCTTCAAATTCCATATATATACAAATGATATTTTGTAATTATTTTAATACTGTTGGCTCAATACCTTGGCAAAATTACATGCGTTTATTGCATTAATTGTTACTTTTAAATTGTATATATTTTTTTTTACTCCAATTCTTGTAGTGATCTGTTGTATATATTTTTGTAAATACTTTTACATTGCACATTCAGTGATTTGTCATTATTTCTGATTTTATTATTGTAAACAATATTTTTGTATCCATATATTTATTTAATAACTTTTATGTACACAATATAATGTCATTTACTGATATATGCTTTGTGATGAGTGCAAAATATTTATTTTATCCCAAAATGTTAAATATTTTATAAAGGCTACTTGCTCAGTTTTTTTGTTTAAATTCCCAAGTAAATTACAAATGTAAAGGTTGTGTGTAAATGGGTGAATTTTAATGATTATTGCAATGCACTAAATGCACTTCAATTATTTTTCAACTGTCTATTCCATATCCATGATAATATGCAAAGAACTGATGACTAGAGTTGCTGTCAATTACATGACTGTATATTAATTAGAAGTAACTTCACATTAACTTTTTGGGAATGCTCGTTTTTGTATTCATATATATATATATACACACACACACACACACATCTAATAAGTCATATATTTACATACACATAGAGAGAGAGAGAGAGAGAGTGAGAATGAAATGATTTAGAAGATGTTGATGCATGCTTATTAGTACTAATGTAATGAATAAGATTTATAATGAATGTGTATACAAATGTTTTTCATCATTCATAATAATAAATCCATACATTTCCAGTGTTTTAATATGTAGCACTTAAAATAAAAATATTGTTCTTAATGTGTTTATAATCCAAAGCATTGCATTAATAACATAAGGATAATAGCATACAAATTTAATGTGTATCCTCATTATTACATAATCTATGTTTTAATAAATATACATATTCGCTGATTATGCAATTTCAATTTAAAAGTAGCAATAGTAATTAGCAGAAAAATAAAGTCGCACATACACAGATTTAAAAAAATTTATTGAACCTTAAATTTAATTTAAAAAAAGTCTATTATATAACAATAACATTTCTTTTCAAATGATCAGCATGAAATACAGAAATAATTTGTAAACAAATCATCAGAAATGGCACATCATAAAACATAAAACAATGTCTACTCTGAAATTTCAAAGATTATAAATTTAATAAATATATAAACATTTTAAAAATAACTTAGACAGTTATACAACAAAATAGCAAAATATATATGGCTTTTTCCACATATCTTCAATTAAATCGGCTTCTATTTCCACCGTTCAGGATCTCAATTGCAGCCGCTACCATATTGAAAATTACACGTGATCCTTCAAAAGCAGAACTTTCGTCTGATTGGTCGATCTCTACATGGTACACAGCTGCGAACAAAACATTTTCAGAAAAGTTTCAAAATGTTCGTCATAGCCGGGACATCCCTTCCTCGGGTACATGAAATATTTCTCAGAAACCTCTTGTTATGGTGTGGGAAATGTGGGATCCAAGTGAGTGTATCAATTGCTGATGATACACTCACTTGGATCCCACATTTAAAGGAGGTTAAGAGACAACTTCACAGGTTATTTCATTCCTGTTATTAATTATGGGGAATTTCTTAGGACACTTAGGATGTAGTACAGAGTAGTTACAGAGTGAACTGCACTTTATGGGGCCTACATGTGTGGCATGACTGTCACTACTAAAATGGAGAATTTGCTACGCATGGACATTAAGACAAGTCTTCTTAAGGGCTGAGGGCACAAAGGCTCACCTACTAATGCCTTAAATGTGATTTCGGGACTGATATCTCTGCATCTGCTAGTTCAGTGTGACGGTGCAATAGAGCAATGACCCAAAGAAATAAGATTGTGGGATAAGACTTAAAAGTATACTGTGGTGATGGCGATAAGGAGCGCGCCTTGCGCCCTCCGATAAGTGTGGCAACCCTAGAGGAGAAGTTTCTTACGAGTAGCGAGCAGAGCGAAACAGGCAGGCTGTCGGGCAGTGTGCGCGAAGTTCCGAAATAAAGCTTAATTTTTATTGTGCACTATGTCTTGTTAATATTTATATTAATGCAGTAAGAACATAATCTGTGATATGGAATTCGAGGATTGGTGGTAAAAACATAACAGGAAATCACCATAATGGTAACCCGGACTGTGTTAAATCGTATGAACAGTTCTCAAGCACTTTCGGTTTTGACTACAAGCCATCACTCAAGATCTCCAAACCAGAAGTAATGGATTACATCGGTTTTCATCCTCCGAATCACAGATGAGTACTAATTATAGATCATTTTATAATTCTGTTTTCTACTTATGATTTAATTTAATTTTCTTTAGTTAAATTTTTGCTTTTATTTTGGCTTAAAAACCTTGCACAATGTCTGATGTTCATGCCGTCCAAATTCCGGTTTATAACCGATCAGACCCATCTTTATGGTTTATTATGTGTGAAAGTACTTTTGCTCTTGCCACCCCCAAACCTATCACAGAATCCATTACTAAATATAATTATGTAGTTTCTCATCTTCCTCCAGATATCGCATCACTAGTACGGGATTTACTTATGAAACCAGACCCTATTGATCCATATGCAAAGCTTAAAACTGAGTTAATAAATCGTTCAGGAGAATCTTCTCAGCAAGAAATTCGCCAATTATTATCTGGAGAAGAATTAGGTTCTCGAAAACCTTCCGATTTGCTTAGAAATATGAAACGTCGAGCAGAATCTTTAAATGTTCCTGATAACTTAATGTTAGAGTTATTCCTTCAACGTTTGCCTTCGACTGTTCAGTCTATTTTGGCAGCGGTTTCCAATTTAACTGTAGATAAAGCTGCAGAAATTGCCGACAGAATTTTAGAAGTAAATCCAACCCCAGGGACTTGTGCCGTTTCTCGCACAGTCGTTCAGTCTCTTGAGGATAAATTATTTAAACAAATAGAAAAATTAAACAAACGTATTGATCGCATTTCTCTTTCTCGTGGTCGCTCGCCAAACCGCGGAGATCGCAATAAGGAAAGAAGCAATTCCAAAAGGAGAGATTATTCTGTTTGCTGGTATCATAGACGTTTTGGGAAAAAGTGTAGAGATGACAAATGTACAAAACCTTGTTCATGGCAGGGAAACGAAACCAGCAAAGAATAGAGGCGACTTATTCTTTGCCTCAAGTTTCACGTCGCCTGTTCGTTCGTGACCGTAGAACAAACCTTTCATTCTTGGTCGATACCGGCTCTGACGTGTCCTTACTTCCAGCAAATAATTCTCAAAAACGGAATTCGTCCCAACAAACACTTTTCGCTGCTAATTCTTCTACTATTCATGTTTATGGTCAAAAAACACTTTCTTTGGATTTCAAATTAAGACGACAGTTTACATGGACTTTTCTTATAGCAAATGTTAGTACACCCATTCTTGGAGCAGATTTTCTCCATTTCTTTGAATTGGTGCCTGATCTCAGAAACAAATGTCTCAAAGATTTAAAAACGCATTTTAAAACCGTCGGTTGCGTGAAAAATGCAAGCATTTATTCAGTAAAAACTGTATTTAGTGATACACCATATCACAAAATTTTAAAAGAATTTCCTTCAGTTACTAGATTACCAGATCCTAACCAACCTGTTAAACATAACACCGTTCATTATATCATAACTAAAGGTCCACCTGTGGTTGCAAAACCTCGTCGGTTAGCTCCAGATCGCTTAAAAATAGCAAAACAAGAATTTCAAACTATGATGCAATTGGGGCATTTGAGACCTTCGAGCAGCAATTATGCATCCCCACTTCACATGGTTCCAAAAAAGGGAAGTCTGGAATGGAGACCTGTAGGAGATTATCGAGCATTGAACGCTCAAACAATAAAAGACAAATACCCTATTCCATGTTTAGCCGATTTTACTGCTGCATTGCACGGTACTAAAATTTTTAGTCATGTCGACCTGATTAAGGCATACCATCAAATACCAATTAACCCAGCCGACATCCACAAAACCGCCATATGCACACCATTCGGTTTATTCGAAAGTACCCGTATGCAATTCGGCTTATGCAATGCATCCGCGACTTTTCAACGTTTTATAGATGAAGTCACGCGGGATTTAGAAGGTGTTTACGCTTTTGTCGATGACTTGCTCATAGCCTCTAAAGATTCTGAGGAACATTGCAGGCATTTGAAAGCTTTATTTTCCAAACTTCAGGAATATGGACTTTGCATAAATGTTTCAAAATGCACCTTTGGTCAAACATCTATTCATTTCTTAGGTTTTCACCTTAGTGAAAACGGAATTGAACCTCTTCCTGACAAAGTCAAATGTATTTTAGATTTTCCTCAACCTACCACTCTCACTCAGCTTCGCCGATTTTTAGGCATGTTTAACTTTTACAGATGTTTCATATCTAAAGCAGCACATATTCTTTCCCCTTTAATAAAATTGTTAGAAGGCTATATTAATAAAAAGAAATCTCGTTCTCGTGTTCAGGATTCATCCCCACAATTAAATTGGAACGAGAATGCTGAACAAGCCTTTATTGCTGCCAAAAATGCCATTGCTCAGGCTACCCTTTTGAGACACCCTATTCCCGGAGCCCAGCTAAGCATCTGGGTAGATGCCTCAGACGTCGCAATCGGCGGCACACTTATGCAGTTGTCTCAACAAACATGGGAACCTATAGCATTTTTCTCTATGAAACTCAATAAAAGTCAACAGAAATGGTCCGCGATCGATAGGGAATTATTTTCTATTTATTCTGCAATTAAGAAATTCCGACACATGTTAGAGGGCAGAAATTTTATAATTTATACGGATCAAAAACCGTTAATATATGCTTTTAAACAGAACCCTCATAAATGTTCACCTCGACAATTGCGCGATTTAGATTTTATTTCTCAGTACTCTACTGATATTAGGCATGTGCAAGGTTCAAAAAACGTCGTTGCTGACGCTCTTTCAAGAATCGAAATTGATTCCATAACAAAATCTCCATTTTTGGATTTTAAAAAATTTTCGGAAGCTCAACGGCATGATCCGGAGGTACAAGACCTTCTCAAAAACAACACATCATCTTTGAAACTGGAATTTAAACCGTGCCAATATTCTGATGGTAATATTCTTTGTGACATATCAACAGACATTCCTCGTCCATTTGTTCCGAATTCCTTTCGCAGACTCATCTTTAATCATCTGCATAATCTGTCACATCCAGGAATTGCAGCTACTACGAAGCTTATTTGTTCTCGTTATGTATGGCCCGATATGAAACGTCATATCAAAAATTGGGTGAAATCCTGTGAATCTTGCCAAAAATCGAAAATTACTAGGCATACTAAAGCACCACTGGGCACATTCT
Source organism: Stegodyphus dumicola (assembly GCF_044657685.1). Classification (NCBI taxonomy): domain Eukaryota; kingdom Metazoa; phylum Arthropoda; class Arachnida; order Araneae; family Eresidae; genus Stegodyphus; species Stegodyphus dumicola. The sequence goes on from NC_140781.1 coordinate 189,605,056, forward strand.
CTCTTCCTGATGCACGTTTTTCAGAAATCCATATGGATATCGTCGGACCGTTACCTCCATCAGAAGGCAACGTGTACCTTTTGACTCTGATAGATTCTCCAGATGGCCTGAAGCCATTCCCATCCCGGATATGAAAACGGAAACCATTTGCAGAGCCATCTTCAACTGTTGGATATCTCGTTTTGGCTGCCCATCGATCATAACAACAGACCAAGGTTCTCAAATGAGATCCGCACTTTTTGCAGAATTTACGCGCATTTTAGGTACGAACAGAATCACAACAACAGCCTATCATCCAATGTCCAACGGCATTGTTGAACGATTTCATCGACATTTAAAATCTTCTCTCAAGGCTCACGAGACCAATAACTGGACTGAAACACTACCAGTTGTTATGCTTGGTATTCGGACAGCCGTAAAGGAAGATCTACAGTCATCTTGTGCTGAACTGGTGTACGGCACAACTCTCAAGCTGCCTAGTGATATGATAACGTCATCTAAGATATCTCCGTATGACACACAATTTATCACGAATCTTCGGCATAGAATGCAACAATTGAATCCAATAGCAACATCTGCACATTGCCAAGAAAAATGTTACGTAAGTGCTACCTTAAAGTCGTGTACGCATGTATACTTACGTGTCGATCGAGTAAAGCCACCTCTGTGCCAACCATATACAGGTCCGCATAAAGTTCTTTCTAGAACGGACAAAACTTTCACAACTGATATTAACGGTCTGAAATCTACTGTGTCTATAGACCGTGTGAAACCAGCCTATTTGCTTTCGGACTCTAATTTGCCTGAACTGAAAACAAATAAAGACTTAAAGACAGTTCAGCAGATTAACTCTGCAAACGAACTCTCTAAGACACAAACTGTCACCAGATCGGGAAGGCATGTTCACTTCCCTAAGAAACTTGCTTCTTACATAACAATTTAAAACATTTTTTTAAAATTCATATCTTAACATATTTTTTGTTATTTCATTTTTATTATATGTGTCAATACCTTGTTATATATTGAATTGCATTTTGATCTTTTCTAATTTTATATTCTAATTTTGTAATCATGTAAAAAATACCCGACAGCACGGATACTCTGAGATAATTTCATAAACTATGTCGTTCCTTTGAATAGCCATTAAAGGAACTGGGGGGAAACTCTGTGGTGATGGCGATAAGAAGCGCGCCTTGCGCCCTCCGATAAGTGTGGCAACCCTAGAGGAGAAGTTTCTTACGAGTAGCGAGCAGAGCGAAACAGGCAGGCTGTCGGGCAGTGTGCGTGAAGTTCCGAAATAAAGCTTAATTTTTATTGTGCACTATGTCTTGTTAATATTTATATTAATGCAGTAAGAACATAATCTGTGATATGGAATTCGAGGATTGGTGGTAAAAACATAACAGGAAATCACCATAATACTGACTATGAGCAAAGTATTCCTCAGCCAACTTGTCACGCGATTCAAAGCCACCACAATCTACACTGATGGGTTCAAAAGGAGAATGTGGCTCTAGCAGGGGATATTGTATACTACATGGAAGCCAGATCACAAAGATCTAGAAAAGAAACCTCAGGAAGCAGAACTCAGTTTCCCAGGCTGAACTGATTGCCTTAAAAGCTGCATTTGCCTATGCATTGTCTAATAACTATTCTGATATATATTCAGACTTTGACTCTAGCCTTCAAGCAATGCATGGCACAAACTGTAAAAAATCTACTCGTTGGGGGCCATACAAAAACTAAAAAACATATTAGACAACTGTAAGCCCAAACTCCAGTGGGCCTATCAACCCACACAGTAATACTGGAGCAGCAACTGAGCTCAAGTACACACACTTGATATGCCTTCCTGGGCTCGTTCTTAAAAGCTAGTTTGAAAGAGAATTAATGAAGTGTTGGCAACATCTGCAGGAAACTGACAACACTAGCAGAAGAAAGCATGTTTTCTCCAAAAGCAGGCCAGCTTCTAAGTGATTTGCCTCATCTTGCTCAGTTTGTAACACTGAATGAACTCTTCATGACTTATCTACATTGCTTTAGACAACATGAAAATGACCTATGCTCATGAGGGATGTAGGCCCAGATCACTTGCAAAGAGACTACACAACATCACCTTAGACAACCAGCAGCAGAGCATATCTGTGCACTGGCTGAAGTTACTATGAAAAATTGCTATACTTTCAAATCCACATGCAACTGCAGGAATATCACACATACTATCTAACACGCTGGAGTAACTTTCGCTGCCAATATGGTCACCAGCACAACCCCTATATGTTTTGTACTTGCATTCAATGTATTTTAAGTTAAGGTTTTCTGTTTTTGTTTTTTTATAAATTTATTTCTACTTCCTTTTATCTTAATTATTTTTGTTTACGATTTAAATTTTTTAAACATAATATGTGTGCCTGCGTGCATATATGTGGGTGCGTTAAGTTTTGCAGCCACCAGCGGGACACTGCAGACACAGAGAACATTGCCTGCCCACCTGATACAGAGCAATGGCAATGAGGAGACAGATTTGTCTAACCGTATAAAGGTGGTGACAGTTCAAACTTTTGATTATATTCTGATTCTGTAAGTGGGAGAATGCGAAAAGTGACTGTAAAATGTGAAAACGCAAAAAATCTTTGTGCATTTTTAGATAGCACGAGTAAGCACTAAACAGCTGCTGTATCTTACATTAATCTATTCCACTTTACTAAGTATTAACCCTTTCTGACGCAGTATGCTTGGTGTGAACACACCAAAAATATTCCCTCTTTAGACACTGAAAATAATTGCTAAATATCAGGAAATCTACACTAATGGTTACTTTTAATCTCTTTATGAGTAATAGATGGCAGCACCACACAAGCAAATCATTAACATTGAGATATATTCTGTTTTTAAAGACACTGATTTTTCAAAGATATGTTTCAAATTTTTTTAAAAATATAAAGATAATATTTCTTACTTTCTTTAATAATGTGAATGTATCTTGATGGACTAGAATTAAGTAATTATACATATTTAGCTAATACATGCTGTTTAAAATACAGGTCTTCATAACAGATCCCAAAACCCATGCCACTCAGAGGGTTAACAGTACTTGAGTTGTATCTATCCATCTCTAGCTTTGCACACGTGAAAACTGTTCTCATCAACACTGCACCCTTCTTCCAACCTGGAACTGCTGACTTGTCTAGCACAGGACTTAAGACTTTTGAAAAGAAGTGAAATACATCAATTTACGTGCCCCTTCGCCATAGACATAGAAAGCCTACTATCTAGGAATTTTTGTAACAAAGTTAATTCTGTCAGCAGGGGCACCTGGCCAATATACTAACTGTCCTGCCATCAGCGGAAAGAAAGAAATTATGTTGATGCACAATGCAAGAGTCGAGTCATTCTGTCACAGTATCATAGATAGATATGGCCATCATGATATAATACGACAAATACAGAATTCATCTGAAAAGATATGTCATGCCATTTTGCACACACTTAGTGTCAAAGGTAATGGGCAAACTGTAAGATTTTATCATGCTCCAGATAACAATACGGAAGACTCATTGTCATACAACAAATTTTAATTCTTGAGCTAAAGTATGAAGCTGTATGCATCCAAGCAGACACATTTTACTCTCATTCGTGAAGTTTAAGGACCAGTGGGATCCTTCACATGTGATCTGTTTTTCCTTGACTGACAGATTCTATGTTGTTATTACTGTAGTCCCAGAGGTATATTATTCACCAAACAGTTTTGGCATATTCTGTCCAACACAAATACCAGTTTATTGAAGGAATAAATTACAATCTCAAAATTGATAGGTTTTCCTTGATTAGTCAAAAACCTACCCATATGTTTACCATATTCTCAGTACGAAAGAAACAAGTAAATTCAATGCATAGTTAAACCATGTGGTTTCAAGAATAGTAAGCATATTTGATTCCATTACATTAGAAATGTCTATTCACAGATTACTTAACCAGTTAACTGTGGCGCCGTCGTTTAAGAGTGCGCTGGTAAGATATTTGATGAAAAAGATGGGTTTATTTTATAAAATTGAAAATTTTATTACTAATATTTACTTAGTTGGTTAACATAAGCCTATATTACATACATATTAAACTAAAAATGCAATAAATTAAATGAAATATTATACAGAGGCTGTTCGCACATTTTTTAGACGATTTTGGTAAGCGGTAATAAAAAATAGTTTGTTGCAAAAGAAGTAATTGCAATTGTATTATGTTTTTAAAAGTCAAAATCATCGTCTGCAGCTTGAAAGTTTTGTTTTTATTAAAAATGGCGAATTTAACACAGCAGTGGTTCAAAGGCTACACTTACGCTCTTTCCGAAGAGAAATATGCATACTCCATTATCCAAAAACGATGTGAGAGTCATGGTTTTGTGATATCTAAAGCGTCGATAGGTAATATCATCAATAAGAAAGGGAAAAAACGTCAAATTAGAGCCTCAAGTGGGACAAAAATTCCAAACAAGTATCCAAGGAGAAAACGGACATCTTCGACTATTGCAAAGGTACGTTGTTTAATGTTAAAAGAAAATCCCCCTAGTCAAAGGACAGTAGCAAAATCATTAAAGTGCTCGGTGTCAACTGTAAACAAAATGATAAACGTTGATTTAAATCTTAAGAAAGCGAAAAAATGCAATGTGCATCATCTTCTTCCAAAATATCACTCAATGCAGGACACGCTGCAGAACTCTATAAGAGAAACACTTATCCAAAGAAAAATGGAAAACAATTGTCGCAATAGATGAAGCATGGGTGTATTTAAATTTAAGTACATGGTTCAAAGAATCGAAAGACAGTTTTTCTAAGGGATTCATGATAGTTGCTGGTTTTTCTTATAATGGCAAGTTAAAAATAAAGAGAGTGCAAAAAAACGTCAAGATTAACTCCAAATACTATCAGGAACATATTTTAGCGCCAATTTTTCTGAATGAAATACCATCGCTTTACCCACAGTGCCATCAATCTGCGAGACTTCATCAGGACAAAGCTAGCAGTCACACATCAAAATCCACTGTAAATTTCCTAAATGAAATGGAACAAAAAAACTGGTATCAAGGCCATACCCTTCACTGATATACCTACTAAATCTCCCGATGTGTTTGTTACCTATGGATTTTTGTGCTTTCGGACTTTTAAAAACTGGATTATCCAAACGTTGTTCCAAAACCCTAACAGTACTCTGGAAAGCTGTTCGGGAGGAATGGGATAGAATACCTCTTCTGCTACTTCAAAAGGCATCCTGGAAATTGCGAAGTCGAAAGATAGTTCAGAATAAGGGATGTCAAATAGAATATTTAAAACACAAGAATTTTATGTAATTTAGCTTTGTGAATACAATATACATCGTCTAAAAAATGTGTGAACAGCCTCTGCACATATAAAAGTAATTCCTGCTGTGGAGAGATATTCAGCGAAACAGGGTACTTTACACAATGGGACTTTAAAAATCGAACCTCAGTAACACGATTCCTTTCTGATCTTGCTTTTGTAGCAATGCGAACACCTTCGCATAGGTTTTTTTTTCTCGATGTTCCGGGTATATAATCCAGAACATGATTCCCGTCTAACTGGCTTATATTAGGTCTGAATGGCCGAGTTTGTGTCTATTTATTTCTTTCAACTGGATACGTCGCAAAAGTGTCTTCAATAAATTTGAGCAAAAAGTTGATATGCAATATTGTTCCATTATTTTTTTATATAATATGAATGTATTCAGACACATAATGTCTAAGAAATGGAGAAATATCTTTTTGTAGTACTTTTTGAGTCATTTTCTTGCTGTGGAGTATGCTATGATAATTCCATCGCTCATATCCACTAGACACAGTATTCTATTATAATCAATCACAAGCTCCGGTTTCTTTGTTTCTATTACATTGACATTATGTACAGTACTTACTAAATAAACTCCCTCTTATCTTTCCATTTCATTATACGCATCACGAGTATACTCGTCAATACACAAAATCGTGCAGCTTCTCCATGACGACTATACTCGTCAATCACAGTTAACTGGTTAAAAGGGTCGTGAATTGCATATAAAAGCAATTGTTTGGAAAGAAATTTCTATGTTATTTCTTTGGCTGTATGCTAATCTCCTTATTCTATATTGGTTTTAAATTTTTACCATGAAATCTTGCCTAAAATCGAATGGTGAACCCGAGGTGTGCTCGGACAACTAAGAGACTGTATTCTTTGTTTCTCCGCATCTCATCGGTCAGTTCATTGACAACAGAAAGGTGGGTCCACATGTGTGTTTCATTTCATGTTTTTCTCTCTCTCTTTTTTTTTTCGGGGGGGGGGGGACGTTTGGTTATTAACTAACAAATTGTTGGGGTGATTTTCTGAAAGTCAAGGGTAATTTTATCAGTTAGTTGTTTGGTTTTTCACTAGAGCAGTTCTCTTTTTCTCTTTCGTTTTCATTCAAAATTTCACTAGCGCTACATTTAGTAGTTTTGAGTTGTAAACGTTCATTTAATTTTATTTTACAGTTTATAATTTCTAATTGTAGATATAATATTAGTTGATTTTTTTCAGATTTTTAATTATTTTCCAAACGGATCAGAGAGGACTGACCATTTCTGAAGCACTGAAAGTGCTACACGAATTGCTTCAGATAGTGAATCTGATACGGATCCCGGTACATGTGCAAAACATACAATATTAGGTTGTGCGCTTTTTCAAAGGTGGCGGGTGTCACTTTCCTCGAAAAGTACCACCATTAAAAAAAATAGACTAAAGTGTAAATATGAAATGTAAATATCATATACCCAAGTTACGTTTCCCCCCCCATTCATATGCATCTAATCATCATATAACCAAAAAAGAGCCTTTTAAGGGGTGTAGAGTAGCAGGTCTTCCCACGGCCCACTCTAGGTAATGCTAAATCTGCTACGTTATTTAGAATCTAGTGTTTTTTAATTGTAGGCAAAATCTCTTACTTCTTCTTATGCGCTTCCCAGCAATGTTCGTTTCAGCACTCGGGTAGAGTAGACTTTAAGGTACCCCTTGTATTATGGCGAAGTTGTTGTTTGATTTATCGCCCAGTTGTTTCATTTATGGTAGCCTGAGTAGTTGAATGTTATGGAAAACCTATTGTGACGTAATCGGGTGCATGATTCTGGGAAATTTTGAGTCATGGGATGTTTTGTAAGTGTTTTTGTGGTGTGTGTTGGTTTGATTCTTTAGGCGGTAGAATGACCGAATGTAGTATGATTAATTTGAAGTTTCTGTACAATTTGCAGTGAAAGGGGAAAAGAGCTTTAATTGACTGGTGTATAAATGAAGGTTTACTTAGTAGCTATTATAAGTGTCCTGTATGTAGGAAGGATATGCCTCTAGTCGAACGTAAAAACAGTTTAGATGGATTTGAATGGGTTTGTAGGAAGAAAGGTTCAGATGGTCACTATGTGAAGTGTTTGATCAGAGAGAGTACCTGGTTTGAAAAAAGTCATTTGAATATGATTGATATTTTGATTTTTACGTGGCTCTGGGTGTACGAAGCAAACTTGAAAATCATGGTAAGTGAATATTTGCTTTTGGTAGTGCTTAAATGTATAACATGTTTTTTCTTTTCTATGTTATTTTATTGTTTGGTTTAAAATTTATTTTATTGAGATTATGTATTTTTTGTTTACCTATATTGTAGAATTTGGTGCTCCTTAGACTTTTTAAGTGAAAATATATCGATGTGTACATGGACAAAGTAAAGGGAATGCGCAATGAGAGTTTGTGCAATTCTGGGATTTTTTTTAAGTAAAAATAGGTCGACGTGTACATGGATAAAGTTAAAAGAGGTAGCAATGCCATTTTTGTGCAATTCGGGGATGTGAAAATAGGTCGACGTGTACATGGATAAAGTCAAAGGAGTGTGCAATGCCATTTTTGTGCAATTCGGGGATTTTTTTTTTTAAGTGAAAATAAGTCGATGTGTACATGAATACCGAGTTTGTGCAATTGTCTTGTTATTTTGGCTTTTTGGCGCAAAAACCGCCGCTTCACAAGCCAAAATAATGAGTCAAAGAATTGCACAAAATCGGTATCCATGTATCGCCAAAAATCACCAAATTTCGCCAAGGGGTACTCTAGACTATACTTTTACCCAGCACTCTTTTCAAAGCTCTATTCAATCAGTATGCTCGAGAATTAAAACGATAAGTGCTATCTTCACAAAATTTTACTTGTGTACTCCTTTAGGCCTAATTAGACTGCCTACCTTTTTTTAATTTGAAATTCCAACTTTAAAAGGTAGTGTGCCTTGTGAAGCGTAAATACTTAAGCACTCCTATATTTTCACTCAGCAGAACAGTCTTAGCACAGTATTCAAAAATGCAAATGAATCTGCTATCAGCACGTGTACTTTTGAATTATGTTCTAAACATAAGAGAAATGCATCATGGTTTAATTTGCAAATAATTGACCACTGTACTTAAATCGAGTGATACAGCATGCCTAGTCATAAAGTATGTCTTATGCACCGAAAGGTCCATGGCTCGATGCTAGCAAATGATTCTAACTTATACTGCTTATGATTCTTACTTATCATTAGCTGCTGACAGAGTCACAATACCAGTGTCTACAACCAACAACAGCGAACTGCCTTCAACTCATCATCATATACATTAAACAAGAAATAAAATTTACATTTTTAATCACAACATTCTCTTATGAATGTTACATCCATACAGATATTTATTCCTAGAGGTATGAAAATGCATAAAATGAAAAAGGGAAATATACAAACTACGACCAGATAGCTCTATTCAACGGCATCTTACCTTTTCTTTATACAAAGCATTATTATATTTATCTGGATATGTTTTGTAGAAAATATACCAAACTGCTTTTTATACAAGATCACATTTACAGTTATTAAAACCATTTTTGACTTAAACAAGCAGAGTCCCTGAGACTTTCTGTAAATTGCAATGGCTTGTGAAAAAAATACATATACTCAGGAAAGTGCATTTAAATTCTGAAAACTCAAGGAAAGTCAACATGACAAATTCATTAATTACTTGGAAGGACAAAATCTTACTTCTGATGTTCTTAAACAGCAATAATAAAAAAGGAGATTGGACTCAAAGAAATCCTCCCATCTAATTACCTCTACATAACAACTATGCAATTTGACAGAAGCAGTCAAACTAAGCCAAGCACATTCAATAAGAATGCAATTTGCCCCACTCAAAAACAATTTTGGTTATCTAATTCGAAGAGAAAACACCATTGTAAAATTTAAAATTAGGCAAAGAAGCAACTTTAGCTTTTGAATAATACTGTGTGTTTTCAAAAGTGATCAGACACAGGTTCTTCAAGACAGGGAGAAAAAAAATGTTCCTAAAAAGGGACCTGTGGTTGATAGCCCCAGAAACTGATTATCGTATTCAAAATCTATGTCAAACGAAATTTCCTCCTAAAATTTCTTTATGTAAGTTGTGAACATATTAAGAATTCTGGTAGCCCTTTCATGACAAAAATAACTGTCAAGTCACATTTGAAGAGAAATTAACTTGTAAGTCCTCTCATATAAAGCAGTGCAATGATCATATGATTTGTGCAAACCAATAGCTAAAAATTTAATGACAAGAAGTATAAACTAAATGTATCTATCTGATGTACAGGTTCATTACAGTCATACATTAGGTATAGACATATGTTAGTAGAGACATTAGGTATTTTTTTTTTTTAATTTTTTTAATTTTTTTTTTTTTTTAAAGCAGGCAAGATGAAAAATGAGCAACTGCCTTCGCCAGGAGTCAAACCATGGACCTCTGGAATATGCGCCCAGCGTTCAGAATACCACACTACGAAGGCATACCAAGAAGGTGGGAGAAATACCTTACATGCTCCCCCTTTTACAGGGTGACTGGGGATTTTAGGAGACCCAATTGCCAAATCCTGGGTGGGGAGAATCATCATCCACCACCATTTTAGTTCGGGCACCACTGTACAGACATTAGGCATTTTTTGGGAAGTAGGCAAGATGAAATATGAGCAACCGCCTTCGCCAGGAATTGAACAGCGGCCCTCTGGTATACGTGCCCAGCGTGCAGATCACACCACCACCAATGTATGCCAAGAAGATGGGAGAAATACCTTATAACTTGAAGACAGAACGCAGAATGTACTAAAAATAGCATTTCAGTAGGAATTCAGCAATAGTTTTAAGTAGCTTTGATTTAACAGGACTAAAAAAAATTAAAAACTGAAACTAAATGTATACAAGTGTTATGAAATGGATCTAAAACCTGGAATATAAGCTGAATATCTTAGTATCATCATGGAATTTAACTAAGAAATTAAATTTGATCTTTTATACCCTTTTTTGATCATTTTAATATAAATTTATTAAAATGCACAGGAAAATATAGTGTTAAAAGGCAGAATATTTCAACCAGATTTTGCCAGCTAGATATAAGAATAACATCCCACAGAATTCTAAAATTACGGAAATTTTAATAATAATGAAAAACGTGCTTAGTATACTAGCAAAATAAAACCCAGTTATTTATACCCCGCTCGATTGTACTTATTTCATAATCAGTTACTAGTAGAAAAGCATTTTATTACTCAATGAAATTAAGGGCAAACATTTTTCTACATTTCCTACATTACACTGAAGTTAAGGATAAAATAGAATACAAAATACAAAAACATTTTAGCTTACACAGAAAGATAACTAAATAATTTACAGTATTACTTTTACCTCTTAACATTTTTTACCTGGTATGTTTAGTTTTAATAAAAATCAGATTTTAAAGTATAGCATATCATACCTTTCGCAAAAGCTCTAAGAATACTTCAATTAAGTAATCAACTCCTTGAGCGCCTATTTTTCTGGCAACATCATAGCCTTGTTCCCACAATGAAGCAATGTAAGAGTCAATTAACTGAAATCATAAAAAATAAGCATGAAACATTGATATAAATATTTAGGTTAGGTTAGGTTATTTAATTATGGCAAAGCCTTGAGGGCTAACTGCCTAAGGGGAGGGGTGCCTTCGTGGAAGGGAAACTGGCTCGTATACACGTTACACACAGGGAAAACCACGAAAACACCCATGCAGCCAGCTCGTTCGCGGGATTCGAAACAAACTACCAGTGTTCAGAGACTTTTCAGCTCGGCCGCTAGTGGGCTCTCTAAATATTTAGGAATGTAATATTTTTATATCCCACCATAAAGCATCAGACTTATGCATGACAGATTTGTCAAAGAACACTGTAGTACATTTTTTGTGTTCATTAATAAAATTTCTCCTTGTCAATGAAATTTTCACAAAATTACTTCGCATCTCAATGCAGTTTACTGATAAGAATGGATAAAAGAGAGGAGGATTTATGCAAAATATATATTGTACAATTTTTATAAACAAACTGGAATGGAATTAAATGCTAAATAAAACAATCAGGAATCAATTACTTTGATTTCAGATTAAGTGAAATTATGATACAAGTAAAGAAAATTACTTTAAACACAAGTATTAAAACCCCTAATGAAGTAATCAGTTTTACTTATTGTCAAGTTAGCTCAGTTTTGATTACACTATTTATAATAAAGAACAGTATCTTTCTCACGTACATGGCGATTACAAACAGGTGTTGGCAGTCAATGTAAAAAATTATTAGAAAAATTTTAACCAAAGCTGGTGTATATATTTTTCTGTGTGTGGAAAGAATTCTGAATTCTACCTCGAGAAAAAAAAAACTGCTACTTTCTATGCCTTTAATTTTTGCATTACACAGGTCATCTAATAAATAACAAGTGAAGAGGAAGATATGGGTTGACGAAATTGCCTGAAATGATTAAAATACTTTTAGTAAATTAATATGACTCTTCCTTGGAATTCTTTTTTTACTTCTTTCCGTTGTTATCTTTATTTACTGATTGCCACCTAAAAACTTGAGTTTTTTAATATTTGAAAGGATTGATGGGTACTTTTTTTTAACTTCCGAATTTTTTAAACAAATTTTTTCTTTGACTTCCCAGGTGAGTGGGAGCCTCGAATTTACATTAAATTTGTTCATTTGCCACCATGGATGAAAGAAACTCTTTCTTCAGGAACATAAAAGCACTTTTTGAACTTTTTATCAAGAATATAAGCTTGGAGTGTTGGATACTTACTGCTTCATGTTAAATAAAATAATAATAATAATAAAACACTTACTGCTTCATGTTTACTAAGTTGTGGATTTATCAATTTCCTAAAAATATATGTAGAGCCTCTTGTAGCAGGACACATTAACCATAGTACAAAGAAAATTTTTAGCTCGTAATAAAAAGGAAACCTACAATGAGAAAAGGGTATTAATGAAAATACATTTACATTTATAATTCTAAATCTCATTTGAAAAGAGTTCATAATTTTTATCATACCAAAAGGCTACGAAGATATCAGCAAATATCTCAACAAATGTATATACAGCAAATACAATCCAATACATCATCCATTTAACCTAAAGAAGAGAAAATCAAATATTTGTAGTTATCGAAATATTTGCTACCCATGAAAAATGAAGAAATATAACTGAATAAAAATGATTACAAATTCAACCAGAAAACAAACAGCATTTTCTTTTCCCAGTCTTAATGTTGACACCACTAAGGTTACAATACAACCTAAAGCACGAAACATTCCTCTCTATGCATGCTTATAGCAATGGTTTCCAAAGTGTGGGTCTCAACCCACTAGTAGGTCAGAAGACAATTTTTTATATGCAATACAGTCAAAAGTCATTAATTCGGACACCCATAATCCGGACCTCAAAGCTCAAATCTTTCTGCGCATGCACCGCGTTGACGCATGCTCATAGGCGTTTTACGCATGACATTTACGACTGTGCATATGCGTCTGCGCAAGCGCAGAATACGTTTTTGCGTGCGCGTTTAATGTATAACAGACGGTATAAGCTAAAATGATCTAATTATCTATTTCAGTTAATGTTGATTATTGCGTTGTTCCTTAATCTTCGAATTGGATCGGGCTTATTATTTTTTGCAGACTGTAAGAGCAATTTTATACAAGTAAGCTTGAACTTTCGATTATGTCAAATAAAATTTCCGATGCTGGAGCTCCCAAAGGATCTAGAAAACGAAAGTATCTCTCGATGTCCATCAAACAAAAAACGAATTGCTACAAAAAATGGATAAAGGTATATCCTTTGTTTATCTAACCGTTCCGAAATCTGTTTATCAATTTCACGCTGCTCTGCGCCGGGGGGGGTGTATACGTCGCGGCGCTGCGCAATGAACTGGAAGTTGATCTGTCAGCACTATTGTTATCTTCAGGGCAGATGTTTTTATTTTATTCGGATTATAATTCCTTACTAAATGTAGTATTTAATCTCGATGTACTCCATCTTTGATATGATTTAAATCAAATTCCTCGTCATTATAAATATCACGAATACAAATCAAATAGTTTTCTGGTTGCAATTTTCTAATTTCGGCTATGCGTAAGGTACGCATGCGTGCGTTGAAAGAAATGTTTAATAAAGTAAACAAATAAATATTAAACTTCTTTTTTTGTAAATTTTGATACCCTTTAGATCATAATTGCTTATTATTTTATAAATTAAGGTTTCATATTTTTAATTTTATAATTTCTGCATGCCATCATCTTACCAGATTTAAACTGATCATCTATAATCCGGAAAAATCGATAATCCGGAATCGGCGAAGTCCCGACGAGTCCGGATTAAAGACTTTTGACTGTAGAAAGCTTTGCAATAAGCTTTTGCTAAATGACTATTCTTCATTTTTTATCAGTAATTTAAAATTAATTATAAATAGTTATACATGTTTTTATTGTTATTCATTATAACAGTATTTTTGCCAAAGAATCTCTCCCTTTCTTCTTTTTGTATGGAAAAAACAGGGCTTGCATATAAGAAGGTGTGATATGTACTGAAGGTAATCTATGAGAAAGATGATTAAATGGGCCAACTATAAAATTTGAAGCAACGTTAAATAAATTTCTTTGAACATAAAAGTCAAGGACTAAAAGAAAAATTATTTTTTATTTATTTTTTAAATTTTAGGCTACACAAATAAAACACTTATGATTTTCAGAAGTACGTGCAGTGGAAAAGTACTCAATATGAATCATATCTATATAATATCAATATGAATGCATTATCTATCATGCACAGAGAAATGGTCAACAGAAGAAACTCAGCCATTTTTTTTTAATATACAGAATTGTCCCATATAGGAAACTATCTTAATCCTTCTAGTAAGGTTATTACCTGCAGAAGGCAACATGTGACAAGAAATTGCAAATTATATAATGTCATGCTCAATGAATAGATTTTTACCACTACTCTGCTGCCTGAGGTTAACAATTTTGATATATGCTCTTAGGTAAATACAATGAATTACATTTAATAACGAATTATTCATTTTAATTGCATTTATTCTGTATTGAAGTTCTGCCTCATTATTTATATATGTTGAACTGAGAGGTAATTTCTGGGCTGTTAATTTTACATTTTTGACAACAGCAAAAAGGAAGTAAATTTGCTTAACTCTGATTGTGGTAGGATATAGTATTTAAAGTTTGAATAATGTTTTGCAATCATACATTGTCTTAGAAAATAAATAAAGGGAAACATACAGACAATTATTTTTAAAAAACCACTCTTTGCTATAAGTGTTAACATTATCACTTTTAAGTATGCTTTACTAAGCGTGACACCTTTTTCAGTTACACTTTAATGCAACTGTCATACCAGAAAAATGACAATGTTGCTTTTAAATCTGCATTAATCCTGAATAACACAAGTGACTGGGCGGGGGAGAAAGAAAAGAAGCTACTGGCATCAAATAATCCTAGAATACTTAGCTGACAATGGATACTCAATAGGTTATTCTAATCCAGGGTGTTAAAAAAATCATTCATTTCTACACTAACTTAAACGGTTCCATGCACTAAGGGTTTTCAAAGCAATTAATCCTCTAGTTAGAATGTATTAGGGAGTGTAATAAATATTTTTATACAAAACCATAATATGATATTAACAAGTTATACATAATTTCATGAATTAATAGCATAAAATACATATATCATGGCAGACGTTTAGCATTAAGTAACTTGCAGAGTCACTTCAAGCACTTAACATAATATATACAGTACAAAGTCTTTAATCCGGACTCGTCGGGACTTCGCCAATTCCGGATTAAGGGTTTTTCTGGATTATAAATCATCAATTTAAATCTGGTAAGATGGCATACAGAAATTATACAATTAAAAATATGAAACCACAATTTATGAAATAAAGAGCAATTATGGGTTGATATTTGGATTATGGTAACTTGGCGATTTTTTAGCGAAAATTTGGCGACCAACTCTGCTACAGCAACTATTTTTTTTTTCTGCCGCCATTTTGTCTTCACGAAGTAAAGACATGTTTTTCTTTTCTTTTTATTTACTGAACACTTTTTCCAACAATCTACTAGCCGAATTACACTTATGCTAGAAATTTTATGTAACAAAACTGCTTAATCATGACAAATATTAACTGCAAAATTGGGAAAAAGTGCACAATCGCAAACTCCTTGCGCGTTTTTCAGAATAGCACATACACATAAAACATGTACACGTCGACTTATTTTTACTTAAAAAAAAATCTCAGAATTGTACAAAAATGGCATTGCGCACACTCTTCACTATATCCACGTAAACTGCTTTGGTTGATCTTTACGATATGGTAACTGGTAGTTTGGCGACATTTTGGAGGCGATACCTGGGACTTTGGTAATAATGTGAGCAGTACTCAGTTCCGATTACGCATTATTTTGTGTGAGGGAAATGAGAGATCATGGGATATGTCATGTGATATTAATGGACGAATTACGGTTCTTTAATCGGAAAAGGGGGGAAATCGGGAAAAAATCTGGAAATTTTGTATTTGGCTTTATTCTGTGTTGTGTGAAACAGCGTTCGTGAATTCATGAAGTAATTTTAAACATTTTATCTTATGTTAGGCTTAAAACACAATGCCTTTTGTAGAAAAAAGGCTATAAGGATGAAAGATCTAGTAAAGGTAAAGCAGTCTCTTGGTGATAAACATAGTCACACTTATCTGGGAGTTATGCAGCAATAAATATAACCTTTAACTTTCAATAGTTCATACACTTTATTTTTTTACAATGGTGGGAAAGCAATATCCAAATTCTGATCCTTTATATACTGCCAATATATGGTTATATGCAGTGCTTATAAGAAAGCATGATAAGAGCTAGATATACAATGCCCTGCTGGCAAACTCTAAATATTTAACATATTATTACCAAATACTATGCATGCTATATCCTCAACAAATGTTGAGGCATCTTCTGGCAGCAGGACTGGCTCCAAACACAGACATTAGAAGCACCTGCTTAACATGAAACAACTACATAAAGGCATATTTTGTCCTAAACATCTGATTCTTATAAGGTATGAACCATACGTATTTTGTAGGATGTCAAAAATGGCAAATATTTTTAAGCTCATGCAAACAGGCCTGTTTGCTGGAATTCTTGCGCTCATAGTATGCATATTTCTCTTTTACTTGTCGAGTCATTATTATTATTATTTTTAAGCAAGAGATTCGAGAAATGTGCAATGTCTTTGACGGGACTCGAACATGGACCTTTTGAATGAGCGTGCTACCGTTAGACCACAAAGGTATGCTGAAAGAAGGGAGAAAATACTTTATATGCTAATTATCTTAAAGAAACCTTTTCAGAATAGTTTTTGCTTGCACTATGAATACAGATCAGCAGAAACCATAAAACTGCGATTCACAAAGTCCCAAGATCTGGAAAAATGTATTTCAAAAAAATTTCATGCAAATGCAACAATGAATATGATATGGAAGTCTTTTACAGAACACCAGAAGTATACGTTATAATATAAAAATAGTTTTAAAACTAGAATGAACTAAAACATCAAAAACTGAAAAGTAATAATCAATAGCAACAGAATGAGGCTTATAAATATGTCATATCCATAGGAAGTGATAGCTCTTTTGCTAAACTGATTGTTACTTTAGCTTCTGTTGATTAAAAAAATCACATACATAATCAATATATTAATTTGAAACCCTAAGAATTGCAAAAAAAAAAAAAGTTTTTAAATTAAGTTCAAATTCAAAGTTCATGATTAATTTAATTTATAGAACATATTACTTTTACATGTACAAGTAGTAAATGTAATATGAAGTCAGCATACAGTTACCAATTTGAAGCAAATTCTTCTATTTCTAAAATTTAATACATGAAAACAAAAATCAAATTCCAACATCTTGTAAAAAAAAAAAAAAAAAATTCATATGTATTTTTTAGTAAAATACTTACATAATCTCGAACATTTTTGGTTTTTACTGTCTTGTATGAGGCATAAGCAGGATAGAGAGTTCCAAACACTAAACTAAAAGTATATTATGTAAATATAAGGGATGTGGATACCTCTAAAAAACTAAACTGAACTAAAACATCAAAAACTAATCAGAAGTAAAGAGGGGAAAAAAACAAAAACAAACAAAAAAAAACCCTGAAATCAAGCACTCTATAATAATTAAAACATATCAATAATAATGAAGTAATGCAATATTCCAACCAAAAAGCATATGAAAAAATACATAAAAAAAGCTCGAAGTAATACAATATTCCAAACAAAAAAACATCTGAAAAAAATACATAAAAAAAATTCGATTTCATGAAATAAACATAAAATATAAAGCTAAAATTTCGAGCATTATATAAACAAAGAAATCTCAGATTCTCAATGAGTGGACTTCAACTTGCAAATAAGCACACATTTATATTCAATGATAGAAAAATAAATAATCGAACTCACAGCACAAGCCTTGATAAAAGCACAGAAATCATTTTCTACATCCTATGTTGAAAAAGATAATTAATAACCATAAGCAATAAATATATCCTTGCAAGCGCAAACAAAACTGATGTTCGATGTACACAGACAAAGAGTAATGAAGTTTTACAACACGGACACACAACGTCTAACCAAAAACTGACGGTTGAAATGGATTTTCTTCGCTCATTGGTTCAAAGTTTGTAAGGAAGGGAGAAAGGGAAAGAGAGAACAAGAAAATACTGTATTTTTTCCCCTCAAAAGTAATCGTGCTGCCGCTTGCCTCGGTGATCACACAGTTTCTAGTTTTTTTCAGCTTATGATAACTTTTGATTTATGGTAACAGTTAAAATATAGGCACGAATAAGAAAGTATTTTGTGTTAGTAAAAAGAATATTATTGAAACTGACAAGTTCCTTTTAAATACATAATATACCAATATTAGTGTGTCTTTATAAATGTTTTTTAATATGATAAGTTTATCATTTAAGCCATATTGTTGCAACTCTTAGGGCTACAACGTGCAGGTTACAAATTTAATAATCACAGCACGGATTATTAATATAAAGATTTAATATGGATATCTCACACAAGCTGAAAACGTTACATTACTTTACCAACTGCATACATATACTGAGTGAAAAAAGGGACTTTTCCCGCTTAGTTCCCAGTTAAAGTAAAAATAAAATAGTCCAATCAAATGCGGCGATCCTTCTGTTGACTACGCCCAGCCGCAGGGATAAATAGAAAGGGCTAGCTCATTTCTTTGTTCGACTCCTCGCCGACGCGAGCCTAATGAGGAAAATTAACAGGCAGTAATCTGACGTCACTGTAATGCCACCTGTTTTGATTTCCCGCGTTTAAAACTGTAGTTTCATTCAGCTGTGAGACGATTTTCTAGAGGTTACATATCCCAAATTAATTTTAATCATATATATATATCTGTTTTCTAATAATGTATATATTTAAAATAATTTATATATATGTAATTTTAGTCAGTTTTTATTTTAAATTCTATATCCGCGATTCAATTCACCTATAGATGGCGCTTTCACACATTAGTATGGCGGATAAAACTCGGTATTTTGATTTGTGATCTGACTTCGTACATTCAAAAATGGAGTTACTTAGCTCTTCCGAAATGTTTGATTTTGTTCAAGGAGGAGTAAATTCTCGCTGTATTACTGAAGCAGAGAGCATTTTAAAAAGCTGATCATTTGGTAATGCACGGAATTTTACTTGAAATCCAATGTACAAGTTTTGGCTTTCTATTTAAGGATAAGTTCTATAGCGTCCTGATCGCATGAAATCGAAGGACATTTCATTGTTCAAAAAGGAAAAATAAAAATTTAAAAAAAAAATTCTTGTTCTTGTAAAGGAGGAACTGCTGGCTGTTGTAGGAAATTGTGTCGCTGTTTTATTGTATTGTGACAGGTAGCTGATTTTAACGTTCACTGATTGTAAACAAATGATTTCATATGTGTTTTATTTGGGATTTCTAGAAAATCTGTGCAGTCAAAAGTGTCTTTTTTTCCCCATAAAAATGATATTGAATCATTATATGTATACTAAAAATATATTGATCTATTATACACATGATAATTTATTATATACATGATAATAAACCATTGTATTTATTATACACATGATAGCACTAATCATCAAATGCAATTTTGAGAATATCAACAAGCAAAGCACTTAAAAATGAAAAAAAGACACTTGTTATAGAACTATTAATATTCTGTATGTATTATAGAAAATACATGCAATGAATAATACCATGACCAAACATTTCAAAAGAAAAAAAAAAGCAGATTAAGTATTACCTACCTCAGTACTTGAGAAAGCAATTGTGGCATATAACATGCAGTTAACTTTTGATTACATGATATTACAAGCATTTTCTTTAGTTTTGTCCTACAAGTGGTTTAAACAACTCAATACTGGTAGTTTAATCTCAGCTCAAATCCTGGTGAACAAGCTGGCTGTGCAGTTTTTAATTTTTTGCATGTGTTTTGTGAATACGAACCAGTTTTCCCTATAAAGTTCTTCATAAAAACATTCTTCTTCAGGCTGATAACCAATGTGCTTAGCCATATTCAAATAGCCTAATCTAACCTTACCTTTTCTTTAGATTCTATATTCACATGTTATATCTTTATCTGTTAAGATTTGTTCATAACAGGATCACCAGGCTTCTACCAATCTGGCAGGAGCATACTCAAAACATGTCAAAACCATGTGATTTATAACAAAATCGATCATGTTGTCCTTGCAAACCTTTATAAATGTTCGAAATTTTCTTAATAATCTTATTATTTAGAAATGTGTTTATTGTTGTTTTTATATGAACAAAAGCATTTAAATATATCAATTTTAAAAATAATGGAAATGTTCTTTTAATCAGTTTTGCTTTTCTAATTCTGTTTTTAATTAATAACTTTATATCTGAGCCAAAAATTCAAGAATAAGTCTATTAAAAAAGTCTGTGTGATAAGTCTATTAATTAATTACATTGTATGAACTTCAACATCTTTGAATATGAAACACCAAACTAACACTTTGAATATGAAACATTCTATATGAAAACACCGAGTCCATTCCAGTCTAATAGAAGAATAAATTATACTTACGAATTCACAGTACGAGCTTCTCTGTATTATACTACACAAAGATTAGAAACCAAGTCTCCACATGGGAAATCTTACACTGATATGATGGTCTTGTATTGAAACAGAATTGTAACAACATAGATGATATGAATTACATTATGCCAAAGAATTATTTCATCCTAAATAAATTATAGCATTTAGTTTAACCAAAGACTCACAAAACAAAATTTCAGATTTGGGTTAATCTTTGGATTATGGTAACTTGGCGATTTTTTGGCTAAAATTTGGCGACCAACCCTGCTACAGCAACCTGCTAGTTTTTGTTCGGACGCCATTTTGTTTTCAAGAAGTAAAGGCATGTTTTTTTTTTACTCAACATTTCCAACAATCTTCTAGCCAAATTATGCTTATGCTAGAACTTTTATGGAATAAAAGTGCTTAATCATGACGAAGATTAGGTGCGAAATTGGGACAAAGGGCAGAATCGCCCACTGCTTGCCGCGTTTTTACGAATTGCACATACACGGTATCATCCATGTACACGTCGACCTATTTCCACTTTAAAAAACATCCTAGAATTGCACAAAATGGCATTGCGCACACTCTTGACTGTATCCATGTACACTGCTAAAGTCCTAGCTAGTAACCTTTATCGCCTTACCAAAATGTCGCAAAACTACCTGTTACCATATTCCAAAGATTAGCACAGATTTGTTGTAAAATTGGTGTCATGTTTTTCCCTATGCTATAATAACTCCACACATTATCTACATATTTTCTTGTCAGTCAAGAAGATTGATGGAAATATAGTCCTTTCAAAAATTATTGTAACAGATATTTTAGTTACATGATCAACAGAAACTATAGAGATATAGCATATAAAAAAAACCTTGAAAAATTATTTGTGGAAATTTGGGAGGAACAGATGCTATTTATTTGGTTAGATAATCAACAGATAAAAGTGGTTTATTAAGGATTTCTCAGTGTTATATGAAACCACCGAGAATTTATGAGTACGTTTTGATATCATGCTTATCCATTATTGGGGCTAATGTACATTGCTATCAGTTTTTGTTAGCCAAAAATAGTCGAAAGTAGAGTAAAAATATTAGGAGTTTGACGATAATCATCAGTATACCATAATGTATTTGCATAGAAATATAATACCCAACAGCCAAAAATAAATTAAACTTATCAAATGAATTTTAGTATGCCATAATGGTTTCATGGGAAAATATAACATACCTCTTAAACAACTACAATCATTATATACAACAGCCATTTCATTATAAAAAAGGCATAAATTATATTAATCAGATAAAATTTTTTGTAAGAGCTTCACTATCTGGTTATAATTCTTAAGCAAACAAGAAGCCATTTCCAGTACCATAATATAATTTTCATAAGAACTATCCCATTCCATCGCAGAATATTAAAAGCGTTTTGGTAGAAACAAGAAATTTTATGGTGATTTTCCAACCATATTCTAATATTCAGATTGTAGATTTTAAAATTTTATCATTTAAAAAGTACAATTTCATAGAATGCAAATTTTGGTACTTTTCCGTTTCGCCAGCGCAAATCTCGCCAAGCAGACTTTATTAGCGACAACACGCAGTATACACATAAAAATATAGACAAATATTAGTTCTAAGAATTTTTTATTTTAAAGGTATAAACATTTAAATGTCATTTAAAATTTTGTAAAAAAGCCCATAAATTTTCAAAAAGACATTAATTTAAGAATTTACTATGCTTTCATGGTAAAACATCCTGATTCGCCGGTTCACATCACGTGACCCCAAGTGATCTCATTTCACGTAAAGTACACTACAAAAATTCAATTCTCTCAGTAATTATCTACATTAATTTCAAGTTAAATCTTAATTTGGAATACAAGTTTAAATGCAAGAATTATTTCAGTTTGTACAATTTCAATAGCTTAATCAGAAATTATGTAAAACCACAGTGCTTTACTTTGCTAGTGCATACTGATTAGAATTAATGAATTTAACCTTTGACTTTGCCTTTTCTATATTTTTGCCATCGGGTGAGCGGTATGATAGCATCCTAATTCACATAATTACCACCAGCGAAGACCACCAGCGGCCGAGCGGTAACGCCGCTGAACACTGGTAGTTCGGTCCGAGGTTCGAATCCTGCAAACAGGCTGGCTGCATGGGTGTTTTCGTGGTTTTCCCCATGTGTAACTTGTATACGAGCCAGTTTCCCTTATAAAGTCCTCCACAAAGGCATCCCTCCCTTAAGGCATATAGCCTCCAATTAAGTTCTTAGAATGAAGATCTTCATTTTTTTGAGATAAAATGTTTGTCATTTTTTGATTATTAATTTCTTAAAAATAAAGTTTCACTACATTTAAAAAATATTTTATATAATTTTGTTACAAATAGATTATAGATCTTATTATTAAAGTCTCATTCAGAAAGTTTACTTTTAATTAATGGATAGAGCCCTATTTCAATGAAAATCATAAGTGTACGAACACTTTGGGAACCACTGTAGTTCTATTAGCAACTCGAAATATATATTGTGATATATTCTAAAAGCAAAATCATGTAAAACATAATGATATAAATTAAATGTATATAACAAATATATAAAGCTCTATAATGAATAATGATCATAACTGTATAATAAATGTGAACACACGTTATATCACGGTAAATAACACTGCTGTGAAATGAAGAATATTTCATTAGAAATTTACCTTTTATATATATTTGATAACAAAATGTTATGAAAACAGGTTATACAACTTAAGAAACAAGTTATATGAAATGCCTGTTAAGTTACTGCAATATCATGACACCGTAAATAAGCATATCATAAGACATATTACCAAGATAAATATAATTTGTTCCTTCTTTTACATCAATAATAAGTTTTTCTTTAAAAATTTTAGCACTAAATGCCAAAACAAATTTATTATCGGTGCCTTTGATGCAAGGTCACACGAAGATAAACTTGATTTAGCAAATTTCTGAAAACATTAAAATCAAAAGTGTTAAATTACAGCAACATCTATTAAACTATTTTTTTAAGCAATTGGCTGGTAAATTTTAACTTTTATATAAAAACTGAATTAAATTACAAATAAGTGACTAAGCTTGTACAGTATTCATGTTCATACATTGGAAATAAATTGCACTTAAATGAAAGAGCTGAAAATATAGTCTGCATGATGCATAAAATATGATCAAATGTATTTGTTAAATATTTGAATAAATGCTTACTTTCAGGGATGTAGCTAGAGAGGGACAGTTTTATATATCACTAGCGGGCAAGCCTGCTACATGAGGGAAGGGATGCTTTCGTGGAGCGTCCGCTTTATTCACGTTAGGTCACTTGATTTACGTATGCAATCACAAGATATACGCTAGCTTGCATGATTGCTAGCGGATAAGCCCACCATTTGAGCGGCCTGAAGCCTGCTTTCATTGGCCTTTATTCGAAAGTTGGACCGAACTACCAGTGAAGCCCGCTTTCATTCGACGGGATTTAAAATTTGAAGCAAACTACCAGTGTTCAGCGATTTTTTTCCTGGGCTGCGCTCGCTGTATTCACATATGCATCCACAATTTCTGGACAGTACGCCGGGATTCGAAATTTGGACCGAACTACCAGTATTTCAGCGATTTTACCCGGGCTGCACCCGCTTTATTGACGTTATGCATTCACAAGATACTGCCAACATGTTACACATGCGGAAAATCACGAAAACACCTATGCAGTCAGCCCGCTTGCTGGGATTCGAAAATGGACCGAACTACCAGAGTTAGCGCTTTATTCACGTATGCATACAGAAGATAGTGCTTAAACGATACACATGTGTAAAATCAAGAAAACACCCATGGAGTCAGCCCGTTCGCCGGGATCGAAAGTTGGACCGAACTACCAGTGTTCATCAGTTTTGCACGAATATGCATCCAGAAGACACTGCATACACGATACACATGCAGATTTTTATATATCATTCTAAAAAATAACTTAAGATTGATTTGCAACATTTTGTATAAATAAAGATATTTTTACCAAAGAATTAATATTATTTTCAGACTTTCTACTGTCGCACTAAATGTAGAAGCTGGACAATTTGAATATTTCATCTAGCCTCTTCATTTAATGATTTAATGTATTTTTACTCCTCCGAAATATTTTAATGACAAATTTATTCATTCATTTACAATGTTTATCAGATAATATCAAATCAATATGTATATCTGGTGTCACCAAAGGTTTTATTATCTTTAGCATTTTTTATATATACTATAATTTTCTTAGTAAAAGTGCTGTATGCAAACAATTACATACTGGCAATGAAAATTTTAAGATTGTGCCAGTAAAAAAAAAAAAAAAAAAAAAAAAAAAAAAAAAAAAATCGCTAAATCTTCTTAGCATTGATGAGGCATCCAATATGCATATATTTTCGATGAGGCTTATAGTTACAGATATCAACACTGCATAGAATCGACACCAATTCTAGTTACGAACATATAAGCAACACGATAAAATCAAATTTTTATAATGACAAGAGGTAAGAGACAATAGGTAAGAGAATTAATGCATATTTGCCCCAGAAATACAATTAAGATAGAATATGTTTGAGATAATAAATATGGTTGCATCTTTAAATAACTATGCAAAATCTTATTTCTTGCAACTAAAAGGCTGTGTATTCATGTATTATTCTTATTCTACTAAATGTTCTACACATTCTTATTCTACTAAATAAAAGCTTGTTATAAATAAAACAGGAATACATAAACAATCTAATAAATTACTGAACTGATCCAAATCCACTGTCCTTGCTTTTATTTGCTAACCTGTATATCTGTATACACATGTCTGTGTACACATGTAAATTTTGTTTGCAGTGATAACTTTCAACTCTGACCCAAGGTGAGCATCATTAATACGGTTTCTAATAGGAGACTTATTACCTTTCATGACTGAAAATAACTGCTCGCACCGATAAGTGCTACCAAACATAGAAATAATTTCATATGCGAATTTTCGAGTATTTTCAAACCTGGCTGATAAATATTTGTAAAATTCAGGCACGCCCACTTCAATGAATTTTGCTTTCAAATTTGAGTTGCATTGAATCTCGATCACCTCCATTTACATATGGCTGGGTACTGAGTCAATACTTATTGAGAAAAATCGAAGAAAACAACAAAAAAAAAAAAAAAAAAATGTGTCTTCGAGGAATCATTAAACCTCGTTTCAAATTCAGTTGTTAAATTTGCAATTTTTTCTGCGTATTTTTGATACGAACAAGTATCATCTAAACTTGATTTGTTCATTCTGCACGTCGGGAAGTGCGTCAAATCTTCATTTTTAAGTTGTTTTTCCCAAAGAACTAGTTGACATTTCAATGCTTTAATTATGTCAAACATGTTCGTAATGATATGATCTTTTCCTTGTAACGATAAATTTAAATCGGTTAAATGTTTGGTTATATCAACCAAGAAAGAGAAATCTTGTATCCATATTGGATCGTAAAACAAACTTACGTCTTGATTTTTCGTTTTTAAAAACTGACATATTTCTTCTTTCAAATCCCAGAATTGTTTGAGAATCTTGGAGCAAGATAACCAACGTACCTCGGTATAGTAGGACAAACCCGAATATTCACTATCTAACTCACTTAAGAAAGCAGTGAATTACGCTGATTTAAACCTCGAGATCTTATAAAATTTATAACTTTTTTTATATATGACAAAACATTCTCCATACTTATTACTTTCGTGCATAGAACTTCTTGATGTATAATACAATGCATATGACGAATGTTTGAACCGTGAATTTCACTAAGTTTTTTTCTTAGTAATGCTACGAAGCCCTTGTTTTTCCCGGTCATTGATGGAGCGCCATCTGTAGCTACAGAATTTAATTTTGCCAAAGGTAGATTGTATTTCTGCAGAAGTCCAAAAACACAAGTAAATATATCTTCTCCTGTGGTAGTACCAGGCATCGGTATTAGTTCCAGTAATTCCTCAAAAATGTTAAAATTCTTGTCACAAGAACGAAGAAACACTGCTAATTGAGCTTTGCCACTAATGTCCGTGCTCTCGTCACAGGCAATGGAGAAACTTTCGAAACTAGATGATTTTGCTTTGATATGATCACTTAAATTCGCGGCTAAATCAGTAACTCTTTCCGCAACTGTATTTCGAGACAATGAAATTGATTGAAAAGCCTTCACATTTCCAGGACAAACAATTTCTCCAGCTTTCATTAGGCATTCCTTGATGAAATCACCGTCAGTAAAAGGCTTCGAATGTTTAGCTATCAACTCGGACAAGACGTAGCTTGCATGTACCGCCGCTTCACGTTCTTGCAATACTTTACTAAACATGGACTGTTGCTTTTTCACTCCTCAACTTTTCTTCTCTCATTAATCCTTCGTAATTGTTATATTTCGATTTGTGTTGCTCGTAATGACGTTTAATATTATATAACTTTGGTACATTGATAGTATTATTACATATCAAGCAGATTATTTTATCTTTTATTTCACAGCAAAAATATTCTAATTCCCATTTTACTTGGAATATTCTATGTTCGTCAGCGATTTTTCGTTTAATTTTACTACCACTTGGTTTTGATATAGACATACTGAATACAAAGGGCTGGAATAAACACGGTTAACGTTAAAAAGTTAACAAAAATTTATTCTTTCCACAAGAGATAAATCAAAATCCTGAAATATTTCTTCAAAAATATTCTAACAATATCACAAAATGTCAAACGTTTAGCAAAAATCAATTCAAAACAGAGAAACTAATTCTATCTCACAGCGAAATCGCTACAAATCAATCACAGCATTAAGTAAACAAACAGTTCGCTAGAACTACAGCTACTACTGAGATGAGTTGTTTGTTCTCGGCTTTTATAAGCCTTATAATTAATTTCTCGAATATACTGGAAACATCTATAAATATCTGGATTTTTGTGGATGGCAACAGCAATTACGAGATATTTATTTATTAGGTATTAAATGCAGGCGCTGTTCTATTTTTAACCTTCCAACGCAGCTGTCTTTTCAAAAATCGTCTGCGTTGCTAAGGCAACATGAAGCAAATCTAATTACAATTCTAAATAAAAAAAACTAAATAAATAAATAACTATGAAATCCGTAACAATATGACTTAAGTAATAATTAATAATAAAGCAAAGTGCATGCTCATGCATGCACCAATATATCGTACAAAACTATGATTGGAAAACTGAGACCATGAGTTCGGCCACATTCGGCTATCGGGGGATGCGTACAAGTTCTGAGTGCACGTGTCCCCCAAAAGCCGAAGGTAGCTGAACGCAAGCTTCTCACACGCATTTGTAATTTAAGTAGTGTGTGTGTCAGCTCGCTGTGAGTAATCTAACAACACTGAATAAATTATCGTTAATTACTTAGCAGTAAACATTTCATTTTTTTCTTCGTCGATATGTTATTTTATTATTATATATTATTATTTGCCGATATATTGGCCGGGCCGCAAAAATATTTGTTGTGGGCCGCATGCGGCCCGCGGGCCGCGAGTTTGACATCCTTGTTCTATGCAGTGTTTATGAAGATGATATGAAAAATCGCTTGTTTGGATAGCCAGAAAAAGAAACTGTTGAAAGGGAATGCTGTGCCGAAAGTAAATTATGATGACAATAATAAATCGAAATTGATGATGACAATAGTAAATCAAATTTTAATGATTTTGAAATAAAACTCACAAATGAAAATATAGATATTCCTGAAAGCCCTAAGTTTAAGGATAAACAAGAATGCATTGATAATTTGAAGAACAAACTAATATCCTTAGAAAATTGTATTAAAGTATTGAAAAATAGAGAAAAGAAAAATTTTAGAATGTTTGTTCAGCGGCAAAGAAGGTGGACGACATCTAGACAGAAATTGGTATCAGAAATTAAAATCTCAAATAGCGAAATTTTGGGGGGGAGGGAGAACAAATTGGAGAATTTGAAAAAATGTATAAAGCCTATTTTTATAAAGACGCAGATTAATGTATTACTGAAAAAGAAGGAAAAAATCAGGTGGACTAGTGAAGATATTTCACGTTGCATTGTCATAAGAGCTCTGTCATCTTAAAGCTATGAATTTTGGAAAGAGAAAAAATTAAGAAAAAAACTGGAATATCTTTACCTAGTATTAGCAAATTAAAGAAATAGTGCGCTAAATTTTAGTGTAGTCCAAGAATTCAAAGTAATGTTCTTACTCTAAAGAAGGAAAGAGGCGAATATTTGTATTCTGTAGAAAAAATATGCGTTCTCAGTTTCGACGAAATGCATATAGATTGAAAAATCTGCTATGACTCTAAACTGGACCAAATTCTCGGTTCTTTTCAAAATGTGCAGTTTGTTTTAATCAGAGGTCTCATTTCGCGCTCTGCCTCAAATTACTGAGAAACCACGTTTTAGATAAAGGAT
This sequence comes from Stegodyphus dumicola, assembly GCF_044657685.1. Taxonomy (NCBI): domain Eukaryota; kingdom Metazoa; phylum Arthropoda; class Arachnida; order Araneae; family Eresidae; genus Stegodyphus; species Stegodyphus dumicola. The sequence continues at coordinate 189,634,021 of NC_140781.1, forward strand.
TTGTTTTAGAAGATGGAACTGTTTTAAATTTTGTTATTATTAAAGAGGTTTTAAATAGAGATTGAGAAGAAATCAAATTATGTCACAAACTAAAACCGAATTATTTAATGGTCAAGGGAAACGAGAGACAAAAAGTCGCTCCAGAGAAAACATTATTTTCAAAAAGTACAGCAAAAGCTATACTCCACCTCACAGGAATTCAAAAAGCATCTGACTTCTATGAGTTAATCGATAATATCTTCGGTATTATGAATAGTACCAACAAGAATAACAAGTATTTAACAAACTAATTTTGTTAAGTACTTGTTAAAGTTATTCTTATTGTATCCTTTGTAACTAATTATTGATTAGATTTTGTGCTAAATTAGCATTCTAGATAAAATATAATAGTATAAAACATTCAAGTAATTGGCATAAAAAGACTTGCTTCCTTTACTCACACTTTTGAAAAATTAAATAACTGTTTTTGGTACTCTGAGTAAAGCTATTTTGTCAAAATTAAGGTAACAATCTTACATACATTTATTTAATTGTAATATAGATATAAGTATAAATTACAAAATTATTAAAAACAATATTGTATTGAATCGGAAGAGAATTATAACAATGTAAAATTTACAATTAGGCAAAAAATCAAACGTAGGTTAGCAGAAATGTTGCCATATATGTCATATATGTTTAAAACTATGTCAATGTAAAATTGATTTTTGAGTAAATTTAAATAGCTGCTATTATAGTTGTAAGGATCCTAAGTTTTACTAACGTTTGTTTTATTTTAAATATTTACTATCACTTCTTATTTTCTACTTCCGGCCAGAATTAAAAGTTTTTAACTTATTTATGCAAATTTGTCTTGCTAACGCCAAGTACTTAAGTTGCGGCTTTTTGCCAAGCAAGAGAGAGGAAGGACTTATTAGAAGCAGGCCGCTTGCCATAGTAGTTTTACTCGGTTGCTGGTTGCCTTCAAGGCCAGAGATTTAATCCTCTTGATAATTTTAAACGTATCGTAGTTTTAGCAGCTCTCTGTACTACATACGGCTTCTTGTTAATTTACTGCCAATCTTGGAGTTAGGCACTTGTTTATTAATCCAAAGTTAGTTTAGTTAGATTTTTAGTTAATATTTTTTATATTCTTACGTTCAGACCACAAGTGGTTGGTCTCTGTATTCCGAAGTTCCGGAAATCATTGTAAAGAGAGAAAAATAAAGGGTTTCGTATACCCTTCCTGTGTGTATTGTCTACTTCCCAAATTTATTAAACATAGCTTTAGTAAGCTCCCTGTTCCGAGTCAGGACAGTTAATGTTCCCAAAGCAAGTAAGGAGGAACACAGAACCTGATAGTGGCGCCCAACGAAGAAGAATAACCATGACCGAGTTTCAAGAAGAACCTGTGCTGCCTGCAGAAGCGGCTCAGAATCCAGAAATGCCAGCTGTCGCCCTGGAAAGATTTGGTTACATCGTCCAGACCATGCGCGCATCGATGAAACCAGAAGCAACATTTATTGGAAACTCACCGGTAACCAGTTTTTTGGAAAAATTGGATGACCACTTCATGCTGTATCCAGTACATGAGTTCCAGAAAGTCACCTTAGCTACCAGCGCTTTGAGGGGTCCCCGCTTAATTGGTTCAAATGTATAGGCAGAAGCCTCTTGGGTCAAGCGCTTAATTGGTTCAAATGTATAGGCAGAAGCCTCTTGGGTCAAGCGGAAAGTCCCACATATACTTACGAAAATTTCAAGACTGCCTTAGTAAAAGCCTTCCCTGTCGTAAGAGATCGTGCAAGATTAGAAACGGAACTCTCCAGCATATACCAGAAACGAATTGAAAATCTCTCAAGCTTTATTTTAAGACAAATTCACGTCTTCAAACTCTTGTATGGAAACCGTCCGGATCCTGAGATAATTCAAGTGATTTTGCCGAGGTTACTTCCCCAAGTACAAGACTTTATTGAATTAAGGAATCCGACTACACTGGAAAAGTTATTTGAGCTAGCAATCCAGTTTGAAAGTAGAAGAACGGCGGACATTGAAAGAAGACGCCAGTATGAGCAACGAAGCCAATTTGGTGCGCCAAGACCACAGCAAAGTCAAGAACACGGCTACGGAAGCAAAGCGAATCAGTGGGCAAGGAAACCCGAGTATCCAAAAACAACCGGCGAACGTCGACAGTTCAGTAGTAAGCCAGAAAAAAGTCTGAAGGCCAGCGGAAAAAGAAGGAAGGCATGGAAAGGAAGAAACAAGATTTAAACTAAAACGGATTTATGCTGACGGGAGGGTCCGGAAATCCGAAGGCCAAGAAAACCCCTCTTCCTTCAAGTTAAATACAGTGATGGTGAAAAATTTGACTCTTCCAAAGATTGAAGTGTTGGTGAATAACATCCCAGCCACCACACTCTTGGATACAGGCGCGCAGTGTTCCTGTGTGGCAGAAGATTTTTTAGGAAGTATTTCCGTAAATACCGCATATATAATTCGGATAATACGACAGTGTTAGCTGCGTAGGGAGAAAGATGCAAGTGCATAGGTAAATTACCGCTATACATTCGTATCAAGGACGAGCAAGTAAAGATTATGTTTTTTATCGTAAAGAATTTGCAAGCACATGTCATTTTAGGGATAGATTTTCTTTCAGAGGCAGAAGCAACGCTGTAGTTTAACGAAGCGTCCCTTAAGCTGACGATGAAACCAGTTCGAGAAGAAAAAACAGAACCACCGACATTAAACCTATACCACCTGCCTAAGGAAGAGCAACAAAAAATTCGACAAGTGGTAAGTGAATTTGCTTCGTTATTTAGTGATATTCCCGGATTTACGCAAGTTACTAACCATAGTATCGACACCGCAGATTCACTGCCTGTTCGCCACAAACCATACCGATATGATAAGAATAAAGAAAAAATTATAGAGTGGCACATTCGAGATATGTTACGTAAAAAGATCATAACTCCCATCTCAAGTAGTTATGCTAGCCCGGTTGTGTTATGTAAGAAAAATAATGACTATCCGGTAACACATCCGAAAAGGTGGCGTTTTGCAGTTGACTATCGTAAATTAAACTCCATGACTAAATATCCGGTATATCCGTTACCTATTATCGAAGAAATTCTAAGGAACATAACTTCTACCAAATATATGACTACTTTAGACTTAACGACTGGTTATTTTCAAATAGGGGTTAGACCGGAAGATGTGCCTAAGACTGCTTTTATAACCAAGTCTGGCACTTATGCATTCCTGCGTATGCCGTTTGGCCTTTCAGGGGCACCGGCAACATTTCAGCGATGTTTGGACATTGTGCTAAGGCCTCTTCTTGGAAAGTCCACATTTATCTATTTAGACCAGGGCTTCTTAAACTATGGGTCGCGACCCCATTTGGGGTCGCGTAGCAAAATTCTGGGGTCGCGAGAGATTTTAATGTCAAATATTTACATATAATATATATATACCATTTTATAACATCACTAGAGTTGGCGGAATACAGTGGACTTGCAGCGTCTAGACACGCGCATTTGTTGAAGGTTTTGAGCTATCTCCACCGACAGCAGTAAACGATCGATGATCGCTATTATTATACTGTGGCTATACATTGTTAGTGCGTTTGTCGGTATCATACATGTTGAATAAACCGCGCGCCGCTGACTTCCCACAAGGGAGAAATGCGCGCGAACACACAAGCAACCTGCAGCTAAACAATGATTCAATACACGCGCTGGCAAATACGCATTAACCAAACCGGTCTGTGGGGCTCTTATAAAAAAGCGCGCATAAATACTTGTAAAACCCGTTGAAAAATTTGTGAATTTTATTCTTTTTAAGCGAATTTTCATAACATTCCATAACTCGCATTGACTAAAACGCTTGTGTAAACTAGCCTACACTGACTGTAATGTGAATTAGTGGAGTGTTGACGCTCTTCTAGTGTGGTCAATTGTCAGTGTCCCCCGTAACAAGATTTTAGTTTTTTTTTATTTATTCGGTAATTAATAAATCAATTATTATCTGCAATATGTTATTTTTATATATTTATTTTATTTTAGGATCAAAATAATTTTTGGCCATGGATAAATGGCTGAACTTAAAGAAGAATGGTAATGACACAGATGATAATGCTACAAACTCTTCTCAGGCAGGACAAAGTATTGGAAAACAGGAATCTAATGTGCGAAAAAGAAAATATGATGAGTCTTTTCTTCAATTTGGCTTTACATTTCAAAATTGTGAGGGTAATGAACAACCTCTTTGTTTGATCTGCAATGAATTATTGGCTTCGGAGAGTATGAAACCATCAAAATTAAAAAGACATCTTGAATCAAAGCATGTTTCGTATGTCAATAAACCAAAAGAATATTTTGAAAGACTGTTGAAATCTTTAAATAAAGAAAAGGAAATCTTTGAAAAACTTATAACTGTTAATGAGAAATATTTACTAGCGTCATATGAAGTTTCATACTGTATTGCTAAAAATAAAAAGCCGTTCACCATTGGAGAAGATCTTGTGTTACCTGCTGCTATTAAAATGGTAGAAATACTACATGGAAGAAAACATGGCGATGAATATTCGAAAAATTCCTTTGTCGAACGACACTGTCCCGAATAGAATTTCTGATATTAACAAGGATCAATTAATACAACTTATTAAAAGAATTAAGGAAAACTCAAAATTTTCAATTCAGTTGGACGAAACAACTGATATTACTAAATTGGCTCAGTTGTTAGTATATGTCAGGTACGTTTATAAAGAAAGCGTGGAGGAAGAATTGTTATTTTGTCGTCCTATGGAAGACCATACTACAGGGAAAGACATATATTGTAAAGTTGACGAATTATTAAAAGCAGAAGGTTTAGAATGGAAAAATTGCTGTGGAATATGCACAGACGGTGCAAGAGCGATGACGGGCAAAAATATTGGTTTTAAATCATTTTTTCAAGCTGCTCATTATGATCATATAACTTTTACTCACTGCCTTATTCACCGAGAGGCTCTTGCAGCAAAAAAATTAGCACCAGAATTGAACGATGTGCTTCAGGATGCTGTTAAGATCATAAATTTTATTAAGAGCCACGCCCTTAACAGTCGCTTATTTTCAAATCTCTGTAAGGATACGGATTCCAACTACACAACTTTGTTATTACATGCAGAAGTAAGATGGTTGTCAAGAGGTCAAAGTTTAAGAAGATTATTGTTATTAAAGGACGAGATCGAAATATTTTTAACCGAACGAAAATGTGAACTTGCTGCTTTTTTTCAAAATGACTTATGGCTATCCAAGCTGTGTTATTTGTCAGATATTTTTGCGAAGTTAAACGATCTCAACTTGTCTCTTCAAGGAAAATATTGCGATATATTTACTTCAAATGATAAAATTGAAAGTTTTATTAAAATGATCAACATTTGGAAAAGTAGGGTCGAAAAAAATTCGTTCGAAATGTTTTCCGGTCTCGACAATTTTGTAATCGAGAAAATTCCTTGTAAAACTTTTATTGCAAAAATTATTGTAGATCACTTAAAAGCGCTAGAAATACAGTTACGGACATATTTTAAATTAAATATTGATTTCCAAAAAATAGTTTGGATTCAAAAGCCGTTTTGGATTGGCTTAAGTGAGATTGATCACCTGCCACTTAAAGCTCAAGAGGAATTTCTGAGCTTTCGAGTGACTCAAAACTACAATTTCAAAAAAAGCCCTTGACTGAATTCTGGATCGGAACTAGAACTGAATTTCCCACAATCACTGATATGGCGTTAAATGTACTTCTGCCATTCAACACCACATATTTATGTGAAGTTACTTTCTCAGCTTCACATATTAAATCCCAATATCGTTCAGCGTTAAAAAATGTTGAAGAGGTCTTACGTCCAGCAGTTTCAAACATTCCACCAAGATTTGATTTGTTATGCAATAAAAAACAGGCACATCCATCTCATTAAATTTTTTACTTATACTTTAATTTAATACTTACCACGCAACTACTTGAATATATTCAAGAGAATTAAGACGGTCAGAATCCACTTTTATTTTTGAAACTATAATAAATACAATTTTATAATTTTTTGTGCAATTTTTAATTTTAGATTTTTGTATGTTTCAAAACGAATTCTAAACTTATATATTTTCATATGTATATGTATATTGTTACCTAATAAATAAATCATCAAAAAATATTAATTTATTTTTCTTTCATATTTGTATGGGGTCGTCAAGAAACTCGCAATCATAAATGGGGTCGTGAATGACAAAAGTTTAAGAAGCCCTGATTTAGACGATATCATTATTACTAGTGATAATCTGGACCAACATGTACAGGATTTAAGACAGGTGTTTTCATTATTAAATGAGGCCGGTCTAAAAGTTAATGTCGAAAAGTGCAAATTTGCAGCACCTGAATTAAAATACTTAGGTTACAAAATATCTCAGAAAGGAATCGAGACAGACGAATCAAAAATAATCGCTGTGCAAAAGTATCCGCCGCCAAATACGGCGAAGAAGCTCTCTTCTTTTCTAGGTGTGGTGTGGTGTATTTAATTATGGCAAAGCACACGAGGGCTATCTGCCTAAGGGGAGGGATGCCTTTCGTGGATGACTTTCTAAGGGAAACTGGCTCGTATGCACGTTACACATGGGGAAAACCACGAAAACACCCATGCAGCCAGCCCGTTCGCGGGATTCGAACCTCGGACCGAACTACCAGTGTTCAGCGACTTTACCGCTCTGCCGCTGGTGGGCGCCTTCTTTTATAGGACTTTGTTCATATTATAGGTCCTTTATAAAAGATTTTGCAGCTATTGCTGAACCATTGTTAAAATTAAAAAGGAAAAAGGCAAGATTCTCGTGGACGGCCGAAGCCAATTGTGCTTTCGAAAAATTAAAGCAAGCATTAACGCAAGCACCTGTTTTGAAATTTCCTGAAAAGGATGAAAATTTAGAAATTTCAGCGGATGCTTCGGATTATGCGGTAGGAGCGGTACTTTCGCAAAATCAGCAGCCCGTGGCATTTTTTAGCCGAACTTTAAATCAAACACAAAGAAACTATTCCGCGACCGAGAGAGAGGCACTTGCAGTTCTGTTAGCAGTGCAAAAGTTCCGAGTTTATTTTGGAAGGGCGCCAATAACAGTGTATTCTGATCATGCGGCGGTAACTAGATTGTACTCAGGGAAAAACTTATCCCCAAGGTTAATAAGATGGGCACTCAAAATACAAGAGTATAATCTGGTAATCAAGCACAGCCCCGGAAAGGAAAATATCGTAGCAGATGCCCTATCCAGAATAAAAATAGATGAAGAAGGTAATACTGTAAAGGTGGCAATGCTCACAGCATGTACGATACATTCCCGAGAAACTGTAATAACCGAACTGGGTAAGGATCCTGAATTTAAAAACATTTATGAGTATTTAAAGGATCCTGAAAATTTTAGCCACCAAGATATCGTGGCGATAAGAAATAGGGCGGCCCATTACGAACTAATAGATGGTCTATTATTTTATACAAAAACTACGAATTCCAACAACGAATTTCGACCTGTTATCCCAGCTAGTCTTAGATTAAATATACTGCAGTAGTTACACGACTGCCCATTAGCTTCTCATGCTGGTATTCGAAAAACCATCCAACGCGTACGCGAAGCAGTTTATTTTCCTGAGCAGCAAAAGTTAACAAGGGCGTATGTCCAGTCCTGCCCAACATGTCAAGCAGTTAATTATATTAATTTCCGCCCGGCCGGGTTTCTAAATAGCATTAAATCCGAATTTCCAAATGAAATAATTGGCATCGATTTATTGGGCCCTTTTCCCAAAAGTCAGTTAAATAAAAGTCGCTATCTCCTTGTTATGGTTGATCATTTTAGTAAGTGGACCGAAATTGTTCCCTTAAAACGAGCCTCCGCGAAATTAGTTACCGATTCTATTTTAAATAAATATATTTTAAAATACGGGGCGCCCCTAAAAGTTATATCGGATAATGGTCCTCAATTTGTAAGTAATATATTTGAAGACATGTGCCAAAAACTGGGCATACGTCATTTAAAAATGGTCCCGTATCGGCCGCAATCAAATATAGCGGAACGGGTCAATAGAAATATAGTGAAAAGTATCCGTAGTTATGTTAAAAATTTTCATAAAAGCTGGGATAACTATGTCAATGAATTTGCTTTCGCCCTTAGGACCGCAAAACATGATACAACGGAAAAAACTCCTGCTGAGTTATTTCTAGGCAGAAAGATTATAACGCCGTTAGATAAATTATTTTATGTGCAACAAAGAGCCCCAGAATTTAAAATGGGCGATATAGAAAAATTAATTAAAGAAGCAAAAAAGAACACTGAAGTAGCACAGAGAAAACAGAAACTTTATTATGATATGAAACGACGGGAAGTAACTTATAAAGTAGGAGATGAAGTGTTAAAAATTAAGCATCTCACTTTCTTCAGCACCAGAAGATAAAACTGCCAAATTTTATCCACGATTTGAAGGACGATATGTCATAGAAAAAATACCTCAGGCTGTAGTGGTGTTAAAAGCCAGGAATGGTGAAACATGCACCGCAAACGTTGACCAGATAAAACCATTCTATAATCGTAATAAAATGCCAATATTTAAAGATCTTTTGCAGGATCCGGCACGGCAGGCACTGCAAGAAAAAGCTCCAGAGATGGAACAACGACAATCACAAGGGCAAGCCATTAGGAGGCAGGAGCAATTGAAAAGAAAGTTTCCCCGTTGGAAAATTGAAGGTAGCAAGAAAAAGAAGCCGTCCCACCGACCAGAAAAGAGAGAGCACGACCACCCCCAGAATGAAGAAGGGAGAAGTACGACGAATGCAAAGAGAGCCAGGAGAAATGACGGCAACTATAACCCGGCTCCAAAACGGAAGATCTACCCATCGGATAGGAGTCTATGCAGCAAATGTCGACGAATTGATGAAGGAACACCAGCTGCGGATGCAAAGAAACAAGGAAAATTTGAACAGTCAGCAACGAGATCCAAGCAGGAACGAGAGAGAGAGTTGTCCCGGTTCCGCCAAGACCAGCTGCCATCAAACGGCCGAGACCACAGGCAGAGGCTAAAAAGAAGGTCTTCAAGGGTGACCAAACTGGAAGGAAGAGAAAGCTCATGGAGGAAGGAACTGAAGGGCGAACCCGTACAAGAAGGAAGATAAACCAAACCGTAGTCTTCGCTACCTTCCAGGACTGGGCAGAAAAAACGATGTCCGATTATCACAAAGATAAGTAAAACTTTAAGTTACTTTGAAACCTTAAGTTAATTTTTCATTCTTACTGCAAGTGGCAGAATTCAAGACGTTTTACCTCATGTGAGGTCTACCTTTATCGCCAAAAAGGCGAGAAATGAGTTGTTACCTATTTTGGTATTATGTTTTTCAATTACTCGCGAGTAAAACTAAAATTAATGTATAATAGGAATGTGTAAATACTTGAATATTGTAAAAGCATTGATAATCTTTGAGAAAGGTACCTTAAGAAAATTGTAAAAGTTATTCTATAAAATTTTATTTAAAAGATTCTGGCAAGAAAGAAGTTTTAGTCTGAAAGACTTTTGAAATGTAGTATTTCAATGTAGAAGAATTGGCACTTGCTTGGAAAAGAATAGAAGTTAACAATGTACTACTAATGTATGTTTTAAAATGCGTAAAATTAACGGCATGTTAATATGTCCTTATATACAATGTGAACTGTTATTTTAAACGTTAAGAAATACTGTGATATGTTAAAAGTGAAAGTAATGCCAAAAATTTTAACTTATTCGTGTGACTGTAAAAAGAGCAAATTATTGTGAATATGTGTTAAAGGTTGAATGAATGTAGTTAGGCTCTCTGACGCTACACTTCAGAGTTAGCCACTTTTCAGAATAGTACCTCAGGGTTTAGAGATGAATATAAGGTGTGTTCTGAGGTCTTGTTATGTTGAATTTTAACACATTAGTGTTTTGATTACAGGCGGTAATGTTGAACACTTGTAGATAGACACATTCGTGTTTGGTGTTTTCCTTTACAACACATGTCAGAGAGCACGGGGAGATAATTAAATAACGTCATGAATGAAATAAGAATGTTAAAACAGAAATACAAGTATTCATGTTACTTGCCATTTAATTGTGTAACATTTCATTAAACTAGTTTTCCTTCCACCAGATTTCAACTAAGAACTCCTGTTTAGATACAGTACAGATGAAAAGTAATTGTCCATGGAGTTGATAATGTAAAAACGACTTTTTTTAATTTCTAGTTTCTAGTGAGAAATGTTTGTGAAAGATTGGCCTGGCGTTAGATTCTAGAGCTAAAAGTTTTCAACAAGGTCGTTTTAGACCTCAGTTTCAAACTAATTAACTCTGGCGGGAAGTATGTAAGGATCCTAAGTTTTACTAACGTTTATTTTATTTTAAATCTTTACTATCACTTCTTATTTTCTACTTCCGGCCAGAATTAAAAGCTTTTAACTTATTTATGCAAATTTGTCTTGCTAACGCCAAGTACTTAAGTTGTGGCTTTTTGCCAAGCAAGAGAGAGGAAGGAGTTATTAGAAGTAGGCCGCTTGCCATAGTAGTTTTACTCGGTTGCTGGTTGCCTTCAAGGCCAGAGATTTAATCCTCTTGATAATTTTAAACGTATCGTAGTTTTAGCAGCTCTCTGTACTACATACGGCTTCTTGTTAATTTACGGTCAATCTTGGAGTTAGGCACTTGTTTATTAATCCAAAGTTAGTTTAGTTAGATTTTTAGTTAATATTTTTTATATTCTTACGTTCAGACCACAAGTGGTTGGTCTCTGTATTCCGAAGTTCCGGAAATCATTGTAAAGAGAGAAAAATAAAGGGTTTCGTATACCCTTCCTGTGTGTATTGTCTACTTCCCAAATTTATTGAACATAGCTTTAGTAAGCTCCCTGTTCCTAGTCAGGACAGTTAATGTTCCCAAAGCAAGTAAGGAGGAACACAGAACCTGATATAGTTATCTTAGAAGCAGTATAAAAATTCTCTCAGTTCACATGCAGATAAAGAAATGATTAGAAATAAACGTTCATTAAATAAAAAACCTGCAAATAAAAATTGAAAAAACCCACGGAACTTTATGTTAAAAGAGTAGCACATTTTATCTATTATTTTAAAATTGAGTAAGTATTATTAAATTTTTTAATGGTTCAGTCTAAAATGCATAAAGCAGTAACATTGTCTCTTCCAAATTATAGCTATCTTTCACACACAGCTCATTTCAAACGCTGGTTCAAAATCGCTAATTTTCAAGCTGTGAATTGCATCTGCGCGCTCAGTGTCATCATGACTACGTCATCACTTCTCACTTTCTGCTTCAGGGGGAAAAGCTCTATGAGCTAGCCCTTTTCTTCTAAGTCCTGGCCCAGCCGTTACGTGATCGTCTGTCTGCAGCAGCCGTCTCCAACATTCTCCCCCTCTTTGAGTCGACTTCAAGTTGGCTCAAAGACATACAGTGCCTGGTCGAAGAGATCCAACCTCTGAGCCACCTTGATCACACGTCCAAATCTTTAGCACCTTGCAGGATGTTACTAGAGTCATTTGAAGAGTCATTAGAATCTGAATGCTCATCACTATAAATAGAAGAAATATGATTAGTAAAAGAGTTATCGTTTATGGGATCAGTGGGTGTGTCCGTTAACTGCACTTCCAATGGAAAGACTCGCTGAATGGGACGAAGCAGCGTACCAGCTTGAGTCTTTAGTTCTACAGTTTTCACCTTGCCATCTTTCCCAGGAATTAGTCGAATGACCTTAGCTAAAGGCCAATGCATTGGGACAATTTCACCCAACCGTAGCTCTGACGATGGATCCTTCTTATTTTGGACCAGATGGCCTAAATATTCTTTCCTAAATCTATGCCTTAAATCATTAAGCAGTTTTTGGCGATGTCTAGCCTTCTTTCGAAAACCTTTCGAATCGCAGAAATCAACATCGGGAACACCTAAGCTACGATTCTCGATGAGAAACATGGCTGGGGAAAGTGGAATTAAATCATCCGGATTTTTCGACACATAGGTAAGAGGTCTAGAGTTAATTATTAACTCGCAGTCGCACAATGCTGTGTACAACTCCTAGGTTGTAAGAACCGCGTTACAGAGCGTCCTTCTCAACAGTTCCTTTACTACACGAACTAACCTCTCCCACCAGCCGCTTGAAAGCATATCTGCCGAGTTTAAATCACCTGGAACATGGCGCCAACACTGAGAAGGAATCAGACTGTTTATTTCTTTTACTCTATTCGCAACGAACACTGACCAATCACCACGGTTTTTAATCCACCAAAGTGCTACCATAGAATCACTCCATGCAATAATTTTCAAATCAGGCAAATCTAAGGCGGCGTATACTGAGTGTACCAGTCTCGCGCCAATGCAAGAGGCCATCAATTCTAACCGGGGTATTGTCAGAGATTTTAACGGCGCTATCCTGGATTTGGCTCTGATCAATCGAATTTTGACTCCCATGGGTGTTACATTTCTAATGTAGACACACGCACCATAGGAGCTCTTACATGCATCAACGGATAGATGCAGCTCTGAATTCTCATTTATCTCTGCATATCGTGGAATACTAATTTTCTCAAGATATTTTATTTCATCTTGTCACTTCTGAAAAGTTTTCTGAATGTTGTCTGGCAAAAGCCATTTTATATTTATATTTATTTATATTTTAGTTTTACATTCCAAGCCTCCTGTAATAGTAACTTAGGTAACAAGGTAGTTAGACTCAAAAAACTCTGCGGATCAAATATTTTATGTACCATAGCCAAAATATTACGCCAAAATATTACCATAGCCAAATTATTACGCCAAAATATCTCATTATCGATTGAATAATTAAGATTACATTTTAATGTATCGTTATCCAAATTCCATCAGATTCCAAGAAGAGAAGTTATACCTGAACTACGGGAAATACAATGACCTGGAACATTACTTTCCCAACCCCGTTTCCCAACCAGACGCGCGCAAATCTGAATCTCTCCAACTCTGCAAGTAGATTTCGCGGTTTAAATACCGCTCCTTCTCATTAAGTATTCAGAGTGATTCCAAAACTACGTTCTGGCCGGAAGTAGTAAGTTGAAGTTAAGAATTTGACAGGAAAGGAACTTAAAATTCAACTGTTAATAAAATTAACATAATCCTTACAAGGTTACCACTGAAATATCTTTTGTTATTAATATCTTAGTGCATGAGCAATCAACGTACAGGAGCCGTAAATGATCCAAACTTGAAAAGTTTCATATTTAAGCAAAAAGAAGAAAACACTATATAAATCTCATTTAAAAGTTGGGCTCTTAAGGTGCTCAGTATACATCCTAGCCGCAAAAGATGAACAAAATTAAAATAAAAACTAGAAATAGGTAGGGGGAGCAACTTTCAATGCTTTGTTTAGAGCAAGGATTCCCAAACTTCTCTCGTATTGACCCCTTTCAGCCGGATTGTTTTCTTTGTGGGGTTTTATTTTATTTTTCTATAACAGTTAATTTTATTTTGGAAACAGCCTTTCCTTTAAACTCTCATTTTCCAAACCTATAGACAAGGTTTTCTGTAGTAAATTATTAGATTGCTTAAAGCCTGCTTCCACAAAGTAAGAAATGTGAATAATGTTATTCGAATAACAACTTTTACTTTGGTATAATTTTCTCGGATGACATTTAAATTTATATTCTTTAAAAAAAAGTACTATTGATTTTTGAAATATGTTAAATAATTTTTGCTTAACTTCTTCCCTCATATTTATGTTGCATGATTTCTTCCTTATCACATGATAAAACTTAATATGGATATATAATTGATGACCAGTTTGTCGATATTAATAATTATTTTTGTAATCAATAGGATCTTCAATGTGCCGTCAATTATCCGTGCATATTCGCCTGTCGACAACTTCATCATCATTTTTCTTTTTTAAATTTCATCGACTTCCAAGAGGTCAATACCGACCCCGTTGGGAACCCCTGGTTTAAAGCGTGCGAGGTTCAGCTTACTATTTCAGAATTTGGAGTAACCATAACACTGAAGCTGAAAGCATTTTCACCCTTTGACTGAGAAATGATAGTTTTGAATCAAAAGGAAATTTTGATTTTCTTGCTAGTTTAAGCACTTGACAGCTATGGGCGCATATATGCGTCCAACTAAAAACATCGGTGTGGTCTATGGCTGCATATGTGCATCTGGCGATGTATAGCCAATAGCGCAAATGCGCGCTCGGCGAAGGCTTTGGCTGTTTACTACTGTCGCATGTGTATATTCGGAAATTATTTCTACCGCATATGTCCTACACTCGCAGAAACCTCATACATCGTTCGCTGCTTAGAAAAGAGGGGGACAAAAAAAAAAAAAAAAAAAAAAAAAAAAAAAAAAGCAAATAGGGAAAACGGTCTCCTTTATTTGGTCAGTCATTCCCCAGCGCATGCCGCTCGCACAAAGGGCTTCAACTTAGAGCAGTTGGCAGTCTAAGAGTTTAGCCAGAGCTAAAGCTATGGCAATAGTTTTACAATTAATAGGTATGTTTTTATAAATTTGAGGTTGAATTAAAAAATAAGTAATGAAAATTTTTCAGATACTTACAGAGAATTCGAAAATATCAAATATTCAGTTTAGCTGAAATTCAGGGGGATCCCAAGAAGATTATACGATTAAATATCACTTGCCTAGTCAGTTACAAAACCCTGGTTGCAATTTAAGAAATCATTTAAATAATGTTGACTTTCAGATTTCTTAGACATCTACGATTCTTATATCTTTTAATATTCTTACCTCTAAGATACGATAGTTTTTGTCACTGACACTTTTTAGTAAAAGGTTAGTGTAAAATTTAGCCTTCGGTGATATAAGCTACAATTACCAAGTTGTTCAATATCCTACTAATGATTTATAGACGGAGAAGTGACATAAATACGCAAAAGCGTTTAGAAGAAAATTGACAAAATTATGAAAATGTGAGAGAGGGGAATGCGAGAATTAATGATCGTTTGATCACTTTTTAATTGATTTATTCTAGATTATTTATAGTCACATGCATCCAAGTCGAATTTCACCAAATTCTGTCCTTCGGTCTTTCACAAATTAAACGAACCCTTTTTAAGATGATGACGTCCGCTTCCAGACGATCCGAATTTTGTCTGGATTTTATCTGCAAGAGGTGGTGAAAATAATTATTAGTAATTTAAATAATCGATTTTCATAATGGATTTACCCTATTCAAAGCTGTCGGAGTTTGTTGAAGAAAATTACTGAAAGAGAAGTACAGTATATCGATTTATTAATGCCATTACTTTAACTAAATTACGAATTAATTGAAAAGATTAGGCAGCGAATAATGTAAAGGAAAACCGAAATTTAGGGAAAAAATTATTTTTATTTTCTAATTTACTGTAAATGAATAACATTTTGAAATACGGAAAGTAAATCTCAAGCGTCAAAAAAGCCTTGAAAACGTCATAAATTTTGTTTATTAATTTAAAAATCATCTGCTACATTTAAAACAACCAGGAAGTCTGCCTGTTTAATTTTCCCCTTTTAACCCTTTGCGGCACAGTGTGTCCGGTATGGACACATCTAAAAATTTCCTTCTGTACGCACAGAAAAATTGAATGAAAAAGGATTTATAGGTTACCCTGAACCTTCTTTATTTATAGTAGATGGCAGCTCAATACAAACCAGTCCATATATTTTAGCCATGTTTAGTTTTTTAAGACCCTCATTTTTCAAAAAAAATCTTCCAGATTTTTTTTAGGGTATAAAAGGAATTGTTTGAAAAGAAAGTTCTATGTTATTTTTTGGCTGTATGCTAATCTCCTTATTCTATATTAGTTTTAAATTTTTATCTTGAAATCTTGCCTAAAATCAAACAGCGAACCCTAGGTGTGCCCAGACTGGGCTCACCGATAATCTAGGACAACTGAGAGTGTGTATTCTTTGTTTCTCCGCATTTCATCGGTCAGTTCATTGACAACAATGCTCGTTTCAGCACTCTTTTCGAAGCTCTATTCAATCAGTGTGCCACTTTGGGCACACCCACAGAATTAAAACGATAAGTGCTATCTTCACAAAATGTTACTTGTGTTCTCCTCTAGGCCTAATTAGACTGCCTACTTTTTTTTTAAAATCAAAACTCCGACTTTAAAAGGTAGCGTGCCGGAAAGTGTTAAATTCCCATAAACACTTCATTTCCTAGACTATTTTGAAGTTTGTAAGTAAATCAGTCAACTGTATTACTTTTCTGCGAACTCCTCTTGTGATATACCAGCAGCAGCATCATAAGTAATTTTTGAACATGTTTTTAAATTTTAAGCTTTTACTTTTTATTTAAGAGACATTATGATTTAGGGCATATAATGATGCACCCATGACTGGTCGATTGTTATGACGCAATGTGGCAAATAATCACATTTCTGTTAATGCCGATCCAACAGTCATCGATAAATCTCAACTCTTGTCAATTTTTTTAAATCAAAATTCAATTGCTTCATACCATCGATAGGAACTATCTTGAAAGATGAGGTTATAACTCCGAAGAACGTTTTCATATACTGGTAGCTATGCTCGACATTGCCTACGGATTCATTTTTAATGATACTTCCCTTACGGAATTCTATGGGATCCGTTGGCTATTGATACGAAATACCACATTTCATACCGATTTTTTAATTAGAGCAGATTAGCAACAGTGTGTTCATCATTCGAGGTAATGGTATGTAAACAAAAACCTGCAGTCTTATAAATAATTTATAAGACCTTGATTTCAGTTTTATGTTACCTATTATTTCCTATTTTGTTGTCACAAATAGTTTTTACTTTTTTGCCACATGACATGAAAATGATTTGATGGAATTATTAAGATCATGCTCGATGATGAACGTCACGGAGGAATTAAAAAAAAATCAAATACTAACGAGTTACAGTACCTGCTACGGTATTTCCTTAAATACGCATGGCAGTTGACGACGAGCTTTAGCAAATTTCGAGCCTATTTTCCCACAAATTTCAAGACACTGGCGATTCTACACTGGCGTTAATTGATCAGACACTGTCTTCAAATCCTAGCGCGAGAAAACAATTGCTATTTGCTATTTTGACTACTACTTCTCAGACGTATGTTACTCACTTTAGAGTAGTTACTAAACTGGTGTGCAAAACTTAAGCAGCAATGTAAAAATTTAGCAGATAGCCATGAAATTGAAGAAAAGGAGGTCTGGAGATCAGTACAATGAATACGTAAGTCAGTAGAAACATCACGCGTATGCAAATATCAGGAACGAAACGTCAGAGGCGATGTGAGCGTACACAAAACGCGTGATGTCGGCGCGCGCAGCTCAACAGTAGAAGAAAAGGAAGGACGGAGACGCAATTCAACATATTCGCTGCAAGTGCCAGTGAGTCAGTTCGTGAAATTTGGCTAGAAGAAATCACCTGGGCGACTTCACACGTGGAAGAATGATCGGAAAGCTGGAGGAGGGGCGTACTGTCACCAGTATAGCTGCAGAGTTCGGAATCAACAAAAGTGTCTTTTCGCGCGCTTGGAAAGCGTTCCAAACCACAGGTACAGCTGTTAGAAAGGTTGCTGGTGGCCGCCCGAGGACGACAACTGCAGAGGATGACCGATATATCATCCTGCAGGCGAAAAGAGGCCGACAGCAGTCAGCAAGCGCCATTGCTCAGCAACTCTGTACAGCAACGGGGCGACAAGTGTCGCGGTTTACTTCACAAACCCTTCACAAAGGGGACCTATTCGCCCGCCGTCCTGAACGCTGCCTCCCGTTGAAAGTTGGCCACCGTTTACATGGTGCAGAGAGCACAAAAACTGGACAACTGATCAATGGAGTCGTGTCCTCTTTACTGATGAGAGTCGGTTCAGTACCAGAAGCGATTCTCAACACGTTTTGATTTGGAGAGAGGTCGGGACCCGGTTTTATCTCAGTAACATCAAGGAAAGACACCGTAACGGTGGTCCCGGAGTTCTTGTCTGGTGAGGCATTATGCTGAACGGGCGAACTGAGCTCCACGTTTTCGACAGAGGGTCTGTAACCGGGGATCGCTATTGTGAGGAGGTACTCCTTCCCCATGTGCGTCTGTTCCGAGGTGCCATTGGCCCAGATTTTATTTTTATGGATGACAATGCACGGCCACATCGGACTCTTGCTGTTGAGTAGCTACTGGAAAGTGAAGATATCACTCGAATGGATTGGCTAGCGTACTCCCCAGATTTAAATCCCATCGAACATGTGTGGGATGCTTTGGGGAGACGCACTGCAACACGCTTACATCCTCCGGAGAACACCAAACACCTCAAACAGATGCTGATTGAGAAATGGCACTCCTACCTCAAGAAATGTTGCACTAGCTGGTTCTGAGTATGGGGAGACGGTGCGAAGCAACCATTGCAGTGAAGGGAGGGCATATCCCATATTAAGGAACATCTGCTTGCTGTTCTTCCTCTTGGATAGACAACCATGAGTCACGATACTATGCGTTCAATAAAGCTTGTTTTTGTTTGATTCCATACCGCATGCATTGTATTACTTTTTCAGCTCCGATGCTTTCGTCATCCTTTACGTACACAATACTCTCCTTCATTTCTGCATTTCATGTCTCTCAGTTGATTTCTCGTGGAGTTATGGCAAAAAACCCTGCTGTTGCTTAAGATTTGCACACCAGTGTAAATGCAGCAAATTTTCTAACACAAGTTATCGAGAAGGAATTCCAGGCATTAACTGGTTATCCCTCGCATATGTCTGAACCTGTTTAAATTTGTTATTGTACTTGCATCTGTACTAATAAATTTATTTAGAGAGATTTTCTTCTCTTTCACTTTCAAAATATACTAATATTATTTCCACTCATTTTTTATCACTAAAGGAAAATCCAGCTGATTTCTGCGCATTAAAGCTGGCGTCATTACCTTTCTTGTTCATATGTATAGACGCATCTGTATTGTCAAATCGGTGTATCCAGTTTAAGAGATAAATTACATTGCTAGTTAATATAGCGCATGTAATCCAATTTTGCTTCATATAAAAGGATTAATTTCTTGATACATTTTACAAACGATTCATTGTTTGTTATATTCGTTTCTAGTTTGCATAGGAAAAGATCCTTGTCATTCTTCGTACAACAACAAGCAGCATTCTCAGTAGCAAACGATTTAAAATAACGGAATTCTTGAGGAAGCAAATTGTAAAGTTTATGTTGCAAAGACCAGTTTTACTTTGCTTCCCCCCCTGATTTCAGTTTCCTGCCGAAATGTGAATTTGTAATGATGTAGATGCTAATCTAAACGTGTTTCAGAAGCAGTATTTAAGCTGCGTTTCAAGAGTTCATAAAGAGTAGTAGTGGACTTAGTTCCGAGTTTAGGCTGCGTGTTTGAATTTAGCTCTCTAGCCGGTGTTAGACACCTTTCAGTTTATACTGATATTTTCTATTTTTAATTTGAAAATATAACGCTGATTTTTGTTGTTTGACTTCTGAATTAGTATCTAAAAAAGGGTTTGAGTTCCGAAAATTATTTCTTCCTTTCCAAATATTTTTTTCTGTAGCAGCAAATAGTTGAAATTTTTTTGTGCTTAAATTGTTGCTCCAATTTTTTGCAATGTCTAAAGGAAAAATGAAAGAGTAATTCTTAAGTGAATCGTATAGCAGTGAAGAAGAAAACTGCTGCGAAGCTTACAAAAATTTGAATAGTAGCGATGAGGAATAGTCAAGATTTTTCAGAAAGATAATTATAAATAGAATTGCATCTTCAAATTCTGATTCGAATACTGATAAATGCGGTGATAATAAGATACTACTGATCATATTTTACACGAATTGGTTGTTTAGTAAGAAAGAAAGTTGATAGCGGAGAAAGCCCAATTCAGTTTAGCCAAGGGAATGAATTTAGCTGCTGGCAACAACCATTTTCGTTTCTTTCTTTCAACAATCAGCAATATATATAATTGAAATACCTACTTTGCCTCATAAGTACTCAAAGAACTGCCACCCGAATACATATGAAGCGGTCTGATAAGATTTTTGCCGTCACTCGAAAGAAATCCTACATCTTTAGCGCCAAATTAAAGCACGGGTGATAAATTACACCACCCTGTAAAAGGATAAAATTAATGATACAGAAATGATTAACTACTGTTTTCTTACAAATACTACTGTTATAAGAATAATTTTGCCGTTGTTGTGAGAAGTGCAAAAGAAACCCTTGATTTATTTATTACGTAATATATTTTAGTTTTGAGAATAAACATTTTGATGGTTGCCTTAATACCGTCTTTTTCTGAAAATAAGACACTGTCTTACTACTTTTTTGGTCCAGAATACGCGCTAGGGCTTATTTTCGGGGGAGGGCAAAAATAAAAGCATATTTATATATTTTTATTTAATATTTATTTTACACAGAATACAGAAATTTAAATTTATTCAATTACAGTCATGTCATCTTCTTCTGGAACATCGTCTATCGATGCTTATTTATGTTCTCAGAAATGATTTTAGGTATTTGTTATGCTAGTGCTCACTTCAATTATTTTTTCTTCCGACTGCCAGCTGCCGAGCGGTAAATTCCCTGAACACTGGTAGTTCCGACACGGATTCGATTCCAGGTAAATGGACTGGCTAGATGGGCGTTTTCGTGGCTTTTCCCCCATGTGCTACCTCGATACGAGAAAGTTTTTCTTAGAAAGTCCTCCAAAGCATCCGTCCCCTTAGCCTAGATAGCCCTAGTGTGCTTTGCTGTTATCAACTGCACCGCTCTTTTTGCCAACTTATTTCAACACTTTGACGAATTTTTATGACCAACATTTAACTGACATTATTTTCCATAATTATTTTATTTCTGCTTCTGAATAACCAACAGAAAGTGTTACTGAATGAGAAGGACGTCTCAGAAGTTTAGTTTTTTATTTTTAAAGTTGGGGCAACTGATTAACCCAAGATCACCATAAACTCGTTAGAAACTAATTCATTAAAATTTGAGAAATAATGCTACGAAGGAAAAACAAAACTGAATATGTACTTTTGTATGAATATTTTAATGTTTACATTTACATTTTTTGTTCTTCATTTTTCCATTTTTTAGCATTATTTACAGTGTACCTTTAAAAATAGATGAAAGCCATCCAATCGGAATAGTGGTTATCGACGCTGACTGCCGTAGCGAAGGCTCGGGTTCGAATCCCGGAGAAGGTATGGATGTTTGTAAATGTATAGTATCCGTGCGGCATGGGGTGCACTCTAAATATGCGGCGAGCTGAAAGTCTTCTCGAGATTTTTTGGTAGGGAAAGAGGGGCGGGAGGCCTTCGCACCCATCCCCCAGGGTACTGTACATCAAAATTGGGGGCAGATCTAAGCGAAGTCGCACTGCCACCTGTATGTTGTTCAAGGCTCTTGCCAACAACAGCCCCAGTCTTGCATTCTTGCCACGAAGAATTTCGTGGGCTTGTTCTGATGTTACTGGCAGACAAGTGAGATAAGTCACAACAACAACAAAAGTAGAAGAATACGCTTAAGAAAGAAAATTTTGAAATCAAAGTTAATTCGAATTGGGTCTAAATCGCAACGAAGGCGTAAAAAAAGCTCCATTAATAATTACTAAACAAAGGAAATTTCACATTAAAAAAGTTCACTTAATGATGGCTGTTCTCATTTATTTAAAAGTTATTTTTAATGTAATGTTTCCATTGGCTATTATTATTGCTTACAAGTTTTATCCGATAATGTATTCAAGTTATTAGTATTTCTTGCGTCAGGGGTCGTAAATTACCTTTTTATTTGGTTAATGAAGAACATTTATTTTAAGTTTGTTTTTAAGGAAATTAATTTCTTTTAACATTTTTAAAATTTAAAAATATCAGCAACTTGTAATTAAAACGCAGAATAATTAAGTTTATTAAATTTACGTAGCAGGCTCACATTCTGGAGAAATTAAGAGTTAGTACCGTATTTACTCGCGTAATAGTCGCACCCCCGTTTTGAAGCAGAAAAAATTGTCAAAAGTGTGCAATATTGTGTCATGGATTTCCCCAGCATAATATTCACAATAAAAAATTTGCAAAAAAATGTGCGACTATTACGCGAGTAAATACAGTATAAATAAAAAGTTTGTCAAGGGAAATTAATTCTGAATGTTAAGTTGGGAATAAGAGACAAAATATAAATGCAAACAGCAGAAAAATATTCTATATAAAATTCTCGTATATAAATTCTCGTATGGGGGAATTGCACATAGCTTAAGACATAGTTTCAATCTACGCAAAAAAAAAAAAAAAAAAAAAAAAAAAAAAAAAAAAGGGGGCATGCTATTTAAAATAAAGACTAGTTTTGAGTAAAAAAACACATGCTAATCAGTAATGTATGCATAAAAATTTATTATATATCTTAAGTCATCACTCTGAGACATGAAAAAATTCAATTTAAAGTTTTTCGGTTGGTCATTAGAGTCGGAGATATTCAATTAATAATACGTAGTACTTTCAATCGTACAATGTATTCTTACTTGTATTATTTGTATTATTATTTTAAAGTATCTTACATTAACCTATGTGTAGTACATAAATATTAACTTTGCATTACATATACACAAATTAAAAGTTATGCATAACAGAAAGGTGCATTATTACAGAAATGCCACAACAAAGAACCTTCTCACCTAGGAGACCTCTGGCTTGGAAAAGAAATGTTTAACGTTTTTACTCCAGGTACTGTAGTTAGGGGGTTAACAACAGTTATCTGCGTTTGCAATCTCAGTAGCATAAAACTGGTATTTAAAATCATTTGTTACCGTTTTCATTAAATCTCATTTCAGAATATATAATAATATAGCAGGGGCCCTCGGCAGTAGCCGAGTGGTTAAGACCTCTGAAAACTGGTAGTTCAGTCTGGCTTCAAGCCCAGGCAAACGGGCTGGTTGCATGGTTCGTTTTCGTGGTTTTCTCCATGTGTAATGCGACTGCTTATCAGTTTCTGTTAGAAAGTCCTCCACCGAGGCCTCCCTTCCCTTAGGCACATAGTCCGTTTGTATTTTGTCATATCCTAATAACCAACCATTCAATAATTTAGCAGATTCGTCTTCAGGTAAGTGATGAGTCTTCTATGAAAACTAACTCTGACCAAATTATTGACAAAATTATTATATTATAATTGCGTAATACATAATAAATAGCAAACACCCGTATACTCATATTTTTTGTTTAAACATAATTATAACTCTATAAATATTGATATGAAAATGCGTATTTTTACTTAAATGCAGATATATAATTTGCATTTCCCAGTTAACGCAAATTGCTTGGATGCCTTACTGTTACTATGTTTATTATATGACTTTTGGAAGTGATATTTTTTAGATAAAACATTTTGTATTAGGAAATTATATTTAATTCTAGCATTTAAATTTATGTGCATTTATGAATTTGCAGTTACAAGACTATTCTGAGGAAATTTTTCTCTCCATCTTAAGTACTTTCAGGATAATAATCCTGAAAGCAGTTAAAGTAATATTTATTATTTAATCTAAAATATACCGATATTTATTACATGTTTGATATAAAATTTGTTTAATTTTTTTCCCATTAAATATAATAAAATCCCTTAAAATTACAAAAAGCTGAAATAAAAGCAAGCATTTTAAGACAAGCGAAAAATGCAAATAATATTTTATTTCTTTAGAACATGCGTAGATCTGTTGCGTAGTTTTATCAATGCAAAACAAATAATCTCAGAGAAGAGGAAATTACGAAGAATTATGTTGGAATTTTTAAAAAGGATTATGGCCTTATATTTGGTTAGTGTTCATCATTTGTTTATATTTTAAATTCATGCTTAAATATATTTACCCTAAATAGTAGTGTTCACATAAACTAAAATTAACGCAAAGAAATTAAGTTGCTTAATCAGTAATTTAGAATGATCTGTACCTATTTGCCTAGCAACTTTCTATCAGCAAAAATTTTAGCTGATGGATAGGGTGATGTTAAGGTACACATTCTCTGATTATTTGAATATTCTGTTTTAAATGTTATAAGTTGGTTCTATTTCCTTAGCGTATCGGTTGTAATACGTAGCACTGTTTCCTGCTAGAATGCTAAGAAATTAAAATATATGAGTATTATCAAGTGAAACTTAAAAAGTACTTTGCACACATGGCTTTATTTGTACGTAAAAGATCGATTACAATACAAAAAATCTGTAATATTTCGTACTGCATAAGTGCTGTTTATAGTAGACGTAGACATTTATGAAGTCAAAAATCTGGTTTGTTTACAATATCAAAATGTTTGTGTATTGAAGTACATTAACATTTGTTAAAATTTATGCATTTAGTGACTTCATTGCTACATACACCTTTCTGAGTTTATGGATAGAACGTATGAATCCAGCAACGTTTTAGAATCAAAAACAAAGCTGCTAACATTGTTGCATTTATATTAAATGAAAACCTAGCGAAGAAGGTTACTAAAAGTTAGGATTGCTTAGTAAGAATAGTTACTTCAGAAGTCAAACAACAAAAATCAACGTTATATTTAGAAAATTTTTCACAGGACTAGTTTCGATGGTTTTACCGAACCACCATCCTCAACTGCAAAAAAAAAAAAAAAAAAAAAAAAATAGTTATTTGGATTTATCCTTTTTTGTTAATACAGAGTGATATAGTATACAGCTATGAAAAATACTGACTTCTGTTAGATTTCGAATTTGCGAAATGTTTTCGACATTTTTGCGATTTGATTTAAAGTGCATATTTAAGGATATTGATAATTTTCAAATATTCGATTCGTACGAAAGAGTAAGAAGTAAATATGGGATTCATTAGTGTACAATACGCCTTTTGTATCAACAAATAACAAATATCAAATATATATATATATATTTATTCGTTGAGAACGTTTACTTAACGTTAAGTCTTTTTTTAAATAGAACGCACATAAGGGTACAAACTTATTTCAAAACAATCCTTAACCCATATTGGTTTAATCCTAGTATCCGGTGCACACGGAATTTGGCTACTTTTGGCGACTTTATGATAAGCAGCAAAAAATGGGACATATACGATGAGTAGCAAACCGGTCATTCAAAGAATATATATAGTTATACATAGTATATACTATGTACACACATAAGTATATAGTGTATAGTATATTGATGTTCTTTGGATCATTTTTGGTGTTGACGATAATTTTCAAAATCGCGCCAAGGCTGCATCGTATACTAGGATTTTACCCAAATATTTAATTTTTTGATAGGTATTACATTTTGAGAGATAGTTTGAAAAATGTCTAGAAGTTTTCGTAAAAACGGATATGCCGTCATTCAGACAAGGGTGTTAAGATGAGATAATGTAAAACCTTCACGTTAAAAAATTTGAAAATATATATACACAAAGAACATGCTTTGGTCTTTCAAATACAAGCTTTAATAAGGAATTAAAAAATGTTATGATGTGAATTAGTGTGCGGATATACTTAGCGAATCTTACTTTTTTCTTTTCAGAATATCTGGAATATGGTACAAGCCTTCAGCGTTGCTTCGTCCATATCTTTTAAAGCTTTAATTTTGGGTATTCTAGATGCTACAAGCTTCGTAATATCTTTTTGTACAGTGATAGCTTTATTGTATTCAGAGCTCATTAAAGATCTTTTGAAAACTATGTTATACGCAGCTATTACGATCAGCAACCGAATCACCTGGACGTTAAATATCCTGAGAATATCCTGTAAACAAGAGGAAGAGTTTGTTCAGGTAGAGCCGGTTAGTTGTGAAACATTTAAACATTTATATGAATCTAATTGCAGTGCTTCTAACTTACATGAAGACTGCGAAACCCCACAAAGCCCACCGGCTGTAATAAAAACAGCTTCAACACTAAATATATCGCAAGAAATTTGTAAACAAGAGAAAAAATTTGTTCAGCTGAAGCCAGCCAGTTATAAAACTTTTAATGATGGTTTATATGAATCTAATTGCAGTGCTACTAGTTTACATGAAAACTGCAAAATCCCACAAAGCTCTCCTGCTGTAATGAAAATGATTTCAACTGAAATAAATAACAGAATATGTCCATCATTTTCAGAGACACCACCAAGCCCATCTTGCGTAGTAGATATTAGGCGAAATGAAGTTTATTTTAGTACCAGTGGTTCAAACTTGTATAGCAGTGATGAAAATTTGCTATGTGAGGAAAAGTCTTCTTTCGATAAAAAATTGTATAGTTTAAGAAGAGCTGGAAGCAGCAAAATTAAAAAAAGTGTTAAAAGACTGAAAGAAATTAACTCTAGGTTAGAAAAAGTAGAGCAAGAAAGGAAGCAGATATTTTCAGAAAACTTGGATTACTTCAAAATATTTACACCTAAAAATTCAAGCAGTCCAGAGGAGAAAAGTTGCTGCTTTGGTTTTCTTTCCAAATTAAGGATCAAGCAGAGAAACCATACATTAAGTTCTGATCTTTATAAAACCTTTTAATGATGCCACGCTTTATGTTAATTTCTGCTTAATGCTTTATATTAGAGCTGCAAGAAAGTCATTTAATTAGGATAAGAGAGCAAGAAAGAATGAAGATATTTTCAGAAAACTCTGATTACTTCGAAATTAAAGCAGTCCAGAGCAGAAAATTGGCTGCTTTGGTTTTCATCCCAAATTAAGGATCAAGCAGAGAAACTATACATTAAGTTCAGATCTTTATAAAAACTTTTCAAATTATGTTATGCTTTATATTAGTTTCTGCTTAATGCTTTATATTAGAGCTGCAAGTCATTTAATTAGATTTTTAATTGTATTTATAATTTTTAATGTTCCCAATTTGCGGAAATACCTTCTATTAAACTTGGAGTGTTAACTACTCCCAATAATTCTGCTTTTAGTATTCGCTATTTTAGCAAAACATCGGCAAGTTTAGAAAAATTTTAATTATATGTATTAAAATGCCGTTTATAAAAAATTATAAAACAAATTATGTCTTCTACAATTTATTCTTGAATTTTTAAAACGGGCTAGATTGCAAGTTAATATTTAAAATAAAAATTAGTATTTTAACATAGCTGCATGTAAAAACGGCTTTTATGGTAACTTAGTATATGTTAAAATGGAAACTTTGACATACCATATTTACTGCTTTATCCCTGCCCACATTTTCATCTCTGCGAATGGGCAGATATATGAGCCTTTTCGCGATTTTACCCATGCATAACGTGAAAATGAGAAAGTTTCTCAAAGAAAGGCCTCTTCCCTTACCGTATCATTTTTTGGTCTTAATCTCCCTGCCCCAGTTCTTCAGCCTCAGCAGTGGCCGAATGGCTTAGACCCCTGAATACTGGTAGCTCGACCTGGCTTGGGTTCGATTCCAAACAAACCGGCTGGCTGCATGGTTGGGTTTCGTGGTTTTCCTCATGTTTGACGTGAATACGAGTAAGTTTTCTTCAGGAAATATTCCACGAACGCATTCCTCCTCTTAAGCAGGTAGCCCTCGTGACTTTGCCATATTAAAATAATCTAGTATAACCCTCTTCAGCCCAAGATTTGGAAACTTCTGCTTTATGGTAGCAACGTATAAAGTATGGATGGATAGCAAAATATGTATTGAAACATAAAAGTATTATTGAAAGTGATCGATTGACCTCTTTGAGATACAGTAATATTAGTGTATCTATTCATACGCACTTTTAAGCCCTTAATTCAGAAATGGTGTATCAAATGTAATTTTCATTTTCTATTTTCAAGAGTTAAAAGAAAAATCAAGGCTTACATGAGTAAATAATGTAATTTACACAGAACTATACTATTATTTCGGAATGTGCACTAGAAAGATTGCTATGGTTGTTAATTTTTTATTTACAAAATGCCTATTAATCAACTTTTATTAGTCACGTTCAGGAAATTGGCCTTTTTTTTTTTTTTTTTTTTTTGTTAAAGCTTAAGGTGCTCGATTTCATCCATTACTATTAATATTACTGTAATGAGTAATTTGATGCTTAATTAAGGGGTTAAAAGGGCGTATGAATAGATACACTAATATTACTGTAACTCAAAGAGGTCAATCATAGTGAATCGATCAAAGTTGTATAAGTAATATGATGTGATTCTTGATGCATTTGATGCTTTAAAACTATTCTTACTAATATTACAATTTTTTATATTGAATTTTATATGGCATTTTGGAAAATATTAACTAAAAGTATTGCACGCTAAGGTGTAGAAGAAAACTTCGCGCGAGAAAAGTCGATCATAGTTTAGCTTGAGCCGAGTGCTCAAGGCCATGTACCCTGTTGATTCAAAAAGTGTCTTTGATTAAAAAAAAAGCTTTGATTTTTGAACGCGTATGACACAAGAGGCTACTGTGTAAACTCAAGGATGCCAATTTTCCCAGGGATATTTGGTCAGCCTTTTTTCTGTCTCAACAGAAAATATCACCCTTAAACAAACGAATATCCTTTGATTAATCAATAATATTTCTGCAGGAATATCTCTAAGTTTCAACCCTGGGTTCTGATATTGTACCTAATTTATATTTACATTTTCCCATACATTAGAGATGGCTTAACTGTATGCACGCTTGCTATGCTGGCGATACACGATTTTGGCACTATCATTGCAATCGAAATAAGCCATCTCTAGGCTCCATACTAAAATGCGGAATGCTGAATGATGAAGAAAGAATCTTGACCTATGAAGAAAGAATCTTGACCATTTAGGTGTGTCTCTGAATAGCTCTTTTACCTGGAATATGCAAACTCAGAGACCCGCAAGAGAAATTTATGCTGTAGCCTTCAAATGAAGATCCATTACTGACAAAATTTCCTTTCTGGGTCTTCTCAGCAAGAAACGCAGCAGATATTCTAAGCAGATATTTCAATATCTCAGAGTAACAACATACGTCTACGTAGTGTAGGCTACAGCTGAAAGAAACTGCAAAATATTTCAAAACATATTCCTTCGATGGATCACAAATACTCGCTATTTTATTAGGAGTAAGGCTTTATATAAAGATTTTAAACTTAGCGTTACATGTTTACATTATTCGCATTTAATTCAAACTTCTATAATGAAACGCGTAATTGCTTTATTGTCAACTATGCCGATAACTTTAATTATGTTATTCTTAGAGAGGACACCTTTCTAAGATCGTATGCATACCACCTCAGGGCGATTGATTTTATACCAACCTAACCTCTTCTTCGCATACGAACTGCGCCAACTGAGTTTTTATTTACTGTTTGTGATCTTCGGTAGCATTTAAGATATACGTGGAAAAGTGCCTATTGGTTTCATCTTTCATTTCTTGTAAGCGTCCCGTATCTGGGATTCAGATGGAATTTGAAGCTCTACAAAGTCAGGTTTTCATATGCAATTTCCAGAATGGTTACGTAGTGGAAAGTCGGCTGTATACATGGGTGACACAGTGGGAAATTCTGTTGTATGCATGGAATTTCCATATTGAAGTAATGAACATTCTTGATGCCGATGAACTCTTGTTTTTCGACAAGCATTCAACCCACATGTAATATGAATAAGAGCCAATTTCCATTAAAAAAGTTCTTCATGAAGGGATTCCTCCCTTGGTACAGTGCCACGCGAGCTTTGCATTTTAATTAGATCAATCAACCGACTCCGTTTCAAATCAAACCACCGGCTTGTTTGGGATGTAGTTTTCGTCATATAATTTACATCGTTTCTCCATGTGCAACGTGAATATGAGCTAGTTTCCCTTCTAAAGACCTCCAGAAAAACATTTACCTCTTGTATGTGTTATTTCGGTACTTGCGGGAAATCCGATCAACCATTATTCCAATTAAAGAAAAGACGCCAAACTACGGGATTTTTCACCAAAAATGGAAAAGTCTTCTTCAAGCACGCTGGTTTGGTGTAATCTTGATACACGTGTTAGTTATTATTCTTGAGTAAAGGCTCCTTTCCCCCCCTCTATCACGCATTTTCGGGAGGGAAAAAAAATTAAAATTTGGGATCTGCCTACTACAGAAGAGTATGCTGTTGAATATTTTCAAAGGGTACTTTTCCGTTTCGCCGGCGTAAATCTCGCCAAACAGACTTTATTGGCGACAACATACAATATACACAAATAAAAAATGTTAACGAATGCTAGCACTAAAAATTTTTTATTTTCAAGGCATAAACATTTTAATATGGTTTAAAATTTTGTAAAAAGCCAATAAATAAAGACAATAAATTTGTAAAAAGACGTTAATTTAAGAATTTACTATGCTTTCGTGGTTCAACATTCTGATTCGCCGGTTCATATTACTTGACCCGAGTGATCTCATCTCACCTAAACTACATTACAAAAATCTAATTCTCTCAGTAATTATCTACATTAATTTTAAGTTAAATCTTCATTTGGAATATAAGTTTAAATGCAAGAATTATTTCAATTCGTACGAATAGCTTACTCAGAAGTTATATAAAACCGTAGTGCTTTACTTCGCTAGTGCATTCTCATTAGAATTGATGAATTTAACCCTTGACTTTGCCTTTTCTATATTTTCACCTTCGGATACAGTGAATGACCTTAGGGCATGAAATTGAACTATCTAGTAAAAATTCTACGTAATTGTATGCTAGTATTGAAAGAAACAATCAATCTGATAAGAAATGGCTTCGACTTGTTTTGAAAATTGAGGCGTAAAAGGTTACCGGCGAGTATATTAAGTTTGTCATCGGTTGTACCATTTTTGGCGAATTTATCGCCTGCGCCGGCAAAATGGAAAAGTACCTTTCAAAGTTATGGAATCTTATCGACCTTAAAATAAAATGTGTTAATGGCCACGAAATGGCTCTTTGTTTAAAAACTGAGAAAGCAATAATAAGTAGAAAATGTGTATCCTCAAAATACAGCCACGTAGGTGTAAGGATTATCCATCAGGCATAAAATCAGAGTAGAGAAAATGTTACGTTTTTAAAATTCCTAGCTGCAATTCTTGCAATGGTCTGTCATTGTGAGTTTTGAAACTCTAACATAAACTGTAATTACAGTAAGACCCCGCTTAACGCGGGGGATACGTTCCATCAAAGTAGAGCGTAATGCGAAACAGCGCTAAACGAAGCTATCTTTACATGTAAATATTGGGGTTAGGGGAAGATGGCTAGGAAATTGGTTAGGTATTAAATTTAAAAAGTATGATTTTTAATAAAAATAAAACCAAACATTTATTTCTTAAAGCCCAAATTAATGCCACATTATTATTTCTTGCAAAAATAAAAACAAAATATAAATAACAAAACGAATATTCTTAAAAAAAAACAAATAAAATTCTAAGTCAGTCATATTTAGTTAGCCTTCCGCGTTTTCAGTGTTCTGCCTTTTTGTGACAAAAGCATCTAATGTTGTTTGCCTTTTTCTTTTGCGTTGTTCTCTTAAAAGCTCTTCATAAACGGATAGAGCATCTCTAACACCACGCCTTACTTTTGAGCTCCTGTCAAAATTCGGATCATTTTCAATGAATTGATCCATTATTTCAGTTATGGTAGACAAACTCCTTTTTACAAACGCCATCGAAAGTTCTTTTTGCTTTTCTTCTGAATCACTGCTGTCAACATTTTTGTTTTCTTCTTGTTCAGTTAATTCCTTGAGCTCATTATTAGAAAGACTAGCCGCTGCTTCTTGAATTGAACGTTTCCAATAATAAAAATATGTCTGTACAATACCGCACCAAACAAGAAATACAAGTACACTCTTTCGGATATGTATTTGAAACCTATCGCTGCATAATATTTTGGGGAATCCCCGTATGCTGGGAGCGATTTCGTGGAATCCCCGGGTTGAAATAAAAGAGCGCTAAACGAAACAGCGTTAAGCGGGGTCTTACTGTATTTTGACTGCCCTTTTGGCATAGCCATGCATTCGGGCTCGAATTCCGGCGAAAGCATTCCAGAGACCTTCGCATCCAATTTCCCAGAGCAACCCTCGAATTTCGGACCTATAGAGTAAAATTCATGAGCTTGATCTGATGTTTCTGTCAAAGTCAGATAAATCGCAACATAATTATGCTGGAATTTTTTATTATTTTTTTTATTTTTATAACAGTCTGGCTTCCGGAATGTTATATAGGAGAACCTCGAAATTATTCTTAGGCAATAGGCCCTACTGACGGGATTGTATTATTCTTGATAGATAAAAGACGTGTTATAAACCTTTCTTAAATTTGAGGCTAATTTGAAAGAGGAGAAAAAAAGAGCATATCCGTTTTTTCTGCTTTCTTCTCTTTGAAGCTATCAATCAGATTTGATTAATTCTCGCTCTGCTTCCGAATGGCCTCACGCGGCAACTCGTAAATCAGGATTTAACACTGACTGCTTTTCATTGAATTAAGCGAGGTTAAAGAACGCTCTTGACCGTATTCACGAATCTCGTGCTTGGATGAAATAAAATAAATCAACGAATGTGAACAGTATAATAAGATTAGTAGTAGTAGTTTGGATGTTTAGCAGTACTTACTTGGTTAGAAAATATTTACTGTAAAAAAAATTTCAGTATCTGTATATATCGTAAGATTATAACTAATTTTTAATAAAGAATTGTGATTTTCTGCAAAACCTTTTAGAGCAAATTCTTTATCATTTCGCGTCGTTGCTCCTTGCGAAATATTATGCACGTATACCCACTTTTATTCCATCAAAATTTGAACGTTGTTTCTTTGCACCCAGAATGTCAGAAACTGAACATTCCTAAATTTTAAGAATGAGTCTACATTTTTACCAATGCATTCAACTTTTAGGTTCTCTTTTTATAATTTCCCAAGACTCATTATTTTTGTTTGACTTCTCTGTTATTCAACTTGTCGGATCTACTTTTAAAGTTTTCCAAGACTCATTCTTTTTTTTTTCATATATCTGTTTTACAGTTATATTCTAATTTAGTCATGTTATACACGCAATTTCTTTATATATATAATCGTTTCATTATATATTTAATTGATTATATATTGTTTCATTATATATATAAATTTATATATACAGTATTTATCTTAAAATGATTCGTGTACTATTAGGGTAGTTATTGATCGGAAATACTAAATTCGGACATCGAAGAAGAACTTGGGGGGGGATGTACCTATGTTAATTAATCAGTTATTATGATTTTGATCTTTACATTTTTTTTCATAATTTCTTCTTTGCGTATTCTTTATCAGAATGAAAGTTCGCTTGGAGTATATTTTAACACCCTTCCATGACATTTTATCTCGACGAAACTTGGGACCAAGTGTTATGGGTCAACGCGTGGTAACGAAGCCAAACTGATGCTTGAGAACAGTCACAATACGACCCGAAACGTAAATGCCTGTGTTATAGTCAGTTTTGCACGATACTGCTGGCGTGGAAGTAAACTTTAATCCTCCTGCCCTTCGTAGGTATTATAAATATATTATATTTTGTAAAAAATAAATTTCAAAATTATATTTCATAAATAAACAACACTTCAAGTAATTAAATTTTAATCCTTAGTGGAATCCTTCTGCCTTTTGCAGATATTATAAATGTATTATATTTTTAATATATAATTTTAATAAATATTATATAATTTATATAATAAAGAATCGTGACTAACTCTTTTGGTGTACTGATCGGAACTAATGATCGATTACGACCGTGAAATTTCGATGTTAATGTTCACGAGTCGGGCTTGTGATGCTTATGTTTGGCCCAGCTTTCTTTTCACGAGACTGGCTCGTTGATGAGCTTGATATGATGTTGCTGTCAGACAAAGTCAGATCTTTATGTGCTGTCTTGATGTTGCTGTCAGACAAAGTGATCTTTATGTTTTGCCCGGCTTTCTGTTCATGAGCCTGGCTCGTGATGTTTACTGTTTGGGACGAAATCGTCATCACGAGTCAGACTCATTAAAGCACGGGAAGGGGTTAAGCTGAAAGTTCTAAATCTTAGCTGAGAGATCTTCTGGCAGTCGCGCTTGCATTTAATTTTCCTCAGCTCTACTTAAAATTGATATTGTGGCTTTTGCAGTTTCACTATCCGACGTCTTAAATACTTGCCTGTAAAATAAGTGAACCAGCGTATTCTATTAAATGTGTAGTCTTAAACTATGTTATCAACGTTTCAATTGAGTTTTTTCTTATTGTTAAATTTAAATAGCCACAGTTTTGTTTGCTGCAAAAATTGTGTCTATGAGCTCACTTTAGACGTAAAAGCTAAATTAAAAGAAAGTATACTGAATAGAAAGAAAATGGAAATAAACTGAATAGAAATAATACTAAATTGAATAGAATTAAAATAAAAGGCTTGTATTTAAGGTATCCTGGGCTTTAATTCTTTTTCCATTCATTCGGCTTCAGAAGTTTCGTTTGACTTCATCTCTTTCATGGATATTTTACGTATAGAAAATATTAATATGAAAATTATGCAATTTTTTTTAAAATCTTCAAAATATCTTTTTTTGTTTAACTGCAAGTGGAAAAGTTTTTATCTCCGTGATAAAGTATTTGTAGCTTTATATCTTTTAGCCCTAAAATATGTTTGTCTTTGCAGCAATAAATGTAGTAAAATTAAGTTTCAGTATATAATTTATTCTTTATCCTCGGCCTCATCAGTAGACGAGTGGTTAAGACCATTAAATGCTGGACGTTTGATCCAGGTCCTATACTAAGAAAATGGGCTTGCTGCGTGGTTGGCTTTTCTACGTGTGATATGAATACGAAACAGTTCCCTTAAAACGTCCTCCACGAAGACATCTTACCCGTAAGCAAATAGCTGTCGTGTGCTTTGCCTTGCTCAAGCATCCTAAAGAAAGCGAAAAACAGAGCACATAAGCAAAGTTTTAGAAACTTAATTATACTTTCAGAAGCCATTAACAAAACTTTACACCTGACAAGATTCGTGCGGCATATTCCACTCATTTCGACGGAGATGGCAATGATGATGCAAAGCTTTTCCTATGATGTGAAAATGAAAAGTACGCTTAATTACTCTTTCCCCCCTTAACTCCTTACTGTCACTGATTGGCTTTGAAGCGAATTCAAATTAGGAGCATTGTGGGACATTCCCGCTCAGCCGCTTATAGACCTGAGGGAGGGGGAAGAAAGTTTAGGTCATTATGCCATTGGATTGTTTTGATTACGGAAAAGTACACAAGAACTATCTATTAATAAGGAAGGTCTCTGAGCTTTGAAGTCTCATTTTTTCTGGGAGGGGGGATCTGCTCATTTGGAAATTTATAATACCTAAAAACACATTAGCTGCTAATATGCTATAAGTGAGTTCAAAATTGTAAAAAAATCAGAAAATTTGGCGATACGGCGCTATTTGTCGATTTCTTAGATTTTCAGAATGTAATTTTAAAAATCCGGAAAATGACCAAGCTGATCGATTCACGCAACGAAAATATTATAAAATAACACATGAAAAGATAAAAAGACAGAGTTACATATTTCGACTGCCAATTCGCAGTAAGTTAAAATGAAAGATTAAATAGAACTTAAGGATATTTAATCTCTGCAAAATGAAGCCAAATTATAAGAAACTCTGGAAATCGCCTTGCCATAGAAAGATGTCTCAGACTGCTGACATTCAAATGTGATATACATCGAATACACTTTATGAGATAATAAATACGCTGACTGCGAACTGAATGTAAAGCACATATGAAGTGCAGTACGAAAGTGATTATTTAATAACACTTTGGTAGGCATTTACCATCAATGATCAAGTATTCATCGACTTCTAGAAGAAAAAGATGGAACATATTCAGAGAAAAATAAGCAGGCCCTCTTTTGCCGCTCTGCATAGAGTTATTTAGATTATAGCAAAGCACATAAAAATTATTTCTTTAAGAGTGGGGATGCCTTTGTGGAGGATGTTTCAAGGGGGGGGACTGACTCCTGTTTATGAGTAATGTTACACGAGAGGAGAATCACGAAAATTTCTATGTAACCAATCCTTGCCGGAATTTGAACTTGAGTTGAATTACAATACTCAGCTATTGTGTACTGTTCTATTCAGGGGTTTACAGTAATGAAATTTTGGAGTCTAGCAAAATTATGTCTTAGGGTGCCTGGTGACGAAGGGTGGAGACACCTGAGGTCTAACATAGGTAAACAGGTATATGTACCCCTCCCTCTTCTGGTGTCCACCAAAAACATCGCGGACGAAAACGTCGCGGAGAAAACGTAGTGATACAAAACATCGATGTTTTGTATCACTACGTAATTACGATTAAATTCTAATTGCTACATAATATATTTTGTAAACATTATTTTAGATACTTTTCTAATATCTTTGAATACAAATATTATGTACGTTACAGGTTAACTCAGAAAATCTTTTACGAAGACATTTATCTTATGAACAGATGGGCATGATGTGCATCCATGCCTTATATGGCATTCGAACTTGATTCCTTCTGTACGGCAATCGGTCAATATAATCACTTACCCGTCTCTGAGGCACTAATCAGAAATATCAAGTTATGAAAGTAATCTATTAAATTCATCGATAGTTCTTAGCATAGAAATAACTATATTTTGAAACTGCAAAAGAAAAAAAAATACTTTTTGATCTGTTACACTATTATATTAGTAATGAATGATGTTTAGTGCTGTGCAGTAATAAGTAAGAATATATTTTTTTTAACAAACGAAATTTTAGTTTACAGACGCAGTTAAAAACTAGTCTGTACGAGGTTTAACTTGCTTTAATTTGAATTTATAAACAGAAGAATAATTTTATTGGGCTAAAAAATTCATTGCAGTTTCTTCGTTCATTTTCTGGTAAGTTCTTTAATAATGAGAATTAGTTTTTCAAAGCGACTGATGTAAGAAGTAACTTATTTTTTACCTCTCTGTAATAGGAAAATAAGGTTTGAGAATGGGAAGAACTAACATTAAGTTCTTACTCTCCTCAAACCTCACTTTGCTACCACTTTAACCATACAATATAAAAAAATATATCCAGCGCTCTGCAGTCTTATACGTTATGCCGACAATGCTACATGACTCCTCATAATTTAACAATAATTGCTGCTTTATTAATTTATTTGTAAGAAAATGCAGTAAACACGTTTCTTCAAGGTATATAACACAAAGTTAAATGTTGTTATGAAAACTCAAAATTAGATAACGGATTAAATAGATGTTCAAACTTTAAATTAAAATGATTTAATTTTTAAATTAAACGCTTTCTTTAAACTCAGCAGTTTTATTACTTTATTTTATACTATAAATGACAATTGAAGTTGAAAATCTTAAAGTTTTGATCATCATTATCATTGGTCGTAAAACTGCTTCTCAAATTTTCTTTGCTTTTGAGAAACCGAGCTCCGCTCAGAATGTAACACCTCTGAGCACTTTTTCTGTAGCCGATGCCCCAAGAAGATTTCTCTTTTGTTAACGTGGCAGATTTATGTGTCGGACCTTCCCTTCTTTTGTATCCCCCTACAAGGGAAACATCCCTTCACATTCCTTCTCCCTTCACAACAAAGTCGCAAAACGCCCCCAACGGTTTTAATTGCTCCGTAATAGTGATATCCTTGAAGAACCCCACAAAGTGGAAAGTACACGTACTTACTTTCTGATTTCCAGAATTCAGCTATTCTGCTAAACGTTAATAGCCGTCGTTCCAAATTCTCTTTCAGTTACGAACTGACTTGCTGGCGCTTGCAAGCGTTACATTGACAGAGTGTGAAAAGTAAGTTTCTAAATGTTTCCTTTATTCTACAAAAATGATCAGAACTAAAAAAAAATTATCTCAGATATCTAAAAGACGGATTTACAGCAGAATAAATCAACGTATATTATCGGATTCGTCAGAAGATGAAGTAGTATTTAATTATGAAAAAGGACTGTGTCGAATTTTCGCGCTAGCAAATATTCTTTAAGTTCCATTTCAAACTGTGATTCGGAATATGAACTTTTATGTCTCATGAAGAACTGACTGATAACGATTAACAAAACGATTATCCCATTTTAAGGAATATTCCAAATATAGGACTAATAAATATTCCGTTAGACTTTATGTCCCTTGTGTGCTTAGGAGTAGTACAAA
Organism: Stegodyphus dumicola; assembly: GCF_044657685.1. Lineage (NCBI taxonomy): Eukaryota > Metazoa > Arthropoda > Arachnida > Araneae > Eresidae > Stegodyphus > Stegodyphus dumicola. The sequence continues at coordinate 189,672,011 of NC_140781.1, forward strand.
AAATGATTACTATTTAGGATAGGCGGAGGCACCTTACAAGCACGATTACCACATAAAAATGTTGAACTAATTTTTTTTTTTTTTTTTTTTTTTTTTTTTTTTTTTTTTTAATGACCAGTTTTTAAAGCCTTATGTACCAATTGAATTTGCAAGAAAACCAAGGAACCAACTCTAAAAGAATTGAAACACTGGAAAGCTATAGAATACCGTCAATTTTTACTGTACACTAGCCCACTTATTTATTTATTTATTTTTTTTTTTAATTTAACAAAAAGCTACATGATCATTTTTTATTACTTCATATTTCAATTAGACTCTTATGTAAAATACAGAACCAGACGGCAATTGATGAATACGCACAGTCTCTATTAAAACTCTTCGTAGTAAATTTTGGGCTTTATTATGAAAAACAGTATATTGCTTATAATGTTCAGGGCCTACTGCATATTTGCAAAGATGTAAAAATGTTTGGGCCGTTAGATAATTACAGTGCATTTAAATTTGAAAGCTATATATCTTCTATTAAAAAATTGATTAGAAAATCTTCCGCTCCATTACAGCAAATAGCAAGACGAACTCATGAATTGTTTAATCATATTGTAGCCATGAATAATGATTCAATCAACATAACCGACTTAAGTTCAGAATTTCAAAATTTACACACATTTGGTCCACTACTTAAAGGTTATTAAATGCTTAATTTTATTATTGAATTTTGAATACAAATTAACTGAAGTCAGAACTGAATTTGTAGAATAATTTAATTATGAATATATCGAAGAATTCAGTTTTGGGCTATTGAATGGTTAAAAATGATCGAAAGATTTTTAATACTTTAAAGCAAAATTTTCTCTTATAATATTTTGTATTAATAATTCATTTCAAGTCTCTTGCTCAGTTTTAGATATATTTACAAATTATTAAATAAATTGAAATTCAAATTAGAAAATAAATTGTATAAATATTCTTAACATTTCTTATTTTTCCATAGTAACCACAGATGGAGGACCTGAGACTGTCTGTGGAAAATAAGCAAGTTTCAGTTATCACAACACCTTCACACACTTTCACTGGAATATAAAGAAGATTTCTGGGGATATACTGGGATGTAACATTAAGCAATTGAGAATATGTATTTAAGAGGTTAAAGGGATATTGTAACTAGTATTTCAAATCCTGATAACATTCCATACGCTGTCGGTGGGACCTAGATAGAATGTCCTAAGGATATACTGGGATGTGACATTTAAGCACTAGAGAGGATGAGTTTAGGAGGAAACTGGGTTATTACGGGATGTCCTGAGGATGTAGTAAGTAGGACTTTAAATCCTAATAACATCCCATACGCTGTCGATGGGACATAGATAGGATGTTTTTAGGATATAATGGGATGTGTTTAGGAGGTTAGTGGGATATCCCGGGATGTCCTGAGGATGTAGTAAGTAGGATTTCATATCCTAATAACATCCCGCACGCTGTCAATGGGACTTAGTTAGGATGTCCTGAGGATATCCCGGGATGTGACATTAAGCACTCGGGAGGAGGTGTTTAGGAGGTTCGCGGGATATTCCGGGATGTTCTGAGGATGTGCGCATATCCCGCGAGCAACATCCTCGGGATATCCCAAGGATGTTTTTGTGCTATGTGGGTCGTGGGAGAAAATAAAGGAAAGAGAAAGCATCGTGGTACAAAATATCGTCGTCGAAAATAAAGCAGTTTAAAAACATCGTCGTCGAAAATATCGTGGTAAAAAATAAAGTACCTACAAATCATAGCTTGACGATAACATCGTAGACATGCGTTTTTCAGGCTTTAATAATTGTAAATAGAAACTCGCATAATCATTTGTTACTCGCATAATCATCATAAGCGCAAGATGGGAAGAAGGATAATTTTACTTTCATATTTTTTATTAACTAATAAACACTTGCTGAAAACGTAAAATGGAAACGTGAGCACAGAAAATTAATGCAACTTATATCACTTAATAGAATTTTAAACTGACATAGTTAACTAACAAGTCATTAATAAATCATATTTTATAAAGTTTTACTGGTAATTTTTCATGAAAAGTATAATCTATTTCTTTTAGTCCAAAGGGGCTTTGTCCCTTAAGAACTATTGTTTTCGTTTTGCGATTTTGCGTTGAATCACTATAAATGTCCGTTTCACTTTTCAAACTGTTGCCACCAAATGTTAGATTCCTGCATTATACTTGAAGAAATTAAATAATAAAAAATCTGCATAAATGTCTGTATATTTCTCGCATTGGGATAAAGCAACGGTACACAGAGCCATCGAATTTTGAATGACGTAATCCTCCTACGAATATGGGCATATGCAAGACCAAAAAAAGAAACATAAGTAACTGCATGACCTTATCTATAAAAAATTGCTAAGTTAATTATAAGACTATTTTCTTCTCTTTTGTTAATCTGATACTCTTATAATGAAAATTATTTCTTGTTTTGTTTAAATTTCTTGTTCTGTTTTTTTAATTTATTAGTTAATAAAAAATATGAAAGTGAAAATTATCCTCCTTTCTATCTTTCGCTCACAAATCATTATGCGAATATCCATTTACAATTATTAGAGCCTAAAAAACGCATGTCTGCGATGTTATCCTTATACGATGATTTGTAGGTATTTTTTTTTTTACCACGATATTTTCGACGACGATGTTTTTAAACTGCGAAGTTTTTGAACCGCTTTATTTTCGACGAAGATATTTTGTACCATGATGTTTTAGAACTGCGATGTTTTCTCTTTGCTTTATTTTCTCCCACGATATTTTGTACCGCGATGTTTTCTCCGCGACCCCCTTTCCTATCCTGAGCAACACCTCCCAGGGGCAACAAGAGTGTTGCCTCGGGAGTCTATGTATTTTGAGCAGAAGTTTGTATAGCCAGTGGCGTAGCAAGCATAACTGGCGCCCGGGGCAAAATACATTTTTGGCGCCCCCTCTCACAAAAACACTTATAGTAATATAATGTATAGAATATATTCGTAATAAAAAATAATACAAATAATATTAAAATGCTGAATCTGCCATAAAATACTCTAAAATATTAAGAATAGTCACTACCTAACTACACTAGCATTGGATTCGGAAATGTATCTGTGTCCGCGGAAAAACCAGACATACGATGATCTAGAATTAGTTAAAAAAAGTATTATTTATTTTACATATTTTTATAATCGTTTTTAAAAAAGTACAATTTTTAAACAATTAAAATTTTATAGATAAGTAGATCTATTTATTAATAATAATACAATATTATAATACATTAATATAATTAATTACTATGTATACATTTTTCTTGCCTTGAATGAAGCAAATTTATCAATTACTTCATCAAAGTCGATCCTTTCAAATTCTTCTCTTTCCACATTTAAAAATGCCAGATGACTTAGGGGATCTTGTCCCCTCGTTGATTGTAAATATGTCAAAATTTATTTTAATTTGCTGAACGAACGTTCATAGCTAAGATTTGATAATGAAATAGTAAGGAGTATTTGAAGTGCGACTCTTAGGTTTGGAAAAACATTTTCTCTATAAATCTGTAATGGAGTTTTAGAACATCCTGCAGTCACATTCACTGCTCAAAACAATTAGGGGATATTGTGGTTCGGTATGAAATAACCATAAAATCAACAATCAATTTAAGAAAAGGAAATAGAAGAGATTATAAAGGAAAATTATAATGTTTACAAAGTTAGGAATATGCAAATTTAGTCTGTGACATCGAAAACTATGTGTTTTAGATAAGGAATAAGGAGCGACCTGCAGCATTCTTTTCGTGGTGGGAGATTAAAAATAATTGACACGCGTTGAATGCTTTGCAGCAATGAATATACGATGTCTCAACAAGATGACTTGGTTGAATCGGTCAGGAAGTTGAATTAGCCAGGAAGGCCATCAGTCGTTTACAGGAGAGTCAAACGCAATCCTTTGTAGCGGAAGCGTTAAGAGTTTCCCAAAATGTCCTTTCCAGACTATGGAATCGGTTTCTGGAAACTATATATGTTTGAGAAATTCGGGACAAGGTCGTGTTATCGTTTTAAAACGCTTTTCTCTATACGTGCTCTAATCGTGTAAATAGTTGACACGTCCACCTGACACCTGGAATTTCGGTAGTTCGTAGCCCGCTGCAGGAACAGTTAATTTTCCATGAGTCACCCTGCAAAAACCTAATAAATTTACATAAAATGTTCAATTTGTTTCATAGTGGATTTAAAAGGAAAGATATCTTATTCCCTATCAGGTATTCTATGAGGATATGACATAAGCTATAACTTCAGACTACGTTTATGAAATATATTTTTATTTGAAGCTCTAGTTTAAAACTGCTAGTGAGCGTTCATGGAATGATGTAAGGAATTAGATACTCCTCTAATAGTAAAATCTATAGCATATATGTCCGACAGTCAGATGATATTAAGTTCGATCAGTATGAGTGTACCATCAATTTTCCATTGATGTCGAGTGCATTTTCTTCTTCATATTGTGACTGCAAACACGATACTCCAAATACCTAAGCGAGACAAATATCATGCAAATCAATTAAAGTAAATGCTTACAGATCTCTACATGTGCTATAATGAAACATAAACAGAAAAAAAAGTATATGAAAGGATTTTTTTTTTCTGTAATTTTTCCATCTGAGCTTTTAATAACTGTTTTAAGGAACTTTTATTTTATATTTGTCCTTTCTAGCTCTCTTTGGCCCACCAGCGGCCGAGCGGTAAAGTCGCTGAACACTGGTAGTTCGGTCCGAGGTTCGAATCCCGCGAACGGGCTGGCTGCATGGGTGTTTTCGTGGTTTTCCCCATGTGTAACGTGTATACGAGCCAGTTTCCCTTAGAAAGTCCTCCACGAAGGCATCCCTTCCCTTGGGCAGATAGCCCTAGTGTGCTTTGCCATAATTAAATACACCACATCACACCTTTCTAGCTCTCCTTTAACGCTTGCGCACTTAAGTTCCGAATGGTTTGTTCGACAGGAATCCTAAATGAGTGCGTAATAAATGCTCAAGGATGTTAAATTGTATCGCGTTTTGTTCTCATTAACTGAAACATAGTTCAAGGTCGCTACTTCTTATCAAAGTGTTAGTGGAATACCTTGTATTGCAATCAGAGTTGTACACGTACGGGATCACAAAGGAATATAACTTTGAAGACTGATTGAATTACATGGCCTTGCTATTATAGGACATTTTTTTGTTTCAATGGCAGCTTGTGAACAATTACAGTATTGTAATAGAGTCCATTAATCTATACTAAGGCCAGATGTGGTGGTCTCTTTATTATGGAGGCATCTAATAGGTGGGCCACTATTGCCTTCTATGTAGGGACGGACAGTTACAACCATGCCTTCTCCGGGATTCGAACCCAGGCCTTTTCTGTATCGCAGTCAGTCTCCCCTAACCACTATACCATTTGGGAGGCGAGATTATAGGACATACCATTTTGCAGAATCAGATTGAAAAATTGTAGATACTTAACTTATGATAAATTAATAGTGACATAATGTCACAGGTTACTAAATCGTGCATAATTTTACATAATTTCTCGGATAAATGTTCTTCATTTTCAAAATGTCTTTAACAGTACATTTCCAAAATTTTCGGCTGATATATATTACGTTACGCTTCAAATTGCTCATCATCTAAGTGACCTAAGTATTGTTATTAACAAAAGGCATAAGATCTTTACTATTTATGGGATTTGAAAGTAATTAGTCTCCAAAGTTTTGCTGTTTGACGTGGCATTAGATAGATATTTAAATTTATTTTTAAAATTGCAGTTCTATTGCTTAATAAAGTGAGCAGTTTACAAGAAATACATGCGCTTTTTAAAAATACATATAATTCATGTTAGTTAAACACGTTTAATTCATAATATTATCTGACTGAAATTATGAATAGTTATTTGCATCATTTGGATTAAAAAATATGTTTCTAGTGCCCTAAATTACGCCTCCATTTACAGAATCTGCCCCCTATAAATGTTTAATTAAATTATTATACCTCCTTTCCGTAAATTTCATACCTAAAGTATGTAAAAGTAAGTAAGTAATAGTAAAGTTCTATAGGTTTTTATACACTGAAAGAAGCTTTTACTTGAATTCTTAAAGTCAGAGACGTCTATCTTCACGTCTTCAATTTTTACGCGTCCCGTTAACGTTATTACTTTTCATTATCGGAACCAGCCATCTACACGGTCGAGCTATTTAGTTGATTAATCGAAGCATACGAGAGCTATTCAGCTAAACGGCAGGAATGTTTTCGGGATGGACTTTCTGAGGATTTGTTTTGGTTTATGTGATTATGGCAAAGTCTCGATGGCTGTTTGCCTAAGGGGAGGGATGCTTTCGTGGAGGACTTTCTAAGGGAAATGGCTCGTGTATTCGTTACACATGGGGAAAACTACGAAAACGTCCATGCAGCCAGCCCGTTTGCGGGATTCGAACATTTAGACCGAGAGTGTTTAGCGATATAATGTACGACCCACCAGACAGTCGCGGGCCGGACTTTCTAAGGGACAATGGCTTATATATAAGTTGACACGGAGGAAATTCACAGAGATTCATGCAAACACCCCGTTTGTCGAGGTTTTGAACCCGAGTGAAGTTATCACTATTCATCGGTTTCATCCACTTAACCACTGGTGGGCTAATCTTCTTTCCCAAATTGCTAACCCTAAGATTGTTGCTCATGTAGGGACAGAAAGGTTTTAGTTCAGCTTTCAAATTATGAACGTAGTTGCATATAAAATTGTAAATTTAGATATTTTGAAATTACATATGTACTACGTAATGATTTTACCTTTATTTCATAATTTAATAGTAAATATATTTGATACAATTTATAGTTTAACTGATTATTTTTATAAACAATTGCTTATTTAACACATTCATGAAAAAAATTCTTTACAGGCTATTTTTATATACTCGGCTTCATTATCAGGTTCAATGTTCCGTCTTACTTTCTTTGGGAACATGCACAGACCTGACTCGGAACAGGGAGCTTACTAAAGCTATGTTCAATAACTGTGGGAAGTAGACAAGATACACAGGAAGGGTATACGAAACCCTTTATTTTTCACTCTTTACAATAATTTCCGTACTTCGGAATACAGAGACCAACTACTTGTGGTCTGAACGTAAGAATATAAAAATATAACTAAACTCTAACTTAAATTTGGAATAATCAACAAGGGCCTACGTGTAAGATTGGCCGGATATTAACAGGAAGCCGTATGTAGTACAGAGAACTGTTAACACTACAATACTTTTAAAATTATCACGAGGATTAAACCTCTGGCCTGGAAGGCAAACAGCAACCGAGTAAAACTTCTAAGGCAAGCGGCCTGCTTCGACTAACTCCTCCCTCTCTCTCGCTTGGCAAAAAGCCACAACTTAAGTACTTGGCGTTCGCCAGACAAATTTTGCATAAATAAGTTAACGCTTTTAATTCTGGCCGGAAGTAGAAAATAAGAAGTGATAGTAAAGATTTAAAATAAAATAAACGTTAGTAAAACTTAAGATCCTTACATCATAATGACAGTTTTTATTTTTTAATGTTATATATATATGATTTGTATTTGATAGTTGTTAAATTTCTTTTTTTCCCGCTCGCGAAATAGTTCTATACAGCATTATATTCTTTCGTACAAAATTTTGCGAATAAATTTACAATATAAATTAAAGCTGTTCTTGTGTTTATAACGCAGTTTAGAGATAATTTTATGAATTGGAAAAGATTTTGAAATATTTTTTATTACAGCACTACATATTTTTTGCCGACTATTAGCCTCAATAGAGTAAACACGAAGTATAAAGGAAGTTAAAATTTAATGCAAGCTTTTACTTGTCTTCAAAAAGTGAACCAGATATTATTGAGTTATATTAGACATTATTGAAATTTTAAGAAGAGATTAGGGCATATTTTTTTATAGATTAATGATATAATAGGGAAACATACCCAGTGTTTGCTATTAATACACCTATACAACGGAATATAGATCAAATGAATTAAATTATCCTCGCAATGCCTGTTGCGATTTGGCTCCATGTAGGAAATTTTTTAATTTTTTAAAACGTCCAAGTACATTTTACATTATATTGATATTAAATTGGCACCTCATGAAATCATATAGAACAAGGAATACATGTTGTAGGAATAAAAATAGTTTTTGGAAGTAATTATAAAAAGAACTATAAGTGACCTTCAGGTTGCTGTCACAAGTATCAAACTACAAATGAAACTAAAAAGCATACTGAACAGCTAACGATGATTCAGAGCTGTACTTGGTGCAATGTCACGGTCCGCATGCAGTGTACGATACATTTAACCAGTCGACCATTGCTACTGCCAGTCGACCATTGCGGAAATTGCATTTTTTCCCCTTTCATGTAAACGCCTTTCTCAAATACGTCGTTATAAAAGAACGGGTTACAAGCGCGAGCTAAGGCTTCGGGTTATAAAACAGAAAGGTGAATTAGTGTTTGTTTTTGAGTCCTTTCTTGGTGAGTGAGTTTCTAGGTTATCTAGGCGGTGTAAATGTAGCTATCATCATTTTTGAATAGGGAAAAAGGGAGACGAAGGTTTGACCTTTTTCAAATAAACATTATTCATGAGATAAAAATATACGTTAAATTGTTCATACTATGAGTTATGCATTTGTTTGTCTTGTTTATGTCGTTCCCAGAATAATGTTTTGGCTCCCAATAGAAAAGGTAAATAACTTTAAAACAATTTTTTTTTTTCGTTCCTTACGAATAGTAGTATTCTGAAAAATGCTTTTTACAACTTTGTAAGTTAAAATAGAATATTGGATACTGCATACAACAGAAGAGGGTAAGTCAAGATTTGAATCGTGAATTTAAATTATATAAAATTGAAAATAATTTTTATTTCAACAATTAATATTTAAATCAGCATTTCTTTTCAAAATATCACTTACGACACTCATCATGCCCCTCCCCCCCATGGATTAAGAACTTGAAGGCATATTTTCTGACTTCATTATCGAAAGCAAATGTTACTATTCCAACACTAAATTATTTTTTACTCGGTTTTAATATTTATGTTTTTTTTTTTTTTCACAAATTCAACTAATTTTAAGCAAGCTTTTCTAAATTTGTTCAAGCACCATATAAGCGTTATTCCTTTACAGCTACGCGTAGAAAAATACTTTTCGGGGAAAATTGCACAAATATTAACTTTTTGAGGGGGAAAAAAAGAGGCATTTTCTCTAATATATCAAATGGCATATTATTATTGTTGATAAAAGTATAATATCTCTCTTTTCTTTGGATTAATGAGTAAAAAATAAAGCACAAATAAAGTACGCAAACAAAAAACATGCAGTTCCGTTATGTTCTCTTTATCCCTCCAGGATTTACCGTAATCACATAAACTAAAGTAAACAGCGACTCGTTCTGGCTGTTAGTATCACATGCTTAATTGTCTTGAGGTGAGATGACCAGCATATGTTCTCCCATACCGAGAGTTATTTTTAGAAGAGCCTTTTCTATGATAGCCAGATATCCTTTTTATCACCTCCACGGACACAGTATGCCATCCACATTTTGAAACCAGTTTTGTTAATATACTTGCCACAGCATTGTCACGTAATTTTTAATAAGATAATGCTAGGTTTCGTCTTTTCCAGAACCGTATCGGTATAATTAACATCTTTCCACTGCTAGCCTTGACTTCTTGCTGGTCGGGTACATTTAGCACATGATAGAACCCCCCGTATATCCATTCCCAGAATGTCGTGTACAAGTGACCAAACAGATGGTTTATATCTGAGACATTTATACTTTAGGATATTACAGGTGAAATGCAGGCGTCTACCTCTCGCTGAATGATTGCTTGTATACAAACCAATGTGATACTACAGCAATGAAACTTAAAACTCCATCTCGGTTTGGCTTACAACTTGTTAAAATTTTGATCAATCATCAAATTAATGCCTAGTGCCAAATATAATAAATGATAAACTTAAAGTACATTCGCACCTGTCATCACTAAGACAAAAATATTTGGTCTCAAGGTAACAGAAAATTGAAATTGAAAAGCGAGGCTCAAACCTTGCCAGTCTTCTTTAGACATTTGTTTACCTTTTTCACGCTTTATCTCTGGGCTCTGGGGTCTTTTAATCATAAGGTGAAACTAATCTTCTTCTTCCGCGAAGCGGATGAGAATTTTAGTTACTCATAAACTTAGTCTCAGTCATAAACTTTTTGTAAGGGGATTCGGTTTTCCTGATAATTTTCATTACTCTTAAAATTTCTTATACTAGAATCATTAATTCCCTCCACTGCTTCATGCAAAAAAATTTTGCTTTACCTTTTTCCCTGTATTAGGCATATATTAACTGCAGATTTTCCTTCATTTTTTTCTGGCAAAAGAAGCCTGTAGGCTTTTCATTTCCTTTCAAATTACAGTAAGAATTTGTGTGTAAATGTCTACATTTCACATAATTTTTCTCGTTGAAACAAAAGTGCTGTGTATGCCCGAATCTCTGGCATCCGAAGCATTGAGTCAGGCGTTTCTTAGCTGAAAAATTTTCTATTCTGATTTTATGTTAAGAATATGGTTTAATTGGAATATTGCCTTCCCTTCGCTATTCTTGATTAATTCAGTGAAATGCATCTGCAGTAATTCTTACGTTTCATTTCTAGAGTAAGCAAATTGCTTGACACGTCAAACCCGAAAATTTCTTCTAGTGAGATCTGTTTTGATTTCATTTTCAAGGATTGTTCTCGGTTTCCTCTATGCCAGATTCGTCATGATTGACCTTGATCAATTTTAACTTCCACTGTTAAATCATTCAAACAGTCATTTTGCTTTATTTTCATCGCTGCTAGTAATTTCTGCAGTTTCCCTTGAAGTTTGCTAGTCTTTTTATTCAGTTTCTTTATATGTTTTAGGGCCTCTTGAGGGGCATTATCGGGTACTTCCCTGGTGCTCGGCTTGCATGCTACAGATAAAATGCTTAGTACTCATAACTGTCTGAAGACTTTATCCGTCTCCATATATTTAGATTTGTTATGAAAGAAGGTTAATTTTTTCTTTTCTTCTGAAAAGAAAATTCGTCATTTTGTTGAATATTTTCTTTCATACCTTTAGACGATTTTCGTTAAGTGGATTCCTTTCAACACCAGAGTTCGTTTTCTTAAATTCCTCCGGTCGAATAACTTTTTTTTTTTTTTTTTTTTCTGGTTGCGTGCATAAGGAAATGTCGCTATTGATACAGGCATTAGGATATTCATTCTTTGCTGTCCTGAAGGAAAAAAAAAAAAAAAAAAAAAAAAAAAAATTCTCCATGTGCAGACCCAAAGGTTAAACTGATAGATACAGTCGCTGAGGAAACTGGAAAAACAGAGTTGAATGCTATTTTGTTGAATGCTACTGCTCGAATGTACTATAGAATCCTATACTTTCGTCGGTATTCTGGCTTACAGTAGGAGATATTTTTCCTTGCTATTCCCACTACCTTTGAGATTCCCGTTTAGGGCCTGACATTTGTGAAATCCGCAATCAAATACATTCTCTAGATGAGGTGAATTTCTCGGGGAAGAAGTTTTGAGCACTTTGTCTCTTGAAAGCAGACCGGAGGTTTGGGAGCTAATCAAGTGAATTCCTTCGACGAATCCTGAGATGTGGGCTTATTTGCAAACTATATACAACGAACACTCAAAATGCACAGAAAATTACGTTCCATATGATGGAGACTAGAAAGAGTCTTTCAGAGTCATAAATTTGAAGAAACACAATTTTCTACAGAAAGTTATCAGCGCGCAGAAGTATTTGTGTTGTCACTGGTATTTGTGTTGTCACTTAGTCACATTGGGTTTGAGTGAAGCAAATGAGCAGCATAAGGTCTAATAAGTATATCCTCCTCTAGAATCTCATAGGTCAGGATGTCAGAGAAGTTTTCGGGATTGTTCCTTATTGATCTATTGAAAAAAAATTTCAGTTATCCTGGTGATGAATTTTTTAACGGATTCCATTTTCAGATCTGAATGCAGGCTTCTATTTCGAATGAAATAGGGAGTATTTGTGATGATCCTCAGAGCTTTGTTTTGGAGAATTTGAAGTTTTTTAATGTCCTTATCGCTGACGTTGACCCAGGCGAGGGGAAGCATATGTAACAATAGGTCTTATGATCGAGATGTATTATCTCCTTTTCAGATTTAATGCGAGTCTATCACTTTTGAGTAGCGGGAAAAGCCTGATCATCATGCTTACTATAGAATAATGACTTCTTTTGCTTTTATAATTGCTTTACCAGAATATCCGAATAAATAGGCCCTTAGTGCTCTGGGATAAAACAGATTTCCCCCCTTTATTTGTAAATTTGTGTGCATTGCACAAACTAATTTTCATTGCTCTTGAATGATTTCTTTCCGGTGGGTTTTTTTTTTATTTTGTCAAACTAAGAAGTGCATATAAAATGAAAGTTAATCTTTGTAAACATTTAATATAAAGGATGAATTTATTGGAAGTCGGAACAGTGTCACTTGGAGTCGTTATTCAGAACTTTCTAATCAATATTCCACAAATTTGCCATCAAAGTAGATGGCTATTAAACACGATTTTGCTCAGATCTTAGTTGACAGGTACAGGATACATTCTTTAAATCCTTTTTTCTTTTTAATTTCACTTCTTCCTGTTTTGCTTTTGTAAACTCTGAAGCAAATATTTTAGAAAACCTTCATGCAGTGTATTTTATTTTCTTCCCTTGTCTGAAGATGCAAGCAACGGAATGTTAAGCACTGGATTTCGGAAAACCTCCTTTCAAAAATGATAACGAAGATTAAAAATAATGAGACGAGGAGACACTGCAGGAACAGAATAATTCTAACTCTATAAGGCAAGTCTACTTTTAGCATAAATTAGTGGGGGTCCGATTTTTGATTTACGGGGCCAACGCAAAATGCAGATAGCTGCTGTGGTCCTTACATTCTATTTGTATAGGTTTTGTTTAGATATGCATCCTGGACTACAACAGGGTTCCAGTCCCGGCGAACGAGCTGATTGCATGGGTGTTTTCATGGTTTTCCCCATGTGTAACGTGTTTACGAGCCAGTTTCCCTTAAAAAGTCTTCTATAAAGGCATCTCTTCTCTTAGGCATACAGCCCTCACGCGCTTTGCCATAATTAAATAAACCAAACCAAACCAACCTGGACCATAAAGCAGTTTTTATTTCAAGATAGTAATTAAATGTATTCCAAATTATTCTTTGAGAAACATTTTGCAGATAAATAACAATGAGACCAACTGCAAGATTACATGCGAAAGAAATTGACAATGCTGTCCTGAATATAATTTTTTACATAATTTAATATCTATACCTATCTATGTATATAATACAAACAAAAAATCCTCGATCAATAATAATGATAATAGTAAATTTTTATAGCCTTGGCCATTTGGCCATCTTTGATATAAACACCTGACACAAAGGAAAAAATGAGAAAATTCTTAAGACCTTGCTTAATTTTCTTGCGATCTTCGTATAACTTAATCATGAAACAAGAAAAGGGGTGTCAAGTCAATATACTGTGCATGAAAGTTAGTCTTGTTTGCATCGAATTTTATAGTAACATAGGCTTTTCAGAATGAGTCATTGTTTCACGTTCTGAATACAGTAGAAGGCTGGTTATCTGAACTATCTAATTATTGAAACACTCCATTTTCAAGGTCAAATCTGGGATCGGAGAATAATATACGGTACGATTTGATTTAGACAGTGACAATCAGTTTGAAAAAAGAGATTATGACATCTGAAATGCAACATAGGCGGTATGAAACGGACTAGATAAAATCTAAATTATAATAATTTTATTAATTATGAATGGTTAAACAACGAAACAGGTGGTCTTAGACGACAAAATAACATATTCAGGATGAGTAAAATCAAAGAATATGAATACGAGTTTTATGGTAAAGATTTATGTCTTCAAACAGAAACACCTAAGAAGTAACTGGGGTAGCCATTTTCCCTTGAAAATTATTCCACAAAGGCATACTTCCTCTTAAGCGGATATCCTCTGTGTACCTTTCCGTATTTAAATTACCTAATCTCTTTTTATCCGTAATTTATTTAAAGATGCATCCATATGATGACTGCATGGCATTGATGGGTTTTATTCGACATGCTGAAAATCGAGCACTGACTATCAACCAAAGTAAGCTTCTTTATTGAGACCGTTGAAACATCGGCTATATGTGATGTTTTCTAATTAAACCTATGGGCTTATTAGTTGGAAGCAAAGACCTTCCCGTGCTGCAAAATAAAAATTGGAGTATTAAAAAATACACAGACCCTCGATCCTTAAACTTGAATTCCATCCTTAAACTTTATGAATATCTTTAAGCACTTCCAGTAGAAGAAACTTTTATGTTATAAGACGATACTTCTGTCTTACCTTAAATTCGACTATTGGAGTATTGACCAACTTGATTTCTAGACTTGGATTAGAATGAACTGGAGTTTGAAAAAACATTTTTCTATCCTCAAACTGCATCTGATTCTAATCAAGCTTAGCTTTAAGCCGCCGAATAAATACTAATTCAGAAGTCAAAAAACAAAAATCAGCGTTATATTTTCAAAATTTTCACAGGACTAGTTTCGATGGTTTTACCGAACCATTATCCTCAGCTGCAAAACCACAAATGAACAAGATAGGAAATAATGATTAGATAAGATAAGAAAGCCTGGATAAGAATAAGCAAGTGGCGCCATCTGTTGGTGAAACCAGAACTAAAACATAATTTCTTTAAAGGCCGAAGGCAAAGATGGATTGGAATTAGGATCGTTAACTAGTATAAGCTTAGCTTATACCTGCTTTTGAAAAAATAAAGGTTGCCATTCGCTGTTGACCTGTTTGATATCACAGAATACATGTACTCAGTTCAACAATACGTGTTCTTTCTAAATTCCACCATGTAGGTTTTCGTTTACCATGATTTTTCTAATTGCTCCTTAATTTATTGAAAACTTCAGTGCATTGAAATATCAGATTAAATTAAAACCAACTGTTTGGCCACTGAATCAAAGAATCTCTAAACAAGTTGCTTAGAAGTATCGAGAAGTGTTCAGTTCCACTGCTTCTGCTAAGAATATGTTTTTCCTTTTCATTTTGGGTGTGATTTGGGAATTATACTTTAGTTACTAGAGTATTTTAATTAGATAAAATATGAAAGTGTATGTGGCTCATAAATTAAAAAATTAATATTTTCAATCAAGACTGCATATCAGAAATTTTCTTATGTACGGAAGCACAATCAGAGAATTCTGGGGAAGGCTAATGTGGATAAAAGCAAGATAAGTCGTAAAGTTCTGATGTAAACGATTAAAATGTTTCGCTATAATTTTAGGTATGGAAACGAAGTAGTATCAAAGTATTTTATACCTACAGGCAAACTGGCCAATTCATTGAAAGGAAAAGCTTTTTTTTAAGTAATACATTTCGAGGATTTAATGTTTTACTAACTATATTATATTGTTGGTTGTGCAAGAGCACTGAAGGCGTAATGAGTACGTTTCCTCAAGTACAGAATTAAAGAATCATAAGTCAAAAATTTTAACTACGAAATCTTTATTTAATAAAATAGGATAATTTTGCTTAACTTAAGCATAACAATAAAGTAATAATGTTCACGGACATTAAAACACTGAAGTATTGAAAAGGAGATAACTTATATAGAATCATCATCAGTCCTAAATCACCAGGCGTACCTATATTAGGCAATAAAAAGGAGAAACACGAACATACTTTGCCATCGTACCTGAAAGAGAAGAAAGTACTACTGGATTAGACCTTTGGCCAGGTACAAGTAGCTAGGGTGAAAAATCAAATATACTGTATTGCACACGAACTTTACTTTCTCTCGCCAATATATATCTTGGCGCACGTTCGTTTCGTATGCCTTTCGAGTTTCATTATGCAAAATACCTAAATTTATGCTAACATATATTAGCAAATTATACGACAGGATTCCATTAATCTAATGTTAGCAATTATTTAACTGTTGTTATAAGTTTTCCTCTTTTTTTTTTAAATCTTAAAAAAAGTAAAATAAAATGGAAGCTTTCAGATTTTATATTATATGTAAACGAGCGTTTTTGTTTTCATTTACATACATATGCACATTTCGAGAGCATTTGGGTAACGTCCCTTTGGGCTAAAAATATTTAAATACAGCATATCATTAGAATTTCCGGTAGACGATCTCACGGCGTAGAGATAAAAATGTTCTTTCCGTAAAGTGTTGCCACTGCTCGCTCTGGAATCGTTGAGTTTGTTCATCAGAAGTTCGTTAAAGTTTTACAAAATGTGAAATACACAATAAAATATTTAAAAACAGCATATCTTTAGAATTTCCGATAGACAATCTAGTGCGCTAGAGATATAATTTTTCTTTCCCGAACAGTGTTGCCACTGCTTGCTTTGAAAACGTTGAGTTTGCTAATAAAAAATTCCTTAAAAGTTTTCTTATTAAAATTAAATAAAATAGACAATAAAACAAATTCCTAATTCGGGCTTCCAGGTGTCCGTGTTCGAGTGGAAGACTACGTTATTCAAAATTTGATGGCTCTAGGTACCGTTGTTTTTTCACAGTTTTACAAAATATGATACATGCATACATTCATGCAGCATGCAAAATGTGATACATGCATACATTCATGCAGCATGCAAAATGTGATACATGCATACATTCATGCAGATTTTTCATTACTTAATTTCTTTTAACATAATGCAGTGGGATAATATTTGGTGGCAACAATTTAAAAAGTGATACACCGTTTATAGTGATCCGACGCAAATTACTGTTTCGATACCAACGGCCCTTCTGGGACAACGCTCCTTTAGACTAAAAAAAAAAAAAAAGAGCTCAGCAAACTTATGCAACTGCTTGTGTTGATGCAAAAATAGAAAGGGAGTTGCATGTCTTTTTAAGCATGAGTACCGCAGAATCACTTTGACCGAACATCTTATTTTTTCTCCCCTTTTCTGAAAAGAGTTTCGATGCAGATGTTTCGAAAGGGGTAAACGACATTTTCGTGTCGCATTACCAAACGTTGGATGATAATTACAAATGTGATCATCGTCCTTCCTTTCTTCGTATGTATGCATCTGTTTGCAATCACAGTGGTAATAATCTTAAAAGGACAAGAATGTATTTTATCTTTTACTTTGACATATTTTATGTGTATTTTACATTGTATTTTATACTCTTTATGTTATACTTTGAAGTATTTTATGTGTATTTTTAAGCGAAGATATTTCATCTTGTATAACCTGATAACTGTTTCAGTTTATACTATTTTAGCTATTTGAAACACAACTACGTAATATTTTACAGTGCTAAAAGTAATCTTGTTATTCTACACAATAAGCCGAAAAATTGGGATATCAACGGCTGTAGAACAAATTTACGTAGCAACAAATAATTATTGACGTTGTATGCTTATAATAATTTACTTTGAAGATTATCTTTTTCACAGTTTTCTCATTTTTAAAAAAAATTCAAATGCAAAAGGTGGGCGGGAGTTATCTAGTCTTCTGGATCAAAGTCTAAGATTTAATCATCAGTTTAAAGTAAACTCAGCTACCCGCTGCTCTTTTAAATATCTTTTTTCTTTTATCTTTCGGCTTTATCTTTCAGTTACTTAGGGAATCAGATTGAACGTTATGAATCCAGTAAAATGCAGGATAAAAATAAGTTTTGAAAAGCATAATTTAAAATAGTGCGAAATGTGCAATGAAAATGGACCTTTTTTTTATTTTTTTTTAAAAGTTAAAATATTGTTCTGAAAATTGTAGCATTCATTGTGTTATCAAGTGAAACTACACAGAAAGGAAATTCCGTCATAAATGACCATAAAAGTTTGATAGCTCAGAGTATGATGTTAATTGTTATTATGCAAGATTCTGCATTTTGTTTGAGCTAGAAATATCGAAAGAGCATAAACAAGACAGATATTTCCCTCATTTTTATTGCCCTCACTAGTCGCCGAGTGCATAATACAGTCAAATACTGGGAACTCGACTCAGGCTCGATCCCAAGTGAACGGGCTAATTGCATGGTCAATTTCTCCCTGTCTAATATGAATAAGATCTTTTCCCTTAGAAGGTTTTCCACGAAGTCATCCATTTTCCTAGGCAGATAGCCCCATGTACATTGCCATATTTGAAAAACTCGACCCCATATCTTAGTTGCAGGCTTAGTTCTTGAGTGTTGTGTTATTGCTCTCTGCTTAACCTTTTGAAGACGGGATGGCCATTATAGTGGCCATAGAGTCCTCTCTTTGAAAAGACGGGGTTGTCCATTTTAGTGGCCATGTCTTTTTCCCCCATTTTTCAGGCTGAAAAGTGGGGTGAAATGTCAAATTTGACGTCCCTAGGGTTTTAACCACTTATCTCTTTCAAAGGTCTTCCTTTTGCGACATAGATGCACCCCTCTGAGAATCCATTCAACTACACACAAGAATCTTTGTTGCAAATAGGAGGAGATTTCTTAAAGGGGGGGAAGCATTCGGTTCAAGATTCCCCGTCCTTTGGTAGCTGTTACTGCTACCAAAGCTCCGGCCTCAAAAGGTTAAGCGAAGGGATTCCTTCGAGGAGGGGGAGCCCACCAGCGGCCGAGCGGTAAAGTCGCTGAACACTGGTAGTTCGGTTCGAGGTTCGAATTCCGCGACCGGGCTGGCTGCATGGGTGTTTTCGTGGTTTTCCCCATGTGTAACGTGTATACGAGCCAGTTTCCCTTAGAAAGTCCTCCACGAAGGCATCCCTCCCCTTAGGCAGATAGCCCTAGTATGCTTTGCCATAATTAAATACACCACACACACACACCACCTTCGAGGAGGGGCTCACCAGTGGATGAGCGGTAAAATCGCTGAATACTGATAATTCCGACCTGGGTTCGAATTGAGGCGAACGGGCTCGTTGTACGGGCGTTTTCGTGATTTTTTCCACTGTGTAAGGTGTATACGAGCCAGTTTTGCTTAGAAAGTCCTCCTCGAAGGAATTCCTCCCCTTAGGCAGATAGCCCTAGTGTGTTTTGCCATAATAAACTAAACCAAACATAAACCAAATCTTTCGAGGACTATTTTTGAAAGGAAACCAACTCGTATTCATGTTACGCATGAAGAACACGAGAAACACCTATGCGACCTACCCGTTCATATGGATTCGAATCCTTTTTTAAACAACATTTACCTTTCAGAGTTCAACGTATTTAACATTATTGAACGAGCTACGGTAGGACCCAGCTATTTTTCTCTCTCTTCAATTCTCTTCTCTTCAAGTTTACTTTCCATTGCTTGCAATTCAGAACTACGATGGAAAAGCTGACAGAAAGGGTTTTAGAAAACAATTCCAACTTTAATGATTTTTCTGCCAATGAAACTGTATCTAAGAAATCTATTTAAAATTAATTTATCAATTTAGCTGCAAGAGTATTTAAATATGTAGCGAATGGAATAATGATTGAATATATTAAAGAAAAAGAATTTAACAACATTGCTTTAGTTAATATTTTAATACCAAAACCTTTTCAAGTTGGCTCTATATAAATGATCCTATATCCTTTTGCAAAGAAATTTTTAAAAATTTTACTTGATAGTAATGGATTTTTGTAGTTCGTAGTATGAAACTCTACAAACTGATTTGTGCATTATTGCTCTGCTTCTTTGCACTATTTTGAACATTCTTTAACTAGCTTCTGTTTTTTTCGTGAATTTACATGCCGAAACGAAGAGCTTTATCCAATACTTTGTTTCAATAAACGAGGATGTGTTTCAGTAAATATAATTATTATAATGTTTGAGTAAAATCAGATGAAACTAAAATAGGAGAAGTTACGTTGAGGAATACTGAATGCAATATTGTAAAATAAGAAATTTTACTTGATATGTTTTTCTTCTTTAATAAATAAAAGCGACGTTTTTTGTAAAATTACTAGTCAATGCAATAATGATGCACACATGGGTTTTTCATCAGTCTGCAGCGAGAATTTATTGTGATAATAAGTAATTTAGCTTACCACCGCAAACTGTGGATATTATGTGAAAAATTATATGTTCATTAAATTTACGAACAAATTTACATTTACTGAGGCGTTCAGACTTTTTATGCTTATTTTCATACATCAAAATTCATGATTATAATTTCATAGTTGTGTTCGATAAAATGAAAAAATACCGAAGCCAAAAAACACGGTTTTGGTTTGGTTTGATTAGGGCAAAGCACTCGTAGCTTATCCGCCTAAGGAGAGGGATGCTTTCGCGGAGCGACTTTCTAAGGGAAACGTGATTCCTATACACGTTACACATGAGAAAAGCCACGAAAGCGCCCATGCAGCCAGCCCGTTCACGGGATTCGAACTTCGGACTGAACTAACAGTCTTCATACACTTTACCGTTCAGCTGTTGGTGGGCCTCCACAAAACATGAAAAATTGTGGGTAAACCACAAACATGAGAAACATGGAATTAGAGTTTGAATTTTAAATTAAAGTCCATGCAGAAAAAAGATTTAACATATTTTTTACCTCATTCCGATGAAATGTTACAGAATTATGCATTAAGCTTTATGAAACGTGTTATATTTTAATATAAAATTCGCTAATGATATTATTTTGAGAAATGCTTTGCTGCAATTTAATAATAATCTGGTTATTTATAACTTACAAAATATATTTCTTGTAATAAAAAAGTATGATTGTTTAAGATCACGGATTCAGTAAATCTCAAAAGCGGCTTGCATCCAAGCGTTCGTTCACCTACAGAAGACAAGTTGTTATGAAAATGAATCTGATCACCTTCCCACCTAACTAACGTTTAATGATCTGAGCAGGTTTGCGTCCCACACACTTTACAGTCAGTTAGGAACACTGGCTTAGGAATCTTAATCAAATATCAGCTTGCCAAGTATTTCAAGGTACACTCTGCTCGCACACACGCAAGCATGTGCAAAAAAAAAAAAAGGGGGGGCGGGCATTTCTATATCTCCCGCTGAATTGGGCTGATTGACGAAATTTAACTTGCGCTTTTCATTTCTCGAAAGGGCGATTTAGGATATATATTAGATTTATACGTAGCATTATTCTCTAACATAGGCATTTTGAAACAAAATTGTACTATTTCTGAAATAATATATCGATTTTTTTCCCATATTAAAAGGATGGGCGCTTTATTTAATAGCCATTAGCCTCGCGCCACTACAGGGGCCGCAAGTGGCCATTTCATTTTGGAATGTGCCCACCGTTGCCTTCTGTGAAGGGTCGGGCAGTTACAACCACGCCTTCCCTGAGATTCGAGGCCGGGCCCATCGCTACGGCAGTCAGGGTCGCTAACCACTATACCGGCTGGCCGGATTACTTTATTTTTTAAAAACTACACGTGCGACTTTTACAAAATTTGGCCCTTTGGTATAATTTGAGTCATAAAATTGAAAAAAATAGGTATGTCATTTGAGAAAAATTCCGATTTTGCGTCAGAATACCTATGTTAGAACAATGCTGTATATAAATGTAATGTATATCCTAAGTCACGTTTTCGAGATATGAAAAATCGCAAGCTAAATTTAGTAGAACTGTCCCTTTTTTTGGTGCAAGTTGTTGTTTTTGGTGTAAGATGTATAAGATGTATAAAAAAAACCCTAAAATTAGAATAAAATGAAGCCAATAAAGGTTATATCAAAAAGTGTCCAAAGGGGCAATTTGCCCAGAAGGATTATTAATTTCGTTTTGGTATTTTGCGTCGATTCACGATAAGCGTTGTTCCACTTTTCAAATTGTGGCCACCAAATATTACCCCCTCGGTCTCATGTTTAAAGAATTTAAGTAATAAAGAATCTGCATGAATGTATGTATGTTTCTCGCTTTGTAATAAAAAAAAAAGGTGCCTAGAGCCATCAAAATTTGAATAACGAAATCTTCCATAGAACATGGGCATGTGGAAGCCCCAATTTGAATTTGAAATTCGTTTATTATCAACTTCATATTTTGTTATGCTTCAATGAATTTTTTATTAACAAACTAAACGATTCAAAGCGAGCAATAGCCACACTGTACAGGGGGGGGAAAAAAACATTTTTATCTCCAGCGGGCGAGGCTCTGTATCGGAAATTCTAAAGAAGCGCTCGTTTTAAAATTATTTTGCGATATTGCTGTTGAACTGAATTTTATGGTTTAAGTGCGAAGAACATGATATTTAATAAATAAACGCACAAAACGTTAAAAAAACAGCCATTTGGACGTCATTTAAAATCTGAAACCTTACAGGGTTTTTATTTTTTATTTTTAGCCGAAAGGCCTATTATTTTCGTTTTGCATTTTTCGTTGAAAACTTTAAATGTCGGTCCACTTTTCAAACTGTTGCCACCAAATATTTGACCCTGCATTATATTTAAAGAAATAAGGAAGTATCTTAATAAATGTATGTGTGTTTCTCGCATTGTGATAAAACAACGATACCTAGAACTATCAAATTTTGAATAACTTAACGTTTTCACCGGAATATGGGCATCTGGAAGCCCGAAATTGGAATTTGTTTTATTATCTATTTCATACTAACTGGGGGTCATGCATCCGGGGCCCCCGGTCAAGAAAGCAGATTTCGGGCACTGCAGGCCTTGGCCCACTAGGACTGTTACGCCACTGAGGTTTTTTTTTTTTTTTTTTTTTTTTTTTAAAGTTTTGTACGAAGTAAAGGAAGCATTGTAATCACGAAAAATTCCGGGTACCATATTTCAAAGAAAATATCCATTTTGACCGCTATCGAATGCAATTTAACGAGGTTTTTGCGTGATATCTGTACGTAAGGAGAGAATAAAGAACTTTTTTCCCCAAAAGAATCGTAAAACTGGTTTAAAATTTATTCAGAAGTGATTTTTTTCGTGGCGTCTGTACGTAGGTATGTATCTCGCATAACTCAAAAACGAGCAGCCTCAGAACGTTTAAATTTTGTATATAGGCCTGCTATAACATGTAGTTGTGTACCTCCACTTTTAGTGGCAATCGGTCATACTAGAAGTATATAAATATATATACGCATTCTGTTACACGGCTCATTGAGTTCATTTTTTTTTTTTTTTAATTTAGTAATGTTATAATCATGCTAAGATGAAAACATGCACGTAAATCACGGTACCAACTGAAGGTAAACTCATTATCAGAAATAAGCTTTTGTGCTCCGAAACTGAATGCAAAAAATTGCAACGATATCAACAAGTACATAATCTGCATATGCGTTAACTAACTAGGAGTTTAATCTCTCTATCAGTTTTATCTGACAGTTTATTCTTTTTATCTCCTCCCCACTACTCAGCCCAGTCCTTACATTTTCTGACTTCGTCACTCATGTGAGGTTTAAAGTATATTGGAAAACAGAAATATCACAAAAATGTATAATCAAATTGTAAAATTTAAAAACAATATGCTACATAAAAATAAGCTTTATTTAAGAAATAATTTTACCTAAGCAAAATAAACTTCTCATCTTGAGTACAAATATTGGTAAACAGACCTAAATTTCATTCGTTAATGCAAGAATTTAACATTTATTGTTTTGGATTTTAATAAAGATAAATAACACGTACTTATTAATCATCAAGTCTATACTGCATATTTTTTACGATGTGGTCTTATAGTTGACATAGATTAAACGTGCGAATCATCTTAAAGAAGTATCAGTTTGTTTCGACGTTTAGATTTCAATATTTTCATCGCATAAAATACTTATTCGCACAAGTGTGACTTTAAATGTATAAGCAAATTTTAAAGCGTATATAGTCATGCCCAAAAGAATTGCTGGGAACCGGTGATAAAACTCATTAAATCAAGATTATTCTTTCATTCGGGCTGCGATAAAATACACATACAGAATTGTGTTTCAAATAATGCACAAAAATTACACATTTGTCTCATTACTAAGGTCTCACTAAAATATATGATGGTTTAGTTCGGTTACAGCCGAAAACATCGCGGCAAAAACATCGCGGGAGAAAACGTCGCGGAGAAAACAACGCAAGGCGAAAACGTCGTGCTACAAAACATCGTGGGAGAAAACATCGCAAAGAGAAAACATCGCAGCTCTAAAACATCGTGGTACAAAACATCGTCGTCGAAAATAAAGCGGTTCAAAAACTTCGCAGTTTAAAAACATCGCCGTCGAAAATATCGTAGTAAAAGATAAAGTATCTACAAATCATCGCATGACGATAACATCGCAGACATGCTTTTTTCAGGCTTTAATAACTGTAAATGGATATTCCCATAATGATTTGTGAGCGAAAGTGATGTAAGGAAGGATAATTTTTCCTTTCACATTTTTTTATTAACTAATAAATTTTTGCTGAAAAAATAAGAAGGAAACTTAAGCATAGAAAATTAAATGCAACTTAATAAATTATACTTTTTATGAAAAATTACCTGTAAAAACTTTATAAAAAATGATTTAGTAATGGTCTTTGTTAGTTAACTATGTCGGTTTAAAATTCTATTAAGTACTATAAGTTGCATTAATTTTCTATGCTTAAGTTTCCTTCTTATTTTCTCAGCAAAAATTTAATATTTAATAAAAAATATGAAAGTAAAAATTATCCTTCTTTACATCTTGCGCTCACAAATCATTATGGGAATATCCATTTACAGTTATTAAAGCCTGAAAAAAGCATGTCTGCGATGTTATCGTCATGCGATGAGTATCGGGAATATCCATTTACAGTTATTAAAGCCTGAAAAAAGCATGTCTGCGATGTTATCGTCATGCGATGATTTGTAGATACTTTATTTTTTACCACGATATTTTCGACGACGATGTTTTTAAACTGCGAAGTTTTTGAACCGCTTTATTTTCGACGACGATGTTTTGTACCACGATGTTTTAGAGCTGCGATGTTTTCTCTTTGCGATGTTTTCTCCCACGATGTTTTGTAGCACGACGTTTTCGCCTTGCGTTGTTTTCTCCGCGACGTTTTCGTCCGCGATGTTTTTGCCGCAATGTTATCGGCGGACACCGGTTTAGTTCATTTGATTACGACAAAGCACACGAGGGTTTTCGGTCCTATAAAATGCATCCCTCGAAGTCCTTGAGTCGTGCAAATCATTATTAATGCCATCTGTCAGGCATTCGTATCTCCATACTCCTGTTTGCATCGATCAGTTATTTTCGCGTTTATGGGGCGTCAACTATACGTCCGTTTATAAGGTTGCGAGTTTGTGTTTACAGTGACACTGTTGAGGGATGCGATCATGCACAAAAGCACTACTAACAGTATTATCATGCACAACAACATCAAACGTGTATCGTTAGCATATCAGCCTGAACTATCAGCTATTTACACACTTCCATAGCTGTAGATATTTTCGCTTTCTGCGCAAATTTCATATTCTGTAATTGTATTTTTCAAAATATGTTACACGCTTATTGCTCAATGGCATTTTTATTTGACCCTTAAATTCGACTATTTAAAAAAGAAAGAAACCATTGAGTATGAATATTCAGAAACGATTGTATATAATATGTTGAAAAAAAATGTTGAATCGACTGTTTTTGAATATTTAGGTGAAGTAAAATACGATTTACCGAATACTAAATATAAAGATGGCATTCATCTTGATGAAGGTTTCAAAAATAAGTAAAACCACGGAATTTATCGATACGTTTCCCCATTATGAAGAAAACAAAAAGCCTTGATAGAAGTAAAAATGCAATGCAGAATTTTCAAAGTGGTTTTAATAAGAATAATATGGTATTGGAAAATATACTAAAGGAGTTTTGAAAAATCAAACTACAGAATAAGTTTTAAACTTCATTTCATTCTGATTTCCACATGCTTTTCGAATATCTTGGTGATATCAGTGAACAGCAAACAGGAATGCGATTAAAAAGCTAAAAACAAAGGAGCAATAAAGTATGGTTTATAGTTGAGGATTGGAGTTGATGCGACAGTTGATGCTTGAATTATTGTTTATTAACTATTCAACTTAAAAAAATAGCTATTTTATAATGGAAAATCTGCATAACTAGCCTCAGTAAAACCCAATGGAAAAATGTATTAATCATCTGTTTAGCTAAGCTTCCAAAGCAATCTATAAGCATTGATTTTGTCTTCGTCTTTTTAGCATAATAAAAAAAGGTAATGCTCATTTATTTTTTCTTCAAGATGCTAAATTTTACTTAGTAAAGAAAGAAAAGAAGAATGATAAAGTAATGTTGTGTATATAATTTGACGTCAAGCGTTTTGACTATTTGAGCAGCCTACTTAATAAATTGCAATTACACATGAAAAATATCATTACTTTATTATTGCATAATGAGTCATAATTTTTCAGAATTGCTTTCGTTAATTATTTCAGACATTAAAACAATAAATACATCAGATTTTCAGGCTGTTCTTATTTACATACTTAATTTAGTTATTCTCTGTAGATGGTTAATGAGATTATAGGAATATTTCTTGTTTTCCAGTTAGCCCCTTTGAACTGGAACCGAGTTCGACCTGTCGTATCATTGGGCCCGAGTTCGAATCCCTGAGAAGGCATGAATTTGCAGTTGTATAGTATCTGGCGGCATGGGTCACTTAAAATATTGGCGAGCCGAAAGCGTCTCGAGCGGTTTGTTGGTAGGGAAAGAAAGGTGGAAGGCCACTGGATCCATTCCCCGGGTTTTTCGCTATTAAAATTTGGGCGGAGATGCTTAATTAGTGCAGCTGCACATGTGACTATTAATACCTGTATGACCAATGATGAAATTCTGGTGTCCCGCTCTCATCTGCCTCTGTCTCTTTCTCATTAGATCCTAGTTGGCAATACACACGAAAATATGAAGTTCCGATAGCACTGCTATTTTACATTCTAAGCGAACTGAAGAAGCTGTTGTTATAACTTATCAACCAGAAGTAAGCTTGTGCACAATGAAGCATTCAAAAAGCATTAAGAAAAGTTCATATATACATAAAAAAAGGGAAAAGCGGAAAAGATTGCTGTTGTTCTGACAATATTTTTTAAGAATTCATATTAGCGTATTATTCTTTACGACATGGTACGAAGACATAATAAACTGAACACTCATAATGATAAGGCATGCTTCCGTGATTGAAAGCGCAAATATTTAAAACATGAATAATAGAAAATCGGAGATGAATAGTTCGGTGTACTGAGCCGTTAAACAGAAACAAAGCAAATGGGTCACGAAGTTTTTCAAGTGAAAACCTTTGTTTCGTTTTGCATTCTTTTAGACGCACGTTTCAAACTAAGAATAAATCAAGCACTAAACAGTAAGATTTCGCTGTACTTTTATTTAAATCAACGTATTACATCTGGAAAGTATATACTTCCGTACTAAAACTTGATGTGAATTAAGATGATATAAAGACTGGAGGATTTAAGCTCAAATTCAAATTAAGAATTTCCTATCTTAAAACAAAATTTGGCTTCATTAATCTTCTTCTGGTTGTGAATATTGTATCTGAAACATGAATATTTTGTGAAGGACTTTCTAAGGAAAACTGTTTCGTATCCATTGCAGACATGAGGAAAGTCATGGAAACACCTATGCAGCCAACCAGTTCATTGGATTTTGAGCCAGGTCAAACCACCAGCGTTTAGCGACTTTATCACTCGCCGCTGGTGATTTCGTAAAATCTCCAAAATACCACTACATCGGCAAATACAGCTAGATTTGCATAGCATCAGTTTCCTATTTACGTAGATTTAGTAGTTAAAATTTTTAACGTTGTGTGCTTTCAAAGGAGCAACAATTTTCTGAGTACTGCTTTATTTCCAATAATTTCTATGCGCTCCTTCAATCATTCAACAAAATCGCAGTCTGCGCTTACTTTAAACTGATTCGAAAAGGAAAAAAGGGTACACTTTTTTCTTACGTATTCAAAAAGAAAGACATTTAGTTGAAACTAAATGATAAATTCTTATTAATGAAAAAAAAATAAAAGATTACAAATTAAACAAAGGTTTTAATTATCAAAGGCAAGCTTGTTCTCATGATTCGCTGCGCTGTAAGAATACGTTTCCTTCGATAGATATTCGAGAAGTTGCTCGAAGTTTCGTCTTGCAAAAAACATTGCAGACTCTCCTTTGAAATTTATTATAATTAAATCTTTTATAATTTACCCCTGAATTAATTATTCATTTAAATACCAACAGCTGTCACATTTTCTTCTTTTTTTTTCGTATGTAGCAAATACTTTATTTTGAAATCAAGTTGATAGCCACAGGTGCCTCCGTGGACGATTTTTAAGCGAAACTGGCTTATGTTCGCTTTACAAATGGGAAAGAGATGATAATTCCCACTCAGCCGACTCGTTCGCCAGGATTTAAATCGAGATCGAGCTACTAGTGTTCAGCACTCTTACCGCTAGGCTGCTATTGGGCCTCTAAAGATTAGGAGGACATTGAATGAGATTTTTAATACTAATCTGTGTCTTTATTTTATGGTATAAATGCATACAATGCGATTTTAATTTTATTTTAAGAGTATTCAGCCATGCATTTGAAATTAGCAGTCTTTTTGCGAAAGAGAATGATGAAGCTAAACGGAAAAAATTGGGTTGAGGGGGCGAAGACAAACTGAAACCTGAAAAAAAGTCTGCTTTCTCAGATTTTAAAAGCATTTGAAAGTCTAAAGGAAAGTAGAGTTGCCGAAATAATACAATAGAAAAAATCATAGCCCAATTAACTCAAGACACTGGTTATGAAAATTAATTAGGTGATACATCTGAAAGTTAATTAACACATAATGAATACAAAATAAAGAGAAAAGAAAATCAAATAATGAATTTAAAAATGTGTACAAAATTAAGAAAATTTAAAAATTCAAAACATCAATCGCATATTAAGGAATCAAAAGGTAAAGATGGAAAATAAAGGGGGGAGGGAAAAAGTGTAGCTCACCAGTGCATCCATTATAAATTTAGGCAGGTGAAAGCTTCTACAATTTTATTATTTGTAGAACGAACTCCAAAATTCTATTAATCGGGGGGGGGGAGAAGGGACCGAATTAAAAGTAATGGAGGACATTTTACGGGAATCTAGTTCGTATTCAAGTTGCCAATGGCAAAAACCACTAAACCACTTATACAGTGAGTTCGTTCGCCGAGATTTGCTCCCACGCTTAACTACCTGTAATCAGCGGTTTTTACCCCTCGGCCTCTTGTGGACTGCCGTTTCTGGAACTTGTAATTCGATCGAGTTTGCTAAATGCCGCTAGTGTAAAACAAATTCATGCTCTGAGGTTTTTTTTTTTTTTTTTTTGCTGTAACTAACCTGTGCCACTCATATAGTCAGTGCATTTGTTATCATGTAGAGTGCGCAGTATTTGTATGCCGCTAAAATGACTACTATATTAAACATCTTTCTGCTATGATACATGACTTCCGGAATTTCTTCTATTCAAACATGTTTCTTCAAAGATTAAGTTTCTATTAGTTTTCATCGCGCTTTTATTTTAGACTGTCATTTATTCACAGCCAAAATATGTATCTATGTATCTTTAGCTTTTTATCTCTCTGTTTATTATTTTATATTTTCGTTGCATGAATCGACCAACTTAGTGATTTTCCAGAGTTTCAAAATTGAATTTTGAAATCCGGAAAGTCGCCAATTAGCGATATATCGCGAAATCGCATTATTCTTTACAATTTTTTGTTTCCTATATGCAGAATGTCAACAGCTATATTTTTCATTACTATGTATATTTAGATGAGCAGTTACATATGCTTAAAGTTTTCTCAGAAAAAAAAAGAGTTCATAGTTGGAAGAACTTATATTATAAGGTAGAAACCAGCTTATTATAAGGTAGAAATAAAGCTTTACTTTGCTATAGTGTTTCGGCCTTATTCTAAGTACTTCAGTAATAAGATTCGTGTTTTTGTGATGTATTGGTTAGTTCATATAACTAATTAAGTAAAAACTCGCGATTTAATTTCCGCCGGAGTGAAATTTGGCTGTCACATTTCCTGCATTTAAAAAAAAAAAAAAAAAACTCACGATTTCCCCATCTCTAGTAGTACAGAAAGAAAGTGAAAAAAAAAAATGGTTTAGAGCAAGGATTGCCAAATTCATGCTAGCAGGAACGGCAAGTTAGAATTCGAGAATATTTAACAGCAGCAATTTAAAAGTTATATATATATTTTTTAAATAATGAAATAGCTCTTCAGTATAGAGAAATGTTTGAAGTAGTTAACAAGGATGTTGCATTTCTTAACTAATATAATAACTTTTAGGTTTAAACTAAGTAATTCTTGTTGTTTCACTTTTTTTTTAGGACAAGTGCGTTTCTACAATATTACAAATTTTAACCCTTTTTATGATATACTGAATACTTTTTTTCAAATAGATATAACCAAAGACTTTTTTATGGTTTCTAATATTTACTATGATAATTTTCGATTGCCATTAACAGCGATAATTACAAAATGAAAGGAGACATACGGTAATCGAGGGCCTGTACTAGAGCATCCTTCAGGTTCTATGAGAGTAACTGTGTTGCAAAATAGTGGTTAGGATTAACTAACTAGTGAGGTAAAAAACTGAATATATAACTCTCAAGCTGCACCTGATGCTATTGTACCATATGATAAGATTTTTTTACGGATATTTATATTATTTTAAAAATAAGATCTCTTCCGTTCATTTCTTCTGTTACTGTAGCAAGAACATTTTTTAGCTTTAAGCAGAGCTGTAGCTAGGATTTCAGTGCCCGGGGACTACTGAAGATCTCTCGCCTCCTCCCATTTGCCAAGAGTGGAAAACATTTCATTCTAAAAATTCGTAACATCAATTTGGCGCCCACTGGAAGCTGCGCCCGGGAACAAATGTTCCCGAGCGTACTTGAAAGTCGTTTTAAGGAATACAACAACTGATCCTCGATTAAATGTACTCGCTTTTAATATCCATTCATAGTTGTACAGCAGTGTGAGGGAGCAATACCTGTGTGAGCATATGCAAAGTTCTGGTTCTTCGTCCACTATTCCCTGTCCATTCATAGACACATTATAAGGTATTTCTCCCGCCTTCTTAACATGCCTTCGTGGTGTAATGGTCAGCACGCTCGGCGCGTATTCGAGAGTGCCGAGGTTCGAGTCCCGGCGAGGGCATTGCACATTTTTCATGTCTCCTGCTTCTAAATAACCTAAAGTCTCTACAGCATGACCATTTAATGTCTTGACTTCGGACTGTAACTTAGTGAGACTTCAGAGTGTAACTAGATAGTTGCGGGATCCGGACGATACCGATTAGTCTATGCAAGCCGTCCGAGTGTCCGGACCTGCTTTCACCTGTCACCTATCATCTGTCTATTCATAGATGCGGGATCCTGACGATACCCGGATAGTTAGTGAAAGCCGAGCGGGTGTCCGCACCCTGTTTTCATTTGTCACCTGTCCATTCATAGAAGTATACATGAAAATAACGAGGAAATTCTTAAATCTACCAAAGAATTTTGATATTGATTCGAGAAGGAAGTGTATTTCACACAAGTAAATAAACAATTCGTTAATTAAAAGTAATAGTTTGAAAACAATAAAAGATTTAGAGTATATATTTTGAAACTTTGTTAGTTGAAAACTTCCCGTAACAAACTGAATTCGTTTCGCAGCTCTCCATTAACACACTTGCTAAAGATTTCCATTGATTTACCATTTAATGGGCTCGCCTATATTTTTTTTGAAGTACCCTTTTCAGAAGTTCTTAAAAGTTTTTAAATAATTGTGAATTAATCAATGTTTTTTAATTGTAAAAAAGAAAAAAAATTAAATAATAAAGAAATTTAATCAAATACTTAAAAAAATCGGTTTTTCTCTTAATATGTAAGTTGTAAGAACTATCATTAGTGGAAAGCATTTGGTAATTCTATGATTAGCTCCGAAGAGATAAGGGAAACTTGAATCTATCTAGAAAAAATGCTTGTACCAAAGTTAATATACAGACATTAAATATTTTTCTGAATTAGAAATGATGACCATATCTATCCACTTTGCATTTGACAAATACTCAAGGCTTCCCAGGAGGCCATGGTGAATCTGTTGTTTGAAAGACTTAGTTTAATAAACCATCGCTCTATAGTTTCCACTTTTTTACTAAGTTCAAAAATTTAATAAATTAAAGAACTAATTTAATATAATAAAATTCATTTTAATATCTTCATAACTGTTTTAATGATATGTAATTATTATATAAATGAATTAATAATTAATTATTGTGTATAATGAAACATTCTACTAGTTGCTCTACAATGTCGAAAATATGTATTAAATATAAGATATATAATGTGTTAAATATAAGATATATAATATATATAATTTTATTCAAAATTACGCGTCATTGATGCGACAATACTTTTATCTCGGTCGCTCTCTGAAATAAAATCTAATGTACCCACAGAAACACTTCGTAAATATAAAATTGTATTGTATAAACTTTGGAAGCTCAGTAATTAAGAGAAAATGTGAACTATTTCATGGAAAAAGATTTCAAAAATAAGTTTTACCAATAGCTGTCATAATAAATACAAATGGTGAGCTTTAAAGTTAGGCAAAATTTCACTTCGAAGAAATATGACTCACTTTTGTCATCTACAAGAGTTAAAAATATTCTGCCCCAGTTTAAAATTTAAGTTCTAGATCATTTTAATGTTTTAGTCGGAGTATTCCTCATCCAACTAAAAGTTAATTTCTGTTACAAACTAGTCTCGAAGAAAGTCCTCAACAAAAGTCATCCAACCATCCATCCAGAAAAACAACGGAAATCATCGAAGGATAACAGAAATGTGTGGAATTTTTGGCTTAAGTCGATAACATTTTACTGCTTCCGTTAGAACCCAAGGAAAGAGAATATATGATAATAAAGAAAATAAAACAAAATGAATTTCACACAAGTAAATCTAAATCCAGAAAAATGTAAGAAACCAATCAATGAAAACAAAACCGGAAAACTTTTTTTGAGATTTTGATGATTCTAAACGAAAAGAGCACAAACACTTCCTAGTTTTTATTTTCTGTAATATTTCCTTACACAGTTAAAGAAAAGTTTTTCTCCTAATTTCCTCTTAAAACTAATCGAAATGGCTGAAAAACCATATCTTTTTCATCGGGAATAATTCAGCAGTTTACTTTTCTTGAATCTCATTTATATTTTGACAAAAAAGTAATTAGGAAACAGAAAATGCCAAATTCCAGGTCCACGAAAACCTGTTTCTTCTCAAAGTTGAAAGGTCATTTCCAAGAAAAATTAATTTTTAAAATATGAATTATGCATAGCACAATATGTATTATAATATTCGTCAGAATTCTTAACAAAATACGAACTCGCCTTTTAGAATATACATGTACCGCTTAATTTCATTAATTTTCCTGTTATAATATATGTTGATTTCTTTATTGTACTCGTACTTTTCTTCCCTTTTCCACTAATTTTTTTTTTGACCCACCAGCGGCCGAGCGGTAAAGTCGCTGAACAGTGGTAGTTTGATCTAAGATTCGAATCTTGCAAACGGGCTGGCTGCATGGGCGTTTTCGTGGTGTTCCCCAAGTTTAATGTGCATACGAACCAGTTTTCCTTAGAAAGTCCTCCACGAAGGCATCTCTCCCTTTAGGCAGATAGCCCTCGAGGCTTGCCGTAATCACATAAACCAAACCAATGATTTTCTCCATTGATTATATGACAGATTAGCTCCTCTCCTCCCCGAAATTATGGTTTAATTATTTAGACAGAATTTGATGTTGCTATTTAGATTATGTCACAACAGAAGTACTTGCTGAACATTGTATGATAGCACAAAGGTTTAGATAAAGGCATTCTAGATGAATTTTCTAGTAGAATTAAACATTAAAATTTAATTCAAAAAGATGAATAATTCAACATTTTTGCTTTCTTAGTCCTTTTGTCGAATTATGTGCATTCTCATATTAGTACAAATGAATATCGAAAAGTCTGTAGAGTATATGAAACACTAAATTTGCTCCAGACATTGAGAACTGCTAGGATGAAGCATCAATAAGAAAATTAAATGAAGAGTATGCAGTACTTGAAGAAAGCTGTTGATTAGTAGTATCTATGAGAATCATTTTGTAAAAACACATACTATTTTTGACATTTCAGTGTTATTTACTACTGGTTGTATTTAATAACACAGTAAGAAGTAAACTACACCCTGAAATGTTTCTTTTTTGAATAAGTTTTCTGCATTCATTGTGACCTAGAACATAAGACCTCTGAAAGTAGTACTAAGATCCTTTCTTGGTAAATGGACTGATTCTATGGAGTTTTTGTGGTTTTTTTTTCCATGTGTAACGGGAATACGGGCTATTTTTTGTGAAAATCCTCTGCGAAGGCGTCCTTGACCTAGGGAACAATCGTCATGTTGAGTTAATCTATTAAATAGTGGTTGCAATTTCTTTGATTAATCATGTTCGTTCTACGTTAAGGGAAAACAGAACTGTCATCAGGGTTGTTGTGGCTTATCTCACTTTTCTGAAAGTAACATCGGAAAAACTGAAAACTTTCTGAAAGTAACATTTTATCGTGGCGAGAAACGCAGCATTGCGTCTTTCATTATCACCGGCCTCAGACAGCTTATAGTTTTAAGTATACTTTTGGTATACTCTGTCTGTTTTAAGTATACTCTGTCACCATTTTAAAGGATAATTTCTTCTTCGGAGGACTTATTTAAGGGTCTACCATACCTAACTTTCGGTCTTCCGTGTATTTTTAAGCGCTTCCATGCTGCAACTAGTGGTCTTCAAGCTGCATTTCGGGGAACCTTGGAGTTCCATGAATCAAACACCAGGGTTCTGCATCAAAATAAAAATTCGAGAAGAAAATTATAAAGCATTTCACATTAGTTGACTAGCGTTTATTAACTAAAAATTACAAAGATGCTATACAGTTGCCGATTAATTTTAAAACTTAACATGTGGGCATCATTTGTAAATGAGAATGCCGTGCAAGGCTTTGCAAAACAGTTTCCTAATGGAAAATGAATTTAGACAACACTGTTAACCGTTACACAATAAAGTGCCTTTTCAATTGAAGAAAACTATAAAAGAATATTTCCCATAAGAAAAAACAAAGCATAAGTGGAAAAAAATTCATTACGCGTACTGTAATATATCAGAAAGTTTGAAATGAAGGAATGAAACCACTTATTGATATTTCAATAGATTCGGAGCTAAAACTAAATTTAAACAAGAGCAGCTCTTAAATTTTTGGGTATAGATTCATGCAGGAACCTAGAAGCTTCTCACATTTGAATGCCATAAAAACATTGGAATTCTCTTCAGAGTAATGCATTTAAGTGAAAAAAGTTTCTCAACTTATCTGGCAACAGAAACAAAATAAGGATAGAAATTGAATCAGAGTATGAAATGTAATTTCAGACAACATCAACAGAGTTAGACCTGGCAATTAGCCTAAAACCATCAGCAAATACTCTAGCTTTGACGTCATTAGGGAGCACTACTTCGTTATTTGTATAGAGAGGTCGATTACAAGAGTACGTGTTCTCATCATTGACATCTAGATTAATAATGTTATTTTCTCAACGTTTCCAATTGGAATTCTTTGATGTGTTTTTTGATTTGTCTATTAACTTTGTTAATTTTTCTTCGAGTTACGGCTCCAGGTAAGATGCCATTTCTTTCTTTTTCTGTTTCTTTCTTTAGTAACATTTCGAATATGTGAAGGGAGTTGATCAATATTGTTTTTAGGAATACTTAGAGAGGCATTTTGCTTAGCTGTTTTGATTTTACTAGTAAGTTTTTCGTTTCAGTATCAATATCTTTTTTAGTATAAAGAGCACCAAGATCAAAAGGATTAGTAGTTAAAAGGTGATGGAAAAGTCTCCAATCAGTGGAGATTTTTATATTCATCTGGAGCAGGTTTACCAATTTCTAAAGCAGCAAGTATAGGAATATGATCCGAAGAAAGTTCTTGTTTTACATCCAAGATCATAGGAATGTAGTAGTTGAGAGAATTAAATTCAAGATATCTCCTTTTTGGAGACAGCTTGGTCGATAAGTATATTCAACAGGTACATGCATTGAAACTGGATAATTAGTTATAAAGTTACATAGAATTTTGCCGCTTTTTTTTTTTTTTTTTTGTTCTTCTGCAGCCCCTGTCTTTGTGCTTAGAATCTAAATCCCCTTCTAAAATAACAGGTTTATCTTGCGGAAGAAGTTCCGAGAGGATTTCATTGTTCAGATAGCTGTTCGGCGGATTATATAAAGCCTTGAAATAAATATTTCAGTAATAGGAAAGTGCAACAGCAACAGTGACTAGTTTGTAGTTGTAACGTCGATCTTCTTTGAGAAAGCAAGCCCGAAGAGAAATTTCGAACAAAGATAGCGGCACTCCGCCTCTATGGCTGAGTCGGTTACATCTATATTGTCGATAATTTTCAATTTTTAAACCACTGCCAAGTGCTATTTGGTGTGTGTTTGAGGGAACCCTGTACATGAACACTCTGAAATAAGCGTATCCACAGCAACTGTATGTGTAAAAGGCACCAGGGTAAATTATGTATGTGCGTGGTGCGTGTTTATGTATATATGTGTATATGTTATGTATTTATATGTGTGTGTGTGTGTGGATCACTGTAGAACTGGCTTGTAATCAAGAGTAAAATGAGTGTAAAGTGTTTAACTATTAGTGTGGAATATTTATGTACATACAACGTAACGAATGTGTGAAACAAATATTATTGTGACAATAAATATATATTTCCAGTGTTTAGACCTAGGCGCACATAAAATGCGCCACGGCAGTGTTTAATTGCATAATATTTATGTAAAAGCCGAAGTGTGTGCATCAGTATACAATTATTGTGTAATGTAAAATATCAGTTTAAAATCTTCAAATTTCAGTATAGAGCATCAACAAAAGTTCCTATTAAGCTCTCCTGACGCCGAGCTTCTGGGGCGCCAAAAAGCTCTCGCAATGTACAGTTGCGGATTCCAGACGATACCCGAATAGACCTAGTAAGCCGCCCAGGTGTCCGAATCCGCTAACCTGTAATCTGTATGCAGTCTGATTTGCTTAAGAGCGTACAAACTTCAGGGAGGGGTAGGTAATTTGGAAATACATAGCAATGTAGGAGTGAAAACGCATTCGTAGCGAGCTAGCGGGTATGGTTGTGAAACAGGTAAAACCTTCCACGCCACAAATTCGGCATTCGACACTCAACCGGGGAGAAATTAGGATGGAAGGTTTCAGTAATTCTGAGTTAGTAGATATACATTTGGTATATGGAACGGTCGACTGCAATAGGCGAGTCGCTGTGCACCTGTACAGTGAGCGCTACCCGAATAGGCGGATTAGGTTTATTCGCCAGAAGTTTGCACGGCTGCACCAAAGATTCTGCGATACGAATCTTTCGTACAAGTTGAGCGGTAAAGTCGCTGAACACTGGTAGTTCGGTCCGAGTTTCCAGTCCCGCGAACGGGCTGGCTGCATGGGCGTTTTCGTGGTTTTCCCCATGTGTGACGTGTATACGAGCCAGTTTCCCTTAGAGAAACCTCCACGAAGGCATCCCTCCCCTTAGGCAGATAGCCCTAGTGTGCTTTGCCATAATTAAATAAACCAAACCAAACCAAACTTTCGTACAAGTCAAAGGAATTAGGAACGAACAACACAGACGCCATAAGCAGATGACTTCATGGCTAAGGACATAGCTTATGTCTTTTCCCTTATTTTCTTACCATCGCGTTAACCATAATTCTACGTTATGTTCTTCTGCCGGCGCAGTTCTACACGGGATGGGACAACCGCCCAGGCGCCTGAACATGTGACATAGTTCACTAAGTTAAGAGCTGTTGCTCCGTACCGCAGGAAGAAATCTATATGTCAGCCCACGAGCGATCCCTACAATTGTCATTGTTTCCCAAACCATCGTCTGGAGATTCATGCACTCGAACAACTTGTATCCGTATCATTAGCAGCGATTACACAAACTGTTTCCTGCTGATTACTCGCTGCGGGTTGCATTTGTTGAATGGTACAAGCAGAAGTGTACGATGGAACCCCATTTTCCTGCTTCTATCCTGTTCACCGACGAGGCATATTTTAGCAAACGAGGCTGATACTATGCTCATAACGCACATGTATGAGCAGTGGACAACCCCAGGTGTAAGCGAGTATGTGCCGCAAAACATCGATTTTATGTCAATGTTTGGGCGGGCATTGTTGGCGACCACTTAATAGGTCCATATCTCATGCCAGTTCGTCTGGACGGTTGGTCTTGTAATTTTCTTTTACAGGAAAGCTTGCTTGGATTGTCAGAGAAGCAAAGCATCCAACAGCCTCGGCGTATAATAGATGATTGCTGCATGATGGGGCAACAGCGCATTTCACTCTTTCCTTTCATTCCTCATTCCATTCATTTCCTGCAACATTCAACACTTGGTCAAAGATGATTTGATAGCCGTATCCTTATTCATCGGCCTGCATGCTAGCCGGACCTTTCCTGCCTATATTTCTTTCTCGGGTGTATACGAGACAGATTCCCTTAGAAAGTCCTCCACGAAGGCATCCCTCCCTTTAGGCAGATAGCCCTCGTGTGCTTTGCCATAATTGAATAATACCAATACCAATACCAATTTCTTTCTCTGTCGTTACTTGAAAAGCCTGGTGTGTCGATACAACCATGGCCAATGAGGAAGATCTTGTCGCTCGCATTAGCGTAGCTAGATCGATCTTCCATAAAACCTTCGTATATTCCAAAAAGTCCATGATTCTATGCTGCACCAGTGTCAGGCATGTATCATAGCTGGTAGCGGTAACTTTGAACACTTACAGCTGAATTTCGAAATTTCCGATTTGCTGATTAAAATATTATTAATTATATTGTTACGAAATGTACAGGCGCAGTGAGACAGCTTCCCCGCAAAGAAGGTTTAGGTTTTCCATAAAAGGTCAAGGGAATGCAGGGTTTCCATATTTGGCGAGAAATCGTCCTTTTGGCGACATTTGGCGACAAAATTGCCGATATGCCATGGACGAATGGAGAACCTTCTGGAACGAATTCTTACCGGTTTAGCACAGAATGTTCTCGAAGACAAGCAGAAAGCTATATAAACCCTGCTGGTCCGCAGTCAGTATCGAGGTGGTGTCTCGTCTAGCGCGTCAATCCCTGCGGAGTCGATCGAATTGACAGCCGGGCAGTGAGTGCCGAGTGTGTCGTCGAGTGCATCGAAAGAGTCTCGTAGTGTATCGCGGTTAGTGCATCGTCGAGAGAGCATGTTGAGCTCCGGGAACGACTGAACCGAAGAGTCGGGAGCTGTGCTCTGTGCGTCATCTAGTGCATCGCGAGTTGTAGTGAGGAGAGTCTCGAGAGTACGTGGAGTTCCGAGAACGACCAAGCAGATTCGGGAGCTGCACTCTAGTGCTTTGCCGTGAAGCTGTCTCCACCGTAATAGCCTGAAAACCTGGAGGCTGTGTCGCTGATCGTGTCAGCGTGTTTATAGTAGGTCATCGACGACTGTAAAAACGTGTTTTGGAGCTGTCCTGACAGTACTGGTCAATAAAGTTTGATTCGATACTTCATGAAATAGTACTGTCATTATTCACTCCAAATTCTCACGAACCCCGTACGAACGTGAAGGAAGTAGATAACGCAACAACTAGTGTCAGAAAAGAAAAACGCAACAATATTATTCTCTCTTTGATTTCTTGCGTTTTCTTCTCTCCACGCTGGCACACGAGGATTGCATTTATACCCCTACACTTCTATGTGATTACAAATTATCTTTAAGGAACCTACCTGTTCCTAAAGTCTTTACGCATTTAAGTTAAACACCCTGTGTAATATATTTGTAAGTTTGAAAAAAAAAAAAAAAAAAAAGTAATACAAAAAAATTCTGAAAGTTTTCAAATTTTAAATTACGTCCAAAGGGGCGTTTTTTAAACTTTTGCCGATCGCCCCTTGCCATTTCGCGAACTGGCTGGCTAAACCCCTAAATCAAGAAAAGATCGGACTTTGGCCGGTTTTGTGAGGCGATATTGGCTGTTTCGCGATTTGGTGGCCGACTTCGGGCTTTGGCCGTAACATATATATATATATATATATATATATATACATATATATTAAAAAAAAGATGTCGTGTGATCATAGTTGTCGGCTTTCTTAAACTGAAACCATGGGTCTACAATCATGTAACAGGTTAGTTGTGCAATCGTTTTAAGAACTGCGTGGAATTACTCCAGCTGTCTTCCTAACAAGAACTTTTCGCAGAACGACTCTTCACTATGGAAACTCACTGTTTGTTTTACAAACTCAAGTCAATTTTAAATCTAATATATAAGTATTTAGCAAACAGTTGAAGTTGTGATAACCATACTTTTCCATTACAAATTATAAGACGAAGTAAAAAGGGCTTTTTCAATATCATAGAAAATAGTAAATGCAATTTTGAAGGTAAAATGGGAAAATTCATCCGAAAGTATGAAAATCGGGAAATATGATCGAAAACTTCGGACAAAAAATATCTTTACTGGCAGAAATATGAAAGGAATGAATGATTTTCCTAGGCATGAAAAGGTATCTCATTGAAGAGACAGTTTATCAAGGCGAGTTTTTTTTTTTTTATTTTTTTTTTTAGTTCTATTAATCTGTCTTTGCAGAAAATCAGTTTAAATAGATTAAATACGACAGTCACAAAGTCCCTGTTCAAAAGTTTTGTCTGTTTAACCATGTAGAAAATTTCACTTAAATCTCATGAAAATATTTTTGGGATAAAAATTTACAGGTTGAAAGAAGCATTCCTTGAGGTTTGCTTGACATTTATACTGAAATTTAAAATTTTTGCTGAAAGATGTGATGTCTTCTTGTTAAAAATTGTATCACTAGCATGATATACAGTGATAATTTATAAGACATTAAAATAGAAAATGAGAACACTTAATATAATATTCGTTGGACGTATCTTGGTTCTGACAATGTTTTTAAGTAAATCTCTAAGACACCTTAGACAGGCTGAAATACCGCATAAACTTTGCATATGGTATTTCTTCACCTGAACGGACAAAATACCGAGCAAGCACATAACGGAATACGTATACAAGCATACAATTAATACGTATACAAGAATACGTATACAATACGTATACGTATGCAAGCACAAAACGGAAAAAATATACAAAACGGA
Organism: Stegodyphus dumicola; assembly: GCF_044657685.1. NCBI lineage: Eukaryota > Metazoa > Arthropoda > Arachnida > Araneae > Eresidae > Stegodyphus > Stegodyphus dumicola. The sequence goes on from NC_140781.1 coordinate 189,713,202, forward strand.
ATACGTATACGTATACAACCTGTAGATTTTGACTAAATCGTGAATGAAAATCATGACCCCACATCGCAGCCAAGAAATATATTCTTAGATAATCTAATATATTCGATCAAAATAATATGTGCTACCGATTTACAGGTAATAGTATTGTTTGTAAAATACTGATGCCGGGCATTTCGTAATTCAATGAACTTTTCTGCTATATGGAAGTTTCAAATGAATTTTAGCCGTCGTAAATTAGGAACGTCGATAATTTTGTAAGCGTCGTAGTCACATACGTTGTATTCGACACTGATACTTTCTCAATGTTTTAATGGCAAATTTGTAATTTCGTTTTCACTAGCTTTTGTTGTTTGCAACGCTCGAAACAAAACATATTAACCAACAGTAAAGGCATAATTTTCCCTTCATTTTTTTTCTAAAAAAATTACAGGTAATATGGGTTCTTGGGTCATAGTTTATGTATTCATTGAGATGGATATCGCTTTGTGGTACTGCACCCCCACCCCCATATTTTGCTGTAGCAAATTATTAACAGTTGATTACCTCTGAGAAAAAGTGTTTTTAATTGCATTTGTTTCAAGCATTTCAGAGATATCTCGAAGGATATTTTGAATGTAGCTCATTTTCTGATAGAAAACAAACGAAAATAAACTTGAGACTGCTGAAATACTCCAGCTTAATGTCATTTGCTTCTTTTGCTGCCTTATCGCATCACTACTCAACCGTTGACAAACGTTAGAAAACTTAGATTACTCAGGACGCCACCCAAACTCTCGTTGAATTCTACGAGTTATTATGTCATACGCTTGAGGCGCGTAGAATATGACGTTTATTGCTGCATCAGGAAAGTAGAAAAGAAGTTCAGAAACTCAAATTAAAAGTGTGGTGGCGCCATCTAATGTAACATTTTGTCATTTTTTCAGATCTGTGTTTCATTTCAACTCTTTAAAAAAAAAAAAAAAAAAAAAGAGAGAGAGAGATAGAGGAGAAGAAACGTATAAGAGTCAAAAATTAAAGGCTGTGGAGCTGCTTAAGTTGCAATTTCAGTGTTATGTATAAAAAAGAATTATGGGCATGCCTTGTTTATTCAAAGGATTGGAAACAAAAGCATTGACATAGGTTGGAAACCTTCCAAATATGAATCCTTGGATTCCTTCACATGGAAATGCGTTTTTAATTATTGAAACAATATCCTAGATACACATAGAAATATGATCAAAAATGAAATAACTCATATTTTGTTATAAAAAGATGTAGCAAAATTAACAAAAATTTAGCTCTTCTGAAAATGATAATAACGTAGATCGAAAAAGTGAACAACGCTTCAGCTATATGGATTCGGGCTATAAAAGGATTATTCAAATTATGGCAACGTCCTAGAAAACTATCTATCTAAGCGATGGGAGGCCTTCGTGGAGGACTTCCCGAAGGAAACTGGCTAGTGTATACCCTACACATGAGGAAATCCTCGAAAACACCCATGCAACCAAATCATTTACCTGGGTAGAACTATCAGTTCTCAATAGCTTTACCGCCCCGTCGCTTTTGGATTCGGGGTTATGAAAAGAAAGGTTTGTAAAAGCAATACATGAAAATTTGGCTATTGAAAGCTGGGGAACGACTGCACTTTTCAATCTTGACTCATCCATGGAAAAAACTGATTTTCATAATAGTCATAAGATTAAGTTGCCCAAAGAACGTAGCTGTCATTTTATTAATAAAAATGTTTTTCTCTTTTCCTTATTTGCATTTGTAACTGTAGTTCTTTTGTACAGTTTAGATACTTGCATACATCAATGCAACTTATTTTGCTTAGTTTTTTTCTAATAACAACATTACGACTGGCCTACACACATACACACACACACAAAAAAAAAAAAAAAAGTAAGAGGAAGATTAAAAACAAATTATGAAATTTTAGAGACAGATTAGAAGTTATCAGGAATTCTTTGAGTTGCTAAATTTCGTAACCAAAAAATTTATTCCTTTTTTGCCTTACATGAACAATTCTATTAAATAAAACAAATAACTATTCAGTCTTTGGGTCAGAAAAGCTATTAATTTACAATTCTACGAAAGAAAAAAAGATTAAAAACTAATTCGTGTCGAGAAATAAAGCATTGAAGTGGTCAAGATCTTTTACACTTCCTCTTTGGAGTTACCTTACAAAAATGCATTAATAATCAAAACTATTAGATGACTAGTCAATTTGTGAGTCTTTGCACAGAATTATAAATAATTAGTAGTCAAAGAAAGTGTAGCGATGTTTGATTTGGATCTTTGCGCAGAATTATAAATAATTAGTAGTCAAAGAAAGTATAGCGATGTTTGGCGGCATGAAATCACGCGCAGATTCAAATAAACTTGCCTAAAAAGCAGGTGTTGAAAGAATAGCATCAAAGAGTTTTCTTATTCGATGAAAAGTAAAAATGTTTAAGGGAAATTTTCAAAATTGTCATATATTTATAACGTATACATTATTATTAGTAATAGTTACTAATATTTAAGTAAAAATGTATTAACAGGAATAAATTGTATTTTTATTATTGAGACACTGGAATAGTCTAACGATGTAACATGCTCTATGTTAAACGCAGTGAAAAGCACAAATAAAATGTTCACTGTGGGTTATCAGGTATATATACATGCATGCACTTATTTATTTATAAACTACACTAGAATTATGCTCTTAAAGCATTTATTACTAACATGTTACGAAATTTGTTAACATTTTACGCCAGTGGAACTGTTTTTGATTACAAAGTTTTGAGATTAAAAGCCTCTAGTGCAGAGTTGGCCAAGCTTCATGTCAGTAAGAGCCGCAAGTTTGAATTCGGGAATGTTCGAGAGCCGCATCTAGATTTTCTAAAAGCCTTAAGTTCATATTTACATCATAATAGAAATAGTATAGGAGGTTTTAAATAGAAAGAAATCCCTGATAACGTTGTAAAAAGAGTCTAAATTAAATTAATTACTTCTTTTTGGACACTGATCCATGAGCCGCACAAATTGCCTGCGAGAGCCATATCAGGCTCGCGAGCCGCACTTTGGCCACCCCTGCTCTAGTGTAAAGAAGAATTAATAAAAATTTCGTTTCTCAGGTAATTAACAGAATCCTTTTAATCACACAATTTATTCAGCGTCTTTTCCTAAATTATTAAATAATAAAGACCTGGAAATTATAGAAACTTTTATTTTACGTGGAAAACTATAATTAATTTTGAAATTTGTGAAAGTTCCATAAATTTTCGCAGAGGTTAAAAAATCTATTTTTCAGAGATATAAGAATTGAACAGTGGACTTTTACTTTTCAGATTGGCTAAACAAATCATTGAACAGTTTCTTCAGTAACATTATTCATTTTTAGTAGTTAATAGCTTCATTGTTATTCATTATTGCGATGAAACGCAAATTTATAAATTTTAGCGCAAATTTATAAATGACTGTATATAAGGAAGAAAATTCATGCGTTGCGAATACGCAAAGAAAAATTATAACATTTCATCACTCATTACCTAAAGGTCAAGTTGTTTGAAATTAACAGTCAACTTCTTCCTTCTTTTAGATGAAAGTTCCTATTTCAAAGAATTTTTAAAATATAGTTTATTATGGAAAACCAACAACATGAGAAGGAGTGGCGCGCTAACAACGTATTAAATTACTGCTAAAAATGTAAATTATTCTGTCAATGTTGGCTCTACAAACTATTATTAACCTTTTCTCTCTAAATTCCTCAATTGGTGTATTATTGAAATTGTGTAGACCAGGGCTTCTTAAACTATGGGTCGCGACCCCATTTGGGGTCGCGTAGCAAAATTCTGGGGTTGCGAGAGATTTTAATGTCAAATATTTACATATAATATATATATACCATTTTATAACATCACTAGAGTTGGCGGAATACAGTGGACTTGCAGCGTCTAGACACGCGCATTTGTTGAAGGTTTTGAGCTATCTCCACCGACAGCAGTAAACGATCGATGATCGCTATTATTATACTGTGGCTATACATTGTTAGTGCGTTTGTCGGTATCATACATGTTGAATAAACCGCGCGCCGCTGACTTCCCACAAGGGAGGAATGCGCGCGCGTACACACGTGCAACCTGCAGCTAAACAATGATTCAATACACGCGCTGGCAAATACGCATTAACCAAACCGGTCTGTGGGGCTCTTATAAAAAAGCGCGCATAAATACTTGTAAAACCCGTTGAAAAATTTGTGAATTTTATTCTTTTTAAGCGAATTTTCATAACATTCCGTAACTCGCATTGACTAAAACGCTTGTGTAAACTAGCCTACACTGACTGTAATGTGAATTAGTGGAGTGTTGACGCTCTTCTAGTGTGGTCAATTGTCAGTGTCCCCCGTAACAAGATTTTAGTTTTTTTTTATTTATTCGGTAATTAATAAATCAATTATTATCTGCAATATGTTATTTTTATATATTTATTTTATTTCAGGATCAAAATAATTTTTGGCCATGGATAAATGGCTGAACTTAAAGAAGAATGGTAATGACGCAGATGATAATGCTACAAACTCTTCTCAGGCAGGACAAAGTATTGGAAAACAGGCATCTAATGTGCGAAAAAGAAAATATGATGAGTCTTTTCTTCAATTTGGCTTTACATTTCAAAATTGTGAGGGTAATGAACAACCTCTTTGTTTGATCTGCAATGAATTATTGGCTTCGGAGAGTATGAAACCATCAAAATTAAAAAGATATCTTGAATCAAAGCACGTTTCGTATGTCAATAAACCAAAAGAATATTTTGAAAGACTGTTGAAATCTTTAAATAAAGAAAAGGAAATCTTTGAAAAACTTATAACTGTTAATGAGAAATATTTACTAGCGTCATATGAAGTTTCATACTGTATTGCTAAAAATAAAAAGCCGTTCACCATTGGAGAAGATCTTGTGTTACCTGCTGCTATTAAAATGGTAGAAATACTACATGGAAGAAAATGTGGCGATGATATTCGAAAAATTCCTTTGTCGAACGACACTGTCTTGAATAGAATTTCTGATATTAACAAGGATCAATTAATACAACTTATTACAAGAATTAAAGAAAGCCCAAAATTTTCCATTCATTTGGACGAAACAACTGATATTACTAAATTGGCTCAGTTGTTAGTATGTGTCAGGTACGTTTATAAAGAAAGCGTGGAGGAAGAATTGTTATTTTGTCGTCCTATGGAAGACCATACTACAGGGAAAGACATATATTGTAAAGTTGACGAATTATTAAAAGCAGAAGGTTTAGAATGGAAAAATTGCTGTGGAATATGCACAGATGGTGCAAGAGCGATGACGGGCAAAAATATTGGTTTTAAATCATTTTTTCAAGCTGCTCATTATGATCATATAACTTTTACTCACTGCCTTATTCACCGAGAGGCTCTTGCAGCAAAAAAATTAGCACCAGAATTGAACGATGTGCTTCAGGATGGTGTTAAGATCATAAATTTTATTAAGAGCCACGCCCTTAACAGTCGCTTATTTTCAAATCTCTGTAAGGATACGAATTCCAACTACACAACTTTGTTATTACATGCAGGAGTAAGATGGTTGTCAAGAGGTCAAAGTTTAAGAAGATTATTGTTATTAAAGGACGAGATCGAAATATTTTTAACCGAACGAAAATGTGAACTTGCTGCTTTTTTTCAAAATGACTTATGGCTATCCAAGCTGTGTTATTTGTCAGATATTTTTGCGAAGTTAAACGATCTCAACTTGTCTCTTCAAGGAAAATATTGCGATATATTTACTTCAAATGATAAAATTGAAAATTTTATTAAAAAGATCAACATTTGGAAAAGTAGGGTCGAAAAAAATTCGTTCTAAATGTTTTCCAGTCTCGACAATTTTGTAATCGAGAAAATTGATTGTAAAACTTTTATTGCAAAAATTATTGTAGATCACTTAAAAGCGCTAGAAATACAGTTACGGACATATTTTAAATTAAATATTGATTTCCAAAAAATAGTTTGGATTCAAAAGCCGTTTTGGATTGGCTTAAGTGAGATTGATCACCTGCCACTTAAAGCTCAAGAGGAATTTGCTGAGCTTTCGAGTGACTCAAAACTACAATTTCAAAAAAAGCCCTTGACTGAATTCTGGATCGGAACTAGAACTGAATTTCCCACAATCGCTGATATGGCGTTAAATGTACTTCTGCCATTCAACACCACATATTTATGTGAAGTTACTTTCTCAGCTTTAACACATATTAAATCCCAATATCGTTCAGCGTTAAAAAATGTTGAAGAGGTCTTACGTCCAGCAGTTTCAAACATTCCACCAAGATTTGATTTGTTATGCAATAAAAAACAGGCACATCCATCTCATTAAATTTTTTACTTATACTTTAATTTAATACTTACCACGCAACTACTTGAATATATTCGAGAGAATTAAGACGGTCAGAATCCACTTTTATTTTTGAAACTATAATAAATACAATTTTATAATTTTTCATGCAATTTTTAATTTTAGATTTTTGTATGTTTCAAAACGAATTCTAAACTTATATATTTTCATATGTATATGTATATTGTTACCTAATAAATAAATCATCAAAAAATATTAATTTATTTTTCTTTTATATTTGTATGGGGTCGTCAAGAAACTCGCAATCATAAATGGGGTCGTGAATGACAAAAGTTTAAGAAGCCCTGGTGTAGACAAAGAGAATGCAATTTAATAAAACTTGTGAGTAATATTGGTTGCTGCTGCCATCTGTAGTCAATTTTTGAAATCTCAAAGAAAGACGGAAAATGATTACTTTTGTTTTTGACCTAACCAACTAAAGATCAATAACCTAGCTAAAGCTTCGGCTGTCCGGAATTGTTACCGAGTTTAGCACCTGAGACGACCTTTGAATTTACTCCTTTTTTTTTAGAAGAAATAATAATTTCAGCATTTTAAAACTGTAGTATTATTTTGCTTATTTTTCTGTTTGCAAAACCATCGATGAACATTGCAGAGGTTTACTTTATTGCTCCAGTTGTTGTTGTGTAAACAGTACAGAATAACTTTTTAAACGCAGAACAAAAATTTGGAAATATTTTAAAATTATTTTTGTTTAGAAAACTCTTTACACAACTAGCAACACTTAGAGCAATTGTGAGGAAAGTTCGCATTAGTATAATAATATTTGAAACTTTGTTCTGAAGATTATATTTTAGAATAAACTACAAAAGTTCAGACGGACCACCTTTCCATGTCATTCAAAAGTTTTGATGGCATAACAAAACTATAGCAAGAGTATGTAGCTGTTGAAATTCATGGCGACTTCTTTGAATACTTTATCTGAAGAAAATCTCTTTTTCTTCTCAATTTAATTTCGCGTCGTAATGCAGAATCTTATTACTCCTTTCTTACATCGACGATCCGAATTATTCACTTCTATAAAATAATGTTTTGCGCAAAACGTACAGCTTCCACAAATGTGCCGCCCAGGAAGGACTTTAAGTAAGTTTTAAAATCTCCAGAAAAGAAAAATATTTTCAAATCACAGTTTTCAAAAATTTAATATATATATATATATATATACATATATTGTATGGTTTTAAATTCACTTAGTTCGAAATCAAGTTATTCTAATACTTGCGCAATAGCTGCAAAGTAAGATAATAATAATTTATTTACTAAAGAAATATTGATTATATTATCTCCTAATATTAATTTTAGTAAAAGTATCTAAAAAGAGTGAACCCATAGGTAGTAAGTTGAATTCCGAAAATTGTTTTTAAGTAACTTGAGTGTAAATTGTTAAAAATGTTTTACGGGACTTCAATTAAATCATGAATAACAAAATTTCAATTGGAAAAATGTGTGTATTTAATTATGGCAGAGCACACTAGAGCTATCTGTCTAAGGGGAGGGATGCCTTCGTGGAGGACTTTCTAAGGGAAACTGGCTCGTATACACGTTACATATGGGGAAAACCATCAATTGGAAAAAGAAATTAAAAGCAAGTAATCATTGCCATTGATTGGAAATTAATTGACTTTTCAAGGGGAACAAACCAACTCCCGTTCAATGAACAATAATTAATAAATAAATACGAAGGTGTTTCATCCTTTACTCAAGTAATAAGGTGTTGCCAAACTGGCAAATTAAGTTAGGCCAAATATTTCCGTGAAGTGAAGGGATCCAGAACCAATGCAGAGCACCAAAGAACTCATTTTGATTAAGCATTTTCGCTAATACAATTTTGAGTGAAAAGCAATTTATGCAGTAAAATTGATAAATTACTTGAGTAATTGTCCCCCGACACCCTCGTGTTTATGCATTTTAATTCAAATCTATTTGTAAAAAAATTAAACATTGGAAATTGGAATTATGAAATATAACTCAAAGTAATTGAAATAAACATTAGAAAATTAAGAAATATAATGCAATCTTTGCAAAAACAGATCAAATAATAAAAAATTGAAAATTAATATATATATATAATAAGAAAAGGGAATGTACATGAAGATATAAAAGGCCAGAAAAAGCATTAATTAACTTACGTTCTTTCTAGTGGGATGTGGGCAAAGTGTTGTCCTCGGCGTCTTACTCAGAAGGGTTGTGTGTCCGAAATTCTTTATCGGCAGCGGGGGCTTTGAATTATTTCAGACGGCGAAACTTGTGAGAAGTAATTTATGGGATAGGGAGGGACTAGGAATGCTTGAGAGACGTATGTTGTGGAGTTCTTATGTGAGTGAAAACGTCTGTTAAAGTTTTGAATATACTAGTGAATGGAAATTAATTAATTTCTGACTAATTGTCGTGTCAGAACGAGGAAGAAATTAAGAAAAGGAAAAAAGGAATTTTCCCTGTCAAAGAGCTATTTGACAGACTAAAGATTATGAAATAGGCCCATTTTTTTTAGTAACAGCATAAGAAAAGTCTGAAAACAATTAGCTTTTTACATTATATACAGCTTTGTAATTACACTATGTACAAATTCTTCAATTGAGAGTCATGCAACTTATACCGCCTTCTCAGGTTTAAGAACAAATTATCATATCACTATCAGTTAAATGATTTAGAGTAAGTATTTAACGCCTTAAAATTCTCAAGAATAATCTAATACCTAATCAATTTATTAACCATTGCTTTAAAAGAGCAGGCGTTAAATTTTAACAGACGTTTTCCTTCACATAAGAACACCGCAACAAACCTCAAGCATCCCTAGTCCCTCCCTATCCCATAAATTGCTTCTCTCAAGTTTCGCCGCGTACATATTTGCTTTAATTATTGAAAACAATGAATTTTTATTTCCCAAATTCTCTTAACAGATAGTAGCTCAGATTTGTACAAAATTTATCTGATATTTCATCAATTTATTCATGCGCTACTAATATGCTTCGTACGGGTTTTTCACTTTTTCTCAATATAAAGTTTTTTTTTAGTTAACAGCTCTTTCCCAGTGCTTTCATCGGCATTCGAAAAAAAAAAAAAAATGCTAGCAGTTCATATGCAAAATGGAGTAAATATTTTTTATTCATATATTTCTTCCCTGAATACATGCAGAAGGTCCGAAAAATTTCCACAAATGTGATTTCATTTGATATGGATGATCACAGTGATTATCCATATAAAACTGTCTAAGATAATTTGCAATTTGACCACGAAGAATACGAATATATAAATGACCTAAGATTCCAAGTGATCAGAGAAAACTATTCTGTATGTATCCTTTCTCTTCCTTTTTTAAAAAATCATCTGAAGGCATTTTAGATGAAATTATAAATTAAATTTCATAAATGTTAAAATTCCTCAAAGGAAAGCATTCTGCTTTCTCAGTTTCACAATATTTCGAAATTTTCCTCGATAAAAGAAATGCTATGAGAAATGCATTTTCTACTGCTATTGCTTTTCAGTTTCATAGGAGAGAAATGATGGCGCACATCTCGTTTACAAATTCCTACAGGACTGAGATTTGTTCAAATAATAAATTTTTCAAATAGTAGTAGGTTTTTCAAAACTTGAGAGTAGACGGAGCAATAGTTCAGGGGGATTTCAAATACATCTAAGCATACTGCCTAGTAAAGTTAGAGTAGTAGAGTTATAGTGATTTTTACGTGATATATAATTAGATCATAAAGTTTAATTTCAGTAGCTTCTACATAAATATATTTTAAGGCGATCTTTAAGTGCCTCTAAGTGCAGTGACACAAGCAAATGACGTTTTTAATATCTACTACTTTCCTGTAACGTTCCTCTGGTTTCACTGAAGCAGCATAGCAAAATTTTTCATCGAAAATTTGAATGCATGTTGCCTAAACAGACAAATTAGCAACTGAGTTTTAGAAGCTACTTTTTTGCTGGAATTTGAATAAGCAAATTACTTCTATCGAACATTTTAAAATAAATTCTTAACTTCGCGCGCCAGCTTATTTTCTAACGTAACTTTATTGATTTAACCCAAATTCTGCATGTTAATGATGTTTTATTGATTAACGATGAATAAATATCTTTAAGCCATGAAAAACTAGCAGTTGGCCTCTTTGGCATGGACACATGGAACACTGATCCTTTTCTTCACGTATAATATAAATGCGAACTAATTCCTTTAGAAAGTTGCCACGAAGGCATTTCTTTGCTTAACAAGAGAGGTTTTTTACGCTCTATCATAATTAATTAATGAAACCATTCATTGATTAATAGCTAATCAGTTAATTTATTCAAAAAAAGAATATTTTCAGACTTCAAATTTTTTTCCCTGTAGCAATTTCGTTATAAATATAGCAATTATTTAACTAACTATACTTTAGGGTAATACATTTACTTCATTACGAGAATACAATACTAAATATTATCGTCCCTTCTAATTACTAAATAAATTACACAATCATCATAATATTTTAAATATATGATGATATTTCAGACAAAAATGATGATATGACGATAATTCAAGCAAAAGCTATTCTTCATAACTAGATCATTTTCTTCAAACCTTACGTATAAGGGTATTAAATTAAAGAAAAATCAAAGATCCTAATATTTATTTAATTGATTGTTTCCCTATTAAGAAATTGAAATATATATAATTCTTATTAGTCACATATTAGTAGTTGGGACTAACCTTTTCAACTATTTATTACTGTTTTCAAAACTCTAATTTCCATGTTGACGTTAACAATATCAAATGCTGTTCTAATCTAGTTGGGAGCATGGTTAGTGTAAACCCTATGATATAATAAATTGCTAAATTGCTTTGCTATTACGTATCAATATTAAGAATTTTATTTTATTAATAATCTAAATTTCTCAGTATGATCATATGCTTATAGCAGAAACCGGATCATATGCCTGTAACTGCAGACATCCGTTTCCTCGAATGGAAAAATTAGCTATGAAACTCAGCAAGTTTTTAGCCTCTCTTACACTGTTTCCTACTTTTTTAATTTTGTAATTTTCCCCATTGACTGAGAAACTTATTATCCTCTAAAATCAACAAAGTTAACAATCAAAACTTAAAGAAAGAAAAAGCATTAGTAGAATAAATCATCAAATATAATAGAAAATTAATTAACAAGCATTAAAACTAACAACCAACAAGAATTTAAGATGAAAATGACGAAAAAACTGTAAAGAAAAATTGTTTTGTTTCTCCGCACATATCATGTTTCTTCATCAGTCACTTGATGATATTTTAAGAATCGTGACTTAAATTGCTTCATTTTCAAGGCTATTCTAAATGTAATCAAATTAGATGTTTTCTGTAATAATTTGATATTATATATTCGGTAAATAACTCAAATAACTAAAAAAATATCATTCATGTGGCTACCTATCTGAATACCACCTGGTGGAAATTTTGTTTATGTCATCTATTAGTCTGACGGGATATCTTTTCTCTTATCAGTTCTCGTGGTAATTTCATTTTGTATCATCCTTCAAAACATCCGAGATGACACAATGTTGTGAATTTACGTCTGTTGAAGATGTCATAATTTCCTCTAATTTTTTTAGTTCAGTGACACAGGAAATAATTTAACCACATTTATTTTCGGATATAAATTAATAGTAGATAACTGTTTATATTGATTGCGTTTTTACGGGTTTTCCCATGTTTTCCTTCAGAGCCGTGTCTAGATATTCCTTCATTAAAAAAAAAAAAAAAAAAAAAAAAGCCTCCCTATGTGTAATATGTGTATTTTTTTGCTTACGTATTTTTAATCGTACTTTTGTAGTGGTGATTAATGCATAATAGCAGTTGCTTGTGCGAAAGAAAATAACTCTTTTAATGACTTACAGCTTAAGAAAAGAATGCAAAAACTATATTGCTACTGATAATTCAGTCATAAAAATGCAGTAAAATAACTGATACTAAAATTCACGCCTTTTTTCATAATACATGTTTTAATGAAACAAAACCATCAATAACTTTTTTTTTCGAAACCTAGAAAAATCATGTTCGCCAGTTTTCGTAGACAAAGTAAAGACAGCTATTTTTCTGTTGCTCTTACGTTTTATCCCGTTTTTGCGGCTGTAGCACTAATAACTGGCAAATTAACAAAAAATTCGTAAAGAAGCCTTGAAATTCTGATCGAAGAAAGTATACTCTATGCATGAATTATCTTTAAGGATTTAAGTTGATAGTGCTTAGAATTACTAAAATAGCGTAGTTTTTAAAAGTGAATCATCTGATGTAGTTTTGGAAAATTTAACAAAAAATAAACTTGTGTAAAAATATTAATAACATGTTTCTGCATTCTTCATACATATAAAACAAGATTAGGACTGGGTGACAAAGACCGCTAGGGCAGTCTGCTTGTGGGAAAGGATGCCTCCGTACAGAAAGTTTTAAGGTAAACTGTCTCGTGTTTACATTACACGTAAAGAAAACCACAAAAATATCATTCAGCTAGCCCTTTCCACGTCGGAAACGGAAGCCAGAAGCCAGGAAAAATTGCTATTGCTTCGCTACTTTAATTAACATTTGACCAAAATGTTGCGTAAGTGTATAGACAAACATTATGCAACACTGTTGCGTAAGTGTTGTGCGACACTGTTGAATAACTCATGTTATTCTACATTGTTGTGTAATTCATGTTATTTTACGTACGAGTATCACGTATGAGTGTACGCATCACAAGTACTAGCATCACATTTTTATTTCAAAAATAGATGAAATTAAATATTTACTGAAGTTGTTTTTACAGAAACACCCTGTTTAAAACGTTGGTTTTATAGAAACCCCACACACAAGCGACCAGTCCCTTTTCTGCAAGTAGAAAAAGTATGTGTTTTCGCATTATTAAAATGCTTGTAGAATCATTAGGCTTTTTTGAAGCAGAAGAGATAAAAAATGCGCAATGTCCTCGCGAAATCATAATCCAATCGCCAAATCCTGGTGGTAAAGAATCTTTATCCACCACCTTTTAGTTCGGACGCCACTGTAGAATTATTACTTTTTTCTTTTTTCTTTTCTTTTTTTTTTTTTTTTTGGAAGCAGGAGAGATAGAGTATGAGCAGTGACCTCACTGGGACTCGAACCTGGACCTCTCGAATACGCGCAGAGTGTGTTAACTGTTACATCATGAAGTCATGCAGAAATGAGGGAGAAAATACCTCATAAGCTTGCATATTGAATTCTCTCTTAAATACTTATGAATAATTTAATTTGATATGTTCTAGAGTTCTTTAAGTTGGAGCTTCCTTTTGGAAGCAAATTGCTCGATAAACTTACATCTTTTCTAACGATGAATGGAGAAGAGAGCTACATATCTCAAAAAGTAAACTATATAGACGAAGTTACCAGTTGCTTTAAATTATTTCTGTTTAGTACTGAAACACGAGTTATTTGTATATAATAATATTTACACTGATGATAAAAAATGCAGTAAACGATAAGGAATAGTTATGCAAATATTTCGTTATCATCGAAAAAAGAAAAGTCAGAAATCTTTTAGACGTGTACCGCAAATACTGCTCAGTCTAGCCTCTGTGAGCTACAATGCCAATTTCAACTCTCAGCACACGCAAACTCAGGCAGGCACACACAGAACGCTTTTCTTGACATAGTATTCATTAAAAGGTCACGTCACTGCAGGCGTTGGTAACGCGGTTTTCGGCGCCTTGTTCAATGTTGTTGTTCAATGGCATAAACTTTTCCTTCCCAACAGAATAAATCTATGGAAATTAAAACTGAGAACTCTGAGATTATTAAACAGAATATCGACACCCTAAATCTTGTTCCCAAAGTTATTTGCAAGAAAATAATGGACGTAAGGTTTTTTGCCTTTTCCATTCATTTTGCGTGTCATTGAGCATGACTATCAAGAAACCGTGTGCTGGTAAGAATCTTTACAGGAGTGTCATCTAGAACTACAGATTTTAGACTGCACGGAAAATTAAGTCATTTGCATTTATTTAACATTCCGTAATAAAAACTGGACTCAGCAACAGATGTCCTAAACCAGTTGTAATAGGTGTTTTATGGAAAATGAACTGATTTTTCTGGACGCGTCTCTAGAAAGTGTGGTTTCATCTGTACAAAATATCCGAAAAGGACGTATTTTCATTTAAGTAAGGCTTTCAAAATAAAATTATAGCTTCTTTCATGATCATAGATAATAAAATGTTATATGAGTACAGAAAGCTAAGAATAACATCCGTTCTTACTTATTATCTTCTACTCATTTGATTTTGACGGTACACTCGCTTTGTTGATGTCTTGTGCTACATTGTGGGTCCGCTAAAGCTGGTCTTAAACTGGTGGTCTTTTCACGGTTCGCGAATCTATTTCAGTTATGTATTTGTTGTTAACACATTACTTATAGTTTTAGAGACATATATGAATTGAGCTTATTTAACCAACTGCTTTTGAAGGAAAATTGGATAGAATGAACAGACTGGGGCTTTGTCACTGTATGCCGTGTATAGTACATATAGTGTATGCTTGCATGCCAAACTACATGAGGGTGGGAGAACTTCCTATGCCTGCACAATCAGTAAATTTAGTTCGCCAGCCGACAGTTGGTGGCTCTTCAGAATCCTGGTATTTTCAGTTTTTTCAATTAAGTTGGTACTTCTGGTGTAGTGTCATTAGATTATTTTGAAGCAGAAAGCGTGAAAAATGTGCAATGCCCTCGCCGGGTCTTGAAACTGGACCTCTCGAATACGCACCAAGTGTGCTACCGTTACACTTCGAAGGCATGCTGAAAGGAGGGAGAAAATACCTTATACTGATATATACTTTCCTTAAGTCAATCACTAGTTAAATAGCTGAATGCATAGCTGTGGAGTTCATATTACTAAAGCACCGGTTTCCAAAAGTTAAGCAACAAACGGAAGAGTGGTGATGACTCAAAAAGTAAGCAAGCAAATTGGAAGAAATGGGGGGGGGATAATATTTATTATAATATTTGTAACTTAAAAACACAAGAAAATTGAAGCGTCATTTGGTTTATCGACGTAGAAGACGTGAAAAATGTGCAGTGTTCTCCCAGGATTCGAGCTCCGAACCTTCCATTGGCTAGCCGGGCGTGCTATCCAGTTACAATATGAAGGCATGAGGTAAGGAGGGAAGAAATACCTTATTCCTTTTAAAGGAAGACTGGGAAGAAGAGGACCCAATCGCCGAATCCTGGTGGCGATATATTATCGCTCACCAAATTTTTGTTCGGGTGGCACTTGTACAGTTATTTGGTTTATCGATACAGGAGACGCAAAAAATGTGCAATGTTCTTGCCTGGATTCGAACTCCGGACCTCCTGATTGCTAGTCGGACGTGTTACAGTTACATCACGAAGGCATGCGATAAGGAAGGAGAAAATAGCTTATAAAATGTTATAAAAGGTATTTATATTTTGTAATATCAACAGAAACATAAAGCCTCTTAAATTCTTACATAAAAATTAAATCCCAAAAAATTTCTCAGTAGTAAGACACAACACGAATACAGACCGAACACAAATACAGACCTGACATCGATGTGTTTAGTGTTTTGATCACTTCTATTTAGGGCTTGGAGTTGTGGCTGGAGATAGCAGCACATCTCCCGAGAGCATCCCACATGCTCAATGGGGTTAACGTGAGGATAGCGTGCTGGCCATTCCATACAAACCATAGTTATTTCTTCAAGAAATTGGTTTACGAGGAGAGAAGCAGTGTGTGCGCGGGTTTTTATCTACTCGCAAAATGTAGCTATCATCAATTGCGGCACCATACTGATGAACAATAGGATTCAGTATGTTGTCTCTGGGCACTGAGAGTTCCATTTGGCAGCACATACAGGTCTTGTGCGCCTGCCTAAATTATTCCTTCCCATACAAGAACTTAACAAAGGCCCACCAGCAGCCGAGCGGTTAAGTTGCTGAACACTGGTAGTTCGCACTTGTGTTCGATTCTAGGCGAAGGAGCTGGTTGCATGAGCGTTTTCGCCCCATATGTGATGCGTATTTGAACCAGTTTCCATGAAAAAGACCTCCACGAAGGCATCTCTTCCCTTAGACAGATAGCCCTAATATGTTTTGTTCTTGTTGCTTATGCTCACTTTTCTGAAGTAGTTAGCCCAAGCCCACGAAGGAACGTTAGATTACATCTGTCGTTGGCAACGCAACAGCCTTGAGCAGAATTCAGGTGCCAGTGCGATTTAGCTCAGTTCTGCCCTCAATTTTGATGGAGAGCACACCGGGGGGATGTTACGGGTCCGAGAGTCTCCCACCCTTCTTCCCTTCCACCGAACCACACAAGAGGACATTCGGCTTGCCGCATATTTAGAGTGCCGCCATGCCGCATCGACACTATACATTTACAAACATCCATGCCTTCTCTGGGATTCGAACCCGGGCCCTTCGACAAGGCTGTCAGTGACACTAAACACTATACCAGTTGGGCGGTCTAATATGTTTTACCATAATCAGTGTATTTAATTATGGCAAAGCACACTAGGGCTATCTGCCTAAGGGGAGGGATGCCTTCGTGGAGGACTTTCTAAGGGAAACTGGCTCGTATACACGTTACACATGGGGAAAACCACGTAAACGCCCATGCAGACAGCCCGTTCGCGGGATTCGAACCTCGGACAGAACTACCAGTGTTCAGCGACTTTTACCGCTCTTTTACCATAATTAAGTAAGCCATCAGTGAATAGTGCAGATCTCCACTGATTCACCACTGAAGTAACATGGTGACGAAAGGCAGAAACATGCTCTGTCTTAAAATCCATAAACCTCAGCTTAAATACTCTCATTTTACATTCTGGTGAGGAGACAGATCGGATAAGTTATAGTAAAGGCAGAAATTATAAATAACTGTTTAATTTAATAATAAATTTTAATCTTAAATAATAATAAATCTTGCATTTTCCCGCACCAGAATTTAAGAAATTGCAACGAAGATCTTTGAAGACGGTGATAAGATTTTAAATTCTAAACCTACATATGAGCAAACTTTTACAAACATGAACTTACAAGTCCAAAGCTAAATATATATATATATTTAAACTGAAGATTCAGTTTCCAAGGATAACACGTCATCAGAATATTTATTTGTTTCTCATCTCCTTTCCTGCATCTGGAAGGAAAAATATTTTAGCAAACATAAATTTAACATTTCATATATTTCACATGACATTTCCATTCCATCAAAAGTCTTTTACATTTTGCACTTTCTGTATATTTAATTTCTCACCCCTGCTCTTGAGCACTGTACTGTATGCGGGTGTGTGTTAAACTGTACAACGTATTCCACACTGTCTCCTAACAAGAAATCCCACATAATAATCATTTAGACATACTAGACCTCAACGAACACCTTATGCGATAAGCTTAAATTAAGGTGTTATAAATAAGGTGTTATTTAAGCTTATGTGATAAGCTTACGTAACATCGTATGTGATAAGCTGCACTTGTACCTAATGTGATAAGCTTAAATTCGTTATAAACTTTCATGCTGGCTGCAGAGCCTAACTTTTAACTACTTACAAACACTACGCTAGCTTCGACTTATTATCACATGCTAGACTGTACTTGGTGTCTCAGATATATATCAGCAACTTTACTTTTACAAAATCATTAATAGAACTCTTTACAAAACAGTTAACAAACATACTTCATGAAACACTTACAATTCATTTATATTCAAAGATTATTCAGCCTGCACTTTACATTACAAAGAACAGAATTTGCTTCAATCTATTCTACAAATACGCCAAAATTTTCTCAAAACAGTCTCTTGGACTCTTGGAATATCAAGCTTAAACTCGAAACTCAAAATCTTTCAGATAAATTCATACTTAAATTAAAACGCTTGTAGAGACATTAGGTATTTTTTGGAAGCAGGCAAGATGAAAAATGAACAATCGCCTTCGCCGGGAATCGAAGCACGGACCTCTGGAATACCGGTCCAAAGTGCAAACCACTACACCACAAAGGCACGCTAAGAAGGTGAGAGAAATACCTTATATACTCCCCCTTTTAAAGGGCGACTGGGATTTTTAGGGGAACCAATCTCCAAATCCTAGCTGAGGAGAATCATCATCCAACAATGCGCAACTGCTTTCGCCGGGAATCGAACCACGGACCTCTGAAATACCGGCCCAGCGTGCAGGACCACTACACCACGAAGGCACGCTAGGAAGGGGGAGAAATACCTTATAAGCTTCTTGCTGCGTAAAGATTTATAATGTCTTTGTCCGAGGTAAAACTCCACATAACCAATAGCTGTTGTACTTACATATGAACTAAAACTCAATACTTAAGGAAAATAAATTTTACTTACCTTTTGCTTCGGTAGTACTCCTTCATCCGCTTCTCCACAAACTCATTCCAGGAGGAATAATTTGTCACACTCTGAAGTCGAACGTTCGGCGAAACCGTTGATCCACTTCAGTGTGATGCGTTTTTCCTGGTGTCCGCCGAAAACATCGCGACAAAACATCGCTGACGAAAACGTCGCGGTGAAAACAACGCAAGGCGAAAATGTCATGGTACAAAACATCGTGGGAGAAAAGAAAGCAAGTTCTTAAACATCGTGGTAAAAAATATCGTGGTCGAAAATAAAGCGGTTCAAAAACTTTGCAGTTTAAAAATATCGTTGTCGAAAATATCGTGGTAAAAAATTAAGTACCTGCAAATCATCGCATACATGCGTTTTCAGATTTTAAAAGCTGTAAATGCTTATTCGTATCATGATTTGGGAGTGCAAGAATGAAAGAGGGATTCTTTTACTTCCATATTTCATATTTTTGAACGAAATAATAAATTTTTGCTGAAAAAGTAAGAAGCAAGCGTAAGCATTTAAAAATTGAAAATGAGTAGAAAATTAATGCAACTTATAGAACTTAATAGAATTTTAAATTTAACGAATTAATTAATTAACAAAGGTCATTAATAAATTAACCATTTTTTTTATTTTACTGATAAATTTCATGAAAAATACAGTCTAAAAATGCTTAGGAAAAGAAAGATAAATAACTGCATAAGGTTACTTCTATAAAATTTGCTTAGTTACTGATCAAATTATTTTCTTTCACATTTGTTAATCTGATATTGTTTTAGTGAAAATATATATTGTCTTGCTTCCGTTTATTCTTAAAGCGTCGTTAACGTTTTCATGTATTAGCGTGCAATAAATTTTTTTTGGATATCGATTTGTTAGTTATGACGAAAGTCAGTTACGTAATATGTCAGTATGGGATTTCAAAAACGAATGTGTGCGATGTTATCGCCATGCGATGATTTGTAGGTTCTTTATTTTTTACCGCGATATTTTCGACTACGATGATTTTAAACTGCGAAGTTTTTGAACCGCTTTATTTTCGACCACAATGTTTTAAACCATGATGTTTTCTCCCACGATATTTTGTACTACGTCGTTTTCGCCTTGCGTTGTTTTCTCCGCGACGTTTTCATCCGCGATGTTTTCAGCTGTAATCCTTTCCCTTATCCGTGTGGACTTCCGCTCGGAGTAGGGAAATTCTGGAGTCGCCGCCACTTCCTTATTTCTGGATTTGGAAATCTCTTTTGAGTTTCTTGTAGCTTCATCGGCTGGACTGCTTGCTGATTTGCTGTCGGAAACCTCTTCTAATTCTTTCGGAACTTCCTCCGCTCTGGTGGTTCGTCCTCCTTCGGCCATTTGCCACGTGAATTCTGTCTTGAATTCTGTCTTTGCCACGTGAATTCTGTTTTGGTATTCTGTCCACGTGAATTCTGTCCGTACTTCTTCCGGTCGCTGTAATCCTCTCTCGTACCTGATTTCCCGTTCGCTGACTTCCCACTCGCCATTGTTGATCACTCGGTATAGAGAGATGAGGTGCAATTCTCATTAACTGGGAACGCAAACACCAAGAACTGCGTTCAATGGGCTGCCGAAAATCTCACGATATGTAACCAGCACCCTTAAAAGAAACTAAAGTGAGTGTGGTTGCAGCATCTCGTTCTCGGTTCGTACTTTTTCGAAGAGTTCATTTCCACAAGTATAAAAACCTGCTGCATTACAAGTACTTGGTATACAACAATGTTGCAGAATTACGCAATTCCAGAATTGTAGCACTGAAATGTCGTTAATGACATTGTATGAATGCAAGACGGTGCCTCTACACATGCCCACATCTGTTCGGCAAGTTCTGCAACAGCCCTTTGGCGATAGAATCATATCACGTAACTTTGCGGAAAACATTTAATGTAAGGAAGGACTATTAAGAATCCTGTGCCTAGGCTGCAATGATTTAATTAAATATAATTTTAATTAAAGGGGAATACTCCTATTAAAATTCTTATATTTCGAATTAAGTTAAAAGAGATAAGAAAGTAAAAGAATTGCAGTTTGAAGTCTAAATAAATTCTGATTTATACATTCGTAATTTTTAAGTAATATTTAGAAAATTTGTTTTCATTTTTAAAAGATTTAGGAAAATATTTTTTAATTAGTATTAAATAGTAAAAGTCAAACCAGTACGGAAACATTGCTGTACTACCAATGATGGGAAATAAGTTAATTCTCCCTGAAGAGTCGGTATTATTTCATTATCTTTTCAATTGCTCATTTTTAAGTAATTTTCTTTATATGGCCTTTAATTATTATTAAAAAATTTTTATCATGCATATCTGCTACTATTGACCACATTTGGAATGACACTTCTTGCGCTTGCATTAACCTGTGACCTTGAAAATTTAATCAATTCGACATTTTACCCAGATAAATGTATTGCCGAAATTTCGCTACTGTACAATAATTTTTTCTTGGTGCTTGGATTTTTTTTTTTTCCCGTTGGTGAAGATGTCATGGTTAGGAGGGTACGATGAAAGAATTTAGTGGAGATCAATTCACTTTTTAATCTCAGCCGAGATAACTTTGCTGATGATAGTTGTAATGGACTGGCAATAGATGTAACACTGCGTCGATGGAATGATGGACTTGCAGACAGAAGTGCCCGAATTCAACATAATTTTATTATTAAAAAAATTGCTTTATCCAGTAATAGTTACTATAATGTACTATACATATGTATTCTCTATATGTAACAGTATCACAAATTTTTATTTTAAAACAAAATGATTCTAATATTATTTCTGCGCAATATGCTGCTGAAAGATTATATATATGTGTGTCTTGATTTGGGAAATGTCACACTTATGAGAAATTGAAGCATGAAGCATAATTGGAGACGTAGCAACATTTATTTTATTTTAGTTAAACATTTTGCAGCCTCAAATAACTTGGTACATTAACGGAGCCTGTTCCAGAACGTGACATTTACATTTTTAATATCTTTGCAGTAAGAAGAGAGCAGCAACCAACATTTTAGCTTGGCCGAGGTGCAGAGGTGAAGTGCTTTGCATTCAAGATGGAATTTTAATTCAGAATGGCCCACCAGCGGTCGAGCGGTAAAGTCGCTGAACACTGGTAGTTCGGTCCGAGGTTCGAATCCCGCGAACGGGCTGGCTGCATGGGCGTTTTCGTGGTTTTCCTCATGTGTAACGCGTATACGCATCAGTTTCCCTTGGAAAGTCCTCAAACGAAGGCATCCATCCCCTTAGGCAGATAGCCCTAGTGTGCTTTGCTATAATTAAATAAACCAAACCAAACTTAATTCAGAATGGGATAATTTCAGTTTCGATACTATTTGACTAGATAATTAATAAAGCTCTAAAATTATTATTGGCTGTTTGAGTTTTAGTTTCATTTGCGACACCAGCGTTATGAAACATTAAGATTTAACGTAGTGAGTTAATTTTAGTCAAGAATGCCTTTAAGAACATGAAGAAACCATTATCAAGAGTTTGAACGAGGTCGTATAATATGGCTACGAGAAGGTGAATTTATGGAAGTATATGATTATGGATGTATTTAGAAAAGTTGAAGTCTAGAGTAAGTTCTTATTAACAATTACTGTTTTTAGAATAGAGAGGAGAACTAACCGAATTAAAATGAAGAATTAAAGGTCTTTTGATAGTTTAAGTTGTAGTTTTGATTTACATATTTTTTATTTTACATATATATTGTAAATTATGTTCATTAATGCATAAGCTCATCCTATGAATGTGTATATGTATGTATTTCTGTAAGCATGTACTGAAAATAATCTATTCTAGAACTAAGTGTATGTGTAGGAGTTTAGGTAAAAGTATGAGGGACACCAGCAATGTACCATGGGTCAACCAGTACGTGTAGAGATATAATAGCTTAGCTATAGGTATAAATTAAAAAAAAATCTGAAATGTTTCAGATTTTAAATTACGTCAAAAGGGGCGTTTTTTTTTAACGTTTTGTGTGTTACCTTTATTAAATATCACGTTCTTTGCACTTAAACTATAAAATTTAGTTCAATAGCAATGTCGCAAAATAATTTTAAAATTAGCATATCTTTAGAATTTCCGATACACAGTTCGACGCGCTAGAGATAAAAAGGTTCCCCCCCCCCCCGTAGAGTGTTGCCATTGCTCGCTTTTAAATCGTTAAGTTTTTTACTCAAAAATTCGTGAAAGTTTTAGAAAATATGAAATCGATCATAAAACAAATTCCAAATTTAAAATTTGGGATTTCAGATGCCCATATTCGCAGCAGGATTACGTCATTCAAAATTGGATGGCTCTAGATACCGTTGTTTTACCACAATGCGAGAAATATACATACATTTATGCAGATTTTTCATTATTTAATTTCTTCGAATATAATGCAGAACTCTAGCATTTGGTGGCAACAGTTTGAAAAGTGAATCGACATTTATAGGAGTCCGACGCAAAATGCCAAAACGAAAGTAATAGTCCTTTGCAACTCAAATCCCTATGGACTAAAAAACGTAAAAGACGAGAAATGCTAGAGATTTCTTTTAGTTGAATCGGAAATGCTTGCGTATTTGTCTTTGGGTACCCCAAAAGCTAACCTTTCGTATAAAAAACGTCGAACTCAAATTTCTCATTAATAACTCCGATCTTTAATTGTAGACCAATTCTAGTTATAACATATTTACTCTAGTAAATATGTTTAAGCTGTTTAATATACTTTTTCTAAAACTAATATTGAGTAAAATTTTTAATTACTTTCACCAACAGTAATATTAAATCTTCCAAGTTTTGCGGCATGTCTAGAGAATTCCACGGCACACCTATTGAGAAATCCAGCACTAAGCGAAAGTAAAGCAAGAAATGTTACTTCAGGGACTTAAAGCTCTTTAGCGTCAGACATTATCCCGAATACAAGCAAAAGCAGTTAAAGATTAACAGCCTTGGGACATCTATTAATGTTAAAGGTATGCACAAATTATCGACCGTATGCTTCTTTGCCTTAAATTATTCGTTTCCATACGAGGTAAACATATTCGATTACAAGAAAATTCAGTACATTTACTTATCATTGCTAAAATTACATATATATGCACACACATACATCGTGCCCACAAAAGTTCTCATGCGAACTTTCCTTCCGTAACCGTTGGTCGTAGTCATATACTTCCAATTGCAAAGTGTTTTAAAGGACGAAAGTATTCATGTTTTAATATTTTTAAATTTTAAAAATCAGTTTTGTAAAATTTACGGAACTTTACAATTTATACACTTCCCTGTCCTATCATATTATATTTATGAAACGTTTGTTATCGTTATAAGAAAGCACAAACAAACGATTTGACTCCGTGCGAAAAAAATTTACCTTGACATTTAATTTCAAAATTAAAAAAATTTTAAATCCTTTTTTGGCTTTCGTTGAGAGGTCGGTTAAATTATTAAAATGATTCGAGGTTGATTTTTTCTCCTATCATATCTTTCAATGATATTGTTTCGTGATTTACTAGCGTGTAATATTCTTTAATTTATAATTTTATTAAATCTGGTATGCCGAAAGAATTTTGATACAAGTAATTTTTAAGTTTTCAGATGCTAAAAACACGTTACTAATATCTCATGCAGTTACTAATTCTCATGCAGTTCAATTACTTTAGAAGCATAATTCAATAATTATACAATAAACTAGAAATTGCTTTCGTTTTTTAGCTTGCGAAACATTTGATTATTATGTTATGTTCTTGTAGCTATTCATGTTCTCCCAATGGCAAGAAGTACAATCGTGGCAAGAAGTGCAAAATTGCGCCTGTCGTTGGCAACAGCCTTAAGCACCATACAGGCGACAGTACGACTTTGCTCATTTCCGCCCCCAATTTTGATGGAGAGCACCCCCCGGGAGAGGTCAGGTACGAGAGTCTCCGCTTCCTCGTTCCCTACCACTTACCTCTCGATAGGACTTTAGAATATTTAGAATAATATTAAACATTTAAAGTGCCCCATGCCGCACAGACACTATACATTTACAAACACCCATGCCTTCTTCGGGATTCGAATCCGGACCCTTCGGTATGGCAGTCAACGATGCTAACCGCTATCCTGGTTGGGCAGTCACTGAATCCTTAGAACTGTAAGGTTTTTTTGGAGAATCCCAACCCACCCTCAGAAAAACATGCTTTAAAGTAATATTTAAAGTAGATCAGTATGTTATAGGTACTTCATATAAAGACAATTAAAGAAAGATATTGTATTTTTATTAAAAAAAATTAACATAAAATTAGTGTAACTTACTCATTAATGGCATTAGCTCGTGCTCCGCGTGCTACCATTCATTGCATTATATTTAGTGACTGAAGTATGATTATACTGTTTTGTATAAATTGTCGAAATCTGGCTCCGTTGACGTCACTTGCAGTCGCATTTTATATTCTGCATTTAATTTGTTTCTATATTTTATTTTTGTTGCAGCAGACACTCGGAAAGATTTTCACCGAAATACGTTGCTCCGAATGGCATTAAAATGTTTATAACTTCGTGAGAAATATTTTTTCATGCATATCGACTGAAAAATTGAAAACGGGAACTACTTTCGCACGTACGTCACTGCTGACATCGATATCCTACACACGAAACTTCTTATTAATTTTCAAAGGTAACTAAATGTATCCTCACCACTTCCTTCTCATCTTGGTTGTCGACTTAAAAAAACTTCTCTACCATAAGAGAGAACAATCAAGCTGTAGAGACTTCAGGTATTTTTTTGTAAGCAGACGAGATGAAAAATAGCAAACGCCTTCGCTGGGAATCGAACCACGGAACTCTGGAATACCGGCCCAGAGTGCAGAACCACTACACCACGAAGGACACTTGGAAAGCGGGAGAAATACCTTATAAAGCAAGGGGTTGGCTGTTGACAAACTACAAAACCCTGATATTTTAAATGCCTGTAAAACTAAGCTCACAGCTAATCTGAAAGCAGAGGTAACTATACATAATAACAATTACAGTCGTTAAACAAATGATATGTAATTCTGCAAATGAAACCACACCAGAGAAGAAAAAGAACAGAAGTAAGGACTGGCATGATTTCGAATGTGCAATGGTTACATCAAAGAAAAATACTGTCTAATAAATTAACGATTCAAAAGCATTATACCAGAAGAGGAATACAAGAAGTTAAGAAGGCAGGAAAAGATTCTACATAGAAAGAAAAAGAGGCTTTTCAAGAAAGCCGCTTGATTTGCAGTCATGCACATTTTCTTTGAGCAGGCGTTGTATATCTGCTATGATGGGTGATGGATGGAATGGATCACGAAGAGCGAAGATTGCTGACTGACTATCTGGATTGGATTGGATTGGATTATTCAATTACGGCAAAGCACACGAGGGCTATCTGCCTAAAGGGAGGGATGCCTTCGTGGAGGACTTTCTAAGGGAAACTGGCTCGTATACACGTTCACATGAGGAAAACCACGAAAACGCCCATGCAGCCAGCCCGTTCGCGGGATTTAAACCTCAGACCGAACTACCAGTGTTCAGCGTCTTTACCGCTCGGCCGCTGTTGGGGCTGACTGACTATCTGAGAAAATGCAAACTTCTCGGTCAAAAAAACTTCACAGCTGTTTTTAGAGCATGGCGCAATGCTACTGCTTATGCTTGGAATACCAATCTATTAATTCCAAGGTATCCTTTCCATGTTTCTAAGACTTTATCATGATATTGAGAAATAAAAGCGCAGCCTGCCTCTTCGTGATTTTTGAGCCATCAGTGACTATGCTGATGTTATTTGCACCCCCTGTGTCTCTTACCCGCATTTCCTGAAAGTAACTGTACAGAAGAAGGGTTAAAAGTATCTTTTACTAACTCTTTAAAATTTACAATGCGTCAACTCGACGCTAACAAACTACGCCTCTGCTTGGGCGGTAACTGAGATCAAAGAACTGACTAAAGATATGAAGATATGTACAAGTCGTCGAACTAAACTACAGGGCTAAGAATAATTCCTGTTTCCTAAACCCCCGTCGAAAATTAGTGGCAGCAAGTACTATGCATAGTTTTCCAGAAAATGAATTTAAATACTATTTACCAACATATTTTTTCACTGATACTGATTTGGTTATATGGTTTTTACTGAGAAGAGTAAATTCCTCCCCCCCCCCCAGATTTCGTTTTTCATGAAGTATGTAATTGAAAGCTAAGTGGTTCTTTTTATAATCAACTGCAATCTATTTTAAAATTTTTGGTGTCAATGTTTAATTAAACTTTATCAGTCCCGGGAAGTATAACATCCCGTACTCAAAAACTACTCTCAATATTACATGAAGCCGTATCTGATAAGTTAAACATATATCTTGAAGTTAGAGACAGCTAAAATTATAAATAGGATTATGTCATCAAATTCCTAAATAAGGTCAAATTTTCAAAACTATAAATTAATGAATCTAATAAACAAACTGTAATGGCAATGCAGTATAAGGTATCCACTCAACATTCTAAAAGTAATGAACAGTTAAAAAAAAGGGCTAAATGGAAAAAGTAAAAAGAGCTTTTATCAGCACATACCATTGTGATATTCCCCTTAGGTATGCGGAAGATCTAATCCTGTCTCTGCCCTCCATTCAATTACCCTATTATCATAATGCTGAGACCGGTTTCAATGGATGAGCATCTATGCTATTAAAACACAAACAGTGAAACTTTCATCGGGATACTACATTTCATAGACGAAAGTTCTTCAAAAATTCAAGCTATCAACAAGGTTGTTCTTTGGTACTGTTTAAATTATATTAGCTATCTCACAGAAACTTTTAATACACAAATAAAAGGAAAAAAACAAGCATATCCCTCCACAATAATTATTAGTTTCTCATCTATGCCTAAATTATGTAGCCAAATTCCAAGCTATGA
Organism: Stegodyphus dumicola; assembly: GCF_044657685.1. NCBI lineage: Eukaryota > Metazoa > Arthropoda > Arachnida > Araneae > Eresidae > Stegodyphus > Stegodyphus dumicola. The sequence continues at coordinate 189,740,842 of NC_140781.1, forward strand.
ATTTACTTCAGAAAAGTAACTGTTCGGGTACTTTTCTTAAGTCTTAAATTTTGAACTATGGTAATAACCTAACAAAGTTCAAAGTTCAAATTTAAACTGAAATTACAAGGTCAATAAAATGAGGAAAACAAATCTTTCAAAGAAACCAAAAAAAAAAAAAAAAAAAAAAAACTACATTTAATTTAAATAAGTTCTCAGATCTACACACTGATATTTAAATGGTGTTCGAATTTTTTTCTTTCTTTGATACATAAAATATGGTATACTTTATTAAGTTATTCACCAATACTGTTTCTAGGGAAGAATGCTATTCTAGTGACAACTAAGGAAGGGGGGACGAATAAACTACCGAAACCAATTGCAAATTTTAAATGATTGAAAAGCATTGAATTCCTGAAAACAAAAAAGGAAGATCTTCAGAAATATTTCCGCAGTAATATGGAATGCAGGACAGCAGCTAAATACCTTGCCTAAAAATAAAAACAACGTATAAAACAAATAGCTGATCAATTAAAGTTTTCATTTCACTAAATACAATAGGCTTATCATTAATGCGTTTTACTATAAAGAATACCATTGATAAAAAATTTATCTGAAGCATTTAAGGTAAACATTATTTGAAACACCAAAGTATAGTCTTCTTGAGGTCAAACTGTCTTCTTGCAGACAACAAGTGCAATTTGTAGACAATAGTATATTCCAGATTGAAAAAATTAGTGGAAGAAAATAGATAAAACTATATAGGAAGAGAGACCATTTATCTATTTTCGCTCTAAAAAGAACTTCTTGTAAATTTAAAAGTTCTTATAATCTACTGAAATGAAAAATTTAAAAATAATTTTTTTTATGATTTGGCAGAAGACATTGAATGTACTGCAATAAAATCTGTAAAGGTATTATTTAAATTAACTAATTTTCATGATTTCGGGTTTTACTACAACATCCCTTCCGTTTCCTAACCAAAATGCAAATAAGGTAGCCAGTATTTAAGTTGAGGGTTTTGGAATTTAAATTCCAAAACCCTCAACTTAAATCCAAAAACAACTTAAATCCAAAACTCTGTCTTAAGACAGAGTGTGTTTTTGGACTCGCCTGCACAGTCGCCTGCATAGTTTTTTTGTCAGCTCTGATAGTTGTAAGGCCTACCAACGGCCGAGAGGTAAAGTCGCTGAACACTGGTAGTTCGGTCCGAGGTTCGAATCCCGCGAACGGGCTGGCTGCATGGGCGTTTTCGTGGTTTTTCCCATGTGTAACGTGTATACGAGCCAGTTTCCCTTAGAAAGTCCTCCATGAAGGCATCCCTCCCCTTAAGCAGATAGTCCTAGTGTGCTTTGCCATAATTAAATACACCACACACCACATTTCAGATAAGCTCTGGTCCAAACAGAGACAAAATGGACAAGCTTACTAAAGAGTAGTAGTTCGACTCTGGCTCAAAACCCAGCAAACGAGTTAGCTGCATTGGTGTTTTCGTGGTTTTCTCCATAAGCAACATAATTATGAGCCGAGTTTCTTTTGAAAGTTCTCCAAGGCATCCCTTTATTTGGGCACAAAGTCCTCGTGTGCTTTGATGTATTCAACTTAGCAAATACACCATCAAATAAACTATCTCTTTCTTTCAAAACATGACGTCTAAAAGCATGACGTGTACCTGAGGACGCAAAGAAGCAAACTTTGAAACCTAAATTCTAATTAAAAACTAGAGAGTTTCAGAAAGGTGATTTTCTAAGTGCGTTTTCATTATTATGGATGTCCTTCAAAGGTTTTTAGAAAACAATTTTATTATAATATCTTAGAAAATATTATACATAGTCAAAAGTCTACCCGCATAAGTATACCTTTAATTAAAGGATTTTCTTCTGGCAGTGTTTCGTACTTGACTTACATATAGTAAACTGAATTACATTATTTGATTATCACAAAACCCACCTGAGGTACTTCCTGTGGGGGAAGGAGGATATTGTGAAAACGTTCTATGTTAAAATCTATATACTCTTAACACATCTCGAAAACGTCATATAACCAGTCCCATTCGACCCCCGAGAATGGAGCTGTTAATGTTTCATAACTTCTTAATCACTGCTCGTTTTACACATACCAAAATTTAAAAGATCATGATTCGTCCAAAACTGGAAAAAATGTAAAAGTAGTACAACAAATTATAATAATTTTCGAATAGGAAGTATCTACTCGGCAACATAATATAGCACACGAAGAGCTTCAATAAGTTCTAAACCTAAGTGCGATGGGTTGGGGGGGGAAACGAGGGTAATGATTGTATTATCTTTTGGAAGTATTCAAAGGAAAGCACTCACAGCAGATATTATTATTCGATTTTTAAGAGGATGTTAAATATTGTCAAGTCAGTGACATCTGTTAATATTGAAAATATGAAGCATCGTTCGGTGACTGAGATAATAACAAAAGAAGAAATACGGATAAATTTCACGAAAACATGGTCTACGATGATAAGCATTTTTTTATATAAGAGAGAAGTTTAGACAGAGAAGCGCATCACTCGAAGATGATTCCAGACAAGGCGCAGTATGAATGTGACCACCGAAGAAGGGTGCATTGAAGTAAAAAAAAAAAAAAAAAAAATTGTGATGGAAAATAAACCAGAGATAGTTTCTAAAATTGTAAGAAAAACGAGCATCAGTGCCGGATTAAGTAACAAAATTCTGCATTAAATGGGTTAGCAGAAGTTGATGCCAGAAATAATGAAGCATCGGGGCAAATGTTCTTTAGAACACTTTTCCAAGATAAATGTGGATACAAATTTTTATTCACATCTAGTGACAGGAGATAAAAAAGGGTTTTACAGCTGTGACCCAGAAGCAAACAAGAGAGCATGAAGGGGAAATACAGAGGGTCTACCCGATTCCACAAGCTCATAAAGCAGAAACCTACCATTAAGATTTCGGGCGCTATTTTCAGCGGATGAAGAAACACTATTGCTCATTGATTTACAGTGGGGAAGAAATCTAACAGAATTCGGATTTTAAAGTCTAAGCAGAGGGTTTTCAAATCTTCTGCAACGACTCCTATATCATTAATTAAGCCATTAACTTTGAATCCAGCTGTTACTTTGCCAGCTATTAACCTTGAATCTTGGCTTCGCATTCTTACCGCCGAACTGATTAAATCACCGGTGTGAGTTTCTGAATCAACCTGCTAGGTTAAATTCAGTTGTGCAGTCTTTTTACATTTAGTTACTTTTTTATTTAAGTTCCTCACCATAAGTGGTCGGTGGGTGCGTAAACACGCAAGTTCGTGCCGTTTGTAAACGATTGTGTTCAATTAAAGGATCTTTTACACCCTTCCTATGTTGCATTCATCTTCGAGTCTTTGGGAGGAGTCGCAATTTAGACTTTTAAGTAGATCTAGTTACATTGTACGTTAGCTAAGACTAGATCCCACAATATTTCTTTTCATTTTCTCATACTTTAACGCTTGATCTCTAAAGAGGCTTTTCAGGTCGTATTTTCTCTTTGAAGATAGGAGATATGTTAGATAACGTAAATCATAATTCTAAAATATTCTATTAAATTTGGAATAGTCCCTTAATTTTCTATTTTCGCTTTCCATCCTTTACATATTGAAAACTAAAAATCAACCAACCATTAGCAAAATTTTTAATAGGTAATGAGAGGACTGCAAACCAAAAGCAAACTAGGGTCCATATTGGATGATGCTCTTGTTTTTCCGCTTCACCTCTGTCAATATCCTGCTGCATGCTGTCTTCAAAATTATATTGTTATGAATTTTGTATTTCGTTAGATATGTTTAGTAGAATTATAATTAAAATTGTTTTATATCCCCGCGCAATTGTTTTATTTTATTTCCCAGCGCGTGATAAATTTTAAGAGAAAGCTACGCCGAAAAAGTAAAAATATAAGAGCACGTGCATTTAACATTGAATAAAAGTTTATCTCCGTAATTTATATTTAATGTGAATAAATGTAATTGACTACTATGTTAGCTGCCTGTAATTCTATTTTTTTGATTTTCAGAAATCTCGAGAAGCAAAGAAATTACTAGAACTCTCTCGCGACCAATTTATAGCTATAAATAAACAAACAGAGAACATCTCAGTTGTTGTTTAGTTAGCTGCTGTTGTTATTTTTGATCGGATTAGCTTTCTCTTTGCATTGCGTTGCATTCTATTTATTGATTTTAGTAGTTTAAAGTATAACTACTGATTATATTGCGTGATATTTTGAACAATTGTACAGATATCTCTGAGCAAAATTCCAGCATTTTGTTATATTTTAGATAAAAATAAATTTTATTAACCTTTTATCGGACTTGTGCATTCAGTCTATTGCGAACCCGTACATACGCAACAATATTTTAAAAATGCAATGGTACCTATTTAGTTCTTAAGACTATTTGTTCGCTTACAGATGCGTGTCAAACTGTGGATAAAAGGATTGTTATTTAAATCTGCCACGACTGCAAGTTGCTTCTTTACGAATCCACAATGCATAATTATGACTTCAACTGTTTTTACAGAATGCTTCAACGTCTGCTCCATCAACGACGTATTTTACACATACCATATTTATTCGCATATTTTTTCCACCTTTTTCTACTAATTTTACCGCTTGAAAACCAAGCGCAGAAAATTACTTTTTGTGTACTGTTTCTGAAAAGACGGCTAAATGATAAACGTAGCGCACTAAAAAGTAGAGTAATATTATCATATTATAAATTCGAAAGGAGTTATCAATTTCTATAATATTCTTTTTATTTACAAAAATACTTTCCTATTTATGCATACACTTTACATTGTTAATCATAAATCAGAAGTTTCTAAATCATACGCCGAAAAAAACTAGTGAGAGAAAAATACGAGGACGTAGGATACTCTGTATATAGATGGATATAGATATACATTATCGTCTGGTAAAGCAAATATTAGACATCATAATATTTTTGAGTGTCATAATCTGACATGTCTTATAAGAGTTATAAACTTCACTGACAGTATTTAAATATTTACAGACAGTTACGTACAACAATATGGATTGCACTAGCAATTCTATGGCACAGGGGTGTTCAACTTCCGTATCTATATATCTCTCTATATATGTATCATCTACTTTCGATTTGAAAAATGATGCAACGCAAAAGTGAGGATCGAAGTAATAGCCTCTCTGGGTGCTAATAATACCATGATAAGAGATGTTTAACAACTGAATTATTGATTTAAGCCATAACGGAAGACGCCATGGCAAACTCAGTAAAAGAAGTATAGATTTTGAACGAAAATTCTCTAGCATACAAAGCCCAGATTTCTCGATTTTCTCGGAGTGCTGTTCATCAGTGCGGATTTCAGCTTCTCGGCCATCCACAGTACTCACCAGTGGTTTCAAGCGACTTCTTTCTGTTTCTCAAACTAAAGCGATATTGGCTTGGTTGATGTTAAAGCGACGATGATGATTTGAAGGACATAATTCAAGAAGTGTTTAAAGAGTGTGAAAAAGTACTTCTTTGCTGCTGGAATTTGAATTTGAAGTTTAATGTATAGAGGGGAGTTACATAGAAAACGTAGAAGATAATTTGAGACATGTATGTAGTTCAAACATACTAGGCTTAAAACTTACTAAACAGCGCTCGTATATCTATTGTATACAGGCTAACGGAATGCAACAATATAATTTTTTAAAATGTTAAGGTTCATAATACTAAAGTACCACAACTGAAAAAATTCCACAAATTTCGAATTTTTAGGGTTTCGAGTATAAAAACAATACCAGCTACTTAAATTCCTGACAAATTGCAATGGTTTCCTGAAATTGAAAAAAACAAGACCATCGGAAACTTCCACAAAAATGTGGAGCGTAAAGCAACGGCTGACTATCTGGCATAAAAAAGCAAAAGAATTTACGTAACAGTAGAAGGGGAATGATTAACATTTTTAGTTCACTAAAGATATAACCTGTATGCTTTGTCGTATTCGAATATGCAAACAAACTATTCATTAGAAATTTCATTAAAAATGTAAGAGAAAACTGGACCATATAAGGAAACTTGAGAAACGGATCCTCAAGAAAGGAGACTTATGCATTTGAGTAAGATTCCATGGCGCTTCCATCCCTGAATCTACACTAAACTTGACAGCAAATATTTTAACATTTCACACTGGATAACATTGATTTATTACCTTATATCCAATGCTTAACTTCTTTAAAAAAATCATCCACGCATGAATTTAAAATATTACAGTTTCAGGATTGAAAATAAATTCAGAAAATAATAATAATAATAATAAAAAACTCAAAGTTGCGGAAAATGTAATACTCAAGATCTCCTCCACAAGTATAAGAAGTCTGCTGCTGATAAGATCTGTAAAAGCGGAAACTGCCAAGCAGACAAAGAGATAGTTCAAAGCAATCTAAAAACTGGTTTTCTAAGTTTCATGATTTTCGTTTTGTGCGATCTCGAATACAGAGTATTAACGGAGTTCAAAGATGATATCATAGAACGGCCTTGCACAAGGAAGTAATTCTGACATTTCACCTCTGCCATTGAAAATGAGTCTGGTCTTGAACGAATTTCAAATCAAAACTTAAGTTTGACCTCAAACTCAAACTTCAAATGAGTCGGAAACAAAAATTGAGAAGTGGAACAAAAACTAATGGTTATAGTTTACGTTTAAAGTGTTTAGTTTATTTTTTCAGTTACTGAAATTACGGATATTTGAACATCTTCGGCATTTACAAGATTAAAAAAAATACTCCAAAATATTTGTGGTGCAAAAGTGACGGTACAAAATTGTCATATCATTTAACATTCGAAAAATGTGCGATAAAAATTGCCACTAAAATTGTTTTATTTCCCCGTGGAATGCAGCACGAGACATATTTTAAGAGAAAACTACGCCGGAAAAGCAAAAATACAGGAGCACGTGCATTTAACATTTCATAAATAGATATCTCGTAATTTATATTTAAACCGAATAAATGTAATTGACTACTGTGTTAGCTGTAACCGTAATTCCAACCTCGTGTTGGTTTCCAGAAACCTCGAGAAGCAAAGAAATTACTAGAACACTTTAGTGACCGATTGAAAGCTTTAAAAAGCCGGAGAGAGACATCTCAGCTCAGGTGTTGCTTAGTTAGCTGCTGTTGTTATTGTTTAGAGTTCAGCGAGGGGATCGGATTAGCTTTCTCTTTGCAATGCGTTGTATTTTAACGTTTTAGTATTTTAAAGCAGAGTTTCTTAAACTGTGGGTCGCGAGTCCAATTGGAGTCGCGGGACTTGCAGTAAGGGGTCTCCAAAAATTTAGAAATTTTGATATTTCTTATTACAATAATTTTATAATTACCAAACACTTTTACATAATGTATCTGAAAATAGATAAAAAAAAGAAAATACAGACAAAAAAAAAAAAAAAAAAAAAAAAAAAAAAAAAAAAAAAAAAAAAAAAACCCGTTTTGACGCTTTATTTTTTTTAATAATAGAAACGTTCATTTTACTTTAAAAATTAAAAAGTTAATGATCTGAAACTACAATAGTAATATTACAGCACAAGTGAAGAAACTGATAGTTTCACTCCCGCGTGTGTCGGATTTGTGCAATTCTTATGGGGTCCCACAAAATTTTCGTAAATATTAGGGGTGTCCTCAGACCAAAAAGTTCAAGAAATCCTATTTTAAAACATAGCTACTGATTATATTACGTGAAATTGTACGAATATCTCCGAGGAAAAAATCCAGCGTTCTGTTATATTTCTTGTGATAAAAATAAATTTTATTAACCTTTTATCGGACTTATGCACAAACCCGTACGCACGCGACAGTATTATTCCTTCTCCATACAAAGCAAACAGTGAGATTTAGTACTTAAAATTCTTACCGTGGTTTGTATATATTTCTTTCTCCTTCAAAATTTCGATTATAAACTATTTTTAATTTTTGCTTTAGAGTCATTAGGATTTTTTTTATGTCAGGAAACTGAAGAAATGAGCAATGCTGTCGCTGGGACTTGAACCTCGGACCTCTCGAATACGCGCCAAGTGTGCTGACTATTACACCGCGAAGGCATGCTAAGAAGGCGGGAGAAATACCTTATACCACTTCGGGTGTCTTTGCATTAGTTTAAATTCTTACAAGGAATTTGTAACTACCTTCACATGCCACGGTTAAAACTGGTCAGAACCGTCTAGCATCAATGGTTACGTTTATTTCTAGTCATGTATATACATCATAGAACTTTCCTCTGGAGTCATTAAATTTATTTATACTCTCACATATTCAAAATAAAAATAAAAATAAATAAATAAAAGTTACATGAAACTTAATTTCAGAATCTGCGATTTTAAGCAATGAATTTTTCACTCGGGATTTGCCATGGAACCCATTTAACTATCAAACAAAGAAAAGAATGAAGTGCATAATAATCAATAGATTTGTGTAAGCATTTACGACGAAAACGGAATGCATGCCTGGAAACTACGGCAAAGCAATTTTATAAGGAGAATTAATTAATTTCTTGGTGAAAATTTTATGAGAACTAAAAAATTTGCGAAAGTAAAACAATTAAAGTGTTCAATTTGTAAAGTATTTTATTAATTAACCAATTATAATAATTTAAACCTTTATTATAACTTCTCATTTTCAGTAGCCCTCACTTGGATGCAAATTAGTTGATACAGTATTTAAGTAGACGGTTTGATTGTTTTAATATTACAGCTTTTGGCAGTGTCGCCTGCAATTTATGTTATATGGCCCAGCTCTGCACGTGAATATTCCGGCTTTAGCCATTTCGCTAGGCGGCGTCAAAACACGCTGTTAAAATTTTGAGTCATCTTAAGTAGATCAGTTTGTGTAGTCTCCGACTACGTTACTTTGAATCTTCTATTTCACCTTGGGTTGTTTTTAGATACCCCCAAGAGTACAGAGTTTATTTGCACGCACAATTGCTGCTATCTGTTCAGCTAAAGAGTTAATAAAAAAGTTATTTTAACCTTCGTAGAACTTTGTTTTAATTTTTGCAGACGACAGATAAATCTATTGTCAAATCTAATAGAATTAAAAGAACTGTGATTTAATTTTGATAAAATTAGGACCGTATAAATTTTATTCCTTTGCCATTATATTTCACTGTTCAAAATTGTTTAAATAAAATTTTTTACATTACGAAACAAATATTTCTAAAATATATTTGATAATTTATTTTTATTTAATTTATACACTTTTGTATATACATGACTAGAAATAAACGTAACCATTGATATTAGAAACAATACTTTAAATTTTTTAATTGTACATAGAATTTTTATTTAACTCCATATATCACATTTATCACCAAAAGACATGAATGAATATTTTAACCAGTGCTAAGTCATCCGATTCTCATAGAAATATATTTTATAGTGCTATGAGTAGGAAACTGATTTTTTAATATACTAGTGGGCTGCGGCCAAAGCAAAACTTATGTATTCTATACATATACCGGAAGAGAAAATGTATAAAAACATTTCAATGTACAGTTCATTCTTTCCAAGCAACATCCAATTCATAAATAATTTTTTGTTGCCAAACCAGGAAACAAACACTTTTGACGCTTCATGTTAATACATATGACGTCATGATTTAAATTTAATGTAATACAAAAACTTTTTCTCAATTTCAATAAAAGAATTAATGTGGCAATAAAATGTATTATTTATCCTAACCCAAAACAAAAGCATCATTTTGAACAAATAGCATTTTGAACCGTCAGCATTCGGCAGCTATTTGTTCAAAATGCTGACGTTAACGATATATTTTCAACTTAAAATGACGTCACATGCAATCGTGTGCTTACTTCAGCGTCAGAATATGACCTTATTTAATAATAATATATTTAATGTTTGGCAATGCTATTTTTATTTCATATTTTGTAAAACTTACACATTTGTATTAACAAACTCTACGATTTGAAAGCGAGCAGTTGCAACACTTTTCGAAATAAAGCAGACTTTTATCTCCAGCGCGCGAGACTGTTGCTGCTCGGAAAAATGAGTGCTAAAATTAGCGTTTTCAGAGTTTTTAATTAATATCTCGGCTAATTAAAGTTGTACGAAGATGAGAATGGTTGGAATGGCTTCCCACGAATTTCTAGAATCCAATAGTACCTCTCTCGAAACTCATCTCGCCACAAGCAAACAGATACCCGCCCACACACAGATTTTAATAGTATAGATTTTAAAATGTATATTTATTTTAGATTCAGGAAAGTTTTACTGATGCATCCTTTTCATTACATTAATAATTTATCTCCATATCACTTATACTTATTTTAAGAAGTGCAATGGTAATAATAAAAGACTTTTTCTTTGAAATTATTGATACATATTTTCTTAAGAATAGAATGAGTTTCTTATTTAGATTAGATGGCTGGCTCTTTTAGTACTCAAGTTTACTCAATTTTTATCAAAAATACACTTTTTTAGAATAAAGTATGATACTTATCCTACAATGGCCAAAATGATGCTCATATGATTGATAAATTACAATGAGCTTTTCAGTAATTAATCTTGAGGGATGTTAAAAGCTGATTGACATCTGAACAGTAATTTTATTACTATACTGTAAGTAAAATGTATAGAAGAAATTTGCATGCAATGCTAAATGATTATGCTCCCTCTGAGTTAAGAACCCAGTTCTTCCTTTCGCTGTTAGGCGCTCAACCAACTCAAGTATCTACAGCCATTGACTAGTTCCCGAGAATTTTGGCATAAGATTCGCAAAAATTAATTTTGATGAGTCGATTCGACCACAATGTCGCTGGATGTACCCGTCAGGTAACAGTTTTAATGACATAAAAAGATTCTAAATGTATAATTAATAAAGTGTTGTAAGATATAATTTTCAAATAAATAAGTATCTGGGGAATGTATATAAGCTAGCTGCAAATCCGGCTAAACTTTTCAGCCTTAACTTTAAAATCTGCAACTAGATATAACAAAAAGAGTTTTGTTCAGTCTGTAATAGAAAATATTGTACTTTAATGATTGTCTTCATACATCATATCCTACTGCTCATATTGTAAATATTTTGTCTTTATGAACGTATTAAGTACATTCTGGATGTATTAATAAATTTAATACAAGAAATAAGTTAAATAATTTCTTTCAAAATTTGTATATGTTTTAAAATGGAACATAGGAATATTTTTATCTGCATTTCTTTCATGTTTGGTTAAGGATATTATGGGTTATCTCTTCTTTTTCTGTTTCTGTGCTGTAATCAGGGACGGGAAGGCTATTAGGAATTCAGGAAATTTCTTAAGGCACCGGTGACCTTAGCGCCACTTCGTCACCTGATATCGATATCTTAGAAACGTCTGAAACATTAATTATAATAGTAGGTTTCCTGCCGCAAAAGGCAATAAACACGTTGTAAGAAAAACTCTTAATGAAACTCTAAGAAAGGGGGAGAGAAGCTGATTGGGAACGTACTAAACTTATCGTCTTAAACCCGTGCCTCGTTAGTTCGTCACAAATGCATAACTTTTGGACGTAATTATTTACTCCGTACCATAAAAGCCGGGGATTTTCCTGTCTGCCGCACCGACAAATTTTATAACGTTGCCTGTCAGAAAGATACTGGCACCTTTACGCATGTCGGTGACTGTTCTCCAAAATAAAAACCTTCACATGGACGCCCCAGCATCCTGATGAAGGTTAACTTCTTCACGATATAAACTGAATTTCATAAGAGTACCGGGTACATTTGTGTCTTTATGATCTGCCATACTTGTATCCTGGCGAAAAATGGCACATTTTTATAAATGTATTGGCACATTTTATGCATGCAAGTCGGCCGTGCTAATCAGACCGATCCCATCCGCTCCTGACTGAAGTCTAATTTTTATTTCTTTTATCAATTTATCTTTTGGAACTTTGCGAAAGTAAAATTTTCGGTAGTTAATTTTTAACATAATCTCTAAAACTAACATGTTCTGGCAAAAAGAATAGGTAAAATAGACAAAAGCAATACGTAAAATAGACCTATACTAAACCATAAATGAAACTGAAACTAAATGTTAAAAGTTTAAAACCTAGTTTTTGTTTTACATATTGATGAATCAGACAAAACCCGGACCTACGTCATAATCCTTATGTTTACAAGCATGGTATACGGATGTACCTACGCTTTCCGTCTTCACACCGCTACATCTTGAGCGGAAATACAAAGTGAATTTTAGGGGGAAATCGATTTGCCTTGTGTAGCACTATTACATTTAACACAGCAGCACTATTACATTTAACACAGCAGAGAAAGGAAGAGAACAACGGCAGCTCAAGAGAGAGCAATTTCACGGGCTTTCCAGTGCATGACTGAACAAAAATTACAATTTTTTTATTCCTGTCATTCTTGTCATGCTTTGCCTGGGAAAAGCCATGCTTATGATTAACAAACGTGAAACAAGAAAGGCATTATAGCGTTGTACGATTCTAACTTTTGAGCTTTAAATAAAATGATTTATTTTAATTAACCACAAAGTTTTGCAAGGTAAAGTATAATTTTAAATTAATATACTTAAAAGATTTCATGAAATTTATTATCGAGATGATGTCATGACGCAATATTGAAATGACATGCACGGTTAAATAAGAATAAACTTTAAAAATAAGACTAAAAATGATTAATATAGGTCGAAAATAATGATAGCCGAATGAAATTTTCAAACAAATTTCACTCTAACTATTTTATTCTTTCTTTTGATACAATTATACACTACTTAGTTAAAGTTCAAAAGTGCTTTACTTACAAAGAAACAAATGGTTGGTTTGGCATGGTTTGTTTAATTACGGCAAAGCACGTGAGGGTTTCTACCATAGGGAAGGGGTGCATTCGTGGAGGACTTTCTAAGAGAGACTGGCTCGTATATACGTTAGACATAGGGAAAACCACGAAAACGCCCATGCAGCCAGCCCCCTTCGCGGGGACCCGAACCACCAGTGTCCGTGGACATTACCGCTCGGCTGCTAATGCGCCGCAAAGAAACGAATGAATATTGGTTTTATTCAACAAATAGAATCTAATGCCTGCAGTTTGGAATATGCACTTTCGATAGAGTTATCCATAATTTTGAGAGTACTTATTTAGTAAAATGTTGAGTACATATTGAGTACAAAGAAAATATGTGTGTGTGTGTATGTGTGATTATATGGCAAAGCCTCGAGGGCTATCTGCCTAAGGGGAGGGATGCCTTCGTGGAGGACTTTGTAAGGGAAACTGGCTCGTATACACGTTACACATGGGGAAACCACGAAAACGCCCATGCAGCCAGCCCGTTCGTGGACCGAACTACCAGTGTTCAGCGGCTTTACCGCTCGGCCACAAGTGGGCTCAAAGAAAAAAAAAAAGAAAATAAGTAGTTCATTAAGGAAATTATTTCCTTAACCATATGAGAGGGGTGTCAAAGAAATAATGAATTCCGTATTTTTTTAACTTAACTTTTAAGAATGCGAAAGATATCGATATTTTTTCTAGGAGGGAAATCAATTATTAAGATTCATATTTAACAAATTATTAGAATGAATATATCAAATAATAAAATATTGTTAATTACTTAATCAACACATTGCCTGATTCAAACTTTTCTCTTAATTCTAAAGTGCCTACAGCCGTTGTGAATGTTCTGCAACCGATAAGAGACATTCAAATGCAGAAATTTAACTTATTTACGGGCTCTTAAATGGACTCAATCGTTTAAATGAAAAGGTATATTTGAAAGGGAATAATTAATATAATACGAAGATATATTTACATTTAATAATACATTACATATTGCATGTGAAAATTTCACTTCAGACGTAATCATGTCGTTCAGATACAGAAATCATCACTTAACAAATTTAGTTATAATAGATAGGTTGTTCTTAAACTGTTCGAAGGTCGGTGTTGTTCATTTTTCAAACAATTTCTATTTTTAAAGCAAAAACAATTCATATTTATTCAACAGCCATGTACATTACTTCCAAGCAAGAATAAATTTATCTTGAAAGCTAAAAAGGATTTATGATCGGATTTTATTTCTTCATATTTCCGGTATGGCATACATTTATTTTTTTAATTGTTCCAATTTCCTTCGTGTTAAATACCTGTGGTCGACAGTAATATCCTGTTTCGGTAAAATCAACGAGCATTTCTTCGGAATTTATCATCGGTGCCGTAGCTTTAATATTTATCTAGTTATTACGCATATTTACACTGGCATTAAAACAGTAAAAACAAATTCCTGGTTTGCTGTACAAGTAATATCTGGTGTATACGCGCTGAGCGTGCAGACCACTACACCACGAAGGCTCGCTAAGAAGGCGAGAGAAACGCCTTATATACTCCCCCTTTTAAACGGCGACTGGGGTTTTTAGGGGACCTAATCGCCAAATCCTGGGGGAGGAGAATCATCATCCAACACCCTTTTTAGTTCGGGCCCCACTGTAGAGATATTAGGTATTTTTTGGAAGCAGGAAAGCTGAAAAATATGCAACGCCTCCGTCGGGAATCGAACCGAGGACCTCTCAATTACGCGCTGAGCGTGCAGACCATAACACCATAGAGGCTCGGTAAGAAGGCGGGGGGGAACACCTTATAAGGCATTTTATGGAATACATTTTTAATTACTTTATAAACCTACATTTTAACATATTTAAAATGAAATTTAACGAAACATTTTCGAATACTCTTCAAAATGCTGTCATCGCCGGTATAAATAACAAGTTCAGTTTTTTTTTTTTAAATGTACCGCAAACCAAAAAGTCTAAAAGCCGGAAATTATTCTTTATAGCTAAAGAAATAATACTCATATTAATATAAATACAAGAATTTTCATAAATGAATTTGTAATTAATTTTCGTAGTGCTGAAAACGAAATACACATGTACTTTTAATTTTAATTAATACTTAATCAACATTGTTTTGAATTCAGACATATCTTAGATTGAGACTAGACACATTTTCGTGCATTACCATAACTATAAATAAATTAATTTGGCATTTTAAAGCTCAAACCATCCTGCAACTACTTTTGACACATGATACTAAATAGTTCTTAATTTAAAATGTGTCAGGAAGTTACCGGAATTCTTTTAATCGTTTATTAGGTTTTTGTTGTAATTTTTGTTAGAGGGACGAGTTAAAAATGACAAACGTTTAGATAGTTTCTTTCTTTTCTAATGAAATAAATAAGCGTTTTTAATTGATTTGAATAAATTAACAAATATCAAAGTACATTTGTGTGTTAGGCTTGACAAAAAATTTAAGCACCACTGTAAAGCAGGATTTGCAATTGTTCTATGACGGAATTACTTAAATATTTCTTTATAGTACAATGTTTTTATTTGAAGTTTCAATTTGTAATTGACTGAGCAAGAATATATATAATTCATATTTAAACGAAGATGTACTACGCAATAACATAGTTTTGGGTAAAAGAATTTAAAATGTTTTTGTCATAGATTTGGTATTTATAAAGAATTTATGGGTCAATAAAAAATTTATCAAATTTTTTTAACAGAAAATTACTAATATAATAAAATTTAAGCAATTTAGAGACATTTTCATATTATATCCTATAAGGGGATGTCATGTTATGTGGTATATCGTATATATACCACATAACATATTGTAAGTGTTTAAATGCCAACACACACACATCATCTACTATACAAAATAATCTTTTGGTTGGGCACATGTTGAAATAAAAACAAAATGATGCAATAACTCTTAAATCTATCTCGAAGTGTTTCAATAGTTTCTAGATGTGGACATGGATCATTAATATAAAATACTTGAGTAAAATTATTAACTGAATGCACTTGAGAAAAATTAATGAAATAATTCGCATATTAATATGGTCAAATAAATTTATATGGACTTATATCAAACTTCCCACAATGAAATACATTTAAAATCGAGCATTACACTAGCATCAATCTAAAGAAAAAGTGATTATATTTTCAGTGTTGATTCTATCCTACATAGACGGCATTAGAAAAGCACGTGCAGAATAATGTCGGTATTCGAGCATTCACAAATTAACTTCTAAATTAATAAATTCGTGTTACGCTCAGAAAAGTGAAATAAATTACAAACACAACACACAAATTTTATAGAAAATAGTAATCCATGTTGCTCATTTAAGGGACGTAAGTTCGATTATTGCGAATGCTAAATATCGCAACTTAAGAAAATGAATATTTTTCTCAAGAATAAAAGTAAAAATTTTTATTTTCATTTAATGATTTGGTATGTTAGACCAGACTTCCCCACATTTTTATGCATGCCGGTCTTTTCATGGAATTCATAACTCTATATGGATTAAAAATCAGAAGTAAATATTGTAAAAAAAATTACAGAAGAAGAAAGCAAACTGAATAAAGTAACAAAAGAAGAGTGCGGTAACAATCTATACGAGGTACGTTTTTTAAGTATACAGTCCAGTCACATTAAAATGACCACCTGTCAAAAGCCAGAATAACCACCTTTCGCAGAGCGGACTGCTGCAAGACGTGCAGGAAGAGAGTCAGGTTCTTGATCGCGTGAGTAACGCGATTGAGGTGGTCCTACAGATTCTCGATTGGGTTTAAGTCCGGGGATTTTGCTAGCCAGGGGAGTACGGTAAATTCATTCTGGTGCTCTTAGAACCACCCACGTACACTTCGAGCTGAATGACACTTCGCATTTTCCTGCTAGATGCCATCATTCTGAGGAAAAAAATTCACATTGAGGAGTGGACACAGTCCGCAAGGACAGATGCGTATTTCTGTTAATCCATCGATGCCTTTCACAATGATGAGTGCACCCAGAGAATGCCACGAAAACATTACGCAAACCATAATGCTCCCTTTTCCAGCTTGGACTCATTCAGCAATTGTTTCAAGGTGTTTTCCTTTCGTCGTTTCACGCGGTATACGCCAACGTCTCTCTGTCCGATGTAACATAAAACGTGATTAATCTGATAAAGCCACCTGTCGCCACTCAGTGACGTTGTCAAGTTGCGGTCACTCAGTCAAGTTGCGGTACTGGTGTGCAAATTCCAGCCTTCGTCGCCGATGAACTGCAGTCAACATAGGCGCATTAACCAGGCGTCTGCCAGCACAAGTCTACTGCGGAGGCCCATCCGCATCAACGTTTCCTGAACCGTCGTTGAAGAGACACTGTGAGTAGTCTCTTGGTTCATTTGGGCGGTCAGTTGCTCAATGGTTGAACGTCTATTCACCCGAATGCTTCTCCGCGGCCGTCGTTCACCTCTATCATCTATGGCTTCTTGGTGCACCACATTTGCCACGTTGCTTATTTTGGATAGTGCCACTTTGCCATGCACGGTGTACTTTTACCACGGCAGCACGCAAGCAGTTTACAAAATTAGCCGTTTCGGAGCTGCTTGTACTCTTTTAATATTAATAAACACAAAAACAATAGTCCTTTAACAATTTTAGTTTAAATGAAAGCCTGGACCTTAGTCTACTTTCAACATAACTTCCAGCTACATTAAGGCACTTATCGTACCGTACGATCAGCTTCTGAATTCTAATGTCATAGAAATCTGTCTTTCAAGAAACAGATACGTTTTCATCATTATCTAACGAAGTTTCAAGAAGTGTTCTGCATGGTATTGTGACAAAACACTTAAATTATGATAAGTTGTACTCAATCTTAGCACCGATCATACCAGACAGTATATCTCTGTCAAGACGGAATTCTGAAGCTCGTCGTATATTAATGTAAGTGTAAATTATGTTGAAAAGTAGACTGAAGACTAGAACCTTCACGAAAAAATAATGTTAAAAATTGTCCTTATTTATGTAATATCAAAACGGCACCTACTTAAAATACATGTCTTGTATAAACATTTTAAAAAATAAATGAAGACACTTTCTAAACATTTAGTTGACATCTTAAATGGGCGGGATGATAAACGCAGACTAAATCTGAAATGTTCGAATGGGAATATATTAACTTTATACCTGTATGTAAATAAATATTTCAAATTCCCAGATTTTTATAAGTATAGCAATCATATTTAAGAGAACTGAATTTCGCAATGCCCTAGCCGCGACTCGAACCTAGACCTCTCGAATACGCTCCGAGTGTGCTACCATTACACAACGAAGACATGCAGCAAGAAGGGAGAAAATGCCTTATATACTCTCCCACTTTTAAAGGGCGACTCGGGATTAGGGGACCTAGTCGCCAAATCCTGGTGGGGAGAAGCAGAAGGCATGAAAAATGAGCAATGCCCTCGCCAGGACTCGAATACGCTCCGAGGGTGCTACCGTTACAACACGAAGGCATGCAGAAAGGAGAGAGAAGGGGCGAGTGAGGATTAGGGAACCCAATCGCCAAATTCTGGTGGTGAAGAATCATCATCCACCACCTTTTTAGTTCAAGCGCCAATATAGTGTCATTAGGATTTTTTCTGAAGGAAGAGACGTGAAAAATGTGCAATACCTTCGCCGGGACTCGAACCTGGACTTATTGAATAGGCGACGAGTGTGCTACCATTACACCAAGCATGCAGAAAAGAGAGAGAAAATACCTTATAACTATTTGAGCAATTCAGCTATTAATAACATCCATATTCTCAATCTGGAATTCTGTTGGCATGAGATCGCCGCACCCAGGGCTAAAGCCCTGGTAGCACCAAGAAACGTTTGTGAAGCGCTCGCATTCCTAAACCCAGATATTTGAATTTAAGTTGAAGCATTATGTAAAATATTATTTTCCAAAATTCAAACCAGTTTTTGATGCATTTCATTTTTATAAAATATTAAAATAAAGTTCCGCACAAATAATACAATCATAGTTCAGTGTACCTTACTGTAATTTTATATTACGTATGTCTAGCAGAGAAATGACACACATATAAAAATACATGATTAAAAAACAAGATCAATACTTTCATCTCATGGCTTTAATAATCATTTTTCATTCCTGTCATCATGTTATTGTCTCTTCTTGTTATCGAAAATCAAATTGGTAAACATCTAGATTGTCATATACCCGACAATCCTTTCCCCAATGAATATAAATATTTTAGAGAATGTTAGAAGATATCTACCTACCTCTCTCTTTTAACATCAGTGTTGGAAAACATGAAAAATATGTGTATGTTTAGGAAAGATTTTGGGGACACAATTTCTTCCATTATTTCATTGTTTCCAAGAGCACATTTGAAGAAAATATGAATGATGTAGCAGAATATAAAACTTTCGGCATACATAACCTTAGTGCTATATAACAAAACATATTATAGAATAAAAAGGAAAACAATGGAATATTATCTATTCGAACTGCAATCCTTTGGCATCTATACCGTTGATGGTGAGGTCTGTCAATGAATGAAGGAATCTCTGCCAGTCTTCTTTCGGTATGTCTCGAAGGAATGGCGTCACATTCTTCTGAATGTCTTCAGCCACTTTCAAACTCATTACTTTCAAACTCATTACTAACTGAAAGTGGCTGAACTCATTACTTCAGCCACTTTCAAACTCATTTAGGAGAGAAGAAGTGGAACGCAGATGAAAGTAATAAGATGGATGTTTGAACACATGTGTTTCCTGGGCAATTATATGCCAGTGAACGAATGTATTGCGTTGAAGAGGGAACTAACTGCTTACTGCTAGGAATCGGACAGGTCGAATCCTCTTCATTAAGCATTTTAGAATAACCAAATAATGTATTGCTAGTGATAGTATTTCATTCAAGGACAAATTCATGTAAAAAAACCTCAACCATTTTACTTTCCCAGATACTCTTTTCTGTCTTTCGGAGATTCTAAGGACTTCTATTGAGTACCTTGATGTTTGTTTGTATAACAGAAACAAAACTACCAAGTTTCATTCCCTAACGTAACCGATTTTAACGAAATTCTGCTCTTTGTACAATTTTAGTTAAGTCTTTTGTATACTGAAAGATTTTATGCTTTTTTATAATCTGGTACGCCCTGTCTTACAGACTGGAATGCAATTTTATTTTGGCTCAAATCTTCCACTAAGATTCTGAGAATTGTGTCTCTGTTAATACAAAAATTATCTATGAGAGTTGTAGAGTAACATAACTATCTTTTTTCAGCCATTTTCTCACTCTGGCAATGAACTCCTCGTTGTGCCCCGAAATTAAACATACAAGTATGGCTTCATCCTCTAATATTTTCTTACGACGTCTAAATTGAGGAAAAGGCTTCAGTGTCTATGCACAAGATAAACATGATTCCCAATACGCTTACATGCCAAATGCTTGATACTATGTACCCTTTTCCCAAAATGACAATAAAATTTAATATTTGCTCTTTGCACCATTATTTTACAGTAAGAAAGCTATTTGCTCTGTTTACACAACATTGCACTACTATCTGATTCAGCATGTGTACCGTGGTCCATATAGTATAGACATATTGTAGCTTAAAGATATCGTTAATTTGCTTTCACATAATGATACATGTAATGAATATTTCATTAAAACCGTTTTGTGTACATTCATTGTGCACAAAGTTCTCATAGAGGATTTGGCGCATAATTGAGGGGTCCGCGATTCGATTCCCGGAGAAGGCGTTGCTAATTTTTCATCTTGCATGCTTCTAAAAATACCTAATGTCTCTACAACTGGTTATCTTATATTTTACATTATAAAAATTTTTTATGGCAAATAAAGTCACTCTTTATAGATACATAAATGTTACAAAGACGACACCTTGTGAGTACAAAATATCAGTTGTTCAGTATAAAATATCAATTAATCAGATAGTTACAAGATTATGACATATTGTCAAATGCTGAATTTTTTAACCGGTGAGGAATGCCTCCGAAAGGAGGAATTTCATAGCTTCAACGGGGAACTACGCAAATTTTAGATAATCATAAAAAAGTCTAGCTGAAAGATATAACACCAGCATAACGATGACACAAGAGCAGAGCAAACGCAGAAAAGAATTTCTCTGCTAAAGTAGTGAAATTATTGAAATAGGTACATTTCTTTGATAAAATTAAACAGAATGCTAATAGAAATGTAAATGTCATAAATGCCATAAATCGAATAAAATTCTGTTTTCAGCAAGTTATTCATGCTTTTCAATCAAATCACGTATTCTTTTCGCTCCCTTGCTATAAGAATAGTAATGTTACAGCAGTCTCTTCATCCCTTTTCCCTTTCTTTAAAGCAAAGTTATTCATTTCCATACTTATACTTGCTTTTTTCCCTGATTGTGTACTGGTAATTTATTTTACGTTTTTTTATCTTTTTAGTGTATTTGCTTATTTTATTTCTGTACATTTCGTGTACGGTATTCGCAATAGGTGCACTTTTCAAGTTCCTCGTTTTATAAATACGCTTTTTTCTCCTATTATTATATTTTCCATGTATAAGCCTATCATAAGCTTCAAGAAAAGAAGATTCTATGCTTAACATACTCAATCTGAATTCATGTTTATCGACATCAGTCAGAAAGAAAGATCTCAGTGCTTATTTGTAGCAAACCTTATGGCGAACGATGCAAGCAACGAAAGTTATAAAAATATTTACAGGATATACCCTTCACAAGGATAATGGCAAAAGCCTATTATGTATTTTGGGAGTTTTCATAAAAGATGATGATTAGTTCAGCACAAACGTTCCAGGAACTGAACCACAAGGTTACGAAAACGTTCTATAAGAAATACACAGAATTGAGGAAACTTGGATTAAATCATTAAAATCTCACAACGACGGATATTGTATTGGGAAATAGATTAGAATAAAAAGAATTCGCCAGTTTCATTATCAGACAACACTGTTCAAAGATGGAACAAATATAAGACTATTGACATTACGAATCAAATGGTATACGTGATTATGTAAGCAAGTATGGCTTATTATCAATCCAATTTGTAAAAATTAACTAATGTTAACCCCGTGTTCCAATTGCCGGATGTTTGCAAAGTATGGGCTTTTAGGTTCGTTTAAAGAGGAATTTAATTTTGCTTACCTTTAGAAGCCACTAACAAAGGCTAAAATGAAGTAAAAAGAATTGCATTTTATTTGATTTAAAATAACTTATATGGGCAATTCCTGTGAATGCTTTACAGATGTAGCCTGGATTTCGAATGTGTGTGTGAAGCAGCACTCTCTACCAGTGAAAGGAATTTACTGTATGATACAAAGAAAGCATTGCCCTGAAAACCGTGTTCAGTTCCATTAAGAAAGATTTTGAGTCAAGCAATTGAAATTGCAAATTTTGTTAAAGAAGGGTGCACGGCGTTTCAAAAATAATGCATGGATATAGATGCATGCAATCAATTGCTTCTTCTGCACTCAAATAATCGATAATTTCTAAAGAAGCTGTGATTGGGAGATTGCTGGAGCTAAGAAATGACCTTAAATTATTCTTTGAAACGCAGGATTAAATGGAATTTTTTCTTAGTTGGAAGATGAGTAGTCTTGAGCCTCTACTATGTTCGAATGACATAATAATGAACTGAACCTTTAAATTCAAGGAAGAAATACAAATAGAATTATAAAGTTCATTCACTTCTTGAAAGCTATCTTCAGGAAGCTGAAAAACTCGAAGAGAAATGTTAATATGAATAAAGTTTCAATGCTTTAGAAACTGTCAACAAAATGCTTTCACAGTTTGTTGAAAGGAAAAAAAAGACAATTTTGCAGCCTTTGACAGAACTAGAGTCTGAATACAATCAATATTTTAATGAATTCAGCGATAATGATTTGGGTTTTATGAGAAACCTTTTCAAATGTTCACTGGAAATTTTTTTATTGAATGTCAAGATGATTTTCTAGAGCTAAAGATCAATTCAAAAGGAAGAGATATATTCCATGAGAAATTAATTGTCCCTTGATGGAGAAATCCTATTCAAACGTGGTAGAGAGAGTTATCTGTGCGCTTCTTCCTTCATTGCAACAAATCATCGTGAATCGGGTTTTTTTAACTCATCTGCAAATAGGAAGGAAGAAACAAAATATAACGGATAATGAAAAGGACCTATATTACTTTTTTTAAATTCTTTTTGAAGTACCTTAGGTTTTCTAAAGGAAAAAATCTCAGGTTTCTCTTACTGACTGCTACCTTCATCAAAATTAAGTAAGTTAAAAAAATATTATTATTATTTTATGTTGATTAAGTTTGGACAGCTAAATAATTTATATTTAATTTAAATAAAACTTTAACTAACAGTTTAATAACTAGCAATGTCTAAAATTTTGACAAAGATTTATTTAATTGAAGTGAATTTATATGAAATGTCATAGTATATTAATATAACATTTTATATTTTACACATTATTGGAAAGGCGTTTTGAAGTCAGAAAGTCTCAGGAAAGGGGCGAAAGTATTCTTTCGTTTGTGAAAACGAAAGGGGATAAAATGAAAAATGTTGAGAACCACTAATCAGTGGGATCTTATTCTTTATGAAGATAATTCCAAGCTCATGAAAAGCTCAAGGAGAGATATACCAAATTACAGCACGTCTTCTCAGAAGGTGCCAGAAAGGCTCAATAAAGCTCATGTTTGCAGATTTGGCCAATTTATTCTTTTATATATTCTTTCTCCACAAGAATTTGCAAACAGGCTAAGATCAAGCATTGTTGTTTTTAAAAAAATGAGTAAATAAGTCCCATAAAAAAGCTAAGCAGAGGCTATAGTGTCCCATTATTAAGGCGCACAGCATTCAAATCGGTCTTGCTAATTTGCGTATTTGTTATGGTTGTTTAACGTAACGTCAGTTCAAACTATCGCCTCCAAGATTTTTCCCCTCGAGAGTATGAATATAATAAAGGGTCTTTGTTCTATCCAAACAAAAGGTGACTATAATCAGTTTTTAAATTGAATATTGACTTATTTACAATACAGAACTGCAACTCATTCGACTTAGTTCTCGAAATGATGCTCCCCCCCACACAAATTGAAACAATGTCTTTTGTGATATGTGTTTAGAGTGGGCAAAAGTGGGGATTATTTGACATTAAACTTGAACCAAGACTATGGATACAGTTTCCTTTGGTGCAAATAACTTAATATTTGCCAACTTAATATTTGCTATTGAGCCTGTGTAATGTCTGTTATATATCGATGCTCAAGCCCTACCACGAGAATGCGGTTTTAACAGTACTTGGCTAGACCTTTCTAGTAATTCGCTTTTACCTTTAAATTTCTGCAATAAACAGCGAAATTACTTTGGGAATGATACTGAAAACTTTTGCTACTTTTTTGTCCTGGAAATATCACATTTTTCTTCATTCCGACGATATCCATTATTGGGCAAATGTTCATTGAGCTAGGCATAGAAAAATCTAACCACAGGAAAACTTCTGACTCATTTAAAACGACAAATTCCCGTCTTATTGCAGAGTGGATTTAAGTACGTAACTTAATATGCATATTTCGCTGGGATTAATTTTCTGCACTATATTTTATTTCGTGAGTGGGTTACATTCCCCCAATTTTAGCTCGGAATTTAAATTCGAATCTCAGTTTAATTGACCTTGCAAATACTAACATAACTGAAGTCTGGTAGTCAAGCCGGCTATTATTTTCCATTAAAAGAAAAATTTCCTTAACTGCACCAGGTTAGATTCTGATACACTGATCGGGGATTTAACATGGTCAACTTGAAGTATTTAATTTATAAGTAAAGATTCAGAAATCATTGTGGCAGCCAAAAAAGATCAATCTTTCTTCCACTAAAGTGACTATAACTTTCAAAAATACTCCATTGCAGTTGCACTAGATTCCTTGCTGCCCGTCGATCATGAAATACTGACTGCCAGGCTGCAAAATAAACCTAAACTCATATGCTGTCTGTACTAGATCATAGCTTTCTGTTTCGAATTTTAAAGCTCTCTAATCAAACTTAAACGAGTAGGGTAAACCTAGTACAGATAAAAGGCTTTTTCCATAAAACTTGTCTATGTAAGACATTTACAATTTTAATAAATTTCCTTCTTTTTGCTACAAACTAGTCGGTTGTGAGAAGAGGCTGAACAGGCGGGGTATATAAAGTTTCTTGTTTACTTCGAGTGTCAATATCCGTTAAAACGTTCTCCACGAAGGTACCTCTCAAACATAGGCAGATAGCATTACTTTGCCATAAATAAAATATCCCCCTCCCAAATGAAACAAGACACTGATGAGTGTTTTCTTCACTGTTAAAGAACCGGGAAACAGTTTGAAAAAAGAAAAGTAATATATGACCAATTTTACTCTGGTCTTTTGGTAATAAATGCGTTTTTAAAACCCATTCTACAGCCTATGGACAAATTACAGTTGCCAGTTAATTGTATAATCTCAACTCAGTGAGCTTATTTTTATCAATTAAAAACACTTCATCTTGAAGAACAGGATAAATTATTTACCTGCAATTCCCCTGCAATTCCCCGTAATTAAAAACATCTTTGTAACAAAGTACTACGATGCTTTAATGCTTCTCAGAAAGAGGAGCATTTAAGAAGGTGAAATTTAGATAATTCCTTTTGATTTGCAATGAAGTACCTAGCATTTTAACTGAACTAGCTATAACTTTCATTTATCCAAATGGTTCTTTTGAAGTTCATTATCGTTCTTCTATAATTATATTGGCATTACTTTTCTCTTCTTCAGTATTAGGCAGAGAAAAAAACTGTCTTTGCCTAAACTTTTGTGAGGTAGGATGTGCAACCAATTTGCGGAGAAAAAGATTGTATACTGATTTTTGCGATTTCTAAGGAAAAAAAAAAATCACAGAACAATTGTATGTTTAAGTTCTAATTTCAGAGATTTAATCTAAGCTTGCATTTTGTCAACCACTTCAGTGATCCTTTAGGTAAGCTGTTAATGCAGCTTGTACCTATGCCTTGAACTTATACTTCAGCGTTGTGTATATTCTCATAAATTATTTCAAAATTAATTTGTATGGATTACCCTGACATACTTGAAATAGAGGATTGGATTAACTTTGAATGCAAACGGAGCACCCCAGTGCCTTAGAACATTCTATATTATATGCATATTTATACATAGCTTAAAAAAAATGAGGAAGAAATGCAGTTCTTTTCAGTTACAAATACTCATTTAGTAACTTGTAATGCAGAGTTTTGAATGTTCATCTCGATGTTGTAAACAGTGCAAAACGAGAGATGGAGGGATTCCTGGCGAGACTATCAAAGAAGGTTTCTGACATTAAATGAAAGTGAATTACGAACCGAAATAGAAAAATGTGGAATTAAGGGAAATTCAATAAGTTATTAAAAATGCGACAGCATTGTTGGATCAAAAATGAATTACTGAAAGCATTTTACTACTACAAAATGAAATTAAAATTATCTTAATACTTTGCTAAGATTGCTCCTTTCTTTACTGGACATTTATTTTGCTTTTATTTGGAAAAGTATCAGTAAATAGCCTACTTCTTTAATTAAGACACAATAACACGCCGAATAAATACTAATTCAGAAGTCAAACAACAAAAATCAGCGTTATATTTACAAAAATTTTCACAGGACTAGTTTCGATGGTTTTACCGAACCACCATCTTCAGCTGCAAAACCGCAAATGAACAAGATAGGAAAGGATTTTAGTTGCAATGAAAGATAGGATTTTAGTTGCAATGAAAGTTCTCACTCGAATTATAAAATCACGTTCAGGTTTTTCTTAGAAGACTGAACTCTAGAAAACCTTTCAGAGCGCTTCGTCATGCAAAAGTAAATGAGTAATATATCATCTGATGTTAATCATCTTATTGGTCTGTACATTACAGTAAAAGCCTTACGACAGAAATTCCTATCTTGTTCATTTGCGGTTTTGCAGCTGAAGATGGTGGTTCGGTAAAACCATCGAAACTAGTCCTGTGAAAATTTTTGTAAATATAACGCTGATTTTTGTTGTTTGACTTCTGAATTAGCCTACTTCTTATTTTACCAATGTAATAACTATATATTAGCGGCAAACAGATATGTCTTCTTTGAATGTAATATTTCAGTAAAACTAGATAATTCAAGAATGACAAAGTGATACAGTAATTCGGCCACTAGCATCTTTAGCATCTGCGATACATTCCTGTGCGTGGGCATTGAGTAAAAGCAATAAAATTCCGGGATTAATTTCAAACTGAATGCTAATATGTTCTCAATATTAGGATGAAGAAAAGTAAATACTCTTGTATCTAAACCCAGGATTTTAGTTGCAATGAAAGTTCTCACTCGAATTATAAAATCACGTTCAGGTTTTTCTTAGAAGACTGAACTCTAGAAAACCTTTCAGAGCGCTTCGTCATGCAAAAGTAAATGAGTAATATATCATCTGATGTTAATCATCTTATTGGTCTGTACATTACAGTAAAAGCCTTACGACAGAAATTAATAAAATTAAGAGACTTGAAGTCTTAGCATACTGTAAGTGTTCGTACAGTACTTTTCTTAAAAGTCTTAATTAAGCCTAACATAAAAATTTTTACTTAATCCCTGGGATGGCATTTGAAAAGTGAAACAAGCATAAAAAGGAAATAATTTTCCCACTCGAATCAATAAATGGTTTGTTGTTTGATTTTTTGTAGCTTGCTTCTTTTACGTGAATGAAAACAACGGAACTGAATCTAACGTCATTTCCCAGCCGTAAGACTTTTCATGTCAATTTTATTTTTTCCTGTTTGTTCGAATAGTTTTTGTATTTAGGTGAGAATGGGAAATACGAAAACCTGAGACACATAAAGCGGAAGTACAAAACCAAAAATACTTAGTTATTACATAGGATTCTACCGCTCAAATTACAAAAAAGAAAAAAAAAAACCCGAAGAGTTTACGTCCGAAATAAAAAATTGCACAACAATGATGTCAAAGCGTAGATTTCCCTCTGGGGAGTTTCCAGCTTTCGGTTTTTAACTTTTGTATCGAAATTCAAGTATATATATTAAAGAATGGGTGTTATGCCTTCATAGCATCCAGAATATCTCTGCAAGTACCATCTATCTAAACGTATCTCCTTTACACCTAGAAAAATGATATTCGCAGTCTTAACCGTACTTTTCTGCGGCAGCTATTTTAGTGAAGCTATCCCAGTCCCGGACGTCAGTAATGAAAGGCTAGAATTCCATAACTGCGACCCATCATCAGTTCCACATTCGGGAACACCGACAGCTTTGGCTTCGAAATATTTTGTGTTAGCTGCGCATCCTGAGGACCACAAAAATATCAGCTCAAAGGAACTTGACTCAAAATTTGAAAATAGAACCGATCCGGATGAAAGAATGTGCAACCCAAACCTTCACTTCCGAAGCTTCCGACCCCCTGAGCACAGATCTGAATGTCCATTTCACTGGGTAAAGGATATTAAAGAAGATCGCATTCCGAGAGAAATAATGGTAGCAAATTGTTCCTGTGACAAACCAAAATATCCAGCCAACAACGGGAGACACAGCCAGTGCGAAGAAGTCAAGTATGCTCTACCTGTTCTTCGAATAGATACTTGCCATCATCCAATGACTGTTTATCGTCAAGACTATGAAATCATCACCATAGCTTGTATTGCTACAGTGTCCGTAAGGGAACAGAGGATAGCAAGGCTTCTGACTATCTCAAATCCAGTTTAAGGAACAGCCAGTGCGAAGAAGTCAAGTATGGTCTACCTGTTCTTCGAATAGATACTTGCCATCATCCAATGACTGTTTATCGTCAAGACTATGAAATCATCACCATAGCTTGTATTGCTACAGCGTCCGTAAGGGAACAGAGGATAGCAATGCTACTGACTATCTCAGATCCAGTTTGTTTAAGGAATTTATTTATTAGTATCATTTTCATTATTGTGAGCAGATTTTACTGCTCGTGTATATAACTTATTTTCTATGAAGTTTCTTGTACATACATATTTTATTCTTTTTATTGTTAAGTTTTATGTTTTGATTAAACTGAAGTTTATTTTTACGTATTACTGTGCTTTAGAAATTTCTTCATTGCTAGTAATTGGCAACAAAAGAGAGGGGGGAGCTTTATTTTAATAACTTTTCGTTTTCGCTTTTCATGAATTAATGATATTTATATTGTTTATCATCAGTTCAATCAATTTTCTCATTTAAGTTCAAGAATTTTAATATATATTTAAAAGAAGATAGTTCAGAATTCCATTCATTTAGTTACGTAAGGAAATTAATACGATTAAACGTAAGTAGTGGATCAATATACGTATTTATTTAATTCTGTTTGCATTAGTGTTTTAAGAATTACTGAAATACTTCTGAAAATATTTCGTTTTAGAATTTTCACTTAAATTAAAGGTATTAAGGAAATGGTTTTATATATATATTGGACGATAGTAAACAAACGATGGTAAATGCATACATGGTTATGTATGTCTTGCATAATAGTAAACAAATGGAAAAGAAATGAATTCTTCAACTGCATAAAAGTATTTTCTGAAGTATTTTAAATTTGAAAATATCAACCCTTTAAATTATTCAGTACAGTTTTAAAGTTTAGAAGTGTTTTAACACATTTGACTTCAAATAATAATTTTCTCATATTGATTTATCATTCAAATAATGAATTAAAATAATTCTGAATTACTTTAACGAGATTCAAAGACAGCTGCGTAACTGTTACACTTTATTAGGTAAGTATTACTGTTATGTGCCTAGAAATTTGATTTTAGGACACATTATTCAATATGTATTAGTTAATTTAGTTATGGCTTTCAGAAATTCTTTTCTTAGGAATTTATTTTCAAAAGCTAAAACTGATTTTTGACTACATGAAATATTCACATTTATAAAATTTTTCTAAAACTTTAATGGGTCAGATTTATATTGATTGCTTTTTTCCTTATAAAATAGTTAGATTTTAAAAAGGGAAATTTGGCTGACTTTGAATTCGGAAATTAGTCGTTAACATTATTTTTTATTGCACATAAAATTCTTTTAATCATTGTATAAAAATACCTAGAGATAAAAACTTAGTTGCACGAAGTATTTGGAAAGCTATTTACTACACGAAAATACATTTACTTTGTACAAAAAGAAGTTAAGAGATAAAGTCATTTTGATTTATCATTTAGGTTTAATTTATAATTTAGTTAAATAATTTATAATTTAGTTAAGCAAATGCAATATCTCTTTTTCTATTAATCCTCAGTACGAGAAATGTAATGTAAATAAATAAGAACGAACATACGCATGATTTTTTAACTTCAATATTCGCCGAGCTTTTGCATAAAACTGATTAATCATTAGTTCATTTAAATGTTCCCGCACAATTTTTATAAAAATATTTATATAATTAATTAGTTTACTTTTTTCCACATTTGTTTTAGCTCTAATTACAAAAGTAATTATTTAAATGCTGGCTTCCTAGCTCATCAAGCTCATTAATTTTAAATATCTCATTAAATTTTATTGCAATACTTATTTCGAAAAGGCAAGATTATTGCTGCTATATGACGTATTTTGAATACATAATTAAAATGACGCGAATGGCACTCACCTGTAATAAGTATGTGTTACTACTTATAAATTTAAGTTATTAACAAAGGTTTATATATAGAATTTTGAAATAATTATAAACTTGTAAATTATTCCGTCAGTCGTTGCGGTGTATTCATGAGATAAATTTTATATGTAAGTGAATGGAGAAAAGTAATCGAGCTGATTAAAGTACATTTCACGGCATGCATTAGAAGATGTTTCTAAATAATTATTTCGATCGATTGGGTAACGATGTCAAATAATTGTTCGATTAACATGCAGAAATTTGATATAGCTAATTCTCAACTAAGAGAACAAAGACGAAATACCATTAACATTTAAAATTCATACACCTATTGCAAAACTCTGAAGAAACCATGAACAACACAGAAGAAAGCACGCTAAAATCTGCTTGATTAAGCGAAAGATAAACATATTACTAGGCAAGCAAAAAAACGATTTTACATAACATAGGTCGGCAATGGAGAATGAGAAACTTAAAAATAATAATAATACCACCACCGTATCAAATATTTTTTTATATAAAACAGAATAAGTTTCTTTGTCACAAAGCTGGAAACGTTTGTTTTTAAGTTAGACACTATTTTTTAAAAATGCATAAATTATAGTTCAAAG
Organism: Stegodyphus dumicola; assembly: GCF_044657685.1. Taxonomy (NCBI): domain Eukaryota; kingdom Metazoa; phylum Arthropoda; class Arachnida; order Araneae; family Eresidae; genus Stegodyphus; species Stegodyphus dumicola. Next base: position 189,771,896 of record NC_140781.1, read on the forward strand.
TGTGCGAATGGAAGTTAAATTTCCCACTCTTTATATCATTGCTTTCGCTGCTTTTCCGGAGCTAAACGCCCGATTTCTGTGTTGCGGATTAATTGAGGTAATATATATCTCATTACATAGCATCAAAATAACATTTTTCTAAAAAAAGGGGAGGTATAAATCGCATTTTAATATCGTGTGGTAAGATTTCTTGGAACTGTTTCCTCTGACATACTGTCATACGTAAAGAATTTTCTGAATCCTTCTTATAAATAAGATATGTTTATCATAAAGTAGAAAATATGCACCAATTCCGTGTTCATTTATCAACTCCTTAAGTAAGAATGAGTCTCGCACGATTGAATTCTATGAGACAAACTCTATTTTAACTAACTAGCTAATTAATTACAGAAATTTATATATATGCCTATCCCGCTACTATCTAGTACATAAAACACTTTGGAAGAACCTTGATTCAGCTTCTGATGAGAATTCGATAGCTGTGTATATAAAGATAATAACATCATCATAAACTGAAGTACAATAAAGGCAACATCAGTTTAATGCTTAAAATGGAAATAAGGTTAAAAACAGACTTATGAAATTAAAAAGATTGTGTTGAATTGTAAAAAAAAGTAACCCTTAATATTTGAAAAACAACAGCACATATTTATTTATTATCATTATGTTCAACCGTCATCATACACTGAAAACATATTTCGTGACCTGTATTTCATCTACATTTTACCTTTCAGCAATTGTATAAATATTTTCCTACATCTGTGATTTCATCTAGCCAATAATCAATTACAAGGTGGCCCTAGGAAGATTATAAAAAGAGTATTTTGCATCTCAATTGCGTAGCTATCGATTTATTTTTACGATTTCTATATTTATAAAACTTTATCTACTGAAATTTTATGTTAGGTCATTTTTCTTAGTTAAAGAATAATTTTATATGGAGTTTTTAACTCTAAAATAATTTAATAAGAAAATTTACAGAAATAAACAAAGCAGAGTCATAGCTTTTCGGGTAAATAATTCTTCTACTGAAGTGATAACACGGTAAGTTATAGGGTTTCAAACTTATAAAAGATAAAGAATCCTACTGCTGAACTAGCGATTGCTTGGTAAAGTTTATTTTCTTTCGGTGATAACATTTTCATTATGTTTAATCGCTTTTAAACTGTAAAATAACTTTTTTAGCTTAATAGCAAGCCTTTAATAAATCAGTAACAATATTGATGTAACAAATGCAGGATCTGGCAACAAAGCCACAGTAGTAACAGAATATAGTGTAGAGAAAGTCGGAAATGCTTTTGAAGAAAATTCTTCTATTTAAACATAAGAAGACTGATCACAGTTAAAAATATATTGATGTTCATAGGAAGGTAAAGGGGATAATACGAAGATAAAGAAGGTCATCGAAAAAATTAACGAATGTTGAAAGAGTGTTTCTGGACAAAATGCAGCTTTGCCTACAGTTAAAAGGGGTGTTGGAAGCCGAAAATCTTCAAAAAATTGGGATTTAATGGGAAATTTGGGATTTTTTGCATTTTCAAATTTTCTACACTTTTAGCTTTCTAAAAATACCATTACTTTAATCTCTATGAAAATTAGAGAACTGTAAAAAAATCTAGTTTTAATTTATTATTGAATGTTTTGATACATGAGTATTTTTACGTAAAAATGCGTTTCCTCGAAATGTGATTTTTTATACTCGTTGTACCTTTTCTCAGGAACTACTGCTGACAAGTATGTGAATTTTTATGGCTTATTTATTATGTTTCCTAATGTTTACTAAAATAAGCGTTTTGCGATAAACTAAGGAAAAAAATTACTTTTTTTGTGAAAAAATGCTAATTTTATTATGCCTAATACAATATTCTGTAAATTACTCTAACTCTCAAAAGTTTTCAAAACTTCACTTCAGTATAATCAAAAAGCTGTACTTTAACTACACAAAAAATTTCAAACGTGTATCTATAGCAGATTTTGAGAAAAGGTACCTCAAAAATAGCCAATTTAACATGGTCGGTATAGAGGATTCCCATTCCCCTTTCAGGGGCAGGGACATTAAAAAAAGATACAGTTTGATAAGTATAAAGGCCTGTCCACACGAGGACGCTCCCGACGTAGTTGACGTAACTTTTTTGACGCCGGCGTAAATTCGCAGGATGCAGAAGACGTAAAACTGAGTACGCTCCTGTTCAGCTTTTTCGCCCGCGACGCGCGCGTATAGCCAACAGCCGACCGAGTTCTTATCACGTGTCATAATCAGAAAACCTTCTTGCTTACCCGTTTCAATATGGCGTCAGAGCCACACAGAGATGAGTTTTTGCTTAGAAATATAACTGTATACAGCAATAAAATAATCAGCATTGTTCACGCCATCTTCAGATTTCTCAAACCGTACATATTAGTGTACATTTAAAATTTTCATTAAAGGGAAAAACTGTATACTTATAAAGCAATGATCCGACCAGTATATCCATATGCTTCACCTATTTATAACACCGTAAGTAATAGGAACCTAAATAAATTACAGTTTCTACGAAATCAAAGTTTCTGCCTTACAAAATTCTCCTTATTATAAATATTGGCTATATCATGTGTAATAAAAAGCTCTATAAATATCCCAATATTAAATACACCAAAAACTAACTTCAGCAATATAATAACTTCTAAAATAAAGCAGTTGACTGTGAAAGAGTATTCAATAAAATACAATTACGAAATTTTGGAGGAAAGTTACAACTTGTCTCATACAGCAATCATTTATTGAAGTTTAATTAAATTACCTTTGCAGCGACTTCTACTTGTTACATTATTTTTCACAAACAGTGCTATCACAGATAGCTGAGTGGTCAGCGCGCTGCTCTAGTGGCGGAGGAGTGGAAAGGTGGCAAGTTCGTACTTCACCCGTAGGCGGTATAATTCAGTTAGCTTTTCTCATTTTGAAACGTGTTTCTTATATTTAATCATGAATCATTATATTCTTATTTTACCTATTATTATTGTTTTCATTTCTTATTTTATTTATTATTATTATTGTTTTTAATTTAGTTTAAAAATGTGCAGTGCAAATAGAAATCCTTGTGTAAAAATATATCAGCATCTCTTTATCATATATCATCTATAAATTCTCTCTTTATTTTTACTTTATTGCATATTTTATCATGCACATAATTTCTCATAAACTGTCCAAAGTTTGAACCTCATTCTAAATTCAAAAATAAAAAGAAAACAAAAGACCGAGGGAGAGCGAGTTAAAAAATATGAAGTTGGTTTTATTATATGGTGGATGGTGTATATAAAGAGAATTAAGTAATTTAATTCTCTTTATATACTGTATTCCAAACAAATTTTATAAATCCTAATTTTCATACGATATAGAATCTGCAAGTCTGTCAAACAGGTCGATACTCATCCTGAAGGAATTAAAAAACAAATAATATACCCCCTCCCCAAAAAAAATGAAGTCAATTCCTACTTAGGTCCACAAAGAAAAGTTTTAAAATACAAAAATAAATAAATAAATAAATAAATAAAAATACAAACATAATTTTTTAATTAAAAATTTTAAAAAATTTTAATATGTGAAAAAGCTGTATTAAATTCAAGTGCTATTCACTGCAAGTTTAAAAAATTGTATTTGAACTTGAGTGGATGAATAAAAAGCATTTTATGTACTGAAAATTTGAACAAGATATAGGGAGAGTGTGAGCTAACAGTAGGAATTTAATAATTCCAGATATTCCTTTCGCAAACAAGGCAGTAAAAAAAAAAAAAAAAAAAAAAAAAAAAAACCTCTTTGAACAGGTCGCTCTAAATAAATCTTTCGGACCCATTCTTGCCATTTTTTGCGGTTTTGCCTCTGCTTAATAATTGCACATAATAGTAAAGTTTCAGCTATTAAAAAAAAAAAAAATCATCTGATTCGGACAACTTGCCGCAAACATACAGAAGAACAGCGAAGTAATAAGATACAGCTCTGTTGACGCTATATCACAGAGTCACGTGATTTTTGCGCAAAATAATTCTATTGGTTAAACGCAGTCTTCGCAAGCGTACTCGTTTGGACGCTTTTACGCTGGTAACGTAACAGCGCGTTCGTCAGCTACGTTTCGAGCGTGCTCGTGTGGACGGGCCTTAACTGTCTGTATGTTGGTTGGTTAGTGACGGAGGACGGACGCCTGATGTCTAACAGAGGTAAACAGGGATGTATCTCGCGCCCTCCGTTAACCAGAAACAAATCTTTGGGGCCTCAAGATCCCGCCTCGAGAGTTTGTTAGGATGTTAACAAGAGCATTTACATGGCCAGACAAGGGCAGATTGCATTTGCTTTACTGTGTTGACATTTGTTATTGCTATTTTCTATGTTGATTATGCATATTCATAATAAAATTCAAATAAAAATATAAATACAATTAAAATACAAAAACAATTAAAAAACAAATACAAAAAATGCAGTCACAAAATAATAGAATTAAAATACAGGCTCATGGATTAAAAAACCTTAAGTATTATGCATATACAGAAGAGTAAACGTTAAATATATGCTGGAAACATTTGACGCCACATTATTTGATAAGTGTCTGTAATAGAGTCTTATGTAAATTTTATGGGTAGACTTATGCGTCTTGCGAATGTGAAAATACATGCTGACTTAGTTAGTGTACCATGCCCTTGCGAATTTTGGTTAGTGAGGAGAGCATAAATCTTGGCCCATTCCTGTGAGTGTGTTGATCACTTTGCAGATTGTATTTACTGCCGCTTTGTGCTTTATAAGAAAGCGGTGATAAGCTTCTCTATTGTTGGTGGGAAAACTCTTGGTATGATAAGAAATGGGCAAATTTGTGAATACAAATGCTTTAACAACAAGGTTTATTTTTAACTGAAATAATAGCTTATAAACAAAAATGGCGGTCTCATCCAACCTTCCTGTGTGCTGTGCAATATTTTCTAAGTGAATAACTGGTCCAATATTTATAGACGTATTGCCACTTGACAGAATTATCGGCAGTTACTGAAACGAGAACTGCTCTTAAAACCTGCCCTTACTATATGATTCTCTAATATTTGTTGGTGTTAGATCCAACAGAACTGAAGGTGTAATTTATTTTTTAAGACTAAAATAATGATTAGTTAGATAGAGAAAACGTTGGAAAAGGTAGTAAATGATTTCTCCTCATAGCCTAGACCAGGGGTTCTCAACCGGTGGTACGCAAAGAAGCAAAGTATTTTTAACTATTAAATTCAAAAATTAAAACCACAACATCCTGATTTTGTCTCCAACATTCGTAAATTTATGCGATCTTTGTTGAACAGTGGTGGTGGTACTAAAGGTTTTCAGTTTTCTTTTAAATGTTACCCGTTAGTCAAAAGGTTGAGAACACTGGCCTAGACCTTAATCCTTAAGATCGTTTAATACAAAGCTTAAAGGTAGAGTTGTAAAAATAATCAAAAGTCACTTCAGAACCTAAAATAAGCAATTACACGCAAGACTGAAATTGTAAATTCTGGCATAATCAAAAGGGTAATTGTTAATGTAGAAGTCCAATGTAACCCACTATAATTACAGGAAACAAACATTTTTAAAAACTAATTTATCAAGATAGAGTTGTTGCTAATTTAATTCTATTTAGTTACATCTTATAGTCTCGAAAGTCTATTCTTTTGCTTTCTATCACAGTATATGGAAAGCCTGCACAATTTCAATATTAGTTTAAAATTATACAAATGAAATATAACAGCTTTAAAGAATTTAATTATTCAGGCATTGATAGAATATATATCACTTTATAAACTATTTTCAGTTGATACAAACTGACAATGACATCTTCTGCATTAACTTTTAACCGTAGCATCACTTAAATACTTTAAGCAAATGTTTAAAATGTTAAGGAGATATTTTACTGAAATATTCCTTTCTGATCTGAAAAGTAACAGGACAGTTTATAAGGTATTTCTCCTCCTTTAAAAAAGTGGGGAGTATATAAGGTATTTTCTCTTTTTTCTCTACATGCCTTCGTGGTGTAACAGTAGCCCACTCAGCGCGTATTCGAGAAGTCCATGTTCGAGACCGGTGAGGGCATTGCTTATTTTTCAGGTCTTTTGCTTCAAAATAACCCAATGTTTACACATTCTATTATATTAATGTCTACACATATAATTAACATCACCTTTTATTTTTCTGTGTCAACAATAGATACTTGCATTGAATCTGCACATATTAAAGAAACTGTATATCCCCTTTTTGTTATTACTTTCATAAGATAAAAATGCAATCACAAACTTGATTCCAAAACTTTTATCAACACATATCTAAGATAAAAATATGGAGATCAAAATACTGACTTTAGTTTATAATAATTCTTATTAATTTGGGAGCTTCCACTTTCTGTTCTAAAAATCATAATTGCTTATAATTAATAAATCTCGAAAATTATTTTTGGCTGTTTGAGTTAGTTTCCAAAACCATTAGTGTTATACAAAGGATGGAAAGGGGAAATATCCAAATGAAAACAGAATTAATGGTCTATTGCAAATTAAAGTTAGTATTTCGCTTTACATATATTTCACAACTAAAATAAATGCGATATCTTGTACGAGAAGACAGTTTCAATCATAGCCGGAGCTGAAGATGGGGATGTGTAACTAAGAAGTTTCAGTCAAGTAAATGAAGCCGTCGTGACGATTTAAAATACTTTATTTCTGGATAAAACAGTTCTTGAATCGCATATTCTTATTCTCAATCACACATCATAATGTGCGCAATCTGCACCCATTCTCCATCCTATTTATGACTTTTTACATTACAATCATAACATTATAATTAATGAAATAGAGGGATGAGCGACGGCAAGTTAACTGGACAGGAAGCAAAAAAGAAATGTCTGATTCATTCAGAAGAAAGCCTGGGAGAGAAGTAGAAATGTTATGGCTCGTAATATTGTTCAGTTTGCTTTTTCGGCATTGGCTAAAGCGTTTATTGTATGTACCTACATCGGCAGCATTGCATAAGATCACATGACATAGACGTAATTTAGAGAGCAGTTAATATTTTTAGAACAAAAAGAGGAAACAACCAAATTTAAATAGTGAGTTTAGGTATTATTTCAAATTCAAGTTAGTATTTTGATTTGTTTTCTATCCTTTCCTGCCCTCCCTTTTCAAAGAGAAAAAGGGCTTAGCAATAGAAAAGCCTTTTTAGTGAAAAAGGTGTTAAACATTAGCAATTTCAAGCAAAAATTAGATTGGCTAATTACTAAATCTGATATTACCATTGGCTGTCTGAGTTGCAATTCGTAAAATTATCTGTGTAATGAAAAGGGCAAAAAGAGGAAATATCCAAATAGAAACAGCGAATTAAAAACAACTGCAAGTTAAAGTTAGTATTTTGCTTTACATATACATACATGTAAATCTTTACATATTCTTGTTGCATATACATACATGTAAATCTGTTTACATAATCTGCCCGTATCTGAGTAATTTACACATACATGTAAATCTGTTTCTTTAAGTCATATCAGATTAAACGTTTTTAATTTACTGAATGAGGGTAATATTATATAATAAAGAAAATCACTACCTTTGAACACAGGAAAATTAATTCTTTCTAACTAGCATAGCAAGGAAGCACGAATGGTGCATCTTTCTTAGCATCACTACCGCCTGGTTTATTTTGATTATGGCAAAGCACTCGAGGGCTATCTGCTGCCTTCAGGGATGCCTTCGTGCACGACCTTCTAAGGGAAACTGACCAAAAATATGTAAACCTAAAAATATCCAACATCAATACCCGCTAACATCAAAACAGCAGCTTCTTTCTTAAACTAATTCATATAGCAATGTCTTAAATAAAATTTGAAATTAAAACATAGCAATCGTTGATTTATCACTTAAAATCATTCTTGAAAATATGGATGTATATGATATGGTGATCGTTTGAATATTTTCCAGCTTTTATAATTACAAAATTGTTCACTTTACTATGATTAAAGGAAAAGATGTGACCTAAAAGAATATTAAATAGAATTCTGAATAGGACACGAACTACATTCTCAGTTCACTTACTACTTTCCCTGTAAATTCATATGAACCTACAACTTTATTCTTTTTACATAATTCAGACTCCACTTGCGTTCTATAAAATGATCAGAGCCTTTAATAGTTGTTGAAATAGTTGCATTTTCTCTCACACTTACGGTACGCCATATCTTCTCAGACTACCGTGAAACGATAATAAATAATTTCATTCAAAGTTTCTTGCACTGTTACTGCTATACGTTTGTCCCGTTTCTTTTATTCTTCCAGACAAATGACATACTCAAAGTGTTCGGGCAAGAGGATGTTTCAGGCTTTATTTCCTTAAATGTTGATCTCAAACTAAAAATTTTAACATAGAGGGCAGAATTTTTATGAAAATTTTAGCACTGGAGGTGAAAAGTGAAAAAATTGTTATCAGTTATTTCACGAGATCAAGTAGAAAATTATTAACGACGGTTATTTTAAGCAACATGAAACCATTGATCGCTAAAACGAGAAATGTATGTTAAAACAAAATTATAAGTTGTCGGTCTCTATATTTGGTTGAGTGAGATGGCATTTCAGTTAATAGTAAGGATTGAAACGATCTAAATCAGTAATTTTCTTAAATGTCTCCGAGAATTTTGCATGCAAATGTATGGATAATTTTGCATTTGATTTATTAAACCATAATTAACATGTGGTTAGTTGGATATTCTGCTTAGTAGGGAAATAGTAAAAAGTTAGACCTTATATTTTAGAACCCTCTATCTCCAGAGCTGAAATTGTTTTCATAAATATTTTTCTTGTTTGGAGAAACTTGCTAAATAATCGAAGTTCTATCGAATTTATGAGTATATTTAAATTTTTATTTAAAACAGAAGGCATATTCAAAAGAATGGTGTGATATCGAAAGTTAATTTATTTTTCATCTTTAAGAGGACACAAGATACATTACAATAGCGGAAACTGTCCAAGTTTCTCATATATTAATTACAGTGCTTCAAATATGGGCAGACGTATCCACCTGGCAATCAAATTCATATCCGTTGCAATGTTTTGCTGTACTGGATAGCTGCAATCTCACGCAGGGTACGCAAACATGTGCATTAAAACACCCGGCAAGAAATGACGGCAAGAAAACGCAGTCTCTAACAAACTCAAAAGAGACAAATCGCATGGTATAAGATCTGTCAAACACGTTGGCCAAGGACAATCATTGTCTCCATCTACAGCAAGTTCGATCCAGTTCTGCAGAAGAATACAAATACACATGCCTGTTCTTGTAAAAATGGAGCTTTTACTACTTAAGGATTGCAATCATAAATTGTATTTAGTTCGGGTAACAATGAACTTTTAGAAAATTCATTGCCTGAGGCAGAGCTTCCAGTTGCCAGACGCAGTGCTTCAGGGAAGAAAAAAGGCACTTTCCCTTGAACACGACACAACAAAGCGTTGGCTTTTGGGGATCACGTTGCTGAATTTTTTAGCCGTGCACGAAATTCACGCTGCAGTGTAATCACAGATCTGGACACCTAAAAACCACGTGGGTAAGGAGTAAACTCCTTAACTCCAAGCAAAAAAAAAAAAGGAGCTTGGAGAAAACCTACTCCTCCTGCGACCTCCACCTTTGAAAGCGACCTTGAGTTCCCGTAATTAAACATGAGAAACCAATTGTTAATAGAGCACCAAAAACTTGAACTAATGTTGTTACTAACGCTGCGAGTCTTGCCCTTTTTAGGCAGCCCCATTATGTTATGTATGAATTATATGAAAAATTACATAATACATACAAGATCCATCCTAAAATAAAGACAAGCTATTGTAGCCAGTCAGAATGGTCGAGGTCTCTGTTTAAGGACAGTTCGTAAGGAATGTTTAGCGCACATACTCAGACCCAAATCAATTGCTTGCACAGCATTATCGCGTTTGAATCGATAGCAGGTTGAAAGTAAGCAAGTGAGCCTTGTTTCCTAACTTTTTTTGCATTTTGAAGGTTCGGAGTTGGCCCTAAACGATACGATTTTTATACAATTGCAGAAATCTAAGCGGTTATTATATGCACTTTGCAAAGCATCAAGATGTCCTGCGCTATTACAATGATAGACTCTGGAAATGCAGTATTGATGCTTAAAGATCTTACTTTGAAGAATATTGCGTATATTTCGACCTACTGGTAAGAACATGACTTTTCTAGAACTATAATCATTTTTTTAAATGGACGCATCATTTTCAAAAGCTTTAAAATATTGTAGATGAAACTAAACGACACAATATACTGGGAAACAATGCTCAACAAATACGAAATATTGTTAATAGGACAACAATACTGTTTGTGTTCAAAACAATATAAACAAGATTGCTTGTTTAGTTCTAATGCCTATGCAAATAAATGATAATTTCATTGTTTTCATTTTGGTCGAAATAAAAAGTAGACGATCAAGAAATTAAAATTATAAGGAAGCACGCAAGAACTATTTGAATAAGGAAAGCATGATTTCATGAAAGATTTGTATCACAAAATACCTCATAATTCACGTCACACATGGAAACAACTACGAAGACACTTATGCAACCAGTCCTTCGCATGATTTGAACACGGGCCGAATTACCAATGCTCAGTGGTCTTATCCACTCGGCCAGTGATAGGCCCGAAATAAAAATTAGCTGCATGTTTTATCAATTGAAGAAATAATGACATTGTTCTATTACACAGAAAAATAAGTCTTTTGTATTTTGTTTTAAATAAATTAAATAATTTTATTTTCCAGCCGTATAATCTGGTTATTTCGTTATTTTAAATTAGCAAATCACCTATAAGTAACCGTAGAGTATGTCAGGTAACTTATCCTCTTGGCCTTCCAAGCTACCGTAACTCAAAGTAAAAGTTTAAAATAAAAAAACACGTTTATTAACAGGTAAACCCGAAAAAGTTGATTGCTTTACAAGTAAATTTCCAGAATTTCTCGAAAAGATTGGTTACATGACTGTCTAAACAGCAAACTGTGCTTAGCAAAAATTAATGGCAATCTACTTATCTCATGATTAATTTAGGAGTCAAACAACAAAAATCAGCGTTATATTTTTAAATTTTCCAGTTTTAGACTAGTTTCCATGGTTTTACCGAACCATCATCCTTAGTTGACCAGAGCTGAGAACTAGGTAAAATCATCGAAACTAATCTAAAACAGGAAAATTTGCAAGTATCACGCTGATTTCTGTTGTTTAACTTATAATTAATCTTTGTTCGGCGTGTTATTTTAACTTAAATTACTCATCTCATGGTTGGTTACAAGTAGCTTCTTACAGCCTCCGGAATTTAACGATCTAACGCAGTTTACTTAGGAAAACGCAGAAAAACAACCTTAAGAGCTCATTTTTTCCTATTTGTTAGAATTTTAACCGAATTATTGAAATTCAGTATATCTGTATATATTTAGGCTTGCACTAGTACACAGCATGAGAACATCAAGCATTAGCTAAAACTGATATATTGATAGCTGTAATTATATAGTGAGCTCATGTGCAAATACTAAATACGATAGAGCCCATACTGAAGCATTCGATTTTTCAGCAGGTTCAACAAGTTGGCAGCTCTTCTCTGTTCATTTCCAGTGGCCGGGATGGGGTTAAAACTGCTGTACCCTGGTAAATCGACAGGGATTTGAGCCGTGGCTGCATGGGTATTTTCGCTACTTTCCCTATGTGTAAGCGTGTATACGAGCCAGTTCTGATTAGAAAGTCATCCACAAAGACATTCCTCTACATAGGCAGATAACCCCAGTGTTCTTTACTCTATTCAAATATCTTAACCGGTCGTAAGGTATTCCAGACAAAATCTGAAGAATGGAAGAAACAGCCCTTTAACATTACGAGGTTGGTGCTACTTTTCCTGAAGAATTACATAAAATATATTTCTTTGGAGCCTTACTGCTACTAAGCTAAATATTATAAATATCCTGCACAGAAATTAATTCATCAGTTTCAAATGACATTTTTTATTAAATTACTGTTTAGTATAGAAAATAAGTATTTGATGGATAATTTAAGGGAAGAAAATTTAGTTTTACCGTTTGACCAAACAAAAGCCTTAAAGTAACAAACTTGAATTTTAAGAATTTAATAAATACGAACATAGGACACTGAAATTCAGAATTGCAACCAAGATCCAGCGTTTGTAGTGCGTAAAATTTGCAGCTTTGCACAAGACTGAGCATCTTGCATGGGTAAAGTTGTTCCATCTAACACATCATACTATTTTCGAACATTGTAGAATGAAATCTGCAAATTTATAGAACTCGCAATCGAAGTATTTATTTTATAATTTGATTGTGAACACCATTATAAGGAAGTTATTCTTTTGAACTTAAACGGGAAAAAAGTTTTTTTTTTTTAAAACTAGGAAAAGTAACATTTATTTAATCAAATATTCATGCAAGATCAGTTTTAAATGTTATATTTACAATGCACATATAAAGTGTAACGAAAGATTTGGTTTTTTTTTAACTAAAACAGAAAAATTAAAGACTTCAGTCTTGAGAAAATATAATTTTGTTATTTTTGTCCAAAATTAAAAACATGGTAAATACTGGCATTTGATTAAATAATTAGCTTTAGAATATTCTTAAATTAAATGGGCGAATTGAAGATTTTGTTTAAAACACTTTTTGTCATTTGAAAAATTACTTTTAACAAATTAGAAAAGTTGGCCCCTAAGAGCACAATGCTATACAAGAAAAGGAAAAAACAAACAACGGAACTATAACGTCATTTCCAGTTGATACACGTGTCGTCCTCATTATGAAAACAGCAAAAGTTCTTGTACAATACTTACGTAGGATGTGAAAGCAAATCCGGACACGTAGGTGTGAAAATACGTTTTCTTATTACATAGGGATTTTACGATCGCAAAACAAAAATTCCGTACAAATGAAATATTGTGTAATCATGTTGTCGAAATGTAAATTTAGAATTTAGAGTGGGTGGGTTAATCAATATTTGTTTTCTAAATCGCATTCTAAACATATATATAAACACACAAGGTATGAAAGGCAACTTCATTTGCTTTTTGCTTCTATTCCTATTTACAATCATTACGCACTTCATACCTGGTCAGACGATGTGTTCGAGCTTATGCATGTTGATACTCAGCAGTTATCTCTTAGCGACTATTACATCTGCACTACATGATGCTAACACGCCACTAAAATTTCACGCTTGTGGCATATCGGAATACATTCCTGCTCCGTTTAGTGGTTTGGATTCCAAATATTTAATACTGCCTGCTCATGTTGAAGGATATCGAGGTGTTCATGCAAATGAGCTCGATGTCCGATTTGAAAACAGAACAGATCCCATAGAAGGAATATGCGACTCAAGAGTTCGATTGAGAAGTTCCCAGCCAGCTGAGTATAAATCCGAATGTCCTTTCTATTGGGTGAAAGATATCAAAGATGATCGTATTCCAAGAGAAATTATGATCGCAAAGTGCTCTTGCGAGACACCAAAGTATGCAACAACAGACGAAGGTACTCGCAGCAGTAAATGTGAGGAAGTGACATATGCTTTACCTGTGCTTCGCAAAGAATCTTGCTATAAAACTCACATTTCTCTATACAAACAAGATTTTGAAGTTATTTCCATAGCATGCGTTGCCACAGTGCCCTTTAGAGAATTTCGAAATCCACAGAATGTGCTCTTAAGTGCACCAGATTAGCATTAAAAACGTATCCTGTATCTAGTATGTGAACTTTGGAAGCAAAAGCCTTCAGTTAACGCCAAGAATAGGGAAGTTCTGCGTTATCATCGGCAGGTACTTCAGAGCAAAAGTTTTGCTTTGCTATACTAATTCCGCTTAATCGCCGGCATTTTTCAAGAAACTTCCTTCATCGATATCGAAGTCAAACTGATGCACGGATGTAGTGCTTCGATTCTAGCACTAGGAAAGTTGTAGGATGATGGTTTTTCTTTAACGTATGTGATCATACGTTAAACTTTACCTAGTAAAATAAGAAATTGTTGCGCCATTTTGTATAGATGTATGAACTTCATCGACACACATTTCGATTTGTGTTTCATTTGACAGATTCACTTATTGTCCGATACGAAATCTATTTGTACAAATATATACTATTTTTTAGGGGATTTAATTTTTCTATTGAGATATATTTTTAGTATTTGAATTGTTTTTTTACAAAATTAGTTTATTTTTATATTTTAAGTTTTTTCGTATTTTATACCATTTATTGTTGAAATGTTTCTAATTAAAACGTTTTGTACTATATTTAAAATGTTTAGTTTTACTTAATTTTAATATTTCGTAACAAGACGAGAGTTTCCTGAATATCTTTGTGACCATTAGATTGTTTACGAATTATGTACAAATATCTAGCAAATGTGCTTACAAGGTTAGACTCTTGTTATGTTTTTATAATTACAAAAATTTACTGTTTAGAATTTGATCAATGAATGTTTGATATAAGCTCATATTGACTAAAAGTGAATCTAATTCGTCTCTACTTTGAGAATTAGGTATTCTTTCCTGAATACTACACGTCTGAAATTTTTAGTTCCTTAAATTATTTTGTCAAAGACTTAAAAATGCATTTCCTGTGCAGAGTTTTATTAATTTAAGATGCATAGTACAGAGCACTGTTGAATGGGAGATTCAATTTATACTATTTCATTTTTAATTTATACAAGGCTATTTAAAATACATGTCAGTGCAAAAGATTTCGATTTGATTTATATTTGAGAATGGGTGCTCGGATCTCCTCTGGTGTAATCGTAATGTAATATAGAAAAGTACCGCATTTTTTTCATAAAGCATATTGTTTTACAGGATTTTGTGGTAGGATAATATGGTAGTTTTCCCTTGCTCTGTTACTCAATTTGCGTAAAAATAATTTGATAAAATTTTAATTGCAGAAATTATCAGTAACACCAAAAATTTTCGATACTTACACACGCCTATCAGTCACATTTTTAAATCGGCATAGCTATTAGACAGCTACGGTTTTGTAAGGTACGATCATAACTTTAGACAACTGATTTTTAAATATAAATTTACTACTTTGATAGCTTTTGTTTCCTGCAGCTTTGGGTTTGGTTTGGCTTAATTATTATAGAAAAGCACACTAGGGAAATCTGCCTAAGGAGAGGAAAATTCATAGAGAAACTAGCTCGTATACACGAGGGAAAAACCACGAAAACACCCATGCAGCCAGCCCGTTTGCCTGGATTCGAACCCAAGGAACTACCACTATTCCCGATTTTACATCTCGGCTGCTGGTGGGCCCGCGGAGGTTTGGGATTCTCAAACTATTTTTACCTGTTGCACATATTTTCATTAAAATTTCCCCTGTAGAAGATTTATCAGTGTTAATACTTTTTAAATACATAATCTCAAAATATGAAACTAAGTATTCATTCACAATACGACTTTAAACCCGAGATTAAGAAATTAAATTTGAAACCCCACCAGAGGCACATCATTAGCACAAAGTTTCCTCTTGGCAGGTAAACATGTAAAAGTGCATGGAGCACCAGAAACTTCACAAGGGAATCGAACAGGTATTGTCCCAATACATTAACCAGCTAGAGCATGAAAAACTTGAACTGACCATATGCTATAAGTTGTTACGTTAACACTGGAGTTGTTACATTTAAACATAAGAGGATAATCATAAAATTACGCAAAGCTACATAAATAACACTAAATGTTTAGTATACTCATTAAAATATTAGATTACGCAAATACAATCGAGTTGAAATTTTGGACATCGTTGCACTGGAGATTTTGCATTTTTATATCATATTTGGATATTGGTTACAGTTAAGACTGTATTGAGCTCAGATTTTTCAGTCCAAAGTCCGTAAATAAAGTTCATGGCCTCATCTTAGTAAGTTAGGCGTTTTGAAGCATTATTGAAAATTGTTAATGTTGTTCGGAATCAATTATTGGGGGCAGCCTAGACATGGTTCTTTCCGCTTTTTAATCTTCTTTCCTAAGATGTGACTTGGCAAGGAAGTTCGATGTGCTTACCGAGCAGAAATGAAAAACCGAAAGCGGATTTCATAAGCTTTTTACCTTTACGCTGAAAATTTCCGGCCATTTCCAATCAAGTTAGCGATCTCAAATATTTTAGAGTGGTAAGATTTCACTACTTTAACCTTTTTCAAATAGTAAACAAAACTCCAACTATTACGCTAAACAAATATTTAAACGTCAGCAACTTACATTAATACTTAAAATTATTCAGTATCATGAGATTAACCCCCGCCCCTGAGTCTAAATCAGTTTTATCTTCCGAGTGCGAAAATTCTTGCAACTTCCAAAATTGAAATTGATTGCGATTCTCACCATTTCAGCTCGTTTCATTTTATTGTACATTTCGAAAAAAAATGGATGTATGGCTCTTAAGAATCGTCCATACTCAATTTTCTTATTTATATATGGATGTTAATAAACTAACCATACTGTGATTGTTATCGATATATGGATAAGAAAAAATATTTATGTATCTAATCAGAAGAAATTTTGACCTGCTAAGAAGTGTAATACCCCGATAGATGGCATTGTAGACAATGCCGCTGGTAGCGGGCGCACAATAGTAAAAAAGTAGTCGAGTCTAGAGAATGCGAGCTATGTGACCAGGATTCTTTAACTTACCTATATATAAATATGTATATACTTAGTGCAGCAATACAAAAGTTTATTAAACACTATGAATCATCATCAGAATGAAAGAAACATACACCCTTTTGACAATCTAACAGAATAATACGTGAACTTATTAGGGTAAAGAAACAATAGAACTTTATGCTAAAGTTGAAATTAACAGAACTTTAAAAAAGTTCCTCGAAAGCATTTTCCCATTTAAGAAAAAACGCGAGGTAGATATTCTTTGCTACAAGGGATTAAATAAACACCGAATGGGTTACCTACCTAAAAAGATGCCTAGGGGGAGGGCTTTCTGAATAAAAGGGTCTCGAATAAACATTCATTCCCATACCAGGAAACGAAAACAAGTAAAGATAAGCTCGGGACAAAACTATCAGTGTTTCTGCGGATTAAGTTGCTCGGCCATTCCAATAAACTGCTTGCGCATACATTCAGAGCAAGAATTTTGTTTAATCTAAACATGATAGTCTCCTATACTCAGTTCTGTAAAATTCGGATGAACCTAAGATTTAAAAAACAATGCCAAGGCTACAGTAATCAGTTTGAGACAATTATACTCTAGTGATGGACGAAGAGAACTAACTAGCACTTGCATCGCATGGGGGGGGGGAAACCGCAACAATTCATTTAATTTTCCTTAAACAGAATCAGGAACGAGCTACTCTTTGCACATCTTACTTGCCCGATGGTAGTGGGGACGAGCTAATCTTTGTACATGTTATTTACTCGATGGTGGTTTTCACAAACTTGATTATTTTTAAGAAAGCAAACATTTCGCAAGCAAACAATTCGATTATGGAAAACATAACCAGGGCTATCTAGTACCTAGAAGGAAAGATTTTCGATAATGGCAAAGCACTTGAGAACTCTGTCCAAGAGAAAGGATACTTTCGTGGAGGGAATTCTACTGGAAACTAGTGTCTAGGTTACACATGGAAAAACCCCACGAAAACGCCCATATAGCTAACCCGTTCGTTTGGAATCGAACCCAGGTCGAACTACCCGCGTTCGGTAATTTCACCGCTCGGTCGCTGTGAGCCCGCCTAGAGGGAAGAAATGCCTTCATGGGAAAATTTAAGGGAAACTAGCAGAATTATGCTACAGAAGAGGAAACCACGAAAATGCCTATGCAACCTGCCCGATTCTCTGGGATTCGAAATCGGGTCGAACTCGATTTCACCTACCGATGGAAGTGATATATGAAAATGAAATAGTTCACCAAGAGCCTTAGTTAATTTTGATATAATAGGTATCAATAATTGATTGCGGTTTACTTAATTTGATAGCTTTTGGAATAACTTACCAATGGTCGGATTTAAAAAGAGTTCAACAGGTATTTCTCAGGTTCGATTCTTTTCCCTAAACGGAGAACCTGTACGAATTTTGTCTCCTCGTTTATAACGTGAGATACTGCTAATATTTTTTTAAAGTTCTCAGTGAAAGCATTCCATCCATATATTTCATTTTTATTATAAATAACTTGTATCCAAAATTCAGATTAATCGGAAGCAATCGAACTTTTAGTTTTAAATCAGGATATCGATTTAATATTGCAGAGTAGCCTATTATTCCCAGCAAAAGCATTAAAAAAGGTGAAATCGAGGCTAGGAAGCGTTTTATCAGAAGAAAACACACTAAGGCTATAAAGATTTTTTAAAAAAAGAAACAGGCATCAGACCCGAATTAAATTAGTGTCCAACCATCTAATCTGTTAAGCCATCAAACAGACCTATACATTAGAGGAACAGGTGTTACGTATGAATACTGCGAAGTGCCACAATGTCTGGTGGAATTATGAAATGTGAATATCTTAATTAGCTCACATATGGGTGGAGTAGTTATTCAACTACTGTTAGTATCGAAAATCGAGGAAACGATTAACCCAATTTGAAAAAGAAAAACCCCAACATGGAATTTAATAATCGGGCAAAGAGTAAGGGAGGGACTGACGAACATCTTCAAGGGCAATCAACCATAAGTTCCTAGGAAGAAAAACTTCTTGCTCGTGAAAATGATTTTTTATACAAAGATTTTTTCATAAATAATGAAACAGGAATTTTATTCAACTTCCAAAAACCGAAGGAACGAAGATCATTTCTCCAGCAATATGCGAGCAAAGGAATGAATCTCAAACTACGAGTTTCTACAAGTTCTTTTCCATTACATCCCAGGCACGAAAAGCGTTTTACAGGAAGACATATGCGCCAACTTCAGGCTTCAGCTCATTTAAGCTGTGATGAAGCTTTCCTAAACGTGAATCTCCTTTCCACATCACAAAGAAATTGAAGGAATAATTAAAAACATTCACGGTACTTATTTTAAAAACAAAAATACTGTTATAAGACGAAAACTTGTTATGAGATTACATTTAATTTAATGGCTTCAAACACGCGTCTACCTTTCTGCAGAAAACAGGCGGGTAATTATTCCTTTCATCAAATAGGAACATTCGTAACCAGGACGTTTTATCGCCAAGAGCCGAATTACAAACTTTAGTCAAGGAAGTTACCAACAGATATGGCGATTAATTCTTCATACAAATTTGTTTCTTTACCAAGATGATCTCCGATATATTGCATACCAATTTTGTGAAGAAGTTTTTATGTGCATTTACTTACATGCAAAGATTTTACATTTTGCCCAACACCCATTTTGTAGAGAAGTCTTTACATTTATTTAAAAAAATAATTACTTTTAATCTCTCCAAGGTGTAAAAGATTTGCATTAGAAAGAACAAGAACCTTAAGTTTCCATTATACATGTTTTGCGGTGACTGAAATGAGAGGTAGTGTTATGTCATTGAATTTATTTCACCAGTATACTTTCATGAAAGTCTGGTTAAAGATGTGGGGTCAAGAAAGATCCAATTTACTCAGAAAGTGCAAGTATGAAACCAACATTCCATCAGATAAACTGTTCTTGTATTGAATTTCTCAGTTCAGTTTTTCCCCACCTAAGTTCTCAAAAATCTGACCGACCTCCGAAAATTCAATTTTTGGAAATATTGTATTTCTATTAAGTAAAAACAACTCATGAGCAGCTTTTAAAGAGAATACATATATAAATTATACTTGTTTACCTTAAAGTGAATTAGATTGGGATAATTTCCATTATGACTAGGCAGGCAAAGACTGCCTAAGCGAAGGGATGCCTTTGTGGAAGACTAAAAAGGACACTGGCTCAGATGCACGATACATATGGAGAAAGCCATGAAACCTCCCACGCAGTCTATGCAATTGAAAAGATGTGAACCCGTTCACTACTGTTTTAGGGGCCTTTCCGCAAAGCGACTTAGAAATTTACGCAACAGATTTTCTTTACCGACAGAAAGGTAACATATCTAAACGTCTAGTAGAAAAATGCACTGAATATTAGTTTCCATTTGTAATGCACAGAAGCGCAAGAAAGAAAACAAATTTGAATATAATCGTAAAACAAGCCACTGGCACAATAATTTAGATATTATGAGCTATTATTCTGTAGCTAACTACTAAACTTCCTACGCGATCAAAAATGGTATCACGAATATATTGAATAACGGGCTTTAAGTTAAAGGGCTAAGGAAAATCCCGTGAAGGCTGCTTAAGGGATTTTGGATAGGCTACTTTCGCGGAGTATTTTATGAGTCTGGTTTGGTTTGTGTGATTACAGCAAAGCCTCGAGGGTTATCTGCCTAAGGGGAGGGATGACATTGTGGAGGAAGTTCTAAGGGAAATTTGTTCGTATTCACGTTACACATGGGGAAAACCACAAAAATGCCCATGCAGCCAGCCCGTTTGCGGGGTTCGAACTTCGAACCGAACTACGAGCGTTCAGCGACTTCACCGTTCGGCCGCTGGTGAGCGAGTAGTTCAAGGGAAATGTGTCTATGTCACATGGAGAAACCCTAATCCTTAGTGAGGATTTGACCGCAGATCTTAATCCCCGTATTGCCCTATTTAATTCTGTGTAGCAGAAGTGTACTTATTTTGGCGACTAATGTCAGTTAATATTGAAGAAATATAGACTTCAAATGCTAAAAATTTTTAAATCAGAATAAAAGCAAACCATCTTAAACGCTTGCAATTACGAACGTCAAAACATCGATGACACATTTATGATTAATCTTAACGCATGGAAAATATTCTATTTGGAGTGTATATTTAAAACTTTAGACACAACACTTGTATCAAAAGCATCTTCGACGAGTTGACAAGCGCACTTAATTTTCTCCGAAAGAGGTAAATAGTACTACTATCATCGGAATGGAAGAAATATTTTGAAATATTCTAGGTTTAATTGTCACCCATTTGTTACGAGGGGACAGAAGTGAAATGGATTTGCTCAATTCCACAAAATATCCATTCATGTGGACCTAAGCGCTAGAAAGATTACTGCAAATTTTTTCAGCTAAGGCAGAAGTCTACTGCCAAGATCATGAATTTTAGTTCCTGAAGTCTAATTTCTTGTAAAAAGTCTTTCTTCCTACCACTTAAATGCGTATTTATTCTTTAAATATGCTTGCGTTAAAAATTTATGAAAAGGTTTTTCTGAACAATTATGGGAGTGCGACATTTCTGCGAAAGTTAAAAACCTGAAAGGTTACCCGGTAATTGCGCAAACACTTACACGAAAGCGCTAGCAGTTAAGGATGAAACAGCGCGAGGCAAATTTCACAAGGTTCATTAAAACTACATTTAACAACGTAATTCTGGAGTAAGTAGGACTTTTAAGTACACAATAGCCGAAAGTTTCATTATGTAGGCAGCCCTATAGAACCCTTTATCTCCAATTAAAAAACCCTGGAAACAAAAGGTGGAATTCACGATCGAATGAAAATTACAGGCAGTTTTTTTAAATATAAGAGTGAGAATGCTCAAGTTATTGAGTTTGTTACAAATTTTGCAGACTACTCGAAACCTTCAAGAAGCGTAGAAAACCCTTCAATTTCGTTCGTAAAGGCTTATTCACAGGCTAACGGATATACACCACATGAAAATACAATTATACACATTACGAACGTACATTTAATGTATACTGAACGTCTTTTCCAGAAGAAAGACTGAATTTAGGAGAACAACTTTTCACGAAGAACACACCTAGTGACCACTTCATTCAAACATTGAGATTAAGTCTCAAATCCAAGCTGTAAAGAGACGACTTTTGCAACGATTAACTTAAGCTGTTATCCCGATGCTAGATTTTCCGACATGTTATTTCAGAAACTTTGGCAAGTTATTCTGTGAGAAATTACTGAAATTTTCAGGTTGCCAGTAGTATTTCACTTATTCTATAAAATGGAGACTGGAAATAAGGCAGAATTTCCTCAACCCATAACTATTGTAACCCAAAAGTTAGGAAAATAGGGTTAAGTTACCTGAATATTGCAAAACACACGACGGTAAAATGTCGTAGACTTAAAAGGTCAGTGTAGATGACCATACTATTGGGAGAATAGTTTCCGTAAAATTCAAGTAAACCTTTCGATATTGATTTGCTTTTCTTTCAACATAAAACCTAAAGGAAAACAAAGTCTAGGGAACTTTCGAGATGTGCAATATTGCAGCAGGATACACTTCAGTAAGACCAAATTAGTAGCGTTAAGAGTCTAAGCGTTACCTCCTTAGGATAACAAGTATCTTTTCAGAAATAGTTTTTCCTGGTGCAGATTAAATATGGCTTAACTCGCGCCAGTATTTTCATACGAAATCACTTATTGAAAAAGAATACAAAGTAGAACTTTCAGTAAAAATATACGCTAAAGAACCATACAAGCTCGCCATTTTATTAAAGCATCTTGTAGGAGATTAGGATTCAGTAGCTACTGATTTTAATAGGAACCATCATTTTAAGAAATTAACTTAATTAAAACTAAATGCATTGAAACAGAAGTCTTACAGATTCTCAAAAATCAAAACTTTCTTAAACGTATGATTAAAGTTTAACTTTATGCTGAAAGTTAAGGCAACATTTTTACAATTGCTACATGCATTGAAACAAGTTAAAAATTAGAATCTTGCTCAATAGTTACTCAAATAAAATATAAGTCAAATTGGTTAAATTTCCACTTTACGGAAGTTATCTAATGCAATTTTAAGGTTCTTTATAGGTGAAGTGGTAAGAATAAAAACTAATATTAAATACAACATCATTTTATTAATACGTCATACCAGATACAAAGATCAGAGTCAGACTTAAACTTGGTTCAGGGACATTAAGAATGAACTGGAACTGATTATTTGATTGATCCATCCCATGAAAGAAGGAACTTTTACGTAAATACTTGGTACATCACTTCTGCCACATCCAAGTCCCCAGGATACCAATCCTACCAGCTCGTGGTAACCACCAATTTTACAAGCAAGCGGACCACCGGCATCCCCCTGTGGAGATTGAAAAAAATTAGGATTTTGGATACTAGTCATTCTTAGAAACCCTGTAAAGAGGATGTCTACATACGACGTTTCACGCGAATCAACAGTTACTCATTCCATTTGAAAGTTACTATTGCAAAATTCTTAAAACCTTATCCAATAGTTGTAAAATTCGCAGTTAGGATTTAAGTTTCACGAAGTTAAGCTAAAAGGAATTTATTTACAAAGGTGGATAACCGCAGAAAGATCATTGAAGGGAATATTAAGACAAGATTGTTTGCTCTCAATTTGGAAAACTAAACTAGAGTAAGAAATAGAAATCAAATAATATAGAAGAGAATTAGCTAGAAGTTAAAAACTTTGCGTAGCTTACCTGGCATGCATCTTGCTGACCCTGGCCCCCTGCACAGAAACTGCTTGCCGGGAGAATGAAAGGATTAGCCAGAGCTTCCGTAACGTTAGTCATGCATTCCAAATCGTCAATAATAGGAACCTTGGCTTCTCGAATCTTGAGAGACATGTCTCCATCTAAGGAATAATAGAGTTTAAGACCTTGTTTACAATTGCATGAAGTGTTAGAGATTCTGTGAAATGAAAATAGAGGGTCTACAGATTAGTTTTGCAGAACATTAGTTTAAATAGAGGTCAAAAGACTCTTTCGGAAAAACATAAGAAAATACCCAAGAGCACACTTTAAGCTTCAGGAAAGCAAGTTTCTTTCACAGGAAAAATATTAAAAATAAGCATCATCAACATTTCAGTCGTTCCGTTAACAATATTTCTCAAATTGTTAGAATTGAGAGTTGCATGTTCACATAAATACTGAGGAGTTAAGAATTTTATCAGTAAATTAAATTTATAGACATTACCTTTGGATACAAAACCATACCCAGTCACAGTGCATTTGGTACTTTCCTTTGGCATTTCCCCACTTGTTGGTAGACATATAACGCATACATTATCGTTGAGCTCTAGTGGCTTCTGAAGACGGAGAAGTGCAATATCATTATCCAAATTCATGATATTGAAGCTATGATGATTAAACGCAGACAGTACTCTTATAGTTTGACCTCGACTATTATCTTCGGGGCTTTTCAAGTCTGTGACGCCAGCTCGTACAAACAACGGTTGATGTTCGATAGTAGGGCTGTAAAAATTGCAAACACGGTTTTTAAGAGAGAAATTCATAATTCTTTCGCTTTTTCTGTTAAAAAGTGCACACTAATACATCAAATGATGCTTAAGTAGAAGAATAAGTTCTTTTAAAGAACTAATGCAATTAAAACTGAAAGCTTAAGCGCGGACAAATGCATTGCCGCAGAATAGTTTAAAGACAATACTATGCCACTTCTAGCTTGTTAAATAACGGCTTGAAAAAAAAAGTTTCGTTAAGCATGCAAGCAATGCTAAAAACTTACCCAGCAACGCAATGAGCTGCAGTCAAGACCCAAGAATTATCAATAAGAGCACCGCCGCAGACATACTGGTTTTGCGCATTAACAATGGCTACCTAAAAACAGGAAAATAGAATTAAAATATGCTCTCGTATTTTAAGAGAAAAACCTAGTTCAGGATTCCTACCTGCCAACACCACTCTCCGGTTAAAGCTTCTTTTCCTCCCATTATTCGAGGAGTGTCTCGCTTTCCTTTTATTCCACAACGTGGGAGTTTCGGATCTCTCGAAGCCGCTAGAAAGCAAGACATGGAAGTAAATTGAATGCACTAGATCTGCGCACTTTAAAAAAAATTGAAAGTTCACTTACGCGGAGCATTAAAGTAAGGAGACAACGATTTCAGGTATTCTTCGTGATCTTCTATATCTTTCAAACGTGCACAGCACACTAAACGTCCAGGACAAACGAAACCATCGTAAATAGCATGTCCTCTGAAACATGTAAATCGAAGGAAGTAGGACATGCACGAGCCAGGGCATGGAGGTGCAGCTAGTTTATGATCTTCGGGAGACATAGGAGGGCTTGCTGCTGGAACGGGTACTTCATCATCGTCATCAGGTATGACGATTTCTTCAGTTTCCTCACTTGCAGATAAGTCTTCCTCATTACCGGCACTGTCAGGGGAGACTTCGAATTTAGATGCATGCTCAGAAACTTGAGAAACAAATTGATTTATAGGCTTCCTAAGCATTGGCGGCTGTTGTAAGGTTTCACGGTTTCTAAGCAGTTCAGGTGTTTCATGCTGATAAAACTGCTGATAAAGTTTACCATCACTATCGGAATAAATTACGAGTTTTCCGTCAACACGTGGGAAAGCTGTTACTTCAGTATAAAAGCGACGATTGTGATCCCGTGGTACGAGGCGAGGAAGAGGAGATATTTGTCCGTTTGGCGAGACTTTAAATATATTACCAGCATCATCAACAGCAAGGTGACCTAGAACAACAGGTGGTGACGTAGGTTTTACTCTGTTGGAAAGAGGCGGCGGCATTGCGGCATTTGAAATCCTACGCATACAACACGTTGTACCTCGCGCACAAGACGTTGGACCTGTGATGAGTTCATCTGGCGGGAAACAGTAGCTATGCATGTTTAAGGATAAGCATTGGCCCGTACACTGAACGGGCAATATTCCAGATCCTATTGTTACACAGCATAGAGTGTTTCGGGGGCAAGCATACTGTGGCAAGGCTTCTTGGCAACGCATAGCATGGGTCTCGTGTATGCAAGTACCGGGACAGGCGTCTTTTAAAGCTGGAGTTCCAAGAGAACGTCGAGAAAAGGAGTCTTGTTCCTCTGTCACTACATAATCATCGCGGTCGCGGAGAGTCTCTGCATCGGTTGCACTAACGCAGCACGTGGTTATTCCAGGCTCGCACATACCATCGGCCATAATAATGTATTCGCAATACTGGGCCTGTTCATTAGGCAAGCAGTTTCCAGGACAGATTGAATCTAGAGTGCTGTCGGTCTCTTTCGTTTCAACAGATTGATCTGGTTCATCAGTGTATCCATATCCGTAACGAGAGCTAGCAACGACATCACCTGGATATGCATAACCCTGAGAATCTACAGATTCTTGGGAATACGCAGGAGAATTACTATCGGAGGGTGCCCAATAGGGATCCTCAGTTACACTTCGTAGATGATCAAGACAGCATTTAAACCCTTGAAGGCAGTCAGTTTCGTTGAGAGCCGAGTTACAGTTTTCGCTTTCCTTAATGCACTTCCCTGGACACTGGTTATCTGAAAATGATAACACTAATTACTTTCGAGGATTTCATATCGAATAGTTTCATGCACGCGAAGCTACAAGCATATCCAGTCGCAGAAATATCAATTACAGTTTTAAGAAAAAAGTGCGATTACGGCTTTCGAATTTAAACATTTTAAGTTTAACACAATACGTCAGTTAGATACAACCTTAAATGAAACTTCAGTTATGTTGATTAATTTTATTAACTGCAACGTTCATGGTTTATACGAAAATAGTGAAAGAACAGTTGGAAAACTTTTAAGATAGATATTACCTATAGTTACAACGCGCATTTAATTTGTAAAGAGTTTTATTAGAAGTCAATATATTAACATCAGTTCTCCTTTCCCCAGTTACCGAGACGAGAAAGATCCGTAGCCTAATTCAGTTCAAGTTTGCACATAATCCTTTTCTGTTAAAATTTAATTTTCAGCGTTTACAAAGAAAAGAATTTCCGTAAGTTTATTAGAACGTAGTTATTTAAACAAGGCGATTATAATTACCAAAACCGACATTAAAGTTATAAACAATTTTCCCACTTCAAGATAATGAAAACACGAAAAAGCGTAACGGAACTTAAAAACAAGAATTCAATCCGAAACGTAAAACTTCAGCGGAAATAATTTCGCAGACGATAGCATTAATCTCTTAAATAAGCAATAAAAATAAAACTACTTACGTGACCCATCATTCAAGTCATGATCAGCATACGAAAAAGTCGCCGAAACAGCCAAAGCCAAGATGACACCCTGAAGCAATGCCATCGATACGATGCACGAAATCCAGCGTAAGCAATCCCGAAAGAAGAGAAAACTCGAAATCATAAGCCACTCGCTACCTTCTTTATACTACATCCGGCGCTCTCCTACTCTGCATTATGTAAAACAGCGTATACGTCGTTGATGCGCAGTACCGTACGCACAGTTACGGATTCATCAGTTGATGAATGGGATATGAGACCTGTTTCTTGTGGAGATGGGTTCGTTCACTGCTAAGCGGCCTACGATTCCCCCCCCCCCAGATGCATTTCCCGTTTAAACTTCCACAAGGCGAAACTTAAACGTAAAAAAGAAGGAAAAAAAAAAAAAAAAAAAGAAGGGGGAGAGGGGAAAAAAATAGAAACAAACAAAATACTGTGACCTGTTCGTAACCTGCGAAGGGAACTTCTAAGCTGTCATTGATGAATTCAAAAGTGCACTTTCAAGCCTCATTTGCTCTTTTATATTTGTTACCTTTCACCCTTGCCCTGTTTACGTTTCAAGAATAAGTGAAATTCTTTCGTATTCTGCTATTGCTAAACGAATAAATAGCACGGGATAAAAAACCTTTTTATTTCTCACATTTTTACTGCAACTTCCGTGAGACTTTTTCGAGTATCAATATCTGCAGATCTGTTCCAATTCTTAAAATCTTCTTATTATAACATTAGAAACAAAACTTTTTAACGTGATATAACATCACTTTGGCATGGTAGAATATGCAGTCACTACACCTTACAGAGTAGTTCAGAAAATGAGCTTTTGATAATTCGAAATACGAAAAATATGTATTGAGTTATTTTATTTTACTAAAAATAGAGACAACCTCGTTAAGAAATTTTTCATCCGGCCGTCGAAAAAATACTTCCTGAAATAAGGAAGCGTTTTAGCTGGGACAAGTTGAAATTTAAGAGATTATGCTCTCTAGACAGCTACAAATAAATATTTTATCAATGAAAATTTCAGTGGGAATTTCTTGCTTGACGTCTATAAATTTAGACATATTGTCCAATGGGAGAAGACTAAGATATAGGTAGTAATATCGGGTTTCTTTATCCAATTTACATATAATTTAGGATTTCTTCTTTATCTGTGATTGCACTGGTCACAAAAGAGGATGTAGATGCTAAATAAATTCTCCCATAATTAAGATAAATTTCTAAAACTAATGAATATGGGAGAATTTAATATTAAATTCTCCCATATTCGTTAATTTTAGAAATTTTCAAATAGTTTTTTCAAATATACTCTACAGTATTGTTGCCCTTGCAGATTTTTGTAACCGAAATGAATATTTTTAGCAGAAGATAATCTGTTACTTAAACTTATTTCATACGTAATCCAGATGTATGCTTTCCTTCATATATAAGTTATAAATTTACGTTCTCATTCAAGCAACAGTTATGCGTTGCGTACTGATTAAATAGACTATTTTCACAGTATTAAATGCGATTTATGATTTTCAGTCGGACCATTCGGAAATTCTCTACATTCTCATTAGCTTCAGATAAAAATGTAGGTGGGAAAAAAATGAATACGTGTTCTCTAACACAGAATGGAAGAACTGGCTTCGATTGAATTATTTTGATTATGGTAAAACACGAAGGCTATCTGCCTAAAGAATGGGATGTCTTCATGAAGAACTTACTAAAGGGAAATGGCTTGCATTCGCCTTACACGTGGAAAAGTCCGAGGAAACATTCATGCAACCATTCTTTTTATCGGGATTTAAACCCGAGTCAAACTACTAGTGTTTAACGGTCTTCATCACCTGGCCACTAATGGGTTCTCCGAGGAGAAATAAATACTTGCGAGTTTGGCAACTTACTTGAGCGAAACGTTAATAAACACAAACCAAACGCCGTTCATGCAGTGTTGTTGTGACGTAGTTTTCAAAATAAAGGCGTGCGTGTTATAAAAAATTCTTTGACAGATAAATAGCAAATGATTTTTATTGTAATTTTTTCCTCGCTTAATTTTACAAATGGAATTTCTTGAACAATCTTTGTCTCACGAATAATTTGCTTCTTTCAATTGAAAATATTTCTCTCTACAATATGTTTTTCCTTTCGCATAATCTAGTAGAAGGTGTATTTTCAGCAAAGTGTTCTTTAACCCCTCTTATAAATCGTAGAAAGGAAGGCGGTTGCTATAGCCTTGGTTTGAGACCGGAGAAGGCATAAATTTTGCGGTTGTCTTTTTCCCCTTTTTCGCGGGTGTAATATCGGTCTAACCTTTCCAGTGCACCATGAACAACGTTTTTGGTGATGAGACGTCTAAATGACAGGTTTGACCATTCCTGATGAATGCTTGAGGGGTAAGTATCTAGGCACTGGGGGGGGCAACAAAGCAATCACTGAAGAAACATACTTAGTTCAAAATGTATGCATTTTTAGAAAATAAATGTTACGTGCATTCTCGTGTAAGGGTTATTAATGTTGTTTGCTTTGTTTATTACGTGCTTCTCCCACAGGCACTACACGGAAAGGGACGGATGCCCCGTGGAGGTCTTTTTAAGGGAAACTGACTCGTATCCACGTTACACATGGGGAAAACCACGAAAACGCCCATTCAGCCAGCCCGGACTCGAATCCCGGACCGAACTACCAGTGTTCAGCGGCTTATTAATGGTGTTGCATTTCAGATTATCCTGAGATAGCTCGGAAGCCAAAAGCGGTACATTTACAATGAAGTATTCATTCATTAGCAACCAGAGCTGCTTGGAATCCTCGTGAGAGAGTGGCTTTTCATGTTTCTCATTTTAAGCTGCAGAATTCGCTTCAGTTTAAGATGCTGAATTCAAATTAGTTCAAATGGAATATACAGATGCCGATTAAAGAAAAAGTGCAATTAAATAAGTAATTATATCCACTAGAAAAAACTACAAAAAGAATACTTCTTCGTTTAACTTCAAATTCTTTTCACCTTATTATAAACATTAAGTGCCTGAGACCCATGAAAATAATTACACCACCTCTACTTCTTTGCTGGGTCGTTATTTTAAAACGTTTAAGGTAATTTGTGAAATTAGTTGATTTCTTTTAAATATAAATGAAATCTCAGTTTATTGACTGAGGCAAGAGTAATGGCGGATCCAGGCACGAACAAAAGTTATGGCATGATTTTTAAGACATAGTTATTAAGTTTCTACCGCTAAAATTCAAGATGATTGTTGCATTTTGTAAAATTTCACTCTGAATTTGCTCATTATACATAAAAAAGAACTTTAATATATACATAGAGCTGAAGTTTTCGTTTATCTAAGACCTGATCGCCAAAGTATTAGCTCTTATTGCATATAAATATTTCTGCAACTGGACAGAATTCGATTACACTTGAACGTGTGCCTGTGACCGCATACCATTTTCACTGTAGAATATTTGAGGTTTTGGTTTGGTTTGAGGATTATTTCGAGGAAGACTCGTTGAACTGGCTCGTATCAACGTTACACATAGAAAAAAACTACGAAAACGTCCATGCAGCCAGCCCGCCCTCCTGCAATCGAATCCAGGTCGAACTACCAGTGTTCAGGTATCACTAGGCCGCAAGCAGTGAGAGCGGTAAACTTGGTGAGTTTATGATTCTTTCCCTACATTAATAATTCTTGTAAATGTAATACTTTAAAAAATGCAATATTCCGAAATTGACAAATCACTTATAGCAGCCTAAAATTCTAAAATGCGTTCAATATTTCGTACAGTAGAATTCAAATTATACGAACTTCAAATACTTTTTAGACATTTAATTTCTTTCTAGATCAAGTAAAATTACCTCTGTTGTTAATCATAAATGTTGTAGGGTCCTATTAATTTTTATTAATAGTTATTTTAATTTACGAGCTTTTCTGAATTCTCTGATTTTCCCTCGCATTTTCTTGCCAGAATGTAAATAAAGTAGGTGAATGAGAGAGTATTTAAATTGTTAGAACGAAAAGGTTAGACAGAACGTGATTTCGCTACTGAAACTCACGTTTGCTACTTTGTCCTCCAGCTGTAAATCTTATTAGCGACTACGCTTTCTGACCGTTTAGTTAGTATATCGTCAGTGTAGGTTGCTGAGTTAGCCTGTTAGATTAAATTGAATCGTGTAGTCCAGCAATATAGCTTTGCCCTTTAAATTTATTATTACGTTATCGTTTAAGTTTGTACCGCAAGTGGACGGTATTTTGGTTGTGAGAACGTTTGAGTTTATTAGTTTGTGATGAATAAAAGGGTCCTTCATGCCCGTGCGAGAATTTGCAAGGTACAACCTCAAGTAGATCTAGTTACCATTTCATGATAGCAAAACATACTAGATCTCACAATGCATATTACTTTTTTGTTGAACTGCTTTCATAGCATATTTATAGAAGGTTATTAAATTAACCTAGATGTTTGTGCAACATGTAGGTTGACCCATAATATCTGGAATATATTCCCTACATTCATTGATGGAAAACAATTATATACTGCATACAGGATCAGTGTTCGTTATTTACTCTATGAGTTATTGCTTGGTTAAAAAATAGTGTAAGATTCCTCTTAGTTCACTAACTAGTTATTTTAACTTTGGTATCTTTTTCGAATTCTCTTATCTCCCCTCGCATTTCCTCGCCAGGATGCAAATTAAGTAGGTGAACGAGAGTATTTAAACGGGTGAAACGAGAAAGTTAAAGACTCACACCTTCATGGGAGGAGACGACAACTTTTTCACTTAGATCCTCAATTGCTAGCTATTTACACTTCCAATGCATCTGATTTTGATTGAAGTTCTTCTGTTGCTTCGTTGAATAATTGTATTTAAATTGTGTTGTATAGTTGTTTTGCATTGTGTTGTATTTAGCACTACTGATTGATGTTGTTTAATTATATTTGAATTTGTCATTGGAACTATTGCTGTAGTGTATCTTCTCGTATTGTTGTCATTGATTTCCATTGTCTTGGGTCCTCCTTGAAAGCTATGATCGCTCGTCACCTTTTGCGAACTTGTCCGATTGGATTGTCTTGCTCCTTTTGGTACTTCTCTTCTTCCCCTTATCTCCGTTTTCTCATCTGAGATTTTCTCCACGTCCGGATTTATTTATGTCAAGCGCCCTTGGGCTTTAATTTTGGAACCGGCAACATTGCTCTTCGCAATAGCTCGGTCAATTATAGAGTCTAAGTCTAAGTCTAAGTTAAAGACATTGCTTTTCAGATGCTTCTGTGTAAGTCAATGAACCCTCTTTATGCAAGTAAAAAACTTCAAAATGCAATCAATGTTATTCAGCCCTGGTTCCGTGCTTGGAAGCTTAAAGTCAACACAGAGAAATTATTTATAATTTATTTTCGTAGACATTCAAGCAGACTAAATATGAACGCCATTAAACTTGACGAAGAAACTGGGTCACGTGACAGACAAGTCAAATACATTGGAATTTCCTTAGATACCACATCAAGTATGTGTGCGACAGTATTCAAAAGTGTTTTATGAGTACTTATCCTCTTATTGGACGTAACCCAAAACTCAACGTTAACACGAAAAGGTTTTTATCAACAAACTACCAGACCGATCATGCTGTATGCCGCGCCTGCCTGGGCTGCTGCAGCAAAATCAAATAGACTTTTCTTCAGACCTCAAAATCAAACCTATCAACACTGAAATTCTTGGAACAACATACAAGTTCTACTTGAAAATGCGACAATCACCCCCATGAAAGAGTTCGCATTGTTGGAAATTACGACTACATCATCGAGCAGCCTCACAAGAGAGCAAGAACAATACATCATAACATAATCTGATAAAGTTCAATCTTTCTTGCGTGGCAAGCACTTCTTAAATTTTCTCGCTTCCAGCTGCACTCGTTAGCCGAAAGAACAAATCGATGTCCCTTCCAAATGGAGAACGTTTCGAGTTCGATCCCAAACGAACTCATGAATAAATTTTCTAGACTTGTGTCTAGAAAGTAAGTGTAATGTTTTATTTTCTCCACTGTTTGAATTCCTACATTATATTAGTGCCGCATATTTAGTGCAAGAGTTAAGTTAGTATTTTCGCGGATTTGAACATGCTGTCCCCCCCCCACACATACTGTGAACGCAAATTAGAAATCGTACTTATTACTTTCTTTGCGTTTTACAAGTATTCACTGTATTAATATTTTATGTGTGAAATGCTGTTGTAATTGCAAATTGCTGTCGCAAGAATTATGTGAATTACCGCCACTTAAGGGCTACAAGAAATACTTATTTGACGTTCATGTATTCTTTCGAGTTTATTTACTTCCTATTACTTTACATCTGATAGCCCTAGCGGACAAGTGATAAATGAAGAAACGACTACACCAAGTCGAAAACTTCTGTTCAAAGTGATGATCTCCGATTTTCGAGCTAAGACAGAGCGTGATTTCAGTAGTGTAGCGCAGTTTGCTATTTTGTCCTCTAGCTGTTAATCTTAGTAGTGGTTGCGCATTCTGGTCGTTTAGTTAGTATATCGTCGGTGTAAGTTGCTGAGTAAGCCTGTTAGATTAAATTAAATTGTATAGTCTAGCACTACCTCTTAGCTTTTGGATTTATTGTCAATTGTCTGAAGTTCTCACCGCAAGTAGTCGATTCTATTGTAAGCATGAAGTCCATGCCTTTCTGTTGAAGAATTTTGATAAATAAAAAGGGCTTTTTACACCCTTTCCCTATTGTGCTACTCTTCCACCATGCGATAAGTCGCCAGGTTGAATTTTGAGATCTAGACAGTTTGCATGATAGCTAAGAAGGCAAGATCTTATAATAGGAAGTAGCCTTTATCAAATAATAGAATTAAAAGTATGTAGTGAACACCTTACCGCCAAGCATTTTTATCTTATATCCAAAATTTCTTTTTCGCAATGGCGGTTTCAAGTCGTCAGAGACGTTGGCTACTTGTAAGACTGGATGGATTCCAAGCAGCTATGACTGTGATAAAATTTGCAGAGGAGGATGAATTCGCCATACTTATCACAGTCAGTCACAACCGAGCAGTTTTAACCTATACCCCTGTATTTCGAGGAATCTCGAGTTCGGGCCTCGCCCGTGCTTTGCCATTTTTGGCCATTGCCAAACATGGACTTAATTGTGTATGTGATTGCAGTAATGCAATTTCACAGGTTTTTCTTTTAGGTTGGCATATGGGCTGAATAATTTCGATTGCTAAAAGCCTCATCGGTCGAAAAACTCCTTATCGTGTTAATAGATCCAGATCCATGTGGGCCACTGCTGCCTCTTATGAAGGGACAGACAGTTTACATTCATGCCGTCTCCGGGATTCGAACCTGGGCCCTTCGGTACGGCAGTCAGAGTTACTAACCACTTTCCCGTCTGAGCGACAAATTACATTGCAAAAAATAGTCGCATCGCATATCTAAGTATATGCTATGCAAATGTTGTCATTTACTTTCTGTTAGTTCATCAATCCCCTTCACGCATCTTATACGTGATTTTTGTTCTTCTGCATATGTATCCTTCTGGGTAAAGTTATAAGGTATTTCTCCCGCCTTCCTAGCGTGCCTTCGTGGTGTAGTGGTATTCCAGAGGTCCGTGGTTCGATTCCCGGCGAAGGCGGTTGCTAATTTTTTATCCCTCAGGCTTTTCCAATTAACCTAATGTCTCTACAGTGGCGCCCGAACTAAACAGGGTGTTGGATCCTCACCCAGGATTTGACTGTTGAGTCCCCTAAAAACCCCAGTCGCCCTGTAAAAGGTGGAGTATATAAGGTATTTCTCCCGCCTTCCAGCGTGCCTTCGTGGTGTAGTGGTTCTGCACGCTGGGCCGGTATTGCAGAGGTCCGTGGTTCGATTCCCGGCGAAGG
The DNA here is from genome assembly GCF_044657685.1 of Stegodyphus dumicola. NCBI lineage: Eukaryota > Metazoa > Arthropoda > Arachnida > Araneae > Eresidae > Stegodyphus > Stegodyphus dumicola. Next base: position 189,806,707 of record NC_140781.1, read on the forward strand.
CGTTTGCTCATTTTTCATCTTGCCTGCTTCCAAAAAGTACCTAATGTCTCTACCTAGTGTCTTTTCCCTTTTCAAATCTCATACTCAGCCAATATACTATTAAAAACAAAGCACGTTCGCAAAATTAATTTTATTGTTTCAAATGGTGGTTGATGGGACTATAACGCTAATACTGTTATGTATAATATCGATTTCTGTTCAAGAATTGGATAATTTTGGATATTTTTTAGTTTTTCCCTTCCATGTCGAGTGAAATATCTCCTCCCCTGCCGTGCACCCTGGGCATCGTTCTTGGTGGTAAGATGATTTGACCAGTTGGCTCGGCCATTATCCGGCAAATACTAAATCGGCAAGTGCCCTTATAAGGTATTTTCTCCCTCTTTTCCTGATGCCTTCGTAGTGTAATTGGAAGCATACTCGACATGTTTGAGAGGTCCAGAGTTCGAATTCTGGCGAGAACACTGCATATTTTTCCTGTCTCATGCTTAAAAAAAAAACCATGACACCACACCTTACTATTAAGAAAGCAGAACAATTTTGCTGAGGCAGGAATGGTGTATTTGGTGTTTGGTGTATTAAATTATGGCAAAGCACACTAGGGCTATCTGCCTAAGGGAAGGGATGCCTTCGTGGAGGACTTTCTAAGGTAAACTGGCTCGTATACACGTTACACATGGAGGAAACCACGAAAACACCCATGCAGCCAACCCGTTCGCGGGATTCGAACCTCGGACCGAACTACCAGTGTTCAGAGACTTTACCGCTCGGCCGTTGGTTGGCCTTGAGCCAGGAATGAGCTAAATGTTTACGTAAATAAAAAAAGAATTTCCTTGATTATTTAAAAACGATGTGTTGTATATTTAATTTACAAAATAAAAAATAATTTATTTTTTAACCGATAATCTTTAGTGAAACGAAATAAGATAAGTGAAAAAAACGTTTCGTAACTTTCATTACACTAAAAATGTATTTAGCGTGTAGGGTTTATATTTATTTTAACTAACATTTATTTTAAGTTTAAACTATCTTTCCTGTCAAGCCTTACTTTCCCCTGGAACTGCCAATGCCAGAGTATGTAAATTTTAGTTGAACGCGCAAGGATTCAAATTATCAGCGGAAGTATTCTGAGTTAAATAGAAAGGAAACGAGTTCGAGGTGTGCTGTTCTTACTTCACGAGCGCGGAGGTAGTTAGCCAGAAATTGAAGAACCCTGCGTTTCGGCCTGTGTGCTTGCCTTAGAATTGTTAATCGTTCAACGTGATATTTCAAAGTTTGCTGAATTAGCAGCGGTATTGTAAAACGCGGTGAGGTTAGTTACTTTTAGAGAACCTCGTAGTTAGAGTCTTGTTATTAGTTTCTTTTCAGGTTCTTATTTTTATTTTACCGCCGAGTCGGCGTAGTTTGTCAGCGTCAAGAGCACGCACTTGTAACTTCTTAAGTTGAATAAAAAGGGACTTAAACCCTTAGCAAGACTCTGTCATTTTTCCAGTCACCTCTTGGTTGCGTGCAAGTTGGAGGCGCGCAACTCTACAAGCGTATAAGATAATTAACTCACTTGTGCAGATATTTCGAATATCCAGCTCGAGCATTTGAAGGTCTTTTTGTACTCAAAGCTGTCTTAATAAATAAAGCAACTTATTTTTAAATAAAATATTTTTTTTAAAAATTACAAAGGAAATTTAAATCATGAAATTAAATCTAGTTAACAACCATTGTTCTTATATCCAGATCAGCAGCTATCATTTAACCGCGTTTTTAATCTCTAATATATGCAAAAATAAACTTTTCTTAAAATATTTACATAAAAGATTTATACTGCAGTTAAATGAAAAGAAACGAAATTATATTCAACAATATTTCTATTCCTACCATGATAGCAACATGTCTTACTGATTTTGATTCAGAACTTCATTTCCGAAATAAAACATTATTTTAATTTATTGTTATACATTTGTTATTACTATCTGTTATCGATTTTATGCTGCCTTCCGTTAGGGCTTTGCACTAGTTGTATTAGAAATTAAGCCTAGCTGACGGTATACTGTATTAATATGTTTAAATTATCTTCCTGGAAATATTACGAAGCTTATGAAATCAAATTAGTTGCAAGATGACTACTTTTAGCAAAATATTTTCTAAGAAGTCTAATCCATTTTAGCGTAACAAGAGACGAAATAGAAACCTATCAATTTCACGTTCTTTAACAGGTAAATGCACCAAATAGGCTGCAACATTATTATGCAAAAGTTTTAAGTTCAACTTTGACATGAAGAATCTCCGAAAAAAAAGTACTATTAGCAATTTATTTTATATTTTATTGCATGTATTCATGGATGTGATTACTCGACAACTTCACACATTATTATGAATTCAATTTTTATTAAAATAAAAAGGCTTTTAACCCAAAATTCACTGTCATCAAGTTATACATCTTCTCCATATAGTATTTAAAATAGAGGATTTTAAAGGTATAGATAATTAGGTTCCGACTAATCTTTCTGCTGCTCTCAAATTATAAAATAATTATGTAGATTTCATTACTTACGCAGATTTTACCATTTCATTCAAGTCTAAGAATACCTGCTTGCGAAATTATGGTCATAGGCTCGAGTTCCGGAGTATGTCATTACAGCATTATGCTTTGTTAAACTATTAAGTGTATTACTTACAGACATTTTCTCTCTGTCTAGAGCATTTCTGTAACACAAAGCTGCCCTTTCTTGAGTATCTCTCTAACATAAAGCATGTGTGCTTTCTTTCATGTTCTCTTCCTAGAGCACAAATAATTTTCTAGAATTTTTGAGAAGGATTTCTACCCAACGGATAGTCAGAGTATTTTCCAAGAATTACTTGTATGTAAATGAATATCAAGTGAAGAATATAAGTAAAAATACTGAAGAAAATGCATTAATTTAATTAAAATTAAACATTGCTGCCACCTTTTACTAGCCTTAATTAACATTCCTAGAAATTTACATCTCTGACAATGAAATCTTAATATAAGAGTATAACTGTATGAAAGAATATTAAATGCACCAGTAAAGGACGGTTAATGCAATGATGGTGAATCGAATTAATTAAGGGGTGTTAACAAATAAATATGAATTAAGTAGTATGTTGCGAATGAAGTATTTACGTGCATTTTTCTCTGTCAAGTCTTCTGTATATTGAATATATGTCTATGTCTTCTGTATATTGAATATATGTTTGCAGTATATACGTGTAAATAATTGGAACTTAAATAGTCTATTATGAATCAGTGGCGTAGCTAGGGTGGGGCAAGGGGGACATCTGTCCCCGGGCGCAGCATTCAAGGGGAGCCAAATTGATGCTACGAAATTTTTTAATGAAAGGTTTTCCATTCTTGGCACACAGAAAGGGGCGCGAATTCTTCAGTTGTCCGCGGGCGCTGGAAACTCTAGCTACGCTCCTGTTATGAATCAAGTTTTTTTCTGTCAGGCAGTATGTACGTTTGCAGCATATACATGCAAACAGATGACAATTGAAAAGTATGCTATGAATCATGTACTACTGCATGACCCCCCCCCCCCAAAAAAAAACAATAAAGAAGCAAATGCATTGCCAAGAAAATTTCTGTGGAAAAGCACACGTGCAAATTAAGCAATACTTAATAAAAAAATTACTTCATGTAATGAAAATGTTTAGTATACATTATTAGCAACATAACACTAAATAAACTCAAAAAATTTGTACATTAAATTTCGGGAATGTTTCACTAAATTTAGGTGCAAAATTTTAAATCTGTCGCGCAGTTCTGATTTGAGAACCTATGAAAAACAAATGATTTAATTTAGCCGATGAAATAGCTTGTAGAGCCATTAGGTATTTTTTTTAAGAAGGAAAGATGAAAAATAAGCAACGTCTTCGCCGGGACTCGAACCACGAACCTCTAGAATACGCGCCCAGCGTGCAGACCACTACACCACGAAGGCACGCTAAGAAGGCTGGAGCGATAGGATAAATACCTTATATACTCCCCCTTTTAAAGGGCGACTGGTGTTTTAGGGGGATTCAATCGCCAAATCCTGGGTGTGGAGAATCATCATCCACCACCCTTTTAGTTCGAGCGCCACTTTAGAGACATTAGGTATTTTTGGAAGCAGGAAAGATGAAAAATGAGCAACGCCTGCGCCGGGAATCGAACCACGGTCCTCTGGAATAGCCATCCAGCGTGCAGACCACCACATCACGAAGGCACGCTAAGAAGGCGCAAGAAATACCCTATAAGCTGAAGAATAATGAAGGTTAACACGAAGATCGATACCGAACACTGAAAACGGATATAAACGAAACATCAGCCTGAGGGCGTTGAACCATTTTTGAATGATGAATGATTTTCCTTTTACAGAACTTCAATGATTAATAGGTGTAACGCAGAGGTAGTTTGTAAAAGGTTGTAGTTTTTAAATTTGTAAAATGGTATTTATTTACTTTTCTTTCTTGTTATTGCTTTTGGAGAACTTAGACTTTCAGTTAGACAATTTAGCACTTTTTAACTTGCAATTTATTTCCGTAAGCCAATTTTTCATTTTTTCACAAGGCAGAATTCCGGCTACTTTATACGTTCTTCATCGGTATTTCTACTACGTTTAAATTTACTTTCATTACACACACACACATATACATGTCATAATTTCGAAGCACAGTTGCGAAGGCTGAGTGGCAGGCCGAGAGGAAGAAGTTGATACTAAACTAAATTCAGCCAGTTATGATCTTTATTTCCAGGCAAACTAGAATACTTCCTGATAGACAATATACTCTTTAATCATAACAATTACAATAATTTCTTATACACATTGTTTGTTTAGAAATTAAAACGCATGCATTTTAGAGAAGCGAAGCGAGGAGATATTAGTAAAGTGGATGCTAGCAGAATAATGACGTAATTAGCTCGCCAGGGTATTTATATTAAATATGAGGTATAAGTAAAGCTAGTCTGTGATTGGTTAATATTAGTTTTAGTTGCCCTTTTCCAATAGCGTTACATAACATAGAATATTCTCGAATTTGGGAGAACAGATGAATTTAGGGGGAGATCACCAAATCTAAAATGTTAATTTTGAGGTGGCCAGTTATTTTTAAAGCAGCCGTCGTATTTTTGGAATACAGCGTTTGAGTAACTGAGTGAGTTTTGTCCTCTAAAAGACATTGATACTGCTCGATAATGATGCACGTATTTGCAGACGTATAAGACGCAGCGGCCTATAAGATGCACCCCCTTTTATGTACACAATTTTGAAGGATAAAACTTTATTACTGATCATTGCAGTATTTTAAGGTAAAGCAATACAAATATAATGTAATACTTTCCGAAAGTACCCAATCTGTCTGTACTATCTAAGTTTTAGATTTCTGACAGCATTGATATTAACGTTTAGCACGGGCGCTGGCTATCAAAGTATTTGATCCAACTATAAGGCAACCGTGAATGGTACCCTGTGAAGCTCCAATAGACCGACTTTGTAGAAATGGATGAATTGAGGAGAACATTGGCTTCTGGTATATATTGAATGGTCATTCTTTCATTTTTTTGGATAAAATTCTTTTTTAATATTCTAACAGCCTTTTAAGAAGAACTCCTTACCTTGACATTTACTCAAACTGAACAAAGTTCTTCACTTTTCTAAGTATGCAGACGTTAACCTACATAATGTGGCCTTCGACACATCGAAAACACATATTTTGATAGCAGGTACCCCAGCCAGACAAGCATGAAAAATATCTCATTTTTCGAACGCAGGCATATCTCCCATTTAGATCTTATAATTCTCAATGTTCAATGACGCTAAAAATTCAAACTGCAAAATTCTTTAATTGTTCCGGTTTTATTTTTCAGTCCCTATGTACGCAAACTCAAATTTACGTCCGTTTCATGAGAACTTCTTTCCCTTTTACTGTGTCAAAAAAAAAAAAAAAAAAAAAAAAAAAAAAAAAAATTAACGTTTAGTTGAAACGCAGTTATTTTCGAAAATTAAGTATATGTGTTTACTAATTTCGCACCTTTTATTTACATCGTAATTGAACAGAGTAGCATTTATTCCTGTCAAATCTGCAAATTTTAAGGTTCTGAGTCACGTAGTTTTTAAAGAATTAAGGTATGCAAGTAAAGTTTTCTTCCAACCAGCTTGAAAGAGCATTTATTGGGGGGGGGGGAGTAAATCTTCTTTAGATCCCGTGATAATGAAAAGATGAAAACCAACGACAAAGCGAAATCTGTTGAATAAAGTTATAAGATATTTCTCTGGTCTTCTTGGCATGCCTCCATGGTGTGGTGGTCTGCACGCTGGGCGCGTATTCCAGAGGTCCGCGGTTCGATTCCCGGCGAAGGCGTTGCTTATTTTTCAATCTCTCTTGCTTCCAAAAAAAATCCTAATGTTTCTACAAAGTTTTTAAATTGTTTATCATGGTGTTCAAGTCAAAATTCAGATAACTTACTTACTTCAGATTACTTTTTCTGGTTATATAACATAATAGATTTTTTTGTATGATTCATATATCAGCAAAATAAAAATTTTTGAAACAGTTTTAATTTTAAGAGCAAATCAAATATTTTTGTTTCATGATACGCTACAGAATGAATAATTCTGGTAAAGAAAACAGTTATGATTATTAGTTTGTGTAAATTTCGTATCTAAAACGTTCAAATTATAAAGTTTTTAAAGTATTCGAGCTCTAAAACATTCAAATTATAAAGTTTTTAAAGTATTCATTTGCAGAATGAATATTTGTATACACTTCAAGCCCGGCTCCAGCATTTTCGGTGTCATAGACAATCAGTGCAGTTGCTGCCTCGTAAACATTTAATATATTAATAACTCAAAACAAAATATAACTTTGTTTAGTTGTCGCTTGTAAGAACGACTTAGCCGGTACCCTCCGAGAATCGGCGTCGTGGGCGGCTGCGTATGCCGCCTGTGCTTGGAGCCAATATTGATACGCTTGCATAAAAATACTAAATCTGTGCTTTCGTCTTTCGTAATTCGGGTTCAAGAATGAATGCAGTTGTGATATTAATACATTTTTAGCATATTAATGATCGTGAGTAATGAACCATAGATGTATTTCTGAATCAAAGACTGGATTCCTGAAACAAACAATGAATTGCAGTTTCTTTACCAAACATAAACTTCTAGAAATAAATCAAAAAAGCAATTTCCTACCTTGAAAAGTTCGTTCACTTTACAAATACTTACCAGAAAACCGGACAACTATTCCATTTTTTACAGAACAGCATTTTACAGTTCATTGCTTTATCAAAATAAAAATTAATCACTTCAGTGACTTTAACTACGTGACAGAACCAAGAACAATAGGGGGAAATTTGGAAAAGCGTTATTAGGCATGCAGAATGATGGAAAATGATGGAAACCTGAAGTTCGAAATAACAGCGTTTCATTAAATCCGATCGAGAACGGATTATTCTAAGGTATCTGTTTACAATACCAACTTTCAAACTGTCATCATAGTCGTTGCTTACGAATGCCGTGATCAAATATGGTTAAAGGCAAAAGGGTCTAAATGTCAGTTAATTTCAGATCGTTCGCCTAAGTAGTTTATTGACGCCGTGAGGGGGGAAGGAAGGAAGAAAGAAAGTTTAGGCGTTTATATAACGCGCAAATATATACGTGTAGCAAAAGTATAAATAAAAAAATATATATATATAAACATAACCCCTAAAATAATACAAACAGGAGAACTATATCAGTTCCTTTTTATTATACTCTAATTGGCTTTATTCATCAATTGATAATGTTTTCTTATAAATGAGTAAAATGAATATCAGTATAAATAAAAGTGGCTTGATGCATCGACGTTAGCACGACGCTCCTTTTATGTACTTCGGTTTTCGGGATGACTGAAAGTAAAGTTTTTAACTTATTTTCCCATCAGAAGTTTACTGAAAAGTACGAATCAGTAAACTACATTTGTGACATTTCAGTGTACAAAAGGTTTTTTATTTATTTATTTATTTTTTTAAATAAAAGTTCTGTGTGAAAAATAAACTTGCACACGAAATGTCTTTGATGAAATCAACGTTTCTAAACATTTATCCAACTCAAGAAGGAATTTTTCTTTCTATAAAAGGCTTCGTAACATTCATTTTACACATTTCCTCGCCAATGATGAAGCTGGGTGACAAATATGCCGATGATCTGATTAACCCTCGTTAAGGTTTCTAACAAAACATTCATCGTTGAAGTCATATTGTAGAGTCATTAGGTTAATTGGAAGCATAAAAGATGATAAATGCAACCGCCTTCGCCGAGAATCGAACCACGGACCTCTGGAATACCTACCCAGCGTACTACCGTTACACCACGAAGGCACGCTACGGAAGTGGGAGAAATACCTTATAATATCTCCAACCATAACAGAAGCCATCTCCTTTTGGATACTGATTCGAAGTACGGTTATGAAACATTGTGAAACTCCTGGGGGCAAATCAGCAGCTGGATTGAGAAAGAATTAAAGAAAAGAAAGAAAAGGAACAATACGGACAAAAAAGGAAACTTAGTATTAGCGCTGAGCAAAGAACTCTACAGTAAATCTTGCATTAAAAATAAGCATAAGATAAAAGCATCATAATGAAGGAATAACGGAATGGTGAGATAAAGAATAGGGTGAGAAAGGAATTCTGCAATGCGTAGGAAGACTTTTTTGAGCGAGCAATGTGAAACATAGTACCTCAAGTGGGACAAGTAGTACTTAATATCTAATAACAGTGCTGCAATAAAGTCCATTTTCTTAAAAAAAAAGTACCGCCCAACCGGGATAGTGGTTAGTGACTCTGACTGCCGTACCAAAGGGCCCGGACCCGGAAAAGGCATGGATGTTTGTAAACGTATAGTGTCTGTGAGGCATGGGGACACTAAATATGCGACGAAACAAAAGTCCTCTCGAGAGGTTGGGGGTAGGGGAAGGGGGGAGACCTTCGGACCCATCCCCCTCGGAGTGCTCTACATCAAAATTGGGGTCGGAATTGAGCTAATGTCGGACTGTCACCCAGGTGGTGCTCAAGGCTCATGTCAACGATAGCCACATTTGACTCCTTGCCACGGTAAATGTCGTGGCTTTGTGTTTACCATTGACAGGTGAGATTGGTAACAACAATAACAAATAAATAAATAAATAAAAAACAGAAGCAACGTAAAGAAATACTAGTAGTAGATGAAATATCTATTGTTTCTTTCCCGAAAGCTGGCGTCTTTTTACCTGCAGCTAGCTTGCAGATATCTGGAGACATGCTACTCCTACTCATGATTTTCAGAAGTGTTGAGATAAATGTCTGTTACCCTGAATCTCAGTTGGGGACTTGTTCCTTTTCGTGAGCACACTGATATGCACTACCGAGCATTGAAATCAATACAAAATTTTAGCTTTTGGGAAAGAGCGCAGGTAAGAATTTGAAAAATTTAGAGATTATACCCCACTTGGCTGAATTATTGTTTTAGTGTTCAATCGCAATGAATTTATGTTAATTCCATTCTGTTAATACAAATGGGCTGGCACATTCTTAACGTCGAGAAAATACTTTTGTAATCAGACTTTCTCAAGAATCTTGTTTACCACCCGAGGTTGTAACTTCAGTTATTGTTAATATATTATAAAGATTATACATATATATTTGTATTTTTCAAACTTTGCGTCATACAAAAATGACTCAAGAATCGCAAGCCACAAGCTTGACGTGCCTGTTCTAGGCTAACACTATAATTCGACTTCCTGTCCATTAGGATTAGCTCTTTTTGATTACTGTGTATCTTTAAGGAATACATAGTAACTAATTTGTAATTCCAAGCGCAAAACCAGAGCCTCTCTTTGCAGAAATTTTCTGAAGCTGGTTAATGCGAACGCATTTTTACCTAAATGGTTACTAAGAGATGTATCTACTCTTATTAACCATTAAAAAAGAGATAAATAGCAGAGGGGTGCTGGGTTACGAATACAGTTAAGGGTAGTTAAGTGCATACATACGTAGATTTTACGTAGATTCATATTCATCTCAAAACCCGATTATTCCTAATTTAATTCTATTATTCCTGAATTAATTAATTTATAATTGTCTTATTAGCCCAAAAGGGCTTTCAATCTCGAAAGACGATTTTACGTTGTTTCACATTTCATTTGAGTCTGTTGTTATTCGGCAAAATGTAAAATATTTATCTTTCATGTTTAATCTGTCTGTTAGTGATTCTCTAACAAAGTTGTCTGAAAGCAACAGATGCAGTTCTTAAGAATATTATACTTCCTTTTCAGTCTAATTGATTTAAAGAAAAAGGCATTTAATTCATGATATATTTAATTAAAAATATTAAATATTTTTATAGAATTACTTTATACACTTTTTTCACTTTTCAAATGCACATACAGTGGATGGACAAAAATATGGAAACACCTTGTGAAATGCATGTTTGAAAAGAAATATTGGTTTTAATGAAATATGTAAATGGCGCTGGCGTTTTTGACTACTGACGCCACCTATAGAACTTCGTAAATGTGCTAAACAGTTCAGTTGTTGTCGGAGTACTGTTATGTGAGGTTGTCATTGCATTATGTCAGAGTTAACAGACTTCGAACGTGGGCAAATTGTTGGAGCACGTATGGTAGGTGCTTCCGTAAGTAAGGTAGCCGAGGTGTTTAGTGTTTCAAGAGGTACTGTATCGAAGATTTATTCCGCATATTTGAAAAGCGGAAAAACATCATCTGCTAAATCACAGCGCGGACGAAAGTGTGTCCTGAGTGATCGTGACAGACGATCATTAAGGACAATTGTGACGAAAAATAAGAAGACCACAGCTGCAAAAGTTACTGCTGAAATGAATGTTGTGTTACCGAACCCTGTGAGTACCAAAACAATTAGAAGGGAGCTTCATAAACAGGGAATTGCTGGCCGTGCTGCAATTGAGAAGCCACTCATCAGTGATGCTAATGCCCGTAACAGGAAAAGGTGGTGTTTAAGTCATAAAGCCTAGACTATAGAGCAGTGGAAGCGAGTAATATGGTCTGACGAGTCTTCTTTCACATTGTTTCCCACTTCTGGCCGAGTTTACGCCTGGAGAACGCCATCTCAAGCCTATAATACAGACTGCTTGTTGCCGAGTGAAACATGGCGGGGTTCTTTTATGGTTTGGGAAGCCATATCGTGGTTCTCTGCTAGCCCCATGATAACTGTGTCAGGGCACATGACTGCCAAGACTTATGTGAACATTTTGGCTGATCAAGTTCATCCCATGGTACAAACTTTGTTCCCCGATGGTGATGGTGTCTTCCAAGACGACAAAGCCCCTGTTCACACAGCTCACCAGACTGGTTTTCTGGTTTTTTCGAGGATGAGTTGTCCCATCTTCCCTGGCCACCACAGTCACCAGACTTGAATATTATCGAACCTTTGTGGTCTACATTGGAACGGAAAGTGCGTTCTCGTTATCCACCGCCAACATCGTTATCTGAACTTGCCACCGTTTTGCAGGAAGAATGGTATAATATTCCTTTGGCAAACATACAGGAACTGTATTTATCCATTCCGAGAAGACTGCAAGCTGTTTTGGATGCCAACGGGTTTCCTACATCATATTAAGCAAAGAAACATGTTTTTTTAAAGGTGTTTCCATATTTTTGTCCAACTCCTGTAATTATATATAACTTCCTCATGTTAGTCTAAATATATATCCATCTAGTAGCCTATAAAATGCTTCGCTACTCCACCTGCGTCATCTCTGTTCATAATCTCTATTGATAAACCAATTTAAACTTTAAAAGAGCCCCTTTGGGCGACCTTTAAAATCTGAAACCTTTCAGATTTTTGTTTGTTTGCTTGTTTCATGTTGTTTTTGTAGCATCAGTTATGTGGTAGAATATTTAGGAGTTTATGTTCACCTATTGAGCGAGTTGTCTAAAGATTAAAAATTAGCTGCTTTAAGGTAAGTTTTTCCTGGTGCTTTTAAAGAGAGTCATTTCTTTCCTTGCATCTGCATATCATCTATGAATTTCCTGCCCTCTGAGAAGTTTGAAAGGATCGAATTCCACTAATGCAAGGATCTATTTATATTCTATATACCTGAATATTTTAAATTTTGAGCATAAATTTGTAAACAACAGTATTTCCACAAATTATAACGTAATAGAATAAGTTTCATTTAAAAATATTTTACCAAACAGACTTTTATGCTTTTAAAAATTTGTTACCTTTAATTCTTTTGAATATTTAATGACGCAAGGTACTGAAAATTTATAATGTGAGTTTTCTCGATTCTTTTCTTTTAGAGATGTTGATAGCAATTCAATCAGAGCTGATTCCCAAATCACAAGATGATGATTTACCATTGTTATAATAATATTAGGATTGAAACAAATTTCTAATGCTCTTATGATAGCAAGGAAAAACTTTAAAACTAGAGTTCATTTACAATCAGAGCTTAGTTTATAAAATATATGATGTCGGAACCTTAATTGATCAAAAGAATACTAATTAAAAGAATTATTAAATAAAAAAATGTTAAAAAAAGTAATAAAACAAACATAGAACTTTCAAAAGGGAAATTTTAAATTAAAATGTGGTAAAGACAAATTCATTGTGGATTCATTCATTCATCATTAAAATGTGGGGAAAACATGATATCGACAAAGAATGGAGGAAAGCATCTTAATAGCGCCTTTTTTGCCTATTATAAATCAGTCATTGTCTAATCCAAGCATTTCAGGATAGGGACGTCTTTATTGAAGCTTAAATTTAACCTCAATGTGTGTGCAGAATTGGAAGATTATGTAACAAAATTTCTGAATTTATTTTATTCTGTAGGATCATTAGGTTTCTTTAAAGCAGGAAATATGGAAATGTGCATAGCCTTCGCCGGGACTCGAACCCTGGAGCTCTCAAATACGCATTGATTATGCTTCCAATTGCACCACGAAGGCATGTGGAAAGGAAGGAGAAAATAATCTTATAACGCTTTTTGAACCAAATGAGGCTTCTTTCTAACTATGCATACACATTTACAAACTTTAAACTTTCTTTTTGTAACAATTTAGCATTTGACAAACAAATTCATCAAAAGTTAAATGACTTCATAAAAGTGTAGTCCAGATTAAACTCTCATTCGAGCTTACTTTTGCCAGTACGTGGCTTGATTTTTGTGAATCAACTATTATTCACTTTTTCGTTATTTCTTTTCTGTAGCTTTTCCTTCCTTGACAAAGAGCAGTAAATTTTAATGTAAAAAATGTAAACTATAATAAAGCCAATATCAAGTTTTTCTTATCTTGACCCATATCAATATCTAAATGTTTAGATACAAACTTAATTCACTGTTTGGAAGTATAGAGACCAAGACTTCTAAACTAAAGATATCTACAAAATTATGCCAAGCAATGAATAAAATCTAAAAGAACACTAAAAGCAAGAACCATAAGATAAATATTTTGCTATATTAAATGGAAATATCATACACAAGGTAGTTTCATTTTTTTTTCTAGTTTGAGGAAACAGCCCCTAGGGCATTGAAAGGCTCAGTGGTGATGGCAGCTACGGTGGTACATTACCAAAAGAAAAAAAAAAAAAAAAAAAGTAGCTAGGAATGCAGAAGAGCAAGTATAGCACAGAAAGAATTATCGTATTGTATCCTTAAATAACCACGTCTACAGTTTCTACTGCAGTTTATCCCAACATCAAAAGTCAGGTTTACCTTTTGTTCAGTCTGATGAAAAACGCTAAAACACACCGTAGGCTTTCAAACTTTTTTCTGTAGTGTAGCTCTATATAAAAATCTCAACATCCTGCAATGCTGACCTGTACCTATATGCTCTTTCATAGTTAAAGTCATACTTTTCTTTGATTAATCAATAAAATATTACACTGAAAGATATTTTCATTTTCCGCTTTTCTTTTTTTCATTAAAGTGAAAATCATCTAACATTTTTTTTTTAAGAAATCAAAAGGTAACGTTTGGTGTCAGGTGAGCATGAATACATAAGCAAAATGGTTTTCATGGATAAAACGAATTTAAAACGTCTATTTCAAAAATGTTAGAATTCAGTATTTTGTATGTAACTTGATTCAAACGTTATATGATTCTCCGAAATGGTGTTTTCGGTATGAGCAAAAGTGATTTAAGTCATGTAATTTTATAAATAAATAATCTTTTCAAGATTTACCCCCCACTTCAATATTATAGAAGGTTTTTTTTTTTTTTTTTTTTTTTTTTTTTTTTTTTTTTTTTTTTTTTAAGTCCTTTGTGGGATAAGGAATAACACGCTAAGAATTAACTTTAATTAACTTTGAATTAACTTTCTTTCTAGACAACAAATATAGAAATTTAAATTTTGTGTACTTTTATTGAACACCGTCACCTAACAAAAAAATGTAGGCTGGAAACTGCGTTATGCATTTCAGTTCTTAAATTTAACCATTAGTCTACGATCAACTAACGAAGAATATTTAGTAGCGACTTTTAAACATATTCTTAATTTGAGTAGCTATGAATTTGCCTTTAAATCTATTTTAAAAATAGTTTATTGTTAGTAACTACTTTGTTTACAAGATCTGAAATATGTAAAATTGAAAAAAACTGCAGTACTCGATGCTGTTTCCTCTTCGATTTTAAATAAAAAGTCCTTTATTCTTTAATAAACATTCTGACTCAAATCTCTTTTCATTTGAAAACAAGAATTTGTGTGTCTTGAAATTATGAAAATACTTACTTTCAATTAAATTAACAGTTACAGAGTTTAAAGGAAGACGTATATAAATCCACAGTTCAATTTAAAAACTATATCGAAATTAAGTGTTACTAGATTAAAAAATGCAAATGACGACAAACTCCTCAGGTGAAAATGGGAATTTTCCAATTCTCGTATTTCAGAAGTCTAGCAAACCTTAGGGTAATTCAGTTTTCTAGTTTGGATTGTACAACAGGATTACTCTGCAAAGATCCTGCTTCAAAAAAGAACCTAATGACTCTATTATAGACTGAGCTGCCCAACCGGTATAGTGGTTAGCGTCGCCGTCTGACGTACCGAAGGCCCCGGGTTCGAATCCCGGAGAAAGCATGGGGGTTTATAAATGTATAGTGTCCGCGCGGCATGGAGGTACTCTAATTATGCGGCGATCCGAAAGTCCTCTCGAGAGGGTAGGGGAAGAGGGGGGGGGGAGAATTCGAACCCGGAGTGCTTTCCATCAAAATTGGGGGAAGAACTGAGCTAAATCGTACTGTCATCTGTAAGGTGCTCAAGGCTGTTGCCAACGACAGACTTAACTTGCGCTGCTTGCACCGAGGAATTTCGTGGGCTTAGGCTGACTTTAGGTGAGACAAGTGAGTATTAGCAACAACAACACAATACACTGAAAAATGTGTATGCAGAAAACCTTATTAATGAACCTACTATGCATGAACCTTTATATGTCGCTTGTTGTGGAAGTGGTGCCCATTCATGTAGTAATGTTATGAGATTCAGGTCAGGTAACGTAGCACACCATGGCAGATGTGAAATGGTTTCACTCTCTAGATTACTCCGCACCACTCGAGATCCATGCGCACCACTCGAGATCCATCGCCCATAAATATCGCGTCGGTACCCGTTGCAGCGATAAAAGAACTCACAAAAGGTTATCGCGATATCGAACATGTGTGACGGAACCACCAGGAATGACGTAAACATCGTTGCGATCGATCGTTGCTATCCCAGTCCATACAAGTAAGCCTATTCCTCTGTAATGGTCTCTTTCGACGATGTGTGGCACCCGCTGGCATGTCCCAGGCTCTCGCCGTATCACTGCCCTTTGGAAATCATTCTGATCCGTAAAGAACAGTCGAGTCTCATCCGTAAAGAATATGTGGCCCCACTGATCAGGTGTCCAACTAAGATGCTCACGCACCCAAGTCAACCGCGCTCTGATATGCGATGCAGGCAAAGGAATACAAAACATAGGTCGTCAGACGTATAGTCGACCTTTCCCATATGTTTTGTTTCCATGCTTGATATAGCGCCCTTCTGTTAATAACTCCAGGTTGGAAGCAATTAACCACATCTGTAACCAACTCCAATTAATCATGTTACAAGCAAAGGAATCTCGCAGACTAAACGCTTCTGAAAGAAAGCAATTTACATCTTTTGTGAACACCGTTCGCATAACGTTAACGGAACAAGAGGTTTATCTCGCCCAGTTACAGGGACAAGTCTTGGCTCTGCAACAACAGCAACTCGCATACAATTTATAGCCACCTCACGAGAATCCTCAACATTCCAAGTCTTATCAAGCAGTGGAATCCTCAGCCTCAGAAGAACAGTCCACAAAAGAATATCCCTTCACTGAGGTGACACGAAAGAAGCGGAAAACTTCACCACCTTCAAGATCTTCTCCAGTTCTATCGGAGCACGTTCTATTATTAAGGTCAAAGAACTTCACACGGACACCCGAAGGGATTAAAGCTCAACTTTCGGCAGATTTGAAACCATCCCAGCTAGGAATCACTTTAGTGCAGATTCGGCCGACAAGGTCCAGAGAGCTTCTCATCCGGTGTCGAGAAAAAGCTCACCTGCTACGCCTCAAACAGGCAATCGAAGACAGGCCAGCACTACTAGAGACACTTGAATTTTGGGAGCCCAAGCCAAGAAGGGAAAGTGTAATTGTTTTTGGAGTACCTGAGAATTTAGGAAAAGAAGATCTAACAGCAGCACTTGTAGACCAACTGCCCAACTTCAATCCCAGTGCTTATCAAATACGAGCAAGCCGTTCCGGGCAAAGCGGAAGGAAAAACTGGGTGATAGACATAGACCCTAAGTCAGCAGAACACCTAGTTAAGGGCCGTCTTTTAGTGGGTTTTGAGTCTTGTCCTCTCCGTCCGTACATTAGGATCATACGCTGTTACAACTGCCAGGAGTTTGGTCACTATAGCAGGAACTGTAAAAACGCTCCAGTTTGCGCGAAGTGTGGTAACAGCCACCTGACGCAGAAGTGTAGCTGGGAAAAAGTGAGTTGCACCAATTGCTGCAGTAGTAATTCTGAAAAGGGGACCTCTTTCAGCACAGATCACTCAGCTACTTCAAGTTCCTGCCCAGTGTATGGAGCCCATTTCGAGAGCCTTAGAAAGACCACTGCTAAGAACTAAGCCAAGATGACACTAAATAAACATATAGCAGGTCTTCGATTTTTACAGTGTAACTTGCAGAAGTGCTATGCAGCAACCATAAACACGCTGCAAGTAATGACACATACTGCTGCCAATGTTGGAATCTTCCAAGAGCCCTACGTTTACAACGGAGTGATTCCCAGTGTTCCAACACACAGCAGAATGTTTCTATCAAAGAATCAGCTAGCTGCGATTATTTACAGTGGCCCTCTCTCCCCTCTCCTAATGAAAATCACAGAGCATACAGTCTCCATCAGACTAGACACTAGTAATTGCAGCATTGATATTATTGCTGTGTATCTACCCCCGAGCGAAGATATTACCTCTCTATTAGAAGAACTTAATTCTAACCTTCTAACTGGGGCTTCACACTGTATCATAGCAGGAGACTTTAACGCCACCAGTCAACTATGGGGTGCTGACTCGGAGAACCGCAGGGGAATTACGGTACTAGAATTCTTGGACAGTAAGCATTTCATTGTCATTAACGCTCAGGACTCATCGCCTATCTTTGAAACATCTAGAGCTCGAGGGTGGCCAGATCAACTCCCAATACAACTCCGTACATACAAGATTGGACAGTGAGTGACATGCCGTCACTCAGTGATCACAAAGTTATTACAGGCTGGATACTCCTATAGACTACATAATAAAGAAAAGATTCAAAACGGCATTTGGAGGACATTCCGTTTAACGAGAACACATACGAGCGCATGTAGAGAAATTTATCAAAGATTTCAACAACTGCCAGAAACTCCTTAGATAATCTCTACGACTTACTAGTTACAAAAATAGTGCAAGCCGCCCACAAAGCATAACGTTAGAAATCTGTAAAGGCAAAACACTCCATATTCTGGTGGTCACCAGGGCTTAACACAGTGAGGAGCAGAGTTCGGGCACTTTGAAGAAAAGCACAGGGACAGGGGAAAGTGGACGGAGCACCAGAACTTCGTCAGTGACTTTTACACGTGTTGCTCCGCCGCACTACTGTACCCCGCTGGGATTTTTAGTTGGCCCGCATCGGATGCTAGCCTACCAAGACATTTACATAGTAATTTTACATTAATACTAGACTTACGTATTGAATATACAATTACAAAGACACAGTATACAATTATTACAAAGAAATTGACCTATTAACAAAAGTTGGATTATGACAGGTTAATATAACATAATTACTTCGAACATACATACAAACTTTCATTGTACATTGTACTTCATACAAACAATATATTTACATTAGTATATCTAGTTACATCGAATTACAATAAACATCTTTTTAAGGAACTAATTGGGGAAGAATTGTTTTTTTGTGCATCTTATTATACTTAGTTGAATAACTAAGGCGAATTATCTTATTAATACATTTCCTTTCATTTTTTAACTTGTTACACACAACTGCATTAGCACTGATGTCTTACATTATTAATTTTGTAAATTAATGTATCATAAACACAGAAAATATACATTAGAAAATCACATAATACTTACATTTACACTAATATATCTAATAGATTCGTATATTATTTTTTAATTAATGATTTAATTATTACAAGATTTTTCCCCCTCCTAATACAGTCCAAATTCTTAATGTAATTATTTTGTACAAACTATTTATACCATATTTAGCCTATTTCAGACATTTGCAATATTTCTGAAATCTTGCATTATTTTTGCAAGTTATGGAATAAGATGTATTTATACAAATGTGATAACATCTTGACATATGTCTTCTCTTTTATATGCGCAAAGTTTCTTCATAATCAAGGAAACCTTTTGTTGTAATTGAGGGATCGTTAGCATGCATTTAATGTACTCAGGCATAATTTGTGACCTTCCTTTGCAGTGTAGCTCTTTTGTGAGCTGGCACTTGAAAATATAGTGCTCTGGGTCTCCTTTTTTCCCCACATACGCACTTGTTTGAATCGCTCAAATTTCGTGCAAAGTAATACGTGGGGAAAGGACCATGTCCAGATAAGAATATGTTGATGAAGAAGTTATAAGAGAGTGGATCATATGCGGGTTTCTTGTAGAAGTTAAAAAGCCTTCTACCTACTTCTGCATTTTCCCATTCAGCTTGCCATTTCTTTAATGTAATTTTTTTCAACATATGTTTCGCATACGATTTAGGAAATGGGACATTGATTGGAAATAGAGATGGGTCTTGAGCTGCATTCTTAGCAAGCGCATCTGCCCTTTCATTTTGAGCTTGTCCAGCATGCGCTTTTATCCACTTTATTTTTATAGATGTTCTGTTGTGCTGTGATCTTAAATCGTAGGTACCTTGTACTATTGATGATTTGTTTTTTGCATCATCGACAGCTTTAATTGCCGCTTGGCTATCACTGTAGATGGTAACATATGTTAGATGCTATTGATGAGACCATAGAATAGCGTGTTTTATGGCTGAAAGCTCAGCTTGGAAAACGCTGTTGTTGTTCCTTAGGTGTCCTTTACATTCTGTTGTTTCTTGTTCTGAGAAGAGTGCAAAGAACGCGCATCCTACTTCTTTGTTTAACTTTGACCCTTCTATATACACGATTGGAAATGAAGGTACACTGAGGGTGTCTTCTTTTGTAGATATTCTGAGTTTTGCATGTACTGCAGGGTGTCTTAGGATTAGGATAAGGATTAGGTAAGGATTTCGTGGCTGTTCAAAATCAAGGGGGCACAGGTTTTGATCTTCTACCTCTATGTTTTTCTTGAGGTGGAATAACGTGGCTAAGTCTGCATCTTCTTTTGCTTTCAGATGGAGGGGTGGGATTCCTGTTAATACACAGAGAGCTGCCGTTGAGGTAGCTATGCTTTTGCTATTTGTAAGAGGAAGGGGCGTTGGATCGAAGCTAAGAGTCTTTTCTTTTTCACTGTCATAGGGTGAGCCCATGCTGATGCCCCGTAGAGGATTATTTTTTCGATCACGGTATTATAAAGAATGTTTTGCATCCTCGACTTGAGGCCCCACGTTGTGCCTTGCATCTTTGCGAGGGCTCTAGAAATAGTTTGGGTCTTCTTCCGAATTTCCATGAGGTGTGGGATCCAAGAAAACTTTTGGTCAATTTTCAATCCAAGAAATTTGATTTCTTTTGAGATCTTGATTCTTCTATTATTGATTTTAATGCAAGGTAGCCTTTGTAGCGACTTGCTCGATTTTGGAAATAAAATAATATGTGATTTGTGCTCTGAAATTATTAGTTTTTGATTGACGCAGAGGGAATAGAATATGGAGAGAGTCTCGTTACTATTCTTTTCTAGTATGTCTCTTGAATGCCCATTTGTTACAAAGGCCACATCGTCGGCAAAGGCGATGAGCTTTGTATGATCCGGCCACTTGTAGGAGGTGATATAATTGAAGGTGATGATCCACAGGTCTGCACCTAGACAAGAGCCCTGTGGACAGCCCCTTGTTATTCTTCTTTCTACTTTAGACCGACTCTTTCTTCTTTAGACCGACTCAATTGACTGCGAATGTGGCCCCTGACGCACCAAATACAAGAAATATTCTTTCGGTAATACTGAAAACGGTTTTTCCTTCAGATGATCCCACCAATGACTCAGAAACGCATACATTAATAAGGACGCAATTTCAGGAAAAATTCTGGTCTTCCAAAAATGGAGACTATCTCCCACCTACAATAGAGGAGGTAGACTTAATAATAAATGGTTTGGCAAGGAAAAAGGCACCGGGGCCAGATGGCCTAGACAATATAATACTCAAGGCATTGCATAATGAGTTTCCAGAGCTGATCCACTCAGTCTGCAAAGCATGCTGGAAAGTAGGACACTTTCGGAAAGATATGAAGCTGGCAGAGATCGCTCTGTTTCACAAAAAGGGGAAAGATCCCTCGGATCCGACCTCCTACCGCCCGGTAAGTCTCCTTCCCACAATCAGCAAAGTTCTAGAAAAAATCACTCTAATGAGGCTAAATTATTTCCTGAATAAAAGTTCAGTAATTAATAAAAAACAGTATGGCTTCCGTGAAGGAATATCTACGGAACAGGCAGTAGCAGATCTCCTGAAAGTGCTGAAAAAGAACAGAGAGGAAGACAATCACTCAATAGTAATATCTTTGACATAAAGGGAGCCTTCGATAATGTCTGGTGGCCTGATGTAACAAAAGAATTAGATTCAATCAACTGCCCAATTCAGATCTTAAAGTTGATAAGGAACTACCTTGAAGACAGACAAGTTCAAGTAACTACAAACGATGGAATAATCCAGCATAAACTGGAGAAAGGCTGTCCACAGGGTTCCTGTCTAGGGCCAACCCTGTGGAACCTAGTAGCTAATTCAGCGTTCCAAATTTTTGAGATGGAGAGCGAAATACATCTGCAAGCTTTTGCGGATGATTTCCTTCTAGTAACTTCGGGAAGAAAGAATATCGAGAAAATTACACAAAATGCACTAAATAGGTTCTTACAGTGGGCACAAACACATAAACTTGCGATCTCAGCAGAAAAAACTACCATGCTATTTATAGGGCGTAAAAGAGTAATGAAAAGAAATCCTACCATTAGACTCAACGGTAGTTCAATAAAATGCTCTTCAAACATAAAATACCTAGGATTTATCATCAACAATAATCTCTCTTGGATTCCCCACTTAAAAGAACTCAGGAAATGATGTATCGCACTCACAAACACAATGCTACGCACAACAGGACTGCAGTGGGGAGCACCACCATGGGTGCTTAAGAGGTGGTACCAAGCAATAACAGAAGGAATTGTTCTCTACGGCGTGGCGATCTGGGGAAATACACTCAACGTAAGCATGCGTAGATTACTCCTGTCCATGCAAAGGCTGCAACTCTTGCTCATCTGCAAGGGCTACAGAACTACTTCAACGACAGCTCTGCAGGTTCTAGCAGGAATTCCTCCGCTAGACCTGCAAGCGGAAAGGGAGTCGTTAATTGCAAGAGTGTTAAGGCTAGGTGAGGATGGAGTTCTATGGGAACAACACCACTTTGCTGAAGACTTTGAAAAACACAAGCCAGTGACGCAAGGACATCCGGCTGAAACACATCTAAAAAAGTGTATTCTAGGCCACTATGTGACACCAAAAGATAACCACACAGCTATATTTACAGATGGCTCAAAAACTGAGACGGGTACTGGCAGTGCCTTCTGCGTTCTAAAAGGTAATACAGCTGTGTATAAATGGAAAAGAAGACTTGGCAGTAGGAACTCAGTATTCCAAGCTGAGCTGGCAGCACTTAAAGCAGCAATTAATTATGTGAAGAGGAACAGACTTATCCAAATTATTTACAGTGATTCTATTTACAGTGATTCTGCCTCTAGCCTTGACGCAATCAAAGGTTACAAAAGTAGAAGCCAGTATGTCCAAGAAATTAGAAAAATCCTCCTCAGTCTTCTACCATCAGAAAGGCCATGCCTCACGTGGGTTCCGGCTCACGTGGGCATTAAAGGCAATGAGGAAGCAGACACCCTGGCAAAAGAAGCGGCAAAGGAGGTCTCAAGAACAGAACTGCCAGATAAATTACCTAGGTCTCATCTCAAAAAGATCACTCTAAAACAACTGATAGACAGATGGCAAGCCAGATGGGACACAGCAGATACAGGAAGGAGAACGTATATGTTCTTCCCAAAAACAACGCTAGAGTTAAACTGCAATAGTGGTAGTCAGACACAGTTTTATACAGGTCATGGCCCATTCCTGACCTATCTGCATAGATTCAGCCTGAGTGACACAGAAAGATGTCAATGTGGAGAGGTGGGGGATCCAGACCACTACGTCTTCCACTGCACAAACACGGCACAGTACCATATAAGAAAGCCAAGTCAAGCTTACTGGCCACAATGGGCGGCAACTATGAGAACAAACAAAACAGCAAATAAAAAGCTACAAGCGGTAATCAGCCACTGTCAGAGAAAGTATTCTCTAATACGACGCTAAGTGTCCCCAAATAGAAATAATCAAGTGCTTAGCGCTCTGAATCATAAAATGTATAAATCACACTAAATCAATCTGGGCACACACCTCGAACCTCTCAACCCAAGACTAACTTAGATAATTAGGACTATGGCAACAACCTGCCTATATTCTTTATAATGTTTACTTTTGCAATTAATGTACAGGTCTAGGACTCGCAAGACCAGATCGTGCCAGTAAAATCTTCAACAGCAATGAGTTTTTCCTACACTTACTAATCGTGTATTTAAATTACAAGTTTGTGATAAATAGGTTCAAGAAGGGCAAGGTCAACTTATGTTATCACCTCAAGTTTATGAATGATATTATTATTTGTATGGCATTTTTGCCTTCTTAATTTTAATAAATATTCAACTTTTTATGCAAATTTTAGGGAAGAAATATCTGTATTTATGTGATCAATTGCATGTTTGAATCTCTTCCCTAGTGATCAGCATTACGTGCTTAATTATGTTTTGTATAAATTATGTGCATGTTCTAAGGTGATAAAACTAACTATGGAATTAATGTAGGTAAGTTTCTCTTTGTAATTATGTATCAGCATTATGTATTCAAGTGTTTGGAATCAGATATCAGTTTTACTGAGTATGGTGCTGTACTTTTCTGTTTATGTTCACTTTAAAGTACTCAAGTCTGTATTTATTCCTTCTCTGCATGTACTATGAAGGTCAGTTCGTACTTGGCTAGGATTTAGACTACATAGCAGTACTTAATGATCAGTTTTATGTATTATGCTTATCAGTTTTATTTTTAGTTTTCATGTATTATGTATGCATTTTTAAGTGTTATGTATGCAGGCATTAGGGATCAGCTTTCTGTATTTCTGTACTCAGTATCATGTTAGTTTTTCACTTTAATATTCAGTTTTGTACTTATGTATGTATTATCCTGTCTGCAAGTACTACGAAAGAAAATGTAGGTGAATGGTTCAATTTGTAAAACAACTACAGTTTAAGTATGCGCAAAGAACTAAATTATGCAGGAATTTGTTATCTTAGTGATAACAGGTACCCATTCTTTTAAATGTTCTTACATAAGAGTCAGGCACATGGAAAGTAAACTGCGTTAAATTATGTTTGGGCGAATCATCTTTTAATCTCTCTCTTTATTTATTTATTTATTTATTATTATTATTATTATTTTTATTATTTTTAAAGTTTACTATGTGCAATAATTTAATAGGTTACAACCGATTTCACAGAAGCCCCATAAAGATATGACAGTTGTGTCGGGATAAGCACCCGCATGTAGACATTTAGCAAGTCCAGAAAATCCACGGCAGTTAATTTTTCAGGCAGAGTCCTCCTATCTTTACTTTATCTAACACAAGTTTCTGTCTATTCTAACAGCGATTCTTAACAGTCTATTGATTGCTTCTTTGCTTAATTTTAAATAGTTCCTAACAGGAAACTCTTTCCCCGTACAACAACATCCGAGCTTATATGTAGATTTTATGAGGCTCTTAGCCGTCTATTCGGCTGCGTTCCCGGAGCAGGATGGAGCAGAGAGTAGATGGTTTCTGCCAGGAAGATAACACACTGTGAGGCTAAGGCCAGGTCAGTGGTCTTCCTTGGTGGCGCTCACTCACTCACTCACTCTTCTTTCTACTATACAGTTGTTGCTGATTATTATCGTTGCTCTGTTTGTTAGGAAACTATTCATTAGCTTGAATATGTTCTGAGGGCATTTAATGTTGCGCAAGACTTCAAGGATACCAGGCCACCACACGGAGTCAAACGCATTTTTGAGATCCATACAGAGTACTGCTGTATGGAGAGCTGAAGATTTATTCCTACGGATCTGCTCTTGAAGTTCTGCTATCGCATGTGATGTAGATTTGAGAGGTCTGAAGCCGTATTGGTTGGGGCTTATAGTACCGTTTTTCTCTAAGTGGTAGCGTAATCTGCCCGCGATTGCACGTTCCAGAAGTTTACCTATTGCAGATAAGAGGTTGATTGGTCTGAAGGCTTCCGGATCCGTAGGATCTTTATTATTTTTCTTGAATAGTATTGTTTGTCCCTGTTTGAGACAATTCGGGAAGACATAAAATTTGAGGCAGAGGTTTAGTAGTTTGAGGAACAGAAAAGGCATTGCGTGGTGAATTATCTTAATAATCCTGTTGTCTAATCCGTCAGGTCCCGGAGCTTTATTATTCGGAAGATACTTAATAATTTTTGAAATTTCATGTGAGTGGAATTCCACATCGTCTGGAGTATTTGGAGCGGTATCTAATATCGGAATGTGAGTGGCCATCGTCTTCTGCATTACCTTTTAGGAAGACAGCATCTAAAATATTGTTGAGAATCTTTTCAGTGACATTACCAAGCTGGCTGTTACGTGAGAGTTGATCTTTCGGAAGACCGATATGTGCGGGACTGAAAACTTTACTTGTAGCCATTTTATACAGCTGGCCGTATGTATCTTTATTATTACAGCAGTAATTCTTCCAGCTGCGTAATTTTGCTCCAGTTATTTTCTTAGCACAATCCACGGTAGATCCATATCTCCGGCAACTCAAAATGATAACATACAATAAAGCCAGAGCTTTATATAAAAGAAAAATTAAAGAGGCCAAGTTAATCTCATGGAGAACTTACTGTAGTAATGTCACTAAAGCCTTTGGACCTACTCAAAAGATAACATATAGCAAGGTGTTTCGTCCTACGACCCTTTGGCCTATGGTGAATAGCACTGCCTCATCCAACATCGAAGTAATCAGTGAGATCATAAATGCAGTTTTTCCTGATGATGATGAAGAGGATTTCTTAGAGGTGCAAGAGGAAGCGAGAAAAACCTAGAGTATGAAATTTCGCCAAGGTACCAGAAGAGACGAAGCCCCTCCTACGCAAATGGAAGTGAATAACATCATACCTACTGTGGCACCCAAAAAAGCTCCAGGTCCGGTTGGAATTGATAATATCATCATTAGAGAGATACACCGGGAATTCCCAAAACTATTCCTTGCGGTCATTTCAGCTTGCTGAAAACATCAGTACTTTCCTAAAAATATGAAGTTGACAGAAGTGGCGTTATTCCTAAAATCAGGCAAAACTCCAGCAGAACCTTCATCTTACAGTCCAGCCTCGGTAAGGTATTGGAAAGAGTCTACTGCCAGCGCTCAGTAAGGTATTGGAAAGAGTAATTCTTTACAGACTGGACTTCTTCCTGCAAAGGAACAACGCTTTGCATCCCAACCAATACGGATTCTGAATGGGCAGTTCAACTGAGCATGCCATAAAAGACTTAATGGCCACTATCAAACAGAACAAGGATAATAATTTGTAGTCAATGGCAATAGCCATTGACATCAAGGGAGCCTTTGACTCCCTTTGGTGGCCAGACGTAATAAATTCGCTGCACAATATGGCCTGCCCAACAGCCATTATTACCATCCTTCGCTCGTACCTTCAAGATCGAAGTGTACAAGTAACAACAGACAGCGGCATTTATGTCAAAAATGTCTTTAGAGGGTGCCCACAAGGGTCATGCCTTGGACCAACACTGTGGAATATAGTGGCAAAATCGGCATTTCGTCAGTTCGAGAGCGTAGAATAGGCTCGAATCATAGCCTATGCGGAAGATTTTATGCTAGTTGTGGCAGTAAGGAGTAATCTAGAAATGAGATCTCAATACTGTCTTGATCTGTTCTCCCAATGGGCCAGAGCATTGGGAGAACTTCAAGCAAGTTTCAGATTTCGGCAGAGAAAACTAAAGTTTTACTCATAGGACGCAGCAGGCAGCTAAGACGCAACCCAAGCATTCAACTCCATAGGATACCGGTAAAATATTTCCCCCAATTGAAATATCTTGAGCTATTACTCGACAACAGACTTTCTTGGATGCCACATGTCAGGAATCTTAAGACTCGAATTAGCATCCTAAGCAACAACATGAGACGCATGACTTCACATAAATGGGGTATCTCATCTAAGCTACTAAAAATTTGGCATAGAACCAAATTACAGAAAGAGTAATAACTTACGGAGCAGCAATCTGGGGTGGCGAACTTACCTCTCATATGAAAAGATCCCTGCTTTCTATTCAGAGACAGCAGCTATTTGAAGTATGCAGGGCCTACCGTACCACGTCAACACTAGCCCTACAACAACTGGCAGGAATTCCTCCCCTAGATTTGATAGTAGAAAGGGAGGCAGCTATCGTAAGGGTTACCAGGCTGGGTCAAACTTCAACACTCTGGGGTCATAGTTATCACCACTCGGACTACGAGGAGCAAAACAACTGCAATAACTTTCATCAAGCAGCTTTTAATCTCTCCGACGGCATCAGCATAAACGACCAACCAATTCAGAGGAACAGTAATAACCTTTTCACAGATGGCTCCAAAACTGAGAACGGCACGGGCAGCGCCTTCTGTAGACTGGAAAATGGAGTTGTAACATTCGAGTGGAAAAGTAAACTAGGCTTGAACAACTCGGTATACCAAACAGAGCTTCTAGCTATCAATGCTGCAATTAGATATGCGAACACATGTCAACAAGAGAAATTCTCCATACTCAGTGATTCGGCATCAAGTCTGGCGGCTATCGCAAGTCAAAGCAGCCGGAGTCCTTTGGTATACCGAATTCAGAAACAGCTTCTGACAATGCTTATTTCTCAAAGACCCACTTTAAAATGGATTCCCGCTCACACAGGAATTCAAGGCAATGAAGCCGCTGACCTACTGGCCTACTGACCTTGCGACAGAGTAGGAAGCAACAGGAAAAAAAAAAAGTGACTGCGACGACTGATGTTATTTTTTTTTCAGTCGTATATCGGATAATAAGGAATGTAGGATAAACGATACTTGCAGTATGCAGTCATTTAGAAATCGTTGACTGCGTAGACGTTGATCCATACAGAAGATGAAACTTGAAAGTAGTGGCAGGTTTAAATATTCCTTTTTGCTTTAATTGACATTTGCTGTGACAAATATCGTGGCACACTAATTGTGCCTGTTTAAAAAATTTAAATTTTCGATACAGTTGCGTTAAAAAGAGTGCAGCAGTCTAGCTAGGTCGAGAAACAGAAAGCAAGTGTGGCGTTCGATGTGCAGATTTAGCTCAAAAGAAGAAATGTTTCGGTTTGCAAATTTTAACTTCAAGTTTCGAATTAGCTGCGCCATCCAGTGTTATGTAAAAGATGGGAGGAAGAAATATCCAAATTAAAACAGAGTGTTAAGGGGCTATTGCAAAATTAATGTTAGTATTTTGATTTATATACTTTTTATGTTACATACACACACACACACACATATATATATATATGGAGTTAGAGCACATCATAAGAATTAAGAATTGCATAGGAACCCATCTCCCGGAAATATCAGCACTAAGTGGTAACAGAGATAGAAGATGGGAAAGGAAACAAGAGAGTGATTAATTTGAAGCATTTATTGGACATGAATAGAAATGGTGTACGACAGCTTGAATGTTACAACAGATGTTCGAAGGTTGCACCATCAGACGCCAAACATGCCTGACTCCAACGAACCACTGATTGCCGGACATGTTCAAACGCACCAAGAGTTTCTCTGATTGTAGCAGCTACGCAGGCGAGTCTTGCCACGAGATCCATTTCAGACACAAAATGGATCGTGATACACGACACGTTTGATAGCTACAAAAGGAAATCAAGGCTTGATAAATCTGGTAAGCGTGGGGGCCAGGGAACCGGTCCACCACGCCTTTTCCATCCATGCGAGAATAATCTATTTAAATGGCTACGAACATCCAGTCCAAAATGAGCAGGCGCCCCCATCATGTTGGAACCACCTGTTGCACCTCACATTTGGTGGAACATCGTTAAGTACGCCGGGAAGAACCTGCTTCAGAAAGGTCAGATAATTCGCGGCATTCAACCTGGATGGTAAAAAATACTGCCCGACTAAGCACTCGCCGACCAAACCCGCCCACACATTAATTTTGAAGCGTTGTTCTGTCGCGTGCTGCTGCACACCGTGTTTTTTTTTTTTTTTTTTTTTGAGCCCACAAATACTGATTGTGGTGATTGAATCCGCCATCCCTATTGAATTCGGCCTCATCCTTGAACAACACATAAGCTGGGAAATTAACTTCACGGGCACTTTCTTGTAGAACCACTGTGCGAAACGTACACATTCAAGATGGTCATCGAGGAGCAGTAAATGAACCCTTTGGAGACAAAAGGCGTTGAAGGACTCGGCGTTCAAGACACGCTGGACACCTAGTATGAGACACTCTTTATTGAGAGCCAATGGCACGTATGTTGGTCCTTGGAATACTCTCCACCATATTCAACACACTTTCTTCCCTAACAACCGAGCGCGTCGATCGTGATCTGCCACTTCTTAATGACCCGTATCGATCAAATTTTGATGCAGACATGCAAACAAACTGTGGTGTGGTTGATTTCTGTTTGGGAAGCATTCTCGATAAATGTGTGCAGCGGCTGCTCCATTACTCTCAGCTATTCCATACAAGCTCTCCGTTCTTTTAAATAATGCAATCTTTCTTTTAAATAATTCTTTTAAATAATGCAAATCTGCAAGCTCTCCGTTCGTATTAGCCTTCCATGCTCTTCGTATTGTGCCTACCGCATGAATGATGTAATCCTCACTTTCTACTGGCACTCTCCTGTACAGCAACACCTGGCGGCGTAGAAATGACATTTCTGGGCATAGTTTCCTATGCAATTCCCAATCCTTATGATGTTCCCTACCTCCCCCAGAAGTTTGTCACACATTTAAATTATTATGTATGTATATATATTATTTATTACTATTATTGCATTATTATTTGTTATTTTACCTTTTGCACTTTCATTTTTATTTTTTAGTTTGTAATACTATGAATTCTTATTTTAATTTTGATATGTTTGGATTTTGTGTTAAATCTCTTATACACGATTGCTAATATTAATATTGTTGAGGAATAACCTTGCTTTGACTCCAATTTACTTTAGAATCTTTAACCATTCAAATATGTGTATGTTTAAATAGCCTAATATAAAAATATGAAAGCAAAATATTAATTTCCAATAATCTCTTCATCTCTATTTTAATTCGGGTAATTTCCCTTTTCATAACTTACATATTGTGAACTGAAAGCCAGACAAACAATGTTGAAACTTTTAATAGCCAACGAGAGGACTGAAAGCAAAAATTTTTTTCCGATATGCCTCTGTCAACTTACTGCTACATGTTATCTTCAAAGTTATATTTCATTTACGTAAGAATACCGATTTATTTCTCCCAAAACTGGCGAAATGGTGCTCAATATTTATATTGGCTTAGAAATGTGCGTGAAACAAATAAATGGAATATTTAAATTTGCAACGACTGCGTCAAAGTGTGTTTTAACATATATCAACGTTTCCAAGTTATGACCATGAAATAAGTAATGTATTCATTCATAATGTTACTAATAATTACATGAGAAGATTTCTAATAACTAATTTATTAATTGCTTGTAATTAATGTTGCTGTTTTGGGCTGTTTTCTTACTATACTTTTTTTTTAATGTAGCACTATTTAATGAAAATATCAATATGGTATCAGAAAATTAAGTATTTCTGTTGAACTAAGCATTTTAAGAGTTTTTACTAATTTCTTAGGGAAGGTATTAAAATTTAATGCATTAATAGTAATTATAGTCTTGGATTATAGTTAAGTTTTTCTTATTTTTGCTAAAATTGTTGAATAATTATAAAAATGAAGTAAAATGTCAAATATTAATGAAATAATTTTGAATATTAGTACAGAAAATGTTATAAAATTGAAAATACTAATACTAAAATATAATAATATAATACTAAAAAAAATATATATAATACTAAAATTATGATATTTTCATTATATATCGTTACATTTAAAAAAAAACAGGGTAGTAAAAAGCAGCCCAACCCCATATTATAATGATCGTAAGAAATATTAATAATTTAAAAAATGAGAGATTGATGAAATTGAATATGGGTAATATAATTTAAAAAGGAAATGTATCAAAAAAGCAATTTGAAATTATGATAGATGAATATCATAATTAATGAATAATTGCATGTTAAGTTTAGAGTATGCTGTGGGAATACCAGTACAGAAACCAGAAGTCTATTTTTAGTGTATAACTGTTTCTTTTAATAAGAAAATCTTGATAGCTATCATTTTATTACCCAGTGTAATATTTTTTTTTTATTATAGTGTTTATGCAGTTCTCAAAAACCAATTACTTTGCTTAACACATGGAGGCCCTTACAAGTAATAACCGTGCCACCCTTGACCACTGGTGCAGTTACACACCAATCAATCAAAGGGGATATGCCCAATTTGATGGAAATGTTTATATTTGAAGTAATGGTATGGCCTTCCAATTTGGCAAAATAAGAAAACAGACTTGAAATATAACAAAAGGAAACCATAATTTCAGTAAGATATTACAGTATTTATGATGTTAAAATAAAATTTACCAATATGAAAATTAGTGTTATAAATTTGGATATTTGCTATAATTATAAAGATGTTAATGGGTGCATAAAATTGTGAGTAAATATGCTATTCTGAGAGAAAAGTTCTTGAAAAACCTTCTCAGAATAATTATGATTATGTGGACTCTGAAAACAAGAACATTTTCTAACTGGACTGAATACTGAAACATTGAAGTTTGTAGGAACTGGAACATTTTAAAAATAGCTGCCATGTTTTTGCAGAAACAGACTAAAGTATAAATAGGACTCTAAAAATTGCATTTATTTTCAAAATGCTGTAGTCAAAATTTATATTTTGCAATTATTTAAAAGATTACTTTGGCTAAAATTCTATGATTGATATTTCTTTTAATTTCTTACTGTTTCAACGCTTTTTGTCACTAAGCCTTTTTCTTTTCAAAGGGGGGCTATGTACAGAAAAATATTAAATTTCATTTGCAGTAGTATTTTTCTATTTTAATTTGAATATTTTGCCTTTCCATTCTTTACATATTGTAAACTGAAATCAACCAACCAATATCAAAGCTTATCAAAACGAGAAGACTAAACCAAAATTCTCCCTCCACAGAGGTTTACAAAATTGCTTTTCTATCTTGCCTCTGTCAACTTGCTGCTCTCAGAATTAGATTTTAACTACATTACGGTACCAATTTAATACTTCAAAAACATATGCTATAGTGCTGTTATTTATCTTCACTTAGGAATGTGTGTGAACTAAAAAAATAATAAAAGAAATATTTAACTGCCATAACTGATTCTACATACACTTCAACACCTATCTGTTTTGAAATTACTACATGTATATATCCTTCTTGTGGTGATGATGGAAAATGACCAACCATTATACCTTAAAAGCATAAACAAACACTGGTTCCAATAATTATTACATTCTTCAAAATGAAAACTCTCTAAAACCATCCAATATACATTAAAATGACAAATAAAATGTTTAATTTTGCTATAAAACTGAAGTGCATTACTTATCATTCAGAAGTTCATATTTTCCTGGCGATAATTTTTTTCAGAAAGAATCAAAAGTGAATATAAACAATATAGTAGCTAGGAATCTGTTTCAAACGAATTACATGCAAATGTCCTTCGTTTTCTTTGTGTAACTTTATGTGGTATAGCTTTTTGTTGAGGGGTTGTTTTAAGAAAATTACCACTCTTGAAAAGCAGCTGTAGCTTCTGGCTCTGTCCATGACAAGTTCTGTAAACTATACTTGCTTGAAAATGTTTATTAAATACTTATATGTTAATGTGAAGGGAATGCACCCAGTGAAATTTATATATAGGTAAAATTTCATAACTGGTTGAATTGGTATAGTTCTGCTCAACGAACTGTGCAGCTCTGCCCCAATACTGATGGAGAATGGTCCGAGATCTCCCACATCACTCAAAGAGGATTTTTGGCTCACCATTATTTTGAGTGCCCCCATGCCTTCTCTGGGATTCGAAGATCAGCAGATTGGTATGACATATGGCAAATTACTATACTGATTATGCCAGCAAAATTTATATGTAGAAAGATCAAAAGAAAAATTCATACAGTTGTCACCAGAAACGTCCCTTTTACAAGGACCTCCCCCCAAAACATTTTTCTAAAAAAAAGGAAGCATTATAAAATGTAATTAGAGATGTAAACAGAAATTATTGTGATGGAAATGCAACTTGGGATAACAATAAGTGCCTAAAATATTTAATTATTTTATACAAAATAACTTAGTTAAATATTTCTGATCATTATTACTGTTTTTGTCAGTGTTGTGTATTTTAAAAGTTTCATCTGGAAATTATGAATCTGCACTCAATTCCTAAACTGTTTCCACTTATTTCCCACTTTTTTGGGTAGAAAAACTTTAGGGGGGGGGAATTTTACAGGATGCCAATGCACATTTCTTCTATTTTTGATATTATTCCAGTCGACCAAGTTTATTTTGGTGCTAAGGGTCAACTGTGTGTATGCATATGGTTTTTATTGATTTTTTTTAATCTTCTAATTTTGGATTAAGATGCCTGGGAATGAAACAAACAAACAAATGGAAGAATTAAATTTGGAAATAATATCGAAAGTTATTGAAACTTTTAATTATGTGGTCTTAAAAAAATTCCTTTAGAACAGATTGCAGGCAGTCTGTCGAATTTGGGAAAAAAGAATATATAACAAGTCATATGCAAACAATGAAACACACAAAAAAGTATTGTCAAATGTAAAGTTTACGTTTAAAAAAAAAAAGAGAGAGAGAGAGACAGAAACGCACATTTCGTGCATAGACAGCGACAACTGTTATTTAATGTTACCAAAAATAGAGGCGTACATTTTCTGCACAGACAGTGACAACTGTGATTTAATTTTACCAAAAGGTACACTTTAATACACTTAATGTAGCACACTTTGCTACACTTTTGCACTGCACTAAGTATCACTTACGAAGGCTGATATGCTATTTTAAAGCAGACATGCATCTCTTACATGTTTGAGTGCAACTGGAATTATTTTAATATGTGATCTAAAAAGAAAGTATCCTGTAAATAAAGTCGTTTTTCAACTGCTTTTTTTTTTCAAACCTGCATATGCACTATATATATATATATATATATAAAGATAAAAATGCATACATCTTGGAAGAAAATTTATGTTCCACAGAATACAGTTTCTTCTCATGACACAACCACAGAAAGGAAATTATAAAATATTACGGAAAAAGTCATAAAATATTTTATTTTCTTTGCAAATCTATACAATAGTACAGCACAATTTTAAAAGCTCACTGAAAATATAACTTACAAAACTGATCAACATAATGTATTTCTTAAATTATGAAAAATATATCTCTAGAACAAGATATAGTTCTATAAAAAGCATATTTACAAGTAATACATGTATACGCAAACAATGGTCTTAGAATCTTGTGACAGATATTCAACATTTCTAACAAGGATAGAATATCAGATCAAATGTTTCATTAAGAAATGAACAACATCCCAAACTTAAAAAGAATCCTTGCAGACTGAATCTGTTAAGACATAAAAGTTATGGAGGCACTAGACAGCTAACATTCCCCTAACAAAACAGGGAAGATTCTTCCATTATTTTAAACCAATATAGAAATTAATATTTTAAAAGAAGAAACATACACCACAATAATCTGTTTTTAGACCACCCCCCTCCACTCAAAAAGGGGCTACAACTTTTCTTAAGAAATATTGAAATTATAAATTAGATTATAAATTTCTTCTTTTTTTAACATAAACATTTTAAGAACTTAAAATAATAATAAAGTAAAATACTGATTCTAAAAAAGCACAATTTAGAATTTCAGTAAAATCATCACCTCTCACTGAAGAGAGAAGGCTGCATTCCCTAATCTACATAAAAATATTAATTTCAAATAACAAATACATCTGCAAGTGTCATATCATGCTAGAAAGTTATATATTGCCCTGAGTAAAACAAACACATTTTTTTGGCAATAGTAAGCTGCACAACTCGCTCAGCATTACATCTGAGCAAATAACACATTTACCTTTCCTTTATAAAGCCAGCACAATAAGCCTTCTATTCAGAAAGCAGATGATTTACATATATGATGGAACACAATAGTATTCAGTTTGAACATTTTAGTACAGTACCATCAGGGCTGGTGCAGCCTATGCAACTGCAACAGCCAGCGCAATTTAGAGACTTTGAAACTTTTAGCATTTAGGAAGAAATAGAGCACCAGAATTTGCACCAGGTGGAAAAAAAATCTAGTCGCAGCCCTGAGTATTATTCATATTTCATGAAAAGGTGTTCTTTGTAACACAACATATATGACAATTTGTATCATATTCAGGTAAGAAACTTACCTTTGACATTATTTTAACAATTAACTGATATACCTATTAATGCAGATTTTCTCTCAACTCAGTAAATTTTCATCTCTTTCTTTATGAAGATTTGAAACGTTCCCTAATTTTATAAAGATTTACAGATTTTTATGCACAACATCCCCTTTAAAAAAATCACTATTAATCTTTTGTATTTCCTTTCATAAATTTTCAATAAGGCAAAATGCTCAGAATAAGGTCAGCCATAAAAAAATGCTTAAAGCATCTTTTGGCAACATCTCTAATTATGCTTCTGGTAAAATAAGCAAAATATGCATAACAAAAGAGAAAAATGCCAGAAATTTATTTTCAAGCATCAAAAATATACTTTCTCAAATACTAATATATTCTAAATTCATAAATAAATACTCAATAATTAAAAAAATATCAGTCACCAAATTAAAATATGCACTTCTTAGTTATTACATAGCTGTAATAAATGTTTTTACTAGTGCACTCAGCAAAATTTGCAATATAAACCAAAACAGAGAAACTGTAAAAAACTAACTCCAAGTAAAATTGTATACATTCAGATGTAATAACAGCAATAATGAAAAACAGAAGAAAAGAACAGCAAAATGAGAAAAGATAGCAAGCAAAATGAAAATAAAAACGAAATATATTTTTTAATCAATGTAAAACAAAATTAACACTGAACATACATACAAATATGCAATGAAAATCATAATTACTGAAATTATTCTTTGGGAGAACAATTCAAAAAATACTTCATTGAAAATAAATTTACAAACCAAATATGCAGAGTCCATATTTTTATAAACTTTACATAGCAAGATTAAGATAAATGTATAAAAATTTTAATAAGCTAACAAACAGCTTACTGTTGACTACAATATATATATAAAAAAAATAACATAAATGTAACATATTTATATATAAACACAATAACAATACATTATATTCTTAAAATTTCTCAATTCAAGCACAACATTAAATTTTAATACAATCAAAAACCATTCAACAGAAAATATTCATTATTTTACAGGTCTCACTTTACTAGGGACTAAAAAAAGCAGAGTAAAACAGTAAATTTTAGTAAATATACATTAATGATATGTTAAAAAAAAAAAAAAAAAAAAAAAAAAAAAAAAAACTACAGGAACATTTATACAGCAAGAAATAACAAGAAATAAAATATTTATACCAACCATTGATCCATCAGTTTAAAACATCAAAATGTTTATGGAATATCGAAAATACGAACTAAAAAATTATGTTATATAGAATCAAAAATAGATCCTATTGAATGTAGACTAGATTCAATTAATAAAACATTTTGCTTCTAATCATTCACAGTTTAAAATTAAACACTCAATTATAACAGATACCTGTGAAACTTTACATTACATTACATCAATGTAATCAGCTTATTTGCAAAATGCCTCCTTTAAGAGATTTTCGTCAAAAATATATAATAAAGAAATAATAAAAGAAAGTAACTAGGTTGAATATTAATGTATAGATAAAAAAATATTAGAACATTAAGTTAACCTAGCTTCTACAGCTAATAAATGCAGCTGAATTCTGAAGACATAAAATACGTACCACTTTGTGACAGAAATTTGCTTTTGCTTATTATTTAAATAAACATGTTCAATTGTTGGTACAAAACTACAGAAAATATTGTAAAATTTCAAATTACACAAATCAGACAGTTTTTAAATTAAATCACAAAAATATGAAAATATGCCATAAATGCACTTGTACAGATATTATATACATCAGTAAGCAGCTACAAAAATACTACATATGGGTTTGTATTATAAAATATCTTCCTTATGAACAACACCTTTTTGTTTTTCTTTCTTCTATATTTAAGATGTTAAAACCTACAAATTTTAAAAAGACTTAATTATCGATGATTCACAGTTTAAAATTTAATGACTGCAGATTTTGAACAATATGCATTATATCTCAGAGAAAGTAGTGATCTGTTTCAAACATTATAAACTAGAATATTATCTATCTTACATTATTAATTTTTTGTGACAGACAAATTAACATTTCAGCAATCTAAAAAATCACAGTATCACAGAAAATATAAAAATTTAATCTAAGGAAAATTCCAATAAGAAGTGTTAGTGAAGCTTAAATAAATTAATTTCATTCCCACTAATGAAAGCCATAGGTTGTAAATTTGTTTTGTACTTCTGTTTTTTCTGACCAGCTCCTCCTCACACACAAATAATCAACAGCTGAAGCACAAACCTTACAAAATATTCCCTGAAATTTTTCATAGGAGTATATGTTTACATGCCTTTTTAAACAGGATATTTTATGTTATTAACTCCAAATATACCATTCCAATAGCACATTTTTGAAAATCCAAGATAGGACACATTCATATGAAGCCTAAATTAAAGCCTCACTTTTAACATAACTATAAATGATAAACACGCACTTAATTTTACAAGACAGGGATTATGAGAGATTAGTAATTTTTAATTAAAATCATGTATTGTGCTGTATCTGCTAACACAATAACAATACATTATATTCTTAAAATTTCTGAATTCAAGCACAACATTAAATTTTAATACAATCAAAAACCACTCAACAGAAAATATTCATTATTTTACAGGTCTCACTTTACTAGGGACTAAAAAAAGCAGAGTAAAACAGTAAATTTTAGTAAATATACATACAGCATAATATGTAATAAGTAAATATACAGCATATTGTGCATAAAGCATGAAATTCATCTTGATTCTTCTTTACAGCTTTCTGGTACCATGACTTTTATTTAGAGGGGGGTAGGGGTTGATCATGTTCAGTCAACTTCTTATTAAGCATAAGTGAGATTTAGTTCCTTGGGAACACGAGGAGAAAGCATTTAAAGAGGTCAGTAAATGAAAGATTAGTAGCAGAAATATAGAATACTAATTTTCATTATTTTTTTCAGCATATTGTGCATAAAAATAGAAGCCATTAAGATTTACAGTTAAATAGTCTTCATTTGTTTATTTTATATATGACCATTAAAGATTTCAAACTTAAATGGCTTCAACTGGATTCTAAAGCATTTGTTGTCAATTTAAGTTGAAAATTATCTTTAAGTTATGGATAAATATCTCATCCAGATAATTTTGAACAAGATTAACAGAAATTTGAGCTAGTTGCACACAGATCTAATGATAAGAATTAGTCTATTTGCATAAATGGTACTGGAAGATGAAGGCGAATGAAGTTAAATATATGGAAATTTAAAAAAAGACAAAAGGAAAGATGCTATATAGGCAGATTATGAATTCAACTGGAAACATTTTTTTGCATTTATAACTGACGAAAGTTCTGTTTGATATAAAAAAATACAGTAGGATCATTTGCATACTTTCTGCACTATTTGTTACTATTACATATTTACTATATACATATTTTGGAGTGGGAAATATGAAAAATCATTTGCACCCTCACCACACTGTCAAACCAAAGATGTGTTAAATTACTACACCACAAGAGCAGACACAGGATGCCCCAATTCCTTACATCTTCCACATTTAAAAGGTGACTACAAGAAAAAACACATCTAGCACAATAAAAAATGTCTACATTTGACCAGTTAGGCATAAACATGTAGTGGGTCAAATGAAGGAGGTGACAAAAATGAGGGTCAAGTAAGGGAGGTAATGAAACATTACCATATTTAGTTAGATGCCACTGTACAGACTTTGATTACTTGAGAGGGAATCATACCTTCCTAACTGCTAGCTGGAATTCCAAACCAAATTCATAACTGCCAGCTGGATTTCCAAACCACTACATCACAAGGTCATGGTCAAAAGTGATGCCCTAACTCCTTATTATTTTATGAAACTTATGGGCTTTCTTGGTTTTTCTTCAGTATTTAGTTTGTTTGGGATGTTCTTTTGTAACATAGATACATCTGCTACAAATGCTAAAACCAAACACAAGTATCTAGGTTTTTGACTATAGAACTTTACATTGAGCTAATAGAAAATTCTATATATAATTTTTTACTTTCTATTCATTTTCTCTACTGCTTCACTGGTTTAATAAATGCATTCCTTATACAGGAGTAACAGCTCACAGTATTCCTTGATGGAGTAATTCAGCCATGTTTACACTTAAAGATACAATCCACATACTGTCTGATTAATTTACTTGACAACAAACTAATGTTTTCAAATGAGGTTTGACATAGTATTTTGATTTGCATGTTATTATTAACACTATCATCCATCACCGTTTCGCAGGCAAATTTCCTTAAAAAAAGATTTTATGATTTGTGATGTCATTAGTAACATATTTAGTCAGTGATCAAATGCTGAGGGATGAATATTTCAAGGCTTTTATTAAATTACTGATGTATATAAGACATTAATTCATCGGAGACATTCTGCATGTTTGCTATCGACTTTTTTATGCTACATATCACAGTTTCTGTAATAAGATTGCTAACATCTACATTTTGCATCGAAAGACAATGCACCTAGTCTAATAATGACATAAGATGATCATTATACTGTAGGTATGCACAACTCTAGCCATCTGTATTGAGTTATTTTGCTATGTAAGGCCTTTGCGATATACTCTGTATATACCAGTGGTTCTAAACCTTTTTTGCTCTATGCATCCCTTTCATCATTGCTAAGCAATTATTCTCACCCTTTCCAAAACTTGAAAAATACATTGATGTTTGGTAATTTAAATAAAATTTTTAATGTGTTTTATAAACTAAACAAGAACTACACAAACAGATAAATACCACAACTTGAATAAAAGCAGTTTTTTATATTCATAAACTTAAACTAAATACTTAACAAGTAAATGAAAGGCTGACCACAGGTCCCCATCCTGAAACTATGAAAATCCCCCAGGTGAGAAACCTTAGTGTATCTATAATCTTAATACATCACTCACTTCTCACAAAAATATTCTAAAATATACAGACATAAAAAATGACTAGTAATAGAACAAAATAGTAATCAATATGAAACTGATTTTAAAGTTTAGATTTCTGCAAGCTATATTTAATGCTTACCTAAAAAGTTACAGCTTCTGTAAGCTCATATTCAGCAAATAAAATTCTGTAGCTTATATTAAAATGAAATGATAGGTAACAAAATGCTTCATTACAATGAACTATTTTGGTACTGTTCTGTTATTAGAACCAGATTCAGATATCGCCAAAAGCTGGCAACCTGGCAAAAAATTCAAAGCATAAAAATAACAGGCTAAATATTTACGATACGGTTAAGTTGAAGAAAAATCCAAGGAAAAGAATAACAACAGATATTTGTAAAATTAGAAATTTTAAACGCAAATTAAGCAAATTGGGAAAGAAATAAAATAAATAAATAAATAAATAAATATTAACATGGAGGCATGAAATTGTGGACATAATTTAAAATGTCTGAA
Source organism: Stegodyphus dumicola (assembly GCF_044657685.1). Taxonomy (NCBI): domain Eukaryota; kingdom Metazoa; phylum Arthropoda; class Arachnida; order Araneae; family Eresidae; genus Stegodyphus; species Stegodyphus dumicola. The sequence continues at coordinate 189,847,525 of NC_140781.1, forward strand.
AACATTTGTGTTTTAGAATGCTTTTGCCACCATTACTCAACTAGATAAGAATAACTGGTTATGATCAATGCCACCTTAACGTTTATTTTGTCATTTGGCACAGCTACATAACCTTTCAATAGTTTGTGTATGACGACCAGTATCGGGATTGATAAAATTATATTTTTGGTTAACACTGAAATGTTAAAATCTGGCCTCTCTTAATTTTGGAATGTTATACCCTTTCGAACAGTCTAAATATATTATAGTATCATCAATAATATTTCTTTCAACAACTTCAAGCAAAGTTCCATCAAAGTGCTCAGGCACAGCAACTAAAAAAACATTCTTTTGCTCCTCGGCAAATACCACTTCACACCCACTGGGGTGGAAGGATACGATCATTTTCTTTTTTGAGGTGAAAGCATGTTCATCAACTTCAAAATTACCAGTGCCACCTATTTTAACTGATAGCCTAGACATAATGCACCACCACAACAACAGTGGAATGATTCATATCAAGCTGATAATGAAAATATTCAAAGGAAGTTAATTCTAAACAGCATACATAAAGGAAATGATTTGCTAAGAAACTGGAACTAGATCCTTCAAACCAATTTTGAGAATGTAACCCTTTTTTCCCTGGCATGTCACATCTTCATTTCGGCACTTCCTTCAATTGAAATAGAGCTTCATTTTATGGTTCTTTATGCACTTTCTTTCAGAGTGAATATTTCCTCCTTCCTGAAAAACTGTATGGAAGATGTTTCATCCTTAGATAAGTCTCAAATTTTTATATCCATGATAAATACAATAATAATAATAAAAACATAAATGATTGTTAAATCTTTAGAATTTGTATTCTTGTTGCCAATTTTGAAAAGGCATTCTTTTACTTTCTTTAAAAAAAGTAAACATTGTAGAAGTTTAAAAAGTAGATTTTTAAAGTAAATATTGGCAACTCCATATCAACCAATCTCTTGGCGAGTTTAGCAAAACACTTGGCGACGACTGCAGTCCCGATAACAGAACAGTACTATTCTTTTTTATAACTCACCATTTCCCACATTTTCAGTGACTATTTTCTCTCTCCAAAAATTTTCAGCTATTCTGTAAAACAGCTCATCTGGAAAAATAGATAATCATCAGTAATTTTTCCAAAATATATAAATTACATGAATGCTTATTATAAAAAAGGTTAAAATAACCAAACACAGTTGGATAATTTCTTTTAATATCTAAGAAAGAAAGCCAAATTTAACAAGTAAAGAACATTGTAGTAGTAGAGTAGAACAAGTAACAAATAGAGAATTTTATTCAAAATTATACTATTTACATAAGTATTAGATATTAAATTAGGAATATATACACTGCTCAAAACAATTAGGGGACATTATGATTTTGGATACACATAAGAAAATATTTTGATGTTTGATGTATAGGTGCTGCAAGATATAAATACAAAAGGAAAAATTAAATTTTATTGACAATATTTGTCGATAAAAAAAATGCTCAATTCATGCATATTATACAAACAAACTAAAAAAAAAGTGATTTCTTAGATACAGATGAGTTTCAGAAAGGGGTATGGTTGCCCCTGACCAAAAGCAATGTTGCACACCAATGAGGAATAGAATCAATGAGGGACTGAGGTACTGTCTCCCACTCCAGTAGAAGAAAGCTTTCAAACTGCTGAACTGTTTTTGGGGATGATACACAACTAGCAACCCTCCCAACAATGTTCCAAATATGCTCAATTGGGTTCATATCTGAGAAACATGCTGGCTAATCCATTCAAAGGATTCCACCATCAAAAAAGAAATAATCTATTAGCTGAATACAACATGAGCTGGTGTTATCATCTATGAGAATGAATTCATTCCTGATTCCTGCAGTATAAAGGACCACAATACGTCTCAGGATCTCATCCCTACATTGCTGAGTCGTCATTAGGGCTCTATTCCTGATAATGTGCAGGCTGGTGCAGCCACTGACATAACTATTGACCAAGAACATCACTCGACCTCTGCCAATCAGACACTTTCATGCACAAATGCAGGAGCAGTCCGTGTACCATGCTCTCTCCAGGTGAGAATCCACCAGTTGTTAGGTTGTACACTAAAGTGGGACTCGTGTGTGAAGGACTGATCGCTCTGTTTATCTCGTCCCCATACGAGATGCTACCACCTTCTGTGGGCACCTGTATCAATGAAACACAAACCATAGGTCTGCGAGCATATAAACCTACATGCTGGAATTGGTTTCAAACAATATGAGTCAAAACTCTGTTACCAGCAGCCCTCTGAAGGTGCTGTTGCAAGAAAGTGATCCTGATGTTTGGTGAACATTTCCAGTTTCCAAACACCAATTCCTTAGTCTGGAAATGACACTTTGAGAACTCTTAACACTTCTACTATAATGGACTACACTTGAACTGCTTCTAAATGACTGATGGCACTCCAGGAGCTTATAGTTAATTATTATTAACATGAAAAATTTTCCTTTTCTTCTCTGCAGCAAGTATATACATGCTTCATACACATATAGTTGCAATGGGGTATGCAGCTGCTACATGTCATGCTAAAAAGTTTGGAAAGCACTGGTCTAAACACACAACACATTAGTGTTTCAAATAAATCTAAAAAAAAAAAATATGTATACACAAAATTAGCAGCATACACACACACACATATATACATATAATTTTTACTCTATTAAAACTACACAAAGCAATTACTTCTTATTGGTATAAAATTAGGTGGACAAAGATATATTATTAAATTAGGTGGACAAAGATATATTCAATAAAATTTAATAAGATGGAAATACATTTAAAACTTACACACTCCTTCTCCTGTTTTACTAGATGTTTCAAATACTTCTGCATGTACCTCATCAGCATAATCTGTTAAATTATGATAATCAATGGCCCTTTGCTTACGATCATTTGCTATTAAATCCTTCTTTGTTCCACATAAGTATATTTTACATTTCTGAAATTAAAAGATAAAGAAAATGTACTTAATATACAGTTAAAAAACAGAATTTAGTTTAAAACAAGTAGCCATTACTTAAAAGGAGTAAATTACCATTAACAGAGAGTCAAATGACAGAATTCACTTTTTAACAGTTGGGTAAAATGACAATAATAATAATAATTATTATTTCCTTTTTCTTTTCTTTTCTTTTCTTTTCTTTTTTTTTTTTTTTTGTTTGTTTAAAAACTAAAACTAAGATAGTTAGTAGAAGTATTAATAAAATAATACTTATCAAGTTTAATGAAATGCATTTCTGTGCATTAATCTAGTATCCAAATGCAAACAGCATCAGATACAGAATTTAGTTACATAGCTTTCAGACCTATTTTACATTTATGTACGAACTGTATTCATTTTCATGGTTACAGTTTTTAAAAGCAAATAAAGATTCTGTATGAGTTAAAAACCTGGACATACAAACACAATGAATATAAGTAGATTATACAAAAAGTGAATATTAATTACTGAGAAAAACCATTCACACTAATGAACTGAAATTTATATTTTCGGACAATAAATACCAGCTTTCTTTGATGATTACTCAATAAATGGGCAAAATGATGCTTATTATTAAAATCATACCGAAAATTCAGTCATAGTTTAACGATTTTTGGAACTCAATGCCTATCTTAATTAAAAACAAGGAAAAATTTTACAAAACTGTTACAACAATATTAAGTGGAGTAATTTCACAACTGGTTTTGGTACTCTGGGTTTCATCTACAAAACAATGACAATCTCAAACATACATCCAATCTTAATTACATAGAGATTAAAAAAAGCAGCAAAAAGAAGCTCATCAGAATGTTTTGGTTATATTGACTGGATTGTTAGCATTGTATACCGATGGCTCAAGTTTCGATTACAAAACACTTTGAAATCCTTTTGGCACAAAATTAGCTTAAAAATATGAATGAAACTCATTTTACTAGACTAGTAGAATATAAATTTTTAAGATTACAACAATATTTAATCACATACGATTATTACCACACCAAAAGTACCAAAAATAGTAGACCAAAAGTATTGCATATTAATAATGATGTAGGATTTTGCATCAACATTTACCTTTCCAGAGATACAACAGATTGTTTCTGATGGCAATATCAGGCATAAAAATTAATCCAGTGACTTTGTAAGGAATGAAAAGCATTCTTCCTACATGTCCTTGGATTGTATTAGTAAGTAAATCTAATAGGAAATTCAATATCTTAGTTTGATTTTTGGCAAAGAATTTTTTTTTTTTCTCTTTTAAATTCCTTCTCACTAAACAGATCACTTTATAGTAGTGTCTAAACTAGAGTATACACTATAACTAAAGACCAGTTTGATTTGCCCAAATGGGTATTGCTGCTTATCAAGTCAACCTTTAAGTATTTCTCTTCTACATGCCAATGGTAACAGTCAGCATATATAATGCATCATTGGAAGGATTTGAGTTTGAATTCCAGCAAGGGTATGATTGGTTTTCCAAGATTATGCTCAAAAGAAGGGGGAACAACGTTAATGACTATATACTAATTACCAAAATAAAAAAAAAAAAAAATACTTACATAGACATGAATAAACTCAACAAGAATTTATAAGACATTTCCAGTCTGCTGAAGATGACTTCAACAACATTATAATAAATACTATTCTGCTAACGTGTCTACCTACTATACTAAGAACTACATCAGTACCAGTGACATGGCATGATTTTCACAGAAAGAGACTAAGTATGAAGAAAATCTTTAATCCTCTCTAAGATGATGTGCACAGACAAACGTGGTAGTCATTTTACAATGGTAAAATTCAGTACTACTGTTTATTAACATTCTAAAAAATACTGGTCATTTTTGGAAGACGTTATGTTATAGTTTATTATATTTTGAATATGAAGACTAATGATATAATTTGAAGACTAATGAGTACAATAATGTTTATTATGTCTGATAAATTTATGAAAATCAGACAAACGGAGGAAATCAAAGTGATCACACCATAACAAAATATTTTTTTATATATGATCATAAAAATAAATAATTCGTTAAAATCACTTCATATCAAAAAGAGAACAAGGTTAGCAAAACACATTAGCTCTTGATTTGCAAATCATTAATCATTTTGAAATTACATAATATTCCACTTTAGAATAATAGGTATAATACTTGACGCTTATACAAATGAGAGCATGAGGTATAAAATCTACCTTTTGTCACTATTTTTGCATCTTTTTGTGAATTAAACTATTAAAAAAAAAAAAAGAAAAAAAAAAGAAAAGAAAACACGATAGACAAGTAATCAAGACCACAGGATAGTGACACTTGCAAATTGTCCTAAACCAGCTTCAGAGGCAACTTACTCCATAATGATCTCATGTGAGGGCTAGCGTTTCATATTGCTTCCTTCTCCATAATTTAAACTTAGGATTAATACAATTTATTTTGATTTCCTTCACATACCATAAAAGTTTTCATGAACATGAATGGAAACATAGTACTTCAGAATTGAATTCATTTCACTTTATAGAATCAAAGAAAAACTAAATTTTTTTATGATCAACCACCAGTAGTTAACAGCTACTATGCTACAGCGACTATGGGAACAATTGAAAGCAAGATAGCCCTTCCTCATGCACAGGCGATGCAATTCAAGCTCCTCTTACTGTGCACGAAAACAAGACTATGCTTAATTGGTGCAGTATCAGAAAAAGTAAAATCATGTTCATTTTAATGCTTTTCAATGTTCAGAAAAATATATTTGAAATAGTTAATGCATAATACATTAAGGAATTAGCCTAGTCTTTCAAGTCCACTGATGGGATGCCACTGAGCTAAATACATTTATTTAATAAACTGTGTAAAACTATAATATCAAGATATTTACTATTTCTAAGTTACAGATAATTGTCAAATTATAAAACTATTTCACTTGCATGTGTGATGAGGAAGGTGATGGAGAGGATGGTTCACATAAGATTAAATTGGTATCTGAAGCATTTTGGTGTATTAAGATAAGAACAGGCTGGATTACACCAAGTATGCCCATTTTGTTCAAGTCATGAAGGATGCTGTTCATGCTAGAAATGTTTGGACAACTGTTTATGTCGATTTCAGATCAGCATATGATAGGGTGCGGAAGGAGATAATTCTTCTTAAGCTCAGATTTTGGCGTTGGAAATAAAATGTTGAGATTGATTCGCTCTTTTACTGGCCAGCAGTTCTGCATAGTCTGCTTTGGAAACTGGAAACCATAAGTGCTGCTCTTAGAACTTAAGAAAACTGGTAGAGTACTAATAACATTGTTATTAATCTTGATAAGACTGTTGTTCAGACCTTCTCTCTTGCACATACAAAGTTTTAATCTGATATTTAGTTCTTAAAACATCATTTAAATATATCTGACAGGTTTGCCTATCTTGTGGTTGAGCTTGACAATAAAGATGAACTGAATATATGTCCAAAGCATTACAAAAAAGACTACCTCTCCTTAACCTTTTGAGGCCGGGGCTTTGGTAGCAGTAAAAGCTACCAAAGGACGGGGAATCTTGAACCAAATTCTTTCCCCCCTTTAAGAAATCACCTCCTATTTACAACAAAGATTCTTGTGTGTAGTTTAATGGATTCTATGTTGCAAAAGGAAGATCTTTGAAAGAGATAAGTGGTTAAAACCCTAGGGATGTCAAATTTGACATTTCACCCTACTTTTCAGCCTGGAAAATGGGGGAAAAAGACATGGCCACTAAAGTGGACAACCCCACCTTTTCAAAGAGAGGACTCTATGGCCACTATAATGGCCATTCCGTCTTCAAAAGGTTAAGCGTCTCGCTGGTTATCTATGGGGATGTGCTCGCTCAGCTAAAAACAACACTTATAACTATTTTTAAGTAAGCCTTGAGAAAACTAGAGACTTTTCAGAACCAGGCTCTCCATTTAATTACCAGAACTGTTAACTGAACCACACAGACTGATGCAATGTTGCTTTTGATAGAGAATAAACCTACTGAAACTCTGATAAATGAGATGGCAGCTATAATATATGAAAAGTTAATAAGAACTGGTGATCCTTTTTGGAGATAATATCAATGTAGACCAAGGAATTTAAAGACCCTACTTGGTTTTATTCAGAGTCTTGGAACAGCAGCCTACCTTCAGTCTTGATGGTGAGATACAAGACCTAGTGCAGCCGGCTAATCTTTGTGATTATGAAGCAGTAAATACATGCTTGGAACTTTATTCTCCCAGCCTATAAAAAAGATTATCCTTCTGAAATCTTGTGCTATATGATGCTGGAGACTCTAGAACAGTGGTCACCAAACTTATGAAGCTTCTGAGCTACAGTACATTCATAAATCCTGCTGAGAGCTACCATAAAAAAAACTACCAACTCTTTTTTAAAAATCTTGCATTTGTTTATTGCCTATTAACTTACATTTTTAGTAAATATGAAATCAATTTAAACTAAACTGTATATAACAAAAAGAAACTGAAAATGAACTGTACATGATGACACACTTGGATGATGTTTCTACTTGGTACATGTACAAATGAACTGTACCAAGTAGAAACTGAAGTGCAGTTAGCAATATGGTGTATGGTGTGTATGTGTGATTATGGCAAAGCCTCGAGGGCTATCTGCCTAAGGGGAAGGATGCCTTTCGTGGAGGACTTTCTAAGGGAAACTGGCTCGTATACACGTTACACATGGAGAAAACCACGAAAACGCCCATGCAGGCAGCCCGTTCGCGGGATTCGAACCTCGGACCGAACTACCGGTGTTCAGCGACTTTACCGCTCGGCCGCTGGTGGGCCCCTGCAGTTAGCAATAAATAACAAATATTTCTATCAGACTTATTAACTTTAATGCGACGGATGGAACTCTTTTCTGTCATCAACAAGTTTTGTAATGTTGGGAGAGTAGGTAGTGGCTGCTATTCGAATACAGTTGTCCAAGTGTTCATCCGCGAGTCTGTTTTTGTATTTATTTTTAACAAATTTCATACTGGAAAAAAAAAATCTCATGCAGTTACATAGAGCTGAACATAGCCTTCACTTTGAGACAAACCTGGGTATTTTCTTTAGAAACAAGAGGCCAAATATTTTCCGACCTTGAAGAAAGCAATTTAACAGATAAATCATTTTGAAAATCAATCAGTTCCAACTCCACTGCAGCACTATCTTCTTGAAAATGAAAATGCTGCATGACAGAAGTAAAGAACTCAGCATCAATCTCTATAAAAGGCGATTTGACCAACTGTGCAACAGTTGAAATCCTTTCAAAATCTTGGAAACATTTGCTGAATTCATTTCTCGAAATCTGATATAATTTCAACATCTTGTTTGCTGCTGTAAGGAGGCACTCAAGGCCCTTGCTTGTCAAGGGTTTGTAGCTGAAACTTAAGTATATTTAACTTTTCAGTGATATCAGTGAGAAAAGCAAAATCCTGCAGCTGAACTGGAGCTTTTAGTTTTTTATAAAAGAGTTTTTTTTTTTTTTTTTTTCAATATAGAATTAGATCATAAAAAGGTTGTCAGAATACCGAAATTGAAAAATAATGATATAAAAGGAAAATTTTGAAAATTAATGTTGGTTAGATTATGATTTATTTTATAAAATACAAAGGTAAAACATATATACTAATGAAAATATTTGCATAATGTAATATTTTGCATATCAGTTTTGCACCACTGTCAAGTGTTTTCAATAGAAACTGAATTTTCAGATTCATCATTATCTGCAGAGCAATCTGAGAAATTCTCATCAGTTTCACTATAACTATCTTCAGTATACTTGAAATCAGAGTCAGAACTACTATCAGTGTCGGAAATATCGTCAGGAATATAGGTACTATCACTTTCGAAACACTTCCTGCCAGACATTTTTTAGCTCTGAAAAGCGCGCGCAAAATGCTACATTACCTATTCTTGTATATTTGGCAGAAATGTGGACAACTAATGCCATCGGTTAGCCCCCATCTACATAAACAATTAAACATCACAGAAAAGCTGAAAGGAAACCTTGAACGGGGAAACAGCGGGTTGCACAGTTAAATAGATGGCAAAAATTCATCACGCGGAATTCGCGGGTTGTGCAAATTTTGCTACTTTTACATTGCCCGTGGAAATCGCGGGATGCGCAGCAAGAGGGTTAAATAAGTTTATCATTTAGCATTCAGTTCAGATTTTAGCTGTCTTACCTTTTCTTTCCTTAAATCAGAATTCAATGGGAAATCCCTTTCAATGCCTGTGTGAATGGTTTAGGAATTACGTTCAATGTTTCCTTCCTTCCCAAATGATACACTTACACAGCACAGTAAACATACACATTTATCATCTAGAGGTACAGAAGTAATCTATTTTCCATTCTGAATGCAAGTGATAAGGTTTTTGCTTAACTACGTCACCATTAGAACACACCTAACTTAGTATAACCAAAGTGTAAATCAAACTATCCAAGTTAGCAGACATCTAATATGCACACGAAAAATATTATGTGCACAGCCTCATGCATATACAATCAACTATCAGATGAAGCTGACAGTAGCAGTTCTGTAGGAGAAAAAAGCAGTTATTGTCATCAGTGCCCCTACTGTCACCAGCATCATCTCAGTGGAGGAATTAAGGTTAGCTAAGCACAGCATTAACATGAGCAATTAGCAGCTCACAATCAACAGTTTGTCAGAACCGTTGATTGTGAGCTGCTCTAGAACTTTGTATCCGAGATCTGACTGGCTAAGAGAATATATCGATGGATCATGTTCAGTCGACTCACCGAATGTTGGTGCGTGAGTATTTTGTGATTTATTGACGCTTTATATTCCTATCGGACACATTGGAACTGCTTTTGATGGTGAGATAGCTGCTATTAAAGTAGGTTTACAACTTTTGATTAAAAATTTGATTTTTGTTAAGATTGTGATACTGTCTGACTCGAAAGCAGCTATTCAGGCTTTGGCTCCTGATTCAGGCTTTTGATATTGTGGTTCCATTTTCAGATGTATTACAATGCAGAAATTATTTGCAATAGCTTAAGATGAAAAAGATCTATGTTACCCTCCAACAGATCTCGGGGATGGATTTCGTGGATGGTAACGAAAAAGCTTATTAGCTAAAAAAGGGATGCATGGTCCCTCAGATGATTAAGAGAGATTTTTAACTGCTAAATGTATTATTAAATACATCTCTGCCTTCATTTGTCGTCAAGACTTACAGTGTAGAAATTTTACAAAGAGATGAATAAGAAATATTCATGACAATATTCCTGACTGGCTTTGCTCTACAGCTGTGGTGATCTTGCTACTTATTACTGAACATGATAGCTTAGTAGCGCACCTATTTTGCACTGGTATCCTGCCAAGCTCAATCTGCCCACTGTGCAGCAATGGTATTATGGATAGAGACCATCTTATGCAGTGCACTGCTATTTTGTGGAAAACCTAAGATTGAGTGATATTGGTTTGCGAGACTGTGCATGGGTCAATGACTTTCACTACCGTATTCTTTTCTGCCTACGATCTTACATTATCTGTTTTACATGTTCTTGTATATGTCAAGTACCTTGCCAATGGAAATTAAAAAACTCTCAGAAAAACAACTGTTTATTTCTTGGTATGACCCAAGCCATAACTAGGGTTTTCAGCATCCAGAGACAGCTGAAGATTTTGCATGCCCTCCTGTTTGCCAAGAATAGAAAACATTTCATTTTGAAATTTCATAACATCAATTTGGCTCTCCCTGGTTGCTGCGCCTGGGAACAGGTGCCCTCCCTTGCACCTTGCGGCACTGAGTATGACCCTAGGCTAGTGATACATCCAGCACAGCGTTTGTTTCCACATATTTTAATCATTAACTTATATGATATATTTATAACAAGAAATTAAAACAAATTTTAGATTGCAAAATCACTCGTGAAACTATTAACTTGTAGACCTTTTAATAATATCAGTTATAGTAGATAACAATTTGAGTCACTGATCTAGCATGCAGACCTTACCTTTTCATTTTATAGATTAATAAATATTCATCAAACAGAATAATTCAGACCTTTAAAATGAAAGTTTAATTATTTGTTAATGCATAAATCTACCATTTATACAGACAATATTTAGTATTTCTTGTGTCAGACATATGTCTCAGGTAATGAAATAAAATCTGAAACTTTTAATGCAAAATTCCATACTTCTTCAACTTGCTTCAACTCTGATATCCAAAATTTGGCTTTTTCAAAACTTTCTGCATCAGTTAAATCGTAACATACAACTGCTGCATGAGAGCTTCGATAATATATTCTGCTAATTGACTGATATCTCTCACTACCAGCAGTATCCTAAATAAAAGTGTTTCAATTAATAGTGCTTAATACATACATAAAACATGTAACATATAAAAAAAGCTATTAAATTCCAAAACCAATCGATTTTTAAAGTTATTTTTCTGGAATAATGATAACAGATCTAATTTACTGCACTGAATTTCTAAAAAAATAGCAATTACAGATTGCAATCCAATATAAGTAATATTGGTGCAAACATTACCAACAAGATTATATGTTTCATTGATTAACCACTCAGTTTTAAAACAAAATTTAGATTTTCTTCATATGCAATTACTAAATGATCAAAATCTGAAATATAAATTGTTTTCGTCCGCTTCATAAATGGTTAAAGACTATGTTTTATAAAAAATGTTGCTTTTTAAAATTAAAGCAGTATTATAAAAGTGATACTGATGTGAAAATTAAAGCCCAATTGCAAAAGTATTTATTTGTGGTAATTGTAGGCTACTGAATAAACATTAATAACCTACTGCTGTGCAAGTACAGGAAGGAATCATATGCAAATAAGGTGAAACTGAGCAAATTGTGAAAGGAAACATATACAATGTTGTTAATTTCTCTTGATTAAAATATTGTAATTTTAAAGTAGTAATACAGTCAAAAGTCGTTAATTCGGACACCCATAATCCGGACCTCAAAGCTAAAAACTTTCTGCGCATGCGCCGCATTGACACATGCGCATAGGCGTTTACGCGTGCGCGTAAGACCTTTACGACTGCGAATATGCCTGTGCGCAAGCACAGAATACGTTTTCGCGTGCACAATTAATGTATAACGAACGGTATAAACTAAAATTATCTAATTATCTATTTCAGTTAATGTTGATGATTGCGTTATTCCTTAATATTCGAATTGGATGCGGCTTATTATTTTTTGCAGACTGTAAGAGCAATTTTATAAAAGTAAACTTTAACTTTCAATTATGTCAAACAGAATTTCCGATGCTGGAGCTCCCAAAGGATCTACAAATGAAAGTAATGTTTTCATGTCCATCAAACAAAAAGTGGAATTGCTGCAGAAAATGGATAAAGGCATGAAGAAGGTGACAGAGAGGTTAGTGAAAACAAAAAAATTTTGATTGACAGACAAGTTAGTCGGTATTCTTGGCACAGCAATTACAGGACTTGAACAGCGGAACTTTGTAACTGAACAAGAAATTATGTCTGTTTATAGAATTAAAGAGAAAGTATTATCACATAAAACGAAGCAACTTAAACAACTTATATTGAAAGAAATGTTTAATAAAGTAAACAAATAAATATTAAGCTTTTTTTTTTGTAAATTTTGATACCCTTTAGATAATAATTGTTCTTTATTTCATAAATTATGGTTTCATATTTTTAATTTTAGAATTTCTGCAAGCCATCTTACGAGATTTAAACTGATGATCTATACTCCGGAAAAATCGATAATCCGGAATCGCCGAAGTCCCGACAAGTCCGGATTAACAACTTTTGACTGTATAGCATTAATCTTATATGAAAGACAATGTTAAGATAAAGGCTAGAAGTAGTGAATGGTCTGCAAGCTCAAGATGGTTAAGCATAGTTGACATCTTCACACAGATAAATATTTTCCAAAGCATGATCTCAAGAATTTGGAACTACTGTTTAAGCATGAGAATGGTTAACTGTTTAGATGATCAACATAATCTAAAATGTACCTGCAGCATCTGACATTTCTTATTTCTCACTTGCTGGTGTAAGAAATCATTATGCAATTACTGGACAGGAAGCTTGGGATCTCTCAGCAGCCACTGAAAACCTAAACAATATTACTTGAGGATAAAGAATTCCGTTGATATATCTCAGCATGGTTATCAGATTTCTACATTAGTTGTGAAGTTCAGTGTAATCATTTCTTCTCAAGCAAGTAAACTGATACTATGGAAACACTTGCCTTTCATGAATATACTATAAAAAGGGACATACTTCAAGAGTCTTCTTACATGAAAGTATGTCTAGAATGACAACTTAAATTGAATCCAGACTCATCTGAGTGCATCATATTTCACACCCAGTTATCGCCACTTTATTGACTATGATACCAAAGACGTCAGAATTTTAAATGTCTTCTAAAGGCACAGAAAATAAGATGCAAAGCAGTGATCTTTTGTCACATGAAGACCCTAATTGTGAAACCGTCAGTAAGCAGTAAGTCTGCTTATTCAGATACTTGTCACTGTTGAGATATCCTGAATTGAATGTCTAGCAGCTGTGTAACAGTTTCTTTATGCCAGTAACAAAAAATAATGGTCTTTAGATACTCCAATTACCCTGAAAACTTTGACCACCAAGATAACTTTTCTCATGCTTAAAATGTAGCTCCAGATTTCTGAGATTATAAATATATACTATAGAAAATAATCAACCAGTTGCAAGAGAATGAAACTTACTTAAACCAGACTCAGTCTACAGAATACTCTTACATCGAGCTTTTATCTAAGTAATATGATTCGGGTATAATGAGCAATATTTATAATATAATATAATAACGGAACCTTGTATTAGCTCGCGGTCTAAAGTAAGTGTTGTCAGGATGTTTTCAAAACAAGAACAACAATGTTGGATAAAAATTGAACGTGCCAGAGGTCATACAGCACGACAGTGTCATCAAAGGCTTCAAGAGGCTTGCGGGGAATCTGCATTGCCTTACAGAACTGTAGCAAGATGGGTGAAAGCATTCAATGAAGGACGACAAAACATGACAGACATGCTGCGGCCAGGTCGTCCGAGTGTCAGCGATGCAGACGTGCAAGCTGTTGCCGCACTAATGGACAGTGATCGCTGCCAAACGATTCGTCAGCTGGCCGGACAAACAGGATTAGTGCATACGACTATGCTGCACATTCTGAAGGAACGCCTGTCCATGAGAAAAATTGCTTCACGATGGGTTCCACATCAATTGACGAAAATGCAGAAATGGCTACAATACAATGCTGCCCGAACCCACCTGGAACGCTATGAGCGTGAAGGAGATGCTTTTTTACGCCGTATCATTACGCTGGATGAGACTTGGGCCTGATCGTACCAGCCAGAACTGAAACGCGAATCAAACGAATGGCATCATCACGGGTCACCACGACGTACGAATTTCGTCAGAATCCCAGCAATGTGAAAGTTATGGTGATTCTCGTGTACGACTGCGATGGTGTCATCCTAACACATACCGTTCCCCCACAGCAGACCGTCACTGCGCAGTATTACTGCTCATTTTTGGAGCACAATCTCCGACCAGCTTTGAGAAAAAAACGGCGACACTTTCTGCAGAATGCTCCTCTCATTTTGCATGACAATGCCCGACCGCATGCAGCAGAAGCTGTGACTCATTTGTTCAAGCGATGGGGCTGGGAAGTGATTTACCATCCACCATACTCCCCAGATCTAAGCCCTTGTGACTATGACTTAATTCTTAACATGAAGGAACCACTTCGTGGCACTCGCTTCCAAACTGTTCCTGATATTCTTGCAGCAGTAGACCAGTCCATTCAAAATATCAACAAAACAGGCGCTCCTACAGGTATTCTGCGACTTCCACATCGTTGGAAACGGGTTGTACACAATGCTGGCGACTATATTGAAGGACTGTAAAACATGGTGACATGAATCACTTTTGTATTCCTTGTAAATAAATAGTTGCCACTATTAAAGTTCCAACCCTCGTAGATATATATTGTAATTATATAGATATATATTGTAACATATGTAGAAGATAATAAGTATTTATCTAGCACATAAATCCTTCTTCAGTTAATAAAAATATAGATATCCGAGAAGCGTCTACTCGATTTATGTACAGCAAGAATTAAGTTTATTTTAAAATATAACAGTGGAATACCTTAAGAACAATATTGTGAACACAATAAGGAATGTCGTTCATTATTACACAAAACTCACATTACTGTAAAATAAAAATTAAAAAAAAAATTACTGTAATTTCGCACGTATAGTCCGCAGACACGATTTTATATAAAAAAAATTTCAAAAATCGTCAGATAGTCCGCACCACCGGATAGTCCGCGGACTATATGCCCGAAATTACGTTTTTTTAATACGGCAATATTCCCATGCTTTTTAAACACATCCTTTTGTTTGCATCAATTTCTCACCGCTTTCACGTCCACTTCAAAATAACGGGGTAAAATCCTAGTATACGGTGCAGCCTTGGCGCGACTTTAAAAATTATCGCCAACACCAAAAATTATCCAAAGAACGTCTATATATATACTATACACACATAGTATATGTATATACATACATAGTATATATACTTAGTATATACTATGTTTAATTATATATTTTCTTTGAATGACCCATTAACTACTCATCGTATACGTCCCGTTTTCACTGCTCATCATAAAGTTGCCAAAAGTAGTCAAATCCCATGTGCACGGGATACTAGGATTAAACCAATAACGGCTCGCTTCTCTATTTCCATCTTTTTCAGCTTTCTCAACTACCTTGAGTTTAACTCAGCAGTAAAACTCCGGCGATGTTTCATCAACGTTATCGAAGATGAAAGACAAAATACTGTGCAACGTGCTATCCTCGTGATAAGTGGTAATGAAATGTGACCTTCAACCCCACTCACTCGGTGTTGCCAAACCACGCTATAAGTAAACGAATCACGCTTTTTTTTCGTACTCGAGGTACTTGCTACTATGGCTCCTAAAAACCGAGCTGACGCATTAACTACTTTTCCCCCTCCCAGCAGTTGCGCTAAAGCAGTGTGAAGGACACTTGGATACAAGACTCTGGTTGCGCTAAGTGAGTGCTCATACAAGACTTTCTTTGGCTCATATCCCGGCATCGCTTGATGCGCCAGCCTGGATTTTAGGAGCTCTACTTGCTACTACTCATTCGTTCTGCACTATGCTCTATGGTTTACTATCGATACGATACACACGAATGTTTTCTTGGAATCTCGCGCTTTTTTTATATTTGATCATTGGCAGTTCACGACAGCATGTTTTTTAAATTTCAACAATTTTAATCGTGAACAACCAGCGTATTATCCGCACTGGTGGATAGTCCGCAGCTTCAAAAATTCGCATTTTAAACACAGATAGTCCGCGGACTATACGCGCAAAATTACGGTAATAATAAAACTATAAAATAGTTTACTGAAAAACTGAAAAAATATTGAAATAATGAAAATAATTTTTAGCCCAAAGGGCCTTAGCTCAGAAGGGCTATTAATTTTGTTTTGCCATTTTGTGGCATTTCACTTTTCAAATTGTTGCCATCAAATATTACTGCACTGTATTATACTTAAAGACATTAAATAATGAAGAATTTACATAAATGTATGAATGTTTCTCACACTGTGATAAAACAACCATCAAATTTTGAATAATGTAATCCTCTACCCTAATATAGGCATCTGAAGGCCCAAATTTGGACCTGGAAATTTGTTTTATTATCTATTTCATATTTTGTAAAGCAAGTGTTTGATTACGAAACTCAACGATTTCAAAACGAGCAACGGCAACACTGTACGGGGGGGGGAAAGAAAAAACATTGTCATCTCTAGCGTGTGAGACTGTGTATCGGAAATTCTAAAGATATGCTCTTTTTAAATTATATGATATTGCTGCTGAATTGAATTTTATGGTTTTTAAGTGCGAAGAAGATGATATTTAATAAATAAAGGTAACATGCAAAACTTAAAAAAAAAAAAAAAAAAAAAAAAGAAGACCCTTTGGGCGTAATATAAAATCTGAAAACTTTCAGACTTTTTTCCAGTGTGTGCTTAATTTTATTCTGACTTAAAACTGGTTTCTAAGGCAGGACTTTCTGAGGGAAACTGGCTCGTATACGCGTTACACATGGGGAAAGCCACGAAAACGCCAATGTGGCTAGCCCGTTCGCGGGATTCGAACCCTGGACCGAACTACCTGCATTCAGTGACTCTACCGCTCCGGGGCTTATTAGCAGAAGTATAATGCATTATTATTGTATTATGCTATAAAGTAACAATGCTATTAGACTGAGGGTTTGTTCATGAAATAGTACTTTTGTAATCTATTAGTATTAAAAATCATTGTTTCTTTGCAAACTTAAAAATAAAAAAAAAAAAAAAAAAAAAAAAAAAAACCTGTTCATAGCAGAGTTCTCATTTTTATATTACAAAAGAGATATTGATTATTATTAGTTTCCTATTTAATGTGTCAAAATGCTGGTTTGACAAGGACTTCTTCAACTGCAGGAGACCTACATTGATTATTTTTAATTTAGTACTTCCATTGTGAAAATAATATTACTATCTTTTTTATTATTTTCACAGAATAAAATCTTGAAAGTCGAAAAGAGAGGTCATAAAGTGCCATAATAGTTTAAGTTGTTGCAATAAATAAGATTTGAATCACATAATTTAGTAAGTTTTTTTATTACTGTGATTTTATTTTCTCATTTAGAACGTACTGTATAATTAAGTAAGTTTTTAACTTCTATTATTTTCCTTTCTCATTTTGAATGTATTGTGTGTTTTAGGTTCTCATGTTCTTTATTTCAAGTCTCAAGTGCGTTTATTCACGACTGAATTATGGAGAAGAAAATATAATATTGTTATATGTTCAACATTCACCATTAGTACATGGTGAATGTTGACATTGACCAGTGTAAGTCAGAAATAAGAGCTGTATAGTAGGTTATCCGATACCATATTTTAACCAACTCTCTTTTTTATTTAACCCAATTACTCTTTCCCCTAATAATGTTATGAAATTCTGCCTTTGTGAGGATTAATTCCATTCTGCATGAATCAATACTGACAAATCACAAGATACATCAACCATATGACTAATTTAGTTTTGAGAGCAAATTCCTTCCCTGCCATCTTGATATTCATACTAAAAAATTTTCAAACTAAAAATATGACCCTATAATAAAATCCCAATAGATAAACTCTTATAATATGGAAATCACATAAATGTATTAATAAAGATACAACTCAGTAATAAAATACATTTTACAATACCATTGGGATTACCTAGTAATTCTTGTAATTGTATGTAAGAATAATTTTTTGCTTACAACAACGAGCTAAAATGTGCAAAAGGGGGGGGGGCAAAAAATGAGCTAAAATGTGCTACATGCAACACATAAAAGTCATACCCACAAACCTAATGTAAGCACATCACCACTAACTTCTATTTTCTTAGCACCAAAAGCAGCTCCAATTGTCTAAAAACATTTTTAAAAAATAAATAAAAATATGCAAAATAAAATGAACATATTTAACAATCTTAATGTGATAACAGAAGAATAAAATTCTCATATAAAAATAATAAATTTAATTACTAAATTTAATATTAAAAAAATTAACCCAGTAAAATCTATGAAATAAATAAACCATCAAGTACTTAGGATGGAAATCAAAATCAAATTCAAGTTATCGAAATAATGGACTCTTCCTACCAAAAATAAATAAATAAACATTCAGAGAAAAAAATATTTTTGTGATCACTTTTAAATTAATTTTTCACTTACATGATGTCTGGCTAGCACTATGCTTAATTTCCTTTAGCTAGATAAACATTTGCTCAAATTTTTACAATTAATTTATTTAATAACATTTAGAACATTTAAGGCAAAACAAAAAGTATGTACCAGAATTCAGAGACAACAAAATATATCATTTCTTAAATATGATGCTCTCATTTGTTCTAATAAGTATTTTATCTTGTTTAGGAAAATGTGGCAGCTAGGAAGTCACATGGAATTCTGGAAGACTATGAATTCTGACAAGTTGCTGACCAGTGATAAAAAAGTTAAGAAAAATTTAGCAAGTTGTGACTATCAAGTAAGCCAGGGGTCCTTAAGAGGATTGATGAAGTTTTAAAGGGGGTCAATGATGATCAAGGGGTCAACTGAGGGTCAAGAGCCATTCATGGGCAATTGATTAGCATGCTAATGATCCCACTGATTACAAAATTATTAATATTGCAAGATTGATAATTACCTGTTTATTGATATAATAAGGAAGTTTATTGATTGTGGTAAGGAAGAGACTGTATAAAATAAATATAAAGGGGAAAATGCACAAACATTTTTTAATATATTTTTTAAATCAATAACACTTTTTTTAAATATATTAATTTTTTATGCAGAAAGTGCAATCAAAAAAGATAAAATGCAGGAACACAAGAAAACAACCCCCCCCAAAAAAATACATATATGAAGAACACAGAGCTTGACACAAGTCAGTTGTAAAATGATTTTAATTTTGCTTCCAAGACACTAAAAATTTAAATATGCTAATATCACTCAACCACTGAACTGCAATATATTTGATCTTGATATAATGATGCAAGAAGAACTGATAGAATTGAAGGGAATGTTTAAACACAAGTCTTATTTATAACACATGTATGCTTAAGTTTTCGAAAATGTCATTCACGAAAAACATTTCAAAATGTCATTCACGAAAAACATTTCAAAAGTAGTTACAGAACAACATTATTGACTCTTTCCTCTTTTAATCTAAAAGAGCCAGGTTTTAAACAAGTGAATAATTTACTAATTCAGAAGTCAAACCGCAAATATCAGCGTTATATTTTCAAAATTTCAAATAACGCTGATTTTTGATGTTTGACTTCTGAATTAGTATTTATTCGGCATGTTATTGTGTCTTAATTAAGTGAATAATTTATTACAGAAAAAAAATAACGGGTTGAATATTTTTTAACAAAGTGATTTAAAAATTAAGTTATTTTATTCCAAATATTAAAAAAATTATGTCAATACATCACGCGTAGCCATTAACTTAATTAAAATCGAACTTTTGTGGAATCAGAATCTATGATTTCGTTTCTGGAAACTTGTTTACATTTTAAAATCAAAAATAATAATACTAAAAGTAATAAAACATACATCTAATAAATCATATTTTTCAAAACATTGTTCATGTATGATTATGTTGTATATTACAGAGAAAAATGCAAGGGGTAAATGAAGAAAATAGTACTTTTCCGTTTTGCTGGCGCAGGCGATAAAGTTACCGATAATGGTACAACTGATGCCAAACAGAATATCCTCGCTGGTAACCATTTACGCTTCATTTTCAAAACAAGCTGCAGCCATTTCTTATCAGACAGGCAAAGTCAAGGGTTCAATTTTAATGAGAATGCACTAGCAAAATAAAGCACTGCAGTTTTATATAATTTCTGAAAGCTATTCGTACGAATTGAAATAATTCTTGCATTTAAACTTGTATTCCTTATTAAGATATAACTTGAAATTAATGTACATAATTACTGAGAGAATTAGAATTTTGTAGCGTTGTTTACGTGAGATGAAATCACTTGGGGTCACATGATACGAATCGGCGAATCAGGATTTTGAACCATGAAATCATAGTAAATTCTTAAATTAATGTCTTTTTTACAAATTTATTGTCTTTATTTATTGGCTTTTTACAGAATTTTAAACAATATTAAAATGTCTATGCTTTCAAAATAAAAAATTCTTAGAACTAACATTTGTTAACATTTTTTATGTGTATACTTTATGTTGTCACTAATAAAGTCTGCTTGGAGAGATTTGCGCCAGCGAAACAAAAAAAGTACCAAGAAAATGATTCTGTTAAAAAGGTAAGGTTTTAAAAGGAAGAAACGGTTAGGAAATCCTGGTATAAGTTAACTGGCAAGAAATGATACAAAAAATTACTACAGTGACAAGAACTGCATTTCAACTATTGATACAGGATTTGAATATGCACCATATCATCCAACACATCATCCTAAATACAATGATGGAAAAATCATCTGGCTCTATGGATGAAAATAGTTCATAAACTCAAAACCACTGTTAAAGCAAAGACCATCAGTTATTTAGTAAAATCAAAAGATAATGAAAAGTAGCACTTCTTTTTTGACCCACACAACAAACAGGCATCAGCTAAATGGAAGTTTACTAGTTTTCCAAGAAGTAGAAATATTTCAGAGACTGCAACAAAGGCAAGGTCATGCTAAAAAAGTGTTTGGTTAGAGTAGACTTTAAGGTAACCCTTGTATTATGACGAAGTTGTTGTTTCATTTATCGCCAAGTTGTTTCATTCATGGGAGCCTGAGTAGTTGAATGTTATGGAACCCTATTGTGACGTAATGGGGTGCATGATTCTCGGAAGGTTTGAATCATGGGATGTTTTCTAAGCGCTTTTGGGGTGTGTATGTTGGTTTTATTGTTTAGACAGTAGAATGGCTGAATGTAATAAGATTAATTTGAAGTTACTGTATGATTTGGAACGAAAGAGGAAAAGAGCGTTAATTGACTGGTGTGTAAATGAAGGTTTACTTAGTAGCCATTCTAAGTGACCCGTATTTAGTGAGGATATGCATCTAGTCCAATGTAAAAAACGTTTAGATGGATTTGAACGGGTTTGTAGAAAGAAAGGTTCAGATGTGGCGATGCCGATATACAGATTTGAGTTCAGACAATTTTAGGAAATTTTTGGATGCTGTTAACCCATTAACTGCCAAAACTACAAGGAATGTTTCTTTTCTCATGAAAATAATAAACAAATATTAAATTAAGCATTTATAACACAAATTTACATTGAAAATTTAAAAAAATGCTCTTACCTGTGGAAAAAGCGAATGTTGCGTTCGTGCAACGTCAGCGGAATAACACTACGGATGTTTAGTGAGTAGTATTGTACTCGTGTGATGTTTCTTTTGAGTGGAGCGCAGGATTACTTTTTAGCTGTATAACGTTTTATAAATCTGCAAATCACTTTACTTGCAATTAATTTAATATTAAAATATACATTGTATTTATATTACAAATACAGATTATTTCATTTGAAAGATTCAAACCTGAAAAGCTTGATTACAATCATGGTGTAAAGCTACATTACATACTTTGCATCTATAAACAGTCTGGCTATGGTACTCTTTACAACACTTTTGTTATCAACGGACTTTATGATAAAATGTCTACCATCTCTATGCAATGGTTTTTGAATGCTGAATTTACTAGGTCTTCCTGTTGTGATCTATTTCTGGCTCATTCTACACTCTCAATAGGAGTTTGCAAAAGGAATGATACATTCTCATGTCTGGAATCTAAAAGAGACTTTATATTTTCAGTAGTAAAAAGTGGTGATATTTAGTAAGTTTAGATACGGTCTCACCTCATATAATTTATCAGTATTATCAAATGCAAATTCTGCTTCATATTCCTGTACTGCAAACGTGATAATTCTCGTACAACAGGAACAGAAATGTCCTTATCAAAAGACCAATACTTTTTTTCTTGAGGTAAAGAATGATACCCTGTAAGCAATAATATTCCAATAAATCTTCTCATATAGGCTTTAGATGCAATAAATTCTGGGCTTTTTTTTTTTTTTTTTTTTGGCTGAGCGTATATATTTGTCTGTTCAACGAGAAGAGAGTAAATGTCTAAACCAAAAAGAAAATCGAAAATCTGTGCACTAGTTTTACCTTGTGTTTTGTCTTTTATAATATCTCTTCTATCTCTTTCTTCATGTTTTTACTGAGACATAACTAACAGTTCTTTTTTTATCCACTTCAAGATCTCTGTCTTCTGCTTTTTAAACTTTTTAGTATGACTATAACTGCTTTTAGAAGGCTGAAACTTACTTCTTACGTGAATTTCAAATTCCCCAGCAGCATCATTTGGTAAAATATCATTATCATTATTTAAAACATTGCCATTCCTTTCTTCTTTGTCACTAGCCTCTGCAATTTCTAGGGGAACAACAACAATATCAGTTTCATTCTGATCATTATTAACATTATCATCATGTTTCTTCATCAAAAAATCTTTGAAGGGCTTCTTCTAATGTAAGATATCTCGTTCTAGGCATTTTTAAACAACCAGAACATTGAAAGGAATGAGTGAAAGAGGAGATTGACTACCCGTTTCTTGCTGACGTTGCGTCTACGCAACACCTGTTTTCCATTCCTTCCCAACACAAATATAAACATCTGACTGATGTAATGTTCTGATAAACGGTGACCTTGACTAAAAATAGATCACTCATAAAGACAGCAATTCTTTCATTGAATATTTTCAGCAAAAATATGCGGTCGAAAATTTTGCTTAAAGTTTGAGATTAATTATTATAAACAAAATGATTGTTGAAGGCAAATATTTTTTTACAGAAATAATCTTCATAATATTCCCTACACAAAATCATCTGCTGGCATAAAATATCTTAGGTAGTTATATATATATATATATATGCGCATTTATTTTGACCGTTGCGTCAACGCAACACCAGCGGCTAATGGGTTAAGGAATTTTGTGTGCCACAGACTAAAGACGAAGGAACTTCTAAATAGGGTAAGTCGATATTTGCTTTTTGTACTGCTTAAATGCATAATGTTTTTCCTTTTTTATGTTATTTTATTGTTTGGTTTAAAATGTAGTTTATGTACTTTTTGTTTGCCTGTATTGTAGAATTCGGTGCTCCTTTGACTTTTTAAGTGAAACAACACTGGTGTGCAAAAATTAAGGATGAAGTCGAAAAATTAGCATATCAGCTGAACGAAGAGGCAGAGCGGACAGAAAGATCAATAAGGAGATTAAGTAAGGTGATGTACGGTAGCACATGCGCAGATATGCAGGTAGACGTAATGGGGGAGTGTCTGAGTAGTATAAAGCATGTTGTCGGTGTAAGATCAGTATTTCTGGCAAAGAGATTGCACGCCGTATAGCAGTTAAAATCACACTGAGTTGCTGCCTCAGCAAGAAATGGCGAATAATCAATCTGTTAGACGACATCTGGATGCTTTTACCCGAGGTCGAATCATTGGGAAGTTGGAGGAAGGCCGCAGTGTGACAAGTGTGGCTGCAGAGTTCGGAATTGCTCACAGCATTGTTTCACGACTTTGGAGATAATTTCAAACTACAGGAACAACTATCCGGGGGTTTAGAAGTGGTCGTCCACGAGGAACCACACCCGCAGATGACTGGTATATTGCCTTACAGGCCAGAAGAAACAGGCGGCAGACAGCGGGAGAAATAGCTAGACACACGACACAGGCGACTGGACGACCGATATCGCATTTTACCGCAGCCAGAAGACTGCACGGTGGTGGTCTGTTTGCACGACGCCCTGTACGGTGTGTACCTCTAACGCCTGCCCATCGGAGAAGGCGTTCTCTGTGGTGCCGGGAACACCGGAATTGGAGAGACAATAAATGGGGACGAGTACTCTTTACAGATGAGAGCAGATTCAGTCTGAGTAGCGATTCTCATCGCATACTCATCTGGAGAGAGCGTGGAAGCAGCAAACATCCCTCGAACATCATTGAAAGGGACAGGTATGGAGGTGGCGGTGTTCTCGTTCGGGGAGGCATCATGTTTGGTAGTCGTACAGACCTTCACATCTTCGACGCAGGTTCAGTCAACGAGACCCGTTATTGTAATGAGATTCTTCTTACATATGTGCGTCTTTTTAGAGGCGCTATGGGTCCGCAGTTCCTTTTCATGGACGACAATGCACCATGTCATCGCACAGTAGCTGCTGAACAGCTCTTAGAGAGTGAGGATATTGAATGTATGGATTGGCCGGCACGATCTCCGGATCTCAATCCCATCGAGCATGTATGGGATTTTCTAGGAAGACGCTTGGCAGCTCGTACCTTACCGCCAGTAACGATTCCAGAGCTTCGATTGGCGCTGCAAGACGAATGGGCAGCAATGCCTCAACAACTCATTAACAGCCTCATTCTCAGCATGGGCAGACGCTGTGAAACCTGCCTAGCAGTCAGGGAGATCATATCCCCTATTAGACCGGATGTTTCTTGCTGGACACCCATCACAGGGATATTTCGGCCTTCAGTTGCATTGTGCTCCATGCTACTTTTTCAATAAAGCTTCTTTTTATACCTCTGATTTCTCTTTTAGTAAGTGTTGCTTACATTACTCATGTCCTTACGTATTGGGGATCTTACGGTATTAAATGTGTTGATTTGGAAAGCTTTTGTACAAAGTTATATTGAAAAAACCATCTCGTCCTTAATTTTTGCACACCAGTATATATGGATGTGTACATGGATAAAGTCAAGAGAGTGCGCAATGCCATTTTTGTGCAATTCGGGGATTTTTTTTAAGTGAAAATAGGTCGATGTGTACATGGATACCGAGTTTGTGCAATTCTTTGTCTTGTTATTTTGGCTTTGTGTAGCAGCGATGTTTGGCACAAAAATCACCGTTATGGAAGCCAAAATAATAGGTCAAAGAATTGCACAAATTTGGTATCCATACACCACCAAAAATCACCAAGTTTCACCACGGGGTACCCTAAAGTATACTTTTACCAAGTGTTTTTTGAAGTAAAGAAGTTAATCCAGTCTTCTGATTTATGGGAAATTACTACAACAAAATTCTTAAGAAGTCACTCTATACTTCTATTAATTCCTAAAATCTGTAATGCAAAAATACTAAGAAAAATAAAATAAATTAGAACAGAAAGTTAAGTGTTGACGCATCATAGTAGGATTGCTTTCGAAGTCAAATATTACTTTTAACTACATGTGATGTTTATTTTAAAAACTATATTTAATGATTTCCTAACAAAACTTCAATCAGAGTACTGAAAACAGAGGTTTAGATATACCTGAAAAGATAATACACATAGCTTGTGTAATAGAGATGTATGCTTTTTAAGGATGTCATTCAATACCTAGTAAGATTCTTATTATATAGTCCCACATCTGGTCTGGCATTGTGATATATGTTTATGCACACATGACTGGGAATTGGTGTCCTAACAGACCAATGAACAGTGAGGCAGGCTAATGGTTCCTTCGTTCTCTCACGCGATCTAAAACTACATACACACATTCACTGAAATCTGCCATCCATGGCATCCAACAACAATGACTGACGGCATTGTGTGTGGACTCCTGATATCAGCAACTTGATCCTCCAACTGCTATGACAACTAACCACATCACCCATGAATTCCAATATTAACAACTCGATCTTTCAACTACAAAAATCTCCAAATATACATCAAATCAACTAAAGTAAATGCTACCAGTAAGTATTTTTAGATGTTAGAAAAACAAATCACACTTTCTACTGTTAAAATATAACAATTTAATTTTTGAGTATAATTAATAAAATTTTCTAAATTTAATATTTTCAGAATCCTTCCAAATGGTGGGCAAGAAAGAAGTTTTAAATTTAATGATGATATAGCAAAAGAATTTCCTTTTACAATGCAGACAAAAATTTATTCTAATATTCACTTCATTAGTGCCATTAAGTATTTTCAATCACTTATGGTGGATAAAAGCCACATTACGTGGCATAATGAGTTAAAAAATATAAGAAGGCAAATCAAGCAACAGCATCTTTCCATAGCCCCTTGCAATATTTTTGCAAAAATGAATTTAATGAGAAGGAATGATGGTTTGAGCTGACTGAAGCAGCATTTTCACTTGACACAGTCACATACAATCTATTGTTTAGATGTATTGATTATACATCAAAATCAATCAAAGTATTTTTGGGGAACAAATTTAGTTCTGCATGGACAAAAACTGAAGCAATAGTTCAAAATGTTACAAAACTCTTAACAAACTCTGGAAATGAAATTAGAGAACGCTTTATTTCTAACCAATGCTTCTTAGATATTTTTACCACAAAAAATGTGTTCAAGTTAAAAGTGCTAGATTTAATTACTCTACCTGAAGAAAGACTGGAAATAATCACCAAATCCCCCCTATTACTGATATGATGGGTTAAAACAATTTGATGATAAGTCGGTGGGCTATTGTGCAGACAATGTCAATTCAAATTCTGAAGTCCTTAATAGAAAAAGAACAAATATCTTTTCCAGATTGAATAATCAATTAAATCGTCCAATAATTGGAGTATGCTGTGCAGCACACATAATCCACAATGCAATTCAAACTGCATCAAATTTGCTTCCTGCAGATATTGAAGGAATAATTGGCAAAATGTATACCTTCTTTTATGTTTACACAGTTCAAATAGAAAATCTGGTGGAATTTTGAGTTGACATAGAGGTAGAATACAAGCGATTACTACAGATATCCAAAACAAGATGTTAGCTCTACTACCTGCAGTTGGAAGAGTGTTATAACTGTTTAATCCTTTAAAATCATATTTCCTTTCTCACCAATAAGTGCCTGATAGTTTTAAATAATTTATTTTCAAATGAACAAGTTGAACTTTGGCTTAAGGTCCAACAAATACAAGCATTAGTGTTTCATAATCCAATAAAAAAATGGAAGGAAAGAAAAGAACAAATTTTGGAATAAATCAATAATTTTTAATTTAAAGGAAGAATCAATTCTCCATATCTACCACCAAGTTTAAACACTAATTTAAGCAATCTAATAGTAAATGGAAACAGAGACCAACAATGGTTTAGAAACCAAATTATAAATTTCAATATGAATATTGTTTCTTATCGAGAATTATGGAACAAACGATTTGAGGAAATTACTTATTTTAAATAGATTAATTTCAAATGTCCAATAGGCTGGTTCACAATATGAGAAACAATAGCTTTCATGAAAAAATATTTGCCCGAGAATTAATATACTACACTGGTAAATGAATTATTTGATGAAATATCATATTTGAAAAGATATGTAAACTTTGAAAAACTTCAACAGAATAATGAAGAAGAACCCCGATAAGTGTTGGATTGAAATTTTAAATTTTTCAATGAAAATCATATTCCTCGTGTGCATTTTACAGAAGCTATAGAATTTACACTTTGTTTACCGGTACCATTAAAGCTATTGAAAGGGTGTTTTCAATTAAACAAATAATTTGTGAATAGCAGAAAACTTACATTGAACGTTGATACCATGAAGGCAATGATTATAAGTAACTGCAAGTTTAAAAACAATACTTCTGAAAAATTCAAAGAACAAATTGGGAATAATAAAGAATTGAAAAGATTCATACTTTAAATACTTTTTTTTGGGCTGTATTTGTACATTGTTTTCATTTATTTACATTTTTTTCATTATTTTTTAGGGTGCTGATAAGGGTCAATATTCTGGACTAGACCACAGAAAAAACGGTCACCCTAGTCACGAGTGCTGTTACACAATTATTCTATTCAGAATTAATTATCATTTTCTGCTTTCAAATTTTTAGCTAAAACAGGAACTCTTGCTTTTCCATACACCTATTATCTGACATTACACCATACAACTTAACAATTTCATGAGCTAGAATACTGACTAAAACATACTATAGAGAAAAAGAAATATATATATAGAGAAAATCTATAGAGAAAAAGTGGAAAATGCAATATTGATCAAACTGAGCAACATTTTAAAGAACAAGCTCCAAACATTTGTGCTAGTGTTAGAAGTGTTTTACTGTAAATGGCTGTTAATATGAAGGTGAGTATGCTTCAGATTTACAACATTATTATGCTAGAACCTAGGAATCAAATCTTGAATCCTTCAGATATTAAGTAGAAGCACTCTAAGCAATCCAAAACCTTGTAGCTTGTATTAAAATATGCTCAAGTGGATCAGAGAAATACCAAGCTAAAAACATTAACCGTCTACTAGTCAGCTATAAGTTACTAATTAAACTTCATTGCAAAACTTAATTAGGACTTTATTTAACTAGAATTACAGTAGACTGCTTCCTTACTTACATTCTGGTACGAATCATCACCAATAAACTGATCATAAACAAATCGTTCCACAAGACTAGTTTTCCCAGAGTACTCCTTTCCAAGTAGTACAATTTTAACATCGACTTTGCTCATTTTCCTTTGTTTTATCTGCAAATAAAAATTACTCTTTTTGAAAAAATTAACCATACAATAAATAGAGGTCTCAAGTATGAATAATAATTTACTTTTTTCTTTAATTGCATATAAAATTTGCCATAAGCAATTTTTGCTACTTTCTCAGCTGTTACTGGCAGAGACATTGCAGCAAATTTATCACATTTGAAAACCACTTTGTAAAATAGTGGAATTTTTAAGTTTAAAGGAAATACTGAGCTCATAGGATAAATAACTATTTTGAATAATACTTTCAGCTAAAAAAGAGAATGATGACAGTTATGCGTGCAGCATTTTTCATATCACTCATCTTCTCTCTTAATTCGTCTAAAACTTTCCAGAATATTAGCCTTAGGATTTTAATTAAAGCTTGATTTGCTTTTATTCTTGTAACTTAATGATGAACATTTGGCACTATCACATTATCAGCCCAACCTTGAAAAGAATCACTCATCAAAACGCTATATCGCCAGAGAACTAACATCCCAGATTTTATGAAACATATTTATCTGGCAAGTGGTAGCCTTGCCCATAATGCTGGTACTTATCTCCATTGGTGGCACAGTCAAATACCCAAAATCCATTGACCTGAAATCTGCCAACTCCTGAAATCCGCGTTACCTCTCAAAATATAAACATTCAATTTATAGGTTCCAGAAACTGCAAAATGGAGAATGAAATACCAAAGAAAAAATACTTACCAAATAATGATGTCATAATTACCGAATAATAATGAGTAATAATGGAAATATCAAATTATTGACATCATGCTAAAAGTTTTTTCTTCTCCAATCTACATCGAGGTAAAAAAGCAGATTATTCACTCAACTCTTCTTTCAAATTCCCGATTCCCTTTGTTGTATTTTTTTGCTTTGTTATTTCACAAGATTGTTTAACGCAGACTTTTTTTTTATCTGGATATTTTGTGGATATATTAAGAATATTTTAAATTTCAGCTCTTTTTAATACGACAGATAAAAAAAAAACACATTCATGATTTTACTGCTTGTAATGCTGAAAAACATAAACATGTTGCATTGACGGTAATGCAAAAAGTGGAAATTCTGCAAAAGATGGAGGCAGGTACTACTCCTCGGTTTATAGCAGACATAGAATTGTGACACGGACCGTGTATGATATACAGAAAAATAAAGAAAAGCCGCTGAAATTTTACAGCAACACTGATTTTAACACCAGAAATCTTTGCATGAGGCGAAATTGGCTAACCTCGATGCTGTCTTGTATGAGCAGCAGAGTGATGGTGTACCAATTTCAGGACAGCTCCTGAGAGAAAAAGGAAAGCAGATTCATGCTGATTTAAAAATAGAGGAGCCGTGCGATTTCAGCAGCGGTTGGTTGAACAGATTTTATTAGAGATATGGTATACATTATCTGAAAGCATGTGGCGAAAAATATTCAGCAGATAAAGATGCTGTAGAGGAGTTTATTGAGAAAATCTTAGCCCAGAATAGGTTTTTAATACAGAGACTGGACTTTTTTGGCAATGTTTGCCAAGAAAGTGCACCATCAGGGGTGAAAGATGATTAAAAAAAAAAAAAAAAAGAGTTACTATTCTAGTATGCAGCTGAAACTTATAAATGTAAACCAGTGGCAGTGGGTAAGAGCACCAATCCCAGAGCTCTGAAAAGAATAAAATCCTTATCTGTGATTTACAAGAATAATAAAAATTCCTGGTTCACAAAACAACTTATGACCAAATGGTTCATGAAGCATTTCATTAAAGAGGCTAGAAGCCATTGTAACAGTGTGGGGTTACCATCAAATTGCAAAATTTTACTATTTTTAATCAATTGCTATGCACATCCAGATGCAACCATATTAACATGTAATAATGTCATGGTCCTTTTTTTTCCCCTAAATACTACATCATTAAAGCAACCAATGGACCAGGGCATAATACATAGTATTAAATGCCACTATAAATCAGTTTCTGAAAAAAATTCTTTCAAATGACCATTCTATTTCACTTTGTGATTATATTAAAAAAAAAAAAAAAAAAAAAAAAAATCACCATCAAAAGCTGCATTTTTTGTTAGCTGAATCATGGAATTCGATTTCCCAAACAACATTATTAAATTATTGACGTAATGTGTGGCCATCTTCTCTGCTTATTGAAAGTGAGAGTGATGACAGTGAATTTTCTAGTTTTAAGGTCAGTGCAGCAAGGTTTAAAGTAAGAGAATTGCTTTTACATTCAAAAGAAAGAATGAATGAGGAGGTTTTACAAGAAGATATCGCTGAATGGATGATGTGTTCAGATGAGCCAACACTAGCATATCAGATGACCTGTTTTGAACTCGGCACAGCAAGAAAAACGATTCCGACACTGGCACAAATAGTAAATTTGATAGAAATGAGAAAATATCTTTTAATGAGGGTTTAGAACTTGGTGAAAATACTTAAAATTTTTAGAACAATAGAGCTGTGTCACAGAGCAAGAAATAATGACTCTATATAATTTACAAAGAAAAAGCTTACTCTGGAGCACCCTAAAGTTTCAAAACAAACCTCTGTCAGAAAAATGTTTGAAACATGTAAAAAAAATGAAATATTTCATGCTTTATTAATATTCCTTTTTTGATATGTCTTTATTGTATACATCCTTAATGCTTTTAAATATCCCTGTAATCACTAATATAAATGAATAATATAATACAATATATATGTATAATAATTTAACACATCTAATAATGTAATAATGTATATAATAGTTTAATTAAATGCATCTAATATGCTTTATTTATTTTGCACTTTTAGTCTGAATGTTATGATTTATCTTTTCTGTCTTGAAATCCACAGAATTCTAAAATCTGCACAACCTCTGGTCCCAAGCTTTGTGTATTTCTGGACTTCTACTGTAGTAATTCACATCGTTTTGAAATTTGAGGGTCAGGTATCTGCTTTCTGTTTGTCATGATTAGTTTGTACGAATGTTTTCCCCTTATAATAAATCATAATGCCACTGTGTGCCTGCTACTGAAAAAGAAATTGTTTAATTTTTTTCAAAAATGTGGCTTTTTGCCTGATAGTAGAGAATGCAGGAATGTGCATCCTCAATATTAATTTGTGCAATTCTCTCTATTATTATTAAAAAAAAAAATTTTTTTTTTTAAGTAAAAAAAAGTTGATGTGTACATAGAGAGAAATTTGCTTTGCAATGCTCAGAATTCTGAAACACTTTTTAATTTAAGTTAAACAGATTGTGCACATGTGCAGAAGACCAAAAAAATGTAGTGTTTTATTGTGGGTGTTTGTTGCATTTTTAATTTAGTTCATTTGTTACTGCATAATGAAATTTTGAGTGTATCTTTATAGATGTTTGTTTTATGTAATTTTTACTGTTTTGTTATTGATATTTTATGAATTTTTAATCTCATTAATTTGTCAGTGTTTTACGTAATTTTCAGCATGCTGTCATACTTTTAAAATGGCTACTTTTTTCACACGTTTAGGTTAGCAAAAAATTAGTTGACTTTGCAGAAGGGTTGGATATATGACACAAGATTATTGAATTCTTTTTTTTAATCCCTAATTAATTAAACTTTCCAACTATTTTTTTAAATGCATATCTCAGAATTTAAGACTTGTTAACAACAGTTTCAGTAATCTCTTTTAAATAAATCTAGAAAGATTAAATTTAAAAATCTGAATTTAAATTTAATAAAATTTACAAGGTAACAGGACAATTAACAATTACAAGATTTTTAAAATTAATACTGAACCTTTGATTATGGAAATCAAGCATAAAAAAAGTAATTTTTTCCCATGAGTTAAAAATGTATGCATTAGCTGCTTACTCAGACAGCAATAAAGAATACTCTATTACATGCTCACTAACATAAACCGGCTGATCTTTGGAATATGGTAACAGGTAGTTTGGCGACATTTTGGAGGCGATAAAGGTTACTACCTAGGACTTTGGGAATAATGTGAGAAGTTTTCAGTTCCAATTACGCATTATTTTGTGTGAGGGAAATGAGAGATCACGAGATATGTCATGTGACATTAATGGACCAATCACCGTTCTTTAATCGGAAAAGGGGGTATATAGTAAAAATATCTGCTGTACTTTATAGGAGTAGTTTCATTCTATGTTCTGTGAAACAGTGCTGTTTAATATTCGGATCCCAAGGCCATATATAAAGTAAATACGAAATTTTTATTATGTTTATGTGTAATTGAAAAGAATTGCTTAATTGTGGATACGTATGAATGTCCAATATGTGGGAATGAAATGAGATTGTGTGAAAGGAAGAATATTACAGATAGTTTGAATGGCGGTGCAAGAAACCAGGTGAAAATGGACATTAGTATTTTTAATTATTGGAGGATATTATTTTTATGCATTGTTCTAAATGTAAGGAGTATATAAATTAATATGGTATTATTGGAAAATTGTTATTAGCACTGATTTAGTTTAAAGTAATTAGGATTGTAAGCTAATTTTTATTAATTTAATGTATGTGCTTATTTATATTTTAAGTAGTGTTTTTTAATTTAATGATCGTGATTTTGAGAGTTATATGTTTGTAGTATTTTGGAATACGTTTGAGTAGAAGTAAATGTGCATGGAAAGAATTTAAGTATTTGACACTAAGTATTTGTAATCATTTTTAATGTTTTGTTATAAATTCATTGGTGACGTTTATAATAGATCATTTAGAGGTAAAAGTTTTTGGATATTTTATTTATTTTATACGTGCAAATGTCCATCCTTGGAAAGGGTATATACTTTTTCGCGATCAGGTAATTTCATATATGTCCTTTTTACCGAATTTAAAGATTCACAAAATTTTCATGCATTTTCGTGAAATTCTTCTAATTTATGAGAAAAAAGCAGTGTACATGGATATAGTGAAAAGTGTGCGCAATGCCATTTTTGTGCAATTCTGGGATGTTTTTTTAAGTAAAAATAAGTCGACGTGTACATGGTTTAGTTATATTTTATTTAAATGATAGTTATTTTGTGAATTTTATGTTTGTAGGAATTTGGTATACGTTTCAGTTGAAGTAAACGTGTACGGAAATAATTTAAATATTTGACACTAAGTATTTGTAACCATTTTTAATGTTTGCGTATAAATTCGTTGGTGACATTTATAATATAATAGATAATTTAGAGGTAAAAGCTTTTGGATATTTTATTTATTTTATACGTGGAAATGTTCATTCTTGGAAAGGGTATATACTTTTTCGCGATCAGGTAATTTCATATATGTGCTTTTTACCGAGTTTAAAGATTAAGAAAATTGTCCTGCATTTTCATGCAAATTTTTGTAATTTATGAGAAAATAGCAGTGTAGATGGATAAAGTTAAGAGTGTGTGCAATGCCATTTTTGTGCAATTCTGGGAATTTTTTTAAGTCAAAATAAGTTGATGTGTAAATGGTTTATGTGTATGTGCTATTCTGAAAAACGTGCAAGGAGTTTGCGATTGTGCACTTTTTCCCAATTTTGCAGTTAATACTTGTCATTATTAAGCAGTTTTGTTACATAAAATTTCTAGCATAAGTGTAATTTGGAAAAAGTGTTGAGTAAATAAAAAGAAAAGAAACATGTCTTTACTTCATGAAGACAAAATGGCGGTGGGGAAAAAAAAATAGAGGGTTGCTGTAGCAGAGTTGGTCGCCAAAAAATCGCCAAGTTACCATAATCCAAAGATCAACCCATAAACCTAAAGAACTTCATTCACTTGCTAAGCTTTCCTTTGTTACTGTTCCTTTGTCCAGTAAAAATCATGTATATAATACACAAAAATCATTTGGTTGATCTTTACAATATGATAACTGGTAGTTCGGCGACATTTTAGAGGCAATAAAGGTTACTACCTGGGACTTTGGTAATAATGTGAGCAGTACTCAGTTCCGATTACGCATTATTTTGCGTGAGGGAAATGAGAGATCATGGGATATGTCATGTGATATTAATGGACGAATTACGGTTCTTTAATCGGAAAAGGGGGGAAATCGGGAAAATTGTGGAAATTTTGTATTTAGCTTTATTCTGTGTTGTGTGAAACAGTGTTGTTTAATTTTTTGATCCCATGGCCCTAACTAAAGTGAATTCGAAATGAGTATTTAGGCATTGTGATAAAGAGAAGTTTGCTTTTTATTTAGCGGAGGAAGTATGGAGGAAAAATTCGCAGAAAAAATCTTTCAATAATTTTATTGAATGAATTAGAAAAGTGTATCCGCCACGTAATCAAGATTCTGAAGAAGATTAGGTAAGTTAGTATTTTTAATTATTTGAGGATATTATTTTTATGCATTGTTCTAAATGTAAGGTGGAAAGGAATTTGGTATTATTGGGAAAATTGTTATTAGCAATGATTTAGTTTAAAGTAATTAGGATTGTAAGGTAATTTTTATTAATTTAATGTATGTGCTCATTTATATTTTAAGTAGTGTTTTTGAATTTAATTATATTTAAATGAAATGATAGTTATTTTGTGAATTTTATGTTTGTAGGAATTTGGTATACGTTTAAGTTGAAATAAACGTGCATGGAAATAATTTAAATATTTGATACTAAGTATTTGTAATGCTTGCGGTATGAATTCGTTGGTGACGTGTATAATGCAATAGATGATTTAGAGGTAAAAGTTTTTGGATATTTTATTTATTTTATATGTGGAAATGTTCATATTTGTAAATGGTAAATACTTTTTCGCGATCAGGTAATTTCATATATGTTCTTTTTACCGGGTTTAAAGATTGAGAAAATTGTCATGTATTTTCGTGAAATTTTTCTAATTTATGAGAAAAAAGCAGTGTACATGGATATAGTGAAGAGTGTGCAGAATGCCATTTTTGTGCAATTCTGGGATGTTTTTTTAAGTAAAAATAAGTCGACGTGTACATGGTTTAGTGATATTTTAATTAAATGATAGTTATTTTGTGAATTTTATGTTTGTAGGAATTTGGTATACGTTTAAGTTGAAATAAACGTGCATGGAAATAATTTAAATATTTGATACTAAGTATTTGTAATGCTTGTGGTATGAATTCGCTGGTGACGTGTATAATGTAATAGATGATTTAGAGGTAAAAGTTTTTGGATATTTTATTTATTTTCTATGTGGAAATGTTCATATTTGTAAAGGGTAAATACTTTTTCGCGATCAGGTAATTTCATATATGTTCTTTTTACCGGGTTTAAAGATTGAGAAAATTGTCATGTATTTTCGTGAAATTTTTTCTAATTTATGAGAAAAAAGCAGTGTACATGGATATAGTGAAGAGTGTGCGCAATGCCATTTTTGTGCAATTCTGGGATGTTTTTTTAAGTAAAAATAAGTCGGCGTGTACATGGTTTATGTGTATGTGTTATTTTGAAAAACACGTAAGGAGTATGGTATTGTGCACTTTTTCCCAATTTTGCAGTGAATATTTGTCATGATTAAGCAGTTTTGTTTGATAAAATTTCTAGCATAAGTGTAATTCGGCTAGTAGATTGTTGGAAGAAGTGTTCAGTAGTTGAAAAGAAACATGTCTTTACTTCGTGAAGAGAAAATAGCGGCGGGGAAAAAAAATAGAGGGTTGCTGTAGGAGAGTTGGTTGCCAAATTTTCGCCAAGTTACCATAATGTAAAGATCAACCAATCATTTTGCCATTCTACTTCAGTTCGAGTCCTCAAGATAATCAACAAGAAAAATTTAGTTGACACAATATGTGACCAAAATGTGCAGAAATCCTTTACAAAGACGCATATATTAATTTAAAGTTACTGCTACCGCATGGAAACATTCTCACTCACTTTGCACGCATAACAGAAATGCTTAAAATATATATATAAAGAAGGTGTTTATTTTTATATATATACATAAAAAGGCTTTAGTTAGATGGTTGCAGACTTTAGGCTTTAGTTAGATGGTTATAAACATGATATAATTCTCTTAAAGAGCTCAATTTCTTTGAAAAGAAATAAAATTCTGCCTTATTCCAACACGATATAATTCTAAAGAGCTCAATTAAAAAAAAAAAAAAAAAAAAAAAAAAACTGCTTTATTCCAAAAAGTATACATCGGTGAAAAATAACATGAATGATAGTTAGGTCTGAAAAAGCAAATCGTGTAAAACGACTCGTGGAAGAAGATAATTATAAAACTTTACAATGACTACTTACATATCCATTAAATATACTTCACTCAATATGCAATACACAAGGAGTTTCACGTATTGCTCGCACAGACTTACTACGAATGCGATATCGTTTACGTACTAAAAAAGTGTAATTATATTTAATTATTCATTCTTCTATTTTGATAACGCATCTGGAAAAAATTTGTAATTAAGAACTTGAAAGCTAGAATTTTAAGAAGTAACTTGAAATACAAAACAATTATTGTCATTTACCGTTAACTGTCATCAAAGCAAATCATAATGGGATATATAAACAGTCTTTTAATCCAACATTATTCTTAGTAATCATTACACACTTCCGTGCTATTGTGCTTCTCCATCGACTTATTACAAAACAACAAAGTGAAAATAAAAGTTGTTTATAAATAAACCAAAGGGCTAAAGGTTCTGTGACAAATGATGCAAAAACGAGGCTCGTACGCAACCCACTGCTTCAAGAAATATTTTTAACACAAATTTAAAAAAAAAAAAGAAACAAAAATGTAAAACATAAGCAAATTGCATTGGAAAATATGCAGAATTAAAAAAAAACATCATAATAAGAGGGAATTAAGCATTTTCTTAAGAATATCCAAGACAGTTATATATATATATCTCGGGTCAGGACTAAGTTCGTGCGCATTAAAAGTATGCGTGGAATTCACTATGACGCATTTACTAAAACAATACAATTTTGAACCTGTTGAAACTTGTCATGGTTTGACTAATATATTATTCAGTTCATCACCAATTTTCGTAAATATTGAACGCATTTTAGTACCCATAAAAGATGAATATAGATAATCAGCACAAACGTGCTGTGCTACATTTTTTATTTTCGTGTGGTGAATCTGCCAGGTTTGCAGCGATAGAAATTAATAGTGTACATGGTGAACACACTATTAGTGTAAGGACTGCCCAGAAATGGTTTAAAAATTTTAAAGTAGGAGAAAACAGCATTGATGATGAACCCCGTTCAGGACGTTTTGAACTGTTAGAACCAAATCAAATGATTAATTCAGAAGTTTATAGTGAACAACTTTGCCGTCTAAACTCAGAATTTATCAAAAACCGCCCACAACTGGTTAATATCAAGAAAGTATTCTTTTATCATGATAACGCTAGACAGCATACAGCTCGAACAACGCTGCAAAAAATTAGTGAATTTAATTGGGAGCTTTTGCCACATGCTGCTTACTCCCCAGATATCACCCTGAGTGATTTTCACTTATTTCGGGCCTTACAATTTTTTTTACTGGGAAAAAATTAAATTCTAAACAGGATGTACACAATGAAGTTTTTTTTTGCATCAAAACCAGAGTCTTCTACAGCCTTGGCATAAAAAAGCTGCCTGTAAGATGGCGAGGCATAGTAGATAATGGAGGAAAATATATAATTGATTAAAATATTAAATTGTGTTTTTTTATATTGTTTAAAAATTTACCAAAAAATGCGCACGAATTTATGGACTGACCCAATATACTTGTATATATATATTTAACAAACATTCTCTGTTTGTAAAAAGCAAATAAAAGTTAATGAAATTTAATTGCAAACAAATAAATGATTAATTATTGCTGCAAACTAATCTACAATATCATGTAAATCCTGAGAGCATATGTAAATCAAGTGCAAGTATCAAAATCCATGAATAAATATATAATTCCAAAAAAATTTTTTAATTCTAAAAAATTTTAAAAAGTGAATAATTGTTGAGCAGGCAGGAGACAGACTTATCAAGAGGAAGTTGTCTGCAAACCTCTCTCTTCAATTATTCAATTCGTGTTTCGTCATCCATGTATGCAAGGGTAAAAGTAAAATTCAAAACCAAAAGTAAAACCAAATGCCGTGAATTACTACAAAGAAATTTAAACAAGGGGAATTTCGAGAAATTAGCAAGTAAATGACTAGAATTACAATAAAAAAAACAAAAGAGTAGAAAACCAAATTTTTTAGAAAACCAAAGTAATTTAAAAACTCTTGCCTACAGAAAACATCCCCGACACGAATTATGCATATAAATAAAAAAGAAACTATATACTATCTATAAAAATATATAAATAATACTAAAACAATAAAACTAAAAAGGCAAGCAAATAGTAAGTTTTAATTTAACTTACCAACTATATTTGTATTTTTAGAGTGGAGCAGCATTTGTCAAACTAAGTGATGTTAAGTAGTGTGTTTCTGCTAACTTTATAAATAGAGGGCGCTAATATAAGGTTGAGTTTTAAGTTGATTGTGTTAGATCTATTTTGTAAACCTATTCTGTAAACTTTTAAGTAATGTAAAATGCGTGTTCTGTTGCAAAATGTTGCTAACTGTGAAGCATTGTAAAAATGTGTAAAAATGCTAACTGTAACGTTATGTGAAAAAATGTTTGCAAACTATTAAGGATTGTAAAAAGTCGAAAATGTTTTTGAAATAAAGCACAATTTTTTTTTTTTAATTTTGAAAAATTAAAAATTTTTTAAATAAAAATAAGAAATTTATTGTAATAGTCTTAATTAAAACTGAATTTCAACAGATTTAATCAAAACTTTACAAAATACTGGCGAAAAGTAAGGAAAATTAGAAAAAGATAAAAGTCTTCACTCAATTTGGGCTATAATTGAGACTTTTGAAAAGAGTTGGCTCTTCATTAGTAAAAGGAAAGAATCCAGTATTGTTTAAATATACATTTTTATAAATTAATATTTACAATAAATATTTACAAGATAATCCCTTAACTCTTCAAAATCTTTCATTACCCTCCAGTTAAGGTTTAAGGTAATGTTATACCATAAAGAGTCAAAAAATTATTAAAAAAAGTTAATGCCTGCCTTTTTAATATATAAATTAATAAATTGTGTTGGGACTTGGTTATTTAACTTGAACATTAATTAGCTTTATTATTTCTTCCTTTAAACCTTCTATTTCAGTACATATATTTTTTATTTTGATTATTTGGCTATAAAAAGTGTTACCTATTACTTTTCTAAAGATATTAAAGTTCCAATTAATTAGTTTAATAGTATTAAACTGGGAATTCCTCCTTTTATCATATAATTTAACTTTGCTGTGTTTAATTATGAGCCGGTCTAGGTATTCAATAGTATCTTGATTAGTTAAGTGTTAAACTATTTGGGTAAATTTTGAATTGTTCAAAAGCAGAATTATTGAAAGTTATAATATAATCAATGTATCTAAATGTATTTGCAAATAACTTTAATTCATTCTTATTAAAACTTAGTTGGATTTTATATTCATAAGCAAAAAGAAATAGGTTACAAATATGTGTAGAACTGTTTGCTCCCATTGGTATTCCTCTCACCTGCTAAAAGATCTTATTATTCAATTTAATGTAGTTATTAAATAATGCACAATTCAGGTAAGTTTTCCATCTTTCCATTCATAGGATGTTAAGCATGTCAAGAAAAAGTTGTGGGAGTTGCATTAAACTAGTAGAAATTTCTTCTAATGGTAAAGAAGTACTCAGGTTTTCAAAGTCATAGGAGTTAATGTTTTTAATTTCTAAACTTTTAAATTTGTTGAGAACTGGAGTATTATTATAAATAATCCAACTTTAGTTGTGTTGCTTGTTAACTAGTTGATGAATTAAAATACAGATTTTAATTGCAAATATGTAATCTGCATTCTTTTTATAATTATTTGTACCATTTGCTATAAATCTAAATTTGAGGGATGATTTATGGAATTTAGGAAGAGCATATAGATTTGCTATCTATTGTAGTTAGATGTTTGTGAAATTTGTAGTTTCTTATGAATTGCTTTTAGCTTTTTTGCAGTGACATTTTCTTGTGTATTGGTAAGTTTGTAAGTAATGACATTATTCAGTTCAGTATTAATTAGTGAGACATAAAAAAATTTTCAAATAATGCTGAAATTATTACTGGCTTTGTCCATTTTGGTTATTACAAATTTTTCTTTCAAATCTTGCAACAGAGGGTTGAGAAAATTCCATGGTAAATTGCTGTTAAATTCAATCCTTCGAATTCTTTGCTTCAATTCTTCTGACACTTCATGTTTCTAAGCCATAAAGGTATAATTTGGAAATTTTTTGGAAACTTTCAAAACTGTGATTTTTGCCAATTTTCAGTACTTGTCTAAATTTGGTGCCTTTTTCCATTAAATTTCTTAAAAGCTGGTTTTGAACTATTGTTAAATTGCCAGTAACAATATGTTTATGAAATTCGTCTACATAGTCTTTGTATTGAAGCTCTTTGCAGTATCAATGGGCTGTAGAAGCTAGATCATGGTGGTTAATTAGCAATTTGCTAAGAGGTTTTTGATGAGATTTGTTCTTTAGTAGCTGGAAATTGTTGTTCACATTTTTTGAAAATTTTGCTGAACTGAATATTGTCATAATTTGGATGTAGGAAGTTTATTTTCAGTAATATTTATTGTACTTGTTATTTGTTATTGGTAGAGAATTTAAAACCGAAAAAATCTATAACAAGGTCTTTGATAATATTGTCTCCGGTAAAATGCTGTTTAACAAATTTTATAAGTATCATTAAGAAATTTTGCTTACAAGTATGCAACCAAGTAATGATATTTTTGATGAAATTTTCAGTAAGAAAGTAATTATTAATATTATAGTTTAACATTACTGTATCTATTGTTGGAAAAAATGTTATTTTTCTGTCTATTACCTGCTCCGGTTCCTCGCAATATTTTTTTACTGAATAATTTAAATGGCTGTAAGTTGGAATTTCAGAATTTAATTTAATGTGTTGGTTGAATGTATTTAGTCCATATGGGTAAAGTGTTTTGAATTTAAGCATGTAGAGTGACTCTTGAAATAATCTTTCTTTGTATTCAGGCACAATGTCCAGAATTTGAATACTAATTTTGCTGAAATGTGTGTGTGTAATAGATCTTGTAGTAGAACGCAGGCGGTTGAACCCATAATGAACATGGAGAATTTTGATGTCACAGAATGCTGAAACTCCGATCTACAATAAATAAGAAATTCGGCTGTCAAGGTATATTTATTTCCTCTTTTATTTCAGTAAACATATTGCGGCCACAATCAAGTTGGCACATTAATTTTGCCTATTCCAAAAAATATACATTTTAGATAAATGTGCAGGCAGACTGCAGCGCAGTTACGCCAAAGCGTAGAAAGCAAGGGCGTTACTGAATTAGTTTTGGTTCTCAGTGCATTTTGATTAGATAGTTAATACTGCTATAAAATTACTGTTGACTGTTTGAGTTTTAGTTGCATTTACATAATCAGAATTATGTAAGAATTATATGACATGGATTAATCTCGATATGACGCAATGAAAATAAAGGTTACTAATTTAAGAAAAGAGAAGGGAAATTAATTTACGCTGCCAATTTAATCTTTTACATATTCTTTATTTTTCTTATATCTATCTATCTATATATATAGCTGTATATTTGTAGTTTATATATATATATATCTACCACAAATAATGTCGCTTTTTTTTAGTCACTACTAAAAGATTACTTTTACTTTTCCATTTACTTCCTTCCTTTAAAAGTTTCTTCGCAAGCACATGATCGGGGATCGCAAGCTACGGTGATGTGCGAATCTTCTTAGATTTCCAAGAATTTCGTTAATACAGTAAATAACTGGGATTTGAACTGCCGTTCCTAGTCCGTGGTAACGTTGTCGGGTACCCCAGACCGTGAAATCCACGCAGAAAAGAGTGTTTTGGCCACCGCGTCAGCTGAAATATCCACATTAGGAATAGTCTTTGGCTAACGCCTGTACTTATTGACACATATAACAAAGTATGTATAACCTTGTGATGGGGCTAAGGGTCCAACCAAATCGATATGGACGTGGCTAAAACGAGCAAATGGTAACTTAAAGCGTTGCAATGGTGTTCAAGTGTGTTTGTGAATTTTTGAGTTTTGACAGTCTGCACATTCCCTAGCGCACATGGCGATGTCCTCGTGAATGCTAAGCCATAAAAGCTATTAAATTAATATGCGGGAAGCACGGATTCCAGGATGGGTTAAAGTATGAAGGCAGCTAAAAGTACTATGTCAGAATTTCAATGGAATGTATGGTCGAACCACGTTATCCCACACTGAAGTACAGTGAAAGGTTTGGTTGCATAGGTTATAAGGTATTTTCTCTCTCCTTTCTGAATTCCTTCGTGGTGTAGTTGGAAGCATAATCGACGTATTTTCTAGAGGTCCAGGATTGGAATCCCGGCGAGGACACTGCACACTTTTCAGACTCTTGCTTCAAAAAATAACCCTAATGACTCTACAGTGGTTCCCGAAATAAAAGGTGGTAGACAATAATTCATCGCCATCATAATTTGGTTATTGGGTCTCCTGTCGCCCCAGTGGCCTTTTAAAATATTATTTATTTTATCGATAATCCCCAGTCGCCAAAAAGGGGTAGTATATAAGATATTTTCTCTCCCCTTTCCGCATGCCTTCGTCATCTAACTGGAAGCATACTAGACGTGTTTCCGAGAGGTCCAAGGTTCAAGTTCAGGTGAAGGCATTGCACCTTTTTCATGAATTTGTCAAACAGAAAACTTTGCAGTTGAGCCCTGTTTATGACACTCTGCAGCGCAGAAATCTGTTGTTGAAGGTAACAGAACTATTTCAATTCTGGACAGAGCCTCAGCAACAGTATTTTGAGGGCCTTCGATATGCCTAATATCAGTTGTAAACTGTGCCATGTAATCAAGGTTACGCACAGGGCCGAGACGAGAGTGAGGCAGGTGAGGCACTTTCCTCAAATGCTCAAATAGAAGGGGTGCCAAATTAGCTATATTCTATCAAAAATTCAAAAATTTATGTTTAAAACTTATGATTTTTAACTTTTAATTTCGGAATACATCAGTGAATATTAAAAGAATTTTGTGTTATAAATAATCCAGCTAAAAAAAGAAAAACTAAAGCATTAATTTATTCTCAAAAGACATGAGCTTTCACAGTAGTGATTATAATGTTTTCTAACATTAAAATTTGTTATTGAAAGTAGCTTTAAGGAACTAATTACATTTTGGGTAACGAATTGCATAGACTAAACTTTCATAGAAAATATTATATTGCCGATATTAAATGTTCTTTGCTGCCTCTCATTAGTTTTACTTAAGCTCTCTACTTAGTCGTAACAAACTTGCCAAAGTCCACTAACTGAACATAGACGACGACATAACTGCTGCATATTTAAATTAGATGGCATATAAATTTCTGCTCAAGCACAAATAAATGTTTCGTTGGGGCTAGATAGTTTAACTGATGAAAGGTTCTGTGAATATTA
Organism: Stegodyphus dumicola; assembly: GCF_044657685.1. Lineage (NCBI taxonomy): Eukaryota > Metazoa > Arthropoda > Arachnida > Araneae > Eresidae > Stegodyphus > Stegodyphus dumicola. The sequence goes on from NC_140781.1 coordinate 189,892,032, forward strand.
CATATTAATTTCATTGATTAATATATTATAATGATGCTCGCGACACTATATGCTTTAGAAGCGAGGATTTTGTGGAGGATGTTCTCATAGAACTGTCTGATATTAAAGATACAGAAGACTAAATACAGTCAATCCGATCACTAGAATAAACTATTGGAACAAATTACCTATATTACTCCTCGGTCACTTCTGAAGGCGAACATTAAGGGAAAGACCAGAAATATAGAAATAATTACTTAGTAGTTGTTAAGAAGAATTTCCATGATCAAAAATATCTCTTTAAGTGCTTAAAATGAAAGTAGTAATTTTACTTAGCATACCGAAGAGGATTATTTGTGGAACTGCGATAAAGGTAGGGGGGGAGAAAAGAAAGAAAATGAAAGAACTATAAATTCATTGCACATAACAGAATTTGAATCAATGACGGAAACATGTTGGTATAATTTTAGAAATGTGAAATGGTTTCAGTATAATAACCATACTCAGGTTTCATTAATATTGTAGTGTACAGAGGATTAGTAATTTAAATTAAGAACTGTAATGGAATTTGATGCATTAATAACATAACTGTGATAAAAACAACTTTGCAAACTTTATATAACGAAACCATAGCTCGTATTAAAAGTACATGATATTTTTCATTTCATAACAACCCGAACTTCACACAATTATCTACAGAGCTAGCGTTGCCTAGTAAGCATAGTTAAATTCTTATCTCTTATGATTATATTGTTGTTTTCCAAGTAACTGTTGTGAATAATTTTTTAAATATGGCAATCCGTTGTTTTCCGTTTACTGAGACCATTTACCCTAAAGACAAATTTTACTGCAGTTGAAATGAACTGATTATGAAAGTATGTTTTTCTCACTGAAAATATCAAGTTCGTAAATATAACTTTCTGGAGAAAATTGTTTGGCGCATCTTTTCTTATAACGGAAACGATCTACAATCTGCGAGGAAGGAAAATGGAATGCTATAATTAGCAAATAAAGCGTTTATAAATGCGTTTAAAAAGAGAATCAAATTCATAGTCAAACACAAATATCAAATGCTACGTCGAAAGAAGTTTATGGCGCGATAATATTTTAAAATAATTTCTTAATATTTTTTGTTTTATATTCTTCAATTTTAACATTATGTAAATTTCATTCAACAATAAATTATTATTAAAGTTCTTATGACAAAAAGTAAAATTCAGATAATTTCTTAGTCAAAATCATTCAAAAATCAAATTTTTCACAAATAGCATCGAAAAGAAAAGGTAATAGCAGATAGATCAGAAGAAAATGCGTTTGAAGTTGGAGAATATGGCAAATTTGATTCAAATAAAAGCATACAAGTAATTGATATTTCTGAAAACGAGGAGGATAAAGTAACCATTAAACAAATTAACGTCAAAGATCTTCCATCATAGACAATAATTTCAGACAAAATAAAATTTTTCTTAATAGAACATGGACCAGCTCAAGGACAAGGATTTCAGGGAATCTACTTCAGAGGATGGCAGAAAGATTTTACTATTTCCAATCCAAAAAGAGGTTTCAAAGATTGGAAAAACCGAATTTCCGATCAAGAAAATTCTGTTTTTCCTCGTGATGATTATCTTCAATGGAAATGCTTTGAAAAAGAAATTAAAGGAGGTGTTTCATAGATGATTCCCTACATAAAGCAGTAGAATCAGAAATAGAAATGTGGCGACATAGCTTACCCGTTATATTAGACATCATTTGGTTTCGTGCAAAACATAATTTCCCTCTTAGAGGTGCACATGAAATTATTGGCAGTTTAAGTGCAGGAATGTTTCTAAATTTAATTGAATTAATAAGTCATTATGATAGAAATATTGTCTATCATATAGCTAATCACAGAAAGGGATCCGTTTCTTATCCGTCTTATAAAATACAAGATGAATTTACATTACTCTTAGGTAATTATGTTCGATTTGAAATTCGTTCTAGGATCAAAAAACGAGATATTTTTCTTTGATATTTGATTGTACACCAGATGTTTTGCATCAGGAGCAACTGTATCAGATTATTAGATACGTGTACATAAAAAGACGAATACATAGTTATTGAAGAAAACTTTATAGATTTTATAGAAACAAAAGAGAAAACTGACAGTGGTTTAGCATATAGAGACATTAGGTTAATTGGAAGCAGACAAGATAAAACATTTGCAACGTCTCGGCCGGGAATCGAACCGCGGATCTCTCAATTGCGCGCTTAGCGTGCAGACCACTACAATACGAAGGTTCACCAAGAAGGCGGGAGAAATACCTTATAAGCATATATGAAATTATTTATAAGATGGTCTCGACATTTAAAATGTTCGAGGAGAAGGTTATGATAACGGGACTTATATGGCTGGAATTGTACAAACGCGTGAAAGACATTATTTGCCAAAGAAATGATCAAGCTACATATATTCGTTGTTCTACTCATAGTTTAAATTTAGTAAACAAAAATGCCACTTCAACAAATTCAAGTGTGTTAATATTTTTTGCCACTGTACAGAGGATTTATAATTTTTTTGTATCCACATAGAGTAGATTGGATGCATTTATGTCCGTTTTGAAAACAACATTAAAAGGTCATATGGATACACGACGGTCATCAAGAGCAAATGCTGTTAAAGAATTAGATCAACAAATAACAGAAGTACACAGATTATTGAAAGATATGGCGTTAAATCACAAATATTTGCAATGGGCTGAAAATAACAGCATTTCGAAACAAACCAATTTAAAATTTTTATGTTTGTCCTCTGCGTGGAATTTAATACTGCAAGAAATCGAAAAAGTAAATAAAACCTTACAGTCAAAAACTATAACTGTCTATAAAGCCACAAGCTTAACAGAGGGACTATGTCTTTCATTACAGGAAAGGAGATAAAATATTTCTCAATGCATTTTTGAAAAGTGTTAAACTTTAGCTTTAGAGATGAATATATCATCAGAATTGGAAGAGAAACTAAAACGAAGAAATAATAAACCAAATTGTGAGGAATCAATTGATATAAATTGTAGTTTTTGAAAAAAATATATTTTTATAGAAATTAAAGAAATGTTCGACGTTTTAATTTCACAATTGAAATGGCGATATGAAAAGTTTAATGAAATCTCTTCTGATTTTCCGTCTCTAACTGGTGAACAATTAATGTCATTAGATTTAAGTAATTTAAAGGCAGCAGCTTATAACTTAATACTTAAATATACGAATGATATGAACGCTGAAGAAATTCAGTCAGAAATATGTAGTTTTAGAAACCACGCTATTTCAATAATTCCGGACAAAAAAGCAGCTACAAGCTTAGAATTTTAAAAATAATTCACGATTATAATTTAGTTCAGTCCAATACGAATTTTGAAACAACGTTAAGAATTTTTTTAACGTTGCCAGTTACTGTAGCTAGTAGCGAAAGAAGCTTTAGTAAACTTAAAATAATAAAGAACTATATGAGACCTTAACTAGGCAAAGAAAAACTTTCAAACATAGGCTTTTTCTCGGTAGAACATGAGTTAAGTAATCAACCGAGGAAGTCAATTATTCATTGATTAAGGCAAAGCGATGACTTTGTGGAACTTTTTAACCGAAATTGGATTGTGTCCAAGTTATACATAGGGAAGACTGCAAGAAATCTCAAGCAGCCAGCCCGTTCGCTATAGGATTCGAGCCCGGGTCGAAATACCAGCGTTTAGCGACTTTCTGCTCGGCCGCTGGCAGACCTTAAATAATTCCTAATAATAGTAAAATTGATGAATAAGTCATTTGGTAATAATAATTCGAAGCATTATTGTACATTCAAATTCTTGAGTTTGCCTTTTTATATACTCTTACTGTAATCAAATTTTGTCAACAAAAGGATTTACACATATGCCTAAAAAAGATACTACTTTTACATATTTTCCCTTAACTGCATTTTCTGAATATACAACTTTATTTTATTTTACTTAATTTTAATCAGTAACTTAGATCTATAAAAACTGGATTGTAAGTAGGCTACTTCATTAACTCATATGATAGATCTTCCTTGTTAGTTAGCAACCACATTTATTTTCATTGTTTGTAACAGAGAGCTGATGAATAGACCTGTTGAGGCTAAAGTATTTTTGCTCCAAATATCAATTAAATGCTGTTTTGTTTAAAAAGGAAAAAGGGAAATTCTGGAGAAAACTGATTAAAACTAACGCCATATAAATTGATAACTAAAACTGAAGTGCGTAAGGGAATATTGCAAGCATTACGGAAATAAAAATATGCTTATATTGAGACTGCAATATTAAACATCCTCACTTTTATTCTTCATTCAAACAAACACGAAAAATCAGTTTTCATTTAAAAAGCTGACCAAATTGACAAATAATTACACGTTTACACATTTTGAATCTCGTTCCACAGAAAGCAAATTTTGAACTAGGTTGGACAGGACGGAGATGACAAAAGAACGCCAATCAAAGGAAAAAAAGCAAATTCACATGGATGATTCAAACGGCAAAGCAATGAATAAGATGGGAAAGGAAATTGGAATATAAAGGAAACAAACGACGAAAGTTAAAAAATAATTGTGTTTAATTCTGTTTCACTCCTTTTTTTTTCCCTCATGGAACAGAATGAGGCGGCGATTCTTCTCAGCACGCAGACTTAAACAGAAGCCAAAAATCATCAGATTGCACACAAAATTTTCCAGCAGAGTGGCACCAATCATTACACTAGAAAAGATGTCATAAAATTGACTTAGGCTAGTTCTTTCGAAAGATATTAAAATTTTCGTACAGGGAAACCTTATTGCAGCGACTTGGTTTAAAAGAAACGATTCAGAACAATAACATAAACAACGAATCCGAAAGCTAATCCGAGCTAACGGGCTGTGCTTCGGTCTTTTTGCAGTTTTCTCCATGTCATAAAAGAGTTCTTCGTAGAAAGTTTTGTGCGAAGATATAACATCATTTAGGCAAACAGCCATCCTGCATTTTGAAGTGTTCAAACACACAAGCCAAAAGCAGCCTTCTCTCATAAATTTAAACTGTAGTGGGCCAGTTAGTGCATGAGAAATAATTATTTTTTATTTCATATATTTAATTATTTTATAAAATTAACTTTAATATTTTGTTAATATTCATATTTATATTTCTTTTATGCTGAATGGCAATAAGTAGTTCATATTTATATTTAAATTTCTTTATGCTGAATGGCAACTAGTTCTAGTTCTGATTCATGATTGCTAGGTTTTGGTTTCAAAACGTTGCTCGTAGCGTCGCATTTCGATAGCCGGAAAATAAAAGCAATAACTTAGCTATTTGTTTATAATTCATGCTGTTACTAGTCATAAATTAATACTGGCCCACTACAAAACTATACTTGCGCTCATTGCATTGATCTGTAGTGAAAGTATACCAGTCAGTGATTCGATTTTTTTTTTTTTTTTTTTTTTTTTGTTCCCCGTCGCACTCAGAAGCGGTGTAACACAGGGTGCCTGGGTCAAGGACACTGCCCCTTGTCGAACATGTAGGTTGTTTCGAATGCAGTCATGAATAACTATCATAAGATATAATAATTTTGTTTAAAATAAATTATGATCATATTTTTGAGTAATGGGAAAATAAGATATTCTAGCAGAAATAAAGTGTGCGCCGAGTTCCAATAAAGACCTGAAAATGCCATCTGGAAGAGCTGAGAAAGGGGAAAAAAGCTGGCTTTAACCTGAGTCCTAGAGATACATATAATACATACATACAGATAGTGTGAGTCAACTGGTGCACTTAAATCATAGCATAAGTCATACAGTACAGGTAAAGTAAGCAGTGATTCGAATCCCGACAGGAACACAGGGATTTTTCATGCTTCCTGCATAAGAAACGTCTAATTGTATTCTATGATGGTAGTTTGAACTATTAAATGTTGTGCACGATATCTTGTCACCACTTGGATTTGATCAACCACATCTCATGGCTTTTCCCAGTTGTCGTTTAAGTGAGGAAAAATATAAGGAATTTGCGCATTCTCCTTTCGTGATCGTGCGCAGCTGACTTCTCACATTTCCTGACCTTGTAAAATCCCTTCTCAATTTTTCGGCTCTATAAAATAGAATCTAACTCTACTTCTTGATTAACTGCTTCATTCTTTACAAGTAAACACATATGTTATAGTAAATGTAAGCAAACTAAAAAAATTACATATAAAATTATTTATCTTTGAAACCTCTCCAGTAATGAATACGACATTTAGAAAATAAGTTACACTAAAAGCATGATTTGAAAGATGCTAAACAATCGAAATAGTAATATCAAAGATTGAAAACAAAAATGCAGAATATCCTAAGTGAAGTTTTGTAGTTTATAAAAAAATTGGGTCCATATGCACACAGTTTGGTCCAATTATTTACGTTGACAGTTGTGGAGAAAAATATTTCTACAAGTGGAAGCTTATAAGATTTCTAAAATTGTAGAGACAGGTTATTTTGAGGCTTGAGAGATGAAAAATTAGCTGGAGAGATGAAAAATTAGCAACCGCCTTTGCCGGGAATCAAACCACGGACCTCTGGAACCCCAGCCATACATCATTCCTAATCGATGAGGCTTAATATACATTGGTCAAACTGAGAGTATCTTGAAATTTTGCACTAAGGATTATGAGGGATGTGTTAAGAAAAACGGAACAGAAAAATACTCTGTTGCCCAAAATTGCTGGTAGAATAAATCACATTTTTCACGTCTTGAGCCAAAATTATTCAAAAAATCTTTCGTTGACGAATTAAATTTCCTAAAGGAATTTCACATTTATAAAAATCTTTTGCTTCTAGCTAATGATCCCAATTCTAGTCCTTCTTTACTTTTTAAAGAAATTATTTCATAGTTTTCACTTTTTGTCAATAAATGGTACCAATCAGATTTGATATTAGCTGAAACTTTCTCGAATAATTTTTCTTTTGTTATCGTGTCAGCACATGCTTCCTCTTCGTCATTATCTCGCTTCGAGTTGAAGAAGTAGGTCCTAGTTAATCTTAGAAATTGGTCCTGCAAACTTATGTTCCTTTAGTACCTTCAATATCAGTTCCTCGGCGTGTTTTTTTTTTTTTTGGATAATATTCGATCCCTTATTATTTTAAATTAAATAAGTATGTAAACGTAGTAGTGTAATATACGGGGCTGCTTAACAGTTTTATATTTATTTACTTCAATGTTTTACTGACACAAAATTTCCCTGAGCTATCAGAAATTTATTCAAAACTGATGTACCCCATTTAATTTGGATGAAAGGCGTTCTGCTGTACTTTTCATTAATGATATACATAGTTTATGATGTACCAAACACGTATTAAGCAGTTTAACGTTCCCACAGGTGATCTCTGCACTGGTGGCTCAAGGTACCTAGGCAGTTACTTGAAAAGGCCTGCGTTCCTTGCGTAAGGTAACTAACTGGCTTTTGAGAACTGCACTAATACATTCCACAATAAAAAAGTATAAAAAAAAAAAAAAAAAAAAAAAAAAAAAATTACACACACTCATAAAATAAGAGCTGCCAACATTATCTTACATGAAGAGGGTAAAAGAAACAACTGTACAGAGGTAATTACAAGCCTCTGTTTAGGAACCAGTACTCCCTCAATATGCTCTATATTTAACACACAATCACCCATAAATTTTAATATGCATTTACCATAATTTCATATTACTTACCTGTACTAATTTCACTTATTTTTTACATCTACTTCATTTTTAGAATAATTATAAAATTCATATTCAAAATTTTCAACAAAATTTCAAAAATATAAAAACTTATCTTAATAGCCTTCTCTAAAAATAATTAAAAATCTAAGAATTCTATACTTGCTTTACTAAATTATTAGAATTCAAATTTCGAATATTATTAAATTATATTTATTTATATCATAGTGTTCATTTTTAATGTCCAATTTATTAATAAAAAAATATCAGTTCCCAACTTAGATTCAGTTACGCAAAAGCAGAAGCGAAAATAATTTTTTGGCACTACTTTTAAGTGTCAATTTAATCCCATAACTGCGAATTTATTCGCATAAGAGCCGGATCAAGATATGCAGTTCGATGACCTTGAAAGCACTGGAAAGATTTGAAACGTTAGCACTCGGAAAACATTCTTCATTTTACTGTAAACAAACGCTGAATTAAATTTGAAAGGCTGGCACTAGATTTCATTTTTAAGCACTGGCAGCAAATCTATTATTCGATTTTTTTCACATTTTTATATTGCTGTTGAATTACGTTGCACTTCATAAATCACCGCATATGCTGGATTAAATTTCGAAGCATGGATTTTGACTTTAAATACACTTGTTTTGGAACGATTCCGTATAGTTGACTTGCTGATACTAGGTTGCGCACATAGATTGACGGAGCCTATATTGAAGATACAGGTATTAATTAACTAATTTACTTTCACCAGTCGTAGCCACAATTTGGATGATAACACTTCTATGAAGAATAGGCACACTTTAATGATTTTATGATGTTGGGATGCCCCAACTTGTCAGCAACAGTAGTAGTGACTGCTATGAACTGGAAATTACACAAACTCTTAAGAAGGGTTTAACTCCCTTTTTATTTCACTCACAGTTGCTTTCACTTGACGCTTACAAACTACGCCTACCCGGCGGTTGAACAAAATAGACAAAAATGCAACTAAAAATAAATGACAGGATGAATAAATAACGAAGTCACTACCTACGAGGCTCTATAATCGTAACTAACGTAACCGCGTTCTAAGATACAGCTGAGATTCAGCAAACTTTCTGATTAAGAATTTGAAAGATTCAACGAACTGTCGAAATAAGCACACAGGCCGAAACGCGCGGTTCTTAAACTTTCTACCAAGCAACCTTCACGTTCGTGATTCAAGAAGCACACTTACAATCTCGCTTCCCTTCTATTTAAACTCAATTACTTCTGCTAAAATTTGAATACTCTGCGCGTTCTACTACGATTTACATACTCTGGCATTGGCAATTCTAGGGGAAAGTAAAGGCTTGACAGGAAAGATAGCTTAAAATAAATGTTAGTTAAAATAAATATAAACCGTACAATTTAAAACACATTTTTTTCTTCTAAACATTTAATAGATGGCTGTACACTTTGTTTTCACTGACGTTAGCACTTTTGGACTTGCAGGTACTTGATATTCATTATGAATTTCCGTTACACATGGAAGTTTGAGGAGATGGTTGGTTATTGCAGACATTTCTACTGAAATTCTAACGCACAGACATGTTTCCTGTCGACTCAATTGCAATATATTCAGGAGAAGGCATTTTGGTGGCGTAGATGTGTTGATCCATAATGACTAGGAAATTGGAGGAGAAGGTTCTGAAAATAAAATCTTTAGTTTTATTTTCTTTATTAGTTTATTAGTAATCTTTAGTTTTATTTCTGAAAATAAAATCTTTAGTTTTATTTTCAGCAACATATTGCGGCTACACACTAGTTGGCACATTAAATGTGCCTGTTCCAAAGAGCTTACACTTTTGATAGATTTGCAGCAAAAAAAGAAGAAGCACACAGACCGCAGCCCAGCTAAGGCAAAGCATAGAAAGAAAGTGCGTAATGTTCAGGATGAAATCTTAAGTCAAATTGAGTTAGTTTTGGTTCTCAAGGCATTTTGATTGGACAGTTAATATTGCTATAAAATTACTATTGGCTGTTTGAGTTTTAGTTTCATTTACATCATCAGAATTACATAAGAATCATATGACATAGATTTTTCTCGAAATGACGCAGTGCAAATAGAGGTTGCTATTTTTAGAATAGAGAAGGGAAATTAATTTACGCTGCTAATTTAATCTTTTACATGTTATTTATTTTACATATATATATTGTCGTGTGTGTGTGTGCACTTTGTAATTTAAGTAGATTGTAATTCTGAAATAAGTGAAAATATGCTAAGGCATTATAGATTTGTTTCATTGAATTCATTCTGCACTTAAATAAATGCTGAAGAATTGTTGCATAATAGCATTTTCTTCAGCATTAATTAAGCATTTGTAATTAATTTTTAAGGAATGCGTCTGTAATTTTTCAACGCAATTGAAATTTATTTTTTTAAGGAAAGCTAAGTCATTTATAAAATTTTTAATGTAAAAAAATATTACATAATTACATATAATTTTGTTTGCGAAATGAAATGATTGGCGTTGATAAATTACGTAATATTCTGAATATACAGTAAAAAAATTAAAAAGAGCCCTATGAATAGAATGTTAAAGGGGAACCCGTGTGAGGGGTTCAAATAAGAACCTCTGTGGCGGGCCTCGAAATTCCTCAAACCATCCCTAATTATGACGTTTACTGTAATAATTATTGCGCTATAGGCCTGCATAATAATGGCAGTGTTAAACGGCTGTTAAATAATTACAAAGCCAGACTGCAAATATACAATTGTCTAAAGGAGACAGGTGGAATTTAGAAATAAATCTACTAAATTAAAGGGAAACGAGAAACTGTACTATTATAAAGAATGCAAACTTGAGTAAATACGTTAGTGCTGCATCATTAAGTTACTTAAAACAAGGTAAGGTTAATTCATTTGATTACGGCGAAGCACACGAGGGTTGTCTGCCTAATGGGATGGATGCCATCGTAGAGGACTTTCTATGGGAAATTGGCTCGTATACACGTTACGTGTGGGGAAACTACGAAAACGCCCCTGCAGCCAATATTCAGCGATTTTACCGCACGGCAAACGGTGGGCCCTTGAAACAAATTAAGAGAAATTTTGTTAAATCAGATTTTGTTTTTATATTGAAATGGAATGAGAAACTTAGAAATAACTTCATCTATCTCTCTATATACATGAATATGATAAATGATATTTCTTCAGGTTTTTTACTCAAAAAGCCCTTTTTTTTTTCGCCCTCCTCACTGCGTATCTTCGTGATATAACTAGAAAGGACGTCTGGCTAGCATCCGGAGGTATTGAGTTCGAATTCCGGTGAGAGCATTGCATAATTTTCACATCTCCTCCTACGAAATAAAACACCTAATGACTCTAGAAATTAATGCATGCAGACAATGTGGATAGTTGCAAATGAAGAAAGAAAACAAAAGACAGATAACATGTGCTAGAAACCAGTGGGAATATTATCAAATTCGTTAACATTAAAGCTATAGAATTCATTCATAATCTTAATTACGATAAAAATTACATTAGACTGTCAGCATGAAACACGTTTAATCTCTGTTCAGGTCTTTCTTGCGTTATGTCAGGAAGTTTTTCATTAAATTGAAATCGTCCGTCAGATCAATACTCTTAGATGTAAGGAACATTACTGTTTTCTTAATGCAAGTTAAACAATTTGTCGCCCAGACAGTAGAGTGGTTTGGAGAGCCTAGTACGGTATCGAAGGGCCTGGGTTCGAATTCCGGAGAGGACATGGATGTTTGTAAATGTATAGTGTCTGTGCGACTGGGAGCACTCTAAATATGCGGTGAACCGAATGTCCTCTCGTGTGGTTTGGTGGAAAGGGAGAGAGGTGGAAGACCCTCCGGGCCGCGTAATGGCAGACCGCACATTGAGTTGAACAGTGTTAAACGAATGTCGCATACTGCGCATGCCCAGAAAACAATTTGGCGTAATTACTATGTTGGCGCGATTTGAAAAGAAGATAAATACGGTATGTGGTAGATGTACCGCCATCTGATTGTAAACAAATCTGGCGTTTAAATCTTCGTAGAGTATAATGTAAATGTAAATTAATTACTGTGTTAAAATACTATTTTTTGCTGTACTGCTCAAACAACTAGAAAGCTGAAATTATTGCGAAGTAATGTGAAGCAGTGTTTGCATTCAAAATGTAAAATATAATACCTATGAAATTCTGCACATTCCTTTGGAACTGTACAAATTTTCGTTCAGAAAAAGACTGAAATTTAGGATATATTAGTTGAAAATTTATTCATTATACTTTTAAGCAATAAAAACAATTCAGGATTTACCATACGTTCCATTCGAGCATAAGAAACACTGAGGAGTATAACAAGTGCTTGCAAATAACACTGAAGAAAATTTACAGTTCCTTAATGCTAGTTATTAAATTCTTTGAAATGAGAAAATAAAAGCGCGAATATACGCTAACAAGCTAAGCGAGATACTCCGGTTTACAATTACTGAATTATAACATGTAAACAAATTACATTTAAATAACGAATTATTACGAACATATGTTAACAAATATTAAATGCACTTTTATTGACAAATTACAATGAAATATATATTAGAAAAATAAGCAAGTGCAATTGGTATGGACGTTAAAATAACTAATAAGCAAAGTTCCACAACATTGCAGTTGTAAACATCATTCGAACACACTCGACAGCCATGGTGATCACGAATAAGCTAGCGTAGGGTTGCTTAGTCGCCAATATTTCTCCCCGCGCCAAAGGACCACCATCAAGCATGCGCAGTAAGCGAAATTTGCTTAACATTGTTCAACTCAATGTGCGATCTGCCATTACGCCTCCGGGCCCTGAACCACCTTCCGGGTTGATCTCCCCGAAAACTGGTGGGGAAGTAGAAGTCCAACCCTTTTGAAGCTTTGGCAACTATTCTTCCATGAAATACATGGATAAGACAACAACAACAACAACAACAATAGCAAAAACAGATTTCGTCATCTAAAGATTTGGTGACACCCCCAGGGTGCTCTTCCTCAAAACTGGAGTGAAATAGAATAGAAATTAGAAAATAGAACTTTAACCTCTCTTTGGAGTAAGCTCTGGCAGCCATTCTTCCATGTAATATGAACACAACAACAACACCAACAACAACGTTAAATAATTTGCAAGTAAGGTGAGAGTCATTCATGGCGGTCATACATTAACAATTTTATTCTTTGGATAACAAATGGTTCAGCAGTTTTACCAAATGCAGCAGTTTTACCAAAACCTGCTGCAGCAGAATGCATTTAAATCAACTCTGAAATTCATGTCATTGACGATCATCCTCGAGCTATAGATGGGGTTTATAGCTCGCAAGAATGTTCATTCTTGACAGTGTTTTGCAAAAAGTGCTTATTCCAGTGAGTAGCTATTCAAGAAAATTGATTGAAAATATGCGTAAGTACAACATGAACCAAAAATATTGACACCGAATGAAAAAAATATAATTATTTAAAATCAATTTTGGGAAAAATAATAGCATTTTCAAAGTTAGGAAGTCACTTTGGGATCAAAATACGAAGAAAGTTTCATTAAGCAACAATTATCTTCCTTTAATTTCTGTCAGTAATAAAGTGTATTGTGAGAGTGTATAATTTAATATGTAACTTTTAACTACGTTTGCTTCAAAATTTCTGTAAAGGATTAATAAAAATAACAAAATACGATGGCTGCTTTAAGAATGATTGGCGACCTCAAAATTAACTTTTCTAGATTTGGTGTTCTCCTCCTTAAATTCATCTGTTCAGCCTAATTCTAGATCTTTCCATGTTACATAACGCTGCTTGAAAAAGTTAACTAAAACCCAAATCAGTCACATATTAGCTGTAATAATGCACCTATCTAGTATAAATAGCTAATAACTGCGTAGCCTCTTCTCTTTCGCCTGCCCGCTGACGTGTCGCTCAGCCTCTGCCATTATTTAAAATGTAATTGCGATCTAAATTTATGGGGCACGTTTTGTCCCCTTAGTCTTCCATCAGTTCTGAAGATACGTGTTATTCAAAAATAAATTATGTTTAACTATCAAGCTGGTCGTGCTTCTTCTAAAATTCCACCGGATCAGTCCACTACGCACAGCATTTCCGATCATCTACGTAGCAGTAGTTTCGGCCGTGACTAGAACGTAAATTGTTTTTTTCTTACCCCCAGAAAAAGTAAAACATTACATATATATATATTTATCTAACGGCGGGCTCTTGCCTCTTCAGCACTGGCCATTAAGGCCATAAATGGTGGCCGTTTTATTGTGCAGGCACCTAGTATTTGGCCACAGTTGCCTTCTATGAAAGGACGGACAGTTACAACCATGCCTTCTCCGGAATTTGAACTCAGGCCATTCGGTACCACAGTAGGCTTCCTTACCCACTATACCACATGGTCGGCTTAAGTTAAAATATAAAAAGATTAATACATTACTTTTTCATACTGAAGAAAAGAAGATAAAAAGTCAAAACTGAAATTGAAGCAAGAAAAATAATTCATTTTCCTTTTTAATACATGCATTTTCAAATCTATTCCCGGAAGAAGCTGACCATGCTTGATTTTAAGTAAATTAAAGAACTTTCGTATACGGAGTTTCTCTTTGAATATCATTAATGCTTGTAAAAGTGACAAAAGGGTTTTTGGCGCTTCTTCTCAATCATCTTTTACAGCCCTTAGCTGGAACGAAAGCGATAAATAATGCATACGCATTTAAAATTATTTGTTAGTATATGAAACTCCATTCTGCACTAGAATTGGTAAGTTTGTGTTTCATATAAGGCTATATTAATATTAAATTTAACCAGGAATAATGAAATAGTAATTATATAATCTCATTTATCTTCATCAGTTAAAATGTCATTCAAATATAACCCTAGGATTCTCCAGCGTAAAAACAATTTCTTTTATGGAATTGAAACTTGCCTAGAAAAGCATATAAATGAACTATAAAATTCATTAAAATGTACCACAGCACTTTACCCCTCAATAAAAATTTACTATGGGAGGATTTTGAATTTTGCAAATTCGGTCCGAAATAAACATTAAAACAGATACATTTTATTATTGACTAAAAGTAAGCATTCAAGTGCATATCAAAGATAAGGAAGTGAAGTTTCGTTTAGAAATCTTGATATACTGAATTTTCGGACATGAGAAATTTTTAACTTAGTTTCTATCGACTATTTCACACAAGACTGAAAAATCTGCGTAAAGCCCTGAAACTAAAGCCTTAATAGCCATCTTTCATATCAAGGAGTTGCTGTTATTCTCATTTTAACTGTGACCGTGATTCTGTTATTTCCTTTGAGCAATATTAAGAAGGTTTCCGCTATTTATAGAATTTGTAAACACCCAAATGCTCTATCAAATATACGACAAAGCCCATCAGTTTTTCAAAAGTTGATAATGCGAGTATATGTTGAGGGCGATACTAAACTCAGTTACAGCCACACCCTTCTCAAATCAATCGCGACTGTATTTCAGGAAGATATGTATTTTAAGAGGCAGTGGAATATTTACAAACTTCCTAGAAGGAGCATCAAATGATAAATTTGGGTCACGATATACGGAGTAAAATAGGTTTTGGTACAATACGGTGAATATTTCTACTGAACAGATGAGTTGATGCTTACTAAATCACAAGCACGTATAAGTTAATAATTGTTACACTATAACTATTGATATTAACACTTGTACGATATACACGAATAAACATTAATATTACTCACTAATATTGCGCTATGTTAAAATTTGATTTCTATTATATAATTCTTAACATATCAGCAGCAGCATAAGGACTTTTAGGTATTTTTTTGAGCAAATTGCAGAATACTGAGAAAGATTCAGATGGTCAGATACAAAACATTTGTCTAACTTGCATCCTTTTCAAGTGATGAACGTAAACCTTCACAGCATAATAATGTGGCGAAATGTTTCTAGGTAGGTACGTATAGTTCGACCGTCTCAAACGCAGCTTTGGCATTCTGTCCAAGAGCATACTAAGATACCAAAGTGAGATATACTGGGTTTCTACTGCACTGTGGCAGTACTTCCCAGTAACATGAGAGACTTCCCGAAGGTCCTGGCTTTGTGGGGAATTCAGGTGTATCCTGTGGCAGGAGAGCATCAGAAGGACCAAGAGCATACAATCGTCCAAAAAGGGCCGCCAGGTGTGAAATCACGTGAAAGTTCTCTTTTCGTCTGAATAATGGAATTTATTCGACCGAAGTCCCCATGTCATCAAGTGATCCTGTCATCAATTATCTTTCCCGCGTTTGGTTCATAATCGGCTAAAATTCGCATTGGTTTGCTGTCCGAAAACCAAGAATGTTAATTTTTTTTTCATAATAAATGAATTTTATAATAACAATGGCTATTTCATTGCATACTTTTACAGATATGGTCAATAAAAATCATAATACTATATTCTTAAACGGAAGTAATCTTTTTGAAGTAAAAAAAAAAAAAAAAAAAAAAAAGAAGAAGAAGAAGAAGAAGAAGAAACCGATCAATAGGTTTCCACGCCATTTGCGTCAAATTTACGTAGATCGTAGTTCATTTTGTCAACGTGACATGTGCCAATATTGTGTCTTTTGAGTAGGTGTTAGGGGTAGCTTCTTTTTATCGTTAAAATGAGTTCGGTTGGTGAAAAAAAGAGTTTCACGGTGGTGATAAGAAAATGCTATACAATGTCATTATATATTGTGACATCGAAGCTGAGAATCGAGAACTTAGTATTTCTTTCTCACAGCCCAGGAAAACAGCCAGTAACGTTGCAGTAGCATATTTTAGCTAAAAGATTTAAAAAAAAAAAAAAAAAAAAAGAATAATTATCAATTATGTTATAATTTTAATAATTATTTATTGTCGCATAATTAATATAATTAATTATAATAATAATTAAATAATCAGAATTCATTGCAATAATAATATAATAACGAAAATCATACAAATAAATGTAACAACTGAATAATTAGAATTACTGTTATAATATAAAATACAAATCTTGCAATAAAATATAAAAATTGAATGATTATAATTACAATTATCATACAATAAAATTTACTTATTATAAAATAATCCATGTGTAGAAAAACTAATTTGGAAAAAACTTGTATTTTTACGAATATATAAATAAATGCACAAAATTAAACACAGTGTAATAAAATAGCTTATTATAAATAATGATCAGCATGTCAACTTAGATTACTTAAAAATAAATTTTCTGTGCTCACTGAAAACCGTTGAAACAAACAGGAAAATAACAAAGGGAAAATTTCCTACTTGAGAATAAATCGGTACATGCGTGTTTGCGTTCACGGTCGCTGTTCCAGGCGGTCGAACTATAATTGCCATGTACATAAGTTCCATCATGAACCACAAATTTCCCTACAATTTCGAGTTATTCTTTGCTTAAAACTTCTTGCTTGCTATTTTTACAGATAAAATAAGGCTTTTAACAATCCAAGTTATTACAATTTTTGCCCATATGAGTGGGAATACGCTGGAAAAGAAAGTAAAAACTATTAAATAAATAGAAAGTCTGCCCCTGTTTAAGTTGAGCAGAGTGACGTAATTCAGAGTATGAGGAAAATAACCCTAGTTGATTCTTTACGTACTGCATTTCATAATAAAAAAATAAAAGAATAACTTTGTAGGATGTCTTCCGCAGTTAACTTAATTTATTGAACCCTACTAAAACCATCACGCGAATCACCGCCCCATCTGTCAAAATAACAAATGAGGCAAACAAAGATTTAAACACTGTTTTTATTTAAAAATTTAAATGCACTGCTTGTGCTTATAATTTAAATCTTCTCAGCTTACAGATTTCGGCTAACAGAAATGTGAACTTAAAAATTTCAAAGTAATTGGTTAGTGGAAATATACAATGCAACAGTTTAACAAAGTTGGCTCAGATTCTAACTGACTGAGCTAGTGATTCTCCAAGCAGAATGGCTAACGCCGGATAGCGCGTCTCATAGCTGGCAGAAGCAATAATACTACGGTTAGCTTGGCTGCCAAAAGCTGTCTAAAGCTTCCAAGAAATCCGTATCTAATTTACATCCTTCTGAGAGCTAACGAAAGGTGGAAGTGAGTGTATAACTTAAATAAAAAGATAAGGTTAATTAGCATAAAATACTCTACAGTTCACCCTCATCAGAATTTAAACTATTCGAAAACTAAGGTCTTAATGACCTTGTTGACCAAACCTTGAGCCACCACAAAAAGGTCAGTGTATGTTAGTGGTCTTCAAACTGTGTTCCTCTGGCCTCGGGTTTCCTTGAGTGAATCTCAGTGTTTTGCAAGTCAAAATACAAATTCGAAATGAAAATTATAAAACGCTCATACTAGTTGACTAGCGTTTATTAACTAAAGAATATAAAGATACATTTAATTACCTTTGAAATTATTACAAACCTCAGTCACTAAACAGTGTTGGGGACACTTAGAGTACGAATGATTGCTATTAATGAATAAATTGCATTAATTTTTTGTTAAAGGTATTTAATAGAAAATACAGTACTTGTTCTTTATTGCCTTTATTTAAAATACCTATACATATCGATTAACTTTAAATATTATTTTAAGATATAAATTTTTCTAAGGGTAGGATGGAGATCTTCGAAAAAAAAAATCGTATAAGTGTTCCGTGAGTTGACAAAGTTTGAAAAATCACTCATCTACGTGAAAAATAATTATAACTGAAGTTCTCGTTATCTGCCTCTGGCAATTTGACTTGGCTTTCACTTCCCTCCAGACTCCTGGAAGGAAAAGTAGTTTCCACAAAGATACTTTTGATCACATCAAGTATGTAATCATACGGCTTACAACTTTTCATATTCATTTTTTACTTTAATCCTTACTTCAGCGGGTTTTTAACTCTTTTTTCCCGCTCTCCAGCTTGGAATGGGTGAACTATGTGTCTTTGGCTGTATTAAAGCAACTTCTAACTCGTATTTCGTTTCCTAAATTTTTGCATGTATGGAGAAAAATATGGAAACTCAGAGTCAATTTAAGTAATTTTGGAGCTCCACAACAGGTTCCCTTTAAACTGTATTTTTTAGGGAATGTTTCTGTAGACTATTACGTAATTTAATGCTACTAATCTTTTTAACTCGAAAAATTCTAAGCGCTTATGTAATATATTTTGTGTATTACATAATATTAAATTTGAAGTTACTTCTCATTCATCTGCTTTCTCCATGTTTACATTTTCACTTAATGAATTTGCAGGGTTTTTACTTCATTTTTCTAATAGTTATTTTTATGTTAAGACAGCTTTCCTTTACTTTCCCATTTTCCTACCTACGCTTTCCTGCCAGAATGAGTTTCAAGTTTCACGCTTTATGCAAAATAGTGGAGAAATTACACTTTAAGCTGATTCAGTTAGACCGCCAGATAGGAAGAGAGCTAGCGGTAAAGAGAGAGCGTGTTCTGCCTTTCGGCCACGTTGTTGTTACGAGTTTGCTAATTTACAGCCGTGTTTATTACGTGCCTGTTAGTCTACTGTTGGTGATTTGTAGATAACAGCCAACTACTCGGTAGCAATTCTTTGCAGCCTAGGCTGCTGAGTCTATTTAGCTTTAGCTTAATTTTGCATTTTATTTTACCTTCAAACCAAAAGTATTGGCTTCCTGTACGCCCAAGAGTCTGTGAATACCTTAATTTCAAATAAAAGAGGAATTTAACTCAACTTCGGAGTTGTTATTTATGCACAACAACTCAGCGAATAGTCGCTATATAGTTCTACTAGGTTCTAGCAGTTAAAGCACTTATTTCAGCTAGAACATTACAAATGTTTCTCCCAATAACTCATGTTGTTGGGATATTCTACGAATTCTGTTGCACTATCTTCTGCTTTCTCTTTGTTGTTTGAAAATGAAAATATTGTGCCAGATTCGGTTTCTGGAGTTCTGTTCGCTTTATTTCCAGGTTCTTTACACTGTTTACTCAAAATTATACTGTCATCTTGTGTTTTTCTTTGAAAATTTGCTTGATTTGCTTTTCTGTCATCACATCTTTTTCAATAAATCCATCTTATACTCTCTTTTTATGCTCTGAGTTATAACACGGATGCAATCTACATTTCAACAAAAACGCTACACAGACTAGAAATTCACGATTTATAAATATATTAATATGGTCACATAAATAATGATCTATGGTTTATTCCTGTCCAGAATTCAGTTTATATATTGCACAAATATTCTGCATACAACAACATATCTTTGTAGATACAGAATACACGCCAGCACACTTGTAAAGTTTGCCTAACTAAAAGACTTCTAAATTCTATAGTTGTGATCAATCTAACCTAGGAATACTGAATATGCGAGAAAGCATATCGCATGCCAAAAACACAATTCGATTGCTTCTGCTAATGATATTTTGCAAATAATAGCAATGGAATATGAATATTGCCAAGAAAAACAACTGAACAGAAAAGGAAGCTTAGAGACATAATATGATTTCTATTTAAAACTTTAAGAATATGCACCGTGCAAGTTAATCTTTTGGTGACAGTTGGTTACTAGCGATAAACGTAAACTCTAGGTTCTTTAATAGGTCTCCATGATATACAGGAGGATAGGAGATTCTAGTTCTCCTTGATATACAATACTTCATAAAGTATTTTTCCCGCCTTCTTGGCATGCCTTCGGTGTGTGGTGGTCTGCACACTGGGCGCGTATTCCAGAGGTCCACGGTTCGATTCCCGGTGAAGCCGTTGCATATTTTTCATTTTGCCTGCTTACCCCCCCCCCAAATCCTAATGTCTCTACAGTGGCGCAGGAACTAAAAGGGTGTTGGATGATTATTCTCCTCACCCAGGATTTGGCGATTGGGTCTCCTAAAAAGACCCCAGTAGCCCTTTAGAAGGGGAAGTATATAAGGTATTTTTTCCGCATTCTTGGCATGCCTTCATGGTGTGGTGGTCTGCACGCTGGGCGCGTATTCCAGAGGTCCGAGATTCGATTACCGACAAAGGTGTTGCATATTTTTCATCTTGCCTGCTTCCAAAAAATATCCTAATGTCTCTACGACTTTAAGAAAAAAGTAAAAAGGGAAAATGATTTTTCGAATAAGGAGGGTTTTTTGTAGGGGCTTGATTAAGCTATAAACACGTGCTTATGGGTTTCAAGGAGAAAGACAGCAACTACAGTACAAAGTCTGTAAACCGGACGTTCATTATCTGGAATGATCTATAATCCGGACCTCAAAGCCACAAACTTTTTTTGTAAATGTTACGCAAGCGCGTTTAATGTTTACGCATGCGCGTTTAGCACAAAAAAAAGAAGCAACTTAAACAACTTACAATGAAAGAAATGTTTAATGAAGTAAACAAATAAATATTAAGCTTTTTTTTTTTTTTTTTTGTAAATTTTGATACCCTTTAAATCATAATTGCTCTTTATTTCATAAATTACGGTTTAATATTTTTAATTGTATAATTTCTGCACGCCATCTTACCAGATTTAAATTGATGATCTATAATCCGGAAAATCCTCTAATCCGGAATCGTCGAAGTTCCGACGAGTCCGGATTACGGCCTTTGTACTGTATAATGTTTTGATAGAAAAATGGGTCAGAAGTCAGAATTAATCTCCTATTTTTTTTTTTTTTTTTTTTTTGGTTTTTTGTTTATATTTAAAGAAACTAAGTTTAAGAGGAATGAAAACTGTGGCTTCGGTTTCGGCTTGAAATAAAGCTTCAGATGGCCTTAATCAAGCTTTCCTTTTGGCATCAGTTTGTAGAGACATTACATTTTTTTCGGGGAAGAAAACATGAAGAATTAATTATGCGGGATTCAAATCACGAAACTTCCAATGCTAGTTGGAAAATACAAGTTACACCACGAAAGCCAGTAAAAGGTAATGCAATATTTCCTTATGCTTGCGGGCTTTGTATTGGCGGCAAATAAATAAGTCTACATAGGAAAGGAGTATGCCACGCAAAATACATTATTAAGAAGAAATGTGTAAAATACAGAACTAAGAAAAGGAGCTCCAGGTTAGTGGATAAAGCACAAAAAATTGTATTTTTTGTTTTGGGGCTCAACAAAACACATGCAAAAAGAAATAATACTAATGGTTCACCATGATTTACTGAAATAAAAAACATGAATTATTCAAAAATTTGTAAAAAATAAAATACGAATCCTTTTTATAATAGCTACTTATAATTTTAAAATATACGTTTATATGGGAACTGTAAGCATAATTTTAAAAACATACATTAATATCGGAAACTTCATACGCAAAATTCTTTAAACGTACAACGACATAAAAGATTATTGCATGCTAAAATATTTCCTCTTCTCCTCTTAATTTCTGTCAGTTTCTATTTCCTCTTCTTCTGTGTTCCTTAATTTTTTTGATGGCTAAGGTGGTCTCGAACTAAAACTGCATGAGGGCCGAATGCACGATCTGAAAACAGCCAATGGGCCAGACCCTTTTTTTTAAACAAAATGAATTTACTTTTAGAAAAAGAATAAAATGTATTTTAAACATATTTAAAATTTCTCTACTAAATATTTATCAAAACATGCATAACCAATACTAATAATATCGCAAAAGAAAAAAATTCAAATTTATATTTATTTTCTATTTGAAATCTTAAAATTGGTACCCGCAAAACATTTTTGTTGATTACATTTTGCAATTAAAATATACTGACAGCTAAGTGTTACATTTTCGGATTTACATGTATTTCAAATAATTATAATATATTTAATTAAACATTAAATAACTCACTTTAATTTAAACTAAAACAAATTATAAGAACTTTCTAAGTGAGACAAACTTTAAGAATAAACAATGACAACCTACTCTCTTTCTCTTACTTACTAAATTTTTCTTTCACGCATAAAATAAAAATACATATATGTTTGTATATAAGTAATTAAAACTTATTTATTTCTTACTACAGCGTGACACTTGATGCCGTTTCAATCCTGATAAAGTTTCCAGTCTTGCAGAGAAACTAGTAGAAATTCTCTTTTTCACAAATTGTTTTTTTATTAATTTTCAACAGAGAAGAAAAGTTATTCACATATAAATGTATTCCGAACAAAATGATTTTTCTTAGTGCTCAAAATTCGCAACTGTGTGTATTTATTTTTTTATAAGTACGAATAAAGTTTAATAAAATCTGTATCCTCAAACCTTTTAACTTCAAATCTTTAATTTAGACTCTAAATAACTAAAATTTTGAAATCATTGCAACCCCGTCTTTGCAACAAATACATAATCGCAATGCATTTGCAGGGCACATACAATTGCTTCGGTGGTGGCATGTGGTCTGCACAACGCCAGTTTGAGACCACTGCTGTAGATGACTAACGTGGTTGTTAAAATTAATGGTTAAAAATCCTCGTAATAAAAAAATATCCTCGTTCATTAAAATTTGCGTTTTCTTTCTGTCATTTCTGCAGAATTGTTTTTTAATTCCTGGGCATCCATTTTATTTCCAACTATCTGCGTTTCAGTGCCTAATAGTAATAAGACTGAATAAAATTAAAAGTAAAATTATACGCATTTCTTCTTCAATTCAAATAATTCATACACTAGTAGTAACATAGCATTGGATGGCCGAAGAATTAACAGACTGTTTTCAAAATTCCTAGCCACAGCTTAGGCTCTACTTCAGAAAAAAAAAGTCTTAGATGTTTGTTCTCTACATATGTAACCAGTCTTTCTAAAATTATTTCCCAGAGATGTCATTTTTGAAGGACGACTATCTAGAAAGCACACTGAGTATCAATTTTCATTTCGTTTTCGTTCCTTGCAAAAATTCCGTCGCAAGATTTAAAAAAAAGGAAAATTTATTTGAGTTCGTTTGAAGTGTTCTAAATTATTTCCTTAAATATTAACTGTTTACGGAATATTTACCCAATTATAAAATTTCTCAGAAGGGGCATATAATTATATGAAAACAAGTTTTGCATACTGTGTGTAGTGGATTGTGTAAGAAAATATAACTTTTCATATAGCCTCTACCTAACCAAATTTGAAAATAATAAAAGATTTTATTATACTTTAATTATTATCTTTAAGGGCAAAAATCTTGAAGTTATGATATTATGACTCACTCACTTAGTCAATTATGGTGCAGACTTAGAACACAGAATTCCTTGGTTTTGAATGAATTCCTTACATTTTTAACCACTTCTAAAAAAATAAAACACAAATGTATTGGAACACCTACGTGGTTGATAACCAGATGTTTTTCTCAGAACAGCGAAAGCAATCCCCCATCACCTTTTCGTAATGGATTCTTCATCAGGAATTAAATAACACACTTGAGAACTACCTAAGGCTTCGGGTCCCCATATGTCGGCATATTCTCAAACCTCTACTGATGCCGCTGTCAGTAACCCCAAACTCTCTCTCTTACTCATCCCCCCAAAAAAAAAATTAAGTTGTAGAAGAAAGTGGATTATTTCGAAGCAGGAGACATGAAAAATGAGCAATGCTCTCGCCAGGACTCGAACTACGGACCTCTCGAACACGCGTCAAGCGTGCTGACTATTACACCACGAAGGCATGCTAAGAAGGCGGAATAAATACCTTATAAAGTATTAACGTATTCCAGACCGTAAGAAAAGACAGCAGTTGTTATTAGACGTTTACCCAGTTGGAAATTGTCAATGATCAAGTTGTCATCGCCTTGATGATTGACAATTTCGATTTTGAGAATTTAAAGTAAAAGGGTACTTTTCCAGTGAGAAATTAGATTTATTTTTCTTAACATTTTTAGTAGTTTAATCCATTGTCATTAACCTTTCGTTTCACCCATAAAGTCGAAATGCAATTTGTGATGAGTATTGTCCGGATATCCAGTAAATGCACGAAAAATTACCTGATGCGAAACCATTTTGTGTAGCTCCTCTCAAGTTTGGTCACCCCTTCCGTAACTGCAGGCGTTGCGAGGTCCATACGCCGCCTTTGAGTCAAGCTATATATGTCCTGATACCTAACACAAGATGATAACCAACTGGCTATTGGAAATAACAAATTAAAGACTTGGTAACGAGCATTTTCTAGAAAGGCAACGCGGAAGAGATAGACACAGGGGAAGGATACATGAGAAATATATGTTAGTGGCTTGGCAACTTGACTTCTTAATATGGAATATGCGTACCTCGCACTAAGATGTAATATTCACAACACCTACTGCCAAGTAATATTCGATCATTACTGAGTGATTTAGGAACTCTTGGGGCAGAAATACTTCGTTTAGAATTTGGTCTTGATTTTCCTTTTGTAATCTGTCACACCATAATGTATACGTGTTAAATAATGTTAAAAACCATACGTGTTAAATATGAGGGCTGATACCTGGAAATCTTACTACCAATCGTTTCGATGGCTGTCTTCACTTTGCAAAAGATTTTTTTTTGCTCTGTTTCAATGGCATTATCATCCATAGAAAGACATAATTAGCCAAAGGCACCACAAAATAAGCAAAAATGGCCTTCAGTAACCTTTTTACAATAGCAGTCTCCCACCATAGTCCCACTTTCCATCATCTGTAACTCAGTACGTCCATTATTCATAATGCCGTTCCATACCAACACATCAACACCACTATAACGATACCTTTCTTGTACACTTTTCTTATTGGTATGATTTACTACTTTACAACATGTAAACTGACGGTTGCGATCCGATTTCAGACGGAATAGACTCTCAGCAAACATTAAAAGCACTGGTATATTGCTGCATCTTTCAATTTTGATGGATCTGATGCAATTGCAAACACCTTCTTTGATTCTCTATAGTTATGTACTGAGGTCTACATGCTGATGTCTTTCAGCTTATAGCTCTACCTAACTCAAACATCCAGCCAAATTGGCAGAATATGTTCAATAGCCTCAACAATCAAATAGGCCACTTGAGAGATAGTTTGCCGTATAGCGTCGATTGCGTTTAATTGTTACCGCTCAGCATCATTCTTCTTGTACAGCCATTTTGGGACAGCAACATCTTGCATTGCATCTGGAACACATGGTGCGCGGAAAAAAAGGCACTGTCCAATAAAAAAAAAAAATAAATAAAAATAAATAAATAAAATTAAAAAAATAAATTAAATTAAATTTTAAAAAAAATGGGGGAAATAGCTGAATTCTCACTAAAGCAGCTGCGTTAAAGTGGGCTTCTTGAAGGAGATGTTAACTGTAAGACGCTCAGCAAGTTGCAAGCTATCAATTCATTTGGAAAAGAGTTTTCCCGAGATGCCTGTGGGAAAATCTTATGTTTTCCTTCACTTGTTCCTCAATAGATGTGTTTCGCCTCGTTCCAGAAACTGACCCAGGTTGAGGGCCGGTCACTCGGAAGGAAAGAGTTAATGTGGAGCAAATGTTTCTGCTCTATTATATTAATGGTTACCGGCCGTGGCATGGGCGGGCTAAGCTAGTTTTGGGTCTCTAGTAGTAAAATGTTTGGGACTCTTATGAAATATCTGTGTACCTTGAAACGCAGTTCATGCTGAAGTATAATACATAATTAAATACACATAATTACTTAATATTATTAATTTTTTAATAAAACTAGGATGTAATATATTTATTGTAATATTCTTATATTATTCTCTCTGTATATCAGGATTAAATAAGTAAGAATTAAAATTATATAAAGACATTATATATTGTATAAAGCCGTACATGACGCATATTCACATTTACATTGAAGCAGAGGTTCCGAATTCTGAAGAAAGCTAACGACATTTAAAATGTTAACATTTTAGCTGCACACCAAAGTACGATTTGTAACATTTAGTGATGACTTTTACTTATAGAGCCGTCAAACTTCGTTAAAAAATGAGGAATGTCGTTTAGAGCTTAATGGTTTATCGACAGTTGTCAACTAAAGACTTTCCACAGCGACCACTTCCGTAATATGACCGTGACTTCCGTAACTGACCAGTATTTCTTGCAACGCGAACAGATTAAACGCATAAATAATAATCATTTTCTCTATGGCAATTGCCTCTATTGGAATGCAAAATTGTTTGGAACTACAGGTGGTCTTTTTCGGAAAGTTTCAATTCCTAAAGAATGCAAAAAAAAAATATGTAAAGAGGACAGTATGACAAAATTATGCTTTCTGAATTGTTGCTGTTAAGTAAAATGGATTGATGAATATTTTATTTTACTGAGTCAATTGTAATAGACAGTTTTGATTGGTTATCGTTCTTTAATTAAAAAAAGCTGGTATCTCCAGACCACTAGGTATTAATGGAACCACTTTCGGAGCCAAGCGTCCCTGACGGTGGCAGATCCACTAGCCGCTTAACCCGCCTCTTGGCCATGGAACTAAATTATTTTAGCCTTCCCTGATCGAAAACTAACAATGCGCAGCCCAGGGAACAAAACTGTAAGTTTTCTTAGTTTGGTTTACTTGATTATGGCAAGGCACGTGACGCCTACCTGCCTAAGAGCAGTCATGCATGCGAGGCGACATTATAAGGCGAATTGGCTAGCACCCATGTTACACATGGCGAAATCCACAAAAACGCCATACATCCAGCCGCTTTTCTAGGAATTGAACACAGGGCGAATTGCCAGTGTTCAGCGACTTGACCGTTCGGCCGCTTATACGTTTTCTTGAACTTTACACCTGATTGTAATGAATGTAACTACTGTGAGTAAAACATATTGAATCCTTTCTGAGACGCCCATCCACATTTCTAGGTCATTTTGGTCTTCTGTGGAGGTGATCGTCTTAGAGAGATGGTGTTTAATGCAAGTGTTTGCTTATACTTTTGGAAGTACTGGTCACTTTTGGAAGTGGTCGTTTTGGGGAGGTGGTAGCGATACGAGGGTTCATTATATAATGAATTTTTTAAATTAATTCTTGTAAAATACATTACAAATTCTTGTAAAATATATTAAATCCTGTCTGAGACGACCATCCACGTTTCTAATTTATTCTGGTCTTCGATGGAGGTGGTCGTCTCTTAGAAGAAATAGTACAAATTTCTACTATTTCAAATACTGGCCACTTTTGGAAGTGGTCGCTAAAAGAGGGTTCATTATATATTAAATGTTAAAATCGAAATGACATGCCTATAGGATCCATTTTATTTAAATTTTACATAATTTTCAAATTTTACATAATTTTCAAATAAACCTCTTAAATTTTTCCTGGCCTTAATTCTCTATTTCTTATTCAAACAGTTGTTTCATTGTTCTTCTGTGTTGTATCAGCTGTTGTTCTGTGCAAGTAGGTTGCTTTTAATTAAAATCAAATGAAAAAAAAAATATGCAATGCTTAATAATGGAAAAAATGAGTAATATTCTTATAACTTTAAATTACATCAACAACATTTTGTTTTAATACTGTTTTCGCTCAGGAGAACTCCTGTTCAATTATGCAGCAATCAGAGTTTCACTTAGCCACACTACAGTAGATTATAGATCGTTACTTTGCTTACTACTCTCCAACTACTAAGAGTTTTTACCAGTACTTTGAAATATATGCTGTGGATCATTTGCTTCCATTAGAAAAATAAAGATGTACTTATATGCTCTAACACCAGGTGATGATCTTAGAAGTGAAAAGTCATGAAGTAAAAGTAAATTCATGTTTGGGCGAGCAATTCTTGATAAGCAATTATATTGTTGCAGCATAACTGAATTCATGAATATAATTACTACATGGGCGCAAGAAATCCTTTATTGATGATTTGAATATGACACCCTTCTATTTTTACTATCGGACAGGTAACAGCTCGGTTTCCTTCTTGCAGTCATCGTCAGGAAGTACCCGCTAGTCTTAAGTCATGGTTATTGTAATAAAACTTTTCTATCTCAGCTTGGCATTTCTAAACGTGCCTTATTTTCCCATTGAAAAATATTATTTATTATTATTATTATTTACGTGTTCCTTCCTAAGGCAATACAAGGAAGAGAGGGTTGCCTTCGTGGAGGACTTTTTAAGAGAAACTGGCTCGTATTAAAGTGTTAGACATGGGGAAAACCACGAAAACGCTCATGCAACCAGCCCGTTTGAGAGATTCGAACCTCGTACCGAACTACCAGTGTTTAGGGACTTTACCACTTGACCGCTGGTGGGTCCATCGCAAAATAATGGTGATTTATTTTCCGTTTCCTTTTTTCCGGTGCCCTTCATTCGGTTCTTTTTTTTTTATCGGGTGACATTTTTTCCTTCCAAGAGGAATATATTTTACCCGTTTGATAACACTTGCGTTATTCCAAACTCCACTGGTACTTTGTGGATTACAAGATCTCTTTTCATATTCCTGTTTCATATGTAAAATTACCGAACCATAACGACGAGAGTTTCTAGTTCTAGTCCCAGATTTATTTTTTCGCGTTTAGAATTTTTGCTGAATACAGCAAGTCGATAGAGCTAATTTCCTTTTTATTTGGTTTCGAGTTCAGAGACCCGTAAACGCAAGGATTTGAAATTTGCTGTGTCACCGGCTTTCTACTGCGCATATTGTAACTTTACAAATCACAGCAAGTTGATACATCGGTTTTGCGGGCGTAATTGTACATAATGATGCTCGTCCTGAAGGTAACGGACATATATGTGCATATTTTAACTGCGTTAGACAAATGGAAAGACATAATTCCGTACCAGGTAGGCAGTACAACGAGTTAGAAACGACATCCATACATTAAAATAATGTGGGTATACTGTGATTTAAATATATTTAAAATTATGTCAAATAGATCCGTTATTAAAATTATGCATTGACTAACTCACTATATCTAGACACGTTATTAAAATCAAATTAAATCATCAGACTTCGGTCTCCATGAAAACTGTTGATCCCCAGCAGCTTGAGAGATGCTTGTCAGTGGTGGTGGACCCACTGGTCACCGGGGGAAGGCGATACAGTAAATTTAAATATAATGTTACAATACTATTAAACCAAAAATCATCAATCATTTGATATCTGTGGCATATTATTGGTGTCCGGCAATGAAATGTTTCGTGCAGTGATAACATTTTGTAGAGACATTAGGTATTTTTTGGAAGCAGAAGAAGTGAATAATGAGCAGCGCCTTCGCCGGGAATCAAACCACGGGCCTCTGGAATACGCGCTCAGCGTGCAGACCACCACACCACGAATACACGCTAAGAAGGCTGGAGAAATACCTTATATACTCCCCCTTTTAAAGGGCGACTGGGGTTTTTAGGGAACCCAATTTCCAAATCCTGGGTGTGTAGAATCATCATTCACCGCCCTTTTAGTTCGGGCACCACTGTAGAGACATTAGGATTTTTTTTTTGAAGCAGGAGACTTGAAAAATGAGCAGCACCTTCGCCGGGAATCAAACCACGGACCTCTGGAATACGCGCCCAGCGTGCAGACCACTACACTATGAAGGCGCGCTAAGAAGGCGGGAGAAATACCTTACAATTTGTCAAACAGGGCGGATGATAAATGCGTAGTACGTTAACGTAAGGCTTCAAAAACTTTCACAAGATTCTTCTATACTCGTTTGTAATGTTAAAAAATAGTGAAAACTAAGGCAAACGCTGAATCCATTTTTTCATTCAGGTAGGTAATCGAGGTAAATACTATTAGAAATAGGTCTTATAGAGGGAAAAAAATCACTTTCTTTTAGTTTTGAAGAACAATTTAGAGGAAAATTCCTTACAGAAGATTTTCATAGGAAAGAAATTTACAATAATAATGATAAGAATAAAAAGAAGCAGCCTTGCAAAATCCTTATGTGAAGCAATCGAATAGTGACAATGAAGGGAACATCTGTTATTATAAATAATCAGAACACATTGGAATCAGTTTTCCTCTTAGTCGAAGTGAATTCCTACGTCTTATTTCTCCTTCACTCGCATTTTATCACGAAACATATGTTCAACTTTTTTTTTTTTTTTTTTTTTTTTAAATGCTCGAAGAAATTTTTATTTATAGCATTTTCATGTGTGCTATTTATCCTAAAAGACGAATATTTTTATAGCTTTGTATAGGTCTGTTTTTCTCATTTTATTCCCTTCCTTTTGAGATAAGGGTTGAAATTTTTAGTGAGATAAAAACAGAAATACTTTAAGCATCTTTTGTTAGGAAATAGAAAATTTTCGGCACATAAACTAAATTAATAAAAAAAAATAATAAAAAATAAAAAAATAAAAATAAAAAATAAAAAAATAAAAAATAAAAAAAACACATAAATAAAAATTACATTGATGATGGAAATAGCAAGGTAAGAAATGTAATTTATATTTATATTTATTAAAACTGAAATAAAAATAGTTTATTCAAGTAAGAAGGAGGAAATACCATAAAGAAATATTTGATTATCTTTATTATGAACAAGAAAATGGAATAAATTTGATTTAATTTTATTTATATGTTGGATGACGTTTATATATAAAATTAAAACGTAATTTTATAGAAATATTATTTATAAATTCTTGCTAAATCTTGTGGTGAGCTCAATCACTCGTATTTCAATAAATAAATAAAATAAATTGCAAAAAATTTTATTGATAAACAAAAAACAGTGTTGTTGATACCTCAAGAAATAAAATTCAGAATTATAATTGCTAAGTACAGGATTTTTATATCATTGACCTGCTTTGGTTTTTAAATCATAATACTTAAATCGTAACACTTAATAATTTAAATTAGAAAATTGGAGGAAAGTCTCAGAGCTTAAATTGCGCCGGAGCCCATCGGAGCCCGGCTTCGGTACTTAAATCTCCGGCACTTCTTTTATGTAACTGAACAACAATTTTAGTAGAAATTTGATATCGAATATTTTCTTTTTTAAAATAAAATTCTATTAAAAAATCGCTTATTAAATTTTAGTTTTATCTCTTTACTTTTTATTTTAATTATTTAATTACTTTAATCTTTAATAATTTAATTAAATAAAAATGAATTAATTTTTATTTAATTAAATAATAATTATTAATTAAATAATAATTTATAAATGCTAATTAAGTAATCATAAATTAGTTTGATAATTTTTAATTTTTAATTATTTTTAATAGTCATTTTATTTATTTATTTACTTTTGTTTCTCTTTGCTGACGGTCTTCCGTAGGGCTCCGGCATTTCTAATTTTAGAAATTAAGCCCTGGAAAGTCTGCGATTACAATTACTCCATTCGTCTTAAATTGCTTTCTTGATTTATATTTTTTGGGTAAAGATTAGAAAGCTTCCTTTCGACATTCTAAGTTACTATAGTCAGATATTCGGATTGATATAACAGAGGATTGTGTAAAAGCTTCCTTGAACTAATCAGATGTTTTCGGAATGGTAATTATCAAATTCCTCCAATGAATTTTTATACTGTCAACATTAACAACGGAACTAATTTTCTTGAATTTAGGATCTTAAAGGAAGTGCAAATATTGATGCGCATTTATTTTATATCCATTTTATTTGACATAAGCAAGTGAGACTTGCTTTCCGGGTTTATTCTTATCTCAGTGGAAGAGAGATTTTTGCTGTTACATGCAAATGTAGTGAAATGATTAGCATAACTTTCTCGTGCACTTCTTAGAATGCTTTAGTTTTGTAGCTGTATGTATTTTATTTTATTAGAAAATTTTGAAATTTCTTTTAAAAAAGGAAATTATTAGACGTAAATGTTAAACTTTAAAAAAAGTTTGATACTTCTCTTTAATAATTTCCAATCCAAGGCTAGTTCTAAGTAGGATATAACGTCTTGTGTGCTTGCTATCATAAGCTAAGCTCGACGTTAGAAAACTGTTTAGAGAATAATCCCTAAGTCTTAAAGTACGACAATATCGGGGAACGGGAGTAAACAGCACTTTATTAACTGTAATAAAGTTCACAGATAGAACCACCTCGTGCTTACAAAAGCCATTATTTTGGCTTAATTCAAAAGGTAATGAATAACTTAAAATTAAATGAAGTTAAGGTAGACTAACGGCTTCACAGGTTAAATATCGCGCAAGCTGGCTCTGGCTCGAAAGGTCGGCGTAAACAAGCTTAATGGCAAGAATTTCTCAAAGCTATAGAAATCTAATGGGTTGAAATTCAAAGATAGCAAAGTGGCCTTCAGCGAGGCAGAACACGCCCTGATTTCTCCTCCCAAAATCTTTCCTTAAATACTAAATTATTTCTACCTCATCTGAATACAAGTGCGATAGACAATTAGTATTCTGTCAAGAAAGTATGATTTGAAAGCAAGAGCGATAGGAAAGTCACTTAAACAGAAAAATAACGGATAAATATATAAGGTATTTTCTCCCTCCTTTCAGCATGCCTTCGTGGTGTAACGGTAGCACATTCGGCGCGTATTCGAGAGGTCCAGGTTCGAATTCCGGCGAGGGCATTGCTCCTTTTTCATGTCTCCTTCAAAAATAACCTAATGTCTCAGCAGTGGTGCCCGAACTAAAAGGTGGTGGATGCTGATTCTTCAGCACTAGGATTTGGCGACAGGGTTCCCTTAATCTCCAGTCTCCCTTTAAAAGGGGGAGTATATAAGGTATTTTTCCCCTCCTGTCTACCTATATTCGTTATTTAACGGTAGCACACTCGGTGTGTATTCGAGAGGTCCAGGTTCAAGTGCCGGCGAGAGCATTATTCATTTTTCATCTCTGCCTGCTTCAAAACCTTCATGGCGTAGTGAAATCCACAGGCTGGAGAAGTGGTGACAGGAGAATCATTTGTTACTGGGAGCAAAACACTCTAAGGCGGCTCAGATACTCGATGCAGGCATCAGCTACCATAGCGAGCTCGCTGCTGTAACCTCAGCTACTCCCAATGAGGAGAATGACGAAAGTGATGATTCATTATTTTCGCTCTTAAGGAGTGGTTCGTGAAATTAAAAAGATACATAAGGCATTTTATCCACTGTCGAAGCTCTTGGCAGTGTCCGGGAAGTGAGTTGTCGGTACATCAGTTGTCAATATACAGGGTGTCCTGTAAATGTTGCAAAAAATTGCTGGGGGAGGTAGGACACATCATAAGGATTAAGAATTGCATAGGAACCCATGCTTGAAAATGTCAGGGGTAAGTGGTAACAGAGGTAGAAGATGGGAAAGTAAACAAGATAATGATTAATTTGAAACACTTATTGGACATGAATACAAATGGTTGTACGACAGCTTAAATGTTACAACAGATGCTCAAAGTTTGCACCATCAGACGCTAAAAATGCCGGGTACCGATGGATCATTGATTGCCAGACATGTTCAAACACCCCTGGAATTTCTTTGATAGCTGCGTAGGCGAGTCTTTCCACGAGATCCATTTCAGACACGACAGGATCATGATACACAACACTTTTGATGGATCCCTCCCAGAAAAAATCAAGACTGGATAAATCCGGTGAGCGTGAGGGCCAGGGAACCGACCCACCACGCCTAATCCATCGATGCGGGATTAATTTGTCCAAATGGCTACGAACATCCGATCCAAAATGAGCAGGCGCCCCATCATGTTGGAACTACATGTTGTGCCTCCCATTTGCTGGAACATCGTGAAGCAAGCCGGAAGAACCTGCTTCAGAATGATCAGATAATTCGTGGCATTCAGCCTGGATGGTAAAAGGTACGGCCCGACTGAGCAGGCGCCAAGCAAATCTGCCGACACATTAACTTTGAAGCGTTAATCAGTCGGCGTCGAGTGCTGCCGCAAACTGGGGTTTTTTTCTTGAACCCATAAATGCTGACTGTGGTGATTGAATCTGCCATCCCTATTGAATTCGGTCTCCTCCTTGAGCAACACATAAGCTGTGAAATCAACATCACGGGGACGTTCTTCCAGAAACCACTGTGCGAAACGCACACGTTCAGATGGTCATCGGGCAGCAATAACTAAACCCTTTGGAGACAAAAGGTGTGGAAGGACTCGGCGTTCAAGACACGCTGGACACTGGTACGAGACATTCCTTATTGAGAGGTAGTGGCACGTATGTTGGTCCTTGGATTACTCTCCACCATATCCAGCACACTTTCTTCTCTAACGACCGAGTGAGTTGATCATGGCCTGACCTCGCTTGTCCTGCCACTTCTTAAAGACCCGTATCGAACACATTTTGATGCAGAAGGGCAAACAAACTATGGTGTGGTTGGTGTCTGTGGGGAAGCGTTCGCGATAAATGATTGCAACGGCTCTTTTATTACCCTCAGCTATTCCATACACTAAGTGCATATCTGCAAGCTTTCCGTTCATATAGCGTTCCATGCTCTTCGCATGGTGCCTACTGCTCGAATGAGGCAATCATCACTTTCCACTAGCACTCCCTAGTGGCGTACAATGACGTTTCAGG
The DNA here is from genome assembly GCF_044657685.1 of Stegodyphus dumicola. Lineage (NCBI taxonomy): Eukaryota > Metazoa > Arthropoda > Arachnida > Araneae > Eresidae > Stegodyphus > Stegodyphus dumicola. Next base: position 189,926,952 of record NC_140781.1, read on the forward strand.
GCATGGATCCCTATGCAGTTCTTAACTCTTATGATGTGCCTTACTTTACCCAGAAGTTTGTTGCAACATTTACGGGACACCCTGTCTATATTCACAGCACTCGTGGGATAAGGCAAATGTACTAATTTAGTAGAAAATAAAATATACTGTGTACATAAGTAAAGCTTTAAGGAAATATGTACAAGTCCACAGATGATACGAAAACTAAGACAGGTGGAGCGATGTCTCCGAAATGAAACATCAATGACGAAATTTAAATATTTTACCTAATTTTGTGAGCTGCAAATGGTCTAATATATCTTCCGGGATAATTTCATAATTTAGGTTTTCGGCAAATTTCATAACAGATCAGCTTGCTACGCAGCGGAAGAAGTTTTTGTTAACTTTGTTGAGATATTCACTTACGATTTTAATTCTGAGATCACGACGAAGAGAATTATTCCGAATGAAGTAAAGCGCACCTGTGATGATTCTCAGAAATGTATTTTGGATAAATTATAGTTGCTTAATATCTTTTTCTGCGGCATTTGCATATGCAGGTGAGGCGTAAGTGAAGATGGGCCTAATGATGGAAGTGCAGATTCTCTTTCTCCTGATCAGATTTATGCCAGAAGTCTTTGAGAGGATCTAATTAAACTTGAATATAATATTGAGAGTCTTGCCTTTTATCTGCTTAATATGATTTTTCTAGCTGAATAACACTATAAGGTATTCCTCCCGCCTTCCTATCGTGCCTTCGTGGTGTAGTGGTTCTGCACGCTGGGCTGGTATTCCAGAGGTCCGTGATGCGATTCCCAGCGAAGGCGATTGCTCATTTTTCATCTTGCCTGCTTCCAAAAAATAACTAATATGTCTACAAGTGGCGCCCGAACTAAGAAGGGTGTTGGATGATGATTCTCCTCACCCAGGATTTGGCAATCTGGTCCCCTAAAAACCCCAGTCGCCCTTTAAAAAAGGGAGTATATAAGGTATTTTCCCGATTTCTAGCGTGCCTTCGTGGTGTAGTGGTCTGCACACTGGGTCAGTATTCCAGAGGTCCGTGGTTCGATTCCCGGCAAAGGCGGTTGCTAATTTTTCATCCCTCAGGCTTTTCCAATTAACCTAATGGGTCAACAGTGGCTCACGAACTAAAAGGGTGGTGAATGATGATTTATCCCCACCCAGGATTTTGAGATTCTATAAACCCCAGTCGCCCTTTAAAAGGGGGAATGTATAAGGTATTTCTCTCGCTTTCCTAACGAGCCTTCGTGGCGTCGTGGTTCTGCACGCTGGGCCGGTATTCCAGAGGTCCGCGGTTCGATTCCCGGCGAAAGCGATTGCTCATTTTTCATCTTGTCTGCTTCCAAAAAATACCTAATGTCTCTACAAGTGGCGCTTGAACTAAAAAGGGTGTTGGATGACGATTCTCCTCGCCCAGGATTTGGCGATTGCGTCCCCTAAAAACCCTAGTCGCCCTTTAAGAGTGGGAGTATATAAGGTATTTCTCCCGATTTCCTAGCGTGCCTTCGTGGTGTGGTGGTCTGCACGCTGGGACGGTATTCCAGAGTTCCGCGGTTCAATTCCCGGCGAAGGCGTTGCTAATTTTTCATCTCTCCTGCTTCTAAATATTAACGTAATGTCTCTACAACACTATGAGGGTGATTCCGAGGTATTTTAGTGTGGAGACAAGAGTGATTTGTGAGCCGAAAAGTTTGACATGATTTGTGATCTTTTTCAAGTTTCTTGAACTTTGTTATAAGTAAGATTTATCAAGGTTGATTTCCGTCTCAGCCTTGCAACACCAAGTTACGATAGAAGATATCCAGTTTTGTAGCTCTTGATAGCATGAGTTGGTTTTTTAAATTGTGCCAGAACTGCCGGGTCGTCGGCATCAGATGCAAGTAGCATGTTGTGATCACTAAACTTGGGCGAAACCATTTACTAAAATTATGTACAGAATCTGGCTTAGGATTGAACCTTCGAGATCTCTGCATTAATCTAAGAGAGTGCGGAGAATTTATTTCCTTGTTTAACCATAAAAACCTATTTTCAGATGATTTTATACAAAGGAAGGATTTAATTAGCAAAATGATTTTACCGAAAATATTTATCTTGATTAACTTGTAAATAAAGGACCTCAAGCAAAACGTGTTCGAAAGCTTTGGCCTCGTCTAACATGAGGATAGCCACACTTAGCTTATTGTGAATACTCGATCCAATATATTCACATATTCTTACAAGCTGTTTAGTGGTACGTAAGCCTTTTCGGAATCCATACAGTACATCCGAGTTATAGTCAGGGCTTCATTCCCTTCTAAATAATTCTCACAAGCAGTTTCCAAGCATAGATAGGGAATTAATTGGTCCGTGGCTACTGAGAGAATGAGGAGACTTGAGAGACTGTACAATTAGGAAAATTGATGCTTACTTTTTTTTTCAGGCGTCCGGAAAGTAAGAGCTCCATTGATATGTATTAAAAATACTGCTGAGGGAAGCTATGTAATTATTAGGAAGAATTTTTTTATTGTTCTGTTTGGAATTTGATCTAAGCCCGGGGCTTATCTGGGCGAAGAGGTCTTGATGACATGACTTATTTAATGATATTCCTGGGGCACGGAGATTCAAGCTAGATATTTACTCAGGCAATAATTCCTTTATCCGTGTTCTTGTTGCACGGGAATTCGTTAGGCTGAACTGCATTTCAAGATATTCATCTAAAACATCAGCTGTCTCCTGATTAGTATAAGCCATGCTTTTTTCACTTCTGGTTGGTTGGCTATACTGCCTATTCGCTTAATTTTCCTAACATATTTTCAGAAAGAACCGTGTCTGCGATTATCCAATTTGTGTTGCCATATTTCTGATTTAGCTCACTAATAGCTTTAATTCTTCTGTTAATTTGGGGCTCCGTATTGGGATTTCAAGACCGGTTAAAGTATTTCTTTATCTTGTTTCTTTTCTGGATAGGATTTTTGATGGGAGGTTTCGTTATTAGTATCGGTCTTGATAGTTTTCGTGGAGGGCTTCAGGACATCTTGAACATTGTTAGTGAAGCTGTTGCTTTCACAGTCGATGGCACTTGTTATTCTCAGGTTCCTAAATTTTAATAGAGGGGTGTAGGCTAAATTCCAAATTAGATCACAGTCGGGGACGTTTTAGACAGGATAATCATTTGGCTTGGTCATACACAATTGAGCGATTTCTTGTGCATGGTCATATGAAAAGTCATTTTTACGTCTACCTAGTTATTGGAATATTTGTGATACTGTAAGGATCTTAAGTTTTACTAACGTTTATTTTATTTTAAATCTTTACTATCACTTCTTATTTTCTACTTCCGGCCAGAATTATAAGCGTGAAGGAGTTTATGCAAAGTTGTCTGGCGAACGCCAAGTATTTAAGTGTGGCCTTTTTGCCAAGCAGAAGAGAGGAAGCCGTGAGTTCGAAGCAGGCCGCTTACCTTAAAAGTTACGCAGTTGCTACTTTGCCTTCCAGGCCAGAGGTTTTAATCCTCTTGATAAATTAAACGTATTGTAGTGTTCACAGTCTCTGTGCTACATACGCTTTCTGTTATTATAAGGCCAATCTTATTCTAAAATTAAATTAGAGTTTAGTTTTATTTTGATATCTTTTAAGTTAGACCCCGAGTGGAGGGTCATTGTATTCCGAAGTACGGAAGTCATTGTATATAAAGAAAAAAATAAAGGGTTTTGTATACCCTTCGTCTGTATCCTGTCTACTTACTACAATTAGTGAACATAGCTTTAGTAAGCTCTCTGTTCTAGTCAGGTCATTGTATGTTTCCGAAGAAGGTTAGAAGAAACATTGAACCTGATAGTGGCGCCCGACGAAGAATAACCATGGCCGAGTTTCAAGAAGAACCTGTGCTGCCTGCAGAAACAGCTCAGAATCCAGAAATGCCAGCTGCCGCCCTGGAAGGATTTGGGTATATTGTCCAGACCATGCGCGCTTCGATGAAACCAGAAGCAACGTTTAATGGAAACTCACAGGTAACCAGTTTTTTGGAAAAATTGGATGACCACTTCATGCTCTACCCCGTGCATGAGTTTCAAAAAGTTACCTTAGCTACCAGCGCTTTGAGGGGCCAAGCGCTTAACTGGTTCAAATGTATCGGCAGAAGTCTCTTGGGTCAAGCAGGAAGTCCCACCTATACCTACGAAAATTTCAAGACTGCCCTACTAAAAGCCTTCCCTGTTGTAAGGGATCGTGCGAAATTAGAAACAGAACTTTTCAGTATATATCAACAAAGAATGGAAAACATCTCGAGTTTTATTTTAAGAAAAATTCACGTTTTCAAGCTCTTGTATGGAAACCGTTCGGATCCTGAAATAATTCAAGTGATTTTGCCGAGGTTACTACCCCAAGTGCAAGACTTTATTGAATTGAGAAATCCGACTACACTGGAAAAATTATTTGAGCTAGCAATCCAGTTTGAAAGTAGAAGAACGGCGGACGTCGAAAGAAGACGCCAATATCAACAGCGAAACCAATTTGGTACGCCAAGACTACAGCAAACTCAAGCACATGGCTACGGAGAAAAAGCGAATCAGTGGGCAAGGAAACCCGAGCATTCAAAAACAGCCGGCGAACGTCGACAGTTCAATAGCAACCCAGGAAAAAAGTCTCAAGGCCAGTGGAGAAAGAAGGAAAGCACCGAAAGAAAAAATAATTTAAACTAAAACGGATTTCTGCTGACGAGAGGGTGCGGAAATCCGAAGGCCACGAAAACCCCTCTTCCTACAAGTTAAATACAGTAATGGTGAAAAATTTAACTCTTCCGAAGATTGAAGTCTTGGTAAATAATATCCCGGCCACCGCACTCCTGGATACCGGCGCGCAGTGTTCCTGTGTGGCAGAAGTCTTTTTTAGAAAGTATTTTCGCAAATACCGCATATATAATGCGGATAATACAACAGTATTAGCGGCGCAAGGAGAACAATGTAAGTGCGTAGGTAAAGTACTTTTGTACATCCGTATCAAGGACGAACAAGTAAAGGTGATGTTTTTTATAGTAAAGAATTTGCAAGCACACTTAATACTAGGAATAGACTTTCTTTCAGACGCACAAGCTACACTGGATTTTAATGAAGCGTCTCTTAAGCTGACGATGAAACCAGTGCGTGTAGAAAAGGTTGAACCGCCGAGGTTAAATCTTGACCACCTGCCTAATGACGAGCAAGATAGAATCCGACAAGTGGTAAGTGAATTTGCTTCCTTATTTAGTGATATTCCAGGATTTACCCAGGTTACTAACCATAGTATTGACACCGGAGATGCATTGCCGGTTCGTCAAAAACCATACCGGTATGATAAGAATAAGGAAAAAATTATAGAATGGCATATTACCGATATGCTACGTAAAAAGATCGTAACGCCTATCTCAAGTAGTTATGCTAGTCCGGTGGTTTTATGTAAGAAAAATAATGATTATCCTTTGGAGCATCCAAAAAGGTGGAGATTCGCTATTGATTACCGTAAATTAAATTCCATAACGAAATATCCGGTATATCCGTTACCGATTATAGAAGAAATTTTAAGGAACATAAAATCAACCAAATTTATGACAACTTTAGACTTAACGAATGGTTATTTTCAAATAGGGATCAGGCCTGAGGACGTGCCTAAGACTGCTTTTATAACCAAGTCTGGCACTTATGCATTTTTGCGAATGCCGTTTGGCCTTTCAGGCGCCCCAGCAACATTTCAGCGATGCATGGACATTGTGTTAAGACCTGTTCTCGGAAAGTCCACATTTATCTATTTAGACGATATCATTATTACTAGTGATAATCTAGACCAACATGTACAGGATTTAAGACAGGTGTTTTCTTTATTAAATGAGGCCGGTCTAAAAGTTAATGTCGAAAAATGCAAATTTGCAGCCCCTGAATTAAAATATTTAGGTTACAAAATATCGCAAAAAGGGATCGAGACAGATGAATCAAAAATAATCGCTGTACAAAAGTATCCGACTCCAAACACGGCAAAGAAGCTCTCTTCTTTTCTAGGACTTTGTTCATATTATAGGTCCTTTATAAAAGATTTTGCGGCTATCGCTGAGCCGTTGTTAAAATTAAAAAGGAAAAAGGCAAGATTCTCGTGGACGGCCGAAGCCAATAGTGCTTTCGAAAAATTAAAACAAGCATTAACGCAAGCCCCTGTGTTGAAATTTCCTGAAAAGGATGAAAATTTAGAAATTTCAGCGGATGCTTCGGATTATGCGGTAGGAGCGGTACTTTCGCAAAATCAGCAGCCAGTAGCATTTTTTAGCCGAACTTTAAATCAAACACAAAGAAACTATTCCGCGACCGAGAGAGAGGCACTTGCAGTTCTGTTAGCAGTGCAAAAGTTCCGAGTCTATTTTGGAAAGGCGCCGATAACAGTATATTCTGATCATGCGGCGGTAACTAGATTGTACTCTGGAAAAAATTTATCCCCAAGGTTAATAAGATGGGCACTCAAGCTGCAAGAATATAATCTGGTAATCAAGCATACCCCCGGAAAGGAAAATATCGTAGCAGATGCCCTGTCACGAATTAAATTAGACGAACAGGGTAATACCGTAAAAGTTGCAATGCTGACAGCGTGTACAATAAATTCCCGAGAAACTGTAATAACCGAACTGGGTAAGGATCCTGAGTTTGGAAGTATTTATGAGTATTTGAAGGATCCTGAAAATTTTAGCCACCAAGATATTGTGGCGATAAGAAATAGGGCGGCCCATTACGAACTAATAGATGGTCTATTATTTTATACAAAAACTACGAATTCCAACAACGAATTTCGACCTGTTATCCCAGCTAGTCTTAGATTAAATATCCTGCAAGAGCTCCATGACAGCCCTTTAGCTTCTCATGCTGGTATTCGAAAAACTACTCAACGCGTACGCGAGGCAGTCTACTTTCCTGAACTGCAAAAGTTAACAAGGGCGTATGTCCAGTCCTGCCCAACATGTCAAGCCGTTAATTATATTAATTTCCGCCCGGCCGGGATTCTAAATAGTATTAAATCCGAATTTCCAAATGAAATAATCGGCATCGATTTATTGGGCCCTTTCCCAAAAAGTCAGTTAAACAAAAGTCGCTATCTCCTTGTTATAGTTGATCATTTTAGTAAATGGACCGAAATTGTTCCCTTAAAACGAGCCTCCGCGAAATTAGTTACCGATTCTATTTTAAATAAATATATTTTAAAATACGGGGCGCCCCTAAAAGTTATATCGGATAATGGTCCTCAATTTGTAAGTAATATATTTGAAGACATGTGCCAAAAACTGGGCATACGTCATTTAAAAATGGTCCCGTATCGGCCGCAATCAAATATAGCGGAACGGGTTAACAGAAATATAGTGAAAATTATCCGTAGTTATGTTAAAAATTTTCATAAAAGCTGGGATAACTATGTCAATGAATTTGCTTTCGCCCTTAGGACCGCAAAACATGATACAACGGGCAAAACTCCTGCTGAGTTATTTCTAGGCAGAAAGGTTATAACACCGTTAGATAAACTATTTTATGTGCAACAAAGAGCCCCAGAATTTAAAATGGGTGATATAGAAAAACTAATAAAAGAAGCAAAAAAGAATACGGAAGTAGCACAAAGAAAACAAAAATTGTATTATGACTTGAAACGACGGGGAGTAAGTTATAAAGTAGGGGATGAAGTACTAAAAATTAAGCATTCACTTTCTTCAGCACCAGAAGATAAAACTGCCAAATTTTTTCCACGCTTTGAAGGACCATATGTTATAGAAAAAATAACTCACGCTGTTGTAGTGTTAAAGGCAAGAAATGGTGAAACCTGTTCCGCAAACATTGACCAGATAAAACCATTCTATGACCGTAATAAAATGCAAATCTTTTCAGATCTTTTGCAGGATCCGGTACGGCAGACACCGCAGGTACAAGTTCCAGAGGTGGGAAAACGACAAGTACAAGGGCAAGCCAATGAGAGACAGAAGCAAGTGAAAAGAAAATTGCCCCGCGGAAAAATTGAAGATACAAAGAAAAAGAAGCCGTTCCACCGTCCAAAAAACAGAGTTCACGAACACCCCCAGAATGAAGAAGGGAGAAGGACGACGTATGTGGAAAAGACCGGGAGAAAGGACGGCAACTATAACCCGGCTGTGAAACGGAAGATTGACTCATCCGACAGAACTCTCCGCAGCAAAAGTCGCCGAACTGCGGAAGGGCCATCAGCGGCGGAGGAAAAAGTACAAGAAAAATTTGAACGGCCAACAACGAGGTCTAAGCAGGATCACGACAGAAGTTTCCCGGTTCCACCAAGACCAGCTGCCTTCAAACGGCCAAGACCACAAGCAGAGGACAGAAGGAAGATGTTCAAGGGTGGCCGTAGTGGTGAAAAACGGAAGCTTCCAGAGGAAAGCACTGAAGGGCGAGCCCGTACAAGAAGGAGGATCAACCAAGCTACGGTCTGCAGCGCCTTTAAAGACTGGGCCCAGAAAAGGATGTCTGAATATTACAAAGATAAGTAAAATTTTATGTTACTTTACAAACTTAAGTTAATCTTTCATTCTTACTGCAAGTGGCAGATTTCAAGAAGTTTTACCTCATGCGAGGTCTACCTTTATCGCCAAAAGGGCGAGAAATGAGTTGTGACCGATTTTCTTATTATGTTTTTCAATTACTCGCGCGTAAAACTAAAGTTGATGTATAATAGCGTTGTATAAAGACTTAAATATTGTAAAAAGTTATTGTATAAATTTTATTTAAAACATTCTAACAAGAAAGAAGTTTTAGTCTGAAAGACTTTTTGAAATGTAGTATTATTTCAATGTAGAAAGAATTGGCACTTGCTTTGAAAAGAATAGAAGTTAACAATGTACTACTAATGTATGTTTTCAAATGTGTAAAATTAACGGCATCTTGATATGTTCTTGTATACATGTGAACTGTTATTTTGAATGTTAAGAAATACCGTGATATGGTAAAAGTGAAAGTAATGTTAAAAATTTGTTATTCGTGTGACTGTAAAGATTAAATCATGGTGAATATGTGTTAAAGGTTGAATGATGTAGTTAGGCTCTCTGACGCTACACTTTAGAGTTAGCCACTTTCAGAATAGTACCTCAGGGTCTAGAGTTGAAATTAGGGTGTGTTAAGAGGTCTCGTATGTTGAATTTTAACACGTTAGTGTTTTGATTGTAGGAGGAAGTGTTGAACACATAGACAGAAACACATTCGTGTTTGGTGTTTTTACAACACATGTCAGAGAGCACGGGGAGAGATAATTAAAATAGTCATGAATGAAATAAGAATGTTAAGAAAAGTATATTCTATATGTTATTTACAATGTCATTCTGTAACATTTCATTAAACTAGTTTTCCTTCCAGATCTCTGGAAGGAACTAGAATTGAATAAAGCTCCTGTTTTGATGCAGTACAGATGAAAAAGAAAAAAGATTGTTGTATATTCCGGGAGCTGCTATTGTAACAAATTTCTTTCTTTTAAAATTTTCTAGTTTCTAGCTAAGTTATGACTGTAAAAGGTTGGCCTCGCGTTAGTTTCTAGAGCTAAAAGTTTTCAACAAGGTCGTTTTAGACCTCAGTTTCAAACTAATTAACTCTGGCGGGAAGTATGTAAGGATCTTAAGTTTTACTAACGTTTATTTTATTTTAAATCTTTACTATCACTTCTTATTTTCTACTTCCGGCCAGAATTATAAGCGTGAAGGAGTTTATGCAAAGTTGTCTGGCGAACGCCAAGTATTTAAGTGTGGCCTTTTTGCCAAGCAGAAGAGAGGAAGCCGTGAGTTCGAAGCAGGCCGCTTACCTTAAAAGTTACGCAGTTGCTACTTTGCCTTCCAGGCCAGAGGTTTTAATCCTCTTGATAAATTAAACGTATTGTAGTGTTCACAGTCTCTGTGCTACATACGCTTTCTGTTATTATAAGGCCAATCTTATTCTAAAGTTAAATTAGAGTTTAGTTTTATTTTGATATCTTTTAAGTTAGACCCCGAGTGGAGGGTCATTGTATTCCGAAGTACGGAAGTCATTGTATATAAAGAAAAAAATAAAGGGTTTTGTATACCCTTCGTCTGTATCCTGTCTACTTACTACAATTAGTGAACATAGCTTTAGTAAGCTCTCTGTTCTAGTCAGGTCATTGTATGTTTCCGAAGAAGGTTAGAAGAAACATTGAACCTGATAATACTTAACAAAAAATCCAAGGTGTCATGTCTACGGTTGAAGATATTTGGCCTGTAAGTTGTCCTGTCCGAAATGTGAAGATAAACAGGATTATTTAGAATGAAGTTATGAATAATATTTCCATTTCTGTTTGTGTTTCGGCAGCCCCAATCCATATATTTTCCGTTAATGTCCCCGGCCTACATAAGTGGGGTACTGGTAGTACTGGGTTACTCAGAATGGCGTTGGATAATACATTATCCGGCGGATTATAAAATCCACAAAACGTAATCTTTTTGTACTTTGGAAGATTCACATACTCTTTCACTATTTCGAACCCTTCTATATTATCCATATTGAGAATGCTTGAGTTGAAAGAACGCTTGATGTATATGACAACTGCTCCTCCACGATGCCTTGGTCCATCACACTTATATGTGCAGCAATTTCCAAGCAGCAGGCTTGCTGCGGCGTTGCATGGCTTTCAGTGATGACTGCAGCATCTGCGTCTTAATGCCCATAAAATTATAGCCCTCTGCTGATCTTGTATACAGGTTACATGCATTCCATAGCCTGCTCGAGCATGGTGAAAATGTTGCATATGGCGTATTATTCATGATGTTGGTTTTAGCTGGCTCATCCATTAGATTTTTCATTATTTTATTGTAGGTTTTGGGCTGGATTCCTAATGGCCAAATCTTTGTGCATGGAAAGAAATGAGGTCAGGGCTCCCGAAACTTCCTTTGCCTCAGAGATTATATCAGCTTCCTGCTAGTGGAACGGATCCATGTTGATACTGATCATGACGCTATCAGCATAAATACGAGCAGTGGTGTGAGTGCTCCCTAAATGCTTAGGGAAGATCTCATACTCACGGTAAATGCAGTGAAAGGGCCCTGGCAGGTCACACAAGTGGGGGACAAGTGGGGGTCACACAAATGAGGGGTCACACAAGTGCCGGGGTTTTTCACAATTTTTGGACTAGTATCCCTTTCCACATTTAGCACAGCGTGGTGGATGTCGACGGGTAGACTAAGCGTGGTGGACAGACTGGCAGCAAAACACTGAGTGGTTTTGAGGCGGCGATGGACAGGCAGGCAAACACTCCTAAACTGCAGTGTTATTCTGGGTCTCTACTGCTTAAGTAGTACTTCAGAGAGCAATTACAGAGTTCATTATATAGCCTTAGAATCAATGGTACATGAAATGTGTCCCTTGTTTGAGGTCTTGGATGGTGAAAACAAGAGAAGAGGCGCCTTGTGCCTGTAGCAGAGTCGTCATGCATCTGGTGCCATGTACAGCACTAGGAAAAAGTCAGGGTAGGTGGCGCGGAAGAAGAGTTTTTCTGTACTGTAAGAGTAACGTCAGGTTCCAGGTGTGGGTGTCCAATCCATGCAACACACGAGAAAGGAAAATATACAGTATTTAAGAATTGGCAACAGGAAAAGTAACAGGCTGTTCGGCTATATGTAAGTAATTGGGAAATTGCAAATCTGGTGACAAATACTTCTTGTCGTTGACGATGGGCAACATGCGGATGCATGAAAAAATCGTCCTCTAAGATTCCATAACTTAAAAGTGGAACGAAGTTTACAGTAGTATTTGGCTGTTGCCTTGCTGTAGAATTTCACATTAGTCGTGTTTAGGTATTCTTTTATCATGTCAATTTTCAAATCATGGTGCGAATTTTGATTTCGCATGAAGTAAGGTCCGCAGCAACTTGTTTTACAGGACTTGCAGTTTCTTGAGTTCATTTTCTTTCGCACTTGTCCAGACTGGTGACACGCCAGTAAAGATTGAGCGGATGGTAGCCTTACAAAGATTTAACTTACCCGCAAGATTGAATCCTAAGGCACTTGAGAGTAATGTGAAAAGTATGTCCTAACTCTCTTTGAAATTAATGGGAAAAGTTTGTGAATGACACTGTATGATTTCAAACCTACACCTATAATGTGCGTAAACCAAGTGATGTTTTAGTTATGCTTATTAGATTCGACAAATCATTTTCATTTTCAGCGACAACGGGTGGATTTGGCTTATTGTTTATATTTGGGAGCGTTTAAGAGACATGGTTTTTCCTGGCCAGGCTTGAGAATAGCTGATTCCGGGTCTTACAAGCTATTTTTTGGGCTTTTTTTGTCTGAAATTTTGAGCATCCTCTATAAGAAGCTGGTGACCAACTTCTCCGCAGTTACAGCATTCATCTTTATCCATTTATCCATTTTTCGGTGTTTGGAGAATCTTGTATTCCATGTCCGAGGGAACACTTGACACATATGTGTCAAGTGTTCTAAACGTCAAGCGTTGTCCAATGTTACAGTTAAGCGTTGTCCAAATGTTACAGTTTTTAGTAATTCTGATGTCAGTAGTAACTCTAAAGTAAAACGGTATAACTTACCTAAATTGAATATAAAAACCTTTTGATTCTCAGTTAATTAACTATTTGCCTGGGCACAGTTTAAAAAGATACATGAAGATAAAAGAATTAGATGATTGTGATAAGTTCCAATATTTGCTACAAGCTGTAGAACCTGGAACTCGTGCTGGGCATTTATTAGAAAGTTACCCGATAACTTCAGAAAATTATTCGAAAGCTTTGCGAACTTTTCAAGAGCGTTACGGAGACAAAGATATTCTTATCGAAGTGTATGTCAGGGAATTTTTGAAATTAATTATAGCAAATGTTCAAGCTAGGGGTAAAGACAGATTATCATTGTGTGACTTATTTACCAAGGTAGAAGCACATTTAAGGTCTTTAGAATCCGAAGTCGAGTTCGAGTCGTTTTCCGAAGTCGAGTTTAACGTTGTTAATGAACTTTTTGAAGAGGGAGGTAGCGGGTGAAGAAAGATTACAGTTAGCCAGGTCAGGCTTTGAAAGTATTATCCCAAAAGAAAGAGTAAAAGAGAAAATACTGAAAAGGGATAACAAGTACCTTACTGCAACTGGTTTATTCGCTGCTAAAGAAATGTCGTGTTTGTTCTGTGGTAAGTCGCAGGAAAGTAAGGACTGCGTAGTCGTCAGATCGTTCTCTCTGGAAGAAAAAATAAAGAAAGTCAGGGAAAAGAACTGTTGTCTGAAATGTTTACGCTTTGGCCACCGTGCCAAAATGTGTAAAGTTTTTGTACGCTGTCATGTCTGCTCAAAACCTCATACAGAGATTTTATGTCCTGAGATAGGTAAAACGAAAGAAATTAGTGATAAAAGTAAACCCCTAGCGAATATCCAGAACACACTTGCAAATCAGCAGTGTTCAAAAGAAGTAGCTCTCACGACACTAGAAATACTAATTAAGGGTAATAAGAAAATTAAGAAGGTTAGGGCACTATTGGACAGTGGGTCCCAAAGGAGTTATATTTTAAAGAGCACCGCGAAAGAACTTGGTCTTAAGCCTCTCGCTACAGCAACTATTACCCACACGGTATTTGGAGGTACAGAAATAGAAGCTAAACCTCATAGTAAATATAAAATTAAGTTAAGTGCATTGAGTAATGGTCACAAATCAGTTCCCACAACCTAATTCCTTGACCAAGAAAAGATATATGGGAACATTCCACGCATTCCAAAGGAGTCTGTTCTAGAAGAGCTTAAGAAACATAGATTATGGATGTCAGATATTGGTACTGGGTGTCCTGAAATAGAAATTTTAATTGGCAGTTATGTTTATTGCCAACTCTTAACAGGACAAATCAAGCAGCTGAACAACGGTCTAACGGCAATTCAGACAAAACTTGGATGGACAATTTGCGGTGGTTACGTGAATAGTGGTACAGCTAAACGTTGATGACTAATTTATCTCTGAGAGAACTTAGCATTCCAGATTTATGGCGGCTAGAAACAATAGGAATTAATGATTCCGCTGAAACGTTGTCTAAGAAGGAAGAAGAGCTAGCCCATGATTTGTTCCTCAAAGAACTTACGAGAAGTGAAGACGGGAGTTACCGTGTTGGTCTTCCAAGGACTTGTATTAACCCAAACATTCCTTCAAATAGAAATGAAGCAGAAAGTAGGTTGTTTAGCACTACAAGGAGACCGAAGAAGTTAAGTAAATTTGAAGATTATGACCTAGTATTTAAAGAATGGCAAAAAGAGAATGTCATACAGGAAATCTCAAAAAAGGAACTAGAAGAAGTAGGAGGCCATTAATTGCGTCACCATCCAGTTATTAAGCCAGAGAGTGCTACTACGTCTATCAGACCAGTTTTTGACGCCTCCTGCAGAGTTGGAAGAGCACCATCCCTAAATGACTGTCTCTTCAAAGGACCAAACTTGATAGAAGAAATTCCCGCTATATTATTGAGATTCCGAGAAAAGGCTATTGCTGTTGTATCCGACATCAGAAAAGCCTTCCTCCAAATTGAAGTTAAGGAAGAAGACGCCGATTTTTGAGATTTTTATGATGGGAGAAGGCAAATAAAATTAAAGTCTATCAACATAACAGAGTGTTATTTGGAGCTACTTGTAGCCCTTTTTTACTCAGCGCGGTTATAAGATACCATTTGAACAAGTATCCAAAACAATTCAAAACAGTTACTGACAAACTCTTGAAGTCCTTCTATATTGACAACTGCGTAACCTCCGTAGACAGTGCATTCGAATTAGAAGAATTTATCTCAAATTCAACTGAAATTATGGCTGGAGCTAAGATGGATTTGAGATTATGGCAATTCGGTCCGGTAGAAGAAATAGAAAAGTTGTCAACTTAGAACAGGAGTTTGTTTAAAGGAGATCTTACAAATCCACTTTCGGTTTTGGAGATGAGATGGGATAGAAAGGAGGATTGTTTAATGATCTGCAATGAATTTGACGCTGAAACAGAAAATCCTACTAAACGGAAGATCTTGTCTATAACAAAAGGTATTTACGATCCCATCGGTTTTCTCATCCCAGCATTGTTGCCAGCCAAGCTAATGATTCAGGAGACCTGATCAGCTAAGTCAGAATGGGATTCTCCGCTTCCAGAGAAGATCCAAAAGGACTTTCAGAAATGGTATAGTGAATTGAAACAATTATCTAATTTGAAGGTAAACAGACGCATAGGTTACGGAAATAAATAAAAATGGTCTATACATGTTTCTTTGTGACGCGAGTCAGAATGCATATGCAACAGTAATTTTCCTGCGCTGTGAAGATAATAATAGGATTTCGGTACAGCTTCTAGGAGCAAAATCTCGACTTGCGCCAAAAAGAACTTTGACAATCACGTGTCTAGAACTTCTTGCTTGTGTTTTGGGAACCAGATTAGCAAACTATATATTCGTGAGGCTCTGGGTGTCCCTACAATAACAGTTTATTACTGGACGGACTCTTCAACAGTTATAGCATGGATACGAAGAAATGACCAATGGGGTACTTTTGTGGGTAACAGAATCAGAGAAATATGCAAACTCACAGAATCATACCAATGATATCTTGTCCCAGGTAATCTAAATCCGGTGCACCTGCCATCTCGTGGTTGTAGCCCAAGACATCTTATCGAGACGAGATGGTGGGAGGGACTAAAATGGTTAAAAGACGAAGAAAATAATTGGCCCAAATCGGAACAGATTCCTAATGAAGATTTAGTTATGTCAGAAAAAGAAAACTGCTATATCCTTATTTACCTGTGCAAAAGTAGATCAATTCATGAATTATGAGAGAGTTTCGAAATTTTGCAGATTTATAAATATTATTTGTTGGATGAAAAGATTCATATCCAAATGTAGAAATAGAAATTATATTTTCTCATCTGAGCTCTCGACGAAGAAAAGAAAGAGGCAGAGAAGTTCCTTTGGTCAAGAATTCAGTTAGGAAATTTTGGTGATGTCTCAGGTTCTGTCAAAGTTCTTGTTGTTGTGAAAGATCAAAATAACATAATACGAGTGAAAACCAAGTTGTTAGAATGTGATGACGAATCTTCGTTCAAATATACAATTTTGTTGCCATCAAAACATCACGTAGTAAATGTTTGTTTAATACGAGACTACCATTTAAAGAACTGCCATGCGGGTCTCCAGACTGTTGGTTCCATCCTGCGAGAAAATTTTTGTCTTATTTCTGCGTAACATCCGAAGTGAATTATCAAAATGCACGAAATGCAAAATATTTACTTCAAAACCGGAGGATTCATCTTCCATTTAACCGAGTCAGAGACTCGAAAGTTTCTGAAGTCGTGGGCATCGATTTATGTGGTCCTCTCTTTCTAGAGAACAAAACCAAGGTATGGACTAATATTTAATTTTGAGTTAAATAACTTTTCTGTCGCTCTCCTTTTTTACCTACGCTTTTCATGCGAGAATGTAAATGAGTTAACGAGCGTTTATTCAGATCGAGGGAGAAAGCAAAGCTATTTAAGCGAATGTTTCGCAAGTTGATTTTAGTTTCTCTTCTTGAAGCTGTCCTCCTGGACTCAGCATTTGGCAAATGAGTCTACTTTAAGCGCTGATCGAAGCACCATACGTTAAGACAGCCGGAAAACGGCTTGCGTAATGCAAGCCACTCGCGGCATTCAGCGATAGTTGGAATTAGAGAGTTGATTTTAGAGCCTGTTCTGCCTACCTGAGGCCACGTTGTGACCGTGACTAAATAGCGACTGATCTATGACGTTAAGTGCTTCTAGCGATTAGGCTTGTCTTGCCGGTTTTCTACAAACCAGAGCTTTCCGATGACTTTATCTTGTGAGTCGTTCTAACCTAACTACATTAATTTTAGTTCAGAACTACTTTTTTACCTTAAGCCAGAAGTGTTGGCTTACACAAACCCAATTTGGGTCATTGTTACCTTTTTCTGACTTTGTCTGTCTACAGTTTAAGACAAGAGGATTATTCCTCTATAGCTCATGATTTTACGCTACCAAAGAGTGGGAGACTTTATAAGGCAACTGTAATGTTATCCGAAATAGGGTTATCCGGGGGGGGGACGCTATCGCTCATACGCTGTTCGCCTTCCCTTAATAAAGGCGGATAATCACTAGAGTTCACTTCCATAGAACCTTCATTCATGGGTTCAAAATGAGGAATGATTTTACTACAAGTTGACAAGTTGTATAGGTATAGTCCCACCTCACTAGCTTTGTAACGCCGTCCAGATTTTGAGGAAGAACAAACACTGCGGGAGACGATCCAACTACCATCAACCACTCGAGAGGCCTTTCAGCTTTCCATGTACTTTAAGTGCTCTCGTTGCCGCACTGACGCTACACACGTACTAGCATCAGTACCTTCTCCGGGATACGAACTCGGGCACATCGGTACAGCAGGCATTGTCACTAACCACTATACCCTCTGGACGGCGAAAGGAAGACATTGCTGTTCAAAGTAGTAACAACCGGTTGGACGACGACAATGTTGGGAATTTCTTTCTGTTTTATTTTCCTAATTCACTAGTTATGGCCCATTTTCACTTGGCATACGTTTAGGAACTCAAACGACTATTTTTGTTTTCGTTCCGCTGTAAGCTAAATAAGTGAATACAGGTGCAGACTGTAATTTAGATTTATCAACGTAATTTATTATTTATTTAGAACATGTATCTAAGGTAACATATACAATTCATAATAAGTAAAAAATACAGTTTAAAATTTAAATGCAATAACTTTTTATAACATAGCTGTTTAATATACTCTTAATTTAATATCAGTTTACAGCGTTTTTAAATGATATCTACAAAAATTTTTGTTTTTAAAGAATTCCGTTTCTGAAGTGAATGATGAAAAGTGTGAAATGTTGGCAAATTTACTAAAAAGTCCGGATTCTTCGAGCTTTACAGTTATAATTAAATTTAATAGGAACGGTTATAGGAAGAGATGAAATACATCAAGGTACACAAGAGTTTTGAATGTTAAAGGAATAATGTTTATTGTAATGCATAAGACCCTTAGTTTCAATATTTACATAAGAATTTTGTAAGGAAGTATAATGCATCACGATTCAAAATCCTGTTGCGAAATGCTTGAGGAAGAATACGTAGTTTTGACAAGGTCGTATCTAGAGGAAATAAAGCACATGAGTTCATCTTCATGAATATTGCGCAACTCAGTTATGAAGGGCAAAATTTCGGCTGTTTATTCATTAAGAAGTAAGAAAATAATGTATAGAACATTCTTTGCGTGTAAAATAATCAGACATAAAAAAGAAGAGAAATCTTCGTAAAGAATTCTTTACTATAATCATACATTCTCATTTAACCAGATTTAATCAGATTAGCTGAGAATAAATACTGAAGAAAATTGCCCTTGGTCAAAACACGTTCTCATTATTCATGAGCATGAAAAGATTAATAAGCATAAGTAATATATTTTTCCTTTGCAGGTATTTTACTATATTTTTGGTATATGAAAAGGAACTATCTGCTTTTAGCCTTTTTCTTTGGTCAGGTTTTAAGTAGTAGCTATTCTTATAAACGATAGCAAAAATATATGGTACAATTACATTGTAAAGGTAGTTGTAAAATGTAAATATAAGTAACAACAAAGTTATGATCAGATCTGTTAGCTATTTAACCTCAGTAAGCTTTCTTTTTTTTCCATTTGTGAAATTTTATTTCAAAATCCTTCCATTCCCAAGAAGCTTTCCAAGGTATGAGAAAGGAAAATTATTTAAAACCTTAAAATTACAATCAAGAATGTTTGCTCGACTGCACATTTGATAATAGTAATTTTAAACTGTAATGTTGTAGAGTCATTTAGTTGATTTCAAAGCAGAAAACATGAAAAATCAGTATTTTCTTCGCATGTCAAATTCCGGAATTCCTGATTTGCCAGGCGGTCATGCTTCCATTTACACTACGAAGGCACGTGGTAAGGAGGGGAAACGTTTTTACATTCTTCCACACTTCAAGAGCGACCAGAAAGGGGATTACCCAGTAGCAAGTTCAAAGTGGTGACGAATTATCGCCCACAGTTTAATTCGGGTATTTCAAATTTCACAATTTAAAATATTTTCAAAATTTCGTTAAGTTTCAGAAAAATGTTCAACACTGAAATTATTGTTCTGAAAAGTAAACTTTTAATTCAAGAAACATATTCAAACAATAACCAAAAACCATAGAAATATTATGGTCAGAATTATTAGGAATAAAATATTCTGAAAAAATATTATGCAAATATACACTCAACAATCATTTACTGCTTTCACAAATGTTTTCAAGAATGTATACATACAAGAAAATAAAGAAATACCGTCTGTAGTCAGGAATGCTTCAGAAAGAGAAAATATCTTAGAATAAAATGTTAATTAAATCTGTTACTTTTAAAATTTCAAAATTTTAATATTTACCATTAATTAAGCAAAGAAGACAAAAGTTAGACTAACATTAAGAAAAATGTCATTAGGTTTATTTGTAAAGAAATCCTCGAGGTGCTGTTTGGCAGTCTCCAAAAAAGTGAACTCCGGGTCGTTCAGGGAATTTTTAAGAGAGGAAAATCCGAGGGGGATAGACCTGGTGAATATGAGGGTGACACAAAAGATGCCACCCATACTCAACAACTGTTTATTTGACATCGAAATGTAAGGTCTCGAAGGAAGACAAGCACCTAAGCGATTGGTCATTTCTGGGTCATTTGCTTCAGTTTTTGCTTTTAAAACTGCCATTTGAGAACACTATTTTGCTAATTTAATTATCTGATTTGGAGGCAGCAATTTGTAGTTTAACATTCCTTTGGAGTCCTACGATACTCAAAGCATCAGTTTTGAGGAATGCACACCCCCTTTTGATGAAACTAAAAGAGGTTCATTTGCGTTACCCATGAAAGGTATTTTTCTTCTAACCTTATTATATAGCTAGTATACATTACTCATCTCGAATAATGAATTCTTTCAAGAAAGCAATATCTATATTTCTTTTCAGCAAAGAGCCACTTACCAAAATTCGAGCAAGCATATTTTGCTCTGTTGAAATATGGATAATCATACAACGGAGTGGCTTACATACTCAGACTATTTCAATGTTCTGATTCAAGTAGTGTAGTTCTCGGCACATTTAGTCAGTCTGATAGCTCAACTATATATGATGGATTTTCAGTGACAACTTCTTTTAACAGATTTTTCTTTACAAAGGATGGTTGTCCAAAGCGGGAATTATCTTCTAGGCTGAAATTTTCGCCTAGATTGTTCTAAGTTTTTCTACTGCGAAGGGGGGGGGAGATGTGCCTAAACGCAAGCTAGATTTGCACAATATAAGCAGAAATGACCGCATTTAAACATATTTCTCGACCAAGATCACTCCTTAAAATAATTACAGGAAAACGCGCAGTGATTTGAAAAATCTCAGAACTTACCGGATACTATTAAGTTATTTTTAACTTATTAAATAAAGAATGTTAATACTTTTGAAAATATAATTTCTTTACATATTTAAACATATTTAAACGAGAGAGGCGGAAAATACCACCAGCTGTCTCTGATATATAGTAAATGTACAATTGGAATGACATTTCCTCAATTAGCAGATGAGATGATTTTTTTTTTTGTTTCCTCATCTTCTTCTCCTTCAGTTATGTATGTCTATTACGAAAAAGAAGCATTAACTGACGTATGAAAAAATTCTATTCTTTACCTTTTATAAGATTCTTTGTTATAAGTACAAATTCGCTGCTAGGGGTATATATGAAAGAAAATTACTTTTCGAATTCAAAAGTTATATTATTTAGAAATTAAAAAAATAAATAAAATAAAAGTGAACCATCATTTTGCGTTCTTCTCCTTCAGTTATATATGTCTATTATAAAAAAGGAAGCATTAATTGACGTATGCAAAAATTCTATTCTTTACCTTTTAAGATTCTTTGTTATAAGTACAAATTCGCTGCTAGAAGTATATATGAAAGAAAATTACTTTCCGAATTCAAAAGTTATATTATTTAGAAATTAAAAAATAAATAAATAAAAGGGAACCACCATTTTGCGTGATCGAAGTATTGATATACAGTCGTAAGCATCGATAACAATACAGTTCTTTAATAGAGAAAAAAGAATATTTTAACGATTATGTTCGTGATTTTATTATGCATTACGAATTCATTTATTTTGAAAAGAGTGTGGAGATTTTGATAGCTATGGATTATGATTACGATCGCGAAAACATTTTGTGCAAATTTTTCTTATATGTATAGTATCATCACATCAAAATTACGAATCTGTAAAGTTACTGCTTCGAGTGAAGCACATTGAAAATGAAACTTAATAAAACATTTTGTAAAATGTCGAGCTAGAAATTTACATATGATATCTTTCATATGCGTCACAAAAATATGAATCTTGGTCTTTAGCATAGCACGAATCACTGAAAAGTCCACCAGAAAATGCATTTAGATAAAAGGCGGAGGCGGAAACCGCAGTTTCGTGAAGTGCTGACGATATGCGATTCATTCAGTTTTTTGAAGATTGAGAGAAACGATTGTGTCCAGAAAGTTTGGTTTATACGATTATACCAAAGCAAGTGAGGGTTACCTTGCCTAAAAGGAGGGATGCCTTCGGCAGGGCCTTAAAAGGGAAATGGGATTGTACTCACATCACACACTCGGAAAACCATGAAAATACCCTTGCAGCAGACCCGTTCACCGCGATTTGAGCCCAACCCGAACTATTGCGTCCAGCAACTTTACCTCTAATCCACGGGTGGACCGCTTTTACGGAAGGTTTTTCTATTAAAATATTTTTGCAGTCATCGGTTGCGAGTAGATTTTCTTTCCTCCTATATAATACCTTTCCTGAAAACCATACCTATTTTATAAGCGCCGTTTAGCATTTAACAGTCATATTAAGGTACTTTGTGCCTTAACGTTTATGTTAAAAGGAAACGTATTTACTTAGTTTTATCTTCAAGTAAAATAGATTTAGATCGTTTATTTTCTTTCCTGCTTTATCGCTTTCAACATATGAAGCTTAAACGCGTAAGGCCGTCATAAGCATACTAAATACTTTAGCCCCTTCAAGAATGCAGGAATTATTTAAAAAAGGGAGTGTGCAAGAAAAAGAAAAGAAACGTCAAAGCATAAATGTTAAAGATAGAACAAATGTTAATATAATAATAAGCAACAAAAATCTATATAATTTGCATATATTTGAAATTCAGGATTATCTCATATGTGAGAGAATTGGTAGAATAACTTCACCTTTGTAAACTGAAGCTTCACTGAATTAGTTTCCTTCAGGGTCAAATAATAACGGCTTGGAATCTGATGGGTTACGGAAGTCTTGTCAGATATTTTAGAATCATTCTGACAAGTACCAGTCTTGAGCACTAATGATAAAAATCTTGACATATAACGAAGATAGGTTTAACTGGAATTCGTAATTTTCGTTCTCATCCGAAGAAATGACAATTTATAAACAGCATTACATCTTATCGTCTATAGTTTGTACACAAGATTAAAAAAATACATTTAATTTGGGAATTGCAAACAATATCGGTATGCGTTTTTTCATTTTACAGAGGGTAATATTATTATTCTTTGTCACACTCGTTTAAAACCTACCAGTATTTTTTAAATTGTAGCATCCTTTTATCATTACTGTATGAAAACAAATTAATTTTACTTTCTTTATAATAAACGAAAGGAAAACATATTTCTGAGCTTGAAGTGCTAAATAAATGCGGCTTACTTTTTTTTAATGTCACATCTTTGAATTTTCTACGAAGACGGTGTGAAATTATGTCGTTTAAAGCTTAGGTATTTCGTATGTTGAATGAAGATGATGGATGAGTCGTTACTAAAATACACATTTCATTTTTTATCACTGTTTGAACAATGAAACGGCTTTTATCCCATGGATCTTATCACAACTAGTTGGGAAACAAAATCCCTACGTATGGGATTATAGGAATTACATTTATCCGCGTATATTTTTCTGTAAAATCTTTAGGCCTTAACTAAGATTTTAAACAATATATGATGTACTTACAAAACAATACTGGAAGCACAAAAAGAACGTAGTTATCCTACGTAAAGATCCATAAATAATTACATGAATTGATTAATTAAACACTTTCAGCTAATTTTAAATTACAATTTTATTCGTATTTGATTAATTAAAAATACACACCTTCTTTGCTTAAATATAGGACTTTTCTGACAAAGGAGAAATTCTCTCCTAAAACATGCTTTTGAAAATGGATAAATAGCATAAAAATTTCACAATTTAAAATATTTTCAAAATTTCGTTAAGTTTCAGAAAAATGTTCAACACTGAAATTATTGTTCTGAAAAGTAAACTTTTAATTCAAGAAACATATTCAAACAATAACCAAAAACCATAGAAATATTATGGTCAGAATTATTAGGAATAAAATATTCTGAAAAAATATTATGCAAATATACACTCAACAATCATTTACTGCTTTCACAAATGTTTTCAAGAATGTATACATACAAGAAAATAAAGAAATACCGTCTGTAGTCAGGAATGCTTCAGAAAGAGAAAATATCTTAGAATAAAATGTTAATTAAATCTGTTACTTTTAAAATTTCAAAATTTTAATATTTACCATTAATTAAGCAAAGAAGACAAAAGTTAGACTAACATTAAGAAAAATGTCATTAGGTTTATTTGTAAAGAAATCCTCGAGGTGCTGTTTGGCAGTCTCCAAAAAAGTGAACTCCGGGTCGTTCAGGGAATTTTTAAGAGAGGAAAATCCGAGGGGGATAGACCTGGTGAATATGAGGGTGACACAAAAGATGCCACCCATACTCAACAACTGTTTATTTGACATCGAAATGTAAGGTCTCGAAGGAAGACAAAGCACCTAAGCGATTGGTCATTTCTGGGTCATTTGCTTCAGTTTTTGCTTTTAAAACTGCCATTTGAGAACACTATTTTGCTAATTTAATTATCTGATTTGGAGGCAGCAATTTGTAGTTTAACATTCCTTTGGAGTCCTACGATACTCAAAGCATCAGTTTTGAGGAATGCACACCCCCTTTTGATGAAACTAAAAGAGGTTCATTTGCGTTACCCATGAAAGGTATTTTTCTTCTAACCTTATTATATAGCTAGTATACATTACTCATCTCGAATAATGAATTCTTTCAAGAAAGCAATATCTATATTTCTTTTCAGCAAAGAGCCACTTACCAAAATTCGAGCAAGCATATTTTGCTCTGTTGAAATATGGATAATCATACAACGGAGTGGCTTACATACTCAGACTATTTCAATGTTCTGATTCAAGTAGTGTAGTTCTCGGCACATTTAGTCAGTCTGATAGCTCAACTATATATGATGGATTTTCAGTGACAACTTCTTTTAACAGATTTTTCTTTACAAAGGATGGTTGTCCAAAGCGGGAATTATCTTCTAGGCTGAAATTTTCGCCTAGATTGTTCTAAGTTTTTCTACTGCGAAGGGGGGGGGGAGATGTGCCTAAACGCAAGCTAGATTTGCACAATATAAGCAGAAATGACCGCATTTAAACATATTTCTCGACCAAGATCACTCCTTAAAATAATTACAGGAAAACGCGCAGTGATTTGAAAAATCTCAGAACTTACCGGATACTATTAAGTTATTTTTAACTTATTAAATAAAGAATGTTAATACTTTTGAAAATATAATTTCTTTACATATTTAAACATATTTAAACGAGAGAGGCGGAAAATACCACCAGCTGTCTCTGATATATAGTAAATGTACAATTGGAATGACATTTCCTCAATTAGCAGATGAGATGATTTTTTTTTTTTGTTTCCTCATCTTCTTCTCCTTCAGTTATGTATGTCTATTACGAAAAAGAAGCATTAACTGACGTATGAAAAAATTCTATTCTTTACCTTTTATAAGATTCTTTGTTATAAGTACAAATTCGCTGCTAGGGGTATATATGAAAGAAAATTACTTTTCGAATTCAAAAGTTATATTATTTAGAAATTAAAAAAATAAATAAAATAAAAGTGAACCATCATTTTGCGTTCTTCTCCTTCAGTTATATATGTCTATTATAAAAAAGGAAGCATTAATTGACGTATGCAAAAATTCTATTCTTTACCTTTTAAGATTCTTTGTTATAAGTACAAATTCGCTGCTAGAAGTATATATGAAAGAAAATTACTTTCCGAATTCAAAAGTTATATTATTTAGAAATTAAAAAATAAATAAATAAAAGGGAACCACCATTTTGCGTGATCGAAGTATTGATATACAGTCGTAAGCATCGATAACAATACAGTTCTTTAATAGAGAAAAAAGAATATTTTAACGATTATGTTCGTGATTTTATTATGCATTACGAATTCATTTATTTTGAAAAGAGTGTGGAGATTTTGATAGCTATGGATTATGATTACGATCGCGAAAACATTTTGTGCAAATTTTTCTTATATGTATAGTATCATCACATCAAAATTACGAATCTGTAAAGTTACTGCTTCGAGTGAAGCACATTGAAAATGAAACTTAATAAAACATTTTGTAAAATGTCGAGCTAGAAATTTACATATGATATCTTTCATATGCGTCACAAAAATATGAATCTTGGTCTTTAGCATAGCACGAATCACTGAAAAGTCCACCAGAAAATGCATTTAGATAAAAGGCGGAGGCGGAAACCGCAGTTTCGTGAAGTGCTGACGATATGCGATTCATTCAGTTTTTTGAAGATTGAGAGAAACGATTGTGTCCAGAAAGTTTGGTTTATACGATTATACCAAAGCAAGTGAGGGTTACCTTGCCTAAAAGGAGGGATGCCTTCGGCAGGGCCTTAAAAGGGAAATGGGATTGTACTCACATCACACACTCGGAAAACCATGAAAATACCCTTGCAGCAGACCCGTTCACCGCGATTTGAGCCCAACCCGAACTATTGCGTCCAGCAACTTTACCTCTAATCCACGGGTGGACCGCTTTTACGGAAGGTTTTTCTATTAAAATATTTTTGCAGTCATCGGTTGCGAGTAGATTTTCTTTCCTCCTATATAATACCTTTCCTGAAAACCATACCTATTTTATAAGCGCCGTTTAGCATTTAACAGTCATATTAAGGTACTTTGTGCCTTAACGTTTATGTTAAAAGGAAACGTATTTACTTAGTTTTATCTTCAAGTAAAATAGATTTAGATCGTTTATTTTCTTTCCTGCTTTATCGCTTTCAACATATGAAGCTTAAACGCGTAAGGCCGTCATAAGCATACTAAATACTTTAGCCCCTTCAAGAATGCAGGAATTATTTAAAAAAGGGAGTGTGCAAGAAAAAGAAAAGAAACGTCAAAGCATAAATGTTAAAGATAGAACAAATGTTAATATAATAATAAGCAACAAAAATCTATATAATTTGCATATATTTGAAATTCAGGATTATCTCATATGTGAGAGAATTGGTAGAATAACTTCACCTTTGTAAACTGAAGCTTCACTGAATTAGTTTCCTTCAGGGTCAAATAATAACGGCTTGGAATCTGATGGGTTACGGAAGTCTTGTCAGATATTTTAGAATCATTCTGACAAGTACCAGTCTTGAGCACTAATGATAAAAATCTTGACATATAACGAAGATAGGTTTAACTGGAATTCGTAATTTTCGTTCTCATCCGAAGAAATGACAATTTATAAACAGCATTACATCTTATCGTCTATAGTTTGTACACAAGATTAAAAAAATACATTTAATTTGGGAATTGCAAACAATATCGGTATGCGTTTTTTCATTTTACAGAGGGTAATATTATTATTCTTTGTCACACTCGTTTAAAACCTACCAGTATTTTTTAAATTGTAGCATCCTTTTATCATTACTGTATGAAAACAAATTAATTTTACTTTCTTTATAATAAACGAAAGGAAAACATATTTCTGAGCTTGAAGTGCTAAATAAATGCGGCTTACTTTTTTTTCATGTCACATCTTTGAATTTTCTACGAAGACGGTGTGAAATTATGTCGTTTAAAGCTTAGGTATTTCGTATGTTGAATGAAGATGATGGATGAGTCGTTACTAAAATACACATTTCATTTTTTATCACTGTTTGAACAATGAAACGGCTTTTATCCCATGGATCTTATCACAACTAGTTGGGAAACAAAATCCCTACGTATGGGATTATAGGAATTACATTTATCCGCGTATATTTTTCTGTAAAATCTTTAGGCCTTAACTAAGATTTTAAACAATATATGATGTACTTACAAAACAATACTGGAAGCACAAAAAGAACGTAGTTATCCTACGTAAAGATCCATAAATAATTACATGAATTGATTAATTAAACACTTTCAGCTAATTTTAAATTACAATTTTATTCGTATTTGATTAATTAAAAATACACACCTTCTTTGCTTAAATATAGGACTTTTCTGACAAAGGAGAAATTCTCTCCTAAAACATGCTTTTGAAAATGGATAAATAGCATAAAAATTTCACAATTTAAAATATTTTCAAAATTTCGTTAAGTTTCAGAAAAATGTTCAACACTGAAATTATTGTTCTGAAAAGTAAACTTTTAATTCAAGAAACATATTCAAACAATAACCAAAAACCATAGAAATATTATGGTCAGAATTATTAGGAATAAAATATTCTGAAAAAATATTATGCAAATATACACTCAACAATCATTTACTGCTTTCACAAATGTTTTCAAGAATTTATACATACAAGAAAATAAAGAAATACCGTCTGTAGTCAGGAATGCTTCAGAAAGAGAAAATATCTTAGAATAAAATGTTAATTAAATCTGTTACTTTTAAAATTTCAAAATTTTAATATTTACCATTAATTAAGCAAAGAAGACAAAAATATATTAGCAAGCAAAGATAAAAGAAGCACAAAATACGTGAATTATATTAAGAATGTAAACATATGAATAATGCTCCCTTTGCTGTAATTTGTGTGTTTTAAATACTCTTCTAATAACAGAAAATATATATGACTACACATATAAGATATTTTCTAAGATATTGTAAGGAAACTCCGTTACAATAAATAAATAACTGTCACCTATAAGCAGCGTACCTCCAGGGGGATTAACAACACCCTGCTTGACTTTTGAACATCTAAAATACTGTCATGATATTTTTTTCCTTTTGCTTGAACATTCATGTTATGCGAAAGATTTTATCTTTGTTTTGCTTATTACTATTTTATTCCAGGATTTTGATTCATAATTTATTAAGCAATCTTTTTCAAAGGTCTTTGATAAGGCAACTAAACATTTTTAACTCCTCTTTTAAAAACTTTATTTGTAAAATTTACTTTTAAAAATTTCAATTAAAAATATATAATGTTTGGCTTAATATAACATTTTTAATAATTTTAATAATTTAAATTTTAAAACACAGTCAAACGAGAGTCAAAGCACTATTGAAAATTATCATTAAATCCAGGTTATCCTTAGTAATATGAAACGGACAGATGACGGGCAAGAGAAAGATTGCGAATGAACCTGCAGGCGATCCCCGCAGGGGGAGCGGACAAGGAAAAGGACAACGCAACCGAGATGAGACAGACTTGGATTCGCAGTTTGATAAGATATTATTTTTTATTTGTTTTCCGGCAGTAATTTACCTCATTATCTTTAATTTAAATTTTAAAATTTTTATTTAGCCTTTGCATTTTTCTTCGAATTAACCCTTAACAATTTCTACTCATATTTCCGAATTTAAGGATTTATTCGTAAGGCTTTTACTTAGTTTTAGATGTAAATTTTTTATTTCTTCCATACATTTTAATCATTGTTAGTCTCCTATGTACTCTTAATTTTAACTTATTTCTTACATCTTCTCATACTGACATATTTATTTTCCATAATCTTAATACTTATTGTTAATAATTTTTAATATTTTATTTCATTTTCCACAGATTTTGTTTTCATCTCGTTTTACTAATTTCCAAAATACTCCGAATTTTAACTTATTTCTTACTACAACATTTTTTTCCATAATTGTAATACATAATGTTATTAATTTTGCCGTACCACTTAATTTTAGATCATATTTTATCATTTAAAATATAGGCTCTAACACAGTAACCGACATTCACCGCAGTTATACTTCTTTAAATAAATATGATCTAAGTATAGTATAGGAATAGTTTGGTTTGGTTAGGTTAGGTTAGGTTAGGTTTTTTTTAATACTGCACAGCACATAAGAGCTATCTATGTTCATAGAGGACTTTCCGAGGAAAACTGGCTTGTGTCCACGCTAGCCATGGGAAAAATCACGAAAACACTCATGCAGCCAGTTCGTTCTCCGGGTTTCGAAGTAATAGGGTTCAGTAGTGCTTGGTCATTGCTGGGGTTCAGTGGTGCTCGGTCCTGTACTTGGCCGAAACTGTACTTGGAATACCCACTGATGGTCTGTATACACTGCATTTCTGTTTCTGTAAGTACTATCAAAATGTGTGCTGCGAATTTATGAAAATATATTTTCTTAGAAGAATTACTTTTTTAATAAGAACTAACGTTCAGATATTTTATATAGTTTTGAACTTTTTACGTATTGAACTAATGTAAAGTAATTAAGTAAGTACTGAAATTTGTACTTACTTAACCCTCTGGCTGATCATCCCACGATTTCCACGGGCAGCTCAAATGTAGCAAAATTTGCTCATCCCGCGATTTCCGCGGGCATATGTTTTTCTTCCTTTATTGAGGAGCGGATCCCGTTTTTTCCCCGTTTAACCATTGAAATAAATTTTTAGTTTACGTTTTGGCCAAAAGATATCGTTAGTTATCCACTAAATTGCGGCATTTGAAGGCACGTGGTATTAGCGCTCAAACTTCACTTTTTGCCGCTTTTTTTCTTACAGAAATGGCTGCTAGAAAACGTTCAGTGATTATATTGATTATTTAATTATTAATTAGATTAATAATTAGATTGATTATTAATTAGATTTATTGAAACTGGTGCAAAGATTGTGAAGTTGGACTTCGCATTGAACCCTGTTTTGAACTCATGCTAAACTGCATCATGCTAAACTGCATTTCTAAGGTATTTTTTCCTCAGCGATTTATATTTTCTTAAATTTTATACATTTTACTTTTTTATATTATGCAATAAATAGAAATTAACTGTAATTCGACTGAAATTTATTTTTAAAAAGATTTTTTTTGGTGATAACATCTGAAATTGGTTTTTCTGACAACTTAGTTTCTCATGATAAAAATCTATATAAAAAATAATTTCTAGAAAGAAAAAGAACATTTTTCAGTTCTCCAATATATATAGATTTAAAATATGGGACAAAAAATTTTGGAAGCGATTTCGCTCCACAAATTGAGCAGTCAGAGGGTTAATTACTTTACTCTAAGTACTGAAATTTTTACGTATTGCACAAATGTAATAAATTTCGATTTCTCTCATAAAGTTCTTAAATTCGTAACAGTGACATAAAAATATTGTTACGAAATGTACAGGCGCGGTAAGATGGCTTTCCCGCAAAGCAGTTTTAGGTTTGCCATAAAATGACAAGAAAAGGCAGGGTTACCCCAGTTGGAGAGAAATCGCCCATTTGGCGACAAAATTGGCGATATACCATGAGTGCCTCCTCTAGAGTGCGAAATAGTTACTCTCGAGTTAGTCAGTCCGTGCGGAGTCGATCGAGTTGACAGCCGGGCAGCGAGTGCCGAGTGCCGAGTGGGTCATCGAGTGCATCGAAGAGCCTCTTAGTGTATCACGGTTAGTGCATCGTCGAGAGAGTGTGTTAAACTCCGGGAACGACTAAACAGAAGAGTCGGGAGCCGTGCTCTGTGTGTCGTCGAGTGCATCGCGAGTTGTAGCGTGGAGAGTCTCCAGAGTAGGGGGAGTTCCGAGAACGACCGAGCAGAATCGGGAGCTGTACTCTGGTGCTTTGCAGTGAAGCTGTCTCCACCGTTATAGCCTTATAACCTGAAGGCTGTGTCGCTGATTGTTCCACCGAGTGCATAGTAGATCTTCGACGACTGTAAAACGTGACTTTAGAGCTGTCCTGATTAATATTGGCTAAATAAAGTGTGTTTCGACACTTCATCAAGTGTCGTCGTTATTCACTCCAATTCTACGAACCCCGTACGAACGTGAAGGAAGAAAATAACGTAGCAACTGGTGTCAGAAAAAAAAAAAACGTAACAATATTTTAAAAGTTTCAACAGATTAAAATCAAATGCGCAAAATTTACTCGCTCCAAATTTTTCTAAATCTTGTTTCATAAAAAGGAAATGTGCCTTTCTTAATTAAACAACTTAAATTTCCCCGCTTCTATCTTCAGGTTTTGTTTAATTTTCATGACATATTACTGAATATAGGTATGAGATACGTTTTATTCTGAAATGCATGCTATGCAAGGCTAATCGGATTATCTGATATTCTAGGAATTATCTTATGCTTGACAAGAGATTAGTTAAGAGATTTTTTATTAAAATCCTTCATTCAATATATTTATTGCAGGGTTTCAATTCAAAATTCTTCAGTTGGCGGTATTTTTATCATTCCTACATATTGTCTCGAAGAATTTAAATTAATGATACTTCTGGCAGTTTTGAACCATGCGAAGATAAATTTTCTTTTATTGATTAACAAATTCGGTTCTAAGAACTACTTTTCCCATTAACACCTTTTTTTATACGGACTCCGAATGAAAAATGTAACTTTACTGAACTGTGTAGTGATTAAAATTTTGGCAGTCTGAAAATTTATCTTTAATTCCTTTCTTAAAGTGAAACCGCTGGTCTAAAAGTAATTGTTAATGAAATATTAAGATGTAGAATCTTTTAGAAATAATTTTTTTATGAAATACAATTACAAACAATAACAACTGCGCTCTAGGTATTTGTGCTCCAAATGTTTTATTATGAAATATGTATACTTTTAAATCTGATAGCAAAAGATAAAATAAGAAACACGTCAAAGTTTGCAAACACAATGCTTGCAATCACCGCGCAGTACAAGAGCTTAGACGAGCAGTGTTTTTAATACTGCCGTTATCCTTAAATTTTTCTGTTCGTGACTATGTAATAGACCTGCGTGTCATTTTACTGAAAAGCAACGAAGGAAACTGAAAAAAATGACGAAACATGAAAAATTTATGCGCTGTTTACCAGTTTAATAACGTGTGTGTCAGACCATGATAACTCTGTCATAAATGATGAGAATCCAAGAATGCGTGGGCGGTGCTCCGAGTTTGAAGCTAAACAAATCCGATGCCATATAGTTAAGAAATCTACACTGGGAATAAACATGCAGTTCTTACCCCATACTATTTTGAGAACACTTTGAGAACTATTTTGAGAACATACTATTTGAGAACACCGTATACTTATAAAGCTCTAATTCAGGTGCATATTCAAATATGACTGTAGAGAAATCTTGCGAAAAAATTTCTACTATTATTCTTTCTTTAATCTGATAGTGTACGGCATTTTGCTAAAATAATTTTTTTTTGTCAATTTTAGAATTACAAAATTTAAAGCATACTCAGAAATATTTAAAAGGTTAAAAAAGAGTTATTTCTCTAAATTTACATATAAAGCTTTCTACTTCAGTGAAGTGAGCATTATCGTTATAAATAAAGAAATTAATAAACAAAGAGAAATTTAGTGGATTACGTACAGAGATTCAAAACACAAAGTAAACATTTCAGACTTAATATCCCCATACCACATAGTTAATTAATTTTTTTACATATAAAAAAAACTAAGTAATAATTATTTTTATACTTAACAATTCTTTTACGATGTACTTACTTGATAATACATAAAACAGGCTGAAGCTGAGTTTCAAAATGGCAAGATCAGATGGGAATACAAATACCGAATGCCGCAAAAACATTTAATGAAAACGATAAAAAAAGTGTCAAGTATTTAATAAATTTTACTGATTTGAAAAATAAATGTCAGCTCCGTTTCGATCGGTCTAAAATTTAATATCACATCTTTTATTTTCTTTAAAAATAACTTCCTCGTTTTTTCTCGTATTTTTGTGTGTACTTTCCTCTTTAAGATCTTGTTTATTTAAATTAATCAGTCATTTTTCCGTTAGTTCTGTTTTTTTCCCCCTACTCGTCTTCGTAACAATACAAATTAGGTCAACTATTTGAGAAATAACTAAAAAAGAGTTATTTAGTTAGTTTGCATTTTTAAATAATAACTACTGTATGTTTATTACTGTTTTGTAGACTAAATGCCAATATATCCTTGTTCCTGCAAAAGGAAGTCAGCTTTTGAGCTGAAGCTTCAAAGCCAAGCTGAAGGCAGTGTAGTGAGTGTTGGTTGTTTGCTGTTTAGCATTTGTTAATTTAGTCTACTAGCTTGGAGGGACTTCTTTTAATGTAAACAGAAGATTTTTAATCTATTTCGAATATTTTTTCTCCGAATACTTCAGTTTGTAGTTTTAGTATTGAATTGTTTGTAATTTTAGTTCGTAACATTTCTTAAACTATAGAGATTAAGCAAATATTCATTATTTTTTGAGTTATTGACTTGAGTAAGGAATTTAGTAAAGATTACGGCAATTCGACTGAGCTATTTAGCAGAAATATTATACGTTAAAGTAAAACGTTAAGCAGAGTTACACTGTAAAACGTTTTTATTATTCTTTAAAAACACCTGTTTTTTACATGAACAAATTCAATCCTTTAATAACTATGTAACTTTTACTCTAGTGTATCAAAACGCCTCATCAGATTTAAGCGCTGATGTATGAAAAAGTTCGTCAGAATTTAGTGATTACATAGATTATTCAGCTTATAACGTATTTCTTCCGCCTTCGAAGTATGCCTTCGTGGTGTAGTGGCCAGCATGCTCGACGCGAATTCAAGAGGTCCGTGGTTCGAGTCCCGAAGAGGGCATTGTTCATTTTTTATCTCTCCTGTTTTCAAAAAATTACATAATGCTTCTACAGTGGCGCCCGAAGTAAAAGATGGTGAATGATGATTCTTCACCAGCAGGATTTGGCGATTGGGTCCCCTAATACCCATTCGCCCTTTAAAAGGGGGAGTAAATAAGGTATTTCTCCCGCCTTCTTAGCGTGCCTTCGTGGTATAGTGGTCTGCATGCTCGGTGCGTATTCGAGAGGTCAGTGGTTCGATTCTCGGCGAAGGCATTGCTCATTTTTCAAGGGTCCTGCTTCCAAAAAATCCTAATGTCTCTACAAATTTATAAAGCATTTACGAGATATATAAAGTTAATTTTACCTTTGAATGCAAATTTATTATAATTATTTATCTTATTAAAATTAAACGTGTATTTTAGCAAAACCAAGTTTTCTTTTCTCTCATCAGGAACATCACGTTCGTTGCGAAAGAAAATAATTGATTGAAAGTATCATTATTATACTATAATCCATACATTAATTCCATTTTAAAGGGCAAAAAAGGAATGTTTGATGCTATAGAGGTAAATAAAACCAATGAATGCATTTCAGGTTTAGTTCTAGAAAAATAAGTTGGATGAGAAAGATTTTCAGTTTTTACCCTCTCAGAGTAAGTACAAAGGTGAGACCATTTTTCTCAGCATAAGTAGAGAAATTTGACCTGTTTTGTCTACGTCACAGAAGCATTTAAACTTTCGGAAAGATTTTTTAAATTTCACTCTGCATGTCTTTTAAGCCAGCTTTGTAATTGCTGCAAACTGCAACTAAAAATTTCTATAAAAGGACATACTAATATCATTCTGCTGATTGATCAAAACTTGGACGAAAGTCATCAAGATTTTCTACAGTGCTGGACTGTGTTGAAAAGATTGACGCCATCTACTGAATGTTTTATTATCGTCGACTGAGACATTAATAAACAGTAGTAGCATTTGCTTGTTCCATTGAATTGTTTGAAAATAGAATTCGCATCAGTTATTTACAGATAGAAACGAAAATTAAGCTATAATATTTTAATACTAATTGGAATTAATTATTCTGGCAATTATTTGATTCGCGTATCACTGTAGTCACTCTAGAAAAACTTTACCAGCAAAAGATAGTAGAAGAATAGCAGATCAATGAAACAGCGCATTTAACAAACTTCTTAAAGGCTTCATAATATGAAGAAGACAATTTTGGGGCTGATTCGAAACTATAAACTAAACTAAAAAAAATATTACGCCTGAATTTTAAGTTTGCTTGCTGGATTAATGGAAAAGCATACTAAGGCTATCTGCTATAATTTCAAATGTTAAGTGCAGATTCGTTTCCTTTAACATAAAATTTATGACGTCAGTTAAATTATTAAACTAGTGATGGATAACTTCTGTGTTTTCCAGAGCCAGTTTAAAACTGGTCATGGTCTCGCGTTAAGTTATATTTAGCAAATATTGAGGAATACAACCTAGAATAGTAAACATCGATTTTTTTCACGATTTTTGTAGCATTAATTTCCAGTAATCTTTTTATAAAGCTAATTTTAAAATAGAAAGACGTATGAAAATGCACAGAAATTCGAAAATTTTGTTAATTAATAATAATGATATCTGTTAACTTCGGTCATTAATTAGCCATCACTGATTTAAACTAGCGCAATTAAGGATTTTTATTTCATTTCTGCCATCTCATAAGCAGTTATTCCTCTTGCGCTTTGCATAATTTAAATAATCCTTTTTCCATGTAATCCATGTAAGATGTTTAGGCAAAAAAGAATATAGGCACTATTTCCCTAAAATTGATCCGAGGTATGTATATACTTCCATTAAAATATCCTTAGATAAAGGAAGAGAATTTTATAAGATCAAGTTCAGCATTCTGATACGGAGGATTATGTAAAAGTGTGAAAATTACAATAACTCCTCATATCAGTATTCTTAAACTCAGTAATCTCAACTCTTAAACTATTGTAACTGGAAGCTAAAATCTTGCAGAACCTACCAGACTGAGGCGAGATATCGCTACGTCTTAAAGAATTCACAAGTACTTGAAGAAGTTTGTATTTAGTCTTAAATTGAACAGTGCAGGCACAGCTGGCCAGAGTGTTTAAATAACAGTAAGAAACGGCTGCCAGAAGCTCTAATCTAAACATACGGATACTCATTATGAAGTGATTTATGCGGCCACAGAAGGTGCTTTAATGAGATATATAAGAAAATTAAGCCACTGAGGGCATATGACTTTGATGAGCTAGTAAGTGAAACTCCAGCAGAACGGTCAAGAAAATGAGGAGACGATTGATTCCTTTACTGCATGAGTGCAAAATCTAATGAAGCGCGAAGACAAACAAAAGTCACGCCGCGATAGAAAACAATTAAACGTTGCCAACCAAAACTAGACTACGAAGTTGTAATCTCTAAGCATGTGAATAGCAAATGATATTCTAGAATGATTTGGTAACTATGAACTTTTGAAAATTTTGCAGCATCACAGCTAAGTCCAGTTTCGAAGATATGCTTATTTAGTAATGTGGTCGTTATGGATCAGTTGTTTCTAATCAGCATTACAACTGATGAATAAAAGTAATGCATGTGCATTTACAACTCTTCTCAGAGTTCTAATCTAAACATTCAAAACCCTCAGCTTAAATTCACACCAACCTAATTTGCATTCTGGTCAGGACTGTGGAAAGAAGTTCTGTAAAGACTTAAATAACAATAAGTGGTTGATTAACATAAAATACCTTGCAACTCAAACTGCATGCGGATCTGATACGCGATCTGAAAACAGCTGACGGGCCAGAACAAGGCTTTAACAATATTTTAAAAATAAGTTTAACAAAACTAAAAAGAATAATTAAATTTTAAATTTCATTTATTAAATGATTATCAAAACGTAAACTGTAATAAAAACATAAAGATTTTTGTTTAATTTATAAATTTAATTCAGGTTTATATTTATTGTTTATTAAGTCTGGAGATTGGTACCTGCAGGAAAATACTGTTGGTTACACTTTGTAATTCAGGCACATTGACAGTTAAATATTAAGTTTTAGACTGACTTTTAGTTCAGTTAACTCTAATAAATTAAACTAACCACTAAATAATTTGCTTTTAAGCTAAAGTAAAAATAAACGAATTATGAAAACTTTTCAAGAGGGACAAAATATGAGAATAAAAAATGACAATTCTTCTCTTAGTTATTAAACTTTTTCCCACACTTACAGAACAAAATACACATGTTTATATGTAAATAATTACAAACCTTATATTTTTTCCCTCCTTTCCGCATGTCCTTTGTTGTATAAGTGGAAACACTCTCGACACGTATTTGGGAGGTCCGGAGTTCGAATTCCGGGGACGGATAACCTGCCCGATATAACCTGTTGAACTCAGCAACTTCCTTATTTCTCATTACAGCTTGATAGTTAATGGCATTTCTATTTTGAGAAAACTTGTCACTCCGGAGAATCTAGAAACTATCTGTATCATTCATTGTTAGATACTCAGTCAATCGGGTTCTTTTCTTAAACTTGTCAATTTTGACCTGCGAAAGAAAAACAAATCTGTTCGCATATAAGTATACTCCCAAACAAAGCGATTGTTCTCATTGCAAAAACTCGCGATTGTGTGTATATACCTTTTGACAAGTAAGAATAAAAATTAATCAAATCTACATCTTCAAAATTTGAATGAGATTTATATTAAATTATAAGCTAACTAGCTACATTTGTAGATTTTCTGGCTTGTTATTCCCGTTTGCTTTGAATGGTTATGAAAACAATCTAGAACTGGACTTCAAATCAATAATCAAATAAATCTTTAAAATCTTTATCCAAAATTGTAACAATAATATTATTGTATAATTCTTGAGATTTTTTATTTAAAATAATAGTATAGGATTTAAGCTGTAGGAAATATACGAATTTTTTTTAATCCCAGCTGTGTTTTCCCTAATTGCAATTTAACTTTAAAAAATTTAATACAGGCTTATATGTCAGTGATAAGTTCATTCTTTCCTTGCAGTTCTTTAAGAGAATATTTAAATGGCCGTTAAATGCAAAGTATAAATCTTAACCAGGGCAATAAACGACCTCGAGGGGCTGTGCAAGCTATCACGGCTTTTAAGCTTCAGATGTTGATTGAGTGAGTTGAAAACAGTTTTTGTAGATAACATTTTATTATATTTAATGCATCTAATAACTCGCTTTGTTGAAACATATGTCTGTAAATTGGATTTGAGAATATTTAATTGCGACAAACTGGAATAAATTTCATTCTAGTAAGAAACTAAGTCTAAATTTCTACTTAGTCTAAATTTCGACGTTATTAAATTTTTACATAGAATGAATAAAATTTTTAATTATTTTATTTAAAAACTTCAATTATTGAAATATTGCTGATGACTGAGAAAGTTATATATATATATATATATTATAGAAAATTTTTAATTTGGGTAGAAAATGCAGTCAGGGTTAAATGGTTCAAGAGATACACATGATTAAGATACAGTAAAACCTATCAGAGTGTTCCTAAGATGACCACCTTTGAAAGCGCTAGTATATTTTAGAACATAATTAGCTAACGGCATTGAAACATGACCATGGAATTGGAGATGGTAGCAATAGGAATATTTTTACTGAATTTAATGTTCGACTCACTAGATATTGAGAAAATTAAATATGATTATTACAGAATTGAGAAAAAGATTTAAAGTATTTGCATTAAAATACTATTTTTAAAGCATTTCTTTTTATTATTTTAAATCTGAGACAATATTTTACGTACACGAATTTTAAGTTTACGTAGATTTTCAGTCTAGGCTGAACTGAATAAATATAGACTGAGTTTTGAAAGCTGAATTGTAGCTGGTAATAGAATTTTTAATATCTGTGTAATCCAGCACTTAGAAGGAAATGCTACTTTTAATCACTATTGAATTTTTGAGAATTAAGTAATTATGTGCATTAGTTACTATATATACGTTAGGCATGTTGAAAAATGTGGAAACGATGTATCGATATTTTCTCAGAGATATTATTACATGAAATTGTAGAGAATTGTGATTGCATTAATGTACAATAGTGTATTTTGATACCTTTAATACTACCCAATTGTTTTTTTTTCTGAATGACACTTTGAATTTGAAAATATTTGAAAAAGTTAGAGAAATCTTTTCTATGTATCATCTGTTCTCTTCTCCCATGCAATGCTGTTTGAAGCATACTGAGGAACTATTACTGCATTTTTTCAATTCCATTAATAATTAAACAACTGCTGAATTTGCACTAATTACTACTACTAATTTGCACATTTTAAGGTTTATAAATATCATGGAATATAATGAACGTATATGGGGTATCTCGCTTAAGAGTGCACGCATTTCAGTGAGGGGTAGGTTACTCAAAGAAGATTCAAAAATACATAGCAGTATAAGGCTAGAAACGCATTCGTAGCACGCTAGAGGCCACTGCTGTAGAACAGTTAAATTCTCCGCGAACAAAATTAGGCATTCGACAATCAACTGTAGAATGGTAGGTTTCAGTAATACCGAATTAGTAGATATAGCACACAGAGCAGCTGACTGCATTAGGTGAGCCATTGGTGCACCGTTACAGTTTGCGGAACCCGAATCTCCAGATGTTTGCACGGCTGCATCAAAGATTGTACAATACGGTATCTTTCGGGACAAGTCAAAAAACGGAGAAAAATAATGCAGACACCTGGAAGTAGAAGAAATGGTGTTTTCTTAAGCAGAAAGGAATCCACATATCAGCACATGAGCGATCGTTACAAATCTTAGCGTTTCTAAAACCATCATCTGGAGAATCCTGTACTCGAACCACTTGTATCCATACTACAAACAACGCGTACAGAAACTGCTTCATGCTGATAATGCGTCATAAGTTGCATTTGCCGAATGGTACGAGTAGAAGTTTGGGAAGCAATCTCATTTTCCAGCTGCTAACTGTTTACCAACGAGACTTTCTTTAGCAGAAAGGGCTGCTACTATGCATGTGAAGCACATGCATGGGCAGTGAACAAACCCATGAGTACCCGATCACGTGCAGAATACCGATTTTCCATCAATGTTTGGAAGAGCATTGTTGACGACCACCTAATAGGCCCATATCTCACGCCTGCTCATCTGGGCGCACGGTCACATATGATTTTCGAGTAGGAAATCTTCCCCGGATTGGTAGATGAGCAAAGTATCCAGTAGCTGTAGAGCAATGATATAATGGCACTCAAGCGAATTTTATTATTTCTATTCGGAATTTTATTCTTTCTATTTCTATTTTCTATTTAAAAAAAAAAAAAAGATCAATTAAGTAATCAATTAAGTAAACAGCGATCATCGTTTGATCAAGTATCCGAGTTCGACAGAGGAAGGATAGTGGGCTACCGATAGTGTGGATTATCTTTCAAGGAAATCGGTAGTCGTGTTGGACGAAGCCAAACAGCTATGATGCGGATATGTGACCTTTGCAGGCAGGAGAGTACGACGGACCAAAACGTGTTCGATCGCATCCACCTCAGTGCACCACTTCACGTGATGACAGGAACATTGTGCGCATGGCAGTGACGGATCGCTCAGTCACATCACGAACCATAGTACAGCACATTCAGTCTGCAATGCATCATCCAGTGTCTGCGCGTACCATTCGACGCCGTTTACAGAAGAGTGGTCTGTCCGCAAGACACCCATTGCTTCGTCTACCCTTGACGCAGAACCACAGACGTCTCCTCCGCCAATGGTGCGATGAAAGAAGGATGTGGACGGCAGAATGGAATGAAATTGTCTTTACTGATGAGTCACGCTTCTCTCTGCAACAACACGATGGTCGGATTCGAGTCTGGAGACACCGTGGAGAGAGGATGCTGAACAGCTGCATTATGCACCGCCACACTGGTACTGCACCGGGTATTATGGTATGGAGCGGTATTGGATATCACTCTCGTACTCCTCTAATACGCATTGCCGGTACTTTAAACAGCGAGCGCTACATCTCCGAGGTGTTGGAGCCAGTTGTCCTTCCTTACCTGCAGGGCTTGCCCACAGCCATATTTCAACAGGATAATGCGCGACCACACGTGGCACGCATTGTACAAGGGTTCTTCGTCAATTGGCAGATTGAATTGCTTCCCTGGCCGGCTCACTCTCCGGATCTTTCGCCGATAGGAAACATGTGGTCCATGGTTGCTGTACGACTGAACCAGATTACATCTCAAGCTGCCACACCAGATCAGCTTTGCCAATGTGCGGAGGCTGCTTGGTCTTCTGTAGCCCAAGAACACATCCAAAGTCTCTTTGAATCAATACCGAGGCGTGTGGCAGCGGTGATCTAAAACAATGGCGGCTACTCTGGCTACTGATTCTGGAAGGAACCACACTTCCCAGAAGTCTATAAATTTAATCATTTGATACTTGGTCAACATGTTATCTACTAAATACATTTTGTTGAGATATCTCTTGTCTTTCTTGGTGTTGCAATTTGGGTGGCCAGCAGTATAACATAATAAACATGTAAATGCATTAGAACTGGAAATTGAAAAGAGAGGATAAAATTCCACTAATATCTGAAAGAGGACAAAAACTCACAGTGTACATTGGTAGTGTAAATTATGCAACACTATCACATTTGAATACATAGTTGTAGAGTCATTAGTTTTTTTGAACCAGGAGACGTGAAAAATGTGCAGTGCCCTCTCCGCGAGTAGATCTCTTGAATACGTTTCGAGTACGGTTCCACTTACACCACGAAAGCATGTGGAAAGGAAGGAGAAAATACCTTATATAGTTTTGAAGATTATATAATACCTTCATATATGCAATGACAAAGGATTGAAATAATTATGTCTATTTTATGGTTTTTAAATGAATTTTGAATGAAACCGAATATCTTCGAAACTCCGAGAGAAAATATCCCAAGCAGCATTATTTTCAGTTGGAAAGAGAAATCAAGTGTATGTGGGGTAATTTAACAGAAATTTACAAACTACTTTAAAATATTCATGTGTAAATACAATTTTTAAGAAGTTAAATCAAGCAGATTACGATGCAGGATTACTGGGACGTATACTATATAATCAGCTGGTTTAACTGACACACATTCAAATTTTCATGATTATAAATTTTTTTAAGAAATGTTCTTATTAAATTTCTTTTGAAAATATTGTGATTACTCAATGGAAAATTTTGATTACAATTTACATGATTATCTGTTCTAATCTTGTCAGTGTAAACTACGATTAAGGATAATTTATTTTTTAAAGTAAATATACATATCTAAAATTTAGCATGTAGATCACTATATATTTATAATAAATACATAAAGAAACTTAATAAGAGGCAAAAATTAAAAACAAATTTTTTATACCCGCCCTGCGGTATAGCTGCAGGATTGAAGTAAAATAAACATAAATCATCTAAAGTTAAAAGTAAATTGTTGTGGAAGCAAGGCAATTCCTCAATAATATTAATAATTGCATCCTTGTATAAGAGGTTTAATACAATATCTAAACGATTCAAAATTAAAAGAAGGATTATAGTAGTACAAACAATTGCTTTTTATAAAACTAAGCACTTTTGGTGTCTTAAATCAAATTTTGTGAAAAGAAAACTTTATGAAATTTTGAATATTCATCACTCATTAAGTACTATAAGCATAAATGATAAATTATAACACAATAAATATTCAGTGGTTGTATATTTGGTGGCTCTGGTGTATGCTATAAAGGAATTTATGAATATACATATTTATATATTAAATGTCAAATACGACTCTTTTGAATTTATAGAGTAAGTTACTATAAAGAATAAACAGTTAAAAATTAAATTTATGCATTATAAAAATTAACTAAAATTTTAAAAAAAGTGAAAAGTGAATAAATTAATAAAAAGATATGGCCTTGATGACAAAAGAAAGGTAAATATTTTAAGCAATATTCTTAGCAGTCAGGTAATGATTTTAAAATTTCCTATTACTTAATATAGCCCAAAATATTTTTTCAGTATATATTGAACTGTAATTTTGCTATCTATAAAGAATTCATATCAAATACATGAGTGAACATTTTGTAATCTATTTTTCATTAAATGCTGCAAAAACATGCCATCAACAGGGAATGGGTTAAGTTTGCTTTCAATTAAAAAAAGATTTTTGTTCCTTATTCATACAACCGATCATTTACCTCTACGCACAGGTGCATAGAAATACTCTTCCTACGCAAATGCATTTATGAGCAAAATATATTTTCTTTGTGGAAGTAAAAGTAATCTTGGGGTAGCAGTTATTCTTTAGTATATAAAAATAAGAAGGAAAAGAAAAGGTATTTTCCCTTGACTAAGCTGCACTTAGAATTGCGGCTTTACTCGGAAACTGAGGGCTGCTTGTCACTTGAACTCAATTTTTCTTCATTTTCCTTTTTCATGGACTGCATATTTCCTTGTTTCAAGACTGAATGACCTCAGTTCATGCACGAAGTGAGTGATCTTATCTCGCTTACTTTTATTTTGACCTCTTCCTTTCTTTGTGTGATGTCAAGAAAATTTATTATTCCGCAGAATATAGGCGTTAAAGGCGTTCGCAAACTAGGTAGTTTAACCTTTAGGACCATGAAGTCTCCACTGATATGACGACGTTAGTTTTCCTTCAGAATCTCATCCATACCGTTAAAAAGAAGTTAAAAAAAAAGTAGAAATTATAATTAAATGTTCCTGTTATTCATAAAATGGAAGACCAGTTACATTTACACGATTTAGGAAAGCGTGACCTTAGATTTTACTTTCGTGTAATGATGT
The DNA here is from genome assembly GCF_044657685.1 of Stegodyphus dumicola. Classification (NCBI taxonomy): domain Eukaryota; kingdom Metazoa; phylum Arthropoda; class Arachnida; order Araneae; family Eresidae; genus Stegodyphus; species Stegodyphus dumicola. The sequence continues at coordinate 189,970,629 of NC_140781.1, forward strand.
TAATGAGAAAAAATGCAGCGAGGCCTGAGACAAAATCAGATTTGTTTGAGAACAAACTGCAAAAATAAATGTAGTGCAAAAGAGTTAAGCAATTCAATTTTATTCAGTTAGGAAAGACGTCAGTAAATAAAAATAACAAAATTAACCGTACAATTGATTAAGAATTTCTGTGACAAAATATATTGAATTTTCTTAAAAAGCTATTGTTTTAAAAATGAAGGCAAAATTCAGAGTTATGTGACCAGAATGCAGCAATATATTAATAAAAATAAATCTCATTTAGTATTTCCTGCCTCAGAGATTGATTAAGTGTAGTTTTGTTTTGCACATACCGAAAATTTTTTATATCTTTAGGGACACTTTCATCCCAAACAGACCATTACATTAATGAAAAAAAAATGATATCAGGTCTGAAATTCAAGGTAAATTGTTAGTCCTCTAAGCTATAAACTTTTTTTTTTCATTTATTTCACTAGACTTTCAAAGTAAAAAAAAAAAAAAAACTTAAGCCTATATTGAATAAGAATTAATGAAAGGAAATTGAATTAATGAAATGATTTATGAAAGGGAAAATACAAGCAGCTAATAGCTTCAAATATTCAATAAATAATTGGTGTGTGTTGGTGTATTTAATTATGGCAAAGCACACTAGGGCTATTATCTGCCTAAGAGGAGGGATGCCTTTCGTGGAGGACTTTCTAAGGGAAACTGGCTCGTATACACGTTACACATGGGGAAAACCACGAAAACGCCCATGCAGCCAGCCCGTTCGCGGGATTCGAACCTCGGACCGAACTACCAGTGTTCAGCGTCTTTACCGCTCGGCCGCTGGTGGGCTATTCAATAAATAAAGTTGGCAAACAAACAATTCTGTTGGATCTGAAAGAATAATTATTGCATGTAAATGCATTAGCATTAACATTTATTTTTGGCAAAAAGTTTTGCGAAAGAACAGTAGAAAGTGCATAAGATAGCACAATGGTTATTGAGATGTGTTATGTACATAAATAAGAGAGGAGTTTATGAATTGCCCATAGAGCACCCAGAAAAAGTATGAGGTTTAGACGATAAGGAAGTAAAGCATGCAACCCCAAACGCACGTCGAAAAAAATATATAGTTGTAGAACCCAAATGACAAGAAATTTTTTTTTTTTCTTGGCTCAGTGGGTACCATTTCTGTTGTAGCTAGCCGCCCACACGCAGCACTTCACCTTTCAAGGATGATGACCTCGAGAAGGCGATAAACACGAAAAGCTCGTTAGTTCTTTCTTCAACGAGAACAAAAACTTTTGTAGCAAAATGGCAACAAAAATGATTATAAGGAATGGATTTTGAACAGTGATATGACAAAAAAAAAAAAAAAAAAAAAAAAAAAAAAAAGAAACTATTGATTAAATTTCGTCAGCGACATTTGGGAACTCAAGCTGAATAAATTCGAAAACTTCAATCCGAGAAAAAATGAATGCCGACCCAAAACTTCTAAAAATCGAACTGAAAATCACTAATAAAGATCACTGATGGAGAATAAGATTATCTGTAGAATTATATTAGATCTTCTAAGTTTACGCTTATATACAAATTAGTTTCTTTAGAAAATATCATTTATAATTTTTCCTAGAGTGATGCTTACAACAAATTATCATTTCTGGGATTTAGATTGCTACTTTTTTAAATAGTTAAGATACAACAACTCGGTGTTCTCGATTTTTACTATTGACAGCTGTGCATATTTAACTGATCATTACTTTAAAAAATGCAATTAACATTGTTGATTTTGATAAAAATAATCACTGAAACATGCTTCTTTGGTTAGAATCCTAAAAACGGTATCAAAGCAATGCAATTCTAATGATACTGTAACAGTTTTTTCTATTTTGCTAAGTACTGAAACTGAGCCTGTCATCTCACACACAACATAACAAAAGCACTATCTACCTTTCCCTACCCTTTTAAAATGTTGTGCCTTAATAATATTTACAAAGAGAATTATAATGAAATAGCATGCATAATCCCAATTTAATGCACATAAAAATATATGTTATTTTATTACTTTTTGGACTCAGAAATATATTGCAACTAATTTGACTACAACATCTAAATGCGTAAGGAATGAGAGAATGAAAATTAAATTAAATGAAAAATGAAATGAAATTAAATTAAAAAGAAAAAGTAAATTCTTTACTTAAATCTTCCTTTCTTCACATGTATGAGCTGTTCGGCTAGAATGCGAAGAGAGAGGGAAATAATAATTCTCTTGTATTTAGGACTGAGATCCCTCTTCAAAACATCTAAAAGCATCAAATCTGAATAATGTTCTCTCAGATTTAGGTGAAAATTACAAAACAGAAGTTGCTTATTTTGACGATTAATGTTTCCGTTTTCGTCAAAGCGGAACTCGTTCTTAACTTTATAGTTGGTTTCAAGCAACTGCTACTTTTAAATATCTCCGCAAATTTTCTGCTACAGTATGTGATAACTTTTTGCTTAATTTATGAAATTATTCTTTTTAATAAATAGGACTTTTGCTCTGCGGAGACTGTATAAAAAGTTAAATTTCTTTATCTGCAGACTTGTTCTACCCTCAGTATCAAATCTGTTTCGTAAAATTCTCTATCTTATATTAATAAACTTTGTGACTCGAAATATGTAACTAGAAACCGTATTTAAAGTAGTAAAGTTTGTCGCATCCTTTTTTTTTTTTTTTTTTTTTTTTTTTTTTTTTTCAAACAACGTCTGTTCGATAACCAGTTCCAATGAAAAAGAGGGAAGCCAGTAGTATCACCTAGTACATCCTTTAAAAGCGTCTAATATACAACCATGAATAAACGCACAGGTAATTTGACAGTGAAAACATTTTACAAAATTAATAATAGTTTTGTTGGGTTTAACAGACATTTCTAACGAATATCGAAAATGCAAAAGACATCCAGATAATGCAATGACGACGTGGGAAAGAAACTTTGAGGAACAGAGGGTCCACTAATTAAATACTGTAGGTAAGAAAATTATACGCACCAGACAATATAGCAGTTGTGAAAATGTCCATTGAAGTCCGCAGCTGTCAGCTGGTCGATATGTGAAATGCCTCCGACTATTTGAAACTACTGTCAGACGCAGCTGGAAACATCGCAGAGAAAATAAAGCAAGAAGAAAACACCCTAGTACAAAATAACCTGAGATAAAAAAAAGGCAAGGAAAAAACATCGCACTAGAAAATAAAGAGATTAAAATTTTAAAAGCTCTTTTAAAACACTCTCCTATAAAATATCACGGTAAAATATGAATCACGTACAAATCATAGCATGACGAATATCACCGCAAACATGTGCTTTTAGACTTTAAAAGTTTTAAATACACATTCATGTAATGATTTGTGAGCCCAAGAAGAAATGAGGAATATTTTTGTATCTACATCTCATATTTTTTTATTAAATGTATAAAGTATCTTCTGTTAATTAACCAATTGTTATGTTTTTTGGTTTTTAGTATAATTTCTCCTTTCCGAATTCCTCACCAGAATGCAAATTAGTTTTGCGTGTATTTAAGCTGAGCGTTTTAAATCTCGAGAGAGAGGGTGGCATTGCGAGCTAAGTAGTTAGATTCTGCCAGCTCTAATTAAATGTAATTATTTGGCTTTGTGCTTTCTCGCCGCCAATGCTTTAAACTGAAGAGCCAGAAATTTATTGAGCTAGGTTATTATTTAATTCAATCTGTAGTCTTAGATTACTCAACGTTTAAAGATATTGACTGTTCTTATTTTAATTTGTATTCCCACAGGCTGTGGTTATTGTAACACAAAGTCGTACTGTTATGTTCAAAGTTCCGGTTGGATAAAAAGGTTGTTTTATAACCATCCTAAGACTTGTCGTTTTATTTCAGATATAGCGATAACTTTCCACACGTCTGTTAGGATAATAGGACAAAAGTTGCAACAAATGTTAAAGAAGCGTATAACCTTACAGATGGCCCTCGAATCAATTACGGGCCACGTCTCAAGACCGTGCAACATTTAGCCTGCCCCCTCCGAAGATTATAAGTTCAACCGCCGCCAGGAAACCCGATGAAAGGCTTCGGGTTCATTTTAGAAACTATGCGAGCGTCGATGAAATCAGCCATTATTCTAGATAGAAGAAGTTCGGTAATTATCATTTTGGAATAATTAAAGATGCACTATTTACTTTCCCTTGTTGCAGAATTAGAGAAGATCACCATAGCAAACTATGCACTTCGATGACAGGCAGCGTAACAAAAGCATGGGTAAATTTTTGTTGGGTGAATGTTAGAAGTTTGAAGCGTTTAAAACCACCCTTGTGAAAACATTCCCTGTGATGAACTAGGAGCGGAACGTTTCGGTAGATATCATAATAAGGCTGAAGATTTAGAGGGTTTTATTTTAACGAAAATACAAGTCATGAACTTACTATATAAAAAAACAAATGTAGAGATTATCCAAATCATATTGCCTAGGCTGTTACCACAGATTCAGAATTTTGTTGTGTTACGAAACCAGGGTACGCTAGAACAATTAATCAAATTAGCTGTGAAGTTTGAAGCATGCGAGAGTCAATGAATACACGTACAGCGGGATATGAGCAGAGCATCGAGCGAATATTTTCCGTACATTTGTAGCGCAAGGAAATCTAAATTTTGACAAGAGTAGACGATTTGATAACCGGAAAAAATTTCACTCGCTAATGGTGATCGCCAAAATAAATCTCAAGAAAGGAAATTGCGGAAAAACAGGAAGCCTTTAAACTACGCAGCAATGCTGAAATACCGAGGGTAGAGGCACCCCCAAAATAAGAAAATCTCTCTCATATTCAATTAAATAATGTGTTGATTAAAACCTTGTCACACAGCGATTCAAACTGCATTAAATAGTATAGCAGAATGTGCATTTCTGGCTACAGGGCCGCAAAATAGTTTTTTGGAGAAGAAAAATTTTAGACGGTATAGAGTATTTGGTGTGGCGGAAACAAAAATGATAACGGCTCAAGGTAATTAGTGTGAATGAGTAGGAAAATTAACATTGCATGCACAGGTTGAAAAATAAGCACCAAAAGGGAGTTTTTTTTTCGTGTATGTGTGTGTGAGAAGTTTACAAGCTGATGTAATTCTAGGGAAGGTCTTTTTTTTAAGGCAGCTGGCGCGAAAATTAATTTTCAGGAAGCTGCTGTGCAACTGGAGATGAATAAGCTGGTGGGAAAATAGCCGACTGCCGGTTTAGACTTGAAGGATTGATTTGAAACGGGAGAGATAGCTAATTTGGAGAAGTTGGTAAGAAATTTTTCACATATATTTGATGATGCTCTAGGACTGGCTTAGATAGCAAATCACGCAATGGAAATTAGAAATCCCCCCCCCAAACCGAACAAAATCTTACCGCTATGATAAGGCCAAAGATGAAATTATAGAACAGTATATTGCAGAAATGCTGAAAAATAAAATCATAATGTCCATAAATACCGCTTACACTAGTCCTGTAGTACTGGGCAGAAAGAAAAATAATCTTCACCATGATTTTAAAGCATGGCGTTTTGTTATTCACTACAGAAAATTAAACAAACTAACCAAATATCCAGTTTACCCATTACCATCAATTAAGGAACTAAGTAGAAAATCAAGTTCCCAAAAAATACATGACGACGCTAGATCTCACCTCTGGATGCTTTCAGATACGTGTGAAACCGGAGGATGTCCCAAAATTCGCATTTCTTACTAAATCAGTAGTTCATGTTTCCTTAGAATGCTGTTTCGTGTATGCAATCACCCATCACATTTCAAAGAGCCATGGGTATGATACTAAGAACTGTCCTCCGAAAATGTACTTTTATTTACTTAGACGACAAAATGGCGACTAGCAATACAATTGATGAACACCTTCGGGATTTACAAGAAGATTTTCGCTTCTTAAATAAGCAGGTTTAAAGTTGAATACGGCAAAATGTAAATTCGCGGTTAAAGAACTTCGATACCTTGACTACAATTATCTGAAAGGGGAATTGGACCGGAAGATTCTAAAAATTCTAGTGTTAAAAATTACCCGCAACCCAATAAAGAACTTAGCCTCATTTTTGACTTCTGCTACTATTGTAGGACTTTCAGCAAAGATTTTGCTCACGTAGCAGAGCCACTATTAAACTTCAAGAAAAAAAAACCGCTAGGTTTACTTGGTTGTCGGAAGCAAACAGAGCATTTGAAAGAGTTTGAGCAGCATTAATCCAAGCTTCCGTACTGAAATTTTCTGAAGAGGACGACAAATTGGTAATTCCCGCAGATGCATCGGACTTTACGGTAGGAACCGTACTTATGTAAGACGGACATCCGGTTGCATATTTTAGTGAAGTATTTAGTCGAATTCATAAAAATTACACCGCTATCGAGAGGGAGACCTTTAGTAGTTCAGATGGTATAGAAGTTTCGCGTTTATTTTGGGAAAGCCACAGTTACGCTGTATACGCGTATACGACTGCTGGGAAGTGAACGCATGAGAATCCCAGCTATGAAAGAGGCTTACAACGATGCGGAAAGATTAGATCAACCATGTTAGAATCTATGCTCTAAACGAACGCTTGAAGACGAGCCAGGCCAACTGTCTAAGTTCCAGACGAATCAGAGATTTCCAAAAGCACATCGATTAACGAAGAAGCGGCATGCTACGCTGGAATTTCCACAGCCCAGCAGAGATTATTCGGGGGAAAATGGAAGATTTCTAAAGAAACAAGGATAACTGAAAAGTTAATTTATTTCTTAAATATTCTGTTTAGTTTGTGTCTTAATGCAACAGCTGCTTTGTTACGTTTTGTCTCCAGTAAGGACACCCTAGGTTTACTCAGCAAGAACCTGTTTCAGCTTAATTATGCATCTTTCCTGAAGGGCACTTATTGTGAGTGTTTAACATGATACTGATTTTAATCCAGGCACCTGTAGTGGGTAAAATTTTAGCATAGTTGCAGATTAGATATTACCAAATTCCGTAGGCCTATCAGCGGCTGAGCTATTAAGTCGCTTAACACTGGTAGTTCGATCTGTTGAGATCCAGCCTTTCTAAGCTATTAAAAGTTTAGGATTTTGGCTAGCAGGTAGTTTTTGAAACTCTACACACTTTTACACGCTTTTTCAGGCATTACAATGCTGAAAAGCAAGGTTGGTAATTTGAATTTAGAGAAAGCAAACTATTAAAAGGTTTTATAAAACTGTCAATGGCAAGCTGAGCTGTGTGCATGTTAACATTTCTTCTCCAAACTATTTTTCCTTCCAGATTCATAGAATTAGATGAGATATGAACTGAACTGTGTTTGCATGAAATTTGTTCGAGGAAAATTCCAAGTTTTGTAATAACAGAATTTTAACAGAATTTAATTAATCCACGTGAAACTATGTCAGCCGGATTGTCATTTCCCTTACATTATTTCCATTGCGAAGGTGATACAACATCTTGTATTTCACGTACACGATTAGCAACAAAGGGTTTCCATTTATCAGCGGTACCCCTGATCCAGTGAAGAACAATTTTAGAGTCACTAAAACAAAATATATTATCTTGGATATTAAATAATTTCCTTAAATATTTAACTATTCTTGCGGCAATAATAGCTCCCATAAGTTCTAAACGAGGCAAGGTTAATTTTTTAAGTGGGGATACACGGCTCTTTGAAAGAACAAAAGACGTACAGCAAGAATCAGGATCACGAAAATATGCAACAGCTCCATATCCCTTGAGGCTGGCGTCACAAAAGACAAAAAGCTCTATTTTATCGAAATTTACACATTCATCATTTAATATGTATTTTCTAGGAATACAAAAGTTGAGAATAACTTCATTTCAAAGTACCAAGTTTTAAATTTTTCACTCAAATAACTGGGCAAAATTGTGTCCCAATCAATACCCAATTCCCATAACTCTTGTAATTAAGAATTTTATTCTGATAACAAAAGGTGCAATGAAGCCACCTGGGTCATAAATTTTTGCCACAATCTGTAATACCTTTCGCTTCGTAACGTGTTTCCAGTCAACTGGTTGTAAAAGTTCTTGTACATCTAATTTCAATGTGTCCTCATCCAAATCCCAAATTATTCCCAGCACCTTTAACGTTTTCTTATCCAAATTATCTTCCTTATTAATTAAACCAATATCTTGCCAATGATTTTTTAAAGATACGGAATTTGATTCAAATTTTCTTAAGTTCATACCATCGTCTTGAAGAATTTTAACTGCATCAGTTGATAATGAGAAAACTTCTTTCTGCTCCATGGATAAGGTCATCAACATATAAGGACTTATTTAACATGTCAACAGCTTTGCTATATTTCTTTTCATAACCCTTAATATGATGTTTGATAGTGGCGGACAAAATAAACGGACTTGTTGTCATTCCAAACGGCACTCGGCACATTCGGAAAACCTTAAAGCCTAAACTATTGTCACTATCGTCGTAAGAATGGTCAAACCACAAGAACCTTAAAAAATTTCTATCTTCACTATCAATTTGAATTTGGTGAAAAGTCTTCTCTATGTCTGCACAAAATGCAATTTTATGTACGCGAAAATTTAAAATTATATCCAACAAGTTAGGATTTAAATTACAGCCTGATATCAAACATTCATTTAACGATTTAGCTCCTTCAGACTTAGAAGAGGCATCATAAACTATTCTTATTCTTGTTGTTACTTTTCCTTCACGCATAACGGGCCTATGAGGCATATAATAACAGTTAGGTTCATTTTCAACAAACTTACATTGTTCCACAATCCCCCTTTCAACTTGTTCTCTAATTATATTATCATATTCATTATGTAGGAAATCATTTCCCTTTAATTTATGCTTTAGTCCTAGAAATCGTTGTTTAGCAACGAAAAAATTATCAGCGAGTTGTGATTTATTGTCCTTCCAAAAGAGTTTTGTTTCGTACCTGCCGTTATTAAATTTTAAACTGTCGTTAAAATGCTTAATAGTATCCAAATCAGTTTCCGAAAATGTTTTGTTTTCATTTTCAATTCCTATCGAATCCAATTTCCAAAATGACAGCAAATCAAATGCATTTCTTCTCCAAACTATTTTTCCTTCCAGATTCCTAGAATTAGATGAGATATGAACTGAACTGTGTTTGCATGAAATTTGTTCGAGGAAAATTCCAAGTTTCGTAATAACAGAATTTTTAGATCTAGGCAGTTAACTTCATGATTGTAAAAGTTGGCACATGTTGTACGATTAAGAATTTAAAATCTTAACAAGGTCGTTAGAGACTTTCGTTGCGATTACTAAAATTCTGGTGGGAAAAAGGCGAAGTATCTCATGTTAATTAACCAGTTATTATGATTTTGGTTTTTGCTTTGCAATAATAAAGTATATTCGTAATTCGTATGGTAATATAGATAGAATAAATTTGTCAGTTGACATATTTTTTTAGTACTAATCACTTGAAAATAGTATTACCACCCATTTGGACTTTTTTATTTAGCATCGTGTAATTACTTCAGTAACAAGATATTGCCGTATCATAAAACTAACTGAATTATCACAAAGACTTGTGCTCGTATGAACGACAGCAATAACAAAGAAGAAAAGAATTATCGAGTAGCCCTAATGAGACTGGAGATATGGATGGATGTGAGATACTGCGAAACTAGAAATAAACTTCTGGGATCCGTCTCCATGGGAGATACCGAATTCCCTTCGAAGTAATGAGGCAGGGTTTTCAGCAAAGAGAAGAATCATATAACACGGTACCCTCCGATAAATATCCTACAGCTTAATTCTTCACTGAATGAGTTCTGTTTTTCTTAATTATTTTCTAGAACTTTTGGGTACCGGGAGAGTTAAGAATATTTCGATTCTTATAAATTAAAAGAAAGTGTGTATAAAAAAAAAATAACTGAAAATTGCTCGCTTTTGAAATGCTGTGTAAAGAGCACATTTGGTGAAAAAAACTATTCCGTAAAATAAAGGTTGAATCTTGACCTTCAAATAGTGATTATAATAAGCTGGTTTTTAACTTCGAATGCAACGGCGTTCGCAGACAAAGAAGGCTTGTTTAAAGTTCTACATAGTCTAGACTTCTCAAACTTTTTGTGAAGGGTTTGCGGAGAAATTATTTTTTGAATACAAAGAGAAACAAATTTTCAAAAACTTTTCACATTAGCAGTCCCTTTTTAGAAAAGCTATGCTAAATTAAAAAAATTAAAAATATTAATTATTTGGATATTATCTACGAAATAATTTCAATTAAAAATTATATTTTCAAATTTTGACTTTTTTACTATGTAAATTTAGCTTTTCACTCTTTTATTTTGCTTTACTTTCGTGTTATTTGACAATTTGCGCTGTTTAGTATCAACTTACAAGGAGCTATATCTAATAAATTAAATTTAATTTCTTTACACTTTTTTTAAACTTGTTCTTACAGTTAGTTTGCGCGTTTCATCCTTCCGATGGTCAAAGCCGACATTAAAAAAATCGCTCATAACATTATTCTCTTTTAAACTGTCAGATGTTAAATACGGCCCTTTATTGCTTAGCAACTGTGGAAACGTACAGGTTAAAACATTTGCTATTTTACCTAAGATCAATATAGCTCATTCTCATAACCTATTTTATATATTTCTTGTGATTTTATGCTGTTACCATTTTGGTGCATTTAAAAATGTTCTCCTTTTTCTTCACTTCAATTGAAGTTTATAAGGAATGAATTAGAATAAAAGTCTTCTGCTATCCAAATTAATATGCTATGCTATGGGTAACATTGCTTTCGGGTAAGCATAAAAGGACTTTTGTAATTGCTTTTCGTATCAAATTAATGGAAGACAGAAAGAACAAATTAAAAATGAATGCCTAAAATCCATAAATCTGCTTTGGTATGATTTGTTATGATATTGTTATGATAACCTGCAAATTTTCGAAGTTATATTCTCATTGATAACTTATTAAGAGAATATAAGTGCGCATTATTTTTATCCCCAAAGCACTGCACTCTTTCAGTTTTAATTGCTATTAATTTTTTACATGAAATAGACTTTTCGTACTGAAATAGATTTTTATTGGTAACCTACAGTAGTTTCTTTCGTAGTGAAACTGGATGAGAACTCTGTGTAAAAAGGTTAATCGTTAACTATTACAAAAATTACGCTCCCAAAAATTTTAAAATAAAACGGAAATGAAGAATAAAATTTTAATGCGTACAAAAGTTAAATATGTATAGTGTTTCCAAAAGAATAACACGAATTTAAAGCTTGATGTCTGTACCAATAACGCATCGCCAGTGAATGAAATCTGCACTACTTGAACGGTCGTGTACTAGAGTTTCAAATTACTGTTGCTAAATTCTACTATTTATAACCAAAATAAAATACCGCTTGTACAGTGGTTAGTGTTGCTGAATGCCGTATCGATGGGCCCGAGTTCAAACCCCAGAGAAAGTACGATATTCATAAGTGTAACAGTGTATGTGAGGCATATGATCCCTCAAATTACACGATGAACAGGTGTTTCGTGAAAACGGATGGAAGGCCCTGGAACCGTTCCTCGGGATGTTCACCATTAAAACTGGGGAGGAGTTTAATATTTAACAAGGCTTCAGCATTATCTAATGCAGCTTCGGGAATGCACACATCCCGGCCTTGCTTCAACTGTACTGCTTAAACTGAACAAAACAAACGATAAACTTTGTCATACACAAGATGGCGACTATGCTACAGAAGACATTTTGTGATCTCGAATTTAACAAAATTGTGGCGAAACGTCAGTTTTTGCAACGTTATGGGATTGGCTCCCCGATGGCAAAGAACGCTTGTCAATGGAGGTTAGAAATTAGAACATTTGTCAGCGTAGAATATTTAGTGTTTGCATAAGGAGGAAGAATCCAAGGAGATTACGCATATCAGGGAAATATATGCAACGAATTTAAGAGGCTTTTCAGCAAAGTACGCTCAAATCCACTCATCGTGCTAGCCGAAAAACTTGCCATTTTTCATACGTCTGTTTGGCATGTGTTAAGAACTAGTTTGCTAATGTGACGAAACCGATTGCGAAAGACGTAAGTTCTTCGTGTAAGTGTCAGGAGAAAACGAACACACTTTTGTCATATATTCTAACATCGAGGATGACATCTTTACGCCCCTAAGATATCCAGATCACATTACACCGGTGTGACTTCTCTCGCTTTTTTTTTAAAGTACAAATATGTAAAAATCATGCTTGAGTTCAAAAGCAGAAACATATCTGTAGTAATTTCTGTAATAGAGAGCACTTTCAGACGCAGATGGGACAAAATAAGCCATCTTCTTTACAAAGAACATTTCCCCCGTGCCTTTGTGGTGTAATTGTAAGCATGTTTGGCTAGCAGTCAAGCGATCAGGAGTTCGATTCTGGAGAGATCACAGCTCATTTTCCTCTTCTTTGCTCCGAAATAGGCCTAATGGCTCTGCATCTTGATGCTATCCATGCAGGAGACATAAGAAGGTGCATAGAGAATTTGTAATTATGTTTATAAGGTATTTCTCTCGCCTCCTTAGCATGCCTTCGTGGTGTAATGGTCAGCACACTCGAAGCGTATTCTAGAGGTCCGAGGTTTGAGTCCCGGCGAGGGCAATGCTTATTTTTTCATGTCTCTCAGCATCAAAAATCCTAATGTCTCTACATGTTGAGTGAAACTTGAGGATTTGTTAATTCGTAGTATTTTTTGCAATAGTAATAATTTTTCATTACTATATATTTTATTTAAAGTTTTGTCATTCTTTTTTAAACATAATACGCATAAATATTTTTTATCCACTCAAATGTTCTCTCGATTAAAATAGTTACCATAATATGTCACTAGCTGTTGAATGCGTCTGATGTTACCTGTTAGCGGTCTGGCCATTAATCATATCTGTCACACAGTTTGAGGCAAATCGTTAGTCACCACAAACTTTCTTCCCTTGTCTTTCCCCTCATCAAGGATATTTGTTGATTTTTATTGGAATTTCTGTTGCTACTTATGCACAGCGCTGTCGCACAAGCAGCTCTTCCGCATAGACATTACATAATCCGTTATGAATTTCAGCTGCATTTCAAGCTTCGACTTGAATAAAATCTAACGATAGAACAAATTCTGCACTTGGAGGGGGTAACAGTGTCTACGTGAATAAGAATAAATTGACTGAGGAATCACTAGAACAAATTCTATAAACATGGCATGTTTCTAATTTTGGTATAAATTAATACCTTTTGGGTACTTACGTATTATCGCAACCAGGTTGGCGCGATTTGTAAGTTTGAGTAAAAAAGTATGAATAGAAAGAAAATGTACATTTATTAATTACAGATAATTTTTAATACAGTTTTTTATATTATTTTGTTTTAAAATATAAAATAGCAATTAAACCCTTCCGGTTTCGAATTTGAATAAGTTGCAGAATTATTATTATTTATTATTTTTTTTTTTTTTTGCTTTCATTTCAGTTTTTATTTCCAAGCTTTTCCAAATTTACTTTTGCGTGAGAATCTATCCGAAAAGAATCGCAATGCAAACGTTTTCATCTTTCCTTTAGAGAAAATCATCAAAATACCAGCTAAAGGTACAAAAGATGTTACAGCAGGATATGAAAGTGCAAAATATGTTCAAAATTGCCTATTCTTGCAAACTGGAAGATCAATTTGCAATTCTACTTAATTGCAAATTGATCTTCCAGTTTGCTATCTTCGTCCTCTGCAATCTTAATTTCTTGCAGTCATTTCTTGCAATCATCAGAAAATATTTTAAGAGCCCTTCATTAGATTCTTAAATCTGCGAAGGTCAAACATATAATTGTTTCGCATAAAAACACGTTAAATTCTGCTGTAAAATATTAAAGAGCGAAATATAATGTTATACGCTCTCAAAAATTAAAAATTAATAGCCTGTGCTGTTTTGACACATCTGCAGGTGTGTTTTGTTTCCATTCTTGACAATATATTGTAAATAGGTTCATTGATACCGCCATAATGAGAATTCAAATTCTTGTTTTTCTTTGCGCAAATATTTTATCTCTGAAGACCTTCAGAGAAGTATGAAATTACGATTTCTTTCCGAAGAATTATTTTTTATATTTTATTCGCAGAATTAATTACCAGGCAATGCGTTAATGGTGATAAATATAGTACCTGTATTATTTGTTACTCATTAAGCTATTTTCAGGATACTATTTTTGCTTTTAAATGTAAGCAAATGCTTTACAGATATCAATGTTGTAGACATTACTGGTGTAATAAATTGTTCATTGCTGCAGTTGAACAGTTAAGCACGACTGCAGCAATGAACAGTTTATTTCGAATAATATGACCTTTTGGAGAAAACAATATTTTAATATACGGTCAACCATTATATTCCTCTATAATAAATTCAGCTAGGTTCTTTAATTGCCTAGCTGATTTCCAAACACAGTAACTGATTTTTCAGATGTGATCTTTTCAGCAAAAAAAACCTTGCAGTTCGGTAAAAGATAATTTGATATGAATTCAAAGCTAGCTATGTATATCTAATGATTATTTTTTAAATATCATATTATACTGCTGCAAATATAAAACAAAATACTCGTTACTTAACTAACTCATTGTAATAATTTTAAATAGTTTAGAAAGTCTTTTCCTGTAACATCCTGTAAATATAAATATTGTCTGTAAAAAGACTGTATCTTCGTATAAAAAATCCTGTCATTGGTATTCTTGGCATGAATTTGGTATTCTTAGCATAAAGTATAATTAATGGTGTTCTTTTCCTTACAATGTCAGGACTTCTGTATCCTTCTAATAGCCTTTGGAAACATTTCTGGAGTCCTGAGTAGGAACAGGGAGTTTACTCAAAACTTTTTATGTTCGTACGAGTGTAGAAGATACAGTACAAATACAAAGGGATAAAATTACCCTTTATTTCTCACAGCGTATAGCCGATCCCGCACTTCGGGATACAAAGACCAGCACTTCTGGTCTGAAACGTAGAAAATAACAAATAGTAATAACTTAACTAAATAAGAACTAAACTTAGAGACTTTACAAAGACTAGTAACGCGAAGATTGGCCTTTTAAACTCTAAGTATGTAGTGAACAGAATACGGGAAACTACAATACGTTTTCAAGTATCAAAGAGAACTAAGTTCTGGCCTTAAAGGCAGACAGGAACTGACTGAAAAGCGCGCGCATGGGGTAAGGCAGCGAGAAGTCTCTTTCTAACTCTTTCTAGGCTAAAAGACATATCTAAATATTTAACAGTTTGCAAGCTCATTTGCATAACCAAATCTGTTCGCGTTTATTCTGGCCGGAAATGGAAAATAAGAGAGGATACCAAAATTTTAAAATAAAATAAACATTAGTAAAACTTAAAATTTTTACAACAATACTACCACAAAATTTGCCAAATTACAAATCGATGGTAGCATTAAAACTACATATGCAAATAGAATGGTATGAAAGGGGAAAAATTTGTTCAGTAATGTCAGCTCAATAAGCAGGTAGATTTAGCTATGTCGGACTGATTTCGAAGAACTTTATCATAACTTTTACCAATATTACTCCCTAATTTGCATGAATGATGTCGTGTAATATTTGAAGTTTCTCATTTGTAGCCGAAACCTAGTTTAAACAAATGAAGTAATCTAAGCGGTGTTTAAAAACAAGGGTAATTTATTTAATTACTATTCCACACGAAGCAATTAAGAAATTAACTGAGAGAAAAATGAACCAAATGTTTCGATTAAGGAGCATCTATACAATATATACTTGCAAAAAGCTGTAATGCAAGTTGTAATCGGAAAACAAACGAAGAAACTAATGAGTGAGTTTAGTAATTAACAGAACAACGAAAATTATGAAGTATTTGAGAAAAACATTTTCGGAACGTATGAAAATAGAATACTTTAATTTTGCAATCATTTAGATGAAAGGTTCCCAAACGTTTTCTTTCATAGGCCCCTTTTAAAAGAATGGTTTTCTTTATAGACCTCCTTATACTTTTCTCTATAATAGATGACATACAACATAATCATAATACAAATAATTTTAAAAGAATTAATTTTTCTTTCATAGGCCCCTTTTAAAAGAATGGTTTTCTTTATAGACCTCCTTATACTTTTCTCTACAATAGATAACATACAACATAATCATAATACAAATAACTGCGCATAAATAACTTAAAGATAACAATTAAACGAAGAATATGAACAAAACTTTAAAAAATGGTTTATTAGAGTTACGTTTTATTATTTGCATATTATTGTTAAATTTAATTTTAAAAATATGAACAGGATTTAAGAAACAGAATCACAAATACTAATTGCTCAAAAGCTCGATTTTAATTAACGTGACAGCTACTCTTGTTATAATGATGAAATGTTTTTAATATTTGACTTAAAACTGTTGAACTAAATTCTTAAATCAATTCGTTCAAAAATATTCAACCTGTTTTTCGTTTTCCATGGTATATTGGTAACTTGATCGAAGCCTGCTTCCACTAAGTAAGAAGAAGGAAAAGTCAATAGTATGGGTTCGATAATAATTTTTATTTTGGAATATTTCTCTCGAATGACTTTTAAATGTCAAAATTTAGTATACCTATATATTTTGAATAAGATTTGTCCCCTAGCATTCCCCTTCAATGCAATCAACCATTCTTGCAGCATAATATCAAGATCAGGCCTGTTGTTGTTTAGCGTAACCGTATTGGCACATTAAAATTGTCAATATCTTGGAAGCGAAGATTAAGATTTTCTTTAAAATTTTGCAGCCGGCTTCTATACAACAACATAACTTATGAAGAAGTTTTGCTTTCTTCGTACTTTTTTAGTTGTGCTTTCTTATGTTCCTGGATTTTCTTTTTTTATATTGCACATATTTAAAAAAAAAAAAAAAAAAAAAAAAAAAAAAAAAACTTTTAAGAAATATTATTGATTTTTAAACTACATTAGATAAGTTTGTGCACATATCTTTTTTTATATGATTTCTTCTTTACTACGTGATACAGCTTTATATCATTAACAATTACTTATCATCATATGATAATGTTAAAGCCAGAGGACGTGTAATTTAGTGTGACTCTAAAGCGGCCCTAGAGGCAATACTGCTAGGACATTCAAGACTCACCTAGGATGTATACCAACACCTACAAACAATCAACCCGATCGAAAAGACATGCAATGTGAAATAGATACCTGCACATGTTGGAATCGATGGAAACGAGGTAGCCGATGAACTAACTAAAAAGGCAAGAAATCTCCACAACTCATTCATCGACACTCTTGAAGATACCAGATATAGACTCAAAGCGAAATCTACTAAGAAAGGCCATTAGACATATGAGATTGAATGCAAACAGAGAAATTACAAAGACCGTTACTAGATTGAGAACCCGCCATTTTAGATGAATGAAAATTAATGAAGACTGTATAGTGAAAAGACTGTGGAACTGACAAAAGCTGTGATTTCCACGTATGGATCCATTTGACTTCTTAAAGAACACGACACCAACCAACCAAACCAATTAATTATCAGTTTTATTAATTTTTTTATCAGTGGAATCCTGATTATACCAATCAACTGACGGTGCACATTCAGCTATCGATACCCAGTCGACACCTTCATAATCACTGACTCATTAAAATTTCATCGGCCCCCGTCAATACCGACCCCATTGAGTGATCACTCATTTTAGATGACCAAAAAAGATATCTGAGGATACATTTTTGTTACCTTTTTGCATAGTCGTAGTAAAACTCACCTCAGTTAAGTATGAAACCTATCTACAGCTAAGAATGCGAAAGTTTTAACTGCATTACGAAATTCGCTTCTCTAATCCCTATTCCAAATAATTCTTACTCTGTTGTACTTGTTAACTGGGAAAGCAAAACTAAGGTTAGTAGGTTAAACATCTTTCACAAGAACACTTTATGAAGATATAACTATCTCAATATTTCATTAATCTGTTGCTTTAAAAACTAATGCATGAACAAATGAAAACTAACGTTTTCCATTTGTTATGAATATTTAAAATAGAAAATATTCATAACAAATGGAATTTTAAAGCTTTTATAAATTAAGCCGTGTGTGTGTTAGCAAACTTCAGGGTCATTAGAATCATTATCAACTCAAGTTTCAATAAAATTAGGTAAAGCTTTTCCATACGGGCACTGAACTCCAATTTAACTATTAACCAGCTGTCTCGCATCAGCTGTCTTGAATACACCTTTAATTTTCCTCAACACCGACGATGAAAGCTATCATTCCTTTCTTTCGTCTGAAGGTTAAATGCTCTACAGAGCATTCTTGCAGTTGTTGTACCATATTTCATCAGTTTCGAAGAGCTTAATGTAGTGGATTTTAGATAATTAAATTTCAAAGCTATTTTGGTTCTTACACCCAATGATAACAGTTGAAGAATAAAGAATCAAATCACAGAATATCTTGTCTGCAATTTCTCATAGTTTTCGTCAGTCACTTTTAAATAATAATTTTTCCTTTAAGTAAAACTGAATTACCTTTTTTTTTTCTAAAGCGAAAGTTATAGTAACAAGAAACAGAATAGCAGTCTGCAAAAGTGTTTTACCAAGATTTCTTGTTCGCCCTCCACAGTATGTTAAATGCAATAAAATGTTTACTTTTGTAGCAGAATATGTGATTAATTGTCTAGAGACATTCGGTTTTTTACCTTGTAGGAGGTAACACCAAAAAATTGACAATGCTCACTCCGCAATTCGAACCACTCATTTCCGATTTGCTAGTCAGATATGTTATCAGTTACACAGCGAGAAAATACACTGGGAATGGCAATAATGGCTTACATTCACCCCACCCTCACTTAAAGAGGGACTGGGGAGAGAAGAACGAGATCTAGGCGGCTAAATCCATGCAGTGACGAATTGTCGGAAACCCCAGTTTAGCCGGGCGCCATTGTACAAACGTTTAGAATTTTTGAAGTCAGGGAACATGATAAATCAGCTGTGCCGTCAATGGGATTCTGAACAGCCACAGACCTGCTAGCCGAATGTGCTACCAATTACATCTTGAGAGCACGCAAGGTGGAAGGCGATAATTCATTCTACTTTTACATGAACAATCTAAACAAGATTTAGCATCTATTGGATTCCATTGTTTATTATGCGCATTAGGAAAGTTGTATAAAATAGATTTTTCATGACATCATACTTCTGAGTTATTATTCTAGATATTTAGGAGACCCTAATAACTGAACACTTCGCCCAAAGGCTGAATATTCATTTTTCAAAAAGAAACCTTTTAGTAATCTCTGGTCAACAGATTTGAAAAATGAAATTCTGGT
Source organism: Stegodyphus dumicola (assembly GCF_044657685.1). Lineage (NCBI taxonomy): Eukaryota > Metazoa > Arthropoda > Arachnida > Araneae > Eresidae > Stegodyphus > Stegodyphus dumicola. Next base: position 189,989,910 of record NC_140781.1, read on the forward strand.
CAATTATATGCGAAATAAAAATATTTTCTTCTTTTCGTCTTTTCAAATTTCTGTAACATTAATCTACTCAAAAGCATTCAATATTTCTGAAATTCAGCCAAGATTTCTTCATACAAATAAAACTTGCGGTCGATTTCTTTATAGCTCCTTCGAAACCAAAACTCTATTTTTCATACTTCCTGTTAATACTTTATGAGTAATTATCATTTCCCTTACATCTTAAGCGTAACTTCGTGATGTAAGTGTATATCCTGCTAGCAATCGGAAGATTCGAAGTCCGAATTCTTCGAGGGCATTTGTTTTTTCGTGTTTTCTGCTTCGAAAAGCCTTTAACAATTTTATTGGATCTATTTGATAATAATTTAACTATGGCGTGTATAAAAACAGAGTTTCGATTTTTGTTGATTTAAAAAAAATATTTGGTAGCTTTTCACAACATGGATATTTAAAATAAGAGAAAATATTCAATCATACTATTCATATTTAAATTAAAAATTTTCTTTGCTTTTTATTAAATACGCTTTATCTTTTTATTTAATCTGTTAATGAAACTATGTTGTTACAGTAAACTATCGCTAATGCTCAATTTCATCTATATTCAGGCCAATAAAAGAGTGCGTAACACGTGATCACATTAAATGGAGAAACAACGGAGCATAAAGAACTAATTATTACTTACTTACGCAAATAAGATTTTCGAGTTTGTAATTCATCACTTAAGGCGGCTGAGTTCTTTCTTCGTTCTTGAAGCATCATTTACTTCTGATTCACTTTTAAGGAATATTCCCACATTGTCTTCAGACGTGCGAAAGAACTTCTTCTGAATATAAGTTCGACATAAATGTATTTATATAAATAAATTAAAAGCAACTGTTACTTATATGGTTCTTATGTTAAGAGATGCGTGTTGACAGTTTTTATTAAGAGTGCGCAATAAAAATGATTTGAGATATTTGGTATGAATATATAATATCAAATCCTATTTCTCTTTCTTCAGGGCTAACATTTTTGTATACGTATAGGCGTATTTGATATGCACCTAGACATTGCACGATTCGTACATTGTACGATTAAAACAACTAAGGGCATTTCTAACTTAGGACTTTTTTCCAAAAAGTATTTATTTTTATTTAACTAGAAATGAAATTAACAGCGCTTCTTCTTTCATAATTTCATGACTATCGTTTACAGATCTATTAAGAGGTTCACTTGTTTTTAAGTGAATTTTCATGAACAGTTTTGTAGTTTTTTTAAACGCTCGATAATGCAGATAATTTCTTATTGCATACCGAAAAGAAAAGTATAAGCTTGTTTATGCAAAACGTATACGTATTTTAAATGCCGAAATAGAAGCATATTTATTAGTGTAAAAATAGTCACTGATTTTATTCCAAAACTAGTGAAAGAGGAGTCTCATTTTCATAACTCAGCAGATTTTCTAATGTAACTGCTCTCTGCAGTCTCAGCACTAGAGATTGTATTACGTTTAGTGTTTCCTGTAATGTGGTACGATGTCTGCTACGTTTAGATAGAATTATTCGTATATGTAAACGCTAGTTAATATTTTAAAACTCCGTAACATAAGACCAATAATAATATTGGACAAGCATAAAACCATTCCACATCAAAATTATGCTCGAATTGCCTGTATAATAATTAATTAGTTATTTCATATGCTAGCCTGTATATAGCATTCTTTAGCTGAAATGTAATTTATGACAGAACTGAATTTCAGAAGTTTCCTTTGCAAAATATAATAGAACAATATTAATACTTATAAATAAATTAAAATGAGATACTATAAGAACATTTGAATTCAACGTATTTTTTAAACAATACTCGCTAATAATTATTGTTTCAAAACTGATGATTGGTAATGAGCATTAAAAATAATATCGCCTTCCTTCGGGTTCGAATATCCCCAGTTCGGGAAAGCATGAAAACAGTATTAGAAAGACAAAAAATTTACTCCGACAAACTGCTTGAAAAAACAATACAGAATTTTATTCTAAAAAATTGTGAAATTTCTTTTGTATTTTAATCGAATTGAAAATCCAAAAATTAAATCAATGCATTTTAGTTCCTTAGTTTGACTGAATTTCAGAAGGATACGGTTACCAAATTCCATTTTAAACTTTGACTTATCAAAGTCAACCGACCTACCATAGTTGTAAGTCAGAATTATCACATGACGAACAACGTTAGAAAAGGAGTTCGGAGATTTCACCATTTTCAAAATTGCTATAAAAATGGGGCTGCTACTTTTCTGTTTTTTGAGCAGGAGATTTTACTTTTAAAAGTGCATATACTTTTACCCTAGTGCATGCCCATATAAATATGAGCTTACATCCCAAATCTAAGACTGTTATTTTTAAATTCCTACTATTAGCTCACACTCTCCCTGTATCTTGTTCAAATTTTCAGTCGTTAATAAAATACTTTTTATTCATTCACTCAAGTTCAAATGCAATTTTTTAAAACTTGCAGTGGATGACACTTAATGTTAATACAGTTTTTCACATATTAAAGTCAATTCCTACTTATTTATTCTTGTTTATCGAAACTAAAAATAGGCTGCTTTTTTATATAAGACTTACAAATAATGACCGTTTATTAGGAATTCTCACGTGCTGTAAAAATTAATAATTTTATAACAACTTATAAATAATAGTACATGACTTTGATAAATGGAATTGTTATATTTAACAAAAATAAGTGTTAACAGTAAGACATTTTTAAAGTGTATGGAATTAAAAAATTGTAGTTTTATAGAGTTGGATGAAGCGGATGTAATGTCCCATTAATGTGTGTTTATTATGTAAAAAATGTTAATAATGTTGATAAAAAGTAACTAAAATACAATTTTTCTTTGTTGACTTAATTAGGAATTGACTTTAATTTTTTATATTACTTGTTTACTTGTATTCCAAAGCGTTTCGAAACAACGCGGAAATGAAAAAACATTTTCTGAAAACCTTTGTTATCACCGAGAATGTTTGTAATTTAATATCTAGATTAATAAAAATGTTAACAAAGAAAATCTTTATTTAGTTGTAGTTACTTAAAAAAAAAAGAATTTTATTACCATTTTGATGGTATTAGGAATATTTTCTCGGATATCGGTATTTCTTACAATGTAAATGCTTGTTACCTTACAGTTAGCTGGAACATTTTGCCCTAATTCTCCCTCAATTTTAAATCTGAAACCTTCTTTTTATGTTTTTGATATTAAACCATTCATTTTATTGTTTCATAATACAAGCAGAATAACGCAAAAAGGAAGAAGACAAACTTTATCTTATCCTTTCGCATTCCAGACTTAATGAAAAATGAAACAATGGTGTCGACTTTTTTAAATCAACAGCACAATTCCGAAGGAAATTAAATACGGATATTAAAGAACAAAAAACTCAAAGCATATGTTTTTTCAATGGTTAAATTTATAACAAATAATGTAGTCAGCCAAACGTTACCTGAAAAAATGGAGAAATACTATGAGAGTAAGTTTCATTTTTCGGACATTTTCCGCCGATACCATTCCCACGGACTTAACAGGTTTGATTTCACATGCTTTACAGGTTTGGAAACAAACGTTAAATGCAGCGACTGTGTCGTCCAAGTTTAGTTCGTGGATTTTTTTATGTTGTTATGGCGAAATAAGAATAGTGGAAGGTATAGTTTAAAGTGAGACAGTAGACAATTGTTGATTCTGCAGCCTGTGTTTCCTAAGCATTTATAGTCTCGGAAGCTGAAACTGCAGCACTGAGAACAAATTTCTGTCGCTTATTCTTCCCTTAATTCAGTTGGATTGTTTATAATAAAAAAATTTTAACACATTCTTAGAAATTTATGGAAACCATGCGGTAAAATATATATATATAAAAGAAACATTATTGGAATAGGACAATAATCAGTTAATTCATATTTAAATAATTTTGATGTTTATTATGTTTAAAGTATGCTGTCTCAAAAAGTAAATTGAAAGGTTTCATCCTAACATAGAACATGGTTAAGAAAAGCTTATTGAAGGAAATCAGGCAGGAAAGGATATAATACAGAATCGGAAGAAGTATCAAGAATTCAGTAATTTTAGATTATCGCAAACAATTTTAATAAATGTGTTGCTTTATACTATGGAGCTCTGCTTTACTCTATGTCCTTCAGACCCTACTAGATTGAAAAGCAAGTTAACTTTCCAGTCTAAATTCAAATGACAAGTCTTATAAAGTTTAAAATAAACTTTTTATTGATCTCTTTAAATTAATGAAAGACACTACATGTGCTACACATAAACCTCCGCTACCTGTAGGTATTTAAAACAGTATAAGACGAAGTTAAATTCAGATTTTGGTAACGTAGTCTAAGACTACACATAAAATAGTCTACCTAAGCTGACTCAAATAACTAATGGCCCATATTTAAACATTTGTTACCAAGATGGCTAAAGCCGGAATAAAACTTTGGCAGTGCTGGCGATAGAACCTAATTATATAGCGAGGCTTCCGGAAGCTTTAAAGTATTAAAAACTTGGCTTACGTGCAAAACGACTAGCTAGAAGTAAAGGTTCAAATCATAACAACGGTTAGCTAACATAAAATCTTACAATATATAATGCTTTAAACATGTGCTTCTTGATGTATTTCAAAGCTGAAAGCTAATAATCACAACTTCTTTCTTAAAATGAATTTCTAACCCTTCATAATTAATTTGGCCCTTTTTCTAGTGGTTTTACACGAGGCAAATGCTTCACTTACCTCTCCCCGACTCTTGGTTCACTCTAACTTAAAAATTAGGTCAATTGTTGCTAATAAGATTAAACTGTAAAACAAACAATCAGACCTGATACCAAAAATTTGGACCCGTTTTGTTATTTGGTAAGAATTGCAATAACTCTAAAAAACTGTGAAGTACCAGAGCCGCGTTTGAAATAAGTTTAAAATACTAGGCAAAAGGTAATGGCTGAAACATTTTCTTTGAAGTCATTTTCTTCCTTTTTGGAACTTCCGATACAATTACCGCACAGTACTCTATCATTTACAAAATTTGTTTCGTAAACATTACACAAACTGCGATAAAATTCAACTGCCACTTGATTTTTAGCTGGAAGAAATCTGATAACACGTTGAATTTCGGATTAGATGGAAGCATTAGCTTTATTAGACATGGTTAGAGCCATGCTTTGCACAAATAAAAAAGGAAAGTACGGAAGCATCGGACACCTAATAACTTCCATACATAATTCAAACATTTTTTCTACACCACAGATTTTATTGCAAAGCTCTTAAAGGTTTAATTAAATAAAAGCCTTCGTATACACACCCATAAATGAGAGAAAAATCAGAACAGTCGTGGTTATTTCAATAAAAATAGTAGAGTCATCACTAAATGTTTTCATGTTCCGTTTAAAGTAATGGTTACGTACATTATTGAGCTTATGAAAAATTGTCTAGATTTCATCGATTTACTTAGCTCAAGTAACAGCAAAGTAGTTCTTGAAGAGGCTGATTATTTCAAGTGCTAAACAGAATAAGAGTTCGAAACAGGTAGTTTTGAAGGAAAAACTAGAACAGATCATCTGTCAGCAAATAAAACAAATCTGAAATGTTTATTTTTGTAGAAATGGCAGTAGATGCCTAAGGCATCATGTGTTAGAAGAATTCAGTAGTGAACCACTAACTGGATCAATGGACTAAAATCAACCAACCGTAGCAATTCTGCTAGCACAAACCGTCATGCTAACAGAATGTGGATCCTTTTGGTCTTCAGATCATGCAAAATTAGTTTCTAAACCACGGATATTATGTCATGAATGCTGAAGACTAGCGTTACGACATTCGTCACGTCAGATATCTGAAACTAAGTGTATAAAGGCGTAAGATGTTTACTTCGACTCTATTATGATCCTTTCATATCGCAGTGTCTCTACTGAGAGCAGTGTATCAGTCCCTGCTGTGCTTAGATGCTTAAAGCATAAGCTAGGGCAAGACAGAATCTTTTCAGCCACAAAATTTAAGTACTTTTCAGCACTTCTTGTATCACAAATGTCACAAAAGAAAGCTTTTGTAATTTCTGCGTCGCTTAAGTAACAGTACCTTACATATCACGTCACAGGAAAGAGCTGTTGAATGAGACATCAAGAGCTTGACCATCTTCGTTGAAGGTGGAATTAACCACTTGGCGCTAAAAAGACGTGCCACGTACGTCGAGATGCTTTTTGTCTCAAACCGCGAGCGACGTGAACACCACGTCGATAGGCATTTATCGCAAAAATGAAAATAACGTGGCGCACACGTCGCCTAACAACGAGATTATTTATTTCTCGAGTTACAGCTCTGGATTGCTCGCAGACGCGGAGCGGCGTAAATGAGACACTTTACCGCTTGTTATATTGTAGCGCACGGCACTGCAACCGTGAAGTTTCGTCATAGCGCAAGTGGTTAAAGCAGTCAGACTGGAGAGCAGAGTTTAAGAGTAGGAACATTTTGGAGGTACTCGGCGGCAGAATTCAGAAGCGGCAGAAACTGCACTGAGTGACTAAAGGCCTACAGCCGGCCTGCGCAAATGGATAAATAGGCTGAAAAGTAGATGAGTCTTCCCAAGCGTATATAGATTTCCTTACAAAGAGATTTCGGATGCTGTTTTATGTAAAGAGAACAAGGTACGGCTGTAGTAGCATTCGTCAAAAAGATCTTTATGGTAGTTTTCGGGCGTTTTGGGTGTAGGAGGTAAGCGCACGTATCTCTGCGTGCTAGCATATAATAACTTCAAAGCTTATATGATTTTTCTGAATAATTATTTACGTCCATAGGTAGGTTTAGGCAAAACATTTAAGTTTGAAAGCGGTTACATTCTTCCACATTGAACTCATATACTATCCATAATATGAAACACTACCACTTTTTTCTTTTCTTTCTCTTCCCCCCTCCCTCTTTTCTCAGTATGTTTGTAGAGACATTAGGTATTTTGGAAGCAGGAAAGATAAAAAATATGCAACGCTTTCGCCGGGAATCGAACCACGGACCTCTGGAATACGAGCCCAGCATGCAGACCACCACACCCCGAAGGCACGCCAAGAAGGTGGGAGAAATACCTTATATACTCCCCCTTTTAAAGTGCGACTGGGGTTTCTAGGGGACCAAATCCATCACCATTCATCATCCACCACCTTTAAGTTCGGGCGCCACTTGTAGAGACATTAGGTATGTTTTGGAAGTGGGGGTCATGAAAAATTAGCAACGCTTTCACCGGGAATCGAACCGCGGACCTCTGGAATACGTGCGCAGCGTGAAGACCACCACACCAGGAAGGCATGCCAAGAAGGCAAGAGAAATACATTATGTGCTTAACAAAGTAGCAGTGTATATCTTAATGAGAATATATCGCACATGGAAAATATATCTGAGTGAACTTACATGCAACAAAAACAGTAAGGGAGTCTTGCAACTTTCAGTTATGATAACAATTCGAATGTAAAATTTCGTAGAGTAGTTTATATACAGCAATGTACCGAAGGAGCTAGAAATGTTACATAAATGAAGCATAGAAAGTTTATACTACTTAAAACTGAAAATTAGTTATTCTCATCTTAAAAAAATTGCTACAATGCTTATTTTCAGTTGTGTTAATTAAATAACAAAATATATCCTCTTCGCTTTTTCGAAAATAATAAAACATACATGTGTGTCGCACGTTCTAGACATGTCTTTCTCGCATGAGCAGCAGTAACATCATTTAATTTTTAGAAATGGTTTCTTGAGAGCTTCCGTACACTAATTTAACACGGCAGCTGAGTTTACAGCATTCTAAATTAATTTCTATACAGCACTTTTTATCAAAAACTCTTACTGCGGATTTTTTTTATCTAATTTTTTTCTTTCACATCATTTATACAAGATACAACTAATAAATCTTTTCCTGCGAAAAAATATATTATGAAAAATAAATATCAGCAGTTCGAATTTAATTTTATTTTCTAAGATACAGATCACATGTAAATTAATTAATAGAAATTTAAAAGAACACATAAGCATTATAAGACATCTATTCTAAATTCGAGCTCTTAAATAAAAGATGTCGAACTAAACTAATGCTTTGAAACCTGTTGATCTGTGGCAGTTGCAAGGAGTTTAAAGCAGCTGTCATGTTTAACTTAAATATTGTGCTGTATTCCCTCTGATTCACATCATACTGGCTTAAACCAGAAAGTTAAGCAAATTAAACGCATGCGAAAGAGAGCAAATATATGTATGTACAAACAGAAACAGGTGATCCGAAAGTAACAGAAAAAGTAAAATTCAGTAATCGAAAACTATGGAGAAGAGCACGATGTGGTTTTCACATAAATGTACCGAAGACATGAAATTTGTAACAACGAATTTTTTTTTGACAGAGTAGCTTCATTTTACACCGACAAGTGGCACTGTAACATTCTTGTAGAACAAGAATCTTGTACTGGACTGTTTAACGATCACAAAGTACTATTATCCTCATAACGTAACCTTGAAAATTCCAACATGTAGAGGAAAAAACCCAAATTCGAGAGACGCAATTTGCAGACTGTGCTTTTCAAAAGTTGAAAAAGTGCACTGACTGTCAAACATCCTATGGACTGACGAGGCTCACGTTTCGCTTAATGGAAGTGTTAAATGACCACACCTTCGGGCATCTGGGGGGATATAACATACACGCGACTGTGAAATCACTTTGCATCATCAAAGACGACAGCCTGGTGCGGATTTACTGCTTTATTCATTATAAGCCAGTTTTCTTTGAGAATGTACACAGAAGTACATTTTGAACTATTTCTGTTACAGTGCAGTTGTATGGAGTGCTTTTAAAAGACGACATAATTATCTCCTTGAAACGAAGTCTAGTACTCCGTAATATAACATGTATACAGCGCCTCCTTACAAGCACCTGCTGCGATCAATGCTTGACGATGATTCTGTTCTCAGTCACATTTTCCCGCATGTACTGCCAACGAAAGCCGTACGACCTTACACTTTGTGGCTAGGTATACGGAGGTAGGATGACATTATTAGTCATACTGAAAAAATATTTCTCTTCATCATGTAATAGGGAATTAGAACTGAATCCTCTTCGATGCAGTATAGAGCGTCGTTTGCAGCTTTTCTCATGAGTAATTCAACTATCACACTGCACACGTTGTTGTTGTGACTAATCTCACTTATCTGACATAATCTGAACAAGCCCCCGAATTTTATCGTGGCAAGAAGTACAAGATTGCATCTGTCGTTGGCAAGAGCACCATACAAGAGCACTATACAAGTGACACTCCAACTCTGCTCAGTTCTGCCAGGTCTGAAAATGGATTCGAGGGTCTCACATCCCTCTTCTTCTACCATCAACTCCTCAACAAGACTTCCGTCGTCTCGCTGTATATTATCAGTGGCCCCATGCCACACAGACACTACATTGGCAAACGTCCGTGTTTTCTCCGGGATTCGAATCCGGGCCCTTCTGTACTTCAATCAGCGTCACCAATCACTTTACCGTATGGGCGGCAATCTGAACATTTCTATTTCCAGCTGCTTTGCGAACTGATGTGAGCTACAGCACGAACTTCGGACAGCCCAGATTGGACAGTAATTAGTGATTTAAACCGGTAACTTGACTCCCAAGCCAGCTTTATTTCCTATATCCGTGCGGAATTTAGCAGATGTCAGCCATTGTCTTGTACACCATAGATCCGAAGCCCAGGGTGACAGATCAAGCGGAATTTACTAAATCAAGTAAACTCAGATTAAACTATATACAGAGAAATCTGAATAAAAAGTAAATTTCACCATGAAATGTGGGAATACTATATGCAAATGCGAGATGTACATATTGCGCAGAATGTGCCTAGGTGACTAGTGCTTAATAGCATGTAATACTAAAGAGGCACATATAGAATTCAAGATATATAAATACTTACTCAGCTCCTAAAGGAACAAAGCTGTCACAGAAGTAATACGCAATTATTAAACGCAAATACAGAAAAATGAGTCCAAGGCATCTGGAAAATGCTAATTTGTAGCAGAAATGAACAATACAGTATGCAGCCATTGTACTAATATCGCAGAAGTAACAAGGTAGCAATCTGCGTAAGAATTGCAGTGAACGTTGCAGTCAGCCATAGAGACCGAGTGTTTCACAGTGCATAAAGCAAAAGGCAAGAGGGAGCTTTCAAAAGCTATTTTCGTGCTCTAGGCATATTTTCCAGCACAGTTATCTGTTGTATCTTTTAGCTTCTGACGAGCAACCCTGTTATGTTTCAGATTCTGGAACCATTCTGAACAGAAGCTTATGCTTGGTTATTTTTGCCTGATATTTACTAAATATAGCCCAGAGAACTCAAAGTGATCTGGATGATTCTCTTACCCACACTGACAGCTGCTGTCCTCTGTGAGATCAAAACGTCTGAATATTCAGGAAACGGCCATGCCCCATGATATACTGTGTCAGATAATTGCTCATTGATTGCGATTCCAGAGAGACTTTGGGAAGGAACTTATATAACCGACATTCTCTCATGGCCTGGTCCCATTACTTTTGCCAACAGGCTAATTGTTAAAGTCTGCCTCATCAGGAATGTGAATGGTTTTAATGCTGGAACTTTCCGTAGTGATATGGAGTTCACCGCTTCTTTGTGTGTCCGCTGACTCATTGCCTGTAATTCGCGTGTGCGCAGGAATCCAGCAAAGAATGGTTTGTTGTGAGACGGGCATTCGTAACAGGATGTTTCTAATATTTTATTGGATAATATACTGTTGGATTCCTGGAACTGAACCCGGCTTTTACTGCTAGCCTGAGGGCAGAGTAAGTGTAAATGTACGTGATTGTCACGGGAAGCAAAGGTAACGATCGCCATGCTGATAGTCCACGTTGCTTCAAATGTCGACGAACCGTACGAATATATACTGGGCGTGCTGCAAACATGCCTATTTTCTGACTAATGGTCCGTTATGTGGTTGCACAGTTTTGCAGGTCTGACCTCACAATATGTCTCTCCTCTCGGGCGTTAGTCATGGGAGGACATTGAGATTCTGCATGCCGTTCAGTATGACCCTCAGCAACTCATTGATTCCATATTCGCATGACTGTAGTTGGATGTCGACCAGTGCGACGGGCGATATTACGGAACATTAATCCACACTCTCAATACGCAACGATCCTGCCTCTATCGATTTCCGACACTTGCTGGTAAGCATTTATTATTATTATTCGAGGCATAAGACAACTGAGAAATCCCAACCTTCCGAATGAGAAATCTACATACAACGTTTCTGTTCTGTAGTGCTTCAGATGTCATTTCTTCCTCTTGCCTCGTCTAAATGCGTTGAAACACTAATCATTTGCATATCCCAACCTCTTTTTCCTTTCATGTGATTTTGACGTTCGTCAAATTATTCCTTCCTGGTGTTGCAATATAAATAGCCAACAGTGTATAGTGTTATTCTATAAAAATATATAATATTTTTAATTAATTATAACGGCAATTAAATGCGTTTTTATTTAAATCAATCAGATTTAAAAGTAAAAATATAATATTCGTAAGAGCTAAATCTATTGCTTTTAAATAACTTTGTTATTCAATAACAGACAGATTAAATCTGAAAGTAAATATCTTACATTTTGTCGAATGAAAAGTGAAACAACTCATTTGCGTAACGGCAAGAGAATCAACGGAAAATCGTATTTCGAGAAAAATAGCTCTTTTGGATTAAAAAAAAAAGAGTTTTGAAAGTTGTGAGGTTATCAGGTTACTTTATACTAATTAATCAGTTATTTTATGTTTTGGACCTTTACTGTTGCTACTCCCTTCCATTTTCCTGCTAAAATGCAAATTTAGTCCGGGTGTATTTAAAGTGGGGTTTTCAGATTGTAAGACAGAGCGTTTTCTACCTACCGAGGCCACGTTACTAGCTTTCTAGATAAGATATGATTTGCAGTCTTCAGCCTTGTATTATAATTGCCGGTAGTTGATATCCACTCCGAATAAGTTTTGATCCGTAAATTGATTGTATAACCTTTAGCTACTAATGTATTTGAATTTAAATTTTATATTTGAACTTGTAAGGATTATTTTAATTTTATTAACAGTTAAATTTTAAGTTAAACTTCCTTTCCTATCGATTCTTAATTTCAACTTACCACTTCCGGCCAGAACGAAGTTTTTGAATTACGTCTGAATGCTAATGAGGAAGAGCGGTATTTAACCGCGAAGTTCTGTCTTAGTGAGAGATATACCAGATATTCTGGCTGCACGCGTCCGCTTTTTTATGCTACTCTTTCGTAAGATATTATTACGCTCGGCCGTACTTTAGGCTCTTGATAGCTTCACAGTCAGTTAGCGTTAAGGGGACAATTCTGTTAGAATTTTGATAGCTTCGGCTATATCTCTTTAGTTAAGATTAGTTTAGTTTAATTCTTAGTCTCTTAAGTTGAAGCCGAAGTGTCGGCTTTATTGTACAACTCCAAGACGGAGTGCTGTTAAATCTTGATTGGAATAATAAACGGCTATTTTACCCTTTTATCTTGTTTCCTGTCACACGAACTCAAGCGATTATTCGCTTACTAGTTCTTAAGATTCTTGACTTTTAACTGTAACTTAGAATTACACATTGGAGAATCCTACAAACTTACTGTTACTCTTAAGTTATCTTGCCACAAGTGGTTGGCTGAGTTTTAACTTCTGTTCCTGTTTAGTTTTAAATAAAGGGTCTTTTACAGCCTTCTCAAGTTTCAGTTGTTACTTTAAAATAATTCGTTTAACGTCTACCAAGAATTTCGATAATTTGGATGACTGCAAAGCACACAAAACTCTAGAAGGTCTATTTGGAAAAGCCTTTCGAGCCGATAGAGGAACTTGGAACAAAACAAGTATCTAACATGTATTACATACTTATAATATATAGGTTGGATAACTTCCTTTCCTTATTTGCCGATACTACATTTGGTGAGAAGTCACCCTTATTATTATAACTTATTATTCTACCTTTTACTAGTTACTGTTTTGTATTTGAGATTAAGAAAGTAGCTAGTATATAGGCACCTAGTTACTTCCATTAAAGACCTGTATAAGTTTTAGCCCCATCGGGCACCGGGTGGTTAAGGCCGCTGAATACTGATAGATCGAGCCGGGCTCGATCCCTAGCGAACTATGCATTTTTGATTTTCAGAATTTTCCTCACTTGTAAAGTGAATACGAGTCAGTTCCCTTAGCAAGCCCTGCACGAAAACATCCCTCCCCTTAAGCAGAGAATCCTCATGTACTTTTCCGTACTCGAAACATCTAACTTAACACTAGACATACGGATATAGCCGTAAAGTTCTGATTAAATTCTTCTAGAAGGACACCTTTATCTTTAACAACAGCGGGGCTGTTAGCTTAATACCGAATGTAAAAAATTAAAAATTTAAATATTATTTAAAGTATTACTTCTAAGGAAGGTATGTCAAGAAGTATTTAACATCCCTACCGAGTATAGTCAATAGTTAAATAAAATGCTGCTTTGGTAATAATAAATGCAGAATTCAAGCTGTGCTTGCGTTTCTTAAACGAAGCAAAGAGTCATTAAAAATAATTTATGACCAAGTAATTGCTTGCATTAAAAGGTAGTATAATTGTTAAGCTAAAAATATTAATCGCATGTCAGTTTAGAAGACCGACTGAAAAAATTAATTTCTTCGAGCATCGAAAGTACAAATAATATAATAAGGTATCCAATACCTCCTTTGTACAAATACTGCTTTGCTGCCCCATGCAACTTCCTATCAAATAGTGCTTTAGAAAGAACGTTTGCATATTTAAGAGTATTTTTAGCCCAAAGGGCTATTGATTTCGTTTTGGCATTTTGCGACGAAATCTTTAAAAGTCTGAATTACTTTTCAAATTGTTGGCACCAAATATTATCGTCCTATATTATATTTAAAGAAATTAAATAATAAAGAATCTGCATAAATGTATGTATGTTTCTCGCATTGGGATAAAACAACGGTACATAGACCACCAAATTTTGAGTAACGTAGGTCTCCACCCGAATATGGGCGTCTGGAAGCCCAAATTTAGAATTTTAAATTTGTTTTGTTATATGTTTCATATTTTGTAAAGCATTCATGAGTTTCTCATTAAGAAACTCAACGATTTCAAAGCGAGCAATGGAACCATTGTACGAAAAAAAAAAAAAAAAAAAATTCATTTTTTATCTCCAGCGCGCGAGACTGTGTATCGGAAATTCTAAAGATAAAGAGATCTTTTAAAATTGTTTTGAGATGTTGCAGTTGAATTTAATTTTATGGTGAAGTGCGAAGAACATGATATTTAATAAATAATGGTAACAAACATACAAAACGTTAAAAAACGCACTCTTGGGAGTAATATAAAATCTGAAAGCTTTCAGATTTTATATTTTTTTATTCTAATGTAATAATGCTATAAAATAAAGATATATATGCAGATCTAAGTATAATTATTAAACATTAAAAGACTTAATATGCACGTAGACATTTTGGATTGGATGATTATACAATTATGGCAAAGCACACGAGGGCTATCTCGCCTGAAGGGAGGAATGCCTTCGTGGACTTTCTAAGGGAAACAGGCCGGTATACATGTTATACATGGGGAAAACAACGAAAACGCCCATGCAGCCAGCCCATTCGCGGGATTCGAACCTCGGGCCCAACTACCAGTGTTCAGCGTCTTTACCGCTCGGCCGCTGGTGGGATCGTAGACATTTTGGCGAATTTAGAACAGAAGGTTATGATGGATAACAAATTAATAATAGTTCCCAGTATTTCGAGATATTAAGTATTAGAGATATTAATTTTAGAGATTCTAAGTACTTAGAGTACTTAGCATTAGAGATATTAAGGAATGCAATTTTACATATACATGTATACTATATTATTTATCAAAACGAAAATTTTCTTGCTTTCATCACAGCAAATTCGGCTACCAACTCTTCCAAATCTACTTTTTTAAGCAATATCATTTTTATTTTCATCGAAAGTTTAAAAAGTCAGCCCATCTATTTCGATTCTTTTTTGCGTTTAAACTGTTTTTAATTAATTTTAGTTTCGAAAAATTTCATTCTGCGCTTGAAATGTTGTGGGAATTGTCAATAATGTGCACAAACTGTAGAAAAGTTTGTTACATTTAAATTTTTATCAATAATTGTTTCTAAAACTTCTTGAGAAAGTTTTTCCTGCATATATAGCCCACCAGCGGCCGAGAGGTAAAGTTGCTGAACACTGGTAGTTCGGTCCGAGGTTCGAATCCCGCGAACGGGCTGGCTGCATGGGCGTTTTCGTGGTTTTCCTCGTGTGTAACGAGTATACGAGCCAGTTTCCCTTAGAAAGTCCTCCACGAAGGCATCCCTCCCCTTAGGTAGATACTTCTCGAGGCTTTGCCATAATCACACACACATTTTCCTGTATATTTCTTGAGGAACAATTCGCTATATTAAATGCATGTCTAGAATATTTTAATGATCACTTTCGTGTACATATATCATAAGTTTTAATTTTATTTCTTCGAGTAATTCAGTGACATTCGTATCAGACGTTTTAAGGAAGTATGTTGTTATAATTCACCAAATATTTGTAGAGAAAATTCTCTTTCCATAAACTAGGAAGGCAGCTAAAACTGCTTTTATTATACGTCATTAATTTTTCAAATCTCCTTGTCAGAACTGTTCAACTGAAATGTTTAAGAATTTTTCTATCTTTAAAATGCTTTTCAATCCCCGAAATACTCTTGGTTCATTCAGATTTTCACACTGAACATGAGTTTTCTCCTTTCAATTTTTTTAGCCTAAAAACGTGAAAAATTTTTGAAGAGCTTTCTAGAAAAATTTATTTTCCTCGTTTTTTAGTGTGTTTAAAATATGTATTCATTTCTTAAACTGTTAGTTCTGACAGTTTTAGTAATTTCTATCGTATTTCTAAGAATATTCTTTGCAAAACTGCAGCGTTTATCATTTGTAACCTATTTTTATAGCATTAGTAGCCCTAATGTACAAAACAACCAATAGTGCAAATAATTTTGCAGTTACAAACATATTTAGAACGGTTTTTAAATGAATTTCAGCACTTGACTGAAAGCCATATGTTGCTTGTTTCCAACTGTCGTTATTAATCCTAATTATACAATTAGTTTTGAAAGTCAAATGTAAGATTGTGAACTCGCTTTTTTTAATACTTTTTTTATTTGATCCGATGTTTAAAATATTATAAAATAAACTAGGCAATTTAGTTTTTTTTTAAATTAATTATATATATATTTGTACTATTTTGACGATAAGTCTCTGAAAGCTAAATTTTTAGATACTTTATGATTTTATTACGGCACATAATCAGAGAAAAAGAAAAAAGAAAAAATGGTATAAATATGAATAAATACATAGTTTTTTTTTTTTTTTTTTTTTTTTTTGTTGTTGTTGTTATCCAGTGTCTTTATAAGGGCAACGTTTCTATGAAACTGAAGTTAGAGCGAAAACTAAATTGCTGCAGAGCATTTATGCTTTAATTTTCGCCTTTCGCTGCCGTTCTAAGCCTGCTGCCCCTAAGCAATACTTCAGTTGCGTAACGCTTTGCTTGTGGCCCAATATAATGCTTTAACATCCATTTAACAAACAGAACAGGTTTACCAAAAATGAACTCGGCATTTCACAACCGGATTGAGCTGGAAACGGAAAACTGTGGATGATGGGTCTGAATACTGAATTAATCAAGAGCAACCTATTTCTCCGTTGGGGGAAATGTTTTCTTTTTTCGCTGTATGTATTCTGCTTGATTTGAAGCAAACGAAAGTAAGCTTTAAATAACGGAAGAGATTTAAATCTTATAATACTTTTTTTTTCTTCTCTCACTTCCTTCAAATTAAACGAAATGTATTCGTGATTGTGAGTTTATTTGTGTAGAAAATAAGGTTGGGCAAGTCGTACCACCGCTTAAGACGTATTTTTTAAATATTAGGCGTAATATCACAATTGCGCTTTTTCCTGCAAAAATAGTTACCCCCTAGTCAACCATATTGTTACACATCGTGTTCGTCTCCCTGTGATATTTATGAGGAAGATAGCGAAGAGAATATTATTCAGTGCCTAAAATGCAAAGGAAGGGTACACGGCTTATGTGCTGGAATTGACAAGAAAATGAAGAAATATCTTTGTGATCATTGTTGTAATTAATTGCATAAATATAAATTAATTGAGAAAAAGAAAGCTTCATTATAATTGTCCAATTCTTAAACGTAGTACGGCTTAATCTATAGATGGTATGACTTCGAATTCAAATTGTCTAAGTCGCATTAAGTTCCTGTTCATAAATTTTATTATCTTTATCCAAGAGAGTGGACTGTATGGAATTTTATTGCAATAAACATCAGCAACGACAACACAAGATATGATTACCTCACATAACTTTTATTTTTTTCATAGATCCTATCATTTATACATATTTTTTCTTGGGTAAGATGCAGCAACCTTACCCTAGCACAGAATTAAAAAATACAAGTTTTATGAAGCTTGAGCTTTCTTTTAAAATAAAGGAATACTATAATTGGTTAGAAAAGTTTAACTTTTGTGGTGTAAAATAACTACTTGTTATTTAAAGGCTATCCATGGAAACTTAATAAACTTCTAGGAAAGTTTATCCCTTGGTACTGCTTAACTATTAAACACAAACCAGAAGTTCTACGTAAAGTTAGCACAAATTTGTGTAATTCAGTACTACTTTGAATGTTAACGGGGGAAGAGTAAAGACAGCCGGACGACTAATCCTCTCATTGTAATTTCTAAAATATATAGTGAAACAAACTCAAATGAAGATTTAAACTAAATCTTTTTATTTACTCGTCATCCTGATGATTACACAAGCTGTTTAATAACAGAAAATCAAATCTCCATAACTTGCGAGAAATTTATAACTAAGGTCAAGTAAAAATAAAGAAGTAAATAAAACGTAAAATGCTTCTACTCGGCTTTGGCTCAGCACTAAAATTTTCACGAAGCAGTTTCAGCTAACAAAACTAACACCGATTTAAGCAATTCAGTCATAGGAAGAAATAATAGAGTGAAAGTCAGCTGCAGCTGCCAAAGGCTGTCTTTCGAACTTAAAAACTCTTCTCTTATATACATTAACTAATTTGCATTCTGGTGGCAGCCAACGAAAGTAGAAGTATAAACAAAATAATAAGATAATTGGTTAATTAACATAAAAACCTACAAACTTAATGAGCCAATGACTTGTAAATGTTGCAAATAAAAATAAAAATGAAAAAAAAAAAAAAAAAAAAAAAAAAAATCTGAAATGTTTCAAATTTTAAATTACGTCCAAATGGGCTTTTTTTAACGTTTTGTGTGTTACCTTTATTTATTAAATATCACGTTCTTTGCACTTAAACCATTAAAATTTAGTTCAATAGCAATGTCGCAAAATAATTTTAAACTGAGCATATCTTTAGAATTTCGATACACAGTTCGACGCGCTGGAGATAAAAAGTCCCCCCCCCAGTAGAGTGTTGCCATTGCTCGCTTTTAAATCGTTGAGTTTGTTACTCAAAAATTCGTTAAAGGTTTACAAAATATGAAATCGATAATAAAACAAATTCGAAATTTCAAATTTGGGATTTCAGATGCCCATATTCGCAGTAGGATTAAGTCATTCAAAATTATATGGCTCTAGATACCGTTGTTTTATCACAATGCGAGAAATATACATACATTTATGCAGATTTTTCATCATTTAATTTCTTCAAATATAATGCAGGACTCTAACATTTTGTGGCTACAGTTTGAAAAGTGAACCGACATTTATAAGAGTCCGACACAAAATGGCAAAACGAAAGTAATAGTCCTTCGGGACTCAAATTCCTTTGGACTAAAAAATGTCGAGTTCTTTTCAAGATTTTCAAAATTTAGAACTTTCCCTTGTACTAAGGTTACAGTGTGATTAAAAAAATATCCTAATTTAAATTTACAACAACATTGGGCTTGAAATGGAGAAAATAATTCCCTTAACACTTACCGAGCTCAGTCAACCTTCTTGGTGGTGTTTTCACAGTACTGGCAAGAGACTTCCAGGAACAAGGCGGTAGACTTGCGGAGCAAAGTTCAGTAGGCTCACGATTAAGATTGCATCCTACTTTTTTAACTATACCTCTTGTTATACAGTTTGCACACACTTCTTATCGGAGTATCATGACAAGCCAAAAATATAAAATAGAAATTAATGTAACTCGCAGCGTGTTCGAGAGGGCTAGGCTCGAGTCCCGGCGAGAGCATTACTCATTTTTCACCTTTTGCGCAGCATTGCATTCGTTGTGGATTTTACTGCTGTACCTTTGAAAATATTTATTAAACGCATTTCAACGAATTTTGCACACGAAGGTATGGAATTTTTGCCTTTCACTAATTAAAGCATACTGAATATTTCACTGGCTGGATGTTTAATCTAGGCATCTCAATGTAAAGCGTCAGATTTGTTTTCAGTATAACCCCTCATTAGGTCTTCTGAGACTTTTAAGAGTCTTTGTAACCACAAATGCTTCTACAGGATCCATATTCCTTAGCTACCTTTTAATAACACCTTTTTTCGTGAGCAGGTCAAATGGTCCGAATTCGTATCTCTAATTCAATATACTTCTAATTTGCTTCAAATCTAAGAATCTATTTAGACTAGGAATTGTTTGAGAAAGGTTTCTGAAGCTGCTTATTTTTGGCTTTATCTATAAATGCCTAAAATATGATTCTGCCGTGAATGATCGTGTTGAATATTAAACATGAATTCAGATTTAAAATTCGCTTTACTTTTTGATATTTTAATTTTATTAACATACCAGATTCGGTCTTTTCATTGATTGCAGCATACTGATAAATTAAGAAAGCTGTATGAAGTTATCTTGTTGCCTCGTATGTGTGCTTGCGATGTAAGTGCTTAATACTTCCAAATAGCACTTGGAAAATTCTTGGTTCGTATCTAGGTGAGAATACAGTTGTTTACTCGGTATTCCCAGCTTTGACGGACCTAACAATTTATACATAGTTAAGTAAGGGAAAAGAAAGTTATTCGAAATTGCTGTTTGCAGCGGAAGAAGAACGCTGGGGAATTACGGGAAAAATTTGAGATGAAAAAAATTGCCGTGGCGCAGATATAAGAAATTTTAGTGCTTCATGAGCGTTACAAAAACCTTGATAAATCAACATTTATAAGAAGATATCGAGGAAAAAACGGAATGTCTGAAAACTAAAAAAGAATATCTTTAATTTTAGAAAACAAAGACACTATAAAACTTCGCCCTGTCTTCGACGCATCCTTAGATGCTGAAAGCCAGCAGTCATTGAGTGACTGTTTAGAATTAGGGTCCAGCCTTTACCCAGACATACTGCAAATTTTGATTCAGTATAATATTGGATTTCCGGATGGCATTCACAGTTGCCAGTGAAATTTTTATGGAGGGTCAGCGATTCTGAGAACATGAAAATCTTGCACCAAACCCAGGCAATCTTTGGAACAAAGAAAAGTCCATATTTATTGGGAGCAACTTAAAAGATCATATAAAGAAATAACAGCCCGTGTATCACAAAGAAGTTTCCCCCTTTTTACAACTCCTTGTACGTGGATGACCTTATATCAGATACGATAAATGTAACATGATGATCCATTTTATGAACACATACGGTAAATGAAGCAACTGAAGAGACAGATAATATTGAAAAGATATCAGGAAAGAGAGTTTTAATATGAGGAAACGTACACCCAATGATAACTAGCTACGAAAGCTTGGGGAACAGAATAAAAAATATATTGAAATAATAAAAAATATATTAAAAGTTTCGCGTTAAACAAGAAAGCATGCAATTTTTTAAAACATATTAAGCACTAAAATAATAAGCGATCAAAGCAAGTCTGACGCTTGTCAAGTTCACATAAAATATACAATCAATTAAAAAAAAACACTCAAAACTTTAAAAGTTTCGCGTTAAACAAGAAAGCATATTAAGCACTAAAATAATAAGCGATCAAAGCAAGTCTGACGCTTGTCAAGTTCACATAAAAATGTACAATCAATTAAAAAAATACGCTGATAACTAAATTAGTTAAGCGTCAAAATATACATATATACAAGAAATTACACATGAAAACACTTTAAAAAAACATATCAGCTGAAGGTGACTTACCTAGATAGGTACATTTGAACACTGAAACTTTAATAGTAGCAACCAATTTTATTTGAAAATGACACCAAAGAGATGCTTCTATGAAACTTACTGTCCCTAGACGCAGTCGCGTTCGTTACAGACAATCCGTTTGCAGCAACTTTCTATCCCTCGACACAGTCACGTTCGTTATAGACTATTTGCCGTTTGCAGCAATGTGAAAGTTTTAGTACACCTATACAATTTGTAAAATTAGATGTGTCGGAGCCCTATGAAAGTCTATCAGGAAAGAAGAACAAAAATAGATAGATAAATAAAATGGCTAGCAAAATAATTAGTAATTAACCGCTTAAATAATTAATGTTAAAATTAAATAGTTTGTAGAGACACTAGAATATTTTTTTTGAGAAGCAGGCAAGATGAAAAATGAGCAAACGCCTTCGCCGGGAATCGAACAACGGACCTCTGGAATACCGGTTCACTGTGCTAACCACTACACCACGAAGGCACGCTAGGAAAGCGCGAGAAATACCTTATAAGTTAATAATTAGAATCATTAGCAATTAATAATAAAACTTAATAGAATGTAAAGACATAAATAAAAATATAGCAAGTTATTAAATAAATGCTAAGTAATTAAATATCAAAATAAAAATATACCTTGACTTATTTGGGGTTGCGGCTGCAATTATAATTTCCCACAAAAAATAAAAAATATCTCAAAAGGTCTAGAGTTTAATTTAAGCTCTGAATATAATGTACAACTTCAGTGGATGGCAGAAATGAAGACCCTTCTTTTTCCAGCACACCAATAAAAAACGTTAAAATCTTTAAAACTTCACTAATGAAAATATAGAGAATGCTATAAACAGTTTTAACGTATGACCACGATGTCCTCTCAGTATAATTCTAGCTGTCAAGCAGAAAACGACAGGGGCACAAATTTTCAGCGAATGCGAGAGTTAGCTGGGAAAAAAATAACAAGTGACAATTTTCATCCCCCATCTTTGGTTACATCGTTCGAAAAAGTCTAAAGGTGCTCTTTTTCGCGGGGGAGACGCAAATATTGGAACGAAAAATTTAACCTCTGTCATAAATTCATTGTACTTTTTGAAGAATAAGCCTTTGACTTGGGTGGGGACTTTCCTTAAAAGTCTCGACCTACCTCCATCCAAGGATTTGTTTCCCCACGGAAAGATAAGCATGTATTCAGAAGTCAGATTTTGAATATAATTTTATTGTCACAAATAAAATTTTTGAGATCAAATTTTTGCTAAAATTGTTGTTTAGTTACATTAAAGAAGTGCCGGAACCTTCTTATTTAGGCTCCAGTGCGCTCTGACTAGAATTATGATTTATCCCAAAAAATAAGAAGCACCGGAGCAGAGCTCCGGTGTACGAATGTGTACTAATGAAAAAAATGTACGTTTCAGTGAGATAACAGAACATACAGAAGAACTCACAAAGTTGGATAGTAAAATTACCAAGAGAGGAACTTTGAAAACTACCAGACGATTATATTACAGTCCTGCAGGTCTCGTAAATAAATTTTGCATAACAGGGGGAATTTTATTGCAAGATATATGAAAATACGAACCTCAGTGGGATGAAATATTACATCATGAACTGCGCATAATTTTGGAAATTTGTAAACAAATAAAAACAAATAGAAATTATCGTAAATGGAAGATATAGAATTACTGAGATATGACTTCAATAATTTCAAAAAAAGGGGGGAATTATGAATTAGATTACACTGCAGGTACCAATGAAAAGCTTACGATGTAGTAATATATTTTAGATTCTCAAATTGTACAACTGTACAAAATCAATTTTTAGTTTTAAAATCCAGTATGACTGCACTGAAAAAATTATCCTTGCCGTATCTGAACTTACATCTACATCAATACAAAAGTAAAGACAATATTAAATCCTTCGAAGAAGAAAGATATTACACCATATTTTTCGACAGTCTATATCATCGTGTTGCATTAAATAATAGGTTCTGCAGAAAGATGGAAGCCTTTTGTCCAAAATAGAGTGATTCAAGAAAAGTGAACCAGCTATGTGGAGATACTGTCCGACAGAACAGAACCCAGCAGACATCAACACTAGAGGTGAAGTTATGAATTAATTGACAAATAAGAATAGCTGATGGTTTGAATTCCAGTGGTTAACTGCGACAAAAGATTACTGGCCAGACTTTACCCATAAACTTTTCATCCGAACAAACTGAAATTGAGAAAAGAAGAAAATGTGAAAACACTTTGTGCAAGTTCTTCGTTAAATTTAAAAGACAGTGAGTTATTCGATTTGCAGAAGTTTAGTAGTCTTCATAAAGTTCTGTGAGTGACAGTCTGGATAAAAGGATATGCGAGAAAAACCTTGGAAATGAGGGAAAAAAGAACATCTGAACGTTTTATACCAGCACCCTTTTTTTTTTTTTTTTTTTTGTGGTAGCATGCGGGCGTCTTACGTTACCAGCAGAAAAACTCATAACATCAGCGAAGGAAAAGCTGACTCCGTTTCACAAACACAAACAAATAATAAGAGAAATTATCTAGAGAAAATGGAAATAACCGTTGAAACTGAGATCTGTTTATGGAGCAAAATCAGCAACCAGTCCGTCTAAAACAGCGGTCGCCAATCGGTGGTCCACAGACCACTGGGAGTCCGTAAAAAGGTTTTGATGGTCCGCAGAATTTTTATGAAGATTCAGTTTAAAAAATCCATGAAGATTCAGTTTATGAATGAAGATTCAGTTTATTTATGAAGATTCAGTTTCCATAATAAGTTTTGTTACTCGAAAGAGTAACAAAACTTATTATGGAATGTGTATTATACTTCTTAATTTTAGCTATAACTTTAAACGAAATTCCTAGTAGCTAAAATGTCTCTAAATTCAAGCGACTTTTTAGCTACTTTTGCAGGTGTATCTAGGGGCATTTGAAAGTGAGAATTAGCATCCATGGATATGCTGCTGTTATCAATAATAGCGCGAACTGGAATTCTCTTTCCTTTTCAATTACAAATATTGCTACTGTAGTCGTTAATAACACAGTTTTTCTCGGTGTCAATAGGCAACTTGATGGATTTTTGTGAGAACAATTTGCATTCTTGTTTATAATTGCATCACCGGAAGTTTCCGTTTTTGTTTTGTTTAACTGCTAATCGATGGCGCCATTGCTGAGTAAGCGATGAATTATTATGTTTACAATAATTAAAAATTGGCGGCATAACACTGTCAGTTTACTGACAGTGCTTTGCGTTTGCCGGTTTGTTCTTGCTTTTCGTGAAGTTTCATTTCTGTGATATGGAAATGTGAAGCTTTCTGTACGAGAAAGTAAGATTTTTGTAATTTTCAAGTAATTTTTCAATGTGAACGAAATACGTGTAGTTTGCTGATATAAATATATTTACTTTCTTTTAATTCATATTACTGGTCCACCAAATATGAAATTATATATGTAGTGGTCCGTGAAGTTCTAAGGGTTGACGACCGCTGGCCTAAGATGTCTAAAGATTCAATTGTTTTGATTATACCAGATTATTTTGGAAATTAGGGAAAATCTTACAACTCCATGAAGATCCAGACGGAAAGAGGCGCATTTGCGCCTTAAAACTAGGTAGTGGAACTGCTGCTGTAAAAGCCATCCGAAATCTCCCCCCCCCCCCGCTCTCCTTGAATTAGAAGATGGGAAGTCGCGTACTTCCGGGCCGGAAGACTGTGGAAATGAGAACCGAAACCTTGCTCAGACAGAAAGGAACGGCGGAAAAGACGCCATTGGAGTTTTGATACAGAATTTTAATAAAGATTAGAAAATACCATAACAGTTGGATTTATTTGTACTGAAGTTATTCATGAATTCTGAAGACAAAAGAAGATACGATCACAAAAAACACCGCAAGCAGTTTTGAATTATTTTGTTTGAATCTGAATGATTAGATAAGTTAAGAATTCTAGAGCTTATCTAAACATTAAATTAAATGAGATTCTGATTGTTTCGTATCTGATTAATGTTTGATAGCACTTACTGGTGATGCATTTGATAAATGCTTACTTGCAATGACGTTAACAGCGGTGTGTTATTTAAAAATCAAGCGCTTGTTATTTTTTCAGTAAGTAGTCACACACAAGTTTATTTACTCTCAATATCAACAACTGTAACCGGATTTGCAATTCTTTTACATTTTTAAAATAAAAAAAAGGCGTATTTATGTGTAATTAAGGAAAACGTTTTAAATTCTTCCTAAAGAAACCTGCAAAAATTTTCTGTCTCCTCCATCCAACAGTAATCTTTTTCAATAGAACAATGTGTAAGTTCAATTTACGTAAGTAGTTTTTTGGATATGCATTTAACAGTTTGCCTTAAATCTTTCACAAAATATTCAAATTCACGTAAATTTTTCAAAACTTGCAAAGTAAGTAGACGAAAAATTTTCTTGGAATTGCGTTTTTCATAGATTCTAATCGCCTGCTTGTTGGACGTGTATAATTTTGAAGTTCAGACACTTTTGAGAACTTCAAAATGATAAATTTGCAGTCAGTTTTGGAGGTATCCGTTAATGTGCTGTAGAAGCAGTTTGCATACAATAAAAGTCCTATTATTCGCATGAAATTAAATTGCTGACAATAAATAAATTAATAAATGAATAAAATAAAAAAATTAAACGCATAAATAACTTTTTTTATAAAAAATTAAAAAAGGCTTTCCATAAAACTAGTTTCTTGTCTCTGAAGTTGAGATCAGTACGACAACCAGAGTCGCGCCTACATATTTTTCACCTGAGGCAAAAAGATAAATGCGAGCTCTATGCCCTATATTATTTTTCGGGGGGGGGGGAGGAAGGAAATATATGCGTGTGCGTGTGTGAATGTGTATATAAATATCTTTTAAGTTAAAATTAAACAGGCAAAAGTAAAACAAATAAGAATATAATTTATCATAAAGTGAGCAAATTATTGGTATTTCAATTTTTTTAATTAAAATAAAAATGGAGTTAAAATGAGATTTGTTATAGTATATTAATTAAATATAACAGTAAAAATGGCTAAAAAATTGGGAAAAGCTGTATTATTATCTTCATACTCTTACGTTGTCAAGAAGAGGTAAATCTTTCTTATGATAATATACCTTTTCTGGGCAGATATATTCTGTTTCTGTAAGCTTAAAATTATCCGAGGCACTGAATTAATAATATAAATACTTTCAGTGTTTCTGAAAATTAAAACCTCCTCCCCTACAGAACAAATCTAACCAACGCAGAAAAAAAAAAAATAAATAAATAAAAATAAATAAAAAAATAATACCAGTCCTACACGGGCGAACACAAGTGAAAATTTCAAAAAAAAAAAAAAAAAAATGAAGAATAAATAAATAAATTAAAAACTCCTAAGCTTATTTTAGACTATAAATTCTAAAAAAATTTACACCTTCATTATATACAAAGGAAAGAAATAATTACAATATTGAGTACAGAGCTTAAAATATTGTTACGGTTTTTGTATTCATTTAGCTATTTTTAAATAGAATTAATTAAAATTGTTTTATTTACCGTGCAATGCAGCCCGAGATTTATTTGAAGAGAAAGCTACGCCGAAAAAATTAAAAATACAGGAGCACGCGCATTTAATAAATAGATATCTCGTAATTGTACGCTTTTGAAGTCCAGAAAAATCTAGAAAATACCAGATTATTCTATTGCTCATTAAAAAGCTTATAAAAGCGGGTGGAAAAAGTCTCAGTTCAGCTGTTTACTTATTGCTGTTGATGAATGTAGCGAATTCGCAGAGAAATCGGATTAACTTTCTCTGTTTTGAATTAAGTTCTGTTGAATGTTTTAGTAGTTTAAAATATAACTACTGTGAGATATTGCAATATTGTACGAATATCTGAGAAAATTTAAGCATTTTGTTTTATTTGTTGTAATAACAATAAATTTTATTCACTTTTCGTCGGACTTGTGCATTTAACTTATTACGAACTCATACGCACGCAACACTTTTTGGTGTCAGAAGTGGGATTTGAATGCCAATCACAAGAGGTATGAAGAACAATTAAGGCAATTCATGGGAGCCTTTGTTGCATTTAAAGAAGAGATGAAAGCTTCTGTCAAAGAAGAGGTGAAATCCGTTAAAGGTGAGATGAATGTGAGCCAAGAATCCGTTAAAGAGTAGATGAAGGCTGGTCAGGAAAAATTGGAAAAAGGGCATAAGAGACGAAAAGAGAATTTACCTGCATAATAGAAAATAAATTTGAGGCTATAGGAGGCAGAATAGACGCGGTTGAAAATAAAGTTGGGCAAACTGAAGAAAAAGTTTCTTCTGTCAGAGAACAAATAGAAGAGAGAGTTTCGGCCGTAGAACAACAAATGGCTTATACAGTTTTCTCTGTAAAAAATCAAACAGAAGAAAAAGTTTCTGCTGTGGAGCAACAAACAGAAGGAAGAGTTTCTGCCGTCCAACAACAAATTGATGATAGGGTTTCTGCTGCCGACGCCAAAGAAGTTGACACCCTCAAGAAGTGCATAGCGACAGCAGGAAACATTTCTGAGGGTTTTAAATTTTTACCCATGCCCTGCTCCTCCCTCACTGAAGCTATCCACGTACGATGGGAAGACCTTCTGGCAAGTATATGAGACACAATTTTCTATGGTGGCAGATGCGAATGGATGGGATTCCCAAACTAAGGCTTGTCATCTCGCCATCTCGCTGAGACTAGACGCAGCGGATATCCTTCAGACTCTTCCCGAAAACAATGGCGTAAACCGAAGCTCTGTCTTGCGCATTGGAGCTGCGCTTTGGGGAGAAGTGTTTGAAAGGCTACAGCAGGCTTCAGTTAAAATCCCGTCAACAGAAGCCCCCCGAAACACTCGAGGAACTCGCCGTGAATGTTGAAAGGCTGTCCCATCTCGCCTTTTCGCAATGCCTGACAGAAATAAGAGAAATCCTGTCCCTGCAATACTTCATCGGGGATCCTGAAATATAGAAAGCTCTGCGAATGGCGGATGTCAAGGACTTGAAAAGTGCTTTAGCATATGCCAGAAATTTGAAGCAGCCCATCAAGCCACTTCTAGAGACCGCCATCCAGTCAGAGCTGTGCTAGTCCCCGAGCCAGTGGATCAATTAATGGCTCGTTTAGATGATTTATCCAGACAAGTTAATGCTTTGATACGGAGTAGGAGTGAGAACAAACTAGCTCTAAAGTGTTGGAAATGAGGTACAGTAGGCCACATACGACGGCATTGCAGAACACCCCAGGGCACTGTAAATAAAGCAATGATTTCATCAGACAGTGGCTTCAGACGGAACAGAAGTGGAAGAAACCAATTCTAAAGTGCTGAAACTGCGGTGTTGAAGGTCACATACGAAGGAACTGCAGAACACCCTAGAGCACGGAAAATAAGACAGGCGATGTAAACAGACAATTAAATGCCAAGAGATGGAAAAGGAGTGACAAGGAAGCCAAATGCTGGAATTGCGGAGCTGAAGGCCACGTACGAAGGAACTGCAAAACACCTCAGGGTACAGAAAATAAGACCATTTCTCAGCAACGACGCAAGAAACAAATTAATGATCATATCGCAGAGCGGAGTTTGACCGATAGTGAAAAAACCCGTTTTAAAGCGCTCAAGATTTCTACAGTGAGTGGCAGCAGTAATGGACTATCCATCAATGGACATATCGGTGGAGTTCCTTGCAATATGATCATTGACACAGCAGCTAATGTTACCATCATTCGGAAAAATTTAGCTCATTAGTTTAAAGATAAAGGTAACGAAGGAACTGCAAAACACCTCAGGGTACAGAAAATAAGACCATTTCACAGCAACGACGCAAGAAACAAATTAATGATCATATCGCAGAGCGGAGTTTGACCGATAGTGAAAAAACCCGTTTTAAAGCGCTCAAGATTTCTACAGTGAGTGGCAGCAGTAATGGACTATCCATCAATGGGCATATCGGTGGAGTTCCTTGCAATATGATCATTGACACAGCAACTAATGTTACCATCATTCGGAAAAATTTAGCTCACTAGTTTAAAGATAAACTGATTCGGACGCCATCCTGTGTTGCCCTCCAGACTGTGTCTGGGGATGAAATCGACATAGATGGTATGTTAAACTTAAACATCACGGTTGGAAGTGCCTCCTACCATCACACGGCATACGTGATAGATATTACAGATCCCTGCATACTCGGATTGGACTTTTTAAGGAAATACAACTTTTCCTTGGACTTCAAAAACAACAAACTGCTTTCAGAATCAGAGGTCATAACTATCCATCATTAGAAGGGATATTCTCCTAGAAACGCCTTGTCTGAAGGACACTACTCAGGAAGCTGCCGAAATCATACTAGGGTCGAAGAGAAACGCTACACTACCGGCTATTCTCTATCTCAGATGCTCTTCGGTCGTGACCTTCGTCTGCCTTGTGATCTTCTATTTGGTCGCCCTCTGGATGCACCTTCATCGCCTGAAGAATAGAGATGCAAGAGCGAGTCAACTTGGCGACGGAAAAGGTGAAGACCCGATATTACACAAGAGCTGCTGGACATCGATTCAACGAAGGAGACAAGGTGTGTGGAACCCGAGTCGACGGAGAGGATTCAATCCTAAATTACAGTCACCTTGGGATAGTCCTTACACAGTCCTAAACAGACTGAAGGACGTCGTGGTTCGAATCTGTAAGTCATCGAACTCTAAACCTAAAGTCGTAGGACAGGTTAGCTCATTACTATGGCCATAGTACATAATGTATATAATTGTAAATAGTATAAGGCCATGGCCCTTTTTGTCTGTAAATTTGTATTTGATTTGATTTGTATTTAGTGTTTGATAGTGTTTGATTTTAAGTTACATATTGCAATTATTGTTTATGTTGTTATTGTAATGTAATGTTTATTATTGCATTTATGCCTTATTTTTAAGTTTGGCTTCCTGTCCAGGGATTGTACTGCCCGGGATGTGTAGTTCTTGGGAAGGGTATGGTGTTACGGTTTTGAATTTATTTAGCTATTTTTAAATAGAATTCATTAAAATTGTTCTATATTACCGTGCAACGCAGCCCGAGATTTATTTGAAGAGATAGCTACGCCGGAAAAATTAAAAATACAGGACCACGCGCATTTAATAAATCGATATCTCATAATTGTACGCTTTTGAAATCCAGAAAAATCGAGAAAATACCAGATTATTCTTGTGCTCATTAAAAAACTTATAAAAGCGGGAGGAAAACATCTCAGTTCAGTTGCTTACTTATTGCTGTTAATGATTGTAGCGAATTCGAGGTGAAATCAGGTAACCTTTCTCTTTTTTGAATTAAGTTCTGTTGAATGTTTTAGTAGTTTAAAATATAACTACTGTGAGATATTGCAATATTGTACGAATATCTGAGGAAATTTAAGCATTTTGTTTTATTTGTTGTTATAATAATAAATTTTATTCACTTTTTTATCGAACTTGTGCATTCAGTTTATTACCAACCCATATGAACGAATGAATATAATTACGTATCTTTCGTTGAACTTCTGGTAAAAAAAATGTCCCTTAAAATCTGGAATCTTTGAGAGGGACGACTAGGGAATGTGCAATATGTGTGGTTTGATTTGTTCTGCAGGGAAGGAGTTTTAATTTTCAGGGGTACTGAAAGCATTTATATTATTAATTCAATTCCTCGAGTAATTTTAAGCTAACAGAATCAGACCAAATCTGCTAGGAAAGGGTAGCTGATAAATAAATATCAATTCTAATTTTCTTCTTTACTGATTTTTAATGCCAGCTGATTATTAAAACCTGACCCGTAATTTTTCAATAACTTATAGTTGAAAGAATTTACCTTAAATTCTGTTGAATATATAGATGAAATTTGTTCGAAGAACTGACGTTATGAAACACAGGCATGCAATTTCAGATTTAATAAAGATATAAATTTCAGAATGAATTTAAACTAATATTTATTTGCATAATTTATTATTAAATGAAACTAAAACTGATTTTTATTATTTTCTCATTGCTCTTTTTTACCCAATAAATTTCAAACGTAATATTTTAATTTAAAAGGCAATAACAATTTTTCGCAAGAGAACTAATCATTGTTCCAATATAAAAATATGTGTGTTTTTGAAAGAAAAAAAATATGATGTTTTTAAGTACTTAAAAACTGACACACTGTTTCACTTTTGTTTTCACACTTTATAAAAGTAATAAATAATAATTTACTACCAAAGGAAAGTAATTTTTGTGTCAAATTAAACAAGCAACTAAATATAAATAAATGTAATAAACTATAAAAAAATTATCTGTAACTAAAAAAAATATCTAACAGTTTTTTAAAATAATTCTTGGGGAAAATAAAATAATTATTAAAAATTACCAAAAATTAACAAGAAGTTAGCAATAATTTTTTAGCAAAATATCTGAACAAATCCTTTAATAATGACTTCAGCATAATGTCCTGATAAATATGTATCTAAATGAATCATAGACTCATCTGTGAAAAGCACGGTGCTCCAATGATGTCTGGTCCAAGACGCATGTTTTCTGCACCATGCTAGACGCACTGCCTTATGTGCTACAGTCAGCGGAAAGCAAACAGCCGGTCTCCTGGCACACAATCCTATCTCGTGAAGCCTCCGGGCAATTGTAGACTGTGAAACTTGGGTTCCGGTGGCAGCATACAGCTCACGTGAGAGCTGTGAAGCTGTAGCAGTCCTGTGTCGCCCCCAAATAATGATCCTCATTTGTCTTTGTGGATCTTCGTCGACCTTGTCCAGGTCTTCACGATATGGATTCAATGTTTTAAAATGTTTTCCACAAATTTCAGACGATACTGGACGTTACACTGAGTTCCACTACACTTGGGATTGGCCTGCCTCCAATCTACCGACAATTCTCCGTCTCATTCGTTTATCTATACTTTCGTGGCTACTCATTTCACCTGATATTTTATAAAATTTACCCAACTCTTGTGAGAAACACGGTGAATGTCCAGAAGGAGTAAGCACATAATTCGCCGAAAACCTTCCTTGTGCAATTTTGTTCGCTGCACAATAACATCTCTACAGCTACCCACGTGTATGCTTACGTATTCGAGTCTGAATATTTTCATGATTCTTCGGAGGCATAATTAATACCTTCAGTTCTGTACTTTTCATGAAAGCAGTTTTTTCAAATTCTCTTACTTTTGCGCATGAGTGTATCTGCATTCCATTTATTTCTTACGCATGACTTCCCTTTTTATGTAAATATAAAAATACATTCATTTCAGTAGAACTCGTGATCCGTTTTTCAAAGAATAAATATAAATTAATTTACAATTCTTGAGCAATATGACTGCTTGAAAAGTGTCTTATAAAATAAGGTATTCAAAAGGAGAAGCCCTTTTAGTGGCCGAGTGTTTAAAACCGCGGAATACTAGTAGTTAACCCCGGGTATACGCGGCAATTTCCATGAGAAAGTCCTTCGCGAAAGCATCCTTCCGCTTAGGCAGATAGTCCTTGTGTGCTTCGTCATATTCTAATAACTTCACTAAAAGAAGAAACTATTACAAAATATGATCTTAAATAAAGGAAGCTATTTTAACAGTTTTCCAAGCGAAGAAAAATATGTACATATTATTTTAAACAATGGTAAATGCAAATATTAAAAGTAAACTTCAACAGTTAATACAAATAAAAAATATAATAAAATAAATTCAAAGGGGAAAAAGAAGAGAAGAAAATAAAATCTACCCTCACTGTATGGCATGAAAAAAGCATGCAGTTTTGGTGTAAAGAAACTGCATATAAGCACCTACAGTAGTTATCTTTAGCAAGGGGTATCTAAAACAAGATTGGATACTGCTTGTACAGCAAAGTCCATTAATGAACCTTTGCGGGTAAGTTACACTGTTTCTAGGAACTGAACACAGAAACCAACACAAGTGGTAATTTCCTCCCTTCTTTCGGCTGCTGATGAGCTGGCAAATATTAAATGACGATGAAATTATGCATAGAATTATAGCGTAATTTTTAGCTTTATGTTTAAAATACTATCATAAAATTCTTATTCGAAGTATTATTACAAAATTTCGTTTGTAGCTTATATACAGGTAATAGACCGCGTGTTTAAATAATACGCAGTACATTAAAGGAAAGGAAATATTTGTTTGTTCATGCAGACAGGTGAATAAAGTTAAAATTTTAGAAGGGAAGGAAGGTATTAAATGTTCACATAACAAACTCGTTCTTTCTCATTTAAGTATTTTTCTCGTGACATCAAATTTTTGCACATGTAAATCAAATTTAATGTGGGTCATAAACATAAAAGGGACATGTTCCAGACTTTCTTTTATTGAGATGAATAAAATAAAAGCATGTAATTTTAGTTAACTTTTGTATTATTTTTTAAAGGGCAAATAAAAAAATAACGTTAAATTAAATCAGCTAATTTTTTGGGCTTAATTTTATCAAATAAAACAATAGAGTAAGTCTTGCAAATGCAAAAGTTGATGTTTTTAAGATACTTAAATGCATGTAAAATGCAATTTTTTTATATATATTGTAAGTTGTCGTGTAACAGGGGCATATAGTTCTGAGTTTGGCATGAGGATACTCAATCGATGAACCATATATTTTGCTAGAAATAAAAAATTCTTACCACAAAAGTATTTGTGTCTGACAACGAGGAGTGTTTAATTAATATTAATTTAGTTTATAATCAACATTTTTACCTACAAGCCTTCTCTAGGATTCGAATCCGGAGCAGATTTTATTAATAAACACAAACATTTATTTTTATTTCAATTATAATAATACTGGAACCAGTAGCACTAATTGCTATACCGACAGATCGGCCTAGTGATAGTTATTGGCAAAGTTAAAAATATTCTTAATGCAACTTCAAACTTCGAGTACAGAAGAAATAAACTATATCCGCGAAAACCCTAAACTTGCATCTGTTTCGGTGCTCAACATTAGTGGAATAGCATGATTTTTAAATTAAATATTTCTGCAGCATTTATATCATTTGGCTATTTAAACGCTCACAGTTATAATCTGCTTCCTTTAATTTTTCAAAATCTAATCAGAAGTTAAAAACTGAATATATCTCGTTTATTTTTCATATCTCCGTTTTATTTGGGAGATCGAAACATCCACCATTCCTTTCATTATTAACTACTATTGTGGGAGGAACTTTTTCTGCAAAATTAGTTCTTTTACCAATTGATTCTTGACTATCTAATTTATTAACATTTTTTTATTTCTCTTCAAATTCTGTTGGTATATTCGTCTTTAAAGCTTAATTTTCCCATTTTCAAATATATTTTCAGAAATATTTTCTCTCATCTGCTAGGAAGAAAGAGAATTCTATTATACTCGTCTGTTTGTTTCATTCAGTAAGATAAAGTCTACAAGGGAAAATGCGTAAAGGGAAAATGTCTTAATAGAGGACTTTCTAAGAGAAACAAGCTCGTATTTACATTACGTACATTTACATTACATTACGTAATACGGATTACATTACGTAAGCCACGAAGACATCCGTGCAGCTACTGCATGCACCTGGATTCGAACCGAGGTTAATCTTTCTGCTAAGCTTGCAGCTTTAGTGTACGGTTACAATTTCTGCTTGGAAAACTTTATTTACCTACTTC
This sequence comes from Stegodyphus dumicola, assembly GCF_044657685.1. Lineage (NCBI taxonomy): Eukaryota > Metazoa > Arthropoda > Arachnida > Araneae > Eresidae > Stegodyphus > Stegodyphus dumicola. The sequence goes on from NC_140781.1 coordinate 190,024,715, forward strand.
GTTACTTGCGGTATTAAGTTTCACACCGATAACATGCATAAAAACTTACGGATGATTTTCTTGGATGCTACTACTTTCGTACCATTACAATGATTTATGATCTGATACTTTGCACAAATTTTAGAACTTATTAAATATTCAGCACTAATAATGTGAAAATATGAGATACTGATTTTCTGTCTCAATTAAATAAGTTCTGATTTTGGTTGATTAAAAGCAAAGTCGACATTTTTGTGACACATGAATTTATTTTATTTGTTAGATTATCGCAAACCACACTAAGATACCCGCCTGAGATAAGGGAGACTATTGTGGAGAACATTCTAAGGGAAATTGTTTTGTATTCTAGTTATATATACAGAAAATCACGAAAACTTCCTGTACCCACCCCATTTGCGGGATATGAACTCAAAACAAACTATCATTATTCTGTTGCTGCTAGCAGGCAAATAAGCACAATTGCATAATCTCTACATACAATAAAAGAAAAAGTCTGTCTGTGCCTTTCGTTCGTGCTGCGCGTAAGCTAATAGACCCAGGGCTACGAAATTTGGTACATAGGTGCATCTAGACAGGAGCCAGTGCATTCGCGCAAACCATTTAGCAATAACTGCAGCCATTCCAGGAATAACCGTAAATGAAAACAATTGTGCAGCTCTAAGAAGGAAATTAAATATGGCTACAAAAGGACGAAAAGTCGATGAATACCTCTCGTTCAATGGCAAGCTTTATAAAGAAAAATGGGTAAGAAACTTATAATGCGATATACAGTGGTACCTCCCAATAAAGGGCACCCACCGGACTAGGTACTTTATTAAATAGGGGTATCCTTTCTTCAGAGGATACATACTAAAATAATGTAATTTAATTAGGAATTCAGGTTATAATAAGCTTTAAATTATTGATACGTAAAATAAATAACATAGGCATTTATTTGAATCTGAAGTTAATGAAAAGTTTAAATTAAAAAAAATAATTATTGCAAAAATGTATGAAATGAACAACAGAGTTCTATACTTACAGAAATTTAATGAAATTAATCTATTACAAGGGTTTTTTTAAAAGTCTGTGAATTACAAGCATTTTTTTTCCACGTGGATATTAAAGTCACCGATGATTTTAAGGCCTTCACCGCCACAAACAGTTATTAGAATTTTTTTTTAAATTTGGAGGTGTCTTTTAAAGTTATATGTGCAATTGTTCATGTTACACTTTTCATCTAGCTCCTTCTTCGTCTTCCTCACTGCTTTCCAATCTATTTTTTTTAAAGCTCACATCATCAGCTATAGCTGAACTAAAAGATTTTATGTCTTCATTGTTGTCTTTAGTACACACGCTTTTATCGATTTGCAAATATTTGAGCACCACTGTACCACTGATTTTGACAAGTTCAAACAATTCATTTTCATCAGTAGTATTTTCATTGAGAGCACTAGAAAATGGAATTTAAAAACCTGCTTTCTTATAACACAAACTAAACACAACTGTATAATACTGATTTAACAGACTTTGTCATCCATTGAATGGCATTCAATACATTGACACATATTCCAGTCTGTTGCGTGTTGCATATCAACTGACTTTTCTTCACCACAAATAGTCTTGAAAGTAATATAATATTTTTCCGTAAGTTTGTCTAACCAACCATTTGACGAAATGAAGTTCAGTAGTCCCAGACACTCCGAAAATTCTTTTGCCTTTCCTTGGCAAATAAATAATGCTCGGCAGGCAGGAATATTGTTTGCTCTTACAGAACAAAACCAGTCTGTATCAATTTCACGTACTTCAATTTTCCTAAATTTTACAGTCTTGGAACGTTCATTTGAATTAGTAATTCATAATGGTACGAATTTTTTGCATAGATAGAGGACTGTAGTGCAATTATATGTGAAATTGTTGTATTTTTCTGTATAATGTTAAAAGGTATTTTCTCCCTCCTTTCCGCATGCCTTCGTAGTGTAACGGTAGCATACTCGGCGCATATTCGAGAGGTCAAGGTTCGAGTCCCAGCGAAGGCATTGCTCATTTTTCAGATCTTCCGCTTCAAAATAACCTAATGACTCTACAATGTAACATGAAAATCTAGATAGACTATGCGCTGCTGAAAAAAATAAAAATACCGGGGCAAGTCTATTTACCACTGAACAAATGGCTATCTCGCTAGAGGCATTCTGCTACGCATCACGGGAAAATGAAAGCAATATCAGGGTTGTAATGCTTTTCACCAATAGTGTTAATAAAGTTAGTTTCTGATAATATTATATCTTAAAACCGTACTTCTTAATGTATTTCAGAGTTGGAATATTATCAGCCATAATTTTTTAACGAATTTCTAACTTTTGGCAGCTAAGCTGGAACCTCTTTTAGTAATAACTTTATTTCCCCTTTGAGAGATTTGAATTGAAAGTCGCATTATAGTAAGTAAGCGTGGAATTAAATATTTTTGGTGTGCAGAATTAAAGTTAATATCTTAATAAAATATCCAGAATTGCAACATTGATTAAGCGCATATTTTTAATGTAAGTATCGCATGCTTAACAGAGGGTTCTGTTACTTCCATTTTAGAATAAAGTTAATAGACAGACTTCTTAAATACTTTTACACGAGTGATTTTTCGATTAAGTATCTTCCAAAATAATATTTTAGAGTCTTTCCCTTTCGGCGTTTAATTTACAATAAACAAACGCGTATAGTAATTCTCTCTGATTGAGAAGTGCAAAATGAATGAAGAAAATAAAAAGCTCAAGGACAACGTAATCGCAACAAAATAAGATTGCCGAATGCTTAAAAAGGCTGATTATCTCATTTCATCGAAAGCGAAATAAGAAGGTATTCTGCTTGTGTTATTTCGACATTTGCATCATTTTGCCTTCGACGTAGTTCTTTATTTAGTAAATGGCTTCATGAAGTTTATTTATAAATTTGTTCGGTTATTAAACACCAATTATTCAATTATCCTGAGCAGAGACTTTCCCACATATTTTTTCACCTGAGGCAAAGAGGTAATTTTGGGTCCCTATCTATAATAAAAACTGCAACCCCCTCCCCAACGAAATGAAAGAAAGAAACATTTTTTAGAACGAACGTAAATGCATCCCAACTATACGGAGAAGATACAAAAAATTATAATCCTTTAAAACCGCCCAGACGGTATAGTGCTTAGGTGAGCCTACTACAATATCATAGGACCCGTGTTCGAATCCCGTAGAAGGCACAGCTGTAACTGTCCGTCCAAATACATTGGAGGCAAAGGTGGTTCCCCGCTTTTTCAGATGGCACAGACTATCCTTCACCATCGAGAGACAAACTTGTATCATCGATAAGCAAGTGAGCGTTGCTTATGGATTACGAAGTTTTCAAAAAAATAAAATTCAATTATTCTTTTCCTCATGTGCTCTACCATACGCGATTATTATTTTAAATCGTACATATACAATCACTAGATCCTAACATCTATTTTATAATCATGCATTATTTCCGCTTAGACAGCAATACAGACATATATTAATTTTCATTACCAAGAGAACTAAACTAAGCATATCAATAATGTTCATCATTGTATCAGCTATATGAGCCAGTTTCTGTTTATTAAGACTTTTATAAAGTTAGTTTATCACTATGAATTAATTCGAATAATGGAAATGATTGACTGTATCATACAGATTTATTCGCATTACTTCCAGTCTTGTATATAACAAGAAAAAAATTAAATATGAAGGTAGAACCTTTTCCTTTCTGCAAGATTTTCTGTATGCAACCTTACCACAACTCCGCAAAAAACGTGAACGAAGCGTCGAGACTTCGTAATCGATTACAAAGTGCAAAGTATATCAGCTGTTCCCCATCAATGAAAGAACAGTCTGTGCCATCCGAAAAAGTGGTGACCGCAAAAGTGGCCCACCTATTAGGCGCTTTAATAATAAAGACCAGGCCCACCAGCGGCCGAGCGGTAAAGTCGCTGAACACTGGTAATTCGGTCCGAGGTTCGAATCCCGCGAACGGGCTGGCTGCATGGGCGTTTTCGTGGTTTTCCCCATGTGTAACGTGTATACGAGCCAGTTTCCCTTAGAAAGTCCTCCACGAAGGCATCCCTCCCCTTAGGCAGATAGCCCTCGAGGCTTTGCCGTAATCACACACACACACACATAATAAAGACCACCATTTCTGGCCAAGCTGAAGTCGTCTGAGGGCCCGGCATTAGGGGGAAATAAAATCCCCTGAAAAATTCAATAGTAGTAACGTGCTTGAATTGAAAGTGAATTGTTGCTCACTAAATTTAAACTACAAGGCGAACAAGCAATGTATTGGAAGGATAATGTTTGTTAAATAATTACTTTCGCACATTTTACAGTCCAGATATATTGGCTACATAATCACATAGTTGGGCTCGAAGATTTTGAATATCGAGGCCGTCTTGTTCTAAATTATAAAAATTTCCTTTTTTAAATCACTATAAAGATGGCAATTCTTTAATTATTCTTAATATTTAATAAAGTAAGACTATTCTTTATTCTTTCCATAAAATTCATAAAGCTTCTTTTCTAGCTATGGATTCTTATTTTTTAATGTATACAAGTATCTGATACTACTGATAGTAACACTGACGCAAACAGAGCATGATTTTCGTACTAAAATCGTTTGAGGTTCCTGAAAGTATCCTACCATATTTCTATCGTGGTTCGAATTCTGTTTAGTGCAATGAATTTTTAAGCTATTCCTTTCTTTTCACCTTTAACATAGACCAACAAATAGTTCCTTTCAATATGTTAAGTTAAACTTGTAACGTTAATTTTTAAGAGATATTCCTGATGACGAAAATTTTTCTTAGCAACTATTAAATAATACGTTCTATGCTGTTGGTTTTCTTATTAAGGTTTATGATATTTCTTACAGATGGCCACATTGACAAGTTGTCTTTTTACGATTCTTGGCGAATGGATTGGTGGCATACAATTTTTGGATTTTTCTATACGTAATTTGAATAGTAATACGTAATTTTAATAGTTCTTTTGGAATAATCTCCACGAAAGTATCTCTTCTAAAGCAAGTAGTCCACGTGCTTTACTATAAATGATTAATCAACGAATTAGTTTGGTCCAGTGGTCTTTGGAAAGCTTTCTGAGGCATTTTACCAGTAAAATGAGCATTTATTGCAAGAAAAGCTTATTTGAGCTGAAAGAGAACTTTATATCAGCAAACTCTAATTTATAGATGGCCAATACATCTGTCAGTAGTATATTTATAGGCTCTTCTTCTTATCATATAGTTACAATATAAACACTATTTCAAATTAATAAGATTTAATGATGATTCATGATGATTTATCTTTACTTTTTCCCTTCTCGGAAGATAGTCCAGGGAGTTTTAATGAATTAAATTTCGAAATTATGTGTTTACTAATGATTTTTATTCACAGCTATGAGCACGTTTGCCACTCCTGATCAATTTAATTTTTCTGTTTTAATATCAGTTTTATTTTAATATTCAAAATCAACAGTTTTATCGCGTTCATTTGTTTGTTTCTTTTTTTGCACGTTTCAATCTTTTTGAAACTGTGTTTATTAAAATTTCTTAACCAAGAAAAATATGTTTTCTTTATCTCTCATCTTAGAATAATCAGTTTTATGTTAGTATCATTTATATTAAGCAGAAAGGTTTGTCTTAAATCTCCGCAAAAAAAATCAAAATTTTAAACTTCTTAAATTTTTTTATACTAATCATCTCATTTTATTGTTTCATTATAGACAACAGAGTAACTCAAAAAGGGGAGCAGGAGAAAGGAGAGCCACGTCTTCCTTCATATGTTTACATATGTTACATTCGTCTTCATGTGCTATTTCAATAGCATCTTCATGTTTCATTACGCCTGTTGCAAAAGACTGTAGGTAACTGTATCACCGTCCATACCCAGTGGTCTTTGGAAAGCTTATTATGTCCATTCTCTGTGGTCTTTGGAAAGCTTGTTATGTCCATACTCTGTAGTATTTAGAAAGCTTGTTATGGCGAAGAGCAGTAAAAGCTATAGCTCAGATTAAAAGAAGACAGTAAAAACAGTACTAATGAATTTGCAACATGGTGCTTTTTAGGCAAGTTTAGTCTATGCAGCTCATTACAACAAACTTAAATGAACTTCAGTACTTTAATTCCAATAATTAATTTTAATATTAAAAATAGTATATATATGGCATTGTGAAACCTCAGTACTTTCGAAGATAAATTAATGTTATTAATCCAGCTCTTAATTCATGTAGATGGTGTATATGACAAAATTCATTTGATACTCTTCCTTTTTAATAACCATCAGATTCATTTTTTGTTTGCTATTGATGAAGAGAAATCGCTTAACATTCTCGAAACACATTTGACATTTTTACTTAAAGGCACATAAATTTGGTAGCAACCTATGTATATATTATAACGCCTTTTATAACATTTGAATGCGCATCCCTTTTAGCCCATTGACAGCACCAATGTTTTTCTTCGTCATTCATTGATTTTCGGAAACAGTTTTCTGAAACTAATTTGTAGTCTGGTTGCCAGGAGTTCGATTGATATTTTCTTACAGCAAGTACAAGGGAATTTTTGTCCTAAACATTTAATACAAAAAATGATGATCAATAAATTTTATAGGAGGAAAGTATAAGAAGGATCCATTAATCTTTGTTTATTTATATGAGAATCATATAAAAGTATAGGATAATAATACCTCGAAATGTATCTTTAGGTTACATGGCTGCTTAGCTAATTGATTTAAATAGAACACACGTGTGCTATCTGCAGCAAAAGGAAGGCTTGCGTGGAGATTTTAAAGGGCAAATTGACTCTTATTCGTGTTACGCATATTAAAAGGCTCGAAAACTTCATGCAATCAGTCCTCTTGTCAGGAAGTGAACACGTAATTGCGAGACAAACTATCAGTGCCCAGCAGTCTTATCCGTCCTTGTCTTACTGGCCCCTTCAGATAATAAAGAATACTTCGAACTTAGAAAAACCTCATTATTTAAGTTTAAAACTAGTTTTGAACGCAAATATGTGAAATCTCTTAAATTGAATGTGACTCAAAGTTACAATCATACATATTTGCTATTTAATACATTATTAAACTTGAAAACTCTGTGTTAAAAGTTCAGCGTAACCAAATGCCAAAACGTAGCAAAAATATCTTTCCACTTTTAAAATTCATAAAATGCGTAATAAAGATCTAAATGCATAGAAACGAACTGTAATCGTGTAAATTCCTAATGAGGAAACAGCCAACATTACACCATTAGTTCAACTGGTTCAACTTTCTTGTGCAGCAAATAAGATATCAGTTCGTCGTGACTTTCTAGATGATAATTTATAACGTACCTTCATTTAATGAAGAGTATTCTTATTTTTTAAAAAAAAAAAAAAACTTAACTTTTCCTGAATTGTAACGATCTCGTTACACCAAAAATTTTCTCTGTTTCCACCGAAAACTTCATTTACATCATTTTTCGAGTTAACACTTTAATTTTAATGCAGAATTTGGTAAAACACTTCTTGAATGGAATTCTTTAATTTATCTATGAATAGTTATAAAACAATGATTTTGCTTCAAAATTTTAAGTATATTTTAACAAAGCGTTCAGCATCCTCTTTCAAATAGAACTTCTAATCACGAGGAGTATTTTCAAAATTGTAAGTAAATGTAATTTTTTTACTGAAACTGATCGACCGTGACAAAAATACATCTGTCCTTCCTTACTTGAATTACGTATTGCCTGCTGATACTATTATTAATCAGTTCATGGATTAACGTGCACTTCTTGTTTGCTTGAATTATATAAAACGCTGTCTACTGATATCAGTATTAATCAGCTTATAAAGAATTGTTGTTTTGTGTGATGCTCATTGCCCCTTTTTTGCTCAGATTAGAAGCAAAGCAAAATATGCAGTTTTGTTTATTTATTGATTATAAGCAAGATAATACGCAGAAAAAGGCTGTCTGATATTTTGTGGGTGATCTCACAACTACAGTCATCATAATCGACAGGTAGAGATATTTCTACGTTGAAAGGCCAATAAATACAATAACGATATATTTAGAATATTCCGACATTCGTAACATTCGAAAATAGAGTTTTGCACTTCCAACTGTCAGTCTCTGCATAACTACCGTACATTGAGTTTAGCAGGAAACCTAACTCAGATAATTACGAGAGTCGTTTGAAATTTTTGAGATAAAGCTAAATGGTTCAGTGTAAACTTACCAAATCTTGAGAATGTTCAAAATAGATCCTTCCACCAGTGCATTTTTGTAGGCGAATTTTCCCAAGATTAAATTCAAATAACTCATTTTTTGCAGTCGAGAGAGTGTATGCTTTGATAGCCTCATCAGTCTCATATTCGAAATGAAAATGACTGCCACGTAATTTTTCTTAGATTAAAAAATAGCCGAAAGTCACTCATAGCATGATCGGGGGAATAGTGTGGATGTTCTATCACTTTAGTGTGTTTTTGTTCAAGAAACTATACTGTTAGTTTTGCTGAATGAGAAGATGTATTACCATGGTACCATTATAAGCATGAGTCCCTTACATCTTAAAGAATTTCTGGAAGACACCTAGTGGTGAAGCAGTTAGCTGTAACCAGCTTCTGTCCCTCTAACTTGATGGCTTCGACCAGCCTTGTACTTCCGAAGAAATTGGCATACATTGCTTTTTCCATTGCTCGTTGTTGTTTCACCCTTGTTGATTTTGGGGTCATCATCAGAATGACGGATTACAGCTTCAAAAACGATAGGGACCTTTCATTACAAGTTATGATTTTAGAAATAATGCGATGTATATCATCATTAAGTAATTCTGTCGTTTCTTTACTGATTCTGACGCACTGCGCGTTTAGATTTTCTGTTAATTTATAGGGATTAAACGACAAACTAATTTTCTCATATGCAGTTCTTCATGAATAATTTTATATAGCTTCGGATCCAATGTTAAATTCTTTTGGTATCATTGAGTAGGAAAAGCGCTTATCACTGATTAACATTTTTCGTGTGTCCGATACATTTTCTGGGTCTACAGCTAACAAAGGTCTTCCTGTGTATTCTACATTCAGGAGAGAATTTCGACCTCTACGAAATTCTGTAAACCATCTGAGTACAGTGGCACGAGATACAGCTTCTCTCCCATATGCTAATCAGAGACATTGAAGACATTCTTCTTGATTTAACCCTACTTTAATCACACGATACTTTAATCATAGCACGATAATGCTTTCGCATTAGTTCCATTTTTTTTCCTTTCAAAATTTATTCTTCGATATATAAATTTCAATTGTTGCCGCACATTATCTTCTGCGGACATAAAAGTATTTAAATTTAACTCTAACAAATAATTTTCTTTTAGTATTTATTGTCTGCACCTTTCTCAAAACTTTTAGAGTTACTTACGTATTATATAACTTTAACTTCGATCGAAGAGCATAGCAGAATATAAGAAATACAGTTGGTAGTATAAAAAATATTTAGTCAAGCATAAGTATGTTCTAAGATTAATTAGAAATTATTTCAATATCAACTAAGAATTACGACTTTCTCTTTGGAGTATCCACTTATTACTTCAGTTTAACAAAATTAAATTAATTTATAAATAACTGAAATTTATCATAAAAGAGATACGTACATTTATCACCTTAAAAATGAATATTTTGCATAATGTATTATTTTACGCTATGTGGTTGGTTCTATAGGGACCCGCTATGTGGATGACACCTTCTTATTGTTTGAGAGCAGAAATTGAATTTCTTACCTCATTTGCTCAACATTTTACGTATATGTGCAAGGAATTTAACTATAGTCCTTCAGTTCATTAAAGAATTTTCTGTTTATCCTTGTAAGGGTGCAATTGCTCTGGAAGCTTAAGTTAATTCCTACAGTTCTGTAGGAATTAACTTAAGCTTCTTTTCTAACATACACTGCAACTAGGTCTACTTGAAAGTCTGTGTTGCGACTTTTCGCAGACTTGAAGATGAATACAAAATAGGATGGGTGTAAAAGACTCTTTTATTGAATACAATAGTTTATAGACGGCACGGACTTACTTGCTTTCACAGTCAGCTACCACCTGTGGTGAGGAACATAAATGATGTTGTAAAAAACTAAATTTAAAGGTAACTACTCGTAGTAGTGTAAGACTGTACAATTCGATTTAATCTGGCAGGTTGATTCAGAAACGTACACCGACGTGACACTAATTTCGGAGGCAAGACTGCGAAGCCAAAATTCTCAATTCAACAGTTGGTAGATTAGACAATGTGCGCTCTCGATAGCGAAACCACGCTCTGACTAACCTTTTCTCTACCTTTAGTTTAAATACACTCTCATTCACCCTAATTAATTTACATCCTGGCGAGAAAACACGAGAGAAATCAAAAGGGACAGGAAAGGCTAATAGAGTTAAAATAACTCTTATTAAAAATAATATACCTGAAAACCTACTAGACAAATTAGCGAGTTAATCTACGTCTGAAACAGTACGACAAAGACTTTTAAGTTTCCAAATAACCTTTTTATTTAATCTGAGCCTGTAACTAAAAGGCACGACTTGTCTTACAGACATCCACTATTAGTGATGTAAACAAAACTGTCAAATAAATTTAAACTTTATAAAGTTGTCTAAGATTATACCTTCAGATATCTAAACTGTAAGTTGGCTCATTATTTTACCAGCGGGTAAGTTTAAAGTATTGGCTGAGAGGGAATGCAAAGCCGAGATAATCACTTTTAGACAGAGCCGGCGAAATTCTAATAGCTCAGCGCGAATGCCAGAAACTTTCTGACTATTATTAAAGTTCAAAAGCCTCAGCTTATATACACTAAAAGCTAATTTCCTTTCTGGTGAGGTGAATGGAAGGAAGAGGACATAGTAAAGATCAAAATCATAAAAACTTAAAAACTGGTTACTTAACATAAAGTAGGTTGCATCTTTCCCCGAGACTTCATTCTCTGCTAAGTAGAAAACGATTTCTTTCCATTACAGTTTCAGGTGCAGTTGACCCTTGATGTACTCGGGGATGGGAGCCTCATCATCGGCTCCAAAGCCACATTTATTTAACTTTTCCAAAATGTAACCGTTAATAGACTGTTATTGACTTTACCCATAAAATAAGCAGTAGATTAACACACATTACCTGTGTTTACATGTATTATATGTTGCGTCTTATGTTGAAGAAAATTAGAGGGAAGGGAACAATCTTCTGGTAAAATAATGTTTGCCGCCACCTACATTAAAATTGCGTTTGGTTTGGTTTGGTTTGTATTATTACAGCAAAGCATACGAGGCTACCTGCCCAAGGGAAGGGATGCCTTCATGGAGGACTTTATAAGATAAACCGGCTCGTATGCACTTTACACATGAGGAAAAACACGAAACTTCCCATGCAGCTAGCTCGCACGCCGGGATTCGAACCGTGGCCTTCGAAAACAAGGCTTTACAGCTCAGTGACGTAAGTACAGAGAGTGCAACCCTTCTTTGGGTCAAAGGTTATTGTTAGTCGCCATTGCTAGGACAGAAGTGGTTGAACTGCAATTATTGACGTAAAATCTTGGTATATACCGTCCTTTTTTCGTAGTTGGACACTTTAAATTTGAGTTTCTTTAAAATTTGTGTGTTGTTGCAGAAATAATATAATGTGTTCAGTGCCGCGATGTAATTGAAATTACAAATCTGGACCTAAAGTACATATTTTCGCTTTTCCTGTTGATGCAGATGTGAAAGTCGATACGTGCAATAAAACGGAAGGACTTCATTCCGACTGAAAAAAGCAGGGTGAGCTTTCATCACTATGATTTTTATTGATATTTAAAGAAAACTTAAATAGATTCGATACGTTTAATATATCTATTTTTGAAGCTAAAATGATTTCCACTGAAAAACTAGTGTAAAATATAAAAAGAATAAGTAATAAATAGTATAAAATGTAAAAGTAAACACTAAATTAATTATGGATACTACAGGATTATTTAATGTATAGTAAATTTTGTTTCAAGTGTTGCTGAAACGCTGTTCATTATGATTGTATATTAATCCTATAGCATTAAATGATTTGTAATATCTAATTTATTTCAGTTTTAATTTTAATTCACTTGTAATTATAGTTTTAAAGATTTAAAAGTAATAAAGTTTCTCATTTAAAAATTCAAATTTGAGTGTTTCACATTACCATTTTTAAAATTTTTTTTTTGTTATATTTTCAAAATTATTGCGAAAATTGTAAACATTATTATATTTTTAAAAATATATAAACAAAATTTGAAAACAATGTTGTTACATCAGTTGCTTATAAAGCTTGGAATTTTTTTAAAAAAATTTGCTGTTACGTTTTTTAAATTAAACTATGAAGTTTAAAATAGCAAAATGCTAAATTTTTGAAGAGCTATAGAGTATATGGTGTTTTAAATGGATACAATAGAATAAACAATTAAAAAAGATTAAATAGACTGGCAGAATGAAGTGCTTTTGCAAGGGGCGTCCGGTATCCTATACTATCATTGCACTTTCCTGATATGATATAGGCTCTACCACCTGCACTTCGGTAACGAGATGTGGGAACCTCGGCTAACTACCTTGTATATTTTAAAATTTGAAGCATAATTCTGTAGTGTGTTCCTTTCAAAATGTTATGTCTGTTAAATTTTCAGATAATTATTATTTTTTGCCCTTTACAATTCCTTAAGGATACACGTAAGTGATCCAAGGAATCAAAACTCAAGCATAGTTAAAGGCACAATCTTTCGATTCGAAATTAACTATTATGTTCATAATAACTCTAACGTGGACATATCAAGATTTCGCTAAAGAGTAATATAGAATAGTAAGAAGTTATATCGCAATTAAAAAAGTATTTAATAAAACCAGTCCGCAAAAGTAAAGTTAAATGGTTTTCTGTGACAGTTTAAAAATAGATCTTTGGTTTTTATTCTGTAAGAATCTGGATCACTGCAAGTTTAATAATTACTTAGTTATTTACATAACACCATTTGGCTTAACACCATCTGACAGTTTAAAACAATGTTGACATTAAAATAAATTTTAATGTATTTATATCGATAAATAAATGATGAAACATTCCTTTTTTATATTTAGTTTATTATAAAAGATCTTCTACACTAAAATTTGTTTAAAAAATAAATGTAATAACCGAAAATGCTAGTTCTTTTATTTTATCGCCATACTGAATAAAATTATATATTATTTTAAAAGATCTATAAGAAAAAGTTGGTTCTTGTAAAATGCTCTTTTTCTTCATATTTTTCATGTTTACACATGAATGAAAAGTAATAGGCAATGTTTTGTTTGGAGTTCGAAAGCTTAACATTTTCGCGTTATGAAGTGTTGGAGAGTTCATCCAAATTATGGAAAATAAAATGAGACTAATATAAATAATTATTGATCATTCAGATGAAAATTTTTATCAAGCATTAAGAAAAATAAGCTCAGATATCTGAAGTCTTAAAGCGTAATATATAATAAATGTTAAGATAGTATCATTTATTTAATAATCTCCTATTTACTTTACATCAGAATAACATAAAATTAGCTTTTACTGATAAATTAGCGCGCTTTGATTTCATTCGCTTCGAATGCAGGAGAGAGGTTTTTTTTTGCACGCCTCATCGTTACGTCACGAGAGAGCTGGACGGCCTTGTTTCTCGAAGGCCACGTTCGAACCCCAGACCGAACTACAAGTGTTCAGTAACTTTACTGTTCAGCCGCTAGTGGGCCAAAAATTGCTTTTGATTATAAAGCATTTTAGATGTTACACGTATTTCTAACTCTAGACTTAAAATATGCAGAGTTTCAAAACAAATAAAATGTTTGAAAAAGCTCCAACAATCCAACATTTTCTTCAAAATGGCATGAGTTTTCTCTGCTTCATAACAGCAATGCCAGCATAACTAGACGCATTTAGTATGCGAATCACTACGCTAAGATGTTCAGCAGTATATTAAACACGATTGGACTGGCATCATACGAAACATTTTAAACATATATTCATAACGTCTGAGTTCACTTCAATAACTAGCAGAAACAGATGGCTACGGAATTACTTCACGAGCAACAAACGGTACTATAGACCAACCCCCTTTATATTTGTTTACATTTCATTCACTGCGAATAGCATAATATGAAATCTGCAAATAACGGTGAGTTGATGGGGAACTTCAACTTTTTATAACACGTTTGCGTTTGCTTTGGCAATAAATGATAACATAAACTAACATTTGTATACATTTTACTCTGTCATGACACTTTTAATTTATTAAGCTATTTTATACTTGTAAACTATGCAGTTTGCCTGATAACTCTTTTTTCAAGTTGCTCTAAATGTTGAAAAATTTGTTTCCAGTATTTTCTTCGAATGGAATCAGAAAAAAAGCAAAACGGCTCACATCAAAACAGCATAATTCGAGAGTCTGTGCTCAATTATTTGATAATTGATTACTTATTCGTATGAAAAAAGCGCTTGAGAGCTTTCTTCTGGATGAGAAGGATGTCTTTATGGAAACCTTTCTATAAACTCTTATTTATGTTAGACGTGGAAAAAACACGTAAACTTCCATGTGACCAACTATTTCAGTCTCTGATAATAATACTTATATGAGAGACCAGTATTTCGCGGCTTTAACTGCTAGTCACTGCTAGTCAGCCTCAGTTGTTTAATAGCAAGTGCTGCTGAAAGAAGGTTTTCCCTTCTTTGTAACTGGTAAAATTTTGAAAATTTTTTTCCTTACGATCATACATAATATTTTCCTTTGAAAACAATTTGGTTATCATACCATTTGTCCTGTTTATCATCTAGAAAATTTCCTGTTCTTTCCATAGAGTCAACTTTCAAATCATTTTCTCTCCTATTAGTAAAATTCATGTTTCAGATGATAAAATCATATTTGTGTAATCAGTTGTGAAATAGTTTCTCTTAGACTATGTTTCAAGAAAGCACCTCTCTCATTAGACACGCAGTCCTCGTGTGCTTTGTCGTATTAAAAAGAATAAAATATATTAAAATAAATAAAAATTCTATTATCACATGTCTTCTTCGAGAACATAGAACATCCACTGTCAATGCAGTTTTAAAGTTCATTCGTTACATTAAGACAACTTTGAAAAAGAACACGAATCGTATGCCAGAAAAGAGGAAATAAAAAAAACTTTTCATCACTAAACATTGTTGGTCCCTTGACTATCCTTTTCATTTTCTTCAACTAACATTATTCGTTAACTCCTTCAGTCGGTGAATTCGATTTAGTTGAGGTCTTCTAAATTCATAAAAAACTATCAGTTTTAATTAGAAACCTAACTTTTGGAAAGCAAGCAAGGGCTCCATCTTATTAATTTGCACCTAAGACTATGAATGTGAAAGCATGCACAGAATATTTGCCGGAAAACAGAAATATACATCGGATATTTGGTAGAAACTCACCGTTCATTTTAAATCAAGGCCAATTCAAAGCTGAATTTTGTCTAGTTGCTTCCTGCTACGAAATAAAGGAAGAATTGTAATTGTGAAATATTTCGGTTATAATTTTTTCAACAGAAATACCAATTTGGACCCTTCCCGAATCCATTTGGACAATTTTTTGCACAATGACTTTTGTACATACAGACAGAATAAACGACTGTTTTCCCCCCAAAAAAAACGGGTTGTAAAATGGATTAAAGACAGAATAAACGACTGTTTTTTTTTTTTTTTTCTAAAACAGATTGTAAAATGGATTTAAAGTGGATTCAAAGGAATTTTTTTCGTGTCTGTATGTAGACATCTCGCATAACTCAAAAAAGATTAGCCGTAGAGCGTTGAAGTTTTGTATATTGGACAGCTGTAACATCTAATTATGCACCTCCTTTTTGTCTGCCAATCAGCAGAATCAAATGTATATATATATATACACATAGACACACACACACACCACCACCACCACCATGTGTAACGTGTATACGAGCCAGTTTCCCTTAGAAAGTCCTCCACGAAGGCATCCCTTCCCTTAAGCAGATAGCCCTAGTGTGCTGTGCCATAATTAAATAAACCAAAACCAAACCACACACATACACACCTTACCGGGCTTCAAAGTCCTTACCGGACTTTTATTTTCGCAATCGTTTGTCATATATTTCCAATTACAAAAGGATTTTAAATGACGAAAATGTTCATGTTTTGGCAGCGTCAAATGAAAAAAAGAATATTTTCGACAAGTAACGAAATCTAACTTTTAATGCGGTCTATACTTTTATTTGAGAAAGTTTTATACACGCTATGAAAAAATGAAATTAGAAAATGTTTGACTTTCGTATGACAAAAATTGACCGTGGTATTTAATTTCAAATTTTGCAATATTTGATGTCATTTTCCACTTGTCTTGAGAGCTGAATTAATTTATAATTATCCGAGAAAATAAATGAAATGCAACAAAACATGTGTATAATTTAACAGGCCGTACAAAGAAGTCAAGTGGTGTCCACATGAGATTTTACTTTTAACGCTTAGATACTACTCTTACATTTGTCTATTCGAACATTAGTCAGAATGAAAAAAATGTTTTTAGCTCTGTATATACTTTTAATTACTTAAGAGTATCGCTTTCTTTGTTTTGTGCTGAAATAAGGAAAGTGGCCGTATGTGGAAAGATATGTTACTGTTTAGCTTGCTGCGTTTAGTTTTAGTATTGCATAAATATTACTTTTTTATTTTGTTATATACATATACATATTTATTTAGAGTACGAAGTAAATATTTGTCAAAAATAGATGAAGTATTTATTAAGAACGGGTTTTTTTAGAGGGTACGATGTTACATATTTATAGATTTGATTGCATTCCTCTTTCTTTGTTTGTATTTGTTTTTGTACGTAATCTGTATTTAATTTTTGTGGTTTTTATGTTTTTTGAGGTTTTTAGTACTTCACATTTCTTTAATGCTTCTGTTGTTGGTTAATTTTATATATTTATAGGGAATTTTGAAACTTACTGGTTTTGAATTTCACTTCTTTTGGGTCTTTGTGGAGTTGGTTCTAGGTTCTTTACTTTTTGTCTATACTGATTAATTTTCAGCAGCATATAGCTCAGAAACAACTTGGGATAATTTTGTTTTAAATGGAAAGCATATGAAAGAAATACATTTTTACATCACTTCACAAACATCTAACTCTGTAATCACGTATACTTGATGAACATCCATAATCCAACTTTTGTCATGTTATCTCCAGCATTGTCATCGAGATTGCAGTCGTAGCTTCTACGATTCTGTTTTTTTAGTTCCTATTCGACATAGACATACGTCAAGAATGGAATCCATACATACCAAACATGTGATGTAACAAAGAGAAGAAAAATCACATGAAAACAAGCGCTCTAGAAAGGAATTCATTTAATAATTGGCGTTTCCTCCATCATGTCTCATTCATCAGCTATGCGATTTTTTACACCATCTGACGTGGTATACAATATATTACACTTTTTTCCCCTTCAGACAATATAGATGTGACGCTGATATTTATTTTACTATCTCTCTAAGTTACTGAATGCAAACGCATCATTTGTAACCACCTCATAAAAAGTACTTTTTTATGATTTAGAATAAATGTACTTATCGATTTTATTCATTTTTAGTCTCTCAGAATTAAATGTTAAGTTCATTAAATGGCATTCACTTTATAGCAGCAGTTTATACAAATTAATTTCCATGTACATGTTACTATACATCCCTTCTCTTGCGTAACGAATAAATATACTTTGTTCTTTTATTAAAATACTATCTTTAACCTCAGGGTAAATCAGTTTCAAAACTACGAGTAAGACTGAATATCGTTTTAAGCTCTCATTAATGATAGCTACCATTTTAAAACTACTTTTCTTTTCTTTCCTTCTTTCTTTTAGTTCTTTAGGTTCAGGATCTCTCTGTTTTAACTGCTTGCTAACCTGTGGCGGGGAGAGCGGAATGAGAGAGTCTGAAATGGAAAAAAAAGCATCTTTCTTTATATCAGCGATTACTGATTTCCTACAGTGGTTTGATATTATCTTCTAAATATTTATTATTATTATCATTATGTTTGAGCATTATTTACGAATAAAATATTTTATTCATTATTCAGATCAGAAATTTCAGTCTCCTTTTGTAAAATCTGAACTTTATTTTTAGCAGTGACGGAACTTAAATAATCGCTGGTTTATTATTATAATCTTTTATTGTGGCAAAGCGTGCTAGGGCTAGGGCTAATTGTGAAGGGAAAGGAATGCTTTCGTGGAAGACTTTCTAAGGTAAACTTAGTCTTATTCATGTCACTCGTAGGAAGAACCTCAAAACGCGCATGTGCCATCCCATTTCCCGAGGTCGAACTACAACTGTTCAGAGGACTTACCACTTGGCTACTTATCTGCTTTAATCGTATCGAGAATTTTTTTCCTCTTTTTAAAAAGGAATTTATTTTTCTTCCATCTTTCACTTTATCCCTCTCGCCTTAGTCATTCCAACTCACTTTATTAATTAAACAAGCGAGCTGCATAAGAGTGCAAACAATATGCAGTTTCTAGTTAGATAACTCTATCCAACTAAAATAAAAGTTTTAGTCACCTTGAACTTGTTTATTTCATTGATTTAATGGATAAGAATGATAATTAGCTTGGGTTATCATTTGATTTTATTTTTGCTAGGTATAAAGTATTTTATGATAATTTATGATAAAATGCGCAGGCAAAAAAAAATAAATAAATAAAAAATTAAAAATTAAAAACAAATTTTAACGTTCGCTATCATGCTAATCAATGAGGCGCAATAGAATGAGGTCTTTTAACTTGATAAAGGTTCATTCTCCAATTATTTATTATTTCTTTTAATCTCGATTAAGATTAGATTATTCAGTTATGAACCCTTTTCCTGATTTCTGAAATTCTAAAAAACATCCTGATTTTACCTTGCATTTATTTTTTTAACCTAACGCTGTTTAGTACATACGTAACAAAATTAATTTTTTATTACTTTAAGCTTATTACATATACGTTTGGAATATTAATACACGAGAAAGAAAGCTTGTAAAAAACAAAGGAGTTTGAGAAAAAGAAAGAGTTAAAATGAACACCGTCCTTGCCCGGAATCAAATACGGAACCACCGAATAAAAGACTCTTCCCCCCCATTTTACCACAAGAATACATCTTAAAAATGAATTGAATTTCTACGAGTTTACGTTATATTTAATTCTACAAAGGGCATTTTAAACTTAAATGTGTAGAGCGGAACTAAGCGTCATATTTCATTTTAATTTTTAACCTCTTATTATACTTTTAAGATTATTTTCCTTTTTAATTTACAGCATAGCGGGAGAAATAAGTGTCCTATATTTAGATATTCACTTTTTGAAAATTTAAAATGAATTTACTTACATATAATATCATTGATGAATTTTTCTAGAATTCTCGAGAAATACAGAGTAAAATTTCTTTTATCGATGTAAGAAAACGTCTAGAAATGCCTGTGTACCTTTCTTTCCACTTGAGCTTCTTAAGTTTTAAAAAAAGGCTTCTGCGTTTGCCTTCTTTGATTATACAAATAGAGGATATTTCTGCAGTTCATATGAATCTAAATCTTTGGCGTTCTAAACTTTGTTATACATTTTTTTAAAAATTAAAATACGAAGCGAAACATGTTCATGATGATTTAGAGACATGTTTTTTGGAAGGTCAAGACGCTACATTAAGAACGAAGTCTATTAGAAACTAAACTTTATACTAAGACTGATTTTTTTCTTTAATGGAGGAAAGAAATGAAGGATGGCGTGTAAGAGCCATCTTTCAGAGGAAATGGGTGGGAAACATCAAGAAGATAGCAGTTTATGGCCAGAGTTAATGATTCATGTTGGGAACTAGAACTTTCTTAATCGCAGAGTAGTGAGAGTGCCAGAATTATTTCCCGCTAAAAGGATATAATCCTACTTTGTCATTGCTTTTACTGCATTTGATTCTCTATCTATAGCAGTTTGTACCAAATATTGTAATGGATAAAATTCTGCAGCCATTTTATGTAATGAATCTGTATTACTATAAAAGCTTTTTATGAATCAAACTGATTGTATAATTTCTTAGTTTAGTTAGCAAACATTTACAATGACGGAAGACATAGAGATATTATTGATTTTGATGGCTAAAATATGTAACATAGTATTAAACTTTTGGTCATTCCATTGCTCTGAAAATTACCCCAAGAATTACTGTTTCATTCCTTATAATATTTTAGACTGATTAGAATTGGGATCTAAACGAAATACATATTTTATAATGGTAAATTATAATCTTTCTTAATCGAATTAAATGTATTTCATAAACTCTTCATTAGATTTTCAGCGTGAGACTGAATTCACAAGAAATATCAATAATATTTTTAAATGCTGGCTCATAATTTTTAATAGCATATGCAATTTAACAATGTGCTAAACATGGGGTATAATGAGTACGATAGAATCACACGGTTGCCAGTGACGTAGCAAAAACGTTATCCGCACTGGGCGATCCTTGAGTTTGCCGCTGTACTTGATACAAATAATTAAAAGAAATGTCAAAATGCCATATAGGGAAATAAATTGAAATTCTGTGTTTATTTTTGAAGAAAAACTTTAACTGCAACATTTTAAAAAATTAAATTATTATGTTGCTTGTTTTGCTCTGTTTTGTCGTTGTTCTCAAAACCATGGACGATATTGTAGAGGTCTACAGATTGTTCCAGTTGCTGTTATGTAGGCAGTATAAAAATATTTTGTAATGACAGAGAAACATCTATAGTTCTTAAACACTTTTTAAATGATTTTTATTTATAAACACTTTTCCTAAGTATCAACACTTAGAGCAACTTTGACAAAAGTTTGCAGTAATATTACAATAGTTAGAACTTTATTCTTGAGTTCGTATTTTAGAATAAACTGCAAATATTCAAAAGGACCGCCTTTCCACATTCCTGTTTCGTTTTCTTCAGGAATAACGGAAGTAAAATTCTGAAATGCCTCTCCCTACGAGGAATTATTTTTTATTAATGCCACCGTGATCATAATTAGTTGATACTCGTAATTTTCCTTCAAAATTTTCATAGAAATAAATAAATTACAAGAATATGTAACTGTTAAAATCCTGTGTTGGTTTTTTTGAATACTTCACCTAGAGTTATAACGTATTTTTCCGCCTTCTTAACATGGCTTTGTAGTGTAGTGGTCAGCACGCTCGGCGAGTATTCGAGAGGCCCGTGGTGTGAGTCCCGGCGAAGTCGTTGTTCATTTTTCATCTCTCCTGCTTCCGAAATAACACAATGTCTCTACAGTAGCGATCGACCTAAAAAGGTTGTGAATGATGATTCTTCACCACCAGGATTTGGCGATTGGGTCCCCTGAAACCCCAGTCATTCTTTAAAAGGGAGTGTATATACGGTATTTCTCCCGCCTTCTTAGCATGCTTTCGTGATGTAATGGTCAGGACGCTCGATGCGTATTCGAGAGGTCCATGCTTCAATTCCCAGCGAGGGCACTGCTCATTTTTCATCTCTCTTGCTTCGAAATAGCCTAATGTCTCTACAGAGTAAAAACTATTTTATTCCATATGGAAATTTATAATTTCATTATTCTTCACCTGCCTCAATGATCCACATGACTAATCCCTATAAAATAAAGTTTCACGCGGGAAATGCAGTCCCTAAATATTTGCCGTCCGGGTAGGATCGACCCTTCTAACCCACTTTATCTACGTCACTAATGGTTGCCATGAAATATTAGCAATCGGTTTGGTTTATTGGTTATGAAAAAACACTCCAAGGCTACCTTCCTAAAGGGAGGGATCGCTTCGTTGAGGTCTTTCTGAGGAAACTGGTTCGTATTCGTTTTACTCGTGAGGAAAACCACGAAAATGCCTTTGCAGCCTGTCCGTTAGCCGAGATTCTGAAACAAATCCAACTACTAGTGTTCAGCGACTTTACTCCACAGCCACTAGTCTGCTACTCGCAATGAGAAGACAATGGAATAGAAGTGTCGGCAAAACGAGAGTGAAGTGGAGTAATATTTTAAGTCTGAAACAGTCTAAATAGCCTAACATTTTCCTCTCGCGCTATCTAATTTTTAGATGTTTATTGCACGAGTAAAATTGATGGAACTCTCGTCACTTTATTTTATGAAAGTGAGATGAACGATGTTATATATGTGTTAATAGATGAACGATGTCATATTAAGAAGTTATATATGTGATTGATAGATAAAACATGTCATATTAAGAAGTTTTATATGTATTAATGTAGATGAACGATGTTGTATATGTATTAATGTTTCATTAAATGTGTTTCGTCTCAGGATGAATTGTGATTGCCCAAGACAGGAACCCATATATATATATATATGTAATATTAAAAGCAAAGGAAATAACGGAGCAATGTCGATCTGTGCTTAGATCCATATTGAAGAAGAATTTTGATTGCGTAGTATTTAAAGAACTTGGCAGTCGAGGCGGTTTTAATTCCATTTTTATTTCCAATTGATATTTGTGGCCACAATCACTTGGCACTCTAGTCGTGCCTTTCCACAGAAGATTTACATTTTTGATATTGTTGGGATAGAAAGCAAGCCAGCGAAATTACATATTAGCAGAGTAGAGGGCAAAAGCTGAAGTGCGTAGTTATGAAAGATGGAAGCACGCGAAGAGAAAAGTTTTGGTTTACAATTCGGTGATTGGTCGTCAAGAGGCATCTGGTATTAACGGTTACGTAAGATCGCATGATTAATTTGAATGACGCAATGCAGATAAGTTATTACGATTTTAGAATAGAGAGGAAGAATTAATGTTTATAGTTATATTATAATTCTGATTCATACATTTTTATCTTACATATTCCCCCCCCTTTTCTTTAGATATTACCAAGTTAGCATTACTAGCATACTACGCAATCAAAATCTTCTTCAATATGGGTCTAATCACGCATCTACAGTGTTCCGTCTTTTCCTTGTGCTTTTATTATGACATATATATATATCAAGCAAGGCAGTATTTACAATATTGAAGAATCAATTTGGTCTAGAAAACATCTTGCGCAATATGCTGCAAAATAAGTAAAATAGAAATTGTAGTAAGCTCGCCTAAAAGTTACCAGGAGCTGTTGCTCCAAAAAGTTCAACATGTTTTAAAAAATTAATACATATGAAAATCAAACCATTAAACATGTAAAACCTTAAAAAACAGAATCAGATAAAAAAAAGTAAGCGGAAAATGGTAAATTAGCCCAATTCGACTTCCAAACTGGCTTTTCAAGGGAAATTTAATTTGTTTGAACGTCGAATCAAGCTAACCCCATTACGCGTTTCGCCGAAACAGACAATTGAAACTTTTTCGATACAAAAATTTTTTTAATTTAGACAAAGTGTCTTGGAAAATTTTATAATAGTCTCAATTCTCTGTTCCAATTTCCCGACGCGTCCGCACAAAATGACACATTAAGGTGTTAAAATATGTAAAAATATGTAAAATCTATTCCGATACATCTTAAATCTAGACTAAAATAAAAATCAAAAAATAAAAACAAAAATAAATAGCGGTCTGCTATTAGTCCTGAATATACAAAAACATACGGGCTGGGCCTGCAAGCTTAAAGATTAACAATTTTATATATTTTAGAAAACTGTAATGAAAATCTGTAATTAAAATAAAAGAAAAATAAGATGATAACCAACATAGTGGGTCTTGCTAAGACCAAGAAAAAGTTGTAACAAAAGAAACAAAAAACTGACCTGTGGCGATGCAGAGCTCTCTCTCTTAAAACTAGTTGAAAAGTTGTTGTAATTCCCTTCTGTGTACTTCAGTAGTGTGACGTATATATATATATATATATATATATCATCAAATACACTGTTCATCAGAATTAAAGGATAATGAGAAAAAATATGCTCACTAAGTTAATGTTGCAATCAGTGGCCAGTGCTGTAAATTAAATACAATTGAACACAACACTGCACTTTCGGGCATACGTTAGCGCCGGAAATATGGAAGTTCCGTGATTGACAATGTAGTTCCCAATGGACGCATGTTAGAATTCCAGTCAGTAGGGTTGTTTAAAATGAATGTGGTTTCTGATCTGAAGAGGGATCGGTATTCAGTAGTTATGGTTCAGAGGCATCATTTAAGTGAAGGTCAAAAGTGGCGAATAATTGGTAGCATCGAGGGAGGTCAAACACAAACGGAGGTCGCCTAAGATTTGAATATCCCTCAAAGGGACGTATCAAGAGTTTGGAGCCGCTTTTTAAGTACTGGATTAGTTGATATACAGCCTGGTCAAAAGCGGCCAAGAGCGACGACTGCATCAGAAGACCATTTTCTGCCGTTGCCTGCTCGAAGAAACCGAGAAGCAGGTACAAAAAATCTGGTTTTAAAACTTCAGGCTGCCACTAAAACTCGAATTAGCCGTTTTACTGCTGCACGAAGGATCAACGAGGTTGCACTGTATGCGAGAAAAATCAATGGTTTGTGTCCCAATCACTCCAGCTTCCAGAGGGGCTTTTTAAACTAGTGCCGTCATCATATCCAATGGAGCTAAAACTGTTGCCCCGAGTATTGTTTACTGATGAATCCAGATACAGTCTGAACAGTGATTCTAGACGTGTTTGATCTGAAGAGAGGAAGGAACACGCAACTTGCCTTCCCTTGCCCGTGAAATATCCCCGCAGTTTGAGGAGGAATCATAACAAATGGCCGCACCGAGCTGCATATCTTTCAAGAAAGGTGCTGTTGTTTAAGAAGGATGTTTAGGGGTACTGTTGGCCCAGAGGTTTTGGTAATAGATGACAATGCTCGGGGTCTCATCGAGCGTATATGATGTCAGAATACTTGCAAATAGAAGATATTACTCTAATAGTAGATTGGCCATCTTATTCATCCGACTTGAACCAGGTAGAGAATGTGTGGGACGTCGTAGGGGACGAATTTCAACGCCCCAAATTCCCCTCGAGCCACTCAGAAGCTGAAAAGTGTACTTTTGGAAGAGTGGCGTGCAATTCCACAAGACTTGATCAACACTTTCATACAGTCTATGGCAGTGTGGTCCAACCTTTAGTTACCCGAGGGCCAATCAAACGTTAGTATAGGAGTGTGAGGGCCAGAGACATTAATGAAAGAAAATGAATTACATATAGTTTATCACTAGTTTAATATATTTATTTTCAATCACTAGTTTAATATATTTATTTTACAGTCTAAGAATCAATGTGATGATTGGCACTGCTTTTTTGATACAAGTTTATCAATGTCCACTGTAATTTCAGTAAAGCAAAGTCTCGGGCTCGATTCCAGTGAAGCACAAGCATTTTCCATACAATTTCTCATTTTTGATTTAATTTGTTTGAGAGCAGAAAAAGCACTTTCACACACATATGTACTACCAAACAGCAATAACATTTGCAAAGAGAATTTATGCAGGGAGAAAAACGTTCTTTAGAAATAGGTTTTCAGAAATCTTCAGTGACATCACACGTTTTAGTCTGGTAGAATGGATCTGTATGAAGACTACAAACTTCCATTTGAAAGTCGCAAATCACCTCACTTACTTCAATCGCTATGGGGTTGTTTGACAATGAAAATTTTGCTTTTAGGGAATCAAAATTCTGAAATTTGTCCTGGAACTCTTTCTTGATATTAGTAATTATTTCATGAAACATACCAAAATTTGTGTCATTTTCTTCTTTCAGCTGCTGACAAAATGAGAAGTGTGCCGTATTATTTGTCTTCAGTGCAATTTGCATTACATTAAATTTATTTCATTAAGTTTATATTACTGAGATATAATTTGCTTTCTGCCTTGTAGTTTCAAGTTTAAAGCATTTAGATGGGTTGTTAAATCTGACAGAAAAGCAAGATTATTTAAAAACTGGATTTCTTCCAATTTTTCTTGATACTCAGGCCGAATGTTTCCTTTATGGGGAAAGCAAGAATTTTATTTCTCGACCCAAAAAACTGTTGCAGACAATTTCCAGCACACTTGACAGTACAATGAAATGTCACCATACTCAGCATCCAAGTCCACAAATGCAATAAATGCTCTGTGTCCTTGGGCTTTGCCTCCCCTTATTTAAATTTACAATATTTACAACAGTTTTCATTGTCTGAGCCTCATAATTTTTATTATTTCATTATTATTTTTAATATAATTATTTATATTTATTATTTAAAGCAGTAAGAAGGGTCTTTTGTTTTCCCAAATGTTTAACTAACATTTTTTTTCCACTAAAGAAGGGCAACTGCCAACAGAATGAATGAAAGGGCCGCATGAGGTCCACGGGCCTCGGATTGGACCACGTTGGTCTATGGAATCAAGATGGGAGGTATGCATATCTGTCCGAGATGACCATATACCATATCAAAGAAAAAAAATCCCATAAGAGGTGACTTAATTTTTACATCAGTTTCCAGTTTCCATAACTTTGGTTTTAATTTCAATATTTTACGACTAATCAACTGCCAAGCATTGCCATTTATGTTAACTAATGCTTTTTTACAAATTTCTATTGATAATTTTTTATTAAGTATGAGTTACATTTTAATTCTGTCATTATGCTTTAATTTTGATAGCCGTTGTATTTTCCCCATTAATCTGCATAGACATGTTTATCAAGTAATCTCTAAACATCAGAAATATCTTCTAAATGATATTTTATTTTTATTTGCGTATAAACGCAACCACTTCGCTCATCAAGTTGTTTGCGTCCTCGTAGCATTAAGTTTAAATTTAATATCAGATATCTCGAACAATTTTTATTGTAGAGGAATCGAACATTTTTGCTTTATTTTTTATAACGACTATGAAATTTTCTTAAATATGCGCATAGGGACCGGAAGAATGTGTTAAGCGTTAAATTTCGTATATTTTACAGAATAATAAGTTCAAAGAGGCTTTGTCCCTGAAGGACTCTTGCTTTCATTTTGTGATTTTGTGTTGAATCACTATAAATTCCGTTTCATTTTTCAAACTTTTGCAACCAAATGTTATTAAATAATGAAAAATCTGCATAAATGTATGTATATTTCTCGCATTGTGATAAAACAACGGTACATAGAGCCATCGAATTTTGAATGATGTAATCCTCCTACGAATATGGGCATGTGGAAGACCAAATTTGAAATTTGGAATTTGTTTTATTATCGGTTTCATATTTTGTAAAACTTTAACGAATTTTTGAGTAACAAACTCAACGATTTAAAAGCGAGTAATGGCAACACTCTAAGGCGGGGAAAAAAATCCTTTTTATCTCAAGCGGGCGCGGAACTGTGTATCGGAAATTCTAAGGATATGCTCATTTAAAAATTATTTTGCGATATTGCTACTGAACTGAATTTTATTGTTTAAGTGCAAAGAACATGATATATAATAAATGAAGGTAACACACAAAACGTTAAAAAACGCCCAGTTAGACGTAATTTAAAATCTGAAACCTTTCTGTTTTTTTTTTTTTTTTTTTTTTCTTTTCTTTTTAAATTTAAAAATACGAGAACACGAATCTTTCCCCATTCGAGCACTCTTTTTTCCCTTTGTTTTTGTTGGAAGTATAGGTCTGCGACCAGCGGTTGCTAAAATAAAAGCCGTGTAAGGATTTTTCTTTACACGGCGTGTATAGAATGTGTATGGTTATTACTATAGAATAAAACTTACCATTTTAAAATATGTATTGCATTTTATCAATTATCATACCTTAAAAGGTTTCCGTTTAAATTTAAAATATTTGACGAAGAAAAATTTGAAACTCAAGAGATAAAATTAAATTTTATCCCACTGCGCAACTGACGTATTTGCTGTTAAAAAAAGATTAAAAGGAAAACAACTGCTTCCAATATGGATTTCTTTTCGAGAATTTATGAAAGATAAAAGTTGTTGTTGCTAATGCTCACTTTTCTGACCTATAGTCAGCCTCAGCCCATAAAATTCCTTTTGGCAAGGAACGCAAGTTCATTGGCAATAGCTTTGAGCACCTTACACGCGACAGTGCGATTTAGCTCAGTTCCGTCCCCCCCCCAATTTTGACGGAGAACACCCCGGGGGACGGGTCCGAGGGTCTACTAACCCTCTTCCCCTGCCATCAACCTCTCGAGAGGTCTCGTCTCACTTTTATGGTGCTCCCATGCTGCACAGACACTATACATTTACAAACACCCACGCCTTCTCTGGGATTCGAACTGAGGCCCTTCGGCACAGCAGTCAGCGACGCTATCCACTATACCGGTTGGGTGGGAAGGTAGAAGTTGTGAACCGGTGTGTTCTTCCACTTTACTATGAATATATATGTCTCGTTTAAAAGAAAACCAAATGTAAAAGAAAAATAAGTTTTGAAAGGATGTGAATAAAACAAAATTTCAAAATGAGGCCACCTTAAAGGAGCAGCCTAATTCCTACGGAATACTATAACACGGAATACTACGGTATACTAGAACTGTTATAAAAGGTGATTTTCTGAATTATCAAGAAAATAACTAAGAATCTGATTTATTTTATTCACTATGCATTATTTTACGTATTTTATCAGCTGGTCTTGCTTTTGCGAAATTTCATAATTTTAAGGAACAAAAAAAGTCAGTAAAAATTCAAAAATCACTGTAAAATATTGATAGTCTTTCATGTCTTTATTTTCAATAGAGTTATGATACTGATCTGCAGACAAATAACTCTCGATATGTAAATCCGTTAAAAGCTGTTGAAATTGAAAAATATTCCATTTATTAAGAAACATTGGAAATAAATTATCTTTCACAATTCATTCTCAGGTTAATGCAAAGCATTATTACCAGCCTGAAGCAATATATACATAGATAATATAAACACTGCATTTATAAAAATAATTCCTATTTTGCTGATAATCTGAAACTGATCGTGTTGATTGACTTATGACCTTTGATGACCTTGAAGTTTTAAAGTTGCCACTTTTAACTATACGTTATGGTTAGGTAAAATAATGAAAAGTAGGAATTTAATGGCTCTGCGAAATTTGCGTGAACATTTTCCGAATATCAGCAGGTATTTTGTTATTTTGTTGATACCAAAATTTTCTTAGTACTCAAACAAATACGTAAATTTCAGATGCTTTTTCTTCATTATTTTTTAATTTTAGTTATAAGTGCTAAATTACTTTGGAAATTTTAAACAATTTTAGTATTTATATGCAAACTAATTATTTCATTAAGATTTATGCAAAAGTAATTCCATTCCGAAATGCAAAATTTTAGGACCAGAATCACACAAGTTCAATTTATATTGGAAATGAAATGTGTTGAAGCATTATTTTCGGAAAATTAAAGGCACTACTTTCGTCAGCCAGCCACAAACTTCTCCAAAGCATGGACGTTTAATCCTCCAACTGACATTCTCAAAGCACGCATGATGATTAAAGTAATATTTGATCTTAATAAATGTAAGATTTTGGATCTTTTTAGACAATGATGAAGATTAATTTTTAGTCGCATTTCTATATTCGAAGACGAAGAGAAACCATTGTATGAATTTCGTTTGTATACGGCGAAAGTAAAATAATTTCAGATTAAGGAAAGATGAAGATAATCACTTTCCTGTGCTATATTTTTAAATTCGTGAACTTAATACCGAGCAAAACGTGCATTAAAGCCCCCGCCCCCAAAAGGAGAGGGAACAGCCTGAGTAGAATATGATTTGGCAAAACATCCATTTAAATAAAAAAACGTGACCTTGTGTAACGATGCGGGTTTTGCCGGAATTTGACTTTTTTAATAAGGTGTTGGTGTATTCAATTATGGCAAAACACACAAGGGCTATCTGCCTAAGGGGAGGGATACCTTCGTGGAGGACTTTCTAAGTGAAAGTGGCTCGTATACACGTTACACATGGGGAAAACCATGAAAACGCCCATGCAGTCAGCCCGTTCGCGGGATTCGAACCTCGGACCAAATTACCAGTGTTCAGCGACTTTACCGCTCGGCCGTTGGTGGGCCTTCTTTTTAATAAGGTGTCAGTTTAAAAAAGTATATGGGGATTATTATGTGTGTTATTAGTACTTAGTATAGCATTACGCGTTTTTTGGAAGGTTTTAGCGAAAAGTCTCAAGAAGGAAATTTTTGCGAAACTCTTAGTGGGAATGTGAGGCCATGGTCATTCACCAGGGGCCGAGCGGTAAAGTCGTTGAACGCTGGTAATTGGAGACGGCTTCAAATGCGGGCGCAAGTGCCAGCTGCCTGGGTATTTTCGTGGTTTTTCCCGTGTATAATGTGGATCCGAGTTAGTTGCACTTAAAAAGGTCTCCCACGAAGTCATCCTTTCTCTTAGACAAGTA
This sequence comes from Stegodyphus dumicola, assembly GCF_044657685.1. NCBI lineage: Eukaryota > Metazoa > Arthropoda > Arachnida > Araneae > Eresidae > Stegodyphus > Stegodyphus dumicola. The sequence continues at coordinate 190,055,026 of NC_140781.1, forward strand.
GCTCTAGTGTGCTTTGCCATAATAGTAATAATAATAAAAACTTAGGCTAACTTAGGATGATGTAATTCCAAGATTTCTTGTCGGTTAATATGCGAATTTCGCCTTTTTCCCCTAGCATCAATATTAACAACCTTATTATAGGTGATTTTGCAAAAACTAAAATTTCTTAATTTTTGCGAAAAGAAAAACTGAATAACCCTTCATAGTACTACCGATCCCATTAGCGGACCTCTGTTAGACCACTGGTAATTTCTTCGCATGTAGCATAAATCCCAACTAATGTTACCTAAAAGACCCGCCACGAATGCAGCCCTTCCCTTAAGCAGCAGTCAGTAATCAAATGCTTTGAAATAATTAACTAAATAACTAATCGTCACTGTATTAGTAGTTTCCCAAAGGTGGTGGAGATAAAATCTGATAAAGGATTCAGACTTGTGAAATACTTGTTAGAAATAAAGTTAAGAAGTACTTTACTTTAACCTTCTTGGTTGAGCCTAGTTACATAAATATTTCATAAAGGGATTTCATTGAGGAGGGAATAAAAAGCTTTACTATTTATTGTTCAGTAATTACTTAATTAATAATTAAATTAAAAGTATGGTGAAATAACTTATCCGCATTCGCTGTGAAATACTCAACTAATTAATTCACTCATTTAGTGTACCTTCAACTTTTATTATTTTTAGTGTACTACTTATGTATTAAGTTTTAAGGAATAATTATAACTCAATAAAATTAAGTCTTATTTATAAACTTCTATTATAAAAAATTATATCTATTTATAAAAAATTAAGCCTTATTTATACCGCAGTTATTTTTTATTCGTATTCATTTATAAAATCAAGTGAAAATTTTAATAATTTGTGATAAGGAAATATGGCATTTTTTCCTTGCGTGCGCCTGTAGTGTCGTGGTTAGCAGATCGAACGCGCAGTGGAAAGACCCGTAGTTCAGTTTCCCTTTGATTCTTCACATTTTTCGCTGCTGAAGAACTTAGTCTTTAAGCTGTTAAAATTAAAGGGAGGAAAAAGTCTACCTAATACCCGCATGCTGGCGGAATAAGAATCCCCCCCCTGAGTTAATACGTTTCCATATAACATTTTGAAGATAAAATTTGAGCTTATTAGTAAATGCTCTTTCCGATGCGTATGACTTAAAAAAGATGAAGAAGAGGAAAAGGAAATGTGATTTCCCCCATTCATAAGGTTAGTTGATTTAATTAAGGCAAAACACATGCAGGCTATCTGGGAAGGGAATGATGCCTTCATGGAGAACTTTTTAAAAGAAACTGCCTCATAATACCTTTAGACATAGGGAAACCTGAGGAAACTTTGATGCAGCCAACCAAGATTTGGACTGAGATGAAACCACCAGCGGTCTTACCTACTCGGCCACTATTGGGTCCTCAGAAAAAGCTCAAGTAACTTAACATAGGATATATTTGTTAATGCATTTTTAAATATTTTATAAATCATTACACTGTAATTATGAAATAATTCACTGTAATTGTGAAAACGCCAATTTACCGAATATTATTAATTTTAGGCCCTCAACATTTTCCTAGTCATATTCATTCCCTCTTTCTTTCTTGCTGCGTTAAGGCTTTTGTCGTGTGTCTGAGACCTGATATTACTACCTTTTATTAGGGTCTGCTTATCTTCCTGTACTGCTTAGCTTTTCTAACCTTTAACAGAATTTACACACGCATAAGGAGTGGCAATTTATGAACTGGGAGTGGGTACACCTCACCACATTTTTAGGCCCCTCTTTTTAAGACACGAGGTATGTTTACCAATTAAAAAAAATTAATTCATGATTTGGAGACCGCTTAGAACACCGAGCACTTCATGACTGCTACTTCTGTGGCGTCACCGACTCTAAAAGAAAACATAAACATGGGAAATTTTTCATAATATCAAAGGAAAATTTATGGATTGGTTGCGAATTTAAACAAAACACAGAACTTACATTAACTCCTAGCCATCCACCGACCGAGCGGTAAAGTCGCTGGACACTGGTAGTTCGGTCCGAGGTTCGAATTCCGCGAACGGGTTGGCTGCATTGTGTGTTTTCGTGGTTTTTCCCCATGTGTAACGTGTATACGAGCCAGTTTCCCTTAGAAAGTCCTCCACGAAGGCATCCCTCCCCTTAGGTAGATAGCTCTCGAGGCTTTGCCGTGCTTAAATAACCTAACCTAACCTTACCGTTAACTCCTAAAGCTGCTTGCCTTAGGCTAATAAATGTTTTTATAGAGACCAATAAAACCTGGGAGAACAAATGCATTTTGTAAAAAACCGAGGTTGAAGAGCTTTAAGAGAAAAGACGCGAGTTATTTGTAAAATATATTACCGAAACTGATTGCTGTTATTATAATAAATAAATAAATAAAAATCAGATTTGTAAAATATCCTCTAGCATTTCTTTATGTATGTTAATTTATACTTTTTCTGTATATGAGTGTGAATTCTTTAAATAGTCACTGGATCGAGACATTTTGCTTTCATGGATCAGAAAATGAGGTAATTAATTTGTCGTATGAATGACGACTTTTTCGGGTTCATTAATAATTAAGAGCACTGCATGGCTAATATGGAAGTTGATTGTTTCAACATTTGAGTGATTGTTTCAACATGAGTGAAACATTTTAATTTTCTAATATGAGTAAGACGATAGGTCATCAGCCTTTTCTCTAAGTTGTTGAACTTGACGTGTCTACTCTCGATTGTGGCGTCCTCTACTACACAAAGATCTGCGGAAGTTACTTAAATCATATAATGCGGGATCATATTTGGCACTTTATCGCTAAGTTGTGTTGTTTGCTTTAGTAAAGTACGCTTAATGTTTTCTTCTTGACGAATGAGTGAAGCGGGGTGGGAGAAAAAAACAAACTGTACAGAAAATTATAAAAGTTACTTATTTATAATTAAAATAATATAAGATTCCTATCAGAAATAAATAAGTCTGACTTTTCTATTCTGAACTTAATAGTAAGAGAAGCTATCGTCAAAATAAGACTAACGCATTTGCAGATAAACATTTGATCTGCTTAAGAATTAAAAAATAATTACTATATTTTGAAATCGTACGGCAATTAAACACCTTAAGCACCACCCTAATATTATATTTATTTTCATCTGTCGTGTGGCTGCAACTTATTTAGTCCTTTCTGTTTTGGCGACATTTATCTTACTTTGGCTGGCAAACCTATAGATTTGGTGTACGAATATGCTCGACGGTACAGTGCAGCAATGGAAGGGCGATGATGGAAATTTTAGTGGTGAGCTCTACGCATGGAAGAAAATTAAAGTTGAGCGATATCTTGACTTATGCGTACATATTCGTGAATTTGATATTTTGCCTTTTAATTTCCGTTGAGCCTGCTGCATTAACGTCATTTTCTTGTCACGACGTGCAATGCGTTCACGGAGTTTGCAAAGAAGGCCGTTGCGTTTGTGACCAAGGGTGGCAAGGAATTGGATGTCAGCGGTGTGGTGGTAGAGTAAGGTACGTTTCTGTATTTTTATAAATGCTGAAAAGAAGAGATTTTTATTTCTTTGACCGTCCTACTACATAGCATTTGCGTTATGCACTTTCATTGCAACTGTAAACATTTATGTTAGTTCTACTGACCACTGCAGCCTTCTGAGAGATCATTTGATGAGCATTTGACAGCCTTCTTCATTTTATAAACAAAAGAACTACCCCTGTTTAATTCACAGAATGACAGTCTTCGTAGACAGATATCGATATATAATTTATAATTGTCCTGATCGTGTATTGCTTGAAAGTTCTATCGAAGTAACTGCTTTGTTTACTGTGTATATCTGAAAATTTTAACTTAAAATCATTTAATGTAGTCTCCCTATTTTCATCTGCATGAAATATTTTTTCCCTTTATATATACTTTGTGATTCCATGAACTTTGCAGCAGAATTTAACTGTTAAACGTTGTTGTCCCTGTTTAAACTTTCTTATTAAACCAAAATCTTTAATGAAGGTATGTTTGTTTACATTTTTTTTTTTTTTTTTTTTTTTTTTTTAATTTCTGCAAAAAGATTTTGTTTTTCCGATAATCAAGCTGATATTTGAACTCCGATCATGTGATAAAGTAAATCATGCATTGTTTTACGGAATTTGCTTGTTATAGAACCTTTAGTTAGTTATGTTGTGCATTGAACTGAAATTCTATAAGTGTAAGTTAATATGAGTAGAGGAATCGAATAAAAGTGCTATTTCATAACTCAAGTCTTGTAGCAGATGGAAAAAATACATTACAATGTGCTCCTTGGTGAAAATTAAAAAAATACCATAAATAAACTAGCATAAATGAAACATGTTGGCAATAATCCAAGGGGCACCTCGAAATATGGACCACCCCAGGTTTCTCTGTATGGTTAGAAGATTTTTAATTTCAATATATGAATTTTATTATAATCATATTTATCAAAAGTAAAAGTGATTTTCCTGGACATCTGCAGTTCTGAAATAAGTTGCTGTCTGTCTTAAGTAATAACATTTACAGTGTATTTTATACTTAACGTACTGTCATTAGAGATATAAAAAGCAAGATTTGCATGTTATTTAAATATTTGGAGTTTGGCATTTTTATTTTCACAAGCAAACATTTTTTTTTTTTTTTTTTTTGTATTTTTATTGTAAGAAAATGTTAAAAAAGTTTTCTTTACCTTATTAACGACATTTATAAATACTGAAATTTTATTCAATTGTGTTTGAAAGCAACATAATTGAAAAACAAATTATTTTACTTCATCCAACTGTTTGTATTTTATTCTTTTAAAAAGTTTTATTGCTATGACATTTGATGAGGAAAGAAATATCAAAACGAATGTTAGAAATGTTAAAAAAAAGCCCTTAATTATTTAGTCTGTCACTTTTAAATTTCTGTGTATAGCTTTTGAATGTGAATGAATAAAATAGAGATTATTGGAAAGAGATGTGTGGTTGTAAACTTTAATTAAAGGGCAGATTTTAGATTGAGTATAATTAGGTTAGGTTATCTGAATACGGCAGAACACATGAAGACTATCTGCCACATTGAAGAGATGCCTTTGTGGAGGACTTTCAGAAGGAAAGACTCCTGTTATATTTTTAAGAAGTTTTATTGCTATGACATTTGATGAGGAAAGAAATATCAAAAAAGAATGTTAAAAATGTTAAAAAAAAAGGCCCTTAATTATTTAGTCTGTCACTTTTAAATTTCTGTGTATTGCTTTTGAATGTGAATGAATAAAATAGAGATTATTGAAAAGAGATGTGTGGTTGTAAATTTTAATTAAAGGGCAGATTTTAATTGAGTATAATTAGGTTAGGTTATCTGAATACGGCAGAACACATGAAGACTATCTGCCTCATTGAAGAGATGCCTTTGTGGAGGACTTTCAAAAGGAAAGACTCCTGTTCATGTTACATATGGGAAAAATCACAAAAACCAATCATCCAGCCAGATAATTCACCTGAATTCAAATCCAGATCAAACTACCAGTATTCAGTGGTCTTAAAAATTGGGTTATTGTGGGGGGGGACAAGTGTAATTAGGGCCTGTAACTAATGAAATTCATTAAGATTTTAAGTGACTGAGTGGTAACTGGCTAAATTTAAGATAATATTTGAATTAATGAGTATTCAAAAGTAGGTTATTGGGAATCATTCATTTTAAAAAATTTCATATTTTCTTGGATATTCCTGGAATTGCAATCTAAAATGTGTGTGTTTTTTTTAATTGCATCTTTTAATATAAATGCAGAAATTAGAAGAAACTATTATGGGTATTTATGTAACTATGTGCATACACATACAAAACTGAATCATACTGTCATGAGAGTGAGTGAGCTTTAAAATAGGGACAACTATAAAATATGGCAAAGTCACCTTTTGGATTGATATTGATTTTAACTAAAACTGCTTCTGATCTGAACACTTTTGCTTGTTGAAAAAGAAGAACTTTGTACCAAATTGTTTTTTTAATTGGTAGTATTTTTATTCACCGTCCTTAAAACTGATAATTTTGTTTGGTAAAAATATATGCAGTCAAAAGTCATTAATTCGGACACCCATAATCTGGACCTCAAAGGTACAAATGATAAAATCCTAGTATACGGTGCAACCTTGGCGTTTTTTTGAAGATTATCGCCAACACCAAAAATGACCCAAAGAATGTCTATGTATATACTATACTATGTGTATAGTGACATACATAGTATATACTATGTATAACTATATATATTCATTGAATGACCCGTTTACTACTCATCGTATATGTCCTGTTTTTACTGCTCATTATAGAAGTCGCCAAAAGTAGCCAAATCCCGTGTGCACCGGATACTAGGATTAAACCCTACAAACTTTCTGCGAATATGCGGCTGAGAATATGCGTGTGCGCATGCACATAATACGTTTACGCATGCGCGTTGAATGTATAACGGACAGTATAAGCTAAGCTAAAATTATCTAATTATGTATTTCAGTTAATGTTGCAGATTGCGTTGTTCCTTAATCTTCGAATTGGATCCGGCTTATTATTTTTTGCAGACTGTTAGAGCAGTTTTATAAAAGTAAGCTTGAACTTTCGATTATGTCAAATAGAATTTCCGATATATATTTACTAATATGTAAAGGATCTACAAAGCGAAAGTATGTTTCGAAGTCCGTTAAACAAAAAGTGAAATTGCTGCAAAAAATGGATAAAGGCATATCCTTCGTCTCTCTAACCATTCCGAAATCTGTTTATCAGTTTCACGCTGCTCTGCGGGGAAAGAGAAATGACACAGCGTGCAATGAATAGGAAGTTGATCTGTCAGCACTATCCTTATCTTCGGGGCAGATGTTTTTATTTTATTTGGCTTATAATTCCTTACTAAATGTAGTATTTCATCTCGATGTACTCCCTCTTTGATATGATTTAAATCAAATGCCTCGTCATTATAATTCGCTTCATGACGGTCGCTACACAAAACCAAAATATTAAGTCAAAAGAGTTGTACAAACTCGGTTTCCATGTGCACATCAATCTATTTTCACATTAAAAAAATTCAGAGAATTGCACAAACTCTGCATTATGCACTGACTTTGTCCATGTACACATCAATTTATTTTCACTTAAAACACCCAATTGTACACTGGAGCTAAACAAAAAATATATAATCTCAATAAACTGCATATTAAATCAAACAATGAAATAACATAAAAATGCACTATGTACTACTATTGCATGTGCACTCTACACAAAGGAAATATCCTCTTACCTTATTTACAAATTTCTGTGTCTTCAGTCTGTGGCACACAAAATTCCTTAACTATATCGAAAAACTTTCCTCAAACCATGTTCCCTTTCTAATGGAACGCTTTATATAATGAGCATTTGAACCTTTCTTGCAACAAACCTATTCAAAGCCATCTGAATGGTCTTTACATTCGATCATACACATTTCCTTCGTACAAACAGGACACTCATAATTCCATTGAATTACATCCAAAAGAGTTTCTTTTCTTCTCTCATTCTGTATCACCAAATACCTAGTTTATCGCCGGCAGCCATTTTACGATGCAAAGCACGCAGTACGCAATGCAGAAATAAGCCCTTACAGATATTTTCCCATTAGTCAAATTTACCGCAGTCACGTCATAATAGGGTTTCCATAACATTCAGCTTCCCAGGTTACCATAAATGAAACAACAAGTTGGTGATAAATTAAGCAACAACTTGGCGATAATCCAAGGGGCACCCTAAAGTATAGGCTAACCTTTTTTTTTCAGATTAAAACTAATAAGAGTTGAATTTTGTTTAATTGTATATGCATACAGACTTACGCAGGTAAATGCACATTATCCTTGTGTTTTGTTAATGTCCATTATTTGCAACCAAACACCCACCTTAGTATCATTTTGCTAATATAAGAAGTTAAAGACTATTTTTACTTCTGCAAGAAAGAAAAAAGCAAACAGTGAGAAAAAGTTTTTTTTTTCGGGGGGGGGGGTCCCTGCATGAAAGTTTCGCTTTAAAAGAACACTTGGTTTTAAAGTATATTTCTAGAGTATTGTAACATTTTTTGTGTTACGATTTTATGGTAAGACTATTCTACACATTTGTTTTTATCATATAATGAAAAAAAAAAAAAATCTAAGTAAATTTCAGCCTACCTTCCTTACATATTAAATTGAAGTTAATTATATGCATTTATTATTATTAATTTTGCCATGATACTCTATGTGTGCTGATATACATTTTCCTATGTGTTTTTATATACATATTTTTCAATCATAGTTTCCTTCGACTTTTCTTTGTAAAAATATATTCTATTGATCTTGCTAAGATTCTTTCTTTTCCCTCGTATTAAACTATGGTTTTGTCATTTTTCCAAAAGGTTCAGAAGTAAGTTTTTATATGAAGCTTTTGCAGAGGTACCGAAAGAATTGCCAGTTTCCGTATACATTCATTTACAGCAGTGTTTCTCAATCCTTGTTTCGTCATGGAACGCTTTTAATAATTTAAAAATTTGGCTGTACATTAACAATGAGATAAATTTAAAAGAATTATGCTTGTTTAATGCTTGTTTAATTAATTGATATATCTATATTTTGTAAATTTGTCATATGATAATAATTTTCAATGGAATATGAAATAAAATTGCGTTGTAAAATAAACAAAATGTCTATATAATGATAAATTAATTACAAATTATATTTAATGCAAAATTTGAAAGTGTTTTTCATAACTTTATGTATATTGGGGCATAAAAATGATAATGCTACTCTCATTTCCAGATTTAAAAGTCTTCATCATTTTTTTCGTTTTTATGTTGGTCAAAGCTGAAAATCCAAATTCGTGCAAATTAGATGTGGAAAATTGTAATAACACTGCTAAAGCATTTTGTTATTTTTTTGGATTATTGTATCTAAAATTAATCTAAATTACAAATTCCAAAATAATTTTTATTTTATGCTTTCATAAAACTTAGTGGCTCACTTCAAGAATTTCGGGACACCTTAAATTGCCACAGCACAGTGGTTGAGAATCGCTGATATAGCCTATCAGTTTTTTTCCCTTAGCTATTTCTAATAAGAACTTTTTTTTTTCCTTTTTAAATTATGAATGCTATAAATTTTCAGTATATTGAATTAGCATGATTTATCAAAACAGAAGTTACTTTTTAAAATTTATTTTATAATCTTAAAATTTTGTATCTTTGTTCTATTCATTCCCTTTATAACCCCATCATAATCCACTGTGTACATTTGTTTAGTTATGTGTAATTTCATTAAGCCATCGTGAATAATTTAAATCATACACACAGACATCATGAATAGATCAAGTGATGAATGAAAGTTATTTTTGCTGTTCTGGCTGGCAGGTGTCTGTGGTGTCCTTTAATACAGGAACAGGTAGAAGTGGGTGGGAGACCAGAATTTCACATTGGTTATAGAGGTATAGTCCCAACAACCGTGTAGCTCCACTCCAGTTTTGATGAAGAACAACTCTAGGGGACAAATCTGAAGGTTTCTCACTACCACACAAGCATCTGAGAGGACTTTCTGTTCTTTAGTAGTTATAAGTATCCCCATTCCACCTAGACATTATATGCTTACAAACAGCCATGCCTTCTCTGATATACGAACCTGGGTATCTTGATACCACAACCTGCATTGCTAACTAGTATATCATCTAAGGCAATCTGTCCTTGGTAAAAGTATATTTACAAGTACTCCTTTGGCGAAAATTGGCAATTTTTGGTGGTACATGGATACCGAGTTTGTGCATTTCTTTGACCGCAAAAATCGCTGCTACACAAAGCCAAAATAACAAGACAAAGAATTTGACAAACTTGGTATCTATGTACGCATCAACCTATTTTCACTTCAAAAAAAAAAAAAAAAAAAAAAAAAAAAAAACCAGAATTGTACAAACTTGGCATTGCGCAGTCCCTTGACTTTATCCATGTACATATTGACCTATTTTCACTTAAAAAAACCTCGGAGAATTGCACAAACTAGGCATTGCGCGATCACTTGACTTTGTCCATGTACACATCAAACTATATTCACTTAAAAAGTCAAAGGAGTAGCCAACAAAAAAATATTTAATCTCAATAATTTTAAATCAAATAATGAAATAACATAAAAAAGGAAATTCATCTTTGCATTACACAAAGGAAATATCCACTTATCTTATTTATGAATTAACATGTCTTCAGTGAAACAAAATTCTTTAAAAGCATCCAAAAACTTCCTAAAATTATCTGAACTAGAATCTGTATACTGGCGTCGCCACATAAATTCATAAAATAAGAGTAAAAAATATCCTCTGTAGTGCCGTATCATCCGACCATACACATTTCCTTCCTACAAACATTACACTTAATAATGGCTACTAAGTAAACCTTCATTTACACACCAGTCAAATAATGCTCTTTTTCCCCTTTCTTTCCAAATCGTACAGAAGCTTCAAATTAATCTTACCACATTCAGCCATTTTACCATCTAAACCAGAAAACAAGCAAAGTACTTCCTAACTAATAAACAACAAGTCCTTACAAATTCACCACAATCATGCAGTCAATTGCATCATAATAGGATTTCCATAACATTCAACTATTCAGGCTACCATAAATAAACCACCACGTGGCGATAAATGAAACAACGACTTGGCGATAAATGAAACAACTTGATAATACAAGGGATACCCTTCTCTGTACTCTAACCCTGCCCTTTAATACAGCATTATCACTAGAAAATAGCTCATTCATATAAATCTAAATTATGCTTCTTATTCGTCTGTCGTATAGCTCGTAGCCTTCTTTTTCTGCTCATATAGCCTGTCCTTTTTTTTCAAGTCTGACTAAATATATGATTTTGGTCTTCCCATACAATCATTTGTCTTGGAAAGTTCTTTGATTTTTCTCTTTGTATTTTTGACCCGCCCGATTCTGTCTTATAGTACCACAGACCAGTGTTTTGATTTTCAAAATTTCAGTGCTAGAAGACCATTTACAGTAATTATCGTGATAAATGTTATGTGAAGAGCCATGAAAGGGATAATACATTGTGTCATAATATTTTGTCATTACTTGAATGTATCTCAAAGCTGCAAATACTCAATATACGCATAATACCTTTGCGCATATGCCTTTACACATGCATAACAGTACAAAGTCTTTAATCCGGACGTCCATAATCCCGAAGGATCTATAATCTGGACCTCAAAGCTACAAATTTTCTGCGCATGCTACGTTTACGCATGCGCATTTAATGTATAACGGACGGTATAAGCTAAGCTAAAATGATCTAATTATGTATTTCAGTTAATGTTGCAGATTGTGTTGTTCCTTAATCTTGGAATTGGATCCGGCTTATTATTTTTTGCAGATTGTTAGAGCAATTTTATAAAAGTAAGCGTGAACTTTCGATTATGTCAAAAAGAATTTCCGATGGTGGAGCTGCCAAAGGGTCTACAAAGCAAAAGCATGTTTCGATGTGCATCAAATAAAAAGTGGAATTGCTGCAAAAAATGGATAAAGGTATATCCTTTGTTTCTCTAACCATTCCGAAATCTGTTTATCAATTTCACGCTGCTCTGCCCGGGGGGAGGGAATGTCATGGCGCGCAATGAACTGGAAGTTGATCTGTCAGCACTATCCTTATCTTCAGGGCAGATGTTTTTATATTATTTGGCTTATAATTCCTTATTAAATGTAGTATTTCATCTCGATTTACTCCGTCTTTGATATGATTTAAATAAAATTCCTCTTCATTATAAATATCACGAATACAAATCAAATAGTTTTCTGTTTGCAATTTTCTAATTTCGACTATGCATAATGTATGTTTTATGCATGCGCACGTTGAAAGAAATGTTTAATAAAGTAAACAAATAAATATTAAGCTTTTTTTGTTAATTTTGATACCCTTTAGATCATAATTGCTCTTTATTTCATAGATTATGGTTTCATATTTTTAATTTTATAATTTCTGCATGCCATCTTACCAGATTTAAACTGATGATCTATAATCCGGAATCGCCGAAGTCCGGATTAAAGACTTTTGACTGTATATCAAGCCTAAAATTTTGCAGCAAAAGTGTGTCGAAATCTGTGTACATATTAGATGTAGCTGTTGAATTATCACTAAGATAAAAAAGTAATGATTTATGTTGTCCTGATACTTTGGAGTATACCATTCATCCTAGGATAGTTCATTACAGCAACACTTTATTGCATCATAATTAGCAGTATTTGTATTACTGTGATTCCGAGTTTCATCACTGGTTGAGGGATCAACCATTCAGTGAAAGTGTAAATCTGCCTTGAATTTTGTGTTCTAAAGACTTGATCCCAAACTTGATAGTTGTTCTTCTCGGAGAATGATTTTTTTTTTTTAAAGATTGATGAGAAAAAAAGATTGGAAAGTCATTTCTCTTCCTTCTTTTACAGCAGGTTCTTGGAAGGCAGCAGCAGATAAAAAAAAAAAAAAAAAATGGTTCTTGTATCTTTCCTGTCTGGAAATATTTTCAATCATTAAATAGTTATAATATATGTTTTAAAAAGAGTTTTCTTCCGTATATCTGCAATTGAAAATTTTACGCTATAGTTTTGAGTTAATTTCATAAAGCATTCAGAACCTAAGCTTCCAATAACCTGGAATGAAAAATAGTTTAGGCATAGAAATATTTCAGCTGTACAACATTCAGTTACAAAAATAACTTTTCAGAATTTGTGCTTTCTCTCAAGCTTTTTCATCCCACTGTACAGCATTGTGATGGGTAAACCAGTGTGTAAAAGTGTAGTATTTTTAACAACTACCTGCCAACTGAATTCCTCCATGGTTATAAGCATTGGAGACGAGACCTCAGTGATGCTGTATTTCAAAAATTTATATCTAGTGTTTTAGACTGAAATTTCTTTAAATTTTATTAATGCTGGAGAGCCTGATTTTTAACTAACCTCATTTACAGTATCCTAGCTTTTACTTCCCATTCACAGTAAACACCATCAGAACACATTTAACTTTTATGATACAGTAATTAATGTAACTCATGTATTCGGAACATTAAACTTCGTTTAGCATACTACAATTCAAAAGTTTATTTTATTTAGTTCAAACTTTTCATATACATATATAATAGTTGCTCTTATTTGCTTTGCATTCGTATCAACATTTTCAATTTGTTAGTCTTTTGGGCTAAAGTAACACAATCATGTTTAAAATACAAACATTAAAATCCTTAAAAGTAGATGATTACATTAACAAGAAAAGCTTTTTCACTAAATTAAACTTACAGCCTTGCTTGGAGTAAACATAAATGTATTGTAGCAACTTGCTACATACACCTAAAATAAACTGAATTCTTAAAGAAATAAGTTAAATTTTTACTTATCTTTTTCACTCAAAATTATTCTCCGTTAGTATACCTTGAGTCCTAAATTGATTGCTATCAGGTCACTTCTGAGAACTGAGCAGTGATCTGGACTACATTGACGGAGTGCCATTTTTCCTCGGGGGTCTCAATGTAAATGCCACTATCTGCATAGTCAGCAATTTTGCGCCATCTGTGATGATCTAAGTAGCATTTGATCAACTACCAGAAAGTATGTAACACTGTATAATGTGCATCAAATTTTAACCGAAAATGAAATCGAATACAAAAGGAAAGAAGCTATGCATTTTTGCTTCAATTTCTACCATATGGGCTGTTTCAAGTCTTAATGATGAGGTCATTAGTGACAAGTAGGGACAAACTGAAATGTGGGCTTATTGTGAGATGAAATTCTGAATTTCTTGAGGTGAGTATGAGACTATTATGACAGAAAATGAAGGTATTGGAAATCAGGATCCCCCGTCCATGTAGTTGAATAAAACTCCTAGTTTTAGAAAATGATTTTGTTAATTCTCATATGTCAGTTTTTTTTATGTGTGTATGTATGGAAAAGAATCAGTCAGCTTAAGGATTACTAATGCTTCTAGACATTATTGACTGCACACTTTGCTTTCAGAGCTGGGTTAGATAATTAACTTGTTTACATAACTCTGTGATTGAGGTTTAATATTGAAAATTTAAAAGACGGAATTAAAAACTAAATGTTTTAAAATAAAATTTTATAAAATGTTATATTTTCATAACTTGCTAATATAAAATTAAAAAAAACTTTGTGCTTGAAATTTTCAAAATTAGCTATATTGAACTTCCACATTTTGAATGAAAAGCAGTGTTTTGAAATCGCAGTTCTTTTAAATTACATTTCTTGTGCAGTTATTTTACAATAGCTTTTACTTTCTTATATTATTATGTATTAAGACTGTAATATAATCCTGCTGATAAATGGGTTGTGTCTGTGCAAAAGTGAAATGTGCTTCATTGGCGTGTTCTAATTGTCAAAGAACCATCTTAAATAAAATTATTGTTATTATTTTACATAAATTTATATGTGTGCACGATGCATCCTGTTTATCTGCTTTGCTTAATTGGTTTATGAAAATAAATGGAGGTAGTTGATTACATTTTGAAACTTAAAAGAACATATGTTATTTTGTTGGGAAATTATTTCTGTATCATAATTAATTTTTTTCAGTTGGTTTCATTCTTTAGTTTGTATTTTCCTAAAACAGTCTCATCAATACCTAAATAAGAAATTTAAAATTATTTGTCCTATTTGCATGGGATTTCATAATTTGCTTTGAAAGTGTTTACTATTTAAATTAAATGTTTTTTGCAGGTTAACTAAGCCTTCTGGTTTTATAATCGATGGCACAGGTAACTATAGTGTGGACATGCAGTGCACTTGGCTTATTGAGAGTGGTGCACCTAACAGCACAATCAGATTGGAGGTAGCACACTTTGAAACTGAATGTAGTTGGGATCATCTGTATATTTTTGATGGTGATTCCGTATTTTCTCGTTTGCTAGCAGCTTATAGGTAAGTGTGTCTTAAGGAACAAATTATTTTATTTAAAGGAAGCATTTAATTTTTTTAATGTATGGTAAAATCATGATTCTTTGAGGTTTCTACTATCCAAAGTCAACTTGCAAATGAATGAACTACTTTTCATTTATATTTTCTATTAATTACTTCGTAAGAAGTCCTGTCATGACTATGTATTTATATACTATCTTGATGTGAAGAAGATTATTAAAAGAGAAAATAGATTATTTTTTATAGTCGATTGGAGAATGAAATGGTATGATGGCAGTGCTGTCATGGTTGTTGTTAACTGTACTATGTTTCATGTTTTCCCAAGTTCACAAAGTTAGAATTCCCTATAGTGTCTAACTTAAAAAGCACATACCCTTTAGCCAAATATTTGGTTTCTAGATTTTTCCCATCAATATTTAATTTTTATCCATTAATTCCAATATATAATAGAACTTCGGTGATTCTGGATTTCAGAACTTTCCAGATTTTAGATTATCAATTTAAATCTAGTAAGGTGATATATAGAAATTATAAAATTAAAAATATGAAATAATGAAGAATTTAGGATAATAAGAGAATCAAAATTTAGAAAAATATGTCAACATTAACCCTTTTAAAAACTGTGGGTAAAATTATGCATGACTTCACCGCCAAACTAAAAAATTTGCAAAAATTTAGATACTGCAATTTTTTTTAATTCATATTGTATTTAGCTTCAGAGAGATTGGAAGTATCACAGAAAAAGAAAAGGGTAACATTATATTCCTAAATAATATAATGTTGTTTAGGGATATAATGTTACCCTGTTAATGTTAAATATCTATAATAGATATTTGCCTAAACTTATAATCCTATAAACATACGAATTAAAACTGCTAGCATATAAACTTAGACTAAATAAAATGTTGTTATGAACTATAAGTCACATAAACGGCTAATATCCAAAGTTTTTTTTTTTACTTTAGTATATTCTAAAACAATGTCTGATGCATAAACCCACTTGGCACAAACCAACCAAGTTTTCACACATTTGGCTTTGGTAGTGTGACTACAAACATGGCATATTCTTTGGCCTTTTCGTCTTCCAGCAGTGAGAGGAACATTGTCCAAAAAATGAATTTCAATGAAATTATTGGTGGCTAATTGTCCAAGGAATTTTCCCCTTCATGTACCAGATCGAACTAGACTAAAGGTTCTGTGTTATGACAAAATTTGCTGTATAATGTTGTTAATAAATTCTTTTAATGACATTATTGTTTCTTGTTTTTATCAGAAATATATTATAAATTCAAAATAGAAATGTCTTAACACATGGAAAAAAAAAACTTTTATACCTGTTCACACTTTTATGAACACTCTCTACAAAAGATAGCTGCATGTCAGCTTTGTCTACGTCTCATATTTGTGGTGTAGTCTGGTTTCATAATCCTTTCCTGGGTTGTATGATTCTCTTTTCCACTATCCACCAATGTTCCTTGTTGCCCAGATGGTATAGTGGTTAGGGGAGCCTACTACGATATTGAAGGGCCCAGGCTCGAATCCCGGAGAAAACATGGATGTTTGTAAATGTATAGTGTCGGTACGGTACTCTAAATATGCGCGGAGCCGAAAGTCCTCTTGTGTGGGTTATTGGGAGTGGAGAAGGGTGGGAGACCCCTGGATCCCCCCTGGGGTGCTCTTCGTCAAAATTGGGGGTGGAAAATAGAAGTCCAACCTCTCTTCGGAGTAGGCTCTGCCAACCATCGTTCCATGTAAAATGGACATGACAACAACAACAACCAATGTTCCTTTGTGAAATTTGGAAATAAAATGCTCGTTCCTTTTGTCTTTTCACTTTAGAGCCAAAATTTTGCACAATTTCTTCAGCTGTATTTGACCACATCTAAATGTTGTAAAATTTTGGAAATGCTTTTTTTTTTTTCTTTTTTACCGTGGCTGATAAACCAGCCGCTCGCTCTAAAACCGTAAAATGTCTATTGATGATTGCCGGAATATGCGGCAGACTAAGTAAATTGCTTATTGACAACCACCATAGTTAGAGGGTTAATAAACATTTCATTCAGTGTAAGTTGTTTAATTTTTTTGTGCTTATTCCTTCCCTTTAAATGTATAGATAGACATAATTTTTTTAGTTACTAAATTCTGTTGTTCAAATCCTGTAATTGGAGCGTCGAAAAATCTCAATAAATCTTCAATCAAAATTTTCATTCTCAGCAACCTATTCTGTCACATTCTTCGTTATGTGTAGTGATGTTTTCTGGATTTCGGAGCGTGGAGTTTGTTTTTTGAACATGGACGTATTTTATTTAGTGCCGACATGAAATAAAGAATCAGGTCCCTCATGCTAGGAAAATATGTCAACTCCACATGTGTGAAGCATATGCAGTGTATTTACTGTATATGCAAAAGGGAGCCATTACTGTCAGAATCTAATTCTTTCTCCATTTACGTAAAAATTTAAAAAAAAAAAAAAAAAAAAAAAAAAAATAGTGGCTTTTAGGTGCAGATATTAGATCTTTTTGGATATTGAACATCTGGTTTTTGGACTTCGTGGTATAGTAAAAGATCTTTTTGAAAAGGTAAAAATGCATCTTGCAGTAGGCTAAATATTTAAAATGTACACAATCAGGAACTGACATCAAACATTAACTACAAACATGTAAACTGTGCAGCAAAAATGGATATTGCCACTTGCTGCAGTGAGAATGTTCTCCCAAAGTACTCCTGTACATGCTGGAGGCACAAGGGGTCGGAGATATCTCGGGTTGAACTTGACTGTTCTGCAGAAAAAGAGTAGTCTGCACTGGTGATATTTGGTTGCTAGCATAGGCATTTCAACCATGTTGCCTGGTGGATTTATTGTAGGAGTCAGCATAGGAACAGGAACTGATGCTGGGGTGTCTGAGACTAAAAATGTCTTCGGGTTATCAGTGCCAATCACTGATTCTTTTCCCTTAATAAGAAGTGTAAATGTAACCATTTTTATTACTTTGAATGGGCCATCATGTGGACGAGTCAGTGGTGATTTCATTGTATCATGCTCACAAACACGTGAATGCACAAATCTAAAGCTGGGTCCGCAAATATTTATTGTTAACATGAGCTGATGTAGGTAACAGTGCCATCTTTCATCATTGCCTCGCACAAAATCTGCATAAAGGAAATCAAGTCAACAGAATTAGAAATTTAAGTTGATTGCAAAAATTGTATGGGAAGATGAATAGTAGTTCCATAAATAATCTCCTAGCAGGTTCCTCCTAGATCTTCTATTGGGTGAGTGCAAAAGTTCTACCTGTTTTTGGTTATGCAAATTTGCAATGGAATTGACGTCACGCATGACGAAAATTGTCGGCCAATCAAACGTATGGATGCCTCACATATAAATGCATCATGTCTCTCATAGTTAATCATATGAAAAAAAAAAAAAAAAAAAAACTCGGAAGGTGTAACATGGAAAGCGAGAAGAAGCATATAAGACACTGTTATACGAGTTTAATAAAAAGAGTACGGCAGCTGCTGCAAGTTGCAATGTTTGTCAAGTTTATGGGGAGGATGCAATAGATGAAAGCACATGTCGTCGATGGTTTTGCAAATTTTGGGAAGGAGACAAAAGCTGCCAAGATCAGGCTAGGAATGAACAGCCATCACACGTTAAAGAAGACTATATTGACCAAGACATAAAGAACAACCCAACCGTGCAAGAATTAGTGAAGACCTTCAACGTACACTAGACAATGGTCGAGAGATGGCTGGTTAAATTGGGTTTTACGAGAAATTTGGATCGTTGGGTTCCACATAACCTGACAGCTAATCAACGGGATGACCGAATCGCCACCTGCATTTCCTTGCTTTCCCGTTGCAGAAATGACCCATTCTTGAAACGAATTGTGACAGGAGATGAGAAGTGGGTTATGTACCGTAACATAAAGCATCATAGGAGTGTGTGTCTCCCTTCTGATCCGCCTGCATCGATTTTAAAAGCCGAACTTCATCCCAAGAAGGTGTTATTGAGTGTGTGGTGGGATGTGCTGGGAATAATTCACTGGGAGATTTTGCCTCTCAACCAAACCATCACTGCTCCCTTCTACTATCTACAGTGAGACAGGCTGCTTTTAAATTTGGTAGCAAAGCGGGCAGGTCTCATCAATTGTTGCGATGTTATCCTTCATCATGATATCGCCAGACCACATGCTGCTATCATCACTCGCCAAAAGTTATTCGGCTTTGGTTGGGAGGTTTCACCCCATCCTCCCTATTCTCCTGACTTGGTACAAACTGACTACCACCTATTTTGTGCATTGAACAATTCCTTCAGTCAGAAAATCTTTGATGATCTTGATGCTGTGAAAACTGCCATCCAAGACTTTTTTTGACTCAAAACCGCTGGAATTTTACCGCCGTGGGAGTCATCTCCTACCAGAAAGATGGCAAGATGTCATAGATAACAATGGGGATTTTGCACATAATAGGTACTGTTCATTTTGCATTTATGGGTAGAACATTTGCATTTACCCAATATGTTGTTCGAAGACCGAGGAGTGCAATTGGAAGGCTAACTGCTCTTTGGATGAATAACGAAAATGCAAATACCAATATAGCATTTGGAATATTTAAAAACATTGTGAAAAAGAATATTATTTAAGGTTCCAGCAATAAAAAAATAATTTGAATGAGAGTCTTTTTGAGAGTTTTCATTCACTGAAGGAGTTTGATTTGATAACTGTTTTAACTCATTATGATAAACTTCACCTGACTCAGATGTAGTAATATATAAATCAACCAGCATTGTTCTTAATAATGAAGTTCCATTTCTCTAAAGTTTATGATGCTCAGTTTTATGTAGATCGATATCCCTGGAAGTGAAGTCTAAAGTGTTTTCTTCCGATTTCACATATCTGCATTGTAACTCATCTGTAAAGTGCTGAATTTTGGCTGCTCAGTTAGCTACAAATGTCTACGTGAAGAATTGGCGCAAAACCCACTGTTCATTCACACCACATGCATTGAAGAAGCAAAATATAATGATCACCTATTCAATAATGCATTTGCCCAACCTTTGGCCTGCAAAATAGTTTCAACTCACCTTAGCATGGATGCCACCAATTCTTAGTAGATGACTAGAGACAAGTTGTACCAGATGTCTATGTAGTGGTCACGCAAAGTCTAGATATTTTGACATGTGGTGGTGTTTAAACTCTGAGCTGCGACTTCATAACATCCCAAATATGCTCTATCAGGTTAAGATCTGGCGAGTTAGATGGCCAGGACATTAATTGTAATTCATCCTTATGCACTTCGAACCACTCCAACACATTTCGATCCTTGTGACATTGTTGTGCTGGAAGATTCAATTTCCAGTAGGGAAGACAGACGTCATGTAAGAGTGCAACTGATCCACAGTTATGTTCAGATAGTCCACAGCTTTCATGGTCTGTTCTACCATAACTAAGGGTCCCAGAGCTACTCATGAGAACATCTCCCAAAATATAATATTGTCACCACCAGCCTGTGTACGTCCTGCCGTACAGAGGGGAGCAACTGTTTGCGTGGAAGATGGCATATTCTGACATAACCATTGACGTGATAAAGAGAAATCATGATTTATCTGACCAGGCAACTGCCTTCTACTTATCCATGGTCCAGGCTTGATGTTCTGGGCCGGTCGCAGACACTTAGCCGACAGGACACTTAACGGACACCAGTTAGCTGGCAAGACATTTAGCCGACGGCGACGCTTAGCCGACAAGACATTTAGCCAACACAGACACTTAGCCGACAGGACATTTAACCGACATGGACACTTAGCCGACACGGACACTTAGCCGACAGGACACTTAGCCGACAGGACACTTAGCCGACAGGACACTTAGCCGACAGGACATTTAGCCGACAGGACATTTAGTCGACACAGACACTTAGCCGACACGGACACTTAACTGACAAGACCAGGGTTCGTAGCGGTCCTTATAAGTGCTTATAAGTCCTTATATTTGAAAATAAAATATAAAGGCCCTTATAAGTGCTTACTTTTTCTATAAAGCCCTTATTTTTTTGTTTTTAGTGCCTATTTTTTGCTTTTAGTGCTTTTTTTTTCTTAATCAATGCGCTATTTTTCCCGGTACCAAAGCTGAAAATAAATAAACAACTTTTCTTCCTAATATGGAATATCAGATGGTGAATCATACTCCCGGAAATAGCTTTTCCCCGTTTCTCTGCATTAGCATAACCTTTGGTGTGCACGAAGAGTACAGACAGGTGCCCGTCGTTCTATTGGTCAAAGAATTGCGAAAGCAGTAGAAAATTTTGGTACATTCGGCATTCTTTTCCTCCCACCCAAATACTACACACGTTTGAATTTCTATCAAGATCATAAAAAGTTGCATTCTCATTCCACTTGGTCAGTTCACATTCGTGTTTATTATGATCATTATTCTTATATGAGCATATTTATGAATGTTTATAATAACATAGTTGCCGTAACTGCTGAAGTATAGTAAACTTCCAAAAATGGTTGTGTTTTAACACAGATTAGCTTTCTAAGAAATAATATTCGGACTGGCTTAAATAAAGGGAAAGTAATCGAATAGTCAAAATAATTTCATTTTTTTGGCCAATACATTATACAGTACGAAGATTGGGAGGTTCTCCCCTTTCTCCGCAAAATCTTGAATATTGAAACTGTTAACAGTTTGCTGCAAAACAAGCAACGGACTTTTTTTTTTTAAATCACTTTCCAATCTGGATTGAATAGGACTAAAAGTTCTGCGGTCTACCAACCCAAGCAAAGAATGATTCTATTCTGGAAATTTAACGCTGTCTGTTGAAAATTAGAATGAAAAACACCCCAGTTATTTAGTTCTTTATTCTCCCAATACCGGCAGCTGTTGATTCCGATTGCGTAATATCATGTAGGGAAGAATTATGGCACACATGTTGCGCAATAACGTTTGCGATATCTTGCAGAGATAATTAATTTTGATGTTCTGTCCGAGATTTGTTTATGAGAGTTTTACTGTGCTTGCTAAGCAGAATATTTTTCAGTTCCATTGTTTTATTTTTATATGATGCACATATCGAAATGTCAAAAACATTTATTTAGTGGAAAAATCTAAAGAGCGGCTACAGTGTACCCCCCTCAGCTTCTCTTTTTCAAGTTACGCTCGACTGTCTGAATATTCGCCGATTTCCAAGTATGCGGGTTAGTTAAGCTTTTACTGTTAAAAGATGACTGCAGGAAGCAAATTTCTGTCTTCTGATTTCAGAAATGTTACTCTTTTTTACTTAAATTACTTTGCTTGCAATATCTGTTAAGGGAAAACTGATATACAATGAAAATTTAGAAAATGTTCAGAATTTATATTTAAATTATTTAAATATCAATATGAGTGGAAAAATAAATTGTATTTATTATTAGGTTCCAAGCGAATACCATAAATATGCCTTATTATTATTTATTTTCTATATTTTGAACTGAAATTTCATCATTAAATCTTGTAATATAATTTAGTTCTGCATAGTTTTTTTTCCCTCTCATTGTAAACTAGTTCTGTAAATTGAACTGTTATTTAAAATTAAAGAAAAAAAAAAAAAAAAGTAATTATTTTCTATGGTTGAGGTAGACTTATTCTCTCTTAATAAATACTGCATTTCTCATATTTTAAATCACAAGTCTAATTTTTAAGGTTATGCAGTTGTGTATAATGTAATTAGACAGGCGCTTATTTTTTCCTTAAAATGTGCTTGAAAAGTGCTTATAGGTGCTTATTTTTTTAACTAAAATGTGGCTATGAACCCTGCAAGACACTTAGCCAACAAGGACATTTAGCAGACAGGACATTTGGCCGATACAGAGAGTTAGCCGGCAGGACATTTGGCTACGGGATACTCAACTGTCAACGCATTTAGTCAACAGGACACTAAGCCGAAAGTGACGTTTAGCTGACACGTACCCAATAATTATTCAAACTTACGATCAATTACAAAATTTCTCGACTTCTCCATAAGTTCAATATTTAAGTTATTTTTTCACTATCAGTAAAATTCATTTTTCGATTCTTAAAGGTCTTATATGTTCTTTTAATTATTGTGTTAATTTAGCATTGTTTCATATGTATCGTGCTGTTTGGCATATATTGGCCAAATTGATAAAGCGCTGAAATTTCTCTTCAGAGAATATGAATTAAATTTCGAAAGGAAAAAAAAAGAAATTTTTTAGCTAAGTACGGAGGTTACTTAATTACATTTTAATATGATCTTCAAAAATTACTCGTAAAGTTTCTTCATTGAATCAACTAGGTTCTTTTGAACACTTTCACATCATTAATAATTTGTCTTGTTTACTTAATGATATTAATTTTCCAATCTCGCTCCTCCAAATGCTTTCAAATTTCTAATACCTTTACGTTTCATTACTATTTTACTCATTACATCATGTTACATTCTTTCCCTTACAGAAACATTTGGCTCCTCCCACTAATGAAATGTCATTTCACTGTCATGAAAAATCTGAATAATGCAATAAAAACTATTGTTATTCTTGAAATACACTTTTTTATAGAAATATAGGTGAGGTTTATTTTAGCAAATATACTTAATTTTGTATTAAAAACAATTAAAAAATATAATTTTTAAGACAAGCAAAGGTATAAATTATTTGTCATCTCTATAATTTGCAGTTCATGCCACTATTCTTGAGATAGAAATTCTGTACCCTGCCTCTCGCTTAAAACACGTACTTAGGTTAATGTTTACAGCACTAAATTGGTGCATAATGTTTAATTTAGAAGTAAAATATTCTTTAAGGTTTTGTTTTATTCATAACTGTAGCTGCAGAAGGAGAGAGCCAGAAACCAAGTCTGCAGCCACCTAACAGGAGTAGGTTTAGTTTCTGTAATTACAGTAAAGCCCTAGAGCTATCTGGCCAAAGTGAGGGATGCCATCATGGAGAACTTTCTAATGAAAACTGGCTCGTATACATGTTACACATGGGGAAAACCACGAAAACACCCATGCAGTCTGTCTGTTCGTGGGATTTGAAATTCAGACCGAACAACCAGGTTTCATGATTTTAAAGCTCGGCCTCTGCTAAGCCTAACAGAAATAGGGTGACCATTTTACTTAATATATAACGAGTCTCTTCCAATGAAAATTGCCTTTTTAGACTAGAACTTTATAAATGCATTCAGAAAAATGGGCACGAAAAATTTTCCCATTACCATGTAGCTAAACCAAAAACAAGAAAGAGAAGGTATGAAAGAAGGAAAAAAAAAATAAAACTAATGGAAAATGAAATGAAAATTTACACATTTTGAACAGATATTGCGAAACGTTGTATTTTATATGAAAAACATTAATATAACATATTATACTAAAAATTACACATCGCGACTTTCAAAGCATTATCTTTTACATGACTGATCTATTTAAATTTAGCACCAGTAGCACCACATTACGGTGATTTTTCATGTGTGATGCTTTGCTCCTACTTGGTTTGTGGCCCCCTCCTACTGCAGCTTCAGTTATGAGAAAAACAAAACCTAAAAGAATATTTTACTTCTAAATTAAATATTATGCACCAATTTAGTGCTGTAAACATTAACCTTAGTAAGTATTTTAAGCGAGAGGCGTGGTCAATAAAATGTTACAAAATTTCTATCTCAAGAATGGTAGCATAAACTGCAAATTATAGAGGTCGCAAAAAATTTATACTCTTGCTTGTCTTAAAAATTCACTTTTTTGAATTGTTTTTAATAACAAAATAAAATATATTTGCTAAACTAAGCCTTACCACCATATGTTTCTATAAAAAAGTATAATTCAAGAATAACAATAATTTTTATTGCATTATTCAGATTTTTCATGACAGGGAAAGGATTTTTCATTAGTGGGAGAAGCCAAACGCTTTTGTAAGGGAAAGAATGTAACATGACGTGATGAGTAAAATAGTAATGAAACGTAAAGGTATTAGAAATTTGAAAGCATTTGGAAGAGCGAAATTGGAAAATTAATGTTATTAAATAAACAAGAAAAATTATTAATGATGTGAAGGGGTTCAAAAGAACCCAGTTGATTAAATGAAGAAACTTTACGGGTAATTTTTTAAGATCATATTAAAATGTAATTAAGTGACCACCGTACTTAGCAAAAAAAACTTCTTTTTTCCTTTTGAAATTTAATTCATATTCCCTGACGATAAATTTCAGTTTGGCCAATACACGCCAAACAACACGGTACATATCAAACAATGCTAAATTACATAAATATTGAACTTATGGATAAGTCGAGAAATTTTGTAATTGATAGTAAGTTTAAATAATTTTGGTACGTGTCAGCTAAACATCACTGTCGGCTTAGTGTCCTGTTGACTAAATGTCTTGACAGTTAAGTGCCCTGTAGCTATCCTTGTCGGCTAACTGTCCGTGTCGGCTAAGTGTCCTGTCTGCTAAATGTCCTGTCGGCTAAGTGTCCGTGTCGCCTAATTGTTCTGTCGGCTAAGTGTCCTTGTCGGCTAACTGTCTGTGTCGGCTTAATGACCTGTCGGCTAAGTGTCCGTGTTGGCTAAATGTCCTGTCGGCTAACCCGTTCTGAGCCCACTCTAAGTGTAGTTGACAATGATGCTTGTCCGACAGAGGCACACAAGCTGAACGTCTGCTGCATGATCCCATATCCAACAGTGTCTGCTAAACTGTGCACTCCAAAACACTGGCACTTGGACCTGCAGGTTACAGCTGAGCCATTGTCTGGCACCGATTTTGCTGTACCAAGTAAGACAGTCTCCAACATCTTTTTTTTTTTTTTATGACACGTGGACATCCAATGCCTTGGCATTTACAGCTGGTTTCACCATCATTTATCCACTTTGCATAAATATTAACAATGGCAGATCATGAACAACCTACCATTCGTGCAGTTTTGAAGATACTCATTCCAAGTTTTCGAGCCATTATAATCTGCCCTCTATCAAATTTGCTTAGATCAGAGCCATTCACAAGATTTGCAAAACTAAGTGCAAGAATGATTCCATACCTTCTCCAGCAGCAGTTAAATACCATTCCCATTTAATCATGTTCTCTCCATTTCATTCAGATGAATTCATTAAAAAATGTTTGGATGGTTATAATGTTTTGGCTCATCAATGTATAGCTTGTCTGGTTTCTTAAGTGCTCAGATGCCTTACTCATTAACTGCAATAATAACATTGCACTACATATTTCATCTTTGGATAGAAACTGATTTGAAAGGTATAAATCTTGATTTTACTACACAAAAGACCTGCTGAATTAGAGTCCAATAGCAGTATGCATTATGCTCCATAGGCAAATTCTGAATTATCAGATAGCCATTAAACTCATTTTTAACAGCATTTTTAGACAATTTTATGATGAATACATAATTAATTTTAAACGTGGACATGTTGAAATTTCTTTACTCCAGATTTCTTTTTGGGAAGCACATCATTTCAATCAATTTTCAGAAGCCAAAACTTCTGCATAAAAATTTTTGCTTTCATAATAATTAGTCCTGTTATTCTGAATGGATAAACTATTCAAGCAACGTCTGATAAAATCAGTCTCTTAGTATAGTTATCATGCAATTTCATTGTTGTACTGAATGCTAAACAGTCAGAAATCTGGGTTCCATAAATACCTAATATTTTTTATTCTTCAATTGGTTAGAGGAGAAATAATTTTCGGACTTAGCATCAACATTAATCACTTATCCGTATGGAAGTATTTATAAAGCTTTTAAGCCTTCTCAACTTAAAAGACTAACTGATTTTGCAGTTCTTCACTTTTTCTAAGTCAGGGCTTCTTAAACGTTTTCAGTCGCAACCCCTTTTTATCACTGAGATTTTTTTTGCAACCACAGAACCCCATAATATTTACCAAAATTTTGTGGGACCCCATAAGCATTGCGCAAATCCGACTCACACCTCTAGATGGGATCCTGTGTCCATTCATGAGTGAAACTGTCAGTTTTTTTCACTTGTACTATTCAGTTTTAAGTCATTAACTTTAATTTCTAATTTTAAGATGTAGAGCAATGTGGAAATGTTAAATAAGTAACAGACGCAGTGACAGCGTCTCGTACAAAACAAGTAAAATGAACGTTTATATTATAAAAAGAATGTGTTGAAATGTTTTCATTTTTTATTTGTATCTTTATCTATTTTCAGATACATTGCGAAAAAATATTTGGTAATTGTAAAATTATAATAAAGAAATATCAAAACTTCTAAAATTTTTGGCAACCTCCTTGCTGCAGGTCCTGCGACCCACAGTTTAAGAAACTCTTTTTCCTAAGTCATCTGCTCCTGGCAGAACATTATCTATAAAAGAATCTTGAAATGTGTTTGAAGCAGCTTCAAGTCCTTTCCTCCTTTCCATCCTTTCTTCAACTAATTGTTATAAGACTCCCATAGTAAGGAAAGGTGCACTAATAGGGCCTTTTGTAATGGTATTCATTATTGATATGTCTTGATTTCTTCCTATGCATCCCTCTATAAAATAATTAGTTGAAATTTCCTCTGACATGGATATATTAATATTTGAAGCACATTTTCCCCATCTGAACAATAAGTGCTAAAGTATGCTTTCCAAATCTGATCATAATTGAAATGAATCTTCTTATGCTATGCCTCTGTTCGGTAGCAGTTCAATTAACCCTTTCCGGA
Organism: Stegodyphus dumicola; assembly: GCF_044657685.1. NCBI lineage: Eukaryota > Metazoa > Arthropoda > Arachnida > Araneae > Eresidae > Stegodyphus > Stegodyphus dumicola. The sequence continues at coordinate 190,082,620 of NC_140781.1, forward strand.
CGGGCATCCCATATATGCATTCTCTACGAACATCTCTGACAGCTGGTCGTCCCCACCCACACATCACTGGAGAGCAAACATAAGGAATGGGTGATGCATATATGCATTTTAAGTTGAAACATTTTTTAAAGACCTCTAGATGGGATCCTGTGTCCATTACGATGGAACTGAGTAGAAATTCAGGATGATGTCCTTTTTGATAACATTCTGGGTAATCTTGGTGTCAGCAGTTTACGGAAGGAGGGAGGAAAGCACAATGTAAACAAACAGAGCAACACTGTTTAACTCGCCAGGTGTTATAAATATTTGCATTTCTGATATCCCTTTGAAGCCCTTAATTTTTTTTTTTGTTTGTTGTTATGTGGGGTCTGTTAGGATTTCTGTGTTAGTTTTAGGGTTATGCTTTGCATTGCTTTTATCGTTTATATCTCGCATACTCCCCTTTTTATTTCGGAAATCCTTGACTTCAGTTTATTATGGCAAGTGAGCATAATTTATCAGAGGAAGGATATATTAGCATGGTAAATGAGCCAGTTAGTGACATGGATGAGAGATATTCATTTTCTAAAGAGTTAGGGAGCGATATTTCTATTGATTCTCATAGAAACATTTTGTCAGAGATTGAGCTCACTGTCTGCCTGCCTTCCAGTTCCCATGAAATATTTTGTTACTTCTCTAAATTGTCTTTCTGGTATTTTTTCTTATTAATTTAAAAGTTTATTAATGCATTTTATCAATTAAAACTTTGTAATAATTTGAAGTGCTTCCAAAAATTATTTCTCAAAGTAAGCAAGTTTTTTTAATGTTTAAGTTTTTTTAATTTTATTTGTTGTAAAGTGGAAAAAGATTATTAAATGCTAATTTTAACATATGTGATAGCTTAAGTAGTAATATAACACAGTACCAAAAATTATGATGTTAGGGCTTAAACTTTTTTAAAAATATTCCCTACCTTAAAGTTAGGTTTGGTGGCGCAAACTCCCATCATATGTGATGATTCCTTTCAACTTTCATTCATCTCGAGGAAACGTCTTAAACAAAGGTGCACCCTCTCGAAAAGGGTTAAATATATTATAGGCTTATATTTGTTTATCCTTTTTTAATTTCCAAAACATTCGTTATAATCTGATTCAAATTGTCTATTTCTTGGATGAACCGACAATATGCTGAATTGTCTTTCCTCAAACTAATATAAATTTTTTTTGCTGACAGTAGTGTAACCAAACACTGAATTTTAAAACATAAAGGGAGTATTCTTTTTAATGCAGTTTTATCACAGTGTAATAAATCAAACAAGATTTTGGCACCTGTTAATAAATCAGCATTTGATGACATGTAAAATTCAGGCTCTGAAAGTTTTATAGAATTAAAATATTCTATGAATATCCATTTTCAAGGTTGTGTAATGTTTGTAATTTTTGTCGCTGTTAAGAATTCTTACTTTTTAATATATTCTTTTTTATTAACAACAGTAGAATTAATTTTTTATTTTATATTAAGACACCTCTCAAGTAGGAACCCAAAACATAATTTTTCTTCTAATTTAAACAAAGTCTAGTTGAGCTTTCCAGTCATGAAATTGCACATTGAGCTGCTATTAATGCCTGCCATCCAAGGACAAGTTGACTCACCTCTGTCCTTAGTGTAAACTGTAGCAGCTACAAACAGAACAGTTTCAAAAATCTTTTGAGTGTAAGAGATTCTTTATGACGATATCTGCGAAACTACTTCTGAACATGGGGAGTCAGTGCAGGGATCTTTCTGAATGTTTCCATGGCAAGTATGTTTCAGTCAGGAAATTGAGGCAGTTAATATGAAGATAAAATCTTTTTAGGTAAAAGTTTACAATTGGGTGCCCCTTGTTTTTTGGCAATTCTTTTTTGACGCCAGGAAGGCACAATTTCAAGATGGCCGCTACACAAAACCAAAATAAGAAGTCCAAGAATTGCACAAACTCTGTGTCCATGTACACATCGATCTGTTTTCACTTCAAAAAATATCCTAGATTTGCACAAACTAGGCATTGTGCACTGCCTTAAATCTATGTCTATTTAAATTATCTATCTATGTCTATTTAAATTATCTATCTTAAATATATGTCTGCACTGTCTATTTTCATTTAAATAAAATCAGGAAGCTAAAACAAAGTTAAAACTATAATGGTAACCAGAAGTGAGGTTTCATCACCAAAATTGAGCCCACCAGCGGCCGAGCGGTAAAGACGCTGAACACTGGTAGTTCGGTCCGAGGTTCGAATCCCGCGAACGGGCTGGCTGCATGGGCGTTTTCGTGGTTTTCCCCATGTGTAACGTGTATACGAGCCAGTTTCCCTTAGAAAGTCCTCCACGAAAGGCATCCCTCCCCTTAGGCAGATAGCCCTAGTGTGCTTTGCCATAATTAAATACACACAATACACACATCACCAAAATTTAAAAAAAAAATTGTTGCTAATCAAAGGGGCACCCAATTCTACACTAGAGCCTCTTTTTACAGTATCAGAATGTTTATTCACTGGTAAATTTTAAAATTTATCACGCATATAAATTGGATGTGTTGATTACACAGCTTACATATATTCCATAGAATTAGTTTTGAATTAACTAGAAATATGTTTTGGTACATGAAGGGAAGGCTTGGAATTAATAATTCTGCTTGTTTTGGCACCTGACATTTTTACAAGAAATGTGATGGAGTATAGGAAACTCAGTAGAGTTTAAACTTACTTCAAATAATTTATGAAAATCTTTATCTAATTTAGGAAGAACTGAATTTATTAGTATAATATCCAAAATATGTGGCGTTCAATGCTCTAATACTTAAGTGTTCTAATATTTTGAGGAACATTATTGAGCAACTTACTAAGCTTGACTGTAGATTCATGATTTATTTTTTCTCTGTTTATTATGGAGTCAGCCATGTTTATAATGGAGTTTCCTGTTAGTAATATGTTTTAACAGTTAAACATTTATTTTCTAAATGAATTTCTAATGCTTTACATAATGATTAAAAAAAATTTGTTTTCCGTTCAGTCTCTTTTGCTAGGCTTTCTTGTGACAATTTCAAATAATAAAGCTTTTCAACCTCTGATAACTGAAAATTGTTAGAAATTGTAAAGGATGCACTCCATATATCCTTAAAACCTGAATTATTATGACTTCCGATTACAGACTGCTGTCTTATTCATGTTTTATTAACAGCTTGTGTGCATGGCATTTTCAGAAGAAGAATTCTTTCTTTTTGGTGTTCTTTTGTATTCATTCCATCTTCCAAATCATCAGTCTTTATAAATTTTTTAGTTCTGCTGTTTATTGAATCAGTGGTGTCCCTTCAATATGACAGGAACACACACATCCTACACCCGCCACGATTGCCACAGTTGTGACTTGGAGAACTACATACATTTTACCCCACTGAGGACAAATGATAAACTGCGTCACATATGGCCAAAGTGCTCCTTCACACATTTTCTACCTCAAAACTTATTGGCGACACGCATGCTCACAAAAAAGGTTCTCTCAACCATGCTCCTCCATGCATCAGTGGATCCAACTGAGCACACCCACACACTGGAGCTGCAGCTGCAGCCCATCAGTGCAATGACCAGTCTCATCACTGAGCTCACAACCATGCCCATAAAGCAGGCTTAATCACAACAATCAATCGTATCTCCTCATATTGCATCAGAAATGCTTAAAAGGGGAATGTGTAGCAAGCTCGAGAGCCAGTCAATGCTCTGAAATTTGAAAGAGTCAGAATTCTTGAACCTAGTGCTCAGGAACTCTTTTGCGCTAGTTTTAGAGAATTAAACTTGCATATGTAACGGATCCAGGATTGAATCCCAAGGTTATTATTATCTTCAAGGGCATGTAAAACTCATGCATTGCTGCATTTCCCATTGGCACTAATAGATGGTGACGTGAGCAAGCAACAGATACCTGAAGCCACCAAGGTCTGTCGTACAACATGATCACTGTAAATCCAAATCCTGCTCTTTTAACTATTAACTCAGTTAGTGTTATTATTTCAATTTGGAGTTTATCTAATACCTTTGTAATAATAATTTTCAAAGCTGCATTCCCCCCTTAATTTTTTATTGTTAGTAAAAAAAAATTTGCAGACAGTTAAATTTAAAGTGAAATATAATAGAAATTAAATTCAGTGATCTTTTTATTTTGCAGTTCCTAATTGAAAATGGTGAAATCAAAGTTATCTACCCATTTTTATCAGGGTAAAGATCAGCTCTATGTAATGATATCCAGTGAAACAAATGAAGTTATTTACAACAGAATGAAAGTTTTAGTAGAAATCTTTATGGGTCTGTTCTAAATTTTAGCTCAACCCCCAAAATGAATTTACTTTTCAATGGACTGTATTAGCAACTGAAGTGATAATGATCTTTCTTAGTTGTTTATTGAAACGCAACAATAAAGGATAAGTATTACATTATTAGAACTGATGTTCTTCCCAGTTACTTTTTGTGCCAGTTCGATGTGGTGTTAGTAAATGAAAAAAAGGAAGTTATCTGCCCAAGTTGGCATCATTATTTTTTTAATATAAGGTCACCAAGTTTTGCGTAAATATCATTAAAGGCAACATGAGTTCTAATTGAGAAAGCATTAAAATATCTTAAAGCCAGACTTTATTCAGTTTCCAAAGTAATTATTATTGCCAAATATTGGATTTAGAAATACAGTCAAAAGTCGTTAATCCGGACCTCAAAGCTGCATACTTTCTGCGCATGCGTAAACGCATGCGTAAACTTTCTGCGCATGCGTAATACTTTTACGCATGCGCGTTTAATGTATAACGGACGGTATAAGCTAAGCTAAAATTATCTAATTATGTATTTCAGTTAATGTTGTAGATTGCGTTGTTCCTAATTCTTCGAATTGGATCCGGCTTATTATTTTTTGCAGACTTTTAGAGGAATTTTATAAAAGTAAGCTTGAACTTTCGATTATGTCAAAAAGATTTCCGATGCTGGAGCTGCCAAAGGGTCTACAAAGCAAAAGCATGTTTCGATGTCCATCAAATAAAAAGTGGAATTCCTGCAAAAAATGGATAAAGCCATATCCTTTGTTTCTCTAACCATTCCAAAATCTGTTAAACAATTTCACGCTGCTCTGCCGGGGGGAGGGGGAATGTCGCGCTGCGAAATGAACTGGAAGTTGATCTGTCAGCACTATCCTTATCTTCAGGGCAGATGTTTTTATTTTATTCGGCTTATAATTCCTTACTCTCGATGTACTCCGTCTTTGATATGATTTAAATCAAATTCCTCATCATTATAAATATCACGAATGCAAATCAAATAGTTTTCTGGTTGCAATTTTCTAATTTCGACTATGCGTAATGTATGCTTTAAGTATTATCACATAAAATGAAGCAACTTAAACAACTTACATTGAAATAAATGTTTAATAAAGTAAAGAAATAAATATTAAGCTTTTTTCTTTGTAAATTTTGATACCCTTTAAATCATAATTGCTCTTTATTTCATAAATTACAGTTTCATATTTTTAATTTTGTAATTTCTGCATGCTATCTTACCAGATTTAAACTGATGATCTATAATCCGGAAAAATCGTTTATCCAGAATCGAACTCCCGACGAGTCTGGTTTAAAGACTTTTGACTCTATTAGTTATGAGTAATCCTCCACAGTCCACTACTTACTGACATTTACATGCACTAATATATGGTGAAATTATTTTAAAAATTGTCTTGTCAGCTCTGGATTAGCCATGTTGATAACATTTTGCATTTTTCTTGATAACTATAGAGATATTTTTTCTTTATAAATTGGATCGATTTAGTCATTCAATTCACTTTTGAAACTGAATTGGACAATTCTTTTTTTCCTTGAAAAATTATTTGCAATGAATTTGATTTCATTACCATTTCCCCCCCCCATAAACCTTTTTCTGTTTTCTTGCCTTCTCATGCAAAGTTATGTGACAAAAACTAAATAATTTGAAATTCATTGCCATTGATGGAGGTTTTTCTGTTATGGTCACTGATATAGCCTTTTATTTTGTTTTCCCTCCTGTTACTATAAAAGTCATTTCTTTATTTGAAATAACTTAGCAGCTTTGTCATCAGCCTATTTCATCTTTCTGTTGGTAATAAAATTGCTCAAATTCTACACAAGTTTACTTTCAGGACATTTTCTATCTATCATTAAAATTAATGTTCAGTTCCTTAACCCCTTAGACGCTTCAGAGGCGTCGCAAGTTTATCGGACCAAACATGAATAAGACGCCTCAGAGGCGTTGCAAGGTTATCGACCCAAACATGAATAAGACGCCTCAGAAGCATCGCAAGGTTATCAGCCCAAACACGAAAAAGACGTCTCAGAGTCATCGTAACTCTACCAGGCGGAACATAAACAAAACATTTCAGAATGATAGGAGTTGATCGACAAGATCACATGCTAGCGTGCTTCCCTCTTATGAGAAAGTGTATGAAGGGGTATCGGAAAATTTTCTTTTACCTGTTTGACATGACGTTATTTAAGTCTTTCATTTTGCATAACAAGATAAATATTGAGAAAAGACAGGGATATACAGAATATAAGGTTAAAATAGCCAAATTATTATTGGAAAATACACCATTATGGAACTACAACGGTAAAGGACAGTTGTCAAGTGGAAATTTACCACTAAGATTGCAGGCTCAACAGTGGAGTCATTTTCCCAAACATATAGATCCAATGTCGAATCAACACCCAAAATGCAGATGTGTAGTTTGCACGTGTAAACAACGCAGAAAGACAACGTGGAAATGCAAAAAGTGTAAAATTGCATTACATGTACCAACATGTTTTGAGAGATATCATGCTGTCAAAGATTACTAAAGTTTTGTATTAAAACAAAAATGTTATTATTAATGAATTATATAATTTGCAACAATAAATCTTTTTTTTTGTTTAATAATCAACCAACCGTAATTATTTATCAAACATCTTGCAAAGTTAATTGTACTGCACACGTGTATATACAAATCATAGGAAGTTTGCGATTTGTATAGTTTCGAATGCTGAGCAAAGTTGTTTATGTCCCTGCGCGCGACCGACTATGGTGTCGCTTTTGGCCTGCACGTTTGGAAATTAGATCATAAGGGAAGGGGTTGAAGATTCCATTCTGCAGGAATTTGCAGTATATCTTGTCAGTGTGGGTGTTGACATGTATCAGCCAAACTAAATGAATGATAAAATTTTACATCATTGAATGGAAACTTTATGTTCGAAAAGAACAACCAATCTAATCTTTGACAGCTAATCATAGTTGAACAGTTAATCAAAATTATGACATTGTTTTGCAGATACTATCCATAAAGCTTCTTCAGATGTTAAATTAGATTTTAATAAACCTTTCACATTCTCAGAAATTTTTCTTTTTTTAGTTAATGACTTAAATTCCTACCCAGTTCTCAAAAGTTTCAAAATTCAGATAGCTTTTTTTTTTACATTGCATTATTATTCTTCTCAGCAGATGACACTATGTTAATTTTTGCTTCACTTTGCCCATTGATTTCCCTATCAAATGATTGTTGCTTCTCCCACTTTTGCAGAAAAAATTTGTTCCTGATGAAGAAGAACCATCCATCATCTTCTTGAACTGGATTAGGTTTTATTCAAAATCTATTCCAATGTATGATTGCATTTTTGCATAATTTTGAACTACGGCATAGTTATTTTTTATGGCATTTCTATAAAACTAAATTTATTAATACATGCCCAAGAACTTTCAAACTATATATAAAAAAAAATTATCCAGAAACTGAAAATATCTTCAGTAATTTAACTCGTTAAAGTGAAAATTTATTGTTAAGTGAACTGTGCTGTAAAAGGAAATTATTTTCTTAATGAGGTAGTTGATTTATGCTGTAATTGGTGATGAAAAATAAACCAAATATGTTTAGGCAGATTTTTTAAATCAATATAGCTGAAAATTGTAACAAGAGGAACCATAATTGTGGAGTTTACCAATGTCATGAGAATAAATGTATTTAATGTACTTGTAAGGTCTGTATTTTTATGTAGGATATTTTTTAACAAAATCATCTCTTATAAAAATTATGTCTTAATTGATGTTGAAAATTTGATAGATTACTAAAATTCATAAGCTCATCTTTTACGATTGCAATTTTTTTTTCTTCCGTGTATTTTTATGTGTGAATTTTGAATGAATTTTAATACTAAAATAGTTTAATCTTACAACTTGTATTAAGAGTTTTGAAAAATTTCTCTTTTTTTTTTTCAGTGGCGTATTAGTAAGATATGGTACACCTTCAGATCGACTATCTGAAATTGTGGCCACATCTGGTAGTGCATATATTTACTTTTATAGTGACGCTGCATATAATATGAGTGGTGTGAATATTACGTATAGGTAAGTTTTTCAGTCATGTAGTTTATTATTTTTGTTTAAGTAAAAATGACCGCTTGAGTACTATTTTTGTTTATCCTTGGTATAAAAATGGCAAGAAAATCAACCATAAAAAGTCAGATTTTTTTAATTAAATTAAAAAAAAAAATTAAATTAAATTTGAAATTTTTTCCTTCATTAACTTACTAATTGTGTGCGTGCATTAAAAGTTTTTGATGTAATTAAACCTTTAATTTGATGATATTCAGAAGTATAATACATATTTTAACAAATTAATATAATAGTTAAAGCTATAAATTGCACAATTTTTTAAAATTAAAAACATTGAAAACAAAAAATAGCCTTTTGTCATTAGTAACTTGCAGAGTGACTTTAATCACATTATATTTGCATTACTGCCATTTGCACTCAGTGCTTTAAATTAAATAACAAGTTTTGCTGCCTTTTCAGCCCCTAACCTGATTTCTCAATTTGTTGTATGCAATTCCAAAAGTAGAAAATATTATGTGAGTTCCTGCTGATAAAGATTTTACTGTGCTTAAAATTTTAATGGCATGCAGTTCATGTACCCCAGCACATTCTTTCACAAGAGTTATTGGTTGCTTCTGTTGAAGTGTGACACTGACTCAACTTCCTCATTTTCAAAAAGAATCCCACTGAAAGTTGCATGCAGCATAAAATATTTCAATAAAATGCTGAACAAAGCAGTGTCTGCATATTTTTCTTTTCCTTATTCAAATGCCTTTTCTTTGACACTTGATAGTAAGACTTCATCTTTTATTTGTCAGCCTTTTATTGAACTGTTAAGTTTTAGTTTATGAATGTAAAAAACTACTTTTATTCAAGTTCTGGTATTTACCAACATTTTCTATGCTTTTAGTTGTTGAATTAATAAAGCATGTTAGAAAATAATCTAAATTTAAATAAATGTTTATATGTGTTTTTCGAGTTTTGGAAAGGAAGGGGGAATGATCTAGCTATGGTGAAAGGGGTGCAGTGGGCAAAAAATGTTGAGAACCAATGTTATAGAGTTTTTTTTGGTGCTTGTTATACCCTTCTGAAATTGGAGGGAAAATAGCTGAGAACATTAGATTATTTCCCAACATTTATGTTAGCTGCAGAGTTGCCAACTCTCCCGATTTTTGACTGCTCTCCTGCCAACCCGATTTACAATATATTTCTCCTGACTTTTTCTTATTAAAATTTCTCACGATTTTTATGGAACTTGGCTTAATACTTCATTATATGAATGGAAAAAAAAGTGATTTTGGACGTCTGAAAGCAACTGAATTTTCTCTAGATTATATCTATAACAAAACCTTGTGAGTCAGATAAGAATTTCTGCTTTGTGAGTGACAGCATACGTATCCAGAAACGTCGTTCTCCAGTTCTCCGATGGGCATCGAGCTCCACTGCATGTCATCTGGCATATATTACCCAATGAGCACAAAGCAAGCTCAAGGCTGTTATTTGGATGTTCTTTAGTTATTTTGTTCATCTTGTCCTGAGTTGTGTGAGTACACGTGCCTTCGGAAAATAGTTTTAGAAATTATCATCTTTTGTTATGTGTGCGAGAAAGGTGAAATACTTGTCCACGTTTCAAAAATCGTACACAGTTGACTTTCCTTCCATTATTTCCTCAAGGAAATGTAATAAATTTGCGATTTGTAATGTCTGTCATTGCGATTTTTCGATTTCGCGTGGTGGAAGGGTGGATGTTCTCAAACATGTGCATACACAAAAACACAAGGACAACGTGAGTTGTTTGGATAAAAACGAAAAATTGAATTTTTCTTCGGAAACAAAGGCCCAAAAAGTCATTAATGCAGAATGTCTGTTTTCTGCCTTTTTACCGAAGTACAACCTGTCACTGAATGCATCGGATCATGCTGCAGCTTTATTTAGAAAAATGTTTCCCGATAGTGAAATCGCTAAGAAGTACTCAAGTGCAAGGGCCAAAACAGGTGCAATTGTTAAAGAAATGGGTTTGAAAAATAATCTTCACTTAATGATTGCATGGTGAACCTGCCACCTCTTAAATTTAGCAGCTGAAAAAAGGGCAGCTTCTCTACCAATAAATGTGGATGAACACATTGTTGACATTATTATTTATTATCTTGAAGGGAGTTCTAAAAGGAAGGAAAAATTGAAACAGTTCCAACAGCTGCATAGTACTGAAATGAGACAAATTTTGAAACGTGTGTACACGCTGGCTGTCTTTAAAGAAATGCTTACCTAGAATCCTTGATCAATGGAACCCACTTCTTTTATTTTTTAAGGAAGAAGTAAATGCTTGGAGAGTTAAGATAAAAGGCTGTATTGAAAGTTATAAAATACCTAAAGTAAATGGAGATGTAGTTACTACTTTCATTGTTAAAAATAGGTTTGAGAAAAATAAAGTAATTTCTGCACTATTCAGCAATTCATCTGGCAGTTCTCAAAATAATACTGCAAAATATAAGCGTAAAGCTGATACAAATTTCTCTCAAAATAAAAAAAATTGCTCAACACGCGAAACCTTTTTCCGATTATTGTAAGTTTATCTTGTGAAGAACGAATATTTATGTTTTTTTCTTCAGACCTTAACAAAGCTTTTTGCTTTTTTTCACAATTCGTTTTGCCATCATTTGATGTTCTTAACACAGTTCTACAAAGCAGAATTCCATTAATTCATGTTTTGCAATCAATGATTTATGATCTGTTTAAAGACATTTTATCAAAGTTTATAAAACCAGTCTGTGTTTTGTCTTGTAATTCTATATATGATGTGATTTATGGTGAAATAGAAAATCAGAAGAAAGATGAGGATTTGGTAATAGGAGCTGCAATTACAAAAGTAAGTTTTATCTTCATTTCAGAAGTTACTTCTGTCGAGTATGTGATTACATACTACATAAATTTCCAGTCAACAATGAAGTGATTTTGCATGCTAAAGTTGCTGATGTTTCTGCTCTAGCAAATGCATCTTTTTCTGATATAAGGTACTTTTTGAACAGATTTCCTGTGTTACTTCATTTAGTCATGAAAGATGATGATATTGCCACTGATAATATTGCAGTTGCAATTTTGCAGTTTACAATTAAAAAACTTGAATGAGGTTATGAAATCAGCTAGGATTGACACCCAGTGGAGTTTAATTGGAAAACTGAAAGGTGCTGATGGAATTTTAAAATCTAGTGAACAGTCTAGAATTATGTTGGCCATCTTGACAGTTCCCCGTAGTAATGCAGAGTGTGAGAGGATTTTCAGTGTTGTTGCAAAAACGAGGACTAAATTTAGATCTAATATTAGTGATGACACATTAGAAAAACTTTTATTAGCGAAAGCAGTCCTACGGAGCAATTGCTATGAACAAAATTATGAAGTTTCTTTCTTAATGAAAGCAAAATCTGCCACTGTTTATAACATTTGTAGGAAAGCTGATTAAAGTGTCTTTTTTTTTTTTTTTTTTTTTGTTTTCTTAAATGATGCAAGTAATAAAAATGTTTTTTATATGTAAGGTATTTTTGTGTTGCTTGCATTTAAGAATTAGTAGCTGTTAAAGTTAGTTCATTATTAAAAACTATGTTTTTGCCATTTAAAAAGTCTTTTTAACATTGTGAAAAGTCTTTGATTTCTTTAAAAAAATCTCCTGATTTTTGAGTGTCATAGGTTGGCAAATATGTAGCTGAAAAGAAAAAAATATGGTTGAATAAGCAGTTCATAACAATGAAATGATGAGTTTTTAAACTAAAGAAAAATCACAATCAAAAGACTACTGAGAAATGACTTATTACTCGTTAGGAAATGTTGAAAGAAGGGATAAAATGTTTGCAATTGTGCTGTACTGAAATCTGAAATAAGATTATTTCAGTCTGAGTCTGGAAGGTTAAACGCTATAAATTATCTTTTAATTTTGAAATCCATTCAGAGTACATCATACTGTATTCCTTTACTGGTTGATGATACTGATTTTTTTCCTATACAGGTTGATGAATGAAAAATATCAAGAATTTGCCTTTCAAATAAGACAAAAAATGTATTGAATTTCTGATGTTATATGTTAATTAGAGAAATGAATTGTAGTAGTAACTCCAACATGTTCCAGTTTCCTTTAAAATACTCAAAAAGTACAAAATCTGTGTAATTTTATTTGAAAACCATTTTCATGCCACATTTCAGCTCTCTCACTTGTTAAAATTTTAAAAATAGAAATCTAATATTACCTGTGTTTAGTATAATAATCTGTTCCTGATCCTTTTTCACATGCATCTAGAGTTTCCAGTATTAAGTGGTTTAGCAATTTCTGGAACAAATAGGGTATTTGAATTAATTGTCGCTGTTTGTTGGACAGAAAACATTCAAAGTAGTATCTTTTGGCAGCTACAATCTTTTCCCACTTTTTAGATAAAAATGTATTCCATGATAAAAATTTCCTGTTCTTTTGAGCTGATCCACCCAGAGAGCCAGTTTTCCAGATTGTTAAAGGATGTGAAATGTTGCTCAGAGAGGCCTTGTTGCATGAACCGAAACAAATGGTTAACCGGAAGGGGCGATGCCAGATGAATATGGTGGGTGGTTTAAGGCATCCTGTGGAAGTCTTTTTAAGGTTTCCTTCACTCGGTTTGCAACATGTGATTTGGCATTATCATTAAGCAGAATTGAAGGGCTTGCAGCAAGAAGGGCTCAGCTCCACATTTTGAAATTTTTGAAAAATTAAAAAATTTCAAAGATTTATTTTTTAACTTGTGTTCTAAATATTTGTCATCATTAAAAGTACTAGTAAAAAAGGATTTTTTATGGCTACTCCAATGGCTTTTTACTCCAATCTAAAGAACGATTTTTTTTAACAAAAAAGACCCATGAACAAAAAATCTACCAAAGTGGAGCTGGGTCCTTCTTGCTGCAAGCCTTTCAATTTGTCATGTATCTGAGCATATTGCAGGCATTTGTTGTTAAGTGCGCAGTTGAGCAACTGTGCTTCATAGCATTCATTATTCATTGTTTGACCCAGTTGCAGCAGCTTATGGTATATCATATTGGCTTGATCTCAGCAAATGCCACTGCTTGCCATGAATATACAATTTTGATATTGCTGTTGATGGTTCATCGCAATGCGCCCATGATTTGTTACGCTTCTGATTGTTGTAATGAATCCACTTTTCATCACCAGTTACTATGACATGTAAAAATGACTTGCTGCACATTGTTTCCAGCAGAGCATGTTATCCATACACTTCCACTAGCAAACAGGGATTTTTCTACAACAGATTTCTTCAGATGAAAGCACAAGAGTAACACTTTCTGTAAATGCTCTTTTTTAGGTAATAAGCCCGACATGTTCAAGGCACCATAAATAGATATGTTCTTTACACTTTACTTGATCTGCATACAGATCTGAAAGCCTAGTGTTTCTACTGTTCAATGTGCCTCGTGTTACTTTTGGCTGTGCTGCACTAGTGCAACTACTGCCCTTTCTGGGTCAACAATGAGAATTAATTCAAGCTGTCAATATTATGCAATCTAATTATCTTTAATCTTGACTAGGGAACTTCCTATTACTGTCTTTACTTGATCATGTATTATTAAAAAAAAATTTCCCCCCCCGTTTTTTTTTTTCAGCATAAACAGTTGTCCTAAGAATTGTTCAGGTCGTGGTCCATGTGTTGATGGCTTTTGTACATGCTGGGCCAGTTGGACAGGGGAGGCATGCGATGTTCCCATTTGTCCTCATAATTGTCAAAACAATGGTTATTGTGATCCTGAGCACCACAAGTGTATTTGTAAACCAGCCTACACTGGTAAGATGGTTTTTAAGGTAATATTTTCAATTTAAACTCTAATTGACTTCAGTTTTTGCAGTAATTCCTTCTGTTATGTGTAAAATATTATATAGTGATAAAATTTGAGTGGTAGATACAGTACAGTGTCTGAAATATAATATTGTTGGGACTATGGCAATTTCAATCCAAATTTCAGAAATTTGCAGATTTTATATCATCAGTTTAAATCTAATAAGATGACATGTAGAAATTATAAAATTAAAGGTATGAAATAGCAGTTAATAAAATAATGAAGTATACATGATTTTAAGGGAATGGAAATTTACCAAAGAAAATATTAATACTTTCTCTTTAATTTTATAGACAGACAAAACATCTTGTTTAGTTACAAAGCTCCATTGTTCAAGTTCTGTAAGTAGTACTGTGATGAGATTTACCACTAAACTGTCAATCAAAGTTTTTTCATTTTCGAAAACCTCGAAGCCATATTTTCTGGATTTAAAACTGTACCATACATTTCACCAACCGTTAGTTGCTCAATGATTGGAATATTGTCATTGCAGTGGAAAATTTGTATTATATCGTCTTCATCTATTATCTTTTCTTTACATGTTCTAGTAATTCTAAAATTTCCGTAGTGTTCAAAATCTATGCCTAAATTAAGTTGTTTTGTTTTTATTACTTATTTGAGTCTCTATTTTCACAATTTACATTCTTTAAGATGACATTTACATTATTAAAGTAAGGGTCCACCAGCGGCCGAGCAGAAAAGTCACTGAACACTGGTAGTTTGGTCCGAGGTTCGAATCCAGCAAACGGGCTGGCTGCATGGGTGTTTTTGTGGTTTCCCCATGTGTAACGTGTATACAAGCCAGTTTTCCTTAGAAAGTCCTCCACGAAGGCATCCCTCCCCGTAGGCAGATAGCCCTAGTGTGCTTTGCCATAATTAAATACACCACACCACACCACACCACCACACCATTATTAAAGTAAGAAAGCAAAATATCTTAGATTATAAGCTAATATATGCCAAGTACAAAAAAACGTGATGGCGAGATACAGTCATGGTTCTATGGGAGTTAGGCCTGAATTGTGCTACAGCTGTTTTCCCTCTGGAAGGCTTCTACAGAAGGCAAATGACAAGTATGCTTTAACTTTGATGATTATGCTACAAAAGTAGAGATTTTTAGGCATAATCAGAAATTCAGACTTAATTTTGATAAAATATTTGTAATAATATAGCTTGCAAAGAATAATAAGGGAGATCTGTATCAAGTCTTCAAGGAAGTCAAGTCGTTCAAGTATGTCAAGGAAGAGTGCAGTTTGCTATATTAACTTCAGTTCTTCAGAATCTAATGCTTTTTTTTCCTGCTATGCCAATAAAAGAAAACCAGTATGAGCAATATCCCATTGCAAACAAGTATGTTTCATTTATTTCATAACAACGTTTAATCTATTTAGATCCAGGTAGAAAAATGTTAACTCCCCTCCACATCACTGAAGGTCTGAAAGTGTGATTGTGGCAAATATCAATCAGTGTAATGTCATTGGGCATGGTGTGATTCCTTAATCAGCAGGTGTTTGAAAGTCACATACAAGAATCTCAGTTGAGAGAAAAATTCCCTTTATCGTGCTTTTTTTTTTAAGTAGTCTGTTTTTAGACTAAGTTAAAAAAAAAAAAAAAAAAAAAAAAAAAAAAAAAAAAACAAAGCACTCCTGGCTGCTGGTCTAGAGGTCTGGGTATTGGACATTTGGATTTCCGATTTTGTTCTGTACACCTTCTGCATATTTTTTTCTAAAACTTGGAAATTTTATTATCTTTGTTAAAACTGTTTTATGAGATTTTTGTTTAAAGAATATAATAGTTGTTAAAGCAATCCTTCTGAATGTTATTTCAGTACTCATATTAGCAGAAAATGTAATATTTTGACGAAAATATTAGGAATGAATGAATATCTTATAGTTTAGTGTAATTTTCACATTTTAAAAAATTCCGTATTATTTACATATTTTGATGATATGTAAAATAAGAATAAAAATGTTATTTCATTAGATGTATGCATACTTCCCAAATTATGTTATAGTTAACATTAGCACTGAAGTCATGTACAAGTTTAAAGTACAATCTTTTATCCATCAGCTGTAGAGAAGAAGTTGAAAATTTTGACTAATGGTGTAGCTGTATGATAATAAATATCAGTAATGAGTAAAAAGGTATTTGTAAAGGTATTTGGGAAAAATTAGAGGAATTTATTTTTATCCTTTCTTACATTCTTGTGAAGTTTTTGTCACTTCCAAACAGAAGGTTTTTAACTAATGTACTCTTGAATTCTGCTACTTGCTGTTAAAAGTTTTATTATAAAAAGCTCATGTTTGTCCCAATTTTTAGTTTCATTGTTAGAAGGTAGAAAAGTGTAAAATTACAATCTTATTGCAGATTCGTTTAGTTTAATAAGAGTGATTGCCAGCATACAGAGAATACATATATATATGTGATTAATTTCATTGTTTCACTTATTTATTGCGGTTTCTTTTGGTCTTAAATTTAAGCACTTGATGTTTTTGGATTGTGTTACTTTTACTTGAAAGTTCGATAAAGGCAATTTTTTAAAAATCTTTTGTTTTGTTCTGAATCTGGATATTTTTACTTCAAGTTTTTTTTTTTTTTTTTTGTTTTTTTGTTTTGTTTTGTTGTTGAATGCAACATTAGAATGTCACTTATTTGTTTGCTTGTATTCAACTGTTTCTTGAATAGCTTGATAGTTAGCACTGGTCTGATGCACTGGTGTCCTTGAATTCAGATCGCTCAATAAAGCATGAATGTGTGTGGCTTTTAACTGAGGCACTTAAAATCTTTTATCTTAAAAGTTAGTGTAATGCAAAAGAGGAACAAGATCCATGGATTGCGTATCACAGGTTGCTTTTAAGCAAAACCTAGACTGGGTGTTGGAGTGCAGCTTTTTTATGATTTCCCTTTTTAGGTGAAGAATCCATTTTCAGTCTAGTTATATATATTTGATTTTTATTCCATGTGTAAAGTTATTTAGGCTAGTTTTTGATGGGAATGTGACTTCAGTAAACCTACTTAGCAAAATTTTGTGCTGCAGCGTCATAGTTATAATGGTATTCAGAGTTGGGTTAATGTTTTTCCCCGTAGTTATTTCATGAAAGAATTAAATAATATATAGCTTCATAATAATAAAACAAAGTGAGCATTCACATAGTACTTTCTGCTTAACATGATTACTGCTTAGTTAATGTTTGTTGAGTTGACCTCTAAATTAAGCATGTTAGAGGTTCTAGCATCCTTCACAATTGCCATTCCACATGTAATTATTGCCTATCTGAAAACTGTGATTTTCTAACTGGGAGCCTCAGCTGTAATTATATTGTTTATACTTTATATGCTTTATGTAATAAATGAAAGTAATGCAAACATGTCACCTTGTAAAGATCACAGTGTCACAGTCATGCTGTAGGCATGTCTTAATGTCCATTTTTTGCATCGTCATATTGCAAGATCACACTGTGATGTTTATATGATGACTTCTTGTTATGTTAATGTGAAATTGCATTGTGATGTTGTGAAGTCACACCATGACATTTATGTTAAGTTACACTGCAGCATTGATGTAACATCACATTGCAACTGATGTAACAGAGTGACATGAATGTAACATGAAAAAATTGCATGCATATAATGTCACAGAAGATGTCAATGGATGTCCTGCAACATGGCATAACTTTTTAAATGACTAGTGTGATGTCACAGTACTCGTATTTTAGAGAATTCCTTCGGTAAAATGGATAACTGCAATGTTTTATTAACTCATAGTTCTGTAATATTTGAAATTTTTAAACTGTTGAAAATATTCAATATCATTGTGTGAAATTTTCTGATCGTAACTCATCCTATTAAGTTTGTATAACTGTAATTCACATATGATTTATTACATATCTTTAGAAAATAGTGTATCAGCAAATGCAAAATAAGTTATATATGGTCCAAAAGGGATCATACGGTCATTTTCTAAGCATATTACATCACAGATATTTTTAAGTATTACCCGTCCAGAAGCAACATAATTTTGCTTTGTTTCTCTAAAATTTAATATTTAAAGACACATTTTTCCAAAATTTCAAAATTGTATTAAAAATGAGGTCTTTTTTTATTATAGCATATATATTTCTTAATTTACCTCCCTAAAAAGTTCTAATTGTTTGGCTTTTAATACTATTTTTTAGTTTCCATTTCCCTCTTAATTGCTTTTTCTTGAATTAACTGAATTTAAATCTCAATGTCAGAAAGAAATTCAGTGTATAGACAGACATCATGACATTGAATTTCTGTACTTCCCCAATGAATTCATTATTTACTTTTTGTGTATTCTCAATACTTAACATTTTGGTTATGCATTTTACTTTTTGTGTATTATTTATTCTTAATTTAAATATCATTAAGTTTTGGGAATCCTTTAAACGTTTTTAATTTTTGAATTAGCATATAATGTCTTTTTCATTGTAATATTTTAATGTGTTTATTATTCAACTATACTCAATTCTTAGAATTATTTCAGCAATAATATAGTTTTTTTATTTCTTTTGTTGTATTTGTGATTGTTAAATTTATATATTTATATTCTATTCTGTATTTAGTGAATTAAAATATTTCTTCTATTGTATAGGGTTTGACTGTAGTTTTCGAATTGATGAGGGCTGGTGGGCAGAAGAGCCTGCAAAAGTCAAGATTCAAGGAAGAGCTTTGCATGAAGCAGTTGTTATTGGTGATGAAATGTGGGTTATTGGAGGAGAAAACTTTCATCACGCTAGCTTTCAAAACATGATAAGGTGAATTTTTACTACCTTTATTTATTAATTGTCCTCCTGTTTTACATGGCTGTGAACTGATAACTCAAAGGAGCAAAATTTTAATCAGTTTTCTTTGCTTCTTATTTATTTATTTGGTTTTTAAGATATTAAAAAAACTTACTCTAGAATAAAAAGGTAAAAAGTGAGGTGAATTTGTATGGTACCTATACTTATTTGTCAAAACAGATATATTGGTAGTATTAGTTATATTTGGATGAAACACCATTTGCAGTGTTAGTCATGCCTTATCTGTCATGACAGATAAGTCATGCCATATCTGCATGACTCACTTTATGGATAACTAAGAACTGATGACAAATGGCTCAATAATAGCATGCCATAATACGTGGAAACTACACTGAAAAGAGATAATAAAATTTCAGTTACAGGTTATGAGAACTTACAGGTGCTGTCTTCAGAAATGTCTGTTTTTGGAGCAACAAAAATAGAAAAAGCTTTAACACCAAATTGCACATGAAGGTAACAAAGTATTTATGTGTGAAAACATATGTAATTATGTACTAAGATGGAAACAATACTTTTGTAAGTTATGTGATGATGTCATATTTGGGTCATTAACAGATTGATGTTTAAAGCTAAAAGAAAACAAATAAAACTGATGTGACCATCCCAGACCTTTGCACAAACCTTACAGTTATTATTTATGCTTTTCAATTAGGTGGTCAGCCATTGTAGATGCTAGCAATGACCATTCTTCCCTTAGGGCAGTTTCCAACTCTGAGACTAGCTAAAAAGATAAATTTGCAGACAGTATGCCTGAGCTGTAAAAGATTTTCAGTGGGAGTAAGATCATGGGGAATAAATACAGCAGCCATTCCATATGAGAAAGGTCTCCCCACTCTCCAGGAACTCATTAATGATGTTGGCTGATTGGGGACAGGCATTATCATTCATAAGGAGGAAATCAGGAGCAACTGCTGTAGTGTAGTGCAGTGTCTCAGTAGGGTGAAGACTTCATCCTGATGCTGCACAGCCTTCACAGTATCATCTTTAAAGATGAGCCGCTAAGTGCGATATCCCCTTTAACTTCTAGCCCAGACCATGTTGCTGTTACATCTGAATTTTTGATTTTCAGTTATATTCTGGGCCTGGCTCTGTATACCTCGCTTTCTCCAGGCTCTTACACACCTGTTACTTGATTTCAAAACAAATCTGGACTTTTATGTTAACAGGATATTACAGCAATTTGAGACAGTGGAATTGAGATGTTAATGATACCACTTTAATCTTGCTGCTCTCTTTTGGGCAGTTGATATAAACAAACACTTCATACTTCTGCTTACAGCCTTTGGTACTAGCGTTACCATGTAACAGTAAAATCAGGGATACAGCAATTATGGAGGTTGCATGTTGATTCTGTTTGGTTACTGTACCAATGTACAGAATTTCAAAAAAGGGTGGCAACTCTTGTTGACCAGACATAGATCTTCAAACAGCCATTTGATACACTTGGAATTGTTTTCACATTTGAGAAAATGCCATCTGATCAATGACAAAGAAGAGAGCAACATCTTTGATTGACTGTTCTGCTACAGTTCTTCTGAGAGCATGTCAGCACTTTCTCTTTTCCTCCTTTTAGACATTAAAATGTGAATATCGTCAAAAGTTACCATACAAAAGTTATAAGCGTTTTGTGTGAGCATTTTAGTGATGCTTCTTAATCCATTCTGAAGGCTGGATATTTTAGTGACTTACTGATTATAGTGCATGTTTGGACAGTCATTTATGATGAGTTGTAACATATAATATTTGCATACTGCCATCTGCACTAGCGGTGATTTTCAGCTACTAAAATTCAACTATGCTTTTGAAAGTAGCTGATTTTTTTTACATGCTTAACTTTTGGAAGCCACTGCATTTAGGAAAATTTTGTACTTGTTATACAAAATCAAACACAAAACATGTGACTCTTGCATGACAAAAATTGACTGAGATATTTGATAGTAAAATTGTTAATTATATTTAAGAGCCATATACAAATTGGAGAGCAAAATATTTGCATATTTACTAAAATTAAGATATTTTTTAGGAAAAGATTTCTGATGTTAAGAGATTACGTGATGAATATATTTCTATGCGGATTATTATGGAAAATATTGATCATAATTTTTTTTCAAAATGAAGATTTTCGGAATCTTTCAGAATTGGTGTTTTAGAAAACACTGGCATGTTTCAACATTGGCTCATAATTAACTCGTAATATTTGCATTAATTAAATTGATGAATTTTTTTATGATTACCATATTATGATCCTGAGATAATAAAATTTTATGAGAATATTAATAATGTATGTTTAGACTTTGGAAGCTTTTTAAATTACTTGTGTGAAAATTCCTTCGGCATACCAGATGTAACAAAATTATAAATAAGAGAATTAATTAAATCAAAAAGAATATCATTCAATGGCATTTAAGGAGGAAAATATCAACCTCAAATTATTCTAATTTATGTATTAACTGACCCCTCAATGCAATTTCAAAATGAAGTCAGCTATTGTAAATTTCAAAGTTAAGTAACTCGCTTGGTTCTTTTTGCATGGGAAATTTTTTGTTTTATTTTTTATAATGAGAACAAAATTTTCCTAAATGTAAGTGTAGTGACTGAAGGAATGTGTGGAAAGTTAGATTTTTGTATTTTATGTGAATTAATTTTTTTAAAGAAAATAAGAAATACTGCAAGTAGAAGTATATAGCTCTGATTAACAGTTGCAAAAATAAAGGCTGGGGAAGGGCTCATGTGTACAGTCTGTATATTTTAATAGTGTGCATCCTGCTGACCATGTGTTTGGCACATCTTTAAGGTACTGTACCATTAACTTCATTAGCCATCGGGATGTCTGTACTGACCTTCAACATCTACTGCCATGTTGGGTCTCTATCATCACGCATTAGAGGACATTTAGCAGGTTCCCAGTTCTGAGTTGAGACTCATCTGCAAACTCATCTTTCAATGGTCCTTCACTGATGCTTGGTCCAAGGTCTATGTTCTGTGCACCATGCTAAACAGGTCTTTTGTGTGCAAAAGTGAGTGGAGCGCAAACAGCGGGTATTCTTTCAAACAGATGATATCTTAGAGCTATTTGTTGGCTTTTCATGTATGCAATTGTCATTCAGTTAATCTTTTTTAAGAGCAGTCCATATAGGGCTAATTTGGTGGATGATTACTTTCTCTTATATTACGTGGGGGGATTGCCATGCTAAATGTCCAGACGTAAACCCCTACAGAATGTGCTGTAATATTCTTGGAAGGGCAGTTACAACTTGCTTTCTTGGTCTTAGGACAGCCCAGTGCTTGAAAATAGCATTGCTGCAGTAGGGCCAACTGCCACATCGCTACTGTAAATTGTCTTATTTCCAGTAGGAAGAGACTTCGTGACATCTGTAGGACTGTTAAAGGCAACCAAAGTTCATATTAGCTTCTGCAACCTCTGTTTTACAGCTTCCTTATGCATTGTCATGGATGTGTATAATGACTGTTATATGGTAAATGCTTTTGTATTTTATCAACCTATTGCCAAACCAGATTTCATTAATCAGTCCATCATTTCTGAAAATAAATAACCAAATGCGAAACTTCTGTTAATTTGAAAACTCAGGGTAGGTGGGCCATTTTTTTACACTTATTCATTACTTATTCATGTACAGTGCACAGAGGGAAATGACAGTTCTGTATATATCCTTGTTGGCTGATCAATAAAATTTAAATTTTCATCTTTTGAAAATGCAACTTAGGATGCGATTTCTAGATTTGGTTAGTTATGACTTTATTTGGCGCAGCCAAATTGGAATTTCTCGCCAAACTTTTTAATGGTTATCTTTGATGCTTTTGTATACAGAGTATTTTGGAAATGTATTAAAAATAGTCTCAGATGATTTGCAAGTTTTTATATATTATAATTAAAAAAATTTTCATAAAATTTATGAAATTCATGTAAAATTTTAATTAAAAAAATCAGATAAAAATGTCTTATTTTTGTTCTGATTTGTTTGAATTAAGTCAGAACTAGAATATATCAAAATAAAGCAGGTAAATTTAAATAAAAAAGCTATGTTATCTAGTAAATATTTAATTAACACTTAAAATTTTAGCACTCTTTTTAAAGAAACTACTTAAGCAATTTGAACAAAATCTGGTATTTTATCATAAAATCAAAATATGGAAAATAATCAACATTTTGTAGGGTTTATATTTATTTTAACTAACATTTATTTTAAGTTTAAACTATCTTTCCTGTCAATCCTTACTTTCCCCTGGAACTGCCAATGCCAGAATATGTAAATTTGAGTAGAACGCGCAAGCATTCAAATTATCAGCGGAAGTAGTATGATTTAAATAGAAGGAAACAAGTTCGGTGAGAGAGAGTTATTCTTACTTAGCGAGCGCGGAGGTAGTTATAGAGATTTGAAAAACCCCGCGTTGCGGCCTATGTGCTTGGCGGGAAGTAGTTGCAATTGTTCCAGTGAGCTTCAAGTCTGCTGAATTAGCAGCCGTATTGTAAAACACGGTGAGTTAGTTATTTGAGAGAGCCTCGTAGTTAGAATATTGTCTTTAATTTCTTTTCAGGTTTTTATTTTTATTTTGACTGCCGAGTTGGCACCGTTTGTAAGCGTCAAGAGAACGCAATTGTAAATTAGTACGTTGAATAAAAAGGGACTTAAACCCTTTATAAGACTCTGTGGTTTATACAAGCTTTCACAGTCACCTCTTGGTTGCGTGCTAGTTAGAGGCGCGCAACGTTATAATTTCATGTTTGAAAAAGTCAGTTTTGTCAAAATATGCATACTAGAATGATGCTGTAGGATAATTCCAGTTTTTATATACATTTTCAAGACATGGACAATGGAAGTTAAATTGTTGTTCCCTTTTTTGGTACAGTGCATATACCAGTTTTCATGTTTGATTGCCATTTCAGTGTAATGATTTTTTACGAGTGTTATGTTTTTCAAGAAGAGGAACACTGTGCATTATAACATGACACATGGACTGATTTCACTAAATGATGCTACTGAATTTAATAAGTGACATTTTGTCCTCTTATGCATGTAGTTCTGCATTTTTTAATTCCAACTTTTTATTTGAAAACATAAAATTTAAGGTTGGTTACTAATTTTCTGTCAACATGCTTTGGTGTCAAAATCTTGTTGCAAATTTTCTAGATATGGGAGACTTCATTTCTTTATCAGAGTAATCCAATTTTAAAGATAATTGTTCAAACATATGACATTTTTCTCCTATTGTAGCCATTCCTCATTGCTAAACATTTACTGATATTAGGCCATACACCAAAACATATTGTGTAACTGTTCTGAATATGATGGAGTTTCATTCAGATCAGTTCCTTTTTCTTCTTCTTTTTTTTGTGTGTGGGGGGGGGCTGCAGCTCTAAAAGATGCACTTTTAAATAATTAATAATATTCTCGACTATTAAGAAATAACTCCATGATCTTGTGGAGGTATGTCATCAAGATAAATCCCATTTTGTTTTTGCCTCTGCCAATATCTGCTACCCAGGAAGAGCTGCCAGTCTTCTATAGTTTTACTGAGATTCTTATTGTTTATTTGATGTTTTCATGTTCTTAAATTACTTGTGTTTTTAATTAGATTACCGTGGAATGTTTATTAGTAATCAAAAGTTTATATCTTTGTTTAAAGTCTTTCTTAGAAATATTTTTTCGTATGTTTTAAATTCTTATGGTTTTTATAGGTATAATTTTGTTAGAAAAACATGGAAAATTGTGTCAAATAACTCTTCACTTGAGCCTTTATCAAGGTATTGTCATTCTGTTGTTGCTTATGAGGTGAGTTAATTTTCATGGATATAAAATATGCATAATATGTGCAGGCATTTCATATGCATATGAAGTTACATTAACATCTTATACATATATATATTATAAAAAAAATCTGCCAGTGCTATGTTTAAAATCCAAGTTTTTGCTTTGTACTGAAAATTCTTGCAAACATAATCTCAAATGCAAATTAAGGAGGGGGGTTTACATATTATTCCGTCAACCGTGAAAAGTTGGTGTTGATCCCGCTAAAGTTTGTTCCTGCATAATTTTGAAAGAAATAATGTCTCTTTTTTTCAATAATAAACAGTGAGAATTTGACATGCTTCATTTTTGTGCTTCTTGAAAAGGCATTCGTCTATTTCTACTATTTTGTTAAGCACTTTTGATTTTACTGGGATCTTTGTATAGAATGCTGTTAGTACATACTTCCCGCAAGTAATTGTTCCAATCTTTTACTGTTTCGTAGATCATATTGTCTCCATTAATACACACTCCATTAATACACACTCTAGTGAGACCTTATATCTTTGAAAATAACCACTGTTTGCTGTTTTGCAGAAAGAAAGCAGATCCTAAATTCTAATACTTTTTTCTTCAAAGCATAAGAAAAAAGTAACAGTAATAACAGTTAATGAGTCCTTACTCATAAAAGGGGAAAAAAAGTTGCAGGCAGTTGTTCCAATCGTTACTGTTTCATATTGAGTTGACAATGCTGTGTCTATTAACACACTTTTTTTTTTACCGTAAAATCTCATAACTAAAAATGATCCACTACTTGCTATTTTGTAGAAGGCAAATGCGAAATTTTTATCCTCCCCCCTAAATGCAATAACAATTAATTTTCATTGTTGTTCATAAAAAGGTGGCTTATTGATAATCACTTGGGCTTCATCAAACAAAAGCAGACATATGAGTGTGTTGTTACATCATGCTTATCCATAACAGGCACTAAATTGTGGTGTTTGGCATAAAAGTGAAGCAGCAACAAAACTGGAAAAATTAGGGTAATAGAGATTTAAAAGCATTAGGAAGTATTCAATTAAAATCATTAACTAAACATTGTAAATTTTTGTCAAAGTGAAAAGCTTCGAGGAAATCTTAAATCTCCAGTGGAAAAAGCTTTCTGGATAATTTTTGCAGACCCAAAGTTGAAAGCATATATTCCCTCTGTCCTATACTTGCTGACATTTACATGCATTATTTTGAAATCAAATTATTTGAGAAACTTACCTTTTCGTCTTTGGATTCGCTATGTTGACGACACTTTCACACTTTTTGATGGTAACAAAGAAGACTTATGACATATAATATCTATTATTAAATCTTATAATATCTATTATTAATTCAAATGATCCATCCATACAGTTCACATTTGAATCTCTTCCCTTCCTTAATATTCTTATAATCAACAATGAATATGATTTCACATCTACTGTTTATCATAAACCCTTTACTGTTCATTTGCCTCCTCATGCTATGTCATGTGACCTGACTAAGCAAAAAATGGCTTTTTTTACTATTACATTTTTTGCACTCTCAGAGCGTGTTCCTCTTAATCTCTATTTGATTACGAACTCAATTATTTGAGTTCATTGAGCAGTTGCCATTGACAGAGGATTTTGTCCCATGGTCATTGATAAAAAGCTTTTAAAAAGGTTTTCCATCCAAGAAAACATTCCACTTTTAGAAATAATGTTAATGACCTAGTTGTGCTTCCCTTTCATCCTTCTTCCAGTTACAAAATTGCAAGATTTCTCCAGAAGTTCAATTTTAAAGTAATTTTCTAGCCTATCAATAAAATTCATAGTTTAGTTCTTAAAGATACTATTTCTGACTTCAATTCTTAAGGAATTTATAGCATATCGTGGAAGTGTGGTTTGAGATATATCGGCCAAACCAAAAGAGCATTAAGGAACATGAATTTTATGTCCAAAAAGGTGAAATTTACAAGTCTTCGATTGCTATTCATTGTTGGAAATTTAATCACAATATTGACTTTGGGTCTGCAGAAATTATCTAGAAAGCTTCTTCCGCTGGAGAATTAGATTTTCTTTTCACATTCATAAAAATTTACCATGTTTAGCTAATAATTTAATTCAATCTTGCCTAATGCTTTTAAAACTCTATTATCCTAATTTTTCAATTTTCGTTATTATTCCTATTAATAGATGGCGCTACTATCTGGTCTCTCTCGACTGCCTTAGTGTATAAATATGTTTGTAACTTGGTTTTCCAGTTGCAGATTTGTTTGTTCTTGATGAAGAGGGGCTTTGTTGGCCCTCGAAGTCGATAGAATCTCTATGCTAAAAATCTGTGCCTAACACAGGCTGTTACTCCACACTTTTATGATTTTTTTTAAGGTTTGTTTCTCTTCTGTCTTGATTTTTGCTACCAACAGTTTCATGTTTGATGGGATAATACATAATTACCAAAAATGCTTCCATTTATGATATAGAGATTTAATTTTTGTTTGTGGTAAATTTTAAAAATGAAACAAAGGAATTAAAGGGCATATTAAAGTATGCAAATAATTATTACGCTTGTTATGTTTTTAACATTGTTTTGAAGGATAAAATGTTTGGAAGGTGTGCAAAGTTTCTAACATATTTCAATATTTTTCTACTTTGCAAATCATTGTCAAATTAATAAAACTCAATTTTATGCCATTTTCCAAATGAAAATTCATTTTATTGTCTTTTGTGTTCTTTCAGTAATTCAATATTGAATAATTTTTTTAGGGTAATTTATATATGTATGGTGGTATGTTGTATAATGGAACTGTTCTTAATGAGTTATGGCTATACAACACATCGGAGCGTTCTTGGCATTCGTTATCTAAATTAACAACAGATCAGAATTGTCATTCAGAGCCATGCAGTCCATTAGCTTCCATGGGGCATACAGCAACTGTAGTTGGAAACTACATGATTGTGATTTTTGGTCATAACCCTGTGTACGGCTATCTTAATACTGTTCAACAATATCATTTTGGTAAGTTATTTTTATGTATATTAACTTTTATTATGTCTATTCCAATCCTTTTACTGTTTCAAAGTTATGTTATTGGAAACACCAATTTTAATTACAACAGAACCAGACAAAGCAAGCATGGAATGGCATTTCTTTTTCAGATTCTCTCTTTTTGGCTGCACAATAGAAGTATGTTAAGAGAGTTGAGCTAATGTAGGAAAAGAAAATTTGTATATGGATACATGGCATGTGCTGTGTTGTTACTCTTCTTTTCCATTAAATGTTAACTTCTAGAAACGTTTTCTTGTTAGAAATGTTATAACTTTAGAATGGTATTCCGGTCTCATGTACATTTGCAGGAACCCTAAATATGAAAACATTTAACACAAAGCTAAGCCAGTGTAGTGCAAGTAAATGCAAATTTTAATGTAAATTTAAATGGTAATTAGAATTATTAATGTGAATGACAAATATGAAGTATGAACTATCATAATTAACCTATGAATATATATATATTTAACGTTTCTTTCATAGGTACAATTTACTACTACATTTGAAATAGATAGTTATACCCCTCTAATTGTCTGTGTCGTTTTCATGTGTTTAATATCAGTAGGTTTTTAATATCATCTAGATGTGTTTTAATATAAGGGCAAGTCAAATGAAAGTGAGCCAACCCCTCATCAGCAAGAATGGTTCGGTCCATCATCTGCGACGCATGCGCGTAGCACAGAGACAGCCTTCATTTACAAAAGTGGCGCGAAAGTGTGAGGTTAAAGTTCTTTAAGGCGCTCTTACACTGGGTTGAAGACGGTAGCGTGACATAATGGATGCTCCAAAAGAGGAACAGCGTGGTGTGGTCAGGTTTTTGACAGCTGAAGGTGTTTCCCAACATGAAATTAGTCGCCGTATGACTGCTGTGTTACGGTGAACATTGCATCGCATTGGCCACTGTGAAGCGTTGGAGCAAACGGTTCAGAG
Organism: Stegodyphus dumicola; assembly: GCF_044657685.1. NCBI lineage: Eukaryota > Metazoa > Arthropoda > Arachnida > Araneae > Eresidae > Stegodyphus > Stegodyphus dumicola. The sequence goes on from NC_140781.1 coordinate 190,111,404, forward strand.
AAGGACGTGAAAGTTGCAAAGACGATCCAAGACCGGGCCAAAGCCACCTTGCAATCACCCCCGACACAATTGCACAGGTTGATGAGCTGATTAGACAAGAACGGAGGATATGCATCGATGAACTGGCAGAGTGTGTGAACATCAGTCACGGTTCGGTTCACACCATAATTCATGATCATCTCGGTTATCGGCTTTTGTGTGCTCAATGGATGCCCAAGATTTTGAACGACCGCCTGAAGACGGAGAGGTTCGGTGCTGCTTTTACTTATCTCATCCAGTATCACAATGAGGGTGACGACTTCTTGTCTGCAATTGTGACCGGAGACGAATCATGGTGCCACCACTACGAACCTGAAACACGCCGGCAAAGCTTACAGTGGAAACATTTGAATTCACCACCCCCGAAGAAAGCAAAGGCTGTCATTTCCTCGGGAAAGGTGCTATTGACTTTTTTTTTCGATCGTCAGGGGCCATTACTGATTGAATTTGCTAAACATGGAGAGACTATCAATAGTTTGCGATATTGTGCAACGCTGGATCGGCTGCGTGTTGCAATCAAGAACAAACGACCTGGAAGATTGACGAATGGTGTGATCTTGCTACACGACAATGCTTGTCCCCATGTCGCTGATGTGGTTAAGACAACTGGCAAAGTTCAAGTGGGACACGCTGCAACATCCTCCATACAGCCCAGATTTGTCGCCATGCGACTTTCACATTTTCGGGAAACTGAAAAAACATCTCAAGGGTACCAGATTCGTGTCAGACGCCGCCGTGAAGGAGTCGATTACAGATTTTTTGAATCGACAGCCCAAGGAGTTTTATGAGACGGGGATCACGCGGCTCATTTGTCAATGGGATAAATGTCTCAATGTTCATGGAGACTACCTTTAAATAAAGTACTCTGTTTGTCATATATTCACATTGGCTCACTTTCATTTGACTCGCTCTTGTATTTAGATAGCATATCTAAATTATTGAAACTTGACTAGAAGAGAAACCCTCTAATGTGACAATCAAAACTGTAAAAACAACTTTGTATTTAGCGTAAGTATATTGAAACACTCAATCGATTTCGAGGGCAGCTAAAGGTCCCTCCTCATCAGGAGAAAGAAATACGTAGAAAAGAAAACTAAAGCCGTTAAAAAATTTTCTGATTCCCATCAAAAAAAGCATTCCACTGTTAGAAATACTATTAATGACCTTGTCGTGCTTCCATTTTATCCTTCTATTAGCTATAAAATTGCACGGATTCTCCAGAAATTCAATTTTCAAATCAGTTTCTCCCCTATTAATAAAATTCACTCTTCGATTCTAAAAGATTGCGTTTCTGTCTTGAATTCTTGGGGAATTTATAGTATATCATATCAGTGTGGTTTAAGATATATTGGCCAAACAAAAAGAGTGTTGAAGTTTCGTATCAAGGAACATGAATCTTATGTCAGAAAAGGTGAAATTAACAAGTCTTCAATAGTGTATCATAGTTGGACATTTAACCATAATTTTGACTTTGGGTCTGCAAAAATTATCCAAAAGGCTTCTTCCATAGGTGAATTGGATTTTCTTGAGGCTTTTCATATTCACAAAGATTTAGCATGTTTAGTTAATGATTTTAAATCCAATCCAGTCCTTCCTAATTCCTTTAAAATTCTACTATCTTAATTCAGTTACTATTTTTCCCGATAGATGGCGTCACCTCCTCGCGTTTGGTACTACCAGAGGGTATAAAAATCCGTTCAGTGGTTGCTTTCCATTATTCGAAGTTCAGATTTTGAGCGTGAAGGTGCAGTTGCCTCTTGCTCCCTATTCTTAACTTCGCTAATTCTTTATCCTTTGTGTTACATGTTTGATCAGATAGCTTGGCTCAGTAAAAGTAGGCGGCCAGTGTAAATCTGATTAAAAATCCGGTTGTAACCACGTGCAGTGCTGATAAGGACCACGTGTTTCTGAGACTCCTTCCCCTTTAGTTTTCTTCTTTTAGGTATTTCTTTCTCCTGATGAGGAGGGACCTTTAGCTGCCCTCGAAATCGATTGAGTGTTTCAATATACTTACGCTAAATACAAGGTTGTTCTTACGATTTTGATTATTGAAACTTTTTGTGATAAACCTTTTATGGTAAGGTGGTTTTGCAAAGTTGTCCATGTATGAGAGAATACATAACTTTGCAAGTTTAATTTGTGGGTATTTTGGTAAATTGGCAGCTGTAGCTAAAACTAACTGTAGATAGATACTTTCTGTAAGAAAAGTATCTTTTTGATTGAAAAATCTTCATATAACTGTTTGTTTGTGTTATGTTAATAACTTTAGTTATTACACTAATTAGTTTCTGGTAATATATATTGTCATTTTTGCTTACCTTGTTATATTTTGATGAAGGTAAGAACTGTGCTTAGCAAGAAAAATCGTAAGAGGTAATTGTTAATTTAGATTTCCTTTTTTATAATAAATGTTGTTGTGTTGCTACATTAAAATGTATTTACTTTTTTCTGAAGTGTATTGAGATGATTTATTTCAAAACAGAAATTAATATATATATAATAAATTACACCAAAATATTAGATATGTAATTTTATTTCTTTCTAGGTTCTAATCACTGGGAGTTAGTGTCAACAAAGGGAGCCATAGTGAAAGGTGGTTATGGTCACACGAGTGTGTATGACCGCGGAACACAAAGAATATATGTATATGGTGGTTATCATTCATATGGAGCTGAAGCTGCCCTTGTTGATTTCCTTTATGAATATAATTCATGGGAATATACATGGTAAGTTTTCTTTTTTTTTCGTATGCAGACTAGTGTTTAGTTTGGATTGTAGCATAGTTAGGACCGTAAAAATCAAGTTTATAAACAAATGCAGGGAAATTAGATTTCCTTTGTATTTGTACCTGGAATTAAAGTGGTGTTTTAGTGTCAGAACTTGTATGTTAATTTGGGAATTTCTAGTTTGTGTTTCAACTAGATATTAGAACTTATTTAGCAATGAACATATATTTCTGAATCGTGGATTTCGTATTACGTTTGTTAATAAATCATATAACTTAAGACTTTTGTTCATTATTGGTGCTTAATTTATTATTTAACTGCCTGTCATTAGCCATAAATATTTATTTTGTGGCATGCATAAAAGGCATTGAAAGTCTGTGTAAATCACTCCGTGAAAGAAAGGCCAGTAGTTGAAATGTAGTGCTCATATGTTGTGGTGGAAAAAGTGAAGCTAAAGCCATTGATAAGTTCTGTATTGTTAGTAAAGCAAAGGATGCACATTACACACAATTCTTTAGTTGGCATGAAACTTTATTACAGTACAAAGTCCGAAATCCGGACTCGTCAGGACTTCGGCGATTCCGAATTTGGTTTTTTCCCGGATATTAGATCATGAATTTAAATCTGGTAAGATGGCATGCATAAATTATACAATTAAACATATGAAATCTTAATTTATGAAATAAACAACAATTATGATCTAAAGAGTATCAAAATTTACAAAAAAAGCTTAATATTTATTTGTTTGCTTTATTAAACATTTCGTTCAATGCAAGTTGTTTAAGTTGCTTCCACAAAAAATTTAAAAAAGTTCCTTTTTCTTTTTTCTTATGTCATATGCAGTTGACTTTCCAATGCCATATTCCTCGCATAATTTTGAGACGGATATGCCTTTATTCATTTTTTGCAGCATTTTCACTTTTTGTTTAATGAACATCGAAACGTGGTTTCGCTTTGTAGATCCTTTGGCAGCTCCAGAATTGGGAACTCTTTTCGACATAATCGAAAGTTCAAGCTTAGTTTTTAAAAAATTGCTGTAATAATAACAGTCTGCGAAAAATAATAAGCTGGATCAACCTAAAATAGAGAGCAGTGCAGTCCGCTACATTAACTCAAATGCCTTAGAATCAGTAAACATAATTTTAGCCTAGCATCTGTTATACATTATTGGTTGTGTATCGCAAGATTGGCGACGAAAGATAAGTTATTTTGCGAAATTTTGTCTTGCTCCTCTTGCGTACTGAATTAAGCCTGAATTGTATTAGTTTAGTTATTTACTATACGTGCGTTTATTTCTTGCACATGCTTAAAATTAATCTGAGTCCTCAATAAATAAACTCCCACATATACTTAACGGTTTATCTAGGGCCGGCGCTAAATACCGCTCTAGTGCAGTCTCAATGAGTCCTAAATTCTGCTATAAAGTGCCTTCTAAGTTCTAAATTTTCACTATACCTAAAATTTGCATCCATCCTAAATCATAAAAAAACTTCTCATGCCATAATTTTTCCACTCGGTGCTTCCCCAAATTTCAAAAATTCCGTCTTCCCTAAATTCTGCCGTCCTGTGCCGACATATTCTGCCGCCGCTTCTGGGTTTATGGTGATTAACATATCAGTTTAGAAGTCAAACAACAGAAATCAGGGTTATATTTTCAAATTTTCATAGGAATAGTTTCGATGGTTTTAAATTAATATTTGTTCAGCGTGTTATTGTATCTTAACATATCAGTTATTCTTAATTAAAATAGCACTAAATGTAATCTTTTGGCCTTTGAGTTTCATTAACAAAATCCATTTTTAGCATATGAAAAGAAATTTTTGTCGAACTTTTCCTCGTCAACATTTCTTAGAACATTAAAAAATTTATAATCATCGCCAAGCGTAATGATAGCATAAAAGGTTGCCATACTCTTGTTATTCAATTATTAATATAAAAAAAAGTTTAGACATCACTGCAGGAGCTATTTCTGAAGCAGTCATGTATTGATAAACATGCGATGATGATAGTAAAATATAATAAATAATGACTTGCCAGGTCGGCGTCAGGGATGTAAAATAAGTGAATATTTTGGTAAGCGTGGCAAACAGTAGTAAACTGAGTGGAATGGAACATTTGAGATGTATGCTAAGCAGATACTCAGCTACGGAGCTAAATTATTAATCTCGCAATTTTATGCTTACATGGTTGTTTTTCCATAACGAGGTATTTTATTTAGTGCCTAAGTGAAATTAAGAATCGGAATTTTTAAGTGAAAATCTCCACATGCTTTATTATGGATGGAAAAATCTAACGTACAGCATACAAAAAAAAAAAAAAAAAAAAAAAAAAAAAAAGTTTGTGGCTTTGAGGTCCGAATTTTAGATCATTGCGGATAATAGATGTCCAGATTTTGGACTTTGTACTGTACTGTATTTTGCTTATCAATTGCCATAATGTAGAAGGCAAGTTTAAAAAATGTTACCATGTTTTCTTTTTTCAAATGATGAAACAGTTTGTTTAAATAAGCATTTCCTCACAATTGTGATCCTGTCCAATATGGCAGATAATTTTCAAGGGCAGTCCAGTGTAATGTCAGCTATTTAAACTTTTCTTGGTAGCATAATAAATCACAGCCTTTGAAAGCCTTGTGATATAAGCTTTACAAGATGACCAGTAGCAGTCGGGCATCCTAGCTTAGTTACACCAGCTGTAGATATTTTACAGCCTGTTTCTGATTTTGCTTCCTCAACAATCAGAATTCTTAGTATATATTTTCTGAACAATTTACTTTTATTTGTATCGTAAACCTGTTCTGGACATAATTTTCCACCTGACACTTAATGAACTTGTTAAGAAATTTAGCTAGATCTTCCTGGTTTGTTTATCATTTTTTGTTTTATATTGCATGGAAAGTATCTGAAGGACTTGAGCCAGATGTTAGAATAATCATTCCTGTAATTTAAAATTCTAGTTCTATAGGAAAAAAATTAGCTTCTTCCTTCAGTAGACCTGTCAATGAATCAAGCCCTTCACTAAGGCATAGCTATCATCTATTAGTCAAACTTTTCCACTTCACTCTTTCCTTCATTTGTTGTTTACATCTGCTTTTGTTAATCGCTGCTTTCAAAGAGTTTATTCAATTTTTCTAACTGCTGGTTTATGTCATAAACTGTAGTTGCACTTGTAGCATGTGTGTTGCTTGCATCACACAGCCATGCTGCTGTCAAGGTTTTCAGCAGTTGTATCTTCTCTGTTACAGATAATTTATGTGTTTGTACTTATTGCATTGAAAAGCCCTTTAAATTTGTGTGAGTAATGACTAAAGCTAAATGTCTGCAGACTGATAAAAATGCACAAAATAAAAGTTGAAATGCCTTAGCAAATTTTGGTATGGGCTCTGAAATAATTGAGCTAGTTCCAGCTAGCAGGTGTGTGCAGTGGCTTAGAAAGTCTGAAATTAAACCGATCATAAGATTGAAGATTGTCAATCTTTGCCATTCCTGTTGTGAAAGAAGTAATAATCCTGATTGTTATGCTTTATACATATTTGGTGTATGTACCACTTTAATATTTTTGTTGAGGAAATTGGACACAGTGTGCAGATACCGCTAATGATTGTAAAAACGTTCTGAACAATAATGAGAAGGTAAACTTTACTGATAATGCAGTAAACCCCCCTGATTTTTATATTTATTGCTTCTGTGCTGCTTGTAGATTTTTAATATTTGGTGAAAAAAGAGCATTGCTATATAATTGATAACATGCAAACATTTTCACTTGCAGATTATTATATGATACTGTGTGGGTGTTAATATGCAAATACACGTAGGTTTAGAAATATTGTATATATCTCTTTGATGCTTAGTTGCAGACTACAATTCCAGTTTAAAAAGTCAAATTGAGTAATATAAGTTTTTCAGGCTGTGGCAATTTTTGTCACGTAACGTCTTATAGTAAAAATACGTCTGTAGAGAAAAATATCCATTAGTAAAATGTTGATTATAGTTTACTATGTTAAATGAAAAGATTTCCTCCCCGTAGCGCAATTTTTAAAATATGCGTAATTAATATTTCATTCAGAATTTCATGAAAAGGACTTATTTTTCCAAACTTTGTTGTGTAGTTATTCCCAAAGTCTGGTGGAAAAAAATATATGAGTTTGCATTGTTAAAGGCACTAATTGTGATTTAAATAAGTAAATTTGTTCAATATCTCAGTGGAATTTTGGCAGAAAGATGTGACACATTTTGTATTTAGCTGCTAAAGCATAAGAACATATTACTCATTGGAATTATGATGAATGAGTTGGCTATCTGGAATTTTTATGGTTTCTTTATATATATATCAGAATATGAGCCCTTAGATAATTCTCTGAAATTGTGTCACTTTTCTCTTCCGTTAGGCAAATCACCTTGCATGTTTTGATAATAATTTGAATAAACTACTGAATAGAAATTATCTTGTAACTTTATTCTTTTATTATAATATAACTCTTCGACTAATAAAATTTTTCTTTATTGCTATTTAAATGAAGTTTTTGTCCTTTAGAAGCTTGTGAAAATTGGAAATAATAGCTTCACATAATTTTTTAATGTAATTTATTAAACTGTAGTTTACATTACTGTTAGTGTTTTAAATCATTTTATAATTATTGAAATATCTTTTTATGATTGTTTAAAAATCTCTTCCAGGGTTCTTTTGACTCCTAGTCAGTCACATCGATATTTGCATAGCAGTGTGATTTTGAATGGTATGATGCTTGTATTTGGAGGAAATACACATAATGGTACCTCCTATAGCAATGGTGGCCAGTGTTTTTCTGCTGATTTCCAGGCTTATGATATAGGTAAGTATCTATATTAGCCAATTAAATGTTATTTTGTTGTGCATTTAAGCCTTGATTTTCGAAGTGTACTTTTTCGTTTCGTTGAAACACAGCTTTAAAACAGCAAAATCTCTCTGCAATATAAAATTCTGTTAATCTGATCAAAAAATCCATCAGTAAAAAGTTCTGAGTTTAAATGATGCTTCCTAGTTCTACAGAGCGAGAAACCAAGTTCTGTTTTTGTTGCATACTTTTAGTTACTATAGTGAAGTGAATACTTTTATTTTTTCTCAAAAGAAAATTAATATTTCCTGCAAATAAAGAGACAATGCTGTACCTGCTTTTTTAAAATGACTTTCATGTATATTTTAAAAGAAATTATATTTATTTTCAGACTTTGCTGTTTGAAATTTGTGAATTTGTGTAACACTTCTCAAGGTATACTCAATGCTGTATTTTGTGAACAGTGTTATGCATATGCCACATATCATTGCTTGTGAGAGAATTTTGATCCTAAATATGCATATAACGATGCTTCCTTTTCCACCCACCATGCAGCTGTAACTCGGTTGTATGCTGTTTCTTTTATATCCCAGTCTTAAAAACCACCTGAAAGCTCATTCTTTTGGAGCAGTTGATAATGATACCCAGTAGGTGCCTTGAGGTATTTGAACAGCATTACAAATGAAGATGTCTTCCATTGATAAGAATGACAGCAATGCTGAAGTTTCTGTATTGAATTTAAAAATGTTTCTTGAAGAAAATAAATCTAAGTGTGTTCAATCCCTTTTTTGAAAAATTGGGACAGATCATATATTGTTTGAGACTGCTAAAAGCGTTGCATGATCAATAAAATTGCACAAATCTCTTTAATAGAATGTGATTTGTGAACAGATTATAAAAACCAGTTATTTATAGAGGTAACAGAATTTTTATGCTGAAGCTTCTAATATATATTAAACTAATGCTATTCTAAAGATGATTGATTTGAGCATAAAACTGAAATGAATTGCAGTATAAATCACAAATGACTTTAGTGTACACCAATAGCATGGAAAAAAGCATTTAATCCCTCTGTTCCAAATTTAAATTCTAACAGCCTGCCATTGTAACTCTTTAGACTTTCAAAAGAATATTTAGTTAGTGTGTTTTTTCCTGTTTTGCATATTATGTACTGTATTGTTAAGAAAATGTAAGCTAGTTAGAAAGTGTTAAGAGAAGCATGGGGAATCAAAGGTACACTTATAATACCATCTTGTGTTCATAATAAAAATTTTCTTTAATTCTGTTGTATTTTTTTTAAGCCGTTCAAGATGGGTGTGTCATATGTGCATTGGTAACAAATGTTCTCTCATGGGCGGAAGTACCATATATGAATCACCATTTAAAATCACTCTGAGGCAGTGTACATTTGACTTTTTATGCAGAACATTTATTTAGTATTTTTTATGCTACTAGATGTAGCTGTATGTATGTTACAATGAATTTTATTGAGAGTGATGTATGTTGACCTTCCTTTTTTATGAAATGTTTTTTATTTTTGGTATTTTGTTTCGGAATGAGAGCAAGATTCGTGGGTGTTGAGAGATGTTATGGCTTCATAACTGCATCAATTGATATAAACGAATGCACATGCTCTCGATGCTTTGGAATACTTTGTCCCTCCCCCCACTTTTGGAGGTTTTATTATTGCTCTTAAATTTTTTTCTTTAGCATTAAGACAGGTATTTTGTATGTTTAACGAAATATTTTTGCACCTAAATGGTAAAACATAAATGTTATTTAACAGAAGAATGTACATGAATGATAAATGAGTCTTTTTCTCACACTGATGACAGTGATAATATTTTTGCGGAACTGAAAAGTGATAGTTATAGTGATTTTTATTTCTTTGAAAAGATGTGGTAGCATATTCAGCTGCCTTACTAAGAAATTTTAGATAAATGTTTTCAGATATATGTTTCCTGTATAATTTTAATCAGTTGATTTCATATGTATTTAATTCTTTTTTTGAATTCCAGCATGTGATACCTGGCACACAATGAATTTTCCTTCTATTCATAATCAAAATATTGCCAGATTTGGTCATACAGCTGTGGTTTATAATGGGTAAGTATTTCCATTCAACTTATTCTTTTTGTGTTTTTTGCATCCTTAAATAATTCCATTATTATTTTTTGAATATATTTAAAAATCAAATCATAAGTCTTTGAATAACTTGACAACTTGTTTGGTTTTGTGCCATTATATATACATTTTGTTATTTAACATAGTTTCTCATTTAAAGTATTTTACTTTCTTATTTTGTATAATGATTAAGGTGTCCTACCAAACAGAAGATTATGAAAGCAAAGTGTAATATTAATAAGCCAAAAAATCTAGCTGAAATGCTTTATCTCTTATGAATGAGTAGATCCAAAATGTATGGCTAATACTGAGTTTGCATACAGTAATTAAATGCTTAAAATTTAAATTAGTAATTTCTTTTGCAGACACCAGTAACCTTAAGTACTAGCAAGGATATTATTGTGCATTGATATTTGTGTTTTGTCTTTTTATATAAATTTTCTCATGCCTATTTCACATGAATAATATTTTTGATGCATAACTAACAAAGCCGTTTGTTATAACAATTTAAGAATTCATTGAATTACTTAAAATATTTGCATTTACTTTGAATAGTGGAAAAGTTTTCTACCTCTTTTTTTGTGTGTGTTCAAGTGAACAACCAGTTTTAACATAAAAACAGGAATGCTATGTATTTCTGTTGATTTTAAGTGACATAATTAATCCATTATGATTCTTTCATTTGTAACGAAGGTATTGCAAAACAACATTGCTGAAGTTTCTGTAAACTTAAATTTCTGCTTAACTGCTTGTAATTTTGAGAAATTATGAAAAATTCCCCACTTCCTTAAAGTATTTCTTTTGTAATGTGTATTCTCAGTAAGTATATTGCATGTTGAATAGTTAGATAATAATAAAATTAACTGTTGAAGCATGGAATTTTCATAGATTTAATTTATTTAGGCATAGGCTCTCTGTTTTTTCAGAACCCAAGTTAATAGTTAAAAAAAAAAAAAAAAGAACTTTAAAGTGTATTTCCAAGCAGAATAATTCCCAAAACATATATTTTTAGGCAAATATATGTTTATGTACTTGAAAAATAATATCTAAAATCTAAGAGGTGTTCAGAACCATGCTTCCCGTGTTTAGTATGCAGTTTTAAAATTTTTTTGTTTTACTTTTCTGTTTATTTGAGATTTTTATTTTTATTTTTATTTTTTTTATTTCTTACAGATAAGTGTAAAAGCACCTTTTCTAAGCTTCATGCATGTTTTTAAAATTAAGGTGTAGTATTTTTCATGTGAAGTTTATAAATTATGCTTTGAAAAATAAAGTAAAACTTTTTTAATGTTACATGGATCAGTAGTAGTAAGTTTATTGAAATATGCTGTGCAAATAGATACGTGCTATATTGAAAAATTTGTGTAGGTCCATGTTTCTTATCTAATTTATAACTCATTCTGACTCTATTTTAGCCGAGATTGCTACTTTTATGTCAGTTTGGCTCCCACCACAGTTCACTATGTTGCATTTTGTGAGGCATATTTTCTACAGACTTTTTTATGACATAAATTAAGTAAATAAAATGTTGTCACTGGAATGTGAGTCAAACTGACATAATAGGCTTTCTAATGATAAATGTAACGGATTATTTTCAGTTTTATGTATTCTGTATTGTAGTACTGCATTCTTAATCCTTTTCCTGTTTTTTAAATGCAATATTATTTAATGTTTTTTAGATCAATGTATGTGTTTGGTGGATTTAATGGACAGATGTTAAGTGATATACAAAAATTGACTCCAGGTATTATTGTTGATTTGCAATTTTTTAATTAGTATTTTGTGATTTTATTATTTTATCATAAACTTAGTATATGAGATTCCTGTATGAGAGGTAGGTACCGAGTATCATGTTTGTAATTGCATGTTATCTTATTTTGTTCCATTAATTTGTTAGGTTCCTGTGAAAAAAATGCCAACAGTGGAGCTTGTGAGAAAGCTGCACCTGGAATTAAATGTGTATGGAATTTTGAAAAGAAAATATGCCAACCGTTTTCTGTAACTTCAAAAGTAGCATCATATCACACATGTTCTAAAAGAGGAGGTAAAAATAACTTATGCTTTCAAAATATGTAATGAAACATCACACTATCATTCTTTCTATTATTGCATTAATTATTTTACTGCATTCAGATTTAGACATTCTAGAAAACTTCATCGAATATTAATTCATTTCATTATGAATTTAAGCTTTCTAATTCTGCTTATAACCTTTTGTAAATTCGACTCATTCTTGCGGTTTAAAAGCGTTGGTCAACAAATGAGATCCGGTTCTAAACTTCTCTTCTAGACATTGTAAACTTCTCTTCTAGTTGATGCCGCTAGCTTTGTGGGGGTAATTTTGTGCATCAAATTAGAAATTATTTTTCAGTTAAAATTTTAAAACTTTTAGAGATGTAATTTATAGTAGATCTCTTTGTAGTTGAACAATATTTTAGGATTTATGTAGTTTTTATGTACACTAAGCCACTCCAAGAAAGGGTTGATTCTAATTGACTAATTGGCAAAATTAAGCTTGCATTTTTCCCTTTAAAATGTGAATATGATATATATTAGAATGATGTATTGCATTATACTAACATATGTCTTTTAACACAAAATCGTTGGCTAATCTTTGGAATATGGTAACAGGTAGTTTGGCAAAATTTTGGTAAGGCGATAAAGGTTACTAGCTAGGACTTCAACAGTGTACATGGATAAAGTCAAGAGTGTGCACAATGCCATTTTTGTGCAATTCTGGCATGTTTTTTTTAAGTGAAAATAGGTCGACGTGTACATGGATGATACCGTATATGTGCAGTTCTTAAAAACGCGGCAAGCAGTGGGCGATTCTGCACTTTCTCCCAATTTTGCACCTAATCTTCATGATTAAGCACTTTTGTTCCATAAAAGTTCTAGCATAAGCGTAATTCGGCCAGCAGATTGTTGGAAAAAAATTTTGAGGAAAAAGAAAAAGTGCCTTTACTTTGTGAAAACAAAATGGTGTACAAAAAAAAAAAACTATCAGGGTTGGTCGCCAAAAAATCGCCAAATTACCATAATCTGAAGATTAACCAAATCCTTTTTTTTTTTTTTTTGAAATTCCAAGCTGATTTTCCCCCATATTTAAATTATGTACCTCAAATTGTACAGAAATGCCAGTTTTCGTAAAGATTTTAGGAGTATTCTTATGTGTATATTTTGCATTAGATTGTTGGTGCTGAAAATAATTTTACTTGGCTAATTTGTAATATACAGGGTAATTATAATTAAAGTTGCAATTTCAAAAAGCTCTAACTTTAAAACCACAGGTGAGAATGACTTGATATTTTACCAGAACAGTCCTGAGGTAATGGAAATTTGTTTGGCGAAGGGAAAAAATAGTTCCAAAATTTGTCGATAAATGGCGCTGTCAGTGTTCACATAGCTGTTGTGGATGTATAGCCGAAAGGAAACAATAAGACTCCCAGGGTTAACAACACTCCTCCTTTTTCTGCTGCTAATTGGAAGCTCAAAACTGCATGTTCCACAACAAATTGGAAGGTATCTGTGCTGATGCTATGAATGTGGTGCGAGATGCTAGCCTTGAAATCTGCCAGATTTGCAATCCGCCTACTGTAAACAACATTTTTCAGATATCTCCAAAGCCAACAGTCACACGGGTTTAAGTTGATACAGCATGGCAGCCACGCTGTTGGAAAATGGCGGCTTATAATTCTATCATCTTCAAAATGAGTGATCAGCAGCAGCTTCACACAGGTAGCAATGTTCGAAGGAACGGTATCTTGCAAGAATATCGTGCGATCCACACATTGACGTTGCTGAAGTGCTGGATGGACATGGTTGCGCAAATGTGCTTGATATCCAGGGAGGTTAGAAGACATCTAACCTCCTTGTTTATACTGCTTGCCTGTAACTGTGTAGGTAACGGGACCCGCGGGAGTGATCTCCTGAAAGACCGATGATGTACCACACAGTGACCTTTTCAGAGTGAAGAGATAGTGGTTGTAGCTGGAACGGATTCTCGGTTACCCATATCCTGCAGTTTTGTGTATTTACAGAACCTTGCAAATGAAAATGAGGTTCGTCAGACAACAGAATGTTCCAAGGCCATTCATTATCCACTTCCATCTGGGAAAGAAATTGTAGTGCAAATGATTCACTTGTTTCCAGGTAAGCAGGATTAAATTTATTTATAATTTTCAGCCAGCCATATGTGGTCATTGGGCCGGATTTTATGTCTTTTAATGTCCGTAACTTCCTGATAGCTGTTAATGCACAGTTATGATTCTGATAGGAAAGCTTCTCAAGAAGACCATGATACTTGTTTGTTAGAGTCATGATTTTTGGAAGCACTCAAGCAAAATGTTATGTGCGTCGTTAGTTTTCTTTCCTTTTTTCTCTTAGCCATGTCTGCAGTGTGCAAGTTACGGCTTATTAATTTTTATACCAATAGCAATGTGAACTCTGACAGTGCCATTTATTGGTATATTTTGAAACTATTTTTTTTTTCCTTCTCCAAACAAAATTCCATTGACTCACTTTTATTCTAGTAAAATATCAAGTCATTCTGACAAGATGTTTTAAAGTTAGAGCGTTTTTAAATCGCAACTTTAATTATTAGTAGTAGAATAACCCTGGCTTTTTCTTTTTAAATTCTTCAGTGAGTAACTGTGATGGCTTTAATGGAACTTTAAAGCTTGACTCACTAATTTTGTATCTTAATCACAATGTTTTGTTGTTTAAAAGAATAGTAAGTTTTTTTTAATCCGTACATTAAAAAATAGTTAAAATGTCGGAAAAATATTGAGTTTCTTTAAATAATAAAAAAAAAAAAATTAAATAAATTGTATAATTTCCTAATAAAATGCGATACTTAGGTCATCTGCAATATCAAAGATGTGAAAGATGCAGAATTTGAATATGACAGCTAATGAAAGCTTGTCATGAAAGGGTGCAGAGAAGAAAAATATTACTTTAAGTTAGGTTTTAAATAAGTGGCAATAGATATAAAAGTTCCTTGAACGTTTTCTGTTATATTTATGTTTGAAATTTTGTTATTAACTATTAACACAATTATTATTTATAATGGATTTCTATTTTAAAATAATGAAGGCTAACAGGGACTATATCTAAAATGTTACGGGGATCATCATTTTAAGATGACAATCACTGAAAGTGACATATTTCTGAGAAAACAATTTAAAATTGTCAATTATCTTGAAGTCTAAAAACTTTAAATTGCATCCTCATGTTTCACTGAAGAGTTTACTATTAATTATTGAGAAGTTTAAAAAGAATTGAACATTAAAAAATAATTGATTGATGGCTGTCATGCAAACATTTTGGCTGTCATCTTAAAATATTGTCTGTTACTGTAAATGAATACTGTAAATAAAAATGTGATCTATTTTTTATCATTTTAAAACTAAATCTTTACAGTTGTTAAATAAAATTTAAATTCAGCTGAAATATAATATGAATTTCAAAAATTCAAATCTTTTTATCATTTCTTTTCTAAGCATAAAATAGCATACAGAGAAGAATTTCAAAGTATGAAAATGTATTACCATTTTGATAAAATTGAAAGAACTACATGTGGAGAAGTTTGGCTTCGGTGTATTGCAGGACATTTTTATTAATACCACTTAGGCTTCATTTTAAATGCAGACAAGAAGTAGAGTTCAAAATTTTGCACTCAGTGTGCATATACATATTTGCATAATGTATCAAAGATAATTGCGTAGTTTTTTACATAAATTTTATTTATTTTTCCAATGGTATAAAGTAACATTTATTGCAAAATATTATAAGAAGTGCAAAGATAAATTCTAATACTTCATTTTAAATCAAATATTCAATATAGCATTAGCAATGCTATATTAGTTGCTATTAAAATATAGCCAAGTTGCTATTAAATATAGTTAGTTGCTATTAAAATTTCAGGGACTTTTGGCTAATTTTAGATGCAAAATTGAAACACGTAAAAAAACTTTGGTTCATTAAAAAGGGGATTATTTTTTTGTGACAATGTGTGTGTTAGAACAGTATGTGCATAAGTCTAATATATGCCCTAGACATACTTTTGTTTGTATGAAATATGAAAAATTAATATGTTATAAAAAATTAAATTTGAATTCTCTTTCTCTGCTAACTGGAAAGGGAGATACAGAATTTAACCTTTTCTCCATGTAGTATTTGTGTGTACTGACTGATCTTAGTATTTCCATTGATGAACTTGTGGTGCAATGTGTGTGTATTTTTCATTTTGAGCAATAAGTTAGAGCATTTCACTTCATTCCATCCCTTTTCTTTTCTGAGTGTGTTAAAAAATTCTGGCAAAATTGTTCAAACTTATACTTTAGATCTTAACCTTGTAAACTCTACTGTAGATATTAATTTTATAATGCTATTTTTGAAATTCTCTTTAAACTTTCCAATAAAATTTTTTTCATTGTGATCACAGCTTACAATAAACTTTAATTTGCAGAGCAAAATCAAGCTGAGGTCTTAAACTCACATCCTAAATATAATAGACTGTTAGCCGTTTTCATTAAAAAAGTACTATTTAGTATTCCTTTCTGTGTATTTGCTGTCCATTTTTTTTCCTTTGTTAAAAAATTGCAAATGATGTAGACTGCTCAAGAACACTTCAGATTACTTATGATTGATCATTTGTAAAAAAATATGAATTATTATTTTGTTTCTTTTATAGCATATAAAATTTTCTGATATACATTATTATGAAAAGAATAGATTTGTTGTGTATGGTTAAAAATGGTCTTCTGTTTGTAATTAATTTTCTTCAGCTAACTTATAGCAGGTAGAAAATATAACTTTGACCAGAAATGTATATATTCTTAAACTTTCAAAATAAGTATTTTACTTTGTTTATTATCAGTAACTTATATTTGTGTAGACTATTAAATCTTTTGTTATAGCAAATGTTACATCCTTGTGTGGTCGGTTAACTTCATGTCCAAGTTGCTTGGAAAATACATATGGATGTGTGTGGTGTGGTTCATCTTGCTCTCATGGTCGATGTGGGAATAAAATAAAGGTAAATGTATGACCTTTTTATTTTCAAAGGTATTGGACATTTACTGAAGTTTCATTTTTGAGGAGTTTCTTAGCCATATATAACTTTGAGAAAGAATTTACGTAGTTACATTTTGTATATATTAACAATTGTGAAGCTATCCATTATTAAATAATGTGTAACATTTTATTTTTGTGGTGTAAATCAGAGAAGGAACTGTTTTCTATTAAAGAGAATAATTATTTTCTTCTGTTTTGCTGTTGCACTTTAGTTTCTAAATTTCGTCATAACCTTTCTCACTTTGTTGAAATTTGCAATGAAATTTCAGGATTAAAAAAAGTACAGGAATTGTGCATTTTAATATGTGAGAAAAAATGTTAACCACCATATTTTATGTGTTTATGAAATATATTTTGAGTTTAGAAAACTGGCCCTTAACTCATTGTATAAGTATGTTTGGTAAGAAATATATAAAGCCCACATGCAACTGGGCTGTTGCATAACCATTATTCTGCATTAGTAATATTTCATGTATGTTATTACATTCCAGTTGCTGACAAACATTTTTTAATGTGATAATACCTTACACAAACATTCTATTCAGTTGCTATAGTCATTAGTAAATGGTAAAGTTAGCTCTACATTTAAAGTGATAATCACTGCATTACCATTCATAATTTTCCCCTTTAACATGCTCAGATTATATCAGCAGCATTGCAGTGTTTTTAAGTATAGCAATAGTTAATGCAGCGAAAAGATTACTGTTTTAATATTGGGAATAAAACACATCGAAGTTAAGAACAGAATACAATTAATTGAATACAGTTCTGTTTTCTCAAGCAGAGTTTAGTTAATTGTTAATATACAAGGTGTGGCTATTAATTTCCAGGACTGCTCTAATAACATCAGAAGAGATGATGTGAGAAACGTAATCTTTTAATATGTTTCGAAGTAATCCCCCACCTGCTGTAATACACTTCTGTGCTCAGCTGTATAAGTTGTGGAAACAACTTTTAAAGTCCTCTTTCGAAAGGCTCTTCAATGTCGACATCACGTTCTTTTAGATGTCTTCAACATCCACAAAGCGTGTTCCTTTGATCACAGTTTTGAGTTTGGGAAGTAAAAGAAGTCTGCGGGGGGCAAAGTCAGGAGAGTATGGCGGATGGTGCAGCTCCACAACCTCATGTTTGGCCAAAAACCTTTTCACTGGCAACACAATGTGGGTGCAGGCATTGTCATGCAACGTGACGTCGACATTGAACAGCCTTCTGAAAGAGAACTTTAAAAGTTGTTTCTACGACTTATCCAGCCAAGCACAGAAGTGTATTACGGAGATGGGGATTACTTCGAAACATATTAAAAGGGTACGTTTTTCACATCAACTGTTCTGGTGTTATAAGAGCAGTCCTGAAAATTAATAGCCACACCTTGTACATTTTCTCTCTTTGGAAAAACCTACTGTAAGCTAATAACATAAAAAACATTGAATAAGAAAGGAATGTAGTATGTCCAGGCAGATTTTCCTCCTCTTGAAAATCAATAAGAGAAAATTATATGAGGATTATCTTTTCTGAGGGAATCAGTTATAGGAAGAACTTAGTTAATTTGAAGGTCTATATGAATAGTTGTACTTGCATAACTTTGTTCTATATCTGAAAGAAAAATCATATATTCATTAGCTTCAATAATATGTTTTATCACCAAGCATACTTATGTCATACATTGCTGTCACAAATCAGAGGCTTCTAAATTATATGTACAAAAGGCTAATGGGTATATGTAAGTAAGTATGGTAATCCCTTGCTCATGTAGATGGTGTGCCTAGTGTTCTAATATTCACTTCAAGGTCACTTTTTAAATTCTGAGTATCACTTTTAGTTGTAGACTGTTTCTAAGCATGTTTTTATAATAAGGATGTCTATTTTATGCCATTATGCAGGAAACTTCTGAGTGTTCAACCAGTTTGTTATTGAATTTTACTTCTCATCATTTTTTGGGGGGATGGGGGTATATTGAGAACCATGTCAGTTTTTTTTGTTGAGAAAGACATGAATGTCACTTTGGTATATTATAAGGGTTGTAAGGATAAGTTCAGAAAACTCCTGTCTGTATTGCTGAATTTTTGACCTGCACATAGCTGAGTTCAGGTGTACTTTGTTTTGAAGAAAAATAATTCCTGACATGAGGGATCTTTGTTGTGGATTCTATATAACCTCAAGTTTGAAGGCATTTCATGGTAATTATCACTGGTATATTTGGGTGTTTTAGCTTGATGTAATCTACCAAAAGTATACCTTTTCATTCAGAAAACAGTGTCTAAATTCCTTTGTTGGCTTTGATTGATTATTTTTTTTAACTATTATTTATTTATTTTTTTGAAGTTATTAGTGCATGGATTATGGTTTTGCTTGAACACTGATATAAAAAAATCCATGTTTCATCACTAGTCATAATATCCCAAAATGGACAACTAGATGTAAACAGTTGGTTTTTTATATGCATCATCAGCATTTTATAAACCCATCTTTCACCCAATCATTTAGAAGATTTAAATTTTCAGTGACAGTTCAGTGTTCCATATATCATGAAATTTTTAGAAATTCAATAGCAAAGGCACGGTTGTGAAGTGCTATAGCTTCATGTACTGGCTTCCTTAAATTCACAAGACATTGTTTTTCTTTTGCACATTTCTGTAGGCTGATAAATTTGACTAAAAAATATGACTTTCGGCAACCTTAAGACTTTCCTTGAGAAATAAAATCAGGGGTAGCATGTCTTAGCTGGTGGTATTCTTTATTCTTGAAGCTGTTAGTATTAATTGCCACTTAAGTTTTTCTTTCAGTCAGCCTTTTTGCAGTATGACACAATAGTGTTTGTAAGTATTGTAGTAAGTTCAGATTAGTAATTTTTATAACCGCAGAGGTTCCAGTAGACTGAAATTAAAGGTATATTTAGATGTGATAGGAATAGATAGAATTCAACATAAAAGGTTTGGCGTAATAAAACCACTAACAGCAATTACAGCTACTAAGCTTACCTGCAACTAATGCAGTTCACTTAACTGCAGTGTAACTTACACACTCTCTAAAATACTACAGAACTCGAAATAAGACTAACTGCCTCCCAACTTAGTATGCATAATTCATTGAATTCTTTAATCAGTAGTGGTTCATATCACAGACCTGGTGAGCTACGCATTTTTTCATACATCTTTAAAACATGAAATCATTCTGTTAACATAGAAAAAACTGATTCTGCGATTATATCAACAACAGTAATAGGTAACGGTTTTAACATTTGCAATTTAAACATATCCATGTTAATACACAATAATGGAAGAACATATTAGCACTCTCATCTCACACTTCACTTTAAAAACATCAAGAATCATAACTCTGCAAATTCATGACAAGCATGTATCTGCATGCTTATGCATCAGAAACTGTAAAACAGAATCTGCACTGTTTAAATACTACATATATGTTAATATTGTTAATATGCTAGTTATCCTTCTAGAACAAAATATTCCATTACAAGTTACAAGGTTTGTTGGCTAGAATAAATATTATGATTTGAAAGTGCAATATATTATTTTGAGTACAGATTTGCAGTTTGTGTTTAGAACTAATTGAACACCTTTTAAGGTTTTTCATGGAAGTACGTTATGCTGCTCTCCATGTCCTAAGTGCTAAAAGCAGCTGCAAATGGTTCTGTAATTCTGTTTGAAATGCATTAAAATATTCAGATACATATACTACTATTTCGAAGAAGCAGAATACCTAGAATAAACATAGCTACAACTTGTTTTTTCCAGGTTTTGTAGAATAGGCAGTACAGAAGAAATAAATTAATAATGACATATTAATTTATTTCATTATTAATTTATTTCTTATTCATTTAAAATTAATTTATTAATGAAATGAATTAATGAAACATTAATTCAGAAGCTGTGCAGAAGCTTTCAGGCTTAAAGTATAACCTTGATATTTTAATAAGCACATTGTAGCTGAGTAGGAGTTTAATATTTGTTCAGTATTAAGTAAGAATATTTGCACTTTATGTAAGACAGTCATATAATCATGCCAGTGATTTTTAACAGAGGATCCATTACACAACAGAATTGAGTAACTTTAGCCACTTCTCGGGTTATCTTTGTCATCTCAATAACACATTGCCAAGCTGCTGCATTAAATGTCTTGTATCATTATCTGAGTTGTACATCATTATTTTTGATAAATCACTGTTTTTTTAAGTGAAAAATGATGATTATGTGTGTGTCTGCCACTAATGAAGCAAGAAATGTTAAGAAGATTGTATTCACACTCAGCATATGAATACAATGCGAATAAGGAGTATATTTGTATAGGACTATTGGATTGTACATCAACTTAACTCTCATAAGTTATAGTAGTCACAAGTGTTAGGTACTTCAATATCATTCTGCAACCATTTGCACTTCCATTCTTAGCACATGTCCCTGGGGTAATTATCCATCCAGATACCGCAAACTCCTTATACAATGGTGTAATACAAGCAATCTTCAGAGTATACAGTGTTCCACTTTCTTGACTAACTAGCTCATGTCGTTTATCCCTTATGCAACATGGATTAATACAGCATGGATGACTGTTTCTTAATTATTAAAATTTTAAGTAATTGTTACAGATATAGATTAAGCAGTTCAAGCTAGAGTTATTGCTCTGAATACCAACTATATCAACATACATTTGTTTGCAAATTACATGTATATTGTTTTGAAATGCAAATAATTTGTTTTATATTGCCTACTTTATGTATCTTTTAAAATGAAGTTGCAGCTACATCCATTCCAGGTGATCCTTTTTAATTTTTAGCACTATCATCTATGTAATTTTGTATAAGCATTTGTTTTATGTGTTTTATTCCCTTAAAAGCAATTGATTAAAAAAACAGCTTTTAAGTGCTCTACGGGAAAAAAATGCAGTTATGATATTTCATTTAAATCGTACAGATGTTTATCATACGTTAATGAACTCGTAAATATATTTTTCCATTTGAAAGAATTATTTCACTGGTTAAGCTTCATAATGCAAATTGTATATATATGCAATTAAACAATAAGCAGTTACTCTCAGATAACTTATGCATGTAAGCATAATAAATTTTTATACATACATCATCAGCCCAGTGGCCTCAAACTGGCAGTCCACATGCAGTTTCTGTATTAATTTTATGAGGCATGTGAATGCATTTCCTGTAAATTATTACCATTAGTGTGACCTAAATCATTATGAAGGAATTTAGAGAAAGGTTTAAGATTTTAATGATTTCAAGTCTTAATTTTACTTTGTTTTCATCAACATTGAAAACAAACATGAATAGCTCTGCAGAAAATCTACAAATGGAGCTAATTAATTTACTCTGTGATATAAATCATTTTCAAAGACTTGAAGACACAGATTTCATTAACCTTTTATTTTTACTTTTCGCTATAGATAGATATCCTCATTTATGAATTTTTGCAATGAGAATGAATAATCATTTTGTTTGGGAATGTTGAAGTCTGGAACATAGGAAATGCTAAACACCATTCTGACTCCAAGAAGATTAATATTTATGTACATTTTTTGGATATAGACAGAAAATCATTCATTGTTCTATTTCCTGTCGAAGACTTATTGTTGCCACTCTGGTGAAAAGAAAGTTGCATGTGAGAAGTTTCATAGATTGTGCTTCATTAACGCGAATGATGTCGCCACAGTGATAGCGTTATACTGCGTAATCTTTCAGGTATGCAGGAAATCTCACTCTTTGTCCAGCTTTTGTGTTTCTAGGATGAATATCTTTGGAAGAATCATTGTTTACAGTAAGTGGGTGAGATTTTGGAGTTATCAGCTTCATGTGTCTGGAGATTTGCTGTTATTTCATCTTTATCTATCGACATCCTTTTAATTTTACCTGAAAAGTCCACATCGAAAAATTTCTCAAAACATTTTTTAACTAAATATGCTCCGAGATAGGGTGGTTGAAGAGAAGATGAAATTATGTTATTATAGATGAATATGTGTGAAAAATTTAATAAGGTCCTTGTGCACAAAAATTGGTTTTAGGTTTTGGATGTGACTTTGCAATTTTTGTATAAAATCTGAATGTGTAACAGTGGAGACATAACTGAAAAATTCTCCAGGCAAACAGATTGGTGAACCATCAATTCTTGATGTAATCCGTGCGCACCAGAAGCACTTTGAAATCGAAACTATCACTCAATCCACTGTCGAACTCGGGGGGGGGGGGACTGCGGAACTTTCAAAATGGGTAAGTAGCTGCTTACGACGCCGTATGTAACATATATTCGATAAAAGGTGACTATTTATAAAGTGCGTATAATGTCAGTGACATCTCATTATATTACATAAACATCGTATGTTCTTTTTCCATTTTACATTTCATAAGTTGAATTGTATCGCTAAACCAGTGTGGAAGTCTGGAACATAGAAAATGCTAAACATCATTTTGACTCCAAGAGGATTAATATTTATTTACATTTTTTGGATATAGAATAATGCAGACAGAAAAATCAGCCATTGTTCTTTTTCTTGTGAAAGGCTTACTGTTGCCACTCTGGTGAAAAGAAAATTCCATGCGAGAAGTTTCACAGATGGTGCTTCATTAATGCGAATGATGTCGCCACAGGGAACACATTTATGCAAACAGTCCCCTCCTTTCTCCAAAACATACTTAAAACTTAGTAAGTCTAAAAGAATGATTGATGAATTCATGATAAAGATATTTTCTAGTAATTTTTCTCCCAGGTTGCAAACCTTCCAAATAGAAATACCATTTTGTTTTGTAGCTGAAATTTGTGATAAGAAATTTAAAAATTCATCATTACTTACACACAGGTATGTGTAATTTTTCTATATGTGCAAAAGAAAAATTTTGTAAATAAAAAAATAATAATAATTTGTCATTATATACTCTCAGTTTATCATACCTGGAAAATTTTCGTAATTTGTGTGTGTAACTAACAGAAATTTCTTGCAGATGCCAACCTGTAGATTTCATTTAGAGAGTAAATACAAATTGTAATTTTTTTGTTTGTAACATCATTATTATTGTTTATAAAACTTTTGATAAATATTTACTAAATAAAATTTGGAATTAAGTTAAAACTTTTTGTGGAAATTTTTAATTAAACAGTGGAAATTTTTGTTTTTGAAAATGATTTTTAAAATGCTTCTTCAATACCAGCTGCCTTTTCTTGTCTTTTTTTCAGTTTCATTTAAAGATAAGAATTAGCTATAAAAATTCCATTTCTATGTCAAAATTATATACAGTTTTGGCTGCATGATTTGAAATGCAGAGGCAGTTACTTTTGTCTGCAAGAGAAAATCGTGCCTATTTTAAAATCAAACTGGTATCCAAACAAAGAAAGAATATTTTTGGCAAGAATTTATTCTTTGACTAGCAATACATGACGCTACTATCTCAAATCAGCTTGAATCGTATATGCGAAATATAGTAAAAGATAATTTGCTTATCAATCGGTTACAGAAGCTTAAAATGTTTGTAACAAAAGACTAAATGTGTTCCTAAGAGTTTACATCTTAATCCCTTTTACTGAGAAATTCTCTGATTAACACATTAAAGGCGGGAGTCGTAGCACTACGATTTATCTCGACTGTAGCTTAAAGGCGTGAGTCGTAGAACTACGATTTATCTCGAGTGTAGTTTAAAGGCGGGAGTCGTAGTACTACGATTTATCTCGACTGTAGCTTAAAGGCGGGAGTCGTAGTACTACGATTTATCTCGACTGTAGCTTAAAGGCGGGAGTCATAGTACTACGATTTATCTCGACTGTAGCTTAAAGGCGGGAGTCGTAATACTACGATTTATCTCGATTGTAGCTTAAAGGCGGGAGTCATAGTAATACGATTTATCTCGACTGTAGCTAGTGCACGGATTGGGCAATGTGATTTGCAACCACATTTCGCAATCCATGCGCCAGTTTACGTTTGTATTTAGTATGTTTTGTGGTTTTAAAAGCTGTTCGGTTGTTCAAATTCTACTTACAGTAAATTTTGAAATCCTTCAATACGGTTTCACATGAAAATAAAGATATATATACAGATGATTTGATGAACATTGAAGAGCCACAACCTGGTACATCGAACTTGGCACCATGGACTCCACGATATAAAATTGATCTGCCTGGACATCTTTCGCTAGATATCAAAAAGCGCAAATAAATTAGGATAGAAAATAAAGACAAAAAGCTATATACCCAACGAAACTGCGTAGTTTGTGCGGCACATAAAAAAAAGAAAGTTGACTTGCTTCAAATGCGAATTTTGCGTTGCACCTATTCACCGTGGCCAGTGTTATCAACATTATCACACTCATAAAAAATACTAGATTCTTCTCATAAATATGTACTTTAAAACATTTTTTGTAATTAGTGTTTAGTTCTTTTTTAATATTTCCTGTAGTTTTAAGAGTTTAAATAAACTTTTAAGTCTAATTTTTTTTATGATTACACAAAATATCACCTGCTCTAGGATGAAAAATGAGGCGAAGCGGTCGCTGCGTTACCTAGCATACTTTCGTCAAGATCCCCCACCTTTAATGTGTTAACGGAGCCCGTGTAGTGATCTCATAGCAACTGCTCTTCTTTGTTATATGTCGAGAGAACTGGACAGTAATGAGCTCTTCTAAAAAGTGTACTTTTTCTACACCTTTTGCTCGAAATGTAAAAAAGGTGCACTTTGAGCAAAGTGAACTTCTTTTTTTCCAAGTTTCCCTTCTCTGCTGCAAACAGGACAAGTTTGAAGTTGAGAAAATAATTCACAAGGATCAGTCGTGAATCTTTGTTTTAAAAATTTTGACATATTAGAATAAGTTGCTTTTTGTTTCTGTCATTGTATCTTGTAAACTCATTCTTAAAAGCAGCAGCTACAGTGTATATATTGTTTCGAATTTTGTACATAGATAGATAATTTTAGTGCAATAGTTTTCTGTGTAATGTAACATGAAAAATTTTAAAGAGACAAGCTATGCTGGAAAAGTAAGAATACAGGGAAAATTCCATTTAACAATGAGTAACTGGGTATCTCGGTAATTTGGCGGCAAATTGCCAAAACTCGCCAAACTTAGTGAGCATTTGGCGACATTTTGGTCTGGTCCCTGTATCATCATAATAGGTATTGTAATTGAATAAGTGTAATTGATCACTGTATTAGCTGTAACTGTAATTTGACCCTCATATTGCCTTCTGGTAATTTTGAGAAGCAGAAAGTACTTGAAATATCTTGGCGGCCAAATGAAAGCTATATAAGGCTGCAGAGAGCATCTGCTCTCAGTTGTGGTTACGAGTTGTTAGTTCAGCATGAATTCGAAGAACTGAGATATCACCGGGTAGCTTTCTCTTAGATGCGCTTTGCATTGCATTGTGTTTAACATTCTTAGTATTTTGTGGTGCAACTACTGATTGTACTCTTGATACTATTAAAACCTGTGTGAATATCTCTGTAGAAAATTCCAGCTGTGTGAAATATTTCTTTTCATAAAATAAATTTTATCAGACTGTCATTGGATCTGTGTGCATACAATCATCTATCATGAACCCATACGCACACAACAATATATATGTATAAATATATGGCTGAATGGTTAGAGATTAGCAAATAAGATGTTCTAAATAGATAAAGATATTTGAAAGATTTTTTCTTTAATGTCATAATAAATTCTATTAAAAAAATTGTTGCATAGTTAAATGTAATTATTCTTTTTCTTCCCTAAAGTTGACAATCGTCTTTTAAAACTTAGATTTTAAAAGTAGAATTTTATGTTAAAGGTTGCATTTTATGTTACATCCTCTGTAATATTATATTTCTGCCTGTTGCAGTTTTTTATGCATGTACTGTTATGCTTCTGCTTTTGCATTTTGTCGCAGTCCCCTACCCCCCCAAAAAGTTTAAAACTTGAAGAAGTTGTTTCTAAGTTACAAGTGAAACAAAGGAGAATGGGCTGTAATATGTTAAAAATACAACACCTTCCAATATGGTAATTGTTTACCATGGGCATTTCAGATCAGTGCTTTGTGTATGTAGTGCTTTACCGGAAAAAAATATTTTTAGTTTTTCATCTTTGGATCTTTTTTTAGTCTTTCATCTTGAAATATATTTGGAAGTAATTATACCGATGTGCAAAACTTAAGCAACAATGTAAATTTTTATCAGATAGCCATTAAATTGTAGAAAAAAGGTTCTTGTGATCAGTACAATAAACAAATAATTCAGTAGAAAGATCATGCATATACAAATATCGGGAACAAAACGTCACAAGTGACGTGAGCACATGCAAAACATATAAGGTTGGTGCACACAACTCAAGACTACAATAAGAGGAAGGACAGAGATGCGATTAAAGACATTCACTGCGAGTTCTTTCATGAAATATGACTAGAAGAAATCACCTGGATGACTTCATACATGGAAGAATGATCGGTAAGCTAGAGGAGGGGCATAGTGTGCCCAGTGTAGCTGAAGAATTCAGAATCATCAAAAATGTAATTTCTCACACTTAAAAAGCATTCTAAACCAATAGGTACAGCATTAGAAAGGTTGGTGGCCCAAGAAAACAACTGCAATGAATAACCAACAAATGGTCCAACAAACGAAGAGAGCCTGAAGCCAGTCAATGAGCACCATAGCTCAACAGCAACTGTGTACAGCAACGGGTAGACAAGTGTCAAAGGTGGTCTATTCGCCCGCCATCCTGAACACTGCATCCCTTTGAAAGTTGGCCATCAGGACCACCATTTAGAGTGGTGCAAGGAGCAAAAAAACTGGACATCTCATCAATGGAGTTGCGTCCTCTTTAAGGATGAGCGTTGTTTTAGACCACAAGCGATTCTCAATGCCAGTTAATTTGGAGAGCAGTCAGAACACAGTTTCATCCCAGTAACATCACAGAAAGAGATGGATACGGTGGTCCTGGTGATCTCGTCTAGGAAGGCATACTGAACAGGGCTCCACATTTTCGATAGAGGTTCTGTAACTGAAGATTGCTATTGTCAGGAGATGATCCTTTCCCATGTGCGTCTGTTCTGAGCTGCTATTGGAGCAGACTTTGTTTTTATGTAAGGCAATGCATAGCCACACTGAACTCCTGCTGTTCAGAACCTACTGGAAAGTGAAGACATCACTCAAATAGATTGGCCAGCATACTAGATGAGACGTACAACAACTAAAACAGATGCTGAATTAGGAATGGACACTCTTACCTCAAGATCTGTTGGACAACCCGTTGGTGAGTATGGAGAGATGGTGTGAAGCAACCATTGCAGTAAGAGGAGGGCATATCCTATACTAAGAAACATCTGCTTGTTGTTCTTATACACAGTCACGTGTAGCAACACTATGAATTCTCTAAAGCGCTTTTGTTTTGATTCCATACTGTATGCACTGTAATAATTTTTTTTCAACTATGCTTTCGTCATTGTTTACATGCAAAATGCTGTTCTCATTTTTGAATTTCATGTCTGTCAGGTGATTTCTCGTGGAGTTATGACAAAAAGAACAACTGTTGCTTAAGTTTTGCACATCAGTATATATGGTACAGTGCATGATACACTTCATTATTTTCTTTAATACCAACAGTATGAATAATATTTCACTTAATATCTACTATATTTATGTATATCATACAAATATTGCATTAAATATAAAGCTTTTTGAATTAGCTGGGCCTTTACATAACTGTAGTTAGAGCCTTTTGCCGCAAATACAGGGCGTGACTATATTTGATGTCTGGCTTATGAAGCAGAGTTATTTTTCATTCATGTTTTCTGAAATATATTCCTATCCTTTGTATATTTACTTGCATGCGATACTTTTTGTCTTAGTCTCCAGCAAACTGGTGCTGTAGTATTTTTTGCTAGGTAATGAAAAAGAATAAATCGCAGAATGGTGGCATGCATAACCATTATTCATAGTTATTGGTGCATAGGTATTGAAACAATGTCAGACAAAATTTGTGATAAAAATTGTTTTTGTAAAATGAATTCAGCAGTAGGAAGCCATGAGCATAGTGTGTGCGTTTCTTGTCAAATTCCTTATGTGCTTGAAGTGCCACTACATTCAGGCAGAGGGTTTGTTTGGTTCATATATTATGCAGTTTTCCCTTTTTTAATGACACTGAATGTTACTGATTACATCAGAATTGTATTAAATTTGTAAAGAAACTTAATGACTATTATGCTGCTCTACAATGACTTACTTGCTACAAGATGGTATCTCAGATGAAAAGAGGAATGCAGTTAAATTTTTTTGGATACTAGATCACTCTGATGGTTGCAGCTATGAAAAATCAGGCATTTCCTTTTGGAGTGGCATTTCCTTTCCTTTATATAAAGGTAAAGTATCTGTCAGCAAGTGACATATTGTGCCATGAACAGGCATTTGATGAAGCAGCAGCAGCTGGTAAACACAGCCACTTTGCTGGTCCTTTCTGTAACCCTGCAGTGCAGCATTCACCTTTGTCTGGTTTTCAGCACCTTATGTAATATAGTCATGTTTCTGATAGAATAGAGAGAGTTTGTTTATATGTGTATACCCTACATATGATGCATGATGTCTGAAAAACAAATTCTGGGATCTTAATTGGGAAAGAATCACTTTGTATATAAAATGTTTTTCATATCCTAGTTTTTTTTTTTATCTTCAGTACACATTTAATATGTTAGGAGTTTCATTATCACTGCTTAATATATGAATAATATAT
Organism: Stegodyphus dumicola; assembly: GCF_044657685.1. Taxonomy (NCBI): domain Eukaryota; kingdom Metazoa; phylum Arthropoda; class Arachnida; order Araneae; family Eresidae; genus Stegodyphus; species Stegodyphus dumicola. Next base: position 190,140,883 of record NC_140781.1, read on the forward strand.
TGTTCTAGGAGACAAGCATGCTTGAAAGATGTGAAGTTGCAGAAAGTAGTAACTGTGATAAATTACATAACTGTCATGCGTGCCATACTGAATATCATTGTGGTTGGCAAACAGATGAAAAGTGTTACACATTTGTTCGTGAATCAAGTAATTTTATTTTCTATATTTCCTGTAAATATATGTTATTTTCCCAGTGGATTAATAAATTCTGTATTTTACTTTTCTAATCTGTCATTTTACATAATATTTAGCTAAGTTGTGGAGACATTAGGTATTTTTTTGAGGCCGGAGAGATTGAAAAATTAGCAACATCTTTGCAGGGAATCGAACCATGGACCTCTATAATACCGGCTCAGCGTGCAGAACCACTACACCACAAAGGCAAGCTAGGAAGGCAGAAGAAATACCTTATGAAGTATTTTGTCTGCATGTGAAATTTGAAAATTTTAATTCGTCATCAGCCCTTTTTTTTTCTCTTCTTTTTTATGTTATGCTGTACTTAGGCAGGAAGAATAATGTGCATAACATTTGATGGTGTTCCTGATTTATTTTTATTCTTTATTATCATTAGAGGGAATGCATAATTTTGCTATTGTAATATGTGGCCTGCTGTGTATTCTATTTTTATTTTTAATCATGTTAAAACTTCATGTGTTAGTCATACATAGGTCAAGCTATGTCATCAGTGTGATTTTTAGTGCTTGGTTTTGATGCAAGCAAAATTATTTATTTTATATATAGGTAAATATTTTCAGTGTAATTAAAGAAAGGAAAATATGAAAGGAAAAAAAAAATTTATAGCTTTTCCTATTAGGAACACTGGATAGCAAGTAGAACATTCCTTTGGAGAAGAAATGACCAGTTAACAGTGTTGATTGGTTGTTGAGGCAGATTTTCTTTCGACCATCCATTAATTGAACATCTGCACACTTTCATGAATTTTTTATACTTTTTTTTAAAAAACTGCTCTAGCTCTTAAGCTTTTAAATCTTAATGTGCAAAATTATTTTTCTTCTTCAAATTTTGAAATTTTTTTTGCAAAATGACTAAACTAATGTGATCCAACCTGTAGTTACCTGAGAGCCAATCAAATGTTTGTATGTTAGAGTTAGCGCCAGAGACATTAAAGAAAGAAAATGAATTGCATATAAATCACTAGTTTCTTAATACTCATGCCCAATGTTTTCTTTTTTGAGGAATGCAAGAATTTCACTCCTCAACCCAAAAAACTGTTGCAGACAATTTCCAGCACTTAGCCAGCACACTTGACAGTACAATAAAATGTCACCATACTCAGCATCCAAATTGTCCACAAATGAAATAAATGCTCTGAGTCTTTGGGCTTTGCCTTCCCTTATTAAATTTACAATATTTACAACAGTTTTCATTCTCTCAGTGAGCCTTAATATAATTATTTATTATTTAAAGCAGTAAGAAGGGTATTTTGTTTTTCCAAATGTTTAAAATTTTTTTTTTCCCAGTAAAAAGGGCAAGTGCCAACAAAATGAATAAAAGGGCCGCATGTGGGCCACAGGTTGGACCACGCTCTACTAAACAATGTGGCACAGCAAAATTTCCTTAGATTGTGATTTAAATAATACTTCTTGTTGTGAATAATTTTAAAAAAATGTTTTTAATTGTGAACCATATGAAATTTCTTAAAAGTATGTTTAACAATTATTGATGTATGATTAGTGTAAAATATAATTGTTTCAAAAGCTATATTCGTAATTTAATGTTAACCGTTTCAGTGGATATAAAGAATCAGTTTTATTTTCCTACGGTTGTTATTTAAAATGGCCAGACATTTGAAGCTTAATACATTCAATAGGAAGGACTAAGCTTATCAGTCATACAACTGTGTCATCATTGAGAAAGTTGCCCAGGCTGTGACTGAATTACTCAAAAAAGAAGTTCTGTCCCTATTTTGATGGAGAACATCCGTGAGGATAGATTCAAGAGTCTTCTACCACAAAACCCTCGAGGACTTAAAGCTCAATATTTTAAGTGCCCCTACTGCAGAAAAATAACATACATTTATAAATAAAATTCTTCTGATTCCCAGGCCCAAGATTTTGACATTTGTCTTCCCTACAACCAAACCATCACAGTGGCATTTTCAAACATTTTATAGTTTTGTTAAGTACGATTGTGTTTAGTAATGATACATCTTATAATAAATTCTATATTTTTTAGAGCAGTATTTGCACATGCAGTATTTGCAACCACATGAAAGTGGTTGCATAGAATTTCTTTGTGTTTCCTGAGAGGTCCTACATTTGTTTCATTCGTGGTTCTTAAAAATCCTTAATTCTATTTAAAGAAATGTGTACAAGTCACGCATGTGCCTTGAAGAACAATTTACTGTTCTTGATCTGCAATGTAAAGTTTACGCAGCTTTAAAACCAGCTAGAAGTTTTTTTTTTTTTTTTTTTTTTTTTTTTTGTTGTTGTTGTTGTTGACATGTGTGTGCTTCTCTTTGCAAGGACATAAGTAGGCATAACCAGGGGTTCTGTAATGAGAAAGAATCTGCTGAAATACAGTTTTTATGTGACATGCAGAAAGGGGACACAAAGAAACCTGGTGTTCCTCAACTTCCTTACTAATTCTTAGTCTGTGCAGATTTGCAATATTCAGAATAGTGTAATTAATTAAATCAATTATCACATTATTGCTCTTCTCTTTTTCAGCAAAATTTTTTAATTTATAAATTTTTTAAAAGTGCACATTAACCCTCTGACGCGCAGTAGTCGTGTTCTGAAACCACCAATTTTTAAATTTTTTTCTTGTCTTTCTGAAATTTTTGAGTGAAAATCGATTGCTGATCTTTTACCTCTAAATAACACAAAATGACTGCAGAATCATACATGTTTTAAGTCTTAATACTTCAGATTGGGTGCCTTTTAAAATTCGTTTTCGATGAGACAAAATAACTTCCTTTTATTAACATAAACAACTTTAAATTTCAAAAGTTATTCATTGCACATCATCATTTCTGATGTAAACAATAAAAAATTGCAATAATTAAACTTCGTATATATAAAAAAAAAAAAAAAAAAAAAAAACACCTATCTGTATTTATGGCATTTGCTTTGTGATTTCAGGGCGCGACCACTGTGCCACTAGAGCATTGTGTCAAAATGCTCACAATCCTCTAGAGGTTCGATGCTCGCGCCTTGAAATCACTGCTCTTCACAATGGTGTTTGCTTGCTTTTCAAATAGGAATATTTATTTTTAGCTGGATATAGATATGGGGCTTTGAAACCACAGAGTTATTTTATTACTAAACAATACATGCACCTGCCCAGTGAAAAGGTCTTTCTTTTCCAGAGATTTTTCTCTGACCTCAACACGCTTCCCAAGCTAGTATTGTGATTTTATAAATTATTTGGTGTGGTTTAAATTTAATGTAAACATACTTTGCTATAATTAAAATTAGAAAGACTTTTGAGACTTTTGAGAAATGTAAATGGAAGAAATCTACCTTTTCCTCTGTTAAACATCTGGGGTTGAGAAAGGAGTTCTACTTTATGTAACTGTATGGATGGGCTGCAGTTAGTTAATGGTTGTTGTACAAGGTGAGACCGAAAAGTAAAGTGACTGATGTCATAATAATAACTGTGTTATATGTTTACACATCAATACATCACTGTCCTTCAAAGTAGTTCCCACCATCTACAATACACGCCTGACAACATTCATACAAGTTCTGGAAACTTTTGGAAAAGTCCTCCTTTGAGACTGTGTTAAGTTCCTTGCTAATAGCATCTTGAATGTCTGAGATGCTTGAAGATCGGTGTCCCTTTAGTGCTAATTTCTGTCGTGGAAAAAAGTCTGCTGGTGCAAGATCAGGGGAATAAGGAGGGTGAAGACATAAGAGAGCATTTTGTTCTTTCCACGACTGAAATTGGCACTAAAGGGACACAGATTTTCAAGCATCTGAAACATTAGTGCTGCTGTTAGCAAGGAACTTAACACAGTCTCTAAGGAGGAGTTCTTAAAAGTTTCCAGAACTTGTATGAGCGTTGTCAGTGTAGACGGCAGGAACTACTTTGAAGGACAGTGATGTATTTTATATGTAAATATATAATACAGTTATCATGGCATCAGTCACCTTACTTTTCAGTCTTGCCTTGTATACTACTGATTGATGCATTCTTCATTGAGCCAGTTTTATGAATTTCTTATTAAATTGTCTCACTGCATTGTGATAATGTGATTCAGCATTGATTGGTTTTCTCTAAATTTACATTCCAGTCTGTTCATGTACTGTCCTTGACTATGGAAGACATGTTCAGTCAGAAACATTTAATCCTCTAGCACTTATAATTAACTGGCCCATGTGATCTTTCACATGGTTGAAGGACAAGGTACCTCTGAAACTCAGCTGGTTGGCGAAAGTCTGCAAAATGAGGTATTTGGCAGATGGAAAGACGGGCCAAGTCTGCAGACCTGAACCTCAGTTATTCTTGCATCTGCCACAGGGACTGATCAGCTGTTTTGTTAACAGTATGATGACTTGCTGTGTGACCTGTATCTGCTAAGGATGATTATTATCTCCGATAGCCTCATTGACGAGTGCCATCTTGTAATATCAGTTTTGACAGTTCTATTCTCAGAGCATAACTTATGATCATCAGTGAGTGCTTTGAACATTCTGAGTCAGTGCATTGTTATGAGCGTAACAGGTACATTTTGTAACAATAAAAACCATCCTGTTTGATTCCAGCTCTTCTGTTAATCAATGAAAGTCATGCTTTATTTAAGACAATTTTATTACATTTCTTGTTTTGAACCAAAAATATAAACATATGTTTTCCCTTGATTTTGTAAATTCACATAGTGTGCATTAGGTCAGCATTTTTCATGCATTGATTCTGCTTTAGAGTGATCTTCCTAAATTATATATGTGTTACATTAAAATAATATACAATATTTAAGCTTACAAGTGTCACAATATAGTTTTTGTATTTATGCGTATCTTAGTATTATACAGCCCCTATTTCAAATAAATAATTTGTTTTAAAAATTTCTATAAGTTTTACTACTGAAAAAAAGTAACAAATTTTTATCTTCCCTCTATATCAGGGGGGAAAATAAAACTGGATTGTTCATCTTTCAGCAAATGATCTACAAGTTTAAAACTCCATTTCAGCTTTATTATGGTATGCCTATTTTCTTTCACACACTAAACTTAGTAGTGTGCAGTGGTGGCTGTTTTGCATGATTTAACAAAGTGAAAGGCTTGCAAAAAAATGCAATTTTCCCTAAATATTTTCATGTGTGATAGTAACTTTGAAAATGCATACAATTTATGGCATTTTTTTCTGCTCCAGAAATAGCGTTCTTTGAATATTAAAGTTTTATTTGTAATTCTGAAAACTTTTTGCATCTTTTTTTCTTTCTGATTTTTTAGGTAATGGTACAGAAAAAGCAATTCTGACTGATGATTACAGAGTGAAATGTGAAATCCCATGCAGCAGTAGATACACTTGTGAAAATTGTACTCAAGGCCCTTGCATGTGGTGCAGTAGTCAGCAGATGTGTATTGAATCAAATGCATATGCTGCTGTTTTCCCCGTTGCCCAGTGTATGGAATGGACAACTCAGATGACAAAATGTCGTGGTATGTAGTTTTATTAATTTTCATTCCACATCTAAAACTAAACTATAGATGGAAATTTTAAACTTTCCCGAATACATGTGTTTAAGTGCTTGTAACAAAGTTTAGAAAAGCAAAATCTTGAATAGAAAAATATTTGCACAGCATTTCCATTTCTTTAGATGTATTAGTTTCAAAAGGCAGATCCCCCCTAAGATATGAAATGAATATTTTAATGTTAATTTTTTTAAAGTTATGAATGTTTATTTGCTTAAAATTCTTACTGTGTGTTCCTGAGACTCAACTATGTTCCTTAGCAATAATGCAATACATTAGATTTTAGCATATTAATAAAAAAAATAATTTTTGTAAAAAAATATTGTATGTATATTTTTGGAAATATGCTATTTTCATTTTGTATGATCTCTAGTTATTTTAGATATTTTACTTTACAAAATGATTCATTGTGAGTAATTTAAGTATATATAATGGTACTTACATACTATGACGACTACGTTATTTAAGACAATTTTATTACATTTCTTGTTTTGAACCAAAAATATACACATGGTTAATCTTTGGATTATGGTAACTTGGCAATTTTTGGGCGAAACCTTGGCAACCAACCCTGCTACAGCAACCTGCTAGTTTTGTTTTGGACGCCATTTTGTTTTCACGAAGTAAAGGCATGTTTTTTTTTTTTTTTTTTTAACTCAACATTTTTCCCAACAATCTGCTAGCCGAATTACGCTTATAATAGAACTTTTATGGAACAAAAATGCTTAATTATGATGAAGATTAGGTACAAAATTGGGAGAAAGTGCAGAATTGCAAACTGCTTGCCACGTTTTTAAGAACTGCACATACACGGTATCATCCATGTACACGTCGACCTATTTTCACTTAAAAAAAATGCCAGAATTGCACAAAAATGGCTTTGCGCACACTCTGGACTTTACACTGCTAAAGTCCTAGCTAGTAACCTTTATCGCCTTACCAAAATGTCGCCAAAGTACCTGTTACCATATTCCAAAGATTAGCCATAAACATATGTTTTCCCTTGATTTTGTAAATTCATAGTGTGCATAAAACCGGCGACCATTGTAGGTTATACAGGTTAAGATAGGTTATAGAGGGCACTTAAAATAAAGAGTATTATCCTGCACTTGCTATTACCACACCTTTTTTTGCTACATTTACACGAATTATTACATTTAGGTTAAACACATGAAACTTTTTGTAATTATTTTTTTCCCAGTGGATATCATCATTTTTCAACTTCCTTCAAATGAAGAAGCGATAGAATTTTTCAGAGAGCCTGAAATTTTACCCAAGGAACGTGTTTGTAAAGACTGTCATGATATGAAGTTTTATAATTCAGGATTTTATTGGAGATGCAATGTCAAAATTGTCAATAAAAGTTTGCTGTCCGAACTGGTACGTGGTTTGAAAACATTCGTATTGAATTTTTAAAAGCTTTAAGATTTATTTACTTTTGGGCATATGAACAGTTGTGCATTAAATGGTGCAAACACGAATTGGATTTATCCAATAAGACTGCTATTGATTGGAATAACTATATGCATGAAGTGTGTGTGAAGGATTTGGAGGATAATCGAAATATTAAAATTAGAGAGCCCGGAATGATTGTTTAAATTGATGAAAGCCTTTTTACGCGTCGAAAGAATAATGAAGGTCATATCTTGTCACATCAGTGGGTCTTCGGTGGAATTTGCCAGGAGGCAAAAGAATCATTTCTAGTCAGAGTTCCACATTGGAAGGAACAACATTAATGCATGAAATCCAAAATAATATTGCTGAAGGCTCAACAATAATGTCAGATTCGTCGCCTGGATATCAAACAGAGGAGATCATTGCTGCTGGTTTTGAACATTTTAAGGTGAATCATTGATACAATTTTGTTGACTCATCTATGCAGACTCGTACTCAATACATTGAAAGGATGTGGGGTTCCGCAAAATGGAGGGACAAGCAACAACGTGGGACAAGCCGCCATCATTTGGATTCCCACCACTTTACCATTAACTTTGTTTTCTTTTAAACAGTTTTAAGTGAGATAATTTTATTTTAATTCATATTTAGTTATGTATATTATTGCTTATATATATATATATATGTAATAATAAAATTCCATAGTCAAAAATACACTTAAAATTCTAACTGTATGTTCTTTTCATTTTTAATGGCGACTGTCTCTTATCTGAAAGTACGTGGAATTAAATCCACAGCCCGTAGTCAAGTTGTTTTCCCCACTTTTTCTACATGTACAGTTATAGAATGTTCTGGAGATATTTGAAGCGAAATGAAATGGCTGACAAGGCTGATGTCATTTCGCTTCAAATATCTCCAGAACATTCTATAACTGTACATATAGAAAAAGCGGGAAAAACAACTTGACCATGGGGCTGTGAATTTAATTCCTTGTACTTTCAAATAAGATACCGTCACCATTAAAAATGAAAAGAACATCAGTTAGAGTTCTAAGTGTATTTTTGACTATGGAATTTTAATATTACAAATATATATATACGTTTATTTATAATATGTATATATATATTTGAGATTTTTGGTTTTTAAGGTTTTGTTCTTTTGTAATTAGGACTTTTATTTTTAAAAGAATTTATAAACATAAATGAAAAAAACAGCAATGAAGATTTTTATTGGCAAATGTTGCCAAGGTAGTCGTTATAGTACGTAAGTACCAGTTTTATTTGCTTATTTAATAAATATTAAGTGGTATTTATTGAAGTAGTTATGAGGTAAGCTGAGATTCCGTGTATATTTATTGGTTTGCAATCAGATGAGATTCACACTTATTTATGAGGTAATCTATTTCCATTTTATCATATCAAAACTAAAGAGAGAAAAATCCTGATTTAAATTATATCTTTGGTGTTAAAATATAAAAGTTGAGGATTTATTAATCACATCAGTATTTTGTTGTATTTTGTGTATATACAGAAATCGGATAAATAATTATCCATATTAAATGTGTATGAAAGGAACTATATCAAATATTACATCAAAGCACCTGTTCTAGGAGAAGGGAAACAAGAATTCATGTGTGTAATGTCTGCATCAAATGATTAATTTTGTATTCAGTCCTAGTATCTTCATACTCGAATCGCATTATACTTGCTACGTATTGTATATAATTAGCTTGTATTAATAACGATTCTAAGAAGTAACCCAGGATATAATGTAGAAAATAGGTGGCATCCGTAGTCACACTCAAGAGTGAGGAATGTGGAAAGTGTGTGAATTATTAGTTAAAATATAAAGATTGGCTGTTTAACATCGTATTCAGAGAAAATGTCAAGATTCTTCAGTTTTTAGTTTTTACCTCGTATAAATATTCCACTAGGAAATATACGAAGGCGAAAGGTTTCTTTCTGAAGTATGGAATGCCATGTAGTTTTTTTTACTGTATTTGTACAACCCTTTATGCATGATGATGACTGTAATCTTCATAAAAGATACTAAACTCTGACCTCTTCCAGAATTCAACATTGATGTGTGCTTAGTCTTACGACAATAAATACAGAAAAGAATCTTTGAAGATGCAGCTACATTGAGCTACCTATTATTGACGGCTTCTGTTCGCCATCCACTGCTTTGAAATGAAGTAATTTAGCTCTTCCACTTTACAGAATTTTCTTCTCACAGCACTAATTCTCCAAGTATAAAAGCTTGGAAAAATTCTCACACTCTTTGATACACTTCTGATGAAAGGCATGCCTTAAAAATGGTATATTTAGATTTGAAATTCTATTGGAATTATCAATATGAGATTCCTATCGCTAACAACATTATCGTTCAGTGTAATAATATATTTATTTCAAAGAAATTTTAGCCTGTGTATTCTATGTGAATTACACGATTCTCAATAAAACATTATGGTTACATGAAATTTTTATTCTGATCATTAGTTGAAATTGTTAGAAATAACAGATGAATTTAAAAGGTATTTTAATTTCATTCAAATGACATGAAATTTGCTATAAAATTACTGTTTGTTAATTACATGTGGCATAAATACAGAGATTAAAACTAATAATATGCTGATAACATAGCATGTTGTATACAAGAATAAGATAGCTGTGCCAGTTATTAAATGTAATTAGGCTTAGCATTGTGGCAATACCTAAGTGTTTTTCATAATTCTACCAAAATACCTTTCATATTTTATTTCTGTAATTTTCATGTTCATTATTATATCAAGGGTATTTATGTTTCAGGCCTGAATTGCCGTGACATTCAAACTTGTGATCAGTGCCAGAAAAATCCTCGCTGTGGCTGGTGTGATGATGGTAGTGGTACAGGTTTAGGAGTGTGTTTGGAAGGCTCTGCATCAGGCCCAGTTGTGCTAAATACTGCTGTGTATTCTTTAAATAACACAATTTGTCCTGCTTCCCAGTGGTATTTTACATCTTGTCCTGGTAATTATTTTCTCACTTTCTTTACAGATATGTCATATTTATTGTACATTTAAAATTTTAAATATGTAAAAATTAATTTCTATTACTCTTTTTATTAAAAAATTGACTGTACTGACATTACAATAGCTTTCCTCTTTTTTATTTATTTTCTATTTTGTACATAAAAACTTTTTTAAATGTTTAATTCATTACGTAAAAGTATGATGTTAATAGAGAACAAACACCAAGTGTTATATTGCCGGTATAAACAAGCAACAATTTTTAAAATAATATAATGGCTATGCAAATATTTTGTCTTCTGTATATTAATAAACAATGAAGAACATAAGTAAAATTATTTTAAAGATACCTTTGTTTTTGTGTAATGTTGAATGGGTTGCAAAAATTTGAGCCTCCTAGCTAGCATTGGGATAGTGAGCTATTTGCTCTATACTTTACCTAACTAATTGTCTTATTTGAGTTTGTGTGATAATTTCAAGGCACCATACTTTTCTTTCCTCTACTTCTTTCTCAGTAGATTGCATAGTTAATTCCAGTTGATTTGGACATGTTGTGACCATAGCATTTTGGGTGCAATTAAATAACTTTCTCTCCTCCTTAATGTACTAATTTGATCACACTTGTTCTTAAGTTTGATTCTTAAAAATAAATAAATAAAGAGCCCCTTCAAACATTATGAAAATTGGTAAATTGCCGCGTACTAAAATGTTGTAGAAGTTCAGTTTACTTTTGCTAGCTGAATAACTGACATTGACATTTAAAGAAATTTGTTACATTTCTTGTTTACTTGCATATGTAACGAACAAATACATCTTTGAGTATTCTTTAAAGTTGCTCATTAAAATCAAAGAAAATTGAAGAAATGAAAATTAAAAATACTTCTTTTGGGTATGCAAATTTTTACTTATTATTCATGACACAATTCAGTATCCCTGTTTTGTGTAACACTGATGGAGGAGAAATTTTTTTAAAAAGTTTTTGATGATGCATTACCTTATTAATTGCAGCTTTGATCAAAATTAATATGTGTTCTATAAAATAAGCTTAAACTCATAACAAATTTTGAGTGTATTTTATTGAGCATATTCTGAAATAAAGAACTAACATTGAAATTTCTGAATGATAACAATTTTTTCGACACCATATTAAGTTATGCTATCGCATATTTTAATAGTTAATGAGTAGGGCAGTTCATAAAAGCAGAGTTTCAAAGTATTATTCATAAGATGGTTTCTGTCATGAAAGTTGATTGAGTGTTGAAGTGTTATAAGATGTCTACATCCCCCCAAAAAACACCTTCAAGAAGAAAAGTCAGCTAGTTGAACTAAATAATATGGACAAAGATTTTAACTAAATGTAAACAAGTTTGGCTTTAGTGTACTGAGTTCGATAATGACAAAAGAGGTGAGCAGTGATCTGGTTGACTAAGCACATTCTGCTATGGATAGCAATGTTTGCTTTGTTGAAGGTTTTTATTCAAGATATTTACCACATTTATCTGAGCAGTTTTGATAAATAACAATGTTTTCCAGGGGGATAGCATGCAGAGTATCATTCATGAGTATCTTGGCTGCCAGCTGTTTCTTTTTAGTGTCTAAGCAGCTCAGATTATCACAAAAGTATGAGAATTGATTTTATACGCATGATGTGGTTTAATAATAAAAGTGGGCATATGACTTCTGAGACAAAGCAAGTGTCCATGTCATAGAAACGCTCATTATTAATTTCCTGTAAGAATTCAAAATACCTCCTCCTATAAAGAAAATTACGGCAGTGGTCTTTTATGACCATTTGGACATGCTTCTAGTTGATTTTCCCACCAGGGAAGTGACAGTTAATATTGCCAATTACTCTGAACACTGGGCCCATAACGTTTTAAGCGATTTGCAGAAAACTATGAAAATTTTTCTTCAAAAGCATAATGTTCCTACATTACAATACCTGATCACATTCCACCATTATGTGTGATTTGTTATGTCACATCTGTTTAGATCATCCTTCTTACAGCCTGCATCTGGCATCACTTCAGACTTTTGAAGAAGCACTCAAATGTATATTCTTTCACAATTGATGCCGAGTTCAGTAAGCTGCCATGGCATTGCTTCAGTGACTGGGTACTGATTTCTTGGACATAGACATCAATGCTTTATTCTACTTGCATCCTTTCTTTTGTTGCATCATTCTAGGCATATATTTAGGAAAGGAAACTGTGTTAGTAAATGATCTAAAAATCCTGAACTGCTTCAAAGAGTACTACTGTTGTATATCCATATGTAATGAAATGTATATAATGTGTAATGCTTGTACAATTTGTCCATAAGAGGGCTCTTTTTGAATTGTCTTTTTAAAGTGTGCTAACTGATAGATTTTGAACTATAACACTAAAAATAATTACATAATAAATATGCATCTCTAATTTAGAAGTCAAACAAGAAAAATCAGCATTATCTTTGCAAATTTTCACAGGACTAGTTTTGATGGTTTTACTGAACCATCATCCTCATCTGCCAAGGCACAAATGAATGAGATAAGGTAAAGTGATTAGATAAGATAAGCATGGCTGGAGAAAGAAGAACTAAAACATAATTTCCTTAAAGTCTGAAGGCAAAGATGGATTGGAAATAGGGTTTTTAACTAGAACAGAACAAATTTTTTGAATGTGAAACGCCTCTAGAAAATCTTAATTCAATCATTTTTTGAATAATTTTGGCTGCAGAAAAATTGAAAGTGTGATTTTTGGACCAACAATGCTGGGCAACAAAGAACTTCTGTGTCTCCTTTTTTCTAACATATGCCTCATGTTCCTTAATGTTTAATTTTAAGGCTTTCTTAGTTTGACCAATGTAAATTAAACCACACTGGCTAGGAACCCTGTAAATACCCAAGTAATACATATCCGGAATGGGGTCCTTGAGTTTGTTATTATAAAGACTTCTGTTCAACTGTAAGATGTTCATTATTATTTGCTCGAAAAGGCAAAAAAAAAAGTGGATTTGTAACTTTTGATGTTTTTGACCCCTTAGATGATGATTCACTTTCAAACAAATCACTGTTATCTATATTGAGACTATTTTAAGAAGAAAAGGTCAAAAAAGTGTTTTAAGTATTTTTTTTAAACAAGTTAGAAGAAATCTACATTTGATCTTGAGTCCCACAAGCTCGACTCCTGATTACTTGACATTCTATATAACTCTTTTTCTTTTTTTTATATATACATAATTCCTAAATTATTTCTGATGGTTTAATAGAAAGTACCTTTGGAAAAAATGTGCTAGTTTATTAATAGCTAGATTGTAATAATTTCTAACATTGCCTCTATGATTGAAACAGTTTCTGAAACACAACATTTTTTTAAAATTGCCATCGTTTCAGCCCACATTAAGTTTATTTTATTATTGTATTACTGATTTAAGTACTGTATGTGGCAGGTGTCACCTATCAAAGTCAAGTTTGGCACTGAACATGCTTATAAGCAATACCTCATGATTTCAGCTTAAGGGATTAACTGCATATATTTTAAGGGGGAAGTTTTTTTATATGATGATAAAATTTCTGAGTTTTGTTAATATTATATGCAATGAAATGTTTTTCTCAGTACTACTATTCAGTTTTGTGAGATATAATTTATTAAAGTGGTGTGAGATATAATTTAACTCTAATAAAATAATTTATGAACTAATAATTTCCATTTCTATTATATGATTGTCAATTAGCATAATAAAGTTTTGTTATATTTGAAATTCATATATGTTAAATGTTAAATATGAACCTACTTGCCGTGAAAGGTTTCTACTTCCTCTTAGGGAGGAAACTAAACTCTTAAGAATTTTTGCTAATTTCCAAACTTTTATTGATCGTATAGAGAACGGTAAGCATTTTGCGTTGTGAAAAAATGCATCCCGGGACCGCGCCGTGAGAGGATCGAAAACATAAGAAAAACATATACAAGATATATAGGAAAAACATATTAAAAATATAAAGAAAACATACTGTAATAGGTTTCCAGATTAAATATCAGTTTATTCAATTACATCACAATAAAATAAAATCTTAACCTCATCTGAGAGTCTAAGGAGAATTCTTCAATTTGTCATTTACCCTTTTTTTTTTTTTTCATTTAAATTCATATAAAAACTTTAAGGTTTGTCTTGGTAATTTAAAGGGGAAAGGGAAACAATTTAATGCCTGAGAATTAATTTAAGATTCGACGCTGTTTTTACATTCCAAGAAAAGTTATTGAAAACCCATTCAAAGTTCAAACACAAAAAAATAGCACTTAACTTGGTTGGACATCTTGAAGTGGAGGACTCGTATCTTAATAAGCGTTGACGTCGGCCGGGCTCATCTTTACACTGGTTCTCATAATGTCGACGTTATTTTACCACTGTAGAACAGAAACAGGAGCACTGCTGCCCAGGACGGCTATCCGCTTGGTCTTGAAAGTCTAAAGTCAACACGCAGGTAACTCGTTCAAATTTCGCCTCTTTACCAGAACGCGGCAAGGGAGCATGTTTGCAGCTTCCGGCCAGCAACGTTTTTTCTAGGCAATTACGGCTCGCCTATTCTTACTCAGCCCAAGAGCAAGCTTCACGAGTAACGTCCAAAAGTCCAGCCAGCCCGTAAGTGAGTGCTACTCGAATTTCCTTCATCTCCTCCACAAACGCGGGCTCCCACTATGGCTTCACTTATTGCCCCTTAATTTTGGCAAAATTTGCGTTTTCAACTCCAGAATGCAGAAATAAGGGTGATCGCGCATGCGCGCCCTTCTTCACTTAGCCAACAACCGGACCCTCAATCGCCAAAAACCTGAATGACTTACATTGAAAGACAAGTAGCAACCTTTGACCTTTTTGTCACGTACTTCCTCTCTTAAGGTCAACTCCACAATGAAAATTCCTTCTAGAACATTCTAAAGGACAAGCGCGCGAAATCATGACTTGGCAAAAAAATTGCCTCCCTTTCCCTGCTTCTTTCACAATGAATCAAAGTTTGTACAAGATTTGCAAATAGAGGAAAATAAATAATATTCTTTTAAACTAAATAATATTCCCAGAAGCATCTGTTTTTCCCCAAAATTAAAGCTTTAAAATAAATAATTCAGAATCAAATAAAAATTAAGATTTCCATAAATCAGAAAATCATTCACATAGTTTTTATAACGCTATCAGACAAATTCTCTACACAACAGTTTCTGAGTTGTGTTAATATTATATGCAACAAAATGTTTTTCTCAGTGTTAATATTGTTATTGGTGTTTGTGAGATACAGTTTAAATAAAATAATTTATGCACTAATAATTTTCATTTTTAGTATATGGTTGTTTATCAGCAATATAACATTTATAAATAGTTATTTTTTAGTAAGAATTAAACTTTTAATTATATATTATCTATTACTCCATCACAATAATTCACTCAGACTAAAAGCTTATTTGAATTTAAGTTCTGTGGAAGTGAGGTTGGCTTCTAAACTCAAACTAGTGCTTCTGTTTGAATCACAAGTAGGTATTGACTTTGGTTGGAGTACTTAGTGTAAGTGAGATTATTCATGAACTGTAATTAGGCAGGGACTTAGGTAGATCTGATTTAAAGGTAAGAGGAAGTAGCAATTTAAGGTGTCTTTTTATGCAAATTAGTTATTGATATTTGTATATAGTTATTGATATTTAGCAGTTAGCTTCTTTGGAATCTGTGTTACAAGTCACACAATTATTATTATTATTATTATTATTATTATTTTTGTACATTATCTTTAGTTTGCATGACGAGCAGTGGGATAAAAAAATGAATTGATATTTAGTTGTGTTATTTCTTGTGTTGCTAATAACATGGTGTGGCTCTTTATATAACTGTCACTAGATCAAGTTTGCCAGAGAGTATTTTAGCTAAGAACTAGAATGTAATGTTTTTTAAAATTAAATCTAATTTTTTTTAACTTAAAAATATTTTATTTAGTTTGATTATTCTGTAATGTTACAATTGTTGCAGAGATTAATAATTCTTAAATCTTTCAGCCTGCCAGTGTAATGGACATAGCACTTGTGTTAATGGCACTGATAAATGTATTATGCCATGCCAGCATCTTACAGAAGGTATGCTGATTTCTTAACATTTACGGTTTAGTTATAAACATTATTTTTTAACTATGCTAAATTCAAATAATAGTTTGGCAACAAAATCATCAAACCACAAAACTGGAATTCTGTTTATTGTTAGGAATGGGTGCATGTAATCATCAATGGATTTTAGAGAGTGAATTCTTAAAAGTTATTTTCTTTGAAAATCTTCTAGATGCAGAATCATACTTTTTGCATTAAAATTAAAAAAAAAAAAAAAAAAAAAATAAAAATAAAAAAAATAAAAAAGGTGTATTTTTATCTTACTTGACTAACTCTTGTAAAGAATTCATTGGCAATTTCGTTTATGTACATCTTCCAGGGAGAATTTTAATATTTTTCTACAAATATATTTAGTTGAATGATTAAGTTTTTCTATCCTTATTTAGTAAATAAGCAATGTGCAAAATCATTTGAGTATACATGTGAAACGTTTATCTGTATATCTATATGTATATCTGATCTTATTTCACTTAATTTTAACTGTAAATTAGGATCTGCTTTTAATTTTGTTCTGTATTTATTTTTCGAATGTAATATAAAAGAAAATCCTTGTTCACACAAATAAGTTTTGCAAAAAGGGATAAAAATTTAATAATAGCTTTATTTGAAATGCTTAAATTCTTTTTTTCATTTCAGCCGAAAGTTAATAGCTGTTTTGATATTTTCATTTAGAGTTGAATTGCATGAAATTTCTATCAATTGTTCTTTTCCTTCACAAAATAAACTTTTCAGTACATTTGAACAAAATGGATTTCTAATTTTAATTTTCACATGATTTTCTTTTTCATAATCCATGGGAAAATACATGTTGAAATTATTTATCAATGAGTAACAATGATTTTTAATGTCGGATGCTAATTCTTTTATTTTCAAATTATTTTTGGTTAGAAAACTTTCCAAAAGTGGTAAAAAGCTTAAAATATCATTATCCAATTCTTTGATTATTAGCTCGAGTTTTTTATCATGCATTTATTTTATCTGCAATGGTAAACAAATTAACATTTGTCAATTTAATCCTAAATTTAATTTATTTAACTTTCCAAAAATATTAGCTAAATATGCAAAAGGAGCCAACCATAATTCACTAAATAGGCAATTTTTGCAATTCAGATTTTGAATCACAGAGGAAAATTTGTATTTCTGATTGAAGTTCAAAAAGATGATTAAAATTTTGCCTATGTATAACCACCTGTTAAATTTAATCTCCATTATCAATCTCAGGACGGCTAGGGGTAAGTTGGGCTTTCACTTTTCATTCAATCGGGATAACTCTTGCATTTTATAAATGCTTTATTGTTACAACAATTATATACATATATACATATCATTACGGAACATTCTTAACATTAATCCTTTTCTCTCGCTTCCCGATTCTCGATTGATATCGTGCGCCCCCTATCGGCGGCTTTTCTACAATGCCATCTATCGGCTGATAACATTTGGTCATTCTGACCTGACAATCGTCCCGATTGTTCAGAGTACAAATCAATTTTATAATTAATACAATTTTCTACTTCGACTCTTATACACAATACTAAACATACATATTACTAATACACTAAGAAGAATACACATTATTCTAAATTTTGATATGATAATAAACTTACTAAACTATTTTCACATACATAAATTCACATATTTTCTGATACATTAGCATAATAATCGAAAATTTTCTGGAAATCATTACAAATACGTTATATATATGAAATAACTCAATTTTTTTTTCAGTCCTAAAATAATTCAAAACAAATGCACTAAAGTCTTTCAGCTAATGTTCAACAGTTCAAAGTCAATTAATGTTCAAAAGTTCAAAGTTTCTAAGGTTTTCTATCAGCAAGCATACGTAAATAAGCACACACAAACAAAAAAGGAAAGATCTCACCTTAATCACAGGGTAGAGAACTTCCATCAGCCCTTACGAACAGATCTGATTGGATTCCGTCAAGGAATTAAGCTTGATAACTGGTCAGTATCTTCATCGTCCCCGTCGTCATCATCATATTAAATCTGGGAGAATATCCATGTAATCAAATGGAGTCTTATTTGTAGTTTTGTTTATCATGTTGTTAAGATTTCTTTCTGTCTCTTTTATTTTTTAATCCCAATCTCTGTGTTGTTTATCCATCCAACTTGTCATTATCGTTCCTAAAATTTTTCTGTTGACGTGCTCTACCATACCGTTGGCTTGGGGCTGTTTGGTAAAATTCAAAGTATGATGTATTCCGTTATCTGTACAATACTGCTTAAATTGGTGAGAAGTAAAACACGATCCTCTGTCACGTATTATTCCTTCCGGTAGTCCAAAATCATTAACAAAATTCTTCAAAAGACTGTAAAACATTTTTAGCACTAGTATTCTTAACTGCAAAAATTCTCACGAACCTAGACATGTTATCAATTATCACTAATAGTTCTGGATTACCTCTCGAACTCTTTACGAAAGGACCCAAGTGATCCATGTGAATAATAGCAAACGGTCTTATACCAGGTTTTATGGGATGTAACAGTCCTTGTTGCTTGCCACCTGTCGCTTTATTCATAAGGCACTCAATACATGCTGATATGTGTCTTCGTATGTATCGTTTCATGTTTGGGAACCAATATAATTCCTTAATTTTGCTAACTGTTCTATCCACAGAAATGTGACCAAATAAATCATGGAATTTCACCACTACACTCTTCCTCATGCTTTTTGGAATCACATAGAGTAGTCTCTCCTTTCCATCCACTACGGTTTTCCAAAAGAGTCTATTCTTCTTAAACACGTAATTCATAATTATTTTTTTCTCCTCAGCAGGTCGTTCCTCTTGTTTCTTTTTGAAAATTTCGATAATTCTTTTCAGGTCATTGTCAGCATGTTGTATCATTAGTATTTGCTCTTCTTCGGTTAGGGACTGGCAGACTTCAAAATTTTCAGCTATTCTTGTCATTGTATCATCAGCTTCTGATACAGGACCTCTGCTCAAAGCATCAGTATGTGATAGTCTTTTTCCTGACCTATGCTTTATCTCAAAATCGTTTTCTTGAATCAAACTACACCAACGGGCTATTTGAGGATTTGTAGTCTTCTTCGCATTCATATATATTAGAGCTTGACAGTCAGTAATAATTGTAAATCTTATGCCGATTAAGAACTGTCTTAACCTGTCCAACGTCCATACGATGGCCATTAACTCCAATTTGCTGGAATGATATTTTATCTCTGCTTCTGTTGTTTTCTTACTGACACAATAAACAAGATGCCATTTTCGAACTTCATCACGTTGCATTAGCATTCCACTCAAACCTTCTGCACTTGCATCACAATGGACTTCAGTATCTGTATGCGGTTGATAGTGAGCTAATATGGGCTTATCAGTCAGTTGTTTCTTCAATAGTTCGAACAACTTCTTTTGTTCTTGCTTCCACTCGAAGTCTCGATTCTTCTTTGTCAATCTGGTCAATGGTTCGCTCTTTAACGCATACTTCGGCACAAATCGTCTGAAAAATCCAGTCAGGCCCAAAAATCTTCGCACTTCGTGCACATTCTTTGGTTCCGGAAATTCTGTTATGGCTTTTATTTTTCTAGCTCCCAGTCTAATACCGTTTATAATAAAACCCAAGAAATCCACTTCTCTTTTCCCAAATTCACATTTAGATAATTTCAAGGTTAAATTTGCTTTTCATAGCCATTCTAATACCTCTTTAAATTTGAAAATCATCTCCCCAAGATTTTGCAGGAATAAGTATATCATCCATATAACACAACACCTTAGTATTCAACAAGGAGCCTAGGACATATGACATAAGGCGCTGAAATTTAGGAGCATTTACTAACCCAAATGTCATCCTTTCGAACTGTCCTGTTTCATCTGGAGTAATGAATGCCATCTTCAATTTAGCTTCTTCTCTTAAGGGTGTTTGCAAATAGCCATGGGCTAAATCCAGAGTAGTGAAAATTTTACATCCTCCTAAACATTCTAAAAGATCATCTATTCGTGGCAAAGGGAACTTATCCTTTATCGTCTGAATATTAAGTCTGCGGTAATCAATTACTAGTCTGTATTCCCTTGTTTTTTTCTTTACTAATAACACTGGACTAGCGTAAGGCGATCTAGTTTCGGAAACTATCCCATTATCTTTCCATTCCTTAACAATTTCTTTTATTGCATTACGTTCAGCTGCATTCGTTTTGTATGGGCGAGAAGACACAGGCCTACTCCCGTCAATTTCTTTGATGTCCATTTTTATTAAGTTCGTGCAACCTAATTCACTTAAATTAAGAGCAAAGCAATCCCTAAATTCATTTACTAATTTTAAGATATCAGTTCTTTCACTATATGTAGTTACCTCATCAAATTTTATATCATCTATCTTTATTTGGTGAATATTTTGAGAAATGGAAAATACATGGTTTTGTTCTTCATCTTTGTTTATATTGGGCTTGTCTATTTCCTTTAATTCCCAATCTTCTGTTATATCTATTACCCTGCTGATACAGTGATTTTCTTTTAATCTGATGTTATTGTGTCCTATGTTCATAACTGGGACTGTTACCCTACCATTTGTAACCTCCATTACTGAATCCGGACTTCCATGCTTGCTTTGAAATAAAATCAGTCCATTATTTATATCTGGGGCTACAGAATGCACAAAGTTTATCGTGTTACTTTTTATTTCTATTGGTTTCTCAGAATATAACTTAATGTGTTTACGCTTCGTTTCGTTTATCAATTGCATGAATGGAATTTTATTAGCATACCATATATTAAACGAATCCCCTATTTTCCCATAAGCCAACATCTGATCTTTCAAAATATCTCTCTCAATAATTAGGTCATACGGCTGTACTTCATCATTTACGATAAACAAATTCGCAGTTGTTTGGATTTCGCCGATTCGAAGTGAAACATGAACTTTTCCCAAGGTCGGTGTGGATGCGTGATTTACGCTCCCGATTCCAAACAATTTTTTTGTTTCTGGTTGCACTGGTAATCATAATTTTGAAAAGACCGTAAATCTTAATAGACTGACAGCGCTTCCAGTATCAATCAAACATTCGATAGGTTTACTTTCGTTAATTATTGCTTTCTTCAAATACTTTGAAACGTCAGATAATCCATCATGATTCGTCGCGACACTATTTTGATCTTTCATTTTGTCATTCTTCATTTCTTCGTGACTCTCTGTCTCACTCGGAAGACATTTGGCGTCACAACTTAAGCTAGAATGTTTACGCTTACATGTCGTGCAGTGCTCTTTTGATTTACATAAGCGGACCATGTGAAATTTCTGGAAACATAGAAAACATCTCGCGTTCTGTTTTAAACTTTCTAATTTCTGTTCGCGTTCCTTATCACAATTTTCAGAACTGTGCTCAGAATTATTGCAAAAAATGCAAATTTTCTGAAATGTGCTCAGTGCGGTTGCGTTAGGAATTGAATCTTGCTGCTTCCCTTTAAACTTCTGAAATCTATTCCCCTTTTCCGAAAATTTAGTAACTGACAGTTTATAGTCTACGCTTTTAAGTGATTCATTATTTTCCCTTGTTTGATGAAACAAAAATGTTCGTTCTCGCGTTTCTATTTCTCTTCTAAGAAATTTTAATAATTCTGTTACATTCCAAGAATCGTCTATTTTATGCTGTCTATAAAAATCTAGCACAATGGAATCTGGAATAAGTTTGGTTAGTAGTGGAAACAACAAACTTCCATACGAATTCAGTTCGACACCAAGAGTTTGTAAACCCCGTACTTGGATTTCTATCGTATCGTATAACTCCCTTAACTGTTTCAAATACGAAGCTGATTTTACTGCACTTAAATTTAACAAATGGTTAATATGAGATCTTACAATAATTTCTTTTTTCCCGTATCTTTCTTTAAGCAATTCAACTGCTAAATCATAATTATTTTCCGATACCAATAGTCCTTGAATACTAATTAAGGCTGGTCCTTTCAAGAAAGCTTTAAGATAATTATATTTATCTACTTTAGATAAGCATTCCTTACTGTGAATTGCATTATCGAACTGTGACCAAAATTCCTGAAACTTCTCTAAATTACCCTCAAACGGTTCTACATGAAGTTTTTTCAAATTTATTCTGGGTTTGTCTGGTTCACTATTCGAAATAAGTGAAGAATTATTCTTCAACAAAAAATCTCCCTTATTTCTATCTGAATTCTGAAGATAATTCTTAACTTTCGATTTCGCATAGATGATACGTTCTCTGTATTCCTGATTATTCTCGACTTCTGTTTCTAGATCAGATACTTCAGGAATTAAATTCTCAATTTCTAGATCTAACTTAAATATCTGATCTGCTTTTCTTGTAAATTCATATCGCATTCTTCTAATGATTTTGTATCTACAATATCCTGTTCTAATAATTCACATATTCTGTTAATTACTTGTGTTGTTAACCTTCTTAACGTTTTACGTTTTGTTTTTGTTTTATCTAAAGCTTTCTGTGTATTCTCATCCATAATATTACCTAATAATATAATTCTATACTTCTAAATTCTGTTAGAAATATTCTACAGTTCGCATGCATTCAAATCTTTAAAAACGAAACTTACCCCTTCTTCGATGTTCTTGGTACATGAGTCATTCAATGCCTGCTTGCATCAATCCATCCCACTTCTGAAATGTTAGCTTTAATCTCTGTTATCAATCTCGGGACAGCTAGGGGTAAGTCGGGCTTTCACTTTTCATTCAATTGGGATAACTCTTTCATTTTATAAATGCTTTATTGTTACAACAATTATATACATATCATTACGGAACATTCTTAACATTAATCCTTTTCTCTCGCTTCCCGATTCTCGATTGATATCGTGCGCCCCCTATCGGCGGCTTTTCTACAATGCCATCTATCAGCTGATAACATTTGGTCATTCTGACCTTACAATCGTCCCGATTGTTTAGAGTAAAAATTAATTTTATAATTAATACAATTTTCTACTTCGACTCTTATACACAATACTAAACATACATATTACTAATACACTAAGAAGAATACACATTATTCTAAATTTTGATATGATAATAAACTTACTAAACTATTTTCACATACATAAATTCACATATTTTCTGATACATTAGCATAATAATCGAAAATTTTCTGGAAATCATTACAAATACGTTATATATATGAAATAACTCAATTTTTTTTTTCAGTCCTAAAATAATTCAAAACAAATGCACTAAAGTCTTTCAGCTAATGTTCAACAGTTCAAAGTCAATTAATGTTCAAAAGTTCAAAGTTTCTAAGGTTTTCTATCAGCAAGCATACGTAAATAAGCACACACAAACAAAAAAGGAAAGATCTCACCTTAATCACAGGGTAGAGAACTTCCATCAGCCCTTACGAACAGATCTGATTGGATTCCGTCAAGGAATTAAGCTTGATAACTGGTCAGTATCTTCATCGTCCCCGTCGTCATCATCATATTAAATCTGGGAGAATATCCATGTAATCAAATGGAGTCTTATTTGTAGTTTTGTTTATCATGTTAAGATTTCTTTCTGTCTCTTTTATTTTTTAATCCCAATCTCTGTGTTGTTTATCCATCCAACTTGTCATTATCGTTCCTAAAATTTTTCTGTTGACGTGCTCTACCATACCGTTGGCTTAAGGCTGTTTGATAAAATTCAAAGTATGATGTATTCCGTTATCTGTACAATACTGCTTAAATTGGTGAGAAGTAAAACACGATCCTCTGTCACGTATTATTCCTTCCGGTAGTCCAAAATCATTAACAAAATTCTTCAAAAGACTGTAAAACATTTTTAGCACTAGTATTCTTAACTGCAAAAATTCTCACGAACCTAGACATGTTATCAATTATCACTAATAGTTCTGGATTACCTCTCGAACTCTTTACGAAAGGACCCAAGTGATCCATGTGAATAATAGCAAACGGTCTTATACCAGGTTTTATGGGATGTAACAGTCCTTGTTGCTTGCCACCTGTCGCTTTATTCATAAGGCACTCAATACATGCTGATATGTGTCTTCGTATGTATCGTTTCATGTTTGGGAACCAATATAATTCTTTAATTTTGCTAACTGTTCTATCCACAGAAATGTGACCAAATAAATCATGGAATTTCACCACTACACTCTTCCTCATGCTTTTTGGAATCACATAGAGTAGTCTCTCCTTTCCATCCACTACGGTTTTCCAAAAGAGTCTATTCTTCTTAAACACGTAATTCATAATTATTTTTTTCTCCTCAGCAGGTCGTTCCTCTTGTTTCTTTTTGAAAATTTCGATAATTCTTTTCAGGTCATTGTCAGCATGTTGTATCATTAGTATTTGCTCTTCTTCGGTTAGGGACTGGCAGACTTCAAAATTTTCAGCTATTCTTGTCATTGTATCATCAGCTTCTGATACAGGACCTCTGCTCAAAGCATCAGTATGTGATAGTCTTTTTCCTGACCTATGCTTTATCTCAAAATCGTTTTCTTGAATCAAACTACACCAACGGGCTATTTGAGGATTTGTAGTCTTCTTCGCATTCATATATATTAGAGCTTGACAGTCAGTAATAATTGTAAATCTTATGCCGATTAAGAACTGTCTTAACCTGTCCAACGTCCATACGATGGCCATTAACTCCAATTTGCTGGAATGATATTTTATCTCTGCTTCTGTTGTTTTCTTACTGACACAATAAACAAGATGCCATTTTCGAACTTCATCACGTTGCATTAGCATTCCACTCAAACCTTCTGCACTTGCATCACAATGGACTTCAGTATCTGCATGCGGTTGATAGTGAGCTAATATGGGCTTATCAGTCAGTTGTTTCTTCAATAGTTCGAACGACTTCTTTTGTTCTTGCTTCCACTCGAAGTCTCGATTCTTCTTTGTCAATCTGGTCAATGGTTCGCTCTTTAACGCATACTTCGGCACAAATCGTCTGAAAAATCCAGTCAGGCCCAAAAATCTTCGCACTTCGTGCACATTCTTTGGTTCCGGAAATTCTGTTATGGCTTTTATTTTTCTAGCTCCCAGTCTAATACCGTTTATAATAAAACCCAAGAAATCCACTTCTCTTTTCCCAAATTCACATTTAGATAATTTCAAGGTTAAATTTGCTTTTCATAGCCATTCTAATACCTCTTTAAATTTGAAAATCATCTCCCCAAGATTTTGCAGGAATAAGTATATCATCCATATAACACAACACCTTAGTATTCAACAAGGAGCCTAGGACATATGACATAAGGCGCTGAAATTTAGGAGCATTTACTAACCCAAATGTCATCCTTTCGAACTGTCCTGTTTCATCTGGAGTAATGAATGCCATCTTCAATTTAGCTTCTTCTCTTAAGGGTGTTTGCAAATAGCCATGGGCTAAATCCAGAGTAGTGAAAATTTTACATCCTCCTAAACATTCTAAAAGATCATCTATTCGTGGCAAAGGGAACTTATCCTTTATCGTCTGAGTATTAAGTCTGCGGTAATCAATTACTAGTCTGTATTCCCTTGTTTTTTTCTTTACTAATAACACTGGACTAGCGTAAGGCGATCTAGTTTCGGAAACTATCCCATTATCTTTCCATTCCTTAACAATTTCTTTTATTGCATTACGTTCAGCTGCATTCGTTTTGTATGGGCGAGAAGACACAGGCCTACTCCCGTCAATTTCTTTGATGTCCATTTTGATTAAGTTCGTGCAACCTAATTCACTTAAATTAAGAGCAAAGCAATCCCTAAATTCATTTACTAATTTTAAGATATCAGTTCTTTCACTATATGTAGTTACCTCATCAAATTTTATATCATCTATCTTTATTTTGTGAATATTTTGAGAAATGGAAAATACATGGTTTTGTTCTTCATCTTTGTTTATATTGGGCTTGTCTATTTCCTTTAATTCCCAATCTTCTGTTATATCTATTACCCTGCTGATACAGTGATTTTCTTTTAATCTGATGTTATTGTGTCCTATGTTCATAACTGGGACTGTTACCCTACCATTTGTAACCTCCATTACTGAATCCGGACTTCCATGCTTGCTTTGAAATAAAATCAGTCCATTATTTATATCTGGGGCTACAGAATGCACAAAGTTTATCGTGTAACTTTTTATTTCTATTGGTTTCTCAGAATATAACTTAATGTGTTTACGCTTCGTTTCGTTTATCAATTGCATGAATGGAATTTTATTAGCATACCATATATTAAACGAATCCCCTATTTTCCCATAAGCCAACATCTGATCTTTCAAAATATCTCTCTCAATAATTAGGTCATACGGCTGTACTTCATCATTTACGATAAACAAATTCGCAGTTGTTTGGATTTCGCCGATTCGAAGTGAAACATGAACTTTTCCCAAGGTCGGTGTGGATGCGTGATTTACGCTCCCGATTCCAAACAATTTTTTTGTTTCTGGTTGCACTGGTAATCATAATTTTGAAAAGACCGTAAATCTTAATAGACTGACAGCGCTTCCAGTATCAATCAAACATTCGATAGGTTTACTTTCGTTAATTATTGCTTTCTTCAAATACTTTGAAACGTCAGATAATCCATCATGATTCGTCGCGACACTATTTTGATCTTTCATTTTGTCATTCTTCATTTCTTCGTGACTCTCTGTCTCACTCGGAAGACATTTGGCGTCACAACTTAAGCTAGAATGTTCGTGCAGTGCTCTTTTGATTTACATAAGCGGACCACGTGAAATTTCTGGAAACATAGAAAACATCTCGCGTTCTGTTTTAAACTTTCTAATTTCTGTTCGCGTTCCTTATCACAATTTTCAGAACTGTGCTCAGAATTATTGCAAAAAATGCAAATTTTCTGAAATGTGCTCAGTGCGGTTGCGTTAGGAATTGAATCTTGCTGCTTCCCTTTAAACTTCTGAAATCTATTCCCCTTTTCCGAAAATTTAGTAACTGACAGTTTATAGTCTACGCTTTTAAGTGATTCATTATTTTCCCTTGTTTGATGAAACAAAAATGTTCGTTCTCGCGTTTCTATTTCTCTTCTAAGAAATTTTAATAATTCTGTTACATTCCAAGAATCGTCTATTTTATGCTGTCTATAAAAATCTAGCACAATGGAATCTGGAATAAGTTTGGTTAGTAGTGGAAACAACAAACTTCCATACGAATTCAGTTCGACACCAAGAGTTTGTAAACCCCGTACTTGGATTTCTATCGTATCGTATAACTCCCTTAACTGTTTCAAATACGAAGCTGATTTTACTGCACTTAAATTTAACAAATGGTTAATATGAGATCTTACAATAATTTCTTTTTTCCCGTATCTTTCTTTAAGCAATTCAACTGCTAAATCATAATTATTTTCCGATACCAATAGTCCTTGAATACTAATTAAGGCTGGTCCTTTCAAGAAAGCTTTAAGATAATTATATTTATCTACTTTAGATAAGCATTCCTTACTGTGAATTGCATTATCGAACTGTGACCAAAATTCCTGAAACTTCTCTAAATTACCCTCAAACGGTTCTACATGAAGTTTTTTCAAATTTATTCTGGGTTTGTCTGGTTCACTATTCGAAATAAGTGAAGAATTATTCTTCAACAAAAAATCTCCCTTATTTCTATCTGAATTCTGAAGATAATTCTTAACTTTCGATTTCGCATAGATGATACGTTCTCTGTATTCCTGATTATTCTCGACTTCTGTTTCTAGATCAGATACTTCAGGAATTAAATTCTCAATTTCTAGATCTAACTTAAATATCTGATCTGCTTTTCTTGTAAATTCATATCACATTCTTCTAATGATTTTGTATCTACAATATCCTGTTCTAATAATTCACATATTCTGTTAATTACTTGTGTTGTTAACCTTCTTAACGTTTTACGTTTTGTTTTTGTTTTATCTAAAGCTTTCTGTGTATTCTCATCCATAATATTACCTAATAATATAATTCTATACTTCTAAATTCTGTTAGAATTATTCTACAGTTCGCATGCATTCAAATCTTTAAAAACGAAACTTACCCCTTCTTCGATGTTCTTGGTACATGATTCATTCAATGCCTGCTTGCATCAATCCATCCCACTTCTGAAATGTTAGCTTTAATCTCTGTTATCAATCTCGGGACAGCTAGGGGTAAGTCGGGCTTTCACTTTTCATTCAATTGGGATAACTCTTTCATTTTATAAATGCTTTATTGTTACAACAATTATATACATATCATTACGGAACATTCTTAACATTAATCCTTTTCTCTCGCTTCCCGATTCTCGATTGATATCGTGCGCCCCCTATCGGCGGCTTTTCTACAATGCCATCTATCGGCTGATAACATTTGGTCATTCTGACCTGACAGTCGTCCCGATTGTTTAGAGTAAAAATTAATTTTATAATTAATACAATTTTCTACTTCGACTCTTATACACAATACTAAACATACATATTACTAATACACTAAGAAGAATACACATTATTCTAAATTTTGATATGATAATAAACTTACTAAACTATTTTCACATACATAAATTCACATATTTTCTGATACATTAGCATAATAATCGAAAATTTTCTGGAAATCATTACAAATACGTTATATATATGAAATAACTCAATTTTTTTTTCAGTCCTAAAATAATTCAAAACAAATGCACTAAAGTCTTTCAGCTAATGTTCAACAGTTCAAAGTCAATTAATGTTCAAAAGTTCAAAGTTTCTAAGGTTTTCTATCAGCAAGCATACGTAAATAAGCACACACAAACAAAAAAGGAAAGATCTCACCTTAATCACAGGGTAGAGAACTTCCATCAGCCCTTACGAACAGATCTGATTGGATTCCGTCAAGGAATTAAGCTTGATAACTGGTCAGTATCTTCATCGTCCCCGTCGTCATCATCATATTAAATCTGGGAGAATATCCATGTAATCAAATGGAGTCTTATTTGTAGTTTTGTTTATCATGTTGTTAAGATTTCTTTCTGTCTCTTTTATTTTTTAATCCCAATCTCTGTGTTGTTTATCCATCCAACTTGTCATTATCGTTCCTAAAATTTTTCTGTTGACGTGCTCTACCATACCGTTGGCTTGGGGCTGTTTGATAAAATTCAAAGTATGATGTATTCCGTTATCTGTACAATACTGCTTAAATTGGTGAGAAGTAAAACACGATCCTCTGTCACGTATTATTCCTTCCGGTAGTCCAAAATCATTAACAAAATTCTTCAAAAGACTGTAAAACATTTTTAGCACTAGTATTCTTAACTGCAAAAATTCTCACGAACCTAGACATGTTATCAATTATCACTAATAGTTCTGGATTACCTCTCGAACTCTTTACGAAAGGACCCAAGTGATCCATGTGAATAATAGCAAACGGTCTTATACCAGGTTTTATGGGATGTAACAGTCCTTGTTGCTTGCCACCTGTCGCTTTATTCATAAGGCACTCAATACATGCTGATATGTGTCTTCGTATGTATCGTTTCATGTTTGGGAACCAATATAATTCTTTAATTTTGCTAACTGTTCTATCCACAGAAATGTGACCAAATAAATCATGGAATTTCACCACTACACTCTTCCTCATGCTTTTTGGAATCACATAGAGTAGTCTCTCCTTTCCATCCACTACGGTTTTCCAAAAGAGTCTATTCTTCTTAAACACGTAATTCATAATTATTTTTTTCTCCTCAGCAGGTCGTTCCTCTTGTTTCTTTTTGAAAATTTCGATAATTCTTTTCAGGTCATTGTCAGCATGTTGTATCATTAGTATTTGCTCTTCTTCGGTTAGGGACTGGCAGACTTCAAAATTTTCAGCTATTCTTGTCATTGTATCATCAGCTTCTGATACAGGACCTCTGCTCAAAGCATCAGTATGTGATAGTCTTTTTCCTGACCTATGCTTTATCTCAAAATCGTTTTCTTGAATCAAACTACACCAACGGGCTATTTGAGGATTTGTAGTCTTCTTCGCATTCATATATATTAGAGCTTGACAGTCAGTAATAATTGTAAATCTTATGCCGATTAAGAACTGTCTTAACCTGTCCAACGTCCATACGATGGCCATTAACTCCAATTTGCTGGAATGATATTTTATCTCTGCTTCTGTTGTTTTCTTACTGACACAATAAACAAGATGCCATTTTCGAACTTCATCACGTTGCATTAGCATTCCACTCAAACCTTCTGCACTTGCATCACAATGGACTTCAGTATCTGCATGCGGTTGATAGTGAGCTAATATGGGCTTATCAGTCAGTTGTTTCTTCAATAGTTCGAACGACTTCTTTTGTTCTTGCTTCCACTCGAAGTCTCGATTCTTCTTTGTCAATCTGGTCAATGGTTCGCTCTTTAACGCATACTTCGGCACAAATCGTCTGAAAAATCCAGTCAGGCCCAAAAATCTTCGCACTTCGTGCACATTCTTTGGTTCCGGAAATTCTGTTATGGCTTTTATTTTTCTAGCTCCCAGTCTAATACCGTTTATAATAAAACCCAAGAAATCCACTTCTCTTTTCCCAAATTCACATTTAGATAATTTCAAGGTTAAATTTGCTTTTCATAGCCATTCTAATACCTCTTTAAATTTGAAAATCATCTCCCCAAGATTTTGCAGGAATAAGTATATCATCCATATAACACAACACCTTAGTATTCAACAAGGAGCCTAGGACATATGACATAAGGCGCTGAAATTTAGGAGCATTTACTAACCCAAATGTCATCCTTTCGAACTGTCCTGTTTCATCTGGAGTAATGAATGCCATCTTCAATTTAGCTTCTTCTCTTAAGGGTGTTTGCAAATAGCCATGGGCTAAATCCAGAGTAGTGAAAATTTTACATCCTCCTAAACATTCTAAAAGATCATCTATTCGTGGCAAAGGGAACTTATCCTTTATCGTCTGAGTATTAAGTCTGCGGTAATCAATTACTAGTCTGTATTCCCTTGTTTTTTTCTTTACTAATAACACTGGACTAGCGTAAGGCGATCTAGTTTCGGAAACTATCCCATTATCTTTCCATTCCTTAACAATTTCTTTTATTGCATTACGTTCAGCTGCATTCGTTTTGTATGGGCGAGAAGACACAGGCCTACTCCCGTCAATTTCTTTGATGTCCATTTTTATTAAGTTCGTGCAACCTAATTCACTTAAATTAAGAGCAAAGCAATCCCTAAATTCATTTACTAATTTTAAGATATCAGTTCTTTCACTATATGTAGTTACCTCATCAAATTTTATATCATCTATCTTTATTTGGTGAATATTTTGAGAAATGGAAAATACATGGTTTTGTTCTTCATCTTTGTTTATATTGGGCTTGTCTATTTCCTTTAATTCCCAATCTTCTGTTATATCTATTACCCTGCTGATACAGTGATTTTCTTTTAATCTGATGTTATTGTGTCCTATGTTCATAACTGGGACTGTTACCCTACCATTTGTAACCTCCATTACTGAATCCGGACTTCCATGCTTGCTTTGAAATAAAATCAGTCCATTATTTATATCTGGGGCTACAGAATGCACAAAGTTTATCGTGTAACTTTTTATTTCTATTGGTTTCTCAGAATATAACTTAATGTGTTTACGCTTCGTTTCGTTTATCAATTGCATGAATGGAATTTTATTAGCATACCATATATTAAACGAATCCCCTATTTTCCCATAAGCCAACATCTGATCTTTCAAAATATCTCTCTCAATAATTAGGTCATACGGCTGTACTTCATCATTTACGATAAACAAATTCGCAGTTGTTTGGATTTCGCCGATTCGAAGTGAAACATGAACTTTTCCCAAGGTCGGTGTGGATGCGTGATTTACGCTCCCGATTCCAAACAATTTTTTTGTTTCTGGTTGCACTGGTAATCATAATTTTGAAAAGACCGTAAATCTTAATAGACTGACAGCGCTTCCAGTATCAATCAAACATTCGATAGGTTTACTTTCGTTAATTATTGCTTTCTTCAAATACTTTGAAACGTCAGATAATCCATCATGATTCGTCGCGACACTATTTTGATCTTTCATTTTGTCATTCTTCATTTCTTCGTGACTCTCTGTCTCACTCGGAAGACATTTGGCGTCACAACTTAAGCTAGAATGTTTACGCTTACATGTCGTGCAGTGCTCTTTTGATTTACATAAGCGGACCACGTGAAATTTCTGGAAACATAGAAAACATCTCGCGTTCTGTTTTAAACTTTCTAATTTCTGTTCGCGTTCCTTATCACAATTTTCAGAACTGTGCTCAGAATTATTGCAAAAAATGCAAATTTTCTGAAATGTGCTCAGTGCGGTTGCGTTAGGAATTGAATCTTGCTGCTTCCCTTTAAACTTCTGAAATCTATTCCCCTTTTCCGAAAATTTAGTAACTGACAGTTTATAGTCTACGCTTTTAAGTGATTCATTATTTTCCCTTGTTTGATGAAACAAAAATGTTCGTTCTCGCGTTTCTATTTCTCTTCTAAGAAATTTTAATAATTCTGTTACATTCCAAGAATCGTCTATTTTATGCTGTCTATAAAAATCTAGCACAATGGAATCTGGAATAAGTTTGGTTAGTAGTGGAAACAACAAACTTCCATACGAATTCAGTTCGACACCAAGAGTTTGTAAACCCCGTACTTGGATTTCTATCGTATCGTATAACTCCCTTAACTGTTTCAAATACGAAGCTGATTTTACTGCACTTAAATTTAACAAATGGTTAATATGAGATCTTACAATAATTTCTTTTTTCCCGTATCTTTCTTTAAGCAATTCAACTGCTAAATCATAATTATTTTCCGATACCAATAGTCCTTGAATACTAATTAAGGCTGGTCCTTTCAAGAAAGCTTTAAGATAATTATATTTATCTACTTTAGATAAGCATTCCTTACTGTGAATTGCATTATCGAACTGTGACCAAAATTCCTGAAACTTCTCTAAATTACCCTCAAACGGTTCTACATGAAGTTTTTTCAAATTTATTCTGGGTTTGTCTGGTTCACTATTCGAAATAAGTGAAGAATTATTCTTCAACAAAAAATCTCCCTTATTTCTATCTGAATTCTGAAGATAATTCTTAACTTTCGATTTCGCATAGATGATACGTTCTCTGTATTCCTGATTATTCTCGACTTCTGTTTCTAGATCAGATACTTCAGGAATTAAATTCTCAATTTCTAGATCTAACTTAAATATCTGATCTGCTTTTCTTGTAAATTCATATCACATTCTTCTAATGATTTTGTATCTACAATATCCTGTTCTAATAATTCACATATTCTGTTAATTACTTGTGTTGTTAACCTTCTTAACGTTTTACGTTTTGTTTTTGTTTTATCTAAAGCTTTCTGTGTATTCTCATCCATAATATTACCTAATAATATAATTCTATACTTCTAAATTCTGTTAGAAATATTCTACAGTTCGCATGCATTCAAATCTTTAAAAACGAAACTTACCCCTTCTTCGATGTTCTTGGTACATGAGTCATTCAATGCCTGCTTGCATCAATCCATCCCACTTCTGAAATGTTAGCTTTAATCTCTGTTATCAATCTCGGGACAGCTAGGGGTAAGTCGGGCTTTCACTTTTCATTCAATTGGGATAACTCTTTCATTTTATAAATGCTTTATTGTTACAACAATTATATACATATCATTACGGAACATTCTTAACATTAATCCTTTTCTCTCGCTTCCCGATTCTCGATTGATATCGTGCGCCCCCTATCGGCGGCTTTTCTACAATGCCATCTATCGGCTGATAACATTTGGTCATTCTGACCTGACAATCGTCCCGATTGTTTAGAGTAAAAATTAATTTTATAATTAATACAATTTTCTACTTCGACTCTTATACACAATACTAAACATACATATTACTAATACACTAAGAAGAATACACATTATTCTAAATTTTGATATGATAATAAACTTACTAAACTATTTTCACATACATAAATTCACATATTTTCTGATACATTAGCATAATAATCGAAAATTTTCTGGAAATCATTACAAATACGTTATATATATGAAATAACTCAATTTTTTTTTTCAGTCCTAAAATAATTCAAAACAAATGCACTAAAGTCTTTCAGCTAATGTTCAACAGTTCAAAGTCAATTAATGTTCAAAAGTTCAAAGTTTCTAAGGTTTTCTATCAGCAAGCATACGTAAATAAGCACACACAAACAAAAAAGGAAAGATCTCACCTTAATCACAGGGTAGAGAACTTCCATCAGCCCTTACGAACAGATCTGATTGGATTCCGTCAAGGAATTAAGCTTGATAACTGGTCAGTATCTTCATCGTCCCCGTCGTCATCATCATATTAAATCTGGGAGAATATCCATGTAATCAAATGGAGTCTTATTTGTAGTTTTGTTTATCATGTTAAGATTTCTTTCTGTCTCTTTTATTTTTTAATCCCAATCTCTGTGTTGTTTATCCATCCAACTTGTCATTATCGTTCCTAAAATTTTTCTGTTGACGTGCTCTACCATACCGTTGGCTTAAGGCTGTTTGATAAAATTCAAAGTATGATGTATTCCGTTATCTGTACAATACTGCTTAAATTGGTGAGAAGTAAAACACGATCCTCTGTCACGTATTATTCCTTCCGGTAGTCCAAAATCATTAACAAAATTCTTCAAAAGACTGTAAAACATTTTTAGCACTAGTATTCTTAACTGCAAAAATTCTCACGAACCTAGACATGTTATCAATTATCACTAATAGTTCTGGATTACCTCTCGAACTCTTTACGAAAGGACCCAAGTGATCCATGTGAATAATAGCAAACGGTCTTATACCAGGTTTTATGGGATGTAACAGTCCTTGTTGCTTGCCACCTGTCGCTTTATTCATAAGGCACTCAATACATGCTGATATGTGTCTTCGTATGTATCGTTTCATGTTTGGGAACCAATATAATTCTTTAATTTTGCTAACTGTTCTATCCACAGAAATGTGACCAAATAAATCATGGAATTTCACCACTACACTCTTCCTCATGCTTTTTGGAATCACATAGAGTAGTCTCTCCTTTCCATCCACTACGGTTTTCCAAAAGAGTCTATTCTTCTTAAACACGTAATTCATAATTATTTTTTTCTCCTCAGCAGGTCGTTCCTCTTGTTTCTTTTTGAAAATTTCGATAATTCTTTTCAGGTCATTGTCAGCATGTTGTATCATTAGTATTTGCTCTTCTTCGGTTAGGGACTGGCAGACTTCAAAATTTTCAGCTATTCTTGTCATTGTATCATCAGCTTCTGATACAGGACCTCTGCTCAAAGCATCAGTATGTGATAGTCTTTTTCCTGACCTATGCTTTATCTCAAAATCGTTTTCTTGAATCAAACTACACCAACGGGCTATTTGAGGATTTGTAGTCTTCTTCGCATTCATATATATTAGAGCTTGACAGTC
The DNA here is from genome assembly GCF_044657685.1 of Stegodyphus dumicola. NCBI lineage: Eukaryota > Metazoa > Arthropoda > Arachnida > Araneae > Eresidae > Stegodyphus > Stegodyphus dumicola. The sequence goes on from NC_140781.1 coordinate 190,176,435, forward strand.
AGTAATAATTGTAAATCTTATGCCGATTAAGAACTGTCTTAACCTGTCCAACGTCCATATGATGGCCATTAACTCCAATTTGCTGGAATGATATTTTATCTCTGCTTCTGTTGTTTTCTTACTGACACAATAAACAAGATGCCATTTTCGAACTTCATCACGTTGCATTAGCATTCCACTCAAACCTTCTGCACTTGCATCACAATGGACTTCAGTATCTGCATGCGGTTGATAGTGAGCTAATATGGGCTTATCAGTCAGTTGTTTCTTCAATAGTTCGAACGACTTCTTTTGTTCTTGCTTCCACTCGAAGTCTCGATTCTTCTTTGTCAATCTGGTCAATGGTTCGCTCTTTAACGCATACTTCGGCACAAATCGTCTGAAAAATCCAGTCAGGCCCAAAAATCTTCGCACTTCGTGCACATTCTTTGGTTCCGGAAATTCTGTTATGGCTTTTATTTTTCTAGCTCCCAGTCTAATACCGTTTATAATAAAACCCAAGAAATCCACTTCTCTTTTCCCAAATTCACATTTAGATAATTTCAAGGTTAAATTTGCTTTTCATAGCCATTCTAATACCTCTTTAAATTTGAAAATCATCTCCCCAAGATTTTGCAGGAATAAGTATATCATCCATATAACACAACACCTTAGTATTCAACAAGGAGCCTAGGACATATGACATAAGGCGCTGAAATTTAGGAGCATTTACTAACCCAAATGTCATCCTTTCGAACTGTCCTGTTTCATCTGGAGTAATGAATGCCATCTTCAATTTAGCTTCTTCTCTTAAGGGTGTTTGCAAATAGCCATGGGCTAAATCCAGAGTAGTGAAAATTTTACATCCTCCTAAACATTCTAAAAGATCATCTATTCGTGGCAAAGGGAACTTATCCTTTATCGTCTGAGTATTAAGTCTGCGGTAATCAATTACTAGTCTGTATTCCCTTGTTTTTTTCTTTACTAATAACACTGGACTAGCGTAAGGCGATCTAGTTTCGGAAACTATCCCATTATCTTTCCATTCCTTAACAATTTCTTTTATTGCATTACGTTCAGCTGCATTCGTTTTGTATGGGCGAGAAGACACAGGCCTACTCCCGTCAATTTCTTTGATGTCCATTTTTATTAAGTTCGTGCAACCTAATTCACTTAAATTAAGAGCAAAGCAATCCCTAAATTCATTTACTAATTTTAAGATATCAGTTCTTTCACTATATGTAGTTACCTCATCAAATTTTATATCATCTATCTTTATTTGGTGAATATTTTGAGAAATGGAAAATACATGGTTTTGTTCTTCATCTTTGTTTATATTGGGCTTGTCTATTTCCTTTAATTCCCAATCTTCTGTTATATCTATTACCCTGCTGATACAGTGATTTTCTTTTAATCTGATGTTATTGTGTCCTATGTTCATAACTGGGACTGTTACCCTACCATTTGTAACCTCCATTACTGAATCCGGACTTCCATGCTTGCTTTGAAATAAAATCAGTCCATTATTTATATCTGGGGCTACAGAATGCACAAAGTTTATCGTGTTACTTTTTATTTCTATTGGTTTCTCAGAATATAACTTAATGTGTTTACGCTTCGTTTCGTTTATCAATTGCATGAATGGAATTTTATTAGCATACCATATATTAAACGAATCCCCTATTTTCCCATAAGCCAACATCTGATCTTTCAAAATATCTCTCTCAATAATTAGGTCATACGGCTGTACTTCATCATTTACGATAAACAAATTCGCAGTTGTTTGGATTTCGCCGATTCGAAGTGAAACATGAACTTTTCCCAAGGTCGGTGTGGATGCGTGATTTACGCTCCCGATTCCAAACAATTTTTTTGTTTCTGGTTGCACTGGTAATCATAATTTTGAAAAGACCGTAAATCTTAATAGACTGACAGCGCTTCCAGTATCAATCAAACATTCGATAGGTTTACTTTCGTTAATTATTGCTTTCTTCAAATACTTTGAAACGTCAGATAATCCATCATGATTCGTCGCGACACTATTTTGATCTTTCATTTTGTCATTCTTCATTTCTTCGTGACTCTCTGTCTCACTCGGAAGACATTTGGCGTCACAACTTAAGCTAGAATGTTTACGCTTACATGTCGTGCAGTGCTCTTTTGATTTACATAAGCGGACCACGTGAAATTTCTGGAAACATAGAAAACATCTCGCGTTCTGTTTTAAACTTTCTAATTTCTGTTCGCGTTCCTTATCACAATTTTCAGAACTGTGCTCAGAATTATTGCAAAAAATGCAAATTTTCTGAAATGTGCTCAGTGCGGTTGCGTTAGGAATTGAATCTTGCTGCTTCCCTTTAAACTTCTGAAATCTATTCCCCTTTTCCGAAAATTTAGTAACTGACAGTTTATAGTCTACGCTTTTAAGTGATTCATTATTTTCCCTTGTTTGATGAAACAAAAATGTTCGTTCTCGCGTTTCTATTTCTCTTCTAAGAAATTTTAATAATTCTGTTACATTCCAAGAATCGTCTATTTTATGCTGTCTATAAAAATCTAGCACAATGGAATCTGGAATAAGTTTGGTTAGTAGTGGAAACAACAAACTTCCATACGAATTCAGTTCGACACCAAGAGTTTGTAAACCCCGTACTTGGATTTCTATCGTATCGTATAACTCCCTTAACTGTTTCAAATACGAAGCTGATTTTACTGCACTTAAATTTAACAAATGGTTAATATGAGATCTTACAATAATTTCTTTTTTCCCGTATCTTTCTTTAAGCAATTCAACTGCTAAATCATAATTATTTTCCGATACCAATAGTCCTTGAATACTAATTAAGGCTGGTCCTTTCAAGAAAGCTTTAAGATAATTATATTTATCTACTTTAGATAAGCATTCCTTACTGTGAATTGCATTATCGAACTGTGACCAAAATTCCTGAAACTTCTCTAAATTACCCTCAAACGGTTCTACATGAAGTTTTTTCAAATTTATTCTGGGTTTGTCTGGTTCACTATTCGAAATAAGTGAAGAATTATTCTTCAACAAAAAATCTCCCTTATTTCTATCTGAATTCTGAAGATAATTCTTAACTTTCGATTTCGCATAGATGATACGTTCTCTGTATTCCTGATTATTCTCGACTTCTGTTTCTAGATCAGATACTTCAGGAATTAAATTCTCAATTTCTAGATCTAACTTAAATATCTGATCTGCTTTTCTTGTAAATTCATATCACATTCTTCTAATGATTTTGTATCTACAATATCCTGTTCTAATAATTCACATATTCTGTTAATTACTTGTGTTGTTAACCTTCTTAACGTTTTACGTTTTGTTTTTGTTTTATCTAAAGCTTTCTGTGTATTCTCATCCATAATATTACCTAATAATATAATTCTATACTTCTAAATTCTGTTAGAATTATTCTACAGTTCGCATGCATTCAAATCTTTAAAAACGAAACTTACCCCTTCTTCGATGTTCTTGGTACATGAGTCATTCAATGCCTGCTTGCATCAATCCATCCCACTTCTGAAATGTTAGCTTTAATCTCTGTTATCAATCTCGGGACAGCTAGGGGTAAGTCGGGCTTTCGCTTTTCATTCAATTGGGATAACTCTTTCATTTTATAAATGCTTTATTGTTACAACAATTATATACATATCATTACGGAACATTCTTAACATTAATCCTTTTCTCTCGCTTCCCGATTCTCGATTGATATCGTGCGCCCCCTATCGGCGGCTTTTCTACAATGCCATCTATCGGCTGATAACATTTGGTCATTCTGACCTGACAATCGTCCCGATTGTTTAGAGTAAAAATTAATTTTATAATTAATACAATTTTTTACTTCGACTCTTATACACAATACTAAACATACATATTACTAATACACTAAGAAGAATACACATTATTCTAAATTTTGATATGATAATAAACTTACTAAACTATTTTCACATACATAAATTCACATATTTTCTGATACATTAGCATAATAATCGAAAATTTTCTGGAAATCATTACAAATACGTTATATATATGAAATAACTCAATTTTTTTTTTTCAGTCCTAAAATAATTCAAAACAAATGCACTAAAGTCTTTCAGCTAATGTTCAACAGTTCAAAGTCAATTAATGTTCAAAAGTTCAAAGTTTCTAAGGTTTTCTATCAGCAAGCATACGTAAATAAGCACACACAAACAAAAAAGGAAAGATCTCACCTTAATCACAGGGTAGAGAACTTCCATCAGCCCTTACGAACAGATCTGATTGGATTCCGTCAAGGAATTAAGCTTGATAACTGGTCAGTGTCTTCATCGTCCCCGTCGTCATCATCATATTAAATCTGGGAGAATATCCATGTAATCAAATGGAGTCTTATTTGTAGTTTTGTTTATCATGTTGTTAAGATTTCTTTCTGTCTCTTTTATTTTTTAATCCCAATCTCTGTGTTGTTTATCCATCCAACTTGTCATTATCGTTCCTAAAATTTTTCTGTTGACGTGCTCTACCATACCGTTGGCTTGGGGCTGTTTGATAAAATTCAAAGTATGATGTATTCCGTTATCTGTACAATACTGCTTAAATTGGTGAGAAGTAAAACACGATCCTCTGTCACGTATTATTCCTTCCGGTAGTCCAAAATCATTAACAAAATTCTTCAAAAGACTGTAAAACATTTTTAGCACTAGTATTCTTAACTGCAAAAATTCTCACGAACCTAGACATGTTATCAATTATCACTAATAGTTCTGGATTACCTCTCGAACTCTTTACGAAAGGACCCAAGTGATCCATGTGAATAATAGCAAACGGTCTTATACCAGGTTTTATGGGATGTAACAGTCCTTGTTGCTTGCCACCTGTCGCTTTATTCATAAGGCACTCAATACATGCTGATATGTGTCTTCGTATGTATCGTTTCATGTTTGGGAACCAATATAATTCTTTAATTTTGCTAACTGTTCTATCCACAGAAATGTGACCAAATAAATCATGGAATTTCACCACTACACTCTTCCTCATGCTTTTTGGAATCACATAGAGTAGTCTCTCCTTTCCATTCACTACGGTTTTCCAAAAGAGTCTATTCTTCTTAAACACGTAATTCATAATTATTTTTTTCTCCTCAGCAGGTCGTTCCTCTTGTTTCTTTTTGAAAATTTCGATAATTCTTTTCAGGTCATTGTCAGCATGTTGTATCATTAGTATTTGCTCTTCTTCGGTTAGGGACTGGCAGACTTCAAAATTTTCAGCTATTCTTGTCATTGTATCATCAGCTTCTGATACAGGACCTCTGCTCAAAGCATCAGTATGTGATAGTCTTTTTTCTGACCTATGCTTTATCTCAAAATCGTTTTCTTGAATCAAACTACACCAACGGGCTATTTGAGGATTTGTAGTCTTCTTCGCATTCATATATATTAGAGCTTGACAGTCAGTAATAATTGTAAATCTTATGCCGATTAAGAACTGTCTTAACCTGTCCAACGTCCATACGATGGCCATTAACTCCAATTTGCTGGAATGATATTTTATCTCTGCTTCTGTTGTTTTCTTACTGACACAATAAACAAGATGCCATTTTCGAACTTCATCACGTTGCATTAGCATTCCACTCAAACCTTCTGCACTTGCATCACAATGGACTTCAGTATCTGCATGCGGTTGATAGTGAGCTAATATGGGCTTATCAGTCAGTTGTTTCTTCAATAGTTCGAACGACTTCTTTTGTTCTTGCTTCCACTCGAAGTCTCGATTCTTCTTTGTCAATCTGGTCAATGGTTCGCTCTTTAACGCATACTTCGGCACAAATCGTCTGAAAAATCCAGTCAGGCCCAAAAATCTTCGCACTTCGTGCACATTCTTTGGTTCCGGAAATTCTGTTATGGCTTTTATTTTTCTAGCTCCCAGTCTAATACCGTTTATAATAAAACCCAAGAAATCCACTTCTCTTTTCCCAAATTCACATTTAGATAATTTCAAGGTTAAATTTGCTTTTCATAGCCATTCTAATACCTCTTTAAATTTGAAAATCATCTCCCCAAGATTTTGCAGGAATAAGTATATCATCCATATAACACAACACCTTAGTATTCAACAAGGAGCCTAGGACATATGACATAAGGCGCTGAAATTTAGGAGCATTTACTAACCCACATGTCATCCTTTCGAACTGTCCTGTTTCATCTGGAGTAATGAATGCCATCTTCAATTTAGCTTCTTCTCTTAAGGGTGTTTGCAAATAGCCATGGGCTAAATCCAGAGTAGTGAAAATTTTACATCCTCCTAAACATTCTAAAAGATCATCTATTCGTGGCAAAGGGAACTTATCCTTTATCGTCTGAGTATTAAGTCTGCGGTAATCAATTACTAGTCTGTATTCCCTTGTTTTTTTCTTTACTAATAACACTGGACTAGCGTAAGGCGATCTAGTTTCGGAAACTATCCCATTATCTTTCCATTCCTTAACAATTTCTTTTATTGCATTACGTTCAGCTGCATTCGTTTTGTATGGGCGAGAAGACACAGGCCTACTCCCGTCAATTTCTTTGATGTCCATTTTTATTAAGTTCGTGCAACCTAATTCACTTAAATTAAGAGCAAAGCAATCCCTAAATTCATTTACTAATTTTAAGATATCAGTTCTTTCACTATATGTAGTTACCTCATCAAATTTTATATCATCTATCTTTATTTGGTGAATATTTTGAGAAATGGAAAATACATGGTTTTGTTCTTCATCTTTGTTTATATTGGGCTTGTCTATTTCCTTTAATTCCCAATCTTCTGTTATATCTATTACCCTGCTGATACAGTGATTTTCTTTTAATCTGATGTTATTGTGTCCTATGTTCATAACTGGGACTGTTACCCTACCATTTGTAACCTCCATTACTGAATCCGGACTTCCATGCTTGCTTTGAAATAAAATCAGTCCATTATTTATATCTGGGGCTACAGAATGCACAAAGTTTATCGTGTAACTTTTTATTTCTATTGGTTTCTCAGAATATAACTTAATGTGTTTACGCTTCGTTTCGTTTATCAATTGCATGAATGGAATTTTATTAGCATACCATATATTAAACGAATCCCCTATTTTCCCATAAGCCAACATCTGATCTTTCAAAATATCTCTCTCAATAATTAGGTCATACGGCTGTACTTCATCATTTACGATAAACAAATTCGCAGTTGTTTGGATTTCGCCGATTCGAAGTGAAACATGAACTTTTCCCAAGGTCGGTGTGGATGCGTGATTTACGCTCCCGATTCCAAACAATTTTTTTGTTTCTGGTTGCACTGGTAATCATAATTTTGAAAAGACCGTAAATCTTAATAGACTGACAGCGCTTCCAGTATCAATCAAACATTCGATAGGTTTACTTTCGTTAATTATTGCTTTCTTCAAATACTTTGAAACGTCAGATAATCCATCATGATTCGTCGCGACACTATTTTGATCTTTCATTTTGTCATTCTTCATTTCTTCGTGACTCTCTGTCTCACTCGGAAGACATTTGGCGTCACAACTTAAGCTAGAATGTTTACGCTTACATGTCGTGCAGTGCTCTTTTGATTTACATAAGCGGACCACGTGAAATTTCTGGAAACATAGAAAACATCTCGCGTTCTGTTTTAAACTTTCTAATTTCTGTTCGCGTTCCTTATCACAATTTTCAGAACTGTGCTCAGAATTATTGCAAAAAATGCAAATTTTCTGAAATGTGCTCAGTGCGGTTGCGTTAGGAATTGAATCTTGCTGCTTCCCTTTAAACTTCTGAAATCTATTCCCCTTTTCCGAAAATTTAGTAACTGACAGTTTATAGTCTACGCTTTTAAGTGATTCATTATTTTCCCTTGTTTGATGAAACAAAAATGTTCGTTCTCGCGTTTCTATTTCTCTTCTAAGAAATTTTAATAATTCTGTTACATTCCAAGAATCGTCTATTTTATGCTGTCTATAAAAATCTAGCACAATGGAATCTGGAATAAGTTTGGTTAGTAGTGGAAACAACAAACTTCCATACGAATTCAGTTCGACACCAAGAGTTTGTAAACCCCGTACTTGGATTTCTATCGTATCGTATAACTCCCTTAACTGTTTCAAATACGAAGCTGATTTTACTGCACTTAAATTTAACAAATGGTTAATATGAGATCTTACAATAATTTCTTTTTTCCCGTATCTTTCTTTAAGCAATTCAACTGCTAAATCATAATTATTTTCCGATACCAATAGTCCTTGAATACTAATTAAGGCTGGTCCTTTCAAGAAAGCTTTAAGATAATTATATTTATCTACTTTAGATAAGCATTCCTTACTGTGAATTGCATTATCGAACTGTGACCAAAATTCCTGAAACTTCTCTAAATTACCCTCAAACGGTTCTACATGAAGTTTTTTCAAATTTATTCTGGGTTTGTCTGGTTCACTATTCGAAATAAGTGAAGAATTATTCTTCAACAAAAAATCTCCCTTATTTCTATCTGAATTCTGAAGATAATTCTTAACTTTCGATTTCGCATAGATGATACGTTCTCTGTATTCCTGATTATTCTCGACTTCTGTTTCTAGATCAGATACTTCAGGAATTAAATTCTCAATTTCTAGATCTAACTTAAATATCTGATCTGCTTTTCTTGTAAATTCATATCACATTCTTCTAATGATTTTGTATCTACAATATCCTGTTCTAATAATTCACATATTCTGTTAATTACTTGTGTTGTTAACCTTCTTAACGTTTTACGTTTTGTTTTTGTTTTATCTAAAGCTTTCTGTGTATTCTCATCCATAATATTACCTAATAATATAATTCTATACTTCTAAATTCTGTTAGAATTATTCTACAGTTCGCATGCATTCAAATCTTTAAAAACGAAACTTACCCCTTCTTCGATGTTCTTGGTACATGAGTCATTCAATGCCTGCTTGCATCAATCCATCCCACTTCTGAAATGTTAGCTTTAATCTCTGTTATCAATCTCGGGACAGCTAGGGGTAAGTCGGGCTTTCACTTTTCATTCAATTGGGATAACTCTTTCATTTTATAAATGCTTTATTGTTACAACAATTATATACATATCATTACGGAACATTCTTAACATTAATCCTTTTCTCTCGCTTCCCGATTCTCGATTGATATCGTGCGCCCCCTATCGGCGGCTTTTCTACAATGCCATCTATCGGCTGATAACATTTGGTCATTCTGACCTGACAATCGTCCCGATTGTTTAGAGTAAAAATTAATTTTATAATTAATACAATTTTCTACTTCGACTCTTATACACAATACTAAACATACATATTACTAATACACTAAGAAGAATACACATTATTCTAAATTTTGATATGATAATAAACTTACTAAACTATTTTCACATACATAAATTCACATATTTTCTGATACATTAGCATAATAATCGAAAATTTTCTGGAAATCATTACAAATACGTTATATATATGAAATAACTCAATTTTTTTTTTCAGTCCTAAAATAATTCAAAACAAATGCACTAAAGTCTTTCAGCTAATGTTCAACAGTTCAAAGTCAATTAATGTTCAAAAGTTCAAAGTTTCTAAGGTTTTCTATCAGCAAGCATACGTAAATAAGCACACACAAACAAAAAAGGAAAGATCTCACCTTAATCACAGGGTAGAGAACTTCCATCAGCCCTTACGAACAGATCTGATTGGATTCCGTCAAGGAATTAAGCTTGATAACTGGTCAGTATCTTCATCGTCCCCGTCGTCATCATCATATTAAATCTGGGAGAATATCCATGTAATCAAATGGAGTCTTATTTGTAGTTTTGTTTATCATGTTGTTAAGATTTCTTTCTGTCTCTTTTATTTTTTAATCCCAATCTCTGTGTTGTTTATCCATCTGTAATGACCTTGGGGATTAATAAGGCACCATGAGGAAAACGACACCAACATTTATTAAAAATGAACTTTCAAAGAATAATGAAAAAAAATTAACATTTAAAGAATAAAGGCAAACTCGGAGCACTACCTCGCTCCTACAACATAATTAACCTACAACCTGCCTCCTCTGAGGCTAACATGCCACTGGCCTCTCTCACTTGCTGGGCGCTGCCAGGCAGCTGATTGGCTCACCGCTGCCAGATACATGACACCCCCCCGGTAAGATTGTGCTACGCCAAAGCGAAGCAGAATCTGAAAACTGAACCAGCAAATACAAACTTAAATTGTATACTCCACATACCAAATTAATTCAAAATATATGAACATGTATACATGACATAATAACATACTTTGAAATAAATGCAATAAACATTCATCTCACAACAGATGAACAGATGGCTTGATACAATACCGGAGTTCTGTAATAAAACATATATGCAATACTATTTCAAAACACACTATTATAATGCAATATTAAATGGAAACCAGTAATTTGATTTTCAAAACAGATGGAAAGTAGCTCTCGTACAATTCCGGAACAAAAGAAAGTAACTAATGCAAAGTTTTAAAACATATTAGTTCATACTTAGTTCACACCTATTTCATTCACCCACTAGTCTTGAAAGACCATCTGCATTTTTTAATTGTGCACCAGGGCAATGAGAAATATGAATATTATAGCGCTGAAGTGCCATTGCCCACCTCTGTAATTTGGCTGAATGCGGTGCCGACTTATACAAATATAATAATGGATTATGGTCTGTGATCAGCTCGATATTCGATCCAAACACCCAACACTCGAACTTTTTTAATGACCACACAACGGCATAAGCCTCGCGTTCAATAGTTGACCAGTTCTGCTGAGTTTTCGAAAGTTTTTGACTGGCAAAGCTGATAGGATGCAAACTGCCTTTGCTGTCTCGTTGTGACAAGCAAGCACCAACACCATATGAACTAGCATCACACTGTATGGTGTAAGGTTTTTCTGGTTCTGGAGTGTACAGTTTTGGTGCTTCACACAGTCGACGTTTCAGTTCTTTAAATGCTGATTCCTCAACATCAGTCCATGGAATTATCTCAGGAATTTTCTTTTTTGTAAGCTCCGTCAATGGGCGAGCTATTTCTGCATAATTCTTTATGTAATCACGATAATAGTTGAATAAGCCTAATGCACTCTTTAGAGCAGTCTTTGTTTTAGGACTTTTTATAATTTCAATGGCATGTAATTTTTCAGGATCAGGTTGATGTCTTCCAGCTCCTATTATATGTCCTAAATATTTTATCTTCAAACGTGCAAAAACACATTTCTTCACGTTCACCGTAAACCTGAGATCACTTAATGTAGTTAGCACAGCATCTAAATGTTTGAGATGCGAATTCCAATCTGGTGAAAAGATAGCAATATCATCAATATATGCTTTGCAAAAATCACTATGTTTTCTTAAGGCATCATTCATCACTCGCTGAAAAGTAGAAGCTGCATTTTTTAATCCAAAAGGCATCACTTTCCAACGATACTGGGAACGATGTGTTTTGAATGATGTTAAATCACGACTTTCTTCTTCTAAAGGTATTTCCCAGTAACCTTTCAAGACATCTAAACAGGTGATAACATTCGCGTGTCCAATTTTATTGATTAGATCAGTCACATTCTCCATTGGAAAATCAACAGGCTTGGTTACTTGATTCAACAACCTGAAATCAATACATAAACGCATACTTCCGTCTTTCTTGGCAACACATACGACTGGGTATGCTATTTCAGCTTCACTTGGCTCAATAAGACCCAAGCTCTCCAATTCCTCGATCTGTTTATCTACTTCAGGTTTCAAAGATTCTGGGATCTTATAGATATATGGCTTTTTTCTTTCAGCTCCAGGTAACAACCGAATTCTATGTTCACCAACTCTGGCTATTTGGATCTCCCCAGAAAATAACGCGATGTGCTTGAGTAAGAGCTCGTGTAATTCCTTTTGTTTGATATCCTCTAAATGACTAATATCCACCTCGATGTTCCTTCTAGTTACTGCGCAATCTCCTTTATTTGGAGTGGTATGAATTTCCCCAAACTCAGAATCATCTTCAAATATCACTCCCACAGTTTGTGCTCGAACATAAAATTTTCTTATTTTGTTCACATGAACATGCCTCACACTCCCATCGGGTAATTTAATTTTGTAAGAATGAGGATTTACTCTTTCAACAATTTCACCTGGACCTGTCCACCTAGCATATAGCTTGTTGCTAGAGTCTGGTATAAGTAAATATACTAGATCACCATTTTTAAATTCTTTCAAACTTTTGCGACGGTTAAAATAATATGCATAAGCTTCTTGTTTTTCCGCGGCAGAAGCGAGCTCAGATGCTTTCTCTAAATTTATCTTTAATTCTTGTAGATAATCAACTGCTGAATTACTCAGATTAAGAGGTAATGGTATTTCACCGGACCATGATGAATTTAACACAGCTAAGGGACCTCTAGCTTCACGACCGTACATAAGCATAAATGGAGATACACCGGTAGTGCAATTTGGAACTTCACGATACGCAAAAAGTAAATAAGGTATGTGCTTGTCCCAATTAACAGGATCTGTGCGAATTACATGATGTAACATTTGTTTAAATACCCGATTCCATTTTTCCACTGAGCCGTTTGATGCTGGGTAACCAGGTGTCGAAAAACGAGGATGAGTTCCTAACCTATTTTCGAATTCTTGAGTTAATTGTGAGGTAAAATTAGTGCCTTGATCGCTACAAATTATTTCTGGAATACCGGTTCTCATAAAAATATCTAAAAGAGCCTCACAAGTAGCTTTAGCAGAAAGACTTTTTAAAGGTATGACTTCTGGCCATTTTGAATGATTATCTATCAAACACAAACAATATTTATGTTTCCTTCCTGAAGGAGGTGAAATTTCACCAATAATATCTATATTTACTGTATGAAAGGGATATGGCGCGCGAACAATAGGAGTAATCGGAATTTTATCCGATTGTCTTTCCGGACTTTTTAATTGACATCTCTCGCATGTTCTACAATAATTTTCTACATCTTTGGATATGTTCGGCCAATAAAATGAAAGCTTAATTCTTTCTTTAGTTTTCCTCATACCTAAATGACTTCCGAATATGGAATCATGAGCTAATTGAAGGACTTTATTTCGATAATTCTCGGGCAAAACTAACTGTTGTATGTTTTCCCCACAAATTTTTTCTTTATGAAATAATAATTCGTCCTGTAAAAGGAAATTATTCTTTCCTACTTCTGCATCCTTAAAAGAATTTATTAACGTTTGGCAGTTTCTCTGATCGACCTTAAATTTATTCGATTCCGAATAACTGTTTAGTCTTTCATCATTCTGATTCGCAACTGAGCTATAAAAAAGATTTACATTTGACAGTTCAACGGCGCCAACCTTAGGGTGTTTTTGTTTATGAGTTTCCGGTTTCGTCTGGGGGAAGACTGTTGATTCATTCTCGTCTTCAAATATGCGATCCCATACATCTGGTGTAATTAAACATTGGACATTTAGCTTATCTGTCAACGCGAAAAGAGCTTCTACACGCGAATATAGACAACTGTTTGGTTTTTTGTAATAAATGGGAATAGTTGCTAACGTTGCCTCTATGACGTCGCCAAATGCGGAACTTAAAATGATTTTACCCTTACTTTCTATTTTTAAATCAGGAATTAATGTAGTGTTCAAAATTGGTATTTCCGTACCTGAATCTTTTATAGCTTCTACTTGCTTCCCTGCAATGTAAATAGTAATCTTTTCCAAGGAATAAAAATTAAGTTTGCCGTCGGAACACTCGGGTTTTTGTAAATGTTTAGAATTTACATTTGTAACAACCGCATTGTCCTTCGACTTACTTGAAGTGTTAACTTTCGGTTTGACCGGGAAATTATCGTTCTGTTTATTGGACCTCTCAAATTTATTTCGCCTGTTCGGGCAATTCTTAGCCAAATGTAAACTGCTACTACACCCATAACATTCTCGCGGTTTAAACGAATGTTTCTGTTCATTTACCACTAAATCTTTTCTTAGCGCTGGTGGAATATATTTAGAGTTTTTGTTGTATAAATCACGATAATTAGCGCGTTTTTCACCTCTTATGTCATCAAAAGATTTACCTTTCGCGATGAAATAAGTGTCGCATTCCTTCGCTAGTTCTTCTGGACGTAGCCAACTTTCACCTTGTCGAACTGCAACATGGCACGCTAAATCACTATCCAATGTTTGAAAAAGTTTGTCAGAAATTATTAAGTTAATTAAAGACTCAAAATCATTGACGTTTCTACTTTTACAATAATGGATCCAACATGATCTTAAACGAGAGGCGAACTGCAAATGAGTTTCCCCCGTCAACTTTTGAGCTTGGCGAAAATTTTCTAAACATATAATTGGCGATGGTTCATATTCCTTAAGAATTAAAGATTTAATTTTTTCATAATCTTTCAAATCATCATCTTTAATATATACTATAATATTAGAAGATTTATCACCTATCAGTTTAAGTAAAATTTCAGACTTAAACTCATTTGGTACGTTCTTATGCTTAAAAGCCCTTTCTATGGAATCAAAAAATAAGTTCCATGCTTCACCCTTTTTAGGTACAGAAATCGATAATGCCTGTACAGCTTTCAAAAGCTTATCTAATGAAAGTGTATTTTCTACGTTATTACTAGATTCGTTGCTACTTTCGATTTGCATTAAACGCAATTTCACAATTTCTTCTGACTTTTTCCTTTCCTCAACCGTAGTATTAAGAAATTCAATAACAAAATCTTTATCTTTCAAATATTCTTTAGAACTTAAAAGCTTATCCTTTAATTCTACAACTTTTAAACTAGAATCGGCTTCTTCACCTAGTTCCTTCAACACCGAAATCAAATCACTTTTAACTACTCCTTTAAACATATTTAGAAGAAATTTTTCTTAAAGTTACAACAAAAATTTCTCACCTTTTCTCCAAAATCCAATCGGCTTCGTTAGCTCTGGTTCTCGTAAGAGAGCGTGCTGTAATGACCTTGTGGATTAATAAGGCACCATGAGGAAAACGACACCAACATTTATTAAAAATGAACTTTCAAAGAATAATGAAAAAAAATTAACATTTAAAGAATAAAGGCAAACTCGGAGCACTACCTCGCTCCTACAACATAATTAACCTACAACCTGCCTCCTCTGAGGCTAACATGCCACTGGCCTCTCTCACTTGCTGGGCGCTGCCAGGCAGCTGATTGGCTCACCGCTGCCAGATACATGACACCATCCAACTTGTCATTATCGTTCCTAAAATTTTTCTGTTGACGTGCTCTACCATACCATTGGCTTGGGGCTGTTTGATAAAATTCAAAGTATGATGTATTCCGTTATCTGTACAATACTGCTTAAATTGGTGAGAAGTAAAACACGATCCTCTGTCACGTATTATTCCTTCCGGTAGTCCAAAATCATTAACAAAATTCTTCAAAAGACTGTAAAACATTTTTAGCACTAGTATTCTTAACTGCAAAAATTCTCACGAACCTAGACATGTTATCAATTGTCACTAATAGTTCTGGATTACCTCTCGAACTCTTTACGAAAGGACCCAAGTGATCCATGTGAATAATAGCAAACGGTCTTATACCAGGTTTTATGGGATGTAACAGTCCTTGTTGCTTGCCACCTGTCGCTTTATTCATAAGGCACTCAATACATGCTGATATGTGTCTTCGTATGTATCGTTTCATGTTTGGGAACCAATATAATTCTTTAATTTTGCTAACTGTTCTATCCACAGAAATGTGACCAAATAAATCATGGAATTTCACCACTACACTCTTCCTCATGCTTTTTGGAATCACATAGAGTAGTCTCTCCTTTCCATCCACTACGGTTTTCCAAAAGAGTCTATTCTTCTTAAACACGTAATTCATAATTATTTTTTTCTCCTCAGCAGGTCGTTCCTCTTGTTTCTTTTTGAAAATTTCGATAATTCTTTTCAGGTCATTGTCAGCATGTTGTATCATTAGTATTTGCTCTTCTTCGGTTAGGGACTGGCAGACTTCAAAATTTTCAGCTATTCTTGTCATTGTATCATCAGCTTCTGATACAGGACCTCTGCTCAAAGCATCAATATGTGATAGTCTTTTTCCTGACCTATGCTTTATCTCAAAATCGTTTTCTTGAATCAAACTACACCAACGGGCTATTTGAGGATTTGTAGTCTTCTTCACATTCATATATATTAGAGCTTGACAGTCAGTAATAATTGTAAATCTTATGCCGATTAAGAACTGTCTTAACCTGTCCAACGTCCATACGATGGCCATTAACTCCAATTTGCTGGAATGATATTTTATCTCTGCTTCTGTTGTTTTCTTACTGACACAATAAACAAGATGCCATTTTCGAACTTCATCACGTTGCATTAGCA
This sequence comes from Stegodyphus dumicola, assembly GCF_044657685.1. Lineage (NCBI taxonomy): Eukaryota > Metazoa > Arthropoda > Arachnida > Araneae > Eresidae > Stegodyphus > Stegodyphus dumicola. The sequence goes on from NC_140781.1 coordinate 190,192,787, forward strand.
TTCCACTCAAACCTTCTGCACTTGCATCACAATGGACTTCAGTATCTGCATGCGGTTGATAGTGAGCTAATATGGGCTTATCAGTCAGTTGTTTCTTCAATAGTTCGAACGACTTCTTTTGTTCTTGCTTCCACTCGAAGTCTCGATTCTTCTTTGTCAATCTGGTCAATGGTTCGCTCTTTAACGCATACTTCGGCACAAATCGTCTGAAAAATCCAGTCAGGCCCAAAAATCTTCGCACTTCGTGCACATTCTTTGGTTCCGGAAATTCTGTTATGGCTTTTATTTTTCTAGCTCCCAGTCTAATACCGTTTATAATAAAACCCAAGAAATCCACTTCTCTTTTCCCAAATTCACATTTAGATAATTTCAAGGTTAAATTTGCTTTTCATAGCCATTCTAATACCTCTTTAAATTTGAAAATCATCTCCCCAAGATTTTGCAGGAATAAGTATATCATCCATATAACACAACACCTTAGTATTCAACAAGGAGCCTAGGACATATGACATAAGGCGCTGAAATTTAGGAGCATTTACTAACCCAAATGTCATCCTTTCGAACTGTCCTGTTTCATCTGGAGTAATGAATGCCATCTTCAATTTAGCTTCTTCTCTTAAGGGTGTTTGCAAATAGCCATGGGCTAAATCCAGAGTAGTGAAAATTTTACATCCTCCTAAACATTCTAAAAGATCATCTATTCGTGGCAAAGGGAACTTATCCTTTATCGTCTGAGTATTAAGTCTGCGGTAATCAATTACTAGTCTGTATTCCCTTGTTTTTTTCTTTACTAATAACACTGGACTAGCGTAAGGCGATCTAGTTTCGGAAACTATCCCATTATCTTTCCATTCCTTAACAATTTCTTTTATTGCATTACGTTCAGCTGCATTCGTTTTGTATGGGCGAGAAGACACAGGCCTACTCCCGTCAATTTCTTTGATGTCCATTTTTATTAAGTTCGTGCAACCTAATTCACTTAAATTAAGAGCAAAGCAATCCCTAAATTCATTTACTAATTTTAAGATATCAGTTCTTTCACTATATGTAGTTACCTCATCAAATTTTATATCATCTATCTTTATTTGGTGAATATTTTGAGAAATGGAAAATACATGGTTTTGTTCTTCATCTTTGTTTATATTGGGCTTGTCTATTTCCTTTAATTCCCAATCTTCTGTTATATCTATTACCCTGCTGATACAGTGATTTTCTTTTAATCTGATGTTATTGTGTCCTATGTTCATAACTGGGACTGTTACCCTACCATTTGTAACCTCCATTACTGAATCCGGACTTCCATGCTTGCTTTGAAATAAAATCAGTCCATTATTTATATCTGGGGCTACAGAATGCACAAAGTTTATCGTGTTACTTTTTATTTCTATTGGTTTCTCAGAATATAACTTAATGTGTTTACGCTTCGTTTCGTTTATCAATTGCATGAATGGAATTTTATTAGCATACCATATATTAAACGAATCCCCTATTTTCCCATAAGCCAACATCTGATCTTTCAAAATATCTCTCTCAATAATTAGGTCATACGGCTGTACTTCATCATTTACGATAAACAAATTCGCAGTTGTTTGGATTTCGCCGATTCGAAGTGAAACATGAACTTTTCCCAAGGTCGGTGTGGATGCGTGATTTACGCTCCCGATTCCAAACAATTTTTTTGTTTCTGGTTGCACTGGTAATCATAATTTTGAAAAGACCGTAAATCTTAATAGACTGACAGCGCTTCCAGTATCAATCAAACATTCGATAGGTTTACTTTCGTTAATTATTGCTTTCTTCAAATACTTTGAAACGTCAGATAATCCATCATGATTCGTCGCGACACTATTTTGATCTTTCATTTTGTCATTCTTCATTTCTTCGTGACTCTCTGTCTCACTCGGAAGACATTTGGCGTCACAACTTAAGCTAGAATGTTTACGCTTACATGTCGTGCAGTGCTCTTTTGATTTACATAAGCGGACCACGTGAAATTTCTGGAAACATAGAAAACATCTCGCGTTCTGTTTTAAACTTTCTAATTTCTGTTCGCGTTCCTTATCACAATTTTCAGAACTGTGCTCAGAATTATTGCAAAAAATGCAAATTTTCTGAAATGTGCTCAGTGCGGTTGCGTTAGGAATTGAATCTTGCTGCTTCCCTTTAAACTTCTGAAATCTATTCCCCTTTTCCGAAAATTTAGTAACTGACAGTTTATAGTCTACGCTTTTAAGTGATTCATTATTTTCCCTTGTTTGATGAAACAAAAATGTTCGTTCTCGCGTTTCTGTTTCTCTTCTAAGAAATTTTAATAATTCTGTTACATTCCAAGAATCGTCTATTTTATGCTATCTATAAAAATCTAGCACAATGGAATCTGGAATAAGTTTGGTTAGTAGTGGAAACAACAAACTTCCATACGAATTCAGTTCGACACCAAGAGTTTGTAAACCCCGTACTTGGATTTCTATCGTATCGTATAACTCCCTTAACTGTTTCAAATACGAAGCTGATTTTACTGCACTTAAATTTAACAAATGGTTAATATGAGATCTTACAATAATTTCTTTTTTCCCGTATCTTTCTTTAAGCAATTCAACTGCTAAATCATAATTATTTTCCGATACCAATAGTCCTTGAATACTAATTAAGGCTGGTCCTTTCAAGAAAGCTTTAAGATAATTATATTTATCTACTTTAGATAAGCATTCGTTACTGTGAATTGCATTATCGAACTGTGACCAAAATTCCTGAAACTTCTCTAAATTACCCTCAAACGGTTCTACATGAAGTTTTTTCAAATTTATTCTGGGTTTGTCTGGTTCACTATTCGAAATAAGTGAAGAATTATTCTTCAACAAAAAATCTCCCTTATTTCTATCTGAATTCTGAAGATAATTCTTAACTTTCGATTTCGCATAGATGATACGTTCTCTGTATTCCTGATTATTCTCGACTTCTGTTTCTAGATCAGATACTTCAGGAATTAAATTCTCAATTTCTAGATCTAACTTAAATATCTGATCTGCTTTTCTTGTAAATTCATATCACATTCTTCTAATGATTTTGTATCTACAATATCCTGTTCTAATAATTCACATATTCTGTAATTACTTGTGTTGTTAACCTTCTTAACGTTTTACGTTTTGTTTTTGTTTTATCTAAAGCTTTCTGTGTATTCTCATCCATAATATTACCTAATAATATAATTCTATACTTCTAAATTCTGTTAGAATTATTCTACAGTTCGCATGCATTCAAATCTTTAAAAACGAAACTTACCCCTTCTTCGATGTTCTTGGTACATGAGTCATTCAATGCCTGCTTGCATCAATCCATCCCACTTCTGAAATGTTAGCTTTAATCTCTGTTATCAATCTCGGGACAGCTAGGGGTAAGTCGGGCTTTCACTTTTCATTCAATTGGGATAACTCTTTCATTTTATAAATGCTTTATTGTTACAACACTTATATACATATATACATATCATTACAGAACATTCTTAACATTAATCCTTTTATCTCGCTTCCCGATTCTCGATTGATATCGTGCGCCCCCCTATCGGCGGCTTTTCTACAATGCCATCTATTGGCTGATAACACATCTTACTTCGGAATGTTACAGAAGCATTTTATGTACACAGCCTATCTCTTGGCATAAAATCGTAAATATTCTCGAATTTAAAACATGGCTTTTAATAAAATTAACAAATTTCACAACTTACTTCAAAACAATTTTCGGGTTTTCTGGGATTGTTTTGGCTACTAAAACTTTCCGAAGAACAGCGCAGTGAGTAAATTTAGTTTCAGGAGCGATTTTTCTTTATTTGAGAAGTAACACCGGATTGTTTTCCTGTTAAAGCCTAAGCTCTGTCACTGCATATGGTAAATACATTTATTCCAAAGAATGTCATTCTCAGACATAAAATTTTCAGTTACTTTGAAAATTTCTTTTGCCGTTGCCTATCAATGAAGAGATTCACAAAGTAAATACTCTTGGGCAATTCGTTAATTTTCAAAACATGTGTAAACTAATAATCGAACAAAATATGTTTTATATCAGTAATTTCATCCGATTGTAATGCAGAATACTCAGTATGTTTTATTTTTTGAATAAATGTCTCTTTAATGGAATTTGCCATTTCATGAATTCATCAACTTAATGTATCGTTTAATAATGGAATACGGTCAAAAGTCGTTAATCCGGACTCGTCGGGACTTCGGCGATTCCAGATTATCGATTTTTCTGGATTATAGATCATCAATTTAAATCTGGTAAAATGGCTTGCAGAAATTATAAAATTAAAAATATGAAACCGTAATTTACGAAATAAAGAACAATTATGATCTAAAGGGTATCAAAATTTACAAAAAAAAAAGCTTAATATTTATTTGTTTACTGTATTAAACATTTATTTCAGTGTAAGTTGTTTAAGTTGCTTCGTTTCTTATGTGATAATACATTCTCTTTAATTCTATAAACAGACATAATTTCTTGTTCAGTTACAAAGTTCCGCTGTTCAAGTCCTATAATTGCTGTGTCGAGAATACCGACTAATTTGTTAATTGAAATTTTTTCATTTTCAATAACCTCTGTCACTTTCTTCGCTATCGGAAGCGAATTATAATGACGAGGCATTTGATTTAAATCATATCAAAGAGGGAGTACATCGAGATGAAATACTACATTGAGTAAGCAATTATAAGCCAAATAAAATAAAAACATCTGCCCTTAAGATAAGGATAGTGCTGACAGATCAACTTCCAATTCATTGCACGCCGCCGCGGCGTTAAAGATAAACAAAGTTTAGATAAACAAACGTTAAAGTTTAGATAAACAAAGGATATGCCTTTATCCAATTTTTGCAGCAATTCCACTTTTTGTTTAATGGACTAAAGATACTTTCGTATATGTAAAGGATATACAAACTTTCGCTTTGTATATCCTTTACATATTAGTAAATATATATCGGAAATTCTATTTGACATAATCGAAAGTTCAAGCTTACTTTTATAAAATTGCTCTAAAAGTCTGCAAAAAATAATAATCCGGATCCAATTCGAAGATTAAGGAGCAACGCAATCTGCAACATTAACTGAAATAGATAATTAGATAATTTTAGCTTAGCTTATCCCGTCCGTTTTACATTAAACGCACATTCATAAACGTATTTTGCGCACGCGCACACGCAAATTCGCAGCGGTAAAGGTTTTACGCGCATGTAAACCTTTTGCGCATGTAAACCGTAAAACCTTTTGCGCAGAAAGTTTGTAGCTTTGAGGTCCGGATTATAGATCATTCCGTATTATAGGTGTTCGAATTAACGACTTTTGACTGTATTATTAAGCTCATTATCTGGTTTTTCATTGAATAATTTTAAAATGATATCTTTAGCTACTGGTAATATAAGGTTTTCTCCTATAGTTTGAGCTTGGCCAGTCTTGGCAACTCTTAGGCTTATACTTATTATAACTCTTAGGCTTACTTATTATATAACTAGCTTCCAAAGCTTTTTCACTTGAAGCAAAATAACTTTTCAATCCTTGTTTGTTATTTTTGAACTCCAATAATTTCCTCTTAAATATGCTTCAGATTTATCCTTTAAATTGGCACCCTTAGATTCAAGATGTCTCTTCAGTAACGATGATTTCATACTTTGATTGTGTAATAGTTCACCACAAACAACACATTGAGGTGAGAGTCCGTTTCATCTCCATTCCAAGTAAATAAATTTAATTATATTTTCTATAAACAATTTTTCTTTTATTCAAATTTTCTTAGCACTAATAAATTGTCCTAGATCCATCACCTGTGAATCATCACTTTTCTGTTTAATAAATCATAGCTATTTTTCTATTCTTGTTTCATTATTTTTTTCACAAATGTTTTAATGCACAATACATTGCGATTTCTTTAAAAACAAATGACGATATTCTCAAATCGCTTAGAAAAGGAAGGAGTACCAAGTAACAAGACAAAATACCTGCTTTTAAAGACAGCAATTTGATGTAAAAAAATGATTCTAATTGAAAATAGAGCAATATGAGCCTGGAATTGGGAGCAATATAAGGTGTAGATATGCTAATAAGTCGATCAACTGTTGAATTGATGAGATACTGTTAACTTTCATAAGAACTTATTTTTATTTCCTATTAATTACAACATCCATTTCTAATCCCCTTTTTAAAAACATCATATATGACAAATTTTGTTGTGTCTATGGGTAAAAGAATATTTGTGAAAATAGAAACTAATTATTTCGCTAAAGTGTATGAGCAGCTATAAATGTTAAACAAAGCTCAGATCGCATAAATTTATGAGTGTTGGAGAAAAAATTTAAACAGGATGTTGGGGTATTTATTTTTTGAATTTAATAGTTAAAAATAGTTTGTTTCTTTGCATCCCACCTATTTTTCTCTTGCATATCACCGGTTTAGAATCACTGATATAAACTATTTGTTTTATTGTGGCATCTTGTACATAAGATTATGGGTTTTTAGTCTGTCATAGTGGGTTGTTTCATTTGTATTTTCATGGTGGCTCATTATTCACTTAAGCAGTAAAGCTCATAAGCTGTAAATCAGTTTAATTTTCTGTCACTTTAAGAATTTTCTTGTGACTCCAACTGCAAGATTTTTTCCCCTTCTTCCATAGATAAACAAGATGAAACAAACAAGATCTTGAGATAAACAAGAGTGATTGAAAAATCCTTGACACATTTAAAGAACTGTGATAGATGCTTCAAAATAATAGTAAAAACAAATTTGAAATACTCCTTTACTTCCTCCTGCCCCAATTTGACCTGCCTATTTGAGCAAACTTGCTATCACAAGCTCTTTTTGGATATGATAAAAAGTTTTAGTGGCCCATAGATTTCTCATTTGTATGCAGTATTGGTAACAAAGATGAAGCACCACTCCATAATTAATGCTTTAAAGTTGTATGCAAACAGAATTTAGTATTAAAGAAAAGTATTAACGAAACAATAGTAGCATGTAGTAATAACAAAACAGTAAGCTTTCCCATTCTGTAAACATTGCAGTTTATTACCATTGAGTACTAATTGAGTGAAAATAATGAACTCCAGGCAGTTAAACCATTTTGCAGTCAAATTTGGCATTATCTTTGAGAGAATTTCAACATTGATTAAAAATACTTGAGCAACAAAAGGATCACTTATTAAAAGTTGGTAATGATATAATAAAGATAATTTTGTAATTATTGTAATAGTATTTGCAAATTGTTTCCAGAATTTATATATCTAGTGATTAATTTTAACTGTATCTTGTATATTTTAACATGCATTAACTGTTGCTGCTAATTATAATTTTTCATTCAACTGGAGAAGGAAACTTTGGTGTTGTAGCATATCTCATACACTTGCAGATTTCTGTATTTATAAATTATTTGAACAATTGCCAAGACAGGTGATTTAAGTAAGGTAAGCGGAGAGAAATTACAATAATGCTGAACTTCAGATTTTACTTGTCTTTTAGATTTAAAAGTATTAATCATTATTAAAAACGATCTTTGATTAAACAAATACTCATCATTTAGACATAGATTGTTTTATTTTCAATTGAAAATTCAGTTGTTAATGGTTATCTTTACTTAGGCACCCATTGTCAGCAGTGTATGGCTGGATACCATGGAGACCCAGTTAATGGAGGAAACTGTACACCATGCTTTTGTAACAACCATGGTGATCTCTGTCATCGAGAAACTGGACGTTGTTACTGCACTACTAAAGGTATTAATGGGCCACACTGTAACAGGTAAGTGTGAAGTGTAAATGAATGAACTTGCAACATTTCTTAATTGTTTTAAATGTTCATCTTCATATTTGCAAGTGAATTTTTTTGTATGAAAACATTAAGCTATAAAAATGTCCCAAGCTTACCATTCAGGTTTCGACATATATTCTATGTAATATTGTAAATACAAGAATAATAGTAGCTGCTGCATCTGTATTTAGTCATTTGCTATGGTTATTTCGATTTTTTAAGGAAATTTAATAAGAATTATAAAATATTTCAGATAAATTTCCCTTGAGTAAAGAACTAAATTTTGAGTAGCAAATGTCTAAGAATGCTTATTTTAGGAAAACTATGTCTTTTATAAACACTACCCCCAAAATTTGATTAACTATAAATCCTGAATAAAAAAAGTTCATGCATTTTGCAATGTGTCATTTAGAGAGCACAAATACTTTGTTAGTTGAGGCATTATTCGTTGAAATAACAGGCCTGCTTTTTGCACATCTCATACTGAAATGTTTCAGAAATGATGGATTTTTAAAAATTTTTACAATTACCACATATTTTTCTGTTTTCTACGAAGCCATTTTCTAAATAAGATTTCATAAACATTATAGCATCATCTTAGCATAATTTTTCCATCTTTGCTAATATTTGTGCATTAGTAATGTAGAACTCCAGGTGTCTACACCTAGCAGGTTATAGAAGCACTTAGCAGTTGTAGAAGATGTGAAAGATCAACAGACCCTCTGGGTTACACTACCACATCATCCCATTGTGAAGGAAGATAGTACTATCAGAACAAGACTGATTTTTGAAACTTTTCCAAACTGAGAAGGTCACCGTGTCTCAATAACTCCTTAGAGAAGGGAGAAAAATCTTTCAGGTTAATAATTCCAAACATTATAATTAGTTTCTGTACAAAAGAATTAGGTGTTACTGCAAGTAAACGAAAGGCTTTTCTCCTGCCTTGCCTATCATCTGAGATTTTTTACATTTCTTTTATAGCTTGAAAACAGTGTTAAGTTCAAACGGTACTAACATAGTCAAGTTTGGAGTGTCTTTTAAGTCTTTTCTATTTGGGTTCTGTGATATAACTTCATCTGCAAGTTGTTATAGAAGGCATATTCACTCTGGAAAGAAGTCATACAAAAGCCAAACAGAAGTTTCGTTTCTCTGTTGACAGTTTATTTCCAACATCATATATCTTGTATAACAGCCTACAGATGATGCTGTACCACTGAACTTAGAAAGGAAAGGACTTTAAGACATTACTAACACAGCTCGACAATGTTAGTACCATTTCAGCTCACTATTGGTGATAAGGCACTTATCTGTAAGAAAGCCTTTGGTATATCTGTTATAACACCTATTTTCTTTGTATGGAAATGAATTAAAATTTTTGCAATTAACTAGATAAGATTCTCTTCCTTCACTAAACAGTCATTGAAGCTTGGTGACCATTTAAGTTTGGCAGAAGCATCGAAGACTGGTCTTTTTCTAGTAGTACTATTTTCTTCATAATGGGACAATGTGGTAAGTAGTGTACTACAAGGGTACGTTAATATGTCACATCTTCTATAACTTGCCCTTTCAGCCAATCAGGGAAAAAAAAAATCACATTTTTTATATGATTGGGAGAGACGTTGTGCAGTAATACTTAATCTTTTTAGTGCTAATTGTAATTATCAGAAAGTGGAGGATGATTTTCTATCAAGGGTAAGTGCACAACATAACAATTATTTTCCACCAGTTGAGTCCTGAGGTTACAAATTTGTTATTGACTCTTTAACTGATAACAAGGAATGATAATAAACATGCTTTTTTGTCTTCTGAAGAATTCAGTATACACCCTGTCACTGCCCATCCAAGATGCATCTTAGTGGCAGTGAAAGTACAAGGTAACATTTTAAGACCACCAGTCATTAGCTCTCCAGCTGCATCAGTTCCAATTAAAATTTCAATCAGGCTCTGATCGGTATCAGCAATGTATTACTGTGTGATAGTTCTTTTGCACAAAGCTCCGGAACTATAGATGGAATCTTGCAGATAATTTCTTGGCTTAATACTTTGAAGTTCCATCCGTACTCGATGAATATAATGTAATTTATGGTGTCGGTGTAAACACATGTAATCAGAAGAAACATTTCATTTGTAAAATTTGCAAGCTTCTATTTGAAGATGATCGCAGATGAGAATCATTTACGTCTTCTCAGACAAATATATAATATTTCTCAAAACTTTAATAAAATCTTATTATTCAACAAGCAAGTCTCCATTATTTTTCTAGTATGCTTTCTCTATGGTACATCTAAAAAATTACTATAAAAAATTCTCTTGTTCTTGTTAAACATTAGTCACACAACTATTGTGGTCTAGAGGGCCATCTATTTATTACAGTGTTTCCCAACCTTTTTTTCCTCGCGAACCAAAAGAAAGGTACGGAAAAATTTGATGAAACCCTATGTAGTCGTTAATGATAGGTAAAAAAAAAAAAAAAAAAAAGCAATAAAATTTGATAGAATATATATTTTTCATATTGCAGAATAATTGATTATATTTATCGTGAAACATTTAAATAAAACATTAATAAGACTAAAATGATGGCTATAAAAGTTGAATACAAGATAAATTTAACAAACTGGTTCTTATGTTTTACATTTGGAAAAACTCTTAATGGGATATTTGTGGCTGTTTGATAGAACAAAGCAATTCAAAGTTAGGCTCAATATCTGACAATTTCAGTCTTAGATCAGGTTCTGCATTTAACCTGTTTCTGTATTTATCTTTCAGATAAGTATATGTTGAAAATCCTTTCTCGCATACATATGTTGTGCAAAATGGTAATAGAACTTCAATGGCTTTTTTTGACAGAACAGGATATTCATTTTTTATACTGAGCCAGAAGTCAATTAAAGATTGATCTTTAAAAATTGCTTCTAGAGAACTGTCACAAGATAACTCTATGAGTTTTTCTTTTTCCAGTATATTTAGAGAGGTTTCTGAACTTACATTTCCTTGAAATGGATTACATATCCAGTTGTTTGAGATGGATATATTGCATCTGTTGGGAAAATAGTCACCGAAAGTTAATCGAAGATAGTTCAGATGTTCACATATACTTCTTTTAATGTTTTCTAAAGTTTAATTAAATTTTCTGATAAAAAAGTTCTGACAGAATCAAAACATCCATACTCATTCATCTGCAGGCATTAAATCCAAAAATTGATCTTTTTCAACATAGCCTCAGTAGTACATATCATGTACACTGAAAATGGTGACACCCCTCGCCTTGTAAAGACATACTTAATTCATTCTGTTTACAAAAACTGTCAGCTAAATACGCAAGCTTTTGCAGCCAAAGAACATCGGATTTACAAGAAGACAATTGAAACGGATGATCAATAAAAAATGCTCGAATTTCAGACTTCAAGTCAAACAAATGCATCAAAACTTTATCACGGGAAAGCCATCTAACTTTTGTGTGAAGTAGTAAAGAAACGTGGAAACTTCTAAAATCCTCACAAAGCATACGGAATAGATGGCAATTTGTAGCACGTGATTTTATAAAGTTCACAATTTTCACAGCTTGTCTATGAATACAACAATCAGTCCATTGAATTTTCTCGTTGATCTTCTTCACCCGTGCCACAAAACCAGAAAATTTACCTGTCGTTGATTTTACACCATCTTTACACACACAATAAGACCAGCTTATTCCATTCTTTTCAAAATACCCATTGATCGTATCGAAAATCGCTTCTCCAGTTGTGTAGGTTTTCAAAGGTTTTGCAAGTAGTACATCTTCTTGAACAATATTCGTAAATAGATATCTAACATAGACAAGCAATACATTTGTTACATCCGTCGATTCGTCAAGTTGAATTGCAAAATAATTCAATTTTATTCTTTTTAGAAGTTCGTTCTCCACATAATTAGCCAAGTTATTAACTCTACGTTACACCATGTTGTTTGATAAGGGAACTAGCTCAATTTTCTTTGCTGCATTTTCCCCAAGCATACATTTGGCGTTATCTTTTGCACATGGTCCAATTAAATTTTCTGCTATTGTATGTGTTTGTCTAGATCTTGCAATTCTATAGCTTACTCGAAATGATGCTTCAAGGGCCATTTTACTATCTTCGTTTGAAGTCAAGAAAGAAGAAAGGCTACACTTTTTTTATATTTTCTTTTGAAATATTCAAGAGGTTTATCTTTGTGTGTCGAATGTTGTGTTTCAATGTGTCTAGGAAGAAGTGAGGGTTTTAAACTGCTGTTGACAAGAACTTCGTTACATATAACACAAAGCGGTTTAGGTTCTGACTCATCCCCAGTAAAATGAAAAACCAATTGTAGATAGTCGTTGTCATATTTTCGCTTTTTCCTTTTTCTATCATCAATCATTTCCTTTGTTTTTGGTCTGGTGAAACGGTACCTCACTACAGCTTTCAGTACTATCATCTTGATTATCATGTCTCATTTCTAAATGACCCATTTTTAACCATTGATCCATAATAAAAATAAGCTATAATAATAATTAAATTAATAATTATTAAATCATTTACATGAGAACTTGACAGTCACAGTATCACTATCACTTAAGCTGTACTAGTGCTAAGCCTATGTATGAACGTTGAAAGACAGACAAACAGACAGACAAAATAGACAGTTAATGCAACGCTACTCTCCCAGTTCCCGGTTGTGAACAAGTATCTAATACTAAAATCTGTAGTAAACAGCCTTAATTTGATATTTATTTCCAATTGTAAAAAAAAAAAAAGTACATAGAAGGAAAAACTGCTGCAATGATTTTAAATATAAAGCAGAACATGATTCTAATCACATTGTTAAAATGTTTTAAATATAAATAAATGTTTGTAATAGAAAGAGAATAGTATCTGATTACTTGAATAAGAGGAATAAATTATAATGTATAAAATTGTTGCTATAATTTGATATTGATGAAGTAATTTTGAAAAACAAATAAGGAAAAAAAATGAAAATATTGAAATTTATTATAGATTTTTTAACAAACAGGTAGCGAACAATCTGTTTTACAGTGGGTGTGATCTTTTTTTTTTTTTTTTTTTTTTTTTTTCTTTTGGTTTTAACCGCTTCCCTTACATTTTTTTGAAAAAAATTGTAAAAAATCATCACATTTTTTTATTTTATTATTAAATACAACAAAACGAAGCGAATCAAAATATGTAGGTTTTAAGTTGAATTTTTAATTTTTTGAAGGTGTAAAAGCATTTATTTTTAATATTAGTTTACTATCCCGAGTTATCTCGGGCAAACAAAAAAAGTTAAATATTAATCTTTGTATGATAGTTTTTGAAACAAGGGACAGCACAGAGTGATTCCTGACGTTCTACACTGGTATCTGGTCTCTTTTTTTACTGGCTTACCGCTGGAATCTCTTTCACGGGAGCACAGAGTGCACTGTCTCGTTGGATTTGATTTTTTCCCCCGCCTCTTCATAATCACTATCTGAAAAATCATCGCTTTCGCTATCTTCCATCATCGCCATTATTTTATTTTTTTCCAATGCATGGATCCTTTATACATTACTAATCCACAAGCCAACGTATACTATACAATAGGGAAACACGTGATCAGTCCCTCCAAAAAAACCGCGCAACCAACAAAATTTGGCAAACTGCCAATCAAAGCTGAATATTTCATTTCCTCCAGACCAAGTAAAACCGTGATAAAAGAAATCGTACTAACAAATTCTGCTTCGCCGAGTTTTCTCGGGATAATAATTAACTGCAATATATATGAACTCGAGATAACTCGGGATAATCAGGCAAGCGGTTAATGGCGTTTTAAAAAAATCCGCCATTACAATATTATTTTCGCGAACCCCCTCTGCAAACACTGCGAACCCCAAGGGGTTCGCGAACCACTGGTTGGGAATCACTGATTTATTAGATCGTTCTAGATATCGATGTCATTATTTTGTATTTCATAAACAAAGTACACTGGAAAAAAAGGTAGGGACAGTTCTATATTTCCCGTTCTACTGGGCTTATTGACAAAATTTCATGTCTCGAAAGCGTGACTGACTTAGGACATATATATTAGATTTATATATAGCATTGATGTAATATATGTATTTGAACACAAAATTGGACTCTTTCTGAAATGGCATGGCAATTTTTTTTTTTTTTTTACAAATTTCGATTCTACATCTCAAATTATGCCTAAGTCAGGGTTGCCACGCTACCTGGAAAACCGGGAGAACCGGGAAAAGTCAGGGAATTCGAAAATTGACCAAAAAATTCAGGGAAAAGTCAGGGAATTTAAGTATTTTTGTCAAAATCCGGAAAAGTCAGGGAAGTTCATACAATGATCCCGCCAAAAAAAGCGATTTTTGCGCCGACGTCGGAAGAGATAACTTTTTGGCGAATTGCCTATCACGTGAGTGTCTGCTGGCATAGAGCCAATTTTCGCATCTCCAATTTGATTGCCTTTCAGAAAGGCAAAGCAAGTTTCCCGCAACTTTTGGTTTCCAGTATTCTCGAGAATCGCATGTGCAGTGCATGAACTAAAGAAAGTACCTGTTCTCGTATAAAACAAAATGGGTTTAATCTTAGTATACAGTACCATGGAGGTTAGAATCAAAGAATATGTATTGTAAACAAGGAAAACCTCTCTGCAACAGACGTGGTTCCGTTCCATCATAGAGGAAAACAGCTGTGCATGCGTGATATATCTGCCGCCAAAGCTGGAAACCGGTGTCGAAGTTCGAAGGTCACGTTATCAAGAGTTCATTAAATGAATATCCTTTAAAATTTCTTTAACCACTTGCGCTAAAAAGACGTGCCTTTTGTCTCAAACTGCGAGCGACGTGAACACCACGTCGATAAGCATTTATCGCAAAAATGAAAATAACATGGTGCACACGTCGCCTAACAACGAGACTGTTTATTTCTCGAGTTACAGCTCTGGATTGCACTCGCAGATGCGGAGCGGCGTAAATGAGACACTTTACCACTTGCTATATTGTAGCGCACGGCACCGCAACCGTGAAGTTTAGTCTTAGCGCAAGTAGTTAAACTCCAAATTAAAAGAAAATATTTTTTGGCGCAAGTAAATTAATTCATAGGTTAGTAATTTTCAGGGGGGGGGAACTACGAAAATCCGTTTTTAAAATTATTGCGAAAAATCCAAGAAGAAACGTCCTTTGATAAAACGTTTCTTCTTGGATTTTTCGCAATAATTTAAAACGGATTTTCGCAGCTTCCTTTTTGTCAAAGAACGTTTCTTCTTAACACGTTTCTCAATTTCCGGTACACATCGCGGAGAGGGAAATTCTGGCCGCCAGGTTCCGTCGCCAAATCCCTTGGCAAATTTTCCCTCCGCATTCTAGCGGCGTAATAGCATTTTACTTGTATGGAAAATTTTCTTCTTTACATAGACCAAAGAATTAGAGATTTTTTGCATAGACGTTTTTTGGTTAAAATAATCTCCATGTATGGATTTGGCGACATGATGATGCGCAGTAAACGGGTCAGTTTGGCCTTGGCGACAATTTTCAAAATCGTGCCAAAGCCTTACCGTATACTAGAATTTTACAGCAAAATCTTTTTAAACTTTTCTTTTTAATAAATACCTTGCCATTTTGCAGTAAAATAAAAAATAGTAATCTGTCATCTAGGCTAACCATGTAATATAACTATATTCGCTAAAATATCGTTGATTATTCTAATTCAATTTTTAAGTAATTATCTTTATTTTTATGTTATTCGTATAATTTAATGATGCTTCTTCCCTCTAAATTTATTAATTATTAGTAAATAATATTTCTAAATTTCAGGAAATTTTCTCTGGCATAATCTAATTCTAGCAGTATGATGACATACCATCACGAAATTTAATGCACATATTTTTTCTTATGTATGCTGCGAACTAAATATAAAATACCTCAATTTATTAAAATAGATTTCTTTCTTTCGTTTAGCTGCAGAATGTCTGCAAAAAAAGCCTTATTTTATTCCAGATTGGGAAGATTCTAATCTCAATCTTCAATGGAGAAAATAACAACTATTATAATTATATTTGTGTTTTCAAGTGTTAAGGTGCTTTTTAAGAACATACCTCACACAAATTAAATTTACCTAAAATCTAACCTAACTATTTAGCATTGCGTTGTGATTTATAAGGACCGGATTAGCCTCGTGTTGAACTGGTGATGATCATGAGTAATAATTAAATAAAACATACATTTGTTATCCAATGTATATATCTTAAATTTTATTAAGTTTCTTAAGTGGAAAAGTAAACAAAATTATCAAACAAAGTATACCAAGAATAATTAAGAATAAATGTCCTCTGGGATTTATTGAATAATTAAGTGAATTTGCTACATAATACAAGTAATACCATAATTTACCTCTTAGCGTAGCCAACGTACATTACGCGTATAGACTGGAATTTTCTTGAAACGCACCTGGAAAACCTGGAAAAGTCAGGGAATTTCATTCTCCTGTTTGAGTGGCAACCCTGCTAAGTATTAATTTTTGTAAAATATAGTGGGGAATTTATAGAGAAATTAAAAAACTTATCTTGGCATATTTTTTTAGTGTGCACCAAGAATAATTCACTTGGCGAACTTCTTAATTAATAACAACCTATTTTCCTTTCCTGTTTTCATTGTACAGTAACTTTCAAATAATTTTGACACAGTGCATAAAACACATTTTGCTTTATTATCCCTTATAAACAAATATGACAAATTTCAGAATGTGCCAATATATAAATTCATGTATATCTTAGGAAATTTTGAATGAAAAACTAATTTTTTGTTGGTATGCTAAGAAATACATCTACTTTATGATAATGGTAAAAATTTTACAGGTTGTAATTCAAAATGTTTCCGAAAAATTTATAAATATTATTTGAAAATGCAAATTTTAAAAATAAATCATAAGAAATGAGTGAATTTCATTTGTAATGAACCTAAATTTCGAAATGTGAAAGGAAGAATCAAAAAAGTTTAATAGAAAAAGATCTATTAATAAATATATACCAAATGGAATTAACATGGTGGAGCTAAAATTTTGAAAAACTACTTGGGCAATTTTTACAAAACTTGGCTATCTGGTATAATTTGAGTCGTAGGATCGAAATAGGGAAAAAAAATTGGCATGCCATTTCAGAAAAAGTCAGATTTTGTGTCAAAATACATATATTAGAACAATGCTATGTATAAATCTAATACATAGCCTAAAGGCCGTCTACACAAAGCGATTTTATCGGCCAACCTTCTGGTAGAGCAACAATTTTAAGGATCTACCCATGCACCAAAAATCGGTCATGTTCTCTGCCACGATTTCAGAACTGGTGTTCACTGCTCACTAGCGTACAATAAAATCAGAGTCTCTAACCAATAAGATTGCTTTGAGTGATCACATGTTTTTCTCAATATTTGGAATAATAACCATGGCTGTATTTCGTTAGAGCGAAACTCAAATTTTTCAACTAATTTCTATAGAGAAAATGTTGTGCTGTGGGACACGAGTCATGTAAATTTTAAAAATATAAAATTAAGGGATTCTCTTATGTTGGTAAGCTTTGTCTTCCCCATTCCTTTATATATACAGATATTTTCTATTCGGGATGAAAATTATTTTTACTCCCCCAAGAAAAAATCCAAAAACTATTAATGATACCATGCCATGTACTAGATGAAAATATTCAAACTACTTGAATCTATGGTCACACATTTTGAAAAATTCAGAAAGCAAAATCTTCAGTCGCGAAATTACAGGCAGTGCAGAGACTCATTGACTGCGTTGAAAATGGGAGTTAATCACGTGACGAAGTACATAGCTTTTCCGACAACTCATATGCGAGCAATCATAGCCTAGTGTTAAAGAGTAGATCAGGTTTATCTCCGGACATCGACATCATGGGCTTGATCCCCCATCTCAATTTTGGACTTTCTGCACCTTCAAGAACTTTTTAATTTCATTTTTCCATCACTAATTTTGAACTGTATGACTTAGAGTCCGTTTTTATTTTTTCGCTTACGAGTGTGGTGTTTATTGAATTTTAACACCATTCTTTTTATTTTTCGAATGGCCTTTGGCACGTGTTTTAGATCTGCTGGTGAAAATTTTAGTAGTTACGTACCAACTCAAAAGAAAGTCACAAACTCAGTTTTGTGTAAACAAATTACAGCTCAATTTAATACAATATTGCTAAATTTTGTTAGCTGATTAACTGATAGAGTCATATGATCATAGTTTTCAAATTGTATTAGTTATTTAATTATGCTGATATTAGTTTTTTAATGTTCAATAAATATGCTACTTAAGACTTTATAATATTTTTCATTTGAAATTATTGCACTGAAATTACTCTGTTGCTTTGGTAATGTAGTAATCTTTATTCTTTATTACTACTTTTTACTCATACTGGTTTGATTTTCATAACATTATTATCTACTTATTCAGTAATAAAGGTTTTGATTTAAAGCACAGCAGTTTCTTATTTTTTCTGAAACATGGTTATTTTATTATTTCAAGATTTAACTGTGCAATTAGTAGTACCAGAAAATGAAATTAAAAAAAAATAATAAAAAAAAAAAATGGAGTAATCTGTGCACTCAGTACACAAAAGAAAAGCATAATTTTTTAAAATTTTGCTGCAAACTAAATTTAGCAAAAAATCAAAATCAGACGGCGTCATCCGTAAATACTTTCCGAATTCCATCGTGTCTTCAATATGCAACTCCCAGAGCAGGGAGAATCATGAATTTCTCGTTGTTTAACCCAATTTCTGGTCCAAATGCTTCCCCCCCCCCTCCTGCAGCAGTAGCTAAGTTCAAAATTGTAGCTGTAGCTATAGCAGCAATTTAAAGTAAAATAGTCGTCCATTATTTTGATTATTTGACAACACCGTAAGCTTTGTTTACAAACCATAGACAGAGCGATGCTGTAGAGGGCGGGAACACTTCTTTTTACGGTGAATGGCTGAGTGACTACTTGTATTAATGAGAAAATCATTCCGTGTGGACAGGCGAGCTATCTTAGATATTGTCGGCCGAGGAAATATCTACGTGTAGATGGACCTTAAGTCACGCTTTCGAGACATGAAAAATGCAAGTTGAATTTCGTCAATCATCCCAGTAGAACGGGAAATGTAGAACTGTCCTTTTTTTTGCGCAAGTGTGCATCATAAAAGCATATACATATATAATGAACAATATACACATCTTAAATATTAAAAATATATATATATAAAGAAGGAGGTATAATTTAATACAGTATATTGCAAATTATGGTGGTAAAAATAAATCATTTATTCTTTTCATAATTAATTTCACAAACCTTTTAATTTACCATACAGTGTGTGATTCTTTAAAACTGTTGTGCACTATTTCTCCTTAAGTTTGCTTTTGATTCATACAGGTGGAAATTTCTATTAAAAAAAAAAAAACTGTTGGTTATAATATTCTAAGTCTCTGTATTCACATGCATTTTAATCTAAAATGCCATGTGAAGATTATAATGATTTTATTTCATTTTGAGTATGATGATCACTCCAATCTGAATGTAATTTCATGTCTTTGCTTTCGAGTCTTTAGATTCAAAATGACTTGAAGCAGCAAATTTGTTTCCTAAAAGCATGTTTTTATCAAAAATTATATTTAAAATGTTGTATTATGTTGCTATATTTTTTATTTTGTCCAATTTATTTTTATATTTATACATCACAACTTTAATTAACATAGTTTCTTTTCTTGTACAGATGTGATGAATCAAATCATTATGTAGGGAATCCAGAAGAGGAAAATGGCTCCTGTTTTTGTATGTCATTTATTATTTGTTTTCACCATCTTCTATTGTGATTTTTACAATATGTTGTAAAGTTGGCCTTCCATGTATATAGTAATACTTTTCTATTTGGATCTGAAGTTATATGTTCTGATTTGGTAATTTTCAATTTAGCTAATGCCATATCTTTTCCTGTTTTAGCTAAAGATAATCTGTTTGCGGTTTAATCACAGGGTTCGTATAGTCCTTAAGAGTCCTTAAATTTTTTGGAATCGATTTTTGGTCCTTAAAAGTCCTTAATTTTGGCCAAAAACAGTAGAAGGTCCTTAATCAAGTGAAATTTCTGTCTGCTTTTACGACTGCCATTTTGAGTGTGAATTAGCATTTTGGAGTAATATTTTTGGCGATTCACTGACGTACATGGTGATCTTTTGAATGGTTTCATGTATTATAATTTGTTTCTATTTCTAATATAAATGATGGGATACTCGAGTTTTTAAGCAAGAAGTGAAACACAAGCATTTCAAAATTAATTTTTTGGGATAAACAGCTCTTAAACAATTTTCGCTTTTGGAAATGTGAATTCTTTTATTAAACAGTTCTAAATTTGGCGACCTGTCAACATTTTAGTGATTTTAAGATCAGTTTCTATAGGAAATTTTTAATTCAGAAATCTGAGAATTTTTCAACGATTTTTTTTTAAAACATCATAACTTTGACAATATTCATTAAAATAATGGTAATATATTGGAATTATATTTAAAAAATAACATTAAAATAAAACATTTTGATTTTTCGCTGTCATATTATATAAAGTTCCATTTTGGCAACTTATTATACAGTATTTTTGAATTTGAAAAATAAACAAGGTATGCTATAAAGCATAATTTACGAAACAGCTCATAGCAAAAGCAAAATTAGCTATGTAAATAATTAAAAATGCCTTTTTAATTTTTTCATAGTAAGCGTTTTTTCCATGTACTTGTCTCAGAATATTCAAAATTCTCAGAATATGCATCAGTTTTCTCTATAAAATTAATTTTACACTTTTCCCTCCCTTTTTTTTTTTTTTTTTTTCCAAAATATTTCCAGCTTTTTGGTGTTACAGATTTGGTTGGGATAATTTTTCTTTAGTATTTTTGACATTGCAGCTTGGAAAATTTAGAGGGATTTGAAGGCAAGATTTATAGACCCACGATTCTAGAAGATTCGAGAAATATGTGACAAAATGAAAAATGTCTCCATGGTATCAGGACATACTGGATGTGCTTTACAGAAAGTTTGCAATAAATTTCTTACTTTTAGGGGAACGTCTGGAAGAACAATGAAGACGTAATATTTGAATGTTTTACTCCTGATACTAGAATCTTTTTCTTAACATGTTTATCTTCCCTTTATATTCTCTACTTTTCACTCTACACAAGCATGGAAAATATCAAAAATGCTTCTAATCTTACCACTTGGGCAGGCATTATAGAAAGAGATTTTTTTTATTAATAAAGAAATTGAAAACTTGCAATTTAAAAGATCCATCTAATATGTCTTAATGCATCATACACAGAGCTGGCACTAGGCATTTTCCCATCTGATGAAATCTCTGTGGATCCTAAATTCGACTGCATAGTGCCTTTCTAAATTCTGCTTGAAGTGCCTTTCTAAATTCTGCTTGCAGTGCCTGTCTAAATTCTAAAAGTTTTGGCATTTCTAGATTTTGTTGTATGGTGTGTGACTAAATTCTAAAAATTCTGCCACACCAGCTCTGTAACCGGCATTTACTATATATTTCATATTTCTTTTCCATACTACTAAAGAAATTAAATTAGTCACTTTTTCTATACATTCTATATAGTGTTTTTTAGAAAGTGTTTTTTATAGTGTATATATAGTGTTTTTTAGAAAAACAGAAATCCTTAATTAAATCCAAAAACTCTAAAATGAAAAGGAAACGTGCTGAAGAAAGAGACTGAATGCATAAGGAAAATTATTCTTCAAAGATATGTGCAGTTATTATTATGTAAATTACCCAATTGTTTATGATTTCAGCCTTTACTATAATTTTCCATTACTGTTTCCTCATGTGATAGAGTTACTGGGCCAGATTAAATTAAAATTAAATTGTATAATCTTTGACCACTAGTCCACATTTTTAGTTTGACTTTGACTGTTCTTGTTTAATTATGCCACCGTGAAATGTAATTTACTTTGTTAGCATGAGAACATGCCTTGTTCTTAGTTCTTTTTAAATAAGAGGCTTATTTAAACCTTTGTCTGATATTGTAGTTACTTTCAGACATAGTGATAATTTGCTTCACGTCTGTTGGGGGTTTTGGATTATTTAACTTTTACCAGATCAAGTAAACCCTCATAGGTACATTGTGGAGAATTTCACAAGCTAGGAGATAAAGCACACAGAAACTACCGAGAACATTGGTTTGCATATTGAGACAAATCTCTAATTATTGTTAGGAAAGCTACTTAAAGAGAAGGAAATCGATATAAACTAGCCAAAATGTTTGGTAAGGCTTCAAATTAAAATGACGGATAAATATTTTGTTGAGTTTTGTTACAAAACATAAATGTTATGTAGCTTGTAATGCGTAATTATTCTAAATAGCCTTTAAGAATCAGTGTCATGAATTACATGTATTTTAAACTTTGAAATTTTATTTGATTTAGATTTTAATAGGGATTATTTAACAAATATTGTTAAAAAATAAATGGAAATGTCATGTAAATCCATAAAGACTAAGGTTACCTATTTACCTAATTTAATTATTTATAACTAACTGTGTACCCTTAAAAATTATCTGTACATACTAAAGTGAGTTATTGCCTTTCATTAATACTTACTGTAGTCACAAGATAAAATGCAAAAGTGTAGAAATTCAAGTAAAACATATTTTTTGCATCTAGTGAGACTTAATACAAAACAATTTATCACCTCTGGTGCTTTAATGGCTTATAGGAAGCTAAGAGTATATTAACTGGGTTACAACCCCTGGAACTCTATACAAAGCTATGACACTAACTGCATCAAACAGAACCTGACTAACTTTCAACACTTGCCAACTGTGCCTACATCAGGCCTTTCAGGTTTGTTCTAATCAGCAAGTCTCTCTCTAAACAAACAGCAGCGGTGATAACATTCAGTCTTGTTATGAATGATGCTGATTGTGATCTTACTTCTCATTTTAACCTATGCCGTTTGACATAAAATCTACCTGCTATTTGCTAAACCTCTAGACCAGCGATTCTCAACCTTTTGACTAACGTGACCACTCTTGAACAAAGCTCAGATCGAATAAATTTGCAAGTGTTAGAGAAAAAACTTGATCAGGATGTTGGGGGTTTTAATTTTTGAAATAAATAGTTAAAAATACTTTGCTTCTTTGTGTACCACCTATTTTCTTCTTGCGTACCACCAGTGGTACACATACCACCGGTTGAGAACCTCTGCTCTAGACTGACCAAGTATGTGACAAAATGAGACATAAAAAAAAATCAATATAAAGCTAACTATTAGTAAAACGTAAATGTGACTTATCTTCTTTCAAATATGTCCTACCTTTGAACAAAGCTCAGATCGAATAAATTTGCGAGTGTTAGAGAAAAAACTCTATCAGGGTGTTTGGGGTTTTAATTTTTGAAATAAATAGTTAAAAATACTTTGCTTCTTTGTGTACCACCTATTTTCTTCTTGCGTACCACCAGTGGTACACATACCACCGGTTGAGAACCTCTGCTCTAGACTGACCAAGTATGTGACAAAATGAGACATAAAAAAAATCAATATAAAGCTAACTATTAGTAAAACGTAAATGTGACTTATCTTCTTTCAGATATGTCCTACCTATTATAAGTGTAAAATATTTAATGCTACTTGATAAACTGCATGAAGTTTTATTCTCAAACTTATTAATAATTATGTTAATTGATATTTAGTAATAATGCATACTACTTAGGAATCTATTTTATTTTTAGGGTGATATTACAAAAGTGAAATTCAGGCATAGAAAAATATTTTTAACTGAATTTATTCTGTTCCCATTTGTTTATAGGTCTTTAATTTTTTTCATTAATGTCCTTAAAAGTACTTAATTTCCGTGTGCAGAAATATGTACGAACCCTGTAATCAGTAAGTAAGTTAGAATGATAGAAGTATGAGTTAAACTACAGAATAAAATGTAAGAACTCTTTGAAAAGTGTTCCAGATTGAAGTAAAGGATATTCATTAAATTACATAGACTATTGTATTTCATACAGTAGTCTATGTAAAAGATGTAAAAATAATTTCAAGTTAATGGCTGACATTTTATACCAGGAAGTTCTTTCTCAACTGGCAGTTAATTAAAAATCTTTTTATGTAATTTAAAGAGAGGGTTGTTATTGAGTAGTGCTCGTTAATTGTCAAGTTTCCAAATTTATGTGCAAGTATTGTTAATTAAATGGGGAGATAGAGAGATATGAGCAGTATATTTGGTGTACCAAAGAGGTCATAACTTTACAAATTTCTTATTTTTTAGAATTAAAAGGGAAAGTAACATTAGCACTGTTGTTTGTTGCTTTTATTAATTCTCAAAGGGAAAGAGCAAAATGAAAATCGCAAGACATTAACTTTGTGAGAAGTGTTTGTTTACTTGTAGGAAAATGTTAGCTTTCAGAGGAAGTTAAATTATTGTATGCAGCCAGCACCAGTTATAGACTTCTTAGCACTAAAGGGTGGAATTTTCTCCAGATTTTAAGTTTGATAAGAAGAGTGTTGAAATCTTCGTTTTGTCATAAGTACACTTACAACATAACTGTGATGGAGGGGCTGTAAGAATGTGTAACAAGCATGTCCAAACTGCTTATCAGTTGGAGCCACGGCTATGTTTTCTAAGAACTGCAAGCAAGAAGTTATATCCTCATTATAAAATAGCTTTATAATGCAAACGTTTCAAGTAAATAAACAAGGATTTACCATTTTTTAAATCTAATACTATTATTTAAAATGTGCATGGATAATTGCTGCCCTTGCATTGTTTTCAGAAAGGTATGTCCCTATGATATATAAATAAACATCCGTATGGTATATTCAATTTTTTAAATATTGAAAACAAAGCATATTATGTTCATTTGTAGTATTCATTACCAAACAGTATAATTACTTAATCAAGAGTAGTAAATTATAATGAAAGATATATTATTCTTTGCAGTAATGCAAAAAAAATTCATTTGAATGAAGAATGCAGCAGTAGTTTGAAGAATAAAACCTGTGGTTTTGGGTTAATCTGAAATCATATACATTTTTCTGGAAAGAATAAAAATATAATGCAAGTATCCAGGCAGCTACAAATAAATTGAAATTTGGATATTGTTTTTAAATGAAGTGTAACTTGTGAGGATTTTCGCATGAAATGCTATATATTAGTTTCTTATCCGCAAGTAACATTAGGACCATCATGCAGGGATTGCAGCTTAGATAATTTAATCTGCATATATATATATAAAAACCGGATATCACATACTGTCTTGTTTCAGTGTTAGTTTGAGGTGTAAACATTCATTATGTGACTTGTTTAGGATGTTAACCATTAGCACCATGTGTTTTATATCTATTCTGCTGTCTCAGTAGTTACTTAAAGCTCTACAAATAACATTGCTATTAACAGAAATTTATTTCAATTTACTTTTTTTTTTTGTTTCTTTATTACTTTGTCAACTAAGGGACAACGAACATTTTGAAATCAAATTTTTTAAATAAATGATTGATTATAGGAAAGCTTATAATAGTACAGTGTTTCATATTATTTTTTGAGGATAAAACTATTAAGTGTTTCACTGTAAATCACATGTGGCTTGGAAGCCAAAGTTTGGCCATGCCTAATATAGAGCTAGAGCATGTGACTTCTGAGAGAAATAACTTCCATGTCCCACCCTTTTTTGTTTGCTTCTGTGTGTGTTGCCAACTGCTGAGAGGTACACAAATGATATTCTTGAGTTCAACATAAAATTTCATTTCTGAGTATTGTTAATTCATCAGTAATTATTTTGAAAGTGAAGGTGAGGTTAGAAAACTGAAAAGGATTTTTACTTTTCCTTAGAAGCTTAAAACTAAGAGGAGTGATTCTGAAAAGGAACGGGTTGTCTGTGTTTATCAAATTATTTCTGTATTGAGCTTCCATAGTCTTAATAAAATAGTAGGATTTTTTCCCCTGCCAAATAGTTCATTCTAATTTTCTGAATAAGTGTTAAGTGTGAAATGCATCTAAATGGTGGTCCCTGCCATTAAGCTGATGATATGACAGCAACTGTGACCAGGACTTTTCCAATCAATTAAAAAAATTGCAGTTATCAGTTTCTGTACTAATCAGTGCTGTGCATGTTCTTAATGGATGTGATATAGTTTTTTTAATGAATTTTAATATTAGCTTGATGTTTTTGTTACTTTTTTTTAATAATTTGAATTTATGTGTAAATCATTTGCAAGGCAAGAATTAATCTAATATTGTATCTAAAAGTCATTCCTCAAAGTAATTGCAGAATACTTAATTGTTTGTTACAGTTTTTTTTTTTTTTAACTTTTTAATAGCATCCAGTAGCTGTATCTTTTGTTCCCCCTTTTTTTGTGATTAAAAATATTGTATTTCTGTTAATACAATTTGTTATTCTAAGTCATAAATTATAATTCTTAACTAAATGGTTCTAAGCTATGTTTTAGCTCACTTTAATACTTCTTAAAAAATATATTTGATATAAAACAATTTCAGAGTCCATTGGAAAACGGTTTCTAATACCAGTTCTGTATCTTTTTTCCTTTCCTCAGATAATTTGTCCATCGATTTCCAGTATACGTTTAACATGTCCAAACCTGAAGATCGGTATTATACAAATATTAATTTCATGAACATACCAGTTAAACCAGATGTTGATGTAGATTTTACAATATCCTGCTCTGACTCAGCTCTGGTCAATATATCTGTTGCATCCTGTATGTATCTTTTTGGTATTTTGCTCAGATTTTCTAATCATAATGATATTTTGTTTCATCTTTCAAATTATGATGTTATTTGTGTTCTCTAATACTGTATCTTGTTTTGTTAGTATTATGTACAGTTATAAGTTAGTTATAAGTGATATTATGTACTATAGTGAAATATATCTGTCATTTATGTACTACACAATTTAATAATATAAATTGGTAAATAAATTATAATTTTCAAAACAATTTATAAACCTTTCTGTGCATCCATCTAACTTTGTTAAGTAGTCCACTCAGGAGACAAATAATGTTCATTTTATCATTTAAGTGTGCATTATTGTATTAAAATTTTGAGAAGTTATTAATCCTAGCTTAACTCTAATTCTTACTGCTCAGAAATGTATATTTTTAGCATTTTTTGTGAATTGCTTGAATATATGTCAAAAAAAATTTTTTTTTTTTCTTTTCCTCCCTTTGCAAGTAATTTAACCCTTTGACTCGCACTATATTATTTTATAGTTTTTTTTACTAAAAACTCTAGAAATTGAATATTATGATCCTCGAGACACGTAATATATGAATTAAAAATATATACTCTTGCCCATTGTTCTGTGGGTGGTGGTCACACTGTGAAACCAGCGCACGTCTAGGACTTTGAAACTTACTGTGGTAGTAGAGGAAAAAAACTTCCCTTTTGCCGTGCGCATTTCCAATAAATGACGAAATTTACGGTTTTAAAAAAATGTATGTAAGAATTGCATTATATGTAAATTTTTACATTATTTTACAAAGTAAATCATCAGACTTCCTTGGGCAATATTAGAACTCTTTCTCTCTGTTACATCTAGGAGCCCTCTAAAAGGATGTCCATCAGTGTTCATAGTTAAAAGGTTTCCCTGATATATTTTAATTAAGAGTGCTTTCAGTAATAAAAAATCTATACCCCTATACTTTTTTGGAATTTTCAGTTATGTAACGGTTAAAATAGTAAAAGCGAATTTACACCCCCCCCCAAAAAATCTGTTGAACTTGTATAATAAAAGTGATAACATTGTAAAGTTAATTGAATGTAGCTAATTAAACAAGAGATGTGGAAAAATGTGCTCTAATATAAAAACACAGAATACTTACTGAAAGTAAAAATTTTAAAATTACTGAATAAAGATTTAAAAGTACTGAATAAAGATTTAAAATTTAGAATCTAGATTTAAAAAGAGTTACATGAATTTTGTACCGAAAAACAAATTGAAATTGAGAAAGCTGAAAATTAACTACATACTGTTATGAAATGTCCAGGCACAGTAAGATGGCTTCCCCGCAAGGCAGGTTTAGGGTTGCCATAAAATGGCAAGGGAAGGGAGGGTTGCCACATTTGGCGAGAAATCATCCATTTGGCGACAAAATTGCCGATGTGCCATGGACAGATGGAGAACTTCTGGAATGAATTCTCGCCGGTTAAGCCCAGAGTGTTCTCGAACACAAGCCAAAAACTATATAAACCCTGCTGGTAGCGGAGAGTCAGAGTGCGAGATAGTGTGTCGCGTCAGTATTCAGTTAGTGTGTGTGCCTCGTCTAGCGAGCTAATAGTCAGTCATTGAGTGAGTGTTTCGAAGTCGAGTGCCAAGTTGGTCGTCAAGTACATCGAAGAGTCTCTTAGTGCATCGTGGGGAGAGCGTGTTAAGCTCCAGGAATGACTGAACCGAAGAGTCGGGAGCTGTGCTCTGTGTGTCGTCAAGTGCATCGCAAGTTGTAGCTTGAAGAGTCTCGAGAGTATGTGGAGTTCCGAGAATGACCAAGCATAGTTGCGAGCTGTACTCTGGTGCTTTGCGGTGAAGCTGTCTCGACCGTTATAGCTTGATAGTGTGAAGGCTATGTCGCTGATTGTGCCAGAGTGTTTATAGTAGATCTTCGACGACTGTAAAAGTGTTTTGGATGCTGTCCTGATTAATATTGGTAAATAAAATGTGTTTTGATGCTTCATCAAGTGCTGTCATCGTTATTCACTCCAAATCCACACGAACCCCTTACGAACACGAAGGAAGAAAATAATGTAACTGGTGTCAGAAGAAAAACGCGACAATACTATTTCATTGTCTCTAAAGAATGTGGCCATTTTAATGCTTCCTTTTTGACCAAAAATAGGGTTCCCTGGGAAATTTGAAATGTTGGGTTAACCAGTTTGGCAGGCAAAATTGGTAGAAAAACTATTGCCAAGGAAATGTTCTGGTGTAAATTGTAAATTTTTTGGGGCAAATGGCAAAACAATAAAATGGCAAAAAGGAAATTCTCTCTGAAAGTTTAGAAAATGGAAAAAGATAATAGAACTGCAAAAATTCTTCATACTAGTTGGTTACTTTTGTGCCTGACAGAAATTGAAATGGGCTTTGTCAGTTATAGTAAAGTTAGTTTGTTAGTTATAGTAAAGATGCTAGTGAACTATTTATATGAATTGCATTTACAGTAGTTTTAGTTCAATTATATTTTCAAAACACTTGTTCCGGCGAGTAACGATTAATTTGCTTAAAATAAATCCTTTTCATAATCTTGTTTCTCTCTCTGAATTTTGTTTTTAAAGGTCCTTTTATTATCTTTTAAAATCTTTATTTTTACACTAGATAGTATACATGTAAATCTGTGACTATTTAAAGATACTTTTGATTGCATTAGTTGTGAATTGAGTGTATTTTATTGGAAAGATTTTTCTATCAAATTTGAATTGTTAATTGCAAAATTAATTATTCTTTTTAAACTGTGAAAGGTAAATACTTATTTTTATCTGCTATTGTTCTAGCATCATCTCCTGAAAAGTTCCTGGATGAAAACCACAAATGTGGAACTTTCAAGCTTCGTTTCTCACATGATGAGCATATATTTGGCTCAGACAATTCAACATTCTACGTTTATGTGTTCAACTTTAATACCCCATTTGTATTGCAGATATCATTTTCACAGCACAGACAGTTAGATCTGCTGCAATTCTTCATCACGTTTTCTAGGTATGTGTTGTGAAGCACGTAGGTTTTTTTCCCTATTTGAAATGGAAATTAATTTAATTATTAAATGTTAGGATACATGATGATGTTAAATTATTAAATGTTAGGAAACACGATGATGATTATTAAGTGTTAGGAAACATGATGATGATTATTAAATGTTAGGAAACAATTCCTTACTTAATGTAATGCACTTGAGCTATGTACCTGAGAGGGAGATAAGAGTCTTAAAGTCTAATTTATTACTTTTGTACTTACTAATTTATATTCTCTCTGTTTTTAATTAAATCATTACACTAATAAAAGAATGCTGAAAATGTTTCGCTTATTGTAGCGAATTAGTATTTCTGCTAATTAGATGCATTTTTTCATCTTGTCCTGACTAAAATAGCTGATACTATGTATTTTATTCATGTCATATTCAAATTTTCTTCTCTTTTTTCACTTAGACATCATTAATATTTAATTTTCATAATGAATGATTTTCTTGAATATCAGTGCCTACCACATCAATATCTAAAATACAAATTTGATACAATAATATATGGCTTATTTCAATGTCTTCAAAAAGAATGTTTCAGTTGATCATGCGTCAAAGAATACAACTGTTGGTTAGGCAATTTCTGATTTTCAGTGTGCACTTGCACACACATGCAAATAAGTAAAATAAAATAAATTCTCAGTGATGTGGTCTTGAGGTCCTTGACACATGTAAAAAATTAATTGTTGGAAAACTATATAAATGATAGAAAAAAGCTCCCTGATGGGAACAATAATTTAAAAAATTATCACTCAGTTACCAGTCTTTGAAATGTAAATGTTTCATTGCTCATCAGTTTCAAGTCAAATGCATTCCAGCAATCTCATTTACCTAGCCATTCATGTAATAAATTTTGAAATATTCGTCATTCTCATTAGTCTCTCATTTTAAGACGCAAGAGAAACACGCCGACGTGGAAAATAAAACAGGTAAATCGACAACCTTGTATTCGGCGTAGATTTTGTGAAATCTCAATCAATTTCGAGGTCAAAATTGGGTCATTTGAAATTTAAAAAGTTTTTAAAGTACTCTTAATTATTTAATTTTTAATTACTGTGTGTCCCTACTTATGTATACGTTTTCTCAAAATTAATTTTGTAAATATATCAAGGATTTTCAAGCCATCTTGCACAGGTAAAACTGCCCACATAAAGAATAAAAATTTTGAATTCCATTGTTCATATTGCAGTTTAAAAAATTTGTGAATAAATTTGCATTCAAATTAAAAAAATATAGTCATACGCACTGGGATCAGAACCCCATCGTTATTGTTTGAGTGTAATCTAAAGCTTTCAACTTGCCACTGGGTGTACTACAGGTGTAGCCTGTAGATTAGTTTTAGGCAGTCTGGCTCTAATCTAAAGCCCTCATCAGATATTTTAATAGTTTACTTAATAATTTAATATTATTTAAAATTGTTTTTCTTATTTCTGAAAGATAGCTTTTTCAGATGGTTTTGAAAGGATCAGTATAAATACACTAGTTTACAAAATCAGTCTGTTTAAAAAGTAATAACTTGACATGTAGCATAAAGGTAGGAAAATGATATCTGGGAATTTTATGATAAATTTGTTTCTTAAAAATTGATTTTCTTTTTAGTTGCTTCTTGTCACTTTTGATAATGGCGGCTGTAATGTGGAAAATAAAACAAAAATACGATTTGTATAGAAGAAGGCAGGTAAGTGCAACAGTTTATGATACTTGAATGTAAAATTTTACAAGTACATTTATTATAAAATTTAATTTTGAATTATTTATATGCCGTTGGAAATAGATACAAAACATTAGTGGGGAAAAAAACATTTTTGGATGTTAAACATTTAATATAACAATAACATTTAATATACAATAATGTGTGGTTTCTCATATTTTTCTGCACTTTTTAAAAGCTTGTGCTTCTCATATTTTTTTTTAATTTAAAATTAGTTTTTTTTTTTTTTTTTTTCAGTGTGGAACTCATTCAACTGCTTTTAATCCTTTTATAATTTTATAATTTATATGGTAAAGATCATTTATATCATAATTTGTATTACTATGCAGGATAATTTTATGTTAATAAACCATATTTTATTAGTGAAAAAAGATATATTTTGTTGCAGATTTTCGGACTTATTCTGTAATCAAATTTCTTAACGTATAATTTGTATTGTATCAGCCCCAAAGAACCAGGCATCATATTTAATGAATCAACTTTTTTCATCTTTATTTTGTATATATGTGTTTTCTTGGTACTTCATTTGTTTCATGGAAACTCTTGAACATGTTTGATCTTTAAATGAAGTTAGTAATATTTTCTGTGAATAACTAAAAGAATTAATATATGCTTGATAAGGGAATCTTCAAAGCATAGCCCCTTATAAGACCATAGGACATGACTTCATTAGTTTTATTTAACCTTGGTCCCTAGTGAGACAAACAGATGATTTCCTGCCCGTCTAATAAAGTACTACATTCCAAGAAAAGGTTTTAATAACTTTTTTTTATTAAAAGCTTTAAACCAATCAAATGTATGACCTTTGCTTGTAACGTAAAATGTAAATTGAAGTAAATTACTGTTGAAGATTCACAAAACAAAAGCATATAAAGCATTGGATAACTGTAACTTAAGTACAGCTGCAAACTCAACTATCGTCTGTCTGCAGTAGCCCATAGAGCTGAATGAAAAAAATATCTCAATTGTCAGCATTGCTGCCAAAGGTCTTTCTCTAATTTTCAAGAAATTTTTTCTTTTCCATCATGGTAAGGTCTGATGAAAGTAGAAGTGATATTATAGATCAAATAATAAAATAATCAGTTAATTAACACAAAACTTACAACATACAGACTGCATCATAACAGTTGCAGTCTATCATCTGTATGAGGTTCATCTTAAATATCTTGAAAATTTGTATTAAAATAAGGTAAATGTCAAAGCATTTCGTATTACATTTTCTTGAAATATTTTCCCTTTTGCTAGAATAGATTTTCATCATTTCATGCTGTTTAAAAATTATCTGCAAGCCAGCATAGGTGTGTCAGATCTTAATATAGGAATATTTTTTGAGGGTTTAGGAAGAAGAAATCACTTGAAGTTAAATTTGGGCTATGAGAAGGGTAGCAGTGTCTTCAAGCCCTGAATTCCTTAGATATTGAAATGTCACCTCTGTTTCTCAGTGAGCTCTTGCATTCTCAAGATGCAGTAGGATTCGTTACTATCTAGTTTGAGGTTGTAATTTTTATTTTTTACTACATTTGTCATCATTCAAAAGTCACCAATCATTGATTTTCTAATATAACAGTTTTAAAACGTTCACTTACAGGGAAGATAGAACAGACCATTTAATTTCCAAACTTCCTCTTTTGACCTTAGTAGAAGGATCTTTGTCAAGAAAAACCCGCACAGTTTTGATTTGATTATATTGAAAAAAATCAAGATTCATCTCCTGTTATAATTAATGTGTGGTTCCACTTTTGTAGAAGTTTAAATCAATGACCTTCTGGCCCAGCTAGACTGACAAGTGAGTTATTGCTTCAGCATGAATTAAATTGACAAAATCCTATGAAGGTTTAAATAACCTGTTAAGTAACTTTTTTAAAATTAACAGATAACTTGCAAAACAAAACTAATTTGTGGGTATTTAAAATAACTTGAATCAAATTCCAGTAACGTAGTCGGAGACTGCACAGATGATCTACTTAAGGTGGTCTACATATTTGATGCTGTGCTTTAATGTTGTCTAGCAAAATAGATGAAGCCAGAGTTAACTTTCGCAGAGCTGGCAGTAGAATGTAAACTGAAACTGAGGCTGCCAAAAGCTCTAATACTTAAACATTCAAACCCTTGACTTAAATACTCACACAATGTATTTGCATTCTGTTGACTATGGAAAGAAGTTATAGTAAAGATTCAAGTCCTAATAATTAGTAGATTAATAAAAACCTTACAATGTTAGAAATCGCTTTAAAGCATCCTTTCTTAAATCTTTGAAGTCTATTTTTTCCTATTTTTGTTGGATTATTTGCATCATAGCAAAGAACTTGTGGACTGTATATTTAAGAGAAGGGATGGCTACATGAATGACCCTTCTAAGGAAAAGTGTCTTATATTTATATTACATGTGAATGTCATGAAGCCCATGAAGCCAGTGCATCTGTGGAGATATAAACCCAGGTTAAAGTACCTGTTTTCAGTGGTTTTACTACTCTGCTTATGGTGGTCCTGCTGTTTTGCTGGACGGTTAAATACAAGGAGGTTAGAATAGATGGAGTAAGCCTTCCCCGTATGTTCCCATGCAATGAAAATGAAGCCATGATACGTCACGACTGATATGTGTGAGTCGTCAGCCATGTTTTTGCGACCCTTTAGGGTTGCAATTTTGGTTGGGGGCCAATCTTTGGCTCTTTAGCCGTATTAGTTAAAACTTTAATTATTTAACATTTTAGAGGACCTTTTAGAGAATCTTAAGTTCCGATTTTTCGCACTCATATAAAGATGTGTGACTTCTCTCTCGTAGTTTTTTAAAATGACG
Organism: Stegodyphus dumicola; assembly: GCF_044657685.1. Lineage (NCBI taxonomy): Eukaryota > Metazoa > Arthropoda > Arachnida > Araneae > Eresidae > Stegodyphus > Stegodyphus dumicola. Next base: position 190,226,832 of record NC_140781.1, read on the forward strand.
AATTTCTCATATGATTCATGATGCGTTTTTAAAACATTTTCACATATACTTCAAATTCATATATAAGTTACAAAAACTTTTTTGTCAACTTACTTCTGAATTTTCAGTTTATACTTTTACATACATGCATACAATACATGCATAATGTTAGACAACTAAAAATGTACTTTTTGACAAGAGATTTCCCGCAGCTGTATTCTTAATTTCCATGAGGTTATAATGGGTTTGAAATCACGTTTTCATATTTATGTAACTACTTTTCTTTTATAATTCAAGGTAGTTTCATGTATTATATAAAAATTATAAGCCTTTCAATACAGTACTTGTATGATAATTCTTAATATCTTAACTATACCATTTCAGTACTGATGGAGTTAAGCATATTACTTTTATTTACATTACATGTTAAATTATTTAGAGAACATTAAAGCTGTGGCTACAAATTTGTATGAAGAAAACTTCAGTAATTTTTAAGTTTCTAAAGCTTTTCTGAATCAAAAGTTACTTTTCTAAAATTGTAAGCAAATTTTATATGCTAAGTGGATAAATACATGCTGATGCTTTAATATATCTAGCAAGTTTGCATTTTAAACTTCTGAAAAATTTAATAGCTTGTCTGCATAATAATTCTTGTTTTTCGTTTTTAATCTACTTCTTGTTTATCATTTTTAATATGCAATTTGAAGTTTGCTCACATGGAATCGAATGTTTATTATTGCAACAATTTGGTTAAAAATGTTATTTTGTGTGCATATCCAGAAAAAGGTAGCTAAAAGTTTTATGATTTTAAATACTGATTTGAGATATACACCTTTAAATTTTGATGTTTTAGCAGAATGCTATAAAAACTATTTCAATGCTCTAATGGCTGTGGGAATCTATATTTTAAAAATATATTTTTATATAAATTTAGCAATGTAAAAATTCCATATCAAAAATACTATTTTTGTTCTTTATTTAGCTAAAAAGAAAATTTTAAAAAGTAATAAATAAAAAATAAAAAGAATACCTTTCCACACAAAATTTAGACACTATTTACCGATACATTTGCTATTGAGAAAATACTTTATACAGTACATAGAAAAACTGGTAAATTTATGAATTAAACAAGGGAAAAAACATACATAAAATTTAAAATTTTAATTTTATATTTGCTTTATATGAGTAGAGAATTTTATATTTGCTTTATAGAAATAGTGAATATTTGTTAAATTCAAATTTCATTCCTTGAAGCAATGGCACAAGAAAATTATTAAAATTAATTAAATTTTACTATTTTCTCGTGAAACAATGTTGTTAATATATTATTGCACATATCTGAATATTTAATGATAATTCAGTACTCTTCTGTTATCGGGATGGAAATCAAAAATGTATGTATACACACATACATATGCATGGTTCATATATACATACATTCAATATACATCCATATAGAGATTTCTGAATCCGGTCCCGATAACAGAAGAGTACCAATAATTCTATAATTAGTTAATATCCTTATTAATTAATTTGCATAAGTAAAAACAAAAGTATTATTTAGCTTTAAATCTACATCTTTTGATAACAAACATATGCAAAATACTTGTACTTATAGTGAAAATAAAACAAAAATTGTTATTTTTCACTCTTTTTTTCTAACACAGTGCAAGTCATTTTATTATAATCAAATTTTATTAAAACACAGTAACTGGATTTTTTCCATTAAAGTCAACGCCTTTATGTAGAATATACATAAAGTCAACAGCTTTGTATAGAATGATATAATGCTAGACCTACTTTACCTGAAATTTTATTTATATTAATTTATGGGGAAATGCCGGAATAAATGCAAAAAAACCATCTGAATAAATCTTAGCCAACATTGTTATGATAGTATTTTTGTTTTCAATAAAATGTTTTTAAGGTATACCATTTTAGTTCAGTTTTCCCCCCTATTAAAGGAGCTACCCTAAGAGACATATTTTATTTACATATATCTCATTAATATGTTAAAAATATAGCTTAAGTGAGTTTTATGTGCATACTGTAAGGAAGGGGAAAGCCTTAATTCAAAACCTGTTTTAAAGCAGTAAGTAAATAAATAAAATACATTGCTTTTATTAGCATCTTCCATAACATAAAAGTAACTGCTACATGATGGAAGTTTTTGTGAACAAAATACAAACATTTTATAAATACTTAACCTTAATGACTAACTTCAAATTAATCCAATAATGATGGAAACAATAATGTAATTGAGTACTGCAAGTTTACTTTGTATGATATTTCTATGTAAAATCTGAAATTTATAATAGGTGAGGAATTTACATTATTTAAACAATGAAGCCCCACTTCTGAAAGCGAGGACTTAGACAAGACATATAGGACATTAAAACATACATTACCATATTATTATATTACTCAAAATTATTACTTTCAATAATACTGTTCTTTTGCTTACTTAATGCATATTCCTATATATATGTAAAATTTAAAATTAAGCAAAAAAGTTATTTTAGTTTAATCCTGATTTTGAACAAACCTCTGTAGACTTTGAAGGCAATCAAATACAGGTTTCTCTTTTTTAGGGGCAAATCTGAAGAAATGAGACCTGTGTCTGATAGGCTTCGAAATCAGTAATTTTAATCAAAAACTATATCAAATTGAGGTTGCTTTTATGCCTCATTTTAAATATGATTATTATAATAAAATACACATTTAATTATATATATATAACAGCAAAATTTAAACAGTATTATGAATTATTATCTATTAAAAATTTCAATTTTTAATCTATTCTTAAGCACTGAAATTAAAGCTTAATCATATAATGCCTGAATTTCAATATTTTGATTTATTTATAAAACAAATTAATCCATTTTTAATATGAAACATTTTTTATGAAAACTATAAAACTTAAAAAAACATACATTTTAAAAACTGGATATCATTGAATGGTAGTTTGGTAAACCCAATGCCTTTTACATGCTGTGGGGGTCAACAGTTGTGTTGGATTAGGCACATTAAACAAGGCTTTAGTTTTTTAAACCCATCTTTCCTAGAACATTCAAACTGGTTTTCTTCAAAATGCACCTTCAAATTTAACAAAAGCATGTATGAAGTTTAACATTAAAATCAAAAACACTAGTATTTAATTACAGTTGCATGTACTAAATGAATTTAATCACACTATTAAGAATGAAATTTTGTGAAAAATTTTAACTTTTATATGAAAATAGGACAAAATTAAGAATAAATAATTAAGTTTATGAAGCTTCCTGAAGGACACAGAATATATTTACCTCATTATACAGAATAACCTAAACAATTTATAATTTATGTTATACTTACCAATTTTTAAGACTGGTGCCAACTGATATATTTGGCGACAATACATCAGAATCAAAATACAGCATAGACTTTTAATACACTATTTGTACAGTAAAATTTAAATAAAAAAACGCCTATTACAATCCCAACTGAGACAAAGTTTACATGAAATATAGAATACAATTTTACAAACAGTATAAACTATTAGCAACAGTAAAAAACAGTATTGGCGATATTTTGCTGCACAAATGCACACACATTCCACAATTGATTTTATATTTGTAAAATCATTTCAGCGTCAATAAGTGACAGCTAAATGAAAGTACACATTTTGAAAAAAAAAAAAAATAAGGGAATTTTTCTCATATGCTATGAAAAAATACGAAGCTGCACTTCACAAAAACACGCTCCTGCGACCGAAATCCATTGATCTCGACTAGAAAGAATTACTTCTTCTTCATCTTTTTTCATTTTTTGCTAAACAAAACATCCTAAAGTTATTTCTAGAATGATTTGACAATTTGGTGCAGCACATCTATCCATATTTCTCAAAATCAGGTCGAAACGATCAACAAAGCAATGCTGAACTAATAGCGAGTAGCAATAAAGTCAGAATAATAGAAATACTAAAATACCTGTTTATGGCATTTACTTATGAAATTAGCTGCGTAGCAGCGGGAATGATTGACATCCTTCACTACATTCACCAATTTTATCTGGCTGAGCAGTTTTAATACAATCATAAACAAAGCTTTCGTCTTATCCGTACGCTACACGGCAGCCATGCTGGCTCATCAGTCATGACGTCACGCTGTCGATCCTTCCTCGGCTTCAATTTTGTGACGTCATGCTTACTCCATCTATTCTAACCTCCTTGGTTAAATAATGAGGAATCCATTGACTGCACAACTTCTTGATACCTTTTTTTTTTTTTTTTTTTCAGTAGAATATTTCCAATAGTTGGCTATTTGGTGTAATAGTGTCTTGAATTTGAGCATAAATTATGTTATTCTTCATTAACATGCTGCACAAGTATGGTGCTTCAAAGATTAGCCACTCTGCTACAACCTTCTTAATCTTGCAATGTGCATCAACCCCCACCCAGGATTCATTGAACTGTCTGTAAATTCTAAGGAGGAGCTTTTACAAAAGACATTATGGAAGTGTCACATAGAACATATTTATAATTAAATTAAAAATTATGACAGGAACTGCTTAAAATTTAGGTCAGTAATGTTTTATAATTAAATGTTTGGCTAGATAAAATTGAAATGGTCTTAACTGTTGCTCACAGTAAGTCTTTCTTTGCACATAGTATTGTAGAATATTACCTCTACATTACATACAAGATATTTTATGTGGCAGATGCTTCATGTACTAGATTCTTAAAATTATGAGTGCAACAGATTCTTTAATGTATTTATTTTCAAACTTACTCAATTCCTATTTTCTAGAGGTTATTTGTTGAAATGGAACAAATGGCTAGCAGACCATTTGCTGGTGTTGCTGTTGAACTAGATGCTCAGCTTCTTATCATATCAACTCATAATGGGAATGAGGATAGACAAAAGAAGGTAATAAATATCTATTATTTAGTGTATCATGCCATTTTTGCTATGCCAATAATAACATGTTCGAAATTATATTATTTACCTAATTTACACTACAGGCAACCTCAAAATCCTCCCAAAGTAGTTAAAATGTGTAATGTTCTATATATTTCTTTTCCTCTTATGGTATTAAAAAAATATAAAATTAGAACTAGGAATGAAGTTTTAAACTTTATATTGTAGTTTAGTTCCCTCCCCCCCCCGTCTTTCTTCAAAACTGAGGCATTATCTGAACTGTTGTATTACATTAACAAACTACATTATTAATGCATGCTTGAAGCACTCAAAAATTTTTTTACAAATTATATGAATCTAAATCAGCTTGTATTTGTAAATTTATGATTTATACAGGAAGAGAAATAGGTAGAAGAAACTTGGGGATAATGTGGAAAGAATTTAAATCACTACTTGAAGATCTTTCTGGTCAAGGGTATCATTTACATATTGTTCGATTTTTCATGTCTGCGTCACTGGTGCATGAACTCTTTAGACTTAGAAAAAACATTTGTGGGACTGTTATGAGAAGGAAAGGAGTGACTAAAAATTGGTGAGATGTTGGTTTTGCAGAAAAAGAATCTAAACTTAACTGCTTTCAAAGATAGTGGGAAGTACTTTGTTCAAATAATATTTCTAAGAAAGTGTGACAGCGATGCTTAGTTTGTTCACACTTCTGTTAAATTCCACCAAAATGTCAAATCAAGCTATTATGAATGCAGGGATTGTAAGATAGGACTGTGTAAAGGTCTCTATTTTAAAATTTATCACACTAAAAATAGATTTTAAGCCGAGTGCTGTCAAATGTGTAATGCCGGAAGTCACTAACAGCTAAGTAAATGCTAAAAAACAAATTAATATGCAAAATAAAAATATTTCAAGAGACAAAAAGTGTCTGAAATATGTAAATAAACAAGATATGATGCACATATTTCAAATGTGCTCTACATATATAATTAAAGAATGCATTCATGTTTCCATAATTTTGTGGATTTCGGCTCAATAGCAACCTCTCCAGCCACCAAAGAAAGAGTCGGCCGCAATGGTACATGCACTTTCCATAACGAAAGGGTTAAGGCTTTTGTATTGAAAGAAGTCTTGTTTCTCTCCCCCCAGTTTACCCCAATAAAAATAAGGTCTTGTTTAACAAGCTAATGTAAAATAATATAAGTTTGTTTTGTGGAATATATAACTTGTAAAAATAAAGCATACAATGAGTGTGGCATATTTTTTGCTTAAATAAATTTAAATGAAAAATTATTGAATTATTAGGTTATTTAATGAAATACTTTATATAACTCCCATCACTGATATCTACGATATGGGGGGAATTGGAGGGGCTCTCTAGTTTTATAAATCAGTCCTTGCTATTTGCATGTTGTGAAATTTTTGAATTAGCTTACGTATACTGGTGGCAAACATGTTTCTTGTTATATTATAAAGCACTTTCAAATACCACCCAAATAGATTGCAGAATGGTTGATAAGCTGAAACTTAAATCAGAAGAGAAACATACCAAAGCGAAACTAAAAATTAGTAAAGAAACAGTCTTGTATTTTACGTAGATTTGCCCTCAAAATCAATTAAGTTTTTTATCTAAATTTATGCCAAATACAAGGCTGTTTCTTTACTAATTTTAAGCTGAAACTTACTTGTTTATGGCCATATGGCAAGGAATGTTGCACGGCATACCATGCTCTTTGAATAATTTTCATATTTGAGTGGCAAAATATTAATGACTATTTAATGTTTAACAATTTACATTTTACCATTATATCTGATTTTATTCCAGATTATTGTATTTTCATTTTTGTGTGTGCTTTCATATAGGTTATGTCTTTTTAATGAAGCATAATGAATTCTGTTTGCAAGAAATCAGTTCTAAAGTTTGTTTAGCATCATCTTTCAACTGTTATTAATTATTATTAAGCATTCACCATGCTTGAGTACTTGAAATTATTTTATTTAGCATGCTTTATATGTAAATAGTTGTAAATTTTTCTTTTCATTGTCATTTTATTTCTAGTTATGGGTGGCAATGCACAATGTATTACCTTAAATTCTGCTTACCTAAGAGATTTCACCATGTATGCATGTTTAAGTGTTAAAATCAAACTATAAATGCTGGCAGTCATAGTTTCACTGTTTTTGGAAACAGACTAGTGATTTGACAGTTCAGTGTGCTACGTAAGATAGTCAGGAATAAGGTTACATGTGCTATACTATAAATGTGCATTATACAAGCAGTGTGGATTTATTAAGAAGTGCAACTAGTTCCCTAAGCAGCTTTGGAAACACCAGTAGCCAGTGAGAGAGATGGGAACTGTGTGATCTTGGTCTGATTGGTTTGAATGTTTCTGCAATCTTAGGTCTGCGATCTGACTCTGCAATCTTAGCAGTGATTTCTTTTGGCCTGAAACATACTGATAACCAAAATTCATCTTGGTTTCTCCAATTTCATGATTACTGTGATATGTTAAATTTATACATGTGTAAATGGCAGTATTTGTTTTAGCTTATACTGTTGATAGTGTCGACAAATATCACATAGTGACAAGTCAGTATGATGCCTGAAGTACTGTATGCGTAGATAAAATTATGCAAGAACTGAAAGGTAATTGGGTAAATCTGTGCTGCATTGGGTCTGATTCGGTATTGAGCTATGTTAAGCTTTTTTGGGGAGGGGGGAGGGCTATCCTGATCTAAAAAAAAAAGAGGAACAGCTATTTTGTTTGTTGTAAAATACCGTTCTATACTTTGTAGCAACTTAACATGATAATGTGTATAAGTCTAAAATGATTTGTCATGGTTTTAGAAACTGTCCTTGAAGTTATCCATATGCATTTAATTGGCCGTTGATGTCTGTGATCTTAAATTCATTTACAAATTTAATAACTTGGCAGGCTCAGCATGTTTAATCAACAGTACTTCTTTTACAGATGTATGACGAAATGGCAGTTGATGCTGACAGCTTGTAAGGTTAATAATTTGCATTTTTCTCACTTATAATTTAAATGGAATTGCTCAATTTAGCTACATAAAATTATATGGATTTGATCACATTTAAATACTTGTTGCCTAAATCAGAAGAGATGATAATTTTTTTCCCTTGCAATTTTAGTTTTTTTTTAAAATTAATCAGTTAATTAAATGCTTAAAAATGGCTGGACGCTTTTAGCTGAATGTGTTAATCAAGAATGGCCAATACCGATTGCTCATTGTGCTAGTTCATGACAGTACATTCAGTATATCTTTGGGTACTCTTTAGCTAAAATTGCACTTTTCATGCACTTTGGCAAGGATTAAACTAAGAATATTGCACAAGGTGTATCACAGGAGTGCAGTCAACCCACAAAAATGGTATACCCACAAAAATGGGGAAGTTCTTCACAATTTTGATGGAGAACATCTTGAAGGAGGGATCTGAGGGCCTGTCATCTCTCTTCCTCTAACACCAAACTTCTTGGCAGGGCTTTTGGCTTTCTAGTATTTTAAGTGCTGCATGCTGCACAGATGCTGACTTTTAACCCTCTGTGTGACACGGCTTTTTGGATCTCCTCATGCAGACCTGTACTCAAACAGCTTTTATTAGCTTAATTTTTATAATTACTTATTTTAATCTCGGTTTTCTGAAGTTTCATTTATTAAGATGTATTAATATTATTAAAGAAAGAAAATGAAATACTTTAAATTATAGTGTAATGTGTTCCAAGTGGCAAAAAAATCTCATAATCGGCTAAAGGCAGTCATGCCATGCAAGGGGTAATTAAATGTGAAATACTTAGTTTTAAAAGTAAATTACTTTGTAGCAATTTTTAATGCAAGTTTGGTAAATGATAAACTACTACAAAGAATGATTTTTTAACAAATTGAGATTTTATAGCAGTTATTGTAAAAATTGTATCATTAATATCTTTTAAGATTTTTATTTTGCAAGATAAGTTTTGTATTCTTCCAGTCATGTTTCCAGTATAATCACCTGCAGTAATGTCAGATTACAGAATCCAGTTAATTTGTTTCCTTAATCAGATATGAAAAAGCATATGAGTTATACCTGCCTGAGCGAAGAGATGCTTTCATGGAGGACATTTAAGGGCAAGTAGCTCATATTCACATTTGGGGGAAATGATTCAAAAATGAATTGATTTGGTAACTCCTATGGAGTGCACTAAATGTGAAATGTATAATAGGTTTTGAAAAAAAAAAAAAAAAAATGTGATCAGGTAGTGTTATGCACAACAGAATTGAACATGTAATTTCTTCATTAAATGGATTAAATAGCTGATTCTTCAGGGAATCTCAATGGTATTTATGATTATTTATAACTGAAAGAAAAGGCTTTTCTCAGGATCACAGTTGAAGATGTATAATTAATTATTCTTGCTAAAAATAAAGATAGCTTTATGTGTGGAGAATGTAATGTACTTAAAGGCAAAAAGAAGAAAAGAGACTATCATGGGGAAGTGATTTGAGACTATTATGAAAACTGTTTCCAATGAAATAATTGCAAAACTTGCAGCCTGACCGCAATTGTATGATATATGTGTCTTATAAAATTATGACTTAAAGCATTTCAAATATACTCTTTTTGAAAAAAAGAGGGGAAGAATGCAAAGCTTCTTCCACATCACCTTTGGCATCTTGCACAATCTCACAGTGCTTGACTGATGCGGGTTGCAATCAGAGCCACAATTAAAATACTTGCTGTCACTGCAACCTTAACCCCACAATATGGACAGGGTCATCTAGACTGGTGTTACAGCCATTCATCGTGGATGCCAGCTGATTGGCATCACATTGTGTTGAGCAATGTATCCCACTTCAGTTTTGATACTGATGACTGTAGAGTCCGTGAGTGGAGGAGCCGGGGCCAGCAGTCCCAATCACTGTTTGTTTTGCAGAGCTACACAGCTATTACTCCTAGTCTGATAGGATGGAGTGCTATCTTTTGTGGCAGCAGGTTAATAATTGTTTTCATGCATACAACTTTAACAGCTCAACAATATGGTAATGTCATCTTGCGACCACTTGCATTAACCTTCATGGCAGACCCTAAATGTCGCAGATCTGGAGCAACAAATGAAAAATGCCCTGCGAAGTGTCACAGGATCATTAAAAATTTTTATCACTTCCTACCTTTAAGTTTACAAGCATGCATCACCACCAAGGTGTTTTATGAGTTATTGATTGGAATCTTCAGTTTGTAATTATTAGCCATTGATGAGCTATGGCATAGAATTTGTAATCATTTCATTGCCAGTATATGAGTTTTGTACATATTTATTTTCAGTAAAAACAATAAATTTCTTCATGGTGCCTTTTAAAAAAAATAATGCATGAGGAAAGCAGGCATTCAGCTTTGTTTGAGAGTTCTGCTGAGGATTGGTGTCATCCTATTTCAAGATTGTAATAAGCCATATGCAATTAATATCATGCAGCTCAACAAATTCCAGTAAGACTTGTAGATATTCATTTCATATTTGATCCAATTACTGATTTTCACTTTTCTTTCTCTGGTCATGCATGACAATGATGTAAAATAACTGCATTTATATGGTTACATCAAGGGATGTAATTTTTCAAGTTTGAGATGTACTAATATAATCATACAATAGGATAAATGGCAGGATCTTCATAGTGATTTTCTTCAGAAGCAATGCTTCACGTCATAGGTAACATCACATACATATATCATTAATCGATTATTAAATTATGAAAAAGTACATTGAGGTTATCTGCCTTTTGCCATGTGCAAATTTTAAACTTCCAGATTGTCAAGCTTAAACAACAGAATTTATTTTTAAAGCAGATCAATAACTTGATTTAGAATGAAAATTTGTTTATTAAGAAAAAGGAAGCAAACAAAAGCTTGGTGAACTAATTTTTAATTTTTGCAATTTAAATTCATTCAAAAATACTATATCCACAGTTTTGAAAGCTGTGCAACAGGAAAATGTTATCCTTTCTTCTAAGTAGGTAGGTAAGTAGGTAATTGTGTTCTTTGCAATAATTAAATAACCCAGTTAAGTTAGCCCACCAGTGGCCAAATTGCTGAAGCTACAAAACACTTCTAGTTTTTCCTTTGTTCAGTTCCTACCAGTTAAACAAATGGGCTGCTTAGGATTTCTATCATGTTCTCATGTATAACACAAATATGTGCATTTTTCCTCCTTGGAAGTGTTACATGAAGGCATCTCATCCCTAGGCAGGTAACCTTAGTATGCCTTGTTATAATTAAATAATGAATTTAATCCAGTCATTGGTCATAGTTTGCACAGATATCGATTAATTGTGATTTCTCAGAAAAAAATTTCCTAGCACTAATTTTGTAGTTGTCTTCAGCTCTATTTTATTTGCTTGGCTGTTTAACAGTCTTTTCCTTTGCAGATTTGTCAGTAATATTTTGTCATTATTATCTCCAGAATAACAAATAGTTTGCTGTAAATTTTTCGAATATAAAAAGAGAAACTTTCAGTATTTTTTTGTTACTGTTAAACAGGTTTTTGTATGAAATATTAATAAAAATAAACTTTAATATCACTTAATGTATAAGTAGGAATATCTATAAAATTACATAAAATGTTTTCCCCCAGTGCTGTTACAGCTATATAGATAGATATACTCAGCATAAATGATGTTTTTGACATTGGTTTGGTGTACACACATATTATTCTGAAAGAGAATCAATTAAGCATAAAGTACTGTGTAAAATTCCGGTTGCTGGTGTTAAATATTTCATTTAATTCACTTAGAATAACTAAAAAGATATGAATTCCCCCTAAAGAAAGTATAGATGTTATCAAAATCCTTTGTGGAAAAGTGCATTCTACTAAACACATTTTGCATATTAGCAATCAGGTCACTTTTCCAAACTGAGGAGTGTTATTGTACCTTTTTCCTCTCTGTTGTTGCCTTCATTTATTTTTCTGACAAAGCGTTAAAATGCAGTTTGGTAATTTAAAAATATATACACACAAAAAAAGGGGGAAAGAAAAAAAAGAGCATCAGGCTTTTTCAGTTTTCTGAATTTCTCTAGAGAATTTTATGAAAACATTTCCAGTCTTGATGAAGTTCTGAAAATATAGAACCTGATCATTGGTGTTTCTTATGAAAAAAATGTTAATTTCTGGTTTAGAAGTATAAACATTCTTACTTTTATATGCAAAATTTATGAAGCAATGCAATGACTGAGAAAGGTGTAGTTTTTTTTTTTAATATCGAACGATGGGCACTTGCCTTATCAGCGTTATTGGTCACTCCTAAGGCTGGAACTGGTGGCCATTTTATTGTGGAGGAACCTAATAGGCGGCCATCCTTACCTCCTATGAAAGGCAGACAATTTGCATCTAGGCCTTCTTCGGGATTCGAACCTGTGCACTTATTGAAGAACATGTGCTTCTTCAGTAAGGTTAGGCAGGACTTCACCTAGGAAGATCAAGTATGCCCCACTCTCCAGATGGTGGGGGGCTGAAAATACAGTCCCAGGAGGTGGTCACGAGCAATGCTGGCCCAAACATTGATGGAGAAACAGCTTTAAGCTGCACATGTTCATGTACCATGGGGGTTATCCAAAGCCGCAAATAGGTGTTATGTTCTGTGGAGGCTTCTTCTCCTGTGAAAATTGCCTCATCCATGAACACTTTGGATGCAGCAAATGCACTATCTGCTGTGCTGTATTGAAAATACCAAGTAGCAGAATTTCTCTGGAGTGATTAATCTGCAGGCTGCAATGCTTGGATGCATTGCAGATGATATGAATGTATTTGGTCTCCTGACAGTATCTTCTATACAATGTATTAGGAGAAACCGAATTGTTATCACTCGAGTACTCATACTTGGATTACCTTGTGCCAGATGTAGAACATTCTCCACCTTGTCTGGCATCATTGATTTTTGGTAAGTCTCATGAAGCAACCAGTTTCCTCATATTAACCTGTGCAGACGTGCAAAGATCATATGATGAGGGGCACACCTGTGGAAGAAACATTCTTAGTACAAGCACAGAGTGGTGTGCCCATTATCATATGCAGCTTCTCCATACACAAGGTGCATGTCGGCCAGTTCAACATTTGAATACTCATCTATCTTGTTGCCTCGCAAAGTGGCTTACAAATGCTGATTTCCAACACGATCACTGTTTACAAGATCTCCTGTTCAATGTCCTCTACTATATAAGGAAGGAATTTCCAACTCTGCACTGCTATGTGATTCTGAATCGTCTTTGTGCCCCGTATATCTGTAAATTTGTTGCACTGGTAGCAAATCACCCTGCGTGTACAAAGTTATAGTAAAATGAACTTTTATCATGTTCTGCAAATTTGAATAGATTATGGATTTGCAAAATGTGATAAATTAAGTCAGAGTGAATCAGTAGAAAATGATGAATCAGCATGTACATCATTTAAAAAATATTGCTATTTTAAATTCTGTTATTCAAAATTTTCTGATATGAAACTGAAATACTAATTACCAGTTGCAATTTAGGTGATACATACCTGTAAATTCCAGTTAGTGGAATCTTGCTTTTCTCATTGCTTTTCTCATGCATACATTTCAGCTGCTGCTATTAAATATTACATTATTCACAATCATTACTAGAACACATTGCCAAGAGTTCTATTAAAATTAAGAATTTTCTCATATTTTTATAACATTTAATATTTTAATGCATTTATGTTTTTTGTGAAGCCAATAAGACACTGAATATGACTTCTTACTTTAAAATAGCAAATTTTTATTTATTTATTTATTTTTAGTGCCATCCTACTCCAATTGCTTTAGAGCCTTGCTCAGGTGGTAAAGCAGCAGTGCTGTCATTGATTGTGCGTTTACCACCTGGAGAGGAAGAATACACTCCAGCTGGCCAGTCTGGTCTTGGAATAGCAAGTGCTTTAGTGTCATTAGGAACTTTGTGCAAAGGAAATGCAGATGTTATAAAAGAGACTAGTAAACTTGAATCTTGGAAGACTAGTTCTAACTCTAGTACATGTATATAGAACTTTCGTACTTAAATTGGGAGGGACGGGAAAGTCATTTCATTCTCATTTCTTTTTTTTTTTTTTTTTTTTGTTTGTTTGTTTGTTCCTGAATACCATCACTATGTTGTGCTGCTATTGACATCACATTTCCCCATTTCTTGAAGTATACTTTGTTTCTCATCTAGCACATCTCCTAGGTTCTGTTTTAAAGAAATGTGTGAATAGTTGTACAGTTTAGTGTTTATTCTGGTTTTATGTATTCATTGTATAATAGCTAAGTCATTATTTATATTTTACAAATGTAATATACTTTTATATAGTATTCATATATTTTAGATCTGCTTTAATTTAAGTTGTGAGTTTTACAAATTGTGATGTTTATTAAAAAAAAGTAAGAACTTGGAAAATTTCAGATAAGTTGGTGAAAAATGATACTTTTATAACTATGTTACAGCTGCCTCAGGAACAAAGTGATTTTCATTATAGTTTGATAATACTGATTTTTGTGTGTCTCTGTGTCTCACATAGCCTGGTTAATCATACTGTGAATTTTTTTTTAAAATGAAAATCAGTAATTTTTGTTAAATCACTTTTAAAATGCTTCTGTTATTTTATATTCATGTGTGTAAATTTATTAAATTTCATTATTCTTAAATTTATATAGTGTTGCTTTTTAGAAAATTTATTGTAAATTATAAACTAATATCTTAACTTTTTTTAAACAGAATATTCTCCACATTGCATTAAGTAAAACAATTTCATGCCTGTGATGTTTTGAATTATCAAATGTTAATGTATATAATTTTGTTTTTAAGAAATATGTATAATTCTGTTTCTATTTTGAAATATATTTTGCATGTGATGTATATATCAATATAAAAAAAGTGTTAAGATAATAACTCTTCAAAGATCTGATTTTATTGTTTGGCCCAGGCTAATTTAAAATTAAGAGGAGTATGTATATTGCATTCTTAAAAGCAATAATTCTGATGTGTAACATTATTTTCTTATATTTTATATTTTTGGACAAACATCTGATAACTATGCAATATTTGAACAGTTAGTGTTAAAATAATGAAAAAGCAACTTGTTTTTACTAATGTAAATATGTGAAAATGCTTAAAAATTAGATTTTTTAACATATTACCTGTTGTTTTTTTAATTTACTGAATCCATGTTATGATAATAAGTGGGAGATCATTGCGCTTTTGCAAAAACTATTTTCATATCAATTAAGAAATTTAATATGAATATCCATCCATCTTTACTCAAGAGTGTATAACATGTATATTTCATCAAAAATTTAATGTATTAAGTGAATTGAAATACTTCAGAAATTTGAATTATTAAATCATGTAAATATTATAACTGAAGAAATGAGAAAGAAAATACATGTATTATATTAAAATAGTGGGTTTTGAAAACATTTGATTTATATGATTTGTATATAAATTCGTTACAGAGAATATTTTGTGTTATTTCTATGGAAACCAGTTTATGTGATCTAAATTTTTGGACCACTGACTTGCCGTGTGAGAGTAGATGAATCCGATTTTCACCATTCATAATTTTTTATTTTGGTCTAACTAGTTCCTCCTTTCTAGATACAGATTCACAGCTCATTTGTGCTTGGCACTTGCATATAAATTTTTATGTCTGTTGCAGTAAAAAAAGTTTTGCTTACATTTTATTCTTAACATTCTATTTATTTGTTGCATATTCTAAAAAATTTAATTAATTCTAAAAAATACATTAAAGCTATAATAATGTCAAATTCAGAAATTATAATTACTGTTGCTGTTAAACCTGCTACTCCTTTCTTCCTTGCAGAAAATAAAAAGAATGAGAACTCTGAAGAGATCTGCGTGAATTAATCTTTCTGGCTTTTAAGGGGCGACTGTTGCTTTGCAAGTCTTAAAAGCTAGTTGGTTGATCAAAGATTTAAATCCTTTTCTGGTTTGAAGTTTAGATTGTACATATGTGATTAAAATCTTCCTCTATTAATAACCTAACTTGGTACTACTTGATCCAGGAAGTATAAACTAGAAAAACTGAATCCTGGAGTACTTTTTAAGCTTTGCTTGATTTCTGGGAAGCGTAAGCAATTAATTTATAAACAGATTTAAATTAATGATTAGGTATTTTCTGAGAGGAAGTCCCGTTCTATCTTGTTCGTAAATTATTTAAAAGTAGTGCATGTGTAATATGTCTTTAAAATGACGAGGCCTGAGCCAGATAATTGATGTCAATAAAATAATCTTTTCATTAATAGCAGCTTACATAAAGTAAAAGCTGTAGCTTGAATATTATTTTTAATGTCCTTAAAAGATATGTGTATGCTTCAAGCTCCCTAGCTTGTTTGATTTATTGGTCCAATGTATTTGATTCTATAAAGTGGTCTTCATAATTCATATTTTCAAACACATTTAAAATTTTTTATTGATACTTCAGTTTGAGAGAGATTTTATTTATTTATATTTTGTGTGTGTGTGATGTTTCTTAGATTCCTGAGAATGTAAAAACTAAATAAAATAAAATATTTTTTAAACTTTTTGTCAGGACTTTAATGTTATAATTGCTCTTTTAAGCTTATTTTGATTTCTTGTTTTTTTTTTTTTTTTTTTTTTGTGTGTGTGTGTGTGTGTGTGTGTGTGTGTGTGTGTAATATTTAACCTGTGTGAAATGTTTAATATTGATTGTTTAGAAGTTACGATAGAATGCAAATTCATTTGGTCAAAATGGGTGCTATGTATCAAAAAATTTTAATTTGGAAAAGAGATGCACAAGGTTAGTTTATAGCAGACTTTTATTTATAATGGAGTAAAATATTTTGGCTTCGAAGAAAAATGCGTTACTTTTAAAGCTCATCCAAATACACTTGAAGTGAAGTAAGTAACTAAACATTAGCTTCATTTATTCTCTTTATATTGCATTCTGCTGAGTTTTAAATATTTATGTATACAGTACAAAGTCCGAAATCCGGACTCGTCAGGTCTTCGGCAATTCCCGATTTGGGATTTTTCCATATATTAGATCATCATTTTAAATTTAGAAATCGTGATTTATGAAATAATGAGGTATTTATGATCTAAAGGGTATCAAAATTAGCAAAAAAGCCTAATATTTATTTGTTTACATTATTAAACATTTCTTTCAATGTAAGTTGCTCCTTTTTTTGTGCTAATACTTTCGCTCTAATTCTGTAGACAGACATAATCTCTTGTTTAGTTACATTGCTGTTTCGAGAATTCTGACTAACTTGTCAATCAGAATTTTCTTGTTTTCAGTAACTTCTCTGTCACTTTCTTCACTATCCATGGCAGTATTTTCAGGATCTAGAACCATACTACAGATTTCGCCATTCATTAATTGATGGATGATTGAGAAGCATTGTAATCACAATGAAAAACTTCTTTTACATCATCCTCATTTATTACCACTTTTCCACATTTCTTTACAAAATCCGTTAATTGAAAAATTTCACCTGTTTTGCGATATATGAAAACCTTTAAAATTAGTGACTATCATCTTCAAATTTAGTTATCCTTCAATATACATATTTGGCTATGCATCATGAGCTTGGCGACTAATGACAAGTTGTTCCGTTAAATTTTATCTTGCTTCTATCGTGAGCTGTGACAATTAAGCTTGAATTGTATTAGTTCTTTATATCTTGCTGCCTGATACAGTCTCTGTGGGTCATAAATTCTGCAACTCCATGCGGCCATACGAGCCCTGGCGCTGGTTCTGGGTTTATGTGAATAACAAATCAGTTATTCTTAATTCAAATAGCCCTAAATGTAAGTTATTTATATCTTACCACCTGATGCAGTCTCTGTGGGTCCTAAATTCTGTGACTCCATGTGGCCATATGAGCCCTGGCACTGGTTCTGGGTTTATATGAATAACAAATCAGTTATTCTTAATTCAAATAGCCCTAAATGTAATCTTTGGGTCTATGAGTATGATCAACAAAATCTATTTTTAGCATGTGGAAAGAAAATTTTCCTCGTCAACATTTTTATTGCATTTAACTTAAATTTGTAATCATTGCCAAGGGTAATGTCAACATAAAAGGTTACCATACTCCTTTATTATTCAATTACTAGCATAAAAAATTGTTTAGGCATCGCTACATGAGTCATTACTCAAGCTGTCACGTTTTGATAAACATGCGGTGATGAAAGGAAAATATAATAAATAATGATTTGCCAGGTTGGTGTCAGATCAACGATGTATCTGTGTGGAATGTTTCAGTTTGAGATGTGTGCCAAAAAAGCAGATATGCAGCAATGGAGCCAAATTACTGATCGTATAAATTTATGCTTAAAATGTTTTTTTCTTCGATAATAAGATATTTTATTTAGTGTCGAAGTTAAATTAAGAGTCGGTACTCTCCAGATGTTTTATTATGCATGGGGGGGGAATCAAATGCACATGCATAAGACCTAGGAGAAAAATGTTGGTGGTTTTGAGGTCCGGATCATTCCGCATAATGGACGTCCAGATTTCAGTCTTTGTACTGTATATAAAATTAGGCAAAGCAACAACGTTATGTTTTGTGTATAGATTTTAGTGAAGACTATTGATTTCGAAGACAGACAGATACAGGTTCCTCTTGCTGGGATCTGCACCTGTTTGTTGTAGAAATCGATAATCTTGATTAAAATCTTTACCAAATACAAGTTTTGCTTTGTCTAATTTTATGTTTTACTTTGGTATGTTTTTCTTCTTTTGAATTTTGTATGTAACTTTGCAGGAGTTACGTTTATACTGTCTATCAAAGAATTTAATTGCGTGGCTGTGTTTTGAACTTTCTAACAATATTCTGTATGTTTAGATATCATTTATTCTGAAAAGAAAAGCCTAGTGTTACACAACTTAAAATTTTATGTGTAAAATGACAAAAAAGGAATAAATCAACTTATGTATGTCAGTATTTACTTTCAGTTTTTGGTCTTTAAATGGAGCTAAAAAATGTGCAAATGTACCAAAATAATAGTGCAACAATAAAATTATCGAATCCTTTTACTTTTGCCCTATCATAATTCAGAACTTTGAAAAAGAAGTAATCTTTTTATTAAGTTCTTTAAAGCAAAATATGCTTTTCTAATTAATTCACAAATTCATGTATTGTAAAGGCCTCTGAATTTCATTATTGAAATTATTTGGAATTTTTAATTTATAATCTGGCAGCTATTTTTATTTATGTTAATAATTTATCTCAATATTTTAATAAAAAAAACTTTCAAGAAAGGTACATTTTGTGAAGGCAGTTTATTTATATATTGCAGTGTTCCCTGTATTAAAATTTTGGGAAAGGTATCATAAAGAAAAATATTTTAAATTCAATTAAATTTATTCAAGAAAATTTTTTAAAGAATTTAGCTGTTGAGTTTTGATCAATGACCAAATTCTGTCTAGGAAAATATATAATATCTTTAAATATATGTTTCTGTTTTAACCAACCTATTTTTGTTAATAAAATTTATTTTGGCAGTCATTCTGAAAATTACATTTGATAGTATCAGAACTTGTTCACCCTCTGTTTTCCAGTTTATAATATGAGTCTAACTCTAAATTCATCTAGTTTTAGAATTTATTTTGCAAATCTGTAAAAGCTCCAAAATATATTTTTTGTCTCAGTTAGCTAAATATAGTTTTCTACTTCATGCAAATCCTTTCTGTTCTTAATGCAGGTAGAATAGAATTTTTTACATAATTAAAAAAGATTTCTACCAAATTGCAGGGCATTTGTCAAAACGATTTAATTCGTAGCATTCAGAAAATTTGTGTAAGAGTTTGATTCTTAGCATCATTTGAAAAGCGCCTAAGTAACAGTTTCTTTGATTTTCATGTGTAGTTTCTCTGTGTATGTTTTCAGAAACATATAATGAAGTATGGATACACTTAAGTAATATGTTGGTTTTCATATTTCTGAATATGTTTGTAAACGTAAGTATATTTTTTAATGGAAAGAAAGGTATAGTATTGTTTTGAATCTATGCTAATATCCTTCTTAACATAAAATCTTGTGTTATAGCCAAGATTTATATAGTTTCATATTTGTTAAAGAAATAATATTTTCCCGGAGTGACTGTTTTAGGCAAGTTTATTTGTAGCCTATATATGGCTATTATTAAATGCTTTGAACACCTTGGGTGGGGCCTTCTAAAATTTATGTTAGCAAAAAATTCCTGCCTTTTCTCTTTTCAGACTTAAGTACGGATTGAAACTCTTTTCTCTCAGTGCATTATCATTTATGTATATATTCATAACAGAATATTATCAGAATGTAAATATATCCATGAAAAATACTTGTTGTATTTCCAATTATTAACAACAAAATGAGATTTGACTTATTTTATTTACTATATGCAGTTGTTAGTGTTTCTTAAAGAGAAGTTTATAATCATTTAATCTTTTCTTCCAAATATTGAATTTTATTTTTCAGAGGATATTTTTCTTTTGTTGTTTTTTGTATTTCAAGTTGTGTATATTTTGCTTTTTAAAAAGTAACTTTTTTGTCAGTCATGATGCTGAAAAATTTTTAACATTTTGCCTTGGAGTTTTAAACACTTGATGTTTGATTTCATTAGTCTATATGATCTGTTAAATGGAATTTGTTTTTGGTGTCTTTATTTGGCTTTGCACTTTGTTTATTTGGAAGAAAAGCTGAGAATACTTGTTGCAGTTGTATGACTTGTGTTGGGGTTCTTCTTCATATAATTTTTTTTTAGCATTTATGTTTTAATTTTGAATATGAACACGTTTGCAGTGTTAACATTTCTTATTCCTAAGCTAGGTAAATTATTGTATTTTTGTTTCATATTGATGGAAGAAGAAACAGTTATGAACTTGGTGAGGAATATCCAGTATTAAAGTCAGCAGTGTAGTTAAAGTTAGCAGTGTTTGAGATTTTTCTAATTGACTGCATAACAGAATATTAGTTGCTGCTGTGGCTTACTGATATTTAGTATATATGTAGCTTCTGTTTGATGACAATCCATATTCACCCCATGATTGGTGTTTGGAATTTTTAACTCTGGAAGTGACTAAATTTTTCTTCAGTTCTTATTCCCCTCCACATTTCACTTGAAGAAGTATTTAATTCTTCCCCCTCAGAATATTCCATACTCTTGGTGTGGGTATACTTGTCCATTTTTTGAGTTGTTTAATGTTTTTCCCCCTGTGGGTGCTGATATTAGTGCATCTAGAGTGATTTATGTAAACTTTGATTTGTTACTGAAAGCTTTTGTTGTATTTAAAATTTTAATGTTGGCACATTGTTTCTTAAATAAATTTTAAGTGTCATACATTAGTAATGCATTGTATACACCATGTACCAAAATATATTGTAGTGCATTCACTTGAGAGTTAATGCAAACCTCAGTTCATGTCTTCCGCATTATAAGAGGCAATACCTCCCCCCCCCCCGAATATATCTAGTTGCCAGATATAGAATTATTATTTTTTACCTATATTTTGTAAAATACATTTTTGGGATGCTGAAGTATGTGCAATAACTTACTAATTCATAGAGAATGTGATGCAGGCTTATAAACAAAAAAGTATTGTGATATTTTTCACTGGTTTTTGTGTAATATTGGGGAAACCATTGTATGCTGTATGGAGGTAAGCAGTATAGCTTATTTAGAGCCAAGTTTATGTGAAGTGTGTTGTGTTAATCATTTCCGATGCAATCATCACTTAATAAAAAGATTATGAAATGAGACTCCTGTAGCTAGTGAAAGCAAAGTATGTGAATCCTATTATTGTCTCAGAACATGAATAAGGCAAAGATAATCATTAATCACCAAAGTTATTAAGTTTAAAATCTGAAAATATTTTGACTTGCATTCAATAATTAAACAAAATTTATAATAAACTTAGTATATGTTAGAAAATTATATCATCATTTTTATTAATTAATATTTTATTCTGTTTTTTGGTAATCAGATTAGATTTATATATATTTTGGTAAAAAAGGTATTTTTATTTTTTAATGAAGAAATTTCTGCTTTAGTTTGATACGAAGCTTTCTCAATTTGTTGCAATAATAAAATTTACAAAGTTTTTGCTAATAATTTCTGTTATGCAGTTGTAAATGATAAATGAATGATAGTAGTATAATTTATTATATAAACGAAGCTTATTAACTAAGATAATATTTGTTAGCTAATTGTCTTGAACTTAAATTCACTTGGGTTACTTAAGTTTTGCTTTGTAATATTTGAATACTCAGTATTTGAAACAGATATCTTTAAGCTAGAAGTTTGTTACTGTCATTAAGAGGCATTACATGTATGAATCAGCATTTATTTGTTTTACGTAGCAGTTGTCGGATATGCTAAAGAATACCTCATTTTTCTGTGTGGTTAATCTTTTCTCCCACCAGTGTAATATTTTAAGAACCAAACTACTACTGTGATATTCAGAACTTTAAAATGGGCAGTGTATTATATTTTACCTTTCATGAAAATAACATGGGTTCATGTACATTGCAGAGTGTCCTTTAAAATTCACTCAAAAATTTTTCTCATAAGTATTTGAGAAAATATTTATTTCCGTTTTTTTAAAAGTTCAGTTATTTTTTTAAGTTTTATTGCAGAAAATATACTTTTATGCATTAATCTAATTTTCATTGTACTGTATATTTTGTATTATATGCACATGCAAAAGAAAAATAATGCTGTAATAAAATATATTGATTAATTGCACATGTTTTTCTTTCCGCTTAATACTATACCCTTCATAAGTGAAAGACAAAATTACATATTCTGTATCTTAACTATAGGTAGATTTTTCAGTTTTCATCTTTGTTGATGATTACTTATATAATCAAGAAAATTTTCATTTATAAATATATTTGCACTATTTATTATGCATTTGATGCATAATTTTTATTGTCGTTTTATATCTTGGTGAAAAAGCATTAATACATGGCCTCGTGTACGTTCGTTTGTTTATGTGTTTTAAGTGATTTCTTACTTTTCTACATAGATTTCTTCTTTCATAAGTTAAATTTTATCTCTAAAGAAACTATAATAAAATTCTGAAAAAGCATCAGGTTATTCAGAAAAACTACCTTTGTTTCTGTAGCAGTTGATTCTGGCAAATACTGACAATTAAAAACATTTCTTTAAATAAGGTAGAAAATTCTATGAGGGAAATTTCAGTTAGAATGGTTATATGAATGGTTTTGAAAATGTAAAATTTATTTTTAGTATGGTGCCCATGGAGCAAAAAGCCCAATTAGAAACATGATTATACTTTTCGCATACAATAAACACTTGCTGAATGAGAACTTGTGGAGCACAATTTTGCAAATACTTCTTATCTTAACTGTCTCCAATTTATACAACACGAGAACTTAAATCATCGGTTACTCTGTAGTAGTCCTCTTTTGTGACTGATTTGAAAATGCATTCATTGAAGAAGTCAAATATTGCTTAGAAAGCAAAACCAGAAGTTTAAAATCTTTGCAATTCTTGATAATGCTCCAGGATACGATACTGAAGCCCTCAAAATATTGCATTCCCAAAAAAATATTTTAGTCCTTCCTCCAAACATCATTCATTCCCTTAGTCCAACCAATTGCAAGAAACATTCAAAGCCTATTATGTCGGGCATATTTACATCTCTGTGAATAAAGCGCAGCACACTAATGGCATTTTGAAAGTAATTAGCTTAAGACACTGCATGGAAATGATTAAACTCGCCTGAGAACAAGTGAATTCATCAACAGGGAATGCTTGCTGGCCACAGCACTGGCCAGAAGTTGTCAACAGTTTTAAAGGATTTCCATCAAATGAAAATGAAGCCAAGGAAATCATGTAAATTGCAAAAGCAATAGATGGCAAAAGATTTTCAGGTATGGAAGAAGGAGAAATTAAAGAATTAATCGAGAATGACAATCGTGAAATAACAAATGAGGAAGTGGATGATTTTGCAACACCAGCTTAAAGATAACAGCAGCAATAGTAATGAAGATGAAGTCTTTAATGTACAAGAAGTTAAATGACTTGTTAAAATAGGCTTAAGAGCTGTATAAATACGCATGTACATTCTTTGTCGCTAAAACTCAGTAATAAATTATGAAGAAATTTCGCTTATCTGTCAGACGCATTCTCGCCTTTTGTCATTTTTTCTAGATTTTATTTGACAACACAAATACATTTGCAGCAAAGAGAAGCACATATAAACTTTAGTTAATGTTTTGCGTTCGTGTTACATCTTTCGCAGTCATCCAAGTTCTGCACTAGTCCAAGGAATTCAAGCGCACACAGCGCCATCTGGTGCAATACAGTTTCTACAAGCTGTCTGGTTTTGTAATAAATATTGACCCAAATGATTTAAAATATGACACTTCATGAGAGGTATTGAAAATCTTTGCCCTCCTTCCTGCGAAACGCTTAATGAGTTGCATGAGACATTGCCCCGTGGAAAAATTGCCAGCTATTTAAAATAATAATTGTGTCATGTACCTTCTTATTAAGCAGTAATAGAAAAACCTTTCAATTAATATAAAATTAGCAAACCAGCTTTGTGTTTAGCATATATTTTAATTAAGTCTGTTGATTTCGAGGACAAATGTAAGTCCTTCTTCATTAGGAGCAAAGAAAGGAGAAACCAAGTCCATATTCATACTAAAAGCAAAGGAGAAGATAGTGCCGTCTGACTGCAGCAATAATAAAGAAAAATTAAGTTAATAGACTTTTAAAGGCATTAGGAAAATATGGATTAAAGTCATTAACTAAAATAAATCTTTGACTAAAAAAGCGTCAAGCAACTCCAGTTCACCAAATAAAATAAGCTTTTTGGATAAATCTTGCAGACCCAAAAATACAATTAGTTAAATTTTCAGCTATAATTAGCTGTTGAGGATTTCATAATTTATTCTTTTCGGACATAAGATTCTTGTTCCTTGATGAGAAACTTTAATGCTGTTTTATTTTGGCTGATATATGTCAAACCACATTGACAAGAATTAAAGCCATCCTGGAATCATTTGAAATCGATATTTATAAGTGAGAAATAAACTGAAAAACTTCTTGAACTTCTTGAAAATCAGAGCAATATTGTATCTGATAGAAGGATAAAATGGAAGAATGACGACTTATTAATGTTTTCTCTAGTAGTGGAATGTCTTTGATAGGAAGAAAATTTTTTAAAGGCTTTATAAATGTCCACGGAGAAATTCTTCTGTCAGTAGCAACTAATTTTAAATAACAGATTTCGAGGAACACTTTTAGAGAACGAAATGAAGGGCTCTTTTTTTTTGCTTTGGCTTTCAGCTAACATTTGTTTCAATGTTCCCTTTTATACAATAATATTTAGGTTTGTATAAGTTACACATGCTTTCTTAATATGAACTGTACCTAAACCTGTTTTTTCCCATAGAAAGTTAAACTTTGCAGGACGTGATTTTGCCATAAAGCGCAATGTGTTGATTTAACCCTCCCGTTAGCGATGGGTTTACTATATTATTAAAAGCAAAATGTAAAGCATATAAAATTAAGGATACCAAAATTAAAAGTCTTCTAAATATTTCACAGAAGCATACAACAACTAAAAAACAAGACTGGCTCATTCGGTGATTAACGATTCTGTGTTAATTTTTGCACTCCGGGGCCCAAGGTCACGAAAGTAGATTTCGGGGCACTGCAGGCCGTGGCCCACTAGAGCTGTTATGCCGAGTTTAATTATTAATTTTGTAACTGGCTTTAAAGAAAGATTTAATAGTATGAATACATAAAATAAGTTATATTTTATGCTTTTGAAACCTCTATATGTCCAGTTTTGAAGATGTTTTCAAATTTTCTACTCTGTTAAGTGAACTTTATAATTGGAATTGCATGCCTGGGATAAATAGTGAAGGAAAAGCAGTAGTCACTTTCCACAAATGCTTGGTAGTCAGCAAAAGCATCTTGAATTCTTTGATATTAGACTCAGTTTTGAAATTCCGCTTAAAGATGCTTGTGAGATATAGTGCTTTTGTAAGTCACAAAATCTGTCAAGTTGTAAAATCCTTTCGAAAAGTCGATTTAGAGGAAAAGAGATATATCATCATCCTAAACCTAAGTGATCTTGGCAGAACTGGGGAATAGCCCACTTGTGGTTTTGATTCCAAAAATGCATATGTGTATTATATATACATAAAGCATCATACATGCCTCATGTCAGAGGTGTGACAATTTCTAATTTAACTTGTACGAAATAGTTTGATTTTCAGTTTGCAGAACTAGCTACGTAAATCAAATGTGTCCAATCTTTCAAAGCTACTACATCCAACAATGCAAAGAGTGCACCAAAAATATGCCAAATTTGGAATTTAATGTTTATTAAGGGCACAATATAACTTGCGTTGTTTCCGCTTCTAATATAATTATATTTGTTTTAATCTAAAAGATGTTTACCATAAAAAATAATAACAATATTTTAGTATGAACCTAATTTTTCTTAAACGTTTTGTACCAGAAACGATTGCTTGCAGGTATACATACTTTTGAAGATGAATGTTCATGAAAGACTAGAAATATTTCTTTAATTTGCTACAATTAATGAAAGATAATTGAAATAAATTTTCTTTTATTTTGAGTATCTGATTGTAATTCAAGTTTCTCTTTGTAGTTTGACTATTGAGTTTTATGTCTGTTGAGTAGCAAATGCACTAAAATGCAGTTGGTAATTTTTCAAAATCTGAAAAGCTATTTTCGGAGGCATGTAATAAAATAGCAAGCAGTGCCATATATTTTTGCTGTTTATATGAATTATTCAGGCATTTGCAGCCAAAGTAAATTTAGTTATTGCTTTTTAATGTGAGATTTCTGCTGCTTCAACTCAATTTAGATTGCTGACATTCTTCGAAACGTTATTGACGTTAGTTATTTTGGCTTTAAAGATCTGCATATACTGTTTGTTAAAATTGCTAGTCATATCCCTTTAAAGGTATTCCACTGGTGGTTTAATGGATTTGACCACAAATGCTCTTTACAATGATAAATATGCACACGTATTATGAGAGGAGGAGAGAAAATAGAAATCAGCAATTCCCTGAGAGATAACTATGATGTTCTCTGAAAGATCATTCATTAATTGTTTTGTCCTTACGCGTACCCTGTTTATTAAATTATTTGTGTGATTTGATAGTCTAACGTTGTTATAACCTTGGTATTTTTGAACCTGGAGAATTGTCCCTGTTTCGAGAAAAATGTAAAAATCACTTCAGTAAGATGCTGATTAAACTCATTTTTAGCACTATGAGAGCAGAGGAGAAGCTCTCACTGGCCGTATCATTAGCTTGTTGACATGCGAGCCAAAACTGAAATATCAGTCGAAATAAGTCATTAGATGTTGGTATAAAAGAAGTTTGTCAGAACCCAGCATGGTGAAAGTTAGATTCTGGTATAGAACTGTGATGGCTCTTTCCTAATGCATACCCTATTTCAAGCTTAAATCATCAATGTGCAGTATTGCTCTTAATTTTTGGAACTTAACCTGTGAGCAGCATTGTAAAATAAGCATCGATTTTTCTCAGAATCATTCCATTATTTTAAAGAAAAATGCCTGAGTGCATGCACCGCAACCAATAGTAGATTTTTTGATTTAGCAGGATTAAGAAATGTTCTACCATGCCTTATATTCCCCGGAACCAGGTTCTCTGATTTGATTCCTTAGATAATAGACCACTTTGTAGCATGCATTTCTGAACTGCTGCAGAGGTTCTTCAGGAATAGACTGCTTTATTTGAATCACTAGCAGAACAGACGTTCAGGTACATAGGACATTCAGTTCGCTGGCAACAAGCGACATACAACATTCGTAACTATACCAGAGAACGGTAAAAGTTTAAAAGGTATCAATCACATTTATGCCAGTTGTAAGTAAATTGGTACTATTTTTAAAATTCCAGCCATCGTATAATAACATTCCTGTAATCATTCCCTATTTTCTGAAATACTAAAAATGGTAGTAGTCTCAAACTAGGGGGGGGCGCAGGCTGCCTCCGAAGCAATTTCATGCGGCCCGGGAAGACATTTAAATTGTGTATTTGTTGCAAAGATTTCAAAATTTTAATTATTTGAATTCCGAGTTTGTATTATTTTTTATTTCTGTTGAAAAACGAACATGAATTACCATCAGAAATTGATACTTTTCATTATACTTATGATATCATTATTTCATTAATACAAAATTATCATGAATAAATCTTATTCAAATATTTGAAGACACATATCATATGAACTTTTATTTGTACTTCTCAAAAACGCTCTGGATTTTTGTACTAAGAATAATCGCTCTGTTTAGGAATACATTTATATGTGTATAGCTTTTTTTTCCCCAGACGAAAGATAATAAGAAACGAAGCCGATTGACTGATGAAGATAATTTCTAACCAAGGCTACAAACTTTATCAGGATCGAAATGCTATTAAGTGTCAAGCTGTAGTAAGAGATTTAAAAATTTATGATTATTTACATACAGACGTATATGTATTTTTACTCATGCATCGAAGAAAAATTTAATAAATAAGAGAAAGACACTAAATTATTATTATTTATTCTCAAATTTTGTCCCGCATGGTATTTTTTTTTAAAGTTTTCAAAATTTATTTATTTTTAGTTTAAAAGTAAGTTATTGAATGATTAATTAAGCATATTAGAATTATTTGAAAGAAATGTCAGTCTAAGAATTTAATGTATAGCTGTCAGTGTAATTTGAATTAGAATGTGTGACCAACAGAAATGTCTCACATGTACCAAACTTTAAATTTCAGACAAAAAATAAATATAAATTAATTGTAGCGTAGGATCTAGAAAGAACTTTTACATACAGAAGTAAAAGTAATATTCGTATGTATGTGCTGAATGAGCATTATCAAGCGTACGCCTTGTCTGGTGCCATGAAATTGTATTTTAATGCAATAGTTCCGTACTTTGGTTATCAGAAGAATGTCTCCTCCTGCAGAGGACTGGCTTGAGGATATGTATGTAGCATGAACAACTTCAATCTATGGACTCATCAAATGAATTGACAAATGTCATTATGTCATTTGATGAGTCTATGGTCTCATCAAATCATCTGTGATAGCAGGAGAAAATTTCTTTTGGGATACATTAGATCCCTTAAAAACAGGTATATCTGGTGAGAGTGCCTACCATTGGTCGAAGAGCTAATTCCGGTGAATGGGCTGGTTGCATTGGTGTTTTCATGGTTTTCCTCGTGTGTAATGTGAATATGAACCATTTTTCCCTAGAGAGCTCTAACCTTAGGCAAAACAAGCCGGTGAAAGTTTTCAAGGAAGGACTAAATCATTTTGAAACTTGGCGATTGACATCATTTTGCTGAATCCGCTTTAAGTGTGAACATACTTCAGCTTTAAGCTTAGGTTTACAGCTTTAAGCTGTATGGTTAGTGAAAACGGGCCTTATTTTTGGACTTAAGAGAGAGTTATAATATCTACCCTACCTGTTAACAGTATTCTGTGTTGCTTTTTTCCGGAATAAGTGGTGAAAGAATTTATATTTAAGTTCGCAATCTATATTTAGTCTAGAATTTATATTTAAGTTAGCATACGGTGCATGCTGGGCTGTGAATGGAATTTGATTGTTGCATGAAAGTTCTCAAGCCACTGGCAGCCGTTTCCCCTCCCCTTGTTTTTGACTGAACAAAGTGTTAAAACGTTAATTATCATTTCAGTTATTTGTTCCAAAAAGACTCGATGGTACTAAGCCAGACTACGTTCATGACGTTTGTCTGTAGGTTATCAGGAGTTCTTTAAATGGCTAGAAATTTTTCTCAAGGAAGAATTTTCTAGCTCTCGGCGAGGTGAAACTTCTCAATCTCTAGATTGGTGTATTTAGATTGTAATAAAAGGCTCACAGCAAGTAATAGTTAAGGTTTTAATGAACATATGTGTCCCAAAAGTTAAATTAGATTTGATATAAGTGCAGCAAAATCAATAAAAGCATCTGTTTAGTTATATTTTTTAAATTCATTATACATTAATAAGCGTGTAGATTTAAAGAGAGGTAAGAACTTAAGTTATATGCATAATGACTGGAAGTAATATTTCTAAATCATAATAATATATTCACGTAACAGTTACTGTGTTTTTTTTTAGCTCTCAGAAATACAAAGCTATCAAGCTTTCAGCCAATGTTTCCTGCTTTATATTCTCAACATTGTAAATTTATCTAAGAATTGTATCCAATTTTACTGTGTATCCTAATTTCAGTAACATTAGCAAAACACGTTAAGAGTTTTATAAGATTTTAATAATCGTATTGAGTAATATTATAACTGCACTGTTTTAAATTAGAGGGTTTTTCCAAGTGTATGAGACTTAGAATTCGTACCGAACTATTTCAAACTTTGCCTTAGCAGCCGAAGTTAATCTGCTACGGGTTGTTAAGAAAACTATGAATTACACAACTTAGTATTTTGCATTCCCCCCCTCTTTTAGAAGAATTTGAATATCAGAGCAAGAACATGGTTATTACAAAGAATTATTTATCCCTCTAAATTGTTAAAACTCAGATATTCAGATGACATTAGAAATCCATATTTTTCTTTCATATGTTGCGCAAATTTTGCATAAAAATTATGCCAAACTAAAATTTGTTGTGCGCTACTTTTATTGCTTGTAAGATTCATAATACAGAAATAATTTCCTCAGATGGTATAAAAACAATATATTAAAATATACATCAGAATGTTTTAAGTTGTGCGCGCAAAGCGGAAACCTGGCATGAATACATAAAAAATTATCTCACAAAACAGACTAAATTATGAAAATATGTGTGGCAACACAGACTTTCTAGCTACTAATTCTCAAAGCTGCTATGTTATTACAACCAGATGTAAGAAAACTGAAACAATTGCTTTTAAAATTTTAAATTGAAGTAATTGATTTGTAATTGCTTCTTGATTATTTTAAGATTTACGAGCCGCCTAAAGAAAGTGAATTATGGGTCTTCGAAGATGACCTCTAACCAATAATAGTGAAACGACATCTAGTAACGTAAAAGTTATGTGCCGTTGTCTTTATATGCACAGGGCTGTTCAAAACCAAGAAATTAGAAGGACAAAAGATAGTACTAAGTACAGAAAATCTTGAAAAAGTGGGTATTAGAGGGCTCGTGTTTCATCAAGATAATGCATCTTCTCATTCAGCAAGATTGACAGTCGAATTTCTTGAACAAAAACACAACATCCACCCTATTCTCCTGATTTTGCTATTTTTTAATCTTAAAAAAAATTACGTGGTCATCGTTTTCATTCAGAAGGTGAGACTGATGAAGCTATAAAAGCATATTTTTCATCGGTTTCAAGCGCTGAAAGTTTAAATTTTTTGGAAAATTCGCTTACAAAAGTGCACTGGTGTTAGAGGAAACTACTAAGATTTGCTAAGTTTAACTTGTACCATTTAGCTGCATCCCAAAGAATTTCAGAGTGACTGTCGTATGTAAAGGAAACTACGAAAGTCTTATGCAATCATCACGTTCAACCAGTGAGAATAGAACCTTGGGCGAACTACCAGTGTTTCAAGGGGTAAGCAACTTGCCAACTATTCGGCTATATGCGTATTTTATTTTTAAGTCTTTCTTTATGCGTAACGTTAGCACTGGCTAATTCATCTTAACTCCTTTTAAACAGTGAACCCTCGTGTGCTTTCTTGTATTCAGTTGCATAATTGCATGCTAACATCTGATAAAAGGGTGCAACATATTTGCCAAATGCCCAAGTATGATGTCATATCCATCGACGTTCCGCTTGCGAAAGAGCAGCCTTTCCTTTTAACAGCAGGAGAATTCTAAAAGTAGCTTGCAAAATGTTTCCGATGAAGTTTTGTTTGCCTTAGATTGTCTTGTTCATACTATAGCTCAGAATGTGGTACTCTAAACTGTAGTTTTGGTATTCGCTTGCTTCTTTACGTTTGCTTTCTTTTCTTTGAGGAAACACGTGTTTAGTGTTATGGCTGAAAGTGAGTTACGAGACATATTTAACTACTTCACTGTGTGAAGCAGCTTTAAAAGCTTAAAATGCAATAACAACTTCATTGTCCTGAAAAAGATTTTTCTTAGTTCTGCGACCGATTTTGGCAATCAAATTTTTAATAAACAAATAAATGAAGAAAACTGGAATCATTATTTTCCCCAAAAATTATATAAGGTAAATATTTCACCTATTCAACATATTTATTTATTTTTATTCTGTTTCTCCACCTATCTTTAAATTATAACTCAAATATTTGTAGTGCAGTGCTAAATGGGCAGTTTTCTCACAATTGTTTTTAAAACTGTAAATGGAAATCTCAGATAAAGATTAAAAGAAAATTCAGACATTGACTCGTTCTTAATAGACAATTAATAAATATCGGCCCCTCCCACTAATTTACAATAGGATTTATTAGTTCACGTAGTTTATAGTAACACCGTCAATCTAGTGGAACATTCATATTCAAAATCTTAGAGATAAAGTACGCATTTTATTAAATATTTTATTGTTATTTTTTAAAATTCACAATCTGTTAAATCATAGAATTTGGGCATCATGACATGATAAACACTGTGAATCTGCATAACTTTCCAATAATAGAAAGATGCAAATAAGGCGTTGGAGAAGCCGATAAATAAGATATATTAAGAGTCGTGAATTTAAAGAATGTGTTCACACATTTTTTACGATTTCAGAACCGTTTAATTAATATGTAAAATGTAAATACTTCCTTCGCCCTAAATTAGTTGCTACATTTAGGTCGAAAATTTTATCCCAAATTAATTGCTGTATTTAAAGTAAGTGAAGTCATAAATAACTTTCGATGCAGTTTGGTAGATTGACATCAGTAAAATTATATATCAGTTAAAATTGTTTTATGGGCGATTAAAATTATCACAACTTGGTATTTGCATTCTTAGTTTTTACTTTTCACAAATATAGCACTTATTTTGGAACAATTATTTCGCAGCAAATTTACAAGGTTCGCACGTTCTTCAACCAAGCCCCATTTTCTAAGGATTTTACCACCAGTATATCAGAAAGATCATGTTTATGTGATTATGGCGAAGCCTTGAGGGTTGTGTGTCTGAGGGGTGGGATGACTTCGTGGAGGACTTTCTAAGGCAAACTGGCTCGTATACACGAGAAAGATTATCAACTCCAACTATCGCTATATGCCGCGATTAGCTTGCATTATGCAAGCTGTTTTCTGGCTGTCTTATTGTATTGTGTTTCGATGAGCGTTTGTTGTAGATTGATCTCTGAGCGTAAGTCCAGAGGACAGCTTGTAGGAGAAAGATCATTGAATTCACAGTTCATTAGCTAGAAGATAGTTTTATGCGATTACTGGTGGAAGAGTCCTTATAAAATGGGACGTGCCTTAAAGATGTGCAAACCCTGGAATTTTTTTAACTAATTTAATACTGTTTTAAGGAAGTAATACTTGGTAAGTAAATGTTGTTGATTGATAACGTAGCACCCTGAAATTTCTGAAAAATGTTCAAACGAAATCATAAAATCATCAGTATCAATTATCAGTGCAAAAGTATTTAAATATAGCAACTAATTTGGGAAAGAGGGAATATTTTTTCAAATGTTTGATTTGATAGCTTCCCTCCCTGGACTACAAGTCTGTATCAATATATCCATGATAGAATAGCTTTTCATAAAATTTCCAGGGATCTCCAGTGCTTTATTTGCATCTCTCGGTTAGTTGGCTACAGATTTCCATTAATTACTCTTGCGCTACTTTCCAGAGTCCATCAATTGTGGTGGATTTGGGCCTAGAAAGAGCTTTTTTCAAGAGCGCAAATGCACAATAATCCATATTAAAGCATCAGGGGACTTCTCAGGGATACTTTCAAAAGGTATATATATGCAATACCTGTATCAGTCTTTATTTTTTCAAGGAATACATTGGTACTTTTTGAAGTATATTTTGTTGCTCTGTATTGATGAAGTTCACTCTTTGTAATTTATTGGGATAAAGAACTGGAATTTCTTCTGTAAATATCGGAGGTAAAACTTTCTCTTGATAGTACGTTGAGTTGATTTTTAACATTTTCTTCCACTTTTCTTATTATTTTTAATTTCCAATTGTAAGAGAATCCTACGACAATCATAAATCCCTTACTGAAACTATTTTGCACTGACAGAACCAAATTCGTGCATTTTTTTTTTTTTTTTTTTGTTGTTTTTGTTCTCTATTCGTTTTTGTAGGGGGGAAAGGGACATTTTCCCCCAGTCACTTTGGTTAACCCATACTTCATCAAGGGTCACAATGTATTTCCATTTATCTCCTTAATAAGCTTTCATATAGGGTTCTACAACTTATTCTGCATTAAACCACATACCTCGGCAAGAGCTGGTTAGCATTATGTTTTTAACTATTTTCCGGTTGTAAATCTTGTTATTTTATTTATTGTTGCTTCAGACGTATTTAAAGATTTTGCAGTTGATTTCTGCTTCGGCGGATTTTCTCTTGTTACGAACGATTTAACTTTAGAAACAGTACGCACATTTTTAGGGTATTCGTCTGGAGTCTTCTTTCCATGTAGAAGCAATGATACACGGTTTTTCTCTTTCCGATAAATAATATTGCTTGTTTTACACTTCGAAATTTTAATACCATGCATTTTACAACGTTTTTGAATTACCTAGTAGAAGTATTTCTTTTCGGAAAGCGCAGAAACATATCGTTCAATCCACAGCTTATTTAAGTGCGACATTTTGAAAGAAAAATAAATTAAAAAATAATAGACGATATTTCCCATTTCAGTTAATAAGATCTTGCCAGAAATTTTCATTCCAAATCAATTGCTTTTTTTTAAATTCTTTACTGAAATCTTCCTAAAAATTTGTAAACTCGTTTAAAATCAAATAATAATATCCGATGGTTTTTTTTTTTTTTTTTTTTTTTTTTTTTAATTTTCCTCTGTAAATATGAGCTGTGTACATCAGAAGAGAAGATATCTTTCCTAAGGAAGATCGCCGTCCCGTACTTTGCCATTATTAATGAACCAATTGTTTGTTCGCTAACTGATAATAGCAAAGCATCAGAAAGCTATCTGCTTAAGAAAGGAAGGATGCCTCTGAGGAGGATTTCCAAAGAGGAACTTACTCGTATTCATGTAACATATGAGGAAAGTGTAGAAAACCTCATGCAGCCAATTTGCTGAGAACTGAAACCTGTGTTCAAAGGTTTTTATCTACTCGGTCAGCAATGAGCTTAGTTAACTGTTTAACAAAGTATTAAAGCTGAGTTAGTCTCAACTTTAATACGTTGTGCTTATGGTAACATAATAAATGACTGACCTATTAGCCGATTAGTATTAGATTTCTTGAAAGTATCAGTCTAATTTGGAAGGTGGTTAAATACTACTGAGCTACATTATGTAATAATCAACTTGTATTTTTGACTTTTAAAGAATTTATCAATTTACTTCTAATTAATTAATAAAAGCACAAAGATTATGAACATTGAGTTAAAAATCATATTAGGGTACTTTTAGTAGATTGTATACTTTTTTCAGAGACTTGATTTTGAAACAAAATATTTTGAGTTGTTTGAAATTTGCAATAATTATGGTGAGCGATCTCTTTTTAGATGAAATGTTTCTAGTTTTAAGAGTATTGCCTGAACAACTCATTTTGCGTTCCCCGAAAGCCAAAACCCAGTGTATAAATTGTTGGACTGATAACATGAGATTGAATAGGAGGAGTATCTTAGTTTTTGTATAGTTTTATGCTTATTTAATGTAAACATAGTAGTCTTATAGTGTCCTAATTGTGTAGTATTGGTTCGAAGTTCTTCAGACGTTTAGATTGACTAGCGAGTTATTGCTCCGTCTAAAAAATATGCAGCAAAATCTTAAGAAAGGAAAGAAAAATAATTAATAAAAAATAACTATAATTTATTCTCGATAGAAGTGTAATGAATTCTTTAGTTAGTTCACTTATCACTTGAGATCTCATGCTATCTTCAGAAATTCGGACACAGAAAATTGAATTCCTTAAAGTAATTCTGAAAAATAATGAGTTGTTCAAAATCAAATTGTGTTTCAAAATCAAAAGGCACTGGATTTCATTTTAAAGGAATGAAGCAAAGCTAAACAAAACAAAAAAG
Source organism: Stegodyphus dumicola (assembly GCF_044657685.1). Classification (NCBI taxonomy): domain Eukaryota; kingdom Metazoa; phylum Arthropoda; class Arachnida; order Araneae; family Eresidae; genus Stegodyphus; species Stegodyphus dumicola. The sequence continues at coordinate 190,262,855 of NC_140781.1, forward strand.
GCGCATTCGAAGCCTCATAACTTTTGAGAATAGAAACCTCGAGAGCTGAAACTCCAGTGAGACGACACTTAATATAGATTAATAGATATAAATCGATCACTGCACTGCAAAGCGTAGGTATGATATAGGACTGCAAAAGAAGATGAAATGATGAACGTTTCCCATAAAATCACTTAAAAAGTAGCAAGTCCGTGACTAATAGAGATCGGACAAGCCTAAGAGTAAGCCTGGATTCTTTCAGAATGATATAAATTTATGGATGGCTTTGAAGCTTTTAGTCATCAAGAATGGAAAGATGGCAGATACTGTCCGTGATAGAACTTAATTTTGTGAATTAACATTTATGATTCGAATAGAAATTTAATGCAATGTGAGTGTTTTAGATGAACAGCATTTTAATGATCAGGTGTTAGAAGATTCATAAGCTCTTTTAATTTTAGATGAAAGTAAAGTACAAAAGGGCCTTTAAATTTTGCAAGTTTTTCCTTTTCTTTCTTTCTTTCTTTTTTTTGGGGGGGGGTTGTGGTGGTTTAAGAAAAGAAGTATATTTTTCTACCTATCAGCATATTTTAAATTATTTCTTACTGCAGGATCAGCGTTTGGAAGTACACTGTCTCAAATATTTACTGCAAATTCGTGTGTTGCTGTTGAAGGAAAGAGTAACCATCGATGACATAAACTCAAATCTAAATTGAAATATAAAATCAAGTAATAGGTTAACCCACCAGTGACCGACACTGCTGAACACTATTAGTTCAACCGGAATTCAAATCGCGGCAAACGTTTGGTTAGGTTATTTGAATATGGAAAAGTGCACGAGGGCTATCTGCCTTAAGAAATGGAATCCTTCTTGGAGGACTCCATAAGGAAAACTCGCTCGTTTTCACGTTACACAGGGGGAAAACCATGAAAACCGTCTATGCAGCGTTTCAACTTGGGCCGAACCGTGACTGTTCTCGAAGGCCACGGCCGAACCCGGTCGAATTTCCAGATTTTAGTGGTCACTAGAAGAGCTCGCGACGAACAAACTTGACTGTATGGACTTTTCGTAGTTTTTGCGACTGTAACGTGAAAAACCCATGTAGTCAGCTCGTTTCAAGTTTTCCTTAGAAAGGTCTTTCATAAAGGTATTTCTGTTGTGTAACAGTCTGAATTCAGGGAAGATTAAATAATACTAACTGTTTTGTTTTCGATCCCTTGGAAGAAGAATCGAATAATTTTGGTGTGACAGTAGACTTGAAGGGTGCAGCCTTGCAGGTGACTGATTCAGAGATAGACTTGCAGATGATGTTCTGATGGAGTTTTGGCGCGATGAATAACAAGAAATGACGAGAAAAAAAAAGAGATACAAAGGGAGAGAGAGAGAGATGGGGAGTGCTGTGATGAATTAAGTTTAATTTGAGAGATGAGGAAAGATTTACTGATGATAAACTAAACGAGACTGTTATTCTAATGTGTGTTCAAGAGGGTTATTAAATGTATGATGGGAAATGGAGAAAAGAACGAAGAAGAGATGAAAGCAAAAACGATGTGAATTTCAAGTCTGCTGATATTTAAGAAGCGATTGATTTATTGATGTGATGTTTCAGTCTACATATATTTAAGAAGAGACTATTTTCTTAGTATCTTCTTTGATTCCAACTGGAGAAAGACTTGGAGTCTCGTCTTTCCATTGTGACAATTGCAGAATGATTCAGTTGATATGTTAAGAACAGATTATTCGAAACTGATATATTCAGTATTAAAGAGCTGGGTCCACTGCAATACAAGGGGTTTTCGAGAATGAGTAGCATCGCTGTGCTGCGGATATCTCCTTTCTGAAAAGGGCTTTGTACTTTTGCTCAGAGTGGAGTGTTTCCCCAATGTTTATCATTCTCCGGAGCTGCTGAAGACTGCTTTTATAAGTTCACCTTCATACAGATAGTTCAGAGAATTAATTCTGGGAATTTTAAAGGTTATAACTATATATGTAAATGTTTATGAATGTTTTACGATTTTTATAAATGGTAACATATTCTAAGATTAGGGATAAACTCATTATTTGAACGCTTTTATTTATGATTTTATATCTTCTGAAAGGATTTAATAATCTAGTATTGACATATGTTATATATGTGTGAAATCTTAAGGAAATATTAAAAAGAAATATTTGTGAGTTGATGTAATCTGGCTTCTCTGTCCACCATGTTACAGGTTAACGTATTTGTTTTTATCGTGTTCAAATTTGAATGTAATATATTTTGTTTAGATTCAAGGGAAAGGTAAAAAATGATGTAAAATTTCACTTCTGATTACTCACATTTTTCCTTATGCAAAGCTTTTGTTAGGCAGAGAGCCTCGCTTGCTTTGCTTTAATAAATCGATCAATCAATTATGTACTAGGTTAACTACAATCAATATTATGCGAATATAACTGAAGACAATAGTCAAAATTTATGTTAATAAAAGTATAGATTTTTGACAATCGTCTACTTCTGGGAATTTAATGAAATTTTTTCTTATGCGATGTCTAGAACTGAGTCAGTTAAGAAGGATTCGATAACCTGCATAAAATCCTAAACTAGAAAAATAAATGTTAGAAATAAAACGAATAAGAACTAAAGGTAAGGGTTTCTATATAGTAAAAGTACATGTTCGTCTATAGTTCAAGCAGTCCTGAATTAGGATGTTTATTACACACAACATCTTTAATACGTATACACGATGTTCTTAAAAAGGTGACTATAAGATTTATCTCCTTAAATATTGATTCTCAGTGAAATTTGTTTAAATATTGTTCTTGATTTTGTTCAATAAGTATTAATCTTGGATGAATATTTCTAATTTAATCACTAAAATAAAAGTGCAGAAATTTATGATGGCACTCTTAAGTGTGCACAGGTCTTCCACCCCCTCCCTCCTTGTAACGACAGCACGTCCCACTCAGAATGCTGAGACAATTTTTATAATATTTTATCCATTATTTTTAGACAATTTATTACGGGAATTATACATTTACAATCGATATTTAAGGAAATAATCCTACAAGTCACATTTTCGAACACTCTGGGCCCGACATGAATGCTTTTCTCTATGTCAGCAGTGTTCATGAATAATGTCAAATTTAAACAATATTATGCATTTTTCTTTACTTTGCTGTTTCTGGTAAATTTCTTTCGTAAATAAAAGCCTATACATCTCCATTAATATGTTATAATCTGAAGTTCTGTTTCTCAGAAGGACGTTTAAATTATTCATAAAGTGGTCTACGTTTTTTACGCATGAAGAATGTATTCAAACGCGAAGCATTTAATGTATCTATGCTAGAGAGAAGGAAGGGGGAAATTTAAATTTGAAGAAGGTAGTCAGTTACTGCAGAGAGCACTCCGAATGAGATAATGCCTTACATTTTGACCCTCTGGAAACAGGCACGAGATTCAGTCGACTAATCCAAGTGGTGATAAGTAATCGTCTACCTCATTTTCGTTCAGTCCTCATTGTAGGTACAACTTGGTTTTCTTGACTAAGAAACGTAAAACATCAATTGCGATTTCGTCAGAATTCGATCCAGTAAACCAAAACGGAAACATAATAAATTTTAGTAACGATTTACAAATTACACTCAATTTTTGGTTACCTGATTATCCACCTTATTTCCGCTTATCTGTAAATAGAAATTTCCCCAGAGATTTAACTCAAGGAAAAAAATAAATAGTAATTTAAGGACGATAAACAATGGCTGTACTACTAATATTTAAAATACAAATATATTATCCATTTATTTATTGATGATTCCCCATTAAAGAATTAATGTTAATATACGTTTGTTTTATTACCCTTATGATTAAGATATAAAGAATATTCGACTGTTATACACTCTTCGGCAAAAAGTCGTCGTACGAAGAAGGAGTGAGGAAAATTGGACACAAACTGATATGCATAGAGGTTTCGATGCAAAATTCAAAATTTTAAAGTCTGGCGGCCACTGAATGAATAGGTGACGCTGCAGCGAATCTTAACTGCGTAATTGGCAGGATATTGAAGAGTGAAATTTCAGTTCCAGGTCATAAATTCTTTGCGAATTTCATTCCGTGTGCACGGGTAGACAGTAACTATACCTCGCATTCCGGTGTGCAAACAATATGCGCATATGTCAGCATTTGAGAGAGGACGTGTAGTTGAACTCAAAAGAAGCCATTTGATATAATTGGCAAATCTCCCGACATTTGGATAGGAATGATGCTACTTTTAGACGATTTTAGCAGGAATGGATGAACCAGGGACGAATAAAACGTGAAGAAGGAAGTAGTCGGCACAGAAGAGACAAAAGAGCGTGAGGATGGTTCGGTCCCTCAAAACGGCATTCAGAGCCCCAGATTCATCATTATCATCGAACCTACGTGCAATTAGTTCTTCAGTGACCACAAGGACCATTAATAGGTGGCTCACGGCTCTCCTTGTACCGACTACCATTGACCTCTGTGCACCGACAAGCCTGCATCGGTGTCAGGCACATTCGCCTGGAATGCCCCTAATTGGAGTAGCATTGTCTTAAATGATGAGTCCCGCATCGAATTGAGCCCCGATGACCAGCAAACAATATGTGTCCGGAGACGCCCCAGATTGCGTGGGATACCAACTTGAAGAGCGATTGTCTGGGATACCATTTCATTTAATTGCAGGACCCCCTTTGGTTGTCATTCGTGGCACCCTTACAGCACAGCGGTACATCTATGATGTTCTACGCCCCGTTGTATTGTCCTTCATATTGCGCATTCCTGGGCTTACATTTCAGCAAGGTAATGGCCGCGCACACAGCGATAATTTCTACTGCTTGTTTTTGTGCTTACCTAACACTACCTTGGCCAACAAGGTCTCCGGATCTCTCTCCCATTAAGAACGTTTCGTGCATTATGGGCAGGGCCCTCCAACTCGCTCGTGATTTTGCCGATCTAACGCGCCAATTGGAGAGAATTTGGCACAATATCCCGCAGGAGGGATTCTGCCAATTCTATCAATCAATGCCAAGCCGAATAACTGCTTGCGTAAGGGCCAGAGGTGGACCAACGAGTTATTGATTTGCTGAATTTGTGAAGACCAAATGGCTCTTGAACAAATCATATAGTCTTTCTGAAATTGTAATTATCTGTTTTTATGTATATTATACATTACATCTACCGATTTTCGTCCCTTTCGGATAACTCTGTCTCGGTGCGTCTTTTTTTGGGGGGGGGGCGTCTTAGAATGTGCTTGCAAATGGAACACATGTTATATCTTTAGAAGCATTCGCCGTTGGGAATAAATATTATGAATACGATAACGCAAGTATGTAATAATTACGGAAAATGTGTACCTTTCATATTTTCTTAATCATATTTCATCATAATCACTCATTTGTCATATGCCAATACGACGACATCTTTACTTTTTATGATATCCACCGAGCTTACGAAGCCGGATATTAATTTCTGAACGTAGTGAAATCTATGCAATTCCGTATTCCAAATATGATTCAAGAATTTTATTCTGAGAACTTTGGAACTGTAATAACAATAAGTTAGAGGATAAGGGAATTACTGAATTATTTGGAGAGCAATAACTTTTATCCTATGGTTCAACGAAGCATTCACCTGTCATTAAATACTAATATAAAGGATTATTACGCCCAAACTCTTTTGACGTTGAAAGAATTTTTATGTTCATTGATTTGCTTTCATTATTTCTAAAACTGGAAATTTCGAATATCGATTGTGTTTATTTGAAATTCCATGTTTTCAGACAAATACACTTTTTCCTTTTTTTTTTAATTTCAGAGAAAAAATTGAAGTAATTTTTTTTTTTTTCGTGTGTCAGATTATCAGTTTGTTAAACAGTTGATGTACAAAAGTTCAGAGTTTTGAAATTCGGAGAGAAATCTAATTCATTTTGCATGAAAAATAACAAATGACACAATTTATATCATGGCTTTATACCTTTATTAATAGCTTGATAAGCTCAGATGAAATGTCAATGTTTCTGCATTCAGGATTCAAGCAATATATATGATAAAATTTTAAGCGAAAGGAGTTTCTTCATTAACTGAAAGCATCAAAATCCTTATACACTATGTAAAAATTTCCCCGTTTAGAACGAAGAGCCTTAAGAAAATTAATCATAGAATACAATTAATAAGATTTGCTCAAAGTGCAATTTTCTACCATTTATATTGATAATGGTACCTGTTGTGAAATTAGCTTATAATTAAAACTATCAAAATTAATTTTCTCTAACTTTTTTTTTTTTTTTTTGATACCATATTTTATGAAAGAATGATTGCCAGAGCCTCAAGGAGGCTGGACTTCTTCTTTCCACACCAATTTTGAGGCGGAGCATCTCGCGGAAGTGGTACGAGGCTCTCACACTCCTCTCCCTTCACACCGAATCACACGAGAGGACTTTCGGCTTGCCATACATTTAGAGTGTACCCAATCCCGCAAAGACACTGTACACTTACAAACATCACATCCATGCTTTCTCCGGGAATCAAACCCGGGCCCTTCGGTACCGGCAGTCAGAGTCACTAACTACTATGCCGTCTGGGCAGTTTGCTAAGTGTTAATTCGAGATTTTAAAGCGATTTTGTTGCATTTTCTTAACGTTTCCCAATAAAATAATCCTTAAATAATGAAATCAAAACAAAAATTAAGCCATTGAGTCACTTTAATGAATTAAAAATTTTTTTTTTGCTCTTTCCTGTGTTTTGAAAAAATGTTGTAAGATCTGTGTACTTTTGTTTATACCAAAGACTTCAAAGAAATCATTGATGAAATATCAATGATAATCATCGTATGGCATCAAATGATATTATATTATCATTTGTCGGTGGTGCACATGGCAAAAGGTTTACTAGTTGCATTTTATATTTAAGCGGGCATGAGAAATAATTTATTAATATTCGCGTAACATTTGCCTTCCTCAGTGCATTTAGAGAACAAGCTCCCATAAATGCTAAAATGGATATGTCCATGTAGGGACTGTTTTCGTCTTGCTAATAAAGACAACGCCTCGCAAATTACTGCAAAGTTTCCGCCGAGCATTTCCCTTCTAATTGTTGAACTTTATAACAAGACCTGACCCATCATAGCGAAGCAAAGACGAATTTATATTCAATCTACGACTTTGCTGAGGCATTTGTGCATTCATGTTCTCTTAACTATCAATGAATGATATGAGTCCTAAAGAGTAGCAGTGACAACAATGAGAATGGGCGAGGTTCACGTTACAGAGATGTAGAAATGAAGATATTTTATTAGATATTGTAACATTAATATTACTATGTATTCTTGTTGGAGTGTAGGTTTCTTTTAAAGAAATAATATAGTGATAGTTACCTATAGTTTATCTATGACTATTTTATGTTCTTACTATATTCGCATGCATTAGAACTTAAACTATTCGCATAATTTTCCCCTCTTGAGTTTCGGTCGATAAAACTAGCAATAAATGAGTAAATAAAAATAAATTAAAATCATTTGCTGTACAGCAGTTTGTCCGGAGTGGCCGAAATAATCGATCTTTTAGGGTTTCATTACCAAGAAGGTTGTCCAGGATGCACCTCAGAAAGTACATCAATATCGCACCTCTGAGAAGAGAGAAAGATACACAAAAATCGAAATCTTAAGCGGGCTTTGAGTTAGCATCCTAATGCTAGCAGTCAGATATCACTAATTACTACATTTTCCAGTGCGACAGTGAATGGAGTGTTAGGAGAAAGAATTTTATCTTCTGTTTGTTAGAATACGGCAAAGAACGTCAGGGCTGTACCACAAAAGCCTGAAGGAAGAGATGCCTTTGTGGTGAATTTTAAGGGATGGGGAAAACCAAGAAAACTTTGGAGACTCAAACTCAGATGGAATTACGGGTGTACAGAGGTTGAACTATTCGGGATAACTAGTCGAATTTTCATTTTTGAAGACCAAAATGCGATGAAATTTCATCCAAGTGCTAAAAACCCAAGTAAACAAGCTATTCAGTGTTATCTGATTTTTCATAATCTTCATTTTGTTTTTAATCCTGCAGTTACAGATTTTAAAGAACATATTAAAAGCAAACGAACATTAACCCTTAAAATGCAAACTTCTGAAAATAAGACATCATGAAAAGTCTAGAAATAAATGCTTTTACACAAGCAAGAATCAGATTTGTATGTCATTGAAGAATAGTACTAAAGAATGTTTGACTAGAGAAAGAATATTGCTTGAAAAAGATGGCAAGGAAAAAAAAAATAATATTTTTGTAACACAACTTGATCCATTAGAAGAGCGGACATGACGAGAGAATACAAGTTTAAGGTGATGGATGTCTTGCAGACAGACTTATTGATTGTGGTGAAATGTTTCAAGATAATGCATGACTAAGAAAGCTACACAGTAAAAGTGGGATTCGCGAAGTAGTCTTGCTGAACAATTAATAATTTATTTTCTTTAATTTCAGTTGTATGAACTCTAAAAGTATAGAAACATTACCGTAAAAATTGTTTGTCAATTTTTAAGTTAAACGCATTCGTGCAACAGAAATACTGCAAAGAACTTCAAAGTAGGGCAGGTAATTGACGAATATATTAACAGATAATGCTTCAAAATAAAATTATTGAGCATTTTGAGATCTATTCCTCTAGAAAATTAAATAACTATATATTCGCATCTTGTCAGATGCGTAGCCGCAGGGGGTCATGAGCCCTGGGCGGCCCCTAAGTCATTGAATTATATTAAAAAAAAGATAGAAATTTTGAAAAATTCTGAATAAAGATGGTATATATATATATATAATATTTTGGCAGTTTGGCACATGAATGAAGCTTGGCATGAAATGATGACACAGAAGAAGTTAGCTGTTTTGATTCTACATCCTTATTCAATTCAAATGGCAAATCATTATTCTTTTATATTCTCCAAGATTGCATACGCGATAATAATTTAGACTAAATAGGATTAACTTTAAATTTACTGCGTCATACTATTCAAACAAAGAAAGACGGGAAAGGCGGCAGCAAGGGTGTTATAGCGGCAGGAGGAGAAAAGCAATCTGATGAAAAATGACGCAAACTCTACATTTATAATAGCGACTTCATAACATGCCAGAATGTTCTGGAAAGTACGGGTCTAGGGGAAAGATCCTGAGATTGCGGAAAGTTAATTAGAGGTTGCCTGTTCGCGTAGAGCAAAGCCATTTTATTTTTTATATTTTACATACATGTGTATATGTGTGTGTGCGTATGTAACACAAAAAATATGGAAATCCAAAATTTCAAACTTAAATTTGCAATAGCCTCTCAACTTCTCACTTTAATTTGGGTATTTTCCTTTTCTGTTCTAAACATAGTAATCATAGTAAACATAGTAACAACCTAGACTAGACTAGAAGAGAAACACGCTAATGTGACAATCAAAATCGTAAAAACAACCTTGTATTTAGCGTAGGTATAATGAAACACTCAATCGATTTCGAGGGCAGCTAAAGGTCCCTCCTCATCAGGAGAAAGAAATACCTAGAAAGAAGAAAATAAAGGAGAAGGAGTCACAGAAACACGTGGTTCTTATCAGCACTGCACGTGGTTATAACTAGATTTTTAATCACAGTTGCACTGGCCGCCTACTTTTACTGAGCCAGGCTATCTGATCAAGCATAAAGGACAAGAAAAATTAGCGAAGTTAAAATAGGGAGCGATGGGCAAATGCACCTTACGCTCAAAATCTGAACTTCAAATAATGAAAGCAACCACTGAACGGATTTTTATACCCTCTGGTAGTACCAAACGCGAGGAGGTAACGCCATCTATCCGCAAAAATAACTGAATTAAGATAGTAGAATTTTAAAGGTATTAGGAAGGACTGGATTGGACTTCAAATTATTAATTAAACCTGCTAAATCTTTGTGAATGTGAAAAGCCTCAAGAAAATCCAATTCATCTATGGAAGAAGCCTTTTGGATAATTTTTGCAGACCCAAAATCAAAATTATGGTTAAAAGTCCAACTATAATACGCTATTGAAGACTTGTTAATTTCGTCTTTTGTGACATAAGATTCATGTTCCTTGATACGAAACTTCAACGCTCTTTTTGTTTGGCCAATATATCTTAAACCACATTGACGCGATAAACTATAAATTCCCCAAGAATTCAAGACAGAAACGCAGTCTTTTAGAATCGAAGGTTGAATTTTATTAATAGGGGAGAAACCGACTTGAAAATTGAATTTCTGGAGAATCCGTGCAATTTTATAGTAATAACCTGCTAATAACAAATTTCTGTAAACTGCGTCATTTCAAAATTAACAGCCACCATTGTATGACTTTTATAAAATGTTGGTGATGCTGGTTTTATACACCACTGGGTTTTGCGAGCTAAAACTCGAACAGCGAATAACAATTTTACATAGTTATTAACTGGCCAATCAAAATTCTATCGAAACCGAAACTGACACACTCTGAACACAACGCACTTCGCTTCTTCTCGTGCTAACAAGACCTGGTAAAGCTTACTTTCTTAAAAAATATAATAACTGAAAATAACTGAAACAGGCCCGCAAATTTCTAGAACTGAAACTTTTCTCTTGGTGAGTTTCCATATTGGCTAAATAAGCACTTTGTTTTGGCTTCTGTTCTCGTTTCTTCTTCGCTGCTCTCTTCCTATCGCAACAGTATAAAAAATGTAAATTTTCTTGAATAGGCACGATTAGAGTGCCAAGTGAATTATAGCAGCAAATGTCAATTGAAATAAAGATAAATATATATTCCGCCTCGACTGCCAAGTTGGCTGTTCATTACGGATTGAACATTCTACGTTCTACGCTATTAATGTTTCTACATCATTATATCTAAGTCTATTGTTTCATCACATATATATTATCAGAGACAGTTTTTAAACTGTGGCATAAATCATTGCTAATCAACTGAAATTATAATTTCGAATTATTAACAAGGATTTCATGTAAAAGTAAACGTCTTTTTTTCAGCTATAAAATCTGAAACAATATAAGTTTTAGTTACTTTAGTATACTCAGTCACCCACCCAGTATAGTGGTGACTATACTGGGTACTAACACTAACGTATACACTAACTTTCGTATCGATGGGTCCGGGTTCGAATACCGGCGAAAGCGGGGTTGTAACTGTCTATCCCCTAGCAGGAGGCAACGGTGGCCACCTTTTAGGCACTTCCGCAATGAGATGGCCACCACTTCCGGCAGTCTTGTAGTGGCTCAAGTTTAGTAGCTATTAAATAAAGTGCCCGGTTATCTAAGCCCCCCAAAAATTAGCAAGTCTGAATTTTTCTTTTCTTTTCTTTTTTTTTTTTTTTTTTCTGATCAAATTTTTAAAATTAGTGTTACTTTTTGAAACTTTAAAAATCCAATCAAGTATCTGTCTTGACGTCACAGTTTTCAAAATATCCACTTATTCCCCCTCCCCCTGCTTACATTGTGCTAAGAGATCTCGCAGAGAAAAGTTATGAAGCTAACATTTCATTTAGCTCACGTTTGTTTCGTTTTAGCATTTCATATTGAACAAAAGCTACGTCTTTATTTTCAATAAAGACGTTTTTCCGTTTATAGTTTAATCGTACTAAAAATAAGAAAATATTTGTCTGTATATTCTAATGCGTAACATTTAAATGCATCTTGTGAATAATTGTTTCTAATGTGCACGGTTTCTTGGCTTAAAAGATAGACATGTATTCCAACTCAGAAATGGGCTTGAAATCAAGGAGAGTTGTTAAACGTTTTAATTTTTGTATATGTTTATATTTCATGCCCATAAATGAAATTTAAGATGTTATTAGAAATAATTTTTTACGTATCTGAAAATTTGAGAAAAATTCACATAACATTTGTGTCGGAATTCATTATAAATATAAGTATTATAATATTGTACCAAAATAGTCTTTCACGAATCATGAACAACTTCTAAACTGCGTTAACAAATGAAAAATGTAATGGTACACACCAGCTTTGAAATCATCCAAAATTTTATTTAGAATGGCATTTATTTTAAAGAATTATTCTACATGTTTAGAAACAATCTGAGAGCAGACCGTTTTTTTTTTTTTTTTTTTTTTTTTTTTTTTTGTCCTTATAAACTAATTTTTTTCTGGTAAACTGCCTTAGTTTACTCATAAAAAATTTGGTTAATTAGTACCACAAATTAGCATTAGTTTTGAAGAAATGTTGTATGCAACGAGATTAGAATTTCTATTCTTTAAGTTTTCCTTAGAAAACCCTTCACGAATGCATCCTTCCCCCTTTTAACAGATAACTTTAGCTTTGCCATATACAGTTAACATGACCTAATCAAGTAATTCTTTGGGTTGTTCAGTAGCTGAACGGCTAAAGCCCTGAAACAATGGTAGTTTGGCTTCAGCTTCATTCTGTGGCTGAAATATCTATCCGAGTGAGTTTTTCAGAATTTCCACCATGAGCAACACATATGTATATGGTTGTTTTTTGGCCTAATTTTAAATGCATGTTCTGTATTTTAGTCACGTACATTTAAGTTCTGTTACTAGTTAATTCGAGGTATGGCTATCAGCTGCGATAGTTCAGAGTACTTTACTATTAATTGAGTTATTTTGGTTTCTATTAGATGGAATCAGAACCTTTCATTTTTCTCTGGTAATAATTCTTCCTTCTACGAGCACTGTAAAGTTTGGATCATTATCCATGAGAATTTGACAGAATCGAGCAAATAGAAAATTGTGCCTAAACTTCTAAGTTCTAGCCTTCATGCCGGATATCTTCTTTTCTATTGTAATTTTAAAGCAATAAATCATTTACTTGACTTGTTTCTTTCACTAGACAACAGCCTCCCATGATTCTCTATCATAAAAGAGCATTATAAATTGTTCATGTCATGATATTGGAGGATTTCATTTTCTTTGAAGCAAAAAAAAAAAAAAAAAGAAAATACTCACAAAACTTTTACGTTTGTTTTACGAGAAAAGCAAAGTACTGTGGGTAATATTATAGTATAGTAGTTGTGAAATAATGAATTTGAGGCTATAGTATCGGTAGTGATAGTTATGGTGGATCTGTGCTGGCTGGCTTTAATAATGTACAAATCAACGGCTTCTTTCAATACAGGCTTCCTATTCAAAACACAAAATAACTGGGTATTCAAATCAAAGGAACCTCACAGCATAACTCAAATCAACTTTGAAATTTTAGTTCTGAATAATATATCTTGAGAAATTGCTTTCGAAAAAATTACAAAAACATTTCATTTAAAGGATTTTTGTGCAAAATGTCCCCTCCTGTTATTCGTAAAGAATTTTGAAGTCCAAACAGCAGAACAGTCCATATTGAAAATTGATTCCGAAAGGCAATTCCTGAAAGTAGCAATAAAATTGTTACTTGCTTCCAGCAGTTTCAGCCATAACGATTATTTTACTACCGTCAATAACAAACGAATAAATTAAAACAGAAACATGCCAAAATAACATTTAAAATTTGGGGGAAAAAAAACCTTAAATTAGTGTAGATTTTGAATAAAGCTGTATCGATTTCTAAAGTTATTTTGCTCCTGAAGAAGAGGGACTTACGTCAGATCGCCCTCAAAATCGATAGAGTATTATTTGAAACCTATACAACCTATGCTGCTTTTTTTGCCTAATTTTAAATAATGGATTAATATTTTTTCTTGAAATGTGTAGTGAAATATCGTATTTTATTTAGCCTATATAAATAGAAACGGTAGTTAAAATTTAATTTCCTTCACAAAGCGTTTGGCAAACATTCGTCAATACATATTAGAAACTTTTCGATATCGGGAGAGGTATTAGAAAGGTAATTGGTATTTTGAAGCTCTTTTCTTCTATTCTATATAATAAATAAATATTAGCTATATTTATTTACAAACAACGTTTTCAAAGATTACGTTATACAATGGAGAAATAAACGATTTTAGTATATAAATTCTTAAATTATGTACATATTAATAGATATAAAGAAGAATAATTTTACATATTTAAAATTTTTGACACATACGTTGCTTTAGTGAACCGGATTTTGGAATTACGTCTGAGCAGAATGCATTTCAATTCTTTAATCGCTAACCTCAAAGAAAAATTAATCAGCGTAGTTGGTAATGTAACAGAAAATTCAGTGGCTCGTTGAATATAAACTATTTAAAAAATCGAGTCACTTTGATTCTGTCTTATCGAAATGAAATGATTTATATTTAATGCAAAGTAACTGAAGAGTAGATGATATTTGTTATCTAATAAACTAGGCTTTCGCTGGTCATGTACGCATAATACATATTAGTTGTAAGATAATTCAGATAAGCTAAGGTGCATTTTTATCAAGACAGAAGATTTGAAACAGCTTGTGGTAAATGTTAGTCGGAAGTGAGATCTCCTCGCAGTAGTATGACGAAAATTACCTGAGGACATTCGAAGAGGAGTCCATTAAAGAAATCTAGTGTCCTTGTGGCGATTTTCTCCGATTTGTTAACCGGTCAATAGAAGAATTGTTGGAAGGAAAGCTTTGGATAGATTCACAGGCTTACTGAAGCCCCTTTTTTATGTTGCGATTGCTTGGATCTTACATGAGGTTTATAGATAATTTTTTGTACTGTGCTTGGATCTTACATGAGGTTTACAGATAATTTTTTTGTACTGTGTTTTAAATTATATTTCTAGCTCACCAAAATTTGATTTTTAATTATTTATGGAGAACATTTGGAAGGAACCACCCAAAAAGAAAGTTAAAATTTGTCAAATTAATAATAAGGCAAATTCTAAGTATGATATATATTGTACATTTACTGTTCAAAAATTTATTAGCACCTAATCTGAACAATGACATGAAATTAAATATATAATATTTATCTAATAGAAGAGAAACATATAATATTTATCCAATAGAAGAGAAACATATAATATTTATCTAATAGAAGAGAAACATATAATATTTATCCAATAGAAGAGAAACATATAATATTTATCTAATAGAAGAGAAACATATAATATTTATCCAATAGAAGAGAAACATATAATATTTATCCAATAGAAGAGAAACATATAATATTTATCTAATATAAGAGAAACATGCCAATGTAAAATTTTAAATTAGGCAGTAACTAAGTAATGTTAAGAAGTGTAGATTTTGGCGAATACTTTGTTAACTTCGAGGACGATCAGGTCTCTCTATTTTAGGAGGATTTTTTTTCGAGTAAAATTTTTTTTGCTTCTGAACACGGACTTGTGCCTGATCGTCCTCGAAATTCAAAATCTACTCTAAACTAAGGTTGATTTATTGTCTAATTTAGAACTGAATGTTTACTCAAGATTAAAAATTTTAAGTTAGAGTTCCTCAATTTTATCTATCAAATTGTGCATGAGCATTAGTTTAACACTCGACTGTACAGAACAAGAAGGGCAGTCAATGACAGCATTTCATAAATGACACCATCTGGGCCTGGGGGTAGATTTTTATGACTCCAATAAAACTTTCTTTACGTTAAACTATGTTAAAATGTAAAAATATCCATTATCCGGCTTCGAGTTCAAAGAGTTGAGTACAGTGGAAATTTTCTCTGGACTGAACTTGGCAGAAAAGCTGGCGGATAATTGTTGACACGGGGAACATCAGCGAAGTTCTTCCCAATTGCATTCGCAATTTCTTCAGGTATCTAATCACTCAGCGATCTTTTTTGCCAAAATGAAAGTGAGACATTCCGTGCTCTTTCCTGACTACTTCCCATTGATCGTTTACTTGGCATAGATGCTGTTATTATAAACACATAGGATATCCGCGAACTTCTCTACTGCCTTACTTTTCTTGCATCTACTTTGGGTATTTTAGGTGGTTACCTACGAAAAATTCTCCCAGCTTTCATTGGCTTTCGTAGACCTTTTTGGAATTCCTGGTTCAGTATGAATTGTTTATTAACCTATTCGATGTCTTTGGAACAGAGCAGTGGTCTTCAAACTGTGTTCCGCGGAATCCCGAGGTTAAGCGAATCAAACTCCAGGGTTCAGCAAGTCAAAAATTCGCAAAGAAAGCTATGAAGCACTCACACTAGTTGACTAGTGTTTATTAATTAAAATATATAAAGCTACATTTAGTTACAGATTAGTTTTAAGGGGTCATCATAGTATCTCAAAAATAATGACGTGCAGTGCTTTGTGAAGCTAAGCAATTTTCTCATAGAAAATTAATTCAATTTAGGCGTCAGTGTCAAAAATTGAGCAAATGCAAAAATCGATAATCGAGCAAATGTAAAAATTTTCTTAATTTTGAACACCAGTAAAAATGAATAAAAATGAGTCTGAAATCCTGTTTAAGGTTTTCTTCCCATTGTCGTGGAATATTCGCAAAACTTGCTTGTTTTGTGTGAACTTATTTATTGTGTTATCACTTATCAGTCACATCGTACAAAACTATCGTAAAGAACTTACGTAAATCTGTAAGTTGTTATTTTAAAATAGTTGTAGTATTTAAATTTACTTCATTTACAGGAGCGATGCACCAATAAATCAAAATTTATGAAACATGCCATTAGAATCTGAAACTTAAATTTAAAACTAGTAAATTAAAATAACCAAGGGACTTTTTGAATTGGATGCAAGTTCTAGTGCCACCAGAAATAAGTTTTCAAATACGAATATGTAAATGATAACTCTAATCGTATATTGTTTTGTATTGCGATGAGAACAAGAAAATGTTATGCATCATCCGGAACAAAATGTTCGAGCTATTATAGCAATTTTATGTAATATTTGTACCGTCAATATTAATTGCTTTTTGTCTTTCGACTAACTACGGACGTCGTAATTTCCCATTTTCGAGAAGAGCTTTTCGAATTACGCCAAACTATAATAGTCTTATAAGTGCTTTCTCTCTAAGGAACTTCAAATAAACACAATCAACTTCATTATTTACATTAATGTGGCTATAAAATGTGGTTTATTTCTCTCTTCTGATTCCCAGTTTAACGACATTTCTTAAAAGTTATGAAGTATTCGTAGGAATTAGGAGGTCTCTTTATTTATGTTCTTGACATTCAGGGACTTGATGACAGATGATGCTAAGTCGGCATATTGATTAAAACTGAAGAGTTTGTGTGAATTTTGATTAAGGATATTTATATCGTATGACGTATCGTATGTGACGAAATTATCATCAAATACCATAGAAATTATCATAGTTAGCCTGTGTTAGAGATGCCTGTGTCAAATAGTCTGTGTCGGGGATGCATTTTTTAATAGATTTATATTCTCTGATGTATAACTCGTAACTACTGACCGTTAGTACATTATTGGATATCAGTTCATAATAATAAGAAAATATTGTGAAACTTTGTAATTGACCATTTTCTATCACTCTTAGTTGAAGAGTTAGATTTTTAATACATTTTATAATTTTACGCCTATTATCCCTTTTACTTGACCCAGTATGTCTACTTTATTAGAAAGGTATCTAATGTGCGCATTCTGGGACCGTTCACTCACAAATAAAAAAGATATCTATGAAGTAAACTTTGAACTCTGTATATATTACAACTCAAATGCAGCATTGCAACTCAAATACAACAACTCGATGCAACCGACTCAATATGCAATCGAAAATCCAGTCTGAAGTGAAACTCTTCGCATTTAGCAGTTTTAGACCTTCTATAAGTTTATGTAATATATTGAATTCGCTAGAAAAATATTTTAAATTAGTTGTACGCAAAATATTAAAAAAAGAACTTTTGCAGATAAATGTATTTTTTTAAAGATATCGCATGAATGTCGTTAGCATTAAAGTAACATGGAATCTATTAACCGCGATTTCAAATCACCAGCTTAAGTTTCTAGACAAGTGGAACCCTCAAAATTTAATTGAATTCGCTTTTAATTTCTATTTACGATTACTTCCCTTTTGAAACGGAATTAAGCCAGTCTATCATATAACGTGACAGTAGCAAAAAATACCAAGAGTGTAAATCTTTCACAGTAAAATCGGGCCCACCAGCGGCCGAGCGGTAAAGTCGCTAAAAACTGGTAGTTCGGTCCGAGGTTCGAATCTCGCGAACGGGCTGGCTGCATGGGTGTTTTCGTGGTTTTCCTCATGTGTAACGTGTATACGAGCCAGTTTCCCTTAGAAAGTCCTCCACGAAGGCATCCCTCCCCTTAGGCAGATAGCCCTAGTGAGCTTTGCCATAACTAAATACACACACACACACACAGTAAAATCGAGAGCATGAAAAAATCTGCAGCACATTATTTCACAAGTAAGATATTTTTATTATCTTTAAAGCAATTGCTAGGAATTATATGAAGTAGAAAAAAATGTAAAGGTCTCTTAGAAATTGAACACAAATGTCTTCAATATGGAGATAACTTTCTAAGTCTCTTTTATGGGTATTATTCGGTTTTGAGGGCAGTAAAAAATCTCCAAACTATTGTTGATGCCAGTGCTGCCAAAAATAATTGCGGCAACCCTAATGCAAGAAAGGAAGTATAATAGTAAATAACTATCTAAGATTGATGTTTTAATTTAGATGAAAAGTTAATTTCATATAATACGTTTTATTTTTATAATTTATATAAAAAAGGCTAAACATGACTGAATGGAAGCATAAGAGTAAATAACTATTTCAGATCATTATTATAATTTATATAAAAATTTCTAAACATAACTGAATGGATGCCTGCATCGCTATTTCGCTACCGAGTTATCGATAAAGCATAATTTCATCTCGTTGGTTGTTCAAACATAACTTTCTATAATGAATGATGCTTTTTCTTTGGAAAAAATTCTTGGTAAAGTGCAGAATCGCCCACTTATTTGTTTGCCGCTTTTTACAAGGGTAAAAACAATTGGATTTTCGTCAATTTTCTTTTACTTTTTAAATGAAAATAGGTCGATGTGTACATAGATAAAGTCAAGGGTGTGCGCATTGCCATTTTTGTGCAATTCTGGGGAATATTGTTTTTAAGTGAAAATAGGTCGCTGTGTACATGGATACCGAGTATGTGCAATTCTTAAAATCGCGTCAAGCAGTGGGTGATTATGCACTTTACCCAAAATTCTATTGCAGACTTTTCGTTATGGGCGATTCCCAAATTGTTAAATCCATAGGATATCAAAAAAGGATTTAAAATCAAGAAAGGATTTAAAAATGAAACTAGTATTTCAATGGCGTCTTAAGAAATATAGAACTATATAAACTTACGCAATCTGAAATCAGCGCGTACGCTATATTTGGCGCGCTGTTGAATGGGCGCGTTTGCTGGTTTTGGCGCTTTTGCGCATACATTTTCGCTGCAATTTTTTTACGGTTCTCAAAACGGAATAATACCCTTTTATGTTTAAAGGTTTTCCTGTCTCTCAAAGAAGCGTACATTACACTCAACAAATACCTGTTTTTTTTTTTTTTTTTTTTTTTTATTTCCTTACAAAGTTTATATGGCGAAAAAGAGAAGCTAGTTATCGTTCCTTTATACTGTAATTCAACACATTCGCAGAATTACGAAAAGAAATATTTTTAATAAAATTACATTTAAATGCTTTTATGCAGCTAGTAATTAAATATATAATTGATCAAGCTGTTTAAATTAAATACAGCCAGTTAATTTGACCTCTTATTTAGGGCATAAATGATATTCTTAAATAAGTATTTTAAAGGGAAAATATCACACCTGTAATTTACTTTTATTCAAGTTAGTTTCAGTTTGCCAAAATTAGGAAATAATGCTGCGCCCGGGCACATTTTTATTTTATCAGACGTGTTTCACTTGAAATAGGTTTAAAGTACACAAGATGGACCTGCGTTTCTCCAAACCAATGATTCCAAAAAGACTTTTCTTTTGCATCATGTGTATATTTCTGGTAGGAGTGTGAGTGGTGTATGTGGGTTTATAAAAATATGAGAAAATATATGATTGTTATTGGGAAGAGTCTTGGGCTTTCTTTCCGTGTTTGTTTTGATGGTGTGTAGTTCATCCAGCTAGCAGCATTTTGAAAATCGACTCCTGGAGAAGGTGCACTCGACTCCTGGAGACTCCTGGAGAAGGTGCACCTGATGTTTTTTATTATTCATGTTTCGTAAAGCCTTAAAGTCTGTACAGTGTTATACCTTTTCTTTAAATTCCGAAAACTACTAGTGATATGACAGGTTGCAACTAGTTTCCTACCGGAATTGAAATTCTAAATTTTTCTAATTTGTTGGGAGACATATTCACATCCTTCCTTGGGCATGCCAATAACAAGAGTGCTCAACGCAAGAAAATTGCGTTTAGTTTGGTTTAGTTGATTGGGATAAAATACATTAGGGCTACCTACTTAAGAAAAGGGATGACTTCGTGAAGGAATTTCTAAGGGAAACTTGATCGTATAAACGTTACACATGGGGAAAACAACGAAAACGCCAATGCAGCCAGCCCGTTCGCTTGGAATTGAATCCAAGTCGGAACTACCAGTGTTCAGCGATTTTACCGCTCGGTCGCCTGGTGAGCCAGGATAGTTAGAATGTATTTATAGTGCTGAAGGCTTAGGTAACAAATGAAATAAATGCTATAAATAGCAAATTCCTGAGGCAAGGAGTGACAATTTTCGGTACTTTTCCGTTTTGCCGGCGCAAGCGATAAAGTCGCCAATAATGGTACAACCGATGCCAAACGGAATATTCTCGCTGGTAACCTTTTAAGCCTCATTTTCAAAACAAGTCGCAGCTTTTTCTTATCAGATTGATTGTTTCTTTCAATACTGGCATATAATTACATAGAATTTTTATCAGATAGTTCAGTTTTATGTCTAAGGCCATTTTCGGTAATTAAGTCAATCAGGATGCAATCACAGCGCTTAACCCGAAGCCGAAAATATAGAAAAGGTAAAGTCAAGTGTTAAATTCATCAATTCTAACGAGAATGCATTAGCAAAGTAAAGCACTGCAGTTTTACATAATTTCTGAGTAAGCTATTCGTACGAATTGAAATATTTCTTGCATTTAAACTTGTGTTCCAAATTAAGATTTAACTTGAAATTAATGTAGATAATTATTGAGAGCATTAGATTTTTGTAGAGTAGTTTACGTGAGATGAGATCGCTTGGTGTCACGTGATATAAACCGGCGAATCAGGATGTTGAACCATGAAAGCATAGTAAATTCTTAAATTAATGTCTTTTTACAAATTTATTGTCTTTATTTATTGGCTTTTTATAAAATTTTAAGTAATATTAAAATGTTTATGCCTTCGAAAAAGGAATTCTTAGAACTAACATTTTTTTAATATTTTTTATGTGTATACTGTATGTTGTCGCCAATAAAGTCTGCTTGGCGAGATTTGCGCCGGCGAAACGGAAAAGTACCCAATTTTCCTTAAAAAATTAATGTTAGGTCTTTTACTACTGTATTTGCAGCATTACTGTTTACATTTATAGTTGTAGCTGTAAGTTGTTTTCTTAATTTAATTGCATAAACTTACCATCAGTGCTCACGTCCGGTGTCTAATATGCCTGATAAGTTATGATCCTTTTTAGAAGATTTTAATTTATGAAGGCCGATAGATACGTTGAAACTTAAAAAAAAATTGAGGAAATTCCAAAATGCGCATTAATTGCAAATTATTTCAACGAATGACACCTCTATACTATTATAAGTAATGGTGGATCATATATATATCACTTGAAATCACTTGAATATTATCACTTGAAATTTCAGTTGCAGTTTATGCCATTAGCTTTAAAGTTGCCCAGTTAGTGACGCTGATTACCGTACCGATATGCCCGAGTTCGAATGCCTAAGAAGGCCCAGGACTTTGTCCATTTTCTCGAAACTTGGACGAGACAGGTGGACGCTTCATTTCTTATAATGAACGCTTCCAGCTTCTCGATATCAGAATACCAAACGAAAATCATTGTCTTGTTAGGTTCACGAGCATATGCAGAGTCTCTTTAAAAGTTTCAATTACTTCTTCGTGAGAATGAGCTATGAAGTAATGCTCATTTATAAAACTTGTTTCTGCTTGGGAAAAATTCATCTGCATCTTGCACCAAACAAACAGTTTTTAAAAATTCAACTTAAATTGAAAATGATATTTCAAGTGGTGCGTCACTTGTAATAGTATAAGGGTATCATCCAGTTGCCATTAATATCCCTTTTGGAATAATACCAATTTTTGAAAGTTTGATGCGACTGACTTTTGGATTACTAGGTATTTGTTTTTCCATTTTTGATGTGCTTGATTCCTGAGATTTGAAATTTTGACTCTTGATGATCCGGCATGTACGTTAATAAAAACTCACCGGCTTTAATTAGTTTTGAAATATTTAAATTTTTATAAAATGGATTACATCTTTTCAGGTTAGTAAAATAAATTAAAGCTTTTGTTTACTACTGGAGCCCACGCAGAGCATTAAGACTTCAAATCCCGATGAATGAGCTGGGTGCACGGCAGTTTTCGTTTCTTTCCCAAGGTGTAAAATGAATATGATCTATTTTCTCTTAAAAGTTCCTCTACGAAGGCACCCCTTCCCTTAAGCAAATAGCTCTCACATATTTTTTCCATAATCCAAGGTCCACCAGGGGCCGAGCGCTGAACACTGGTAGTTCGGTCCGAGGTTCGAATCCCGCGAACGGGCTGGTTGCATGGGCGTTTTCGTGGTTTTCCCCATGTGTAACGTGTATACGAGCCAGTTTCTCTTAGAAAGTCCTCTACGAAGGCACCCCTCCCTTTAGGCAGATAGCCCTCGTGTGCTTTGCCATAATTAAATAATCCAGTCCAGTCCAATCCATAATCCAAGAAATCTGCTTTGACGGCTAACGCGTATCTGTATGGGAAAGACGGGGAAGCGGGAGGTCTTGGCACCTTTTGCTAGTGTTAAATGCTTAAGAATGCGTTTTTAAACCCTAGATGAAAATTGTAGCGTTTTACAATGTTGCTTTTAATGGAATCTTTTCATCTTTAAATTTAATATATATTGAAGTCCATAGTAATCAAGACAAAAACTGTACAATTCTTTCTCTGGAATCAGTGATCCCATTTCAGAATAATTCGTCATTGTTAACTTTATTTCTGAATTAGAAAGTAACAAGACCAATGCTACAAGCTCCAAAATTCTTGATTGTGATTAAAATTTTTTGTTTACAATACAATAATATTGCACAAGTTGTGCATCCATTTTAATAAAGGCTAGCTTTGGTTGACATAAAGTAATAACTTTTAAATTATAAAAACCCACTTTTGAGGACATTGAGATTTTGGCAACCGATATTTTTATTCTTGCTATAAAAAATTAAAATTAAAAGTTACACTCTATAAAATATTAGCAGTAATTCTGTTTTATGATAAGTAACATGATGAAATGACGTAGTTTTTAGCAGTTGTTAGAAAATATCGCATGGATGAAATTTACAGTTAAAGGAAGTTTTTCAAATTTATCACCATTTCCAATTCTTGTCTACTTCGCAGAAAGTTTATCGACCTCTAAATTAGATTACAGAATGGCCCGCATTCGTATACGGATAATATTTTACTGATGTTTCTCTAGACTTTCGGGCTTTGTCTTCTGACAAATCATCAGCTTTCCATAATTTAATCCAAGGAAAATATCTGTATGAATTAAAGAATGAACCGAATGATTTACATTGACATTTCTAAACGGGCGCTGAATCATGAATCAATAACAGTGCAAAAGAGCTGATTTCATCAATCTTTCTTTTGACATCTAATCGAAATAAATTCTTTGAAGTTTTTGCGTTAAGCAATTTTCAAAAGATTTCAGTTAATCCGTTTGTAAGAAATATAATTAATAGATCAATGTTTGAGCACTTTTTTAAGTGTCCGAGAGGAATGCGAAAGTAGCTGCAGTAAAATAATTAAATTTATTAAAAATATAATGCAAAAGCAGCTCTATAATTGTAAGAAAGGAGCTGAAGAAGTAATTTCCTTACCTATGTATAATTATAGCGAGGGATTTCGCATTATGTTAAGTACCGATTTCTGAGATTATGCCAGATATGTTAACAACGATTTCTGAGATTAAAATTCCCATGTGTGTAGTATTACTTGGATGAATATTTTTATGTTAACTTTCTAAGCTTTTTAAGTTTTTGTAGAACTTTTAAGTTTTGTGGAAGTTTTTGTTTTGCTTTTTAAGTTTTGTGGTTTTTTTTAAAGTTTTTGTGGAATAGGGTTTTTCTTATAAAGATTCCTTTTTCTGAGAGCTTCTGCTGCTTGATAATTGTAACCAATCCCGTGAAAGAGAAACGCGTTTCTTGCTAGTTTGTTAGACTGCTTCTGTTTTCAAAATAATATTTTGCATGGCTGTCTTTTGTTGCCATGTTTTTATTAGGTACATAATTTTAGTATAGAGTAGTATAGAGTAGTATAGAGTATAGAGTAGTATAGAATAAATCTGGCTTACATAAACTAAGAAGTTTATGTAAGCCAGATTTACTCTAAACATACAAATGAAACAAAATTCAATTATATTTCTTCAAAGTAACAAAATTCCTTTTGCTAAAATTTAGGAATTCGTCATATGAAATAAAGTTTTCGGAAAAAGCTAAAAATTTCAATACGATTTTTATAAAATTTCATATTTGGGCGCAATTTAAAGAGCTAAATTACCCGACAAAAAATTTTCATATTATTTCCCAAAATATAAGATTGTATATCAGGAAACGTATATTATAGCAGCACCATTGACCGAGTGGCTAAAACCTCGAATCACTGGGAGTTCGTCTCAGGCTTCACTCTTGGTGATTTAATGAACTGGCTATTTGAGTTTTCCATACTTTTCCTGACGTGCAATATAAGTACGGGCCAGTTTCCTTTAGAATGTCCTCCGTGAAAACTTCCCTTTCCATAGGCAGGTAGAATTGGTGTTCTTTGACTTAGTGAAAAATTTAAACTATTCCTTTTTATACACAAAAATCTAACATATAGTTTAACCGATCTCTCTAGGACATGAAATATGCAATTCAGGTTTCGTCTGCCGGCT
Source organism: Stegodyphus dumicola (assembly GCF_044657685.1). Taxonomy (NCBI): domain Eukaryota; kingdom Metazoa; phylum Arthropoda; class Arachnida; order Araneae; family Eresidae; genus Stegodyphus; species Stegodyphus dumicola. The sequence goes on from NC_140781.1 coordinate 190,287,800, forward strand.
AATTATCCACCATTACTTATAATAGTATAGAGGTGTCATATGTAGAACTATTCTTTCTATCACCACTTGCTTAGTGTAGGATTTTGCATTGTAGTATTAATGGAAAATACATTTTGCAAACATCATTTTCAGTGTATGAAGTTAACTCCTTGCCTTATGCATCGAGGGACGATTTTGTGAGCCACTTTCGATGAAAGCTTTTTCTCATGCGTCATGACCATAAGCCGTTTTATCACAGGCCAAATTTTGTGCAAACCGGTAGACATTAATAGTACTGCATTGATTATTTCATAAAAACTATGGAATTTGATAAGTATATTTTTATTATTTCATTTCACTTTTATTAAATCATGCATTAATGTTTTTAGTTCATACAATATTTTTATGATTATATAACAGGTAAAGTAAAAATTTTCAGTCGTTTAAATATTTGCTCTGTAAAATTTATCGCGTGGATAAGAATAATTTCTAACCTATAAGTAAACAACGTGTTAGGCAAATTTTATTTCAATATATTAGGAGGTGTTTTGCTTTATTACTAACATTTCAGATCAAAGGCGGGAAATTAAAAATACTTCAGTGTGTGGTATTTCTCAAAACAATCAGGAAAACGTAACATTTTTTTGCATTAACACGTTGTTTCACTGCGTTGCTTATGCTTTGCGCAAACTTTACAAGTCTTTGCTGATTTTTGCTTTCATGGTGCTGGATCAACATGTTTTGGAAAAAATGTCTCCAATTTCGTCCTTGCAGTCTCTGTGGTATATTTCCAGTGAGTATCTGTCCTAATCTGCTGTAGTTTGATTGCTCAGTTTTCAAAAATAATTCTGTATATGTAGTCTACGTTCAGTTTTACGTATCTCCTGCAACTACGCATAACAGCAAGTGCGTGCTCTTACATTGCGGTGTAACATACAATAAAAATAACGTAAAAACAATCACGTATCTGATAAGAAGTTCTCATTTTAGGCAAAGGAAAGGGATCACGTGTCTAATACGTAGTTCTTACTTTTCGCCAGAATAAGACATCCACACGTTGTTTTAAGGCAAAGGGTTAATAGTGAATTTATTAGTTAATAGAATAAAACATCAGGTCTTCCACACGTTGTTTTAGGGCAAAGGGTTAATACACTCATGTCCATAAATTAAGGATAAGGCAAAATCAGGCAAAGGAAGAGTTAGAAGCAAAACAAATTTGACTTATTTGTAAAGCTTATTTATTAAACAAAAGGTAAAGAGCAAAAAGAGATGCTATATGTTTGATATTATTAAAAAAATTAGCGATTTTTTCTCCCTGGAATAAATTACAAAAAAAAAAAAAAAAAAAAAAAAAAAAACCTATTTACAAGAAACCAATATTACATGGTTGGTATGATTGTTAATACATTGTATGTCTCCCAGAGGATGCAATACAGTTCGTACAACGCCTAGGCATGCTGAGTATCAAATTATCGATCTGATCTTGGGGGATATTACACCACTCAAAAAGCAATGCTCTCCGAAGTTCCAGTAGACATGTAGGAGGAGGTTGACAGACTGCAACTCGCCGGTCAAGCATATCCAACACGTGCTCTACTGGATTCAAGTCCGGTGAGAATGCTGTCCAGTCCATATGGGTGATATCCTCCGATTGAAAGCATTCGCTTACGCTGTTTGCACGGTGAGGACGGGCGTTGTCATCCATAAACACAAATTGTACGCCCATGACGCCCCGAAACAAACGAAAAGAAACTCTCCTCTACTTGGAAGAAACTCTCGATTACTCTCTACTTGGAAGAAACTCTCGATGCGTAGGTTCACGCATTATCATTATGTGTCGAAGTTTTTGATCCCTGTTTTCTACTTGAATATTACAGGTCTTGCAATGTTGTTCCAGAATGACGTCCCGATAGATTTGGCTTGTCATGGTTACAATTTGAACATGCAGGTCAGTTCTGGAACCCAGAATAATTCCACCCCAAACGAGCACTCCAGGACCACCGTAACGGTGTCATTCAATGGTGTTTTCTTGGTGGTAACGGGTACCTGGAGCTCTCCATATGAAAGTCCGGCGAGAATCAGACTGCAAGCTAAACCTGGACTCGTCGGAAAACATCATACAAGCCCACTGTTGCGGTGTCCACAATGTATGCTCTCTACTCCAGGCTAACCGCAGGCGACAGTGAGTTGCAGTAAGTGGAACGCTTCTGACAGGTCTACGAGCATATATACCAATCTGCCCTAAGCGTCTGTACACGGTCTGCCTTGAAATTGTCGTACCAGTGGCTGAAAAGAGCTGACGAGACAGGTCTGAGGCTGTGCTCCGTCTGTTTCTTTTGGCAGTAACTGCCAAATACCGGTGCCCATTCGGCGTTGTAACTCTGGGGCGACCTGTGCTGTAACGTTTACTCACATTACCATCATCTTGGAATCGTTGCCAAAGCCTGGAGATGACACTCTGGGCAATTCCAAGTTCGTCTGATACTTCCAGTTGGGTACGCCCACATTCCAGATGGCTGATAATTCTACCACGTAAAAAATCATCCAAATGCGTCCTTTGTGTCATAACTATTCGGTTATTGCACTGAAATGCTTATAAAGCGCCTGCGAACAATTTTACTTCTTTGCCTGTATTCCTTATATATCACTCTCTCTGTGTCATCTGTTTACTTCCTGAAATTTTCATATGATTCTTGAAGATGTGTGTAGTGATTTTACAGGTGATATATTTATTTTAGAGTTCGATTTCCGCGTGACTCCGAATTATCCTTAATTTATGGACATGATTGTAGTAGAATTATTAGTTAACAGAATAAGACATCAGGTCTTCCACACGTTGTTTTAAGGCAAAGTGTTAATAGTGGAATTATTAGTTAATAATGTAGTTTTTCCGTTACAACCAGCGGCCGAGCGGTAAAGTCGCTGAACACTGGTAGTTCGGTCCGAGGTTCGAATCCCGCGAACGGGCCGGCTACATGAGCGCTTTCGTGGTTTTCTCCATGTGTAACGTATATACGAGCCAGTTTCCCTTAGAAAGTCCACCCCGAAGGCATCCCTCCCCTTAGGCAGATAGCCCTCATGTGCTTTGCCATAACTCAACACACCAACACCGTTACAAGACAAAAAGCGCTAAACAATTTTCTTTTGAAATATACTTGCATATGCGCCAACTTGATATTTTAAGCAGGAAACATGTCGTCGTCAGTTTCCTGCTTAAAATATCAAGTCACATTTTAAGTGCGGTAAAAATTTTCTAAGCATAAGAAACATATTTTTTTAATTCATTCAATAAACAGCGATGTACTAGAATGGGACATTAAAAAAAATTATTGACAATATTTACTTTGAAAACAAGAATACAAATATGAAAGATAAAACAAACATTTTTGATTTAACGACATCAAGTAAATAAGGCAACATTGAAGCCTATTTTCGGCAGAAACTACTTGGAATGTGTAGTGGCATAACGAAAAATATCCTTAATAAAGTACTGAATTATTTGTCTAAGGATTATTAGTTTGATGATGTATCATACATTCTTATATCTTATCAAATTAGACAGAGTTTCGCCTTTAAATCGATAAATGGTGAAACAGTAACACATTTGGAGTTCATTCAAAACATTCATAAGCTTGAAATGGTCCTCAATGACCCTTGTTTATTTTAGAAAATTTTACGAGATGTTTTATGAAGATTTACAATGATCGAGAAACTCTCGATGCGCAGGTTCACGCATTATCATTATGTGTCGAAGTTTTTGATCCCTGTTTTCTACTTGAATATTACAGGTCTTGCAATTCGCAATAAGCTTCAACAGTCAATTTATTTTATGAGAAAGTCATTTATCAAGAAAGAATGTAAATGTCACCAATTAAATTTCATCTTTACTTACCAATAATATAATATTTTTATGACCATTTCACTTCTGCCCTTATCTAATTTAATATTTCGTCATTTAACACTGAACATGCTTTCTTTTAAGAGTTCTGACGTATCTTTTATAGCAGATTGCTAGAAGAAAGGGTTATAAGAAACGCTGCTTAGATTGCGGTACAGTACTTAAACATTATTCCTAAAAATGACGGCCCACTTGTACAGCAAAGTTATTTTTTTATAAAAAAGTATTAATAATCAAGTATGTCAGTACTATTTATGTAGAAATATCCGGTGCTTTCATAACTCTTCACGTTTTTGAATCATTAAGGAGATGACAAATTAAATAAAAAGACAAAATACAATGCGTCACATTGTTAAAAAGAGGTGTCGATAGACATGAAAGGCTACTCTTGATTATCCATGAGAAAAGTTCAATAAGATTGATGCGTTAGTCGATGAAAGAACCGTATCTCTTTTAAGAGTTTAGTATGTCTTATTCAATGTATACATATTTAGTAGTATCTGGATATAAGTCTCTGGCGTCTTGCGTATAAGGATGTAGTCTGCTAAAGAAATTGTACTGTGTCAAGAATGAATCAGCCAACAAAACTCTTTTCTTGAAACATTCTTTGATTTAGGAATAATGATTTAAATAAATGACATGCTCTATCCTTACAGATAACAATTCTGCTCTTTAAGTGATTGAAGTGTTCTAGCTCTGACATGGTTTGGTTTATGTGATTACGGCAAGGCCTCGAGGGTTATCTGCCTAAGGGGGATATCTTCGTGGGGCATAAAATCAAAAGGCAAATGCACAATTCTAATGGGGTAACACCAGGAGTAAAATATAATTATTACAAAGGAAAGTCCAATTATGACAGACAATTATTAAGTTGTAAGGGAGACTGGCTCGTATACACGTTACACATGGTAAAAGCCACGAAAGAGCCCATGCAGCCAGCCCGTTCGTGGGATTCGAACCTCGGGCCAAACTGCCAGTGTTTGGCGACTTTACCGCTCGGCCGCTGATGAGCCTCTAACACCTATATAAAAAAATAAAACTTAGGTAAAAAAACGAAAAGTGCTAGAAAACAGGAAACAATTGTTTTAAAATAGAACATAATGTTGAAAAATGATCGATGAAATAAGAACCACATAATTTTAAATAAATTTAGATTTAAAAGTATTATTCATTAATTTATAAGAAAGAGAAATAAATCAATTGGATAAGAAGAAAAAATAAACAAAGGCAGAATTATGATGAATAATTATCCAGTTAGTTCAAAGAGCATTAATTAATCCCATAATTTTGTTTTTGGGTATAACTTGTCGATAACTTGCAAAGAAACCTGATATTTTTATTTATTAAAAATTACATTTTTCATATTCTAAAATTGTTCTGTGTCCTCTGATTTCCTCTTTTGTTCTCCCTTCTCAAAAGAAATTCGACGCAGTATTTGGTGACGTGTTAAGATTGATCTTGCAAAAGTAAATTTACCAAAAGTTAATGTCGTTAGACGCAGTTACCGAAACTTAATGCCTCCATACAGTAGCATTCGTTCTATGCGAATTTATCTGGTCAACCAGTAGATTAGTTTTACTTTCCTGTAATTAGATCACTTTGTAATTTATGAACACCTAGAAGTGTTGTTATTATTTCCTTTTAGCGGCTTATGCCCGATACAATTAAAAATCAGAATAGAATAAAAGAATTTGGCTTTCATCGGTATTACAATAGTGTTTACTCATTAATATAACAACGTGGATCATTTAAAAAATAATTTTATATGCGCTTTATAGCAAAAGTTGCAACAACTGTTATTTAGTATCATTGTTATAATAAATAAAGCAGACTTCTAGCACCATAAAACACCTCGACTGCAAAATATTTAACTCTATATATTGTATGCGCAATAAATTAACATTAAAAAGAATCTAACAATAATGATAACATGTGCATTCTACTGTTCTCTATATATTTCTTTCCTCTGTATATTGATTTTCTTCAATGGTAATCGCTTTAGGAAACGGTAATGCTGTTTTTCTTACTTTAATATTTTACTTTTATACCATATTATATTCGAAAAATGATGTGCAAAAATAAATTCCGCAGCATTCAAATTTGAATTATACTAAATTTACTAAATTTTCTTTATTTCAGTTTCAGTTTTATTTATGAATAAAGATTTGTTTCTATCAGTTGGCATCAAAAGATTTATTTGAATGTTTTAGGGAAGAATCTCTTCTGAAGTGCTGATTTGGATCTGAAGTTTTCAGATGCAAGATTTAATGATAAGATATTATTAATGATAAGATAAGAAGATTAATTAATGATATGATAAAGATTTACTAATAAGATATTTTCAGATGAAATATTTAATTATAGATGTAAAAAGTAATCATTCGTAAACTGTCACTTCGTTTGTAAATTCAACCTGAATTAAGCCAGCCTTCCTTATTTTAAGAAAAGATGTTATTTTCCTTAAGCGTAAGATACACTTTCACTTTGTATTAATCACGTTTAATCTGATGTTACACCAGAAGAGAAAGTTTTAGTTTTAGTCTATTCTTTTAAATTATTAACTGTAATAAAACTTAGCCCGTCAGAAATAAATTTAGGTACCTTTTTCAATTAAATAGATGCAGTTTCTAACAGTTTTTCTAATGCTCTCTGCAAAGTCTAAAACAATTTCGCTGCTGTCATAATGGACTTTCCTTTGTAATAATTATATTTTACTCCTGGTGTTACCCCATTAGAATTGTGCATTTGCCTTTTGATTTTATTTCCTTCTCTCACGTTTTCTATAAAAAGTTTATCCTTCGGAAAATATTATAAGTATAAAAGAAAGTATTAACAAAAAATAATCTGAAGCGATTCACTCTCATATACCCACCCACTCTACTTCCCCGTTAAATCCTTTGTGTCCACAACCACTCGCTTTTCTGCTTCCTTCTTGATATTCTCTAGGGATTAACTATTACTTTACAGCTGCATCAATTAGCTTTTAAGCCAATTAAGGAACACTTAATGAACGAAATGGTTTTAAACTGAAGGTGTTTTAGCTGCATATATTCAATTTCTCCATGAAAAAGTGCGCGGAAAGCAAAACAAACATTCCTTATTGTTTTATTTTAAAAGTTCTGCATTTTTATTTCTTTGCTAAACATTAAATGAATTTAGTTAAGATTATTTGTTATACCCTTTTATAGAGCTACATTTAACTGTGTTTAAATAAAATCACATATTTTAATTGGCAAGGAATATGAATGTATGAAACATATTTTACCGTTTAGTACAGGCAAATTTTTGATCGTATAAAATAAAATTTTTACTGCTCGTACTATGTTATAGATGCATAATCAGCAGTGAAAATTATAAATTAAATAAGTTCCGAAATAATGAAACAAACGAAGTACATATTATTATAGCATTATTATTCATTACCTCGCAGATACACATTTAGTAAGTCTAAGAAGACGGCAAATGAAAACAAATATCTGATATATCGATAAAACGAACTAAGATGTAAAATTAATAAGGTTTTAATACGGAACAATTGTGTTTAAGATGTGCTTGATTTGTTATGTATCATACATAGAAATAAAAATACTATAATTATTTTATTTTGTTATATTTAAATTCAAAAATCAATATTCCAAATTTTTCTCTTGTCTAATAATCTATTAAATAAATAAATATGAATCCTGAAACATTATAATGATGAAAAATAAAGAACGTGCAATTTATCAGGCCTTCCTTTTTGGTCATTACTACTGAGTCTATTTTTCTACATGTCCGATTATAACATATTTTTAAAAACCAGCATTTGGCCTTATGATAAAAAATTGAGCTTAAATTCTTGTACTGTACTTTAAGAACTCTGAGAAGGAGCGCCATAACTCTCCGTGTATATTTATGTTAGCATCTAAGTTTATCTCTGTAGAATCTCTGCTCATCGAAGCAATATCTGATGCACAATATTATTCCTAAAAATGACAATTTTTATGTCATTAATTGTAGTTAATTGCAACTATAATCTAACAAGTATGGGCAAACATTCTTTTAGTGTGTGTTTACATAATTCTTTGAACGTGTCCAGAGGTGTTATTTCAGAAATAGACCTGATATCAGTCTCTGAGGAAGAAGTTTAAAAGAATTGGCTGAACAAAATGTGTGTGGGGCTCGCAGAATGAAAATCCGCAGGGACTGGCAACTAGTTAACACAAAGCATATTATCCTGATGTTCTCCTTTCCAGAGCTGCCAGAGTCATTAAGGCGGGATATCTGAATTATCCCATCAGATCTGATGGGATAAACCCACTCCGCTGTTTTCAATTCAGCAGTTCAGGCATACAAAGGCTCCACACCGCTGCGGCCTTGCTTGTACTCGCTGTTCTATGACCGGTTATGAAAGTCAGGATTGCATTGCTTATCCAAAACGCGTAAATTGTCATGCTGATCATCGTTATACTCACAAATCTGCCCGAAATAGAAAAAAGAGAAAGAAATACAGCACATTAGCACAAGTTGTAAAAAGCACAAGTTACTCAGCACAAGTTATAAAAATTCTCCTATCCCAAAGAAGAAACTGTTTAGCATCCGTCATCCAAAACCAAACATTTCTTACCCTGTAGCCACCAAATCCTATAATTTAATAAGTAGCCAAACATCTCATAGCAAACAGAAAAAAAAAACACCTAAATAAAAAATGACTGGCAACGAAAACTTTTTAAATCCTGCACCTTACAAATAGGCAAAAGCTCAGAAATAAAAGTACAAAAAACTGGACAGCTCAAAAAAGAAAATTAAAAGTGTCAAAACAAGCCCAATCTGAAGCTCTGTCAAAGGTATTTTTTTATTTTGTTGAATCAGAGATAGAAATAGAGAGAGGCGCAAACCTTCCAAAACATGTCTTACTACACAAAACAAAGACAGCATCTTAATAATAAACATTCCTAACGGACACACTCATATGGTGGAAAGGTAATGGTTTCCACCAGGATCTTGACGGTATTAAACAGCTTATGAATATCAACCTGTTTGAGTTGGAGTTCAAGAGACATTCCTTAAATCTGATAATCCAGCAAATCTACATAGGTATTCAATGGTAATAAAGAACAACAATTTCAACGGGCGTGCAAGTGGGGGTGTAGGATTGCTTATCTCCATTAGCTCACCATTAAGTGCTTTTCCCTTGGATACGCCTCTCCAAGCAGTTGTTGTATAGGTGAGCATTCGGACATTGATTTCTGTCTGTAGTATCTCTCTTACCCTAAATGAGAGTATTGATCAGAGAGCTTTGATTGGTCAAGTACCAGCACCATTTATTCTGGTTGGTGATTTTAATTGACACAATCTCCAGTGGGAAAGCAACGATATAAACTTACGGTGAAAACAAATCGAACAGTTACTCTATGAACAATGTCTCTGTATCGTCTACAATGCAGAAAACACATACTTACATCAACCAACGAGAGTATTCGACTCGATTGACCTCGCCATTGTTTCTCCGCATCTTCTGAACTTCTACTCCTTTAGTGTTGGAATTATTCTTTTAACAGGGAGCATTTCCCAATAGTTGCAAACTTTATTGGAAATGGAAGAACTTCTGCTTGAAAAAATCGAGCTTCTTAATATTGGGATAAATCTAAACTAGTGATCTGATTTACAGACAGAACATTGCGGAGCATAGCCATAAATATAGAAATTACAACCTTTTCTCTATAGATGAATCAAAATACACAGATTATGTTGATGCAGCTTTGCAGTAGTAAAAGGTTGCTGTTGGATTTCTACTGCCCTCAGGCTGCTCGTTTACCATTCCTGAACTTACTGCAATTTATGAGGCTTTAATTTTCCTCTCGGAAAAACTGCAGGAATTTCATTATCTACGTATATTACCTGTGTACATTAACGTCATTGAAAGATCCTACTCGAGTGACGCATCCTATTATTACCGGAATTCTGAAGCTCAATCAGATTTTAAAATGTCGGGGATACCAGAATATCTTCGCATGGATGCCTGGATACGCGCGAATAAATATAAAGGAACTAGCGAATATTACTGTTAAGGTTACTACTAATAATGCCCAGCCTTTAGGTCCCACCCGTAGATATCAGGCCTTTGATCAAACGTAAAATTCCCAATAAATGGTAGACGCATTGGGATGATCAAACAAATAATAACCCGATAAGTGTTGAACTAACAGAGTGCTGTCGTCTATGCTAACAGGAGGGAATAAGTACTCTTAACTCATTTGAAAATCGGTCACTGTCGACTGACCTATGAACATCTTCTAAAAGGCGAGAGATAAACACTTTGTCTAAATTTCAATGGGATTGTAACTATTCGCCATATTTTACTGTGTAGAGTTATTTGAAACTAACCAGTTATTATGATTTAGACCTTTACTATAACTTCCTTTTTCATTTCCTCAACTGAGTGTAAATTGCGTGAGATAGCATTTAAGCGGAGGTTTTTGGATTATAAGACAGAATGTGTTTCTACCTCTCGAGGCTATCTTACATTAGTTCAACTATCTCTGATAAATTGGTAATTATTTGGCTTTGTATTATTTGCTGCAGACATTTAAACTGATACGCCAGTTAGAGTTTTCTGATCCAGCTTAGATTTTGATATAATAGTATAGATTGTGAATACTAGTCTACGTTTTAAAAATTTGAATTTGACTGTGAGTTACATCACTACAAGTGGTGGTTGATTGTTTTTAGCACAGCACGTGCAATTATGTTCAAAGTTCTGTTTTAATAAAAAGGTTGTTTTAATTGTTTACAAGTCTCTGTAGTTATTTTCAGACACAGCGATGATTCGCTTTACGTCTGTTAGAAATTTAAAATTAGTTTATGCTCCTAAAGCAAGTGAAACTTAGTTGAAAGGTTAATATTTTAAATATTTTCTCCTAAAGTATTTTAATTGTTTCAATCTTGGTTTAGAAAACTTAAGAGGAATACAATCTCATTATAAATTGTTCTAGATTTTAAAAGATAGAGGTTAACCATAAAATGCAATCTATTTTTACTCTTTTAATAATCAAGCTAAACAGAATTGCAGCTGCACGTATGCAGTGTTTAAACACATATTTTAATCTGTACGTTTCCTTCAGTTGCTCTTATTTTTCATGGTTTTACCCTACCGTCAGTGGTATATGTTTCCCACAGTTCTGTCAATGTTTTGGCCTTATTTTTCTGATCCGTGACATCCGTGTGGTGAATGCTTCATTTTTGCTGAGCTTCGGTTTTACATGTTGCCTTCTAGATTATCCTGCCATTTTGATCTTGACTCCCCATTAATTCTTTTATTATTGAATTCCTGCAAATTGTAAACTTTGACTGTTCCGCTTCAACCCCTGATTTTGCTCAGATAACCTTCTTAGTTGTTGCGCCAGAAATTGCAATACAAAAAAATTCAATCTTACTAGATATTTCAAGTGGCCATCCAAACGGGAAAATGGTTAGTTATTCTGAATGCCGTATCAAAGGCCCCATGTTTGAACCCCAAGGAAGATATTGGATGTAAATTGTTTGTACCTTCATTGCAGGCAACGGTAGTCCACCCATTGGGTGCACCCATAATAAAGTAACCACAGCTGCTGGCCTCAGCGGCCAACTCCTATAAAGAGTAGTACCCGCTGTTGGAATAATAATAAAAATAAGCTATTTCAGGTGACGTGTCAAATTTCAAAGCATTTTCTCAAAACTATATTTTAATTTCAAGCTTTTTAAATAATTCGATCAAAGTATACGAAACTAATCATTTTATTGATTTAAAAAAATTATGCTTAGATTTTTAATTTGTGAAAAGTTGATATAAACAGATATTTAGAAACCTAGATATTTAATCTTTTGGATAACGCTCTTTTTGTTATAGCAAAAGTAATCAGAGAAGTGAATTAATATAGAATACCAATTTTTCTATCGAGTAAGTACGATAACTTTCCAAACAGGCGAGCAACTATTGGCAAAATAAAGAGATGAAAAAATTCAGATATATAATTTTTATATCTTTGAAAATGCATGAAAATTTATACGAAAAACTGTTTTTCATTCGAAGTCTAGGTGATAATATGAAAATACAATCTGCTTCAAAAACATGAGGCCCTTACCAGAGGCCAAGCTGTAAAGTCGTTGAACACTGGTAGTTAGGTCTGGGGCTCGAATCCCGGCGAACGGGCTCGCAATGTGGCCGTTTTCGTGGTTTTCCTCGTGTGTAACGTGTATATGAGTCAGTGTCGCTTAGAAAGTCCTCCATGAAGCCATCTCTCCCCTTACGCAATTAGCCCTCGAATGCTTTGCCGTAATTAAATAAACCAAACGAAACAAAACAAAAACACGAGACTAATTAAACAATTAATTTAAATAATTAATTTATTAATTATTATTGTTTAATTATAGAATATATAAAATTATTTTTGTTTAATTATAGACTAATTAAACAATTAATTTAAATACTAAAGGCACATTTCTCAAGTTAAAAATAATACCTTATATTTCCTAGGTTAAAAAAATTGAATATCAGCAAGTAAAAATAATTAGAAAACCCTGTATTTCTGACTGGTTAATTTTTTGACTAAAAATATTTTTTTTCCTTTTTTTTTTTTTTTTTTTTTTTTTTTTTGCTGTCTATGGAAACATTTTCATATTTTTCATATGGTGACAAGTATTTACGACAAAAAGTTCTTCAATAGGTAATACGCAAATTTTTAATATTTAGAAAAATATTGGTTTTACTGAAAGCTGCTTTTCTTTGCTACTAAATTTCATCTTTCTTGTTACTCATGCTTTCTTGAGAAGCTGATTTTTTTCCCCAGAGGATACATTACATGAGGAAGAGTTTAAAATATATTTCATTGTCTCACATTTGAATTTCTTTCTATTCGCCAAGGGCTACTTCATTTTGTCCGAGGATCATTTTATAAGAACAGTGCTTTTTTTTATAACCGTTTTATGATACTGCGCTCTTAGTTTTAACTACAACTTACTGGCTAAGAAGCAGTTCTCAAGAGTGTTTTATAGGTTCATTCTAATGAAGAAAAATGATTACGCTGTATTATCCTTTACAGTACCGCGCAATAATCGAAGTCAGCAAATGGAAATTCCCTACAGTTGTTTCGAGTCTGAAACATTATTTAAAAGATTTATTTAAAGTTACACAAAATGTTTTGGTTTCCAAAATGCTACTAAATGTATACCAATATATATCGAGAAATGGCATAGTTTCCTTAATTTGTAATCAAATTTCCAGAAAATTCCTAGCTTGTAAACTATACTGCATTGCGCATTCCTCTTTATTTCTCAAATGTGTCTAAATTCAAATGATGAATTGCTATCAGGGAGTAACGAAATGCAGTATGCGTGCTTCCCCTTCATTGATTGCGAATGCCTGGAGTACTTTACGTTAATACTTCTCTGCGGCACTTGCTCAATGTCCCGTGTCCCACTAGCTACAGGTAAAAAGAAACATTCGTCTCCATTAACGGCCACTCCTTCTCACCTGAGGAGAGAAGAAAAGTGTGTAAACTGTTAATACGAAAAAAATATTTTTTTCCAAATACTTCTTCCATTTTCTACATATCCAATTTTTGCTGCATTGAAACGTAAAACGAGAAGTATTAAAAGCTTAAATTCGTTTGTAGAAATAACAGGAAAATATTTTACACATTTGTTATGCTAGAAAAGAGAGAAATATTTGCGATACTTATTGATTTTAAAGTTTTAGAATTTATATAAGCCGGAAGAGGAATACTACAATATTCTTTTTTTTTTTTATTGAGAGTCTCTTATTTGCTATTTTCCTCTTTAAACCTTAGCAACTGGATACGTAATCGATGTACTTACACACTCAATCCTCCTTACCGCTAGCACTAACATATATCTGTACTACTGATATGTATATAACATAGTATCATAATATTTATTCATAATAATAAAGAAGACTGCACTGTATGATAGGAAAATGTTATAGCATGAAGAAGTAAACACACTGTCATGAAAATTTCTACGGGATTGCACATGTACAAATTATGCAAATGATTGCATTTGCAAGCAATCATACGATCAACGGTGGAAGTATGAAGCATTTGTAGTCTTTGTATGTAATAAATAGTTTTTCATTTGTTTTACAATTGTTTTTTATTCGTCTTCAATAAATTTTACTGCGTAACTGCAGCGTCTGTCTGTTAAAAAAAGTTTTTCTGTTATTTTTAGGTTCTAAACCTAATATTCTAATGTCTTATGGTGCTTTCCATGATACAGAATCTTGTACCACCTTAAAATTCCGGTACGATGTCGAAGTGCATCCAAAATTTTCTTGATAGCATTATGTTAAGTAATCATATTCTGCCTCTATTTTCGTATTTCATGATCGCATGTTATACCTGCACCACGCGTCATTCCTATCATTGTATAATTCATCTTTGTTTCGTGGAGAAGGGAAGGTAGTCAACTGACCATTTTGTGCCTCAAATGCTCGACTAGTTTGAAATCCAGGAAAGGGCTGCCCTAGGAAGCCGTCGTTGAAGGTCAACCGAGCAGAGTGTGGCTTGGCTTTGTCTCGTTGATAAAAACTTTTAAGATGTCCTGAAGGTATGCAAGAAGTTAGGGTAATAGCAGATTGTCAACATACCTGAATCCCGTTAATGTGCAGTTAATAGGCAAAAACAGCATGAACGGCTGTTAACATGAGTAGCCCCCAAATCATTATTTTACGTTCAGAGGCCATGTGTCACTCAAAAATGGTACAAGCGTCTGCCTGATGGCCAAGTAGCATCCATACCCTCACAAGCTTATCATCAGTTGTAAACCAGCAGGGAGATTCGTCACAAAAGCCCGTGTTGTTTGTTGCATCAGGTTCTTCTATTTACAATAAAATTAATGTAAAATTCCTTACCTGCTGCATCTTCAGTGTTCACAACGCCAGGCTTCTAATAATCAAGTTTTCCAGTAAGAGTTTCTGTTAGAATTAACAGGCCATCTTGTCTTTTACTTATTTATTGAAATAAGACACTAATATACACTATTTGAAAGGTAGGTGATAATTATTTTAAGACAGTACATTTTAATTGTTTTCCTGAGTCTGAAGTTTCGTTTTTATGCTCCTCAGAGCGGTTCCAATCTAGCCTCGTTCTCAGAACTCAATTACAGAAAAAGTAAAGGAAGAGATGCTCGCCATCTAGTGGCAAGAATGTGACATCCTCCCACCTTTTGGTTTTATCTCGATAAGATGGGAAAATCAAAACAAAATTTATCAATATTCAAACAAAAATTCAAGTACAACTTTCACAAATATGAAAACAAACTAACGCTCTAAGCTTAATACTTACAAAGAAGGATTACACATCTAAACATTTTCTGCATTACATTCATACTATATCCAGATAACATGTTCCAATTGACTACTGTTACGACAATTAAATTTCTAAAATACTGAAAAGAAACAAAAATTAGTAAAGCAATTTAAAAATATGTAACAGGTTTTACAGTTTTACGTCCATATCTAGTTTGATAGTTCATATCACTGTCACACTTATCGGCAGAGTTCTTTCTGTTCATGGTAAAGTCACTAAATAAGTTAGGTCTATCAAGTTCGAGAGGATAAATACGTTTCACAGGTCTTAGGAGTTCACCCGTTGCAGTTTTCACTTTGACAACACGTATTTCGTTGTCTTTCCCAGGATATATTTCTACAAGACTACCTATTGGCCAATTTATTCTCTTCTTGTTGTCGCTGCCGACAAACACTAAGTCACTCTGGTTGATAGTCCGAGTAGATCGTTTAGATGGTTTTTGCACTAGGATAGCTAAATATTCATCACGAAATCTTTTGCGAAAGTGTTCTCTTAAGTTCTGCAAGAACTTGTATCTTTTTGTCAGATTGATGGTATCCAGGTAGTCTAAGTCAGGCACTCTGACGTCGTGCACATCTTGTAGAAACATTGAAGAAGTTAGTGCCGTAAGATCATTTGGATCTTCTGAAAGGTACGTAAGGGGTCTTGAGTTAATCACTGATTCGATATCACAAAGTATAGTCAACATTTCCTCGTAAGAGACACAGGACTTTCCGAGAACATTTCTCAACATCTTTTTCACTGTTTGTACCAACCTCTCCCACCAACCGCCCCACCATGAAGCAGTTGGGGGATTAAACTTCCACTGTATTCTCATACTAGTTGAATAACATCCTATTTCTTTCCAATCTATCGATCTTAACAGATTTTCAGTTCCAACGAAATTAGTGCCATTGTCGCTGTAAATAATATTTGGACGACCTCTTCTGGCAATAAATCTCCTTAATCCCAAGATGAACGCATTTGTTGATAAACTTTCTATCAGCTCAAGATGTATCGCGCGATAGACTGCGCAAGTAAAGAGCAAGATCCATGCCTTTTTTCTTTCCTTAAATAAAGAGGACCGGCTACATCGACTCCGGTCACTTCAAACACCAGAGCATCTCGAACTCGATTTTCAGGAAGAGGTGCTGGAACAGTCTCTATATTCTTTGCGCTATATCTTCTACAGCGAACACACTTCATAAGAACTTTACGTACTGTTTTTCTTCCTCTCAGGACCTAGAATTTCTGTCCAATATTGGCTAGTACGAATTGCACACCAGGGTGGGATAGTCGCAAATGGTAATCTAAAATTAACCTATGAACTAAGTCATGATTTGAGGGCAATACAATTGAACAGAGAAAATTTTCTTCTCCCTCTCTTCTAGTAATCTTGGTCTTTAACCGAATAAGGCCATCTGAGTCAAAAAAGGTACAAAGGTTGCTAACTTTAAGTTCTTTGCCAAATGCTTCTATCTGTATTATCTTGCATATTTTCTTTACTACAGTTTCTGTTTCAAGGACCGTGAGTTCTCCTGATTGTTTAGAATCTGGTCTTCTGCAGTTGTTGATAAATCTGCATATCCAAGGAGTTATTCTTAACATTTTATGGTAAGATGAATATTTCTCAAAAAAATGTTTTACCCTTTGCGTATTTAGTGCAGAAATGACTGATTTCATTTTTTCTGAATTCACTATTTCCATGTCCGGTATTTCCCTTTGTCTAGGCCATTCTTCCTGATTTTTCTTCAGCCAGTCGGGGCTCTCCCACCATCTAACTACTAAAAGTTGTTTGGCGATGCAACCTCTTGATGGGAGGTCAGCTGGATTTTTTGTTCCAGCAATATGTTTCCACGTTTTTGGATACGTCAGTTTCCTAATCTCCCTGACTCTGTTTTCCACAAAGACAGCCCAGACAATCTCTTCCCTTTGAATCCACGTCAAAACTGTTGTAGAATTCGTCCAAAAATGCGTTTCCACATTTTGCCATTGTAAACCATTTAAAACAGATGAGCATAGTCTGACACCTATCGTGGCAGCTATCAATTCCAGACGAGTGATCGTAATAGATTTCACGGGAGCTACTCCAGACTTCGATGCCAACAGATGAACTTCAGCTCCAGAATTCGTCACGGTTCTCAAGAAAACTGCAGCAGCATACGCATTACTACTGGCATCACAAAATGTGTGAATGCTGCAGAACTTCCTATTGTCCTTGCTGGAATGTATCCAACGTAGGAGGAATATTTCTTTTAAGAGAAAAAGGCTTTTATACCAATTCACAAAATTTTGTTTTTTACTCTCGTCGACTTCAGTATCCCAAGAAATTCCTGTTTTCCATAGGTTCTGCAACAATATTTTAGGATACAAGAGAACAGGACTCACAATTCCAATAGGATCAAATATTTTGTGTGTTACAGCGAGAATTGTTCTCTTCGTTATTATACCCATTTCAAAATCTTCTAGCCAATTCAAATCCAAATTTAAATTATCTTTCTGAGAGTTCCATAAAAGACCCAATACGGGTGAAATAGTTTCCTGTTTTAAGTTATCTCCGTTATGTAACCAACCTCGAAGATTAAACTTTCCTTCATACATTATTTCTCGAGATTTTTCGATGAACTGGATCATCTCGGATTCTTTGTCAAAACTGGCAACAACGTTATCTACGTAGAAGCTACGCAAGAATTTAGCTATCATCTCCGTATCATATGAAGAATTTTTCATGTACTTTTGTAGATGGAATTCTATAACAGCTGCCAAAAGGAAAGGACTACTCTTAACCCCAAATACTACTCTAGTATGACGA
Organism: Stegodyphus dumicola; assembly: GCF_044657685.1. Lineage (NCBI taxonomy): Eukaryota > Metazoa > Arthropoda > Arachnida > Araneae > Eresidae > Stegodyphus > Stegodyphus dumicola. The sequence continues at coordinate 190,305,810 of NC_140781.1, forward strand.
AATATTTTCGTTTTCTTTTCTTCCACATCATTCCACCAGAAAAACCGAAGCCAGTCTCTATCTTGAGGCTTTACACTGATCTGTAAGAAAGCCTTCTCAATGTCTGCTATAGCAGCAAACTTGCTTTCACGAAATCTCAACAAAAGAGATGGAATTAGTTCTATGAAATTTGGTCCACAGTCCAAACACTGATTTAGAAAAGGAGACGATTGTTTCCTCGCAGACGTATCAAACACCGGTCGAAATGGTGTTGAGCTATTTTCTTTGATCACCGGTCTATGCGGTAAATAATGCCCATAGTCAACCGCTATATTTTCTTTAACTTCTTCGATCACTCCTAAGTTACACCAGTCATTAAAAACTGCACTGTATGAAGAAAATAAATTTTGAGATAGAAGTTTCTGGGTGGTAGATTGTAGACGTTTCAAAGCTAAATCCTTGTGGGTGGAGAGTGGTACATTATTCTCCGCCCACGGAAGTGCGACTTCATAACGCCCCTCTTCGTTTAGAGATACAGAATTTTCGAACTGCAATTTTGCTTGCAAATCCCTTTCCTCTCTAGCCTTCTTTGTAACTGGATCTGTTATTCCGATAACATGAATCTTGCATATTTTCTTTACTACAGTTTCTGTTTCAAGGACCGTGAGTTCTCCTGATTGTTTAGAATCTGGTATCCACAGTTCTGACAGCGTGGCATCAGAAATATGTAAAGATAACGAAAGCGTGGAAAAGGAATTTTCTATTTCATAATTGTCAGTGTTCGCTTTCCCCATGACTGTCCACCCAAGTCTTGTACTTACAGCAACTAATCTTCCCCAAGGAAGAACTTCGATTTTACCTGTAAATAAATTTGCATCAACATCTGCCCCTAACAACAAATGAATCTCTTGGGTGTTCTCCTGGAATAATCTGCAATTTCCATTTTCAAAAACATCACTGACGTAAATTCCTCTTCTTCTAAGTTCCCTAATCCAGTGTATATTTTTGATTTTAGGGACCGAAGAACATATTTTTCTTTCATCCAATACATTGATTTCGCAATTATACCGTTTATCTACGCTACCCAATTTTATTCTATAACGTTTATGTTTTTCCGAAACTTCTATGCCACCAAAAAGTCCGTGGGTTACACTTTGTTCACCTAAGCTTCTTAATTGTAACCTTTCTGCTGCATACCTGCTTATGTATGAGTTTTGACTTCCGGTGTCAATTATCGCTCGAACAAATTGGTTATTCCTTCTTCCATATATGCGAACAACTAAAGTTTGCAAATATACTTCTGAACATCCTGCTTGATTTGAAAGTACTTTATTTTCTATCTCTTCGTCTTTTTTAATTTTCGAAACCTCGACAGAAGTATTTTGTTTATTACACATAATAGTTGCATGTTGTTTTTTACAAATAGAACAAGTTATTTTTGTTCTACAATTTCGCGCCAAATGGTGTGGTTTTAGGCATTTATAGCAAGCACATTTCTTTTTTTAAAATGTCCCTTTTTTCTTGTAATGATAAGCCGGAAACGAAACTACAGTCATAAATCTTGTGGAATTGATTACAGAAGACGCAGTTCATATTTTCCTCCATGCATTCGGATTTTGTAAACAAATCTGTAGCGGTCGGAATCTTTGGTTTATTATGTCTATTTGAGAGACCATATGCGCTTTTCGTTGCAGGGGGGGGAAGAAGACTGTCGCCGATCGGATACTTTTTGCTGTTGCGAAACTGTTGACCTTGTGCGTTCGCGGGATGAAAGTTCTGCGTGTAAAAATGACATTAAATCTTTTATGTTATAATCGGTGCCAACATTTTGTGTTCTACGAAATTCAAGCGTTAATTCTGAAGGCAATAAAAAACTTCAAAATCATCGTACACAGCAAAGCGCTGTAAGATTCCGATACATCTAACGCTTCGAGACATCTAATCTGTGTTTGTACTTTATCATACAAGTTACGAAATGTTTTTATGTCATTCGCATTTTTTAATGATTCAACTTTTAGCAAATTATTCATGTGCGCATTAATAAGAATGTCTCTCCTTCCAAAACGGTCGTGTAAAATTTGAATTGCTAAATCATAATGTTTCGGCGATAACGGAAGTCCTTGAACGCAACTAGCAGCTGTTCCTCCTAAATATGCTTTCAGGTAATTAAATTTGTCTACTTTGTTCAATGATTCGTTATTATGTATTGAAGACTCAAAACTATTCCAAAAAGTAAGCCATTGACTACTGTTCCCATAAAATACGGGAATCGAAAGTTTTGGTACTTTAACATTAGGTATATCTTTTATATTTTGGAGTGTTCGGTGTATTTAAGTCATGATCAAGTTCCTTAATCCGTTTCTTAAGCCTGAATTTCCATAACGTTACCTTCTCGCAATATTGTTCTGTAATTTCGAATTCATTTTCGAATTCATCTACACTCAGAATTGGTTCAACTTCTACATCGGCATTAGATAGTGTTTCGGTTTTAGCATTAAGCTGTTCTAACAATTCTTCGTTCTCATTAATACTACCTTCAGATTTATTTAATTCACTTTCGATTTTCTTAAATAGTTTTGTAACGGCAGTTCTTAAGATAATTATATTCTTTTTTAATTTATCTACTTCGGCCATTATCTTTCTTAGATTCAAACACTTACACAAAAAATATACGTGTCATGAAAAACAAATATTTAACTCTTACTTAGAAAACAAAATTATTCTTCTGCTGAATACTTCAAGAACAAGTATTAAAATCTTCAATTTTAATATTCAGCTTTTGAATTCACTTTATTAGAACTTTACAAAAACCTGGCGTCCCTGTTCGGGCGCCATAAAAATCTTGCATCAGGTTCTTCTATTTACAATAAAATTAATGTAAAATTCCTTACCTGCTGCATCTTCAGTGTTCGCAACGCCAGGCTTCTAATAATCACGTTTTCCAGTAAGAGTTTCTGTTAGAATTAACAGGCCATCTTGTCTTTTACTTATTTATTGAAATAAGACACTAATATACACTATTTACAAGGTAGGTGATAATTATTTTAAGACAGTACATTTTAATTGTTTTTCTGAGTCTGAAGTTTCGTCTTTACGCTCCTCAGAGCGGTTCCAATCTAGCCTCGTTCTCAGAACTCAATTACAGAAAAAGTAAAGGAAGAGATGCCCGCCATCTAGTGGCAAGAATGTGACATTGTTCCATTTGGCACTTCTTGTAAGTCTGCTGCATGATCATTGCAATCATCCGCCGCATAGCTAGCTATTAATGGAAGCTTTCGTAAAGAATGGTATTGGAATGGTAAATTTCGGTATTGGAGCAGTTGAAACATTCCATACACTTCATTAAATGCCCTACCAGCAATTATGGCATCAGCCTACGTTATCTTCGCAGCCCGAGTCAAGGACTCCCCCACTCGTGACAGAGTGCACGACCAAGTCTTAAAGACATTTGTTTCTTCTTCGTCCATCATATTTAGAAACTGCAAAAAATCGCATATATTATATCCATGACCATTGTCAAAACTGATGGTCTTGCGAGTTTTGTATATCCCATTGTACATTACCCATCGTGCTCATCTTCTGATTAGCTTGCTTGTGCACTCATTTGCATAAATGTTTTGGCTGCACCGGCGCAGATGTCTGCATGGTAATTCATTTGCTTGTTCAATGAAAGGCATTTTATATAAGCATAAAATGCCATTTAAAGCAGTGTATATTACATGTGCATGCAATACTATATCAGAGAAAAGTGTACTCGAAAATCATAGCTTTTGAATTTCCTTGCGTATTAGTTCCTCAAACAGTCAAAAGACTACATATACTGTTTTTTGAGACGCTTCGATTGTAGAGACCTGCGAATGAGTTCTTAGAATTTACGAAATTGTATATAGCAAGAAATAAATTATTTGTATTGCAATAATTTTTGTGGCTCTGACGACTCAGTCTTTAGCAGAAAAAAAAGTCGACACAATTCTCAGGGAAATTCCAGTAGGTTGATAACATGGGGAATTAAAAGGCCACAATGTTATTTCTTCACATGTCTAATGCCGAAGTATATGTCTGCCAATAACAGATTTGAGAAAATTGAAGGGGGTTTATAATTTCAGAAGGAAATTTTCTTCAAGTATGAAGCAACGCTGAACATTTTGCGAGCTTCAGCTAAGACTGCTGAACACTAGGAATTCGATTCCAGGTGATTGAGCTGGCTGCGTGATTGTTTTTTGTGGTTTTTCAAATGTGCCCCGTAGAATATCCTACACGAAGGTAATCCTCCCTTTAGGTAGGTAGCTCTTATGCCTTTCCTATAGTCATACAACCATTCACCCAATCAGAAACATATTATTCGCACATTTAAAAGTAAAATGCATTTCGGCTGATTTATTACACACAGGTACAGTTTTCTACTTATATTTAAGTAGGGCTTGCTTGACACTAGTAGTGTTAATGCGTCCTTAAAGATGTATGATAAAAAATTAGACAGAAAGCATTAACTAGCTGCTGTACATTATGCTCTTTTATTTTCCTGAACTCAATTAAGGTAATATAATTTAAATAATTAATCATAGAAGTAAGCAAAGCGTTCAGCATATTTAGAAGGGGAAGTCGTAGCATATTGTATACATTTCATCCAGTAAAAAAAAAAAAAAAAAAAAAAAAAAAAAAAAAAAAAAAAAAACGAATAATATTAGATTTCACTTTTGCATGCATACTAAGGAGATTTCAAAATGCCTTTTAATGTACTCCTGAGTAAATCACTATTGCAGTTAACTGCTCCATATTTTTGAAGGTAATTATAAAGCAAACGGAAATAAGTTAAGGATGTTTTGATGTCAAACTTTGTCCTTACTAAATTCCAACTCATAAATAGCATAAATCAACTTAAAACCATGCAAGTTTGTCGTAAAAGATGGTTAAATAGCCAGAGTAGAGGGTAATTAGCATTTTCAGCTTAATTTATTCTCTAACTTCTTAAATACTTTAATGCTTATTAGGGTGTATTTGATATCTTACTAATAAAATATGATTAAAGAAAAGATCTTTACGAAATGTTTTGACTGTTATGGAATCATATTTCATTCAGATTTACTTCAAAAGCTGACAATAATTCCAATTTAATTCTTAAAGAAAAATTTGCCACTTATGTCTCATTTATAGGATAATAATATAAGTTAAAGTCCACTAATTTTACCGCGGCGAAGAGCTCAGTATTTAGTCTGCCATTGGCATGGGGCCTTGTGCACTTTATAGGTGCCAGCTCGGCATAGCCCAGTTCCGTCCCGTTTTGAAGGAGAATATCCGAGGAACCGGTTCAAGGATCTCTCATCCTTTTCTTCTGCCGCTAAACCACTCGAGAGGATTTTGGGTTAGCTGTTTATTTTAAGTACTCCCATGCCGCAAATCCAAATACTTAACAAGAATCTAAGCCTTCTCTGGTACTCGAAGCCGGGCCCAACGATACGGCGACCAGCATCACTATCCCCTTTATCAATCAGAGTGGCATCCTTTGTTTCTGAGGCTTTAGTTATTGTCATGATTTTGATATTAAACGAATATCGAAATTTCATGCTACACTATTAAGACAAAACTTTTATAATCATAAATGTATCATAGTTTATCTCGATTTTTGTGAAAGAGTTTTAAATCAAACACTTCAAAACAGAAAAATAGAGAGAAGTTAATCATAATACGTGTATTTAAAAGTTAAGGGTGTTAATATTTTCATGCACTAATGATGCTTTCTGCCTATGTAATAACTTGCATTGATTGCGTTCAAGAATTATGAGGTTAAGATTTTTTTGCTTGTCTATTTCGCAAGAAACTAGACTTCTTGCTGAGATGAAAATATAGCCACTATTTCCTGTTGACCCATTCAGAAGTTACATAACATATAAGTCTTTCATTTGTTTTCTGATAAGTTATTTTCACGTGTCATACGGATTTCAGGTATACACATTTTTCCTGAATCCAACGAAAGATGTTGAATTTTTCGAGAAATCACCTCCAAACAAGTCTCTTTCTTGCAGTCTTCCACAACCTGGGGGGGGGGGGATAAAAACATAATCTGAAAGCCTTCAGATTTTACATTACGCTCAAAGGGGCATTTTTTAACGTTTTCTGTGCTACCTTTATTTATTAAATAGCATGTTCTTCGCACTTAAACCCTAAATTCTGTTCAACAGCAATATCGCATAAGCATACCTTTAGAATTTCCGATACACAGTCTTGCGCCATCGAGATAAATATGTTTTCGTCCCGTACAATATTGCTATTGCTCGCTTTGAAACTGTTGAATTTGTTAATAAAAATTCGTTAAAGTGATACTAAATATGAAATCGATAAAATTCAAATTTCAAATTCTAAATTCGTGCTTCCAAATGCCCATAGTCAGTGAAGATTACATTATTCAAAATTTGATGGCTCTAGGTACCGCTGTTTTATCACGAGAAACATACATATATTTATGCAGATTCTTCATTATTTAATTTCTTTAAATAAAACACAGGGCTCTAATATTTGGTGGCAACAATTTGAAAAGTAGACCGACATTTATAGTGAACCAACGCAAAATGCTAAAACGAAATTAATAGCTCTTCTGAGCTAACGCCCTTTGGGCTAAAACGACTTCCACTCCTTCTTTTGATACCATCGAACACCCACTTTTCATTCACCCTTCTACCCCTATCCTTTTGGAAACTTGTTTTCATCAATCTCCACAACCACGTCTTAACTATCAATCGTTTCCCTTTTTTTACACATATATCTATGCACATATCTCTACCGAAATTCTTACAGTCAACCACAGTTTTATTCGGTCAGGCATTTACCTCATTCATTAGCAGATTCGTTCCAGCTTCATATGACCACAAATAAGTAAAAATTAAAATATCAGTTATACTCATCTTGCATTCTTCAAACCATGTACTCTTCCTTATGGACGTCTTACAATGATGATCATTTGCGTTTTTCTCACGAGAGACACACTCATAGCCATCCGCCCACCAGCGGCCGAGCGGTAAAATCCTGAACACTGGTAGTTCCGATTTGGATTCGACTCCAGGTGAACGGGCTGGCTGCATGGGCGTTTTCTTGGTTTTCACCATGTGTAACGTGTACGCAAGTTAGTTTTCCTTAGAAAGTCCTCCACGATGGCGTCACTTTTCTTACAAGTAAACCCTTCTCTCCTTTGATACCGGTTTTCCGGAAACCCATATATTTTCTGAAAGCGTATTCCCCAAGTAGAAAAACTGTGAACTCTTAGGGGCAGAGGGATAAGCGTTTAGGAGCTATAGGACCCACACGGTATCAATAAAATGTTGGAAACATGAGACCAAACGTGGCTAAAATGTTCGTTTCACGTATTTATATGAACTAATAATATGGTAAGAAGGTGGAGATATCAATATAAAGGAAAAAAACAACTAGTTGAAACGAAACAATATACATTGGGATGTTGAAAATGTGACTTGGTATTACTTCAAACAAAATCTATTACAAGAGACAATGTGCAATTCATCAAATAAACATTGAGACGGACAGAAAGACAGTTAATATTGGGCATATTTTACAAAAGCGATAGCCTCACACTTTGCACACTCATCATTTATCAATGACTCGAAGCCGCAATCCATTGGCGCAATCCACATTTCAGATTCGTCGTCCAAGTATCCGCCCTCATAAAAAGCATACTTAATCAAGTTTTTGAAACGATGAGCGCAGAACTGATATAGTGAAAAGTCTGCAGGACCGGAAACCTATGGCGATGCCAAATGTGCTCCTGTGTCTCGATAATGCTTGTGTCCATTATGTAACGAACAACAGATTTGTAGTGTTTGAAGAAATGAATAACCAGAGGCTGAACCTTTTCCGTACATTCTTTTCAGGTACAATTTTTTGTAGGAATTTACCATCAGGTACTTCGGAAGCAGACAATGCATGAACATACAAGAAATAGAGAAGTCATTACGGGAAATATGTCCATCTATACACACTTTAATGATACTTTATAGGTCCTATAGTTCTAAACGCTTGTCGATTCTGCCCCTAAGACTTCACAGTTTTTCTACTTGTGACATAAGCTTTCAGAAAATATATGTGTTTTCGGGAAACCGGTATCAAAGGAGAGAATTTTAACTTGTTAGACAGATAACTCTCGCGAGCTTTGCCATAATTAAATAAACCAAACCATAGCCATCCGATTGATCCCTATGCTCGACCAAGCGCATATCTTTTGTACAAACTGGACTTTCATACCGAGAACTAATTAAACCTTCATTCACACATCAACCATTAATAGCTTTCTTATCCTTTCGCATTAAATCATGAAACAGGAAATGAGTATTTATCTTACTAGACTTACTTATCTTCTTTGTACAGAGGACGGAACAACGATTAATTAGAAACAACCAGCTAATGAAAACCAACGGTCAATTAACGGCAGTTAAAATTCCAATAATTCAAAATTTTGAAATGATTTGCAGAACGTGATGCCCATACTACAAATTACGAAGCCCATCGATCACTAAATTAAGAACATTGTATGGAAATTATGCGTATTAAAGTCAGTACAGCTTCCATTCTATGCCAATGTTCATCCGTCTTACTGGATCTGCAGGTGCTGTTGTGCCAGTATTTCTGCATTGATTCATTTTCTGTTGGTTAGACATTTGGAGAACGTGTTAGCCAAATACTCAAGCAGAATACGCTATGCTTGCTAAAAGTGGAGTAAAAATGGCAAAATGAAAATATGGTATGGTGGAGAAATGAAAATATGGTAGAATTTCGAGCCTTAAGTTATATAATAGAGGCTAGTCAAAGTATGGCTAAACACTATTACATGGTATTGCTTTGAAGCTACAACGCAGGACACTAATTTCTGTGCTGCAGTTTAAGATAAGTCAAAACAATGATCCTCTTCTTAACAATCTGTGGTGTTCCAGACACCCCGGGGTTAATATTGCTAAATATCTACAGCAAACTTATGTTACTGACAATCTGTTTCATTGTAATGTATATATATGTATATACACGCATTGTATATGAGGATACTTGGTTCTGTGCAACACACCTAGTGTCTTGACTAGGATGCGAGCTGTCGTTATACGATCTCCAACAATGATGTGAAATAGATCGTCTCGGACACTAGTGAGTGGGGACCATTGAGATCCTTTACGTGACTCTGCGTGGCCATTCTGGTTCCACTTACTGCAAATTCTCATAACAGTCACTAGATCTCGACCACTATGAATCAGGAATTTTGCGGTATTATAATCTGCAGTCTTGGTAGGCTGCGTGCCTCTTTCGATTGAATTCTAATGTGCGCTGGTTTTTAATTCGTTCTTCTCACACAAACTTTGCACAACCTCCAACAGAAGAGTAAACTCAATTACCGACAGTCCGGCTTTTGTGGTGCTTTTCTTCGAGGTACTGTTACTTTTGTCTTTAGTATATGCACACCATAAAATACGTAACAGTTTTCACATCCCAACGAGTTCTGTCTTTTACACAAACTTCAGATTTATTGTGCGCTTCCTTCATGGTGTAGCAATTTCAGTGACCAGGAGTGTAAATTACCGTAAAATAATTTGAGTAAAATAATCATAAGTCTTTTATGACCGTTGTTTGTTGGTGAAAATAATAAAAATAATATTTGCTAACGCGCTGGTATTAGATAAATGACTCAACAAATTAGCTTTAAAAGTTGCATAAAGGAAGTATAACAATTTTATGCCTCTCCTTAAAAAGGTGATTTAAAGTATAAAATTTGATATATGTATGAACAAATAAAATGCAAATGTTAAGTATCTAGAAACTATCGGAATCTATAGATATTACACTATTCATTCGGGAACAAATCTTAAAAACTGTAAGTAACACGAAGTTTCAAAAACAGTAGTTAAATCTTTTGATTTTTTTCATGGACAAATATATTGTTGATGGATTCTTTCTACAGCTTAATGACCCAAGCAAATGATTTCTTTCTTTCTTTTTTTAACTATAATTTATTCGCCTATTTAACGCTAACTTTATTCTAGAACTACTTTACTTTTGCAAAATAATAAGTGCTATAATACTTAGATAAATAAGAAACGACTTCGCTCAAAGAATAGACAGTTGAAGAATTTTTCTAAATATTTCTGCTTTAGGATACAAGTTTCTCTAACAGCAATACTTTTTAATTAAGTAATTCTGAATTTTATTTGATTTGAAAAATAAACTTATATTTCATGTAAATGTTTCATAAAATAAGTAAATTGTTCAATATTTATTACAGATTTGCACATCAGGTATTTCTACAGTATGCTTTTGGTATAGTCTTCTAAATAATCATAACATATGTTGGTTCACTTAAGTTGTACCTATCAATAAATATATTGTTTACCAAGATTTTCCTCCTCTTAAGTCTCAGAACTCATTTGAATTCGTGTAGAGAAGGGGTCTTCAACCTGTGGCCCTCTATGTATTTTGGTGGCCCCACATTTGAATTTGAAGAATTTGAAGAAATTTTGATTTCAAGAAAAATTGCCTTGTCAGCTTTTTGTCGTAAATTTTTTTTCCTCTTATTCTTGATATTTAAAAAACATTTAATTGACATGCCTGATATTTAAGATAACATTTCCTGTAAATGACAAATTTTTCAAAAATTTCACTTTTTCTTATGTAATTTATGTTATGTAATATTGTTCCAACTCAACTTCAATTAGAATTTATAGATTTACAGTGTAACTATGCAGGAAGATGCAAGTTTCCTGAAAATCCTACATTAATTAATTTTTATTCGAAGTATGTGACCGAAGACAAGTATCGAGGAATTCGTAAACATGCACTTTTCATGCCTTCTATCTTTGGCAGTACCTACATATGTGAACAGCTTTTTTGTAAAATTAAAATCCTAAAATCAAAACCAAGAACACGGCTGACAGACAAACACTTGAAACTTTACGAATTGCAACAACACAGATTTAACCGGATATTGAAGCTTTAATCAAGTAAAACAATGTCAAATTTCACATTAAAACTAAAGTAACTACCATTTCTTGCCAGTAATGTAAGTTTTTTTTTTCCTTTTTTTTTATTGCAAATGCATTTTGTAACATCGTTTTGTACAATCATCTTTATACTTTTTTTCATAGTTAAAAATGATTTAAAACATTTTAATTCGATATCCATCTGACGTTTTAGAACCAGTGTATATATATATATATATACAAATCTGTAACACTATCTCTTCGCTTAGAATCAGTTGTGGTCTTGCAAAACAAACCTCCCTTTTTTATATAAATTTTCTGACTATACTATTTTTTTTGACAGACATGTGGCCCGCAGATCCTTGTGAATTCATTGATATGGCCCTCCAGCGTGAAAGGTTGAAGACCCCTAATGTAGAGGATGCAAAATAAGAGATTTAAAATTTCTGTCTGCTCGGCAGAGGAAGAGCAGCTGTATTGCCTATGAAATGTGTGTCATGCGAGTGCTAAGTATTTAATTTTTATCTATCAGTGCTTTATTTATTTTGTGCTTTTTAATGGATAACTGATTTTAATTATTTTTGAGCATAAGTTTTTTTTTAAACTTTAGTCTTTCTTTTTTGGGGAAATAAAGAGGCTGTTTAAAACATCAGCAATCATTTATATAATTGCCCGGATCACAACTAGTGTATTGCCAAGTTCAAATATTTTTGCAGTCCAATAATTTAATATTTAAAATTCTTCATATAATTCTGTTGTTAATATATATAATATCAAGGGACATGTGTAATTTTTGCCAAATTCTATCACTTCGCAGGGAAAACCTAATGGACGACCAGAGTTTATTTAGCAAAATATAAATAAAAGTTTACAAATCACATTGTCTGTCTGATGTGATTTTCGGAAGTTAAAAGTAGTATATATTTTCCGAAGAGTCATATTTAATGATCTGTCTGCATATTATGAATTGGACTGGATTATTCAATTATGGGAAAGCACGCGATAGCTATCTGCCTGAAGGGAGCGATGCCTTCGTGGAGGACTTTCTAAGAGGAACTGGCTCGTATACACGTTGCATATGAGGAAAACCACGAAAACGCCCATGCAGCCAGCCCGTTCGCGGGATTCGAACCTCGGACTGCTGGCCACCGTAAATGCAACACCCTGAAGGAAGCATGCAAATAACATGAAATTTACAACATGCAGTAGCGGAAGTAAGATATACAAAGGACAGCGGAGGGATAGTGGCCTACCCAGAGTGTGGATTATCTTTCAGGGAAATCGGTAGTCGTGCTGAACGAAACCAAACAACTGTAATGCGGATATGCGACCGCTGGATGCAGGAGGGTGCGACGACCGATGAGTTCGATTGCATCCACCTCAGTGCACCACTTCACGTGATGACAGGAACATTGCGCGCATGACAGTGACGGATCGCTCAGTCACATCACGAACCATAGCACAGCACATTTAGTCTGTAACGCATCATCCAGTGTCTGCGCTTACCATTCGACGCCGTTTACAGCAGAGTGGTCTGTCCGCAAGACGTCCATTGCTTCGTCTATCCTTGACGCAGAACCACAGACGTCTCCGCCGCCAATGGTGCGATGAAAGAAGGATGTGGATGGCAGAATGTAATGAAATTGTCTTTACTGGCGAGTCACGCTTCTGTCTGCAACACCACGATGGTCGGCATGTATTTCAACTAATGCACCCATTGTGGAAATTTCTGGTTCTAGACAAATTGCCATTACGAGTATGAAGAAATATTATATAAATATATGGAAAGATGTGTGGAAAAGTTCAACAAGGAAAAATAATTTGTTGATTAATATTGAAATTACAGATAAAGTTCTAATCTATGATGACAGTGATATGAATCAGATTATCACCGGACATGGTAGGTTTCCTCATTATTTAAAAAGATTTCATGTACAAGATAATGATCTATGTCCAAATTGTAATGTTTTGGGTGATGCCAAACACTTCGTGGTGGACTGCCAATTGACTGATTTTATTAGACGAAGTTTTGTGATATACATTTTGATTTATTGAATTTTGATTTTAAACATTTGAAATTATATGCAAGAGAATTGATGGCCTTTATTAATGGCAATAGACATGCGATTGGGGTTTTTAACTAAGTTCATTTTATTTTCAATGTGTTTATTTTAGGATGTCTTTTTCGTCGTGTTTTGATGATATGTGTGACTGTATGTCATATTTTCGTTGTGTGTTTTAAGTGTGTTTTCCTTCCTTATTTTATGCTTTCATTTTTACTAATACAGTTTTCTCGATTTAGTTAATTTTGGTTTTCTTCTTTCCTGTTGTGTCGTTGATCCAACCATTAAAAATAAATAAATAAATAAATAAAAATTATATAGTCGTATGGCAACCTTGCTGGATGTATAATAATTGTTTTCTTTAGTTGATTATACTAACATTTTTAGTTACTCGGAATGTGGTGTGAATGGGACGCCCCCTTTTTGGACCATAAGATCACTTTGTGATCAGGCGGGTTGGGGCGTTCTAGCAAAAACAAAACAAAACAAAACCACGATGGTCGGATTCGAGTCTGGAGACACCGTGGAGAAAGGATGCTGAACAGCTGCGTTATGCACCGCCACACTGGTCCTGCACCGAGTATTATGTTATGGGGTGGTATTGGATATCACTCTTGCACTCCTCTAATACGCATTGCCGGTACTTTAAACAGCCAGCGCTACATCTCCGAGGTGTTGCAGCCAGTTGTCCTTCCTTAGCTTCAGAGTTTGCCCACAACCATATTTCAATAGGATAATGCGTGATCCCACGTGGCACGCATTGTCCAAGGGTTCTTCGTCAATCGCCAGATTGAATTGCTTCCCTGGCCGGCTCGCTCTCGGGATCTTTCGCGGATAGAAAACATGGGATCCATGGTTGCTGAACGATTGACCCAGATTACATCCCAAGCTGCCATACCAAATCAACTTTGGCAACATGTGGAAGCTGCTTGGTCTGCTGTACGCCAAGAACACATCCAAAGTCTCTTTGAATCAATGCCGAGACATGTGGCAGCGATGATCTCCAACAATGGCGGCTACTCTGGCTATTGATTCTAGAAGGAACCACACATCACAGAAGTCTATAAATTTAATCATTTGATACTTGGTCAACATGTTATATACTAAATAAATTTTGTTGTGATATCTCTTGTCTTTCTTGTAATTTTGTTGTGATATCTTTTTTTGAAATTTGGGTGTACCAGTGTACCAGTGTTCCAGTGTACCATTGTTCAGCATCTTTACCGCTCGGCCGCTGGGGGGGCCCTGCATATTATGTAGTAGTTAATAGTTCGCATAGCCTTTCATTTAAGTTAAATTCATAAGCTTTATGTGAATAAAAAGTATATTTTAGGATCACTAATTTTAATCAGGCTTTTATCCATAGTAATTGAGTGCATTAAGAATTTTTCAATTCATCTATAACAAAAAAAACTCGTATTTAAAATTGGCATATTGATACTATGAAATAAAAACATGTGAATTCTATCTCATTTGAGCTATACAAGTTTAAGTAGCTCATTAACTGTGTGAGAAAACAACTGGATAAAATTAATCAAATTAAATCAATAACAAATAAAATTTGAATATTTTTAGTTTCTCATTGAATGACAGTCAAAAGCTGGACATTTTGAAGTGAAAAACTATATTTCAGCATTACATTGTTTTTACTGATTGTGACTAAAAAAAAGAAGAACATTTATGTTGGAGATTCAACTTGAAAACGATTTGCATATTTTAAACCTTAAACCTTATTAAAAAGTAACATTTTACTTTCCTATAATTTGAAAATAAAAGATTAAAAATATTTCGAGACTGCCAAATAAATTCTTTTCAATTACAGTTAAACAAGAAATGCATAAGTACAAAAGATAGTTTGTACTTCTTAAATTTTTCGTAAAAACAAAATTTGAAATCGTGACTAACAATTCTCTGCAGATGAATGGTTGAAATGACTTTATTTTCAATAATCTAGTCTTGGAAATGATTTAAAGGTTCAATACACTAAAAAAACTATTAAAAAACTATTAATTTATTTTATTTGGTAGCAAACTCAACAGTATGTCTTTCTTTAGAACATTTCTTTTTATGTAGCCTACTGATTGTATTGAATACAATAATTGTAATTCAGTTTAGTTCAACGCAGGAGAATTTAATGACTAAGGAAAGGTTTCGATTTTTTTTGTATGCTATATTTATAAATGAGGCATCTCATCATTTGAAAAACAAAATACCTTCATGTTATTTGGAAGGATTCACTAAATCACTTTATAAAATGAAAATGACATGCCACTCTGATTTTAAGGGCAACCAGTCTTTTCTCTTTCTTTCCTTTCCTTTTTAGTTCCCAAGACTATGATTAAATGGAACATTAGCAAGGACAATAACGAGGAAGAAATTTTTAAATTGGAACTGAGATAATTTTCAAGAAAGCTTCATCAAGATTTTTTTTCCTTTGGAATTCTCAAGTCAGTGTGAATCAAAAGAACGTTCCAGCTTTTGTTAGCGAAGCTTAGCAATTACTAAACTACAAAGGAAACAAGCTAGTGAAGGGGAAAAAGGCCTAATTACTTAAAATGGATGTTAGAGACTTATTAGCGTAATACTTAAGCGTTTTAAATCATATTATGTAAAATTTGAAAGTGACAGTAGCATTAAAATATGATCTGAAAAATTAATATATATGATAGGGTTCCATTTTTATTTTTAAATCCTTCATTAATAACTTTTAAGTACGTTAATTAAGTACATTATGTAACATTCATTTTGTAATTCTGCTCTACAAAATGTAAAAATCAGTAAGAAAGAAAAAATACCAACGCTATGGAAAAGAAACCCACATTTGAATGCTTAATCAAAACGTAAATTCTGTAACTCGACAGCATCTACAAAGCTAATATTATAAAGGGAATCAGTTCTTGCAAAGCCAGATTATTTTGATGACTAATAAAAGTAAAGAAACCTTATTTAAAACATAATCTTATTAAACTAATCAAGAAAGCAACCTTAGACTGGTGAAGATTTTGTTAGGCTCCTTTTTTGCTTAATTTTTGTATTAGCATAGTTCCCTTCCAATTATACAACCTTATTGTTCAAAACAATTAATGCGTTTAGTTGGGTGTTCCTATACCTCACATGTTACAGGGAAACCACTCAAACGGCTTTATGTTTCTAGCTAATTCGTGCCTTTTGTAGAGGTAGCTGCGTTAGAGACGATACCTTCTGTGGTGGTAGTTGCGTTATCCAGTCGTTATTGCTCAATACTAGCGTTTATTTATGCTCTAAAATATTGTCCGTCTATATTGTCCTCCTTTACAGGTGGTCTTCATAAGAGGTTTTACTGCATTTATTACCGAAATTACGCTGTTGCTGCAGTTATTCCCAATAAGAAATATTCTGTTACAGATCTGAAAGAAACACAATGGTTGTGGGAAAAAACTTGCTTCATTCGTTCAATTTCAGTTACATATTTAGACAATGGAAACAAACTTTACATCTTATGCTTCTAAATTGGAATTTGTTCAAAGCAACAAAGACCTGTGCCCTTCATTTACAAGTATTGCTATTGTGATTTATCTCACGTATAGCAACATAAGGACAAGTCTACGAATCGTATGATGGCGAAGAACACAAAACTGCATCTGTCTTTGGCATGAACCTTGGGCCATATATAAGTAACAGAACAACTTTTCCCGTTTCGTCCCATTTCTGAGAGACAGACCCCTAGAGGACGCGTCCAAAAGTCTCCAAACCATCTTCCCGTACCACCAAACCACTCGAGAGGAACTTCAGTTCTCCGTGTATTTAAAAAACCCAGATGATGCAAAGACATTTATAAACATTCAAATCTTCTCCTGAATTCGAGACGCGCCTGAAGATATGGCATTCAGCAACGCGAATCACTATACCAATCAAGGCGGCATTTACAAGTATAAAAGAAAGTTACAAGGAGAGAAAACAAAAGTTGAGTAGCTGTATAGTGGGAGAGGCAAAGTTGAGGAGTTGGAGTTTGGCTTAAGTAAGAAATGAAAAATTATATTTTAATTAAGAAAGGAAAAAATAATTTTAATTTTACAACAAAGATCAGAAAGAGAAATACGATTTTATTTTGTAAAAACGTTTTGTTCATCAACTTGACTGGGGAAGTAGGAGAAAAGTCAAAGTATGGATGCTAGTAAGTTAACGGCAAAAAGTATATATTTATGTGGAGGTATAACAGGACTGGGATATAAATGGCCTTTTATTGGTAAAGAGACATTTACATACATACAGTTGTTACACATCCAGTAAATACTTAATTTTCAGGTTTGAGTATTTTCTGTGATAAGTAACAAGAAAAAATAGAAGGACACTATGCTCTGTTTTTAAAGTTTTAATTAAAAATACAGAAATGCTGTTATGAACAAATGTAATTTTGAGCGGGATAATTTCTTTATGAAGGTCTCCTGTTTCAGTACAAAATTTTCTAATGCTTAAAATTTGGTTAATTATAGTGTTGACAATTACGTTTTTAAAGATATTGAAGCTCCAATTAAGTAATTTATTGGTTGAACAGCATTTCGGGGGGACCAAAAAGCTTCAGGTTTTTTACACTTTGGAATTTTAACATCAAAATAACCAATATTGTTGCTACTGGTATTGGTTTTGTGACTGTTTTAAGTCTTAAACATTCTGAATAGATATATATATTGGCGTTTTCAACAAAACCAAATTTATTGAAGGAAATAATGTCATCACTGTACCTAAACGTAAAATTAAATTTTTTAGGTTGTTCCCAATTTTGCGAGAAATAAAATTTTTTATACAAAATGAAAAGGCTTAAAAATTGCGGTAGAACATATCGTGCCGATGGGTATTCTATTAATCTGTTTGAATACTTTAGTTTTAAATTTAATAAAATTTTTTAAAAGTGAATAGTTGAGGAAAATAATCCATTCTTCAAAGTTAAGCATATTATTAAGTTCCGAAAAGAAGCGGTACAGTAAAATAAGACTGTTTTTAATTTCATTTAACGACGAGAGGTGTAAAGATTTTCAAAATCATAATTATTTGTATTATTAATGCAACTATTTTATTGGGTTTTATGACTTTTATACTTTTTAGTAATTCAGTTCTCGTGTTGTTTTTTGTAAGTATTGTTGGCGATGTGACTACAATCCATTTTTCAAAAAAATTTTTTGGAAATCAAAGTCGATGTTCTTTTTCCAGTTTTTAGAGCCTATAGCAATAGGCTCTAAAACCCTAGCCTATAGCAATCTGAATTTAACTGGTGTTTCATGAAATATAGGAAGAGCATGAAGATTGAGGAATTTCTAACAGTAAAATTTGTTTCAAATATGTAATTTTTCGGTGCGAATTTTTAAAAAAATTTTCTATGGAAGGCAAAGAATTTGTTGATTTTGATCTCAATGTTGTAATAGGAAAGATTACTAGTAATTTGATTTTCAAGCTCTTTTCTAATAACTTAAAAATATTTTTTAAACTATGCTAAACTTATTGTTTGCTCAATGGAAAGGAAGAAATTGACATTTATTTATCTGATTACATTATAAATTTCTGAGCATTTTTTGTAAAATTTTGGAATTTTTGGATTTTAAAAGTTGTTTTCAATAACTTAAGAAATTATTACTCAAGAGCATATTAATAGTGAGCTCAAATTTATTACTAGGTTTGACAACCTGCTTATTAATAAAATATAAGACGGAATTTGGTACTTAGTTTTATGCATTTAAGATTTCGAAGTTTAAAATTTTCTATCATTTCCATGTTACATGTAATAATGTGTATATGAACCTAAAGGTTTTAACGTATTTGAAGCAAATTCTTGTATTAACACTGAAAATGGGAAAACTTTTAATATGTAAAAAAAAATATTAATACTGATTTGGTCTATAACTGGGTGCAAAAATTCAATGAGACAAAAGTTGGGTTTTATTTTTGGTTTCGGAAGAATTTTATATGTTAGAAAAGTCTTCAATAGTCTCTTCGACAATAGTATTTTTGAAGTGTAGTTGCAAAAGTTGTTTTTCTAAAATTTTAAGTTTTTTAAAAAAATTTATTTGAGAACATAGTAGAAGTTTTTAGTATTTTCTACGCCAAGTGCCCTTTTTAATTTCATTTTGGTAAATTTGAAAATTTTCATAAACGCAAGAGTTACTCTATAAGGCAGGGGTTCTCAAACGGTGGTACGCGTACCACTGGTAGTACGGAAGAGAAAAATAGGTGGTACGCAAAGAAGTAAAGTATTTTAACAATTAAATTCAAAATTAAAACCCCAACATCCTGATTGACTTTTTTCTCTAGCACTCTTAAATTTATGCTATCTGAGCTTTGTTCATGAGTAGTGGTGGTAGTAGTACTTTGTAGTGGTGGTACTAAAGGTTTTCAATTTTTGTTTAGATGGTACTTAGATGGTACGTGATAGTGAAAAGGTCGAGAACCGCTGCTATAAGGTATTTCTCTCGCCTTCTTAGCATGCCTTCGTAGTGTAGTGCTCAGCACGCTGGGCGCGTATTACAGAGGTCCATGGTTGGGTTCCTGGCGAACGCGTTGCTCATTTTTCGTCTCTCCTGCTTTCAAATAACCTCCCGTCTCTGCAGTGGCGCCCGAACTAAAAAAGGTGGTGGATTATGATTCTCCATCACCAGGATTTTGCTATCAGGTCCCCTGAACCTCAGTATCCCTTTAAAACGAGGGAGTATATAAGGTATTTCTCCCGCCTTCTTAGCATGCCTTCGTAGTGTAGTGGTCAGCATGCTGGGTGCGCATTCCAGAGTTCCGTGGTTCGATTTCCGATGAAGTCGTTTCTCATTTTTCATGCCTCCTGCTTCCAAAAAAATCATAAAGACTCTACAACGCTAATCGTTTTTATATTGATCGGAAATAAATGCACTGATTGCAAAGGTACAGAGTGTATTTAGCTTTTGAATCTTTTTTTATTATTCTGAGTAAGAACAAAGTCCAAGATTAAATAGATTAAATTAATATAAATTAAAAGAGTCGAATAAAGTGAGCCCAAGATTTCAATACTCTAAAAGCTGTGGCTTTAACAATATTTAAATTAACCTTAATAGTAATAGGCTTTGTAATTTTAGAGTTGCTAATTTTGAATTTTTTAATGAAATGCTCCGCTATTTTTATAATTAAGGCTTTTTTGATTAATGTTCTGTTTTTTTAATTAATGCTCTGTGATTTGGTATTTTTAAATTAGTTGATGTTTAAGTTATAAGGTGGTTTCAGTCTGCTAAGTATAGCTAATACTGCAAATTTTGTATGTAATAAGGTAAATCCAGTTAAGTGTTTTCGAGGATTTTTATTTTTGTTTACATTACTAATAGAAGTATTATTTTTTTCATGGGTCAAACAATTGAGATCGTGAGACACCTTAATACTGATTTTCATTAGCTTAGCAAAGTGATAAAAGTATATAAGGGGCTCCATAATTTGCAGAAGAATTAGTGAAGGAAATTGCAGACAAAAATTCAAATTAGATAGCTAACCCCCTTGAGAAGTTATAATTAGGGAAAAAGGAGAGAGGTATTTAACAGAAAATTCAATAGATGCTCTATAAGCTTCAAATCTAAAATACAAATATAAAAACTGAAGACTATCTAATTAATATTAATTCATCGCCCTCAAATGCTGCGACATTAATTAATTAAATAATCAAAAATGAACGCTGAGAAATTGATTAATTAAATGTTCTTCAATTTTTTATCTTTATACACACACACATGTAGAATAGAATATATATATTGTATATATAGTGTATCTATATATACATATATATATAAATATATAAATGTACGTGGTGTAATAATAAATAATACGTGGTATGGTGTGTGTGTGTATACATGCATTCCCTACAAAAGTAAAGTGGCACTGATTAAGTTAAGTACTGATTAATTATTAAATTTTAGATGCACTGATTAATTATTAAATTTTAGAGTCTCATTTGTTATCTAAATCATAGTTTTTAAAATGCATTCTGTAAGATAAGATACAAGAATTTTTTTTCAAGTCCTAGGTCTAGCTCCGCTAAGGGATGAGGCTGAATGAGTTTAAGCACCATCTAAAAATACAATGTAAAGAAAAAGGTTTTACGTCCTATGGTTTCAATTACCGACGCTACGAGGTATCAATAAAAAAAAAACCTAAGTTTGTAAAAGCGTTTACTTTAAAGGCTTTTAGCTGTAATCGGAGGTCTAGGAAATTTTCCGTATTTTTCAGCTTAACTGTTTTGTATCATTTTCAGCTTCACTGTGACATTCCCCGAAAGAATTGCACAGATACTATAAATAAAATACTAGTATATTTAAGTTTTGAGCTAAAACGGTCTTACTTTCAGCTGTTAGAAACATTAAAAGATAGAATATTAACAAATTAATTAATTTATATGCTATAATTTTTATATTGCAATATGTGATATGCTTTACAATACATGTATAAATCTGTATAGAAGTATACAAGAACAGGATATATTAAAGGCTTTAAAATAGTGTAGTAAAAATACCTTGTCTAACGCGAAATAAAATAGCTATCAAATCATTTTTGCGGTTTTGCAGCTGAAGATGATGGTTCGGTAAAACCATTGAAACTAGTCCTGTGAAAATTTTGTGAATTAACGCTGATTTTTGTTGTTTGACTTCTGAATCAGCTATCAAATCGTAAGAGCTTTAGCTCGTTTTACTGCCTCTTCTTCTTAGAGGAAAGAACATTTTGCTTTCTGTTATATCAAGACATTTTTAAAAGTATAGCAATGGCTTTTATCAAGAAAAACAGTTCCAGTTTCTTAGATGACGTGTTATTTTGGCCAATGCCTTGAAATCTTATTTTAGTGTATCGAATAAATCTTCTCTACACCGTTAAAATGCCATATATTTAGTTAAAAGATTAACAACATCCTCTTGAAGTCATTGTTATTTTCCTAATAATGCACGAATTTTTGGTGCATTAGAGAATTTTAAATCCATGTTAATGCATAAAAACTAGTGATTTAAGTCAAACAAACATTAAAAAAGATAAAATTACTTCCCCTATCACTCAGTGTTTTCCATTTTCGTATTTCTGCGACATTATTTCTAGCAACCATTAGCAGTAACTCATAATCATTTAATAAGCCAGCTTTATAAATTTCCAAGGATGAGAAATAAGGGCCTTATTATAATTAGCATTCATTAAAACAGTCTTCGCTTGCCCTATTTAGTTTCTCGTAATGAGGATTAAACTGCTGGAGTAACATTAAGTGCAGCGAAATGGCTAATCTTGAATTCCATGGTTTATCTTGAAATTTGCTTAAGAATATTTAAAGGAAAGCAGTTTAAAGTATCTGGTGAAGTATATTAAGGATTTATTACAGAAGCTTTAGCATATCTGTACTTTTAGTGAAACTATACTGCTAAAATTTTATAATTATAATAAAACTTTCAAGTTTTAATAAATTACACTACTTAAATTATTATTATCCGTTACTCACCAGTAGAATTAGAAGGTTAAAGCAGATTTCTTAATTATTCCTCTGTTAACGCGATAGGATTCAGAAATATATGTATATGCGTATATATGTGTATGTACACACACACTCACGTACGTACGTACATATGTATACATTGCATACATGAAGATATACATCCATACATACATTTATGAATCCGGACTCGATAACAGAAGAGTACCGATTTGTTACTACGGCTCTAAAAACGAATTAAAAAAAGAAAAGAAATTTAGTAATTTATCTTATAGAATTTCAAACTTTTTAGTATGAAAAATTTGCTGTATCAAAATATCCTAACTACATTTTACTGTATCGAAGAATATTTAATATTGTACACTTATGAGAGCTTCAACACCCCACCAAAAACACAAATCGTTTTTAGTTTACGTGCAATTTGTATGGATGTTTAGTCCAAAGGGGCTTTGTTTCTGAAGGACTATTGCCCACCAGCGGCCGAGCGGTAAGTCGCTGAACACTGGTAGTTCGGTCCGAGGTTCGAATCCCGCGAACGGGCTGGCTGCATGGGTGTTTTCGTGGTTTTCCCCCTGTGTAACGTGTATACGAGCCAGTTTCCCTTAGAAAGTCCTCCACGAAGGCATCCCTCCCCTTATGCAGATAGCCCTAGTGTGCTTTGCCATAACTAAATACACACACACACACCTGGAGGACTATTGTTTTCGTTGCGCAATTTTGCGTTGGTTCACTATAAATGTCCGTTTCACTTTTCAAACTGTTGCCTCCAAATGTTAGAGTCCTGCATTATATTTGAAGATATTAAATAATGAAAAATGTGCATAAATGTACGTATATTTCTCGCATTGTGATAAAACAACGGTATATAGAGCCATGGAATTTTGAATGACGTAATCCTACTGCGAATAGGGGTATGTGGAAGCCCAAATTTGAAATTTGAAATTTGTTTTAGTATCGATTTCATATTTTATAAAACTTTAACGAATTTTTGATTAACAAACTCAAAGATTTCAAAGCGACAATAGGCAACGTTGTACAGAAAATACATTTTGTCTCCAGCGCGCGAGACTCTATCGGAAACTCTAAGGACAAGCTCAATTTAAAACTATTTTGCGATATTGCTCTTGAACTGAATTTTATGGTTTAAGTGCAAAGAACGTGATATTTAATAAATAAAGGTAACAGACAAAATATTAAAAAAAAAAACGCCCATTTGGACGTAATTTAAAATCTGAAACCTTTCAGATTTTTTAAAATGTTTTTTAACTAAATGAATAAAACCCATTTTCTGTGAGATAAGTATATGAGATTTGAGGTGTAGAAGTCATACGTGATATTTTTGAAAACAGCGCATTTAACACCTTTTTTCTTGGAACATCGATTTTGTAAATTCGTTATTTTGGCATAGTCTAGAAAAAATATAAACTGGAGAAAAATTCTGAATTTATGAATTTTATAGTTCAAACCTTGCCAAATGCAAAGCGTAAGAATATTACACACGTATGTATCTTCTTATAAAATAAAAGTAACAACCACTGCTCTGAGGAAAGAAACGTGATGCAGCCCACATAATGTAGATGATTGCAATCTATATGAAGCGACAGACATTCATTATCATTAGATTGCAGAGTCATTAGAAATTTTTTGAAGCCGGAGATGTGAAAAATGCACAGTGACCTCGCCAGGACTCGAAACCTGGACCTCTCGAATACACGTCGTGTGTGCTTCCAGTTACACCACGAAAGACATACGGAAAGGAGGGATAAAATACTCCATATACTCTCCCTTTTAAAGGGTGACTGGGGATTAGAGGACACAACCGCCAAATCCTGGTGGTGATAAATTAACGTCCACCACCTTTTAGTTTTTTAGTGTCGGTGCCACTTGTAGAGTCATTAGCTTTTGATGCTGGAGACGGGGAAAATGTGCAATGCTCTTGCCGGGATGCGAACCTGGATCTCTCGAATACACACCGAGTGGGCTACCTTTACACCACAAAAGCATGCTGGAAGGAGGGGGTGCAAGGTTTTATATTTAATGCAAAGAAGTAGAAGAATATTTAGAACTATTTGACGCAAACAAGAAAAACTGTTTGATGCACTTTCGTAGGAGAAAATTTCTGTGTTTCCAGATGCATACTATATAATTTTAGAAGCGAGTTCTATTAATTTCATTTATGATAAGATAAAAAAAACTTGAAGCAAAATGTAATTAAGAAATTTGTAAGGCATTTTCTCACTTTTTACCATGCGCCTTAATGTTGTTGATTGGAAAGCACGTTTGTTTACCACCGGAAGGTCTGGTGTTCGAATCCTGGCGAGGGACTGCATATTTCACGTCTACTGCACCCAAAATAAATTACCTAATAGTCTTTACAAATTTCCGTTTTTAAATGATTCCTTTTGATCTATTTATAAGTAATGCACTGTTATAATTCGAAAAGTAAATGAAGGATCGTATGATTCAAAGTTTGGTGAAGCTCATTTATTGTGCTGAACAGTACTGTACGTAAAATGAACGAGATGTATGCTACTGTCTACGAGGCATTGAGACGAGAGTGATCTTTTTAACAATGAATTCGAAGCTGGATGAGAAAGAAGAGAGTGTAAGTCTGCCTGGCATCCGGCTCACTTAGAATAAAATATTATAGTTCTTTGCTTTCTCTGGAGGTGTAGTTGGTACCATATTCAGCTAGCAATTGCAGATCTGTGCTCAACTCCTGGTGAGGGGACAACTGATTTTTTACGTTTCTCTCCCCAAAATTTAACAGTCTCTGCGCTCTTTATAGAAGAAAAAGATTGCTTTTACAGCTCAGTTAACAGAAAAGTCCTCTCTCAGTCTAATGCGTTTCATGGTTTTGTCATGTAAAATATAAATACTAGTGAGTTTCCTTCCCATTAGACAAGATAACACTCTTGTGCTTCGCCATATTCAGATAATTTAACGTTAACTTAATCATGGTTTGTATTTTCCTTGAAGAACATCGGTTTTAAAGGTTTTGAGGGAACAGCTGTTTTAAGGGTTCAAGACAACGTTAAGTTTCGAATTGCAGTAGCCTTCATATATAAACTTAGAATTGAAAATTTCTTAATGAAAACTATCTTCATTCACGGATTCGAGATTAAGAGAATAGTAATTTCAGTTGGATTGCAGGAAATGAAGTTTTAAAAGTTTGTTAGATCTGATAACTTCATTTTAATTTCGAAAGATAATCCAATACATTTTGATATGTCTCTCGTAAGTATTCCCAGATAAATTTTCTTCTACGTAAATAACAGAAAATTCTTAGAAATTGCCATGCAGGTTTTGACTAGTTTCAACTACGGAATGAATTTTCAATGTAGAAATAACTTCTTATTTTGTGGTTCCCCCAAAATATAATCTTTGATTTTACTGTCACTTATGTTAGAATTTTTTTTTCAGGTATGCGAATTATAGCCTCTTTGTACCCGTAGCCTTAATGAATTTCTTAAATTTTAGCTTAATCTGTAGTGGAGCGAAGTAATTTCTTTATAATTTAAAAGCGCTGTATTGATGACATTAAACTTTCGAAAGATTAATGATGCTAGTCTTGATCGGTATTTTTAAATATAATGCTTTCTTTGCGTTTCTGCTGCTCTATTCGTAAAAGAAACAGCATTGGCTTTTGTAGCGTAGGTAATATCCAAGCAGAAGGGCAATCGATTTTAATCACGACAAATACTTTACTTTCAACGATAATCAAAAAGGCTTCAGATAAAAACTTCCTCTAACTGGATATTTTATAGAAGGATTTACATTCATAGGTTTCTTCCAATCTGACAGCGATTTTGAGGTTTAAAGTGGTGACATTTTATTTAACTAAAAGTTAGAGCTTTTATTTGTGCCTTTCCTTTATGCCTCGTTTCGCCACGGACTCATTCAGTCCAGAGAATAATACAGATTTGATTTGAAGGCGGCACAATATAGACTGAGATAAAGAACTCGTAATCGCATGACTTGTAACAGATAAACGTTTTGCTAAGTGAAGAGCTGCCCCGCTTACCTTATTATTCAAAGCTGTAGTGAAATTGCCAAATGAT
Source organism: Stegodyphus dumicola (assembly GCF_044657685.1). NCBI lineage: Eukaryota > Metazoa > Arthropoda > Arachnida > Araneae > Eresidae > Stegodyphus > Stegodyphus dumicola. The sequence goes on from NC_140781.1 coordinate 190,332,322, forward strand.
ATGCTAATCTTGGTTTAGATTTTAGAATGCCCAACGTATTTTGCTTTGCTAGGAAATATATCGTTTCCAATTGAAATATGTGTTTCAGCTTATCACTGCCAATATCAAGAAGATTTATTTTAGTTCTGTAACATTTTAATTTAGTCCTCACAAGTCATGATATTTAAAAAAAAGTCAATTTAAAGTTTAAATTGCTTGTGTTTTTTGTGTGTAAACGCGCTTAGGGTGTAGTGGTCTACACTCTGGGCGCGTTTTCCAGAGGTCCGTGGTTCGATTCCCGTCGAAGGCGTTGCTCATTTTTCATCTCTCTTGCCTCGAATTAACCTAATGTCTCTAGAGTGGCGCCCGAACTAAAAGGGTGGTGGATGATGATTCTCCACACCTAGGAATTGGCGATTAAGTTCCCTAAAAACCCCAGTCGCCCTTTAAAAGGAGGAGTATATGAGGTATTTTTCTCCCCTTCTTAGCATACCTTCGTAGTGTAGTGGTCTGATCTCTGGACGCTTATTCCAGAGGTCCTGGTTCGATTCCCGGGGAAGGCGTTGCTCATTTTTTATCTTTTCTGCTTTAAACAATAAACCTAATGTCTTTACAATCTGTATATGCAGAGTTCTTTTGAGAGAGAGTCTTTGGTAGCTATCGCTAAGCGCTTGCTCTCTTAAGCGCTTGCCTGCTACTTGGTAGTTTTATTGGCTTTTACTTCGTAAATATTTAGAGCTCGAATCAAAGCTTATTTAGGCACTTGTTTTTAGTTTATATTTTAATTTGATTTTGAGTATTTATCACGCAAGTAGTTGATATTAATTTATGTTATTGCACTAGTTTGTGTAAGCATCTGGATGACGTGTTTATTTAAATAGGTTTAGTTTAAACCTTTACCTGAGTTTATGTTTACTGAACATAGAAGGTAAGACGGGAAGAAAAAGTCGTTTGTCTGTCTTTATGGTTCTAGGAGTTAGCATTTAAACGAGTGTAGAACCACGAAGTTATAGACTTTCCCTTAAGTTTATTTTGTAAATCCTTTTCTATCTCTCCCCCATTTCTCTCTCTTTTGATTCTAAAGGTCGTGATTGTCCTATCCGATTTTAGTTAAAAAATTATAATTCTTTCTTGTTTTCTGTAGAAGATAAAAAGAAGCCATTAGAAAGTTTACTAGATCATTACACAAAATTTGCATCTTCTTGTTCTAATCCGGAAGGAATACTGTCAAGATTTTACTAACTCGATTAAACTGCTCTTGTTCTCTCCTAAACATTATCTCTGGGAAAGTCTTCCTCTTGTTTTCAAAATCAATACCAGTGAAGCATTCGTGATTCAGTTTCAAAATATAATGCTATCTTATCTTGCTTTAGCATTTTTTAAACTTTAATGATGAAAAGCAAAGATACGGTCAGGCATCTAATCATAGTTTTCATTTTTTATTGAATTCGATATCGGCGGAATTATACTGCTTCGATGCAAAATGCTTAATTTGCGTTTAAAATTTCAGGTGTAATATGTATTACATACCGCCTCTGCATTTCAATTTATGGTATCCGTTTACATTAGATCACGGCCAGTGTAGGAAGGATTATTATTTTATCAATGTCTTTTAAGTTTTCTTAGAACACGCTGAACCAGTTTACAGCGGAAACTTTTTATTTTTTTGTCATATTTAACTGGCGCAAATTTATATTTGTGTCAAGAAAGCACCTTAAAAATATGCCAGATTGTATTAAAATATTATTCATTATGGATTTAAAATTCTGTAATAAAATTCTATTTCAAAAATTTATGTTGGAGAAATGCCACTTCCATTTTGTACCGTTATTTAAAGCGTAAATAAACCTAAGATAAATTGTGAAGTTTGAAATATTGTTCTTTTTTTAATACAAAAATATTGGTCGGTTACAGTTTACACACTTGTAAAACATCATTTTGTCTGTATCGGCTTAATGGCTTGAAAATTAACAAATAAGAGAAAAAAACCTAAATATATGGAGTAAAGTATTAAACTGTAGTTTTCATTTAAAATTCTACGTGTCAGTCTGATCTACTGGCCTAACTTAGGGTACATAGTTTATCAGCGCAAGTTATTTCTAGCAAGACAATAAAAGTGTTTAAGAAACAACTTAATAGGTAACAATGGTAGTTTTATTTCTCGCCACTACTTGTCATTTACACTGCATAATACTCAATTCAATAGGGTCCTCGCTGAAAGGAACTCCAGGGTGTAAAAGCCGCATTCCGGAAGTTATGTATGTCCTTGCCGTACACGACGTTACCCAGGGCACAGCGCGTGGAGATGGATCTATATCGTACGATACGTTATACGATACTGCTTCTGAAGTTCTTCGCATCCTCGCTCTGGAGACTTTAAACAACGGGTACCCTGAACCTGACTGGCTAAGAATCTGTACTGACGGCTCGTTTTCTAATGACCAGCCTAATATTCGTGCGGGAATCTGTAGAGACATTAGGTATTTTTTGAAGCAGGAGTCATGAAAAATGAGCAACGCCTTCGCCGGTAATCGAACCGCGGACCTCTGGAATACGCGCCCAGCATGCAAACCACTACACCACGAAGGCACGCTAGGAAGCCAGGAGAATTACATTATATACTCTCCCTTTTAAAGGGCGACTGCGGTTTTAGGGGACCCAATCTCCAATTCCTGGGTGTGGAGAATTACCATCCACTACCCTTTTAGTTCGGGCGCCACTGTAGAGACATTAGGTATTTTTTTTAAGCAGGAGTAATGAAAAATGAGCAATACTTTGCCGGGAATCGAACCACGGACCTCTGGAGTACGCGCCCAGCATGCAAACCACTACACCATAAAGGCACGCTAAGAAGGCGGAAGAAATACCATATAAATCTTTTGTGACCGGTTCACTTTTTATTCCTCTATTAGAAGTTTTCGAAAAGCCTTCTATGTAGAAGTTTAGGCTATACGCGTAGCTCTGAGACAATTGGTTATTCGCTGTGATAAATTTCGAAGGGCCGTTAATCTCTCCGGCTCCAGACCTGCTATTAAGTGCATTAATTCTTCTCACGACTTTTCCTACAGGGAGGTTTTGGATTGTCAACTTTTGGATCGTGGATCCTGGGTGACTATGAACTAGTGGCAATGAACAAAGTGACGCGCTGGCGAAGAAGGGTGCTGGCTAATATAACGCATACGTAGCAATGTCCCATTTTGTACGATAAAAAGTCTTATCAAGAATTCTTGGTCGAGCGGTGTTGGGACAGGCCAGAGCTCGAACGAGGCAAAGACCTTTCTTTTTTATATTTCGTTCTTTGTGTTTATTTTTACTCCATTTGTCAAGTTCTTTGCCATTTAAATAAAAAATTTATGGTTTAAAACTTAAAATAAGTTAATACCGAATAACTAAGCTGGCAATTATGAAAAATTAAAACAGCTAGGCTGAAGTAAATAATAATTACAATTAAATTGCCTAATGCTGTGGATACCTGGAAATAAGCTATATAGGATTACAAAAATTCACTTTTAACTCTTTCTTACCAATCAGTTAAATGTTCTCAGAAACAGCACAAGTCAAAAAAGGCGAAGAGCAGTTTTCGGAACTAGAAAAATTATTTTCGTTACTTATAAATTATAGGTAAAATACAACACCATTTTAGTTTCCTGCGCTTGTAACTAGAATTCCTAATATACTACTAAATTTGAGGAAATAGTTTGGTCAGAAATTAGGAGAAAGTGAAAGAATTAGAATTAAAAATGAACTTTTAGCAAACTAACATAATTGTCACAAAATGACATGCAGATTTCAATAATTTTAAAATAATTGGTATAGGGTTCATGTGTTCTTTTTAGAAGTATACAGTGTAGACTCTACGTAGAAGTCGAAGTAGCAAATACTATGTCTTTGAAGAACAGATACTGCAGAAGAAGGTTTTAAATAACCTTTTTATTTAAACTAAATTAAAACAGATGCACGCACTTGGTGCTCACAATTCGCCACCACTTGTGGCTAACGTAAATTTAACAGAACATAAAGGGGTAACAAATCACTAATAAATCTGAATGTCTAACGACTGGTTCCTTAGCTTAACTAATCGGCTGCACACAGCAAAACCAAGCCTAGAAATATCAGTATCAACTGAAAGTGTCAAACACAGATGAGAGAGCTAATTTTCAAACACGTAGCATAAACTCGGAACTAACTCCGCTGCTACTGTAAGGATCTTAAGTTTTACTAACGTTTATTTTATTTTAAATCTTTGCTATCACTTCTTATTTTCTACTTCCGGCCAGAATTGAGGGCTTTAACTTATTTATGCAAATTTGTCTGGCGAACGCCAAGTACTTAAGTTGTGGCTTTTTGCCAAGCGAGAGAGAGGAAGGAGTTAGTCGAAGCAGGCCGCTTGCCTTAGCAGTTTTACTCGGTTGCTGGTTGCCTTCCAGGCCAGAGGTTTAATCCTCTTAATAATTTTAAACGTATTGTAGTGTTAACAGTTCTCTGTACTACATACGGCTTCCTGTTAATATACGACCAATCTTCCTCGTAGGCCCTTGTTTATTATTCCAAATTTAAGTTAGAGTTTAGTTAATATTTTTATATTCTTACGTTCAGACCACAAGTAGTTGGACTCTGTATTCCGAAGTACGGAAATTATTGTAAAGAGTGAAAAATAAAGGGTTTCGTATACCCTTCCTGTGTATCTTGTCTACTTCCCACATTTATTGGACACAGCTTTAGTAAGCTCCCTGTTCCGAGTCAGGTTCATGAATGTTTCCCAAGCAAGTAAGGCGGAACACGGAACCTGATACTACTACTTTTAGAACTTTAAATACTGCTTCTGAAACATATTTAGATTAGCATACTACGTCATTTAAAATTTACATTCCGGCAGGAAACTGAAATCAGGAGGGAAAGGAAAGTAAAACTTAAAATAATTGGTTAGAATAAAATAAGCTCTTTACAGCTCTACAGAAAAAAAGGAGAATGAGAATGAAGATACTTAAAAAAATTCCCTTTAATAAGGATTCTTAAAAATTCTCCGTGTGTTTCCTTGGAGTCGCGTGCAGAACCTTTGCAGCACATGCAACAGTTTATTCGAAGGTCTCCATTTTTAACTCTGGATAAGTAACTGTGAATATTTCAAAATTCATGGCTCCCGAACTTCTCTCTTCTCCACATCTGGCTCCCAAACCTCAACGGTACATCATAATTTGTCACCAGCTCAGATTGGTTAACTCTTCTTAGTTGTCTTTAGGTGGCAGTGAAGAAGTCAAGACTGTCATTTGCTCTCGTAATGTAATGATACAGCCCATCCAACCGAATATTCGAATGCTCTGCAGAGTCATTAGGGGTTTTTTTACGGTAGGAAATGCGAAAAATGTGCATTATCCCCGCCGGACTCGAACCCCCAACCTCTTGAATACGCATCAAGCATGCTTCCAATTACACCATGACGCCATGAGGAAAGGAAGGAGAAAATACTACCTTATAACTACATGGTTCGATTCAGGCCAAGAGCCCAACTTATTTTCAAAAATTCCTCTATTCTTCACACGATAATGATGCTAAGGAATTAAAAAACGAGAAGTTAATGTCTTATGAATTTTTTAAATTAATTTGTCTTTATAAAGCTTATAATTTGTCTTTATAATAGCTGTATATAAAAACCTACACAAGATTCTTTAGTAAGGTGCGCGATGCGAGACATTTTTTTTTTCTCTTTTTTCCTCATTATCATATTTATAAGCATCTATTTTGTAGGTGCAACGCACACTATTAAGAAGTTTAAAGTATTTTTATTTGAATACACTGCTACGTGCTCTCTTTTTGGCCATTATAGAGATTTTCTTATTTTCATGCGTTTATACTTAAGTTACGGACAATTTTTTTTTAAATTTCAGATACTCTTATGAATGCTTACACAATTCTGATTATACCACTTACCTTGTAGAGTCGTTCTCTGTTTTTCCACATAAAGTAAATTAGATCCGACAATGAAACTGGCGATTTCTCGCACAGGCGTGAATAACTACCAGCACAGAAGTAGGTGAAAATAATCCTTTATTAAATCAAAATAGTTGAACAGAAAGGCACGATCTTCATGCGTTACAAAGGCCCCCCCCCCATCAAACTTGCGGTGAAACTAAAAACGTAGAATATAATTCAAGTCAAAATCTAAAATAAGTAGTGCTAGATAACACGTCAGTTACGCCTAACAGGGGGACTCACAAAAACCTAACAGCCGTGATGATAAATCCGAAATGCCCAAGAGCCTTACTAACGTAACAGCGAAACAACAACGAAACGTGCGCTTGCTAGCGAAAACACGCTCTGAATAAACTCAAAGATTCACTCGTTTAAGTACGCACTTCCCTTAACTTTAAATTTACATCCTGGCGGGAGAATGTGAGGAGAAATTGAGAAGTTCAGAAAAGGTATCAAACTTAAAATAAATTTGTTATGCAAAATAAGGAAAGCCCTACAACCTTAGAGGTTTTCTACTAAGCATCACTTTCAATTTCTCAGTACAATTTTAGTAATAATACTTATTTCCGCAACTTTTAATAACTGAATATTTGAGAATTTATTACAATATTTCTCGCATTTTCCCGAACTCTATATAACACGATATTAATGTACCCTACATAAAATAGGTAAAGCTTAATTTAAAAATTATTCGCAATAACCTTAACTTATATTAAAAGTTACAATAATGTTGAATTATATTGTTATTTAAGATAACATCTAGTACAATACGAGCGATTTACATTTATAAATATAACTTAAATACGTGAAAAAATAATGACATAAGATTTAATATTTTCTTTCCTGACACAATTCGTTTTAGTACTACGTAAATTGTTTCTTTATATTCTATATAAACCGATTGTTTTGTCTTTAAAACAGTTAGGAATTCATAGCAGAACTATTCTGACAGAAGTTGAAAATTGTCTTAAGTTTTTTTTATCCAAAACCTTAAAAAATTACAAATTTTATGCAAAACGAAATTTGCTAGACTGGAAAAAAATGAACAAGAGTAATAGTTTTTGGCAGTAATAGTTTAATGATGAAAGAAAAATGCTTGGGTATAAATGCAACAAAAAGTAATAAAATCAAAGGTTACAAAATGCTCTTTACATTGTCCTTGTGGATGTATTCTCATTTTGCCTGTTATGAAAAATTAACATTTCTTTGTCCAGAGTTTGCATTAATTCAAGAAATAAAAGCATAGTTTTTGTTAAATTAAGCCAATGTATCATTTGGTAATAATAAATTATATTGCAGGAGAGAGAAATCTTTTTGAGGAAAAAAAAAAAAAAAAAAAAAACTGCGTCGCTGTAAATAAAAACATTTTTAGTGCAAAAAAAGGCAACTATCTTACTTTTAAGAAGAATTTTTAAACATTGATAGCAATGAGTGGTGTTTCTTAGCATTTCATCATCTTAATTTATCGTGCGTTCAGATTAAATCAAATTAATTCGTCTGAGATGATTTCTCGATTGTGATGTTTCTTTTGGGAAAAAAGAAATCGTTTATCATAAAAATTCGTACAATGCGACAAGTGTGTAAGCAGACAAAAATTCCTATGGAACCAATCATTTTAATTGAATACTATGTACATAGTCCATCAGGCTCCGCAGAATATGACAAAGAGCTTAAGGCCAATTCATGAATCAATAAAGACCACTTATGTACATTTCAATAACTGACGGTTCAAATACACTTTCGATCAATCACAGAAATTGCTGTTAGGCATGTGAAATAGCTTGACCTGATTTATTAACAACAGTTTGTAGTCATTAGCTTTTCTTGAATCAGTAGAGGTGAAAAATGGACAATGCACTCGCCGGGGCATGAACCCTGGACCTCTCGAATACGCGTCGATTATGCTTCCAATAATAGGAATAAAGATAGGAAGGCATGTGGAAAGAAGGGAGAAAATACGTTATATACTGCTCCTTTTAAAAAGCGACTGGAAATGATCCAATTGCCAGATCCTGTTGGTGAGGAATTATTATCCACCACCTTTTTTAGTTCGGACGCCATTTGTAGAGTCATTAGGTTTTTTTTTATGCATGAGACATGAAAAATGTGAATGTCCTCTCCGGGATTCGAAACCCGGACCTCTCAAATGCTCTCGCGTATATTTCCAGGTACACAACGAAGGCTTGAGGGAAGGAGGGAGAAAATAATTTATAAGTTAAAAGTCAAAATTTGCTGTTACGTCCATTATAACCCTAGTAGGTAATTTGTGAGTGTGTATTTCATTACTTAAAGTCGAATGTTGCTACGATATATACTGTGTGTCTCGGTTGCACTGCTATCCACAATTTTGACAACTTCATGACAATTCATGTCAAATTCGACGTCTTTTTCGTTTCTGCTGAGCAAAGTTATGTTGCCTTATCATAATTCGATTGATTAAGAAACCTAGTCGAGAGAATGATCGATTTTTAAATTTAGTTCTAAAGATAATTTTGAAACTGGCTTGAGAATAAAATAAGTATCATTCTACTCGAAGACTTATTTAATAACAGTTTGAATAAAATAGTTTACTAATCAATACATATATGTACTTCTTGAGAATTGGTTTTATACTTCTATTTCCTCAGAAATATCTAAAAGATATCCGAAAATCTGATTTTTATTGTAGCCAAAATCTTACGCGAATGAGCGTGTACTACGGTCTGTTACTCGAGCCGTGAATCAGGAATTATATACTAAAAAAGGACTGCATCCAGAGTTATCCAAATATGAAGAAAACTGTTTTCATTATGGTGTGGTACTGATACTTGAATAAAGAAGGAAACTGACACTGAGAAGCCGACAATAATTAGCGCAGATTTTATCTAGCAGAATAGGTTCTTTTAGTGATTCAAACAATATCGCCTTCTTCAGTTTCATTTGAAATGTCACTCGCATTGCTCTGTGAAAGCAAAACAAACAGAAGCTGTCCTAAACATCACTTGTATGATGACCAGTTACGAGGACGGATTTCCCTTGTTTTACTACGCGGTGCGGTTTGCTTTAATGGTGTCAGGAGTAGGTGAGGACTGTGGGATTACGGAGATAATCTTTGAAGAGTAGTAGCATGTATGAAAAGGAGCGCAGGAACTCAGAATTAAGAATGATAATAAATTTGGTCTTGGACTATTTTTAATATAAGTTATAAGATATTTCTCGCCCTTCTTAACATGCCTTCATGGTGTAGTGTTCGACACACTCGGCGCGTATTCGAGAAGTCCGTGGTTCGAGTCCCAGCGGGGGCGTTGCACGTTTTTCATCGCTCCGGCTTCGAAATAGCCTAATGTCTCTACAACGTCACTGATAAGAGAGTCAGTCTTTCGTAAGAAGTATTTTCTCAGGCAACCAATGCCCCAGTGGTAAAAATGCGACATTCTAAAGTAAAGACCAGTTCTTTGTACAAGCCGGCCCGTCTCGAGCCTGGTATCTCCAAATTATTGGCGCCCAGAAAGAATTGTGGGTCATCACTGTTACACAACATTACACAACATTTAGCCACCATCCATTATTTTTCACACCTGACTGAAACAGGCTCCGACATAGAATGTATACTCAACATCTACAAATTAATATACCATTCCAGATTTTTTGAATGCATCCAAGAGAATTCTTATTCACAGTTCTATTTGTAAACCACAGTAACAAAAAAATTTACTTATCTGTCTATCGAGAATAAGTCCAGCGTATTTTTTCTAAACTCGGGAAAACTTCTGTAGTTTAAATATCGCAAACATTAATGTAGGAGTCCTCATTTTCTGAAACACAGCAAATTGAGAAATCTCCTTAATATCCGTAGTAGATTTCATTCCATTCAAACTAGAACTCAATTCCTTAACGCAATAGAATCTCAAAATGCATTGGTTGCATTAAAAACAAAATGTACGGGATATTGTCCGCTGTTGCCATTCAAGCGATGCACAATTTTTTCTACTACAGTTGTTGCCAGACTTATTCTCGTAAAATATGATAGGCACGACAACCTCAACGCTCCATTTCAGAACGCTCAGTTCTATTGCAAACTTTAATTATTCGGTCCTCTGTAACTGCTTTTACGTTTTTAAAGATATTTTTGAATTAACCTGCATATTCCATTAAATAACGTTTTTGATGTTATGCAGAAGCTCTATAAGCTCTCGAAAGATTTATAGGACTAGAAAGAGTATGCTAAGTGAAGACTAAACGATGACAAAATTGTTTATTCTAAATCTAGATTGTTTTCAACTAGTGATGTTTTGAAACGTCGCTGATATAATGGACATATTTAAATGTTTGGAAAGAAAATACTGAACGGATCATAATTATATATATTTAATTTTATTAATAATTACGTAATCTTAAATATGTGTATTTAAACCATTGATCTTAATTTATACATCATATCTTTAAGAAAGACGATACGAAAAATATCTGTATGTGTAAAACTTTCTTCAGTGGCTGGATTTCGAATCTGAGATTCTGAAATTTGGCAGTTTCGAATGCTCTAAAGCAGGGATTCTCAGCTTGTGGTACATGTAGCCTCAGGTGTATAAACCACAATATTTAGGAATATGTTTACAGTAGTAGTAGGTAAAAGCATATAGAAGTGATGACTGAAATGTTAAATCTGCCTCTGTTTCTCTTACCTGAAATTCAATCTGGGACTGACGCCTTTGCTAATTGTGCAGCCTCACATCAGAACTTAACAGAAATTAAAGTTGCGCTCCCAAGATACAACTAAACAAAACCATAAAATGCCTCGTATCATTACCGGGTGCAGTACTCACGCCAACCTGTCCCAGCAAGAAGAACCCATCATGAGTTTCGCCGAGCCGAATCAGCATGCCGGTTACCAAGTACGGCTTTGTGAGCATGATATTAAATATAACACCAGGATCTGACCCATATCGGGAAGCCACCTGCAGTTTGCTGGCGAGCCAGTTAACTGCTCCCGTTCCGGAGGAGAACGTTACTGCTTCTCCACCGTGCCGAAAAGAACGCTCAGAAAGGTAAAATCTCTAAGGAAACCTTTGGAATTATCCGCTTCCAAGGTGATTCGTACGTCTTATCACCAACTGTAATCCTATTTACCTCGTATAAACTCAGACCCTCAGACCGTATACCCTCATAATAATATCGGAAAATCGTACACCCTCAGATCTGTCCTAACAAGAGGACCCCATTATGAACATCGCTGAACCAAAGCAGCTTACCCATTGCCGAGTACAGCTTTGTGAGTAAGATGTTAAATGTACTACCAAGATCTACTCAAGCTTACCAATATCGAGAAAACACTGGCAGCTTTGTGGAGGGCTCATTCTCTGCTCCCCATCCGTGGAACGTTTCCGCCACTCCACTGCGTCGAGGTGGACCCTCAAAAGGGCGAAATGCCTAATACAGTCAGAACGACAATATTAATAAATATGGAATATGGTGGATTTTTTTTCTGCTAGTGTCTAACAGCCTTATCAATCGTAGAGCCGCTCTAATGCACAGATCATAAACCATGTAAATTATCTCCATAGTTTCTGTTCCAAAATGTGAGATTAGTGTCAATACGGATGATTCAGCGATCCTGATCATCATTTCTTTGACTGTCCTGAAACGGTGCAGTATCAGCTGAAAAGAAGTCATCGGTTAATTAGGTATATATAGGCCCAAAATATGTTCAGAAACAGATATGTACAGTGCGCAAATCCATCACAGGTAGCATCTCTCAGAGTCTCTGTTAAGCGAAATTACTATATGCCCGAATACATTAAGCCTAATTCAAATTAAATTGCACTCCTTTTTTGCGCCTGTCTTGCATTATGTAATGTTGTAATTAAGATAATATTACAATATTCTTTAGTAAGGTATTATTGATTGTAATGGCACTGTGAATACTAGGTATTTCACGCATACATCGTCTTTTGGTATTGAATATTATAAGTGTATCTGTTTCTAGTATGTTACCGTTCGGTTCAGTCTAAAGTACTAATTTAGACAGCATGAAAATTGTAAAGCAGTTGTAAATTGCATAATGAAGAGTTGTAGAATTTACTTATAGATATTGGTATTATGAATAATATCGTAGCATAGCGTTGATTGTTCGTATAACTGTGCTGTGAATCATATAACACAGCGTTATAATATTAAGCTGATAAATTTGTGATGTTCATGAATGCATTTGTTCTGTTACATCTTGTCACATGTATATGCATGCCCTTTTTTTTATTTTACTTGATATACGTATATTTTGTCTTTAACGTATTCCCTTTTTTTGCATAGTTTGTTACATCGCAAAATAATATTCATTCAAGCATTAACATTTTTGCCTGAAATAACGTAGTTTCAGCTTTAACTTGCATTTCTATAACTTATTCTTGTCACTATGCCAGCGGCAAAGCCAACGGATGTTGCCGGTCGACTGAGTATTTACGCTGGCATGCACGATCAGTCATCGTGCATGTCAGCGTAAATGCTATTTAGCTGATGGGGAAATGAAAAGAAAAGAAAGAAAGCAAAGCCACGGGAAATATAGCAGAAATATGACAAAACTGTGCATTAAAATTGTGAATTTGACTTAAGGAGAAGCTTACTGAAAACTCTGTAGGACGAAAGAAATACTCGAAATGCTATGACATGCACGCAGTAGTGAAATATTTAACCGTTCTTTAGTATTTTAAAGCAGAGGCTTTAAGGATCCTAAGTTTTACTAACGTTTATTTTATTTTAAAACTGTACTATCACTTCTTATTTTCTACTTCCGGCCATAATTAAATGCTTTAACTTGTTTATGCAAATTATCTTGCTAACGCCCAAGTATTTAAGTTGTGGCGTTTTGCCAAGAGGGAGAGAGAAGGAGATTTAGGAAGCAAGCCGCTTGCCACTGCAGTTTTACGAGTTTTCACTCGGTTGCTGGTTGCCTTTAAGGCCAGAAGTTTAGCCCTCTTGATATTTGCAAACGTATTGTAGTTTCAGCAGCTCGGCGTACTACATACAAAGGCCAGTCTTAGTGCTAGGCATTTGTATACTAATTCAAAGTTAGCTTTTAGTTAGAGTTTTAGTTAGTAATTTTATAGTCTTACCTTCAGACCACAAGTAGTTGGTCTCTGTATTCCGAAGTTCGGAAGTACCTGTAAAGTATTGAAAATAAAGGGTTTCGTATACCCTTCCTGCTTGTGTCGTCTGTTATACACAAATCTTGAACATAGCTTGAGTAAGCTCCCTGTTCTTATTCATGACTCACCATGTTTCCAAAGCAAATCAAGAGAAACACAAGTCCTGACAAGGCATTTCAAAGTGTCTGATTAAAAAGCACAATCTGGCTGGGCGTTCACTACAGTAAGTACACTTCACTACAGTTCACTATAGTGTTTCAGTGTATTGGCAGACAGTGATCGGTGACCTGTTAGTCTGAAAAAACATTGGCTTCCGACAATGGGAAAGGAAAGACCGGATCTGTACAAGAGATATGTTTCTGCTCGGGACATGAATCATCAGAAATATCTGAGATCGATGGGATGGCAATAGAATACTCTGCATGTATCCCAGACCTGGGTCAGGTGATTTCTGGGCATTTTCAAAACTTAAATGACAGCTGTACAGAGAAAGGTTTTCTTAGGATAAGGAAATGAAAACCATCTCGGCTGCAGTTCTAAAAACGATGTTGCAAAACAGTATATTTTATTCTTCTGAATAGTTTGCAAAGCGATCTATAAACATCATTCAGCGGCAGGCAGCTGTGCTTTTCAGTTGAAAGCAGTTGACAGCTGCTCAAAAAGCTGGTATATGTGTAAAATGACCTATTATTCAAATTGCCGTTACAATCAATAATGCCATACTAAAGAATATTGCAATATTTGTCATAATTACAACACAACATAATGCCAGACAAGTGCGAAAATGCGATATAATTTAATTCAGAGATAGGGACATGCGACATGCGACGGAGGACTTGGGCACCATCCCTCTACCAATACGGTTAATCGGTATAGCGCCACGTCCACCTTTATATATTGCCTAGATACATGATACATAAGAACATACGGTGGCTACAGATAGACTGCGCAGAAGATACGTATATATTCAGATGCCTAAATACATCTTACGTAGGAACATCCTCAGGGGAAGTTATTGGCTATATTTAGTGCTCGATTGTGAAAAATTGAAAAAGTATTGTATTTGTGATAAAAGTTATTTTTTTGGAAAGCCAATAAGAAAAACTTCCCAGGAGTTTGGTACCTTGTCGTGGTCTGAGGGCTCCTCCTCCTAAGGGAGGAGGTCGAAATCCAAACTCCAAGAAATTCAATTGGGGAAACCCCAGGGTCCCAATTGATTTAGATCAAAAATGGATAAATATGTACAGACAGAGACTGTTCCTCAAATGAACTGATAGAAGAAGCTAGATTATTAATTAGTGACATTGAAACTTGTTTGGTAGAGGCAACTAGAGTAACAGTTCCTCTAAGAAAGAAAGTTTTTAAAGCGCAAGAAGCGCTATTTAACTTTATAGTTTCTCAAGCGTTGGAAATTGAAAACTTAAAGGGAAAATTGAATGTAGTTCAGAAACCACAGATAGAGAAGTCATTTGCAGATATTATAAAAGAACAGAAGATGGAAAAAAAAGTCGTATCAAAGAAAGATAAAATTAAGAGGAAAGATGAATATGTGGCTCTTATTTACCTAAAGTGAAAGGAGTGTCTTCAGAGGAAGTGAAGATGAAAGTTGTCGAAGCTATTGATCCTGCAAAGTTAAAAATAGGGATTAGAAATGTTAGAAAAATAAATAATGGTGGAATTGTTATTGAGTGTTTAAATCATGAAGAAATTGATAAATTAGAAGAGGAAATTAAAACAAATGAATTGTTAAAAGAAGATATTGAAGTCAGAGCTCCGATTAAGAAAAATCCAAAAATTATATTATATAATATTGATTTGGAAGTTGGAAAAGAGGAATTACAGGAAGCTGTTATTAAACAAAATCTTATATTTGAAGATGGTGGTTTTATTCCACTTTTTAGGATAAAAGGAAAGAATAATAAAGCTCATTGGGTGGTAGAGATCCAACCTAATAAATTTAGAAACGTTATTAATCAAGGAAAGATTAATTTTAACTGGTTTCGCATAAATGTTAAAGAATATTTGAATGTAGTGAGATGCTACAAATGTCAGGAATTTTGGCATTTTCACAAAGGATGTACTAAAGATTCAATATGTGCTAATTGTGCACAAAAAGGACATAATCACTGGGATTGTAAAAATAGTCCAGTATGTATAAACTGTACAAATGTGAATAACAAGTATAAAATGAGGTTAGACGTGCGGCATTCGAGTTTGGATAAAGATTGTTCATGTTTAAAGAGACAATATGATTTATTAATCAGAAGGACAAATTATGGCTTTTAGAAAAGAATAGAAATAAAAAGAAGTTTTTAATAAATTGTATAAAAAGTCTGATTTGTGCTAGATGTGTTCGAGAAGGTTACAATCATCGGGATTGTAAAGAAGGTCCAGAATGTATTAATGTTTAAAAAGATAATATGACGTTTTGATTAGAAGAACTGATTATGGTTAATAGTTCTATTAAATTAAAATATGAAATTAAAATTGAAAATGTAATAAGTCATTTATGAGATTAATAGTTTGTTTATTGAATTTGTAAGAAAAGAATTATTTCAGTCTCTGTTCTAATTATTAAATAATTTTTGTTATTAAAAGAAAATGATCTAATTATCTTATGAAATACAAATTGTATAAATGATTTATTTTATGTATGAAATACAAGTTGTATAAATGTTTGTTTAAAATGTTGTAATCCTAAAAAGGATATTTTGTTATGTAAAAAAATTATGTAATTATGTAAATTTTATGATTTGTATTTTTTGATTTTGATTAATGAAAGGATATTTGTTGGCGAGGACAATGT
The DNA here is from genome assembly GCF_044657685.1 of Stegodyphus dumicola. Taxonomy (NCBI): domain Eukaryota; kingdom Metazoa; phylum Arthropoda; class Arachnida; order Araneae; family Eresidae; genus Stegodyphus; species Stegodyphus dumicola. The sequence goes on from NC_140781.1 coordinate 190,348,195, forward strand.
ATCTTTCGGCCAGTGGAGGGTACAGTATGGTGGATGAATTTATCCTAAATAGAAGTTCCATTAAACCCTGCATATACCAAAAGGTTCGCAGGATAGATTACCGGTCTTACGTAGGAACATGGGGTGCATGAGATGTATAAGAGGACATTCATAAGAACATATCTAAGGTGCATGTTACAGGATGTTGCGAGATATATAATACAAGATGCTGTGGATACAGATATATGCAGATGCCAAGATACATAATATGAGGTGCAGAGTGATATAAGTGGCAGGATACATGGTAGAAGGGGCGAAATAAGATGCATGATACAGGGTTATGCGAGATATATGTTACAATATGCAGAAAATACAAATATTGGCAGGGATAGGGAACGAAATTCAGGGTATGTAGAATTATCTGATTCCGAATAAAAGAATCAGGATTAAATTTTTTTCAATCAGCTGGAGTATATATAAGGCACAAAAATATGTATAAGCAATCTCAAATGCGAGCACGATGAGAAGAGATTTCTCTTCTACACCTTTACGGAAAAGAAAAAAATAGCAGTAAGCTGAATATAGTCTGATGTAGTAGCAACTGCGCTCTTCTGTAAAATTAAGAGAATCTGCACATCATATCGAATTTCTGAAAATCTAATGGAGAAATTTTAATGAAATTTAATGTGAATGTTCATTTATAACTGAGAAAGAAAGCGATATATCATTCAAAAGGCATTTTATGCATGAATGATTATCAGTAAAGCTTATAGTACAGGGATGTCCAAAATCCAATTTGTGAAATCAAACTGAAAATGAGTCTAATATTGCATATGGTCTCTTCTCACAAAAAGACGGGTCACGCAGCGTGACGGCATACTAGACAGGAGGCAAATGAGGAGACCGTGTTGCAGTCGATTCCACGCCTGCAGCAAGGTAGGTTTCAACTCTGGGATGTTTCACAGTGAGAATAAGGTCTCCGTAACAATATGTATAACTATAATTTGTGCGGGTAATTATAATTGTTATCAAGGTCACCTTAAGAAATCTTGTAATTTGTATCTTGAACGACGTGTAAGACCCTGTATTTATAAATATAATCAATGCATACTGAATCGGCGAGGCGCCAGTGTGCCCCCTTCTTGACATCTGAGGCTGTTCTAGTTAATGGTGGACGTGGTGCTGTACTGATTAACCAGTATGGTAGAGGCACAGTGTCCACGTCCCTCGTCACTTGTACTTGTACTTGTCAAACACATGCAAAGGTGTGCAGCCGTTCAACATAATGCCTGCCCAAATCTCTACCACCTGGATGAACCTTTTCCCTGATGAGGGAGGGATGGTAGTATGTTCCAGGCTCTCTCCAGGTGTAGGTACGCTGAGAATCAGTGTCCAGGATGAATCTCAACTCATCTGTAAAAAGCACGGTACTCCACTGAAATCTGGTCGAAGGCGCATGTTTGTCTGCCCCATGTTAAACGCCCTCTCCTGTGTTCTGCAGTCAGAGGGTTTTCTGGCATATAGCTCTATCTCATGAAGCCTTCGGGTAACTGTAGATCGTGAAACTCGACTTCTAGTGGCAGCATACAGCTCACGTGAGAGCTGTGAAACTTTAGTGTCACCACACTGAAATTAAATTGCTAAATAACGATCCTAAGTCTTCGTTGTGAATCTCGACCAACCTTGTCCAGGTCTTCCCGTTATGGATCCAGTGTTCTGAAAACTTTCCAATAATTGCAAACGACATTGGGCGATACATTGAGCTTTGCAGCCACCTGCGCTTGTGACTGGCCTACCTCTAATCTGCCAACAATTCTCTATCTCATTCTGGCATCCATAAGCTTGTGGCTACTCATTTTATCTTATAAAATGTATTCAACTACGTATTCGACTCTAAATATTTAATTGCCCACCAGCGGCCGAGCGGTAAAGTCGCTGAACACTGGTAGTTCGGTCCGAGATTCGAATCCCGCGAACGGGCTGGCTGCATGGGCGTTTTCGTGGTTTTCCCCATGTGTAACGTGTATACGAGCCAGTTTCCCTTAGAAAGTCCTCCACGAAAGGCATCCCTCCCCTTAGGCAGATAGCCCTCGTGTGCTTTGCCATAATTAAATACACCAACACCAACACCTAAATATTTAATTCTTCGGCAGAATAATTGTACCTTCGGTTCAATACTTTTCGTAAAAATGGGTATAATTTGAAAATTCTTTTAATTTTGTACACGAGTACATATCAGTATTACAAGTAAGTTCGAATATATAACACATGCCAAAAAATTCAGATATTTAAATTTATAAATTTGATTTCGAGTTTTATTTGTTTCTGTGGGTTCTATAATAACTGCAAGTATTATGCCCGAATTTCTAAGAACAGCATTTATTATAAACGCAAAAATGGTAAAGCCTTATAAAAACATTAAACTTGAGCAGAAGAACCAATTATAATCCGTGCATTAATGATCAGTTTATTATGAACTAAATACAGGTTTGTCTCATATTTTGATGCGTCATCAGAATATGAGACTAAACTGTTTTTAGTTTATTAATTAGAACGTAGGAGGTACTGAAATGAACTGTAGAACGTAAAAAAAAATTTCCAAACGCTTCATGCTTAGAACATGAAATAGGAGTTTTATAACATGATTCTTTTAAGGCTTCTAAACTCGCAATGAAAATGTGACATTACACCTTGTCAACAACTGCACATCATTATACCCATATAAAGAGATTTACTATAATAGCTTTAAAGAGGACTTTTTAATCTTTGAACAGGACTTTTTAAATTCTTTAATTCATAGCGGTATTTGCTAAAACGTTTCAATATATAAAATAAAAAAGGAAAACACATATGATTAATTTTTTTGAAATGCAATTTCAGATTTATAATTATATCTTACATCACCTGAACAGGTTGCGCCTCAAAACAAGCTCAAGAATAGCAATGACCAAATGAATTTTGTTATAAATTTTACTTCAGTTCACATTAATGTATTTTAACTTTATAATACATTAAAATAACAAATACGATGTGCTGATTAATGCGATTATTTTTTAAAAATCATCTGTGACGCATTTATTTAATTTTTATTCAGTGGTAACCTCTGAAAACTCCCCTCTACAGGGAGAATTGAAAATTTTATTCAGTGGTAACTTCTGAAATGAATTACATTACATATTGCCTGCTCACCTTATAAGGTATTTCTCCCACCTTCTTGGCATGCCTTCGTGGTATGGTGGTCTGCACGCTGGGCGCGTATTCCAGAGGTCCGTGGTTCGATTCCCGGCGAAAGCGGTTGCTCATTTTTCATCTTTCCTGCTTCCAAAAAATACCTAATGTCTCTACAGTGGCGCCCGAACTAAAAGGGTGTTGGATGATGATTCCCCTCACTCAGGATTTGGCGACTGGGTCGTCTAAAACCCCAGGTGCCCTTTAAAAGGGGGAGTATATTAGGTATTTCTCCCGTCTTCGTGGTGTGGTGGTCTGTACGCTGGGCGCGTATTATAAAGATCCGTGGTTTGATTCCCTGCGAAGGCGGTTGCTAATTTTTTATCTTTCCTGCTACCAAAAAATATCTAATGTCTCTACAAACTTATCATTTTAATTTTGTCTCGTACAACATTTAAGCTAAATATTCGCAGTTGCAGCAAATAAATTTGAAATAAAAGATCTAAATAAGATGCATAAATGTTAAGAAGCTGATTTTATGACACTGAATCGTTTGCAATTTGTATCAGAATAATCTTTTATTTACAGTTATAAATCCCATTCTAAATGGAACATTTTGCGTTACATGTTCAACGCCAATCAAGTAGTTTTTCTAAAATGTCTTTCCCCTTTTCTTTAGTTTCCTATTTTTGTGTTTATGCATGATTTAGGTTGCAGGAAACGCATACAGGACCGCTTTTATTGCTATTTCATATTTTTATACATTCACAGATGAGCAGATGTTATGCATCATTGTAAAGAACTTCGTATAAATTAATTAATTTTTTTTTCATAAAATTTTATGATTTTGCAATTCTATGCAACTTTTTATTTGTGCTTAACTAAATTCGTTACTTTATGCAGAAATAAGGCACTTCTTCCACGTGCTGTTACACTGTAAAAGATGCATATCACTTTAATAATCTGGAGGTTGTGAGTGCGGGCAAAATCATAACTGATTTTCCTATGACACCCAATGTTCCCAAACTTTCTTCTCTCCATCTGACACTTGGGCTCAAGGTCATTAAGTATAATTCCCCACAGAACTAGAACTGGTGAACAAGTGTCTTCTGGCCTCTCCCTAATGGTTTTTAAGTCCAGAAGGATTTGAAGAATTAAGGCACACCTCTCATGTTCTTTTAGAGTGTAATGAACAGCACATTGGTCTAGCAGTCAGAATTCAATCTGGACAAAAGCAAATCACTTTTCCTTTTATACCTCTCTCCAAACCTCTTCTGATTCTCCATAATTTAACGTGAACTGTAGCCATCTTGAATTATTAGTATTAAACGTAAGAGAATTACACGTATATGTAAACGCACACACAAATGTATTATGTAAAGCACAGACACATAATAAATATGTAGTCGATCTTTGATAAGCCGAAACTGAAGAAAGCAGAAAGAAAAATAAATAAAAAACTGAGCAATCGAAAATTCAAGTTTGTAAAGAAAATTAAATAACTGAGTTACTTTTGAATTTATTTTACTGAAAATTACTTTTGAATTTTCAATTTTGAATTCAATTTGACTCATCGAAATTCCAGCAATCGAAATTCTATTCTATATTTCCATTTCCGTATTATTGGTTCAGTAAACGAATGCGGGACTTACTAGCGACCGAGCGGTAAAGTTGCTGAACACGGGTAGTTCCGACTTATATTTGGATTATTCAGTTATGACAAAGCACGCGAGGGCTATCTGCCTAAAGGGAGGGATGCCTTCGTGGAGGACTTTCTAAGGGAAACTGGCTCATATGCACGTTACACATGGGGAAAACCACGAAAACGCCCATGCAGCCAGCCCGTTCGCGGGATTCGAACCTCGGACCGAACTACCAGTGTTCAGCGACTTTACCGCTCGGCCGCTGGTGGACCTAGTTCCGACTTGTGTTTGAATCCAAGCGAACAGTCTACACGGGTATTTTTGTGGTTTTCCCCATGTGCAATGTGTATACCAGCCAGTTTTCCTTAGAAAGTCCTCCGAGAGGGCATCCCTTTCCTTAGGCAAGTAGCCGTAGTCTGCTTTGCCATAACAAATTAAACCAAACAAAACCAGTGAGCAAACGCATACAACTGACTTTTTAATAATACTCCATAAACTAAGAAAATAATGTATAAATTTACATACTCTCGAAGAATCTAACTAATTAAGCTTCTTTGTTCCACGACATATTTGATGGTTCAGTACATAGCATGAAATATGGCAGAGAACTAAGAATAAAAGCTAACTCAATTTTTAGAGCTCGGATTTACGAGGTGTATATTCAAATCTAAACAAAGTTTTGTGTTCATTCAAGAGTTGATTTTCTGTCATTTTAAAAGTACGGGTTAGATTTAGTTTATTAAAGTTTATTAAATTATCCTAGTACTATTAAACTCTACTATTAAAGTTACGTCATTTAAATTAAAGCTTAAGAATTAGAAATCTATGCTTTCATTCGTTAAAACTTTACACTTTATGCCCTTTATTTAAAATATGGTGTAAATTATTTTTAAATGGGATTCAAAAATTGGTTTAGTTATTGTGTGCTGTTATGTTTAAATGGCTCTTAAATTTATCATGATATCAATCGAAATTATAAAATAGTCAATTTTTAATTATTATCTACCCTTCAGCACCTAAACTGTAATGCCGGAACTTCTTGTATTAGACTTGTACTAAGCTAACAGAATATTTTGAATTTAATTGTTTCTCCTGTATCGAAGCGTATACTTCCTTAAATTAAAGTAACAGAGCATTAAACGCTAATAGGTAGCACTCTCCGAGCCTTTGAGCTGTCACTACGTAATTATACAAGTTTAGTAGTGGCATCGTTTAAGCTTACTTGCAAAATGAGTCTAATTTATGTCACTGCGTTGCCTGTTACTTCTATGGCCGCTTTACCCTTTAAATGTGGATCCGTAATCTTTAGATGAAAGCCAGGGCAGTGGAGTTATTTAACGACGTGCACCAGCAAAGCTACAATTTTGGAGTATTATATATTAAATGCGAAATATACAAAATCTATATATGAAAGATGCAAAGTGGAAAGCAAATATAACTCGTTTGTCTGCATATAGGTTAAAATAATCCGTTTGGCTGCAACGCGAAAACATCAAAAGAGTTGAGCACCTCTTTTTGATAGAGCGCTGAACCATTCTGCTTTTAATTGGTAGGCTCACATTGGAATATTTGCCAAGTGCAGGAAGAGAACTCTATATTGACGTTTTAAGATTATTAGACATTTAACCATCAGCTTACAAACCCTGATGATGTAATGAGTCAGATATATTTGTGATGAATATCTGCCTTTAATACGATTTTCTTGCCATCGTATTTGAAAAATTTGCTTTATGTATGAACAATAATGGATTTAACAGACATCACCATGTGAATTGCGATGCCCAAGTAGACATATGCTTACTGTTAGACTCTATGTGTTTTGGTAATGTGGAGCTCATTTTGGGGGAATTGTACTGAGCAATAGTTCCAAACTTTTTATTTGGACTAATATTCTGTGACAGTATTATAATATTTAAAAACAAACAATGTACGAATATATCATGCGTAATTTTTAAAATGCACTATGCATAACAAACGTATGTTTACTCAGATAACGTATCTTTTGTATAAATGGTGGTAAGTTAAATGAGTTTCAGTGCATGATTTTTAATGTTCTAAAATAATATATACATTGTCAAAATTAGCTTCCCTTTAATTTAATGCAAAATGCTCAAACTGAGCAACTCAGATAGTAAATTTAGTAAGTAAATATAAGTCCAGTATTTCGCTTTCATATCAGAGGTAGCAACGTTTTTAAGAGGAATTTAAACACACATAAGTTAAGAAAACGTGTCAAGAAAATATACCTCCTTTTTCCTGCATTTTGTAAAATAATGAAAAACATAATTCCTCCTTTTTGATCTACTATAAATAAGATGATGGTATCAGTATACAAACTTCTCTGTATAGAACAGATTCTGCATTAAAATATTAGTACTCTTCTAGTATAGATAGTATTCAGTAAATAAATTTATTTAGCAATTATTTATATTTTGATCTATTGATTTTCGAAAAAAAAATGCATCAAAATTTCCTAAAGTTTATTTGAATTACGAAACTCGCATTTTCTAGTTTAGAATCAAATAAAACGAAATATGAAGCATGTGATATTGCACTCTGCACAAAGACAAAAAGAAAGGGGGGAAGTTCTATATTTCTTCTTCTACTCGACCGATTGATGAAATTTGACTTGCGTTTTTCATGTCTCGAAAGCACGACTTCAGATTATATTACATTTATATACAGGGTGTATCAGTACAGCGTTGACAAATTTTCAGGAGAGATAGAGTACATCTAGACGATGCATGGTCGGAAACGCTTTCCTGGCGCGGTTGTGATGACACAAAAAGCAGAAAAAGAAGAGCACAAACAGTGAGACAAAACATGTTTTTATTATGTTTAGTACAGCAGAAACCTACAAATAAGAAAAGAAAAAAGAAAAAAACAAACAACGATCATCATTAAAGAAGGTGTTCGAAATTACGACCACGGACCGTGATGCAGACCTCACATCTGTGCATGGAAGATCTGCATCACGAATGGAAGATGCATGACGCGCGGTTCCTGCAGCACGGTCCGGGTCGTAATTTCGAACACATTCTTTGATGATGATCGTTATCTCTTTGTGCTGTTTTTTCATTGTTCTTGTTGTACTCCGAATAATAAACATGTTTTCTCACCCCGTTCGTCTCCTTTTTTTCTTGACTTTTGTCTCGTCATTGCCGCGCCAGGAAAGCGTTTCCGACCATGCATTGCTATGTGATTTTCATGTCTAAGTGTACTTAATCTCTCCTGAAAGTTTGTCAACGCTGTACTGATAAGTATAGTATTAATCTAACTTAGGTATCCCTGTATAGTATTAATCTAACTTAGGTATCCCTGTATAGTATTAATCTAACTTAGGTATCCCTGTATAGTATTAATATAACTTAGGTATCCCTGTATAGTATTAATCTAACTTAGGTATCCCTGTATAGTATTAATCTAACTTAGGTATCCCTGTATAGTATTAATCTAACTTAGGTATCCCTGTATAGTATTAATCTAACTTAGGTATCCCTGTATAGTATTAATCTAACTTAGGTATCCCTGTATAGTATTAATCTAACTTAGGTATCCCTGTATAGTATTAATCTAACTTAGGTATTTTGACTCAAAATCGAACTTGTTCTGAAATGGCATACCGATTTTGTTTTCTCATTTCGGTTCTACGACTCAAATTATGACAAAAACTTTGAAAACGTTTTTACGGGAATTACCCGTAGGCCAATTCCCCGTAAAATAATTTTATGGGTTTCTAGGGGCATTTTTAGCATTTTTAGCATGGGTGCCAAGTTTTGTAAAAAGAGAACGAGTTGATTAAAAAAAAATGGCTCTCAAGGTTTTAATTCTCAATGTTAATTGAATCTGGTATATATATTTATTAATATCTCTTTTTTTTATTAAAAAGAGATATTAATAAATAAATTTAAAATTTCTTAATTCCTTCTCTCACTGTTGGAAATTTAGATTCAATCCAAATAAAATTCGCAGATATTTTCTGATTTATTTTTAAGTTTGTATTTTTACTAATTTTTATAAATATTTCAAAAACCTTTTTTATTATAACCTTTAAAATTTTTACCATCAGCTTGAAGAAGATGTATTTCGAAGCATGTCTGCAAAAAAGTTAGAGTTTTTATTCAAAATCTCTTAAGATATACGTGAATTCACATATTGGCGCGTTTCGGAATTTGGCAGCTTTGTTTTAAGTAATAACGCGAAATGTGGTTTATGGATCTAAAAATAAGAACTATTGTTAAAAAATATAATATAAAGAAAACTGAAAGAATGAACGATGCACCTTTTCTTCCGATCGTGCACAATGTGAAAGGAAAGTAGATTACCATAAATTAAGGCAATTAAATATTGGTGGCAAACAAGGTAAAATGAAATACAATTTCCTTATTTTTTAATTTATATTATTATTTTTTATTTATATTCCTTATTTATAAAACTATATTAACTGATGTAATTTAATATAAAAAATATAAAGTATAATTTCATTATAATTCACATTTGTTTCTTCAACAATTTATACTTTGAATAAATTTCGTAATAGATTTGATAAACATCATATAATCTTAGCTAAACAAACATCAAAAAACATTTCATGGTGGTAAAAACATTTAACTATTATCATCGATGATAAACTGGTTTAAAGAACAAAATATATTCTTTTGTCATTACGTTTATAGTTAATGCTGGCAAGGAGCAAAAGCGAATTCGACTAATAATAAGAATGCAGGATTAGCACAAAAATTTACTGTAACCTTCTAACTCATAGCACAGCTTGTGATCGAAATATATTCATGAAAATTAGAATTAAGATTAATACACTTATGCTTATAAGTTACGAATATTAATTAAAATAACTTAATTATAATATTCTACTGAAAATATCTGAAGCTTCATAGCAACGTAGAGCATCAATCTGCACTGTTCGATATATCAGGAATATTCAAGAAAGTTATTTTAAACTGTGAAAGATACAATACTTTCACTTTTGGAAAACAATTAACTAATTCAGCATCAGAAATAAAAGAAAATGGTTTCCACCTCTGCCTCACAAATATGCTATTTATAAAAATCTGAAAGCTTGCTCTCTTGTCAGCATCTTACATTCACAGTAAATTAACGAGAAAATAAATCTTGAGAAAATATTTCTCAGGACAGAAAATTTCATTCGGAAGGATTTCTTGTAAAATTACTCAATTAGAAACAAAACTTTCATGTATTTATTCTGAATATTTTATGGAAGAAGAACGTAATATACGTTCTCCGAATTCTCAGTATAGCATTAAATACCAAAACTAATTCTTCTGTCAGAAAACCAGAAAAGGTGTGTCAAGTCCCCGACGTGAAGTTTTGCTATAATTAAGATGCACAGTGACAAAAAAAATGTTAAAGAAGTTTATTGTCAAAACATATTAACCAACAAAGATATTTAACGCTTTTTTATACTGGGATTATAAATAATAAAAAAAAATGTAGTAATTTATTTATCATTTTGATGTTTTCTTTTACGTTTCATTGTCCTTCATATCTAAATAATTCATCAGCTAGTTCTCTTTGAAAATTCATTTAATTACTGTATAAGGTATTTCTCCAGCATTCTTAGCATGCCTTCGTGGTGTAGTGATCAGCATGCTCGACGCGTGTTCGAGAGTTCCGTGGTTCAAGTCCCTGCGAGGTCATTGCTCATTTTTCATGTCTCCTGCTTCGAAATAAATTAATGCCTCTACAAGACTTAATTATCTTTCTTATTTCTAAATAAATTGCTTATAAAACGTTTCAACAGTACAAATGTTGATAAAACTGTCCAAAACAACTTAAAATCATTATTAAATGATTCATTTATTCATGACACCAGGAGTATTTATTCTTGTTGTTGTCGCGAACTAAAATCTTGAAATGATTTTATAGGAAAAAAATTGTACTTTATGTATTTATAAATCAGAAACAGTATTTTCTTCTGAAATCCTTAGGGCCTTTCTTAAGCTTTCTTAAGCAAAGCACAAAAGACTCATTTCCATTTCACGTTTCATCAAATCAGAGCTTGGCCTTATTTTTCTCTGAAAAATCTTCTTTGAAATCAAGTCTTCTTAAGCTTATAGCCGTTCCTTCATTTGCTTACTTGCTTTGTTCTGTTGTAGTATTTTTTCTATTTGGAAATAGAATCATCTTCTATTTAATTGTTATATATATGCGTGAAATAATCTCGTGGAACATGTACATGTAAATCTGAAGATTTATTATGTAATAGGTAAATAGTTTTTTGAAAGTATAGTTTAATTGAATTTATATTTTTTTCTGTGTGCGGAAACGTTTGTGGTTTCATAATTTAATTTGAAGTTATCGAAGTTTAAGTTGAGCTCCACTGTTTTGAGTTTCATTGCTTAATGTGATGTCACATGATATGAACAATATTTATAAGAAGTTGCAAGACTAAATATTTCTTATAAAGGCTAGTTGTGGATCCAGGACTAATCTAAGATCTGAATTAAATAATTCTAAGCACAAAACTCCTTTCAATAAAATGCGCAAAATTAAAATTTTTATGTGTACCTCATAAGGAAAACGCCAAAGAAAAACATTCTCCACAGCAGTAGTCAAACAAGCAAACAAAACCATTTTACGTAGTAAAAGGTGATTAATCCTACAAAAAGGTTAGGTTAGGTTATTTAATTACGGCAAAGCCTCAAGGGCTATCTGCCTAAGGGGAGGGATGCCTTCGTGGATGACTTTCTAAGGGAAACTGGCTCGTATACACATTTCACGTGGGGAAACCACCAAAACACCCATGCGGCCGGCCCGTTCGCGGGATTCGAACTTCGAACCGAACTACCAGCGTTCAACGATTTTACCGCTCGTCCGCTGCTGAGTTCTTAATCCTGCGAAAGAAAATGATGTATAAAACTGTAAGGAAGTAAGAAATTAAGTATAACTGAATACTCATTTATTGCCTTTTAGAAGGGCTTCATTATATTAATGTGTAAATCCACAGTTCATCAAGCATTTTCATCAAAGTTTTGAATTTAAAAGTACTCTTGCTTGCCATATTTGTGTTGTTTTTGGTTGAGGAAGCTAATCCTTTTTAAACTTCAAACAAGGTTATGTTCATTGATGGGATGAACTAATTAAACTTCAAACAAGGTTATGTTCATTGATGGGATGCATGAATAAATACTGTGATTTTCTATCTATCTCTCTGATTGAGAGAAAGCGATCAATATAGGAAATGTATTAATTCAATATCTGAGCATAATTAATCTCAACAGACTACTGCAGTTGTGGCACGGTTCGGTTGCTAGATATGGCAGTTACGCAGAAACATCGCCATTTGCTTGGTATACGATACCTTTCGTTTACTTTCGAGTATGTGATAATGGAAGTTTAGAGAATATTTGCTTTATATAATACAAAGCATGAGACTTAAATTAATTATATGCTACATATTGTTTTACCAGTTCGTTTTACTGACTGCTTCTGCGTCAAAAGTGTATCAAATCTGTACATACTATGTACTATTAACACCAATCAATTAATTTTGTTCAAATAGTTGCAATTAGGAGAGTTGAGCAAGAAACTTGAAACGTCTTATTCAGATGTCAATTAAAAATTACTTTTTTGTAATCTTATTTGAGTAAGGGAAATTTTCAAACCCATACTTTTCAAAAGTCATATTTTATGCGATTACTAGAAGGAAGATCACTGTTTGAAATGTTTGAACCTGCCTTTTTGGAACTTGAGTTTTAAGTGAAATGCAGCCTTTGAAAGGATTAATAAGTACCTAGCATAGAATATTCGCATTTTTATTAGGTTTAAAATTTTAAATCTAGATTCATAATTTTTAGATTTTTAATGGGTGTACTATAATTAAGGATTTAAGGATATGTAGCTGATGTGAATAAAATAACGTGTGAAAAATTATACATAAACTGGAAAAAATATGTATTAAATTAGGATAGCACATCAATTTATTTTTGGCAATTTGCCATCGTTCAAATAAATATGAAAGTATTTCTTTAGGTTTATTTTTGGCGTTATCAAAATGCTACTGAAATTGCTACACCCTCAGGCATATACTTTAAAAAATACTAAATTAAAAATATTTAACTTCAAGAAACAATTTAGTTCCATATTCATATATATTTATTATGCATTTATGATCGAAATTCGTATCACTTTTTCTGTTATAACATAAAAATTAGTTAGCTTGAAAATTTCTCTATCTTTATTTTAATCCTTGATCAGTTTTGGAGATTGATATTGATAAGCATTTATGTATGTTGTCATTTTGTATCTTTCGGAGTTTTACTTTTCATGTACGAAGATGTGTTTGATATGTATAAACAAGTAAATATTTACGGTGTCTTTGCTTTACATCTCTTATTACATCTGTAACATATTCAGACGTAATTATTTTATTTTTATCTCTATTTTCAGTTCATCTTTAGCTCATGCAGGAAATTGATGTAAAATTTATTTTTATTTTTTATTTGACGGTTTTAAAGTTTTCGAAACGTCTAAAAAAATTCTGAACGTGTTGTAATTTTACAAAATAGTGTTACAACACGATTCATAAAAATTTTTGAGGTAGCATCTGACGCCAATACACTTAATATCATTTGAAGTTTTATAATTTATTATGTGCATTTATAAGTATACCACATGTTACCTCAGATGGCGGTGTAAAGAGTCATAAAGTAATTTTTTCCTGCTTTCCACATGCCATAGTGGTGTAACTGAAAGCACTTTCGACGCATTAATTCGGGAGGTCCGGAGTTCGAATCTCGGCGAAAATATTGCGGATTTCTTCCGTTTCCTGAAAAAAAAAAAAAAAAAAAAAAAAAAAAAAAAAAAAATCTAAATGACTCCAAAAGTGGCTCCCGAGCTAAAAGGTTCAACTAGGGTTTGGCAAATGGGTCCTCTAATCCCTAGTCGCCCTTTAAAAGAAGGCCTAGATAAAGTATTTTCTTCCTCCTTTCCGCATTACTTCCTAGTGTAACTGAAAGCATTTTTGACGCATATTCGGCTGGTCCGGAATTCGAATCTTGGCGAAAATATTGCGGATTTCTTCCGTTTCCTGAAAAAAATTCTAAATGACTCCAAAAATGGAGCTCCAACTAAAAAGTGGTAAACGATAATTCACCACCATCAGGATTTGGCAAATGGGCCCTCTAATCCTCAGTCGCCCTTTAAAAGGAGGCCTAGATAAAATATTTGAAGGCCCGGTGGCGCAGTGGCTAGCGCTTCGCGACCGCTGGTCCGGGGTTCGATCCCCGGATTGGGCAACGTCGACTCAGCCCTTTCGTCCCTTGATTTCCATCACTTGGGTCGATAAAATGAGTACCAATATTGCTTGGGGGACTAAACACTGGGGCTCCTGTGAGAAGCTGACCATTTGTTCAGGGCATATGCTTACGCAACCCGGGGTCCACGGTCAAGAAAGCAGACTTCGGGCACTGCAGGCCTTGCCATATTAGGGCTGTTACGACACTGAGTTTAGTTTTAGTTTTTAGTTTAGATAAAATATTTTCTTCCTCCTTTCCGCATTCCTTCTTAGTGTAACTGGAAGAATGCTCGACGTGTGTTCAGTAGGTTCGGAGTTCGAAACCCGGATTTCTTCAACTTCTCGACAAAAATTCTAAAAGATTCCCCAAAGTTCAAATGTGTGAAACGGCAGAATAGCAGGAACTCAATTGTCTGAAAGATATATTCAGCTCTGAATTATTATATTAACTAACTGAAGGATTTTTCATGTATCTGAAAACGATAAAGATATATCAAATTAAAAATCATAAAAACAATTAATAGAAGAAATGTTAAATAGCTTTCAATTTATTTCCCAAGAAACAAATTTCCAGGATGAAAATTGGAGAAAATCTTTTAAGAAAATACATTGGATTGAAAAGCCATTTTGCATCTATCTTTTTCTACTATTACAGCCATTTATTCTAATTTAATTCAAAATTTTTCTCCTACATTCGTATAAGAATGCATTACGCACGACATAGTCATTGAAGAAAACAAAACAAATAATTTGAAGTAATTTTTAAAATTTGAAAATTTGTAAAATGTATGGCAATTAATATCAACTTATACAGCAGCAAATGATAGGGGGAAAAACGCAATTGCCGGTCTAAAATAAATAAAAAGATGTCTAATGCTCAGAGTAGGCATATTTTTTTACAAGATATTTTATAAGGTATTTCTCCTGCCTTCTTAGCGAGCCTTCATGGTGTAGTGGTCCGCACGCTCAGCGCGTAATTGAGAGGTCCGCTGTTCGATTTCCGGCGAAGGGGTTGCTAATTTTTCATCTTTCCTGCTTAAAAAAAATACCTAATGTCTCTACAGTGGGGCCTGAACTAAAAGGGTGTTGGATGATTATTCTCTTCACCCAGGATTTGATGATTGAGTCCCCTTAAAACTCCAGTCCCCCTTTAAAAGGGGGAGTATATAATGTATTTCTTCCGCCTTATTAGCGAGCCTTCGTGGTGTAGTGGTCTGCACGCTCAGCGAGTAATTGAGAGGTCAGCGGTTCGATTCCCGGCGAAGGCGTTACTAATTTTTCATCTTGCCTGCTTAAAAAAAAAAAAGTACCTAATGCCTCTACAATTTGGGTAAAAATAAATAAGAAGCGTCAGTAAAATAAAACACCTTAGGTAGTCAGGACGCATAACGTTTGTTGTCTGAGAAAACTGAATAAATCATAACATTTTACAATAAAAGAGCAATCCGATAAACATTAGGAATCCGTGATAAGATTCTAAACATTGAGTATATATTTGTTTCATTACTATTTTTATGATTCACTTTCAATTACTATCTCAAAATAACGATTAATTCAGTTTGGGATTTTGGAAGGAAGCTGCATTAAAAGATAAGGAATTTAAAGAAAATTCAAAACTTTAAGATTAATGGTAGTAATTTTCTTTATCACTAAAGACTAAAAAGAAACAGGTGTATTTTAAAACTTTGATGTTATTGTCAGACGGTTATCCACAATAATTCGGATATATTCTCAGCAAGATTATTTCTATCTTTATATCTAAAATGTTAGGATTTTAACAATAGTGACAACCACTTCTTTTGGATTTGGCTTCAGAACAGAATAGCTGGTTCGTTGTTACACTTAAGGTATTCCGTCGTTGTTACGCTTAAGATTTCTTAAGATATTATAGTGTGCTATGATAAGTATCAGTTTTGCTATATTTCTACCATATAAATATCGAATTTAAAATTTACCTTTTGTCGAAAGGTTTTTACATGGAACAATATATGGACGACACATTAGAATAAGTTTCTGATGATCGCTTTGAAAACTAACCGTTGTGTTCCATCTCGTAATTTGCCCAGCATACAGTTTACCTGTAGATTTAGGCAAATGTTCTAGAGCAGCGGTTCTCAAACTTTTGACTAACGATTACCAACTAAACAAAAATTGAAAACCTTTAGTACCACCACTACAAAGTACTACTACCACCGCCACTCTTGCAAGCTCAAATCAAATAAATTTACGAGTATTAGAAAAAAAAACTCAATAAGGATGTTGGGGTTTTAATTTTTGAATTTAGTAGCTAAAAAAAAACTTTGCTTCTTTACGTTCCACCTATTTTTCTCTTGCGTACCACCACTGGTACGCGCACCACCGGTTGAGAAACCCTGTCCTAGAGTAAGTATCTCTAAATAAATATATAAAACTCGAAATTTCTGTAAAAAAGGCTGTTTTTAATTTTTGAATATATGCAAACACACAATTTTAGAAGAAAAATATTAAATTTTATCAACATTTTAAAAAAATTCATCTTAAAAAAGAAAGAAGAGATTTTAAGAGGATGTATTACATTATTTCATTCAGGAAAGCTAAACAACAGCTATCTGAGTAAACTCCATCCCAACGCCAGTCCCGCAAAAACTTTTCAGCTGAGCACATTTTAAGTGCCTTTAACCCCAAAGGCACTATAATCACAGACATACGTTCATTAGCCGAAAATCAAAAATGGAACCCGATAACATGGGGATTTGCCGGCTTGCTCTAATCGCCGTAAATTAAGCATATGGCGCCAAATTTTTAAACGAAACTTATCATATGATGACACTTGGAGAATGAAATGCAATTAACCTATGAATACAATAAATAACCTATGAGTACAATACAATAATAACCTATGAGTACAATAAATTGCTCTAGAATATATAGACAGAGATGAAATTCGGAGAAGAAAACAAGCTAGTAACATATATTACTATGAAATGCTATAGCAAAAAAGACTAAATGCACTACGAAACGTTTAAATGTAATTCCTTTAAAGAATGGCAAGTTGAACATGAAGATTTAGGGTTATTATTATTTTAATTAACCAATTACTTTATAAGATTTTTCTCCCGCTTTCGTGGTGTAGTGGTTCTACACGCTGGGCCGGTATTCCAGAGGTCTGTGGTTCGATTCCCGGCGAAGGCGACTGCTAATTTTTCAATTCTCCTTCTTCCAAAAAAATTCTAATGTCTCTACAGTGGCGGCCGAACTAAAAGGATTGTGGATGATGACTCTCCACACCCAGGATTTGGCGA
This sequence comes from Stegodyphus dumicola, assembly GCF_044657685.1. Lineage (NCBI taxonomy): Eukaryota > Metazoa > Arthropoda > Arachnida > Araneae > Eresidae > Stegodyphus > Stegodyphus dumicola. The sequence continues at coordinate 190,365,540 of NC_140781.1, forward strand.
CTGGGTCCCCTAAAACCCCAGTCGCTCTTTAAAAGGGGGAGTATATAGGATATTTCTCCCGCCTTCCTAGTGTGCCTTCGTGGTGTAGTGGTTCTGCACGCTGGGCCGGTATTCCAGAGGTCCGTGGTTCGATTCCCGGCGAAAGCCATTGCTAATTTTTCAATTCTCCTGCTTTAAAAAAAATCATAATGTCTCTACAACTTATAATTTTAGATTTGCATTTAAGTTCAGAGTTTTAGATTATAAGACACAGAGTATTTCTGCCTCTTGAAGGCCACGTTACTAGGTTTCGCTAAGTCTGATAAGATAGTAATTCTTCGGTTCTGAGTTCTTGCTACCGACATTTAATTGTTACGTCGTTGAGAAGTTATGAGCCAACATAGAATTTGAAATCATTTGAAATTAATTGTGTAGCCTTTGACTATTAGGCTTAGTTTTCAATTTAAATTTGACTCCTACTTCAAATTTCATGATTATAAGGGGTGGTTAAGCTCGAGATAACGGTTATGTTATAGTTCTTATTTAATTAAAAGGTTGTTTTAGACAATTTTAAGACTCTGTTGTTACTCCAGACCAAGAGATGATTGGCTGCAAGCCTGTTAGGAGTTTGATACCAGTTTATGCTACTGAAGAATTTCAGATTCTATAAAGAATATACAAATTGCAAAAGAGAAGGAAAAAATCTTATGAGGAGTTATTGAGAAAAAGTTTTTGCAACATATAGAGACGAAGAAAGTATTACCCAAATTACTGATGGAAAGGTAAACTCACCTTGTTATCTAGTGTGCTGTGATGAAATGAAGCAGCGAGAAGCTGTACTTTTATTATATTGCGAAGCTTTTCAGAATTAAATTAACAGGAGAGTAATTTTAAGATCAATAACGAAAATTTAATTTCCAGGTAGGATAGGATTACTTATGATAACGTGGAATAAGTTTTCAAAAATTAATTTTACGAAGAGAAATGAGATTTCTAAAATACAGTCTACTTTTCACATTGAATAATTTCCATTTATTGGTGTGGTTTATTTCTACATTATCTATCATAGCTTAAGGATATTTTATTTATTTTCAAATTAAAAGAAATTAAAATGATAGTGCTTTTATATATAAACTTTACTGCTTTATGATAGTTAAAATACATCCCTTATTACATAAAACTGAAAAGCATACAAGATTTAACGTATTGATTAATCAAACTGCATTATGAACTTAGAAAAAATATCAATTTTGTTATATGTTCTAAAATGCAAATTTTTGTTTCTTACGAAAATGTGTATTAAAATTCTGTTTTGCCTTTTATACTAGGGAATAGCTTTATAGAAGAAATTTCAATACCAGTGGCTAGATAATTTACCTCATTGTTTTAACACTAGCATGAAATGACTGTTTTTAAAAGGATTTTAAAATAATACGAACATTGATATCATGTTATGTCCAGAAGTAAAGAACACAATCTTTTTCTGTTTGTATTCTTTTCAAGTAAGTTTTTGAAAGATTCACAGTTAATATATGATGATAAAAATTACCGTTGCAAAGTTGCTCAGGAGTATTTGCAAATCATCTTAGCTTTATTTTTTAACTGCGTTTAAATAATGGTAAGCCTGCTAACGAAGCAATAATTTTTCTCGAATTAACTATTTAGTTACAATCTCTTGAAGTCTCGAAAAATTCATTCTTTTAGCAACAGAAACATCAGCTTCGTATCAGGAATACACCTATATCTTAAATTAAAATCAAGAACACAAGCTGAAACATGGGCGTAAATAACTGGACTCTTCACTTTTTTCCCACGACATTACATAGTAGGAATTTCGGACTAATATTTTCATCAAAAAATCAATTTTAAAGACGACAGAAATCATCCCCGAAAAAAATATTTCTTTTTAATGAGTCTGTCTGTTTCCACGCAGGAAATGAGATGTGTTTCGATTAAATATTGTGTTTCCGCATGTGCTTTCCTTTGATCTATTATACTGAGACTTTTTAGGGGTTAATCACATATTGATATTCTGAGTTCCTTCTTATTGCGGTATCTTCACCAGGGGTTAAATTTCGCCATATTGCTATTACATTTGCAGCACAAGAAGAAATAACTTATGAAGCGAAACGCTTATATGCTTTCTAAATTAAGTTATGTGGAGAAGGAGCTCTTCCATTATAATTATTATTAGAGTATAATTCCGCTAAAATTTTTGCAAAATTTTATAAAATTAGAATTAAAAACTCATGCTTTAAAAATAACTTCATGTAACCTAAATTGAAAAGTTTCGGTTACTTCTATTCTTTTCTGTTCGATCCACTAGTGTTCTATAGGACTTTTCAAAATGGCTTTGGATTGTAACAAATGAATAGAAGAAAAGATTTGGCGTTCGAACATTAGCAGTCACTTTTCCTCCAACCTATGCCTCATTTGGTTCTCGGCAGAAAGCCAGGGAATTGCAAACTTGTTTCCATGTTTTCTTCTAATCTCTTTATTTTGTTTGAAATTTGTCCTGAAGGACATCATGTAAGATCTGGGTCGGTGTTTATGATGAAATATACTGTAAACTCTTAGCGAGATGCTTTGATTTCAGCTTCTATTTTATAAAACGTCATCTACATGTGTAACTAAAGTAGTTTCTTTGGCAGTTTAGTTTTTTAACATTAAGACATTTTTCATTTGATTTTCTACTATTGAGATTTTGCTTTCATTAATCTTTCTGTCTGTTCGTAAACGGGGATCATTCACTTCGAAACTGCATTTAAAGTACCAACATATGGTTGAGTTCAGAGTTTAGTCTGTCAAATTGTTAAAGTTAAGTTGTAAGGTATTTTCCCCCCTTTTGCTGCGTGGGTTCGTGGTGCAATAGGAAACACATCCGGCTAGCGATCGAGAGTTGCTGAACTCGAATCCCAAAGAGGACAAGCATTTTTTACATAGTTCCTGCTTTGATAAAACTTATTACTCTACAACGTTAGGTAATTTTTAAACGGTGATTGTAGAACTACAATATAGGAATGAATAAAAAGTTTTACTTGTCACTAAAAGAAAACGAATTCTCAGCGAAAACATTAGTAAAGATTTTCAAGAAAAATAGGTTTAATTTATTTTCATGTGACATGTAAAAGAATCCGTATTTTTTTGTGACTTAAAATGAAAATATACAGCTTTTTTTTTTTTTTTTTTTTTGTAAGCCCTTTCCAGCAGATTTAGAAATAGAAGCGAAAGTTGCTGATTATGAAAGACTTTACAATTATCTATACTCCGAGCAGTGCTTTCATGGCAGATTTTTTTTAAATAAAACTTATTCTTATTTACGATACACTAGAAACCTGTTTAAAGAGCTGTTCAATCGAAGTCGTAATCCCTGGTTGAAACTAGTAAATTTTAATGACTCCAAACTTTCATACACTTATAGTAGCGCTGGAAGGAATGCTGAAAGAAAATAATTGGGATGAAGATTTAATATTCGAATATAACATAAAAGAAAATGGTATTAGCATTTTTTTAATTACCTTCTCCTTTAAATGCTACAAAAATAAGTATATCTTAAGAACTCAATTTATATTAGAGTCAAGTAGAGTTGCTTCAAAAATCAGAAGGGTAGTTATCATTTTGCTGAGAGTCAAATAAGACAGTTCGGTGATTTATCTTACAATCTTACAATTTTGATTTTAATATGTGTATTAAAATTAAATCGTTTCAAAACTTGAAAAAAATTCTCGAAAGAATAGACATTTTTTGAAATATATTGTTGGTCAAAGATACAGGATGGTAAGAATATTATAGCAGGCAACTAGAAAAATATTATGAATGCTACTTGATTTCTCAACAACTTAAAATTTCTTTCTGACTAAGCTCTTTACAATAGCAGATTCTGCTGACAATCTTTTCCCCTATTACGAGAGCATTTTTTGTGCTTAATGAATCAAAAAATTATGCTTAATAATTATAACATATTGGAGTTCGACTAATGGTGATAGAAAAGACATGTCATCTAACAAATAAGTTAGCCGAAATCAAATATTATGTTAAAATTTAATTAGCGATAGTCTTCTGTGTGGCTTCATTTAATCGATTTAAGCAGTTTTGATTAATTAAATCTGCTTAATCCGAAATACTGATAAATATAAATATAAATGTTCAATTAGATTAAAAAAACATTATAAGCGATAATAGGTCTCAGGAATAGGATGATATCTTATCTTATAAATTGTGGATCTTTATTAGAATCAAGAGAGAAGAATAAGAGTAATAAGAATAAAAGTAAATATTTAATTTTTAAAGGCACGTATGTTTGTAATCAGGTGTACAAAATAATTACTAGCATAAAAGATGACCACTTATATTTTAAACTACCAACTTTCTTTTATAATAGGTGAATTTGAACAGTTGTCGCAGAAATCCGAAATTTTTACCTGTCATGTGAAATGGCAGCAGAGAAGTCTATATGTTAATGGTAGTTTTGGTTAGAATTTATGTTATCTATGTAAAATGAATAATGGATTTTAGCAACTCTGATATATATAAATTTAACGCGAAAAATATTTCTGCATTTTTTTGGCCAGCAATAATTAATTAATTCGTTGTTTCATTTAGTTTTGTATAACTTACTTTTATACAAAAAGGCAAGCATTAGAAAATTAGTATATTCGAAATAAGTCTTTTAGCATATTTTGGCTGTCGTATTTTTATTTTTATTGTATAACAGACATGAATTTAAATCTAGAGTTTTTGTTTTCATTTTTTACAGTAATGTATGTTTTATATTACTTTTGTGTTATTTTATATATTTTTTATTTTATTTATTTATTTATTGATTGATTGATTTTATTTCCAAGGACTGAATTCGCCTTGGGGTATGTATATTTTTGACTCTTTGAGAATGAGGAATAATTTGTAAAAGAAATTATTATATTTTTAAAATTTTTGCTTTTGCACGTTTGTAATGTACGTTTTATATTATTTTTGTGCTATTTTTATATCTTTTTATTTTATTTATTTATTTATTGGTTTAGTTTCCAAGGACTGAATTCGCTAACTTGACTCTTTGAGAATGAGGAATAATTAATTTTGTAAAAAAAAATATTATATCTTTAAAATTTTTGTTTTTGCTCTCAAACAGTCCAGAAGGACAAAACGTGTGTTCAGAACTCCATAACTGCCATGTTTAATGCTTCAAATAATTACCCCCCTGGTAAATCCGTTTGACGCATTAAAGTATGAATAATTAATTTGAAGACTTTACTAAATGTTTTCTTAAAAATGTTTTACATACTTTAAAGAAATCTTTAACTCATGCCTAGTTCAAAATGCTTAATATAATATAACAGTTAAAAATTTCCTTAACCTTTCCGGGATAGTATAATCTTTGCGGTAATGTTTCTTTATTTTGTAAAATATATATATATATATATATATATATATGTGCGTGTGTGTGCGTGTGTATGTATATGTATATAAACAAGAATTTAGACATACAAAATTAGAATAGGAAGAACATATATTGGAACTAAAATACAACAGTTCAATAAAATAATAATATAAAAATGGTGTAATAAAACAAATTGAAAAGATCAAAGATTGAAAATTCTTTGATATTTTGCAAGGAGCAGCCGAAAATGTTCAGCAGAGCCACGTTTCTGATTTATATCTGGATGATTATGAATTCATTAAAAAATTCCAAATAAAACGCAAATTAAATAAATTAAAATAATGAACGTCATAAAATTTGTATAATTCAAATAAAGAATGCAATAAAATAAAGTGTAAATTAAAAAAAAATTTCTTTTTAAATAAATGAAGACAGTTTGCTCCAACGTGACCCAAAACAAAAATGCTGCTTAAAGTTTAACAGTATAATATTTTTTATTTTTATATTTTTCTATTTTTAAATTATATAATTTGGTGTGATAAACTTCTCGAAATTTATTTGCCTGGAAGAAGGAGGAATACGTGAATGACCTTCTGATACGAATTTAATGGTTTTAAACTTACTCCTGTATCACAACAATCCTGCGAGTTCCTCCGTTCCAGCAATAGCAAAACATAGACTCAAATGACGTCACTCAGTTAGTTGTCTTACTCATTCATTCCTGGGTCGCATTTTGAAAACGGAATTGGAGAAGAAATTAACGATCGTTATTTTACACTCTCAAGAGGAATCCAATTTAAATAACTTGCATTCGCAGTGCGCTTGTACTGTTTAATTCTTCTTAAATGCACTGTTTACCTACCGTGTATCAAGTGCAATGTAGTCCTAAACAATAAGAGTAGGAACCGTAGATGTTATGCAGAATAATCTGAATCGAAAATGAGAAGCAATGCACCTAAAAATGATGCTTTGTAATCCTGAAAGCATACTTGTAAGGTGCACTGAATGCGAAACGTTCCTTTAAAGAAAATTTTTTAAAGAAAGAGAAAAAAAAAAGTGACATCTAATTAAAATTAAGAAGTTTAACTTCCTCAACAAAATACATTAGCACGAGAATTGGGGTCAGATTACCGTGCATTAATATAAACTGAAAGACATAACATTTCCAGTATTGCATTCATAAGAATGTTTAAACTTCCTTGCGATATATGTCAACCCTAGTATCGTAGCAGACGCTAGTTTGAAATTTTCAGAGACATGTGTGAGGCACTTTGCATTTATACCATGCAAAATAAATTTAATCTCGAATTTCAGTAGGCCTCTCAAAGATATTACACGTAGGTGATAATATAATAAAAGTCTTTAGCAATAAAAATATGATTATTAAGGGAGTAATTTCATTTAGCACTTTATGCAATTCAATATACAGAAGCTGCAGACATGATGGGGATTTTAATATTAATTTAATATGCTTATTAGTATTAGCATGCATTAACTCATTATATTAGATTTTCATAATTACCTTTAAAATCTTTAAGTAATTGAAAATGAAAATAAATAAGTTTCTAATTGTGCGAAAAAAATAACGTGAAAGAAGACTCTCAGAAGTATTTATATTCAGTAAATAAAAATTTCAATATTTTGTCATGAATAATGTAAATTCATGGTAGAATCCGAAATAAGAAAAAAATATAGATTTAACTTTAGATTAATAATTTAAAATAAAAGAATCAGGGATAATTTCATAAGTGTGTCTTTAAAATCAGTTTACTATTAGCCAACTAACTTGCAACAATACATAATTCTAAATGATTCACTAGGAGTTAAGCATATGAATAAGCAGTTTCTATGATAAGCAAATTCCCACGATAGTGTATACTGTCATGGTTGTGTACACATTGTAAATTTCAGTTAGCATGTTTGTAGGGACATTAGGTATTTTTCGAAAGCAGGAGAGATGAAAAATGTGCAATGTCCTCTCCGGGACACCAAACATGACCTCTCGAATCCGCGCCGAGGGTGCTGATCACTACAACACGAAGGCATGCTAAGAAGGCGGGAAAAATACCTTATATGTTCACCCAGAAGAAGGTATTAAAGCAGGAAGAAGGGGTGCTAAGCACTTGTCAAGTTTGATCAGAGCCTAACTGCCTGAAATGGTACAGAAAAGGGCGAGAACTAGGGCGGTACAGAAAAGGGCGACTGCCTGAAATGGTATGAAACTCCCAGATTAATAAATGTTTTTTTATGCAGAGGAAACCCCGATTTGCATGAATCTAAGAGCAAAGAGATTATGAGCTACCGTAATGAACACACAAAACTGGCTAACCTTGATCTACTATCAAGCAACTGTTTTTAAAGAAAAGTATAATATTCTTAAATAAAATATTCTATTACAAATTAATCGTGGTTCAGTTGTCAGGACTACTGTTCCTTCTATTTGATTTGGGAAACATCACAGAAATCCTATGTAGGAACAGGGAGTTTACTCAAGCTATGTTCGTGTGTACGATGAATAGCCAAACAAGTTAAGAAGGGTTAACGTTACCCTTTATTTCACATAGCTGCCGCACTTGGGGATACAGAGACCAGCAATTTTGGTCTGAAACTTAAAAAATAAGAAATATTCACTGAATAACTAAATAAGAATTAAATGATTTACAGAGACTATTAACGCGAAGATTGGTCTTTTGAACTTAAATATGCAGTAAGTTAGATGTAAATACTACAATACGCCTGTTATATCAGCACGAACTAAGTTCTGCCTAAAGGCAGACACGAACTGACTGAAAAGCAAGCGCGTAGCAGTTAAGCAGGAAGGCTCTTTCTCTCTCTTGGCTAGAAGCCACTTCTTAAATACCTTTTACAGTTTGCAAAAGCATTAGCATAAAAATCCTACTCGAGCTTACTCTAACCGTAAATAGAAAATAAGAGAGAATAGCAAAGTTTAAAATAAAATAAACGTTAGTAAATCTTAAAATCCTTATACAGTGAAGAGATAAATTACATCAGGATGTGCCAACTTCATTCGCATTAATAAGACACGTTTTCGCTGATGATGTTTTTGGCAGTCATAAACCTTCGCAGATTCAGTGTCAAAGCAATAGGTAATCGTAGGTAAATGCCAAAACAATAATAGAAATAAAGGTAACAAAATTCTCAATCATTTTAAGTTCGCAATTATAAGTGCAAACAATTGTTATATATTGGGTCCCAAAAGTTAAGCATATAATGCTGATTAGCAATTTTCGAAAGCCTAGTTGGATTAGTGTATCTGCAAATTTCCGCGAATGCAGATAGTGTATGGAAAACTCATATGCTACAGCCACATCTGACTGTCAGAACATATATAAATTAGTAACAAGGAAGGTTTAGGGAAGGCTCCTACAAAAGGTCTGGACGGTGACGCCAGAAAAGTTTTATTAGACTAGCAAGCCCTTCTAAAATAATCAAGAATTCTAGAACTAGCGATCTTGTACAAAGCATCCAAGAAAAGCTTAGCTTCAAAACCGCAGAATTCCGCTATTAAATTACCACTGCATTATGGATAACACTAGACTTCAACCATGTTGACGACTGTTGATGTTTACTTATTATTTTATTGCGTGCCGTAACTTTTGTCTCTTGTAACTTTCCATCTGACTGACGCACTTTCAGTACAGAAGATGTTGGTATTTCCACATTTACTTCACTTTCTTGGCCTTTCTCGTCGTTTCATCTGTTTGCTCGTCAAAGTTATATACGCTCAAAGGATTCATTTTCTTACCTAGTTTATCTAAGTCCCCTATAAGTTCTCTAAGGTTTATCTAAGTCTCATTTCTTATATGGAGTAGATGCTGTATTCCCCTAATCCTGTTGAAAATCTTAGGGATGCTCTTGACATGATGTCTCTGCATGATTACCTCCTAAAGCTAATCTTAAACAGTTGGAATCTGTCGTAATGCAGGAATGGTCGTTGCTAGCGTAAGCACGGAATGCAGATGAAAGCATGTGAAAGTATAAAGTTCATGTGAAAGTACGGGTTTGTCGCATACCTTATTAATGTAAGTTATGTTTGTTTGTTTTTAGCTTCAAACTTCAAATTGCTAATGACCCAAATGTGGTGTTGTCATATAATTTGCAAAAATGAAATATTGTTTTCACCTTTTGTACATAGTCCCTGCTTTCATTCATACATAAACGTATTTACTACCTTAATGGTGTCAACCAAAGCTACTTTTCCATTTTTATTGAATTTCCTGTCGAGTTTTAAACGTTTCGAAGCCAGTGTAGTTCTGTTTGGATCCTTGCCTCTAACGGCATTTTTACGAAGCCGCTTCAGTTTTACCACGCACAGTTTTTTTCTCTTTTACATGTATGCGTTCAAATCGATATAACGTAGACGCTGGGACTCAAGGTACCTTACTGGCGTGGGATGTATTTGGTTTTAAGTCAGTTTAGATTTACGTATATAGCATACATTATAATTAAGTAGTCTGAGCCACATCAAAATAGTACTGTTCATCAATTCCTTAAGTGACAAATGCATCAACGGAATAAAGATCAGTTGTTTAACCCTTCTACACGTGATTTTGCATCTCTAAAGTACCCTGAGAAGTTCAGTTGCTTTAAAATTTGTGTTAAATGATTGTGCTCGATTATGTGTAATAAAAAAATTCTAAATTTTAGGATTTCATATTTCCTAGCTTTAAAAAAAATGAAAGCTTTAAAACATATGAAAGGAAAGCTAAATATTAAATATGAATAGTTTTCCCTAAAAATGGAATTTTGAAATTTTTAAGAATAAAACGAGCATAATTAAAGAGTAACGATAATAAAAATATTTACGTAAGGAGTTATTAATATTAAAATTTACAGGTAAAATTTCCAGGAAAAAGATATTTTATCAATGATAATTTTATTCAGGAAGGTAACACGCATTTTATCAGTTCCGTAATTAATTCATTTTCGCAAAAGAAATGAAGTAGACGATTAATCTGTCTGCAATGCAATTAGATTAATTTTGATTTGCTAAACTTTTAAACTTTTGAGATGAACACCATTTTAACTTTTCAAATGAAACATTACAACGCACTGAAGAACCTTCAGTTAGCAGCAAGATGGCTAGTCTGTATGGTTCTGCTATATCTATGTGTTAATGTCCTACAAACCCTATTAGACTGGAAGTGAGTTATCGTTTTAGTCTGGAGCAAATACAAGCCTTAAGAAGTTTAAAATAAACTTTTTTTAAACTTTTAAATGAACAAAACATGTGTGGTACATGAACCTTCGCTACTTGAGGGTATTTAAACTAACATAAGTTAAACGTAGATAATGTAGTCTGAGACTACAACACAAAATAATCTATTAAAGCATGGTTCAAGATAATTAGCAGCGTGTATTTAAACGTCAGCTAGAAGATGCTAAAGCCGGAATAATTTTGCATAATGTTGCCAGAAGCTCTAAATCTAAAACATTCAAACCCTCGGCTTAAATACGAACAGCTAATATGCATTCTGGTGAGGACTACAGAAAGGAAAAGTTAAAGTTGTACAGAAAAAGAGACTACAGAAAGAAGGGTCATCAGGTTATTTTGAAGCAGGAGTTTATGAAAAATGTGCAATGGCTTCGCCGTGACTCGAACCTGCATCTCTCGAATACGCGCCGAGTGTGCTACCGCTACACCACGAAGGCATGCTGAAAGGAGGAAAAAATACCTTCTAAAGTAAGAGCTCAATTCATAATAATTTGTTAACTAACATAAAATCTTACAAGTCAGTTTTTTGTAAATTGATAAACTGGTCCATTATTTATGAAAGTTATCGCATTTAAGACGAAATGCTCCTTTTTTTACAAAAATATTTTAAACTTGCCTTCAAACTTCTTAATGAAGAATAATTGTAACTATAATAATTAATGCACTTCCATTAAGGGTACAGATTTATTTACTTTAAAGTTAAGGGAGTTTTGAAAGAAATAAATAACACACCCGCCTTTGAAAAGCATAGTTTTGACCTTAGAGAACTATACGTTTGGAGGGAAAATTTAGGCAGTGTATACACTTAAGAATAAATTATATACAATACATTTTTGATATTTAAACCTTAAAATTCAAGAGTAGTAAGACGGCTGAAATTTATGAAGCGGTAACAATCTCTAATGAATTATGAGAGTATCACCCTTTTAGTCATATTTCTTTTTGTATTGTCAGTAGAGAAATATTCTTGCCAGACCTGGTTGCAAATAAGGGTAAAAACTTTGACGTGATGAATATGCTCCAATAATTCCGATAAATCTTAAGATGTATAGCCGAAAACGTATAGCAAGGGAATCAGTATAATCATATTATCTGACAACTAAATAATAAACAGAATAAAATATGTTTAATTATTCACATGTGCATGTATTTGCATTTTAATGTCCATGTGTATATATTCACATCACCTGCCTCCGTGTATATATTCACATGTGCATGTATTTGCATTTTATATCCATGTCAATATACTCACACCACCTGCCTCCGTATTATACGCATAATCAATAACTTAAGGACGATTTTGTATAAAACATTTTACTTATATAACTACAGTTCCAATAAATCATTAATTTAGTTAAGAATATATTTAAAATTTTGTCTCACGCATTAAACAGTATATCTAAAACATTTTCACTAATGTTCCTTGAAAGTGAAAGATCTGAGAAATACAAAAAATATTCGGAATTTACTATTGTTTATATTATTCAGAAATAGCTACATATTCGAGAATTTGGAAATCCTTCAAATCTGACCAACCTGTGTTTATGTTAAATTCATATTAGAAAGAAATAAAGCTTGCAGAAGTATATGTGCATGTATTTTGTGCTCTCTCTCTATATATATATATACAGATCAAAAACTGAAAAGTATTTAATTAAATACTATTAATACTGTAAAAAAAACTGCAAAAAAATTAATTAACCATGGAAAAAATAAAATAGAATATAATAAATCAACCGAAAGTTGCAGCTACATAATATAATAATAAAAAAAAGAAACAATCTTTTTTCCTTCCTTTGGGAAGGGGTCAGAATTTTTGGGTGAACTATTATAATTAAAATACATTGAAATGGTTCATCAGCTAATTCTGAATACAGAAAAGCATGGATTTTTGTGGAAGAGAGGTTTCAATTGATTTCAATGTTTCTCCTCCTGACGAAGTGGCATTGAAGTTGATTGAATTCCTCTTCTGTTATGTCCGTTTTTCTTTAAATTCCATTGATTTTTTGAATTGGGGTTGCTTGTTTGAAAAGGTTTGGTTTTTAACATTTATTAAATTCTTTATTGCATTTATAGGATTATTTGAAATTTATTACTTTAAATTTCAGTTTTTGGTCTTTGTAAAAAATTGGTTCTAAATTTCTTACTTAATATCTTTACTGATATATATACGCCCACACTGTTACCCGGCTCCGTGAGCTGAGGTTTTTTTTTTAAATTCTTATATATTGGTAAATCGTACATTCTTTGTTTTAAAGATGTTTAATTTATGTTTTTTATATCTTCCGGTTATGGTTTTTATGCCTTTAGATAATTTGCATGCAATAGTTGTAGAATTATAAACAATTTAAAAGTTGTTTAAGTGCGGCTAAGCCTAATTTTTTTACCATAGCAGCCATATTTGCTTACATTTGAAACTTAGCAGAATAGTGAATTAAATCAGTTTTTGCACCTTCAGCGTCTTTTTGAAGAGTGGGACCAAAAGTAAACTTCAGTGTTGTGCACTGAAAAATGTGTCTTCTTGGGGGGGGGGCTGGCTGCATTGCTTGTTTTTGGTTAGAAACTGTAATTTTAATTGTAAAAATTGTTTTTTTTAATTGTTTTAACTGTATTTGGTGATTTAGCTTTTTTTTTTATTTTTCAATGATGATTGTAAAATGAAAGATAATAACGGTGAAACCATAATTTCTGAAAATGTTACTCCTACTATATTTATGATGTTAAAATATAATTTATCAATATGGAAATTAATATCATAAATATTTATATGTGTTACATTTAAGTATAACTAATAATTATGAAAAAGTTTTTATTTGTGATACTCCGTGATAACAAGAATCTTCTTTAAAAAATTATGATTATATGAACTCTCAAACAAAAGGACTTTTGGACTGAAATGCTGAAAAATTTAATAGGACTCTAAAAATTAAATTTATTTTTTAAAAACTGGTATTCAAAATTTATACTTTATAGTTATCATTAGTTATAATTGATTATAATTATATAGTTATAATTGATTATGTTGATCAAAATTTTATGATATACATTCTTCTTTATTTGCTAGTGCTTTAACGCTTTTTCTTTAAACAGGCTTATTTGTCGTTACGCCTTTTTTTTCCTTGAAGGAGGGAAAATGTAAGATATAATAAAATACAATATCTGCTTTAAAAATAATTGGCGACCTCAAAATTAACTATTCTATATTTGGCGCTCTTCCTCAAAATTCATCTGTTCTCCCAAATTCGAGATCTTTCCAAATTACATAACACTGTTTGAAAAAGGTAACTAAAAGTAAAATTAACCAATCACGGATCAGATTCATCTATGCACCTACGCAGTATAAATGCTGCTTCGAGAAACCTAACTTTCCTAACTTCTGCCATGCAAACATCTCCACGCTGCTTATGATTTCTGCTTACATCGTACTTTTAAAATCAGTCTATATAAAAATTTATTATATTTAACTATGATTGAAATAAAATTTGTTTGCCAAAGAAATGTGTAAAAATAAAGATGGTGATCCTTCAATTCAGGTTTGTTATCTGCTTCATCAAGACATGATTCCTTCTATTCATTAAACATCACACACACATATCAAGAATGTGCTTCTCTAAAATAAAGAAATGTTAAATTAGCCATGACTACAACTACTACTTAATGCGTCTACATGTCTTCACCATCCAAATTACTCCACATATATACGTCAAGAATAATTTGTTTCATGCAATGAAAGTACATGAAAATTGTCTAAACAAAATAAAAAGGGAAAAAAATAGGTACACACACACGCACACATATATATTTTTGCAATTAAAATTTCTTAATTAAATTTTAAAATTGTATTAGCCATAGAGAATATTTGTTAAATTACATACATACAAATATATATATGTGCAGTTTTAAATAATAAAGATAAAATACATACTTTAAAAAAACAAGGCTACTATAAAAAGTACTATAAAAGGACTATAAAAAGTACTATAAAAAGACAAGAATACTGTAAAAATTACTATAAAAAAGGCAAGAGATGGTTTCACGAGTTATGAGAATGTCAACAAAATGATCTAATATAAAATAATCGAACAACATTTCGATTTATATAACTCAATATTTAAAGATATCCGGCACACCACCTCGTAAAAATTAATAAGACCAGACAGTCAATGGATAAGTGTATATATTCTTTGTCATTGTGCACTTTTCAAAGATTTAAAAATAAGTAACTGTTACACTTTTGGATGTTTATTAAGAATAATTGTAATAATTAACAATTATATATAAACACTGATATTTAATAATTATAATATGGTAATGGTACAGTTTGTATTAATGCTATAAAATCCACCGGTATTTTAATTAGCATCAAACCCTTTAATTCTAATTTGATTAGCAAATGAAAACCTGGAATTGAATAGAGGTGTTTTATTTGAAAAGTTAAAGAAACTACTATCAAGATGCTTTAAATTTGCTGCCTCATTTTCTCCAAAGCCAAGTTTTCGTTGCCAGCGTTTCTTAGAATGTGATCCTCTATTAGACGTTTCATTTCAGTTTCAGTTTAGTTTCAATGAGCTATTGTAAATAATTACGGAAAGCTTCAGAACTAAAAACTGTATGTTCAGAGTTTATGATTTAACATTTTGTTAGATCCAATGTACTCGCAAAAGTTAGATAAATAGATACTTAGTACCTTGTAATAAGACACCTAGTATGTACCTAGCTAGTACCTAGTAATAAGATATATATTTGTACTGAGAGTAAAAAGATAAAACTTTTCAGATTTCAAACCCAAAATATTTAAAAATCTATTCTTTTCTGTTAAAAGGCTGAGGCATCTGCGTAGGATGAAACTATTTTTGATAAAAAAAAGCAATAAATATACGAAAACTGAAAAAAAAGCACTTTCGTGTTTTGTCACAGTTAAACAAAAGTTATACGAATTAGCAATGAACGTGGAAAAATGCAATTCCATCATTTATAATTCTGTTTCCACTCAGAATGAAAATAATGTAATATATTGCGAAAATAATGTAATATATTGCGTAAATTTAAAAGTCGATCTGTGAAACTCTCATCTTTTACCTATTTTTCATGAGCAGTGAATGTGAGAAAAGAAAAATTCGTATTGACAGTTCAACACAAATGGGCTAATAACGGTAAAATAATTTAGTGAAAATAACAGGGATAGCTTAATCGTTTAATTTCGCTTATGCAAACTAGACTTAAAATATAAAATGTACAAGGACTGGCTTTCCTGGCAGCGTTTCATTTTCAAAACAAAATCCTAAAAAATGATGGCTGTTATTTGAAAAATACAATGGTCGTCAAAACTAAGGGTTTATGGCAGAAATTAAAACTTAACTTACTACTTATTGAAAAGTGATTATAACAATTTTTGCTTAAGCTTTATTTAATATAAATTAGCATGTCTGCCAGTTGATAATGATCAAGATATTAAGCTTAAATTTATGGAAATTAAAGAGACTCTAGAAAAATAATCTTCCCAATTTTGTGACAAATCTTTCTTTAACATGGTGTGTGGTCACTTTAACAGAAATGCAAACCTCACACAATTCACAGATGTAATCAAACTGTTGATCAAATCTTGTGGAAGTGTATCAAATCCTTCTAAAAGTGCAGTTTTCAGATCGTGGAAGATCCAGGCAGGCTTTTCACGGAGTGCAGTTCCGCTGCTTAAGGTGTTTCACATATATTCAGTCGGAATCAAATTTGGAATACAAGCTGTTGAATCCATTTGAGAAATATTGTTTTCAAATAATTTAACACCAGAGATGATTGATGCCGACGAGCTCATAAACGGATGCGGATGGAGGTGGGTTAATCTGCACTCGCAACTTCGGAAAAGATACTAGCAATATTTTTCAAATTATCCGTCAAGGCGCGTAGGAGACAACACCTATTTCTCATGTTGACAGTTGTTACGAACCACATAATACAGCTTTCGAAAGGCGAATTCAACATTTGTTGATTCTTATATGAATGCTACTTTGCTTTCGACTAGTTTATATCGGTGGTTATTTGATCTTGATTTGGTACCAAAAATTAATGACTACATTGTTCGTTTATATTTTAATGAAAACACCAACAAGACATATCACAATAATACAGCGGGGCAGTTCGCACCAACAGTTACGTAATATAAACACAGAGTATTTTCTCTAGGCCCAGTAGCACCCTCTACCAAGAAAAGTTGCAAAACACCCCCACCTGTAATCTGTTAAGAGTACACTGAATTTACATATCAATAATGAGTGTTGATTAATTACAAATTAATATACACGAATCAATACTCAAACTTACATTGAAAATTAATATTATATGACACAATCATATATTATACATAACTTTTAAACTTCAAAAGGATAGATTTAATTGGACAAGTCTTCGATAAAGTCCTTGAGAAGTACGAATCAAACATGAACGCACATACCCATCTCTACCTTTATAAACTTCTTCTGTATTTACAAGAGGCCTTAATAATTTTGATTTCATCGACCCCTCCAGCAACAAACCTCACCTTTTCTAAGATTCTTTTCAGGAGATGGATTTAGGAAAATTCTAAGATAATAAGAGGTAATTCTCCTTCCAGTTTTTCCAAATTTGTTTCAAAAGGTTAGTTTGATATACTTGTAGTTTTCTGCTAGTCAAAGTCTGTCTGTTAAATGGTTCGTTCCTGAAAAGGTCGATGGAACATTTTTGAAAGAATAAGAAACATTTTCTTGCCGTGGAAACAAGAAATGGGCAGGTGTGAGAGTTTATAGCTCTTTTATTTGATCGTGAACATAAGTAAGAGGTCTGTGACTTAAAACCAATCCAATTTCTGACAGAATAGTCATCATTTCTTCAAAGGAGAGCCCATCCGAGAACCTTTCTTAAAGGTTGTTTGATACTTTTCATAAGCCAGCCTTTCATAAAACCCACCTCAGCAAGGCGCATGAGTGGCAATATATTGCCAAGTTATGCCGTTTATTGATATGAAATCTTTCAATTTTGAATCTATTATAATTTTTGCTAATTCTTTAAGAATTTCATTATGGCTCTAAAGCTCCTAGCATTGTCGGAAATGATAACTTTACAATTTCCTCTCCTAGCCAAAAATCTCCTCAATGACAAAATAAAATTTTTTGTTGACGTATTTGTGATTAATTCAATGTGCACAGCTCTAGTCACACTGCATGTAAATAATGTTATAAAAGCCTTTTGAGGCATATCCTTTCCTGATTTTAAATCAGGATGAATTATTAAAATTGGGAAGTAAAATCTATTCCAGATGCAATAAAAGGAGAGTTTTCAGTAATTCTATTTTTTGGTAGTTGACATTATTTGTTTAGCTGGTTTCAAATTATATTTTCGACAAATTAGGCAGTTCCCTAATACTCTTTTCACAATTTGTCTACCTCGTGGAATCCAAAATATAGACCTATTTTTGGCGAGCGTAAAAGTCACTCTACCATGAAAAGTTTTATTATGCTCTCGAATAATAACTAACTCTGTAAATTTCGAGTGCTTAGGAAGAAGCCCAGGGTAAGCCTCATCCTTTGTAAATGCTCCTTCTTCTAATCTTCCTTTTATGCTCAATACACCGCAACTGTCGAGAAATGGGGTTAAATTCGAAAGTGGAGACTTACCATTTTTAATGTATTGTAATTCTAATTTAAACTCGATGTTTTGCTCATGTTGTAACCAGTCTACGTCTGCATTTTGAATTCTGCTGTGAGCGGACCTGCAATCGTTTGTCGTTTTTGAAGTTTATTAACAAACCTTTTAACTAGTGCAGTTATTCTTAGAACTTTTAACAAACAACTATATTTCCTTAAATCTAAAATAAATTTAGAATTTTCTGCCAAACATTTACTTTGCACTGTTCTTTCAAATTCCGTTTTTAGCTCTAAGTCTGTAGATTTTAAGTTCTCCCTTTCAGTAGTTCTCCCTATCAGTGTCTTTTTCCGAAGGCAAAAGCAATATTATTCAATGACTTAACAGTTTTACGTGTTAATAGGTGGTTGACTGGGTCAAGACTAAATTACGCTGCTTTGTATAATATCAAAATATTTGAAATACTTCTTAACACCTGTAATATTGGCTATATGTCACTGAAGCGATAAATTCGTAAAACGTTCATAATTTTATTATTTAAAGATTCATTATTGTTACATTTATAGTCTAACAGGTTTTTCAGAGAGAGAAACGTGAAAAATTCGTCCTCGCATCTTCCACTTGCTGTTACTTACATTCAGAGAGCACGAACTAGGAAATGAGATAATTCCTCACATACCTTAGTTTTAAAAGTTTGATTCGTCTGAGAATTGGACTCAGAATTATTATTAGTTGAAGAAGTTACCACTGAATGATCAAAGCTGTTAATATTTCTAACTTCACGTCTGCTTGAACGTTTGTGGACTTACTAGATCACAAATTTGCTTTTTGAATGGAAATCAAGTTCTTTAACATTCCCCCTCTTGCGGAAGCAACGTACAACAGTGAACATTGATCAGGCTATTTAATTTTTTTAACATAAAATCAGTGTTATTCTGGGAATATAAACTGTCATTGCTGCCTTCAAACCTATCTAGATCTTATCCTCTTTTGCTACTTTAGTATGATAATCACAGCAATACTTCACAAAAATATATACGCAACAAACCGTAACCAGACGCATATAGCCAAAGCAAGCATTTTATGAAGGGTATAGTGTAAAAATGCATCTATATTCTAACATTCAGAGATTTAATTATCTCTCGCAGATTTATAAATTTTGAGAAAAAATGCTGCAGCCTCGTGCCTATAATGCCCATTACTTAAGCTTAAAAAGTTTAAGCTTGAAGTTACTTTAACATATACACACATATACATACATACATACATATATATATATATATAATAAACTTTTATTATATCTACAATCATCCAGTGATTTAGAGCATAAAATTTTTCTCTTACACAAAAGTGGGAACAAAGTTAAAGATTTTTACTTATACCGTTTATGATGCAACTCATTGTTTTAAATATTCTATGATTTAATGTTATTACTAGTCATTCTTCTCCTTATCCTCAAAATTTTTAAATGAATTATGGATGCTAATTGGAATTTTCTTCATCAACGACTGTGCTTGCATGAATACACCAAATATCATTAGAGTTCCTTCCATGTCTAAAGGCAATCGATCCCAGTATTCCTACAATGTTATAAATTATACTTTCAAGACGAAAATAGTTCTTTTGTTTCGACGTCTGGGCTAAAATACATTATGTATGGATATACATTGCTGTAAGACCATTCTGAGACATCCCCGATATATTTTAATGTATGGAAACATTATCTATCCTACGATATAGTTAAGATGTCCATAAAAGTATTTTTGTTTTAAGCTAAAATTTCAGTATTAAATTGCGATTATTTGTAGCTGTAAAATTAATAAGCGTTAGTTAATATCCCCTTTCAAATTTTGTGCATTAAATTTATAATTTATAAATGTATGATAATACATTTATTAATTTATTATTTATAATAATAAATTTATGAATTTATAATTTATAAATAAAATTTTATTTCTTAAAAATTAAGTCTTGAATTGCTGTTGATAAACGAACACTTTTTACTTTAATGCTTGTTAAAAGAGAATGATACCAAATTTTAATAAATAATAGAAAGGACAAAGTTAATAGCTGAAACAACAATAACGAAAAATTTACCTATTTTTAAGTAAAATTTAAATTTAAGAAATGCATTAACAGGGAATATGGGTTAACATTTCTTACAAAATTTAAAACCCTAGAAACCCAGACGTGAATGCAAAAAATAAAATCTTGAGTTCTAGCAAAAGGACACAACAAATTTCCTGAAATGTTTTTTAACAATGAAAGATGAATTGCTGCATTTTGTTTTCAATGAGAAAATTTGCATTAGCAAATAAAAATAGTTCTTCAATAACCATATTACGAAAGATGGTGATACTGTTCAGCTGCTTAAAATGCAGAAAAGTTCAAAGAGTATTGCATTAAAGAGGAAAAGTTTAATTATGACTAACCTGTTAACTAAATTTTCAAGTGCACTGTAGAAATAATGCAGAAAATGGACGTAATTCTAATCAGCAATACTGTACAATCTATTACAAATAATAGTCAAAAAGATATGGAACAAGAAAATAAGTAAAGAAAGAAGGAGAAAAATATAGAAAAAGAAATTTATGTGAGGTAAAGGAGGGAGAAAACTCACAACAACGAAGTCAGAAAGCTTTTTACGAAACGATGAATACGTCTCGTCGCTGCGAATCAATGTTTTCCTGGTTATCAAGAAGGAAGAAGCAAACCGCGATATCAAAATAAAAAGGACTAACGATTTCGATGGAAAGTGGGAGATGAGCGTTCTTCATCCATTCGAAGGCAGAACATGTTAAAAGATAAGAATTCTTTCACATATGTTTATGAATATGTTATGTAAATTATGTTTATGTACTTACATTTTACTAAAAATAATAAGAATATTTTTTTTAAATGCAGCTAAAAGAAGTGTTTGCTTTTTGCAGGTCACTAACATGCAATTCCAGAAGCACTGTAAGTGCAGAAATAAATATTTTAAAACTTCAGCTAGTAGTGCTGATAATACAAGTTATAAGCAAAATCTTTTGACAACCAGTGAAAGGCATAGTTCTTTAATTCATCTAACAAAGGGGCTACACGACTTTGGACGAACCGAATATTTCTCGTGCTCAGCATAATGGTACTTACAACCACCTTGGCGCAATCTGGCGATTTTTGATATATGAATAGGTAAAAGATGCTTTCAGCGCGCAAGCTAACAATTTTTGACACTCTTTTTTTTAAAAAAAAAATTCACAGACTATCGATAGTTACTGTAAGTCGGAAAACATTATCACCATATTAAAATAAAACATTAGGTTTATTTAACATTAGGTCATTAGGTTTATTTCAGAAGCAGGAAAATGAAAAATATGCAACGCCTTCGCCTGAAATCGAACCGGGGACCTCTGGAATAGCACCCAGCGTGCAGACCACCACACCTTATAACTTTAGCAACTGAAGAAAAATTTTAATGTATCATAAGGATCGTATAACACATTTAAAGTATACATGCAAAACATATTTTTTTGCCATATCCTTTTATACAACATTTTTGCTCTTCTCTTCTTGCCATATACCCAGCGATCTGTTTTGGCTTAAAAGAATCGGAGAATTGCGCAGGCTCGGCTCTGCGTATCAGCAGTCTACCAAACCTAGCTCATCATTGTTACCTTTAACAGTTTTGCGACAAAATACTGTCTTCTGCAGAAATTTTAAGGCAGTTTCTTCTATTGTAGCACATTCCGCAAGTGATAATTTAAACTTGAATTTAAAGCAAAGTATGTCACGATCTGTGTATAAACGCTGAAACTTGGGATACACACCCCCCAGAAAAATGCGAAAATTGTGACGTTGTGTGATTGAAGGATTGTTACGTGCTTACCTGATTGTTACGTGCTTACCTGACACTTATGGCACATGGTTGCCAGAATTTTTCACATTATAAAAATTTAATGAATTCTACTAAGATAGCTGCTGTAATACGCAAGTATTCGCATAAATGTAGAGGGCCTTAAATTTGCATATATTTGTTAGATTGCCATAAATAAACATAATTATATTGCCATAAATAAAAACGAAAATCGAAGCTGAAATTCTTGATAACACAAATTCCAAAGGGAACTTTAGTTCATATGAATTGCAACATTAGCAGGAATTCCCGATGATATGTTATGTGGAGATTTTGATTTCAAGGGATCATAATTATCAGAAATTAGTGACAGAAAATGAGCGGTAGGTGCCAATAAAACTGATTGCGTTTAGGATAAAAGAAATTTTCGCCCTTGCGACTGTTACAGAAAAAGAGAGAATGCCTTAATTAGAAGTAAGCATCGGGAACCGCCAAACGGATTTTTGAAAAAGTCTTTCTTGTGGGTGTGTGTTGAAGGAGAAAGTTAAAACTGATTTCCGTTGCATGAGGTTACCGAGCGGTGACATTGTAAAAAGAAAAATAAAGACTTGAATGGGAACTGACGATATGTATTGTTCCTTGAACTTTTATGCAAAGAGAGTATGGTAATTCACTCTTTCTTAGGAGACGTTTTTTCGCGTGTGTTGTATCTCGGGAAATTTCCCACAGCGAACGGAATAGGAAATACTTATATCATCTTTCTTGAGGCGTGCAGGAAAAAATGTGCGGAGCCTGAGCTGAATTATTTCATGGATATAATTGGTCCCGAAAAGGTTAGCAGACGGGCGATTGACCAAATATGCTCAAGTGAGACGCGATTGCAAGAGAAGAGTGGTTACTTAATAATAAGGCTGAAGAGAAGATTTTGATGAAAACGAGGGAGGAGAAGTTTCAAGGAGACTTGAGTTTCGTTGCGACTTCTTGCTTTTGTTGATCAAGATTTGTTGGGAAAAAATAAGAGACAGAAGAATCTTCATATATTTTCTCGGCTGCCTGCCCTTGCTAGAAATGATTTCAGTTTTTAGACGAAGGTGAAGTGTTCGAGATTCCAGATTTTGAGAATTGATTCCTACAAGGTAAGAATAGCGAGAGATCACTGACTGAAAGGTGTGCACGGGGTGTGATGGAGAAGGAACGTAATTTAGGGAAAGGTGTCCAGAAAGGACGAATCAGTTAGGATTTCTTCTGTGATTTGATGTAAAGTTTCCTGTTTGCTGGTTTAATGATTAGGTGGTGCTGGTACAGACCTTCAGGTGAAGACCAAAAGATAAGGGTTACTGTCCTACAGAGAAAGAAGTGGCAACAGACACCGAAAACAGTTCCTCTTATGAGCTATGCCAAACTGTGGAGAAGTCAGTGTTCCTATGAACTACATCGAGCAGCGTGGAAGACATTCTCGGTACGTGATCTCTGGGTATATATACACAATACTAAATAAAGAACTAAAAATGAAGAAATTTAAAATTATCGTTATGTAAATCGAAGTTGGTTATGTTTAATTGCAGTTGCATTTGTACATTAATATCGAATGTTCATTAAGGAAAAGATTAAAAATATCTTTTCCATATATGAATATGAATATGACCTACACCTTATAACCACTCCATAGGTCCCCGGTTCGATTCCAGGCGAAGGCGTTGCATATTTTTCATTTTCCTGCTTCTGAAATAAACCTAATGACCTAATGTTAAATAAACCTAATGTTTTATTTTAATATGGTGATAATGTTTTCCTACTTACAGTAACTATCGATAGTCTGTGAATTTTTTTTTAAAAAAAAAGAGTGTCAAAAATTGTTAGCTTGCGCGCTGAAAGCATCTTTTACCTATTCATATGTCATATATTTCCATGAATTTGGTAGTCTATTATCAAAATGTGTGGCGTAATTATTAAGGAATTTCAAAATTTCTTATATTTTATTTTGCATATATATTTTCTCCTACACAACATCATAATAATAAACGTAGAAATGCTGTAAATGAAGTATCTTTTATTCGAATCTAGATCCCAGTAAAGCAATTTTATAATCAGTATTATTAACTCTTTTAATGCTGATTTATTTTAAAAGAAAAATATTTTTATAAAATAATTTCAGAGAATAATGTAAAGAATCAAAATCATTCTTACAAATAATTAATAGCACCATTCTTCAAGTTTTTCTGGCAATTTAATCAAAAAATGAATCATTTTGATAACTCATAATAATGCAGTTTTCTCAGAAGATGCAGTCAAATTTTATTGTTTTCGTTTACACGTTGCCAACTGCGGAAGTTCCACAATTTTTGAGCCAATGTTGAAATTCCAAAGTTTGCCCCAGATTAAGCGAAATAAAAAATATACTTCTATTTAAATGTTACTAAGTAAGGTTTCCATGAGGTTAAGTATATTAGGTCCGTTTAAGACTTTTACCTGAAAACTTTGATTAATACGGATATGTTAATTATTACTTTATTAGTGATTCAAGTAAACAATGCAACTTAAATATTATGCATGTTACTTAGAAGTTTAGCCTCGATTTTCCTTTTTCTTTCTGAGAGAAGCTCATTTCGTTTTCACAAATGTTACGTTTCAAGTTCTTGTGCAAGTTCGCACAGTTTTAGCAAAATTGGTGAACTCAAAGGGACGAGTTTTTTTTTTTTTTTTTTTTTTTTTTTTTTTGCAAAGAAATGTTAAATAAATATCGCGAAATAAAATTCAGAATCATTCGAACGTTGTTGCTGTATTATGCAGCTTAAATTATTGTTTTAAATTTTTACCAGAAACCTATATTTCTTCATAATTTCTGCAAGATACATTTTAAATTCATTAACAATTATGCTTAAGAACATAATCTTAAAAGCTGTTTGGCTGAGTTTCCTGAAAATGAGCAAGTTTAAAACCTTCTTGTAAAATTGAATGATTTCGCTACATTACCCTAGAATATTAGATCAAAACTCACTATTCATTTTAACACAAGCTACTCAAAAGTATTGAAAAATCAAACTAAGTTTTCTCGTGCTGTCTACTGAATTTTTTAAAATCTTCTTGTCATATAGACTTGTGAAAAGAAAATAAAAAAATAATTCTTAATGAATGTCAAGAATATGAATAATAAAAGTAAAATTATTATCATCTCTTTGTCTCAATGGTAGAACAATAAGAATTTTGTCAAAATAACATCGCAAATTGGTATAATATTGATGAAAATATGTTGAAAGCATTTTAACCGAGAAACTGCTTTGCCTTCTATTTTCAGACTGGTTTGTGTTATTTTTAAGTTTTACATTTTCGAGTTTCTATTTTATTTGAAATTAGTTATTATTTGATTAGGTCTACTTTCCAAAATATTTTAAGCTTCTTGATACTTTAGCAAAGAGATGTTTTGTTACATCATTTGCTCTGGGAGCGTTGTGAGCTCTTAAAAGCTTGCGTTAATTCATTTTGATTCTTTTACTTTTCTGCTTCAATTTCATTACTGTAATCTATCCGAACCTGGTGCGTTTTATTTCTACCGTGTTTTCATTACTTAACTTTTGAGTTTTGATTCAATTACTTTGAATCATTAAAATTTATTTACCGCTATTTTGCTATAAATATATTTATATATAGATCAAAATAATGAAATAAGGATTGGAAGGAAAATATATGCAATCATGAATTGAATTCTAGGGAATTTCGAGATCAAAAGACAATTTTGAACATGTCAGTCAGTTCTTTGTTTGAACACACAGGTTTGAATATACAACCCATACTCTTTTTACCAGTGCGAGAGGCTAGATGTCATAAAGCTGACAGCATAACTTCTAACTATCGACAATTTTAGGTCAAGATTTAAATATATTTATCTTCTGAAGTTAGACGTTAAGAGTGTTACTTTTGCATCATATCATTGAGTATCGAAGCTTTCGATTTGGATTAGACGATTTCATTTCTGCTAAATATATTTACCAGTAGCGTTATTCTGTAAATTTATGTGAAAATCATTAAATACATAAGTGATGCACTTAAGAAATATTTATTAAAAATCTGCAACGACTCGTAAGGCAGAAAAGGAGAAATCACCAAATTTAAGAAAACATTAAAGAGCTATTGCACAACTTAAATTTAAAACTTCATTTCTCATGCATGTATGTAGTTTATATAGAGCAATATATAATGCCATTTCTTTTCTATTGTATATAAGCTTTAATGCGTATACCAACTAATTTTCACGGACTACAGAGATTCGTCTAAAAGTCTTTCATATACAGGATCTGTCATAAAGGGCTTTAGGTTGTGGTCACAGAATAAAAACTCAAGCATAAGTGCAATGAATAATTTAATCGGTTGAAACTGAAGAAACTTATATACAGTTACACATGGAAGATTACTTTAAGCGAATGTCCTCCTGGGCTACATAGGTAGCAATCAACATTTACATCATAATTATGCATGGCATTTTCAATCGTCGGTACAGTAATCTGTATTGCTGTTCTGATGTTTTCTTTTAAGGTGAGAACGTTTTCTGGTTTATTGGTGTACACTTTGCTTTTCAAATAGCCCCAAAGAATAAAGTACAGCGGTGTCAAGCCACAAGATCTCGACGACCAATTCACATCACCATTTCTTGAAACTACATGTCCAGGAAATTTAGTGCCTACTTACGTAATGTTAGCTCGCGTGATAGGGCTTATAGGCCCACTCTGTTGAAAATAAACATCAGAAATGCCGAATCTGTGAAATTAACGCTGTACAAGACTGTAACAGGATCGTCATTGCCATATTCAAAGGGAAAGGGGACCGATGATTCCTCTAAACCACAAACCATGTTAACATTACATTTTTGTGCGTGAATTGCTTCTGAATAATGCTGTTTTCCCAAATACGGCAATTTTTTTCCTGATATGGCCATTTAAAGTGAAATAATCCTCATGACTAATAATAATTTAATGAGAAATCTTGGAATTTTTCTTTTGCTCTGACAGCCAACTTACAAAACTGTCTCTTTGCCGTAGTTTTTGTGTTAACTGAATCTTATACGCATGTAAATGCAAATCGTTTCGCAAAATTCTCCAACGACTGGTTTGACAAATGTATAATTCTTCATAACGTCGAGAAAATGATGTTGGTGGATCATTCACGATACTCTTACGTACAGCAGCAATGTTTCCAGGGTAACGTACAGCCTTTGGTCTCTCTGAGGATGGCTTATTACAAACAGACATAGTTTCTTCAAATTTTTTCATCGGATTTCGAATGCCTTTTTCAGTGGAACGATTGAAAAAGTTATGAATTTTTCTGCATGTTTCCTTTATGAAAGAACTTGTATCATAGTAAGTTTTTATGATCAGAATATGTTGATCTTGTGACAATGGTGCCATCATCTAATTTGTGAATCAAAAGGGAACCCAAAAGTTAATTCATTAGTTATAAGTATTTAAAGTTTTAAAGTATATTTTGGATGATCCTTTATATATAATACGTATTCAGCAAACAGAGTGTTTACATCTTATTTTCATAACTAAAAACCTACCCAGTAACTTAAGCATACCCATTGTTTCAGAAATGTCATTGGTCTTCATGGAAAAATGCTGCATGACTATAAAATACGGCAACATTCCTAAGAAATTATTAAACGAATAATAACTATCTAGCAAAAGTTTACTTTTACTCAAAGAATTCTTTTGCACTAAAATATAACTTAAGCAAATAAATCGAATAAATCGATAATAAACATAATAAACATCTAAAAACTTTATTCCAAAACACTGTATTCTTAAATACTATATTACCTCTCCCCCGTCAAAAAAATAATGCTTTCTGTGTGAGTGTGTTATCTCATTTACACGCTTGCTGAATCTCAAGAATGCAAATTCTCAATTTTTGTACTTTGTTCAAAAGTAAAGTTCATTCATATTATCCAATACAACTGCATCTTGGTGGAAAAAATTAACGTTAATCTCATTAATGAAAATGCTAAGAAATAATTCAAGTCCAGCACTCAGCAACTAAACAAATCATCTCTAGCTCCTGGGATGAAAATAGTTTCCTATTTTAGTGTCTGTTACACCGCAAGCTTACGTTATTTCCCATAACGTATTTATCACAGCTCTAATTTGGCTGTCAAGACTCGATTGCTGAAATAGAGCGGCTGGTTGGACATGGCGAGGTCCATACATTAATTAGGCGCCCAGTCTGGATTGGAGGGGTAAAGGTCTACCTTGTTCGATAATGTCCTTCCTGAATTTCGCTTACTGCAATGTCAAACAAATGGCATTCGTTCTAAATGCTGAGCCTGATTATCAATTTAAGTACCAAATTTACTCCTGGAAATGCATTATACAAAAATGTATAATGCGTGTGTTAAGCACACATTCATTATATAACGTGCACCGAAATCGATATGATAGAAAAGAGAGTCGAAGTTTATAAATTTTTGTTCAATATCTGGCTTTGGTTCTTTTTCTCCTGTTAGGTTTTTAATTAAACTAAAGTTGCAGCTGACGCAAAAGTAATAAAGACAAGAAACTCACTCACTAGCTATGCCAGCCTATCCTCATTTATTCTGTAAGTAAATAGAAAGAATGATGTTGTTTAAATATGTAATATGTATTTCTTAAATTTTATCTGCTCTATTTTTTTAAAATTTCACATCATCTTAAGAAAGCGCATTAATACGATTCAATAAAAAATTAAGTTTTAGTGTTTCTAGCAATAAATGTCACACGTACACGTACATCTATGTATACAGCATTTAAACAAAGTGCATTTAGCATAAC
Source organism: Stegodyphus dumicola (assembly GCF_044657685.1). Taxonomy (NCBI): domain Eukaryota; kingdom Metazoa; phylum Arthropoda; class Arachnida; order Araneae; family Eresidae; genus Stegodyphus; species Stegodyphus dumicola. Next base: position 190,394,378 of record NC_140781.1, read on the forward strand.
TGAATTAAACCTATGCTTCTTATGCAGATAAATGTCACACATACATACATGCACAAGCACGCACATGTATGCAATGATTTATGTATTGATGCATAAAGATAGTAGCAGGCATGCAGGCTGGTTGAACATTTTTTTGACATAAGTAGCCACAAATAACTTGACGCAAAAAAGCATGCCTGTTCTTGAAGTACTGCCATAGCTGCCTTCTAGAATTTTGACTTATATTCGAATACGGAATAAAGAGAAAACCTTAGCAAGTTGGCAGTAGCGAAGCGAGGTAGAATTCGGTGTGTCCCTGACGTGTCTAAGTTTGCTTTGAAGAGCTTTACTTTAATTTCAGATTTGAGCCCATTGATTAGTTTTGGTTCATAAATTTCAAACTACTGTTGCTTAAAGCGCTCTGTAAGCAACTACGTCATCAGCGTTGTGCTGGAACCATATGACATGAATTAACTTTGAAATGATGCAGTTCAGAGTTATCTATTATAAGCAGTTATTGTTTTTAGGACAAGAAAAGGAAATAAGTAAATTAAAATTGAGAGTTACGGACTATATATATATATATATATATATATATATAACACAAAAGAAGGGGGAAGGAAGGAATTAAAGAAATTTAAATCAATTTAGTGTCCATAAATGCAGCTTTTTCTTTAATTTTACAGTTCATATTTATTGATTCCAAACAGATTATCGTTTTGTCCATTTGCCTTCTAGGCACAACAGCCATAAAAGATAAATAACTCTGCTTATCTATCAGTTTATCTCTATATATACTTTACAAAATAATGAAAATAGAAGAAAAGGGGACTAGAAAGAAACATAATACTGTTACATAAAATATGTGTGTCTCAGCTTTATGTACCTATATCCAGAACACATACGAAAGGTAAAAAAAAACATTTATTTATTTTTTCTGACTGTGCAACAGAAAATCATCTCATTTAAATTTACTTTTGATTACCCTTTAGTTTCAATTAACATATGTTTATTGTAATTAAATATTCCAAATGGTTTTAACTTATTTTTTGCATATTTGAAAATCGTGGCCAGAATTTGGTTGATAATTGAACCCGCTCACCCTGAAAAGACGTGGATGGTAAGAGAATTCAAACTGATATTTTTTAGTTTACTTTTATTTATATTTCGCTTTTAACAGTTTGTAGATTCATAATCTAAAGTCTTTCTCAGACTAGTATTTAAAGTGTATAGTCATTAGGTTAATTGGAAGCAGAAAAGATGAAAAAAATGCAACCGCCTTCGCCGAGAATCGAACCACGGACCTCTGGAATTCCGGCCCAGCATGCTACCGTTACACCACGAAGGCACGTTAGAGAAGTGAGAAAAATACCTAATAAAAGAACATGCGAAACCTGAGACATCGGAGAAGATATTCTTGATTCGTATGCAGTGATTCTCATTGCTAAAGCCTCGAATGATAAAATAAAAAATAATGTAAATTTCAGGACTGAAGTATAATTTATTTGTGCTGTCATAAAGAAAGATCTATCCATCAGAGATGGATCTTCTGATGAAGAGCTAACATCATCGGGGCCTGTTGAAATCATTTCTGCTGTTTAAGTGTTTGAAATTATTAGTGAATCATATTCTATCCACAACAGGATTATGGATAGATAAAGAGAAAAAAAATGGAGGCAAGAGTCGTGCCGAATGTGAACAAGTGAGACAAAAACGAAAAAAGATGCGAAATAATATACAGTAAAATAATGTTAGAATGATAAAAAAATATTTATGGGTTAAAATTTTGAGATTATTTGTTAATACTTGTCTGCACGGTTCTTATGAGAGCTGTAGAATTTTATCAGACGAATATATTTTTAACGCAGTTCCTTTACAAGAACTAAGCCAACTAAACAGCGTAAAAAGGGCAGTGAAAATAAACAACTAAGAAGAGGAAAGTAACTACGATTTTGATATAGTGGTTTATAAACAGGGTGTTTATAAACAGGAGCTTAAGTTTATAAACAGGGTGTTAGACAGAGAGAATAAATTCAGAGAGAATTCAATGATATCATTATTATTTATGTAACATATTAAATAAGTAAACTAAAATTAAAACTTAAATTATCAATAGTCCTGTAATTCTTCATTTTAATTTGTGCATCTCCTCTTTCTGTTCTAAAAGTAGAAAATGTTTATAATAAATAAACTTTACTGGGTTGAGTTTTATCGAGATTTACAGTTCTGCTCTAGAATTCTACCCCACCCATTAACTCCTTTCGCAGTTTTTCCTAAACCATTTCAAATCCAAGCCTATTATTAAAATTTCCATTCACTATTTAATTACTTTAGCAAGCATATTAACTCTGCTTTTAGCTTGGAAAAGTTTTAATTATTATGAGGCTTATTTAATTGGACTTTCGCAATAATTTAAAGCAATTAATTATTAATTTAATATTAAGTTTTCTGAGGTAAGAAAACGTAGAAAAATATTGTTGATAGGACATTTGCAGGACGAGTGGTCCATTAGAGATCTAATGGACAAAACAAAGAAATAATTCTTTTAGGGCTCTTTTTTCAGAAAGTCCTCCTAAAAAACATTTGTTTTCATGGATTTTCTTTTATTCTTAGTAAAATAGTATTTTACTATAGCTATAAATCACAAATCGAGTACAAATGCTGACACACATGTTTTATTGCATTATTTAAGAGATTTTTCTCCATTTAATTATAACGAGGAAAATACCTGTTTAATTTCATAAAACAGTCTATTTAATTTTATCTAGTTCAGATAGTTCATTTTGATTAATCAATACTTTTTTCTGATTATGTCTCGGTTTCTCGAACACAACATGAAAAATTACAAGATTTCGTTTTGTAAGTAAATATTAAAAATGATAATTCATTCTACTTTAATTAAAAAGCGGCATAAAATTATCTTCCGAGCAGAGAAATATATCTATACTGTTTGATCTATAAAGTGCAGAATATTCATAATACTCTGATGGAGTAAATACCGTTAGTATTTATCTTGCAGTGTAATTTATTCATCGTAATATAAGTATTCGGGTATTACTTAATAACACTTTATTGATGTCTTATAAAGAACTGCTTAAGATACAAGGCTATAACTACCTCGTAGTTAATGGAACTACAACTTTCGGTCTAAAGGATAGAAGGCGACAAACGTTGCTTATTTGCAAAGAACAAGCCTGAATATTTATAACTATCTAATTAATTTTCAATGTCATTACTTTCAAATAATTTATACTTCTTTTACAATACTTAATATTGAAAATATTAAAACAATGCTGTGGTTTACATCACTTTAACCAGATTAGATAAAATTTCAGCAATTGGACTGGAATTCTAAAACTTTAATATTGCGCATTAAATAAATATGTCAGTTCGGAAGTTTTGCAGTTAATTGTGATTTTCAGATTTACTTGCGTTAACTGTGTATACATTTTTGTGTAATTCTAAGCATGTCTTTAGTTTTCTTATTTGAAAATTTCGTTCTCGATTATAGCTCACTTTAGCTTTGGAATCTTCTTTAAATTATTCTTATTAATAAGTTGCCTATATATCACAGAAGTTTGGATAAATAAGTGAATAATCGGATACCTCTAAAGTCTTCGTAAATTTTGTGATTTCGCGTGAATCCACCAATGGTGGATTAGTTAAGACAGCTGAACGCTGATATTTCAACCTGGGCTCGGTCTCAGACGAAAGGTTTGGTTGCATGGTTGGTTTCATGGATTTACTCATGTATAACGGAACGAGCCAGTTCCCTTTAAAAATTCCTCCACGAGGCAGGTAGCTTTTGTGTGCTTTGTCGTATTCAAATAATCTAACCTAATCACTTGAATTAGTACATGTTACGGGAAAAGAGATAGTAATCTTATTTTGAAAAAAGACTGAAGGGAAGAAAATGCTGAATTTCTTTCTCTGAAAAGTTTAGCCAGTTTCAATTTACATGAATGCTGGGTATGCAGGCACAAAATTTAGCTTCAGGTTCAAATAATTTCAAGGGAAAATATCGAATTCTTGATCAACTGCAGTTAGTAGTTAAAGTTACTGCATTATTTACTTTGGAAAATTGCATTTTATTCCCAATTTTATTTTGTACTTGATTACGGTAGTGCAAAAATATTTTTCATTTGTTATAGTTGAGTTTAGCGGTTTCACGTCACTGTCTTCATTCTTAGTCATTAACTTTCAAACGTCGTGAAAGGCAAAGTCCGGCATCACATCTTGTCAAAGTTTACCGTTCACTCTTTTAAAATCTATACAATAGTGAAACTTTCTGACCAGCAATTTTTAAATAATCTGTGTTTATCTTAAATTTTATTAAGTGCACCAACCTCATAAATTCCGGGAAAAGTATTCAACAAGAGTTCTCCGTGTTTTGGTATTTGTTACTAAAGTATCTTAATTTCACGCATTGTTTGTAGGCTGTCATATTTATTTCAATAATTTAAAGAGATTCTTGTAAACATTGCATATGGCTTGTTTAAAGCCTGTTCTTGTAAACACTGTGTGTTCTTAGTTAAACTCTTCCCAAGCACATTAAATAAGTAAATATTTTGAGTAAAGTTCCCTATCCCTAGTGGAAAAAAACAATCTGAAAACTGATGCATAATTTAAAAATAATTTTATATAGAGTACGTTAGGATCTTACTGAAATGTTAGTGACAAAGATGATAACTTTAGAATCATTAAACGCTATTATTAGAAATATATTTCTAACAACTTTATCGTAGAATCAATTCATAGAAATATTGTAGAAAAAAGTTGTATGAGGAGTTTCCTCTGTGCATGGCTTTGTCTTAGAAATTTCACTCGAAAGGTAGGAAGCTTGAAGACTTCATAGTTACTGCTTTGTATTACGTTGTATTTCAGAAAATTTTATTTTTTATGTACCCGAAAAATAAAATAGAGAGATTATTTCTAGTTATCAAAAAGGGTTATACAGCGAAGCATTTAAGATACATTTCATTTTTAATTCTCTCTTGAGATAAATTGATTTTGCTTTGAATAAGCACATTTAAGTCCTAAGTAAAAGAGTCATTTTTAATTAAATCTGAATTAATAAATACTAGGAAAAACTTAGAATGCAGTTATAAGATTTCAGCAATAGAATAAAATTTATTTCTTTCCCTTAAAGAAATAAAAAAATAGAAGAAATAGCACTATCCTATAAAATATTTTCTTCCTTCTTTCCGCATGCCTTCATGGTGTAATTGGAAGTGTACTCGACGAGGGTCTGAGAAGCCCAGGGCTCGGGTCCCGGCCAGAGCATTGCACATTTTTCGTGTCTCCAGCATCAAAATCCCTAGTGATTCTACAAATGGCGCCCGACCTAAAAGGTGGTGGACGATAATTTGTCACCACCAGTATTTAGCGATTCGGTCCTCTCATCCGCAGTTGGCCTTTAAAAGGAGAGGTATTTCCTCCCTCCTTTCCGCATGCCTTCTTGGTGTAATTGGAAGCATACTCGGCGCTTATTCGAGAGGTCCAGGTACGATTCCCGGCGAGCCCATTTTTCACGTCTTTAAAAAAAAAAAAAAAAACTAACAGCTCTACAACCTTAAAAAAGTGTAATCTGTGTTTTCTTTTCTGAACTATTCCAAGTACTCTGAAATCAATCAAATACCTGTGTATTTTCTGTAGGAAAATTCAATATAAGTAACAATTTTAATTATTAAAGAATAAAAAGTGTAATCGGTAAAGTAATAACTCGTTATATTAATTAATACCAAGGTTTATTACGCTAAGTTTATTTTATAAACTAAGTAAGTAAATAAATATTCTAAAAGAAAATAAGTCTTTCTTGCCTCTCAGTAGTTACAAGCCATATAGCAGCTTGAAGAACTGCAGTTTACATGAAATATTTTAAATATTACGAAGAACTGATATTCTACGTTGATGGTAATCATGAGTTTTAATCTTTAATGGAAAGAAAAGTGGTTTAAAAATGCCATGCTATAAAACGATTTTACAACCCAAATCCTCGATAGTATCATTGGAGTCAAGAGCAGTCATTGCGGAACCTTTGTGTAAGGCGGTCATAAATAGAAGGTTCAGAGTGATTATTCAACTAGATCATTCAACTAGATTGTTCACGCATAAAATGTGGAACTATAAAGCCCTTTTTCATAATTTATGTTCCATTCGTTTTGATGTTTAACATATATCACCAACGCAATTTACATTTTACCCAGTTTTTAACCTCTGACAGCATGATAATTCAACAACATTTCGAAGTTTTGGACGCACTATCTATTTATGACGAGAAATAATTTTATTTCTAGTTGCAATTTTATAAGCTCAAATGTATTAAAGTATAAAAAATTAAGAATGTATTAAAAACATTTTTCATGTATTTAGTTTTATACATGATATCTATTATTCGCTTACGTCTTACAATTTAGAGGAGAAAATATGGATTTATATATATATATATATATATACAAACATTAAATTATTTGTTATAAATATTCCAATACTTATTATTACGCATTTTATTCTGCATAAGAGATTTTCTCATTCTTTTCAGCAAACGCATGGCACTATTTAGATTAAACGACAGTCCTCTTTATAAATAATTTTATTTATTTTGTCTAGATTATTTATGTTGTAGAGACATTGTGTTATTTCGAAGCAAGAGATATGAAAAATGAGCAATGCCTTCGCCGGGTCTCGAACCACGGACCTCTCGAATACGCGTCGAGCGTGCTGACCACTACACCACGAAGACATGCTAAGATGGCGGGAGAAATACTTTATTTAATTCACCTATTAAAGAGCGACTGGGGATTATGGGACCCATTCGCCAAATCCTGGTGGTGGAGAATCATCATCCATCACCTTTCTTAGTTCGGGCACCACTGTAGAGATATTAGGTTATTTCGAAGCAGGAGAGTTGAAAAATGAGCAATGTCTTCGCCGGGACTCGAACCACGAACCTCTCGAATATGCGTCGAGCGTGCTGACCACTATACCACGAAGGTATGCTAAGAAAGCGGGAGAAATACCTTATAATATGTCTAGATTCAAAATCTAGACTTTTGCGTTTCGTGCTTCAGGTTGTTTTTTCTTTTTCCTTTCAATGAAAATAATAAATGTATTTATTTAAAGCGTAAATTATTTAAAGTGTAGCATTTTCTTGGATACGAGAATTTTGGTAAAGCTGCTGAAAGAGGCAAGGTAAATTCCCATTTTACAAGTATTTACGATCTATAGATATTTTGCTTTTTTCATATGAGTAAATAGGAGGCAGTTTCCTTCAAAAAGTTATCCGCGAAATCATACATTAGGCGCGCAAATAGCCTTTGATTGCTTTGCTATAATTTGTCAACCAGTTAGACACTATATGTATGGCGAATGTGGAATGTGCAGAAATCACAAAAACTGTACTTTTAATTAACTCATTTCGTAAAAAGTGATTTAAAAGAATGGCTGTCTGGAGTATTTTTCTCTGCTTTTAGATAGTTAAAAACTTTGAACCGTAAGACAAACAGCCGAGTTCTTTATCAGTGCAGCTTTAAACAGCGCAAAGTTATAGTAGCTCTTATTCTTGTAAATCATTAAATTCATTCATTTTTTATTTTTCTGTCAGCTATGGCGACAGGAAAAATATAAACAAAAAAAAAAAAAAAAAAAAAAAAAAAAAAAAAGAAAATAGAATAAATAGCATTGTTGGCTCTTTGAGCGGATTATGGCTCAGACTGTGCGCAATGTAATTTGAGAAATGAATTAGATTAAAAAAAAACTTCACGACAACTTATTTAAATGAGTCAACAGAAGCCTTTGAAAGTGAAATAAAAAAAATCAAACCCTAATTGAAGCTCTTAAAATTTATTTAACTTGATCTTTTAATTTAAAATAATTTTCTTTTCATCATCTTCTTTGGCAATTCTCTTTAAAATTCCATGTACATGAATAAACTGAGGTGATTACCACAGAAAATAGTTTAGTTTCTGCAGATATAAGTTTTGAGAGAATGAAGCCGAAAGAGAAAATGAAAGTGCTGTCAAATGCGATTAAAAACATGTTTTTAAATCTTCGAATTTTTTTTGTGCCTAGTTAAAATGCTATCTAATTACACCCATGAGTAAAACGCTTTACGGAGAAATAAAAGTTTTATTTCTACTTAAAATTTTGCTTTTATCTTCTATTTAATCATTTATAATAACTTAGAGAGAAATCAGAAAAGTTTTACCCGATGCTTTCTTTTTAAGAATTTATTTAGCATAGCTCTGCGGTTGTCTCATGAGGGGCTTAAACCACAGAACTGTTAACTTTTTTTTAAAAATCTTTTACTTATTCTTCCGTATAGCTGAATCTTATCCACATCGAGTCAAAAAAAAGTGGGGGTAGAGACTGTTTTATATCTTCCGTTCTACTAGACCGATTGACGAAATTCCACTAGCGTTTTTCATGTCTCGAATGCGCGACTTAAGATATACAAAGTGATTCTAAATTGTTTTTATAAATTAAGAGGGGTCATAGTACTCATCCAGATGAGCAATAATTACCATAGAACATAGAATCGCATTCCACTCTGAGAAGCAGAAAAGAAGAATATTAGAATTCCAACCTGAACTTACAACAGTGTTGGGAGAGCGAATGAACGAGACCACAAGTTGCACAATCAGTTTAGTGAAAAGCTCACAGAGAGTGCAAAAAACGGATAAAACCGAAAACTAGGCGTTCCAGTGTTAATTCGAACTCAGACTTTGATAGCTAACACTCAAATGCGCATCTTTGGTTGGCAATCTCTCAACTTTGCAAACGATTGCAACAATTATCTAATCAAGGGATGAATGTTATCAACTAAGTCCAACTCCCGCTGTATGCCGAGATTAGCATGAACAGTTCATGCTGTGTTCCGGCTGTCAGAACTTCGTAGCACATAGAACGGCGCTTCAAGTAAATTGAGCGCAGCACAGTAAGTCGAGGACGACAGGATAGCGAAGGGGAAAAAAACTGTTACTTTGATACTTGATATCTAGGTAGCAGTTTTTTCCTAATAATTTAGATAATTAACTTGTTGCAATCGTTAGCGAGGTTGAGACCTTGCCAACCAAAGATGTGCATTTGAGTGTTTGCTATCAAAGTCTGAGCTCGAACTAACACTCGAACGCCAAGCTTTCGGTTTTATCCGTTTTGCGCCCTATCTGTGAGCTTTTCACTAAACTGATTGTGCAACTTTTGGTCAACTTTTTTCTGATTGTGCAACTTCATTCGCCCTTCCAACACTGTTGTAAGTTCAGATTGGAATTATAATACGCCTCTTTTCTGCCTCTCAGAGTGAAATGCGACCCTATGTTCTATGGTAATTATTGCTCATCTGGATGAGTACCCCTCTTAATTTGTAGAAACAATTTAGAATCACCCTGTATATTAAATTTATATAAAACGTTCACTTTCTGAAATGCATATCGAGTTTTTTCGATATTTTGATCATATACTGCAAATTATACCAAAATGCCAAATTTAGTAAAAACCGCCCGAGTAGTTTTAAAAAAATCGGATCTTAAATTTTAGCTCTTCGGTGTTGACAAAATTTGGTACGTAGTTATTAATATCTCTTTTTTTATTAAATCCACTTTTCTTTCTTTAAGAAATCAAAATTTAATGTTCAATCTAAACGAAATTCGCACATTTTTTTTACGATTTATTTTAAAATAACTTTTATAAATTTTTCGCAAAAACATTTTTAATTGTGACCTATAAAATTCTTACCATCATCTTAAAGAAGACGTATTTCTAAGCACACCTGCAAAAAAATTAAAAATTTTTATTGAATATTTTCCAACATATGCGTATCTTGGCAACGTATAGTTTCATATTTTGCAACGTATATTTTCCAACGTATGTGTATCTTGACAACGTATGTTTTCCAAGATACGCATATTTTCCAACATACGCGTATCTTGGCAACGTATGCGTATCTTGGGGCGTTTTGAAAGTTTACATATTTATTATAAGCGAATAACGTCAAATAAACGTTTACTTTGTTATAATCTTCAATTAATGACAGCTGTCATTTTGAAACTTAAATTTCCAAATACACTATTGCTGAGAATTATTGATGGTTAATTTTTCTATTTATTAATAATGGGTAACAAACATTTATTAATAATACATGAAACGTGGTTCTTTAAATTCATAAAGAATATTAACCACAATTTTAAATATTTTTTTACAATTATAAGACTAATCTTTTAACTTCGCCATTTTTCTGCTATTTTACTTAACCTCATTTTATACGCAACAAATTTTATTTTGCTTAATTTGAAAATGATGCATCATATAAGCATTCAATACTTCTGGAATAAATCAAAAGGGTACGCCAAAAGTATAAATAAAACATGCTATAAGCATTCAATACTTCTGGAGTATATCAAAAAGGTACGCCAAAAGTATAAATAAAACATGTCATAAGCATTAAATACTTTTGGAGTAAATAAAAGGGTACGCCAAAAGTATAAATAAAACATGCTATAAGCATTCAATACTTCTGGAGAATATCAAAGGGTACGCCAAAAGTATAAATAAAACATGCTATCTTCTATTATAAGAAATGTTTAACAGCGGCAAAATTTGCTAGAATATAAGACTTTTATCTTCTTTTCTGTGTGTAGTAAAGGCAACAAATAAAATTGATTTTGAAGATGTTTTATGTCTAAAAGATATTTCGCGGCCTTTACTGCATACTGAATTTCTTAAGAAAATTGTTCTTTACATTTGAAAGGGTCTTAAATTACCACCAAAGACCCTTTTTTTTCGAAGTATATTTTTATCTAAGCATAGCATTTAGAATAAACACATTTTTAAAAGTCAAATGATGATTATTGTTACTTTTTTCACATTATTATTATTTCTGTTACATTTCCGGTATAACAGAATTTATTAAAGTTCCTTTTGTAAAATACTTTCAAAACATTGTAAGGTTTATCAGAAGTTTTTAACAGTTATTTTTAAGTTAAAGCTCTTTTCCTATCTCTCCTAATTTCAGCTTACAATTTCCTACCAGAATGTGTTTTTAGAATCGCATCTAATGCAAATGAGTAGGAGTAGTGTTTTGTAATTTCGTTTTTTTGTCAGACAACTTAAAAAAGTTATCCTTTTCTGTGGACATATTGCTAATTTAATATCAATCAAATCTTAATAGTTGGAACTTCTATTCTTCTACTTCTATTCAACTCTGTCGAAAAGTACAAGTTAAGTGAGCTTGGTTAAGTGAGCATTGGCAGTTTAACCATTGACACTGTATTTATCATATTCCTCTCGCTTGGGTAATATATACAGGCTTTCCCGTATAAAGTATTTCCCGTATCTCTTCATCACTAGTTTTGCTTTAACTCGATTAGAGAACAGGAGAAAATCTCCTACACCTGGGATACTTGTAACATCGTTTCGTTTTAACATAGAATGAGCTACTAAAGAAATCTAAGCTTCTTTGCGCATTTTCTCTTTTAGTTTATACACACAGTCAGACGTATTTTGTTAACAAACAACATGTTAACAAAATACGTCTGACTTGCAACATGTCTCTTTGTAACATGTCTGACGAAAGTAGAAAATAAAGTGCCTCAGAACAGAAACATCTTCCGTTTCGCTAAAAATTACGAATTTCAAGCTACTTTAATAATTGAAAAAGTAACACTTCCAAAAGTTGCAAACTTCAATATCGCAGCAATCTGAACCATGCGGGGTGGGGAATTATCGAGCTTTGTCACAACACGGAAATATGCATTCAGAGATTTAAAAAAGTCTGAGACGGCAGAAGGCGTAAATGATTACTCTGTACCGAAACATGTATAAGATAAATCTACCAGCAATGGAACCCCGAAGAACCTCCAATCAATTATCATCCGAAAGTTAGAGAATTATAAAAAAAGTAACATTATAACAAATATCTATAGATCAGCATTTCGGCCCTCCTCCTCATTATTACCTCAACCCTATTATAGACTACTGGGGCATTTATCATCCATGCAAGTTTGCTAAAGGCTTCCATTCCACGAAGCATAAGATCTTTCATTTGTCATTCATGCAGTCTTGCAAAGTGCCAGTTCTCAGAAGGTCTGTTAGTCAATGTTCCGTAAGTCTTTAATTTACTTTTCAAATAATACTATACTTTGCTTAATTTTCCCAGCCGGAACAGTTTCTCTGAAGCCGATGTCCAGACTAGTTATGCAGGACATTTTGCAATTGAACAGAAAGGTTTCACTTGAAGCTCTGTTTCTTGTAGGCTTTTCCCCAAGGAACCGCGTTTCGCGTAAGTCAACCAATCAGATATTCCTAAAGCGAAGATTCGGGGAAATGTTTCTTTTGAAGCGCTGTTGGTGGAAGCTGGTAGATATGAACTAAAGATGTAACTAAAGAGTAAGTAACTAAAGATGATTCGAAGATCACAAATTATGTACATTGTTATTATATTGCTACTATTACAAAACCTTAATTTTGTTATATAATAGCGTTTATAACCTCGAGTTTTTAATATTAGAAACTTCTTTACCACAGTCTTTCTAAATATTGCATTCTGTTACATTAGCTTCTTTTTGCTACAATGCTATTTAATAGCTACGCGGCTAAGTATTGAACAACATGTAATTATTGAATAACATGTAATTTGTTTAATTTATCTCCCACATTGATCTGGCAAATAATCTAATTTATAAAGTGTTGCCTTTTGCTGCAATACATATTTTATTTATCTATATAACTGTACTTCTTAGAAAACTCAGTGATTCATAAGCAACAAATGCGCATTTTAATATTTTATTTCTTTTTTAATCGCATATCTAATTAACATAATCTGAAAGATATTTAATTTATAATCTATCCAATAAATTGAATTGAATGTTTACAATATTATAGTAATTAATTAATATTTCTAACACCATTTATTGCGTGTCTTGGTTGAGAATTGATTTGTATATATCTTAGTTCCATTTAAGGCACGCAATATTTAACGTAGTACGATATTTAACCAAAATTTAGCAGCGGTGTTATATGGGAGTGCTTATACATCATAAATTATCTTCTGATGTAAGTTTTTAAAGACATTACAAGCTTCATTTTCAAAATAATTATTATTTTAAAGTGCCTCTTCCATTTCAAGCAATCGTGTTAATTCTCAATATGAAGATGGAAGGAAAAACGTCTTTCTGAGAACGAATTATCGTTACAAAAGTGCATTTACGTATGAAAGAATTGTGAATTTTAGTTTAACGGATTAAAAATAATTGCGAGGATGCCCGCATTGTTTAAAAATCAAAGGTTCAACGCGTTCAATAATTAGATCATTAATTTAAAGATTGGAGGGTTAGCTCAATCGATTGTCGACAGCTTTTCGGTGTGTTTAACGACAAACAAAAGGAATAACCGTAGAGGAAATCCGAAATGATACATTATTTTTCCAAGGAAAATATTTTGAATGTGTAATAAATACAAAAACTACAATGGAAAGTATTAATTCTTTCGATTTGAATAACTAAGCACATTCTCTAAAAAACCACTCGCGATGTAATTAATTTTAATTAAAACCGTTCTTTCAAACGGATTTATTTTATTTTTAATTTCATTTCCGTTCCTGAAAATATGTTTCCAGTACGTATGAATATTTTATTATGTGGTACTTCGCATGAATATATGATTATGTAGTACTTCACATGAATATATGAATGTATTTCAAACTCCGAAAATTCTGTAAGGAAATATTTATCTGCAAATCGTACTTACAAATGTCGTTTTGTTTTTATCATAGCAGAGGAAGTAGTACAATGCAGCTAATTTCTGACGCATTTTGATCTCATTTTTCCTTCAGAATTCCTAGAAGTGTGTTTGGACTTGAAGACGCCCATAGCAAACATACGTAAACAATATCATTACAAGTATGTGGACATCCGTTGGGATTTGAACGCATAAGATTTTTTCATTAACATTGTAGTGAGGTGTTTAAAGCAATTTCACCATTTTGGTCGAGCATCGAACTTTTTATTTTTCAAAGTTACAGAAAACTAAAGCATTTTCAGCGAGAGGATCTTCAATCGAGCATCTTTTAAGTCCGAGGACATTTCTCGCTCGATCTTTATTTAGTAGCATAACAACGCAAAGACAGCATGAATAGGCTTGCTCAAATTCGATAAACCGAAGGGTGCAGTTCTGGGACCTGAACTTAGATCTCTTGCTCATCTGGTCAGAATCCTCTTGCCCACTTTGCTACTGAAACCGATAGCCAACTTTGCATGGTTTCTATTTACTGGGACCCGGATGATTCAACATTAACGACTCGTCCTGTTTGGTGCTAGGTTTCAAGTTATATAACTGATCGGGTGGTTTCATAACACCTTTATCTATCTGTTAGTTTTTCACACTTTTTGTTTTTGTTCGAGCGTTACTTGTAGATTTATTAGGTTTTTTTGAAGCAGTTGTTTGAGTTTGATCTCTCGAATACGCGCCGAGTGTGCTACCGTTAAACCATGAAGGCATGCTGGAAGGAGGGAGAAAATACCTTATAAATGAATGTTACACACGAAATTATTTAGTTCTTAAAATTCATCTGATGGAGAATGTAAAATAATCTAAGTGAAAATGTATACAGATTTATAAAAGGCAAATTTCAAAAAATCTGAGTTTTCTCATTAAAGCTGATTTCATTGAATTCGCAATATTTATCATAAATGATATCAAATCTATGCCTTTTGAATTAGTATCATTATTTACTTCCAGTTACCTAGTAAGTATTATATTATAATATATATGCTGTAATCATTTACATGTGTAAGGTTTTATATTTTCAACCCATTATCTTATTATTTTTATCTTCAATGTCACTTCTATTTCGTCGGCTTCCATCAGAATGCAAATTAACAGATGCAAGAACATTCTTAAAATTAAGGGAGAGCTTATAGCAGTGACAGCTTACCTACTTACTGCTTTCGCTTATCTCTTATACCTGTCCATCTCTTATATCTCTTATACCTGAATTGCTTTAGGTTTGTGATAGCCGTGCTTACTAGGCTGATCAGAGAGTCTGAATCAAAGCTTACAGTAGGACTTTTCCTTGTGAATTGCATACTGTAAATGTTTAAGATTTACCTTGACTTTTATATTCTGTTAAAACTTGAAACAAGCGTGGACTTAGTTCTGTTAATTACACGAGTTGTGCAAGTTGTTAATGTGAAATTCAAACAAAAATGTTTGATTTTTAAATTTCCTCCGAGTTCAGAGTTATTTTGGTTGGAGGACTAAGACGAGGCGATAAGTCGCCTGACTGTCTGTACGGAGGCAGAATTTAGCTTTGAAATACAATTACTCGGTAAAAATGTAATTAAAGTTATCTTTAATTTTGTAAACTTTTTAATTCAAAGATCATATACAAAGATCATGCCATGTCCCAATGTTAGCAGCTAATCAGAATGAGCGGATAAAATCCCCGATCACTAGTAGTTCATTTCCCGGCAAATGGCTCAGTTACATGGCGATGTCAGTGCCTTTATCTCTTATGTAATGTAAACATGAAGCAGTTTCTCTTCCATGGTTCTTTATGAATACACTTCATTCCTCAGGCAGCTATCTATCTAATTCTTTGCCATAATTAGTTACTAGCCGGTCAGCTTAATATTAATAGTATGTGAAAAAGGTGCACTGAATTTTAGCTTATTGTAGACGTTCACAGCTCAGTTCTAAATATGGTTGGAAACTATCAGCATGAAACAAATATGATGAAATTAAATTCAACATTTTGAAGGAATTTGCTGAATTTTCCACTGAATTTCCTTTAAATTTCAACAGAACTGTGAACAAAATTTATGAGACAAACTCATAACTGTACTCTTGATTATATATGACGTTTCTGTTTCTCCAAATGTTATCGTTTAACATTAAAATGTTAATAGATTTACAGTTAAATAAAATAATTAAAATATTAACAGATTATTAAGATTTAGCTCCACTCTGTTTTTCAGTTATTTAATATCATTGACACAAGTTCATACAAATGCAGGTATATTTCATTAATAATGAATCTGGAAAACAAAAAACACAATGGAAATTTCTTGAAACCGTTGGTTAGTTATTGTAAAATGGCCGTTCATTCAGTTTTTTTTGGGGGGAGAGGGGATGAATTTAAGAGCGTGAACCTATGAGAAACATTCTTTACTTTTTAGCTTTCCAACTCCGGCAGTCGTTGCTTTTGTTAACTTTTTCTTCTGTCACTTGACGGACGAAGTGTAAATATTTGCACCTTAGCCAACTGTGCGAATCTTTTGAGTTTGGGTTTTGCTAAGGTAAATTCCAACGACAAAAGACTAACTATGTTGAATTTGTTCCTGATAAAAGTTTGTAACACAAGTTAAGTCCACCAGTAATTAAAACTCGTAGATTGCCTGTTTCGTCAGTTTGTTCATAGAAGTTTTTTCAAATTGTAATACAAGCTAATGATAATTAAAAATACTTACAGGTTAATATTATCAAATAGCTTCAGGATAATGAATACATTGAGTTTTATTTATTCTAATTTAAAATACTGAATTACCAAAATCAAGTCCTCTTACAATTATTGCAATATTCTTTCCTCTTACAATATTTCATTTCCTATAGCTAAAAACTCTTTTAGCTCTTACTCTTTATAGTTATAATTATGCTTAAAATGTTAAGCAATTTCCTTAATTCTTTAGTGAAGTCTGAAAAAAAACTTATTGAGAGCTAACAATGAAAGACGAAGAATTTTAAATACCATGTTAGCCATCTTTGGACTGAAGTTAACCTGAGTCAACCATTTAGTTGCAAATTTTCACCTGGACATAAAAATGTGCGATTCTTACTTTTACTGCTATGATGGAAAATTAGATATAAAAACAGTTATCTCTATTTAGAAGCAACAGGTTTCATGTAGCTTGATTAAAGCTTAAAACTTAACACTTTTATGTAGTGAATGTAAAATTGAAATGTTCAAACAAATTATTAATGTTTCAAACATCTGCGATAAAATAATTAATCTTATTTTCTTCAGCTAATTTTGAAACAAATCAGACATTTGGAATAAATTAATAGGAGGAGTAAAATAAATACGAGAGCAACTTAATATTCCTCCTGTATTACGTTTGTCTCGTGTATAGATTTTTTTCACCATTTATAATAGACGAAAGACATAGTCAATTTGGAAACTAAAATTTCACAATAAAAGCTCAATAGTTAAGTTTAGTAAAAGTGTACCGTATTGCCATTTTAGAATTACTAATCTAGTAAATTATATTAAAATAAAAATTATAAATAAGGCTTCTGCTGCCTAATTAAAAATATACTCGTAAAAAGAAAATAAATACTAATTTTATCCAAGCTTTTAAGAATTACTTATGTTAAAAATTCATTAGTTCGAAATTCATATAACAAAGCTGAAAAGTGCTTAAAATCTTTGTCTTAAGGCACCGTTTCTTAAATTATGAAACGTAACCCCAAATGGAGTCACAAAACGAAATTTTGTTGTGGCAAAAATTCAATTCAGATATTTGAATTTAAAGAAACTGCACTAATAGGACTTTTAAAGAAATTATATTAATTGGCATTAACGAAATTACATTTTTAAAAATAATTAATTAATCAATATTTATTAATTCATTTTTATTAATTTATATGAATGAGATGAATCTCCTGCCATATATAGTGCAAAAGGATTTCGTAGAGATATCGAGTAACTCAAACTTGGAGTTTCACAAAAATATTTGAATTTATTCTGGATTTGAGCTAGAACTGAAATTCCGACTATTTCTGAAACAGCATTAAATGTTCTTTTCTCATATGTATGTATATATGCGTCATATATTTATGTAAAACGATTTTTTCCGTTTTAACGCTAATTAAATCCAAATGTCGTTCAACATTGAAAAATACTGAAGACGCAGTGTCAAGCAGTGTAAAATATTGTACAAGCATTTAATTTGTTATGCAGCAAAAAATAAGCTCATCTGTCTCATTAGAATGATTTTTGATTAATTTTTGCTTGCTTGAAATAAGTAATAAAAAACACCTTTTTATATTCCCATAGAAATAAATTATTCATGGGGCAAGTACTTATTTTTACATATTTATTTTCTATTTCATAATTGGGGTCTTGAAGTGTGTGTGTGTGTGTGTAATTATGGCAAAGCCTCGAGGGCTATCTCCCTAAGAGGAGGGATGCCTTCGTGGAGGACTTTCTAAGGGAAACTGGCTCGTATACACGTTACACATGGAGAAAACCACGAAACCGCCCATGCAGCCAGCCCGTTCGCGGGATTCGAACCACGGACCGAACTACCAGTGTTCAGCGACTTTACCGCTCGGCCGCTGGTGAGCCTTGGGGTCTTGAAAAAGATCTTAAAGGTAAAAAGGGTCACACTGAAGAAAACTTATGAAACGCTGTCTTAAGGAAACATATTCAAAACGATTGTTGATTGTTATGACAAAATATATAAACTTCGGTTAAATAAGTTTTCAAAGGATATCTCATTTCACTTTACCTTATTTGTTTTTCACCGAGCGTTGGAAGATAATCCCATTATTTCTTACAATTAAAGAAAGCTTTGCCTAGAGTCTTAATATCTGTGACATGTATGAGAACAAAAGGTTTGTCTTACAAATTTAAATGTTCAATGGAAATATCTCCTTTACATTAATGAATATGATTGTGTTACAATTTTTCAGTATTACTGAAAACAAAAAATGTTGATTCTGATCGGAGAAATAGATGAAGATAAAAAAAAAAATACTTCCTGAATCACTATAGACAGACACTTAAAAAATAAAAAATATATATTTGATGATGCAATTCTATTTAGGACTTAAAAAAATTTTTAAATATTGCTTAATCTTAGTGACTGATTCTTGAGGAGCAAAACGTGCTAAATAGTAACAGAGTAAATAAAATAGCCAGACATAATTCGTGCTATCAATGCACACTCAATACTGAATGTGATATAGCAACTAAAAGTGATGCTGCACCGAGCAAAGATGTTTTAAAATTTCTCTTTGGTGCTTTTGCTGCATTGAACAACTTCCAAAAGCGACAAAAGATTTGAAAAGATTTTAGATGGAAGTGTATCCTCTTCAACCTGAAATACGAGAACACACGAGATAATCCTTTTGCTATTATTAATAACATATGCCATAACAATTAAAGTATTCGGTGTGGGAACGTCATCTTAGGACATGCGATGAATATTGCGCATGCCTGTAAATTTCAAACTCTCAAAAAAATTATTATTTTTTAACTCAGAGTAAAAAAACCATAAATTAACTTAAATATACAGCTCTGCATTGGATCATCGATTTTTATTTAGAATCATAAATTTAAAACCAAACGCGCTAGCAATCTGATTTTCTGCATAAGCATGCTATCTAAATACCATCCTCATTTACGAAATAATGCATTTTACATAGATTCAAAGGGAAAATATTTCCCTTCTTCTTCTACCGCTTCTTGAAAGAGCGAGCGGTCAGAGTTTTCCCAATCTGCATGCAGTGGGCTTATCACATCAGCCAGAAGTGTTCGTTCTTTAGCGTTGAATTTGGCGAGATTTAAAATAGCATTTTAGGCATAATAGCATCCTTTTTTTTTTAGATAATTGAAGCATGAATGTAAATGAAACAAAGTTTCTTCTAAAAGAATCGAAGGTTTAATTATTAATTCAACCGATGTTTAATTTTTATTATCTTCTGAAAATAAAAGTTTTCTTAAAAATTATGAAACTTAACTTTACATAAGATAAAAGTACGTGTATTTTATTTATGGCAAAGCACACTAGGGCTATCTGCTAAGGGGAGGGATGCCTTCGCGGAGGACTTTCTAAGGGAAACTGGCTCGTATACACGTTACATATGGGGAAAACCACGAAAACATCCATGCAGCCAGCCCGTTCGTGGGATTCGAACCTCGGACCAGTGTTCAGCGACTTTACCGCTCGGCCGTTGGTGGGCTAAGATAAAAGTACGAGACATATGCGAATTACATAATCCAAGAAAACTAGCTAATTAATAGCTTATGATATTAAAGAAAAGTTTATTTTGCCGCTTTTAGTTGTAAGCTATCAATTTAACGATTTCAAAGTGTTATTAGTATTTATCTTAAGATATGAAACATTTCGCTCTGATCAGGCTTGCATTCAGCCGATTTCCGCTTTCGGCACTTTTAAAGTTTTTGAGTGAAATCGCAATTCTAACCAGAGTGCTGTGGAACTTTACAAAAGAGAGACTATGCTGTATAACTAAATTGAAGTATTAACAAAAAGATGTTACTGCCAAATACTGTTTAGCAGTTAGTAAAACTGACATTAAATCTAGATAGAGAATGAAACACTCAGTTGCCCTTTAAAGAGCAAAATGTATGCAAAAAACTTCAGCAACTAAGAAAGATAATCCTCATTGTTAAAATGCGAACTCTTCAGGAAGTGGAATTTTTATGGGATATATTCATTTGGTTAAAATGTCTTGGAGTGAAGTACACGATAAAATAAAAATCTCACGTATATTCCTGCGCGATGAATACTAACAAAATATTTGTTCTCTTGACTATTACTGTTACTTTATTGTTTTCTTGGGTTGTATAGTGATTAGCGGAGGGTGCCTGCTAATCTGAATGCAGGGTGAGGATTTGAATCCCATGTAGGGCTTCGTTATTTTTGTGTCTTTCCGACTTTTCTCGAATTTAATATCAAACCAGCCCTAGTAGTGTTGTAGGGACATCAGGATTTTTTTGGACGCCGGGGAGATGAAAACTAACCAATTTACCGGGAATCGAACCACGGACCTCTGGAATACCGGCCCAATGTGCAGAACCACTACACCAAGAAGGCACGCTAGGAAGGTGGGAGAAGTGCCTTATATACTCCCCCCTTTTAAAGGGCGACTGGGGATTTTAGGGAATTCAATCACCAGATCCTGGGTGGGGAGAGTCATCATCCACAACCCTTTTAGTTCGGGTGCCACTGTAGAGACATTAGGTATTTTTGGAAAAGCTGGAGAAAAGAAAAATTAACAATGCCTTCGCCGGGAATCGAACCACGAACCTCTGGAATACCGGCCCGGTGTGCAGAACCATTACACCCCGAAGGCACTCTAGGAATGTGGGAGAAATACCTTATAGTGTATCCTGTGCAGCGTTTTCAGTGATAAGACTTAAATGCTATTCATAATGCATGAGAAGTAAGTATCCGGCCATCTGCGAGAAAGAGAGAGAAAACAAACTTAGCTTTTATCCTCTGTATCATTGCTTTGTTATTGTGAACTTAATTACCTTTCATTTAAATTCCACTTAATTGGTTCGATTTTATTTTAATTTGTTAATAATTTACTCATTGTCTTTAAATTCTTAGGATACTTTAATTCATTATTTGCTTAATTTATTAAAATTTTTATTCCTAAAAATGTATTTAATTATTTATTATTTATTGTTATATCTATTATTTTATTTATTCATTTCTAATTTATTAATTTCTAATTCCAAGTTTTCTTAATTTTGGAAATTAAGCCCTGGCTGTAATATTAGGACAAATTTAGAGATTTCTCACATACGAGCGATCTTGAATAAAATAAAGAAATCAAAATATCTGTAAAAATTTATAAAGGTGCGATAAAAAAGCAATAAAATAGCAAATCCATTTATAAATTATATACATGTCTTCATAAAACAAGCGTTGTCTTTAGAAGCATTGATCTGTCTGCTCTAACAAATAGATAAAATTGCATAAAATTAATAAATTTAAGAGAGTAGAAACATGTAGGCAAAATTTAGCATGGCTATTTCTTATTGCTTAAAATGATTTTATAAATTGCAGTTTAAAATATGAATGTCATATAAAGAAAATAGTGATTTCCCATTTTATTTCAATCAAAAAGCTCACAAGTCACATAAAGCCAATACTCTAGAAAAAAATAATTTGCAGTATGTCCAAATATTACTTGGAAAGCTTGATTTTGATAATAATTTACGAGCTTTCTGAACGCAGAAGAATTTCCAATTTCTAATTCTAGTTTTCCCGAAATTTTATTAAACATATTTAACATCAACCCTATGAACTATTTGAGTTAAATGTTCTCAATTTATCCTTCAGACTGAAAACAAACG
Organism: Stegodyphus dumicola; assembly: GCF_044657685.1. Taxonomy (NCBI): domain Eukaryota; kingdom Metazoa; phylum Arthropoda; class Arachnida; order Araneae; family Eresidae; genus Stegodyphus; species Stegodyphus dumicola. The sequence goes on from NC_140781.1 coordinate 190,416,459, forward strand.
TTTCCTTTAATTTCTGCCATGTTATAAACGGTAAGCCAGGGTTATTAGAAATATGATAAATTTAAAGATTGAGTCGCTGATGTTACTAGTATCAGGCTTAATTATATCAGTACTAAGATGAATTAATAATTAATTGATAAAATTTATTTACTGATTATGCTTAGGAACATATTATAGTGTGATCTGAGTAAATCAATCAAAATTGAATTATGACCTTAAATGTGGTTAATATGAGCATTTCATTATTTTACATGTTAAGGGGACTCATACACCTTAAAACCCATAAGATCTTCGAATATGTGACTGTTACAAGAATTAGAATAACTTATTTATTTTAAAAGCAATGACTTCCAACTTCTTACAGCTGACTACATAATATAGCTGCTTTCTGAAATAGTAATCAGAAAGTTTGTGTTGCCACAAATATTTTTATAATTTAATCCGCTTTGTGACAGAAGTTTTCGTCATGTTTCCACCTTGCGCGCACAGTTTAAAACATTCTGTTGCATAATTTAACTCCATATTTAATATATAGCTTTTATAACATTTGGAAATATTGTGAACCAAAAATTCTAAGAATTTCACGTTAAACTTTTATTTTATTTGGAGTTGAGTTTATAAAATGTATTTAAAAAAAAAAAAATCTGTAATGTATTCGTGCATAAAATTTTTTGATATTAAAATATTCATCAGATTTTTGGTTTAGAAAATAGTGACCATATAAAGAATTCCATATCATGTGCACAAGGTGGAAACATGACGAAACATTTTTTCACGAAGCGGATTAAGTTACAAAAAAATTTTGGCAACACAAACTTTCTGGTTACTAGTTTCCAAAGCAGCTATATTATGTAGTCAGTTGTAAAAAGTTGGAAGTAATCGCTTTTAAAATAAATAAAATATCCCAATTCTTGCAACAGTTACATATTCGAAGATCATAAGGGGTTTAAGGTGTAAGAGCCTCCTTAAGCAATATTTGACAATGTATTTAATACGCAAATACTGTAGTCAAATTTCGAATACATGTAATTAAAACCTCCATTCCAACCAGTAAAAATGAAAATAATTAACCGGAATGAAGTTGGAATGAGGGAAAAAAATAAGCATACTTTTATAAATACCTTGTTATAATTCTTGTTTCCTATCTACTAATATTTGTAATACAGTAGCCTATTTTACTGCATCTTACATTTCTGTTCATTAATTTAGAATCTGTAAAAATGCTTTGAATAATTTTACTCAATAAATATTTAAACAATATATTCTTTAACCCTCGTCAATATGGCGGGCTAAGGAAACTTTTTTTTATTTCTCTCGCTTGTGATGTTGCCGGCTGAAACGTTAATGAAGTTATGCATTTAAACGTGGAAACCTCATATAGCACCGCCAGTAAAATTTCCATATATGTAATTAGTAGCACTAACATGAAAGGAAATTTAATTTCTTATTTCACGCAGGAGACTGTGATGAATATTTTCAATAAAAATTAATACTTCTACTACTGTTTTCATGAAAATTAACCTATATTTAAGGATTAATCGAAAAACGATTTCTTGTTTTATTGAGCAGAAAGTGCCTTCATGTTCTTTAATATATTTATCGTCAAGTCCTTCTTTCTTATTTTACAGAATGGCCTTTTAAGGGAAATTATCGCGATTTGAAAACTCCAAGCATTTAGCTCAAATTATTCTTTTTAAAACTAGTCATCCAACAGTGGGACTCATTTCCTAAAGTTTAGCATTTGAATGTATTTTTATCAGATTGAAAGATCAGTATAAAGACGATTAGATGACATTTTAAATTTAATTCTTCAAAACATAATACTATTTTAGCATAATTAACTTGAATAACACTGCAAAGGAACCAATTCTTGATCCACGGAAAAACATTAAAAATCTTCTGAAAGAAATGTAGTTTACATAACATGTAGCTGATTTTATTAGTGCAGGTGAAAACAAAACTGTGACTACAGTACTTTTAAAATTTTATTTCAGTATCATACAGTACTGTTGTATTAAATGAAAATGCTGTTTTCTCTTCCTAAATGTATGCAGGAAAAGAAGACTTCAGAACTTGACCCTCCTTTTAAGATTATAAAATTACACTTGCACGAAACCAGAATTCTCAATTATAATTTAGAATATATATTATTAAGGTGTCAAAAACAATAACAGAAGTTCATGAAACGTTAAATCCACTCTTAACTTCAGAGCTAGTATAGTAATCAGAAAAAAAAATAAAGCAGACATTTAACAGCTAAAACTTTTAAGTCAATTAACTTATTGAGTTTTATTAAATTATAAGCATAGTTAAAGAACCATTCAAAGTTTTTGAGAATAAATAAAAAAATATAGGTACTTATTTATGAAACCATTGGTAGCTAAAATTGACATATGTTTTGTTTTCAATAGTTTGAAAATTAATTGCGTAGAATTTTGTTTAACAAGTTAGATGAAAAATAATTTCTTTCAAATTGCGTTTGTGTCATCAGAAGGGAAAAACTAAAACTCGCTAAGCAACGCTTAAGTTCATTTAATTAACTTTTTCACCTCTTAATCGTTATGCCAATAATTGTCTTTCCAGACTGATACGTGCTTCTTCAGATTCACTTGGGGGAAAATAAGATACATCAACAATTAAAAAAAAAAAAAAAAAAAAAAAAAAAAAAAGAAAAGATGAGGAATAATTTTTTTTTGTGGTTGAGCTCCGTTTCACTACACTAAGTAATTTATTTTAAAACCTCTTTGTATGCAATACTTATGGGTAGTTCTTGAACAATTTGTCTGAAAAAGAGTTTGTCATTTTGACTGGGCACAATATCACTGCAGGGTAAGTTTAATACCTTTTAGCAGTTACGCTGTTTCATACGAAAATTCCTTCTTCTCATTCTTAAATTTGCTAACAATGATATTTTTCTATTAAAGCTACAGCTCAAGCATCAAGCAGAAGCTATTGGAAAAAAAAAGAAAATTGATAAAAATTTCTGTTAAAAAGTATAAGTTTAATCGAAATGTTCAAAATCCTTCAGATTGCTTTTACATAGACAGATTTATTCCAGATTTAATTCAATAGCTTTCTATAAAGGAAATTTTATGTTATTAAGTAAATGAGCTCTTATATTTATCCAAGGCTAGTCACATAAAATACTATCTACAGTATGTCTATGAAGTTTCAAGATCGAATATTTTAAACCAGTTTCACTGAGACCATAATAAAAACCTGAAGCGATGATTTAATAGCATGCCGCAATCTTACTTCTTTAAAATACCGTATACTTATTAAAAGGAGCTTAATTTTTTTTTAGTTTATTTTATACTTAAATTTATTTATCCAATATCTGCAGGTGAGTCTAAAAAAAGAAGAGCAATACGCATTTCCTTTAATGGCAGATAATAATCATCAGTGTCTTAAGCAAACCATTTTGAGTAATGAAAATTGATAGTTTGCTTATGTACCAAAACACGAATTGGCAATATGGGTAACAGACAATTCGCGTCTCCCAGATAAGCTTCGGTTTTAAAAGCTTAGAGGAAAGATTATTTTGATGAATTTTTAAGCAGAATAAATTTTTACTTGAAGGAAAAGACACCCAAATTTTGAATAAAATCCACTTTTTAAGGTCAGAAAGCATTTTATTATGCAACAGGTATTTGTTACGCGTTTGCACTGCAATTATTGCAGTCATCTAATTATATACTTACTTTCCTGATTTAGTGTCTTGGGCTTGTTATCTAAAAGGTATGTTAAAGGGTTATCACTAAAGGGAAAATCTTTCTCTGAAGGGTATAGTTTTACTAATATTTTTTCAGAATCACAGAAAAAAACCTAGTAGAATAGAAGGGCATTTTAGCAATTGGCTTCGGCCAAAAGCATCAAAATTCTGAAGATGTTACCAAGAAATATACACCTTTAAAAGGATTACAGGTAGATGGATGATTTCATCAAATACGTTTTTTTATGAATTTTATCTTTAAAGCGTTTCAAATGCAATTGAAAAAGTAATTCATCATGCCTCACATTAAGTTAATTACTGCATCCTGCACTGCATTTATTAGCAGCTACAATATTTTATTCACTCTCATCTTTTTTTAACCATTGTAAGTTATAATAGAAGACTGAGTAAATATCATTGATAAATATTGCTTTAATAATTTTTCGCCTTTTAATATATTGATTGAAGAAGATTATGAATAAAAATGCACGAGTAACAAAAATGGAATGCTACAAGAAAACAAATAAGTTGAAGGATTTCGTATGTATCTTAATTAGGGGTTTCCATTCTTGTCTAATTCTTCACTTAAAGTTTGTAATGATGGGGAGAGATAAATGAGGCTTACAATTTAAAACCAGCCTCCTTTTAACTTTGTAAAAGCCATCATCTTAAATCTGTAGTTACGCAAGCAAGTATAGAAGAAATGGTTTTTAACGTACCAAAACAAGAACCATTTTTCATCGTACTATAGATTTGACTTTGGGCTCACTATTGGCGCTTCTTTCCATATAATTCATGCTGTTGCCTAAGCTTAAAAAAGGATCTTCTATAACGCAGAGAAGATATTAAAGAGGCCTGTAGCTATAATGATTAATTTTCTGGTATTTTGAAACAAAAAAGAAATAATGGATGCTAAAGAGGAGCAGTTATCTACAAGTTAAATCTAGTGAAGAGAATAGTGCTGAAGAAAAGATAAAATGAAGAGATATTGTAGCAGAAAGTGTCCTCCTTCTCACTGTGATGTGTTATGAGAAAGTTCCAAAAGGCTTTCAGCCAAAAAATTAAATACAAAATAAATAAAGTGTATCCTCAATTCTAGCGTTTTCACCATGGCTAATTTGATTTAAGGGGAAAACGCTGATAGTCTTCAATTTGTGGTTCTAACAACGTGTATAACAGTAGAAAAAAGGTATAAAAGAATTACAAAAAAAAATGAGAACATAATAATTTTCTAAAATGTGGGAAAACTATAGGGATGGTATTCTCATAAATTAATCTTAAAAATAATGTATTTTAGCCATCTAACATTAGACTTTTATTATTATTGTCATGAGCATATCGGTATTTCTTTGGCATATATTACTTAGTAATATACAAATTAAAAAACAAATTCCTTCGGGCCTAATTCTGTAAGGACGATATGTAAAGGAAGGCTTTATTTCATATACCAACTAAACATATTTTAAAGCATACTTGCCATACCATTTTTAACCTCTTCTGCTTAAAAAAACACCTTATGACTCTACAGTGGCGCCCGAACTAAAAGGTTGTGGACAATAATCCGCCACCAGGATTTGGCGACTGAGTCCCCTAATTCCCAGCCACCCTTTAAAAGAGGGCGTATATAAGATATGTTCTTCCTCCTTCCAGCATGCCTTCGTGGTGTAACGGTAGTACACTCGGTGCACATTCGAGAGGTCTAGGTTCGAATCCCGGCGAGTGCATTGCTCATTTTTCAACTTTTCTGCTTAAAAAATAATGGCTCTACAATTTGCTTATTTTCAAAGTTTCATTTTTCAATTTTGTATATTTTACCATTGTATTCAATTAATGCTAATTAACTCTTTAATCCGAAAAACAGGGAGATATTTTAACATTTCTTGCATCACTTCCGGTTCAGTGTTAGCGCTAGATATAGTTTGGTTAATCCTTTGGGCTTTAGCTTTGTTGAGGTGGATTTCAAATGGGCCTCGACATGCACTCCGAGAATGAACAAGTTACCCGAAGTCTGAAATAGCTTCTTACAATTTTCTATTATGATGTGAAACTGAACTAGTCCCATCTTGAATTTTAATTCGACAGCTAGAGGCACATTTGACAGTTTCGGTAATTGCATCTTGCTTCAGTATCATGCATGGATGGTTTCAATAAATGTGCAATGTTTATCGCACCTCAAGTAAGTAGTGAAACTGGTGAAAGCTTAATTTATCTCAGTTTAAGGATAAACTCCCATGAGATACTCTTTCAACGTAGGGAGATCCTAATTTGATCTCAAATCAGTGACGGCATTATATGGTCTGTTGAAATTTGCTTTTAAACCATGTAATCAGTTAATTTAATAAAATTACACTTGAAATGCAGCATGTTTTTGACCGTAAAATCATATTTAAATCAAAGCTGTTTGTTGCTAACGGTGCATTTAAGATAACATGCAAAGATAATTGGGTAATGCCAAAAATATTTTTACCTGTTTAAGATTTCTAACACATAGGAATGGTCTAACACATAGTCTACGGAGTTAATACTGTATTGTGACAAGTGATATTTTCATTTGAAATCATTTTTTGAAAAGGAAACTCAAATCGTTACTCATATGATGAGGAATATTTGCAAAATAGTTTTCGTTCAGTCTTCTTTAAAAAACTAATCACTGTTTTTTGCTGAGTTGCACTAAATGCTGAGTTGACACTTTCAGCCTGAAGAGATATTTTTAAGGAGCACAATAATGCTCAAATTTATAAATGTTCAAGGCAAATTCTATTTTGATAATTTAATGAGTAAATTATCTCCTGAATTTCTTAATTCTGAATACAAAAAATTTCGTGAAATGAAGTTAGAGTTCGTTGTGACAATTTCTAAAGTGTTCTCATAACAAAATAACAGATATTTTATTTAAAACTTTTTGTACAAAAGTATTCTTTATTAAAAATATTATTTTAGATACTTAACTCCGTGGTTAGTGAATTTGTAGATTATTATAGCGAAATAAATGTATTGTAATTAAATAGGATTATAATATACTAAAATGGGGCACAACAAATGCTGTTAACTAGATTCTGTAAATGACTTAGGTGTACTACTTGTAAAAGATTAAAAATGTTTTTGGATCATAACTGTAAAAGATTACAGATTAATTTCTGTGCTGTAATTAATTTGTAATTTATTATCTATTATATATATATTATATAGTATGGTATAAGGATAACATTAGTAGTGATGTCATTTGCTTCAGGAGGAAGCTAGCCCTACATATTTGACAAATATGATGATACATTACGGAACGAGTGATACTCGTATGGGAGGAGCCTCATCTGGTCATCAGGGCCACGTGAAGAAAATAAACATATAGTGCACAAAGAGTAGAAGAAAAATTGGTTAAATTAAGGATAAAAAGGAAAATTGGTTTAGTTAAGGATGTTATTGTAACTAATGCTCACTGATTCTAACCTGCAGTCATCCCAAGCCCACGAAATTCTTCGTCGCAAGGAGCGCAAGTTTAAGTCTGCCATTGGCAACAGACTTAAGCACCTTACAGATGACAGTGGGATTTAGCTCAGTTTCTTCCATGATTTTGATGGAAAGCACCCCATGGGGGGAGGGACAGATCCGAGAATCTCCCTATCACCCACCCTTCATGAGGACTTTCGGCTCGCCGCATATTTAGAGTGTCCCCATGCAGCACGGACACTATACATTTACAAACATCCCTGCCTTGTCCGGGATTCGAACCTGGGACCTTTGGCACGGTAGTCAGGTACGGTAGCCACTATACCGGTTTGAGCGGCGCTTGATATTGTAGTTTTAGAAACTGTAAATGGATGTTGCATGAATTCATCTTGCCTTAATACAATAGTATTCAGAATTCTGTGAAACATTCTTAAATTCATTGCAAATAAACTATGCTACCGATACAAAATTTCTCATTCTAAACTAGAAGCAGATTCAACAATTTTTATTTTACGTATTTCATAAATTCCTCAGTGGGTCCACCTTTGTTGATATAGAAGGTTTCTGTGCGATAAACCATTTTATCCTAACGTGCGCCAAAAATCATAGTCGATTACATCCAGAAAATAAGTAATTCTGGTTTGAAAATCCTAGAGATCAGAAGGAATGGAAGCGCAACCCCCACAGGCTAATGAGGCATGGGATAAATTCGAACTGCGCGATTGTATTGTTAAAAGAAATAATTATCCCTGCCTTCATTCATCTGTGGCATCAGCCAGCTTTCCAGTTTTCCCAAGTAAATACTCCTACTGACGTATTAGTAAAAATAGACACTTTGGCATATTTATTGTATCCCCCTTTTAGTGCTTTTAGTGCAATGAAATTTGTATCCTTTGCAATCTTTATGAATTTTCAAAATGTTTCACGGAGTATGATTAATCCTAAACAAGGAATTTTAAAACGAAGCACATTTTTATCATTCATCGATTGATAGTGCAAAGATTAAAGTTTGCTATTTCAAGCCTTCTGTGATTTGGACCTTCCCTTCCATTGACATACATCAAAATAAATAATCATTGCCGTCGCAACAATCAGGCCCTAGTTCTTCTACAATTACAGGGCATACTGGTATAACAATTTTCTGCAGAAGATCTTGTAATGTAAAGGCGTGTCTCGTCCACAATTTCTTTAACAAATTTCTAGAGAAATAAATCACAAAGGATTAGACAATTTAGAGTTAATGATTTAGACCGATCTAGTAGCGAAAAGCAGATATGAGGCATTTTTATCTTTCAGGAAAGAAGACATTTACCGATGAGTAAATTATGCTATTATTTTTTAAACCCATTTTTCTGCCTGTACGTATATTTGATGTTTAACTTCAGTCAGTGTTTTTTTTTAATTTTTTTTATATATATATTGATAGCTACTGCAGGACCTCATCAGTGTTTGAGTGGTTAAGGTCGCTGAATACTTGTAGTTTTACCTGGGTTCGAACACTAGTGAACAGGCTGGCTACATGGTGTTATTCCAAACTTGAAGCCGGGTACAAACCAAATTTTCTTATCAAGCCCTCCATGAAGGTATCCCTTCCGTTAGGCAGATAGATAGCCTGCGTGTGGTTCAGCATCCAAATAAACTCAGAGATATGGCAGATCAACATGAAATCTGTTTTTCATTTCCATAGATACTAAATGCATATGGTTAATTTGCTTTAAAATTTTATACGAGCAGTAAAGCAAACTTCTTATCTTATAAAGCAAATCTAAGCATCTCTTCTAAATTCCAAATAATTTTAATTATAAATTTAAATTTTTGTTGTCAGTTAATCTGTTGGGTTTTTCAGTGGACTGTCACATTTTCGGCTGACATTTTCGGATTATTCTATATTTTTTTCAACTGAAAAATCTGCCTTTTATATCGTGATTTAACATCAAAGAAATTTTTATTAAATAAATTTCGTATGGTTTCATTTCAACATACTTTAGTTTTTTTATATTCTGTTTAAACTTGTATGCAGATAATTTAGATACATCTTCCGTATTTGGATAGGTACGTATAAAAAATTTAAAGGATAAGTTCAGTTTCATTTTAACGGAGCAGTGATAGTTTTCTTTAAAGTTATAAGGCATTCTCTCCCTCCTTCTTGCATGCCTTTTTGGTATAACAGTAACACACTCGGGGTGTATTCGAGAGGTTTAGGTTCGAGTCCCGGGAAAGGCATTGCACATTTTTCACGTCTCCGGCTTCAAAATAACCTAATGACTCTACAAAGTGCATAAGGGATATTTGCCTTGAAAGAACTATCATTTTGAATAATTTTCGAAAATTTGTTTGCATTTATATTATGCATTCTGCAAACCAAAAAATTTATTTAATCAGATTGTTTTTCCGGAAATCGGTATGAAATGTTCAGTGGTTCCTTTTACTCAGGCACTGAAGTTCTGGTATTAGAAAAGAAAAATAATAACAGAAAATCTCGTACGTTAACCAACCAATTAAGCCATAGATGTAAGAGTTAATGATTTAGAAGCTATTTTCAGAAGAAAATAAACCTCCTCTGATATCAAAGTAGAGAGAATGTATTTATGATAAATCAAAATTTCCTGGTTCACGAAGACAGAAATGCGTGTTACTTGCATGCTAAAGATATCTGTTTGCAATATTTTTGCATAATATTAACGCGTGCTTATTTAATTTTTATTTCCTATTTTAAAATTACTATTATATTAGTAGCATTAATTTCGAAAAACCTATAAAATCTTGTTAACAACCATTGTAGTTAAAAATATTAAAAGTTTCTGATTAATAACAGAAAATAAACTTGTAGATTCATTCGGCGTTTTTGAAGCAGGAGATGTGAAAATGGCGGGTGTCGAACCCTGGATCTTTCGAATACGCGTCGAATGTACTTCCAATCATACCATGAGGAAAGAAGCGGAAAGGCAAGAGAATATACTTTATAATCTTAAGTTCTTAACTTCCAAGTAATCCAAGTTCCAAATAACCTTCGAATGTAGGCATGAAAAAATAATTTTGAAATGAATTCTACAATTTTCTTTCTAGCGATACTTCGCCTAAGTTTGAAAAAATTTATAAACGTAATTATTTTTAAAATATACTTTATACTGACTTTCTCCTGCTATGAATCACGCCATGATACTTCTGGATACTCCAGATGGAAGCATTTTCTCTGCACTGTTGTTGCTCTTTGTTACTTTTGCCTAACTTCCACCTGAAATTCTTGAACTAACTTTTATTATTAAAAACTTTCTTAAGTTGTAAAGTTTCATATCAGTTCTAAAAGAAACTCTGAAATCTAAGAGAGACAAGAATTAGAAATACCACACTTGCATTGAAATTCAACGTCTGCCTTTGTCTTTTACTCTGCCTTACCTTATTGTCATTATAAAATGCATATGCGTTTGTAAAGCTGTTAGGTTCTTCGAAGAAGGTAACAGGGAAAATCAGCTGTGGTCTCGCCGGGATTCCAACCTCAGATCATCCAATAGATAGCCAGAAGTACCAGTTACATCACTAGAGCACGCACGGAGGAAAGGAAGAATCTGCGTTCTAGCTCTTACCACGGGGTTATGGAATGTCTCTATTATTGACATTTTCTGATAATTAGAAGCAGGCCACATTTTCGAATATTTTAATGTTTCTTTACGTTTAGTCTAGTTTGAATTTCTACTTTTCAGATGTTCTATTTTCATTAGAAAACTATCGTTATTTCCATACAGACATGCCTATTTTTTGAAGCTGTTTGTAAGCTGTTTGTTTGGATAAACTTCCTTATGTTTATATTAAACAGTTTAGTTTTTCTACGAATTCTCCTTCCCTTTATCGCGTCTGAGGCGTTTTGCGGATGCTCTTGTCACTATTATTATCTCCTTTTCTTAGAAACTTCTGAAATTACTTTTATTTCTAAATACCCATCATTTGCAAAATGCAGTATATGGCAGTTAAGTAACTTTATTGCAACAATAAAGAGTTTCAGAGGTGCCTCAGTAAATTATTAAGAAACATATTAAATTTCTTTGTAGAGTTCGAAAATATTATTTTGGGTCTTTCTAGAGGGATAATGATGAATAAATTTCATATGAATAGTTTAGCATGCGCAAATTTTGTTTTCCCTCATGTTTAAACATTACGTATTTCAATATATATATATCAAGGATACTTCTAGGGAATACATACACATTAAGTGTTTGTGAAACTTTCGAGAAACCTAATATCAATCCAGTTATGGATATGATGGATATAGTTTACGAAGACATGAAAACAGTTGGCGCAGCTGCACTATCTCTTTAAACTTGCAACAGAGGATTATTATCTACTTTACACATTCAGCAAGTGGGAACTCAAATTCTGTTCTCACCACAGTTATGTATTAGATAGCGACTTGATTTAACTTCCATATCCTACGTGCCATAATAAATCTTATATTAAAACGTTCAGTGAATATTCGTTTCGTATTTACTGCTCAAACTGTTTAATGTTATTCGAAATGGAAAAGAAATGTTATCGGTTTAAAATTGAAATTATTACATTGAGTAATTTGTAAATTAGTTTGCAAGTTCTTCTTTATTCAACTATACATTCCCCACCGCAAGTTTCTTTTCTTTCAAATGTTCTCTGGCTCACCAAAAGCCGAGTGCTAAAGTCACTGGACACTGGTCTGGGGTTCGAATCCCGGTGAACGGGCCGGACGCATGGGTGTTTTCGTAGTTTTGTGCATGCGTAACCTGTATATGAACTCGTTTCCCTTAGAAAATCTTTCACGAAGGCATCACCCACCTTAGGCAGATAACCCTAGTATGCTTTGCTGTAATTTCAGTCAACCAAATATGAATGTTATCTCTTACATTAAAAGAAGCAGCGCCAAATGCACTAGTTATCATTAATTAAGGAAAATCACAAGCACACACAGCGATGCATAATGCTGTAAATTATGAGATCTATCTGTTCCGTATGAAGTGAGAGCCACTGCTCTTGCAAAGCATTTGCAAACATGGTAAGGGTCTGAAGAGGAGAACAGAGATACAGGTCTGAAGAGAAGAACAGAAGAGGAGAATTATACGTTTTCCTAAAGCACCTCAGACATGCTCGATAGCATTCATTTCCGGTGATCGGACTGGCCACTCCATGTGCTGAATTGTTTGCTGCTGAAGATAATCATTCATGATGCGAGCATGTGCTATCTAGCGTTGTCGTCCTGTAGCAGGAAATCATCACCTGTTGCCTCGGGATAAGGGCGCACATAATCATCAAGGATATGATCTGTATAGCATTCACGGTTACACGTGGAAAAACATGGAGGGGTGTGCCTCCATCCAAACAGCACCCCAAACACAGACCTTGCCTCCTGCGTATGCATCTCTTTCGCGGATGTTTGATGTATGATAACGGGTTCCAGGGTTTCTCCATATCAAATAGGCTTACTATCGCTTTGGATGTTAAACTTAGACTCATTCGTAAAGAGGACAGTCCTCCAATGATAAGCTGTCGAGTGGACATACACAGGCATCCGCACCTTTAACGTTCCCTTCTATGACGTGACGTGAGCCGCACGTAGATGGTTGTCGCCCCGTGTAGAGACCTTTTACGCACAGTTGACGTTGATACCAACCTTCCAGTGGCTACAGAAAGGAAAGATATGAGTTTAGTCGGAGTTCAGGTTCTATTCCTTCTTACACATAACAACAAATATCTGTCATCGACACTCGTCGTAAAGGTTGGCCGTCCTTGTCTGAACCTCCTGGATGCCGAATCTGTGGTTAGAAATTGTTGCCTATGAACCACAAAAAGACTCACATTGAGCCACCTGGCCACTTCTGTCTCACTTTGCCCAGCTTCTAGTCTCCCAATAACTCTCTATCACAGATCTTCAGGTAAATGATGCCTGGAGATCATTATTACGAACTGGCTATCCCAAATTTCTTATCTCAGTATCGCAGCGAAATTTGCAGGCTTCCTGTCAAACATGCAATTTTATGCTCCTTCCAGACGACATATTTCAATCGCAATGCCACTAATATGCATACTGCAGTTTTACTCTGTAACGCCTATTTGACAACATATTCAAATTTTATACGGATTGGCTTATTTTGAAACTAATTATTGTTATTTTTGTGATTTTTTTCTTAGTTTTTTGAAACCAATGTATTTTTAGAATATGAATGAAAAGTTAGCTTTCAAAGCTTGAACAACCAAATAGGTGAGAAAACGACATTGTCCAGGTACAGCGCAATTTTGATAGACAGAGTTCCAGAAGAAGGATCTCCCACCCTTCTTCCTTTACCACCAAGCCACTCGAGTAGACTTTCTGTTGGTCGTGCATTTTGAGTTGCCTACTTTTCGTAACTTTCCACCCTTCTTCCTTTACCACCAAGCCACTCGAGTAGACTTTCTGTTGGTTGTGCATTTTGAGTTGCCTACTTTTCGTAACTTTCCTTAGCTATAAAAAATTTGAGACATAAAGAATAAATTAAGATAACATTAGAACCCAAATACTTAATAGCTTAGCTATCATACGTATGTCATTAAATTTTGAATAAAGCTACTAAAATCGGCCGCCCAAACGGTATTGTGGTTAGTGATGCTGACTGCCGTACATAAGGTCCGGGCTAGAATCCCGGAGAAGGTATAAATATTAGTAAAAGCATAGAGCATTGTATGGCATGCGGGCACTCAAAATGCACGACCAACAGAAAGTCTACTCGAGTGGCTTGGTGGTAAAGGAAGAAGGGTAGGTGACCCTTCTTCTGGGACTCTGTCCATCAAAATTGCGCTGTACCTGGACAATGTCGTTCTGTCACCTATTTGGTTGTTCAAGGCTCATGGCAGTGACAGACGCAATCTTGCATTCCTTGTAAAATTCGTCGGCTTGTTCTGATTAGGTCAGAGAAGTGAGATTAGCAACAGCAACAAACATAATTCTCTTTAGAGGGAAGCGTCGTATTTAAAGATTGAGATTATTTTATTTTAAAAATATATCTTGTCTCTTATTATAAATACCTCTTATTTATTTTTATATATATATATTTTATCGCAGCAATACTTCAGGTACACTTTATAATCAGTTACACCAGTAATGTATTTTTAGTTTATGAATTTATGGTTCAGGGTTTATGTGATTGCGGCAAAGCCTCGATGGAAGGGATGCCTCATGGAGAAATTTATAAAATAAACTGGCTTTTATATCCGTTACACGTAGGGAAAACCACGAAGACGCCTGTGCAGCCAGCCCGTTCCCGGGATTCTAACTTCGTACCGAACTACCAGTGTTCAGCAACTTTACCGCTCTACCGCCAGTGGGCCTAATGTAATTGTAGGCACATGAAGATCTCACCTGTTACATGGTAAAACTTTAAACAAATACGTTAACTTTCCAACACATATTTCTAAACTTAAAAAACCTCTTTTGATGTTATTTTTCTTATCGTTTGCAATGATTTATTCGAACCTTTAGCTTCTTTTGTTCGTATTTATCAAATGTCCTTCTCAAAGTTTAAAATTTCGAAGTCAGTACCCACTTTCGAGGTATGCACGTTTATTCTTTTGCTACTTCGATTTGAAAAATTACTTCAGGCAGTATTTTTTAAAAACTTCTGCGTCGATTGCACTAGCTCTTTTGAAATAAGTAATTCAAAATGTTTTTTGTAGATCATTAAAATTAAATATCGGTTCAGATTATTTGATTTACAAAAACATACAGTGACATGTAACATAAAATTTTAAATCTAACTGTTAAAATCTTTTAATCCGTTTTTAATCGATTTTTAATTAGTAGTTTTTTTTCATTAGCCTAGCCTTAAATTCTTTTAAAGAATTTTAACGTGTCATTTCCAATCAGCGGCTTCTTCGAATAGCTTTTTGTTGAATACTTAATTCAGAATAAACAATATACTTTTTATAACATTTTGACCTTTCTTAAGACAGATAAGCGTGCTGATACAACAATTGTGGTGTAAGGACACGAAATTTTTATCTGATACGTATAGAATTACATAATTAATAAACGGTAGCCATAAAAGAAAATATATCCGTCAAAGGAAAAAATCATAATTTCTTTAAAATTTATTGAGTTTTACAGATTTTTCTTTTCTCTGACCTCTAGAAGCAATGCTTAATATTTTCCCGAACTCTTAAAAACTAAATGACGTTCGTCTGTCTGCTTCAAATATCTCTTTTTTATGAAATTTTATTACTTCATTCAATAATACGTAGTTGTAAGTTTAAATTTATAATGCGCTTATTTTCATGTTTTCGCTAGTTTTCCAGCTTAATCACGCAAAATATCTTCACGTGACAAAATGCTGGAATCCCCGAAAAACGTTTTAAGCCCAAATAGCACCTTATGTTAATTAACCAGTTATTACGATTTAAGGCTTTACTATAACCTCTCCTTTCCGTAGTCCTCACCAGAATGCAAATCAGTTCTGTTGTGTGCTTGAAAGTTTTTATTCTTTAGTTTACAGAGCTTCTAGCAGTAGCTCTTTGTTGCGAGTATTTTTTGTCAGTTTTGCTTTAAAGTGATATTCTGGCCTTAGCATACTCGCTAGCCGAATTTTTAAATACGCATCGGTAAAACTTCTGTAATAGCTTATTCTGTCTTATGTGTAGTCTTAGATTTCCTTAACAACGTGTGAATTTAATTATCTGTTATGTTAAAGTTGAATATTCGAGTTTAGAGAGCTTCTAGCAGTCGCTTTTAGCTGTGAGTATTTTTTGTCATCACTGCTTAAAAGTGATATTTTGGCCTTATCATGCTCGCTAGCAGATGTTTTAAACACTCCACCGGTAAAATATTTGTGCCAGCTTATTCTGTCTTATATGTGGTCTCAGATTCCGTTATTAACGTGTGAATTTAATCATCTGTTGTGTTAAGTTGAATGTCTTCAACTGAAAAAAATTTCGTCAACTGAAAAAAATGTTGGGCTTTTATATTCAAACTGATACTAAAATGAAAAAGGCTATTTAAACCTTCTGTATTTCGTGAGTTGTTTAAGTGACGCGTGATTTGTTAAGACGTAGCGAAAACTCGTTGTCTATATAATATGGTCTGCGTGACTTGAACTTTAGTTTTTAGTTAAAATAAAAACCCTACAGAGCATTTACTAGAAAGGGTTTCTCAAATCATTTAAGCGCAAGAATGTTCCCAAATAAAGTTTACAAAAAAGTAATCAATTAAATGTTGTTTTTCAGTTCGTCAGTTTCTATTCTCAGTTTTTAAGAAGTTATTTATTCGTTAAAATATTTGCCATTTATTTATTATTTTCCAGTATTGTATTAAAACTCCTTGTTTAAGTTTTGGAGAATGGCGTATATCGCTCCCAATCACGTTTGAAAATTTTGTTTCATATTTAATGAAAGAGCTCATTGCAATATTTTTCCATAATTGGCTTGTGACATACATACCTTTAAATTTTGTTTCATAGCTTTAAGTTGTAAAAAAAGGAATATTTATTTTGCTGATATACTTTTTCTCATTCCTAAATGTGTGAGAAAATTTAGGAAATTTACAAAGCAACTTTCTGTGCAACAATGTGATAGAATAATTTGGTATACACTACGAAATTAATACTTATATAAAAGATCAATTGATTATTTTCTTGACTTGAAAGAAAGCTTCGCTCTAAATAATTATTCCGAAATCGCTGCATTATTATATCTCCACTAAAAAACATAAAATATCAAACTCACCTACAAATTAAAACTAACATGTAAAAATGTTGTTTAGAATTTTTGAACCTGAGACAGAATACAGAAATTCTGGAAGATTTCTGGAGAAAGACAGAAAGGTATCTTTATTTTAAATAAAAATGGAATGTAATTAATGTGATATTAATGAAATAAATGTAAATTAAAACTTAAAAAATGAATTATTTATTTTACTATATTAATATTTGGTACTCATAACGTAAATACAATGTGCTCGTTATCAGCATCACAACTTGACAAAAATATCATTTCAAGTTGCCAAAGCAGGCAGGATATAACTATTAAGGCAGAATATAAATATGCTATCAGTATTTTAACATCTCTAATTGAAATCATGAAGGTTAATGTAATCAAAAATTTATGAAACACAGAATATTAAGTCAGTTTAATATCTAAAACCGTATATTAGTAAAATACGGAAATTAGTATAAATCTTACTAAACATTTGTTTCCCATTATGTTTTTCTAGTCATCCAATACAATTGCGGGTACATAAATTGAGAGTAAAGATAAAAATAAAATGTATGTTTTTGTTTCTCAAATAGTACCTTCTAATTAATTAATACTCGGCACGAAAAGCATCTAATCAAGCATAAAGCTACAAAAACTGTCAAAGAGAAATGTAAACAAAAGTTCGTATTTAACTTTAATTATAGTGCGTAATAAAAAGAAAAATGATTGCTATACATTTTTTTATTCTTATTTGTTTAAATATTTTTCATGTGAAGGAAAACGCGAATACCTGAATACTGATTTCGCAACCTTACGAGATAAAATGTGGAGCGAAATTTTTTAATAAATTCCTTAAGGCATTTAAAAGAGGAATGTTAGAACTATTTAAATTGTGCTTTGAGGACAGCATAAAAAGCTCGAACTGTTATATGCATGTTAATGTAGGGAATTATCGTGATTAATTTTGTTACAATTTGCAGCAGAGTTGATCTCAGGATTTCTACTGTTGATTTATACTCTATAATCTCAAGATTTCTACTGTTGAGTTATAGTCTATAATCTCAGAATTTCTACTGTTGAGTTATACTCCTAATGAAATATCGATTTAAGTTATTTTACATTATAATACCAAATAAATTATTTAGATTAACGAGTTGTGCTTTAAATCTAGGTATTGGTCTGGAATGGATTGTGATAAAAATGTGAATGTTGTGTTGTTCAATTTCAAACGCACTATTCAATTTTTCTTCATTTGTATTCATCTGGTACGTCTCTACTGCTTCTGAGATTACTTTTAAATTCTTATATGCTGGAAGAATCTTCAGATTCTGTTGTTTAATTGCGAAAGGTTATGTCTGCAACGTCGACGACGACTGCAACGACATTTATCCTTATGTGTTTAATCCACTTTTGAAGTTCAGCATCTTGCTCAGGAGCTGAAAGGAGCAGTTACTTTTCTGCCATTATGTAACTGAACCACTATTATTTTATTTTATTCCTTTTTTCCTCATTAACGGATAGATGATCCACAAATGAGTTTTTTCAAGATATTATTTTAAATTGTGTATATCTAAAACTGAATGACTGATCAATTTACATATTTCATTGGATTTTAATTTCCTTAGAATGGTAAATAATAGTAATCATTTCAATACTGCTGTTTTAAAAAATAATACTATTATTTTGTTATAAAGTGCCACTTGGAAGTAAAGGACACTGAATTACTTATGGACCATATTTAAATTTTAATTTAATAATTTAAGATGTTAAATCACGGATTCACTATAAAGTTTTTTTGTTTAAAATTAGCAAAAATACATATAAATACGAAAGCACAACTTCAAATTAAATGCTAAATTAATATTGAGTAAAGCTGAGTTTCCTTTTCTTATTTCTGATTAAATAACATATTGCGAAATTTGCAAAACTGAATTCCTTTATTCAGATGCTTAAAAAAGTTTAAAAATGTTTATTATTCAAAATGAAAATTTTAAGATTAAATTTAATGTAATTAATATTGTGAATAAACAGCAATAATTAAATACTTTTTGCCCATTGTTAAAAATTCAGCGTTGCTTGATTATTTAAACAAGAATACAAAGAATATGTGTCTGTGTAAGCTATATCAAACATTTAAAATTTCAAATCTTTTTGTATTAAAGTAGATTCTTCAAATTATATTTTAAGGTTTCTGAAAATCGATTTCAAATTCCTTTGAAAAATATGTAACCGCATCATTAACTTCACTTAATTTTATAAAGTTTCATAACTGTGGCATACGATTTAATGATATATACCAAACTCAAGTAGAA
The DNA here is from genome assembly GCF_044657685.1 of Stegodyphus dumicola. NCBI lineage: Eukaryota > Metazoa > Arthropoda > Arachnida > Araneae > Eresidae > Stegodyphus > Stegodyphus dumicola. The sequence goes on from NC_140781.1 coordinate 190,435,608, forward strand.
GATAAAGCTATGTGATTATTTATCAATTGTTAAGTAAGATAAAAAAAACCGTAGCAGATAGTTGTCCGAATCTGAACTCTTCGTTTCGAAACTGGTCCAGTTTGGCCCACGACTGAAAAGAAAAGGGTGGGCCAAAACTTTACAGCTTGTCCTGCGCATCGGACGGCTCCACATCACGTGACTGCGGGATCCCATCCTCCAACCGTCGCCTCCCCACATCAATGAAATCACCATCCCTGCTCTCTCGCGCGCGGCATCACCAATTCCTCACGCACTCCAAAGGATGAACAGCACACGCACCTTAGTCTCCCGGACCCGCTGTTTTTCCCAGTCGACCCCCAGTATCCTCCCAGCACCCTCGGACACAAGTCTCGTGACCGACGCTTATTGTTCTGAAAAGTTTTTCTCTTTTTAAAACTTCGGTTGTCTTTCGTTTTTAGTGCTTGTGTTCTTAACTGCTTGTTGCACGTTTTTGAACGTCAAGTTTTATCGAAACTCTGCGCAAAGGTAAGTTCGATTACTTATTTTTTTATTGAAAGCATTTTCTAATATTATAAGCGCATCAGGAACTTCTCTGAAAATCTGAAGTAAGCATAGAAAGTTAAAAAACAGAAGTTTTCGAGAACAGTCGGATGCGTTGGGCACTGAGAAGTTTTATTTCTGTTAAAATTAAATTACAAATTGCTGAACAAAGTGTTTCTTTTTCCAAGAAGGTTGTTTTCCGGAAGTTGTTATTTTGATACTCCTTTACTTGGTTTTAGCAAATTATGGTATTTCCAGAAATTAATATGCGCATTTTTCACTTTAGAAACAACATAAAATACAGAAATTTGAATGCAACAAGGCAAAAAATTTGATGATTGTAAATCAGAAATTAATCTTACCTGAGTTGGGTACAGATATAAGTAATTTTTATATCTAGACAAGGTACATTTTTGTGCAGTTATGGGCTTTTGTTGTAAATAAAATCTGTGCCGTGAATGCTAGTCTCCTTAATGCAAGTAGTTATAATTAAATAGAGTAAAACATTCATGAAGTTTACTGACTTAGGAAACATGCTATTTCTTTTAATACTATGATGAAGAAATAGAGAGTTATAGTTAAGGAGAAATGAAATCGAAAATCTGGATGTCCTAAATTTTGTTCTCCGAATTTTTTTTCCGATGGATTCGCAAAAACATTTTGTAAAGTGTAATATTTTAACATTAATTTTATACAGCATAATTGTACTTTTAGCACATTTCTTTTATAAATAGCGTATAACTGGAGAACGTGAGTATTTTCATGGTTTACAACTTTTGAAAAGCTTCAGAACAGATAATCTCTTTAGCAGTATGGAAAAAATAGTGTTTTTATCTCATTTAGATAAATCTTATTTAATATCCTTATTCTTCTAAATGCATTATTATCTTAATTTAAATAAGTTGTTAAACGTACAAAAGTTATAGAACGATGGTAAAACTTACAAGAGGCTTACATGAATTCAAATAATTAGGAAACAAGATATTAAAACAAAAGTTCTTTTCATTGTCTACCTTTTGACTTGAAATAATGCGTTAAAAGGCAGTTCCGTAATTTTTATATATGATTAAATTTGAAAACATTCTTCATTTACAAATTTTTTAATTCAAAATATTTTACACTTCTTTTTGAAAATTTAAAACTTTAAAAAAGGTTTAATTACTCTCCATTGAACTTTCTCAAGGGTAAATAATACATAATAATTACCCTGGAGATGTGGATAAATATAACATTATTTTATTTTGTTTGGGCATCGTATTATATTCAATATAAAATATTAAATTAAAACAGAGGCTGTCATAAAAAAACAAATTTTTTTAAGGAACGCAACTAACTAAACTAAATATTTAATAAATTTCTGTATATTAGCTTTTCTTCAGTTTACAGCTGTAAATTTATTAACTGTATGGCTTAAAGCTAAACCTTTCTCTAGTTTTTCAATTTTTAAGCTGAAGACAAAGGGAAATTAATTTCCGTTGTAGATGAAACTGAAAAAAATAAAAGAAATTCTGTATCATATATCTAAACACTTCTGTTTTATATTCATTTAAATTTGTATTAAAATGCAAATTTATGTTTAACTCTGCTTAATAGTTTCCTTAACTACAGAGCCTTAAATTCCTGAAAAACCTAAAATGGATTATTAGCGAAAAGAATTAAATGCATTGTGACTAAAGAAATAATATTATCTTTTCTGAAATTTCATGTATGCTTGACAAAATTGTTTACTTAACTGTAAGTTATTTCTATCTACGATCTTCCGTTAATGTTGAGACACTTGTCTGGAGCTATTTAAGAAATGAACAGAACGACCATCTTCTCTCAATGTAAGATTTCTTTTGTAACACTACTTTCCTTTTGAACTGTCAATAGCATATGTTTCCCATTTATTTTGACCGGCCTCTGTAGTATCTTCAAAGACTTCCCACTGCTGCTTATTTTTTCCATTATTCCGAGCGTAGGAAACTTGGTAAGATTTCTTACGTTTTGCAATACGTAGCAAAATTATTTCCCTGCACTCTCTCCTTTATCGTCATCGTTCTCTTTTCATCCTCAGTGGGATTAATGAATCACATCTTTTTAAAGGTTTCCTTTCCAAGCAAAGGTAAAGAGACGTATTCGGAAGCGTAGGAAAGCAGTAGAATGTTCATCTAGTATACAACAGGTCTCTGGTTTCTTGCTGGTAAAAGTGGAAAATGTTCATAGGATTATTAGCTTTTTTTTTAGTCTACATAAAATGTGAATTAAATGGATGTAGCTTTATATATAACGACCTGTCAGAAATACACAAAATCGTGTGAAAAAAGGAAGACGCTTAGGCATAATAATGAAACTATTGTAGAACATAATATAGATTTTCCAGCGCAAATTTCGCAAGATTTGGAAGTTAGTGTTCCTTTCCTTTGGAATAAAATAGGCAGAAAGAAGTTCTATATTTATTAATTATAAATACTTTTTTAAAGAGATAGAAACATGCAGTACGTTTTGGGGTATCAATAGTCAACCAAATTCTGCATTTTATTGTAGATTAAATGAATAAAAATGGTTATATTGCTACAAACATCGACGATATTACGTCATTGAATTTTGAAGTTTGTAGATGCCGATGCTTAGGTAGAATGGCAACGAAATGTCATAGCAATCAATCTCTCATGTTAAATGTTACAAATTTGTATTCATGTGCTTTTGTTCATCGAAAAATCTACTAAATATCAGGAAAAGTATCTCACTCTAACGTGCAGCGAAATAGAAGTTTGAAAGTTGGCAGATAACTGCCGTTTGAGTGTCGAACAGAAGGTGAAACTTATAAGGTTTTTTGCGGAAACGAAGCGTTTAGTGGAGACACGAACATATTTGAGCTTAATTCGCTGACTGTGCCTATACTTGGAAGCTGCTGACTATTTTGGAGAAGAATCGAAGCCACCCATTCAGTGTCCGCATACCTGAAAACATTGATGTAATCTTGAAAACATTGAAGCAATTCTTATGGTTTTGACACGAAGTACCAACAAACCAGCAAAGAGGATGGCTGATGAGATAGGAAAATATTGTAGATCAATTCAGAGGACCCAACACGTTGATCGTTACTTGTTTCCTTAGAAAATGACAGTTGTCCAGAAACTAATGATAAAGGACAAAGAACCAAGGCTTCAGTTTGTTTCGTGGTTATTAGAAGAAACTCACATTCTGCAAAGCACGTGCTGTACCATAGAGGTGTATTTTTCTTTGAAGGGTGCTTTGAATATGCAGCATTTTTGATTTTTCCCAATTTGCGAGGAAATTCGCAAAGAAGGTTAGGAGAAAGAATTCGGAGAAAATTCGCAAGGAAGCCCTTAAAAGCAGTGCAATTCAGAGCTCTTATCCTGAAGTTATTTCATGCAATTTTGGAAGATATATGTAAGAGGTTTATGCTCAATGCAAAAGTTTGCTGCTTACAAGGGGTTGCGAAACTAAATGCCGGATACATTGAATTGATTTTGCACTGAACTTACTTTCCATGTTCAGACAATTAACTATGCATTAATTGTGTAACACCTCAATGACAAATCAATGTGTAATAAACAAAACGAATTGGTATGATATTTCGTGCGCCAGTTAGTGTATTTTTGTTAGTTCTGGAAGAAGAAATTCATAGGTATTAAGTTATTTTGCCAAGAATTTTATTCCATAAGCGCATCATGATCGATGAGCGGCTGTCCGAGCTTGTCAGAAGGTAAAGAATGAGTAGCTGAGGATTTGTGCGGTGAAGCGTTATTATTTCATTCAACAAAGATAATACGCTCAGGTAAGAAACACCATTAAATTTTAATTAACGAATATAACAGTTTCTTCTAATTTTCCTTCGTACATGTCCATTCAGTTGATTTTTGTACATCTGCATCCTGAAAGAATTAACACACGCTTTATCTTATCTTCAATGTGAGTCTTCAAGTTCAATTCTACAGATGTTTCCAGATGAATTCATGTCTAAGAAGTTGGATAAAAATGTTTATATATTCGCAGTTTACAAAGTGGGATAAATTTAAACATTTTACTGTATTCCAGATATCATTATTATTGACTGATATATTTATGAATTAACACTGGAGATAATGCTGTATCATGCGCATAGGACATTATACGATTTTTCATAAACAGTATACTCTCGAGCACATAAACACAGAATTTTTTATGTTAGCGTTAAACTGAGAATCATAAATATATATTAAAATGTTACTTGTTATGGACCCAGTCATCTTTTTATGTTACTACTTAGAGAAATGTTGCTTTTAAAAGCAAATTTAATAATTATTGGAAAAAGAAATCTGAGTATTTTTACGCAAGTTGAATAACTCTTTTACTTCAAAACATAATCTGCAGAAATAATTTTCACATGAAAAGATTGAAATATCTTATTTTATAGTATGTTTTAAATTCACATTGTCTAAAATCCTTATCGACTTTCGCTAGGTATTTATTCTACAGAAATTATACCAAGGGTGGCAGCGTGTAATTCACTATATTGCTTACAGGATAAAAAATCTGCAATTTTAAAGATCATATCTTCATATCATAGTTCCTATTCAAGAACTTTTTCTTGAATTAAATTCATTGTATCAAAGAAATCATTGTCTCACAAAATTCAAAGAAATAATTGTCTTTCATTCATTGTTTCACAAAAATGCCAAAATTGCTGAAGTATTTCTTTCTTCATATCTTAATTGAAAGTAATTCAGTTTTTGAGAATATCGAACATTTCTTCAAACTTATTCAGTCTTGTTTGGTAAATTGTAGTCATATTTTCGTAAGCAGTAAGTGAAGCAAGTTTCTTGCTTCTGAATTGATTGGATTGAATAGTTGTAGCAGAATGGATTTTACACTGGCCGTCAAAATTGAAGGATAATTACAGAAATAAAATGTAACTGATACTTAATGAAAAATTATTAATAGAAATTTTTAAAATGGCTTTAGTTAACGTAAATTATAATGTTTGGCAGTTGATCATTCGCAAAATATTGGAATTAAAACCAAATTTATGGAAATTGGAAAATGATGGAAAAATTAAGTCACCTCTTGTGGGAAATTTTTTTTTTAATGTGATGTATGGTCACCGCGGACAGAATGCATATCTAACATCTTGATTTCATACGCTTTACTAAAGTGTTAATAAGGTCTTGTGAAATTGCTCGCCATTCTTCCAAAAGCGTACTTTTCAGCTCATCGAGTCAAGCTGAAATTTGGCGTCGTAAGGCTTTCCACACATGCTCAATAGGATTCACGTCGGGTGAGTAAAGTGGTTAATCCATTTTAGTGATATCTTCTGTTTGCAAGTATTCTGATACCACATATGCTCGATGTCCAAGATTGCCCAAGATTGTCATCCATTAGCAAAATCTCTGACCGAACAGCACCCCCAAATAGTCTAACCTTGAGGTTCTAGTATCTCGTCCACATATATCCGAGATGTTACAGAGCCTTCTTGAAAGATATGCAGCTCGGTGCGGCCATTTGTCATGATTCTTTCCCAAACCATTAAACTGCAGTTGTGGAAACGCGATAGTTTACTGATAGGAAAGACAAGTTGCATGCTCCTTCCTCTGTCCAGATCATAGCACGTCTAGAATCCATGTTCAGTTTAAAACTAGACTCTTTAATAAACAGTAGTCGGGGGGGGGGTCTTAGCTCCTTTGAACATGACAAAGGCACAAGTTTAAACGGGCTCTTCTGGAAGCTCGGGTGAGTGGGAGCAAACTATTGGTTTTCTCGCATACAGTTGAACCTCCTCATTAAGCCTTTGTGAAACAGTAGAAAGGCTAATTCGAGTTCCAGCGGCAGCCTGAAAGTCTAAAACCAAATCACTTGTACTTGCGTAGCGGTTTCTTCGGGCCGACAACTGTATAAAAAGGGTCTTCTGATGCAGTTGTTGCTCTTGGTAGCCCTTGACCAAGCTGTCTATCAACTGATCTAGTGCTTAAAGAGCGGCTCTGAACTCTTAAAAAAACTGTCGGGCAACCTCCATTTGTGTTTGATCTCCCTCTATTCTACCAAATATTCGCCACTTTTTAACTTCACTTAAATGATCCCTTTGAGCCATAACTACTGATTACTGATTACTCTCAGAAACCACATTCACTTCAAACAATATTACAGACCGGAATTCCAACATGAGTCCATGGCGTCCAACATTGTCAGTCACCGAATTTGGATATATCCTGAGCTAGCGTAATATATCCTACGCGCGGAAGCGCAACTTTGTACTTAACTGTGTTTAAGTAACATAAATAATTACAGTATTGGGCATTGGTTAACGTTAACTATGAGAATATGTTTTCTCGTTATTCTTTAGATTTGATGATCAGTGTTTCATTCCTTTTGTCTTACGACAGTTGATTTAAAGACAAAAGTTCTCATTTACAGCTTGAGTTTTTCTGGTGTAAATTTTAAGAACAAAGCAGGAAAGTAAAACAAATATACTATCGGTAAAATACTATATTTATAATTTGCTACAGTTTGTAAAAACATTAGAAGTTATGTCTAAGGCTCAGTATTTATTTGTTAAGAAAAACTATATCAAAAACGTTTTATTGCTGAATGATTGAGAATCTCTGAAAAACTGCTAGACATAAATGATAATAAAAATGGAATTAAAGCAACCCGCATATAATCAGCAATCTGATCCAGGTATTTGAAACATTAAGATAATCACGTATTTTACTTTCTACAAGGGAGATATGCAAGTAAGGGAAACTCATTTATTAATTTACCAGATTTCCTTCAACGAAAGTTTTATAGTTAAAAAATGACTTCATGTAAAGTACAAACAACTATTTAATATCAAGATATGTAATATGTGGTGTTAAATATATATTTTATTGACTGCAGCAGTGATGCAAATGTTTATAAAGTTATCAATTATATATCTTCAGAATCATACAAATTAGGTGTGTTATAAATTACGTTATTAAAAGCTGATTAAATTCTTATGTTAAGAGTTGTGCGAATATTTCTCTTTATTCTTTAGTCATTTATGTGTTGGATTAAAAATGGACATGACATTTACTTGAGCATGCCCCATTTTAATCCCAAAGATAATTTAATGGGTTTGTGGAATTTCGAATGGCAACTCTTTCAAGAACTGGCATTTTGTCAAATCATGTGGGTGTTAAACGCCTTGGTAGTGTAACATAATATAATGTAAGGATGAGAAAAAAATTGAAAATTCTACAAACATTTCTAAGATCTAAAGTTGTAAACCATAGCGATAAATTGCTAACGTTTTTCTACAGAAAAACTTGAAAGAGACATAAAAGTTTATAACTGAGAAAATGGGAAGAAATAAGTCATGAAGTCAATGTCTAAAAGATAAATCGATGATTAATGAATTAGATATGCATTTTCATCAAACGTTCTACAACTTCAGGTACAAAAATATTTGTCTTACTTTAGTCTCCTCCACTCTCTACAGCCACGTATACATTAAATGGAATAATCAAAAAGTAAATGGAGTGGTAATTTGATCACAACTGATTAAAAAGCGAAAGATGGTTGAATGCTTTAAAAATAGCTTTTAATATTTTGCGATGAAAATATAAAGGATAATAATAGAACTTTTCCTCATTTTTGTTTTCAGAAGAACAAATGCATATTTCTTGAAAATTTGCTAAAAAGTTTCTGTATGAAATGAAACAAATTCCTCACACTGAAATGCAGTCAAACGTGAATATAATGAGCATCAAGAAACCAGCAAAGTTTACACAGTACAGCTATTACTTGATGTATTAATGATGAGTTTAATTATACATAGAGTTGTCGCAAATTAAAATTGTTTTGGCTCTTTCTCTCGTTACAACAATAACATTACATTCCAGGTCGTTTTAATTAAATTCTACCGTATTTATTATTCTACTGCCTACATTCCCTGTCTGATTTCTTACAAACTGATATACGTAAAATTATTATAAAATGAAATAAAAATTAACTTCTACAGCAACAATTACATAGGAGTAAGTTTTCCAGTCATTTATAGGAATGTTAATTGAACAGAGTTTTGGCATTATGGTAATTAATATTCATGAATTTTAGAGTTTTAATTCTCTGCGTTAGACACGTACAATAAAGCCTTATCAAGTTTTCTTTTCTCAATGAAAAATTTTACATTCACCGAACTCATAACTTTTGAATGCTATTGTATATCTTTCTCAAAAAACGTTATTAAAGTCGTTGCCTTAGTACCAATTTTTTTCACTTTTGTTAGAATTATCAGCATGAAAACAGCATAAAACTGAGATACTTAGCTCAGAATCTAACATCAAAGTTAACATGTTAATTATTTAGAATAAGAGAATAGAAGAAACTTTTCAATTCGCCTCCCACTCATTTTCAGAGTATTTTCGGTTTTCTCCCACGGAGCAATTTAGCATCGCAATGATATTATTTGTTAAGAAAGAATAGCTGATATATGCTAATGGCAAAGAATTAATTTCTTAGTAATTAAATTAATTATGGATTAGTAATTAATTTAATTACTAAGTAATTATGGATTAGTAATTAAATTAAAAAAGTCTAATAAGATAATCGCGAGGCATCTAATTTAATATCAGCAGCTGTTTAAAGCAAAACTCAGGTATCTGTCAACGCAACAGCAGAAATCAGGTGAATAATGAATTTGTTATCTCTGAATCTAATGAGAAGACAATCTCTTAAAAATCTAAAAATAAAGGAGGTTAATGAGCATAAAAATTGAATTTAAGAATTGTATTAAATACTTGTTTCGAGTTTAAACTTTTCGTACAATTTTCTAAAATGTGTTATTGTGTTGATTATAGAACTATGCAATAATAAATGCAGAATATAATATGAAAAGCATCGGATTCATTTATATAATTGGTAATACAAACAGTAAAAGTAAAAGAAACAAAAAAGATGATTACTGAAAATATGCAGAACACTGCGTTTTAAAAATTTTATAAGGGTTAAGCTGATTTAAAAGAAATTAAAAGAATTTTTACTGCCTGAAAAGATTGTTTTTAACAAAAAGTCAAATATTAAACGTATTTCAACAAAGTATTACAGAAAATATCAGCTCATAATATTAGTTTATAGTAATTTATTTGAATTCACGTTTTACGTTTTTTTTAGTTTTTGAAGCAATTACAGCGAAAAATTTCTTAGATTCGAAATCTACATTATTAGATGAGAGGTTTCACTGCAGAATATTGAACTGAAATCTTTAAGTAACATTTATGAAACACTTACGTAATTTTATAAGGTATATACAGCATATTTGAAGTTCTGAAATTTTCTATAAATCTGGGCTGTTAAAATTCTAGTTGCAGATTTCTTTAGAAGAATATCACATGAAATAAGAACAGATATCGTCACTGGTTCTTATTTTCGCTTTGAAACTGTCTAATCTTCACAGCTTGAATACATAATTGATATTCAAATACAGACAAAGCGGGTTTTGCAGTCCCAACTGACAGAATAGCAGATCTGCGAAATGTGACTGGGCATATGTAAAATACTCTTAATTTTACTAACTTACTACTACATAAATTTTACTAACTTCAGCGAAAATATTTAAGAAGGTGCAGCAAATCTTTAGCTGCAACGAACGGTGTTTTAAGATTGGTTTAGACTTTCCTTGCATTTTCTTTCGACCGCTTAGTAGCGTTTAACTGAATTTACAAACTACACGTTATCTTAATAATTATAGTTTGAATATTTGTTAGCATAATTCCATTAGACTTAATTTGGTGGAAAAATCGAGTTAATTTCATGAAATATTTAAAAACCGAGATAATATTGATAATTATCTGCTTTCAAAAGTTTTAAATGCCTCAAGACGGCATTGTTTTCTGTATTATGTCACTCGTATGGGAAAACAGACGCTATACATTATAGTAATTGCGTATATCCACACACACACACACAAAAAAAAAAATCCTTATTTTAATCTTAATTTCTCCGTCTGTAATTACTGTACTTTATAATTATTGTCTTAATTCAAATGTCAATAATAGAGAAAATTAAATTATATTATGAAAGAAATTTAAGGGAAAGATGACACTTTCAGGAACTGTTTATATTATAATGAACATTGTTAAACAGATAAGGGAGGCAATAAAATGACTTATAGACGAATAAATAGGCGTTTTTAAATTACTTTCAGGTAAGTTAATACAAATCAACCAGAGTTCAATTCACGAATTTGTAGAATTTCAATTTAACACTAAAGGTGTTATCTTAATGAGGAACATATTTTTCTTCAATGACTGATTTCATGAAAGAAGTTCAGTCTGATAGCATATAATTACTTTACGACAAAAAGAACTAGTTACCCTTTACGTTGTTTGCGTAATATAGCCAATTTCGAAATTTAACATATTCAGAGTTACAGCACGTACTCGCCCCTCTTAAGCATTCATTCTCAAAGTGCTAAATTACTTTTAGTTTTACAGAACAGCATATTTTCCTAGAGTTGCTATAGTAACGGAAGTTATTTTTGTGACTAGCTTTATAAGGTATTTCTCCCGTCTTCGTGGTGTAGTGGTCAGCCCGCTCGGCGCTTAATCGAGAGGTCCGTGGTTCGAGTCCCGGAGAGGACATTGCTAATTTTTAATCTCTCCTGCTTTAAAATATCTAATATCTCTACACTGCCACCCGAACTAAAAAGGTGGTGGATGATGATTCTCCACCACCAAGATCTGGCAATTGGGTCCCCTAACCCAGTCGCCCTTTAAAAGGGGGAGTATCTAGGGTATTTCTTCCGCGTTCTTAGCATGCCTTCGAGGTGAAGTGGTCAGCTCTCTTGGCACGTAATCTAGAGGTCCATGGTTCGAGTCCCGGCGAGGGCCTTGCTCATTTTTTGTTTCTCTTACTTCGAAATAACCTAATGTCTCTGCAACGTTGCAACGTTAATAATAAATAGCACTATAGAAAGTGCCAAATTATTTCTGTCACTGTAGCTCCTTATGTAGCAGTAACAGATTTAAATATTATTGCACTATATGATACTGAGGTCATGAGGCATTTTATTTATAGCAGGGGGGAAGAAAAGTGTGTAGTGCCCTCGGTGAAGTCCATGAAGGTAAAGAGACTACACCATGAAGGTAAAGAGAGAGCAAATATTTTACAATACGATACATAAATAACTGAATTTATAAAGAAATAAGAAGTTAACCATAGCTATTTCTTAATATAGTTTAGTATGTTTCTCGTAAATTGCAAAGTTATCAAAATATAAGATGAACTAAAAGTCACAAAAGCTTATTTCATTTATTTGACATTGATTTCCACAGTCAGAAATTCGTATTTCATTGAATGTTTAGAGTACTACAATAACATAATCAATATAGAAAATAGATAAAATTAGAAGCCAATTGAGGAGAACAATTTTGTTATTAGCATTTCTATTTACAAATACGTCCATCCAATGGCGCTTAACCTATAACAAAATAAAAATGAGTTGCAAGTTCTTGGTGAATATTCTTGGTTCTTGTTGAATATTGCAAGGATATATGCTATGAAAAATTAATTTGAGTTCTCTGATCGCAGTGCTATAATGGACTACCAATTTAAAGGGAGCTTCATGAAAGCTTTCCTTTTCGCGTATTGATAAAGGCAAGTGAGTGGCCAGTTCATCTGCAACCGCAGCCGAAGTCGCTGATCTTCTGCTTCACAAAAGATAAGGATCGGTAGCTTCAGATTCTTTTTGTTCTTTTTTTAATCCTGTAACAATCTTTAATCTTTTACTACTTCTCACACCTATGAGCATCGGAAATATCGGAAAAGTTCAGCCATTGGATCCTTGTTATTACCGTACGTAGTAGTCCAGAGTACTTCGGAAATAATTGCATAAGAAAATTCTTGAAAAATAACTTTCTCTATGCACATCTATTCTAAATGCTGTATCATATATCGCAAAATCATAGAAAAACAAATTTTTAAATGTGTTTGCTTACTTTCTGATTATCAGAAAATTAATTAAATTGTAATTATCCGGCCATTTGAAACATCTTTGGGATCATCCTGTGAAATGGAGAGTTTCATTTCCTATAAATTGTATTAAATTTGTGTTATTATAGTTAAAAGAAGCTCTCCAAGCAAGTCTGTCCCTCATTTCTTTTGATCAGTGCTTTTTTGAGTCACCTCTTGCTACGTATTTTTAACTATGAGTAACAAGAATAAGAAAGTCATTTTATTTAGGCCATTTACAAAGGCTGAAGAAACTTCATTAAAATTATTTTCAGCTATAATATCTAATATTTCTCCATTTCCTCAAAGTGGAAATTTTGAAGTTCCATAATTGTTGTTATGTTACAGTCATCGAAAAAATACCTATACCGATTAATGAAATTGCTCCTTTTACTGTGGATGAGCATTTCGTTAAATATAGCTGATGACATAATTTAAAATTCAGGTGTTTAGAAGAAGGATTTTCGCGTGTTACGAGTGAGATAGTCAGTACTTTTAATTAGAAAAACATTTCATTTAACTGAATTCACCAGTTCTTTTATGACCAACACAGAACTTATCAAAATGGTTGTAGAGTCATTAGGTTAATTGGAAGCAGAAGAGATGAAAAATATGCAACCGCCTTCGCCGGGAATCGAACCACGGACCTCTGGAATACCGACCCAGCGTGCTACCGTTACACCCCGAAGGCACGCTAGGGAAGTGGGAGAAATACCTTATATGGTAATTTATATGATTTATTTATTTTCTAAAATGTTTCAGAAAGGTACTTCGGAGTATATGTGATTGCAATGAATGTTTTGTAAAACATATCCACAACTGTAACAAAATATGGGTTTCAGTTTCGGCATTGATTTTGAATACACTGTTTTTGAAAACCGTCAGCAGCTATAAAACCTTCGAGACGCAAACTGCCAAGCAAAGTAAAAAACTATATATGCTACAACACAGGAAATAAACAAAAATAAGTAAGTAGAGAGGTTGGTTCTTAGGTTTATTACATAAGTGTTTAATGCGAAGTTTAATTTTTATGTGTAGCCAGGTTGAAGAAATTCAGATAAGTTTAGAAAGAATCATAAGAATCAGATAAGTTAAAATCAAGAATTCGCATTGAATTAAATTTTCGAAAAACTGAACATTAAAATTACATTTCTAAATCCTTTAGCAGCAACTCGGTGTACTAAAAACTTTCACAGACCCTTAGGCATTTTTATTTCGGAGCAGAAGACGTGAAAAATTTGCAGTATCCTCTCCGAGATTCGAACTCTAGATCTTCCGATTGCCAGCCGTACGTGCATTTAATTACACAGCAAAGAGGCACGTAGTAAGAAGGAAGAAAATAACCTTACAAACTAAAGTGAAATTTTTATAGTATTTAACCAGAGAAAAGGACGAGTTACTCGCAAAATTTATAACTAATGAAAGTAAACTTATATTCAGACTTGGGTGTTTGAAGTGGACACCAAGAAACACATATTAAAGAGATGGTGATTTTAAATTTTATTATGTATATTGTTTAATAGTAACAAATACTTTTTTTTCTTAAACTAAAATTCTTATGGAACGAAATTTTCAGCACGCTTTCGTCTTCAGGTAACGTATTTCAGAAGTCAACAGAAAACATTGCACGACGGTTGCAATCAGCACTCTTAAATGTAAATAGGTCTAAGTAATTAACTTTTTCACTGGATGTTCTTAATGTCTTTGTCTTTACATTAAGCGATAGAAGGAAAATTCGCTTGGGTGTAATTCATTTAGTCTTTTTTAATAAGTCTATCTCGAACTCAAAAGTTATGTACATTTTTACATTTTTATGTATATCTTTGTATTAAAAGTTCGAATTCTTAAGAATTTTGTCTTATTCTGAAAGAAATATAGTAATTAAAAGCTGCAGCTCCTTGTGTTGAGGAACGCAATTTTATATTTCGAAGAGCGAACTTTGATAATAATTTTAATGCTTATAAACTAAAGCATATTTAGGAGGAAAACAAATTTGATTAAAGGAGCGAAAATTTACTTGCTAATCAAATGACAAATTATTTAAAAAAAGATGAACATAAAAACTGAACCTATTAAGTGCCTTTATCTCACCATAAAAGCTTTCCTTTCCTTAGAATAATTTCGTTTTAAAAGATATCGCGATTTTGAGTGCTACGTATCTGAGACCAGATTTGAAGATAAACATAAAGTAGTTACTTAACATCTTAATTAGGGATATATTAAGCAATATATCCCTAATTAATATAATAATATATCCCTTTTACATAGGGATATATTAAGCAATACTGAGAAAAGTTATGCCTACAATGTCTTTATTATATAATCTTACCATATTGTGCATTTTAAGGCAATATTTACTACAATTATAATTTTTAATTTATGAAACTAGAAGCAGTAAAACATTGCCGAGTCTTTAATAAAAAAAATGAAAGATCAGTTTTTAAAATAATAACCCATACATTTAAATTCTAATGAAATTGGTGAAATTAGTAGACTAGAGATTGTAATATACAAACATTATTCTCTTATTTGGAGTTTGACCAAGTATGGACGCAAGTATTCACATTTGTCTTTCAATTATTTAATCGTTATCGATGGCCCTCTGCAAATACATGAATTTTCGTCTAACAAGTTGTCCCTCTCTTTGGTACGGAGAGTAGCACGTGCGAAGCGGCTTCAGTCTCACTCCGCCCGTCACCTGTGTTTGATCACGTATCGAAATTTTTTTCAAGGTTGCAATTTTTAATGGAAGAATGCAGTAGTAACTGGCTTCAAGAAACGACAAGCATAATTAATTTCGAGTATTCTCATTTCGCAATAAAGAAAGATTATTTTAGTGAGAACTGATGTACTGTGTAACCAGCCCGTGATAGTATGCATGTTTTCCCATTTTTCTTTCGCCATGCGCCGATGTCTGAGGTACAGTTCTTTCCTTCCCGTGTTAAAAATAATCCACGTGATTTCAACGAAATGATTTCTTCATTGATATTTCATTATTTAAGATCTGATACGTAATAGTCACATTGATACGGATTATACAGACGATTTACACTGATTAGTCACGATGGCGATATGGCTACATAATCTTCAGTGCATCGCATCTATATTACATAACTTTCAAGGACAGTTAAAATTTTCGTGATAATTTTGTTTTCCTTTTGGCAGCCTTTCACATGCTTATAATTGTGTTTTCCTTTTGGCAGCCTTTCACATGCTTATAATTGTATTTTCCTTTTGGCAGCCTTTCACATGCTTACAATTGTGTTTTTCTTTTGGCAGCCTTTCACATGCTTATAATTGTGTTTTCCTTTTGGCAGCCTTTCACATGCTTATAATGAATAATTTTAAGCAGCTACTAGCAAATAAAGAATCACATGTGAAACGTAGTTATTTCTGTAACTGGGACGAATACAGTGCATAAACTAAGTACAGTTATTATTCTATTTTTACAGCAATTGGTTAAGTAAGATTATTCTTGTGATTCTTCTGTTTTCGATTATTGCATCACAACACAGTGAATACTGTATTTCTATCTAAAAATCATTGTTTATATTAAGCACATATAGAATAACATCTTCATTATGACATTTGCTGTTGACACCATGTTTATAACACTAAGATGGTTCGGAGATGTTGAAGTTTTGGAAATCTGCC
The DNA here is from genome assembly GCF_044657685.1 of Stegodyphus dumicola. Taxonomy (NCBI): domain Eukaryota; kingdom Metazoa; phylum Arthropoda; class Arachnida; order Araneae; family Eresidae; genus Stegodyphus; species Stegodyphus dumicola. The sequence continues at coordinate 190,451,739 of NC_140781.1, forward strand.
TTAGATAATTTATTTAGATTCTTAGCAATGAGAAATATCAGTGCAAGGGATGTGCAATAGAAATTAGAGTCATTGGCAATAGGAATTCCTTAGTATCAATGACGCACGAGAATTTTATTAAAAAGAGGAACATACAAAGAAAAAAATTACAAGATGTTAAACTCTTTTTATCCAATGGCTGGAGCGTGCCTAATCAGCACTGACCACTCTTAAAGCCAGAAGTGGTGGCCATTTTATTGTGGAGGCACCAAACAGGCTGTCACTGTTACCTCCTATGAAGGGACGGACAGTTATACTCGTGCCCTACGGTATTGCAGTTGGCTCTCCTAACCGCTATACCATCCGGACGCAAGATGTTAAGCAAAAAATTGAGTATAAAATAAAAAGTGCAACGAAATTATGCAGAGTTCTAATTATTTATACGCCATTAATGAACTGAAAAATATACAAAAAGTAATAAACTTTTAATTTTTATACAGAAAGAGTTACAATTTTTACTTTAAAATCTTTACTTTAAAAAGAAAAAAAAATATTATTGGTGTGACCCTTAAAATTTCTGCCTATATAATTTTCATTTTATGTTTGGACTTATTTACCTAAGCATTTTATTTCCTCATTATTTCCAAATTTGATGTACTGGGGACACATATGAAATGGCACAAAACTATTTAGCTTGATTCTATTAATAATTTGAATTCCCATAAACATAAACTACCAGAAACCTTTTAGTCAAGAGTTGAGTTTTACAAATGCAGAAGATTGTTATTTAATGCTTGAATCTTGTAAGTATCAACTGACACATTTCAAGTTCCGTCCCATGTCATTTCTAAGACGTGTAGTTGCTTAATGCATGAACTGTTTCGTCCGGGTCAGAGTGTACCTTGAAATCATATGCGCATATTACGCACTCCAAATTATATTCTATCACTGTCTGCAATAGATAATTAGTATTTATCAATTTGCGTTATTCCAGAGATAGAATAAATGCCTGAATTAAGACGACAGAATTTATAGATAGTTTGTGATGATATGTTGAACGCTGAAAAGAATGAAATAGTTTAAGAAGAATGAATGAAGATGAAATAAAATAGTTTTAAGAAATAATCGGAAGCATTTGTTGTATCGATTAAATATTAAATGCTAAAATGGACGTTGAAGAGAAATACAATTATAGCTAATTAAAAATTTACATACTTACAAACTGTAGTAAAGTAAATGTATTACTTTTAACTACACGTCTTAGAAATGAGATGGGACGGAACTTGAAATAAGTATACTACAGTTACAAACTGTAGTAAAGTAAATGTATTACTTTACTACAGTTACAAACTGTAGTAAAGTAAAGGTATTACTTTACTACAGTTTGTACGTAGCACATACTCAGCTACTAGCAAATAATTTGCACTTAAAATAACCAAAAGTGCGAAGTGGAGATTTTCTGAGCTTTATAAACTTTATATCAAAGAAGATGTTTGGTTTTGTATGTTCAATGTTTCTGTAAATAATGTACATATATATATGTCTACATATGCATGTATATATAGAGAAAGAGAGAGAGAGGTCGAAAATTGAAAAGTATTTATAATTAAAAACGATTATTGTTGGGCGACATCCTGAGAAATTAATGTAAATAAAACAGAATAAGTATAATATTAATATACAAAAATTAAAAGCTATCCTATATGAAGAAAGAAAAAAAAATCAAACAACATGAAACATAAAAGCTAAAAATCAACTCTGAAACAGAATGCAAATTAAAACAAAAATAACTAACAAAAGTTGATAATTCTTTGGTTTTTATCAAGGAGCAGCCAAGAAAATTATCAGCAGAGCCACGTTTCTGAATTACATATGGATGACTTTGAAATAAAGGAATAGAAAAAAAATCAATTAAATTGAAAATTAAATTTAATTTCTTGAAAATTAAAAATTAGATAAAAGTAGAAATTGAAGAAAATTTACTATATATATATGTGTGTGTGTGTGAGTGGGAGAGAGAGAGACTGTAAATATAAATTGTGAATAAGTAATAATACTTTAGATCTTAGTGTTGCTGGAAATATACCAATGCAGAAATAAGCAGGTCGACAGTAAAGTAACTACAAGAATATGAAGCAAATGACTAAAAATGGTTAATTGTTCTATGCAAAATTGAAATAGTAAATAAATGATGAAACACTTTGAATATTAGAAAGTGTATATCATGCGATGTATAATAAATAGTCTATGTAACACTTTCTCTCTCTCTCTCTCACTGTCTATATGAACATATATCAGCTCATTCAGAAATAAAAACCTAATGGTAAAAATAGTAAAGCTGGTAAAGTGGTAAAATTGTTGGTTAGATATAATTAGGCAATTATAAATTCCTGCGATTAGATGTTATTATTGATGTAAGTTTGTTTTGTGATTTAACGAAATTTAATCATATTTTACTCGAGCCGAAAGTTTTAAAAGAATACTTACTTATCTAAATGAAAGCATAAAATAATAAACGCTAAGCTGTATATGAAATTTTGATTCGCATGTATGAAATTCATTTATGAATTTCATTATTTTGCTTACGTTTACCAACATATTTATTTTGCGACAGTGTTTGCTCATACACTTTTCCAGAAGTTCATACAAAATGCGTAAATAACCTTGTTGATAAACATAGTAATTTAATAGGTAGCATAAAAGGTAAAAGTTAAAAAAATAAACTTAATCTTTGAAAAATGCGACCTCAGAAAACAACTCATTATATTACGAAAGGTATTTCATATTATATTTATATAAAAAGAGTACATATTCAAGAAAGAATCGTTTTTACTCTGCAGATGAAATATACAGAGCAAATTAAGGGCAGAGAAAAGGTTAAAAAAAGGCTGCATGCGTTATATTATCTATATTTACAGAACTGAACAAAATATAAATACCACAACTGTATGCCATTGGTATTTGCATTTATTTAAATATAGTTAAGTAACTGATAAGCAACCATTATCTTAACGAGAAATATTTTGATTTTTAGCATAACTTTAAAGAGCGTAGTTTCAGAATTGGGTGAAACGTTGAAAATCTGTTTTCCATTCAGCAGTACAGGTCAGAATAAAGCGCACTATATCTTTTCAGAACATTTATTTTTCTGGTAATCATAAAACTTTATATTTAAAAATTTTTAGGATTACCTGTAAGAATTCAGCATCTAATATTAAGTGACAACCTTTTTCGACGGTTCAGAAATACACTGCTGGCGGTAGATACAGCAAAAAACTTCAACTCACAATGCTTAGAAGTCCTTCACTACCTATCTTCTAATCGTTAGAATTTCAACATGTGTTTTTAACAGGTCAGAATTCTCGCTTGAGGCGCTACTTGAATGCGCTTTATGTCAAAATGATTTCAGAAGTATTGTCAAAAATAACTAGACTTGAAAACACGTATAACGAAAACTAAATAATAAAAGGAATATACACATATCCCTTCTAATAATTATAATTAAATTTGTAATATGAAAAACAAAATTTTTATTACGTGCTTTCTTAATATTTGCAAAACAACGCTTTTACCTTTCTTTGCATGCCTTTTCTATTAAATTAAAGAACATGATCTTACCACTTTTTTAAAATTGAAAACTATTAAATTTACTTCAAAACAAAAGCGGTTTTTTTAAATCAAGGATTTTAGAGCATATAAGAAGTAGAAAATAATTAGTCTTCTACTTTTTTAACTTAAGAGAAAATTTGGTCCCTGAGCCGTATTAGAAAACTTACATTTGATGAAATAATGTATCTTAGCTAAATCCTCCTGCATTTCCGATTTCATTTTCCTCCGCTTTGCATATTTCAAACGTTTCCATCAACGATTTGACTGACATATCGTTTATTAATATAAAAGAAATCTCATATAAGCAGGAATAGTCAAATAGTACACATAATCAATTGCGGAATAAAAACTTTTTATTAGTGTTGCATATTCGATGAATAGTCAAAAACATCTAGGTATGCGTTGAATTTTTGAATTGGAAATCGATTCAATGTCCTCCGTGAAACGTGCTTTAAGAAGTCTATGCTTCGACAAAACAAAAGAATCAGCTTAGGAAAAGTTATAACGGCTTCGTATCTATTTACATATTTTAAAGTAAATTCGTGAATCGTAAGGAATAAGACGGATTAAAAGATTAAAATAGAATCTGGAGCCTAAATTTCTGTTTCATGTATTATTTATTACGATTGGGATTTAGATTGATATTGCAATTAGACAACTACGAAAATTTTCTCTCTCCAAATCAGAAGCTACCGACTTCTGAGAACCTAAAAATTTATATCGAGTTCATAGCAAACTTCGTTTCTAATATTACCATTTATGCTTTTAATATAAATCTGTTAACTTCGAATTTTATTCGATCATTATGCACAACAGATCAAAAAAAAGAATATGTTTCGCATGAATGAAAACACCGAAATAAAAAATACTCATTTTCAGGATAAAAGTTTTTAAATAAGCTCGTGTGTTGTTTTCTGAAGTGCAGTCAGGAAAAGTTTATTTGTAGCAATAAATGCAGTTCCAGAATTCATTTTACGTTAAATATGGAGTTAGAGAACCAAACACAGTTGATGATGTAGTTTATTTGACGTAAATTTTATAATATTTATTACTTAAAGAAATGGGAAATATTTTAGTTACCAAAATGAATAAATTTCATACTCAAAGCAATAGCACATATATATCAAATAATATATAAGATATATATTTCATATAAGACCCTTAAATATTATATGAGATGTTCCAATATTTTCTACTTCTAGGAAACCAACCCGCATTATATGCATTTTATTTGAAAGTAATATTCAATAGAAAATCTACTAGTATTTCTCTCCGTTGTTAAAGGATATGTCAGTTTCATTCCTAATCAGAAGTTTGCAATATTAACACTAGATCACGTGGTGTAAACATGTTCAATAGTTTAACGAAGAACTATTTTTTGAAGATGAGAAGACTAATAAGATTTGTCTCTGCATTATAATTTTAATTTTTTGTTTTGTTTTCTCGGTGAAAACAATTACCTTTCTTGAAAGTTCCACGGTTTTAATTTTTTCTGTTCATTTAAATACATTGAAATGATAATGCAAACTCAACATTAAGAAGCTGTTGACTAATTAGGTGCATGTGCACAACATGCACCTAATTAGTTAACACCTAATTAGTTAGTGCTGTTAACTAATTAGGTGCATGTGTACTGGTCTTCAACGCCGAGCTACACTAGGTTATGCATTTTGTCATACCTAAATAAAAATATATTGTTAGGAATTTTGAACATAGATGGATGAGTTTGATGCAAATATATGTGAAACTGTATTTTCCTGTGTAATGTAACCTGAAAAATATAGAGAGATAACCTATGCCGGAAAAGTAAGAGTACAGGGACAAGTCCATTTAACATAGAGTAAATGGGTATCTCGGTAATTTGGCGAGGTATCGGCAGCCAAAGGTCACCAAACCTGGTTACCTTTTGGCGACATTTTGGTCTGATCCCAGTATCACGGTAATATGTATTGTAATTGAATAAATGCAATTGATGACTATATTAGCTGTAACCGTAATTCGACTCTTATTATTGCCTTCCAGTAATTTACAGAATCAGGAAGTACTAGAAATATCTCGGCGTCCGGATGCAAACTATATAGAACCGTAGAAAGCATTTTTTTTTTAGTTGTTATCTGCAAGCTCAGCATGAGTTCCGAGTAGTATCTCCGCGTTAGCTTTCTCTTTAAATACGCTTTTCATTGCGTTGTGTTTAACATTCATAGCAGTTTGAAGTGTAACTACTTACTTTACTCTATGAATATCTATACGAGCATTTTTGTGGAAAATTTCAGAACTCTAAAATGTTTTGATAAAATAAATTTTATCAATCTATCATTCGGACCTGTGTGCATTCAACTTATTGCGAACCGTACGCAAGCAGCAATATCTTTGTTTAATTTTATTGAATTAGATATAAAGATAATATTACACATTTTAAGCGTATGTAAATATAAATTAAATTCATGGTTTAATTTTATTTGAAACAGAAATACTCTGACGTGTTTATGGGTAAAAAAAAATTATTTCGTTGTTTAATTATAGAGAAAACATGTGTTTTATATTTTGCTTTACGGAAACAAAAGTATTTAACTTATAAGGTATTTCTCCCACCTTCTTGGCGTGCCTTCATGGTGTAGTGGTTCTGCACACTGGGCCGGTATTCAGAGGTCCGTGGCTCGATTCCCGGTGACGGCGTTGCTGAATTTTCAGAGCACCTTCGACAGTAGTTCTTTCTTTCCGACTACATCACATATCCTGTGAATAGACTGTTCACGGACTATTACTGCAATAAGGGCATCTTAGAGATAATGAAGCAAGTCAATGAAAATAATTATATCCAAGAAACTAAAGATTAATGTAAAATGTAGAAAGGCGACCTAACCGTCAGATTACTAGCAAGGACTAGGATGACTTCCTAACCCTTAGTGCCATTAACTTAGTTTGGCGGAACTGGTTGAGTAAAGTGAACTTTTCTTTCTGTCTTCGAAAAAATCCTAATGACTCTGCAGTGGCGCCCGAACTAAAAGGGTTGTGGATGATGACACTCCACAGCCAGGATTTGGCGATTGGGTTTCCTAAAAACCCCAGTCGCCTTTAAAAGGGGGAGTATATAAGGTAGTTCTCCACCTTCTTGGCGTGCCTTCGTGGTGTAGTGGTTCTGCACACTGGGCCAGTATCCAGAGGTCCGTGGTTCGATTTCCGGCGAAGGCGTTGCTAATTTTTCATCTTTCTGTCTTCGAAAAAATCCTAATGACGCTACAAACTTTTAACTGTATACTCTGTGTTGAAGTAAAATGCAGTAAACGGGAAATAAAATTTCACCACTTTAATTACAATAAATAAGTATTTGGCCTGCAGCAAAAACTTTAACAAAGCTATATCGCTTTATCGAATATCCAGATAGGCTGCTGTCATAGTCAGATGGATATTTGCATTGGATTAGAATCCACATCGGCTTTCACTCATATCACTTGCCATATTTCTACCTTGTATTTGTTTTTTTTCCTTTGTTTAGCTTTCTTTATTAAATTCTTTATTTTAGAACCACACAATTAAATGAATAAGTATACTGAATTCAATAAGAAATTTTTACAGCAATCTTTGGAGTAATTTATTCTTATACTTGAAAATAAATAAAAGTATTTAATAAAAGCTCTGCTTCAAAATGCAGTTTGCATAATTGATTAATTTTGCAAATAAAGAACAAAAGAAACAATAAATCTATTTATCTGATTTGCACGAAGCCTTTTACCAGAAAACTGAAATATTATTAGCGAAATAATCTTCAAGATGACTATAGTAAATATTAAAAGGACCACTAATTTCAATTTGAAATCCGGGATTTTACTTCGGAGTTTCAATCTAGAACTACAATACATCTTCATCCGAACGGAAACACTTTTTACTTAGTACTAAAAAACAAAGACTTGTGTATTTTTTTTAACTAGAAAATCTATGAAAGACCAAGTCAAGCAACCTTTTTTACGTTACAGAACTCTCCGATTTTCTCTTACCTTTTAAGCAAATTAAATTTAAGGGAGTATCTATAAAATTTTCTTCTTATGATAGAGATCAGATATAAGGTACCTTTGAATAAATTCTTGCTTTACTCGCACGATATCAAGGTTTAGAAATTTTGTACTAAGTAGCATGAGAATTATCCTTTGTATAAAATCGTATCAAAAATTAAAATACTATGACTAAGAGGTTCCTCTCAGTTTTAGTCTTTAGTTTGTTATAACAATTTCCTATTTCCAAACTGTTGGCAAAAAGCAGCTGTTTGGAAATTTTGCAACATTTGTTGATTCTAATCTTCCAACTTTTCAAAGAAATATAAAAGTTATCTCTCTATAATAAGAGAGCGCTATACAATATTGTACTTCCTCGTTACAGTGTGTGTGTGAGAGAGATGGAACCAGAATTAACGTCATTTTAAAAGAATACCTGGGTTATTTTGAAAGCGAAGATATCTCCAGTGAGAAAAGTACAAGTTTTGTGCAATTTTTACATACAATGAAGGAGTTATAAATTTATGTATTTAAACGTAAATTAAAAATACAATTCTATGTGTTTGCTTCAAGAAAATGTGCAAGTAAAGAAAAACAAATGTATAAAAAATGCACAGGGAACAAAAAGTACTAAATATATACTATTATATACATGCATGGGGTCTATGTAATTCAAGTGACATCATGTATATATGTTTAATACAATTATTCTCTATAATAAATACACTGCCGAAGTTTTTAATTTTTACTTCTCCTTTATTTTCTTCTTCAAACTTTAAACCTTGTTTCTTGATAAATTTATCATTTATAAGGGATCTTTATTTTGAACTCTAGCCATTGAATCAACGTTTCCTTTGCTTGCTGATCTAAAGATGCCGTTCCTTTGTGTGTTGTCGCGATCTTCTTCGTCCTTCTTTTCGATTTCTGTAGACTGTACAATTTCTTTGTAGGTAACTTCTCCCATTTGGTTGCTAATGTCTTTATGGCTTTAAGCAACATCAGGATAATATCGAAAGCTTTGATACATAGAGCATCGATATTACAGAGAAGTACTGTACTTTGTTATACTATGTTTAATGAAATTGAAGTTAATTGGATACTTGTTAATTACTATATACTTATCTTGTTACTTGTTCGCTTCATTTAGATTAATTCTGAAGAGGGGTGCTGTGTTTAATGAAATTAGTTTTTTATGGAGTTCCCTATTACAAACAGTTACTTATTATTATTAGAAAAGTAGTTATTTATAGATTAAGCATTCTTAAATTTTAAATAACTGCTGCTATAATGCATCCATGACAATTAGTTGTATATAAACATATTAAGTGATTTATTAATTTTTTTTATTATTAAAATTAACTAATTATTTTATTATTATTTTAAATTAACTAATTAATAAGGTAAATGCATAAAAACTGAAAGACATCATATATATTAAATTTTATGACCATTCATTTTCCTAAACTTAGAGTATATATCACATTATAAAATAAATACAAATCTTACTTGAGGATATGAATAGCGAGGTGATTTTTATCTTTCATTTGACAATTTTTTATAATAAACATTCAATAATATTAAATGTGCATAACTGTTGTAAAAACCATTGGCGTAAGAGTTTGATTATATTTGAGATTATCACAAACGAACATCCGAAAAAATAAAGTAGAAATATAGGCTTAGTTTTACATTTTTGTTGGATCGATCACCTAGTAATTAGCAGGAATTTAATACAACGCATTTATAAAACTGAGACTGAGATATAATACAACTGTTCATATCCATAGAATATTAAAATTATCGTATGAGAAAGTATTAAAGGAACCTAATGAATTAATTGACTAATCAATTAAATTAATAATTTGACTGTACATATACTTCCGAATTGCTAAGTTTTAAATATATTTGAAAGTTTTAATGTTATAGGAAATTATACTTCCGTGTTTCCCAACAAAGGTAAATCAAAATTAATCTAGTATCAAAACACAATGTCTGGAGAGCACCAAAAGTATAATTTTAGTGCTAATAAAGTCATTTGTTATGTGGTAGCATTTATAGTCCTAATAACTTGAATAAATTGAATTGTCAACAAACTGAGCATGAGAAATTTCACAGAATTTCTTTATTCGATAAACCAAAATGAAATACACAAGAATTACAGTAGCACAGGCAACCAAGAAACTTTTTTTTTAAAAGAAAGAATATGTTCTTCAACAGCTTTTATCCAGCTCTAGGTGTGACAATAAAAAACTTTTCAATGCAGTCCAACAGAAGCCATGAACTTTAAAGGAGGTTAGAAGGAAGAACTTGAAAGAAACTTAAAAGGTTGATTATACAATAACGGTGTTGACTACTCTAGGTACCTCGCAGCTCTAATAAAAGAGAAACGGGCAGAGAATTTTTAGCTAATCAGATTTTTTGAAAGACGAAGGAATACCTAATCAGATTTCTTAAAAGAAGAAGGATGTAATATTAAAACATATCTAATCTATAATATTTTACTCAGAAACATTTTTCCCAGAACTCAGACTTTCGATGAGCATTACATATTTTCTACTGCACAGCTGAAACTTTACGAAAAGGAGGAAAAAATGTCCACTGAAAAAAAATTTCATTAATGCTCAATTTTCAGCACTTTTTAGTAATTCATCAATAATTATATTCTAATTTATTCAGTCTTTGTTATCTTCTATTAAAAAGGGAAAAGTGCTAAATTTACAATTCAGCTGCAGAGTTTAATGTACATATTACTCAAGGGTATAAATTAGGAATTTTCTCAAAATACAAAAAAGCATAAACATTTTTGTTCCTGATGAAATGGATAAATTATCGTGAAATACGCTTAAAATTCAATTTTAGAGCTTTTTTATAATACCATTTATAATAATATACCTTAATTTTAAACAAAACGGATATTGATTCGCAAGAGATTGATTTAACACGAGAAAGGGAAAAATTATAACACAGATTAAATGAAAAATTAAAATAAAATTAGGAATCTATCAGACATAGCAGAGTTTAATGTACATATTACTCAAGGGTATAAATTAGGAATTTTCTCAAAATACAAAAAAGCATAAACATTTTTGTTCCTGATGAAATGGATAAATTATCGTGAAATACGCTTAAAATTCAATTTTAGAGCTTCTTTATAATACCATTTATAATAATATACCTTAAGTTTAAACAAAATGGATATTGATTCGCAAGAGATTGATTTAACACGAGAAAGGGAAAAATTATAACACAGATTAAATGAAAAATTAAAATAAAATCAGGAATCTATCAGACTTATGTCTGATAGATTCCTGATTGTAAGACAGACATCGTACAAGAAATTAGATATAATTCTTCAGACGTCGTATATGAATTAAATATAATTCTTGTACGATGTCTGGCTTACACTTGTGCCTGATACATTTGAGGATTTATATCGTTCAAGTAAATGTTTTTGTGTTAGAAAACATATGTGTATTGGAATTCCACAAAAGATTAATTACTTTCTGTATGTCTGAATGTCAGGTCATAAGATATTTTATGTTAATTCACCCATTTTTATGATCTGGAGCTGTACTAAAACGTCTCCTCATTAGCCGTCACCAGAATGCAAATGGTTTAAGAATATTTAAGGAGAGGATTTTGAATGTTTTACAGAGCTAGAACTTATGTCAGAGATTCAAGCAACTGTATTGTTGCTTGACCGGGTCTGCCGGTTAGTATTCCGGCTTTAGCTATTTTGCTAGTGAATATTAAATCACGCCATTACTAGTTATAGAGCTAACGCTTAGTTAGGCAGATTTTTGTAGTCTCAAGCTACGAATTCAAGAGCAATGCAAGAGCCAACAGAGACAGATAAAAACTGCTTTACATAACTGCTACTAGCCAAATGGGGCAGAAGATGCCTGTACAGGCAAATGAAGTGAGGAGAAGCGCAATAAAAAATAAAGGCGAATTTGCTAAACATTATTACTTTAACATACATCTATAAATAGCAGGCATAAAAATAAATAGCAAATAATAAAATAATAGCTATAAATAGCAAATAAATAATAGCTATAAATAGCAAATAAAATAAAGCAGGAGTTATACTGAAAAACAGTACAGAAAGATGCAAGCCTACCAAAAACAAAAATAAACACTAAGGAGTACAATATAAAAGAATACGAGCAAAATTAATTTTTTCCTTAAAGCTCTTCAGCTTCGCCAAGGTGTAGAGTATGTAACTTATCAAGAATGTGGGCATAATTCAAGTAATTTACTTTTGTAAATGTGAATAACTCGGACAATATTTGAATTTTTAAACCTTGATTACATAAAAAGCTCATTTATACTGTAATCTTTTACATAATTTAAGGAACTGTTTTCTGTAGGTATTTCAGGATATGTCCCAAACTGATGGGAATATCCTTAGGAGCTTTCGAAGATTATAGTGACTGAAAAAAACTGAAGCCCAGTTTTACAGAAGAAGAAATCTTTACTTTACTAGCAAAAGGAAATTTAAGGCAACCTTTATACGAGGCTACGTGAGGTCAAGGCAGCTGGCACATTTGGTTTTCTCAAATTTCTCCTGGTGATCACAATTGCCAGCTCTGTGGAACTCAGTACATATAACTCACCGGTGATCACATGAGCATTCTCAGACGAATGATGCCATTTCTGGTTAATTGTGACACTAGCGCACTTGATTTCTGGCGATATTTTTCTCAACTTTGACATGGAAAATCGTAACTTAATTCATATCATACATTCTCTTCAAGTTATCATCTAAGAGTGACTGAGCCTCATCAAGAGGCATGGGAGGATTAACTCCATACTTGGTTAAATGCACATGCCCAAACTTGTGCACTCTATATCCTTTCTCAGTGAGAGCTTCGGAGATAATTGCAAGGTAGACCCCTAAGTAGAACTTTCAAGGTTTTCTGTGACTGGTTTTATAACATAATGCTCAATACAAGTATCTAAAATATACTGACTAAGCGTTTTATTACTATTTTCATCAGATAACACAATTTTTGCCATTCAGTCAACCATAAAATTTACAATCAAATAACTCATCAGTCAGAAATTTTGAAAGGCATAAAAAGTAATACCTTCCCTGGGATTCATCATAATATGCAGTATGTCAGGGGACTTAGCCTGTTACTGAACATTAGCATTTTTCTATAACATTGCACCAACAAAATTGCCACTAAATGCATTATCAGAATTCACAATATTTGCTGCACTGGAATTAGAATTAGAAATATTAGAGTCCTTTAGAAACGTCCTACATCAGGAATAGAAGCATTATCAGAGGCACTAGAAATAACATCACAACCATCATCAGTATTTAAGCTGCAGAATTTATTTCTCATAGGCAAATTAGCTTTGGATTTGGTTAACCTCGTGCTCTTGACAGTTTTGTTAGGTTTCGGGAAAGACATACTGAATTATCCGAATCAAAGAGATAATTTTTTCTCTTATTCTTAACACTAGAATTACGCTTGGGTTTCTTGACACTGTTTAATAATAGAAACTTACGTCTGTCTCCAAGATACTTGACACAATCCTTGTAATTGGTGATCTCATCCTCACTCTTTGTAGAACGAGATATTTGTTCTTTACTTGAAGTTTCACCAGGAACGTAATTAATCCACTTTTCAAACAGGAATTCATCGTTTTAGGCATATTCAGTCATTTGTCTAATATGAATCTTTGCTTGGTTAGCAAGCGCATTCACACCTTCATAGTTAAAGATTTCCAGCTTCATAAAACTGTTCTCCAATTTCCCGTTTGTATTGATCAAGTTTCAAGAGTTTCGATATATCTATAGAATCGTTAACACAATTTTCGGCGCATGTTTGATTATCTAGATGCATGTCTTCGCGGTCTTCTAGACATGAGGCATCGGCCCACATGGTAGGCTTGTTTATTGCAATCAGTAGAAATTCAGCGGAAGCCTCCGCGTTCACTTCCATAGCAGTCCGCAAAGCGGAAGAATCACAGTCGAAAAAGCACACGAAATAAACAGCAGTTCCCTCAGAGAATGGATTTCGCAAGGAATAATTAACTATGGAAAGGTTAGATTCTAAAAATCAAAACGTGCGCGTCTCCCGTGCGAGCGGTTGCGGGTTCGAATCCCAGCTTTTTAAAATTCTTGGAAAAGGTATTGGATCGAATTAAAAATAATGATAGATTAAATAATTAAAAATAATTACGGATTAAATAATTAAAATAATGATATATTAAATAATTACTATTAAGAAAGGAAAATTAATTATCATCATAAACATGATGTCATCCCAAACATGCAGTTCAAGAAGTCGTCGCCAGAAAAATAAAATTTTGAAAAAATATTGTCGTTTCTACACACACAGACACACACATAAAAAAAATAATTAAAATTATCATGAAGGACGTCCTTCAATCCATATATGTCATATCCTTGTAGTTTCAAGATGGAGTCTCCCCTCCCATGTGTCACGTGACTCCAAGATGGCGGCGGCACATGAAATGTGTAGCCCTTTGGCCTCTTCTTACGTCATCTATTATTGTAACGTAATGACTTCCGGGCCTACCGAATACCGTCACTTATTACTAATATTTCTAAAGTACTATTTAAATGTCTTTGTTTCTACTGTTAAAATTATTTCAGAGTTGAAATATAAATCCATTCCAAAGTGAAATCTGTGTTTAGATTGTAACTGATAGAAAAGGTGTTGCTTATTACAGAATGAATTAAAAACTGACTTACTTTAGATATTTTGTCATATAATGCTATCCTCTCTGAATAAACATAGAAGAAACTGTTTTACAAAAGGCGGGCAGAGGGAATCTATGAGTTTTGAACGTAAAACTAACATTATGAAAATGAAATTCAAATATTTATTTACTGTACAGAACAACAAGATATACAGTGCCATTTAATATAAGAATGTCTTTCCTCTTATTTGTTTCTTATTTTATGACTAACACTATAAGATATTTTCTCCCTCCTTTATGCATGCCTTCGTGGTGTAACGGTAGCACACCCGGCGCGTATTCAAGAGGTCCAGGTGGAAGTCCCGGCGAGGGCATTGCTCTTGTTGACGTCTGCAGCCTCAAAATAACCTAATAACTCTACAACACAATATACGAATATTTTCCATCATTTGTATAATACCTCTTTAGTGTGTCCTGCAAGTGTCTTTTTCCACGTTGACTGGTATAACTGTATTCGTTTTCTGATTACGGCAGTTCTGCTAAATTAATGTACACCTGAGACTTCAAATTGAGCCACAGAAAATTAATCATTTTCTGACAAGTGACTTTTTTATCGTTTTCGGCCATAGTCATCTCAAGAGGCTCCAGTCACCGTAACTTAAGATACTCATCTAATACGATTCCTTTTGTTACTTATTTATAGATCAATGTAATTTTTGCATTTATTAAGAATGCAGTTAACGCGACCATACTGCTAGTAATTCGACTTGTTATAAAATATGTATTACTAGAAATACAAATATTTTCACTTTAGCTCTGTTTCGAAATCATTAGCAATACTCAGGTATCATTAATATATAAGAGCGTTTTTAAAAATGAGAAAAATTTTAATATTTTCCCCACTTTAATGCATTAAAAATGTGTCATTCGAACTTTTCAATATTTGTTTCATTAGCAAATTTTGAGAAGACTCTAGGTCTGGTATTAAGCCGTTTGAAAGAGAACTTATATGTATAAGGTCACATTAAAGACATATATCATTAAAAGTGGAAAGGAGTTTCCATTAAGTAAGAGGAATTGTGCAAACTATAAACCAAATATAAGTTATTTTTAATGTTCTCGAGCAAAGAATAAGTTGAATGCACTTTATATAAGTAAAATACATATAGATTCAAAAAACATATTTTTTAATTTATGTTTATGATTCACGTATAAAACCTGAGGCAGATAAATATCTGCGTTGTTGTATTTATTATGTAAAATTCAATAATAAATGTTTATCGGTTGCACATTTCTTCCAGTGTATGTGAAAATATGTAACGCATGCACGCACATCTTGCACTTTATATTTATTAAGTCAATATTACATTGCTATTTAAAAATAACGAAAGAGTTCAGAATGCTTCTCTTATTTCTACTTCTTTAAAAATACTCGAGGTTTGCTACGTTTTATTATTTGCTGAGTAAAAGAATTAAGAACGAAGAACTAAGTACAGAGTTTGTCATTGTCACATGGATAATTCTATTAAGTGTAGCACAATTCTTTTTTAGAATTTTTGGTACTTTGGACCTTACAATTTTTCCTTTTTAATATTTTCTTTCTCCTTTTTTGTTTTAACTTATTCAGCTTCGCCTCGTGTTACAGGGATCACTTTCCTGTTCTGTAGAATTACGTTCTGAGGTGTTCACAATTATTTATTAAAACAAGAATCCGAATGAATAAGGAAAAGTCTTTGCATAATTAAAATACAACAACTGTGCTTAGATTATATCTTTTACAACAGTAACCCAGATTTCATCAGCTTAAGACAGTACATCCAAAATTGAATTCACAGGGATCTTTTGTTATTATAAAACATAATTAGTAACTTCGCATTATATCCTCATTAAAAAATGTTAATTAATTAAAATAATTAGAAGTTATTTCATTTAAGATTTTGTTAGATAAGTATTATACAACCATATCATTTAGAGTGAGACATCGTTTCTTACATCTGAAATGTCTTACAGCTGTTTTTTTATTGTACGCTGCTGGCCATTAAAATTGCAACACCACGGAGGAAAGCAAATACAAAAAAGATATTTATTGCAAATAAACAGAATGGCATGAAGATAAAATGATTTAATTTGTAAGCATTTTGGAGGTTTACAGGCGTGCGAAATTAGTAGAAACAGCTGTCACCTCTGGTAGCTGAAACGGCCCTTACCCCATTAGGCATGGAGTCAAACTAGGATTAGATGACAGAAATGGGCAACTCATTCCATGCTATTTTAAGTCTATGCCACACCACATCAACCGTCCTAGCTGCAGAAGGGTGGCGGGCAAGTATCTCAGTAACCTATGACCTAGATGTTTTCAATGGGTGACCGATCTAGAGATCGTGCAGGCCAGGGCAGCAATTGAATACTCTATGTATCGAGGAAGGTCAGAACACGACGTGCAACATGTGGTCTTGTATTATCTTGTTGGAGCATGGCGTTTGGGGGCCTCAAAGATAGGGCACAACCACTGGACGTAGGATGTCAGAAATGTACCCATTTGCATTCAAATTACCGTCGATCCGAGCTAGAGACGTGCATGTTATGTACCTAATGGCTGTCCAAACCACCACACCAGGTGCAAGGCCACTATGCCGATATCGAATGCAAGCAGGCGACTTGTGGTCTCCTCGGACACTTCAGACACGTATACTGCCTTTAGAATACTGCACGTAGAACCGGGACTCGTTTGAAAAGGCGACATTGTGCCACTAATGTACCCAGCTTTGTCGTTTGGCGCACCAGAGTCGGCGTCTCTCTCTATGCTGCATTGTCAAGGGAAGCTGAAGTAATGGCCACCCTGCTAATAGTTCACCCTGCTGCAAACGTCGATGCACCTTCCGAGCTGATACTAGGTGTGCTGCAAACATACCTATTCCCTGACTAATAGTCCGTGACGTGGTCGTACTGTTTTGCAAGGATGACCTCACAATATGTCTGCCCTCTCTGGCGTTAGTCATGGGAGGGCGCTGAAATCCTGCATGCCGTTCAATATAACTCTTAGCAATCCATTGATTCCATATTCACATGACAGTGGTTGGATGTCGAGCAGTGCGACCAGCAATATCACGGAACGATATTCTACACCTTCGATAGGCAATGATCCTGCCACTATCGAATTTCGAAACTTCCGGAAAGCATTTCCTCTTCTTATTCGACGCATAACACGATATTCTGAGCAAACTCCAACCTTACAAAACACTTTTCGAATAAAATATCCACTACACAACTTTTCTTTTATGCAGTGCTTCAGATGCCGTTTCTCTCTCTTGTATCGTCTAAATGCGCTGAAATACGAATCATTTGCATATCGCAACTTCTTCCTTTCATGTGATTTTGCCGTTCGTCAGCTCATTCCTTCCTGGTGTTGCAATTTTAATGTCCAGCAGTGTAGTAGTGAATTATTCTTGAGTTGCACTGAGTTTGATACTCGTATGTATTTAAATGTAATCTGTACTCATTTGTTGCAATAATTACGCAATGTTATTTGTTTGGAGTCGGTCAACAAGGCAAAAAATATGAATGCTGTAGAAAATATTAATGTTTACAAAAAGTTGAATGCTGTATACTCTACAGCTTCTTCATAATTTGAAATGATAATATTTTTATTAATAAATAATATTAGCAAAGAATAGTTTTGTAGTGTAATGAAAGTAAAATTAAACTAGACAAATTCCTAATTTTAAACTGAGAAATAAAAGTTTACCATTAAAATGTTTTACCCCCATGAAATACAGGTTATGCCTGTACTTGTAGTATCATTAATATTAAAGTTTTTCCAGTGATATTATAACTCGAAATTTCATGAACTCTTTTTTGAAGTAACATGAACTATTAAATATATAAATATATTGGTTTGTCCTAAAAGTTGAGAGGCATTTCATTGCTTATTGCTGGTTTATATTTATGCAAAACGAAAGAGCGTTTTTTCTCCTTACACGTTAACAAACACTAAGTAAGGAAATCTACAAAATGGCATTCCTTACAAAAGATTAGAGATTTCAGCTTTCAAACATTCATTTAAATTTAAAAAGAATTCTTTTAGGCCACCCAGAAAAAAAAAAAATTAAAACTTTACTCCTCAAGTTAATCTCGTACCCAAAGAGTTTAAAGCATTTTAATCTTTTATTTATTTATTTATTTTATTTTTATGTAATCTTTTATTTTTTAGTAAATTGTATGACTTAAAATTTCTTATATTTTTTTGATATTTAACAAAAGTTTAAACCTTATTTCCAAAGCAAAATTTCTCGTTAGGATTTAATCAAAGACAGGTACTAGAGTAGATAAGCCTTAGCTACCCTAACCAAAACTAAATAATAACTGTAAATTAGTTTTTAGATTTTTTTTGCCATTTTTTACTGTGATTTTTTACTTTGATGTGAAAAATTACAGTCCACTTAAGCTTGTGTTTTAAAGGAAGAAGAGTTTATCTTTGCTTTTGAATCTAACATATGCGTTCTAAGGGCAGAGGAACTTCCAGCTACGTGCTCTATTGGGAGGTGATTTAACGACAGGGGAATACGTTTATGTGCTTTCTCGCAATAAGATGTTGAAAGCACGCTTTCGTTTTTGAACTGCAGAGGTCTCTTAGAGGGCTAGACCACTTTATTTAAAAGTCGTGAACATATACTTCCAGTTAGTCAAACAGGCATTTCTTTCTAAAGGTAAATAATTTAGTTTTTTATTTCTAGCTAATTTTGTATGAAAGTAATGTATTTTTATCCCTGCGTTTTCGAAACTTCGATGTAATATTAACAGACATATTTTTTTCTAGAAACAAAGAGGAGCGACTTTTATCCGGAAATAAATTAAAAATAAGAAAATATGGTTAATACATTACTTCAACTTTTGTTAATAATTTTGTTAAATGTTGAAACATCCGGGTGAAAAAAAAAACAGTTTAATTTTTTTTTGTTAGTTTTCAATAATTGCATTGGTATATATACTCATGCGAGATATTTTCTGCTATTCGTTTCAAAGAATTTCCAGATTTCATACCATTTGTTTTTCAAATTTACTGCAATTTTTTTTTTTGTACTTATGTACAGTCTAAATGCTTCAAAGTGAATCAGTTGACTAGCTAGTCTGGTGCCTAGCAGCCACAGTAACTCCAGCCCCAAAAATGTATATTAAAGTTGTTGTGGGTAAAAAGCTCGTACCTGGACTCAGTTCCAGACGGATGGTCCGCCAACCAGTGGTTACTGCCTTTTCTGAAGAGCCCGCCGGTTTCGTTTCTTTTCCTTCGTTAGTTATATGCTTAAATTCAAAGAGTCGTCTCGTCTGATATAAGGTCGACAATGTATTAGATTATTTCATGCTCGTGTTATACTCGAATTTTTTGTATTGCCTATTTTTTAGCCATATTGCGATCACGGTCAGAAAATGTATTTTTATTTCACTGTTTCAGGCATTCCACCGATAACTTTCTCTTTTAGCGTTATTTCATTCATTATTTTATATATCATGTATGTATTTCATTTTCCATTGTTATTATTATGACTTGGCGGCTCTGCATCTAAATACTTAAAGTCATTATCTGATTAAACATTCTTTATTATGCATCAGCTTCGAAAATATTCTGTTTAATTAAAGACAAGTATCTACAGTTATGAATATGAAGCCTTTGTTTAAAATTTATTGTACTGTTATCTAATTCTGCTTACCTTGAAAACATTTCACGGCATTTCCTTTGAACAACAATTTTTCTAATTAACTTGAGAAAGATTAAAATTAAATCGGAAGTCTTACAAAGAGGAAAGAGATAATCCCAGAGAGATAAAAGAAGGAAATATTATACATTATTAGCTTTAAAAAGCGTTGCTTCTCTTGACATTAACTTGGGAATAATAAATATATCAGTTTTATTAAATCCCTTTGTTTTAGGGTACAGTGTGAAGAGAACTGCAAACACAGCAAAAATATTTTAAAGTTAGAAGTTGACTGACTATACATCGTGAAACTAAATCATGCAGGTTACTCAGAAAAGGTGGCTATAGGTTTTTATTCCCTAATTAGTAATTCTATTCATGCGCTTTAATTAAAGTAAGTAGTTTTTCAAATTGAGATGGAAAATTTTAAGGTAACAGTTTCATCATTTGGGGGATCGAAGGGCTATATAAATACCAAAGCTTAGATTTTATGTAGTCTAAGCAGAGTAAAAAAGAGAGTGTAGTTAAAGAAATGACATTTAATATGCTTTAATAAATTTAATGAAAGAACTTAGCTATTTTTGCCCGTGCAAAGTTGTCAAAGATTTTCGGAAGTAATATTTTTGAAGCTGGCTAAAAAATAATAATTAGGACATCAAAGCCAACATAAATCCTGTATAAAGTATTATTTCCTAGACGCTTGCTAAGTTCCATAGAGATTTGGAGAAATATTTAATTTTTTTCAAGGATGTGCAATGAAAAGTGATCTAGATCAGTAAATTTGTTCTCTTACGCATTTACGAAATTTTCATGTAAAATCGTGGAACTTAGGACACCAAATATTTTTTAATTGTGATTTTTGTTCTATGAGAGGCCTAAAAATATTAGATTGGTTTGGTTGGTTTGTTCGATCATGGTGTAGGGTTTATATTTATTTTAACTAACATTTATTTTAAGCTATCTTTCCTGTCAAGCCCTTACTTTCCCCTAGAATTGCCAATGCTAGAGTATATAAATTGTAGTAGAGCGGATTGTAGGTGTGCTTCTTGAATCGCGAACGTGAAGGTTGCTAGGTAGAAATTTAAGAACCGCGCGTTTCGGCCTGTGTGCCTATCTCGGCAGTTTTTGCTGAATCTTTCAACTGCTTAATTAGTAAGCTCGCTGAATCTCAGCGGTATTTTAGAACGCGGTTAGGTTAGTTTAAGATCTCAGAGCCTCGTGGATAATGATCTCGCTATTTTATTCATCCAGTCCTTATTGTTCAGTTTTACGTTCTGTTTCAGTTAAACCGCCGGGTCGGCGTAGTTTGTGAGCGTCAAGTGGATGCAGCTGTTATTTTTAAAGTTGAATAAAAAGGGCTTTAAACCCTTCTTACGTGTCTGTGTAAATTTACACTTACTAACAGTCACTACCACAGTTGCTGACAAGTTGGGGGCCACACAATACTACAATGGCAAAGAACTCAAATGTTCTCAGCCTAAGGTGAGGGATGTCTTCATGGAGGACTTTCTATGAGAAACTGGTTTGTATGTACATTACCCATAAAATATTAGATTATATATTTTGGTTATCAACCATGATGTAGACACTCTTTCCATAAAATTTTCTACTTTATTTTGAGAAGCTCTGCTATCAGAAATCTGTGTATAAAATTAATAATTAATCAAATAAGAATTCTTGTCATTCTATAAGAAACAATTCAGTTTCTTTTTATTTCATTTATGAAAATATAATTAGATTAAAGAAGCATGACAGAATATTTAGCTTAAGTTTCTTTAGTAATGTATAAATATTTTTCTTCATTTCTAACTAATATTCTTGTTTAAATACTCATGCTGGTGAAAAAAAATATATTATTCATTTTGGAATGGGGAGAGATAACGGAGCCTACAAAACTAGTAAGAAGCAATAAAATGAGTAGCTGTCGGGACTTTAACATATGCTAGCATAAAACTGAGACTATTTTATGCATTTATTTCTGCTTGAAATGAGGGAAAATACGAAAACATTTTCCATTTGCAAAAAATCTTACAGTATGAAAACGTTGTTAATATCTTTCAATCTGTTGAGATGGAATATTTGCAACAGGTGGACAAATGCGTGAATTTTATTTTAGGACAGCTAGCTTTTTTTGTCTGCTGCAGAAAAGTGCTATTAAAAAAGGGTTGTTGAAAGCCAAAAATCTTCAAAAAATGGTGATTTAGGATTTTTGCACTTTCAGATTCTCTGCACTTTTAGCTTTCTAAAAATACCATACTTTAATCTCTATAAATATTAGAACTGTAAAAAATCTAGTTTTAATTTTTCGTCGAATGTTTTGATAAATGACAAGTTTTACATAAAAACGTGTTTTTCTCCAAACGTGATTTTTTATACTCGTTGTATCTTTACTCAGAAACTACTGCTCACAGTGTAAGGATCTTAAGTTTTACTAACGTTTATTTTATTTTAAATCTTTACTATCACTTCTTATTTTCTACTTCCGGCCAGAATTATAAGCGTTAAGGTTTTTATGCAAAGTTTGTCTGGCGAACGCCAAGTATTTAAGTTGTGGCCTTTTGCCAAGCGAGAGAGAGGAAGCAATGAGTTCGAAGCTGGCCGCTTACCTTAGAAGTTACGCAGTTGCTTGTTGCCTTCCAGGCCAGAGGTTTTAATCCTCTTGATAACTTTTAAACGTATTGTAGTGTTCTCAGTTATCTGTACTACATACGCCTTCCTGTTAATATAAGGCCAATCTTCCACGTTTATTATTCTAAAGTTAAATTAGAGTTTAGTTTTATTTTTATACTTTTACGTTAGACCCCGAGTAGCGGGTCGGTGCATTCCGAAGTACGGAAGTTATTGTATATAGAGAAAAATAAAGGGTTTTGTATACCCTTCGTCTGTATCCTGTCTACTTACCACAATTAGTGAACATAGCTTTAGTAAGCTCTCTGTTCCGAGTCAGGTCCTTGTATGTTCCCGAAGAAGGTAAGAAGGAACATTGATCCTGATAACAGATATGTAAAATTTTTATGGCTTATTTATAATGTTTCCTAATATTTATTGAAATAAGCTTTTTGTGCTAAACTAAGAAAAAAACTTTCACAATTATTTTTTGTGATAAAATTGCTAAATTTTACCGTGCCTAATAGAGTATTCAATAAATTACTCTAAAATTCAAAATGTTTCAAAAGCTCATTTCAGTATAATGAAACAGGCGTACTTTAATTAGACAAAAAATTTCAAGCATGTATCTACAGCAGATTTTGAGAAAAGGTATATCGAAAATGGGCAGTTTAACATTGTCGGTATAGGAGTTTCCGACTCTCTTTGGCGATGCGTTCAGTTTCATCGTTTCCTAAAAAATAAAGCGAATCCTTTCATAATAATAGTTTTGTGCTTTAAAGCTTGTCCCACGCCATACAGCGCGAAACAAATTTTAAAAGAAAGCTGTACCGGAAAAGTAAAAAATACAGGATCACGTGCATTTAACACTGAGTCAATATTTAAATTGAATAAATGTAATTGAACACTTTGTTTGCTGTAACCGTAATTATTGGTTTCCTGAAATCTCGAGAAGCAGAAAATGCTAGAACTATCTGGCGAATCTATAAAAAGTCAGAGAGAGAACATCTCAGCTCAGTTGTTTAGTTAGCTGCTGTTGTTAGTGTTACGAATTCAGCGTGAGATCGGATTAGCTTTGTCTTTAAATGCGCTGTGCATTGCATTCTATTTAACATTTAACGTTTTCTTTTTTTTTCAGTAGTTTGAAGTATAATTACTGATAATTACTGCGTGATATTGTGAACACTTGTAGGAATATCTCTGAGGAAAATTTCAGCGTTCTGTTAACTTTCTTTTGATAAGAATAAATTTTATTAATCTGTTAATCGGATTCGTGTATTCAATCTATTATGAACCAGTACGCACGCAACAGTATTATTAGCATCCATTTCTTGGTGAAACCGATTATTTTACTGGTAAATAGAAACTTAAGATTTAATATTTACTTTCATATACTGTTGGAATTAAAAAAATTCTCAAAAATATCTTTTAAACTTTTATAATGCTATTCTCATTTTGCTTTCCGACAAATTCCAATAAGTTATCTTCTTTAATATGCAACTACTAATCGGGAACATGATAAATTTTATACATTTAAAAACTGTCTTTGCTCAAAACTAGTTTAGAGAATCCTAAGTAACAAAGAATCAGAAGAAGAGCATTTTGTATAGGAACAAACTGTAAGCTTATCAAGAAGATACTTAACGTTTCGTCACTGAAATAATAAGCTAATTTGTTATGTAATATGAAAAATCTTATATTTTTATGCATCAATTTGAATTTGTTATGCAATATGCATTTGCATATGCTCAGTTTACCTATCTACTTTCACACATTCCTCTTTGTACCTATAAAATGTATATTGGGAATTAAGTATTTGTTTCATCAGCCTTCGAATTATATATTGGCTTGCCGCAAGGTAAAATCGTAAATGAGTTATTGGTTAATCAAATTGTACTAATGTTTAACTCATTATTAAGCAGCGTTAAAATTATAACACCTCACCCAACCGGCATGGTAGTTAGCGACGCTGACTACAGTATCGAAAGGCCCGGGTTTGAATCCCGGAGAAAGCATGGATGTTTGCAAATGTATAGTGTCTGTGCGGTAAGGGGGTACTCAAATATGCGACGAGCCGAAAGTCCTCTTGAGAAGCTGGTGGTAGCGGATGAGGGGTGAAAGTACCTAGGACCCGTCCTCCTCGTGGTATTACCCCTCAAAATTGGGGGCAGAACTGAGCAAAGTCGTTCAGTCACCTGTATGGTGCTCAAGGCTCTTACGACAGGCGCAGTTTTGCACTCCTTGCCACACCGAATTTCGTAGGCTTGTTCTGATGTTACAACCAGACAAGTGACATAAGTCACAGCAACAACATTAGAATTATAACACTGAAGACGACAGCTGATCAGTAGAATTTTTCTTTTTTCTGAAACAGAAATTAAAACTTCGTCAGTGTCGTTAAACTGAAATAGGTGCCAGCTTTATGAGACAAGTTCTAAGTATTTTACCTATATTGTTAAAAAGTGACACTCCTTATAAACAAATATCAGATAAGTGGTTCGTAAATTCTCTCAACAAGACAGGTGCTAAAAGCCGTTACTACGATGCGAAAATAAATTGCCTTTTGCCTCCAATTTCCAAGAAAACTATACGGAGAGTTCTTGAAGAATTTAAGACTGCTTTCATTGTCTAAAGATACCAGAATCTAATAAGTCGCTAAGTTATTTTCGATTTACTAAACTGATACTTGGTGCAACGAATCTGTCATTATTTAATGCATTAAAACTGAACACGATGATCCGGAGATAGGTGTTCTAATTGCGTACTTCATCATTTGTTTTCAGAATTTGCTTTCTTAAAATAATGTGAAACGTTTTGAATGCATTATTGTGAATTAATTTGGTTTCGATAGCGCATCTATAAACAGCATATGTTCTATATGAAACGATATCGAATGAAAACTTATTTATACACTTAATAATATATCTGCTTTATTTCTGATCGCAATTGTTTTATACTTTATGAGCAGTTTTATATTAAATGCAGCTTGGCCAAGGAGGCGAGAATCGGACGAAAATAATGCTTATCCAGCATGCTTCGCTTCCGTAAAACTTAAAAAGGGAATTATATTTGATGATAAGTTAAATTGTGGTTGTACAAATTTAAAATACTGGAAACTTATTCTCAGAGGAAAACCTTTTAATAATATGCAGTCACAGCGTTCTGTAAGATAAAATTGTTCTACAACCGAACACAAACTGATTACTCTCACAATTATAACACTCAAGTCGTACTTTAAAATTCATTTCTGAATGACAGATTGGGAGATATCCCTTATATTAAGGATTCGATTCTTTTGTGGAATATTTAAAGATATTTATCATTGCCAATTCAGACCATTTTTCCATACCTCATCATATTTAAAATCAAACATGATGAAATCATGAGGTTCTTTAGTACAAATGTTATGCATTTCAACTAAACCTTTCTCTTGTTAACTTCCCATCAATTGTTCTCTTGATTTGTAGCATTTCTTGCGTTTGATGAAATAATTACAGTTGATCCTTATTTCTGTAAGAACGCTGCAATAGGCTTGAGCTAGATAAATGATGAATGCGTTTTTGTGTCTATCGTAAAAGTATTATTTTTTAATGCTTGTCTGACCTTCAACAAGACAGTCATATTCCTTTTATTTTGGTCTTAAATCTTCGAATTGTGCAAATTCTCTTACGCCTTCCATCGAAAAGAATAGTTTGTTATATTTGTTATATTTTCGGAAAAATTATTTCTGTAAATTTTTATTGATCGTAAAATTTGTGATATCTTCTCTTTGAATCGCTCAGAATATTTAAAAGTTCTCATTTAAATCTAAATATTCATCTTCATGCATATTTTAGCACATACGTGCAACGTATCGTAACGTAAAAGTTTCCAAAGTAAATTCACGAAAACATTTGTTTTTGCCTATCCCTATTCTTCTGCTGTTCTGAAGAGTTGGTGGGCATGAGAGGGCTTTGATTTAGAACTGTAATCTTTTCTTCTTTGTCATAATTTTTAATTTTTATCATTTTTATTATTTATAGAGAAGGAGATTTTGGATGATGCAAAATTTATTTGCTTATGAATGAACAGTATTAAAAAAGAAAAAAAGCGTGTAAAATACTGAAATCCTTTCAGAAAGTTTATAAGCTTTTTATTGGTACGATAGAGAAAGCGCGTAGCTATGAAATGAAAGAAAAATCACATTAAATTCATAGAAGGTACTGAAACATCGCTGACGCTTGATTTGAATAAAGACTTAGGTATTAGTTTTTTGAAGAAAATAATTTAGATCTACCATAAGAACTGCTTACTTTTCTGAACGAAGAAAGAATTGCTCAAAAAGATTGAAAAAATCCATCAATTTAAAAACAAGACTCTAAATGGTAAATAAAGACGCCAATTGAGCAGTCAAATTTCTCGAGATAAACACTTGACTGAAGCAGAAATTTAAGGAAAGAGATTGACTGCAGAGGATAATCATAAGAAAGAAAACGCGTCCGAGATTTACTTGAAAAGATTATATAAAAAAAGTTTTTTTTAATTTACTGACCGGTAAGATTTTAGAAAATAAGTTAGATTTTTTAAAGGAGCTAACTCAAAAAATTTACAACGAAATGATCAGACAGTCATGTTGCTTGACAATTTGCCAAGAAATGGAGACGTGCATAAGGATTTTGTGGAGGAATATTGTAACACATTTCTGTTCATGTAAATGAGACATTATTTTAAAGCGATCGTGCATCTTTCTGATCGTCAAATAGATAACATTAGAAAAATCTGAAAGTAAAAAATGTGTTTCTTTAAAAATCACAGATGACGAGGCACTTAATTTTGATATACGTTTACAAAAATTTCAAATAAAAAAATTAAAAACAGAGAAAGAATAACTTTGAGCAAAGATCAACTGCATCAGGACAAAAGAGGAGGATTCTTTCCCTTTCTGATTCCTGCTTTGATAGTGTCTGCAAAAGCTGACACTTTAGGCACGATAGGTGCGGTGGCAGGTGTCGGTATGAAAAAACTTAAAAAACTTCTTGGATATGGAACCGTCTCAAAAATACTTCACCCTGAATTTATATGAGCTTTACAAAATAAGCAAGGAGGAACAAAAAGTTCGAACGTAATTTAAAATATAAAAAAGGATTTAAAGGAGTTTTTACTCCATAGTTTCTTCTCAAAAGGATAAAGAAATTCCGAAAACGCTATTATCAATTTAGATGTATCTATAGGACATCAAAGCCTTTATGTTTGTTATTATAACCGTCTGAATGATATTTTTTAATATTTTGACTCTTTTGCTGAATACACGAAATTAAGGAACACGCCTGAAAATATAGCAAAATATCTCAAAGTGTTAGAGAAAAAACAATATATACTGGCAGTATTTTACAAAATCCTTTATCTCTTAACTGCGTTTTTTCAGCACGAAATATATAACTGAAAGATATAAAAATCAATCAGCTTTAGGAGTTTTAAATTCTTTTACTCAAACCACTACACGATTACAACGAAAAATTGTTATATATAAATGATGTGTTTGATTTTAAATTCGGGACATAAATCGGAATAATTCACTGCCGAATCTGCTCTTCGACTTAAAATTTAAAATGTAGCACTCGAGGGTTCACCATGTTTTTTCATTAGTACGATATAAGTTAAAATAACGGAAATAATATATTTAAGTACTTTTATGGATTTCAGTGGTTCGATTTCATTACTCCAGACGTAAATTATACCATTGCAGAAACGATTATTTGGAAGATTATTTCTTTAACTACTTAAGAAAAAGTAGGAAAATATGAATCATCCATTAAATTTTGTATTCTAAGAGCTAGACAATGCTATATTGTAAAATTAGTGAACGGATATAAAAAGATTTACCTGTAAGTAAAGTGCATAAAATACTAGGACTTGAAGACAAAATTTATGAAAAAGGTGAACAAGAAGGAGAATACATCGGCGACAAAACGAAAATAACGGTATCCTACATTCACTGTATATTGCCAAAGGAGCTTTGATCAACAAAAAGACGCGTGATATTATTCTTTCGTATACAAATAAATACTTACTATCAAATTATCAGCCAAACTGTAGAAATGTTTGATAAGCCTGTAGAGTCATTAGGTTAATTGGAAGCAGAAAAGATGAAAAATATGCAACCGCCTTCGCCGGGAATCACGGACCTCTGAAATACCGGCTCAGTGTGCAAAACCACTACATTACGAAGGCACGCTAGGAAAGTGGGAGAAATACCTTATATACTCCCCTTTTTAAAGGGCGACTAGGGTTTTAGGGGAC
The DNA here is from genome assembly GCF_044657685.1 of Stegodyphus dumicola. NCBI lineage: Eukaryota > Metazoa > Arthropoda > Arachnida > Araneae > Eresidae > Stegodyphus > Stegodyphus dumicola. Next base: position 190,480,573 of record NC_140781.1, read on the forward strand.
CTAGTTCTCAAATCCTGGGTGCAGAGAATCATCAACCACAACCCTTTTAGTTCAGGCGTCACTTGTAGAGTCATTAGGTTAATTGGAAGCAGGAAAGATGAAAAATTAACAACCGCCTTTGCCGGGAATCGAACCACGGACCTCTGGAACACCGGCCCAGCGTGCTACCGTTACACCACGAAGGTACGCTAGGGAAATGGGAGAAATACCTTATAAGCCTATATTTTTAATGTATAACATGAAGAAGGTAAGAATATTGCAAAGAAATTTACAAATCAAAAGAATGAATTATTGAACCTGAACAAGAAAGAAGTGAAAAACTATTTAATATTTGAATTAGAAAATGAGGAAATGGGGTATTTAGAAAAAATGTACAGTTTATTTTTAAAGATTTCTTCCATATAAATGAATCATCTTAGATATTATCAAAAGAGTAGAGAAATCCAAGAAAGAGGGTTTTTTAAAGATACTTTATCTATAATTTGCAGTCAAATATTAACAAAAACTAAATCTGTTTTAATAATATATTGAGAGATATACTCTCTAAGAAGAGTAAGGATTTGAAAAGATATAAGCCGTATATCATTTCTAAGTAAATGGGAAAGATTTATGATCTAAGTAACACGAATTATAATTACAATCGAGATTAAAGTGTTATGAATATAACAAAAATTAAAACAAATGCTGATCTGAAGGACGAAAATGCAAATTTTGCTCAAGAGTTTATATGACTGTTTTCATATGGTTTTCATTCGCGCTAGCAAGTATTTGTGAAATTCAGGGGTTACTACTAGACGAAATTTTGTTTTAGATTTGAAGTGGCACTGAATTTCAGTTTATTGCATATATAAAATGTCACTTTCTCAATGGTAGTTGAGAATGTCATAGAAAATAGTCTCAAGAGTTCTTTTCAGCAGTCCGAGCTTACATATTTGTTTGAATATTATGTAGAACTCTCATTTTTATCAATATGATATAATTATGTATTTAAAATTATTTTCTTATGGTGGGCCGCAAAAACATTTAGGCAAGAGCCGAACACAGCCTGAGACTAGCGAGTTTGTCATGCGTGCTGTAGAGATAGGAGACGAAGACAAGTTTTTGTGTGATAAAAGAGACATGAGTAAGCTAATGTTTACTTGCACTTGATTACATATCTATCTTAAATAATAAAAGATTGACATATGGAGTAAAATATGACCAATAACGGCCTTAGCACTAAACGAAAATTTGAATAAATGTTAAAATATAAAAACTAAGTTGTGTATCAAATTCTGAGACTGCTTGCTTAAATGGCATTAACAAAGCTAATTCTTCTAAACAAAAGGATTCTGTCTCATTCAGAGAGTATTATTTTGAAATTATTTTAATACAACTTGGATTATTTAATATGTAGCTTGAAATGTACGTCAATAAATAAGCCCTGATCAAGTTAGTCTAAACCTATGTTAAACGTCTTGCTGGAATGAGAATTAGCTGCTAAATAGAAAAACAATTTCTAATACTAAATTTAATACTACTACTAAATACTAAATTTAAATTTACTAAAGTTAGTTCTTAGACAGACATGTGTCTTGATAATGTACATTAGTGCGAAACCAGAATTCACGTGTAATAATAACCGTCAGGTAACTTTCTTCAGAGTCTTCATTCCATTACGACAAGAAACTCTTGAATTTATTATCATAATTAACTAACATAAAACAGGATCCCGAAATGAAAAACTTCGTCTTTCGAAATGGGGCATGAAACTTAAGCAAGTGGACTTGAAGTTAATAATATGAAAATCTAGAACCTTATAATTGGCCGTAAAGTTATGCAACAAAGTTGGTGCACTCTCTAATTGGCCATAAAATTATGCAACGGACTTGAGACTGTGATATTTCTCAAAATATTTTCGGAGTCTGACGCAACCGAAAATGTATTAATGACCAATGAATAACAGATAATTATTTGTGCAGCCTTATAAATTGATGTTTTGATGGAAAATTTGTTCTTCTGTCTATTAAAATATAAGCAGCATCATTCAATTATTCCATTCAAATCCATATAAATAGATTTTTAAATTAAGTAAATTTTATTTTCAGATTTACCTTGTTGAGCAATCAGATTAGAAAGAATCATTAATCAGAATATTTTACAAAAATCAAAATGAGAATTAGAAATCAGAATAATTTACAAATTGATATCGACACAGTAAGGAGTTCATGATATTGATTTGAGTATTGAAAAAAAGGAAAAAACACTTCAAAAATCCTTTTTATTAAGTATGAAAAAAGTATAGTTCGATATTTTGTTTCTGCCTTACGAAAATAATTTGATTGCTTGAAATAACACAAATGCACATATCGAATGCACTTCGTCTTACTTCGTTAAGAAAAATTATATGATGGTTAGGTTATTTGATTTATGGCAATGCACTCGAGGATTATCTGTTTAAGGGAAGGAACGCCTTCGAAAACGACTCCCTAACGGAAACTGTATTCACAATACACATGGAAGGAAATACGAAAAATCACCATATAGACGTGTTGCTTAACCGGGTTCGAATATGAGTTAAACTATCAGCATTCAGTATTCTTAAACACTCGGCTAGCTGTCAGATAAAAACTCTTTTAATTTAACTTAAAAGGAAACTTTACACACAGGTAAATGTATTAAGTATACATAATGTTTCCTCTTCAATCAGTGAAAATTATGATTCTTGAATGTTTATTTGTTTTTTCCATTTTTAATTAAAATATCAGAAGCAGTTAAATAAAATTTCACTTTGAGCAAGAAAATTAATGTTTTAACTCAATTTAATGAAAATAAAAATGCACTTATTTAAAGCATTGGTTTATACTAAATTAAAATATTAAGACGTGCTTACATTTCGTTTACATTAACAGAAATCAACATTTTTTTACGTATGTTTGTTAAAAGACAACTCAATAATCATTCCATGTGATAACAGGTAGCGTTAATTTGCTAACTGTTATCATGTGTTAATAATTAGAACCAGATAAAGTTCACAAAGCCAGCATATGGAAGGTAACGAAGTTGACAGTAGTTTTTACTTCTCAACCTGCTTATGGTTAAAGCACTGTTACAAAATTTCCAAAGCCTAAATCATGGCATCTATTGCTTAACAGCAACTACACAAGGTTTACGAATGCATTTTAAAAATGCGTCTTTAGATATAACATGACTGTTACATCACACTATTAAGCTTTCATTTGCAGATTCAACATGTAAAAATAATATCAATTTTGGGAGTAATGTCCCGTGTAATACGGATCCAAACTTTTTTATTTCCAGAAAATTTCTTCAGCCAAAATTCAAAGAAGCACGATTAAACAAGATACTAGAACGCAAGCAAAAACTTAGTTAAACCCTACTATTTTTCTAACATCGAATTTTCCAGAACTTATGAGCGAAGTAAAATGGATACTTAAGTAAAATAATTATATTTAAATAGATACTTAAGCGAAGTAATCCTATTTAAATGAAAACATTTAATATTTATTAAAGAACAATGAAGAATTTAAAAAACAATATTCAGATTAAGAATTAATACTGCTCATCAAAGTGATTTGGAGAAATTTATAAATAGTTCCAGGTTACATATCAATTGCAATATGCATCTCTTCTCATGCTGCTATTTCTTTAAGGATGAAAAATTATCGAATTGAAAACTTATGCAAAAGGTTTGGTGTTGGTGTATTTAATTACGGCAAAGCACACTAGGGCTATCTGCCTAAGAGGAGGGATGCCTTTCGTGGAGGACTTTCTAAGTGAAACTGGCTCGTATACACGTTACACATGGGGAAAACCACGAAAACACCCATGCAGCCAGCCCGTTCGCTGGATTCGAACCTCGGACCGAACTACCAGTGTTCAGCGACTTTACCGCTCGGCCGCTGGTGGGCTGCAAAAGGTTTGAGTTCTTCTGTTGTATTTGCGAGAAGTCGCACAGACGTGACTTCGACATTAATTCGATTTCTTAAATTACTATTTAAAATGATTTGCAAATTTTAATATATTTTAATTTTTATGTGACACTATTTCCCAGCCATGATGTCCCTCCTGCAAGACTAAATTAAGTGTATGCGATACAAGGCAAATGTTCAAAATTGGTCAATCATATAGCCGCTTTTATATTTGCTGCATTGTCTGTTATGCAGACACATATTTTATTTTGTATGTCCTAATGGGAAGCAAGGTACATATTCGGCTGTGTGTCGCTCATGACACTCAAAACAGCCCATAAGTCCAGACTTCAGATCTAGATGTTGAGAGTCCAGGAAAGTATTACTCAATGTGTTATATCTTGTAGGTGCACATAATATTGAATTTTATTAGGTTTACAATAATTTAATTTTTACCCCATATCACGTTTTTATTTATTGCATTAATCATGCATTACTTATTTGCGCGGCTGATCCTAGCGGATTGCGGCAAGATGGTGTACAGCCAGCACTGTCTAGATAAATGAATGAAGTCTAGGGGTTGCACCTAGACAAGAGCCAGTGTACCTCGAAGCGAGTGTTTCAAAATTCGAAAGAAAATAACTGTGAAATACTAAGGAGCTAGATGGCAGAGATTTTTAAAGAACATCTCCCACATCTCATGTTTAAGCCAAATTCCCTTGGAAAGTCTTCATGTACATCTCTAATCTTTTGAAGAATACTTCCTACAAAATCTTGCCTATTCTCTAAGACAGATTTCATTGGAAACTCCTACACATGTGCGATCTTTCAAATACAAACATCTTTCTATTATGAGACACCTCCCATGAAGGGATATTCCATTTTCAAATAGAAATTCTCTTGGAACCCTACCAGTGACAATAATACCTTTTAAACATTACTTTAATAAAGTATCTACTCTTCTAATTATAATAAATAATGGGATAATTAATTAATGAATTATTAATCATAACTATGCATTAATAAATAAAGTTTTAATAATAGTATGATCATGCATAATTATGCGATACCAAGAAAAAAACTTACATGTTGATTCTTAACACGTAAGCAAGTCAAGGCAGAATGATAAAACCTGCAAACACATGCATATGGACAGAAGGGAGTTTTAATATTTCCTTTAAATTATTCCCCCTATTTTTAACATTTATATCAGTATGCATATCAAATATTACCATTAAATGGTTTAATACATTTGTCCGGGTCTATAAAGCTATTGAATGGGCAAGATAACGTATGCACCTTTAGCTGCACAGGTAACTAATACAGGAACACTCTAAGCATACATTTACAAATTTTTTCTTACCCCTGTAAACAGTTCTGATAATATGGTTTTTAGTTAGACGAGACATAGGTTGACATAATATAATTTTTAGTGAAGAGACCTAGGTTGTTTAGTTGAAGAGACATAGGTTAGAAGAGACATAGACATTGAGAGACATAGGTTTACAGCCGATTTCCAAATGCCGAGCATTACATTGCGTTACACTTGTCAACATCGAACCATTGGAATAGGGTTTAAGTGAACATGTGCAATGACGCACCGAATTTCCAAACCACAGACGCCGAAATGAACCCAATCAGCCGTGCAAATAAGTAATGCATGACTAATGCAATAAATAAAAAAGTGATATGGCGTAAAAATTTAATTATTGTAAACCTAATAAAATCCAATATTATGTGCACCTACAAGATATGACACATTGAGTAATACTTTCCTGTACTCTCAATATCTAGATCTGAAGTCTGTATTTATGGACTGTTTTGAGTGTCATGAGTGACACACAGCCGAATATGTACCTTGCTTCCCATTAGGACATACAAAATAAAATATGTGTCTGCATAACAGACAATGCAGCAAATATGAAAGCGGCTATATGACTGGCCAATTTTGAAAATTTGCCTTGTATCGCATACACTTAATTTAGTCTTGCGGGCGGGAAATAGTGTCTCGTAAAAAATAAAATCTATTAAAATTTGCAAATTATTTTAAATAGTAATTTAAGAAATTGAATTAATGTCGAAGTCACGTCTGTGCAGCCTTCGACAACATAGCGGGAACAGACATTTTTAGAGGAGTAAATAAAGGTTTGATTGAACAATTTACATATTTGACTGAAAACACTTCACGTGAAACAGCCGATTTCCAAATCCCGAGCATTACATTGCGTTACAGTTGTCAACATCGAACCATTGGAATAGGGTTTAAATGAACATGTGCAATGACGAACCCGAATTTACAAACCACCGACGCCGAAATGAACCCAATCATGCTTGATGAAACACTATCCTTTCTGGCTGTTATTGACAGGTACTCCACCGCACATACAAATTGATCTAGAGCCAGAAGTTCTCTCGATTATGATGACACGATCAGACGTCCATTGCAGCTGAATTTTCGTACTTGGATGCACTAAGGTGGTGCGCGCCTCGTACACTTCAGTATGCAAAGGAAGTAGAAAATTCCTATATCCTTTTCCTATTACTCGTCGACTATCGTATTTCCTTTCTTCCTCCGTTTTCCCTCAAAAGCTATCATAGTTGATCTTCATTCAAGGGGAATCCTTTTCTTCTGTAGATATCAAACTTAAAACACTCCGCAGTGTGGCAAGATATGATAAAACTTGATTTTAATCGAAAAATGGAATTCGAGAAAGACATCTACTGTTATAGTACTTTTATAGCTAATACTTTGAAGCATAAAAACGAATACTTTAAATCCCGTTTCTCCTCCCCATGCTTTAAACAGAAACAGCCGATCGTGAGACTGTTGCACGGAAGTTCTTAGTTGAAGCTTTCGTAGGATGATATTTCATCTGATTTCGAAACGGCGCCTTTTATTTTGATTAATTTGATTACTTCTCGTGAGTAGTTTTACTACATATTTAACATTTTGTAAACAGTGCTGCAGAGTTTTAAAATAGGGCTGTTAAAGTGTTAGTTCTCATTTTAATTTTCTAACTAGTTATTTTAAGTTGCTTTCCTATCAAGCCTCATTTCATTTGCCTGCCAGAATGTAAATTTTGAGCGCGCGCGATATTTGAATTAAGTAGAATGAAGAAAGTATTTAAAGGAAGGTTTTTGGAGGGTGGAATCAGAGCGTTTTCTGTCTGATGAAAGGCCACGTTGCTGATGTTGATTCTGTCGACTAGAATTCTGCTATGTTGAATTATTCTTGCCATTAGGCTTGTTTACGAAGACTTTGGTCAGAGTCAGCCTGTGCACTATTTATACTATGATTTAGTTAGGCTTCATTAATTTGAGTTTATCCATTATCTTTGATTTAAGGCAAGCGTTTTGGCTGGCCTGTAAGCAGGAGTTGGTGCCGTCTGTTAATATTTTTATTAATAAAAAGGTCCTTTAAAACTCGTCCCTCTCTTTGTGGTATTTATAAGACACAGTGGAAAATCAATGGCTGTCTTTTTACAGTTCTGTTATGACTGTATGCTTCCTAAGAAGACCGGATCTTATAAAATTTTGCAGTTGTATAGGGTTCTTCAGAAAAAGTAAGAAAAGCGAAAAACAGTAACGTTTAGTCTAGCTCCGAGTTAAACTGAGCACGCTCTTTTCACTTCCATTTATCAGTGAAATAGGACGATAGGACAGGTTTAATTTTTTTTTTTTTTTTTTTTTTTTTTTTTGTGATTTTGTACGATTTCTATTAAAATATTCTTTTAGGTAAAATATTATAATGTTCTTGAACTAGTCGTATGTTTAACAAATGTGCAATTTAATACTTATTTATTTTAAATAGTTATAGCATCATTAGATGTTGTTGTTCTTCTCGTATCTATGATAAACCTTATTCAAATAGTACCATTGGCGGAGATGATAGCCCTTGCAATCTGAAAAATGTTATCATCATGGAGGTTTTGTCTTTAAAGACTCCAATTTTTAGCAATTCAGCAAGGATGGCCGGATAATAAAAAATGTATGCAGTTGCCCGTTCTCAGTTATCACAGTTCCTGGGATAACTGAGATAATCTTCTTAGAATTATCATTGATCATTGATTTCCTACCCTCTTTGTCAATTTTGAAACCGCTGTTAAGGTCAGCTCTAAGTTTGAGAATGGTTTTAGTTATAAGTCAATCTCCATAATATCATAGATAATAACAAGAAAAGAAATATTTAGCATCATTATAAGATACCACAAAAATAAACTTTAAACATCGTTAATATTTTCATGAAAAAATGTCGTAAAACTCACTGTATGTCCTCAGGAGCTCTTAAAGGATGAAAATCGAGAATTATGCCAACTAAATCCGAATTCTAGTCTAGATCATTGCATGTTGAAAGATCAGAAACCGACTTCTGTTTTTTCAAGCATTATTATGAACCTCTAATAGCAAAATACCGTAGATAGTCAGTAATAACTTCTGAATAGAGTAACTAATGAACTAAGCGCAAAAAAGGGAAGAAATACGGGAATCTGTTTTTCGTGAGAAATTAAGTTATGCAACTCAAATGAATTTGAGCACATCTGGAAGCACGCTTGCTTAAATTAGTGCAAGAAATCGCTGTATGTTTTTTACAAGTGCGATCAATGATAAAAAAAGTTCGCCAAGTGCATTCAAAAACACCAACTCTATTTATGTCAGAGGAATATGTCTTAGGTTTAGTGGCAGAGGTCAAATTATCTAGGTAACAATATAATCTTATTAGAATAAGTAATTTTGACAGTTTTTCATCATATAAAATTCTGCAAATTGATAAAAAAGAACTGTCACCTTAAAAATGAGCTAATGAAAATATACTCGATTTTGCAGGTGTTCATTTGAAAGCGCTTTTGGATTATACCGTTGAACCTTTAATAATGAACAAAAACGTGCTGTAACATCACTTAGCTGGAGGAATCGGAAAACGTTTCATAGATTATAAAGTGGCGGTTTGAAGGCTCTTTAACAGTATAGTTCTTACAAATAAGTATTCCATGGAGTCGAACGATTTAGCAGTATTTGTAATATTTACTGAAAATATGCTCAAATTACGTCAAGATATTTAGGGGAAAGTTATCCGTGGCCACCCACACAATTTTATTATTACTATTATTGAAAATAACATCCTCTGCTCTTACCGATTAGACCAGCAATTGTCAACCGGTGGTACGCAAAAAACAAAGTTTTTTAGTTATTAAATGAAAAAATTAAAAAAACATCCTGTTTCAATGCTTTCGCCAACAGTCGTTAATTTATGCGATCTGAGCTTTGTTCAAGGTCAAAAGCTGCTCTTATCAAAATAATCTGTTTGTATTTTCACAATATTCTTTTAGCCATGGACACTGTAGGGATTTATATTTATTTTGAATAACCAATTAACTTTACCTTCTTTCCTATAAGCCTTCATTCCCCTTATTGTCAATGCCAGTATATTTAATTTGGTCGAGCGCGTGAAGTAATACAAATTCTACCTCGAGGAGAAAAAGTTTACATACTGAGTTTCTAGAACGGTAAGTTAGACAGTGTGGGCAAGCGCTGTACCTTTGTAGCGTCACTTCTGGTTCTGCATTTATTGCTGGTTAAAGTGGCGTAACAGCTATTACTATTCTGCCACTAGATTTCGACGCTGCTTTAAGTAACAGGATTATCTGAGCCCTGTAGAGTAATTCTACTGCTTGTTAATATCTTCGAAGTTTTCGTTTAGCTCTTGTTATTTGACTTAGCAATTGTCAAGAATCGAGGAACTGTGAATTTTAAAAAGTTGTAATAAATATAATAATATTATTAGAGTTGTAATACCCTTCTGTGTGGTTCTTACACGTACTTCAGCGGTCACATCAGAAGAGAAACAAGTATATATTACAACATAACAAAATTTATCATAAATGATGTTTTTAAAATGAATAATCGAAAGGAATGTTGTAGTTAATGGTAAATAAAGTTAAGTTCCTATAAAAAGATAATAATATCTCATTAATTCGTTTAGAGTGGGATCAATTCATTAGCATGTCTACACTTTATGACGTCACCATATTGGTGCTCATATTGCTCTGTTTTCAAGTAGAATAATTTTTTCCCTCGATTTGCTGTCTCTGACAGCAGGTATTTTGTCTTCCTGTTGCTTTGTATTCCTTACGTTTCTACACGATTTGAGAATATCGTCGTTTGATTTTCAAAAGCTTGCAGTGTATTTTGCATTTAAATATTTGTGAAAAAATACTCAGACAAACCTAGATTTTCAAAATGAAAACATTGCTAGGATTGACTAAGCAAAAATGTGATGATTCGCAAGTGATAGATCCAGAAAATCTACTAGCACAAAAAATACTAAAGAGAAGAAAATATTTATAGAAAATATAATGAAAGTTATTTATCATTTGGGTTTACTTGGGATGGAGAAGAAATGGATCCTCAACCTCAATATGGTGCTTGCAGTGAACTATTATCCAATCAAAGTATGAAACCATCGTTTCTTAAAAGACATCATAAATCTAAGCATGCCAGTTTAAAGGATAAAGCTGAAGAATATTTTAAGAGGAAATTATCGAAGTTCAAAAATAGTAAATAAGTAATGAAAGGTTTTGTTACTTCGAGTTTTTTCACATTGAAACTTATACAATAACTAATTATTGCATAAGTTTCAATACAATAACTCTGGAAGCTAGTTATTGTATTGAATTTCCAAGACTGGGCAGGCTCACACTATTGTAGAAAATTACTCACACTATTGTAGAATATTATCAACAACTAAAGATATAGTTTTAACATTATTCGACGAAAAAGCGGCTAATAAATTTAATAATATTTCGCTATCAAATGATACAGTAAGACGACGAATTTATGAAATGGTAAACTCCGTAAAAGAGACAAATACAGTGAGTATTTCGCATTGCAATTAGATGAAAGTACTGATATAACGAACTTTGTTCAATCATTAGTTTACATATATTTCAAAGAAAATAAATGAATCGCCGAAGAGTATTTATTTTGTGAATCTCTTCATGATAGAGCAAAAATTTTATCTCTAAGAATGATATTGCTTGGAATAAATGCATTATCATATGCAGTAACGGAGCTCGGGCTTTGATAGGAAAACATTTCGGTGTTATTTCTCAAATAAAGGAAGTAGCACCTGTGACTAAATTTACTCACTGCTCCATTATGAAGCTTTAGTAGCCAAAACAATCCCCGAAAACTCGAAACGTTTTTGCATCAAGCTGTGAGAATTGTTAATTTTATTAAAAACCGAGATTTCAATTCAATAATATTTATGATTTTATGTCATGAGATGGGCAGTGAACACGAAACGCTTTTGTTATATTACGAAGTAAGATCGGCAAATCCTGGGTGAGGAGAATCATCTCATCCAATACCCTTTTAGTTAGGGCTCCACTGTAGACACATTAGGTATTTTTTAGAAGCAAGAGAGATGAAGAATTAGCAATTGCCTTCGCCGGGAATCGAACCACAGACTTCGGGAATACCGGTCCAGCGTGCAGAACCACTACATCACGAAGGCACGCTAGGAATGCGGGAGAAATACCTTATAAGGTTAATCAATACCTTCACCTCTAGTAGACATGTGCCAAGAATATAGTGACAGTAGTGATGAAGATAATAGTGCTAAACATATACTATGTAAAAACTTAGTTTATATTACTTTTCCTATAGAAAAGTTTAGTTTACGTATTATTTCTGTAACAAAAATTAGTTTATAATATTATTTAATAAAGAAGATGATGAAAATTACTTTTCTCCTGAAACTTCTGCTTTGAACCAACTGCGCATTTTGTAAGCATTTAGTTTATGTATGAATAAGCATTTGAAGATGATTTATTTTCTTTATTTATTATCACTTGAAATTTATATCACTATTTATTATCACTTTATTTATTATCACTTGAATTAATTTTAGCTTCGTTAAATAAATTTCTAAAGCGTCTACGAACTAAGATCGTATTTTAGGTTCTCTTGCTTTACTGTACGCTCGCCCGAACCCTATCTAAACTGCTTCCTCGTCCCCCCTGTCCTTTGTTCTCTGAACATCTTCTATTTCTTAACTTTTCGTTTTCTTTTCCTCTTGTGAGAAACAAATTCACCATCAGTTCACCACTAAGTCATTTCTCACTCTCACGTTTCTCTTCCTCCTACATTTTTTTCAGATTCTCTGCTTTACACAGCATTCTCACAACTTAGCCCCTTTCTTAATTAATTATCAGAATTGCTGCTCAATCCGACTACGCCTCACATCATCTTATATCAGGAGAAGTGAATATCATATCATTGTCTCGAAAGCCAATCAGAACCACGAGGAGTTGTAAAGTGATGCAACTGCAATTACCACCGCATCGATCGAGAGAGAACCTAATTTTCGAATATCCTGCCGGCGTGGGGCTGAAGACAAACGTCTATTCACTAAAAGACTGTCAGAAAGTAAAGAAAGCAGAAAACACGAAAAAAAATCAGCTATGTCTTCACTGGGATTCGATCTTCGGACTTACTAATGCTAGACGGAAGTTGTTTCCAATAACACCACGAAGCGAAGTAATAAAGAAGGGAAAAAATGACTCTACAGTCTGATTACACATAATACATATAACCGAAATTTGAATACAGCAGTTTTTTCCATAAAACTACGCCTGTTATCCAACAGATAAGGCACATTGTTTTCACTTAATACACAGCAGGTCCATTAAAAAAAAAAATAAAAAAATAAAAATAAAAAAAAAAACTTGTGGGGTCTCTATTTTCGCAACCGTTTGTCACAGAATATATTTCCAGTTGTTAAAATGTTTTAAATAAAGCAACTATTCACGTTTTGACTTTTTTAAATTAAAAATTCTTTATTTAGTAAAAGTTTATACTTATCGTAAAAGTAAAATGCAGAACGTTTGATTCGTATATGATAAAAATTAACGAAACCTTTTAAATTCAAAATAGGAAATTTTTGCCATCATTTTCGGCTTTCCTTGATATATTTTAAAAATAAACTGGAATTATGAGGGGGCGATTTTTTCCGTCTACTTATAGAGGCATTAGGTTGTTTGGAAGCAAGAGATAAGAAAAATGTGCAATGCCCTCGACGGCAAGCTCGAATCTCGGAACTCTCGAATACTTGCCGAGCGTGCTGACCATTACACCACGAAGGTATGCTGAGAAGGCGGAAGAAATACCACATATACTAATTCACCGAGAGTGTTTGGAATGTATGTATCTACTTTACCTTTTTTTTTTTTTGTTATGCCTTTGTGGCTTGTCCTGTCCCCTCGTAGCTATATGGCAGGTTTAGCCTGCTAGGTGGGCTGGCGGCCAGTGCTTAGAACTAACTAACTAACCATATATACTATCATTCAGTGACATTTCTTTATGATTTACTTACGGTGCTGCGTTTTTTAATTTATAACTGTGTTTCGTTTTGTACGCCAAATGCATTTTTCATGCAAGTAGTTTAAACTCAGTGGCGTAACAGCCCTAATAGCCCAAGGCCTGCAGTGCCCGAAAATCTGCTTTCTTGACCTTGGTCCCCTGGCTGCGTAGGCAAATGCCCTGAACAATTGGTCAGTTTGTAGCAGGAACCCCAGTGTTTAGTCCCCAAGTGAACTTGGTACTCATTTTATCGACCCAAGTGATGGAAATCAAGGGATGAAAAGCTGAGTCGACCTTGCCCGGCCCGGGAATCGAACCCCTGACCTGTGGTGCTGCTGCGAGATACGCATTAATAATCATTAATTAAAATTAAAATTAATTAAAATTAATAATTAATTAATTAAAATTAATAATTTATACATTTTTAAATAATAAAAAGGCCTTAATAATATCCACATGCAGTTCTTTTATTTTAGGAGCAAAATTTAATACGCATACAAAACATAATCTTCTTCATTTTTAATTTATGGAAATAATATTATGAGCTGGTTATGGACTAATACTGCAGCCTGTGACTATTTTCAGAAGTCCGAATTCTGTAAGATTATAAGAATAAAATCTATATAATATGAATAAGATCTTCGTTTTCGAAACATTTGCAATGATTAAAACGCTTTACTATATCCGGCATAGCAAGCCGCGTATTTAATCTGTTAATAAGGGAAACCTTTTTCTATTATTTTTAGTTACGTAAAAATTTATATATCTCACTCTTCGATATGAATACGACATCTGAACGTTATCTCAAAATTTAAATATCATGGTCAATTTTTGTCGTCTGTGAGTCAAGTGTTTTGTGTTTTATTTTCTGGAATAAGCGTAAATGTACCATATCTATGTAACTACTGATCGGTAGCGTGTAAAAATATGGATTGCGTAGATTTTACAAAACTGATTTTTAAAATTTAAAAATAGCATAATAGGTGTAACTTTTTAATTTAAAGCTTTTTTTTTTTGGAACTGGAAGTATACGCCTGGGACCAATAGTTGCGAAAATAAGGGCTGCATGAAGACTTTTACGGTGTATAAAAGTCTCTTCAGATAAAAGGGAATGAATGATGAAGACGCAAAGAAACTTGAAGCCAACCCTTGGCACTGCTAAAAAAATAACACTTTGTCCGCCAACGGGTAGTCACGGGCATTGCGGATTTTCTGAGTGTTTCTGAGCCTTTCAGAAAAGAGTAATCAATCATGTTTATTCGATCCATTCCTGAATATAAAATTGAACGATTTCAAAACAACAAACGTATTTCTCAATAGTTTAAATCGTTATTTTACTTTTTATATTTCGTACATGATTCTATAAATCAAAATACCTTTTATTAAAAATGTAGCTTACTGATAATTTTTTCCTAATATTTGCAGCTTTGTTGCAATTAGTAAAAGATAGTCCTAACACCATACATCAGAAAACTGAAGAAAATTTAGATATTTCTTATTTTTATGATGATTTAGATTTTTTAAGTTCTTTATTTTCTGTTGGTTATAATGGCAAACTCTTCTTTCACTGTATTAGGAAGGTCTTCAGATTTCCTTATTTAAGATATTTTCACGAATGCAAAGTAAAAACGTATTATTATAGTTCTAAACGGAGATTCAATTTTTATTTTAAGAATTATAATTTTGTGTCATAGATAAACATTTTTAATTTGCTGGTCATGCTGAAAAAAACCTTTCCGCAAAGTAGAATAAATGCGAGATTTCTACTTTTATGCATGAAAAGAATTTTTACTCGTTCGCGTAAGAGCTTCTCTCTCTTTTCTCTGATCAAAATGTAGAGTTCATTCTGAGAAATTCGTACTACCTATTTCAATAAGAGCGTTTTATTACTGCTTAAAAAGACAACCGTCTTAAACTTAAAGTAGCTTCAAACACCCAGATTTAACAAAACATTCATTAGTTCCTTTTAATAAAATAAATAATATTACTCATGTCACAATAAATTAATCTACTTACAATGAAAAAGAGCTGATACATTCAAAAATGCTGAACAGGTACGGTTAACAGATAACCAATAGTTAACAGGTATTGTGTCGCATCCATAATTAACTATATTTAATTTTTATTATAATAATTGATAATGCAACGCGTGACAGCGAAATACAAAATGAGTGAGATTGCTCAGGTAAGGTGGAGAAAATATCCATAATGAATCAAGCTCTGGCTCAAGAAGGCTTTGTCAGAGCGTGAATCACCATAAACCATCTCTAACAGAAGATTTGAGCAAATGACTCGATGAAACGAAAAGCAATATGGAGAAGTGAAACCAGCAGTGAATAATTGGCTTTCATCACTGCCGACAAGGTTCTATGAGAAGGGAATCCAAAACCTAGTTTTCAGAACCCACAAGAAAGTTCTATTTAAAAAAAAAAAGATAATTATATGGAAATTCAGAAAATAAATGACAATTAAAAAAATATTACATTTTTGCTTTTATTGCAAAACAAACCTTGCTTAAAAATAACCTCAGTATTTAACATTTTTTATAGTTTAAACGACGATTTAGACGCATTTTAACTGTTCAAATTATTTAGCTTTTTACACATTTATATATTATCATCTTAACCTAGATCTAAATATTACATACTGTGGATGCAAACAACTATTTAGGCTAGTTTCGCATAAACAAGAAATATATATCGTTACATATTTCCTAGATAATTGAAAATTCTCCATGTATCGAATAAATTTCTAGTATCCGATCGTGAATATCCCATTTGTCACGCAAACTGACTGTAATATCAAGGGTTGTAAAGTGAAGCATGCGAACTGTTATTCAATATTCTCACCCGTGGCGTGTCAGAATTGTGAGAAATATCCCTCGTTCATGTGCATGTTAACTAAGGTATTACTGTTGCAATGCGGAAGTTATAAATGCTTGAACAGAGTTATTCTCGACTGCATATCTTTGGAGTAAACTACGAATGTTGGAGTTTAAATAACAAACTGAAAAATTTTATAATTTTCTTAAGATTTTAGTCTCTGATTAAAGAGAATCAAACATTGTGAAAAACGTACGCTTGGAAGCAAATAAAAGTTTATTCCATGAGATAAAAGACCTACATATATGCAAACTTTTAACTTTTTCATGTAAATGCTCCTGAGAAAGTTATGAAATATGTACTGTGTCTCATGTTTTAACCAATTCATTGCACACTGAAACTTAGTAACGCTTTTGCCTATGCTTTTACAACTATGTAATTACGTGAGCTATAAGCAATAATTTTTGCTATGTAATTATTCCGTCATAAGCGCCTAAAAGTGATATGTTAATCTCTCTAACGTATTAATTTTAGGCCTCTTTAAACTGCCTCTCTGTTTAACTCTGAAATTGCCTGCATAAGGTGCTCATATAATTAATCCGCTTTGTATTTATATACATAGACTGCTTTAACAATACTTATATATCATTTCATTCTTAACAGTTTATAGGAGACGCGTAGTTCGTTTTCATATAAATTCCTTAATTAATAAGTTAATTCAAACTAACTTATTCAGTAGTTGAATAAGTTAATTTGAATTCAAACTCCAAATCTTTATATAACAAGCATTCGCGTCCTTTTCTGTAAAAAGCTTCTGTATAAAAACACGACATCTAAAGGCGATAATCATCTATTTTTCCTTCGTGGATATAAAACCTCGTCCTTCTTAAGAAACAATAAAAAAATAGAAGATCAATTAAGAATTCAAATCAAATTTCATTTTAAAAAGTATGATTTCATACAGGCTTTAAAATAAATCTTAAATGACGCATAGATTTTTGTACAGGACTACTTAACATATGGCTTTAGAAACATACGTTACAGGTTGAAATAATAGTTTATAACAATTATTAAGTAGACATATTATAAATCACTTGAGCTAGATCACTATAAATTACAACGAGCAGAGATATGAAACTTAAAATAACGGTAAAATTTATTAAGAAGAGCCCTGCTGTGGCTTGACAGATAAAATTAAAGATCCTATGTAAGCTCGAATGCAAAATACTTGTGCTCTGTGAATAAGCAGTTCGTGGGTCCGCCTGTGTGGTAAATGTCCTGCTGGCGCAATTAACTTTAATATTGACAAAAGACGGAAAAAAAAACCAAGCTACTAACATTTCTAACGTTTTCCTCCTTTTAAAATATTACTACTTCTTACCATCTACATTGCAACTGACCTGAGTGCTTATTTACTTCCAATTAGTCTTCAGAAAAGACGGCGATAGTTTTGTCTCTTAGTAATTCTGGAAAGAAAAGTTTTGTTAAAAAATTTCAAGCACAATATATTATGTTATAAGGTATTCTCTCCCTCCTTCCATCATACCTTCGTGGTGTAATAGTTATCACATTCTGCGTGCATTCAAGAGGTCCAGGTTCGAGTCAAGGCGAGGGCATTGCTCATTTTTTACGTCTCCAGCATCAAAATAATCTAATGACTCTACAATGCCGCCCGAACTAAAAACGGTGGTGGATGATGATTCTTCACCACTAGAATTTGACGATTGGGTCTCCTAATCCCCAGTCGCCCTTTAAAAGGGGGAGTATATAAGGTGTTCTCTCCCTCTTTACTGCATGCCTTCGTGGTGTAATGGTTAGCAAACTCGGCGCATGTTCGAGAGGTCCATATTTGAGTCGCGGCGAGGGTACTGCACATTTTTCAGGTCTCCTGAGTAAAAAAAAAACCTAATGACTCTACAATGTTACTGTGTACATTCTCTGTAAACCTCTTTCTCGTGTACTATCGTGTGTATCAAAAACAGAGCTTTAAAGTGATAGACAACTATAAACAAACATGTTGATCGTAATCGTCTCAATGTATTTTCTTTTTTAATTTAATTTGAGAACTAGTGGTTTGGCAGTATTAGACGGGAACGGCGCATATTTTTCGTATTTTTAAGAGAAATAAAATGAAGGTATAATGACTGACGCAAGTGCTCACAAAGGAGTCGTAATTTTATCAAAGTTTGCGAAATCTCTTTATCATGGAAACACCTAACTAATAGGTGGGCGACTTTTGCCTCCCGTGAAAGGACAGACAATTTACATCCATGCCTTTTTTGGGATTCGAACCTTGGACCCTTGGTACGGCAGTCAGAGTCACTAACCACTCTCCCGTCTAGGTTTCAGCTCTGAAAGGTAGTATACGGAATATGATAAAAGAAATTTGAATAAGAAACAGTATTGTTCAATGCTGCTCCATTTTGAAAATTTTTATGTGCAGCCTTCTTTATTTAGAATTATTACATGTGGTTGTCAAAAAGTTATCTCCATTTATCATTATTGGTTTAGATCAAATTGCTACTTGCAGAGATCTTGTATGCGTTTTTGAAAATAACATGGGTAACCTAAGTCGTGATAAATAACAAATTGCATGCATCAACTTTGTCAGTTTTCCATAGATGTATTCTTATTATAGATGTTCAGTGCAGTATTAAGAAATAGATCACATAGTCTTTGCTATAGGACAGCTAGATTTTCATTTTATTCTCTACATTATGTAAAAATAAAATATAATAGTATCACCTGAAGAATAATTTCGAAGTTAAAGAACTAATTTCTTTTCTACAAAATGGAGAATGAATAACTGAGCTGGCAACAGAAGAAATCTTTTTAATGGCCACTGATACACCTCATAAAATACACCCTTAAAATCTAAAAATAACATTAAACTTATAATATTTGTTATTCAGTTCAATAAAAAGATAATATAAATTGACATTTATGAATTTAAGTTACGGATGCAAAGGATAAGTGCAAAAGTAACGAAATGCAAAACACAGTTCTGAAAATGGACGGAATGTAAAAATTTTGCTTCTCTAATTTAAATGCAAATTATTTTTTCCCAAAATAGTTTAAATCCTATCTTTTTTACAATCTTAAAAATGTGATAATCCTTTCCGTAGTTTGAACTTACTTTTTGAGGTATACAAATCAATTTCATCTCTCTGAATATTAAAAGAACAATTTAAATATTAAATTTCTTAGGATTACTTAATTTTTTGGAAATTAATATTTTCATAAGCATAATTTTTTAATACGGTAACTAACTGATTAACTCAACTAAACTGAAGGTTTACTTCAGTTTCCATTTGAACAAAATAATACCTTACATAAAGAAAAGTATGGTTCCTGTTGTAGAGACATTAGGATTTTTTTGAAAGCAGGAAAGGTCAAAAGTGAGCAACGCCTTCGCCGGGAATTGAACCACTGACCTCTGGAATACGCGCCCACTGTGCAGACCACTACACCACGAAAACACGCTAAGAAAGCAGGAGAATAACTTATAACGTAAATTAAAGGTGCAAGTAAATTATATTAGATGCAATAAATATTAGTGTCATACTTTCAAATATTTTCCATTTTCCATTCCAAATATTTGTGAAATGTTGTTAAAATATTTTCCATGTTGTCGGGAACAATGTAGGCATTGCAGAATTGAGCATAAAATAAGGATAAGGTTTTGAACAATATTTATCATATACGGAGATTTTTTTTAAATGCGTAGCATAATAATATTTCTTCTGTACCAGATACTGATACAATATAAATGTTCATGCTACTTAAATCACAAAAACACATTTGTTCTTCCCAAAGAATTTATTCATTTCTTTCTTTTTATATTTTAAGGTAAACACTTTTTACAACAACAAAATTTTGAAATAAACTCGTATTGTTATATTTTGAATCTGGGAGAATGTTGGGATTCCCATCTGCATATATACTGATAACCCTGGGTCACGCAAGAAGAATTACTCTGTTCCGTGATCGATCAGTAACTAAGATATGTTGAATAAATCCAAGAATTTTTGGTGCATTTTCATGCAGAGTAAAATAATATTATTTTAAAACAGCATGAACTTAGTAACGTCTCTGTGACGTAAGCTCTTTAATACTTAAGACACAATAACACGCCGAATAAATACTAATTCAGAAGTCAAACAACAAAAATCAGCGTTATATTTACAAAATTTTCACAGGACTAGTTTCGATGGCTTTACCGAACCACCATCCTCAGCTGCAATTTTCTCCTAGTAATTTACTCATGGTTTCTTTTGATGTAAAATCATTATTCACCAATGTCCCAGTGGAGGGTGCATTAAGATGTCTAGAAACCAGACTTCGCGAATTTCATTTCTCTTGCATCGAAATTGATGAGCTAATTTCTCTCACTCAACTCTGTTTGAAACAAACACATTTTGTTTTCCAAAACAAATATTACAAGCAAACTGAGGGATTAGCCATGGGAAGCCCCCTCAGTCCCATCCTGGCTGATATCTACATGCATTATTATGAATCAAAATTGTTTGAAACTTTAAACTTCCTGGCATGGTTCCGCTACGTATACGATACTTTTACCCTGTTTGAAGGTAATAAAGATGATTTAAATAAAGTTCTTTCAACAATGAATTCTATTGATCCTACTATTCAGTTCACTTTAGAACTTGAGACTTGCAATTCTCTTCCGTTTCTCGACATTCTGGTCACACGTAACACATCCAACTTCAGTACTACGGTTTACCGTAAACCTTCATCGGTTTGCCTTCCACCACACTTTAAATCATGTCATCCGACTAAACAAAAGTTAGCTTCATTTTATTCCTATGTTTTCCGTGCTCTTCAAGTTTGCTCCTCCAAACTAGCCCTTGATGAAGAACTAAATTATTTAAAAGCAATAGCTATTGACAGGGGCTTTCCACCCAACATTATTAATCAAGCAGTTAAAAAATTTTCATCTCAACACATTAAAAAGGCACACTGTTGTTTTAGGAGATTATAAAAATTCTGTTGTCATTCCCTTCTTTCCATCAATTAGCTATAAAGTTGCACATATTTTGCAGAAATTTAACTTTCGCGTTGTTTATTCTCCCATCAATAAAATTCCGAGTTCCATACTCAAGGAACCCATTCCGGATATGAAATCCTGGGGTATTTATAGGATTCCTTGCCAGTGTGGTTTAATTTACATTGGACAAACTAAGAGAGCCTTAAAATTTCGCGTCAAGGAACATGAGGTATATGTTAGAAAAAAGGAAACACAGAAGACTTCTGTTGCTCAACATTGTTGGTCCGAAAACCACACTTTCAATTTTTCTGCTGCCAAAATTATACAAAAAACATCTTCCATTGGAGAACTGAATTTTCTAGAGGCATTTCACTTTCATAAAAATCTTTCTGTTCGAGTTAACGATCCTAATTGCAATCCAAATTTGCCTTCGGCCTTTAAAGAAATTATGTTTCTGGTTTCGCCAACAGATGGCGCCACTTGCTTATTCTTGTCCAGGCTTTCTTATCTTATCTAATCATTATTTCCTATCTTATTCATTTGCGGTTTTGCAGCTGAGGATGGTGGTTCGGTAAAACCATCGAAACAAGTCCTGTGAAAATTTTGTAAATATAACGCTGATTTTTGTTGTTTGACTTCTGAATTAGTACTCTTTAATACTCTAAACTGCGCATTTTTCTTCTTTATATTATTTGAAATTATTGTTATTAGATTAATGTAAATTTACACTTAAGAAGAAATATAAGATTTATAGCAGCAAACGAATCCAAAACTCAGGATAAATTTCATTCAATGGTATATAAGGACAAATCGACGAGGGAAAACATAGTGTCACTCATATCCCTCATCATATTATGTTTTGTAAAACATAGAAAGAAACAAAAGTTATATCCGAAATTGCGACAGATAAAACAAAGAGAAGATAAAACTAGAAACTATGATAAGATTTTTAAAAGTAATAACTCAAATGACTTAGAAAAATAACAAAATATAAGAAGACTGGCAAATTTAGAAGAAATGTAAAAAAAGGACGATGTATCACACGTCACCGATTTATGGATTTATTTACAATATTTAACGGCAAAAAGAATAAAGTACTAAAGTCTGATATCAGATAACCTTTGAATTGCACTAAAAAAGTGAAATGTATGAGACGTCTTTACGGAAGTTAAAAAGACATAAAAGATAATACAATAATAATAAAGCTAAGTTAATGAAGATATAGTTTTGTGTAGTTAGCAGATGTAATAATTATAGATTATCTTTCAGTACTTTTAATAGAAGTTTTGGGTTTCCTGAAATCGAATTTTTTAATATAGCGTCCCTCAAGAACCGTCCAAATATTATTAATTCGCTCCTTATTTATCTCATAAGAGTAACAGTTTAGAGAGATATTTATTGCTTTAAAATGTTAACCGTATTTGCTTTAAAACGCAAAATGGAGGTATTGTAAATAACTTTAGATGTAATTAATTGTCATGTAAAACGGAGAATTTAGATGTGTCCATTCCGAGAATATCTGCCTTTGCTAATGAATTAGTCCAGCCCTTGAAAAATAGAAAATCTACCAAAATTTTGATGATAACTTAATGATTCTATAAAGTATTTCTCCCGCTTTCCTAGCGTGCCTTCGTGGTGTAGTGGTTCTGTAGGCTGGGGTCCGCGGTTCCGTGGTTCGATTCCCGGCGAAGGCGATTGCTAATTTTCATTTCTCCGGCTTTTCCAATTAACCTAATGTTCTGGACATCTGGAATGCGCTGGGCGCGTATTCCAGAGGACCGTAGTTCAATTCTCGGAGAGGGCGTTGCTCATTTTTCATCTTGCTTGCTTCCAAAAAAGTATCTAATGCCTCTACAATTTCAGCAAGAAATGCTGCATAAAATAAACACCCCAAAGGCTATTTAGAAAATTGAGATTATGCCCAATGAGGTTTGAGCTGTTGGGAATCGAACCTGTAACTAACTGCTGGTGTTACACTGCTGCAGCTACTAGATAAATTCTAGGTCTAGGTCCTTTTCAAGAATGACTGGAAATATTAGATATTTCTGTTGCTGAAAACAAAGCATAATGAAAATTTTTAGTGTTTGATAGTTGAAGCTATCCCATTTAGCCCTGACAAAATTTATTTTATTCAGGGATTTAATTTAAGTGAAAGTCTGTAGCCACAAAAATATTTTACATTTAGTTTAATTTAAAAATAATAGTATTTTTTCATATAAAATATGTTTCCCTAAAGAGTACCTATATTTCATGTTTATTTGGCTTACTCTTGAGAGAAAAAATCCCTTCAGCCTTTAGGCAGGTTTATTAGGGGTTGGAGCAAGCATTTGTGTTCTTTTTCTGTAACTGATAACTTTTTGAGAGCTCAAGCAGTAGTCTTATTGGCATAAAAAGTTATAGCAAATATAGTATTGTTACTCATTAGCTTCTAACCGCATACACATGAAACATGAGCATAAATCTCTTTTTTATAATTCTGCTCCAAATAAAACAGAAATATTTTTGCCGCATAAGGATTTACTACATTACCTTTTTATGCATTTAGTTTTGTGGTAAAAACTGCAGTTATATTATATTCTAAGAAAAAATTACAAACAGAACGTGAAAAACTATGCTATTAAAGTATGTTTAAGCAAAATTTAAAATTCTTCAAAAATTTTTAACATTTTAAAATTTACTACTACATTTTAAAATATTGATATGTTTGCTCTGATATTTTTTCCCCGAATTCCTTGAAATATACAAAAAACTGTGTATGAATGTTTTGATGTCTCTGTTATATTTTAGAAAAATATCTTGAATTTTTGCATAGTAAAAAAAAAACGAGGAATTGTAGCTAATTTGTAATTTACGTATTTCTTAAAAAATAGCTACTAAACTTAATTCTATTAAATATATGACATGCAAAAAATCTTAAACTGTTATCTTAACTACAAAAAATACCTTAGCACTTTTAAAACAAGAATGTCAACAAAAATGAACAAGTAAAAGAAATAATTTAAAATAATATCTTATAAAGTAACCAGTTTATCAGCAACCGTATCTAAATTCCATAAAGTATTTCATCAAAAAGATAAAATCAGTGGAGATCTAAAGTATTTCATTTACCTAAATTCAAACTAGAATATCCTACTATGCTTGTGTTATCCTTTATTTTCATTTGTGTAAAATACCACTTATCAATTATGTGAATTTTTCAAGAATTTAAGTAAATATTTTTTAATTGCTAACTTGAATCTTCACTTCACTTCACCCACAATTTTCAGAACCGTGAAATAAAATATCAATTTTTTCCAAGAGAAATGTTCACTGTTCCAGATTATTTTGGTCTTCTGTGGAGAATATACCTTTGGAGCGATCATATTTTTTGCCAATCAATATTCCTTAATACTTTCAGAAAAAAATGTTACTTTTAAAGACGATCACGACAAAATTATTCATTGTAAACTTAAATTTCGTCAGACTCTGAAACTAACAAAATACCTCGTTTAAAGTGTTTTTTATAATTTCTAATTTTTTTAATTTGTACTTAAAAATTTCTTAATTAGAAATTTATTTTATTTTCTAATTTTTTAATTTATGGCTTAAAAGACCTTAAAATTTATTAGTTTATAAATTATTATTCATAAGCTATAAATATTTATATATTAATATAATTATATAATACTCGTATAAATATATAATATAAATATTGATATATTATAATTTAATATTATTTTTATATAATTATCAATTTACTAATTTTATTATATTATATTTTATAAATTATAATTTATAAATTAATAAATATATCAATGTTATAAAATATTAAAAATACAGCTTTGAAATTTTTCCAGTATATTTTAAAAAGTCGCAACTGTAGCTTAAATTAAATATAAACGATATTTTGATTATTTTTAAGGTACTGTGTCAACGTAGTATAAAAAAATAATAAATTAACCCAGAAATTTAACATGCAGAAACTGAATAATAAATCATCTTTTATTTGCTAAACAGAGACCTCAGAAACTGTAGTAGTTAAGGATAGGTATTAGTCTTTGCCATGACTTCTGTAACTTCTTTTATCGACATAGACATTCAATTCATTTCTTTTTATCTATTTCCCTTCTGCTTTAGCACTGAAAGAGCATTTCTGACACCGATGACATTATTGAATGATACTAGGCAGAGACATACTAAATCTCCTTCCCATATGTTCCATTAAATAACGTGATATATCGAAATTCAAAGTGCCATAATATGTATCATGTCAGTCGTCTATGGGAAAAGACAAAAAATAATTCGAATATTAGAGAGAAAATATGTTTATTAAAAAACCATAAAATTATTTTCAACATGACGTGATTTTTTCGAATGACTCAAAATGTACACTTTAAAAGGAAATCAAAATCCATTAGATTTAATGAAGCACTTTTATTTCTGAGGGAAGAGATTAACATAAACAAGTGATTAGTTTTTGAAGAGGTATTTCAATATTCATGAGGTACTTTCCGCTTTCATTTACTTATCGAAAATTTGTCTTAATTATCCGATGATTTATTTCCATTTTTAAAGGAATATTGAATATATGGGGTGTTTATACATAGGGGAAATATAATTAATTAGGATTTTAAACAAGATTTACGTTACCACCTTTCTGTAGTTAATAATTCACTTTGCTTTGTTAATTACTTTAAGGTTCTGGAGAACCGAGATAACGCGTAGCAAAAATTTGTCGATGAGTGCATTAAACAGGAAAAAATGCAAACGAAGTATTTTACGTACCTCTTAAAATATCATGATTCAAAATGATTTCAGTTAAATTTAATAATGATAAATTAGGTGATTGAGGAGTGAAAGTTAAATGTCTTTGTTATGTTGTCCAGCAGCGATTAATTGGGTGATTGAGGCGTGAAAGTTAAATGATTTGTTATGTTGTTCATCTGCTATTTTAAAGCCGATGTTTATAAAGGGTAAGATGTTTTATCCGAGTCTGAAAATGAAACTGAAATATTAAAAATGTGAATGAAAATTGGCGTTGCAGAACCAAGGCTAGCATCATATTTGAAAATGAATGATCAACCAAAACGGAGACAAATGCGAAGAAGAAGAAAACTATCATTATGATTTAAATGCGTAAAGTTCAAACAAGGAAAATACAGTTTCATTCGCTGTTGCTCACTCCATTATAGTTAATGCTAAGATACAAAATAATTAAGTTTTAACATTTAATTAAAACCAATTACCAATATTCATTTAAGCAATTGGAAAAAAAATGTCTGTCATGGAAGTAAGTAGACTCGTTCTTTTGGTATATTCAGGAATTGGATTGCTAGACGTTCAAACAAAGTAATGAAATCA
The DNA here is from genome assembly GCF_044657685.1 of Stegodyphus dumicola. Taxonomy (NCBI): domain Eukaryota; kingdom Metazoa; phylum Arthropoda; class Arachnida; order Araneae; family Eresidae; genus Stegodyphus; species Stegodyphus dumicola. The sequence goes on from NC_140781.1 coordinate 190,507,011, forward strand.
CATAATTTTCTTACACCATTACTAAGTTTTGAAAATATATATAAAACATAATGCATTTTTGAATAAAGAGTATTGAAAAAGTAAGTAAGATTTACCGTGCAGTTTTTTATAATACTTAAGTATGTTTCACCATCAACCGTCTTCAACTTCCAGAGTAGGGACTGCAGTTAATCGTTTTAAAAAAGAATGGTTTCCTTTCGACAGTTTTCTTCAGCAACACCCGTACACCTTTTTCTATAATATAAAGAATACAATATCATCATAATACAAGTAATTCACCATGCCTGACTTGAAGACGACAATTAGGTTGAGAATACAAACAAAAACTTTGGCTTCGATAACGATGATAAATGTGGACGATGGCTTCGATTTTTGGCGATTTCCAAATGACTGGCTAGTGAGATCAGGCATTCAGGAATATGGAGGTCTACGCAGAAAGTTTTCATAGCTAGTCAGAGGGGGAAGGCTGCCATCTTTCATACAAATGTGTAACTCGGGGAGATTTCGACAGTAGGTTACGGGGAGATCTCGACAGTCGAGTCAGGCCATTTTGCCGATGGCTTTCGAAAATGTGGAATATATACCCATACAATCCCGATATTTTAGAATACAATGTCTTTGAATATGAACTCATGTCTTCTACAAATGGCACCATTCCAGTTATGCTAGAGGAAGACGATAAACTCCAGAGGTCATCATCACCATCTACTGCATCAGCTTCTAAATCATTTTCGGAATTATCTCCTGTACCAGTAGTACCGAACCACTCTGTACGGAATAGGAGAAAAAACAAGAATCAGCCATTATAACATCCGAAGAATACAGGAGTCAACTGCCCAGTAAAACACCAACACAGGGACCTAGGCGTCAGAAAGGAACTCAACACAGTACCTCGAGGGATCTCGAAGACAGTGAAAATTACTGTGGAGAGGGCGGTGGGTACTATTTTGATGATACTGCCGGACAGAAGTGGGTGAAATGTGTTGGAGAGTGTAGTACGTGGTTCCATGAGGCGTGTGTACAAAATGGGAATCAACCCCAGTTTACATGTAACAAATGTACATAGTTAAAAGGGAGGATATATATTGTTGCATTGTTAATATGTGTTTAGTCCGTCAATCTTTCTTTTCCATAGTAAGCGTTGTCCTTATTTCTTAAAAAAAGCCATTGTTCTGAATTGTATCTGCCGCCCCGTAGATACCTGTCGAGATCTCCCGCAGTTAAGGGAGAAGTGGACATCTGGCTTTTATGTGTTTCATTGCATTTGTCTGACCTATGATTTTTTCAGGTAAGCCAAATTTTCATGTGTTACTATTACAAGAATAATTATTTTCTGTAAAAATAAATGATAAAATCCTTAAATGTCAACCAGTTATTCATAATTTTCCATTAAGGTGTCGAGATGTCCTTGAACAATCTTATAGTGAATGTTGTTCAATATTTTACCAAGAACTGTTTTACTGTTTTACCAAGAACTGTGTGATAGGGCAATATTGCCACTATCACTCTTTCGTAGCCATTGCTTTTTTTTTTAAAATCTGAAATTAAATACGCAATCGTATTTGATAAGCAGTTATTAGCAAATACTTTTGAAGTTGCAGGCATACCTATAGCGAAACTGAATTAACCTTTAAATTTCGTTGCATTATAGAAAACATCAGTAACCAAGATTTGAAACTTTCTTTACAATAATAATTAATCAAGAAAAAAGAAAGTATTTTTAGAAAATGCAGTTGTCGTACCTAAGATGAAAAAAGAACAAAAAAATTTTTTATCTTTGCAAATGATATATTACAGTATATTTTATTATTACAGTATCAAAAATCAGAAATACTGTGTTTCAGTCCTTTCTTCATAGGATTATTCCTGTAGATACACCATCACTATAAAACTAAACTTCCATCTAATGACTTCTACTAACAGCCTTTTTATCCCATAAATCGGTTGTAATTTCAATGCTTCACAGCACAAAAATTCTTATAAGAATAATTTACAAGAAAATGATTCAATACTAATGAAGGAGAGTTACTTGAAGAGAAGAGAAGTGAAGTTCGAATTCCTACCTACAGAGGGCGATAGTAGTAGCAACAATATTTAAAGAGGTGCAAATTCTTTTAGAAACAGATATTGAATAATAACAGTATTACAATGCATCTTCTATCATACTAAACAACAATATTCAATGAGTTAATGGTGTTAGTGCCCGAAATTCACTTTCATAACTACCTGACGCCTTATTCTTTTTAACAACTTCACAGCACGAGTAAAACCGGTATTCTTCGTACTGAGCATAAATCACATGTTTCGTTGGTCCCTTATTTCAACAGATTTCAAATACGTATTTATGTGGTAGAAACTGCTTTTTACAGTTGAGAATTCGAACAGAAGTTTTTTTGCTGAACATAATCTTTATCTTTGTGAATCATTTTGGAGGAAACCGCGCTCAATTTTATGAACATGTTAAAATCTCCTCAGTTATAAAAAGGTTCACAAACATGTAAGACATCTTATATTCATATCAGCGTGAGTGTTATCACATCTGGTCCTTCTGTGTTGAAAGGAATGACATCATACTGAATGTAAATTGGACATCAGACTGACTGGATATTAATTAGTCATATGGAAATTCTAACTATGAAGCAAATTATCTGCAGTTTACTATAATGAAAGGAGTTAATCAAAGTTTCTTTGAGTATGCAATTTGAATTGCCAATCATTTTAAAACTAATGCTTTAACTTCGCAATATTCAGTTATATATTTTGATAATAATTCAAAAACGGAGCAGTAATAATGAGGAAATTTCATAAATAGGATTGTTACCGCGATTTCCGCAAGGTATCATTTTGCTTGTAAGTTAATTTCTGCTTCTTATTTTAACTTCAGCTCCATGCTTAAAATTATTCTTCAAGAGAAACAAGTTGAAGGATTTTGAAGCATATTCTGGTATTTCGGTTGCAAAGCCAGTGCACTGTAAAAGCAATTATCGTTTTGAGAAAGTAATACATTTTTACAGTCATAATTATTTTATAAAGAAACATAACGGATGCTTCAAGCTTAATTAAAATAAAGACTAATCTGGTTAGTTTAGACTGGCTAGTTTTTGCTTTTCTCTAAATATACGTAATGATATGATTTCTATTTTCTCTATAGATGGAATGATATGAAAGATTAATTCTTCAAAATTTAAAATCAAAGCACAAACCTTTTTGAAAATTCTACTTATCCATGTGTGCAAAATTAAATAGCAATTCTTTTCGACTTCTTCTGGAAAACAAACTCAAAGTATACCAAAGATCTTTTTTACTAAGAAAAGTCAACTAAAATGAACGGATCTCAAAATTTTACATCTTCATACCAAAATTTAAAATTTTGTCGATTAGAAAAAGCTTACAAATTCTCACTCATTTTGGTACTCACAGATACTAAATAATAAGTGTCACAGTGGAATTAACAAGTGACCGTAGTCAGCCAAATCTCGCAGGTTAACTCTTTTGTTCTTTGCTTAAATAAACAAAATTGGTTAATTAAATTTAAAGCTCAAGAAATTTAAATTAATATGAATGATTAATTTAATTGCTTTCTGAATTTACTTGCAGGTTTATAGAATAATAGATGTTATATTTCTATTTCTTTGTTAAATATTCAACACCTTATTTATTTGCGTAGACTTAATTTTTGTTATACAAATTTACTACCATTAAAAATATTTTTTCACATTTCAAATATGTTTCATGGCAAAAAAAAGTTCGGAAAAACAAGTTGAGCCTTAAAGCTTTCCGATAGAAACACACATAATGAGAGAACTATTAACTTGGTATTCAGTATCAGGTATTTGTTTCAAGTTTTACTTGCATGGTGTACTTTGTTTAACAGTTTGTGACTAAGGGTGTTTTCGAACGGAGTTTTCAGATGAAAAGCCCTGAAGTAGTAAAAATGGAAACCCATTTGCGATTCGTTCCATTGATGGAAGTGGTCGAGAAGCAGAAAGATCTGCTAAATATTTCTCATCAATCGTAAGAACTGCGCTCTTTTACTATCGTTTAAGTTTTCTTGGCTGAGAATGAAAATATTTGCCCAATCGCGTTTCACAAAATTGCTTATGTTGGAACTTTACCACTACAATTAAATAGACTCTAATGTTATCATTCTCCCAGTTAAAAAATCATAGTTAAAATAATTGCTGGGCATTGTCATTAAATAATAACTAATAAGCAAGTCAAAGCATTTAAAAAGAAAGTGCATGTCATTTGTTTGAAGCTAAATAAAAGAGGGTATTTTTGCATGAAAAAATATATATGCATTCATTTTAAATATTTAAATTTAATAGAGTTAACGTCTTTCTGCAATACGTTATCGTTGTTGTTGAAATAATGCATTTATTTGTGTGTTATCAACAAATAACGAGCTATGGTTAAAAGCACGAAGTGAATTTACGTTTATATTCCTTTCCTGTCACGATAAGGTGTGTGCAGTCTCTCAATGCTTAGTTTTAACGGAAATTTTTACGCTTGTCTTTATGCTGTTTAATTACAAAGACAGTTAAGGTACGACTTACAGCAAAACAATTGGTATAAACACGGTAAAAGGAATTTGATAAATGTCTATAAAAATAAAGCTTAACAAAATATCAGTCGCAATATACTAGTTTTTGCCCAACCAGGTCTCGCCTACAATTACCGTTTCGTGGATTTTAATTTTGCAAGGCATCCGTTCGCAATTCGTCTTGTTATCAACTTTTTGCTGGGACGATGGAGCTTTGAATTTTGCTTCTTTAAGAACCGTTTTCAACCGTTTCAAATAATCTTCGAGGTCAAGACCTAGGTATTGACCTCGAGTCTTGAGTTCGCTTGAAGCTGGCTGAATACAGACTGAAATAGATCAGATGTCCTACCAGAACGTGGGATCTATTTCGAAAAGCAAGCAACTTTGAAGTATGCAATAACGTAGCTTAGGAAGAATTTGATGGAAGGTTTGGTTTGGTTTCGTTTATTTGATTATGGTAAAACACTCGAGGGCTATCTGCCTAAGACTCGAGAACTTTCTAAGGAAAACTGGCTCGTATACAGATTACACACGAAAGAAAACAACGAAAATCTCCATGCAGTCAGCCCTTTCGCAGGTATTCGAACCCCGAATCGAGCTACCAAGTGTTCAGCGATTTTACTGCTCGACCGCTCGGCTCGAATTTTGTGGAAGATCGTATCTTCCTTAGCTCAGACACGCGGCATCGAATGCGGCATTGTAAGATGGACCCGAAAGCCTTTGCGAAAGTTTCAAAACGCGACTATGAATTGAAAAATATTAAATAAATTAAAAATTTAAATTTTTAAATTGTACTTCCTTGTTGACTTTTAATCATGGAAAAAGGAAAGCATTTGGGCATCATACTTAATAAAAAGAATAAATGTAGTGGAATAAATAATGGAAGTTTCTGCGTTTTTTATTAATATCTCAATAGTCCGCCATACGCGCATAACACAGATAGTATTCTTTGCAAAATAGAACTTGTCTTGCTAAGAGCTGCAGACGAAGAAATTTTAATCATACACAAACTGGGTCACTTTCAAAAAAACTTTGTTCTTTGGAAGTGTGACACCTTGCCTAACAACGCGGGTTGTAACTTCCTGTAAATGCTTTATAGGATATTTGATAACTGGGATAATTATTTAAATTATCATTTAATAATCATTTAATTATTATTATTATTAAAGATAGAACATTTAAATTATCTTTTTATCTTTGTTACTGTATTCTGATTAAAGACTTCCATAGTATGATTTCATAGAAAGATGTTTTCGCATGTCAAAGATATATAATTTGTATTAGATATCTCCGCAGGTAATAATAATAAAACATTTATAATACGTATTGCCGAAAGGTTGGAGATCGACTTAACATAAAGTTGTCAACATGAAAACATACGCAAATCAGAGTTTTTCTACGTAACAATCACTAATGATAAGGCACAAAAAGTTAAACCGATCATTGAAACAAAATTAAATGCTAAAACATGTAGCTATCTAAAACCTAAACTGTTAATCTGCGTTGCTAAATAGTACCTCTAACGTATCTACATGAGCCAACAAAAGAAGTATCGTACAAAAGGCATATGCTGTAGCTTTTAAATGAGTAGTAAAAATCCCTTAACTAAAGGTATCTTTCATTAGCAGTAATAGAAAGGTTCCAAGATATAACTGAATTTTTTTTTAATTTAACTAACACGATATTTCTGAAATTCAATCTTTTCTACTTTTCTAACGTTTCAACTACTACACCAGAAAATGTAAATTGAGTGAGTTTAAAAATAATGAGCAAGAGTTTATATTTAGAGAGACAGCTCTAGTATTCTGTTTTCGTCCGGCTTGTGTGCTGAATTTAGGTGCGTTAATTTTGCCTTTGTAGTTACGTGTCAAATATCCTGTCAATAGAAACGAGGTTCTTAATTTTAACATGCTTGAATTTCAGATACTGAGTTATTATTGCATTGGCAAGGCCGCAAACAGTGGAAGTTAGTTTGTTATTCTCTTTATTTGTGAACTTCAAAATGAAATAATAATAATTTAATTGTTTTTACACTTTTTTGTCATAAGCTTTTTGCACTTCGATCCAGAAACGCGTATGTAAGTACAGAAATTAATGAATGCAGCTTGATATAAGGGAATATTGCCTATTATAAAGCCTAGAAAAATGAATAAGTTCCACTATATCTAGAAAAATGAATAAGTGGTATGTTCCATTCTCTTTCATTTTAATCAACGTTATTTTTACTTCCTTGTACGAAGTAAAAAATGAAGTATTGTAATCGCGAAAAACTTCAGGCATCATATTTTAACGAAAATATCCATTTTAACCGCTATCGAATGCAATTTAACGATATTTTTGCGTGACATCTGTACGTAAGGACAGAATAAAGGACTCTTTATCCAGAAAAAAATCATAAAACTGATTTAAAATGCATTCTGAAGAGAAATTTTCGTGCGTCTGTGCGTACGTACGTACGTACGTATGTACGTATCTCGCATAACGAATAGCCTCAGAACATTAAAATTTTGTATATAGGAATGCTATAGCATGTAGATGTGCACCCCGTATTTTGGTTGCAATCGGCCGCACCAAAAGAATATAAATATATATATATATATCCACTCTGTTACTCGGCTCAGTAATTTCAGTTTCTTTATTCTTATATGTTTGTAAATTGGGCACTTTTTGCTTTAAAAAGGATTGAATTATGTTTTTCTTATCTTACGGTTAAGGATTTTATGGCTTTAGTAAATCTGCATGCGATATGTTTAGAATTATTAACAATTTAAAAGTTATTTTAGTACCGCTAAGCCTTTTGCAATGGCGACAATGTTTGTTTACATTTGAAACAGTAGAATAGTAGATTTATTGAAAATCTAGAGAAAGTAAGCTTCGCAACAGCAAAGATAATGCCTTCTTTTATTATTGTGAATTAAATCATGCTTAATCCATTCTGGAATTTATTCGAGGAAGTAAGTGTTTAAGATTTACTTAATAATTTTCAATATAGATATTTTGAGTTTTTATGTATTTTTGCCTTGTCGCGAAGTAAAAACTGAATTAATTGAATAAGAAATATTGAATCGTCTGTGAAAACCTTTTTTTTTTTTTTTTTTTTTTTGCTTAATTTCTTTTATACATCATTTTAGATTTATTATAGTATTTGAATAGAATATGTGGCAACCATTAGATAATTCTTAAGATGATATAAATTTTGTGCATTCTGAGTTAAAAAATGAATGAAATTTAACGCTGTTAAGGTAACCTAGGACACAGAGTGTCGCTATGGTAAACAAATATAGTGAATTTTATAGAGTGCATTTATTCTATTGTGGTTTATGCGCTAATGACGAAATAAATTTAATTCAATCCAATAAGTTTAAATGAAATGCAAGAAAAAATGCGTACAATTTGATATTCCCTACAAGGAAGTCATGTGGTGTACACATCAGATTTTTTTAATATTGTAGCGGAAAGCAATTCGTAACAATTAGCGCAGCAGAGTAAAATCTCTAGAAACCAGTGATTATTTTGTCAGGTAATTTACATTTAATTGATAACAAAAACGTATTAATATTTAAATAAGAAAAATATAACGCAACAACGATAAACTATGCAATCGATTTGCAAACGACAGTTAAATTTAGGATCTGTATCAATAGAACAGATTTTAAAACATGGGCATGTACGTGGTTTGGTTGTTTACTTTAATTGAAAAAAACTGAGCTAATGACTGTATGTTTCCAAGAACACTGTATTACGTTTATCTTAGAAGTAAACAAATTTGTGAAATCGAAAAGGAACTAATTTATTTTGTCTAAGCAGCTAAATATTCGATTATAATTTTGGAGCTCCTTTTTTCCATGTACTTTGGGTTATTACTAAATACTTTAGAAATGAATTATAAAGAAAATTATTGTTAAAATATGTGTGCAGATGTTCAATAAGTTCCTTAAAAGGATAAACGTATTTTAGGCATTGTGCCTGTGATGACCTTCTAAATAATTATAATTAAAAATATGAATCCAATTTTGAAATATGTTTCGTAATGAATACAGTTAGGATCTACTAACATTCTTCGTGCAAGTTTGATTATATTAAATGATTTTTTTACTAAGAATAATACTGGAAACATACCATTGTTTTAATGAGGTAAATTTAAGCGAATGGGCAGTATTTATTTCGTCGAAGATTTGAAAAGAATTCTGGTCTAGACTAGTTGTCTAGACTCAGCAATCAATAGAGCACCGTAAACATTTCTAAGAATTCTCTAAATAAATTGCACAGTCTTTTATTATTCATCAAAAGAAATATACCTGAATATAATCTCGTATCGTTTTCTAGATTTGAGGAGCTTCTCCTTTTCTGCCTTTCGGCCATGTTGTTTTCATCCTTTCCTGATATTAATGATAAACTCTTGGTGTTAATTAAGCGAGTTTGTTTTCGATGTTTAACGTTTGCTTCCTCTTTCGATATTCCGAACATTCAACAATGATGAATAACAATTAACAGCAACTTTTACTGAATTTTATTAGATGTATGAATTAATGAGAAGCAGATTTCTTCATTAAATAACTTAAATTGTATTACTGCTAGAAGTTTCAAGAATAATGTGCCGAAACAGTATTTGCACTTGTATATCTGTGTACTTGCACCCAAAGAATGGTTGCAAACAGTATTTTCAACCGTTCGTTGTGTTGTTATTTTCTTGTACACACATTTTATTTTTTTGCCAGGATATGGTTTGCAAAATCTTTAAACTCTTCATTTAACAAATTGGTTTCGTTAGAATATTTTATAAATAAACAGAAAGCCTTGTTATTGGTATCACAGTTTACTTTATCCCACCCTTTGTTACATTTACGCACGTGACACGTTTTTTCTTTTGTAATTTTAGAAGGTCTTTATATTCAAAATCAGTATAAGAAAATTTACAAAGTCCTCTGCTTAGTCGAGATAAAACAGAATTGGTAAAAAACACTAAAGTTGTATTTTGGAGTAAACTAGTTGTGAGCTCCATGGGTATTTGTTCATTGGCTATATTAGATGGAGCAACATAGTTGATTTTAAAGATAAACTCAAATTTTCTCTTTTTTTTTTTTTTTTTTTTTTTTTGTTTTTGTTTTTGTTTGCATTGGTTGAAAAATTTAGCAGCTAGTTTTATATGATTTTTTTTCGTATACCACTTGCTGTCTTCTTCCCATGGCACGTTTACTCTGTTAATTTTTGCAATTTGAAAGGCTACATTTTACAATTGTTAGTCGATGTTAATCATGTTAATCAAGCATAGTCGATGTTAATCAAGCAATTAATTTATGTTCCACTTTTGGCATGTAAGAAATTTAAAAATATAAAGGATATCACTCTTTCTCCTTATTACAATATCAATATAACTTACAAATACATTTTTTGACTCCTCTTCATTCAGTTTTAATTCAAAGGCCTAACAAAACTTCTTAACCTACTGTTCATTTGTACCTTTTCAAAATGTTTGATTAGTAACATTACGTGGGATATTTTAAGCGTGTTAATAAAATAGCGCTCTTTTGCACAAAAGATAGCACCTAGATCAAGGCATTTAGACTATCAAATGATTTTTTTTTTCTTCTGAAGAAGAGGAATGTATGTTAAATCCCCTTCAAAGTCGAAGAAGGCTTTTACATTAGTTTAAGGGTGCCTTTTTTTTTCCTAATTTAAATTTTTACAACAGCGTGTTCTGCTTTCAGTTGTACATGCAGTAACAGTTTATTTCAGCCTATATGGCGGCAGTACGAGAACTTAGGAGCGAGAAATATTTAAAAATTAATTATTTTGTTTTCTGAAGTCCAAAATGAGATTTTTGATGTCCCGAAACTTTACGCCGAATCCTGCACCACAAGAGTACATGGTAAGAGTGCCTTAATTACTGCATTATCGTGGAAGGGAGATAATTATCGTATCCTAGTTAACTGTGGCGTGTCTCAACAGTATGCTGTCAGCCAGTCTAAATCCGGTGACGAAATTTATAGTGAATATTTTTAGTTTAGACTCCAGATATAAAGGATAAGAGAAGAAGAGCAGGAAATAATATTTGAAAGCAAACTATGACCTCGTACGGAGTTGAAAACGTGATCTGTGATGTGCCATTCCATGGGCAAACAGTTTTATTGGAAATTCACATGAAATGAAGTCTTAATTCCTTACATTTCCGATTTTAACTTGACTAGGGTGGGGTGAGGAAATCGGATCAGCTCCAACCGGTCAAATCCTAGTTCGGTGATGTATCATCATTGACCATCTTTTTAGCTTGGTCATAAGATATAAAGAACAGGAAGAATTCAGGGTCGAAGTATTTTTGACTGAAACCAAAATGTAACATCGACTGGACAGAAAAAGAGGCATTCTCTGCACCAAATCCCATAATTAATACAGCACGAGAAGACAGAACCCTAGGGAAGTCTTGTCTTAACTTTTTTCATTATAATAAACTGACTATAGAGAGGTCGAATGACTTCTAGTCTGATAGTTATAGATCTGTCACAAATTATGGCCCATATTTTAGTTCGGGCGCCATATACAAGTAACTGGAGGAGTGCAGAGAGAGAGGCCTTAACATAAACTTTATTCTAGCTTAGAGCAGAAAACAAAATCTTCGATGTTTCTCGGAATAAGCTAACCTTTCCCCTGTAAGAACACAAAGAAGAAATAGCATAATTAATTTAAGTCAAGTTTAGTCCAGTGACAAACATTCAATTGTTTTTGTTTGGGAGTTAAAATTTCCGGACCTGAAACTACTAGAAAATAAACTGTGTCTTACCTGAAATGGGACACTGGAATACTGTACCACAAGATAATTTCTATATCGTGGGTGTACTTCGAATGTCTTAACTCTCTACAAACTAGTTTAAATATAATCAGCACTCGTATTCTGAAGATGTAAATCTAATGTATATTTTTCGGTTGCTGATTAAAAAGAATTGTAACCCAAAAATAAGAAAGGTTATTTATTTTAATTTTGATTAGTATTACATATGCATCGATTTTTATAAATATTATGATATATACATATAAATAGAATTAACCTGAAATTTTGAGCCCAGGAAATTTGAGCCCTGAAAATTTGAGAATTATACTTATACATATAAATATAATTAACCTGAAAATTTGAGCCCAGGAATAATCAAATGTAATTATAGTATGTATTTCATGTTTGCTTAGTTGCGATAAATGCGGAATAACTTCATAACTGATTCAATACGGAAATAGGCGTTGAACATTTAGCATTTTAGAAATTGATATGTGTATATATATTAAGATAAAATTCAAAAAAGAGTGTTATAATTAGGATAAATAAGGCAGGGTTGAATAAGAAAGTTATTAGCATGTTTTCCTCTTTCAAAGATAAACGTAAATATTTGTCAATTGAAAATAAATTATTCTCTAATTCCATTTCTCTGTATCATAAGATCCTACCAAAGTCCCTAGGAATAGAATCTGATACTACAGAAGTCGCCGGAAATGTATTAAAAGGATAGCCGTACGGGTTAAGATATTAACAACCGCATATTTCAAAAACTGCTGAAACTATATCGCCCGCAGCTTCACTCCAAGCTTGTAACGCTGATGACATTGCATAAATTATTAGTTCATAGTCTGCAGAAATTAAAGGAAAGTATTTTTGACAGTGTCTCTCTCGTTTCCTTGTTAAATTGCTGGCAACTAAATTAATGGAATCGGACAGGCAATGTTCGAATCGTCAAAAGATTAACGTGAAATTTACCTTTTATTCACGCTTCAGTGATAAGGCTGAGACGTTGCTTTGGTCATTTGACTGGCATTATAGCTGATACATATTTAAATGCTGTGTTTATGAGCGTGCCTATTCTCTCTATTCAGTTTAACACAAATCAATTTTAGAAATAAATAAATTTTTAGCTTCCCTTGTCATAAACGTTAAAGTTTTTAATATTGATGCTATTATGGTGATTTTTTGTCCCAAATGAAAACTAACAAATAACAATCCAAATAACAATTTTGTCCAAATAAAAATGAAAAATTTTGTATATTCTTATATTTGTTAAATGTTTATTTAAATTGCCTTCAAATATTGAATTTAATACTTATCATTTACCTAATTATAAGTAATACTTTAAAATGACTCGGTATTTCTCTAAATTGTACATCTTAACAACAGTATGTTTTCATTTTTCAAAATTTTAAAAACTTGCTTTTTTTAATGATTTATTTTCGTACGGCATAATATTTTTTCCTGCTTAAACGATTCCATGAGATTGCAAAGCGCAGTTACGATTCACTTGAGAAGGTTTCAATAATTAATTCATCCTGAATTTTCCGTTACATATTGCACAAAAATGATACTCTAGGACTAAAAAAAATCTGAAAGTGTTGAATGTTTAATAAATCATTTTAAGTCAATGAATAAATAGTATCTAAAAATTGCTATCTTGTTTAAATATGAGTAGTCTACTTATATTTACTTGCATTCCTTTATTTTTAGCTTCTTATTTCATTTACTTTTTTTTAATTAAAAACTTTTTAATTCCGTTACTGTGCAAAATAACTAAAGCTGCTAAATGTATTTTAGTAGGAGCAAGGCTACATTAAAATTCGAAAGAAGAAACTTAACAGGATGGCTGGCGAAACATAAGTACTTTTGAAATTTATTTTAATCAAAACTACAGATATTACTTACCTGGGATTTCCTCAGCATTAATAGCGCAGACCTTCCTAGTTAATAATAGGCTGGCACCTCTCTGGTAACTGGCACACACCCAAACGCCATTTATTCGATTTAATTTATTTACAGTTTTTTATAATTAAGCTTCAAATTCATACTATTTATTATAACGTGCATTATGATTTTATTCTCCAATTCGTTCAAGTAGACTGGTTTTGTAGGAGTGAGATCAGAATTAAGCAAGTTAAGACCAAAATAATAGATTTTTCTCATGGTCTTAACTTGTTTAATTCTGATCTCACTCCTACAAAACCAGTCTACATGACTGAATTGGAGAATAAAATCATAATGCACGTTATAATAAATAGCATGAATATCTATTATTTTATGAGAAAATCTATTATTTTATCAAAATGTAGAGACACTAGGTATTTTTTGGAAGCAGGAAAGATGAAAAATTAGCTACGCCTTTGCCGGGAATCAAACCGCGGACTTCTCAATTACGCGCTGAGCGTGAAGACCACTACATCACGAAGGCTCGTTAAGAAGTCGGGATAAATACCTTACAAAATATTCTTTATTTGCTTGATGTATTTGGAACCTTGCATTGCTATGTAAAAATCATTTTTGCTTAAACCATTTATCATACAACCTGTTTGGTAAATATTCTCACAGAAAAAAGCAAATGGACAATTTAAGGGAATTCGTACGGGCAAGAACCTGGTGAAAATAACTCCATAATGACTATTACTTTGCGTACATTGGGTAGAATAATTTTAGCTTCAGTGTTTAATTGTTGTTCTTCTAGATAGAGGTAAATCTTTAATTAAATTTTAATAATTATTATGTAAATTTTTAATTAGCTCAATTGTTAACTAAATTTAATTTAAAGGTTTAATATACAGGTCCGTGTGTACTGTGAAGTCCAAGTTTCATTGACTGAAACGTCTCCTTATATGATTGTCGATATTTAAGGGGACTCATACACCTTAAACCCCTCATGATCTTCGAATATGTGACTATTGCAAGAATTGGGATATTTTATTTATTTTAAAAGCAATTACTTCCAGCGTTTTACAGCTGACTTCATGATATAGCTGCTTTGGAAACTAGTAACCAGAAAGTTTGTGTTGCCACAAATATTTTTGTAATTTAATCCTCTTTGTGACAAAATATTTCGCCATATTTCCACCTTGCGCGCATGATATTTTAAAAATGGCTAATGGTACATACTTGAAATTTGATGGAATTCTTTATATGGACACTATTTCCTAACTGAACCAACAATCTGATGAATATTTTACTATTGAAACATTTTATGGACGAAAACATTAAATTTTTTTTAATAAAATACATTTTATAAACTCAACTCAAAATAAAATAAAAATTTAACATGAAATATTTAGAATTTTAGGTTCACGGTAGTTTTCAGACGTTATAAAAGCTATATATTAAATATGGAATTAAATTATGAAACAGAATGTTTTAAACTGTGCGCGCAAGTTGGAAACATGGCGAAAAATGTTGTCACAAAGCGGATTAAATTATAAAAATATTTGTGGCAACACAAACTTTTTGATTACTATTTCAGAAAGCAGCTATATTATGTAGTCATCTGTAAAAAGTTGGTAGTAATTGCTTTTAAAATAAATATGTTATCCCAATTCTTGCAACAGTCACCTATTCGAACATCTTATGGGTTTTAAGGTGTATGAGTCCCCTTAAAATATTTAATTAAACTTTTTTTTCGTACTCAAATAAATTTGTAACTCATTAAGTTTAAATCACGAGGTACCCACTTTCCAAGAATTTTACTCATTTATAAATCACTTTTTAAACCGGACTTGATTGCTTGGTTTTAGGATATTCAAGTCAAGGAGAAATGTCATTCACTCCATTGTCTTCATCTATTAACTGGAGCTTTTAAGCTACAATTCTACTTTTATTTTACGTATGCACTGCATATGCGGTTTTCCAATTCGAATTCACTATAGTTGACATTTGTGATGCGGTGAACCAGAGACGAAACGTATGGAGTTGAACCATGCTAAACTGCTATTTGTACGTCTGAGAAGGGTATGGATGATCAAACGATGCCAACAGAAATAATGGAGACAAAATCAGCGATAGCTTTCGGGAAAAGTATATATTTCTTAAAAGTACTGCGAGACTTCCAAAGTTCAGAAATAGTCCTATTATAGCGAGAAATGTTCGCACTGAGAAGTCAATCGAATTGAGTTAAAAAAGAAAATGCATCTACAGTGCTAGTTATTCACATAAAGTAATTATGAACGTTTACGAAATTCAGAGACTAGTAATGGAATTTTTGTCCGTGAATTAGGAAAACCCAGAGTGTCGTATATTGGCTCCTCAGTTCTAGTTTCGCTCACACATTTACTTGAAAGTGGGCTGGAACTTTTGACTCTTTCAAGCTGCTCTAACAAATGTGATGCGGAGAATTAGCAGAAGTTATTGTAGCATGTGAAAACTTAATAATGTGCTTTAGAAATTAAATTTGAGAGCTTTTTAAATAAGCCGTTTCACTGACTAATAGATTTAATTAATTTTTCATTAAACTCGTTTGACTTGAATAGATTTTTTTTAATCTTATTCAAATTTCAGTTGAAATGCCGTTTAAATATTTTTGCTGTAGAAGTGCATAAGATGCTCAGTAACAAACTGTAATGAATTTTTAGGTTATGCCAAAGATTGTGAAGTTTTTCTTTTTCTTTACCGAGTGCCTCCATGGTGTAATTGGAACGCACATCCGGCTACCATCGGAAGATCGGAGTTCGAATGCCGGCTAGGGAATAGCAGTTTTTCACGCTGCCTGCTGAAACAAACCTAAGAGTTTCTACAAAATGAGACCAAAACGTGTAAATAAAAACTCAATTACTTAATTGTCTACATAAAACAAATTTGAATGATGTATGTGGATGCATTAGCGGCATAGAGACAACGTTATTAGCGCAGATAGGAGTTTTGGGCTCATGAAAACCCGGAGACTTATTATGAAGATAGTTCCTCTTACCTTTTGTTTGCATTGTAAGGTTTATCCTAAGTTTTTAACAGTTACCTTTAGTTAATGCTACTTTCCTGTCTCTTCTAATTTCAGCTTAAAAGTTTCCCGCTAGAGTGTGGTTTTAGAATCGCGGTTTAATGCAAATGCAATAAGAGCAGTACTTAAGTCGAAGTTCCGTTGACTTGAGAGCCAGAGATTCTGATTAGCGCGCGTTTGCCTTTTGGCTACACTCTCTCTAAGCTATTACTTCGCTCGGCCGTATTTCAAGCCCTTGATAGCTTCTCCGTTTAATTAGCATTTAGGGGACAACTGCTGTAGAGTTTTGATAGCTTCGGCTGTATTGTTTTAGCTAAGCATTAGTTAAGTTTGATTTTCTTAGTACTCTTGAGTTCAAGCCCAAGTGGAAGCTTTTCCGTACGTCCTGAGAAAAGAGCCATCTGTTAATCCTTATTTTGCGCAATAAATGGTAATTAACCCTTCTTGAGCTTATGTTTCTGTTTCCTGAGCCAAAGCGATTACTCGCTTACCCGTTCTCAAGGTTCCACACACATAGCTGTAAATTCAAAGTCAGAACCCTATAACATCTGCTATAATGAATAACTGTTGTAATAAAATAATGTTATACCAAATGTTATGGTATTATCCAAAATTAATTAATGATGCAAATTACCATGTCTGCCCAACCAACTCGTGATCTTAAAATAAAATAAATGCTTTGGGTTTTATAGAATGAAATAACCAGTTCTTAAAATTATGATAAATGCTATTTTCTTTTTACTATATTATTATCAAATCAAAATGTGCTTGCTCCTTACTTATATAGTGCCAATAAGAAACACTTCAGACACTAAGGCAAATTTCACATGAGATTGCTTTATTAGTTCATTTTTTTAGTAGCTACTAAATTAATTTTCCGGATTATGTGATCTATTTTCAAAGAGGCAATAGAGATTCCACCATCATTTTTACATTTCTTGAGAGTTCTGTCCATAGCCACCATACCGCTAGTTCATGAGATGCGTGTCTATCCTTAAATATCCTGCTAAATAAACTTTCGACGAAATAGTGAACACGGAAAAATCACGGCTGCTGATCTGTTCTTGAATCTGTGCAGATTATTTTATAAGTATGAAGAAGCTACTCTAAACTTTTGCCTAGTTTAATTTTAGACAAATGCACATGGCACGCACACATAGTAGCAAGAAATATTCTAAACCGAAAAGCATTTTTTTTTTTTTTTTTTTTTTTTTTTTTTTTTTTGAATGAAGACACTTCCTTCAAGACGAAATTAATCGAAACTTCCTCTGTTGTTTTGAGCTCACAATTCTTTTGATTATCCCAGTCAAACTTCGCAAGTTGAAGATTTTCACTGTACAATTAGTGCAGACAATGCGCGAGGAAACGTAGATGGGAGAAGGAGGCCGAAAGCCTTCGAAATAGCAGGGAAAAACGGTTCGGTGCGAATTTATGCACCCGCGCGGGGTGAATTCGATGAAGATTAATTAGTCGCAGTACAAGTGTGAATACTTGCTTTCACACCAGCTAGCTCTGCATTGATTCTAACTAAGAACAACTATATTTATTTATTTATTTTACATTTTTATGAGATTTTATTAAATATTTTAAGAAACGTAACAGGAACTTTGTACATAGTTATCTTCATTTTACTTCTAGAGGAAGGTACATATACAGGGTAATTAAAAATTATCTAGCAAAAATATTAAGGTATATAAAGGGGATCAAAATAATCAGACTGTGTAATGGAATATATGCGCAGAAATAACGTATTGAGATTGTACAGGGCGCTGTTGAGCGGCAGAGGAAAACATTGTGATCGAGAAGTCGTCTACGGGTGTAAATTATCATATGCACAACTCACTGACATCCATTTAATCTAAAAGGCAGAGGCTGAAACGGAGCAACTACTCAAGGGAAGTACAAGTACGAATATATTTAAATTAAACTGTTAGATTACAAAACCTGTTATATGAAGTTTCTCTGCAGATTGTTAATAAACATTTTATTAACAAAATGTCATTACTCATGAGAAGCAATTCATATTACACTGAATTACGGAAAAGAACTGATGTTTTAATGAAAGTTAAAGTCCTTAAGTAAGTCGCTAATCAAATGGCATTCAGCAATGATAAGGTTTATCAAGTACCCTTTATTTGAAGACCATACATGCGTGATCGAAGAAGTGATCTTAACAATTCTGTGCTTTTAAATACTTATTCAGCTGAAGTTGTTATTTTTCTATTATTTATTAAGCTTTTAGTTAAATTTTATATTGTACAAAAAAAATTAGGCTCTTTAATTCAAACTAGAATCATATCAGTCGTTGAGATGCCAGTACAACAAAGTTCTTTTTTGCCCACTGAGTTTCCTTTTAAAGTTTAACAATATTCTGTTCTTAAAATTATCGTATATATGCACTTCTAATTTAATTCAGATTACAGCAATAAGACATACAGGTTACATACTTTCACTATTGGATTTTTTAATTGTTTTCCTATCCTGCAAGAGCTGTTTTAAACCAAGAATCATGTTCTCTGAAAGAATTGACCCGCCAGAGGCCGAGCTGTAAAGTCACTAAACACTTGTAGTTCGGTCCAGGTTTCGAATCCCAGCGAACGAGCTAGCTGCATGGGCGTTTTCGTGGTTTTCTCCATATGTAACGTGCATACGGGCCCGTTTCCCTTAGAAAGTAATCCACGAAGACATCGCTCCTCTTAGATGTACTTTGCTATAATCAGATAAGCCGAACATGTACTTTGCTATAATCAGATAAGCCGAACCAAACCATCACCTTTTCAGAAATTATAGGAAGGCTTAAAAGAAAGACTAATACTTCTCATCCACAAAGCAAGAAATCTAGAACTGGATTCCCAGCCAAGAATTACGGCTGAAATTCTATGTGGATGAATATAAATTTACATGCGAATGATTTTTCTTTAATGTACAGTTCTAATCTATCCATAGAAAACTTTAGATAAATTAACATTACTTTACATTTGCGTGATTTTTGTTTTCCTTTTTACATTTTCATGGAATACGAGAAAACATGCTGTTGCAGAATTCGTTTCATTAATGCATAAAAATATTAAATTTCCTTGTATAGGAAATATGTCTGGAGACCTCCAAAACCGAGCGGGAGTATATTTGAATTCTTTTCTATTTCTGTTGATTCTGTGATGTGTTAAAAATATCCAACACTTTACATATATTAATTAACAATTTGTCCTTATCAACAGCTTATCAATGTTAACGTTTCCCCCAAAACGTGACTTTTAAGTTTAGAAGGTCTGATTTACTAAATAAAAGAAATATTACTATTTTTAAAGAATCGTTAAATTAACCTGTTCTGTAAACAAATCATTATACATCAATGTCCGATATTTATTTTAAGTAAAGTAATAAATATTTGCAAAAACATCTGAATCATTATTTTATATTCTACATTTAACCATCCCCTTGCCAAACATGCTAATATTCTAATACTTCTTTTATTTTATATTCTATTTATTCTTACGAGTTGTAGTTTTTTCCCCAAGTTTTTAATTTCATTCTAATAACATTGTAGGGTTTATATTTATTTTAACTAACATTTATTTTAAGTTTAAACTATCTTTCCTGTCAAGCCTTACTTTCCCCTGGAACTGCCAATGCCAGAATATGTAAATTTTAGTAGAACGCGCAAGGATTCAAATTATCAGCGGAAGTATTATGATTTAAATAGAAGGAAACGAGTTCGGTGTGTGATATTCTTACTGCACGAGCGCGGAGGTAGTTAGCGAGAATTGAAGAACCCCGCGTTGCGGCCTATGTGCTTGGCGGGAAGTAGTGGTAATCGTTCCAGTGAGCTTCAAGTCTGCTGAATTAGCAGCGGTATTGTAAAACGCGGTGAGTTAGTTATTTTAGAGAGCCTCGTAGTTAGAGTCTTGTCATTTGTTTCTTTTCAGGTTATTATTTTTATTTGACTGCCGAGTTGGCACCGTCTGTAAGCGTCAAGAGGACGCAATTGTAATTTATTACGTTGAATAAAAAGGGACTTAAACCCTTTACAAGACTCTGTGTTTTATACAGCTTTCACAGTCACCTCTTGGTTGCGTGCAAGTTGGAGGCGCGCAACGTTATATTGGCGCCCGAACAATTATCGAACTGAAATGGCCGAAAATTGGATGGAAGCCGCTGGACAACACCAAGAAATGACAACTCAGTTAGAAGGATTTGGATACCTGGTCCAGACTTTGAGAGCATCAATCAAGCCAAACGTCCATTTCGACGGAAAAAATTCGGTGGCGGTATTTCTAGAAGGTCTAGAAAACCACTTTCAGCTCTACCCTGTGCCTGAAAGACAAAAAGTTGCCATCGCCACATCAGCACTAAGAGGACAGGCCGCGCTATGGTGGAAAAACATAGGCAAATTTTTACTAGGTGAATTTGGAAGCCCGACGTATACATTTGAAAATTTCAAAAAATCGTTAGTAAAGGCCTTCCCCATAGTGAAAGATCGCGCACGGCTGGAAGCCGAACTATATAGTTTCTACCAACGGGATACAGCAGAATTGACGGACTTTATTCTACGAAAAATCAAGCTAACGGATATGCTGTATGGAAAGAAACCCGATGCGGAAATTATTGAAATAATATTACCAAGATTGTTACCCGCTGTTCAAGACTACTTTGAAATTAGAAACCCAAGCACATTGCAGGAACTTTTCGAATTGGCGGTGAAGTTTCAAAATCGCAGAATAGCGGAAAAAGCGAGAGGGGAAACATATTCTCAAAGTACCCGAAGGAAGGAGGAAACCAGAAATGGAAATCGCTCTTATGGGGGAAAGAACTATCAAGCTAACGCATCGAAACTCGAAGGTCAAGGCCCAGAAAGAAAATTTGAAAATAAACATCCGCGTACCCAGAAGACACAGATTGAAAGGAAAGCTTTAAACGAGTAGAGGGGCCTGTGAAAGGGAGGGTCCAGA
Organism: Stegodyphus dumicola; assembly: GCF_044657685.1. Lineage (NCBI taxonomy): Eukaryota > Metazoa > Arthropoda > Arachnida > Araneae > Eresidae > Stegodyphus > Stegodyphus dumicola. The sequence goes on from NC_140781.1 coordinate 190,528,220, forward strand.
CCCCGGAAGTTTTAAAAAAACCCTCAAATAGACATTTAAACACGGTCATCGTAAAAAACTCACAGCTACCAATTATACAAGTCCTGGTTGGCGATGTACTAGTAGAAGCCCTCATCGATACAGGAGCAGAAGGAAATTTTATGAGTGAAAATTTTTTCAAAAAGAATTTTTATAGGATACGATTATTTAAAACCAGAAATACGGAAATTATAGCGGCGCAAGGAAAAACATGTCACTGCATCGGGAAATTATCATTAAACTTACAGGTAAATGTGGTGGTGTATTTAATTATGGCAAAGCAGACTAGGGCTATCTGCCTAAGGGGAGGGATGCCTTTCGTGGAGGACTTTCTAAGGGAAACTGGCTCGTATACACGTTACACATGGGGAAAACCACGAAAACGCCCATGCAGCCAGCCCGTTCGCGGGATTCGAACCTCGGACCGAACTACCAGTGTTCAGCGTCTTTACCGCTCGGCCGCTGGTGGGCTCTTTCTTACAGGTAAAAAGAGGAAAATCTCAAAGTATTAATTTTTGTGGTGAAAGACCTGCAACACTCTCTTATTTTAGGTATGGACTTTTTAAGGGCCGCGAGGGCCAAATTAAATTTTCAAGATAGTTCCGTGGTGTTGGAGATGGACCAGAGGGTGGTGGAACCTGTGGAGACACCTGAATTGGACCTTAGCCATCTGAATGACCATGAAAGTAAAGCAATACAGCAAGTGGTGAGTAATTTTTCTCATTTGTTTTCAGAAAAACCAGGAAACTGCCAGATAGTGACGCACAAGATTCAATTAAATGCCGAAAAACCTTGTAGGACTAAACCGTATCGTTATGATAAACAAAAAGACCTAATCATCGAAGAACATATTCAGGAGATGTTAAAGAATAAAATAATAACGCCCATAAATAGTGAGTATGCGAGTCCAGTCGTACTATGTAGGAAAAAGGACGAGTTTCCTCCTTCGGATAAAAGGGCTTGGAGGTTTGCTATTGATTACAGAAAACTAAATAGTATTACCAAATTTCCAGTTTACCCTTTGCCGGTCATACACGAGATCATTAGACAGATCAAATCGACAAGATATATGTCTACTTTGGTCTTAACGTCTGGCTACTATCAAATAGCTATGAGACCCGAAGATATACATAAAACCGCGTTTATAACAAAATCGGGCACTTATGCATTTTTACGCATGCCCTTTGGGTTGTGTGGGGCCCCATCAACATTCCAGAGAGCTATGGACATTGTTCTAAAGCCTGTCCTAGGAAAGTCAACTTTAATTTATCTAGATGATATAATTATAACGAGTAGTACGTTGGAACAACACATTAATGACCTCGAACAAGTTTTTAAATTATTAAAAGAGGCCGGTCTTACAATTAACGCCTCAAAATGCAAGTTCGCAACTAAAGAACTTAAATATCTCGGTTATAAAATTTCGCAAAAGGGTATAGAAACGCAAGATTCAAAAATAAAAGCTATTAAGAATTTCCCACCGCCCAACACCGCCAAGAAACTTTCTTCTTTCCTTGGATTATGTTCTTACTATCGATCTTTCATAAAAGATTTCGCTAATATTGTTGAACCACTCTTAGTAATCAAAAGAAAAAGGGCTAAATTTACGTGGACAGCGGAAGCTAACACAGCTTTTGAAAGATTAAAAGAAGCGCTTATTAATGCCCCTGTTTTAAAATTCCCTGAGGGGGACGAAAACCTGGAACTTGCAGCAGATGCGTCAGACTATGCGGTGGGAGCGGTTCTTATGCAAAATAACCATCTGCTGGCATTTTTTAGTAAAACTTTGAATCAGACACAAAGGAATTATACAGCTACAGAAAGAGAAACATTAGCCGTATTAATGGCTGTACACAAATTTCGAGTTTATTTCGGCAAATCGCCAGTAACAGTCTTTTCGGATCATGCGGCTGTGGGTAGACTTTACTCGGGAAAAAACCTAACGCCCAGGTTAATAAGATGGGCTTTAAAACTCCAAGAATATAATATCACAATAAAATATAAACCGGGTAAGGAAAACAATGTTGCTGACGCACTTTCTCGTATAAAACTGGACGATGAAGGAAATGAACTTAAATGCGCTGTGTTGACTTCAAAAATTTTAGATTCTAGAGATACGGTTATTACTGAACTGAAAGCTGATCCTGAATTTGGAAATATCTATGCGTATTTGAAAGACCCCGAAAGCTTCGAGCACACAGATATCGATGCGATAAGAAATAGAGCAAAAAACTATGAAATAATAGATAATTTATTATTCTATACGAAAACAACAAACGAAAATCTTGAGTATAAGCCAGTCATCCCAGCCTCGCTTCGATTAAGCATTTTGAAGGAGTTGCATGAAGAAAAAACAGCGGGCCACCTCGGGGTCAGAAAGACTATAAAAAGGGTACGCGAGGCGGTATATTTTCCGCAATTATACAAAATAGTAACGGCGTATGTCAGGTCCTGCAATCAATGTCAGTTAATAAATGATATTAATTACAGCCCGGCCGGGTACTTAAATAGCATTCGCGCTACATTTCCGAATGAAATTTTAGGCATAGATCTTCTTGGTCCCTTCCCCCAGAGCGAGTTAAATAAAAATCGTTTTCTTTTAGTAATAGTAGATCATTTTTCAAAATGGATAGAAATTGTTCCACTTAAACGCGCGTCAGCCAAAACAGTCGCAGATGCATTCTTACACAGATACATTTTAAAATACGGTGCACCGATAAAAGTCATTAGCGATAACGGAAAACAATTCATTAGTCAAATATTTGAAAACATATGCACTGGACTTGGCATACGCCATATCAAAATGGTTCCGTATAGACTACAAGCAAACATAGCAGAAAGAGTGAATAAAAACATTGTAAAAATAATTCGCAGTTACGTTAGCACACATCACAAGCGCTAGGATGGCTACATAAATGAATTAGCTTATGCTTTAAGAACGGCTAATCACGATACTACGGGAAAAACCCCAGCAGAATTATTTTTAGGCCGAAAGTTAATTACGCCTTTAGATAAATTATACTTTGTGCAACAAAGAGAGCAAGAGTTTAAACAGAAAGATGTGAAAAAACTTATTGATCAGGCGCTTAAAAGCTCGGATACGGCAAGAAATAAGCAAAAAGTGTATTACTATAGAAAACGCCGTGAAGCAGATTTTAAAGTTAGGGATAAAGTATTGAAGCGGAAATTTTCTTTATCAAGTGCCCCAGACAATTTTACTGCAAAGTTAACTACAAAATTTGAAGGCCCCTATGTAATTCAGGAAATCGAAGGAATCGTATTGTACCTTAAGAACGAGAGAGGGGAAATCTGTAAAGCAAGTCCCGACCAGGTGAAAAAATACTATAATCAAAATGATTTTGAAATCCTTAAAAGTTTCTTGCAGGACTCAAGTCTAAACGAAATAGAAGGTCCAGAGACTACAACAACTATTCCACCACCCAAGAAACAGAGAACTGAAGAGAGACCTAGCACTTCTACAACCCGGACGTCGGTAGCAAAAAGAAAAAATAATTTTCAAACTCCAGCGTTTAAGAAAAACAAAAATACAGATGCACCGGGTAAAGAAACCGTGGTAAAGAGAAAAACACCACCTACAAAGGATAGCAGGAGAAATTACACATCAAGGAGAACGCGCACACGGCCACAGAGTCAGGTGCCAGCAAGGCCGCCGTTCCGGAAACTGAAACGACAACAGGAGGCACAAAAATACGAGGAACAGAAGAAATTCAAGAAGGACTCCAGACCGGAGGACGTCAAGACCAGCCGTCCCAGGGAGAAACGGAAAGGCCAACAACCAGACGATTACTCCGTCAAGAGGCCAGCATGTAGAGGATGCAAAAGAAAAAGTCAGGTGGACGACACTCGGAGGGCAGTAAGGAGAAGATTAACATCCATGAAACCTCTAACTTGGGACCAATTCTGCCAAAAACGAATGACGGAGTTTCAAGCATCGAAAACTCAAAGATAAGTTAAAACCTTCTATAATTTTTTTTTCTCTTTTGTTCCGAAATGTTATGCATAAGTACGAAGTTCTATGTTTTGACGAAAGTCAATATGTCTCGGTTGAGACTTAGTTTTGTTTTACTTTATTTAGCTAAGGCAAAAGTATTATTTTCTTTAAGTGTAAAAGCTAAAAACAAGCATTTTCTGTTGGTCGAAAGACTAATTCTGTTATGTTAAAGCCAAAATTTGGCCGAAGATAAAAATAACTTCGTATTCTTGTATTAATAAGAATTTTACTTTCAGTGCCGCCAGCTTGGCGAAGAATGAGTAAAGTAAAAATTTATTTTCTCTTATTCATTTTATGGTAAATTGTAAAAGTCATATGTATTAAAATTTTGTAAATGTACGTAAATACTTGAATGTTATGTAAAAGTAGAATTTAGTCTAGAAGCATAAAATTGTAGATGCTAAAAGTGAATGCTTAAAAGCAATGAAGTCAAAATTTAAGTATTAAACTGTAAAGTCATGCTTTAGAGCGAAAGCCTGCATGTTTAAAGATGAATGAGGGGGAAGTTAGAATGAATGTGTTTTGTAGGGTTCTCCACCTACATTTGAATTTTTAAGACTATTAAAGTAGCTCATTGAGTTGTAGAATGTCGAGTAAGGTGTGTCTATTTGGTCGTTGAATTCTAACAAATCATGTTGGTTAGGGGAAGTGTTGTAAGACTAAAACACGAATATTCCCGTTTGACACCACACACAGTGGAGAGCCAGGGTAAAGTTAAATTAATGCTTGAAAAATTGAATGAATGTGAAGTAAGCAATAACTAAGAAAAACGAATCGTTTAAAAACAAAAATTTATTGTGTCAAGAAAGTGTAAATTATAATGTATGTAGAAAGATACTGATACTTATTCCTTCCAGATGCTGGAAGGAAAGACCAAGATTGATTGATGAAGTCCAGGAAAAGTTGCTGTAAGAAGAGAGCTTTGTAACGATCAACAAAATTTTAGTATACAAATGGTTACATAAGATATTTTTTTTTTTTTTTTTGTGTAAACGAGGTTCTCGCCAGTTAGTTCAGAATTAGAGAAACTTACAACAGGTCGTTTGTAGGACCTGCTTCCAAGTTTTCCAAATTCTGGCAGCGGCAAATGTAGGGTTTATATTTATTTTAACTAACATTTATTTTAAGTTTAAACTATCTTTCCTGTCAAGCCTTACTTTCCCCTGGAACTGCCAATGCCAGAATATGTAAATTTTAGTAGAACGCGCAAGGATTCAAATTATCAGCGGAAGTATTATGATTTAAATAGAAGGAAACGAGTTCGGTGTGTGATATTCTTACTGCACGAGCGCGGAGGTAGTTAGCGAGAATTGAAGAACCCCGCGTTGCGGCCTATGTGCTTGGCGGGAAGTAGTGGTAATCGTTCCAGTGAGCTTCAAGTCTGCGGAATTAGCAGCGGTATTGTAAAACGCGGTGAGTTAGTTATTTTAGAGAGCCTCGTAGTTAGAGTCTTGTCTTTTGTTTCTTTTCAGGTTATTATTTTTATTTGACTGCCGAGTTGGCACCGTCTGTAAGCGTCAAGAGGACGCAATTGTAATTTATTACGTTGAATAAAAAGGGACTTAAACCCTTTACAAGACTCTGTGTTTTATACAGCTTTCACAGTCACCTCTTGGTTGCGTGCAAGTTGGAGGCGCGCAACGTTATAACATATTGCGGACTATATATTTATCAACTTTTTAAACTTTACGAGCGGTATTAAAGTATTTAGTTAAATTACTTTAGCTTAATAAATATTTAAATTTATATTTTAAAATCCTTTTCACTCAAAAGTTACCTATTTTTCATAACTGTGGTTATCACATACATATTTGATACAAAATTTCTTTTACTCCCTGAAACAATTTACTGTTTAAATTTTATTTTGAAGCCCTTCTTAATGATGAACTACAACCAATATTTTTCATATTTATTATTTGTATTCAAAATTAATTCTTATTTACTCATCAGTTGTAAATAATGTAATTGTATTGAAATATCCACGTGGTCATTTTTATTTGATGCTGTAGCTTTATTATTATGTCACTAATTTTACGGAAATGCAGAAGAAAATTTCCCTAAAAATTCAGCGCAAGCAAGTTACTAACTCACATTGCAATTATCAATCGTATGTTTAATTCCAGATGCCATGTAATTACTGAACAAATTAAATTCAGTTAATAATTAAATACTTTTAAGAAGGTTTTAAGAATTAGTTAAGAATTAATTTCATAAAATTTCACATAAGGAAAGTATATTTACTTGTATTTCCTGAAAGACAGAAAATTAAATATATTTGAGCTTCAAAGTGCCATTTAAAGAAGCATCGCGTTTTACATAGGAATTTTCTAGAACTTTTCTCCTGATTCGACTTAAACTGTCAGTCTCAACCACTTTTCAGATGCGGAGTTTTGAGTCTCCGAGTTTCCAGAAATAGCTAAAAGAAATAAACATTAGCATTTTTCCTTTTGTCTGCTTGAACAGTTACATCCTTCTCATGGGAGCACATCATTTATTACTTCTGTAACGTTGAGAAAAATGACAAAAGAAAAAGATGTTTCTTTTTTGGAAAGAAAACACTGCGAAAATGTTATTCAAAAGAAGTCTACCTTATTTTTGCAGCAATCGATTAAACAATATTTTCAGTATTCTTTCTCAAACAGTAACCATTTCCCTGGGTTGAAATTGCTTAAATTTCATTAACATGGCATATGTTGCTAAACTGCTGAATGCAAGACAAAAGTTAGAAAAATTTCTTCTACGAGGCTTCTGACACGTTATTTACTAATAATAAGAAACTGCTAATAAGAAATATGCTGGGAAATGAAAGACTGTTTTAATTTATAATTTTCTAGCCATTAAAATCACTACACAATGAAAGAGGATCACATGAAACTTAGAATCTGTATTACATATTGCTAGCATCGCTATTAGGGATCCATAATGGTATATTACTTTACCGGTTCCGCCACTTGATTTAGGAATTACCAGTTTTAGATATTATACAAGCCGTTGCTAGCATTCTTTTTTTCAGCGGTTAGAAGTCCTTTCTATGTTTTGCCCTTTACGGCAAAGGGACAGTGCCCACGTCCACCGTCACTTATCACTTATCACTTATGTTTTGCCCTTCTTCTTTTTCGTGGACATTTGTCCATTCAAACAAAAATTGCAAGCATCCTGACTAACATAGTGGCGTTAGTAAATATCTGATGCTATATTAGTAAACACTATATACAGTATATACAAGTTCGTAGGACGCAACCTACGTTAATACGGCTACATCACATATTTTGTGTCTGGGAACAAGGTGAATTGCACAGCACCAATTACCGGTGCAACAAATGTCTACAGCACCATGCTGCCAGCAAGCCAATTATCACTTCGATTTCCTTTGTCAATACAGCACAAGAATGAGCGCACAAAATAATGCGTTCAACGACGCACATGAAAGCATCGGTGGTGGGACGTCGTTTTTAAGTATGAATCACACTTTTCTTTACAGCATCATGAAGGCCTTACCATTGCGTGTACAGGCGCCAGAGGAAAAGAGCCTTAGCATCCATATTATATTATTATTTGTAGCATATAGTTAATTTTATTTGTAATAGTAAAGAACAACTATAACATGAGCAAAATGAATATGTACGAATACATGTTTAAATAATTATTGAGTTTTACCCGTGCGTGGTCTTGAAGTGTAAATGTGAAACGTCCGCTTAGTTAGAATCTCGGACAGAGTATAGGTGGCTCTTCTTGTTTGGTAGCTTCTAAAAAATAATCTAATTTTTCTACAGTAGCGACCGAACTGGAATGTGATGAACGATTTTTCGTTACCACTTACTTTAGGTCACTGGTCTGCTCCCTTTTCCTGATCGCCCTTTAAGTTCGGAGAATGTAAAAAATTACAGCATTTACTAGTGCATATGCTCGTGCATTTACTAGTGCATTACAGCATTTACTAGTGCAATCCCAGCTAGCACTGTAAGATGCATGGCTGGAATCCTGATAAGGGTATAGAGGATTTTCATATTTCCAGGTTTCGAAAATAACCTAAAGTTCCTGTTCTAGGAAAACACAAAAATAGTGACCTTGTTCAAAGATACAATAGTAAAACATAAAAAAGCGAGAAATGATATTATATGTAAAATTAAAATTATGCATGAATACAAATTGTGGTAAATCAAGTTTAACTCAGCAATACACAAATATAAATACAATTGCAAAACAATTGGCCATTCGAAACATACCTTAACGCTTGGTAAACTGCAGTCTGCATTGGACAATAGTTTGACTGCAGAAAAACATAACGTCGCAAGAATAGGGACACAGTTAAATCCTAATCAAAGCTGAGAGATGAGCAACGGAATCAGCACTGATTTTAATCGTACTAGACTGGTTATTATACTGTGTTCTTTTCCATATTAGCTATTTCAGTATTATACGGTTCTTCAACATTTTAAACTCTTAATCACCTCAAAAGAACTGGAAAGACTCTGAGATGACTTATCGTTCCGTCTGCCGTCTAACTAAGGGATCACAGCTCAAAGATTGATTCACTAGTAATATATGGCCATATATGTCAGTCAATACTCAGAAATTGAAAACAAATACATAAACTACTGAAGGAAAGATGATATAATTTAAATTCTCTGAGACTAATTTTTCTCGTACTCTACAGTATTCGTGCATAGTAATGGACAAACTCTGTGTATCATGCATAATAATGAACATAATAATGGACAAACTCTGTGTGAAAAGACTCTGAGATGACTTATCGTTCCGTCTGCCGTCTAACTAAGGGATCACAGCTCAAAGATTGATTCACTAGTAATATATGGCCATATATGTCAGTCAATACTCAGAAATTGAAAACAAATACGTAAACTACTGAAGGAAAGATGATATAATTTAAATTCTCTGAGACTAATTTTTCTCGTACTCTACAGTATTCGTGCATAGTAATGGACAAACTCTATGTATCATGCATAATAATGAACATAATAATGGATAAACTCTGTGTGAAAAATTTTAAGTAATTCTATGAGGAACTTTTAGGATTCCCATGGTTGCTGTGAACATAAATCATAAAAAAAATCAATCAAAAATCGCATTTAAAGTTCTCAGATTAATTTTACGTGACCTATATGCACAACTATTTACGCTGCGAAACGAAAATGAGAAAATACATAATAAAATGATTCCAGATGATAAATATTTATAGAATAATAAATATTTTCCAGATTCTCCCAAAATATTGAAATGCCTAAAATTATTTAATTATAAAATAACATAAAAGGGGGAAAATTTCATTTTTGATTTGCTTTGTAAACTTTAACCTCCGGTGCGGCAGGAAGTAATTTCCGGTTTGTCGTCTGTCAGAAAAACTGATATCCTCGACTTCTAATCCGCATATGAAGAATAAAAGAATGTTTTTGACAGTTAAGAATGTGGTCCTTAAAAATCTTGAATAAAAAAGTTGAGAGTTTTAGCTAAGATCAGCCTTTTGAACGAGGTCCGTTACCTTACAAATTGCATCTACTTGCTAAGAGCTATAAACTGCAATTACTGCCTTTTGCTGCTCTTTATAAGGCATTTCTCCGGCCTTCTTAACGAGCCTTCGTGGTATAGTGGTCTGCACACTCAACGCGTGATTGAGAGGTCTGCGGTCCGATTCTCGGCGAAGGCGTTGCTAATTTTTCATCTTGCTTGCTTTCAAAAATACCTAATGTCTCTACATCTTCATTTCTGAAAACAATAAAATGATTCTCTTAAATGTAATAATTACGAAGTAGTAGCGTACTGCTACTGTATTCAAATGACAGTGCTGTATAATAGTCGTACAGTTCTAGTACTACACCAGTGTTTTCAGATGGTAGCATTTATCAACGTATGACACTTTGAAAGAAAAGAAAAATCTGATACGAATGAGAAAAAAAATTAATTAAAAAAGGATCATCCCTACCAAAGATTTATTATAATCCTTTGGTAGGACAAAGGATAGTAATTCATAAACAGCTACGCAGATTTGAGAAAACATGGAATTCAGACTTTCGTGTACTCAGTTCACTTGTCTGAGGATATTTTAATAAGATTGCCCTGCAATAGGTAAAAGAAAAAAGTTCTAGAACTTTTTTCTTTACGGTATGACACAGCCTCTTTCTCCCTCAAATATAGAATAGAAGATTCTGAAGCTAAACATGCATGATTATTAAACTATTCCTAGTTTTACCTTCCTATACTATAGAGAAGTAACCGACCTCACATTTAAAAGTTTTAAAAGAGCGTTTTTAGAAAGCTTATTAACACTGCGACTTGTAGGTACAGCTAAAATTTAACAAAAATGTATTCATTGTTCTTGGGGTCTTTTCATTCAAAAATGCTTAATATGTAGAGCCCAATGAAGAGATTTACTAACTACACGCTCGGCTCCAAATTATGTTCAGCATGTAAGCGTAAGTACTATCAAATATCAGAATTCAAACACCAAAACCAGTTTGGGCTACATATGGGGGGGGGGTCACAAGAAAAGCTGCTTTTGTGGACTTTTGCTAATTTATCACTATGAACTTACACCTTCTCTCGCTGTTTAAATCCTACATGATTTACATTCTATCTAGACTGACAAGAGAAGTAGAAGTAGGAGGAAAGAATTTACGTAAAATTACCATGTTCATTACAATACGTTTTACAAACTAAGGAAGTACAATTTAGAGAATCTTACCTTATCCACATTGTAGCATAAATATAGTTGCTTCTTATTGGAATTTGTTTCGAACAGCGGAAAATTTCTGAGTGAGTAAAAAGAGTCAGGACATATGTTAATGTGCAGTACGGTATCTAACAGTATTCGCACAACATCCCGACTTTTTCAAAAATGGTATCCACGTCCTGGTTTCAGGGAGGATAAAGCACTAGGAGACAATGACAGTAATTAGCAAACTAACAAGCCTTAGGATATATTTTTATCTCTGCATGTCTCAAGTAAAATGTCAGGATTTAATATTTATCTATTAATAAATATTATTATCTATTAATAAATATTAAAATATTAATAAATATTATTATCTATTAATAAATATTAAAATATTAATAAATATTATTATCTATTAATAAATATTAAAATATTAATAAATATTATTATCTATTAATAAATATTAAAATATTAATAAATATTATTGTCTATTAATAAATATTAAAATATTAATAAATATCATTATCTATTAATAAATATTAAAATATAAATAAATATAATTATTAATAAATATTAAAATTAATTTAATTTAATTAATATTAAAAGATGGGAATAAATAATAAATATTAAAAGAATATTAAAAGATTAATAATATTATTAATAATATTAAAAGATTAAATTATTAAAAAATATTAAAAAATATTGAAAGAGGGCAACATTAGGAGCAGGAAATATAATTATTATAATTTTTAACATCAGAATGAATGCTAGGATTCGCCCGATGGTATAATGGTTAGCGATTCTGCCTACCGAACCAAAGGGCACAGGCTCGAAACCAGAAGAAGGCATGAATATTTTAAATGTATAGTGTTTTTGCGGCATGGAGGCACCCTAACTGTATGGCCGGCCGAAAGTCCTATCGTGTGGTTTGGTGGCATAGAGGTGTTACCCGTTCCCCAGGGTACTCTCTCCCAAAATTGGGTCGAAAATGAGCAGAATACTTAATGTCACCAGTATGGTGTTCAAAGCTCATCCCGAATGACAGGCGAATAAACTGCACTCCTTGCCACGATAGTAGTCATGGGTTTGTTCTAACTATGTCAAACAAATGAGACATGACAACAACAAGGGAGTGTTAGGTTTCAAATTCTAAAATGTTGGGTAATTTAATAATATATATTAATAAAATAATAAGCAATGAATGTAACTATTATCTATGAAGTTACTTATTAAACGAAACACTTCGCACAATTATTCAAAAGCAAATTTTAGCTAAAATGCTATTACCAGAAACAAATATTTCTATATTACACTGTAGAGACCTTAGGTTTTTTGGCGAAGGTCTCCGAAAAATTAACTACACACACGCCTAGATTCGAACCACGCATCTTCCCGTGCGACTTGGATTTGCTATAAGTTACATCGCGAAAGTACGTACAAAGGTATGCGATGACTCCTTAGAACATAAAATAAGTATTTTAAATTAAATGATTAGTTTTGTGTATGCTTAAGAATAACGCTTTTATATTTATATTTTAATAAAAAAAAAGAAACGTATCTTTTTCCTTAATTTTCAAACAGATATGTATGTATGACAAATGAGTTTATATTGACTGTAAAGCGATGCTATTAAAATAAATATTAAAAATGGAGTTATTTTAGAACAGTATCTCTTAAAAGCTAAAATGAGATGCAGCACAATCCTAAACGTGTGAATAATGCTGTAGGAGGATTCAGAGCTATACGATTTAATTTTATTCACACCATTCTTTAAGTAAAAATGCTTCTAACATTTGACTTTCCTTTCCGAAATTGTGGCTAATGATGACAACTCAAATATCATCATATATATGGTATGAGAGTCTTCCGGAACTCATTTGTGTGTTGCAGAGGACAATTTGCTTTCAAGTAGCCGGGGAAAGTAAATGTATTTTCCGGAGACAGAAAAGAGAATCATTCTTTTCATCACTGAAATTCGTTATTCTCCTGACTGGAAGTATTTTGCAGACAGAGGGAAGACAGAATTGGAGCACCATTATAGCCTCTGTCCTGCCCAAAAAAGGATTTGAAGAGGGGACGATCAAAAATTAAAAGCATCTTACGTACAGGAATTTTCACTTTCATTTTTAAGTCTGTTTGAGTAAGATTATCTCTTTTAGCTTTGCTGTAATTTAATTTTTTCGGTGAACATAGAAAATCTATGTAATCCCCCAATAAGCAGTGATTTCTACAAATTAGAAAGTTAAAAATACAGGTTAATAGGTTCCAAAGATTAATTTAATTGCGTAGATTTTATGAGATTGAACAAGAGCTGTTGCAAGATTTCAAAAATTATTTCATGAAGTTAATCGAGTGCTCGAAGTTTAATAAAATTATTTAGATCTTCTACATATATTTTTTACAATTTAAGCGTAAGTAAAAACATAGTAATAGCAGATGATGGATTAGTTAATCTATTCTTATACAATTTACTGATACCTGTACATTATTTTTCTGCTAAACGTCTATTGTACGAACATTTTTTCTTTTGCATTAAAAATAAAATAACTATAGGAAAACAAGTTTAATATGTTTCTCTGTTTCAAATGGAAGGAACAATTTTTTCTATTATTAAGCCTGCACTTTATTTAAAAAAACTTTCGTCTTTTATGATTCATTTATATCAAATGAAAATAACGATACGAAATAAAACGTGGTGACCATTAACATCGTTGCTTTTATTCGAAGAAGTTAAGTTCAGCCTGTTTAACGGTTGCCTTGATCTATTCATGTATTAATAAATATTTCTTTACTAACATTGAATCCTCCTGAATCGAATTAATACTAACTACATACAAACAATGTAAACTACAAGTAAATTCTTGAAAAAATAAGTAGTTCAGCACAAAAATTAGCAAAAAAAAAAAAAAAAAAAAAAGATGAAAATATCACTGACTGCAGTTTCATTGGGAATTAGTCCAATATTTTCAAAGCGCTGTTGTTTTGATCAGCGCAGTTGGTGTTGTAATACTTCACATAGAAGACGGAATATGAGATCGAACGAAGATACTTCAATTTTACGTTTTCAATTAAATATGCTCTTGGAAGTAACCGTGGCCGTCTGTTAGGTGCCTCCATAATAAAATGACCACCATTTCTGGCCTTAGTAGTGGCGAAAGCCTAAAAAAAATCTAGTGTCAGCCATTAAAAAAAAAAAAAAAAAAAAAAAAAAAAAAAAAAAAAAAAGCTTTCAGATTTTATATTATGCCCAATGGTATGTTTTTTAACGTTTTAAAGTTTTGTGTGCTATCTTTATATATTTCACCTCCACCCCTGGGGATCGACGTAGAGAACTCTGCAAAGCTATTGGCTAGGATCTGTACGTAGGGAGTCTCGGCCACGGGGATATAAAATTTATGAACTTGGTGGTTCTGAAGGCCCCAGAAAGTTCACTCACTGATTTGCCGGCTCGGTAAGTCCTAGAGCTGCGTAGCTCTAGTAGCCCGGTTGTAGCGCCCTCAGGTTCGCTGGGTAATGTCCCACTGCGACGGGCAGCCCGAGCGACTGGCAGGTAGCAAACAGACGACCAGTGTTGTCTGGGCGACGTGTCCCAGGCGGTGCGTCTCTCTCTCCAAGGTGCAAGGGATTAGGTTGAACCTGTATGCCTGGGTCTGAGGGATTAGGGAACCTGTAGCGCGGTTCAGTCTCGCGGGACAGGGAAGCCAATATTGTTGGGGGCGTACGGGTTCGTTTGAATTGAATGCACAAGTCCGATGAAAAAAATGAACAAAATGTATTATTATCACAACAAAAAGGCTTAATTTTCCTCAGATATTCATTCAGTATTACAATATCTCACAGTAATTATCTTTTAACTACTCAAACGTTCAAGAGAACTCAATTCAAAACACCTAAGGAAAGCTAATCCGCGAAATCGCTACAGTCAACAAGAGCAGTTTTCTAAACAAACTCTTAAAACAACAACAAACAAAACTAAAATCACACGAACTGAGAGGTTTTCCTCCTTTTATAAGATTTAAAATCGCACGCGAGAATTTTCTGGAACTTTCTCGAAAGCAAAAAGTAATATTTATTTATTAAATGTTAAATGCACGTGCTCTTGTATTTTTAATTTTTCGGCTTAGCTTTCCTTTAATATTCATCACGCGCTACACTGCACGGGGAATAAAACAATTTAATTTATAATTCAACTAACATTAGCTATTTAAATCCGTAACAATATCTTACTTACTTCTTACGTACCTTTATTTATTAAATATCATATTCTACGCACTTAACCGTAAAATTCAATTCAACAGCAATATCACAAAATATTTAAAAATAGTATATTCTTAGAATTTCTGATACACAGTTTCGTGCACTGGAGATAAAAATGTTCTTTTTTTTTTTTTTTTTTCGCACAGTGTTGCTATTGCTCCCTTTTAAATCGTCCAGTTTGTAAATCAAAAACTCATAAATGATTTACAAAATATGAAATAGATGATAAAACAAATTCAAAATTTGGACTTTCAGATGCCCCTATTCGAGTGGAGGACTACGTTATTCAAAATTTGACATCTCTAGGTACCGCTGTGTTTTTTTCACAATACGAGAGACATACGTACATTCTGGCAAATTCTTCATTATTTAATTTATTTAAACATAATGCAGGGATCTAATATTTGGTGGCAACAATTTGAAAAGTGAAACGCCGTATTATAGTGGCGTTAATACCCCTTCTGGTCAAATTGCCTCTGTGAGCTAAAAACTAAAGATAGTTCAGTTCCATCCACTTTTCTACCACTCCTCCTTAAGCTTAGTTTTTTTTACTTTCCAAGTGTTCAAAATGTAGGGTTTTATAGTTTCCTTTTAAATTTATCAATGAAATCGTTCTCATCTATAAAAGCCAAAATATTGGACTTACACTTCAGGGGGCTTTTATGAAATTGTCCTTGAATGCTATCTTGCCAATATAACCCAAACCCACAGATCTTTCAAATACAGAGTGAAAGAACACATTGGGTATGTGAAACAAAAGTAAGTAAAACGCTTTCCATCGCTGGGACAAAAATCCCAATTATCTTTTTTGGGAAGCCAAAATTATTACTTATACAGATTAGCCTTTCTATTTGGATTCATGGAAGCTTCAGATATGTTTTTACACGATAATCCGATGAATGATGTAGTTTCTACTCTTTTTTATGGGAAGCATAGAAAGATTTAACCTCATATTACACCTTCCACGTGAAATACTACAGCTTTCACTGTATTTATCGTAACAATAACGCTTTGACAATCTTGGGCTAGTTCCAATGAAACCGCACTCAGTGGTATTATCATCGTTATTTGTGCTAATTTTTGAGCTAACTTTTGTTAATTTAACCTGTTGATGCACTAAACAGAGTTAACTCGGGTACACCGAACAAACTGAGTAAGTTTGTTCACCCGAGTAAATATGTTCAAGATTTTTTTTCAGACATGAATACAACAAAATGTAGCCGCTACAGTTTTGAGTTAAAATAAAGGAAAGATGTAAAACAGAGGAAAAAAAGAGGTTGAGGTGAAATAAAGAATGGAATACTGACGGATAAAAGACACGTTCTGAATTTTATTAAGCCCTTAATGTAAGCTACCTTTGGAGTTTGCATTCTCTTTTATATTAGGATTATCATAAGCTGTTTCCAATAGCACTCTTTAAATAAAAAAAAACCCGTGTTGTATTCTATGAGTGAAAAATTGTTTTCAATCGTTCAGAAATAATTACAGTTTTTTTATATTGTTGCGTTCTATAATGACTTATATTAGCATATGATTAAGAATAAAGACCCTATATTGCCTAAATTAATTGGAGTTTTTTGTGTAGTATGAAACTGACTGAAAATATGCCTTCTCAAAATCATCAACAACTTAATAACGTAAAAAGGAAAATGAGAATTATTCTGTATCATGAAGTTATCATGAAACACCAGGAGTAGAGTTTGTTGGTAAATTATGTTCACAACACATATTTCAATTTCGTTTCAGAATTTTGGATAAGTTACTAATTGTCACCAAAACTGATTATCGATATTTTAGGCTTTATGCATTAACCTCAGTCTAAATTCCAATGACGTCAGAAAAAATCTTGTTTTATTGAACGAATATTTTCAGCTTTTGAACTTATGATGACGATAAAATACGTTAAAAGATTAAAGAAAGCAAACGATGGAAATCTGCTTAAGGCGAATAATGCTGTCACGGAGATCTGTCTAAAAGCAAACTATCTCTTTTTCAGTTATACACGGGGAAAAGCACGAAAACATTATCCTTCAGATCGTTCACCTACCACATGAACATGAAACGAGCTACCAGAGCCCTGTAGTCTTATTCCTTCCGCCACCTAGTGGACCTTTCTTTATGGTGACGAATAATATATCTAAGCGGGCTTGGAAGCATGGTAGGACTTCGTTTATAGTTCGTTTATAGTTCGTATTGGATGATCCCAATACGCCCTTCCAGCTAAAAATTTATTTGGGTAGGAAAGTTGAGGCCTCGCCCTTAAATAAATTCGTATAAAATCAAATCTGATTACCAAGCACATTTTCTTCTCTATTTGCAACGCATATTTATAGCCTTTCAAATGGAAAATTACGCATGACTGTGTAATGCTAAGCAATTCACTGCATTTCTTCTTTTAATTTTATATGTCTGTTTTATTTATATTGCTAATTTTATATGTTCTTAAGAATGTTATATAAAAATACTTAAATTTTCTTTTTGATTTCACCAAAATTTTATGAATTAAGTTGCAATTATTTTTTAAACAATACAGAAAAAAGAATGGAATTTATTTATGAACAGATTTCTTCAACATTACGGCAGTGGGCGTAATTGTAAAACAGCTGAAAGTATTAAAATTAATTTCAAGCAAAGTACAGTATGTGAAGTAATACGCTCTTGTTATCTCTGCCCTTGTGTAATAATTGCACCATAAATTTTCAGAAAAAAAAAGGAAAGATACTGTACGAAGAAGAAAGTAAGAAAAAATACTGTCGGGTGTAATATTTTATTTTTGTGAAGAATAAATTACCGCATCCAATTACAGAAAAAAGCTTTAATAGAATGCGTTGTTTGTGGATGAGGTAAAATTCAGGCGTACTATCAATTCATTTGTCGAAACATGATTCCGGAAAAAATTAATTAACCGTAGTAGATGGAACTGAATGTGATTTTCTCTAAGGAAGGGAAATATTCGTAATCCCAAAAGCGAAATCGGTTTTTCGTCAGAAGATGAGTAATCAGGTAGCATGGAAGCATGTTTCTTTCTGATACTTTCATATAAGTGTTTGAATCAATATTAAATACCATTTCTAAGCATGTAGTATTGATACTGTTATAAAATATTTGCCTTCAGTCTCGATAATTTTGTTTATATGATATACATATTATGTTGCTAGATTAATTTGGAAAATGTCTTATAACTTTGATCTACACATTTCACGTTTTTTCTATGTAATCTAATGTAGATGCAATTAAAAATTTATCAAAATAGTAAATGTTTCTGTATAACATTGTAGGGTTCCTTACTCTTTTTGTCTAAGATGACCGTCGAGGAACCTAGTGAACTGTTTTGCGACTTATCGCTAAGTTCAAATAACTAAAGGTATAGACTCAAGAAGGGTTAACTACCCTTTATTTCACTAAAAATAAGATGAATAGTCGGCCCCTTTCTCGGGCTTACAACAAAGCCGCTACTCGGACTTTAACTCAGAATAAGAAATAAGAACTAAACTATAACTAACTAAGAGAAAATTGGTCGAAGCTAAAGACAAGTATCTAATGTAGTTGGCCATTAGTTTAAACTAGCCAGCGAGTATCAAAAGGCACGTAATAATACTACCGAGCGAAATAGCTGCAATAGAGACGTATCCCGAAGGCAAAAACGCGCAACTCAGGATTCCTAGCTCTCTCTCACACGAAGTTGAACCTTCCTTAAATACTTCTTCTAACTCATTTGCATTCAAAGTAATTCTAAAAACTCATTCTGGTAGGGAGTTGTAAGCGGAAATAAGAATTTATAGGAAAGGGACTTTAAAACTAAAATAACTGTTATAAAATTAAAATATACCTTACAATACTACTCGCACTATCTGATTTACATCACTTTCTTTTGCCTTCCCTCCCACTCAAAGCCTAGATATCTTCTAGTTTTGTTTAAAGTGTATTTAATTGGAAATTTCTTTCAACTTGAATTATTTTTTGCTTACTATTGAAAGAAATGTCCGTACGTAAACGCATAGGGTTGTCGACTGTAAATAAAAGATTTACTACAAGCGAATGATAGATTTCGTCAGGGGTTCTCAACCGGTGGTACGCAAAAGAAAAATAGGTGGTACGCAAAGAGGCAAAGTATTTTTAATTATTAAATTCAAAAATTAAATCCCCAACATCTTGATTAAATTTTTTCTCTAACACTCATAAATTTATGCGATCTGAGCTTTTCAAGAGTGTTGGTGGTAGTAGTACTTTGTAGTGGTGGTACTGCAAGTTTTCAATTTGTGTTTAGATGGTACCTGTTACTCAAAACGTTGAGAACCGCTAGTCTAATTTATTAATTTAGGTTGAATGACTTCTGAAAAAGTTCACATTAGAATCTTCCCCCATTTTAATAATTTTAGTTTGAAGCATTTTGTGTTAAAGTGTGGCTTCTAAAGTATGGCTTCTTTGTTTTAAAGTATGGATTTATGGGGCTTCTAAACATTTATTATTAACAGAGTGCTCGACTAGTTGCATTTACAAGGCTCTTCGATGATAAATTTCTTAGATTATCATCTTTTCCTTTTTTCCCTATGAAACTTAAATGTTTATTTGCTTCAAAATTTATTTAATATTACGAATAACAATGGCTATAGTTTACTCTTTGAAATTTAACAGTACCAGTCTTAGGCGAATAAGCTGAAGAATGTCTCTTAGTTATAAAATTGATACTGGTTCGTTTTTAGATCTCTGTGCCGTACTTCAAACACGTACATGAAAATAAGAAATGAGTGTGTTTTAAGCTTAACTAAAGTGTACAAATTTATTTTGCCAAGGCTCATTTATGATCACATGTGGCAAACGTGCGATCAAAATGTATTATGCATTAAGAAATATACTTTCGATTCTTTGTTTTATAATGAAATTAATTAAGTACATCAAGTAACATTAACTAAGTCTAGCTACTAACGATTTAAGTAAAACATTAAGCATCTTAAAGTATTAATATTAAGCATCTTAAAGTATTAGTAAGTAAACATTAAACACTTAAAGTATGGATTTATGGGGATTCTACACATTTATTATAAACAGAGTGCTCGACTAGTTGCATTTACAAGGCTCTTCGATGAAAATTTCTTAGATTATCATCTTTTCCTTTTCTCCCTATGAAACTTAAGTGTTTATTTGCTTCAAAATTTATTAAGTCCTTATAAGTAAGAATAATAGCTTAGAAATATTATTATCACGAGGTTTTTGAAGCCCCAAACGAATGCTGATTTGTGGTATGTTTCACAAACTCAACATGATAGGAAAAAATTAAAACTCTACTCAACATGACACTTCTTCTTTACAACAGACAGATTCTGGTCGATACTGTCTATTCCAATAACACGTGTTCGATGATAGTGGGAACTTTCTTACAGATTTTGATAAGCAAGAACTTTAGATTGCCATTTGAGAAAATTTAGAAGTTTTCTTTTTCCATTTTATTGAGTAGTTCCGAGTGAGGATTATTGAAAAATAATATTTGTAAATCCAAATCATAAATGTCTTTTAACGCAAGACGCCTTTAAATTATGTTAATTTCATGAAATGAATAAAGATAACACAGACGGCTGCTGCACCTTTAGTTGCTGAACTTAAAACTGTCCTTCGAGAACATATTTAGAAGATATTTTCTCATACTTAAATTACTTAATTTCAGTTTAGCTTTGTTCTTTTTCCAGCGGGTAGTAATTTCAGCTTAAAGATATGTTTCGAATAATTCAACACTGATAATGCGATCGGAAAGACGTTAGTGGTCTTGGTTTCGTAATATAATCACGTGCATTTTATATATAATTAATAACAAAGTACAAAATAGGTCTCTTTTTATCATTTTTCATACCGAAGTTTACACGTTTATTGTTTAGGCTTCCCTGGACATAGCAATTTTAGTAAAAACTTAATTACAGTTAACATAATGACACAGAATCATTAATTTAAAAATAATTAACAAAAAAAATTTTAAATAACTGATATATATTTTGCATTTGCGTTTAAGCTGTTGTTGATATCTAATATGTTTCATCGCATTAAGATGCATAGAAATAAAAGCAGGTTCTCTGCTTAAGTTATTTAGGATACTAGGATGGATAGTAATACACAAATTAACAGCTTCGCCGGCTTTGCATTGTTAAAAATACACTTAATTTTCACTCTTTGCTGTGCTGATGAACGGCTGAAACAATTTAGCAGTACTATTACGATAGAAATCAAATTATCTAAATTCTAGGTATTCCTAATTCCAGCTACTCAGATTTATTACTTATGTATAGAGGTCAAGTAACTTTAAGCACGTTGTTAATATATTAAATTTTTTTAAATTTTTATTGGCTTCAGTAATATAAAAGTGATATTTCACATTTATTTTACTTCACTTTATACTGTTTACTTCTAATTGAAATAGAAATGAATTGTGTATTATGAAAAGAAAAAATAATTTTATGATTAAAGTTTACTTAAAATGTGTATAAGGGTGTTTTGTCCATTTTATGGACATAAAAAGATTTTTTGTTTTTTTAACTGTATAATTTTAATTGAAATAAAATTATCATGCTTGCATTAATATTCACCAAAGTGCCGAAGTCATTACATAGCGATATGGAAATTTTCAAATGGGTATGATGGTGGGTATCAAGTGGGTAGAAAGGTATGATGAATCAGACGATTGTCAGTGCTGTCTGTTGCTTGGTCTTTTGAGCCCATCAGCTGCTGAGCGGTAAAGTTGCTGCACACTTGTAGTTCCACCTGAGGTCGAATCCCGACAAACGGGCTGGCTACGTGGTTAGTTTTCGTGGTTTTTACCCATGTATAACATGAATACTAGAACGTTTCCCTCAAAAATATACCCAACGAAACCATGCTTCTCCATAGGCAGATAGCCTTCGAATTGCTTTGTCGTTAAGTTGGTTTACGTTAATACGTTAAACTAACCTTACCTAACCTGTTAGTCTTTTGAATATTCTGTGAAATTTTAATTACATGATAATAATCCAAAGAAATGTAAACGAGTTTGAAAGCAGAATGACAGTTCGAGTTAGACACATTTCGGAATTTTTTGAGACTTTTAGGTTCCATTTTACTTCAGAACCTAAGAGTACCGAGAGTATCTGAAGAGAGGCATAACTTTCCACAGTGGGACTCACCAGAAGAGTCGCTGAACGCTGGTAGTTCCGATCTAGGTTCGATTCCAGGCGAACGGGCTGGCTGGATGAGCGTAACGTCAAACGGCAGCCGCAGTGGATGATAAACGATGTATCTGTGAGAATTGTGAAATGAAATTTGGTTTTGATGATGTATGGAAGGGGAAGATTGAATTGAGTTCTTTTACTCATCAATGCACAGGCTGCAGCAACTTATCTAAACTCGAAAACGCTTGTACCCTTGATGACTAGAAGAAGACAGTTTGGTCCGAGGAATCGAATTTCCAGTTGGTACGATAAAATGGGCGAGTCCATTGTAGAGTCATTAGGTTATTTTTGGATAAAAGAGACATGAAAAATGAGCAATGCCCTCGCCGGGACTCGAACCTGGACCTCTCGAATACGTGCCGAGTGTGATCGAATACGCGAAGAAAGGAGAATATACCTTATATACTTCCCCTTTTAAACGGCGACTGGGGATTAGGGGACCCAATCGCCAAACCCTGGTGATGAAGAATCATCATCCACCACCTTTTTAGTTTGGGCGCCAGTGTAAATTCATAAGTTATTTTAAAGGAGTCCATGAAATGCTAGCAATGCTCTCGCCGGGACTCGAAACTGGACTTCTCACCGACGCACCGAGTGTGCTAACCGTGTGCTAAATACCTTATACCATGAATTACGCAATCACCGTCAGGTTATGAATCCAACTTGTCAATAATACATTGCAAAATCTTGTGGAACTTCAAGATGTGGAAGAGAGTGTTTACTTGGCATGCATTGGGTCTTAGGTCAAACTGAAACTGTCACCCCTTGATAGGAAATCGTTATATTCGTATACTTTATGATCATATTTTATGGACTTCTCAGTAAAAATCGGATATTCAGAATGATAATATGTGGTGCCACCGGGCCCCGATTGTTCTTGATCGGTCTAAGGAGCAAGGATAATAACAAAATATGATTTGGCCACTTAGATTGCCAGTCAAGAATACAGTGTAGCATATTTATCTGTTACTCTTTTAAATATCCTGGTCAATTGACCCATTCGTACTCATACGCGGTAACTGAAACTGTTGGGGATATCCCAAATCAGCTAATCTGTGTTATGTCAAAAAGCTGCACATCGATTAGCTAAAGAAGTCACGGTATCGAAAAGATGTCTTGCAACTTTTTTTGCATGCCAGTGTATTTAGTATATACAGTGGTGTTTATCACATACGCTTTATTTGCATATTTGAGCGTAAATTTCTGCGCAGAGGTAGCTTTTGGCATTTTGTAGCATATATGTACGTTTAATCTATCGTCGATCGTTTAATTTTAATCAACCGTTTAAATAGCCTTTAATGAATTTTCAGTTTCAGCCAAATAAATTTTAATCAGTCATTTGTTCCTTTTGAATACTATAATATCTGCAGACTGGAGTTCCAAAATATCTGGATTGGATGCTTCCCCAGTCAGTCCGGGTGCTTGAAATGTTGCTAAATTTAATTCTGAAGCTAAGATTAAATCACAATGATAGACGAAAAGTGTGAGTTCAAAGCCGATTAATTTGCAGTTGCTATAATAATATTTAGTCAGCGCACAACTTCTAATTAGATTTAGATGGCATTTTAATAAAAGTAGAATTTTTCTTTTGTGTTTATATGGTAAAAAGTCATTCTGAAAGAACACATTATTAATCTAGACTTTTAATCTTCTAAATGAGGTTATGAGGTGACTTGTCATATTAATGAAAAGGTCCTCATCTGGCGCTTGGCCTGGAAGTTTTTCTTCGAAGGAATACTGGAACCGTTCCAAATAGCTTCTTGAATTGCTGAATACAAACTTACAGGTGCAGGTGGATGTTAATCGGAAAAAAAAAGGAAAAAGAAAAAAAAAGCAAATTCTTCTTTCTGGGAAAACATTCTTTGCAGAAAATGGAAGAATATTTTATGCATGTTTTTGTCGAATTACATTCGAAAGAAACGCAAACATTTCGTTTTGTCATTTGTATTTTTATAATCAAAAGAATGGCTCAGAGTTGCATTTGATCCATTTCCTTCCACTTATTTAATGAATACCAAGTTTTGCATAGTTTTTGAATACCTGAATGAAGTAACGTAGTACGGGAAAAACGTATTCTTAGTGTATATATTATTATTATTTTCTTTTGTTAGATGTAAAATAAGAGTCTGTCGCTTGTTTTACTTTTTGCTTGAGAATATAAAAATTCAAGAATGTTATTTTAATTTCAGTTGCAGTAACGCTATCCTAGCTTACTTCTTCCTCGTTTTATTTTATTAATTTTAAATAATATTTGAATAACTTTATCAGTAACCACAGTCTTTAAGTTGTTTGCTTATAGTTTATTTTCTTGTAATATATTTCTGCTCTTCCTAGGAATAGATTATTTTGGGCAGTATCCCAGTTTCTCTTCTTAGTCGGTTGAATTTCGTTAACGTATTAGGAGTCCTGCATAAACAATATTTTATGATTTTCTTCTTTCTTCTCTGTCTCTCTATATACGAGTATTATTACATCAATAACAACAGCAGTAATAATATATCTCTAATAAATCTGACATAGATTTGTAATCATGAGAAGTCAGTGCTTCAATACAATTTTTATCTCGACTTTTACACTAAATTGTGAAAGTTTATTTGTAAATTGTGAACTCAACAATCCAATCTATTCCTAACATTGAATTCGATATCTTACACTGAAATAAAATTTCTAGTCTATCTTCATTATACCCCCTGATTCATTAAACTGGAGTAATCCCACATGCCTTTTCAAACTTTTATGGGCGATGTTACATTTTCCAAATATGACAAATATAACTTTCCTTTATTATTGTTAAATATGGTAGAACATTTTAAACAGTTATATCCCAAAATATCTTTTATAATAGGGCTTTTAAATATGACTAGAATATTATTATATCATCCTACGTTTGGTTTATTACCAGTACTATAGTTTATCATAGGAAAAATTGCACATTTATGTCATTTATGATGCTGAAGCAGCAATTCATTTCAAATTTTGCATATTTCTTATAAGAACTGTGAACTTATGTGATATAAATTACGAATGCATATCAAGATCCTTTCCAAAGAAATTACTGAAAGCTAGGGGTCGATTACCATTCACCAGTGGATGTTGAAAAGATCTGTAGAGGCGTCTTTGGTCTAAGGCACATTTATGGTGCGTTGGGGACCAACTGCCGAGCTCTGGGTAATACTCGCAAGAACTCGCTAAAACGTTTGCTTTATACTAAAACATCTTTGATTGCATGTTTCAACTAACAGTTTAGTAGAATGTTTCACCACCATAGGTGCCTCCATTCGTGTCAAACTTGTCTTGTGCAAACAAAATGTGAGTCGAAGACCACAATTTTAACAGTTTCCAAATCTTTCCTCCCCGGGAACAAATGATGACGACATTCTGGTATCTTGTCAGCATTTGGAAGTACTTAAAGAGATTTTACAAGTAGATTTCAGGATATCCACATCTAGATTATGTTCTTGAACCTTTGTCTAAGCTACAAACAGTAGAATTATGACCTCAGGAGAAGATGATCAAAAAGGTTTGGGAACCTATGTTCCAAGCGTTCAGTTATACATTTTTAAGTTATCATCTTTTTCATTGGTTTAAAGAGGCAGATTTATATTATGCATTTCTACTTATGCGTTACTTTTCTAGAGTTAATTAAGAATTAGTTGACATACTAGTTGCTAATACGCTGCATCATCTGGGAGCGTGCAGGCAAATAAAGGTGTAAAACAGATAGGAAAATCCCACGCAAAATTCCATCCAATCTGTTATTTAGAAAGTAATGTTTTACTATGAAACTGATTAGATCAAGTTTTTGCTTTCAGTAAAATATGATAAAGGTGATGCAAGGAAGCTCTTTGTCTGCTACTTTGATGAATTAGAAGATTCAAAAATTAGAAGGAAAAAAACAGCACTGGGTAGATCCAGAGCGAGTTTATGCCTTTCATTCGATGTCTGAACTGCGTTTTCTAGTTTTGAGTATTTATAATGGCGAGTCTGAATCCAATCCCAAAACCTTAATTACTCAGCCGAGAAAATACATAATCTAGCCACAACACATGGCACTATGAAGTTGATTCCTAGAATTATGGCATACAGTAATATGAATAACATTAATTAATAAAAAACCCCTTAAATCATTGAACACCAAAATTCCGTCGACAGCCTATTAAGAAACTGTCCCCTGTAGCAAAAGGATAAACATTTAGTATGTCAGATTTGAGCCTGTTGAGAGTTATTGATTCCTAGTAGAATGCATTGAAGTTCTTTACAATTTTTCTGAAAATAAAACTAATAATCGAGGACAGTGAAATATAAAGTGTATCATGTAAGTTCCTATTTATATTTACCCTGAATAAACATATTTTTCTCTAAAGGCTAAATGAAGATACACTAGGGTACCTTAATTTAGCCATTTAGCTCTGAGAATGTTGTTTATAGAGCACATAAGGCAAGGTAAATTGTACGACTCCTTAGTAAGAAGGCAAGATCTCAGTTTTTTAACTATACTCTTAGCACACAAGGAGATAATCTCTCTGTTTGAATGATATCTCATTTTTTAAACCTAGAAGCTCTGAAGCGAGAAATCATTCAAGAAAGATCCCTCTCCATAGGCCAGATCTACTTTGCTTTGCCATGACTATCAAACCAACCAAAAGCAGCCGCTGATTTTATATTACCATCTCCGTAAGTTAATATGCAGTGCAAGTCAAAAATAATCATCCTGTTAAAATGGTTGTAATAAACAATGCAACTGGAACATATTTACCCGTTTTACATCACACCAAACTTTGAAAATTCATGTTTCTCAGACATTATGCTCTATGCCAGATTCATTTGTCAACACAACACAGAGTCTGTTGTCCAAAGGAATAACAATTCTTTACCTGGCCTCCAAATTCGCTAGGCATAAATACTTTCAATTTTTTCTTTTCTTCTAGGATATAAATTAAAATATTTTTTCCCGTTAACATCTGACTATGATGAACACAAAATAGTCATTATTTTTGTCGTCGTGTCAATCCCGTCCGATATGCTGTGATATCCGTGATTCGATGTGACTGCATGTGTATCGCGTGACAAAAATATCTTGCATAGATCATTTGTAACTAGAAATTTGGATGGTCAAAATTTAATTTGCTGTATCACTGGCACACAGTTTGCCAATTAAAATGTTTGCTGTAATCATTTGTAACAGGGTGATTCTTTGTGGTTTACCTTCTGACACGGTATTATTTAACATTTACAAAATAAATACATTTTTAACTTACCATAACGCTATAGTGTGTACATACGCTATAGTGTGTGCTTGTGTACATCTTTATATATTTTTGCCTCCCTAGATGGTGTAGTGGTTAGCCGGAGGCGTACTTTAAGTCCACAATTGGATGCGAGTTCAACTCCTGCTTAAAGCTTTGCTGTGCTTGCGTTCTTCCTTCTTCTTGCAGGCTTTATATTTGTCCGGACACCCTAGGAGACATTTTTCAGTGATGATGTGGCTAAATAATCGATGGCTTCAGTCATTTCCGATGAATGCTTCCAGCATGTCCAGCCATGAGGAAGTAGGAACTAAGAATTCATCTATCGTTTTCACATGCAGTTTAAAATAGTTTATCAATTTAAATATAAGACTACTAGCCAGTATTCGATAATGAAATTTCGTTTAAATAATAAAGCAAATCAAATGAACTGAACTGAAATCCCTGTTCTATATAATTTAATGCTTTAAATAATTTATAATGCATGTAAAGGATGTTCTTTTCTCACCTTCACAAATAGATTATTGCTTTTAGAATTCTGTAAACTTCAGGCTTCTGTATTTTTTCGGGAATTAATATTTTGTTATTTCGTCCATAACACTTCCCGATATGTAAAGTTAGTTCAAAATGTTTATTCTTTTCGGCAAAAGCGGTATTTGTACAAATATTTAAAAGTTGTAATATTTTACATGTACTTACGTCAACGGAAATTTGGGTAACAGAATTTTTAAATGCGTAACTAATTTTCACTTTATTCTTTTAGCTCTGGTTTTCCAAAATTAGGATTCACTAAAATTCAATATAAAATTTTCACTTTAGTTTATCCACTTCATTCGTTTAGTTCTAGTTTACCACGTTTATAGCATTAGTATCAATTTCATTAATTTATGAGAATTCAGAGGCCTTTCAAATAAATGTTGCAGTTTTCATACAACCTACGTAAAATGTACACATTACAGTTAAAAATTGTTAGTTCTTCGTCAACAAAGCTTCTGAAAATTTTATTAATTATTACATATATATTTTCATTACATAAATGAGAAAAACTGATGAATCTGAAATTAATTTCGGAATTAGAAATCTGCAATGAATATTTAAATGACACTTTAAAAATGAAAATGTTCTAACAACTCGTACAAACTAATTACGTACACATATTCCAATACTTTCACAATTTAATTCTCATAAAAATGTCATGGTACTCTTTGTGATAATAACTCGGTAATTATCTTTAACAAAAAGAGAATTTTATGAGCATAAAACGCAAAAACGTTGGGCGCATCAAAACATAATTAAGCTTCTTCCACAGTGATGTCATGAAAGTTTGCTGTTTCATTATAACTCTTTTCACTGTTATTATTAGTAACTGAACGTATAAAATCTCACTATTTTGTATGCAATGTTAGGTTTCTGTGAATTAAAAACAGTTAAAGGTTTTATCCATATACTTTTTCACAACATCAAATGAGTGATTTTTGCGTGTAATTTATAACTTAAGTAATACGTAAGAATTAAATCAGAGCAATGAAGCTGTAACATTAGAACAATATTTCTAAAACAGATAATTTCATACAATAATGCAGTATAAATTGTTGAGAGAAAACATAATACGTAGTATTAAATAGGAAAGCATAAAAAATTCGAAAGTGAGGGAAAAACGATATTGCTTTTAACTTAATTTAGAGTAACCTAAACCTTTAGTAACCTTTAGTTAATTTGTACGTAAATTCAAAGCCAGATCTGTACTCAAAACACAACCATAAAATAATCATAAATTTATCACTTATGCACTAGTCAAACGTAGCAAGCCATAGCTCGGGGATAGAAAGCTGGTTGTAGCAGTTACCTAAATAGACGCTGACGTTTGCTTCTTATCATTTACATCAAGATTTGTCTTTGTTTCTTTTAAAAAATGGGCTCCTGCTTATTTATATTTATTTTAAAAGTATCAAGGGTAGTCTTTGTGGCTTAACAATACCGCTAGAAAAATTGTATCCGAATATCTTTGAAATTTGGTATACATTTTTTTTTCTGATGTTAGTTGTAGGGTTACTAGGATTTTTGATTTAGGAAACATGAAAATGAGCAATGCCCTCGCCGGGGCTCGAACCTCGACCAGAAAGACATACAGATTGAAAGAATGTTCTTGCCTGGTACTATCATTAATAGAATTTTCCAAAAAAAATGACATGCTTAATTTACAGATGCAAAACATTAAAGAGTTGAAGTACATTGGCCCGTTTACTCACTTGAAGAATTAACAGCATTTTACCAATTTCTTTAAAAAATAACGATTTTCCTTATACCTATTTTTCGGAGATGTTTTCAGGATTAAGCACGCTTTTGTTATTTTTGCAATTTTATATATTACCATACATTTTAAAGACCTTGTTATCATTCATTTGTAAAATAAATAAGATTTTTATTGGAAATAAAAAGTTTCATTTTCATTCTGGGATGGAGCATAAAATAGCCATTTTTTTACCTTTGCTTTAAATTAGCCTCCTTCAAAGTGTAGAATTCATGATAAATGAAAATCCTAAACCAAGGACATTCAGTCAATGTGCTATTACCCTAGTAAAAATAACCTCTTTATTATTCTTTTAGATTTTCAAATACATTTTTATTTCCATTATTTTCCTTTGTATAAAAATAAGCGTATTTTTAATTATCTCCGTAAAAGAAAGGCTCAATTTATCTAAGGTTTCAAATGTACTGTAGGTATATCTACCCAGATAAGCTGCTACCCACGTGTTGTGACAATTTTATCTCAAACGAAGAAAATCATGATGGATGAAAGAGAATCTATGCTTTCGCCACTGAAATAATTAATGTTGTTCATGCCTAAATCTGTTTGCTTGAAGACTAGTAATAAATCGATTTATGCTTTTCTTCTAACTTTTGATTAATTGTGTATGAAAATAATAAAATCTTATTTTTTTTTAATTCTAATAAAACATCTGCAATTACTTTTTAATAAAAGTGAAAAAAAGAAATTTAAAGATTTACTTATGTATAAATCAAAAATATATTTTCTTATAGTTCTTAGATCTCATACTTCTCAAACTTTTAAACGAGAGTCCTAACATCACAGAAGTCCTACAGGAAAAATCCGTGTGTTCTACGAAAGAGGGTGGTTTCAGAGTCGTTGATAGTGAAATAAGAATGGCTTAAGAAAAGTAACGCGGAAATAATAAACAAAATCAAAAGACAAAAATAAACCCAGGAGCAGAATTAGCACCGTTTAATTAGTGCAAAATAACACTTGGTTTAGCAGAAATATCAATAGGAAAAAAGTGAGTAAAAGTCAGTTTCGAGCAATTAGTACTGAGCATAAGAAGAAAAAGTAGCAGCTTTTACACTTACATATCTTTGGCTGTCTTTCATTATTTAAATGTTAAACTCCAAATTAGTGTAACGTTCTGGTACCTTATGTGACGGCACTGCTTTTACTGACATGTGTTAACCGTATTCTTTGTTTGGTTTTTCATGAGTGTTTTTTGGATAACGTATAGTTTTTTACGAAATAAACACCTATTTATTCTGTAGCTGGAATATTTTGCCTATCTCAGTTGATTTTGGAGCGAAATTTTATAAATTCTGTCACCAGCTTGCTACAAACCCGTTGAGTTGGCTGAGTGAAGTCTCTCTCTTTAAAGTACGTATTAATTGCATGGTGTTACAACATGATGTTTAAAAGTTACGATTAGGTATACATTTTCCTAGGACACCCAATTTACATTACTATTTATTCTCTCTCTCTCTCTGGTTTCTTCCATAGCTCTCTTTCGACATATATATAGGCACAGAAAACCATATTCTTCGGGTTTTGTTTCTTCTGGAATTTTTTCTCTCTTTAAAATTTCTTCGACGCCTGCTCTCTTGTTTCAGTTGGTGCTATTACTTATTTCATATGTCTGTTTCAATAGTGCTTTTCAAAATTTCATAATTTAGCACTTTTTTTATTAGATTATGCTGCATTTGCTTTTGCTTTACTGGCTGTGGTACTGCAAGATTTATAATCTAAATATATTATATATAAAGGAGTTTTTACAACAACTGTTAATGAAAAAAGGTATTAGTTGATAATACAAATTTTTAAATTTATGGCTTATAATACATTTCCTTATAAGATCTTAACGGTACTAATTCAGAAACTGCTATTTAAGCAAAATTTACTAGTTTTGATTTGTTTTATTTAGTTATGGAAAAGCACTCGAGAGCTATCTACCTAAAGGGAGGAATGTCTGTGTGAAGGATTCTTAAGGGAAAATGTTATACATGTGGCAAACCAAGAAAATGCATATGCAGCCAGCCCGTTCACCGGTATTCGAACCCCGAACGGAACTACCAGTGTTCAGTTTGGGCACCCCAAATTTGCTAGAATCCGCAGTAAAAAACTGTCATGGATACAGTATCTATACATAGACTTTATACATGCATTTACCATAATATAGGTTTATTTGGGGTATAACTCTTGAGACAATATTCAAAATATTAGAGATTTCTCAGTAATTACAGTCTAAAAATAAGAAGGAAACAGGAAAAATCTGCAAATGGAAAAAGAATAGCCTTAAAGATAACGTTACCGTTAGCATAAACTAAAAGAAAAATCGTCAAAACTTGCTTTACTATTGATTTTCAATTTTTGACAAGCCCCTTTTACAGCATGTCTAAGAGCTGTAAAAAGGACGAAGAACACCCTCTTCGATTTAGATCTCACGGTGTTTGTTCCGATTTCCGTTTGTTTACATTTTGTTTCATCGGGAAGTGAGATAAAGCTCTCCCTAAGGAATTCAGCTTTTTCCCCGTTTTCTTTTCCCCAATGAGGAAAAGTTATTCTGTTTCAAAATTTTTCCTCGCAGCGGATGGAAAGTTTCAAAATTTCTAAGAAAGAAGTTTTACAAAACGAAAAGAGCCGACCCACACTCTGATTCGAGTGGTGGTATTTGTAGTGGCGTTCTTTCCATTCTAACCGCTAGGCATCATCATTCATTGTCAGAATGCCAGGGAGTCGCACCCACTATGGTTTAGTAGAGCTGATAATGTCCAAAGAAGCATTCTTACATCAGACTTATAAATCAAGGGATTCACCACCGAAACCTGAAAATATCCAATGGAAGAAAAAATATATTTCAACTTTATCCCGAATATTTCTGCGGTTTCTGGAAATACATTCTTTCATTTATTCCATCTGTTTCAAAGAAACCTTTCATACTGGAAGCAGTTTTATTCCGAATTTCCAGAAAATATTTTATCTATATCCTGAGGAGAAGCATTCATATAAATTGAACTGGCACTGAAATTTTAATTTTGCTTGCAACATTTTGGAAAGCCTTTTTCGTTTTGTTCCGTCGCATTTTTCCGTAGCGAAAGATTTATTTCAGGAACATTATTTATTTTCAAACAGGATAACATTAAATATTTTATGCTTCCATTTCCTTAAAAGTTTGCCTCTATTTCTTTAATTTTTCACAGCTTATTTATATTAGCATCAAGTTAAAGAAATCATTAACGCAATCAAATAATTATTTGTAGATCTGCAAATTCGTGATGAAATTTTCTCTTAATGATGATAATAGTCTTAGTTGCATAATTATTAAAAAAACTGCCTAGTTTAAATAAAAATAATGCAATATAAATCTCAATAATATAATTCTCTTGTTTAAGTGCATACTTATTTTTAAAAATCACATAGCGTCTGTAAAGTATTTCATTTTTCAAACTCCAATTTTTAATTTTTTTTATATTTATTTATTATTTAAGAACTAAAGGTGAAATGTACCATAAAGTATACGCGATAAACGACATGAAAATACGTAAGGAAACTAATATGTTAAAATATTTTATACGGCCAGCATGTTTTAATATGTTAACCAAACCAATAGTAAATTGTTAATGTTCATTTATCTTATTGTTAAACGGTGTGTTGTCCTGCAAGAAACAACAATTCTCTGAACAGATAAGAGGTTTATAGCTAAGTAATTTTTTATGGCTTTTCTTGCAAATTCTGAAAATAACCAGAAATTTAGTATAACGACAACAAGAATGTGCCTAATATTTCCATCTACAATATATTCGTGAAAAAATTGTGGTTTATATATGTAAAAACTGTGGCTATATTGATCTTATCGCCGCTTAATTTCATGTATAGCTCCCGCCTAAGGGAATAAAAGCAGAGTATCACTGCTGAAATGTTTATTTTTAGAGTTATTCATTTTTGAGCCATATGGATTTCAATATGGATATATTGGAAATATATGCATTTCAAATATTTTGCTGTTGTTTTGACTTACTCACTTCTCAAACATTTGTGTGATTTGGAACGAGAATCCCTCAGGGAACAGATCCAAAGGTCTCACCATCCTTTCTTTACCACCAAACCACGCGAAATGACTTTCGGCTCGGCGTATATTTTAAGTGACTCCATAACGCAAAGACACCATACACATAAAAACATCCAAGTCTTATCCGAGTTTCGGACACGAGTTGAATGTTATGGCATTAGCGACTATAATCGCTATACTGATTCAGGCAGCATATTTTAAATTTTTATATTAAGCGCTTGCTAGTTTTTCTGAACTTGAATAATAAATACGATTAAAGAACGTTTTCTCTCTTAGTCAGCTTCAGCTGCAACAGTGGTATTGACTTCCAAGGTGAAATGAAAGGTAATTATTGAGTTATTTTTACAGTTTTATTAAAGCAAAGCGAAGATGTTATGTAAGGCTCAAAATGTCTAGAAATAGGACTATAAAGACTTTTTGGACTTTGCAACTCCTGTTTCATCAGCAAAGCCATCTAAAATAGGACAAAATCTGTTTTTATGCTCTTTGTTTTATATTAAATTTGCGTGCTTCTGCCCGACGAATCTATCCTTTTCTGTGAACTACTGGATCAAAAGTTAATTATGAAGAGATCCGAAAAATTATCTGAACGATACAGGTGACGTACCCGTATCTTTTTTTATGCTTAGCTACTTAAATTATCAAAGAAAGTTTACTAATGTTATATGTAAATAAGTTTACTAATGTAATATGAAAGTAATAATTAATTTATTAACGGAAACAAAATCGTATTAATCTATACATTTTTACTGAAGTAAAGCTAGAAATGAAAAGATTTAGCATAAACTAAAACATCAGATTACATATATATATATATATATATATATTATATATATATGTAAGATAAAAATATATGAATCAAAATTATAGATTAAACTATAAAACATTAATTCTTCCTCTCTATTCTAAAATCGTAATAAGTTCTTTGCATTGCGTCATTTCTAGGTCACTCTATGGCAGCTCTGATGACGTAATCATTGGGAACTGAAACTGTCCTTGTAAACCAAAACCTTTCTCTTCGCGTGCTTCCATCTTTCATAACGACGCGCTTCAGCTTTTGCTCTCTACTGTGCTAAGATGTAATTTCGCTGGCTTGCTTTCTATCCCAACAATATCAAAAATGTAAATCTTCTGTGGAAAGGCACGATTAGAATGCCAAGTGATTGTGGCCACAAATATCAGTTGCAAATACAAATGGAATTAAAATCGCTTCTACTGCCAAGTTTTATTTACGAAGTCAACACATTCATTAGTTTACGACGCAATCAGATTACTTCCTCTTCAATTTAGGATAACTACGCATCTACAGTGCATCCACAGTGATCCGGCTTTTCCTTGTGCTTTTAATATTACATATATATATATACGTATGTGTGTGTGTGTATTGTAAAGACCTTATTTTGTACTAATCACTTATTTTTACTAAGAAACTTTCCTTTCCTTTCTGATTTCGATTTTCTGCCAGAATGCAAATTTAAATGACGTATATGAAAAATGTCAATGAGTTCGAAAATAGTATTTAAGTAGCAGAACTGAAGAATTACACTCATGTCCATAAAATAAGGATAATTTGGAGTCACGCGGAAATCGAACTCTAAAATAAATATATCACCTGTAAAATCACTACACACATCTTCAAAAATCATATGCAAATTTCAGGAAGTAACCAGATGACACCGATGGTACGTCTGACGAGAGTGTAAGAGAGTGATATATAAGGAATACAGGCAAAGAAGTAAAATTGTTCGGAGGCGCTTTATAAGCATTTCAGTGCAATAACCGAATCGTTATGACACAAAGGACGCATTTGGATGATTTTTTACGTGGTAGAATTATCGGCCGTCTGGAATGTGGGCGTACCCAACTGGAAGTATCAGACGAACTTAGAATTGCGCAGAGTGTTATCCCAGGCTTTGGCAACTATTCCAAGATGATGGTAATGTGAGTAGATTTACAGCACAGGTCGCCCCAGAGTTACAACGCCGAATGAGGAGCTGTATTTGGCAGTTACTGCCAAAAGAAACAGGCGGAGCACAGCCTCAGACCTGTCTCGTCAGCTCTCTTCAGCCACTGGTACGACAATTTCAAGGCAGACCGTGTACAGAAACTTAGGGCAGATTGGTCTATATGCTCGTAGACCTGTCAGATGCGTTCCACTTACTGCAACTCACTGTCGCCTGCGGTTAGCCTGGAGTAGAGAGCATGCATTGTGG
Source organism: Stegodyphus dumicola (assembly GCF_044657685.1). Taxonomy (NCBI): domain Eukaryota; kingdom Metazoa; phylum Arthropoda; class Arachnida; order Araneae; family Eresidae; genus Stegodyphus; species Stegodyphus dumicola. Next base: position 190,564,173 of record NC_140781.1, read on the forward strand.
ACACCGCAACAGTGGGCTTGTGTGATGTTTTCCGACGAGTCCAGGTTTAGCTTGCAGTCTGAGTCTCGCCGGACTTTCATATGGAGAGCTCCAGGTACCCGTTACCACCAAGAAAACATCATTGAACGACACCGTTACGGTGGTGCAGGAGTGCTCGTTTGGGGTGTAATTATTCTGGGTTCCAGAACTGACATGCATGTTCAAATTGGAACCATGACAAGCCAAATCTATCGGGACGTCATTCTGGAACAACATGTACGTTTTTTTCGGGGCGCCATGGGCGCACAATTTGTGTTTATGGATGGCAACGCCCGTCCTCACCGTGCAAACAGCGTAAGCGAATGCTTTCAATCGGAGGATATCACCCGTATGGACTGCCCAACATTCTCACCGGACTTGAATCCAGTAGAGCACGTGTGGGACATACTTGGCCGACGAGTTGCAACCCGTCAACCTCCTCCTACATGTCTACCGGAACTTCGGAGAGCATTGCATTTTGAGTGGTGTAATATCCCCCAAGATCAGATCGATAATTTGATACTGAGCATGCCTAGGCGTTGTACGGACTGTATTGCATCGTCTGGGAGATATACAGTGTATTAACAATCATACCAAACATGTAATATTGGTTTTTTGTAAATAGCTTTTTTTTTTGTAATTTGCCCCTGGAAGAAAAAATCGCTAATTTTTTTTAATAATATCAAACATATAGCATCTTTTTTGCTCTTTACCTTTTCTTTAATAAATAAGCTTTACAAATAAGTCAAATTTGTTTTGCTTCTAACTCTTCCTTTGCCTGATTTTGCATTATCCTTAATTTATGGACATGAGTGTAGTAGTAGAAGAGTTAGTTACGAGTAGAGCGGGTTTGCGCCGAGAACGAATTTATGCTGCGAGCGAGATTTATGCTACTTGTTTGCATTTAGCTCTCTAGTTGAATAGTTGTGCTAGCCACTTGCTTTTAGATTATTTGATATTTTAGACTAGGCTTTTGTGTATTTTGTGTTTAAGTTACTTCACCAAAAGTGCAGGTTAGTTTGTGAGCACCGAGTGTGTGCGTGTTCTGTCCAGTTTAGTTTAAATAAAAAGGTTGTTGAAACCTTTGTCGTTAGTTATCTGTTTTCAAGGCAAGCCAGGCAAATCATTATTGTAATTTGTAGTTTCCAAATTTCTGTTTAAGCATTACATATTTGCTCAACACTTAAAGTCAATATACGACGTGTACACATTTGTTTAAAGTAATTTATTAATAAAAAGGTTGTTGAAACCTTTGTCGTTAGTTATCTGTTTTCAAGGCAAGCCAGGCAAATCATTATTGTAATTTGTAGTTTCCAAATTTCTGTTTAAGCATTACATATTTGCTCAACACTTAAAGTCAATATACGACGTGTACACATTTGTTTAAAGTAATTTATTAGTTTCTCAAAATATGTTTTTTGCTGCATTACCTGTATTTTTAAATTAGGTGACTGTTTAAAAATGTGTTGTGCGTTTTTCGTTTTTCAGCATTTTAAAATAGCAAATAAAGCACTAAACAAATTAGCAGCAACCTCGTTTATGCTTAGGTTATTAAAAAATAGGACGAACTATCCGAATAGTTAGAATCCTAAAAACTGAAGCTGGGATGACTGGCGTTTTACTGAACTGGTTTCAGTGTCGTACGTATATATGTTGTAAACACGTATTGGCTATATGACTCTTTTTTGTTTTCATTTCTTCCTTAATGACTGTGTTTATTGCTTATTTTCACACCCTACCCAAAGCGCCTTTCCTCAAAGCTCATTAGCATCTTGGTGAAGAATAGAAAAGAGAAGTTACAGTAAAGATCAAGATCATAATAACTGGTTAATTAACATCAGATGCCTTACAGGCTACACCTACATTCAGGAGGATGATAAAACAATTCCTGATGTTCACTTATTATATTGTGAAAACTTTTGCCTGGATTTATGCTATTATATTCATTACGTGTACTGGTAAAAATATACAGTTCATAAACCACGTCTCTTCTTTTTTCATCTAAGTTTATCTTTGTAACTAAGTAATATAATGATTAAAAATCGAAGCTTTTATGAAATTTATTCGTGTCAAAATTCATTTTCAATATTATCAGCATGTGAGAAATACGAGGAAATACAAAATGTCTGCTGGTTTCTTCATTATTATTAAATTTGAACTAATCAATTGTTTGCGCTATCGTAATCTCCATCCTAGCAAATAAAGAATGAAAATAAAGCCCGAGGCGCAGAGGATGTTGTTTTATACATCCACATATATCACATAAAGCTGCTAATCTGATCTTTTTTTACTTCTTCTGTAAACAAACCATTTCCTTTTATGTTGACAGCATCCAAGCAATTTCGACTGTATGCACCATCATTTTTGAACATCGTAAACTTCACCCACCTATCTCTTTCAGTAGCGCAAAATGATTGATGAATTATTGGTTAACATCAAGGTTAGAATCTACGCATCGCAGTCATTTTTGTATCATTAATCCTTGCATGTTCATATTAGATAATGGTATGCTTCTTCCTTGCTTCACCGCTTTATGTCTCTAACTGAAATCTTTCTCTGAGTGCAATTATTCCTTTATAAATTATTACTTATTCTACGAGTGAATCAAACCAGACATTTTACGAGTGAATGTTACACATAGGAGGATTTTGTTTAATAAGTAGAAGATAATATATTAAAAAAACTAACGTATCATTTTAATAATGCTTTATTTACTTACATTACCGAAATAATAAGTAAACAACATTACGCTTCCTGTACTCTTGTTGCATTTTTGATTAACTGATCTTGTACTTTTTTATGTTGTAAGCATGGTACGTTTGGTTTTGCTCGCCATTAGTCTACTAAAGTCATTTGAAATTTTATGCCATTTAGTCTGTTAGAATAATAAAGTCTGTTAGAAAAGGGAATATACGAGTCTGTTAGAAGTCGAATACGTAATTTAACTTGATAATTAAAACTGATGTAGTTGCACTGAAATAATTTTGAGTCTCTTTGACATCTGAAGAAACCTTGTACGTTAATAGTGTTAATTATAGCATGTGAAACTTCAACAATCTAATTTTTCAAGAATAAGTTACCTTTGAATATGATGAAGCAAATATTCATTAGTTTATTCTATATGAAATTGTTTGCTTTCGTGTTTAAACTTTAAATCTTCAAACTGATTTCGTCAGTGACTGCACAGACGTATGACATATTTATGAAAACTAGGCTACATCTTTTCTTTTAATAGTCTAAAAACTAATAATTTCCAGAAATTTAATCTCTAGTTAAATAATCGAAGATTAAATCATGAACGTATTATGGAACGTTCAAGAAACTGAAAGGCCTAGCTTAAATAATCAAGGAATAAACTATGAACTCCGTTCGGTGAAATAAAGCAACAGAGCGTCTTGCTTCAGTAATCAAAAGACGACACTCTAAATGCACTATGGTGTGATAGGCTATACTGGATCAAAATGCTTTAAGGATTTCCTCACTTAAATAAAAGAAACCATAGATATCACATTTGAAACGATATATAACAAAATGCATTGTGTCAAAATGTAATGCATGGAGTCACTGAAAAGCCATTAAATCCTAAGGAAATGTCTGACATTAATTTTAGAATTAATAATTATGTTTACATAGACAGTTATAATTTATAATTATTTATATAGTTATGATTTCAAACAGTAATGGTGTTTATACAAGTAACTGAAGTAATCGATGATGTCAAAACGCGTATTTCTATTTAAATTTCAAGTTAAATCTTTCTATAATTGCTAAATTTTTAACAGATATAAATAATGAAAGTAAGAAAAATGAATGGATTTCAGTACCTCAGATATAAAAACAATTCGTATGAACAATGTGAATTTTGTGATTAAGTCACACATTGAGAACATTTTCCCTTACTTTTCTAAAACCCGACCTCATAACACAGAATTACGAAAATCCCATCTGCGGTAAGATAGCTTCTCAGCGAAACGGGTTTAGGGTCGCCAGAAAATGGCAAGGAGAGGCAGACTTGCCAGATTTGGAGCGAAATCGCCCATTTGGCGACATTTGGCGATATGCCATAGACGGAGCGAGAACATTTTGGAACGAATTCTTACCGGTTTGCACCAGAATATTCTCGATGGCAGGTCAAAAGCTATATAAATTCTGCTTGTACGCGAAGTAGAAGTTTATAGAGAGAGTATCTGGAGTATGTTGAGCTCAGTAGTTGTGTCTTGCGGTCTGAGATTAGCTTGAGAGCGACCGAACCGAGTCGGGATCGCTATCGACAAAGTAGATTTAATTCAATTCAATAAGTTTAAAGGAAATGCAGGGGAAAAAATGCGTATAATTTACTATTCCGTACAAGGAAGTCATGTGGTGCACACATCAGATTTTTTATTAATGTGTTCGATAATGATTTGGTTTGTTTTTGGTGGTGGTATGGGTTCAACATTTTACCGTAAGACGGCACATCTAGTTCCACTACGAGAAAAGTCGTTAGTCGTAATGTAAAGTACGGTGGAGAAGGCCACGGACAAATGTATAGGTTGTGGTTCACAGATTGATAAACATAGTCAAAAGCGGACATCATGGTTTCTCTAGAAAAAGGACAGTCAATAATAGTACAAATTTAGTAACTGCATGTGGTGAGTAAACTACTGCTCAGCATTGTAACAAGATTTAGAAACTTCAGCATGGAAAATAAAATTGTAGTAAAAGACCAATTGTAGATCAGTAGTGATGCGTATACGGACCGCAGCTCAGCAGGTGTCTAACTTGAAACTGACAAATCGAAGTATTGCCTTCGACAAAGTAAAATGTGAAATGAGTATTGGCAGACATTCTCTACACACAATAGAGCATGGAAATTTGAAAATGCATATAATTTGTTCTCAGAAGGTCTCCCAGAGACTCATTGTCCTGAAAAAATAACAATTGCAAGAATTCTTTCTTTTCCTTTTTTTTTAGCCTTTCCGTTTCTTTCCTCCTCCTCCCTCGGTTCTCATCGGTATGTAATTAATTTAATTTTAACATTAAGGAAAAAGTATATTTAAAATTGAAATGCATCTTAATTGATTTATAAATGTTCTCTATCATATGCTTAACAAATGACCAATTCCAGCGGCTGAAATTTAAGATGCCGTGAATGTGTCGTAAGCGAATGAATAGTGGATACAATTGCTTAAAAGTTTTTACTTTGTTTTATGATGTTATGGTGCGTGGAGGTTATGGCTTGGTGTATATCCTTAAAAGACATGACTCTGTTTCGTTAAACATAACGTTATTCACTCAAACCATAATTTTAAACACAACTATCATAATATCACGAAATAACGTAACAGAAAACTACTAAACTAAAATTTGTACATTCTACGCTCGAGCTAAGGGCGAAATGGGCGAGTTCACTGCCGCGCTAGCAGTTTTTACAAACACAACTTGACGTGTCTAGTGGCGCACGCAGCCGAACATCAGGCTGCCACAGAGTATCCTCCCAGTGACACAGTCACGACACAAAAGGGGTTGGCTCTAAATTTCCAGTTTAAGATATACACATTCACATAAAAATTTATACTTAAAAATGCACGTACTAAAAAAAGAAATACAATATATATAAATAGTAATAATACACTTAAATTCTGATTGAAATATATACCCATACAATGCATAACTTAGTTAAACAGAAATATTAAAAAGTTAATAAGCATTTTATGTAACTCCCAATAAGTATGCAAAAAACTTAATCAACAATTTATACACTATGACTTTTACAGCAAACCCCAATGGAAAACTTTCATCATATTACAGTGATTAGTTTTTCAGGAAAATGAACACGACGTCCACTGCGGGTAACTACTTGTTTTGGAACAATTTTTGAGTCTTCGCAGACTTCCTGTGGAAACTGAGGAATTACTGGTGAATCTATACGTTCTGACAACACATACGCTGATTTCATACGATCGATTGAAACTGTAATCTTTTTTATATTTACCTCGATAGTAAAATTTTTGTCCGTTTGTTTAACCACGGTATGAGGACCAGTGGAAGGGGGAGTAAGAGAGGGTATGGTATAACAGAATCGATACGCAGAAATACATGAGAGCAGGTTTGAAGTGCCGGTTGTACATAAATTGATGGTTGAACATGCCTAATGTTTGGAATAGGTCTAACTAAATGCAGAACTGATCGAAGCTGTGATACATAAGTTTCAGAAGGAGATACGAAATTAGTAGCATTCAGCATATCTAAGGACATTCTAAGTGTGGTACCGTAGACCAGTTTCGCAGAAGTACCATTTATATCTTTCTTAATGGCAGATCTGATACCCAACAGAACTATAGGCAGAATTTCAGTCCATTTTGGGTTGTTATGAGTCATTATTGAACTTTTAAATTTCCTATGGAATCTCTCAATCAGCCCATTGTACTAAGGATGATAAGCAGTAGTTCTAATGCGATGAGTACCCAAAATATTCATTAAATCCTTAAACAAGTGAGATTCAAAATTTCGGCCTTGATCAGTTGTTATAGATACCGGGCAGCCAAATCTAGATATCCAGTTATGCACGAACACAAGTCATCTGAGCTGACATATCGGCAGTAGGTATGACTTCCGGCCATCTGGTATACCTGTCAATAATTGTCATGCAATAACAGTTGCCTTCAGACGGTGGAAAAGGACCTGTGAAATCAATATGGATATGTGCAAATCTTTCATCAGGCAAGGAAAAGGTACCCAACGGGGATTTCGAATGCCTGTGAATTTTAGAACGTTGGCACTGAACTGCAATTTTAATAAATTTCTTCATATTAGGCCAAAAATAGCGCTTAGTATTTAGTTTTATTGAAGTTGAAATAGCGGCATGAGAAAGACAGTGAATCTGCTGAAAATTTTAGAGCGAAAAGATTCAGATATGAAAGGGCGAGGTATACCTGTGTCCATATTACAGTAAAGAGAAATAATCTTCTAAAGAAAAATAATGTTTCTCTAATTTAAAAACTGGTGAAGATTGAGATAAAGAATTTTGAATTTCAGAGTCCTGAATTTGTGCTTCGTATAACTTTTTATAATCAATGTGTTGATTATCAGATACAGCATCTATTAAATCCTAGATAAGGCATAAGCAACGATATTGTCACGAACTTTGATATATCGTATGTCAGTGGAAAATTGGCCTATAAAATCAAGATGACGAAGTTGTCGTGGAGAACACTTTTCAGTCTTCTGCTTAAAAGCATATATTAAGGGTTTTGGGTCAGTGTAGATTGTGAAGGCCCTACTGCCTTCAAGCATGTGCCGAAAATACCTAATAGACAAATAAATAGCCAATAGTTCTCTATCATAAGTTGACCATTTCCTTTGACTTTTGCTGAGTTTAACGGATAAAAACACAATGGGTTCCCAAACTGAATTATATAATTGCATTAACCGCAACCAACCAAACCAGCTACCAACCGCAACATCCGATGCATCAGCACAAAGTGTCAAAGTCGCACCAGGAATCGGGTGGCTGAGAAGGGTTGCTTCAGCAATTGCCTTTTTCTGCATTTTCGAATGCTTTCTCAGCTTTGTCGTCCCACTCGATAGGATATTCTTTTTTTTTTCTTTCGGCAAACTGCCACAATATAACTAGGTATTAATAAACTATCGTTATTTTCTTTTCATGAATCAAAAGAATAGTGCGCAGTTATTTTAAAAATCTGGAATTGCGTAAATTTTCAAAAAGATCGTAGAAATGTGAAAACTTGTTTCAAGCCTCTAATTTAAAGGCCAGTTCATCAATTGTTATATAAAATTAGCTAACGTGACTTAAAAGTTTTGATTCAAATGCGGTGTACTACGTCTTTTCGTGGCAAGTTAGTCCTTCCAAAAGGGAAATAGCAAAAGAATTTAGGAAAGGTAATATATTTAAATAAGTAAAATATTAAAATCATTTTATTTTTTCTAATAAAATCTTTGTTTTTAAACTTAAAGACATTTTTTCTTCGGTATAATTACAAATTCAAAGAGGAAACATTTAAAAATCTGATTGCATGACCTTGTGCTATCCAAAGAAACGTCTAACATTTTCCTGTGTTTCAAATGTTTTTAATTCATATATATTAAACACTTATAATGCAATTTTTTAGACTTTAGAATTATATTTCTTTATTCCGTAGTAATAGGAACTCATTTTTAAGTACTATGTATTTATTTTCATACAGTAAAATTTCTGTGGATCAATCTATAAGTTCTTCTCAAGATACATTTTTTTTCTGCTAAATGCATGTAAAATACAGATTCTGGAAATCAGCAACATTAGGCCACGATGTATAATCTACGGAATTTTATAATGTTTCTTTTAGTTTATAAAGTATTTCTCCCGCCTTCCTAGCGTGCCTTCGCAGTGTAGTGGTTCTGCACGCTGGGCCGATATTTCAGAGGTCCGTGGTTCGATTCTCGGCGAAGGCGTTTGCTCATTTTTCATCTTGCTTGCTTCCAAAAATACCTAATGTCACTACAGTGACGCCCGAACTAAAAGGGTGTTGGATGAGGATTTTCCACACCCAGGATTTGACGATTGGGTCCCCTAAAAACCCTAGTCACCCCTTAAAAGGGGGAGTATATAAGGTATTTCTCCCGCTTTTCTAGCGTGTCTTCCTGGTATAGTGGTTCTGCTCGCTGGGGCGGTATCCAGAGGTCCATGGTTCGATTCCCGGCGAAGGCGATTGCTCATTTTTTTATCTCTCCGGCTTTTCCAATTATACCTAATGTTTGTACAAGTTTCCTTATGAAGCAAAGAGGAGAAAAACAAAAGAACTGAAAAGCTCAGTTTCCATTTCCCTCACAGTTTCTCTGATAAAGAATTCAATTTTTATTTGAGATAAAGAGTTTACAAATGGGACCCTACCACACACATAAAATTATTTCTTCTGTCGAGTTTAAAATTTTTAATGTACACAGAAATCATAAAGAGGAAATATTTTATGGATTCATAAAGAGGAGATATTTTACATAGAAGACGTAATTTGAGGAATTTTAAATGCTTATTTATTGTAAAGTAAAAATACCTCATTTGCTCAAAATTGGCATCTTTAATGGGAAAAAAACATCTTTCAGCAGCACTCAAAGGATTGTTCTATACCAAGACACATAATATGTGTGCATAATACTTAAAATACATTTTTTATTACTCACAGTGTCGGTGAAAACATTCATAAAATAATCCATTAGATGCATTATAAATCATATAAATTATGTGTATTATAAATTGCACCGCTCTACAAGTGGCCAAGTGAATATTCGTTTTATGGATATTTAATTTTAGTAATATATACGGAATAGTTAGCGCCTAGATTGGCATGAATGTTTGAGGCATTTCGCCAATACAATGAAAGTTTCAGTTTACAATAATACATAGAAGACGAAATTTGACGAATTTTGAATGTTTATTTATTCTAAAGTAAAAATACCTCATTTGTTCAAAATTGGCATCTTTAATGGGGGAAAAAATAGTTGTTCAGCAGCACTCAAAGGATTGTTCTATACCAAGACACACAATATGTGTGCATAATACCTAAAATATTTTTATTACTCACAGTGTCGGTGAAAACATTCATAAAATTATCTATTAGAGGCATTATAAATCATATAAATTATGTGTATTATAAATTACATCGGTCCACCAGTGGCCAAGTGAATATGATTTCTAAGCACTGGTGGTTCCATATTATTCCAAACGATAACAAATGGATTGGCTGCATGCGTATTTGAATCCTTTTTTCTGTGTGTAATATAAATATGAGCCTTGTATAAATATTATATTGATTAAAATAAGAAGGGTACATATTATTTTTAAATCTTTTACATGGTTAAACAATAAGCTGTTTCATAGGAAATACAAATTAAGCTTTCTGTAAATCAACGAATAACACCATCTTTCGTAAATAAAAATTTAAAAATAAAAATTAATAAATCCTCTGGTAGAGTAAAATAATGAAATGAAATGGGACAATAAAGGAAAATATTATGTGATAGTGTTTTCTAATGTCAATAAAGTCAGTGCCTGACAAAGAACTTAAGTATAAAATTTTCTGGACAAAAATAAAAATAATAATAACAGAGAAAAAAGTATGTATTGCATGAAATCGCGTTTAACACTTCGTTGATCCCATCTCTTGATAAAAGTTCTTGCTCACTATCTGGGAGATAAACGCTTCATCTCTTGTGTATAATGTCAAGAACGTCATTTAATATGCTATGTGAGGTGGTACAAAACTGACTACGTACATTTTGAACGAAAACCTTTATTTCAAGCAAAAAACTCATAAAACAATAAAAATAAGAGGTAAAAGACCACATCATATTAATCTCTCAAGCAAAATGCGAGCAACGGAGTGTTAAAAATAACTAACTGGGGGAATTAAACTCTGTATATACACGATGTGAGATCTAAAACTAATGTACGCTTTAGTTATAAATTTATATCTTTAACTTATTCTATGTCTCAATAATGCATGAATCTCATGGTATTTATAATAACTATAACTGCTAATTCTTACAAACGTTTGCATTACTATTATGATTAACAAAATATGTTTCTAACATTATATATTACGATCTCTTTTGCAGAATAATCTCTTGTGTACAGTCTAACTGTTAGTGTCTTTCTCGATTTCAATTTTTCACTTTTAACATCTGATTTAGTAAAATGTACAACATCTGCAGTATTTTTATTCTATAATACAATACTATTGTATGTACAGAGAGAGAGGGATTTAAACTTGTGATACTGATAAGCATATTGCTTTGTTATATATATAGATTCAGTTTGTCTTTCTTTAGAATTTATCCTCAGTTTTTTATACTGTGCTTTCCATTATTTTAATAATAGAGCAGTTTATACACACACACACATATATTATTACATCATTACGGCACCAGGTAAGGAGGGAAAACGCTACAGTTTCCTGCACTTAGAGGCCGGTTCAACCACCCAATCACCAATCGTGGTGGCGAAGAATTATCGTCTACCACCTTTCAGTTCCAACAAAACTTATAAATATTTTTGGACATTTTTTTCGAAGCAGGAGACGTGAGCAATGCGCAGTTTCCACGCCAACATTCGAATTCAGCACCTGCCATTTGCTAGCCAGATGCACTTTCCGATTACACCACGCATCAATATTTTATGCAGCTACTCGCCGTATTCTTTAGTTTAACTAAATAATCGGCCAACCAGTTAGCAAATCAAAATAATTAGCATTATGTTTTTTACAACAAATAAAAAGAACACATTATTGAAACAATCGTCCGAAATTTATCAGATCAAACTATAAGGTTTTCTTCCTCTTTACAGCGTGTCTTCGTAATATGATTGGACAGCGCGCAATCTGGAGATCCAGAATTCGAATCGCGACAAAGAAATGGCTAAACTCCTGACAACGAAAAAAATTTTGAAATGTTTCTGGAAGTGGCTCCGGAACTGAAAGTTTAGTGGACTAAAATTCATCCCCGCATTTCCTTCGCGCTTGTATTCCGTCTTCCCAATCATCCTTTAAATGGGGGAGACTGCAAAGTTTTTTTTCTTCCTTCTTATAGCGGCCCACCAGCGGCCGAGCGGTAAAGTCACTGAACACTGGTAGTTCGGTCCGAGGTTCGAATCCCGCGAACGGGCTGGCTGCATGGGCGTTTTCGTGGTTTTCCCCATGTGTAACGTGTATACGAGCCAGTTTCCCTTAGAAAGTCCTCCACGAAAGGCATCCCTCCCCTTAGGCAGATAGCCCCCGTGTGCTTTGCCATAATTAAATACACCAACACCACCCTTCTTATAGCGTGCCTTTAAGGTGTAAGTGCCCGATATGGCCTTTAAAAGCATGCTCGGCTAGAAAAAGGCAGGTCTCCAGTTCGAAACCCTACGAGGGCTTGCTTGAATCCTCATGTTTCCTGTCAACGAAAAAGTTCTCAAATATTTCTACAGAAAAAGAAATAAAAATTTAAAAATCAGATTTAGTTAATGGGTACCAAAGACAATAACATACTGACGCTGGAAATTCACATCAGTTCTTAATAAAATTATTTCAAATCTGTGTGTATTTCATCCGTGTATTTTACATTTTAGTATATCCGTGTCAAAGCTTTTACATTTTAGTTTAATTTATTACTTCGAAACATGTTCAGTTTTCATTCCTAGAAGCTAAAATAAACGATATTATTGTAGCAATACTGAAGTAGCAATCAGGACAAAATTCTGTTCTTATCTAGCTTTATGTGAAATAATTATTTTAAACCATTTAAGTGTAAAATTTATTTATTTTAGTTATCATTACATAAGCAAACTTGAGCTATTTTCAACTGCAACAAAATAGCTTACTTGTACTCACAATATTGTTAAATCCTGTGCTTCATAAGAGGTTAGTTCTACGAGTATAACCAGTGGTTGAAATCTCTGACTGTCTCATATTAATTTTTTCCTTGACAAAATGGTTTGTAACTAGATTTCTGATAATACAGTTCTCTTAATTTGATTATAGTTTTAATAAAACGGGAAGCTCAAAAAAAATAAAATGTTGTAAATGGAAATAATGTAAGGTTCTAAAAATAAAGCATACTGAATTGGGCATACTGAATCCGGCGCTTTTGCTGGGACATCCTTTACACGCAGAAAACAGAGCTGAAATCAGTTTTGACTTTTAAAACTGTTAAACTGTTTTTCCTTCCGATTTGTTGTTATTGCCGTGAAAACTACTTATTTTGCCTTTATAGTAATTCCAAAGTCTTAGAATTATTATATGCGTGTTTATTAAATAGTAAATCATCAAACTCAAATGAATTCAGTTACAATTAAAACAATTGGCTTCGAATTCCAGTTAAAAATATTTCGGTTAAAAATATTTTTTCCAGTTAAAAAATATATATTTTAACTATATTTAATATATTTTAATATTAAATATAGTTAAAAAATATTATATTTTTAAATAATTTAATATATATTTAAAAATAATATATATTTATTTCTAATATGTTTGGCTAACAAGTAGTTATTAAATTCTATCTAAATTGTGGACAAAATTATTTAAAAAAACTCAAAATATTTTAAATACATAATTGAAGAAAGACCACTTCATTAGTATATATCGTAGAAACTTCATTGACTACTAAAATCTTAAGCTTTCGTTCTGAAATTATTTTTTGCTCGTTGGAAACTTTTTTGGAGATGCTTCTAAAAATATACCGGCATACGTTTTTTCTCTTTTTCAATCCAAGTGAAAAGTTTTCTAAGTTAAGTTACTTATGACTTAATTAGCCCAAACATTTTATGAATTTTAACTTCAGTGCATGAAATAAGTGCATTGATGTAAAGTTAGTATTCGCGAGGTGAGGCATTTCATCTTTGATGAAAAATGAGGGCATCGCTGATAAGATATTCTCTCTGAAAGATGTAACTTTCTATTAAATTTTTTTTATTAAAATAATTTAACAAGTTGAAGTTACGAGGAATCTTCTTCAAAAGCTATCATCCCTTGAAAAAGCAGTCACTTGAAAACTGAAAAACTTTTAAATTGATTAAAGGAGTGTAAAAATCACACCATAATAAATTATTTTAATTAAGCTCAAGTCTAAAATCCAAATTAGAAAAATATTGCTGCCCCTTTAGTAGCAAAGGAATGAAATAAATAAATTTGATCAGTACAAATACAATTGAAATTAAACCTGGCGACAAATCAAAATAAACCTGGTTATTATGTAGAATTATTGTGAACTAGCTACCTAAAAGCTGAACTGGAAACAGTTAACTAAAACAGAATTATTGTGAACGAGCTACTTAAAAGCTGAACTGGAAACAGTTAACTAAAACAGAATTATTGTGGACTAGCTACTTAAAAGCTGAACTGGAAACAGTTAACTAAACATAAATTGTGAATTAGCTACCTAAAAGCTGAACTAGAAACAGTTAACTAAAACGATTTTGAATAAATTAAATTGAAGGAAAAATAAATAGATTTTTAAACATATAAAGGACCTTTACACTAGGAAATCTATATCTTTAAGGGCTATTCTGATTTCTGCAAGTAGTAACCATACTCTATTTTCTGAAGCTATATATGCCAAAAAGGTGATATAGCTTGTAGAGACATTAGGTTAATCGGAAAAGCTAGAGAGATGAAAAATTAGCAACCGCCTTCGCCGGGAGTCGAACCACGGACCTCTGGAATACCGGCCCAGCGTGCAGAACCACCACACCACTAGGAAAGCGGGGGAAATACCTTATAAGCTAAAACTTCATGAGCTACAAGGAATGTTATAAACGACATAAAGCATCCCCTTAAAAATGTAACTTTGAAACCTTCGGACAGTGCTTCTAGTTTAACTTCTGATCACATTACCTAACAATAGAGCGATAGCTAGCGATGACTGCTAATCAGATTTTTGTTTTCCTTAAAATGGCAGCTAAACAAAGATAATCCTTTCTTTTGGTACGAATTAGGAATTTATGCGTAAGAATGAAGAACGGATACAAAACTGTGCTGTAGTGTATGACTATAAAATAGCGCATTGTACAGTTACCGCTATTTTTAAAAAATAAAGGAGCTACTAAAAGAGGATCACGTGAATGCTCGAAGAATAATAATATAATAGACTTTGTGCTCCTGTCTATGACAACCGGCTTTATAACTAATCACTCATATGCGGGTGTACAATTTTGATTGCTTATCATATAAGTAGGTTATAATTGTATAATTAAAAAATTTAATATGTAATTTTACGCCTTACGATTTGAGTTTTGTAGCACGTTAATTAATCTTTAAGATCAATTTTATGTTATAGTTATGTTTGATAAAAGGAGGATTGTGTATAAAAGCATGTAATTATTATTCTTTATGTATGGAATTATCTTAATTCGCACATTCAAGATTGAAACTTAATTCTATATAAATTGATTTGTTCATTTATACTTTGCGTTTCCCTCCTTCGATATGTATGCAGCATTTTGAGTATTTTTATAACTGTTGAAACGGTGTTTCATGAGCTATAGTGCTATATAATAATATTTTCCCATTTTGTTAGTACAAACTAAGGTTTGCTTTTGTTTTATGTTTAAATTTTTACATATTGAGACGCAGAACAAAATTAAATTATTTTCGATCAGAAACTAATTTTTAGTTAAATATTGCCTGAATATATAATTTGCTTTTATTAATTATTGAATTGCTCAGATTTTTATGTCAGACAAAGCATTTTAACGATTAGCAGACGGCTTAAATTTTATTGATTGTCATCAAATACATAAAATATAATTTCCCATTCATCTATTTATTTAATAATTACTTTCAATTTGTTTACTCGTCTGTAGCCCTACCTTTAAATTATTTCAATAAGGATGAAATTGGTTTTGCTCTTCTTTTAGCAATAAATTCGGAATCTCTTTGCTTTTAAGATCTCGTTAGGAAGACGTGGAATTTATATGCAAAATCGATTCAAAAAGAAGCTTTATTTTGTTAGATGCCACGCACTGCACAATTTTTGGGTAACAAAGGAGAGCAACAGCAATCCCTCTCAAACAAAACCTGAAACATAATTTGTCTCGTGGCTGAAAAAAATATGAGAGGATTCTTCAATTTCTAGCTTTCTCCTTTCTCTAGGTTCATTGCGATGGAAACTGGGTCAGATCCATGAAACTCTCCTTTTCTTTTACAACGATATTCAGGTCACGTGTTTAGAAGGTTAGCACCCTCTATTTTTTTTCTGTTTCGAATGATTTAGTCTTTCTGTTTGCTCTTATCGAACGGTGACTCGATAACAGTAATAAGAGTTAATGTGCTTTTTCCACAGAGAAACACATCACGGGCCAGCAACGATGTAATTTTTGCAGTGGATTCGCGTGTAAAGGACGGGATGAAACATGTCTCCATTCTAGGAGCCATTAATCAAGGATTGCAGGCGGATAGAAGTCAGAATCTTAGCTCGCTTGTCGAAACTCGTACAACTCTTTTGAGTCACGCATCACTGATTATGTGTTACGTTGAAAAGATTTATCTTTAATGAGAAAAATTTAGGCACAGCAAGTAAACTCCTTACTATATGGCAGAGGAAAATTTATGGGAAATATTACATAAAATACCGTGACGTGAACAACCTTCTTTAGCAAAACTTCTCATACAGACACCAAAGTTAAATTTTTGAAGTAAAGTAAAAGAGTATTTAAACTGGAAAAAATACGTGGAACAGATCCAGAAGCAAAGTCATGCAACAGTATGTTTGTGTCAGAATTGCTTCTCAGAAGAATATTCAAGTCTGGTTCTCGAATTTAGTGACGTTATTTCAGAAAAAAGAGGTGAAAGACGATCTTGTATACAATATGTTTCGGCAATTATGCAATTTTTAGTGTCTGAAAAAGGAAGATGAGTTTAAAGTTAGAATCGTGCCGAAGATAAGCACGTTTAAAATGATATACTGCTGCTGAACATTTTATTTTTATTCACTGCACTCTTATCAGAGAAGAAAGTTTGTAATGAGAGGAATGCCTAGACTGTGCTTCCAATGCAGACAAAACTCTTTTTCTTACTTAATGATGCTTTGTAAGTTTCACAAAAGAAAAGGAAGGCTGAAGATTTAGATCCAAACAAGCAATCATTGGTTAGAATGACTAAATCCGCAAACCCTGATAATCCGACCCGGATTCTGTACCAAATAATTTCCCACGAGGGTCGACTGGGGGAATCCCCGGGCATTCTAGGTAAGATCTGTACTTAGACAGACTCAGCTTCTGAGGGAAATAGACTGTCACACCGACTATTCCTTAGTCCGTACAGACTCGGCAGGGTGTCCCCCTCTGCTCGGGCTGATTTGGGTCGCTAAATCGCATTGAGTTGGGATTCAACTAACCATTCCAGAGTCTGGTTAGTAATCATGTAAGGGCTTCGACCCTGGATCAGAACCGCTATCTGGCTTCTTATCCCAAATCATTGAACCTGATGATTGTATGAGGTTTCGTAATTTTCCTAATTTGTAATATAAATACTGGACGCTTCACTTTCTCCATTTAGTGATTCCTCCTTCTAACGCAAAAACTTGGCTTCCAGTGCTATAACTAAATAATCCAACTTTCAGAAATAAATATGTGAACCATGTAAAAATAAAAACTGCAGTTAAGTGCATAGCTCATATCCTTAAAGCTGATACTTCCCCAAGGTAATAATAAAAAAAGCCCTAATTATATATTTGACTCTACATAATAAAAACTGATTGTAAACACCATGAAAGGAACAAAAGAAATTTATGTGCACCAAAGATGCTGTTTTTTGACTTTTATAAAATACGTTCGGCATATGAAAATCAACTCACTATTTTAAGCGTTTATGTAAAACGTTTATATACTTGAAATAAATAATAAGTATCTCTTTATTTATTTCATTAGTAGAGAGTTGCTAACCTAACTTTATGGTTTTTGCAGAATATACCTTTGTTGAATGTTCTGAATATCTTAGATCGACAAAAATAACACAAAAGGCAAAACTCACTATTTAACGTGTTCAAATTTGTGTCGTTAATGCGCATAATACATAGCTCATGACGTTAGAGAGTATTTAGTGAAAAACAGGTTTAATGGCCAGTAAAGGAATAGGAGAGTTGTAAAAACAACATTACCGATATTTCACTATCGGATCTAATTTCATTTTCCTAAATACACATTCGTTCCTCATTTATACTAAGGATTTCTACCTGATGCAGTTTATTTCATTTTACTCTGGCCAAACAGCTACTACTCTGAATCGTCTTTGGCTAATCAAATGGTATTCATGCAATTTAAATAGCATTTTCGCAGTACAGAATGGTTCATTTTAATGAATGGTCTTTTACATTAAATGCAAATTTACATGTTATAAGAATAGAAAATAATTAGGCTATATCGTGTTAAAAGTTTTTATAGAAAAATATTGCTTAAATAAGCTAGAATGATGTTGTAACCGTTTGGGTCCCTTTCAACTTTTTATGAACGATTCTTGTCACATAAAGAACTTCTCTAAAAAATAATTAAAAAAAAACCTTTTCTGTCCTCCCATCAGCTACAGTATTGTTTTGTTTTATAAATTACCAAGTGAGATGAATACTAATAAAAAATAGCCCTTCTTATTACCTAGTGCGCTGTTAATTTAAGCTGATAATCCACCTTCAGCTTTCTGCTGTTCTCGCAGTAGAAGTTATTAATAGAAGTTAGAGGCAATAGAAGTTAGCCTAGTTATTCATTTTATATGCTATGCTTTAATTTCTTCTTCTCATTATTTCCTTATTTTCATCTAATCAAAAGATAATAATGAATAATAGTTTTCATCAAATAATAAACAATATGTTATCATATTTTTTCTAGTGAAAAAAAATTTCCTGTTGATAATATATGCTGACTGGAAAATTAAGAAGACCCTTGTAAATTCTCTTTGTTATTGATGTGCAAAAGTGCAGCTAAAAAGTATCTTGCCGTATCATGGTATAATAATATAACTCCGTAGAGCATAATTTCAACTGCAATTTTCTAGCTGCATAATTTCAACATACAGCGTATTACAATCTTTTATGTTTTCTTTTTTTTAATTTTACGTAAGTTTGGTTCCCGTTTGTTTTGTATGTACTATAGTATGCATTTTATTATTAAGACATTTTGATTTGTAATAGCACTTTGCGCTGTCAAAACAAAGCAAAGTAAACCTCTTATGTCTAATTTTGAAATTAAATTATATAAGGTATTATAACGCATGCCTTCGTAATGTAGTGGTCAGCACGTTCGACGCGTATACGAGAGGTCCGTGGTTCAATTTCCGGCGAGAGCATTGCTCATTTTTCATCTCTCCTGATTCAAAATAAACCTAATGTCTCTACAAAATTACCAGACAAATAATCAGTAAAATTCTTAAGAAGCATTTTTATTCATTAGAAATCTTATTGAACTCGCCTTTGCTTTTATAACTGCATTATGCTATCCTATTTTAATAAACAAATTTACCAGTTTCGTGCATAAACGTGCACCTACCTCATGTTTTATACATGTGGTGGTTTGGAGTTTTAAATCTTTAACAACAAAGTCTGAGTTTTAAATCTTTTAACAATAAAAGCCTGATAGCTTTGCAAAAACTTTAGATCAGGGGTTCCCAAAAAAGGGGGACGGGGAATTCTCTCAGATAGAATTTCATAGTTCTATTTGGAGGAATGCAGTCAGCCTTTCATTTAGCTGTTAAGCATATGTTAAATATAAGTTTCAGTTTATTAATATAAAAATCTACTCTTATTCAAATTTTGGGTATTTGTTAACATTTTCCATATTTTTCTTGTTTAATTTATAAAACGTGTTAAAAATAATATAAATTTAAATAAATATATATATTTTTTCGAGTTTTGGAAAAGAATGGGGAAATGATCCTCTAGCAATGGCGAAAGGGGTGCACGGCGAAAAAAAAATTGTGAATTACTGTTTTAGGTGGATTTATTTCAGAGTAATTACTGAATCATGAAGGAAAGCCTATGCCTGGACATCCTATTTTTCCCCTAACAATAAACAAATAATCTGCATCGGACCAAATAGCTTGAAATATAGTGGGAAGACTTAATGTATCGCTCGCTTCTTAGGATGAGTTATATATTAAATGGGTCTTACATTTTAGGATGTGTGGAAGAAACTTTGGTGAAATATCCAATAATAGCTACGGTAATGAGCGTTTCGATAATTCTTTTCTAGAACTTTTTTATACTAATTACTGTTCATGACCTCTTATCTGAACTGAAAATTCATGTAATCCTTTTATAACATGCATAGTCATACCGTTAACTATTCTGGATACTTTCTTATTTCAACGAACTATGCGTGTAAATGATGTGATTAACGAACTGTCAAAAGAACATCGAATTTTAAAGAAAACTGGATCTAATCATTAAACTGACTTGAATCATTAAACTGATTTCTGTTAACAAAATCTTATGTTATCTCTGTTATCTTGTACATCACTGAGACTCGGGGGTGTATATATGCTATCTGAAAATCACATCTTTGGAAATATGAAAACCCCTAACGTCCAGTTACCAAAAAATTATTTAAATAAGGAATATATTCTTGTTACGTCATTTTTTGGTTTAAAGTAAACGCTATAAAAATTAAAAATCGAAATTTTTACACGGCCCTCGGGTCTTATAGTTATATTTAGTAACTAGTATAGTTAGTTTAGTATACTCATTCTAAAAACTAAAACCAGAAAGGTTAATTATCTCCCTCATGTTTTTTGACTTACGGGAGTACGTAAGTCAAACTATAACGGAAACTAAAAAATGACGGAAATATTTAATTTCGAATTTCGAGACCATGTTCAGCGCTTTCATAAAATTTGAAGGGTAAAGTATTTAAATCTGTTTGTAACTAAAAATGAAACATTAATTTAGAAGAAATTTTCTGATGTTAATAGATTAAGCAGCGAGCATTGGTAAGTAGACTGTCGTGAAAATGGTTTGATCAATGCAAATCTTTCCAAAAGGTTCTTATTCACAGAATATTAAAGAATCTGTGTTTTAGGAAGCAGAGGCAGGCTTCAGGGTTGAAGCTATTAATTCATTACATTATTTGCATCAATACATTATTACATTATTTGCATCAACACATTATTACATTATTTGCATCAATACATTATTACATTATTTGCATCAATACATTATTACATTATTTGCATCAATACATTATTACATTATTTGCATCAATACATTATTACATTATTTGCATCAATACATTATTACATTATTTGCATCAATACATTATTACATTATTTGCATCAATTAAAATTGAGTATTATTTCTAGTTTGATGATTTGTTTTGTATGACCTTTGGACTGTGATCCTAAAGTAGTAAAACTGCATGTGAATATTTTATATCATTATAAGTATTTATAAATTAGTTGTGAGAAAATGTCTTTGCATACCAATCGTAAATAATTATAAATTAAAAAATATAACACAAGCGACATGTAGTAAATCACAAAGCGACATTAAAGGGAAAATACCAACTTCGAATAATTTTATTTTTAACCGACCCCTCAAGGAAAGCCGAAAACGATTATACCCCGCTCCCAAATTTTGAAATTAAGTATTCTGATCAATTTTTCTTGTAAATAAATCAAACGTTTTGCGCATTATTTTGTATGAATCTAATAAATTCTTTTATTTTGTATGAAACTAATAAAAACCGTAGGATTCGAAAAACCATTTAAAAAGTAAAATTTCATAATTTTTGCAAAATTACACATAAAAGTTTTCAACATTTAAGTTGCGGAAACATGAATGTTTTCTGGATTAAAAGAATTTTATAATTAGAAGTGCTTATCTGCGACAAACGTTTACGAAAATAAAGGCCCCCCCAAAGTACTTTTAGGAACAAGATATATGTAAGATTTGAGAAAGTGTATTTCTTCTTAAAATTGTTTTACGAGTTTTATTAAATCTTCAATGTTGAAAAACCATCTTATTATTATATAAAAATTGTATAGGTTTTCCTATATCTAAGCTATTAACAAAGTATTTTATTTTACTAATTTTATTCAGAAATAAAGAGTTTCCTGTAGCAAACGAGACGAGCATGAGCCCTCCAACAATTGTTAGAAAACTTCAATGCACCGACGATTGAAGTTAAGCTCCGAAACACTGCTAAATTCAATTCTAAATCCAATATTCAAATCAATATCAATTCAAGAAACCGCTTTTATTTAAAGATTTCTGTAAGGCAGACATGATCCACCTGAAATCATCACAAGAGGGGACAAAATTATATATCCATAAAATATCATGCCTCCTTTTCATGAATAATTCATATTCAATATCCTCCTTTCCGAATAACAGCAGTAAGAATTTGTTCTTTATTTTTCTCTTGCTCCGTGTGTCTGCATTTTGCATTGCTCGAAGTCTCCAGTGACGCTTTTGTTATAAATCAGTAAGTTATGGTAATCTTCCCTACAAATCGGAAATACTTAAAATAGAATCAAAATAAAATCCAAAACCACTGTCAGCATTAAAAAAGATTTCGTACTGGAATGTATTCCGATATCTTTTAGAAAACGAGTTGATTCTAGTATCCTGACGTCATTCTTTTAACTTTTGTGGTACGTAGGAAAAGGAGAAATCTAATCCCCCCCCCAAATCTCAGGTTGTGGATCTCATTAACGACATTAGAAGCATAAAACCTTAACCAAACTTGTAATGAGAACCTTCGGATAAAGCACGTTTCATTGGCTATGAATCAGAATTCCTTAACTGTAGATATTAAACGGATGTGACATTTATTTTTATTTGATCTATAAATCATCTTATTGAAGTCACTGTCTGTAATAAAAAACTCTGAATTAAATTTGAGGATTACCTAGAATTCAAGCAAAACCACATTACGTATTAATTCATAATGCCATCTCACTCAAAGCTATTTTTAAATTACTTTTATTTATATGTGTTATTTATATTTCTAAACATAAATGACATCTCGCATGAGGCTATGCTATACAAAAGTCCTAAGACAAGAATATCCGTAAGTGTACATATATATGCTTTTATCTGTAAGTGTTATGTAAATTCTAGGAAGTGTTTTTAAAGTGATGGCTCAATTTTGGAGGTAATAGCAAATCAGGATCCGTTTGCATTTTTTTAAAACCAAGCTTATTAAAATAAATAATAGATTTATTTTATTATTAAAACTAAACTATCAGGATTCACATGGCTTCTGCTTTTGCAAATCGGTTCCTGATTCGTATAATGTGTATTCAAGTATTTTTTTAAGTAAGAATCTCGCTACTGAGAAGGGCTTGGCTATGGTGAGTTTAAAATATGAAAATGCGTGATAAAGAGGCAGAAAGATAGCATTTCTAATGCTAATGGCTCTGTCTGCAAACTTACGCGATATTATGTTCTTTATAACACTTTTTTATTCATAAGCATTTTTGTAGAATCATTAGGTTATTTTGAAGCAGGAGATATAAAAAATATGTAGTGCCCTCACCAGGACTCAAAACTTGGACCTCTCGGTCCAAGCTCTGATGTGTTTGTTATAGCACTAAAAAGGCATGTGAAAAGGAGGGAGAAAATACCTTATATCCTACCCCTTTTAAAGGGCGACTGGGTTGAGGGGACGCAATCACCAAATCCTGGTGGTGGCCGTCCACCACCTTTTAGTTCGGGTGCCACTGTAGAATCATTAGTTGTTGTTTTTTCTTTTTTTTATGTCAGGAAGCTGAAAAATGTGTAATGCCCTCGCCAGGATTCGAACTCCGGACCTCCCGAATACGTGTCGAGAGTGCTTCCAATTACACCACAACTGCATACGAAAAAGAGAGAGAAAATACCTTACAAGTTCTATTAAATTTATCGTATGAGTGTCTTTTTTACGTGATTTAACTAACCCAGGGTTATTTCAGCTTTTCAGTTATTTTTCAGAAAATAATCATTCTATTTCCAGAAGTACCAGAAAAAATTATTTCTATGAATGTTAGTAATTCTTGCTGTATCATTTTGGTCTATAATACTGTTTGGAAATAACCTTTCTAATTCGTTTAAATTTGAATAAAAACGCAATTTTTTTTTGGTCTTACAGTACTTGATAAATTACGAAATTTGAACTATAATT
Source organism: Stegodyphus dumicola (assembly GCF_044657685.1). Taxonomy (NCBI): domain Eukaryota; kingdom Metazoa; phylum Arthropoda; class Arachnida; order Araneae; family Eresidae; genus Stegodyphus; species Stegodyphus dumicola. The sequence continues at coordinate 190,587,790 of NC_140781.1, forward strand.
TTGAGATGTAGAAAATTAAAACTCAAACCCTCATCCTCTGCGTTTTAGACAGTTTTCAAAGCAAGTAAACAAAAGTAATATTTTAGTTTTATCTTTTTCAAATTTTGGTTTTATCAAATTTTAGTTTTAGTTTTATCTTTCAAATGGTGAACAAATTTCGCATAATGCATTTTTTCGCCGTCGGTTGATTTAATCATGCAGTAATTATTATTAATATCATGCTTATCAGTTGCATTCAGTTGGATTGCCTGGAGGTAATAACTATGTGATTTTCCCCATAACATTCAATATTACTACCTTGCATAGATTATGGTAGTTTAGAGACTTGTTTTACCTTGGCCTTTAATGACAGATTTTTTTGTCCCTTGGAAGATAATCCTTCTTCAAGTCTTTAACGAGAGGTAAAGTAAAAAAGTTATTAGATTCTTCTTATCTTATGTAACAAGTAAGTTTGTGCTGCAAAAATAACATTAGTGTAAAACATTGATGAACAATAAGAAAAGTCCCCCCCCCTTCAAAAGAAAAATATACAAAAAAGGTTTTTTAAATACTTCTGTTTTCAATGTTACTCTTTGGTATATTTCAGTAGAATTAACGAAGGAAGATGCAAGAAGGTATTTAAATTATTCCATCCCTGAAGGGATGTGAAACATTTGTTCTGACAATAAGTTAAGAATAGAAACGAACCATAAGAATCACTTGTTTCCAAGTGTTTAAAATAGACTCTATTGTTTTTACTTGAAATTCGAAATCATACTTTTCAGAGCCAAAGCATACTAGTGAAGCAATTAAGATGCTTGATTTTACTGGTATCAGAGCTGAGATCATAAGAAGAATAGAGCTCGAATTCTTTAATGGGACGAAATAGTAGAATTCTAACATGTACAAATAGAACATAATAGAATTTTTTCGAATCCACTTTGTATATACGTACTCAAAATAATAGGTACTAAAATTCTAAAAAAAATCAGTATTGGAAAACACTCGATGTGTTTTATCGCCCTAGAAGGACCAAATTCACGAGCTTCTGCTTCAATAAAAGAAATAGCAGTAAATACCGAACCACTGAATATCCTCACCCAATCTTCCTGCAGCAATTATAGCTTAAATTCCAACCACTATTGTAATAGACAAATTGGCAGTCACCCACGACAGGTTACCAACCCGTTGCTATCACACGCAGAAGTGACAAATGGATCCAGAAGCAAGCCGAAGTCACTAGCACTTTTGATATACTCAAAATTTAAAGAAACATACATTTCTTAAAATGAATAATCTCAAAAAAAAATTTCCTCGACAATAATTAACTGAGGGACCAAAGAAATGAGGGTTCTAAAAATAAGAGAAAAGCAATAAAAAGGAATTAAAATACGAAAAAAACAAAACCCACGAAAATATGAACAAAACAGTATGGAAATAAATAACAAAGAAGAAAAGGCAGTCTACATGAAAATGATTTTTGCAGCAAAACTGAGATCCTGGCATGACTACTGTAGTAAAAAATGAACTCATATGCCCCTCTCCCTCTACAGAGTCACAGTAAATAAATCTTCCCAAATAGATATCCCGATCTCCCTGCATTTTTCAACAAATCTGAGGAATGTCAAATTTAGAGCAATTAATTTAATTTAATATTTGGCTCAGTTTTTGTATCAGTCTCTTCTAATAAAAACACTAAAGAAAAAGACATGTTAAATAAGCATGTCTGGTTGCGAAGGGAAATCTTTTTGCACCAGACAAACAGCCGTTTTCTTTTTACGAAATCAAGCAGATAATAAAAAATCTAGCAAGAAAAAAAGCTCCAGGTCCAGAGGCGATAGACAATCAAATCACGAAATTAATACATGCGTCAGACATTAGACTTATAGAGGACTTTTGTAGCAAATGCTTATAACTACATGTCTTTCCCTTCTGCCTCAGAATTGGATAGACTATGCTACTTTCAAAGAAACATAAAAATGCAGATGATCCCAAATCTTACAGGCTCATCAATCTTCATCCAGCTGTGTATAAAATTCTCGAAAAATGCATATTCAGAAGACTGAAATTTCACTTCTTCAAGAGCAGTTATATAAGCCCTCATCAATACGGATTCCGAAAACAGGAAAAGCCATTATTTCACTAATAAAACAGGACAGGAATAATTATAAAGGATACTAGAACTTTATTATACGGCGTTACAATGAAAAATCCTACAGAAACTCCGTGCAAACTTTCCGAAACATTTTCATGCGGTTATTATTTAGAAGAATTTATATACTAATATGAAGACCTTTTTGTAACAGTTATTGTTTACAAATATCTTGCCTTTGTTAAAAAGGTATCTTAAAATTATTGTTGATTTGGTGATGCAAGTTTGGATTATTTATGGTATAACCTTCGAAATTCGAGTTCATTTGTAGTTGGTCTAACACTGTGATGTGCTAGTTTTAATGGGCATGAGAAGTAGTGTTGAGGAGGTATTTTTTAGCTGCAAACACATTTGTGTGATGAAGAAATATTTTTTCCTAGTTATAAGTGGGGTATGGGCCCATGTCCAGGCGTGAATTAGTTTAAATGGGAGTTATCTTTTCCCGTTTATTACATCGATTAGTTCATGTGTTCTCCTGCCTTGGCGGACAAAGATTCGTTCCTTCTGCCAGATTTGATTTGCTTTCTTGCGCGTTTCTTCTTTTTAGGTATGACTTGGGTCATTTCAAGTTCATATCTTCGGAATCAGGAGTAATCGCTGCATCATTACAAGCGAGTCGGCATTTTCATTTCCTTCATTTCCTGCAAATCTTTCACCCAACCAAGGGAAATTTTAATTTAGCCATTTGCAATATAAAAAAGATAAACAACCAATAAAGTAAACCAAATACATTCATTAATCAAGTGCCTGGACCTTTTGACTCTCTCTAGCCAACGCTTTTGTCTCTCTCTGGTGATTGACAGTATTTCAGGCACTCAGGAACACCAAACTGCCCTAAAACATACTACATGGTACGTACTTCTTTCAAACAATAACAGCGTTTTTTTAGTAGAATTAACCGCTATACTAACAGTAGTCTGCTACGCAACTGACTACGCTTAAAGAACATACTAAATGTTCTCACCGACAGCGAAACAGTGCTCCTAGCTATCTAAACTCCAATGAATTCCTCGCCAATAGTAGAGAATATTAATAATATCTCAACCCCAAATGTAATAAAATGCACAATATCCTGAATTAAAGGGCATTCTAGTCATGAAGAAATGAGAAGGCGGACGAATTTGTAAAGGAAGCGGCTCAAATGCAAATAGGTTCATTTGTCAACATTCCTTGCCCGGGCTCTCTTCTAAAGTAGTATAAATTGAAGAAAATGGAGGGAAAGAGTTTTCAAAAGGAATCCGGCTTCGCGCCAGAAATCAGAAGAGTATATAATTTGTTTCAAAAAGCTACAGACAAACTAACAATTTATAGCCCTTTTCTTACAGAGTATGTATCAAGTCATGTCTCTTACCCCATATAATACGAGAGAAAATTGTGTTCTAATATTTGCATATGTAAGGAACGGGAAAAAACATGCTTATCATTAAAACTTCTTCAGCCTTAATCAACAATATCATGAGCAGGTGTCGGCACGGACTTGGGTCAAATAACAAAAGAACTTAACTGCCGTTACTTATAGCATCGTTGACCTGATATAATAGTTCTTAAATGAAATATTGTTTTATGCCTGTAATTATTACTGCATTTTATTTTATTTGTTATTAACTGCATTAAAATCGTATTATGTATTCAAAAATAATTGTATTAGGACTATAATTAGGGCTGCATTTAAGACTATGTTGTTTTAGGACTAAATTTTATGTATAATTGTAAAAATAAGAATGAATTAATTTGATAACTGTGCCAAATAGTATTATAGCAAAGGAAGTAACATTGTACCAATGCGCCCATTCGACTATTAAGAGCGAATGCTCAAAGCAATCGTTGGGTTCTCAAGATAGTTAGTAGATAGCGCACTATCTGGTGGGTAATTGGAGACGGACTGATACCTATTCCACTTCTACTTTTACCTCTAATGATCTCCGATAAGTGAACTTCTCTCGTACATGTGAAGTTCTGTCCTTCCGTTGATCAAAATTCCTCCCGGTACAAGCACGCCAGCACCACCCCGACCGCCTCTTTCCCTGATTTTAGTTGGATGAAAGCACGACCTTACGTCTGTCCATATCCAACTGGTGCCGATAATCGTTTGTCTGACTGAAAAGACTTTTATCGATGAAAAGGACGTGACTCCATTGATGGAGGTGTGCAAATTTTGTGTTTTCTACGCCCCTTTAAACGATGCCGCCGAAGAGTTGCTGTAATTGGTACGCAGCTTCAGGACAGCGGACGAATAGGCCACCTTTTAGGCCTTATGAAGACGAAAAGGCCTTATGAAGTCCTCTGGCAGCAGTAAACTAGGACACCTGTCGCCCAGTTGCCTTGTGCAGCTGCTGAGCAATGTTGTTTGCTGTCTCCTTTCGATCTCGTTAGGTCTCGTTAAGTCACCTGCAAGGTGATATATAGGTCATTAGTCACCGTATCTTTCCTAGGATGACCTCCTCAATCTTTCGTACAACTATACCTGTCATCTGGAAGGCTCTCCAAGCTCATAACACAACATTGTTATCAATTCCAAGCTCTTGGGTTACAGACGTCAAACTAAGCCCGTCCTCAAGTTTACCACATTTAAGGGCATCCTGATGTTTTCTTGTACCCATAATGCACGTACAGCTCACTCTCACTTGAAGAAGAATTCTTGGAAATGCTCCTACCTTTCTTCTTTTTAAGTTGCCTTGAATTGCGCGAGCTGACGCTTTGCATTTTGCTTGCCCTGACCTACCCTCTGACGTTATGGTGCAGTTATTTGCAATATACATCATTTTTCTATTGCGTTGGCTTTTCTTGTACTGATCGCAAAAAGCCCTTTTCAATGCTTTCGTGGCTGTATGTTGAAAAATGAATTAATGAATTCGCTGCTTAAGTTTTGATCACTAGTTTATAATATAGGATCTTCATTTTCTCTTCAGGATTCGAAAATTTATTGTACAGTAATCATGAAAACTTCAGGAAGAAGATGCGTAGAGGTATGTAAATAATCTCATTACATTTTGAGAGTACATTAAAGGTTCTTGTGCTTTCTTGGAGATTCAGTAGATCTCAGTCTCAAACGCCGGTCCTGTACTGCCTTTGTGTTTCTCATTGCACAAGCAGAAAATGTTACTGAACTTCCCGTACTTACGAGCGAGCATTTTGCTTGTTGTTACAGTTGTAATTCTGTTCAATATTTCTATAAAATTTTCATTATATCATCACAAAGGACCTGCATTTATAGAATTCTAAACTGCAGCAATCTTTCTGCTCACCAATAAATGCCATGCTTCCGTTATACAGCCACTTAGCTGTTATCTATAGTGACGAGGTAAGCTACATTTGGAGTGTGAACTCAGAAAGATCCTTTCTGAGTGCTATGCGCTTTTTACTGTTTTTGCTCTAATTACGTATAATGATGTTTTAGAGTCATTAGGCTTATTTTGAAGCAAGAGACATGAAAAATGAGCAATTCCCTCGCCGGGACTCGAACATCGGACCTCTCGAATACGCGTCGAGTATGCTGACCTTAACACCACGAAGGCATGCTAAGAAGGCGGTAGAAATACCTTATATACTCTCCCTTTTAAAGGGCGACTGGGGACTATAGTACCCAATCGCCAAATCATGGTGGTGGAGGATCATCATCCACCGCCTTTTTTTTTATTTCAGGCGCCACAGTAGAGTCATTAGGGTTTTTTGGAAGCTGAAGACGTGAAAAATGAGCAATGCTCTCGCCGGGACTCGAACCATGGACCTCTTTTATACTCGCCGAGTGTGCTGACCACTACACCACGAAGGCATGCTATGAAGGAGGGAGAAATACCTTATAATGTAATTAGAGCAAATACAATGGATATAATTTAATATTACGCAAATATATATATATATATATATATATATATATATTACAGCAAAGTCATACATCTATTAATCGGCCAAATATATATATTAAAGCAAATACAATGCATATGAGTATTTCGAATGTGTATAATGAAACTATAAATCACCCTTTATATATATATATATATATATATATATATATATGTTAATGAAAATTTTTAAAAAATCGGAACGAAAAAGAATAAAATTCCGTACTTAAAATTTGAATATATATATTAATGATATATATTGATTATATATTAATGAAAAAAATTATATATATGTAATGAAAGCACAGAATATTTGAATACTCGATGATAACTAACTTTTAGAATGATGAATTTGCAGATACTATTTTACAGAAATTCAACTGAGGAATAAATGTTCCATTGAAGTTAATAGTACGGAATCCAATCCTGTCTGTCTGACAAAAAAGTAATGAAAGCACTGATGTACGACCATTGAGATGAAAAAGCGTAGAAATGCTGATGGCGTTGATATTTGATGCTTAGAGCGTCCATCCATTTTGATGAAGAAACTGTCGAGCCGGATTAAATTCTATATTTATTTAAATTCACATTTTGTGGCCACAAATCACTTCACACTTCTATCGCCCCTATTTCCGGAACAATTTTGATACTATTGTGATATAAGCGATCATTGCAGCACATAGAGGATTGCAGCAAAGCGTCTGGCCACGAGGAAAGCAAAAGCGAAAAAAGGGAAGAGTGTCGCAGTAGTAATGCAGAGGAAGAGGGGAGGGAGTCAAAACGTTTCAATTCGAGTTAGTTTTGGTTTACAGTTATTTTGATTGGGCAAGAGACATCTGCATTAAGCGTTAAGTAAGATCGCATGATTACTTTGAATGAAGTAGTTTAGACGCGTGGCGCTATTTTAAGACAGAGAGAGGAAGTCACCAACTGAAATATTAGGTTATTGCCAATTAAAATTAGAAATTTGCTTTCATATTTTTTATCTTACATATATATAAATGTTTTTACTTTGGAAATCATTCTATCTATGAAAGTGGAAAATAATATAATGCGTAGGAAAATTTGTAAAATGAATTTTAAATGGAGTAGTTATTTAATGAAAGTGTTTCAAAAACAAACGAGGAAATTTTATAATTCATATGGAAAAAGTAATTCTGCTGAATTGGCTGATATACCCACAGATTTAGGTTTGAAAATTCATATGACACTCGAAATGCACTATGTCTGCACTGACAACGGACTGTGGCATACTGTCGTTGACATGCCTGCGGAATGGCAAGCTTCTGCTGCGTTGCCAAAACTGGGAGCCAGCATTTTCATAAATGTTTGATCTGCCGCGATCAACCTCGCAAGCTAATATTTTGCCTCAGTTACCGAAATTAATTAGAGTTGTGAATATTAAAGTTCCTTACACAGGAAAAAATCAAACAAAAGGGAAAATTATTAAATCTATAATAAATTAAATATTAAAAATATAATTGGCTCTGGCCTATTCTAGATAAGCTACATTAGGAGTGTGAACTTGCCGAATGTCTAACATATTTATGTATTATCAACTGAAGAGTTTCTTTATGTTAATTAACCAGTTATTTTATGATTTAGACCTTTAATCCTCTGACCGGCACGGGGTTTCACTAAGAAAGGCCCAATTTTCCTAAACCTACCGTAAGAAAGAGGTAGTTTGACGATTTTAACGCTAAAATGTTTCTGGTACTTTATGCCTGGATTCATGAATTTTTAATATATTAGCTTAATTTCTTCAATGCATCTCGAGGCCACGTTATAGGTTGCTTTATAGTCTTCCGCCTTGCATTATAATTGCAGACATTGAATTTCCATGCCCGTTAGATTGAGAGCAAAATGCGCGTTAAATTGACATGCGTAGCTTTTGGCGATGAGTAGCCATGTATAGCCTTATTTAAAGTTAATTTTTTATTTGAATCTAGTGTTATTTTAATTTATCTCACCATGAAACCTGGCTGAGCTTGTAAAAACCAGGTTTGCCTTCTGTTCATCCTTAGTTTAAAATAAAGGGTCTTTTATACCCTTCTAAAGGCTCAGTTGTTATTTTAGACTTAACGACAATTCGCTTAACGTCTGTTAAGATTTCACACTATTTGAATGATTGCAAAACATACCAAGCTCTATACAATAATTACCAAGCCGAATTTTAAAATAATAAAACCCGTTAAAATACTTAAAGGTTTACATGAAAAAGTAAAGGTTAATTCTAAAAGCAGAATTAGTCATAATTACGTCCAGGATACTAATGCACCATTGCATCGAAATGGAATATAATAAAGGTAACATACGTAATACTAAAGAGAAGGTAATTTTCAGAAACTCGTTGAAACACCGTCTTGCGATCTCTACGCTCATTCACTGCTTGTTTCTCTGATCCATTCGAATGCTAGCAGTGGTAATACCTTATCTCAACTTTTCAAATCACTGAAACTAGATATAGCTCCAGCCCACTTTTATAGGGCAGTCTTGCGAAAATTTCATTTTGAAATTATCGAAGGAGGACGATTACAGAGAGGAAGATGACCGCACATATCCTTCCTACTACGTTAAATATCGCATGTTATTGCTTCATCTGAAGCTATTTTTTAATAAAGCATTTGTAGTATATTATCTTAAGACTTAATCTGCGTAAACTCAGGTGGATCTCACAAAGGAAGAGCTAATGTATTTCTAATACGTCTATAGGATAAGACATTCGTCACGAAAGATGAATAGATCAAGGCATTTGTATGGTTTGCAATGTAAGCAAGAAAGCTTTGAACGTTTCACTTTCCATTTCCATCAACTACACTGCTTTTCAAATGTTACGCGCTCTATTAAAATGATATATACTCTTTTTTAGGAAAATATAAAGCGCTATATAAAAAGCGATTTGGTCTTAAAAGATGTAAATCAGGTAGGGTGTGAAGTAGAAGCAAAAATCTTTTGAACCTATGAGAAAACTCAAATAAAATAAAACTAACATAAATAAAACTCAGCAGATACACGCATGAGAAGGCGACGAGAATTGAGAAAGGCGACAAAGAATTGAGAAAGGCGACGACAAAAATGGGTTCCTTTGCATTACAAATATTTATAATTCTCATGACTGTCTAACAAGCGTAACGTGTGAAAAAATTAAGAAGTAATTTGTATGTAAAACACAGCAGCAAAGTATTAAAAATAGCAGTTAAGAAACTGAAGAGAATGTGCTAATTAAAAGATAAATTATGAGGATGAATTTCTCGCAAGTTTGAAAAGTCCTGAAAGGTTTTTGCTTATTTTAATTTCATTATTTATTTTTGTAAGCCATATCCTGACTTTTTAGCTGCTCCCGTTTCAGTTGATTTTTAAAACTCCTATTGTTAATTTACCTGTATTTTGACTTGCTTGTACGCATTTTTCCTTCGGTTTCATTTTGCTTTCATTACAAAGAGTGCAAAGGGAAACCTTTCAAAGTGCAAACTCTAAGAAAATGAAAGCTCAATTACAGCCCCTCAGTAACCAACACCGTTTATTAATGTCAGAATAGATATTAGTAAATTCACATACCTGACTCCGAACATTCTCAATAAGATATTTGCTTTCCCATTTGGGTAAACAGAACTATTTAAAAAGAATCAGTCAATATTTATTTATACAAGATGACGCTCAGCTATCATTGGACCATTACATGCTTCATCTTGGTACGCACTTTTAACAGAAATAAAATCTTTGTTTCGGCCTAATCTTAGCTGCTCCCCCTTATGTAAGTTACTGCTTTTGACATCTAATAAAATGCAGTGAAGTACAAAATGGCAAACTAAAATTTGTGTAGATTATACATAATCTCACAAAAAGAAATAAAGATTAAAAGCATACCAAATAATGAAATTATTATAGACTTATAAATTATTTAGTTATGCAATTAAATTTCAAATGCTAGGTAGAAATATTTGTTTATTTTTCTCACCTAGAACTTTCTGACTTTTATCCGAACTAAGTATGACTGTGAAATTAAATAAAATTTGGTTTTAGCTCAGAATAACTCTGCAGATTCAGTCACAGTAATAACCCTAAACTAAAGCTCGGCAGGCAATAACTCTAAACTAAGGCTTCGGCAGAAACGTTTTAAGTAATCCAAGTAAAATCCCCAAGAGTAACTCAAAAATAGCAAACTTTAGCATTCTTCTTCCTTTTCTTTCTAAATTACCAATTTACACACTTCTGAAATGCATATATATGTATATATATATCTTGAAAGTAAAGCTCTGATTTAAAACGGATAAAATTAAGGTTATTAACTGGTATAAAAATAATGAAGCTATCCAAGCTTGTCACATATTTGTAGCTTTAAAAGCAGATAAAAGTTTTGTACGTTTTTCAAAAACCAGAAGAAGGAAATTCCTTTAAGATCTGCTTTTCAGTTTGACGTAATTGATAACCAGCTTCAAAAAGCAATTAATTTTCTCTACCCAACTGCTCTTATATCGAAACAAAATATCAGAAAATATCTCTGCAAAAACTCACAAACTGAGAAACACAATGTGCAAATTCTAAAAGTAGAGTATTTAAAATGTTTATATAAAAATCAAATGTTTTACTTTTGCTGAAGCAAGTAAACTTTCTTAAACAATGAACTTTCACATTTCTAGGAAGTTAAATATTCCACAGTATTTTAAAAATATGATAAGCAAGAAACTTGAACTATATTCGAATATATATCGATTCAAATTTGAAAATAATTACGTTAAGACTAACTCTTTTTTAATATATAAGTTCATGATTCAGTTTGATGATAGGGCTAGTATACTTGTACACTTATCATATAATGTTTAGCAAAACTGCTATCAGCGAAAATGCAGTGCACGCGTCAGAACTTGAAGTAAAGATCCTGTCAATTACGAAGCGAATGGCATTAACAAGTATAATCTAAAAATAACTACTACGCTTCTTCCCGACCAAAACGACTCTCTCAACACTTTTCAGTTAACATCAAATCACTTAACGAAGTGAAAAGAATGAAAAGAAACAATATTTCAAACGGAAAACATTTCCAATCGATTTCTGCTGTGTGATAGCCTTTTTTCCATTTCATAACTTCCATTCAAGAGCAAGGAAATCACCTATAAAAGTAAAGCATATCGAACGAGCTCTTAACTTCCTTATCTTGGTCATCACCATTTCGCTTCCTAAATATCTTTTTTTCTGTTGTTAAGAAGGTAATTCAAAGTACAAAAGGGCCTTAATAATATTATTACCTCTTGTTTCCGGAACATTTCAATCCTGAAGCACGTATCAGGAGATAAATATTTAAGAAGCAATTAATAATTTCGCGTTCGATTAGATTTATAAATATAACCGACAACATTTTGACTTACTCGATAAAAATATGCCTCTTTATCAGAGGAGGCTTTTATATATTCTAATTAATGTTTCTCACTAGTGCATGACATTCATAGCAATGATTTTGATTTTTTACAATATAAGTAGCAGATAGCTAAAAAGGATTCTTTGAAAAGTCCTTAAGACTTTTAGAATAATTTCTCTATCAAAATCTAATTTAGCAAATGCCTTTTATTATGATCATCAATAATTTGAGAGAAAGAAATCTTGGAACATTTCTCCAACTTCAGCTTTTACTTACCAGAGAAAAATATGAATAAATTACTGATTTATATTAAAATTTTAATGTTCAAATATATTAACATTTTATGAAACCCGATGAGCATTTATATAGAGATTTTTATGACATTAAGTAACATTTAATTCAGACGTAGACACTTATCCAGAGAACTACGTTAATGCTAGTATATTGTGAAAACTAATAGGATTGGACTTCAAATTGACATTACTAAGTTATATTTACAAAATATAGGATTAAAAATATGTGTTGATCCTATACTAGACAATATCGGCGAAAGGCTGGTTGAATGAGCGTTTTCGTGGTTTTCTCAACTTGTTAAGTAAATGCAAGCCACTTTCTCTAAAGCCCTCCATGACAGCATTCGTCCCTTGGTATATAGCTCATGCTTGCTTTGCCTTAATTAAAATCAACTAACCAACCTACAACTAGACAGTAAAATGGAGTCATTTTGAAGCGCATTTCCTTGCTTCATGTTCCTGCATAATAGTTTGGTAATTCTCATATTATATCAAATTTGTAGGTTCGTATAATATTGAAATTTAGCTACTAATAGCCGCAAGATTGCTTCTTCTCTGTAATAACAGTGAATGTGTGTAGTTCTTTCTGTAATGATAGTGTAAATCAGCAATAATATTATTTGAATTCGATGTTAAAATTTGGTCTATCTCATAGAGTTCTTGCTCTTTTAATTTCATAATTTTTATTTTAAGGATTTTAGAATATTGCTAAAACCGTTACGCAAGTAACATGCAGTCTGTTATTTCTGGATACTTTTGAAACATATTTTCTGTAGTAATAACTCAAAGTTACGTTCGTTCATTCCTAGACCGACGATGAAAACTGAGATCGAGACAAGTATTTCCATATCCACAGTTTTTAGACGGTGAGACTCTAAGATGTAATTAATTCAAAATCATAATTATTTCTACTTAACAAAAGCAATTTTTAATTAAATAATCTTTTTGCGATGAGAGGATTTTTCAACACTGAAGGAAATCGCATATCGATCTCTACACCAATGTAAATCTTATTTTCTCCTTTAGAAATACTCTTTTGCGGGGTACCTAGCAATCCTCGTCTCTTGACTATTTCAAATGCACTTTATTCCTCTCTCGGTTGTTGTTGCTCGCAGCTCATCTGAATCGATGTCTTCAGAGAAGTTTGAAATAGTTTCGAAAAGATTTTACTTATTGAATAATTCTGAAATCATTACAGATTCTGTTTCTTCTTAGATTTAGAGATTAGCTTTCTCTGTTTCTTTAATTCTTTAGTTTAAGTCTTTGATTTTGAAGTTTTTCATTGAAAGATCGTCGAAAGTAAGTTTCTGTTTCTGGTCAGCTTAAAAATTTTCCCTTTTGTTCGACTAACCGCAATAGTCTCATTTTTAAATTTGTAGCCAGGCAACGCAAATGTGCCGTAAGTTGGATACTTCAGTATGTTGAAGTTAGGAGTCGTAAAAATAGTAAAACTGGCATAAGTGAAAGGAAGTCCAACAGCTGTCATTTTAAATTAGCAGGCAGAAATAATTGATCTTAAAGAGAAAGACATGACCAACGTTGAAACAGGCCAAAAACTAGACATGTTGTCTTAGAGCGTTTGGTCATTATGAACAGAAATTAAAAGTATTTGAAGGAAGTAAATAGTCCCACTTCAGTGAATGCACAAGCAATAAAAAAAGAAGAAACTTGCTTGCTTTAAAGAATGCATTATGTATAATCAGGGCTTAATTTCTAAAATGAGAAGCGCGGGAGTACTAAGGAAGCCACCAGAAAGGAGGAACAAATTTAATTAAATAAAATAACTAATAAAATAGTAAAATAATTAACAATTAAAATAATAGAATAATTAACAATTAAAATAATAGAATAATTAATAATTAGATTAATAAAATAATTAACAAATTAAATAATAATAAATATTAGCTAATAAAATAATTAATAATTTAAAAAATGAAATAATAAAACATAATAATTAAAATAATTAATTAATTTAAATTTAATGAAGAGGTAAATAAAAATTTAAATTAATTTAAATTAATTAAATTTTGTTAAATTAATGGTAAATAGTTAAATAGCAGAATACGAAGTATCTCAATGGGGCTGTGGCGAAAATACAATATACTTTACTATTTCAAGGAATGACGGAAACAAACACCATTCGTTTTCCAGCACACCACTGAAAAATGTTCAAACGGTCAAAATGTCACTAATGGGAATCGAGAAAATGCTATTAGCAGTAACTAGGTTTCGAGGAAATTTTTATGGAGGATCTAAAAGTATGAAAACAAAGAGAGAAGCGTCTATATCTGACCACTTTTTCCTGCCAGTGTAATACTAACTCTCAGGCAGAATATGACAAGGGAAATCCTTCCCCTGAATACAAGGATTAGTTGAGAACAAAGTAATAGGTGACAGTTTTCGCTCTTCGTGTTTAGTTACATCGTTCCAAAAAACTCTGCAGGGGCTATTTTTCCCGAGAAGACAAGGTCGGAACGAAGAATTTATCCGCTGTCATAAATTCATTCCACTTTCTGGATAATATTGCCTTTAACGAGTGGGTGGGGCTTTTATTTCTTTAAACGTCTCAACCTTGGTCCAAAGATTTGTTACCCAAGAAAAAGGAGCCATTCATTCAAAAGTCAGAATCGATTTCGATTTTTTTAATTTAATTTTCTATTAAAATAATGTTCGGGATGAAAATAATTTTCTGCTGAAATTGTGGTTAAGTTACATAAAAGAAATGCCACAGCTCTTTTATCTAGGACCCCAGAGCGCTCGGGTTAAAATTACGATTTATCCCCAAAACTGAGAAGAATCGGTGTCGGGCTCTGTTGAGTTCCAGCGCAAAATAAGTTATGATATTACGATGTTCACTTTATAAGGCATTTCTCCCACTTTCCTAGCGTCCTTCGTGGTGTAACGGTAGCACGCTGGGCCGGTATTCCAGAGGTCCGTGGTTGGATTCCCGGCGAAGGCGTTTGCATATTTTTCATTCTGCTTCCCATTAACCTAATGACTCTACAACTTTATTCAAGATGAAAAAACAAAGGTGCATTACATTGACATGTTTCGTTAGAAATGCTGTAGGTCTTTAGGTTTCAGCAGATAAATTATATTTTTTAAACTTAACTATCGAGCGGATTAACCTTAACTTACCTCAGACGAATCATACATATTGCAAAATGTTTACTAATATTTAGTAATACGCGCACACTTAAGTGAGAAATAATTAAAATGCTAAATGGTATCTAATATCACATCACTTAGGTAAGGGCAAAATAATTATAATTAAAAATTTCAGCTGCTAGGCTGGAAAAGGGCAATAGAGCCAATCTGAAAGTGAATTACACCTAAGTAATACAAACTTAACAAGCAAATTTCACCAATTGTGTAACTCTTTTGAGCATGTTTCCTCCTCCTCGTCATCCGTACTATACGCTGAATGTTCAATCAGCACGTGTCGCATTAAATGTGATTTTTTTTATTGCTTGAACGTGAACCCAATGCAAAACATCTTCCTGTAGTAGGATGATTTTTAGGATTTTCCCCATTCTGACCGCAATGCAAATAAAATGCAAATAAAAATAAAATTAAAAAATAAATTTGAATAAAATTATAAATTAAAATTAAGTATTAAATTTGCTTCGTTTCTACTTAATTCTTCATATTTTCTATTAAATTAATCTTTGTTCAAAGATTAATTTATCTTTCTGCACGAACTTCTGTAGAAACATACCATTTACTGATTTCATACATATTCAAGGAATTGCGTATCTTCCTGTAGGAACTGCTGTAAAATTATGAAGAAACATTTATTGAAATTAAACATTTTGTTACACGTAAAAATATAACTGAGCGGCATTACCAAACATCGTTAGTTTTATGCGAATTAAATTTTATATTTACAATAACTCAACAGCTAAATGTTTATTACCATGGGTGTGAAGATGAGTAGACTTGCATATCTGCTCAGGAATTGTGAACATGTAAAATTGAAAGTTGCCTTGTTAGTAGCAGACAGTTTCTGTGAGTAGTTTTCCTGGCTCCATAAACCAAAGGAGCTAATTAACTCTCTTAATTCCCTCCAAATGCTAATCCACACAAGGTAAACTTAAAGGTAAACTTGAGTGTAATTTACTAAGCCTCTAGATATTTTTCATGCATACATTTAATTTAACAGCGTAGCAGTTGGGTAACATGTCTAACCAGTCTGGCAGATGCAGGTAAAAAAAATCTGTTGCTGTGTCTTACATATCTCAATCTTGTTGTATGTTAGACCATTTTAGAAAAAGATGGCTAAGCAGCAAGGGTTGCATTTGATTGGTTTAGAACTTAAGCATAATATAAGTTGCGGTACGAGGATGCTTAGCTCTTTTCAATTTTGATGGATCCAAGGCTATCCTAACCCCTTCTCTTACAAACACGTTTTGGAACGACTTTCGGTTCAACAGTATTTTCAGTGCCCATTACCACAATACACTATACACTGACTATGCGTGAAATTCTATGCCCTAAGGCTGCGGTAGCAGACTTTCTTGTTACCATACCAACAGGGCGACCAAAACTTTAATTGATTAATTGAACTCAGTTTTACAAGTTAAACATTATTGTAAAATATGATAGGAGAGGATAAGTCAAAACCATATTTCACTAAACAGGTTCACGTTGTAGAAACTTTAGGCTATTTTGAAACAGGAGACATAAAAAATGAGCAATGCCCTCGCCGGGATTCGAATCTTGGACCTTTCGAATACGCGTCGAGTATGCTTCCCAATACACCACGAAGGCATGCAGAAAGGAAGGATGAAATAGCTTATAACTTTTATCAATTTTATATACTATAATACCTTAAAGCTGTGTTAGAAGTTGAAAAGAGAACAATTCAAAACGTTTCGATCAATCTCTCAAACTGATTAATCGAGCTCAAACCGAACTGATTAATCGAGCTGAAATTTAAAAATTTAATGTTACCATAACATCACAAAGATCCATCGGTAACAAAAATTATTTTATTGAATTACATTATTGCTGTTAGACTTTAGTTCTGTTATTCTTGATTTACTTGTGATTTTTTATTATAATGTGATTTTCATCTTTTTACTTTTATTATCACATTTACTATTGATACACGTTTTCAAGTGTTATCAAAAACAGGAGTGTGAGAGCGGTTTATTTTGTCAATGACGAAGAAATATTCCACGTAGAGATTGATGTAGAAAGACAGCATAATTACCTTTGGAAAATCTAAAGAAAGATTAACGCAATCTTCCAAAAGCAACCAAAGCCTTCCAAAGAAAGAAACAGCATAAAAAGACTTAAAGCTATAAAGAAGGCTTAAGACTTATAAAGTTTAAGGCAGGAATTACAAAATTCGGGAATTTACGTGCATATTAAACAAAGAATGTTATTTAAGAAAAATTGAAATTTATACTTCGATTTAATAGAAATTCATTTTATTATGTATTTATGAAATCTATTCAAGAATTTAAAAAATAATTTTGCAAAAATTTACTCATTATTATTCTGCTACTGAGTCCCCAGAATTAATATAATTAGAACAATAATCTGAAGAATTCTGAAATTATGAAATAAAAACAGAAAGATTATAAGGTATTTCTCCCACTTCTCTAGCGTGCCTTCGTGGTGTAACGGTAGCCCGCTGGGCCGGCGTTCCAGAGGTCCGTGGTTCGATTCCCGGCGAAGTCGGTTGCATATTTTTAATCTTTTCTGCTTCCAATTAACCTAATGACTCTACAAGTGGCGCCCGAACTAAAAGGGTTGTGGATGATAATTCTCCACATTAAGGAATTTGGCGACTAGGTCCCTTAAAACACTACTCTCCCTTTAAAAAACGGAGTATATGACGTATTTTTCCCACTTCCCTAACGTGCCTTCGTGGTGTAACGGTAGCACGCTGGACCGGCATTCCAGAGGTCCGTGGTTCAATTCCCGGCGAAGGCGGTTGCTATTTTTCATCTCTCCGGCTGCTTCCAATTAACCTAATGACTCTACAAGATCTGGTAGATTTTTTTTTCCTTTTCTGTTAATTTTCATTTTTGGGTTTATTTTTTCTGTTAATTTTTCATATTTGACTTTATTATATAAGTTGAGTTTTAGCTATTCTTCATTCTGCTGCTTTAACCTAACTGCAAATGATGCGTTTGCTAAAAATAATTAAGAATGTTCGCATTTTTATTAGGAGCTATTAATATCTAGATCACCAAAATTTAGATTTAGTTTATAAGGTATTTCTCCCGCCTTCTTAGCGAGCCTTCGTGTTGTAGTGGTCTGCACGCTCAGCGCGTATTTGAGAGGTACGCGGTTCGATTCCCGGCGAAGGCGTTGCATATTTTTCATCTTGCCTGCTTCCCAAAAAATAACTAATGTTTTTACAAGTTACATTTGACTTATATGTTTAAAAAACAATATTCAATATATTTTGATATATCACTAAAGATACAGTTAAAACCTTCAACATCATTAAAGAAAGAAAATCGGATTTTTATTTACTTTATACTTTATTATATTATTTTATTTATATTATACTTTTAACATAGGATTATTACTTAGTGTTAACTTAATCTGGTTTATAAACTAAGATTTTGAACTGGAAAGGTGATTGATTAATTTCACCTTCAGTTACAATGGATTTTTCTTACAATCAGAACTGTTTCAAATTTTAAAGTTTTATGCAAATTGATCTGAAGGGAGACATATGCAATGAGATAGTCTAGTTTAAGGGATATTATATTTCCAAAATATAATTCATCTGAATTTAAAATACGTAGTAATTTTGTCAGGATAACAATATTGTTATTCATGTTTAATAAGCTGCATACTTAAAAAAGGAAATTTTGAGTAAAATGAAAAGTCAAGAGAATAGTAGCTTTTCCTAAAAAGAAATTTCGATCACTATGTTCACTAAATTAATTAATTGTTAATTTTAAAAAATTAATCATTAATGTTGAATGTGAAGTTGCTTCCAACCTAAGGTAGAAGTTCTGCTAGATTTAAAGTATTTCTTTGTTCGGATATAGGCACTGATGGTTTTGCATACACTTTTGTGATTTTCGAAACCCCTGTACCTAAGACCGTTTCTGTTACCTGTCACTGTTTTCTGAGAGTTAAGTGAATTCCGAATCATTTCAGTAAAGCTTTCAACTCTTTACCGAGTTGAAAAATATCGCACTATGTAAATAGTAAATTGGAAAATATGTGGTGTAGTTGTCCGTTTGATTTGATATTATCGCGGTGATCTAAAAATAACTGTTTTAGGGTATTTGAAAATTTCATCTTCTATCTAGAGGGTGGATAATTAATTGCAAAAAAGCGCATTCAGACTCTTCTCGCTGAAGAAACAATTGCGAAAAGGACTTTCAAAGAAAAGTTGATTAGTTTTCGTAATTTGCGTGCTTCGAAATTCACTTAACAAAGTGCTATAACTTTATTTAACAAGCTGTTCTTGCAATCACTAGGAATGCAGTTAGTGAGGGAAGTCTTAGCATTCCTTGGCTTCATCCAGTTGATCACTACTAAGTACCTCGAAATTGAGCAGTTTGCAGTTAAAAAGACTGACTATTGTAATGGGAAACACATATAAAACGATTTTCAATCTTCTGTAGCATGTTTTTAAATTCAGGTTAGTTTCGTGTAACATCAGTTTTAACCAGTAACAAATACGTACATTTCCCTGACTGATACTTAACCTTGTATGTTAAATCAAAGTTTTTGCACTACATACTCGAATTCCAAAATGGCTTTTCAGTCATTTTTTTCAAGAATTTAAATAACTTCATATTAACCCGTCTTATAATGTATCATGAAATATCTGATTTATAGTTTCATATGTATGTTTGTGTTTACATTATTAGTCTTGTAAGGATCCTAAGTTTTACTAACGTTTATTTTATTTTAAAACTGTACTATCACTTCTTATTTTCTACTTCCGGCCAGAATTATATGCTTTAACTTGTTTATACAAATTGTCTTGCTAACGCCAAGTACTTAAGTTGTGGCTTTTTGCCAAGAGAGAGAGAGAGGAAGGAGTTATAGGAAGCAAGCCCCTTGCCACTGTAGTTTTACGTGTTTTCACTCGGTTGCTGGTTACCTTTAAGGCCAGATTTTTAGCCCTCTTGTTATTTGCAAACGTATTGTAGTTTAAGCAGCTCGGCGTACTACATACGTACCTTTCTTTAAATAAAGGCCAATCTTAGTGCTAGGCATTTGTATACTAATTCAAAGTTAGTTTTTAGTTATAGTTTTAGTTAGTAGTTTTTATATTCTTACGTTCAGACCACAAGTGGTTGGTCTTTGTATTTCGAAGCTCGGAAGATCCTGTAAAAGATAGAAATAAAGGGTTTGTATACCCTTCCTGCTTGTGTTGTCTACTTCACACTTTCTTGAACATAGCTTGAGTAAGCTCCCTGTTTCGATTCAGGACCATTCATGTTTCCAACGCAAATCAAGAGAAATACAAGTCCTGATAGTCTTAGCAGGTTAAGTTTTTTAAATGTTTCAAAACACGCAAATGCTGTCTGTGTAAGGGAAAGTATGGCATTGTGAAGGATAGTTAAGAGAAACTAGCTCGCATGAAAAAAAAAAACTAGCTCGCATGAAGAAAAACACTAAAACTCTCATGAAGGCAGTCAGTCGCCTTCGCCGAAACTTGAATTACGCTTGAACAATCAGTGTATGCTGGCACTAACCAAGCGGCCTTTCGCGAGGCTGTTAATGTTTATGTTACCATGAAAGACCGAAATTGGAGAATGTTGACTTTCACCGGAGAATGTCAACATTCACCAAACACGTCGGTGAAAGATCGAATATTGCATTACATTCTTGTTCATTCGACCCTCACCGGTGTATGTCAACAATCACAGATATGCTCTGGTGTAGGTAGGAAAGAGATGAATATATGTACACTCTATTGCAAAAGGAAGTGTTCCACAAATAAATGCAGTTGTAAAAGCAAGGGCCTCTTGTGCATTTCAAAGTGTCATAACAGTTTAAGTTGTTGCAATGAATTAGCTTTGAATCACATAATTTAGCAAGTTTTTAACTTCTGTTATTTTCCTTTCTACTTTTGAATGCACTGTGTGTTTTAAGTTCGTATATTCTTAAGTTCTTATTTTAAGTCTCAAGTGCGTTATTTCGCGACTGAATTACGGAAAAGAAAATATAATATTCTTATATGTCCAACATTCCCCATTAGTACAGGGTGAATGTCGACATTTACCGGTGTAAGTGAGAAATAAGAATATTTGGGAAATATTTCAGACATACACCAAGCGACTATGTGAATGTTAACATTCACCGGTGAAAGTCGACATTCTCCAGATTTCGGTGTTTCACCGAAGCATTTACATGCATGACACATTCGTGGATTAGGAATGTTAGACTTATTTTTACCACTCGAAGACTTTAAAAAGACTTTTTTTCAGAAAACCCTCGAATTTCGAGCTATTAATATCTTCAAGCGGCCAAGTGTCCTTCAGATTCGTAAATTTTGCTTAAGAAATGTATAAAATGTCCTTTTGAGGTAGTATACAACAAACGAGAAAATATTCTTGCAAAGAGGAAAAAATGTGTGTCCGAGAGCAGAAAATATTCCTGTAAGTAACGAAATAAGATGTGTCCGAGCGCTTTAAAAATTTCATTTCGTATTTTTGGAGGCGTAATTTCCACAGAAGTTTCTGTTTCACAGAAAGTCACTGAGCATTTTTTAAAATTTACTCAGGAAAACGTTTTAGCGGGTGTACACAGACATATCAATGATAAAGTTGACTTCCTGTAGAAAAACCTTTCTTTTCTGTACTTTTGTACTCTCAAATGCCCAATATAGGCAATTAAAATAATTAAGTTTTGAAATTATCCACTGATGCATAATTTTCGAAAATTTGTAAAATAGTTGTTCCTAAAGTCAATTCAGTACTATGCTAAATTTAGTAGATAGTAAGATGCTTTGAGGGACGGTCATTGCTAATGTCTTGAACCTTAAAAGAGTGCACAAATGCTGCTACAGATGTATGTCCAAAATTAGAATTCTAATAATATTTACAAAATAATGCAAAATAGAGAATAAAATTTTAGAATTTCAGAATGCGGCTATTTCCGTATCTCCAATTTTTAGAATGACCATCTATATATATCATTCGACCATCTTTTTCACTAAGCTGCTCATTTATATATTGCAAAAGAAAACACTGATGAGCTAAAAGAAAACATTTTACAGTAGTTTTCTGTAGATGAAAAGGATTTCGTTTGAGACATTTTATATTTTCTTTAAAATGTTACTTTTATTTTAAATTGACTACATTCGCCTGTTTCATTTAGGGATATATTCCATTTAATTGTAATATCGGATCCTGAATTCTCTTAGCTGACAGTTTTTCTGGTAGGTCAATGAAACTATCAAAATTTCTACTTAGCACGTTTAAGAGGATAATGAAACCTTAAAGGTTATTTTCAATCAGTTAGATGACTCAAAATATCTTACGCTGCCTAATGGAAAAAAGATTAAAAAAATATCATCTTTCGTTGAAAGATCACTTTTGATCGCGATGATTGAAAAGTGAATAGAATTCTGTCTTCCCGTTTCACTCAGATGTAATCTGGTGTCATGGGACCTCTGGAATTCTTTTGCTAAACTGCTTTCGATGCTTGTAATCCTTTAAATCGATTTCAGCCGTTACTTTGAAATGTAGGTCACTTTTAATTTGCAGATATCATATTCAGAGTGACTCGTTTTAACAGGGGGAAGCTCCAGCATAGTTAAAAATGAACCTTTCGGAATGAAACTTAGTATATGGATAATAAGTATATATATTTATTATGTTAAAGAAATTCTATGCTCTGAAATTAAGACACAATAACACGCCGAATAAATACTAATTCAGAAGTCAAACAACAAAAATAAGCGTTATATTTACAAAATTTTCACAGGACTAGTTTCGATGGTTTTACCGAACCATCATCTTCAGCTGCAAAACCGCAAATGAACAAGATAGGAAATAATGATTAGATAAGATAAGAAAGCCTAGACAAGAATAAGCAAGTGGCGCCATCTGTTGGCGAAACCAGAACTAAAACATAATTTCTCTAAAAGCCGAAGGCAAATTTGGATTGGAATTAGGATCGTTAATCGCTGCTCTGGTTAGATAAGGGTTTTGCCAGTTTTTACAGATTAAATTGTCTCTGTCTCCAGTCTTTTTATACAAAAATAAATTGCACATTTAAAAAGTAAAACTTTATTTAGTTTTATATTTATGATTGTTAATAGCAAGGAAAGAAGATGCTTCTGATACAGAGCTGAATACAGCTGCTGAAGAGATGAAGCAATCAAAACTTAAATGAACATTTCATAACAGCAATAGTATTATTCTCAAAAGCGAAAAAGGCTAGATAAAGCGAAGGAGAAATGAAACTGTTGGTTTTGGCAATACCTGAAAATGAAACAAAGACGTGAGAAGATGGAAGGAATTTTAACCGTAAGAAGAATATGAATAATACACACGTATGGCCTAACTTGTGTACCCTCCTCTAACTTGTGTACCTACTGTAAGAAAAATAGACACTTATGGCCTAACTTGTGTACCCTCCAGTTAAGTGCTCATCAGTGTTTTGATGTATTGTGAAAGGTACTAAAGTGGATTATTTTACTATGTCAAGGCATATCAAGACTGTGTGTTTAAAGTAGAGGAATACTATTTTAAAGGACTTTCTAGCCGAAATACTTATACTACACGTTACATAAACCACAAAACTTCGTAGAGCTAGCCCATTCAATTTCTGGTCATAGAAGCCTGTAAGAACTGCCAGTGTTTCTTAGCTTCAACCATTCGAGTGCTGGTTAGGCCTGTGTTTCTTAAGGGTGTGACTTGAAAATGATGCATGCAGTCATAATTTCACATTTTCATACTATTAGCCAATGAATACTACAGATAATTTTCGAAATTTATAAAAGAGTTGTAGAGACATTAAGTATTTTAAAGGAAGCAGGAGAGATGAAACATAAGCAAACGCCTTCGCCGGGAACGGAACCACGGACCTCTGGAAAACCGGCCCAGCGTGCAGAACCACTACACCACGAAGGCACGCGAGGAAAGAGGGAGAAATGCCTTATAGAGTACAAACTGGTATCTAAACCCCAGTCTGAGATTAACAGCTTCACATGATTTAAAGGAAGTCATTGGAAGTTTTATTGCACATTCAATGATTTAAATTTAAATATCACATCATATCTTTCAAAGTCTCATTGTTCAAAAACCTTACTCAAATAATATTTAGTGTCTTACCTAAATTGCATTTCCTCTATAATAAGAGACGCCTTTAGAATATTAAAAGAAGTGTTTTGGCATTATTAGTAAAATTTAAAATTCGAAAGCATTCGCTTTCAAATTATACCTTTACAATACTTTCAGTCGATAGCGATTCCACCAGATGTATACAGAAAGTAAAATGTCACGCAAAAGACCGCAATCTTTTCTCTTTAAAGACATTTGGCTTGAAAGGAGACAGAAGACGTTTTTCTTTTTGTGTCAGGGAAAGCTCCCCATAAACGCCATTCGTTCAGTCATCGGCCCTTCAATCTGACAATCAATCTACAGACATTCAATTCCGTTATGTCACAAAGAAAGTAATGTGTTCATAAATAAAAGAAAGTTTGAAATTTTATTTGTTTAAGAATATAAGTTAAAATTTCTATGAAATTGTGCACATATTTAGCATCTTGAAAGGAAAAATAATTACATTTTAACAGGGGTGAAGACTAATGCTTATTCCTTAAGCTTTTGTTTAGTACCTTTCATTGATCTTTCTTTCATACTCTACTAATAAATATTGGTCAAATCTTCAAATTTACTAAATTTTGCATTTTTCATTATCAAAGCTACATAACGCGCTGAACTGACAGTTTGAAGAAAGGAAAAATACAAAATTCTTTTCTTTGGAAAAGTTTTACTCTTCCATTGCGAACTGCAGAGCTTTCTTTAATGACCTAAATTTCATCAATATTTAACTTATTATCAAAACAAATATCAGATTTTTCCTTTGTACTCACTAATGTTAGAAAACAAATGGAAAGGTATTTAAATAAACAAGCAATGATTATTAAAGTAATGCAATATTATCAAAAATTACAAAATGCTGTAGAATATTCTGTGAATTCAGTACTTGCATTACGGGGATTGACCAAAAAGGTCAGATTTTCATTAAATGGCTTGTATTCATTTGGAATGCATGAGATAATATTTTGCACATCTTGCATTTTCTGAGTGTTTATAAAACCTTTTTGATTTTGTTGGAAGATGGAAAACTTATTTATTAGAATTTTATATCCAGAAGCTATATTTCACAAATCTACTTGTGATATCTTTCCTTAATTAAGGGTGCATATTAGCGCTACATTTTCCACTTAGCAATTCCAAATCCCTTTCATTAGCTTGTTAACTTGTAAGATAATTTCTACCTTCTTCCCGCGTACTTTGGTTGTGCAATTTGTAAGCTTCCGGCTAACGATCGGACGATCCAAAGTTGAATCCGGACGAGGGCATGGCTAATTTTTGGTGTGTACTGCTACGAAATAAACCTTGTAATGTCTTGTATTTTTCGCTAGCATAAACAACAAGTAATTTCAAATAAAACAGAATAAAGTTAGTCTGACGGCTTTTCAAAAGTCACTAGACGCACAGGCAGACTCTGACTCGTAAAGTTCGACATAAACAAGCCTAATGGCTAAAAGCGCTTAACGCAACAGAAATCTAATCACTAGTAAATTAACGATATCAACGTGGCCTTCAGGTAGGTAGAACACGCATTCTCTCTTTTCCTATCTCTAAATTCATCTTCCAAAAACCTTTTCTTAAATACTAACTTCTTTCTACCTCATATTAACAAATGCACACTACCTCATTTACATTCTGGAAAGAAAGTGTGAGTTGAAAGCTAGAGTAATAGGAAAGTTGCTTCAAAATAAAATTATCCTGGCTATTGTAAAGTGGCGTCTGAGCTAAAAATATGGTGAATGATAATTCGCCACCAGTTGGATTTGGCGAATACGGCCCTATTTCCAGTCACCGTTTAAGGGGGAAAAGATAAGGTATTTTCTCCCTTTTTATTGCGTGCCTTCATGGCACGCAATAAAAAGCAAGTAGAAACCGGAAGGTCCGAAGTTTGAGTCCCGGCAAAGTCGCTGCTGGTTTTTCGTATTCTTCACCCCGAAATAAGCCTCAAACAAATGTATCATTAGCGTCCACAGCGGTACAAACAAAATATGAGCTTGTTAATTAGTGAAAGTAAATTTTATCATTGACGGAGTTTGTGACTTGCCGTCAAAGTGATATACTATTGCTCCACGTTGCATACAATGTAATCAGTTCTAAGATAGAAACAGAGACCGTATTTGTTATGCAATGCTCTTCGTAAACAAATGAACATATCAACCACGAAGAGAGTAACATCTTCACCATTTAACTTTCCTTTAGAATTACGTTACAAAAATGCTCGCTTGGCTGAAACCTGAAAGGAATTCATTTTTTAATTTTCTTTCAGCTGACATATGAGTTGTTGTCTAGAAGATATTTATCAAAACTGAAACACATGTTCAGCTTTGTGCTTCTTTATTTCTTCAAACAACGATTCAGTTAATCTAATATTCGAGTCATATAAAACAAACTTGCTTCATTTGCTCAGTTATGCAATGATTCATATAGCTTAGTAATTGATAAACACTTTTCGAACGACTGTAATTCTGTCAGTATTAAAGCAAAATTCTAAGAAACGATGTAGAAGTACTTTATTTGAACTAAACCACCGTATTTCAAAAACGTAACAGCAGCTTTGCAATCTCTGAATACGTAATGCCAACGATTTATTTAAACTACAGAAGCAAACTAAGTTGCCCTCAACGATCGAATACATTCTTTACATGGCTATGAAGCGAAACCTTATTTAGACAATTTTTCAATTTAGCTCTCGAAAACGGTGAACACGTGAAGGCAGAAAGAGAAATTGAATCAGAATATTTTATTTGTTTTCTCAAGGAAGGAAAAAGACTTTATTTCTGTTTGTTTTCTCACAGCGATTTAATTTTTTATTGTTGATCTGTGTTGTATAAATTTAATCTTGGTTTAAATATTCTTTTTTTATAGTTATGTTTAGCTCGTAAAACCCACATATGCTAAATTCTAATATAAATTTAGATAACTTTCTTCAATTTAAATTTAAAATTTATTTATTTCTACTAGTGTTTTCCCAACAAAAGAAAATTTCCACTTAATGCCTTTAGAACTAGGGAATAAATTTGTAATATGATTTTCATACCTTTTCAAATAAATTATAGTTGTCACATTCAAAGTATAAAATTAGTACTCAAATAGATATATGCTATTTTTATGACACAATAATCTTTACTTTGCAATTTATGACTGGGATTAAATTACTTGATCACAGCAAAGGCTGTCTGCCTGAGGGAAAGGATGCCTTCATGGAGAAATTTCTAACAAAAATTCGCTCGTGTTATAAAAATAACAAACTTTTGAATAAATTGTAGTTTATACTGTTCATTTATTCATCCGTTGCTTCTGATGTGCATGTAGTGTATATAAATCACTGTATATAAAGACACGGTCAGAGTTAGCAACTCATCGATGAATGGCTAGAATATTGAGGGAAAAAATTGGAGGATTATTACGTGAGAAGTTTCACAACCTCATGTAATGTGAAAGGTAGTATGCATTTTTTTATTTTTCTATGGTTAAAACTTTAAGTTTCTTTCTTTTTCTACAGTATCAACTCCTCACTCCGGAATTGTGAAATTGATACTTAATGGTGATAACTCTTCTTCGTGGATATGCAATAATTTGTATACTGAGATTGAGTCAATCGAAATAATTATTATTGAGATAAATTAGATTTAATCCCAGATTAACTGCAATAAGAAGTTCTGAGTGGGAGGCTTTTCAAACAGGCGGTTCTTTCAGAAGTGAGGAATAAACGTTATTTTTATGCTTCAAGCCAATGGTATCGTAATTTTTATTGTTTCCTTCTAAGTCATTTTTGTGGTCAAATAAATTTTTCTATTATGCACTTCTCTTTGCTTTCAAAAATTATGTTCTGGGTCTTACTTAACTTCCAAAGGCGAAGACTCGCTATGGACAGTATAACGCTTTTTAATCAGTTAAAAACAGTAAAAGAATCTTTCAATCTAGATATTATGAAGTAAATCTGAAATTTAAGTTCTGGTCATGCAAACAGTGTTCAAGTTTTTGCTATAATTGATCACCTGCCATTCAAAATAATAAGGTATTATTCCATATTTATGTATCTTTAAACAGTATGATTATTATCGAAACGAAAAGTTATTATATTCATAGTGTTACTTTTGTTACCAATCTTACCAATCTTACTTGTCTGACAATGGTCAGCACAAGTCCATGGCATTCATCGTGGCAAGGAGTCAAATGCGCCTGTCGTTGGCGTGAGCCTTGAGTACCGTATAGATGACAGCCTGACTTTAGCTTACTTCCACCCCCAATTTTGAGGAAGAGCACCTCGGGGGGGGTCTGGTCCGAGGGTCTTCCACCCTCTTTCCCCTACCACCAACCTCTCCAGAGTACTTTCAGCTTACTGCATATTTAGAGTACCCCCATTCCGCACAAACACTATACATTTACAGACATCCCCGCCTTCTTCGTAATTCAGATCCGGGCCTTTCGGTAAGGCAGTTAGACCCGCTAACCACTATCCCAGTTGGGTGGCATATTTGTAGATTATGTCAACAATTGCTTTGACGTCTGTTCAAAGGCCCATGGCACAACATTATTTCAAGGGCCCCAGTGCCAACTTTTCCAGTTTTCATGAAGAAAAAACAAAATTATGCATAATTTTTTAGATGATTTGAGGCACCTTTAAATATATTCTAGGCTAGGACATTGTGGGCTTAAATAGTATTTAAGTTCTGCATATGATGTTGTCTTAACGTGTCAGAATATTATATCATACAATTTTCATAGCAGTTTAAATGCCTGAATAAAACAATGTCACTATTTATTTGACCAGAGTAGTTTTCCTTTAGATTAGCTCAAATGTTTTTTTTATTAATTTTATAAGATTAAGCGATGACTGAAATATTTTTACCCTAATTTGTACGTTTTTTCTCTTACTGCTAAAATGCTAAACTCTTCATAGACAAGCATTTTTAATTTAAAGAAATTGTACAGTCGCAGGCCACGCAGAGAGTTTGCAGCTAATTCCAAACTGGAGTCAGGGAACGACTGCTTAGCCGAATATCTCAGAAGAACAGGCGTACTGACAGATCTATTTGTACGAGTAAAACAGATACTATGAATAAACAGGACTTGCTCGTCTGTGCGACTCTTGACCCGAAGTTACAGCATAGTGGTGATGTACTCCAGCTGTACTGGATGTCCAGTGATCTTATCTCCTGAGGACATGGTTGTTTCGCCTCTAATTACTGAAGGCTTTTTAAGATTTTAATTGGGAAATTTTATGTCTTAACTTCTTTGTATTATATGGACTTCAATTTTAATGCTGTAATTTTTAAGTGCTTTTAATATTTTCGTGATGTAATTTTGAATTTAATGTTTTGTTTTTGGCGAATGGCCCGATGTAAATGGTTTGATTTCCGGATAAAGCCATAAGAAACAACATTTAAAGAAATGACTAATAATAATTACGTAATGCTTGTAAAGTGGCACTGCAAAAGCAAAATGCTTTGAAAATATACGTAACTAATTTTGCTGTTGTTCATGGTATGTTGTTAATAAGTAATAATTCATTTTAGAAACATGCTTTAACTGAAAAACTCCCAAATCTACCTTGTCGTTATACCTGATTGTTTATGCCCGAAGCGGTCAAATAAAAGTATCTACAAACATAGCACCATAATTAAAATTGTTTTTAGAAACGTTTTCATATTCATTTTACTTAGTGTTAAGAACACTAAGCTGTGAAACTTAGTTATGATACTCCTTAACTACAACAGAACTCAGTTTACTTTTAGCTTTCAATAAAATGGTGAAAAATTATGTTTTCAGGAATGAAATAAAATTTGGATTCATGGGTGTTTTCGGCTCAAAACAAATTGCCATCACTGTCCGAAAATGACGGTCCTCTTTATTCTGATATTCCTTAAAAGAAATTATCAAACATTTAGCGGTAAAAATAATTTGAAGTCGGTGGCTCGTTTACGAGAGGGGAACCATTGATTTTGAATCAGGAGTAACTTTGAAAAAGCCCATTCTCTCTAAGCGAGGAGTTTGGTATTGATCCATAGTCTGGTCTTGTTCCACTGGCAAAGTAGGGAAATCAGAAAAAGTTCATAAGTTAAGGGGAAGTTTCAGAAATATGTGCTCCAATTTTGAAACGAATTCCTTGTAATAGCATACAAAGAAATGGAGTTTAAAACTTCTTTTATCGTAGCATTCGGAAACTAAACTTTTGAGGGTAAGGAAGCAACACATCTATGTGCACTGTCTCACATCTTAAAATTAAATTTCTTAATGTACGAATTTAAATTTAAATATAAAGAATATTTCAAAATAATAATTTCAATGGATTCAAACGGAAAAAAATGTATATCTTTCACAGTTTTTATGTTTTCTGTTTAATTTTAAAATACTATTTTAGCATAAAAGTAAACTGTATTTCAAAAGTTTGCTCTGAAGACATAAACAATACAAAGTCAACATGCGTATATTCTTTCTCGAAAAAAAACTAAACTTTTCTTGTATTCATGCTCGTATATCGACATTTTGCTGCTTTTTCCATAAGCTTACCCAAGGTAAGAGAAGAAAACGGCTGTACACTGGTTTTTCGGTGCAGGTGATTTCCTTTAATAAGCTGGCTGCATAGGGTTTTATAGCTCTCTTTATTGATAACTTAATGCATACTGTTTCCCTTAAACACTTCTCGGCTGTGTCATTAAGCAGATGACTTTTGCGAATTTCCACATAACTGAGTAAAGAGCTATAAGCCGTAGTTGTAGCTGCAATTAAAATTTAACCGTTTTTTTAAGCTTAAATTTGATGAATTTTGCTATGTAAATGTGGTCAGTGATAAAAAATAAAATATTGCAGTAAAACCTTTATATCAAATTTTCTTACAAACAGAAAACTTCAAATACTAATCTGGGAAGTCTTAAAATATTACAGAAAATTAATTAAAAGGAGCTTGGTGTAACTTTGGTTAGTGTACTTTTTTGTCACCTGTCATGAGGGAAGAAATGAATATACAAATAACAGGTGCAGCGAGAGAAAATAACAAATTCAGACTAGAAATCGATGCTGAGAAAGTACTTCCATAGCTCTTATTATGCACAACAGGTAATAATAGATGAAAAATTATCCGTTTATACACAAATATGTGAAGGAGCTCCAGGCATCGTCCGCCCACCAGCGGCCGAGCGGTAAAGTCGCTGAACACTGGTAGTTCGGTCCGAGGTTCGAATCCCGCGAACGGGCTGGCTGCATGGGTGTTTTCGTGGTTTTCCCCATGTGTAAAGTGCATACGAGCTAGTTTCCCTTAGAAAGTCCTCCACGAAGGCATTCCTTTCCTTTAGGCAGATAGCCCTAGTGTGCTTTGCCATAATTAAATACACCACACCACACCAGGCATCGTCCCTTTGCACTTATGATTAGCGGGATAAAGATAGCATTAGATTGTAAAATTGCTCTAACTAAATTAAGACTATTTAGGGAATTTTACTTAGGGAATTTATGATTTAAAAATATCCTATTTTAATTGTTTTAAAGGGGGGGTCGGAATGAACTTTTCAACATTTTGAGTTTTAGAGTAATTTATAGAACATTGTATCAGGCATAGTAAAATTTAGCACTTTTCTCTGAAAAAAAATTGTGAAATTTTAGGTACCTCGAGTATAAAAAAAATCACATTTGGAGAAAAACGCATTTTCATGTAAAAATCCGCGTTTATCAAAGCACTCGATGACAAATTAAAAGTAGATTTGTTACAGTTCTAATTTTCATGGAGATAAATGTATGGTATTTTTAGAAAGCTAAAAGTGTAGAGAATTTCAAAACACAAAAATCTCAAATCACCATTTTTTGAAGAATTTTGGCTTCCAATACCCTTTAACATTACAACTACAACAGACCTTTGAAGCACACGGAAGTTATATGCGTCAAAAGCTTAAACAATAACTATCCTGTAGTGGACCACAACCTTTGCCTATTATACAAAGAAATAGCACAACACATATTACTCTATGCTATATTGTAAACACCTTATTTTACTCTAACCAATAATTTTTAGTTTTAGAAACTTTCCTTGCCCTTCTGATTTCAGTTTCCTGCCAAAGTGCAAATTTTAATGACGTGTATGCAAATTTAAGTGAGTTCCGAATCAGTATTTAAGCAGCGGTTTTAAAAGTTTGTAGTAGAAGAGCGAGGTTTCGAGTATATGCCGCGTGTTTGAAGTAGCTCTGTACGTGAATAGTTGGTGCTTAGCTACTCTCTTCGGAACATGTTGATATTATAAGCTCGGCTTTGCCTCTCTCGGATTCTAAGCTCGGATATTCTAAGCTCGTACAGATAAAGAAGGAGCCAGGTCGTGTAGCTAATCTTCAATTTTATTGTGACTGTCTATTTGATTTTCTGTTCAAGTTACTTAGCCATAAGTGGTAGCAAATTGTGAAGTGAGTGCCTTTCTCTGTTAAGTTTAGTTCAAATAAAAAAGTTGTTTAAACCTTCTTCTGCAGTCATTTGTTCTTCCAAGACCTAGCGAAAATTCGATATTTAATCGTTTGAGTAGGGTCTACAGTTTATGATTCCAAAACGTACTAAAAGACTATATAACTATATGCTATATTCTTCTTAGACTATCAGAATATGTGCCGTATTCATAGAATAAAATCAGCTAAAGGAAAAAAATCGAGAGTAAGAAGAATCAAAAGGAAAAGAAATAGACATTTTTTTAAATTAGACCTGAAATAGTACTGTACTGTATTCATAGATATCATACGTTTAAATAAAATGCGTATGAGATCAATTATCTGCCTGCCAGCATTTGCAATAATATTATTATACGATGGGTTTCAAAACACTGTAGAAGGTTACGAGTAAAACTAAGAAAAGACAAGAAGAACTAAAAGCTTAGTAACAAATGAAATATTCGAAAAATCTGTACTACATATGAAGCAATTTAATTTTCTTTCCCAAATATTATGATAATGTGATTTTTAAGCGGCATTCCTATTCCAGCTTAACTACAAGCACGTGGTATGTTATTATAAATTCTCGATGTTATTTAAAATTTGTAGCAATATAATAAACACAATGTGAAATAACCGAGAACTGTAGAAAATCACTTTTCACTACAATGCTCGCAGTTTAATGACGAATTATTGAAACAAAGATGACCAGTGTCAAAACAAAACGTTTTAAGCAGGTACTCAAAATACCTGAATTCATTACAACACTAGAAGCAGGAGGAGCTTTACAATTACTTCGGTAGCACTGATAGTGCTAAAACTATTTGTCGATTTACATCTTGTAGAGTCAGTAGATTATTTTAGAAGCAGGAAAGATGAAAAATGAGCAACACCTTCGCCGGGACTCGAACCACGGGCCTTTCAAATACGCGCCGAGCGTGCTGACCACTACACTACGAAGGCATGCTAAGAAGGCGGGAGAAATACATTATAATCGTTTCACACATTGTCGCTTGCTTCGTATGAAGTATGCAAGTGTCCTTCTGATAATATGCTGACGATTTGAAAATTTTTATTACAAATTTGTGCTTATTTTATAGTAATAAATTATAAAATAGGTAAGTAAAAACATAGTGCCCTCATAATTTAGTAAAATTTTAAAAAAGTGTTATATAAAAAGGCTAGTAGGCGTATAAATTATAAAATAGGTAATAAAATTATAAATATATAGTAATATATAATAATAAATAATTAATTATAAAATAGGTAAGTAAAAACATAGTGCCCTCATAAGTCAGTAAAATTTTAAAAAAGTGTTATATAAAAAGGCTAGTAGGCGTATTACGCAGAGAACATATTCTCTGCGTAATATGCCTACTAGCCTTTTTAAAACTACTTTAAATCTTCAAACATTTTGCAACATATTTATTGAAAACAATTCGTACATTTCAAATCGCGTACTTCAAGGGTCAGCTGTAATTGCCTTCCTTCGTTTTTGTTTGCTCCACTAGATTCCTAGGTTCTGGCTTTGCTGAGAATACTTCGTCTAAGCCAGTGGAGAATTATTTTTCTTCTATGGAAAAAACTATTCAGATTTAAGTGCTCGCTGATAAATGTTATCAGAAAGTCATTAAATTTCAGTTCAAAGCCTATTTAAGCACCTTTACTTCATTGTCCCGAATTCAAAATTCTTGAAGATTTGTGCAGCGTATTTAATAAGAAGTTAAAAGACTCTCTCTATCGTTCTTCTTCTAAATACTCTTTCTCTAAATATTTTAAAATTCTTTCTCTTATTTTATCTTTATAAATATTATTAAAATGTCTATATATGCTGGTATTAAAAAACCTATAATGCAGAAATTTTTACTTTCCAAATTCCGCTTTTTTGCTTTTGATTCAGCGGCAATGGTACTCTAATTACATGCAACTGCATTTTAGATATTCAAAACATGTTACGAAGCAAAATTAGGTGCACAAATGGCATTTTAGAACATGGTTCCTCTAAAACTTTTAAATTTTTAAGACTCAGAAAGAAAATACCATTATTATAAAATAGGTAAGTAAAAACATAGTGCCCTCATAAGTCAGTAAAATTTTAAAAAAGTTTTATATAAAAAGGCTAGTAGGCATATTACTTAGAGAACATATTCTCTGCATAATATGGCTACTACTCCCCAGAATACTCCCCAGATATACTCCCCAGAATAGAGAAAAATGTCATCGTAAGGAAATCAATTGTTTTATTAAAAAGCATACATTTATTTTATATTATCTTTAACTTCTTTGCTATAGTTCACATATTTAACTGAGAATAGGCATGCTTTTTTCCTGGAAACCTTTCGGAGAATCTCATATTTATGGCCAGGCATAAAGTAGTAATAAAGATGTTCAGTAAAATAAAAGTATGTAAGAACTGCAATCTTCTGTCAACTTTAATAATGGATAGAATTCAGCCTTGGCTATGAAAGAAATACAAACTAAAAACCCGTTCGTAATTAGAAAAACACCAAGGTTACCATTCGAATTTCTCCTTTTTTGAGGCCTTCTAAAAATTTAGTAGGTTTTATTGTTAGTCACGCTTTTATGCATCTAAACAGTGATTGCAGCAGTAACGTAGACAAGAAAGTCAGGTTTTAAATTTTGTTCATCCGAGAACTAGAACGCATGTTAGGTATTAAAAAAATTCTTAGGACTGAATTCAGGTCGTTCAGGCTTAAGTTGCATTCATTTTTATATATCGATAAATATGAGATTACACTTACATTACATTCAAAGTCTTACTGATTTAAGGGGGCTCATACACCTTAAACCCCTCATGATCTTCGAATATATGACTGTTGCAAGAATTGGGATATTTTATTTAATTTAAAAGCAATTACTTCCAACCTTTTACAGCTGACTACATAATATAGTTGCTTTGGAAACTAGTAACCAGAAAGTTTGTGTTGCCACAAATATTTTTGTAATTTAATCCTTTTTGTGACAAAATATTTCGCCATGTTTCCACTTTGCGCGCATATTTTAAAAATGGCTTATGGTACATACTTGAAATTTGATGGAATTCTTTATATGGGCACTATTTTCTAACTGAACCAAAAATCTGATGAATATTTTAATATTGAAAAATTTTATGGACGAAAACATTACAAATTTTTTTAATAAAATACATTTTATAAACTCAATTCCAAATAAAATAAAAATTTAACATGAAATTTTTGAATTTTGGGTTCACAGTAGTTTCCAAATGTTATAAAAGCTATGTATTAAATAGGGAATTAAATTATGCAACAGAATATTTTAAACTGTGCGCGCAAGGTGGAAACATGACGAAAAATGTTGTCACGAAGCGGATTAAATTATCAAAATATTTGTGGCAACACAAACTTTCTGATGACTATTTCAAAAAGCAACTATATTATGTAGTCGGCTGTAAAAAGTTGGAAGTAATTGCTTTTAAAATAAATAAGTTATCCCAATTCTTGCAACAGTCACCTATTCGAAGATCTTATGGGTTTTAAGGTGTATGAGTCCCCTTGATTTAAACTTATAAGGTATTTCTCCCGCCTTCCTAGCGTGCTTCGTGGTGTGGTGGTCTGCATGCTGGGTCGGTATTCCAGAGGACCGTGATTTGATTCCATCCGAAGGAGTTGCTAATTTTTCATCTTGCCTGCTTCAGAAAAAAAACTAATGTCTCTACATTGGCGCCTGAACTAAACGGGTGTTGGATGATGATTCTCCTCACTCACGATTTGGCGATTGGGTTCCCTAAAAACCCCAGTCGCTCTTTAAAAGAGGGAGTGTATAAGGTATTTCTCCCACCTTCCTAGCGCTCCTTCGTGGTGTGGTAATCTGCACGCTGGGCCGGTATTCCAGAGGTCCGTGGTTCGATTCCCGGCGAAGGCGTTGCTAATTTTTCATCTTGCCTGCTTGAAAAAAAGGTACCTAATGTCTCTACAAACTCTTTACTAGATACGTTTTAAATAGGATTTTATATGAACGATTTTCAACTAAAGTACTAAAAACTGTATTTTATTGTCGATTTTAAACATTTGTTTTCATCTTTGCTTTACAGAAGTGTTTCCAAAACTTAGAGCTGAGAATTCAAAGTTGTTTTAAATAACGAAGAGAGAATAGTGCAACCTTTTCTACAGATAATACAGAAACCATAAAAGTTATTAAATGTAATTTTCATTACAGAAAAACAATGAATGCTTCAAATATTTTGTGAGAATCCCTAAAACATTAATCATCAATTTATATCTGTAGTTCATAAGTTAGAGAAGGCCCACCAGCGGCCGAGCGGTAAAATCGCTGAACACTGGTAGTTCGGTCCGAGGTTCGAATCCCGCGAACGGGCTGGCTGCATGGGCGTTTTCGTGGTTTTCCCCATGTTTAACGTGTATACGAGCCAGTTTCCCTTAGAAACTCCTCCACGAAAGGCATCCCTCCCCTTAGGCAAATAGCCCTAGTGTGCTTTGCCGTATTTCTCAATACACAATACACACATAAGTTAGAGAAAATAAAATAAACAAATATTTGCTACATTACGCGTCATTTAAATGCTGCATATAGACGTTTTACTGAACTCAAATAAAAAAATTTGGTAAAAAAAATAATAAACGGTTTTGTAAAAGATAGAGTGGTTTTAATTGAAGAAAGATAGGAAGATATTTAAAATAATTACACTAAATATAAAGAAGATAGAAATGTGTAATTTCTGAGCATTTTAGTTAATAAAAAACATTTCACACTTCTTCTTTTAACAAGCGGAAATTATAAAAATATATTTAAAAGTGATCGATTTTCTCTATCTTTCCTAGCTACTGCTAAATGGTATAACGTAGAAACAATAAATGATGTGGATTCTTTTTCTATTAAGAGTATTTCGGATCATTTCTCCAACAATGAATCTCGAGAAAGAGAGAGGGAAGGAGGAGTAGGACAAATATCCTGATTTTCTTTTCAGAATGTCCCACGTGAGTTCACCTCGATGAACATCAGAAGGCGCTGAGGTCAGGAAAAAAGCTGCAGTTCAGTGTCACGTTCAGTTGACCATTCGAGAACATTTATGTCCCATGTTTGTTCCAAGTTACCTCTTTGATAGACTCTACGGTGCACATGTTCAGATAAAATGTTCGCGTATTTGTGGAGAGACATATAAAAGACATATATCGAGGAAAATTCTTGAAGCTTGCTAACGGAAAGAATTTTTTGCATCTGAAAGGAAACTACGAAATAAGAAATTTAACATCCACATTTTTTTAAAAATATTTGAGATATACCCAGTAGGTAAAACTAGCAAAATCAATGAATTTTTTTTGTGATAAATAGGAATAAATAAATCGTGTAATTCGAATATTAACATTAAAAAAGTTTCCAGTACTTTGTTTCAATTCAATTTTAATTCTTCCAGAATTACTTAAATATTTGGTATGCAAGTTAAAATTGTAAATTTTTTCCAGTGAGTATTAAAATTCAGCTTTCAGCTCATGAGCTATATTTAAAGCTCATATCATGAGCTAAATTTATGTTTGTAAAAATTTTTGCTTATGCTGATTGATGAAATTCCTTTGAGGTTATAATTACATCTCTATGATATGGCACAATAATTGCTAAAGATGCAGTTTTGAAATATAAGGTTTTGAAGTACAATGTATCATTTTAATTTGAAATTTCTCTTATAATAATTTTTGCCTTTGTATTTAATTGGATTGGATTATTCAATTATGGCAAAGCACACGAGGGCTATCTGCCTAAAGGGAGGGATGCCTTCGTGGAGGACTTTCTAACGGAAACTGGCTCGTATACACGTTACACATGGGGAAAACCACGAAACCGCCCCTGCAGCCAGCCCGTTCGCGGGATTCGAACCTCAGACCGAACTACCAGTGTTCAACGTCTTTACCGCTCGGCCACTGTTGGGCCTTTTGCCTTTGTAATCAATAGTGTAATTTTTAATAATTTCTCAATGACTTCTATGCAAGCAAAATCTATAGAATAAAATACACTATGCACTTAAATACCTTAAAGAATTATTTTTTTCACAAAAGTTAAAAGCCAAAACATGTCTTTTTGGGAATTTTATGGATAACTCTCTTCTGAAGTTCGAAAGTATTAAGTTCAATTTTATAAGTGAAGTTTCCATAAATGTAAATTTGTATTTAACTGTATAGGTTTAAAGGTGCTTTAAAAAGAAACTGGACAGTCTTCTATAGAATGACAAAATTCCTTTTAAATTGCTTCAGTTCATTTCATTTGCCAGTTAATGAACTTCAAGAGTTCTCCCGTTTAATACTTTTCAATTTAATTTCCTTTTTCACATTTTCAATTCCAATTCCATTCCTACTTTTAAGAATTTTGAGTTTCATTCACTGTATGATGTTTCAACTCACTAACTTCTAAGTCACAAATTCAAGCTTATAACATTTCAAATATTATACGTTTCATTTCTAAATTTTTACAATCATTAACTTTCAAGTTCGACTGAAACCGGGGATATCATTCTAGGGTAGGAAACATCCTCAAGAATTTCCTAAAATTTTGAAAATGAGTATGACTTATCACATAAAATAACGTTACAAATAAAACTGTGATAGTATATTTGTAGCAAATATTTAAGATAATATCCTAACTTCATATGAATCGAAGTTTGTGTTCTTTCATTCAAAATGATCGACTCGAGTTCTTCTCAATCTCAATGGCTAAACGCTTGCTAACTAAGCAATTATCAGGAATGGCCGAAACCATCAGCCATTTAGTTGGCTCCTCAATGAGATAGTTACTTAGTCAGTATCTCAGGGGGCGATCAGTCTTACTACGTATGTGCTAACATTGGTATAGTATATGTCATATATTATATAACAAATTCATAGTCCTATGTTATATATTATATAACAAATTCATAGTCCTGGCCTCAGTCACAAAGCTTTGACATAGCATATCACTGAGGCTTATAATATCGCACTAAAATAGAAAACTTCCCTAAGAATTCCGAAAATTTTTGAAAATGTGTACGAATTATCACATAATGTGACGATAAACAAATATGTAAATAACGCATGTTAATTATTATTTATATAATATGAAATAAGTAAATATATGTTAATTAATTATATTTAACAAAAAAGATTATTTCAGATTGAATACTAACTTGTTATTTAGTAAAATCTGTACTGAAATATTACTAAAATCGAGTTCTCAAGAGGAACCACCTTAAAAAGTGAAGTCTCCCGTGAAAATAAAAAAACTTTTTACCTCTAATTCTTGCATCTTCTTTCCACGCAAATTTATCGAAGTCAGAGAAAGCAGATATCCTGTTACCGGCACTCATCTTCGCTCCTTTTTTTAACAGTCCCGTATAAAATTATCACGTTCAAGCAAACCCCTGCTTCAAATCTCTTCATAAATTCCACCTAGATTGAAATTACACAGGATTTAGATAATTTAGAAGACTGAAAGGTGAAGTGGGCGATTCAATATCAGTTATAGTTCTGAGACTGAAATTAGTTATATTACAGTTAACTTATTAAATTATAGAAATTAGTTAAATTATAGTTCTGAGACTGATATCGAAAAGAGAGAAGTCATTTCAGAAATGTCAAAGATGTCCAAATCGAACAGTTCATTTGTATGGCCGGAATAACTCTATTGCTGCTCTGTAGAGTAAATCGAAGATAACAATCATTCATCTGAAGATATTTCAGTTTTGCTTTATTCTGGAAAACTGTTAAAAAGAAAATTTGTGGTTGTGACGGTGCTTGGACATCTCCTGCGTTATTGTGATCGCTGATTTCTTGCGGTAAAGGCACAGCCAGCGGCACGCATTTGTGGGCCAGCTCTGCCGCAAAAAACATGCCTAAATTTTAAAACCTTTGCCACCCCAAAATGTTTTCTCTCGGTACAGCCGCAGTGTTTTCATTGGATCTAGCGCCCTTCTTGTAAAAATGACTGAGATGATCACAACAGTGATTTGTTATATCCAAATACGAACACCTGGGTTTGATTACGCCCAGCTTGGTATGGTCGTATCAAACGAATAGTTGTCGTAGAAACATGTCTGACATTTTTATATCTTTCGCTCTTAGCCATCTAGGTACCAGCAACAACGGTTATCTCCTTCCTACGAAAGTCTTCGCATTAATCTCGAACTTTACTAAAATGACGAACCCTTTCACAACTCCCGAAACTTAATAAAAGAAGATAGACAAGCATTAACACTTGCAACAGCGCGAAAAGAAACATGACCAAACCGACAGAAAGACCAATTATTTCTCCTACAAGTGACGAAAGGAATCATTTTACGGGAGCGGAGAACCTATTTTCAAACTCCCCGCGACTAGTAGAGAAGAGATTTAACATTTATATAAAAGGATATTTCTGGAAGACATTTTTATTTATTTATTTATTTTGAATTTCCAAATGCCAAATTTGGAACCATTTTTAGAATTTTCACTGTCTTAAAATATTTCAAAATGGCTGAGACATTTCCGTCAAAACTACTGAGAATGACTTCTGTGAAAAATTCCGAAAGTCGAATTACGTTTTTAAATTTGCTTATATGAACATTTAGTTAACTTTTATAACCACCATAATCGTTGCCTATTATTTTACTTATATATAATTACTCAGAAACAAATTCAATAACAGGTAATTTAGCACACCTAGATAATTTATGCTTTAATAAAAGTTTTTCACAGGAATTACCTTTACGACTTGCATTAGCAAAAACTCAGTTATCCTTTTAGCATGACTATAAAACTTAATTTGTTAAAATTCTAAAATTAAAACAATTAATTTAGCATTACGTTTACTTGGTAAATTTACGTGCGCAGTGTGACGCATAATAGTGAAATGTAAGGAAATCTATCCAGTATTTACTTTACAAATGCTCACTATAAACATTTCAGTGATACTGCCGTTACGTAATATTATGTCTGTCTACCTTGAACTTATCAAACACTAGATTTGGCCAAGTATTTCTATTCCGTAAATGTAAGCATACGAATTTCAATTTATCCTCCACGCAGCCTCTCAGAAGCAAGTTCTCTGAGTAATACCATTTGGCAAAGATTAAGCTCTTTAATTTATCTTTCAATTTAATTAGGCTATAATTTCTTAACAGTCTGAGCAATAAACGTACGTCTTAATAATTTAAATCTTTAATTTTTTTATAATGTCTTAGTGATATAATTTACAATGTAGTTAATCGTATATCCAGAAAATAAATCGCAACGTTTGCAACATGTAATAAAAAAATACGTTTCTAATATCATCAGTTAAGCACCACAGATCAAAATAGTTTCATTTTGAAACAC
The DNA here is from genome assembly GCF_044657685.1 of Stegodyphus dumicola. Classification (NCBI taxonomy): domain Eukaryota; kingdom Metazoa; phylum Arthropoda; class Arachnida; order Araneae; family Eresidae; genus Stegodyphus; species Stegodyphus dumicola. Next base: position 190,629,394 of record NC_140781.1, read on the forward strand.
GACGATAGCTTTTCATTTGATGCTCAGCAGATTAATGCAAAATTAACAGAAATTTAATTATGCTAATGTAAATGTAATTAATTTTGAACAAATATGTATTATGAACATTTTAGCTTTAACAACTGAATACTGCATGCTTATATCTCGGATTTTGGAAACCTTTGGAAATGCAGAACAATTAATTGCACAACCATTCATCGCTTGTGCATATCTATGTGAAATAGAATAACTAATTAATGCTCTTAGTATTTTGCTTGATACTGTTAATATTCGAAATTTGTCCAAACTAAATTCTTTACTGTATTTTACTTACATTGTAGAAGTTCATAGAAACCTTTTCTCAGTCTTAAAGTAAAAAAATCTGATGTGTACACCACATGACTTCCTTGTACGGAATATTAAATTATATGCATTTGTTTCTTGCATTTCTTTTAAACTTATTGTATTTAATTAAATCTACTTCGCCGACAGCGCATAAACCACAATAGAATAAAGGCATTCTTTAAATTTCACTCTATTTGTTTAACATAGCGACACTCTGGCACTAGGTTCACTTAACAGTATTATATTTCATTCATATTATAACTCAGAATGCACAAAATGTATATCATTTAAAGAATTATCTAATCGTTGCCACATGTTCTTTTCAAATACTATAATAAAGCTAGATGTAAAAAAGAAATTAAGCAAACAAAACAAAAAAGAAACAGTTTTTCACAGACGATTGAGTATTTCTCATTCATTTAATTCAGTTTTCACTTCGCGACAAGACAAAAATACATAAAAGCTCAAAATATCTGTATTAAAAATTACTAATTATTAAAAATTAAATTACTAATTATTTTAAATTAAGTAAATCTTAAACACTTATTTCCTCAAAAAAATTCCAGAAAGGATTAAGCATGATTTAATTCGCAATAATAAATGAAGGCGTTATTTTTGTTGTTGCGTTAGTTTAATCTCTCTAGATTGGCAACAAATCTACAATTCTGCTGTTTCAAATGTAAACAAATACGTTCGCCATGTTATTTAAAACTTAACCGCACTTAAACAGCTTTTAAATTGTTGATAATTGTACAAATATTGCTTCCAGAATTACGAAAGCATAAAACCCTTAACCGGAAGATAAGAACAACATAATTCAATCATTTTTAAAGCAAAAAATGTACAATTTACAAACATATAAGAGTAAAGAAACTGAGATCACTGTGCCGAGTAACTGAGTGGATATATATATAAATATAGTATTTATATACGTTTGGTGCGGCCGATTGCAACCAAAATACGAGGTGCACATCTACATGTTATAGCAGTCCTATATACAAAATTTCAACGTTCTGAGGCTACTCCTTTTTGAGTTATGCGAGATACGTACGTACGTTCGTATGCACGTACGTACATACGTTCGTACAGACGACACGAAAAATTCTCTTCAGAATTAATTTTAAAGCAGTTTTATCATTTTTTGGAGGAAACGAGTCTTTTATTCTGTCCTTACGTACAGATATCACCCAAAAACATCGTTAAATTGCATTCGATAGCGGTCAAAATGGATATTTTCGTTGAAATATGCTGCCTGAAACTTTTCGCGATTACAATACTTCCTTTTTACTTCGTACAAGGAAGTAAAAATCAAAGTGTGCAAAATAAAACAAAGGCTACATATTCTGATTTCAAAGTCTTCCAATTTATATGCGTATTTAAATAAGTTCGCCTTTCCACAAGACAAACCTCGAATGTTCTCTGTGAACTTGTGCTCATAAAAGATGTTAAGGGTTCTTGCACGTAAATTACAATTTGATAATATTGTGTATTCCTTTTATATGGTAGCAATACTGTAAATACTACGAAAGCTAAATAGGTAGGAGCATTTTCTATAATTCAAATATTTTCACGAACTTTGAATTGGTAAATATTTCTTTTTATTTTTTCCTTGAATTAAATGTTGTGCATTTTGAGTAAATGAATTGAATGTAAAATTTTGAAGGATGCCGAAAAATTACAGTGTTTGATGGATGTAGCTAGATATGCTGTTCCAGATTATAATTTTCTTTTAGAAAGACGATTTTTGACAACTTTCGTAACCTGTCTTGAAAAAAATTACTGTTACATTTTTATTTCAAAGGAAAACACTGAACTTATGAGAAATATATATTGGGATCCAGAATGAAATAATTTATATTTTGCAGATCCTGCTGCGGAGAAAAATTTCTTTCAATCATTTTTCTTTTCCTTGCTTCGATAAAAATGTTCTATATAAAGAAAACATAATCAAGAGAAATAATAATATTTGCTAATCAAAAGTAAAAAATAATTTTTGATAATCATATAAGGTATTTGTCTCGCCTTCTTAGCGTGCCTTAGTGGTGTAATGGGTAGCACGCTCGGGGCGTATTCGAGAGGTCCGTAGTTCGAGTCCCAGCGAGCACATTGCACATTTTTCATGTCTCCTGCTTCGAAATAACCTAATGCCTCTACAATAAAAAGGAAGATATCGTTCAAATCTGAGCAAAGATAAAAAGAAAAATAATTAACAACATGATTTGACACGTATGCCATAGAATTCACTTGTGAATTCATGCATCAAGTTTAAATTTCAAAGACAAAAATATCCATATATAATAAATGTGTTTTAAAGTTCGGTTTGCTGACATATTATAATTTGTTATGCCATGAGTATTACTTTTACATATTTTATTTTTACTTTAAATTTACTTTTGTAATAAAATTTATATCTCATCATGCATGTCTTCAGTAATACTTACTTACCCATAAGCTTAACAACCGCATGAAAGGTAATGTATGTGTAATGGGTACTTGTTAAAATCTAATACAAAAATAATGAGAGACTGGTAGTTAACGGATTAAAACGTATGAGAGATGTTGTTGTATTTAATTATGGCAAAGCACACTAGGGCTATCTGCCTAAGGGGAGGGATGCCTTCGTGGAGGACTTTCTAAGGGAAACTGGCTCGTATACACATTACACATGGGGAAAACCACGAAAACACCCATGCAGCCAGCCCGTTAGCGGAATTCGAACCTCGGACCGAACTACCAGTGTTCAGTGACTTTACTGCTCGGCCGCTGGTGGGCCATGTATGAGAGAATGAAATGAAGTTAAGTTACGATCGTTTTCATATCAATTTATTAGAAGCTTTTTCTCAGGTGACATCAAACAAACTAATTTAAAGAAACAATGAATTAATGTGAGAATTTAAATTAATGTGAGAAGTTATAAGGATCAATTAGTTCTTTCTTACCTGGTAGGAAATAGATGAGTAGCATTTCAACTCGGAAACTGCTTTGCAAGGGAGACCAAAATTGAAATTTTCTTGTAAAATGTGATAGAAACGTATGGTAGATTTACAGAAGAATAGACTTCAGCGGTATAAGCAATAGAACTGCCCAGAACAAAACCTACGGTTTTAGTAAATCTTCCGGTTTTAATGAATAAAGAAATTTTTTTAATAATATTTGGCTACTATGTTCCCTTGAGCATCGATTGTTTTGCAAAAGATCTCCTATGTTTAAAAACGCTGGAAGACAAAATCGCAAAGCAAAACGTATTGTTATAGATACGAAAACTACTTAATTAAATAGGGAAGCAATTGTAAGCAGTTCCTTTTATTATAGCAAATGAATATAGTATGCTCACTGGAAGCCTTTTTGTTACATTTATGAATGCATATCAGTGTATGAAATATTTACACTCCGCATAATCTTTACTGAAAGTAAAAATTTTAAAACTTTGAAAATAAAATAAAGTTGCTTGACGAACGGTAACGTGTTTAAAGTTAACTCACAATGGGTCTAGGTCATAATCCCGACAGTCGGAATCCAAAACCCCGACAGGGCCGAAATCCCGACAACCCAAAGTCCCGACACGGTCGAAATCCCGACAGGGTCAAAATCCCGACAATCCAGAATCCCGACAGAGTCAGAATCCTGAGTGTCCATAATCCCGACAAGTTAATATCTAAATACAAACACTCAATTTAGCTTAATAAAATACAATTTTTAACTAACTATTACATATTACTAATTAAAAGTTTAAATCAAAAAATCATAAAAATTATGTCATTACTTAAAATAATTTTTAACAAATTGAAATGACCGTTAAAATTTGAAATGAAGATTTATAAAATTCTTTTTATTAAGAAAAAGTAAACATCACATACACATGCAAACGACATATTTACAGTGACACATTGTGAGCGATACCACGAAGATATTCCATCACAGGTCGATTATCACGATCGTCCACAACAGTCATAATTCTCCTTTCTCTGTCATCATCTACCTTCCTACGTTTTGGTTGTTGTTCTCCGCGAAGAATGCATTCAACTTGGTATTCCACATGCTCCTGTTCTTTTTGAAATCCTTCTATGATGTTATAAACGCCAACATGGGGCCGTCCAATTAAGGTCTCCCATCTTCTGTGCCAAGCCTCGACAGCATTTTGAGTGCGCGGAGCTCCCAGTTGTAGGGAATCAAACACGCTCCAGAGTACTGGTGGGAACATCGGAGGAACGCGAACGGCAAAGCCATTACACAAACGGCGCCGCATTCTTCCACGAACGTAGTTGTCTTCGAACCACTGAACGACTTCTTGAGCATCGGGTGGCAAGTGAGGAAGTAAAGTGTCAAATGCTGCTGAAATTTCGTCAGCTGGTATAAACGCTAGCTCAAATAAATGACGAAGCATTAAACTAACTCTTTCCTCTATGCCGTAGCGAGAAACCAATCCACTCGATTGGATTTTTCTCCAACCACACTGACACAGATGGAGAAAACAAGCCTTATTAATAACGTCAGGGAACTCTGATTTTGAAGCATTTATAGCTGCCTTTTCTAGATCACTAATGATTCTAGATGGCCTCAGTTCAATATTATTTTCTTCAGCGAAATCAATTAAATCTTGGAATAATCTTTTGTAATTTTCTTCAGATTTGCTAGTCATCAAAGCATATACTAGTGGAAGAATTCTAAAATTTTGAGATCCAACAGGTGCGTGAATTGTATATAGCTGGTAAAATATTGTGGGCACCGTTTTAAATGTGCCGTTCATAATCCAATAAGGTGCCTGTGATACATGTTTAACATTTGCAACTGTTGTAAACATTAGAATTCTCTCATCTCCAACTGCAGAATCTCTCACTAAAAATAATTCACCAGTTAAAGTATTTCTTAAAGTAGCTGGAATATCAATTTCATTCAATGTTTTTGGTTCTGGTGGCCTTTCGTTTTGCCTGACCCGTTTAATTTTTTTCCGAATAGCTTCTTTTGATGGAAGGTACGGGCGAATGTTCTGAGAGGTTTTTACGATGTTGCTTTGAATTATCTGACGCGGTTCACTTCCGGTATGCCGAGCATCTTCTTTCAATTGGCTAATACATTTTGCGATAGCAGCTGCACTCGCTTGTGGAGCATGGTTATGCTGAGTAAATTTATGGAGATGATGTTGTCCATTCAGAAATATTGTTGTTACTCGACCTTTGCACATATCGTATTTTCTTTTTTCACAACACCAATAATATAAATCGTCGCGATTCTTATCTTTCACTATTAAATAACCACGTGCATTAATTTTATTGCTTCCTTTTTGAGACGGAACAATTTCACAAATTTCAGCCATATTTTGGAACAATTTAATGAGCAAAAAATAAACCGGCAAGTGAGCACTGTCTATCTCGAGGCGAACGTAACCCTATAGCATGTAGAAAGCCTAGAGCTGTATCATTCCGTCATTGTGAAATAGTTCCCTCTTTCTCCTATTCACATAGATTATTGTGAAATAGTTCCCTCTTTCTCCTATTCACATAGATTATAAAAGGCCTAAAAGATAAGAAATGACCTTCGCGTGAGGTCAGCCGACCCTTTGTCATTACGATGTCCTTCCGTAAGCAGCTGTGGAAGCTGTGGGGTCATTAAGCCTTACTGGGATTTCGCCCGTGTCGGGATTTCGACCCTGTCGGATTTTGGCTTGTCGGGATTCCGTCTGTCGGGATTCTGGCTTGTCGGGGTTTCGGCTGTCGTGATTATGTCCGGATACCACTCACGATATATATATCAAAATTATTTGAAATTTACTTTCACCAGACAGTTATGGCAAATCTAGGGTTTATATAAAAACCGGCTTTCGAATGCAATATTTCTAAAAAAAAACGGTTTTTAATTGGTTTTCAAATTTTTGTCAAAAATAGTGGACTAGGGAAAAATATTTAATTTAATTTATATAAAATAACAAAAAACGAAATTAATATCAAAGTCAAAATATAAAAATATTAAGGATTACATATAGATATTACCTACACAAAGTAACGAAAAGTCAAAAAAAAAAATTCAAATAATATTTATATTACTTTCACTAATATTAATTTCTCTTAAGGAAATAGGATTCTAAAAAACATAAAAGATCCACTGAACGCTGGCTAAGTCTTGTTCTTATTTTGGACACAATATTGCCTGAAATTGAAAATACTCGTTCACCAGCTACTGAGCTTGGTTTTTAGCTTTCAGGGCATCGAATAACAAATCTATGCTTTTTATTCTTTTATTCGCTGCCTCAAATATTGAAAGTTCAGCTTTCAGTGTCGTTGGATTTGTAAGTTTTTCTTCAGGGTCTTCAAGAAATTTATGAATTGATTTTTCCATGGCTTCCTTTAAAAAAGCATTTCTCTGATGAGTAGTTTCTTCAATTTGCTCTTCATCAGAATCAGTTTCCACATAAGAATTTGGAAATATTCTAGACAATATCTTTCCAGATAACATAATTTCGGTTTCTGAAGCTAAGGAAAGTATACTAGATTTCTGCGCTGAACTAGAAAGGTTTTGTGAATTTTGCAAATACAGCAGAAGAGTTGCTCTCTGCTAACTCTTCTGCTGTATTTGCAAAATTCACAAAACCTTCTTTCTTGAATTTGTTTTTCTAAAGCATATAATAATTTCAAACTTATATCAGTATTTAAATATTTTAGTTCATTTAACAGAAAAAATTTAAATATACCTTCACTTATTAGTAAATTGGCATCTCGTCCCCTAAGCTACTAGACACATCGGTCGCAAGACTTATGAAGCTCTAAAAGTTTAGGATATTGAGCTTCATTCCACATATAAGAAGAACCAATATCATTCAGTGCTAAAACAACACATTCTTTTACTGCCAAAAATCTTCCAATCATGTCATCCGTACTATTCCATCTTGTTTTGCAGTCAAGAAGTAAATTTAATTCATTTCCTTTTTCTTTTTGGATATAATTTTGAAGAATGGTGTTTCTTGCTGGAGATTTTATAAAGAACTTACAATTTTTTCTAATTCGTGAAACTGATAGTTTGTAATTGTTAGACAAGATAGGAATAGAATGTTCTCGGTTACAAACATAATAAAGAGAATCTTCATAATTGGTTATATTCGTATTTTCTTCATCTTCCGATTCCTCACTTGAAAGCATTTATTTCGGCTTCACCTTTAGCCATTCCTCTATGTTACAAGGTATTTCTCCCACCTTCCTAGCGTGCCTTCATGGTGTAGTGGTTCTGCACGTTGGGATGGTATTCCCGAGGTCCGTGGTTAGATTCCCGGTGAAGAGGTTTTCTTATTTTTCCTCTCTCTAGCTTCCAAAAAATCCTAATGTCTCTACGATGTTTATTATAAGACATCAGTAACTGCTACATGGATGGCGTGTGAATATCATACTTGATTAATTATAGATGATAATTTGCCAATTTTTTTTCATAACAGCAGCAATATCATTTGTTGCTGCTACTATGTCAGTTTCTAGATTCAAGTTGAAATTTTGTAGCCTTTAGACGCCAATTCTAGTGTTCTTTAAGCATCACAGGAACCAGCTATTGACACTAATCCCAAATTGAAATCTTATGCTAAGTAGTGTAATGTTTAAATATCTACGATTTCTTTTGCTAGTCCACTCGTCTAGAGCTATGCAGAATGTTTTTCTATTCTCTTTTATTGAATCTAATTCAATAATATTTTTAAGTTAAGCATTGTCATAAAACGCATGAATGAGATCCATTACTCTGGAGTTGTTTCTTGGTAATGATTATCCTTGTTGTTGAAGAGACTCTCGTATGAATGAACTATTTGTAATGCCATTGATAGAAATCTCATCAAAGTATAAAATCCGGCATTCTATAGAATTCCTAGGCATTGTATATAATGCCTAAAACTAGCCGGAAATGTATGAAATGATTCACTATTCCCACATTTCCTAGGCATTCTATAGAATGTCAAATGACAAACCGGCAAAGTATAAAATATATATCTGATTCGTTTCGAAGAATCGAAACTACTTACCAGAAGTTAATAAATGTTGTAAAAAGGCCAATATGACTACTAAGAAGGAACCACAAGACTACTACTGGTCGCCCAATCGCTAGGTTGTGATATTTGTGGAAAACAAAAGTACATTCATATATTCTGTTAAACAAAACGTCGGTACTATGCAGTATTGCGTCACGAACGCTGAGTTATTTTCCGTATTTCATGAAAACTCATCTGAGTACTGCACAGGAACGACGTGACAGAATGTCGAAAGAACTTTCAACCAATTACAAAAACGTTATACGCAATGATATTGAACTATAACAACCACCTTTGTGAGTCCTGCCAGAAAAAAATACAAAAAGGTATTGAAAAGGGCACTGATATGAAACTAATGATCGTTTCTGAATTTAACTTCCGTTATCAGGTAGATCTTACCGATTCCCAGTCTCAGCCAGATCGAAAATACAAATTTGTAGCGCTGTATCAAGATCACCTCACTACCCCCCTTTTTTTTACATATTTCGAAGAACAGTTTTTAATAGCACTCTTTCATTATTTTTTTTAAATAACAATTGTATTTTAGAGGAATAAACGTCTTTTAAATAAAAGCCTTATCATAACCTTTTATTTCATACTTTGCCTAAAGAGCATTTGCCATTCTATAGAATGCCTAGGTATTATATACACTGTCTAGGCAAAGTATGTAATAATTCTCTTATTTCATACATTGCCTAAAATCGTCCGGCATTATATACAATGCTTAGGCATTCTGTAGAATTTCGGCGTTTAATACTTTGCCAGTAACATATGTTTTGACTGAATTTAAAGGTTATTTAGGGAAATCCTACTTTCTTATTGTTAAGTCAATTATCATTTAATACTTATTTTCAGCGCTAACTCTTAAACTCGTAACTTTGATAGAGTATTGTAAATATTTATCGGAATCAAATTATTTGAAAAATATCAGTAATTTTAAATGATCGCTAGTTTCTAGAAAGCACATATGAATTTTCTTATAACTAATAGCAGTTTTCTTTAGCGTTAAAACATGTTTCAAATAGGGCAAGACTGACAAAAACAAACTTTGAACGTTTATTATGTAGTATCACATAAGTTCTTTAATTGTTATGGATTATTTTTACATATAACCAGGAAACGAAGTTTGTATCAGCTCCGATCATTGCTGATAAAAAGCTTTAATTTAAAACTTTTAACTTAGTTCTTATTACTAATACCAAGAGTTAAGTATAAAACAGTATCCATTAAGTTTTATTTCGAAATTTATCTCCTATCGTAAGATAATTTTATTCTACCACTCCTGTCTGACATGTTAATGCTAAATTTATATTTTCTAAACTGCTCTGGAATTCTGTTGAATATTAGTAAAGTTGTGAATGTACACTAATTAGGAAATAACTGCACAATATCGAATAACTATTTTGCTCATTGCATATTTCATAAGTTTTATAAAATGTAACAATAACAAATCTTCCGGAAAATTTACTTTGCTCATCCAGACTAAAGGGTGATTACATTCGTTAATAAAAATCTAAGTACTTTCGTAAGTACTACTTTTATGATGTCAAGCATCCTTTGTATCCATAAATCTCTGTCTGAAAAGAACATTTTTAGGAAAAGTCTTTAAACTATAATTTATGATTAAGAGACTTAGATGGTCGTCAGATTGCCTTATAGTCTTTTAATTTTTAAATTCTGCTTGTCAAAAAGATAAAGTACTTATTTTTTCTTTGCAGTCCTTCCTAATTAATTTAAATGAAATCGTTTATTAAAATGACAAAATTTCGGTTTTAGAATTTAACTATTATTTTATTTTAAAAGAGACGATATGTTTGCAGTAGTCCTTATCGCGATGCATGTTAAGCATGGATGAATGCAAATTCATGCATACTAGTCGAAATAATTACTTCTAAAAAACGATAATGATCCTTAGATGGGACATGCCCGAGCAGGTTCATTCCAAAAAAGGAAGCATTCTGCCGTTCAAATTTAAATTTTAATCTTATTGTTAAAATTTTCTTTTTCCTGTTGCTAGGAATTTTCTTTTTATTAAGGAGAAGATGATTCAGTTCCAGGAAATTATTTCTTCGATCTCTTATTATGGCGCGTTTTTTTTTTTTTTTTTTTTTTTTTTTTTTTTTTTTTTTTTCTGTAGGAGCGACTTATTTTTTTTTTTCCATTTCATTTTGCGTCCTTTTTCAGCCGCCGTAACTTCATTGTTACGGAATAAGTAATTCAAAAAAGACAAAGTTCTGATCAATACTGTGAATAAAAATAATAGGTTTTCTACCTTAATTATTCGACACTTCATTATTCTCCCAATAATAACCAATGATTGTTATGACAATATTGGAACCTTTGAGCGGAATAAAATTTGTTTAACATTTATATTATATGAGATAACTTAGGAGTTAGAAGAAAAGTGGGTTATATTTATTTTTTCTAATTTTGTTGTGTAAGCTATAAGAAATAGTTTTTTACATTTTCAACATGGTATAGAATGTTATTTGAAATTCTTTTAAATCAGTTTCATTCGTCAGTCTTAAGTATTGTAAATCGAACGGTTTCTTTGTTCGTGTACACTGTAAAAAAAAACCTCGAAGTTTACAGACAAAAGTCTTGTATAGTTACAGAAATGCGAACAATTACGAAGGAAATACCTGTAACGAACACAGAACCAAACGAAACTGTAAACTCTACAGGAGTTTTTCAAGAAGTTTTGCTTGGATTTTGTCCGTAGCGTGTGATCACGTGGCTTAAAACGGCTGAGAGAGAAGAACCAATCAGGAAGAAGGTAGAAAAACAGCGTCTTAGCGGGAGAGTTCAACGATAGTCGCCATGTTAGCCATTATTTTTGCTATGGTCGAGGTAAGTTCGAAATAGTGTTTGACGTGTATTTTACTAATTTTATGTAATGTATTTGTTATGTTCTTTACACTATCTATAATTAAATTCTTTTAATGTTTAGCTTATAATTCTAATGCTCCTAAATAAACCTGTGTTGAATTATTGTTAGAGTTCAAATCACAGAGCTTATGTTCCATTTAGTAAAATAACAACTTTTATTCGTTACATCTGCAGGTGTCTGCAGTTAAGCTGCTCATATTTATAAACAGAAACAAATTTGTTAATATGTTAGTTTAAAAACAAATAAGCTTAATATTAATGTTCTATCTATAGTCTAATAATTTCTCATGTTAAATATTTATGTATCTTTTAAAACATATCGCGTTAGAATATTCATATTTTTCATTTTGTTGACAGATGTAACATTATTATTCCGTACATGTTATCATTAATCCCAGCGTGAACTGCTTTAGAATATTTTTCAGAGCATTATTACACTATGTATGTTATTATTAATCTCAACGAAAAAGAAAAAATAAATGTAATATATTTAAAAAATTCGACAAAATAACTTAACATACATTAAAAATGGAATATCATTTCATTAATACATGCGATAAGTTCGCCTTAAAAGATTATATAGTCGGATAGCAATTACATATTTGTAAAAGTATTCAATGTATATTATTTTTTGTGTTAAAGATACTAGTTTTAATCCAGGACAGTCTTTACCAACTTATAAAGCATCTATTAAGTTACATTATAACCAACATTTACGAAAGGCAATCGAAATGCCGTGACTTTGACATATTTTTAACTATGATGTAACATACTAGGAACATTAAAGAAAAAAAATTCTATTTTTTCCTTTATGCTTGTTGAAAAGTAAAATATTAATAAAATGGTACAACATTCATTCTAGTACTTACAATGTAAATTTACATATAAATTTACTATAAATTTTGGTGCAAAGTTCATTATAAAATGCATTTGCTAATATTTAATAGTTATAGCATTCACTATCAAATCATGGAAATATTAGTAATGATACGTCAGTTGCATATATTAATTTCAATACTCAGCTCAATGCCAAATTTCTTCTATATCTGAGATAACATGTATTTTTTGAAAATAATTATTTTGTGTCATCTTTTCATTTAAAAATCTCTTTCAGATATATTTTAATGTGAATTATTTTCAAAATTATCCTCATTAGAATGAATGTTGTTCTCTTTATTATGTTTGAAACTGCCGTTACGCTAAAAAATATATTCAGAAAACTATTTATTGCTGAATGTTTAAAATAAGTTCTACTGCTCCTTTTTGACAAAGAGTATCCATTTGAATTGCAGTTGGTTTTAATTAATCGTTGGTTGTATTTTTAAGAACTACTTGATAAAATTCAACAAATTAGTTCAATCTATGAGTTCATCTGAAAAACCTAAAATTTTTATTCCAATTCTGTCATGTGTATATATTTCAAGAATGAAAAAGAATTACAAATTCACTATCCAACAATACTGAGTAATATGTTGTTGATATAGCCAAACTTAAAATGACCCATTTTAAAACCAGATTAAATAAATCATCGCGTATTTTCGGTCATCGAATTTCTTTGGCGTTAAAAGTGTCATAGATTTAGTAAATCCAAGGGTCAAGGTAAGCTCAAATATTTTTTTTCATAGTTCATATTTGCTAAGTTATAAATTTTGCTGATGCAAAAGTTATGTAACTTATGCAAACATATGCTTAGAGTATTTGAACTAGTGTTGAAAAATCACTGGAATTTAAAATGTAATTGACAGTATGCCTTAAAGCTTGTTTTGGTAAAAGCATATTTATGGGTGCCCCTTGGCAAAATTTGGCGATTTTTGGCAGTACATGGATACCAAGTTTGTGGAATTCTTTGACCATGTTATTTTGGCTTGTGTAGCGACGATTTGTGTGCCAAAAACCGCCGCTACACGAAGACAGATTGCACATACTCGGTATCCATGTACACATCGACCTATTTTCACTTAAAAAGAAATCTGTGAATTGTACAAACTTGGCATCGCGCACTCCCTTGACTTTATCCATGTACACATCGACCTATTTTCACTTAAGAAAACATCAGAGAATTGCACAAACTTGCGCTCCCTTGATAATACAGGGAGCACCCTTCAATATACTCTAACTGCTGTTTTTCATAAATTAAAACATTTTAGACATTTAAGATATCTTCCTGTAAGTTACAACTAAATGAATGACTCTTAAGCATAAAAATTTCAAATTTTTATGCTTAAGAGTAGAAGGAGTTATACACTTTTTAAATAACAGTGTCAGAAAAATATACTTTTTAAAATATGTAAACCATTGTTTGAAGTATAGAAAAACCTTCCTTAGCAACTATACCTCTTTAAGTGATTATGTCAAGTATTCTGGTGATACAAACATTGATATTAATTATCACTGAGAATCATGCTTTGTGAAGTAACCACCTCCATTAAATATCAAAATTGTACAAAATTATGGAAAAGTTATAGAGTGGTTTTACTGTATACTTAAAGTATATCATATCACTGTTAGATATTGATGATGTAAAAGATATTATCTAATCATAAATATTTCAAGCATTAAATAGCTTAGTGTAAGTCAATAAGTTTTCACATTCTGACTTTGTACCCTGTCTTTCACTATGTAATATTTTTCTAGCAACTGTGTTAAGTACCAGTAAGTAAGTTTGTCTTAAATACCACTTAATGTAATCAGGTATCATCTGTTCTGTCTGTAAAACTTAATCGTAATAAGTGAACAAATGAATATCTGTAAAACTAAAGATGACACCCTATGTAAAAAATACAAGTATTAAAATGTCTATGAGAGGAACATTTAAAATATTAAATCCATGATCAATTTTTGCGACATCTAAGATAGAAAATACCCAAACTGACTAGTTAATTCAGAGGATGAATGCATGTAACATCATTGTTCATGTGTTTGTTAATTGTGTAAGTATTCAAGTTCATGCATTAATTGTTGATAACTATATTATTGGCCTTATATACATATACTTGCATTTCAAAATTTTGTATATTTTGCCAGTGAGCTAAGTATTAAATGCTGTTACGTATAAGTTCATATTATGTGGAAAAGTAGTTTTTGATCTAACACTTTCTGAGAATTTTTTAATGTTGATCATCAAGCTTAAAGCATATGGCTGAAATTACCAGTATTAACCATAATTTAATTATTCTCCTGTTTCAGCGTTTCTCAAACTTTTTTCGAATAGAGATTATGTGAATTATCATAATTTGTGAATCACCTTGCTGCTGTTCCCTTCGAAAGCAATTTTTTTAGCATATATTACTACTAGTACACTTATATTTTAATATATAATTAAAATCCGTTATATTTCATAATTAAGTCCATTGAAGAAAAGTTATATTTCTAATATTTCAAGATTATTAATGAGAAGGATGATTTGTAATTCTTGCATGGCTCTTCTATATTTGGATATATGATGGTAAGACCACAGTCTTAGTGGATATATGATAGTATATTTGGATATATGGTGGTAAGTACCACAGTTATAGTGCTTTAAATCCATCTTTTACTGCTAAGACTGAGTGGGAAGTCTGTAAGTAGGGTAACCAATAATAAATTTCATAAAATGTCTATCTTACGAGAAAAGGTGATAGATGATTGTCATATGTAACTTTTTAAACTCTGAGATTTTTCAACTAAATTTTTTTGTCTCCTTTGGAAACTTCGGAGGACCATGAGGGCAAGCTGTATGATCCACAGATTGAGAAGTGCTACCTTAATACATTTCAATTTCTACAGAAATTAATCTTAAAAAAAATCTGATCATTATTAAAACTACTTTACAGATTTATTTTATATTACAAATAAATATAGTAAATATCTAATAAACCTCAAATTATTTTCTGCAATATTTCTGAATTATTTAAATTTGTACTGTTTTTGCTTCAAAAATGGATGATACATGCAATTTATGATTTCATGAAAGGACCAAAAAGAATCTTGTTTGCAATTTAATTATTTAATTTAAAAAAAGATTTAAATCATTTGGAATATGTGCAAGTGCATGCAATTATTATGAAGAGATTCTAAATTAAAATGTCACATAACAAATTTAGAATATGTTATGTACTTCTAACGAATGTGATTTTTTCTTTATTTAGGAGCCATGCTTTGAATCCTAAGAAGAAGAGGACTGCACCTTCACAACTAGTTAATTAAAAATAACAATAATATAAATTTTACCTATTTTTTATTTTATTTTCCTTTTGGATAGTTTTCAAATAAAAGTAAACCTATTTTTGTTTCTATATTCTGTGTATTGGAATAAAGAGTCGAAATCCATTGCAATATCCAATATTTTCAAAATATGATATTTTTTGAAATAAAATATATGATTATGGAATATTACGTTAAAATGAAATGGTTCCTTATGTAACCTGTATGTTACACTAAAAGGCTTCATCGAATACTTGTAAAGTAATGAGCAAATACTAAGTTAATATCTTGTGTGAATGAATATTATCTTACAGAACTTTTTATTCCATAAAAATCTATCTAAAAATATAATTTTGTTGAATGAAGATTTAAACATTTTAAAAAGTCGTTTGAAATAATGATAACAAAAACATTAATCTGAACCATTTAATAAATGAATAGAAAATTTTTAGAACAATTAAATCATCCACAGGAATTTTGAAATAATCATCGTATTTTTTACATCAGTTAAAGAAAGAAAATCTGAGTCATTTTGATTATAGTGATAAATTAGTTCCATTAGTAGTAGGATAGAAAATTAAAATTTTAAGGAGCCATTATGCATTATCAATTTTTCATTAAAAAATTTTTAGTTTATTACTACTATCATATCAATTATTAATGCTGAATTCTTTATCTTCAGTTTTTACATTCTTTTCTTAATTTTCTAGGCATAGCAGAGAAAAATATAATTATAGGATCAAGGCATTTCCAAATACATTATATTTTCTTCCTTAAATTTTTAAGATCATTCTATATTCATCATGTATTATAGACACAGTATCAGGGCATTCTGTTCAATTTTTCAGTTAGAATTTGGGACGAAGTTGTGAAGTCATACCTACATTAAATGCTTGAATTGATTATTTGAAATATGACAAAGCAAGAGAGGGCCATCTGTCCAAGGAAAGGAATATTTTAAGGAAAACTTCATGTTACACAAACATTTACACAGGCAGCCCATTCTCTAGGATTTAAATCTAGAGCCAAATGCTAGTGTTCAGCTTACTGTCTGGCTGCCTGTAGGAAATAAATGTTTTAGTAGAAGGAATACTTGAAAAATTAAATTTAGGTCTAACTAATTCTTCAATTTTGTATTCAATGAGAAGAATGTAATTTATTAATAAAGTTTTAAATCTGGGAAAATGCCTGTACAACTGTCCGATTAATTAATCTATTATTTCAATTAATGGTCAGTAGCAGAAGAGATTAAAAAGCATTTATGCCTAAAAGAATTATATGTTGTAATTAAAATGAATAATGCAATTAAGCATGAAAATAATTTTGGATAACTTGTGATAACTGAATTTAAGTTCATTGTTGAGTTACATAAGTAATTTTTTTTAGAATTTGAAAAAATATTTAGAATTGTTTATTGAAACAATTTCATTAAAATATTTTTTTACTGTAATCATATCCAATTGCAGTCTCTTTAGATTACACTGTTGGGTATAAGGAGAATGATTTGGTTTAGTTTACTTAAGTATGGCAAAGCACACTAGGACTATCTGCCTAAGTGGAGAAATGCCTTTGTGGAGGACTTTCGAAGGGAAACTGACTTATATACATGTTACACATGGAGAAAACCATGAAAATACCCATACAACCAGCCCATTCGCGGGATTTGAACCTCGGACCGAACTACCAGTGTTCAGCGGGGGAATTCTAGAACATTACTAATTTATTGCCAAAAAACCATTAAGTCTAATACACAAGTTTTTTTTCCAGCTATTTCGTGATGCATATGTAACTTTGAGATGTCTTAAAATTCAATAAAGGAAAGTAATGCAGATGTAAGAAAAACATAAAATTTGAGCTTCTTTTTAACATTGGAAATATTTTGAAAGAAAATGTTGTATATCTTTTAGAAAATCTAAGGTATTTTTCCTTAAAAAAAAACTTAATATTTAAAGTTACATAACTTCCCCACAAATAAATAAATGCAGCATATTTTGTTACAAGCAGTAGCTGTAGACATTTCACATAAAACATATGTTCTACATGTGTAATTATTTATAGTAACATTACAATCAAAATATTTAATATTTAGGAATACATCATTTTTGTATTTTGTATAAGACAAATATGTTCTATATGCATAATTATTTGGAAGAACTTTTAAGTAAATTATCTGCAACTTTTACATATATATCCTTTAAAATTTCACATGAAAATACATGTTCTTACATAATCACTTGCAATAACCTTACAAGCAGAACACTAGTAATCTACAAATATTCCCTTTAGTAATTCACATTCAAAAATTACGATCTACTTACACTATTATTTCCTGTAATCTTTACAGATGTTTACATTGGTAAATCACATATGAAAAACATGTTATAGTTACACGATAATTTCCTGTAACCTTTACAGGCATATGCTTCGGTAATCAACATACAAAAACTTTGTTATGCCTACAGAATAACTTCCTGTAACATTACATGTCAAACATCTGTAACCATTACAGGTATAATCTCTGTAAAGTTACTAAGAAAATTCCTGTTTTGATTACTCAAATAATTCATGGCATCCCAGTTTCCACGACTTTTCTTAGTAACTTTACAGATTTTTTTTTTACAGTGTAGAATACCTTAGTATTTTTTTTTAATTTGCGCATGTTTAATACATTCGTTGGTCTAATCTTCTTAAAACTAGTTTAATTAATCTGTAATAAATTTATTTTAATCTGCTTCAGAAAATTACAGACAGTTTAAAAATATGATTTTCTTAATAAATGCAAACAAAAATAACATAATGCATAACAAAAAGATTATGATTGGCAACATAGATTACGATGCAAAAAATAAAAAGACATAGTTCATAAAAAATTAATTACATTTCGAAGACTAATTTATTATTGTTATCATCATGTTCAATAGTTTCACTTTTAAGTTAAATTACATGCTTTTGATTTTGCTCCAATACTCGTTGCGCAAGGTAACAAGATTATTTCCAGGAAAAGAGAAAATTCCTTTAAGTAAATGAATTTGACTTCTTGGTAATAGAATTATTTTAGTTATTTCTTTATTATTTTATTTATATATGCTTGGACTTTCACGTTATTTGTAGTTTAGCTTTAATTTAATTTGTTTCCATACTATCAGGAGATTCTTGTTTATATTGAGTTTGTTAATAATTAAGTTGTAAAGACTATTAGCTTTTTGGAGATACGGATATGAAAAATACTCCTCGAGAGCACTAATAACTAATATACTCACATATATTAACAACTCTGCTTATATTAGGTGTCCGCCGATAACATCGCGGCAAAAACATCGTGGACGAAAACGTCGCGGAGAAAACAACGCAAGGTGAAAACGTCGTGCTACAAAACATCGTGGGAGAAAACATCGCAAAGAGAAAACATCGTGGTACAAAACATCGTCGTAGAAAATGAAGCGGTTCAAAAACATCGCAGTTTAAAAACATCGTCGTCGAAAATATCGTGGCAAAAAATAAAGTATCTACAAATCATCGCATGACGATAACATCGCAGACATGCTTTTTTCAGGTTTTAATAATCGTAAATGGATATTCCCATAATGATTTGTGAGCGCAAGGTGTAAAGAAGGATAAATTTTACTTTCACATATTTTATTAACTAATAAATTTTTGCTGAAAACGTAAGAAGGAAACTTAAGCATAGAAAATTAAATGTAACTTATAGATTATACTTTTCATGAAATATTACCAGTAAAAACTTTATAAAAATGTTTTATTAATGGCCTTTGTTAGTTAACTATGTCTGTTTAAAATTCTATTAAGTGCTATAAGTTGCATTAATTTTTTCAGCAAAAATGTATTAATTAATAAAAAATATGAAAGTAAAAATTATCCTTCTTTCCATCTTGCGCTCACAAATCATTATGGGAATATCCATTTACACTTATTAAAGCAGGCCTGAAAAAAGCATGTCTGCGATGTTATCGTCATGCGATGATTTGTGGATACTTTATTTTTTACCATGATATTCTCAACGACGATGTTTTTAAACTGCGATGTTTTTGAACCGCTTTATTTTCGACGACGATGTTTTGTACCACGATGTTTTAGAACTGCGATGTTTCCTCTTTGCGATGTTTTCTCCCACGATGTTTTGTAGCACGACGTTTTCGCCTTGCGTTGTTTTCTCCGCGACATTTTCGTCTGCGATGTTTTTGCCGCGATGTTTTCGACTGTAACCCACACCTAAACATGGAACGTTATTAAATGGTTATTGTTTTTTGCAAACGCAAGGTCAGCTGCATTTCCTATTCAACACGAATAATGTACTAATAATTATACTAGTACATCCATGCCTTGCAAAGTTATTAGGACAAAGCTTTGGAGAAGTTTCATGCCTTGAAAGGTTATTAATATACACTATATGAAAATTTAGTTCGGCAAACCTGCTTCAGTTAGCCACTTTTTTGGCACAGTTGCTTAGAAGCAACACGTGTTTTCGCCATCTGCCAATTGAAAGATTAAATAAACTATCCATTAACAAGTTTTACCTTTCAGGTATGAACTTTCTTTATTTTCGATGAAGTGCTGTTGCTATTTTAACAGTATCCAAACGCTTCAAGGCGTTTGAATATGCATTTGTGCTTCTACCGCTTGTGAACTTACCAGTCTTATACTAAGCTCAGGAGGTCTAGCAGTGCCTGAACAAACCTTCAGAAGGCGATTATATAATGGATCAGCGGTAGAATTATCAGAAAGCGCTTAAATAATGGACGAACGACGAGCTAGACGACCAGCGACGGATATTCCATTCACTTGAGCCACCGCTCTCAAAGATTACCATGGTGTACATTCAGGCGGCAATGAAAACTAGAATGAATGACTATTCCCTTCAACTATGAGTTTCGATTTGTTCTCTGAAGCAGTGGTGGTCATAGATTGGTCTGAATACCACGTGGCCAGGTACATCAACATGCTTTCACGAGAGAACGTCACGCCGGCTCTGCTCCTTGAATAATTGCATGAGGTGGTGTAGTTTGTGGAAATGGATCTTGTAGTTTTTCTTCGTTGTACATTGACTTAAATTAAAGAAAGCGTTAAATACAAAACCTTTAAATCAGAATTTGTCTACCTATATTGACTGTAACCTAAAATCCTGAAAATCATTCAATGTACTATTTAAACTTTTAAATTTTGTTTATAGAAATTTATGACTCCATATATATAAAGTCGTAGATTTCATTAAAAATTTATCTGCAATGATATCAGGGTATAAAATAGCGAAGTTTTTATCTATAAAATAAGACTAAATGAACACACCATTTACAAATTAATTCAATTAAAATTATAGTCTGCCCATTCTAGACAGACATGCAAAAACTGCTCAGTTTTCTTTCGATGCTCCGAAACATACATCACTGAAGTACTAAATGTATGTTTTGTAAGATATAAGGTAGCACTTTAAGTCATACGTATCTTAGGTGCTGTAAACTAGGTTTTAAATATTTTGTTTCATAATGTTTCTATTCACTTCTGCAGGTTTTGTCAAATTTTAATGAAAGACCTCTATTTGATAATAAATTATTTTCCGAAAAATTAAAAATATATGATATAAAATTTGAATATATTCTAATTCTTCTTATAAACTCATTTTGATTAGGAAATCCTGTCTTTAATAATCTCTTTAATAAGCAATATACATATAACGGTTTTTTAGCATAAAAGACCCTTAGATGCATTTCGAACGACCACATAATATTGTTAATCAAATAAGCAATATAATCAAATAAGCAAGTTAGCAAGCAATTTTATCCGCAAAAGAACTGAAAGCATCGTCACTTTAGAATTAAGTTAAAAGCATCCGTTACCGTTTCCTGTCAATAACATATAATACGTCAACCGCGGAAGAAACTCTCCAGCTAAAGTACTAAAGAGCATTTTCCGTTCAGCCAAAATGTAACGGATACTCTTATTTCCACAAATCGAAGTAATTTTTCGGAAACGCTTAGGGAATTTTCCTAAAGGCAAATGTAAAGGTTTTGCTTTTATCTCTTCAAGAGGGGACTTTTGACAAACAATTACTGCAAGAATTTGGTTCACTTATTCACCTTTTTAAATGGAGTTATGTATTTATCCATGTGATTTCGTATTCTACACCCCTAACTTACTCATATGAATAACAGTTAAGTATTCTGTTCAAACACAGTTGTAATTTGTAAAGTAAATTATATGAAGCATCCTTTTACCAAGTTTACCACACAATAAGAAATATCGCATGAATACTTTTATATATACTAAGATGCGAAAAGATTATTAATAAAGTCAGATATGTTACACAAATTTGTATTTTGATTGACCTTGCGATGAGTAAATGTTAAACTACAGTAGGAACTACCTTTGAAAATATTCGCATAAATTTTATGTAAAAACCTTTAGCCATATTCCCTTGCTGAAGTAACTTAGTTGTTATACTATATATAAACGAACGTAAACAGTATATATACAAGAAGGAATACCTGGCTTATTTTCCTTATTTTAAAGCCAGCATGAACACCTAAGAATAAAGTTAAGGTATATTTTCATATAGTCTCTATAATAACAAAATTATGCGGAACTGAAACATGCCAGTTTAAAGAAAATTAAAATTTGCAAAATGGTAACCTTAGAATGGCATAGATTCTGAATAAAATGCTATAAATTTGAACACAATATGACATATATAACTCTTCCACATGAGCGATCTTTTTAATCAATAACAAGCTGAGGTTGCTTTTTGACAAAATTTTAATTGTATGCCTTTTAAATTTTTTAAGGGTTGAATAAAAATCCACTTTAAAAACAGGCAAGTTCAAACTCTGCTTAGTATTCTTTTAGTTAAAAAAAATCATTGTACATTTCAAGTTAATTCTAATGCGGTCTCTCTTTATTGGAAGAAAGTTAATCTGCACAAGTTTAATTTTTTTTAGCGTAACGGATATTAAACTGTTAATTCCGAGTAAAATAGAAAGAGGTAATGGTAGAGAAAGGAAGAAAAAATATTTCATTAAATAAAGAAATAATTAATTCTGTTGGGAAAAGAGAATACTTTTATCATAATACTTAAATGTTTTAAAAAATTAAAATACTAAATTTTTTTTGTAGCGTCAAAATTTATAAAATAATTTGAAGTGAATTCTATTAATTTTCCCTATGCTATTAATTTTTTATTTGGTTTAAAATTCTCCAAAATATATAGCATTATATTCGTCATATATGTTATACCTTTTTTAATTCTTTATTATCTGCTTATAAATATACTAGCATAGTTATGATAAAGTTGATTTTAATGTAAGATTTTATTCTTGTAAAATGTTAAAAAATAGTCGGAACAGAAAGAACATTTTCAAAAATAAGTTGTATTAATTTTGCGCAATCAATAGCCAAAAGAATAATTCAAACACTTCTTTTGTCTCATTTATTAGAATTTCTAGATGTCTCCATAATAAATAGAATGGTATAAATAGTCAATCAAATGATATCTTAAATTTAAAAATTATGAACGCTGGAGAGAGTAATCTTTAAGGAAAGGTACTATCAATAAATAGTATGAATTTACCTATAAGAGGGGGGGATTGCTGTAAAACAGGTATGTTTATGGCGGTTTTTTCGTTGCTCTTAAATAGCTGACTTGGGATTTGGTCTTTTTACTTGAGTTTAATATTAATTAAAATCTTTCATTTTGTGTAATATTTCATTTTATGGAAAAACATTTCTTCGGGCAACAAAAGGCTCACTAACTCGCTGAAAGTTTTTAGCAGTTCTTACTTTGCAGTATCACTCTGCAGTTACGAAGGACGGATTTGCGTAAATTACCATTGCTTAGGATAATTTATTAAACAGAACTTTGAATACTACACTATATTGTAAACTCTCAGAATTTTCCCCTAACCTACTGCTATAAATCATTACCATTACCCTGATTTACTGCTAGAAATCAAAGTGAACAACTTGTGCAATCATTACACCAAAGCAATTGCTTAGAGAAATTTTGCTTTTAATTTTTTCCCTGCAAGAGCTAAAATTCTATTTTAATCTTTTTCTATTAGTTAAACAAGATTTTTAATTCATATGTTTCGTAAAAGGGAAATGATGTAAACCGCTCTTCACTCAAGGCAAAAATAGTTGTGAAATAAAAGTACAACGTACTTGGAAGTGAATACTTTCCTAACAGAAAAGTAATAAATCAGTATTTAAATACGTTTCATACTTTCATTATGCATATATTTCTTCAATAAAAAAGAAAATGAATACATTTAAGAATTTTGTTAGATAAATTTTTATTTTTTCGAAGCAAGTGTGTGTGTGTATTTAATTATGGCAAAGCACACGAGGGCTATCTGCCTAAAGGGAGGGATGCCTTTCGTGGAGGACTTTCTAAGGGAAATTGGGTCGTATACACGTTACACATGGGAAAAACCACGAAAACGCCCATGCAGCCAGCCCGTTCGCGGGATTCGAACCTCGGGCCGAACTACCAGTGTTCAGCGTCTTTACCGCTCGGCCGTTGGTGGGTTTTTTCGAAGCAAGATACCTTCGATTAATACTGCGTTGTTTATGTTTGCTCACAGGTAGAATTTTTGAAATTTCAGTTACTGCACAATTTTGTGAGTTAATTCGGTGAATAACTGCGATGATGTTTGAAGTTGCGTTAAATCCTTTGTCGATTTAATGAGGTACAGTGAAACACGCTTAGCGAGCATTAATGCCCAAATCAGTCCGAAGAAAACCTATTTATTCCACACAAATCTAATAATTAATTCCTACTCAATGAGTATGTTGTTTGAGTTTTTAATTAATGAACAGCAGTCACAGCTATAAGATGTAATTGAATTTACTGCATTTTAAATGTCTTAAAGATTTTAAATGGGTTTAAATATTATTCATTTCGATATTAATTAGCCTTGAGTACTTTAGAAGGTTTCTTTATTATAATACTGACTATTTCTTTTGTCTCTTTAAAATTCTTTCAACAATTCCGTTTTTAAAGTTTCTTTAATAGTGAGATATTAACATATTCATAAAAATGTATGATTACTCAAAATATTTTGCCGAATTAAGTGCAAAGCGATTTACCTTTATGAAACATCTATGGTTAATTTTAGAGCAAAAATAGCGTTTTTATTTTATATTTCTTAGGCATCAAAATAAAAAAACGAATACTATTTAACGTAAATAATTATGTAAGCCCTTCTTTCTATGTCGCAATGCATGTACATATTTTAATGGCTAAAATAATGCTAAATGTAAGTACTCTAAATATAATCTCTTTACTGCACAAGTTATTTATTACTCTCTTTTAACGTAGAAACACTGAATGAAAGGTTATGCTAAGGTGAAGTAATTCTAGAGAGAACTGGATCATTAAAAATATCATAAACACCCAAAAGAGTTTTTATAAAAGTGAAATCGGCGGGGTGTTTTATTCATACCTAGCTACCATGGTCAATATTTAATCTGAAAATTATGAGCTCCGGAAACTCCAATGATCTCCATTTCACACATGAAAAGATATTACTTTCAAGGTTACTTCGTTTAAAGACCACACACTGGCGAAAATGCAATTTGGCTGAAGCCGTGGGATCTAATCAACAAAATTTTTTCTCTATCACAGCTAGCTCAAAAAAGCTTTCGTAATTAATACTGCGGTACCGAGATATTAAACAGTTTTTTTTTTACTCCATAGAAGTTTCTGTGGTGCCCTTTCTCCTTTGTGAAGCTATTTAATGAAGACAAATGCTTATGAAAGCACTTACATGGTATATGAATTTCTTAAAAGATATCTCATGGCAAACAAAAACAAAATCAAGCATGATTAGTTTTGCAGATCAAATCTGAAGTAAATTTAATCCAATGCATCTAAATATATCAAAATTATAAAATATGACTCATAGTATAATATCACAATTTGCACTATAATTGTAATAGGTACCATTTTGAATAACTGATTTGAAATAAAGAATTTTATTACACTTTTACCTGCTACATTCAATTCCTTCGAATACTGTATATCTCTTGGCACTTCAGGGTTCTCAAGTTCCTCCTCACGTTTATCTGAATTTTTAAGTGGCCTCAAAAATGTGCACTTTAAGAGGAGATTCCACATAAAAGAATAAAACATAGTATTTACCTGCGAAAGATAATAAGTACGAAGGATGACAAATACTAGTATTTGCACTGCTTAGGAATCAACTGCTTAAGGTTGATTATATTATCTGAAGGAGTTTTATCATGCGATAAAACTAGTTGTCTCACCAAGCCTTTGGTGACTTGCGCAGTTTTTCGTTTATCGAAGTTTCGTTTACGCAGTTGCGTTTCGTTCTACAGATGGTTGCACTCAGTAGATCTATTGAACTCTGTACCAAAAAAATACCACGCACTTAGGAAAAGCGCTGGATCAAGATGAATCTACTTGGAAATATGAAAGACATAATGACATGAGAACAACCGTATCAATTTATTAATCAAACTGTATTAATTAATGAACCTTTATTAATTAATTAAACTGTATTAATTAATCTTGTATTGCAGAAAAAGTGGCACTGAACCGTTACAGGTTAGTGAAACTACCTCGGGCATCGATGCATGCAGAAACTAGTCTGGCCAAGAATGCACACAAAAGTCTCTATTTTATTGATAAAACAGCTGGTCTAGTTGGTATTGGCGCCTATCGGCCTGTTTATGCCCTTTCAATGATTATAGTTCCATTCACGGGGCAAGAGACATGTCTCCTAAGTGCTGTTTTTGTAGTAAATGGCAATGAAACAACTGCAGAGAGGGTGAAGTCAGCCATGTGGTTAAAGCATTGCATTATGATTCTCGATAATTTCAGAACTGTTCTGTGCAGATATGTACATAAATCGTTACAAAACTGTTAAAATCACACTTATATATGTTATAAGAAAATTACAACATGGTAAACTACATATATATATAAGAATACTATATAATATGCTACAATTCTCCAAATAAACACTCCTACGGAAATGTAGGCACTTCCACAATACCAATATACTGATGCACCAATACAAGTGCATGATGCTAGTGCAGAACTATATTACAGTGCTACTTTACAATACAAATGCACTCGCATTATAAAACTGTTGAACATAGTATATTGATGTTATTATGCAGAATTTACAGTGGAGATACAAGCCGAACAAAACTTGTAAGATGACTATGTGCAATTATTACCATTGACTTGAAACATGGCAGAACATATCATGTTCTTCAGTAAAAAGTATTATCGATAATAATAACCATAATAATAACATGTATTCTTCATTTCAAATTCATATTCCATTGAAGCAATGATAAAAAGAACACTTCAGTGAACGTGCTACTCAAACATAAAAAGTTCACAAAAAGATCGTAGTATAAAAAAGTAAAAAAGATGTTTCTCATCCCTCCTAACAACTTAATCATGCGCTGATGTTCAGAGAAACGAGACAATATAACATGCTTCTGAGCTAACCGATGAACAATTTAATAAGGCCACATAGTTACAATAATTAAAATAACTTAGATTTATTCGCTCATTTGTTCTCTAATCTCCACAGGCTATGAGTAAAAAATATCATTTCGCCAAAATTCAGAATTAAACATATAAACCAGTCTACAGAAATCAATAAATGTTTAAAAAAATGTAAAAATTAATTTAAGACGCTCGGAATGGTCATTGCACAAGGCCTGAATGTAGTTGGAAGGTAAATTATTTTATGGCCTAAAATTTATTTAAAAAATGCCAAAACGTTTTTCTACGGACAACAGATAGAAGGGGAAAACCTAAATATTAACAAGTTTACAAGCTTAACGCCGTTATATAAACTGAAAAGCGCATCACGGACTGTAATAAGTTTACGAAAAGTAAAAGTATAATAATTCGTTTAAAGCACAAATTTTTGATTAAAATGCAGAAAGATTAAAATGTAAGCAAATTATATAAAACAAAACAGGCTGTTTGAAAATATAAGCGTCTTGCCCAGGAAGCCTATAAAATAATTCTGCCAGATGACTATAGTTCTTCCGAATAACGCAGTTTGATTTCCGAATGGAGGCTTACTAATATAAGACAATGATTATCAATCAGAACAAATAGCAAAATCAACTAGCATACGGTGCAGAACTTGAAATGATTCCACTATAGGAGTTTAACTGACGCTTGAGAAACAAAAATGACTTTGTAGGGTTTATATTTATTTTAACTAACATTTATTTTAAGTTTAAACTATCTTTCCTGTCAAGCCTTACTTTCCCCTGGAACTGCCAATGCCAGAATATGTAAATTTGAGTAGAACGCGCAAGGATTCAAATTATCAGCGGAAGTATTCTGATTTAAATAGAAGGAAACGAGTTCGGTGTGATATTCTTACTTAGCGAGCGCGGAGGTAGTTAGCGAGAATTGAAGAACCCCGCGTTGCGGCCTATGTGCTTGGCGGGAAGTAGTGGTAATTGTTCCAGTGAGCTTCAAGTCTGCTGAATTAGCAGCGGTATTGTAAAACGCGGTGAGTTAGTTATTTTAGAGAGCCTCGTAGTTAGAATCTTGTCTTTATTTTCTTTTCAGGTTATTATTTTTATTTGACTGCCAAGTTGGCACAGTCTGTAAGCGTCAAGAGGACGCAATTGTAATTTATTACGTTGAATAAAAAGGGACTTAAACCCTTCACAAGGCTCTATCTTGTATACAAGTTTTCACAGTCACCTCTTGGTTGCGTGCAAGTTGGAGGCGCGTAACGTTATAACTTAAACTAACTGTAATAACTAAAAGTATATTTTTAATAAATTAGTTAATAACGTACTTGGCATACATAATGTAAATTAGTAAAAAACTGGAATTGTATAACGGTGAAATATAGAAACATTTTTATACCTCATCTGTACCTTTCGTCATATGCTTTCAAGCGCATGGTGGATCCTATGGTCAGTCAGTTCGCTTTCCCTCTGGAAGCAGACAGAAGCTAATATCGAAATAAGATTTTTGTTAAAGCGATCAGCTTCAATAGAGAGCTATCTAAGGACTATGAATATCTATTTATTAGGAAAAGAAGAGAAAGTTACTAAACAATTTACTCAAATTTAATACTAACTTCATAGAACTTTTTTATAAATATACTTAATTCATCTATAAAAAAACTGTTTAAACCTCCGGTAAGGGTTTAAGTATAAATATTAATGCATATCAACAGTTCAAACAAATGTTGATTAAAATGACAAGTGTAACTTTGCGAGCTGTTTTTGATAAAATTATGAAGAATTTTATTATGCATACACATACAAACACACACATATATATAGCATTACAGAAATTTCTTTCAACAAAATATCTCAAATCACTTCCAGGCAAAATGCTACTGAAATGTTTATTAACTGTAGACAAAAAAAGTGAAACATTTAAAACCAAAATCACAACGCTATGACAGAAATGAAATATAAAACAATTATAATCCCTAAAACTCGGAAAAAACGCATCAACTAAGTGTTTATAAACCAGAAGAAATCTCTAAAGCAATAGAAATACATACAAATACATAAAAAAGAAAATGAAGAGAAATGCAATTAAAATCTGATACAAAGTTATCAAGAGGAGCTAGATCAGATGTCCATCATGTTTCTGTTCATTCAAAATTAGCTGATGAATCATTTCAACTTCTTTAATTATTATTGTTTATACGAAAATTTCGAATGCCTCCTCTACACATCCGCTTTCCCATTAATAATACCTAAAACAAATGAAATAAATTCATTTTATCTAATAAAGAAAAATGGACGGGCGGACGGAGCTCCACATTTTCCACAGAAGTTCACTTACAGGAGATCGTTACTTTGATGAAGTTATCTTTCTCCATACACTTCTTTTCCGGGATGTCACTGGTACGGACTTTGTCCTTATGGATGGCAATGCACGGCCACACAGAATTATGTTGTTAAGGAACTTCTGTAAAATGAGACATTCACAGAATGGATTGGCTGGCCTACCAATCTGATTTAAATCTCATTGAACATGTATGGGATACTTCAGAGAGATGCCTGGTGGCACGATCTTACCTTTCGGAGAGCACTAGACAACTAAAACAAATGTTCCTTGAAGAATTGGAAGACTCACCCTAAGAACGGTTAGATAAAATGGTGTTGAGTATTGACAGATGGTGCAACACAAGTACTGCAGCTAGGAAAGATCATAATCCATTTTCAAATTTTGCTTACATATGAGTCCCAGAAAAGCAAAAAAGAAAATTCAAGATGAATTCTATTTAAAGTTAAGCAATGCATTGCATAAAGATGACTAAAAGGCCTAAAAGGGGCAGTACATATTGTAGCATAAATAAACTAGTCAAACTAAATTTGACTACTTTAAATTTGTACTGCTCCCTTTAGATAGATTTACAAACTAATTGTGGGTAAAATAATCTCAAGGTAACGGACCTGACATGAAGGTGGAATAGTAATTATTTCTACTGATTTGTTAAATTTATATCTAAACATTTTCAATTGTTTTTTTTATTTATTTTTTTTTAATTTTTATTTTATTTTATTTTAAATTGTAGAAAAACATTTATAGTTTCTTCTGGGACACCATATGTAAGCAAAATTTGAAAATGGGCCTCATATGCCTTGCTAATGCTCTTTCGTTTATGGTTCTTCTCCACACAGTTTTCTGTGCTAACGCAATTCTGTCAATGAAGCCTTTTCTATTCGTTCCGTACTGTATGCGCACTATTCATTTTTTGGCAGGATTTTTCATGCTTCTTAAGTACTGCATTGTGCCTTCGTAGTATGAATTTCATGTCTACCAGTTGATGTTTTGCGAAATTAAGGTTAAAATCAGAATTTGCCTAAATTTTGCCTTCTGAATGCATAGACAACAAATGTTTTCCGAAATACTATAAATTGTACAATTTGTTACCATATTTTGGTTTCATAGTTTACTGCCAAGATTTGGGATAAATACTTATTTCACCTTGCAACTGCTAGTTTTTGCATTATATTCGCATTACAATACTGCGTATACTTAGCTTTAAACTTCAAATTAATTTCTTTTTGCAAATAATTCCCGATATTTAGTTTATTTACACGACTAAAAGGGAAAAATGTTTACTCTTTACTGTACCATTCTTTAGAGAAGTAAATATTTGAAAAATGTTAACGATGCTGAGGTAAGAGAAGAATTCCTTGAAAGAATTTCGATTTCTTTAACTCTTTGCTTAGCTATTTATTTTATTGTTGGAACTTATTTATACATTACAATTAATTTTAGAAAAGTTTGGATGCGTTTGTGCGAACTTAGTTTTATCGCTAATAAAATAAAAATAACAAGGTTCAATATTTTTATCCCTTACACTATTCAAGCTGAGGGAAATGTTGTCTGTAACAATTATTCAATGTGTCCCGTTTCCTAACATAAGCTTTGGTTAAATGGTTTGTTTGCGTGCGTAATTAATTCTGATTTATCAAATGCTTCCAATAACGTTTACCTTCCGTTTGCAAACATACAATTATTTGCCAGGCTATCAAACATGCAGTCTTCAGTTAATCCGTAATTATTAACATTGATGCAGGCTCTCAGACTTTTTTAGATGCCGAGCAGGTTATCAGATACTCAAAATCTTCGAAAACCAAATGCTAGATTTAACGATTTAATTGAACCATAATAACATAAATAAGAAACATAACTATATAAATACAGATTCTGCTTACAATCAATGGTAATTTCATGTTAAGGCTTTAAATTCCGACGAATCAAATCCTTGATATATCTGCTTGGTCTTAGAACTTCCAATGAAGCGTTTTTATAAACTGGTTTCTAGCAAACTTAGAAATGATTTTCATAAAAAATATAGAACGTACGTAATATTTCATCATCTTGTACAGTCTTGTAATTTTTACTTTCTGCGATTCTGAAATTGCTTTCTTCATAGCAGAAACTTTATAACTTCATATTTTGTTTATTTGTCAAATGCCAGTTACATTAGCCGTTAGGCCATTAAATTCCTTGCTTGCCAATAGCGCTGAAATCTACAAGAAACATTTGTCAGTGCCTGATGATCTTTAGGAGCCATCAACAAGCGGCAATGCTGTAGCAGATTTAACGTAACCCAAGGCTCACTACGAGAAGGCCTGCCACACTGCACCCCTCATAACTTCATATTTGAACGTCAATATGTTTAGTGCTTATTTGAAAATTTCAGCAATAATGCCTACCTACTTCATTACGAAAAATTAGCGAAACTTACAAAAAAAGAACCAGTTGCAGCATCATTGATATA
This sequence comes from Stegodyphus dumicola, assembly GCF_044657685.1. Lineage (NCBI taxonomy): Eukaryota > Metazoa > Arthropoda > Arachnida > Araneae > Eresidae > Stegodyphus > Stegodyphus dumicola. The sequence goes on from NC_140781.1 coordinate 190,661,071, forward strand.
TTATTACAAAGCCGCATAAAATGTCAAATTGTATTCTAAATTGGTATCTAATATGTAGAATCACAAATAAATGCTTCTGATTTCAAACACCTTGACATACTGAGACTAAACCATTCGAATCAAGCATTTGGATGATCTGAAAAACGGGATAGTTAGATTTTATTTTTTCTCTATCTCAAGTACCTGTTCACAGGACTTTTTTCATTTATCTTAACTTTTATCTGAACAAAGGCAAGAGAGTAAAAAAAGTAAATTTTCGATAAAAGGTAAAAACGTAAAGCACATTTTCGACATAACAGAGCCCGAAATTCACATTTTCAGGAAGATTAAACAATGAAGTTATTCTGTACTTGCCCAAACGTACATCACATTTCTAATTACTGTATATAAAGAACTAAAATTAATTTTATATACGTCAAGGCTCTAAACCTTAGCCAAAAATCGTTTTTTAAATATTTCTGTACCAGATTTAAACAAAGGAATTGCCTTTTATCTACATAAAATTCGTAATCTATTTGTATTCAACCAAAATTAAATTAATAATTAAATTATTTTTATTGAACTTAAATAATAGTAAAAGTTAGGAATTTTATATATCATTTCTGTAGCTAAAATCTCCCTTATCTAATATCTATGCAAAGAAACCTGATCAAAAATGGAATTTTTAGATAGACAATTTTTATTAGTTAATAGTGAATATTAAGTATATTGCATAAAAGTATTTTCTTGTGCGAAAGTTAAATTAACTACGGAAATAAACAATGCACAAATTAAATTAAAACGATTCATTTTAAAATGCACTTGCCGTTTCCTCATGCCAGTGGTTTTAATTGTGCATATTTCTTTTGTAACACTAACAATAAACTTTTAAAAATATAGAGAAAAATCATTTTAAAATAAAATAAGGATACGGTTTTAGGAGAAGCGATTTGTCGTTGTGTATTTCTGGCGGTACAGTAAGAAACAATCAGCGTTCGTAGTTTATAATTTAGTCATCAGTACTCAAAACTCTACACAGGAATAAAGAACAAGTACAGAAATTAAAAAAAAAAAAAAAAAAAAAAAAAAAAAAAGAATCTGAGATTGCTTCCTTGACCAACTTATTTTTTGCTTCTCTTCAATAATACCCTTATTTTTATTTTAGTTATGCTATTTTATTTTTGAATGTATTAAAACATCTTATATCGCTCAATAATTAAGTAAGGCTTTGACGTTTGTTATCTTATTTTTCGATGCATATTGGTAAAACTGATGTTGGTTCAAATTACAAGAAACTTATATTTTTCGTGTTTTTATTTAAAAAATCAACAATAATGGTTGGGTAACGATCATATATGTTCTTCTTGTAGTAGATCATATATATTATACTCACGGCCTGATTATTGCCTACATCCGGATATAAAGCCACAGATGTCAGGGTTCTCCAATTCACTTTGTAATATCTATTAATCATACTTTGGGGTAACAAAAGAAAGGAAATGGTCATTGTGGTCTCTTCTACTCATCTACGGCGCGGAAAGGCTAATCTACGGCCCGGATTGTACTAATCAGTATCCCAAGTAGCACTTTTCTCTTTATCTACATATTGAAACCTGACAAATTTTTATTCAAAAACATAGAAAATGGCTGAGAAAGTAGTTTAACTTCATAACCTAAAGAATAGATTAAACGGACTGCACATAAGGCAGACTCAATAATTTCCATGCCAATTAGTTGCATGATTTCAACTGTTATGATGCAAAATTTACACAATTTATAATTTTTGAGGTTATATTGTGTAATTAGTTTATAAATTTTATGAAAAATTCATAAAGAATCGTATGTTCTTAAACACATTACAAAGGCCAAGTAATCTAAATAACTGGTTTCTCGGACGACCGCAAATCTTGTGCGATTCCTGCACGTTAATGCAAGAGGGAAAATGTAATGTACCGTTTAGCTACAGAATTTATAGACTGTATGAATTAAGCAACTAAACAAATAAACAATGAAGCATTAGAAACGAAATATTTACACTCAATGCATTCTTTTTACCCTAAAATTAATGAAAATACCTGATTTCTGGGTAGGAAACTGACTGATTGATACATGAGACAATCTAATTTCTCCAAGCTACCTTCGTTTCAGAAATCATTTACTGAAATTCTCGAACGCTTCCTTGCGTATTAGGAAATCCAATACTATTATTTTAGCTTTGAGAATGCCATAATTTCTTCTTCAAGAATATCAACCAGTTAACATATTCAGTGTTTTATGTCAGAAATAAAAATATTCCTTTTGGATGTCATGATCGTAATGGTGTTAGATATAGTTATATAGAAAAAACTATTAATTTTTTGTAGTCATGTAATATCGTTACATATCCACAAATTTTCAAATCCAGCATAGAACATGAGATTTGCGTTTTTTGAATACAGCAAAGCACACTAAAGATATCTTTCTGCATGAAACATGAGAGAATGCTGCATTTATTAATCGATTAATTTACTCCTTCTCCTAACAAGGGTCAGTGGACAATGTCATTGAACTATAGTAATTAGATTCGGGTTCAAATTACTGCAAACAAGCTGACTGCATGAATGATCCAAATTTCCTTATGATCGCCTTCACTAAGGCATTCTTTTCCTTAAAAAATTGCGTTTATATGCCTTGCCGTATTCGAATAAAATCAATTATCATCTGCCATCTTTACAAAGCAAAGTGTACGCACTTATAAGTGGAAAGCAACGAATTAATAATACGTTGTCAAGTTTATCCAGATACTCACTAAACTAAAATATTACTCTAAATTAAGTATAGCAACCTTTAATTGTACTTAATTTTAAGAAAATAATTTCCTGTTTGAATAATTAACTTGAAGCTTTTAAGGCACATGTCCTGCTCATACCAGTACTATGTAAGGAATCATCGAACTATCTCGTCCGACTTTTTGTGGTGTAAGTATTTAGTACATCTGATTAGCATTATTTCATCTAGAAAATGGAAGTTTCATGTTCCCAATCCCTGCTAGATGGCGTAGTTGATTTTTATGGTTCTAGCATTAAAACTCCTAACAGGCTGCATGTTTAGATCGACATTTTTTCTCACTGGAAAATATCATGAGTATCATAGTATGTCTACCATTTTCAGTGAACATATTCCGTGCATTTCATCATAAAATGAAGGTTTTAGTAATTTTTAAGTGTAACTATTTGGTTGAAAATGTAGTTTTATTTATTGTTTCGTAGAATCCGATCTTAGCGAAGCGCCTTACCAATTAAATTTCGGCTTATTCCCATTAACCAAGAAAATGGTTTGCTTAATTTGTTAATTTGTACAGCTCAATGGAAGTAAAACTTCTCATTCTCAGATTTACTAGTATCAAATAAAGATAGTGGCTGTTTAACAAGAAATGAACCTTTTACAATTTATAATGCTAAATTGATTTGACAGGTTTATGAGCGCTGTACTTGAGAAATTATGAGCGTTTCTGTAATTAATTTCACGTTCATTATCAAATATAATTATGCAAATTTGAATTAGAAGTAAATACGTTTTTGTTTTAATAGTCATTGAAACTTCTGAACTTTTCTCAAAACAAAATTGCTGTTTTGTTGAATAACATAAAATAATTCAACTTTCAAAGCAATATAATAAAATTGGCAAAACATGTGAACGAAATATTAGAAAATAAATGTTAAAAATATTAGATATTTTGATTAAATTACTTCATTAATTTTAATTCAAATTTTTAAATCTGTCAATAAGTGGCATTCAATAGCAGTTACCATATTGGCTTCATCAAAAACGTTGCCAATGCTTCAATTAAACCAGGTTATTTTTGAGGAAAAAACTACGTACTTGCAAAGAAAAATCCGATACTATTAAAAATGTTTTTTATTGTAATTCAAAGCATGATTGTGTACAAATTATTTGGTGTATTCAGAGCTCAAGAAACCCATCTGGATATGCTACATATCATTTTATTTCTAAATCCTGTGGATAGAATTTGAAGGCCTCGTAACCATCTCCTCCTAATACCAGCCTCTCGAAAAGACTTTTAGATAAGGCAGATATTAATTCCTTCTATTTCGTAAAGACGCTTCAGTCACAAATGTTCGTGCCTTATCCAGAATTCGAATTCTACCTCGCAGGTTTGCTTTGGCTTTGAAGAAATGAACCAGGGATGGGAAATCATTATAAATAAAAGTAACCGATAAAACTTAAGGCAAGGTATATAATCCTAATTCCAATATACATCAAACCTAATAAACAACTTTTCTGCTTACAGCAGTGATGTGTAAATCTGTGTACTTGTTGCGCTGAATGGCAGAAATAAGTATAAGTACTTTGTTTCAAGTTTATGATTAAAAGATAAGAGAAAATATATAGTAGGGTTGTCAGGACTATTGCTCCTTCTAATTGATTCGGTAAACATCATAGAAATCCTAAGTGGGAACACGGAGCTTACTCAAGCTATGTTCGTGTGTACGATGAATAGACAAACGAGTTAAGAATGGTTAACTTTACCCTTTATTTCACACAGCGGACAGGCGCTCCCGAACTTCAGGATATAAAGACCAACACTTTGGGTCTAAAAAAGTAAAAAATAAGAAATATTCACTTAATAATTAACTTGGCTAAATAAGAATTAAATTTAAATGCGTCACAGAAACTAGTAACGCAAAGATTGGCCTTTTCACACTACATATGTAATGAGCTAAATGCAAATACTACACTACGTCTAGTGCATCAGCAGAAACTTCTTAAATACATTTTACAGTTTGCAAACTCATTAGCATAAAAATCCTACTCGCGCTTATTCTGGCCGGAAATTTAAAATAAGAGAGGATAGCAAAGTTTAAAATAAAATATACGTTAGTAAAACTTAAATCCTTATAGGATAAACAAAGAAAACATACAGTTTTTGAACTGAGACAAAAATATCATTTATACATCACGGACATAAAAGCAAGCAAATGTCCAAATTCATTATTAAATGTAAGTTTTGATAATTGTTTAAAGAAAATATTTTGTTTAATCTTACGCTAATAATATTTCTGTGTCATAATCTGTATAACGTCCTATATTTTATACGTTAATAATAACCTTAAAGTAAGTAGTAAAATGTGGCTCTTAGCAATATAAACTTTGAATAAGTTTAAATTTATTAGCATTTATTAAGTACTTATTAATACGGTATTAGCAGCTATTATTTCATTCATAAACTTTATTCATACTATTTCTGAAAATTATTCGATTGACGATATCTTAACAACTGAAGCACCTTCCTCATCTCAACTCCGGTAGGGAATCCCTCAATACATTTTTTATTATCATTTAAAACGTTTTCTCATTTATTGCTTATATATCTATCTGAGAAAGCAAAGGGACTTTACTTCAACATTCAGTTTGAAATAAGCAGTTTTCTACGACAAAACTCCAGGAAATCATTCATCAGATAGAAAGCATTAAGCAGATAAGTTTTCCTTGCTTTCATGGTCATATATTCCATATATGCATGTTAATAAGCATTCTTCTCTTCCCAGTAAGATAATATCCTTTCATAGATAACTCTGATAATATCTTAATCACAGGTTTGAATTATGGACATCCAATCAGCTAGACGAAATGTGACTTAAATACACGTTACGAAGACAGTTTCATTAAGAGTTTTGCTATTATTGTTCGGAAGAAGAATATCTTCAGTTCATTATTCCATTTTAAAACCCATTCATTAACCATTGCTGGTGTCATTCAAGCGTTTGAACCACAGTTTTATTATTTCTAATATCGCGATTTTATTCTGGTAGGAAAGAAAACAGTTTCATAACATCTTGATGATATTAAATGATTTGTTGCAGAAACTTTGAAGGTTCCTTTTCTATTTTAATCGCAGCAGATAAGAAACTTCAAAGATTTTGTACACGAAACACAGGATTCCGATAATTTGTTTACAAAATCTAGACGATAACATTAATTAAATCCTATTGATTTGCGGTTATTATGCTTCGCTTTAAAGATAATGATTTATTCTTTAAATGACGTCATACCCGCTGTTAAGTTAGAAGCACAGCATTTTCTATTAACTTTCAAGGGAACGCTCAATAAACGTAAAGAATATTAAGAGTTCAGTAATTTTATTAGTCTGATTAGTCTGATTCGGCTTTTACGAAAAAATTGTTGCAATATTTTAACTCCGATTCCTCGCTGATCAGCGAGAACAAAACAGCAACAAAACAGATCCTTGTTGCGGTTTACTTACCGGATTCAGAAATCACTTAAGGCTTAGATTTAGCACCTCAAATGATATGTGATCATAATAGGCTTGATTCTGGGGCTCATGATCTACCGGTGAGTCACAGCAAGGCTCAAGTTTGTGACCGCATGTGTGTGTTGTATTGTGACTTATCGCACTTCTCTGATAGTAACATCACAACAAGTCCACGAAATTCATCGTGGCAAGGAAAGCAAGATTGCGCCTGTCGTTGGTAAGAGCTTTGAGCACCATACAGGTGACAGTATGACTTCGCTCAGTTCCACCCCCAGTTGTGATGAAGAGCACCACGAGGGAACGGGTCCGAATGTCCCCCACAGCCTTTTTTCAATACCACCAACCTCTCGAGAGGACTTTCGGCTCGCCATATATTTAGAGTGCCCTATGCCGCAAAGTAGTATACATTTACAAGCATCCATGCCTACTACGGGATTCGAACCCAGGCCTTCGGTACCGCAGTAGGCTCCCCCTAACGAGTATACCGTCTGGGCGGTTGGCGGCATGTACCAGTGATGGGTCACCTCTACAGTTTTATATGGGAATATAAATGCATTTGGCCTCCAAATGACTTTAGTCAAATCGGTCCCAAATTGCAAACGTGCATATTTCATAAATGTATTTCTTAATTACTCGTAAAAATATACAAAGTTCTAAAATTTTGGAAATAATGCTCATTTTGTTTTATTAAAAAATTGTGTTCAAAATATATATGGGCTGGAATTTTCCAGAAAGCATATTTTTTAATGCTTTCCAGAAAAATAAGTAAAGTAGTCTCAAAAGTAAATAAAACTGATATAAAATACCATCTTGCCTTCCATACATAATAATCTGCAGTCTTTGTTTTACAAAGTTATTTTACGAATTGAAAATATACTTAGGTTTAAGATCTGGAAAGATCTAATATAAATGTGATGTACATATTTCGATAGAAATATAATGAAAGTTATCAAAATCAGAATGAATTATACGTGATGATGATAGCCAATGCATGAATATTTAACATAGCATACATACATTAACATATACTTGAACATAATAATAAAAATTCCAGTTTTGAAAATACTAGCTAAATACTTTATGATAATGTGGAAAGTAATGTGGCTCGCTCGTGTATTTTACCCTTATGCATATCGGCAATCAACGTGTTAATCCATCTAAGTGTCCCTGGACTTTTGACAACACATTGTATTTTCATTTTCACCATTTCTATGTGATCATATTTATTTATATGAACATTCTATTTCCTGTAAATCAATATGTGTATTTCTAAGATCTTTATTCTACGCAAAAAAGAAACACCTTTCCTCTGCACTACAGGTAGAGTTTAGGAACTATATAGTAATTTCTCGTAAATAATTTATCTTTATTTAGGAGTCTGTGCTCGCGAGCACGCATATACACACACATATTATAAAAAAAAATTAAGAGTGGATATCATACAAAGTCTTTTCTGTAACCAATCTAACACAGTATTCGTTGAATATAAAACCAGGGTGGTATCACTATTGCTTCGATCTACTAATCATTAACTTACATGTAATGTTTAGATTTTAGGTTGCAAGTTTCATGTTGATTGTGTTAACAATATTACGGGTTAGTTTTGCTCACTTATTCATTCTGCATTCTGGTTAATATGCGGAGCGAAGAATTATAAAATAAAATTATTCTAAATATAACAAGTATTGACAAAACGCAAGATTATGCTCATTATCAGATCACTTAATTCGCCCATAAGAGAGTTAACCAATATTATTGCTTTAATTGTAAAGCGTTAGTTGCAGCTTCGAAAATTTTAGCTGATGCTTTTTAATTTTATAACTTCATTTAGAGTTCAAGCTGAGTGAGATTTTAATAGATGTCTAGGGCAGTACTTTACCGGGAGGCACAGATGATGGATAAACAGTTAACAGTTTCAAGCAAGACGCAGTAAAATTTAATGGAATCTTGGACAAGAATTTTAGGTTTGAAGCTGGTAAGCATTTAAAATGCACACGAACATCAAATTCCACTTCACGACTCACCAAAATAACGTGTAAAATTTTTCTTAAGCATGTAAGGATTATGTTAATTTTATTAACAGTTAAATTTTAAGTTAAAGTTCCTTTCCTGTCAAATTCTTAACTTCAACTTACTACTTCCGGCCAGAACGTAGTTTTGGAATCTTGCTGAATATTTATTGAAGAGGAGCGGTACTTAAACCACGAAGTTACTTACAGAGGCAGAGAGAATCAGAGTTTCTGATTTACGCGCGTCTGCCTTTTTGGCCACTCTCTCTCTCAAAGATGTTATTACGCTCGGCCGTCCTCAGGCCCTTGCTAGCCTTCGTAGTCAAATAAGTTAAAGGGCCAACTCGATTTGAACCTTGATAACTTCGGCTATACGTTTTTAGTTAATCTTAGTTTTATTTTAATTCTTAGTCTTTTAAGTTTAAGCCCAAGTGCGGGCTTTGTTTGTTCACTCCCAGGCGGAGTTTTGTTAAATCTTATTGGAATAATAAAGGGTTAGTTACCCTTCTATCTTGTTGTTTCTTGTCACCGAACTCAAGCGATTATTCGCTTATCAGTTCTTAGATTCTTCACTTCCAACATTAACTTAGAAGTCCGAAGTGAGGAACTCTACAAGCATTATATCTCATTTTTATGTTTAAATACATACTGAACGATTTCAAGTCTAGAAATTTGTTCGATAGAACATGGACAACAGTAAAATCTCATAATCTTATAATCGTGCAAAATGGGCATCCAATTCTAATTCTACTAGGTTTATAATTTACTTTAATGTTGTTTATTATAATCTAGGTACACTAAAATTTAACATTATAAAAATTAAATTTTAGCTAATACAAAATTATAAATATAATCCTTTCTTGCAACTACGTTTTGAGAGCCATTAAAATATATTGTTTATTACGTCTGTATACAAACCCATCTTTTTCTCTCTATAAGAGAAGCTTATAAATCACATATTCAAAATCTCTTTTGTTCCTTTATTTTAGTTTTCTGTCTCAAGAAATTTTGTTAAAATATTTGCACTTCAAAATATTAATTAATATATTTTTAAGTTTTCTAGAAACACTAGTTCTTAAATAAGACTTTTAAATCTCCTACAAGGTTATTGTGAAATTAACTAACAGCTTCATTTGAATTATTTACAGTTACAAAATGCTTCTAATAAAAATTAAAGACTTATATTTACTTTATAAAGTACGTATTTGAGAAATAATGTGTGCTCCATATCTATAACATATACATGCAAAGCAAAATAACAACACATTTTGAATGTCATTAAATTTTATCATTAAAGCATCAATATTTAAATGCTTTAATTTGCCCTGAAAAAATTGAATAAAATTAATTGGCATTTTTTTAAATATATTTATTTCATTTATAGATGAAACGATAAGCAATGAATAAGTGAAAGAATCCGGTTACTTACCTCAGAATGAATATTTTATAATTGTTTATGATATAAGTCATTTATTGAAATATTTTCTGTATACGCTGTACTAAAACTACATCAAAAAATTTATTTTAGCTATTCTAATTCTCAGTTCGCTTTGTATTTGTAAGGTATTGGAGAAAACAATATAATACAATGAAACAGAACGTTCAGACACATATGGTAAGTAAAAAAAAGAATAGGCAAATGGTGAAAAATAGCTTAACGGGTGCAAACATTTCTTCACCATTTCACATTTCATTGTTGCTTGAAACAAATCATTCGGAGATTCTTGGGATATAGCGTTCACTCAATACTCGCTCTGTTGCTACAGAAGACGTGATAAATATTCCTCAATGTAAACATTTTTCTGAATCATCGTTTCCCTATGCTGTTTTTCCATTCAAAGTTTTCGAAATTTTTTGCAGCGCACAAGTTTTCACAAACCTTTACTTTTACTGAATGTTTTAAGATTGCCTACTTGTGCTGAACACAGCAAACGGAAATTTGGTTAAAATGAAGATTAAAAGAGAAAGAAGCTTTTCGATTCAATAAAATTTAATTACAGGAAATATCAAAGAAATTATTGCATCTATAACAGTAACTTATTGTTCCTCTAAATTTTTAAAACGCTATGTTGCGTAATTTGTACGCTCAGTAACTTTGAAATTCTTCCATGTGAACAAGCATGAAAACAGTCAATTCAAACAGATGGCAATTCTTCAGGAAATATTGAAGTCAAAGCTATATTATAGTTAACACAGAAAGTCATGGGACTGACTAAATCAAAGAGAGCTGCAATTAATTTTCTGTTGTATCTGCAAAATTGCTACTTCAGAAACAAAAGATAAATAATTCAGTAAAACAAAAGATGAATCTGTTCAATCCTATTAATTGAAATATGTATCCTTTATGATAAGTATAAAAATTTTTTTAAATAATTCAAAGTTTTGAATAAATTTTTGGTATCCGATAAAAATACGAGACGCATAACGATAAAATATACCAACAGCTTGCGTGAGATTCTAACGCAGGATTGATGCATGTCCTGCACTTCCAACGCTATGTCGGCTCATTGTCAGTGGCACTAATGAAGTAAGCCCCTCACTGAATACCTGTATTTCGTCCAAAACTGGCTTTGGCTAAGTGAATAGGATTGCCTGCATCTGGTTTGTGTGGTTTTCCTTCTATGTATCAGGATTACAAACCAGCATTCCATGGAACGTCTTCCTCAAATGGAACTTTTCACAAACTTATTCCTTTCGAAGACACTTTTTCACTTTTTTATTGCATTTTTTTACGGGACAACCATTTACAGAGTTGAATGAGCATTTCAGCCATTAAACCCATTATCAGAGATATTTTATAAGCTTGAGCTGCATGATTTGCTCCCTGGGTCTGTCCTTAAATGTCAATATGAAGCTGAATGCATAACTAGTCATTCAACCGGGTAACTGATCAAGGTTCATGAATTGAGAAAAGAGTCTGTTAGTGTGATGAATTATTTATTAAATAAAATTTATAATTTTTTTCTGCTATGTGCGAAAACGAGGGTGCATGCATTTTCATGGGTCATGAAAGACCATTCCTGGTGCTGAATGAATTTACGTTAAGCCGTTATGATAAGACGTTAAGCTGGCTTTTAATTTCCTAAAAAGAAAATTTCGTTTTGTTATGTCTTTTGGTTGCTTTTATTTAAGCACAATAGGGCTTAGTAGTCTTAGAAACAAATAGGAATATAAAATTCTAAATTCAGATAGCCCCAATTTTATCATTAAAAGATCCGTATACAATATCCTACTAATTATAAAACACTGTCTTCTGCGTGATCTGGACCACAAATTAATATTACTTTTAATGCACAGATTTTCACTGTTGATGCTCAGAAATCAAAATTTATAAAAAAAAAAAAAAAGATATACTGATGTTGAAAAGTACTTTTGAAGATTTAATATAATTAAACACATAAGCGAGAAATGAATGAGATAAGAATATTTAACGTTAAAAACATGTCACATGCTAACCTCTTACCATAAAAAACAAAAGTTATCAAAGAAACATGCAGAAGAACAAAGACGTAATATAAAAAACTTACTCTGAAAATATGGAAAAGAATTCCAAAGAAATTTTATGGGATTTCCTTAGAATAATCTTAAATGCTATGGAACTTTGTATTAAAGTAATTCCCGATTTATCTTCAGAGAGTTAACTTCATTAAAGTGCTTTTTTTAGTTATAAAGTACAAAAATGTTTCAGCTTTGAAAAGAGATTACATTCTTACAGTTGACAGGAAATTTAAGACGTTTCTGGTCCAATTCTTAGATTCTGCAAATCTTTTCACACTCATTTTTTACACTCTTTTACCGAACCTTTTCTTACTTTCACACAAATTTCTATGTGCAAATAATTTAAAACTTGTGCAGCTTTTGTCTATGAATACAGATAAAAATATGTAACTGAAAAATGAATTAAAGGTTATAAAACTAAAAGCATATATTCTGCACGCTCGCTTAATATCCTGAGTAATAGATAAGTTATGCATATAATTATACAAAAGTCAGCCTTAGGTTGGCGTTGTTTTATAAAAGATTATTGATTTCGAAGATTCTTCAGAAATATAAAATATTCTGCTACTTGAGAATACTTTTGTTCCTTGAAGAAGAGGGACCTGTTTGTTCATCTTCTCGGAACAAAGAGTTTTCTGAAAAACTCTTTCAGTTTCACAGAATGAGTTTTACCAAAACTTAAATTTGATATTAGAGTGTTTTTCTTCCATTTAACTGCAAGATGTCTGATTCCTTGGGAAAAAGTTTTTTTTTTTTTTTTTTTTTTGGAAAGAAAATCACTTTAGGTTTCACATGCAAAACTAACGAATAGGTGTCTTAACCTTTTACATGCACTTATTTAACTTGCTCCAATATAAGTCTTAAATAAAACATTTAATTAGTTAAAAATGAAATGCTTCTTTTTATTTTATGCTTTGTAGGGTTTTACTTAATCTTTCTAATGATTATTTTTATTTTGGAACAAGCTCTCCTATACAGTCTACTTTTACTTCCATGCCAGAATGAGTTTTCAGGATTATGATTTATGCAAATGAGGTATCAAGGAGCATTTAAACTGAAATCTGTGTCACTTCAATGGGAGAGCGTATTCTGCCTTTCAGCAACTTTGATGATATTAGTCTAAGTTTACTATTCTGCGGATGTACCGCCAGTATAGCCGATGATCTTTAAATAAGAGCCAACTCCAAGAGTTGATTCTGTTCTCCTTCGCCTGATTAAATTTATTTAGCAATATATTAGTTTTATATGTTATATTTTGATTTAAAGCCAAGGTGGAGGCTTATTGTACGCCCGAGAGGGAAGATCTGTTAATTCATTTTGAGTTGGAATAAAGGGTAATTTAACTCTTCACTTACAAGAGCTATCACTTACAAAAACTCGGAGAATAGTCGCTACACAGTTCTTCAGTATTCTAGCTTCTAAGAAACTCTAGTTTAGCTAGGATATTACAGCTTCTTATATTTTTCTATTATCTGAAAGTTTAGCTGCGAATATCTTCAACAATTTTTGCTTTTATTTTAAATCTATTACTTACTTAGCGAATTATCCATCCATGCAAATGAGTACGGTTTATAGCAAATAATAATTTACAGGAAATACAGTAAAAAGCTGCCTGAATCAGATCGAGGAGTACAGGATTTCAACTGTACCTTTCTACCTTGAATGAGAGGCCTTAGACTAATATTTTATTTATTTATTTAAGTATGAGTCTATTTGTCTAACTAAAATGCCAATTTGAGACTTAATAAATTTTAAGTAGTTCATATTTTAAAAGTTGTTGATGAATATTATTTATAATAATTTATTTCTAAACCATTCTTAGGCTTACACTTTTTATTAGCAGGTCTAAACTCTCCTATCAAATGTAAATTACGAGCTTTAAAATATTTGCAATTATTAGTTTCTAATCATGCTTCTTTTCGACTATTTCTATCATTACATTATTTACTTCCTAATTTTTTTAATTATTAGATTAATTTGAAATCAAGAAGTAGAGATGAGAAGGTTATTATATTTTTTATGTCCAAACCATGAAACTCAAATTATTCTTAAAAATGAATCTCACAAAAACTATTTGATAATATTCCGCTAAATAACTCGACACTTAATTTGAAATATTAATGAGAATTTGATTATGGCTTGTTAATTTTGAGTAGATTATTTAACTTCATGTGAAGTTTCTTTCATTTTGATGAGTAGCATTTTAAATCGGTATGTGTATTTTGTGAGTTTTGTATTAAATTTCGTAGAATTCGAGGGTAACAGATAAGCATAAAATTCATTCTCTATGTTAGAAAACGTGAAGACAAGTTGCAAAATCAATACCTATGTAAATAATTTAGTATTAACAAATACTATAGTTTCATATGTTACAATATTAGTTACTTTACTTTATGTTTCAAAAAATTCTATGGATTCCTATTTTCTTTCTTTCTAAAATGCAAAATGAATGTTTATATAGTTTGGGTAAATAATCCTTTTCTGTTATCAAAGAAGATGAGCAAACGGTAATCATGTAACCCAGTGAAGACTTTTTGGATACTCATGTGACACTTTAAATGAATTTTACAAATAATGAATAACATAAGTATGAAAAGAACTTATAATGTCATAAAATATTACACATAATGTAATTTTGTAAAAATGGATTTTAAATAAGCATTATGCGAAATGTATACATTTACAAAACCCAAAAATATTGAAAATGTTTGCATGAATAAAATATATATGATATATTTATTAATGGATTATTAGTCCAAAGGGGCTTTGTCCCTGAAGGACTATTGTTTTCGTTTTTTGCGATTTTGTGTTGAAAACTTTAAAAGGCTGTATTACTTTTCAAATCGTTGCGACGAAATACTATCGTCCTGTATTATGTTTGAAGAAATTAAATAATGAAGAATCTTCATAAATGCATGTATGTTTCTCTCATTGTTATAAAACAACGGTACCTAGAGCCATCCAATTTTGAATAACTTAATCCCACTGCGAATATGGGCGTCTGAAACCCCAAATTTGAAATTTGTAATTTGTTTTATTATAGATTTCATATTTTGTAAACCTTTAACGAATTTTTGATCAACAAACTCAACGATTTAAAAGCGAGCAATGTCAACACTCTATGGGGAAAAAAAATTTTTTATCGCCAGCGCGCGGAACTGTGTATCGGAAATTCTAAAGCTATGTGCATTTTAAAATTATTTTGCGACATTCCTGCTGAAATGAATTTTTATGTTTTAAGTGCGAATATCATGATATTTAATAAATAAAGGTAACACGCAAAACGTTCAAAAAACGCTCCTTTGGACGTAATTTAAAATCTGAATTTCAGATTTTTTTAAATATATTATCTTCTTTGATAAAGGTAGTTAGAATTCTATTGAAATTTATAAGCATATTTAAAAACTGAATCTTGAAAACAGCTTTTAAAAGGGAAACATCAAAACTGAATCTTGAATAAATTGAAAATGGAAATGTCGCGGGTAGGCATTTTTCTCAATTACGAAAATGCAACTTACTCTTACACCAATATAGTTTGATTTTAAAACTGATTTTAAAATTAATTTTAAAACTTGACTACGCAGCGCTTTTACTTCCATCCTTCTCACTTAAACTCTACTTACTTAGCTTAAACTCATCTTACTAAAAAGGTGTTTTTAATAATAATTCTTACTTGAAAAAGACGAAGCACCTTCGCATTTAGTAATTATTGCTAATTGATAGCAAGTTAGTTTGTTTCCCTTGAAAGGTCAACTAATTTCCGGTCAATGACGATAATTACTTGGTTTATTGATTACATTTTTACTTTAAACTGTACCTTTTTAAAAGTTTCCATTTTCAATTTATTCAAGATTTATTTTTGATGCTTCCATTGAAAACATTTTTCAAGATTCAATTTTTAGATATCCTTATAAGTTACTTCATTTCGATAGAATTCTAACTAACTTTATCAAAGGAGATAATATACTAAATAATTCATTAGTATGTAAATTATTATTTCATTATTTTGAAGCTTTTGAGCAAGTATTAAGCAATTTATTACGATTAATTAAACTGTTTACTTATACATGTTTCTATATATATTGTATTAAAACAATATATATATGTATATATATATGTACAGAAACCACGATATGAAATCTTTAATTTCATAGCAATAAAATTATTTTCTTTTTAATCATTTACACGAAGCAGATTTATTTTATTACACTAGATAACGATTTTTAATATCTTCCGGTTAAACTTAATGTAGCAAAATATTTTTTCCCTTCTTTTGTGAATTCAAATAATGTATTAGAACTAACTACAATTACTAAAAAATTCCATGTGTTTTTATTCAATACTGAATATTAATAGGTAAATAAACTATTCCGTTTTGATTGGACAATTTGCCTTAATTGGCCTCTAAATTTGCATTCTTATGCAAATGATCAATATTTGTAGTTGGCTGCACCGTGTGGTTTTGACAACAATTATTAACACGTCGGGTATTTTGATTGATGTTGTTAACTTCCTTAGTACATAAGGATCGATTTAGTGTTCATTTAACACTTTATCAGATACAACTGCATTTATACTTCAACATCGCATAATATTATTTTAAGTTTCGAAAAAGATTACTATCTATCCAATAAGAAGGAAATGCATATTCTTAAAGGAAAAACTAGTTAAATGATATTCTTCGAGCACTATAACGTACTTGAGTAACTTTTAGATGTGACTTATCAAACTAGACTGAACGTTTTATCTTAATCTAATTGTTTTCAGCATGTGTGTACGGTGGTTAGATAAATCCCTCCAGCTTTGGTATAAAATTGCAATTTAATACATATTAATAGGAAATAAAATATGAGTGCGTTGAAGCTGTATCTTTTACAGAATTCTAACTGTTATCACAATTGACTGGAAACATGTAAGACACAAAAATTCTAATATTATATTTAAAAGGCATTCTTGGGAAATCTCATTCCTGTTTCTCTAACATTTAAATCTTCATTTCGTAAGAGCATGCATTTTAAGAGACTTTACACGTAAAATCATAGTAAATGCTAAAGTGCTCTCATCCTAGAGCTCTACGAAGGAACGTTATATCGTCTCATTATTCGATTTTATTAATGTGCTTTTGTCACAACAGAAGTCCCAGCTGTTGCTTACACAAGCATTTGAAGACATTAAAACGGAAGTTCTTCATAAAATGCTCGCGCTGAAACTAAAATCACCCTTCTCATCATAAAAGTTATGGTACTGCTTTTCTGTCATATAAAACGTGGGTTTGTCATCGTAAGAATAAACTGATAAAATCAGAATGACTAAAAAGACTAATATAACAACGCTTAGAAAAAGGTTTACAGTCATTTTCCTTAAATTCTTGTTTCAAGTCATAATGCTGAACTAATAAATTGCTGAACTAATTCACTTTTCCGTCTTTCTCTTCGATCATTATTTGTATCTCATTCGTTTAATATGAGAATATGTTATATCGGAGTGAGAAGTGTACCTATGTGCTTCTTATATCATGCCTTATTTTAGAAATGAGTATTAACTCTTTAAATGCTGGGGGCACGGCTATACTGTATAGGCATACAATATACAGCAGTATACGACAGAAATTTCGTGGAAGATTTATAATGGTAAAAATTTCATGGTATTCTTCACCCCTTTCCGTTAGCTTAATACTAAGGTCTGAAGATTTGAAAATGTCAAATAACATCACATCAAGTAGACTAGAAGAGAAACACGCTAATGTGACAATCAAAATCGTAAAAAAACAACCTTATATTTAGCATAGGTATAATGAAACACTCAATCGATTTCGAGGGCAGCTAAAGGTCCCTCCTCATCAGGAGAAAGAAATACATAGAAAGAAGAAAATAGGAATCACAGAAATTATGAATCTATTATGAATTCAATTGATCCAGCCATCCAATTCACTCTTGAAATTGAATCCAACAATTCCCTCCCCTTCCTCGATATTCTTATAATCCGCAATGAAACCGATTTTAGCACCACTGTGAACCGTAAACCCTTTGCAGTTTGTTTACCACCCCATGCCAAGTCATGCCACCCTGTTAAGCAAAAAATGGCTTCTTTTTACTATTATGTTTTCCGCGCGCTAAAAGTTTGTTCCTCTGAATCTTTGCTTACCAATGAACTTAATTATTTGAGAGCAGTTGCGATTGACCGTGGATTTTCTCCCGTGATTATTGATAAAGCCGTCAAAAAATTTTCATATTCCCATCAAAGAAGACATTCCACTGTTAGAAATAATATCAATGACCTTGTCGTGCTTCCATTTTATCCTTCTGTTAGCTATAAAATTGCACGGATTCTCCAGAAATTCAATTTTCAAGTCGGTTTCTCCCCTATTAATAAAATTCACCCTTCGATTCTAAAAGATTGCTTTTCTGTCTTGAATTCTTGGGGAATTTATAGTATATCATGTCAGTGTGGTTTAAGATATATTGGCCAAACAAAAAGAGCGTTGAAGTTTCGTATCAAGGAACATGAATCTTATGTCAAAAAAGGGGAAATTAACAAGTCTTCAATAGCGTATCATAGCTGGACTTTTAACCATAATTTTGATTTTGGGTCTGCAAAAATCATCCAAAAGGCTTCTTCCATAGGCGAATTGGATTTTCTTGAGGCTTTTCACATTCACAAAGATTTAGAAAGTTTAGTTAATGATTTGAAGTCCAATCCAGTCCTTCCTAATGCCTTTAAAATTCTACTGTCTTAATTCAATTATTTTTGCCGATAGATGGCGTTACCTCCTCGCGTTTGGTACTACCAGAGGGTATAAAAATCCGTTCAGTGGTTGCTTTCCATTATTTGAAGTTCAGATTTTGAGCGTAATGTGCATTTGCCCCTCGCTCCCTATTTTAACTTCGCTAATATTTCTTTATACTTGATCAGACAGCCTGGCTCAGTAAAAGTAGGCGGCCAGTGCAACTCTGATTAAAAATCTAGTTATAACCACGTGCAGTGCTGATAAGCACCACGTGTTTCTGTGATTCCTATTTTCTTCTTTCTATGTATTTCTTTCTCCTGATGAGGAGGGACCTTTAGCTGCCCTCGAAATCGATTGAGTGTTTCATTATACCTACGCTAAATATAAGGTTGTTTTTTTACGATTTTGATTATCACATCAAGTTTTTGACAAGATGCTTCCAAAAAATCTAAGCAAACAAAAATACGCTGTATTGTCTGTAGGATAGATAAACGGAAGCCAAACTCTAAGAATAACAACCAATTACCCCTTTTAATTTTGCAAGAATAGTGTAAAAAGCTGGTTAGGAGGATTTCGGAAGGCTGCGCATCCCTCAGCTGTTCGCGTGATAATTTGGTCAAGCGTTTAGGCCTTAAACCAGAACTAATAATTAAAATTCCTCGATCAATGAAATGTTATAAGCGTTTTCCTTAGGTGGAGACTAAGGAAACTCTGTCTTTCTATTGCGACGGCATCATCGGTGGCAATGAAAGATGTAGCTGCGACTCTTTCTTCTATCCTCCCTAATAGTAACAAAAGGTAAACTGGAAAGCTTTATAAGTAATGGACATGATTTTGTCTTTCTTTAAACTACAGCCTGGCTAAGGACCTGTTTCTATAGCCAGATGATAATATTACGACTAGCATTTAACCTTGCTGCAGTTTCAGTGAGTCATTTCCATCTAGCTGCTTGGTGGACATCTTAATGAATTACATATATTGTATCTCTGAGTTATCGTGCATGATGATTTGAGTATAAAATTTAAATACCTGATAAGAGACTTTTATAAACCAAAATTTCAACATATGGCAATACAATCTAAGCTTTAATATTAAGTAACCATTTTTAATTAGTGTTCATAATTAATTATGTAAAGGTTTTTTTCAATATGTATTATCGCCTTTAATTTCAATCCTATTCGTGCTTTTATCTTTTTTTTTATAATGCTATAAAGGAAAAGTTGTTTACTTCCTAATTTTAGAGGCCAGTGTATTTAAACATATGAGTCATCAATTTCTAAAATTAAGCGTTTCAGAGCTCAAAGCTTTAAAATTTGAAGACTAATTTACTCATATTTAAAGTTCCATAAAGTCACACTGAAATAAAAAGCCAAAATTCAAGGTAATAAAAAACATTGAATTGTATTCACCGAACTCTTATTTTCCCCTTCATTTCTTTTACTAATGAAAATGTTGCTTTTACGTCATGATTTCGGAAATAAATTTATGTAAAATGAACTTAACCATGATATGTAATTCGTAGATGCTGAATGTCACTGAGAAATGAGTTTACAAATCATCGCTTTAAATTGAAGCTGCGCAATTAGCTGTCGAATTTTTACTTCCGCTTGATCGATCACCATCTTAATAATCTTTTAATGATAAATTCCTTTCCTTTTGATGAAAGCAAAAAAAATCTACAATTCATCCAGTAAAATCTATTCTGGATAAAATATTTTTAATATAAAAGGATAAAAAAACTGGATAAAATATTTTTAAATTAACACATGATATTTGAAAATTGATTTGTATTCACATCCTTTCTACAGTAGGGGAATAAAACCTTTTATATGCTGTATAAACAGATGTAACTATTGTGATAAAGAACTTGATAGCTATATAGTTTCGGAAAACTGTCTTTGTTGACATATTCTTAAGAAACTTGACAAAAGACACTTTCCTGTCATTCTCAAAATCTGAATATATTAAAGATTCGTTAACATCGCATGTAAATCCATGTTTAAGGAAAAGGCGATTTTATTTTATTTTATTTATATTCGATTTTCGAAAATTTCATAACAGATACAAAGTAACCATATGTCTTAGCTATACGATTTCAACATAAGAATCAGAATAGTTATAGGTAGACAAAACAAATATATGTGCAATGAAATCATACGTCTTAGCCAAGTTTCAGCATTAGAACTGAGAAACTCGAAACATTTCTTGCGATGTGCCACCAGATTTAGTAGATTTCAATAATCGAAACCAGTTTTCTAGCTAGTATGGTCAATTACGGATGATCGGTTAGGCTACTTTAGTGGAACAGAAACGTTGATCTGCTATAAATGTTTACAATGTTCCAAGTAGATGAAAATTGTTTTATGTCTATGAATTTCATTCGGCGTTTCTATTTCAGGTCTTAGAGAAGCGGACTATGAGGCAATGCTTCTCTGCTGCAGGTGGCATTAACAAGCATGATAGTTTTTAGCTTTAACTGCTGTGAGAATTTTTTTCGCCGTAATTAGTGTGAGCGGTCTGCTTTAAAGAAACGCGTAAAATACATACTTTTTGTTTTTTGTTTTTTTAAGGAATGTTATAGATACTTTATGCATATTTATGGAATTCTAATTCATTTAAATTAATATATTTTAAACATAAATCATTTGATTTTACGCAGTTAAATTCATATAAAGGTATGAGTATTTTCTTCGTTTTAAGGAACAAAGTTTTTAAAGAACAAAGATTTTATTAAACATGCATGAAAATATGTGACTTTATTAAGTATTACTGTCAATTAAACCATAATTCTACAAAAGTGAATTAAATTTTTAATAAATAATAGAATTAATATATCTATGTTTACAAGGATGAATCATAAGATGATACACAGTCAAAACATATTTTTTGAGAGCACGTAAGACGCACTGGTTCCTTGCATTCCAAGCATTTGTATGCTGTTTTTCTCTCCTTACAAGGTGGGCACAGACCACGTGCTTTTCTTTCTTCTAATTTTTCTTATTGATTTGATAAATCCATTCTCTTAATTTCCTTCTGTCCAAGGATTCTTCTAATTGTTATCTTCAGTTCCCTTGGCAAAAAAGGAGAAGTTATCCCAACTTTCAGATGCGGTTTAATAAATTGATTAGCTAATAAAAGGATAAAAATTTTTTCTTTACAGTTTTGTAGCATTAGGATATGACTGGAACAATATGTATGAACATAAATTCCAAGTATCTTCGGGCTCTGCTCTAGAGCCTATTTTTTCAGGATGCTTCAGACCAGGGAGCAGAACTATTATGTTATGTTTCGGTGTTCGTATCGCCCAACTTGGTTCTTTTTTGCTCCATCTGAAGTGCATTTTTCCATAAAAATTATCATTTGTTCACAGTCATTAAAAAAAATTATGATATTCATCTGCAGAAACGTTTGCTTTCGCTGTGAATACTACATGATTCTTCAGAATCAGAGTATTCTACGTCAAAAATATTGACAAGATATTCGATTTCTTTTTGTGTGAGATATATGGAACTTTTTTTTGTAAAATCTGAACCCATATTTATCACTTTTACGAAAACCAAGCATCCAATAAATAACGTCTATCGTCACTAAACGTGGTACGCGTCTGCTTTGAGCGGTCTCCCAGACACCTTTTTGGGAAGGTAGAAGAAAGGACAGGGACCATTCTCCGTTTTTAGGGATGGAAACGACGGTTAGAAAATCCTCAGCGGCCTCTCAAACCGCTCACAGCAGTTAAAGGTTCACTAATAACGCAATATCTTTTTTTTTATTTTCGGTTCGTGAAACTAACGCCTTGGTTCGATTCAGTAAATCCAATAGATCTTCTCGAGGTGGCTGTGCAGCCAAAAAATCAGACTCTGTTGAACAACGTACGGTAACGCTACATTTAGATGACAGAAGAGCCTCGAGAGACTCGATTCATGTGTTAAGATAAAGCTAAGACACCTAATTTAACTCTTAAATTTCTGTTTATCAATCAAGCTATCAAAGTTTCGGTAAAAATTTACTTTGCATTGCTTTAAGTTACCTCCTTCGTGGTTTACGATCTATATTTGAAATACGATTTAAAAAACTCTCCACAAAAAAATAGAACAATTAATAAGTTGCAAAAATTGAGGGGTCTTTCAATTTAAATACCTAAATGAAATTCTCATCTCTCAATATTACCTTAAAGCTATGATGCGAATTATCACCTGTACCGGAAACTAACTGCAAAAACACAAACAAATAAGCAAGTAAAGAGTGCTGTGTTTAAATATTATGAAACAAATAAATACATCTCTTTGACTGTACATCAATTAACTGGAACTTTCAATTCATCTGGATATAATGCAAGTGCTTGAAGCTACAACATGTTTAAGTCGAACAACCTAATCTAAATCAATAGGTGTTTTCCATTTGTCCTGAAATTTATCTCAGTCGAGCTCAATAGCTTTCTGGATGCAAGACAAGAGCGACAGCGTTAGACAGCCAACCGTCCATTTAATACAAGTCATTGGTTATGATTCTTTCTCTTAATTTATACTATGCCACTTTCCACGTACATCCGCATAGATCTCTAGATTGAGCAAGTATTTGTCGAAACGATAAAGGCAAGATGAAGAACTAAGCTTTTAGTTCAACTCAAATGAAATACCGCAAAGTTACCAATATTAGTCTGAGCTAATGTGAAATCCTACACAATGATTTCAAAATTTCAAAGCCCGTATTTTCGAAAATAGCTGGCTAATTTGCTTTTAAATAATGCTTTGCAAATAAGTCAACTGCTTTACAAATAAGTCTATTTCTGTTAGGGAGCATACACTACAGACTTTAAAAGTGCTATTGAATAATTATCTTCTAGCCTGTGGAACAAAACAAAAGTCAAACGAAGGGTATATAAGACTCTTTTATTCGAACACAACTAAACAGTTACCCAATTTGGGTTTACACAAGCCAAGTACTTCTGGCTTAACAGAAAAATGGAACGATGAACAAATTCAAAATGCGGTAGATTAGCGTAACGGCTCACAGGATAATTTAATGCACATCCAAGGCTCTGATTTGTAAAAAATACGCGAGACAAAGCCGATGGCTAGAAACACTAAACGCCGCTAAATCAAGTAACTTAATCACGGCACAAACGTGGCCTGGAATAGACAGACACGCTCTAAAACTAACTTCCAAAACTCTTGCTTAATAGCACTTCTTTCTGCCTTAATCTGAATAAACGCTCGCTGTCTCATTTACATTCTGGCATGAAAAGTGTAGGTAAGTAGAAAATGAATTATTAGTTGAAAACAAATAGATAAATAGATCGCACAGTAATACATTTTATAAGCAGTACACCAGCTATATTTTATAAGAATATTATTATCATTATTTTAGTCGTAAATAAAAAAATGACAGTAGGCAAATCAAACGTATAGAAACTAGAGAATAAAGCAAAATACGCAGTCCTTAAAGCAGCCATAAACGCACAGTCAAAAAATATTTTCTAGCTCTAAGTGAAGGCAATTTGGTTGATACCACATAAAGTTCACAAATATCTTCTAATGTCAAAGAAGATCCGTTACGTTTTGAGTTTTTAATTTGTCATAAGCTTAGTTTTCAGGTGTGTATCAGGATAATAGCCTAACTTTCTGAAACCGATAATAAATATTTCGCAAGGATGAAAAGAAGTAAAAGAGTCATCGGAGAACATACTACGAAAAAACAAAGTGCTATCATTTTCGTAAGGTTTCCGATGAAAAAATTGAGTAAACTATTGAAGAAAAGATACAGACATCTGGTGAGCGGGAAAACACCGTATGATAGAAGTAAAAATAAAAAGGCTCGTCAACAAGCAAAAAACGAAACAAGAGAGCACCTGACAAACGACAAGATGTTTTTTCATTTATATCTAGGGTGTTAACTGAGTGTTTTCTTTACTTTTCATCAGCTTTTGGGGTTGATGGCAAACTTAGTTCATTTATCTGTGAGTTATCTAATAAATTTATTTGCACCGAAACATGTTCTTACGTACAGCAAGTTCCTTGGCACGAATAATGAACTTAGTATATAGGATGTTTAACTCTGCCTACGACAGAATGCTTTTTTTATTCTGTGTGTGTGTGAAGTAACAGCTATATACGGAGACTCATGCGCATCAGTATTGTGGGAATGAATGTTCATTAGTTTCTTAGTAATAAACCATGTGAAATGATTTCGGCATACATGCAAAAATACTGTATTTCGTAATAGATTTTACTAGAAATATGTGTTACTAAAGTTTGATAGCACAGTAGAAAATCAAATTTAATGTTAAAAAATGTTTACTTTTGTTTGAAAATTTATTTTAAGTAGGCCATATTTCATCCGATCTTAATTAAATTTGTTTACGGCTTATTAACCATAGTTTAATATAAAATATTTAAACTGTACTACACAGTCAAAAAGGAACTGCTAATATCAAGAAAGGTTATTTTTCATTAATATTTCCTAGCATTTTGAACAAAAGCACAAACTTCTTGAAGCATAGAATCTTAATACTTTTATATATAGCAATGCATTTATTCATATATCTGAAATGCATTTATTCATAAATATGAAATAAATTTATTCTGAAATACCAAAAATGAATCATATATATTATTCATATATATGAAATTATACATTTATTATAAAACATAAGTTGGCCAAATGAAAAGTAAACGAAGGAAGCAACCATCCTTTACAGTAAATTTTGAATAAAACTCTGTTGATTTTGGGGACAATCAGATCCAGGCCCTTCTTGTTCAGGAGCAAAAATATCTTTTACTATTATCTATTAAGTCAAAACAGCTGATACATCTTCACATATACTGCAAACTCAGCTTAACAGATCTTTCGTTCTACCTATTACTAACTGTGTCAGGAATAATGTTTTTCCGAAATTCACAAAAGTTTAATTTTTTCTCCCTATAACTTCAGTCTTAGAATGCGAATCATACCCTTTAGGCAAATATTTGACCTAAAGACATTTCCTCATTGCTTTCTAACAATAGAGACACCACAAAAAAGTTGAAATTGTCGATAAATTTAGAGATATTTTTCTCCAGGATAAAAATATTTTTTGCTTCTGAAAAAGAGAAAGTTTCATGCAATTGCGCCAAATTAAGGACCCTTTTTTGGCTTAATTTTAATTTTACCTAGGTATTTTTCTCTTCCATTTGAATGAGCCAAATTATTTTCAATAGCAACCTTTGTATTCACCACAGAAGCCAGCAAATTAATGTATTGTCTTCGAAGATTTTGTCCAAGTTGAGAAAGAAGTAAAAGTATTTTTTCACCTTTTTTTGGACTGGTCATAGTCAAAGAGCTATGTAAAAACCTTAAAACACTAAGCTCTGAAACTTAATCAAATTTATAAATTTCGGAAACATTCTTTTATTCATAAAACGTAGACTTCTGAATGCAGTTGTTTTTCTTTAGGATCAAACTTTCACTGATATTTTTCTCTAAAGAAAAATTTAAAAACTCCAAATGAGACTTTATTTTCTTCTTAAGCTGAAGAACAGTTGCATCTTTTCCCTCCTTTACAATAAATGTTCAATAATCGACAATTCAAATAATAAGGGAATTCCTTCATATTATTTCATTTTTACATATGAATTTAAAATGGATTCCAGATCTTTCTTTCAGCATAAAAAAAGTAAAATTTTCCATCTAAAGGGAAAAGGAAAATGTTTCACTATTTTTTAAAGACGTGAGAAACACTATCATTGTGATTTTGAAGAGAATGCTTCAACCAAGCAAACTCAAAGCGTTGAGATTTAAAGAAAAGAGTGTCACTAACATATGTGTCTATAATGTAGGCTTTAAGACTGGAACCATAATTGAAATATCGTTTTTTTCTTGCTAACTACTCAATAAGAACTGGATTTAATTTGCTATAAGCAAATGAATTTATTTCATATTTTTTGACAAACTGAAAAATTCCTTTATTAAGTATAACATAATTATAGAAAGCTACTTATAATTTCGTCCCCCACAATTGATTATTTTGTTTTCTGTATGTAGAATTAAGCTTTAACAAAAAAGTTTAAAAAGCGAAATCATTCAAATTCATGAGCTAATATGGCATGAAATATTAGCTCTTCTTTGAGATAAGTGCACGAAAAACAGCTTCTTAAATTTAATAATAAATATTAAATAATGGACTATTCTTTTCTTAACTGATTAAAAGCAAATTAATCTATGAACGTTGCCAATTTTCAAAACAAATGAGGTGGAATGTGGCTGATAGAATAGTTCTGTAAGGTAACATAAGTGCAGAAGGAAGGGAGTTCCAGTGTTTTTATAAATAATTTTTTCTGCCTTATTTGATGCAGTTGTTAAACATGTCGAATTTTTTTTTACTTTTTAAATGCAAATATGATTAAACTGGTTTATTGAGCTATCTTCAACATGTATGATGACATTGCATACCGTTATTGCATAAAGAACAATATTCCATAATTCGAAATGTGTGTAATACACAATACATGAATTTATTAAATGCTACTTAAAGAGTCAAATTAATATATTTTAAGCATGTTGTGATTTACTTCTCTCTCTGTATATATATATTATTACATAAAACATTAGCTCTGCTAAGAATAGGCTCACCGATAGCCCAGTGGTATTGTGGCTGCACACAGACAGTGCGTCCCAACTGGGCTTAAACCACGGCGAATGAGTTGACTGCATGGATGTTTTCGTGTTTTTTCCCATGTGAAACGTAAATAAGACTTATCAAGTCCTCGACGATGACATTAATCTCTCTAGGGAGATAGCCCTTGAGATACTTCGCCTTAATCTATTAACGCATGCTAAAAATCAGTCATTCTATTAGATACACCTTTGTTAATGGACACCAAAGAGTCCTTTTCTTTTTGAAGCAATATTAAAATTGTTGTGTGAGTGCGTTCATGTGCGCACATTCTTAGCTTATAAACATATATATATATATATATGTGTGTGTGTGTAAAATATAAAAAAAAATACGATGACTTTGCTCTTTGCGAACCAGCAACCTTTAATTAATTTTCTGCAATTCAGCATCTCCGCTTAGACCATTACCTTCTAGAACATTCGCACCTATTACATAACCTCCTCATATAAATGCTGCGTCATGAGTTTTTCTACATTTTTCTAGAAGCTACTCTGTTACATAACCTTTCATATAAATGCTGCGTCCCTACACAGAGTTGAATAATAGTATTTAAATTGTGTTGTATAGTTGTTTTGTATTGTGTTTTATTTAGCACAACTGATTGAGTATTTGAATTTGTCATTGGAACTATTGCTGTAGTGTATCTTCTCATATTGTTGTCAATGATTTACATTGTCTTGGGTCCTCCTTGAAAGTTACGATCGTTCGTCACGTTTTGCGAACTTGTCCGATTGGATTGTCTTGCTCCTTTTGGTACTTCTCTTCTTCCCCTTATATCCGTTTTCTCATCTGAGTTTTCCTCCACGTCCTGATTTCTTTATGTTAAGTGCCCTTGGGCATTAATTCTGGAACCGGCAACATTGCTCTTCGCAATAGTTCGGTCAATTATAGAGTCTAAGTCTAAGTCTAAGTCTCCTACACAGATGCCTTCTCGCCTTCGTTCTGCTAACGCTTCCGCTATGCTCCTCTTTCTTTGTTAGAACGTTATGACGTATTAAAGTTTAAAGTCAGTCGTATCTAATAGTTCAATTACTGAATAATTTATTTGATTAACTTCATCTGGAAAAAGTCATCTGCTGTAAATTAAAATAAAGATATGCTTGCTGTTAAAAGTGAAAAGTCCTGAGTCGTCATTTTTCTCCGTACTTCAATCATCCCAGCTTCGTCAACCATCTGCCAGAACGTGTAATGGAATAGCCTGACCATTCGCCCACGATGTGTTGGAATAACTGAAAACATTACATATATATATATATATATATTGCACAGATTTTTCATGCATATATAACCATCATAGCTCTTTCCCTCTTTCTATACGTACGTATATGTATTGTAGATTTTTTGTAATTTATTATTGTTTCATAAACGTTAAAGTTTTTAATTTTTAATTCTAACTCTATCTTAAATTTATAACTGCATCTAGTTAGAAGTCGAGAAATATTCTTATATAACATAATAAGTTTATTCACTTTCTTTAGACCTCAATTGCATAACTTCATAACATGCTTTTCATAATGAAGTGAAATAAAGAAAATGAAATTTGGAACCCGATCCCTTAACTTAGTTGTATACCTTGAAGGCCCTCTCGCGAAACCAAGCAATCTCTCACAGTTTCAGATGGGAAAACTTCCAGATCTTGAGGCGAATCATAACAAAGTGCGATGTGTTTCCTTTAGAAGTCCATATGGTAACTTAAGGCACCAGAGGCAAAGCGGTTTGCTCTGCGGACCTTTCGGAGGAAAGGTATTGAAAATAAGGAGCAATTTGTTAGTAATTTATCTTCCCTTATTGAAAACAAATTAGGCGCATCATCTTAAACTTTAACTGCTTTCTTAACAAAGACAAGCTGAGATTAATGGCCTCACAGATACTCAGATCGTCGACTTAAGACAAAAGTTGTTCAATAACTCGTCAAGAATTTCGTTAAGATTATATTTAAAGGCATATATTTAAGTTACTGTAAGTTCTACAGATTCCTCTAACAGCCGAAAGAAGCATAATAGTATAGACTTAGTACTATCGTGATAAAATTTTATATTTGACTTTAGGCGGTTCTTTGAATTTTATTATTACTTCTCCCAAGCACATTTATTAAATCATTGTTATAAATCCCATGTCATTTTTGTCACACAAATAGCTTCAATTTCGTAATTATATGTTATATATGTTGATTTCCTGTATCTATTACAAACAATATCAACCTCTTTCACATGTATTAACAATGAACATGTTAGGATAGTAATTTTATAGTAAAGAAGGGTAAGAAAGGCGATGGCGAGACAAACTGTGAAATTTTGTTAAATTTTCATGGCTTTGGATTTACGTGTTTCCTTTAAACCTTTCAATCATATATCAAGTTCTCAGTTACATAAAACGAAAAGCCGAAATTTCATTCCATGGTGTTTGGCTTATATAAAACAAAACTACAGCTCTTTAAACTGTAAGATAAACAGACATACCCGAATTTTCCCACCTTCTTAGCATGCCTTCTAGGTTTAGCGGTCAGCACTCTCGACGCGCATTCGAGAGGTCAGTGGTTCGAGTCCCGGCGAGGACATTGCTCATTTTTCATGTCTCCCAGCATCAAAAAATCCTAATCTCTCTACAAACTGAAGGAAATAAATAGTCTTTAGAAATATAGAATTGTTGGGTTAAAATCTATAACTTTCCATTTCCAAAGTCTAAAATTATTGTTTGCGCTAATGACTTGTCGGTTTGGATTTACCAGACGCTTCCGATTATTTCCAGCCTAGCAGTCTCGTGAATGACGTAGCCTCCACTCCGTTCATTTTAGAGGTGTTGGAAACCCTACTCCAAGACTCACATCTCTTCTTTCGATTAATACTCCAATTCTGCCTGAAACACTTCAACCTCTACTGTATTCAAGAAAAGCAATACTTTGGTAAAATTCTAACTAAACTGCAGTCCATAAAATTTTATGACTTATTTATCAATATTTTTTTTTACATTGAGCTTCTTCATTTGTTTAATATTCAGTGTAATGGGTTTGGATTTGGGGCTCATATTTCTTATTGCTTATTTTCTTTTATACAAATTTCCACGAAAAGCAGTGTATAAGTTACTTTACGAAAAATAACCAAAAGTTTACATAAAAATGAGAAAATACTGAATTTTACGGATTTGTAAAGTATTTATAGAAAAGTTGGGAATTCTTGAAATTTCAGAAAATCCTCCTAAATTCACAGAAATGCAAGCAGCTATGAAATTATTACCCTACATGTATCAACACACTAATAGTATGATCTTATGGATAATTAACAATGTTGTTTTTCCTAACACACGTTTAAACACTAATCACTTTTTTTGTGAAGGGGATAATGTATCTACATATTTTAATCTAAGAATATAGCTAATAGATTTTAAGACTGAACAAAAAAAAAAGAAAAGCAATCTTGTTCTGACGTAGATTTTGAAAAACCTCTACCTATTTCGAGAGCAATTAGCCACAAGTCCATTTTCTTCAGGGGCAAAATAATATCACTTATTAGATTGCTCTTGCTCAGATTTTAATTTTACATTGTCGTCTTCCTCTTCCTATTTAATATATATTTTTTGCTATTATTTCCTATTATATGCTCTTACTTCAGTTCTGCTTTGATACTAATTAAAGAATTACTATGCAAGCATTAATTGCTGGAGATATTGCTACATTCCAAATCAAAATAAAATTAAAGGAAAATGTCTGTACGAAAGTTTATTTTATGTTCTTTTTTATACAGTCAGTTTTTGTGCTGAATTTTTAAAGCATTCTGAATTTATGAACGAGACGTAGGTGGAAAAATCTTTTCAATAATAATGATTTTTAGAAAATGCAATTTCTATATAGATACCATCTTCAGAACGTTTCCCAAAAAATGTGAAGATAGACCCCACAATAAAAATACTGTAACTCAATATTCATAATTAAAATTGATTATAAATAAATAAAGTCAAAATGTAGTTCATGATTTTTCTGAGTCCAAATTAAAAAGAATTAGTCTGAACTCTTTTGATACGCTAAATACAAATTCGAAAAGAAAAAAACTTTAATCCTAAATTTAGTCGTTTAAGATTAATCAGAAAACCAAGATGTTCAATAGTTCTGAGCGCACATTTGCGAAATTAAGGAAAGCAAAATCTCACTGTAGCCCCAGTGCACAAAATAAACAGAGAGATTAAATTTTATTCATTTAAAATATACTTGGGCTATTTGCGTAGGCAAGAGATACCGTTATTGAGAGTTTCCTAAGAGAAACTTACTTAAATTCACGTACTACTGAAGAAAAACCCCAAAACTGCTCTTTTAGTCAACTCGTTTACGAAGATTTGAACATAAATACCAGCTTACATGAATTTCTATGAATGGTTCAGCTCTTCAACGATTTTAAGCGTTTATTTGAATGAGTACCGGTAACAAAACTTATTTAGGGGAAAGCGCAATGTTTCGGAAAATTGAGCTAAAAACAATGAAAATCACAACTAGGTGGGCATACCTATTGTCAAAGCTGTTCTTTAATTTTTAGTTTGTTTTTAATTCAGGCATAAATTTTGCATTAAAAATTATAAATTACAGAAAAAGTATATAGAATTCTAATATACATAGTCAACTTACTATAACTATCGCTTTTGATCAGTTGTTCAGTTGATTATGCAAATCATGTAAGGACCATCTGATTAAATGAATGGATACCTTTTTGGAAAACTTTCTGCGAGATTCTTATTCACGCTGCATGCGGAGAAAACTACAAAAGATCTATACAAATAGCTATTTTGCAAGATTAAAACACGGGTCGAACTATATGTGTTCCGGGTCATATGCACTTAAGTATTGCAATGAATAACAGTCATATCGCAATTAAACTATTCAAAATAAGTACAGTAAAGCTTTCAAGAAAACTAAATCTTACATAAACATGAAACAAAGTCTTTACAGATTCCATAACTAGGATTCAGAAAATGAATGTAATTATTTTTTCATTGTTAATCATGAAAATTAATTATGAGGATGTTTCTTTTAGTTTTAAGAGTTTTTTTATGTTTTAACTTATGGAATAAGTTTTGTATTCAAGACTAAAAACCCTCAAAATGCGAAACTGATTGTTTTTAACTTTTAAATATAGCTTGGTTGCTGATACACGTAAATAATGTGTTACATATGACAGGTAAATAGTAGATGCAAAGGATAAATAATGCACTTGTTTATTAATTTCAGTGTAACATTAGTGCTTCATATGAAAGAGCACCTACTACATTTAAGTACACTAAAAACCAATAAACAGCTATTCAATGAAATTTATTCATTCAAACTCGAAAAACTGGCTAAAATTTATACGCTTCTGATTGTTTTGGAAACAAAATAAAATACCTGCTACCTACGAATGTACAGCTCTGTTTTAGTGCTATGTGCTTTAGAAGAGCACATTTTCATTTACATGGAACGAAATTTTTTATGATTGTATTCAGTGAAATCATTAAAAGTGAATTCCAGCTTTCTTAAAATGTTTAGCAAATATTAAAACAAACTGCGCACGTCCTCAAAGTCTGTTTAAACAGTTGCAGTAAGATTACAAGTAAAAATTT
The DNA here is from genome assembly GCF_044657685.1 of Stegodyphus dumicola. Classification (NCBI taxonomy): domain Eukaryota; kingdom Metazoa; phylum Arthropoda; class Arachnida; order Araneae; family Eresidae; genus Stegodyphus; species Stegodyphus dumicola. Next base: position 190,693,791 of record NC_140781.1, read on the forward strand.
AATGTGAGGTAAATTTTCAAAAATGCGTGTTCATTGTCAGAGGTTAATGACAATATATCGATTTCCATAACTTAGCAGCATAGTTAATTCTCTGAAAGTAAAAAAATATTAAGAAAATAAGCCCTTTTATACTGTCGTGTTCTAGCTAAAATAAAGTTATTTGATTACCAGAACTTAGAAGAATTATGTATCGACTATTCACTAAGTTCTTGTTGTGTTAGTACCAACTCAAAAGAATGGTTAAAATATCCTTTTATTTTAACTCAAATATATTCACTGACGGATCCTTTTGGGCATGCAGGAAGCCAGCACTTATGGCTTCAGATTAAAAATAGAATGCTTAAACTAAACTAATGACAAGCAGAATAAGCAGTCTAAGCTGCATAGAGTTGTTAACTTCCAGTTAGCTCTTAGCTAAAATTACCGGCTTAGACTAACAGGTACGTAATAAGCACTGCCGTAAACTAGCTAGCTTTTTTGTTAAAACGAGCAAGCTTGCTAGCTTGCTAGTTTTCGTCTACGTTTGTTAAAACGTGGACGAAAGTCAGAACACTTCTAACTGAAATAGATCAGACCTCATCTTAAATAGTAGTTTATTTCCTATTTTGTATAAAGCATAAAACTGAAAGCTCTTACTAACAGGAAAACGTAGGTAGGAAAATAAGGGATTAAAGGAATGCTATTTCCAACTAAAAATTAACTGTTAGAAAATAACGTAAGATCCTATATTCCTATCTAAAATTAATTACTTCCCAATCAGAAAATGAATAATTTAAGAAGACTGTGGGTTTACTTCAGTTCTAAATTTCCACCGTTATAAGCAATGACGAGAAAAAGAGATGTATTTAACAGCTTAAACTGAGGAACACAACTTGAGTTTAACAGAAAGTCTCTGGAAGTTGCAAATGTAAAAAAGCATAAGCAATGAAAATAACTTACGCATTTATTCATTACAAAAGGAATTATTACATTTTAGTGACTTTAACTGGTAAATCTATTTTCTGCGAATAATTAAATTTATTTTTAAAATAATTGCTGAACTTTTAAATTTCTATTGACACATCTGTGGCTTTCCTTTCTTTTCTTTCTCCTCAGAAAAAGGCAAGTAGATGTTGGTTGAATCAGAATCGAAATCCATATTCAACCTGAAATCTCTATTCACTACTAAAATTGAAGTATTTTGTTAAAACAAAATCAAAACAGAAATTTATGTTTCTAAAATGTCAGAATAATAATTAAGTTGAAATCAATATTACTTTAAAATTTTTCATCCTTGTTAGAAATATTGAAAAAAAAATAATACGTTTTTTCATGGTCTAAGAACTGTTCAAGAATCTGAAAGATGGCAAAGAAAAAAATAAAAGGCCAAAAAAAAAAGTCTAAAAAAAGGAAACTTGTAGCTTACGTCGATTCATTCACATCAAAATACGATCAGCGTTATTCCGTCCACCACCGTTCCTATTCATGTCAAGACTTTTTATATAAAAAATGTAAATTGTCTTTATTAATAAAATAGCGTAAAAATATCTGACAGACTGTGGATGTCATCAACAGAGACGTTTTTCAACAATAAGTTCAGAGTGGCTTCTCGTGCCATCACAGCAGGGAGTGAAGCCTTTGAAATCTAATCTCCACATGATTACTTTAAAAAAAAATGTTATTCTAGGTAGCAAATGAAATTTCTAAAGCCTTATTTTTTTGTCAATTCTGCTCTTATTTTAGTTTAAGAATTTTAATTTATTTATCAATTCGGCTGTGAATTTTCACTACAATGGTAAGATAGTGTTGCATTTGTTTTAAAACTAGAACAGGTTTTCAACTAACCGTCACTTTTAATCTAAGGTTTGTTTACTAATATGTTGCTATTCTTACATTTTAAATAAAAGCATTCCTTTGTTTTGTATACCCCACAATTTTTGTATCATTTCAAATACCTAACGGTTTATTTTATTATTGTCTAAAATAGCATGTAAGGTTACTATTATTTTTCATTAGCGAGTAATTTTATGTTTTGCGCCCTTTTTTATCACTTCTCCCTTCCATTTCCTGGCTGAATGAAAATTAGACTGAGTATTTAAACTGAGGTTGACTGAGGTTGATTCTAAGACAGAGCGTGTTTCTGCCTCACAAGGCCACGTTACTAGGTTTCGCTAGCTCAGATAAGATTGTATATTCGGCTTTGCATTATAGTTGTAGTTAAATTGTTACCCCGGTGAGAAAAAGCAATTATGTAGCCTTTGGCTACTAAGTTTTAATGAAGCTTTAATTTTAATGAATGAAGCTTTAATTTTAATGAAGTTTTAATGAAGCTTTGGCTACTAAGTTTAATGAAGCTACTAAGTTTAAGCTTGAATTTAATGTTACTTTAAATTACATCGCCAGTAATTAGTAATTTACAGTAATGTAGTTAACTTGCTAACTAGGCTAGGCATCTGACATCTTCCCCTTCTAACATGCTTGTAATACATTTTACTTTTCTTTGGTTACGCTTGCTCGTTACAATAATAGAAAAATTTCTAACTGCAGCGAAATAAAGTACAATAACCGTTTTTACTGGGCATATTACTGTTCTTTTTTAATCCTTTCCGATTACTTAGATATCATTAATATTGCCAATATTTATGCATTATCTAATCCAAATACCTCTAAATCATATCGCTCACAAGCGAAATGTTTTTATGTGTTCCTCAGTCACTTATAGATTATGTAGGTAGGCATTCCATCGATAATTCATCATTATAGAACTGGCAGAGTGGACCATTTTTCTTCGACACAAATCTCTTTATTCTGAGCCCACATCTAATTTCGACTTGAATATTCTTTATTACTAAACAAATCAATAGCCTACTACAGCAGAGTTCTTTTCCATAGAGGCGACGGAAAGTCTTTGCATGATGCTATCGCATTCGGGCAAGGATGCCTGTGGCCCAACTTTGATATTCAGTCGACGATTTTGGCAAGCAGGTCACAAGTAATCCTTCTCTTTGAAGTAATGCTTCGTTTATCATCTTATCCTAGCTATTGTTTCTGTAATTTTGCATTTGTCTTCCCATTTTGCAAATCTCTAGCGTCTTCAGTAATTTTTTGAGTTTTATCAACTTTCAAGCTTCTTATTACCCGCCTTGTTATCATCTTGTTATAACTATCAAATCAAATAAACGGTGTTAATAAGACAGATTTAGCATGAGCAGGGAACAAAAACCGTTCATCAGCAATACAATACTGATAAAACACCGAGGAATAAACTCAATGGCAATTTCTATTAGTTAAATTTACACATCCATTGAAACATTTTAGAGCAACAAGCAATTAGTTAATGTTTACGATTAAATTTAAAGTATTAGTCTATTAAACTTAAGTACACTCTGTAATTTTCTGCTGATAATGCGTCATCCACTAATTTTGTTGATCAGTGGTAGTTAGTTAAAGAGTTATACTCTATATGAGTAAATAAGATATCGAATCATTATACATTGTAGAATAAAACTGGAAAGTAATCAGTGAAATCTCCAAATTTTTCATTATATCCAAAGAGCAGGAAATAATTTAAGTACTAGTTTAAAAAGGCACTAAAAGAATTTTGCAGATACAAAAAGAAATACTGAGGATACCCTAGTGAACTGATCTCTTATTTTCGAAGCTCCTACTGTATTATTTTATGATCGAATTCGTATTTGATAATTGTGTTCAGAACTATACAGAGTCCTTATTTCATGTGTCTTTTTCTTTTTATGTTGGTACGTTAATATCGGAATTTTTAATAAAAATCGAAAATTATGCTAAAATGTCGTCATATTACATCGGAAATCCTCTATTTACTGATTTATTTTATTGTTCGCAGTAGTTAATTTTATCATCCTCAGGAAAACAATAGCGCAAATCCATGTAGATAGTTGTTTTCAGAGGCATTCTTTTGCAGATATCTGAGAGAAATATTAGAAGTAAAGTATCCAATTTAAAACTTCATGTTTTATAAAATGCTGCTATAAGTTGTCTCCGTAAGTTTCTTTTGTATTTTGGTTTGTTATTTGAATGTAATCCTTCATCAGAATTTAGAAGCTATGAACAGTAAATCTATATTTCCCAAGAGGGCTAGACTAGGAACTTCTCTAGCCGTGAATGACTTTAAGCTAATATTTTTTGCTGTCACTAGCTGTGATTCAGTAATAGAAACGGCTTTCTTCTTAATTAAGAAATTATGCCGAAAGACCAGTGAAAATCTGATTACCATCCACCCACTAAGCACCACTAAGCACCGTTCGTGAATGGTTAAATTCGTAAATGGCTTTTTGAGAAAATGAATCCTATCCTTTCTAGCACAATACGTTTTAGTAGCTCATCAGAGGGTATTAATTTTCAGAATTTCTTTCCTGAGTTTCACATCCTTATAGAAATTTAAAACTTTTGATAGTATGTCATGACTCTCAAACGATGTTTATTCCGCAAAGCTTATATTTATATATAATACTCTAATTTACATGTACAGTACATCTAATGTACATACAGGGTGTTTCCGAATTCTACCGATAAATTCAGAGGGTTGATAGTAGCAATCAAGAGGATGAAAAATTGCCATAGAACATAGGATCTTAAACAACGTTAGTGAGAGAAAATCGCAAAAAATAATTATGAAAGGTATGACGTAGATTGAAACAAAAGGGGCCAATAATAAGTATAAAAACACTTATTTGACTTAAAGCAGGATTACAGTACATCATAGTTCAACATTAGAAAGAAGAAGATGAGATAGTTTTATAGAAAGAGCATGGAAGCCAAGCAACAGGTTCGCCGCGTCCGATCCACCTCCCAAGATATGTAGCATCGACGTGGTTACGCACTACAGTCGCAAAATGTGCTGGTGCACCATCATGCATTGAAGCATGCATCATGCATGTTTTGGCGCAGAGTGGCCAGTATTATTTCCATTAAATCCGAGAGGACATCCTGTAGGAAAACAAAGTAATTTGAGCCATTGAGGCGTTCGGCATAAGGTACGCTCCCAGTAGATGATCCTTGAGAATCCTTGCCCAGATATTAATAAAGAATCTGTGTTAAACTTTCGAGGAGATAGTGCTGTGAGACGACTATATATGCGAATTATGCATGTTAACCACGCCTTCTCTCGTAAAGCAGGCTTCGTCTGAGAGTAAAACAGTGGCGGGAAACTGTGAATGATTCATTGTAGCATCAAGCACACAGCGCACGAGCACTAGGAGGACGCGGAGCACATGCCTGTTTACCTATGTTATGCATCAGGCGTCTCCGTCCTCCGTCACCTACCTACTTACCTCTGGAAACGGATTGCAAATGATGACTTCCAGCAGGATTGCTGTTCACGCAACTTTCCGTTCAGCTCCATCTACCGCATGACTTCCAGGAGGAATCTTCCAGAACGTAAGGAATTCCACGAAGCACCGCTGTCAGGACTGCCGGACGATTTCTGGTCGTAATTTCGAACACCTGTTGTAGTACAACCTTTCAATAATATGTTTTCTTTCCTATTAATGTTTTGCTGTTTTTTTTTTCTATGCCTCTTCGCACCCTGGCTCGCAACTATAGCATTTGTAACTCTGCATTCCCGTATGATTCCGAGTCGTCTCTGTACCCCCTACACACCCTGAAAATTTGTCGTTCTGGTAGCGAATCACCCTCTCTCTCTCCCTCTTTGTATAGATATAGATATAGATATATACACGAGTACACATATATATACGAGTATATTACGTGTGCGTGTGTTCATACCTTGCTTATTCCATGTGTATAGAGATAGTTGTTAATGGGTTTTAATGTGAAGAGATATTAAGAAATTCAAAAATCTTATTCTTGGACTATCCGTGCTGCTCTAAAAAAGTATTAAACAGAGAATGTTTTATAAAATATACTTCATAAGATATTCTGCTTTAAAATTCCACTTGTATATTTCTCAGTAGAGATTACTCAAAAGGAAAGAGTAAGAGATAAGTTAAACCTCATTAGCCAATGTTAAGACTTAAACTGCAAATTTATTTTTCAGACCGAGATAAAATGTTCTATAGATACAAAAAAAACTACAGTTTTCTTATTGAAAGATGTAAGCATATATTTTGCGTTTTATATTACATTTATAATACTGCATATAATAATATAAATAATGCAATGTATGCAAGAACTCGTCCTAGCAATTTAGGAGTTAGCAAAATGTTTTGCCTCATTGAATCTAATGCCTTAGTTGCTGTTGCATACACAGAAAAACAATTTAGTAGCATACGATGTTGCTCTACCAGAGAAATCTCACTCTCTTGATCTTAAGAAAATTATATAAATTAAACTTTATCATGCATCAAAAAGTCAACATCACCATGTTGATTTGCTTATACTGGGCAACATTCCACTCACTTTTGCAGTGATCTTCAAAGTAACAAGACTTACGTACACTGCCCTCCAAAAGCTAAAGAACGGCCATTTTTTGTGTCTAATTTGAGAATGAAGCAACATAGAAACAAGAAATTTACAGGACATGTTCATTAAACTTTTCTTTAATGAATGCGACATAGAATGTTTCTAAAGTTAAGCACAAACTTGAATTACAATAAATATTGCACTTTTGGCAGAGAAATCCAATCTTGGAGAAACAGTATCTCACAGTTTTTTGAGGAAAAATGAGGTGGTAACATTGCAAAACTGGATTCTAATAAGGAATGTGTCCACCCCTAGCTGCAGTACATTGGCGGTAGAGACTTTCCTTGCTGTCAATAAATTTGACGGTCAGTGAAATGGGAAGCAACGACCAGACCCGGAATAATCCTTGTTCATGCTCATCTAACGACCTTGGTGGAGAAATTAAAGCAACAAACTGTCTCCCAAGGTAGTCTCAAAGATGCTCTATCGGATTCAGATCAGGGTATTGTGCTGCTTATTCCATCCGCTCCATATACCGTGACCCTCAATATATTCTTCAGCAACCCGAGCTCGGTGCGGTCGCGCATTGTAGTCCGGCAGAAGAAATCCAGGGCCAATAGCAGCGGCATATGGAGGACATATTGATCAAGGATCTCGCCTCGATATCTCACACCGATCAAAGTTCCACCATGGAACACCGTGTGACCACCAAAAGAAATCCAAGCCCAAACTATTATTCCACCACCTCTGAACTGTCTTTCCACAATTTGGGATCTGTTGTACCTGGTGCTAGATCAGATGACGATCTAGATCACTCTCCAGTGTGAACCTGGACTCGTCTATGATGAGAACAAATGCCTACTGTTAACTGGTCCAGGACACGTGTTCTCTTGCTCAACACTAACGGACACCTCTGTGTTCTAGGGTCAAGGGGACACAAACAACTGGTCGTCTTGCATACAGACCTGTATTGTGCATGCGTCTGCTCACTGTAGTAGCTGAGATTCTTATTCTTGTTGCCGCTAAATGATCTGCCATGCCGATCGTGCGCCACCTTAACGAATCGGGAAAACGACTTCTCCTGGACATTTATAGACTCTCCTGGATATTGTCCTCGAAACTGTAATAACATCTGAAGATCAATACTCGTGAACAAAAATTCCAAATTTTGCATTTGTACTCCAACTTCTATATTCATATCCATAAAATAAAAGTGTTAGCTATTGTTTTTACATATATTTTCTTAAACTTCTTCACTGTCATACATATGAACTGTGAATTTAAACGTCACTTACATTTTTGTAATGGTGAGCTTTGAAAAACATGCTGCTCCTTAAATTTTGGAGGACAGTGTATAATAGACGACTGCTGTCACACGCAGTATTATTTATGAGTGGTTTCTCCTTATTACTTTGTTTAACCTAATTTATTCCTTTTTTAAACAAATTACGGAACATGCATTCAAGAAAGACTTCCTCTTTCTTCCTTCTTCTTTCTTTTTCTAGAATTCTTTGAAATGCTCATTGGCAGTGCTATTCTCAGAAACGGAATTTAAGTGAAAATAGCTTATGCAATAAAATGTAAATTCTTGAAATCCCCCCATTATTTGTTTATAATTTTTGCCAGAATCTACAAGCTATAGCTGTGCTTCGAAATTTATTTAAATTTTGCATTTCCTATTACCAGTCCTTTGGGTATTTATAACCTCGTACTATCAGGAAATTTCTCAAAGTTCTAGGCATCTTCTGTTTTGAAACTCTATGCAATCTGATCTCCGAAGTAACATAACCAGATATTCGTTGTTAGAAAAAATTCACTCAGCCACATTTACTATTTTTAAAGCTGCGTGGCAAGTGAAAATTATCTAACTCAACCCTTTTTTCGATATATTTATACTCCTTTGTCGATATATATTTGTGTTTCACTGGAGGAAAACATAATAGTTTCCTGAAATATTTATTATTTAAGTAAATATCATGAGCCCTCAGTCGACAGTCAGATAGCACACACTCTCTGGGTGTTTAATACACAGTGCGTTTACAAAGTTTTAGGAGTAATTTATCAAAAACATTTGAGCAAACCTGTCATTTGCAACGCTATGACATCTCAAATAATTTTTTTCTAAAATAGCATCTGTTTAGAGGAAGAATTTTTTACATTTTTTAATTGGATCCTTTTATCTAGAGAGCATGCGCGCAGCTGAGCCTGAGATCTGCGTTGACGCAGCTTTTGAAAACTGAACGAAGAATAGAAAATGAGTCTGCTATGACGTTGTAGGTTTATGCTTATTTTTTCTCAAAAGAAAATCGTTGTGACTGCAGTTAAAACTTAGGACTCGGTTTATGATACTGAGACAAAATGACAGTTCCGTTCTTGGCATGTAAGGATTCACCATGACTATAGAAACTTCGGTTTCATGAATCTCGTGTAAAGACTTCATCGGTTCCTTGATTTTGAACAGGATAATTCCTTTTATGGTTCGAATAAGATAATTTACAACACGTTGTATTCTTGAGAGATAGAAAGAAAACTGAATATTTTATAAAGATGTAATAAATAGATTTCTGAGGAGAATTCAGCATGTTAGGCTTGAGAAAACTCAATCGCATACTGCTGCACGACAGTGCGCTGTCATCCGATCGAATTATTGTCAAGCAGTTTCCAGCAAAGAAAAGTGTTACAATTCTGGACAAACCCCCTTATTCACTAAACGTTTCACTTGCACACTATTTTGTGCTCTCTGAAGCGAAGTCTTCATTCAGTTATTTTAGTAATACTGAAGAAATTCAGAAAACCTAACCAGAGATTTAAACAGTTGCAGAATCATAAGTTTTTTTTGAAGCAGGAGATGTGAAAAATGTGCAATGCCCTCGCCGGAACTCTAAACTGGACTTGTCGAATACGCGCTGAGTGTGTTACCATTACACCACGAAGGCCTGGTGAAACGAGGGAGAAAATACCTTATATACTTCCCCCTTTAAAGGGAGAATGGGGATTAGGGGAACCACTCGCCAAATCCTGGTGGGGGTGAATTATCGTCCATCACTGTTTTTAGTTCGGGCGTTACTTGTCGATTATTTATTAGGTTTTCTTGAAGCAATGCCCTCGCCGCAAATCGAACCTAGAATGCGCCGAGTGTTCTACCGTTATACCACGAAACCGTGCTGTAAGGAGAGAAAAAAATACCTTAGAAAGTATTCCAAGTGATGAATTATAGGATGAAATCAAGGCCCGTTATATGATCATGCCATGTGTTGTATAAACTTTCGAAGATTGTAGGTTGAAGGTTAAGGCAGCAAGAATTATGTTTTCGTCAATATTTCATAGGAACGTAAGCGTAAAACGTTTCGGATGCACTGTACAAAACATCTACTTATGAGTCTAGGTAAGTAGTTTTTTGTATTTTTAAGTGCCTACTTTATTTTCAGAGACAGAATTGCTGTGCTTACTGTTTAGCCGCCCAGCCGGTATAGTTCTTAGTGACGCTGGCTGCCGTACCGATGGGCCCAGGCTTGACTCCCGGAAAATGCATGAATGTTTGTAAGCGTATAGTGCATGTGCGATAAAGAAACACTCAAAATACAGGGCAAGACGAAACTTCTTTCGAGAGGATTATGGTAGGGAAAGAGACGTGGTAGACGTTCTTTCAGAACTGGGGCGAAACTACTGAAGTAGTGCGGCGGTACTGTACGTGTACGACTAGTGGTGAAATTCTGGTGTCCTGCCCACTTTCACCTGTACATGTGTTTATTGTTTACTGTGGTTATCTTCATAAATGAGAAATGTTTGTGAAACAGAATGAGAGAAACTCGTAATGACTTTGATACTGTAGCTCTATAATATTTACCCTAGACCATAAACTTATAGAGTTTAAGCTAATTAACCCATTTTATTATGATTGGTTATCTGTACTATAATTACTCCTTTTTGTTAGCTCTCAGGCTTTGGAACTTTCAGACAAATGTCTTTTGGCACTGATGGTCACAGTTGTACTTTCTCTTGCCCAGCTTTGTAATTGAGTACTAGCCATTTTGCTAGAAGTTAAATCTCGCAGTTTGAATTTTTAACCAGCTCTTAGTTAGGCCATTTATATTGTAAACTATTAATCCATTTAAATTTGTGAATTCCAGTTTCTATTATATACTGCCCGAAAGTGGCGGTAATTTCATTTGTACGCACAAGTTGTGCATTTTATTAAGCTTAAACTTTAATGAAAAGGTTATTTAAAACTTTATTAGGACACTGTTATACTTTCACAGACGGAGCAATTAGTCGCTTGTCAGTCTGAGTAGAAACTTTAAAGTATCCTACAAACTTACCATAAAATTTCCGTGGTATAATAGTAGTTTCATATTTTTACATATAAGTGTTAGATAAATAATGTTTTCTTCTGCTTCTAAAACTTTTGTGTATTTCATTTTTTTTATCTATCACTTTAACCTATAAATTTTGACTTTTGAACACTTTTATTAAAATTTAAATTTTGAGACTGTTTCACCATGTAGTCACATATATTGCTAAAAATATTCTTAATCAGTTTATCATAGAAATAATATAGTAATTTTCCCTATGGCAGAAATGAAGGAAAGGTTTAGCTGCGTACGCTGAAACATTAATAGTGGTGCACCTTTATCATATCTATAAGTTATCTTACCTTTTCTTAATTCTTTTCATAGACGTAATTAAATTAAAATTTTACGTCCTTAAGCTTTTATTTAGAATAAATTCTTATTGGAAAGAATTTGTAATATACTGCTACGAATTTTATACATACTGTTACGAATCTGAGCATATAAGTAGTCTTAGTGTATTGTATATGAAATTGTATTTTTTGCTGTGCGTGTCTGATGTAACGTGAAAATCTAAATAGGATATGCTTTGATGGAAAAATAAGAACATCCGTGAGATATCCCCCTTTTAGATGCGCTTTGCATTGTATTGTGTTTAACTTTTTTAGTAGTTTGAAGTGCAACTACTGATTGTACTTGTTATTACTGTGAAGAACTGTACGATTATTTTTGTGGAAAGTTCCATAACTGTGAAGTGATTCTTTTGGTAAAATAAATTTTAGTAAGCTATTATCGGTTTCTGTATGAACCCTACGCTCTTTCTCTTATTTTACAAAATGTCCACAAATGTTTTATATTAATCTCGTGTTGTAAGCTTATTTTAAACCATTCAAGTGTTAAAAAATGTTTCAAGAGCCCTTCGCTAATAAGATAAAGCGAGTTACTAGCTTTAAATATGAAGCCGAAAGGTTCAGAAGAATTTATAGAAAAAAATGTTGCTGTTTTAATTCGAAACTCAGACGGTGCTATAGAAGCCAAACAGAGACATGAATGTTAAAAGCACTTACAAGTCTTCCATGAACGCGTAGTTTCTAACCGCAAACAGATATCAAAGTATATAGGCGTGATAAAGACCTTCTTGGAGTTTCTTCTTTTGCAAAGCTTGAATTTAGAGCTTGAGTAGTAATTGCTGCAACCCATTTGTTGCGACTTTAATTCACTATGTTCCCTTAACATGCAAGGATTGTGTATTGTTTGGACAGTCCTAGTGGAAACAATATATTCAGTGTCACCGCGATAAATTGTTTGGAAAAGAAACGTCGTAAAGTGAGTGTGGCTTATTATCTCTCTCAAATATTTGTTAATTAACTCATATCATTCTTGGCTTTTTAATTATTATTCAGAAAACTAAAATACTTAGGTCATTTAAATGAGGTTAAATTTATATTCAACAATATTAGTAAGTTGAATGTTTAATTAATTGGTGAATAAACTTTGAATATAGTTTCGTCTTGCTTTAATTGTGATTTTTATATTTTATCAATGTAGTATGTAATCTAACAGAACAGAACAACGAAATCCGTTAAAAACAGAACACAGTTTTAAAGCAAAATACTTATTTTGAACACAGTCGCATAATTATTCACATAAAGTAATTATCTTGAAATAGCAACGAAATGAAATAAGTAGAGATTTCAAATAATATGTATTTTGCAAATTTCTTTAAAATGAGTCTTACAGTTCATTTTTTTTATTATTGTTCTAATTACTTGCTGAATATGAAAACAGCGATTTGAATAAATCTGTATCGGAAAGTTAATGTCAAATAAGCATGAACAATAGTGCAGTATAATAGAAAACACAACTTTTTACATGCAGTGTTAACCGCAGATGAAGGTTTGGTTGCAATTTGAATATGCTTTATTATAACTTCTGTAACAAACCTATTACTCTTACAATTAGGCAAACCAACAGTCTTGTTCTCGTCAAAGAAATTCTGCGGAATTATTTTGTTTCTGCAGAAGAGAGACCTGTGAGTATTTGCCCTCGAAATCTATACGGTGTTTTAGTTAAATCCTGCGCCAAACACAAGTTTATTGCTTTGCCTAATTGTATGTGTTACTTTGGAAAATTTCTCTTCTTTGTCAATTACTCTTCTTGTTGAAATATATTTTTAATTTTTTGGGAAAGTAAAATAATGGAATGGTTACTATCTGGTAGGTATTATGTTAGTTAACTTTAGCTGCATTTTACTATATATTTCAATCAATTAGACAATGATACAATATGCATTTTTTATCTTAATACAAAAATTTGAAGCACGCAGCTCATTTCATTTATTAGTGTGAATAAATACATAACTGAAATAATTCGAAGTTAAGCTAACTATCAATTTTTATTCTAAATGAATCTGATTATTTCATGCAACTGTAGCTTTCGGGCCTGTTTCTGCAAGTTAGTAATGGTAGTTTGAAGGAAATCTTTAATCACTGTGACGTGAGTATAATTCATATTCAGCCCATTTTAGTGAATGAAAAGTATTACAATTTAAAAGACTGGCGGCATCGCTGTTTTTTTCTGAAGAATTTTATTTTATATTCTTCTTATATTTTCTGAACTACGCTCTTTCTTCTATAATTCTCGAATTTGACACTATTTCATTTTTCATCTGGAAATAAAGTGATGTTTAAGAGACGAGAGACACTTTTTTAAAATATTGAGTGATCAGTAAAAGGATTCTCAGTACTTAACCTTGAATCAGGTAATGGATTTCTTATTCTTTAAAAACTCTGAGGCTATAAATAATATCTGAACTGTTATAGGCATTCTTATGAATTGCATTTCATCCTTTACTTCAGGGAACATTATCTGAAGCAGGAAAACTTGAAACTGGGAAAATTTAACCAAGATTTTATTTATCATTGTTTATGTCGCAGAAATAAATTGTTCTGTCTTCTGAAGCGAGGGTTTGTATAGTTTATATTGTCATATAATGTATATTCGAAACCTTTAAATTTTAAAATTATCTGGAAGTACTTTTTAGCTTCTTTTATGTGTTGCAAAATAATTATTCACGAGACATTGCCAGTGAGTATATAGCAGGAACTATTATACAGAAGTTATTTAAATTGCTAATCGTAAGAAACTTGCGAGGGTACACAACTGTATCGCCAGCTTTAACTAAATTATAATAATTCTTTAAATTCATGTCAAGATTTGAATTTATCCTGTATATACTAATTTCCCGTATATCATCCGAGTATTTATCGTTCTTTCATTTCATATTGTAGCTGCAGAGCTTGTATTGTGGTTAAAGCCAGATTATTTACAGTTAGTTACAAAATCAAATATATGGAATGTAAAAAAAATACAATCTAGTGCGGTTAAAACGAAAAAGGACGGAAGAGAATATCAAAGTTACAGACTGAATTAACGTTTTAATTAATAATAAAATATAATCTCTTAAGTACTGTGTTCAAGTCATGGTCAAAGTAGAATCTGAAAAATTTTGCAGTTTTATTTCAATGAAGATGTCTTATAAGCAATTAAATAGGCCAAAGAAAATATGGTTTTCATAATCTATATAAGACATTTCTTTATTTACATAAAATAATAATCTATAGGTAAATAGCTGAAGTTGATTCAAAATGACAGCAAAATTTCCATTTCTGCTGTATTTAGATCAATGAATCCGTTAATAAACTAGCGAGAGAATACGTTAACAAAAAAAAACTAGTTTCTTAGTTTTGGCTGATTAGAAGGAACAAAAAAGACCCAAATAGTAAAGATTCAAAGTAAAGAAATGGTATAGTACGGTATATTTGATTGTGGCAAAGCTCTCTGCGTAAGATGAGGATGCCTTCGTGGCGAATTTTCTAAATAAAACTGGCTCGTATCCATGTTACATATGGGAATAACTACCAAAAGCTTCCATGCAGCCTGCCCGTTCGCCAAAATCCAAACCCGCGTCGAACTACCAGAGTTCAGCGTTGTTACCGCTAAGCAAGTTAGTTAAACTAAATAAGTTAATTAAGTTTTACCCCTAATTAAGTAAGTTCTGCTTCAAATAAACGTAAATTGTGAAAGTATTTAAACGGTCCATCTTTGAAGTTACAGCTTTTAAGAAGAGAGTATTTGAATTCCAGAATCACAGAAAGGAAAAGTTATTCGCTCATATAAAATAACTTCGTCACTTTTCGGAATGGGGCAATAAATTTGCTCCAAACAGCTATTGCATTTAAAACATAATTTCATAAAGGTCTGTCAATTAAACCAAACATTTAATTCAAGCTTCCTCTTTGTATACTTAATAATGAGGCACTTAAATGTTATTCGGCCATATGTAAACTGGACTGTTATTCATCTAGTAATATAATTTGAAATTTGCGAGTAGTATAATTTGCCTGTGAAGAATCCAGATTATTCCTCTCAAAAACGCCGAGTCTTTCCGTTTGAAATCAGTGCTAAACAGAATATGAATTTTTCAAATTATTCAAATTTAAGTTGATATGCGTGTCCCATATCAATTTATGAATGTTTTAATAGTTTTATATGCTTGCGTACATTTTATGGCTATCATGAAGTACTGATAGCTTTAAACAAATTTGAATAAACATAATTAAAAAATTATCCTGTAAATTAAATTCATTATTAAACTTCAGCAAAATTAAAATGAATTGTTTTAAACCTAAATACTTATAAAAAGGTTACAGTGCATCGTTAAAAGAGCTCTTCACTATAATATATATATAATTTTGTACTACTACATTTTTATTTCAATCTTAAATTCCGTAAAATGTGTCTAATAATTTCTTTTACTTTATTTGACATTGAAATTTTTACGTATGGATGTGTTTTTGTACGTTTCTTTAACGAATTCCACGTCGAGAAGGAATCCAGAATTTTTGGGTGAACTATTGTAATTAAATAATTTAGAATGGTTCATCAGCTGATTTTAGATTAACAGAAACTCAGTGGTGTTCTAAGGGAAAGGGGTTCGCTTGAATTTGATCTACCTCCTTTTCATAAGTTGAATCAGATTTGGATTGCATTCCTCTCCCTACATAAATTACTATTTTTTGTAATTTTTATATTTTTTATATCTGTAGTTCTTCTGGTTTCGTAACTATCAGTTGAGTTTTTACATATTTATTTTTTTTTCTTGTTGTTGTTTGGTTTTTGCTGGTTTTGAATTTCATTCCTTTCATGCCTTTGTGGATTTGGTTTCAAATCTCTTATTTCTTTATATGTGATATTTATCATTTATAAAGAAATAAGAGATTTAAATAGATAATTATAATTCAAATAGATAGATAATAATAAGAGATTTAAATAGATAACACGATAAAATAAATAGGTAATAATAAGAGGTATAATAATAATCAAATAGAGTAATAATAATAATAAGCTAATAATAATTAAATAGAGAAAAATAAGATAATACTAAGAGATTAAAATAGATAATAATAATTTAAGTAGATTAAATTTAATTTTTCAGCTGCATATTGGGCGGAAATAGTATTGGGATAATTTAGTTTTTATATAAAAAAGATTTTGATTCTGTTATATATATAAATAACTTGTATTCGCACTAAATGGATTTAAGTTCATACAACATTATATATATATATATATATATATATATATATTTGGACATTAATCATGTGGCAAATAGGTTACCTTATAACATTTATCTAAATATAAATTTTTCGGTTAAATTAACCGTTGTATTTTCCCAATTTGTAGACGAGTTTTAAACTAGATTTTATTTGCATTTTACACTTTGCAATTTTAATTTTTATGATGTACTGTAAATTTTTTCTTTG
This sequence comes from Stegodyphus dumicola, assembly GCF_044657685.1. Lineage (NCBI taxonomy): Eukaryota > Metazoa > Arthropoda > Arachnida > Araneae > Eresidae > Stegodyphus > Stegodyphus dumicola. The sequence goes on from NC_140781.1 coordinate 190,710,283, forward strand.
TTGTTGTTGAGACTGAATTTTCACGATGGGATAATCGCTTGACATTTCGAGAGTTGAGTGTGAACATTGTATAGTGAACATTGTATATATTGTAAAATTATCTGATCGAGTTTCATCTACCTTAAAAGTATACAGACCTCAAGTTAAAGCAATTGTCCTTTAGATTAGTTTTTCAAAGAGTTCGATAGTATAAGTTTAAGAAACTGTACTGTGAAAACTTTAGACGAAAATTCTCGGTAGAATTTTGTTTTATTTTATCCTTTTCTTTATATTTTGGTCATCGTATTCTCTTCTTTTTTCCTCGACTCTCTAGAATTGTCGGGGAAAAGAGAAGAATACGAGAGTATTTCAATGACTACGACAACTTTCCTATTTAAGGTGTATTTAATTATGGCAAAGCACACTAGGGCTATCTGCCTAAGGGGAGGGATGCCTTCGTGGCGGACTTTCTAAGGGAAACTGGCTCGTATACACGTTACACATGGGGAAAACCACGAAAACGCCCATGCAGCCAGCCCGTTCGCGGGATTCGAACCTCGGACCGAACTACCAGTGTTCAGCGTCTTTACCGCTCGGCCGCTGGTGGGCCTCCTATTTAAGGAGCCTTCTCTTTGTACTCTCGGTTGATCATATATGATCCTTGATATCGCTTCATTCCTATGTGACTCCCAGTTTGGTTTCAGTCATTGCAGAATTTCTTCTTTCTGTCAACTGCTGCCATGCAAACTGTATCGTAGGAATTACTGTATCGTATGAAAACAAAAATTCTAATCTTAATTAAATTTTAATGTTTCTAAATCATCACTCATCTAAAGTTTAAGCAATAATCATTAAAAGACAAGAGCAATTGTGCTTAACAAGAGCAGTTATGCTATAAAACAATTGTGCTTGAAGTTACAACAAACTGGAATGTGAAAAGTATTTCTTGCAGGTATGAATGCAAAATTACTGAGAATAGGGTTTTTAACAGGAGGCTTTGAAGTAAGTTTCCAGAAACTTAAAAGAATCCAAGCTTCAATGCCATAATATGTCAAATCTCGAAAATAAAAACTTATCAGTAATAATAAATCAAAAACCATGAATGCCTATCCCGCCCGCCAGTTTCTTACCTCAAACTCCCTTAAATTTTAATTAAAGAAATAACTTTAAAATAAATCATAATAAGAAAAGCAATGCTTCTTTGCATTACTAATAATAATTATTTATGCATCAAATGATTTTAGTTTGCTAAATTCTTATACTTACTAAAGATCAACAATACTATGTTTTGCTTTTGAATTGCAATCTCAAACCTACAGAAGCCAGCACATAAGCATTGTTAATTTAAGTCTTAAATGCAAATTCCAGTTTTTTAAGATTTTATTCATATTTCAAACAGTTACACCTTTACTCTCTTCTATATTTATTACTTTCAAGCATAAAGAATATAATCACATTATCTCCTGGAATATGCAAATTAGTTTTTTAATAAAATAAAGTGAAGGAAGATGAACAAACAAGATAAAGCATGTTCGTGCTGTTGCTTAATTAGACGCAACTTCCTGCTTTTTATGCTGTAATTTAGATACATCTGAAACTGTTACATTCTAAGTCCTCGCCATAAGAATGCGCAATATCGGTAAATCTGATTGGTTATGGTAAGTTAAGGCGAAGGCATCTAAGCAGGAGTTTTTCTCTCGAAAATTGGAAAATTTCTGGTGTTAAGATGTTAATTGTTTCAAAGTAAATTCTATAATTTTCTACATATAAGCTTTAGTTTGTAATTTTATCTTAGAATAAATTTAAGTAATGTAGTATTAAATTCAATTTATGATTTGAATCTTTTGGAATCTAGAAATTAAACTTATGAGATAACTTTCTTTAGCTTTACATTTGACGGATTTTTGGGGTTAATTCAGGCTTCCACCATCTTAACAGGAGCAACAGGTTTTCAAATCTAAGTCTCTATGAAATTCTTATTGTAAAATATATACACTGAATGTATTTATACTATTTGCTCAAACCAAATGCGCAATCTCACGAGCTATAAAATAGCAGTTTTTGAAAATCATTTCTTCAGAAACGAAGCCTTAAGACTAATGCTGAAAGAGTATGATTTAACAGTTTGCCTTTCTTCTTCAATGCCTGTTTTTATGTCGTTCACGTATGATTCAAGTTTCAAGTTTTCAACTTGAAACAACCTAATGTCTCTACAGTGGAGCCCTAACTAAAAGGGTGTTGGATGATGATTTTCCTCACCCATGATTTGGCGATTGGGTCCCCTAAAATACCCCAGTCAAAGAGAGAGTGTATAAGGTATTTCTCCCGCCTTCCTAGCGTGCCTTCGTGGTGTAGTGGCTCTGCACACTGGGCCGATATTCCAAAGGTCCGTGGTTCGATTCCCGGCGTAGGCGGTTTCTAATTTTTCATTTCTCTTGCTTCCAAAAAATTCCTAATGTCTCTACAGCTTAACTATTATTAAGCTTAAATATAAAAAAACAACGTCGCCGAAACTTAAACAGTATCTTCATAACCTACTCTGCATAACGCGAGAAACTGAAATAACATTCTAGGAGTAAATGGAAATGAGGAAAAAGAAAATAATCATTAACTGACTAAAACTTGTTAGTTTAAAACTAAATAAGCTTTTACAACGTATATAATTAATAAACTAACTATATATTTCTCTAAGGTAATCTTGAATACTGTGTTTAATAGATCATCAAAGCTAACTTAAATATTACAATTTTTGAAAAACCAAACTGCTTCAAAATGTCATTTCATAAGCAGTAAAATTCTTTCCTAAAGCCTAGTACAAGGCACACAACATGAATGTCAGAAAAAGAATTTTCTAAAATGAACAACATGTTTTGGTCGTATATACTGGAATGATTTGCAGGTTTACAGCTAACTCATGAAATTCAAATGACTACTTCACTGTGCTTGGTTTTTACATTTATACCGTAGAAAGAGGGAAAACGTAAATTTTGTCCAATTTTACACCATTTGTCGAGGGGAGAAATTTTAACTAAACTTCTGTTCCCTCATAAGCGTTATATTTTGTGCATTACTCTTCGAACGGAAATTCTGAGCACTGCTTTTCATAATCTATTTTTTGTTTTGCTTTCCACGCACAGTTATATTATTGCTGCTGTACTGTTATTTCTTTTCCTATTTCTTGTAATGTAAATTAGATTTCATTTTTGTGTTGCTTTCAAAGCGAGATTATATCCTGTTGCTTAAGATTAAATCTTTTGTTGTCTGTCAAGTTGATTTATTATCAGACTTTCATTTAAATCCTGTTTGCGAAGTACTTTGAAGTTTAATTTATTTGTCGTGGATCAGAGCAGATTCACCGACTCAAAGTCATGTTCTGAGATATAATATCACTTCTCATTTCACGACTCATCTTCGTACCAAAAAAGTCAAAAGAATAAAAATAGGCTTAATAAATTCTTAAATGGCAGTGATAAATTCTAATGAAAGATATTTCTGATCTGAAAAAGTGTAGACATCTACAAAACGGACAGAATATTCCTATCATCACAAAGTGGATTACTGTCAAGGAAAAGGAATGTAAAGTTAAATAATTTTTTTCACTTGTTTTATTTACCTATCTCCAGCGCTTTATTGGCAATTGCTTTCTTATGCTTCTTTTTAAGACCATATATCGACGATTGTTCCCCTTCTCATTGGTAACTTTACGTGACTATATTTCTGTTTACTTCTTTAGTTTTATAGTAGTAGAAAATATCATGTAATTTAGTAGAAAATATCATGTTCATATTTAAAAAATGCAATTTTTGTAGAGTTTTATCGTAATTTTTTCTAAGCACCATTTTATCAAAAATGTTTTTCATCTAAGTAAATTACTCAATTTACAATCAAGCACATCCTTAGAGCAAACTTTGCTGTCCAGTAAAAGCTCCTTAAATAACAAAATGGACTTAGAAAGGGTTCTGCTTTATATTTTTAATTAATAAAATAAGAGCGAAGGCAATTATAAAAATGTATAAATACTTTTTGTTTTACATATGATGTTCATTTATTAAATTCAATGTTTCATCAAATTCTACCTTTTCCTTTGTTTCATAAATTTTGCTTTTTTTCCTTAACTTTCTAGACTTAGAATATAATTGCTATTTTGTGAATACAGTTTTGAAAAACTTTCTAAGTTACTTTGGAAGAAATTAATTAATAAATATATCATTATGTAAAATCAAATGAGCCTTTTTTTCAAGTAGCATTTATTCACGAAGGATGTTTTTTGTGTTAAATTAAAAAATCTGATGTGGACGACTTCCCTGTATGGCCTATTAAATATTCGTTTTAGAGCAACAATAAAATGATATTAAATATTGTTAGATATTTATTCTTAGACTAACTATATGCTTAAATTGTCATTATATATGTAGTTATATTTCGCTATTCGTCAAAATGTAATATTTTTTTAATTGGAAGTTGCCAAAACATGAATATTTATTAACTCTTTTGTAACTGGAAGTATTGACCACGACCAACGATTATTTGGCTCTGCCGATTGCAGTAAAAAAGGAGGTGCACAGTTAGATGATATAGCAGTCCCAGAAGCAAAGTTTCAATGTTCTATGGCTAGTCGTTCTTGAGTTATGCGAGATATACTCGTACATACATACGTACGCACGTACGTACAAACGTCACAAAATATTCTTTTTGAATCTCTCTTAAAATCCGTTCCTGAAAAAAAAGGAATCCTTTAGTCTGTTCGTCACGCTAAAAAAATATCGTTCTAATGGATTCGGAAACCGTCTAAATGGATATTTCCTTTGAAAAGACAGAACTATGATACTCTAAATGTTTCGCGATTCCAATACTTTTTTACTTCGTACAAGGAATGCATCCAACATAAGGATGATTATGGTACTCCCTAAAAATTAGTCATCAATGAGACAATCAATTTTATTTGCATTTAAAGCCGTTATTTTTTATTATAGTATAAGGTATTTCTCCCACATTTCTAGCGTGCCTTCGTGGTGTAGCGGTTCTGCACGCTGGGCTCCAGAGGTCCGTGGTTCGATTCCCGGCGAAGGCTTTGCTAGTTTTTCATCTCTCCGGCTTCCAAAAAAACCTAATATCTCTACAATTGAATTTACGGAATGACAGTCTTCGTGCATTTTTGTAACGGAAACTAAGTTCCTTCGTTAATTCGTCTCTTAAAACACAGGCTAAAATTATGACTGGTGAATTGAAAGTAAGTCTTAAAGGAGAAATGTATATCTCGAGTGTTCAAAATCGTTTTATACTCTAAGATTTAAACAGTTAATTACACAGATTAATGACACTTTCCTAGTAAATGTGTGTATTCTTGGAAATGCCTTCAACATAGGAGTGATAATGTTAAATAGCGGTTGTTACTTAACCCTTATGAAGCAGTCTAAAAGTTGAGATACTTTTATACGTAAATTGCACGTTTTACGGAAGATACTTCTATGTTTAAAAAAACTTTGAAATCCTCAACCAGATAATATGTGTGTGTGTCTGATTGTGGCAAAGTGGCAAAGCCTCGAGGGCTATGTGCCTAAGGGGAGGAATGCCTTCGTGGAGGACTTTCTAAGGGGAACTGGCTCGTATACACGTTACACATGGGGAAACCCAGCAACCAGATAATACTGTTAGCATTAAATGCATACAGTTTACGAATCATACAACTCTTCGGGTTCCAGAACAGCTTAAAAAGATGCATATAGTATTTTTTTCTTCATTCTGGCTGTTAATACGTCCACAGTAATGATCCTAACCTTGTCCATTATGGATTGCAATTGAAAGCTGTATTAAAACAAACTCTGCAGGGCTTTTCTTGCATTACGTGAGTTTCCTCAAGAGAGATCTTCATGCGCTTTCTACAAATGACTCCTCGTTTAGAAGACACAGAGCTGGCACAGATCGCAAACAAACCATTTTTAGTAAATTAATAAAGTTGTTATTACCGTTTTGGAACAGACCATGAATAGGCGAATGCAGTGTTAATGCATAATATATGCTATTCACATAGCTGTGCTTTCTGCTTCTCACAATTACCTATAGAAGATTCTCCTTTTCTAATCATTCAAAAACGTCCCTCATTAGACTTCCCCAAAACTTTCCTTCTCCAGCTACACGACAGAGGTGATTGAGTGAGTCAGTGGTTACAGAGGTTAAATATTTTCAACATCCATTTTAATTTTTGTTAGTTAATTTTTCCGAGACGATTTGTTTTGATCCCCTAATTTTTATTCGAAAACAATTATTAATCCAACTTACAAATTATGTGATTCTGCTTTGCTGTTCTTCGTTATTTTCCATGCAGATGCCAAAATTGGGCTTCTAACGTGTACACGTATTTGGTGATACGTGTGCACGTTAAAAACCCGTTCATTTAATGTAGCCACATTGGGTTACATTAAATGAATGTCAAAATAGTACATGCTACATAAAACAATGTTACAGACTTAGAATCAGAAAATTATGCAGCGCTAGCATATAAATGATTTTCATTCTGTATTTAAGTGTAAAAATATTTAAGGAAATAAATATTATTTTTCGATAGTTTAAATGTTCCAGCTATAAATACCAGAAATAAAACTAGTGCTAACGATTGAAAAGCATTAATTATAAATTGGCAGATAATATTTCGCAAACTCCAAAATCAATGTATATAGGGCATTAGTAAACGTTTCGTTGTAAGGGACCAGGGGTTGGACACTTTTATATTTTGTGATCTAGGAAGTAAAATCCTAGTTATTGTGTAGATCGTTTTAAAAATAGTGTTTCCCTTTCTTCAATAACAACTGAAAATGTTCATCAATTAATGTTGATCAGAAAGAAGAATTTTACGTACTTCGTCTTCCAAAATATGTTTTTATTCAATGAGGTACTACTAAATACAGCAATATATCCACAACATTATAAATTTAACTGAGTATATTCCTCATTTTAAAGGAAGCTATCAAATTCTTGTAGATGTTTAACTTTATCAGACGACTGAATATTGCGTGGAAGTTCTTTTTGCAAGGTTAAGCAGAATTTGGACTATGAAGTATTTCTTCTTGTTTTACAGTCTTAAAGCCATGTTAGACTGTGTTATTATGTAAAATATATCCGCTATAAATAAGCGGAGGAAAAGCAATCTTCTTTCGTCTGATAAATTTAACAGCACAAAAAAGTGTGTTTGACATAACTTGAAATTCAATTCTTTACTGCAGACTAAATTTCATATAGGGTTGTAAGACAATTTATTTCTCCTTACCACGTGCCTTCGTGATGTAATTGGAAACACTTTCGTCTGGCAGTCGGGAAATCTGGACTTCGAATCTTGGCGAAGGTATCGCTAATATTTTATATCTCTAGGTACAAAATAATTAATTACTCTGCATTATAAATTATTTAAGTCCTTAAAATTTTACTCTGATTTGATTAAAATGCATTATTTGGCTTGCAGCAATTCGAAGCACATTGGTTGCACACTAACTCTGGTTGAGGACTTTTCTTTTACACTTTTCTTTAGTGTCAAAGATCAAATTGTTGGTTTAAAACTGAACTAACTCTCAGCCACCGAACTTCTGTATAGTATAGAAAGATGATCAAGATAGCTTCCTTTACGGTAAATGATCACGGAACTACGACTTTAGGTCCGTGAGACTGTATGTGGTTTGTCATTCATACTACTAGTTTAAAAAGAGAAAATGTACTGAAATATTTTTTGCAAAGGCAATTTTTATCAATATTACAGTAAATAACAATAGATTTTACATTTTATATCTTTTCTTTGTAAGTTTTGTAAATTTATCCATGTAAATCATGTTATGTTTTGCAAGTATTTTTTCTGCTGTCAACAGCAACAAGTCCTACCTGGTTTCTATTTAACTGAAAATATTCTTACCTGCATGTTTTCCATGTTGACTAATTCTTCGCTAATTCTTCAACGACGTCAAATTCAACACTAACCCCTTGAATAAACAATAATTAAATCCTATTTAGAATTCGTCCTACTAAGTCATCAACACCCACAGAAAACCATTTGAAATCATCTGCCTTTTTTTTATTAATTGAATCTTCTTGTTGCTTCCAGCGTCCACAATTTTTCAAGCAATAGTTATTACCGAATGCTAATGTTCGAAAACAATTTCTTTTCCCCCTCGATACGCACACGCCGTTAAGCACACTTCATACACGAAAATGGTACATTGGCTATTACTGTCACACTTTGGTTTTGATTAAATCTCAGCCTGTTGGCGTGAGTGGGGCTTTATATTACGATTACTTTCAGATATTTTCGTAGAATGAAATATAAGTTATAAAATATTTAGACGTTTTAAACCACATAAACTATTCTTAATTCACAGACCTAAAAATATAAAAAAATCCCGAACCTCTGGCCTGCGAGCCACAGCTTCTCAAACCTGGAGTGAAAAAAAGCTCTCGTTCGAGCCTCCCTTTCCAAAAAGTAGCTTAATCATAAGTTTTTATTTAGTTTGTCTAGTTTGGTTTGGTTGTGTGATTATGGCAAAGCTTCGAGGGCTATCTGCCTAAGGGGAGGGATGCCTTCGTGGAGGACTTTCTAAGGGAAACTGGCTCGTATACACTTTACACAAAGTTTTTATTTAAAAATGGCTCCCATTTACCAGACATAATACAAACGCTTAAAATGCAATATTTAGATTTCTCACAGAATAGAAGTAGAAACAAAATTTCTAGATGCATAATTACAGTACTGAGACGATAAAATTACTTTTGCTTACGTTCTTACTGTATGTGTTGAGCTATATTAAACCTATTTAATCCATTTTTAGTAAATTTGTTGATCCTCTAAACATCTGTGCATGGAGTTTTTTATAACAACTTCACACTAAGCTTTATTATCAGCCGTTATTTGGTATCTAGAAAGTTATTTAAATCAAGAAGAAATGTTTTTACCAACTTTCAAAATCGGACAAAAAGTATTTTCCAATTGAGTAGGATGAATTATTCACCGAATATAAAATAAGAAAAAATATACAGAGAATAGACCTAATAAATTAAAGCATAAAAATAAAATATATCTAATCACATTTGTGATCATGGATCTCACAATTAGACTAAGTATACTCTTTTATTTTCTACTTAAATATTATTTAATTTCTTAAAAATAAACTTTGCAGTGAAATGAACGATGATTTTTCTTGATCTGTAGCAATGTGTTCTTAATGAGATTGACAACACCCACTTCGTGTGTTAACCATAGAACTTCGTGCTATGTAAATAGCCCTCATATATCAGCCATTGGTACTAAAAACTAGAGTTTTCTCTGTGTCCTGTTTACAAACTGGTAAAAACACTAGATTTTCTCTCTGTTCCGAATAAGTAGATGCAAAACATTTGTCTTTAAACTAGAGTTGCACTGAAAATAAAAATTAAAAAAATTCATTCTACTTTTGCATCATTAACCTTCTCTGTAGAAAACGAAAATTCTTTTAATGAGTAAAAATAGCATAACGCAGAAAATGAAAAGGCGTTTAGCAAATCGCCGTTAAGAACTGTAATTAATTTTAAGGTACCTTCTTAATTTTTCTTGAGATGTCCCTTTTAAATGTATCTTTTGAAATTTAATCAAATTAAAGCCTCTCAATTCATCTAGAAATAATTAGAAAAATGCAGGAGTAAAATCGGAAAATAAAAGCATAATGATCGCAAAAGAACTCCCATTTAAGCTTTTCTTTGCATTCAAAGTTTTATGGAATGGAACTGTTTTTCTCTTGAAGCATTTTTAAGCTGCTAATGATCGATCTTTTTCTGAATTGTGTGTATAAGAAATCTAGGGAATTGATTTTAAAATATTTATTTTAAACAAAAGGAATAAAAAAAATCAGTGGCTCAGTCAGAAATTTCTGTTAACGGAAATAGAATTTTTCTCTTCTTCAAAAGACTAAAGTTCTTCTGATGGGATTATTAGATAAATATGGTTATTTCGTAAAACGCCTAAAAAGAAAGAAAATCTTTAAAATCTTAGAAATTTCAGATTTAATGAATGGAAATTTGATTAACTCCCATAAATGACTATTTACGAAACAAAGCGAGTTTTCGCTTTAATGTTTAGTTTTATTCACATAAATAACAAAATTTGCATGAATAAAATTGCTGGTTGATATGCAATTCGGAAAAAATTAATATCCTCAAAATAATGCGAAGAATGTTTCCTAAAATATCTAAAAATCTTTTAAAACTGAATATTTCGTAAATTTGCTTCTTCATTCTTCCTTTTTTTTTTCAAGTAGGATTCAGTTCTGCTTGAGTTTAAGTGCTTATAACTTTTCCATTTGGATTCCAAGTGATTTTTAGGCCTACAGTTCGGTAATACTTTGTGCAAATGCAAGGTAATATTTATACCAAAAATATAATATAACAGATTTTATAACAATGAGTTCTTTTAAACATCTATACCTTTCGAGCGTTTTTCGAACAAATTCTCTTCAAATTTGGGATACTTCATGATCATGTCATCACATGAATACTGTAAAATCAAAGCTCTTCTTACAACAAATAGATTATAGAGAGACATTGCCATATTAAAAAACTCAGGTAGACTACATATATTTAAAGAAGCTCTTTAATTTACTCTTCGAGAAATTATTAAAGATCTTCTGCATTCTCAAATTCTCAAATTGGCGCTTGGATATCTTTCACTATCCTCTCTTCAGATTGTGTCAACAACAAGCCTAGGCTTCAAGCTCAACTGAGTGAAACACTTCGTCACTAAATACAATTTCTGTTTAAATTCAGCTTCGCAAGATCGCAAACGTATGGCAATGAATAACGCACTTTAGTAAAACTTGATTTCGAGGCGGAATATTTACTTGTGTGCAATATTTAGAGAATTTGCTGTTTATGTCGAATTTCTGAAAACTAATGGACAGATTTTAATGAAATTTTATTTATACATTTATAACAGGGAAAAAGATATACCGTTCAAAAGCCTTTTTACGTATGCGTGATTATCGGTAAATCTTTAAATCTTGTAATGCATTGATGTCCAAAATCTACGCTGTGATATCTACCTGAAAATGAGCCTAATGTGGGGTATGGTACCTTCTCGCAGCCCAACAGGTGCAGCATAACGGCATACTGGAAAAGAGGCAGTTGAGGACCGGTATGGTTCTCCGAGGGATTTGTTGAGATAAAATTGCTCTTGCAAGAGTGTTCCAGATATGTTCTATAGGTTTACGATCAGGAGATCTGGCTGGCCAATTCATGTGAAGAATATCCTCACTTTCCAAGGAATCATCGACCAACGCAGCCCTATGTGGACGTGAGCTGTCGTCCATTAACAGTAACCCAGTCCCAACTACGTTTCTAAAACGTCAAACATAAGGCTCAAAAATCTCTTCCCTGTACCTCATAGCAGTAAGGGAACATTTTTCAAACAGATGCGGAGGTGTTTGTCAGTCCAACATAATGCATGCCCAAACCATTACACATTTACCACAATAATGATCCCTTTCCTTGTTGAGGAAGGAATGATATCGTATTCCAGGCTCTCTCTAGATACAGCTACGCTGATAATCAGTGTAAAGGCTGATTCTCGACTCATTTGTAACACGCATGGTGTTCCATTGAAGTCTAGTTCAAGGGGATATTGCCTGTACCATGCTAAACGCGCTCTCTTTCGTGCTGTATTGAGCGCGATGCAGTTAGTAGGTCTTCTGGGATATAGTCTTTTCTCGTGAAGCTTTCGGGCACTGTATACCGTGAAACTCGGGTTTCAGTGGAAGCATACAGCTGACATGAGAGCTGTAAAGCTATAACAGTCTTTTGTAGCCTGCCTGAAAGAGCCAAATGGCAACCTCATTCGTCATTGTGGATCTGGGTCTACTTTCTCCATGCCTTCTCGATGCGGATCTAGTATCCTTAAATTGTTTCCACAATTTGAAGAAGAAACTGGGCATTACACTAAGCTTTGTAGCCACCTTCATTGGTTATTGCTCCAAACTACCGAAGATTTTCCATCTCATTCTGTCATCCATACGTGTACTTGGCTACTTTCTTTACCTGATACCTCATAAAATTTACCAACTTTTGAGAGAAACAGACGAATGTCGTGAAGGAGTACAAGCAGGTAAATTGCCCCAAATCCCTCGTACACTTGCACCTTGCACAGTCACAGCTCCGCAGACACGGACTTACGTATTCGACACTGAATATTTTCATAATTCTTTGGCGGCATATTTAGTACTTTTGACTCAACACTTTTCGTAAAATGTTCTCTTAATTTTGGAGACCAGTAACGCTCCAAACGCTTTTTGCCGGGTAAAGATCGACAGCTGTAGTAGCGCTTGCAAAATTCAGGTAAATTCTTAACAGAAGATACCGCTTTTACGTGAAACAGTTGTTATGGGAAACAGGGTTTTTTTTTTTCCATTATTTGAAGAATTTTTTAGCACATTTATAGTTCAGTTTCAACAAAGCAATGAAATTATATATTTATTTCTTAGTCCTAGAAACTAAATATATAATTTTTTTTCTTTTTTCAGTAAACGAAGAAATTTTTTTAATTTATTTTAGTAATAAGCAAGCATAACATATTTCTACTCAAATTAATGTACAACATTTTTTATTTACGTAACGTAATAATCTGCAAGTAAACAGCGTAAATCGATGTAAAATCACAATAAAATTTCTACTTAGGTTCAATTTAGTTCAATAAAATAGGAAGAACATGTTAATATAATTAACAACAAGTTTAACTGTTTAGTTTTACCTGATTAGTGAAGCAAAAAGAGCTCCAAATAAAAAAATTCGGAATAAGGAGAGTTCCGATAACTCGATGGTATATTATGGTACATTTGATTATGGCAAAGCACAAGCAGTCTATCTGCTTAAGGGGAGGATGCCTCCGTGGCGAAATTTCTAAAGGAAACTAGTTCGTATACAAAACTAGGAACTGGTACGTTATGCATGTGTAGTAAAACCATGAAAACGTCCATGCAGCCAGCCCGTTTGCCTGGTATCGAACACAGGTAGAACTACCAGTGTTTAACGATAGCTCGGCCGCTCGTGGGCTCCGCTGGGAAGAGAAAACGTGGATATTGGATAAGCGGGTTAAAGAGGCTTGAATGCAATTGTTCTTGAGCAAAGCTTATCAATCCTGCTATTCCCGTTATTGTGTTATTTTCAATTGATTTCTTCGAGATACGTTACCGATCTTAAGATCCAATGACCTTTTCTTCTTTTTCAGATTCGTTTATCATTTTTTTAATAAAGAAATGTAGGCTTTGGACTTCCAAACAATGCAAAAATTTTCTAATGGATTTTCCAGAAGTTTCTGAGCATTCATTTTTGCTTGCACACAATTGTTATTCATGAGCCATTAAGATGTAATAGAATTAGCAGTAACGACAATAATACATAGGAGAATGTGGCTATTGTTGTGCAAAGCATAAACTTTAAAGCTGAGAATATATTCCTAAACAGAGTGCTTATCACTACATTTATCGCAAAAAAGAAGCATACTGCCCAAATAAATATAAAGCAATATTTTTGAGAGTTCTTAAATAATAAATAAATTATTTTAAAATCGAAATACATCTTTCATATTCTTTTAATAATGATATGTTTCTTTTGCTTATTATGTGTAAGTGTTTCAGAGTTTTCCTGCAAAACTCTTCAGTCCAAAAGCATATAAAATGTTTGTTTAGCAAATCTCTAAACGTACATTAATGAAACTAGAGGTAAACAGTCTGTTTTCATTTCTGTTAATTGGAATATATGATGATAAGAAACTAGAATGCGAATGCTTCAATGTTTTATTAATCAGTCATTAGCGGAAACTATTGATTTAAACTTCTAAAATGAGAATGCTCCAACTTCCCAACTTCCCATTAATCACTTTCAAAATTTACTTGCCTCAAATTTTTATATAAGCCACATATTTATTTAATATAAAATGCTTTACATCGTTTAAAATCGTGTATTGTCCGCCATGATAGTAAATAAATTATGCTAATCGCAGATTCAGAGTTCAGGCAATAACATGTTTGTGTGCTACCAAACAACAATATTTGTCGCCATCTGTATGTAATCCTTGTGCCAAAATAACTTTAACGTTAGTTAACAAACTAAAGGATGACACAAGCTTTAAAATAACGTAAAATAAAATTTATTAAGACTTGAACATTAAATTTACATCTGCACAATGTACAATTGACTGCGATTTTATTAAAATGAATAAGAAACATGAACAATTAAACAAAATTAGACTAGAACTAAATGCGCAAAATTAGACTAGAACTAAATCACCTCAGATTGGTGTAGATTTCAAACGCGACTGCAATGGATAATGTATTATTTTCAGCTTACACTAATCTAAATGGGTTTATGTCTTCAGTATAAATTTAAATATCAAATTTTTAAAATATTTGGACTAAATAATTTAGTTACACCAAAATAATTTCAGTTTCATAAGTATTCGTATTTCGATTTCAGTAACACATTGTCTCAAAATAGTACATTCTATATTACTATTAAAATAAATGAAGTCTGCTTTTATTATGGTACAACATTGATTTCATAACTTTGGAAAAAATGTTTGATACTCACATACATTTAGTAAAATAATCTGAAAAGATATATCATTGTGTACTTTTGGATATATGATTATTTAGATATAAGGTATTTCTCCCACTTTCCTAGCGTGCCTTAGGGGTGTAGTGGTTCTGCACGCTGGGCCTGTATTCCAGAGGCCCGTGGTTCGATTCCCGGCGAAAGCGTTTGCTAATTTTTCATCTTGCTTGCTTCCAAAAAAATTCCAATGTCTCTACATAGAAATGCATCGTGATCATAGTAGCAGTAATCAGAAACGTAAAGCGGAATAACATAATAAACAATGTTCGTGAAATTGCACGTCTGTAAAGGTTTATTTTAGAAACCTGCTTGTAACGTTCTGCAAAATATTGTTGCTTTTGTTCTGTCAAGTGCCGAACTCAGTTCATCACAACGCACACCAGTTGAACACTTAATTACTATTAATCTTAGTGAAGAAAGTTAGATTAATTTCACCTCTAAAATTCTGATGGGAAAGTATCACAAATGTTATTAACCCTTAACGGTACTTAGCATTTAACATTAGGGTTAATCGATAAGTTAATTAAGGTCAACTCTAGCAAATCCAGTGGAAACAAGAAAGATATAGTTCAGATCCTTCGTTACTTCGTATCGAAACGAATATGATACAGAATCTACGTTAAAAGATACTATGTAGAGTAAATATGTTAATTAATTCTCATTCCTTGTTTCCAGCTTTGTTATTTCAAGCTAACGTAACAGACTTTGTCACTCTTAAGATTATTCTTAGTGCATCAAAGCATGTAAATCATTTTATTTACATCTTGATATTCACTCAGACAAATGATCTTTAAATTTCAGCTCCTTTAATGATTTAAAGCTGTGCTTATTAAAATTGCTTTTTTTAATTATAAAGTTTCAAGGAATCCGATGATGATAAGAAGCCGGTGGTCTGAAACAAATCACTCGCTTCCTGAAGAAGTGTGTTTTTGCTCTAGTCTGAAAGACCTGTTTCCGTCAATTACGCCTTTACCTAATATCCGAAACTGTATCTGATACTGTTGATGAAAATTTTATTGCATAAGGATTTTTTAACAAATGACGTAAAAGTTACAAATACATTTTATAAAAGTATATTTTAAAAGGAGTCTCAGAAATATTTTATGATGAATTCTTATCGTTTATCTCAATAATGAATACAGTTATCTGTTTGCTAATCAACTCTAGAAATTTAATGGTATCAGTAGGTCCAAAATAGTTCAAATCTTTAAAACGATTAAACGTATATAACCTAATCTATTGGAGAGAGATAATCTGAAATTACTTTTTCTGTTTAATTTCGAAAGTTCGTCAGCTATTACCCGTCCTAAGAACATCGCAAACTCTAGCGAAAACATTTTCCTTTAGTTTTATTTTTACAATTTTACGCTGTTGCAGAAAATCCTCTTTATGTGCAAAAAACACTGATTTCTTAAAAACTGTGGAAAGAATTGAATAAATTTATTTGAAATGACGCATAGCATTATAATATTCAAAAAACAAATTGAAAAATTGGACTGGAATGCATGCTGCGCAAAACTGCATTACAAAACGAAGGAAATTCAAAGCAATGCGTGGCAGCGAGATTTTAGGAAAAGCTGAATAAATACTTCAGGAGAAAACATGACAATTTTTTGTTTACCTTAATAGAGAAAAATAATCTTCCGTAAATCCTTCACGGATTAGATTTGCTCTAGTTCATCAGTCAGATATGCTTGATGAGAAATGCGCGTCAGTTTCCAAAAATCAGAATCACATACTTCTCTAAAGCTTTATATAGGATTCCGAGATTACTTCTGAATATATCTGGGCAGACACAATATCTTATTGTCGCATCCCTACCATCACATCTGTACGGCCATAAAGCTTACATTGTAGAGCGATTAGGTTATTTCGAAGCAGGAGACATGAAAAATCACGAATACGCGTCGAGCATGCTGACCACTGCACCGCGAAGGCATGCTAAGAGGCAGGAGAAATGCCTTATAATATTTCTTAATGTTGTTAGGAATATTTTGTAGTCCTTGCATCCTGTAAATATATTTACGCTTAGCATCCCAAGTTAAACTAAATATTCGTCTGCCACTGAGTAGAATACAGGCTCAGTTACATATTCTCATGCTTTTTGAATAATTTCGCATTCATTTGTTGGAATGCAAATTGTTAACTTTCTGACAGAAAGGCATTCGCATTAAGCCTTCTGTGTACATTAGCCTTCTGCATACATATCAGCACAAAAATGTTTGAAATTTACTTGCCAGATAAGCGAATCATAGTCTTAAGGACTATACTCTGGATGAAAGTCAGTGCTCAAAGAATGCACAAAGACTTAAAGCACTAGCAGAAGGATGTGAACATATTGACGTTCTTGGGTAAATTGATACATAAGAAGGACATCGAATTCTGGAAGCTGTACTGATGACCGATGCTTCAGATAACTGAAGGATTCTAATCTATCGGACGTAGGGTGGCTATTCGCTCGAAAGTATATTTTTATGAAAAAAAAAATTTCCCATCTGTGCTTGATGGAACGCGTGTCTTCGGCGTGTCAGTTTTCAAGCTGAAATGTAGTTAAAACATAAAATTTCAGCATGTAAATGTTTTTCGTAGTATATATATTATACTTTTGTTATAATAGCTTGAGTTACTTTACGATCTATGCTCTCAGAGAGTATTAAAAAAATAAAACTAATCTACGAGTTGAATGTCGATATTTTCATACGTTCGTGAGATCATTTCCATGTGTCAGGTTGAAAGCAAAAGAAATCTGCCACATTCTAGCACATTACGCTCACTTAGATGCACGTTTTTATCACTGGAAGCAAGAAAATGATGTTTTATAAATCTTACAATAATTACACATTAAAATACTGCAGCGTTATTCAAATATTACGGATCAATCTCATAATAACTACTATTAAAATACTACGCAGTTATTCACATTTAAACATGACATGTTTAAATTTCCACCCACTAACGTTTAGGAACCCTTACTAAACTCGCGCGCGGACTGAAGCAGCATTTCATTTGGTTTGGTTTGGTTTATTTAATTATGACAAAGCACATTAGGGCTATCTGGATAAGGGGAGGGATGCCTTCGTGGAGGACTTTCTAAGGGAAACTGACTCACGTTACACATGGTTAAACTGATACACGTTACACATGGGGAAAGCCACGCGGGATTCGAACCTCGGACCGAACTACCAGTGTTCAGCGACTTTAACGCTCGGCCGTTGGTGGGCCATTTCATTTGGAAAGCATCACGTTTCGACAAAATATTCAGACACATTTATGGAAATAAAGAAATGTGGACTTTAAATACATAATTCAGTTAATTAAAAATTTCAGAAAAATCTATGAAATGCATTAAAGAAGGTTTAGAAGATGTAATTTGACCTTTTATTCTCAAACGCTTTAACAAAAACGCATGTACTTCGTGCTTACAGAGCACCGACTAGCTGTGGTGAGAACTTAAGATAATTTTAACAATAAATTCGAAAAGGTAAAGAGTAATGCTAGACTACATAATTTACTTAAAGCTAACAGGCTGAATCAACAAGCTACATTGGCGATAGACTTAATAAATGGTCAGAATGCGTAGCCGTAAATACGATTAACAGCTGTAGGATAGAATAGCAACGTGCACTTCTAGCGAAATCACGCTGTGTCTGACCTACTTGTTTCTCCTGTTTAAATACTCTATTCACCTAACTTAATTTGTGTTTGGGGGAGGAAATGCGAAGGGAAGGAAGAAGTTCAGAAAAGATACCAAAATTAAAATAATTGATTATTCAAACTAAGGGTAAGGGAAACCCTCCAACTAGAGCAATATATCAAAAATTAGTACATCTCGTTACTTGATGTATATATATATAAAGAAAATAAAAAGATATATATATATATATATATCTTTTTATTTTCTTTATAATTTTATAGCTATTTATGATCCAGTTCCTTACATTATTATTATTATCAGATTGATATTTATTAGTGTTTGATAACGTGTAATTGTATTAATCAGGCAATCAGTAATCATAGTTATTTTTTGCTATGCATTTAAATAATGTGTGCACATATATCATATATCTCATTTTTTACATTATCCTAAGGCTAAAGCTGATGAGCTTCTTTTATTATATTTTCTGTGTCTTATTATGTAATTATCGTCATTAATTATTTAATGAAAACAACAGTATTTTTTTAAAAAACATAATCACCGTATATTTGATAAAAAGTATGAAAAAATGGCAATATTTATTAGTCCTCAAATAACGTTTTATAAAACGTTATACTCTTCTTATACAGTTCATGATCAGACACTCAAAATAGGCCTATAATTACTTTGATTAGAAAAACGCATTAAAGCATCTCCCATATCAATCTCATAAACGTATACCTTCTCTAATTAATCTAATTAATCTACAGTCTTTTTCTTCCTTCTTCAAGTACATCGTCATTTAAATATAGTTTCAAACATATCTCTAAGTCGTGATTGTAAACTGAAGCTGAAAGAGGGGGATTAAATATACAAATAAAAATAAAATAAAAAAAGAGATGAGTAACTCAACTTTACAGTAAAAAAGAATGTGTTAAAGAAGTGTTTTAAATTATAAAAAAATACGTATAATTTTATTCAGATTATATTTGCATCTTAAAAAAGTATACACAAAATTTCAGCTATACATGGAAGCTGAAGAAACAGTTACTTCAGATACAATTATTTAGACAAAACCGTTACTTTTAGTATAATAGCCATCTCAGAATTTCTAAAGAAAGTGAAGAAGAACGGAAGTTTCAAGCAGGAAGTGTGTCAGTATTAAAGGAAGATTATTATTTTTATTCTTTCTTAAGTGATTCTAATATTTCGTGAGTCCATACGCCCCCTTAATTTGTGCTACAGCCAGATTACGCCGGAGCCATCTTTTACGCCTTGGGGATGGTTCAGTGAGGATAGAACAGGCAGTAGTGTCTGACATTGTCGTTTGCTGTTCTTTTAACTGCATTAGGCGCAAGTAGCATCGTTATTGTTACAATCTGTTATAGCTTCGGAGTGGAGTGAATAAATAGAGATTAACAAATTTTCTGAGTAAATAAACAGAAAAGGGAAGAATTTTGACAATTTATCTTTCCATTTGAAAAAGCTCTTCCTCCCCCCCCCCTAAAGTTTCCTAGACATGTGCAGGGAAGTTTCTGACCATGTAAACCGGGGGACAAATAAAAGAACCCAAAAATCTTACGATGAAAGTACCTAATGTCCAGTCCTGGTCCCAGCCCTAGAAGGCCATTCTCGTTTTTCCAATAGATATCGTAGATGTTAAGGTCGATCTGCATAAATGTATGTATGTTTCTCGCATTGTGAAAAAACAACTTTGCCTAGAGCCATCAAATTTTGAATAACGTAATCCTCAAGCGAAAATGGGCATCTGAAAGCCCTGATTTGGAATTTGGAATTTGTTTTGTTAACGATTTCGTATTTTGTAATACTTTAACGAATTTTTGAGTAACAAACTCAACGATTTCAAAACGAGCAATGGCAACACTGTGCGAGAAAAAAAAGCTTTTTTAATATCCAGCGCGCAAGACTGTGTATCGGAAATTCTAAAGATATGCTCATTTTAAAATTACTATACGATACTGCTGTTGAATTGAATTTTATGATTTGAGTGCGAAGAACATGATATTTAATTAGTTAAGGTATAGCTACATTAGATATCTTTTGGAAGCATGAGACTTGAAATATGAGCCACGCCTTCGCCGGGAATCGAACCACGGACCTCTGGAATACTTGCCCAGCGTGCAGACCACCACCCCAACAAGGCACGCTAAGAAGGCGGGAGAAATACATTGCATACTCCCCATTTTAAAGAGCGACTGGGGTTTTTAGGGAACCCAGTCGCCAAATCCTGGGTGTGGAGAATCATCATCAACCACCCATATAGTTCGGGAACCACTGTAGAGACATTAGGTATTTTTTGCAAGTAGGAGACATGAAAAATGAGCAACACCCTCGTCGGGAATCGAACCACGGACTTCTGGAATATGCGCTCAGCATGCAGACCACTACACTACGAAGACATGCGGGAGAAATACCTTATAAAGGTAACACTCATAACGTTAAAAAAACTCCCGTTTGGGAGTAATGTAAAATCTGCGAGATTTCAGATTTTTTTTAATTAATATCTTCACTGACTAAAGCCATGCGAAGATGAGAATAGTCGAAATGGTTTACCACTATTTTTTTTTTTTTTTAATTTTCGAATTTAAATTGGGCAAAGTATTATGTATGAGCGCTTTTTATTTGATTTGATTTATGCTTTTGTGATCTCTTTTTCGGTATAAGCCCTATTTAGATTCCAGCAATGTTTAAAGAATATTTCCAAATAAGGGAATAATTATTTATACATCAGCATTTACTGGGACACTAATCCGATACCAAACAGTTTTGTGAAGCTCTGCTTTCTTTTTACTTCCTTGTACGAAGTAAAAAGGAAGTATTGTAATCGCGAAAAGTTTCAGGCAGTATATTTCAACGAAAATATCCATTTTGACCGCTATCGAATGCAATTTAACGATGTTTTTGCGTGATATCTGTACGTAAGGACAGAATAAAATACTCTTTTCCTTCAAAAAAATTATAAAACTGCTTTAAAATTAATTCTGAAGAGAATTTTTCGTGGCTTCTTACGAACGTATGTACGTACGTGCGCGCGTACGTACGTATCTCGCATAACTCAAAAACGAGTAGCCTCAGAAAGTTGAAATTTTGCATGTGGGACTGCTATAACATGCAGATGTGCACCTCGTATTTTGGTTGCAATCGGTAGCACCAAACGTATATAAATATATTTATAAATATATCCACTATATTACCCGGCTCAGTGATCTCAGTTTCTTTACTCTGATATGTTTGTAAATTGTACATATTTTGCTTTAAAAATGATTGAATTATGTTGTTTTTATCTTCCGGTTAAGGATTTTATGCCTTTGGTAAATCTGTGTGCAATATTTTTAGAATTATCAGCAATTTTAAAGTTGTTTAATTGCCGCTAAACCTGTTTTTAATGGCGGCCACTGATGTTTACATTTGAAACAGGAGACTAGTGGATTTGTTGCCAATCTAGAGAAACTTAGCTTCGTAACAACAAAGATAACGCATTCATTTATTATTGCCAATTAAATCATGCTTAATTCTTTCTGGAATTTTTTCGAGGAAATAAGCGTTTGAGATTTACTTCGTAATTTTTAATATAGATATTTTGAGTTTTTATGTATTTTTGCCTTCTCGCGAAGTGAGAACTGAATTAATTAAATGAGAAATACTCAATCGTCTGTGAAAAACTGTTTCTTTTTTGTTTTGTTTGCTTATTTTCTTTTGTACATAGTTCTAGCTTTATTATAGTATTTGAATAGAACATGTGGCAACGATTAGATAATTCTTTAAATGATATACATTTTGTGCATTCTGAGTTATAACATGAATGAAATATAATACTGTTAATTAAACGTAGCGCCAGAGTGTCGCTATGATAAACAAAGTGAATTTTAAAGAATGCATTTATTCTATTGTGGTTTATGCGCTGTCGGCGAAGTAGGTTTAATTCAATCTAATAAATTTAAATAAAATGCAAGAAAAAATGCGTATATTTTAATATTCCGTACAAGGAAGTCATGTGGTGTACACATCAGATTTTTTATTTTGCATCTACTTCACTAGTGGGTAGACATAAGCAATGTCTCTGCAGATTCTTGATTTAATTTTTTATTTACTTCGATTATTATTAACAATTTATTAACTCATCTGACGTTCTTTAAGATGTCTAATCATAGCAGCATTGGAGATAAATCTAGAAAATACGCAAGTTCTCCCGCCTGAAATTTTCAGTTCAGAAAAGTAAGCGACATTTGACCTTGTGTGGGCTGGGGAGGATACAAATAATGGAAGTAAAACTATTATACAATAAATGTTACAAATCAGTTTTGTAGTTAATACATTGTAATCCCTTTTTCTCCTTCTGGTTGCGTGAAGATTGATGAGAATTCTACTGAAGTGTGAGATTTAAGTAAGTCACGATATTTTATTCAGAAGTCAAACAATAAAAATCAGCGTTATATTTTCACAATTTTCACAGGACTAGATTCGATGGTTTTACCGAACCCCCATCCTCAGCTGCAAAACAAATATAACGCTGATTTTTGTTGTTTGACTTCTGAATTAGTATTTTTCGGCGTGTTATTGTGTCTTAATCACGATATTTTATTTGCTTGTTATATGAACACACACTTCGTTAGTTCTTGTAAAATTTTAAAAATAATATTCTTGTAACATATAGTTTTTACATAGTTATGTTATAGCAGTTAAAGAAATATGTTTTATAAAATGAATATTCACATAATCCCAGAGTTGGATAAAAACAGCCCAGAATAAAGTTAACAGGCAATTATTTAAAAAACAAAGTACCTAACTGAAAAACACGGGAACAGGCGTTCTCATATGTTTAAGGTAATAACTTCATTTCGTCACTTAAAGCTATCTACCTTTTAGAGATTAAAATTGTGAACTTAATTATTAAATTTTATCCTATCCGTAGAATTGAGATTTAAATAAGATAAAAGAAATACTTTTTTGTTGTATAAAATTTAAAAGTGACATTTACACACACATATATATAAATGTCACTTGTGGCTGTTTGTTTGAGAAAGTGTGGCTTGTTTGTAAATATACTAATCTTTGCGGTGATTCTTAATGTAACGGAGAGTTTTTAACTTCGAAAGAATGTAAGGGTAGTAGAATTAATATAATGTTTAGTAGTTTTCCATAAAATGTATAGTATTAGTATAGTATTATTTTAACGTGTTGTTACAAAATAAATCATGACGTAAGAGGAGATGAAAACGTTACTTGTAAAATATGACATTTCTAAAGCACATGATCCTATGCTTTTCTATAACACTTCTTAATGTGATGTAACAATCAATAAAAATATATTATGGATAATAATTTCAAGCTGTGTTTTTTATTTGGAATAACATATGTTGTTAAAATAAGGTAGGTAACAAAAATTGAGCGTTTGTTATTTTTTTTCTTTCAGTTCAGAGTTTTGACTCCCTTGAAGAGGAGATAATTTGAAAGGTAAGTTATTTGTATTTTAATTTATGTTTTATACAGTTATATAATTTATCTTTTATACACTAAAATAGGAAATTCGTAGCATGTTATTAGTAATAAGATAAAAAAGACGGAATTTTAAGCTGTTTGAAAGGTAAGTGCGCAATGAAGAAAATTTACATTATAAGTTTTTTTAAAGAGTCAAAAATTGAATAATATTCCTCTACTACCTCTAAAATTCTGGCAATTTATAATAAAAAGTTTCATCATCTTTATTTAATGTAAACTTTGAAGTTATTTGGCATAACTTATCAAATTTATGTATAATGTATAAAATTATTAATATGATTATAATGTATCAAAATTATGGGTTATGTATTACCATTCTTTTATTCACAGATTAGTCAAACCTGAGAACTATTTTACTTAACAAAGAAATATATACAGGGTTAATTAACATCTGAAATAGGTACTGCATGATATTAATTTATTGCGATGTTCTGTTGGAAATATAAAGTATAACGTTTCATTTAAATTCGAAACGTAATGTAAGAAGAGTATTACCAGTTTTATTTTCTTACTCTATACTTACAATTTTCTTTTACTTGTAGAGTTGCGCGCCTCCAACCTGCACGCAACCAAGAGGTGACTGTTGAAACTGAAAAATAGACAGAGCCTTGCTAAGGGTTTAAGTCCCTTTTTATTCAACTTAAGAAATTACAATTGCGTGCTCTTGACGCTCACAAACTACGCCGACCCAGCGGTAAAATAAAAATAAGAACCTGAAAAGAAATAATAACAAGAATCTAACTACGAGGCTCTCTAAACGTCACTAACCTCACCGCGTTTTACAATACCGCTGCTAATTCAGCAAACTTTGAATATCCCGTTGAACGATTAACAATTCTCCGAGGCAAGCACACAGGCCGAAACGCGGGGTTCTTCAATACTTCCGCGCTCGTGAAGTAAGAACAGCACATCTCGAACTCGTTTCCTTTCTATTTAACTCAGAATACTTCCACTGATAATTTGAATCCTTGCGCGTTCTACTAAAATTTACATACTCTGGCATTGGCAGTTCCAGGGGAAAGTAAGGCTTGACAGGAAAGATAGTTTAAACTTAAAATAAATGTTAGTTAAAATAAATATAAACCCTACATTTGCCGCTGCCAGAATTTGGAAAACTTGGAAGCAGGTCCTACAAACGACCTGTTGTAAAGTTTCTACAATTCTGAACTAACTCTTAAGAGTTTCGTTTACAGAAAAAAAATCTTATGTAACAAAAGGTATACTAAATTTCTGTAGATACTTACATAAATTTCTCTTCTTACAGCAACTTTTCCTGGACTTCAGCAATCAATCTTGTTCTTTTCCTTCCAGCATCTGGAAGGAATAAGTATCAGTATCTTTCTAAATACATTATAATTTACACTTTCTTGACACTGAATAAATTTTTGTTTTTAAACGATTCGTTTTCCTTAGTTACTGCTTACTTCACATTCATTCAATTATTCAAACATTAATTTAACTTTACCCTGGCTCTCCACCATGTGTGGTGTCAAACGGGAATATTCGTGTTTTAGTCTTACAACACTTCCCCTAACCACCATGATTTGTTAGAATTCAACGACCAAATAGACACACCTTACTCGACATTCTACAACTCGATGAGCTACTTTAACATTCTTAAAAATTCAAGTGTAGGTGGAGAACCCTACAAAACACATTCATTCTAACTTCCCCCTCATTCATCTTTAGACATGCAGGCTTTCGCTCTAAAGCATGATTTTATCTAGTTTAATACTTAAATTCGAATTCATTGCTTTTAAGCATTTAGTTTTAGCATCTACAATTTTATGCTTCTAGACTAAATTCTACTTTTACATAACTTTCAAGTATTTATGTATATTTACAAAATTTTAATACATATGATTTTTACAATTTACCATAAAATGAATAAGAGAAAATAAATTTTTACTTTACTCATTCTTCGCCAAGCGGGCGGCACTGAAACTAAAATTCTTATTAATACAAGAATACGAAGTTATTTTTATCTTCGGCCAAATTTTGGCTTAACATAATATAATTAGTCTTTCGACCAACAGAAAATGCTTGTTCTTAGATTTTGTACTTAAAATAATACTTTTGCCTTAGCTAAATAAAGTAAAACAAAACTAAGTCTCAACCGAGACATATTGACTTTCGTCAAAACATGGAACTTCGTACTTACGCATAACATTTCGGAACAAAAGAAAAAAATTTTATAGAAGATTTTAACTTATCTTTGAGTTTTCGATGATTGAAACTCCATCATTCTTTTCTGGCAAAACTGTTCCCACGTTATAGGTTTCATGGACGTCAATCTTCTCCTTACTGACCTCCGAGTGTCGTCCACATTAGTTTTTCTTTTGCGTCCTCTCAATGCTGGCCTCTTGGCGGAGTAATCGCCGGGTTGCTGTCTTTTTCGTTTTTCCCTTGGACGGCTGGTCTTGATGTCCTCCGGTCTGGAGTCCTTGAATTTCTTCTGTTGTTGCTGGTCTTTTCGTTACTCCTGCTGTCTTTTTAGTTTCCGGAACGGCGGCCTTGTTTGCACCTGACTCTCTGGCCCTGGGAGCGTTCTCCTTGATGTATAATTTCTACTGCGATACGTTGTAGGTGGTGTTTTCCTCTTTACCAAAGTTTCTTTACGCGGTGGCTTTGCATTCTTGTTTTTCTTAAATGCTGGAGTCTGAAAATTTTCGTTTTTTCTTTTCGGTACACTCGCCTGGGTTGTAGAAGGGCTAGGTCTCTCTTCAGTTCTCTGCTTCTTGGGTGGTGGAACGGTTGTCGTTATTTCTGGACCTTCTACTTCTTTTAGGCTTGAGTCCTGCAAGAAACTTTTAAGGATTTCAAAAGAATTTTGATTATAGTATTTTTTCACCTGGTCGGGACTTGCTTTACAGATTTCCCCTCTCTCGTTCTTAAGGTACAATACGATTCCTTCGATTTCCTGAATTACATAGGGGCCTTCAAATTTTGTAGTTAACTTTGCAGTAAAATTGTCTGGGGCACTTGATAAAGAAAATTTCCGCTTCAATACTTTATCCCCAACTTTAAAATCTGCTTCACGGCGTTTTCTATCGTAATATAACTTTTGTCTATTTCTTGCCGTATCCGAGCTTTTAAGCGCCTGATCAATAAGTTTTTTCACATCTTTCTGTTTAAACTCTTGCTCTCTTTGTTGCACAAAGTATAATTTATCTAAAGGCGTAATTAACTTTCGGCCTAAAAATAATTCTGCTGGGGTTTTTCCCGTAGTATCGTGATTAGCCGTTCTTAAAGCATAAGCTAATTCATTTATGTAGCCATCCTAGCGCTTGTGATGTGTGCTAACGTAACTGCGAATTATTTTTACAATGTTTTTATTCACTCTTTCTGCTATGTTTGCTTGTAGTCTATACGGAACCATTTTGATATGGCGTATGCCAAGTCCAGTGCATATGTTTTCAAATATTTGACTAATGAATTGTTTTCCGTTATCGCTAATGACTTTTATCGGTGCACCATATTTTAAAATGTATCTGTCTAAGAATGCATCTGCGACTGTTTTGGCTGACGCGCGTTTAAGTGGAACAATTTCTGTTCATTTTGAAAAGTGATCTACAATTACTAAAAGAAAACGATTTTTATTTAACTCGCTCTGGGGGAAGGGACCAAGAAGATCTATGCATAAAATTTCATTCGGAAATGTAGCGCGAATGCTATTTAAGTACCCGGCCGGGCTGTAATTAATATCATTTATTAACTGACATTGATTGCAGGACCTGACATACGCAGTTACTTACGCAGTTACTATTTTGTATAATTGCGGGAAATATACCGCCTCGCGTACCCTTTTTAAAGTCTTTCTGACCCCTAAATGACCCGCTGTTTTCGCGTCGTGTAATTCCTTCAAAATGCTTAATCGAAGCGAGGCTGGGATGACTGGTTTGTACTCGAGATTTTCGTTTGTTGTTTTCGTATAAAATAATAAATTATCTATTATTTCATAGTTTTCTGCTCTATTTCTTATCGCATCGATATCTGTGTGCTCAAAGCTTTCGGGGTCTTTCAAATATGCATAGATATTTCCAAATTCAGGATCAGCTTTCAGTTCAGTGATAATCGTATCTCTAGAATCTAAAATTTTTGAAGTCAACACAGCGCATTTAAGTTCATTTCCTTCATCGTCCAGTTTTATACGAGAAAGTGCGTCAGCTACATTGTTTTCCTTACCCGGTTTATATTTTATTATTAGATTATATTCTTGGAGTTTTAAAGCCCATCTTATTAACCTGGGCGTTAGGTTTTTCCCCGAGTAAAGTCTACCAACAGCCCCATGATCCGAAAAGACTGTTACTGGCGCTTTGCCGAAATAAACTCGAAATTTGTGTACAGCCATTAATACGGCTAATGTTTCTCTCTCTGTAGCTGTATAATTCCTTTGTGTCTGATTCAACGTTTTACTAAAAAATGCCAGAGAATGGCTATTTTGCATAAGAACCGCAACCACCGCATAGTCCGACGCATCTGCTGCAATTTCTAGGTTTTCGTCCCCCTCCGGGAATTTCAAAACAGGGGCATTGATGAGCGCTTCTTTTAATCTTTCAAATGCTGTATTTGCTTCCTCTGTCCACATAAATTTACTTTTCTTTCTTTTAATTACTAACAGTGGTTCAACAATATTAGCGAAATCTTTTATGAAAGACCGATAGTAAGAACATAACCCAAGGAAAGAAGAAAGTTTCTTGGCGGTGTTGGGCGGTGGGAAATTCTTGATTGCTTTTATTTTTGAATCTTGCGTTTCTATACCCTTTTGCGAAATTTTATAACCGAGATATTTAAGTTCTTTAGTTGCGAACTTGCATTTTGAGGCGTTAATTGTAAGACCGGCCTCTTTTAATAATTTAAAATCTTCTTCTAGATCTTTAGTATGTTGTTCCAACGTACTACTCGTTATAATTATATCATCTAGATAGATTAAAGTCGATTTTCCTAGGACAGGCTTTAGAACAATGTCCATAGCTCTCTGGAATGTTGATGGGGCCCCACGCAACCCAAAGGACATGCGTAAAAATGCATAAGTGCCCGATTTTGTTATAAACGCGGTTTTATGTATGTCTTCGGGTCTCATAAGCTATTTGATAGTAGCCAGACGTTAAGTCCAAAGTAGTCATATATCTAGTAGATTTGATCTTTCTAATAATTTCCTCTATAACCGGCAAAGGGTAAACTGGGAATTTAGTAATACTATTTAGTTTTCTGTAATCGATAGCAAACCTCCAAGCCCTTTTATCCGAAGGAGGAAACTCGTTCTTTTTCCTACATAGTACTATCAGGTTCAGTATTCCTCCTTACTTGCTTTGGGAACATTAAATGACCTGACTCGGAACAGGGAGCTTACTAAAGCTATGTTCAATAAATGTGGGAAGTAGACAAGATACACAGGAAGGGTATACGAAACCCTTTATTTTTCTCTCTTTACAATGATTTCCGGACTTCGGAATACAGAGACCAACCACTTGTGGTCTGAACGTAAGAATATAAAAATATTAACTAAATTCTAACTAAACTAACTTTGGATTAATAAACAAGTATCTACTTGAAGATTGGCCGTATATTAACAGAAAGACCGTATGTAGTACAGAGAACTGTTAACACTACGATACGTTTAAAATTATCAAGAGGATTAAACCTCTGGCCTTGAAGGCAACCAGCAACCGAGTAAAACTGCAATGGCAAGCGGCCTGCTCCTAATCACTCCTTCCTCTCTCTTGCTTGGCAAAAAGCCACAACTTAAATACTTGGCGTTCGCAAGACAAATTTGCATAAATAATTTAAAGCTTTTAATTCTGGCCGGAAGTAGAAAATAAGAAGTGATAGTAAAGATTTAAAATAAAATAAACGTTAGTAAAACTTAAGATCCTTACAGTACGACTGGACTCGCGTACTCACTATTTATGGGCGTTATTATTTTATTCTTTAACATCTCCTGAATATGTTCTTCGATGATTACGTCTTTTTGTTTATCATAACGATACGGTTTAGTCCTACAAGGTTTTTCGGCAGTTAACTGTATCTGATGCGTAACTATTTGACAGCTACCAGGCTTTTCTGAAAACAAGTTGGAAAAATTACTCACCACTTGCTGGATGGCTTGACTTTCATGGTCATTCAAATGGCTAAGGTCAACTTGTGGTTGTTCCACAGGTTCCACCACCCTCTGGTCCATCTCCAGCACAACAGAACTGTCTTGAAAATTCAGTTTGGCCCTCGCGGCCCTTAAAAACTCCATACCTAAAATAAGAGGATTTTGCAGATTCTTCACTACAAAAATTAATACTTTGAGGCTTTGCTCTTTTACCTGTATGTTTAATGATAATTTCCCGACGCAGTGACAGGTTTTTCCTTGCGCCGCTATAATTTCCGTATTTTTGTTTTTAAATAATCGTAACCTATAAAAATTCTTTTTGAAGAATGTTTCGCTCATAAAATTACCTTCTGCTCCTGTATCGATGAAGGCTTCTACTGGTACATCGCCAACCAAGACTTGTATAATTGGTAGATGTGAGTTCTTTACGATGACCGGATTTAAATGTCTTTTTGAGGGTTCTTTTAAAACTTCCGGGGTCTGGACCCTCGCTTTCACAGGCCCTTCTACTCGTTTAAAGCTTTCCTTTCAACTTCTGCCTTCTGGGTATGCGGATGTTTGTTTTCGAATTTCCTTTTTGGGCGTTGACCGTCGAGGTTCGATGAGTTAGCTTGATAGCTCTTTCCCCCATAAGAGCGGTTTGCATTTCTGGTTTGCTCATTTGAAGATTGCCTTCGGGTACTTTGAGAATACGATGCCCCTCTAGCATTTTCCGCTATTCTGCTATTTTGAAACTTCACCGCCAATTCGAAGAGCTCCTGCAATGTGCTTGGGTTTCTAATTTCGAAGTAGTCTTGAACAGCAGGTAACAATCTTGGTAAGATTATTTCAATAATCTCCGCGTCGGGTTTCTTCCCATACAGCATATCCGTCAGCTTAATTTTTCGCAGAATAAAGTCCGTCAACTCTTCTATATCTCGTTGATAGAAACTATATAGTTCGGCTTCCAGCCTTGCTCGATCTTTCACTATGGGGAAGGCCTTTACTAACGATTTTTTGAAATTTTCAAATGTATATGTCTGGCTTCCAAATTCCCCTAATAAAAATCTGCCTATATTCTTCCACCATAGCGCGGCCTGTCCTCTTAGTGCAGATGTGGCGATGGCAACTTTTTGTCTTTCAGGCACAGGGTAGAGCTGAAAGTGATTTTCTAGGCCTTCTAGAAATATAGCCACTGAATTTTTTCCGTCGAAATTGATGTTTGGCTTGATTGACGCTCGCAAAGTCTGGACCAGGTATCCAAATCCTTCCATTTGGCTTGCCATTTCTAGTTGTTGTCCCGCGGCTTCCATCCGATTTTCGGCCATTTCAGTTCGACAAGTGTTCGGGCGCCAATGTAGAGTTGCGCGCCTCCAACCTGCACGCAACCAAGAGGTGACTGTTGAAACTGGAAAATAGACAGAGCCTTGCTAAGGGTTTAAGTCCCTTTTTATTCAACTTAAGAAATTACAATTGCGTGCTCTTGACGCTCACAAACTACGCCGACCCGGCTTTAAAATAAAAATAAGAACCTGAAAATAAATAATAACAAGACTCTAACTACGAGGCTCTCTAAACGTAACTAACCTCACCGCGTTTTACAATACCGCTGCTAATTCAGCAAACTTTGAATATCCCGTTGAACGATTAACAATTCTCCGAGGCAAGCACACAGGCCGAAACGCGGGGTTCTTCAATACTTCCGCGCTCGTGAAGTAAGAACAGCACATCTCGAACTCGTTTCCTTTCTATTTAACTCAGAATACTTCCGCTGATAATTTGAATCCTTGCGCGTTCTACTAAAATTTACATACTCTGGCATTGACAGTTCCAGGGTAAAGTAAGGCTTGACAGGAAAGATAGTTTAAACTTAAAATAAATGTTAGTTAAAATAAATATAAACCCTACATACTTACAATACGTAATAAATTTACTGCTTTCTCAAAGCAATTTAAGATCGTTTTTATTCTCATCTCGTCTTATCAATGTAGATCAAAACTTATCGCATTAAAATCATGAAGCGTAAAAGCTGAAATCTGGGGTATCATTTCCAAATAGTTTGTTTTAATTCTGATACTTTCTTTAAAGGAGAGTATTGTTCTAACTCAGTCATTGCAAATTAAAAACCATTCACAATTATTTAAAGATCATTCAAATTTCTAGCAAACTGTAGCGCAGGCCGACCAGCTACAGAGCGATCCAGTCGCTGAACGCTGGTAATCCAACACAAGTTCGAATCCCGGCGAACGCGCTAGCTGCATATGCGTTTTTGTGGTTTTCCCTTTTGTAAAGTACATAACAGCCAGTTTTACTCGTAAAGTTCTCCACGACGGCATCCTGGCATCCTTCCCCTTCGATAGCTAGCTCTCGTGTGGTTAGCCATAATTATATAAACCAATTTACTTGCGCAGTTTGATGAGAATAAAGATATTCAAATTTAGAAATGAGAATTTTTCAGATATGCGGAAAGTAATCGCATATCTTCATTTTCTAAGAACTTTTAACAAGATTTGAGGATTTTGAAATATTAGCATAAAATCTCAAGAATCGTGGTTCTGTGTTTTCTTCTAAATTTCGGCATTTTTTGCAACAGGGTTTATTAAGGGCAGCTTCTATATTGCAATTGTACTAAAGCGAGTATTTTTTAATAGTTACTTAATTCTTATACTTTAATTTTTTATTGATATCTTAAAACTGGCACACATTATGTGCTTCGTACTGAGTATACAGTAAAAGTGCCATGCACTTTCTTATCAATTTATAAAGGTTATCAATCATGTTCAATATTAAAAGTGTGGAGTTATACACTGAATTTTTATTATTTGCTTGTTGCTAGAGCAGTTAACGAAATATTTTAATAGTACAAGAATACGCTGATTCCCAAACATTTGTTTCATGCCTTTCAGTACATTTCAGAATCTAAAACAATTCAGCTTTAAACTTTTTTTAGTCTTAATTGTTTTAGTTTTTAAAATTTAAATAACTGCATAAAATTCAAGTAAAGTCTCTTATCTTCTGTAACGAAAAAGCTTTGAACATTCATAATTCAGCTAAAATTTTCGATACAGTGGAAAGTAAAATTAGTACAGTGTAAAGCTGAGTATTGCATATTGAGTTAATTCCATACAGTGAAAAGCTAAAGTTTTCGATACAGTGGAACTAATATATCCGCTGTCTTTCAAAAAGCTCATACGAGAGTATTTCGCATACAACCTGTAAACTTCACTGCTTTATTCCTGAAATATTGGGAGATTATAACTTTCAAGATGGCTGCCAAACTTTTCTATGTAAGTCGCGAGATAAAACATCATATACTAAATACTCCAAATATATGTACACATATTATGTTCCAGTACAGTGAATTCAGAATGAAATTCAGGTTTAAAAGTAGTAGAAAAGCATTGTCGTCCAGTTTCCATTTGGCCCTGAAAATTTCAGTTTCATGTATTTAAGTGAATTAATTTTGAATTGACGACAGATAAGCATTCACAGAAACAATTCGGATAAAAGCGTTTAATAAGATTTTTTGACAATATTTGTATTATTTTGTATGACTCAGAGTGGAAAATTTTCCCACTTAATACCATGCTTAAAGATAATAAGAACTGCGTTATTTAAAACATTTGATACTACTTCAGATGAAAACTAAATATTTCATTGCGTGTTCAGGTCAATTATATGCGCCTGCTTTTATGGTCGCTACCTTCTAAAAATTATAAATATTAGCAATATAAATTCTGTAGTGAAATCGGCAAATGCGCTGTTAGATTTGACCTAAATTACAGACATAAAGTATTCATCATTAAAAATAATTAAATTATAAATTAAAAATCTGGACCTTTTCAGATTTTATATTACGCCCAAACTGACGTTTTTAACGTTTTGTGTGTTACCTTTATTTATTAAATATCATGTTCTTCCCACTTCAACCATAAAATTCAGTTCAACAGCAATATTGCAAAAATGAGCATTAGCTTTAGAATTTCCGATACACAGTCTCGCGAGCTGGAAATAAAAAATTTTTTCGCACTGTGTTGCCATTGCTCGCTTTGAAATCTTTGAGTTTGTTAATCAAAAATTCGTTAAAGTGTTACAAAATATGAAATCGATAATAAAGCAAATTCAAAATTAGGGCTTCCAGATGTCCATATTCGGTGAAAGATTACGTTATTCAGGTACCGTTGTTTGATCATAATGCGAGAAACATGCATGCATTTATGCAGATTCTTCATTATTTAATTTCTTTAAATATAACACAATAAATAAAGACTATTTGGTGGCAACAATTTGAAAAGTGAACCGACATTTTTAGTGAACGAACGTAAAATGCCGAAACGAAATTAATACCCCTTCTGGGCTAAAGCCATTTGGGCTAATAAATACAGAATATCTTATATGTGCTAAATAGCATTAAATTTTCGCATCTGCCTTTTTCTATTTATTTAAAATTTTGTTTTGTTTAACGCACACCTTTTTTCTTAGCTTCAGACTTATATTTTTAAGCATCATATAAACTTAGCATCCTAGAGGTATAAACTAAACAAAGAAATCACTCACGAACTCGTAACATATTTTGTCATTGAGTGTAAACTGCATAGCAAACAATTAAATTTAAAAGGTAAGAATGACTTCAAAATTTACACCAAATCGATGGAAAACATGTTTATTTTATACTGAGTTCAGACAGGTTGCCCCCAGAGACCTTTTATATGACACATCTTTGGTGATTGAAAATCTATCCGGTTACGAGAAAATGATCGAGCAGCCACTAAACTATGAAACTTATTTATGCACGCTCGATGTCTAAAACATGTCGAGGTATATATTAGATTAGATTTCCCTAAGGACCAGGGCGGTGCCAGTAGTAGGCAAACGCCCTTAAGCCATCAAGGCACCGCTGTTATTGTTCAGCTACATTGCAGTATCTTTCTGTAATCCATATGTTGATGTGTCCGAGTTTCACTATGAAATAGAAAAAGTACACTTTTAACTCGTAAATTTGTAAAGTATCTGTATAGCATTGGAGAATTATACAAGTGATATTGAAATTCTTATACGTAAAAATTAAAATGGTACTTATTTATATTGAATAACATTGTAGATTTGAAATGCTATTTTAATGTAAAAAGTATGCACGCGGTTTAATCATTGCGGCGCAAAACTCAATGGCTATTAGCTTCGCATGAGATGCTTTTGCAGAGGAATTTCAAAGTAAATTAGTTAGTATTTATGATATTGATGAGGGAAGTCTGAAACCACCTATCCTGTTCAGTTACCCCGGCATACATACCAAACCAGACGAAACCGTTATCATTCAATCATCGTACACCCTCAGTCACTGGTAGGCTGAACAGTAAGGTATTCTGTTTGTAATAAATAAATGTGACTAACTATTTAATTAACCTATTGTACAAGTAACTCACCGCTCACTTTTAGATGTTACCTCGATTGTTACCTCGCCTTTCTTTAAGCCATGCTCTGGACACAAAAACAACTAAAAAGGTTTAAGCTAACATAAATCTTTATTACTTGTAGCTTGTGGGAGTTAAAATAATGCAAGACAAATTTATTACCTCTGGTGATCACCGGCTTGATAGAAATTTGCATTATGTCATCTGGGTTCCAACTCCAGTAAATTCCTGCGAAGCTGAAAATCTAACTGAGTTGGACAGCCAAAGCATAACTTTCAACATTTAACAGTCCTGACAACGTCAGGTGTTCTTTATCTACTTGTATCAGGAATTCTCTTTTTGGGCAAGCAGCAACGACAGGAACCAAATCTTCTATGAATCATGCCGGTTATTTTACTTTTGTTTTTCAACCTATGCTGCTTGCCATAAAGTCTGCATAACCTTCTGGGTCGAGCGAATTTGGGACAAAACGAGGCATAAAGGAAAGATTAATATAAAGCTAAGTGTTAGTAAAACTTAAAAAGTCCCAACTTGCCCCTTCTTGGGAAATACTTTGACATAAAGTCAATAAGCGGCTGTATGAAAAGTTTAATCCTAATTCTCACGTAAGTCTCACCCAGGTCGTAACTCCGTTACAAGTTTAAAAGAAGATCCATTTAAGAGCTATAATTAGGAACTGTACAGGAGTATACATAAATGCTCAGATTACAACTTAAATAAGAGGGTTTACCTTTAAACTGAACACCCTATACTAAATGTTATGCAAATAAAAATGGATATAAAATGCATTTCTCAAATTTATCGTTTAACTTAATTCAGGATAAAAAAAAGATATATTTATATGCACTTAAAATATGTGAAAAACAATATCAAACATGAAAACAACAAAAAGAGTGTTCCCGGGTTAGATAAATTTTAAATACATTAAAAAATTTAAATCTTAGTTTAGTGTTTGCTAAAAGAGATGCATATCGTTATGATTTCATTAATTGGAAAACTGTAACCTTTGCTTGGCAATGATTTCAAATTAAGATGGCAAATGCACTTGACTATAAACATTTGATGTTGGCAAATGATGTTGACTATAAACCTGTAAACGATTTTATATAGTGCCAAATGTTAAATTTTTAGCATTTTTAGAAAATTCAGAATGTTTAAAAACGCATCTTCAGTGGGTGGTCCTAAATTCTTAATCCTAACCTAAGATACTAATCAAATACTTTCAAAATTCTACACATTTTGTCACTAAAAGCTTATGGTAAAAATGCATGAAACTTGACTATTCATATGAGTTCCATAGGAAAAGTGTTAGCGATAAGAAAAAATACTTATCCATAGTCGAAGTAGTCAATCGAAATAATTTAACCTCAGGGCAATCGAACTTATCCAAGGTATCATCAGATTAGGTTTCCGTAGACAGTATACAAATATGTCTAAAGATAGGTATGCATATTATGTTTTCGAATGCAGATTGCATATTTATAAAAGATTGGTTATAGTTCATTGAACCATTTATATAAAAAGTAATAATTTCAAATTCCATTCGTAGAAATGCTAGTTTGCATCTATTTAGATATCTGAAACCAATATTTCGCGCTCGTTTATAGGGTGAAAAAGACTTAAGCCTCGTGATTTTGATAACATTTATTAGTTGTAAAGATTATGTTAATTTTATTAACAGTTAAATTTTAAGTTCTTTTCCTGTCAAATTCTTAACTTCAATTTACTACTTCTAGTCAGAACGTAGTTTTGGAATCTTGCTGAATATTTAATGAGGATCGGTATTTAAACCACGAAGTCACTTACAGAGTCAGAGAGAATCAGAGTTTCTGATTTATGCGCGTCTGTCTTTTTGGCCACTCTCTCTCTTAAAGCTGTTAGTACGCTCGGCCGTACTCAGGCCCTTGCTAAGCTTCGTAGTCAAATAAGTTAAGGGGCCAGCTCGATTTGAATTTTGATAGCTTCGGCTATATTTCTTTAGTTAATCTTAGTTTTAGTTTAATTCTTAGTCTCTTAAGTTCTAGCCCAAGTGTCGGCTTTGTTTCTACACTCCAAGGCGGAGTTTTGTTAAATCTTATTGGAATAATAAAGGGTTAGTTACCCTTCTATCTTGTTGTTTCTTGTCAACCGAACTTAAGCGATTATTCGCTATCTAGTTCTTAAGACTTGTCACTTTCTACAGTAACTGAGATTTACACAGTGAAAGTCTTACATAGTGATAAGATTGTATTCCACAGGATTGTTCCGTACCCCCTCTAAAGTACTTTTTATCGAAATAAGGAAAACACTGCACAGAAATATTCATTATAGAAGATTAGCATAAAAATTTAATTACGGAAACTATTACCAAGAGGTGGATGTAACTCTTCTAATTTGAAGGTCTGCATTTTTTTATTAACTTCTTTACTGGGAATCATAGTCTTACGATCAAATGCTCAAGATATATTCAACTGTTCAAGATATTTTTAACATCGCATTTATTTAATAAATAAGTATTTTAAAATATTCAAGTGTTTAATTCTCTGTCTCCTGTCGGGCTGGTTCACACTCCGAGATGCCCCAAAGTCAAGTATTTAATTCTATGTATAACATACTTTCCAATAAATAAATATAGTTAGTTCTATATTATAAAAAAAAGCATAATGACATCTAAGTAGTTCAAGAAACCTATTATTGTTGCAATTAATTAGTTTCATACAATAATATAATTCATTTTAATTATTTTGATACAATAATATAATTTTCATACAATTTTGTTTTCGTTGTATATATTTACAACAAAAAAATGAGTTTAGTCGAAAAATTTTTGTTTTTGCTCTGAATTGTGATTCATACTTTTAATATGAATAGAGAGATGCGAATTTTTTAGCAATAATGTAGGGTGCCTAGCACCGATGAATTTCGTTTGAATCTCCTTACAACAAAATTGCACAAACTGTATCACCCATGATAATTTTTCAGTTTCTCAACTTCCATTTTTAAGGATTTCAAAGATCTATATTTATGCTCATTAAAAAAAATCGTAATTTGTATTAAATGAGCACATGTTATCTCTAGTTAAAGTTGTAAGCACGCGAGAGACAGAATGAAATTTATCATATGTCAATGCTTATCTCCCATATAATTGTGTCCCTTTTCTTTTTCTCAGGTTTTGTTCCTTTCCGCAGAGGTTCATGATGGATGTAAAATACAAGATCCAAATTTTTCCAGAATAATTTCTGATGTCGACTGATATTAAAAGATGTTCTAAGTGCTGATGCGTCCAGTGAGCTTGGGAAGAATTAAGATGGGTAAGCAGAACGCAGCCCGCAGTACCAAGTCCACCAACCAGTATCGAATTCCCATACCCCTAGAACCTCTTAAAGATGGTCATAGCATGG
This sequence comes from Stegodyphus dumicola, assembly GCF_044657685.1. Taxonomy (NCBI): domain Eukaryota; kingdom Metazoa; phylum Arthropoda; class Arachnida; order Araneae; family Eresidae; genus Stegodyphus; species Stegodyphus dumicola. Next base: position 190,748,896 of record NC_140781.1, read on the forward strand.
ATCCCAAGGAAAAAACCTTTTTGGAAGCTGCAGAAAGAGGTGACAAACCGACAATGGTTAGATGCTTGCAGAAACCAAATCCTGTGAACGTTAACTGCACTAATATCTTGGGACGTAGTGCCATACAAATCGCAGTTGACAACGAAAATGTAGAAATCGTCGAGCTGCTGTTACAGCAAGAAAGTGTAAAAATCGGAGATGCCTTGCTGTACGCCATAAGAGAAGGAGTATATAAGATAGTGGAGATGCTCATCAACCACCCTAGCATTACTAGTGAGATGCTTGCCAATGATTGGGCGAAAACTCGACAGCCTGGTGAAGAAAGCTCCGATTATTCCCCAGATATATCACCTATCATCCTCGCAGCCCACTGCAACCAGTTTGAAATTCTCCAATTGTTGTTGTCAAGAGGAGCAGTAATCGAAAAGCCTCATCCTCTTTCTTGTTCCTGTCAAAAATGTCATGAAGGTATGCATACAGATAGTTTGCGCTATTCCTTGAGACGTATTCACACTTACAGAGCTCTTGCGAGTCCTGCCTGGATGTCTCTGACAAGTGAAGATCCCATTTTAACGGCATTCAAGGCAAGTAATTCTTGTTTATGATAAATTCATGCAAATTTTTCATATTTTTGGGAGCATGGGATGAATTCAGATCAGAGATATATCTTTTTGTGAAATGCGATTTATGATTCTTTTCATCATTTTAAAATACTGTTTCTGTAGTCATAAAAAATGAATATAAAAGCTATTTTAATTTATAATTTGTAACAGATTAGCGAATGCAAATGAGAAAAACAAAATTTTAATTAATAAAAAAATATTTTTTAATTTATTCGAAAACTTATTAGGAATGAATATAATTTCGTTTAGAAAGCTTTTTTCTATTAGTTATATGGAATAACTGTTTCTTTCGCAATATATAAATCATTTTTATCGTAAATAATTTTCTTTCTTTAGCATTACTAAAGTAAAATTCTTTAGCATACTAAAGTAAAATTCGTTAGCATTACTAAAGTAAAATTCTTTAGCATTACTAAAGTAAAATTCTTTAGCATTACTAAAGTAAAAGTTAAAATTTCAGAAGCATTTTTATATTTACAAAACATAATTCAATAAGCGCTACTAGATTTAGTTTCTGGGTTGAGTATACTCATGAAAGCGAGATTTCAACCACCGAAGAATTTCTGCTTGAGAAATATCTTGATAATTCAAGTACATGTGAAGCTGTATTAAGGAGTTTTAAGCATAAAGTTTTACTTAAACTTCTCCTGAAAGTAAAGAAAGTAATAGCAGATTTCTCAAGCGCCTCAGTTATTTATTTTTGACTAAAAGAATTGAAAGAAAGCATGGAAGCAAAGAAATTATAAATTCACTTAAATTTTGTACGTTCGATTTATAAAAATATATTAATCCAGTAAAAATACAGAGGTATGTCCTTGCTTCTTTTTAAATCATTTGAAAAAAAAAAAATATATATATATATATATATATATATACGAAATCGTAAGGCCTTATGTAGACAAATAGTATATAATAAAATACACATACATGGTACAGTACTACAAGACACTGGCAACGAATCACTAGAATCATTGCTAACAACTTATTGCCATGTCATCTTACATTTTAAATTTCCATTTGGCGTCTGCAGATAAAAGTTAAGTGCAAATGAAAAACAAAAGTTAATATGAACAAGATAAAGTGCCTGAATACCCTAAATGTGTGTTTTTCAACTTTAAGATATACGGAACAAGGAAAATAAAGCTATTAAGTGAACGCAGTTAAAATGAAAAAATATAAATTAATTTTAGGATTTTATACCATTAGATTGAGCATTTTATTCTAAATAAGTTGCTACCAATCTTTTAACTGTCCAATCATTATTTATCAAGATACAAAAGATAATAATGGTTTAAATCCATGATTTTCGGTTAACTATTCTACACCAACTGCCATGTCAGTTTGTTTACGCTTCGATATTATTCTTAATACATCACAACTTACATGCAGTGACTTGCAGAAGCCTAAAATCTAGCAATATATTAACTGTAGTTATCGTTCAACTTAGATTGCTAACATCGTGAAGAATATTAGTATTTGCTTACAATTCTTCCAAAAACTCATTTATTTTATATGGATTTTGTTCATTATGTCAGTCACACAAAGGTGTTTGTGACAGGAATATCTTTGCGAGCACTTGTGATCAATCGATCCGGTAGCTCTCCTTAGATGTTTATGACAAAATCAAAGGATACGAAACCCTTGAATTTCATCCTCTAGCATGCTTTCGGTCAAATTTATGATGAAACTAAGCAGATAGCCCTCGTTTGATTTGTCTTAATCAAATAATCCAATACATTAGCTCTTGTTTCCGCTCGAAAGGTTCTGTAGGAAATCCCTTAAGAAATGCCTTAAATGGGTTTGATTCTTCTTCGTATTATATGAATTTTTACGGCTGAAATATGTGTTTGAATTTCGATTTTTGATGAAAATGGTTGTCTACATCATTTTAATTCGTTGAGTTCCCTTCTTCGTCATTTTTTCTCTTTTTGTTTCATGTACTCACATGTGAAGGTTGGTTTCAAAGGAGTCCTACGCTTTCCATCTACAAATCAGTGCTCAAAGCAAATACTAATTATGTATGAAAAATCAATGGGCAGGCAATTTTAAGTCTTTTTCAAGCGTATGCTATTTACTGCACTTCTTCTGTTTAGTATTTACTGCATTGGTAAACTGTTTACTGCAGTTCTGCTATTTATCGAAACTTAATTTACAAAAGCCTTGCAGTTGTAGTTTCAGTAATAAACTTGATTTAATATTCACTAAGCCCATTAGTTAAAAATTTGCAAAGCAAATCTTCTAAAATGTTGAACTTCTTAACACCGCATATCCGAAATGTATTTAAATAATCAGTTAAACTGATTAAAAGTAGCGTCATAGATAGTGAAAAATTTCCATTCCCTTGGAAATTTGGTTCATTGGATATTGTATTCAGTTACAGAATGTGATAACACTTCTGGATTATTTCTCGAGTGTTGGCTTAGGCGTTTACAAATTTGAAGCAAGACGAAGCACCTCCACACTTTGCATAGCCAATACAATAAAGCTGCAAAAGCACTTCAGTAAGGAAAAGCGTAATTAGTAGTTATTTCAATTTTTTAAACCTCCCTTTGTTTCTTCTTATTCTTGCTCGCTTTGTTTGAACTTGCTTAACTTGTTTGTCAAATATGCTCTCTTAACAATAACCTATGTGACTTTCGATTGCAGGATATTTAACAGTTAACGTGTTTAAAATTGCCAATTCAGGTACACGACAAAATTTTTGATTTGACAGCTCACTCAGCATGAAAGGTATATTCCTTTACACCTATTACGTTCTGTCGCTGAATGCATGGTGTCCTAAACTGTATTGAATTTTTTATGTAAAATAAATGGTCAACACATCAAACGACATCCATTTCATCAAAAGATAAGTGATTTGTTTTTATTTTTTCGAAAATTTTTCATTTATGCAACGAATTAATTTTTCTGCTCTGTACTCCATATACATACACACATAAATGTATATGCACATATGTATATATCAGCCTTTTCGCCATTGCCTTAATTAGTGTATCATTCAAGTTTGCTGCAACTGATGAAATTCTGACACATATTTAAAGATAAACTATATAATGAATATTATACTCAATTTATATATACTGAGTGATTATAATTATAATGGCAGAGAGATATCAGGGCAGTTTTTCAAATGGATTCGAGTAAAATTTCATATGTGAAACACGGAAGCCATAGAAGAAAGATTTATGAAAAATGAAAACAGAGTTCGATAATCCCTAAGTAGAGTACTAAACCTACGCGAAGCCTTGAGCTTGAGGGGAAGAACATCAAGATCATTTCTGAGTCTCATATCGGATAAAGGACTGATATGGATCCCTCAGCAACATTACTTCAGTAATAAACTGAATTATTGGTGAAGTCAAACAACAAGAATCAGCGAAATATTTGTAAATTCTTACAGGACTAGTTTCAATGGTTTAGTTAAAGAGCCATTTCTCTCAACTGCCTAAGTGCAAATGAACGAGATAAAACAATGTGATAATATAAGAATGGCTGGAAAGAAGTTAAGCTACTTGTGCCATCTATTGATGAAACAAGAAAACTAAAACATGATTTTCTAAAAGGCTTAAGGTAAAGATGGATTGGAATTAGGGTCAGAATTCAGAACAAAGATTTTTTAATCAAAACACGACCGCGGAAGGCCTGTAAGATCGTTTTTTTAGAACGGAAAGATTTTGAAATGTGAAAAGCCTCTTTAAAATCTAATTCACCAATGGAAAATGTTTTTTGAATAATTTTCGCTGCAGAAAAATGGAAAGTGTGATTTTCTGACCAACAGTGCTTACATTGGTCAAACTAAGAGAGCCTTAAAGTTTCGTGTTAAAAAAACATGAAGCATACATTAGGAAAAACGAAACACAGAAAACATCGGTTGCCCAACACTGTTGGTCAGAAAATCCAACTTTCCATTTTTCTACAGCCAAAATTATCCAAAAAACATCTTCCATTGGTGAATTAGATTTTCTAGAGGCGTTTCACATTCAAAAAAAAAAACTTTCTGTTTTAGTTAACGACTCTAATTCCGATGCATCTTTACCTTCAAACTTTAAAGAAATTATGTTTTAGTATGTAACTACTAGTAGCTTAACTTCTTTCCAGTCATTTTTATCTTATCACCTTATCTTATCTCGCTCTTTTGCACTAAGGTAGCTGAAGAAGCTGGTTCTGTAGTTAAACCATCGAAAATAATCCTTCAAAATGTACAAATATTTAAGCTGATTTTTGTTGTTTAACTTCAATAATCATTGTTCGGCATGTTAGTATAGTTTAAAAAATAATATGAAGCCATAGCACGGAAGGCGCTGAAGACAAAAAGGTAGCTGTATTTGGTGACTTCGAAAACTGACGGACAATTATCAAGCAACAGTATACCAAAAAGTGCTATAATTCAAATGCATTCGTAGCTCCAAGCTTATAAATAATAATTTTCAAGTTACGTTCATGCGATCAGTTTCGCTGACTCATTAAAATAAATTCAGAAACATCGCAAAGGTTACGAATTTTCTGTTTACTATTTTTCATGGTATTTTCAAGTATTTTTAAAACATTTGTGATGTTTTGTTACTCAAGAGATATCCAGAACGATAATCTTCTTTAACTGACATTTGGAGGTTTTTAGAAAGGTTAAACAACTTCTAGTTTGACATTTATTGACAAAATGTGATTTCGTAGAAAACGTGATGAATCACTTCATCAGATTCTGAAACAATTTTACCAAGTTAATTACAAATTTCAGTGCAGAATTATGCTGTTTTAGGTACATTATTTGCAAGTAAGATAAAAACACAGAACACACTAAACTTGAAGTTGTAAACAGCTCTGTGCCTAAAAAATTTAAAGCAGTTGAAGAGTTTCCTAACATTTCCGTAAACTTTTATGTAGCAGCCCCATATAACTCAGGCCATCCAGTTTTCGAATTATGTTCCATTATTTTATGCTGTGCTATCAGGACATTTAACACCCGCACTGCTCGTTAAGTGTTGTCGTTTTCTTAACCCTCTGACGGGCTAGACTAAGGAAGCCCAATTTCCCAAAACTACCATGAGAAAAAATTATTTTCTTAATTTTAATTTAAAATTTCTCTCGGTATTTTATATCTGAATTTGTGTACTTTTAATGTATTGCCTTAATTTCTTTAACATATTTTAATATGCGCGTATATCTACGTCCGTACAGATATCACAAAAATATTCCAGGCCGTATATATACGGCCTTGCCAATTAGAGGGAAGCATATGATCTTTAATTGATCATTCATATTGCTTAGCAAATTGCCATTTCATGGTTAAGTTAAAATTCCCCATTCTTTAAAATGTCATTCAAATTAAATCTATCCATTGCTTAACCATCCGAGCGATTTGAGAACAATATGGATATTTTAATAATTTATATATATTTTTTTAATAATAGTTTAGAATAGCATGAATTAGACCTGTTCCTAATTCTGTTCATTCATATATTTACTTCTGTTTCATATGAATTAGGTTAGGTTAGTTTCACATGAATTAGATTAAATTAGTTTCGTATGAATTAGACCTGTTCATGAATCTGTTCATCATTCTGATATGTTCATTCATATGCTCGTCATAGGTTCGGAAATAACTCGAATTAGCTCTCTTAATTACGTTATTTAATGACATAGTAATTAACAGACCTAATTAATGTAATTTATAATGCATTAACTTACGGTTAAGTCATGATAAACCTAACTGATAATTTTTATGAAGATTATTTCCATTATTAATGAATGCTGTTTGTAATGCCATATATTATGTAAATCAATTTAAGAGTAGGAGCGTCGCTTAAAAACCAGTTTTTCTTTCACTCGGATCTTTTCACTTTTAAATTCTAGAGTAATTTGCATAATATCTGCAATCATTTTTATCTTATAAGATAAAGCTGCTGGGATAGGCAGGTGATTTATCTTGTAAATGGATTGCCTAAATATATGATCAGGCCTTCTAACAGCCGAAGGTCTGTAAGATCGTGCTTTCTTTGCTGTCATTCAAGTTGTCGGATCTTAGTAGTGAGCTCTCGCACAGGAGTGAAGAGTGTCAACACAGGAAAAGCGTATAAATATCCCTTTTTATTCTCATACTCATTAACAAAAATTCACGCATTGCGTGCTCAAACACCGACCACTTGCGTTGAAAACTTAAGGTAAATTTAACAATTCGGGAAAAGTAAATAGTAGTGCTAAACTACACAATTTACTGAAAGTTAATAGGCTGACTTAACCACCTACACCGGGGATATACTTAATAAATTACCTAATTCTGCGACTAAAATTAACTGCTGAAGAACAGAATAGAAATGCGCGGTAAGCGAAATCACGCTCTGTCTAACCTTCTAGTTTCGCCTTTTCACCTAACTTAATTTGCAGCCTGGAGAGGAAATGCGAGGGGAAATAAGAAGTTTAGAAAAAATACCAAAATTAAAATAATTGATTATTCAAACTAAAAGAAACCCTACAGTGTTTCGCTTAGTGCCGCCTTCTCTTAGTGACACTGCAGTGCCACCAGTGGCTCTGTAGTGAATCTCACTAGTGAACATTAGTAGTTCGACTTGGGTTCAAAACCCAGGGAAACGAGTTGGTTGCATTGGAGTTTTCGCGGTTTTTCTCATCTGTAAGATGAATATGTTCCATTTTCCCTTAAATGTTTCTCTATGAAGGCACCTCTCCCTTTACTCTAATAACCCTCGCATACACTGACACTATCCAGCCAGTCCCAATACAATCCCAGTGGTTGAGAATCATTGCTGGAAATCTGTTACATGAAGTCAAAATTAGCGAAACTGGCTGTTTCTAAATCATATGTAACCTGAATACACGTAAGTTTCCCACGGAAAGTTCTCCACGAAGATGCCCCTTTCTTTAGGCAGAGTGCTCTCATGTGCTTTGCCATAACTGATTAAAGAAACAAGCACTTATAATATCAGTGACTATAGTAAGATATTACAGATGTATTTTTCTCTTCTTATTACTTTTTTTACTTTATATTATTGTTATATTATACATACATTACATGTGAATTGCATTCTTTTTATCTGTAAAATTCCTGATCAGCAGCTTACTATCCACAATAAGTTCAAAGAAACAGGCAAAAATAAAAAAAATGTATGCGGATCTTCGGCTGAACGAGATGTTGACGCCCATAAATCCGACGTAATTCAAGGGCCAATTTGCAATTTTATATTGCATTTATTGATCCAAATTTAAAATAACTCATGTTTTAAAGGAATGAAATAAAACTATTCCGCAGCGCTTATCTGAATTGCAGTGGTGATCACAGCTTTCTTTGTTGTTAAAAATTTCCAGTTTGTTTTTTTCTGCCTATGTCTGAAGATTATTCAGTAATGGGATTTAGAAAAAAAGGCTAAACGATTGGGGTTAAAACGATACAACTCTAAAACGATATAAGAAATAAAGCAAATGATGGAAGATCTATAAGAAATAAAACAAAGTAGGGAAGAAAACAGCAATTTTTCTCTATTGATAAATTAAAGGGTAAACTTGTGGTTTTCAAACAAGCAATGCCGTGATAGAAATGTTTCAAAAAAGCAGTATTTTCTTAATGGAGATAAAGACATAAAGCTAACACTTCGTAAAGGAAGATAAATACCTTTGCAATAATGTTTTCCGCAAAACCTGTGTTACCTAATTCTTTATAACATCCCGTTTCACTGCTTAATGCGTAACAGTGTAGAGTGATTAGGTATTTTTGATACAGGAGATGTGAGAAATGAGCAATGCCCTCGCCAATGCTCAGTTTTTCCGCATTCAAAACTCAAAACTTTCTTCTTACATTCCTTTGCTGTATAACCAAGGGAAAATCCTTTTGACTTGTAGAAAAGGCAATATTATCTCTTGCTAAAAGATAATTATCATTGACTTATGCTTCCCTGTAAAGAGCTTCCGCATCTTTCAGTAGCACAATAATAAAATTCAAGGTTACATTCGCAGTAGTTAGATTTTACAGTGCAAGTTTTACAACTTCAAATTCTGAGGCAACTGACATCAAAATATAAACTATTGTTTCCATGTCATTTATTTCCGAACCAGATAATCGTAAACCCACAACTAGTTTCTTTATTTCATGCAGACGCAGTCTGATCGAGACTTCAAGAGTACTCTTTAGGTTGTTAGATAACTTCCGATCAAAAGAACTAATTATTTATTCAGCCAACGTAATTAAAGACCTTTCTTCTTGAAACCATGATCTTTTATTGAAGAATAAATTAGATGTTTTTGTTATGCCGAATAGGTTTCTTTAAAAACGTAGGAAGGCAAAACAAGAAATTAGATAGCATCAAAGAAATGCAGCTTATGCAATATAATGCAGCCTACAATAACTAATGACCAACTATCTCGTCCTCCAAAGTGGGAATAAATGAATCCTTACTTATATCTATGCACAGCTCGCCGAAGACAGTGAAAAACCCCTTTACACTATACTGCTCTTTTATCTTCACACTCATCTTTCCGTAAGCTCTAAATAAAGAGCCCACAAGACAAGTATAATACCCAGTTTTTTGAAAACCAGCATGCGCAATAAATATGTCTTAGAATAATAGTGTTATACAATGACTGTTGATCTAAAGAAGTTTAATTAAGTTACCTGATTCAATTCAAGTTCTTTCACATAGCTATAAGACAGAGCTCTGTTTAAATATGATGCCCATAATGGAAATTTTGAAATTTTTGCCATTCAGGGAGGAGTGAATAGATCCTTATAGACGTATTTTACTGCATCTTTATAAACAAGCTTATACGTAGTGGCCGTATAAGTTGCCTTTTACGGAATAGAAGTTTTTATCTTTTTTGGTTTGCTTTGTTCCAGTACGTTCTTTAAGATTTATCTTTTGAATGGGGGAACGTCAGTTGCATTAAAGAATTCTGCTTTAAATTTGCATTTTGTGGTTTTGCATGTTTAGAGGTAATTATGTATTTCGAGGGAAGAGTCTGAACCGTGACTTTTGCGCAAGGTAAGTTTACATGTAAAACTATTCATGAACAATAGAAATGAAACAGAGCGAAAATCAAGTTTAATAATTGTACGTAATAATAACTGAATTTAGCACTTAGTATGACTTTTTTTAAACTTGGAGGTATTATTATTATTTTGGGGAGGTGGTAGATGTGACAATGTAATCAGTTTTTCTACGTGTGTATGTCATTCATCTGTCAAGTTTAACACTTTTTCTGAGATAACCTATTTTGCTTTTTAAATTGGATAGAGCGAGTCGAACTTCCGGTCCTTTGAAATTCGTTATAAAAAAGTTTGTCTGTAGTTTGTTTTTCAAACTAGTTTGTAGCAAGCAATAATGCTAACTGTCAAGCACTAATAATTTTGCATTTTGATTTTTGTGTGTCTTGGACGAAGAGTAGGAAGGTTGCATGCCAAAACTGTAGATCACTTAGCCGAAAAGCGTTTCCAGGGTGCACTACAAGGAGGTAGATCTAGGAAATGCAGTAGAGGATGTAGATCTACCAAGGCGCAATGCAGTTGCGGCTTTCCGTCTGTCTACAGGACATAATTGCCTTGTGCCCACCTGCACCCCATAGGCATTTCAAGCGATCCTATTTGCCCACCCTGTAATTCTGGAGAAGAAATCGACAGGGACCACCTGCTTCGATTTTGGGCTCTTTGTGGTCTTACAGAGGAGTCGAGATAGAGCAAGGCAAGAGAGCTCCTTAAGGTCTTTCTCTTTTTAATTCTATTGTTTGTATCCTTTGCTTGTACGATTTTTAGTTCTTTGTAACTTGTCGTCTAGCCACCAGAAATAAAAGGAAAATATTGTGTTTCTTATTGTTATGAAATTACGTGTAGCCATCACTCTGTAGTTCTTACGACTTTTCAAAACACTTAGTTACCCATCTGTCTTGTTGTCTAGGTTACGTTTGCATCAGTGTTTTCAATTTCAACACTACTATATTTTGGATGTATTTTTCTGTTCACATACCATGCTATTTCACTGAAGGAAAAAGGCTTCATTAACTTTGTAATTGATGACCATTGGACGTTTTAGATTAATACTTTCAGCTAGTTTCAAACTATGCATGCAGTCTTCATTAAGTTAAATAAAATACTTCATTTTGCACTGATATGTCTATGAGTTATTCAGTGATTTATTGCTATGTAAAATTAATTTTTGAAGGCCATTTTTATTTCCTATTGTTAACGGCTAACTTAAGTTTGAAATGATTACTATTCTTGTGCTCTCACGTCTGGGCTACATGTACAAATTCAGAGCCTTAGTTTTCTCATTTCAAATAACACATTATTTATCATTTAAAATCCGTTTTTTAAGTATTTCAAATTTTCTTCAGCTTTTCATTGTGCTTTAGCTACGGGTCAAGATTTTCTTTTATTTAATACCATGTTCGTAACCCTTTACTTCTCGTAAAATAGTACTGGATTCTCAAAATGCACATCAGGTGCACATCAAGATCAAGGAAATATATAAAATTATTTCCCATGATCGATCAGAAACGAAACAATGTGCTTCCATTTGTAAATTGTTTCCCATATTTTTCTGAGGATGTTGTCGGTACTTTAGTTTTCAAAAATAATCTCTCTATTGATGCGTAACATCACAGCAAATACTTTTAATCAATTTCTTTATCTTTATCTTCCTTTTCCTAGGCCAAATGTCTGACTCGAACATTCGATCAGATTCATTCAAAGAAAAAATATTTCGAATTCTATTCATCATTTAAAGAATAAATCCCTAAAGTTGAATGTCTCCTTCGAAATGTTTCCACATGTAACTTGGGGACAGATTATTACTTCTTGTGGTAACTAGGACCTATCCTTGAATCCCTGCTGAAATTTATGTAATTTTTATTTTAATAATTCTTATTAATACGAATTCTCTGAATTATACATCAAGAAATAAGTTTACACTTAGTTAATGGGTCAATCTGCTTAAATTCGGAAAAGTAATTTCTTTTGTAAAATTTGGCTTGTTGACCTCTCTAATATTTCAAGTACCACTTTGGCCTTAGTATTTCAGCTTGGTTATTAAATCCATTTGTTTAGTTTATCGTCCTGTTCCTCCCAGGTACAATGCATTAATATATCTTCTAGCCGATGTCTCTCGAAAAATCTTCACGAAGGCAGCCTATCCTGGTTCAGTTGACGATATTAATTATGATATTCTTATTTTGTTATATAAAAGGCTTTCCCTTAGCCTTTCCCTTTGCGGCACACCTAAAAATTTCCTTCTGTACGCACAGAAAAATTGAATAAAATGGATTTATATGTTACTATAGGTTACTCTGAACCTTCTTTATTTATAGTAGATGGCAGCTCAACACAAACCAGTCCATATATTTTAGCCATGTTTAGTTTTTTAAGACCCTCATTTTTCAAAACAATCTTCCAGATTTTTTTTAAGGTATAAAAGGAATTGTTTGAAAAGAAATTTCTATGTTATTTTTTGGCTGTATGCTAATATCCTTATTCTATATTAGATTTAAATTTTTACCTTGAAATCTTGCCTAAAATCAAACGGCGAACCTTAGGTGTGCCCAGACCGGGCTCACCGATAATCTAGGACAACTGAGAGTATGTGTTCTTTGTTTCTCCGCATTTCATCGGTCAGTTCATTAACAACAATGCTCGTTTCAGCACTCTTTTCGAAGCTCTATTCAATCAGTGTGTCACTTTGGGCACACCCACAGAATTAAAACGATAAGTGCTATTTTCACAAAATTTTACTTGTGTACTCCTCTAGGCCTAATTAGACTGCCTACCTTTTTTTTTTTTATCAAAACTCCGACTTTAGAAGGTAGAGTGCCGGAAAGGGTTAAATAACATTAAATCTGCAGAAAATGAATATCTATCTTATTCACAATAAGTAATAAGTGAAGCAAACATGATAAAACTGTCACCTTTAAAAAAAAAAAAAAAAAAAAAAAAAACCTAAGAGAAATCTGAATTTTTTCGTAATTAAAATGAAAAGTGTCAATAAAGCATCAAATTCAAAGATTATTTTTATAATACTCTAACTAAATACAGAAATTGTCTATAAAAAATTAAAGACAGCAAACTTTTTCTGATTTTAACTTTAAGTCACATGCTTAAATTGACGTTATATATTTAAATTGGTAATATATAAATAATACAAACTGATAGCATATGTTTTACATATATATTATACATTTAAATTTATTATGATTTGTTAAATTTTTCTAAAGAATTATAGGAATGGGAAGCTGAAACGACATGATCATCTGCCTAACGTTAGTATTGAGCCTCCGCATGTTTTCTGAATCTGCTCTTACAGGTGACGCATATATGACGCTACAAGTTTTCCATTCATAACTTCTGGTTTTACTACGTATATGTTACCCGCTGTTCTTATAACCTGTTTTAATTTTGCAAGACAGAATAAATATATATCAGATTTTTTACTTAAATACATGCTACAGATATTTGATCAAACTAATATGTGGTGAACCCGGTACCCCGTATAATACGCAGAACTTCCTCATGTTCAACAGACCATTGCTGAATATTCCAAGTAGTAAGGTATCTGATCCACCTTTTGAAAGAAAGCACATTTCGAAAAGAAGTGCTTTTCCCATAAAAAATGATAAGATCATCTAAATGTCAAAACTTCCAATGTATGGTTTGGATATAGGGTTCCCGAGCAAAATAACTAGGTTCTTAAGTTTCCACAAAACTTTCCCAAACTTTATCAGCTTGTTTCTGCCCCATAATTCTGGAGAAATTCTTACCCAGTAAAACAACGTGCAAGTTCCAGCTCTGTGAGTTATACAAGATAAAGGGGGATTTTTGAAACTAGCAAATATTTTCCAGTCATTCAGTGCTCCAATTTTCATGCTCACGAGCCCTTTGTAGAAGTTTACCTACAGAGGTTTATGATTATGAAGATCCATATTTGGTAAGGTTTAGTGAAAGTCATTAATTTGCTACACAACTCATAGCAACGAAATTAAAACCAAGTAATATGATAATTCTCATTCTGCTGCACATACTATACAATGGGACAGCTTTCTTTGACCTCTATCATCGATGTGTCGTGAAGGCTCTATTGTTGCCGACAGCTCGTATGTTTCCGCTTTAGATTGTTTTCAAAGGCTGAGTATGCACTTTTGAAAAATTAATTAGTTTAAATAAACTCCTATACCGCAGGCCCGACTTCCCATATGGCCAGCTTTTGCTGGCTAGGAGGTCTGGGGCTTTGCCCTCTTAAATGACCGCAAGCCCCGATATACCTTTTAAGGTATTTTGTCTTCCCTTACTGCGTGCTTTCGGGCTGTAACTAGAAAGAACGCCACACTGGAAATCGGAAAGTCAGCAGGTCGAATTTCAGCAAGGGGTACTGCACATTTTTCATGTTTACTTCATAGATAAATATGTAATGGAATCTACAGTGACGCCCAAAATGAAAGGTCGTGGAAGATAATTCATCCCCATCAGAGGATTTGGCGAATGGGCCCCCTTCACCGCAGTCGCTCCAGTGGGAGAGAGTGTAAGGTATTTTATTCTTTCTTATCTTTTGTCTTCATAGTATAACTGGAAAGCATGTCTGACCAGCAATCGGAAGGTCTGAAGCTGGAATTCCGGCGAGGGCACTGAACATTTTCTTATCTTCAGCTCTGAAATTTAAAAAAAAAACCTAGTGGTCTCTAAAACCTTAGCTCTAAACTATTAAGGAAATAAAAAGTGAATATACATCGCCTAATATTTATCGATTCGATTATTAATGGCGGTAGCTCCGGAATCAAAAAGCTACTGCTCTAATAAATATAAGAATCCAGACTTTAATTGCCTGAAGCAACTATTACGGTAGAGTTTAAGAATTCCCCCGTTATACGAATAACTGCTACTAAAACTGTACTTTTAAAAACTAATGTCTTAACAGTATGTCCGGAACCAACTCTGAAGCTTATGCATTAATACTATTAATATAAATCTGATTTTTAATGTAAATCAGTTATGCTCGTTGGGTGACCCGCAGATTTCTTTGCTGCGGCTCGCTTTCTATAGACAAAAAAATTTAACAAATGCGTGAGCACAAACAAAAATGAATTTAAAAATAAAAACTAGTTTTGATTTATGTTCAGTGTGACAGTTCACTTAAAAATATTATACATTCTTCTTTAAGTTCAAACGATGTTTAAAGACTTCAGCATTTGAAATTAAATGGATTTGTTACAAAGTCTAATAATAAGCGAAGGCTAACTGTGTTATATACCTATGAAACTGATTAACTGTGTTATATACCTATGAAACTGTGTTATATATCTATGAAACTGATAATAAAGGATAACTGTGTTATATACCTAACTGTGTTATATACCTCTAACTGTGTTATATACCTATGAAACTGATAATAAAGGATATGAAATTAAAATTAAATATATAAATGAAGAAAATCCTTTTAAATAGAGTTCTTAAGTTGAATTAGCGAAAGAAAATTTCTATGGCTTCACAGATATTTCTTGCTCATGATGTCTGTTCGTGAAAACATATGCATAGGCGAGTAATTTTTTTTTTCCGTGTGAAGTATATCAGAAATAATACATGAACAGAAATTTCAGCTAAACATTGTTACTGTGCTTTTTGTAATTTTTTAAACTAGATTTCTCGTACTCAAAAGCCAGGCATTTTGTTTCCGTTTAAAAAAATTGTATGTTTTCTTTTTTAATTTAAACGTCAGGCCAGTTTTACCGCTTGCAATATTATTATCAGTTATATCTTAATTAAATATTAAATTAGTATGCGGCTCTTGGGATATTTATGTCGGAAAGTATGGTTCTTGGCATATCTTTGTCGGATTATGCTGCCTAAAGTTTCCAAAAGCTGAACATTTCTTGTTTACTTCCTTGTCTGGAAGTAAGCACAGAATGACACTGGCACGAAGTTGTTGAAGGAAATTTAGTTACTGCAGTTCTAGAGCTTAAATTTATCGTTTCATCAAGAAATGAAATGAATTTTCATGTTTCCACAAAACACACGTATGATCGATAAATGAAAATAAGGAGGTTAATGATTTTAATACATCGTGTTTATGTGCTACCTTATACCCAGATTTCTTAATATTTGCATGAAATGCTACGCGTATGTGCATGAGATTCACTACAACCGTTATAAATCATTTCTAACTTCAAGAGCGCATAAATGCTCAACTAGAAATGTAAGGTACAACGTAATAGTAACGTTTACTCCTATCTGCTTACAACGAGCTTGGGAATAACTGCACCTGGTATAGAAAACGAATTCAGGAACAAGCGGTATAAAATGAGAGGGAGGGAGCGAGGGTTACGCAGCTACGCAGCCTTTAGTGTTGGCTGGAGGCGCTAAATGAACTTGTACTATGGTTTTCGTCTGCGTGCTGGAAGGAGTGGATCAATTCTAGCCAGGTGTTCTTAATGATCGTGAACTCCCCTGAAATGATAAACCCTCTTTCAAGTGGGCAGTTTTCTAAAAATGATTCAGGACTTCCTATCTTTAACTTTCCAGAATATTTTAACAAAATAAAAATTTTTGCTTGAACCAAAAATAGTTCTTGCGAAGAATACATTTCTGTTTTTCTGAAGACATAAATATATTTAATATATGCATGCATCTTCCTAACCTCAGAGATGTTTTCAACATTATGCCTCAGTTGAATGTAATAGATACTATAACTTCTCGATGAAATGTGAAATATTTACAAAAGTGGAGTATAATTTGACTTCGAAATTAAACAATTCAAAGACGTTGAAATAAACCCTTTATTATTTAAGTCACTGCTGATTAAAACAATAGCTCTTTTACACTACTGTATAAATTTGTCATTTAAACAGCAGCCTATTTCCATATAAATAAGCTCTAAAATAATCTTTTCATTTTTATCATTAATTATTAGTTATGTGCCTCTGTAAATTAAGTTTCTCTCTCTCTGTATATATATATATAAGTAACTGCGATTAGAAATTTATATATAAATAATAGCATGTCACAAATAAATGAAAGCACCTTTTGACAAAAGCTGTAAATGTATAGAAATATAAACTGCTTCGTATTTAAAACGCTACTGAGATACAGAATTCATATTCAAGAATAACTTAATAAATTGGTCCTATCAGCATTTAGATCAGTGATGGCAAATCTATATCAAACAATCTATATGACACGAGTGACATAAGTGGCATGTGAACACATTCCTGTGTGACACGCATCATGCATTTCCGGAGCCCACGATGGAGACAGAAGATTGCATAACATAAATATATTTGTATTTTGCAACGGCCTTCTTATATTCAACGCGTGCTGCGCTTATCTCGAGTATCTTCGAGGGCATTCTTGGTAGACGAATGACACGGATGGCAAATGGATGATTCTATACGTGACACTGCACTAGAGTTAAGCTAGGGTTTTTCCGAATTTTGACACGCCGAGCTCAAAAGTTTCGCTATTACTGCTTCAGTATAAACTGCCCTTATGGAAAGAATTGCTTTTTTAAGGATTTTCTAGAAAAACTTGATACGTAGTTGCATCATTCATAAGCAAAATGATTTTTACGTTTAAATATGTCAAGTAAGCATTATGGAATGAAAATCTTATTATTAAAAGTGATTGAGAAATACGGTAAGAATTTAAAAGAAAGAAAAAAGGGAGAAAAAATTATTAAATCAAACTTCAGAAACTAATTTGTTTTTCAATTTTATTTACTTTATTTTATTATACAAATGCTATTTTGATTTTTAGTTAATTTTGAGTATCCTTTACATAACGTTATTCGGCTGAACCTTTTGTCTATTTCATATTTACTTCTACTAGCACTAACATATTGAGTTACTTATGAATCAATTACCTCATCCGTTAAAATACTGTCCTTGGGCTGATCGAAAGCTTCAGCTCGAATGAGCAGAAAAATCGGAGGAAGTCAAATAAACTTTTCAAGTGCTTAATAGTTGAAAAAAATCTGTTGAAATTTTTAAATAAACTGCTAACGGTTAAGAAAACAGATAGTGAATATTCAAGTGATTCTTTTAAAATTTTTATCGATAGACATAAGCCCATGCAATTAGTGATACTGAATTTCCAAAACATTTCACCAAGATTTTTATTAATCTATCTACAGTTTTTCATCTTTAGCTGTAAGGTTACATTCCAACTACACTAAACCTGAACTCTGGGTAAACTTCTAGACTGCCAGGGTTATTCTCGTCTCTTCTAGTAGAATCTAATAACATGAAAACGATAGCAACAGTTGTATAAAAGCAACTATAACATTTCTGGTATTTGGGCTTGAAGCCACACAGCTAAGGACATTAACAAAAACTTAGCTTCTGCCAATTGCGACCAGATAATCTGATAGTAATTCATTTTTTTACAGATCTAAGATTAAGGATTAAAAACTCGGTTCCTGTGCTAACTCGCCTTCTTCTCTACAACAGATGAAAGCTAACTCACGAACAATCAACATAGCACACCTGCTGGTTGAATCAGTATTACTGTCTTTTACAGTTACCAAATCTCTCTCTCTAAACATCTCGATCATTATTTAAATGCACTTAATTTGCGTTTGTACTGGCTTTTGTAGTCTTAAAAATAAAAGTTCAGCAAAGATTCAACAGAATAAATGATAAATGAAGTAATTAAAAATCAATAAAATATAGTATGTCCTTTGACAATTTTAAGAGCAGATCTTGTCATAATACAAAGCAAGTACTGTTCCTTTCATGGAGGAAAAATTCTGTGCGATGACTGACGATGAACCTATGTCTGATCTCTCTCAAAAGTGGTTGTTTCTTGTTTCTTTCTCAGAATCTGCCTCTGTTTACGGTTGGTCCCCCCCTAATTTCATCAATAAGAACACCCTCTGATCTAGCACCAAAATCTTACTGTCAAGCTCCATGCCAAATGACGTTTTTCTACATTATTTTGCTTTACATGCTTATGAGTGTTTTATTTTATTTTTTTTTTTTTTTGAAAATTTTGTATAAAATATGTGTATGTACCTATAGGCATAAATGCTGACAGCATTAAAATACAATTTTCTAAACTTCATCATCAAAATTTCTAGAATCCATTTTTCGTTATTTCGGCTAGCTATACTATCAGTTTTAGCCTAAATTGGTTGTAACATTGCATGTAATTTTTATTTAATTAATACTGACGTTTAAAGAAATGTGAATAATATTAACATGAAATCATAATTATTGTTACTTGGTAAAAGTGTTCTTTCATTCAGTCACACATAATTTACTATCGTATGAAATTTACATGCTTCTTCTTATAACATATTTTATTACCTACTTTCTTACTCGGCAACTGCCATCCATTAGGGATTAAATGAATTTTATGCTATACCTGAAATTTTACGAACTTCTGTTACCATTGCGAATACATACGCCAGAATTTATTTCATTTAAAGGTACTACAAAACTTATCCTAATTTACTAAAAATGAATGATGATTTTATTAGTAAAGCGATGTCTTTTATGCATATGCAAGGCTGTGAGTCTCTTTTCATACTCTCTACAAAAATCTCAAACTGATAATTCAGACCTAGCTCTGATACAACATGCGTCATTAATATACATTATCTTGTTCTCGCAAGCGGAACAGCTAAAAGTTTAAAATTTCTCGCTATTTCCTTTACTATCAAACTAAGTGACAGTTGACTAATGCACGTAAATTTAATTCACTTCTTAGTCGTTCGCTGTTCTGTGTGTTATTTTCGGTGGTTTTTAGAGAGTAAATAAAAGTTATTGAAGCACTAATGGTCATGTGCAACAAATTTAAATAGTTGTAACTGATGAACAGTTAAATAAACGTCGCTCGGTCTTCTAGAAGTGAAACCAAAATATAAATTTCATTTAATTAATATTGATATGACAAATAAGGAATAGTTAAGTCTTCTACAAAGTAGACTTCAGCTAGACTAATTTAATTAATAATATTAAAAATAAGGAGTATATTTAATGAATTTAGTTTTTGTATAATGAAAACTGAAATATTTAAAAATACTTATAGCAATTTTCAATGTCGACTCTATAAGTTAAAAGTACTATTGCTATTAATATTCAGATACCTAATAGATAGTTTATAGGTAGTAATAAATACCGAATAGATAGGTATAATTTAGTGACAGGTATCCACTTAGCAGCTGTTTAAATATAAATTCAGACTTCTTTCTTTACAAGAACATTTCATCAATATTAATATATTTTCATGTTTTAAATCGAAAGCATACCTAAATTTTTAATTTCATATTCAAAAATCTATAACTGGAAGTAAAATTATTTTCAGAGTTACTGATTGACTCTTATATATATTGACATCTGTATAAAACTAGATTAAAATAAAAACTGAATTAAAAACATTTTTATTTATTTATTTCGTCTCAAAACTTAAGCCTATTTCTTGGTAATTTAATTTAATAAATCACTGTTAAGCATGCATTAAGTAATTACAGTGGTAGTTTACTTCCTTATTTTGTACACCAGGAGTTTTAATAATAAATAGATTCTTGTGGGGTTTTAGTCCCATCGTTCATAATTAACTCATGAACGATGAGAACGTTAAGCTAGTTAACAGAATAAAAGAAACATGGAAACTGGAATAAAAATTCATACCTGGGTTTCAATCTTTTAATGAAATATCCATTAGCACTTCTCAAGTAACATTTGGTTTTTGAAAGTATGGAAATAATTATAGCAAGTAAGTACTACTAGGAATTGAAATGGAGGAGAAATGTCATTTAGAAACCGACGCGTCCTTTAAAATATTTTTTTAAATCCATCATAACTCTGCAAATGGTCATGTGGTTTCTGAAACCGCATTAGTAGCCATAATTTGAAATTTTATAGCATGTGTCATTCTAATAAAGGAGCATAATGTCATAATTTAGAATAGCAATTAAATCAGGAAAGATTTTGGATTGTGTTTAACAAAGAAGAAAGAATGTTCGCCAAACAACAAATATACTCAGTTTGAGGTAAAGATGTGACGAAATTAATGTCGCTAAGTATAGGCACGCTAAGGTAAACAATTGTTACCAAGAAAACTTCGCTCATTTAGTTACTTAAGAAATGAATGGAAAAAAAGTTAAGAAAGCAGTGTGTGTGTATATATATCTTAAATGTATATGTGTAAGGAGTATTAAGTGTGTATGTGTAAATGAGTATTAACTGTACATATGTATATGTACACTTAATACTCATTATATACATATATATATACACTTAATACCCATATGCAATATATAACATTTCAGGGAATATAGAAGAGTAATCAGCTTGCAGTCATCGTGGATGGGAGTGTAAGGCGGTATCCAACCTTTGGCATCCGAGTCTGTGCGTTGTGCCCGTGCGTTGTTTGGCGGAGTGAGATATAGTAGAAATGATGACACAGAAGAATTTAAACTTATAGCTCCATATCTTTATTCAATTCAAATGGCAGATCGTTGTTCTTTTAGATTGTCCAAAATTATATATCCAATGATTTAAAATAAAATAAGATTAAATTTAGACTTTCGTCGTCATAACTATTATAACAAAAGGAAGAAGAATGGACAGAACAGCGCAGGATCTTATAGCAGCGATGGCAGGAAGCCAATGCCAATGATTATAAGTTACGGAGTGCCTATGGTTCAAAACCATGTATCTCCACATCAGAAAAATATCTAAGTAGTGAGCAGAAATAGGAAAATTGCCTAATTGGTTATCATGATGCACACTAGAGGGAGCTACATACACTATATACACTACCTACAGCTCAAGAAAGGTTAGGGATAGGAAAAATCAAGTTTTTTTTTTTTTTTTTTTTTTTTTTTTTTTTTTTTAAGTTCTATGATTTTAAACTTTAGGTGGCAGGAAGGTTGCGCGAACTCTACATTTATAGTAGCAGTTACATAACATGCCATAATCTTCTCGAAAGTACTGGTCTAAGGGAAAGATCCTGAAAGTTTATTAGAGGTTGCCTGTTCGCGTAAAGCAAAGCTATCGTATTTTTATATTTTACATATATATATATATATATATAATTTAAAGTAAAGTAAAAAGAAATATATACATATATATACACACTTTAGGTGGCAGGAAGGTTGCGCGAACTCTACATTTATAGTAGCAGTTACATAACATGCCATAATCTTCTCGAAAGTACTGGTCTAAGGGAAAGATCCTGAAAGTTTATTAGAGGTTGCCTGTTCGCGTAAAGCAAAGCTATCGTATTTTTATATTTTACATATATATATATATATATATATAATTTAAAGTAAAGTAAAAAGAAATATATACATATATATACACACACATACCTAATACTCATATACAATATATATATATAGCCCACCAGCGGCCGAGCGGTAAAGACGCTGAACACTGGTAGTTCGGTCTGAGGTTCGAATCCCGCGAACGGGCTGGCTGCATGGGCGTTTTCGTGGTTTTCCCCATGTGTAACGTGTATACGAGCCAGTTTCCCTTAGAAAGTCCTCCACGAAAGGCATCCCTCCCTTTAGGCAGATAGCCCTCGTGTGCTTTGCCATAATTAAATACACCAACACCAACACCATATACAATATATGTA
Source organism: Stegodyphus dumicola (assembly GCF_044657685.1). Taxonomy (NCBI): domain Eukaryota; kingdom Metazoa; phylum Arthropoda; class Arachnida; order Araneae; family Eresidae; genus Stegodyphus; species Stegodyphus dumicola. Next base: position 190,771,075 of record NC_140781.1, read on the forward strand.
TACATATGTTACTGTGAAACACCGAAATCTGGAGAATGTCGACTTTCACCGGTGAATGTCAACATTCACATAGTCTCTTGGTGTATGTCCGAAATATTTTCCAAATACTCTTATTTCTGACTTACACCGGTGAATGTCGACATTCACCATGTACTAATGGTGAATGTTAAACATATAACAATATTATATTTTCTTCTCCGTAATTCAGTCGCGAATAAACGCACTTGAGACTTGAAATAAGAACTTAAGAACATGAGAACCTAAAACGCACAATATATTCAAAATGAGAAAGGAAAATAATAGAAGTTAAAAACTTACTTAATTATACAATACGTTCTAAATGAGAAAATAAAATAACAGTAATAAAAAACTTACTAAATTATGTGATTCAAATCTTATTTATTGCAACAACTTAAACTATTATGGAACTTTATGACCTCTCTTTTCAACTTTCCCCAGAGCATATCTGTGATTGTCGACATACACCGGTGAGGGTCCGAATATACAAGAATGTAGTGAAATATTCGGTCTTTCACCGACGTATATGGTGAATGTTGATACTCTCCGGTGAAAGTCGACATTCTCCAATTTCGATCTTTCACGGTAACATATGTTTATATATATATATATATATATATATATACCCTTAATACTCATATACAATATATAGAATTCACTCTTTTCAGATAATTCTACTATAATTAATCTTAGGAGATAATATAATCAATATTATTTAGTAAATAAATTATTATTAACTTACTTTGCAGCAATAGCGCAAGTAGTAGAATAACTTGTTTTCGCACTAAATGAATTTAAGATCATACAACATTTATATATACGCTTAATATCCATATACACATACTATACACACTTCATATATATGTATATATATATATGTGAATACCTACGAAAATTACAAGTTGCACGCCCTTGATAGTTTGAAACAGACTTTGCGCTTTAACAAAAAATTGTGATGTATTAAATAATACTTTATAAATGAATACCTACGAAAATTACAAGTTGCACGCGCTTGATAGTTTGAAACAGACTTTGCGCTTTAACAAAAAATTGTGATGTATTAAATAATACTTTATAAATATTTTTGAAATAGTTCTTTTTTCTGTTTTCATACTAATTATTAGTTTTATTTTTTAAAAACATTTTAATTCTGCTGAATTATTTCTGTATTATAGCAAGGCACAATCAGTTTTAATTCCCTGAAATTTTTATTGCTTGATTCGATTCATTTTATTGTATTATTCTTGAATAAATTTCAGCTCTTTCAACCTCCACGTATTAAAAGACTGAGAGCCACTGTTGTAGTTTTTTTTTTCACCCGTTTCACCATCGCTAGACGATCATATTAATAAATTAAATGGAAAATTTAAATTCAGTACATATTCAACATGGAAAAAGAGTTGGTAATAAATACATTATTCTGAAAAAAGCATCAAACCTTTGTGACAAATACAAGAAAATGTGACCAGTGTGAAAAAACAAAAAAGATTCTTCTTTAATTTTCACTACTATTTCAGCATTTTTCTTACTACATTGTTTGTTGCGTTTTGATTTGTTACTGCATTGTTTGTTTACTTACATTGTTTGTTGCCTGTTAATTTTTTAATTTCAAACTGTTCTCATTTTGTTATTGTTTCTCAGTGTTTTGGTACAACATTAGAATAATTTATTTATTACCAACTCTTTATTCCAAGTTGAAAATGTGCTAAATTTAAATTTCCTATTTTATTTATTAATATTGCATCCAGTTATTGCAGCTTACAGCTTATAATTTGATACTGTTTAGAATTTCTTTTTAGTTTGTGAATACATATACATATGCAGAAGTACTAGAAGAGTCATTTTGTTTTTCATTCCTTTCAATTATTGATGTAAATAATAACTGTGTTTGTAAACCATAATTTCGTATAAACCATAAGAATTATTTATTCATTTAATTTAAACACCAATAACAAAATTTAAGTTGAACTATCAATAGGCAATTCAGCATAAATTTTGATATTGATGAATAAATTAAATGAAAAACAATGTTACAAAAACCTGTATCTTGCATAAAATCTATGTTTTTCTAATTGCAATTCTAAATCACTTTTTTTATCGAAGAATCTAATTTTATTGAAGTTGCTTTCGGAATGTTTTTCCAAACTTATTGCATTTATTACCAAAATGTACCTCGAGAAATAAATTTGTATTTTCAAGGAGAAATATAAAATCTCTACCAGGATTACATTCGAATCAAGATCTCTACTCAGTTGTGGTTAAAAGCGGTATTTATATTGCTGAATTTACTACTCTTTCTGTAGTTAATTTTTACAATGTGTTGATGTGTATCTGAAGTTATTACCTTATTCATAATAACATCAGTGAAGAATTAAAAAAAAAGTTACTTTGCCTACGTAGTATGCTGAATAAGGATTTAACAATATACTTATTTTTCCTACCTTTTTACATCAGTTTTATGCAGATCTTTCTGTTCATTTAGGGAAAAGAAGGCCTTCAACGTTACTGCACTTCAAAAATACTAAATGATATATATGTTCAATAGTAAGCAAAAGCACTGCAAATAAATTCCCTAGTTTTCAAGAAATAAGAAAGCAAAATCATCAACGATTTAGAAAATGGATTTAGAAAATTTCCAGTTTGTGAATTTCGTTGCTGGCAATTTTGAAAAAAAAAATGTGATAAATGTTCACACCCACAAATAAAGAGATTTTTATTAAATTTTAATTCCAAGTAAAAATTACATTGTTTTAATAATTTTGCACACTACTGCGTACACAGAGCGATCTCGATTTAATGATATCATTGATTTAGCGCTTGTTTCTCGTTCGTCCAATCTTAAACGTGGAAGTCCACTGTCAAATTATCTCAAATTCATACATGGATTCTGTTATTGATTTAAATATAGCATTTTGTAAAAGTTAGTATTTCCCGAAGCCATACACTGCTGTCTATTCTTGTTAAAACATGAAATAGTTATGTCCATCTTCCCAATTTTAATTCTTGGCTTTAAAAAGCTCTTAACATTCTCTTTTGAAGAAGCTGTCAAGAATATCCGAAGTGGATAAAGGTGGCAAGGGTACTTATGGCAACAACTTCTTGTCACAAAGTTTGGCTTAATTGTTATTTATATTACAGTATTTTGTTTAAACTGATTTAACAAGTGGATATCTTGAAGAATTGAAATAAATTTATTATGAACAGAGAGGGAACATATATTCGTCCGATTTATCAAATTAAACAAATGGTGAAGGAGCAAATGAATAGGTATGAAAGTATAAGATGCGTACGAAGCGTTATCAAAACATGTTAAAAATATTCGTTGAAATTTGACGAATAGATGGAGACATTATTTATAATTTATTTGCCATTACTGATGAGGTAAGTCCAGTACTGACTTAAAACTAAAATGAAGAAAAGCTAGATTAGTTATTTCTAATGAAATTTTTCTTGAATGAGTGTGCTTAAAATGTGAAATGGTTAGGCGAATCGTAGGTGTAAACAAAAATTTGGTACTTTGTAAAATATATCAAAGTGAGAAATTAGCTAAGAGACATTCTCCGCATTGTACTATAATTTTCCTTTATCCCTTGACAACCGCTAAATCGAAGTTTGACTGGGAGTGTGCTAAGATAAATATATATATATAGAGAGAGAGAGAGATTTACAGGATATATCCGCGTTGTAATCATAACTTTCAGAGAGGGTAGAGAACATGACAGAAGTAAATCTTTTATGATACAGTTAGCACACCGTGAGATGAAATGTTAAATACCAACGCGGAAATTCAGTAAATACGAAAACAGAAAAGAGCGAAAACTCTTTTTAACCACAGATGTTATCTTTGCTGTTAATTGTCTTTGCACTTTACGAAACAGGTGACACTTTGATACCTGTTTCGAAGAGCTCTTATTGACAAAAAACATCCCCCTCTGAGAGAGGAGCTCCTGAGAGATCTTGATCAGAACTTCTTTGCGCACTTCCCATCTCTTCGAACTAAATCCACAAGAGAACTATCCGGCTTACTCTGATGACGGACATAACGATCCTTTAGCATCGACCGGCTTACAGGTTTTTCAACGCTCGCCATATGGCACTTTCTAACAAACTGTTTTGATTCAATATACTGACCATAAGCTAGAAAGCTTCTCAACAGAAGCGGTGCATGGCGACAATTCCGAAAAAAACCAACCGCAAAAATATGTGATTCTCTCCATCAATTTTAAAGTAATTGTTGCTAATCTTCATTTCGATGTGCTTTCTAAAGCTGCTCGTTTCGTAATTCTGAAAGAACAATTGAATCTACAGTGACATTTTACTTAACTACTTTGAATAAATCTTTTCACAAGAGTTTTAACAACGGTTAACATCTTTTATTAAACTTCTAATTTTCTTCTCTGACCGTGACATAAACCTCGGTCAGCCTGCAAATGTATGTATATATATATATTGAGAATGTGATCTTTCAATTGGAGTTAAATGCTCTTCTCTTACAAGTCCAGATCCAGCCTAAAGCTGGGTAATGGTCGATTTCTGATCTCAAGACAATGTGGTATGTGGTACCCGATACAATTCAACGTATACCAAAGAAAGATCTTGTTTTACGGGAGACCGACTGCTTGTTTGGCGGAGATAATCTTGATCCTCGCAAAAATTTACCGAGTAGTTGATTTATGAAAGATTTAATTCGCTCGTTTTTAATTCATGAAGCCATGTGATGTGTACCATAATGTACAATTTTGACACTTTTTGAGATCATTGGTAGAAAACACACAGCATCAATTGTAAGACACGCAGAAGAAAATGTTGAAAGGAAAAAGTGTGGCAATAGGACACTCCTCATTTCGATTAGAAATAAGAGAAAAGTAGTAAGGCAGATGATTATAATTAGACGTTTCAGATGGTCGTTTATGATTTATTTACATTAAATACAAGTAGAATAGTGTAGATTTATTGAACGCATGCAGAATTTAAGATGAATTCATAGAGATTTCTCATCTTGACGAAGAATCGAACTCAGGAATTCTGTGTTAGCAAATGAAAGCCTTAATTACCAAGGTACCTTGTCCGCGTACAAAGGCTATTTTTTGTCCTTGAAAAATGATATGCTAAGGAGTCTTTTTTTAAATCACTCAGACTCTTTTACAGTGGATCCAGTTCCAAAGAAATTGATTGAATTTTGCCATTTATTAAAAGAAATGAATATTTTTGGCGTTATTACCTAAAATGTTTGATGAGAATGAAAGGGCAGCTGTGTATACTGCTTTACTTTTCATTGTATTAAAATGCATTTGTAAATGACTGAGAGCTCTATTTTAAATATTAAAGTAACAGCTGTTTATAACTATTGATTTCACTTTACCTAACATGAAACTAAACCTGTATTTTTTAAACGCATTAGTTTAAAATATTTGAACTACCATTAGTGGGAAATTTTTCATAATCTGATACCCTGATATAAACCCATCCCCTTTTAGATTTCTTCTGCATTGCACGTTGAATCTCATTCACCTAGATATTTGTTGAAAAAACTATATTCCATTAGTAATTAAAAAGTGTATTTGCTTAATATTACGTATCTTAAAGCTAGACCACTAATTTAGTGCGTTCGCAGCTGGTTTATTGGCTAAAGCCGCTGCTTGTTTATTTCCGGTTTTGTTCCTAGTGAAAGAGCGGGTTGAAGAGGATTATTTTTATTTTCGCTATATGTAATAAGAATATGGGTTAGCCTTCCTCAGAAAATCTTTCAAAGAGAATTTTCTCTATCTATTATTAAGTGCTTTGATTTAAAAAATTCAATTAAATAAACCTTCGTAAAATTTGCAAATCCACGTAAAATTTACGAATTGGTGTGATTAACCTGATTTCCATCTCTTTAAGTATGAAAATGATACAAATTTTCATAAAACATTATACATGATTAAATATTCTAGACTTCAGTGCAAAATAAGCGAAAAGTGTTCCTTTTACTAAAAACAATTTTCGTTTATAATAATGAACAAATTAAAAATGATTTAGTTGTATAATATTGAAAAATGTGTTTCATTGACATTAATTTCGTCAGCTTTTGAATTTTGCTTTAAAAATGGCAACGTAAAATTAAAACAATCAATTAATTGAATCTTCGTTGATTTTAGCCTGAAGCGAAGTTTTAGTGTTTTTGATGAATTTCAACAACACTAGGGTTGACACAAATGTAAAAATGTTATCAGGATTAGTATTCCTCTTTACTTTCTTTGGAAACATTAATTGTCCTGACTCGGAACAGGGAGCTTACTAAAGCTATGTTCAATAAATTGTGAAGTAGACAATACACATAGGAAGGGTATACGAAACCCTTTATTTTTCTATCTTTACAATGATTTCCGGAACTTCGGAATACAGAGACCAACCACATGTGGTCTGAACGTAAGAATATAAAAATATTAACTAAACTAACTTTGGATTAATAAACAAGTGCCTAACTCCAAGATTGGCCGTATATTAACAAAAAGCCGTATGTAGTACAGAGAACTGCTAACACTACGATACGTTTAAAATTATCAAGAGGATTAAACCTCTGGCCTTGAAGGCAACCAGCAACCGAGTAAAACTACTATGGCAAGCGGCCTGCTTCTAATAACTCCTTCCTCTCTCTTGCTAGGCAAAAAGCCTCAACTTAAGTACTTGGCGTTAGCAAGACAAATTTGCATAAATAAGTTAAAAGCTTTTAATTCTGGCCTGAAGTAGAAAATAAGAAGTGATAGTAAAGATTTAAAACAAATAAACGTTAGTAAAACTTAAGATCCTTACAATGTTACCTTATTATCTCTCAAATTTCTTTTGAATCGTTACAGACATGCAGAACTCTGAAGCAAATTTTAAATGCTGGAATTGTCCTGATCTGAGCGTAAAAATTATACGGCATTTGCAGTCTAGTTTAAGTATTAAAATGAACGGATTGAGTCTCCTAAGACAATACAAGCGGTTTTTAAAAAAGCAATATTACAAATGATTTGCACGACAATGAGTTTGAGAGTTATATATAATCTGAATTGTAGGATAAATGTTTAAACAGAGAGATTTATTTTGGTTTATTCCCTAGATCTCGTATATTTCAGAAATGAATATTTTTAAAGAATGTGTATCTAATTAACTGTAAACACAGTCATGAAGAAAAATGAATATGGAGTTCATTAAAGAGAAACAGATGATTCTGCAGCTTTACTGTCGTCCATTGAAAAAGCTGTATAACAAATAGCTTGTGTAAAAAGAAACAAAACGTCATGAAATAAGTTAATTCAACTTTGTGATTAATCATTTCTGTCTGGGCTAGAAACATTACTTCTATTGCTGAATGGATTATAATATTTTGTTGTTTTCTTCGGAATCTTCTGGTTTAATTAAAGCATATAGAAGCTTGAAATCTTATTGAATAAGACATATATTAAAATTGCGGCTGCAAAGTAGGCCATGAGAATTTTAATTACTACTAAAATGATATTAATTAGAAACTCGAACATGTATTGTAAGACATATTTTAGATTAATTTATTATTTTAATTGGTTGGTTGAATAATTGATTCAGTGTGATTAATGTGTTTATCATACTTATCATAGTGTATGCAACATATTCTTCAATATAATTTTAATGATAAGGATCAAGAATACTTTAAATTATATGACATACAGATAAGCTTATCTGACTCGACCAGAAACATCTAAGGCTGAAAGCCATCCTATACTTGGCCATTCTTAAGAGCCTAATATGACAGAATTTGAAACGTATCTCATTTGCTGGATGTCTTTATGTCTTTTCTTTTCTAGACATCAAACCAGAGACCACGCAACTTCACATAAGCATTCAAACACTTAGGTAAACTGAGTTATCAAAAGCAGTCATCCCTAACATCTGAAGTTTTTCTACTAGCAGACAAACGTTATCACAAATATTTCATAATACGTCGCAATATACACTTCAGAGATGTCATGTTTTAGGATGGGTAAACCTTATTAATAAAAATATAAAGTTCTAATCTCTGAATTGAAGTAGGAAAATTTTCATCTGAAGGCGCTTTTGAACAGAATTTCAATAGTATAGAAATCGCGAATAGAAAGAGTACAACCCTTCCAAAGATAAGGATATTCTTTTAAATAGAAAGTGCATTAATGAGGATGTTGTTTTATAAGGCCTTTCCTCCCTCCTTACAGCATGCCTCCGTGAAGTAACGGTAGCACACTCGGCGCGTATTCGAGAGCTCTAGGCTCTAGTCCCGGCAAGGGCATTGCTCATTTTTAGGTCTCCCGCATCAAAAAAGAACCTAATTACACTACAGTGGCGCCCAAACTAAAAGGTGTTGGACCATAATTTGTCAGCACCAGAATTTGGTGACTGGGTCCACTCATCCCTTTAAAAAGGGGGAGTATATAAGGTAGTTTCTCCCTCCTTCAAGCATGCCTTCGTGGTGTAACGGTAGCACACTCGGCGACTATTCGAAAGATCCAGGTTTGAGTCTTAGGGAACGTATTGCTCCTTTTTTTACATATACCGCATCACAAAAACTTGTTTAATGATTCTAAGTTTCTTACTTGTAAAATTTATAACACAGATATATTTCGTTTTTCTTTGTTATTCTAAGTATTCACTTACAGTTCCTTTAAAACTTGTGTCTGATGTATATTTTTTATTTCTGCCAGCTAAGTTTCATCTATTTGCTTTCATCAAACCGTTAATAACATGCTTGTTGGGTTTTTTTTTTACATGTTGACATGTTACATGTTTGTTGATATTCTACTTTGCAGAAATTTTATTATAATGCAGAACTTGACATATACATTTTAAATGAAATGAATAAAATGGTTTCCATTTCTAAATGCTGTAAATACTTGCTTGATGTTTAACTATGAAATATAAGAAGTTTATAATTAAGTTTTAGATAATAGGAAATAAAATTTTTAATTATTATTTCAGTTATCTTGGGAGCTGGAACATCTGGCTATGCAAGAAAATGAATTTAAAGAGATTTATGTGGAGCTAAGTAATCAGTGCAAAAAGTATTCTTGTGATCTCCTGGACTTGTGCAGAAGTACTGAAGAAGTCATAGCCGTCCTCAACAAGAAAACTGATTCTAGTTTTCAGGAGGATGATGATCCAGATAAATTAACACTCTCTAGATTGAAGTTGGCTTTAAAATATGAACAGAAACAGGTAAATTACCTAATTCTAATTTTGCATATTACTATTGACTGAAACTTTATCAAAAGAAACCTTTTTATAAAAATTATAAATTTATTTTTAAAGTAACAGTGGGAGAAATCATTAAGAAAAATATCAGTATGCATTAATTTCAAAGTTCGACATAAAAAGACTGAGATGAAAAAAAAAAACTTATCAAAAAAATAAGTTAAGACATCCGTTATTATCCGAAAGCCTGCCAGCTTCTCAATACAAATTTGAAAATAATCCCGAACTAATTTTCTTTGGGTGAACAAAATATCAGCAAGACATGATCATTTCTCAACACGATAATACATTTATCACTAAGCAACAACAAATATCACTCACTTTATTCCATGAGAAGTAGTATGTCTTTTATGAATTCACATGATCAGTTTATAGCATAAATCAAGTAATAGCATTTTATGAATTCATGTGATGATGTGAAAGCATGAAACGAGTGTGAAAATTAGCTGCTATAATTTGTTTCTAAATGGAAATATAGATGTTTAAAATGACCATTTGCTGAGACTGATTTTAAGACATCATTTGACAAATGAGCGATGGGGACAGGCAGTTGACTGGCTTGGGGTAGACTAAAACCTTTCGAATATAGCACGATGACTGAATTCAAAGGCATCTGCAGAGATGCCAATTCACAATTTCGTTAAGTATTACTGTTAGATCTGCTCAAATGTTAGAATCTCTACTTTCGTAATATATAAACATGAAATCAACTTATGAGCACGGAATCTGAGCTGCTAAGGTATAACCACACTACGTAATGAAGTACCTTGCCTGCTGTATTATGACAGCTCATTTTTAGACTAGCTCTTGATCGTGCAATTCTCCTGATGAAAGATTTTTTTCATATGCAATATTTTATGCTATTCTAAAACTGATAGCTAATGTTTGTTTCGCTAAGTTTCATCTCAGTCTCTTCATGTAGCTGTGAATTATTTTATTTTCTGTAACCCACGGATTACTTTATAGGTGTACCATTGAGCTGATAGCTATTTTTTTTCCACCGTATAATAGATACGTTTTGTTGTAAAATGTCACTAGAATCTCTGAACGAATCAATATTTAAACTATGCGTTGCCTGAGAAAAATTAATGAATGATCAATTTAAACTTCTTTTTTGAGATTTCATTCTTGTATGATTCTGGGTATTTTGAGATAATGTTCTGAATGGATAGCAATAGATTTCTTTATTTTTAAATATTTTGCATAGAAATTGCTCAAAATGTCCCAGTATTTTTCACCGAGATTTTAACCTAATTTATTTCACTGGTTTCACTCCGTTTATTCGAAAACTTATCGCCTTAATTGTTCACAGCCAATTTATGCGGAAGATTCAGTACCTGGGGTCAAGACCTTTTTCCGCTGACAATCATTCAAGCTGTCCTCTTCTGATTCCGTGTCCTGATGTACTAGTTAGTTTCTGACCTGCATGAAAGTGCTGTTAATAAAACGATGTTCTCCATCTTGTTGACTGTACCAACTAACAACTATTGTATCTCCCTGATTTTAACAATTTTGTTCCTCTGTTGGTACTGAAATTCAAATCTGGGTTTATGAAAAATTAATAACACGAGAGATATTTCGTTTCTTTTGATAGCGGAAATAAGTTTAATTATCGAAGACATTTCTATCTAAATTATTCTCAAGTCTTCGTTTGATTCTTCACAAGTTATGAACTATCCATCTCAATTTTTTGCATAAAGTTACTGTTTATAATCTGTTTACTCATAAACGTAATAAAATCGAAATACAAACTTTGAAAAACTCGGACCTTTCTTTTATTTTTTTATCATTTTTATTTCTTTTAACTTTAAATTATTTCCCATACTTTAATGTTAGAAACATCCATTAATTGAACATTGTTAAAGGAGATTTTTTACTGCTGTTGTTGCTATTCAATTCATGCTTTGCTTTATATATCTTTATTTATTTCATTTCATCTCCCATACCTTCATACACATTTCTACAGTCTAGTTCTTGTTGGCAGCATATTTTGTTCATATTTACATTTAGAATTACTTCTCTGCTTTTAATTTAATGTAACTAGCTTAAGTTCCTGCTTGGGTTTATGAGAAATTTTTGGACAAATGATAGAAAATTTCTGAACTTACTTTATAGGGCTGTCGATTTCGTTCATTGGTGTTTTTCCTGTCTACTGTTTACTTGCTTCAGATCCGCTTATTAAAAAAAGAAGATTTTTAAGAAAACTTGTAAGGCTCATTGGTAAGAAAGCAGCTACAGACGTTAGGACACTTATGCATATATCACTACAGGAAGCAGGCTTTTAACACTTAAACAAAGATGTATTTAACCGATTGCCTCTTCTCAGGTAGTGGTTCACAGACAGGCATCCCAAAACTAAAGAAAGAACCTATTGAAGAAGTGTTATAGTGATATTTTTGATGATAGGAACACGCTTGTCATACATGTGTTTTAGTATCATTTACATCTTCTGCCCGACTATAATGCGCTGTTACTCAGCTTATGAGTCCTTTTCAAAATTCTATTTCGCAGCTTTTTGGACAGCAGAAGCTCTGGTGTTTTTTCTCGACCGAGTAACCCAATATCTACTTCTTCTAGCATCATATGGGTATATCGATAATAAATGTGAATGAATGGTTTTCCAACGTAAAAATACTTCTTTAAATTTTATTGATTTAATTTCTTTAAATTTAATTAATTAATTAAATTAATTAAAGAATTTAAAAAAAAGAAATTTTCAAACTTTCTTTATTAATAAAATATGTGATGTTGTTAATTACTAGCAGCGTTAAAAGCTTATAAGCATGTTTAATTATATTTTGTTGTACAAACTGTGTTGTTGTGTTGACATATGGCTATGCTGAAAGACTATAAATCCCATGTTTTATTAAAAACAAAACATCTCAGTTTCTACCTTTATTTAGGATTATTTAGGATTTTACATAAAAAGGCTTCACAAGTTTTGATAGCAAATTGTCTTGGAAACATTAGTTTAAAAAAATTCAGTAGATAAAACTTTTTAACTGAAACAAGTACTAAATTAAGTTTGAATGTTATAAACTGTCAATTGCAAATTTAAAATTCTCGCCCATGTTAAAAGTTGTCATACGTTTTCAAGTGAACAAATATTTTATGAAAAGTTATTAGAGTAAATCTGTTTTAACAAATGAATGCTAAATTCTCTTACAACTGTTCATATGCTATAAAGTTTTATAAAGGCACTTAGTTTTAGCAAAAGCTATAGATTTTTGGAAATAAATGTAGTAACTTGTCACTTTGTTTCTCTTTTTTCAAAATGCAATTCTGACTTTTCATAGTTAATTTGGAGCTCCTTCTGATCTCTGCTTTGACCATAGAAAATAGTTTTGAAATTAAATATGCAAATGTAGACTTAAAAGGTTTCAGCTATATAAGTCATTGATACAAATATTTATGCTACTTTCAGATAAAGTAATTTGAAAAAAAAAAAAAAAAAAGAAACAGGATACATTTTTGCCCGCACCTTTTTTTATCTACAGATAAATTCTTTCTCATAACGGGGCAAATGAAATACTTTTATACATGTAACACTTCTCTTTCAGAATGTTTATAGTGTGAATATGAAAAAAAGTAAAATTTTAGTATTCAGATACTATAGTTTGTAAACAATTACATGATGCTTTCAACGTATAAAGTTAACAACGAATTTGAATTTTACTCCCTTAGCCTGGATTCAAGAAATCGTCAAAGCGAAATAAAGAGGCTTCTAATAAAAATCATATGATTAAAATCAAATCAAATAAAAATCATTTCAAATACAATCAAAAGCTTTATATTATTTTAAAGTACAACTTATGGCATTATGTTTCGAATAAAACAGCACTTAAGTATCCTCCTCAACTCAGCGCACACGAGCAAGTTCGATGAACACAGTTTTCGATGACAGTGATGCTAACTCAGCCCTAATGTCACGAATGCAACGTTCGATGTTTATTGTTAATGCTTCAAGATTTCGTGGTTTGCTTGCATAGACCAATGATTTCAAATAACCTCACAAACAGTAATCTGAAGGCGTTAAATTACAACTTCTGGAAGGCTAACTAGCAGTTGTATTTTGCGAAATTATCCTTTCAGCAAACTTTTTTCAGTATTTTGATAGTAGCGTCAGCAGTGTGGCACCGTCTTGTTGGAATGACATATCCTCTAAATCAGGCCACACACACACACACACACACCAAAAAAAAAAAAGTTACATCGACTGGTATCGCTTAGCATTTAATGTTAAAGGCAGCACTGAAGTGGCCAGTATTTTTGTGAACATAAATAAATATCGTATTCAGCACTTAAGGTTGTAGAGTTGTCAGGAATTTTTTTTTTTTTTTTTTTTTTTTTTTTTTTTTTTTTTTTTTGAAGCAGGAGGTATGAAAATTGTGCAGTGCCGTTGCCGAACTCGAACCCTGGACCACTCGCATTCTCGTCGAATATGCTTCCAGTTACCCAACGAAGGCATGCGGAAAGGAGGGAGAAAATACCTTACATACTCCCCCTTTCAATTAGCCACTGCGGATTAGCAGACCCAATCGCCAAATCCTGATACCAAATTATCGTCCAACCACGTTTTAGTTCGGGCGTCACTTTTAGAATCAATATTTTTTTTTTGAAACAGAAGTTGCGAACAATGTGCAGTTCCCTCACCGGGATTCGATTGCTGAATCTCTCCAATACGTGTTGAGTGTGCTTAAAATTACACCGCGAAGGCATGCGGAAAGGAAGGAGAAAATACCTTGTAAGGTGTCTACATGACAGAAGATCATATGTGTGTAATCTAATAATATTAATAGTGTAGGAGAGTGAAAGGCATTTTTCTCCTGCAAATGCATTAAAAATTCTTTTATTTATCAGAGACAGTCAAAATATCATATTTTTAATTTAAATCTTTAAAACGTTATGCTACGTTTTGCGTTCTTCAGACCACTTGACTAAATACTTTTATACAGCTCCCTCATAATGAAGCACTAGGAAAGCTTTCAGTATTTTCCGGCTTTAGACACTGAACAAACAATTTATAAGGGATATTCTAAAAATGCATTTGAAATTTTAAAAAAAATTAATCATTATTTAAAACTCTTTAAAAAATAAATACGGCAAACTTCTATTGTATACTGGAAAATAATCAAAGTAATCAATCACCTTCTTTCTATTAGAAACAGAGTTTCGGATAAAAATGATTACCTAATTTGCCTTGCATTGTTGGTTATAGGAGTAAAAGTATTATGAAAGATGGAACTGGGCCTTGCTAACACTATTGCTTTATGCTTGCAATTTTGATCTGATAAGGAAAAAGTTACAATTTTAAATATTAAAAGCATTTTTGTCTTAATTACTGCAACGTTCTCACTGTGCAAACTCACTGCAAATGTTCTCACTCTTCTTTTCAGTTCGTTGCGCATCCCAACTGCCAGCAGCTGCTGACGTCCATCTGGTATGAAGGTTTGCCAATTTGGAGGAGACGCAATGCAGTGATGAAGATCATGCTATGCGTTAGTCTCATAACTTGCATACCTCTTATCGCCCTTTACTATCTGATTTTTCCGAGATCTAAGCTTGGTAAAATCTTCCGATCTCCTTTCATGAAATTTATCTACCACAGGTAAGTATTTCAAAAATTTTCTTGTGTATTATAAATTTGGTGTACTACAATTTATTTCTAAATTACCAGTATCATTTAATATAGAAATACTAAGGCTGAGGGGCCAACCAGCTGCCATAAATTCGCTAAACGTTGATTAGTTTCACCTAGGTCACTAAAAGGCACATTTAGGCTGGGTAACTTCTAGGTTCCACCTTCTAGACAAACGAGCTGGTTCCATGAGAGGGCGTTTTTGTGGTTTTCTTCATGTGTAGCATAGATACGAGTCATTTTGCTTTAGAAAGTCCTCTCCTTAAGAAGAGTGCTTTGCCAGTCAAATAAATCAAACCAACTTAAATTAGTGCATGTTTTTTTCACTGCAAGAAGAAGGATCTATCGTGGTTCAGAACTTTTAAACAAACAAAATGCATTTTCTAATGCTATAATTATACAGTCACTTGCTCAGAAGAGAAAGTAGAAATGTTGCAGAGTTTGAAAAGAGTGTGTCTGCGAAAGAAAATTTAATTTAATATTTGAGAAATGATAAAATATGTTTGACGTTTAGCCTTAACTAAAGGTGTGGTAAAAGTTTCTGTGATTTAATTTAGATTATGGGCAATATTCATACACGTTGGCAAAACTAGTCGCAAATTACGTGCTAATTTAAATGACTGTCTTAAATTATCTTTTTAATCCTCTATAAGTCTAGACGAAAGAACTGTGACTTTTTTTGCTGCCGATATATTACTTCACCATTCTTTACCGCATATTTGTATTAAAACTGTAGTTACAGTCTTTTAAAAGAAATTCTCGCAGATATCCATACCTGGACAATTTTTGAGTCTGGATATTATTTTAAAGCACCAAGACATCTTTAATACTATAATAATAACGCTATTGCCAACATATGCCGCAAGCAAACACGGCTGATTCTCCTTACATGAGAAAATCTTTTTCTAAATTCTCTCAAGAGAGATTATATGCACATTTTTAAATGAGAGAGTATACTGAAATCGACTACATTTAGTGGTTCTCGGATAAAATATTTATATGAGGGCACTGTGAAAATAGTGCTTTAAAAAGACTACACTAATCTTAGGACTGAGAAAACGTGTTTCGCATTAAGTAACATTTGCTCTAATTAGGGTTCTAATCATTCTCCTTGCAATTAAGACACAATAACTTTTTCAGTAAAAACAATAGATTTATCTAATAATGCGCTTAATTATTAAAGATCTTAAATGTGGCAAAAATTAAATGTGGATTATTAGCATATCCTGACGAACAATTAAAAACCAAATTCTGTAATTAACAATTTAGAAATAAAATTGTAATTTCTGATATTAATTAGCAAGTTTCAGATTAGGTGAATTCCTCTCTTGAAAATCCGCTGTTAAAATAAACGCTGATGTCGGTCATGAAAATGCTCTTAAACTTTTTCAGATTTGTAAAGTGGGATTTAACATTGATAGGAATTATATTCTTCTTAAAATAAGTGGAAATCACAAAGGCAGCCATATATGTTTAATATGTTTTGAGGTTTAGTTAAAGTTCTGCTACTTTTACTTTCAATAGCGATTAGTAAATTTTTACTTTCGTTAAACGCATTCAAAACAAGGAAGCATGCTCTATAAGGTTTCATTACCTTTCCGAAATCAAAAATATTCCTTACAAGCTAAAATGATAGTAACTTTCTCCTTAGAAATTGCAATGTTGTGCTCAAAGGATGTGCATGCAGTATTTAAGAGTATATATGAAGAATTGCGTTTCTTCTAATTTTATTATGCAAAGGGTTAGACTACCTGACCGGCCTCCTAGGATTTTCCCGCTGGAGATCGTCTTTTGAGGACCGAGAGATTAATACTTGGTAAAGATGCAATGATTATAAAGAAACCATTTTTAATTATGAATTCTCTTTAAAACATGAATATCGTATTCTTTGACTTATTTGCTCCATCATAGCAATATTATTCGGCCACCAGACCGCCGAAAATTTATTTCCCAAGATCAGTCTTCGTTTTTAAAAGCTCTTTCAGAAATGTTGATTCTTTACAAACAGAAAGAAAGAAAGAGGGGAAATATAAACAAGTTTTCTTCCTTATTTAACTGCGACCCTTTAAAACTGCGACTTTTTCGCGAAGGTTTGTGAAGTCTTCCCATATGTGGAACAGATAATTAAACCACCTGGAATCGTGAGTAGTCGTCTTAGGAATATCTCCTTGTGTTTGTTTTTCAAACAACTGCCTTTAAGAAACGTTGTGCATCTTACACAACTGTAAATACAGTACCTTTTCACATGTCATACTGACCCGCATGTATAACGGCTTCACATTGTACCTTTGAAGCTGCTACAGGAAAATAGGACTTTTCTCGCATGTATTTAGGTGTACTGAGGTATTTATTTATTGCTTATATTCTACAAAAATGGTAACTAAATACCATATTTTAAATTAGAGCGAAAAAAGTATGTTTTTCTTTCAATGTAAAGTTTAAAGGACCAAGTGTTTTCATATAGTTTTTAAAACTTAGGCTGCGCATGTAAGATAAATAATGTTTTTTTATAAAATCATTTTAAAAAAGAAAATATCATTTTATATTCGCTGATTGTTAGAATGTTCTTTCCCTCTAAATTCTAAAATCATTTAATAAGCTGTGTTTGCGTTTCAGTTTAATTTAAGATTTCATTTATTATTCTCCACTAAGAGCTTACTACTATCGTAGTGTAAAGAAAACTATTAATACATACATTGTTTCTAGGCAGATAAATGATTGTAAACTAAAGTGACTGCTATTTGTAAAAGGTTTCGATTATTTGAAAGCTATCTAACTAAGATGAGGAATATCTTCGTGGAGGACCTTCTGAGGAAATTTGGTTCTATTTACGTTACACATGTGAAAAACTATGAAAAGCGACCATGCAATCAACCCGTTTGCCCGGTATCGAACCTAAAGCAGGTCGAACTACCCGTACGCAGACGTCTTAACCTCTCGGCCATAGGTGCGCCTATAAAAGTTTTCACAGCGATAAATAAAGTTCTTTGCAATGATGTATATCTATTATACGTCAGAAATTTTTAAAGATGAGATTTTGTACAAGTACTAGGAAATAGAAACTCTCCACAGCATGTTATACAGGCTGAGCCAAAAATCACTTTACTATTTAAAAATAAAATAAGGTTTTCACTTCTGTTTATTTAATAATTTTCTTTTTAACATTATACTAATGTACACATCGTGGAAGTTCGTTTTTCCTAAACATGTAAGATAACATCTTTTAAATGACCCTCTTTTTCCCCTTCACCAAAGCGAACCCTTTCTTTGGCATTCTCCATAAATGCTCGCAAAGTTAATCATTCGAATTTCTTGACGAAGATTGCCCTTCACTCGCAAGAACTCGCATTTGTGAAGAGGAAACCAATTATTATTTGAAAGATGTCATTTTTCATGTTTACGCCAAGCAAATCTCCAGGATGCGTACATTTTAATATTAAAAAGAAAATTATTAAATAAATAAAATACTATTTCATTTCTAAATGATTATTATTTTTATTATTTATTATTTTTGCTTACACTTAATCTTTCGTTTTCTTTTTTCGTAATCTTTCTTCGGTTACTTTACTTGCACATTACACAAGTATATAAATGAGACAAATTAAATGTTAGACTACTTAAGAAAACTAATAAAGGTGATCGCGATTTATAAAAATATTTAGAACAGCATAGATTGTTAAGACCAATAATAGAGCTGCAGATATTTAAAGAAAGATTTAAAGAAACTGCATTCATAAGACTTTTAAAGAAATTAACGTTGACATTAATGAGATTAGTCTTCTAAAGACATTACATTAATTGATATTAATGAGATTAATTACCTGTTATGCAAAATTCAAAAGGAATTTGTAAAGCTATCTAGTGATTCAAACTTAAAATTTGAGTTTTCACAAAAATCCTTGATGAATTCTGGATTGGAGTTAGAACTACATTTCTCATCCTTTTTGAAATGGCATTAAATGTTCTTCTCTAATTCAACATCGCATATTTTTATAAAACTACTCTTTTGGCATTAAGGGGTATCAGCAACCCAACCCCTATACAAACAATGTTAAATTGCCCATTTTCGATGCACCTCTTCTCAAAATCTACTGTAGATACACGCTTGAAAGTTTTTGTGTAATTAAAGTATACCTATCTGATTATACTGAAATGAGCTTTAGAAACATATTGAATTTTAGAGTAATTTACAGAATATTTTGTTAGGCATAGTAAAATTTATCACTTATCTCACACTAAAAAGTTTTTTTAATTCTTTTTTTTTTCTAAATTTATCACAAAAAGCTCATTTCAATAAATACTAGGAAACCTATTAAATATGCCATAAAATTTTAGATACCTGTGAGCAGTAGCTCCTGAGAAACGGTACATTGAGTATAAAAAATTCACGTTTGGAGAAAAACGCGTTTTTATGTATAAATTCTCATTCATCAAAGCAGTCGATGACAAATTAAAACTAGATTTTTTACAGTTCTAATTTCACAGAGATTAAAAAACGTTATTTTTAGAAAGATAAAAGTGTAGAGAATTTGAAAATGCAAAAATCCGAAATCACAATTTTTTGAAGATTTTGGGGTTACAACACCCCTTAACGTTAATTAAAACCAAATGCCGTTCAACGTTGAATTATGTTGAAGATGCTTTATGTCCAGCAGTGTAAAATATCGTCGCAACATTTAACTTATGAAGCAAAAAACAAGCACGTCTTGTCTCATTAGAATTTTCTTCAATTTTTTTTGCTCCTTTAATTTTGTTTGCTGTTTTATATGTATATTGTTTACCAAAGAAGTGAAATATGGAGAGAAGTATATTTATTTTTATATCTTTATTTTACATTTAATATCTGCGGTCACGAAAAAAATCTCAGTAATAAAAAGGTTTCGAGATTGAAAAAAACTTTAAGAAGCCCTGCTCTAACCTGTACTCTTTATATAATTCCCGAAGTAAGAAACACAGGGTTTCAGATGTGGAGATCTGAATGGTCGTTAAAAGAAAAGAATAACTTACTGAACATATCGCTTCTAAAGATGAAAGTAAGAGTTGTTTACAGAAATAATATGAGGTGATGCTTCGTTCTGCATGAATAAGAAAGTTTATATGCTCACATATATTACATAGTAAAAATAACATTGCTTTGCACAGGATACACTAACACTGATTTTTGACGTTAAGTGTTTGAACATAAAGCTGTATGTTCAAGATTTCAATCCTTTAAGGCTATCAACGTTCCGTCAAAACACTTTTTAGCAGCTATTCTTCATTATGCAATGTAAATTCACTGTAATCTGAATTCTTGAAGTCTTTTAA
This sequence comes from Stegodyphus dumicola, assembly GCF_044657685.1. NCBI lineage: Eukaryota > Metazoa > Arthropoda > Arachnida > Araneae > Eresidae > Stegodyphus > Stegodyphus dumicola. The sequence continues at coordinate 190,791,260 of NC_140781.1, forward strand.
TGCTTTTACTGATCTTTGCTTTTACTGTGCCTTAATGATTTTCACTTCTTAAAAGATTTTTTAAGTACTAAAACATTTAACAATTTGCAAAAGTCAACCCTAATTTGATTGATTTCGAGTGATTAACTCACCTCCATGTGAATTAAATTCGATTTTGCAGATTAGTGTTCTTTAAACTGCCATTTGTTCCCTACATTCTTCGTTAAAATTTCATTCAGATGGATCTAAATACCCACTGTTTAAGAATCTAACATATGGTGGAAACACATACTTTGAAAGCTAAGTGCAGATTTCGTTGTTATTCTTACTTCAAAACTTTTGTGGCATTAACAGCTCCAACAAAATGCGAAATTTTCATTTATTATGCTGGAATTTTCGCAAAAGTCAAGCCTTCATCAAGCTGGAAATTTCTAAATTGTGGTTTTACTTAAGTGTGATATTCAGATTTATCCAAAAACTGAAAATTTAAATGCATCTCGTTATTTCATATCAGAATTACTTCTTAAATGCTCAGAACCTTCATCACTGAATTTTTTAAAGATTAAAACTCTTATAAAAGCTTGCAGTATTGATGGTAACCGAATTTTCCAAATATACAATTTTATATTTACAAACGTAAACTTTAGGAACCTGCCTCTCAAAGCACGTTTCTTTCTCCACCAGACCTTTCCTCTATTCTTCTGATTATACTGCGCTCGAGTGAAAAGCAGTAATCTTTTTTTATTATTGTTGCTGTTATTATTATTTAATCCGCCTCTTTAATTGTGCCAATGTTGAGCTAGTCCTCTCTACCCAGCCTTTTCCTTGTTGAGGCATGCATATCATTGATTGGATTTCCCATTAGTTACAGCACTGGGAAGCAGTGCTGCAGGAAAATGAATGCACTCTGCCTCCAACCTCCTCCTTGAGAAATCGTTACCCTACTCGGCTAGCGCAAGTGCTTATAGTTTGATTACAGGATTTCAGAATTTGCGTGCGCCCAGTTGAACTGTTATCCGAATTCTCCATTCGATACAGACCGAAAGGATAAATAATGCTTGTCACTAGCATATGAGATGATCGTGTAACTGTGTGGGATAGTTTTGCTTAGAAAATGCTGAAACAAAGTAGAGAATTGTGAAACTAGACATGAAATTCTCTTACAGCCTAGCTTTATAAGAGCAATGCTACTGAAAATGAATGCATCAATCTATGAAGAAGAAAATAATAAATTGATAATTTTGATTAAAATATTACATTTCTTTGCGTTATTTGTTATGAAATCTGATTGTTTTCCTTGGCAGCATAAACTATTTAAAATTTACTGCACTGAAATTAATTTCATCAGATATAAGCGGGCACACCGGACAATCTTCAAATAAGAAGACGGATGCAAAAGAAATTTTGAAAAAAATATAGGAAGGTTCAGATTTTAATGGCCGCCCAAAAAATTTAACGGTAACCTTTATTTAAAGTGTGATATGGCTTATCAGAAGAGAGTAGCAAAAGAGAACGGTAGCCTTTATTTAAAGTGTGATATGGCTTATCAGAAGAGATTATTAAAAAAGGTGGCTTAAGTGGAATAGCGAAAAGTTTATAGGTATTAATACACATTTAGATTAATTTGGAAACGTCATATATCTTCTGTATATTTGAAAAGTCAAACGAAAAATATATAACTTAATTCTGTAAAAATATTTAAAGTTTTTAATTAGATATACTATGAATTAAATGCATTTTTATTTATATTAATTAAATTGAAAGTAAAAAATAATATTCTTAAGAACTGCGTATACTGTTTTAAATAGCTTATTTTATTATTGAGTAAAAAACAGATTATATCTGAAAGATAAACATCTTACATTTTTCCGAATGACAACAGACTCGAATGAAAAATGAAGCAACTGATTAAAATGAATCAACTCAAAATCATGTCTCGAGACTAACAACCCTTTAAGGCTAGCAACGTTCCGTCATAGCAGCTATCAAATACCTCCCGTTTATTAATAACAGAATTAAGAAGCTAATCATCTTCATTCTAAAATAGCTGTGCACCACAACAATACTATACCCCAAGTATTTGATCCCATTCTCATTAAATTGATTGGAAATTTAAAGAGTTCTTCATGAATTAAATGCTCTCAATCTAAAAGAATATCGACTTCTCCTTACTCTGAAAATATGCAAAATACACCTGAAAAATGAGAAGATATCTTTCAGAAGGGGAACGTACGTAACTATTTAATACTTATTCTTACATGATGTTCTTCATATAAAAAACATGCATCATACGTACATTATTTTTACTATAAATCTGCACATATATCCATAAAAGATGTACCAATCTAAATCAAATTTCATCAGAGCTGTTAACTCAAATTGCTTTCGGAATAACGTCAGTGTTATTTCTTATAAAGCTCACTTTCGAAAATTAACTAAAAACGCTATCACAGACAATATGGTTCTGAGAATATATGTGGAGGGATATAAACCTTCTAAAAATGTATAATTTTTTCCAATCCACGTCAAGCTAATGCCAAGGACAGCGTGAAAGGTTACCCAGAAATTTCCGTCGGCAAAAAAACAAAATGAATCCAATCAAATCGAAGATCACATTTTCGGGAAATGAAGCAAGTGCCGTTGCCTCCTTCTTGGTAACTTGCTAGTCAAATTACTAGGCTAGTTTTAGAATACTTGTATTCATTATATTTCAGCTCTATGTAGCAGTTTTATCAACTCAAAAGGGAAATTACTTTAATTCTGATACCTTCCAAATTTCAACATGCGACGTAAACATTTTTAATGGGCATTTTTTCTATTATTTATTTTATTTCGGTGCATCGAACCTTATAAAATTTTGAATGATCTTTTTATAAATAGTACGCAGACAAGTCTCACATTTAGATTTAGTGATGTGGTAGTGACAAAATCAAAATCTAGGGTATATCATTTAGAAACAATGTATTTAGGTAATAAAATTTAACTTTCAACTTCCTTAGTAGTAGTAGTGTGCTATGAACATAGCTCCCGATCATGGTTATGAACCAAACAGGAAATTAGACTATCTCCAAGCAGTATATTTACTGGCTGCTAAATCCCAATTAAAGGGGGATCGGCAGTTCATACTGTATTTGCATGTCTAAATTTGAAAGATTTTGCATAACCCTTCAAAAGTGTGTAGTATAGAGCCCCCCTTTCACCATTGCTAGACGATTATTCCTCGCCTTCCTTCCCAAAACTCGAAAAATACGTATATATTTATTTTCAGTTAGCTTATTTTGAATGCGTTTTATTAATTAAACAAGGAAAAAGGCTTAGAAAGTGTTGATAAATACTAAATCGCTTTTTTACCTTGAGTTAAGATTTCTTTCTAACAAGTTCTTAGGATCTTCAATGAGAGAAAAGTCGAGGAGATGATAGCGATGGTTGTCATCTCTTGGCTGTCTCATACTCTTCGACTTTTCGAAAAACACCACACTTATTTTTCCATGTTTTTCATATTATGATTCATACAAAAACCGTTAAGATGGTAAGACTAAATATTTAAACCAGCGTCTAACAAAAAAAGGAGTTCTGGAATGCAAATGCCTTCTGATTACGTTTATTTCGCAAGCTTTAGGATCAAAATTTTTATTTGAACTAACACAAGGATCCGCTCATTACGTTTTCCAAGTGTAACGTATTTTTTGAAAGAATATCAAAGTTTTTTCCTTTGTGTGTAAAATTCAGCTAAAAATGCAAAGTGTGCTGATAACTATTGATCTACAGCATATAAAAACAAACAATAATAACAGAGATTAGAACATTTTGAACATTTCTAGTCTGGTTACTAGATTTGATTAAAACATGTATTCCCGATTATGAATACTTTTCGCATCTTAAATTTAGAATTATCTTATATACTTTAAATTGCTCTACCAAATACATAATTTCATACATCCGAAATATTTTGCTTCTTACTGTAAAGGATATAACAGCATTCAACTATCATGTGAACTACAAATGCTTGCCTTCTTTGATTTCTATAAATGCAATATAGAATCGGAAGTAAAAATGACTCAGAAAAAGTCAGCTATTTTTCCCCCTTCTACAATGCCTATTCTTTCTTCCTATGCAGACTAGAGGGGAAAAGGACTCTCAGAAATATTGCGCAGTTTTTCCCTTTCCCCCTTGCAAGCTCTTTTTTTTTCCTTTGTAGATTTTTATCTTTTATTATCATAATTCTTTCTAAAGGGGAATACTTTCCAGAAAGATGGTTCATTTATTATACGAATAATTATTTGTTCAAAGGGGTTAAAATTCCAGAATATTATGGTGCTTTACAAAAAGGTAAAGCAAGAATTAAAAGTATCTAATTTGAGTAAACAATCCAAATAACCTTATAGAATATGCTGATTTGTGATTCTATGTTGAAATCCACTGCTGTTCAATTCTACCTTTGTGAATTTTTCATATTAAACTCTTCAGGCTGCTTTTATTTAATCTTTTAGCTAAACAGTGAATATATATAGAAAAATAAACCTTTCTATGGTTTAAAAGTCCACAAACTTTTGTACGTTTTTGCAACATGGGATTTTCTGACCAAATAGCAGGAAACATAAACATTTGTCACTTCGGACATTTTATGCGCAACAAAGGGCACTATATATTTTGTATACTTTCTTTTCCTCAGAAAATACTCGAATTTTCTTCTGTGTTTCTTACGTTGGTGTATGATTCTTTTCTTCTTATTTTTCCATACACAGCTAACGAAGAAGGCTCTGTTTGACTTTCGAAACTATAGCCTCCTGAAACCCAAGAAAAATGCTCTTTTAATTACTGTTTTATCTTTATGAGAATAATTCATAAATTCTTATTATTAAAGAATGCTACGTATTTATTCGTTTAGTTTTTCTAAGAACTATGTTCATTTTAATAATTTTTTTATCATTACTAGGTTAAACATCAGATAAAAGTACCTAGGAAAGAAATAGTATTAATGAACATTGAAGATAAAAAAAATTCTGCACGCTTTTCTTAAATAATAAAACTTTAATGAATTAAACGCATGTTTATGTTTCATTAAATTTATTTTGCACAAAGTGAGATTATTAGATTAAATTTTATTGTATTTTTGTTGCAGTCAGTGTAGATGAAAAATGATTTAATGTTCTAATAATATAATTCAAATGTCTTTGAACATTAATAAATATGTACAGTCATTAGTGTTATGTTGAATCGGGAAACCTCAGTAATGCTCTCGCCGGAATTCGAACTCCCTGACCTCCCGATTGCTAGTTGCACGTGCTTTCGGTTACACGACGAAGGCATATGCGTTGAGGAACAAGAAAATTCCTTTGTATTAAAATTTAAAACATAATTACTAGGAATACTGTTGTCAAAAGTACACGCATTCTACTTTGTGAGAACATTTGCATGCTTGGGTTAAAAAACATTATCTGTACATACGGCGATCATGAAAACACCTTAATTATTTTTAAAGCATTATTTTGCTTAATTATTTATAAGTGCTTCCACATCTAGCTCTGATTCAATAGCACTTGACTATAAAAAACGAAAAAAAAAATTTTTCGTTTCTTGCTAAGCTAAATGGGAATTTTCCATCTTAGCTTTCAGTTTTGCTTCTTTTGCTATAACTTTCAGATCTTTATAAATTTCAAAAATACCAGTTAATGTTTGATATTATGTACCTGAATTTATTTCCAGTATCTTATTTAAATTCATTGTCTACTTTTGTTAATTTGACTTTTCACTTTTATTTGATGTTTCGCCTGTACGAGGCGTCGGGAATTTTTTATACAAGAAGGGCTTATTTCAGAAATGCGAGAGTTCAACTGCCACAGCGGCGTGGACACGGCGGCGTCGGTTACAAAAAGAGCAAATTTAAATATGCTAGGAAAATAAAAATATGTTAATACTAATAAAATGAAATCTATAATTATATCAAAAGTGTTAATTTATGTGATTGTAAAAGTTGTAATGTTCTTACAATTTGTTTTGTTATTAAAAAAACTTTTATGAAAAAATAGTCATAAAAATTTTGATAATCAAGCAAGAAAACAAGAATATTTTTGTTTCTGTGTATCTGAAATAAGTTGTTAACACGTTGCAATCAGCTAAAATGAAACTGTAAGTATTGTATAAGTACCAACAATGTAAAAAAAAAAATGTCGTCTGTATATTTTCCTCATCTTTTAATTTGTAAAAAAAGAATGCTTACAACGAACGCGAAATACAAATTCATAAGAAGTCAGCTTTAGGCTGTTCCAAAGGCTTAGCAAAAATGCTTTTTTTTTTTTTTTTTAGGGGGGGTAATAGCTAATTTTAAGGAAGTAATCTTTTGCATTTTATTTAAGAAGGCACAAGATAGTCGTCATCAAAATTTCACTGAATGGTTTTGAAACGTCTTTCAGTGTAACATTTCTTGGAAATTCCCTCACTATTGCAGCAAAGTAAGCAGACACATTTGCTTTTGAAATCAATAAAAGAAAATTGTTCTTGTGAGTTATCAGTAGAAAAATGAATTCACTTATTTTACAATTGGTTCATGATTGGTTATACACTGCCCAATATAGAAAATGCAACATCATGAAAGATTGTGTAGCATGTGATGTCAATTGATACAGACAGAACATGCATATGTAAATAAGCGATATTATTCATAGAAAGATAAATTTATACAACGCTGATATGTACAGGGCGTTAGTAAGACGTATGACCACTTCTCGCGACGATGCAAGCTGTAAGCTTTCCAGAAACAGATTCAGTTAGTGTGCGGATAGTGTCCTGAAGGATAGAAGGGCATATGCTCTGAACCCTCCACCAAAGTTCGTCTTCCTGGGACAGAGAGGACAAACGGCGACCACTTACGTCCCAGATATGACCAGAGGACATAGAAGGCCAACGAAGCAACGGAACGTACTGTAAGGCTAGTCAGCTAACGAATGCTGTGTGCGATGTCACCTAGTCCTCATTTTGCAACCACTGAAGGCGCTAGCATAACCGGTTGCAGCACCTCGTTAACGTATCGCCGTGCCATCAGTGTGCTTCTGATGCGTAACAGGGGGGATTTGCTATCATGATTGATAGTACTCCAAACCATTATGCCACAGTTACGAGCGGTGTATTGCTCAATAGTTGGATTGGCTCTATCTCCCCGACGCCTCCAGACTCTTAACCAGTGACTACCATCAAACAAACAAATCCGATCTTTCGCGACTATTTACATTTCCTTCATCTCTCCATTTAGACCAAATAATGTGCACAGTGGATACATCTACATATATTTCAGCAGTGCTACGGCGGTAAGACCAACCTTCCATACTTAAGCCTGCAATTTGATGCCTCTGAAAGTCGTCCATTTGTCGGAACTGCCTACTGTATAGTCATCTAGGCATCTCTTCATTCGCACGTGTTTTCTGGAATGTTGAAATTCTGTATTTCCTAAGCAGCCGAGAGTAGCGAACTTTTGGTTCGTCCTTGTTCCACTTGTATGCCGCTATTATCGTGAGAAAAATCGCGACGTGTTCCGGCTCTCTGATGTAATGTCGATGCGACACATGACAATGGAAGCTCCGAACTAATGAGACCTGGGCGTGCGTGGAGACGAAGGTAGGCAAGAGAGCAAGACCATTGTCAAGTGATAAGCATCAATTCTGTTGCATTTCATTTTATTGGTCCGTGAGGCTCGCAGGTTGGTGATGTGATGAGTTGTATCACGTGACGAGGAGAAGACATCTTATAGGATCTTGCAAACATCTTGAGTTGCTGAAGCAAAATACATGAAAATTCAAACTAAGGGAAACTTAAGCTATGTACAATATTTACATTATTTACAAAAACTTTCTGAAGTTTCAGAAAACGTCCGTTAGCAACTACAGTATCCCTATCAGGTGGGAAAGTTCTGGTTCAGCATAGGAGCTGCAAAGGGTAGAAGGTAGCGGTTTTCGTTAAGTAACTCATAATGAAACGCACCGATATACCTCAGAATTTCACAGTTCATGTATTTAGAGAAGAACCGATCATTAGTCTTTCTCAGGAATCTGTCTATATAATCAATCGAGTCAGAGCGAAGTTACCGTTTCTCACATAAAAGTGCGCATCTGTCATTATTCTGAGGAATGTGGACTACACAATTTGTGTCTTACGTATATCCTTGTCTGTTGCAGTCGCCCAGGCAGGAGAAAGATGGTAGAGGTATAAATCAATTTCTTCTTAGCCAGGTCTAATCTGGATTGTCTGCCAATGACTGGTTGTAGATAGCTCATCACGCAGAGTGACATTTTTCTAACGTAATTAATATGATCACTCCATGTGAGATGTTCATTCAGTAGAACTCCGTTATATTTTGCCTGTCTCATAATGGATACCGGCTCTCCGAAGAAAAACAGGTTGCTCTTGAGAGCAGCGTTTTGTTTTTTCCTTCTGATAATCGGGAGCTGAGATTTTTGTGGATTTATGGCTACATTCCAGCAGCGTCACCAATCTTCGATCATAGGTATCTGTTCTTTTAGTTTACGAATCGCATGATTAATGTTGGGCGATTTGAGAGCTAAAGCTGTGTCGTCAGAGTAACACGCTAGCATGTACACACTGTTTGGAGGCTTAGGGAAGTCTGCCACGTAATATAAATGCAAAATTGGCCCAACCGTTGAACCTTGCCAGACTCCGGCGGAAATGGTAAATCCACTTGAGGTGGCTATTCCAATTGCTACAGGAAACATTCGATCTGACAGAAAGACATGCAGGAGGAAGTAAGTTCTCTGTCGAATTTCAGGTCGATCAGTTTACAGATGAGCCCCTCATGCCAGACGTGGTAAAATTTGATTCGTTCGCGTTTCGTTCCTTTTTATGTCGCGATATAATCATGTGACCAGCTCGCATCTTGCATCATGTGCACGATTTGTTCCGCTGTTAGTTCTCCGAAATGTGCATAATTATGCAGCCGAATCTTCATCGCGTTGCATTTCCTATGTCGGGCAGTGCATATAAAATCCGTTTTAACCAGTACGCGGATTTGGTAGAGAGAAACTTGACTACCTTGCTTGATATGGTCACTAACACTCAAATACGTGAAGCGTGTCTGCAGAACGATAACACACTACCAAATGTAGCGAGAATCTTCGTACGTGGTAAACTTTGAGGGGCGTGGCAAGTGTGTCTTGTTATGATCTTGATTGATATTTGCTGACTCTGCGCTTGCGCGATTATATTGTCTTATATACGGGCGATATGGTTATTGGGCTCAGTTTGTGTGTAGTATAGTGAGGTGCATATCTCACCGAGGCCATGGCCTCCTGGCCCTGTATTATCACGTTCTGTACGCTAAAATATTTATAATAGAAATAGTTGTATCAAAATCAATGTGACTGATAAAAATCCGTTGCCTTGACATAGCTATTTCTTATCAGTTTTAATACTGCTTCGTTCATTAAAAATACTGAAATAAAAGCAGAGCTAAACAAAACGTGTATTTCTTGGAACAATAAACATTGTTAAAGACCTAACATGACATAGTTAAAATTAACTATAATATCTCATAAAATTATATAGTCTAATTTCCATTTTAATGGAAAAATGAATCTTAAATGGATAAGTCAAAACTTAGTCATTACAATAGAAAAAATTTTAAAGAACATTGAAAGGAAGTAAAACAAATAGCTAAAAAATCTATGTTTTGAGGTAGATATTCAAGCATAAATTAAAGACCTTCAAGTACTGACTTAATTCAGTCTCTTTCCATTTTGTAAACAAATGAAATGTTGTTATCAAACTCTGAAAGCACAAAAGTAACCTTTCAGATAGTCTTTAAAGCACATTACCTTCAACAGTGTGAAGAAAATTATGTAAAGTTGGAATGAGAACAAAGCAAAGTGTAGTCTCAGAAATACAGCACTATAAGTTTATTTAACTTACTTCAGTTCCTGTTGTTAATTATTGGATTTTTTAGTTTTAAACTCATTTAGCGTTCTCTTCTGGACCATTAAAATAAGTTTATCAATGGATTCTATTCTCACGTTTACGTTTAAATGAGTAATAAAAATTTCTATAAGACTATATAAAAAAAAATTAAATGGTCAAGTTGTTCTTTGTTTTCATTTATCAAATCTGCTTTTAACGGTTTAAGAAACTGAAGCGTGTCCGATAATACATATTTATAAAAAATGTTTCTTAGTGGATGTGACACAATTTGCACCTGCAAGCCTAGCTAGATACTCTAAAATACACAGGGTAATACGTCCCTCTAAAACCTCTCACTTCAAAAACTTTTCCTTATTTAAATTTAGTGAGCGTAGCTACTGCACTTCTTATAGGTAGATTCAACAAATTATCGGCAACAAAATCGATCGGCGTCCGAAGAACGCCTGGATCTCAATCTTCGTAGCAAGAAACAATAGCAAAAGCACTAATATTAATAGTAACATGCATTTTCTTTCATCTTCTCTTTTTATTATTATTATTACTTAGTTTGCATACTTCCGGGGCGAATGAGTGTCTTAAATGTAAGGAGTTTATAAGGAAAAATATACAAAGGGTTTAGTTCTGAGAAAGACAAATAAAATATCATAGGAGTCTTGATAAAAATTTAAGGTCATTTATAGATTTTCTTAGACAAATAACTTTTTCTTCTTTATTTAAGCTTCTTTAAGACTATAAGCTGTTAAAAGCTGTTCCTTTACCACTGACAGACAGTTTCAAACCATTTACTTCACGTACTTTATCCGAAGCTGGAAAAAAAAAATTTCAAAGATCCATAAATCAACTCCACAAACAGGACTAATTAAATTACGGCACACTTTCAAACTTTCACTGCTGCGTTCGCAAGTTCAGTGCTCAGTTCCTAAGTTTTTGGAATAAAATGAGAAACTTTTTTTTTCCCTTCTTCTTAGTTTTAGGCATGTTTTCGTGTCTTAGAACTTTTTAAATCTTAAATAAATGTGTAATGTAGGCTTAAAAAGGTGTCCTGAGTTGCCACTTTTGATTTGCCTTTGTACTTGCGTGTCTTGAAATTATATTTGAAAGCCAGTTTCTCTCTACCACGGAAAAGCTGCAAAGTCTTAATGGAATACGCATTTAAGATGGTATTAAATTTTCACTTTAATTTTTCAGAGCAATATAACTGAAAACTCCATCTTTTTTTTTCTTTTTCTTTGTTGTTGTTGTTGTTTTTAATTACCTGCAATCAAAATACAGTAAGACCCCGCTTAACGCTGTTTCGTTTAGCCCTGTTTCGGTTTAGCGCTCTTTTATTTCAACCCGGGGATTCCACGAAATCGCTCGCAGCATACGGGGATTCCCCGAAATATTATGCAGCGATAGGTTTCAAATACATATCCGAAAGAGTGTACTTGTATTCCTTGTTTGGTGCGGTATTGTACAGACATATTTTTATTATTGGAAACATTCAATTCAAGAAGCAGCGGCTAGTCTTTCTAATGATGAGCTCAAGGAATTAACTGAACAAGAAGAAAACAAAAATGTTGACAGCAGTGATTCAGAAGAAGAGCAAAAAGAACTTTCGATGGCGTTTGTAAAAAGGAGTTTATCTACCATAACTGAAATAATGGATCAATTCATTGAAAATGATCCGAATTTTGACAGGAGCTCAAAAGTAAGGCGTGGTGTTAGAGATGCTCTATCCGTTTATGAAGAACTTTTAAGAGAACAACGCAAAAGAAAAAGGCAAACAACATTAGATGCTTTTGTCACAAAAAGGCAGAACACTGAAAACGCGGAAGGCTAACTAAATATGACTGACTTAGAATTTTATTTGTTTTCTTTAAGAATATTCGTTTTGTTATTAATATTTTGTTTTTATTTTTGAAGAAATAATAATGTGGTATTAATTTGGGCTTTAAGAAATAAATGTTTGGTTTTATTTTTATTAAAAAAACATACTTTTTAAATTTAATACCTAACCAATTTCCTAGCCATCTTCCCCTAACCCCAATATTTACATGTAAAGATAGCCTCGTTTAGCGCTGTTTCGCATTACGCTCTACTTTGATGGAACGTATCCCCCGCGTTAAGCGGGGTCTTACTGTAACTTTAATTTTAGCCTAAATATTTAGGTACATACAGATTCTGAAACTAAATTTAATCTAATAATGATTTATCTGCAAACTATTTACATTTCACCTTTCTAAAAATTATGCATAGTGGAAGTTGAAATATTAAAATATTTCTTATCATAAAATGGCGTGACGCGTTTCTTAAATCACCCTAAGGCATGAAATTTTCATCATTAGCGAAATTAAATAATTCGTTGATAACATAGTTTGTATGGTAACAGTGCTAATTTTATATAATAAATAAACCATAATAAATAATAATTAATTAAGATTAAAAAGCAACCAGTATCTAATATACACATAAAGTCAATAAATGTTACACAGTTTTTCAGAATCATTTCTTTAAAAGTTTCTTACAGTGACAAAGCAATGAGGTGAAGGAAAAAGGTTTGCATGCTATTGTTGCTTTTCTCTGTCTTCTGTTTTGCTTGCGTTAACATTTTTCTTTATTCTTTCCTATGTATAAGATAAAGTAAAGATATTTTTCCCTTTTTTTCATTTACTGCTGTAGACTTAAATAAATGTATATTTTTCTCTAAAAGTAATCTTTTTAATCATCTTGATAATATTAACCTGATTAATTTCAAATAATATTTAAGGCACCGTTTCAGTTTCTTTATGTATTAATACTTTCTTCGACTTCGAAACATATTTTTTAAATTCGGAATCCAAAACACAACAGCATAATCATTTAACTGAAGCCCTGTCATAATTTTTTGATTAAATTTAATTAATAACGAGACAGACAAGTGTCTATATCAATTCTGGTATAGGCAGAAATTTAATATCACTTGACATTTCAGACCATTCTTCTTTTATAATAAAGTATTATGTTAGTACGTTAACTGAAAAGCGAAGAACAAAATGGCAAAAGATTCAAATTTTAATTTTTTTAAAGAAATTGAACCGTTGCATAAGCTTCGCAATATTCGGTATAAATATATTTTTCGCTTTTTCGCTAAATTGTTTTTCAATACTTTTAATTACAAGTATTGTGAGTAGAGTACAGAGACTATAACAAGTACTGAAAGTAACTTGCTACTTAATATGCTGTGTAACTATGAATTTTTGATGGAATAACAGATCAAATTCTCTTTGCCGTAAAAAACGAGCATTGAAAAAAAAAATGTTATGCCAGCTGCTTGGAGACTTCCAGGCTTTTTTTTTAAGTCTATTATGACGAATACTTTCGACAGGTGACAGGTGAGAGCAGGTCCGGACACCCGGACGGCTTACATAGACTAGTCGGGTATTGTCCGGATCCCGTAACAATCTGAAGCTACACTCCGAAAACAATACAAGGGCAAAATATAGATTTTTCTGCGTGCGAAATTAAACATTTCCTGGCTACATCGCATGCTAACACACTGCTACATATACTTGCTACAATATACATTTCATAATATGCATTGCGTTGATCATTGCACTGTACTTAAGGCACATTTACAACTCAATGCTACACTTAATACACTATATATTCTTTGCAACATATTACGCTGAACATTATTCTTGACAATTCAAACTGACATAACTGGATTATATAGTACATAACTTCGTTATATAAGACAGACTTAAATAAATAACTTGATACAACATATAAATAAAATAAGAGCTCTTAAATAAAGAGCAAAATTGCACATTACAAACAATTTACACATTTTGCACACAGAAATCCACTTTGTTTACTTTGTGCTGTACTTAGAATTGCTGTAGAATACTTTCGACAAGTATGCAAAGCTTGTTCTTTGCCTTTATTATGGCTTATCAGTTTCCATTTAGCTATTTCTTCTTGGTGTTTCCCTCAAAGCATCGCCGCAACATTCCTTTCTTTAATTTTCTAGATCTTTCCTGGGCTCCAGTTTTATGAACCAACTATCCTTTCCTCATTAGGCTTGTATCAGATATAGCAAATACATTTTACCAGACTCACTGCCAATACCAGAAACACAAATTTTAGTGAAAATTTAAAGTGTCGGAGGGTGACAAAATAACTAAAACATAAGACAAGGAAAGAATTGAAATAATAACGTTATTGAATGCAAAAGTTTGGTCATTCAACTTAAATTAACCGAAGATAATTCAGCTTGAAATAGTTTACGTAAATAAATTATGAAGGCAATTTATTATCTTTATTCAATATTGAACAATTACTGTTTTAATAGTCAGTGTTATCTCTTATCGATTTTCAATAAATACGGCTGCTTGCAAAATTTATTGGTATTAGCCAGCCCATACTAAAACAATATCATAATTCACTTTTTGATTGGTATCATTATCATATATGCTGATGATACAAGCCGTTATATTTCTTGGCATAGGGAAGTATATTTCCATATAGCATTGGAAATTATTATAACTTGTACTGAGAATACAATACAACTATTTTTACTGACAAAAGAGTTTAAGCATTTCAAGATAACTATATGATAAAATTCTTTGCTTGCCAAATTCCTGATTCAGTGCTGTGGTTGCAAGTAATTTCCAGTGAAAGCACTGTTGTTGTCTACCTAGCCGATATAAAGCTTTTTGCGAAAGAGAATAACCTGCATTATAAACCGTATGAGTAAAGGAATTTAGTTAGTATTTTCTACCTCCTTTCTGCATGCCTTCGTGGTGTAATGGTAGCACACTCGGCGCGTATTCCAGAGGTCCAAGTTTGAGTCCCGGCGAGGCTCATTTTCATGTTTTCCTGCTTCAAGAAAACCTAATGACTATACAACCTGAATTTTGAAAAGCATTTTGCTTTAAAGATATTGCGTTCTGCTACCCGCTGGATAATTTAAGATGCCTGGTATTTACAATTTCACACATGTAAATAAAACGTGTTAAGGCACTATTCCAGCAGGAAAAAATTAGGAAATAATAGTTGAATTTCTAATCCTCTTAACAAAAACAGTGATACTTTTGGTTTTAATCATTATTCACAGTGTCCATAAAATTTCTTATGCGGCCTTTATTTTCGTAACCGTTCGTCTCTAAATGATATTAAATGGGGGGAAAATCAATCTAGAATCATGCGAATTTATTTTAACCGACACCTGAAGGAGAAAGATAAGTTTTATTTCATATCGCTGAAATATCTAGAAAAATCTCAGACTTTGAAATTCAATATCTTGGTCAAATTTTCTCTTTGTTATACAGCCACCGCTCCGTAGTTACCTTTAGTAAAATACATATAAAATTTTATTGTTAGTAATCTCACTTGTCTGTTGTAAACAGAAAAAGCCCGCGAATTATAAGCGTGTCAAGAAGTGCAAGACTGCGTCTGTCGTTGGGCAGGACCTTGAGCATCATACAGGGGACAGTCCAACTTTGTGCTAAGTTAAGCTCCAATTTTCCCAGGGTTGCTCATCCCGACACCCTCTCGAGAAACCTTTCGGCTCGCTGCATATTTTGAATGCTCCCATACCTCACAGACATTATACATTTACAAACGTCCATGCTTTTTCTGGAATTCGAACAACCCAGGCAGTCCATATAAAACTGAAAGGGAAACTCACCAACGCAAAACTTAAATCTTCGTAAAGAAGCAAACTTAGGCTAATGTAGATTTTGAAAAAAGCTCTGTCGAATTTGAGGGTGATCATACACAGGCAGAGCTTCTTGAGAGAAAAAAAAAAAGAGTTGTTGTTATTCCCCACTGGAAGAAGATCTGATGTGATTGCTTCGGAAATTGATGTTTTATGAGGTCTTATTCAAAATATTCAAAATCTACGCCAAACCAAGCTTGTTTTTTTTTTTTTTTTTTTTTTTTTTTTTTTTTTTGTGTGTGTGTGTGTGTGTGTGTGTGTGTATAATTTTAAACGTGTATATTGCTATATTTAGTAAAAGCATAAACTTTCGCTAAATATAATTATCGTTATATATGCCTATATGGTCCGATATCGGCACAAAAAGTTAGATTTCGCAATTTTTACAAATTAAAAGTGCCGTAACGGGAATATTTGCGTCATTTAAAAAATTTCTGTAATTGGAAGCATATTTTTAGAACCGAAAGTTGCGAAAATAAGGACTTTTATAGATACGGAGCAAATATTTTTTTTTTTTAAATTTCAAATTATTTATGTTCTATAAAGGTTGCAAAAGGAGCCAAAATTTGGGAGTGTGTTCACTATTGCTGTTACTATTGACATTAGCTATTTTTTTTTTGTTGTTGTTTTTTAGCGAGCTTGCTTCAAGCTGAATTAAAATTCTTAAATTATTTATGATGACCTTTCCTAATATTAATCTTACACACATAAAAATTCTGCAGGTCTTTTCAAATTCGTTATTGAAATACTTTTGCAATTCCTGAGGGTAATTGTACGAGATATTTAAGTTTAGCAAAGCAAGGAGATTCAGTTTCAGCTTGCAGTTTAGAGCGTTTCAGTTGAACGTTAGAGCGCTGAAATCTAAACAATGTCAAAATAATATCCTGCTTATGATTTCCCACTTTTTTTGGTAGTGTGTGATTTCCCACTTTCTGGGTAGTAACAGAGTTTCTTTGTATACCTTTTTAATAATATAGAAGTATTTATACTTTTTAATTCTGTATGTATGTGAGCGACTTAAATTGACTTTACAGAAATACTTGTTTAAACCTATCATTTAAATTACTATCGTAACAGAGACTAAACCTGCATATGAATGCTTTAAGCTGTTAAGATATTTTCCTTCCTTATGTTTACATGATCATGGTAAACTATGTGCCTGTTAAATGTGTACGATTCTATCCTACTTTTAAAACTAGTAGTAGCGTAAAGACCAGACAGACAAGTTATCGTCCCGCTTTCCTTCTAATCATAACCTGAAAGTGAATGTTTAAGAAAAACCTACTTATTAATACACAAATCTGACGTTTGCACAAAACTGAGGCATATAACAGAAAAAAAATCTCCGCAATTTGCAGGAAATGTAGAATACACGTTCGAGTAAAATTCAAATATGCAATTTAAATTAATGCACGTGTATGTAAGCCTTGGTTTGGACCTAAGAATTCGCCAACAAAATACGGCTTCAAAGTCGGTAAATTAATTCAAGCAACAGGAAGGTGTAACAGAATAAAGTTCTGTAATAGCTTGCTGCCAAAGATTTTCTCTCAAACTTAAAAAACTCTACGCTTATATATTATTACTAATTTACATTACGGTGGGCGTTGACAAAGCAGAAGTTAAAGTAAAGTTAAAATAATAAGCTAACTAGATTGATTCACATATAACCTTATAAATGTAAAGGATAACATTAAATATAAGATAATCGGGCATTAACTCTACAGATGCATATTTATATACATTTCATTGCCTCAAAGCAAAATTTGAAGGTCACCGTTTGCTTTATTTTGCAATCGATTCCTTTTGACTGATTAAAAATTAAATGCCATTCATCGATTATTTTCTTCTCCCAGAGTTCAATACTTTTTAGACATCGAATTCTCACTTTATTCCTTAAGCAGAATATGGAACTTTTACCTTTACTCTTGAATGAATATATCTCATCACGAGATGACATAAACCTCTATATTGGGAAGATTTCTTTGTACCTTTTATAGTACATAAAGTAGTATAAAGTTTTTCGCAAATATGCATTTTCTGTGCAAGTTAGTCTACTGATCCTTTTATCCAATTTTTCATGATACGTCAGTAATATTAGATATTCCATACATTCATAATTTGCAAGAATTGTAAAGCATTTACGTCTGTAAAGAAATTATTTTATGGCATCATCTAACTCTATAGTAATATCACATCCAAAATGCTTCCGTTTTTTATTTAATGAACTTCATAAATTTTATATTCATGTTATTTACAGAGCTTCTGTGTATTATAAGCATGATTTGAAAGCTTTTATTGGGATGTCCTGGCTATCGGGTAAAATTGAATATTAAGAGTTCCAATATTCTAAATACCTAATACTACATATCTTTGCAAACGGAAATTTTAAACTCCTTTTTATTTTCACTGCAGAAGGGGCCGTATCTGATGCACATACAATGCTTAGCAAGAAGCAGTCTTAAAGTACTATTTCTGTATTTAATTTATTTTGTATTTAATTTAAGTCTAGTATGTAATTTAGTATGTATTTAATTTAAGTCTTAAAGTACTATTTCTGTATTTCTGTATTCTATTTCTGTAAAGTACTATTTCTGTATTTCTGTATTCTATTTCTGTAAAGTACTATTTCTGTATTTCTGTATAAAGTACACATTCTGTATTATTTTAGTTTTAGTATCAAATTGTATCTGAAGTCGGTTTGAATAAAAAATCTCCTTTCGTACGTAAAGGTGTGTTTCAACTATTAAATATTCAACTGATAATTATTCTTTTTATTTCCTTACTGTTTTTTTTACGCTGGTGAGTGGTCCATCTAGTAAATTACAGAAAGAAAGAAGGTATTATTTTTCAATTTTCTTCACAAAATAGTATTGAATTGATTGAATGTGAAGATAACAAATGACATTTTTGCATCACAGACTCGGTAGAATTCATGCATATGAAGCAAATAGACTCTAATTTAAATTTGTTTTCTCACACGTTTCATCAGAATGTTCAGATAAGTAAATTTAAGCAGAGTCTTGCTAAATATTTATGCAACATTATTTTTATTTCTTACAAAGAGAAATTACACTTCACCTTCAAATACGCAAAACCTCTATTTATTCATCTCCTTGCTTTGCTGAAATGAAATTTACTTTATTAGCGTACAAAGTATTCCAGAATAAAGCTATCAAGTTCTAGCAGAGTACTCATTTGAAGCAGAAAACGAGTACAAAATAACCTATCAGTATACGGAGGAAAACGAATAAGTTACGGCTGAGTATCAACAACAAGTGGACGCAAAGGCTAGTTTACAGAGTGTTCCAAAATAATGTCCCTAAGCATGGGCAGCGCGGTTTGCAGTCGAAGATAAGGGAAAAGGATGTCGTGTGAACATATATCGGGAAACGCATAAACTACTAAGCGTTGAACATCATTGGTTTGCAGATTCATTGAACAAAGACTACGTAAGTAAAGTGAGCACGCTAGAATTCGTGAGAAAAGTATCTATATATAACCGATACCGGAATTCTCCAGGGGATATTCAATGACAAGAGGACGTTGCGGCAGCTAACCTTCGCATTCTTGTTACTGACCTTCAGTGCCCTGTAATTTGTAAACTACGCGTTATAATATATTTCCCTTAATAAACTGCAAACGAAAAGTATCAAGAAAGCTTCATTTAAAATATGCACTTCTTTGCAAAATTGTTTGCAAAATTTTTCAGAAGTTATTATGACTTTCACCGACATTCGTCGTCAATGTTTATATCATATTCTTTTATGATTTATTTTAAATTACTAAATAATTTAATATTTTTGTGAATTTATAAAATAGCAAATGCAACTGAGCAAAGAACACGAATTAAACTTTCTTTTCTCAATGGACTTATTTCTATTTAAAAAGTTTGAAAGGTTGAAACAGCAAAGCTGAAAAGAGCTGCAAAATCGTAAGAATGTTTAAAAGAAAACCATTTTTTTTAAATCCGAGCTTGAATATAAAAAAACTTCTCGTGCTGACATATGCCACCGCAGTTTGTGTCGATGAATTTTAAAGTAACAGTAAATTTAAATTTAAGCTATAAGGCTAGTAGCCAGGGGCTACACAAATGATTTAACACGAAGTTGTCTCAAATTCACACCGGCATAGCAACTTACATGTCGCCAACGGAAATGCAAGCCAAATAAAACAATTTATCTGAACTCGCTAACCTAGTAACGTGGCCTCGAGAGGCTAAATATGTTGTATCTTAGAATCTAGCAATGTCAACTTAAATACTCAAAGTTATTTGTCTTCTGGCGAGGAAACAGAAGGGAAAAGTGAAGCGCAAAACGTAAAATCATTACTTAATGAAAAATAATAGCAACCTTACAACATTAAAAAAATTTTAGAAAAGCAGAGATTTCATCAAAGATGAATCCCGCTCCAATACAGCATACAGTTCAACTCCTGAACAACATGTAAATCATGTCAGAGATTTGGTACTTAGCGATCGTCGTTTAACAATCAGAGATATTATTGGAGAAATTCATAATATCATCTGCATCCTTTCGAAGCGATTTCGGAAACTCGTTTGGGTTTCACATCGCTTATCGAGCTGCGGACTTTTCGAATGCTAGGTAAATATGCTTTTAATCACATTTCGAAAACTCACAGTAAGGAAGAGGAAATCCTTAGAAAATTAATGCAATGAACGAAAACTCGCCACTGCCTCCAAGTCCTGAAGAAGTTTCATGACAACAACTTTAAAACATTTTCAAGGTTTGGAAAACGTTGACATAAAAGCTTTGCTGTCGGGCGGGGATAATTTAAATCGATGGAATAAGGTGTGGTGTATTTAATTATGGCAAAGCACACGAGGGCTATCTGCCTAAAGGGAGGGATGCCTTTCGCGGAGGACTTTCTAAGGGAAACTGGCTCGTATACACGTTACACATGGAGAAAACCACGAAAATGTCCATGCAGCCAGCCCGTTCGCGGGATTCGAACCTCAGACCGAACTACCAGTGTTCAGCGTCTTTACCGCTCGGCCGCTGGTGGGCTCCCGATGGAATAAAGATTGACCAATAATTGAAATCTTACATTTTATGGAATCAATTCCGTTTGTAGAGACATTAGGTTAATTGGAAGCAGAAAAGATGAAAAATAGCAACCGCCTTCGCCGGGAATCGAACCACGGACCTCTGGAATACCGGCCCAGCGTGCAGAACCACTACACCACGAAGGACGCTAGGAAAGCGGTAGGAATATCTTATACGTTAACTTATAATACGAATAGTGTATTCATAGGATATTTTCTGCTTTCTTTCGGCACAGCATGCCTTCCCAGTGTTTACCGACTTTTCTCTGGGATATGCTGTGTAAATGAACTTGGTTAGCTACTAAAAGTCGATAGATTTACTGCTGTTTAGTTGATCATGCGTAGCCTCCTTGTTTTATAACTAAAATACGCATTTTAATTTAGAAACGAACACATATCATTGCCCAACTGAAAAACGTGCGTCATTTCAGCCGCTTCATTTTCACTTTTATGGGCTAATGCTTTCCCTTTTTTATTATTACCACAAGATAATAGGTAAAGTTTAAAGAAATCTTCCAGCCTTTTCAGTATGGTGATTAGTAGGACTGGCTACCATATATTTAAGCTCGGGTTCAAATACTGGAAAAGATATGGATATTTGTAATTGTCTATCGTCTTCGTTTAATATCAGTCACCCCTGTGGTGCAACGTGAGCAGTGTTTGCGGTTATGAAATGGCTAATGACAAGTGAGTTCGACTATTTCCTACGAATGCTTAACGAGAAAGAGAAATCTATATAGCAATATTTGTATCATTTTAATTGGGACATAATTAATGAGGAGTATATACCCCTCCCATGTAAAAACGTTTTGAATCGCAGATGGGATACATTTGGAGAAATATGGAAAATATATTTTCAACTTGTCCACGTTTTTCTGATATAAAGTAATCAGCTTTTGTTTGATAATAACAGGGTAACAAAGATATCAATTGATGATATTCTTTTACGAAAAACAACAATAATTGCTTTTACTTGATAATACGGTGCGTGCAAAAAAAAAAAAAAATAATAAATGGTTTTGCTTTCTTCGTCGTATACGTAAATTACATGCATTGAAATATAATCTTAGTTATAACTGCTAATTTCTTCTTCCTTTGCTTAATTAGATATTTTTGTTCTTATTTTCTTAATTCTAATGTGCCGCCAAAAATGCCATACAGAGGGGTTTTTTTTTTTTTTTTTTTTTTTTTTTTTTTTTTTTTTTTTTCAACTGCTGAGAGTTTTTCAGAAAAGAAATACAAGCCATAATATTGCTATTTGACTGAAGTCAAAGAAACCTCTTTTCGTGAATACGTTGTAAGTTACAGAGACTGTTAGGTTTACTAAGCAGGAAGCTATCACTGGGATTCGAACCACGGATCGTCCAAGTGCGACCTCGACATGCTAACCATTTATAACGCAAGAATATTCAAACAGAAATGTGATTACTCCTTCAAAGTCAGTCAGTCAATAAGAAAGAATAATATTTGAAGTCAATAAGAAAAATTTTTACTTGATGTTTGAGGACTGTAATCACATCAAAGTCATCAGCCACCTGTCTATTAGCTAATGAATTATATAAATTCTTAATCTCAAGTCATTTGTAAAACTTCTATGGTGCAATATTTGTAATTCTGAGATTTAATTTTATAACGTACTCAGCATATGTCTTTGGCAGTATAATGAAGACTGCAAGTCATACGTCCAAATAAGGAATAACCATGCAATCAGATAACGGATAGATCATGAAGACTACAAATCATGCCATTTTCATTATTTTATCTCAAATATTCTCTGCATACCCTCTCCTTTTTAGGTTTCTACTGTTGGTCCTCTTTAGTGCGGTTCGAAAAGCAGTATTTTTCTCCTCAAATGCATTTTGTCTCAGTTATTAGGTAGTGGTGTCATTCTCTGGTTTCCTTTGCATTATCTCCCGTGGCAGGTTTATTCTCCTTTTCTTGAAAGTTTATCCCTTAAAGTTTCCAAGAGACAGTATTTACTACTGCTACTGTGTCTTCAGACTTGATTCAAATTCATCAGTTTTTTTCCCTCACGGGCGTATAATTTAGCTTTTGATCACCCAAATATTTTTGTCTCTTTAATTTTTTATTTGTTTAAATGCCATGTTCAAACATTTTTTGTCAGCAAATTATTTGCTGCCTTTTACATCAATTCCGGTACAATGCAGCTGTTTTTACAGCAAATTATTTCGAAGGATGCACAGATTTTTATTACAAATTATAAAACAAAATGATAGGCAGTTTGGTATTTTAGTAAACATTTGGTATTTTATTAGACAATCGGTATTTTAATAGACAACTTAAACAAATGTGTGCGCTTTAGTAAACAAAATGACTAACGGAAATAATTAAAATTAAATATCATGTATCTTTTTTAAAATCATCATTTTTGGTTTATCGATTTATTTCAATTTATCCGCTATTAAATATAAAATTCACTTAAACATTTTTCTTGCTTCTTTTAAAGCTATAGTTATTCAGTGGTTCAGAGGCTAGGTCATTTTATACCATTTTACGTGGTTATTGTTTATCTGGAAACATCGGATCCATCTGGAAACGTCATAGGTTTAGATAAATGTTGTTGGATATTATGGAATGTTCGTTAATCTTTATATGCCAAAATCGTACGTAAATTACTTCATCTTACTGAAGAAGTAATTGAACTGCTTTTATATTACGTGTATTTGACATATTATCCAAAACATCTGGAGAAATGCGAAATTTATATATAAAGTCATGGCAAGCTAATGGCCAGACTTTAAAAATGAACATGTCCTACAGCTTATTAGTCGAAAACTTCAGTTCGATAAACTGAATAAAATTTTTTTAGTTCTAAACTTTATTCACGTTAGATGGCAATGGTCAGCTCTGGTTTTGTGAAATAATTTAAGCTGATTCTTGTATAATTTGAAGAGCTGGTTCCAAGAATGAAGGAAATTTTTCTTTTTTTTTTCCACAGGTTTTTTTTTTTTTTTTTTTTTTTTTTTTTGTAATATAGAAGTGCTTATCTTCAAGTTTACTATTGTAGCTTCTTTTCCGGTATTAAGGCTATCTTTGAAGTTATCGTAGTTGGATCCCCTAAGCTTCTAGTACTGTCGCAGTTCGATCTAAATAATTTAATTAGTGAACCCAGTTTAACTAAATCTGAAGCAGACTTCCTCATTTCGAGAATGAAAGCTTAAAACCTGCTGAAGAAAGAGACCAAATTACCAATCTTGCTTCAGTTTCAAAAAATAGTATATGAGCATTGCTTCAGAACAAGTTAGACTAACTTTCTGTAACGATATTGTGGATCTGATGAATTTCTGCGGCTACAGGTCAAACTTGAAAAAGGAACTTCAATCCCTGTATCTTCTGGTTGCGGAAATTCGTGAAAGATCGTGTCTGTGAAGAAAACGTGCAGACGGCGCCTGAATTCATAGTAAGCATAACCCGTCATGCTGCTACAATTGATAGAAAATCCCTTCGCGTTACTGTTGAACACGCCGTAATGGGCTTTGAAAGCGTGACTGACGCAAATGGAATCCGAACTGAACAAACGTTCTGCCTAAATAAAGTTTTAAACACTTAACGACCTCGCCCAAGATATTTCGGGAATAGATGCCGTTTTGATTTTCCTATGAACTATTTAACTCGGGGCTAAAACTTTTACGGATGTTTAATGCCATCGCCGTAATATCACGTGGCAATCGACACTCTATGTCAATGACATTTATGGATCGTAAAATGTGTTTACTTAATTTTTACTTTAGCTCTTATTATTCCCTGGACTACAGTTTTCTATTACTTTTGGCTAGATTGTATTCTTTCTTTTAGCTGTTTCCATAAAGCCCTGGTTAACTCATTTAATATCATGAACCATAATAAATATCTTGTTTTATTCCCTCGAATTTTTTTCTCCTTACAAAGCTACATCTAGTGACCTATATCTGTAGATAATAAAAATGTTATAAAACAAAATCAGGGATTTTCGGCATAATTTTTAATATAAATTTGTTCATTAAGCGGTTAAGTATGTTTTAACTAAGTACTTGTTCTTCATGTGTCCCCTTCTTACCTGGTGGTCGAAATTTGAACTACTACTTTATATTTCTATTTTTTCCCCATGGTCCATATAACATATATATCAAGTTTGAGCGATTAAATCTACCAAAACGGGCTCTATGTGGGTCTAAATAAAGTAACTTTAATTAAAACCTCCCTGCACATACATATATATATATATATATATATATGCATTAAAATTTTGCGTATATAGTTTACATAGTTCCATAAGTATAGAAAATGTCGTAAAGTTTATAAAAATACTATGAAATTACAGTCGTTTTACTCTGTAACTGGTAACATGGTTGCGCATGTGTATGCTTGCACATTTCATCTGAGTTATCTTGCTGAGTCAGAAATCCAAGGAGCCCATCTTCAGCATCCAATCCATTTACATATTATTTACTTTCCAAACGAGCTGAATATTAAAATAAAATTTTCACCTAAATAAGTTGCTATTAAAGAAGCAAAGCTTTGAAAGCAATTCTTGACAAAGTCGGATATTCTTTCAAAATCTTTAAGCACTGTTAAGTAAAATAAATATGAAAAAAATATATAGATATAGCAATGAAAAGGCATATTAACCCTTTTAAACGGGGTGATACGCATGCATTTCTAATGGTCATTTTCCCCAGATGATTAGTTGCTCGGTTATATTCAGCACTCAGATAGATAAGCTGAGTGAGAACTGGTAATTAGTGTAAATACTATAACTACGGCCTATCAGTTTCAGAAATAAATCTGTAGCAGTGTTGTCAACTTTATGATTCCTTTATTAGACCTAGTGACTTTCTGGCTATCGCGTCGTATTCCTATACCACCCATAAAAAAGCTGTATATTTAAAGAATTCTCTTATTTTTCTGACTGTTTTCTGTTCTTTCTGACTGTTTTCCCATTTCTTTCGAAACTTTTGCCAGCCCTGCATACAGGTAATTTCGCTCTGAGTCTCGTTCGTTGCCCTGACGCGCTGGGTGTCCGCATATTTTCGAGATTATGTAAAAATAAAATATATTTCTAAATCATTCCGCACAAAGAAAGTTTTGGCAAAGCTCAAGCGCTTTCGCTTAAATTGAAGAGGAGTTAATAATATTTAATGATTGGCTTTTCTTTTTTCCCCAGACTCTTTTTAAATAATGAACTCTCAAATAATTCATTTTATCCAAGCATTTACTAAATTTACCATAAACGGAATTTCAACGATTATTCTCAATAACATATAAGCTTTGATAACGGCCGAGAGATTAAATGCACTGACAATTGCTAGTTTCTCTAGTGTTCTCTCTTTTCCCAGCCATAATGAAATGCCTGCGTAAAAACTTTTGTGATTTATTTTCATGTGTAACGTAAATGTGAGCAGTGGTCCCCGACTGCGTCGCTCCTTCTTAACGCGAACGTTGTTTATTTCGAAAAAAAATAGTTTACAGATCTATCACAGTGTACTTTGACCGAATATTTATTTAATTTTCTTTGATTCTTCCAATACATTATCCTTTAATTCTGCTTTTTCTATCATCAGTTGCGTTTAAACAACTAAACCTTACTGTCTTAACAATACTAGGTTATGGTACTTAAATTTGATCTTCTAAAATGCATTTCAAACTTTATACGTAAAGTATTTCTACGATGCCGTTAAAAACTTATTTTAACAAAATCAGCAAAGCAAGAGAAAAAATTCTCATCTTGATTTTTTTACTTGCTACATCAGCCAAACATTTGTGAAGAGCCGCGTCTTTTCTCCATCTAAAGAAAGACATTTTCCTTTTCATTCGACGAACAGAATTGATGACCGGATTGACACTTAGGGAAACTAAATCTCAGAAAAGGAAAGAAAAATGCGATCTCTTCTTCAAATATATCAAAGTTTTCTGCAGATAAAAGACAATGAAAGAACTTAGTTTTATGGATTATTGCTAAGTTAACCGAGGAAAATTTATCAAAGGTTAAAAATTCACATTCAAAAGACTCAAATTGTTATCATTGTTTTAAGGCATAGATGAAATTACTCTCCATGATAACTGAAATATTTGTAGTAGGAGAAAATGATTTTTAAATATCGTCATCTTAACACTGAAACCATAAATCTAAAATTTTTCGTCTTTATCCCTATATGCATTTCCTATGAAGTTTATTGACGTTTTACAAAGCCATGCCCTAATATTAATGTAAATGCTGACGCTCTTAGTGTCATATCTATTAATGTAAATGCTGACGCTCTTAGTGTCATATCTATTAATGTAAATGCTGACGCCTAGTGGAGTGGATATTGTAATGCCGACTTAATGAACCGATTTAGTACTCGAGTTCTCAACACTATCTGCAGTGTCCTTTCATGTGAAAATACACGAAGCTGAGTTGTTGAGTTATAAGGTATTTCTCCAGCCTTCTTAGCATGCCTTCGTGGTGTAATGGTCAGTCCGCTCGGCGCGTATTCGAGAGGTCCGAGGTTCAAGTCACGGCGATGGTACTGCTCATTTTCCACTTCTTCTGCTTCAAAAATATACTAATGTCTCTACAGAGTGATCACTGATATATTTCACTTGCTATAAGCGAAAGAGGAAATATCAAGAAAAAGAAATGAGATATAAAAGAAATGCGCAGTGTACTGAAAGATATTGAAGAAAATAAAAATATCATATAATACAAATAGGAAATCAATTAACAAGTATTGTAAAGACTGAAGGATTCAGGGAGCTGATTAATAAATTCCAATCTGTTAAAGTTGAAAGGGCAAATAAACTTTTAAGGATAGCATCTAAGGCTTCCAAGAGCATTAGCTGGTAGCCGTCTAACCTGGACAAACTGAGAAAGAGAATCCGGTTTCTCAAAAAATCAATGCCAAGTTAGAAATACTCAACAGGATATTCACGTTAAACGAGATGTATATATAAAAGAGAGCTTTCGGTTTCAGGGGCGTAGCTAGAGGAGACCAAGGAAGGGCCTCTCTCTCCAGCCGTAGTATCCAGGGGCGCCCATGTTGACGTTGCGAAATTTTAGAATGAAATGTTTTTCATTCTTGGAAAATAGAAGGGGGCTTGGAATCTTCAGCTATCCGCCGACGTTGAAAATCTTACTCACAAGTTTGTGCGCTAAAAATGCAATAATAAAACATTTTATAAAAACGCAATTGAGAAAGTAAAATACGCAAATAAAATTTGGCACTGTATTGAAAGTACGAAACATTATGTTGGTCCTTTTTTGTTTCAAAAGCAAGAATAATAGCACATCACAGAGTATTATCAAAGGTGAAAATTAGACTGAAAAGAATATGAAATTATTAAAGAAACTTTTAATTTTTTGAGAAACTGTGATTGTAGATGCATAGCGGACCTGAGAGTGCACTGTTCACCCTTGACGAAATCAACTGTGTTACAAATAAATTGAGATACAGAAGTGCACCGAGTCTGATCTACCATTCTTTGCAAAATCGTATAACAAATGCTCTGTGGTATTGTTTCCTGATGCACGGAAGAGTTCCAAAATAATTTTAATTGGGAAATCAAACGGCTCAGTAAGATCCGTTTGTTTCTTGAAATTTTTTGCAAAAGATTTCACTAAAATTATTATAAATATATTGCTTTATTTTTCTTTCATAATGATTTGATTTTTGGAAACAATATTAATTTATTCCTGACATATTACCTGATAACGTTTTATATGATCTGATCAATGCATTGAATTGGAAAGGGGAGGGGAGGCGATGTGCTTTAATTCTATAAGATGACTGTCTTTACTTTCCTACCTTAACAGCTTTCCTGTTTGTGGAAATACTTACAGAACTTTAACTAGATACTTTAGCAATAGAAAAGTTTTAGTATATTATTTTAATAACGATAATAATACTACAAAATCAGTCCATAACGGCTGCCCACAGAGGTCCTAAAGTTGCAACTCTGGAACATCATCATATATAATCTACTTAGGAACTCCCTTGGTGTAACACATTTATGCTATTCTAATGATTCACTAGCTCCTAGGTTAAAAAATAGGTTTGTAATCACACATTCTTCTGATTACATCGCACATTAACACATTTCTATATATACTCCTTGTTACACACAATATGTTATACATTTTACAATCCGCGTTGCATTGATCATTGCACTGTGCTTAAGAAACAGTTATAAAACCCACTGCTACACTTAATACGCTATATACCGTATATTCCAGCGTATAACGCCACTTTTATGCAAAAATTGAGAACGAAATTTACGGGTGAGCGTTATACGTCGGATATAAAAATGATAGTTTTAAAAATGAAGAATAGATGAGCATATAAAATTTTAATTTCTACATGTGTATAAATGCTGTTGCTCGCGATTCTGACAATTTTCTAGGACCCAGTTTGCAATACTTACTTTTAGGATAAGCCATTCCCTTACTCCTTTCCGCCTCAAGCGAAAATTATTAATACAAATTACACTGCATACTATACACATTGTGCTGAACAATATACTATTTCCAATATGCTCTGCAATGCTTTATTTATAATGCACACATACTTGCATTATTACACCCATTCATTATTGTACTATTTTCAAATATATGTAATTATACCATTTACAGTTAAACGTTATTATATCATATTTGCATTTATTTTGCCTGCGTTTAGTCTAATATTACTTTACATACTGACTGGTAGACGAAACGCCCAGTAGAAACCAGTGTGCATGGATGCTGTATATGTCAATATACTATTATGTGGACGACACAAATCCAGTCATATAGTGCTTGAAGTTTTTTTATAATGATTTTTAGTTTCCAGAGCTGAGCCGGGTGTTTCATAAAGAAACGTTTATAAGGAATGTCGGTGTCAGAAAGCCTCATGTGGCATGCTTCCGTGACAGGGCAAGACGTAGCATAATGGTTAGGGATGCCCACTTCATTAAGCAGAAAGTAGTCAGTTGTTTCTATTCTTCTTTTATCGAAATACTAGGGAAATAGTAGGGAAAAGTGTACTGATGGTTTTGAAAAACCTCACCAAACCAGCCAAAAAAAGCCTTACTCAGCAAAAAGGTAAACTGCATTTCCAGCAGAAGCAAATTCAGTTCTGTCGACTCCAATGTTTTACAAAGTGTTCCTCACTTCAATATTACCAAAGTAACGTTAGCGCAAACGCTTCTACACAACAACAAACAAAACTCCTTCAACAGAACATTATATTTATTATTGTCAACCACCTGGATAGTACTTCATTCAATGCGTATCTCAAGCAAATTTCAAAACTTGCTAAAGTCAATTTTATCTGGTAACGTGAGTGGAGAATACCTCAAAATTATCCTAGTGCAGTTGATAATCACTGGGAACTCTTCAAAGTATTCACAGAGCACACAACAGGGAATCAACACATACAGGGGAATCCCCATTGCGATGGAAAAAGAAGAAGTACTTCAAGCACTCAGGGAAAATGATTTTCTGCATTCAAAATTGCACGAAATACAAGAAGCGAACAAAAGAGTTAATGCCTTTATTTCAAGTTCAATTAAAAAGAACAGACGGCATTGAGAAAATATACGACCCGACTAACTTTGGCTATTTTATCATCACAGTAGACAAATACATCAACAAAAACATGATATCACAATATCATAACTGGCAGCGATGACGTCATTCGTCAGACAATCGCGTTTTCAAACCACGATGTAAAACACTCTGTGGTGCACACTGTCTAGAAAATCAGGGCGCTTAATCATAGTACTTAAACAAAGTCGTTCAAATTTTCCAAAAATAAATCTCAAAATCACACTTCCCACAGAAACTACACAGTTTAAAACAACCAACATACTCAAACTAATTCTACACAGGAAACACCAAAGCAGTGCTAATAAAAAGTCCCTACACATACCTGAAATTACCCTCATAGACAACATCAGCAGCACTAAAACCACTGGTAACAACAGCTCAGACATTGAAAACACAAACATCATCTTCATAAGCTTATGCGAAAGATAAAAGACCTTGATGGTAATTTTGGTTGTAATCAGTCTAAAGACCCTTCACTTTCGAATCTCTCAAAAATAAAACCTGCTAATCAAATTTTCAAAAATCCTTTACGACCAACTTAAAACAATCGCTTATTCCATCTGTTGCGAATTGTGCGATTATATGCTCTTCCCAAAATTCATAAAACTGGTAGTCCTTTCCTTACTGGTTTTCCGCCTTATTGTATCAAATTTAGGCACTGCCTCGTACCCGTTAGCTAAATATTTAATCTCTAGATTTTCAACTCTATTAGATAATAACATTCACACCATAAAAAATTCAATACAGTTTGTAGAAAAAGTTAAAAGCATTCTTCCTAGAAATTTGCACATGGTTTCTTTGGATGTAAAATCATTATTCACCAGTGTTCCAATGGAGGGTGCAGTAAAATGTCTAGAAACCAGACTTGGCGAATTTCATTTCTCCTGCATCGAAATTGATGAGCTAATTTTCCTTACTCAACTCTGTTTCCTTAGTTCCATCATGGCTGATATCTACATGCATTATTACGAAACAAAATTATTTGAAACTTCCCGGTGTGTTTCCGCTACATAGATGATACATTTATCCTGTTTGACGGTAATAAAGAAGATTTAAAAAAAGTTCTCCCAATAATGATCCGGCTATTCAGTGTTCCAATGGAGGGTGCAGTAAAATGTCTAGAAACCAGACTTGGCGAATTTCATTTCTCCTGCATCGAAATTGATGAGCTAATTTTCCTTACTCAACTCTGTTTCCTTAGTTCCATCATGGCTGATATCTACATGCATTATTACGAAACAAAATTATTTGAAACTTCCCGGTGTGTTTCCGCTACATAGATGATACATTTATCCTGTTTGACGGTAATAAAGAAGATTTAAAAAAAGTTCTCCCAATAATGATCCGGTTATTCAGTTCACATTTAAACTTGAAACAGCCAATTCTCTTTCAGTCCTTGACATTTTGGTCACTTGTAATATATCCAACTTCAGTACTATTATTTACGTAAATCTTCATCGGTTGCCTTCCACCAGACTTCAAATCATGTCATTCGACTAAACAGAAGTTAGCTTTATTTCTTCCTTTGTTTTCCGTCCACTTCGAGTTTGCTCCTATCAATAAAATTCCGAGTTCCATACTCGAGGACCCCATTTCGAATATGAATTCGTGGGGTATTTATAGGATTCCTTGCCAATGTGATTTAATTTACATCATTCAAACAAAGATAGCCTTAATATTTCGCATAAAGAATATGAGGCATATGTTCGGAAAAAGGAAACACAGAAGTATTCTGTTGCCCAGTACTATGAGTCAAAAATCACACTTTCAATTTTTCTACAGCCAAAATTATTCAAAAAACATCTTACATTGATGAATTAGATTTTGTAGAGGCGTTTCACTTTCAAAAAAATCCTTCTCTTCTGATTAACGACCATCATTCCAATCCAGCTTTATCTTCAACCTTTAAGGAAGTTCTGTTTTAGTTTTCTTGTTTCATCAATAGATGGCACCGGTAGCTTATTCCTGTCCAGCCACGTTCATCTTATCTTATCTCGTTCATTTGTACTTTGGCAGCTGAGAAAGAGGTCTCGGTAAAACCATCGAAACTAGGCTGGGAAATTTTTGCAAAACGCTGATTTTTGTTGTTTGACTTCTAAATTAAATACAGTGAAAATCATTTAACACAAAACTGAGGGGACTGAAATACTTTTTCGTGTTAAAAGAATTTCGTATTAAAGGATATTGAAAAAAAAACATGTATTCAACAAAATTAAGTTCATTAGAGTACATTTGTTTATATATATATATATATATATATAAACAAATGTACTCTAATGAACTTAATTTTCCTATATACCCGTATATATATATATGCATGTATTTAATAAAAATCAATGAAACAACAACATCCACAAGAATTTAATGAAAATTAATACAAAATTTTCAAGTTTTATGAAAAACAAAACATTTATTGAGTTTTTGGAAAATAATCTGATATTTTTATTTGCATTGTCTTTTTAGCATCAAATTGTTCAATGTCGTCCAATTTGCTATTCATTTCACCATTGGAATGTGCGTCTGAATAACTGCGCATACTTTTCATGATGTTCCTCATTTCGGATGACGTGAGAACAGGAGCTGCATTATTCATTTCATTTTCGTCGTCGGAATCTGCATCAATAATATTTTTTTAACTTTGAACAAACTCCAAAATTTTTTTTCTGCCATAATTGGGCCTGTACACACATTATCATCAACTATTGCAACGAATTCTTCCGATAATACAGCAGGACAGTCCAATAACACAGGAAACTCTCAAACATTTCATTAAGTGTCGGCTCAGTTTCAATATTCTCCTTCTCCATTTCTTTTGGCAACAAAGAATCTGATACTGTTGAGAATCGTGCATGACGAAAACGATTTTCGTTCGTCCCTGGAGTCACTGAATTCCATGCAGAGTGCAACATATGAAGAGACAGAGACACGCAGAGTGCAACATATGAACCAAACTCAGAAATTTTTTTACTCGCACTGCGATGTACTCGTCAACGAATTCCAAAGCAAACTGATGAGAGATGAGAAGTTTTGTGTGGCGTTTGTAGGGGTGGAAGGTAAAAGTAGCTTAGATAAACAAAACTGGCTCGTGTCTCAGGCTATTCCGAGGATATTTCAAAGCCAACTTAGCCTCCTACGAAACATATGAAACCATCTCTCTTTCATTTGACACCTCTTCTTAAATTCTCGGCTGCGAAGCCGGTGTTTTCCGTATTTTGTTCAATCTCAGAGAGGATATTTTTTCGTTTTCGTTTTTAGTGATTTTTGTTTCGTGTTAAGAGAAATAAAATGCATGAAAATATATAGTAGTTTGTCTGTACCGTACTATTATTTCATGTTAACCGATATTTGGTCTTAAACGTTTTCGCGTTAAACGTATTTCACTGTACCTTCGTTTCTACAAAGAGAAGATAGAGTGGACGGAAAGCCATGTAGTGATGGACCGACAAAGCTGAGAAAGTGAGGCTGAACCCTTTCGTTATTTAGCCGAGCAGAGACTACAGTAATTGCGGATAAGGAGGAGCCCGCAGGCGTACAGAAGACAGGGAACTCCAAAAGCCCCATTCGGATTAGCGTTTTTCACAGAAAATGGCAAGTGGTGAATTAAGAATAGAAATGGGACCTCCCTGCGGTAAACACCTAGTTAAGAGTTTTCAAAGCAGAGTCCAGGTTGTACTTTTTTCAACCCGCGATTCCAGCTAACAGTATTTTTCGGGGTCAAGCAACT
Source organism: Stegodyphus dumicola (assembly GCF_044657685.1). NCBI lineage: Eukaryota > Metazoa > Arthropoda > Arachnida > Araneae > Eresidae > Stegodyphus > Stegodyphus dumicola. Next base: position 190,825,191 of record NC_140781.1, read on the forward strand.
CCTTCTTGAGCAAAAGACGGAAGGTTCCTGCAAAAGTAAAATCCTGAAGAAATTTTCTCGGGCGTCCTCATCTTGGATCATACCGCTCTCCATTACTGCGGAATAATTCCAAGGTTAGGATTAAGTTTCAACCTCATCACCAGGTATCCTCATGGAAATAGGATCAGCATATCTATCTCTGTGTTCTAATTCCTCCTAATAAGGACTCTACTCATAAAATCTTTTGCATGGGAGCTCACCACCATTATAAGATTACATTAAGATATTTGATTCTGCATATTTTGTACGTGTGAATTTATGCTTATGTTTTTCTCTAAAATGATTTTGTTTATTTGACGAGTACTCCTGGATATCGTTAAAATTTAATATTTTATTCTATTTTAGTGACAAAATGAACGGATTTTCGTATTGCCATTCTTTTCGCAGATCTACCGATGGGTTGTTCGGATATACCTTGGATTAAGCTCACTTTTATTTGTATGTTTGTACAAGTCATTATACGGCATTTCATGATCATTTATTTTATGAAATTAAATTAAATGATTTTAATTTAAAGCAGCAATATAAAAAATAGCATAACGGATGTAAGCGCCCGGCGTATGTGCCCAGCAAGGTGGTACAAATAGGTGCAAATAGGGCGCAGCCCCATCCACCTAATCGACAAGATTTTATGACAAACAAGGGCTGCGCCAAGCAAAAAATGAAAAAAATAATAAAATAAAATAATATATATATATATATATATATTATTTTATTTTTATTATTTTATATGTATTATATATATATATATTTTATTTTATTTTTATTATTTTATATGTATTATATATATATATATATATAATACATATAAAAATACATAATTATACATGAAATTACATATTACATGAAATACATATAAAATACATAATTATATAAAAGCATAAAATACACCACATAACGCACTGAATAAAATTATGTTAAGATTCCATATAAACACCAATATCTCAATTTAAATTATTGTAACACAAAATTTAAAAACAAACTTTTATCAAATAGAAATACCAACATCAGAGCGATTATTATTTAGAAAACACATAAGTTCCCTTGCAAATTTAAATTCTTTTTCAGCACCTGTAAAAATCTTAATAAAATTATATTTTTTTCGTATGTCATAAGTAAGTGTACATTCTTCCACATAGTGCCTTACCGATCCGACAACTCCCCAAATATGACAATATTCATTCTCTTGTATGCCAAATCTTTTAAGATACACCAGGAAGCGCCCATGTCCGGTAACAATTTGATTAAAATCCAAATGACAAGAAATACTTTTATTAAACATAGGTTTTAAATAATAGGCATATTCTTTTCTTCTATTCGAATTATTCCAATTATCATACCACAAATCAATATAATACTGTTTGATTCTAGAAATAACCATTTTTCTTGAAGGCAAGGTGGTCTCTTATGCCCTCCTTTCATTTTGGTATGTTTGGTCATTTCTAACAAGACAATGCACATCTACATTAATCTCGAAACATTAATTTATTGTTAGAGAAATCTTGATCCGAAATTTAAATCATCTGATAGTCTTTCCATGGCTGTCTCATATACGAAATGTTTCCAGCTCGTTATAGAAGGCAGAAATAAGACTTCCTACAACTAAGTTATGGACTCCTGTGAAAGAAGAACTGTGTTCATTGTCTACAGAATACGTCCGCATACACTTGAGTACCATGTTTTGTCGTGCTTCTACAGTTAGATTCACAAGAATGCTCTGCAACATATTAAGACTAGTGTAGCACTTTTTTTTTTGGTACTTCAGTCTAAACATACGTATATATAAGTACAGAAAAAAAAGAAGCTAAAAGTAAGTGGGAGTATTCTGTAGGCAACGAACTCCATACTTATTGTGGTCCATAATTTTGCTTTACTCAAATGTGTGATTCTATACTTCACAACGTATTGCACGACATTCCAGATAAGTAGACATACATCGAAAACTGTGCTGCAAAAATAATGTCTTCTATCTAGGATAACTGCTGGAAAGCTAGAATAACAACATACAAATAACTCTGCGATACCTTATAGTATCTTCAATTATATTTTCTATTTCTTTATACGATTCGCTTGCATTTTCCTTTTTTGTGACATCTTGCCTACTACTGGAAAAAAAGAAAATTATTTAAATAAAAAAACACCTAGTTAATAATCATAATTTCATCAAATATTTGTGAAATCATATTTACATATTTAATGAAGCAAACATTTTCTCTTAGAATAGAAGAAAAACAGAAATAATTTAAAACAAATTAAACACAATATTTATTTTGACATTTATGCAGTGTCTTCTAAATTTATACAATCTTTCTCACAGCCTTTCCTAAAAATAGGAATCTATTTACATAAATTATATGTATTAAAGCATACTTTTAAACATTTTCTCTTATTATGAAGAACCTGATAACACAGGAACATACAGTTTTTTATCTAGTTTGCAGCTAAGGATAAAAAGTTTATCCGTTTCCATTAAACAGCAAAACCGAATTGTCTTTCAAGAGTTTATATCTCGTTTGTTATGACAATAAAGTCCTTGGCGATTATTTCTCAACTGAAATAAAAACCACTTTTCAAGAGCATAAATACAAAATCTGCAAACATTTAGGATCAGAAAGCCACTCAGTAGTAAAATGTCTATAAAATGGACTATAATGCGACTATAAAGAGATAAACGTCGAGTTACTAAAAGAATTACTAAATTACTAAAAGAATACTTTTCCTTAAATTTCTATGTATATCAATAAAATAAAGCAGTTTCTTTAGGCAAGTTATTCATGCCTTTTTCAGTCTTAATCAAACAACTCTTAAAACAGCTTTAATATCTCCAGAAGCTAAAAACAATTTCTAAATGGGAATAACTTTTAAGCAATATTTTAAAAGAAGAAAACAAATAAAATTGAGTAAAAGATATTCTGCTACTTATGAATATCTGCTCTTAAATATTATGCATGTGACGATCTTTCGTTTCGCTTCCCACTCTGCTTATCTTTATAGTTAAAATATTTCATTTGAGTATAGCATTATTATTAAGTAGTTAAGTTTTTTAATTACTTAAGCACCTTTCATTCATTCTGCGAGAAATTCATTTCTCTAAGGTCATCATAATGTGATTATGAGGATTATTCTTTAAATTACTTAAACGAGAGAGGTTAATTACATTTTTAAATAATCAGTTCCTCCTGGATACTGTTTTAACTTCAAAATAAAAAAATAGATTTAGTAGCAAAGTTGCACATTTTTCATCGTATACTATTATCTGTTTTCAGTTCTTCGGCAACATATAAGGAATCTCTATTTCTTCTTGTGCAATTATGAAATTCTCTTAACTGTAGGAGTAGCTAAATCTACTCAGTTGGCAGGTTACTATTTTTTTATTTCAGAGTTTCTTGCGTAATAAACACGGAAATAGTAAACTTTATTGCGAATGTTCGCTTTGATCTTATTTTAGACGATTTTGCCCTATGTCGCAAGTCAGGCGAATAAAAAATTTTAATTTTATGCACTAATAGTTGATTTCATCTGTAAAACTAATGATATCATTATACTTACACGTTATGAGATTAAACATTTTTGTGAGACACAGTTTATGCTATTTTCAACTTAATAAACTCCAATTTGAAGCATTGAATTTTATTTTGCTAGTTATGTTTTAAAACATTACCAAAATTAGCTCAGTGTTAAATCATGGTTCATGATTTGCGAAGTATCATACTTTCTTCCTATTCACTCCAATTTTTTATCTTTTCCCAGATGAATATCGCATCAGACAGAAACATCAAACACAAAAATGTATAAAATAAAATAATTATTTTATAATTTGTTTGAATAAAAATAAAGGCTGCAGGTTATAGTCAAAAACTGGTACAGTTATCTGAAATTAACACATAGTAAATTAAAGTCTGGGAAGACGATTAATTACTTTAACCATTAAATTCGAAATAAAGTTAATACTTCTCAGAACAATAACGATCTTCCACATTTTTAATTAATACTAATAAAACTGTATTAATTGTTTTGGCTAAAAATCAACAGTTCACATGCTGGAATAAAGTACAGGCATTGGAAGCACACATTAGTAAGATGTAATCATTTTTGTATAATGTTTTAATAACTCAGTTATGTGTTAGTACTTATTCAAGAATGTAATAGCATTTATTCAAGAATGTACTATGTATTTGTATTATGTAATTGCATCACATGTTTGGTTTTATATTTATATTTGTATTATGTATTAGTAAATATACATGTATTATGCACATTATGCACAATGGGTAATAGCTTCGGCTTCCTAAAAAACGCAGTGCAATTAGTATCTTCAAGGACCTTAAACTGCTGAGTTGGTAACCAATTCTGTATGCATTATATAATATTCTGGAACGGAAGCCAACTTCACATGCTGGCCAGCAACAATACAGCAGGCGATTTCCAAGCATCAAACTTCGCATAGTTAAATAAATCAAATAGTCCTTAATTTAAACAGTTCTGAGTTTAATGAGAAAAGAGGGAAATAACCAAATGGCAGCAACGACAAAATATGAAGCTTAAAAAATGAGTTAATTAATAAAAAATAAATCTTAGAAATTTTCTTGAGCTGAAAATTAGTTTTTAAGTGAAGGCTGCAAAATTTTATTAGATAAAATTTACGAGGTTTCGGAGGAAACTTTCAACAGTAAATGTCCGCACATAATGGAGGAATATATTATTTTTTACCGAACGAAAAAAAGGTGATGGATGATGATTCTCAACCACCAGGATTTGGCGATTGGGTCCTCTAAGCCCCAGACGCCTTTTAAAGGGCTAGTTCCTGTAAACGGTTCCTGTAAGTAACTATTATTGTCTTCAAATTAAGGACATTTTTAATGCAAACTTTTAGACTTATTTATGGCCTCAATTAAATAATTCCAACTAAGTCAGTCTTTTAACTGTGTTTATAGAATCAGATCGTCATAAAGTATAGCCAAGCTGAAATGAGTAGTATTAGTACAGTTAAACCCCACTGTAACGAACTTCAAGAGACCGAAATTGTAGTTACCTATATCAGGTGGGTCACTATATTCGAACTGATAGAAAAAAATTATTATTTCACGAAAACGTGTAACATATGGCCGCTGAAACAACAGAAAAACTGATTTCCATAGTCACATCTACCAAAAGAAGTTAATAATAACTCTATTTTTTAAAAAATATATTAAAGTTTAATTTTAGTTAATATTACACACATTTATTAAAATTTTAGTAATAAATTACTTAGCATAAAACTGAAGGCACCAACCTTTCCTTGGAAATACATGTCTTCTTCTAAAACACACATTTATAATTATTAATAATCATTTTCGTGACATAGTTTGATTTTATAAGGCATGCTTATTGTATCTCCCAGTTTTTCTAAGAATTAGGCTTTGTCTAAACAATAGCCTTTGTTTAGACAAAGGTGAAACGGAAGATAAAAGAGCAATAATGAAAAAATATTTTTTTTCGATGTCTTTATAACCTAAGGGAGTCCTACATCCCTAACAGACGTGAAATAAATTATCGTTATGTTTGAGATAAACGACAAAGTCTTAGGAAGATAATAAAAATAGCCATCATTGGCAAGCAGCAACCATCTTTGTCCTAGCTGCTGCTGCTGAGAGCCATTGAGTTGCTTAACTATTACGTGGCGTTTTCTTCTCCTGTTAGCTATATAGTGGTCTTCAGAAGAGATTGTAAAATTTGAACGACCTTGTTCGTTGGGATGACAGTCTTCTTCTTCTATGTTAAAACTTCTTCCATATTCTTAGATTACATCGCGATGATGTTTTTCTTCCATATAGACATCTAATTGAAACTGACCCCTTCAACAGGCCGATCACTCGCCACTGTCTCGATTCACCTATGTGTTGTCTTCAAGGGACATTATCGCTAATATCTCAAATCGCGTTAATTTTCGGCTACTTTTTTGCAGGACAAACATATGTGCAGCGATGCGCCTCTTTACTGTCATTTTTTGCATATTCTGAGTCTAAAGCATTTTCATGTGATTCATTCTTGCTCAAACTCAGAGTCACATATGCACATATCTATCACAGCTTTAAATGCTTGTAAAACAGTGAGTTATTCTTTCAGTAAGTTATCCTTAAGTTTTGTAACACTGATGTGTAACTGTCGGAAAAATGTAAAACATGAAAAAGCAAACAGAACCAATTTTTAAGTACGTTTGAAAAATAAAAAAAAAGAAAACGGAACTATGACTCTGCCTTGCAGACTTTAATATATATGAAATATACTGAGTCAATTTACACGTCAAGAACACAGTTCATAAAATAAAGTAACTTGTGGCTCGGAAGCGCAAAAGAAATCAAAACGAAGAAAAGATTCGTGCATTTGGCATTTGTTACTTTATATTCCAATCTTACAAAAACGAGTATATAAAGCATTAAAAAGTGCATATAGCAGATAAATGACACATATAACAGCATATTAAAAAATACACGTCAATAGATATTGAAATCAAGAATCAAACACATTTCTTTTTACTACTAGTCATGTATTTCTATGAAAACGTATTAGTAATTGTCGACTAGTTCAACCTCAAAATTTTATACATGACTGTATAAAATTTAAAGAATCAAAAGCTGTGGATTTTGTATTCATAATTTAAGCAGTTTGTAAGGTGGATAATAACAAAGAACATTATTTTAATTAGCTCATAGCTATTTAATTAGCCTTAATCATCCGATGATCCTTTCTTCAGGTTCCCTGTTTATAGCACTTTTGCCATTCAGACTCTAAGGTCAAACACAACAACAGCTTTCCATCTCTACAACCCATAATCTCATTTCCTAGTGGTAAAAGTTAAGAAATTATTTTTTTATTTACTTAAATTATTATTTACTTTGTAAGGATCTTAAGTTTTACTAACGTTTATTTTATTTTAAATCTTTACTATCACTTCTTATTTTCTACTTCCGGCCAGAATTATAAGCGTTAAGGTTTTTATGCAAAGTTTGTCTGGCGAACGCCAACTATTTAAGTTGTGGCCTTTTTGCCAAGCGAGAGAGAGGAAGCAGTGAGTTCGAAGCAGGCCGCTTACCTTAGAAGTTACGCAGTTGCTTGTTGCCTTCCAGGCCAGAGGTTTTAATCCTCTTGATAAATTTAAACGTATTGTAGTGTTCTCAGTTATCTGTACTACATACGCCTTCCTGTTAATATAAGGCCAATCTTCCACGTTTATTATTCTAAAGTTAAATTAGAGTTTAGTTTTATTTTTATACTTTTACGTTAGACCCCAAGTAGCGGGTCAGTGTATTCCGAAGTACGGAAGTTATTGTATATAGAGAAAAATAAAGGGTTTTGTATACCCTTCGTCTGTATCCTGTCTACTTACCACAATTAGTGAACATAGCTTTAGTAAGCTCTCTGTTCCGAGTCAGGTCCTTGTATGTTCCCGAAGAAGGTAAGAAGGAACATTGAACCTGATAACTTTATTAAATAATTTTTATTTTATTACTTTATTTTTTTTTTGATTTTTTTCCGTCTACTTACAAGGCTACTTCACTCCTATCTGAAAGTTTTAATAAGCTTAATCATATGTCTTATAAACTTTAAAAAAAATATGTAAGGAAACATGCTTTGGAAATCCTTAAAATGCACAGCATAGAGCATTCGTGTTTACTTTTCTCTCTATATTTTCGCTCTATTTAAAAGTGCACAAATATTTTCATTCAGTCTTCTTAAATCAAAATAAATTTTACTCCGCTTATATTATCGAAATAAAATCAATTTGAAGTCTTTGAGCCGTGTAATTTGAAAAGAAGAAGAACGTGACATCTTTCTAAAATGAACTTCACTTTCAAATTTCTTAAATTTTTTTCTGTATATTTGATGTGAAGAAATAAATACGACTTACAAATTTTAAATATATGGTTAAATTACTTTATACAGATATTGCTTTAGATATAAGCATGGTTTTGTAACGATAATACCAAACACACGAAAATTCATGTGATCACTATCACTGTAGTATGTTAATTAAGCAATTAATATTTTCGTTTTCATACCTGTGTGTGAGAATCCTGACAGAAGCAGTGAATACGAAGTTAACAGAAGTAAATATGAAGTTAATAGAAATTGTAGAATTGAATATGAACTGCAAGTTTGAAATATATGGTTACATTCGTTGATAAAACGTAGTTTTTGTAATGATAATGCCAAATACACAAAATTTCGTGTGATAATTATCACTATTGCTTGCTATATAAGCAATTCATATTTTCGTTCTGATAACACTGTGTAAAAAACCTGACAAAAGCACTGAATATATATATGTACACAATATATATATATATGTACATATACATATCGAACCGACTACTTCAGGAAAAAATCCCAGAGCACTGAATGTAAGCTATGGGAGCTGACTAGCAAATAAACAAGATGTTTATTACTGTTCTTTTTGGAGAGAGCTTTGCTGGATAATGTCATGATATTGTAGCCACGGTCTTTCAGATGTATTTCTTTTGATGCACACTGACGCGTGAACCGGAGATAAGAGACGTAATAAAGTGATGACAGTTTATCGGAAAAACGAGTTAAGGAATGGTCTAGTTTACGCAACTTTTGAAAGAGTTCCTTTCATTCTCTGAAGATTATTTACGTTTTTGCAACGCCAATCTTGATATTCAGAGCTAAATTTATCAAGAAGATAACATATGCCTTTTAATTAAAGAGCTGTTGAACTGTAGTTGAGATTTGTTGACATTAATGTTTGTTCCAGCAAATAAGCAGGTTTTAGATTTGAAGTATTTTCTCATTAGATATTCTATATTTCATATTTATTTCGGCAGATATAAATTATTATAACGGTTTGCGGTAAAGAAATTAATAAGATTTAATAAGGATGTATAATAAAAATGCTATATCATACACATCTGAAGTATTCAATAAAAGCATGCTGGATATATCGATTCTCAAAAGCAGTCTGAAAATTTAAAATTTATCTCAATGATATTCTCCAATCTAAACAATGGTGCAAAATCCCTTCAGATGCAAATAGAAACTTCATGGTGTAGATATCTTGATACTTGAATGGCTAAACATCGTGCAATTAAATTATGTTTCCTTTTCAAGATTCAAAATAATCAACAAATATGTTTTATTATTATTATTTAAAGTTTCTCATTTATTTTCAAGTTCTAATCTTCAGCTTTCGGTATAATCCTCCTAAATGATAGGTTCTGATAGGTTCACAAAATAAAAGCTTAATTGCAGTCAGTCTGAAGTGTTTGATTTGAAAGTTGCATTTGTCTAAGAGAAGTGTAGTACAATTTCAATTTATAGCGTTACTCATATACCTCATTTCAGCTACAGTCTTACAACCTCACACTACAAAGCTTCAGCCCTCATGTTAAGTACGATTTGAGGTTTCAATTCCATGTTGGATTGGCTAGAAGATGTAATTTTACCATTTGAACAAAATGAGTCGAATTAACATTCAACTGCACTGTCCTAAAATCCTAAATCTTTCAGAAATTTATTTTTTCTCAAACGTCGATCGTTTTTTTTACAGAGTAATTCATATAAAACTTAATTTTAATCTATTTATTTAAATAAGAATAGCGTTAGTAACAATGTGTTACATATCAAAGCCATTGCAATATATTACATCTTAGTACAGCATCTATGAGATATTAAGTTTTATAGTAGCTATTGAAAAAGTGCTCTTGGTACCTAAAAGGAACAACTGAACTCGTCATTCTATATTAATAGGTGTTCGTTGGATCGCTGTCCCATCATTACCGCTGATTTCATTCGTGATATTCTGCTTCATGTTGCAGACTTTTCAGATTTAGAACAAGCAAGAAATTATATTGATGAAATATTAAATTAATTAGTCGCAATTAAATGGAAAATTCTCCTATTTAGTGACATTTTTCAGATTACTTATAAATATACTTGTTTTAATTTGCAAGAGACTCAGTATGTTTCTTCTGTGGTTATAAGCACAACTGTTATCTTCGTATAAGATATAATTTGTCTGAAATCTTTATGTTTACAGCTTCTGAGTTGAATTAGGGTAACCATTGGCCGAATGGGCGAAGCCGCACCTGCATACCTGCATAAGGTTTCTGGTTTTTCTCTCATGCTTAAGGAACTTTTAAAACGTCCTCCACGAAGATATCTTTCCTCGGACACAGCTATCCTAGCATCCTTTTCAGTAATTAAATAATTCATTTCAATTAAATTCACACCTGAATTAGCCATTTTCCCTTTTTTTATTGAACATTAGAAGTAATGTATGAAAATGTAATACCTCAACACGATGGAATCATTTCTTTGCAAATCTTAAACTTCCCCTTGGAATTTATCATCCTACGTTCCCATTGGAAGGTTTAAATTCTGTCTCTGAGAATCGATTCTTTGATTTTCAATATAAACTGCCCTAAAGAAACTGCATCATGCTATCCAAATCAATATTTTTCTACAGAAGATTATGGACCGAAAGCCTTATGATGTCCTTCAGATTAACTTTTAAAGAGATTTTGAAACTCCGAAAAAAACTACTGATACAACGTAACATTCTGGATTAACCACATTCTTAACTCTTAATTAATTCTGACCCAGCCACCCTTGAAATATCACCAGGAAAGTTTACTGCTATCAATAGTGTTTCATCTGATTGAAACTTAACTCAAAAACCTTAAATATACAGGATTTTTAAAAAAGTAATAAAATGTACTTAAGCTCAAACTGGGTGTCCAAAATAATACGAATCAAAGAACTCTTAACTTTCAGAGTAAAATACAAACTACTAAATATAAACTGACTAAAACCAAAACACCAACTAACTAAGAAACCGAGGGAATATCTTTTTTTGAATGCTTCCAATTAGAATTCCATAACTAAAATAAACTGGGCTTAAATTTGGTTACTCATAAAAATATCTTTTTTAAATGACTTCCACAGTTGAAGCTTTAAATCTGAAAAGCACTTCCTCTGAGACTTTAACTCACGTGTTATTTGGCGGAACAAGGACTGAAACAAAAATTCACAAGAGATATTCTATAGGTATAAGCCCGGTTGGGAAAAACAAAGTGTACCAATTTAGTTTTCTGTATCAAAATACCATTTGTGGAGGCATACCACGCATACCTAAAGGACCGTTATTGAAGGAGTTAAAAAGACACAGAATTTGGATTTCAGATGTCGGTGAGGGTCACCCGGAAATAGGAATCCTCATAGGGAGTGATATTTATGGGCAAATACTTACTGGTGAAGTAATTCAGCTTGAAGGTGATTTGACAGCTATAAATACTAAACTGGGATGGACGCTGTGCGGGGAATCGAAAAGAACGATTATGCAAAGTTTTGAGAGTACCCCATCTATGTTAGTAACTAATCTTCTTATTCAAGACATGGAACCTTCCTTTATGTGGAAGTTAGAAACTATCGGCATTGCAGATGATGAGCAAAGCATTTCCAGGGTCGCAGAAGATCAAGCAACGAAAGAGCAGTTTCTTAGAGGCCTTCGCAGAACCGGAGATGGTAGATATTGCATGAGTTTACCTTGGGCTCCAAAATTCCCTCCTGATAGTCCCTCTAACTGGCATATTGCAGAAAAGAGGCTCTTTGCTGCTACGAGAAAATTGAGAAAATTAAATAAATTTGATGAGTATAGTACAGTATTTAACGAATGGCTAGCCGAAGATGCCGTAGAAATTGTCCCAAAATCAGTAAAGAATGACGGAGGGCATTATTTACCACACCATCCAGCAATAAAATTAGGTAGCCTCACTACCAAGATTAGGCCTGTATTCGATGCGTCGAGTAAAGTCGTTGGTTCGCTTTCGCTAAATGATTGCTTGATAAAAGGTCCAAACCTTGTAGAAGAAATCTCAGCCATTCTAATGCGGTTTAGGGAAAAGGCAATTGGTGTAACATCCGATATTAGGCGGGCCTTTTTACAGATTGAGGTAGAGCGTGAGGATCAAAATTACTTAAAGTTTTTGTGGTGGGTAAATAATAGAATTGAAGTGTTTCATCACACGAGATTTGTTTTGGGGTTAACTAGTAGCCCCTATTTATTGGCAGCTGTGATTTCATTTCATTTGTCCCACGTTTCACCTGAATTCAAAGCTGTTGCGAATAAACTTGCCAAATCATTTTATGTTGACAATTGTGTCACGTCAATCGATGATAACGAAGAGCTAAAGGTTTTTATGAGCCAGTCGATTACTATTATGGCAGAAGCCAAAATGGATCTTCGAATGGGGACTTTTAATCAATATGGCGATCAAGAGCTAGCAGCTGAAGATAGTGATCCAGTCTCCGCAGTTCTAGGCTTGCAGTGGGTCCGACGAGATGACAGCCTTACAATATCCGTCCAAAGAGACTTATCAAAAAGAAGACTATTGTCTCTAATCCATGCTGTTTTTGACCCGCTAGGTGTCTTTATGCCCGTCATATTACCTGCGAAATGAATTCTTCAAGAGGCTTGGGCAACAAAATCGACCTGGGATAAGCCATTACCAGATGAACTTCAAACAAGATTTGAGAGATGGTACGAAAGGTTGCCTAGTCTTTCCAGCCTTAAATTACCTCGTCGCATGGGCCATGGAATTAAGGATTCATGGACTCTACATGTCTTTTGCGATTCCAGTCAAGCCGCTTATGCAACTGTCATTTACTTATGAAGTAAGGAAGAAGACAAAGTTTTCGTGAAATTCGTCATAGCAAAATCATGCGTATCGCCCTTAAAGAAAATAACTATTCCGCGTTTGAAGTTGCTAGCCTGTGTTCTAGGTGCACGCTTGTCAAGGTATACTGTTGAAACCCTATGCTTAGTCGATGTCCCGATATATTACTGGACAGACGCTACTGTGGCTCTTAGCTGAATACAACGAGAGGAAAACTGGGGAGTATTTGTGAATAATAGAGTAAAGGAGATTCGGAAACTCTCGAAGCAGGAATGTTGGAGACATATCCCTGGGAAATTGAATCCGGCAGATGTGGCATCTCGTGGCTGTACGCCTGAACATTTTCGGCAATGCGATTGGTGGGAGGGCCCCGAATTTCTGAAAAGCTCTCCGAAAGAATGGCCAGACTTTGAGTTTACTCCAGACGAAAATTCTGTTGCAGCAGAAATTAAGAAGGGAGTGATTGTCAATTTGAGTATAAAATTAGAAGATTCTGAGTGGTACAAACGTTTTTCGAGTTTTTCTAAAATAGTTCGAGTATTCTGCTAGGTTCTACGCTTTACTAATAAACTCCTAAAGAAGCCCTCGTATTCTTCGGATACCTTAACAGTAGAAGAAAAAACTAACGCCGAAACATTTTTGTGGAGTTTAGAGCAAAGGAAGCACTTTCAAGAGAAAGGAGATACCGTCCATGGATTATTGGTAGTAAGAGACAACGACGGAGTCCTCAGAGTTAAAACTAAAATCATTGAGCGTGATGATGAACTCTGCTTCCTTTATCCCCTGTTGCTTCCGTCCAAGCATTACTTAACTGAATGCCTCATAAGAGAATATCATGAAAAGAACTGTCATGCGAGAGTGCAGATATTAGCTGCTAAGTTAAGAGAGCGATACTGGATCATTTCGTCGAAACGTAATATAAGATCTTGAGTAAGTCGATGTGTAGTATGTAGGAGATTTACCGCTAAGGCTTTATCTACCCCTACGATCCAGTTACCCCTTGACAGAATAAGAGATTCGGCAGTCTTTGAAACAACTGGAGTCGATCTTTGTGGACCTTTACTTCTGAGACCAAAGAGTAAAGCTTGGATCGTCTTGTTCACCTGCGCCGTATACCGGGCAATTCACCTCGAGCCTGTCACCTCTCTGAGTACCGAAACGTTTCTACAGGCTCTGAGACGGTTCATTGCCAGACGAGGCCGTCCTGCGACAATGTATTTAGATAACGGAACCAATTTTACCGGAGCTGACAATGCTCTGAGATGCCTGGATTGGAGAAAATTCACAGAAAACGAGTGTTTTCCAATAAAACGGAAATTCACCACCCCTACGGCTGCGTGGTGGGGGGAGATGGTGGGAGCGTTTAGTTAGTTCCACCAAGACTGTTCTCGTGCGAATTCTAGGGAGATCGTCGGTGAATTTCGAGGAGTTACTGACCGTCCTGTGTGATGTTGAATCCACATTAAACAACCGTCCTTTAACGTACATCTATGATGATTCGGAAGAGCTCGTACCTCTGACACCTTCCCTGTTTTTGCAAAACATAAAACAAGTGGGGGTACCAGATCTGAATTACATCGATTCCCAGAAACTGAATGTGCTTGTAAATTACTGCAATACGTTGAGACAGGAACTGAGAATTCGCTTTCGCAAGGAATATATGGCTCAACTGGTGCAGAAGGCAATGTCAAAACCTAAAGGTGGGGGACATAGTCCTCATAGAACTAGACAATAAAAAAACGTGTAATGTGGCCAATGGGCAAAATTGTAAAAATATTCAGTAGTAGAGATGGGGCTACCAGAGTGGTACAGGTAAAAACAAGCAGTGGATATTTGGTAAGACCAATAAAAAAACTGCATCCACTAGAAGTTTCAACTACCAGTGATCCTGTGCTAACTCTGGCAACTGAAAACAGATCTAGATACGGTAGACTCTTAAACCCAAGGACATGCTCTTAGACATAATGTACAATATAGACGTTTTGGACTTATATCATCTTTTTCTTTAGCAATGACTTTAATTAGAAATTTATTCTTTATTGATCTCATTTTAGTATGATCTGTCATATATATTGTATGTTAACTGAGTTTCTTTTATGTGTTTTCTAAACTAATACATAGCACTGTTTTGTTTTGTTCGTAATGTTAGAAAACTTTGTGCAATGTCTGATTTTGAGAAAATAAGGGTGGGAGGATGTTGTACCTCTCATCATACAGCGAGGATAAGTCTGGCAACAGCTGCAGGAAGAAAAACAGTGCTGGAATGGCAACAGCGGATGATATTCTATAGATTTTAATATTTTGATTTTGAGTCGATGTTTTCCTTTGCGATACTATTGCGTAAAAACATTTCAGTTTTGCGTGAATGAAATGAATCCGCTGTCCCGCTGCGGATATTAGTAAAATATATTTAGAAAATTAGCTGCGTTGGAAAGGATGAAACCTTGTGTTTGAATTTGCGGTATTTTTCCTCCTAAGGTTGCGTCGAGTTCAGAATATTATGACAGGCTTATTCACGCTGGTGCAGATAAGTTCAAATTTTGCTTACCGTGTTTATAGTGTATAACTTGCAAATATATGAAAAGAATTCTATTAAATAAACATTTAAAATTCTGGAATGGTGTTTTAAAATTTTAGATGTAGAGTATTCAGATTGCTATGTCGGAGCCAGTGGCAGTCAGGTGTAAAGTAAAATTGTTTTTGCTCGACGACATAACAGTATGGAATATAATAACATTTTCCTATTGTTTAACAAAAAATGCTCCCTAAATATGTTTCTGTAACTTCTCTTCCACAAAATATGACTTTTAATATAGGCGATATCCAGAAATAAGTACTGAAACAATTATTTACACTATCTCTATTGCGCCATAAGAAAATGATAATATTTTTCAGTTACCACAACTTGTCTTCAAAAGGAATGCAAGCTAAAATATTTATTCCATTATGTTCATAAGTTATCAACTTATAAATCTTTCTATCCAGTTTTGGCTATACGTGCTTTATGCCCTTTTAATGCCTACTGTACAGTGTTAATACTGTTTTCAGTGCAAATCATGTATTTTCATCATCTCTTATTTAGATCATTAAATTAAAAATATTCACTGAATTTATTGAAACCTTTCAAAAAAGGCATTAAATATTTTTAAGACGCTGTTATATTTTACCGTAACTAATAAAAAGTGCCATAGTGTCTTCTAAATGCTATAGTATCCCAATGTCTTCGAAATACTTCAATAAGAAACTATCTCGGAAGTTTTCTTACACGCATACAATAAAATACAAAAAAAATAATAATAATATTGGTCACAGCTTATTTTGACAAGAATGTCAAGCTTATTGACAAAAATGTCGAGCTAAAGGTAAGCTTATTTTTGATAAGTATTATTAGTGGTGCAGTGCATAAACTCCGGGAAATACTAAATCCTTGTTCACGTTATGACATTTTTAAAGAAAATGATTCAGAGGTGAGGGATTCAGAGCTTTTATTAAGCACTATCAATGAAATTTTTAGGTGATGATAATTAGTTGTATTACAAGTTTCAACTCCAAACACTTTGCCGTGGTATGCCGTACTATGTGCTTTGCCGTATTCAGATAAAATATTAGCTTAATTTGGACTATAGCATTTTTTGGTTCTAATGCATCGCATATTTCTTGTAGTTAACCAACGGCCAAATGGATAAAACTGATATCTGAATTTGAATACCTTGTAAGATATTTCTCCCACTTCCCTAGCGTGCCTTCGTGGTGTAGTGGTTCTGCACACTCAGCTGGTATTCAGAGGTCCGTAGTTCGATTCCCGGCGAAGGCGGTTGCATATTTTTCATCTTTTCTGCTTTCAATTAACCTAATGACTCTACAAGTGGCGCCCAAACTAAAAAGGGTTGTGGATGATGATTCTCCGCACCCAGGATTTACCGACTAGGTCCCATAAAACCCTAGTCGCCCTTTAAAAAGGGGAATATGTAAGGTATTTCTCCCACTTCCCTAGCGTGCCTTCGTAGTGTAGTGGTTCTGCACACTGAGCCGGTATTTCAGAGGTCCGTGGTTCGATTCTCGACGAAGGCGGTTGCATATTTTTCATCTTTTCTGCTTCCAATTAAACTAATGACTCTACAACCTAAAAAGAATACTGATATCTCATCATGGTTTGGGTTCCAAATGAGCTGAATGGATGCATGGAGTTTTCGTATTTTTCCCCATTTGTAAGGCTAATACCAATTTCTTTCAAAAATCCCTTTACTAAGGTATTTTTCACAGACAGATAGTCCTGGAGTTCTTAAGCAAACTGCCAGCTTGTAGTTTTGTTTTCTATTATGTAAACTCTGGTTTCTCTAGTACATTTTGTATTGTTTGTGAACTACTGGTCACGCTTATTTAATGAAAACATATAGTCTTGCTTCTTACATCTGGGAAAAAAAACAAGCAGCAGATTCTTTCAATGACTAAAAACTAAAAAAGACCCTCAACAGAATATACGAATTGATGTTATCACGTTTTCGCTAGACAGATTTCTACAACCCTTCTATTTTAAATTATTGCATTTCTATTACACTTCTTCTAGCTTTAAGCAGAAAGCAAGTACTTACATATTTTTCTTCGAAGAGGTGTAACGTTCACAAACATGCTGAATTAACAGAAGGCTCAATAGTCGAGGGGACATGGTAGTTTGATATCAAATAATTATATTTTCATAAGGAATGAGTAGACCATGCACCTAACTCTGTAATCGTAAATGAATGTTATATTACTGCTAATGAAAATAATGAAGAGAATTTATAGAATGAAATTAACTAATAACTTTTCCTTTAAATATTGTAATTCAAAATTGGTAGCTGTTATTAATATGATTTGCCTAATTTGCAAAATATATTTGCTTAATCTTCAAAAAATTTCCCACTCTAGAAATTTGACTACAATAAGAAAAGGATGTTACCAAAGAAAAACGAATCACTCACTATGCATAGGATATCAATGGAAAATAAATGTAAATGAAAGTAATTAAAGTCCAAAATTTGAAAAATCGTACTAGTCTAATCTAATATAGAATAATTGAGTATAAATTTGTTGGAAGTAAAATGCAAACAAGTTCATAGTTAAAAAAAGACTTATGCAGATTATTCAAGATATCAAGATTTAAAGGACTACCTGGCATGAATAATTAAACCAACATCGAAAAATTCCATTGGTTGTTAATTTTGTAAATCCACTTTTGCTTTTCTGTATTTATATGTGTGCAGCATTATGCTAAAAAGCAACGAAACCAAATCTTGGCCATTGAACAAGGAAGAAAATATTAGCGTTTCACCCGTCAGCGTCTCGCTCACATCTGATTAAGAAGATTTAACGAATTAACGTCCACGTAGTTCAAAATTTTTGCGGAAGCTTGCCGCGAATATATTAATTACTTAACGCTCTTAGTGATAAAAGGACTCTCACGCAAGCACACACACACACATTCAGATTTTACTACATCAACGTGATTTGCGGCAGAGTCAATATTTAACTTGACAAAACTTCCCATGTTATGTACTTTAATTTCTTTGTTAAATGATGGCCCGCAGGTCGGCTAGACCCAAGCTTACTATCAAGTAATTAGATAGTGTTGTCCAAATTCTGCTTGTTGACCTACGACAGTTTCAATACCCAAGAGATATTTCTGTCTAATGACTGGTTTTTCTTGAGTTTATCAACTTCATTTGGAGCTCTTATAAATTTTGAATGTTATCTGCTCATAAAAATTTCAGCGCTCTTATAATTTATTATATTATAGCCCAACACTACATCTCTAGCGCAGTGTTTGATTTTTATCAGCCTATTATAATAGAATATGAAATTAGGGAGATGTATTATTATTACAGTTCATCAGCAAGCAGCGTCCGGTAATGTACGTTAGTTTATCAATGCATGTTTTCAAATGTCTATGCTCATTATCAAACGGTATTCAATGTTTCATTTCAAGAACTTTGTTATATAAATTGGCAGATAAAATTATAAAATAATGATATTTTTTAATAATTTAATTTCCTAACAAAATCTCCCTTTTTACCTTCTGAACATCTGGAAACACTTCATTTAATATGTTAAGCTTATATTTGCAATTGCTTCGAAAGCTTATCTACTTGAATCACCCAGTATTTATTCAGTCCTCTGGTGATTAGAATACTGTTGATTTTTTTTGGAAAGTAACTGAAACTTAGTTACTTCTTTAACAAAGTTAAAGAAGTAACTAAGTTTCAGTTAACTTTGTAAGTAACTAAGTAAACTAAAGTAATTAAGTAAACTTTAATGTTCGTACAGAATGTTTCAGAAGAATACTGAATTATAACATTCTGAAAGTATTAATGTCTAGAAAGTTATTGTTAAAGTTCATTTATTTAAATGCAAGATTATCCCTTAACTATTTTCAGATACGAATTAAGAAATTCATCGAACTCGAAATTTAAAAACAAAATTCCATCTTCTTCTTTTTTTTTTTTTTTTTTTTTTTTTTTTTTTTTTTTTTTTAGTAACATAAAGTAAAATGCATAGTGATGCTAGTACTTTCGTAAGCGATTTAAGAATTAAATTGAAGAAATGTTTAATAAAATACTCATGCTGATATCAGTAAAACTGTTAATGCTGACAACGGAATTAAAAAAAATCAATATATTAGTAATCTAAAATGTTATTAAATTTTTCATTAGATGTTTACATTACTTAATTGAATAGACCAAAATCAGTTTTGCATGAAAAGCTATGCTTGTTTATTTTTTAAAAAAGAAATTACTTGGAACATTATGAAAATATTCACTGAATTTTACAAAGATAATAATAGTTTCTCATTTTATATTAATTTAAATTACGTTAGGGTATAAAGCTGTGTAAAAGTAATGCGTTTGCTCTATCAAATAAAGTCTATAAATAATAAAGTTAAATAAGCAATCTTGACTCATGTTCAAATGGTAAAAGACGGAGGGAAATATTTCAAAGTTTTTTCCAGTTTAAATATTCCAGTAAAAATATTAAATAGCGTTAAGTTTTATATTGTCTTTAATACGATCAACTGCTAAATTACATGTACACATAGAGAAGACTGTAATCGATATGTCTTTTATAAGTACACTAAATGTAAAGCTTAACATTAAAAGACCCTGCGAACTGTATTATGAAACCTTGAAGAAAGTTACTTTTTTGTTAAATGAAATTGACGCTGTAGGAAAACGTAAGAAATATCAAATGTAGAAAACTATCAGTATTTATAACTGCTATGTTTTCTCACAAATTTATTTTATTTTATTTTTGCTTATTTGTTAATTTTGTTTAAAATCAACTGTTAATGATTAAAATATTTTAATTATGATATTCATGCCACAAATTTAAATTTTTACTGTCTTGTATAATTTCTTAGCTGAATTCATCGTGAATATAAATGATCACGCTACTTCAACTAAATTTCTCATGATATCCAAAATAGGAAAAATGCGAGTAACGTCTATGTCCGAAATCCAGTATGCCACTTCATGAAGATTTGATTTATAATTTTTATGTGAAGACATGAATAGTTTCCTTGGAACATTTGCATTTTAGAAGGAAAATATAATGGTTTTCTTTAAGTGCATTAATGCATCCGAAATATCACTGTGTTAAGAATTTGAATATTTTTAACTCTTAAGTCAATGAAAGCGTTTTATTTCCTATTTGATAGCAATAACATTGTTAGAATTATGTTGCCCTGATAAGTATAGCGTTTAGTCGTAGGCTTCTGTATCTTTAGGTGCAGGCTCGGATCCCCAACAAAGCTTGGATGTTTCTAAGTGTGTACTGTCAACATGAGGGTACTTAAAATACTGAATAGCTGAAATTCCTATTAGAGGATTAATTTTAGGGAAAGAGGGGCAAACCCTTGGATCCGTGCCACATGGTATTCTTCAAAAAATTGGCGAAGAATTTGCCCCATTCTTGAGGGTGTAAAATTGACTGCTTGTAATGTGCCTCGGACAACGTACTCAGTGATGAGACAGCTAAATGATAGATGGGTTACAGCGATTTCTGATCAATATTTTTAAGTTTTTTGATCCGGGAATTTCGAGCAATAACAACAATAGCGCAGAATAATTGTTTAGAGAGATTGGGCACCTTAATATTAAAACGCTAGGAATGAGAAAATTTATAGCAGGGTGTGGCGAACTTAAATTATTAAATAATAATATAGGAACTATGAGTAATATGACATTTTAAATATTGTTATACCTACTTAAATTATACTTTGATTTTCATTATTTTGAAACACATTACCAGAAACTGTTTTAGCACACAAAATAAGCGAAACTTAATCCAGTTTCTATATCCGTATTTCTACAGTTGAGCTAATATTATAATCAGTCAAAAAATCGACTGCCTTAATCAGTATTAAAACGTCTTGATATACATCACCTATAAAGAATTGGTGCTTTTTATATGACGTAATTAGTAATTTATAAAAGCATTTGCATGTAGTAAGGTAATGAGTTTTATCTAATCATGATTTGCATTGTACATATTTGCTTCCTGTTAAACGGTACGGAAACATTGCACCAAATATCTTTTTTTCTGGGGCAAGCAAATGTTTTCCGTCTATGATGTTCTAATTATAATTTAATCCCATATAAAACTAAGTGAAGAAGGAAAAATGGAAATGAAATGTAAAAACGGAGAAACTGTCATATACAAAGTTCTTAAAGGAGAATTAGCTTATACTATAATAATTGTTATAATTTAATTTGGAACATGTTTATCCGCACATAGAATAATTTAAGTGTTAATATAATAAGTAATATTTGTTTAGCTGTGTAAAAAATAACTAAAAGAACTATTTTAGGAGAGATAAAAAACTTGTCACGTTTAAAAATCATGTTTTGCTTTAAAAATAATGATTAACTTGAATTTTCCTTATTTAACATACGCTCTTAAAAATGGAGAGAATATCTATCGAAATATTTCTACTGGTTTAAAATCGCATTACTATAAATTCAGTATTTACCTGTATTTATAAATTACCTAAAAAATAAGAGTAATAGAGAGCACATTTTAATAAATATTTTTTATTGCAGTGCCTCTTTCGGATTCTTTCTTCTGCTGCTGGTTCTGGCATCAACGAGAACTGAGGGAAGTGAGAGATCACGCCAAAATGTTCGGGGACCACCCCTATCATTCGTTGAATGGCTCATATTCTTTTGGGTGATAGGTAAGTTTTACCATTTCATGACGTAAGGCTTTCAGTTTCAAAACAATTCGTTTTCTTTACAATGCATAGAAAATGTTTGGATGTATTTCTAAATTTATTATCTTACCGATTTATCTCGATGCTTTTTAAACCTACACAATTCAAAAAACATTAAATTAAGTATAGTTTATATTTTTTGGCTGCAATAAAAATTAATAAAGAACTACATTAATATATTAATCAAGTTATTTTTCCTTTATTAATACGTCATTTTGTTACATATATTTTCTTGATATATAACATTCTTGATATATATTGACAGCATATATTTTCTTGATGCCCTTAAATATTGTTGCATTACGAAATAGCATAATATTTATTAATAAAGCATCTTCAATCTTCATATGCTAAATAAATTCACAGAGTGATTATATGTGTGAGCTATTTTAAATACTTCTTACAATTCTCGATCTACGTCAACATTTTAACCGCCTAGAAATATTTGAGAGGTCTTGCGTAACATATCTGATGGAATTTCATCGATATAATTATTATCGTATACAACGTCTGGCCCATTAAAGAAATTATCAATGTTGCGAAATTATTTTAACTCTCAGAATTTTATAAAGTGCGTTTTCATCTGTAGAAGGAGTTTTCAAAGGATGTGCAGTGGATCACTACAGAGATGCAAAATCGTGTAGCTGTGCCTCAAGAGAACCAAAATATTTTAAAACGGGATATATCGTTGCTGTCGTGACTTATCTCACTTGTCTGACAGTAACATCAGAACAAGCCCACGCAATTCATCGTGACAAGGAGAGCAAGATGGGCAAGAACCTTGAACACCATACTTACGTGACAGTACGACTTTGTTCCGACCCCAGTTTTGGATGGAGAGCACCCCGAGGGGGACGGGTCTGAAGGTCTCCCACCCCTCTTTATCTACCACCAACCTTTCGAGAGGACTTTCGGCTCGCCGCATAGTTAGAGTGCCTGCATATCGCATAACCGTTATACATTTACAAACATCCATGCCTTCTCCGGGATTCGTTGTGTAACGTGTATACGAGCCAGTTTACCTTAGAAAGTCCTCCACGAAGGCATCCCTCCTCTTAGGCAGATAGCCCTCGAGGCTTTTCCATACTCACACACACACACTCTCCGGGATTCGAGCGCGGGTCCTTCGGTACGGCAGTCAGCGTCGCTAAGCATTATCCCGGTTGGGCAACACTAGTTATGCAATGGAGCAATAAGTAATCCTAAAATAGCTTGGTCAAACAGAAAATGTGCAAAATCTAGGAGGCAGAAATTTAAAAATTTTTTGAACCATTGGTCTGTATCCAAAGCATTGTGTTTTCAGTTGCAGAAAGCAAAGGTAAAAACATATGGCTCTGACGATAAAGCATAAGGACATGACCTTATTATATATCCTTATGGAGCAGCTGAAGGCACCTTCGCTGTTCAGCTGCAGCCCACGCTCGAATTTTGGCATTGATTTCATAAATTTCCAGAATTTCTTTCTACTGACTAGTGATTAAATTAAAGATACAAAGTCAAGGAAAAGTCGAAATCTTATCGACTTTGTAAGTGAATGTATTTCTTATAGTTAATCTATAATAGTTACAACGTAATTATAGTTACAATTTAAGTCATTTGCAAATAAGAATATAGACATTTCACTGTCGAAAGGTCCTGAGGGATTTCTGCCGGTCTCTTATTTTTTCTGTATTGTTATTTATTTCTTATTTTTTCTTTCCCTTGTACAAACAAATTGTGATACAAGAGCAGAAGGATCACTTGACAGTTCAATAGACTATCTTTTCTTCATCAAACTGCTTCACGTAGAATGAACTGCATAAGAAGAACCTGCCAAAAGTGGCATAAAAAGTACTACATTTTTATCCTTCGCCTCAGAAAAGTTAAAAAGAATGAAAAAAGTAATCTTAGTGCTACAAGAAGAATAAAAAGGAAATCTCATCAACTCTAAGCTATTGTAACTGCAGTAACCACACTCAAAGTATATCAGTCTAGCCTTTTTTTAGGAATTCGAGTACGAAAGATACGTTGAAAAATGTTAAGTACCAGCTCTAGAGCTAGTTTTTTACTCTTCGTATTTGAAAAAATACCGGAAAGCTGACAAGGAACCATTTTAATGGTAATGTTACTTTAAAAGCTAATTTTATTGAATGCTTTGAATTTTGTCCTTTTCCAATAAAAAGATGAGTTTATACATCTTTTAAAATTTCTCTGCCTTGTAATCATTGTCTGTCTCCTTTAAACAACTTCGAAAGCCATATAACTCATAAATCCCTATACGTTGGCTTTTGAATAACAAAATATTTATAAATTTTTTAGACAGTTGCGTAGCATTTTCACTGTCGGGGTATAACAGCTGAATCATAATTTAATGAAAAAATAATTTATGTCACAAATAATTTTAAACAATATTACATTGATTAAATTTCTGCACAAGGTAATTGTGACAAAGCGGTTTTAAATTCCTGTTACTATATATTACGTTTTTCATACCAAATGTGTCTGTTACTTACGAAATTTTTATCCTCAATGCTCTCAGTTTTTCGCATTCTTTTATGTTATGCTACTACAGTATTAATCATCTACGGATCTGACAAACTGGCAGTTTTCAGAACTTTTGACAGCTTTTGCCCCAAAAAATCTCTAATTTATCTTTCCAGCAAAATTGCTAGTTCTAAAAAGTGTTGCCAGTCTTGGAGCAAAAACGTTTTAATTACTCTTTAAGTAACAAACTGAGCGATTTTAAATGTGTACAACTCAAATGACTTCAGCTTTATTTAATTTTTAGTAACTTGCTATCACTTTATTATCTACTTGATATAAATTCTAATGTATTTTACTGATCATTTTATAAATACTTCCATCTTTCATTGTATTCACGAAAGATGCTTATAATGCCGTATATTATGATTTGAAAGAGTGGATTTCAGTTTAGTGTACATTATAAAGCCTTGGTTTTCTGTAGATTGCCGAAAACGAATTCACTGTTATTTTCTGTAAAAAGCAGTTTTGAAAGCAGTAAATTTTTGCTATAGAGTAAAGATGTAAAGGATTTTTTGACGATACTTAAACATAGAATTTTTTCTTAAGCACAATTTTTCGATGTTCTTTTTATTTTAAATTTGTTTAGGGTTTCAGGTTTATATTTTCATTTTTTTAGGTTTTTATGAAACAGACCTGAATGCGTGTTTCCTATTATTTCTAAAAATTGAATGGAAATATATATATATATATATATATATATATATATAGATGAGTATATACCTGCAGTGACCTGCAGTGAGGTTGCAGTGACCTGCAGTGAGGGTTGCAGAGACCTGCAGTGAGGCCCAACCTGCAGTGAGGTTGGGCCAAAGCGTGAAAAGATGCGTTATGATCAGGGAGAAATCTTAATTCAGACTGAATTAGTTTTGGTTCGCAGTGCATTTTGCTTGGATAGTTAATACTGCTGTTAAAATTGCTATTGGCTGTTTGAGTTTTAGTTCCATTTTCATCATCAGAATTACGTAAGAATCATATGACATAGAATAATCTCGCAATGATGCAGTGCAAATAGAGATTACTACTTTTAGAATATAGAAAGGCATTTAAGCTGCTAATTTAATCTTTTATATATATATAGAGAGAGAGAGATAGATGACCTAAAATTCATTGAATTCGAAAACAAGTTTTTCTAATACTTGCGCAATAGCTGCAAAGTAAGATAATAATAATTTATTTACTAAATCAATATAAATTATATACATATACAAATACATAACAATCTAATATGTAAAATTTGTAAAGGGGATTTATAACCGAAAAGAAAAGTTGAAAGAGAAGAAATCAATAACTCAAAGAAAAAAAGAGGTAACTTTAGCTAAGTTCAAAAGTTTTAAGGACTAATTCTTTTCAATACTTAAAATTGGGCTGTGTTTATACTAATCAGTGAAATGGATTACCTCATACCTCATATCTTTGTAAGTTTTAAAATACCCGAAATGTTATATTAAGTGATGAAATATTTGAAATAAGTTTGACATAAATAGAAATAAATCTTACTTTGCTGAACCTAGCTCTGCAAACATGATGTCAAACAGAATCTTTTGATAA
This sequence comes from Stegodyphus dumicola, assembly GCF_044657685.1. Taxonomy (NCBI): domain Eukaryota; kingdom Metazoa; phylum Arthropoda; class Arachnida; order Araneae; family Eresidae; genus Stegodyphus; species Stegodyphus dumicola. The sequence continues at coordinate 190,851,219 of NC_140781.1, forward strand.
CTCTGAGCTTACTGGCTACAGTCCTATTCCTTCCCTCCCTCCCCCAACCTAAATTCAGTAAACTTCATCATGCTTTTCTTTAGAGATGTAGATAAGAGATAAAAATGAGAAATAGTTGACTGAAGATTTAAAATTCGATAGAATACTTCAGAGTTGGCTAGTTTCATATCTCCTGCAGCTTTATGCAGAAAAAAAATTTCAGAGTTTGCTAAAAACGTATTGATAGGCCAATTGGCTACCAGCCAAGGGACTGTTGCGAGTAAATAAATTCAAGTACAGAAAACATTTTTCTAATTTTACAAAATAAAAACTCTTTGGACTTATTTAAATACATAAAATTCGACAGTTGGGTAGCTTATTGGAACTTTGTACTAAGGATGTGCTACTACAATGCACATAAGGAAACTTATTATATCTCCTCATATGAACGTTATTTTACATGTGTTCAACATTTAATAAATTATTTTGTCTAGCATTCTGTCATATGCAAGTCAAATAGCCAAGAACAAGAAAGTATCGATATACTTGAAAACAACAAGAAAGTATCGATATACTTGAAAACAACAAGAAAGTATCGATATACTTGAAAACAACAAGAAAGTATCGATATACTTGAAAACCAAATGATGTTGTCGAACGATAAACAATGTTTTTGTTAACCATTGAAAGGTTCTCACAAAATGCTTAGACTCCTGTAAGCTGTCCGAAAAACTTTACTTTGTTTCTACTTGTCCTAAATTTGTGGAAAACTTGAGAAATCTGACTAATAAAAAGCTAAATTTCTTTAGTTAGAAATTTAGTTGGAAGCATTTGCATTCTTCAAACTACAAATGATAGATTTCTAAGTTCATTTGTAGATCCAGTAGCGTAGCTAGAGCTTTTGACGCCCGAAGAGATCCCTGTGTTTTCCGCCTGTGTAGCTCTTTAATTTGCAGCTCTTCTCGATACGCAAGTAAATAACTGAAAAAGGCAAAACTGCATATAGGAAACCAAATAAAACTCTATTTATTTTTGACGTAAAACTTTAATTCTAGCATTTTAAATTATACTAATATTTTGCATTTTTATCGCGCACTCTCATTAATGATATTGAAGAAATCTATTTTATTTTTCCAGTTGCTATTATGTAGACTGTATAAAAAGATTTCTTAAATGAAAAATATACATTTCCAGGTCTTAATACATTTTATTTATGAATTATTTTTATTTGTAAAATTCTTCTCACAACTAGTAAACAAGCTAGCAACAAAGTTCGCTGAAGTACTGAAATATTTAGAACTTTGTTCTTGAGACTGCATTTTAGAATAAACTGTAATGATTCAAAATGTCCACTTCTCCACTTCTCTATCTCGTTTTACCGAGCAATAACGGAAATAAAACTCTGAAATATTTTTCTCTTAACGATTAATTCTTCCTTATTAATGTTATCATCATCACGAATCAGTAGATATTCCTATTTTACAATCAAATCTATCTGCGAAATAAAGAAGATCTAACAAGAGTATATGGCTGTTGAAATCTCGTATTAATTTCTTTAAACACAATACCTAGCGTAGCAACTGTTTTTCTTCTAAATTCAATTCCATATGGCAATTAAGACTCTCCTTACTCTTCACCTGCTTCTACGATCCACATGAATAACATCTAATAATTAATATTTTACGTATAAAACCCGGCCTTCTAAAATACACCGCCCAGAACAGACAGCTCCATCTGCCCACCTATGCCAGTGGGTAGGTCACTAACTGAAATAAATATAAAAAACGTTAAATTTTGTTATACTTACTTAAGGAAGATTAAGGAAGACGTGATATTATATGCGTTATTTTCTCATTCGAATTTATTCTCCCAATCAGTTTATTATAACAGACAGGAAATCTCCTTAATAATTAAATTTCTTAACTTTCAAAATTGACAATCAATACACGCGCATTATATTACAGCAGATTTTGTGAGTTTTCAGAGGACCATTCATACATGTATGCATTATATTCCTTCAGATTTAATAACCTTGTCTAAGTAACATATCAAAATTAAATAGTCGCACTTTATCCCAGGACATTTATTCTAATATTTACGCTCCTATATATGATATTATACTTTCTGAAATTATATGACATTTTGCATTCTAGCCACTATGTAATAATATGTTAAGCGTATCCGAGTCAGAAGTCATTATTTCTTTACAAAGTCCGAAATGGTTTGAAAGGCCTTTAGCAGATGTCCCCATGGTACATTTTTATCAAAGAGAGCTCATGCAATTTTTTGGAACTCCTTTAGCGTGCTTTGTTCCGGGGAATAAATGGTTCTGCCATCAAATCGATCTGGAGCAGATTAAACGGCAGGTCTTTGTATGGCTTATTTATGAGGCTAATGACAGGGCAGAATCTAACACGTTACATTAATTAGCGGATATTTTTTGGCTTGGGGCATACGCAAATTAAAAACGTATTCAAATATTGAAATCTAGCAATTATTTATTTACTATTACGGCAAATGCTTTAAGCCTTTTCGCTAAACAAAAATCACCAAGTGGTCCATTAATGCAATATAAGTCTAAAAGCAAAGAATTTTTATTTTATTACTAAACCAAGCATCAAACCTTATCTAAGATAACTTCAAGATTAAAAGTTTTCTTGTTTTCCTTCGGCTAATAAAAGTATTAAAGTTTTAAATTCACAAATGCGCAGTGACAACAGTAAACGTTTGGCTTTTTTTTTTTTTTTAAATGACCGCTAGAATCGAAATTCATGTTCAAAGCAACCATAAAAAATAAAAGGATTAATATATAACATATATGTATTTTAAAATACTGAATATTAGTTCTCTCAGTTTTCCCCATTGTAACGTCTTAAGTCATTGTATTGACAGGTAAAAACGTTATAATGGGCAGAAAAATAAATAATATTCTTTTCTTTTTATCCATTCATTATTGTTATTCATAATACGAGTTTTCATATTCTTTCTCTGTATTTTTGTTTCAAATTCCTGTATTTTTTTTGGGGGGGGTTGAATTTTGCCTTCAGCAATAGCATCGACAATATTATATGTATGAATGAAATATATGTACATACATATATTTCATTCATTCATACGTATATGCGTGCATTTATATTTACATGCATGTATATGTACACACATACCATATACGTATGTACATGCAATGTGTGTTATTAGAAATATATGTCTGCGACCAACGGTTGCGAAAATAAAGCCCCGGAACGGACTTGCGGATATATATACTGTGTAAACAAAGGTCCTTACCCGACCTTTATTTTCGCGACCTTACAGAGTCATTAGGATTTCTGAAGCAGGAAGACGTGAAAAATGTGCAATAGGCTTAGCCGGGACTCGAACCTGGACTTCTTGAATGCGCGCCGAGTGCTCTACGAAGGCATACAGAAAGGTTGGAGAAAATACCTTATATACTCCCTTTTTAAAGGGCGACTGGGGATTGAGAGACTTAGTAGCCAAATCCTGGTGAAGAATCATCATCCACTACCTTTTAGTTCGGGTGCCACTACAGAGTCATTACGATTTATGAAGTGGGAAGTACAAAAAATGAGCGCTGTCCTCACCGAGACTCGAACCTGGACCTCTCGATTACGCGCCGGTTAGCACACTCGATTACGCGCCGGTTAGTACACTCGATTACGCGCCGAGTGTGCTAAAATACCTCATAACCTTTATTCATAAATATATCCTTCACTCAGAAAAATGTTTTAAATGATGCAAATATTTAGGCTTTGAATTTTTTTAATTTAAAAAATTAATTTTATGTAAATTACGAGATCCAATTTTTTATACGATCTCCTGGTCCCTGTACTTATATTTAAGGAAACTTCGTACTCACCACAAAAAATAAAAAATAAACATTTTGACTGTCACACAACAAAAAATTGACCGAGAATTTAATTTCAGTATTTTGGGTATTTGACATGATTTTAACCATGCCTTCAGGGGACGGTTCATGAGTTAGCTAGAATAATTTAAGTTTCATTTTTTCCCTTTAAATGTGATATTCAGTGATATTCCTTTGTGTTTTACAAGTTAAACTAACAGAAATATTTTTGTGAAATAAAGTTTGTATTCAACAGTAGTCTTTTAATTTTACTGATACCCATTGCGTGTTTGTTGTTCACATTCTTTAATGAAACACAATAATTCACAAACTTTCTTTAATTTCTAATTTTGTTGCAACTGGTATGGTGAAAAAGCTGTCAGACAAATGATTTATAAGTTAACAACCTTTAAAAATACGTTAATACCCTGTTGAAGTTTTACTACTTTGGAATCGGAATCTAATAAGCATACGAAAAAAATTCCATAAACGAGAAATAATTTTCATAAATACTGTTACAAGTTGGATATGTGCCGATACTGACGTCTGCCGGTGTTTTCTGGGATACGAATTGTTTAAGATTCTGTGAATAAGATCTCCTGTTTGAAAAAATATATATATTTTTCAATTCTTTTACGTTAAACTTCATAGAAATGTTCAACATTTAATCTGTTAACACCCAAAACCTCTTTCTAAATTGATATTTAATTATGTATAAATGAAACGCTCTCCCTCTTCAATTTATGTACGGCTTCTGAATACGATCTCCAACTTTAAAATTAAACATCTTCATCAAATGTATTGAACGCCAGTCACACATTTTGCATTTTACTTTACATGAGTATAAAATTTCCTTAAATATCAGTATAGTGACCGGGAAAACATATAAAAAGTTGATTTCATATTTTCCAGAAAACTTGTATTTTTAATTTAAAATGCTCGAACATGAAAATCTGCGTCATTAAAAACATTTATGAAACTGGAAATTTATGTCCACGCCCACAGTTGCGAAAATGAAAGCTAGGTAAGGAGTTTGTGGACACAGCAGACTCCAAGATGGTCAGGTAACTAAATAATCACTATTGATATGTAGATATTTTTACTTTTTATAACTTCTATATTAAAAAATATAAATTCTTCCTTTGATTTTTGATGCTTTTGAAAAGTTGTTTCTGCTTCCTATGGTGAATTTTTTCCCCATTTGGAAGCATTTGTTTAACTTTGTTACCTACTGCTTTGACTGCAATAATTATGCTTCGTTATTTTCGACTTTTTTGTTTTAAATTATTATACGCTTTATAATTTTGCTTTGCTTTTGTTTCCTCTTTGACGTATGCTATTATTTTTACTTTGCATTTTGAGGATTTATTCTTGATTGATCTAGTACGCAACGCATCTATTCACTTTAGGTCAGTGTTTCCCAACGTGGAGGCCCACGCCCCACAAGGGGGCAATGCGACTGTTAAAAGGGGCAAATCGAAAATAGACTCGCACAGAGTAAAAGGGAACAAAGGACGTTCAAATTTCTAAATATGCTTCATGAAGTCAAAATTTTCGAAATTTCATTTTTTATTCCCCAACATAAAGAAAAATATAAATAATGTATACGTAAAAAAGTTTTTAAATTGCGGTGCATTTTAAATATTTTATAAAGAATTCTGGCTGTAGACACGGACATTTAAATGCTTTTAAAAGGCATTTAAATAACTGACAGATTATGCTTTCCAGACGTTTCTCGCACATTTCAGCCAACGAATTTATTTTATTTTTTACTCTAGAAATGGCAACCGGTATATTATTCTTTCCTTGAATGGCAACAGCAGCTGCTTTCAGCTTTGTTTGTATTGATTTCTTTCAGACCTTAGTGAAATGAGGAGTGCAAGCAAGAAAAAAAAAATCGTCGGTATTTGGAGGCATATTTAAAATTTGGTTTCACACCCGGTGCATAAACGGTCAACTTCTGTCTTTTATGCCAATAATGCCTGACCAACGAATCAATGAAACTAGATCGTCTTGAGGCACATTTGAAGGCGAAACATATTGCTGATATTAATTCAGATTTGAATTATTTTCACACTTTGAGGAAAAATTTTGAAAAAAGAGTAATATTAAAGTCTCTATTTACTGCTCATAATGCAACTGTTAATCGTACTTTTGATGCTATTTATGAAATTTCATTACTCGTCGCTTAATCTGGGAAAAGCCGTACTATAGCGGAGAATTTAATCAAACCATCAATATCAGCATTTAAAATTGCTCTAGAAAAAGATGACAATGATGTTAAAGCTATGCCACTAAATAACAATACTGTTTGCAGAAGAAAGATGAAATGAGTGAAGATATTGAAAACAACTTGTTGAAAAGCTAAATACAAGAAAATTTTCAGTGCAAATGAATGAACCAACTTTGAGAGACAGTAAAGCCATACTTGTAACTTATGTAAGATATATTCATAATAGGGATTTTGCTGAAGAAATGTTCTGTAAATCATTAGAAAGCACCATTGCCTCCAAAGATATTTATAGTAAGCTAAATTTACTGAGATATAAAAAATATGCCAATAAAAGATATAATACATCTTGTACTGCAGATGGTGCTCCTAATATGATGGTTGAAAAATAAAATGAAGCACGGAATAAGAGAAAGGGTTGCTTAAAATTGATAAAAGATGAGAATCCAGAAATGCTTCTTGTGCATTATGTTATTCATAGAAAAAAACCTGGTAGCTAAAAACAATTGGCCTGTTCTAAATGAAGTACTAAATTCAGTTATAAAGTGTATCAATGCTATTAAAGCTAAGGCCAAATGTGAACGTATTTTCAAGTTAGTTTATGAAGAACAAAATGAAGACTATATGAGACCTCCTTACTATATTTGTGCTATCTCCTATGTCTATCAGCCCCACCAGTGGCCAAGTAGTTAAGATTATTGAATACTAATAGTTCAAACTGCTTTTGGGTCGAACGAAGTCCTTCACGAAGGCATCTCGTCTTTAATGCAGATAGCCATCGTGGCTTTGCCATATTCAAATAACCTAATTCTACAACATCTTGAAATCACTAGAAACGTTTTTATAATAATAATTTAATGGCAATCCAGGCGATGCAAGATTCAGACTCCCTGGTTTATTACCTTTAGATGTTAAAATTCATTACTCAAATTTGCAGGGATAAGTCTGAATACGTTGATTATCGATCTGTACAAACATTATTTCACTGCTATATCCCTTTTCATTCCATAATTATACTGACTTTAATAGTGAAAAGGATTCTGGGATAACTTTATTGTCGGCTAAGATTTCTGATTATGAGAAAGTTAAAAACAAACTGGTAATGTTGTAAAGACCTTATTTTCTAACCAATTATTTTTAGTTTTACTTTCCCTTCCTTCCTGATTTCAGTTTCCTGCCACAATGTAAATTTTTAATGGCGTAGTATGCTAATCTAAACGTGTTTCAGAAGCAGTATTTAAGATGCGTTTCAGGAGTTCGAAATGAGTAGTAGCGGAGTTAGTTCCTAGTTTATGCTGCGTGTTTGAATTTAGCTCTCTAGTCAGTGTTAGACACCTTTCGATTTATACTGATATTTCTAAGCTCGGCTTTGCTGGGTGCAGCCGATTTAGCGTTTAGTAGGCAGCAAGAAAAGATGATTGTGGATGAAATGTCTTCAGGAAAAGAATGAAGGGATGATTTTCCCAGTTAATTTGATCCACAAAATAAGATGCAAAGCTCCATAGAACGTTACCGATAGTAACAACCCGATAAACCAGTAGAAAGCTGTAACATAATGTTTTCTATCATTATGCCATTTCTTGGTTTCGAACGTTTGAAGTGTGCACAGAAATAAATCGCGTTAGATAAGGTTTCAATGGAACTAAGGTCCAACGATTCCAGAGAACACCTTTACTAAGAAAATATTTTTAAAAATTTCTCAAAGGCAGTAGCTACCTCATATGTTTACGGAAAACGATTCCTTTTCAAGCAGTAATATTTTGTACCATCGTTTCTTTATTGTTTTCGGCATATGTCGTCAACTTCTTTGTACAGATACGATAAAATGTCTCTTATATATAGAGATAGATAGACAGATATGTTTGTGTAGTAAGTTTTCCTGCTTTATTATGTTTAGAATTGTGTTAACATTGCATACATGTTAATATCATATATGTATCAGATTTAATAAATCCCACTGATTTTGCATTGCAAACTTACGAATAAAGTACTCTTTTCTACGCAATTCTTTGGAGTCCGTGAACGAAATACTCCATTTTACATTAATTCCTATGGAAACAATTGTTTAGGTTGACGAAATATCTTTGAGAACAAATTAAATTTGTAAACCAAGGTTTCTCTATATTTCTTAAAATCATTTTGCTCTTTATCCTGAACAACGGTGTTATTAACAGAAAATATATTGTTTAATTTCATAGTGACTTCGTTGTTTTGGCGACCGTAAGTTCTGTTTATTGACTTTCGATGTTAGATACGTCTTTATCCAGAAAACCCTTATTTTCTTTCACTAAGTGCTCTTACTGGGCGTTGCCTTCTTATTTTTGTTCGCCATGTTTTTCGCCACTCATTTCGCCATGTTTGTTCTTTGCATGTTCAGTTAAAAATGGGTTGGGGCTGATGGAGTTTAGGTAGATAGCCCTCGTGTATTTTTCCTTTATTTAAAAAATTCAGTTTAGTCAATAGCTGCTATGCGTTCACGGAATTCTCCTATTCACGAGCTTCGACGTGTTATGGATAAAGTACCAAGAAATTAAAAAAACGTTCTAAAGAAGTGTTTCATGAACCTCAGCTGAAAAGTAAGGATTTCAGATTTTAGATAAGAGATATTCTTTAATTTAAAGTGAAATATCTGGGAAACGTCTTTATCCAGAAAACCCTTATTTTCTTTCACTAAGTGCTCTTACTGGGCGTTGCCTTCTTATTTTTGTTCGCCATGTTTTTCGCCACTCATTTCGCCATGTTTGTTCTTTGCATGTTCAGTTAAAAATGGGTTGGGGCTGATGGAGTTTAGGTAGATATCCCTCGTGTATTTTTCCTTTATTTAAAAAATTCAGTTTAGTCAATAGCTGCTATGCGTTCACGGAATTCTCCTATTCACGAGCTTCGACGTGTTATGGATAAAGTACCAAGAAATTAAAAAAAGTTCTAAAGAAGTGTTTCATGAACCTCAGCTGAAAAGTAAGGATTTCAGATTTTAGATAAGAGATATTCTTTAATTTAAAGTGAAATATCTGGGAAAAAATTCTGAATTTAACACAGCTGAACAACAATTTATATTTTTTGTAAATGAAATCTATCCCTAATTATGCAGCTTAAATCATCCAGAAAAATATGAAGCCTCTATGCTAAGAAACTTCATTTCTAAAAGCACCTAGTAAGTTCTTAAACTGATACACCTTCAATTGAAGGTAATTATAAAGCAGATATAACATAGCCTAATTATTTGAATCCTGTGAGTAGGAAGTGTTAAGTGTCAGTTTAGAAGAAAAATTTGAAAAATAAACGATCAATTTACAATTTTTTAAAATTTTTAGATAAATTTTCTACGTATCAATTGTCGGTAAACGAAAAGTTGATACTACATCTGAATCAATATTATAGATCTCAATCTATAACCTTTATGCTATGAGAATTCTTTTTTTAATTTGATGTCTATCTATTACCCAAAGTGGAATTTACAATATGCTGTTTGAGTTAAGAAGTAATATAAATACTATTGCCGTCATTGCTTTAAATTTACTCTATAGGATTTAATATATATATATGATATGATTCACATTTTTCACTTGATAATATTTTAATTTTCTATAAAATTCTACTGTTAGAAAAGCTCAATAATATGTTCTTATTCCTTTAGGAATGGTCTGGGCGGAGTGCAAACAACTCTGGGAAGAAGGACTGAAGGCGTACGTTCGTCAGTGGTGGAATTGGTTAGACTTCATAATGTTAAGCTTGTATTTGACTACCTTTTCGTTGAAAGGGGTCGCTTATATTCAGGTCCAAAGTGGACGTTACGGCCCAAGAGTTCTCCAACGTGCGTTATGGCCAGGCAATGACCCTTCTCTCATAGCTGAAGGTGTCTTCGCTGTTGCCAACGTCTTTAGTTTTGCAAGAATCATCTATTTGTTTCAGACGAATCCTCATCTGGGGCCACTTCAGATTTCCTTAGGATGCATGATCATCGATATTGCCAAATTTCTGTTCATATTTTTTCTCGTGCTAACTTCTTTTGCTTGTGGCCTTAATCAGCTGTACTGGTATTACGACTCCAACACGGAATTTTGTGAAACAAAAGTGGTTGCTGGAGAAAATATCACCTTCAATTGTCAGTACAACCCGGATGCATTTATGACGTAAGTGGACAGCATATTTTTATGCATTTTCTGTAATGAAAATGCTTATTTTTGAATTAAGTAAACATTACATTATAATGTTAATAATTCTGTAAAGCTGAAGTATGTTTAGTAAGGATGATTTTAACTCAAAAAGAAGCGCTGATAAATTTCATAAATAAATTATAATATGTCTACACATTCGTAAAAAGCCATTTTCATATGGTTTTAGTAAATACTCTTTTCAAAATAACTATGTTTTCTTTTTATTAAAGTATCGTTGCAGAATCTTTAAAAGCACTTAACAAAAGCATAAAGATAAGCTTAAAATAGAAAGATAAATTTTTTGTTACATAAATAGATTTAATTTTGCTTTTTGTGTCTCATGTCGTCATTTAGTAATCTTAAAATTATAAAATTTAGTTATTCCCATGATATATTAATGTTCCCTCTGTCAAAGTTAGGTAAAGTGAAGAATCGTTTTCCTTCAGCTTTAATTTGAAGAATCTAAAAGGTTCTTAAACCTTTTTCAAACAAGTAGCAAATCTTACATTAAAAATTGTAAATGAAGTAAAATACTTTTCTTGCTAAGTCGGTGTTTTCGTTATCTTAAAGTATAATCTGAAGTACAAAAATGCACTCTCGTAAATTCTTGAAACATAATTTATTGCGGAAGTTTTCTTTTTGTAGATGCTATGCAATAGTATTTAGCAATATTTTTAAGCAATGTAATATTTTAAAAAAGGGCATTTATTCTTCTTGTGAAATATTTTGTTATTGATGGAATATAAATTAACTAAAGCTCTCCTACAGAAAAGTACTACTACTATTTTACTACATTGGCTTTCAAAATAAACGTATGTTGACAGAAATAAAACTTACTTGTAGAAAAACTATTAAAAATAATTTGTACAATATTACTTAACTTCAGTTCCCATGTTTGTCATTTGATTAATCTCAAAATATTGAATTTAAAATTAAGTTTTCTGAAATTTAAAATCGATTAAAAGTAATCATCCCTATTTTGCAATAAATTTCCTTTTCTTTAATATGGTGTGCCATCATTGTACAGAAATGCAAACGTTACATCTTAACCACTACTTTGCCTATTATTTACGTTAACGTTACCATACTACTTTGCCTGTTATTTATACGAATGTTTTCTCTCACTTTAGTCTTTTTAGAAATTTATCTTTTAATTTATCTCTTATTTCTATTCTTCTAATATTTAAAAAATGTTAAAAACATAATTTAATTATATATATATATATATATATATATATATATATAATTCTAAATATATACTATTTACTCATGACAGCATTCGAAATAACATACCTGTTCTACAAGGGGTAGGGTCCTTGACCCAGGCACCCTGGTGCTACACCGTTTCCCCAGTACGTCAAAAGTTACATCTTAATTTCGCAGAATTTACCAAATTAATGATCGGGTCTTAGAGAATTGCACTCCACTCTTCTAAAAGTATACTTCACAGATCCTGGAGAACCCGAAGAGTTATTTGGCGCGCTACAGTTCGGTGGCTTAGGGCATTTCTCAAATAGTGAATTGGGTTCTTATTTGGAGGGTAACTCGGTCACTCTGTTAGACTAATATCTTCTTTTTCCAAGCATCCTGATATCAGAGATGCTTGATGTAGACAATTGTTGATGTTATCAAAACTTCTAGGTCAAAAGCATCCATAAACAGCATTACATGGAGTTTTAAGACCTCGTCCACATAATCTGTGACCAATTACAGAAGAGTGTTCGGTGTGGCAATTTTGGATGATTTCACTGTGAATTATGAAATCGTTTCGTCTTTCATTAACAAGGAAAGTAACAAGTGTATTCCTTCCTTCCTCCAGACGAAAACAATCTATAATAGTCATTCAGGCTATATTTGGACTCTTGTGAAAACCTACACGATTCCATTCCTCTTGGCTCTACTGAAAATGATAATAGCACCACATTAAACTGGCCCTTTTTGAAGACAAAGTGACTGAAACACAGGCTATTAATTTTCCCATATGAGGGCCAATTTCGTCAAACATTTGTGCAGCAATAGAATGGTTGATTCAAGGTCATGTGGCCAAACTATCTTGTACTCGCTTTACCGTTTCTTGCAGACGACAGAAAATGGCCTTCGAATGCAGCTGTTGCTCTTGGCCGTCCTTGATCAGGCTATTTTCAAGATGATTCACTAGTGGAAAAATCGGTTCCAGGTTCTTGATATCAAACTTTAAAGGATATTCAGATCTTTACTGATTCTATTTGTGTTTGTACGCCCCCCTTTAATCTAAAAATGAATCGCCATTTTCTCTTTTCATTTAAATGATGCCACTGATTTGTAACTAATGAATGCTGATCACTTTCAGAAGCTCCATTAACTCTACAGTATTCCCCAAATTTAAATATGAGTTTAAGTCATTATAAATACAATTAATACCCAACTACTTAGAATAAAAAGAATTTGCAATAACACAGACTTTCTTCAAGAAGAAATACAATACTTTATTCACATCCTCTTAGAAAATCAAATTCCCAATTTCATAATTTCACATACTTTAAAAAAGCTGGCATTTACCTGAATTTTTAAATTATTAGTTTAAAGTTGTATGAAATTTTTTACCCAAACCTCCAAAGGAGGGAACCAGTGGATGACTTTCAGAAGTAATTTAGTGTAATTATGTAACTTAATTTCTCTATTCTCTTTGAATTTGGCTTTTATGATCAGAATATATTCTCTATATATTCTAAAGATTTACTGGCCAGCTATCCTGTTAATAAACAAAATGGATTATTTCATTTCTTAAAGACGTATTTAAAGCTCGGCTGCGTGAAGAATGACGACTTTTACTAACAATTTTTTCATATTTCCTTTGCTTTGAGGCCAGATTCAGTTAAAATACTTAGTCATTTAGCCATTTTGGATAAATCTCTTTTAAAACAAACAACTTGAAAGCGATGCCATTTTCTAACTGGTTACCTCTGGCAACGACCCTCCATCGCCCCCCTCACAATTCCCCCTTTTTTTTCCTGAAGTCTTCATTGGCATAGCAACAAGATAACGCTGACTTGTTTCAGGTTTGAAGTTCTTTACTATTCGTTGTTGAAGACTGTTTCAAATTTCTAGAGGCTCCTCTGTTAGGTTCGTTTGAAGTTTGGCCAAAGAAACTTTGTTTTGGCAACCCTTCCGCGTCTGGAATTTTCACAGCTTAACTTGCTGCCCGCGTTTGCGTCGACTGAGGGATATATCTCTTTTTTTTTTTTTTTTTTTTTTTTTTTTTTTTTTTTTTTTGTTCAGTCTTTAATTGTTTTAAGCATTTTTCCTTTTTGAGCATAATTGCTCCATCTTTACATTTACTTCATAATTTCACAAGATTTTAAATTTGACAAAATTTTAATGGCAAAAAAGTTTAATTAATTTACATTTTCAAGTCTGCCTTTGTTTTTTGCATTTAAATAGGACTTTCAAAGTAATTTTCATATCTGAAAATTATTTTTTTTATTCTATTGCATTTCCTTTAGCATTTGAGCGTTAGCCATTTTAGGCCTTTAGATGATTTTTGATTTTTATATTTTCTGTTTTATAATTTTTAGGAGTAATTTCTTTAAGAATTTTTTTACATTCTGTGGCATAGAAAACGGAAAAATGTCGGGAAAAGAAATGAATTTAATGAGATTTATATTAAATTAATAAAGAATATGAGTTGGAACAAAACATGTTAACGTTTTCTAGTTGATCAACTTGGTTTGAGGCTTCAAAACACTTTTCCTTTGACAAGTTCTGTTTGAAGCTTTAAACAGAGAAGATTAACAAAACTTTTTTGTACTCTATAATTTTCTCATTTTTCCAGTAGTAATGCATTTAGTTTATAAATTGTCTTTTCTTAAGTATTTAACTTTTGCAACGTGTTTCAGGAAAATGATTTGATGCTTTGAATTTAAGAGGTCAAGTAAAGCCTGGGTTTATAATATTTGAGAAATAAATTTGACCGCTCCATTAAGTACGATTCTTTAAATTAGTTTGACAATTTTTTCTCCTTAAATATGTGCTTCAGTGGTAACTTAAGCTTGGAAAAGATCTGCTCCATCTTCCCTTGAAATGTAGAAATGCATTATCCTAATAAAGTTTATGAAGCTTTAAGTAAAACACAGTAATTGCTTGAAGTCGTTTTAAAAGAAATTAATTTTACAAATGATTCAAGTTCAGCCATCTCTGCAAAATGTTACAAAACACACGTAACGTATTTGTGGTATACAATATTTGTTTGAAGGGCAAAGTAGATATTCTTTGATGTTCCGCTCTGATATCGCCTTACTGACAACTCTTAATATATAAGATAACACACAAATAGTTAACATATGAGATAAAAGTATCAGCGTTTTCAAAATTTTGCTGTTTTAATACTTGGTATTATCTTGGGAGTCCAAGTAATTAATGGATATAAGTTCATTAGTTGTATACGCGATTGTAAAGCAGCCAATCGGCGTGTTAGTTACAGCATTAAATATCAATGTTTATTATTATTTCTGTGTAGAAACAGGATCAGGTCCTCCGTTCTTTGTCCATTTTTGCACCGTGTTTAATATTCATTAATTCGTAGCTGCGAAGCTCATTTCTGTTTCGACATTTTTCTGAAGGTTCTAAATATTATAATCAGGGTACAAAACTTCAATACCTAAAAATATTTTGTAATTCTGAATGCATGTTATCTAATCTCCATCACCCTAAGTACATGATTCCATGCTGCTATAATTAAGAACAGACATGTTATAGGTTTCTGATGAAAGAGACATCATTACATGCTTTTTAAATATTTATTTTGTACTCTCCTTTCCTGATTACCTTCCAGACCGTTTCTCTCATTATCTGTAAATGAATAGACTCGAATAGTATTACTTTTTTATCCTTGTTTTCTTGTTCGTGAAAAAAACGCTAGTTCAATAAGCATCGATATATTTTCAGTTGTCTTCAAGTGTTCTTTGATAGCTGAATATTCGAATAGTTGAACATTTTCAACTTACCAAATTTTTATTTCCATATTATTATTTATAATTCAAATAATTTGTTACGCTGAACTAGGCAATTCTTATGGAAAGATGAAAGAAAAAGGTATGAATGTTGTAAATTACAAATATTGAATTGGAAAAGACTTTGAGATCCAAAAGTTATTCCTTCGGGAGATTTCAGCTTAATAACTAGAAAAATGCAGCGTTTTTGCACATCTAACACTTCGTGTTTTGCTTAGAATCGTGTAGTGTAATAGAATCATGGGCTCAGTTTTTTTTTTTTTTTTTTTTTTTTTTTTTCAAAAAAGAAGAGTAATTTTCTTTACCGTAATTTATAACTTCAATTTTTTTTCCGCTACAACGATTTAGTATCATTGAATATGTTAGTTTTTTGTTTCTTTTCTTTGCCTTTCTTTTGATAAAGAGGCCCACCAGCAGCCGAGCGGTAAAGTCGCTGAACACGGGTAGTTCGGTCCGAGGTTCGAATCCCGCGAACGGGCTGGCTGCATGGGTGTTTTCGTGGTTTTCCCCATGTGTAACGTGTATACGAGCCAGTTTCCCTTAGAAAGTCCTCCACGAAAGGCATCCCTCCTCTTAGGCAGATAGCCCTAGTGTGCTTTGCCATAATTAAATACACCACCACCACCACCTTTATCTTTTAGAAATTTTCTTCTTCTTGATCTAAAACGTTTCATGGCGTTTCATAACTTCTTGAAGCGCAGATTCTGTCAATTTTAACAATAAACTTACAGTGTAGTAGATTTCCTCAATATTAAATATTTATCTACTGTTTGACACCAATCCTTTAAACTTTCATAGGAATAATCTGAAAATAAAACGAAGATCAGTATGATTTTACTTGGATTTGAAGAGTAATCATGAAATTAGAGTAGTTTTGACTCTAATTTCATGACTTTTAGCTAACACTTGCATATTAGTTTTGCTTAGAAATACATAGCCATTTAATTATACTCTCAGAGAAAAGGCATGCACAAGGGGTCTTCTATTTTATGCCATTCATAGCATTATCTTTCTCACATTTCAAACTTTAAAAGTGCATTTTTCAACTGAATGCACACTTTTTACCTCAGAAAGAGGCAGAAGATGAAAATTATGACCTATTTCCTGAAGGTAAAATTGCCCTCTAAAGACATCTCTTAATTTTCTTTTCCTCTGTTTAATTTTGTATTCATTTACATTTAAATAGCTATTAGTATTCAGATATCAGTTGTTTGCACGTAGAGGCTTGGTAGAGGCACGTACATGGTTGGATATATATGAACAAAATTTTAACGGTTTTAAGGATGAATCAGATTACCTTCTGTTACTGTAAAAAGCATAATCAATAAAAGGCAATCAATTTTAATAAAAGCCACTCTCAAATAGTTAAAATGTTAAAATTTTAGTGAGTTTTTTGAAAGGTTATGAAATCAGAAAAAAAAAGAAGAGAAAGTTTTGCTTCCCATTGATTTTCTGGCTAGTTCCATATTTTTCTACAGAGAGTTCTAGCATCGCATTGACATTAATTCTAATCCGCGCCTCTTCAAAGTAAGAAGCTGATTAAGAAAAACAACTGTGAATTAAAATAAAGCCACTCCAGAAAAAATTATCTTAAAAATTAAAAGTGGATATACAGTATTTCAGAATGAAAAGATGTAAAGGGGTATGAAATTAAATTTAAGAATTGTGTCATGCCCGTATATCCGTGTGGGTGTTTGTGTTACATGCAATATACAATTTTCGATTTATACAGTCAAATCAGTACTCCAATAGGGCTTTGTTTTTACTTTAATCTAAACATAATACATATTAACAATACATTAATTATGCTTTCAAATTTATGTATTTATTTATTGTCATTATATGTCCGCATGAAAAACTTAGTGCCAAACGGTTTTATGTGTGAAGTCGGAAACATTTATATCTATCTACGTACATAAGAAAACAGTGAATCTTTGTTAGAACACTTTTTCGTTTGTAACACTGAAGTTCTTTTTAGAATATTCTAAAAGAATTAATCAAAAGTCAGTGGGATACTCTAGAAATCTCTATCAAAATTTTAAGCTTAAGTATGTTCATCTGTATCTTGAGAGTAAATATTTTAATTTAGAATTTTGAAATTTTAAAATCACCCAGCATAACTGTTATCGGTTGCACGGGATGCTAACAGATTATTTTTGTTACTTAACATTTCCTACGACTGTGAACAATATTTTAAATTTTCTGTTGCTAAATGGATATTGTGAAAGAATACCAAAATGAAATCTTTTGGCAATTTACCGGAAATACTCTGAAACTTTGCATCTGCTAAATGCTAGATGCTGCAGATATTAACGTTTGGGACTATTTGTCTGTTAAATATTAGAATTATAAGATATTGTTATAAGTCTTTTCAGAGATGCACGAAGAAATAACAAACAAGAAAGCTTCTGGATTAGATTGATTCTATTAGTTATATAATATATTCCGGCGGTGGCTCATCTAATAACAAATACAGAGAGTGCTTACATATTTTTCGAACGATTTTATAAAGTATTAAAAAAGCAAGTGCTTTGGAATAAACATTTCTGGAGACAGCTTATTATTTGAAATAAGTAATATTATCTGCTACTTTTCAATTTATTTTTCTTTTGAAAGGTCATATGTAAACAAGCTGGGGATTTGTAGAGACATTAGGTTAAATGGAAAAGCCGGAGAGATGAAAAATGAGCAAACATGGAATCGAATACGTGCCCAGCGTCCTGACCACCAGACCACGAAGGCATGCTAAGAAGGAGGGAGAAATACCTTATATACTCCCCCTTTTAAAGGGCTACTGGAGTTTCCAGGAGACCCAACCGCCAAATACTGGGTGAGGAGAATCATCATCCACCACCCATTTAGTTCAGGCGCCAATGTAGACTCATTAGGCTCGCAGTGTACCCATTTTTTTTTCGCAGTGTACTATCACTGAAACTTGATACGTAAAATTTTATTCATTTACGTGTTAATTAATACAAGTGATCATTTCTTGATAAAAGTGAGTTTAGATCAACAAGCTTGCTTTACCAAGTGTGTGTAAATGTAATACATGTAAGTTCTATATGTAAGTCAAATAAGTAAATCTTTTCCAATTAAGAGCTTAATTAAATTAATTCTCCTTCTTCCAATTCCAATCCATACCAAACTACCTTACTCAACGGATTTTTTTTTCCTGAACTTAAAACTCTAAATAGAAAATAATTAATTTTTAATTGCAAGCATAAATAAAAAAATTACTGATAGAATTTTTTAGTGGGCTGACTTGACAAATTGCTATTATTCTAAAAATAGTTTCTCCATCAGCGTTTGAAAAATAAATTGCTTAAACGAGACTGGAAAGAAGAAGTTTTAAATGTTTTAGATGGCGTGTACAGCCAGCAATATTATAAATCTATCCTTAAATAAGGTTCATTTTTCTCTAAAAATATCTGAACATGTGAAAGTACGCAGCGTTGAATTTTTATCATTATGCCACAAAAGTGATTTAAATTTAAAAAAATAATCGTATATTGTTATTAGGTTTCTTCTTCATCTATTTTGTTTATAATTGCAACGTTTCTTAGAATACATTCACCACTAACAAAAAAACAATTCAAGTTAATTATTTAAACTTTAAATGGTGTTAAATTTAAAATTGCTTTAAAAAATATTATATAGGTACCCCCATGTTTTAAGGGAGTTCGCCTTTTAACATTATTCCGTTCTTCGATTTACAAAAGAAATCCGTCTTCATCAAAATAATGTAAAGTGGAATATCATTCATCTTTTGTTTTATGCAAAGACTAATAAAAAAATATACTTGAAAATCGTACAGATGAAAGAGCATGTAGGTTTAGGGAAGTTTTACAATACGTGTATAAGTATATGTAGAAAAAATACATAAAAATATATTAGTATACATTTTTTGCATAGTTGCCATACACAAAAAGTTTTTTATACTTGTCATATGCAAAAAATACGGCAGTCTAAGTATGCAGGCATACTGTCGTCTTTCAAGTTTCTCACGGCAAAGCAGAGCAGAAAAACAAACCTCGAGTTTGGACACTGGAGCAGCCAGAGTGATTTGACATCTATAATTGTGATTATTCTCTCTTTCCCCTTCCTTCTGCATCTCTCACTATCTAATATCTAAAAATTTTGTTTAATGCATCATTGTCACAGCCAATGAACGTTAAACCTTCCTGTGCACTCCCTTTACCCAATTTCTGGATATAAAGCCACACTGTATATACGTTTTCTGTTTATGAAAGCTACATATGATAATTGCATCATTCTTTCTTTTAGCGCTATATACATTGTAGAATTATTACTGTTATTTATATTTGGAACTTTACTGTGACTTCTAATGTTTGTGAAAAATGCAGCGCCACGAAAGAATTGTCGGACATGGATGAAATTTATTCTACATATTTACTGACAGTGGTACAAATCAATGATCAAATTTACAAAAAGAGAGAGAGACAAAATGTCGGATATCAGTTCATTGTGTGTCCTCCAAGCTGAGCAATGAGAGCCTGTACACGTCGTACAGTTGAATCATACAGGTTCCGAAAGTAATCCCGGGGACTGGCATCCCATATGGCTTCGACTTAACGCCAAAGTTCAGTCTTTGTATGCCCTACTACCTGTACGAAGGAGTCGTCGACTGATGAAATTCCAGACCTGATCAATGGCCGATGTATTCGGAGGAAAAAGCAGGCCATGGAAGAAGCGAAACCTTGTTTTGCTCTAAACAAGGCAAAACTTGTGCAGTCTGAGAAACATGTGCAAGGGCATTATCCTGCTGAAATACAGCGCCCGGAATGTGTCGAAGAATGGGAAGGACCTCTGGCTCCACAACTTCCCTTATATAGCGATCATTGCGTATGTCGTCGCCGGCAACCCGCACTCGATGGGATCGACACTTATACCCAATAGCTCCCCATTCCACAATGCCAGGCGTTTGTGGATAAACACTCGCACTGTGGGATCAGACTTTCCCCTCTGTAATGTCTGACGCGTACTCTTCCATCATTGTACTCCAGATTGAATCATCCAGATTCTTCGTAAAAGATAATGTACTGTCACGGGGGCATGCCACACACTGTTTTGTGCCCACAGAAGTCGGAGTCGTCTGTGATTCAACGACAGGGGAATTCTGCGCAGAGTAATCCTTGCACGCAGTTTATGCTGCTACACGAGAGGACGCTGTACGATCCGTCACAGCCATGCGGATGAGGGGTCTTCCGCCCCCTGCCGTTATGCTATTGCGTGCCCCAATGCCAGGATTTTGCCTTATTTGGTTCTTCTCTGTCCATTTCTTCCAAACACGCATCACTGCTGTGACACTGCGCTGCGTGCGAGCTGCTATTGCTCGATACGAAAGTCCACCCTCTCGCATGCCGACAATGCGGCCTCGTTCGAACTCCGATAGTTGTTTGTCTGGTACCCTTCGCTGTTGACGAGACATATTGACCACTAATTAAAAGTTCATCGCAAACAGAGGACGATAAACAGAGTTAAACGCAACTTTACAGTCCTTTAGTACGTATAATAAGCGGTCGGTTCTCATTCCACGCATTCGCAATCGCTTTGTAATTCTAATCCCTTGCAAGTCTTATCTCATTTTGCACTTCCTGTAAGTTTGGTTCAATTTGCATAATTCCTTCAAGATGTTGCAATTTATAAACATTATTGTAGTTCCGGTTTCCCTACCAGAATCCAAATGAGGTAGAAAGAGATAGTATTTAAAGGAAGGTTTAGAGTGTTTAATTCAGAGCGTGTTATTTCTCTCGAGGCTACGTTACTAGGTTAGCTATCGCAAATAATATTGCATTATTATGCTTTGCATTACAATTGCTTATATTTGAATTGTTCCGGCGGTAAGAAACTTTGAAACAACTTCGGGTTAAATCTTGTGTAGCTCTTGGCTACTTGAGTTATTTTTAATTTGAAATCTAAATTTACCATTTCTTTAAGTTACATCGCCACAAGTGATTGGCTGATTTATAAGCAAGAGTCGTATATTTATGCTCAAAGTACTGATCTAATTAAAAGGTTTGTTTAAACCTTCTCAAGGTCTGTCGTTAACTTCAGATGCAGTGATAATTCACTCTCGGTCTGTTAAGAAATTGAATTCAGTTTATAATGCCAAAGCAAGTCAAATTTTACAACGTGTTCTCTATATGACAGACTTTATTTTTTTTCGTTTGGAACTTGGGAATTTGAAAACATTTTCCCTTAAAACTAATGATAATGGATGCTCTTTTCAGTTTTTAATGAAATTAATGTAATGATAATGAATGCTCCTTTAATTTTAATTAATGCCCTTTTCAATTTTAAAGAAGAGGCTTCACAGACTTTTAGTTTCCAAAAGCTCTAGTTTGTCAAATAATGTTTCGAAACACAGTTGAAGCTTGCATATTATTTACATAATATATGAGTGCTTAGTGAATATTTCTGATCTTACTAATAATTAAACTTTAAAAACTTTTTATATGCTCCAGTCTTTAAAGGTATACTGTAAAATATATTGAATGCAATAATTCTGTATAATTATTCAGATTTATAATTACTAATACAGTTATATCAAAAATACTTCCTAGAAACTGAAATATTATGAATACGGACTTGGAAAAATTACTGAGTATGCTAAAACTTTAAATATTGAAACTGCTTTCAAATACACTTTATCATGATCTCTTGAGAGTGCATGTTTTTATTTTTGAGGACAATGACCTTTTTTACATTAAAAATCAGCATCTGAATGATGAAGCAGTTCTCTGATGATATATTCGATTTGATATAGTATTACTCTTCAGACTTTGCATTTCTTCTTTAGAATTGCTTTCGTTATAACAAATCAGGATATTACTTCCAAGTTTTTCTATAAACATTTTATATTAGTCTGACGTAGTTTAAGTTTTATAGTGCTAATTTGATAGGTATAGTTGTTAATGATGCTGGTTGTCGTAATGGATGAGCCTGGGTTCGAATATTGGAGAAGAGTTGGATGTATACAAGTGTATAGTATCTTTGCTGCATGGGAGACATTTCAAATACTCGATGAGCCATAAATCCTGTGAAGTTGTTTGCTGGTTGGGAAAGAGTTAAGAAAACTTTTAATCCGTCTCTCAGAGGTTCTTCGTCAAACCTGGGAAGGAAATAGGTCGAGAAAGTCGTACGGTTAGCTATGAGGCACTCAAGGCTCATGCCAATGGCAGATACCAATGTATGCTCCCCACAAATACAAAATTCGTGAATTGTTTCTGATATTACTATAAGACAAGTGAGATAAGTCACAAATAAAAGACTTTGGAGCAGAACGCTTATTATAACAAGTTTTTCTGTTGTTATATTTGAAAGGAAATTCTTCTTAATATCAGCAGTGTTACAAGCACCTAACTTTTGCTTTAGTTAGTATTATTTAATCAGCCTAATTGCTGTAACTGATTCCATTTATCACTAAATTTTCATAGGTAATCTTCATTATTTTATATTTATGTATAATAGATTAGAGTAATTATTTGTAAATAAAATAATATGCATATTATATATATATTCAAAAAAAATTTTAAGTAATTCCTTCTGCAAAATTGCTATCTCAGAAAATGTATTATTTTAAGCAGCTGTTTAGCTTTTTAAAAAAATAACATTTCTACGCAAAATCATTTTGACTCTTTTTTTTTTTTAAGTTGGCGTGGTATGCTATGACATATTTGCTGTTGCTCATAAAATATTCGACATAACAAATTGCATCTTGTGTGAAATTTTTGCGTAACGTAAATTTGGTTAGTATATGTACATTAATTAAAAACACATCTTTATAATAACTGTAATCATTCATGTGCTAGCAAAATGAGTGTCCTGGGTCTACGTTTAAAGTCTACGTCTACTACGTCTTCGTGTGAACGAGAACAATATTTTATCTCTATATTTTTATTTTATTTGAAGAAAGCGTGAAAGATTATGTCAAACCATATTTCGATGTGCAAGGTGTCAAACTTACAGCTATTATTTCCAATTTCCTATTATTCTCATATTTCAAAAAAGAGAAGTCTGTAAAAATGTGATGAGTGCTTCTTCGGTGATAGAAAAGCGTAAGACCTTTTAAAAATGTAGCTGATTCTCCTACAGTATTTGATGAATCCTGTAGATAATAATCCCCTCCAAAAATCTGTAAGATCGCTATATTAAAAAATACAAGTGTCCAACACTTTTATGACAGGGATTACGCACCAAAGTTTTGATCATGATAAATATTTCATATATTAGCATTTTAAAATATTAAAAAATTAATAAACTAAATTCAATATTTTGGTAGTGTACATACCAAAGTCCTAGACACACAGTCAATAAAGTTGAAGCTTCATAATGTACATTCTGAATAATTTCTGTACAATTGCGAATGAAAAAAACTGAACTTTCGAAAGAGCAGGGGTATCTTTTATCTACATTTAACTTTAATACCGTACCCAATCCGCATCAAATCAGAAGAGGTTATTGTAAGCTAAGTATGTTATGCGTAAAAGGAAAATAGAAACGGAATCTAAACGACTTGACCTCTTAATCTATAAAACAATCGAAGTAAGATCTTTGCTTCTGCGACAAAACACTAAACCACTATTTCAACTTATAAATTGCTGTCTCATTTAAAATATACATACAAGACAGATTTTTAAGATGTTGTAGAGATATTAGGCATTTTTTGAAAGCAGGAGAGATGAAAAATGAACAACGCCTTTGCCGGGAATGGAACCACGGACCTCTGGAATATTCGCCCAACGTGCAGACCACCACACCACGAAGGCATGCCAAGAAGGCGAAAGAAATACCTTATAATGTAACCGTGGAAAAGTTAAATTTTACCAAAGTACATGTATGTTCGGTATGTTAGAAATGTTACATGCATCTCTACTGATAGTGCATCACATTAATCAAATAGGATCTTAGAATAGTGTCATGTAAATGTTACCAAATCTACGTAATCCCCAGAATTCAGATCTGATAAAATTTTAAAGCTCCCAAAATTTATTTTCTGGTATATTCTTCAAAAGTTAAAAAAAAATTCTAAACAAGTAAAAACTTGATTCTGGAAAAACTGATTTAAAATTTGCGGTATCTAAATATAAATATATATTGAGAATTCTTTAGGAATGCTTTACTTAATAAGTGCATTTCATGTTTCATGAGCATTTGTTAGTAATAAACCCATGATTTCATAAAAATGCTGAGAATTTAAAGCCGCACAGTTCGGGTCCTATTGTCTGAAAGGAGCCCCCAGGATCGAATCCATTTCCATTTCATTCTAATCTGTTATGCGCTGATATTTGCTATCATTGCCATTCCAGATGAAATCCCTCTTTAATTAGTGCATCTGTTATTATTTGTTCAAATGATTTTAAGCTGAGTATATCTATGAAGCTTCAATAACATGTCATATCTGAAGTAGAATTCCTCTTTTCCACTCAGTTATTTATTATAGAAGGATGCCTGAACTGTAAAAATTTGGTTTGCTCAGCAGAAATGTTGTATCAGTTAATGCATTCGTTATCACTGGGGTTTCGTTCATTTATCATTCTTAGGCCCCGCATTGTGGGGAATTGGCCTTATAAAAATCTGCCTTGGTGATACGAAGTTTACTTTACAGTATGGATGGTAGCTACATGCACCTTCTGTGGTCGCTGTTTGGTGTGATCCCTATCAAAGACATTGACCAGATGAGCTACCATAAATTTACCAAGTGGACTGGCCATGTTTTCCTCGGGGCATACTTGGTAACAGCGATGACAGTCATGATAAACATGCTAATCGCCATGATGAGCCGATCTTTTGAGGACATTGAGGTATTTTATTTGACCTTTTAAGGATGAAGGCACCAGAAAGTGAGTTTTAAAAATGTTTTGCGTTTAGAACATTCTGCTGAATTGGTCTACTGATACATAATGGCCACTGTTTCTAAAAGCAGGATATTTGAATATATAATGCTTGATTCTGAAAGTCACATTGTGTTATTTGATTTTTTTCTATTAAAATATTCAAGTTAATTTAGTTTTTCCAGAGGTACAAATTACCATATTTCAAATTTTGCAAGAGTGCAAATTAACATTAAAAGAGCAGTAGTAAATCTTAAGGTGTCAAAATTCCAGAGGCAAGCTAAATAATAAAATGAGACTCAAATCATGAAACAGAACATGCAACCATTTTAACCATCAAATCTCACTATTAATTAATTTAGAAAGAAAGACAGCCTGAAGTACGCTTGCGGACTATTCAGCGATTATTTAATACAGGGTAGTCATAAAAAAAAGCTTCTCCGGTATATAAACCCCCTATCGGCCTATCCACTCAACCAAAAGAAATGAAATTCAGTTACTTTTTTTTTTTTTTTTTTTTTTTTTTTTTTGAGGGGGGGAAGGTAGGCGCTTGAGATTGTAATGATTTAAAACAACAGAAATCTCACGGTTACGGTTACAGTGAAAACATTTCAAAATTTTCGAATGGCAACACCCACTTTCCGCCTTCAATAAATAACCGTAAATGGCATTGGAACGATACACGTATGGCGAAAATTGTCGCCGCCAAAGATTTGCAAGAAAAAGCTTTGTAAGGACCAACGATAACACAGAGAGGAGGTGCATTGACACATTTCGCGTAATTCACAAAATGTATAGTACGATTACTGTAGTTCAACGGCGTACTACAAAACGTGACGCCCTCAGTTTGCATGTACCACCAAAACCACGGTCAGGCTATCTTTTCTGCTGACTTTTCCTTATCGATTCCAGTGCGTTCAGATGTTGCAACATGGAGGTGAGTAACAGCGTGTCAACTTTGCGAATGTTTTCCTCATCAAATGTGGTGAAGACAACAGATGGCGACTGCGAATATTATGGACGAATGAGGAACGTTTCTCATTAACTGGGAACGTAAATTCCAAGAACTGCGATCAATGGGCTGGCGAAAATCCTAACGATGTGTCACCAGCACCTTTACACGAAACTAAATTGGCTGTGTGGTGCGGCATCGCAAACACATTCGTTCCGTACTTCTTCGAAGTAGACACTGAAACAGGTATGAAAAACGTGTTCTATCACAAGTGCTCGGTATACAACAAAGGTGGTGCAAAAATAAGTAATTTTACAACTGCAGTAGGGAAACGTTCTTAATGACATTGTATGGATGCAAGATTGTGATGCTCCACACGTCGCCACATGTGTTCGGCAAGTGCTGCAACAGCACTTTGGAGTTAGAGTCATCTCAGCAGTTTGGTGGATACCGCGATCCTTCTACCTCACGCCAATAGATTTCTGGTTCTTGGGTTATCTGAAATCTAAGGTGTACACATCAAGTGTATGAGATTTGTCAGAACTGAAAGATGCCATATAAAAGTGAAGTTATAGAGATACCTTGTGCGGTAGTGCGGTTAGTCCTTTACAATGGTCTTTTTTTTTGGGGGGGGCAAACGCTTAACGCAGGCAATTTTCATCATGCGTGTATCATTCCAATGCCGTTTATGGTTTCTCAATGTACTGATTTATTTAAGCTGAATGTACTGATTTATTTATTTAAGACAAATGGTGTAATTTGCCATTCGAAAATTTCGAAATACTTTCACTGTTACCGTAACGTTGACAGCTTTTCAAATATCTGAAATTTAATTTTAATTGGTTGAGAGGATAAGCAATTATAGGGTTTATATGTCGGGTAAGTTTTTTTTATGACTACCCTATACATCCTGCGTATGAAATTATGCTGAAGGGATTAACTGTCACTTATAAATCAGTTATAATCTTGTGACTTAAGCATATAGCTCAGGATAAGATTGATATTTCCACTGAGACATCACTGAAGAATGAGATTTCGCAAAATAGCTGCACTATTACAAATAACCAGGAATGAGTATTTTAATTGCTTTGGGGTAAAGAAGCATTTTCTAAGAGTAAGCTACAGAATGACTTAATGTGTAACATCTTGCTGACAAAATATTTTGTAGATAAATATTTAATTTACGACTAAACAACAACGAAATATATTACTGATATTAATTTCACGTAACGATCCATTGGTGCAACTATACTCATATATGAGAACATTTTCTGTCAGAACTTTATCTACTTGTTATCAGAAAAGAGATGAGAAAACTAACAGTTAGATAATAAAACTGCATACAGTATATGCATTTTCCTGCTATATCTATTGGGCAACGTGATTATACACTAATGTGATTATACACCAAACAAATATAAAGGAAATTTAACTGTTAGCCATGAAAAATTTGACACCATGAAGATCCAAAATAGGACACCATTTCAAGAAATATCAAAGCCATACTTACTGGCCAAATAATACTAAGTATAAGAGCGAACTCATTAAAATTACAGAGCCGTTAGATTTGTCGGGCATGAAGAAATCAGTATTTTGTGCAGTAGCCATAATTGGCAATAATTGTTGTGATAGCATAGGCATTGAAAGAGATAGGCTTTAGATACGCACATGAGGTATGTCAATCTGTACTATTTCCACATGTCTGGTATAGCCGTCCCCGGCATATACTTGACAATTCGTTTGCTAATTACCCATAAGTTATGTTTGATGGGCAACTCATTGAAATAACGGACTGACAAAAGCAGTAGTCCAACCTGCTAAGCAATGAAGAATTGTTGATCGTTGAGTGTAGAGTCTAATCGGGCATTGTTCTATTAAAATTTAACCACGGGTAAGGAAGGAAAAGGCTCTCCTTTAAAACGAAGGAAGGGCAATAAGCTCCAAAACTTCATAGTTCCAGCGGTTGATGTTGCGTGTGTTGGCAATGAGAATTAAGTGGTTGTCTGTAAATTCCAATAGGACCAACAACTATAACCCCAGCTGATGTATTTGCAGGACGATTCATAATGCAAAGGCATGTGAATATATAACAGTTCATATGCATATGCATATCTGTCAGCACGGGGCTGCCAGACTTAGATACGAAGATATCGGTATTGTAGGTATAATCAAGATTCGTTTGAAAAGATAATTTTATGCCGTTTGTTTGTCCATGTTCAGTGCACCATTGAACGCCTGTGGTATACAGCCAACGGTAATCACAGCAATTGTTGTCATGCAAAGGTTCCTCTCCTCTGCAGACAACGTCAAATGGTACGTGCGGAAACGGTAAGCATTGCAGCACAAATTCAAATCACAGGCTTGCGTAATGGCATGACAATAACCATGGAATCAGGGTATTTTGTACACAAACTATGGTAGAATACATCCTAATTCCATGGTTCTTGACATGGCATTACTGGTGCCTGTTATTTGCATATCTGCTCCAATGCTTATCATTTTCACATGCACTATCTAACTCAACAGATCCTAATTTTTGCATTTCTTGAGTTTTCTGTGTAATCTGTTATTGTCATGCGCCCAATATACCTGCATCTGTTCGGTGATGTGACGAAGCTAGTGCAATTGTTCTCATCGCTCTGTCCCTCCTGCATTTATGGGTTCCATATGCACATCACTGTGGTTTTATTTCGTCCAGTCACCGATTTCATGGAGGAATAATCCTCAGTCTCCATAAGCCACAATTCTTCCTCTGTCAAAAACTCATAAACTTGCTAGGAAGGCTATTTTTTTCTCCCCAACGAGGCATATTGTAAGCTTTCATGCAAATGAATAGCGGCAAAACACGTAATTCCTGTAACTAAAGCAGCCTGCTGTTCTTCCTTTTTATAATACTTCTAACTGGTGTTACTGATGTTCAAGAACTGCATATGCGCTGCAGAACTAATCATTTCCATCTCCTATCAACATGCTTCAAATTTCAAGCCTATTTGATGCTTATTTCATGGTGTTGAATTTTAAATGGCCAGAGGTGTAATACAAGACTATGCACTTCAATGACTGTTAAGTTTCTCAAGAAACTTAGGATGTATTTTGGTAGCAGACTTAGATAGTTAAGATGCAATTTGGTAGAAGACTTAGGAAAAGTAAAATTACAACTATTTTGCTAATGACTTTATCAGAATAGTACAAAAACTATCTTTAACGATTGAATTGTAATATAAATGCACTAGTAATTGAGTTCAATCATCTACCTTGAGAAAGTAGAAAGTAGCAATGTTCATCCCGTATCACAGCTGCTAAATAAAAATAATCTTATCAGTTATATAGACTGCCAAAAAAATACTAATAACAGATGAAAGAAATGTTGTAGAAGACTTCAAATAGAAACATTCGAGATGGAAGCAAATGAATTCGAAAACTCTCTTTTATAAGAATTAAACCACTTCAATTGAGAACAGCATTTTAAGGTGGTAAATTTCCTATTTAAGAAAACATCTGAAGCGAAATACACATAGATTTCACATGCAAGTTATTCAAAAAAAAGTGTCTACAAAATTTGCTTCTTTAACTATTGATCTTAAACACATATCATGTATGTCCAGCTCCCAAATCTCTCAAAATAAAGTAGAGAATATTAGAACATTCTATGAACAGTTTCAATACCATTGGGTGGAAAATTCGATAGATATAAATTTCACTTTTTTTTATGGTGGGTACTAGCCATTTTTAGACTTTCGCCAGGCCAGAAGTGGTGAACATTTTATTATGGAAGCACCTAAAAGGCGGTCGACGTTACCTCCTATGAAGGGGACAGACATTTTACATTTATGCCTTCTCCGGGATTGGAACTCGAGCCCTTCGATATCGCAGTCGGCTCCCCTAACCACTATACCGTTTAGGCATTAACTTTTTATATGGCAAAATAAGATAAAGAAATTCTAGTTAGCAAAATAATCATTATTCTTTGATAAATTAAATACAAAGTGTTCCATAATGCTGCGTGCAATGTTCGTGAGAATATTAGAAAGAAAATTTGTTAACTTAAATCAGTTTTCAATGCCTTTTTTCCACCAAAATCTAATATTCCTTAAAATTTTCTTTAGAATTCAAAAAGTAACTACAAAAACTGTTTCCTCGTTCAAAACTAAGCTAAAACTGTTCTCATAAAATTATTTATCTTCTTTTGAGAAACACCGTAATTAAATGCATTTGTAAGGAAATAAGACCTGTAGCCACATTTTCCGAATAATCAGTATATCCTTGTTTGAGTGGTACTATATCTTGCGTGTATGTGCAGCTGGACACTGTGCTGTCTAGACAGCTCAGAAAAGTTTCAGTTATTGTATATATATAAATTATTGTTTTGGTTTGTAATAAATTAATACTTTTCTTTATGTAGCGTACTTAAAAGTAAAGGTAATGTATGGTAAAATTATTCAGAAATTTATATTCATATTAATTTTAAATTATTGTCCTTTACTCCATAAATTAACTGTCAGAAAGTCGATTTTTAAATTTTAAACTGCATAGAATTGTGTTCCTCAAGTATTCGCAAATAACAGTGTGATATCTTTGAATATTTTACTTAACATAATCTTATATGAAACATATAACATGTGAAAACAGCAAATGTTTCTTTAAAGTTAAGCATTCCATCACTTAAAAATCTCAGAAACTGGATTATATATTCAAACAATTACATCTTTTCATTCACAAAACCGTCAACAGTATTTCTATTTACACATTTCTAAATGATTAGCGTTGGCCTAACTTGCTCAAACTGTCAATATCCAGTGCCGTAAAACGAGCTATTTTGAAACAATATCTCTTGGGTTGGGGATAAATTTCACTTCAGACAAATTCGCCCACCAGCGGCCGAGCGGTAAAGACGCTGAACACTGGTAGTTCGGTCTGAGGTTCGAATCCCGCGAACGGGCTAGCTGCATGGGCGTTTTCGTGGTTTTCCCCATGTGTAACGTGTATACGAGCCAGTTTCCCTTAGAAAGTCCTCCACGAAAGGCATCCCTCCCTTTAGGCAGATAACCCTCGTGTGCTTTGCCATAATTAAATGCACCAGCACCATCAGACAAATTCCGCATGTAACTATGCCGCATTTGCACTATGTGTCTATGTGAATGCGTGTAAGCTCTGTCTTTTTAATTTTCTGGAGAAAGAATATGCAGTTATATTTTATTACGCATGTGTGTGTGAGCGTGCAGACATGCATACAATAGGGTTATTTTCTGGCGAGAACAAGCAGTTGTGTCTTGTTATACACGTCGACACAGACACATAAGTATAATAGAGTATTGTTGCTTTTATTAGCCAGAAAATTAGTGAGACTGAACTTACATCTCTACGTATAAAAAGCCATATCATTTTACTAAATTTCTTTAGTAAATAGCATTTTTCGAAGCGCATATTATCAGCTGAATTCAAGCATTCGCTAACTGAAATATTTAATTGCGAATTCAGAGCATTAACGAATAAGTATCGAAATTCCTGTACTGAAACTACAAATGAATAATTGTTAAAACTTTAATAACAGGTCGGTGTATTATTACGTCATTAGCATGTCTGAATCTAACATACTTAAGTTTATTCCTTTTTTACTGTCTACAATATTGTTTCCCAAGAAAACTAGAAATATGATAATTATCAAGGAAATGTTTTTTCCGCTGCAGTTAGTGTAAAGATATTTAAATTTATATCTACTGTGTCTTCCTTCCCTGCAAATATCGTTTGTTTCAAACTTTGTCCTTTTTATTTGGACATCCCATTTCAATGCCGTTATTGATAAATCCTTTGAGTGAGCCAATGATTTATTGTTAGGTGGTATAGCGGGAGTTATTTTTATAGAATTTTGCTACAGTGTTTTTTTTTTTTTAAATTTAGTATGCATGTATTTTTTAAACTAGCATCTGTGTACAAAAATAAATTACCTTTGACGAAACAATTTATTATTTTATATTAAGCATACATCACATATTATGTTACTGATACTATTAAATATTTTAAAATATAAATAATATTAAATGTGATAGAAAAATAAAACATTTGTATGCACAGGCTAAGAACAAGTAACACAGAATTTTGTTGAGCAATTGTGTGTCAATAATATATACCTCTCATACTGACTTATATGCTTAATTTATTATGTACTTCAGATTCAGTACGAACGCCTCGGATTTTAATTTAA
Organism: Stegodyphus dumicola; assembly: GCF_044657685.1. Lineage (NCBI taxonomy): Eukaryota > Metazoa > Arthropoda > Arachnida > Araneae > Eresidae > Stegodyphus > Stegodyphus dumicola. Next base: position 190,883,443 of record NC_140781.1, read on the forward strand.
TGCATGCCACAAAACTCTAAAACACGCAGCATTAGATTTCTATCATTTTATCTCTACGTTCACATAAAAACTTAGCTTTGCAGCCGAAGTATGCATATTAAAATCTGAGCCGATTCTGTGGAGTTTTATCTTCGAGGAAAAATTAATTGCGGTTTGCAACCAGTTGCAACAATCTTATTCATTCACCGTTATTCAAATTTACGGCCGTCATTCAAATCATCATCCAGAAAGTATGCTACCTTTTGATACATTAAGTAACACTAAGTGTTTTGAACTTTTACTGCAGAATGTACCATTGAAATTTCTTTATTGAATTACTTCACGGATACGTCATTAAAATAAGACTCATAAAAAAGGAGGCAGTATGTACACCCATAAATGAAGGTAAATAAACAGCTACAGTTTATAGCGCTGGTTACAAATGGTTTCATTGGTTACGATAACTAGTCATACTCTGTTTCGACGGCCGGTATTTAAAAATAAAGAGCGAAACCTGTCGACTAATTCTGTGTGACTACGACAACCAAACTACTGTGATGACTTGAAAGTACCTTAATGGTAAATTTTTCGTCTTTGAAAATTCCATCTTATTTGGAAAACCTATGGCGAAAAAAAATAATTATAATCACAGAAAGAAAATGACTGGTGATAAACATGCCTATGTTTGTTCATATATTTTGTAAAGATCTGGCAGTCCACTTCCAAGAATGTATGTATAATAAGTCAGCATCAGATAGAATTTAAAAGGAGAGATGAATATACAGATTCATTAATGAGTGTATTTTGTGGAAAGAACAGAAATAATCAATTCTTTCTTTATTTCTACCAAATGAAAGAAACGAATCTTATGGAAATATGTAAAAATGCATATTGGAAATTAAAGAGAAATCGGTATTATATTGCGTAAAATGAGAAGACTTTACCGTCCTCTTACAGAAGAGGATTAAAAAAAAGTTACATCTTTGAAGAAGGAAGCGGAGTAACTAGACGAAAAACGAAAATGAAATCTTGATATTTCGTGAGATGAAAAGAGAAGAAGGACGTGCATCTCTGCCATATTATATATCTTTCTCATAACTATACTTAAACGCAATTCATGAATGAAGTACCTCCTTAAGCAGTTGTATAAAGGAGAAAATAAATCCAAATTCTTATTCTTATGGGAAAAGTGGGACAGAATAAAAGGATTAAAGCATGTGTCTGTATTCCGTGTCATATAATAATAAATTATATAGACTAATATGTTGGATTCAGATGAAAAGCTTAGAACGAAAAAATTACAATCAGGTATTTCAGTTGAGTCATACATATTTCAAGTCAGAATTTTACGAAGGCAAATAAAAGTGTATTATTGGTAATTCTCAAATTTTTGCAACTTGTATGCAGCTTTTTGCCATTTCAGTAATAAAATTTCCAGTACTTAACATAGACTATGGGAAAACGGACAGAGTTAGTATCTGCCAAATTAGGTCTAAGAAAGGGTATAAGCAGATAATAATAATTAATTTAAGGTCTTATGGAAGTAAAAGGAATACTAGAGAATAGGGAAAGGGAAAATATCATACGCAATTTGTAATAATAATTAAGGATTATGTTCCTAATATCATAATCTTATATCAATGTCTTCACAATAAAGAAGTGGTTGCAATAGAATGCAAAGAGACACTGGTATAATCTCTATTTTATTCAGAATTTTTAAGAGTAGAAAATGATACTGACTGATCATTTATCAGAATTTCGGGAAGAAGCTTGAAAAGAAGAGAGCATAATGGGTCGTAGTCTAAGCTTTATAAATGTAAAAAAAGGAAGCGTGTAACCCGTGATCAGTCCTTCCTATGAGCGAGAATAATATGCAGTTTGTTCAGGAAAGGAAGTCAAATGATCCTTTAAAAAAGATAATTTTTTTTTCGGGGTTCTCGGAAAGTGGAAATCGCAAGCCCTTCTATAGGTATAAAACGATCGTATTCTCTTTCAAATGAATATAACTACCATAAATATATATTTTGAACACCTAAAGAAAAAGTATAATAATTCAACAAACCTCTCTTCCAATTTTGACGTGAGTTAAAGAACCTTGAATTTATTCTGTCTCACACCAAAGATAAATTGAAAAACGTTAGAAATACTTTCCTCTCCAACCTGCTAGATTTGCTGCGTCGTTGTTGTCTGTTTCAGTGACGCGTTAAATTAAAAGCTTGTTAGTTACAGCTAATGGATACCAGAGATGTCATTTGCTGCCATCATTGCACAAAGATATACTATTAGTGTTTAATCTACAAACGGGCAGTCACCCGAAGCCTTTTAACAGAAGAAAAGAAATTCTGCTTTTCTTCTTGCAAACTTCCCTTCTCTATTGTTGGTTTCGAATTTGCTTCGTGGAATTAATGTTTGGTATAAGTTACAAAGGAAAAAAATACTTTAGAAAAGAAAACATTTGTGAACACACAATGGCATTTTGGAATAAAATAAAAAGGCAAAACAAGTTATTTAAGGACACTTCCATATTTATACAACTGGAAAACATTTATTTTTTGCTCGCAGTAGGAATAGACTTCACAATTATTTAAATCAAGTTATCGAGTATTGAATCAAGTTGAGATAATACTTTAATTTCATATTTTACCTTCAATCCATGAATAGAAATTTTCAAAAGGAAAGCAAATTTCTGATAATTGCTAAGAAAAACCTTTAATCCAGTATAACTCCAAACTTTACGAAAGACAATTTCATAATATTATATGGCAAAAATCATAATATGAAACCCCTCAAGAGGGTTTCTACTAGTTATTGAAGAAGTTTTATGTAAGAGGCCCTTAGTCCTTCCGATTTTCCAAAATCTCTTCCAGTTCTTGAAAAACATTCCATTAGGCTCTCTTCAAACTGCAGTAACATCAAATCTAGTAATGCTGTTGCGACAAAATTTATTATTTTTATTTAATACTTTCACTCTTTCTTGCCTTCATTTCAATAATTCCCCATACACAGTTTAATAATTTAAGTCTTAATTAGATATTTTACAGTTGTTACATTAAAACACATTTTTACAAGTTAAACACGATTCTAAAATATTTTCATCACTAACTAAGCCTTTTTTAATACTTCGAAGAACCTATTTACATACGTTGATTTTTTAACATTGTAAGATATTTTACGTGTATCAATACTGGTTACTTATTAGATAAAAAAAACTGTTTAAGAGCTTTTCGTCTATCAGAAAACTTGATTAACTATGTTTCTCACTTTAAATATACACTGTCACAAAGAATATATACACCCAGAAGGAAACTAACTGCTATCACGAAACTTAACATGTATGTACTGTATGAGAGCCAAAAGAATGATTACAAATTCAGAACTTGTTTAATTCTGTGTTTTAAATACTATTTAAATATGTACATCCATTTATCTCAGCATAAAACAATCAATCTCTTTTCTATACCGTTACTTTTTATTTTAAATATCTCTACATTTTTCAGAAATAGAAAACACCTGTATGTTCTCCCCTCTATGTAATTTAAAGTTTCTGTCTCCATTTTATTTTTATTCAAAATTTTAAATACACGTAAAACGATTTTTAAAACGTTTCACGTGTTCTAAGACTTCCTCCTTCTTTCACTTTACTACGTTTGGCGTAATAATGCTTGTCTGTTGTTTAGACATTCTTAAAATTTTCCTTTTTTCTAAATAACAAATTTTACTGCGTTTTCTCAAGACTTCTTGAGAAATTTATTCTTATTATTGCATATATAATATTTATTGCATTTTAGTGCGTAATTACTATGTTATTATTACATATGGCTTTATTGGAAGAATCAATCCAAACATATAAAACAGCTCAAGTATCACACAAGAACAGTAAGATATAATAAAAAAATCTTATGTGTACACCACATGACTTCCTTGTACTGAATATTAAATTATACGCATTTTTTCTTGCATTTCATTTAAACTTATTGGATTGAAATAAATCTACCTCGCCGACAGCGCATAAACCACAATAGAATAAATGCATTCTTTAAAATTCACTCTAGTATTTGTTTATCATAGCGACACTCTGGCGCTAGATTCACTTAACAGTATTATATTTCGTTCATATTATAACTCATTATGCACAAAATTTATATCATTTAAAGAATAGAATTATCTAATCGTTGCCACATGTTCTATTCAAACACTATAATAAATCTAGAATGATTTATAAAAGAAATTAAGCAAACAAAACAAAAAAAAGAAACAGTTTTTCACAGACGATTGAGTATTTCTCATTCAATTAATTCAGTTCTCACTTCGCGAGAAGGCAAAAATACATAAAAACTCAAAATATCTATATTAAAAATTACGAAGTAAATCTTAAACACTTATTTCCTCGAAAAAATTCCGGAAAGGATTAAGCATGATTTAATTGGCAATAATAAATGAAGGCGTTATCTTTGTTGTTGCGAAGCTAAGTTTCTCTAGATTGGCAACAAATCCACTAGTCTACTGTTTCAAATGTAAACAATCAATGGCCGCCATATAAAAAAGGCTTAGCGACACTTAAACAACTTTAAAATTGTTTATAATTCTAAAAATATTGCATACACATTTATTAAAGGCATAAAAACCTTAACCGGAAGATAAAAACAACATAATTCAATCATTTTTAAAGCGAAAAATATACAATTTACAAACATATAAGAGTAAAGAAACTGAGATCACTGAGCCGGGTAACAGAGTGGATATATATATAAATATATTTATATACGTTTGGTGCGGCCGATTGCAACCAAAATACGAGGTGCACATCTACATGTTATAGTATTCCTATATATGAGTTATGCGAGATACGTACGTACATACGTTCGTACAGACGCCTCGAAAAATTCTCTTCAGAATTAATTTTAAAGCAGTTTTATAATTTTTTTGGAGGAAACGAGTCTTTTATTCTGTCCTTACGTACAGATATTACGCAAAAACATCGTTAAATTGCATTCGATAGCGGTCAAAATGTATATTTTCGTTGAAATATGCTGCCTGAAACTTTTCGCGATTACAATACTTCCTTTTTACTTCGTACAAGGAAGTAAAAAGGATAAACAATTAAAATAAGAACCAGAACAAATAAACATGAGAACAAAAGTAAAATGTTAAAAATTTAAACAACAAGGAAAGGAACATAAGAGATGTAGTCTTTTTATAAGGAGTTCAAGAAAGTTCTGTCATTCTACTCACCACGTTGAGACTCTTTATCTGGTTCTGGGCATATAAGAAAATTCTCTGCGTTCATGATGCCCCTAATTACAAATATGGCATATTGTAATATGGAAGGATGCCAATTTTAGTAAAACGATATGCATACAATCGTGGCCTGTTTGCATTCTGAATTTTGCCACAGCCTCTTTACGGGATTTTTGACAAAATTGTTTCCAAGTGTCTTGAATGTTAACCCAGGATTTGCCTGTTGATTTTACTGGCTGGTCAGATTTAAGAGTATCCATTAATTTCTCAAAAATATGCTTTTTAAGTGATACTTTAAGGAAGTGGTTTGCTGTCTTGTGGCTCGAGTGTTCCTCTCCTGGTTAGTGAGTCTGCTTTTTCGTTACCGTCGATACCTACATATGAAGGGATATAGGGGGGATTACTATACTTACTACAAAATTTCTTACTATACTTGGATGTTTTTATTTATTATTTAAACAAAAAAATATTATTACTCATTTACTTAAAAAAAGCAAAAGTAAAATTAGTAAAAGATCGAAGTTTTATTAGTTTTATATTATGTGTATAATACAGGTATAAAAACTGGTACTTCAAAAAGATTCAGAAATAAAGTTATACTACTTCAACTTTAAACTGTACATGTTAAGTAAAAAATTCAATATATGTAATACCAAAGTAGTGCCATCAAAATTTTGATCTTCAGTATGTCTTCTTTGTTATTTTTAAAATCGCTTTTTTACTTCCTTGTATGAAGTAAAAAGGAAGTATTGTAATCGCGAAAAGTTTCAGGCAGCATATTTCAAAGAAAATATCCATTTTGACCGCTATCGAATGCAATTTAACGATGTTTTTGCGTGATATCTGTACGTAAGGACAGAATAAAAGGCTCGTTTCCTCCAAAAAAATTATAAAACTGCTTTAAAATTAATTCTGAAGAGAATTTTTCGAGGCGTCTGTACGAACGTATGTACGTACGTACGTATCTCGCATAACTCAAAAACGAGTAGCCTCAGAACGTTGAAATTTTGTATATAGGACTGCTATAACATGTAGATGTGCACCTCGTATTTTGGTTGCAATCGACCGCACCAAACGTATATAAATACTATATTTATATATATATCCACTCTGTTACTCGGCACAGTGATCTCAGTTTCTTTACTCTTATATGTTTGTAAATTGTACATTTTTTGCTTTAAAAATGATTGAATTATGTTGTTCTTATCTTCTGGTTAAGGTTTTTATGCCTTTCGTAATTCTGGAAGCAATATTTGTACAATTATCAACAATTTAAAAGCTGTTTAAGTGCGGTTAAGTTTTAAATAACATGGTGGACATATTTGTTTACATTTGAAACAGCAGAATTGTAGATTTGTTGCCAATCTAGAGAGACTAAGCTTCGCAACAACAAAAATAACACCTTCATTTATTATTGCGAATTAAATCATGCTTAATCCTTTCTGGAATTTTTTCGAGGAAATAAGTGCTTAAGATTTACTTAAGTTTTAATAATTAGTAATTTAATTTTTAATAATTAGTAATTTTTAATACAGATATTTTGAGCTTTTATGTATTTTTGTCTTGTCGCGAAGTGAAAACTGAATTAATTGAATGAGAAGTACTCAATCGTCTGGGAAATACTGTTTCTTTTTTGTTTTGTTAGCTTAATTTCTTTTTTACATCGTTCTAGCTTTATTTTGAAAAGAACATGTGTATTTGAAGTATTTGAAAAGAACATGTGGCAGCGATTAGATAATTCTTTAAATGATATACATTTTGTGCATTCTGAGTTATAATATAAATGAAATATAATACTGTTAAGTAAACCTAGTGCCAGAGTGTCGCTATGTTAAACAAATAGAGTGAATTTTAAAGAATGCCTTTATTCTATTGTGGTTTATGCGCTGTCGGCGAAGTAGATTTAATTAAATCCAATAACTTTAAAAGAAATGCAAGAAACAAATGCGTATAATTTAATATTCCGTACAAGGAAGTCATGTGGTGTACACATCAGATTTTTTTAAAACATCAATTATATAACTTTGAAATGGTTTATTGGTAATAAAGGCGCTAACAACAAAAATTGCATTCATCTTGAATAGATGTAGACTTAATAGTTTGTCTGTGAATAAATTTAATGCGTCTTTCAGTGGTTCCAAATCGATAAGATTCTTTGGTAAGATTTCAGCATTTTTCACGAAATCTTTCCATACATTAACCGAATTCAGATAGCTGAAGCTTTTAAATTTCAGTTTGATCTTATACTGCAAGATCATATCAATTCGAATACGTTAAAGTTTTGAATGGTTTATCAACAACACAGGTTTCAATTTATTTAAGTACACTATTTCAGACAAATTTATTTAAAATCAGGGAGGCAATTCTGGTACTTTAAACATATGGATAACACCACCTTCGTCATCGTGAGAATGAGAACTGTTTCGGCTGCTTTGAGAGTCCCTTTATCATTTCTTTCTTTGAATATTCCGTATATTTCTTTTCCAGAAATCAACTTGAGAAATTTATATCACTTCCTGCTAACCCTAGTTTGAAGAAATTTATAAATTTATGGCTTTTGCATTTCTAATTATTTAATGATTTTCTAATTTCACTAAACGTGCTTTAACTTATTTGTTGTTACTCCTTTTTTTAATTCGTGAACAAAATTTTGAGTACTACATTTGTAATTAAAACAGTATTACGCTTATATTTTGTATGCTATTAATATCTGTACGCCATCAGTAAGATTTCAGCACTTTTCAAGAAATCTTTGCATACGTTAGCCGTATGTGGATAGCTGAAGCTTTTAAATTTTAATTCAAACTCATACTGCAAGATCATGTCCGAAGAGACGCGACAGAACAAATGGAACAGGTTCGCTTATGCGAAAGAATATTCAAAATGAAATTCTTATTATAATGGAAGCAAAAGTTAAATATGAAATTAATTGCGAAACATTTGTAATCAAATATTATTCGAACGTCCTCAACTGCACAACAGATGTCAGCCATAGGAACAAATATATGTGACATTAAAATATGCTGGAGCGATCGGAAGTATTTTCAAACCTTTAAAGCATTTCATGGGGTTTCTTCAATCCAGAGATTCTATTGGCCAAGAATGACAGTAATATCACTAGATTTTGTGGACCATAATAATCTTCAATTTGATAGCTGTAAAGATCAGAGATAAATAATAGTACCAACTTGGAAGGCAAACGTAAAGGCGTTCAGCGGGGAACATTTTTGGTTTGAATAGTAGAGCACTGTACGTTCCGCATTGACGTCATTCCTTGGATTTAGTATTCTGTGATTCTGTTAAATAGACAAAATATTTCCGTTCGAAACACTCCAATGTCTCTGTAGAATGAAATTAACAATTTGATACTCTTAACACAATTTTATTTTTAATTTTTTCAAGAACAAAAATATTAACGATTTACCTACTTTCAATATAAAACTGAATAGTCACACTTAATGAAATTCCATAGAATTAATATTCTTTTGACATTCATATGAAGCAAATTTCCCATCGCCTTTACTCATGAATCCGCAGTTTATCGTCTGCAATTTAAAATCCATAAAACTGTGCAGACTCTAGTCAAGAAGTACGTATGTATGTTAGCGTCTAAACTTTACGTTTCAGAAAATATGCATGTTTAGAGTATTATAATTTCATATCTAGCATACCTGATTCAAAATCGCTCGAACCAAATTCTTGCAAAAAGTACTTGTTTCATCAGTCTAATATTTATTAAATGGTATGCAATAACAGAAATCAACTTGGATTTTATAGTCAAAGCTTGGCTCTACTAAGTAACAACTATTAATTTAAGCTGTGTTTATATTTAAAAATTTGTTTAGATTAAAATTCTAAACTATTCAATATTGTAAACAACAATATGTTCTATGCGCGTATAATTATCATATTATCATATATTATATCATATGTAACTTCATAAACTTCTAGAATTTTTTTAATTCATCAATAAACAACCAGTTGAGAGCTACGGGGTGAAATTGGTTTAGTGTGTCGAAAGTCTTTATCATTTTGTTTACGACGCTGTTTTGGTGCCCCGCATACTTGTAACTTACCTGACATGTTTAACAGTATCATGTCTTTCTTTCATACTTTTTATCTCTCTTTTTTTATATGTTGCTTTCTTGATGTTTTTCATTTTCTCGTTGTCTTTTCCTAACATCTTCATTGCTATTTTAAAAAAAATCTGAAAGGTTTCAGATTTTAAATTACGTCCAAAGGGACGTTTTTTGAACGTTTTGTGTGTTGCGTTTATTTATTAAATATCATTTTTTCCCACTTAAACTATAAATTTCAGTTCAATAGCAATGTCGCAAAATAATTTTAAAATGAGCCTATCTTTAGAATTTCCGATACACAGTTCCGCGCACTGGAGATAAGAAGGTTCCCCCTTCCCGTAGATTGTTGCCATTGCTCGCTTTCAAATTGTCGAGTTTTTGCTCAAAAATTCGTTAAAGTTTTACAAATTATGAAATCGAAAATAAAACAAATTCCACATTCCAAATTAGGGCTTCCACATACCCATATTAGCAGTAGGATTACGTCATTCAAAATTCGATGGCTCTATGTACCGTTGTTTTATCACAATGCGATAAATATACATACATATACATATATGCAGATTTTTCATTATTTAATTTCTTAAAAAATAATGCAGGACTCTAACATTTGGTGGCAACAGTTTGGCAACAGTTTAACGGACATTTATAGTGATTCAACGCAAAATCGTAAAAAGAAAATAATAGTCCTTCAGGGACAAAGCCCCTTTGGACTAAAAACACAATCACATTATTTATTAACATATTCCTCGCCTTCATTGTATGAAAGACTCACTTGGTTAAATCAAGTTCAAATCCAAGGACAGAGAAAAAATAGCTTAAGTATAAACTATCCGCAGCTGATTGCTGGCTTTGTTATCTCGAAGGCCGAGCACTTTTCCGCGTGGGAAGAAGATTCTGAGTATGAATTTCAGAAGAATAGCAGAACTTTTACAAAGCTAGGTTAAATTACCTGATTAAGACAATGTGCTCAAGGACTTATATGTCTAAGGGATAGATGCCTTCGTGGAGGACTTTCTTAAGGAAACTGTTTTGTAGTTATGTTACACATGAGGAAACATCGAAAACGCTTGTCATCCCTCCCATTTATCAAGCTTTAAAGCCAGGTAGCAATGCCAGCATTCAGAGGTTTTACAGATTTTTTACAAATATGTTCGTTATAAAGTAATAATGCATGAGTTAAAACTCCCGTGTAGTGTTTTAAATACCCTGATAAGTACTGTATAAAAAAACAATATAGATTAAGCTTTGCATGTCAGCTAATGATTTAAATGAGTTACTTAAACTATAAAAATAAAGTCACAAGCATTAGCATTGCAGTAAATTATTCATACGTTTTTCGTTTCAGCACCGCATGCATTCCAGTTTATATTTGTGTACTATGGAGATATTATAGTAATTTGATAAAAGATTAATAAATTTGAAGAAGGATTTTTTCCATGATAAGGTTTCCTTACGCAATACGTTTGTAAAAAAGCTAATCTAAATGCTTTGATTGCTTATTTAACTTCTTTTGGCTAGCATAAAAATAAGGGCATTTAAGCAACATTGTATAGAGGGAAGGAGATGTGTAATTTTAATAGGAAAAAAATTATATTTTTTCCGAAACGCACATTTTGATTTTTTTTTTCGAAATAATAATTCTTATTTAAAAGCATAAGTTTCAATAGATAATTAAGAGAAAATTTCTGAGTTCTTTGCTATGGCAAGTAATGATTTGCCTTCTGAATTATATTGCCTTTTCACGGAAGCATTAGCTTACGGAATTTATACGAATTCTGTAGACGATGTAACTACCAGATAAAATAACTGGAGTAAAAGAGCATCTATTCTCTTGGTATTTAACGATTTATTCAGTTATTATATTATCTTAGATGGGTATCCGCCGAAAATATCGCTGACGAAATCGTCGCGGAGAAAACAACACAAGACGAAAACGCTCGTGGTACAAAACATCGTGGGAGAATTTTCTGCTTCTTCATACAATACGACCACAGTTATGCACATTAAAAATGGCATAACTGGAACTGGTGAATTCTACTGTATGTATGAACTCTGACCCAATTCATGAACTGTCAATGAACTGTGAACCATCTATGAACTGCTACACTGTCCCAATAACATCACATTAATATCACAATAACTGCCAAGTATGTTTAATGTTTTCCATTCATTTCTTTTTGTTTATTTGTGTTCACTTGTGTACATAGATTTATATTTATAATTTCACCATCAACTGTAATGTATGGTATTGTATTTGTAATGTCATTGTCATCAGCAACTGTATCTCCCGTACCACAAGTTCTCTATGCCGCTTCAATTAACACCGATGCCTGGCGTAAGTACGCCTTGTGGAGGTGTTCATCTCAAGACGGTTAGTGTGAAGGAGCGACACCAGTTCTGCAAATGGCGATGTGTTGGTGCTTCCCACACTTAGTCCTGTCCTGTCCTGCTTCTTCATACATTTCATTATTTTAAATAATTCTAATTGCAGGCGAAAACAAATATGGAATAAATTATCTTTAAAGGATCTATTTTACATTCAAAGAAAGCATATATTTTAAACATCGTTATTTGGCTTTTTTAAAATACTAGCAGTAACCTCTAATTTTAATACTCTATATATACAATAATCTCCTGATTAACTCAATGATGTCTATCAGTAGTCCAAAATCACAGGTAATTCGAGAGCAGTTAAAAATTATGCAGGAAAGAGAGATAACCCATATTTTAATTAACAAAAAATGCTATTAACAATTTACTTTTTTTTTCAAGCAGTTTAATAAGGAGAATAAATTCATCTGATTTTGTAGATTAAGTGAACATTTAAAAGAAGAAGAATGCATATCAAAACAGGAAAAAGAAATTTTATGTGTATTTATCTTTTATTTCCATAAATGCCTGTTCGTTTGTTTTGAAAATTTTGCAATGTAATTTGACGTGTGATTTAACAATGTTTATATATTTCAAATTATGTACAATTAAATTAGCTATTCTTATGGAAAAAAACATTTCCTAAACACGGTGACATCCGGTGCCATAATTTCTGTTATCCCACTCATTTTGTTCTCCTTTTTGTACTTCTTGCAGCAATTTTGATTTTTTTTTATGGTTTGTGACAGTGATTTTTACATTGTTCAGCAATAAACAAACTTAATTTTTTATACTAGGTCCGGTTAATCCGCTCCCAGTTAATCAGGGATTGACTTTATATATAATATTAATTTTGTCCTTGTTACTCGTTATCAAATGACGAAGTTTTGTATATTTTTTTTATCTTCATGCTTGAAAATGTAATTATATATATATATATATATATATATATATTATTTGTTTATTTCTTTCGTAAATTATCTTTTAAAAGTAAGATAAATGTCAATATTCATTTGCAGATATAAATTTACCCGCTAAGAAACTTTGAGGCATAAAAATATAAAGCCATTAAAATATAAGTAATATATAATAAGTGCTAAAAATATAGTATGAATTAAGATATAATAAATGGTAAAAAATTAATTAACTAAAATTATAATATAATATTATATTATGATATATTAATTATGATTAATATTAAATTATAATACAAATTAAGATGAGCATTAAAATATAATGTAAATTAAGATATAATGAGTAAATTAAGATATAATGGTAAAAAAAACTAATTATATCTTAATCCATCATTGAATCAAGCATCAAGGACTTAAAAATAACCATGGTAAATTACATTATCTTTAGAAATATATATGCATATCACAGAATAAAATCTCTATTCTAGCTTAAAAAAGATAAAGATGGCGTGACGAAGATTCTCTTGGTTTTAAAATATGTTCGGCGCTCGTGACAACATCTTGAGTCTAGTTACATAATTCAGAGAATTAGTATTAGTGAAAATGATCTACGTGCTTGGTCGGGTATAAACAATTCTGTTGGAAAAAGATGATGATGAATGGGATGAAGAAGATAAAGATGACACACAGATCAAGAAAGTTACATGGAAGAAAGTTAACGAAGTTGCAGCCGTTCATAAGATTTGCTGAGAAATGTTCATTTGTGGCAGCACCTGATGTAATGAAATTTTATTGTACACACAGCGAATTTTAAGTTAAAGCGACAATCTTATAAGGTGGACATTTCTTTCAAAATTGTCGCTTTGCAAGTTATATCCCATCATATTAAAACATTCATAAATTTCATGCGATGATATATATAGTAATTATAAAATGTTTAAATTCTGTTTTTATGAAATAAACAAAAACTGTACGTGTTTTAATTTTAAATAATCTGCACAATTTTTGTTATTTTTTATTTTATTTTGACCGTTATTCAATAAAAGACAACCAATGGACTTCTTATGCTGATATTTCTTCAGGGAGCCTCACAAAACACAAGCAAGTTAAAGAAGAATACATTCAATAATTCAGAAAAATCTCTTATTCGGAAACGGCAAGGTTCTGTTGCCGCCGATTAACAGAGATTCTACAGTATTTACAAATTTCAGCACATTCTTTCGTAAATTTATTGAGAAGCTGTTGCATATTTATTAAGCACAAGTGGCAATAGATTAAATGTAGTATATTAAACTTCCTCTTTGAATAAATCAAAAACAGCAAAGATGAGAACATAAAAGTTTAATTAAGAAACTCCTACTACGGAAAATGTTCTCTTAAAAAAAATTTTAAATATCATTGAGAACAGACGGTACATAATTAACGTAATATTATTCAACATTATGGCATTCAACCACGTCTATTTAACATTCCCCTTCTCTGGAAATTTTTCATCTTCTCAGTAAATCAAAACCAATTCAGTAGCATAGGCAAAAGTTAAATCTTATCTAAAACATTTATTAAAAACTTTGACTTGTAGTATAATTAAGATTTAAATCATATTAGCACTGCTACGTGTGGGATCTCAATAATTCAATTATTATAAAACGCAGAACACAGAAGCTAACTTTCAAAGATCAAGTCACGTCACGTCACGTATGGTCAGGCTCCTGGGCGTTAGCCTCATCCTGAGTTTAATCGCGTAACTTTTCTTACACATGACGTATGTGAAGAACAGAGCTGAGGTTAAAATCTCATTTCATCCGATGAATATGTCTTCGCATATATCTAGGAGTTACTCTGATAACAAAGAAGTGAACCTCAGCTAACGTAGACTCCAGTCTTCTACGAAATTCACTCACCCTACACGCAGGTGGGATACAGATGAGCTTCTCAGAGTGTACAGGTTTACTAACTGGTTACTACAGCTCTATTTCGAGACTACAAACTTTATTGCTGTTTTACCTCTTTTGCATTCTGGGGATGGCTGTCGAAAGAAACTGAAGGTATCTAAAAGTATTAACATAAAGATTACTTATTATGTAAAATAAATCTTACAAGAAAACTTCTTTAAATTAGTTCCATCACTTTTTATGGTCATTTGAATAATGTTTTTTATCACTTCATGCCAAAAAAAACTATCTATTTTCCAAATTTTGGGATTTTGAAAAACAGAAATTTGTTAGCTAATAAATAACTTCGCAACCTGCAGTGACATATAATCATTTAAATTTGTATAAATATCTTTCTAACTTTTGTATATGCGTTTAGTATATTTTATATTCGCTCATTTTCTGTTTTATCTCAAAAATTTTATTTGGCCATTTCAGTAAAATTTTATTTGGGCATGCCTTCGAATAACAAGAAATGCTTTACTATTTTTCCTCGAAAAATAATCAAGATTTAACACTTCATATTTTAATATAACCGCCATATGCACTTCATCAAAAACTGCATGCATGGTATTTATAAAAATAAATGCCCTCTGATGTATTAGGTGTACGATGTATATAATGTTTTCCAGTGTTTTCTAGTGCGATAGCAAGCCAACTGTATTTCGGTGTAATTGTTTCACTTCAGGATCGGAAATACATTTGCGACTCTGTTCTGGTCTCTGTTTGGCATAAGTTCACCTAAGAGCACAGATTTGGTGGAGGATGACTTCTTTATTGAAACTGTGGGTCAAGGTCTCTTTATGTCATATCATGTGACTGCCATCGTCGTACTCATTAACATGCTCATTGCTATGATGACCAAATCTTTTCAAGTCATTGAGGTAGGGGAATTTTTTTTTAAATCAGCTTCGATTTTATTCTCTCACTTGCCATGATCTTTATTTTCGCTCTTCACCCAAAGCATGAAGGGATGATGAGTGGTTAATTTGCATGCGATGCTTCATTTGTGTATTCAACGGACAAAGCATTCTTGAGCGTGGATCAAGGTCTCTGAAGAAGTTTCAGAAACCAAATCAAAATGCACATTTTTCTCATTTAAAGACCTGAACATCTGAAGGGTAACTTTTTCATACAACAATTTTCATCAAAGAATATGTTATTTAGTTTGTTTGCAATCTGAAACCTTTTACCACGCTTCATGGTTTGTACATTAATACTGCAAATACTGATGTAAAAATTTGATTAATCAAAACTTGTTACAATAAATAAGATACCTCACTTTTTCGAAAAAAAAATTTCTTTTCTAACTGAATCTTTATTCAAGATCAACATAATTAAATTAAAGTCAAACGAATACCGAAACTTAAGTAGAAAAGAAATAATGTTTATCAAGGCAAGGAAAAACGTTTTATAATAATTTACTCAAGTGTAATTCATAAATAAAATCATGTCCATTAAAAAATTAGCAGCTGAAGTAAAAAGCGATTTGAATACTGAAAAGATAAGATTACCTAGAATCGATTTAATAATTTTCTTTTTTTATCCTCGCAAAAAATTTAATAATGCAAAAATATTCAGAACAGCTTCTGCTAATATTATTCAATATTATGAAAATGATTTGATGATACTTTAATATATTACTTTTCATGAAGAGAATTAGATTTTTAAGATTCTGTTATTATTTTCAGGTCAAACAAACATGAATAGTACAAATTCATATTCTCGCATCAGCACATAAATTTCTCTCCACTTCTTTGCATGCGGCTGTGTATAGAAAGATAGTTGTCGATAACAAATCGGTTTTTTATACCAGTATCTATCATACTATTGTAGTGGAGCATTGATTGGAAAATTCATTTCAGAATTATACACGGACAGCGTACCACAATAGCTGAGACAAAAATACTTAACGACTAATAATGCGGATACACTTATAAGATAAACTATTATAAAATACTCAAATGAAGACCATCCTTATTACCAAGCGAAGAGAAATTTAAAGAGAATAAAAGTGGAAAAACTTAAAAAGACATGTACGACATATTACGCAAGAAGGCTTGTGCTGAGAAAACTAAAAAAGACCCTAAAAGCAGAAAGAAAAACATCAATAGCAGTTTCGACTAATTTATTCACACAGCATTCATTCATTCCACACTGAACATTCATTCCAGACTAAATATTGAATGCAAATGTTCACTCTTTCATATTAAAGTACATAATAGCAGTACCTGATTGTTGTTCTACTGTAGCAGAGATTATTAAGATGTGAAAATTTATTTTCTGCCACAGATGTTGCTAAAAACCAAGACAATGTCTTAAACATAGGCAGTATTTGTAGTTTTAAAATATACGGACCTGACTAGTAGAATTTTGAAATTTCTTGCTCGTATCTAAATATTCATCATACTTTTAATGATCCTCCTAACTTGGGCGATTAATGGATTGGAATATTGCTGACGAATTTATGAGATGACATTTGCGCAAATCTGCAGAGCCAACGATATAAGACACGACATAAGCCAACGAATACTGCGCATTGGCTAAAGATAGTATTAATAACTTTAATTTATGTTTTACATCTACAATTTCAGATTTCATATAGTTTGAGAAAATTTGCTAATGGAAACGATCAGTCGTCAACAGAAAGAAGCTGAAAAATTTCAGTAACAGATCAGAATTTGTTCTGAAGCGTTTCAAGAAGTATATTTGTAGAATCATTATATATAAAAAATGTGCAATGCCCTCGCCGGGACTCAAACATGAACCTCTCGAATACGAGCCGAGTGTGCTACCACTACACCACGGAGGCATGCTGAAAGGAGGAGAAAATACCTTATATAACCCCCCTTTTAAAGGACGACTGGTTATTAGGGGACTTAATCGCCAAATCTTGGTGATGACAAATTATTGTCTACCACCTTTTACTTCGGGCTCCATTTGCAGAGTCATTACTTTTTTTTTTTTTTTTTTTTTTTTTTTTTTTTTTTTTTTTTTTTTTTTTTTGTTTGTTTGTTTGTTTGTTTGTTTGTTTGTTTAAAGCAGAAGATGTGAAAAATGTGCAGTGCCCACGCTGGGACTCAAACCTGGACCTCTGAAATAACTGTCGAGTGTGCAACCGGTACACCACGAAGGCATGCTGGAAGGAGGAGAAAATACAGTATACATTATATTTAAAATCATTGATAAAAGTTCATTTAATGTCAGCTCATATTTGACGAATAAACTCATTATTTCTTGGAGGATAAACATAAACGAGAAACAAAGATATGTGCTTTAAAATGATGCGTCTGACCTATCAGTGCAGAAATGTTCATTAGTCGCTGTGAAGTGAGAGGTAGGAGATGCGAATTATTCCTAATAATGCATCTCACTTAAATCTTTACGAATTTAAGCGGTTTCCTAATTATTAATAACAGATGTTATTAATATTTATCACACATTTTAATCGAAATGTTTATCAGCTTTGGCTTAAAGTAGAATCTTACTTCGGTATGTTGGATTGTTGATGACTTGATATGCAGGATGCATATAACTTTCAGAATTACTTTAACATTCCAGCGATTCCAAGCACGGAGCTCCATTCCAAAGGTTCCAAATATATAAGACCCTCAATCAAAGCAGTTTTGAGGAGGAAAATATTTTCATATATATGGTATCTTTCATTTATACTCTGTGAGTGCAGTTTTCACAAAAGTAAATTAATTCAAAATATTTGTGCTGATTGTCGTTTATTTGTTCGACCACATTGTCTCTTAACAAAACAGCCCACCAGCGGCCGAGCGGTAAAGTCGCTGAACACTGGTAGTTCGGTCCGAGGTTCGAATCCCGTGAACGGGCTGGCTGCATGGGTGTTTTCGTGGTTTTCCCCATGTGTAACGCGTATGCGAGCCAGTTTCCCTTAGAAAGTCCTCCACGAAGGCATCCCTCCCCTTAGGCAGATAGTCCTAGTGTGCTTTTCCATAATTAAATACACACACTTAACAAAACAAAATAGCACTGCTCAACTTAAAAGGGATTTTTAAACCATGAGAAAGTTTTCTGCTGCTTCATATTTTCTT
The DNA here is from genome assembly GCF_044657685.1 of Stegodyphus dumicola. Lineage (NCBI taxonomy): Eukaryota > Metazoa > Arthropoda > Arachnida > Araneae > Eresidae > Stegodyphus > Stegodyphus dumicola. Next base: position 190,902,018 of record NC_140781.1, read on the forward strand.
TTTTCCCCCGCAACCAATTTTAAAGAGATATGAGTGATTGGTGTTATGCGTTTTAAAAAGGTTTTTCAGTATGTCGCTGAATATTTGTTTAACTTTTCATCTAAAATTAAGACCTTTTATCAGTTAGCGAACAAAAAAGTAATACAAATTACAGCTTGTTTTACCTATCTCTCAAGAGTTAAACTGAATATAAGAACTGAAAATAAAATATTAAGTACCACCACTATACGTTCCTTCAGAATGAGTTAGGATTTTAATATAATAAGTTGAATGTCAATGTAAATTGTTAAGTAATGTTTACCTTGATGTAAGAACATGGACCTTCTGCCTGAGCATGCCTACAATGCTTTTTTCTTTTAATTAGTACCCTACATAGTACCAACATACATAGTACCACATGCTGTAGAATCAAATGTATCTATTTGCGAACACCATTAATCATCTGCATGTATATTGTCAATTTCTGAAATATTTGCATGCATGTTTTTGAAATTTCGAAATAATTGCATGTGTTTTTATGAAATATATTTTGGTATTGTTTGTTTGTAAAATTAACTGAACATTGTAGCTGTCTTGTGAATATTTAAATTATCTTCACGTAGTTGGTCATGGGGAGATAAAGTATTTATTTGCATGTGTTATATAACATCAAGTTAAAATAATTTGTTAGAACTTTACTTCACCCATGCCTTTACCGTTAGTAAGGTTAACGACATAGTGTTAATGACAGCTTGAAAAGAAAGAAATTTAATGAGTTTATTTTTGTTTCTTTTCCTTCTCATGGCTTGCATACTTGACAAATCTTAGGATCATGCTGACAGAGAGTGGAAATTTGCCCGATCTAAACTATGGATGGGATATTTCGATGAGGGATCGACATTGCCCCCTCCCTTCAATCTAATCATCTCACCCAAAGCAATCTGTTATTTTCTGATGGGAACAAAGCGCGTCCTATGTCACCTATGTCCTCACATCGCCAACATCTGCAGAAAACAGCATTTCGATAGAAGCTCGGTAAAAGTAAGTTTTTATACTTTTATTTCTATTAATTTTAATCTCAGAAAATTTAACACACTCATATTCTTTTTCTAGCATATTGTCAATTTCTATACATCTTAATAGTTTACTAAAGTTATACGTTTTCTTCATTATTCAATATGTATGATATTTAACTTCTAGAGTAGCTAGCTCTTCAACATCATAGGAAATATCAATCGGATTTCATCTCATGAATAACTCTTCTTTATTTAATGAGCAGTTTCGTGTCTTGAGTACGAGTATTTTAACAACTTTTTTTATATTTATTTTACATTTCAAGATAACTGAAGTGTGAAAATTTAATATTTCTTTTACTCTTATTATATTGTGTCCAAACTAATGCAAATCAAATCATATAACAACTTTAAGTTTTAAATAATCTTATGATGCTGATATTTCATTTCTCACTGTACGTACATTTATATTGGGGCAGAGCAATGTACTATATTCCTGATCTGTGAAGTTGTAATGTTCCTCAGCACTTTGTTCAAATGTTGAGGAACCTAGTGAACTGCGTAGCGAATCGTCGCTGAGTTCAAGTACTTACGACAGTCTCAAGAAGGGTTAAAATGCCCTTTTATTCACTCAAAGAAATAATAACGGGTGGCCCCTTCTAGCGCTTACAGGAAAGCCTCCACTCCGGCTTTTAAATCAGGATAAGAAAATAAGAAATTTATCTAATTCTAAACTAAATAGACTTATTCGAAGCTAGACACAAATACTTAGCTTAGTTGGCCCTTAATTTAACCTAGCTGGCGATTATCAGCAGACACGTACACTACGGCCGAGCGCAGTATATTCGTGTATAAGGTAGCCAGAAGGCAAACACGCGCCACTAAGGACTCCTAAGCACTCTTTCTCTAAGTAAGTTGAACTTTCTTAAATGCATCTTCTAACTATTTCCATAAAACGCGATAGTAAAAACTCATTCTGGTAGGGAATAGTAGATGGGGAAACGAGAATAGACAGTAAAGCATGTTTAAACATAAAATAACTGTTAGAAACTTAAAGTAACCTCTACAAAGTAACTATAAATAATTTTACCAAATGTGTGAAATGCGCACTCGATCGGATTAGCAATATGTTTACAACTCATACCATAAAGATCAGTTTCAAGTTCCATCTCAAGATATTATGCCGACCTACTGTTGACTCTGGATAGCTCAATGGGTAAAAGTAATGTAACATGACAGTCCTCCGTTGAAACCCCAAGCGGAACTTTAACAAACATATTTCAGTGTTCTATAGACAATGTTGCTTGTGTTTATACATTTATACCCTTCACATTATATGTTTTAAAGGATATTCTGTATATGTCCGTAAGAAGTTGTTTGACTCTTACGAAATGTTATTCTTAGGGAAGTGAGTGAAGTTTACGGAGTATTACTGATTTTAATATTATAAGTTCAACTTATGTGATTCCTTGTCACTCATTTTCCAGGGTAATTTATGGTAACTTAATGCCGATCTAACTTCTACTCAAATACTTATTCCCGGCCAACTCCTTCTTTGCCATTTCGTATATTTATTAAGTTTCAATTTAATATTAAAAACAATTCCCAGCCTATATATTAAATAACTGCAAAATAGCATTGCCTTGATGTTGTTTAATTATTAACCTTGATGTTTACGCATTTTTCAAAGATCTTTGCAAAATTTGTTAAGTTTCAGCTATCTTTCCCCATCTTTAAACTAATTCAGTTACTAAAAGTGGGTGCAAGATTACTTCTACCTGTACTTATATTTTTGATAGCTATTTAAAAGTCACTTGGAATAGTATTTATTCTCAACATTTTATCCGTCATAATCCTGCAATATACAGACTTTTTCCTATGACTTTTTAAAGCTTAACTACAAAGTAATTTTTTAAATTATATCTGTAAGTGGCTATGAATATTCAATTTCAGACACTGGGTACTGAACAGAAACGACTATCCAACAACGTACAGTACAGTGTGAAGGGCCTTAAAATAGTACTCTACATAGAAATAAAAGAAAATTCTGAAGCAAAGAAAATAGAAGAGCTTTTAAAGAAAAGAAGTGAAAAATAAATATTTATGCAGATAAACGACTACCAATGTGTTTAAAAATTTGGAGAATAGTAACACATGCTTTCAAGAAGATATGAATGATTCATATTTGATGGCTCGGTTAGGTAAAAATATTATTTCATTGAAAAATAATGCTAAAAATACGCAAAATGCAACAGAAAAACTCAGTTACTATACACTATACACCGCGAAGATGACATCCCTCCTAGTTCTTTTCGTACGGAATTACTATGCTGTTCAGTTACTATGCTGTTTATGATAAAGACTGGTTCTGTATTGGTCACAAATTATGACTCGAGAGAGGAAGCGTTGGTCTAAGTGAGGGACAATGGGAATTAAATATATATATATTCAATATGTTTTAGAAAAATATACTTCTAAGTACTTTCATTCATAGTACTTTCATACATAGTGGATGATGAAGCAGTAAATATTTCGTAGAGGACCTACTCAGTGACAGCGAGTAAGTCTCACATACGAAATAAATTTCCATTTGCGTCCAAAATTAATTTCTTTACCATTTTGCTCAAATTACGAGATTTAAAAAAAAAATGTAATTAAAATATTTTATCGAAAAAAATAAATCCCTATTTTTTTCTATTTGAACCATAAAGAATGTTAACCAATAATTAACTCCGTAATGACCAAAATTTGCTTCAGTCCTAGCGTAATACCCAGTCAGTAAAAAATTGCAATTATTACAAACATATATATTTTAAAAAAGAGTAATTTACTATGATTCTTCTATTATTTTGCCATAAGAAATAAGTTAGTATTTATTCTAGCTGTATGAAAAGACAGCTGTTCAGTAATTAACTCGGCAGTGACCAGGATTTACTGCATCTCCTGATCCCTGAAAAACTGCAATTATTAAAATTTCATGCGTAAAAATTTTATTACATGGGAACCTAAAAGTGCTTATTTCATGCCAAAATTGGAAACGTTGCCTACAATAATTTCTATTAATAATTGGCTGTTGCTGATTTCACCTGAGAAATACTTCGGGTGATACGGAGCAGTTGAAATTAAAGCTTGGTTTTAGTTTGAGTATATTCCTTTTATTTTATAGCATTTACCAAATAGCCTCATTTCTTTTGGTAATTTACATCTTCATAAAACTTCGACTACTCTCTGTTTTCGTTAGAAGAAAATTAATGTATACTAGATATTATATTACATAGAATTGTGAAAAGGATCTAAAAATGATACAAATAATGAAGCAAACATGGATTTGAAAATGTGGAAGCCTGTTAAGTAACAAAAGCAATTTTTTAAATAGTTAAGTATGTCCAGTGACTCTATATCTTTGCATAGCAACCGTTAAATACATATAAGTTTATAAATCCAAATTCAAAAATATGATTACACACAGACAGAATTATCGGATAATATTAACACCCGATGTATCCCAAAATATTCAATTTTTCCTAAGAACCAACATAATACCCAAATGTTAATTTCAAAGAAGTATCCAAGCCCTTTGGGGAATACTCTACATCCCCGTCTCCGAGACCCTAATGACAGCTTTTCTAATAATTAACCCTCCTAATCAGAGAAGAAAAACAATTATTCTACGATTAAAACCTAGAATGTTCATTTATTAGCTTAAAGATATGCCTTGTTACTGCGAATTACCGTTAATTACTGGCAAAATCTTCTTATCTTCTTAAAGATAAAACTCTAACACACCCTTTGAATAACATCCGTACTTTCTCCCCTCGCTATTCATTAGTTACTGAATCAACCTAATCGTCTGTTTTTCTAGGAAGTAAATACTCCTTTTCTAAGAGAAACCTCAGTTTAAATGTTATAAAGAAAAAACGAAAAGTGACTACAGAATGATCATTTGAACATCTGGTTTTCAGAAGGTAAAATTAATGGATTTGTATGTTTGTTGTAATCTATGATACATACATACACAATCTATGAAACTTAGGGCAGCAATTATTTAATATTCCAGATTAGATAGATATTCGCTTTAATTTTTCATAGTGATACCGAATTTCGCTCAGTAATAGTAACTTTAATGGTTAAACATATGCGTTATAATGCACTCATACCACAATTTGCAACAGGAACATCCAGTTCTTTAATGTCATAAAAGCAACACTGCTTGCCAGAGGCCCGAGTTAATCAATTGGATTCCTAACATTTTTTCATCAAGTATTTTATTTTACTCACTATTGTCTTATACAAACAAATGATAAAAAATTATTTAGGAAATTCAGTTTACTTTTTCATAATTAGGTTGGTAATCGGAAGATATAAGTGAATTATTTCGCTTCAACTGGGCAGAGGGCCAGCTGTATTCAGCAAATACACTCATGTCCATAAATTAAGGATAATTCGGAGTCACGCGGAAATCGAAATCTAAAATAAATATATCACCTGTAAAATCACTACACACATTTTCAAGAATCATATGCAAATTTCAGGAAGTAACCAGATGACACCGATGGTACGTCACAATGACGAGAGTGTAAGAGAGTGATATATAAGGAATACAGGCAAAGAAGTAAAATTGTTCGCAGGCGCTTTATAAGCATTTCAGTGCAATAAACGAATAGTTATGACACAAAGGACGCATTTGGATGATTTTTACTTGGTAGAATTATCGGCCGTCTGGAATATCGGCGTACCCAACTGGAAGTATCAGACGAACTTGGAATTGCCCAGAGTGTCATCTCCAGGCTTTGGCAACGATTCCAAGATGATGGTAATGTGAGTAGACGTTACAGCACAGGTCGCCCCAGAGTTACAACGCCGAATGAGAACCGGTATTTCGCAGTTTCTGCCAAAAGAAATAGGTGAAGCATAGCCTCAGACCTGTCTCGTCAGCTCTCTTTAGCCACTGGTACGACAATTTCAAGGCAGACCGTGCACAGACGCTTAGGGCAGATTGGTCTATACGCTCGTAGACCTGTCAGATGCGTTCCAGTTACTGCAACTCACTGTCGCCTGCGGTTAGCCTGGAGTACAGAGCATGCATTGTGGAACCGCAACAGTGGGCTTGTGTGATGTTTTCCGACGAGTCCAGGTTTAGCTTACAGTCTGATTCTCGCCGGACTTTCATATGGAGAGCTCCAGGTACCCGTTACCACTAAGAAAACATCATTGAACGGTGCTGCACGAGTGCTCGTATGGAGTGGAATTATTCTGGGTTCCAGAACTGACCTGCACGTTCAAATTGGAACCATGACAAGCCAACTCTATCGGGACGTCATTCTGGAACAACATGTACGTTTGTTTCGGGGCGCCATGGGCGAACAATTTTTGTTTATGGATGACAATGCCCGTCCTCACCGTGCAAACATCGTATGCGAATGCCTTCAATCGGAGGATATCACCCGTATGGACTGCCCAGCATTTTCACCGGACTTGAATCCAGTAGAGCACGTGTGGGACATGCTTGGCCGACGAGTTGCAAACCGTCAACCTGCTCCTACATGTCTACCGGAACTTCGGAGAGCATTGCTTTTTGAGTGGTGTAATATCCCCCAAGATCAGATCGATAATTTGATACTCAGCATGCCTAGGCGTTGTACGGACTGCATTGCATCGTCTGGGAGACATACAATTGTATTAACAATAATACCAACCATGTAATATTGGTTTTTTGTAAATAGGTTTTTTTGTAATTTGCTCCAGGGAGAAAAAATCGCTATTTTTTTTAATAATATCAAACATATAGCATCTTTTTTTGCTCTTTACCTTTTGTTTAATAAATAAGCTTTACAAATAAGTCAAATTTGTTTTGCTTCTAACTCTTCCTTTGCCTGATTTTGCATTATCCTTAATTTATGGACATGAGTGTAATAACAGTGATGACACTCAAGACCCAAAATCATAGAAATAGTTTAACACATCAAGCATATTTGCAAAAAAAAAAGGCTAAGTACTTTTATATTAATAATAAGTAGGCATAGTACCTTAGGTTTTGCGCAATGAATGCAATAAAGGTTGAAACAATACCCTTTAATTAAGTTTGAAAAGAGGAAGTCATGGGTACACGGATTGATGCTTTACGAGTCTCTAAGTTTTGCAGAGGCTGCAGTTTGCTGTTATCATAGTATCAGAATGCATTATGTAAATGTGAAAGTGCTAAGTGAATGCAATTCATAGGTAAAAAGTGAGGCGTGCTCTTACCATTATGTGTGCCACCTTACGCCATTGTGGAAGCCAACGAATGATCAAAATGAAATCACATTTCACTGCTAAAGTATGCAGCATTGTCCTTGAAAAGAATGTTTCAACATTTCTTACGATATTTATGTTTCCGTGAGGCCCGATATCTGATATAGACAATCAAACTTCTTCCCCCCGATAAGATGATATTAAAACCTCGTCACAAGAATTTAGGTTTGGCTTCGCCTGAGGAAGATTAAAATATATAATTATAAATGTGTAACTTTGCCAAATAAAATGTGATTTCAGCCGTATTGAAGGACAGCAGAGTCTGATTTTATTAGAAGCAGGCCCTAACAGGAGATAAGCCCACAGCATGCAGAGAAATACTGCGTCTAACATCCCTTACAGCTTCAACATGATGTTGCAAAATGCTGCTCTATATCGTGCTGTTCCGTATGGTTTTTGTCCCTTATATTCACTGAATCTAACATGTCTAAAGTATTTATTATATTCTACACAGTTGATCAAAGTGAATCGGCTTTCTCCGCTGTATGTAGATGACTACAATCGGTTCCGTGAACGGTGAGTGTAAGCACCTAGGCAATCTTATTTTAGAAACCGGTATTGGTCTGCGCAATTTAGAGAGAATATTTCTGTCAAGCAGATACAGTTCGGAATTCTATAGGTTCAATAACTACGGTTGCTGTCTTCCAGTTGAGAATTTAGAATTACTGTTACGCGTGGAGAAATAGAACGAATTTTAATATGTACAATGACTCAATTATTCTCGTAGTACTTCTTAAATGCAATCATTTCATTCAGTTAGTTTGTATCAGCAATTGTCAGTTACCAAAATACAAATTTAAAGAGAATTTACTGCTGAATTATATTAATCTTATTATTAGTGCAGGAAATGTACACGTTATTGAGTTTACAAATGTAAGTTATAATAAACGAAATTTATAACATTTAAGAAAAAGAGAAGTAATTTTTAGAACTTTAAATACCTCCTTTTTATCATGCCAGCGTTTTATTCCTTTTACAAGAATTTAGAGACTTAAGCTTTTAAGGCAAAGGGAGACAATTTTACACTTTATTTGCATTATTTAATTTTACACTTTATTACATCTTCGTCTGCATTTTGCGTTAACGTAAATAAAGAATGCGTTATTTTTTATGAGGTATTAGAGCTCTGTTTCGTGAAACACATTTCACTATCATCACAGATTATATTAAAAGAAGTGAAAATGGTACATACAATTTCAAAGATGTAACTTGTGATAATTTTAATGAGTTTCATTTATACAGAACTGAAAATTTGCATCGATTACTATATGCATTTAAGTTTAGGTAGGAAATTTGACTTACAAGCAAAACGCAAATAAATAACATTATAATTAATTATAATTGCATAATATATAATTATAATTGCATCTCTTACTCAATAACATTTAAGCGCAAAGTAAAATTCTCATCCGCATTGCGTTCACTTTCGTACAGTTTATTGAATGCTCTTTTCTTTTGCATTTGTTAGTTTACTAGTAAAAGAATCAAGGAAATTGCGTTACATATATATATAAATGAATTATATATATTAATCAGTTATATATATATATATCTATATATATTGAAAAAGAAAATGTAAAGCGAACGGGTAATTAGACGTAAGACCTATCTGGTCTCAAAAACTTTTGCGCATAATGCTGCAAAAAGATTTGAAAGAATAGTAGCAGGTAGGAACATTGCAGCAACCTTGCTAAAAAGTTACCAAGAGCTGTAGCTCCATGAAATGTTGTAACATAGTACTACATAAACAATAAGAAATTTGCCTGGTAAAACTGGAAAAACTGTATAAGCGCGATAAAACTGCCAAATTTTAGTGCTGGAAGACTTGCTATTGCACGAAAAAAACTAATTAATCTGACCGTTGTGTAATGTGAAAAGTTAACTCACATGAAAAATAGATGGACGGAAAATATATATATATATATATATATATTAGGAAGTTACAAAAAACATGGATTATAAATGTCAATATATAAAATGCCTATACATAAAAAATTAAAATTAAAAATTGCCAATATATAATATGCCAATACATAAAAATTAAAATCAAAATTAAAAAATATAATAAAGACACAAAAAGCATCAAAAACTAGCTACAAAAACAATAATTAAATAGCGGAAAAATGGTATATTAGCCTACTCGTACTCTCAGTTGGCTTTTCAAGGGAAAAAACTGTTCTACGAAATAGGCTAAATACCATTACGCGTTTCGCCGAAACAGACCATTGAAGCTCTTGTTTAATGCGAAAAAAACTTTTTACAAAAGTATATTAGTATTTCCGAAAAAATTCTTTTGGAATAAATCCTTTTTAGTAGCTCCACTGCTCTGTCTCTTTTTCCCGACGCGTCCGCTGAAAAACGCATTAAGGTGTCAAAGGCTATTATGATTCCGAGCGATGTAAAATAAAAGTCAAAATCAAAGTAGAAAAATAATAAATTAAAATAAATAACGGTCTGCTATTAGTCAAAATACACATCAACGTACGAGCTGGTCCTTTAGACCTTAAAGACTTCGTAACTTTTATTAGAAGAAAGGTGCTGTAAACAGATAAAAATGTAATCGACATTGTAAGTAAAAAAATGTATTCAATTTAGTAAGTAAAAACGTTTTAATTTATTATTTATTATTATTTATTATTGCTGCAAGTCTTCCAGCACTAAAATTTGGCAGTTTTATCGCGCTTATACAGTTTTTCCAGTTTTACCAGGCAAATTTCTTATTGTTTATGTAGTACTATGTTACAACATTTCGTGGAGCTACAGCTCCTGGTAACTTTTTAGCAAGGTTGCTGTAATGTTCCTACCTACTACTATTCTTTCAAATCTTTTTGCAGCATTATGCGCAAAAGTTTTTGAGACCAGATAGGTCTTACGTCTAATTACCAGTTCGCTTTACATTTTCTTTTTCAATTAATATCTATATATATAGATATTAATCAATGAACAGAAGTAGTTTCATTTTAAAAGTTGAGAAAAACCTTTGTTGCTGAAATGTAATAATCTTCATTATGTTAAAAAAATTGGATTCTTTTTTATCTAGCCTGAAAATCAAAATGCAAACTATATAGGCAGTCCACCAGGCCGAAAGGTAAGCCTTTAATGAACATTCGTGAAAAATTACTTTTCTTGCAGCAACCATGCTTAATTTTACAATTTAAATTGAAGCAATTTTTTGATAATTTGAATTATTGCATGCATTTATCGATCCACATATATGTTCTTGTGTCTAAATGATGCCTTTTTTCATTTCTTGGTTAATTATTGTTGATAACACTGAAATAAATTATTAGACCTTTTATAGTATATGAAAGCTAAATTCTTGCCCAAACGTTGCTTTACAAAGTGGAAGTTCTTGCGTTTAAAGCGATTTGCATCTAAAATATCTTCTTAATAAAATCAGGTTTAATGCACAATATCCAAAAACTAATAATATCCTTTGTTCGTTATTAATATCAATTCTAAAGCTCGATGTACTACGAGAAAGCTCTATTTATCAATCTAAATGCAAAACATTTTTAACGATAATTGCCAATAAAGCGAAAATTGAGTAAATTGCTAATAACCATGTACTACGTAAATCATATGTAGTACATAAATACTGCTCATAACATTATATTTACAGAAATATATGTGAATCATATGTACATAGGTTAAGGCGGCCTCTAGTGTAGACTCTACAATGAAGAAGAACAAAAGTGTTTCAACTAATTAACACAAGAGGTGTCAGTGAAACTTTAAGATGGTTTTAATATGCAGGAAATAAACTGCAGTTGTTTAAACATCACCATAAACCTCTGTGTGTCTCATAATGTAAAACGTTCTTAACTTCCGTGGGAAAAGAGTGAAAATTGTCAAATTTATAGGTCAACAAATTTGTTATAAATTCACTACCAACGTTGACATTTCTTTCTTTAAACAAACTTATATAATAACTAGTTGGGCTTGGTGATCTGTTTGTTTGGTTAAAGAACTGTTTCAAACTAGGACAAGTCAGCTCTTTATATCAAGTGAGCATTATATGAAGTCATGACTTAATAGACTTAGAAAAAGTATAACTGTTATTGAATATTACTGCTTCAAACTTCATTGTCTTTCAAAATCACCCTAAATTACTTAAGCAAACACTTAAACAGAAATTTCAGAGAAATAATTAATATCTAATAAATTGCGAAAAAAGTGTCATATGTCTAAATTAAAAGAAGCAATTAGGCAGAAAATGAAATGCGTGATAAGGATATTCTCGGCATATTCTACATGCACAAAATATCAAATATTCCGGCATTGGAAAGTTATATGAAACAATATATTTTACGAATTTTGTATAATATGACATGAAAAGTCTGAAGAATGCAAAGCTCCGCCAGAAAAATAAGATTGCTTGGGCTAAATTGGCAAGATATCGCCAAGCTGACAATGATCGCTAAGTTGAGCAACTTTTGTCGCCAATTTTGCGATAAATCTCCAAAAGTCGCCAAACTTGGCAACTTTTTGGCGAAATTTCGGTCTGGTCCCTGTATAACTGTAATTGGTACTGTACCTGAATAACTGTAATTGATCTCTATATATAACTGTAACTGTATTAGGACCTTATATGTAACTTTAACTGTATATGCCTTCCTTTAATTTCGAGAAATGGAAAGTATTGGGAATTTCCCAAAGGACGGGGAGAAACTATATATAAGACCGGAGAGAGCATCAGTTCTCAGTTTTTTAGGTCAGAATCTCAGAGTACTGAAAGATCTCCGTGCGAGATTCGCTCTTTAGATACGCTTTTTATTGTGTTTAACACAGTAGTTTGAAGTGGTAACTACTGATTATGCTCTGTCAGACTAAGAAGATCTGTATAAGTTCTAGAACTGAAAAATGTTTCGTTTGGTTAAAAAAAAAATTATCAAGTTAATCTTGGTTCTGCGTGCATTCAATCCATTATGAACCTGCACGCACGTAACAATATTTTATTACTAAATCCTAATCCTTAAAGCATGGTTCAGTTACAATCAGTTACAATCCTTAAAGCATGGTTCAGTTACAATCAGTTACAATCCTTAAAGCATGGTTCAGTTACAATCAATTACAATCCTTAAAGCATGGTTCCTATTCACGTACATTTTTAGGGAATGAAAAACAATGTTTAATAAAAAAAAACAAGGCAGCAAACTACTTTGAAAAATTTAATAAGACTCAAAATTAGCTATGCTCACTAATACATAATTTATGATTATCGATTAGTTTTCTCGTGTCACGAAGAGTTTAATTACTAAACATTCTCTTCGTGTAACAGCATAATTTTTCTATATAAACATTATCTATTTACATTATAATATTCTCTATTACCTTTTTTATGTCACCATGAGTAAAGTCTCTAAAATAATTTTACAAATTTCTTCGTAATCCAGAGAGACTGTGAATAAAAAATAAATTAATGGTTAAATATTTTTCCTCTGGTTTTATACAAAACAAGATATTTTTCTGTCATCGTTCTGAAGTCAATATTTATTTCTCAAAACAAAAATTTTACGAAGCGCCGAAATATAGTCGAAATGGCATAAACTGGAAGTAAAAAATACGATATTCTTTTATGATTTTTAGCTGAATCCTAATAACTTAAATTATTAGGAATTACAAATAATCATTATCAATGATTTCGCAGTTAATATACGAGTAATAATCTAAATGATGGTAGGATTAAAATATACAGAGGATGGACAAAAATATGGAAACACCTTGTGAAATGCATGTTTGAAAAGAAAGATTGATTTTAATGAAATATGTAGGTGGCGCTGGCGTTTTTGACTACTGACGCCACCTATACAACTTCGTAAATGTGCTAAACAGTTCAGTTGTTGTCGGAGTACTGTTATGTGAGGTTGTCATTGCATTATGTCAGAGTTAACAGACTTCGAACGTGGGCAAATTGTTGGAGTGGCAAACGTGGCCACTCCAACAATTTGCCCACGTTCGTGGCAAACGAACGTGGGCAAAAATAGGTGCTTCCGTAAGCAAGGTAGCCGAGGTGTTTAGTGTTTCAAGGGGTACTGTATCGAAGATTTATTCCGCATATTTGAAAAGCGGAAAAACATCATCTGCTAAATCACAGCGCGGACGAAAGTGTGTCCTGAGTGGTCGTGACAGACGATCATTAAGGGCAATTGTGACGAAAAATAAGAAGACCACAGCTGCAAAAGTTACTGCTGAAATGAATGTTGTGTTACCGAACCCTGTGAGTACCAAAACAATTAGAAGGGAGCTTCATAAACAGGGAATTGCTGGCCGTGCTGCAATTGAGAAGCCACTCATCAGTGATGCTAATGCCCGTAACAGGAAAAGGGGGTGTTTAAATCATCATCCGAAATGTTCGCAAACCGAAATTATTTTACCCATAGGAGTTAATAAAATGGATTAAGTCGTCCGAAATCATAGACGAATGCTTATTTAAAATTTACAACAGCATTTTAAGACGAAAAAAATATAAAGCCGAAACAGACAGATAAAACAGACGAAAATTTAATTTAGTTATTGTACATGTCCCGAAGAAGATTGGGCGCTATAAGTGGAAAGTGACGGTGACGGGAATGTGAAGGGATTTCAGTCCACTTCTATAAAAAAAAAACATCAGATAACTGTCTTTGAGGCATCTTCGTCCGTCTATTCTTGGTCTTAGCGACTTTACTCTGCTTCGGATTCACTGAACCTCTATTTCTCTTAAAATTGGACCAATATAATTTGTTGATTTCTTGTTGCTAAGTTTTAAAATATTTCTACAGGGGGGCATGGTATCCTTACTTGAAAACGCTTGCATTGTAGCTACTCTTTTCCCAGAATGATATCATTGCATGAAAGCATTGCTTCTAACCCCATTCCGCACCAATTTCGCTGATTAAAGGACTAGGATCAATATTTTCCTTCTTCTTGTTCCTCCTATTTCACTCTTTTTGTTTCTCCTTCTTTCATATTTAGCTCAGCTCATTTCATATTGAGCTCACTCTCATACTGAGCTCATATTGAGCTAGTATATCTTCCACGTATTCATTGTCAACTAAATAATTTACCTAGAGATACTATGTCATAGATAAACAGAAGCCTGCAAAGTATCAAAGTCCTCAGAGTCTTCGTCTGCAACCCAATCTGACCATAATTTCCCCTAAGCCGAATTCATAATCTTCAAGTCCCTTGCTGCCTTACTTTGTTCAGGAGAATTAAGCAACGGAAATTATTAAAATTATGCCTCCAGAATGCCCTGAGGATTAATTCTGTGTCACATTGTAAAAACCTTATTTTGTATTAATAAGTTCTTTCTAAGAAACTTTCCTTTACCCTTTTGATTTCAATTTCCTGCCAGAAGTCAGATTTAAATGACATATATGCAAAATCAATGAGTTCGGAAATAGTATTTAAGTTAGTAGAATTGAAGAGCTCGCAGAAGAGTTAGTTACGAGTAGAGCGGGTTACTCCGAGAACGAGTTTATGCCGCGAGTGAGATTTATGCCGCTTCTTTGTTTGCAAGTAGGGCTGTAGCTGAATATTTGTGCTAGCCACTTACTTTAGTAATTATATTGATAGTGTAGACTCGGTTTACCTGTGTTCAGTCGACAAATCGATTTAGGTTAAAGTAGGGGGTCAGTCGGGTAGTTAAAATTTGCTTCATCCTGATTGTATATACTGTTTTGTGTTTAGGCCACAAGTGGTGAATCTTCGTCGGCAGTCATCTGTTTTTCAAGACATATCGAGAATTCGCTCTCTCGTCTTCAGTAGGGTCTACATTTCAGTTGGTCAATGCTCTCAAAAATAAGACCACTCTACAATGTTTAGTTCAAAACACCTTTGAAAAATCTTTATTTCTTCAACTTGAGTGTTTGTAACTTGAGACACTGTTCGTTATTCGAGACGTTTCTTGTTCAGATAATTTGTTCGCGAAGAGAGGCGTTCAGCGTCCGAGAATCCACTGTGTTTTAGTTTTCTTGCCCCAGATGCTTTCTTAATGGATTTATTTTTCGTGTCTTTCTTTATTCATCCATCCGTGCTTGCTTAATGTTTTTTTCATTTTCGCGTTGTTTCTAGTCTTTCGGCTCTTTGGTTTTCACCGGTTTCCATTAGTGGAATATATTAGAACTTTCTTAGAATTTTGAATGCAAAAATTTCTAAATTTGAAAGAAAGTTACAATTTACATCTGGAATAAGCATTTTTAACCCCACTAAACCTGAATTAACTTTTTTAAAATACGAGACATTATTTCCAACAGTTTCTCTAATGAACTTGTGAAACATAATATAATTGACTATATAGTAAGTATTCTCAAAGCAGCTAAAATTCACTTTCTTCAGCTGGCAACATTTCATCTTGATCTAGAGTGAAATATACCAGCAACACAAATTTACCTTATTTGTACTGCTGCTTGATTTATATTTCACTCTCTATTTTTGAAACTTTCTATACTTTCTCACAATTCTCAAACTTGATAACTTTCAAAACTAAGAGCTATTGCTTAGCACTCAAATGTAAATATGCAGTCTATTACAATAGGGCTGCAAGACTAAACTAATCTAAAGTTAATTAGTAAAGCAGACTTCTAAAATATAAAATTAGATTTAATTAAAAAATTATAAATTTTACTATTGTTAACTCAAAATATTAAATACTTCGATGCCTTAAATTAATAATTGTTCAAAGATCGGCAGTTTCGTAAATGGAGTAAGCATACTTCATAATAACTGAATAACATCTTAAAATTCTATGTGATGTTATAGTACGATAGTAATGTCTCAATGTGTATGTCAAACTAGTTTATTTGTAGACAAATTAGGTTATTTTCGAAGCAGGAGACATGAAAAATTAGCAATGTCCTCGTCGGGACTCGAACCACGGACCTCAGGAATACGCGCCGAACGTGCTGACCACTACGCCATGAAGGCAAGCTAAGAAAGGCGGGAGAAATACCTTATACACTCCCTCTTTTAAAGGGCGACTGGGGATTAGGGGACGCAATCGCCAAATCCTGGTGGTAGAGAATCATCATTCACCACCTTTTTAGTTTCGGGTGCCACTGTAGAGCTATTCGGGTTTTTTAAAACAGGAAAGATGAAAAATGAGTAATGCCCTAGCCGGGACTCGAACCACGGGCCTCCCGCATACGCGCCGAATGTGCTGACCACTACACTATGAAGGCATGCTAAGAAGGCAGGAGAAATACCTTAAAAATTTGCCAGTTAATTCAAATATCTTTGAAAGAAAATATTACTATGTATGTAATGTATAAAATCTGTAATATATATAATGTATAAAATCTGAAATATTATATATCTGAAATTTTCATCTAAATTAATTACGTAATTGGTTATATACCTGTGTAGTATAACTAAGTAATTGAGATGTCACCTTAAGCTTTGATATTTTTCGTCTTAACGTATGCCCGAATTATTCCAAATGAAACACAAAAAATTTATTCCACTGCTTAAATGTTCTGTCTAGCTACTTTTCAGTCACTTAAAACTGCAAGAAGAGGAGGCAGAAACAAAATAACTTATTATAATAAAGGTAAACATTGTCGCAAAAGAAATGTTGTTTTCAAAGTAATGCAATCGTGGTTTCGTTCATCCGCCCACCCCCATCCGTTCCTAAAGTAATTTTTTTTTTTTTGTTGTTGTTGTTTTGCATTTACTCTGTCTGTACTAGTTTATAACATTTTTTTTTTTTTTTTTTTTTTTTTTTTTTTTTTTTTAAATTTTGCTGTTTGATAGTTTATAAAATTCAAAATATAATTCACCCAGATTTTAATATAAAAACACCAGTTACCTTTCAGAAGAAAACATAAATTGTCTTCTTCAATTATAAATATCAAACCCTCAGATCATTATAATTTACTAAATGCTTGAGCTGCTCCATTTTAACTTTCGTTATGCTAAGGCAAAAAGAAAACCGGAAAAGTCCGAAACTTCCTTAATTAATAACTTTAGACTTTTTGATGAAAATCTGCCTTCTTACGTGCATATATATATATATATATTATTACGTAATTTTCGCATTGCAATCAATAATAAAATTAATTTATATTTTTCGATAATATATATACATATTTTAGATACTTCAAATATTCCATTTTTAAAAATTAAATTTGAAAAAATTATTTTTAGCCTCATCGACAGAATGGAAATCCTCATATGGGCTTTAATTTCCGACCGAGTGATATAAATTATCAGGTATGTATTGAAGATCCAGTATTGGACTTGTATTCCTTTAGAATCCTAAAAACTTTAAAGCCCTAGGATTTAAAATGTTACAAAGTAGTTATTTACTTTACTTGAAATACTATCACATGATATTAAAATCATGCTTATTTCTATATAGGCAATCAAAATTTTAAATGGATTTCAGTTTTTTTACTATAAAAATAAAAAGTGTTTTTGAAATTTTTATCAACTTTTTTAATTTAATTTAAAAAGTTGATAAAAATTTAGAGACATATTTTAAGACTAGTTGTAATTTAGTACAATTTAATAGGAAAAATAATACGGTCCAGTTTAGAAAAGAAAATTATATAAATGATTAGTAGAGATACTGTTTTTTACTACACATCTTAGGTTTTCCGATTTATCAAGCTCTGGCCTTTTATTAATATTTTGTTCCCTAAAATAAAAAATTTTATAACATAAATATACACATTTTTTGTAGATTTTACAGTATAAATATTTTGAAAGCCAAATTAAATTTGTTTAAACAAGTGGATTTTCTCGGGGAGTTTATTAAAAATGATGAGATGCATATCAATAGTAGAGCTCTTTATGACTCAGTCATAAAAATATATGCTTTTGTAATAATATTTTAACCAACCTTGAAGTGCCTTTTTTCTGAATTTAAAGATCTGGGAATGCATCCCGCATAATTTGTTACTGTAAGTATTGCTTTGGATTCTGAACAGCAAAACACTGTAATTTCAGTATCCATTTGTAAGCTTTCTTTCTGTTCTATGAGTTGTGAACTTCCTGTTATTAAACGCCTTTCGGTCTCTAACTTAATTGCAATTGCTAACCTTAACATACCGTAAGTTTCTCCTTGTTTTCCAATATTATTATTCCATATAAACCATCTAAGTTTTGGTGCTTTTATAAAGCTTCTCACCACAGCCTAATTATTGGTTAGGCACATAAGGCATTGGTCTAGGGCTCCAAACAAGGAAACCTTAAAACCATCCTGCAAGTTCTCATAATCTTGTTTTTCTTTAATGAAAGCAAGGAAAGTGAGCATTGGGAGCTACTGAAAGACATCTATTCCTAGCCCCCCCCCAAACTATCTTAATCGGGCCCTGCTTTTAATCAAGAAGTTACGTTTAATAATCCTAATTTAGCTTCTTTTTTTACTTAAGCCTTTCAAAATGAGGTCCCAACGTTATAAAATGTGACTCGTCCCATTACATAGTTAGCTCTTTAATACATTTATTTGCAATGTTATGTGCAAATGAATTAGATATTTGGGTCAATTTTCAAAAACGATTGCTCAGATCAGTGCATTTTGAAGAAATTTATAAGCATCATTAGCCTTCTGCTCCTTAAATAATATGTTTGTAAATATGGAGAATCATAATAATTCGGTATAAAAGTGGTCAGTAATATATTCACTAATTTCTAGGCAACAGATTTTTTTCGTATGTACATCGCTCGCAATCCGTTAATATCCATACTTTGTAAATTACTACATTATAAAAAAATGCAAATAAAATTTAATTCTTTATTGACAGTTGCAAGACAAAGAGAAATTTAGATATCTTGATGATTTTGATGGTTAATATTGGTTCATTGATCAAATAATCGTTTAAGGTCATAAAATTAAATAAATACATATGTATTTAATAGAAATATGTTTGTATACTCAGTTTTTTAAAGCTTGACATAATTAATTATGTTTGCTTTATAGAATATTAGTTCACTAGGTATATTAAAATCATTGTAAAATTAATATCGAAGCTAGAAGAAATAAAAGGAAAATCTTTTTACAACAGTATTTATATAATTGTGGAACATTTTGAATTTCGTGTTGCTTGTCATCATTGCTGTAAAAATAAAGTACTTGCTACAATTCTATTTGCTGGTGAAATTAGCGGTCACGGACTGGTTTGGTTTAGTTTAGTTGATTACGGCAAAGCACACAAGGGTTATCTGCGTAAAGAGAGGAATGCCTTGAAGGAGGACTTTTAAGAGAAACTGACTTGTAATATACCTTAAACACGTTGAAAAACACGAAAACGCCTATGCAACCAGCCCGTTCGCCTGGAATAGTCCCAGGTAGGAACTCCCAGTGCTCAGCGAATTTACCGCTCGACTGCTGGTGGACCGTTCAGGGACTGTTAGAAATTCATTACCAAAAAATGTGTTTTATGTTCAGAAACTGCAATCAAATACCAACTCATTTGCAGACTGTAATCAATTATCATTTTTTTTTTGTTTTGTTTTGTTTTCCAAGTGTAATGTAATTAATTAAAGTATCAAGACTATGATGTCACAAAAACAGAGATGAGTTATAGATTACTTATTAACAAAGACTTCAATAAGAGATTTATGGAGATTTTTTTATCTAAAAGTCTGAGGTTCTTTTGATTTCGTTTTTCTATATGTGTATATACGTTTGTAATGGTTTTATAAATCTTTGCCATGCTTTCAGCTGAATATCCCACTGCGAGCTAAATGCTTTGAGAAATATTAATTATGAGGAAAACTGGCAGTTTTGCGGAGCTGAAAGCATGAAACATGATTATAATCAGACTTTGCAATATTTAGAATAAGATAAAATTATACATTTCTATGTATTTTTCTTTCCATTAGAATAAAAATTAAAATTTATTGTTTTGCTTTATTAGGAAAATTCTTTTTTTAACTTTTTAACTAACCCAGTAACATTTACTTATTTTTTTATTATTATTATTATTTTTATTTTTAACTTTTTTTGTGGGGGTCTGTCTGTGTGTATGTGCGTGTGTGGTATATTTCTTGCGGGGGGGGGCAGAAAACATGTCTTGGGCACCAAAATCCAACCTTGCATTTTGTAACCAGCTTTCCAAATGTAACTAACTACATTTGACTCCATACTTTCTATACAACTAATTTCACTAGTCTACACAAATTGTTGAGAGGTGGAAGATTTGTGTCGAGGTTAAGAAAGCAGACGTCTAGAAGCTATACCGGGAAAGCGATTTATTTAAGAGACAAACTTTTTAACCAACACCGAACATCAAATTTAATAAAGAATAAAGAATACATATAACATTCTACGTTCACTTATCAAGCTGTTGCATTGTGTCATGAAGTATGCCTTAGCAGAATAAACCAAATTTTTATTTAAGCATACATAAGAAGATAGGTAGCATTTAATATAATTTATAACCTAGACTTAACACATTAATGAGACTTTTTCACACAAGAGTAAAGGGTTTTAGTAAAGATTCAAATGTTTCGTGATCATTTAATAAAACAATCATAACATTTATTAATTGCAACTGCCTTAAGGCCTTTGCATTTCCAGCTTAAATACGCCGGTACTCGACACGCAGTATTTTTAGTTGCACGTTTTGTAGCGAATACAGTACGCAGAATTCGGAAGTTTTTGAGTAGCTATGGGAGAAAACTTGGAATAGAATCTCGAGTATTAATTTTTCGGTTCCTAGATGGAGCCACCATCTAAAGATCTGAGTTGTCTTACGTAGCGTTACTCGGTGGAGGGGAAGGTGAAGCTAATGAAACACTCTTAATTTAAACTAGTTTCTTCGTATGCTAAACTTCGTGAACTTGCTAAACGTAGTCTTATCTTATGGTCACTTTTCATTATATTTTATATCTATTCGAATGAAACAGCTGCTTATTTAAATAACGAAATCAATTATTGAATAATTACTATTGACCTTTGAATTAACTGAGTTTGAAGTATGCGGTTTCGCTTCTTATTTAAAGGATATTTTACAATAAATATACTAAAACATCTTTTGAAAATTTAGAGCACATAAATGTACTATAAATTCTAAAATTCGTCAACCTATTAGCACACAGACACTTACTAACTTTATATGCAGTGGCGTAACTAGAAGGGGAGGGCGGTCCGCCTCAGACGGCACATTTTTAGGGGCTGCATTTTTTGCGTGAAACATGATTTTATAGGAGTTAGGTGGATCGTCGAGGCAAGTGAAGAATAATTAGATTACAAATTTCCATGCGGAATTAAACTGAGAAGAAAGGAGTTTTTACTTTATAAAAAGTGTTCAAAGAAATCACCATGTGAGCTCACAACTACACTTTTGCTATAGGTTGTTTTTTAATTCCGTTGAAACTTTTGAATGCAAATTACGAATAACGACTAAACAATGATCAGAGTGGCATTCATAAATGAGAATTTCTCGTTAAGAAAGAAGAATTTCTGAGCTTTATTTTCATTATTGCCAGGGAAATAATGGAATCCATTATTGCTAGGGTTTATTTCCATTATTGCTAGAAACAGGAACGTTAAGGGCGGTCATAGCAGTTTATTCTGTAATACGATCTCCAGAATAAAGTTTCAGATATTCTAATACTACTACTGACAGTTTACCTTTCATTGGTTATAAGTGCTTCTAGTTCTGAGAAACGTTTTCCAAATAAAAGTAAGAAATCTGTCTCTATTGTTAACATTACAGCAAGGGCAATCAAATAGGTCTCCACACTGTCACTGATGGTTTCTCAAGCCAAAAAACAAGCAAAATAATAATGTAATTTTTAAATGTTAGAACTAAAGTTTTTCTTCAGAAATAAACGTCGAGTTTGAATTTATTTCCCTATATGATTTTTTGACTCTTTTTTGTAGTTATATGTTTACAGAGAGAGAGGCGGCCAAGGTCCTCTCTAATAGCTGTAGATCAGGTGAAACACAGATATCATTATACCTTAAACTGAAGGACAACCCCGATCCCGGGCGGTAAAAGTTCTAGCTACGCCACTGTTTGATGACGCCACTGGAAATGAATGAAATATAAATAAATACACAAGCAAGCCAAAAGTTTAGTTCTAGTACATATTGTGCTTTTGAAATATTTGCGCAACCATCTTCTGCTGTTAATACTGGGATAAGCCCAAATGTTGTAAATATATGCTTAAAACCTGCAGTAGGAATGCTCCTGTCATCTCCGCCTATACAATTAATCAAATATATAAATGTAGTCATTGTCATAAAGCGTGATATTTCTTAGTTTTTGTTAGTTTCATCATGTTTCATATATTACTAAGTTACATGGCAAAACTCAGTTAGCATAATAGTTCATATAATAATATACGAAGTGCGTCTAATTGTGCAAGAAGAAGCAAAATTAATACCATTTGAAGAAAATGTTGAATTTCTTGTCATAGACTGCAGATTTTTCAAAATTTTATCTGTAGAAAACTTTCCATTTTTTTATGTTTAGTGTAATAAAACTCATAACATCTGCAGTGTTCTGTAACCTATAGGACAAAGTTGATGCAAGAAATTTATCTTATAAGCTGATTACTTTAATTTGAGACAGGTGAATACAGTGCAGTATCGTAGATAGCTATATATCTTTTTTATATTTTATCTCTTGGAAAAATTTTCATTTCTCTAGCTTACTTTGTAAAATGTATGCATATATCATATATAAACTCACGTAATATGTATTATTCTACTGTTGATATTATCGGTGAGGCTTCTGGTCTACAATAGGCTATTAATTGGCTAAGTTTCAGTGCAGTCAAAAATTACACACGAATTTCGAAATGCCCCAAATGCTGGTTTACTTTTAACTCTCCTATATTTCATGGGCCAACTGACTTGTACTCATTTTTTGCGCGTGTTATGGCTGTTTGGTTGTCGGAATATGGCAAAAAAAACACAGTGGCTATCTGACAAAGCGAAAGATGCATATTTGGAAGGGAACTTTTTTATGTAATGAAGTCTGTAGCTTATTTTATGATTAAAATTTTCTTTGTATCTTCAAGAGTCTTTTGCGTCGCTTTTATACACCTGAAGCGTTTGTCCTGTATAATTATGGCAAAATACTCGAGGGTTATCTGCTTAAGGAAAGGGATGCCTTTGTGGGTGTCCTTTCTTAAGGGTGTTGGATCTTATCCCAGTTACAAGCAAGGAAAACAACAAAACACCCATACAACCAGCTCCTTTGCTGGGATTTGAACCCGGATCAAACCCCTGGTCAGCGACTTTACATTTCGGCCGTTAATGAACCGTGCACCTCTAGTGATTTTAGCGTAATATTCTTACATAGATATAAACATACACACACAAGCAATATAAATGTTTTTTTTTTTTCGATTGAGCTTCATAGTAATTAAAATCGGGAATTAAAATCAGAAATTATCTTCTCAAACGCTAGTATGAAGCCTCTTCACCAATAATTTGAAGTTAGTATCTAAACTTCAACCTTCAGAGGATATTGTATTGTCTATTATTCTTGCATACATCTTAAGAAAAGAAGAACAAAAGCATTCATTCAGAAAAATAATGAATTACGTACCGGATCTATGAACTTAATCAGGAATATTTGACTGCTTAACTAAATATCAGGTTCATGTCTTTCTTTTCATAACGTTGGAAAAGCTTTTCTCTAAAACTGGCATTGACCCCACCATTGGCCAAGTGGCTAAGAAAGTTGAACGCTGGAAGCTCGACACGAGCTCGATCCCAGGTGAACTCGCTGGCTGCATGGGCCTTTTCAAGATTTCCCCCATGTGTAATATAAATACGGGTTAGTTTTCCTTAGAAAGTCTTTCGTGAAGGCATCCCTTCCATAGGCAGATAAATCTCGTGTGCTTTGCCATAATCAAATTACCTAACCTAAAACTTGCATCCACAATCACAGGAAAATAAATACTGCTTTAAGTAACAGTTATTTACAAAAAGAGAAAGAGCAAACATTTAAATAAGAAGAGTCTTTTCTGGCAGTTTTCAATGCCCATTCTAGCTTTAGCTGACGAAAAAGCATTTTGAAAGCAAGTTCAAGTAATGTTCATTTTACTGTCGGCACGACGTCAAAATTCAAGTGAGTTTGATGAGCTAAAATATATTTAAAATACATTTAAGAAGAAAAGCCATTGGTCACTTTTAAATGATTAATTCTAAGCAGTTAAAAGCCCAGGTTTCAATATTTATGAAATTTTTCAAATAATTTTAAAATCACCTCTAAATTGATTTGCACTAGAGATGTGGATAAAATGTTCTTACATGTTTTTGATACAAATAAAACTTTATGATAACATGAAATACAGATATTTAACTTCATAAAACATGAAAACAAAACTATTTGTAATTGTGATTATCATTAATATATATTCCATGAAAACTTAAGGTCTCTTCTTTATGAAGAGTAATTGGAAATGAAATACACTTCGTCTCACTTTTATTAAAAATAAAAACATTTTTCAGTTTTATGAAACTATTGCGATACAGAAACCAAGCTTTCGGAATATATTATCGTTATATTTTTCAGGATGTGATGAAAAGATTGGTCAGCCGTTACATTCATCAAACTAAGAAACAGCTTCGCCAGGACGGAGTAAATGAAGATGACCTTCTGGAAATAAAACAGGATATATCTAGTTTGAGGTAAGTAATATAAAACAGAAAAAATTTCAGTTTGCTTCACAGAGCCCACCAGCGGCCTAGTGGTAAAGTCGCTGAACACTGGTAGTTGGTCCGAGGTTCGAATTCCGCGAACGGGCTGGCTGCATGGGTGTTTTCGTGGTTTTCCCCATGTGTAACGTGTATACGAGCCAGTTTCCCTTAGAAAGTCCTCCACGAAGACATCCCTCCCCTCAGGCAGATAGCCCTCGAGGCTTTGCCGTAATTAAATAACCAATTTACGTGGTATATTGGGTTTGGTTTGATAAATTTTGGCAAAAAACACTAAGGGTATCTGCCTGAGGGAGGCCTTCGTAGAGGGCTGGGCTGTCTCGAATAACGCATAAGGAAAATCACGAAAACGCCCACGCAGCTAACCCGTTTGCGGGATTCGAACCTCGGGTCGAACTATCAGCGTTCAGCGACTTTACCGCTCGGCCGCTGGTGAGCCCTGGGTGGTGGGTAGAGGAGCATAATATTCAAAACTCACTTAACTCCAGACATCTTCTTCCAGACATTTGATTGATTATTATAAGTCTAGAATCATGCGTTTGAATTACAAGGTGAAGTAATTAAAATTTCTCGTACTTCATTTTGGAAAGACAAAAAAACGACAGATTTTAAGCTACCAGAAGTAGGCATAGCCCGACCCACCTAACTAAACAATTTGGGCTTGTGGTCATAACAAGCCATGACAGTTTATAAGGTATTTTCTCCCTCCTTTCTGCATACCTTCGTGGTGTAATTGGAAACATACTGAATTAGTATGATAGAGGTTCAGGGTTCGAGTCTCGGCGAGGGCATCGCATGCTTAAAAAAAAGCCTAATGTCTCTATAACTTAAAAAAGAAACAAAGCTGTTTCTTTTAGAACGTAACCAAAAAACATTTCGTGAGGAGGTAAGAAATTTTATCTGTGCATGCATGTGTTAAGAGCCGCCCAGTCGATATAGTGGTTAAGGGAGCTTACTGTGGTACCAAAGGGCCTAGGTTCAAATCCCGGAGAAGCCATAGATATCCGTTAAGGTAAAGTGCCTCTGCGGCATGGGGGCACCCTAAATATATGGCGAGCCGAAAGTCCTCTGTTGCAGCTTTAGGGGAGAGGTGAGAGAGACCCTTTGGTCCACCTTCGGGGGGGCTCTTCCTCAAAATTCGAATGGAAGTATGTAGAAGTCCAAACTCCTAAAGGCCCTCGCAACCATTCTTCCATGAAATACATGGACAATTCTTCCATGAAATACATGGACCTTATGTAAAAATGATTTTGTTGTTGTTCTGTCCATGAAATGCATGGACAGAACAACAACAGAATCATTTTTACATAAGGTAATGAATGTTTCTCTAGAGACCTTATGAACTTATTTTCATCTCAAGAACGCTTTAGAGCAGGAGTTCTCAACCGGTGGTACGCAAAGAGGCAAAGTATTTTTAACTATTAAATTAAAAAAATTAAAACCTCAACATCCTGATTGAGTTTTTTCTCTAACACTCGTAAATTTATGCGATCTGAGCTTTGTTCAAGAATGGTGGTGGTACTAGTACTTTATAGTGGTGGTACTAGTACTTTATAGAGGTGGTACTAAAGGTTTTCATTTTTTTTAGATGGTAAACGTTATTCAAAAGGTTGAGAACCACTGCTTTAGAGTACAAACTTTTAACAAGAGAGAAAAATGATTTTCAAACTCCCTTTACCAATGAAGTCTTTGAAATTTCCCAGTCACTGTTAGTAAAATCAGTATTCTTAAACATCTGTCTACATCACCAATCCGTTAATTAATTACTGCAATTGTTTCATATAAAATATGAATGATAACTCTTAATGACTCTTGATTAAATAAATTAATAAAGTGACATCTTTTATTACTTAAAACTACTTGTATCTTACTATGTTGCTAAATAAAAACAGTTACAGTCAACAGTGACAGTTAAATGTCAATATATTGTACCAACAGTAAAAACAATGACAGTTAAATGTCAACATATTGTACCAACAGTAAAAACAGTGGCAGTTAAATGTCAACATATTGTACCAAAACAAACCGAAATAACAAGTATCCAAGGATAAAATTGGCAGTTTCTACTGTTGAATGTAGAAGCTTACTCTTGACCAGTAACTTTAGATTTAAAATACTATCGGGAAAATCTAATTACTGAAATTTAACAACACTTCTATTTGAAATTTCTGGAGTACTGTTCTTCAGGCGAACTAGGCATTGTTTCCCACGTTAAAAAATTAATCAGCATACTTTTTAAATATCTAAAGCTATCAATCTTTTGGGTTATATAAGTTTGCATATAACTTCATTATTTCAAAAAAATATCTCTATAATTTTCTATGCATAAGCCGAGAAATTTTAGAAAATTTTTTTACTAAAATTCTACTACTGCTTACAAATATTTTTCCGCGAAACTGATATCATAGCTTAAATACGTGAAAAAATATAATTTTTATTTCATTGAATCCTAATTTTTATTAATCAATTTCTTAATATTAGTGTCCTGCTTGGAAATTTCTAGTAATTTTCTGAAATCTTTACCTGAGGCAAGTCTGAAGGAATGTGTTGCTTTCACTATTAACATCGTTGTCATTCAGCTCGTATTTAATAGCATTATCACCAGTTCCATCCATAGCACTGCTCAACTAAAGTGACAACTTTCAGTTCATATTTAGCAGAATACTCAGTCATTTTTCTCACCAGGTGTGTTTTCTGATTTTCCACACCCCGCACAAAATATCTCTATTCATTGGCAGTTTTGTGAATTGGCGAAAAATGTTTGTTTGGCTATATTTAAGGCTCATGTCTACTGTTATATTCATAAATAATAATTAAAAAAGGCCTTTTACAAAAAAATGAAATCTTATATAAAAAAAGTATATAGCCGATATTTTTACACTTTGACAATCAACTGATACTGTTCGCTTGCAGTATCTACCATAAATCCTCGTCTATTCAGACGTACAAATATATTATACGTGCACGAGTCTGTTGAATATTGTCGTGTGTATTCTCTAAAGTAATACAGAAATGCGGCAGTTTTACGAGTACATAGATAACACTAGAGAACAAATTTGAACTCTTTGTCGATGTCCTTGGTATAAAATAAGTTTTTATACGGAAATTGTGGTGCTAAATAAGAAAATAACAATGAAATTCAAAAGTTAATTACGGTTTTCTATTAATTTTTTAAATACGTATTATTTATAAAAAAATTATTTGAAAGTGCTCTTCTAACACTAAATATGTCTTCGTTTTGCTAACTGGTGATACACTGCATCTGGAGCATCTCTAACAAGTGTCCAACAATAATCAGCAAGAATGGAAAAGCTCCATTTTCCCTTCTATATTTTCTCCATTTTTGCAATATCCTGGTGAAAGCGTTCACCGTGTTTATTGCTAATCGCACCGAGTTACCTAGAAAAAAATCTAGGTGGGAATCAAGATAATGAAATTTAAATTTGCATTGCTGTATTTTGTTAAAACATAGTTTCTTATATGATAGCAACAGTTCCTCCACAAGTTCGGTATAGTTTTCAGACCTCTTGTTTCCTAGGAAGTTAGTAGCTATATATCGAAAATTTATCCAAGCATTCCTCTCGTCACCTGTTAGGATATTTTCAAAACATTCGTCCTTGAAGAGATTTCGGATTTAAGGCCCGACAAAAATTCCTTCCTTTATGTTTACTTCACTTAACCTATGCAGTTTTCCTCAAAAATATAGCAATGCGAGCCTATTTTCATCCGTCGTTTTCGCAAAATTCTCCATTAGCCTTAATTTTATGTGTAGTGGTGATAGTAATATCTCTGTTGGGTTAAGCAATGGCAAATGCTGCACGTCCTTTTTCCCTGGTTCCAAAGACTGTCTAGTTGGCCATTCCTTTTTTTAAATGATCTAGCCTTGCTCGACTATCCTATTCACTCAAAAAACAGCAGAATTCCGTGTATCCTTGCTGCAACCCTAATAAAAAAGCAACTACTTTTAAGTCTGCACACACTTTCCATTTATAGAGTTTGTATTTGAGGGATATTCTGCAAATTTTCATACGATTCCTTCATGCGAACAGCGTGGCTCAGAGGAATCGACAGGAAATTGTTTCCGATACGTAGCAAAACAGCTTTTAAGCTTAATGTCAAACTATCTATGAACAATCTCTATACTTACGGTTTATGATTCATATCGAGATATCTAAATAAACCAGTCTCCGTCAGTGTCGAGGAATGACGTCAAGTTTTTCTGACGAGTACGAAAATGAATTATCATCAGACCGTTTTCCAAAAGATCCTACTGCTTTAATCTTGACCCTAACAGCTCCGTCTTAATTTTTAACAAATTTAATTCTCTCACTAGATCGTTTAATTTGGCTTGGATTAGTATGTGAGGCTGTCTAGTTGAAACACTGGGTGCGTAATCAGGATCCAAAGACGTTGCCGGCACGTTTATTACATGACAAACTTCAGTACTTTTTTCAGTCAGAGGTATAAGTTTCCGGCGGTTTAAGAATTCGCATATCATCACTACGGAGTTATTGGTCATATAGCGGATAGTAGTATATTTGGGCACATTATAGCGGACTTCTTTTTCTTCGTTGTTTCCCCTTCCTGCCCTACAAGAGGCATCACGCAGAAATAGCAATCATTCACATGATCTGATGGCTCTCCTCACTCCATTGGGACGCCAAAGAGCATCGATAATCTTTTGTGATTTAACCAGAAGTTTCGCAGACCAGAACCGCGCGTATTATAGTAGATGTGTGGGGTCTAGGTCTTGTCTTGACCTCCCATTTTGCATCCCAAATAGAAAGTGTAAGCTTTTGTAACTATGGGAATTAGGTTTCGTCTCTGCGAAGCAAAAGTCACCTCAACACAAATATAACAAAAACTGTCCTCGTTATTAACACATTTATGAAGTACCTTGCTTGAGTGCTTCATAAATGTGTTCATAACGTCTTATAACTAAGAAGTACTATACAATACTTTGCGCCGATTGCAACATCCTTCGAAGGTAAACATCGAGAGGATGCGTTTATATCGGGTATATTTCATTAGTGTGCGGATAAATGATAGTCAATGGATCTTCGAAATGAGAAGTAATAAACAATTTTAACAATTATTTTCGTGTTCAGCAGATCAAAATTAATAGGTATTACTTGTTTTTAACTCTGATACTTTTTTTGCTGTTGAACACTGTAATCAAAAACTAATATAATATACAGCAGATATAAAAAATCATTTATTACTTGTAAAACCGAGAGTGAATGAGGCAAAAAAATAGCTTCTAATTGCTTGAAAATGGTTACCGCAACTTTTATTTTTAGGCTTCGCCCATTTATTTCTCACGTAAAAGACAAAACGTAATGCTCTCATCTAGAATCTTGACCTAAAACAGAATTTTTTGTATTATATTTGTTTGATTAGTTTTATTTTCAAACAATTTATATGCAATTACTTTCAGAAATCTTAGACCCCACCAAAGGTCGAGTGGTTAAGACAGCTAAATATCGGTAGTTCTACCATTATTTAAAAGTCCTCCACGAAGACGTTCATCCTCATATGCAGATAACTATCGCGTACTTTGCCATAGTGAAATAACCTAACCCAGCCGATCAAAAACCGTATTAAAGTTTATTATACAGAACAATTAAGCTTTTATCGATTTATTTGAAATGAATAGTATTTGGGAAAATCGAGTTGGAAGGTATTATTATTCTGCATTTTTGAAAATTTTTTTAAAGCACACAGGTACAATGTACATCAGAAGTTTTTATTTTTCAGTAAACAGCACCCAGTAAAATCAAAAACTAAGAATTTTACTGGGTGCCCCAATGGCTTTAAATTTCATGAGGAAAGTGCGTTTGGTGAGACCAAAAAAAATTATAATTGCAAAAACTTCGAAATATTTTCAGAATATAGATGTTCTATCAGATGCGCCCAAAATACTACATACTGATATACAAGCGCTAAGCAAGCAAATAAATACTCACAGCTGGTGTGAACATGCCAATGATAATAGTAAATTGTAATGTAATAGTAAACGCACTTTTTGAAACTTTGTTTTTTCTCCTGGTCTCAATGTTTTCTTTTTTTGTCGTGTTATTGCTATTATTAACTGCTGATTTAGAAAATGTGTGTGCTGATTGTGATCAAATATTTTAAGTAATTTATGTATTTTACTTAAATGAATGTGATTTATTTTAAAGATATGAACTCCGAGAAGATAGAAAGCGAGAAGCAGCTAGAAATACCGGACAGATAGACAGCATCAAGCGCGACATCATAAGGTCTCTCAGAGGTAATCAGGCTTGGATACCTCCAAACTATGGCGGACAAATTCCTCCTCAAGATATCCCAAGTCCTATCAGCTCAGCAGGAATCATGACTCCAATGGAATTTGAGAGCCTCAAACAAGAGCTCGTTACTTGCCTCCGAGAAGAGATGCGCTTATTGCTAACAAAAGACTCACAGATGCCTCACGGAACCGTAGAGCCTCCTATAGTGAACTCTGAACTGTATCAAACTCACCTTTACACACAGTTATAGCAGTTCTGTGAGAGACATTGTTTGCATATTTGTACAGATTTTAGCAAACATCAGAGGGGAATTTAGATTTAAAAATATAAGTGTGCAGTGTCCGCTTACGTAAAAGACAGATGTGCGAATAGGTACAATTTATGTTCTGTAAAAACAGAGATTTTGGAATTTTCTATCGCATCCGATCGAAAGTGATACATCAGGCGAAAGAAAAAATGTACTTGTTTTACAATTGACTCCCAACCCTGTAAAAAATTTTCTGAATTTCAATTAAGGTATCTGATCAGCAGGACTGAATGTGCTCATTCAATAATTAATGCTGACAAGGTAATGCAAATAACAATTTTTTAAGCTCTTGAAAAAGTGAAATATTTTCAGTACCTTTAGAACCTTATAAAGAAAGTAAAAAAGTAAATTACAAAATAGATTCAAAAATTGTTGATTACTAGATATATTAGATATTAAAAATTATCAGAATAGAGGCAATATGCAGATGTCATTCAAGGGGGAAAGATATATCTTTACTAATTTCGTATTTTCGAATTAACTAAGGACAAACTGGCATATTAATTTCATGGCGAGTTTTAAAGTTGTTTGTTATGCTTTAAATGAAATTCATGTAGCAGCTTGTACAAATTTGCAGAATGCTATTATCCATTTTCTAAGTTCTCAAAAAGCATATAATTATCTTCACCTAAAGTATTGGCAAAATATGTTTACTATACATATATCACATAAATCAGTTGAAAAATATCTAATTTTGCATCTATAATATTATATACATTATAAATAGTTAATTTTGCGCCTATAGGCAAACAAAATAAATATGCAGTATAATTTTAATCTATTAAAATAACTATTCAGTACAAAAAAAATATGTTCAGTTTGTTGAAATTGAAAGAAATAAACACGTCTCAAAATAAATTCGCAAAATTTTATATTTTTAGAAGTAAATTGTATGAATTGTTAAACATATTTTACCCAGGAAAAAAAATATATTGCATGATTTGTATTCGTGAAAACCATAGCAGTTAATATCACAGAAAGTAAAACGCACAGTAGATTAAAAAGCATTTTATTTTAAATATTATTTATGCCAGTTGTCTTGCAAAACAAATGGTTTTTATTTAACCATTATACGCTCATTCGGTGAAAATCTTCTCGACCCTAAACTAAATTCCCAGGATCAAAATTCTATTTCTATTAATTATCTTAGCACATTTCTTTATAAATTTATTGCAAAATTGCAAGCCGTAGAAAGTTCTTATAGGGTTTTAATAAATTAATTAATTTTTTTAAAGATTTTATACATTTGTAGAATGTTAAAATCAGTTCAGCGCCGAACTAAAAAAACAGATGACAATCTTAAGATTAGTATATAAAATTTCTTATTATCTATTAGCATTGTATCAGTTATT
The DNA here is from genome assembly GCF_044657685.1 of Stegodyphus dumicola. NCBI lineage: Eukaryota > Metazoa > Arthropoda > Arachnida > Araneae > Eresidae > Stegodyphus > Stegodyphus dumicola. The sequence goes on from NC_140781.1 coordinate 190,934,840, forward strand.
ATTTTTCAAAAAGCTATTTAGTAATAATTTTTTTATCCTTTTCCTACATATAATAGAAATTAGTTTATCTTCTAGCTAGAGCTCCTGACTAACATAAAAACATCACGGAAACGGTTTATTTAGTTCTTGATTGCCTTATGCTGTTAATTTCTAATTCCCCCCCCCAAATGGATCAAACTATCTCAAGTTACAGTCACTGACAGGGGACAAATGTTATTCACCGAGACTCCGGGAATAGATTCATAATTGCAAAATTCAATCTTTATTCGCTTTTATTTCAATCTGGAGAAACCCAGATTACATCGAGGTACAACTGTGTTGACTCACACCATTATTAAATTTCAGATTGATTATAAATTTTTTTCTAATAAGTTCTTATTTAAAATGATGCGTATACAAAGTAATCCAAATGCCAATAAACGGTTAAATTATGTGAATTGTAATAAATTTCAAAAAATGTATTAAATCACGGAGGGGTGGGGCTAAGGAATTTTACCACGCAAGTTTTTAAATTACAGTTTTATCCATCAGGGTACAGTAAAAGAACAGACAATATTTCATAGTAATTGCTGAAATGGGCAATCATAATTACTAAGTTCTGCCTAAAGGCAAACTAAGTCGTTATATTCTCTGGAAAAACAGCATTTCCTAGAGGAGATAGGTGCATACTATAGAAAAATAGCTTTCAAAATGCTAGCGATCTTCACCGATATCTGTCTAAGACTAAAAGTAGACACATAACCAAGTTCATAGGGTTTCAGGTCCGGAAGTATGACTGTAATTGAAGGTTTATTATTCCATTTTCACCAAAGTAGAGAATAAGAGAAAAATATGAGGCGATGTTCTATCCTGCACGAATGTTCATTGCTTGCCTGTCTTCAAAGTTAAGAATTAAGTTCTTACATAACAGATTAGTATTATTCTGACCTCTGATGGAGATAGCTTGAAAATAGAGCTAATATATGCAGGATTCCAAGGCAAAGCAACACCTGCCGGATATAATGATAACGAAAAAATTTGAATAACGAAATTGTTTTTAAATCAAAATACCAAACATTTTATATATTTTTGTGCTAAACGCGTTAGCATACACTATAAATTCACCAAAAGGCATATGCTTTAAATGCATCCTGCCTGCTGGATTACCTTGTGTACTGTTTTGAAAGAGTACATTTTTTAATACCATACGTAGATGAAAGAGTTTTTCTAATTTTTTCAACTGGAGTAAGTATTATAAATATTCTGTGGATTACATTACCATGACACCACTTATGACAAGTAAGCGTTTCAGTGTTATTGCACCTCACCCCATTAAGATACTTCTCGATATCATAATAATAGACGTGCTTCAAATTACTGCAAATAATTTACTCAGTATAAAAATTACTAAAAGAACCAAATTTTCTCCCGCATATTAGTTTCGCATTTATTGTACCTTTATTAAAATCCTTATCCTAGTCAATAATTTCCCTTACAGTAACCATGAATCTTCTTTAATATTCAATGTTAGTAGTTAAAAATTTGACGCATCTGGGGGAAGCTGCAGAATGACAGTATTTGCAATCTGAGATTTAAATATATTCGCCACTGAGATGATTACTTTATAGTTGACAAATGATGTGCTAATACTCTGTGAAATAACCTATTATTGATCAAAACAATAGTTAATCTCATTGCTGTCTGAAATATTTTGGAAATCAGAAGCTTGAAGCAGTGGAATGAGCATATGGAGATGAAATTTCTAGGAGAAATAAGTATGAATGCTCTTAATTACGTAGAAAATAAAAGTAAGATTAGTTTTATGTAAATTAAAGACTCAGAGGTCGATAAGAAGAAACATATTGTTTTATTATAATAAGGTGTCACATTTGAAGCTCCTGAATTTGAGAAATTTATATAACAAAGTTCAAAATTCTTGCAGCGTTTGGATTACTTCAGTAGTGTTAAAACTTTATTATACACATGAAATAGAGAATTCATAAAAATTAAATAAAACATTCATTCGAAATTTTGCTATTCCTATACTAGAAGCTATTATTTGATGATGCAGTTATTCAAAAGAGTGTTAACTACCTTCACAAGTACACTTTATGGCCTTTTTTATTAAATTTTCTTTCATGTCCTTATGATTACTTAAAAGAGCTTTTATTTATAAAAATAATTTTGAAACCTTCAGCCTTTACAAGTTTTAAATACTGTTAATTAATCATTAAAATCAGTCACGTTACTGTTGAGTGTGTAATAGAGTTGTGATTTAAATGTAGTGTGCAAACTGTGACAAATTGATGTGCTTAGATGTTAGTCGGATATGAAGATTTTTAATAGTGAAAGTTTTCTGAAATGTTTTTGCTTTGTTGTTTCTGTGCTTTGTTGTGTAAGAAGTGTAATCTTTGATTCGATGTCCGTAAACGAGAAAGACTTCTAAAGTGAAGTCGCTTGTATCTTAGGCGAATATCTAGACACGAAGAAGTTAAGTAGGCAAAATAATTCAACCTCCCGATTCAGAAAATCACCTTAAGGAAATCAATAGACATTTTAAAATGTGATAAAAGAAGAAAATTTAAAAGGTCAAGAGAAAATTAGTAAAAACTAATTATTTTAATTGGATTGTAAGAGCTTTTATAACTTAAAAGTGAAATGTTAAGAATTATTTATTGTATGTAATATGAGTTCTCATTTCTACTTCACTTTGCTGGTACATAAATCTGCAAATTCCGTAAACTTCAGGAATAAATCAGTCTCAATATGAAACTCATTGTTAAATAAGCAATGAGCCTATTTAACACCAATTTAACATATCCTTGCGCTATTCAATGAGCTTTCCCTTAATTGTATTATTCTGATCCTTGAACCTCTATTTGAACCTACCCAAATTTTACAACTTAAATTCACAGTTTATAGTAGTCACAAATAACAACAGTTGTGAATGATCTTTAAATTCCAGCTATAATGATGATTAGAATCATGATTAAAATGATTGTGTTCTGTTCCGTTTCTGTTGCTTAGATGGTTAGACAATGTAAATTTAAAACCAAAAAAATAAATAAAACAAAATATAAATTAAAACAGCTCATTAAAATAAAAGGAAGCTCTTCATTAAACATTTTTATTAGAATGAGTAATTAAGCATAAGTCAAAAGTTTAGTTCTGAAAACATGATTAGAATGATATATAGTGGCAATGAATGTTAATGGTGACTACATGAAGGAAGTGCTGAACCATAATTCAACACTCAAACATAAGCCATGAGAACAAAAAAGAATAACCTTAATCACTCATTTATTCAAACGTTTTAGCTACCCCATCACAACCAATATACAGGTCTTGGATCTCTAAATTAGAGCAATGAAATCTGTACCAATATTGAGCAGAGCTTATAAACTTTCATCTTTTGATTTTTGTGATGATTTTAGCATCAGTTTAAATGCCTGTTTATCTTATATTATTATAAGGAATACACATAGTTCTGCAAAGTTTCATCTGTGTAGTAATTACACCGAAAGACTAGGAAAAATTATCTATAAAATAATTTTCACTTAACGTAATACATTAATTCTTATAACCAAAATTTTACTCTCTCTACAATATACCAGTTGTTATTTAATAAGCTATTTTAGTAAAATATCGCTAGCATGACCGAAGAAAACGAATACATTAGTTTCTGAAACATTGATATATTTTTAAACAGGCAAACATTATAAAAAAAACATAATTTATGCTTTGAAAAGTTATGTCAGAATTTAATAAAGAATTTTTTCTTCTTGATAAGAGCAAATTCTTCCTTTACAAAATCATTTCTTTATCAAAGTGATAATGAATTATCATTCTCCTATTTGTAAATCATAGAAGTGAAGAAAGAAAAGAAAGGTTTTCTTATCTCAAGGCGAAAGAAGAATCACTTGAGATCTAAAATATCAATAATGTGCATGGTAACTACAAATATGATGTATGAATTCCAATATTTTGCGGAGCAGAACAGAGTGTGTATCAGTTCTGACAACTGCAGTAATAACTGTTTCCACATTTTTATATATGTTTGGCTGCAAGGCAACCTGCGCAATGAAATGTGCTTCAAATATTATTCCGTGTTTCAGCTTTCAGTTATAAGTTAACAATGTTAAGAATATATGCGAGGAAATCATTGTAAATTAAATGTCTGCTTGTAATTTTCAGTACTAAAAATAATTAAAATTTAAGTTAAGAGTTGTAAAAATTGTGTAAAAATAAAATTGATTCGGAGGGAGAAATGTTTTTGTCCGAATTATTTCACTTCTCATGCATTAGTATGGCACATATATACAAAACAAACAAAAGGCTGTACAGCCTGTCTGTTCAGAAACAAACAAGCAACATCTTAAATAATTAGTTTTCATAAAAGTAGGTAAATAAATACATCGAACTGTCCATATGTCATCTTTTGGATGATCATTCTCTAAAATGAAAAATTTTCGCGTTGTATAAGAACATAATTTTACTGCATATTTAAATTGATAGCTTCGAAACTAATTACTATTAGTGAAATAATATGGATTTACGGAAGTCATTTACATACAGCAAATGTAAAATGACTTCCGTATTACATGGAAAAAAAGTAAATAATCCTCATCAATATAGAGATTTTTATTAAATGTGTCTGCATAAATGGTTTAATTCCGTTATACAACTTCTATGTAAATTCTGTTTTTATGAATTTCGACGCATCTGCAGTGCTTGTATGAAACTGTAGCTTTAAATATCCTCAGAGGAAATAATCAGAAGATGAAGGATCACATGATCTAAACTAGAGTGAGGGTTCCCTAATCGTGGTACGCTTATCCCTTGGGGTATATTACGGCTTAGTACGCTGCTCCTTTATATGGAAAATTTTCAGTGATGGTGGAAAACAACTGTGTTAAAATAAATTTCGTCGAAAGAGCAAGATATTCGGAAAGTTTGAATTTATCATTGAATAAAAGGCAAAGCAACTGCCAGCCCTTCCAATCTTATAGTTACTGACAAAAGCATGTACAAATGCAATGCAATTAGCTGTAATTAATCCCCCCTCACATCAAAATTATTGCTCGATTCGTTACGCATCGCATTTAGCTATCTTTTTTGTCAATGAGTATTGTATCAAAGTTACTGGCACCAACTATATTTTCAGTATTGATTGAATTATCAATTCCATATTCTCTTTTTCTTTTGCTGATGTGATATTCAAACCAGTTTGGGTGCAGTGTTGTATTTGTAAATTGTTCTTGTTCTTTAAAAGTTGTTAAATGTTCCATTGTTTACATAAAAATGGTTAAATAATTAAAAAGTAGATTTTCGCATTGAACTGAACCTACTGTGAATAATAGTTCTGATTTGGCGTCTGGGTCAAATCTTCTAAGGAATCGTCAGTTGAAAGCAGTGATCAAATTATTACTTTAGTAAGATACAGACCGACCAATAGTAGGAACTTTCCAAATAATAGTCCTCTCCAAAAAGAAAACAAAGTATTCAGAAGATGGATTTTCATTCCCAGGTAACAAGGACAGCCGTAATTCTTCCTGTGTAGTACATGGTGAATTTTATGAAATGAAAGTATGAAGACATCAGTATTGTTGCGTTATTTAGAAACCAAATACGCCAGGTTAAAAAGGAGGCCTTTTTCAGAGAACTGCCTTTTGTAAAATAGTATCTATCATCAGCTAGCACAGATAATGAAAATGCTACTGAAGTGTCTTACAGAGTAAATTATCGCATCACTATGAGTAATAAAAGCCATACAATTCCTGATAATTTACTAGTTACTTGTAATCAAGATGCTGCTCAATATATTGTTGCATTTTTCTTCTGACATCAGTTGTTACGTTATTTTCTTCCTTCACATTCGTACGAAGTTTGTGTGGGTTTGGAGTGAATAACTACGACATTACTTGATGAAGTATCGAAACACACTTTATTGACCGGTATTAATCAGGATAGCTCCAAAGTCACTTTTTACAGTCGTCGAAGATCTACTATAAACATGCTGAAACTCAGCGACACATCGTTCACACTATCAGGCAATATCGGTGGAGACAGCTTCACTGCAAAGCACCAGAGTGCAGCTCCCGACGCTGCTTGGTCGTTCTCGGAACTCCACGTACTCTCGAGACTCTCCCCGCTACAACTCGCGATGCACTCGACGACACACAGAGCACAGCTCCAGACTCTTCGGTTCAGTGTTTCCCGGAGCTTAACACGCTCTCTGGACGATGCACTAACCGCGATACACTACGAGACTCTTTCGGTGCACTCGACGACCCACTCGGCACTCGCTGCCCGGCTGTCAACTCGATCGACTCGGCAGGGATTGACTCGCTAGACGAGACACCAACTCGATACTAACTAACTCTCCGCGTACCAGCAAGGTTTATATAGCTTTTGGCTGGTGTTCGAGAACATTCTGGGCTAAACCAGTAAGAATTCGTTCCAAAAGGTTCCCCATCCGTCCATGGCATATCGCCAATTTTGTCGCCAAATGGGCGATTTCTCAAATGTGGCAACCCTGCCTTCCCTTGACATTTTATGGCAACCCTAAATCTGCTTTGTGGGAAGCCATCTTACCGCGCCTGTACATTTCGTAACAATATGTTTACAGAAGAACGTATTCGAAAAGTTGTCAACATTCCTTTGTTAAACTATACAGATTTTCGTAAAATTACGAACAAGCTTGATTATATTGAATTGACAGTAACTGACAAAGTAAAAAATAGTTCTCTATTTTCTGTACACATTGATGAGACCAAAGATGCATCGAATCATCCTGCACTTTAATGTAAAGTACTGAAATTGCGAAACTTTTAAGGAAAATCTCTTACTCTGCTATGCTTTCACAGAAAGATATTCGTGAAAGGATATTTTAATGTCATTAATGATAATTTTTGTGATAAAGACGCAGACTATTCCGACTGCTTTGTAGTGCTTGTATAGTGAACGGAAGTCCATGGCAAGATGTAACATAGGCGTGAGACAGCGCATCATGAGAATTCACACCTCATGCAACTTGGAGATGTTGCTTCATAACAGGCAAAGCACAGTTTCCAAAACCTTGACGGAATCATTGAGTAAGTATTCAACGAATCTGTAAGTTTGTTGATTTTATTGCATCCAGCGCAATAACTCCAGCTTATTCAAAGCATTACTGAAGAGATGTATGGTCTTCATGCTATGCTATGTTTTAAAGTGACTTCGAGAATGGAAATATTAAATGAATTGGCTGAATTAAGAAACGAAGTTAAAATTTTTTTAGCCACCCAATTTAGCTTCAATTTCAATGATGAATGACTTCAAAAACTTCCAATTTCCAAAATCAAATTTCTCAATGATGAATGACTTCAAAAACTTCCATACCTCTCCGATATTTTTTCAGAAATGAATTAAAGGTTAGGATTACAATACAGCTCTATGCCTGTTTTAAGAGTGTCTAATAAAATGTTTTGCGAATAAAAAATAGATTTTTGAGAATCGTGTTAATGCAAAAAATGTCTGATTGAAATATCTGAGACCCTTCCAACTTCTAAACTTTAAATTATATTTTAAGTCAAAAAAATAATAATAATAACCCACTTAGAATATTTTTAAGGATCTTTCATACACTATTTTCTGCAACTAAGTGAAGAGAACAGCTGAATTTCTGGCATTTTTAGTGAATTTTTCTTTAAAGTAGACTCAAAATATCATTTTATAAGTCAACTTAATAAATTTTCGAGTGATTCCTTCTCAAAGGCCATCAAGAAAGAGAACTTTACTCCCTTAATATATGTTTCCATTTAGAAATACTGCGCTTATTGAAAGAGCATTCTCATCTTACACAGATATTTTTAAAAAAATTACCGTACAAAAAATTGGACACTATTCCTGATTTAAGGCTTTACCTCTCCAAATTTTATATTGTCTTCCAAAAGTTGAGCTCAATGAAGCAAGCTCAAATAACACATTATTAAGGAACTTGAGGTATTCGAGACTATCAAACTAAGATTACTGTGTAATGTTTTTTTATCAGTTTTTAGATTTACAATATGATACTGTACTATTCCTTTTTTAAATGTGAGGACTATTAGATTTTTAGGACTACAGCTTGAGTTTTACTTTTTATCTTAAATTTAATATGAAGGAACTTATATATTGTGGCACTTTTGCTTTGAGTTTGCTTTAAGATGTTTGTATTAGTGTGACAATACAGCTAGCTCTGTGTGATAAAGTGCCACTAACTTCCTTTCCCGAACTATCTAGATGGAAAGGATACATGCACGCAGACAAAGACTTGAACGCGTTTAACATTAAAAGTTCAATGAGTCTCTTCTTGAGCATTATAAACAAAATATAAAGATACTTTACGAAACTAAAATGTACACTTCAAAAATAATCCTACGATGAACCACAATTCACTACATTTTATCAAGCTAGCCATAAAATCTTTAGATTACCGATTTGAACTGGACTTTTCTCGTTCTAAGGTACTCCAGCACGAATAACCAACGGCTACTGCTTCCAATGTTTCCATCCATATCTGCCATGTTTATGACTAGACTCGACTGCTGTTCTTCAGGTAGAATTCAACTCAGGCGAGGTCAAATATCCGATATAAGAAAACGCAGGCTACCGACAGACTAACCGACTACCCGTTCCATTTAACTGCTTAAATCCTTATGCTGTTCTGAAAATCTGCATAGCCCTCTGGAGGGAAAGAGCTCGTGACTAAGTTCGAAATGATAGAAAAATAAGCAAACTTTCGCAATATTAATTCACTTATTACAGGCTTACTAGTTTTCCGTGGTGCAACTCTATTTCAAAAGTGCTGAGGAATATTAGTACAGGCCTAAATCTCATCAATATAGTCGTCAATTCACTCGTTTTCTCGGTTCTTTTTTGAAAAAGCTGACATTCGAATTAATTACTATACATTAATGTTATGCTTTGATTTTAAAATGTATTTTATCATTGTATTTATTTAAAATAAATTCTTTAACATTCGGTGTTTGTTTGATCATAGTGTTTTACCTAATTTATTGCAGTCTATTAGTAGCGTAATGTTAAAATATTATAGTAAGACATATTGCAAGAACACTGAAGGGAAGAAGAGATAGGCATAAGTTCTGAAGGGAGGAACACTCTTTAATTACACTGCCTTATTTAGGGGTAGGTAAAAGAAAAATATGACTGGGAATCACAAATCTAAAGGACTAAAACTATACCTATTTTTCTTTTAGAAAAAAATATGAACAATTTCCTAAAATTCTTACACAAGGAAGCCTGACTTCAGACTCACTGATTTTGCCCAAACTCCGCACAATTACACGACTCTTAAAAGCAAACTTTTTATAAGCATGTAGAGTCATTAGGATTTTTTGGAAGCAGAAGATGAGAAAAATGAACAATGCCCTCGCCGGGACTCGAACAACGGACCTCTCGAATTCGAGTCGAGCGTGCTGACCACTACACCCCGAAGACATGCTAAGAAAGCTGGAAATATACCTTATATACTCCCCCCTTTTAAAGAGCGACTGGGGGGTAAGGGACCCAATCGCCAAATCCCGGTGATGAAGAATCATCATTCCCCACCTTTTATTTCGGGCGCCACTGTAGAGTCATTAGGACTTTTTGGAAGCAAGAGATGAGAAAAATGATCAGTGCCCTCGCCGGGATTCGAACCACGAACCTCTCGAACTCGCGTCGAGTCTGCTGACCACTACACCACGAAAGCATGCTAAGAAGGCGGGAGAAATACCTTATAAGCTTTTAGACGCATCAGTCATAAATAAACAGGGAACTCAACTTGAAAGTAGTTTATATACATATATATATATAGTCATAGAAAATGTCTATAGGTATAGTAAAGTGGCTATGCGCTACTAGATGAGACCACCTACAACGTCATCTAGAAAAACGGCTGAGTTAGTATTCCTATCTCTCGAAAACGGTATGAGAAAAGAGGTGTAGGATTCCCCACTGTGTAATTCTAAGTTACAGTTGAAAGTGAAGAATCTCAAGAACTAGTAAGCGAATAATCGCTTGAGTTCGTGAGACAAAGAATAAACTTGGAAAGGGTTAAAAGACCCTTCATTATCCAAATAAGATTTAACAGAACTTCGTCTTGGACTTGTACAATAATGCCGACACTTGGGCTTGAACTTAAGAGACTAAGAATTAAACTAATCATGACTAAAGATATATAGCCGAAGCTATCAAAATTCTAACAGAGTTGGCCCCCTTAATACTAATTGGCTGCGAAGCCATCAAGGGCCTAAAGTACGGCCGAACGTAATAATATCTTATGAGAGAGTAGCATACAAAGGCGGACGTGTGCAGCCAGAAATATCTGGTATCTCTCTCACTAAGACCTCGCGGTAGAACCTCGTAGTAGAACCTCGCGGTTGAATGCCGCTCTTCCTCATTAGCATTCAGGCGTGATTCTAAAACTACGTTCTGGCCGGAAGTGGTAAGTTGAAGTTAAGAAGCGATAGAAAGGAAGTTTAACTCAAAATTTAACTCTTAATAAAATTAACATAATCCTTACTGAGGAAAAGTGAATTAGAAAACTGTAGAGCCTCATTGATTTAGTACGAAAAGAAATTCGTGGATATGAATCTTAATAACAGAATATTTTAAACGCGCATTTGTTTGTTCAGATTTCCTACACTGTGACATAATAAAACGATCTTAGGAAGAGAAGAACAACTAGTTATCACAAGATACTTTTATTTTCGATGTTCAAACATTTCTCTGTCGGCTGAAATTCACATCTGGACCCTTGTTAGAACTTCCCGTTGTAGCATAGCGGGTGGCACGTTTGTAAAGCATCTGTAATCCGTATCTTTAAAATCCTACAATGTTTGCGGAGGGCACGCAGACATTTACTGTTTGAGGTATCCCCACAGGAAAAAGTCTGTTGGAGTCAAGTAAGGTGAACATCCAGGCCATTCTTCGAAACCATTATACCCGATTATTAGTTCTCCAAATTCCTCTATCATGTCCTGCTTTGCTTGTGATGACTTGTGGGCATGCTCACCGTCATATTGGAGCCATTCATTCTGGAGTTGAAGCAACGGTAGGTTCTCAACAAAATCGGGTATTACGTCTTGCGGAAGTTCTAAATATCGTGCGGACATATTAACATAAACCTGATTAAATACTGAACCAAGTAGCCTGATATTGTAAATTCTACACCAAACATTGACCCAAAACCGTATTTGATGTCGAACGTCGGCAGAACAGGATTGATTTCCCAGGGCACTGTGTTCTACCTATTGTACATTTCATTCCGCAATATGCATGCCGCATCCGTCTGCATTATATCTGCCAAGAATGACTAGACCTCTGTTTGATTCATGACGAAGTTGCACCTTGCGAAACGTATCTCGGCATACCCGTCCAGTAATGCCTAATTAGGTGTTGGCCAGTACGGATGAGCACCTAATTCCTTCAAGATTTCCCAAATGCGACTCTCTGAGAGGCCACAGTTTTTACTTATCTCTCTTGAGCTGCTGTTCGGGTATGTGAGGCGTATGGGAATATATCTTTCAGTTTTTGTACTTCCCGCCCTACCTTAGATGGTCGGCTACTCACGCAGCCTGTTTCCCTTAAGCATTTTACAACCTACAGAATGATTTTGTGTGAAGGATGTAAGCCTAGGGGAAAAAATTGCTGATACAACCGCGCTGCCGATTGTGCCTTATACCTACATTCATAATAAAGTAGAATTATCTCACAATAATAATTTTTTGAAAATCGCTCCATAGTTATGAGCTTCAACATACAACCCCGAGGTGATATCTCTTTTATAGCTGTCTCAGGTAAACAGGTGTGACGTTTCATACACACTTTGCATAATGAACAAATTTCGCACACCAAGCTCAAATTGCGTTGCGCTGATTCGTTTTGCGTCACGATTGTTCACAATCTGCGTATTGTCTACTTTGTAAAGACACTTGGTACAAGAATGCACCCCGCGGGATTTAAACCACAGTCTTCTCGATTGTGAATTGAAAATATCACTATGCCGCGATGCGGACTCGTTTTTCGTTCGAAAAATAATTTTTCTCTCTCCGTTCAAGTTTTAGTGTGCTAAAAACGGATGCAACCAATATAGAAAATATTCCCGTAGCAATAACAAGCGCACCATCATCATTCTTTTTATTATTTATAATTAATATATTATTTTTCATTATTAGCCCAAAGGGCGTTAGCCCAGAACGGCTATTAATTTCGTTTTGGCATTTTGCATCGAAAGCTTTAAATGTCCGTTTCACTTTTCAAATTGTTGCCACCAAATATTATCGCCCTGTGTTATATTTAAAGAAATTAAATAATGAAAAATCTGCATAGATGTATGTTTTTTGCATTGCGATAAAACAACGGTACCTACAGCCATCAAATTTTGAATAACGTAATCCTCCACCGAATATAAGCATCTGGAAGCCCTAATTTGGAATTTGTTTTATTATCGGTTTCACATTTTTTAACACTTTAACGAATTTTTTATTAACAAAATGAACGATTTCAAAACGAGCAATTGCAACACTTTACGGGAAAGAAAGATTTTTATCTCCAGCGCGCGAGACTGTGTATCGGAAATTCTAAAGATATGCTCTTTTAAGATTACTTTGCGATATTGCTGTTGAATTCAATTTTATGGTTTAAGTGCGAAGACCATGATATGTAATAAATAAATAAAGGTAACACACAAAACGTTAAAAAAAAAAGGCTCCTTTGGGGCATAATGTAAAATCCGAAAGCTTTCTTTCTTTTTTTTAATTAATATAATTGTATTAATATATTATTCTGCTTGCACGAATGACAACAGCTTAAGATCGACAGGAGTTTATTAGCAAACATCTGTGCCAACCATCAACTTCAAAACATTTGCCTTTTCTTCCTCATCTAGTGTTTTATCATCTTAATGGAAGTAACAGAAAATGGTTGAGTTTCTGTAAAGAGACAAACGGGTTATTCTACTTCATTTGTTTACTTTAGTCCTTTCACGAAAGTACATTTGTTTGTGGAGGAATCAGAGATTGACGCCACGTAATACAACGCGTGAATGAACATGAAGCGAGCATAATTCATAATAAATGTACAGAAGCACATATTATGAATGTAAGAGGAAAAAGACATATATAGTATTTTGTTTTTAGAAACTTTGACGATTCGTCAAAAAAATGCAGTAGAACGAAAGCGAGTTTGGAAGTAATTATTGAGGTTGTTCAATTTATCAGATAAAAATTGCTTTCCGAAGTCATAGGAATGAATATGCACGAAGCTTAACAGATGTTCATGTTGATCATGAAAATTTCCTGGAAACGATACTATTACTTTCAAAATATGAAACTGTTCTTCAACGGCATATGAGTGTTATAGAAAAACATGCTGATCGTCAACGTAGAGCGAGTAGAGTAACATTGTTATCTAAATTGACGATAGATTATATCATAACTAGCATCAAGGATGTCATGAGACGATTAAGTAAGCTGAGATTCGAGAAGCGAACTTTTACTCACTTCAAATTTTTAATGCTATTGACATAAATCAAATGGACCAATGTTCAGTTGTTATTAGATATCTTTATAAAGAACACATATACGAAAGTGTGATAAGTATTTTATCTGGAACAGATTACACTGGACTCGGTATGTGCAATATGATCATTAACTTCTTAGAGAGCATGGACAATGATGTCAAAAAATGTATCGGCAACTCTACAGACGGCTCCTCAAATATGCACGGTGCTTACAATGGTTTTATTAAATAGTTGAGAGAAAAAGCACCTCACCAAGTTCATGTTTGGTGTTACTTCCATGCTCTAAATTTAGTAATGGTCGATTCTGCGAATAACGTTTTAAAATTAACTTCTCTTTTTTCCCTAATAAATGAGTGTGGCAAAGTCTTTAAAGAATCCTATCAAAGAATGTATATGTGGAAAAGAGAGGAAACGATCATAAAACCAGATCTAAGAATCTTCATCTCATCTGTGAAACTAGATGGAGTTCGAAATACTACGCCCTAAAACAAATTTTTTGGTGAGGTTCGATTACAAACATGATTCTTTATACGTTGAATTAATGCTTGCACTCAAAAGTATTGCTTCCAATGATACACAAAATGCACAGATACGACAAATGGTAAAATCCGTTCTGGACAAAATATCAACTTTAAGAATAATTTTATCTGTTCACGTGTATTTTAAAATATTTCAATATACTTAGCCGGTAACGAAATATTTGCAGACTAAAGGATTAGATTACTACCTAGCATATAATATGGTGAGAGAAGCTACAAGCTCTTTAGAAGCCATTTCGAAAAACTTTGATTTAACATATAACACATCAAAATCGTTTGCAATGAATTACAATAATAAATGTTACAGATGTAGAACTACCTACTAGAAGATGTCGAAACGTGAAGCAAATGGAAGTCGAAGAATCGTCCGACTATAATTTCAGTTGCCCTATCAAGCAATTCGAAGTTACTGTCTTTAATTTTATAATGGATAACACTATTTCATCAATGGAAAGTAGGTTTAAAGGGCATAGAAAGTTCTATGAAAACATATCTCATCTGGATCCTCAAAACTTTCCGAAGCTATTGTCGCCGAACTCTTTCGACTATTTATCTATATTATTATGGCACTATGCAGGCGTAACACTTGATAATCTTAAGATTTAATTTCAGGACCTACTAAGTAAATGGGAAATACTAAAAAATTCAATTGAAAATCATTATTTCGAATCTGATACCGAATCAGAAGGAGGGAGTGCTCTATCTATTAATGAGCATTCATCCAAAGCTAAATGCAATTTTTGCAAAAATTACGTCTTGTGTTTATATAAATTACTCTTGAAATATAATTTATATAGTAACACGTACTCCAGTGTCTTTTTTCCTCATAAGTTTGTACTCACCTTATCTATAACGCAAGTTGAATCCAAAAGAGTTTCTTCAAAATTAAAAATTGAAAAATGTTGATTCAATAGTATTGTGCAGCAAGCTAATTTGGAATGATTGCTGTTGATGAACATAGCGAAGGATACTTTGGAAAAGCAAAAATTGAAGATATAATGGAGGAGATATCTGCCCAGGCGACTGGAATTAATATTTAAATGGCTAATTATGAATCAACACCGCTGTTTTTTTTTATACAATTAGTGTGTTTTTCCCCAAACCATTGTAAGCACCACCCATATTTGATGCGCCACCTCTAGAATTGCCGATATATTTTCTGGCATCAATGTCCATTCTCTCTAAGAAGTTGATGACTATATTGCACATACCGAGTCCAGTGGAATCTGTTCCAGATAAAATACCTATAACTCTTTCGTATATTTTTTCTTTATAAAGATACTTAATAACAATTAAACATTGGTCCATTTGATTAATGTGAATAATAGCGTAAATTTGAAGTCACTTTGTCCTCTCCAAGCCAGTCCGTTGCCACTCTCCCCATGTCATCTTATTTCATCTAATAATGCAACGTTATCACAATAATAATGCAATTTTTTTGGCATCTAATGGAACAGTTTTATTTCATATATATATATATATAATTTGGTCAACAAAGCGCACAATTATAGTTGGATCATTAACAAAAACCTGCCAATAATAAACACTATTAACAAATTAACAATTCATGAGATTAACTGCTACGATTTTGAAAATATTTATACTTCTTTACCTTTTAAAGAAATTTTCAACAGTATACTAGAAATTCCCAAATTATTTCTACAAGTTTACTCAATATTTAGCAATGAAAATTGAAAATCTTTTTTTTCAATGTATGTTTTTCAATAATTTTACTAAGTCGCACAATAATATTTTTCTACAGTTCAGAGGAATTCCCATGGGCTCTAACAGATCAACCCAGATTTCTAATTTATTTCTCTTTGCCCAAGAGTATAAATTTCAACTAATATTAAAAGAACCAGAATTAAAACTGTTTGCTAATACCTAGAGGTACGTAGATGATATTATTACTTTCAATCAAAATAATAGGTAGAGAAACAACCCAGATGGCTCTAACAGATCAACCCAGATTTCTAATTTATTTCTCTTTGCTCAAGAGTATAAATTTCAACTAATATTAAAAGAACCAGAATTAAAATTGTTTGCTAATACCTAGAGGTACGTAGATGATATTATTACTTTCAATCAAAATAATAGGTAGAGAAACTAAAAATTTACCATAACGTTCTCACTCTTAACCCTACTAACGCCGATCAACATGTTATAGACTATCTTAACTTGCAAACTATTAATCATCGCACTATTAATATTTTTGACAGAAGAAAAGTTTAAGTTAACAATTATTAAGTTAATCAATTGCAGCTCCAATATTTCTAGAAAAGTATTAGAAACTACCTTTATCAGTCAAGTTAAAAGGATAAGAAATACTTGTACAGACATTCAAGACATAAGGTATTTCTCCCGCTTGCGTAGTGTGCCTTCGTGGTTTAGTGGTCAGCACCCTGAGCTGGTATTTCAGAAGTCCATGGTTCGGTTCCCGGCGAAGGCAGTTGCATATTTTTCATCTTTCCTGCTTACAATAAACCTAATGTCTCTACAAGTGGCGCTCGAACTAAAAGGGTTGTGGATGATAATTCTCCGTACCCAAGATTTGGCGACTAGGTCCCCTAAAACCCTAGTCGCCCTTTAAAAAGGGGAGTATATAAGGTATTTCTCCCGCTTCCCTAGCGTGCCTTCGTGGTGTAGTGGTCAGCACACTGAGCCAGTATTTCAGAGGTCCGTGGTTTGATTACCGGGGAAGGCAGTTGCATATTTTTCATCTTTCTTGCTTCCAATTAACCTAATAATTCTACAAAGATATTAAAAATGAAATCTCTTTACTAGTTAGCATTCTCAAGGTAGCCAAATTTATTAATTTTTGACTCAAAGAGGTAGGCATTAATTTTAATTTTACTTTAGGGGATATGAAAGCATTATCCGAAAGCTTTAATAAGGAGGGTAAAGTTGGATGGCTTAGACTGGAAAATTTGTACAAATGCAAAATAGTAGCATGTAAAAATATAAAATAGTACGATGTAAAAATGTAAAATATTCTCTATTTCTGGCTGCTATGCTTTTACTAAGAGACATTTATTTCCTTAAGTCGCAATTACAGTTCGTTTTGGTTAAAAATTTTCATCTTAGTCTTATTTTTCTGTTTTTAGAAATTTTAGAAATTGATTTACATACTTTTTAAAACGAGCTTACTTACTCAAATTAATACAGTATCGCACTAGCCATGTCATAGCTTACTACCAGTTTTTCACCTGCTTTATAATAATAATAATCTTACCGTTCTCTTAAATCTGGCAACTGCAGACAAACATGCCTGCTCTTGGAATTAAGGAAAAATCCCGTACGCTAGATAGTTTAACTGTATGTTGAACTAAAGTAAGTTTATGGAAGTTTCTAAGAATTTTTCTGGCCTATTTTATTGTCATTTCAAATATGACAATTTGATTTAGTAGAATACTTTAAAAAAAAATTCTGGCCTATTTTATTATCATTTTAAATGTGACAATTTCATTTGCTTGAATAATTTTCTAGCATTTCTGTAATATAGGGTATTCTTTTTTTTTACACGTTTTGATCTCATTGATTGGCTACTTGCGTATAGTTCTCACTTTTTTACATTTTAAAATTAATATTTTAAACTGAGTTACATCGTGTAGGGGAATTCTTGACATGCATATGAGTTAGCTAATTTGGAGGGAACTGAAAATTCAACTATAAAAATTTTTAATCCGTCTAGCAATATATGTAACTATTCCAGAAATAACTGTACACTGCACAGTGCCGGCGCAAATCAAATATGGATGTAAAAAAACCAATCTACGAGCCATGTTTTGCTTTCAGTGGCAAATAATCGCATGCAATGGTAAAGCTCAAGTAAGAAAGAAAGCAAAAGACTGATAACACGGACAGTTCCTTCCCGAACATTCTAGTCTAGTATGTCTGTAGTATTCCAATATAGGATACTTCATGCTTTAGGCCCGCTGCGGTGAACTGTAGACGACGGCATCACCGTGAGTTAGTGGACTTTGCAAAGTTCGTTATGGCAAAAAGCAGTAAAAATCATTGTTCAGATTAAAGAGAAATGTACTTAAGAAGAGTCTGTTCTTTTTTAAATCCAAATTTGAGTAATTGCCAATTAGTGGCATAAGATTGTTAATAACACCTACAGCTTTGCTGCGAACTTTATTGACATGATCATTTCAGTTCATTTTTCATTTAATGTGATTCTTAGATTAACTTTACTGACTCGAAGGATCTCGAAGTTAAAGAGGTAATGTTCTCTGCTGGCAGGCGTGTTGACCCCTTTTCTGCGAATTATTAACAAATGTGATTTGTGTGCATTACTGGAAAAAGCTGGGATTCGAACCCACCATCTCTCGCATGGGAGAAATACGCTTTACCTCAAGGCCATACTTTTGTCAAAAGAGATAAAATTAGTAGGACTGAAACTCCCGATCTGACGAGGCGGAGGCGAGTGTGTAATTGCGCTACGAGAACACATTCTTTCTACTGATAATAAACTACTCATTTATAAGGCTACGTTGTGCCTCATTATTACGTACACATGCCCGGTCTGGTGTTACGTGGGTGATATTTCTCTCAAAAAATTGCAAATTTTGCATAATTTTACTTTAAGGCAAGCTACGAAAAGCCCGTGGCTACAGATATTAAAAACGATGCTACGGAAATTAGAAACGACGCTATCCATATTGAATTTAAGATTATCAATATCCATATGTATGTAAAATATAAAAAAAAATTGTTCTATGCTTTGCTCTATGCGAACAAGCAACCTCTAATTAACTTTCCGCAATTTCAGGATTTTCCCCCTAGACCAGTACTTTGCCAAAATATTACATGTATATGGAAAGAATTACGAAAAGATTTTGCAGAATTGCGTAGTTAAATGATACATGCGCAAAATTTTCTTGCGAAATCATAATTACCAAGCCGTGAAAATAGAAAAATATGTATTGCTATATATTAAGGCTCACTTAGAGTGTTTATTTTTCCCGGCATGCATTTTACATCCAGATTGTACTTCAGCAGATCAGAACCTCTTCCAGCCTCTACGCCAGTGGATTTATCTATTTCTTTTTATGCAGCGTACAACGGCAGGGTCATGTGGCTTCGTTGTCAACTAGTCTCTTTTCAGAGTGATCTTAATATTATTTAGCTATTACCAGTTGAATGAACTTTCGTTCTTAATTTAAATATGTGCAGGATTACCTTGAAATTCACCACCACTACGCTATACTACCTAAACTCTCAAAAATCGCTGACAAAAGTTATCCTGAGATAGCGCTACCACGTTGGGATAGCGCACCACACATGCAAAGTGCGTTCGACTAGGGCCCATACCACACTAGTATTTGGTTCAGACGGTTTCAGACATTTTTTCTGTCTGGTTTACTATTGAAAGAAAGACTCACGGTTTTTTCCTTCCTTTCGAAAAAGTTGTTCGTTTTCATCCAATCAGCTATCAGCTTGTTTGTAATAGAGAACCAGTTTCCCCTTTACATTAAGGCTCCTCTAGCCTTAATAGCCTCTAGGCTACATAGGAGCCTTACTTTACACGGTAACCCCAAAGTGATCTGTGGTGATTGGCTCTTGTGACAAAGCAGAAAAATTGTTCTAAACAGTTCTTCTTCCGAAACAAACGGGCGTGTGATAGCAGCTAAGACGATGTCGGACATCTAGTAATAGCCATCCACGGAGTACAATGAATATTATATTTATATATAAAATTATCTCACACAGCAATTTTTATGGCTGCACGGAGTATAATATATCATTATACCCCATGCAGCCAACATATTGCTATGTGAGATAGTTTTATCAGATAACTACACATTGTAAAAGGTTTTGTTGCTGAGGGAAAATGGAGTAATCTCAGCATGCTTATATCACAAAATATTTCCTGTTATTTTTCTTTGTGATGTGCCATTGTGACACCTGCGTCTTAGTTGTGCTGTCCCAGTGTTTCCGCAAATCAACAATGCGATTTGATCTCCGTCAGATGGCGAGCATTTCCCTCCTAATACGCACAGAAGTAATATAATCGTAATCGTGTGATCAGAACATATGATTCGCGCTGTTTGTGTAGTAGTTACATTTTTCTGCAACGTGTTTTAAAAAATAAATTACGTTTTTTGAAAATGTTTCGTCTGCTTCGCAGTGTTGCTAACAAGGTATTACGTGCAGTATGTACATAATCTCAAAATTAGGAATTTCCCATTTGTCACCGTTATGGACCGGTAGTTTACTGTATGCATTATTATTTGTGTATTGCTTAAAAAGCAACATTTTTGTGCAATAACCCTCGCGAATTCAGTTTTAACCCTTTGACTACCAATTTATCGTGGAATATATGCAGCTCACTTTATAATTTAGCATAAATACTTAATTGTTTAAAAATTAAATTGCATTAAACACGCAAAATATAAATTATTTTCATCTAGTCTATGAAGTATTTTATCCTAATAATTTATTTTAAGTAGGTTTACCATGTAAAAGAAGTTTTAGAAAGCGCGAATTTCGTAATGTATGTTTTTTTTTTTTCGGATATGCCTTCCTGTAGCTGTTATAACCAGGGGAAAAGGACAGATAAAGACTTAAAAAAGCTCTAAAACTACTTAAAACCACTTAAAAAGATTTTGGTACCCCCACTTATGTTTACGCCAGTTTTTCATCATTCCTTCTCTGTTTCGGTTTAGGTTCATCTGCAACCTGCATTCCATAATAAAACTGGCACTGAGAAATTTTTTTGGTGCTCTCTTTCCTTAATACTTAACGCACCTTTTTGTGGTGCCCATTTTCCCCCGATTCTCTTAAGTATTTGGTTATATTGCTTAATGCCTTGATATAATTGCTTATCCAGCCTTGATATAACAGGTTATATCTACTTGTTATAATATGCATGGCTGTCGTAACTGGATGTTGTAACTTAAAAAAAAAAAAAACTCGTCCTGGAATATGTTTTACTTGTGTATGAATTTTAATCCATTTTCTTATTAGCAAGTAAATGGCTTGACTTGCTGACTTCTTGCTTAGTATTTATTGTTATGTGGAAGGTGTATATAAAATTTTAACTTTTTAGTACCAAAATGTTGGCATTCCCGAAAGGTTTAGAATACAGCTTATTTTAAGCACTTTGTAATAGTTTTTTTATCTATGAATAATATTTTACATATCTGCTTCTTTGTGCTGTCTTACTTCCTTGTATGTGTAAAAATGTGGCTGAGATGCTAAGGAGATGTGCAAAGAATTATACCGTGTGGTTTTGTTGAATTAATTTTAGCTGGATTCTTGTAGAACTAGACTGTCTGAAAACTTATTTCATATGCAATTCAGGCATTTAGTACATTATATGTTACATGCAGTACTGAAGGCTCTCGTGCTGTCTTTTACTCATTTTTGCAAATTTTCTGTCTAATTTTTTATTTAGAATATTCTTGACCAATATAAGCATTTGTTCAGTATAGTAAACATTCTAACTTAGTGTGCATTTTAATTTCTTCTCAAAGAAAGTCTTTTTTTTTTTTTTTTTTTCTTCACTTGTTTAATTTATTTTGCTGTCATTCTTTTGAGCCTTTTAATTAATCCTATGTTCAAAATCAAGCCATTACCTTTCGGTGGCAATAAAAATTAAATAATTAGCTTGTAAGTAATACACTCATGTTCATAAATTAAAGGTCTGATACATTTTGTTAGAAAGGGGAAAAGGTAAAATCCTAAGAGAGGCCACACCCTTGACAACAAACCGGAAAAATGCAGAATCGCCCACTGCTTTGCGCGTTTCTCAAATTTGCCAACTTAAAAATAACAAGTCAAAGAATTGCACAAACTTGGTATCCATGTACGCATTGACCTGTTTTCGCTTTAAAAAAAAATCGGAGAATTTTGCAAACTTGCCATTCCACACTCCCTTGACTTTGTGCGTGTACACATCGATACGCATCATATAAGTGGGCGCGCCAAAGATATGGGGCTCTGCTAGGATCCAACCGGGGAAAAAATGGTCTTATGTGAAAGCATTTTGATATAAAGACGAATTTTCAACAGTCGATGATTGATATACGTTTTAAATTTTAGCAGATAAATGCTGTAGAACTGAAACTTTTGCTTAATCATTCATAAAAAGCAAAACAGGCTGATGGATAAATACTATTGAATAATTTCAATATATGTGTGTGTTGTTTATTGAAATTTAAGGCTATCATTAAGAAATGAAAGCATTTTAACAGGATGCCGAGAAAGATTTCATTCCTGCCTCATTATCATAAATAAGTCCAAGGTTAGTATACAGAAAAGGTCATGTTCTGCTGCTCCCTTAAATTCAGTTGTATATTGTTGCCAATTTGGTGACTTGTAGAGAGAAGAACAAGGATACAATTAGATTTGATTCTACAAGAAAACCAAATGAGCTATGATAAGTAGCAATGTTATTTAATGTTAATTTGGAACTGTTCTGCTATCAAGGACTAGGTTCAGAAATATATGCATTCATGTATATATGTAAGTACGAATGTATGTGTGTGTACATATACACATATATGCATATACATACAGATGCATGATAAAAATATATTGAAGGGTGCCCCTTGACAAAAATTAATGATTTGCCAGCAAGGCACAATTTCAAGATGGCCGCTACACAAAACCAAAATAAGTCAAAGAATTGCACAAACTCGTAAACCATGTACACATCGATTTATTTTCACTTAAACAAATATCAGAGAATTGCACAAACTCAGCATTACACACTCTGTGACTTTGTCCATGTAGGCATCAATCTACTTTAAAAAAAATCAGGAGAATGTTGGTATCATATAATGTTAAACCAAAGTTTCTCATTACCAAAATTGAACAAAATTTATAGCAAATCGAAGCTCAATAAACTGCATTTTAAATCACATAATAAAAAGGAAATATTGACTTGCCATATTTAAAAATTTCTGTATCTTCAGTCTGTGGCACACAAAATTCCTTAACAGCATCCAAAAACTTTCTAAAATTATTTCAACTAGAATATGCATACTGCCACATAAATTCACAAAAATAAGAGTAAAAAATGTCCTTCGTAGTGCCGGATTGATAGTTGCATTTCTTGTAACAAACCCCTTCAAAGCCATCTGAATGAGCTTTATGTTCGACCATATGCATTTGCTTCTTACAAACAGGACACTTATGATGACCAGTACGTAAAACTTTATTTACAGACCAATCAATTAATGTTTTTTTTTCCCTTTTTGTTTCAAATTATACAGAAACTTCACATTAATCTCATCACATAAGCCATTTTAAGGTGTACAGCATAAAATAAACAACGTTCTTCCTAACTGACATCCAATGCAGAAATAAATCCTTACAAACCCATCAGTTAAATTCACCGCAGCCACATCATAAACGAATTTCCATAACACTGAACTACTCAGGTTACCATAAATGAAAATTACATGAGGCTTAGCACAACCTTTACACAAACAACCAATGTTCAAATGTGATTTACATGCAAAGTAAGAAACTCGTTGGGCTATCTTCTCATTTATGCACAATGTAGTACCTGAAATTACTTTTACCTGCTTTGTGTACCTGTGCTAGAATGCTTATCATCTGCACAAGCAAGGATGTAGTACTTTTCATGCAAATTTGATGTTTCCTGCATGCTGCTCTCATGATGTAGTACTTTTAGTGGTCAGTAGTATATACCTGAAATTTTTAAATTATCTTTATGAGTTTTAATACTTAATTTAGGTTGAAGTTATTTGGATAAGGTATTAACATAAAAATATTTTTTAAAGTTTTTTTTTTTTCTTTTTGGGAAAAGGGAGTGTCTTCCTTAACTCTAATCTCTTACTTTAAAATTAGAACTTGAGATTATTTCCCACTCTCCAATTCGAAACATCAGGTGATTTGTATATTTCACTTCATGGAAAAGGTGCAAATGAAGGCTGACTTGAAATGCAGTCTCAAATGGTGTGAAAAAAAATAAATGCTGTGCGGTGATAATAATATGAGTTACATGCACTGATAGGGAGCTGGGAATGGCAGTGAAGTGCCTATTTTAAAGTAGCAGAATATAATGCTGCTTGGATTTAGAAGTAGTAGTTGCTTTAGAAGAGACTAAGTCAAATGATGTCTCATGCTTAGAATCTCAGCTTAAGGGGAGGTGACTTCCTGGGGAAGAGCAAATGTTGTAGTATGGTAACTGTGACTAGGTCTCTTTTAGTTACTGATGAGGAAATCACGTTCAGCAGCAAGTTTCAAGGCCATTTAATGTACATACTGTGGGATTTCAGCCAAGGCTAGGGGAATCCATTTGGTCTATTTCATCATTTTTCATTACGTCATAAGTACCCAAGATGAAGAATGACAACATGAAGAAATACCCTGAAAGTGAAAATTTGAGGCCTGATCTGATGTATGGAAATATAGACAAATCAAACAGTTTGCAATTATGAAAATTTATAGAACTGCATAACCGTAGCCTTGGTTCATAAATGAATTTCTTACATACCTAAAAATTCCTCACAGTATATAACAATATCAAGCAGTCATGGTTTAATCTTTTTCATATTGTCAGCTCTAAATATGTATTCATTATTTAAAGCAATAACTGTTAGTTCATCATCTCTTCTGTGGTATATTTTAATTGCTTTATTAGCTAAATAAGACAGTGTAAGTTTTGTATCTGTTTTGCTACCTCATACTGGGAGACAAAGTCTGCTGTCATCTGCAAACAGAAAATTAGGTTATTAATTATGTGTTCAGCTTAAATGTTCATAATAAATACCATTGATAATGATTTTCTTTTTATACTAAGCTCAATAAAAGTGTTATGCTGGTTTTGTGAGCATTCAAATTACTGGATGTGATCTTATGTAATAGTCTTAAATCAGCATTTATCAACTAACCAATACTTCTCGAACTTTTTTTTTCATTGCATCTATATAATAATCTGTTAAATGAATTGAGTCTGTTTTTTTTTTTTTTTTTTTTTTTTTTTTTGTTTGTTTGTTAGTCTCTGCGTTACTTTCTAGTAGCTGATTTACTTTCTGAATATTTCCTATGCTTATGCAAATATATTTTGGCTAACTCATTCCATTCATTTCACTTCTTATTTGTGTATAGTTCTTTGACAGATAAAAACATCCAAATCTCTTGATCATATAATATAACATTGCAAAATAAATGTGTGTAAAACATTTTATATTTGGTATGTAAAAGTATACTGTTGCTTCAGTGTTTAGCACCTTTCAGAAATCTGAAGTTATGCAGTTCTGTAAATTTTCATAATTGCAAACTGTTTGATCTGTCTATATTTCCATACGTCAGATGAGGCCTCAAATTTTCACTTTCATAGTATTTCTCTGTCTTTATATTTTGTATGACATTTATAAATATCAGTATTGCATTTTAAACTGAAACAGTTTTAATTAATTTTCATCAAAAATAATTTGCTTGTAATTATTACAGATTCCTTCTACTTATCAAACTGGGATTGGTTTAGCAAGACCTAGCATTGCATGGTCAGCAATACAAGCTAAAACAATTTTTACAGGTTTGTTATAAATTTTGTATACTCATTAAAATCTAGATTGTATCCTTTAAATTTGTTAGCGATTCTTTAATTTTTTCTTTGGTTTGATTTTAGTTAATTTTGGTACTTTTCCGTTTCGCCGGCGCAAATCTCGCCAAGCAGACTTTATTGGCGACAACACAGAGCATACACATATAAAATGTTAACAAATGTTGGTTCTAAGAATTTTTTGTTTTGAGGGCATAAACATTTTAATATCGTTTAAATTTTATAAAAAGCCAATAAATAAAGACAA
The DNA here is from genome assembly GCF_044657685.1 of Stegodyphus dumicola. Lineage (NCBI taxonomy): Eukaryota > Metazoa > Arthropoda > Arachnida > Araneae > Eresidae > Stegodyphus > Stegodyphus dumicola. The sequence continues at coordinate 190,960,696 of NC_140781.1, forward strand.
TAAATTTGTAAAAAGTCATTAAGTTAAGAATTTACTGTGCTTTCATGGTACAACATCCTGATTCACGTGACTCCAAGTGATCTCATCTCACGTAAACTACACTAAAAAAATCTAATTCTCTCAGTAATTATCTACATTAATTTCAAGTTAAATCTTAATTTGGAATACAAGTTTAAATGCAAGAATTATTTCAGTTCGTACGAATAGCTTACTCAGAAATTATGTAAAACCGGAGTGCTTTATTTCGCTAGTGCATTCTCATTAGATTGATCTTAGGGCATAAAATTGGACTATCTGTTAAAAATTCTATGTAATTGTATGCCAGTATTTAAAGAAACAATGAATCTGATAAATGGTTGCAACTTGTTTTGAAAATGGGGCGTAAAAGGCTAGCAGCGAGGGTATTCCCTTTGGCATCAGTTGTACCATTATTGGCGACTTTATCGCCTGCGCCGGCAAAACGGAAAAGTACCTTAATTTTTTCCTTGGGTTTTAACTTTAAGATTTTAGTTCAAAGTTATTGTAATATTAATAAAATGGTAGCTAATTTTATTTTCCGGTAATATTTTTTATCATTTTCATATATTTTTATGGTTGATCTTTGGATTATGATAACTTGGTGATTTTTTGGCGACCAACTCTGCTACAGCAACCCTCTATTTTTTTTTCGCCGCCATTTTGTCTTCACGAAGGAAAGACATGTTTCTTTTTATTTACTCAACACTTTTTCCAACTATCTACTAGCCGAATTACACTGATGCTAGAAATTTTATGTAACAAAACTGCTTAATCATGACAAATATTAACTGCAAAATTGGGAAAAAGTGCAGAATCGCAAACACCTTGCGCATTTTTCAGAATAGCACATACACATAAACCATTTACACGTCGACTTATTTTTACTTAAAAAAACATCCCAGAATTGCACAAAAATGACATTGCACACACTCTTAACTTTATCCATCTACACTGCTATTTTCTCATAAATTACAAAAATTTGCACGAAAATGCAGGAAAATTTTCTTATTCTTTAAACTCGATAAAAAGCACATGTATGAAATTACCTGATCGCGAAAAAGTACATACCCTTTCCAAGGATGAGCATTTCCACGTATAAAATAAATAAAATATCCAAAAGTTTTTACCTCTAAATTATCTATTATATTATAAACGTAACTAACGAATTTATATGCAAACATTAAAAATAGTTAGAAATACTTAGTGTCAAATATTTAAATTATTTCCATACATGTTTACTTCAACTGAAACGTATGCCAAATTCCTACAAACATAAAATTCACAAAATAACTATCATTTAATTAAAATATCACTAAACCATGTACACGTCGACTTATTTTTACTTAAAAAAACATCCCAGAATTGCACAAAAATGACATTGCGCATACTATATCCATGTACACTGCTTTTTTGTCATAAATTAGAAAAATTTCACGAAAATGCATGAAAATTTTGTGAATCTTTAAATCCGGTAAAAAGAACATATATGAAATTACCTCGTCGCGAAAAAGTATATACCCTTTCCAAGGATGAACATTTCCACGTATAAAATAAATAAAATATCCAAAAACTTTTACCTCTAAATTATCTATTATATTATAAACGTCAGCAACGAATTTATACGCAAACACTAAAAATAGTTACAAATACTTAGTGTCAAATATTTAAATTATTTCCATACACGTTTACTTCAACTGAAACGTATACCAAATTCCTACAAACATAAAATTCACAAAATAACTATCATTTAATTAAAATATCACTAAACCATGTACACGTCGACTTATTTTTACTCAAAAAAAAATCCCAGAATTGCACAAAAATGGCATTGCGCACACTCTTCACTATATCCATGTACACTGCTTTTTTCTCATAAATTAGAAAAATTTCATGAAAATGCATGAAAATACTAAACGTATACTACTCAAACGTATTCCAAAATACTACAAATATATAACTCACAAAATCACGATCATTAAATTAAAAAACACTACTTAAAATATAAATAAGCACATACATTAAATTAATAAAAATTAGATTACAATCCTAATTACTTTAAACTAAATCATTGCTAATAACAATTTTCCAATAATACCACATTAATTTATTTTTACTCCTTACATTTAGAACAATGCATAAAAATAATATCCTCAAATGATTAAAAATACTAACTTACCTAATCTTCTTCAGAATCTTCATTACGTGGCTGCAGTACTACTGCTAATTTCTAAATCCTAAATCCAGTAGTCAACTGGAAGTCTATTCACCAAGTAATAAGAAATTAATAAAATTTCACCTATACTCAAACTACTTTCAGCAAACCATGTACCCTTCCTTACACTCCTTTTCACAAAATGTCCATTTTCACCATATTTCTTGCACCGCCATTTAAACTTAACTGTAATATCCTTCCTTTCACACAATCTCAACTTATTATTATTATCAGATAAACACATTAAAATTTAGAATTCACTTTACATAGCGCCATGCAGTCCGAAAATTAATCAACACTATTTCACACAACACACAATGAAGCTTTTCCAAATTAACCTCCTTTTCCGATTAAAGAACTGTAATTCGTCCATTAATGTCACGTTTCACACGACACAGAATATAGCTAAATACGAAATTTCCAGATTTCCCCCCTTTTCTGATTAAACAACTGTAATTCGTCCATTAATGTCACATGACATATCTCATGATCTCTCATTTCCCTCACACAAAATAATGCGTAATCGGAACTGAGTACTTCTCACATTATTACCAAAGTCCTAGGTAGTAACCTTTATCGCCTCCAAAATGCCTCCAAAATGTCGCCAAACTACCAGTTACCATATTCCAAAGATCAGCCTAAAATTCAAAACTCTCTCTGTTATAAACGTGTAGAGTACTTTTAACATAGTTCTTGATACTTTTAATAGTATTTTGTGTAATGACCAGTTCAAAGGTCTCTTCAAGTAATGTAATTTCCTTCCCACTTAAAGAGGCATACATTTTCTTACGGTCTGAATAATTTGTTACTGAAATATTGTAGTTTGAATAAATTTTTAAATTACTGGCTAGAGGAGTTCATGTATATTCGTTATTTATGTTCATTCTCTTCAACTATTTTCTGACAAATAATTTTTTTCCCCAGAATTTTCCATAAAATCTAGCTGTAACAGGACTTTCTAAGGGAAACTGGCTCGTATACACGTTACACATGGGGAAAACCACGAAAACGCCCATACAGCCAGCCCGTTCGCGGGATTCGAACCTCGAACCAAACTACCAGTGTTCAGCGACTTTACCGCTCGGCCGCTGGTGGGCCCCCATGTGCCTATGGGTTGCAAGAGGCTGCTGATTATTTTCTTTTATGTTAAAACATGGTTTCAGTCTATCAGTTGAAATTCTTTTGACAGTTCCATTAATTTCAGTGTCAAAATACTCTGTTGCTCAGTATTTGACAACATAAGGCCCAAGATAAATTGGTTGAAAAGATAAAGTGGCTACGTTATCGTAGACGAAAACATATGAGCAATTCAAAAGGTCTTTGAAAACGAATATGGTCATATTACCATGGGTAGTCATCGCAGAAGGTTTCTTGTTACGGATAATACTTTGTAGCCTTCGTACAAACTCGGGGTGGGATTGTGGGGATGAATTCTCCAGGTAAACAGGGGACTTCCGTAAAGAAGCTCAGCTGAAGAGTATCCTATATCTTCAAGTGCAGAGCGTAATTCGAGAAGAACCAAAGGTAAAGCATCTACTGAAGATTTTGCTTTGCAGTAAATGACATTTCAAGCTTGCCTTTATAATACTGTGTTGTCACTCAATCAATCCATTCGATTGTGGATGATATGCTGGTGTCCTGAATTTTTGAAAACCGAAGTATTTGCTCACAGATGAGAAGATTTGATTTTCAAACTGATGTCTTTGATCAGATGTATACGCTGTGGAATTCCAAAATGAGAAATCCAGGTTGAGATCGTCCTCTTTGCAACTGTGAAAGTTTGGAGGGGATATATGGGTGGTTACTGTTGGTGGAGATATCACAATATCGATTTGTCAGTGCCTGGAATGGAAATCTGAACCATTTTCAGCCTTGGGTTGTTTTTTTTTAAACTGTTAACTCATCATCTTGAAATTCTGCAATAGTTATGTAATCAATTGGAGATGGTGTAGAGATATTAATTCTTGAAAGAGCACGTACAATAACATTTTCTTCTCCCTTGACGAAGCAAATGTTCATTGAAAATTGAGCAATACAGTCAAAAGTCGTTAATCAGGACTCGTCAGGACTTCGGCGATTCCGGATTATAGATCATCAGTTTAAATCTCGTAAGATGGCATGCAGAAATTCTAAAATTAAAAATATGAAACCGTAATTTATGAAATAAAGAACAATTATGATCTAAAGGGTATCAAAATTTGCAAAAAGAAAAAGCTTAATATTTATTTGTTTACTTTATTAAACATTTCTTTCAATGTAAGTTGTTTAAGTTTTGCTTCGTTTCATGTGATAATACTTTCTCTTTAATTCTATTAAACAGACATAATTTCTTGTTCAGTTACAAAGTTTCGCTGTTCAAGTCCTATAATTGCTGTGTCGAGAACACCGACTAATTTGTCAATCGAAATTTTTTCGTTTTCAATAACCTCACACTTTTCTTCGCTATCGGAAGCGAATTATAATGACGAGGAACTTGTTTTAAATCATATCAAAGACGGAGCATATCGAGATGAAATACTACATTTGGTAAGGAATTATAAGCCAAATAAAATAAAAACATCTGCGCTGAAGATCAACTTCCAATTCATTACATGCCCGCCGCGGCGTTCCCCCCGCTGAGCAGCGTGAAATTGATAAACAGATTTCGGATTTCAAAACATACTTTCGCTTTAGATCCTTTACATATTAACAAATATATATCGGAAATTCTATTTGATATAATCGAAAGTTTAAGCTTACTTTTATCAAATTACTCTTACAGTCTGCAAAAAATAATAAGCCGGATCCAATTCGTAAATTAATTAACAACGCAATCATCAACATTAACTGAAATAGATAATTAGATAATTTTAGCTTATACGTTCATTATACATAAAACGCGCACGCGAAAACGTATTCTGCACTTGCGCACACTCATATGCGCATTCGTAAAACGTCTTACGCGCACGCGTAAACGCCTATGCGCATGTGTCAACGCGGCGCATGCGCAGAAAGTTTTTAGTTTTGAGGTCCAGATTATAGATCATTCCGAATTATGGGTGTCCGAATTAACGACTTTTGACTGTATAACTTAATTGTCTTGCTTGTCTGGGAGAGCCGTTGTCTAAATTTTGTTGAAAAGGTGAGAGGTTTGTGGTCCATATGAATGTTGAAAAAACTTTTCCTCTAATAAATATGTACCTAAAATGCTTTATTGCAGTGTAGATGGACAAGAGCTCTCGGTAATATGTGCTGTACTTTCTCTGTGTGTCAGTTAAGGAGCATGAGAAGAAACTTAATGTATGTATCTCTCCCTGGTCAATTTGATGAATGACAGCCCTGATAGCTGTATCTGAAGCATTGCATGTGAGAGATATAGTAGTGTCAGTTGAGGGATGAACCAGCATAGTAGCGTGACAAAGCGCATTTTTGAGGTTTTTTGAATGCATTGCAAGAATCTTCAGTTCATGTTAGCAGTATTTTACTATTTTTACATCTTCCACTGAGTAGTGAGGTTAGGAAAGAAGCTTGGTACACTTTAGGCTAAAGCGGTGATAAAAAAATTTATCATCCCTAAGAATCTGCACAAGCTGGTAACTGAAGTGGGTTGAAGTATCTTTCGTGTAGTCTCAACTTTCGGAAGAGATCTTATTCCTTCAGGTGTGATTTCATACCTTAAATAAGTTTAGAAGTGCCAAAAATACATTTTGCAACATTGTTGTATAAACAGTACTTACGGTGTGACTCTTCGTCTGGAGAAGTGATTTTTATGTCATCTAAATAATAGAATGTCAAGTGTAATCCTGATAGTACCATATTCATGAATCACTGAAATGTCTGTGCCACACTGTGTAAACCAAATGTCATGAATGGGAATTCAAACAACCCAAAAGGAGTTATAATGGCCGATTTTGAGATGTCGCTTTTGTGCAATGGAATTTGTTGATAAGCTCTAATTAATTCAATGGATGAAAAAATGTTTTTTCCATGTAGAATATACCCACAATCGGTGAGGAACGGTAGAGGATATCGATCAGGAGTTGATATTACTAAGAGCCCTGTAATCTCCACATGGCCTCCAGTCACCTGATTTTCTTTAATGTAAAATGTAGAGGACTGGCCCAACAACTTTTTGAAGGCCTGTAAAGACCTTCTTGCAACATAAACTCAAATTCAGCTTTTGCTGCTTTTAAATTTTCGGCGGAGAGTTTTCCCACCCTAGTGATAACATGAGTCCCCTTAGTTTTAATAAAATGTTCAGTGTTGTGGCTTTTGATTTTATCAATGACAAGTGTTGGCTGCAAAAGATCTGGAAATTGTTTGAGGATTACTTTGTATTGATTCTGTACTGCATGAACCATTGGTGAAACGACACCATAGGAAGGGTCACCAATAGAAGATGAGGAAGTGATGCCATCAGTTAGTTTGCGATTTTTGCTGTCAACCAAAAGGTGAAAGTGAGATAAAAAGCCAATACCTATTATTGGTTTATTACCATCTACTATGACAAAAGGCCAATCAAATGCTCCTCTCAGTCCCAAATCCAGTTTTAGCAACTTTTGCTCATAAGTCTTAATTTTGGTTCCATTTTGCAGCAAAGCGTTCCAGCTTTGCAGCAGCTTTTTTTCTTTCGATAATGGTGGAATCACGGAAATTTTGGTGCCAGTATTGATTAAAAGTTGAATGGTGCTCTCCTTGTCATGAATAAAAAGTCAACACATCCCTACCCCTCTACTCTCTGTCATCTGCGAGAGTCAGGGATTTAGTTTTCCTGCGAATGAACATTGGTTTTGTTAGTCTAATTGCAAGGTACTGCATTTGAAAGCCTTATCGCCAAACCTTGAGTGATAATAACATAAACTTTCATTTCCGCTACTATGCCTATTAATAGAATTACTTCTTGAGTAGGATCTGGATTGTTGACATCTAGAACATCTTTTATTCAATTCACTAACTTCTAAGGATAATTCTAAAATCTGCTCCTGTAATTTAACTGAAACATTGCCATCTGTAGGGCAAGCTACAGTGGCATTCTGATGTGACGTGGATTTTGTTTCCCACATTTTATTGGCCATTAACACCAATTTAGCTAAATCATTGCCTCTTATGGACAAAATGCTCAAGTTTGCCCTGGTTAATCTTTGAAGCCAGAAAGTTTTAAGGAAAGTTCACCTACTTATCTGAAGCTAAATTCTTCATTTTGCATAACAATGTGAAGGTTTTTCTATCACCCAATTCCTCCTCAGTTAATAATTTTTCGGTATTTTGCATTTTGGTTTCGGCAGAGATGGAAATTTGTCTGTCTTTAATAGCCACATACTTGTTGTCCCTTGGGGAGGGGGGGGGTGATCAGAATGTCCGACATATGTGATAATATTTAAGCATCAATGGAACTCGCTACGTAATCGTATTTCGTTTGATCTGTCATAGTTGCAGCATTTCAAAATTGAGCTACCATTTGGAGAACCTACATCTTTGGGTTCGGTTTCCAAAATGCTGGGACTTTAATACTAACTCTAGTGATCGATGTCAAAGTGTCAGTTTTGTTTCCGCCTTCATTTGCCATTTTTTCTTTTTAATTAAGAAAGTCACATTCGATGAGTATTTTTACTTTAACACAAGCAAAGCAGCTGTAACTCGAGTATAATATCTTATTACTTTTTTTTTTTTTTTTTAAGAACCAGTACAAACTTATAAAAATTTTAAGGAATTAATCTGAATAAGGAGATTAATGCATCAGTCATTAGATATGATTAAAAATGTATCTCACATATTACGAACATTTGTCTACAATTAAAATTGTCTGCTATAGTTAAGTTAGATATCATTCTGTAAACAATGTCAGAAGAAGTTTATTATCTAACTTTGAAAATTTTCACATATTTTGCTTAATTTTTCATATCTCGATTTCAGTTGCGAGTTCAAAATATTTAACACTTCTTTAACTTACTTAAATTTTGCCTCTTTTTTTTTTTTTTTTTTTTTCTTTTTTCTTTTTCAATTCTTGAGTAATGTGTCTAGTAGTCACCAGTGAAGCGTGTTGCATAAAATCTAAAGTATTGTTAATACACTATAAAGAATGAACTTCTTTAAACAATTTTATTAACGAGAAAGCAGGCTTGGAACAAATATCAAGTGACCTTTTTAAAACGAAGTTCCAATGAATGTTTACCTTTAGAACAGTGTTTATGTGATGCAGTTTTACAAAAATTAAAACCTACAGAAATTAAAAATAAGATGAAGAGGAATGGTACATTATTTTAAAGTAATTTAAATGGTGTTATTAAACAAGTATTATAAAAATGTTAAAACAAAAATTCCAAATATTTAAAAATTGTTGAACACAGTTGCGAGCAAAGAGTATGAATGCAAAGATGATGGAATACAAAAGAATTAAAAGATATCTAAAAGAGAGTGCATCATTAAACCATTAATAGCAAATTATTGAATTAAATAATGCTTTGTGAGACTGAGAATGTATTGATAATTTTGATCAAATTTTGGCTAGTGAAATAGAAGCTAACATATCAAGCATAATACCTAACAGTAATATATCTATGCTGAAAAAAATGTGTTTAAATATTGATGATTTAAGATAGAAATAATTTTAATTCTTTTGAGAAAGTTCTCAACAGGTATTGTCACTTTTTTTTTTTTTTTTTTTTTTTTTTATTCCTACATTTCAGCAGCTAATATTAAAAACAGTAATTTTCATTTGCCAAACAAGTGAAAATATCTTTGATTCCATATAGTGAATCTCTCATTTTCTTAACTCAGGTATGATAACAAGTGGAAAGATTAGTTAAAAAAATTATATAAAATATACAAAAAAAAAATAATTATGTAATTGATCAGTTAATAGTTTCGGTACTTTCCAGTTATCTGTACACCTTTCCGAAAAAATTGTCAACCATTGATGACTACTGTTTCACTGAGCGAAGAAGCAAAAGACAACAACCATTTACAACAATTGTGGTACACTAAGCATTACATAAAATAGCAACCAATTAACAAAATTAAAAATGCAATAAATGTTCATAATGAAACATTTGCCTTGCCTCTCGCCATAAGTTCCCCCATTAGCTGTTTTCATATAAATGTGTGGGTTTTCTGGAAAACCAGTACCATTGTAAGAATGAATTTTGCCTCTAAGTATACTAATACTTATCACTGCCAATGAAACATTTGTTTCGCAATTAGTGTAATTCTTGATCTGCAATTGCAAACATAGTCGTTAACTTTTTTGTATTGGCATGTATGTAAAATGACTAACAGTTCAAATGATAACTTTACATTTTGTTGTTAGCTGTCATTGATAAGAAATTTATTGTAAAGAAACTCGTTGTAAAAAGTTTTTAACTGCTTTATTTTCAAATACATTATTTTTATTTTCTTATTACAAATAGATTTTTTTTTTTTTGTCAGGTACACCGAAGTTTGCTGTTGAAGTAACAAAACCAGCTCCCGATTTTAAAGGCACTGCAGTAGTAAATGGGGCTTTCAAAGAAATAAAACTTTCTGATTACAAAGGAAAATATGTAGTCTTGTTTTTCTATCCTCTAGATTTGTGAGTATTTGTTGTTTTGTTTATTGTTCATCCAAGAATTACTTTTAGGGTGGGATGAGATGGAAATTTTCCTTATCAAGTAATAAACATATAGGAACTTGCTTTTTATGTGACGCTATAAGTATGATGATGCTCTTCAAGAATTATCGGAACTATCTTTAGAGTTGCAAAATAGCAGTACAGCACTTTTTCATGTGCATCATCTAATCTGTCTGCAGATATTGTTATTTGAATCAAGATTATCGAAACCTGGATAGTACACATCCAAAGCAGTAGAGTGCATTAGAAATTTGAAGTTCAAAGATGTAAACCTAAGCAAAAGCAGGAAATCTATCCCCAAAATTCAGTATTGGCAACTATATAGATATTTTGCTAGTTTAGTGAAGTGTAGAGTCTTGTCTGTTCATCCTCAAAACATAGGCTCTGACTATGAAAAGAAGTTAAAGTATTCAACATGAAATTTTGGCCTTTTCACCCATTGTTAAAATTTGTGCAAAATATTCTGCCTAAATAAATGAGAAACTAAAAGAAATATAGAGTTTTTGAATAGACTAATGAATAGGAAATAAATTCTGCATTATGGAAGCTTTTGTCATCAATAAACTGTTATCTGTTTCTAGTGCTGAGTGTGAGAAAGGATCTTTGACAATGAACTTAATTTGCATTCTGCAATGCGCATCTCTTCATGTTGAAACTCTAATTTAATGTTCATTAGATTCGATGGCTCTTCTCTCAAAAACTTTGCCAGCAATTTATGTACATTCGAGTTTAGCAACAGGTCATCATAGCATAGTAGACAATCAGTTGAAACAGTGAAAAGACCAAACAGAAGATCGGTATTTGACTGCATTGGTGAAAATATTTGTCATTCTTTCATGAACAATTAATACATAAGTTATTGATTAATGATTAACAATATTAGAAAAAAGAAATTCAAACAATTAAAAACTTATTAATAAGTCTGTCTGACAAAACTGTGAACTAATTTATCTGAATTCTGACTGTATTAAAAATTGTGTTTTTAATAATATTATCTATTGTTAACTAATATGAAAAAAATGCCTTTATTTGCATGTATTATGCTTCTATTTCATATTTCCAGCATTTGTTAACAGCTTAGTGAAATATTGCTTAATTTGTAATCTGTGCAATTCACATAATGTCTATAAACTTTTATTAAGTTCTGTGTTGTATTTTCATTAATATGATTTAGCATACTTTAATTATACATGTAATAAAATGTAAAGCTAAAAAATGTTATTTATGCTAATTTATAGCAATACTTACACATATTTATATTATTTAACCTTCCTTTGATTTATGCATTGGAAAAAGGTCTGATTAACCAGTTTTCCAATATGGCTGAATATAAGAATTGTTCTGATAAAGATATGTATAAATTCGAAATTTGAGTTGCTTTTCTAGAAGTATTGTTGCATGCATACAGTTTTGTAATGGATTGGATGCTCTCAGAACCAATGATAGCTTGATATTTTTTATTTTTTTTTTTTTTTTTTTTTTTACCAAAAGAAACACTCTGGAACTTTCCACAGAAATTCTCATACAGCTCTTCACAGTATCACAAAGTACAACCACTAGTTACACTTCAAACTACTAAGAACGTTAAACACAGTGCAGTATAAAATGCATCTAAAAGGCAAAGCTCTCACGAAGATCTCAATACTCTGAATCAGCTCTGAACTACAAACTGAGAACAATGCTGTCTTGTGCTGTATATGATTTTCCCCTGCCTACTGAGAAATCTCTAGTATCTTCCAGTTCTTGAAATTACTGGAAGGCATGTGTGGTTAAAATTGCATATAAAGGCCTGATACGGTTATACACTATCTGGCCAGAAGTCCGGACACCCAGTGGTGTGGATCTGGAGAGTGCCTGACTTCCAGGTGTCCATTACAGCTAAAGCTAGTGCTGACAGTAAGGATGGTCAATTTGGCTGGCCACGTAATCTGCATTCTAATTTATCGCAAAGGTGTTTGTTCTATGGTATTTAGATTGGGGCTGAGAGAAGGCCAGTCCAGTTTTTGAATGCTTATTTCTTCAAACCATGGTTTCACGAGTCTTGATGTGTTAATGGAGCAATTACCCTGCTGGAACAGAAATGGGCCATCCCTGAAATATTGCCATAGATTTGGAAGGGCAGCATTTTTGAGAATGTCCACATACATCTCGGAGTTCATGTTTCCAACCACAGGAACTAGGGGACCCAGGCCAAAACAAAAAATACCCCCTTAATATGATGCTTTTACCACCAAACTTTACAGTTGGCAGCAGTGCAGTCACTTAAGAAGTACTCAATGGGCATATTCCAAACCCAGATGTGTTCATCAGACTGTAAAGCGAGACTACCACTCCAAAGACCACAAATCCTTCCCACCCAATTAAAATAGTTGCCCATCTGTTGCGAATTGTGCTAGATTATATGCTCTTCCCAAAATTTATAAAAGTGGTATTCCTTTCTACTCTATTGTCTCAAATTTAGGCACTGCCTCCTACCCCTTAGTTAAATATTTAGTTTCTAGATTATCCACTTTATTAGATAATAACATTTACACCATAAAAATTCAATAGATTTTATAAATAAAGCTTAAAACATTTCTCCTAGAAAATAACTCATGGTTTCTTTTAATGTAAAATTATTATTCACCACTGTTCCAGTGGAAAGCACATTAAAATGTCTAGAAACCAGACTTCATGAATTTTATTTCTCCTGCATCAAAATTGATGAGCTAATTTCCATTACTCAGCTCTATTTGAAACAAACACATTTTGTTTTCCAAAATAAGTATTACAAGCAAACCGAGGGATTAGCCATGGGAAACCCTCTTAGTCCCATGCATGCTGATATCTGCATGCATTATTATGAATTAAATTATTTGAAATTGCAAACTTCCCGATATGGTTCCATTACGTAGATGATACCTTTATCCTGTTTGATGGTAGTAAAGATGATTAAAATAAAGTTCTTTCAGTATTGAATTCCATTAATCCTGCTATAACTTTTGAACTCTAGACATCCAATTCTCTTTTGTTTCTCGACATTTTGGTCACACGTAACATATGCAACTTCAGTACTACTGTTTACCACAAACCTTCATTGGCCTTCTACCACACTTCAAATCATGTTGTAGAGACATTAGGTGTTTTTTGAAAGCATGAGTCATGAAAAATGAGCAATGCCTTCACCGGGAATCAACCACTACCCTATACAAACGCATGTTTAGAAGGCGGGAGAAATACCTTATATACTTCCCCTTTTAAAGGCCGACTGGGATTTAGGGGACCCAATTGTCAAATCCTGGGTGTGAAGAATCATCATCCACCACCCTTTCAGTTCGCACGCCACTGTAGAGTCATTAGGTTATTTTTGAAACTGGAAGAAGTGAAAAAAAAAAAAGCAATGACCTTCCCGGGAAACGAACCACGGACCTCTGGAATATGCGACTACACTAAGAAGGCGGGAGAAATACCTTATAAAGTCATCCGACTGAACAGAAGTTAACTTCATTTTATTTCTTTGTTTTCTATGTACTTCAAGTTTTCTTCTCTAAATTAGCCCTTGATCAAGAACTAAATTATTTAAAAGCAGTTGCTATTGACAGAGGCTTTTCACCCAACATTATTAACCAAACAGTTAAAATATTCTCATCTCAACACATCAAAAGGCACATTCTTGTTTTAGGACATTATAAGAATTCTGTTGTCACTCCTTTCTTTCCATCAATTAGATATAAAATCACACTTATTTTACAGAAATTTAACTTTTCGGTTTTTTTTTTTTTTTCGTCCTATCAGTAAAATTCCCATTCCAAATATGAATTCCTGTGGTATTTACTGGCTTCTTTGGCAGGGTGGTTTAATTTACATTGATCAAACTAAGAGAGCCTTCCAATTTCTCATTAAAGAACATGAGTCATGAGTAAAAGAATCACAGAAGTCCTCGGTTGCCCAGCATTGTTGGTCCAAAAATCACACTTTTCATTTTTCTGCAGTCAAAATTATTCAAAAAACATCTTCCATTGGTGAATTAGATTGGGCAGCTGAGGAAGATGGTTGTGTAGTTAAAGGATCGAAAGTAGCACTGCAAAATTGACAGTTGCAAGTACAATTACTAGTACTGCAATTGCTGATTCTTGTTTGAATTCTCCAATAATCATTATTCGGCATGCTATTTTCACGTAAACTTACAAGGTTGTCAAAGGAGTGTGAGGATGCCACATATTACAGAAGAAATTCAGCATAGGATTAGGTATAATCTTGAATGTAGTCCACAATAATTTCCCTATGCTGTAAGTGTTCTCTAGTCAAAACTCCTATAATGCATAGAGGATGTGAGTCATTACACCTGTAGATATTCAGCCTCTTGCCAATTTTGCACACTGGTTCCTTCAGCAGATTGCAGCACAACCAGATTTTCTACACACCTTATTCAATGACAAATGCATCAAAATTTACACGTAAGGAAATTTTAATTACCATAATTGTTGTGTATGGGCAATCAGTAATTCACTTACAACATGTCCATATTTGCACTAGAAGCCCATGAGCAGCCAAACAGTAAAGGTTCTGAGCCCTGTAGTTTAACCTGGGTTCAATTCCAAGCAAATGGGTTGGCTGCAGGGGCGTTTTCATGATTTTCGCCATGTTTAACATAAATACAAGCCAGTTTCCCTTAGGAATTCCTCCACAAAGGCATACTTCCTGTTAGGCAGGCGAAGGCATCCCTACCCTTATAAAATTCTCCATGAAGACGTCTCTCCCAGATAAACCTCGAGAAAGCAGATAGCCCTAGTGTGCTTTGCCATAATTAAATAAACCAAACCCATTAGGCAGGTAGCCTCTTGTGTGCTTTGCCACACTCAAATAAATTAAACCATATCTGCATTTCTCAATAAATATTTAAGACTGAATCTCCCATGACCATTTCATTGCCAGCTCTTCCTCCAGGCCAGTGAGCAGGAGAATGAACCAAATATTTTTCAAAGAAATCTTACCAGGATTACTGCAAGAATTTTACCGTATATGTAATCCCAATGTGACAGAGAAATATCCCATTTCAGTGCTGATATGCAGAGCATATCGGATGTAATGCTGCTGGGATGATGGATTGGTCAGAGTGATTTTTATCGCTTGTCCAATATTATTGCCCAGTCTGTGCGCTCTAGTTCCTGCACTGAAGGTGTGAACCTTGTGTTCTTGTTGATGGCGATTTTTAGCAGTGCTTGTAATAATTTGAATTTTCATTGTTTGTCTCTCATTCTTGTGTTTTTTAACCCATATAATTTCACTGCTTGGGATAAGCCATGCATGATAGAAAAGTTAGACAAAAATGTTAAGTATAGTATTCTGTTTTTGTTGTAAATCATTCCCTTAAAAATCATTCTTTTCTTTATTTAAGTGAAATTTAAAAATTCAGATTTCATTGAATTTAAAAATTAATAGCATAATGTGTAATACCTTTAATATTCACAGTGTGACTCAAAACTTTATTGTTGAAAAAAATTAAATGTACTGTTACAAAATTTGGTCTAAGAGTTTTGAATCATCCTGTATTTTAAAGCAATCTTGAATTTTTTGACTTATTCTTCTGTAGAACTTGGAAGTACATCAAAATATATAAAGCGAAAAATGTGACTGCTACTACTTAATGTTTGGTTAGTTTATTTATACATATGTTTTGATATTTATAAAAAAACTGTTTCATGACAAATTACATTTTTATTACAGCACATTTGTCTGCCCTACAGAGATCATAGCCTTCAGTGAAATGGCTCCAGAATTAAAAAAATTAAATGCTGAAGTAATAGCAGCTTCAACTGATTCTCATTTCAGTCACTTGGCTTGGATTAATACCCCTAGAAAGGTACTGCCTAAACAACACTGTTATTTAAATAGCACTTTTGGTTTGTAGATATGTATGTGTGTTGGATAGATAATCACTGTTTTAAATGTGATCAGTATTTCACAGGACATTAACATCTGTATTATGCATCACATATGTAATCATTTTTTGCTAAGACTAAAACTGGGGAATAATGAGCTCTTGTTTTGGAGAGGTTTCATTGCACGTGTAAAGTTTTGTAAAAAAAATTTATGTGAATATAATAGTTCTAAATGTTGCTTCATTAGTCTTTGTTCTTTGCATTTGTTCACTAATCCAATGGATCTAATATGAAGCTGAACAATGCATTAAATATGTCTAGTGATGTTAGTTTGTAACATAAGTATATTGCATAAAAGTGATAATGACATTTAATTTTTATATTGAGAAACCTTTAAGTGCATTTCCTGCAGCAGCATGTAAAATTCTGACATTATTTTGTAACTAGACTTCAGGGATATGCAGTCAATCATTCCTTAAGACTGTGGTTAATTATCCCTTTAACCACAGTTTTTTACTTTCACCCCCAAAAATATTCATTTGGTGCATTTTCTCATAATCCATTTCCATAGTCAGTGCTATCCTGTTACTTGCTCGTTGATCATATCAGCAATCTGAATTCAAACACTGACTAACTTGAATAGTTGTTTGCTTGTTCTCTCATATGTATGTAAAAGTTTATTTCTCAAAGTCCCAGGATCTTGATAAAAGCTAACCCTGGTGCACATCTGAAAATCTGTCATCTTACACATGCTACTACCAAGGTTCAGTATCCTTTGGAGAGCTTAATATTATTATAGTTAAGTATCACTATATTACTCATTATTATTAGCTTGGTTGCTACTCAGAGTCATCAAAATTATTTAGTTCTCAGAAACAAACTTGTAATAAGCTCATGTATTTGCATCTCACAATAAGTCTTTGATACCATCTCCCATTTTTCAGTCATTACACTTTCATCTCTCTGCTTTCCTTTCTCTGTTGAGTTCCCTCTCCCCGTTTTTTACCTCATCAAACCATTTCTCAAGTTGCCTGGTGAATGTGCTAAGTTTTCCTTAATACAGCCTCCAAAAATGTCCAAGCAGTCAGTCATCAAGACTTTCATTATAACAATTTCCTTGAAGCCTTCCATGTTAAAAAATTTGCTTATTAATTAATAACAGTAATTATAATCTGTTTTTCCCTAAACTTTAATAAAAGTTTAATCATTTAGCTTTGATTTTTTTTCCTTCAATAAATGGAGGTTTTTTTTTTTTTTTTTTTTTTTTGCTTAGATTGCAAATATTTTTACCTATGACAGTCATTCTTGAAAATGAGAATTATAGGTAAAATCTTCAGAAACCTAAGTTTATCTTTCTTTGTGATCTTAATTTTGCAGTGTATTTCTTAATTCTAGAATGTGTACTAAGCTTGTGGTACATAAACATTCAGCTGATTAACCACAAGAGGGCTGCAGGTAAATATGTGTCAAAGAAGATCTCTTAACCTTGAACTTTTAATATTCCTGAAAAACATATGTATCAGTCTGCTGATCTAGAAAAACATGGATAGAAAATTTAGTTTTCAGTATTCTGTAGCTAGGCAGTTAAAAAATCTAAAAAATGAGATTTGCTCTCAAATTCTAAAGTGTGGTTTTGAAAATTTCTAAAGTCACCAAGTTGATCAATTCATGGAAAAGAAAAGGAAAATGATAATTAGAGACAAGCTGTTAGTAGATAATAATTTAA
This sequence comes from Stegodyphus dumicola, assembly GCF_044657685.1. Taxonomy (NCBI): domain Eukaryota; kingdom Metazoa; phylum Arthropoda; class Arachnida; order Araneae; family Eresidae; genus Stegodyphus; species Stegodyphus dumicola. The sequence goes on from NC_140781.1 coordinate 190,978,098, forward strand.
AATGATAAGTTGAATAGAACTAATAGAAATTTACTTTTTGAAAAATTAGGCCTGAATACAAAATGTATACACATTATGCGGTAATAAGTATGCTGACTATACATTGTGTACATAGCACACATGCGGTGAAAGGAAAATAGTCAAAGCAGTTGTCTGCTTACATCAGCTGCAATAAGTGAATTGAACTGAGTTTTTATAGGCTTCGCAACTCAAATCCACTAGAGCCTGAGTGGTAAAAATCACTGCAGGCAGTTTTATATAGACTTGAAATTCCGGAAAACAGCCTGACTGCACAGTTTCAGGGGTTCTTCTCATGGGTAACATTTTCCCTTCAAACGCCTTCTGTTTCTTTCTAATCTTTTATGATTTTTTTTTATTTTATTTTCTGATTTTTTAAATTTATTATGATTATTTTATTTATATATATTTTTTATTATTTTCTGCTTGTTTTTAATGTTCACTTGTGTACTTGTGTTTTGTCCACATTTGTTAAGTAACAATGCACTGCGGTTTCCATAGTTTTTTCAATGTGTTACATGTATACAAGCTGATTTCTTAAGCAAATTTTCAGTAAAACACACCATTGCTAAGGCAAGTAGCTGTTTCGTGCGTTTGCCTTAACTGATTAACAAACTATCTGACTCCATTGCTGGCTGACTGGCCAAACGAATAAAAATCATCTTGGCTATGATTGTTCCCAGGCTACTAGGCTGGCACGTTTTGGCTATACTCCACCCTCCGATTTAACAACTAATTGGTGTCTACTCTGTGATATTACTTGACTCGCAGAACAGAAAGAAACAATGACATATTTAGTTTCCCAATTAAAGTGTATGACAGTTTTATAACAATATTTGATACTAATTTGAGTAAAATTGCAGTAAGTTTATTACTAATGCCATTTAGTAAAAAATATAACATTTAGTAATTATTACATAAAGACTAAGGGAAGAGGAATTAGTTACAGCTTCTCAAAAAAAAAAAAAGTATCATATGATCAGTTTTTACAAAGAAGCAATGGAGTTTAAAACTGAAAATGTTATGTGCTTAATCCACTTTGAAGATGCTGATTATCAAAAGGATTTGCAAAATGAGCTTTTAGGAATTAAAATTTAAAAAAAAAATAACCTCTATCCATTGTCCAAGTATCTAAAGAAAGTCAGCAGAACGATATGAATGTCAAAGGAAAGTAGAAGTAAAGTCTATTAAAAACATTGACATCATGTATTGGTAGTAGTGATGACGGTAGTCAAGGAATCTGTAAAATCATTAGAGTACAATCACTGTTTACCAGAAATAGAATACCTCAAAGAAACTGTTACCTTATGAAACAATAAAATGTTTTTGAAGAAAAACAGTGTTAGAATTTCTCAGAATGAATCTTTGAGGGGAAAAAAAGAATCCTTACTAAACAGACTTTTGAGAAGTAATATAAAGAAAGGTTAGAATATTTCAAAATTTTATACCAAGCCAAATGAAGTTATTTGGTGCTAAGCAAGTTATAGAGAGTTTAAAATGTATTGTCACTGCAATCACCTTAAGGGCTGTATCAGAAAAAGCATGCATTCACTTAAAAAAGATCAAGTGACAGTTCCACTACTAAAGCTATCAGCTCTGTGAAAGTACTAATTGTTTAAGCAATGTTTTTCATCCAGACCCTGCCATGATACCTCATAAATTTGTGAGGATTTTATATAGGTGAAGAAAAGTTGAGCTTAAAGAAACAAGCTATTTATTACAATTTTGATTTAAAAATTACAGTGTAAATGTACTTTAACTAAGAAGATATCAAACATCCACTGTTGGCCATAATATTAGATTTAAGGCCTACAAGTTGTACATTATGGGAAGTCTTAAATATTTCCATTTACGTTTACTCATTCTCTAATCGTAGTTGCAAGAGTAATATCTTTCCCATTGTATCTCATCTTATCAAATTGTTACACAGTCATTTACTTGAAGGAAACTTATAATTGATGGGATCTACAGATTTGAAAAAAAGATTGAAAATCATTATATAAATTGACAGATAAGCACTGTGAGGGTATAATATCTGAAAGGCGAGTTAATTATGCTAGTGAATTATTCTCTAAAAATGTTGTCAATCATTAATTTTCAGAAGATGCATTCACCAGTTTCTTGATATTATGAATTGCCATTGACAATTTGCTGATAGAATATTTTGTAGTGAATTAAATACACACCTTGATAAAAAAATAATCCTGATATGTGAACTATTTTCATAAATGAAAGTAAATGAAAATGTTATTTTTAACAAGGTTTATTAATTACCATCATGCCAGTGAAATCATTATACTTCTGTCTTTAAAATAGCTCTTGAATTGCATATCTTGACTCATAGACTTAATCTGGCTATTCTAGAAAATTTCTTTAAAGAAATCGGCAGCATTGGTCACATTTATGTTCTGGTACTTACGTATTATCGCAACCAGGTTGGCGCGATTTGTAAGTTTGAGTAAAAAAGTATAAATAGAAAGAAAATGTACATTTATTAATTACAGATAATTTTTTACATTATTTTGTTTTAAAATATAAAATAGCAATTAAACCCTTCCGATTTCGAATTTGAAAAAGTTGCAGAATTATTTTTTCGGCGGAAATCTTTTGGCTATTGCTTTTAGCACTGATTGAAAACCGTCTTCGCCATTAACAGCTTGAGCTTGGCGCCATATAAATTCGATAAGGTATGAGTCAAGATGATGACGGGCTGTTCCTCTCTGTTTTTTGTCGCGCCATTTGGCTGAGCCCCGCATGCGCTTTACATGTTGTGTGTGAACGCCCGTGTTGGCATCCACAAAGTTATATTTGTGATTAACAGTTCCATGCAGAAATCCAGCATTTTCGAACTCACTTGTATTGTATCCTTTCCAGCAATCCGAATAAATGATGCTTCCTTCCTTGATATTTTCGCAAATTTTTTTATGAGGGTAACGGCGCTTCTGTTAGGTACAGTAACCAAAAAAGTCTCTTTCTTTTCTCGGTAAATTCCGCCGAAAACCCATTGCTGTGGTAGTACACGCCCAGTGTTATTTTTTCTTTTTACAAAACTACGTATAGCACGTAGGGTTGCCGTAAGTAGGGTCGCCAAAATTGGCGATTTATGCGAATTTTGGCCTGTTAGCGTTAATACGTAAGTACCTATGTTCCTACTGTTCCTGCAGAATTTATCAGTAGCTTAAGATTATTTATAATAAAAAAATTTCTCAGAACACTGAGTGAAAATCAAAGTGTAGAATGCAAAAAAAAAAAAAAATTGCCAAAATTATGAATTTCTTTCATTAAGTATTTTTATCACCATTTATTTTTAATGTGTTGTTTCCACCAAAGAAAAAAGAAATGAAATTAAAACTTGAAGAATTACGAAGTACAAACAGTTCTACAATGTTCCAAACTTGTATGTTCATATGATCTAGTTCAGTGTATCAAACACTGCACTAGATCACTTAATGCACCACTCATAAATTTTAAAAAAATGTTTGCCCATTTCTTGCTCAAAAAAAAAAATGAACAATTGGATTTATCCACCAAAATAACAAAGCATTGCATGACTGGATAACAACAACATACTGAAGAGAATTTATATATATTTCAGAAGAGTGACTGAAAATCCTTCATGAATTGGAAAAAATATCATGAAAATGAAATTAGGAGTAACTTTTAAAGGATAGCTGTAAATAGCAGAAAAGAAATAGCTTGAATTTTATTAAAACAAATTGGTTTGAAGTATGCTGAATAAGTCTATTGAGCAGTTCTTACCTTCTCTAAACAAAAAATGATAAAAATGTTAAAAGGTTAGTCCAATTCAGGTATGGCATATTTGAAATGTTCACTTTAAATTTTAAATTAGACTTCAATTCCTCATTTCAGAGTTAATAGTGAAATAACTTGCTTGAGATATGAATATATAAAGATTTGAAATATAATGAATATTTTTTTATTCACTAAAGTGCCTGTCAGGACTGATGTTACAAGGACTTAAAGCAGTAGTTGCTTTGGAATAGCTACATACTTAGGAACATGTCTTGAGCTAAATTTTTTGTGAAGAGAAGCAAACCTTGCAATCTTTGAATCATAATTCAGTATTTTTTGAGTAAGTGATGTGCATTTTAAAAACTAGTATGTATTTTTTATTTATTGCTTTTACAAGGAAGTTTGCAACCTAACATTGTTTAGTATTTCTAAATGAATGATTATGTAATCTATCCTTGACAAATCCTTTCGAAGTTACTGCTTTTCTTCTTCCTAGTGAAGAAAAGATTTGTCTGTGCATAGTCTCTTAAACTGTGAAACAAATTGCTTACATTTTTTCCCTCATATTATTGAAGGCTATGTCTAATAAATAAATTTAAATGGATATAAACATGCAGTGTTTTTTTTTTTTTTTTTTCCAAAAATTTGCTTCTGTTCAATGTTTTCCTCATTTTATAGAAAGGAGGCTTAGGATCATTAAACATTCCTCTGCTGTCAGATTTCACCAAAACCATAGCTAAAGATTATGGTGTTCTTCTTGAAGCTGGCATGGCTTTGAGGTAAGTTTTTTTTTTTTTTTTTTTTTAGTTTCTGACACTGTTTATCAAATTATGTACAAAATGAAAACTTCGCTGTCAAATGTAGTTCCTAATACTTTACCGCATAGAAAATTTTCTGCTGAAGTTAAATGCCTAAACTTGGGTATAATAGATATTTAATTTTTTTTCACAAAAGGCAAACAAAACAATGCAACAAAGGAACTGCTAGTAATACCCACAGAAGTTGAGCTTTACCGTAAGTGCTGAGTATGTTATTTTTTAATGGTGCACTAATTACTGTCTAATGTAACAATGCAGCTGTTATTCATACAAGATTCAGCATAAAGTAGGTTACTGTGTAAATCTGGTACTTAAGTAAATTTTCTAATTTTATGTGGCTGATAGTACTATGAAGTTCAAAATAGCTTTCACTGATACCAAGAGAAATTAATTTGGCACCATTGGCAGTAGTTACTCTCTGCTTAATTTCATTTAAGAGGAAAAAAATTGATATCACTCGCCATATGAATTTAAGATCTAGAATCAATTAGCCGTTTATGCATTTTTGATCCGTGTACGTGTTCTAGTTCTAAAATTTGATTTAACTCAGCTTGCAGATTGCTAGTTTTAACTCTTTCCGTAAGACATTTATTGCTTTTCCTCGGTTTGATTTTATGTTTTCTGCTCTTTCCATGTTTGCTATTTGGCACGTGTTACTTACATGATCTTGAACAAATTTTCCTAATTTAATTTTATTTGCATCTGTTTTTAATGAAAGTCACTCCATTTTATATGACAACACTCACTTCTAAAGTACTTCAAAAAGTATAGTATCTTTCAATATTTATTTTGATTCATGATCATTCTTGCTTTTCAAAGCAATTTAATCATACTTACAAAATTTCTTGTTTTGTGCATCTACAGTATTCATTCATAGTAATTTGTTTTTAACATTCTAAAGAGAATTCAGCTTCTGACTTACTCTTAGTAACAGTTAACATACTGTCATCAAATTATTTTCCTTAATTTCTTCACCTATACTGTGCAGCTTTCCAGCCCTGAACTGGTTACTGACTGAACTTACTGTTAACTGGTCTTAACTTACTTCACTTTGACCGATTTACTGTTTTAAACATGTATGATAAGCTTTTGAGTTTTTTTTACCATTCTTTGACTTACTGTCACTAACCATTTCAGATTTTACTTCTGATGTCACTTTTTTTCCCTCCTTCTTTTATTTGTTCAATTTTAAACCTCCATATAGAATAATTTTCATCACTCAGGTTTTCAGTTGCCTTTGTGATATAATTGAAAGCATGTCTGGCTAAAAAATCGGAGGTCTGGATTTCAAACTTCAGTAAGAGCATTGAAATCGCCAAATCTAATCACTGTAGAGCTGCAGTAATGAGAAACATTTTTAATGCCCCTTGAATCTTCCTACAGTATACATTCTGTTCGACTTTCAAATTTTTAGTATCATTTCCATGAGCAGGTATCTTAAACTTCAGTTGCATAATCATTGATATGCATGCATTTAAACACGCTATTAAGGCATTGAGAATTATAACCTCTAACATGGGTAAAACAGAGTAGCACAAGCCATAATTATAGTTTAACATTAAGAAAAATAAGCTTGAGTTTGAAAGCAAAGTGTAATTTCAGAGCAATAAAAATAATTAATGAATAAATGTTTAAAATACAGGTAACAGCATAACACAGTTCTGTTGTATATAATACAATTTCATATGTTTTAAGGCACTATACATGCTGCAAGAAAAATTCAGATTGGCTCACAAATTTGTTCTTACCAATTTTATACATCTCTGGGGAACATTCCATTGAGTTTCATTGTGCAAAATACCAAATTCCATTAACAATGGGATCCTTTTTCAACAGTTATGAGTTGCCATTTCTGTTGGAATTTCACTAATCATGCTTAGATTTCTGTTAACCTTTGTTGCAGTAATATTCTCATAGATAGCTGTTGGTGTAATTAATAGAATGCAACGAAATTATATTTGGGAGATCTCAGAAAAATTTATATCAGTGTCAGTTGTTCATGAAGTATGATTGTACATTTCATTTAAATTCATAAATGTATGTTTAATAAGGCAACTTTTCTGTGACGGGTGTGCTAATTGCTTTAAACTGGAGCAATATATACTGCACCAGATTACATTTCATTTTGAGAACTTGTCAAAATGAGGTATAATATATGCTAATACTAATCTTTTTTGGGCACAGTTTGCCCATTGTTGCTCCATTTTGTGAAGATTTTTAACAATACTGTACTCAACGTAATCAACCAGTTGTGCAATTGAGGCTTGTTGCTCTGGCACTGGGAGTGAAACCATTTCAAGGTGGTGATAAATTCGTAATGACAGCCCATTATAAGAAATTGCTGGATACTTGTTCACTGCAAAACAGGGCTCATAACCCAGAATTGGGTTGCAAGAGTCTCTGAGATGAGGTGCCATAGTCTTAGAAAAAAAAATTTTCCTTAATTAAAAAATTTTAATTCTTCTCTTTACTTAATTATTTTTTATTTTAAACTAAACTTTCTTCAGTTTTAGCATGTGGTAAAACCTGAAATTGTGTACATATCTGAAAAGTGAATATGAGCTGTAGTTGTTTGAAGGTAGCCAAAAAAATGTGTTTGGTGATCAATCCTGTCCCATGCCTGGACCTCACCACTGATAGGTACTATTTGTCTGAGTGGTGACACTTTGAGGCAAACAAAAAATTTAGAAATTCCTACTGATTACCAGCATTGCTTGTTCTAGCCATTAGGACTGCAGGAAATTTCACATCATTACACTGTACAACACTATTTCAGTTATCTATCTGCCTGCACTATGATCTATTGTTTTTGTTCTTGCTACTGCATTGTGCTTTTTATATGTGGTATTTTATCATTGCTGAGTGCTGACTAGTGTATCAACCAGACATTTGCTGTATTATTTGTGTGAGTTTCACATCTCCTATATATGGCTAAATGTGATATATAGGAGATGTGATATATAGGAGACAATTTTATAAATTTACGTTTCACCTTTGTAACAAACTAAGAAGCAGTAAAGCCGTAATGTGTTGTCTGTGGTAAAGTACTTGGCAATGACTCACTAAAATAGTTAGAAAGGCATATGGAGACTAAAAATAATGCTTTATTTACTAATATTTTATAAAGAAAAAATATATCAGCTGAAAGAAAACTTATTTTTCTGCACATTTGGAATTCCTTTTAACACGTTCATGCTGATGCTGGTTTTTTTTGTTTTTTGCTGTGGAGCAGCACATGTATCCATGCATTATTTCATCTGGCAGTGCTGCTTTTTCTGTTTCCTGCTAACATTCTAATATAACACCTGTACTTGATTGTGTGAAGTTTCACCAGAGGTATTTTTATAACATCTAAACCAAGTGTCTTTAATGTATTTCCAGTTACTCGTTTAATTATTTATATACCTATACCGGTTTATACTGAACCATTAAGTGACATTTTTTTATCTCTACCAGGCTGTTCTTCAATAATCTATTCACGATTACAACTTTGTGTTGAAAGCTATATAAAACTCGCCTGATGGAACATTCAAGTATGAGCCAATTTTGGTACATGCCACCCAATAGAACATTCAAGTGTTAGTCACCTGTGGTATTTGCCGCCCAATTGAACATTCGAGTGTAAGCCAGCAGTGATACATTTGTTTGATGGAACATTCAAGTGTAAGCCATTGGTGGTACACATGCCCGATGTGAGCCACTGGGGGGGCAGGTAAATGCCACTGGATGGAACATTCAAGTATGATCCACCAATGCTACATGCCACACAATGTACCATTCAAGAGTGAGCCACTGGTGGTACATGCCTGCCTAACGGAACATTCAAGTGTGAACCACCAGTGTTGCATGCCATGCGACAGAACATTTAAGTGAGCCACCAGTGGACATGCCATCATGAATGTGTGCGACACATTGTTGCATTTATAAATGGAGATAGATTGATATTCTATAGTTTAAATTATTTCCCTAAGTGTCATGCTAGTAATAAATCATTTTAATGTATTTAAATACCTTTTTCAATTCATAATAAGTAACTTGTATTTTTTCTTTTCAGTTTTTGTAATCTTTTTGAATACTTTTAATGTTTTGCAGAGGGACATTTATTATTGATCCAAAGGGTACTGTTCGACATGCATCCGTTAATGACCTACCTATAGGACGATCTGTAGAGGAAACCCTCCGTTTATTGAAAGCTATACAGTTTGTTGAAAAGCATGGAGAAGGTACAGTTCTTTCTATGCAATTATTGTACTTGCCTGTTTGAATAATGTGAATGGTGTAATTAGTCAAGTGTCATTTTTGTTTCTCATAAAAATAAGCTGTAAAACAAACCATTTAACCTAAAACTATTGACATAGTTTTTGAGATTTTATGCATTTTGTATTGAAATTTCTATACAGTAATATCATATTTCTAACAATATGTCAATAGAGTCAGCTCCTTAGCATGTTTGTGATTTTGTTTTAAAATGCTTATGTTTCTTGCTTAGCAATATATATCTACTTTGGCTCTTCTTAATGATACTTCATTTTCAAGTGCATATAGTGCTGCTGTTCTATTAAAAAAAATTAGACTTTTAATTATTTCTTTAAATTCAGTTTACAAATTTTATTCATCATTTATCAGTATACTTTGTTAACATATTTTAATTTTTCCAGTTTGTCCAGCAAATTGGAAGCCAGATTCTCCTACAATCAAACCTGATCCCAAGAATGCAATGGAGTATTTTGAGAAAATGAATTAGCTTTTTTCCTCTCAGTGTTGTATAAAATTGCAGATTTGTAAAATGTGCCTTTTTCATTGAATAAAATATTGTTAACTGTTTCCCTCTTGTGTAACTCTTCATATAGCATTTGATCAAGGACTAGATTGCAAAATACATAATGTGTTCATTAAAATACTGAAAGATTTTGTCATATATTTGCATTTTTGTTTAAACATATTTGTGTCTTAAAGTATAGTACAAGGGATTCTGCATGTCCTGTTCTTTCTAATATAGTAATACTGTAAGCTACCAGAATAAATCTTCCAAACTTGAATTATAAATTGGATTTGAAACCACAGCTAGTTCTATGCATTCACAAAGACTATCAGTTAAAATTAGCTCTTGGATAAATCTATAAATTAAAAAATAAGTATTACTTTTTATTGCCAAAGACAAATTTTCTTACAAAATATATAGCAGTTGGAAATTTTAGGAAGATGAAAAATAGTGTTGCCAAGTAGCCTACTAAAAAATAATATTGAATTTTTAAAACTGTGGCTGGTTCTATGCATTCACAAAGACTGTGAACTGCTGAATCTATCTATAAATCAAAGAATAAATATTAATTTTTTTAATCACCAAAGACAAATTTTCTCAAAGAATTTACAGTATTTTGAAATTTTACAAAGATGAAAAATAGTTTTACATTTTCAAAGAGATTGTTAAAAATGTGCAAGATTAGTAGAGTATGGATAATTCAAGCTTATTTTTGGATGTAAGCTGACAAAACGTCTGTCTTTGGAAAATTCAACATGGTAAATTTAATAATTTTTTGTCTTCTGTAAATATGCAAAGAAAAGTTTTAAAAAAATGTGCTGTAACGTTATTATTTAATAAGCAACCTTTTTTCATTATTGAAGTTATATAACATTTTCTGCATATACATCAGGGCTTTACTTTTGTAGTAAAGATGGTTGATGAGTCTGCAATTTTTTGTTTTAGATAATTCATTATGCGTATTCTAATTTTATATGCATTAAATTATGCATATACTGATATCTTAAGAGTAGGTTTAGCATGCTTATTAACATACAATATACTTGAAGATTTAAATGTGTATACATTGCACAACAAATTACAAACTGTTCCAAATATGTACTTATAGGCTGTGTGAAAATATACTCATAATCGTGTCATACTGAAAAGTGATAAATCATTGAATCTCTGTCTTATTTGTTTTTATACTTGAGGCCTTTTTATTCCTGGTTATATGAAGCCACACTCTCCCACTTGACATTTTACATTTGCAGGATTAAACATGCATTACATATCAACACTAGGGTTTCAAATTAATGAGCAATGGTTATTGCTCGAAAAGTTATTCCAGTGTGATTGATAAACTTTGAGGTTAATGTAAGAAAGTGTAATAACATATAATTTTTGTAAGTTGAAAGAGAAAATGGTAGTTTAGCAGCTTGAAGATGTGTTATTGTTTACAGTTTTGATAAAATCATTTATGGTATAGATGCTTATATAAATTACTGAAGTGCACTGCATTTCATTTAACTTATTACATTGCTTATCAAAATTAAAGGAAAGGATAGTGAGGAAAAGAATGCTGGGTGATAAGTTTTCAATCCAAATCCGATGGTGTAATTACACTAGTCATCAAAATTAAACGATGATGACAGAAATAAAACGTAACTGATACTTAAAATTAATAGAAATTTGTACAAAAATATTAGTTAACATAAATTACAATATTTGACAGCTGATTATTCTCAAAATATTTAAATTAAAACCAAATTATGGAAAATGGAAAATGATAGAAAAATTAAGTCACTTTTTGTGCAAAAAAAAATTTAATATGGTCACCTCGGACAGGTATGCATACTTCATAGCTTGATTTCGTAGACTTTACCAAAGCGTTGACCAAGTCTTGTGGAATCGTATGCCATTCTTCTATAACTGCACTTTTCAGCTCCTGAAGGGTTCAGGGAGGAATTTGCCGCCTTAAAGCATCCCATGCATGCTGAATCGGGTTCAGGTAGGGTGAGTAAAGTGGCTAGTCCATTCGAGTGATAACTTGTTTTTGCAAGTATTCTGACAACATTTATGCTCGACGAGGCCGAACATTGTTATCCATTAGCAACAATTGTGGGCCAAAAGCATGCCTAAAAGTAAATTGGGGTTTTAACACCTCCTCCACATATCTCCCAGAGATTGGAAACCTTAAAAGATATGCGGCCATTTATCATGGTTTCTCCCAAACCATTAAACCACTGTCACTGAAATGGGATATTTCATGAACAAGGGAAAGCAAGTTGCGTGTTCCTTCCTCTGTCCAGATCAAAACATAGCTAGAATTACTGTTTAGTTTGTATCTGGACTCGTCAATAAACAATACTCGAGCCCATACTCGTCTTGTCTCCATTGAACATGACGACAGCGCCAGTTTAAACAGGCCCATTTGGAAGTTGAAGTGAGTGGGACACAAACCATTGGTTTTCTCACATGCAGTCCAACCTCGGTGAGCCTTCATGCAGCAGCAGAAGGGCTAATTTGAAGTCAAAAAGCAAATCATTTGTAGTCGCTTCGCGGTTTTTTCGAGCCGCCAACGACAGAAAAAGGCCTTCTGATGCAGCTGTTTTTCTTGATAACTCTTCACCAAGCTGTCTATCAACAGATCCAGTGCTTAAAGAGCGGCTTCGAACTCTTGAAATGATACTTTGAGGGATATTCAAATCTTGGGCGATCTCCACGTGTGTTTGACCTTCCTCGGTTCTACCAATTATTTGCTAATTTTGACCTTCACTTAAATGATGTCTTTGTGTCACAACTGCTGAATACTGATCACTCTCAGAAACCGCATTCACTTTAAACAACCCCACAGACCGGCATTCCAATAGGGGTCTATTGCGCACCCCATTGTCAATCACCGAATTTGCATATTTCCGGCGCTAACTTACGCACGGAGTGCAATATTGTGTTAAATTCTATGTAATTAACATAAATAATTACAGCCTTGGGCATTGGTTACAACATTAATTTAATGAGCATATTTTTTCCTCATTATCCTTTAATTTTGATGATCGGTGTATTTTATGTTAACTCTGCAAATGAATGTACTTAATTTCTGCACATAAGTTAGCATATGCATGCAAATTGGTGTCTGACTATGTGTTGAGCAGTGGACGCATGTTGGAATTCAGCTGCACAGTGTTATTGAAAGAAGATAGTATCTGAGAGAGACAGATATATTTATCTGTTATAACTTAGATATTGTAGTGTTGACTACTGATATTCAAACTGAATTATAATTAGGAACAGCAAGAATCACTAACAAATAGCTACATTTATTTTTCAGCTATCAAAATGAGCTCCTACTTGAATAACAATAACAATATAATCACATTTGAAGAAAACAGACTCACTATCACTATTTCTTGCCATTCAGCATAAAAGAACTATAAATACGAATATTGACAAAACATTAAAGCTAATTTTACTAAATAATTAAACACATTCAAAAATATAAAATACTTGAAATAAAAAATAATTATTACTCATGCAACAACTGGGCCACTGCACTGCTCCCCACCAGTAACTATGGTACAAAGGTGGAGAAATAGGTAGTAACTAGCATTGCAGTGTTGACCACTGTCAGGAGAATTTAGACCAATCCTTGAATCTAACAGGTGAACGTATAATTCTACCAAGTGCGAGACTGTTTTTGATCCGCATCTGAATTTATTACATTGCTTATCAAAATTAAAGGAAGAGTCCGGTCTCTGCAATTTGCAGTTGTCTGGTTTTGTTAACTGAGAATTTTCCTGAACTAAAGTATAAGTTGGTTTCAAGCGATCCAGAGATACATTAACACGTTTTCCTTTTATGCTAGGCCCACCAGCGGCCGAGCGGTAAAGTCGCTGAACACTGGTAGTTCGGTCCGAGGTTCGAATTCCGCAAACGGGCTGGCTGCATGGGTGTTTTCGTGGTTTTCCCCATGTGTAATGTGTATACGAGCCAGTTTCCCTTAGAAAGTCCTCCACGAAGGCATCCCTTCCCTTAGGCAGATAGCCCTAGTGTGCTTTGCCGTAATAAAATACACCAATACATACCTTTTATGCTAATTGTAAAATATTTATCTTTGCGATCAATTACAGGGAACGTTCCTTCATAAAAAGCTTCCAAAGTTTTTTTCACCTGATCTATTCGCTGAAACACATGAAAACAGGTTTTAAGTCTTTATGTCAAATATCCACTCAGATGAATTTTTACGAATTTATCTGGGTCCGACGGCTTCCATTTGTTTTTGGAGTTTAGCAAAAGTCTCCGATGGTGTCTGGATACATGGTTCGCTGAAAAACTCTCCAGGAAGTTTGAAACTCTAGCCATAAACTAGACTCATGAAAGAAATTAACAGAATTTTCATATTTGATCTACGATCTCCAGAAATACTGGATAGATTTTAATAAAATTTGGTGTGAACATAGGTTGATATAATACAAACAAAATAAACATTCATCAGTTACAACAGACACATATGTTCGTGTGTAACACTCATGGGAGTCTGAAGATCTGAAACAGTGGTTGCAGAAGACACAAAAGAAATGGGTTAATAAGGGGTATGGTCCCCTCTTACAGCCATATAGGCCTCGCAGCATGATGTCATACTGGAAATAAGGCAGTTTCCAGTGCCTGTGGCAATTGGTCCCACTCATTCAACAACGCTGTTTTCAGTTCCCGGATGGTTTTCGGAGGGGATTGCGAGTTGCAGTTGCCCTCTCCAGAGCATCCCAGACATGCTCTATAGGGTTGAGGTCTCGAGACCTGGCTGGCTAATCCATCCGGCGAATATCCTCACTGAGAAATTCGTCGACCAGAAGAGCTCTATGTGGCCTCGCGTTATCGTCCTATAAGATGAACTCGGGGCCCACTGCACCCCGGAAAAGGCGAACATAGGGCTCCAAGACCTCATCCCTATACCTCACACCAGTCACAGAGCCTTTGTCAAAGACGTGAAGAGGTGTGCGACCATCCAACATGATGCCTGCCCAGACATTACACCGCCACAATTGTTGATTTCGCGGACATTGGAGGGTAGGTAGCGGGTCCCTGGCTCTCTCCATATGAAGGTACGGCGAGGTTCCTGTGACTGCATACAGGTCCCGAGAGAGCTAAGAAGCTGTATCCCCTCTGTTACGCCTCGCTAAAATGGACAAATATCGATCTTCTCTGGCCGTCGTGGCTCTTGGACGACCTTGCCCAGGCTTTCTCTCGAAGGATCCAGTATCCTGGAACTGTTTCCATAGGTTACACACGACGCTGGGCGTTAAATTAAACTCTCTGCATATCTGGACTTGCAATTGGCCTACCTCTACCCTCCCCACAATTCGCCACCTCTTTTTATCATCTAAACGTTGGTTGTTACTCATTCTTACTGTTCCGATGTAAATTTAACCGAATGCTGCAAGATAACACCAAGAAATTCGCCGAGGTGTGCTGGCGGACGCAATTCACACCCTCCACACGCTTATAAAGCCTGTTTTTCTGTTGGCTCGGTCTACACCAGGGATAAATAGAAGGGCTAGGTCATTCCTTTGTTCGACTCGTCGCCGACGTGAGCCTCATGGAGGGGGGAACTGGAAGTAATCTGACGTATCTCTGTTGCACCTGCTCTGATTTCGCGCCTTTAAAACTGTAGTTTCATTCAGTTGCGAGACGATTTTCTGGAGGTCGCATATTCCAAATTAATTTTAATCATACATATTTGTTTTCTAATAATGCAAATATTTAAAATAATTTGTGTATATATATGTAGTTTTAGTAAGTTTTCCTTTTAAATTCTATATTTAAAGTATCCTTTATGTAATAAGGCTTCTTGTGCTGTAGCAACGTGCCGTAACACTTATCGAAATACGAAAGGAAGAGATATTGTATTTCATGCTTTCCCCAAGGACAATTTGCTTTTGACGAAAGAATGGATACATAAATGTCGAAGACAGGATTCTATTAATGTGAAAAACGCAAGAATTTGCAGCGAACATTTTCTGTGCAGTGATTATGAAGATGACATGAGAAATCGCTTGCTTGGATTGCCGCAAAAGAAACTGTTGAAATGCAATACTGTGCCGAAAGTAAATTTATCGTGTGCAGTAAACGAAATAACGCCAAGAAATCGGAGACATTTGAAAAGGAAACTAATGCAGAGTGCTTTTGAAAGACTACACGAATTAAGCCCAAAGAAAATTTATTTTGAGGCCGAGAACGAAATTGAAGGTGACAATAATATATCAAATGTGAATGATTTTGAAATAAAACTCACAAGTGACAATGCCCTGTGTGACAATATCCATGAATGCCCTAAGTGTAAAGATAAACAAGAATGCATTGATAATTTGAAGAACAAAATAATATCCTTAGAAAATTGTAATAAAATATTGAAAAATAGAGAAAAGAAAAATTTTAGAATGTTTGCTCAGCGACAAAGAAGGTGGACGACATCTAGAAAGAAATTTGTGTCGGAAATTCAGAAATTAAAATCCCAAACAGCGAAATTTAGAAAAAAAACAGCACAGATCGGAGAATTTGGAAAAACGTCTAAAGTATATTTTTACAAAGACGTAGATTAACGCATTGCTAGAAAAGAAGGAAAAAATCAGGTGGACTAGTGAAGATATTTCACGTTGCATTGTCATAAGAGCTCTGTCATCTAAAAGCTACGATTTTTGGAAGGAAAAAATGGGAATTCCTTTACCTAGCACTAGCACATTAAAGAGATGGTGCGCTAAATTTTCATGTAGTCCAGGAATTCAGAGTGATGTTCTTGCTGTAATGAAGGAAAGATGCGAATATTTGAATTCTGTAGAAAAAATATGCGTTCTCAGTTTCGACGAAATGCACATAAATTCTAAACTCCGCTATGACTCTAAACTGGACCAAATTCTCGGTCCTTTTCAAAAAGTGCAGTTTGTTTTAATCAGAGGTCTCATTTCGCAGTGGAAACAATAAATATTTTTTTTTTTATTTTAACACTCCAATGAAGAAAGAACTTCTTTTTTCACTCATAAGACATATTCAATCATCTGGAGTAGAAGTGAAAGCAATAGTGTCTGATTTAGAGGATCTAGTACTTTGTGGAAAGAGTTACAGATTTCGATTAATAGTTCTCAGTTTCCAAATCCAGTATTGCAAACGAAAAAAATATGGGTTTTTGCAGATTTAGCGCACTGCCTCAAATCACTTAGAAACCACTTTTTAGATAAAGGATTTGTTTTAGAAGATGGAACTGTTTTAAATGTTGATATTATTAAAGAGGTTTTAAATAAAGATTCAGGAGAAATTAAATTGTGTCACAAACTAAAACCAAATTATTTAATGGTCAAGAGAAACGAGAGACAAAAAGTCGCTCCAGCGAAAACATTATTTTCAAAAACTACAGCAAAAGGTATACTCCACCTCACAGGAAATAAAAAAGCATCCGACTTCTTTGAGTTAATCGACAATTTTTTCGATACTATGAATAGTACCAAAACATACCCTCCTTCAAATAAAATACTTAAAGCAGAATTTGGATTAAATGAACATCATGAAAAACAAATTCAAGTTTTGGAATTAATGAAGAAAGTCATTGGTGGATTAAGAGTTCAGGGAAAAGCCAACTTACTGCCTTTCCAAAAAGGAATAATAATTTCAATAAATTCTCTTTTTGGCCTACACTAGGATTTGAAATCATCGTATGATGCTAAATATATTTTAACCTCTAGATTAACCCAGGATGCACTTGAAAGTCTCTTTAGTCAGATTCGAGGGCTTGTTAGGTTTAATCACCACCCATCACCTAGTGAAGTTATACGCCGCTTAAAGCAATTAATACTCGCTATTAAGCTGCTAAATTTATCTTCAAAAGTATGCATGACTAAAGAAAGCAGAAATATTGATTCATATTTAACATCCGAAATATTTGAAAGGGCTTTGAAAACTGAGGGGGAGATGCTTTTCCATTAAATACTATTGATGATTTGGATTTGGATTTCATAGATAAACCTTCTCCTATGGCTTGGGAATTAGAATTGAATTCCGATAGACAATTTTCGACAGCCGAAAAAGAAGCATTAACATATGTTGCAGGTTATATTGCCTATCGTGTGCGAGACAAAGACCCATCATTGGGAACAATATCTAAAAATAGTGCTGATGAACCAATATTTAATTCAGAATGGATTAAATTATTGTCCTTAGGAGGTTTGACTACACCTTCTCATTCATGGATGAATACAGTTTATGAGTTCGAAAACATATTTTGTGCAGTTCATGGTACAACTTACTATAAAGGGAAGCATGTAATTGGCTCTTTAATTAATAAACTGGAGAAACATTATCATGAAGTTAACAGAGAAGCAATTCGTTTATTTTGCAGAGTGAGAACTTTTATTAGAATACGTTTCTTAAATAGAAATGCATATGTTTTTTCCCAAAGAAAAGCAACCCAAAAGGCAAAAAAAAAAATAGATTGCTTCGAATGTGGCAGCCAATAAATAATGTTTCAACAACTTGTAGTTGCATTGCGACTGTACAAGTAAGCATATATAATATGTTTTGATTTGAAATATTTCTAGACGACATTGTAGAAGTTAATAGCGTAAAGCATATTTCAAATGAGAACTAATTCTGTTAAGTTATTGTTACAGTTATTTTTATTGTATCCTCTGTTATTATTGATTCGATTTTGTGCTAGCTTAGCATTCTAGATAAAATATATATAAATGATAATATTAAAGTAATTGGCATAAGAAGACCTGCCCCCTCAACCCCCACTTTTGAAAATAATTATTTTAGGTCCTGTGAGTAAAGTTGTTTTGTCTAAATTAAGATAACAATCTTACATGTATTTATTTAAATGAAATATTGATGTAAGCCTAAGTTACAAAATTATTTTAAAAAAATATATGTTGTTATATTGAATCGGGAGAAAAATATGCCAATGTAAAATTTACAATTAGACTGAAACTCAAACTTAGATTAGCAGAAATTTTGCCATATATGTTTAAATATACATGTTTAAAACTATGCCAATTTAAGGTTTTTTTTTTTATTAATTTTAAATAGCTGTTATTATAGTTATTTTAGAAGCAGTAGTACAGTTCTCTTAGTTAACATGCAGATAAAGAAATGATTAGAAACAAACAGGCATTTAAAGAAAAAAAAATCCCTGCAAATAAAAAAAGGAACTTAATGCTAAGAGTAGCGCATTTTATCTATTATTTTAAAATTGAGTAAGTACTATTAAATTTTTTAATGTTCAGTGTAAAATGCATACTGCAGTAACATTGTCTCTTCCAAATTATAGCTATCTTTCACACACAGCTCATTTTAAACGCTGGTTCTTCAAATTTAAAACGCTAATTTCTATGTAGTCAATTGCATCTCCGCGCTCAGTGGCATCATTGCTACGTCATCACTCCCCGCTGCCTGTTTCAGGGGGAACCGCTCTATGAGCTAGCCCTTCTCTTTAGTCCTGTAAATAGTCCTGGGTCTACACACACGTGTACGCTTACGTATTTGCCATACAAGATTTGCATTTTTTATCTAGAAGCAGTGGTTTTTCCTTCAGTTCAGCTCTTTTCATGCAATTCGATAAAATATGCAAGTTCTCTTAATTTATTTCACTAGTGTACTTGCACAATAGAATGATTTATATCTTCTTTGAATAGCAGTGCATAAGCCTAAAAGTGCTGTTGGTAATGTGTTAGTCCAAGACAGGTTGATGTGAGTTTTTAATGCTCTGTGGAGGCGCTCAATTATGTCATTATACGAGGGGTGGTAGGCAGTGATATGTTGTAAATTGATGCCACAGATTTGGACATAGCTCGTAATGTGTCTCATTTAAATTGGGATCCACGATAACTAATGAGTTTGCTTGGAGTTCCTAAACGCGCAGTCAAATTGCCATAAAAGTCTGTTGCGACATTATCAGCTGAAATACTTTCTAAAGGAATTACTTCCATTCAATTCGAAAATCTACCAATGCAAATTAGACAGTAACTATTCCCTTTGGATGTGGGAAGTGGTCATATGAGATCCATATGGATTGCAAAAAAATCTTCCTGCTGGTACTTCTAACTCACCTAATTTTGTTTTGGTATGCCGGCTGATTTTAGCTGTTTTGGTAAAACATTTTGGTAGTAATTAAAAGTATTTTAGTAATAATAATTTTAGTATAAGCATAAAAAATTACACTTAACTTTCTTAATAATAATCTTGTATGCTGTGGTTATACTTTGAACTAAGAATATACATATAATCTTATGCCTTGCACTTTTTTCATTCACAGCGCATTTCCTTAGGTTTTCATATTTTGCAATTACGCTGCATGTATCAAGCGTTTCTTCCTGTTGCTTTCTTTAATGCTTTTTAATGGAAAATATATGGTAGTTAAATGGAAACGTTCTCTTTCACTGTTCTAACTGTTGGTGGATCTTCGGCTCAGTTGCTTTAAAATTTGGTATTGAAATGATAATTTTTTTTTTAAATTTTTTTTTAGCTTTATTATATAAGAAAGTATAAAATATGCTGAAATGAAAAGGAGACCTCAGCTGTAGCGGCATTGTATCAAATCCCAGTGAGCTGATGTGTTAGCCGATAAGATGGTGTAGTGGTATTCCCAGTTGCACATGTGTATGGAACGGCTTCCCATCAATATCCTCCCTTCTGGAGAATTGTCTCTATAGTTCTTTACATGATGGATTCCTCCAAATGAGCATAAAGAGCAGTTATCCAATTTTTTCTCGCAGAAGGGGAGCATGCTTCACAAATTTATCTCAGTATGAAAGACGTGTACGGAAAGTAGTGCCTTGCGCGGTGCACCATAATCCGGTGGTATCAGTCTTATAAGGCTGGATACGAAAACATCAAGGACTTGCCACGCACCGGGCAGGCGCGCGTTATTACCAACAGTGCCAGGATTTGGCTGTGGAAAGCTCATATGGCAGAGTCGTCGGACCACCGCACGTGGAATTACTGTTGAACTGTCGATAGGCAAAGGAACTGTGCATCACATAATCCGCAAAATGCTTGATTATGACAAAGTTTGTGCACAGTGTGTGTCCAAGCATCTGTCAGAGCATCAGAAGAAGACAATTATGGATGTTGGCCTATCCCATCTGTTGAGATACGCGGAGCAAAGATTGGATTTCGTTGCTAAGATTGTGGCATGTGATGAAACTTTGTGTCACTACTTCGACCGTGCCAGCAAACGGATGAGCATGGCTTGGCGGCATCCAAGCTCCCCTCATCCAAAAAAATTCCACTCTGACCAGTAGACCGGAAAAGTGATATTCAGTTTCTTTTCGGTGAAGAAGGACCTCTTCTCATCGACTGGCTACAACAGGGTGCAAACGTTAACGCTAAGCAATATTGCAACACGTTGCTGAGGGTCAAACAGACCATTAAGAATAAGTGCTGGGGCAAGTTCTCGAATACGATAGTGCTTCTTCAGGACAACGATAGGTCACATGTTGCCAAGAAGACTCTCGAGCTCCTTTGAATATTTCAATGACAGACCTTACAGCCCCGATATTTCCCCATGTCTTTCAACATCTTCGGACCCTTAAAAAATCTCTGAAAAGACAGAGGTTCACCTGTGACAGGGGAGTACAGGCACCATGGAAAACTGGATCCAGCAGCAACCGAGGAGTTTATACACTGAAGCCATCTACTCCCTACCCTACGCACTGGGATCAATGTTATTAATGTCAATAGTGATTTTTGTAGTTGTACTGTTCCAGATGAACTGTAATTATACTATTGTTATTAAAATTCCTTTACATATAACTGCAGTTTCTTTTTCATTTGGGTACACTTTTAAAAAGCCGAACGCTTAACAGTGCTCATAGAAGCCTGAGCTTTATGGATGAGCACTTATTAACGTAAACAGCAATGAAAAATTTAGCATTTAATACTGAAAAATTAACATATTTAGTTAACATATTTAACAAGCTTTCCAAAAACTAATTGAACTCGTGGCTACAAAGTAATATACTATATATTAAAAGTGGTTTAAATGAACAGAAGATAATATCTATGGCCTAATTTTAAGCTGTCTGATATTAGTAGATAGAAAATGGGGGTTCTGCGACACGCGGTGTGCGGTGTGGGCGTGGCCAATGACGTCACACAGAGGGCGGGGACAAAGGCAACGTCATCACACTAGGAGGCGTGGTCACGAGTGGAGTTGAGGTGTTGGTAGATTGCTGATTGAGTTGTAGACCTCCTGCTTTTCATTAAAAGTTAGTTTTTTTAATTTGGCAACGGAGTCATGGCGTCCTCTAGGGATGAAAAAAGAAAATAATTTATTTTAGAAGTTTCTTTTATTAAAAAAATGTTCTATGATTCAAAATATAGGATTGAACCCTGAAATATCTGCTTTTCTGCAAAGAAATAACTGTTAAAAATATTGGAAAGAATAACATAATACTCATTAAAATTTCACACACACACACACACATACACACGGGCTTTTATCGAAAGCCTCAGCTTTCTGACACCTGAGGGTCTCTCTTCACAGTTTCACAGTCATGGGGTTTTTTTTGAATTCCCAGGTGCCAGCCCCTTCCCACAACTCCACTGTGAAGTCATTGACCAATGATGACATTCAAAAAATATTAATTTACTTTTTCTTTATCAGCCTCTATTTTATAATGACCGTACGCCAATGTATGAATACCATCCTCCAAAATATACCTTTTATCGTCGAATGGGGAGAGACTTAACTTATTCTGGCGAAGAGTGAAAAGATGATGTTCTTCACTTGCAATTCTATATTGAATCTCACGTCTAGACTGCAGGTTTTGAAGGCAGTGCTTGTAATTCTCATGCAGGATTTTACTTCGCACGACGTGACGTGAAACGCCCTTTGCCGTCTTCTTCTCCCCCGTCTCCGATAAAAAGGAATACATTTTTGCTCTCAGACCCACAAATTCATAAACCAATTTAGATGAAAATTCATCTTTCATACATCCAATTTTTTTCATGTTTTTCTGACTGTAAAGCGGATGATTAGGGGGATAGTCTGATGTATCATAAATGTCGCTGCGATGTTTCATATCCTCATATACATCCTTCGTACGAATTTCATACGTGAGAGAATCTGTGTCAGTGAATAACAATGACGCATTTTCTCCGTACTCCTTCTTTATAATATTGTAATGGAAGTTGTACATCAGAATTTTACTTAATTCCAAAATCACAAAACCTACATAGATTGGTCGATTCAAAGTGAGGGTGTTTTTCAATTTCTCCACTGCAACAAGATTCTCACTGAAAATTTGGAATCGTTTAAAAGTGGGACATGCTACCAATTTTTCTGCCTTTTTCCGTTCATTCACAAGTTGCACGTTAACATGGTTTCTTATATTTTCCATAGTTTTACCATAGATGGAATTATTCAGTAATTTAAAGAAATCTTTCTCAAAAGCAGATTTTGAGTTCTTGCGTTGTTCTGTATTAAAATCAATATATGGTTTTAGCCAGGCCTTCTGCTTAAATTTCAAAATCCTATGTACGGCAGTCAATCTCAAACCTTCCTTTAAATAAAATTGTAAGTTCTTATAATACACAATATAATTTTGTTTATGCTTCAAATTGGGGATTAATTTAATTTGGCTATTGAAATTTTGATAGGGGAGGATGTTCTGAGAGAAAGGAGAAAGATCTTCTAAATTAATTTTTAACTTTTCAGGTGGGAGAGGATAATCATTATGAGCATCATGTAGTTCAGGAGGATACTCCAAATCAACTTCTAAAATATAACCTTCTGTTGAATTTTCACTAATGGAAAGAATCCATTCAGGGGTTACAGCTTCCGCAGAAATCCATTCAAATTCACCATAGGGTAATGCTTGCGACATCGCCCATCCATACAGGTTATTTGCATCTAGATACATGATATAACTCTCTGGGTTTGTTGAATCGTAATTTGGCATATAATGATTATTTGCCTGAGCCCACCGCTTTGTAATCACTGAAATTCCCCCTCGTATCCCCTGTTCAATGAAGAGATGCATATCTACATCGGTTAAAAGTTCTAGAGGCTGCTCAATCATTTTTAAACACGCTAGCCAGGACAGACCGGGTGATGTCATTACATGAGCACAATCGATTTCATAAAATTGCAAACACAATTTCCTAAAATTTTCGAATACGTCTGCCAGTTGTAAAACGTCTGATTTCACGTACAAGTCGTGATATTCCCCCATTGTACGGATGTTGAAGCTGTTCCATACTGCCTGTGCATGTTCGTAATCTGACGCTGAAATCTCCTCGTCCGTTAAACTATTGTGAAAGGCGGCAGGAGGTGGTAACGCCGTCTCTTCAAACATCTCAAAGGACTGGATGTAATCGTAAGGGTAAATGCCCTTTTTCAAGAGAAGAGAAAGATCCCCTTCTCTTACATTTTCCTTTAAAATGTTGAATTTTTCTGCAGGCAGATTTTGTACCAGTTTTTCAAGAGATGTATTCAAAAACTGGAAACTGTCGATGAATTGTAAAGAAACTTTGATCTTATTGTGTTTCTTGCTAAGGGCAAAAGTGATATATTTTTCCATATTCGTAGCGATGACTTCAATTTGATGGTCTTCGATCTTTCCCAGTCCCTGCATTATATGGTGAGCGTCATAATGCTTCAAATTATGGAAGACCACCGGTATCTTTTTCTGCAAGCGATATTTCAGATTGCATAAACTGTGTAATGCTCCTCTGTAATGTCCCGTCAAGTGATCGTGATCGCGAACGCGATCCTTATAAAGAGGCTTCTTACACAGATTGCAAATCGTAGCCGTTAAAAAGTCCTGCTCTTGTTGTGGTGTCATAATTAATGGAACGATGTGAGTTAATGTTTCCGCAAGTTCATCTTTTTCACGGATGATATTTTGCAGAAAATTATCTACGGCATCTGATCCTCGATACACGTGAGCAGGTTTTAAACTCTTGCCATCGGGACCTATTATGATGTAAGCGTACCCGCAAGCTTCATGCTTCATAATGGGTTGTGTGTATGAGGTAGCATGACTCGGTTCCGATGTATGCACTTTTTTGACGATAGCCTCAAAGTCAGCATATATGATATATGGAATTGGATGTTGGAAATGTTGATTTCTAAATGAAAGAAATTTGTCTTCCTCTGAAGGCATTTTAATATGCTGCGGTGAGTGTTCTTTGCAGAACGTTATATGATTTTTTAAATTTCGCTCCTCTGAAAATCTGTGGAGACAGTGATAGCAGTAAAAGGTGCATGTCCTATGACGTGTTAAATCTCCCATTAACCGCGAAAAATTTCTAATGAGGCAATAATGACTGCCTCCTTCATTAGAAATGTAGAGCAAATTAATACAGTCCTCATTTTCTTGAGGGGATACATAGAGGGGGAACACTTCATCATCTTCATATCCGAAGACGTTAATACGGATATTATTCAGTCTTTCAATGACTGGTATTTTCGTGACTGGAACGGGACACTGGATCTTGCCTAATTTAATATCTGCTTCATAGGGTATGTAATGACTGACTCGTTCAGGCTTATTTTTCCGGTCAATCTTCATTTTATGTGCAAGTAGGCACCATACGAAGCATTTTAAGTCCATGTTCTGGATATTTAAAATAGCTTTCTTATCAGCCAGTTTTTTGGGAAGGGGGATGTAACTACTCGGGGCGAGCGGATGATATTTTGCCACACATAAATCTAATTGATTTATTTCATCGAGAATCCATCCCGATTCCCGCTGAGTAAATGCTTCGAAGGACTTTAGGATTTTTTGAAATCCCTCTTCCACATGACCTTCTACGGTCTCCTCCATTAATTCAATAGCACATTTAGATCGGAAATGGGGGGCAATAGCATCTAATTCCCCATCCCGTGTTGTGCGTGTTAAATGAACTTTTGCCACGACATACCATTTAATAGTGGATTTGTCGGCTAATTCTTCTTGTAATTTTGATGTAATTTGGGGGCGCATCTCTTCAAAACATAACAAAAAGTCGGACGCATTTTCCTCAGAGGGTGTAAACGTATGTACACTAAATACGTTTAAAGCACCTTCTTTCCTCATTTTTTTCACGGAACGATAGAGCGCATCGACCTTCCTTTTAGTGCAGTGAGCCGTGCGCACATGTTGTAGCAATTCACTCTTTTGAGTGAACACTTGGTCGCAATAATTACAAGAGTGTTCTTTAGAAGGCTTGATATGGGTCAAAGCATGACGTTTCAAGTCAGAATTTCTTGCAAATGCTTTCTGACAAACATCGCAAGTAAAACGTTTTTCTCCGGTATGAGTTTTCATATGTCTGGTTAAACTCTCCTTGCGGGTAAAGAATTTAGAACAGATGGTACAGACCTAGGAAAATTAAAGGGGAACCCTATAAGTATACATCTTTTCAAGGTGTATGTTACATATTATATAAATATGCGTCACGCAAAGTGTAATAAAAATTTCTCATCTACCCCAACTATTTCACATAACGCGGTTAAACATAACAGATATAACTAAACATAGTTTCCTCAAGATTTAAATCCTTTCGCATTTAACTCAAAGATACGGAAAAACATGAAGTGAATAATACCCTGAAAGCGAGCAGTTAAGTGAGAATCTTTACAAATACGGAAACGATCGCTGATAATGATCAGGTAGAAACTCTTCACAAAAGGGTCACATGTGCAAAGCTGGTTAAAGTCACAAAGCAAGATTGCCAATTGCATCGTTACTTAAAAGATAAGAAATAGAATTCTTCTACCCCAAAACAAGAATATATTTTCAATAGAAAGTGTGTATCTAAAATATTTAACTAACTACCGATATTTTTTCTTTTCTAACATTTAATGTATACATGGATTTACGTTGCATTTCAAGTACTGAGAAACATAGTTATTTCGGAATTTAAGATTCATTCATGTCTTAAGCGTGTAACGGAGAAGGATTATTGTTAACATACTACATTTTCTGATACCGTACCGCTACCTTTCTTAAAACACAACAACTTTGCAAATTATATGCAATACATAAAACTGAAAATGTAATATCAAAAATCACAACTATACATATGTAATTAAATATCAATACCTCTTCAAGAAACATTTATCAGCGTTAACTAAGTTCACGTTCTAAGTTTAAACTTTCGAATGAGGTACTAAAACTTCAAAACATACACTGATACTAAAAATTCACACCGTAAATCATGTAAAACATACCTAACAAACTGAAAAACTTAATCTGTAATAATCCATTTTAAAACTTTTCCCTCACATAAGAGGTCCTGAAAGAATGATCCACCCTAAAATAATTTTTGCAAAATAAAATATTTTATAAAAAAAACTTACATGTTCCGGAACCATGCTGATTATCAGATCTCCAGCAACATCATTTTCAAAAGTTGACATTTTCAATTTAGAAAATATTAATCAGGAAGACTTGCTCTTTTCGAGATTGTCGAGCGAACTGACTTCTTCCATTTCTGACACAGCGTTTTATAGGGATTAAAGAATGTTCTCCAACATTCCAGATTTGTGTAATCTGAACCAGGACAACAACAACATTATGATAAGCCTTTCTTTCGAATACAACTTCAACTTCCATTAAACCTTATGATAACGTGAAGTCTACAACGCTTATCAAGGATCGGATCTTCCTTCACTTCTGTATGTATTGTCAAACTTGGAATAGCAACAACAACCTTAAGATAATACATTCTTTCGCGTATGATTATCAGAGTTTTAGAAATTTTCCATTACTCTATCATGATAAGTGGATAATGCTTTTAAGATTACCCTTATGCATATATGTATAAGTAATGTCAAACTTAAGAATAACAACTCTTTCAAATAGTTTTTCAGTGATTATCAGAGTTTTCCATTAACCTATCTTACCATGATAACGTAATATACATATGACGCCGGACAGACTGTCCTTCCCAAACAAGACAAGACAAGAATGTATTACGATAAGTGTTGATGAATTATATTGGTGAAGATATATTTTTATGTATTAATTTTAAAAATATAAGAGATTCTTTAAGGCAGAAAAAAATTTTCATTTATTTTGTGATAGGTTTTTTTGAATCGAAATGTTATGAAGATTATAAAAATGCACTAATATAAGTACAGCTATTCTATTTAAATTTCTGTCTTTCGTTGATGTTATGAGTATTTTTTTTTCCTTATGTTTTTTTAATAGAAATATATTGAAATTTAATTTTAATTTTAAAGCAAACATGTATATCAAATGTCAGTAAATGGATATTGTTGTTAATTTGATATTAACTAATGAAAGAAAATTCCAAGTATATTTTATGTATAATACAGAAATTTATTCTTTGAAAATAAATGTATTGAAAGGTAAAAGCTTCTTGGTGAAATGACTGTTTTTCATAACATTTAAAAACGATGTAAAACAAATATTGATTGTAGAGAGAAGAAAGAGTCTATATGTAAAAATAATAATTTTATTCATTTAATAAGGTTCCCATTTTCGTGGAGAACGTATATGTTTTACAGATTTAACATGCAATACTTTTTTTTTTTTCATATTAACATCATGATTCTGTAAATTTTCATTTTTGATATAGTCCATTGGCATGTTGATTTCAGTCAAGGCTTTTAAAAATTCGCTTTTAGCAGGAATATTAATCTTTTTCTTTTTGGTTGTAAAAAGGATATTGAATAAGTCTATAATATTTGAATGCTTAATTTTTTCCTTATGATAAAGTACTTCGCCTTTATCATTCCACTTAAGAATATCAGGATGTCGCTTTAAAATAGCTAATGCATTTTGTGCTTTTCTTCTCATTCGTAAAGGTACACTGTCTAAGATAACAGTAGAATAATCAGTTACAGTCATCTGTTTGTCGCCGTCTGTCACAGATGAGGGGGCTTCTTCTTCCTCTTTCACTTTCTTCATCTCAGCTGAATCGTCTAAAGAATTTTGTGAGTCGTCTTTAGGAGGTTTAAAGGGTGAATTGTATTCCTTTAAGTTCAATTTCTTTTGTAAAAGTTCATAATAACGCACTAATTTCTCACGATCGTCAACTGAACTGTTTAAAATATGCATCATGGCTTTATCCAATTCACTTAACTGTTTATCAGAAATGGTATGCTTTGTCATCATCTCTTCTGGAACTAACACATATTTCTTAGTGAACTCCATTGATTAGTCCTGTAAGAACACTGAGAGCAGCAGGAATCAAAACGTTTAGAAAACCTCCTTTTTGTAAAATTAATTTTCGTTTCTTCACAAGAGAAATCTTACGATTTCCTAATTTTCGTAAAGTTGTTTTATGCTTACAGAGAGACTTCTTTTGTTGCTCCGACAATGGAACGTTTCCTTTGAGTATGTTTAAACTACATTCGCATATAGCTTTTATGCAATTGATATTAATTTTCTTTAATAGCTGTTTCCGTAACTTTAACGGACAAATGTTTAACAGCTGTAACTGTCTTAGCTGTTTCTTGACCAGCGTCATTTTATAAAATGATGATGCATTTTATAAAGCTGTTGTTTTTATTATTTTTTAGTAATGTTTCATTTGATAAACATACTGTACTTGGTTAGGTAAAATTTGGGTGCGTAAACGTAATTCTTCCGGAGTTTCACTGCGCAGATCAATGAATAAATAAGAAAAAGGTTTCTTGGTTGCATCTTCATATACTTCTTGAAAAAACTTTAAATGACGCGGAAAGAGCTGTTTTCCTAAATGTACGATTTGACTGACATCTCTTCTGTTTTTACACAAAATCAAATAGTGTGCATTTAAAGTCACTTCACGCATTTCTTTTCCCTTGTGAAAAAAAGTTTTGTGTGATAAAAATAACGCTTAAATTTAAATGATGACTTCCTTTTGTAAATAAGTTAGTCAGACGTTTATCATTCCCACACTCGCTCATCAAATCGTCTATGATGAATAATGTGTTGGAACCTAAATATTCTTGATATTTAATTGGTAAACCTTCGACAAAAGTAACATTCGGTATATCATTATACAGAGGTTGGTAAATTCCATAACACCATACTACTTTATCGGGAATCGTTGAAAACATTTCCTCTTTATACTTTAACAGTTCTCGTACAAAA
This sequence comes from Stegodyphus dumicola, assembly GCF_044657685.1. Lineage (NCBI taxonomy): Eukaryota > Metazoa > Arthropoda > Arachnida > Araneae > Eresidae > Stegodyphus > Stegodyphus dumicola. The sequence goes on from NC_140781.1 coordinate 191,007,509, forward strand.
TAGGTTTTCCCACATCCAGTGGGTCCCGAAATCACCATTGTGAAAGGATGTTGTAGCTTTGGAAATTCCATATTAAATGAGACAAGACACATAATGTATAAAGTTTAAATGTATTTATTGATAGAAAGAAGATCTTACATGAAATTTCTTGATTACAAAATTATATACTTTAATATCATTAGATATATGTTGAGGTATGAAAGATAACAATATATCATTGAGAGATTGTCCACGACATTTACAATGTAAATAGTATATGCAATATTGACCACATACTGCTGTTACATTAGTTTGGAGAGTCATCGAATTAAAGTCCATCTGTGGAAATCGTTCTGCATACTTGGCTATCGGTCCAGGAAAATAGCATGGGTCATGTCCATAGGAATCGAAAAATTCTAAATGCTGTGGGGATGAAATGTAAAAGGCTAACCAGTGACTACCGGATTCAGATGCACGATCTACATTAGCTATAAAGCAACTTGGATATTTCTTGATCTCGATAGGGAGTCGATCACTTGCAAAAACTCCCAGAAATGCTTTTCGTGTCTTTTCATTCTGAGAGAGTGCTCTGTTTATTTCAAGGCTGTCCATTGCTTAATTAGCAAAATCGCATAGTACATGGCGAGATTTTGTCATTTCAATCACGTTTTGAAATTCTGCATAGACTAGCACCGAGAGAGTCACAGAGAGAGCTTTAGCAAATTTAATTTCTACTCGCAAATTGCCTTGATGCTGTAAGTTAAAATGAGATCCATCACACATATCTGGAGTTAAATCGAAAGCATATAACACATGTCCTTTCACAAATTCTTCTCGAGATAAATAGATGCTTTTGTCGCGATTAAATCCAGAAAATAAACTGTGGTAAGCACGCACATAATGATTAGATTCGAAATCAAGGTCCATTGGTTTACATGGAACGGGTTGTCCATCTACATAAATCGATATAAAGTTGACATGATGATGGGCAAACAGAAAGGGATTCATTGAATATTGTCCATTCATTGCAGCATTTTCTACACAAGTAATAATGACTCGCTTGGGCATCAATCCTAAAAATACATTATCTTGCATAAAAGACCAACTTCCCTTAGATACTGAATATGTTTTGCATAATACTCGATCTATAGGGTATTTAGCAGAACTTTTTTCCAACGCTTTTACATGTCCGAGAGAGACTCCAGGGTTTACTTTTACTTTTCTGATAAACAAAGAAGCATGATCCAAGATCACTTTATAATCGGCATCTTTCTCAGTAGAAACTAGACAGAAAGCAGATTTACTACGCACCATTTTAATTTTCACATCAACTAAATTTAACATGAGTCGATTTTGTTGAAAAATGTCACAATGTAATTGTCCTATCAAATCCACACTTTGACTGTTTTTTATAAGTTCACCGCGAGCTTTTAGTCCAGCATCCGCATCTTGAGCTAAGACATCTATTTTATTAGGTGAAGTGTCTTGGAAAAATCCTTCGCAGGTGAGTAAACTTTTCTTTGCATCTTCCCCATAATTCAATAATGTTTCGATGAAGGCTCTATAGGGATAGGTATTTGTCGCAGATGAAATGTTTCTTTCATTTAAACTTACATCTACTTGCGAAAAGAGAGAATGTAAAAATAAATTTACAGGGGCAACCGGTTCTTTGTCTGTTAGATTGGATCCGTCTGCCTTAACTACTTTAACTTTCACGTGTATATAAGAAGCAGCTAGATCAATATAGTCTTCACCACTGCCAGAAATATTAAATTCGATAGGTCCTCCATCTCGTATATTTGCGAGAGGGTGATATTCCACAAACTGTCCTTTTTCTATAGCTGTTTGCGTAGGAGGAATGGTAAATAAATCTAATTCAGATTTGACGCAAACGGGAGAGTCTCGATGTATATACGAAGTCATACTTTTTTTTAAGAGAAAATATCCTGTGCTTTCACCTTCTTTGATCGGTGAGAAATGGTACGCTTTTTCCTACGTTTCTGCTTTTTATTGATTCGTCCAGAACCAATCATGTTCTTCACTTTAGTAGCAGCTTTATCCGTTAATATATTTCCGGCTTCTTTCAGTCGACGCTTAGCAGCCTCTTTTACATCTTGTCCTTGTGATACATCATTTAACAAATTCAGTCCACTATGCCATACTTGTTTTCCAATTGCTTTGGCTCCTGATTTAATAAGAGGTACGGCAGCGCGAAAGAAGGATCTGAATAGACCCCCTAATCCGTATCCTCTCTGATAAAGATTACCTTGATAATAATTCAATCCATGTCCTGTTTGTTGTACATAATAATCTTCAAAAGATTTTTGACAACACTGATAAGGTACATACATTATGACAAGTATTTTTGACGGAAATGAAGTTTCACGTATGACCTTCCTCGTTCAAATGGCGTAAATGCTCCCATATGCGTTCTTATATCGATTTCCAAAGTGTCTATCATTTTCCGATTCACAGGTAAATAATGAGGTCTATCAAATAGTGCACTCACCACTTCTCCATCGCTACCAGTTACTCTTACAATTCGAAGTAGAGGAGCTAAAACATCTCCTACGATTTGAGGTTCTACAATATCCGTATATATCATTAATACACGATAATGTGCACAGGGGTCGGCTGCAAAAGGACTTTCTACAACAGTTTCAGAACTATCATCTGTAGATGTAATTTCCATAGGTTCAAAACCTAACATTTGTGCTAACCCATCATGTAAAATCACTTTAGCGTTATTTTTCACTTTGATTTTCACTCGTTTTGTTACTGGGTTATAATTAAAAATTATTTTGTTTTGATGTTCTTTAATATAAATAACTTTTAAAATATCAGGTACTGTTTCATAACATCCTGGAGGTAATCTACGACCTAACATTTCACCATCTTTCTCTAAAACAAATCCAATTAAGTTATTGTCTGCATTCACATTGTGCCATGTGTGCGGATATAGCAATTCAACCAAACCAACTTCCCACATACCTTTTAATTCAATGGGAACAGGTAAACGTGTTATAAAATGTGAAATTTTATTTTCGGGGAAGTAATTCATAGAGCTATCGCTCGGAAGTGTTACGTAGAAACTCATTTTCACAAATGATTCGGATACAATATTTTCTCACACTTTATATCGAGAGTAAATTAGAAGCTGGAATCCATTGATTGAATTTGTCGGGATAACCGCGATATTTTACAAAGTATTCTGTCTGTTTCTTACGCATACGTTTCTTTAAAATTTTTTCAATGCGATATTCCTCTTTCAGTCTCACTTTCTGCAACTCTTGTGCATAAAACGTTCCTTTTACTGAGTCTCCAAGTAAATCTTTAATTCTATACACGGCTGGATGTCTTTTAACACACTCTGTCATCACAAATAGTTCTTCCGTCCAATTGGTTTCATAACCTTTTTCGAAAGTAAGCTTTAGTTTGGAAACACGTACCACATCTCCTACAGCGAATATACATTTAGAAACGTTAGAAGGATGATCTTCATACAAGGTAAACCATACATCACTCTCATTTTCTGAATTGACTTCTATGGGAGCTCGCTTTATACTTGAATGAAAAGTAGCATTATAACTTTCTATTAATTTGTCCAAGACATCTACATATTTATATGTATTTCGAGTCGTAAAGTATTTCCACATTTTTGTTTTCAAAGTGCGATTAAACCTTTCCACCACGGATGCTTTAGTAGTATTGAATGTATTGAAAAGTTTAACTTGATTTCTTTTTAAAAATTTTATAAACACTTTATTTTTAAATTCGGTGCCCTGATCCGTTTGAAGTAATTTTGGTTTACGTTGGCTCATTATTTTTTGAAACGCTTTCACAATATCTTCTCCTCTCTTTTGTTTCAGAGAAATAGCCCATGCATATTTGGATAATATGTCAGTACAGGTTAATATATATCGATAACCATCATTATGATCACGTAAATGTGAAACATCCACTAAATCAGCTTGCCATTGTTGATCTATAGAATACACGATTACTCTATTCGTTGGAAATTTTCGGCGAATCGGCTTGTGAAGCGTGTACGCATCTACTCCCTCTAACCATGTTTGAATCTCTTTCCTGGAAACTTTACCTCCTGCAGCACGATGTAAAGCTTCAACACCACCAAAACTTGCAACATGAGCCGGATCCTGATACGATAAATTCATATTCATAACCGATTGAATTATTCTTCATATGGATAATGATAAATTCCCACTGTCGTTAAGACGTAGCGTAAAATCAATAGGAATTTTATGAAATTCTGTAAAAATATAGATGGATGATAAAATAACACATAAAACAGTGTATAAACACACCGCAACGGTGGCTTCTCCTGGAGCAGGCATAATTGCAATTGATGAGCTGATTCAAATTCCATTTTCTTATATAGGCTTTTTTACCTAAATCTGAATGTATCCCGTCAGCTTAGTGGTTAAAATCTTCAAACTACTCAGCTGGTGAGATATTTTGTTTCAGGGTTCAATCCTATATTTTGAATCATAGAACATTTAAAAAAAAAGAAACTTCTAAAATAAATTATTTTCTTTTTTCATCCCTAGAGGACGCCATGACTCCGTTGCCAAATTAAAAAAAACTAACTTTTAATGAAAAGCAGGAGGTCTACAACTCAATCAGCAATCTACCAACACCTCAACTCCACTCGTGACCACGCCTCCTAGTGTGATGACGTTGCCTTTGGCCCCGCCTTCTGTGTGACGTCATTGGCCACGCCCACACCGCGTGTCGCAGAACCCCCATTTTCTATCTACTGATATTTCTGGCCTCTGCCCATCTTATAACACTAATTTTAATTATTTGTTTAAAGGAATAATCTTTTCCTTTTTAAAATTTATTTATTTAATTTTTTGCCAAAAATTTTCGATGGGTTTTAAATGCACACTAATGAAGTGTTTCAAGTACTCAAGACAATTAAACAAAAAGCAGAAACTAAAACATTTCCATGTATATTACCTTTATTTTGATGCTGTGTTTTAAAATGGGATTTAAAAAAGAAAATATATGTATTTCAATGATAATTTTTCCGTAAACTGTTGCTTTTTTTTCTTTACGTACTGATGTATGAAAGAAAAAAAAAAAGAACTTACACTCTTAGATTAATTTCTAAAGTTGCTCTTAAATTAAACGACAGAAACATTATTTGAAAAAAAATGTGGTGTTCTCTAATTTTGTAAATTTTAAAACCTATGAATATTTCAAATTCAAAACTGTCTTGCAAATTGCTTTCCTCAGATTCTTTGGTACTTGGCCGGGGGGGGAGAAAAACCGTTGTATAACATGATCTATTTTACGTATGTATTATACACAAACAGAACAGATAAACTGAGCAAATAATTTTATTTAACAGTGGTTTTTTTTAAATTTCCTGTTAGTTTTAGCCTAATTTATCAGTACATTTTCGTTTTTGATTGCTGTGCCTATATTTAAGCAATTTCCTTGAACTGAACTTTGACTTCTGTGAATGTCATATTGGGTGAACAGAATTCAGCTGCTGTACGATACTTGATTACTCTGTCGAAGGGGAAGCCCATAGCCTTTTTGTCTGGATACTTCTGATCTTTAGCTCCACAGTAACTGACAGCATCAGCACAGATAGCTTTATCATTCAAGCCATTCACCTGAAAGAGAAAGTAAAATAGTAATTGTAAATGAACAAAATATAAAAGTCGAATAATTGAGGATTTTAAGCCTTCGGTAAATTTTAAAAACTGCAGGTAACTGAAGTTAAAGAACTGGTTAGAATTTTGCTTATATTAAAATCTGGATTATTTTTGCTATACAGTTTTTAAGGGAAAGGTTCCATTATATTATTAAATACAACTATATCGCATTTAACACGCCAATAAAGCAGCAGCTATAAGGCTTCTTATGCATCATTATAATTTTGTGTCTCATTTGTGAACACACAGATAGCTAGCTTGCAGCAAGCGATTTTTATTTCGCCATTTGCCCGGGAAAGAGATTTGTATGATGCTAAAATGAATACCGTTTTAATAAATATTTTCTTTACAGAGTTACCTAAAAATCCGCCTTATTTATGACTATATAATAATTGCTCATTTCATTTTTCACTGCAGTCTTCCATCGATTAAACTTATTTCGTCATTAATATTTTTTAATGTTAGCCATTCTTTATGTTATAGCATCTATCAGATCGGAAATTACATTAAACAATAATTTTCATTACTTAGTCTTACCAGTTGGCTAAAGCTAGAATTTGTTAATTTAGTCTTTAGTTCCTTTCTCGGTAGCGGAAAAGACTGGATGCTTAGCTACTTTGTGGCTACCTTCCTGCGCAATCAGACCTATCAGTCTCTAAATGACTGAATCGGTGGAAATAGTGGTATTTTATTCTGGAATCGATTCGCCTCGACTAAACTAACTGCAAGGGATTTCCTTGCTTTTCCAATTGTAACATAAATGTGAGTCTTTGGCTCAGAAAGTTCTTCATGAAGACAGCCAATTTAAATGACGTACTAGCTCTAGAATAAGTTGCTATTAATTAACCAACAATTTTTGTCATCGAATGTTGTTAAAAATTCATTAACTAGACTGCAGTAGTACATAGTTGGGTTTTAATTTTTTCTGGGCAGAATGTGTAATCATTTATGAATTCTTTTGAGTGTCTTTTTTCTACATATGATAGTAAAATAAAATTTATATAACTAGAAGTTAGAGTAAATAATACCGTGAGACTTAATAAGCAAAACTGAAAATTCGTTCAAACAAAGCCATTTAGTGATAACCATCAAATTCATCCACACAAAAATACTTATTTCAGCATTCCTTTTTGATTCTTCATTGAATACCTGAAAATACGCTCAGAAGAAAAGGACCACTAGCAAATTTTGATATTGATTAGGAAAGAAATTTAGCTTAAACATTAATTTTAAAACGGGCTGGAACGTTTAATGTATAAAAAATCAAAGTAATTTTTAAGTCTTACATGATCTTGCTCGTAATCTGTCAGCATAACAAACAGCTGGAAGTCCATGCCCTTATGATTACCACGGGGTACAAGAAGGTGTTCTGGCCAACCGCAACTGCAAAATTCTGTGCTGTTCTCACTAATTCCTTGGCCGGATTGAAGTTCAGAGAATTTTGGGGTAGGGTTTACTGTTACGGATGATTCTGAAGATTTGCGTGAAACGGTGTTTTTGCCTGGAGCCACTAAAACATAAAAGTTTGATAATAAATTAGCATTCAAGCAGTAGCAAAAGCAACTGTAAAACATATCGATGTTTTGTAAAACATCATAATTAGCGTCGCATATCGAACATAAATGGAAAATATAACAAATACCTTGGAAACTGTTATTTTTTACAATGTTTTCTGTTTAGTAAATGAAGCTCGTTGAAAAATGTCATTCTTATTAAATAACGATATTTAAAAAAACTAATTAAATCTTTAAACAATATTTGAACAGCATTATTAACAAGTCATATCATCTGTTTGCGACAGTCTTAAATAATTACATTTTTGTTTTTGTCTTACCTATGTAACTGTTTATCCTAAAGTTTTGAAATTTCTTTCGAAACTGAAAGCATTGAACTCCTTTAAATTTAAAATAAAACTAAGTGGAAACTTACGTTCAGCGTGGAATTTATCTAACTCAATGAAGAATCGTCTCTGCTCATTTAACTGTAGCTTGTTTCCAAGTTCATCATGAGAGGGCCCCAAGAAAATACGTACAGTTGCCTGTTTAACACCACCTGAACTGTTTTCAACGCTAATTGAATAAGTGAAAGGCTCGTGGTCCAAGTGATGATATCTAACCTGAAAAAGAGACATGCAAGTGTCACTTTTTTTCTTAAAGCTATTTGTTCAAGTCTTATTGTGTATATCATACTATTTAAACAAATTATATTCATTATTATTCCGTACGTTTTTTACTGCTATAAAAATTCTGTAAACTGAAACACTTAGTATTAATACACCGAACACAGGATAATATATTAAAAAAGAGGCTCGGATAAAAAAGAAGTATTTCACACTTTGGCTGTTCTGTGAGTAGGATATGAATTATGATACTTTCTTTGAAAAAGACCTGACGTGAGCAAATACTTTTATATATGTCTGGTATTTACCATCGCTCGTGAGGAAGTAGTTCGACACTCCGTAATGGCATCATATTTCAAAAATCACCAATTATGCTGCTTATGCTAAAATATTAACATCATAAGCGGAACAAAGCAAGCTGTTATGGAAACTTCCGCCGCTAAATTCGCCACTAGAAATGAATCTTATTGTAAATGAAAATTGTCAAAAAAAGGGATGTGAAATTCATTTACCAAAATTATAATCCCTGTTTTACGTGAATTCATAACTATTGATTTCAAAACGTATCTTTATTTAAACATCTTAATATTTTCATCTCTGTCAATCATGCTTACCTTCCTTAAATATGTATATTTAAGGAAGATACAGTTTTAGCTTTAGTTTGTAACAACCCGTTAAGTCTTCGTTTTAATATGGTTATTTGCCCTTTTATTCCAAAAATGGTAAAATACTTATAGTAAATCATTCTAAAATGCTTCCTTCCAAAATTAATATCTGCCATGATATTCTTATATAATGCTAATGGTCCGCGTACTTACATAACAGCAAAAGTGAAACTAAAGCCTTTTATCCAATAGTATTCAAATCGAACTTTTATCAATAGAATATCAATAAAGCGGTACTATACACGTGTACTGTACATTAAAATAACTTCCCCGCTCTTAATCTAACATCAATAACATAATCTCGCTTTTCTCACACCAGCTTTTTAATTATTCAGATAGCACATAGTCTGCCGCCCCTCGTTATCGACAAAAGTATTGCAAAATGTTTGAAACGCATATACTGGCAATCATTGAAACTTCAGAATACTCCTTAAAATGAGCGCTCGTGTTGGGCTAATTTAGATACACTGATGTATAGTTACTTCAATAAAGATATGCCAGAAATAAAGAATTGCATCAACTCTCAGCGCCATCATCATCTTTTACATAAACTTTTCGTCAGATACGTGTAATGCTGACTTACTGACAGGTCCATACTTTTTGTGCAAGTGAATAATAGGTATGAACTAACGTTGACAAGTGAATAAAAAGTGTTTATATTCTGAAGAAATTTTGCATCCTAATTCTCGATAGCGGTATTTGTTGTTTATGCTATGACCGTGAACTTCAACATGCCAAATATTTGGGGAAAAAAAAAAAAAAAAAAAAGCGAATATCCAACAACTAGGACGTACTTTTTAGATCTCAATTGTGAAATAAAATTAAAACAATCAAATAGATTTATGAGTAAGGAAAAGAGGAAAACTATCTGTTAGGTGGTTGAACTGTCTGGAAGGGCTGTTGGTATTCCTGAAGTAACTGAAGGCCGGATATAGAAATGTAGGATCAAGAAAGTTGATTTACGGAGTGCGCTGGGCTAGGCCTTTAACTCCACATCATCAGAGACAAAATTACATCAAAAGAGGGCTTCATCTAATACGGGAAAAATTTAGAAGCTTAATTTAAAAAAATAAAAGCTTTTTAGATAATGCCTTTCGCATGAGAAAAAGGGTAAAAAAATAAAAATAAAAAAAAAACTCATAGAAGGTCTTTTTATTTAAATTTCGTGTCTAAAAAGGGCTAGAATTCAATTTGGAGTGCAGTTATCATTTATAAGATTTGGAATAGAATTAAAAGGTGCAAAGTGTTTCCTTGATTCTTCATATCAACAATAAAATAAAAATCCTAAGAAGAATAAGCAGTCCGGATGAAAGAGCTAGCGCAAGTTCAATGAAATTGCACCCACTCGGGGTAGCTGGGCGAAATAGGAGGGGTTTTAGAAGCAGCTGATGGAGGAGAACAAATTTTAGTCGCTATTCAACGCGACGTTTAAAGGTCAGATAAGAGCAGCCCCTTAGGGGTGTCGAAAGCAACCCGTTTAGCGGGTGAAAGGAAGCTTTTAAGAAGCAATTAAGAATAAAGAATTATGCGGCTGCAGGGATAAAGTTGTTCCTTGTTAAAGAGACGGTCAAAGATTCTTGACCGTTGAGTCCGTTGAGGCAGCTAAAGGCTTATAACCGGCTGTAGGACGGATGAATTACTTTTTCTAAAAAAATTAGGATACCATTTTAAACAATGGATTTGAATATGCATTTATTTAACATAGATTCCCATAATATATATATACCTTTATTATTTGATTAAATTTGTATGAATAATTGTTCTCTCTGTCATACATAAAATCTAATGAGAAAAGCTAAGAGTTACCCCAAAGAACAGTATTCCAAAATGAAAACACTATTTTCAATGTAAATATTTATAATTCTTACCTTGACTGATCCGGTTAAGGAAATACCATGAGAAAGTTCCAGATATTCTTCTTTCATGAAGGTGTTAACAATATTGGGCAATTTCGCGTTCACGGTGACATTAACGATGCTTACTCCAGGAAAAATCAACTATTAGAGAAAGAAATGAATATATATTAATTGACAATACTTTTCTGCTTTTGAATTATAAAATTAATTTTTTTATTTTTCATTCATTTTGATACTTAATTTATTAACTAATATAATTTTAATGCATAAATTAAATTATTTAGTAGTTACTTTTTCAATTTTTCTAATATATTTGTAAAATTAAAAAACACTTGCTTTTCGATACTGAATTCAACTTGAATAACTCCGTGTTTATAAAAGAAATATTAATTATGCTTACGTCTTTCTCCTCATAAGTAGGCAATGTTGCTTTATATTCTTGGAAAATGTTATCGATGAATCTGTGGTATCTGTAGAAAATAGGGTCACGAAGAGATGTTGAAGTGTCACTCATAACTCCTGGATTTTCCTGTAATAATAATGAGGGAAACTTTTCATACAGGACCTTTTGAGTATGCACTAATATGATATTAAAAATTCATTTAAATATGAGAACTAGAAAGTTTTTTCATATGACCTGTACAATTTATTTTGACAATATTTTAAATTGATAATATACTGCTAAACTATAGCTGCTTAGTTCAATAAGGTAAAATTCAATGTTTTCATATCTGTTGTTATAACTTTTGGTTTTACATAAAGTACGGTTAATTACATACCTTGTATCTGCCATCAGGATCATGGATGCGTGCCATCATAACATGGCCAGAGTTGTGGAGATTTCCGTAGTATTCCCGATTTCTCGATTCATAACTGGACTCTAGCATTGCTCCCAGCATATCAATGCCGTGTTCTGGGGTGAGTATAACTTCATTTCCATGATCATCTACTAGCACGCCGAGATGGATCGCTTGCAAAAGTCTTTCCCTCCACCTGGCCATGTCTTGCACATCTACGTACTCATTCAAATCGTGGAGGCTGAGCCCAGCAGGACGGTTAGCATAATGATGTCCACTGACCAGTGAGGTCAAATGGGGAGAGTAGCCTTCGAGTTGTTCTTCGAAATTATGGAAAGGGATCATGCGCTGAAGTCCCGTGGATAGACGATCACAATCGTACCTGTGTTAAGAAAAAATATGTTAACTGCAAAATTTAAAAGAAAAGTATCCATCCGTTTTGATCTGTCTGCCACCGGTTTATCAAATTGAAAAGAAAGATTATACTAATAGGACTTTAAAAAATTATGAATGCTGTATAAGTATTGATAAATTAATCTAATCACTGTATCATTTCGTACTTTGCACTTAACAATAGAATATTCATTTACCTGTAGTATTTATCATAAGTGTTATATTACCTATTACGTATTTGCCAAGTGAATTAATTTTTTTGATATTAAACTTAGTAATTTAAGAACGAATACTGCTGGAAACTACTGCTTATCTAATAATTACTTTAGATTAACAGAAAATGAAATAACTTTTAGAGTATGGCTTACTTTGTGAGCATAAACTAGTTCCAAACTCCTAACCAACGTTAAGCGAATTATTACTGTGTCTGAAATAACTGCAGAGATTTGAATAGGTTTAAACAATATTTTTATTAAAACAGAACCTAGAATATAAATGCACTTTCTTATGCTAACAGAATCAATCACAACTTGTTGCGATGCAACGAAAGTAACAGTCAATATCAAATTTAAAACGTAGAGTAGCAGCCAAAGACGACACAATTAGATTTTAAATTAAGCTGGCTCAAAATGACTCAAATCGTCGTAACAAATTCAAATATCGACAGCAACGGTGGGAAGCTGGACAATTACAAACTTATTACCAGCTGACAGAAACTATGTAACGTGCTTGCCCAGAGGCAGAAACACAGTCTTCCTTTCGAGAGCCTCTCACCCTTACAATACAAAACTCTCAACTTAAATGCTCTTTAACTTCATTGACAACCTGGTGAGGAAGCGGAAAGGAGAATTGTAATAAAGGCTGAAATTATAAGTAACTGGTTGATTTAAATAATAAATCTTACAAATTAAATATAGAGGATAAATATTTCAATAGACACTTTTATTATTTTTCAATACCAATTTCAATGGTTTCTTTCAACTTTGGAACTTTTTCTAATAATGAGCTATATTAAATCTGTGCTCTAAATTTCCATTAATTAATTAAGACACAATAACACGCCGAATAAATACTAATTCAGAAGTCAAACAACAAAAATCAGCGTTATATTTACAAAATAATAATTTTGTAAATATAACGCTGATTTTTGTTGTTTGACTTCTGAATTTCCATTAATTAGTTAGAAATAAGCTGATTTGTTTGCTTGAGGTAATATCATTTAGTAAATAGGAACTTAAATTGTTTTGTACAGAATTTCATTGGTTTCTTATAAAATAAATTTTAACTATAGTTAATTTTTACTCTTTGTAGGCTTTCTTATAGGACAAAAGGCACATAGTTACTTAACTATGTAATTAGTTACTTAGCTAAGTGATAGCTATTACTTAATTGCTTAACTACGCTATTACTGGCACCGTAGAAAGTTCAGATTTATTTAAGCCAATAAACTCAGGGAAAATAAAATTCTTTACCTGGCGCACATCTGTTGATGCATGTAGTAGAAAAGTTCTCCTTTTCTGTCCTTTACTTTTCCCATAACTCTTGGGCGCCATGTTGCAGGATACACAATGTGCCAGTGCCAGTGATGGGCGTTTGCTCCAATATCCTCACGGAAATATGCCAATTTGTACTCAGGATCTAGGATATTGCCAGTCTGGATAATGTCAACTACCACAGGTGACTAATTAAAATAAAAAGTTAGAACCTATGTAAGTAAACATAAAAATAGCTACTAATATATCTGTTTGTTTATGCAGATATATAAATGCACAAAAGTCAGTTATCAAATGCAGAATAAATAATAATCTCTTTTAATTTTGGAAATCCTATCACTAGCTGCCGGTCTGTTTATTTTCTTCGCAACTTAGTATTTTATCAAATTAGTTTTTTTTTTTTTTTTTTTTTTTTTTTTTTTTTTTTTTTTTTTTCAGTTTATTTATTTTATAATTGAACATTGCTTCAGACTTTCGGATAACATTGCTTCAGACTTTCGGATACTGAGATGCGAAGCGATTAAAGTGAATTCAGTATATAATATCTGGGGAATATAGGAGCATTTAAGTATAGCAAATTAAGTGTAATATTTAAGTATAGTATGAACCCTATTTGTTAAAATGTATGTATGTTAAAGTTTGAATTAATTTTTCTGTTTTAGAAGAAAAATGAAAACTTTATTTCATCCGTGAGCATACTTATTACTGGATGGATTATCTGTCTCATAAGATATAATTTTACAGTAAAAAAATCTTTTTTCGGTTCTTATTGGTGTTGGACATGTTGTACGTACAGGTGGACCTTTTTTTTTTCCTAAAATCATGCAGACTAAACAAATTTTGTAGAAATCCAGACGATTTGCTTCAAAATCGCGGATCAGGGTTGAAAAATCTTCTCTTAGTTGATATGCAAATTATTTACGTTTGCTATATTAACTTTGTCATCAAAGGTATTTCTCTTTGCCTTTTAGCATATTCAAATTCACTATGGGATTAATGTGTTTCCAGTTTCTTCTTTCTAGATCTGGTGGAATATATTGCGGTCTAATTGAATTCACCACTCAAAACTGCTACAAAAATTCTACTTTCTCACAGTTTCATCGAAGGAAAATCCGAGACAGCTGGAACTAATCTTTCTCTCTGCCTAACAGATTAACGCCTGAAAACAGTGAATATTCATTGCGATATCAGCATTTAAAGAAAACTTTTAGCTGCATATATGCAGTATATGTGTACTTTTTTTTTTTACTTTCAGTGTTTGGTAGCCAACTTGTAAGACCAACTTATATATAAACAGATTTCGCAAAAATTCTGAAAGATATCGACGATACGATAAGCTACATTGCAGTTACTTTTTGGAACTAGCTGGACTGTAAGGAATTTCACTATATTATTATTTTATTAATTTATCGGAACCCCCTTCGCTGCAAAAGGACTAGTCTAGTTTTACACAAAAAAGCAAAAATGCGTGTCCGATGCTATAAAAGGCAGATAAAGTACTTGGGCTCAAACACGTATTTGATGTCAAAACGTACAAAGGTTAAATTGTGATTTTTGGCATTACCGTATAGGGCTGGACTTGTATGATTAACATTATACTTCGAGAGATTTTTCATCATGTGCGTAGTAATGATATATTATTTCACAAAATCAAATTATCAATCATAACAGCTGAAACTTGCTGCGTGAAGTTAGGTACTGAGCAAGACTTTCTAGCAATCGTTTCTAATCTTCAGGTAGGAAATTAAAACGCTAGTTGTAATTATGCATATTTACTTTTAAATGTCTAAAAAATAAAATTATAAATTTTTTAATGACTCATTTGAAATTTGTGTTTAATGTATTAGTAACAAAATTATCGTTAAATAAAGGATGATGTTTTAGTTTAAGGAAAAATTTATGTTTCTTGATAACAAAGGAAATCAGATTGAAAATTTATACGTTTTTTTCAGTTACATAAACCATGCCCCTTCGGATAAGCACATAAAAAATCTGAACAAAATTAATTATAACACTTTTAAATTACTTAATCCAAAGACGATTATAAATGTCTGTAAAGAAAATAATAATAATTTTAAATTACTTCAAGGAAAAGCGCAATGGTTTCAACAGTTCAGCAAGTTGTAGAAAAATGTTTCTTCTTCATAGTATTCATGGAAGTAAACTGAGTTTACAGTGATAAATACTGATAAATAATTCTGCAAATGGTCTATTCCTCCGTCTGATTTTCAAAAGGTATCAAAATTCAATAATGTTAATTTACGCTAGTGTCTATAAACATTAAATTATGCGTAATTATGAAAAGTCGAGTAACAAGACTGCATGCATTTAGTTAATACATTTAACTGAAAAATTAACGAAATGATGAGTGGTACAATTATATTCATTTTGAGGCATTATGTAAGTTAAATGGGATTTTGTATTAAGTTGCATAAATACTTATACTTACGTTTTACCGTTATTAGGTTATTTTAAAGCAAAAGACATAAAAAATGGGCAGTGCCCTCTTCGGGACTCGAATGGGACCTTTCGAATACGCGCCCAGTGCGCTGCCGTTACACCACGAACACATGCGGAAAGGAGGGAGAAAATACCTTATACACTTCCCCGTTTAAAGGGCGACCAGGATTAGGGAGCCCAATCGCCAAATCGTGATGGTAACGAATTATTGTCCACGACTTTTTAGTTAGACTTTTTTTGTTGCTGGAGATGAGAAAAATTAACAATGCCTCGCCGAAACTCGAACCTGAACCTCTCGAATAGGCGCCGAGTTACACCAGGAAAGAATGCTGGAAGGAGAGAGAAAATTAACTTGCCTGATAATGCTTTCAGTTAATTATTAATAACCCCCAGAAGTGAAATAGAGCTTAATAACGTATGAACATAAATAGTTTATAAAATGTCTTCATTACTAATTTGGGCATTAAATAATAAGAATGCAAATTACTGTACAGAGGATTTTCCAAAAGCATTCAAAATAGCGGCTGCTAACTTTTGTTACTAAATTTTCACGTGGGAGAGTCCAAAGCAAAATTGTTTGAAAGGATTAAGCGACTATTTTGTGATCTAAGATTTGTTTCAACCTGATCGACAAGATTGCTGTTAAAATGCAATCTTGTCGAAATTATTTTAGGGAATTTATTAACATTTAGGAGAAGACTGAATTTAAGGAAAATCCGAGTATATTCTGAATTGATGGTAAAATAAGTTTAAATTGTAATCCTTTCCCATCTTACCTATGATCTAAGTCACAAAATAAAATTATTTGCCCTTCTTTGAAAAAGGAAGGTGAAACAGGAACTCACGTTTAACCTTTGTTGAAGGAAAATGAAAGAGTAAAATACGAAGCATTTATTTTCATAATATTCTGTTGAAAGTAGACCAGAGTTTCGGAGCTCATATAGGAGCGTTACTCAAACCAAATCCAGTACAGAATGATAAGAAAAGAGTTCTTCAGTTTACGATGAATGATAAACGTTTACTCATCAAATTTAACCTTTATTTGTTTAGCGCAGAAGAGTTACATTGGAAATGCAAATATGTAAATCGTGTTTCATTTATAACTCAGATAATATTCCCTGATCCTTATTAATTACTGTGAATTATCCATTATTAATTACTTTGAATGATGAATGAAAACGAAAAGATTTATATTAAGCCCTTATGTCAGCTTTCAAAGAAAATATTGATAGTAATACGTCTAAAATTTCATTTCCTACTTAATTACATGTATTCTCATTCCCTTAAAAGCCGGAAGAAATTTTTGCTTACATCATCTTTCCTCTTGAGGTCGGACTTGATAGCTTGGTTGATAGTTTCTGAGGGAATGAAACGGTCAGGGAAAATTTCCTCTATTGGTGGCACAGTTACGCCCCTGCAGTCATCACGATGCAAAATAGCCACGGATGCAGAATAGACGAACATTCCTTCATTGACAATGTCCCTGGCTTGTTCTGCAAGACGCATGAAGTCATCGAAGTCCTTTGCTCCTGCGTGATAAAACAGTTCAATGTTAGTTGACAGTCTTGAAAAAATAATTATCAAACATCTCTTTCCTTAAAAAAATGTTTATCTGTTGATATTAATAGTGCAACGAAAGATTGACTAATTAATGTATAGAGATATTTCGAAGCAGGAGAGATGAAAAATGAGCAACGCCTTCGCCGGGACTCGAACCACGGGTCTCTCGAATACGCGCCGAGCGTGCTGACCACTACACCACGAAAGCATGCTAAGAAGGTGGGAGAAATACCTTATAAATGTTTTAAATCATTTGTTAAGATAAAGTCTAAGATGAATGAAAAGCAGAATTAATATTCAGGACTTTTTTAAGATAATAATACTTTTTATACTTTCTATTTCTGAATACTTCTTGTGAAATATTGCTTTAACCAAAGCGTCAATTAATTCAGGGATTCTCCATATAGTTAACACGGAAAAGAATTCAGGCGTCGTTCATAAATTGGAAAGTTAACGTGACAGAGTAAAAGGTATGATTTTTTCTTTTCTAAATTTTTAAAGGAAGCACAAGTGTGGTTTAAATAACGGAACTATTAAAATATCAGCTATCTAAAGTCTGGGATTACTTCCAATGAGTCAAAATCCATTTTATATTTTCTATTAAATAAATGTTTCAATTTTGGCATTGTGTTAATTATTTAGTTTACATTCATAGTAATAATATTATTTAACTTTATTTTAATGAATTTACATACTAATAATACTAAAAGTAAATAAGCGAAAAACACAAAAGCATAAATGCATTTTATATATATATTATATATATATAAATATATAATATACATTTATGCTTATATGCATATATATAAATTTATGCTTTTAAGATTTGTATATATATATATATATATATATATATAATTGATATAGAGCTCTCTCTCTATATATATAACTATAAAATCAAAAAAAGAAACCTATAACACTAATTTAAGGTTACAAAGCTTATGTAATTATTCATTTTATCAGCCTAAGATAGTGTTTTCATAGTCTTTTAAATACTTTTTAATACTCTTTAAAATTAGCTTAGAAAAATTTTGTAAGTAGGGTTGTTCAAAATTTTCTTGCCTTTTTTTGCCAGGTTAAAATACAGGGAAATACGTATGAAGCAGAAACATAATTAAAAAATTAATAATAATTCGTTCCTGTTACCGCATTCTTCGTTTCCTAAAACAAACTAAAAACTTTAAAAAATTAAACTGATAAACAAAGCAAAGAAATCTTTTAGAATTTTTCTTATTCTCTCCAGAACAGAATTAATGCTTACAATCGAAACAAATTTATACTCAGCTATTTATTACGTTTATTTTTCATGTCTCAGAATTTTGAATCTGCATAAGAAGTTTTTATTAAAGTCGTTATTTATTTAAAATTAATGTTCATTTTATATACATAAAGCTCTGTTATAGAAAGCATCATATACTTCTCGTTTTCTTATATTTTTGAGACAGAGAAGAAACCCGTTTTCACTGAATTCAAATAAAATAGTCTAAAGTGCATAAATTTTTAACCACTCAATAAATAGTACATGGTCCATTAAATAATGAGAGTGGGATACGTAAGCTAGTATTGAAATTTGCACAAAAATTTACATTTATGAAGCAAAAAATGCAATCATAAACTCAGAATAAATAAGAACGTTAGTAATTTGTTCCGCTTTTGATCTGTTAAAATGTATGCTCTCATTTTATATAAATGTTAGCTATGTATTCTCAAAACGGAAATACCACGTATATCAGGAATTTTATTATCATAATCTCATCAACATTTTAATATAACTTATACGCACGAATAATTATTAAGTTTACTTTATTCTGTCGTCATTTGCTAAGGAACTAGTAGTTAGTTTTGAATAGTTCGAGTTTTTGTAAAAATTAAAAAAATTTTTTCTCAGATTTTTACCCGGAAATTTTAATCTAAGTCGTTTTGTCAGAATATCCCCTTACCGCGATGTAAATCCAATTAGACTTTTGTCTTTGAACTGCTTGCAAATAAGAAATTAAGATTTCAATCATAAATTTGAACTATTGAAGAAGTCCTTTCTAATAACTATAAATGATTTTAACACTTACCATGTAAAATTTCGTAGAGCTCTTGAGCTTCAATTAGATGTTCAGTGTGGAAACAGGAGAACAGAGTTCCTCTCGGCAACCTGCCCAACTTCTTCAGCCGTACATCTCTCTCCTCTGGGGGTAACACTGACCTGGTCAAAGATGTCAGATGTTCAAACAAAGGAAGAATGCGGTGCTGTTTGTCCTGAGCGGGCATGTTGCTATGAAGAGAATATTTCCAGACGAGATCCCTTCCAGACAAAACTTCAGAGGCTACTGCCGTGTCATGTGGCCTATTCGTTTATATATCCCTCTCACAAGTCCCGTTCGGAGAATTGTTTAGAGTATGAACATTAATAAGATAAGAGTATCGAAAAGGTGCGGGGGAGAGAGAGAGACAGACAGAAAGGAAAAAAAAAATCACCCTGCATCCTGCCATAAGAAATTCATATAGAAAAAAATCACATTCGTCCACAATGGGTGGAATTCTAAGAATTTCCTTAATGTTATTCAAAGTAGTTTCAAACGAAAACTAATCGTGGACATCAGCACCAGCAACCGGATATCTAATCCAGATAAGATTCATGGGCTTAGCTAGTAAATCTATTTTTGATAACTTCCGTCTCTTTTTAGTGCTGTATTACGATGATACAATCTCAGAGATATTATGTAAAAAAAAGGGAATAGTTAGATAATTCTCTTACATAGGTGATTACGCGAAGCAGATAATTACGCTGTCTTTTTTTCCACTTTCTACCATAAAATAAATGCGGATTTATTATAAAAAATTTGCCAATTTTGTAGTGTGACCTCATATGAAATTGTTTCAATCAAATTTTTCGATATGTTTAAGCTGACAACAGACTAAATATACTACATATTTGTTTTCAGCAATATTTTAATAAATCTTCGGTGGTTATAAAGTTAAAAACTTCGTCGTGTTTAGATTTCCATTTGCAGTAAATATTCTTTTAATATACGTGGGATGAAATATTAAGCACTGCATTTCTGTTTTTATTAAATGCAAGACTACTATATAAATACCTTTGCAATTACTTAAAACAGAACATAATCAAATGTGCAGTTAATTCTTGTTTGCGAATGAATTGATTCTTGTTTGCGCGAAATGCGAATTTCAAAGGCGCAGATCCCCTAATAATGGAAAATATTTTGAAAATATCAGCAGGCAAAATACTAAGTAACAAATCTTTGGATGTAGTGAATGTATATAATGCATGCGGAAATGAGTCTATTTTCCCACTTTCTACCATAAAATAAATGTGGATTTATTATAAAAAATTTGCCAATTTTGTGTGCACGTAAACGCTTGTATCCTCCATTAGGTACAAACGGATGTGACAGAAATCTGAATAAATGCAAAGATAAATAATCACAGCTGCACAAAATTAACTATTGCATGTATTGTGCAGTTTTAATGATTCTAAAACACCTCCTGCCGTTAGTATAAAGGTTAGCTCGGGCATTATGACGCTGGTCATCATCCCTACCTGAACAGTTCGTGAATTCAGTAAACTGAGCATTACTAGGATAAATTTCATCTTCTGGGATTTGCGATTATTTTTCATTGTATTCAGAGATTGCAAATCGATGCTGCAAATCTTAAAATATGTGGTGAGTTCCATGCGAAATGTAATTATAATGGAGAGATGAAAAAAGTTAAGGAAAAAATTGAAAGATATTTTTAATGCAGCAGTGTTTCAGAGACAATATTGTGAATACAAATGTAATGTTCTACGCCATGTGATTCATCTGTTTGTAGGATTATAGGTAAGTTATATGGCGCATACAGTCGTATCGATTGTATTTACATTGCTATTTTAAAACGGTCATGTTGCCTGCGCTTTGTTAGAAATACATAAACCTTTGTGCCTGAAAATAAAACTTTAGCCTACTATATTGAAATAATACAGTATCTAATACATATAACATTCAAATTATATACGCAATTTCCTATTTATGTTTCCCATAAGCCTTCTGGTCAACAGCAGTTTTGGAAAAACAAATCTTACACGCCGCGGGTTTCCATCTACTCAGTATAATAAATATAACGCATGCTTTAGTTACATACTCCTAACCTTCCCGTTATTAAAGTGAGTTTTGTATTTCTTTTATTGAAAAAAATCTATTTGCTACGTACTGAAATTAACTCCAGAACTCTGGGAAAAATTAAAACTTAAAGACATAAAATAGCTCAAAATTGTCATTACTCTCAAGTTTAATACATGTTAAATATCAGTTAAACAGTAGAAAATATTTCTTTTCGATTTTAACAAAATCTTGCAAACTGTGTCTGGGAAACTGAAAGAAAGAGTTGCATACTATTCCATGGTTAGGGATTAGTCACTCTTTAACGTTACGATATTGAATGATTCCCAAAAAAAACATTCAGCTGTTAATGATTAAATTTTTATGTACTTAAGGTGTTAGCATATCCGCCTTAATAGAAATCACCAAATCTTAAGAATGTGTCATGCGCGTAACAATTCTGCAATTTTAACAAGCAAAGTATAAACAAGATACTGCTTGTTGTATTCCGTTTCGACGGTTTTTGTAGTCAAATCGTGATATTTTTTGTTCTAAAATCAATTTTAAGATAAGTGCTTGTAGCTATTGCTTGCAATGGAAGAAATTGCAGAAACTTTTCTGCAGGAATACATTAAGCAAAATCACTAATTGCTTTGAATCAGGAAAAAAGAAACAAAAAACCGCTTGATTTGTTTATTATTAGGTTTATTGACTGATTTTCGTTAACATAAGATATATGTATAATTAATATGTTTTTAATTATGAGTTATTATTATTTTCCTTCTGTAAAAAACTGCCAAACTGCGCCAAGAGGATCGCATTAATGCGTAAGTACTAATTTTTATTATTAATTTTAGCGAAAAAATATTAAATCCTATTTAAACCACTGTAGATTATTAAGTAAGACTAATACGTCGCATAAGTTTCCCTGCTTCAGAAGTGAACAATTACTTCATAACAAGGTGGTCGGCAGAAGTTTAGTTATTTTTCAAATTGATTTCTATCAAAAACTATAAAAATATACCTGCACGATACTTGGTGGTACATGAACGGTGCAAATATTCCTATAGACCAATCAGCTTGCTCCCTGCTCTTGCTAAATTATTTGAACGTATTATTGTAAATCGAGTTAAAAACTTCATTGAAAGTCACAACTTGCTAAAGAGTTACCACTTTGGCTTCAGACCGGATCATTCTACAGTTCACCAAATCACAAGAATTACAGAAATTATTGGACAACATCTAAATAAGAAAGAGTCTGTTGCTGCCCTAGTTTTGGACATCGAGAAGGCTTTTGACAAGGTTTGGCATGCTAGCCTCCTTGTCAAAATGATAAATTATCAATTTCCCCCGGACCTTATTACCACAATATCCAGCTACCTGGACAGGGGACAGGTGAGACCAGGGTCCGGACACCCGGGCGGCTTTCACTGACTATTCGGGTATCGTCCGAATCCCGCAACTGTCCAGAAAAAGAATATTGCAAACAGGGGCAGATCGTGGAAAATAGGGGTATTGCGGATTCCTACAATAACAGTGCTTATTATGCAATATAAAATACTTACATCAAAAATTGCTGTTACTATGTTGAATTATCACAGTAGTAATGCATTATACATTAATAATGCACTATTATAATAGTCGACTCAGAGACGATAAATTAATACGTGCAATAATAAAATTTCCTAAACTCTACAGACATTGCAGAGCGGTATAAATGCGCATTGTATAACCTAAAGCTATATATATTATACATTAATATTACATGCATACATACAATAGATTAATACACAGATAACATAAAAAGTACATTTTATATATTAATATACTATACATTAATAGTGCAATCGATATATTAAAACATACAATAGTAAAAGTACCTAAACTCTACAGACATTTTGGAGAGCAATACCAGTACGCATTACGCAACTTATAGCTACACATACACATGTCCATTACATTGATACATACATAAAATGAAAGGTGCATTCGATATATCAATGCATTAACATAATACATTATACATTAATAGTGCACTCGATATATTAATACATACTATAATAAAATTTACTAAACTCTACAGACATATTGCAAAGCTGTAACAGTGCACATTATGCAGCTTATAACTATATACATTAATAATACATGCACACATACATTATATTAACACATACGTTACATAAAAGGTGCATTCGATACATTAATAGGTGCACTGAATATATTAATACATACAATAATAAAAATTTCTAAACTCTACAGACATATACCAGTGCAAGTTGTACAGCTTATAACTATATACATCGTTATACATTATACAATAATAGTACATGCATACATACATTGCATTAATACCGACATAAGATAAAATGTGCATTTCCCTATTCGATTAGATTGAGCATTAAAGTTATGCATTGACATTGCATTAACTGGTATAAAGATATTAATATCTATATAAGAGTTAGGACTCCTGAAACTGAACTCTACAGTGCGGAACACGGACTAGATGGGACCGTGTTCCGCACTGTAAAGTTCAGTTTCTTAGCGCTTCGAGTTTTAGCATCATTAGTCGTATTTTCCTCTGTCTTTAAGGTTGCTTGACTATAAATCTTTTGTAGGCGACTGTATTTATAGTTGGCAGAGCTGGGTGGAAGTCTCGTTTAAGTGGGCATGATGTCAGATAATGATCAGGCTTGCCCACACCTCCACATGCACAGACATTGGAAGTTGTTAGGTTCCTATCATAAAAGTAACCGGGAAATGGCCCGTGTCCAGTTACGAAGCGCGTTATATGCGGGTCTGAAATTAACCTGTCTGTACTGACCCTGTGGAAGAACTCGTATGTGCGTCTGCCCTGTGGAATGGAATCCCAGTCCTCTTGCCAGTGGATTAGAGCATCCTTCCACGTTGTCCTTTTAATGCTGCTTTTGGAAAGCAGCACCTCTATTTGCTGCTCATCTATGTTCTGCGCGGCCTCCTTTGCAAGTAAGTCCGCCTCATTTCCCTGGTTCCCAAAGTGAGCTTTAATCCAGGATATGTGGAGTGGAGATGCCGACGATCTAGCTCTCAGGAGTGCTTGGATTTCTGCAATAAGTGGGCTGGGATGATAAGGATTCCTTATTGCAAAGATGGCCGATTGGCTGTCGGTGTAAATGCGAAAAGAATTTTGGCTCTTAGCGGCTGCATAAGACATCGCATGTTTCAGGGCTGCTGCTTCCGCCTGGAAAACAGAGTTGTTTCATTTCAGGTTACCTTTCCATGCTGCAAAAGTATCCCCTTGCCTCTTGGCGATGAAGCTGCACTCCACCTGGTTTCCAAGCTTCGAGCCATCTGTATAAATACATACTTTTGAGTTATCTTTTCTGCAGGCAATGCAGTCGGTATGCGTATGCACTCCTCTGCCATATTCTGCGGTATGAACTAGTCGTACTGTTCTTTTTTCTTCAAAGTGTGCATGGATATAATGCTGCCCCCTGTAAAAAGACTGCTGTCTTAATAAGGTGACATGCGTAATCACTGCCTCTTGTTCCGCTTTAATGTGAAGGGGCATTATTCCAGCGAGCACTGCTGCCACCATCGTTGCGGTTGTGCGGTATGCCTTTTTAATAGAAAGTGCATAAGGTCTTTGTATGCTGCTTTCAATTTCCTGGAGCTCATTGGAGTTGCCTAGACTGCTGATGCGTGGGTTGCTATTTTTTCAATTACCGTACAGTACAGGATCTTCAAGATGCGCGGTCGGAGACCCCAATCTGCTCCTTGCATCCTCTTTAGATTTTTAGCGATAGCGTGGGTCTTCAGTCTCACCTCCTTTAGGTGCGGGATCCAGGTGAGTTTCGCGTCCATTGTGAGACCCAGACTGGACAACTCGGTCGACGAGGCAGCGCCCTACCTGGCTAATTGGCCTTAACGGGCATTAGTGCCGCCCCACCGTCCTTACAATCTACCATGTTGCGACCCCACAGAGCAAGGGCAGACAAAGGCAGTACCAGTACTGTCCCTTCCGAGCTTTACCCTGTCCCGAGAGCCCTCAGGCCTTCTGTGAAGTCTGTTATTATACCCCCGTGGTTGAGATTGCCTACAGTACTTCCCAGGGATTCCCATGAGTCAACCCCCGGGATGAAAGGCCCTGATTCAACCGAACTGGACAGACACACCAGACGATAGATCTCCGACCCAGGTCGATATTCTAGAGGACCCATACACAGTTTAGATATCTATGGTCCGAGGGACCTCATCCTCGAGATCGCAACCCCCGCAGTCCCCGCCCGGCTTTTACAAAGCATTGGGCAGAACGAAACGTTGCTAAATAAATAATAACGTTTAAACGTTGCTATGTTAAAACTTTGTCACCTTGCCTCCGGGCACCACAATGTAGGTTGGAAAAACCTACATTGTTGTGGGGGATCTGTCCACTCTGTCAATCACCTCCACGAGAACTGAATGGGGTCAAACCCCCGGGGACTCGGTCAACGATCTGACAGACTGGACAGTAGAACTTTTCAGGTCAAAATTAAAGATACTTTATCCAGCAAGAAAATTATTCAGGCCGGTCTTCCGCAAGGAAGTTTACTTTCGTCAATATTGTTTTGTGTTTACATCAACGATATGCCAAATATCCCAGATACTACTTTTGCTTGCTATGCAGATGACACTGCGATCATGTGCAGTTCTATCAGCCCCATCAGAGCAAGAGATAAGCTTCAGAAAGCCGTTAATATCCTCACCAAGTGGTTTTTCGCTTGGAAGATCAAACCAATGCAACTAATTCCCAAGTCATATTTTTAGATACAACCTCAAAGAAGTGAACATAACACTAGATGGCGTCACAATACCCACAGTTAAAAATATTAAATACTTGGCTGTAATTCTTGACGATAAGCTTACAGTCAGGCCGCATATTATGTATACTCGTGAAAAAGCTCATAAAGCTTTTAAGTCTATTTATGCCTTAATAGAGAGACATTCAAAATTACAAAGACAGTTCTCTATCTTCAAGCAATAAGACCGATTTTATTGTACGCAGCACAAGCATGGGTCGCTACAGCCAGATCAAGTAGCCAGATTTTGCAAAGATTGCAAAATAAATTTCTTAGAACTATTACAGACTCACCGTGGTTTGTACGAAACACTGCAATGCATCGTGAAATAAAAATCAAACCATTAGATAGCGAGATCTTAATTGCCTCGCATAATTTCTACACCAAATGCGATAATCGCGAAAAATGAAGCTGTGCGTAGCATAGGAGATTATGGCTTTGCAGTCATTCAACGCTGCAAAAGACCAAGAGCGATACACCATAACGAGTTGTGGTGATCGATGTACATAGTGTATATAGTGTTTTTTTACTTTTCATTATTTACTCTTATTTATCTTTACTTAATTATTGCTGGCAAAGCGATATGGACTTTGCGCCCCCGGGGGCAAGACTTTGATTTGTATTATGTGTAAAAAATTTTCAATGATTGGCCAGTGCATCTATGCTCCGCCCACTTCTGTTATATGCCTCAACTACTACACCCACGATATTCTGTTATCTTCAAGACACGGAGGAAGGAAGACGCTACAGCCGTAACACCTACTGTCTGTCTATGGTAAGAACAGCTCTCGCCAGTTTGTCTGCAGCTGTCTGTTGCCGTAGAAACGAGCCCTAACCCATTTTTCGTAGGGGTGTCTTGAAGACTTACTTCTGAGTTTGCCACCTTGGCGCATTTAAAGATGATTTGGCGATATTCACATTTTGTTTTAGTTTCAAGTAAAATGCTTGTTGACCCTTTGCGTCGACCCCGACATCCAATTTCCGAAAATGAAATTCGATGGCGTAGATAAAGCTTTTGCAGTCAAGAAACGGTCTTTGATTTTGCCGTGTGAGGTACAAGTCGCTAAATTTGTAATCCCTCTAGATGTACAATGAGTAAAAATAAACTTGTAGGGAAATAAATTTAAAAATCCGTGTTTATTTTTGAAGAAAAATTTTAATTTCGACATTTAAAAAAATCATGCTATTATTTTGCTTCTTTTTTGTTTATTTGTTTGCTTGCAAAATCATAGATGACATCTTAGAAATCTACTTGATTGCCCCATTCTCTTTATATAGTATAGACGCACTTCATAAATATAAAATAAATTTAATTTTTATAGTTCTCCCCTCTAGCTGATCTACCGTGAACATTCAAAGCAATTTCTTCAGTCTTTAAATGACGTTCTGCTATGTTTTTATTTCAAAATTTTCTGTTAATTTATTGCTTGTGCTTTAATAATGACTAAAAATTTCATCATAAAATGTATATAGAATCATCTTGAAAGTAAAAGCATTTTTTTACATACCCATGCTCTCAATAAATACTTTTTGCGAACATTTCTTCTTTTCTCATACCTTTAAACTAAACCAAAAGCTGGTTAATTTAATGGCGGAAGGAAGCGAAGGTGAATTAAAATCAAAACTGCTTTTTCCTTAATTACCAGTGGTTTGGGTTGGTTTATATGATTACGGAAAGCCTCCAGGCCTAAGAGGAGGGATGCCTCCATGGAGGGCTTGCTAAGGGAAACTGGCTGTGCGCCCAAAACCGTATCATGTTGCCAAAATTTCTTAAAAGTTAAATTGCTGTCAATCCATGTTTCATCGATGTCAACGATGTGGCGTTCGTTCACTTGCTCTGAGTTTTCTCATTTCGCGTAAATAATTGTTCCTCCAAAATACAATGTGAGGTCTTTCGATAAGATTTTTTTTTTTTTTTTTTCTACGCATTCCAACGAAAATTCATTGAACACAAAACTTTGCACAAAGAGTCTTTTTGCCACGGGAAGTCTAATTTTTGCCTCAAGACAGGCAGTAATTTCCGCACAGATGGCACTTTCTTTTCTTTGATGTAAAAGTCTTGTATTGTCTGCCGTAGAACGCATTTGTCAAAATCGTAAATTTCACATTTATGATTAGCAGGGCTTTTACATTTCTTTCCAAGTGTATTCAGAAGTTTATTTTCACCCATTGTTGATACTTCGCTCTTCAAAACTTAAGGAAGAGGAACTACTAAAGAGTTCGCCGAAACTTCAGAAGCGCAAAATTCTGCGACACTATACACGATTTGACGTGACTGAGACTTTAAAGGTTGACCTTTCTTAAACTGGAAGGGCATTTTAAAAAATTGGCGATTAACAAAGCACTACGAAAATCAAGCTAAATAGAAGCGAATTTGAGCAAATGCTAGCACAAATGATATAACAACGAGAATAAAAAGAGCTAATAGTAATAATATAAGGCTTAAGAAAAGATGCGTGCAGCTGGAATGAAGCCGAGAAGACGAATGATAAACTTCCCTTAAGCCAACAGTCGCCAAAAACAAAATAACAATAAAGCAACCCTTGGTTCGTCCCTATTTGAAATATACTAGCCCTGTTGCTATAGCGACCGCCACTCGCCAGACACCGTGGCGGGAGCTGTTCTTACCGTAGACAGACAGTACGAGGAGAAAGTTATGCCAAAGTTTGTATGCTACAGATATGCTAAATTGCTTTTACGATGTAAGTTATGCTTCAGATATGCTAAATCGCTATTTTGCCCAAGTTATGCCACTGTTACATACTGCCACAATGGATGTAATTCAGCACTTCAAGTTTGTTCCAACATTTGGATTTGTTTTTCACTTTTAGCATATCTACTAAGGACAGATATAGATAGGAAAGACTTCAGGGTCGTATACCTATTAAATAAGCAAAGACCTATGATCTATGCAAATATTCCTAGTTAAAAATATTGCCATCTTTCCGGTAGGTGGCACACTCAAAGAATTGCATTTCATTTATTTAATTCTTTTACAATTTACATATATATGCCCCAGATTGAGGTTAATTATCATAGCTTATATAGCGAAATTTAGCCTTCAGTTTAAAACAAAAAGTCCGAAATTTGAAAGTAAAATATCCCGATTGTAAGATGCTTTACCAACAAATTCTCTTTAAGAATTTGATGAATATTTGATCTTGTTTTATATCATGAAATAGTCTAAGTTGTTTGGACTCTTTACTAACAATCAGTATGGTATATTATCTTCATGAAACGAGAAGCGCATTTGACCATTTATGTGGTTTTTGAGGTTAATAATTTTTTTTTAGAAGAAGAAGCGATTCTTTTATAATCAACTGTCATAATAAATATTTTTTTCGGTGTATGAACAGATTGAGCTACAATGTTTTGTTTCGGTTTCTCTGGATGTAGGCAAACCCTGATTCACGTCTGTTGAGGACTCCTTAGTAGTCGAGTGTTAAGAGAGCTAAGTAACGATAATTTACGCTGAGTTCGAACTTGGCAAATGGATTGGTTTCATGGTTCTTCTCCCTTTCGTAACGTGAATACCAGCCAATTTCCCTTAGAAAAGTCGTCTACCAACACATCCCGCTGTTGAAGTCAGATAGACCTCATGAGCTATGTCTAAAATAAAACAAGCGACTTTTCTTGAGCTGTATATACAGATATCAGAAGAAGCTATGCCAGCACCTCTGTAGTACCATAGGTAATTGAGATATTGTTGAACCTAGCTAACTGTTAAACTTCCACCCCGAATGGAACTCCAAGGAAGAACACCCCGCGGGGCGGTCCGTCAGTCTTTTACCCCTCTTCATCTACCAACAACTTCTCGAGTGGATTTTGGCGAGTGCCCTATTATTACCACACAGATACTTTATGCTTACAGACATCCATGTCTTCTACCGGATTCGCAAACCGGGCCCTTCAGTAACGCGGCAGTCAGCGACACTATTCACTATCGCATCTGGGCGGCAGGGCTGTATATATATAGTGATTTTTTTCAAGTTCCATCGACTGAAAACTTCTTATTTTATTAAGTGAATATGGACGTTTAGAGTACTCGATTAAAAACTGATTTTACGTGTATTCACAATATTTTGAATTTGGTCAGGTATCAAATCATGAAAAACTCAGTTCCTAAGAACTTTGCTCATCTTTTAAATTCTCTATTAATTTGAACTGAGTGCATTTATTTTAAAATATCCAAGTACAAGACAAGCGACATTTAACTGTGTTATCATGATCCATCCACCTCCAACTCTAGCTCGGTCGATTCGTTCCAGTCGTGGATAATGACAAACATTATCAGCTCTTCGATCTGATATGCCGTATATTCCTTCCTCGAATGATGTGATCCGATTTTTGATTATTTCTGTTTTGAACATCTGATTATTTAACGCTTTCTTTTGACTTCCAGCTATAATTACACTGTAATCTAAAGACTTCTAAAAAATGAATTGCTCAGTGTCACTAATCGAAAAGAAAGTAAATTTACTTTTGCACCCATCATTTAATTTATAGTGTGAGACATTCAAATTAAATATACTTCGTTCTTTCCTTTTAAAAAACTGGAGCTATAACATTAAGCCGTAATGAGAAGATATATATATATATATATATATATATATATATATATATATATACACATGTGGGATTTTAAATCCATAGCTTAATATTTTTCCTCGCGCGCTGTTTAATTTTTAGCTGTTGACTGCACGAGTGAAATTAATAGAACTCTCGCCACTTTGTTTTATGAGAGGATGATGCAAGATGATGTAGATGTCGTATTAATAGATGTAAG